>NC_139725.1:35076601-40109101 GCF_964211835.1 Anser anser | reverse complement strand
AAGCAGCTGAAGTGGAAGGTTGGTTTGGTGTCAGGAGAGGGTTTCTCTTGTTGGCTCGGAAGAGAAAGGGCTAGGAGAACTGAAAATGGGCCGAGGGGGCTGTTGCTGGCTTTTGTGACAGGTGGCAGCTCAGCAGGCAGAGAAAAGCTCTTCTCGCTCCGGGTCTTGCAGCTGTGTTCGCTGGAGTCAATGAATGGTCAAAAGTGGGCCTGCTCTGCAGGCTGCAGTAAAAATAGAGAGCAGGAGGTAAAGGAGATGGGTCCCTCAGATTTCTTACTGAGCTCCGTGTCCATTGTACTTTGCACTCAAAGGAAGAGCGCTTTTTGCAGACAACCTGGCTGGAGCTGGGTGGCAAGAAAATGACAAAGCCTGGCAGAACGTTGTGGTGAGGGGGCGTGCATCTATAGGGGCACAATACACCAGTGCCATTGCCCAAGATGAGGGATATTCCTTCATCTTCTTCTTAGAGCATTTATACAGCCACGTAGCTCATCTGATCTGAGGGTATGGAGGCATAAGCAGAGAGCATGGGCTGATCGAGATCACCAGGTACTCCTCTTGCCTGTGAGACTGCTTGGAGGCAATGAGCCTAGGCAGCTGGAAAAGCAGAGCAGTGGGATGGGTGGGAGCAGGGCTGCACCTTATTCATCCCAGCTGCAGTGCAGGGTGATCAAGTGCTCTGGTGAGACTGATGGATCACTTGCCAGGATGTGGTGCATGGCATTGCAGCAAGATTTAGGTGTGCCTGAAAATGCCACCAGTGAGCTGTGTCTCATGATACAGTCACAGAGGGAACGCAGGCCACTTGAAGCCAGAGGAGCTCACCCCATTGGCTTGGTCAGATTGGAGCCAGGGCCAGAGAGTCACTTGTCCTCTGCAGCCTTCTAACAGATTGTGTTAGTGGCACTGCTGGCTTCCTGTAGGGCAGGTGCCTGGAAATGTGTGACAAGTGACAGCCTTGCTGCCCGTGCTCCAGGACACCTTACCAGTGGGATCCGTTTTCCATCCTCTTTTGGCTGACTCCCAAAGGTCAAAGGTACTTTTATTAAGATCTTGGGATAGAAAAACAAGAGATGCTTCCTTAGTATTACACTGTCCAGCATAACTGACACAGGAACAACTGTGGATCTACCACAAAGCATTTAGCCTTCAAGTGCATAAGAATGAGAGAAGTTGACCAAACCTCTTCTATACAACGTGACTTTTGTTAGTTGATCTTTGATTGCATTTAAATATTTTAGCCATGCTCCCTGCATTGGGCTGGAGGCTTACATATATTGAGATGCTGCTGCCCATGGGTTGAAAAGATTGTGACTGGTACAGAGCAGACAGATTTGAGGTAGAAAGAGAATGCACAGAGAGAAATGGCAACTAACTTAAAGATGTAAAGCACGATAGTGGTGAAATCCAGAGAAGTGGCTGGGCCTCTGGTTTCCGGATTATTTCTCCCCCCATCCTCCCCTCACAATATGGCTTCTGCTGTTTTTGTACAAGGAGAACGATCTGCAGCAGGGAGGGGAAAGAACAGAAGCTGCCGTGCTCTAGAGGCAGCATTAGTCCTGCTTCGAAGCTTTCCACAAGGCATCAGCTCACCATCAAAGATGTCAGCTCCAAATAAAACTGTTCCAGGACATTTCCTCAGTGTGCTGCTCCGCAGCAGGCTGCGTTGGCTGTGACACTGAACAGACCACTCAGAGTGGTTTGGAAGAGCAACAAGCTGGCTGCCAGGAAACACGCCTTCGTTTTGTGGCAGGCCAGGAGAAAATGTGCACAGGGCTGCAGTTGTTTTGCATTTAAGAAACACTGGCTATTTTGAATCATGGGAGAGGGAATGCAGCACCGAGGCTCAGCGTGCCTTGAATGGACAGAGCAGAGATGGTCTTCTGAGCAGAAAGTCTCAGAACATGCACATTTTCATAAAAATCAATGTTTAGCTTGGTCTGGGGTGTGAGTAGCCAGGGCAAGAAAAAGGACCTTTTGTTGTCAGATATCGACTCTTGTTCTGCTGGCTGGATGATAAGAACCTTGTGCTGATCTTGCGGCTTCATGCCACAACAGCAGTGTCACCTGTAGATCCAATTTTAGGTGTCACTTCATCAGGCATTTGTTCTCCGGGGGTTACTGCATCCTCTGTTGTACTCTGTGCAAAATTAACAGCATGGCTTGTTTGGGGTAGGAGGGTATTGCTTGTTTTTTACTGTTTCAACCCAAAAAATCTTTAAAATTAATTGGAGTTGGTTCATTTCCTGGATGTGCATTACAGCTGAGCTGGCCCCAGGAGGATCATTAGCACTAAGTGAGGAGCATGGTAGCCGAAGTGAGCAGCCTGAATCAGAGCACTGACCTCTCCCATCAAATTGCGTCCTGGAAGTGGGGTCCAAGGAGAGGCACTTGGTGCTCCCTTGCTCCTCTCCTGTTTTCTTTGTCACTCTGAAGTCATTGCTCAGAAGTGCTCTGGCCCTCTGAGCTCTCTGTGGGGAAGGCTAAATATTGCTCTACCTTATTACTGCCTTTTCCTGTTCCTGGTTTGGGATGATCCAACAACCACCTCGATAATTTCCCTACAGAGGTTCGCAATACCTCACTCCTCTCAGACCCAGTCGCTCTGTGACCAGGTGAAACCCATCCGAGCGGACAGATATCCGTTGTGGAGCTGAAGAAAGGAACCTCACCTTGTCAGCTCTGCAAACCTGGGGGTGAGCTGTACCTCCTTCTCCCAGGAATAGGCTGTTCTTTCCCACCATCTTTCTCTTGTCTGACGTTGGATGCAACCTTTCCTTTAAACTGCCTTCCTTTGCCCTGAAGAACAGGCTCTGCAAAAGTCTTTTCTAGCACTGAAGTGTCATGACCTCCATCACCATTACTGCTATTGAGAGATTAATGCCTGAGAGACTCATCCCTGGATTTGTTCCTGGATTTTAAGTAGCGGATCCTGGGTAGGTTAGTAGGCACATTGATGTGTTTCAGCTATTTTGAGATGTGTTTTCACTGGAAAACTAACAAGTGCATGGCTGAGCCAACTTTAAAAGTTCTCTCCTCTTGCTGAAGAACAGGATTGCTCAAGATGAGTTGACAGAAAATTTATTTTAACATTTAAATGATGGCAGCAGTTGTATTTTTCCCTGCCTATTCACTGCCTTAAAACTGAAAAACATCTGAACCAAACTTTCCAAAAATATTAGGCAGAAACCAGAAGGGCAGAATTCCAGCTGAAAAGGTTAAAGTTTAATGAAGTTGCCTACAACTGAAAAAAGCCACTTGAGAACAGAAATGATTAGGTGGCCTTAAAGAGTTGTTCATACATGCTTCTCTTCTAATACATGCTAACAGCCATAAAGGTAACAGATGTCCAAGGAGCATTTTATAGGTACTTCAGGTACCTAAAAAGTTTCCAGGAGTCTGTCATGTAGACAGGTCTTAACAGTATATGGCAGCATTGCACAACAGCTCTTCAGAAGTGGAGAAAACTGGTTCCCAGTGAAAACTGAAGTTCCCTTCAAGTATGGAAAGGGAACTATAATTACTCCAGCTGGATTGGGGCATGGCCAGCAGGCTTCTAAAATTTTGCCTGCTGCAAACTGCATCAAAAATGGTCAGTTCTGTCACTTTTCATCTGACACAGAAATGGAGCTTCCGAGAGCAAAGCTTTGCCTCCCACTGGCACTGGATGAAGATACAGAGCTCGGGCCGGGAAGGGAATCATCTAGTGAAATGCAAATGCCACCTCTGGCAGCACCAGGTATTTTATTGGCAGCTGTTTATTCAAGTGTTGACTCAGCCTAGTTTTTGAGATCTGACAAGATCAAGAGCCCTAAAGGGCTATGGCCGTGGGCATTAATAAAGTAATCGTGTTAAGAGATAATTAAGTTGCATTTATTAAATTCCTAATTAAGAAGCAAACTGTGAGTTTGTTAGGTAAGGAATGCTCAGTTGGAATTATTCACTTTCCACACCCTTGCAAAAGGCTAAAATGGGGAAAAAATGAAAAAATCCCCCACCTTCTGAAAAATAAATTATATTTTAGGTGTGGTGCCTATGGAGGAAGCAAAGACTCGAGCCTCTGCCCCCCCCCCCGAGATATGCTGATTAGCACAAGGAGGGGTGGGGGCTTTGTTTCCAGAGTTTTACCCTCATCCTCCTGGGGAGGATTGCACAGTGTGAGCGGGTGGTACCGCAGCAGTAGCTCTGCATAGGTGCTGCTCCTTGTGAACAAGAGTAATGCAAACCCTAATGTGAAAAGAGATATCTTTTGCTTTCTTAGGCAGTTTGGGTTAAACTCAGCTCCACTGTGAACCCGTAGCCTCCTCAAGTCTTCACAAAGACCATAACCAGCTCTCAACTGCAGGATGTATGCTCTGGCCAGACAGAAAGGGTGTGGAGGAATGAGATGTTTTGCTACCTGTGTTTTACAGAGGGGGGAAAAACAGGAGCTAAGAGTCTAAGCTAAGTCTAGCTTGAGATCTTCTTGGCAGAATCCCAAACAGATCAATCTTTCTCCCTTTAAAGTGAGGGGAAAAAGTGCTGAATTGGTACTTCCGTGCCTGGGAAGATGGGAATCCAGAGGAAAAAAATCTGCTGGCATTATCTTGGGTATTTTGTTTGTTTGTTTGCTTGGCTCTGCAGACGAGGAGGATGGGAAGAGGGCTCCTCCAGCGCACGGCAACCTTTCACAGAGCTGGCGAGGGCGCGGTGATGCTGGCGGCTTTGGCCACACCTAGGGGAGTGGATGGCATGTAGCGTTTGGCCTGAGGCTCTGGGGCAGGCTTCTAGGTGGAGCCTAATAATCTTCCCCTGCTGTTCCTCCGAGCTACCGACAGCAGTCCTGGAAGCTGTGCTTTGGTTGATAATTTGTCTCCCGAACTGTGCTGCTTGCCTGAAAACTCTTGTGGAGCCTATCATTAAGATAAATGTTTTTTTTCTACAGGATTTCCTTTCCCTCTCTGCTTTGTATTCATGTCTTGCAAGAGACATATCCACAGCTGTAGACAGCTTGTGTATTTGGACAGATCATAGACATCTCTGATACTCATTTTCTGTTCCTGGTTTGGTTTAAACTCCTCTGTTCTCTAGATGGGAGATTCCTCCCCAGTCTGCCTCGTGCCCACACACATCCTAACGGCCTTGCTTTTCACACATCCCCTTGGTGAAATGCTGCCTGCAGACAGAGATCTGGCAGGAGGCCGCAGAAGCCATCCCACAGGCTGAGTGCACGTCCCTTGATCCCCAGCCTTTCATCACAGCCAAGGGCACGCTGAAGCGTTTGTTCTGCGAGCACTGCGGTCAAGATGACAGAAAGACTGAGTTAGTGGAAAGGTTAAAAGCCTGGGGCACCGGCTGATGTCCAGGTTCTGCTGCTGCTAAACTGTGTCTCCACTGGGCAGTGGATCTCAGTCCAAGCTGTTCCAGCACCTGGCCTGGCTGTAAGCAGTTGTTTCTTTTGGTGGTCCTGAGAAGCAAGGGGAGTCAGGAATACAAGAATTCCAGATCCCATGAGGATTATTTTCCTTTCATGCACACACTATGGCAGGAGATAACATTCAGGACTAGCACGAATCAAAATCATGACTGAAGAATAAATGTGGTAGGTGTGTATGTACGCAACGATAAGTGGTTTGTGAAGAGTTTGTACTCTTATTTTGTCTCCTCAGTCTTTCCTGGAGCATCTGTCTTTGGCTCTCACTCTGCTATAGGTTCCTCAGTCTGTAACAGAACCTATACAGCATTAGTGACATCTTCAGCCAGAGCCAAGTCTGCTCCTCGCTGTCCTGAGTCCAAAAAAAAACCCGTTAAGTTTCAGACTTTCTTTGGTTTGCATGATTTTGGGAGGCCTTTTGCTTCTAAAAACCTTGCACTCACAGGCTGGGTGTTTGTGCTGCTTCCTCACTTGTATCCTTCAGCCACAGAACAGATATCAGGTAAGCACCAGACAATGTTAGTCTAGCTCTGGATTCATGTGCAGAGCCTCTTTTAAGGAAAGAAGGTGTGCTTTGAGGACCAGGGTGAGGGACAGAACATGGAATTAAGAGGCTGAGACTGCACGACACTGTTCCTGAAAGGCTCTTGGTGGGGGTAGGGGGGCAGCAGCAGCCACGTGGCACCAGGTGTTACCCATGGAGAGTGACACCTTGCAGGTAACAAGCAGAGCTGGATTGTGCCTTAAAGCCATTCGCTTCAAATCACTTCAGGTGTTAGTGTCATTACAAGCTGGATGAATGTTGACAAGGAGGACATCTCCTTTTGACTTCTCCCTTTTTTGCTGTGCAAGTAGCAGGACCAACATTCAAGCAGTGTTTTCTCGAATACAGTGTCTGGGTCCCATTAGTACCCCTAGTGCTTATTTTCGTTTCAATCAGGCAGGAAAGCAATTAGCACAGAGGTGAGATCTCTGATAAGATCAATCCCTTTTCTGGCAGCTGTTCACAGTCTGAAATCATTGTGAGGATATGAAGTGCCTACAAAATGATCCATAAGTCTTGCCTCTCCTGTTGATCTAGGTCCATAGTTTGGTAGGAAGGGATGATCTTGTGTAGTGTGCAGGGTTGTCTTTGCCACACTATGAACACTAGCCAAAACTGAAGCCTCCCTTCATATGCACATATATTTTACTAACCTGAATTTGCACTGGCAGAGGTTGAGGGATGCTTGTCACTTATGTGATTGCACAGTCACAAACACTTACTCACTTCTACATACTAATACTTTTTTTTTTTTTGATTTCTTTCTATTAGGTTTGCTTTCTCTGTGGGAACTCTGATTTACAGCGATACTCTTTCTGGTTATTCAGATTCCTTTTCTCTACCCTCCTCCTGATGCCTCTTTCATAGCCTAAGCCAAAATATTTGTCTACCACAAGCGATCAATGCCAGATTTGTTGTATGGGCAGGACTAACACAGTAAAGGATAACAAAACAGAGAAAATTGATGCTTTACTAAAAATAGACCTGATGCAGAAGGTAGAAACTAGTTCCTCATGTCAAAGCTAAAGGATAATTAATTGAGCAATTGGGATGAATTTGGAAAATGGTTCTTGGTGAACCACATCCTTCCCGTGCTCAATGAGCAGGCAGTGTGTGTGCTCTGAGGGGGCAGGATGATACAATTAAGTGAGTGTAGCAGTGGTGAGAGGGGCTGTGTTTACAGCTGTCGTGACTAAAGCTGCCTATCATTTTGTTTTTATTGCAAGAGGTTAGAGCATTATTGCCAAAGGCATGTGGGCAGTTCTTGAGATCTTCCTTTCTGAATGAGGAGGGATCGATGTGGAGCTCGGTCTCACGTGGTGACTTGGCAGAGGGAAGGGGACATGACAAGGTTTCTGGGCCTGGCATGCCTTGAGTCTGCCCCAAACAAATTTCCTTGCCTGCTCTCTACTGTACTTTACCTGTCATGCCCACAGACTGTCACTTGCAAAGGGCTCAGGCAATGCCAAGCTTTCATTTTAGCAGGGGGGAATCCATGCTTTAGGATAATGAACACTACTGGTCTGGCCCAGTGCTGTTGGAAGTTATTTAGACTTAATTCTGTATTCTGCACACTGGATCAAGGCCTGCAGCTTAATGCAGCTATACTACTGGATCTACTGAAGATCACTCTGTAGTTTCATCTGTTGTCCTCTAACCCATGGTCTGCGCGCCATCTGACTCAAATCTCCCAAATGGAGGATGTTTTCACCATTTTGCTACAACAGATTAGAGCAGCTGATTCCTGAGGCAGCACCTGCTGTTTAATTATAGTTAATAGATTGTTAGCTATAAGCACCACAGTTGCCAGCCTGGGGAAGAAAACTGTGCCAGAAACAAGCTGTTCATGATGCTGGGGAACTGGAGGCTGTTAGAGGATATGAGGCATGTCTGGGTGAGTCTGTTGCACTTCTCTTTGAAGAACAAAGTATTTGAGTAAGTGGGAAATGACCTAAAATGTCCTGCAACAGCACAGGTGCCATGCTACTTTTGGTGACAGTCTGCACCATTAATAAGGTCACAGATATAATGGGATGCCTCTGTGAAAAGCAGGCCCAGCCACAAGTACTGTGCCCCCTGTAATTAGTCAGAAGCTCAGCAACATCAAGCTGAAGGGGCAGAGGAAGGAAGAGCCCTGAGAAGCACTGAGATGAGCGTGTTAGGCCTTGTTGACTGCGTAACACAAGCCTGTATGAGATGTCTTCTAGAAAATCATCTAGCTTTGATTCAAGAATGGCCAGTGAGGGAGAATCTGCAACTCTTTAAAGCTAGGTTACAAGGTTAAAGGTCCATGTTAAAAAGGTGTGCTATGTTTCTAGTCAGGATTTCAGTATGAGGCCACTTGAGCTTATTATGTTTGTGTCAGTGGTAAGAGAAGGCCTTCTTATGAAACACAGGTGTATCTAGACTGTTGTCAAGTCATCTCTTAATCTTCTATTCAGCAGGCTAAAGGAAAGATACGGCCCATTGAAACCAGTGGGTGAACCACTCATCACCTGAATCAGTTATTTCCTAGTCATCAGTGACGACAACTTAGGCAGAGGTCTTTCTGCCTCAATAGTAAAGCACCTATAAATCTAATGAAAGACCTGAGTAGGTAGAAGAGAGGAACACAGACTGGTGTTCTTACTGAGGATGAGACCAGCAAAGCTCAGCTGTGACAGTGTCCTGGCTTCTGTTTTGCCAAGCAGCATGATGTGGGCTGGCCAGCTGGTGCTATGCATAGCTGTGACTGGCTGCAAGGCATTATTTCCTGTCTGGTGGGCATGAAACGGGGAAGCTGCAGGGTTTTGAATTGTGAAGGTGTGACAGTGAATGTGGGATGTAAAGAAAAGAAACTCTCTTTCCCTGGAAAGAGGGTTGCTTCCATTCTGCGTTTTTTCAGAGCTACTTATCTTCAGATGTAGCTTTCCCTCCACTTTTGCTACTGAGCCTTTCTAAAATAGGCTATAATGTTTGTTTTGGATATTCTCGCAAGGCTTTAGAAATACCCAGAGAGGTATTAGAAATACTCAGAGGTTGTCCTCTGGGGGAAACTCTGACTCCCCTTGTGTATTGCCTGGTCCCCACTTTCCACTCTTTTGTCTTCACTAGTTTTGTTCTTGGCATCTTGAATCCTTGGGTGTCCTAGACATGCAGGCAGGAAAAAACTTAGTAAACAAATGCAGTTCTTCCTTTGTACAAAGGCAGCATTAGGCATATCTAGGCCATCCCGTATAGAATATCTAGTAATTTTGATGAATTGTCTAAATCTGTTCCTGGATCCTACATGAAGATGATTCCACAGTCTAAGTGAAGTTGTCTACAATAATGCTTAACTAACATTACAGTTACGAAATTTTATTGCACTGATTAACTGAAATTTTGCTTATAATAAATTCAGAATTTCATTTTTTTTCAGGTGGAGAAAACTTAAACCATATTCTTTAATTTCATTTTTTTATGTGTTTAAGATATTTTGCCGTATATTCCTCAAGTCTTTCCTGTGTGAGGAAGAACAAGTATGTTCTTTCTAACTTCTCGTTGTTGTTGATTGTAATTCCTAAACTATCAATGTTACTCATTTTCCTTTAACTAGCTTGCATTTTGGGTAAGCGTGAGGCCTAGAAGAGATTAAAACTCTGCTAAGGTAGAGATGAAATCTGCAATGGTAGAAAAATACCCTAAAAGCAAGTTATACAGGACAGTTCAGTGCACTATAAGATGTCTCATGCTACTCAGTAATGAATAGGGAAAACGTAAGGATCCTACTATACTTAATCCATATGTCTGTCTCTGCATTCAGCAATCAGTGGTTTAAAAACTTCCTGAACTGGAGGTTGCATCTGCATCATCATGTTTAATAGGCCCTGATGGGCTAATTGGTTGAAAAAGAAGTTAGACAAATTTTATGGTTAATCTTCAAAGCATCTGGTGACACTGAGTTCCTCAATTTATGTGCTATCCACACAAAAAACATATTTCCCACAGCTTGTCTCAGATGTGTTTGCCTGGCAATTTAACCACTGCTCCCTCCCTCCCCGTTAGCTCTTGCATCATGAGAAATAGCGAATGTTCTCCATGTCCTCCTTATCACTTATGTTTGCACAGACCCGTGGCATGTTTCTTTTCTAGTACCAAATGTGTACTGCTCCTGTAGTCCTAGAATAAGATTGACCTTTTCTAGACAAATTATAACAATTGGTTTGCACTCTGGGCTCCTGTTCAGTCTGTGGTTTGGTCCAAGTCCTGACCCTTTCCTTCAGGGAAGTTAGTCCCCTTTTTGAATAGGTGGATTTTTTTTTATTCTTTCTCACCTGTATCGTAGGGCTTCACACTTTTCTTTGCATCATGAAAGACACAGTTCAGTAGACACTTATCCTGCAGGTAGGGATCACTGGAATCAGTACTGTGTGTCTTCACCGAGGGCACCAAAACTCTGTATCACAAGATATGTTTAACCAACAGTTTGCTTTGTAGTTCTCTACTTCTACATTTATTTATTTATTTATTTTCAGGAACAAAAAACAGAAGCTTGTCTTCATGAAGCTAGCTAAATTTAATCAATTGATTAGTGCTAGGGAATAAGAGTGCTTCTGGAAGGTTAGGTGGCATCTGGGGATTTGATTGCCTGAACTTTGAGAATTCAGGATTATTGTTTCTGCCAGAGTAGTCTGAGAACCTTTCATCCACTTTGATTGCTGTTTCCACAACAGAAAGTAATAATTAAATGCTCAGCCCCAGTCAAACTAGTCTGCCAGTTCTCGCATCATATGTGGTATTTCACCTGAACAGTTCCATCCAGCTAAACAAATGGGGTGATCACTTAAGGGTCAAATTTTTCACCTTAAAGCTTAAGGAGAAGTGCTGGGAGATGTGATCCCTAAAGGCAAATACAAATCTAATTTTATATATTTTCATTGGAAATTCATGATTTCTTGAAGTCTTAGGGAGGCCGTAATGTTGAAAATTGAGTTAAGTTGCATATGATTCGCTTAAATCCCTGTTTGCTGCCAGGAGCCAGTGCCTTGGAGCTTGAGCTGCTGTTTGGAGAGCTGGATGTTAACCTGCCGCCTTCTGCCAACCTCGGGCTGGGTATCACAGTGCTGCACCGAGCCACCAGAGGGAGATGGAGGGTAAATTTCTCGGAGGACCTGGGTTTGGCTCTCCAGCGTCTCTGCAACCTTTCCAGGTGCTGCTGTACCCTGAGGATGGCCACCGTTGACTAGAAAGGCACAGGTTTTGCTGCAGGTATTGCATGTGTGCACGCCTGTATGTGCTGGGTAAGGTTATAAAGCTGGATGAGCTAAAACTACTGCAGTTACAAAAGGTATCCAGCACAGGCTATTGCCATCTCTTACCTCTCTTCCTAATGTGGCCTGATTTAATGGCATTGACTGTGATTAAATAACCTTTGGTGCTTTGTAGAAGTGAGTTCTTGCAGCTGAAAAAAGCTGCATAGCAGTCATTCAGAGAAGCAAAACAGCTTCTTCTTTCCCCTTTTCCTTCCTGTAAATGGTGTGTGTGTTTTATCACTCGCTCTTACATGCATACTTCTAAAATATCGATTTCAAAAGCTGGAAGGCGGCTGTCTCAGCTCTGTCCCAAATGTTGTAAGGATGGCTCTGCAGGGTTTTAGTGGGACCAAAGTGACCTGCAGGTTTAACTGTTATGGGCTGCTCTGGAGGATGGAAGTGCCAGCATTCTGTACAGGACACTTCATAGACAGTGGTTGGAACAACACGACATATATTTTATGGGATTTTACAAGGTTTTGAAAAGGAGGTTTCTCACTGGGTAGTTCATGAGGGTAATGAAAAAATCACAAGGTCTGCTGTGATTACAGTTTGGAGCAACCAAACCTTTGTCATTTATAGAAGTTGTGACTATTCCTTGCCCTGTTCTATAACTTCTTTCCTGCAGAGAAGTGTCCTGCATGCTCTCTTTAAAATAAAGCAGCAGCTGCTCCTGCCTTTCTGCAATGCCACAAATCTCCTGCTGAAACAGGGTGAGATGCTGCAGTTTCCTGCACAAATTAACCACAGACTTCAGCTGCTGAAGTAATTGCCTGTGGGAAGGGGACAGCATGTAATTTGAGAAAGGATTTTTGCCTTCCCTACTGTGTGTAGTAGAAACCTGCTTGGTACATATGCCTGGTGCTGGGAAATCAGGAGGGCTGGGGAATATGGCTGCACCTGTATTCTGTAAATGTGTCCACATCATCCTTATGCAGGCTTGCTCATTTGTCACTTCTTTCACCTCGGTCATATCTGGAGGGTGCTGCAGTACTAAACCTTTATTCTGAGCTCTTTGCAGTCCCTCAACATTCTGTTTCAGTAATATTACATGTCTGGTTTAATTGAAATAAATGCTATATTTATAAAAATAATGAAAGGGCTTTGTTCCTCCTCCTCATACTACTTATTCTACATATCTGACCTCAGGAAAGTTACTGGGAATCTTCTGTAGAGCACAGCTGGGTGCTGGTGATGATATAAGTAGGGAGATGTGAAAAACATACAGTGGCCCTACCTCTATATTAAGGGTAATATAATTATGTGTAACACAGGAAATCACAGGCCAAATGTTGACCACTGTATCCTATGTAGATTTTGCTGAGATTGGCTTTGATTGTCAGCTGGTGGCCAGAAACGAGCTCTGACTCAGTTGTTCTCTAAGGCCACCCACCTGGTGGTTCAGAGGCACTGGAGTAGGCAGATTGCTTGTGGCTGCAGCAAATGCTCCAGCCAGAGGTCAAGTGAGCAGGAGATGGCATTTCCCTGCCCATGCAAAATGGGTTGTCCTGATCCCATCTTATTGGTAGATTTGTTTTAGCTCAGAAATGAGCTGGCTCCATGCGCTGTGGTATTAAAACTTCATATATAGTTACGCACACCCTCATATTGGAGAAGTCTAAGTATCAGATTTTGATGTTAGTCATGAAAATCAGTTGGGAGGGATAGGTAGGAGGAAGTATTCACAAACTATTACTCCGGGGACTTCTGCTAACAGGCTCAGCAACCCACTGCACTGAATTGGCTGAGAACCCCTGTGGGAGGTGAACTTTGAGGTGCTTGCAGATGGGGCTGGGGTGGCCTTACCTGCTCAAAATATGGCTGTGAGTACAAGTTCTAGCAAGTCCCATGGACACTGGTATTTGCTGCTATGGCCTCTAGGTACTCCGGTGAGAATGACCTTTGTGGGATACAGGAGTGATTTGCTGATCATCAGGAGTAAGGAGGGTGTGGCAGGGGAGGGATTGTTCCGTACACAATCTCTCATATGCTTTCTCTGACTCCTGTAAACCACAGAAATCCCAACAGGCTTCTGTCTGGAGGGAGAAAGAGGCAAGGTAAACCTTCAGTCTGACCTATACAGTGGTCCTTATGATGTACTTGGATGGAGAGACAGAGTCAATGAATCCCTAGAGAGGAAAAGGCAAAGGCCTAGCTGATGCCTCTGAAAAGAGATGTGGTGGTAGGTTTTTTTTCCTCCTTTGACCCAAATCACTGAAGCCATTTTCAAAGCAGACCAGAAAGGATGGGGTTCCTTACACACCTTCAGGCTTGTTTAGTCACAGATGAGGCCCTTGTGTCTAAGCCACCAGTTTCTGTGCATTGAATCCGCATTGTCTACAGAGGTGACAATAGAACTAACATTTCCTTTGTGACATGACCTTTAAAGTAAGGGGAAGAAATGTCAGCCTTTTTGTAGTCTTTCCAGCTTAGCAGGTGAGATGGACAGGACTGCCAAATTTTGCTGTAGGTGGAGCAAAAGGAGAAATCCTGGAGGCCTGCTTCTATTTGTGTGCTCATCTTCTCCAGGAAGGCAGTTGGTCTAGCATGCTGCCCATGCAGCAATGCTGCTGGGCTGAGAAGGAGAGCAAGGTAGGGGTTAAAATGCAGGAAAACTTGTTCTTTGGCTGTCAGGCTGACAGAAAGCTTGTCTTTCTAAGCCACAAGAATTCCACGGTTAAGGAAGTTAGTACCTGAAGCTAGCTTGCAGGAGGGCAAGCCTTGAGATAGTCTTAGTAGATCGTAGTTATTAAAGTAGTGTCCTCAGTAAAGAAAGGTTTTGTGGGAGAAGAGCCTTCCTTTTGACCCTCCTTTGCTTGGCCTTGTTTTCACATTCTCCCTCAGTTCTTTTTATAATGTTAGAACAAATTTTGATAACTTATGTTGCTGGCCTGGAGCTCAGAAAACTGGAGAAAAAATTGTCAGGAAAGAAAGTATAGTGCCAGTGCTTCCCCCTGCCTGGTCACTGCTCCTTTTCCCTAGCTCTGGCTGCCGGTAGCTCAGGTTGCTCTTGAAATAGAATTGCTGGGTAGAAGGAGAATTGAGCAGCAAAAAGGCAGGCAGGACCTCAGCATTGCAGGAACTAATATTTTCTGGGAAGGAAAAAAAAAAAAGAAATCCCTAAGCAGCTCTGAAAGTCACCACATTACAAGAGGGTGCATTGAAATGTGCTGCTGGTGCCTGAAATCACTCAGTATGTCTTGGCTATGTCAATGGCTTGCACATGGTTGTTTTTTTCCTTTGAGTAGCAAAAATTGCAGATGATAGATTTTTGGGGTTGGTAGAGTGTTTCAAATCAATTTGTGTTGTCCCAGGTTCCTCAGAGTGCAGTCCTCCAAAATGAATTAAATTGTTTTTGTGCCAGCAAAGGCCGTGTCACGACTTGACTTTCATAGCCAAACTGGAGGGGTAAAATTCTCACCAGCCTTCTGTTCAGTAGGTACGCAGCACTTTCTTCTGTACTGAAACCTAAACGCAATCACCCAGACTTCTCCAGTTTGCAAAACTGGACCTGAAATAACACATGCCCAGACCTTCTCTCTGAATTTTGCCATAATAGTTTCTGTCAGAAAATTGGATTAGAAGTGAAACAGAGGAGAGCTGTTCATCACCTGCCTGTTTTAATCAGGATTCTACCTGGTGAGAAGTTGTAGTGAGGTTCAGTCAGATTCTTGTTGCTCTGCAGTGATTTTCCTATCTCTACTTCAAACCACCCTCTGTGGTGTTTTTTTAGAGAAGGAAGAATGTACTGCTCTGCTCCACAGAAGCTACTTATAGCAATGTTCATGGTGCTGGAGGGATGTCAGCTTTCCTAAGCTGTGGGGCAGGGGGTAAGCAGGGATTCAAGATAAGAATAGCACATGAAATCTTAAATTTGACAAGCCTGTCAGGGAGGAAATTACAGCTTGGAGGAGGAAAAGTGGTTGTCTTTTTGAATTTTCTGTAGTAAATATAAAGTCTGGGGGTTTTGGCGGTGAGGAGGCAGTTCCACCAGGAATGTGTAAGGCTTTGTTTGGGACATGCCTGCCACAGCTGTTTTCCATTATAAGAGAGCAAGAGGAGGACTTGGTGACAAGGAACACTCTATGCTGTGGTAGAGCTGGTGTAAAAGGCAGGCTAAAGGTTAGAGGCTGGAAGATGCTGGAAATCGCTTAGACAGCCCAGGTGGTACTTGAATGAGCTTGGCATAGGGTTGCCCTTTCCTCCCCTTCTCCACTGAAACAATAAATTGCTGACCTCACCTGGCAGTAACTGCAGTGCAGTTTCCAGCTGTGCCAGGGGCCGGACTGTTGTCTCTTTATGGTCTGTGTTTAAGAATATTTTGCTTGCTTTTTAAATTATATTTTAAATTCTGTTCTCAAGCCAGCTTGAACGCGTACTGTGGAAGAAATAGTGGTATTTATGGCTGCTATGCTGAGTTTCTGCAAAGATTTACGCCACAGGGAGTGGAGGGCAGAAGGGGGGATGAGAGGTGTGGAGAAGAGCTTTGTAGCTCCGATCTAGAAATGTGCCGGTGCACATACATGCACTATCACAGGCTGTTCAAAGGTCAAGAGTTGTTCTGGCCTCATCTTTGAGGCAATTCAGTGTGTCACCCCAGTGTTGGAACAAAGCTGTCCAGAAACATTGAGACACCCCTTACCAGCCGGTTGTGCAGAAGAGTCCTACGCAGGGGACAGAAGCTCCGTTTGTCACCACCTGTGCGGCTGCTTCTCTGGAGATCAGCCTGCGGTTGTGCCACCTTCTGTGAGCCATCCTCTCCTCAGCAGACTTGGGCTGACTTAGTCTGTTGGCCAGACCTTCCCCAAGGGAAGAGGAGATGCTTCCAAATAGTGTGAGCGTTAGTGAAGTGGGGCCAGGTATTCCGGTGCTGTGAACACCCAGCAACTAGGCCTGAGTTTCTGAAGTGCCACCCTCGGGCCCAGTCTTTCCGTCCTTAGCACCCTGAGATGTTTAAGAAATCCAGCCTTTTATTTCAATGCTTATATGATTGCCAGTCTACATACCTGGCCTTGCATTGTGTGTGTGTAAGATATCAGGATATTTCACTTTACTCATCCTGGTTGCCCTCCTATTTTAAGGGAGGGAGGTGAATGAATTTTTGCTTGTCCTTTAAGTAAGACTCAGCACTGATGATGTCCCACCTTACAGGAATACCAACTTACTAATGAGTTTGGTCTTTGAATTCAGGGCTGTTTGTTTCCCACCTATTCCAGCCTGGGTTGTGCCCAGAATTTTTAAACTCTTTCAGAGTCCTTTCGGATTCTTTCTTAAAGAGCAAATAAATGAGAGTTCGTCTCATTTATGAGGGAAATAAGAATGTTAGAACCAAAAGCTGGCCTGTTCCCTGTGGACATGTTATTGTGATAACGGGCAGCTGATGACTAACCCAGGGCAGTGCCAGAAAGCCAGCATGATGACCACCACTCCTACCAGGGCTCTGGTGTTGGCTTCTTACAGTGACATCACGGTGCTAGGAGCTCAGGCCAGGGACAGTCATGGAGCCAAAGAAAATATTTAAGCAAGGGCTGATGAGCACAGACTGCGTCTCTAACGTCATGTGTTTCTTGGAAATTTGAGTGCTAATGGCTTAAGCTTTTTCACTTCTGCTATAACAACAAAGTCAACAGCTCAGACAACCTCCTTCCCTCAATCTTTTCCCCTATCTCTTTTCCTCCAACTTATTTTTTATTTTTTTTATTTTTCCTCATGGGCCATGAATAATGATTATTAATCACTTAGAAGGCTTGAAAATAGCAGGGAGGTATGGAAACAAGGATTCAACCTCTCCCATCCAGATAGCATGGGCTGGAACACAGAGAAAGCAACGGGCTTTGTGTCCTTGCTCCTGGCGAAGTCAGGACAAAGATGATATGCTGGTCAAGTTGCCCAAGGAGAGGGTATCAATAAGGCATCGATGAATTTCGGAAGGATAGGCTGATTGTTGTTTCTCTGTCTTTGTTCTTTTTGGCCCCTCAGACAGGTTACAGAACTAGAACAGGTCTGGCTCCTGCTTCCCAGTCAGCTGAAATTCCACGGGATGTGGCTTCTCTGCTTTTCCTCTCCAGTCCTCCAGAGATGAGACTTTCATACTCCAAATACAACCACTTCAGAGAGGAGGCACAGGCAGACTTCCCCACACCCATTCTCTCCAAACAAGCAATGTGAGTGCTCCCCCTTTGACCAAGTAGCAATACAAAGTGCATTCCACAGCTTCTTGCTGAAATTCACTGCCATAGGTTTAGCTACCACTTGCCTTCTTTTAATTGCAATTATTCAAAGACATAGTCTTTAGTTCAAGTAGGAGGAGTTCTGGTATTTTATACTAAGTAGAGTCATGGTCAGATTTTAGCCTGCAGTTTTTGGAGGCTTGAAAGACCTTTTTTTTTTTTCCAAAGCCAAGCTGCTTAATAACCTGTTGCAGCCTATACTTACTAATGGTCTCAGACACAGAGCTATTGCCCCTGTATAGATTTCTTTTTCTTTCCGCTGGCATGCCTTCTTGAGGTTAGTCTTTTAGTCTTGGCAGATAAAGTGCGAGCTCCTTGTTTGCAAGTAGCTGCTTTATACTTTCCACTTTGGCTTTTTATTGCCCAGTTGCTAAGGGGCCTTTATTCCTGTTGTGTTTTCCCTTTATTTTCCATTTGGTTTTGGGTAGTTTCAGAATTTATAGTGTCTTCTCACAATAATAACAGATGTCAGCATGGCTTGTCTTATGTCATCGACTGTGTAGACCAAAACAGGATTGACCACCGTTGAACTGGGCTTCTGCATATGAGCTGGCAGTGCATCCTAAAAGTCCTTTGGGACTTGAAGGTAAAGATGGGATTTTAACGTGAAGAATCTCTTGCTTTCCTCACTGATGAATTGATGGAAGCTGGTGTAGGTGTCATGTAGTATTCTTTACCTATGGACTTGAAAACATTTCAGAGGAAAGCAGGATTCTTCCCCCTTTTATAGGTGGTTAAAGCAAAGCACACGGTAAAGGTATTCATCAGATCAGATGGTGAACTTGAGAATACAACCCAAGCATCCAGCACCTCAGACCACGCCCTCTTCATTAGGTGATGTTGCCTCTATTTTCATTCCATTGCTGTCCAAATCTGACTGGTGTCAGGAGACACAGGGAAAAGTGTGTGCAGTGGCTGGATAGGCATCTTGTTATCCCATGAAACCACAGAGCAGCATCAGCCCTTTGCAGTGTGGCAGAGCCCTTCCTAATGCTGTGACTTCTCTTTTTAATGATGTCTGAGATTACTAAAGTAAAGCAGCTCAACAGCTTTATCTACTTCTTTTCTCTCTTTTTTTTTTCCCTTCTTGGTGAGTATTCAAATTTTTTGCAGCCTGGAAAAGAGAGAAGCTAGTCAATTTGTACTTCTGTTCATTAGCACTGGTTTACCCCTTTGTGCTACTGGGCATCCTAGTAAACTAATGTAATTCTTTTGTAAGGAATTGTTAAAATCAGGGTGAAAAAGGGACCGCAAGAGGTCATCTGGCCCATGCCCCGGCCTCAGGAGAGAACTGACTGTGTGCAATAAATCTGAGAAGTGTTTGTCTTACTGGATTGCTTAAAACCTCTGGCAGGGCTGATTCCTCACTCTCCATTAGCATCTATTCCAGCTAACCTTATTATAATAATATTTTTCCTCACTTCTAACCCGGACCTCCCTTGCTGTGATTTGAGCTTCTTGACCTGTTTACCAAGGGCGTAGATTTTTTTCTTTTCTCTTTACAGAAGCTAATACTCTTCTCACTTTCCTCAGTCCTCTTTCCTATAGACCAGCCAATCCTGATGACTATTGCAGCTACTGATGCCATTTTCCAATGAATATCACAGCTACCCTGTAGCATTTTTATCCAACCCATATTTTTCTGGTTAGTTTTTGAGGTCATGTGAAACAGTGCTAAAGCCCTTAGCAGAGTTAAAGTATGTGGTTTCCTGTGCTTGTCATCTGTCTGTATCATAAAAAGAAATTTAAACACGCTTCAAGTGATTCGTTTGTGACAGATGTGTGCTGGATGTTACTTATCTGATGATTTACCTGGTGGGTGCTTCCAAATGGTTTGTCTGTGTTTGGTTTCTGTTGGAATTGAAGTTGAACTAAGCAAGTCATGCTTCTGAGTCCTCTCTTTCCCTTTTCAAATATGAATACTGTCTTTGCATTCAAAATGTGTGGATGACTCTTCTGTCTTCCAGAAACTTTCCAGTCCTGCACAAGCTGTCAGAGATCACCTGTGATGGCTCTGAAGGTTCTCCTAAATTTCCTAGTATTAATATCATCCAACTAAAAACGATGTATCAAGTCTATTCTGTTCTTCCTGAATTCTATCCTGAGGTTTTCCCATATATTTCTATTAATTATGTCAACTGCCTGATCTATAGTGGTTTTTAATAGATACTGAAGCAAAAAATCATTATGCCTGCTTCATGACATCCAACAAGAGACTTCATTGCCTTGTAGTAAATAAATTCCTCACTGGTTTTCCTTTCTCTGTTATTCTAACAAGGCAAGCTTTGTCATCTTTCTTCTCCATGCTAGTTGTATTTCCCTTTCTGCCATGGCCTCCCTGATTATCTCTGTATACCTGTACTGTTGTTTTATATCTACAGGCTTCTTCTCTGTGGGGAGGGCTGCTGAAGAAGTCATGATTTGGTCTCTTTGTCCATGCAACTTCTACACTAGGGCAGTTTGTGTCTTAGGTACCCTTTCTTTAAGGATTGGAGACTCGTATGAGCTTCTTTCCCATGGGATCTGTCCTCTGAACTCTGTTCATTTAATTCCATGTTCCTTGCAACAGCTTAATCTGTTTTTCTCACTCTTTCTTAAGGCTCTGAGGCTTTATTGCTTGGTCACTCTCAACCAGCTTGCTTTCCTGCTTTGCTGTTTCAGTGTGTTTCAACAAATAGGGAGGACTTCAATCCTCTGTGTGGTTTCTCAAGATCTTGCATCCACAGTGTTTCTCCTCACGTATGGCTGAGGAACTTGTGGAACAGCCCATGCTCTGCGATATTCCTGTCTCTCTAGTCCCTTACTTCCCCTGGAAATTAAAAGTATTTTTATAATGAAAATTGCCATATTTCAGTTTGGCTGGAGTTTTATAACTTGGTTTCTAAACAGTTTTCTTATGGCCTGAATTTATACCAGGTGTAAATTACACCTCTGTCAGGTTTTGTTCTTGATTTACCAGCCACATTGAGGAATTTAGATGCTTGCTTTACAAAATCCCTTAGGGAACACAGCAGCAAGGAAAACTCAGAAATGCTGGAGAGGTGAAAATCAGTAAATCAGAGCTAACTTTAAGACTGGCCTGTTTCTGCAGTGAAGTCAAACAGTAAACTGAAGATAGAGCTGGTGGAAATTTCTTGTAAAGACACCATTTTTTTCTCTGGAGTGAAGAAGTCCAAGATGTTAACACTATCATGTCCTGCTCTTTGGCAGAGTGCTCTGATGTGTTGACTTAAGCAATTGTTCTGATCTCATAGACATCCAAGTAATGAAACCCTAATACTTAATACTTCTGTTTCCTAAGCTGAATGTCATAAGTTCTTTGTTTTAATTGATGATGTTTTGCTGATACTTCATTAGTACAAGTATTAGCTTTCAAATAAATTATTGTGCAGAAGTTCTGAACTCCTGAATGGTGCCTCAGCACCACATTCCTGTGCCTCTGTATGTGGTGGACTGTATCAAAATGCACGTCTGTTATGTATTTGTACGGTGCAAATATTGTTTGTTTAATGCATGATCTCAGCATCAGAGAAATATCGGTGAACGTGAGCAGTGAAGAGTCCAGAATCATTAATGATTTAAAAAACAAAACAAAAAAACAGCACCACCCTGCTTTCCAACAGTGAAAGGTGCTACAAAAATCGTAGGTATTAGTTGGACTACCCGGAGCTGCGGTGTGGCTGGTGATGCTCACCAATGCTGCCATCTACGGGAAGTTATTCACCATTGCCGACCTTCAGGCACGTTTCACGCTGTTGAACCACCACAGAAATAACTTCATTTTTCTGTACAGAGTTTCAGTCAACTGACTTGCCACATAGCAAACTCAGTGTAGGCATATTATAGGTTCTTATATTTACAAAGTGCTAAGAGGATGATGTTCAAGAGAATACTAAATGTAGGAAATTTGCATATGTATGTATTGATGCCTGCATAAATCTTATAGAAATATTATAGGAAATCAGGACTCTTCTCACATTTACACCTGTCTGCAGCTTTTCCTTTACACGTCACCTTCCTTTTCCCCCCTTACCTTCCACCTCCTTTCTTTGGCAGCCAACAGGAGCACTTGGTGCGATCCCAGCAAGAACCACTCCAAGTGCTGTCAGCAGGCAGCTAGCACGTAGAGTTCACGTAACATTGCATTTGGGACCAGTTTCAACATCCACCATTTTAATATCTAAATAGTCATGGCACTGAGCCATATCGTGGGGCCTTTCCCACTGCATACAAGAAAGATTCGCATCTTGCCAGGACAAAGCAAGTCTTGCCTGGCATCTTAACCGCCCACAAAAATTAGTCAGACAGTAACTAGTCGAGCATGGCTTCACCCCTGCTTACAACACTTTTTATCTTAAGCAGCTTTGAAAAGTCAAAGAGTTTTCTTTTTACGTGCTGAAAATGTCAAAGAAATGACCTTTGTGACCTTAGCTGTAACTTAGTTAAGGGAGCATCTTACCAGCAGTTTGTTCTGATACTATTTCTACATCTTCTAATCCTACACTACTTGACTTGGTGATGCTTTTAATGATTGGAGGTGAGTTTTGTCTTTTAAGGTGTGAATGAATATGACAGGCATGTACTAGTGCTAACAGATCATGGTGTTTTGCAATGTTTCCTCTCTACACCCAAGTGCTTGCTGAAAGGGTAATCACACTACAAATGTAGCACATTCTGTGGCCTGTCACACATATTGTAGCAGCTTATTTTTATAGTATTATTTTATAATATTTATAGTATTATTTTAGATGTGAGTATCAACCACAGTTGTTTGGGGGTAAAATGAGGCAGGGCTTGGCTGTTGTATGAATAAATGCTATGGCTCTGAAGACGGATGCCAGATTCACCTCTTCTCCTACGAGAACTGTGGGCTATTCAGCAGCTCAAGTATGACTGCGTGGAGCTTCGGTTTGCAACCACTGACTGTAATCTGCCAGCTGTAGCAAACCTATGGTGCATAGAGAAAAGAAGGCAAATACACCAACCTAAGTTTGCAGTGAATTGAATATTGTGGTGAAAAGCCAGTTACCATGGGTGGGCAGATGGGAGATGTGGAGTGATCATTTATAGACATCAATTACTGCATAATGCTTTTCTTCAAACAATGAGATTAGCGGGGCTTCAGGATCCTTCAGAAGAACCTTTCCTTGCTCTGCTTGGTACAAGACTCCTGTGTAGTGCAGAGATGCTTGGAGCAGTGTAGAAGCATGTAAAGATGCCACGCTAAATCACAACACTTCTCTCTGACCCTTTTAGGGTCTGTTCTTACATTCTCACTATCTCAAGCCCAGCTCTTTCCAGTCAATGCTGCATTTGGCGAAGGCATCTCAGGTTACCCTTTATCTTATGTCATGACTGGAGCTAAGACACTCCTTGAAAAGTTCCCGTGTGATGAATATAGCACTGGAGTGAGACCGAAGAAACCTGCCGCTGGCTGTTGTAGTAAGGCCTCAGGTGCTACCTTGTGTTAATGGCTGTGCAAACTTAATGTTTTAGGTCCCTGCAAGCACTGGAAAAAGGGAGATGCTTAGCTCTATGAATGGACCTACTTGGTTGGTTATGCGGATGCAGCATAGGCTACATTTAATGACCTTGCAGTCTGGATCAGGCAGAACATACTATGTTCAACCTCTTACCTGAATTTCTTAAAAAAAAAAAAAAAGTTTCATTTGGGGATTTTTATAGTGCTACTTCAATACTTATTTCTGTGCTGACTCCTTTAATTTTTGCTGTCACTTTAGATTTCCACTGAAATATTGGAGTTGCTTGTAAAAAAAAAAAAAAAAAAAAAAAAGAAAAAAGTCTTCCACGAGGAATATAGGGCAAAAAATTGCAGCTGACTTTCTGTGTCTCTCCAGGCAGAATCATTCTCCTTTCACAGTTCCCTTATTTTCTGCTAAAGGGATAATATTTCCTCACTTTGATACAGAACTTTGGTGACCAATAATGAGATGTAAAGTGCAGCTCAAATAGTTTTACAACTGGCTTTGCAAAGGTAGCTGACATGGAAGTTCTAAACAGCAACTCTTGCTTGTACAGCGCAGAGAAATGTGATGACTGCTGGTCTGGTAGCTGTAGCAGGGAGTTTAGTTGTGACCAGAAAAGTATTCAGAGTCCAAGAATCACCACCAAAAAAACCCACTGAACTATTTTTATGTTTTCATAACTTTTTATGGTGACATGTTTCTCCTCCTCAGGCAGTGTCAGCCCCTCTGTTCCTGAGGCTGCTGGCCAGCAGGAGGCTTTGGGAACAGGCTCTTTACCCTTGCCATCTCACTAACACAGTACAACCTTAACTATTGTTTCAATTAATACTACCAGGATGCCTTTCATACATTTTTCAGTATTAGTGTTCCTCTTGCAAACCTGTCAGCCATCTCTCCTTAAGCTCACTCCTTCCAGGAAGTCTGTATCCCATAGCACTCTGATCTCTTGACTCGCAATGTCTCCAGATTTTCCTGTATTTACATTATTGGCATGTGTGTTCTCTTTGTCTCTTTTGGAGTAAAGCTCTTGGCAGATGGGCCCTGAGTACTGTAGAAGATCTCAAGCACTGGCAAATGCTTAAAGATTGCTATTCTCAGGCTCCTTCCTTCTGTAGTCCCATCTAGACTACTTACAACACTTCTCTTCCTTAAAATATAACTATTTGACAAAACTGACTTTTTTTTTTTTTCCCAAGCTCCCAGCCCTGTTTAGCTGCCGTAACCTCACTGGGGTCACAACAATGGAAATGGCTGCACTAGGAATGTCAGGGTTGTAATTCCATGCAGGGCACTGGAGCCCTGCCTGGGAAGGAAAGTTCTCCAGTTTATACATGTATAATGCACAATGTTCTACAGTTGTATCTATAACGCACACACGCTCTTTTGCTTGGCTGCCTAGGCCCCAAAAGAGTAGCTTTTTTTGATATTTAACCGTAATGCTTTCCTGACCAACCTAAACCTTTTAACCTTTTTCAGTGCTTGAACCCTTATAGCTTTCCCAATAAGCATAACAAGTCATGTATAGAAAACTTAACATAACAAAGTTTGGCTTGCTTTTCGTTGTTAGTTTCATAAGTGTCTTAAAAGAATACAAATCAGAGGCTGAAAGATCACTGGCTTAAACTTAAGTCACACATTTTTATGTCTGTGTGACAGATTCTTGCTGGCTTAACTGTTCAGTTCATGTTATAGTTTATCTGGGAAGGGGGAAGAAATAATAAACTGGCCATGTTTAAAAAAAAAAAAAGTTGGGTTGATGAGATATTTTGGGGAGTATTTGCTCTGAACAAGATCTGCCTCTACTACTGTGCAATGCCAGGGAAACTGCATGATGTAAACAAATGTGTACATCTTATGGTCTTTTTTTCTAGGGATTAGGAAGTAATAATGATAATGCTCTTTTACCATGTCAGGCAGCTTAATTAGTGGCAGTGCAGCTTTTTAGTTCTAAACGTCCAATGACTTTTTTCAAAGCAGTGCCTAAAAGTCCTGTGCAACCTCAGACCTGGCTTGGACTGTGATGGTATCTGCAGGGAATGATGGTCTGAACTGGCAAGACAGATAAAGGAAGAGGAAAAAATTTACCATGTGGGCAGAATATGAGCAACTGATGTGGGAGCCACCGAGTGGTGCCTATAGAGTCTGATGGATGGACGTGAAGACAAAGCCCAGGTTTTCTGAAGCATGTCATCATGAGTCCATAACCACACCCAACCCTTGCAAAGATTTCTTCAGATGTCTTCTCAGTAGGTGTAATCTTAACTACTGTTGTATACATGCTATCCTCCTTGCATCTAGTTTTTGGAGGAGATGAGGGAACCTGCATCTAGATGATATTTTCCTCAGTCATTTCTTACTTATTCTAGATTACCTATACACATTTGCTCTTGTGATAAAGGGTGAGAAGGACTAAGAGTCTCTACATAATTTTAGTTTGTGGCTGCTTTCTGTCCAAAAGGTGGGTGAGGAAGTATGAAGAAGTGTATTTGAGACACTGGAAAAGGAAAGTGATTCTGTTTTATGGTCTTAGAAGTAGTGAAGGAAAATGTCGTCTTATTATTATTTTCTGTTCACTTTGCATCCTTTTTGCAAAACCACAGAATATCCTCAACAGATTTGGATCTAGTGACTTTGTATTCAATAAACAGTGATGCCCCAGAGGAATAAAGATGCATGTCTTGGTACTGATATTCACCATAAAATAAACCTGTGTGTCATTTATAAGGCAGTAAATTTACTTTAGGGGCTTCTGCAGTTGTCATTAAGTGTTTAGCTCTACAGGAGCTCAGACAGCTCTGGCAGCTGGGAGAGAAGGATGCTGTAAACTAGGGTAGGAGGGAGAAATCCAGGAGGAGTAAATACATAGAAAGCATTTAAAGCAATTCAGTCAAGCCAAGTTTTCCAGCTGTGGTGGGATGGCTAGGCTACCCCGAAGGACATCCCTCAGAGTTCACATACAGCTGGGCTCTTTGTTTTCCCTTCTATGCCTCTGCACTTCCCTCCTTTCTCCGTCAGGGATGACCACAATGGCAGAATGCAAGAACTGGCCTGCTTGCAACTTCGAGGGGGAGTGCCGGGCTTGCAGCCTGCATTCCTCCTCTTCCTTCTTCCTATAGCCAGGCCCCAAACCTGCTGCAGCTTCCTTTACACTATGTGGACAGAATGAAAGGAAAACTATTCCCCCTGCCCCTTTCATGAACAGAGAAACTGACGAAATGCTAGACTGTGACTTACCCAGGGGGTTACTCAATGCCTTGTTTCACCTAGGTTTTCTTGGCTCTGTTCTTGGAGTCCTACTTGAGTACTGTGCGCATGCAACCTTCTCTGAAAGGAGTGCCTCTTCTATTAAGGAAAAGAAAAAAAAAAAGTGTAACACCATGTTGTTGCTATCCCAATAAGGTATTTTTAACCTGTTTTTCACTTCCTCACAAATGTATGTGTCTGATATTTCAGGAATGTCACAGCTTTGCTCTCCCTGGTTTTGCTGGAGGAATTCTTGCAGGGCTGGCAAAAAGGTGGGAGGCAGCTTTCTCAGCACACAGGTCAGACTTCCTTTTGGAGTTGTCCAAATTTAATTTTCTCCCCAAACCCCAACAACATATTAGCTGAGGTTAAAATGGCATCTTCCAGGTTGGAGGAATACTTCATTCCTCCTGACTGCTACTAGATTTGCCAGCACTTTAGGTAACAATATCTTTTAGCAGAAGTGTTATTGTCAAAGCCCCCCAAAAAGCATTCTGGTAAGACTTGTTTTTTCCCCTAGTTGCTTACCTCTATAGCCTGGTCTCTCTCCCCTTTGCTTTAGCTTTAAGTCTGCCACCCAATCTGTTAATTGAGGTAGGCTGATTCAGGAAGGAAAGGGGGTACCAAGCGAGAATACTCTCTAAAAAGAAACGTTAATTTTATTCAAACATCTTATTCCAGCTCCGTGCTACTGTGAAGAATGAACTTCCACATGGCATGAAACTCTGCAGTTTATGCCTGTGAATAGTCCTCTAGTGTTGCTGCGTGGCTCCAATTGGTCACCGATGGATCTTTCTAGTCTACACAGTTCTTATGGCAGGTACCTTCCTCTGGAAAACATGTTTTCTGTTGAAATCTCTGTCTAAATCCAGTCAGTGCCATCTTTATCTCTTTTAGCCTCTACTTTTCTATAACGTTTCTGCCCCTTTCATGTTGGTAATGCCTTTATATGAACAGGGAGCACGTTTAACATGGAAAAAGCAACAAAACATTGTTGCTGAAAAGTGCCTTTCTTCGAGAAGTAAGGTAGATGAGAAGTGTTTTCAGAAAATGTTTTGGTGAGAAGAAAAAGCTAAATTCCCCCTCACAGAAGCAGGCACCCACCTTTTTTCCTGGAGACAGGTAAAGGAGTGCACATCTGTGCACTGAACTTCTACATCAGTTGCAGAAACGTTTCTTTACAACCATGGGGCAAACAACTTTTCCTGACCCTTCCTGTGTCCCCCTTGCAACCTCCTGGCTGGTTTTAGAGTAAGTGTTCCAGAAAGAACAGGGAAAGAGGAAGGAAGGGAAGAAGGGAGGAAAAGAAGGAAGAAAGAAGAAAAGAGGGAAGAAGGAAAGAAAACACCCCTAACTCCCCCACCACCAGACTCAAAGAAAGAACCGCCCCAACAGCCCCCCAGAGCCAGGACTCCACCCGCATCCACGGGCTCGGGGCCTGGGCCGCTCCCCCCGGCGTGGGGCGGCCGGGCTCGGGGCTCCTCCCCGGGTGCGAGCAGGAGGAGGCGGAGGAGGAGAAGGAGGAGGAGGAGGAGGAGGGTCGTCTCCAGCGCCTCCTCCCTTGCCCGCCTCCCTCCCCGCCGAGCGCAGCGCCCCGAGCATGGAGCCTGCCTGAGACGCTCCGGCGGCTGCTGCTGCGGCACAACATGGAGGCGGCGGCGCCGCCGCCGCTCCTGCTGCTGCTGCTGCGCCTCCTGGCCGCCTCCCTGCTTCGCTGCCAGCCCGGCCCGGCCGAGGGTGAGTTCTCCTGGGCGCCACGGGGCCCGTGGGGGCGGCGGTGGGGGGGAGCCTCAGCCCCTTTTGTTGTAGGACTTCGCCAAACTTATCCCCCCCCCCCCCCCCCCCTTCCCTCCCGGGATGTGGACGGGATGGGGTGAATGGGGTGAGAGGGGGTTTTGGTGGGGGGTACGTGGACGGGATTTGGGGTGAGAGGGGTTTTGGTGTGGGGGTGCTTGTGCCACGGGTTGCTATTCCTGCTCCTAACCCCTCTTTGCTCCCCCTAAAGGCACGTGTGTGGTGGGGAGGGGGGGGGTCTTCTTTCTGCACCCCCTCGGGACACGTCCTTGGGGTCCGAGGGTATTTTCCCTCCGGGGCAGAGGGGGGGAACTATGGTGAACTCGTAGGGTTGCAAAAAAAAAAAAAAAAAAAAACCAACCCACAGAAGTCGTGCCCCCAGAAAAACCCCAACCCACCCTGCGCCGTGCTTCTTCCGCGGTCCCAGCCGCGGATTTCTGCGGGGTTTGGGGAAGCTGGTGTCGGGTGTCGCTCCCAGGCGGAATCAAACCTCTTGGCACGGCTGCCAAAGGGGGTGGGAGGAAGGCGAGGGCCCCCCCGCAGCCCCCCCGGCTCCGTTTGTCAGGCTGTGGGCGGGCTGGGGGGCTGCCACGCGTGGGCCCCGGCTCCGCCGAGCCCGGTTTGCTTCCCCGTTCCGACCCAGCTTGCTGACCTGGGCACCCAGGTTGCTGGTACCTTGCTCTTTGCAGTGATCCACAACACTGTTTTGAAGTAAAAGTGCTCCCACTTAAAAAATAAAATAAAATAAAATAAACAAAGGCTGCCTTCTGTCAGCAACATTCTTGGGGAAGGGTCTGGGGGTTGTTCCTCTCCTCTCCTTTTTCTCGCTGCTTCAGTCCCGCATTCGTAACATCCTCCGCTGGGAGACTTCTGGCTTCTTGCTGCTGCATCTGGCCCGCCTGGATCCGTCAGCTCCCTTGGATCCATCACCTGAGCGCTTTAGCAAGCTGAAGCCTAATTGTTGCAATTTCCTAGGCAGTTTAGAAAACTCGGCAGCGCGGCCAAGGCTGGCAGAACATCACCTCAGGGCCTTTTTTATGAGGCCACCCACCTTTAGAAACCATCTGTAATTATTAGAACTGTCATTTAGAGCAGGAGAACTGACCGTTTTCTGCTGGCATCGTTGCTCGCTGTTTTTAGTTGGAACTGTATGCAGGTGTATGCTGTGCCTTGCTTATTCTGCCATAATTATAGGAAAGAGATGTCCTTTGCATCTCAGACGGAACCTTCTTTATCTATACATATCGCCCTGGTCTTTTAAAAATGTTTCAGAAAACCTGAAGTGTGACTTGTTCCATTCTGAGTATTTCTGTTTGTGTGAAGATGTTCAAGTTCCTACTCGAGTGAATTCAGCTATGTAGCTTTAGGAAGAGCGAAAAAAAAATAACTTTTAGGGAGTCTTAAATGGAGAGAGAACAGGCTGATAGTGCTCCTTGAGGGTTTCCACCCATTTACTTGTCGGTGTTACGGACTCTAATCGAAAGGAGTATTTTAAAAAGGAGATAAGTTTGCTTTTGGAACTCTTAAGGAAGAAATGTAATGCAGTTCACAGTAAAACTAAGAAATACGTTGTAACTTGAAGGTTGGATTTGATTCACCTCGTATTAGAGCCAGTGATTCTTTTAATATAGTATATATTCTGTATCAACAATCACCTTCCTGAAAAATGTGTGGAAAAACTCCTCTACAAATGTGCTGGTTTTTAGTAATTAGCTGAAGAGTCTTGGTTATAAATCTTAGTGACATTGCTTTTGTTCTGAGTACTTAGTAGGAAGGTATGTGATTCTTTGTTAGGTTGGTCTAGATGGTGCTTTTAAGGACAGCTCATCTGTCCTTTTGGAAAGAGCATGAATGTACTATGAGGGGCTCCCCACGTTTTCAGTTGAGTAGTCTTGGTTATCAGTATGTTCTGTATTTGTAGACTGCAAAATGTCAGAGAGGTGTAATATGTACTGTATTTTCACCTTCCAGACATGTTCATAAAGCTGTGATTCCTCCAAGTTTGAAGAATTACAGCGTGTTTTTCATGCATGTGAGACAGACCAGCTGTAAACAATCTGAAGAGGCTCGTGCTTTCTGTTTCCATTCCTGAGAATCGAAGCAGATGCCTGACTTTAACGGACTTTTACCTCTTGAAATTATTTTGATGTGCTTATATTACAAATATGTAAATAGATCTCTGCAAGGTGGGGGATGTGTTGGAACTTCTCTAGTGTTAAAGCTTCTGCTAAGTTTAGCGTGTTATAATAGATTCTGAATGCTTTGGCCATGAAATAATTTTTGCTGTGGAGTAATGTCCTTGCTCTGTATGTGGTCGTGTCAGGAGTGGTTTTATTTATGTGGCTTGAAATAGTGATAGTCAAGATGTGTGTTATAATGGACTCTGTTTTCACCGAGGTGAGATAAAATGATCATTGCATTTATTGCTTCCTTGAAGGGGGGTTCATTTGCCTGTTGAAGTATTCAGGAACAGGATAACTATAGCAATTACATGTTTGTTGTTTTTTATTTTTTCTGAAAATATTTTAAGTTCTGAATGCTTAATACTGTATAGCAGATGTTTTATGTGTGGCTCTTGAAACCTAAAAGCATTTGAAATAATTCTTGCTAAGAAGTTATCTTAAGCAAGAATTGCTCTTTCTTAAACTCACAGGAGCTTGGTTAGCTGTTGTTTGTGGTATACTAGAATGCTTGACAAAATTGTGAGACTATATCATAATTTTCTTTAATGGAATGATTATTTGCCTAACATTAAGAAAAGCAAGATAAGGAAAGCTGAACAGAGAAATGTGTGGGTGATTTACAAAAGTTTGAAACCAGGGATGCAGTGTGAAATAAAAAGTGCAGTTGAGCACAGCACTAAGATGGCTTTTAATTCATAGTGCTTTTCTTGAGATAAGCTGAAAGTAATGAAACTTATCACTCTGCTTAAACACAGAACACAGCAAGATAGAACATGTGCTACTTTTATGATGAGGGAATGTGCTACGTAGGAGTCCCTACAACTTCAGAACTGTTTCAGTCAGCCTGTCGCTGGTTTCGGTAGCTATTTTCCACGTAGCTACTACTAGCATGGTGTGAGGGTTTGTCACAAATTATGGTCATCAATCCACTGAACTAGTGAAGAAATGCTGGAACTTCAGACTTAACTATGAAATTTAAGTTCATGTTTTCAGAGCGCTGCTGCTTCTCTCTCCAGACACAAAGGTTTCACTCTCTTTTTGGTATGGTGTTTGAATTCATTCGTTAGTTCTGGATGCTTTAAATTTACTCTTGTGGTAGATGTTTACATAATACATATATCAGTTTGACACACAAGGTTAATACTGTAGAAGAGTGAATGTATTTCATCAAAATTTGGCCAGTAATGTGAAGTTGAAAGCAGTTGTCCTCTTTTTGTCAAAGCATAAACAATAATGATAAATCATTCTTCATGATGTTCAGAAATAGCCTTAATGGCAACAGTTCAATTTGTTTAGTTTCATATTAGGTCTGTATTTTTTGTGAACATAGTGTATTGTACGAAAGCAACCTGCCTTGTTGAGGTTGAGAACAATGACTAGGTTTAAATCTATTGTTAGAAAGAAGCTGCGCATTGTAGGTAACTTTTTTCTAAGAAACCCTCTTATTTTTCCCCTTAAATATTTAGCCTAAGAGCTTTTAAACATCCAAAATATTTGACTTTTTTTCAGTACAGAATTTCTTCTGCGAGTTGGTATGGCTGAGAAAAAACACAGTATTAAGAATACTTGAAGGAAATTGTTGTTATTTTTTTGCTTGGGATCTCTGTGAAGAACTCGAATAGGTATCAACCTGATCCTTGAGAGATGAGTGGCAGTGGAATAAGTATCCTCTAAATTTATGGCATAGGCGAGCAGCAGTGCAATTCTACTAAGCGCAGTAGAGTTGGCGTTTTGTTTAGAAATTTGAGGCAGGTGGATTGTTTTCCTTTTTCGTTACTTTTTCTGTCAGAATGTGCCCAGCAACACTGCGAGTTCACTTAGGGCATGACCAAGTAATGAGAATATAGGCTGGGGACACTGGCTGGTCAAAGCCCCATGCTGTTGGACACTTGGGACGTTGTGAAGAAGTCAGAGATGTGCCATCTGACAGTGCACATCTGGGACTTCTGAACTAGAAAAACACTTCTGGAGAGCCCTATGCTCATTAAGTTAGGCCGTGGAATGTATCCTAATAGAGTTAAAGGATATTTTGAGCAGTATTTGAGATTGTGGGAGATCAAACTGTTGTTGGTGAGAGGAAGAGAGAAAAGTGGAAGTATGCCCCACAGGGTATTGTTCAGTACAGTTTTTCGTTAGGAGTTTATGGGCCAACAATTCTTTTGGTTCCTTCTCTCTCTTGGAAAAAAATAGGATGTGGAACTCACCAATGTTTCATCTCTGCGGTTTTTGCTTACTAAAGAATAGATGGAAACTATCTGTCAAGCCACAAACTTCCACTGAGATGTTCCAAGGAGTTTAAGGAATGGGTGATGTATTGGTAAGGGTGCTGAGGGTCCATGTAATAAACAGGATTTTTAATTTAGCTGTTGATTGCTTCGCTCTTACTTGACTTGTGCTTTACCTGCCAGCACAGGCAGATGTAAGGCTGTTGTTTTATATTAATTGTAAATCCATGGGTGACTCTTGCAAGGACAGAAATAAATTCAGACGTTAGGATTTAATTGGTTAGTTTGTTGTGGATAATAAAATGGTTAAAGCAACCAAAACGACTTTTAAACAAACAAATAACTTCTGTGATTGTGTTGCATTAAATTAGCTGAAAGGGGACAGTCTTATATTCAGGCAGGCCTGTTGGGAATAAGAATATATCAAACAATATCTAAAAATATATCATCAGCTACAGGTATTGTTTCATTTCTCACAGGTCAGTGTGCTGACAGCAGATGCAATAGCAAGTTCCCACTGCAGTTGTGAATGGTCTGAGACCATCAAATATTTGTATATGTATTTTAAAGTGCCCCTGCTTAATAATGTAGTTGTTGAATACCATTTGGCACTTTGGGTTTCTGAAGTGCATTAGATAATTCTGAATATTCTGCTAGCATAGCATCTATTATTTATTTTTAATACATAAGGAAATTGAGCTTCCCCAGTGTAATTAATTTGGGGGTTCTGTCCTTTCGTTCACAGAGGACCACCACTGGCCTGAGTTTTGTCTGAGGCAGCTGACTCATGGATTATGTAGCTACGTTAGGCTCAGTATTTAATATCTTTTTTTATGGTGATCTCAGAGGTTCTCTGCTGCTCTTTCTTTAGGTTGTCATGAGTTTATGTTGACATTAATTTCAGTGTTGTTGCATTGAATCTGATTCATTAATCTAAACATTTTTTTTTGCAAGTGACTTATTACATACGATAATAAAGGTGTTAAATTAGCCTTGAGGGACTCTAGATACTCAGTCTGCAAGAATAGGTTCGATCTGAAGTAGGAGGTGGCTGCAAGTGAAGACAGAAGCTTGGCCTCTTCTTTCTGTGATGTTTGAGGTGTTTTTTTTTATCGTTATAATTAAAAAAAAAAAAAAAAGCCGGAGTGTGAAGGAAACACTGTCTACATAGTGTTTCCAAACCTCTTGGCTGAGGAAGATCGGCTGATTGAGTGGACCTGCTGAGTTAGTTTCTTGTTTTTTGTGTTTGGGGACCAGATAACATCTACAAAATCATGCTGTAGTGATGCTCATTTTCTTTTCTACTCTTCTGTGCTGTTTTAACTTAACCAAAGAGAAAAGGAGTAGAGAATGTGAGAAAATTTGATGGTACAATGCTGCTATAACTTATGAACTTTTGAGATGTCATTTTAGAACTTCTACAGGATGTTGTATTGAGAGTTTGTCTTCAGTCCTGTGCTCCAGGTTTTGAATTGGGCACAAGTTATGCTGAACGGCAGGAATCCACTTAAATCCTTATCAATAACTTCAACGTACCTTCTGTGCAGATTTCAGTTTCACTTGGATTCGATTCATGAATACTTTGTCCAGCACTTGTACTTCTATTGATTTTCATTTTGCATGAACGCATTCTTTCTGGTTGTTGTTGTTGTTGTTGTTTGTTTGTTCCAAATTAAAACTCTCCTAGCTGGAATTCAGAGGGTAGAAAAATGTTCAGAAGACCAGAAATGTAATTCGAAGTTAATTTTTATGCAAAATTTCATGCTATAGAGTATGGCTGTCAAGAAGGTTGTTTCCTGCAATATCGTTGTAAATTGAAAAATGTAACCCTAAGCTTGACAGGTGTACTTGTCTTTATATGAATTAAAAACAAAAAAACCCAACATGAGTGCCTAACTGACAATGTATCTTGTGGATCAGCTGAACAAAATGTCTTTGTGATAACTTGTATTGCTTCAAATTATCCAGTGCATAGGATATCCTGACCTTAAACTTCTGTGCCAGTGTACTCCACTGCATGCCCCACTTCTGCCAGGCTGTTTTCTCTAAGTGGTTCTTAAAGATGTGGGTTTGACCTTGCTGTGAGAGAAAAAGTGAAAAAAGTGAACTTTCTGTGATAGCGGTGTTCTGCAGTACCACATTTTTATGTTGTTGTGTGCTGCTGGAGGAAGGAGCTGGGCTGCGTGTGCTGTGGGTGTTTTGCAGGTTTCCTTCCCTGGCGCATCTCTGTGAGCTTTTTTCCTTTCCGGAGTAGCTGGCATATGCCACCTAAAGCTTAATTTCTTTGTAGCGTGTTACATTTCTTTTTAGACTTCTTTATTTGTATTTGTTTTTCCTTTCATTATAAAGGAATTTAAAAAGCAAGAGTTTGGCTTTTGGATAACAAGCTGTCTAATGATGGTGAATAATTCAGAAGGAATGGAACGTTATGAGATTTATTACCTGATGTGTAACTATAGGGGATGTCTGCATAATATACTTAAGCTAAAAGTGCTAAGACAGACCATTAATACAAAAGCCAGAATGCTGTTTCTTGAACTTTTTAAAAGAGCAGAATTTAAATTAAAAAAAAAGAATCCTTTGTTTTATAGACGGTGTCACCTTTGACCGCTGAATCATAAATTACCCAGTGTAATACGTTGCGACTGATATGCATTAATTGTGCAAATTTTGCCTTGGTTTAAAGTTGCTTTGGAGGCTTTCTTTCATACGTAACTTCAGTTATTTCAGGTAAAGTGTGGCCTATTTATGAGTTTGAACCCATTTAAGGAAGGTCACTCGGGCCACAGAATTACCTGTTTTCTCTATCACACTTCAGTGTCATTTTAGTCATTGAAAATTTTCTGATTCTGGATCAGTTGAGAAGTTCAGATTAGAGCTGCCTTCCTACCTCAATGAATTTTGACGTAGTTTCTCATATAAATAGTGTTTTTTTCTTTAGATTTTTCTTGTTGCTTCCTCTACTTGAGCATTGGAAGCTTGAAGTATGTGTTTAAACTTTTTTTTTTTAGGGGAAAATGCATTAACAGCAGAAAACGGTACTGGTAACTTACCTGGATGTGTGTTTTGCAAAATCTATGAAAGCAAATTAAACTGCTGTGTTAGAGTTCACATTCCCAAGTCAGAGCCAAGAGGATGGAAATGCACGTGGGCAGCGTTTTCCACATACAGGGTCTACACAGCTGTGGATGGTTTGGAAAAAAAAAAAAAAAGAAAAAAAACACTATACATTTTCTGAGTCTTCAATAGTCGAGTGAAAGAAATCTGTACTATGGAGAATTTTTGTCTGTCTGGGTTTTCACAGCTTGTTTTTACTATCTGGGTAAAGCTAAGACTTACTTATCCATGCTGTCAAACTCAGTTTGCAGGTGTTCAAGTGCTAGAAAGTATATACTCAGAAACAGTTCAACATCTGGACTGATTTAGGCAAACTGCATGGTGAGATTTAGGTAGGGTGTGGCTATTGCAGGCAAAACCATAGTGAAGTCTCAATAAATCGAACTTGGATCACTTGCAAGTCTTTCCGTTTTGCCTTTCTCAAAACCTGCGTGAACCTAGATATTCATCTCATCAAAACTTTCTTTATAACCCCCTTCTACTCCACCCCAAACCACAAAGCCCCACTACACTAGATGGCAGCTCTGACTTGGGAACTTGTGTACAGAAGGAGAGTGTTTTCTATGATGCCATTAAAAGCTGTGTTTTTCAATTGCAAAAGTCAGATATGGGACTATGAGAAGAAACAGTGCATGCCATAAGGAGACAGGAAATATTCCTGGAGATTTTTTTTTTTGAACAGAGTAAATCAAACTCTAAGGGAGATGAAAATTTTGGTCAATATTGTAGCGAATGACGTGACTGGGAGAAACGCACACAAAACAGCAAAAAGTTAAGTGAGCATTGGATAATATTTGCAATAAATACACCACTGTCGGGAGGTATTACGGAAGAGTTGCAGACGAACAACGGCAAGAGTGAGCTCTGTAGCTTGCCTGTAGAACTAAGGCGTACCATTTGGACTTTGAATTGTGTGCTCTCAGGAGAAGGACCTGGAGGTGTTGGTTAATGAGAGAAGCTCAGTGTGAGCCGGCAAGGTGCACTTGCAGCTCAGAAAGCCTCCTGTACCCTGGGCTGCACCAAAAGCAGCGTGGGCATCAGGGTGAGGGAGGGAATTCTCCTTTCCTCTGCTCTCGTGAAACCCCATCTGGAGCCCTGCGTTCAGCTCTGGGGCCTCTGATATAAGAAGGACATGGATGTATTAGACTGAGTCCAGAGGAGGGCCATGAGGATGATCAGAGGGTTGGAGAAGTAGAAGGCTGGCTGTGAAGAGAGGCCGAGGAAGCTGGGGTTGTTCAGCGTGGAGGAGAGAAGGCCCCGAGGAGACCTCACAGCAGCCTGCCAGTGCCTAAAGGGGGCTGCAAGAGAGCTGGGGAGGGACTCTTTGTCAGGGGGTGTGGTGATAGGACAAGGGGTAGTGGTTTTAAATGGACCGGGGGTGGGTTTAGATTAGCTATAAGGAAGAAATTCTTCACTCAGAGGGTGGTGAGGCCCTTGCGCAGGCTGCCCAGAAGAAGCTGTGGGTGCCCCATTCCTGGAGGTGTTCAAGGCCAGGTGTCTGTTAGTGGCCAGAGACGTGATATACATTGTGATTAATTCTCTCAAGTGTTTTTCATGTCTCTGTTCATTTCCACTGGTCACTACCGTCACATCTGACTGCAAGCAAAAATGAAATGCTCAGCTCTGAAGACTTTTACTTTAAAGGGCAGGGAGTTGGCCATGAAGTTATTGTCGCTACTTCAGAACTTCCCTTCTGCTGTCATAGCAGTAGAAGCCAACACGTTTGCTGGGGGTGAGGGGTGGTAATCCTTCTACTTGAAGGAATCCCAAATGGTTGTGACAAAACGCATATGTTGCATGCCTGTTAACACAGAGGTCATTCTGTTGTTTGCAGATTTCAGTGCTTTAAAGAGCATTCAAGACATTTGTGGAAAGTGAACACGTTTTGCTTGAGCCAGAGGACTGGAAAATGCTTGGATTTTGTTTACTGACTGGTAGTTACTCAGAGTTGAAATGTGCTACCAGATAACTTAATTCCCCAGAGCAGAGACAGATTTGCTCATAGTTCACAGAAGTGCTGACGTAGGCAGAAGACATCTCTTACAAGGTCCTGGTGAGCTTATGCTGAAGAACGTACGTGGGGAAGCGTGAGATGTTTGAGAGGGGAATGCATTCCCTGTATGTATGTGTGTGTGAGTGTGTATACAATATGTATGTTTTTATGTGCTTAAATACTTGATTAACCAGTTTCTCCTGCTCTGTTTTTTTCCTCCATTCTAATGTTTGTGTTATTCAATAACCTTCCATTTCTAAGGGGAAAAAAATGCTTTTTTGTGTAGACTTCAACTCCATGTCTTTATACGGGATTTTAAGGAGGAAAGTTTCACAGTTGCTAGGCGTTGCGCTGGAATTCAGTACACCTGGGTTTCTTCTTGGTATTGTTACTGAAGCATGCCCTTAAGTCTGTGAACTTCAGCTTTTCATCTTAGAAAAGGTGAAAGCGATATGTAAATGATCTCTCTGAATGCATCTTGGAGTGCTTTACACGAGAAGCAACTCGGAGTAATCTTTTGCTATACCAATGCATTTTAAATAACGTTCTAGTAATAAACCTGCTCTATTTGACTGTGTTGTATTAGTCTCTCAGTAAATGGTGTTTCATTAGAAGAAAATGAAGCTGCAAACTAGCAGAACAATAGGGAAAGTGTCCCTGAAAAGGTAGGAAGATGTGTTTTATTAAGCAGAATTGTATACCTGATCAATTTTGTGCAGCTAAATCTTTGATCTTGCATAACCAACACTTTCTAAACCTTTTTCAGTCTTTATTTTATAATTTTACATGGTGTACCTTTCTCCTATGTTGGTAGTGTTTCTTCTTAACTTGTAAGCTCTTCTAGGCAGGGATCTTTTGTGTAACTTTTCATTTTACCTGCTTGCTTTCTGTTTTTTTTCCCACTGTCTGAAGAACCACGATTGCTAAAGGCTGTAATGTGTGTAGGTGTGTAATTAAAAACAGTGGTCAAGAGAGCTCTTGGAAACTTGTTGGGTTACTTCTCTAAGTAGGATGATGAGACAGCATCATTGAATGGAAGAAAAACAAAACAAAAAACCACCACCCTCTTTTTTCTGCCAGCTTGAGGAGACTGCTTGCTGTCCCCTTAGCATGTGGTTCTGCTAACATTGTCTGCTCATGGTAGAATTGGTAAAAATGGAGAAGCTGCAACTTATGTTTGAGGATTGCTGTTTGGCATTCAGCCTTGTGCACAGTGGAGAGAAGATGAGTAGGTAGAAGTACTTTACGTTTGTGACCTCTGTTCCAAATCGTCTCTCAACTTGCACGGTCCAAATTAAGGTCTTCATTGTTATCTGCAAAAGATTTAAGTGATCTAGCATTCATTTACCTTGGCGATTATCACCTCAACACATCCAGCCCTTCTCCATACTGCTATAATAATTACAGCTCATGGAAAATAACTCTGGCTGCTGCTCCCCAGGGTGTGGAACTCCTGGCATCTGGAGATAGAGCACATCTGGCGCTGGTCCTCAGAGGCACAACTCAGTCGGCCAGAGCTTCAGAGCTTATTGCATGTGGGGAGTGATGCAAGTGACATGTTTTCTCTGAACAATGGCTATGGGATCTTTGTAAGCATTGGCCTCTCGCCTGGTTATCCTGATTTTTTTTTTTTTTTCCTGAGGAAGTCTGTGTGCAGTGAGGGAGGATGTGGAGCGCTGTTAAGTTCTTGATACAGCCAGCTCAGTACCTGCAGCCATACTCACTCCTTGGGACTGTAGTTCTTACATATGCGGAAACTGTGTGTAAAGGCTGCTGGGCCCATCCAGAAGGCAGCTGGTAGATCTTGGTAAAGATTCTGGTGTGCGTTTGTGTTTTTCTGATTCTGAGGGTTTTGCGGGGTCAATGTTGTAGGGACATGGAGTTTTCTTTTTAAAGTCGTATACTGTAGTGCACGACTTTGAGGAATGTTCTTGGGACCTGTTTGTATGGATTAAGAGGCTTTTGTAGGGTAACAAAATGTACTTCATTTGAGATGGAATATGCACTCAAAATTTAACAGCTGTTGCAGAATAAATTCCCCAGTAATGCTTTTATTTTAGAATGGTTTCCATACAAAGCTCTGTTAATAAATACTTTATTGTAATTCTTTCTTAGCATTAGCCTTGGAGCTTGTTTCTGCCTACAGGAATTGGGGCTGTATAACAGGTTCATCTATTGAATCTGAGCATCTTCTGGTCACATCATGATATAAACTGATTCATTAGCATGGTTGTCTATAACATAACACCTGTCCATATGATTTCTGACAGCCTGTTAAGACCCTCTTGTCTATGAATGCTAGTTTGTGAGGGAGGATGCCTTCTATGTATCTCTTCTCTTAACACAATGCTAAGAGCCTGCGAGAACATCTTTGGGGCTATGCAGCAAGAGAAGAGCATCTGGACCTGTTTTGCTGAGGTTTGACACTTCTTTGTCATTGCTAGGGGTAGATGGGAGGACTGTTTGAGTGGACAGCAGAAAAACTGATACTTTGCTTTGGAGTCCATGGTGTAGGACAGATACAGTCAAAGCAGTGAACTAGTATGTGGCATGCATTTGTTCTACTTGCAAGCTTTGCTGTTCTTTAATTGCTGCTGAATTCTCCAGATGTTTCTCTTTACTACAGTTCCCCAGCTATTAATTGGGAAGAAGCTGCTTTAGACTTTCTTTCCTATGCTCATTTTGACACTAGCAGCAGTTCCTTTTTTTTTGTTATAAATAAAATCTTGGTCTGTGTTGGAAACCAAAATGACTTCAGGTCTCTCTTCCCTGCTGGGTGACTGTCATTGCAGTTGCAAACCACTGTGTTGACAGAACCTCATCATGGACTCAGTAAAACTTGAACGATTGAGAGGTTGTGTACCGGTGCTTAGGAAATGCCTTTGTGTGCTTTACGGAAACTTGGACATCACCAGGCACGTGGAGAGGCTGCAGAGAAAAATACAACTTGACAGCTGCCATGCTTAGGATTACACCTGTATACAATGCTTTGTCCTGTATAACTTGTCAGCTGCTTCATTGTGAGGCAGAAGTAATGTGTTGGATTCTCCAAGAATATACTTATTTTGTCTGGCAAGGTGAATTTTGAGAACTTTTTTTTAACTGGAGTCTCAGTATGCAAGTATAGCGCATTCAGGCTCAGTGGGAGATGGGAAGCATTACGTGCACACACTTAAGACTGTAAAAAGAAGCTTTAGCACTAGTTTGTTATTATAAAATCTGAACTAATGTTGGCTGCTTATGAAAAAGAATGGAGTTTGCAGGATTATTTTCCTATTTGAACATCAGCAGGACACAAAACCGATTACTGTGAATATTTGAGCAAGTCATGTTTGCTTAGTGAGCTTGGCAACGTTTCTGTCATTGAAAGTTTAATTTTTTATCCAAGTTCGATTTCAAAACTTTGGCCTCAATCAGGAAGGTGAGGTGGCTGGGAAAAAATATTTTTATTTTTACTTCTATTTTTGGTGTGGATGATGTCAATCGTATATATGGCCAGAAGCGAGTGTTTTATTATCTTTGTTGAGAAAGACTTTTTGAAACGAGTAACGGCAATTTAAATCCAGTCATAAATATTGCGTGTTCCTAAGAGGATGATTGTTCTGGAACATTTACAAATAGATCAGCCTCCAGCAGATAGTATTCTGTGCCGGTCTTTCTCCCAGGTTCTGCTGAGCATATGCCAAACGTATGATCAGACTCTCTGCAAGATGCTACAGATCTTCCAACTTCGATTCCACTTGTTGCACTGGCTTCAGCGATGCATTGCTAAAGCAGTAAAGTTTCCAAAACACTTCTCAGTGTCTGAAACGGCATGAACGTTCTAGTCCTGACAGTGGGAAATTCATGTTAAAAACCTGATCTTAAAGCAAGAATCCGTGAAACTTGTCTATTAGCAACTTCAAAGGCCATCTTTCTGTACAGTTGTAAAATTGGCACCAACAAAAAAGGCTGTGTTTAAATTGTACGCAGAACTTTACATGCAAACCCCAAATAGCACAGAATTTGGATTATCTGCAACTTATAGTTTAGATATTTTTTCCATCTTCCCTGATATTTAAATTGAATTCAACAAGTGCTTCTCTTGTTGCTTCCTAAATGCAGTAGTTTTGTTTGTTTGTTTATTTTAATAAACAATTGAATCAATATTTAGGCATAGATTACTGCAAATGGGGTTGCAACAGTGTCATGCCACTCAGTGGACTAATTTTAAATGTTCTAGACCCTACTGGGAACATTTTCTTAACTAGCTGTGTTGCTTTAAGTCCGAATGAAAAGGAATTTGGTTGCAAAATCCGGCATAGTTTAGGAAGAGGTTGTTTCTAAAGGAGCATTTCGTCCAGTGGTTCTAGTTTAAGCAGCTCCCAGCTTCCTTACCGTGACCCATGCAGGGACAGTACAAAAAAGTGTGGTCGCATGGCAAATCAGATTTAGAGGACTGGTTGGGCTGGAAGTAACCTCCTGTTACAAGCATTACCTGCTGGTGTGGGGGATGGTTTTTCCTTGCTGGATTTTTTTTTTCCTTCTTCCCCTCCTCCGTCTTTCCCCAGCCAAATCATTTTCCTGTCCTGATTCACAGGAACATGGTAGCATAACATATAGCTTGTGATAGCTGGGGAGCTACTGGGTGAAAAGTAGCCACAAAGATATCTAGGTATATTTGTTCTAGTTTTGGCTGGGATAGTTAGCTGCATTCATAGTAGCTGGTGTGGTGCTCTGTTTTGATGAAAATGATGGTGATAACATGCTGATGTTGCTGAGCAGTTTTTACATGGGCTCGAGGGCTCTTCTGCTTCTCTTCCGCCCTGCCCGTTGGGGAGGCTGGGGGGGCACGGGAGAAGCTGGGAGGGGACAGGGCCAGCACAGCTGACCCGAACTGCCAGAGGGGTGTTCCATGCCGTATGGCATCATGCTCATCCATAAAACTGGGGGGTAAAGAAGGAGGAAGGAGGGACGTTTGGAGTGATGGCATTTGTCTTCCCACGCAACTGTTAGGCACAAGGAGCCCTGCTTTCCTGGAAGTGGCTGAACATCTGCTGCCGGTGGGAAGCAGTGAGTGAATTCCTGATTTTGCTTTGCTTGCATGTGGAGCTTTAGCTTTACCTAGTCATCTCCCTTTTTCTCAGCCCAGTTTTCTTACTTCTACCCTTCGGATTCTTCCACACATCTCACCGTGGAGTGAGTGGGCGGCTGTGAGGTGCTGAGCTGCCTGCCGGTGTTAAACTGCAATAATACTGAACGTCTCCAGACTGCAGGTGCTTCTTTCAGCCACCCAGCCTCTCCCCGATTGACTTCATTTCTTCAGTAATAGTGTGCTGTCTGACGAAGTCCCTGTAAACTAATGCAGAACACAGGTTTTAGGGAGAGTGGAGCATGTCTCTATTTGTATGCACATAGCAAAATTAGAGTATAGAAGTGTTCTACACCTTAGTTTACAGTTTGCTCTAAAGCTGCAGTCGTACAGCTGTGATGTGTTATGTTAGTGGTGTTGCTGTCCTGTCTGTGTTGATGGCTTTAAATTGCCAGAGGGTAGATTTAAGTAGGTTACATTCTTCAGTGAAATTCTTCACTCCGGTGGTGGTGAGGCACTGGCACAGGCTGCCCAGAGAAGCTGTGGATGCTCCATCCTCGGAACAGTAAGGTCAGGAACAACATCTGTATGTGGAAGGGTAACCTTAGCTTAGAAATGACCTATGCCAGCTTTGCCAACATCCCTTGGCATCCTTTTGAAATCAGTTTCTGAGAAGTGGAAGGTGGTAGCCTGTATGTAACTCGCCTACCTGATGGGGGAATAAGAGGTGCTGCATTTGCATTGTCAGAGTTCGGGTGGTTGCAAAGCAAAAGCAATCCTTGTACTGCAAGTGCAGTCATGGAGCCATCCATCAGATGTAGTGTTAACAAATACCTGCATACATGAGAGAGGGGCTGCTTTATGATACTGGGTAAAACATGATTTAAATCAATTTTTCTCTAGTCTAATAAAAATTGTGATAGTGCAAGATCAAGGATTTGATGGGTCTAACTTATTCAGCTTTGAAGGAAGGATAATGCCACATGTTTCCATGCAATTCAGATGTTATGCAGCCTATGATGTTTTGTTCTCTGTTCTTTTTTTTTTAAAATCTAAACTCAATGTGTTATTTTTGCAAGTCTTTAATTGTTTGTTCTGCACCTCATTAGCGACAAGAATAGCATCTTGGAGAATCTTCTAAGGAACACAGAAACGGAGCATGTGTTTGCATTTATAGTGTGATGTTATAGAGGGTTAATTGTATGGATTAACTGTTATGCAGGAGCAGATAGACGTTCTCTTCTTTGATGTTGTGTTGTTCTGTGGTGTGCTTGGACAATTACTGCATGAGACGAAATTTCTAGTTTGAAGGCTTCAACTTAAGTAGCCTTAAGAAATGTTTGGTGTCATTTGATGTCAAGTCTTACAACCATATGAAGTGTATACGCACACATACATTTATATATATAAAGATAGGCACTCCAGGGTTTCATAAAGGAGGCAACATAATGCTGTAATCAGTGGAGCACATGCTTTTGAGAGATTTTAGATACCCTAACTGCCTCCAAGTAAAACATAAGATGTTTTTCACGTGTTGAGAACGGAGAGGAAATAAAATGCATCTTCTTGCTCCAGTGCTTTGTGGTGCAATTATTAAGAAGAGGAGGTGGCCCAATGGTAATGACTTAGAGTTACTGGTTGCTCAGTGACTCGTAGAAAACGAGTTGGTAGTTCTGAATCTCATTCCTGCTGAATCGGTAGGTGTTTCTCACAATGCTGCTCTATGGTACAAGTAGTAGTGTCAGCAAAGGGAGCAACAACAAACAACAACAAAAAACACAAACACCCAACCTGAATTGTCCTTGAAGGTGATTTACTTGTCACCTAGCTAAGGTCTGTTAACAGCAAGGTTGGCCTGTATTGCACATGGTATTTACTAGAAGACTGACGTAAACAGGGAATTCGGTGTTTCAAGTTCACTTAGTAAAGGAGAAAGAAATCTTCATTTCTTTTTAAATCTTCATTGATTTATTTTTGCACTAGATGAGCTTGATAAGGGAATTATTCCTTTTCACTTTGTACTGCTTTTGCTCTTCATGTAATGTTGCAATGCTTTCTGCCAGTAGAAAGTGAAGGTTGCCCTAACTCCGAGCAAGTATTTGGTTACAGATCGAGGTGCCTAAGTTTAGTATAGAAGTGAAGGACTTCTGTCAGCTCTGCTTCAAGTTTGTGCTTGTTTGTGTGGGCTGGGATTTTTTTATTTGCTTTTTTGTTTTTGTTCTCAGGAGAAAGCTGAGTTTCATAAAAAGCAAGTGCTTCTGTGGTCTAGTTTACATCTAATTTTTGGGGAAGGTAGGTTTTTCCTTTAGTTTAACCTTCTCTCTGACAATGCTGCAGAGGCTGAGTGAGTGCAGACAGAGCGTTCAATTTTCTTGCAATTCACTAATGAATTTTAAGGTGTCTTTTGTGCTGTTGTTTTTTTAAAAATTATTCACATAAAGCTTATGTTTGGGTCAAAATACTTTTTAAAGAAGTTTTCCCCCTTTAGTATGTAGGAAGAACAGCCCTTCTCCTCTGTATGTAAATGTGTGGGTTAAATTGGGTTCGTAAGACCCCATTGTTTTTTAGGAGGGTAGGTGTTTGCTTCTGTATTTGGTCATTGTAGGTCATACCTGGAGGGAGTTACTTAAATGTAGTCATTTCTTGCGTATATTTATGTTTATTAACAATCCACTGCAGGGGATTCTTTAGAAAAGGTAAAATGCAGTTGTTAAATGGTAATGATGTCCTAGTGTCTGGCATGATGGCTGTGCCACACGTGTCACATTTTTGGATTGGAAGTGTGATTTTGGGCTGTGGGCCCATAGCTTTTTGTATTAAGTGGCATGCAGTGTGTTTTATAAGTTAAAAAAAGAAAGTATACTGTGGAGTGCAGAATCTATGGTATTGCAACTCCAAAACAGTCTGCAACAACTGGAAATGGAAGAAGTTTCCTGGTTCGGCTCCTGAATCATAGCAGTGTTTTTTTTTTTTTTTTCTCCTAAGCTATAGCACGTAGTTGGGAATGTTTGCAGAATGGTGCTTGGTGGTTGTTTGTAAAAGTAGTGGATGTTTCCCAGACACAAAGGGAGCTTGCTTCCTGCTCTGAAAGGCACGCAGTCCAAAGTCGTGTCTGCGGTGCTGAAACAGGTGTAGTTGTTACGCCGGGAGAGCAATACTGCTGTAAAAATCCAGATAGAGGGAGTCAATGCGGCTCCATGTAGCTGATGAAATCTCAGGTGAGGAGTGTCACTGGCTTTTTACTTGATGTAAAAGTTTCCTTTTCTCTGCTGGCATTTTAAAATTGAAATAGCGTCTTACTCAATGCGTCTTACTCAGAGCATATTAACTCCCTGTCAGTGTAATAATTACATCTTTAGCAAGGAGGGCACAGCCAAATAGTGAAAATGAAGGGGAGAGGAAAGGGATACAGTGCACAAAACAGTATAATCAGATCACTGACAGCAACACATTGTTTGAGTTGGCTTTGTTTTAGTATAAACAAACGCATTTTGCTCTGCCCTCCATGCTGCTGCTTCCTTGTGTAATGCTCATAGGCTTGCACCCTTCCTTCTGCAGAAATAAGGGGTAGTTAGAGCATTAAATGAAATAATAAAAAACAAATAAGCTTCCCCCCCCCCCCCGCGATGTGTTTTGTCACCTGTGTTCTTTGAGCAGATTCAGAATTTGTATACTTAAATTATTTGTCGTGGAAACTGTGTTCCTGTTCCTCTCCCTGTCATTCCAGCAGTGTGCTGCTTGTATCTTTGGTCTTCTGATTTTGCGGATGAGCCAGCTATCTTTTGATTCCCAAAATGGCAGCCTGTATCTTCATTTTTCTTTGATCTGACACTGGCTTTTTTTTATTTTTTCCCCCTCTATTCAAAACAACTGACTGTAGCATAGCCCCAGAGTTTTCTTTTGCACTTAAATTTGCTGAAGTTGGAGAGGAGAGAGATGGAAAAATCTTCAGTCGCATTTCTCCGGATGTTTTGTACATCAGGAGTCCAGTCCATTATTTGCAGTACACCTTGTCTAGACTGCCAGAGGGATGGGAGAAGGGATGGGGGGGGGGGTATTTGCTTACTCTGTCTGGAATGAAACCCTGGTTATAGTGTAGTGCTCCACTTGGCACATCTGGGTTCCCATCTCGGCTCTGCCACAGCCTGAAATGTGTAGCCACGGGTAAGACCCCTAATCCCAGTCTTCTGTGGGCTTCCTTTCTTTGTCTTGTGTGTCTAGATGGCAAGTTCTTCAGGTGTGAGTCTTTCACAATGTGTGTGCGTCGTATCTTGAGAGTGACAATCTCAGTTCTGGCTTCAAGGTGTTACTCTAAAGAATGGTGTAAGGCTTGTGCTTTTTTTCCCCTTGCATAGTTACTTTGAAGGGAACGTATTGAATTCCTTCTCACTTTGGACCTCTTCTGTGATGAACTGAAAACTTTTTAGGCATTCATTTCCTTTCTTGTTTGGGAAAGGCAGATATGTGTTGGGTTAAAACAATAATTAGGCTGGGCTGTTTATACAGGTGGGGAAGCATGTGGGCAGAAGAAGAAAACTTCTCAGAGTGAACTAGGAAGAAAAGAATGTTTTTTTCCCTTCAACCTGCTGCTGAGGTTGAAATGCACAAGACCTTTCTAGTTGCTTTCTAGTACCTCTCCAGCTTGCTGTTAGGACAACTTTGTGTTTCTGCAATAGGAGAGTATCTGACAACCTTGTGGCAGCTGCTCCTCTTTGTGCAATGAAGGTATTTAATTTATTCTGGCAATAGTATGCCATTGAGACTCAGATGCAAATTTTAAAAGGTAAAAAAGCATAACTTAAAAAAAGTCAAAGATGAATTGTAATTTGTAGCTCTACATGAAAATATTTTATAATCTTCTTTTTGTGTATGTGTGGGTGGCTAGGTCTGTGTTTGGACATCAGACTTGCATTATGCATTGCTGTTCAGACACTTCAGAACAAATGCTTTAACCTCTCTCCTGACCCTGTTATACAGGTAGGCTGGTTAAATGAAAATTTTGCTTACTGCTTATTCAGATCATGTTTGTGTTGACCTGTTCTGATGTGGAATTTAAGAAATGAATGGCTTCAACCCGAAATGAGTAGTGGTGTTTATGTGCCTTTGCTATGAAAAGTCCGCCCCGTTAACCTCTCTGTGCAAAGTGGTAAATTGTGCATGGATTCCTTATAGGACTGTATTAGACTCAGAGAGCTGCATTAGGAATGGATGTTTTTGGGGTCACGGTACTGGTAAGCCACCTGGCAGATTGTAATTTGTTTTCTATTTTACCAGACCACCTCCTGCAACCACTGTTTAAATATTGCCCCTCTTTGCATTGCTTCTAAGAAACAGTTTCATACTTTGATTAAGGATTCAAGTACAAACTTGCGTTTTGCCTAACACAATAGGGCGCTAGTTTAAATTCCATAGCGGTGTTTACCATTTTCAAACCACACTGGAGCTATCTGTCAGCTGACTCAAGACAGTTTTCTTTGTGAGAATTAATATGGCACTGTGCTTGTGACCACAAAAACTGGAAAAAGCCTGTCCATTGAGATTTCTGGTATTTTCTGATTTTAGAATAAGCAGAAGTGGCATCGAAATAGTCTCTTACGTGGTACTGCAGCTGGGCTTTGCCAAAATGGTAAGTGCAAAGGCAGTGCTTAAAAATACGGATGGGGGATGTGGCAGGAGGAAACCATACTTGGATGTTTCACATCCTATGATGCGGAGTACATGGCAATAATTCATTTCACTGCTGTTATTTTAAATGTACTAGGCATGGATTCCCCCACCCCCAGTGTTATGCTCAGTGCAAACTGAAAATTTGTCCTATTGATGCATAAACTGGTGTGGAAAAAATGCAGACGAAGGGGTTACTTCCGTGAACACCTAAACAGTAGGTTTGTGTTAAATGATATAGGGGAAAAAACGAACAGACCTGTAGTGTCCCCTTTTAGATTCTGGATGCCAAATGTTTGTGAAGGGAGCAAGGCCCATTTCTGTTGTTTCTGCAGTTTATTTTATTCCTTCTTGGTTTGGCAGACAACTGTCTAGCCAATAATAGTAGATTATGCAGTGATGACGGTTCCAAAATCTTAATGGATAAAATAGTGGTTCTACATCATTTGGAAAATTTGGCTTTCAAATTTTCTTCAGGACTTCAACAAATACAGGCTTGACAAAGGTATGCTTGTTTCTAATCTGAATTGTTTCCAATTCCTAGTTCCAGATGTTATATTAACTCCAAAGGGTGCACATCTTAAAAAAAAAAAAAAAAAAAAAAAGCTGAAAAGAGACTTCTTGCTTCTGTCTGCACTAAATATATGATATTGCTAAAACTACGAAGAATTAGCATATGCTAGATTTGACTAGTGGCAAATGTCATTCATTGGAACAAACGTATAGTTGAGTCAGATAAAATGTCACTCATTGGAATAAATGTATAGTTGAGTCAGATATAAAGGTCTCAAATGTAGGTTCTACAATAAGATTTATTTTTATTCTGTTACAAATCTTCCCAAATAAAACCGTTTGTTAAGTGGAACCTGCCCCATGATGCTGTGCTTTAGGAAGTGTGAAGCAGGGAGAAGTTTCTAGTGACTAGTTGTGGACAGCACTTCTGTGCCAGTCGTATGGCTGTCTTCCAGGCAAATATTCAGTGTTTTGGTTTTGTGTTAGCTGGTTAGGAAGGAGAGCAAAAAGAAGGTGAAGTGGAAAGGATTATTTAAGATAATGAAATCTGTAATATTGTACTTGAATTTGTATCAGTGATAATACTTAATTTACAACCTCTGATGTAGCACATAACTATCACAATCTACGCTCAGCTCTGTAAATCATTCCTTGCTGGGGATGCTTCTGCTTTAGCCAAGATCATTGATTAAACTAAATTCGGTCCTTATGGCTCCTTCGTTTCTCTGTAAGGCCAGTGTTTGTCCTGCTGCAGCAACACGAAGGAATATTTTTTCTACTGTCTTCTATATTATTCTATAAATCTAAGTGTTGCTCAGTCTTGTGGAGTCAAACACATGACATTTTGAAAACGCGTTTTTTTTTCTCAAGCATCTGGTCAAAAAGAGTGGTTTCCCTGGAAGAGAAGGCATGTTCAAAATTTCACTAACTCTTCTCCCACTTTCTGTCAGAAGTTTGCCAAGGGTCTGGAAAAAAATAAATCTGAGCTTATTTTGGAGTTAAAATGTCCATAGTATGTTACAAACTGAGTGGAAAAATGCTTCCAAGATCTGTAGGGATTCCAGTGCTTCTTCAATTAAAAAAGGCATCAATTCTAGTAATTTCCATCATTTGGGTGGGATTAACAATTTCTGTTACTGCCTCAAGTTTCTCCTTCTTCAGAGTCAGTGCTTATACGTCCATTTATCTTACTACAGTTGCAAGAACGTATAGAATAATTTTAGGACTGTAAAGATTATTGCTTGTGATGTTGCTAATCATTAGTAGAGGTCTGAAAGCTGCCTTGCAAATAAAATGGGGAAGAAAGGGGAGGACCTATCCATTGGGTTGCTTCAGGTTTTGCATTGGCAAATCTGGTAAGTGTAAAAATACTGCAAAAAAGACTTAGTACCAAGCTGAAGTTTGGCGGCATGTCTCTGTTGGACAGAAGAGCTTGAGTGGTGTTTTCTCCATGCAGTTATTTTCCTTTTCAATTGGAGTGGCTTGCTGATAATTCCGCTGTATCACAAATCAGTGAGGATCAGGCTTGAGTCTAGACTGGAAAATTGGTTAAAAAAAAAATTCTTTCCAGTATGTCAGTGCCCAAAGGGTCTCTAAGAGAGGGCAATGAAGTTAAGTACAAATGCCAGCCTTGCTGAAGAAGCGTGAAATAGTTCTGTGCTGTTTGTCCCTCCAAAATGTTGAATTTCAGGACATTTACAGGAAAACCAGTTGTCATTCCCATGCCTCCAGCATAAAGTTGGCTCTCTAAATTTGGACTGTGTAGGTAATATTCAAGAGAAGGCAGATTGTATCAGTCTCCTTGTACTTATTTTTATAGGCCGGTAGGCTGTGTGTGGAGGAAGGGAAATGCGTTTAGGAATTCAGCCCCAGAATATCTCCTTGGCTTTCTTGGAAAAGATTTTGAGTCTAGATGATGATTTGAAACTGAAGAAAATCCGCGAGAGAGTGGAAGTGTGGGACCTTGGACTCTTAAAAGATGAGTTACGTAGGAGCCATTTAACGGTTTTGTTCTGTGTTGTTTTGCTTTTTTCTGTTTTTCTTTACAGCTAACTAATTACTTCTCTGCCTAATGATGTGGCTATTAACTGGTCCCTTCTTCAGTGTCTGAATTCTGGTGCTTGTAGCCTCGTGCCTGCAGTATGATACGTAGTTGGGGCTAAAGCCCAAACACAAGTGGTGTGAGAAGGCTGAAGTGGGCAGGTGGCACCGAGACTGGAAACCAGTTTTTGTCGGTATAATGGGCAGGAGAGGAAACTAGAGGTCCCAGGACTTTTTGGGTGAGCCCTGGGCTGATGCCTTTCTTCTGTGTTTTCTCTCGTGTCCTGGCAAAACAGGCAGGTTTTTCTGCAGGCACAACCAGGAGCTCATCTCTGAGATTGCAGGGGGGACCTCCCCGTGGGTGTTGTTTTCTTCAACGCACAGGTTCAAAGGTAAAGCTGCCTTTACCATACAGTGTTTCTAAGCGGATAGTCCCAGAAAGGAGACTAAAAACAACAACAAAAAAAAAGCATCGATGCCAGCCTCTGGTTGAACTTCCTTGTGTGTTCCTGCCTGTCCCCAGCTGCTGGCTGCTCCCCAGCCTCTCTGCTGCCTTGCAGATGTTTTGATGCCCCAAGAGCTGCCAGCATGACTGCACACGCCGTTGCTTTCCTTGGGAGGATTCTGCCAAAAGGATCCAGGTTTGAAAAGGCGAGCCCAAAAAAGTGTGCTACGGCAGCTCCTTCGCCCGGCTGAGCTGCAGCCGGAGCACAAATGGAAAAATGCAACAAATGGAAAAACGTTTTACTGTTGCAGTAGGTTTTTAAGAAATGCTCTCAGTGCTGCTGCAGTAGAGATGCAAATGGATTTACATTGAAGGGCCACAGACCTGGCCTTGAAGCAAATGTGCATGCCATCAGCAACTTTTTTTTATGCCTGTGTCTTCTTGGTGACTTGCAGAGTGACCGACCTCAGAATATGGTCCTGAGACTTCTCAACTGCATTTCTCACTGAGGTAGGGTCACCATGGGCTTGTATGAGAGGCACTGTGAAGGAATACTCTTCTTCCCACAGTGAAAGTAACTTGTGTTTTGGAGCCAGGGTTACACGTTTGCATCTCTCGCTCCTACAAAAGGCGTAGCAGAGACCGTGGTTTGGTGTAGCCGAAGGAAGCGAGATGCCAGTGCAGTGCTCTGTGATGTGTCTGGAGCGGTTCGCTCCTCGCATTTTGAGACAGCAGCTGGTGCGGGAGGCCTGTGACAGCCCTCATTGTGTCACACTGTTCTTAATTTAACATAGAGGGGATTTGGAGGCTAGCTGCAGCTGGCTGTGATGGGGGTCAATGGATAGTCCTTGCATATGCGATGGGTTTCCTTCTCCTATCCGATTCCTTCGTTTGGACGCAGTGGCAGACTCGAGCAAACCGGTGCTTTTACAAACCAGGGCTGCCTGGAGTTTGCTGCTTTGCCCTTGAAGCTGATGTCGATTCCTCCAGTGCGCAGGTAATTCTGCGAGTCTGCATTTGGGAGCACAGGACCTTGGGGTCTGGATACTACGATCCCTTGAAGACTGAGAAACTCCAGGGCAAAACTGGAAGGGAGCCAGCTTCAGAGCAGCTTAAAACAAAAATGCTGCTCGGCAGTAAAACAAACCAACCAACCCAAATGCAACATGTCCACAATGAATTAGGTGAACTGCAGCAGAGGGACTCGAGAGGTATTTTTTTTTTTAATGATAGGTTGCAATCAGATGTATGTTGGTTTTTAAGCTAATGCAGTTCCATCATTATTTTTCAGGGTGTCAGACATTCTTCCAGACAGCAATCGTTACCTTAACTGATACGTTAGACCTGTACGTTACTGTTGTCCAGTTGTTCAGAAAGACTGGGAAAGGTTTTTCAGCTTCCTTGTGGAAGGTCTGGAATTTACTGTCTGCATTTAGAGTGGGATTTTCTGTGGAGCCAGGGAGCTTTGGCCTTCATTGCTGAAATTTGATGGCAATTCTGTTTAAACTCCCTTTGAATTCAGTACAAATCCAAATCTCTAACCATCACCAACCCAAAAAGTGGACTGTTGAGCTGAGCATGCTCAACTTAATAGTCTTAAAAATGCGTAGTAGTTTTCAAAGCTTGCTGTTGGTTCTCATGTGGAGGAAGAATGTCCTAATCCCAAATAGACAACATATTTACATTGAAGCTGTCACATGCATTGTGGTTATTGAGTAGCAAAGTCCTATTATCCTATCACAAAAAGCTTATATAATGGTTACTTCTTCAGAAGTACTGTGCTTAAAAACTGACAAACTGTTGTGAACAGCATACTTTTGCTTTTGGTATGTTGAAACTGGAAAATCCTATGGATGTTTTAACCTCTGTAAAATGCTCAGATGGAGAATCTGAGGTCAGGAAAAGGTGGAGGTTCAGACTGCAGAGAGATGATCTGTTTAGCATTAGCTAGTCAGGATTGCATGAGACTGCAGTCCTCACAACTGTTTGGCTGAGCACCAGCTCTGCATTACATAGAGAGCGATTGCCAAGAGCTGGGAGTTTTGCAATAATGTTTAGAAATTTCCTCTATTTAACAAAACAGAGCAGAGGAAAATTGCTCTATACTCCAGTGAATTGTATTCTCCTCTAAATAAAATGGTTAAAGTGGTTGAGAGCCTTATCTAATGAGTATCTGAGCAACTTCATATATGTGTCCCCAAATCTCTGCTGATATTCTGGTTTTTGTTCAGTTATCTAGCACATCCCTAAACACGTTTTGCGTGCTGCTTGGTGGTCCGGGCCCTGTTGGCTGCTCACATGGGCTTGGCTGTCCTCCTTCCCAGCTGCTGAACTGTGTTAAGAGATGATGAAATATGCTGTTCCATGTAACCAATTTCAGTATTTGCTGCAGGGATATTAAGGACAGTCTGAGAGCTATTGCCTTGTGCACCAGGAGGGGAGTTCATGTGGCATGCTTAATGGGTGGTCTGTGGGAAAAGAAAGAAAAGCTTGAGGAACCCTCCATAAAAACACTTCTGTAGGAAGGTGGTCTGAAAGACACACGGAGAGCTTGTTTCCAGCCTCTGCAGAGATGGAAGTGTGCTAGGTTATGCGTGCTGAATCCAGTCATTTGCCTGTTCTGGTGTGTGAAGGTTTTTACTTGGAGTAGGCGATGTAATTAGGAGCGAGACAAAACAGTGAGTAAGTTCAGAGTGTGCTGTTGGGGAGTTTTGAAACATTTTAGTGCCATCCCAGAGAATCCCAACAAATCCTAGGTTACAAATAAGGAGAAAAAAAAAAAAAAAGAAAATTAAAAGGCAGCTTTTCTGGATTTCTTCAGAGAAATCCTTTCACGTCTTCCATCCAGGTGCTATAAACCAATTCAGGCCAGTTGAGATGAAATTGAATATAACGTTTTATTGTAAATAATAATGTTAACAGTGACAAACGGTAGGCTGCCAAAATCAACACTGAACTAAATCTCTTCTTCCTCAGACACTGTTATTATTGGGGGGGAAGAATCCTATGAAATATGAGATCTTAAAAAATAAGCTTGCTTATTTTATTTAAGAGCTAAATAGCAGTTTATGTTAATATTTTATCATATTTTAACATTAGTATTCAATAAAAGGTACTAGATGCATCTGCTCTGGGAGGCTGACAGGATCGTGACTATGATGTTACTGGGAGAGGTGTGTGGTTTTTGGTGGCGGTGTTTATTGTATGTCTTGCGTTTCAAGACACAGATGAAACTCCTTTGCTGGGGTAAGATTTAATTGAACAAAAAACTTCAGGGGGATGGCTATCCAACTGCTATTTAAAATCACCTTTTGCAATGAATTCTACAGCTTCTGTAGCATGTTCCAGTGTCTTCAGTGCATGTGTTGCTCTGTACCCCATCCACATCGACAAAAAACCTGAAGCCTGCCCAGATCTAATTTCTTCAGTGCGCCTTTTCTCCAGGGTCTAAGGATAAATGATCTTGATCCTCTTGTAAAAGCTTTTACTGGTTGGACTGTTATTTTACTCCTCTCTTTCTCCATGACCACCTTAACACACCTCCTAAACAAGGAGAACAAATCCTTTAATTCTTTCACTTCATGTGTTTTCTGAACCCAGTTACAACTTATTTTTTATGCTTTGCTGTGGGCCCTTTCCAACTTGCTGCTGCTAAACTAGATATTCTCTAAACTTACAGCTAATTTACACGAGCCCTCCTTCCAACATATGTGTAACTAAAGCTTCTTTGCTTCTTGTAGGTACATTGGTGGCTGAGCAGCCTCTCTTAGTCTAGCCTGATGGCAAATAGATGACTGAGCTCCTGGTTGTCTTCTAATACTTAACAATGATACTCAATATAATACTTAGCATATATAAATAAAACTGGCATCAAATAGGTTTGTATTTCGGGATACAAGTGTGGATAGGATTACTTTGCACTGATTTATGCCTAGTGTAACCATGTAAACAACTTAAAGTATAGGTTTTTAAAGAGTAAAATTTACGAAAATTGCCTGACATCTGCTACACACTCTGGGCATAAATGTGGGATATTCTTAGTGGTTTAAAATAACACCTCAGTCTCCCCAGAATTTCAGACCTCAATTCCACCCAAAATTAGATAAATTGCAAATGAATCCTCCTTCCATGATAACCAGAACGCTTAATTTCACATTTTAGAGGGGGAAATTACCATCAAATGGATTTGGAGTGTTAGATGGAGTGGAGAGTGGGAGGTGTGGAGTGAGTGAAAATGGAGTGGAGGGTCAGAGGAACGGGGTGGAATGTGGGAGAAGGAATTTATTTTCCTCTCAAAGGTGGGACTTTAAACCAGCTATCACCAAATAGCTGTGTCTTTACAGCTCCTCAACCCCCATGCTCACTGCCTGATTAATTAATTTATTACAAATGGAGCGAAGAATAGGCTGCTGAAGCAAGGTGGTGTATGTGGGAGGAGAAGTGGTGAACCTTGGTTTTGGGTCAGGTCTGCGAACTGCTACCACCTACCTCTAGGTTGCAGCAAGAATATTCTTTAATTCAGTAATTACACTGGGAATTCACCTTATCTAGAATAATGGGTTTTGAGGATGAAAGTCATAGCCTTCTATTCTTTGGAGGACTGTATCTGGCAAGTTTAAACTCGGGCTGGATATGCGCAGTTAGTACAAGATCAACATTTAATCTCTCTTTTTGAAGTTGGTGATCAATGGATTTCAGATTCTCTGCAGCAGCAGCTGCCAGTAAAAAGGACTGGGGTCCAGAGCTTAGGGTTTTTAAGAAAGATTTTTTTTTTCTGCTGAATATATAGCAGTTGTGTTAAAAAAGAAAGGAAATCTGTGTTTGTGGGATTTGTGCGTGCCATTGTCTTCTTGCATAGTGAGTTGTCAGAATTTTATTTTTAGTTGTGCTTGATTTTTGGAGATGGGTCTGGCAAAACTCTTGATTCCCATACTTTCTCTTCCAAGCCTGAATCTCTTTCCTTTTTACCTTCTTTCCTGGGTCTTGATGGGTCTTGTAGCATCTGTGTGTTCTGGCATGTGAGCTTCCTGCTGCCACCAGCTGCTGGCTCACCCCCTGAGCTAAGCCAAGAAAAATGGGACTAACACCCAAAAGGGTGACAGCATGTGGAAGAACTTCCTTCTCTGGATGTTTAAAAGCAGCCTTATGCTTTGTATCAAAGGCCTAGTCTCCTTATGTTCCGAAAGTGTTAGAGCTGAACGAGGAAAGGGATCACACTGTGCTGTTGATCTGGTTTCTCTGTTGAATTTCAGGCTGGTGGGACTGTACTTAACCGAGCTGTTTCTGTGCAGCAGCTATTTTTGAGCACAGAAAGCTGGTGCACGCTGGCCCCATATCCCGCCTTAGAGTTTGCATAAGACTGTAACACACTTGGGTGCAAAAGTTTTGACATGTTTGTTTTTACCATCTTGTGTGCCTGTGGCATCGGGTGTGGGGGTTGTTTTTGTTCCATGGTAATGAGTGTTTTTGTGGTTTGGGACATGGACTGCTGCAAGAATTAGATGCTATTCTCTCTGTCCAGCAGCACAGACAGCTTAACCACGGAGGTCTCCGATGCATTTGTCCTGTTAAGAATTGCTATAATATTTAAAATTTCAGCTGTTGCACATACTGTTATTTTGGATAGCTGGTTTAGGTTGTATGCTTATTAAAATGAGATCTTCATTCTGTGTTGTGAACCAGGCTCCCGTGATCCTCGGTCGTGTCTGTTAAAAGTGCAGCCAAACCTTTCTATGACCTTTAGCCTAGTTAGCTGTGTTAAGATTTGTTAAGTAAGGCTTTTTTCCTGGGCTATACATAGGATTTATGTGTCTTCCAGTGCTTTCGAGAGTAAGAATCATGCGTGTGTCCAGTGGTGTCACGCCTTCAGCTTTCAGGGGATGCGGACAAACTGTGGGCACGTAAACAACTGTGAGCCAGTAATATAAATATCTCTGCCTAAAACCTGATAGCTCAGCTCATCTTAGTAGGGCTACTACAGCTTCACAACTGACCAGCAACTGGTAACATGCTGTCTTGGTACTACTTAATGTCATCTTGGTCTTAGTATGTCAATGAGTTGAGCAGTGTCTGACTTTTGCAGAACTACTGCTGAAACCAAGCGCGAAGGCTGTTCCTGAAGATCGTGTAGTCATCTAAGTGCAATTGGCAGTCGTTTGTCCCACACCACTTCTGCTGGGGCTAGCGGAGCGCTTCGTAAGCTTTAAGTGCTATAACTGGGACTGGAGAAGTTAAACCCCAAATGAAGGTTAATGACTGAATTCAGAAGCAGGTTGGGGAACAGGAGGCACATACTGGCCTGCTCTGCTAGAAGGCAGTTGATTATAGCTGGCAGATGGCATCAACAGAAGATTTGCCCAAGAGCATTCAGAAGATCTAGAGCAAAGCTGGAAACCGAACCCAAGCAGGCTGATCAGGACTGTTTTCTCCAGCTAACAGACCAATGAGAAGCTGCATTTTCACACTCTTGTGCAATAAGCTTCTGTGTAGACAGCTCCCTCATAAACTCAAGGGTGTGTTTTCCAATAAGCAGAAAACCACTGGAAAATGGTGTTTTAAAAATGTAGTGTCTTTCTAGAATAAAGTGATGTTCTTCAGGCACTGCATAATCCAGATTAGGCTGTAGAACTACTACAGATCTGTACCTAAACTGCAGTAGTTTTTACCTGTTTAGAGTTCATTTGTTACTTTGTGGGATTTCACGTTCTTTTTTTTTCTTTGTCAAGGGATTGTGATCTCCAACTATGTACAGAGGTTGTAAATGTTGCCTATTATGGAAAAATATGAACTGTTCTAATTTTACTGAAGAAAATACAGCTTTTTTTTTTTTAGTAGCTACATTAAAATGTTGTCGTTTCAATTGGGTGGTAATAGGCTGCATATAAACAGTTTGTCCTCCACATTCATCATTCATCCTCTTAGTGTTTATTCTTCTCTCTTTTCAAAATAGAAGCTGGTTTTCCTTTTCCAGCATTTTGTAATTGTCTGGAGTGTTGCTGATCAAAACAGAACATAGAAACAAGTGTTCCTTTGAGTGTCTTTTAACTTGCTACCCATGAAATAACTTCTCAAGCAAGGGATGCTGCATCTCGTTGTCTAACAGATAAGCTCATTTGAAGGTAAGCAGTAATTAAAATTGCTGCTAGTTTTTTGGGTCTGCTTCATATGCCCTCACCTCTAGCTCGTCTTAGTAAAAAGGGTCAGAGGTTTCAGAGGAGTTTGGAGTAGGATGCATCATGAGCTTGACCACAGATGGATTTTGAATATCAGCCCACAGTGACAGTATTTACAAATCAGTTGCTTTCACTCAGATTTCTGTAGAAACACATTGACTGTTTGACATAATAAACATGACTGAGTTTATGGCATGAAGATGGAGCAGATAGTGGTAAGAGCAGAAATTGTTATTAACCGTATTTCCAGTTTGCCTTTTTAAGAGCTGTGCAGTTAAATGCACCAAAGATGAAGTGTTCTTGGAAGCTTCAAGCCCAGCTCAGGATTTGAGTGTGAGACTTGGATGGTTTGTAAGGAGATTGATCTTCACGTTTTTGGAAATGAACCTTCCATTCTACATACAGATGGGATTAAAAATAAACAAATTAGTACTATGTGTTGATGGCATGATATTGAATCTCTGGTTGTTTTGACGATGGCACAGAAAATCAAGTTGTTTTATTTTTCATCAATCGCGTTTGTTTTGTTTTTCTGAGCTTTCTGTGTTTTCTCATTCTAATGCCTTTAAAAAATAAATGGTTATAATCACATAGAGGCAGAATGTATTGTTTGAATTGCTAAACTGTTGAATTTAGTAATTCTATGAAACTAAATGCCATGAAGCAGTTGCCAGCGTATTAGAAGTCTGAGCTGAGGTATAAGGCAATTTTTTCTCCCTCTCCCATATGTCTTAAAGCCCATCTTTGTTGGTCGCAAATGACTACAGCGGTATTGCCATAGGTCATGTTAACTGACTGCTGACTAGTGGCCTTTCCCCTTCACGCCCCAGACGCCCCTGGGTTGTACACTTTACAATTCAGTGAATTGTTCACAAGTGTGAACTGATTCTTCTTTGGTCGGGTTGAAGTCTGAAAAGGCAGGTATGTTAGGCTACCAAGAGGAGTGCATCTCTTAGCTGAGAAAGTCTAATGCTACTTATAAAGGCTGCTGTTTTACCTATCTTTCTAGAAAAGCATCTGCTTTCATGAGTGTCCCTTTCAGATTTACTCTTTACTTACTGGGAAAGTTGGAAGTTTGCAAAATTTTGTGAACTTTTCTTTGGACACCACGGAGTTTGTATTTACTTGAAAAGCTGCAGAGTTGGCAGAACTAACCTTGCCACGGCGTTAAGAGTTTGGACCTAATGTGGTAAGTGCCAGGCCATCGAAACGGAGCATTTAATCTCTCTTCTGACTCTTGTGTTATTTGCAAAGTTGGGAGAGCCTGTGTTTCTTCAGCAGCATTCCGAGCAGGAATCAGTGTTGAGAACCAGCTTGTTGTTTTGATTCCTGTTTTTTTCCCCTTTCTTCTCCATGCCAGCAGGGCTCTAAAAGTGCTCTGCGGTGATTTTTATAGAACATGGTCTGCATAAAACATGCTAGTGGGGAGGAGCAGAGAAGTGAATATGATTTTTAAAATCAGAGTTGCACCAAATCCTTTTTTTTTGTTTTCCAGAGGAAATTGAATAGTCATTTGTTTTTTAAAAGGGATGAACTCTGGACATCTTTCAATAATCAATCGGTTTACATCTATGTACAAATGCACTGAAATTTTAACACAACTGCAAGCAGGGCAGTATGATTTCCCTGCTGGGTGTTCGTAGCAAAAACAATGCAGCTGTACTTCAATCAGGACAACTCTGAAGCACAGAAGTGACAGTGAACACAGCGGTTAATGTGTTATCTGTATGCTGTTGCCCTACTGTGTGCATCAGTGGGGAAGAAATCTCTTGAAAGGGATGGGGAACTGGGATAATATTGATACTGATTGGATTAGACGTTGTTCATGTCTGATCTTTAGTTAAGAAGCTGTTGAGTTCCTCTGATGTTGATTGGAGTTGATATTTCAGGCTCCTTTTTCCTTTGTAGCAGTATTAATGATGGCTTCAGTGTGGAAATGTCTAGTTGAAAATCTGTCTATTCATATTCCGTAAAACATTTTGGGGACTATATATATATATTTAATTTTGTACATAGACCTTTTATGGCTTTAATCTTAGGCTGGATATGGGACAGGTTTGGTGAAGCAATATGCATAACTGAAAAATCCTGTCCCAAAGAACTTGTGACTTAAACAGAGCCCGCTATCATCAAACTTTCCAAGTGTTCAGATGGTTTGGTACAGTGCCACTTAAAATAGACATAGTTATGGGGAAACAATGAGTTGCAGAGAAGAAAACAAGCACTTTGCATTCTAGAGGTTTTTTCCTTCTGTTTTCTATAACTAACCTGTTGGGCTTTCGTGATATTGCTAGTGCTTTTAAAGATGACAGGGGAGGACGTGGCAAGTTAGGAAATGAGATGGAAGTGATACTGGGACTTCATTACTTAATAAATAATTCTCTTCAAGCTTTATAAACTTTTCTGAGTTACAAATGTTGTAGAAGAAAAATGTTTTATGTTCAGTGAAGCATTCACGATAACAATTGTCTGTCTGTGTGCTGTCCGAGATCCCCCCAAAACCTGCAGCTGAATTAAATTTTCCTTATTACTTTCATCAGTATGGACTTCCTCTAAAAAAAAAAAAAAAAGCCATCTCTTTCCTGACTCGGGAAAAAAGGCAGCACAGAATGTTAATAAAAAGGCTGAATTTTTAAGCATGTTTTTAATTTCATCTGAAGTTGAGTTGTAGACTCTGACGGAGCCCTTGGCCTGCAGATAAATACATAGTGTTTTTCTGGACGTACTTTGCTTTGGCCCATGAAGTTCCAGGTGCTCTCCAGTGCGCATGTAGTTGGAGCCAGAGGTCAGGAGCAAAGCAGTAGCATGGGATCAGGCTGCCAGCATAGCAGACCTGCAACTCAGAACCTGTATAAACTGTCGTCCTTTTAAAGGATTGGAGGAACTGAGTGTGAAAGACATTATCAAGAGCTGACTTTGATATATCATATACAGTAATGTGAATTTGAAACTGGAGGTATTTATATCACAGGCCTGAAGTAATAGACGAAATAACGTTATCTGTCGTTGCTGCTCTGTTCTGTGTGTTGTTCCTTGAGATGAGTGGCAAGTTTATGGACCTCTGCTGGTTGTGCGTTGGAAGCAAAAGTGTCAAGTGAAATACTGAAGCTAGAAGTCAACAGCTGATCAGCATAGACCTCCGCCAGCTGTTGTTTGAGATAGAAGAAGTGGAAGAAGGGATGGGGAGAGTACTGGGTTTCAAGGTGGCCAACTGTAGGGGCAAATGAAAATAGTTCTTCATTCGATGACAGAAGATCACTACCAGACTTTGTCAGTCTTAGGAGAAGCTGAGGGAGCTCCATTACTTCCAGAAGTTAATGACTTTTTCTGGAACGTTGGTGTTCTCCTAACCTGCCAGTAGTATTTGCAGCCGTGACAGGTATGGTAGCACCATTGTACTTGGTTGCTGTCTCCTGAGCCATATCTGAAGATAAGTAATTTTCTAGTTTACTGCTGGATGAAGAAGAAAGACTGTACTCTTAGGGGAGAGATGAAGTAGTTGATTTGGCCATCAGTCTGACTGGCGTGGCTAGGAAAGCATGTTCTGCAATACGTCTGTTTAACGTCCTCTTCTGGAAGGAGCAGTGGGGCTGAATCATGCCTTTGGTCCCATTTGTAGTGGGTCCTTCAGAGGACACTTATGCTTTCCCTTTCCTGGAGTTTTGTAACCTGGCTTTTTAGAATTTGTCCTAAACCTTAGTTTACGGATTGACTGAAGGTACCTGTGCATGTGGGCTGGAGTATTCATGATTACACTGGAGGGTGTGAGTACAATAGCAAAGAGTTTTTTGTTTGTTTTTCTGAACTGGCAAGGTATTTCCTGTGTTAATATTGGCATCTTGTCTGTGTTAGTCTCAGTTGAATGCTCTTTTACCTCAACCCACTTGCTAACGTGTAAGAATGAGTTCTAGGTGAGTTTGGACTAAACTACTGAAGGGCCTCAGTCCAAACCCTTCGGCTGTGTGAAGGACTCTATTGTAGATAAGGAATCAGGCCCACTTATCTCTGTCTTTTCTTTTACTCCTTTGTCTGACAAATAGAGGCAATAAGTTATGGGCAGTGTGCGTTTTTCTCTCACGTGAAACTTCTGTGTTCCTTTTTGCTGTATTGCCTGCCCTGATGATCTGGGAAAATACGTCTTCCTTTGCTGTAGTCATACTCAGCACTTGAACATCTGTAGATGCTGCTAATGCTAATATGTTTTTGTTTTTTTTCTTCTGTAGCATCTCCCTTCCTGCTTTTTGCCAACCGTCGGGACGTTCGACTCGTGGATGCTGGAGGCACGAAGCTGGAGTCCACTGTGGTGGTCAGTGGTTTAGAGGATGCTGCTGCGGTTGACTTCCAGTATTCGCAAGGCATCGTTTTCTGGACAGATGTGAGTGAAGAAGCCATCAAGCAAACTTACATTAACCAAACTGGCAATGTGGTGCAGAATGTCATCATTTCTGGTCTGGTTTCCCCGGATGGCCTGGCATGTGATTGGATTGGGAAAAAACTTTACTGGACAGACTCAGAAACCAATAGGATAGAAGTAGCTAATCTCAATGGAACATCTAGAAAAGTCCTCTTCTGGCAAGACCTTGATCAGCCCAGGGCAATAGCTTTGGATCCGGCTCATGGGTAAATATTAATTTGACTTAAATGCTTAAATGGCTACGGTCGTGATTTATGTTGGGTTTTCATTTCTGAAAGAGAAACATGGTCTTTTGTTTCAGTTTACATTTTCCCAAGGTATTTTTCTCAAGATCCATAACTGAACATATGTTTAAACTTTAATATTTTGTGGCCAGAAATGAGAGTCCTGGGCCAAAAAGAAAAATACAGCTGTTCTTAGGTGCCAAGTCAAATACTCGATCAGTATGACTGCCTAACTTATTCCATAGTGCTTCTGAAACGTAATTAATTTTTCCAGCCTTTTTTATTACTATTCCCTCAGTTATCTTGTCTGGTAAGTTCCTTATTTGATATATCATATCTGATGTGTCCAGTCAGCAAGGTGTGTAAATCTGTGTGAGTCAAAACAGAAATTCTTTCTTGCTGTGCTCTGGTAAACACAACCAGGATATTTTTAAGTGGTGACTTCAATGGTTATGTTTGTGCTGGCAAGTGAAAGAACCCAGGTGAAATCAGGGGCTCTTAATGCTTTAAGATGACCAGGTTAGGCAGTAAAAAGAGAACAGGCTGAATTTGTTGCAATGACCAGTCAGGTGCTTGTAGTACTCTTGAAAATACTTGTCTCTGTATGGTTCATCCGTCCCTCCCTCTTCAATAACCTCCAGCCCTGCACATGCACTATTTGCTGTCCCCGTGCACAGACAGTACCGATGTTCACTTTGTGCCCTGTATTCATTGCAGTGATAATTGAAGGGGTCCCTGCCCCTTGTGGAAATCACACTGTCAACAATGATGAACTGTGGATAAGGGGAGCAGCAAGGAAGTATTATGCTCACAAGCAAAGCTAGTTGCTGTTTTTAGTTTGCTACCCTTTTTTACAACTTTTTCTGAGAGTATTTATCTTCTTCTTCTGTATGGTATATGCCTTTAGGTTTCTCATCTTTAAGACGATCTGACATCAGCTGACAATTTCATTGAGTCTAGCCTCGTTGTAAAGGGATGTTGAGTTAATGCAAGGTCTTAGCATAAACCACAGAAAAAGTAATTTTATTGCTTATTGGTAAAATGGAACTGACTGCTCTGGGAGACCAGCAGTCTCTGGAGAAATGATCTTCTTCAGGTGTGTGAGAAGTGAATACTGAAACAGAGCAATGAAAGAGGGCAGCTTGGGATTGCTGTGTCAGCGACTGCCATATGCTACAGACTGAAGCTTTGAAAAGTTATTTTTGCAGAGATCTCAGCATAAGGCTTTTCAGATGAATGGGAGGTGTTATGGGTACATTTATGATACATACACGAAGGACACAAAAGTACTAAATGAAACTGTGTGCACCCAAAGAAACAAAATCCTTAGTTTTGTTGACATACCAAGCGCCAGAGCTGCCTGTGTTCTCCAGATAAATGATAGAAGGGGAAGTAATAATTGATAAGAAGGAAAGTGGAGAGACTGTTTTGGACCACAGGACTTTCAGGAGAGACTTTGTCCTCTTAATGCTGACCTCACTTCTGCTACTGATGCCTTCAGGTGAAAGGAAGGAGAGAATTTACCTGCAGGGGTCAAGAAGTTCAGTAAAATATTGATTAAAAAAACTTCAAAACCTGAAATCTGTAAAATTCTTCCCCTAGCAAGTTGTTGTATGCAAGTATTTTAAGTAAAGTAGCAGGAATCCTATCTCTATCCTTACAGTAACTCATCTATGCTTAATTAACAGTGTACACTAACTTTAAATGAGTTCAGTAGTATAATTTAAAGAGAGAATATGATGTTAAATTCAGTGTTTCGTAATGAAGTAGATCAGAAATAGTGGAATGGCACTGTCCAGCAATACTAATGCCAGGCTGACATCTCATAACTGGATCCAGTTCCTCACCTTTTGACTGTTTTCTTTAGCGTAGCCTACATGTTGGTCATGGAAATGCATTTTATGTCTTATTAGGTGCTTTCTGACTTTTTTGAAAAACTGATGGGTTTAATTGGGGATTTCTGGTAACATTCCTCCTATATTATGGGAAATGCAAAATTATTCTTTTAATAGAAACTGGATTAAAACAACTGGGAGAGAAAGTGTGGCTGGTACAGTCAAATGGAGAGCTTTTACAAAAATCACTGGTATTGTGTGAAGCTGTAGTGTTCTGCAGATCTAATCCTTGGTTGTGTTTGGAAGGAGGAGGAGGCACAGGCGTGGTTTATTTTGCATGACTTTGAAAGACAGATCTCAGTGGCAATACTCTGTTCAGAACAGATGTGCAGCATTTCTTAAGCATACACAAAATTGACCGAGTCTAACAATAGAGGACTTTGTTTCACACTAGCTTCCTGTTGCCTGGGAGTTGTACTGTGTCCAGTTTACAGCTCAATATTTTGTGGTTATGAGACACATTCCAAGAGTAAGAATACAGTGCCAGCTTACAAGGAAGTTATCTGGCATTAGCTGCCTGGTATGTGCTAGGCATCATGCCTTGGGTTTGCCTTTCTATGGGTCCTGTGGTAGCCTTCTCTTTCCTTCCTGGAGGACTTCTCCACTTCTAATTGTCTTGCATTTACTCCTCCAGAGAAAGTACGCAAACATGAACAATCACTGTGGAATGGGCTAATATAAGGAACAAAATTTATTTGCCAAAATGGTAGGTGTCTGCAGGTGTACTGGTCACCTTGCAACATTTTGGTTTTGATTATCGTAATTACTTGAGGTGAGGAGAGAATGATAGTTCTTCTGATTTTTACACAGATAATTTTTTTCACTTGCTGGTGTGGCTTTGCTGAGCATTAGTTCAGTCTGTAGGGTTTTTTTTTCCGTTGGGAGCAGCAGCGTTAAATGAAACGCTTCCATTGGATTTTAACTTGTGGCAGATATTTCTAATGTTTAGTCTGATTTAAGTATTAATCCAGTGCAACAAAGCAAAGTAAATTAAACTCTAAGCATTCTGTGAAAATTAAGATACATATATTCTTTATAATTAACCGATTCATCCCCATTAAGGTTTATTAAAATCAGCCTCCATAGAGCTGCTGTTCTGGTTAAAAGTGACAAAATTCAGTATTGCTTAATTGCATGAGAATCCTATTGAATTAAAAGCAGATTTGTCCAAATAACTATGTCTGTTAGTTTAATGCAGTGACCTTAAGTCAACAAATCACATACGTGGCATGACAAATTTGAATTTAATCTGATTTTACAACCAATTTCATGTGGTAGATCTGAAATATTTTATAGGTGTAGACATGACATTTGACTTAGGCACAGCAGGCTCTGGGTTGGAGCTCCTCTAGAAACAGTTGATCCTTATTGACCAGTATTTTCTGGGGTAGGAAAGTGGGTTTGTCAAGTATGTTATCATATATCTATATGTTAACAGAATTTCTGTCATTAGAATTTATTTGTAATGATGAAATGTGTCCTTGTGCAGATAGGGGACACCGTTACTTCCCTTGTAGCTTCAGTGAGGCAGTTCTGCAGAGACGAATGGAAGACCCAGTTTCATGATTGGGAGTTTACATTGGAATACTGTGCCCAGCTTGGTATTTGCATAATATATATATTTTTTTCCATTTTGAATGCAATTCAAGACATAGACTAATTTGAGAGAATAGAGGAGAACGTACTGAATATACAGTAATCCTGAAAATGTAGCCTCTGAGGAAAGATCAAATGGTTTCATGTTGTTTGTAGAGAAGGAGGTGACAAAAGGGATGGAGAGGAACATGAGATTTGAAATACATAGGTTTTGACAGATGATTAGCAAAGTTGTTCTTAAAACCTTTAGTGTTTAGTGTTAGAGACTCTATGACCTCTCTGGGCTATCTTTTCCAGGTCTTTAAGTAGCCTTACCATGAGAAAGCTTTCTTAATAACAAGCCTAAATCCTCTTCACTCTTTTCTAGTTGTTTTTTAAGCTCAGTACTTTCAGTCTGGTCTACTGTGGGCTTATGGAGTATTCAACACTAAAGGCTTTAATAAGAGTTATTTTGATCATCTCTCAGGAATGTTGGAGGTGTAATTGACCATGGTGTAGGGTGTGGAGATGGACTAGCTGACTTCTAGAGGTTATTTTTAAAGCCTATTTTTCTGTGTTTTCCAGCTGAAATTCAAAAATTTGAAAATATGAATGTGATTTTTTTTTAATGTTTTGGCAGGACTGCTAAATAGTCACTTGGTTGTTTTTGACATAATGACATTTATAAAGAGAGCATCATCATTTCCACACCAAACTGGCATTCCTTCTTTAAAGGTAATGCTTGTCTAAAGCTTTCTATATTATGGCAGTGGAATTTGACTGAATACTCTGAAAGTTCAATTATGTTCTTCGTAAAGGATTTGTTACCTGGAGTAGGCAATATTACCTGGAAAGAATTTCAAATAGGGCAGCAGTACAAATCGTAGTATAACGTGAAAGAGAGGCCCTTGTCATCCACCACATAGCCTCAAACAGTTATTCAGAGCACTTCTGGAAATTCTTTCTTTTAAGGCAAGCAATGAGACTATTTTAGATCATCCGTGTGTCTTCACTCTTCACAGCACCAGTGACAAATCTTCATTTGTACAGGATTTTCTTATGCCCCGATCGTGATTAACATGCAGCTGATCTTTATGATTTCTACACCATTTCTTAGGGAGTAGGAGGAGGTCGATATCATATAGCAAGAGGATGGCTTTGGTTGTCTCGGTGCTGGTGTTTGAGGTGACCCAGGGACGTGGTCTTCATTTTGCTATTGGCCCTGAGCCCAAAGAGATGGTGGAAGCTGAAATTTCCTTTGATTAGAAGTCTTTGATGGATGCTGGTTTTTAAAATGCACAGAGGATTGTTCTGTTCATCGTGAGTGGGTGACTTTGGTTTGACTCAAAACATGTTTTTATTTTTTTCATGTAAAATTAAGCAATGATATAAGCTGAAGTACGACTTTTTTCACGTAACCAGTTGAATGTGAACTTTAACAGGTTTATGTTTGTTTAATTGTGTTTGAAATTACAATCTTGCAAATGAACAGGCCTTGACAAATCATTGATGGTCAATTGAGTGTCCTGTTTTCCCAAGTTTTGAGTTAACCTGCATCAGGATGCTGAAATAGATCAAATCCATTGGCTTGAGTCAAGCATTCAAGGGCGGTTGTGTGAGATCTGTGGGTAAGAGAGCAAACATGTCCCTTGCAGGACTGAATTGCTGCTGTTCACTATGTTTGTTGGATCCCTGCCCTCTGTTAAGTCAGTACAACGTGTAGGTATCATTTCTTGGACTGTTCTGACACACTGTAATCCAGTGTTCCTGTAATCCAGTGTTCCTTATGGTCACAAAGACGATTTAGGATTGGAACATATGCCATAGAAGGAGAAGCCAATTGAGCTGAGACTGTTTAGCCTGGAAAAGAGAAGGCTCAGGGGGATCTTACCAAAGTGTATAAATACCTTGATGAAGGGGAGTAAAGAGGATGGAGCCAAACTTGCATCAGTGCTATCCAGTGAAAGAACTAGAGGCAAGGAGCACAAACAGAAATAAGTTCCACTTACAAAAGAAAAAAAATCTCTTCTAGTTCGAGGGTGGTGAAACACTGGAACAGGTCGTACAGAGGGGCTGTACAGCTTCCATCCTTGGAGGTGCTCAGAACCCACCTGAATGAGGTCCTGGCTGACCTGCCTTGGTTGACCCCACTTGGAGCGGTGGGATTGGAGTAGGTGATCTCAAGAGGTCCCTTCCAACCCGAACAATTCAATGTATCAGTGAAAAAGGTGCCATTCTGGGGTAGGGCTCCTGACCTCCCAAAGTCCTTTCCCTACCTTCTTTTCTGAGACTTCCCTGACTAACCTAGAGTGGAGGTAGGTTGCTGAGTTGTTTGTGGGGTGCTGTCAATATGAAATGATTTCTTTAAATATTTTGCGTCTTCATTCCTCCTCAGAAATGTCTGGGAAGAAAATGTTACCTTGCATTCTCCCTTTTGCCTTCTTTACCTCATTTTCTGGCCAGGAGGAGCAGTTATAAGGGCTCATTTTAGCTTCTTATAGTGGCTTTCCTGTTTTCTGTATAGTTTTTTTTTTTTTTTTGGCATATGAATATGGTAGGTATTCTTTTAGAGGGGTAAGTGCTTTACCTCCCCCCCCCAAAGGAAACCCTAGCAGTGCAATTTCTTTTTCTTGTTTCAGAGGGTTTTGCAGTAATACTGAGTTCCAAGTGGAGAATTCTCTTCCTAACCCTGCTGAGCAGTGCAGCCTATCAGCTGATAAGCCACTGTTTCCTCTTCATTCTCAGCTGCCAAATAGCATCCTATATACATTAAAAGTATTTTAGGGAATATTAAAAGAATAAACCTTTCACAATGAAAGACATTGTAGGGAACCTGTAGTGGAGAGAGGTGGTTCTCGGGCTTGTTTTCTTTTTGTTTTGTTACAAATATGCACTTTAGAATGGATATGGTGTGATTAGTTGTAATTATTACCTGCTGTAGCATATTCTTGGGCTGGAGCAGGAAGATCTTTTATTTATTTATATATATATTTATATAAATATAAATGAAGATGATCCAGGTTGAAAAAAGGAGGCAACTTGAGTAAGTGTCTTGCAACTTCTTGCTATGCAAGACAGCCATTCTTTTTCCTTCTCTAGACGATTGGCGCTATTTCATGTAGCAGTTGAGTTTTTGGAGCTTAAGCAGTTGGATGGGTAAGTTTTGAAGGAAGTAAGTTTTGAAAGTGCAGGATTCTGAACTTCATGGCAATTTCCTGTGAACTCCTGTTTCATGCCTTGGGCTTGTATAAGTTGGAGAACTTTGAAATTGGAGAAGTCTGTGCTGATTTACATCGTCTGTATGACTGGCCCGTTTTGTGTAAGCAGGTTATGTAAGATTTGGCAACCGCATTGCATTTGGGGAGGTGGAAAAAGTGTTCAGCCAGTGTGGCTTCTTTTTATTATGACCACGGTACCTTCCAGCTCGGATGGCTGATCAGCTGCTCTTTGAGGGCATAGCTGTGATTTGTAATCTCTTCAAAAACGATGACAACAGAGATGAAGCAGCAGGAAATAAGAAATGACCTGCAGCTTTACAACTGAGGGGAAATACGGTCCTCATCCTGTTTTTGCTTCTGCACCTGGAATTTTAAAATGAGTTAAGCTGGCAACATTAAGGCCACTGGGGTGCAGTTCACCAATTTTATAATCAGTTTATTTTGCAAGGTGGCTTTCAGTCCCGGTCTTCTGATATTACTGAAGCACCATTTAAGCCCTGATTCAGTGTGGTAATCAAGTATGTGCCAAAATCCAGTGACTTGTTGGCTGTTAAATTTCTGGCTGATATGAATTTCTTTCCCCACAACCCTGCACTCTTTGTTTTTGAAAGTTTGGGGTTAAAGGCTAAAACCCAGCAAAGGAGAAGTAGTAAATGACAATTAAGATTCCCCAAAGAACTGAAGAAAGGAACCAGAGAATTTGTCCCAGGGTTGATTCTCTGGTGCTCCTTGGTTTTTCTTTTTGAGAGTAACAATTTGTGATAGTTGCATAGCAGTGAGTTTTCCTCACAATGGCTCTTTTATTAGCTCTTCAGGAATACATGTTTTGTTTTGCTTTCATAGCCTCACTGTTGTTACGCTTTTATTTACCTGTTGTAATCCGGGGGGATACAAAACTCCTGGGGTGCTAAATCTTAGCCCTAAAAACAAAATCTATTGAATTTGTGCTAAAATACAAGATAGCAGTTTTGATATTTTTAGCTTCCCCCAGTTGTTATGGTGTGCCCTAACCCAGGGATATTTAAAACTGTGCAACTTACACTTAACCAACCAACCAAAAGAAAAAAAAAAAGTTTGCAGTGCTGCTCAAGCTAAGTTTGTGTCATTCTTTCCACAATAATCGTGGATTTTTTCCAGGATTTATAACTTGTCCAGAAACTGTCTGTCTTCAGCTGAATCTCAGTGCAACTTGTCTCAGCCAGGATACTGTTGGTGTTTAATTTGGTCCAAACTAGCTTTGTCACTCTTGCAAAACAGAGTGGAAAAAAAAAAAAGGAAAGTTTGACACTGCATTCTTGAAAATCCCCCACAGGCATGCATTTAAAACATGACATTTCATGGCCTTATTAATGTCTCGTGTCAAATGCTGCGTTGTGCCTTGTGTTGACCAAAAAAAGTCAAAACAGCCTGGATGCTATGGTGTGGAAGGGGGTTGAAGCGGGCTGCCCTAGCTAGTGACTGCCCATTTGCTAAGGTAGCTGAGAATGTTGTCTTGTAGGGTCCTCATGTCAGAAGCAGATATGGGGACCAGGGAAGGAAGGAACTGCTTCGTTTGGCAGCGGCATGGTTTTAAATAGGCTTACACAGACCAGAGATTCCCCCTCCCTGTTGCAGGAGCAGTTCAGCTGTTCTTATAATGATGTCTAAACTCCCAGTTCAGTCTTGACGTGTTAAGAGACCCCCAAAATGGTGTTTCAGTTCTGTTACTTTGGTTTTAGACCTTTGAATGGCAGCAGCATCGATGAGGATTGAGCTTGGCTCCTGCTGATGAGCTAAAAAGTAGGGATGTAGTTCTTCTTTGGCAAATTATGTGTGAAGTTGAAAGTGCCGGTTATATCCAGCAGTCTCTGCGTGGTCACGTATGTGCCTCGTGGGAAAGCACATATCAGCTATGAAACAGGGCAACAGGTTCAGGGGGCAGAGGGGGAGAGTTACTGGAGCTCAAGCTCCAAAAATATAGTAGAAAAGCCATGGGGGCCCTTTGGCTTACCGACTTTTCTTCATCTGAATGCGTTGAGCTTCAGGGCAGGCCGCAAGCCTTATTTAAGAAAAGAGAATTGAGAAGAGGGAGTTTGCTCCAGGGTAATGTTTTGCGTAGGTAGGATATTTTTCATCCTTTTTATTCTAGCCTGCTTTTAATTGGACTTGGGTAGTTTTGTCTCTTTGTTTTGCTTTAAGTAACTATTGCAGGATTTCTGATTCAGGTCTGAGCTACTTTTTAGTCTGTATTTATGCGTTCAAGTATATAAATGAGTGTGGCATTATCATAACCATATTAAATAGCCTAACATCGCCTTTTGATAGCCAGGGTTTTCTTCATTCAGCAATCAGGTTTTTGACTGCTCTGAACTGATTCTTCACTTTGTAGTGAATTCAGAGACGCTACAAATCTGTGAGCTAGGGAGGATGTAGGACAGAGGAAATTCTGTTTTGTGGTTTGAAATTTCAAGTGGGAATTCCAATTCAGGAATTCTGGATAACCTTTTTTTTCTAGGAGCAAGAACTGTTGATGCTGGGACAGCTGTACGGGGACTTGTCTCTGTCTCCCTCCTCCTTGTTCATTTTCTTTCCTGTAGAGAGGTCTCAGGGTGTCCTTTGAATACTTAAAGCTAGCATGGGTGAGCCAAATCAGAGAACTGATTTGACTGAAAAATGACTCGACCAAAAATGGCCGGATCAGTTCCTCAGTCTGATTCACCAGCTGGTTGTATACACGGTTTCTTTTATGTCTGCCCTTCTCTGGCTTCAGTTGTTTGTCAATAGCTGCCTCACCACACAGTTTGAACTGCCACAAATTACAGCCTGACCTGTTAAGGAAAACCAAAATGAGTGGCAATTTACATTCATACGTTGGTTTGTGAGCTGTGGCAGCTCAGCTCCTGCCTCTGCTTCTTCGGGAGCAGCTGGCCTGGCCTGGCTGGGGGAGCTCAGACATTTTGGGAAGGCGCTTGGGGACAGGGATCCAGTGCAGCCATCCCGAGGTGAGCCGTCTCAGCTCATGAATCAGAAGCCTGAGGCCTCATTTGTATGGAAATTTTACTAGTTCAGCTGGCAATTTTTTTTTACCCTCCCACACTCAAGAATGTATGTTTATTGTGATACGAGTTGTTTCTTTCTCTGTTTGAGCTCCTGGTGGCAGGACTTAGCTTTAATGTCACGTAGTTAGTGCGAATACCCAGCTGTTACCTGTCCAATGCTGCTGTTGATATAGCACAAAGAACCTGGCGTGTTGGGGAGTCCGGTGCATGGACACTTAACTGTGTTTGAGAGCTCACTCAGGTTGAAGGTTTGCTGGCACAGACAATGCCAGAAATATCTGTATCGGCACTGGGAAAGCAGTCAGTTTTTCTGAGTGGCCTGAGGTAGCAATGTGTAGGGTTAGCTGTGTTGTGTTTGCACCCCTGGCGTGCCTAATTTGCAATTTGGATATCTGTCTCTGGGTAATACTGGCTGGAAACCGACTGTCCTCTCCTAGTCAGAAAGCATCTCTTCTAACTGCACAATCTCAGCTCACCCAGGCACTGGAATTTGCTGATTTCTCATCTTCTCGGTGTACCAACTTTAAAAAGGAAGTACAGCGATGGTCATTTTGGAAATTGTCGGTTTGGGTAGTAATCAGTTGTGTCTGAATGTGATTTAGGATATCAAGTTGTAATAATTGGACATGCAACTTGTAATAACTGGGCATACATTGGTTGTACATGCTTGTGACAATCAGGTGGTGCCCAACATTTGAAATATGATGGCAATACTTTTGAGACCTGCTCTAATGAAAGACTTTTTTTTTGTGCTCTCTGGAATGGTGATTTGAAATGGTGAGTGCTAATATATTTTGGGGTTATGTATTTGTGCATATACACGGCTTTAAGGTGCAACACAAAATAAGCAAAATCAAAACAAAACACTTTAGAACTCTATAAAAGCCACTATTCCTTCTGTTGCTGAAGCTAACAAACATGTATTGTCATATATTTTCTCCTTTCTTTTTTAGATACATGTATTGGACTGACTGGGGGGAAACACCCAGAATAGAACGGGCAGGAATGGACAGCAGCACACGAAAAATAATTGTTGATTCAGATATCTATTGGCCAAATGGACTCACAATTGATCTTGATGAGCAGAAACTTTACTGGGCTGATGCAAAATTGAGTTTCATTCACAGAGCGAATCTGGATGGTTCCTTTAGGTAAGTTTCCTTTAGTCTGTAATATGGTGTGAATTATTCCTCATCTTCTGCATTTGTTTTGCACTGAAACTTTTTTCAGTAATCTAGAATAATGTAAATGCCTTATTGTTAATTTTAACCTCAATTGTTGATAGCCTTGCAAAAATAAAACACCCACATGCCATAAATCTGACTTTAAAATTTAGAGTATTTGTATCATTATTTTACTCTAGATAGTTTCTAGCCTTCTTGTACAGCATTTTTTTTAAGGCTTGTACTTATCTTTAGAATAATTGGAAATGCTCTTCTGTGGCTCCAGGAAATCTAACATTTAACCAATGCTTATAGGGATTTTACAGGATTTTACTGTATTTTTTACAGTGGGGTAATATATGTTGAGACACCTGTCCTTGGCCCTGTCCAAAGATGTACTTTGTGACATGCCTATAAAGTAACCAAATTCAACTTACTTCAGGTTGTGAGCAAATGTCATTTTCCTAAGGCTTGATACAAAGCACAGTATACAAGTTTTGTTTGGAGGGCTTCTTTACAATGGTCCCTGTTGATTTTTGGCAGAGAAATGACCCTTTAGACAGGCCAGATTTGGGCACTTGAGTTTGTACCTGAATCTCTGTGAAGTGTTCAATGGGCACGTTGCGTTGGCTCTGAAGGGCAGCTGCCATCTGCCCGTGAAATGTCCTGCTGAGGATGCAGTTCTCTGCGTTTTGGTCCAGCTTTGGTCTTCAGGTAGTCTTAAGAAACAACCTGTTGAATAGGCAGTAGTATACTGAATGCCACGCTGCAATTGATTTCTGCACAATTAGTAGAATTACGTTTGATTTGGTTGGATGAGGCACCCAGAATTATACCTTCTTAAGTGTAGCCTACCCAATTCTTTGGATCCTAGATTTTCACATGAAGACTTAAGCATGTGCTGGGGTTGCGTGGATAGCAAGCTCACAGTGCAGAAGTCTTTCTGCTGATATTCTTTTTAAAAGCAGCAAATTATGACACTACATTATCACTTTACTGTAAGAATACTGTAAATGAGTTGTCTTATCCTGAAACACAACTTCAGATGCTGAGATTTTGTTAATCATTCTAAAGAAGTTTACCTTGAGGAAATAGAGAGGGATGTTGGGTTATGGTATAGTGCTCTGCCAAATTGCGCATTGTCAGCAGGTTGCTGTCCCGACGTGTCAGCAGCACCTTAAGGCAAACTGGAAATTGCAGTGACCTTTATATAATGCACATAAACTCTGTATTTTAAAACATATAAAATTTATTTGTTATGAAATCATTGAGTATTGATCAAAATTCGGAGTTTTATGTCTGTCTATATAATATGCCTTCCCCCTCCAAATAACACTGCATTTTTTCATGGTGTTTTTCATTTCTTTTTGCAGAGGTGCATTCTGTGCCTGATTTTCACACTCATAAAAGAGGCATAACAATATTGACATCCTTTATAAAACGCTCTAAGTTCTATTGAGAGTACTATGTAAGAGCTAGATAATGGTGGCATTGTAGTCAGTGACAAGTACTAAGTGACAGTCAGAAGTATAGACAAGGGAAAAGGCCTTTACAGAAGTGGAGTGGAAGCTCAAAGGCTTGATACAGGTTCATAGAAAGAAAATACTGTCTCAAAATTCTAAATCTAAGAGTTTGCATGCAATGTAAATACATTTCTCTAGTTTGGGGGTAGGTGGCAGAGTGTAAGATTTCCCGTCGCAGTCTCAGATTTCTGCCAGTTCTCTTACATGTGCAAATTTAATAAACGTTACTTCTAAGTTTGAGTGAAAACTTAGAGTTGGAATTGGTCGGTCAAATGTATTTTGCTTATGTTAAGGTAGAGAGAGACCACCTGAAAGAGAAACAGCTTTTGAATACATTAATCCCAGCAATCAGTCCAAATTATTCTGTGATAAATTGGTGCATTACACTCCCTCCCCCCTCACGTGCAGTTTTGTATCATAAAGGAATCGGTATTTTAGGAAAAATTAATATATGTGCTATTTTGCGTTAAAAAAAAAAAGTTTAGCTCACTGATGCACACTCTTATTTTACTATCAGCTGCTGGAGAGCTGATGTCACACTGGATGTCAGGACACTCCTCTGCAGGATGCGTTCTGTGAAATTCCTTGTCTCTAACTGCATGTGGGCTTCAGGCATTATTTAGTATAATAGCTTAAATGTCATTTAGCTGTGTATGTTTTAGATTGTAACTATGACAAAAGTTCCTTCTTAAAATGTTATGCCTATTAATAAATCCAATGAACATTGATCTTAATTTTCTTTTTCAACACTCATAGAAAAAGTGAAATCTTTGAAGTTTCAAATGCTTCTTCTCCTCCCATCCCAGAATTGCTTCAGAATTCAAATAAAAAGGAAATGTACCCTCTGCATGGTGGATTAATGCTACTGGATCAATCTGCCTGTTACATTAGCAAGATTCAGTTTCCAAGCATGTCAGCTGGAACTTTTTCAAGGGATGTAATTACGGGAGAGGGGGAGACTTGATATTTAAGAATGATGGAAATAGGTACACTATATAGTGGAAAACAGCTGCTACAATACTAGAATACAAGTCCAGTCACTACTGTTACTAGTTTAAAAAAAAAAAAAAAAGAAAGCAACAGCAAAGGTGAGAGTGGACATGGAAAGTGAAATCAGTATTTCTATTTGTTCTGCAGTATTTCATGGTGAGAGAAGTGATAATTTGAAGTCCAGAAATGTTAGAGCAGTTTTAGTTTTATATCTGGAACAGGAAGAATAATATTGTTTTTCCCCATTGTCTGCTTTATACATGTATATGAAAGTATTTGTTTGCATATGCCAATCTGTTTTAAACCTGTCCGTTATGCTCAAGATGTCTGAATACATATGAAGAATTCTAGGGCTATGTTTTATTCCCTCTCAAGAAACTGCAAACGGTAGCTATGCTGATAAAAACGAAACAATCCTTTCCTTCCCAAGCATTACATGTTTTTATTATTATCATTAATCTCATCTACGGAAACAATTCAAATCTGAATATAGGTGTAAGAAAAATGCATTCCTTGCTTTCCTTCAGGGTGATGCTGAGACTTAAGGTTTCTCCAAGTTTTATGCTGAATAAATTGGAATACTGGTTTGCTATGTCAGAGCACTGGTTTAGAAGGCATGTGAATGCCTTTTTGTTTGTACACAAAATGCATGAAACTTGTGAAAACTGAGTTTGTGTTATTTTGACTGAGGAGTTGTCAAGTGTGTTTACACTGAGTGAATGCCTCTGAGACTGAATCTAAATTACAAAAATTTATTGCGATATGTATAAACTTGGGGATCCTGTGAGTTCAGAAAACATGTTGGTAGTGTCATGTGTTTGGTGAAAATGTGAAAATGCATGCATCCACAGAAGCAAAGGAGTGTGGTTGAATGAGGAGGGTGTGCTGAAAAACATCTGAAGTGTTTCTGATTTATTTTCATCACAAGTATTTAGTCTTAGACAAAGTATAGCTGACAGGAGACAAACAGTTTACTGCTTTTAGGGAGAGAACACTCAAAAATAACACATCAAAAACCCCGCAAAGTGTCTAGTATTTGAGGTGACCCCAGAAAAACTCGGTGAGAAATAAGGTATCCAGGAAGGACGTGTTTAATTGAGAGGAGAGATGGGAGGGAAGAAGAGAGGTAATAAGTTGGCAGAAATCTCTTACTGGGTTTGAACCTTCTAGGGAGGAAAGAAGATGCTCTCTGGGCTTTGCACCTCTTTGGGCTTTGGGAGCTACTGAGCTAGGTATTTCATGTGGCTGTGAGATGGCATGAGCTGCTGCAGTGGTAAGGAAGCTGGTTCCCGAAGTAGGCAAGGTATTTTTCCAGATGCTGTCAGGTCGTTTTCTAGGGCAAGCCTTTGCTCTACATTTCAAAAGGGATACCGAAAAACTTTTTTTTATGCTGTTGGGCAAGTTAGGAGGGGTAATTTATAGAGACTCTTAGGTCATTTTTTCATTTTCCTACTATAAGGAAGGACTGGCTGCAGCCGATGATCCAAAATTTGGAAATCCTGGGTAAAGAAATCATATATTATAAATGGAGACCAATAAATAAATAAAAATTAATGTGTTAATTGGAGGAGCACACTCCAGACCTGTGTTTCCTCCAAAAGGCAATTGTATTTGGATGTTTGCACAGCCCTGGTAAGGAACTTTGGTGTGGCCTTTCAGAGGTCAGTGTACAGCTGGATTAGATACCGTGTTGCTATGAAACAAAGTGTATTTGTTTCCTCATTGCTATGAAGGAGCAAAGTCTAAATTTTCATTCCTGCATTTTTGCATAGCTAACTGTGTATTTGGGAGGTGCTTGCCATCACGCTGTATGGGCATGCTGACGTGATGTGACTCGTGGCTGCTAAAACTACTTTTTTTCTTTAATTTGCAACTTTCGAGGTTAATTGTTAAGTTTGTCCTACGGTGGCTGCTGCTAACAGTGATTTATTTGAAAGCATTTTCAAATTGATGTGTGAAGAAAACTAATTTTCAAGTTATAAAGACTGGGGGAAAAAAAAAGGAAAAAAGAATCTGTACCATGAGTGCTTTTAACATGCAGTAGAGGAGGATATATGTAAAACAATTTGTAAAGATATGCAAATGAATGTGTTGGTTATGCGTCTGCTTGGCTTAAGTTCCTCTAGATTACTGTAAAAACTTACTGTACGTTTCACTGTGATTGTTGCTTTCATCACCAGATGATTCTCTTGGTCCAGTGTTTTTATTAAAAGATGACAGTTCCTATATGAGTTGTTAAGAGAGCCAGATTTTTTTTTTCCCAATGGCACCTGCTGAAAGCAATGCATACTAATCCTTGCCCTTTCTTTTATCTAGGCAAAAGGTTGTTGAAGGTAGTCTTACTCATCCGTTTGCACTGACGTTGTCTGGGGACACTTTGTATTGGACGGACTGGCAGACACGCTCCATTCATGCCTGCAACAAACGGACAGGAGAGAAAAGGAGAGAAATATTATCTGCCCTGTATTCGCCAATGGACATCCAGGTCTTAAGTCCTGACCGGCAGCCTTACTGTATGTTTTACTTTTCCCTGAAGCTTTTTGCATTACTTTAATTTGTTTGTCAGGAATAACATTAATCATAAAAATGGTCAATGTGGAAAGTTTTAGTGTTTTAGAAAACTTTTGGGGAGTTTGGTCTCTAAAGGTGTAAGTACCCGAGTCCTTTACATCTCTTTGAAAAGTTCAAGTAGGTAGGATCTCCTTCATCATCCCAGTTGGTAACAAAATCCCAAATCCAGGGCAGTACTTCAGTGACATATTTTGATTTGGATAGCTCAATGAAAGTGATAAAGACTTGCCTCACAACTTTTTAAATACCATGATTTTAAAGACAAATGAAAAAGTGCATATCATGGCATTTTAAAAAAAATTATAAGTACAATTACCATAAAATATGTAATGTTCATTTTGTACTTATAAGGGTAATTTTTGAAGTCCACACTTGACCTTGCTTATCTTCAATATGTAACAAATAGTTCGTGAATGTTTTCAGTATGAATGGCATTTAGTCCTGAGCTTGTATAAGAAACATGTATGCCTGTAATTTTTTTTCCTTTGTGTGTGGTCCTTCAAAGAAAGTTGAGTGTAGAGAATGGAGTATTGAAACAGCCTATGTGTATTTTGTATGTGAGTGATTTCATGTAGAGATCAGTCTATTTTTTTTAGTAGGAATGTGGAAATGTGATTTTAAAACGAGTGGAAATGTATGTAATTCACTAGCTGTGGGAAGAACCATCTCTTGCCTAGAGGAGATACTCTTGCCATTTGGATTGGCTTCTTTGTTTATGCCAACTATAACGTTAGCTTCCCTGAAGATAGCATCTGTTTTCCTAGTAAAGTTTATAGGATGTCAGTAAACAGGCTTGAAAGTAAGCAAAAGGAGTTTGAAGATCATCTTGGTGATGGAACGTGCAAATTTTCATTGAGGTTGTCAGGTATGAGTAGCACCCTGGTTTATATCACTGCTCCAGATAAGAGTTTGTCTATACTGAATTCTTGTCATTGCTTTTAGCTAAGGTTATGTCCCAGCCTTGGGTCACAGTATTTCTGGGTCAGTCACAAGAAAATATGATGCACAGGGAAGCAGCATCTGCTGAAAATAGCTCAAATGCTGTTGACTTCATTAAGATCTGGCTCAAATTCTTCTCCATCTTCTTTCTCACTGCCTGTCAGTGGAAATACCACAAATCAAATTAGCTGAATTGTTTTTATTTTTAGAATAAAGTAGTTCAGAAGCTTATTCAAACTGTGATTGATTTTTGGAGAGGTCTTGCACAGCTTGCAAGATTTTTTTAAAATGTGGCAATGTTGTCTATATTTATGGTTACAGTTTTGTCTGTTGCAGTTGTTACTTGCTCCAGGTAAATGAGATAGGCGTGTGCAGTTGCACTCCCATCCTTACCCCCCACCCTCCTTATTTTTATCTATTTATTTATTTTACATTTTCAAAATAGCTGGGAGGCTCAGAGAAAAGAGTAACTGTAATCTTTTTAGTATTTGAGCTTTTCCTAATGTTGATGAATTATGCAAGGGATGTAACATGTTCCCTTCATGCATTTCCTGGAGATTCAGGGATATGTCTTGCTGAAAAAGCTCTACAGCAGAGAAAGGTATTTCCTAAATGTAGCAGCACTGTAATGTACAAGCTATTCCAAGCCCCAGTTTTCTTTTTCATGGTGCTTAGCAGACCCACCGTTTGGCAAAGGAACTAGTGTCCGTGGTTCTTAGCTGTATTGAGCTTGAGAAACATTGAAAGAACTGCACAGTGAGAATGTGCAGAGCTGTCAGCTCTTGTGAAATTGGCTTTGCATGAGTCTCAAATTAAATACCCTCAGAAAGAAGTTTTTGGGGAGGTGGGGAATCAAATACTTTATTTTATGGCTCCTCTGTCTTTTAAAACTAAACTTGTGCCAGTCATTTGTGATCTATAATTTCTTCCTCAGAGAGGGTTGGAATAGCTTTAGGGGTTATAGAAAAAAGGAAAATAAAATGTATTGATTGTTTGCTTGGTTTCTTGAAGTTCACACTCCATGCGAAGAAAACAATGGTGGTTGCTCCCATCTGTGCCTGCTATCTCCCAGAGACCCCTTCTACAGTTGTGCTTGTCCCACTGGTGTGCAGCTAGAAGATGATGGCAGGACATGCAAATCAGGTAAGAGCCTGGCTTTTCTGCAGTAGCAGCCTTGGCTTGGCTTGGGTTTGCTGCTTAAAAGTTGAATCGTGAAGAAGTGGATTGACAACTGTGTGACATGCTGAAATTTACCTGTTGCTCTGAAACTGCTGAGTTTTTGTCCTAATTGCAGAAACTTTGCACCTAGATCTCTGAGTGATCAGAAATTTTGTGCCTTTTGACTGTGTCACCAATTCACTCTAGAGAGGAAGAGGCACGCAGAGGCTCTTGTGGAAGTGATTTATTAGAATTTACCTACTCTAGAACCTCTTTCCATCTGGACTGAGGACCGCGGACAGAGAGGTTTGCTCCCTCCTGTTCATTGGCTTGTAGCTACTGATGCATAGTGGTGGCCAGGTTGTTGCCTTCCAGTTGCATCTCAAAGAACAATGTGCTTGAGATACCTTCTGTACACTGAAATGCCAAAAACGTTCAAGGCACAGTCCATGCGCCCATGTACTATTTCAGAGATAAACCTGTGTGTTGGCTCTGATTCGATTAATTTCATAATGAAATAGTCCGAACAGAAAAATGCAAAGTTAAGGTTTAAACTAAAATAAACTAAAAATACCATATTTCTGATGCTGAAGATGATTAATCCCTCTCTCTTTGGGCTGTTCTTTGTGAAGGGATATATGAGGAAATTATGCAGGGAACTTTTTCTTGCTGAATCTAGTTTGTGATTTTGGACATTAATTTTAAAAAGTCAGCCAAGGTTTTGTGCAAAGCAGCTTATAAAGTTTGCTGATTGAGATAATGTAGGTAGAGAAAATACTGTTCTAGGTGCCTATTCCCTGTCACTGAAAAATAGATGAGTCTTTTGTACTACCATAAAAAAAAAAGCTGTTCAAAGAACTAAGAGCTAGAGTATATGCTTTAAATGAAGCGTATAACTAGATGCATATTCATATTGATAAGTTGAGTGAGACAGGTGGTATACTTGGAAAACTTGGCTTTACTGTTGATGAGGAAGCTTCTTGTACAAATTCATCTTACAAAAACGGGATTAACACTGATATGGCCATAGAGATGCTAGGAGGCAAGGTTTAAGACAATGTTCTGATTACAGACTGAAAGACACTCTATTGCCCGTCTCTGCTGCGTTTTCATGAGGCTAGTCAAAGTGTATAGTCGCTTAGTGTATAGTCTGATGCGCCTTGATTCCTCTGAGTACTAAAACAAGCATAATAGACTCCTTTCATTTGTGAACTTGAAGCAGAATTTGAACACTGAACCTCCAAGGTTTAAGGGCCAGCTTTATTAGCTCATCCTGCTGCAATTGAAAGGCTTATAAGGTAGTTCTTGCAGCTGCTGAAAGACCTTTCTCTTTCCTTCTTCCAGCTTTGGAAAGTTTCCCTTTCACAGCCTTTAAAAAACATTGCTGAATACGCAGGACAACCTTTTTAGACGTTCATATTGACCTTATGTTTCTGGCAGTGGGAATGAAGGTCAGCCTGCTTTTGGTGTTTTGGCGGATAGCACAAGCAGGAGTGACTGCTTTTACTGTGCTTTCACCTTTCCATTGTCAGGGCAGACAATCTGTCAAGGGTGTTCTGTCAAAGGAGGGCAAAAAAGTGGGATGGGAACAGGAAATCTGGTTTTGCATAAGAATGTGGCCTTTTGGTTCAGTTTTATGGATTATTTCTTTCCCAAGCTCCACATCTTTTGTTGTCCTGTCTGCCTTATGCCAACATCCATGTGCTTCTCTTTCCACTCTTATTAATTAACTCCTTGGTTGCAAGGAACTGACTTTTTGTTCTCTGCACGAGTCCTTTGTAGTAAAGCTGTATCAGGAATTACTGATGCAACAGTGTTGACCACCTCTCCATTTTGTTCCCTATTAGCTAGAGCACTAAGTCACTTAGGCATATCGAGTTCGTTGACATTAGGCTTTTAAGGCAATTGTAAAAATGGTGCTGGGGATTTGTCTGCAAGAGGAAAAAGCATTTTGTTTCAAAATTTGTCTGTATGGGGAGTTCACTGGTACAAACATAGCTATGTAGTGTTACTGTATAGCTCTGTCAGAAAGTATTCTTGTGCAAAAAAGCCCTGAGATTCTTAAGCAATTTCAGCTTTCTTGGATACTGCAGAATATACACATATAGTTCTCATATTCAAATATTCTGTATAGCTCATTGCAGAGTAGAAGTGTTGAATGGTAATGGGCCTAAGTAATTAAGAAAATATGAATTCAAGAACAGACAGTGCCACTATTTGTTTTGCTGTGGGTTGTCTTTATACATTGGAACTTCAGAAGTCTGGATTTTTAGCCTTTTTCTAAACATATAAATGTTGATATGCTGAAGCTATTACTAACTGTATCTGTATTAAATGAATAATTCATTATTCTGCAGTCTTAGCTTTCAGTGTTAATTCATTTCTGCTTTCTCTCTGCTGAAGAGTTATTCTGCATAAATTAAAAAAGTTGTACAGTAGATATATGTCACTAATAATGTTAAATATATGGACAGATTGGCAACTGGTATCAAGTACAAGGTCTTCTCTGGGAACATGTACTTGTTCTGTGTAGGTAGATGCTTTGTGTCGCTTCCCTCCAGACACATGATGTTAGTCTGTTTTGCTCTGTTGGTGTGTGATGTTTTCTTTGCTCGTTGATAACATGGACTAGTACTTCCAAGAAGACTGCTTGTGTAGAGCCATTCTCAGTGCAAGAACAGGTTTTATATCTGTAAAGGACAAAAAGCCAAAACTAACAGCTTAGCATGAAAACAAAGCACCTGTTGCATGCACTTTAAATCAGTTGATTTCTCCTCTGTCCACACCCTTACCTGGATTTGGTAGCAAAAGATGAGTGCAATATTTGAAAAGCATTAATAAGGTCGTTCTGGTGTCTGTAGTGGCAGTCTTGTTGACTGGTGTCTTTGATCGCTGAAGGTACAGGCAAGGTGAGCGCTCCTCTAGCTTTTGTAGAGTTGGGTAAGGAGGTTGCAACCACATGCAGCTCATTATCTCAACAAAGTTGTTCCCTTAAGCAGTTCTGTGAACACTCAGAGAAGTGATCTTTCAAGCCAAGATCTTCAAAATTACGTATGAATTTGTGTTGGACCACTACTGGAAGGGAGGACAAGGAGGCTTATGACCTGAGATACTGAAAACAAACCGACCTGTTTGTCTATATAAAAGTATTGCCAGTTGCTGGGAACAAGATTTAAACGGTATGGGACAAAGTAGTAATTGGTGTTTTGTTTTTAACTTTCAATTTTTAACTGTTCAGTAGAACAGCAGCTTGTAACAAATAGACCTTGGGGCATCTTTGCTGCTGTTCTGGTTTCGAAATGCTGTTAATTTATCTCATTACAGTTTGTAATGAGATACTACAATTTGTACCACTTGATGTGAATGGAGCCATGATCTTTCCATCTTGCTCTACATCATCCCAGTCTCTCATAAAATACCTGTATGCATTATTCCAAGATTGAGCCCATTTCTGCAAACTGTGTTCAGCAGCTTGTTTCTCTTATGTTTCTGGAAAATGTGTAATTTCTTTCTGCAGTATTCAGTGTTACTAGCATACAGCCACTGCTGCCGGCCTTCTAAAAGAATGTTTAAAACCTCATCTTTTTTATTAGAAGTGGATATGTTTCCCAATAAGTGGCTACCCCTATTCTTAAATCCCCTCCGTGTTGCATTCCCAAAGGATCTTACTCTCATTGTGCATCATTTTGTGATATCATGGTACTAAGTCAACTGCATATTAAGTAAAATTTATTAGAGTTTTAAAACCAATCATCTGATACCACAAAACATTTTGAGTAAAAGCTCAAAATTTAGTCCCTACCTCACCCTCCAAAATTTTTAATAATTTGGATCTATGACTATAAAGAATTGAAGTGAGTAGAAGAAACTAGGACTTCAGTAATGCTTTTTTTATTGCATATATTTTAAACTCAGTAGAGGTGCTCAGAGGTACCTAAGCTCAGAATTAGTCTAGGATCCATGCAGTTTCTGGAAGCTGCATACCCCAAAGTTCTAAAAGCAATATTCAGTTTTTTATTTTTGTTTCTCAATAAATGTGTAATGCTTTGTTGCAGAATTGTAAATTGTTGTAAAATATTTCAGTAAAAATTACATATTTTTACTTTATGCATTGCATAACTTCATTTTGCAAATTTACTTGGCCTGCGCATCGTTGTCTTTTGATCCATTTTAATTGTTCTGGTTTTGGCTGGGATGGAGTTAATTTTCTTCACAGCAGCCCATACAGTGGTATGTTTTGGATTTATGACCAAAACTGTGTTGATAACACACCTACGCTTTAGTCATTGCTGGGCTGTGCTTACCCACCCTCCAGGCCCTTTCTGTTTCTCACGCTGCCCCACCAGCCTGAGGCTGCGCAAGAATTTGGGAGACGACACCACCAGGACCGCTGACCCAAACAGACCAAAGGGCTATTCCACACCACATGGTGTCATGCTCAGCAAAAAAACTGTGGAAAAGGAGGAGGAAGGGGGTGGCATTTGGAGTTATGACATCTTTCTTCCCATTTAACTTTTGCACAATGGTGAGTGTCTGATAGGTGCTTTCCATGGAAAAATGCTGTTATTTTGTTGTTTACACATTGCTCTTTTTTTCTCTTCTGCGGTATTTTAGTTGTTTTTCTCTTCTCAGGTGCTTTTTATATTTTTACATATGAACATGTAAGGTTTTTATAAGACCCTTTTAAGGTTTAATTTCTCTTCTTAAGCTAGAGATGCTTTCAGGGTGAAATTACCAGTTCAGTAAAGTACATTGAGGTGTAATTTGTCCATTTTGTGATGCGGATGGAAACCTGGCCCTGCCAAGCTCAGTGGAAGGCTCCCATTAGTTTCCTTGGGACAAGGGATAGCATCCAAGAACCTCTGGATATTTTGTGATGCTCTTTAATAACCCCAAAGTGTTTGATATTTTATTTTTTAATTTTCTTAAATGGAATGGAGGAGGATAAGCCTTATTGTGTCAGAGGAGATTGGATTATAAGGTAGATATGACTGTTTCGGGGGAAAAAATACACATGGTGTGTGCAATAAATGCTCAAGTGCAGAAACTTTTAGTGTTTATATGAATGTGAGTGGGACGTATGGCATGTTCACCTCAACTCAACAGAGAACCATTTCTGCAGGAGAAAGCAACTGTTATTTGCTTGAAAGGGGGAAAGCTTGGGCTTTTGAATCAATCTCATATGGTGGTAGGAGCTGTAGGGTTTCTGCTGGGAAGACAGGACAGCTGTAGTTTCTCAAATGAACTATGGAAAAAAACATTTTCATAATTGGGGAAGAAGGCAGCAGCTTTAGGTGTCTGAATATTCATCTCCACTTTTTTTTATCCTTGTTTCTGTTGTTGAGGCAGTTGATCAGGGTTGGGCAATATTCCCAAATGTGGTATTTCTCTTTGCCCTTCTTCATAATGCAAAACAGCAGTGTTCTTGGAACCTGCTGGCTCATACTGCAGGATTATGCTATTTTTTATGCAGGAAATAGGATAGTATTGAAGGAAGAAATGTTAAGGCATTTTTTTCTCATCTCCTCTGTGTTTCTTGGTACACATATTTTAAAAAAACTGGTGTCTACAGTTCTTTCACTGAGCAATCATCAGCTTATTTGAGCAACTGAGCTTCCAAGCAGGAGGATGAATACCTCCATTGTAAAGTCTTTCTTCCAATGCAATTTAACCCTTGTGACTACCAGAGGAGAAGATCCCTTTGTTCACACATCTTCCTAAAGAGAAACAGTATGGACTAATCCAGACTTTCTGATTAAATATGTCAGCTGGTAATGAACGATGAACAGCCTCTTGGTCAAAGGGAGCAGTTAAGGAGTCGATTGTTATTTGGGATAATTGCTGTAAAACAGCTCCCTCAAGTTCCTGAGAAGGCTTCTCCTGGAATCGTGTGAATAACACACAGTAACTGGCAGGAGGCTTCTGGTACTTGGAAGATGCTGGAAGATAAATCTTGCAGATTAGTAGATAAACTCTGATTATATTCTGGTATTGATGAAGAGCTGTATTGGGAAGGAGCGTTCACGTACATATGTGTTTGTTGGGGGAAAATAAACAATAGAAAACCTATTTTCTACAAAAAAAGTTTGTGGAGAACAGTATTGAAGGGATGCCTGCATGCCTGTCTCCTCCCCTTGCCCTCTCTGTGATTGAAATGCAACTGTGGAAAAACAAGATCTTCTCATTGCAAAATGCTTTGACTTCATAGGTGTCTTTTGTCCTGTGCCTGGTGTCTGGTTACCATGGGGAGATCTTCAGAAGTTCTGGAGGACTTTTTCTTGTTCCCCATCTTGCATCCACTGTGATCCCAGTGGTGTTTCACGTTTCCTTCGCCTACCAAGGAGTAGCTGACCCCCTGTGTTCCCTTTGTTAGGCTGAGTTGGGGCCACCTTCAAGCTCACCGTGATGCGTTTTTTCCTTCTCTGAGTCAGGGATTTGTGTAATTGGTGTCACCTTAAATGTCTGCAGCCACTTCAGTTCTGTACTCTTAGTTGTTTTATGTCTGTATCCCACCACCACAGCAGATCTAGTCAAAGGATCCATGGGTGTTGTGCACCACCAGGTGAGAGGGAGAGAGTTTGGATAATAAAGCAAGCGTGCAAGTAGCGTGCAGTGGCATTCCTGCAAGGTGGAGAATTAACCAAATTCCAGGCATGAAAACGAGATGCAGTAGGTTGAAAGAGAAAATAGCACTTCACTCCCTACATCCAGACCCCATATTGGCCATGATGTATAATACAGGAACACACCCCATTGACTCTTTAGCACTAAAACAGTGGGACAGAAGGTTATTTACTATGTTAGAAATACCATACGTGAAACTCCATTTCACTGAGATGCCTTTGCAATTAACCAGGAAGGATTGTAAAAGCTGTCCAGCAATGGGTATCGGATGATCTAGGAAATCTGGAGGCTACTCTGCAAATAAGAAATCAATGAGTGAGCCATCCGTTTTGATATGAGCTCCATAACTTTTTTCTCCTAGGGTTCCTCCATGTTCTTTGTTGCCAAGGATGATGGGTCTTCCCTTCAGTTTTAGGAAACTTTAGCTTCTGCGTGCATCAGAAACACAATAGTGGAAAATCTGTCCATTTATGTGCTAGTCGTGAACCCTGTCTGCATCTATTAAGTAAAGCAATGTAGTTCCCCCCCTTCTGTTTCTACTCTATTTCATAAAAATTTCATGATTATTTTTTCATTCATTTGTAGCTGTTTGTTTTGAATCTGTTTTTCCCCTTGCTTTTGTCAGTATGTTATAGTATGATTTCATTTGATCTGCATGAAAAGATTACATTACTTTCTATTCATAGCATCTTTTATCCTCCTAAATGGGGAGTACTTTGTGTAGCAAAGAAATGAAACAGCCTCTTATGGTAATGGCCGTGTTTAAAATTTCATTGGATAGAAGCCATGAGAAACACGCTGTAAGGAACAAACCTGGAGGGAGTGTGGAGCATTCTGGAAGATCTGCCACATCTTCTAGCTCTGTTTTCAGTGAGTTTACTGGATTTTACCGGATTAATGAATGAAACTCTCCTTTCGGTCTTTGACATGTTTCGGATTGATGACCACTTTGAAAGACTCTGAAATGCAGTCTAGTTCAGAGCTGGTAACTAATTCATTTTGTGTGTGTGTGGATGTGTGTATAGAAAAGAAAGCAGCACTTCCCCTTCTCAGCAATGCTGAGTCTCTAGCTAGGCTTAGTTTTTATGCTGCAGTAGAGCCACACCTTGTGTCTGCAGTGAAAAGGTTTGTGTGTAAACTTTATCTTGCATTCTCCATGGGCTAAGTACATGAACGTGGAAAGTTACCAAGTCTCAGTGCTAAGTTGTTAAGCTGTTCTAGCTTGGCTGCATCTTCATACTGTGACCAAGCTCTGTTTTACTGCATCAAAGTAGCAACAATAAGGTTGAGATTTGCAAACCCCAATTTACAGTTGTTTATAACTTTTTCCGTGATGTTTACCTTCTGACAGATGATGATGATGTTAGCGCAGAATTGATTTTTTTTTTTTTGTGGCTCCATCTTACTTGAAACATAATAATTAACACTTAAACTTCAAAGCATTACACAGCTATCATCCTCAGAGGGGGCCCATGGGACATGAAGTATTTATTCCTATTTGTGTTAAGGAGGAAAACAGTGCAGAGAAACTAATGTATATGAGGTCTCTTGGTGAGTTGGAATCATTTGTGATTGGAATGCACAGGAGCAGGAATGCAGTAAAACTATTGTGTGTTTCTGTTCAGTATTTCAAAAAAGTGGTAATTATGTATCTTGCTGGGTTTTAATGGATTTTTGATGGCATGTATTTGAAGGTGTCACCACCAAAACTCTGTTTAACAGAAACTAGTTAAGTGGCTGAGACCCTTTAAAAGTTAGTGATTTCGTAGTCTGAGCCAGAAGGGTTGTATGTCTCCAGGAGAGACTAGGTGCTTTAAAACTTTAAAACCATGCTTTGCAAGGAAATACCAGAATCCAAAGACTGTACTTTTTTTTTTATAGCAATGGGAATTTCTGGCACACATTTTTTTTCCCCATCATATTTCCTATAGCTTGCAATGGACTGTTAATAATTCCGTGTAAAGAGGTGTTAATTTTTTGGTAATAAAAAGTAGAAGCCAAGGCTGATATCTGTAAGATAACATTCTTTCTTTAAGGCACACATAGTACAGACAGTCAAACCTTAGGGTAAGTGTTAAGACTTATTAATTGTTCAAATGCTTTTTGGATGAAGTGTCTGTACAAGGGCAAGTTCTTTTCTTGGAACTGAGACAGACACACAATGGTGTTGATCTTTGATTCAGGTTACTACCAGTGCAGTTATGACTGTTGCTTTATTTTGAAAAGTTCTCATAAGAGTTGGCTACTCCTCTGTTGGTAGTAACTTCACAGAGCTTTGTGCTCACAAATATAATATGTATGTATTATGTATGTACAAACTGTAGATGTTTCACAGAACCTAGGTCCTAAATTAGAATAGGGTGTTAACTGTGTCTTCTCTGTTGCAACAGCTTTCTCTGGAAGAAACATTGCTTTATGTCTTAGTCAGCTGTTTTGTGCTAATGATTTTATCAGATGTAAAGTTTAATTAATACTCTTGAGTTTTTTGTTGTTGTTTTTTGTTGTAATCCACGCCCCCCCCCCCCCGCTCCAGTAGTCATATGAATGTGTCATAACCCTGCCTGAAATTGTAGATCTTTTCTGGTTTACGCAAAGTAACTATTGGAAGTCTAGAAGTCTGCTGCTGAGATAATGGAAGGAGCACTGGACACCAGCTTTTCACTATAGCATGCAGGCAGATATGATGTAATTTGTGAGTTACGTGAGTGCTCTGGTATTTCCTTTCGTTGTCATAAGTGTTAGCTTTCCTTATGCCTACTTACCTTTCAATTCAAATTCTGTCTAAATGTGGGCACTCAAAACATTTTTTTCAAGTAAACCTTTCTTAATTCTATTTTGTTGATTGCTTACTCTCACTGCATGCAATGCTCAGTTATAAACTAGTAAACCTGATGTGTGCTGCATGCTTCCCCTGGTCCACAGTATCAAGTAGGAGGAGAGCACATTCCCTGCTTTTCCCAACCCAGAGCCATCACCACTGCAATGTGAAGCAGTGGTCTCTTACTCTCAAACTGGTATGTAAATAAAGAAATGAACTGGGATACACAGTAGTGTTCTTGTTTCAACTGGCTCAAAATGTACATACACAGGAAAAAAAAAAAAGAAAACAACAACAACAAGAGAATGTAAAAAGAATTTCCATTTATTTCTAGGTGTTACCAAAGTTTGTTTCAACTCCTGTAAATATTTTTACATTCTGCAGGAGCTGAATAACAAAAGTGGGGTTTGATACCAGATTTAAACATCTCATAATTTCATGACATCATTCTTCCTGTGGTGTGAAGACTGGCTAATGCTAAACACTTGTGCAAGATGTAACTGTTTTGAATATTGGCAAGATTATTAAACAGTATGGCAACATTTCCTATTTTCATCCACTCTATACAGAATAATGAAGTTTTCTCCCACCCCCTTATTTCAAACAGCCTGTAAAAGAGTTGCCTGCAGTCAAAGTACTTCTAATGGACTGTTTTCAAAAAGAGCTCACTGCTTTGTTCCACAAAGAACTAAAAGCTTTACAATTATTATGGTTTATCTGATTTTCCACGTAAATACAGAGATTTCGAAAGTTGCCTTTAAATAGACTGTGTATGTGCATATGCATGCACATGTGTACGCAGAACTGGGGGAAGAGTCCCACAATGGAGCATTGTTCTAGCCTGATTAGCAGACAGACAAATGGGAAAGGAATAGCATGGTGTTTTCTGGCATAGATTAGCAGAAGCAACCACTGCAGTCTACATTTGTTTAGATTGGACGAATAAATTGGAGCATTTGTTACTGTATTATAGATGTCTTGTCACTTGTCAAATGTGAAGTGGGCCAAGGGAAGAATAAAAAAGGCTCTTGTCAAGCTGATGAGATGGCCCGTTTCACTGCTGTCAGCTCTGATTGCAGATAATTTTGCAAATTGAATACAGCTGCCATTTTCAGCACTGAAGCACAAATTTTTAATAGCAAGTGCACAAAACAACAAAATCAAAGCAAACACTATACCTAGCATGGGTATTAAAAATAATAGATTAGTGGGTATGGGAGGGACAGAGTCACATGTACAAACAAGAATATGTCTTAACGTGTTTCTGTAGGATTTCTTGATGGCAAAGAGAGAATATAGTCTTCAGGAAGGTAGAATAACTGCCTTGAACAGTATTATTTTTTCTGTTCTGTTTGTTTTTTAAATTGAGATATTGTTAGCATTGGTTCTGCATGTTAAGCAGAACAGTTCATGGGTATTTATGGATGTTACACTGTCTGAAAAGTTCTATGGAAGGTCTGCAGAAAGCTTTTGGCGAATAAAAAAAACAATGCTAGAGTAAATTAAACAGTTAAAAGTTTAAACCAGTGGGAAAAATAAAGCAGTTTGTAGTTGTAGGTCTTTTAAAATGCTTTCCAAATGGAAACTTCAGAGAGACCTCATTTCTTCTGTTTTTCTATCTGCATGGAGGACTTCTGCTGTGATACGGTAGTACTAGGAATGGTTTGCATTCTACCCCCATGATCCCCAAAGGAAAAAAAAAAAAGATGTTTTTCATTGTGTAGTGTTATATGTGACAGTGTTCTAATAGTAATTCTGCTGGGAATCTCTTAATCAGTGGTTACATAAGTGCGGTGAGAGAGGTTCGTGAAAATCAATTTAATTAAATAAATGCTGTAGCACTCTAGTACTAGCGCACTGTAACGTATTAGACAGGTTCTGGGGTTTCTAATATTACAGCAGACAAGTCACAGCATAACACTTCCATAGCTTTCAAAACATTCCTACCAACATTAATAATCAAAATGCCTACATGATACAGATAAAACTAATGAGGCAGACGAGCGTGTTTGTCCAGGTTTTTAGGGAGAACTAGCGCCGGTGCTGAGATAAGTTCTCATCTCTTAGAGCTGTGCAGAGCCCACTGCCAATTTTCTCTCTTCTCTTCTACCAGGAATTTATTAAGAGAGGCAAATATGGTTATAACAAAAACTGTATCTTTTGGACCGCACTGCAATAAAGGCCGGGATTTTTGCACCTATAGAAACCCGCCCACAATAAGGATATTTTAGCAACTTTTAAAAGTAGCTGGAGGAGGAGAGAATGTAATGAGAGGTGCTGTGTTAACATTTTCTTTGGTCACATGGATTGTAATGGCTAAGGATGTAGATACACGTCTGTCATGAGGTCTTGTTGTGTAATAATTTGACTTCATTTTAAGCAGCTGCATCTCTCCAATAGAAACTGCTAAGCAGCCAGAACTTTAAATCAGTCAAGTAGCTCATTCCTCTTATTATTTCTTTTTCCCATAAGTCTTGGTTAGAGGCATGTTAAAAATCAGAAGAATTTTCCAAGAAGCATTCTGTTCAACTACCAATAAGCTGTCCCAGTTGTCAACTGGAATGAAGGATTTTTTTTTCTGGTCAGCTGGGTCAACAGGGGAAAAAAACAACCTAATCCTTAAATCTTGGGCTGCAAAGTTGTATCCTACATGTTCATTTTAGCTGTGTATGCCCATGGGGCAGAACTGAGTTTGGGAATATTCCTCCAGTAGTGCTTGCCTGCAGAAAAAGCCTGAATGGCTGAGTACATTAGAAACAGGGTTGTTTGTTCCCTGTGCAATGAGGTTGTAGTCATCATGCAATTGCTGATTCAAGGGGTAGTAGTTGCTGCCCTGTGCCTTCTCTCCCTGGTCAAAATATTATTTTGTATGCAAGCAAACGTGTGATCATACGCACAGGTGTACATAGGACAGAGGTAGATGAGATAAAGTTGAGCCTGGTTATTGCTGCTGTGAAGAACTTAAGACTGTTTTGGTTTCATTTGTGGATTTTAGGGGAATATTAACAGCCTGTTGTCTAGCCAGTGCGTGTAGGTATAATTTGGGCCTTTAACTTTGATCTGCTGGTTCCTTCCTCTGGTATGTTCAACCCTGACTTTGTTCACCATGAACCAAGGTGAAGATGCAATCATTCGTGTGAAGACGTGAAACACATGCATGTGATTTTTATCTGTCAGTTCCCATGAAACGATGCTTATAATGTTGGTAGTCCTGGAAATGCGTGTAATATTGGTAATTGCTGTGTTATCAGTTGCTACGCATATGTTTGATGCTATTCTGCTTCACACTACACATACTTAATATTAAAGATTATGACTGCAGACATTCATAGCCACTTCACCTCCTAAATTTTTATTATATTAAACAGAGTGCTGTGGGTGGCTGAACAGCTGCAGTGCTGCTCACTTTTTGACCCAGTTGAGCTAAAACAGTTTATTCTTACTCTTCTGGTTTTGTGGAACATTTTGATGACCAAGCACATCCCCTTTCCACATTGAGTGTTAGGGCTTGAATTTTTACTGAAAATCTCAAGTTTAGAGCAAGTTATTTTGACTCCCTAAAGTGAAATATTTCAGAAACATAGAAGCAAGACATAAGACTTTGTTACAGGAGCTGTGTGTTTCTGCTGTAGCTTGCTGCCTGACCTCTGCAGTTGCAGATTAGGGTCTGCAGATGCTGCCTGTAATGATGCCTTTTTTTTTTTTTTTACCTTGGCTGTTGAAGTATAATTTTAGTTTACATTAAAAAATGAAATATTTTGTGTGTGTTTCAATGTGGTAAGAAACAGGACCTTTGGGAACTTTTTCCTGTAAAGAAACTATGAAACTATGTGATGGTGGACAATCTGTACTATTTCAGGTAACGTGCAGGATTTGAGTGACCTGGGTTCTTTTTCATTTCTGCGCTCGCCAAGCTGACATGCTCTGGACAAGCAGCATGTTTTCTTCCTTACTCTGTTGGGTCTGGTGACGCTGCAAGTTCTTTGGAGATGGTACTGTCAGAAAAATCTGCGTTTTTAATACTTAGCACAGTGGGACCAATTACCAAGTACTTCGAACGTAATTTTAACACCCACAATTTAATGAAACAAAAGAGATCTAAAAGCCTTTCTGTTTGAACAGGCTCCATAAAAATGTCCTTTTTAACCGCATTAATCAGCTTTGAACACAACCCTTGGATTCAACAATATTATTTTGAAGGTCCTCCCTTTCTGTTTAAAGTGGATCCTCATAATAATGTTTGAAATAAGCATAGGTTTTTGGTGCTTGTTTTCTAATCCAGAAACATCAGCATAGCCCATGACTGTTTCTGGGGAAATCCTTGAAGTAGAGAGAAAAAAGTATCTCAGGCTATGAACTTCTTTTGTTCCCAGACAGCTTTTTAAAGTAGTTTAACAACTACGGTTCTTATGCTTGTTTAAAAAAGAAAACTGCCTTGCATTTGATATACTCAGAAGTAGGTAGAGTAGATAGGGTAGTTAACAAAGTCGCCTTTCATTCCTGCTCTCTGCCATTATATGTAGTTAATCAGTCAAAGATCATTTAGCTAAGAAGCATTGCAGAAGAGAAGGTGTAAGCTGTATATTTTTATTTCTGTCCACCATGGTCTTTTTTTACCAAAAAAAAGCAGTTGATTTTTTTTTTCACTGTTCAGAAAGGAAACCGATGTTTCTGACCATGATATAAAATACCAAATAATGTTTTAGGTATTCCATTATTCTTCTCTTTCTAGGAATCTTATAAAGCTTTTGAAAATTAATAATTTTCTTTACAGTTGCTGGTAAAAGTTGTTCCCTTAACAGAAAGGAAACTTGAAGGAAAAAAAAAATAGAAAACCTGATGCTGTGTTTACCTAAGGGAGCAATGGAGGAAAGAAGCCTTACAATTTGTCTGGTCACCGGGGGCTGTTCCCTTCTCAGCTTGGACTGCAAGTTACTAGTTTTGATATGTTCAGAGAAGTAATCAGAACTTTCAAGCACAACCAAAAACTGTTCCTGAAAACTGTTTTAATTTTGCCACCTTTGAAGCTGGAAAATCTTAAGGAAATTTGATGGCAGATTGCTCTCTTGCTTTGCTATCAAGAATGTATGGGTTCTCACTCCTCCCATTTCTCCACCTGTTCTTAGGCTCTGAATTACTGTTGCTTTCCTTCTGCCTGGCCTTCCTTCAAAGTCAACTTGTGCAAATGATGTTGTAGTTATCAAACCTTGTCAGACAGCATTGACTGGAAGAAACATACATGTTGGCGGCCCTCCCCATGCCAGCACAAGCATTCGTGGAGCTCTGCAGTGAACTGGGCTGGTTAAAAACCTCAGACTTCTTTCTGCTGAGTTAGTTTTTGTTTAGATCAGCTCTTTTTAGAACAGTTTGCAACACACAGCCTTGCTGCCTGTTGTGCTTGCACCTGTGAAGGACTGATAGAGGAGTGAGGACAAGCAGCCGATGGCAAGGAGAAGGGCATTGCCACTTCATTCAGGAGCTGTGGTGGCTTAAGGTAGCTCAAAGTGTGCATCGATTTATGTCCATGCAGTATAGCAAAATAGCTTGGGTGTGTTCAGACGCTTTTTTTTCCTAGATCCTTCCTTGTGTTTTTATCATATCCTTGCAACCTAAGCGCTGTTTCTTTTCAGCACTTCTGAGATACTATTTGGAGATTATACTCTGATTTCCAAACCCAACAGCAGAGAGCTGTACTTCAGGAGCAGATGGTTAATATAGTGAATATAGCAGATAGTGAATATGAATTTGGTTTTGAAGTGCAATAGACTAAATTTCCGAGTCTCAAACTCCATACATATGCCTAGGTGCGATTTTCTCCTAGAAGACTGTTATGAGGATTTGAATTTCTGGTTTTGTTAGTGGTCTCAAAAAAGTGTGTCCCATGTTGGCAGCTGGTGTTTTCTGGTCTGGGTGAAATGAAACAAGTGACTTTGTTTTGCTTTCCAGTTTTGGAGTGTGGCTAAAAACTCCATGTCAGTTTTGAAACTACATGCCACCGACTTAGTAACCAAGTAGGGAAAAGACTATACTTGCTCTTTATGTGCTGAAGCACGTGGGTGAATGTGGGCAAAATGTCTGAAGTAGCTGGATGTTTTTCTGTGTCTTGGGTTTGTTCTGATAAAAGAAGTCGCCAGAAAGACAATGCTGAATATTCCACTTGTCTTTGAAGCGTGCTCCAGGTTTTTGGCTGGCACCCTTTCCACCATCAATGAAACTTTGCAATGGGGAGGTGGAGTAGGGTAGAGAGAGAACTGCCCTGTTGCCTTAGAGTTAGTTTTGTATCAGCTTTCACCAAATAAGAAATACTTGCTATACCTGTGACTTGTTCTTATTAGTTTGTCTAGAGCAAATCACTACTGTAATTTTTTTGACATACTGAAGTCTTCTGTTAGCGCTGTCATTTATTATGTAGTGCTTGTGTGTTGAAAAACATGTCTAATGCAGTGATACAACTAGTGGGAAGTTTGGCTGACCTGGGGAATTCTATATAACATGATGAAATATTTGGACATACCCAATCAATTTTGCTTTGGTTCACCCTAATGAAAGGAATGGCATTGTTCTGCATGCAGCCTGGCTGATCTACACTTTCGTAACTTTTTTTTTCCTATTACTTCTTTCCTGATAGTGGAAAAAATAGTTGCATAAAACTTCCTTTATGTAATCAATGTTTAAAAAAAAATATCCCAATCTTTTTTACTTGGAGAAGTGGTAGAGAGAGAGACAGGTGGTATTTGATGCCAGCAGTGTTTTCAAGGCTGGCTTTATGATTGTTGACTTGTAATCTTTGTTAAATGTGCGTTCCTACCAACTCTATTTTACCACTAGAGACAAGGTTGCTAGTGCTGTGCAGTCCTTACTTTTTCATAGAGAATGTGGTAAGTTGTGATACTGGTTGGAAGCTGGAGCTTGGTGTTTTCAAGCTGCACATTTGCATTGGTCAGGATGTATTGGATCTGGTTGTTGGTGTGCTCCTTGGGAATTCCACCTGCATTTGGTTTTTTAGTTGGCTAATGGAGGCTGCTGATTTAAAGCAAATCTGTTGTCCTCGGTTATCTACGTGCATAGATGCCCTTATTCTAGACTGAGGGTGCTATGTTCCATGTTAGTGTGGGAGGCTAGGAGAAAGATACTGTCATTGTGAATTAAGAGTGCCAGCACAAGTATTCAGTTGAGAAGAACTGTTCAGGAATAACTCCCTATTCAGACAAGGCTTTATTTCAATGAAAGGACTGTACTGTATTAAAGTGTTCATATTGATAACAGAAGAACTCTGTTACGGGGGTATTGAAGAAGAAAAGGATACCATGAATGGTTTTCTCCCCAGGTGCTGAAGAAGTCTTGCTGCTTGCTAGAAGGACAGACTTGAGAAGGATTTCCTTGGACATGCCAGATTTCACTGACATTATTCTGCAGATAGACAATATCAGACATGCAATAGCCATAGACTACGATCCTGTGGAAGGCTACATCTACTGGACTGATGATGATGTCCGGGCAATTCGTCGGGCGTACCTTGATGGTTCTGGAGCACAGACTCTGGTAACCTCAGAAATCAACCATCCAGATGGTATTGCTGTGGACTGGGTGGCAAGGAACCTGTACTGGACTGACACTGGAACAGACCGCATTGAAGTGACCCGGTTGAATGGGACATCAAGAAAGATCCTTATCTCAGAAAACCTAGATGAACCTAGAGCAATTGTGCTCAATCCTGTAATGGGGTAAGTTTTATTTTCGTTGGTAGCCCTGTGGTAGGTCTTTGGGTCCAGCTTGTGGTTTTATGAAACTGAAAGTCTGCAGGTTGCAAGATGATTATTTGTCAAATGTTGCTTTTGTCTTGAAAATAACTTGTGTTTCTATAAAAGGTGACTGCAGTGTCCTTCGAGTCTATATGTTGCATGTTCAGTTGGATTTTTTTATCTGCGTCTTCAGTATTATAACTATTAAAGAATTGGGCCACTGCACATTTTCAGTAGTTTAATTGAGTTAACTGAGGTTAATTTAGTTATTGCTGATGACAAAATGACAGAGTGGTTGAAGTGGGAAAGAACCTCTGGAGTCATCTGGTCCAACCACTGCAGGGCCATCTAGAGCTGGTTGCTGAGGTCCATGTACAGGCATCTTTTTGAAGATCTGCAAGGAGGGAGACTCCACAGGCTTTCTGGGCAGAGAGGATACTGTTGAAGTCAGTTGGTTTGTTTGTTGCATTTTGGAAAGCAGAAAGCTAGGATATTTTGTCAAAAGCGGAACAGATCTTGATGCTTTTCGGCTGGAATGTTATGTGCGTTGACTGTTTCTGCCCTTTTCTTTACAGCTACATGTATTGGACAGACTGGGGTGAGAGTCCAAAGATAGAGTGTGCTTATTTGGATGGCTCAGAGAGGAGAGTTCTGGTGAACACGTCCTTAGGTTGGCCTAATGGCTTGGCACTGGATCTTGAAGAGGACAAACTTTACTGGGGAGATGCAAAAACAGATAAAATTGAGGTGAGTAACAGAGCTGTCTTGTTTACATTCTTAGAAAACATGTTGTTGTTATGTGCAGCTTTATGTCTTGGATATATTTATCCATTTGGGGGGGGGGGGTCTTTTGTTTCATTAATATTTACAATAAATTTATCAAAACAATACATTAGAGAAGAAAGGAAGTATGTTCATATGCTGTACTGATTCCGAAAACTTTCGCATCAACTGCTATGCCAAGGGATATGCAATCAGAAACTTCTGCATTGCTGGAAGTATAATCTAATTGCTTGAAATCTCAGGTTTGATCTGAAGCTTTTGAAACAAATTGGAACACTCGGGTACAACCTCTTTCAGTAATGTTTTGCATTTTCTGTGGTGCTTGGAACTAGTGTCTGAAATTGCTGCATGCAAAAGACTTGATGCAAGGTTTGTGTATGGGAAAAAGTGGATGTGGAGGCCCTAGAGAGCCATATTTCAGGACCTTAATGATTACGTGGTGTCCGGATGCATGGGAGAAAAGTTGTTTTCAATGTACCACGACGCTTAAAAGTACCTTCTGCCTGCCTTGAAAACAATGTAGGCATTCTGTCACACAATCTGGGGAGGGGAAATCCCCTTCATGATGTTGTATAAGCGTTTATGGGAAATATTAAATATTTCTTAGTTATTGAAAGAACTTCTGATAAGAGTATGGCATGACTTCCTTTTTGTTCCCCTTTCATTGGGAAGAAATTTTTTTAAATGCAAAAAATCCATCCTGTCTACCTGTTTTCAAACTCCTTTATTTTTTTTATTTTTAATCAACCTGCTTTGGACACTTTGTATGCTAGACAAAGCTGGAAAAATTATCTGCTTACTTGTTACATGTGTTTCCAGCAGTAAGATTGTGAGGTGTCTCTGGAGATTCATTGCTTTAAATTTAAGATATGATCAAAGCAGACATCTGGTATTGGTGTAGTCATGGATGTTGACAATTGCACAAGTAAGGCCTGAGATGTTCTCATAAAGGAGATGCCTTTTTTTCCCCTCAATTGTTTTTGCCTCAGTATCCCATGATTAAACCTTAGTCTGAAAGAATAATTGTGAAGCGTGCTACCACAGAAATGAAACAGCTTTTAGGTACAGCAAAAAAGTACAGCAGCAGAGTCCTGAAGTAATTTCACTGAGAACGTGATAAATAACTGAAAGATGTTAAATCAGGTTCTGGGGCCAGGCTATTTGGGCTCTGAAGTCGTGTCTACAAGATTCTGAAGTTTCATTGAATTATTAACAGTTGACTGTTAACTGTGGCATTTTAGGCCCAATACCAGTGAGATTTGGTGGCTTTTCCACCCCCAGCTCCCAGGAAATTCCAGCCTGAGAAGATATTGCTATCTTGTTTGTGCAGCTCACCAGTGTTTTCTCTTGCAGCCTGCAACTTCCAGCTCCTGATGCATATTGAGCCAACTTGACATCTTACCTAGCAAGCATAGAAATACTGTTTGGCCTAGGACAATTGTTTCTGTAGGAGCACCAAACAGTTTAGAAGAGAGCTGGCAGTAAGGCATTTAATAAGGCATTAGTGACAGAAATACCAATTTCAGGCCAATAGGTGTAGCTTTGCACTATTTCTCTATGGCAAGCAGAAAAGGCATTGATGTTAGTTAGCTAAGCAGGATGCTGCAGAGATGATTGGGAAGAGAGGAAGTTTTCCAAGAGAAAACAGAAAAATATGGATACAGCCAGGTGTTGTGAGGAGGTCTGAAACATTTGATATAGATGCTGTTGTGTTTCCCATCACTTTCAGTGCTTGGTTTCTTAATAAAATAGTTGTTTAGCAAGGTCACCTTATTGCTGGTGAACTTCCTAAACTTTTCTTTAGCTCACATTTCTGAGAAAGAAGGAAAAACTGGATTTTGAACCTCAACCTAAAGTTGTTATAGTGGGCTATAATTAATTCAAAGGCTTGGTTGACAGCATAAGACATGACCTGAGGTCAGACAAATTTGAAAAGTATTATTCTATTATCATTAAATGATGAGATTTGTCATACTGACAAACGTTCATTTTTAACGTCTTGTTCTAATGCTCTGGGCATCTGGTGGAAACAGGTTCCTTGAGCTATCTCTGGTACGTCGTTGTTGTGAAGCAGTTGTTTATCTTCCACAAAGATGTCAGAAAAGCAGTTTGAAAATTAAAGGTGCTAAATAATTAGCTCTGAGTATTTTAATTTCAAAAGGGAATTCTCCAGGGAATTTGAAATGGCTTCAAAGTAAGATGAGGTAACCAAGCTAATTGAAATCAATTCATAAACAGAATTGCCAAACCAGAATGGGATGAAGAAGGGGATAAAACTATTGCTTTAGAGAGATATTTTCCCTATAATGTAAGTTTTCTTCCTATAATGTAAGCTAGTTTGTTGAGGTTGTGTTTTGACTATACTATATATTTATAAAAAAGAAACAGTTCATTTTTGTAACAGTACTTAGTAGAAGCAGTATAGAAATTTCACCCTTGTTCTGTGAAGTCGATTGAGTTTTCATGTTACTTGAGGGAATAGTATATGCAGCATTTTCGGATAAATAAATTTTGGGGCCTTTAGTAATGTCCGTACTCTCTAAAGTTTTTGCCCTCTGGAAGAAGTGAATCAAGACTGTCTGCTGGCTTCAGAAATATAACTTTGCTGTCTCGCAGTGTCTTGATGTACTGGGCTTGATGACTAGTAGAGGTGTCGTCGCGTTCCTTACCTTTCAGGCTGTAGGAAAGAACATTCTAGATTCCACCTTTTGTAGCTGGAACTGTACTAGTGCAATTGATCTCCCTGGTTTAAGCAGTCTGTTCAGTCTGTCTTACTTCATTTTAAGACAGTAAAGCCAATGGTACTGTTTGATTTGGCATCTAAGTTTAGGAAAGTTGGAGAAGCCCAAGTAAGGGCTTTTTATTCTCTCAGTTTTGCTTATTATACTTTTAGTGGTTCTCTTCTGTTTTCAAAAACAGAGAGAAGAGGGTATTTTACTTGGTCTCAGAAACAGAAGGTATTTTTTACATGAAGTGGATTACAACATCTCTAGATATTTTGATTGCTGTATATCATACAACCCAGTTATAGTTGTTAGTATAAAGATTTAAATACTTTTATCTCTTATGTCCCTACCAATGAGTTCTTACGTTAAAACAGGTATAAATATTCCTGCTTTAAATCACCCCGCCCCCCAACACTTTTTATGCTTGGTGTTTACTTTTGCTAGTTAGCATGAACAGACTCCTGACATTTACAAATCCCTAAATAGGCCCATTTAGGACGGGATGGGGAAAAATATCATGGATGTTGTCTGGAGTTCGGAACAGTGCTGTGAAGGGCCCTGTTGTGGTCCACTGTGCAGCTGCATGAGTTAAAAAGGCGCTGGCATGCCATCAGTAGAAATGAATGTTAAATGTCTATTGCAGAACGTCCATTAGAAAACAAATTTTCACTTTCCATTTTGGAACACATGCCAGACATTTGTATTCTGCTCACTTGGGAAAGAACTGCATGACTTAACCGGTTATTGACACAGCTTAGGTGTTGGCTGATTTCAGACTGGTCTCCAGTAGAGCTTTTTATTAATACTTCTCTGCAAGATCAAAAAATTGCAGTAGGGATATATTTCAGAATAGAAACATTTATCTAATGGATTGTATTTCGTATCTCTTGTTTATCTTGTTCTATTTGCAGCCTTATAATTGTTTCCTGAAACATTTCTCTGTTTGAGAGCTTCCTTCAATACCCTAGGTTTGCCTAGTAAGCCATATTTCATGCTGCTCTGCTAGCCAAAGTACATGTGAAGTCTTGTGTATGGTATATGAGGTGGGACGTTTCCACTTAGTGTTGAAGTTATTCTTCACTTTAACATGAACGCATTCTTCTCATGCATGTGTTCTTTTGCCAAGAGGATGCTATATAGATGGCTTGCCAGCACAGCTGGTGTCTTGGTGATTTCTTCTGTGTGTCTGTGTATGTCTGTTGCACCCACAGTTTGTCAAAAACAAAGCCTAGCTTAGCTGCAACTTGAGGATGTGTTTAATATTTTCTACTATTGTTGACCTAGCTGAGTATTAAGATTTTTTTTTCTTTTCACTGTTGAGGATGTAAAACTATTTAAAAGCGTAGTGCTGGCTAAACTTTCCTCTAACCCTTTAGTTGTGTCCCAGCTGACTGTGTAGAAATTGCAAAATGGAATTAAACTGAAAACATTATCTCTACTACTTTGCAGAGTATAGTTGCAATTAAAGTCTGTCTGGGTGGTGGAAAAATAAGTATTAAGCCTTATGCCTGATAATGAAAAAAGTGCGCTATTAAAAACCTGTACACTTTTCTGTAGGTTTCTGAAGAGCTGCTTGTAGAATAGAATTGCTTTCATCCTATGCTATGTATTCAACTGCTTTCCATTCAGGAAAAAAAAAAAAAAAAGCAGGAGTGAATTTAGCTTGTATATATTTGTGTATCTCTCTGCTTGGTATTCTTTTTGCTAGACCTCAGGTTTGAAATGTACTGTGAATGTCTGGTGTGTTTGTGGCTTTTTTTTCAATTATTATTTTATTTTTTTTCTCTTTTGTTTAGTTGGTTTTAGGTTTTGGTTGTGTTTTTTGGTGTTTTTCGGTTGTTTTTTGGAGGTGTATTTGGTTGGTTTTGATCTGGAATTTTTTAACACGTTTTCACATTGCTTTTGAGTGCACTCTTTGAAAAACAGAAAAGGAATACTGCAGAGCTGCTGAAGGTACCAAGCAGGGTCCTGTACCAGGAGAGTATGTTCTTATTCGCGTGCCTGAAACTTCACATGGTGCAAACAGCAGTTACTCTTTCCTGACGGAGACCTTCCCATCTGCAGCATTCAGCTGCAACACAAAGGGCCCAGTCACTTCGCAAGCGGTTCGTATCCTGAAGAAACCATTTGGCAAGGCTTGTCAAACTTTGCGTGACAGCAGCCTGTGAGGCTTTCACTGCAAATTTGGCACCCCGTGGTAACATTGTTCCCAGCTTTTTAAATTTCTGCTTAGTTTGGCAGAGGCGACGGCAAGGAAAAATATATAGCAAATTTTGAGTCAGGTCTGTTGAAATCATGTGTTTGTCCACACAGCTTCAGCTATGAGTAAGGGGCATGGAGTAATCCAAGAGAATTTGGGATTTTACTGACAGAGAAAAGGTACTTTCCAGGAACAAACAATAGATTAACAAGGATTACCGAGTTCCAGCAGGGAGAGAAGCAAAGACCCAATGGCATCCACGTGTAGAATTTCCTAATTCTCCTTAAAAAACAATTTTGTGGTTAGCCAGGTTTCCCTTGTATTATTTCTTCAGTATTTGCTTAAAGTGCCTAAGGTGTAATTGCATAACGAGCAATTACTGAATTCTCAGGTGCCTGTTATTATGTATGCATTTTACTTAAGTTTGTGCAGTATTCTTGGAATAAGCGTTATGCAGACTACCCCTTCTGGCAACTTCCCTTTGTCCTCCTGCTTTCCTATCTCCCCCTCGACAAATGTCCTTTGTTTATCTTTGTGGAAGACGTATAATTATATATACAGTGATTCTTTGCAATTTTATAGGATGTTCAAGCTAAAGTGTAAGCATCAAATGACAATTCTGGAACTCACCAAAAAATTTCCAAGATTCATTTACATGGGCTGTCCTTGAAATTCAAGGAAGCAATTTTATAAGTAGATTGTTGTTAACCTACTGCATAATAGGGTAAAATGTCATTTGGAACAGTTTGCTACTTAAATTGGAGTAGTGTTTGCACAAGTGAATTGTAGAGAGGTAGAAAAATTAACAATCTAATTTAAAGCTGCTTTTTTCTAGACAAGTCGGAGTATACTTCACATACTACACTGTTTTCCACGCATTTGAGTAAAAAAAAAAAAAAGGCAATATTAATTGAGTTTTAACTGATACATTTTAATGTGTTTGTTTCTTTGCTCTGGCGTATAGTCCATATAGTGTAATAAACTCATTGGGAGATACTGTGTATTAATTTACTGAAATAAGAATGTCTCTTGGAAAGAACAGCTATTTTGAATTTACCTCCACATGCTAATTAGACATAAAAATAAAAATATATAAATCTGGTTCCGGTAGACACAGAGTTCAACGAGAGTCAGCAGTGTGCCCTTGCCACTAAGAAGGCTGATGTTCTTGGCTGCATTACACGAAGTATTGCCATCAGGTCAAGGGAGGTGATCCTTCCCTGCTGCTCAGCACTGGTGAGGCCACATCTGGAACTGTGTCCAGTTCTGGGCTCCCCAGTACAAGAGAGGCTGAAGAGAGTCACACGTAGGGTCACTAAGGTGATGAAGGGGCTGGAGCATCTCTCCTTTGAGGAGAGGCTGAGAGCTGGGCCTGGTCAGCCTGGAGAAGAGGAGGTTCAGAGGGTTTCTTATTGATGTCTGTAAATACTACCTGAGGGGAGGGTGCATAAAAGACAGAACCGGGCCCAGAGGCAGCGGGCCCAAAGTGGGACACGAGAGGTTCCCTCGAAACCCCAGGCAGCACGGCTGTGCCGTGTGGGTGCTGGAGCCCTGGCACAGGCTGCCCAGAGGCTGTGGGGGCTCCTGCTTGGGGAGCTCCAAAAGCCACCTGGACGTGGGCCTGGGCACCCTGCTCTGGGTGGCCCTGCTGGAGCGGGGGGGACACCAGATGACTCCAGAGCTCCCTTCCCATCCTGTGATTCTGTAAAGTAAACAATCCCCACACTGCGTTATTAGTATGAATGCATGAGAACGGAGAAGTAAAATGGATGTGGAAATAAGGAGCACAGGTTCTTTTTGATCTAAAGAACAGATGTCATTCCGAGTAGACAGCTGCAGGAATAAAATTGCTTAAATTGATAATACAGCGAGTGGCCTTCATTTCAGTGAATTTAAAACTTTTAATGACGCTTGATTTGATTTAGAGCTGTGGCTGAGAAACATCAGCTAAATGTAGTTGTTAGGAATGAAGTATAAATTGATGTGCTTACAGTTTTGTCCCTAACCTGAAATACAACTTTCCTATACTTTTCTTTCTTGATCCTTTTTTGTGTTGTATCCGTTCTAGATGCAAGTGCTACATATCTAAGCCAGATTAGATGTTAATCTTGAAGAGCATATATTGGAATCAGCCTAGCAAACCCGTATACTTTCCTAGTCTTTGTATTGGTCTATTCAGCAGTATATTCCTGTAGCCTGGGCTGGCTCTTTCAATGCTGTTCTTAGTGCCACTTCAAATTTTTCTTTTTCAAATTACTACTTCTCTGTCTGGGGTCAAACTGTGTTGAGGCAGTGAGGTGTATAAACCTCTCTCCATTTGTGGCCATTGGATATTTGTTGGTGTTGTATGTTTGTGTGTAGTTGGTGGTCATCAAATACTGCTACGTTTTCGTTAGTTTGAAATGGCTTTTAGGCTCCTTTATTGCTATGTGTTTTGCTTGAGGAGCAAGCCAGCATGAATGCTGTTGCCAATGATTTTTTGTTTTACTTGGAGGGAGCAACTCAGTTCTAGGCAGCAAACATTTTTGTGTGAGCACAGCAGTATCCAAAGAATGGGTGTATAATTATCTTTGAAGGTTCTGAAGGGGAATAATCGGTAGTAGTGAACTTGGGAACAATTTTTCTTGCCAGTAGCCAGGTAGTCATTGTAGAGTGGATAGGAGGAGTCATTTGAGGGCAGGACTTTCTTAAAATACCGTTACAAGTTTATGTCAGTTCTTGGACTTTGTGAAGACTGACAAATTAGTTGTGCTTGCTTTTCTCAGAGGGATGTTGCTGGAATGGAACACAAGTTTTCTGGGAGGGATGAAATCTGTATCTTTGACTTCAGTGCTTTAGCGATGACAACTATAAATATACATTTTGAGAGTTGCATAAAGAACAAAACGGATAGTAATTCTACAAAATGACAGCCTAACAAGGCTTCTTCAGTGAAAAGGCGGTGTGCATCTTTAGGAAGAAACAAGAAATCCAGCAGCAAGGGGGACAGAGGGTCTTCTATTCCTTCCTCTTCAGGGTTCCCCAGTCTCTCATCTGCCTATTTGCCTATTTTCAGCTTGCACCATCAGATTTATCACCAGATTTGGAGTAAAGTATAAACACCTCGGTTTAGACTGACAAGGATGTTGGTGGAGTCTCAACTTCCTCTGCTAAAAAATGTTGATTTTTTTGCTTAGATATATTTGCAATGCTCTTTCTTAACTAGTTTGCTACCATAGAAATGGTGTTGCAATTGTTTGAACTTTCTGCACACCAGCCTGTAGTTTGGAACAGAGACTGCTGAGATGAAACGCACTGTAATGTTCAGCAGGTCAGACCTCCGAATAGTTTCAGATCCTAATACTTTCTTATGAATTTAAACTCTCTGGCTGTGTTAATTCTTTCTAAGACAGACTCTGGTTCAGGATTTCCTGGTGTGAGACTGCCTCTTTCTGGAGCACAGAAACATAGTCAGCCTCTACCTGCTTTAAGAGCATACAGCCTTGTGACTCTGTTTTTCTAATTACAAGACTAAGTTGTCTGTGTTTTGCTTGCTGCTTGATTAGGAATTTCCGTGTATTATTTTATACTTTGCACTACACGGTCCATGTTTTCTTTTAAGGGGACTGTTACCAAGTGTGGCGGCTGCTAAGCAAATGAGATCCACGTTCACAAAGTGAGAGGCTTTAGCTGAGCTGGGTGCAAGCACTGCACCTTTCTACTCTATACGTAATAAGGAAGCGCTCACAGAGCAGAGAAATTTATTTGCCAAATAAAAGAAGACATACTTATCAACATGCATGCAATCCTCTCCCCTTTTAATGAGTCAACTACCAGGTGAACTTGTATCTGAGCCCCGAGTGTAGGAAAGGTATGACAGTGTTGAGTGGGAAACTGTTTCAAGAGTTTGCAGCCAGTGTTTTATATAAGGAACACATCTAAAGTTTGGCCAATTCCACCTGTGTTCAGGACTGCTCTCGGAGAAGCATATGTTTTAAGTATATTATTTTTCCATTCTTCAGCAGTCTTGAGTAAAACCTTTCTTGCCATTCTGGGTGGGATGGGGAGGTTTCTTTGCAGGTGGATGATGATCTAGCCTCTATTATTCTTGTCCTCATCACGTTCTGACTGAAGTGCAGCGGCCCAGTAGACTGGGATGTGGAAGCTTCAGTACTTGAGGGAAATGTCCTGGACCAGTGTCTTATCAGTAGCCTGTGGTGCTGTGAGCATGTTCATAGTTCTTTAATCTGAAACTTCCCAGAAAACCTCAAATCAGTTTCAAGACCCTAGTTCTTTTTATGGGCCCAGTATAATAAGAAAGCAGTTTACACATCTGGGGTGAAGACTGCTGTCTGAGATCCATTTGAGCATACATGGATTTTCCACAATAAAAGCAAATCTCTTCTGTAGTAAAGATCTTTTTTTCTTAAAGGTTATGCTGAGATAGTGGCTTAACCTCCCCTCTTCCCCCCTTTTCCTAATTTCCTGGAACTAAAAAAAATCATCAAAAAGTTCAGTGCTGTCTGTTCCAAGTGCAAAGTTCTTATTAGCTGACCTTGCTTTCACCACTGTAAATAACCAGAAATGTTAATCTGTAAAGGAGTAAAGCAAAACCAGCTTTGCAGCGAATCCCTATTCTGTGGAAGCAGTCACAGCAAGGACTTCTTTTCCCAAGTAATAGATCCAGGAGATGATGTGGCCTGTGTTAGTCACACCACCTAATGCGCGAATAGAGGACTATCAAATAATGATTTGATTGAATGAGGAGCCTCTATAGAATGTTCTTGATCAGGGATTCTCCCAAACTTTTATATGCCAAGCTTGACATCTTACGCATTAGCCTCAAAGTGAAAATCCACAAATGCTGGCAGCTGCCAGTTTAAATACTCCTCTGAGTCTTTCCGTGGTGGAATCCATACCACTATGAAGTTATTTTCCTCTACAACCATTTATAATTTATCAGGGTTTCTGTACAGTCATAAAAACCTCTAAATCTTGTCAATTTTCCAGGGACTGTATTTTGTACTACTTTTTGTAAATGGACAACTTAAAAACTTAGCAGCTGACAGACAGCTTCTAAATTTGGTCTTTGCAGAGTCCTTAGGAATTACTTCTGTATGTGCAGCTTTTGCTATATTTATCAAGAGGAAATCCTGAGGATGTATTAAGCTACAAAGTTGAAGAATTATTTGAGTTTTACATGCTTGAGGCTCTCCTTTCTCATTGAAGAATTATTTTAGGCTATCTGATATCAAATCACTCTTTTCCGCTTTGCTAGGGAGAGAATTCTGCTTTGCTTCCCTTGCTGGGATCACCTTTCTGTATTTAAAAGATTTCGTATTTAGCTGTACGAAGGCTTCTATACCTATGAAGTGCTGTAATGGCTCCACTTTTAGGAGAGCCTAATGCATTTTTGGGCACAGAATAAGTAAGTATATTATTCCAGACACTGAGGAAAAGGTGGGTTCTATGTTACATGTAAATTTGATTCCCTTTATCAGACAAGCACGTAGGATGCATAAAGTTTTTAACTGTCACCTGTTTGCCAGTAGCTCTGAGGAATTTTCTGTAGTACTCTTCTCCATTTTGCTTTTGCTTTTTTCACAGTCTCTCTTCCAAGAATAACAGAGAGCATTGCCATACAGCTCACCTCTGGCCTAGGAGGAAGACCAGGAGCAGCTGCCCAGGAGTTGTGACCCTATGAATATTTTCTTATCACAGGGTCGAGAGACATTTGTTTCTGTCTTTGTGTATAACTGTGTCAATATGCACAGTGCGCTTTATCAGATTATCAGGTTTGTCACCATGGTCTGGGCACTAACTTTTCACTGGGAAGAAGTCTTTCCCAGCTATTATTTTTCTGTTGCTGTTTTGGAAGGAAAGTATTGAATATAGTTGACCTTTCAGTGCCTGGAACTCTACTTCTGCTATGTAATCCTTTGAAACCACTGGGGAGGACACCGCACCCTTTTGGTGTTTATTGACATTAGGTGTCAGGTTTTCAAATGAAGAATACAGAGTGAAGTGCCATGAACACAAAATTTAGCATTCTTCCTGTTTTTTTTTTTTTTTTACATATTCAGCTTAATGATAGTATTTTACAGTACTGTACAGGAGAGAGAATATTGCAAAGCACAAGCTGGACTGTCTTTAGCTCCTCTAATGTCGCATACTAGTGATTGCCCTGCTCTGCCTCATTTTCTGTGATACAAGGCTGAGGGATCTTGCTCCTTCTGCTGGAATATTTCTCCAAAGCCTCTCACTCTCACACCTCCATTCATCTCAGCTAGTTAGACTCTCTTTTCTGTTCAGTTGAATTTTTTCCTTTTTTTTCTTCCCATAAGTTTCATGGTAATTTGCCACTAAACCTCCTCTCCTTCCATTGTATTACATCAGTGAGCCCACAGTGCAGCTGCTGGGAGGGCAGAAGGTACCAAATCTGCCCATCACTGAATTTCTGGAACCTTACATTGTAAAACGTGCAAACCTGGTTACTGTTAGAAGCAGGAGCCCTGTCATCATGGGCTGCCCTGATGCGGAACAGGGATTCCTGTGTTTCTAAGGAATGCAATGCTAAAAATAGGGGTGAAGGACTTTGTTTTTCGTGCCACATCTTATTAATGAAATTTTGAAAGTTTTCAGCACCATTTTTAGACTCCTATGTTCTGGCCCTAATAAGAAAGAAATCTAATGGACATACATGATGGCCACCACCAGCCTACCCTAGGACTCCCAAGGTTGCCTGCAACGGTGGGAAATTTTTCTTATAAATGTCTGTAGTGTAGATGAGACCAAAGGTTTTTGTGTCTATTTAGCCTTTCTAAAAATTCTTCAGTGTGCTGATGGGATAGCAGTCACTCAAAGGAAGACTTCCTTTGCTGGCTTGATTGACCAGAGTCATTCTGTGGGAAAGGAAGCTAACTTATTCTAAACTGAAGGTGACCCTTGCCTTTTTGTGAGCAATAAAGACATAATAGAAGCCCAGTTAGGGTTCAGTGGAACCCCCACAGCCATCTGCACACTTCATTGGCAGAAGTGGCTTTCACTTGAACTTGCATTTGACAAGTGTTTTCTGTCTCTTTCTCATTCAGAAGGGTCCTTCAAAGCCAAGTAATTGAAATGCTCTCACCCCTCGCTCCTTTTCCTCCTTCCCCCAGACTCCCTTAAATTGCAGCATGCTGGTATTCAGCGTTAATGAGTAAAAATGCATGCGCCTCCAAAGCTCGCACGTTTTTTCCTTCCCATAGGGAAGTTTGTGAAAAACTCTCTTTTCCACACCCTCTAGCACCAGCCTCATAAAGGAAAAAAAAGCTGAAAAAGTGTTTCTGTTGCCTGTTGCCATTCCTGTTTCTCTCTCTCCCCCTCCCCCTCTTTTTTTTCTTCATAGTGCTGGACTTTTGAAATGAAACACAAATCAGGTCTCCGGAATAAAAGGTTGTGAGTATGCCTTGTGGCATTTGGAATGAGACTATTCACTGCCTGAATAACTATAAATAGAAAGCTAGGAGCTGTGTATTTCTCAGTTCAGACTCCCTGCAAAGAAGCGCCCTTCCCAGTAAAGGGTGACTTTTGAAAGAAACCTTGTTCCTCGCGCTGAATTGAATTGCTCCAGGAATTCTTCTTCGTGCAGCTCGCATAAAAGGCGTTAATCTCTAATTTATTTCTCCTTTTAAAGGCAGTGTTCTCCGCACTAAATGTATATTCTCAGCCATGTAGCCAGAGATGCCTGTCTTGTCTGTGCAGAGTTTGGTGTAGGGTTCTGAGCGCAGAACAAACATTGTTCTCCGCGTTTTGCTCCTGAAAGCTTTCCTTTGGCTCCCTTCCAGCCGTCGGCTCCTTTTTATCTGGCATTCATTCTTCAGTAAGAAGGCTAAATTAGTGGCACTCAGGTTTTTAGGGTTTGAGGAACAGAATGGGAATTGTGATTGATTTTTTTATAATAAAAGATTTGATTCTCCCAACAGGCTTCTGATGTTACCGACATAAGAACCCCGATAGCTTACTGTTGCATTTCTGCAGACAATTTGTTTGGCTGATTTGGTTGTTAGAAATGCTCGCAAATCTCCTGTGTTGTGCAGTTATGCAAATTTAGGACAATCATTTTTCTTCTTGCTCCCCTTTTCAGAAGTACTGTAGTATTGAAGGAAGAAGCATAGTGGACAGGAAGAAAATGTTCGACAGGTTTGTGAGTTGGCAGTGCTAAATATCCTAGCACTCAAGAAGTTGTCATGGCTTATTTTTCCCCCCCTTCTTTTTTCCTTTTTTCTACTTTACCCCCCCTCCTTTCTCTTCCCTCCCCTTTTCCCTCCTAACACACTGGTGTTTTGTGCAGTGTTATTTTGAAAGCTGCTTCTAATTTTCTCCTCAGACCTTTTGTTTCACTTTTTTTTTCTGCCATCTGAAAGCTAGCAAGGGTAGCCTTCTTCATAGAACCTTTTTTTCCCCTGATCAGAATTTTTCATAGAATGGATCCATATATTCCTTGCATTGCTGCTTCCATTCCTGCTGGATTCCTAGTTGTGTTGTGGTTTTGGGTTTGTTTTTTCTTACCTCTTTTTCCTTTAACAAAGGAATTAAAAGTTTGGCAAACACCCACCTTCGTTTCTTAAAGTTTGGTCTCTGTGTGATTTGTAGTGCTTTTTTCAGTAGTGCTAATACAAAAATGAGAGCAATGGTGAACAAGTGAAAAATAAGGTGGCTGTTTGTGTATGGGGTTTCTACTAAAAGGGAAAAACAAGCAGAAAAATAAGTATGCTCTTCAGTGAGCTTAGGAAAGCAGATTATAAGGAGTATCCAAGGAGTAAGGAAAGAAGAGATTCTAGAATATATAATATCTTTGTAGTTTTGTAAATTATTTCCTTATTGACTCACAGTCCATGTGACTATAATAGGATTTTTCATAGCTGGACACATGAATGATAAACTTTGTAGACAAATATATTCAAGGTGGATACTTCCTTCTCTTGATCCTGACCATTGGAACATCTTGATTATCCCTGTCATTTTACACTTTGTCTGTGCTCTGTTTTCTGTCTGGAGTGCCATCTGTTTTCCTCGTCACCTTTTATTGAGGTGACTTCCTTCACCTAAGACGGGCCCCTGCCATCCTTTAAGGCTGCTTTTGTCGATGACACCTACCATCCGTTCATAGCTAGGAATCGTGGCAGGAAAATTTTACATCTTAACTCCTTGTATGATGTGCTTTTTCTGTGATTTTTATCTGCCTTGTAATTTGAAGTAACTTTGCTTCATGGATGTGTTTTACCTTTATAAATATACTTGAGCAGAGATCTTAGTTTAAAAATCAAACAATTGCTTAGGTTATATTTTGCCACTTATTCATTTGAGTTGCCTTTGAGTTCTTTGCCTGACTTATGGTCACTTCCTAGGTAAAAATAAATAAATACTAAAAATGCAATTTTTATTAGATCAAATATTGCATTGGCTTATTTTTAATTATGTTGCATGCTATTTCAATTTAAAATTTTGGACCACGTGTTTTTTTTGACTTACTGTATACACATAATATATTTAATAATTACGTATATGTAATGTTGAAAAGTACAACATTAAGATTTGTAAAATGGCTGGTAAGCACAGAGTGCCCCTTTCTTCTGCCTATGTGTCTGGTTTTATTACTTGTTAAAACACGAAGTACGTTTGGCAAATTTACAACAAGAATAAACTTGCTGAAAATGGCATCATTAGAACCCAGGTAGTTGCTTGTAACATAAACCTCCTTTCTGTCATATGCATTCTTGATATTTTAGTCTTATTTAGGATGCCTGAAAACCCCATTGCTCTCACTGAGCAGGTAAAGCATGGGAGAGTCCCTCAGCTTTAGCAACCAACAGCATGAAAGCTTTGCACTTGGAGAGAAGGTAAGTGAAGTTTCTCTAGGAAAACAAATCTGGGTTTTGTTTCCCTCTCCTGGGGTTCTTTCTTATCAAGCTGGTTAAAGGGACATGGCTGTAGACCAGCTGCACTTTTATCATCTTCTGTTCCTATTGTGAGTCCTAATTTAGCCCCAGGCAGTGAGCACAAACCTATGTGAGGAAAGTCCCTTATTTCATGAAAACATCTCAGAATTGGATCTTCAATTCACCAGATTATCAGCAAGACTTAAACATTTGTTATCTTATCTTTGAGACGATCTTAAAACATCTTGAGAGCAGAGCTGAACACAGCCATTTTTGTCGTCATAGCTTCCTAGTGTTAATCTGAACGACTGAATGCATACAGATCACTTTAGAATAGCAGCATCTTCTAGGCATGATTTTGGTTGGTATAAACTGTGGTTTAACCACTGTGGGCTTATTCCATCTGGTCCTCTCACTGAAAGGCAAGTGTACAGTTCAACATGCATAGCAGAGCTTATTTTCCAATCTGAATGCATTGTAAAATGTCTGCAACGAAAGATCTGGTTTTGTTCCCTTATTCAGATAGCAATGGAGACTTTGACAAATTGTGCTCATAGGTTTTACAAATTGTACCTGGATACTCAATCTTCTAATCTTTACCTCCTCAAGTTCCTTTCTGTTCTGGTCATGTTGAGGTTTTCCTGAGCTAGAAGCAACGGATGTTTAAATCTCATCCAAATTCTGTGCTGTCATACATACTGCTGACAGACTTGCAGTTTGAACTTCAGCTGTCAGGGGAATGGTACAAGGCTTAGAACAGTAACAGCTATGGAATTGCCTTTTCCAGTGATGTAAGATAATAAAAATGTTGGTTTTGCTTTAATAGTGTTTCTACTGGGTACGTCTGTGTGTTCTTTTTTATTTCTTTGCTTTACTTTTCTTCAGTCTAACCTCACAGGGTAGCATTATTATCAACTCTCATGGCTCAGAGCTTCAGCTGTATGCCTGTAGGAGTCAGAGGATTTCGGTCTCTCACGTCTATCTGAAAAGACGTATTCAGTTTGACTGCACCTGGAGGCAAGACATTGAATGAGATCTGTGGTCTGAGATGATGCAGAAAATCCATTTTTAATATGTACTTGGTGTGCCTTATTTGCATGTGCAGTCATAAGGATAACTTGATCCGAGCTTAGGAAGGAATATTCTCTAGGTGGTTGAGAACTTGCTGGTAATAGTATAACTATCCATGTCTTTTGTCAGAGCAAGGCCCCTTCCTGAACTTAGATAGATAGCATATGTTTAAAACAAGTCAAGATACTTGAAAAAGAAGCTACAACCAGTTTGAATGTAGAGTTGCTACTACCTGCCTGTAGCAACGTGAAGCAGGACCTGGACAGAAGGCAGAGAAGTAAGTGTCTCTGTTAAAGTGTAAGTTAAATATTTGTCATGAGCATTAAAAAGAGAAATCCTTGGTTTTATTTGCACAAAAATAATATCAACTTAAGAAAAATTTTTGACACTCAACTTGTCACTACCTGTGACAGCTTGTGTATAAATCATTTCAGTTGGAAAATCTCATGCTAGTGAGTTTATACTTATAAAGGAGGTTACTTCTGAAGATACTGCCATGCTTTGGAGGTACCGTTTTTGCTAGTGCCAGACTAACGCAATAGATGTTAGTTGTCCTGCTGAACTCCCACTCCAAAATGGCAAGGCTCAGCCTAAGATGTGATACTACTTGAGTGATTCTGAAATGTTAGGCACCAGAAGAATGAACAATTAATGCTAGGCTACAGGAGGAATCTGGGAGCATCAGATGTCAGAACCAGGATTGTCTGAAGAACCTTCTGGAGTAGTAATTACATAACTCCTGTTTTCACTCTTAACAGCTGGTTGCATTCTGATGGCCCAGCAGAGATTTAATAGTCCTGTCTTGTTTTTGTCCCTGATATCTTCGTATTGAGACATGTATCTGCCTAGTAGGTAGTATTCTGTATTTTGCAGTGACTTTTCAAGAGCATCCTGTGAGGCAGTGAAACATAAGTAGTTTCCTTTTAGAAAGATGAATCCTCCCTGCCCCCTGCTTCTACAAAGGTGAAGAGCTCTGTAGGTAGGGAGCATCATTACCCTTCATGTTACAGATGATTAAATTGACACCTGTTTCAGTTTAAGTGAATCGCCTGGAGGCGGTTAGGTCTGGGACTCAGGCCAGGTCCAAGAGTTTAGCTGGTTAGGAGTGTGAAAAATGTCATGCCCTTCAGCCTAATGCTAGAGCTCAGAAGGGTGTTTGCTTGCAGTGCTTGTGTCATTCAGAGAGTACCAGCACTCCTCCTGTTGGTGTGAGATGTTTCTCTGCTACTAGGTGTTTCGGGCCGAGTAGTACTGGTGAAATCTTCTAGCACAAAGTAGTTCCCCAGGTGACAAAAATAGGTGGTACTTCCACTGACTTACCCAATGCAAGGTTTTGCAGCATTTCACTGTCATGCGCCCCTGCAGTAGAGTATTTTGCAGCTTAATGAAGGCTTACTAATTTAATGTTTTAGAATGCTATGTAAATGCAAATTTAGCAATGCAAAGAAATGAGGAGAAGCAAGGCATCTTTGAGTGCCACAGCTTCTCCTTTGGCCTGCTCTTTCTTATCTGTGGTTTGTCTAGTTTTAATGTTCTGTTCTGTCTTTGGCAGTTTGCAGTCATGGCATTATGGAATATGAGGCTGGAGCATTTGTTATGGTGCTTATGTGGGACCACCTTTTGTTGTGAGCCTAACACCCTAGCAAGAGTTCTGCCTTGCCTATCACCTGGTTATTTCTGCTATTGAGACAATCTTCCAAGGAAGAAGAATCCCGTTTGTTCCACAGAACTAGCACACTTTATGCCACCTTTGTGTAGTCAAGAGCTTCTCATCTGTGTTTTTTTTCTTCTTCTGAGAAAGGAAGGATCTACAAGACAACTAGCCTTTTTCCTCCACTTTCATAGTCAACAGTAACCTGTTGCTTGTGCTGCATTGTATGGAAATCAATGCTAGCTGCTGCTGGCCAACTGTAAGAACCAAGTAAAGGTTGCATCAGTTTATCCCCATTATCTGTTTCCTAATTTTTCAAAGTTGGAACTTCTAATTCTAATACCATACCTGATTGCACAGGGCAGCTTTGTAAATGCAAAGTTAAAGTTGTTTTTTTGTTTGCGACTATCCCAGCTTCCTCAGATCTTTTTGAAGGAATTGAAAACACATAGCAAATAATTCTTGAATGAGGAAAGATTGCCAGTGAGGACTGGGAGGGGGGAGACGGTCTGAGATCAAAGATAATTTGTTGCTACAGACTGACAGTAAAATGTCATTTGGTTTTGGAGTAACAGACTAAGTTCTTAAATGTGTCAGATCATTCCAGTCTCTGAAATGGAATGGGAATACCTTATGCTATGAACAAATGCTGGAATAGTTAAGACAATTGATTTTTCTCCAAATTAAGCTGTAGTGGAGCTTCAAATGAACGTGTTTTGTTTTTCATTTTTTTTCCATGCTGTAACGAAAGATTGTAGGAAACGCATAGGCACTGAGAAGAGGTTTTACACATCTATATACCGTTAATCTTATTTGAGAAGTCATGGCAGTCTGGTGAAGTTCCCAGTGACTGGAAGAGGGGAAAACATAATCCCCATTTTGAAAAAGGGAAAAAAGGAATACCCAGGGAACTACAGGCCAGTCAGTCTCACCTCTGTGCCCAGCATGATCATAGAGCAGATCCTCCTGGAAACTCTGCTAAGGCACATGGAAAATAAGGAGGTGGTTGGTGATGGCCAACATGGCTTCACTAATGGCAGATAGTGCCTGACAAATCAGGTGGCCTTCTACAAGGGGTTTACAGCATTGCTGGATAGGCAAAAAGCGATTGACATCATCTACCTGGAGTTGTGCAAAGCATCTCATGCTGTCCCCCATGATATCCTTATCTCTAAATTGGAGAGACTTGGACCTGATGGAGGGGACCACTCCATGGGCAAGGAATTGGCTCAATGGTTGTGCTGGGGTTGTTCAGCCCAGAGAAGAGAAGGCTCCAGGGAAATCTCGTTGTAGCCTTCCAGCCCCTAAAGGGGGGCTAGAGGAAAGCTGAGGACAGACTCTTTGTCAGGGAGTGTGGTAATAGGAGAAGGGGAGATGGTTTTACACTAAAAGAGGGTAGATGTTTAGATTAGATACTAATATGGATGAAATTCTTTACTATGAGGGTGGTGAGGCACTGACACAGGTTGCCCAGAAGAAGCTGTGGATGCACCATTCCTGGAGGCGTTCAAGGCCAGGTTGGATGGGGCTTTGGGCAATCTGATGTAGTGGGAGGTGTCCCTGCCCATGGCAGGGGGTTGGAATTAGATCCTTTGAGCATCTAATAGTAGTTTACTATGTAACAGCTTCATAGCCCAGGTGTTTCCAAAATTTGAAATATTTTTCATGTGGAAATGATCAATTCTTTTTTAAAAGTAATTGGGCTTGGGCGTACTGAACAAATTCACCACCGGCAGTGGTTGAGTAAATGATTTTTATTTTTTTAACTCCCAATCAGCATAAAACTAACAAATATAAACAGTGTGACCCAGATCAGGAAACAGCCTTATCCCTAACACAAACAAACAAACAACCCTTCCCTCTACCCAGAGAAATCTCTCAGATGATAAACCATCAAATCCAACTATGCACCCAAATTTAAACAGGAAACTAATATTTTTGTAGTCTTAGTGGCTGCCTCCTTCCATATCCTCAGGCTCAAACTGAAAAGCGTATGTTTCTAATACATGTGTGGAACAGTTGTTACTTCTTTTATGTCAATTCAGTAATTTAGAGTAGAAAATCAATTACTTTGGTTTGTGATTCTGTCTAGGTTATCCTCTCTTGTTTTCAGGCTTACTGAGTAAAAACTTGGGGGGAAGCTTTAAGAACTTTTATCCAGAACTGAGGATCTGGAGTTTCCTGTACCTTATATACCAATCCTTGAAGTAGCCAAAATCAGACAGTGCTGGAGTGAGACAGCCTCTTAATGATAAGGTGATGAGAGGAGCAGTGCCATCTCCCAGGTGAACCATCAAACTGGTCTTGGGAGAGCTAGATTCCTCTCCTGAGTCGGGCACTGCAGATATTGTAATTTTTCAAGATCCTCATGTTAAAAGTGTTTAAATGAGGCCAAGAGAAGTTTGTGAAAATAAAATAACAAAAATTGCTGCAGCACTCAAAAAATGACAACTAGAAGGCAAAACTCACTTTGGGTAGACAGATTAACTTTCCAGGCTTCCATACAGTTAAGACCTGGTATTCAGGTTTTAATTTACATGGAACTGAGCTCATCCAGAAATGTCATTTAATGACTTTTTTATTGTTATCTTTAAACGGTCATCTCCATCTTGGGTACTAAGTACCTGATGTTGGAGATTGGCAATGAGATGTCATTTTCCTGTTTCATACAGTTGGATTTGCATTCTTGATTCTGGCATAAATGCATATTTTCAAGATAATTATAATTTGTCGATAATAATTTGTAAGTGGACTTTGAACTTCTGAAGGGAGAAAAAAATAGTGTTGTAGTTTGTGGACTTGGTGTTTCTCTCTCGTTACTATCTGTGCACAAAGCTTTGCAGCGCTGGGAAGTCAGAGGAGTGACAAGAGCCATATGTACACCCCCAGTTAAATTTTTTGTGTTCCTTTTAAACATTTCTTCAGCCAAAACCTTCCCTTCAAATTTGTTCTTCCTGGCCTGTCATGCACTGCCTGTTGGGGATGTGAGAAATATGGATACTTATTTCTGGGGCTTTTCGTGTTTTTCAAAATGTGGGGGTGACTGTGTCAGTCTGGAGGCAGCAGTGCATCTTGTGACTCTACTGGCTGCAGCTGCCTGACCTGCAGCACTGTGTGTAGTTTCTTGACTCAGTTTCCCTGCTTGCAGCACTGAGATAACTGGTAGCTTTTGGTATGAAGTGCTTGAATCTGAGGATGGAAAGAATGGTGAAAGAGGCTAAGCACTCTAGCTTGAGTGGAAAACTGACCTCTAGCTGTACTCCCCCTTCAAAGTATATGTTGTGTTTGGTTGACAGTGGAAATCTAATCCTTTGGGAATTACAAATTCCTATAATGGCTCTGATATGTATAAATAAAAACGTATTCCTCGTTACAAACAACTTCAAAGCAATCGCAATATGGATTAAAATACACAGCCCCCATCCTCCGTACTTATATCCAGCAATGTGAAGTTCAAATGAAGCCATTGGCAGTATCTCCAAATATTTGGCAAAAGCAACCACACTTGTGTAGCTACAGGCAATGAAAGTCCCTACTACAAAAAGGAAGGGGGGGAGAGGGGGAGTAGCCTGCATTGATCTAATTAGTCAATGAGGCACAAAGTATGTAAAATCTCATTATATATCACCAGGAAAATTTGGCTTGAGAAGTAAAGAATATGTAACTGGTTTGTCTATGGGTGGGTTATTCATGTCTTTGAATCTTCCAACAGGAAACAGGATTTCTGAAAACATTAAAAACACACACACGTCCTGCTGGACACACACATACATACATGTGTATGCATATACACATGCACACATACATGTCACCAGGTCCCGAAACTCTCAGCCCTTACTCAGGGTAGGCTTTCATGAGATAGCTCCTGATAGGGACAAAGTGAAAGTTTTTTTTGTTTCCTAATGAAGTCTGAATTTGGCTAATGCCAGTCACAGCCCAAAAACACAGTGTGTGGCTGTTACAGTATTACTAAACCCAGACGATGGGTTTGTCCCATTGCCCCAGGCAGTACAGCTCATGCATGAAACAGCTCTTCTCCCTGATGAAGATTTGCTAAAAAATGGGGACTTAAATTGACTTCTTATAACTTGCCTTTTGCCCTTTTCTTTCAAGCCTTTCAGGGATTCATGTTACATTTTTTAAATTTCTCTAAAACCAAGAACACTTGAAACATTTATATTAGAATTTAAGCCAAGATTCCTACCCAATCAGTTTGTCTCAGGAGCTGAAGATTTAAGTACAATGCCAAATATGTTACACCCCCCCCCCCCCCCAAAAAAAAAAAAAGGAAAAAAAAAAACCACACCACCCACCAAGCCCTGAAGCTAAACAGACAAAACAAAAGGGGAGAGGGAGAGACAGAGGCAATGAAACGAAGAGACTAGCTCAGTCTTGCAGGTAGCCAGTGGCAGGTAAAGGAAGAACTCTTCCCAGCCTAGCATTGGAAGGAGGGAACGAGGGATAGGATTTGGAGAAAGTGCTGAGTGTTACCAGTGCAGGTACAATTAGTGATTTAGTTCTTGTTTGCAGGGTTCTTTGATAAATATTTAGTATTGGCTATGCTCCAACCAGTCTGTTTTGACCATCCCCCTTTCCTTTTTTTTTTCCACACTGGCAAGATCATTTGTTTAGTCTTGCTCTCAAAGAGGTTGTTCCCATTCTTTGATTTAGATGTTAAAATTTGTTTTGACCTTGTCAGGTTCTCCTTCATCAAAACAAAGTGAGGGTCATTCTTGTTCCTTGTTTGCTTTCTACTAAATACGGAGAATTTGAATTTATTTTACATGCTTCCTCTTTTGATGTCCATTTCTACCTACCCCACTTCAATAAACAAACATCATTCTGGAGCTTGCATTCCAGGAGATCAGGATTTCTCTTCCCTCTTTGATAAATGAAGACAAACTGTCCCCAGCTAATAGGTAGGTACAGCACTGATCGTTTCTGTAATCTGTTAAAAGATCTGAAGGGATATTAATGGTCTTAGCAGCCCTGAATGCAGACATCCTTGAAATAAAACAGGGAGTTCCGTGTGTTTGGAATGAATTTCATACCAACTTATGGAATAATTCTTAGGGAATTATAAACATTATCAGTTCCCTGCTACGTGAAACCTACATCCCTACCTACTGAATGCTCAGTCCTCTGTTTTGAGCAAACAAGAGCCTTCTGACATTACAAAGTATGTACAACCTCTGTGTTACACTGATAAAGCCACCTTTGATTCACAAGGATGCATATATCTTTCCTATCAGGTCAATGAACTATTTTCATAGAAGCAGTCCTTCTTTGTGCTATTTTACAGCTCATTCTTCAGGAGATGGCAGCTTCTGAAAGGCAGGTCCTTTAGGTCTGCTGCTCCCTGAACCAGACAGAACTGCAGCTGCTAAGCATATGGCAGCCTGCGTCTTCCCCTTCTCTGCCCCAGACAGAATGGTGGATTTATTTTTGTTAGACATCTTTGCCTCAATCACGCTAGTTCTGGTTTGCTTCCCTCCCTTGAACTCTGCTGGGACACAAGTTCTCCATCCAGCTCCTCCTTTCACTCTGGTTGAGGAGGTGATGTGGATCCTGGTCATATCAGAAGCGACTCGGTGAAGAGGAGAAAGATCTTGTGACTTTCAGAAGTCAACGTGAGCATAGTTGGATCCTAAAGTTCTGCCTGGACTCCGCTGGCTAAACTGACAAACAAACAGAAATCACAGGAAGCACATACCTGCTGTCTCCTCTCAGAGACTGGAAACTAGCCAGATCCCATCTTGTGCTATTCCTGAGCAAAGTCTTGTGTGTTTTTTTTTAATTGGTTGGAAACATAAGTGCTGAGGTGCTAGTAGGCCAAGTCCTGTTCTCACCCCTTCCATCAGAGTGGTTCTGAAAAGCGTTTATCAATATGGTAATGGGTGCTTTACGTATATATATATGTGTATATATATACACATGTGTATATATATATGTATATATAAAACTTGCTACAACTTACCATGTTAGAACAGAATCTGTAAAACAACAAAACCATGCTGCTAAGTGTTTAAATTTGAGCCTCCATCTGTGAAAAGAAAAAATACATGCATGTGTGCCACTGACATTGGCACCAAATTACCCAGATAATCACCCAAGTGTCTGCTCACGCACATAAATGTGACTAATTATTTGCTTCTGAACACACAGGTGTTCCTCATTCCAAAACTTGGATGAGTAGAGTTGAATATCACAGTTGAAATTTCTCATGCTCTTTTATAGAGTACAAGTCTGTTAGGTGGTCTTTGGCCTGCAGCTCCCTGTTGACATTGTTTCATCAGTGGTGGTGAGGCACTAGGATGCCTCAGCAGAATCTGTTGCATCAGATAAATTTACTTGCTGGTAGGCTACGGGGTATAAGTTTCTCCTTTCTTAAGAAGGAAATCTTATGTTGATGTTTATCACAGTTGGAGCTCACATCACAGATTAATTATTGATACTTGTTTTCTCTCTATAAATGGTGCTAAGTAGAAATACATTAAGAGGTAGCTAGCTATAGGTTTTTTCTTCCCACAGATAATGGGTGCCTTAAAAATTGTATTTAATCCTTCTGTGTTTAGAGATGTCTTTTTATTTTTTTTTCTTTTTCTCATCCCCAGAGAGCCTTCTGAAGGGTTTGTCTGATAGGAGAATGCCTTCAAGGCCACTTCATTGCCATTAAGAATGTATGGCTTTGTTTTTACAGCTATTTGTTTTTGTCACTATTTCAGTGTGTTTTACAAGAGAGTTGTAAACCACTTCTGGTGAGTGGTGTATAGAAGTGAAACCTTTGCAGGTAATTATAATTGAAAAAGAAACAGATGTGCAGGTGGACATCCATGGATCTAGGTTTTTGATGAGGTCAGTCTGATCCCAGAAAATGTTGTATCCTTTCATTCTGTGCCTTCCAATGAATGGTACAGCAACCTTAAAGCTAGAAGTGCTATATGAGGTATTAGCTCAGAAGTATAGCTGGATCTAATGCAGGAATGCTGAGGCCGTTTTGGAACAAAGATAGGGTGCCTCACAAGTGTTGAGGCCCTGCACATTGAGCCAAAATTTAAATCTAACTTTAGAAAACAAGTTGAATATTTGCGTCCGTGAAAACTGTAACCTTGTCTCCTTGCAGGTCTGCAAATTTGGTGGAGGTTGTACTGGGGGAAAAAAAATGTTGTCAATTACTGAGTTCATTAAATGAGCGATTACTTTTAAGTGGGGTTGGCAGAGATCTCTGGTAAACCAGGGGCTCCATTAATGTACTTCAGCTGGTACTGGGAGTCTTCTACCTACAGCCCCACAGGAGGGAAGTTTCCTGAGAGGTGGAAGTCGGCCAACATTCTCTGGATCTGGATTTGACCCTTGAGTGAGATGCTGGAGGGAATGATTTATACACGTGGAGTATGAATGCAGCACAGTGTCTCATTTTGAATAGCTCGTGTGCTTTTTGTAGCAGACTTCTTAAATGAAAAGGCAGAAGGTAGCTAAAACAGACTGTCTAGCCTTTTTATGAGCTGCTTTGTTTTAATGTTTTAAAACTGGCTAAAGGAATGAGCAGAATATTAGCTGTGGTATGTTTAGGAAGACTGTGTCTTGACTAAACAGTCAGAAGAGCTTGGATGCTTACTGGGTAAAGCTTACAAAGAGAACGTGGCAAGTTAACCTAAAATTCAGATGCTCTCTCTCTGTTTTTAATATGTCTGTTCCCTTATAAAAATAGACCTTTTTCATGGGAAAAGCACACTTGCGTTGTCCATAAATGTAGGGATAGATGAGGTGTGTCAACCTGCAAAGAGTTGGGGAAATGAGTCTTGCAGTGCAGTGAACAGTGCACTGGGAGTTGGTGAAACTGTGGTCTTGGGTTAGGCACATTCCACCCCCGTAATAAAATAGTGTATTTTTTTATAATTTGGATTACAGAGCACCTGAGTCACTTGCTTTCTTTAACCACAAGCTTTAGGAAATACAGACTTAGAGTATGCAAGTTCTTTCCTGAATTTAACATTAAATAAATGCTAAGAGGCTAGTAGTGACATATCTGAGAAATATTTAACTATTGGTCTCTTATCTTTCAAAAGCGAAATCTGATACCCAGTGTCTCAAACTAGGATTACAAGAGCCTTCTGAGCCCCCACAATACCCAGTAAGACACAATTATTTTTCTCTTCGGTACCAGTCAGTCAAGAGGTGTTGTTTCTTTTCATCACAAGGGCAAAAATTACTTTTAGTTCAGGATGTCCTTGGCATGAGGTATCCTGATAGTTTGACATGTGGTACACAGATTTGCCTGCTATGTCAACAATTCCTCAAATATTTCTAATGTGATAGGTGAACTTTTGAATTGAATGGAATCACACAGATGTGACAAAAAGGAAGTCTGATGAAATATGTGATAATACTGCACAGGTACTTCGTCTGCTACTATTAAATGGTTCATCAACTGTGTGAAGAACAGTGATACTGTGAAAGGAAATAAAATTTCAAGAGCAAGTCTGTCATCTATTACAGTATTATTACTTAAAAATATTCCTACAAGCCCTATCTTTCTAGGTGTAGCTTCTGGCTACATATGTACATATACACCTTTGGAAGAGTTATAACCCCGGAGATGGCAAAACGAAATGGGAATTTTATATAGTTAAGAGTACGTATGTTTTTAAAAAATGCCTGGAAATATATCTGAAATATAAGGATTTTGACTTCTACTGTATGAAACTAAGTTTTAAAGGACTACTTTGGATTTAGAAGGAGAAACTTAGAAGTTCTGTAACAAATTACCAAGGTGCAGATTAGATTCCACCCCCCCCCCCCTCCCCCCGGGACTGAAGCTTCTTGTTTTATAATGGTTCCCAGTCTCCATCAAAACTGATGGATTGACTGCAGTCCATTCTGTACGTGCTGGAGACCACAACATGGAGGATTTTACAGGGTACAAGGTAGAGTGCAAATAATGGAGATGGGAAATGCTCATCTCTAATCTCTATGCATTGTTTTTTTTTTTTGAAACCATTTATTCACAGATTCACAGATTCACAGATTTTTCTAGGTTGGAAGAGACCTCAAGATCATCGAGTCCAACCTCCGACCTAACACTAAGTACTCCACTAAACCATATCCCCAAGCTCTACATCTAAACGTCTTTTAAAGACCTCCAGGGATGGTGACTCCACCACCTCCCTGGGCAGCCCGTTCCAATGCTTAATAACCCTTTCGGTAAAGAAGTACTTCCTAACATCCAACCTAAAACTCCCCTGTCGCAACTTTAGCCCATTCCCCCTCGTCCTGTCACCAGGCATGTGGGAGAATAGACCAACCCCCACCTCTCTACAGCCTCCTTTCAGGTAACTGTAGAGAGCGATGAGGTCGCCCCTGAGCCTCCTCTTCTCCAGGCTGAACAAGCCCAGCTCCCTCAGCCGCTCCTCGTAAGACTTGTTCTCCAGACCCCTCACCAGCTTGGTCGCCCTTCTCTGGACTCGCTCGAGCACGTCCATGTCCTTCCTGTAGCGAGGGGCCCAAAACTGAACACAGTACTCGAGGTGCGGCCTCACCAGAGCCGAGTACAGGGGCACAATCACTTCCCTCGACCTGCTGGCCACACTGCTTCTTATACAGGCCAGGATGCCGTTGGCCTTCTTGGCCACCTGGGCACACTGCTGGCTCATATTCAGCCGACTATCCACCAATACTCCCAGGTCCTTCTCGGCCAGGCAGCTTTCCAGCCACTCATCTCCCAGCCTGTAGCTCTGCTTGGGGTTGTTGCAGCCCAGGTGCAGGACCCGGCACTTGGCCTTGTTGAACTTCATGCAGTTGACCTCAGCCCATCGCTCCAGCCTATGCAGATCCTCCTGCAGAGCCTTCCTGCCCTCGAGCAGATCGACACACGCACTTAGCTTGGTGTCATCTGCAAACTTACTGAGGGTGCACTGGACGCCCTCATCCAGATCATCAATAAAGATATTAAAGAGGACCGGCCCCAGTACCGAGCCCTGGGGGACTCCACTAGTGACCGGCCTCCAGCCAGATTTGACTCCATTCACCACAACTCTCTGGGCCCGGCCATCCAGCCAGTTTCTAACCCAGCGAAGCGTACGCCAGTCCAAGCCCCGAGCAGCCAGTTTCTTGAGGAGAATGTTGTGGGGAACGGTGTCAAAAGCCTTACTGAGGTCAAGGTAGACCACGTCCACAGCCTTTCCCTCATCCACCAAGCGCGTCACTTGGTCATAGAAGGAGATCAGGTTCGTCAAGCAGGACCTGCCTTTCATAAACCCATGCTGACTGGGCCTGATCGCCTGCTTGCCCTGCAAGTGCCGCGTGATGACCCTCAAGATAATCTGCTCCATGAGCTTCCCCGGCACTGAGGTCAAACTGACAGGCCTATAGTTCCCCGGGTCTGCCCTGCGGCCCTTCTTATAGATAGGCGTCACATTGGCTAGCCGCCAGTCAACCGGGACCTCCCCCGATAGCCAGGACTGCCGATAAATGATGGAAAGCGGCTCGGCCAGCTCCTCCGCCAGTTCTCTCAGTACCCTCGGGTGGATCCCATCCGGCCCCATCGACTTGCGCACATCCAAGCTCCGTAGCAGGTCGCCAACCATTTCCTCATGGATAGCGAAGGCCACATCCAGCTCCCCATCCCCTTCCACCAGCTCAGGGCACTGGGTGTCCGGAGAACAACCGGTATTGCCGCTAAAGACTGAGGCAAAGGCGGCATTAAGCACCTCAGCCTTTTCCTCATCCTTAGTAACTAGGTTTCCCCTCGCATCCAGTAAAGGATGGAGATTCTCCCTAGTCCTCCGTTTCGCGTTGATGTATTTGTAAAAGGATTTTTTGTTGTCTTTAACGGCAGTAGCCAGGTTGAGCTCCAGATGAGCTTTGGCCTTTCTAATTTTCTCCCTGCACAGCCTCGCTACATCCTTGTAGTCCTCCTCAGTGGCCCGCCCTTTTTTCCAAAGATTATAAACCCTCTTTTTTCTGCTAAGCTCCAGCCGCAACTCTCTGTTGAGCCAGGCCGGTCTTCTTCCACGCCGGCTCATCTTTGGGCACGTGGGGACGGACCGCTCCTGTGCCATCACGATTTCCTTCTTGAGGAGCGCCCAGCCTTCCTGGACTCCTCTGCCCTTCAGAACCGCCTCCCAAGGGACTCGGCCAACCAGCGTCCTGAGCAGCTCAAAGTCAGCCCTCCGGAAGTCCAAGACAGCAGTTTTACTGGTCCCCTTCCTGGCCTCGCCAAGAATAGAGAACTCTACCATTTCGTGGTCACTCTGCCCCAGACAGCTTCCGACCACCACATCTCCCACCAGTCCTTCTCTGTTTGTGAAGAGAAGGTCTATATAACCCTTTTTGTGGTACAAACACTGAATGAATGTCTGAACACAAATTAATTTCAGCTAAGGGATCACAATATTGGTAGAAGGGTTTCACCAAACTGTAGAATATGTTGGGCTTTAGACACATTACCACATTGTACGTAAAGTGAGAGTGACAGTGTTGACATTAAAACAGAAAAGACATTAATGAAGATGTAGTATTATTTATTATGTAGTATTATGTAGTATTATGTAGTATTATGTAGTATTATGTAGTATTATTTACTATTATTAAGTATTATTATTATTAGTATTATTATGTAGTATTATGTAGTATTATTTATTATGTAGTATTATGTAGTATTATGTAGTATTATGTAGTATTATGTAGTAGTATGTAGTATTATGTAGTATTATGTAGTAGATGTAGTATTATTTATTGACATTAAAACAGAAAAGACATTAATGAAGATGTAGTATTATATTTGCTTCCAGTTCTACGTGACTGATCTGTCTAAGGGTAATCAAGGAAAATGTATTTATATGATGTAATGCGCATTACACCCCAAAAAGAAACTGGTGGTCATTATATAAAGTTCTTTACTATAATTGTGTCATTTTAAGCGTTTGACAATATCCAGATATTTTGCAAGGCTGGAACTGGCATGCACTTTAATCACACAGGCCACCTGATAGCATACATCCTAGGTCAGACAAGAGCGTTTCTGATGTGTCACCCAGAGTCTAGACCTTCAAAACTGGTGGGAAAAAATTTCTAAGAGCGTTTTGCTTCAGGTCACCATAGAGACAAGAGCCTTCAAACCAGATTTACACCAAAGCTTTGAGACTGGTTTAAGTCAACACTGTAGCTGAAAGAGAACAGGAGAAGGAATTAGAATCACAGAATATCCCGAGTTGGAAGGGACCCATAAGGATTGTCAAGTCCAACTCCTGGTAACACACAGGTCTACCCAAAATTTTAGACCATGTGACTGAGTGCACAGTCCAGTTGCTTCTTAAATTCAGACAGGCTTGGTGCAGTGACTACTTCACTGGGGAGCCTGTTCCAGTGTGCGACCACCCTCTTGGTGAAGTACCTCTTCCTGATGTCTAGCCTAATTTTACCCTGAATCAAATCCTTGATCTAGTTGACTGAACAGCCACTGAAATGCATGTAATGGCATAGAAGGACATGAGAATGAGCTGCAAAGGCTGGTGTGTAGGGAGAGGGTCTTGGACCATCCTTTCCAGTAGCTGTGTCAGTTTAATCTGATCATGAAATGACAGTGCTGTTGCATCATAAAACTCTAGCCTCAGCTTATGTGAATCTGTTGAGAGAAATAAGCATCCTAAACCCTTACCTCTGGCTTGAGTTTTCCAAAGTTTGTGCAGCCAAGTGTTCACCTGAGAAAAATAAAGACCTAGCCCTTCTCATGGGTACCCGCCAAACTCTGCTGGCTTTTGTAGTTCTTAATTCAGAGCCACAAGCGAAGGGAGAATCAGGCTGAATAACTTTTTTCTAGGAAGTATATCAAAAAGTTTCATACTAGTAGCAGTGAGAGCCAGGAGAACCAGTTTCATGCCTTCACATAGCTCTGAAAGAAAGAAGAAAAGGGATTTGGAAATCTAACACACATTTCTAGGGGTACTCTCTTGAGAGGAAATACTATTGGAATTACTATGCTTCTACTTTTCTTGGCTGGAAGATAGTAACGTTTCTTTTCCTTTTCCACAAAAAATATTCTAAGCAAACATTCTATGATTATTTAACAGTTTTCAAAGAAGCAGCTTCTAAATTCGTTTTCCTGTAGAATTTGATTTTTTCCTAACGTTAGATATGTGATTCCTAAATGGACTTATGTGAACATCTTGCATTGTAACATTGACGTCTTTCATTGCCAGAAGTCTTCAGGATATCAGGTTAAATAGAGAAATTGACATGAACACCATTACAGAGGAGTCCTCTCTCTACCACCACCTCCAGAGCCCATTTTATATGTTGTTACAATACTCTGCCAGGCTCCATCAATCCTCAATGAATCTATGAAATAGGAGAGTGTAGGTAATTTCTGAGCTGAGAATAGGCTTCTCTTTAATTCATTGTTTAAAAAAATTGGGAAGAAAAAAAATGTTTGTATTGCTTTCATTCTCTCTACTGAAATGAACTGTTGCTTTTTTCTGAAACCTTAATTTGGGCAAGGCTGACGTTGCTAGATTAGAAGAAAATAAAGAAGAAGTGAATAGTTCTGTGTTCCTTGAGCAAGATTAGGAGTAATCCAGCCCTACTCATAGGATGACTTAAATTACAGTGTCCATCTCCCTGAAACAAATCAATGTTTTAAAATTCTAGGAACTAGCGTTGGAGTTAAGTTAGCTGGGGATCTCAATGAAATATTAGTAAGGGCTGTCATTTCCAATTAAAGCTAAATCCCTAGTAGCATGTGTGTTAATGGATTAGGCCAGTGAAGGAGACTGAGTTTAAAATGGCCTTATGGTTTATTGCTGTTACAGTTTACAGTTTTTAAATGTGTGAAATTTGACTATTTTAACAAGGTTAAAATAATTGTGTGCAATGTGTGTTGAATAAATCAGCTTTAGGATTAAATTAAATGAGCATGTTTTGTTTGCAAAATTAAGTATTCATAGCTCAAATCTGTGTTCAGAAGTAAGCATTGGTAGGTGATTGCTCGTTGTTTTTTTTGTTTGAAACTAAATGCTTATTTCAGGTATTTCATGCAGAGTTTTAGATTTTTTTTTATTTTTTTATTTTTTTTGTAAGCAACTTTCCAATGATTTCTTTAATCTTCTTTTTTGTTGTTGTTGCTGTCAGAAATTCCAGCAGGTTTAAATAAAGCTTAAACATGTGTTTCTGATTAATTTGTAAGCTTTCTGTAGGGATACTTGGAAGTAGACCAGTAATATGACTGCAAATATTTTTGTTTAATTTAGAATGCATGCTTTATTGCTGCTTTAAAACAAACAAACAAACAAAACCAGCAGTGTTACGCCATGTACAAACAAGTGCTGAGGTGAGGTTATGCCTTTATGGTATGTTAGCAGATAGAGTTGCATTCAGGGTGAATGCTGTAGTCACTGCTATACGTGCATATAATATTTGGCAGAATTTTTTTTTAAAAATTCTGTTTTGTATTATTGAGTTCAGGTCTTTAATATTCCACGGTATTTGCATTTGTCTCCAGTTTACCCTTCCTTTTCACCTCCTTATTTGTCTATCTGTTACAAGCATTATGAACCAGAAGTGCCACATCCAGTCTAGATGTGAACTCAGCCTACCTCTACTAAGAGAAACAGCTTTGGCTTTGCATTAATTAGTTACAACTCTGTGTCTTCTTCTACTTGAGTTGAGCTGTTTGAAAGAGGCATTAATAAGATCCTGGCAAAGAGGCGGGTGCAGCTGATACCTCCTGTGATCCCCCTCACACTAAACAACTGAAGAGTTAAAGTGTGTATCTGAGAGCATTTACCAAACCCTTCTCGAGTGCTAACAGGCTTGGGGCCATGACCACTTCCCTGGGGAGCCTGTTCCTGTCCCTGACCACAATCCCAGCAAAGAACCTTTTCCTAATAACCAATTTGACCCTCCCATGATGCAGCTTCATGCTCTACCCTCGGGTTCTATCACTAGAGAGAAGAGGTCAGCGCTTGTGTTTTTACTCCCCCTTTTTGAGGAAGCTGTAGGATGCCATGAGGTCACCCCTCTACCATGTGTATTCTAAGCTGAACAAACCAAGTGACCTCAGCCACTCCTCGTAAGTCATGCCCTCTAGTCCTTTCACCATTTTGTTGCTCTCCTTTAGACATGTTCTAATATTGTTAGATTCTTCTTATGATGTGGAGCCCCAGACTGCACATCGTACTTGAGGTGAGGCAACACCAGTGCTCAAAATGGTGAGACAGTCACTTCTTTTGACCTGTTAACTGGGCTCTGCTTGATGCACTCCCAGGATGTGGGCGCTAGGGCATCTTGCAGGCTCATATTGATTTCACCATCAACCAAAACCCACAGATTCCTAACTTATATCTACATCCAGGATTACACTGTCCGAGCAGCAGAACCGTGCACCTCAGCAGTGTTAGCGAAGTTGAGGGAATATAGGGCAGACAGAAATCTTGGCTTGTAAGCAGGTGGAATCTTTGAGTTGTCTGCAAGTTCAGGGTGAAAAAACAGTGCTCTTTTCCTCCTGTCATCAGGTTGCTCACTTTTCACATACAGTAGATTGAAGATAAGTGTGGAGTCCTGAATTTTATTGCAGGAGAGAATCATCAGTGCGCAGATTAGAGGTGCGAGGAGGTGTTTGGTCAGTTTTTTATTGCTTGGCTTTGCAAATATGCCCTGTGGGTCACTCGTTTACATGCAAAGTTTTAGCTGATTGTATTTTATCCCTTTTATCTGAGATCGAGTGTGTTCAAATGCTGCTGGATTCACATTCAATATGAGCTTTTTGGACATCTGCTAGAATAACGGGAGTTTAAGTTTATGATTTGTTTATAAAGACTATCAGCGCTCTCAGCTACAGTTATCAACTCTAATCCACAGTTCTTCAATTCTTTAATATATTTATTATTTAAAATTAATTGTAGGATATATTACGTATAAAATCACTCCTACTCACTGAATGAACAAACTCCTCTTGTTACCCAGTGAGGCATGCTATAAAGAGGCATTTTTCCCATTAGTCCTATATTACATCTGTGAAGATGGTGTTTCCCAAGTAAGTTCTTTGCATTAGTGCCTGCAGGCAGTCACCTGCCCTCCCTATCTGACATTGTGTTTCTGCCCCGTTCGGTGTGGAAAGTACACTGTTTCTGTAGCCATGATTTTCCAAAGATGTACTGTGTGTGCCTCAGACTATGAGGTGTCCTCCCACCTTTGAGATTTTTACTGGTACTGTTCTTTATCTACGGTCTTTAAATGTGGTGTTTGAATTTAGGAAGCTGATCTCTCTTGCCAAGTAATTTGGGGCTGAGTTGAATTAAAAATGACACGAATGAACCACAAGGGCCTGTTGTGGAACTCAAGAATGTAAACGAAGGGGATGTGAGCGGTGGTTGCTGCTGTCCCCAAAGGTGACAACGCTGGATGATCAGAATGGGAAATGCTTTTGAATGCTTGAACTTTGTTGGCAGCTAGATCTTTGGACAGTGTTGTCAACACAGTCTTTGACTTAGTTTTAAAACCTGACTGATGGATGGGTCTCACAATTGGAGGCAGTTTTCAGGACAGGCTTCTTTCTGATACGTGGAAAGTTTGCCTGAGCCTAAGTGTCAAAGCATTGATCACCTCCTCCTCAAAAAGATAATGGGATCTTGCCAGTTTTGAGAGAGGGGTTGAAAGACTAGTGCTCAAGCTAAATAAACCGCAGGTGACAAAGCTTCCATCAGCTCCAGTATCTCTGTTTTTGCTGGGTAGACATGTTGATTGCTCCTGTGGAAAAGTTTTGGGCCTGTAGGTAACTGGATTCTAGCGATCTACCACACAAAAAGACCAGGACATAGCTCATTTAAACGAAACAAAAAAAACTCCTAGAGGGAAAGAGGGAGGATTAATAAAACTTGTCAATTGCATGTGACTGAAAAATACATGAGGAGGGCTGTTACAGATGGCATAAGTTTAGTGTTATGCACTTCACTTTGCTTGTCTGTACCAACATGGATTTTTGAAGAGAGTTTGCCATTACTGCCATGCTTTAGCTTGAGGAGGATTGTAAAAAGGGCCTGTGAGGCAAGGCTGTCAAAAAGAGTAATGACATTTGGTAATCCTACTTGGGATTCTCTTCCCTGAACATCTCAAAGTGTTTTTTGTGTCGTGAGTAAAGATACGACACGTGTGGACATAGAGAAGTATCTTTTCCTGCTATATCCTCAGTGAGCTAAAATGGCATAGTCTGTAGTGAGAAATGATGACTTTTCTCTTGGAGAAAAGAATCTATACGTAAAGGATGGTATTGTGTCACTACTTTTATTTGCTGATATCTAAGCATCTGATAGTTCAGAAAATAATAATAAAAATGTATTTCTACATCAAAACTTGCCTGAAATGAGAATGACTGGAAAGAAGAGCCACAGTAGGATGTATAGGATTTATCCATTAAACATAATGACAATTAAAAACTTACTGAATTTTATTTATGATGGAGCTTTTACCAGGTCATCTAAGTATTGTAAAGGTGGACTGAAATTATTGACAACAGTGAGGAGTGCTTTCTAAATTCCCAAGACTCAATAGAGTGCGCCAACAGATTGCAGAGTGGTTCAAATTATTTTTTTTGTGTGTGTGTGCAGATGTGGAAAATGGCCAGATATATCTGTCATCCAACTGTTCCCCCAACCTTTTCTTGATACTGTTCTGGTACTGTTTGTTTTAATTCTATTTTATTTTCTGTTTGCCAGTGTCTGCCAACACATGCCTGGCATTAAACCCCTTCAGAATGAAAAAGGAGGAGTCAACTTTTATCCTGAAGCATTGATGAAAGGTGGTTTTATTTCAGCTGTTGGAAATGTTAACGAATGGCTTAAACTCAGCTGAATATAGACTGCTCACAGCTGCTTTACTCTTCTTTTTTTGGGGCAGGCTTTTTGACCCTCTGGAGTTTTCTGCTTCTCTCCATTTTTCTTTGTCTTTTTCTTTCCCTGTTGACTGCCACCCACATAGTTGCTCCTTTGGGTTCTTTCTCCAGCCAAGGAAAACTGGGCATGATTCCCTTGAGGGGATGATTCCCCTCTTCTGGGGTCTTCTGAGGAGAATTGATAGAAGCCATTCAAGGAGCTTTCCTTTCCCACAGGCTAACATCATGCTCTGGATAAAAAGACATGGACCTGCAAGTCTACCAACCTAATAGTATGGCAATCATGTCATCAGTGCCAACCTACTATGTCTGCTTACTGCTCATGTTAGTGATTTAGCTTAAACCAAGAATTAGTTTCCATTTCTCTCAGCTTTGTCTGTAGCAATTGAAAAAATTTTGTTTTCTCTTAATGAATTAAATAGAGGAGCAAGGTGTCTTGAACTTTTTTTTTCTGTCAAAAGACATTCTATATATGATCTCTTCTCTCAGGTGACCAGTGATAGGATCCAAGGAAATGGTTTGAAGCTGTGACAGGGGTGGTTCAGGCTGGATATCAGAAAAAGGTTCTTCACTGAGAGGGTGGTCAGGCACTGGGACAGGCTCTCCAGGGCAGTGGTCACAGCACTGAGCCTGCCAGAGTTCAAGAAGCATTTGGATGATGCTCTCAGACACGTAGTCTGATTTTTTAGGTGGTTCTCTGGGGACCCACGAGTTGGACTCAATGATCCGTGTGGGTCCCTTCAAACTTAGGATATTCTATGATTCTATATGTGCTGAATAGCTGTTGTTTTTCACAGATGTACCTGAAATATAACTTGACTACATGAATCACACCGATGCATAGAATTTAATTGCATTGTTTACTTTAATCTTCTTCAAAGAGCCAAGAGCTTTTGAGTGTTATATTTGGAAATATTCGTTAAATCATTTTGCATATCGTGCAGCAGCATCATCCAAAAAAGGAAAAGAAAAAGCACACCTTATCACCTTATCATGTTTTTTGTGTAATTCAGTTCATTAGAGTGTTTGATGTTGATTTCATTTTGCCCACAACAGATTTTGGCTGAGCTTGTCAGTGCCTAATTAAGAGATTGTCATTGAAGTCTAAAGACTAATCAGGGGCTTTTAGTGCATGCCTCTGTTCAAGGGGACCTTTTGGTGTTTCGTATGGAAAGCACAGCAGATTTAGTGTTGTATTTGTCCTTTGACCCAAGTCGAGATAAATTTATCAGTTATAGGAAGAGGATGAAAACCCTGAGTAGAAAAAAGCCTGTTCTGTTTCTACCTTCAAGGTGTTTTGAGGAAAAGTTCTGTATAATGAGGGAAAAAGAAAAGCTATTTCACAAAATAATCCAACTGTTACCTACGAATGGGCTTAAAAGTCCAGGGTACCTTTTTCCTGCTCTGTCTTATAAACCTTTGTTTCTTTCTGTTAGTGCTTGTGCAGTTAAACATTGAATCATTTCAAGATGTTGACTGCCTTAAAGCCCTCCCAAGAAATACGGTTTGTTTTCACAGATCATCTCTCTGAGCAGTTTCAACATGCAAGTAATACCAGTGCAAGAAAGGGAATTGTAACGCAGCTGCCTCATCTGCACTGAAGTTGTAATTCTTTGACACGTATTTCTTTGAATATACCTAACATCATACATTCAGTATGAGGCTGTCCTTAGGTAATTAAACTTGGAAAGTACTTCTTAGTGCATTGTTAGATTTCTGTTAATAACATTATTTTTGCACTAAAATCTGTGTGCACTGTTACAGCTTCCCCTGGCAAGCTGCACGCAACTTTAGACATTAAATGATGGGATAATAGGGTATTTTATCAGCTGTGCAGTTTTAGTGAAAGGAGTTGTGTTTCTGGTCATACTGTGAAACCTGTTTACAGGTGTGTTTTTTTTTTTCCTGCATCCTCAAGGTTTAGGTTAATGTTCTAGAGTAGAGGTGAATCTCAGGGAAGATAAATGACAGCAAAATCCAAAAGACAAAACGTGTCTGTACCTTTACCGAACTGCACGTGACAGCTTACTGTGTTCAAGCTTTGCCCTGGTTGCTACTGCAAGATAGTCTAATTAGCACTTAGTTATCACTTCCTGCCTATTGCCGTGGATTAGCTACCACCAGGAAGGCTCAGCACACAAAAACCTAGAGCTGCCCTTCTGCATCCAAGGGAAACCTGCTTGGGTTCATAGGCGTTCTGCTGCCTGGATGGGGAGGGAGGGGTGTTCGAGACAGAGAAGGAAAGACAGGGGAACACTTACTCTATCTCCTTCTTAGCCAAAATAGAAGCCATTAAACACCTGTTTTTTTTTCTTTTTGTCTGGTTCAACGTTCCCTCTATGCTTGATCAGTCATATAATTTAGGAACCCTTCTTTACTCGGACAGGAAGGGACTAGATTGCCTAACAGGCTTTTCACTTAGTAATTTCAGTGGAGATTGTGTTTTTTGACAACATGCACAGGTGTGCGTGGATATAAATAATGTATGTTTCTGCATCTTTGGATCCAGTCTTAGCCCTCGTGTATTTTAGTCAACAGGTATAGTATTTGAACTGTACATTTACTGCCCAGATCTGTAAAACTAGTTTGAAATGTGCTAGTTTGATCCTCATCCTGCTGATGCAGTGTTGTATTTGTATGGGAAATGTGTCTTGTTTACTGAAGGTTCCACCAGTTTGTCTCTGGCACCTGAGTATGTGTGATGAACTTTTGAACCTGCAGTACTGCCTGTGGGATTGATACTGTTTTAAGTAAGTGAGCATTTGGGGTTTGCCTGGACATGATGTAATGAGATAATTGCAGAACCATTTGGCTTTTAACCGCAGACAAACTTTTTTTTTAATGTGCTCTATTTAGCTTAACGAAATAAAAATACAGTAATCTTAAGTCTCTGCTACTTCATCAAATAGTAGGTTGGTTGACACAAAACTCCCCCAAATCTTGCTTTGAAGGAATGTCAGTGTTATTTTTAATTGTCCCCAGCAGGAGGCTTTTTGACTGGAAGGAATCCCTGGATTTATCCCCTTCTCACAGTTCCCACGTGGCTGGGAAATTTCTCTCTCCTTGCAAACAGTGCTTTTGCACAACTTCTCCAATTTTTAGTTAATTAAAAAGGTTTAAGGAAGAAAAGTCTGTATTTTCTTTTGCAGAGAGAATAAAAAAAGGAGAAAGGTGTTCTGATTTCTTAAAGCACCTTTCTGCTGCCGATTCCTTGACTGTGCAGAGATTTCTGTATCACGACTTTGTAACATTGCAAAGAATAAATATTTTCTTGTTCTGCTTTCATACTTGCTGTCTCTCCCAGAAGGTTATGTTGTAGCATGTGTTCAAATTCACATAAGCTGTTAGTCTTGAAGATCTTAAGAAGTTTTTTTAATCTGCATTTGAAGATACCTGCAGTATAGTAATGCAAGATAGACTATGTTGTAGTGATGCTTTTTGTTTGTATTATGCAAATAAATATAGGGTGCAGCAAATGACTGCATACCCTTGCTGTTGGGCTGGTAGTAGCTGGAAAATCTAGGTTGTTCCATGTGTGCTAACATTTAACATTTCTTTCAGATAACATTCATACAGTAGAATTGCTGACAATATTACTTGCATTTCTCTGAAGTGGGAATGTGCCCAAATTAACTGTGTAATCAAAGAGAGATACACATTGCTTTCCTGAATTTACCAAGTATTACACAACTAACTGTAATAGAAACATCAGGTTTCGAACTGGGGGTTTCTTTTATTATTATTTTTATTTGGATATCTACCACAGGTGTGCATGCAGATATTAAAAATACGAATTTAATAAGATGTGATTGTCATTAGTCACATAAAAAATAAAGTGTGCTCCCTCTGTCTACCATGTATGGATAGAGTCTTACAATGCACTGTTTTTATGGTTTCTGTATGAAATCGGGTTAAAACTGTTGATTTTGACGGCCCATTGGATTGTTAAGCATTTAATGGATTAATGTTACATAGCATTTAAATTATGGATGTTTTTAACAAGAAATAAATATCAGTTAACAATTTACAAGTCGGGGGATACGGTGTTGAAATGACCATACTTGTCTTTAAACCAAAAGAAAATAAAAGCATTGTATAGTGAAGACAACTTAATTTCCTACAAGGTACAGGTTTAATATCTTGATTCTAAATAAAGAAATAATAAATGAATGATAGCAAAGAGATTATTTAAATTTCTACCTCAATCACAGGCAATGCATAGCCTAGATTAAAGCACAGGTTGTCCACCTGTGAGGTGTTTCTAGCAGCAAGTAGAAGATTGGATTGCATAGGAAAAGAGAAGTTATAGTATTTTGATTTAAATATGTTACTGGACTTGATGCTGTCCATAGTGAAAATTTTCAAATAGCACTTATTTATTCCTTTTTTCTCATGTGTCCCACAGGTCATAAATGTTGATGGAACAATGAGGAAAACCCTCCTAGAAGATAAACTTCCACATATATTTGGGTTCACGCTTCTAGGAGATTACATCTACTGGACTGACTGGCAGAGACGAAGCATTGAAAGAGTTCACAAGATAAGGGCTAGCAGAGACATTATTATTGATCAGCTGCCGGACTTAATGGGCCTTAAAGCAACAAGTGTTGCCAAAGTGTTTGGTAAGCCTGGGCTGGCTGGATCCAATGGTGAATGGCTCTTCTAGAATTCCCTGTTGACAACCCATAGAGTTAACGTATTTTGAAGATTTGTGATTACATTGCACTTCCTCTCAGCCTTCCCCTTCACACTGTCTCCGTAATACACTAATATCTGTTTTGTTTTTGTTGTTTTGTTTTTAAGGAACTAATCCATGTGCAGAGAACAATGGAGGCTGCAGTCATCTATGTTTCTTTACACCCCAGGAGACCAGGTGTGCCTGTCCCATTGGCCTTGAGCTGCTGAGTGACATGAAGACTTGCATCATTCCTGAAGCCTTCTTAGTTTTCACAAGCAGAGCAGCCATTCATAGGATTTCCCTTGAAACCAATAATAATGATGTTGCTATTCCTCTTACTGGAGTCAAGGAGGCATCTGCTCTGGATTTTGATGTCTCTGATAACAGAATCTATTGGACTGATGTTAGTTTGAAGGTATTACTGACATGTGAATTCCCTGAATATAATGCCACAGAGCAGTTCCTTTGATCTAACAAAGGTCTCTGTTACATGATCTATCCTGCAGTTGCTAGTGTTGTCATTGAATTGCATCCAAGGAGACTCTTGGAGTTGAAGACAGTTGCATTGTTGAATGCACAGTTGGGTGACAGGCATGTTCCTGCTTCAAATAAAAATCCAAAGTGGTGTTTGCTCATACTGAGTGCTGAAGTCTCAGATGCTGCATGGGCTGCATCCGTATATGTCCCTATTCTAGAAATGCCATTTTTGTGTCACGTAGTAGAGTAATTCAAGCACCAAGCTTGGCAACCCCCCAGGCTTTCTACCCCCTTACAGATTTGACTTGGAAAACAATCTTATTTAATATTAACAATTGGCAAGAGAGCTTTGTATTGGTTGTTGTTAGCCTATGACTCCAGCTTGTCACAGAGCGGGTCAGGGAACTGGTCTAGTCCTCTCCATGCCGTGTTAATTGCCCCCTGCCAGCCCCCACCTCTGTGTCATTGTGTTCCCCAACAGTTTGAAATTTCAGTTTGATGTGTTCTGGTTCATATCCAGGTGCATGCTGAAGTGAACATTGTGGTGTTCATCAGTGTTACTTAACTTCTTGAAGCTAATTAAGTAACGGTAGAAAATGACACAGTCACTTCACTGGAGCTGAATTCCTCTGTTTAGCCTTTTAATGTTTTTTTCCAAGAGCAGTTGAAGTTTCCTTGCCAAAGTGCCTAAGCCATAATAGGAAAAAACTCACCTGTAGTGATGGCAGGGCTAGTGCAATTTTCATAGCCTCTCTGGGAAGACTAATGAGGGTTGTGCTTCAGCATTAACAGTGCTGCTTGTAGTGTGGATACCTTCCTAGGAACAGTGCCAGCGTAACAAATTAGTGTGCTGCAGACACGGTTACTAAATAAATCTCATGCAAGCATGTGGAGAGCTGGGGCTACAGTTGTCTTAACCATTTGTAGTGGAAAATACATTACTTGAGCTGCGTCAGGTCCCACTCTTACTGTGCAGAACTGGACAACATTTTACATGTCTGTGGCCTCCTGAATTATCCAGGAATACTGTGTTTTCACATACGTATCAGCATAGATTTCAGCATGCCTGGGCTTTCCTTCCCTCTGTCCCCCAACTTTCTGCAGTTTGGCAGTAGGCAGTGTAACTTCAGAGCCCTCTTCCTGTTTCCATAGACAGCTCCCCTTGATGACCACTGCGTCCCTAAAAATATAGCACATGAATTCTGGTTTTGACATTTACCTTTAAAAATATAAAACATCTCTTATTCTCATATGTTCATTTATCAAACGATTAATAAATTAATACCTGAAATTTTAGCAGGCAGTTAGGAATAAATGTAAAATGTTGAGTGTTAACGTGATAACAAGGCAGGGTAATTGTACATTGGTCCTGGATGTTCCCAAAGGTTTATTTGGGCATTGTTCATTGGTAGGAGGAGCTTATTTATATGTACTCAGTCCTTACCCTATGGCTTGTTTAGCTGACTGTATATAACCAAAATGTAGATGAGAGCGATTAACTTGCTCAAGGTGACTGATCATGAGAGAAAAATAAATTCAGGTTTTGTTGAATTGTGATGCATTCCTGAGAATTAAAACATTAGAGAGAATTAAATACTTTTAAAAAAATAAATACTTTTATATGCAAATGGCAGAGAGGAAGACGGGTCAAGGAAGAATCTGCAGATGTACAGTGCTTTCTGAAAGTCACGTCCTCTTAAGATGCTTTGAACTGGTCATCAGAAACTGTACTGTTAACTTTTCTGAATATTCAGGTCTTTTTATCCTGTGAATTCCTATGTAGTTTTCTTTTAAACAGACATTTATTTTAAAAATGTAATATTGACTGATTGTTGTTTTTACTACTAACTTCTTTTTGTATGCGAAACTTCATAATAACTACTTGTTTTGTTTGAGTATCCATAAATACTGAAATATTTTTACACAACTGTTTTCCAGACCATAAGCCGAGCTTTCATGAACGGGAGCTCTGTTGAACACGTGATTGAATTTGGGCTAGATTATCCTGAGGGAATGGCTGTAGACTGGATGGGAAAGAACTTGTACTGGGCAGATACTGGAACCAACCGAATTGAAGTAGCCCGCCTGGATGGACAGTATAGGCAGGTCCTTGTGTGGAAGGACTTGGACAACCCACGGTCTTTGGCTCTTGATCCTACCAAAGGGTAAGGGATAGTGTTGGTTTTCTAAGTTTTGTGTGCTCATACTCTTACATGACAAGATACTTGGCAGTTTATATAGCTTCATTTCTTCAGGGTCTTTGAAAACACAAGGTTTTGTAAGCTCCACAACCCTATGGGTTTCAATGAAAGTTTGGGAGTTGTTGATCATGTTTTTCTGTCTATGTTTAAAAAAGGGATGCTGTAATATATACTAATTAACTGCCCATAATCACATGGGTTATTCCAAATTTAAAAAAAAAAGAAAAAAAGAAAACTTGAAAGCAATGAAATGAAAAATCAAAACATAGAGCCGAACTCAAATCTCACCTAGCTGTAATCTTTCTTTCTGTTCTGCTTCTCGTTTCAGGTACATGTACTGGACAGAATGGGGAGGTAAACCTAGGATTGTTCGAGCATATATGGATGGAACAAACAGCATCACTTTGGTGGATAAAGTGGGTCGTGCCAATGACCTCACTATTGATTATGCAGACCAAAGGCTATATTGGACTGACTTAGACACCAGCATGATCGAATCGTCAAATATGCTAGGTATTCTGGCTTTAAATTACATTGGCGTTATTCCATCCAGTACAGAAATATGCACTGGCCACAGTAAAACAATTGAGTAGATTTTTAGAGTGTTTTAATTAAATTCTTGAAATGATTGTCTCCAAACTAACCCTGATATTTTTTGAATGGTGATTCCATAAGATTCCATAATGAACTGTTAAATCACTTATCTTTTTCTCTAAAATCTTGAGTCTGTTAAATATATTAGACTTAAAGCATGTATATTACTAATTTGTCATAAGTAGTAACTTGAAAGATCGAAATAATATGATTTATATTAAATCTGCATGTATGTTTTCCTTGTGAGAGTAACCAGAGAGTTAAATGCTTGAGGAGATGATAATGATAGTAATAATAATAATGAAAGCTTCCTAAATTAATAACCATGTGGTAGTTTTAATAACAATAGTGAAATATAATACCATTTTAACCTTGTTTCTCTGTATTGTCATGAAATTACGTGCACTTTACGAAATTAGAGATATGACCTCTGAGAAAATGAACACAGCTAACAGGTTCATTATAAACCAGCTTTGACTTTTCAGTCTTGACACTGATTTTCTGTCAAACTATTACCCAGGTCTCTCTTCCCAGCTTCAGACTAATTTTGTTAGTTCAAAATCCAAACCAAGGTACTGCTTGGCATTCCATCAGAGATGGAATCCAGAAGCTTGTGACCTGACATCATATGTCCCATTTCCAAAGAGAGGCCTTTGTTAGATGGGAATTAACTAACACCTCTGGGATTCCAATATAAAAAGCAGGGTTTGTGTGGCAAAACATACAATATTTAAGCAAACTCATACAGGATTGTTGCAGCAGTGCTCTGGCTGATGACACACACAGTTTCCCTGCAACTCACTCACTTTTATTTTTAAATCTTCTGTGAAAAGCTACCATTACAAAGACTTTTTTTAAGGTGTTATTGTGTGTGCGTATCTTCAGAGTATGGAGAACCTACTACTAGGTTTTATATGCTTTTATTTGAAGATCTTATGCTATAGTTGAGAGAGAAAAAAAAAGAAACCTGGAAAAATCTGTTAATGGAGAAAAGGCTTTCTCACATGTTCTGAATGAACATAAAAAAAAATGAGTTGTATCAGCATTTTGACTTAACCTTTGCACCTTCTCATGCTTCTGTACACATATACAGAGCTGCAGGACTTCAGTTTTAGCCGATGACCTAAATGAGTTGAAGTAATTGTTTTGATAGCTTCTTAGTAGGCCACTGTGTATGTCCAAGAAAAAGAAGCATTAGAAAGACTCACATACTATTCTGGTGATGTGACTGTATGTCAGTTTCAGCTTATGTATGCTCTCTATCTACAGTAAAAAAAAAAAAAAAAGTTTATTCACAAGTTGGCATTAGAGCAGGATGTTTAGGAAAAGGATGTTCTGAAAAGCCATAACAAAAATGGATTAAATCTCTGGAAAACAAAGCCATACAGTTTTGGATTCCAAGGCTAGCAATGATTTTGCATCACTTGTATTCGTTGTTCTGGGATAAGTACTGCTGAATGGATGTTGCTAGTTAGAAATTGCATGAAGGTTTTTTTCTTTATCTAGAGTTGTGGGTGGATTTTTTTTTTGCTTTTTGTTTGTGTATTTTCATATACTGCATGATCTATCAAAGCTAAGCTGCTGCATTATACTTCGAGAAACAGAATAGCCAGAGGCAAATTTGGATTAGAAACTGATTGTGGTATTGAGAAGAAACACGATATTCAAATCATCTGTGGTAAATTAAGCTAGTTCTAAAGCTGAAACTATGGTTAACATTAATTTGTGGTGAGAAAGTAGGAGAGGAGGACTGCTGAAGCTAACAACATTGTATGCTTGTCCTTTAAGTTAGATTGTAGGGTAGGCTTCTAGCAAGTGGGCTTAATGGTTAAGGAAATGTTATTAGACTAGAACTTGACTTGCATTTTGCACTGCTGGCCTCCTGGCTAGGATGGATCTGCATGACAGCTGGCGCTGGAAGCATCTACCGTACCAGCAATAAATAATGTACTCTCAAGTGGATGATTGAATGCTGTCCCAGCTTATTCTTGTCCATTATAAATGTTACCCAGCAGGCCAAAATCACTGTTTTGGGAGATTTTTCTCCATCTACTGCCTAGTAAAATTCAGGTAGTTTACTTGCTTCCCTTAAAAGAACCTCTACCCTGAATTCATCACTGTAGACCAGGATTGGTCTAAGTCCCTGAGAGTGTTCAGGATATCTGTGCACCCTTAACTTGGACACTTGAGATGCCTAAAAGTAGTTGGGAAGTTTGCCTCTATACTTAGTTCTAGTATTTTATAGAAAAAAATGGCTTAATGGGTTTTTAGTTTTTTTGTTTGTTTTCCATTCCTTCTCCAGTGTTGGCTGAATGAGAGAGGGTGAAAGGTAAACTGAGGCGGGGAAAAAAGGTGATGTTCTGTAAAATACAGCATTGAATATTTGTTTGAGGCAGGGAGAGATGATGCTGATGAAGGCTACATCTTCACTTGATATAAAGTGGCAGAGATTCAGGGAGTTTTGTGCTTGAAAATGTTTTGGAGGCTGATTTATAGGAAGACCTTACTTTAGTAGTGAATCTCTGGCAGAGGCCATCTAATGCTCTAGAGGTGTTAAATCTGTTTTGAATGTTGCTAACTGAACCACTGAGTGTGAGAGTACTGGGATTTCTGCCAAACAAATGGTTTCCAAATCCTTTGGGGTATCTTTGGGGTACGTTGAATTGCACTGCAAATAATTTGTTTCTTGAGTGAAACACTGTAATTTCTTATCGCTCGTTCTCTTTGAATCCCAAGTTTGCTATATGTTGCTGTTGTACATATTATTTTATTATTATTATTGGCCTAAGTCTTGGAGCTGATAACATTCTTGAATATGTCTTCCAGTATTTATTTGGGATGTTAAGTGTAAGACATAGAGCAATATTTATTTAAATGGCAACACATTGGCACAGTTTCAGATTGCTCTATAGGCAAGAAGTTATCAGGATAACGTTTTTGAGTGCTAGTGTTTAGGTTACTTCTTCAGCAGGTACTGTTTCATAATGAATCCCCTGATGCGACTGGCGAATTGAGGTTTTATTTTAAAAGGGGAAGGAAAAACTTTTTCTTAAGGTCCATCACACTCTGTTTCATGACGTGGAAATTGTGTTTTAGTTGATTATCTTTATTTTTGCAGGACAAGAACGAGAAATCATAGCAGATGATCTACCTCATCCATTCGGATTAACCCAATACAGTGACTACATCTACTGGACAGACTGGAATCTTCACAGCATAGAAAGAGCAGACAAGACCAGTGGGAAGAACCGGACACTTATTCAGGGCCATCTGGATTTTGTGATGGATATATTGGTCTTTCATTCTTCACGTCAGGATGGCTTGAATGATTGTGTGCAAAATAATGGCCATTGCGGTCACTTGTGCCTTGCCATACCAAATGGATTTAGGTGCGGCTGTGCTGCTCACTATACATTGGATCCCAACAGCAGGAACTGTAGTTGTAAGCCTTTTTGTTTGCTAGTATATTCCTCATTGCTTGTGGATGTCATGTGCTTGTGATTCCTTTCAGTACAGGAAAGTGTTGTGGGTTAATGCTGGTAGGTAGCTAAAAACCACCCAGCTACTCTTACTAACCCCTGAGGACAAGAGTCAGAAGGATAAAATGGAGAAAACTTTTGGGGTGAGATGAAGACAGTTTAATAGCTCAAAAAAAAAAAAGCTGTGCAAAGCAAAGTAAGGAATTCATTCACTACTTCCCATTGGCAGGCAGATGGTTAACCATTTACAAGAAAACAGGGCTCATCATGTGTAATAGTTAAATGGGAAGACAGATGTCATAATTCCAAATGCCACCCTCTTCCTCCTCCTTTCCCCCAGTTTTATTGCTGAGCATGACACCATGTGGTGTGGAATAGCCCTTTGGTCTGTTTGGGTCAGCGGTCCTGGTGGTGTGCACTCCCAAATTCTTGTGCAGCCCCAGGCTGGTGGGGCAGCGTGAGAAGCAGAAAGGGCCTGGAGGCTGGGTAAGCACAGCTCAGTAATGACTAAAACATAAATGTGTTTCAGTCATAAATCCAGAATATACCACTGTATGGGCTGCTGTGAAGAAAATTAAGTCCATCACAGCCAAAACCAGGACAATCTGTGCCCCTTACATCATACACTTTATGTCATGCTTGGGTCCAACAATATCCAATACATCTCCATTAACCACCATCTTCCGTTCTGTCCTATAATTTTCATACATAGATATTACTCCCTGAGTCTACAGGCTTCCCACGTAAAGATGTCCATAAAATGTCCAATTAGTTCATTTAGCCCATGACTTGGGTTCTGTGTGTTAAGGTGGTCACTCAGGACAGGAGAAAGTGTTGTGTGGAGTTCTTGGACGTCAAAACCAGATCATCTCAGGTCACTGCTGCATTTGCGCTGCTTCTTTGAGGCTTGTTTGAGTGGTTCCTGCTATAATAGTTCCTGTAACATGCAACTCAAATCGTGAGTTGCAACCATTTAAAGGTATATATAATCTCCATCCTTGGTCTGTTTGGACCAGGGTATAGGGCTTAACATTGCAATGTACTCCTGCCCTTGCCCCTTTTCTGGCATGGATTTATGCATGGGTAGAGGTGGAGCTGTTCCTGTATGGTCTTGTTCATGGGCTGCAATCCCTTGAGGGGCACATTTCCTGCATCATTGTCTTATCCACAGCCACTTTGAGGTGATCTAGGATGGCCTTATCCATGGCCACAGATGCTTTGAGGTATACCTGCACCAGTGTGGGCTTACCCATGTCCACAAAAGCTTTGGGGTGCACCTGCCTCACTCGTGGATTTATCCATGGTTCACAGTCCCTCTGACTCAAATTCACCCTGGAATTCCAGCCTGTCCAGTACAGCAGCACGGGAACAGCAGCAGTTTCCTGGCTGCCTGTCAGCCCAGGCGCATGGCTGCTGCTGTTATCAAAATGTTCCCAAGCACAGCAAAGTAAGATGATAAGGACTGCAGCAAACAGCAAAAGCAAAAAGCAACTCACTACCAAGCACTCCAATACACAGTAAGCAAGCAAGTCCTGTGGCAAGCACAGCAGCCTGCCAATTAGCAGCTAAACAGCTATAAGAACTAAAAAATTCAGTCTAGGATACTCCACTCAAATTTATCTCAAACCCTTCAAGCCCCCTTGTTGGGTACCAGAAAGGACTGTTGTGGGTTAATCCCAGTAAGCAGTTAAGCACCCTGCAGCTGCTTGCTCATTCCCCATTATGGGATGGGGAAGAGAATGGAAGGGTAAGGGTGAGAAAACTCTTTGGTTGAAATGAAAACAGTTTAACAGGCAAAGCAAAAGCAGTTCATGCAAGCTATTCCAGCCTAAACCAGTATGAAAGGGAAGGGGTAGTACAAATCCATTTCAAAGGTTCTGGCTTTAAAGGTAATCTGAAATATGAGGACAGAATGTGGAGTTTTATGTTCATCTTTGTGACACGGATTAGGGATGAAGATTTGTATTTAAAGTCTTAGAAATAAGAGCACTGTCAAGTCTGGTCCTACTTGTTTTGCTGAAAGTGCTTTCCAGGTGATTCAAGTGTGTGATTGAAGCTTTCCCAGTCTTTAACTAAGTGTATAGGTGGGTGGAAGAGAAATTCTTTTCGTCTTAAATGTTGTTGAAGTCAACAAAGATAGCACCCAAAAAACAGCTTTCTTTTTAGTCTGAAGAGCAGCACGCACATGCACTTGGAGTTTGTGGAAGTTTATGCGTAGTTATGTAAGTTAACTAGGTAAAAGGATAATGTAGGAAAACCTGTGCAACTTTGTATTTCTCAATATTGCTGGTGTTACTTATACTCTTTTTTGACTTGTTTCAGCCCCTACCAGTTTCCTGTTGTTTAGTCAGAAGTCTGCAATCAGCCGAATGATACCAGATGATCAGCAAAGTCCAGATATCATCCTGCCTATGCATGGTCTAAGGAACGTGAAGGCTATTGATTATGATCCCTTAGATAAATTGATCTACTGGGTAGATGGACGTCAGAATATTATAAAAAGAGCTAAAGATGATGGCACTCAGGCAAGTTTACATGGTGTATATACTTTTTTTTTGGGGGGGGGGGGGGGGGTGTCTGTCTTTGCACTTTATGCTTGACTTTCCCCTCCTGTCCCCTGCACCAGGGAATCACCAGTTTAAACTTTACTCTTGCTAGCACTTATTCATGTATGTTCTGTTTATATGTAAAGATTACTGAAGGTTTGTTGTTTTTTTTTTAGGATTGTGATTTTAAGTTATATACAAAGTGTAATAGTCTATGTATATCATATGTACCTGAAACAATGAGCCTTAGAATCCTAAAATCATTAGGGTTGGAAAAGACCTCCAAGATGATCTGGTCCAACTGTCCCCCTACCACTATCACCCCCTAAACCATGCCCTAAGCACCATGTCCGACTTCCCTTTAACACCCCCAGGGACGGTGACTCCACCACCTCCCTGGGCAACTCGTTCCAATGCTGGACTGCTCTTTCTGAGAAGAAATTCCTCCTAATTTCCAACCTGACTGTGAACCCTTAAACTGTGATATTAAGCTAAGGGTGGGCAATGAAGTAAGGCAGGCTCACTATCTCTGAATTATACTAGAGACAGAAATTGTATTCTAAAATCAATATTGTGCATGACAGTTGTGTGATCATATTGTCGTCATTGTAAAGCTGTCACAAAATGAAAACTCACACAGCTATCCAAGCTGTAGTTAAAACCCTTATTGAATGTAAAGCTGACTGTTGTGTCAGATAGGGGTAGACTTATGCGCATACACAGTTGTTTTACTGAATTAGGTGCATAAATGTTTTTCTTTGCTAGTTATTCATAAAACAGTGGAAAGAAATGTGCTGTTCTTCTGGGCAGTGTTATGCATTAATATTGCTTAACTCCCAGGACAGAATAACAGATTCTTTAAAAGCTGTAGTTCGAATAAGAATACAAAAGGAAATGGAGAATGGGTGAGGTATATTTTCTTAGCTTTGGGCAGTCATATCTAAACAATGTAATGTGTTTTCAGTGGAACTGAGTTGGTCTTTTCATGTGCCTGGGGAATCAGTGGTCTTACAGTGCCCTTTAAAGAAAAAGATGGTTTTATTTTTTGGCAATTTCTTTTAAGATTGGAAGAGGTATCTTAGGATAAGCAGCTAGCTGGGTTGTGGATGAATTTTCAAGGAGTGTTTCTTTTGCTCTTTTGGATTGTGCTAGGTGCTAATTGTTGCAGTCTAGCTTCTCTTTGGTACTCGCTAGGTGCAAATTGCAATGGAGATTTGTCTGCTCTGTGTGTTCCACTACCTTGGCCGCACAGCTTTGAAGATGCAGATCCCCTGCAAATTTTGACTTTCCAATTTTCACTAACTATTTTTACTGAATTTTGCTAACTCTTGTTTTTTTGCAAACAATGCACGTGACATACTTGGGTAACATTATCGTTGATTTCCAGATAAGAATTATTTCTTTATATTTCTGGGCACACTGACAAGAAAAGATAGGGATAAAGATTTAAATAAAAAGAAAACATTACATCACACTGTAGAACTTGGTGGCTTAAAACCAAATTATGGAAATATATTGTAACTTTCTCAAGTAATTCTGTTTTGAGTAATTCATTTCGCTTAAGTTGAGTGTGGAATAGTGTATTCATCTTTCTTGACCCATACAACCTTTTTTGCTGCTGTTTTTGTTTTTGGATTGAGAGTACCATATCAGGATACTTTAAAGAAGACACCGCTTTCCCGTGACCACTCTGATGTGACCAAAACCAGTCACCTTTGAAAACTACTTTGATGCAGGGAGTCCTGCCAGTGGTATTAGTATCCCAATGGCATTGGGATTAGCAGTACACTAGTGGAGCCTCTGTAATGTCAAACTGAAAGGTTATTTTCCTTTTGGGACTTCTTATATGCTCCAGTACTCTTGAGTGGCTGAGGGAGCTGGAGTTATTTAGCCTGGAGGAAAGGAGGCTCAGGGGAGACCTTACTGTATTCTACAATTACCTTACAGATTTTATGTAGATATTTTCCCTCTAATCTACAGTTTGAATCAAATGTATTTTGTTGCATTTGTTGTACTTGCTTCCTTGTGGTTTTAGGTATTTCTGGACATTTCACATAAATAAACCGTGCTTTTTGTGCAATCAGAGTTCATACAGAACAGTTATTAGAAGTCATTCCCTATATGTTGTCTTGCAGCCTTTTACTGTCATGAGTGCTCCAAACCAAAGCCAGAATCCCGAGAAGCAGCCACATGACCTTAGCATTGATATATACAGCCATACCTTATACTGGACCTGTGAGGCCACAAATTCAGTCAATGTCCACAGACTGAACGGCGAGTCAATTGGGATGGTGCTGCGAGGAGATCACGACAAGCCCAGAGCCATTGTGGTGAATGCAGAGCGAGGGTGAGATTCCTTTCTGTTCTTCACACAGAGCACATCTGGGATATGTCAGCTGTGTGCAGATCTTGTGATGCATCTGTGTATTTTAAAAATGAGAAATTTTGCGTATTTAATCACTCAGGTTATAGGTGATTGATAGCTTGATTCTGGGTTTTAAAGGTATCCAACTTTCTCTTCCTGTTCTTTCCTTTTCTGCCTCCTCTGGTGTGCCAACTTAGATGTTCACACAGCTGTGTGGTAGGTTACAGTGGGAAACTAAGCCGGGTGGGGAAAGCACAACAAAACACAACAAAACAACCTTATTCTGTTCACTGTGTGAGTGCACAGGCAACAACCTCACCACTAAATCCAGAAAAAACAGGAACTGCTATAAACTGTGTTTATAGCAGCTGATGATCCACCTCATAAATGTTCAATTATCATAAAACAAATGTTTCTAGAAAAAAAAGGGATCTTTCATATGGTATAACTACTCCTGCTAATGTAATAGCATAAAGGTTGAAAAAAAAAATCAAAATAACCTTACATTCTAGACATTTTAAAGTCAATTCTGTCTTGATGTGTATCTCAAAAAATGCTGAAATGAATTAAGACAGGTAAAGGTAGTGCAGTGACTTCCCACAGGAAGAAAATTTGTAGTTTTGCTGTAAAGCAGTTCTGTTTAGATTCAGCAGACCACATCTCCACTTCAGGTGGCTGGTAACTTTATACTTAGAGGTCAAAGATGGCCCTTTTGCTGTTCTTTCTAATAAGTTAGATGCTTAAACCCCAGTTTACTCTTAGGTGGCTTTGATATGTGTTTGGCAGATGTTGGATGACAATATTCCATAACTGTGTGGATACAATAGTACTCAGAGACCCTATGTGGAACATTTGTGGGACTGTTACGTTGTACAGTGCTCACTGCACGAGTCAAAAGCTGCTGTGGGAACAGGGGGATTAGAGAAAAGATTCTAATCTGATTGGGACTAACTCACTTGGACATAGTTTGTATTTATAAAAGCTTTCCTGCATTCTCCGTTAAAATGGGAGTTTGGGTTTGTTGATCACTAAAACACTTGACTTTTCAAGTCAGATTTTAAAATGAATTAAAGATAAACCTGCTTTTAAATTAAAAGAAGTGAAAATGGGAGAAAGACAATGTAGAAGAACACTGTGACTACCTGGGAGGGCTGAATCAGTGATCTGTTCACTGTCCTGCCTAGTTCCAGAAATCCTTCCCTCCAGCTCTCCCTTGGCTTGCTTGTTCTCACAGATTCACAGATTCACAGATTTTTCTAGGTTGGAAGAGACCTCAAGATCATCGAGTCCAACCTCCGACCTAACACTAAGTACTCCACTAAACCATATCCCCAAGCTCTACATCTAAACGTCTTTTAAAGACCTCCAGGGATGGTGACTCCACCACCTCCCTGGGCAGCCCGTTCCAATGCTTAATAACCCTTTCGGTAAAGAAGTACTTCCTAACATCCAACCTAAAACTCCCCTGTCGCAACTTTAGCCCATTCCCCCTCGTCCTGTCACCAGGCACGTGGGAGAATAGACCAACCCCCACCTCTCTACAGCCTCCTTTCAGGTAACTGTAGAGAGCGATGAGGTCGCCCCTGAGCCTCCTCTTCTCCAGGCTGAACAAGCCCAGCTCCCTCAGCCGCTCCTCGTAAGACTTGTTCTCCAGACCCCTCACCAGCTTGGTCGCCCTTCTCTGGACTCGCTCGAGCACGTCCATGTCCTTCCTGTAGCGAGGGGCCCAAAACTGAACACAGTACTCGAGGTGCGGCCTCACCAGAGCCGAGTACAGGGGCACAATCACTTCCCTCGACCTGCTGGCCACACTGCTTCTTATACAGGCCAGGATGCCGTTGGCCTTCTTGGCCACCTGGGCACACTGCTGGCTCATATTCAGCCGACTATCCACCAATACTCCCAGGTCCTTCTCGGCCAGGCAGCTTTCCAGCCACTCATCTCCCAGCCTGTAGCTCTGCTTGGGGTTGTTGCAGCCCAGGTGCAGGACCCGGCACTTGGCCTTGTTGAACTTCATGCAGTTGACCTCAGCCCATCGCTCCAGCCTATGCAGATCCTCCTGCAGAGCCTTCCTGCCCTCGAGCAGATCGACACACGCACTTAGCTTGGTGTCATCTGCAAACTTACTGAGGGTGCACTGGACACCCTCATCCAGATCATCAATAAAGATATTAAAGAGGACCGGCCCCAGTACCGAGCCCTGGGGGACTCCACTAGTGACCGGCCTCCAGCCAGATTTGACTCCATTCACCACAACTCTCTGGGCCCGGCCATCCAGCCAGTTTCTAACCCAGCGAAGCGTACGCCAGTCCAAGCCCCGAGCAGCCAGTTTCTTGAGGAGAATGTTGTGGGGAACGGTGTCAAAAGCCTTACTGAGGTCAAGGTAGACCACGTCCACAGCCTTTCCCTCATCCACCAAGCGCGTCACTTGGTCATAGAAGGAGATCAGGTTCGTCAAGCAGGACCTGCCTTTCATAAACCCATGCTGACTGGGCCTGATCGCCTGCTTGCCCTGCAAGTGCCGCGTGATGACCCTCAAGATAATCTGCTCCATGAGCTTCCCCGGCACTGAGGTCAAACTGACAGGCCTATAGTTCCCCGGGTCTGCCCTGCGGCCCTTTTTATAGATAGGCGTCACATTGGCTAGCCGCCAGTCAACCGGGACCTCCCCCGATAGCCAGGACTGCCGATAAATGATGGAAAGCGGCTCGGCCAGCTCCTCCGCCAGTTCTCTCAGTACCCTCGGGTGGATCCCATCCGGCCCCATCGACTTGCGCACATCCAAGCTCCGTAGCAGGTCGCCAACCATTTCCTCATGGATAGCGAAGGCCACATCCAGCTCCCCATCCCCTTCCACCAGCTCAGGGCACTGGGTGTCCGGAGAACAACCGGTATTGCCGCTAAAGACTGAGGCAAAGGCGGCATTAAGCACCTCAGCCTTTTCCTCATCCTTAGTAACTAGGTTTCCCCTCGCATCCAGTAAAGGATGGAGATTCTCCCTAGTCCTCCGTTTCGCGTTGATGTATTTGTAAAAGGATTTTTTGTTGTCTTTAACGGCAGTAGCCAGGTTGAGCTCCAGATGAGCTTTGGCCTTTCTAATTTTCTCCCTGCACAGCCTCGCTACATCCTTGTAGTCCTCCTCAGTGGCCCGCCCTTTTTTCCAAAGATTATAAACCCTCTTTTTTCTGCTAAGCTCCAGCCGCAACTCTCTGTTGAGCCAGGCCGGTCTTCTTCCACGCCGGCTCATCTTTGGGCACGTGGGGACGGACCGCTCCTGTGCCATCACGATTTCCTTCTTGAGGAGCGCCCAGCCTTCCTGGACTCCTCTGCCCTTCAGAACCGCCTCCCAAGGGACTCGGCCAACCAGCGTCCTGAGCAGCTCAAAGTCAGCCCTCCGGAAGTCCAAGACAGCAGTTTTACTGGTCCCCTTCCTGGCCTCGCCAAGAATAGAGAACTCTACCATTTCGTGGTCACTCTGCCCCAGACAGCTTCCGACCACCACATCTCCCACCAGTCCTTCTCTGTTTGTGAAGAGAAGGTCTAGCGGGGCACCACCCCTGGTAGGTTCACTGACCAGCTGCGTCAGGAAGCTATCTCCCACGCTCTCCAGAAACCTCCTAGACTGCTTTCTCTGTGCCGTGTTGTGTTTCCAGGATATGTCCGGGAAGTTGAAGTCCCCCACGAGGACAAGCGCCGACGATTTTGCAACTTCTGTCAGTTGCCTATAAAACTCCTCATCCGTCTCCTCATCCTGGTTCGGCGGTCTATAACAGACCCCCACCAGGATGCTAGCCTTGCCGGCCTTCCCGCGGATCCTAACCCACAGGGATTCAACCTTATCATTCCCAGCCTGGAGTTCTACAACATCGAAAGATTCTCTAATGTAGGGAGCCACGCCACCTCCCCTTCTGTGCTGCCTGTCCCTCCTGAAGAGCCGATAGCCAGGCATTGCAGCACTCCAGTCGTGGGAGCGGTCCCACCACGTCTCCGTGATGGCAACCAAGTCGTAGCCTGCCTGCTGCACAATGGCTTCCAGCTCCTCCTGTTTGTTACCCATGCTGCGTGCATTAGTGTAGATGCACTTCAGCTGGGCCATCGCCTTCTTCCCCGGCCTAGCCATTGTTTCCCCCGGCACAGCTCCGACAAGCCTTGTTTGAGCCCCGTCCCCCTTCTTACCTAGTTTAAAGCTCTCTCTATGAGCCCCGCCAGCTCCTGGCCTAGGATCCGTTTTCCCCTTGGAGATAGAGACCCATCTGGGGCCATCAGGCCGGGTGCCGAGTAAAGCTCCCCATGGTGAAAAAACCCAAAATTTCTATGCTGGCACCAGCCTCTGAGCCACCTATTAACCACATGAGCTTTCCATGTCCTCTCCGTGCCTCTCCCTTCCCCCGTAGGGATGGACGAGAACACCACCTGCACTCCCGCTCCCTCCACCAATCGTCCCAGCCCCCTATAGTCCTGTTTGATGGCCCTGAGGCTTCTCTTTTCAACATCATCGCTGCCAGCCTGGACTATCAAAAGCGGGTAATAGTCAGAGGGGCGAACCAGGTTTGGAAGCTTCCTGGTAACGTCTCTGACCCTGGCCCCAGGGAGGCAGCAGACTTCCCTATGTGTGGGGTCAGGCCGACAAATAGGGCCCTCCGTTCCCCTGAGGAGGGAGTCGCCCACAACAATCACCCTTCTTTCTTTCTTGGTGGAGGCAGTCCTGAGGCGTGGAGTCAACTTCCTCACCTCAGGCATCCTCCCGGGTAGGCTTCCTACCTCATCCTCACCCACCGGTCTCTCCAGCTCCAGGGCCTCAAACCTATTGTTCAAGGGCACCTGGGAAGGCGGCGCCGGAAGGGGAGGGCATCTCCTGCGAGGTCGAGCAGGGACCTGCCTCCATTCCTCCTCAACTCGCAGGTCCCCTCCCTCTGCCCGATGGCAACAGGGCAGGGGGTCCACCCCCCTTTGGGGCGTCTCACCCTGGTCCCTCTCCCTCCGGTCCTGCAGGGAGTCGCTCCACCAGTCTATCTCCCGCTCGCACTCCCTGATATCCCTCAGCCTCTGCACCTCCTCCTTGAGTTCCGCCACCATGCGGACCAGGTCGTCCACCTGCTCGCACCTCACGCAAGCAGTCTCTCTGCCCCCCGCCGATGGCAGCAAGAGGCTCAGACACTCCCCGCATCCGGAGACCTGAACTGCCGCATGTTTGGACGGGCAGTCGGTCTGGGTGTGCACTGACTTCCTAGAGAAAGCACCGTGCCTGGTGGAGACCATCGCAGCCCAGCTGACGGGAGAGTGTCGTTAGAGGAGTTGTCCCTATGGGCGGGTGTGAGCGCTCCGCCCTGCCTGCGCCAACTGCCTCGCTAACTGCCGCGTCACTCCCTGTTTGCCGGCCCTGGTCGCCGCGCTCCTGGTCGCTCGCGCTCCCTAAGGGCTGCCTTTGAACGGCCGGGGGGAGGAGCTGACGCTGACGCTGCTGGCCCCGCCTACGCCTCGTCAGCCTCCCTCACGAGGGCTGCCGGTGCCTGGCGGCTCCCTCACGTAGGCTCGATGCCCGAAAAATAGCCCTGCCTGTCCCGATCCCGCGCTCCGCTGCAGCACGCGTCTGCCCCGGAGCCGGTCGCCTCGGCAAGTCCTCACTGCTGCATCTCCTTGTTTATGCCATCAGGAAAGCCTGTGCAGCAGTGAATCTGCCCAAGTTATTTATTACTGAAGAAATGGTAGATTTTTCCCTGAGGGAGTTCTCAGTTCACCATGTGGATGCGCAAACCATTTTTTAATTATGCAGGGGAGAGCAGAAACTGCTCCTGTTTGCAGCTGAGCTGGCTTAGGCAGAGATAAAGTGTTCGTGGAACTATGTCATAAGGAACACAACATTCTCGGTTGTTCTTTCTTCTGTGATCTTTGTTCCTCTTAAGTTTAGTAGGAACTTATACTTGCTGAGAAGAAAGGAACCCCAGAAAGGAGGTAATTGTGTTGTTTTTTTTTGTTTGTTTGTTTTTTTGTCAGAAAGAAGGTGAGGAGAGCTTTACCCAAGGACAATTGCAGAAAGTTTTCTGTACTAGCCTCTTACAATCCCTACCTCCGCTGCAGGAATATTGCAGGGCAGCAGTGCTGAATGCTGAAGCATTTTATGGCCTGGTGTATTCAGGAGAAATGCAGTTACTTTTAGGCTGTCTCAATATGCCGTTTAGCAAATGTTGGAGCTTCTGCAGCAGCGTAGATCTGGATCTTTGCAGTTGGGAGCAATAGTCACCAGTCATCCCTGTGTAAACCATCCCCACTTACAACTGAGAACCTGTGTGCAAAGGTGAGCTGCTTCCCTTGACTTCTGAAGCTTTTAGTTAATCAGCTGGTGGCTTTGTTCTCAGGTATATGTACTTCACCAATATGCAAGAGCGAGCTCCCAAGATTGAGCGTGCAGCCCTCGATGGCACAGAGAGAGAAGTGCTTTTTACCACTGGGTTGATCCGCCCCGTAGCGCTGGTGATTGACAACAAACTTGGAAAGCTTTTCTGGGTGGATGCAGATCTGAAGCGCATCGAAAGCTGTGACTTGTCAGGTATGTGGTATGCAGTTAAACATTTGGAGCAGCGTGTGTGATGTATAGGACATCATTCCCTCTTTGATACTGACCCCAGTAACTTCTTCCACAGTTGCCAGTTCTGTGCAGGCAGGCACAGCTAACAATTGTTGGTGGGCTTCTGTCTTTGATGTGAATGGAATAAATGTGTCTGTAATGACTGCCACCCTCCAAGAGGGACGTTTGATTTTTGATACGTTCTGAAAGCAACTCTTGGAAGATCAGATTTAAATAGGTGTTGCCAGTCATGGCACCACTAAATCACTCCTGCTTTTTATTTTCTTGTGGCTTGAAAAGTTTGCGTGACTCTTCAATATTTTTTTTCTCTGGAGGTTACAGCCTACTAAATCAAGGTAACTAGAAGAACAAATGGAAGGGGTAGCAACTTTTTTCTAAGAAGGATGATAAGGCAGCTCAGCTGGAACACCAGTGTTGTAAAACAGTGAAGGGATGTCAATTCATTGCACTTTCTCCATATTAGTAAAACAAGGCATTACTCCACATCTATAGCAGTAGCACCACATGCTTCTTATAGAGCACTGTTCATCACTGAATTCTTAAAGCAGTTGGCAGTGCTGAAAAATGGAGAAATGTGCAGTATAGCACAGAGTCTATAGCACAAGACACAATGTCTGTGTCTTGTCACTTGTGATTCATTCTCTCTTCCTTTGTGTGAAGAAATTAAACTCCTAAAGGAAGTACAGAGAGAAGTGAATGAGTGTCAGGGAGTAGAAGCTGGGTTGTTCTAGTGATTGGCAGCTGCCATAAAAAGCTGAGCCTCCAATTTTTGGTGGACTTTCTCTTAATCACATGTAGTCACATCCCTTCCCTTGTGAGGCAATGAACTAAAATAGGTGAAAATTGTTCATTTTTTTACAAGAATGGGAGGGAGAGAAGAGGTACCAAGGAAGACTGAGAGGAAGTTTGATGGCCTTGGAGAGGGGAAATGCACCTGTGAGAAGTTAATGAGCTGAGGAGAGGGCCAGTAACTGGTGCTGCTATAGATTAAAAAGATGACCCCCACGTAACAGAAAGCCATATTACTTAATGAAACTGTAGCATGCAGTGGACCTAGCTGTGGCTTTTACATGTATGTACATAAGCATGCCTTTTTTCACCTTGGATTTAACATGCATGCAAGGCTGAATCACAGCTAGCAGGCAAGGAGGATCACAGGAGGTGGGTGTTTCTTGCTGGAGATGAGCTGAGTCCTTGCATGGTACAGCATAAAAGGCAGAAGCAGTCTGTACATTACTGTTTTAGATCTAAGTCTTGAATAAATAAGACCAGACAAAAGGACTTTGGTAAAGTGATATATGAGTAAATTAGCAGCTAGGCCATCACACTCTGGTAGTTTGTATCGTGGTTGTAATTTCCTTTGTATGTGGTATACATTCCTCCTTTTGGTGACGTAGAAACTCCATATAAGCATGAGTTTGAATCCTGGATCTGTATTTTAATCCATTTATTTATTTATAGAGAAAACTAAGCTTTCTCTGGTTAATATTGAAACAAAGCTTTTAATGCACATTTATTTGATGGGGTCACAACTGAAGAATCAAACCCTAAAGGCAAGATAAAGGGGAGGAAAGCTACAGGACTAAAGGAAAGCAATAACTGGAAGCCATGTATCATGTAGCCAGAGAACTGTGGTTGTGTTTGATCCAGCTAAAGCTCACTGTAATTTGATCCATTGAGCTGTTTTGTAGTTGTTGGTTTTTTTTAGAAGTTAACATTTTTATTTTCAAGTATTTTGTATATTTTGCAGTCTTATATCACAACTTCAGAAAAAAAATGACAGCCAAAGTTATGTTGGGTTGAATTAGTTCCTCTAAAAAGTAATTCTTGAGCTGTCACTTTTAAATGGTCATACACTAGAAATCCTTTTGCTAGCATAAATTGAGGCTGCTGAAAAAAATGGACCCAAGTTGTATGTAGTGTCCTTCCTGCCAATTAGACAGTTCCAAACAATCTTATTCCCTCACAGACTTGAGGAGATTACATGTTTCTGGAGGTTTCTGAAGCTTTCCCTACACCCGGATAGTTAATAGCAGCCTGCTAAATGCTTGGGTGACCAATGTTCAACTTATTAACTTAACTTTCAGAGAGGGATGAAAGAACTACAAACCTGTCCATAGAGTGAACACTTTTATTTGTGAAGTTGTTGGATTTTTCAGCTGGAGCTATTGATGCTTTTCAGACATTCATAAAACATCTGCAAATGACTTGGCTGCCATATCAGTCAATTAAAAAGTAGCATTTTATATTATTGTTGAAGTGACTGGAAAAATCTATAAAAATGCTTTAATTTCAAATAGACTTCAAATACAGCAATTGGTGTCCTTCCACCTTAAAGTTATTTACATTTAAGTATTAATTTCAATCTTGAAAAGACTACACATCTGTTTCATTTTGGTAACTAAAGTACTTAATTACTACGGAAATTCAACACTTGTAACATGTTTTCTTTACCATTTGTTAAGTATATCTGCTGAAAATATCTTTCTATTCACTCTGTTTTTCATTATATTCGATCCTCTAAACAACAATGTAATGGTGTCATCCAGGGCTATCTGTGCTCTTTGCCTCTCCTTTTAGAATTACTATTTGGACTGTCATTTACTTAAGACCAAATCCAGCATAATTCAGCATAAATCAATCACCGTCTCCAGAGCTATCTCCAGAGCTTCCCAAATCACCAATGTTCAGCTTTTTATAGAGGAGGGAGGAAAAAGATGATGCTTGAAGGTATATCCCAAAAACCATTAAATGTAGCCTGTTTGGGAGGCTGTTCAAAGAGGCTAGGGTTGTAGCAGGACTGCTAGCTTGCGAGTGTCACCAGACACCTCGTGTCTTCACAGTTTTAGGATGGCCCCAGGATGCCAGCTTGCCTTTTATTTCTAAATGGATGTGACCAACTTAGCACTTAAAAAACATGAAAACTAAAGGAGGTTTTCATCATATCAATTTGTAAATGAGGCTTTCCCATTCTTGATGTATTTTAAATACAGCTGAAACTTGTGCTTTTTCAAAGTTTTGACAAAAGAACAGTTATCGTTGATGGTCCAACATTGCTGAAGTTTGTAGGGACTAAGGGTGCTCATAGACTGCAGAGCAAATGAACAAAGTGCCCTGTGTTTTCTTCACTGTATACCTTCTTTTGTCAAAATGTTATTTTCACAGTATTTCTAATTTTTAAGATCTGTACATTTAGGAGAAGACAAAGGACGTGCCAGGAATTGCATTGCTTGAGAGTAGCACTAAGGGTCTGATTTAGTGAAACCAGTGCAAGTGCGTCTGTTCTGTTCTACGTATGTCCTTACAAGAGTAAAATCCAGTGGAAGCGTGTACAATAATAGATGCATCAGATTACAACTAGGACTGTGCTATCATACACACTTCCTGAGTGTTCCTTCTGAAAATGAAACAAAACAGGTGTCTTGGTCATCGGTTTGAAAGCAAAATATATTCAGGGATAAAGAACTAAAACCCTAACTGCAAGTACAAGAATTTCTGACCTCTCTTTATTCTGTTTTCTTAATTTCATTTGGTTTATGCTGGGCAGTGTTCATCATGGCAGTCAGGCAAGAGTTGTGGGCAGTAAGTTTATGTGCAAAATTAATAGAATCTGTAATTGAAATAAATGTCATATTCTTATGCTTGGCTGAGCTCCACGTAATTTATGCAGCAAATCAGTTGAATCTAGTGCTCATTAGCATTTTTATTATGTATCCAGATTCAATAATCTCATTTTGAGTAGATATTTAAAACTTCCATTTTTTAAAAATGCAAGCAGGCATAAGACCTTTATTCCAAAATGAAACATCAGATCAGAGGTAGCACCAAGTTATAATTCTGTTTTGTATTCTTAATTTTTGAAATCAAATATGTCTGGTATACACTAAAAATGTTTTCTGTGAATTAATAGAATAATCTGGGACCTCTTGTTCACCCTAGGCAAGCATAACAAAAGCAACAATTAAATGCCACTAACTGTAGTGCAGCACATGATAGAAGACTGCAAGCAATTAAAATTAAAAGTAGTCAAAATTCATTTTTGTTTAACCTGATTTTTACACCTTGATTGAGACTTACTTTGTAGAGCAGTAAATCTGAACATTTGATGATGATCCTGTTTAAAAGCATCTCGAGTTACATTTCACTGTTGCTAAACATGGAACTTGGGTTTTCTGCTTGGTTACTAAAGAAAGAAAGAAATTGAAGAAAAGTATGCTTGTTGGAATATAAGGTGTTTTGTTTTTTTTTGTGTTCATTATCTCTGAGGATGTGATATAGCATATGACAGCATTTGAGTGCTCGATTCCTGTTTTGCATGATTACTGTGTGTTGTGTTTTATGAGAGGAATGGCAGTAAAGCTAATTACTTCTATTTCACTCTTGCTTGTACATTCCAACAAAGTTTACTGCTAGGTGTGTGAATGTATTGTTTAAAAAAAAAAAAAAGTCCCAAGAGAGGAGGCCCCCCAAAACCCAGTGGGGTAGGGGGGAGAATTGCAAAAAGCAAGAACTCATAGGTTGAAATAAGGACATTTTAATAAGAACGAAAAAGGGAAAGCAAAATGATTAAAAATAATAAAAATAAACAAAACAAGCGATGCACAATGCGATTGCTTACTGCCTGCTGAATGATGCCCAGCCAGTCCCCAAGCAACGGCAGCCCCAGTTTGATGGTTGAGCATGATGCACATGGTATGGAATATCCCTTTGGCCAGTTTGGGTCAGCGGTGCTGGTTCCGTCCCCTTCCAGCTCCCTGTGCACCCCAGCCTCCTCCCTGGCAGGGCAGCATGAGAAGCCAAGAAGTCTCTGACTTAGTGTAAGCACTGCTCTGCAACAACTAAAACATGGGTGTGTAATCAACATATTTTCATCCTAAATCCAAAACATTCCAGCTACTATGAAGAAAATTAACTCTATACCAGCCAAAACCATAACAGAACTGCTCACAGTTATTTATAACAGAGCATGCCAATGTGAGGCTCTTCATGGCTGGCTGACGAGCCAAGGTACCCAAGGATGAGCTGTGCTTCATATTGGATCTGCTTGCCTGTGTAATAATTTGTTGCACTTACCTGAAATGAAACTGAAGGAGTACTGCCATGGTCTGCCAAGACAAATGGAGCCGTTAACTTAAGAGCTCCTTCTAAAATGAATGTACTGGAGCTGGTTTTAGAAACCCCCAAAATTGTCAGAGCATATTTCAAAATGTAGTGGTTTTTTTTTGTTTGTTTGATTTGGTTTGGTTTTGTTGTTGTGGAAATGAATTAAACGTTGTTTCTGCTGATCTCAGGTGCTAACCGCGTGACCCTGGAGGACTCCAACATCCTTCAGCCGATGGGACTGACGGTGCTGGGGAATCACCTGTACTGGATTGATCGTCAGCAGCAGATGATTGAGAGAGTGGAGAAAACTAATGGGTACAAAAGGACTAGAATTCAAGGCCGAATCGCTCACCTAACAGGCATTCATGCTGTGGAAGAACTCGATATGGAGGAATTCTGTGAGTTTGTTTAAATATCTCTCTGTGACTCTTGGCCACTGTCTCTCAAATTCCTCATCCAGCTGCGTGTTTTAATAATATTGCCCTGTGGGCTTTAAGTTAAGACATGGAGCGCTTTCAACTTGGAGGGCTGGGACTCTAGAATAGAAAGATAAACAAGTTTCTCACTCTTGTCCTGAGGAGTCCTCCTGTTCAGCTAGACTGCAATTTCACAACACCTTAGTTAGCTGCTTTGTACAAGCTCACATGATACTGAATTCACTCTAAAAGCTGATTGGAATTATGGTTTTTATTTTTTTCTACATATATATATAAGTACAACCAAGTAACAGAGTTCAGAAAAACTTTAAAAAGAAAGGAGAGGATAGTACTTGCCTTTTCTTGAGGCATTTCAGACCCATTTGTAAAACGTTTGACTCAGCACAACTGATAACATGAAAGCCTCCAGTAAGGGAGGGGGAATTGGCGGGAAGCTCCTAAAACGAATTTCAGTGGATGTGGAATTTCTCTCCTATCAGAGGTGGAGCTGATCCCTTCTGAAAGGGGCCGCTGATGGTTGGACCTTATTTTTCTGGCCTGGTGCCTCAGTTCCAGTGCTCTGAGGGAGAGTGTAGAATCCCCTTGAAGCAGTCGCTCCTCAGGGTGGCAACCTGCAGCTCCTCCTGCTTTCACCAGGCCTGCTGAGAATATAAAAGCACAAGGTGGGGGAAACAGAAAGCCTCTTTAGACTTTGTGACCTGTGATGAGTTGAACTTGTATGGTGACCCTGGATTAATCTGTAAAGGGTACCTGGGGGACATTCGTGTTTAAAAAAAAAAAAAAAAAAAGAACTTTATATCAATGTGTTTTTTAAAATGTCTATTTTTTTATGGCAAGAGTAGTATTTATTCAGAGATGCACTGAAGCAAATCACTTTTTACATCTGAACTCTATCCAATATAGGTGACTTCTGTTACAAGGGAGTAAAAATACATGTGCATGTGTGCATGCCCACACAAGTATACGTGTGCACTTTTTCTGCTAGCAGAAAACCTGCTAACCTGTGCCTCACACAGTAATGTTTCCATCACTGTGTTAAACTGATTAATTTTTTAAGGGTGAAAGCAGACCACTGAGAAGCCTGAACAGATGGAAGACAACTTTGGCACAGAAATAATGATATTTATACCATTTCTTCCCTGTGGAAATTCTTGGTCCTCACTAGTAGTAAAGAATGCATTGTTCGGTGGCATCACGAGTAACAGAGGCTCCTGCTCCACAGATCACTCCAGCAGATGCTCGGCACACTTAGGACATGAGATAAGCAGGCAGGAGGCTGGTTCTGTTCTCACTCAGCTGGGCTGGGGTCTTCAGACAGTGACTTCACCTCTCTGTGCCTGTTTCTCATCCAACTAATATTAATTTAGTTTGATTGCATTAGAAGCTCTTGGGTACTCGGTGCTTTTGAATAACTGATTTGGGAACACAGCCATGTGTCTTCTGGCAAGTGTGTGTTCTCACTGCAGTTTTGTGAGTAACAGGGAAGTGGTGGAGGGCTTGTTGGGGGGAACAGGAGCTGAGTGGTAGGGCTGGATATTAAGAGGTCTCTGAAATTAGAGGAGAATTCCTGAGGGTTTTGGGGAGGCTGGCATTCTGAAGTAATATATGTTAATTCTTGATGCCTGACTACCTTAGAAGTACAGATGGGGTATGTAGGTACATCTTAAATGTGACCTTCTCAAATCTGCTTTCTCACTTCTCTTCACCTGAGCTCCCAAATTCATTTTAGAAGTCCTTTAAAGGTTTCCATATCACTCTGTCTGGGAGAAATGTAGTCCTTGTGTAGTAGTAAATCAGCTTTTGAGCACAGACCTGAAAAATCCTGCAATTATCTTCCTATGAATTTTAGTGAAATGTTATTTACTAAAAACAGAAGTGCTTTATGAGTGGTTTTGTGAGCTTGCCTTAGCTAGTAGTTAGGATTTTTTTTTAATACTGTCTAATATTCCTTTCTGTATGTTTCTGCAGCTGCACATCCATGCTCCCGTGACAATGGTGGATGTTCGCACATCTGCATTGCCAAAGGGGATGGGACTCCAAGATGTTCATGTCCAGAGCACCTTGTGCTTCTACAGAATCTCTTAACTTGTGGAGGTGAGTTATGTAAACTTCTTAGCAGAACTGTTAAACTTTAAAAGTAAAAAATAATAATAATAAAAAAAAAAGATGGGGTTTGAGGAGATGTAATCTTAGAACCATCAGAAAATTGGTCTTGACTATGTCACAAGCTGATGCACTGATAGGTCTTGAGAACTCTCTTTCTGGAATAAGATATTTTAAAAAATAACTAAATGAATGAAGTCAGAGTGACCAAAATCAGTTGGTAACTGATGCAAGAAACTTGTCCACCAGGATATTTGTGACTTTTATGTGCTATAAAATTATATGGATTTTCTGCAGGAGGTTGCACTCGAATCCAGAATGTGAATTTACAGTGTTTTCTTAGACATGATATGTCGCATTATGTCTTAAATGTGACCTTTGATTTTCTGCTAGCTTTTTTCTGCTTAAGTTTTTGGACGTGTGACTTTTCATTGCGTGCAGAATACTTGTGTTAGACCTTAAAATAGTTGCATCTTCCACTGAGATTTTCTTATGGTTGTATGATGTGACAGCTTTGTGCTATAAACAACTGCTTATAACATGATGTTGAATCAACCGACGATAACCTAGTAGCAGAAACTGTGCATGTGATTCCCACACCACTACAGTCTTTCAAATGAATTTGGCCTGATAACATGAAACACTGTCCTGTCTAGTTAATGAGAGAGAGGCAAAAAACTCAGTTGTAATCCTTTTTAATTAAGGTAGCTCTTGTCTTTCCATGTGGTAGACTTTCCCTTTAGACTTTGATCTCCCGGTCCCAGGATTTTTGAAAATTGTTACCTTACTCTTGTAGAGAGTAAATAGGGAAAAATTATTTATTTAAAATGGGGAAAAAATATTTATTTTTTGGGTGGTATCCCGTGTTTAATCATCTGTCTCTTTTGGTTGTCTTGGCTTTTTTATGTACTCATTTTGCTGTGGATTTCATTCTTCTGGCTGAGCTCTGATCTCCCGTGGGACAGTCCTTTCTATTATAAACTGTTTTCTTTCCCATGACCACAACATGCTATGTGGTTTCAGAGTAGTGGCAGTTACATCTGCAGGAGGGAAAATAAAACAATCTACTTATATTTGTTGCTGTGCTTTTTTTAAAAAACAAAAAACATGGCCTATGGGAGATTATATCCCACTACTTTATCTCCTATAAATGTAAAAATTAAGGGGCCTTCCTTTCAGTCTCTGGTTTTCGTTTGTTTGTTTGTTTGTTTTTATTCTAATCCTTCTGTAAGCCTGCAATGGCTTTTTGATCTATCTGGTCTGCAGTAGTAGCAGCCCATAGCAAGTGTTTCCAAACAGATTTGTAGCTATTTTGACTGGAGAATATTTGTCCATGTACCCTCGTGAACACTCCTGTCAAGCTTTTAAACGCAAGCTTGTGCCTGCCAAATGAAGCCATAATGCAGCAAATCATAGAATCATATGTGGCTCTTGATTCAGACAGAACTAGTAATCTGGCTGTTGAATTATCCGAACAGAATGTTCCTATCAAAATTAATTCAAGAACTACCTTGATGTGTATATATGGGATCTTTATCTTACCTACAGCTGTCAGGTCACTGGTTGTATTTGCAGTCCTCAGTATTGCTACACCAAATAATCATAACGCAGAAACTTAGAAATCATAAGGTTTTGAAAAAATCAAGCACATTTGGATTTTTACTTGCATTTGTGTTTTTCAAGCTCTTGATTATACTTCGTCTCATTCTTGAACATTTCTCCTTAATGAAGGAGGATAGCAGCACTTCAAAAATAGCTTGCATTTTTACAGAAGAACTTCAGTGAAGGCATAAGCATGGTTTTCTCCATCTGTGGAAGAAGTCCATCTCATTTTACACTGTCAAAAGAGCTAAAATTGAATGCACACATGTGCTTTGTTTTCTCTTTCTCCAGAACCTCCAACTTGTTCCCCAGACCAATTTACCTGTGCAACTGGAGAAATCGACTGTATCCCAATGGCATGGCGATGTGATGGATTTCCAGAGTGCGATGACCAGAGTGATGAAGATAGTTGCCCCATATGCTCTGCATCCCAGTTCCAGTGTGAGAAAGGACAATGTATTGATGCACATCTGCGGTGTAATGGAGAAATTGACTGCCAAGATAAATCTGATGAAGTGGATTGTGATAGTAAGATTCATTTTCCTTACCTCTTGGCTCTAACATAAGCACCTATTTGGGATTCTAACTATTCCTGATGTACATTTATGATTTTTAGTTTCAAATGGGGAAAAAAAGCGTTACCCATAAGCCTAGCTAAGCTATCAAATGATTCTGTTTTCCTCTATACAATGAACCTTCCAGGGGTGCTGGTTACTGGCTCTCATAAGAACTCTCTTTACTGATCATTCAATATGCTTTAACATCACAGAGATTCCAAAGTTAATTAACACGTCCTTTTTACTGAAATGGAGGCTTCTGTATATAGATAAGAAGTTTAACAGTTAGCCGAGTAAGAGTTGATAGGGTGCCATAAGATAGCATAGAGTATATAAGGTTTGATAATATATTGAGTTACTACATTTTTTAAATGGCAGATGATCAGTTACACTTTGTTAATTATTGTAAAAGATCCTTGCTGATTTATTCCCAGTTTTGCCCCAACGGGACCAAATTGACAAAGGATGTGGTGTTACTTGGATCAGAATTTTATTTTAGTCCCACTGAGTAGGATGTGTAAGAAGAAGGAGGAATCAGAGAAATTCAGACTTGCATTTTACCTACTGCAGCAAAGCAGGTGTTCTGGTGCCTCCCTGTTTGTATTTGTGGCTTGACATATCTCACGTTTTGGTTTTCTTAAGGTGCTGCCATGCAAGAAATGATTAATCTTTTCTTTCTGTGCAGCACTTTGTCTGCCCAATCAGTTCCGATGTGCCAGTGGCCAGTGCATCCTCCTGAAGCAACAGTGTGACTCCTTTCCAGATTGCATCGATGGATCTGATGAGCTCATTTGTGGTGAGATGTCTTTGCTTCAGATTCAAGAGCTCTGTTTTCAGGCGTAATACCTTGCAACCATATGCAGAGCCTCAGGCTCTGCGTAGGAATATTCCTTCAGGGAAACCCAGTGAGTCTTTCCAACTCCTGTTGGAAATTTCAGACTGAACACGTTTCTTTTCATTCTCCAGTGTCTTTCATTTACCTGACAGCCCTCACCCAGTTCCCTGGATATTGTAAAGCCACTTTTTTTGTTGTGCGTGTGTGCACATGCGCTTGGCAAACTTTTGTGCTGCCAAGTTAATGCAGCTGTTTCCTGTTTGCACATTGGATCCAGTCCTACAATTAGGTCTTAACTGATCTAAATGAGTCTTTTTGCAGACATAAGACTGTCTCTTCTGGACACTTTGTGACACAGCGCATTTTGTGGTTTCGTGCTTGACAGAGGGAAAGAGGTCAAGTAGATAATAAAAATGATTGCTACTTTCAGGATAAGGATCTTGCATTTAAAAAAAGCTAGAATTGAGAATTTTGTGCATTAAATTAGCTAATTTGGGAATGTTTTAATTTTGTTTTCGCTTTTTTTCTGGTATCATATCTGAACTAATCTGCCTATTTAAAGGTTACGTCCTCAGCTGACATAAAAGCTGCTACGCACTAATAAGTACAACAGAAATGAATTCTTGTTGAGCTGTTAAAAGTTTGATAGATCTTTGTATTTCCTTTATCTTCCTTCTCAAATTTCAGTTCTTTTGCATTTCTTTCAACTGAAAGGCAAGAATTTGGGAATAATTTGGAATGTGTTGCCCATAGTCAATGGGAGATAAGGTATAAAACTCATCTCAAATACTGCAGCACTTTTTATTATGTAACACTAGGCTGTATATGAGGAAAAGAAATAAAAAGTAGAAAGTATTAAAGATATTTTGAGTTGTGCTTTTCCTCCAGTTTTTAAGGTTCCTTTTAGAAAACAAGTTACTTAGTGACATTTTAGGAAGGAAAAGTATTCTGTTTAAGGGATATTTTAGGTAGGAAGAGATCCATCGTAGCTTTCCCCACCAGTGAGGACTTTTTTTTTTTTTTAATGGTATTGCTAGTCCAAATGACTTTTGGGAGACCAGATTCCTCTATGGATAAGGAATTAATGTTTATGAGTGTCCTATATCTTTAACAGATTTTGAAGGTGGGGAGTAAAGAAAACTCTGTGGGCTGTTATTGTATCAAGATGATAAGGAATCCTGTTACAAGAAGAATTGCTAGACAGAAAGGAGAGTAGCTTGCTATGACTTCTTTAAGTACATGGAGGGTAAGGAAAGGCATGGTGTCTTGTGTGTTAAATCAGAATAGATAAAGATATGCCTGAGTTTGGTGCAGAGACTTTCAAAGACACTGTGTGAATGACTGGGAGCTGACTGATGTGCTGCACATGCTCCAGGACAGCATCGTATGTACTGCCATGTTTAATAACCTCCTTGTTTTTTCCTTCTCTTTCCAGAAAAAACAAAGCCAGCCTCAGATGAACCACAACCCCACAGCAGTGCCATCGGTCCTGTCATCGGGATAATACTGTCCCTATTTGTCATGGGAGGAATGTACTTTGTTTGCCAGCGAGTGGTGTGTCAGCGCTATGCTGGGCCCAATAGCCCCTTTCCACATGAGTATGTCAGTGGAACCCCTCACGTCCCTCTTAATTTTATTGCTCCAGGAAGTTCTCAGCATGGCACTTTTACTGGTAAGAACCCTAATGAGTATCATTACATTGTCTGGATATATTTTTTTTACAGGTTTTGCAGGTTAAGAGTCCTAGAGGCAGGGATTTCAAAGAGCAGAAATGGTGTTGTTGATCTGCTCTGTGGTTTTGGTGTAAATCTGTGATTTGGATGAGATTTGCAAGAACTACTAGATGCAGTTCACTAGGGACCTAGAAAATCATAGATTTTCAAATACATTTTTTTCCCTAGACTGCATGTGCACATTTATCTAAAAAGATAGAAACTATAAAAATATTTTGACTGTGAAAACATCCCCTTTAACTTTCTGGTGTATGTAATGGAGTCTGCGTTTTGCATAATACTTCTTACTTGAGGCTGCAAAACACTATGAAGAGTAGTGAACCATGCACAGTATTGGAAACTTAAGAATGCTTTGTGCCATTCAAGGTCTCAGTGAGAGCTCTGTTCTGTTCTTTGTGACTTGTACTCCGATGTCCTTGTTTCTGTCCTGTACATTCAAAGGTCTTCACACAGCTTTCCCCTGTGTGCTCAGGGTGGATAAGTTCTTTCGCAGTGGAAAGAAACAGAGAAAAGAAGTGAAGAAGCTTAGGCTAATGTAATACATAAAAGCAGGGGCTAAACATCCCTCCCCAAAGTTAAAACAACAAATGTGGAAGAACATAAGCAGTCTGGGTGTGGTTTTGCAGTCTGGCTGCTCAGTGCCTGAAATGTAATGAAAACATCCCCTCTGGTTTAGTCCATCTCTGAGATAAATTTCCTGTTTGTTTTGGACAAAGTATTTATATTCTCTCTGTGTCTCAGTCCTCCATCTGTAAAACAGCAAAACTTCTCTACCTTGAAAAGTAATCAAAACACCAATCCAGAGACTTGTATGCAGATATTAAGATGAGATTGAAGGACTTAAAAAGGCTGGGATATTCAGCTAATAGATAACAGCCCAGAGTAAACCCTTAAGTGATGTATTTTGGATGATTTTGCAAATGTAAAATATACTGTTCATAGAGGAAATAATAAATTCCTAGCTGAGAAGTAATATTTCTTATTCAGAAAGCTGTAAAGTAAATGGTCACCTGTAAACCTACCAGACAGTGTCAGAATGCAAGAAATCCATATTTCAGAGTGCTTAGAGTCTGTTTTTCCTGTCAGCTGAAAATCAGATAAATGATAAACTGAAAAATGACCAGTGAAAAGATGTGTCATTTCTTCATATAAACAAGATTTTGAGATGTGCTAACTGTTGGTTTCGTCTAGCCATGATTTTGAAGACAACCAGATACTCTTTCTTGCTTTTTAATGACTGTGCTCAGCTGTTCCTGTTTAAACTATGCTTTTATGGTTATCAAGAGGTTTTGTGGTAGGAAATAAAATTTGAGGATGAAATCATTGCAGGTGAAATCTTTGCAGTGGTGTTCTGAATTGGACTTCGTATAAAAGCTTTTTTAATTAAAGAAAGTATTAGTGGTTTTTAATCTGTAGCACTGTGGGTGCTGATCTAAGCTGTCGTTCTGATCCCTGTTCATATTTGTTGGGTTTATTTCCTAATCCTGCTGCCATAGATTTTTCTCTGTATTGTTGCGACAAATTACAACAGCTGAAAAATCTTACCATTGATGTTAATTCTAAAGAGAAGACATAATTTATTAATAGCATGGCATTTCAAAAAAGCTAAGTGGCCATAAATGATGCTCACAAACGGTCACTCTGCTTGTAATGTATATGTCCCAAGTCTCAAAAATTTCTGAAAACTTCCAAACTAAACTCTTTCATTAGCACTGGATATTCTGACAGGAAGAAGCTGAAAATCTATTGCCTGATTTAAGTGCATCACGGAATTAAACAGATTGGAGGATGTTTTCTTCCCCTTTTCCTGTCACTCAGATTTCCTTCCTTTTTCTTCTGTTGATTTTCAGTTTAAGCAGTTATTATTTTTTTTCAGTAAGAATAATTATTTTTTGCTCTTGTTCATGAATTTGCAGTTGAATTTCTTTGGATGGAAATGAAAAAAAATGAAAACTTTGTAGGTCTCTACCTTGTTTCTCTTGGGCAATGTATAATGTTTTGGTTTTTTTTTTTGTTTTGATTGTTTTTTGCGAATGCATGAGTTTGTTTAATTGGAAAATTTCTTAATTAACGATTTTGTGGAAAGTTTGGATCAACTGTTCTAGAGATTCCTTCCTCAGCAGACGGTGATAGTTGTTTGTGAGGAGTTCGCTGCTGCAGAGACACAATAGGTGATCTGAGGATGAGATGTTTTCTTTACATAATATAAAACTGAAAATATGTTGTTCCTTGTGATCCTGAAGTTTTTATATAAAAGATCATTCCAAAAGTGACAACCGAGTTGCATGGGTTTGCCAAGCTGTGGACTTGTTTTCTGTTTTGCATCGGTAGATGAAGTTGTGGTTTACCTAACCTTGCTTTTGTCTCTGTTTCACTGCAGGCATCTCTTGTGGAAAGTCTATGATTAGCTCCATGAGCCTCATGGGAGGAAGCAGTGGTGCCCCCTTGTATGACAGAAATCACGTTACTGGAGCTTCTTCTAGTAGCTCATCCAGCACTAAAGCCACTTTCTACCCTCAGGTGTGTCTTGAAAATATAGATGTGAATTAGATCCACTTCTCAAGAAAACGAAGATGAAAATTTTTGCTACTACATAGGAAGTTAATAACAGTTGTTCTTGGGTGGTACTGTTTATGAAGAATACAGGCCGAGTCCAACACCTGCTCAACTTCACAAAAGAGTTTTGTTGTATTTCACCAAGGTTACACAATGCTATATGATGTCTAAAACGTTTTGTTATTAGAGTGATACTCAGTTGGGTTGTTCCTGGGCACTTCTGTTCTTCTGTCTTGACTCCCTTGGAGATATCTTTGCACCTCTTTTGCTCTGTGTGAACTCTGATGTCAGTGGCCCAATGACATTTTGTGCTGTATAATACAGCAGGCACACATGGAATGAAAAGACAAGGAGTAGAATGAAAATGCATAAGAAATAAGCTCAGCGTGCTCTTTACCTGAAGCGTTGATTATTGATTCAAAGAACCAAGTGTTCACACTGGGAGAAAATCCTGGTACTAGAAGAGGTGGTTATATTAGTGTTTTTTTAGCTATAACTTAACCTGTTTCTGGCTTTTAACTGTTGGAAGTGACAGAATTTTAGTCCCCAAATCAATTTCTTGAGTTCAAAGATGTACAGTATGAATGGAAAAGAAGCTCTAAGAATATATAGGAGAGATCAAAGTTTACTCATTGCCAGTATTTGGTCATATGACATTTTCCTTAGTGCTTTTGAGCAGGAAATTCATTCACTTTTGTTTGCACAAGCTTGTAATATTAATCTTCTAGCTACTGAGGTGGTTTTTCATTAGTGTTTAATTGGGAGCCTACATGTTGTGTGGGTGTATGTGCCTTTGTGTTTACATGTAAACTGTTATATTACATATGGACATTTTGATTGATAGTGTTTTGCCTAGTGACAAGCATGTTCTCTCCCCTTTAAGAAGGGTAAAGATGGAGGAGAGACGACTGTGAGCTTATTAATTGAAAAGGTAAAATTGGTTAGACTTATTTTCTACATTACCTTCTCACTGAAGCCAAGCTAGTCATGGCTAGCAGATACTGGAATTCAGCGGGCCTCCTAATTTAGTTTGTCTCATGCTTCACCAGCATCTCTGAAACTTCCTGAACAATTTCATGCTAGTACATGGTTGTTGTGTCAGTGCCACACTAAAAAGGATGAATAGAAAAAATGTAGGTGGATTTATTTAAAAGAAAAAATCTTAAATCTTGAAAGACAAAAGTAGCCCAAAAGCTGATCCCGGCTCTGCCATTATATAGTATCTACATTTGTCCCAGACTCTTCCATTAGGCTGCTGGCCTAAACTAACCTGATTGCTACTGGGAATTCTTCTTCCATCCTTTCAGTTCAGGGCTTTGTGAGCCAGGACTTTCAGGGACAATATCAGCCTTTTGTTTAGGAAAGGTGGGGTGCCAGATTCTTATACAGAGGCTGTTGTGAGGGCTTTGCTACTGCTGATCCAAATGTTTTGGTCAGTTCTACCTGGTAACTAATTACCTAGCTTCACATTAACAACAAAAACAAGTGGTCTGAGCATCTAGATGTTTTGGCTTCCCCTTACTGCCCAATATTTGTTTAATACACCTTAGTAGCACTGATGGATAGTCTGATACAGACTAGGGAAGAATTGGCAATTATGCCAGTTTATATATCTGAGAACCTGGCCACAGGCATCCTGGCTGACACTTTTTGCTGTATTTTATTTGAATGTGGAGTGGTGTTGATGCAGGTCAGGATAGATCAAGAGGATTCAGAAGTAGAGTTCTGGAAGAGATTCTTGGGGCAATTAGTTATCATCCCCCACAGCTGGCAATGTGTGGTATTCAAGCTTGTCTGCCTTCACATGAAGTCTGGATGCAGGGCTTGACATTATTAGTCACATTATCAGTATTATTGTGGGTGCTGATGAGCTCAGCTCAGTGGCCAGGAGTCATTTTGATAGACACCGCACAGTGAAGACCTAAAGGATGATCTCTACTTCAATGATCTTACAGTATTACTATGAGAGAAGGACAGAGGCTGAGGAAGGATGCTGTCACAGTTACTGTGGCAGGCTGTAGCTCAGCAGAATGCCCTAGAGAGGCTGCTCAGAAGATGCTCACAACAGTAGCAAGGCCTTGCCATCAGCAGCGATGCAATGGTTTTCTGCATTGGAAGGGATGAAGCACTCTCCGTAGTTTTAGGCCACTGTCCTGCTGGTCATGTCACAGGTTCTGCTTCCTGCTAGAGGGGTAAGAACCCTAAAGGGGTTATATTTATCCTGAATCATAACAAGCTGTTAATAACCCTTAATCTATGAAAACAATCATGTACATGCACATACAGGCTAGGGCAGGCTGTAACTATTTCTTAGCTCCTAGGCTCTTTGCATTGTGAACTGTGCCAAACTGGGCCTCCTGACCCTGCTATTGTATGGTGGTAAGTTTAAGACCTGGGGGTGGAACAGACTTTATTTCCTATTAGCATTTGCTGAGGATGATGTCAGTCCTTACGTCCAAGGAACTGCACTGACATTCAGAAAAATTGGGTCCAGTTTCCAGCTTTACGTCAGCCTTCCAGCAGCACAATGAGCGTAGCAAGGAAGGAAATTCCCTTTACCACGAGAACATAGAAGACCTGCAGTGTACCTAAGCCCAGAGTAATCTCTCACAGTGAACTTAGGTGACCTTTAAAAAAAATGCATTAATCTACCCAAACAGCAAGGAGAGGAAGGTAAAATAAGGTAGAGTGACCTGCTGAAGACATGAGTAGTATTTTCAAAATAAATAGAGTTGTATAATGATCTCAAACTTACATATTGCTTTTTATTTTTCCTAGATCTTGAACCCACCTCCGTCCCCGGCTACTGATCGCTCCCTGTATAATGCAGAGATGTTTTATTCCTCAAACATTCCTTCAACCACGAGATCTTACAGGTACAGCTCAGATAAAAAGACTTGATAAATTTTCTGTTGACCTGTCCTTTAGTTTTGGATCTTAAGCAAAATGTTCTTGTTTGTACATTGTTGGTTTTTTTTGAACAAGGTAAAAATGCCACCTTTCCCTCTGCTCATAAATGACCATTCAAATTGAGATTATGCCAGCTGTGACCTTAAACAATGGATTCACATCTTATTTTGACATAACAGGGTTTAACACCTTTCAACACAGTGTTGCTGATTAAGAATAAAACATGTGCAATGTATATATTGCTTAGTTATGGTGCCTTAGCATCCTGTGTAGAGAATTTTGGTGTTTTCTGTTAAAACTCTGGTGGGTTGACCTATTTGTTAGTGACTGGACTAAATGGTCACGGTGGTCTTCTCTGGCTGTCCAGATCTATAGATCCATCTGGTCAGGGACTGTCATAATGCTCTGCTGGCTGTGGGTGACTGTGCCATTCAAATTTAGCACAGTTCAAGTACTTCTTGTTGGTTTCTATCAAAGCCAGAGTTATGTGCATACAGGATGAATAAAGAGCTCTCTTGACTGGGAACACAAATTCTTTTTCAATCTCTGTTTTCCTTTTCCCCAAACTACAACTAATGCCTGTGCATTTTCTTTGCAGGCCTTACCTTATACGAGGGATAGCTCCACCCACAACCCCATGCAGCACAGATGTGTGTGACAGTGACTATACTACCAGCCGATGGAAGGCCAACAAATACTATATAGATTTAAATTCAGACTCAGACCCTTATCCCCCTCCACCCACACCTCGCAGCCAGTATATGTCGGCAGAAGAAAGTTGCCCTCCATCTCCTGCCACAGAACGAAGCTATTTTCACCTCTACCCCCCTCCACCCTCTCCTTGTACAGACTCCTCATGACCTCAACAGAAGGAACTTTTCCTGTAAATATTTTTAAATATGAACAGATTTAAAATATATATTTTATGATTTAAAGTTAAATAGGGGTGGGAATTTTTTTTTAAAATGTGAATAAAAATGGGTGGGAGGGATGGGGCTGTGAAAATTGTACAGAGGAAGAATATTTATAAAATTGATTTTTTTAACTTAATTTCCATTCTTTTGTGCCATATTTGCCTTTTGAAATCGTGGAACTGACTTAATCTCCAAAGGACTGGGGGGTGGGTGGGGGATGTTGAGCTTTTTTTGAATTTGTCACCTTTTTATACGCAAAATGTGTGTAATTATTTTTACTAATGTGAAAAAAGAAAGTTAAGTGGCTTGTGGGAGGAGAACACTAAAGAAAGACTAATACTCTTGGAGAAGACATGCTTAAATAGAATTGTTTGTCAGTATCTCATCCCTTCTCCACCACTGGGACAAAACGTGCAAAGAGTACCACTGTCAGATGCTCCTATTTCAAGTGAGCTGAATGCTTCCGAGCAGAACTTGTATATGGAGACTTGGATTTTGAACCTCGCTCTCCATTTGCTCAGCACTGAACTAAAAGAACCCTTCTTTTAGCCAAACCTTCCAGCTTAATTATGCCCACAGTTGTGTCCTAACTCATGCCAACAGTGCATGTTGCCAGTTCTGGAACTGATTCTAGCTAGAAATATATCCAGCCCCAAAAAGCTTATTTTAGCTCCAGTCAGTTCCCCACTTTGAATGCGTGGTAGTAGAAGCAGTTATACTGACCTGTCACAGAGATCAAGGGGCTCTTGACATAGCTTTTCAGCAGAGAGAAATGCCTGATGAGCTGCAGCTTTGCTCAGACTCGCCATTTTAATGGTGATGAAACCAAGCTCCTTCATCCTTTTCTAGCAGCCACTTCATTGTGAGGCTTTGGTGACTTGTGTGAGAAGGAGCTGTGATAGTCAGCTGCTTCTCAAAAACCAGTGGTACTTCAGTTTTTACCCGAAAGTCCAGTAATTCACTGTGCTGCATCTCTGAGGTGTTTACCTGTGTTGAACTGATCAAAGAATTGCTTCGTCTTTGATGTTCGTTTCACAAAGTGGGATGATATGGTGACCTGTGTTCATTTAAATGAGAAAGCTGTTGCTTATTAATCTGTGTTTGTAGAAAACGTTACCTGCCTAGCTCAAAAACAAAACGCCTGCCATTTGAACAATTTAGTCATGTCATCAAAATTTTCCACCAAATTAGTTCAGGTTTAGAAACATAAAAAGCACAGGAATTAGAGAAGACATACTTCTGATTCTCTTAAAATAATAATAATAAAACAACAAACTCCTGTATCCTCAGGACACCACGATCATTGAAGTGCTCATGCTTCCAGCTCCTACCAAAAAACCCCTTTGTGAATGGGGGGCTAGAATCCGTGCCTTTTACAATATCGGAGATTTTTTTCTGCTTTGATTCTTCTCTTGCTGTAACAACAAGGATTGGGTATTGCATGTCACTCACAAATCCAGCTCTGATGATGATAAAATCCAGCTCTGATGATGACAATGTGAGTGCCTACCTGGACATCTGAGGGAAGATCTGAATATGCAGACCTGCACCTGTTTCTGCAGCTGCTGAATAATAGATGTGTTAGGTCTTTGACAGCCTTAATATTGTTGGCAATGACGAAAAATTTTTCTTTTTTGAATTTAATTCATATTTGGTTTGGGGTCTTAGGAGCTGGGACCACAGTGTTCTGATCCAGTTTGTGTTTCCAGATTTGTTAGTGCAGATCTGTCTTCCAACCTACATTGCTCAAGGATAATATTTGTGTTGGCACCGGTGTATTACTGAAACTTTTTAAGTAGCTTTTATTACCTTCACGGCTAAACTTTCACTTCTGAGATTCACGTTTGGCACAAAGATGATGCCCACCATTTTCTTTGTGGAGAAAAATACAGAATTGGAGAATACAGCATTGGAGTTCGGAGTTTAAGAATGGATTATCTTCTCCTATCCCCTGTCAACATTAGTAACTATAGCATGCCAGGAGAGACAAGGTCATAGATTGTTACTCTTAGGATGACTTGGCAGATCTCTGAAAAAGTGTCAATGATTTGGTAAAACAAAAGAGCGCTTTCATGTGATCGTGTTTCAGTGAACTAAATCATGACTTTAGATTCACAGATATTTTATGTATCACATCAATCATATGAAGGAATACTTGTCCTGCGTTAGAGCAGTTGGTCTAATTTCACATCATCTGTAGTTTTGTGCATAACCATTTGCCACTTACAGTGAATGCATTAACTGTTTCATGTTACAGTCCTAGCTTAGAACCACATCATATTAATTTTCCTGTGTTCTTGTGATGACACTGGATGAAAAATTACCTTTTTTTTTTTAATTAAACCACTGGTCATTTTAAAGAGCCACAACTGTAGCAATCCTAACCACTTCATCTTGTATCCTAGTACAAAGTTTGGAGTTGAATCCTTGAAAATTAGCAGTTGTGCTGAGAGTTAAACTGTCTTAAGGGTCAAATTCTTTTGGACCTTAGGTATTCAGTAGGAAGCAATCACTTTCTGAATGGAATGAACTAAGCATGAATGAATTAAGTCTCTTATTTCAGTTGGACGTTCAGATTCTCTTGCTGCTGATATTTTCTGAGAAATTACTTCATCTGAGGGACTTGAGGTTTTGTGATCAGAATCTAAGTTCCACTCTGCTCCATACTATTGATTAAAAGCCTTTCTAAAAAGAACTTGTATGCAAATTTAGCATCAAAACATTTAAATACTAAAATATTACTTTTGATTGCTGTAGGGTATCTACTATAAAAGGATTAATGCACTCTTGGTGTCAGAAAATATGATATATTTGAATGAGAGGAGCTACTTCTCCCCAGAACTATCTCCCAACGAGTTTTTAGTAAAGCGTGGTTTCTATCCTGTGAGCTTTCTGGCTAAAACTTCGAAAACAGATGCTAGTTTCTTCTAGATCAGGACGAGGGAAAGAGTTGCATGGAATTACTGAATGCATATGATGAATTGTAGCATTTCGGGGCTAAACAGGAAGTAAGTGGGGAAGTGCTGTCTAATTGAGGTCTAAGCATAATTCTACTACTGCAAAAATGTAGTCTGAGAAAGCAGGCTGAAATATCTCAGGAGTTCTGCCCTGAGAATCTGCAGGGGGATGCATGCGACTAGACTAGCTGTGTGAATTGTGAGTACTTGTATCAGTTTATTCAAATGTTTTCCAAGCCCATTTATGACTACATATCACCACTTAAAGCAGCTCAGGATGTAATATAGAACAGCATCTGGATGGCAGCTAGTGATAGGCAAATGATCGGGTTGATTCTGTGTCACGTTGAAAGGACAGATGTCCTAGCAGCTGATTTGCCTTCCAGTGCAGTCATAAAAGCTGCTACTAGGGACATCTTCTCTTTGTCTTTGTCCTGTTTGCAGAACAGATGTAGCAGCAGTGTGAAGCTGTAAGGCAAATAAGCAGACTTAAAATTAAATCATGGTCTTCAGTACTGAAGTATCCTTTAATTTCAAGCAAAGGATTTGTGTAAATTATGGATGGACTTCAGCTGGACTGATCAACAGACACTGCACCCTGAAATTTACAGTGGGTGTCATTGATTCGTTCACCACTGCTGGATGATTTTGAGGAAACTTTGTTAGCATTGCCTAGTTGTTTTAGTGTTTCAATTTTCCTGCTTGGACAGATTGCCAAAGAGCAGTCAAGCTAAGATAAGTCTGTATGTACAACAAACTGTTTTCTTCAGAGTAATGTCAGAGTACAAAATGTCCCAAAAATGAAGTTGTGCCATTATCATCATGATCTAAAGAGGAAAGGTGAAATAATCGAAAAATTTCTTCTTTTCAATAATGGGTTTGACTTTTTGGTAATAAAGTTTGATCACTCTGGTTTGCAAAGAGTGCAAGCACTCCCTTAAAATTCTGATTCTTCTCAATGTAACAACAAAATGGTCTCTCTCTCTTCAACATGTCCCACACAGCTGGGATAGGCTTTTTGGAGATCTCCAGGTCCAAGCCCATTTACCCTGGACCTATATTTAGTCTGATATTTAGAAGGTCATACGCTAGATATAAGACTCATATTCTTCCATTTTTATGGGGGTCAACTAGTCATAGTTGGATTCTGGGGCTTTTGAAACTTTAAGTGTCTGGGCACAGCAATGAACAAGGATTTGGAGGCAGCAGCACTCAGTAGGGGCTTGTCATGATGGGCTGATGTCAATCACACAAACATTTCTCCATTGCCCATAGGGTAGATCCCTTTACTAGAGAGAACTCCATTGCTGCCCTTCATTAGAGCCTGTGGAGCATGTTGTAGTACTTTATGAGTGTGGTCAGTCAGACTTCACAAAAGTTGTATCTTGTTTGCTTCAAGCATTATCAGAAGCAGATCTTTTCTGATGTCAGTCATTTTGTTGGGGTATGTGTTCAGTCACTCCAAATGAGTAGTTGTGCTTATGATTGTACTACAAGTGATATCCATTAATGTCAGGAAATGAAAACAGAAGGCAGGCATGTTCCCAATAATTAATAACACACAAGAGTGCCTGGCATGGCGCCCTGAGTTAGAAATAACATGTTTGTTGCTACAGTGCTGAGGGACATTTTATAAACTTCGATATTTGGACTGAGCCTTAGACAAGCCACAGTCAAAGATGACAGTCGTTTGCAGATCACATATTCAGTTATTTCCATGCTCAGTTATGAGTGCATTATAAATGTTGAGTGCAGTCCTCACCAGAAGTTTGACTTCTCTGTAAAAGACTCAGGGAAGGCTGTGTCCTAAATGCTGAAAGTGCCTGCTGGTTCTGTTACTCTTCCATTATGCGTTGCAACGTTTTCTTTTCATCATTAAATGTAAAAAGCCCTTTCATCATTTATGAGGAGTTTAGATAAACACCTCAAGATATTTATGAAATGTTAAAAGAAATAGTCTTATACATAGGTATTTTCAGTGCTGTCACGTCTGCTAGCTCTCCCTCCAGAAAACAATTTACAAAAGTTTTTTTTTTTTTTTTTGTAAAGGGGATCTTTTATTTACTACATTTACTTTGCAGTTGGCCAACTATGCTGTGGGTCTCTTCACATAAAATCATAACCCCTGGGCAAGGGGTTGGGAGTGGGGGAAAGGAGAAGTTGATTTTAAATGAGCCTACTGATAGGAATGATGGAAACCAGTCTGATACAAACGGCTCCTGCATTCCACAACAAAATTCCTCGTGTGCCACATGCTGACCATGCTCCCAGCTGCCCGCGGCAGCAAGTCAGCCTACCTTGGCTGTTTGCAGCACAACCCACAGCCCTCATTGCAGCTCACCTCAGGAGTCGGGGGCTTGGTTCTCTCCAGAATCCTGGTGGCTAAAAGACCGCAATCCCCATTCCTAAACGGGACGTTTTATATTCACAAAATACATGCAGAGGACATGACTTGAAGGAGTTATCAGAGGAGAAAAGCGACTTTTGACAGCCACAGTGACAGCCCAATTCACCAGCATTCACGTCTTTGAAAAGCAAGTACTCCCACTGATGCCCGTTTCTCTAAGAAAAGAGTAATGCTGCTCTTGTGACAGCATTCCCAGGGTAGCACCGTTTGACAAAGGGAGTAATGTTCCAGTTTGGTTTGTACAGAGATCCTGCAGCGTGTAAATAAGTATGGAAGAGTTTTAGTTGCAACTACAGCTGCAATAGTTGTAAATGGAATTAATCAGCCTAAAGAGATAAAAACAAAAGCTGTTGAAAACAGGAGGACTGCTTTGCTGTTGGATGTGAAATTTGGAGGGCATCATAAAGAAAAACTCTAACCCAGACTGCTTTCTTACTTATCTAATTGTATTGTAATTGCTGCTATTGTAAATGTACATGAATATACAAAGACTACCAAGAATTTTTATGATAAACCCACACAATCTTTTTTATATTTATATTAAAATGTGTATTCTGCAAAAAGCCTAATAATTACAGATTTATGTGTATCATTTTGTAGAATTTGTTACTACAAAGGACAAGCAAACCCAATACTTAAGTGCCTTGTGTATTTTAAACAGCTCAGACATTGACTGGGGAAAGAAGTAAAGCCTTAAATCACGAATGTCCCCAGAATCATATGTTGATTGTACTCCCCTGGTTCTAACACAGCATCATGTTACTGCTAGGGTTCTCCTCAGTTAAAATACATACAGCCTCAAGTGGAAGTGAAAGCTGACAACTTTTGATTTTTTTTTGAGCGTATTTATCTTAAGTTTGTACTAGATCAGAATTTGTCTCAAATGCATTATTTCAAGTGGACTTTTATATATTCGTATCTGTTTCAACAGCAATCTTGACACCTGTTAAGTACATAACATTAAAAAGAAATGCTAACAAGCGATACTTATGTATTTGGGGATTAAATTGACATTATTTTCAGATTGTCACTGCAGTACTGTTCATTAAAGCCATTTATTGTGTTACAGCAAGTCTTTACCAATTGTTTTTCCAAATATGGCCTTCCAGCATACAAATGAACCTAGTGGTAAAGTCTTAAGAAAAATTTCTTTTGAGGCTTTCCTCACTTAAGACAATTACACATCAACAATTTTCTGGTCATGAAACTGCAATGTTTCTTTATGTTAACAAAACTGAAGTCTTGTTTGAAGTAACTGATATTTTGTATAAATATATGTAAGGATAACAGATTCTGCATTTGTACTATAGATTTTGTGGATTTTGTTTTATAATAAATACTTTTAAAAGATTCAATTAGCAGCACTTTTTATGAACAATGATGTTTCATCATCTACAGTAGAGACAACTAACCAGTGTATCACAATTGTTTTAGATACTGTTTGGTAAGGATAGTGTTGCTCTCTCCTTGTTTTTATTTTAAAATATATAGAGCAAGGAGGTGAAGAGGTTGATTGGAAAATTGATTGTCTTTAAGATTACAATTGTTAGCACACTATAGAGTCTACCACAACATTGTCGGCATCGTTACCTTGTAAAAAAAGTCGCACTTCATAGCAATAACCTCTGTGGTTTTGCTAGACTGGATGAGATCTGTATTTTTTTTTTCTTTTTTAACGTATTTTTTTCAGGCAGGTGCAGTTAAAATGAAAGCCAAGCTGAACAGAAGCCCACTTCTCCTTGATAATAAACTTACTTAGAGAATCAGACCTAGAGACTCAGGAGTTAGCGTTGGGTTGAAAAAGACTGAGTAATATGTGCTCTTGGGAGCCCGCTGTCGTGACATGGGCATTGTGAGAAATAGTGTTCACTGCAAATGCTTAGAATCGCTCAGACCATCTGCATCAGACCCCAGAACTGCTTTTCAGAGCTCAGGCACTGTCAAATGACCAACAGGTGTAGGGACAAAAGTTCCACGGTCTTAAAACAGAGAGGATTGTATTTCCTTGCCGTAACCTCAGTGAGACATGACTGCAGCTAAGGTTGGGGAAAGAAACTTGAAGAGGCATAGGCTGACTTTCCACCTTGTTCATAAAACTATGGAGAGGGCTGCTGACAAAGAGACAGCATCTTCTCTTCCAGTTTTGCTAAAGGGTTACCTCTGGCTGAAGAAGGTAAGTAGCAGTCATTTTAAAAGGAATTCTCACTTCTTTTCTATGTTCTGCATCATTTAAAGTAGTTTCAAATGCTTTGAATTACTTCTTTTGAAAACGGATTAGTGATTTGTTTGGTTGGTTTTTGGTTATTAATTGGAGTAGCATTTTCTCTCTCATATTATAGCAACCGCTTTTGTTTTTAGGAATCTGTCTAATTATATACTTCTTAATATTTAAAACTAGACAGGATTATTATGTGGTATTTTCTCTGCATGGGGGGATACTCTGTAGCATGCAATGTAAGAGATCAGACAATTCATAATTCTCTCCTACATGAATGAACAAAAACCCAGAAACACTTTATACTTGTATTATCTTCCAAAACTCAGGAACTCAGGTGTCTAGAAAGACTGAAATCCTCAGCATTACCAGCATTTCTCTCATTCAAGTGAAATAATTTAGCTACTATCAACTTAAATTCTATATAATGTTTGACCTATTGCCTCATAGGTCCTTTTTCTGTCTATAAAACAAGTTTCTGTCTGTGATGTTTACATAAACGTAAGTGAAACTCAGTGCGTCTGCTAATCTTTGACAAAGTAAAGCTGAGTTATCATCATTAAGTATCTGTTTTTCCACAGGTCTCAGTGCATCTGTGATTTCACAGAAAGTAGACTGAGGATTTATAAGAATAAGCAGTTCTGTTAGTTCGTAACTGTGGAGTGACAGAGAATTGACTGTGAAACAAAGATTAGGTAGAAGACATAAATCAAAAAGGATAAGGAAAGACTCCAGGTATCCATGAGACAGGTTCCTCAAAGACACGTCAGGTACGTCAACAGGCTAGAGAGAGCAGTCAATCCCCCCAAATATGCAAAGAACATCCATCGGAGATCAAAGCCTGCAGTTATGGCAGAATTGTTCTGCTAACACAGACATAACTTATCCCATTTCACAGACATATCCTATCACAAGGTAATAGTTCTAACAACAAATGACGTATCTGTAAAGCTGTATGTATCTGCGTGTCAGCAATACTTGGAGCTGCAGAGAAATTTAAAATTAGAATCTGTATTTGGATTTCAAAAATCTCTAGCATCGTAGTGTCTGAAACTCATACTTGGAGACAAAAGTTTTTTTTTTTTTTTTTTTAAGTACCTTAAGGCTGGGGAGGAGATAAAGCATGCGTAGGAAAGAACAGTGATACGTATATATTAACAAAATCATGTTACAGGCATCTAAAGTACAAAGCCAGTCTAGGCCAGAAACCCATAACCAACCACCCATGGACCAAATGTGATAGCTCAGCAGGTGTGCCATGTACAGGCACACAAAGGCTCAATGTTTTGCTTAAGATGGGGTAAAAGGAAGATCCAGGAACAGAATACAATTTTCACGGTCCTGATGCAGAACCCAGATTATTTCCCCTTTTGCTTTAAGGCTGCATTGGCCTTGTTAAAAGGACCATTGAGCATACAGGCAGATTGATACGGGAAGATAGCTTTACAATTGTTACTGCCACAGCTGACTCTTGAATCCTACAATGAGCCTTCATTGCAGTAATACTACATATATGTGTATATATATTTTTTGGTATGTGTGTGCACTGAAGAAAACAGCATCTCTGCTAAGCAACTTTGTCTGTGTAGCTATAGCAGCAATTTATTTGGTGCCTGATCCAGTAACTATGAGGGGGAATCTCATCCAACGTGATGGAGAATGGGAGAGGTTGACAACGTCCCTGACTATAGCTCATCAGTGGGTGAGATTAATCATTAAAGGAGCCAGCTCTTGTCAATTTGACATGTGCTTTTCTCCCAGCTTTATTATGCTTTGGTATGCTTATACTTAATTTTTTTTGCATTTCATTTAGTACACTCATGTTTGGATTGTTTGCATGTTGCTTAGGATGCTTATGCTTAAATCATTTACATTTTGCTTAGATATAGATGTTTGTGTAGTTAAGGCTCACTGCTACAATAAAATCGCTGCTACTTGGCACTCAGTTCATTGCCACTTTGTTGTCTAGTATCCAAAGAACCCTGTTGTGCTGTGACATTTTTGGCATACTGGGAAGGATAGCAGGCACAAAATGACTAACGATAAATGGAATGCCTTGGAGGAGATGTCTGAAGGGATGTTGGAAGGGACTGTCCTGTAGTCAGGACTGGACCTGATCAAATTGCTCTGACCCTGCTAATGTTTGGGAACAATCTGTGGGCTGACATTAATGCCAGAAAAATAAATTAGGCAAAGAAAAAGGAAGGTCTGATCAAACTTCTGTGTTGCTGTTGGAGGGTGTCTGAGAATGATAAAGATGATTTATAAAGAAAAATTGAACAATTAGAATCTGAGTTCCAGGTTTAATGAAACAATATCAGAACAGGAAAATGGATGTGAAAAATCTCATGACCACTATACAATTTGGGGGAGATCAGATTGAAAATCGGATCATTGAAAAATCCTCAAAAGAAGGATGAACAACCCCAATCCTCCATTTTAGTGGCAGATCTGGAAGGTGGGGATGGGACTATTTGGTCATCCAGTGACAATGAGGGGGGTTCTACTGGCAAGTAGGTAGTCTGGTATCCAAAGAACCCTGTTGTCCTGTGACCCTTATGTTTCACTATCATGAGACCGGTTTGGCTTTTTAGAACTAAGTTAATCACTCATACATTTTCTTCTTTGGAGGTAAACACAGAAGGTTTGCAAATCCAGAGATGAGAATCGGGAAAATGCAAATACCCAGGAGGATCAAAGGATCTTATACAAAAACAAACAAACAAATGCTGTCCTTATATCCCTTATTTGCAGACATCTGCATGGTGCCAGGGCAAGGGCATGGGGATGATTTAGCATTTCAGGGAGAAGAGACAGTAAAGTGAATCCTCAACATGTCTTTCCTCCTATCCTTGTCATCAACCACAGCATAAGTGCAGGCATTTTGGGCTGCTTTTGTTTACAGACTGTGATGTTTGACAGCAGCTGGGAATAATTTCTCCCACGTAGACTGTTTTGCTTGTCTCTAACAGGAAGTATGCAAGCACCTGACCTGCCTGTAGAAAACATGGTCCTTTGGCCTGGAGCGGCCTGTGTTTGGCTCTTCATTTCTAACAGAAAGGCATTAGTTTACCCAATGATGTGACTCCTGCCTACTGCTTGGTGTTTAAACAGTTCTGACAACTGATTCTTTGGTGTTGCTGAAAACAGTGTCTATCTATATTTATCTATGTTTATATATATACACATGGACTTCCCTGTCCCTCACTTTTGTGCTGTCCTTTTTCTGAGAACACATATAGAGAATCATAGAATGGTTTGGGTTGGATGGGACCTTAAAGATCATCTAATTCCAACCCCCTGCCATGGGCAGGGACACCTCCCACCAGCCCAGGTTGCTCCAAGCCCCATCCAGCCTGGCCTTGTGCATTTCCAGGCATGGGGCTTCCACAGCCTCTGTGGGCAGCCTGGGCCAGGGCCTTACCACCCTGAGTGAAGACTTTCATCCTAATATCTAATCTAAACCTACCTGCCTTTTAGTTTAAAAGCATTACTGATTGTCCTGTCACCACACCCCCTGACAAAGAGTCCCTCCCCAGCTTTCCTGCAGCCCCCTTTAGGCACTGGCAGGCTGCTGTGAGGTCTCCCCAGGGCCTTCTCTTCTCCAGGCTGAACAACCCCAGCTCCCTCAGCCTGTCTTCATAGGAGAGGTGCTCCAGCCCTTTGATCATCTTCATGGCCCTCCTCTGGACTTGTTCTAATATGTCCATATCTCTACATGTATTTTCTTTCTATTTGTAACTGCTACATATGCTTAGATGTGAATGCTTGATTATCTAAAAATTAACTCTTCTTGACCCTTCCCCATTGAAATCAACCCCCACACATACAACCAAGCCAAGCCAGATTCCCAGAAAGAAAATATACATTTGCTACCTTGTTGTTCAGTTCTGTACTGTCCCTTTTTTGAGCTTTGTTCTTTGCCACAGGCTTAAATGGCTGTGATGAACCTTGTGTCCTTTTGAAGGCTTCAGACATGAGACAGATTAGGCTTAAGCTACACTGGTATGATGCTGTGGGGAAGCATAGGCTGGTGCAGGACCTAGAAGACCTGGAAAAAGCCAGACTCTGGGCTGGGAGCTTGCAAATAGCCTGTCCAGGTAAGGCCTGCTCTAAACTGTGCTGTTCATCATGAGGTTGCATAAACCCAGAGTGTATTTCAATAAGAATGAGATCAGTTTTCTGGAGATGCTTTTGCCTCTCCTGTCTGGGAGGATGGCCTTTGTTCTTCTCATTAATTAAATAATTTTGGTCCTCTTCTGGCATAGAAAATCAGAAGCATTAAATGTCCATAATCTCAGACCCTGCATATGAGTGATGTGAGAAAGCAGTGTCTAACTCATTACTCAAATGAGAAAACATAAGTAATTACAGCCCAGTGTCCACTCCTAGCTCCTCTTGTTATTGCTTTCTGTACATTGTGTGGGCTCTCGCCATCACACCTCAACAAAGGTCTAGAAAATATCAGCTGTGGCAACCCCCAAGTGCAAAATAGATATATTCTCACTCCATCCCATGGGCAGGTGCTGAGGTATCCGAGCATCTTCACTTGTCTGCTGCAAGGGAAAATGTTACCCTTCCCCTCCAGATGGACCAGCATTAATGAGACATAGAAGAGCTGCCCGTCTAGAATTTAACTTTTTAGTGGCAGATTGAGTTTATGATGGAAAATTAGTGAGAGAGCATCTTAATGCATTATTTCTTTGCCCCTCCCTGTGCTCCTTCCCTTGTCCCCACCCCTCTTCCACCACTGAGACAGAGTACTTACATTTCTTATCCAAACATGCCACCTACTGTTGGCATGGGAAGCATGGTATAGTCAGTAAAGGCAGTGCATACGTTAACCAAACTAGATGCAATGCTTATTTGCATTGCAAAACCAAGCGAAGGACCTGGGTATCACAGGTTAGTCTGCTCTCTGCCGTCGTGGAAGAATCATACCATGTAAATGCCATGGAGCAGCAAGGCCCAAACCTCGACAAACTTACAGCCTACCATGATGTTATTCAGAGCTGGAGCACTTAACAGACACTGCCTGAACAATCCCTTTTCAGCCTCCTGCTGAGTTTCTAACAGAGCAGGGGTGGAGTCAGTGGAGGTAGGAAAAAAATGGTGTTCGAATGGTACTGGAAGTGCAAAGCAACACTCAGTGGCTGCTTAGTAAGAGTAGTGTTAGCAAAGAAGGACTAGAGGAAATGGTTTCATAAGAATGAAATAATCATCTCTAACTTTTTTTTAGTGACCAGAGTAGCGTTTAGATGAGTGTATACTGGAGAGAAAGTGTTAAACCTCCTAGAGAAGAAGAGACGTGTTTAGAAGCAATGCAGAAACTAATCCTTCCTGCCCACCCCACTCCCCCACGTGGCTGAAAGTGAATCAGACTTGCCTTTGCTTCTCCCTCCTCTCAGTTTCCTAATAGCTGGATGAGAAAAGGGAAGAGGGGATTCCTCAGAGGCAGTTGAGGGAGAAAGCTGTCTCCTACCATTGGAAATCCATGCCCAGGAGGAAGGTGGATGGTCCTTGAGGTTGGAGGAGGATAGCAGGAGCATCAGAGTTTAAGCAGGAAGTTAAAGCATGTAAGGTTAATTTGGGGGGGGGATGAATAAGTGGGGTGAGGTGAACAAAAAAGGAACGAGTTAGAGGGAGAGGCTAACAAGAAGCTTGATGATCTGTCCTAGGCAGACTTTTCTGTCCCTTTCTGTAACATAATTTTACATTAAGGCCTCTTTTATTTAAGTCCAAGTCATCTTTTTTCTCCATATTTTGGAGAGTCAGTTGTTCTGCAGCCATGTTAAGTCTGAGTACTGGGGACTTGAGGAAAATGAAGGCAGACAAAAACAATGATTAAAAACCCTATCCGTGATCTTTCTGTAGTTTGGCTCAATGTGTTTTCAGTATGTTAGACTGACAATTCAATTACAGGACAGTTACTGCAATTGAAAAACTTACATAGACAGTACTCTTATTTTCCTGTGATTATTTTAAGGTTACTCTTATTTTCTATTTTCTCACCTTCTCGACTGGGGCACAGCTGTTTTGTATTGGTGGTTTTCACTCAGCCTTGTTCAGTGTGTTTTCCCATTCATGCAAAGTTACGCTTCTTGACACTTACTATGAATTTACTGAAAGATATGTGACCTCAATGGGAAGTCTAATGGAGACTAGTTTTTGTGTGTGCATGTAGATGGGATCTTTCCAGGTTTAAACTGTGGTAATACCTATTAGAGTAGCAATAACATCAGTGAGGTTAAGAACTAGAAGCTCATTGTGCAAATTCCCCATATTAATTTTTTGAAGACAGACTCTTGTGGGAAACACCCAAAGTATCTTAATATGAATGAATGACAGATAAATCTTATTCCATATCTTCCTGTATTTTGTTTTGTTTCAAGCCAGGTTATGTGCCTAAGCTTTTGGCTGCATTTTTTTTCTATTTTGCCCTTGAAAGGCATACCTCGTGGATCATGCTATCAATTTTGTTTATGTTGTTTAAACAAGTCTATTATGAGTTAGCCAGTCTGCTTTACCTAGAACTTGAGTACTATTCCTTGTGTCTTTTAGAAGTGAGCCCATAACTGATATCAGCAGAACATATATATATATATATATATATATATGTGTGTGGACTCGTTGCATATGTTTAGAGACACTACTCCAGTTACGGCATCCTTATTATCGTGTACTTTGCTAAAACAGTGTGGGGACTGGTTATCACTTCAGTGCAGCGTTAGAAATGGTTCTTCTTGGCAGGCCAGCAAATAGACTTATTCTCTTCATTGGAAATGCTGCAATTGTTGGAATATTGTACCTAGGGAGCTTATATGGTGAACTGCAGCCCAGTGATACCTCTGCAGAGGTTTGTTGTGATGTTATAAAATGGTATTAGAAGGTTGAGGATGAACTCTAAAATAGCACACAGGCTTCTAAAAGATGTCAGTCTGACAAGTCCTGCCTAAAATGCTGTGTTGTGCTTGAGATATCCAGCAGAACTGACCCCATACCTAACGATGTGTTAATGTACATGCTTCATAATCAGTGACTTTTCTGTAAGCTGTCCCAACTCCTGCCTTTGTACTATAAATCCAGGAACTAAGTGACCTTGCATTTAAACTCCCAGACGAGACTGGTATGTTCGGCATGCTCTGAACACACCTAACTCCTCCTGCCTGGGCAGAGTCGGACTCAGGCCAACACTGACTCTGAAAACGCTGGGCTGATGTCGTAGGTCTGCTGCAGCCTGAGAAGACTTAAAAATAAGTGTTGAGAGTGTATCTTCATGACCAGAGTTGCATGTGTGGGGGGTGTGTATGTGCACATATCTGTGCATGTGGGGGGAGTGTGTGTGTGTATGTAAATATATATGCACAGAAATACAAATTTACAAGCTGACTTCCTTACAGTTATTTAGCCTCAGCAGAAACTAAATGCTGTGCACAAATATCTATGTTTATGTATTGTCTCTTGTAATATAAATACTTGTGTATAACATTTCACTCCTGCTGAAGCTAAGATTTACTTAGCTCCCCCCACCCCCCTATTTTTTTATTTTTCTTTTTTGGAGACGTGGTGGTGTTAGTTACACTGCATATGAACACTCAGGACTTTAATTCTCTGTTATTCTATCCGAAGCCGAATTCTGTAAAAGAGTGTTTTGAAGTTGGCAATCACAGCTTTTTTAAAAAAGTGGTGACGTGTATGGCTTGTCAAGAGAACCTTTTTGATGACAAAAATTGATCCTCCTCCAAATGGCAGATGCTTACTCTTTTTCATAAAAACTATGAGGAGTTCCAAAATATTCCGTGTGTTTGTTAGGGATATTTCTACCACAGCTCCTTACATGGCCTTACATTTCCAATTTTCTTCTCTTGCTGTATTCATCCTGAATCTTTTATGAAGTTTCAGCTGTCAGCCATGGCCACAGCAGCTAAACTGCCTTAGGTACATCCAAATAAAATGCAGTGTGCATTTAAACTTAAGCAAAATAGTTTCTTCTACAAAAATAAGGTTTGTTTTGTTTTTCCAGAATACTTGGAATATACCAAAATTCATTTTTATTCAATGGTATCAGTTGCTCTAGAATTCATGAATTCATACTTCGAATGGGAAAGGTACCTCTGTATGAATGCTATTAACTTCAACATTGAACTCAAAGATTTAAAGTACTTTTAAAGTTTTGCTTTAAGTCTGTCCCCAGTAGTGACAAAGTGTTCATTAAAAAATAATGGCAAACCTCCCGTAAACTTAGGAATGAGTTTAACATCAATGGGGCACATAGATTAAAATGTTAGAAAATAAAGTATACTTAAGCACTTAAATATATTGAATAGCATCTTTAAGTGGACCCTATATTGTACAATACAGCCTAAATTTAGGAACGTATACTAAATAATACTGTTTTTTTCACATTTTCAAGTTCTGTTCTTAGTCTTGCTTTCAATCCCCGTTTTAGCAGTCACCTCACTCAGCTAACAAGATACTCTGTGCAACTGAATGTGTGGCATTTTAACCTGGAGTCCTGTTCAAAATGCATTGACATGCTCCGTTACATGGAAAGATGGCATAGATACACTATGTTACTGTGTGTGACAACTGTCTAATTCATGGTACAGCAAAAGCTGATTTTTTTTAGGAAATGGTAAGTAGAGTCCTGTATTCATATAGTTATAAGGAGGGCATTGTTTACAAAACCGGAACTCCCGTCCCTTGCACCAGGAACTTGCCATAAATCTCGTCACAAACATGGAGACGGGTGCAAACTCCATTGTAGGCAGTGTCACAGTCATTATATTTTTATCATCTGTGGCAAACAGCTGTTGGTGGTTCTTCAGAACACTTGGAAGATTTATTGCTTGCTCCCTTAAGAAACTGGGCAGAGATTAAATAATGACTTTCTTTACTAGCTGTTAATCTTGGGCCAGGCAGCTACTTCAATGTGAACGTTGTTTTCACCCCATGGCAAAGAGAGTTTTCGTTTTCACTATCTCAGTATTGCTGCAGTGTTCTGAGAACTGAAACCTGCTTCTTGAAAACTGTCAGTTTCTTTTTGGTGTTCTCCCCCAGAGCTTGAGTTTTTCCTGCACCAAGTGATATGATTTCAGAGATGCTTCATTCCACAAAGAGTTTGACGACTGTTAATGGCCTTATCTTTTGATTGAGAATCCAATCAATGAAAAATAGGTGTTTTGTCCAATAGATTGAAAGTGTGTACGTGTGTTGCGGTGAATAAAATATCATTCACCTGTTGAGCTGTATGCTAGTGCAGCTTATCGAAGTTCAATTCTGGAAGGCAGAAATACTTTGCGAAGGACAGAGTTGTGGTGTTTGATTTTGTAACTGTACAAGCAGCAAGCTGTACTTGTGGAACTGGAAGAACATGCTCTGTGCACAGTTAGTAATTATTTTCTAATTTTTAATTTTTTTGAAAATTAATGCGTGCAACTGTGTGAATCATAGAACTATTAGGATTGGAAAAGACCTCCAAGGTCATCTGGTCCAACAGTCCCCCAGCCACCAGTATTATTAAGGAATAGACTAAATTGCTACAACTGGGTGCTTAAATAATTTAATGTAACCACAGAGTTGATATAATATAGTCAGGAGCAGTTTATGCTTCTTCATCCTTTCTAATTATAGTTTTCTGATGCAGAGTGACCGCTGGCAGTAATGAAAAATATCTGAAATACTACTGCATTTGATTATGATTTAAGTCAGACAAATACCTGTGTACAGAAGCTAGGAAGAAAATAGCACATTCCTATGCAGTGTAGTAAAGCTGGAATGATTTAACCTCAGCACTATTATCTAAGTTGGTTTTGAATTTCTGTCCAAGATATAAAAAGGCTCTAAATCTCATTAACAATTATTAAAAAGATTAGTGGTCTACAGTGACAGAACTGTGCTAACCATGATATCTGTTTCAGGCTTCATACCTATGCCTCTTATGCGCAACCTTTCTAGGTACTCATCTTTTAACCTTTTCTCCAATCATGCTTGCTTTTTGTGCAATCACTACAAGAGTTGCCATACTTGCTATGATTTCTTTTTAAATGGGGTGTGCATGCAGTTTGAAGTGCATTTGAGCTACTGTTCTTTTGCTGTGTCTTTAAGATGCTATATAAACGGAAAAGGCCAAGTAGTAAAGACATGTTCTATTATTACCCCTCAGCTCTAATTCCATCTCAGTTGTTGCTTTAAAAAACTGAAATCAGTATAATGTGATAGGATATTTGTGGTGCTGATGGTTCCAAATTTGAAGGGACTATACATGCATATGCATAGAAATGCATATATAATTATTACAAGTTTTTTTTCCAAAAAATTGCCATCCTGTTGTAGTTCAGTCATCAATATCATATATTCTTCTCTTTTTGCTGAAGAATATTATTGTTCTTAACAATCTGTTGTAATACTGTTATCAACAATATATGTTACTACAGCTACTGTCAAAATTTGTATGCTTATTACATCCTAGAGCAGGCCATATATCTAGAAAGGACATAATGATTGAATATACCAGGATGATTAAGGAAAAATTGGAACTGTAGATTTGTAAGGGAAATTTAACACTTGCTCACACTGGCTGAAAGCCTAAACGTGCCAAGAAGTGGAATGTAAATTATTTCTGGAATTCAGAAATAAGGAAACCATACAGTGGAAACTCCTGCAAATGTCAACACTTGAGTCATTTGCAGCTAAAATTAAGGAAACAAAAAGTATATTTCAGAAAGCAAGCATGTTTGCATAAAAAAACAGAGGCAATAAAAAGAAGTGTGTCTCTGCATTCAAATTAATTGGCCAATATCTTTCAATCAATGTCAGTATTCTTGATATGAAAAAAACAATATGTATATGACCGATTAAGTACAGTTTTATATTGACTTTTGTTTAATGTTACATTTATTTCTGTTTTTTTTTTCAATAGCTTGAATTAACTTTTGACGTAAGAAGGAACTAGCACTAGTGTCTATAAAACTGTTGTGTACATAAGCAGCTTCGTTTGTAAAAAGGGTACATTTACTAAGTAGGTAAGTAGAGGTGAAGTGGCAAGTCTTGTCTAAGAAATGAAACTTGTAAAAGAAGGCTACCAAGGTACATGCTAATTACATAAAGCCTCACTGCAAAGGAAGAGACAGGAATAAGCTGTCAAGCACTCAGATTGAGAGGACTGGTTGGTGGCCTCAAGCACATGTGTTTATTACGGGGCAAATAGGGGCATTTATTTCACAAGTCCAGTCTTGCCAGAAAGTGCTAAATATTGCTGCATCTTTTTCTTCCTACATAATGAATTTTTTTCTGATAACCACAAAGAGGAGTTCAGCACTTTTTCGTCAAAGAGTGAAATCTAGAAATGAGCAGAAGTCATGGTGCTAACAGCAGGCACAGAGTCAGATCCTACTTTATGTAAGATGCTGGTTATGTGTTAGGACTACGTTCATGTGCTTTTGATTATACATGCAGCATAGGAAAAGGCAGAAATGGAGGAAGGAATCAGAAGCGAGAAAGTGGATATGACCGAGAGTACGTGTTTGCTTAGTAATGTATGTGCACAGCAGTTACATATTCAAAAGTACTGGCACTGCTGCTAATATGCTTTTTTTTCCAAAGATGGGGAAATGAACTCTTGATAACATATACCTGCAACATCCTCCCACAGCACCCCTCCCCCCCAAAAAAAGGCCCACAACCTTTTCAATGATTTTTGAAAATGAATTACTAAATAAACATACTTTCTGTAGACTGTTTATCTTACTCTGTGACCTCTCAAGCCAGCCCATTTCTACTCGTGATCAACTATTTCCTACTTTTTTGAGCATAGAAAGGAAAGGTTAATTATTACTTGCGTAGTCCTCTTTCATCCTGCGCATGACTTCTGAATGTCTCTCCTGCATAACCAATACTTCATGGCAGTGGTTTTTTTTGTGTGTGTGTATGTTGTTTGTTTTTTTTTATGAGAAAATCCAGTCAGACTGCATGCCTGTGCTGCAGACATTACAATGCTGTATGCTGCATTGCTGAAGAGAAGTCTTGATGAAAGGAATACCTATCAAAAATCATTTGTGAAATAAGACTGTCCTAATTATTATATTACCTTGTTAGGGTGCTTGTATACCTCACCGCATTCATAGAAAGGCTGTGGGAATTGCATAAATTGAAATGGCCGAGACAGAATATTTAAAGAGTGTTAGATTGCCTGGATTCTTGCAATTTGTGGTTCTTCATGTGCAAGTGGCAGTGCGTCCCTCTCAAACCTTCCTTCAGAAAGAATACTGTCTAGAGACTAGTCACACATTCTTAAAGCCTTTGAGTGCAACGTGGTGTGGAATGGTGTAGGTCCAATGAACTTTACTGTTTTACTCCAGTTGAGATTTCAGTCCCACACCTCCATCGGTGAGGAGCTTGTGTTCGATTCCTGCAGTACAGAAACTTGCAGAACACATTTGCCTGGGCGGGATTTTCTTTTCAGCACCATGGGCAGGGCCCAAAGCCGGGAATGCGGAACAAAACCAACCAGAATATTCAAATCATTAGGAATATAAGAAAAAAAAAATAATGCCATTGATATGGTGCTGGCTGTACTTCCCATGGATGATCAGTACTGTATGGTCAGATAGATCTGCCAGGCACAAATCTGCTTGATTTTTGCTCCCTCTTCTTGATAGTCGACAGTACGTCTCTCCTGTAAATCAGAGCTGCCAGCAAGTAAGGTGAATTGCAGCAGCATTCATGACCTCTTTATCTGAAGGGAAAGATGGTATTGATTTTTCAGGACTATAAAGAGGCCCAAAGGGAACTACACTAGCGGTCTTTTCACTGGTGTTTTGTTTAGTTTCTTCCTTAGCACCACAAGTCAGGAGTTCAAATGTTTATCCTAGGAAATCTGTTCCAAGTTTGAGAACACAGTGAGCATAAGAAACTCAAAGTTGAATCTGAAGGTGTAGTTCAGCTTCAGGAAGTGAATAAAGAATATGAAGCATATGCATGCCTATGTGTTCTTTCTGCTTCAGAGTTGCAGGTATAATAATGGTCTTCTTAACTCAGCTTGCTCCACAAATTGGTTTTTAATCACTCTGCAGGAAATTTTATACAATAAAATGTAGTATCTTATGGAAAAGACAGGCTGTACTTATCTATAAAATCTCTGAATGAGTTTATTTTATCCTCTTACATTAATATTCTTCTGAATTTCACTCATTTCACTTCACACACTTACAAAGTTACAAGCATTAAACTTGGGAAACTAAGTGTGGTCAGGTTGGACCAGGTGTGCAAAGTAGACAAGAGACACTGCTGTACAGTCCCTGTTGCATTTCTGGATTTCTTCTTGATTGGCAATTTTGCCAATGACAAATTGCTTTGGACAGATCTCTGTAGCCTTTTGGCATCATTGGCTGTTAAGATGTGATCCTTTCCATAGAATATGGCTGCTTTCATCTTTCCTAAATCTTACATCAGATTAATGTTCATTGTCTGTTTTTCTTCATTTGGATTATGTCTTTAGCCAGTTTTCTTGATAAACTAGCAGGAAAATTAGTGGTCTATGTAACATGTTATGTGTGCACATAATAAGATTTTTCTAAAGCTCAGTGCTTTTCTCTTGCCCATTTTAAATACATTGTTTAGTGCATTTCTTGTCCTGGTGCTGTTACATGGTGAATTAGTATTTCTGTGTCAAATGCATGACAAGGGATAAAATACACTTCTCTCTACTAGCCTGCTGTGTGCTACACTGAGCTGAATTTATTCTGTCTTAAATTTCTTTAAGAAAACAATCTTTAAAGACAAATACTGTGGTTTTAGAACTGACTATCAGAACATTAGTAGATCTCACCATTATCTAGCTCATTGCCTTTTAATGGTGTAACCCATACTCACTGGCAGTTAATAATATATAACATATACACTTAGCAAGGGAAAAAATGGTGTAGAAGAAGGCAAGCAGCCATAGCTATTCAGTCCATTCAGTGTTCTTACAAGCAGTTCACGTATCATAGCTGGGATGTTACATGGCAACTTTTTTGTCACTTTTGGGAATGTATCCCATCCTGACTCTTCTTTTCCTTCTCTACTTTTTCTAGTTTTAAGATATGCTTTTTGGGATGGACTGATTAGAATGATCATTCTATTAACATTTTGACTGTCACTGGTCACTTAGATGATATTTTCCTGATATTTGTCATGTTGGTTTTCTGATCTTTTTCTTGAGAGGTGATAACTAATATTGTGCCTGCATGTGCACAGGCATCCACGCACACACAGAAGATAGGAAGACAGTATGGGCAAACTGGAATTCTTTTGTTGCATGCATTGCTTTACACAAGTAGTCACTGATTTTTATCTGTCATTTTTTCCTTCTCAATGTTGCAGGATAATTCTTCAGTTCTCTTTCAGTTTATTTTTGTCTATCCTAGATAATCTGGGATTTTAACAAACTGTGTACCTTCACAATTCTCTCTTAAAGCTTGATGAAACCCATCATTTATTTCTGTCCATTGTGAAATTTCCTACAGTTTGTATAAATTTCATAAGAAGGTTGCTAATCCAGGAGAGAACAGGCTCTTCTATGTGAGCTTGAGCTTGTCCATGTAAGAGCTTTTATTGAATTTTAGCAGCTTTATACTTGAGCTTCTTTAGAACATTTAAGGAATGCCATCTAGCCTTGGCAGTTTGTTACATTTGGTATTAATGGCTTTACTAATCCTATAGGTGTTGAATTATTTACATTAAAGCGTTATTACAGCATCTCGTATCTCCATTCCTACCTATAGTGGACAAGTCCCTATATAGAGCTCATTGGCATTACAAACACAGCTCTATATTTGGTAGTCAGATACCCAACACTGCAGCTCTGCCAGTCTCTGCCTTATTGAAAATATTGTTCCTAGCTGACGTTCATGTGCCAAAAAAAAAAAAAAAAATCAAACCAAACCACCCTGCTTCCTGAAATCTAGAGAAAAAATAAATTAATAGCATTGAAAATGTGCTACATAGTAGAATTTTTTAATCTACCCAGACAAAAAAAAAAGTTGTCTGTGAAAAGACATGTTGCTGATATAGATAAAAATGACTCTGCCTCAAAACTATTTCTGTTTTAGTAGCTGAAAAATTGACATCTCATGAGGATGAGCCATAAACCTGAAACAGAATGAGGATACTTTGTCAAATTCCTGAAGCAGGTATATAGCATATACATAGAGGTATAGGCTTCTAGGTATTATAGATCTATCTGCCTTTTCTTATACTGCATGACTTACATTATAAAAGAACATATGCAAACTAAATAGTGGTAGATCTGGGCAGGTACAGGCTGTGTCTCCGGAAATATGTCTGCAACTAGCAATGTTCAGGATCATTTGAATGTCTTCACTAGGTTTTCCCTGGAATCAAGAGAAAAGTTCCTGAGAAATGCAACTTCAGTGCTGTGTGCTTCATGGTATTATATAGTGCTGCCCAGACTATTTTTTTTTTCTTTCCTCACGCTCTCACTTTTTTCTTGTTTTGTTTAATTTTTGTTATTGCTCTTTTGCAATTTTTGGCTCATATTTTTAGTGATGTTTGTATTTCAGGCAGGTCCAGACATGAATTATCTGTGAGATTTTGTGAGAAAATGAATGGTAGCAAAGACAACTTTGTAGGAACTAAAATCCAGTGCATTTTCCTGTCCAATGACAATACTTAGACAATCATTATTCTGACATATCTGTCTTGTTCTTTGATTTGTATTAAATACAAATACATGTTTACAGATTGTATAGAAAGTTAGAAACTGAAATCTTTTTGTTCATTTTCACTATGTATCACGATCTCTCTTTTGTCGTCTTCCCTTCCAGCTAATCAAATAAGAAAGCTTCTTCCTAAGACTCATGTAGACTGTGCATACCTAACTTGCGTACACTCAGTGACTCAGTAATACACACTAATCTTCTGTTCACATCAGTCTACTTTTATAGTTTTTAATTTCACTTTGTAAAATGGGAGTTACCAGGTTGTATGGTAGTTTCTCAGGATTCACACAAAGAGGATACACCTTCTTAGTCAATTAGAAAGCTTACAATAAAGGTAAATGCCATAAGTTAAGCATCAATTACTTCCATGTTCACTTTGTTTACCAGCTTGTTATAGCTTGATTTATATAGCAGGATTCAAGATAATATAGAGGATTATACAAATATTGTTTAACTTTGGAAAACCAAATTCTCTTAGTTCAAAATTACTGTCTGCACTGTTCATGCCGATCTTGTTTATGCATCCTGTCTTGGGATGAGATGATCCACCCTTTCCAAATTCATTGAATTCCCCTGTAATGACAATGAAAGTGAAGAGTTTAGGAGAATAAAGAATTGAGAACAGATGTTTTTTTTTTGACATATCTAGATTCCCACAAATTTCTTGGAGAAAAAAGGGGAAAAAAGGGGAAAAAGGGGAAAAGTTTACCTCAAAATGCACGACATTACCAGATTTTTTTTTCACATGACAGAAGTATGATATACATGTTGTTTTATTAAAATAGTCTTCAAGAGCTCATGTTCATGTGTCTTAGTTTTTCTGTTTCCATGGCATCCAAAGTTACCTTGAACGCTTTGTTCAAGGTAACTGTCAAATCTGCCTTAAGGTCTGACTGTTTTTTATCATTTGTTCTTGTTTTAAACAACTTCTGAATGATGGGTAAGTACAGAAGAATGTTCTGCTGTTGTCAGACAACGCTAGCGCTTGGATTCAATACCTGAAGAGTAAAAGTCTGATTGCATTCTTAGTTTGTAGACAATTATGTTCAGTCTGGTCTAAGATTCTGGAAAAAAAAAAAAGATCCTTTTTGAAACCTGTGGCTCTCTGAGCTGGTAAAGAGATGTTTATATGGCAAGGTTTTGGTAGTGGAGACAACTACCCACAACAGACCCACCACAAGCCGCAGCTGAGCCCGTCAGTGAATTTGGTGGTACCTGTGTGAAAATATATTTCAGAAAGAGTAAAATGTTATGCAGTGATGTGTGTGAGAGAGAAGTGAGGAGAAAATGTATGAGAAACAATACTGCAGACCCCGAGACCAGAGAAGACAGAAAGGGAGGAGGTACTCCAGGTGCTGAGCAGATACTCCTCTGCAGCTCATGGAGATGACCATGGTGGAGCAACCTGTGGAGACGACCACCTCAGAGCAGATATCCGCACTGCAGCAGCCCATCGAGAACCCCATACCTGAGCAAGTGGCTATGTTCTGAAGGAAACTGCAGCCTGTGGGAAGTAACCATGCTGGAGCAGGCTCCTGACAAGAACTGTGACCTGTGGAGAGGAGGCCACGCTTGAGCAGGTTTTGCTCGAGCCTGTGGAAGTTCCGCACTGGAGCAGGTTGCAAAGGAATGCTGCTTCTGGGAAGGACCTGTGCTGAAGCAGGGGAAAACTGTGAGGAGGAAGGACTGTCGGAGAGGAGCTGACCACCATTCCTCATTCTCCAACCCACCTATGCTGCTCAGGGTTAGGGAGGAGGTAGAAAAGTCAGGAATGAAGGAAGGAAATTGAGCCTGGAAAGAAGGTGGGTGGTGTGGGAAGTTGTTTTTAGTTTCTGTCTTCGTTTCTCACCATCCTACTCTTACTTTTTAATTCGCAATAAATATATATATTTTTTTGTCAAGTCTGTTTTGCCCATGACAGTAATTCGTGTCTTTATTACTGTGTCTTTCTTTTAAACCCACGAGCTTTTTCATACTATTTCCTCCCCTTGCCCCTCTAAAGAGGGGGAGTGAGAGAGCTGCTGGGTGGGTGTCTGGTAGCCAGCCAGGATTATCCCACCACATCCAGAAAAATGAAGAAGATTTTTATCTAATTGTAGGTTTGCTCGACTACAGCAAAGCTTAAAGTGATATTGATGAGGTACTATTCTGAACTTTGCTCTGTCTTGGAAAAGTACACAGAAGATATTATCATCTATCTTCTGGACCTGCTTTTGATTTAGCATTTTTATTAAGCTATTTGCTTACAGCAAACATCTCTTACTGAGTTGTTATGAAATACTTTTCGCTGTAATGCTTCTAACATACGGAAACATTGCCAAAAATAACTGTTTTACAAACTGGGCAGAGAAAGCTGATTTTGATTTATTTACATTCAGTTTGTTATTTGCACATTCTCTTACACATATCACAGTGCATCAACAACAGTCTGCTGTGGTGTATTCGAATAAGTCTTACTGTTTAGGTCAAGATACAAATTTAAGTATTTTTGTTTAATCTTTCTCTTTGCATAAACTCAGAAACATCTTTGTAAATGATATTAAACAATCTGATCCATACCAAAGTTGCTATTCCCAGGACGTGACCAGTATTTTATACCAAATGTTTGGATAAACTGAGGCCAAAACCCTCTTCCCTCTACTCATGGGCAAGTCCCTCTACTTTCTGCCTTGTAGTTATCCTCACTCCTGCTTTCCTGGTCTTCAGAACAATGAAACTCTTACACATTCTGTGCAAAGCAGTTTCAAAAGTAGGAGGGAGCCTTAGAGCCCAGGGATATAGGTATTCTCACAGGAGATGTGAGTAGGTGTCCCCAGTACAGATTTAGGTACGTCATTCTTTTCTGAATGAGTACTCAGTTGAGCTGTAGGATGAAAGAAGGGTTCTCCTCTGACATTGCTTTGAAGAAATGGCTCTGTTCCTTGACACTCATGAAGCAGCTGTCACAAAACCACAGGATGGATGAAGTGGGGAGGGAGCTCTGGGTCCATCTGGTCCCGGCCCCGCTCCAGCAGGGCCACCCAGAGCAGGGTGCCCAGGCCCACGTCCAGGTGGCTTTTGGAGCTCCCCAAGGAGGAGCCCCCACAGCCTCTGGGCAGCGTGTGCCAGGGCTCCATCACCCACTCAGTAAAGAAATGTTGTGTTCATGAAGAAGCTCATGTCTATGAAGCTATTAGCCATGGTTGACAGGAAAAAGCTAGAACTTAGACCCTTTTTTTTTTTTTTTTTTTTTTTTTTTTTGGCGGGGGTGAGGGGGGATTTGTCAGGCAGCAACATGTTCAGGATGCTGGCAATGTAAATCTGATTTTGAGTCCATCCTCTAGATCGCCTAAGTACTTCTGTTGCTCCGTGTCTCTGTCTGGGTGTTTAATTCTGCAGCTGTAAATACTGGGACAGGAGTTTTGTGGAGACACATACTGTGATCCAATTTGAATTCTGCAAATGCACGCAAAATAAATACAAACAGGGCAAAATATTGTGGATGTCTGTGAAGGAAAATGTTAGGTTGCCTACATTTCCTTCATTTGCTGCGTGGGAGGCAGCAGCTCGCAGTGTTCTTCAATGTACACCTGTATATTCACCATGTTTCCATGATACTGTACTCTGTTATTCACAATATTGCCTTTCTGATTATTCAAAAGTTAATTATAAAGTAACATTATTAAAAAATGTGCATGGCAGCTGGAAGACTTGGATATGAATCAGATATATTCTTGCATTTGACGTAGTTTTTCCCCTGACACGCAATAGAAGGTGCTATAAATTATGTAACTGCTTGCTTATATAACAGATGAAGTTAAAGTTTACTGTAGCTATGGCAAGTGTAGTATATTGTACCAGCTGGATTGTAATACGTGGTAGTGGGAGGAGGAAGACTACAAATTTTTAGCTGAAATGCAAGTTTCATGCAGGTGAACTCAAGTTTCCATAGCTTCCTGTGAAACCATCACCACAGTCATACCATGGCCTGTATATTTTTTGTATAGCTCAGGTATTTGATATTAAATCTTATCTGCTCACTTTGTTTCATGTTCAAGCTCCTAACATCTCCTTAATGCAAGTTGCAGACTCCATTCAGAGTATGCAGGTTTAGGTGCACATGCTTTGCATAGAACATTTCCCAGCTTCTTAGCAAGTTGCATTTTCAGGATGAAAAAAAAAAAAACACTTCTTAAGAGGATGGAAGGAAAAAAAAAATGCATATTTTGCTACCATTTTTCTTTCCAGTGTTTCCTAGATAGAGAATAAAAGGTTTGGAAAATCCCACTCCACTGAGACAAAATTTGCCAGGGTGAAGGGAATGATGAGTGTGATTCACTTTATGGCCTTTCTAAGTCATCCTTTCTTGGCACTGTGTCCAGTTCCCTATAGTAAATCCCACTCATGCTCAAGCAAAGGAGAACCATTCTAATATTTTTTGAATGCTCAGTTATTTTTCCATGTGTATTGCTATAGAAGCTGTCACGCTGAGACTTCTCCCAGACATACCTTTTTCTAGAAAGGAACTGTTAGCAGGAAAGTTTACTAGTTGAGGTTATTACTTACTACTTCTGCTCCTAGTCCCCAGTAATTGTGTCACACATTTATCCCAGTTTGTACCTAATTGGAAGAGAAGGAAATGTTTTGCAACCTCTGTCTCAAATAGACTATGGGCTACTGACTAGAAGAAGGAAGTATTATGAGTGGAAAGTAGATGCTAATCTTAAAATTTCTATGCAAAGCCATTTAAGGAAGGGCATGTGAAAATATTATATTCCAGCTAGCATCAGTAGATACCTTGCACAATTATATTTGTTTGAATAAAAGGATGCCAAGAACCAAAGGCTTGCTCAAGGTCGCAGTGAGTAAATGAGTGGTAGTGCAGCAATTAGTCCAACCAGACATTAAATAGCCTAGGATAAAATTAAAAGAACTAATTACGTGATATGAGGTCACAGAAGAAAGCTAGGATCAGTCAAAGGTATGTGTTGTTTTGTAACATCTCCTTTGCTCTTTTGACATAGAAGTCTGACTGTTAGTTGAGTATCTTTAAGTGGGCATTCTGTGCTTTAAAGTTGTTTGTAAAAATTGTAGCTAGTGATCTCCCCATTAGAATGTCTGAGAGGTTAGAAAGTTGATTACAGGCATGTTTTTGCCATTTATTTTTAATTATTTAGTAACATGCAAAAAAAAAATATCTACAGTGATTTTATAACAATTATACCTCCATATAAAGACAGGCCATTTCTTGTTCATAATTCTAGGTTAATCTGTTGACAACATATATATCAAAATGAAATGCATCCTTCTGCTTCATCACTTTAACTCTCTTTTTCACCCACTATTCAGCATTCTGCTGCTTTTCTGTTTTCCTTTTGTCAAGGTGCACTATAGAGTACTTGCTGGTGCCTCGGTCAAGGAAGAACTGTGATTGCTTGTCAGGCATCTCTTAATTCATACTCTGCCTGTATTTTGCTGTTTCAGGATGGCTGACAGGTAATTCAGATAAACCATCTCTGTGCTTGAGACAAATGGAGTGCAGTTTATGTTGTGCAGTTGGATGGGCATGTGGAAGCCCTCGTGTGCTCTTGTAAATGCTGGCAAATGGGAGAGTGGCAGAACGAACTCCTGTGACTGCTCCTGCAGGGTAACCTCACTGATGGGACGATGCTTGACAGCCTGGGATGGGCAGCAAGTCAGAAATGCAAAACCAAATACGGAACAAATTTCAGTGACCAGATGTAGTTGTAATGAACATAAACATGAGCCAGCAGTGAGCCTTGCCTCTAAGAAGGCTAACAGGCTGCATTAGGCAGAGGCAGAGTATTGCTAGCAGGAAAAGGGACATGATCCTTCCCCTTTGCTTCAGCACTGGAGTTTTTTTTAAACTTTGATTTTGATTGTTGCCTGTTGCTATTGTTGCTATTGGGGCACTGGTGTTGGGGCTCCTAGTTCAGACATATTGGGGAAGATCATGGAAACTTGCATTTCTATTCATGGACTTGAGGAACTTTTAAGAAACTATTTGTGTTGAGGCTCGGGAGTGGGACCTAAATATGAAAAGACCACTGCTCATAACTTGTTCTGGTGATGCCACTTGCATTAGTGGCTTTTGTCCAGGTAGGATTACTGTATGTTCTCAGTTGTTGTGTCCCTAATGGGAGAGAACTGGACTGCAATGCTGAATTATAAGAAATATCATTGGCATTAAAGGCAGGTGAACAGCTGGTACTGGAAAGAGGAAACATGACTTCTGATTAAGATGACCAGAAGCAAGGAACAGCACAAAATTTTACAGACAGGTCAACTCAGCTGTGAGGCAATAAAATGTGGCTTAGCAGTAGAGAACCCAGATAAGCTTTAAGCAAAGATGCTACTGGTAGAGCAGAGTTATCTCCGTTCTAAAATGGTTTGATTACTTTAGATTGTCAAACAATTTATAGTAAAATATGGATGCACTTTATCTGTGCATTACCAATAAGATTCATCTGGATTAAAATGCGTAAAGCAAGTTAGTTGATCATGACATAAAACAAGCTATGATTGTGTATCTCAAATATTGTTATTTCTGAGAGGCATATAAAGCAGCTGGTAGACAGGAGCGTTACCTTTCTGACAATAAGGAAACAGAGATGGTATAGTTTAGCTCACTTCCCAATGCTAGCAAAAGTATGGATGCTTATGAATTATGAAAATAAAGAGCTGTACTCAATTCTTAGATTGTCATAGCTGTGCTGGCCTAAGTACAAATTCTGTAAGAGTGGTCTCGGTTCAAAAAGCATTCCTTTATTCTCCAGGTTGGGATGTCACAATGAGCCACTGCTTCCTGTGTGTGTCAAAAGGAGGGGCAATGAGAAGTTGTTGTTCACGCTGAGAATAAAAGATGGGAGAAGGGAAGTAGTGTTGTTTTATCTGTATACTCTGTAGCCCAAAATGGGATCATGCCTCCTGTACAGACAGGTGAGAGTTCAAGCAGAGAAAATCAGTCACTAAAATCCAGTAGTGCTTGGCTCAGAGCAGCTCTTCAGGGAGTTTGACCTCTCCATACAACCCAAAGAAAAGTGCATCTGTCACCATGCACAGGAGGAAAAAAACACCAGCATATTGAATTGAAGGATGGTGCATCTTTAGGTGAAAGATGATTACCTTTCACAGTCGTAGCAAATAAATGAGGCAGGTTCCACATCAGGAATTTTCGTGGCAAAGAAACTTGAAAGGCAAATATGCAAGTTTGCAGTTTATACACCCAATTTAATGTAAAAAAGGTCAACTCTGCTGTGTATGTGGAGTTTCTGTTAAAGTTGCTAGACTGTATATGAATTTAGTCATTGAGACCTTTTTTTATCTGGGACAACATCAATTCCAGACAGGAGTTTATCTGGAAAAGAAAAGCTGAGAATAAAGTCCTTCAGGAATCTCCTAAGTACTTTTAGAAAACATTTCTGAATTGAGAACGTCGGTGGCATAAAAGAAAGAAAATTCCAAGACAGAGGACGCCTCTGAGGTGGCATAGGAAGTTAGACCGGCTAAAATAACCATCAAGGAGAAATCTCTATAGGGTTACTTCTTTTTTCTTTGACAATTTTATTCTAACTGGCTATTGCTGCATTTATTTTTATTTTCCATGAGGGAAAATCAATTCTATGTTCTTCTAGTGATAGGCTCCCACAGGAGGGAAGGGTAGCTACTAAAATTCAGTTAGGCCTGTTAAGTGAATGATACCCTCTGTATGGGTGAGAGAAGTGCAAATCTGCATCCTCAGATAGGAAAAGCAGAATGCCTGAGATCTTTTGAGGGAAAACAGTAAGATGTTAGGCATGAGTCTAGGCTGTCTGTGTGTCAAAAATTGTAAATAAAAGGAAACAATAGCTAAAAACCATGCTTCCATGACAAAGGGGTGTTTCTACTTGACTTGAGAAGCCAAAAGGGATAAGTGAAGAGTTTCCTTGTGTTTTACAAAATATAGAAGTTCTACTTAGTTGTAATTTGAGCAATGAAAGTAAGGAACACTCTGAACAATTAAGAGGATTAGAGATTTCACGACACTGCAATGAGAAACTTATGACAAGAAAATTGAGCCTAGCGTGGGAGCTGTAAGAAGTAAACTTTTAGTGCTCTGAAGCAACTATGTTTAAAATTTCTGATGAAATAAATATATTGTACCTCAAGGAACCTGTGTTATGTCTTCTGAAGAGAGTTGCAGAAACGTCTCCCCTGAGGAATTTTTCAGAGCAAAGTACAGTGCATGTGAAATCTTTTATTTCTGAAGCAGCGTTCTGCACTGGTTCCTGCTTCTGTCTTCTGCTTTTTTCTTCTCCCAAGGATCCTCTACATCTTTCTCTGCACAAAGCAAAGCTGAGCCTATAGCTTTTTGTTGGATCTGACATGGGACAGTACACTGGATATTTATCCTTCGTGTAGAAGGTAAGCAAGAATGAACTGTTCAGGGGGATTCTGTCTGAAAACAAACATGAAATTTTATTCAGTATAGACTGTAATGTTTTCCCATTTTTCCTTTTTTTTTTTTTTTTTCCTAAAGCTTAATATTTTGTGAGGTACTTTGCCAATTTTTGATGGACTTACTGTTGCATTGCAGAAATGCTCAGTAGAGCATCTCTTGTACTGTGAATTTCTTTAACTTTTCTTGATACCCATTTTAAATTATGTTTGGGGCACAATATGATGACATATGGGCTGTATATTGTTTTGGATGCATCCCAAAGCTCTAAAAATCCAACAAAAGTCCAACAATTGTCTGCAAAATAATTTTACCATGCATAGTGTGTCATAATAGCTAGCCAATGTGACGCCTATCTATAAGAAGGGCCGCAGGGCAGACCCGGGGAACTATAGGCCTGTCAGTTTGACCTCAGTGCCGGGGAAGCTCATGGAGCAGATTATCTTGAGGGTCATCACGCGGCACTTGCAGGGCAAGCAGGCGATCAGGCCCAGTCAGCATGGGTTTATGAAAGGCAGGTCCTGCTTGACGAACCTGATCTCCTTCTATGACCAAGTGACGCGCTTGGTGGATGAGGGAAAGGCTGTGGACGTGGTCTACCTTGACCTCAGTAAGGCTTTTGACACCGTTCCCCACAACATTCTCCTCAAGAAACTGGCTGCTCGGGGCTTGGACTGGCGTACGCTTCGCTGGGTTAGAAACTGGCTGGATGGCCGGGCCCAGAGAGTTGTGGTGAATGGAGTCAAATCTGGCTGGAGGCCGGTCACTAGTGGAGTCCCCCAGGGCTCGGTACTGGGGCCGGTCCTCTTTAATATCTTAATATCTTTATTGATGATCTGGATGAGGGCGTCCAGTGCACCCTCAGTAAGTTTGCAGATGACACCAAGCTAAGTGCGTGTGTCGATCTGCTCGAGGGCAGGAAGGCTCTGCAGGAGGATCTGCATAGGCTGGAGCGATGGGCTGAGGTCAACTGCATGAAGTTCAACAAGGCCAAGTGCCGGGTCCTGCACCTGGGCTGCAACAACCCCAAGCAGAGCTACAGGCTGGGAGATGAGTGGCTGGAAAGCTGCCTGGCCGAGAAGGACCTGGGAGTATTGGTGGATAGTCGGCTGAATATGAGCCAGCAGTGTGCCCAGGTGGCCAAGAAGGCCAACGGCATCCTGGCCTGTATAAGAAGCAGTGTGGCCAGCAGGTCGAGGGAAGTGATTGTGCCCCTGTACTCGGCTCTGGTGAGGCCGCACCTCGAGTACTGTGTTCAGTTTTGGGCCCCTCGCTACAGGAAGGACATGGACGTGCTCGAGCGAGTCCAGAGAAGGGCGACCAAGCTGGTGAGGGGTCTGGAAAACAAGTCTTACGAGGAGCGGCTGAGGGAGCTGGGCTTGTTCAGCCTGGAGAAGAGGAGGCTCAGGGGCGACCTCATCGCTCTCTACAGTTACCTGAAAGGAGGCTGTAGAGAGGTGGGGGTTGGTCTATTCTCCCACGTGCCTGGTGACAGGACGAGGGGGAATGGGCTAAAGTTGCGACAGGGGAGTTTTAGGTTGGATGTTAGGAAGTACTTCTTTACCGAAAGGGTTATTAAGCATTGGAACGGGCTGCCCAGGGAGGTGGTGGAGTCACCATCCCTGGAGGTCTTTAAAAGACGTTTAGATGTAGAGCTTGGGGATATGGTTTAGTGGAGTACTTAGTGTTAGGTCGGAGGTTGGACTCGATGATCTTGAGGTCTCTTCCAACCTAGAAAAATCTGTGAATCTGTGAATAATTTTTAAGGGTTTTATAAAGGTGTATATATATATATTATATATATATATATCATATATATATAAAGGGTTTAATATAAACCTTATAAACCTTATAAAGGTTTTTTTATAAAGGTATTATTTTTATTTATAAGGGTTACAGTTGTCTAATAGGAGCTTCAGAAGACATATTTCATATTTAGGGAAATCATTCTATGTGATGGTGAAAAATGGAAGTCCTTTGGCTTTGAAGCTGTTGTTTAAGGATATCTCACTTTAAACTTCATTCAAGGGATTTCCTTTCTCTGCCACTCCAAAATTCACTGTTTGTTATAGGAGTTACTGAAGGTTAAACTTGGCGTGAGCATTAGAAGGATTTAAAAGCATAGCATCCTGTAGGAGAAAGAAATAGAGCAATAAAAAACTTAATGATTAATGAATCAATATTATGCCATTTCCTGTATACTAAATTCTTTCATTTACAGTGAAAAATACCTGTCTGTTTACTTCTTATCTTCTGTAAATATCACACCTATTTTTTTTACCCCTCCTCTTTCCTCCTCCCTTTGCATCTCCTCCCCTGTGATAGAATCAATTGCATCAGTGGATATTATATAAAGAAAAGTTTTCAGTGGAGTTCACAGTTCACCCACCTTAGCCGCCATGGGGCTAAGAATTGCCAGCCTCTTTATGCTTTGGCTGGCTCTTTCCAACACAAATGAAATAAGAAAAGGTAAGCTCTGGAAATGATATGGTGGTAGATCACTTCCTGGAAAAGAGAGAGGAGAGAATTAAAATATTACTGCAAAGGTAGAAGGAGGTAGTGTATTTAAATATCACAATGGAGTTTTAAGGTGTCTTGAATTTCTTTAACTTTCAAATACTGAGGCTGCATGGCTCAGCCCAACATAGGTAGATACTGTTCTCTTCGGAGAGGTTGGAGCCTATATCTACAGCATTAATCTCTCATATGAAGTGCTTGGAAAATATTTTCAGTATTACTTTTCTTTCCATGTGTTGAGAGTTTCTTAGGCATTACAACTACTTGACAGAAAGAAATTACAGAATTTCGTTTGGTTCGTTGTTACACAATGAAGAAAGCATATGATCGTGCATTACATGGTTACTTTGGAACAACATAAATGCTTTCTTCAGAAGTGAGCATACTGACATTGGACAAAGCTCATTTTGTCATTCACGACATGAATAATCCTTCTCTACAAACTCCAATTTACTCTATATGTTATCAACTTTAAAGTGTTGAAATTGAATGCTCGTACTGATAATTATTTTAGAGAAAGGTGATTAATTTTGTGCAGTGTTTGAGTTTGGGATATTGATCTTGGTTTGCTGTGTCTTGAGTTTAGCAATAGGAGGAAAGCGCTATCTTGCATTTTGGATCCTAGTTGTGAGCTGTGGGCAAATCTCTGTGTAGCCTTCATTTTGGGGAGAGAAGCATACCAGCTTGGTTAGTACCATCATGGCTGGATGCATCTGGTATGATCGATACCATCAAAGTACAGTAACTTTGAGGTCCCCATGGTAGTTCTGCTTTCTCAGATTAAACACTGCAAGAAAACCCTGTGGAGGTGAGTGGCAAGTGTGCTCTTGTCAAACTGCCCAAGTATGCTCAGCTTCTATGCTCACCTCTAATCTGCAGCATCTTGAGATTTACCATGGCTGGAAAGGGAATAAATTTCAGAGCATCAGCTTTATGTTTTTTCTTTTTCTTTTTCTTGGCTGCTACTGCCACAGTTATTCTCTACCCTATCTTCTGCAGAGCTCTCTGTGGTAATAGAAATCACTATTTCAGTTAGGAAAATGAATAATTCTTTAAAAACTCCTGCTATGCACAGATTTTACCTATTTGTCCTCCAGAATAGTAGTGGCACTTGCTTGACTTCTTAACTGTTTCCTTTCTAGTGCATGTTGCACCGGGGAAGGAAATAACTCTTAGAAATACTAAATACTACTAATATATCACTGTGATTCAGAATAAATTCATATATTTGGCGAAGCAACCTCTATTGTACTTATGCACCAGCTTGTTAGTGGTCAGAGGGTTAAGTTTCCCCACCTTGCAGATTCCTTCACCTCAGTGAGGACTGCAATATATACCCAGGTCCCAGCAATATTTGTTAATGTCTTGTTTTTCATCAGATATTCACATCTCTTCTGCTTAATAGGCAGATACTTGATTAGGCTTGAGATATGGAGTCACCATGCATTTAATTGCAAATGGCTTCTACTGTATACTGCAGCACTTGCCTTCTCTTGACTCTAGTTCCTTCATTTCACTTTTTTCCTGACTACTACTTTTTCATAACTTAACAGGAAGGACAAGAAATCATGGACACTATGTCTGCAGCACTTGGGGAAACAACCACTTCAAAACTTTTGATGGAGACATCTATCAATTTCCTGGCATTTGCGAGTATAATTTTGTTTCTGACTGCCAAGAGACTTACAAGGAGTTCTCTGTCCACATTCAGCGTGGTCTGAACAGCAATAACCACCCTGAGATCCAGTATATTCTATTAACAATCAAGGATTTCACGGTGTACCTCCAACCAAAACTGACTGTGGTGGATGGGCGGATGTAAGTACCTTTAGTGTAATACTGCTGGGAAGCTAAAAGCAAGATAAATTCTTTACACATCTTTCTGTATACCTCTTAAGTTAATAGCTAAAAACATTTCTATAAGCCAAAAAAGCCATTGAAAATCCAGCATAAAAGTTGCTTTGGGGAGGGGCTTTACTGTGATAAAAATCTGTTCAAAGATAGAAAATAGCGTTCTGTTCTCCAGGGATCATACCAGAATGCATAACAAAATAACATGAAGTTACACAAAATGCGTTCTTGCCCCAAACTGAAAAAGCCCCTCACCGTGTACTCAGGTCTTATAAAGAACTCCATGAAAAACATGTTTAGAAATCCTTTAAAAATTGTTTTTCTTGAACCAGGCCTCTTTTTATCTCAAGTATTGTTCATAAAACAATAGATTCTTTATGAACAGAGGCTTGTAGAACAGGTTTTTGCTGCATGCAGGATTTAGATTTTGTAGAACTTAATTTCCCATATTGCTCTTTAAATGGGTATGATCCATTTCCATATACAATACCATTTCACACCACTGAAGTGAAACCTGCAAAGCAGATAAATCTATGAATTTGCCTTTTGGTGCCTGATCCACTGCTTAATTGAATGTTATAGTATTAGAAGAAATAGGAATATTCCACGCTGTGATATCTAAGAGGTGAAAAGCTGCCCAATGTTTTATAATCCTCTCTAAAAATATGATCAAGTAAGGCTTCATTGTGAAGGACAAACAATGCAGCCAGAAGTAGAAATAATGGCATCTGAGTTCCTGCCTAGTATTTAGATGTGTGAGTCATATGGCCGTATTAAAAATACCTGAGGTAAACAGTTGGAAAGATCCCAGCGACAGGAGATAAGGAGATAAAATTCTCCCTGTCAAGACACTAGTTAAGTAGAGACATTCATAGACATATAAATCCTAATAGATAACAATTACCACTGGCAAGTCTGTAGAAAATGTACAGGTTATTTTGACTGGACTCCAGTGTACACTCCTTTTGTTTGAACAGACTCAGTCTTTTCAATTTTATAGGATGAGGCTGCTTGCCACAATCCCTTTATTGCCAGATGAATTTCAGCGGTGTGACTTGTTCCATAGTGCACCGTAAGACAGATATACACAAATAGGAGAGATGTCCCATGAATTGATTCCTTATCAGACAAAAACCTTCTATACCCAGCCTTGTGCAAAATATCCTATGTCACATTAACATGCATTACTGTCACCATTAATAAGCTCGGTTCTGCCAACTGAAAACTACTGGACTGACTACTGAAACTAACTACTGAACTTCTCTTAACATGCTTCCTTCTCTACACATTTTTCTAACAATTTGTTGTCAGTCCCCATACCTGCCTATGTTTTTTGAATTATCTCTTGAAATGGAAAATCCATTCAAAAGAACATTCATTCCTTCTGAAATGGTTGCCAGAGTTTTTAAACAGAGAAACTTCTATTTATGCTGTTATTTCTTTGGTAAAAGTAAATGATTAGCGAGCATTTGAATATTCTCTATTAATACCACAATGATGTTGAAGAGATCTGGATTTTTTTTTGCCTGTTTTTTTTCTTTTTTTAATTAAAGAACCTATGCTTTCGAGGAGCCTTTTGCCACTGAAGATGCTTTACAACTTAAGGGCAATGAGTTTTCTTGTCAAGTGTCAGCGAAGGAGATTTTTATGCCTCATTAAAACCAGGCATCCTGTGCAGCTAGAATCAGATAGATAGAAATATCAAATATAGAATAGAATAAAATAGAATAGTTCAGTTGGAAGGGACCTTCAAAGGTCATCAAGTCCAGCAGCTTGATCACTTCAGGGCTAACCAAAAACTAAAGCATAACATTAAGGCAGTATCCAAATGCCTCTTGACCACTGACAGGCCTGAGGCCATGGTTTCCCTAGAGGCTGATTTCTCCATTCATTAGGGTATTTGGCTTATCACAGATATTCACACCACCCTTTATGTTTCTGTACTAATTCAAAGTCTGTGATTTTTTTTCCTAGAGTCAAAACACCTTACTACAGCTCTGGTTTGCTTATTGAGAGCAGTGACATTTACACCAAGGTTTATGCCAAGTTAGGCCTGATTCTGATATGGAATCAGGAAGATGCACTGATGGTATGTATAATCAATTTATTTTTATCTAGCATTTCCTGAGTTTAACAGACTACTATAGACTGAACAGAAGTAGAATTTGATGGACTGAACAGAGCTACAGTGTTAGGCTGACTCATCCAACTGGCTCTTAGTGTACCTTATTTTAAAAAGGTAAAGTTCCTTTCTCTGCAATGTGACAGAAGTAGTAGTATGGCATGCAGATGATCTTACTAGTCAAAAGAAAGGGAACGGGAGCTTTCTGAGAAATAGCTGAAGTTTTTACTGTAACACCCCACAGTCTGATCTGCATTTTCCTTTATTTGCCTTGTAAAGGACCGCTATCATCAATTTACCTAATTTCCAGCAAGACTTAAATCTTATGTATATAGGGAAAAAAAAAATGTAATTCTTTTCTGTTTCCCCCTTTTCTTTCCATTACCTAGGTGGAGCTGGACAGCAAGTTTAGCAACCAGACCTGTGGTCTTTGCGGGGATTACAATGGAATTCCAATCTACAATGAGTTTATCAGTGGAGGTGAGTCATCATACCACACTGACAGTTATCCCAAAAGATAGGCTCATAAGCATTGTGTATAGGAGCATCACAAGAGAGCAAATTTTACCTCTGATATCTCTGTGTTTGTCTAAGAGTAAGCATTGTATTCCAGTGCTGCATTCCTAGCCTACGCCTGCTTTATTCCAGGTTCATCATCTTTTTCTCTTCTCTGCTGGCCTTCTTTTCTTGTTACCTGTTTAAATTTTTAAGTACACTTCAAACAGAGATAATTCAGAACAGAGATCCGCATTTGACAGACCTAGTTTGTATTATAGTAACTGCTTTTCTTAATCAGTAGAGTCACAGGAATCAGATGTTCCTTGTTGTCAATTTTTTGGTCTTAGCAAAACCTCTTGTTAATTTTTTCTCACAGTGGCAAGCTACAATGCAATTACATATGGGAATTTACAGAAGATCAGCAAACCCAATGACAAATGTGAAGACCCCGATGAAACTCTGGCTCTTCCAAGCTGTAATGAACATGTGAGTAATCCTACTTGTGACCTTTGGTTTCATAGGCACATGGAGACATCCTGGCACTATGGAGTGTTTGTGCACGAGGAGATGGGAAGATTTCAGCCATTCCAGGGCAAATGGTTTCTTCTTCCTTGCTTGAGTAATTGTTGCTGTTCAGGAGAATACAGTTTTTATGACCAGGAAAGGAAGTGTCTAGGAGGTCAGGTGCTTACAAATCTCTTAAATAATTTTACTCTTCCTCCTTAGCGTGATGAGTGTGAGAGGCTGCTGACCTCCTCTGCATTTGATGACTGTCAGTCACGCCTTAATTTGGAAATGTACATCCAAGCCTGCATGCAGGACAAGTGTGCATGTAATGGAAATGAGGACTCCTTCTGCCTCTGCAGCACCATCTCGGAGTATTCTCGTCAGTGTTCGCACGCAGGTGGCCGGCCGGGTGAATGGAGGACACAGTCCTTTTGCCGTAAGCAGCTATATCAATTTTACAAAAACAAATGTCTCATGAATGTAGCGCTGTGAAATATTTAAATTAATTTCTCCTTTACAAAGTTATAGCCATACACAATGAATTGCATACCAGTAGTGCAATAAACTAAATACTATGGTTTTGCTGTTTTCTTCTTCTATTACCTTGATTATAAAGAAATCATTTTCAGCAAATAGAAATTCTGTTCCCATTAAAAAGCTCAAGATCTGATACTGTAGGTGAGTGAGATAACTTGATTTATTCAAGACTGAAGGGAGAAAATAAAAAAGGCAGGGATAGCAATTCAGAAACAAACATTAAACATGCTTTGCAAAATGGAGGCTGTCTTGGGACACCACCAGCTTGAGGGGAGTGGGTCATATGATCTGTATTTTTTCGAGGAATGATGGACTTCTCACTCAAATAACTGATGGTGTCTTTCTCATTTTTTCAGCCAAGACCTGTCCTGGCAACATGATCTATAGAGAAAGTGGCTCACCCTGCATGGATACTTGCTCACACTTGGAGATCAGCAGCCTTTGTGAGGAGCACTACATGGATGGTTGTTTCTGTCCTGAAGGCAAGTGTATTTCTAGTTCCTGTATGTGCATGCATCTGTATTATTTTTACTTATCTTTGTATTAGAAAGCAAAACAAGAACAAAACTAGGAACTCTAGCAAAGGAGGTATAATTAAAATATTAAATGTCATCAAATTGTATCTTAAAATTATTATTGCAACTCATTATTTTGAGTTAAATTCTAGGACTTATTGTCAAATTTAGAAAAAAGATTACTATGACAGTATAGGTTGTATGCCAGAAGGTCTGAAAAGCTGAAGAGGTAAAATTTTGAGATTGTTATTTTATATTTTTATTAATCTTTTCATTTGTGTGTAGTTGTGCAAATGGCTAGGCTAAGATTTTCAAAGCTGGATGAAAGTGTTTTCCATAGCTCTTAGATTACAAAAAATTAGAAACACTTTTCTTCAGTTTTGCTTACCTAAGCCTCTGTTTTCTGTGCCAAGTTGAGAATGTCTCCCCTCTCAGATTTTCTTCTTTGTGGAAATTGCTCATTTCAGAAGGAGCTGTAATGGTTTGTTTACTGTTGTGCTTTACAGGAACTGTGTATGATGATATTACTGAAAAAGGCTGCATACCTGTTAGCCAGTGCCACTGCAGACTCCATGGAAAGGGGTATTCCCCTGGAGAAACCATTACCAATGAATGTGAAGAATGGTAAGGATCATGGTTATACACCTTTTTTTAAATGATTGTATGTGGGTCTGTCCTTTTCAATATTCCACGTAGTTGTAAAATTCCTGAAAACATTCTGAACTTATGTATATGTTGACTGTCTATACGGCCAGTTTTCTGAAAAGTTGTCTTGTATCTATAGTTTATGAGAGGGGGAAATCTTAAGGAAATGGTCAAATAAACAGTTTTAAAACACCTGGGGATGTGTTGCCGTTTGCTAGCTATACAGATGCTTTCAGTGCTCTCAGCTGCTATAATACCAACATGCATCTCTGGATTATTTATTTCTCTGTTTATAGCACCTGTGATTCAGGCAGATGGACATGCAAAGATTTACCCTGTCCAGGCACGTGTTCAGTGGAAGGAGGTTCCCATATCACTACCTTTGATGGGAAGAAATACACCTTCCATGGAGACTGTTACTATGTGTTGGCCAAGGTACTGTGTACTGTAAGGCTTTACTCTCATAGAGTGAAGGCAAGTAAGTGTTTGCGCACTTATGTAACAGCTGTAAATTTTTCTTTTATTCTACTTTTATGGGATTAGGGAAGAAGAAATGCTAAAAGAGTGACGATTTCAGGATGGGCTATAACAGCCCCATGGGAGGACTTGGGCCCTTGCTGCAATGGGTGGCTTACTTAGCAGACTACATATGCTGTCATTACCCAACGGAGTCCTTCATGTATTAAAAAAAAAAAAATCAAAGCAGCATGCTGGCTACCTGGATAGGTATACTGCAAAAAATTGGCAGTTGTCAGGATTAAAATGTCTCAGCCAGGTCTTTATAGGTGTTTCTGTGTTTGAGTGTCAAAACCAGCTAGGGAAAAGAGCTTGGCAGCTATTTCATTCATTTATCCCTAAAGTATCTAGTGCCTGTTTTTCCAGAGAATGACAAAGATCTTGTTGAACTAGAAACCATACCACTGTTGTTTTTTGTTGTTGTTGTTGTTTGTTTTTCTGAAAGTGTTCTCTTATGGAGATAGCTATAAAACCTCAGTTTTAGCACTAAGTTCTACAGCAATTGTTATTGTGACTGATGAGTTTAGTCATTGTTTTGGAAATCATCTTGTATGTGAGATGTTTGATTGGACATTTATTTCCCTGTCATTGTAGGGTACTGTAAATGATACTCATGCCCTCCTGGCAGAGCTGGCTCCCTGTGGCTCCACAGATGGGCAGACCTGTTTGAAGACTGTTGTGCTGTTAGTAGATGCCAAAAAAAATGTAAGTGTTGAGTGGGTTCTCCTGAATGTTTTGAAAATTAGCATATTTCCTATACTGTGGAGCAATAACCAACTCTTTTTGTTACTGCCATGAATTGTTGTAGGCAAGTGTAATTGAAACACTGAATAGCAAGACCAAACTTTGCTCATGTTATACAGGCCCACTTCCACTTTAATTTTAAGACAGATTCTTCCTGTCCTAAATTTTAAGTTCTAGCCACGGTCTAAATGTGCAAAATGTTGGCTCTTCTCTCTCCCCTCATATAAAGTTATTTTTTATCAATTTGTGTTCCTCTTAGTACCTGGAACCTCATTGATCCTATTTGCTTTTGTACAGGTGGTGGTTTTCAAATCAGATGGCAGCGTGTTACTGAATGAGATGACAGTGAATGTGCCTCATGTATCAGGTAAGGGATACAGCCTTAAGTGTTGTCACACAGCTGACTTCTCATGTAGGGATGTATTTTTTCAGAGACAAAAGTTGGAGAGAGGCATGTGAAATATGTTCAAATGTTGAAAAAAGAACTGAATGTGTTCTGAATGATTTTGAGGTGAATGTGATTTAATCATTGTCACTGAAAATTTCATGGACAGATTCAATATGTATGCAGAGAATGACTAAAAAAAATGTCCCTTAACTTTTTTCATACAGCTTGAATATATTTTGGCATGTAACTTGGGAAGAGGAATTGTCGTGGCTTAAACTTAAAGTATATAATTAATTTACTTACAAAGCAGCGTTTAGCACTTTCAAAGTCTGGGTATGTGATGTTGGAATGTCCTAGCTCTCAGTCGTCGTAAGGCTCAGGCATGTGGACCCCACCCCACCACTTCCCCATGCCCTTTTGTCTGTGGAAAGAAAGCCTGGCACAGGATAACTGCCATATTTTATGGTCAACCAAGGCAGGAAAGAGAGATGTGCTATGTAGTGTCCTTTTATCTTCCTAGCTCGCTTGAGACACCAAAATATTTTTATATAATCAGTGGACATAGACACTTCCAGAGACTGACTCAGATGACCTAATTTAGGACCCTAACTTCTGGTGGGATGTAATTATCAAACAGCAGCTGTGATGTCCTGGAGTAACTTCTGAAAGCAATGTAGAACTTCTCTTTATCACTCCTTTTCAGATATGCTCAGGCAGCACACTGACACAGTATGTGTTGCTTCTTATTTACCAGCCTATCTGCAGATGATAAAATACTTGCAAGGAAGTAATTCTTTATCTGAAAGGACAAGCATTCATGGGAGGAGACAGTTGTGAATGTTTATTTTAAAACAATTACAGTGTCTAGCTGAAGGTTTAGAGAAATAAAACTGTTCTAGGCGATAAAGTAGACCATCTAATAAATGGATTAAATAGATAAATAGAGCATATAATAATTGATTTGCTATAAGAAATTATGTATCAGGAAATAGGGAGCCCAGTTCCTCTACTATGCTGATTTTATACATAATTCTTCTGGGTTTTCTATAATGGCTTGATTATGTTATATTGTCCATGTAAAATATAAGAAAATCCAGAGCCTTTTTTTTCAAGTACCTTACGACTAAAACAACATTTAGAATTAAGTGGTTTTATTTTGTTAATATTATTGTGTGTGCAGTTTTTAAAATAGGGCAAAGCATTGTTATCCCACTGGATCAGGGCATAAGTTGATAGCTAGCTAAAAAACGACATTCTCTTGGATAGTATTGCGTGTTGCAGGGGCTTGTTATATATAGCATGTTATAGGGTTTATAATATTGCATATTATGCAGCTTTAATTTCCTTTCCAGAAGTATGCAGCAACAGCTTATGAGAGAATTTGACTGGAAGGACCACTGGTCTATATCTTTCCCATATTTTGCTCAGGAAAGAGTATCTAAGATTTTATTAGAAGCAGTATATAGCTGTGTATCTCTTGTAGAGACACATCCATTACTCAGTGCACACAGCAGTGCTGGGATAATATTTTCTCAAAAAATCTCTTCCTTTTCAGATTGCTCATCATAAATGAGTTTGTATTGAATCTGCCTTGCAGAAAATCTGAATTTGGTTCTGATCTTAGGGCTGAGTCATTTTAGGTAATTAACTCGTTAAGTTAGTAAGTCTATTGTGTCTAGCTGACCAATGATCTTTAGAGGAAAAAAAAATATTCTGATCCTGTTCTCTGGAGTTTTTATGATAAACAATATCTCAGAAGCTAATAAGAAATGTTTGTTTCAGCAACCGATGTATTTACTACACAGTTCATGTTTTGTTTTTCAGCCAGCTTCTCAGTTTTCAAGCCGTCTTCCTACTACCTCATTGTACGAACTTCTTTTGGGCTTCAGCTGCAGATCCAGTTGTTTCCAATCATGCAGCTGTTTGTGACTGTCGATCAATCAGTCCAAGAAAATCTTCAAGGTGAGTGTCCACTCAAATGGGAAGCAAAGCTATGCTGTTCCACAGCTGAAGAGTCATATATTCTTTACATGGGTGGTAAATCATAGAATTGTAGAATGGTTTGGGTTGAAAGGGGCCTTAAAAATCACTTAGTTGCAACCCCCCTGCGACGGGCAGGGACACCTCCCAATAGATCAGCTTGCCCAAAGCCCCATCCAGCCTGGCCTTAGACACCTGCAGGGATGGGGCATCCACAGCTTCTCTGGGCATCCTCTTCCAGTGCCTCACCACCCTCATAATGAAGAATTTCTTCCTAATATCCAATCTGAATCTACTCTCTTTTAGTTTAAACCATTTTTGAGTTTAAAACTGCTACCCCTTGTCCCGTCATGCTATTTATTGAATTCAGAAGACTAAAGACAGAAACCAGAATACTAGAAAAGAATTGATTCAAGCAAACTAGAAATATGTTATTATTTCATATTGAATTTCACTTATCATTTCTGTGCCGGTGAATGAAAGTTTCTTAGAATATTCCTTATTTCTTTATTCAGTTTAATTTCAAACTATCCACCAAACCAGGCTCTTAGTAGACTTTGTGGTTTTAATTTCACCAAAAAGCATTTAAAAATACAGATTTTGGGGGTGATCTCCTGAGGCAGAGATATCTTTAAGAAGATTATTCTTCTCAGAGATTTAACATTTAAAACAGGGTTCCTAAATTTTGAGTACTTACAAGTATGCATTAGTACTGAGGTAGAAGAATCAGCTGTATGAGTTTCTGTCTCCAGTGTTTGAGATTGGTTGTCCCTTTGACCTTTCAGAATGAGAATGAGTAATAATTAGGGAAAATGTTTCCTTTTTCAATAGGTCTTTGTGGAAATTTTAATGGAATGGAAGGTGATGACTTTAAAACAACCAGTGGATTGGTAGAAGCTACAGGATCTGCCTTTGCTAACACATGGAAAGCTCAGTCAATCTGTGCAGACCAGGCAGAGAGGCTGGAAGATCCCTGCAGTCTCAGCATTGAAAGTGGTAAGCACACTAATAAGTCGGATGGTTGCCTCCTGCCAGGAAGAGCAGCCTTTGCTGTGTATTACTGCAGCAGGCATGTAGGAGTTGCACTGTGATGTTCATCTGTTTTAGAGGACCGTTAAATTAATCATTCATTTCTGCAAGTATGAATACATAACAGCACTGATTTCACAACAAATTGGAATGAAAGTTTAAGGAGAGTTGGAGAGGAATCCTGAGCTGGAAGACAGGGAAGCAATGACATTAATTTATATTACCTGCAAAGGCATCGCATAATTCCTAGTATTATTTCTTATTATGTTCAACTTAGCTTTACGGTCCCCAAATGGAAAGGGCTGTCATGATTCTATGTAGAAAACTTGCAGCAGTAAGATTTTTGATTTTATGATTGTGTGTCTACTGCTAGATAACTGAATCATAGAACAGAAATACATCTGCAGTGACTGCGTGTAGTTTCTCCACTCCCCAGAGTGTTTATATTGTTGCATTGGATTTATTGATGTGACAGCACGAGGAAGATAAGTGAATGTAATGAATATGATTATGTAATGTCATTTTCCTCCTTTTTTTTTTTTCAGCAAATTATGCTGAGCATTGGTGTTCTTTGCTGAAAAACTCAGAGGGTCCTTTTGCAAGATGTCACTCAATCATTGATCCTTCAGAATACTATAAGGTATTGCAATCTTGCACTCTTTTTAGTAGCGCTTTATTTCAGGTGGATGGTACAGACATCGTTGCTCAAATGTTTTAGACATTACTGAATGGCTTGGCCGTAAGAGCTGGTGAAGTTTTTGTAGTGATTAACCGAGGCAGCATAGCTTGTATTCAAAGTATTTTCTATAACAAGATTCTCATGGTGTGCTCCTTTAGAAAAAGGTAACTTTATTCTTCTTTTTTATTTATGGTTTGTATTTAATGTACATTTTAGCGGATTGGATTTCTGAACTGGAAAGAAAATTCAACAGATGCAGGTATATACAGAAGTGTAAGTGAAGGTTATCTGAGCAAAAAAGAAGAAATTCCTAAGTCTTCACATATACTTGGAACTCAATCTGAGCTCAAATTTTGTGAAGATCTTCATTAATCTGGTTAATTTGCCATTATGATTTTTTGTAGTTGTGGATCTCTGGCTTTCTAAGTTGTAACCAAAAAAGAGTGGTATCAAAATCCCTTATGGAAGGTGTTGTTAGGAAGCTGGCTGCTTTTTAAAGATTCAAGAGGCTTTGCTTAGGTTAGGATAAGCATACAAACATTTTTATTCTGGATGAAATGAAGCAGCACTTTCAGTCTCTGAGCTTTGTCCATTCCTTCTATTGTTTGTAGATCATGGGAATTAATAAAAATGACATGAGAGAAAGGGTGCAGGATATTTAATAGCAACTGAGTTGGAATAGCTAATTGTTCGCCTATGGGCGTATTGACCCCTTCATTCCTTCTTCAGAGATGTAAATATGACACCTGCCTCTGCAAGGACAATGAAGAATGCTTGTGTGCTGCCCTGTCCTCTTACTCAAGAGCCTGTGCTTTCAAAGGGATCATACTGGGAGGCTGGAGACAAAGCATCTGCAGTAAGTAGTGGAACTGTAATCCCCATGAAATTAATTAGCCACCAGAAATGAGTAGGTTTTCTCTGAGTTTAGTTGTCAATGATCTTAATTTTAAGAGATGTGGAGTATTTTAGAAATGACTAATGGAATTAAAATAGACAATGCTTATAGTGTTAACTAATTTATGCTATGTTCTTTAGACCTCATTTGTTTATGACACACATTTCAAACTCAGAAGGCAGTATTTTTCACTTTCACCTTCTTTCCCCACTTTAAATAATGCTATTTCCGTCTTTGACTAAGGGAGTCCCAGCCATCATGGCTTTTACGTTGTCTTTGCCTATCAGTGTCTTTGTTTATCATTGTCTATCCTTTTTAATCAACAGTACAGTATTGTTGGGAATAGGAGTTTGTTAAAACATGTTCTCTCCCTGGTTATCTGTATGTGAAACATATGGGTATGAAAGTACCAACTATTAGTAGCAGTTAAAATGAAATTTTCAACTGATAAACAAAGTTAGGCTTGCATTCTTATGAGTTATGATATTTTTCAGTTTAGTAAAATCTAAGGGAGTATTTTTACCATTACTTGCTGCACAGCCAAAGAAACCAAAATAGAAACATGAAGATTAAATTGTCTATCCTGCATTTGTTGTATATCAGTCTGCTATTTTCCTTCCAGCTGGTGAACTGTCTGCCTGCCCAGGAAATCAAATCTTCCTTTACAATCTTACAATGTGTCAGCAAACCTGTCGTTCCATTGCTGATGGTGAAAAGCACTGCTTGCAAGACTTTGCTCCTGTGGATGGCTGTGGCTGCCCAGATAATACATACTTGGATAACCAGGATACATGTGTGCCTGTTTCCAAATGCCCGTGTTATTACAAGGGGTCATACCTGGAACCAGGGGAATATGTCATAAAAGATGGAGAGCGTTGGTATGTTTTATTGTGGCTTCTCATTCATGGGGATAAAAGCCCTTTTTAAATTTAGTTATTAAGTGTAAGCCATTAGGCTACTAATGGTGCTTTGATGAACATTTATAATGTTTCACACTATCGTCATGCTGAGCAAAATATTGTCCTGTTGCAATGTAATTCTTTAATAAGTGAGAGGTACAGCTTTGTTTGGAGTTGTGAGTACCAGCCTTCACAAGTAATGAGCCCCTGAAGCTGCACTGTCATTAGGATTTTGTTAAACAAAGGGAAAAAATAAGGTAATAAAAGGCCAGCTATTATGTTTTGTTATTTTCTTTTCTGTCAGAAACTGATTGCTCATGTTTTCCACTGGAGGAAGGTCCCCTTGATAGGTATTTGGTATACCATAGGCTTTTGAAAGCAGTTTTCACAGGTCTAGTATTTTTTATCATGAACACTCTGACAACTGTTTGGTGCAAACATAAGTGCAAACTCTGAAATACTTCCTTCTCTCCCAAGGAGGACTGAACTGGGAGAAGAAGTGTACAGGCCAACAGATTTACAGCATATTACATGAATGGGCATGAAAATTTATTGTGTATGCTTTGATTTAAATGATCATTACTATCTCTTTACTGAGTTATTATGAAGCATAGTATTAAGGATTAATAGATTAACATTAATTCCTTAAAACATAATATTTCTGTGCATTATGACTAAAATCTCCACACACCGTTTCACCAAGTGAATATTCATAAGTGCACCTCAATAGAGTTTACCTTGGAATATTAGTAGAAATTATTCAGGATGTCTGTGATACATACTTTCTTCTTTATTTTAAAATCCTTAAATTTAAATTAAAGATACTGAAATTACATTTTTCTGAATTTGTCTTATTTCACTTCTTTCCTAGTGTTTGCCGAAATGCAAAGGTCCAGTGTACTTCAGTGTACATGAGAATGAAAAGTAAGTGGCATTCTATAAAGTAACAAAAACAAAAACAAACAATCCAAGCCTCCTAGCCCCACAATGTACTTTCAACTTGAATTCTCTGTTTATTTTGCTTGTTGTTTTTTTCTTTTTCTGGAAAAGACTTACACATTTTCACTTTGTTCTGTCTTCACTGAGTCTCTTTTTTTCATAAGGATGGACATTCCTTGGGGTTTCTGTCTCAGTGACTACCACCCTTCACACGCACTTGTTTTGCCTTTTCTCAGTTAACCTAAACCAAAAATGTACCTTTCAGGTATAACAGAATGCCCTTCTAACAAAACCTACTTTGACTGCAACACCTCCCCGAACTGGTCTTCACAAACGCCTATACAACTTCGCTGTGGTACTCCTCAAACCGATCATGTATGTGCTTAATTTTTCTCCATGTCATCTTCTTTATTCTCTATTTTATAAATGACACAGTGCAACCTGTATTTCAGAGAAAGTAATTGTAACTAAAAATTTTTGTTTCCCTTTCTTATTTATCTTTCTTTATTTTTCCCCAATGATTTTAATCTGTTGCCAAAGTAATGGTGATTCTACTCTTGTTTAGCCTCTCAGTTTTGTTTTCACTAAGTGTTCTGTAGAGATGTACCTCCCAAGCAAATCCAATTCAGGTTCTCAGACAATCAAAAAAAAGAATGAAAAATGTTAGGAACCTAGAAAGAAAAACCTTAAAAAACAAATGAATGTGAGGCTTGTTTGTACCAGAGTGAAGTGAAGAAAAAAAGTGGAGAAAAATTTAATACTTTTTAATAAGGTAGCAATTTCTCCTTCTATTCCCTAGTACCAAGCAGAGTGTGTCTCAGGCTGTGTGTGTCCTGAAGGTTTGTTTGATGACGGCCGAGGGGGCTGCGTTAAGGAAGAAGACTGCCCATGTTTTCATAACAATGAGTGGTATAATCATGGACGGAGCATAGCAGTGGACTGCAATACCTGGTAAGTTATTATTCTGTGTTTTCTTCTAGAATATATTCCACGTGTTAAATTAAAAGTCATATCTAGGCTTAAGTACTATAGTAGCTATGATAGCTGCAAGTATATAGTCTTTATTTTCTGGCACGCTTTTTGCTGTCTGAGGAAACAAAGGTTGTACTGAAAATATTGGGATAACTAGCTGCTTCTGTTTTCAGTAGGCATCTCTTATAGGGGAAGTGCACTCATTTTTTAGGCATAATTACTAACCGATCTAAAAAAAGTAGCTAGTCAGAGCTGAAAAACATTATAAACTTAAAAACAGGCTAAACTATTGAAGCTGAGAATTAAGACACTCAGTAAAACCAAAGTGGGTATTATGAAATTGTATCAGGTAGCTGCTTGGTTTGTTCTGCAGTTTTCCAAAGAGCACACTGTTGGTGAGATCTGAAAAGTCAACTTTTCTGCTCTCTTCTAGTACCTGTCAGAAAGGAGTCTGGAGCTGCACTGAAACAGCGTGCTATGGGACTTGTATGATCTATGGCAGTGGCCACTATATCACATTTGATGGAAAATTCTATGACTTTGATGGGAGTTGTGAATACGTGGCTACTCAGGTAATGCTTATCTGCACTGAACTGGCATCTTGCAGTGCCTTCCAATTGCCTTGAAGATCTAATTTCCTTTTTGGTTTTGCCATTTCTTATTGGCTGTCATCACTGTTCTTGAGATGTTTGCAGATTATGCCAAGATAAATTCTGTATTTTTAGCACAGGCAAACTGTGTGAATGTTTTCTTTTGATACAGTGTACATAAATTGTATGTAAAAGGACTAGTTTATAGTGAGAGCTAACAGCTCATCATCATAATCTGAAATAAGTGAAAATCCTGAGTTTACAAAACAAAAATATTTTTATTTAAAGATAATTGCTTGTTTTGTTTCATTGCACAACTTGTTTCCCAGGTTCTGTCAAACATGAGACTCTGCATACTATATGTATGCCCAAACATATACACATACATTTCTGTATACATAAAATGTATTTGTTAGTGCATCTGTAAAAATATAGGTATGTAGGATCTTATATATGAAGCAGTAGGAACAATTTATACATTGTGGAGATTTAAGTGTTTGCAATTATTATTAGATTGAAATAAAAATTAAATATCCTACTCAATTTTCTTATGCTCATTTATTCCTTTTCCCGTAGGATTATTGTGGTGACAAAAATTCTGTCGGCTCGTTCAGTATCATCACAGAGAACGTCCCTTGTGGAACTACAGGTGTCACCTGCTCAAAGGCTATTAAAATGTTTCTGGGGGTGAGTAGTGATATTCATGAGTGTATATCAATATTCAAGTATTTCAAAAAAAATAATGCTCTGAATATATAGAGATACAAAGCCACATCTAGCCACTAAAGACAGCTATAATAAATAAAGGTTAGAGACCCTATTAAATGTGTGAAGGTATAGATTCTTAGGTACTGAAGTCTGTTCTAGTTATCTCAAGCAAAGGTGCTACACCACGTTCTGTCATCCTGGAAAGTCATCCAACAGACTTTGAGTTCTTAGTTTCAGACTAAGATGTACTGTCACAAATGTCTAATATTTCATCTCATCAGTAAAGTTTTATAATATTTCTCATCTTTTTAACTTTCAGAAAACTGAGCTGAAGTTGGAGAACAAAGATTATAAAGAAATTCAGCGAGATGTTGGTGATGATGTGTATTACTGGAACAAGACTGTAGGCCTCTACCTCGTTATTGAGGCTAGCAATGGTGTGATGCTTATCTGGGATAAGAAGACCACAGTTTTCATCAAGCTGACCCCTGATTACAAAGTTAGGATCTCTCTGTCTTTTTCTGAAATAGTAGTATGAATAGATGAGATAAGAAAACATGGATAATCTTTTATTCTGACTCTGAATTTAATCCTGTATCTTCTACACATGAATGATTAGCTTATGTTATTACTATCACAGCTTGCAGGGGTGCAAGGTTTCTTACAGTCCATTAACGTGCATCACAGAGGATGCATAGCATACGATTGCAATAAAGCTAAGTGTCTAAGACATTCAGAGTTTGCGAATGTTAAGAGACACTCATCCAGAGTATTTTAGGGGATGTTAATTGACTTTATATGAACTTGGAAACCTGCATAGAATCTCAGCTCCAAGTCAAAACCACACTCCCTGTGCAATGTCAGGAGATGGTTCAGATTTCTGAAAATCAGGGCGCTGAATTACAGAGTACTAACTTCACTGGGCTGAATGAGGAGGTGCAGGGTTAAGTAACAGGATCATAATTCTTCATGGGTCTGATATACCTTAGTATATATATCACTACCTAAATTTCACTGCTGTGGGTAGGTTGCTAATTTTTTTTCTTTCAAGAAAAATGAGTGCCTGGCTTTTTTGTTTCATGGATAAAGAAATGATGCTAAGTACATCAGATGCTTTTAATGAAAAAAATAGTTTTGAGCTGAATTCAGTTCTCTCAGGTTTACATTAATAATATTCATTCAACTGAATTACAATAAATTGAGAAGAATGGAAAATAAATTCATTCTTCTCAGCTGAAAGAAGCTTAGCCACTCTTCAGTGTTAGAAGTGGGATGAAGGGACGCAGGCATGGAGATACGGTGGATATAATTGGTTTTAAAAGAGGGAAGACTTGGCAGCTGAGTAGTTTGCTGAGTACACAGACAAATGAAAGTTTAATTTCTGTACAAATGAGTTGGAAGTAAAGGTGAAAATACATCATTTACAGGGAGAATCAATTGTCCTTTTTAATGTCAATGTTTTGTTCTTACTTTATGTGAGTCTGCTTCTCACTTCCATGGTATAGTTAAAAGCTGTGGGTATGTTCATTTCCTTTTCCAGGGCAAAGTGTGCGGTCTGTGTGGCAACTTTGATGACAAGTCTAACAATGATTTTACAACCAGGAGTGGGCTGCAGGAGACTAATGCTCTGACATTTGGGAATTCCTGGAAACAGTCTTCTGTGTGTCCAGATGTCACAGAAGAGGTTAAGCCCTGTGATTTGAAACCACATCGCAAGTCCTGGGCAGAGAAAGAATGCAGCCTCATCCTGGGTGATGTCTTCAAAATTTGTCACTCCAAGGTTTGTAGAGAGCAGTAAGTGATGGGATTGCACAGTGCATCTGTTACTGTAGGAACAGTGAGATATCAGAAATGAATGAAGAGAGTTAAGTAGACTGATGTTCAGCTAAGTCTTCAGTTCAGCTAGAGGTGTTAGCACAGTTCAGCTAGCCTTAGCTTCTATATTGATCCCTTCAGGAGCTAAAATCCAATCCAGGTTTCTCCTCTTCTGGTCCCAGGCAAAAACATAGAAATGTGTGATGAGATAAACTCCAAATCTGGCAAACACAAAATTCTTTGCTTTGTATTTCCTGTTGAGTGCAGCCTTTTTGAGGTTGGTCACAACTTGGCTGGCAAAGCTTGCTGAAAAAAAAAAAAAACAAAACACCAACTTCACTGGCATTAATCCAACTCATTATTGAGGGCAATAGAATGGAACTCAGAAGATGTGAGCACTGCAAAAGACTTTTATTTTTTTAATCCTAAGAATTTATGAAGGTGCTATATTACTTTAAGTCCATTTTTATACAAAATACATTAAGCAGTTTCTAGCCTATAATGTTTGGTAATTCTTAGAAACAGCCTCATTCCTGCCCAGCTCAGTTCCCAGATCTCAAGAGGTATCTCAAGCTTATTAGTTTGGATATGAACTGGGGTAACATTCCTTTCTCCAACAGGTGAACCCAACTCCTTTCTATGATGCTTGTGTTCATGATGCCTGCTCTTGTGACAGTGGTGGAGACTGCGATTGCTTCTGTTCTGCAGTTGCTGCATATGCTCAAGAATGTACCAAGGCTCAGGCCTGTGTTTTCTGGAGAACTCCTGATATATGTCGTGAGTAATAGCTAAACACAACCGTGTCTTTCTGTCTGCTGTCAGAAAGCCTATTAAATAAACTATGAATACTGTAATACTGTCCTCTGCAGGGTTGTGCTGGCTGTGCAGAGTGATTTATTTTCACAGCACATAAGGGAACAAATAGAACTAGTAAATTTGTGTATATCAATTATCTTTTATCTAGCCTAGCTTTTTTTTTTTTTGGGGGGGTGGGGTGGGGGGAGGTGGGATAGTTTTAAGGCTAGGTGTCAAGTGATCCTTCCATTTTGCTTGATAATTGGTGAACTCCAAGTCCTGTTTCCTTTCTTCTTGTTCCTTTTTGCAAATAACTCAGAATTTGGTTTTAACAAAAGTACATAGAAGTACCCCTGTGTACATGAACTTAATCAGTATTGACTGTATTAAGCAGTGTCCACTAGCGGTGCTAATGCTCTTACCATTATGTGTAAAATAACATTTAAATTCATATTCCCCTCTCAAAAAAGTGCCAAAAATGTTAAATTTTTGAATTGTAAAAATTCATTCTGATTCAGAATTAAGACTAGTTTAGGTTTCCAAGTGTAAGAACTTGTAAATTTCAGTTAGCTCTTATTTCTAGGTTTATGAAAGCTCCTACCTCTGTCCATAGTCAACTAAGCTGAATTCCATTTAAGTTGTATTCATAATGTCTCATATGCTTGTTCATGGTCTGCTGGAGGTGACTGTCTATGTGATACGCCAAGTAGAACTGTTTTGAATATATACTGCAGGAGACTTTTGAAGCTTGCTAGTAGCTAGGGAAAAAAAATATCAGAACTTCACCCTTCATTTTAAATTTAAATAAATACAAATTCTTACTTTTTTGTGTGGTTTGAATCAAACATTTTCACCCTCAGCTTAAGTGTTTAATATCAAAATCTTATGCCTCAGAGTTTTGACCCCAAATTTTGAGGGTATCCTGTGTTTATGCGTAGTAGAAGAAAATCCAGGACCCATACCTTAAGAGAAATTTTGCTAGCTTAACTTGTAGATTCATTTAGCTTTTACCTTTAAACATATGGGCTGAGCTGCATTTTGGCAACTGTATTTTTAATCAACTTTCTTTTTTTTCTCATCAGCAATATTTTGTGACTACTATAACCCTCGTGACGTGTGTGAATGGCACTATGAGCCTTGTGGCAGTGATGTCATGACCTGCAGGATGATTAATAATGTCAGCACCAATTTTTCAGTACCATACCTGGAAGGTAATAAATTCCTTGCAATTTTGGTCTTCTATTTCATAAAACTTCATCCAAGTATGTTTAACAACTATGGATAAGTCACTCATCTTGACAAGATATTCCTAAATATGTTATGTTGAATTTGTGTCTCCAGTCACATGTAAATATTTCATGTAATGTAATTTATTATTTATTAACACCAGTGGATGTTAATTACAAAACTAAGTCTCTGCTTGGATAATATCCTGAAACATGTAAAATTATTACACCATTATTATTTTTAACAACATTCTAAGAACGTTTCAAGAAATGGAAAGCTTTTTACATGATAAAGAAGCAAGTTACTGATAGTTATTTTTATTTTTTTAATCTTATCATTGCTTGATAACTATGATACAACTTGATAACTGTCAAGTTATATGCTTGATAACTGGAAAGGATTTCATGTTATGGAAACTGCAATGATCCAAAAATGTGAATGAGGTTACAAGTATTTTCTGTTTTACTGGATCATAAAGGAGGAGAAAACGGGCATCTTTTTGTCCAAACTGTCTTTCTGGTCTGAACTGGAAGCAGTTATCTCCAGTTTAGGTGTTGCAAAGAAATGCCCAGATTTTGGCTTTGTTATTTTACTCCTTGAACTGACGGTACAAAATTGAAAAAAGCAAAATCAAAAATAAAATATAAAAAGAAAATTAACCCTATAGTTTGGAATGGATTGTCTTAGATTACTAAAAAGTAGGGCAGACTTATTTCTGTTAGAACATTTTTAGTACAGTGTTGCAGTGTGAAGTAGTGTAAGGGGGTCTTTGTGTAACCATGACTTGAATTTTATGAGAGTTTATTTGGAAGCAGAACATAATTTTTAAAGTGTATTTACATGAGAAATGCAATGGGGATTGACAGATAATTAACCCCTTGCAGGTGGGGTTTGTGTCACTGGCTGAGAATACAAAAAAACGCAGATAAATGATCTGCTTGGGGTAGAGATGCCTGGTCTATTAAGGGCACATAAATAAGACCTAGTATTCCAATAAATGTAGTAAAAACCTGTTCATTATTGAATCCACTTCCATATTCTTCCCCAAAGTATTATTTGAGATAGTGATGACATTTTAATATCTGTAGAAAAATCAGTATGTTTCTTTGTCTTAAAATTACTAGCTACCCATAGAATATAAGGGTTTCTCCGATATTTTGAACTAGGAAAAAATACACTTCCCTGGTTTTCATGAGTAGACTCTTCTTTAGTTCTCCTCACCTTAGTATTATAAATGAAAATTGATTAAATTTTAAGTCTTTTGGAGAGTCTAATTGTCCAAGGATTCATTTGAATTGGGAATTTTTGATTTCATAGAATCATAGAATATCCTGAGTTGGAAGGGACCCACAAGGATCATTGAGTCCAACTCCTGGCACCACACAGGTCTACCCAAAAATTCAGACCATGTGACTAAGTGCACAGTCCAAACACTTCTTCAACTCTGACAGGCTTGATGCAGTGACTACTTCACTGAGGAGCCTGTTCCAGTGCACGATAACCCTCTCAGTGAAGAACCTCTTCCTGATATCTAGCCTGAACCTCCCCCTCACAGCTTGACACCATTCCCGCGGGTCCTATCACTGGTCACTAAAAAGAGTAGGTCGGCGCCTGCCCCTCCACTCCCCCTCATGAGGAAGCTGTAGACCGTGATGAGGTCTCCCCTCAGCCTCCTCTTTTCCAGGCTGAACAGGCCAAGTGACCTCAGCCACTCCTCATACATCTTCCCCTCTAGGCCCTTCACCATCTTCGTAGCCCTCCTCTGGACACTCTCCAACAGTTTAATGTCCTTTTTGTACTGTGGTGCCCAGAACTGCACACAGTACTCGAGGTGAGGCCGCACCAGTGCAGAGTAGAGCGGGACAATCTCTTCCCTCGACCGACTAGCGATGCCGTGCTTGATACACTCCAGGATATGGTTGGCCCTCCTGGCTGCCAGGGCACACTGCTGGCTCATATTCAGCTTGCTCTCAACCACAACCCCCAGATCCCTCTCTGCAGGGCTGCTCTCCAGCGTCTCATCGCTGAGTCTGTACGTATAGCCAGGGTTGCCCCATCCCAGGTGCAGGACCCGGCACTTGCTCTTGTTAAACTTCATGCGGTTGGTGATTGCCCAGCTCTCTAATCTGTCCAGATCTCTCTGCGAGGCCTTTCACTATGCCTGATTCAGCAAGAATCATTTACCTTCAGAAGATATCCTGTTACTGAATTAACTTTTTATACTTTTCTTCACCCTGTTTTCTGTGCTACTTGTCATCATCAGGTTGCTATCCCAGATGCCCTGAGAAGACACCCATTTATAATGAAGAGACAAAGGAATGTGTGACTTCAGATGAATGTTGGTGTTATGTCAATGGTAGTCCTGTTCGCCCTGGCGAAGAAATACCTACAGAAGAGAACTGTACAAAGTGGTGTGTAAAAATGCAAAAATATTTGCAATAATTCAGGAAATAATTTATGTATGCTGAGCACCTCATTTACTTTACTGGGCCTCAAGCATGTATTTTAATAAGCAGAGATACAACTTCAACTGAAGAACTGATATTTTCTAACATTTATCAATACAAGTCAGAGTAACAGTGCCATTTATTCTAGATGAGACATAAACTTAAGAAATGCTGCACTTCCAATATATACAGATTCAAAATTTTTCATCCATAATTTTACAGACCCATAATAATACAGATTTCAAGTTGATAGTGTCTTTCCAATAGGTCTATTAGTAAAACAAACAAACAACCTTTAAATATACTCTTAGAAGTGTCATAAGTGATACAATGACATGAAACCTGGCTGTGTCTCTAGAACAACCTTTTGATTTTCATGGCTCTTTGGGAAGAGAGGGGCTAGTTTGCCTTGCATTCTCATTTAAGACTAGAATTTCAAAGTTACTGTAATCTGAAATGATCTGTACTAGCCCTGCAGGAGGTAGCTGAGTCTTAACTGCTCATTCCTAGAACCTTATTAATGGTAGAATTGCCATCTATGACTCCACATGATGACCAGAGACAAAAATATAAAAACCAAAAAAACCCACTGATCTAGCTGAACATTTACCACTCAGAAGAATGTCTTTTATTACTGCCGCATTGCAACTTGCAACATAAAGCAGTTTATGGTAGCTTAAGATGTTGCACTTAAAGAATGCAAGTAATGACTTAGTTTGAATGAATAATGATGGGCAATATTGGAAAATGTTATACAGAAAAATATCCAGTAGTATGAATGAAGACTAAGTAACAAATTTGTACACTTCTGTATTCTTGGTCTGCTAGCAGAGCGCCATAAAACACCTGTAACATTTTAATTTTTGAAATTTTTGCTTTTAGTGTCTGTGGCCCCTCAGGATCCATTGATTGTGCACCAATCCCAGGTAAATAATGTCTGTTTGTTTTTAGAAAAACAGGAAGAAAAAAATGCATAGAACTGCTATGTATGTCTCTACAAAGGCTTTGTACTGATTTGGAATAATTCTTTCCAGTGCAAGTGAAAGTTGTGGCCAAAGAAATCTGGGCAACACTTTTGCTGAACCTTGCTGTTAGTACTTGTTCAATCTTTTTCTCATGTCCCTGTATTCTTTCTTCCCGTGCCCCATATCCAAACTAATGGATTTCACTACAAGAGTTTGCACTTTTGGACCATGTAGTATTATTAAAAAGTGTCAGATACTAAACCTAAGTTGCAGTTTCTCTCAATGTATTTTTAAGCCTGGTTTGTAAGTCTGTTCTTCCAAGTCACTTTATATAGGGCTTTGTTAGATATGTTTTAACATTCCTCTAAACGTAAAGATAAATCAGTATATTAGATATAACCTTTAGGTATAGCTATGAGATGAGCATGCATGACACAGCATTTAAACACTTACTTGTATCCTTGGCAGGTCCATAAGTATTTTGCCTTTGTCTTCTGATAGCATTAGTAGAAAAATTGCATACAAAAGCTTTTTCTTGCAGCATGTCCTTGTGTCATCAATGGAACGAGATATGAAGTGGGAGACGCTGTGGCAGTAATACAGGATGGTGTCATGTGCACAGTATATATTTGTGCAGCAAATGGAACTCTAGTTGCTGTAGGGCCTTCTCCTTGTCCATCAACTACTTCACCTTTGACACCTACAACACCTTCGACACCTTCTTCAACTCCAACCATTATAACCAGCCCTGGTACAACTACAATTACAACCATAGGTAAATCTTCAACAGAGATCCACATCTATAAATTACTTTCTTTAAGGAAAATATTTTAAAGATAGAATGTGCAAGTATCATACTTATCAGAGTTGCTTACCGTAGTTGACACAGCTAGAGCAATACTTACGAATAGTTTTATCACACTGCACTAGGGAAGATTTTTAACACTTTGAGTTGATTTACATTTTGTGGAAGAAATTGTGACTATAAATGTACAGGATTCCCTCCTTTCAGTATCCTGCTGAGATAATAGAAATTGTCTCAGTAGTCACAGCAAAAAATCGTAATTAGAATATTTAAAGCTAGTATTATATGTTTTTCTAAAACTTGCAGATGATGAAGTATTTTTTTTTTTCTATTTCAGTTACAACTTCAGGAACTACAAGTAAGTTTTAAATAAAAAAAAATGTTACTATAAAATGTCAAAGGAACTTCTAAAGGATTACTAAGTTGAAGATGACTACTACAGAAAAACATTTTAAAAAATGTTTTAAAAACATTTGGTTTTAAAACCAAAAAGTATATATTTTTAAAGACTTGAAATTGTAAAAATGTGGTAAGTATATTGAGAAGAAAGACCTTTAAAGCCTCCAGGTTGGTGATTTTATTTTTATGCAAAGCTTCCTGTTGAAGAAACTGGTAACATTGTACCAATTTTAGAATGTTTGTCTTGCAAAAATGACAAATTGCAAAGCATCACTTTAATCATTAATGGAGTAGAATACAAAATGAACCTACTCAGAATTTCCTCTGTGAGCTCAGATGCTGAACCTCTGTCTTTTCTTGCAGCTCCATGCCTTGGATTAATCTGTGATTGGTCTCAGTGGTTTGATGTCAGTAAACCTGAAGAAGGTGGTGGTGACTATGAAACCTATTATGAAATAAATAAACATGGACATGAAATATGTGACCTTCCTGAAAACATTGAATGCAGGGCTAAAAATAAGCCTGATTTAAGCTTAGAGCAACTTGGCCAGAAAGTGGAGTGTAATGTTACGTATGGACTCATCTGTAAAAATGAGGAGCAAGACACAAGTATCTGGCGTCTTTGCTATAATTATGAAATCAGAGTAAACTGTTGTGAGTGGCAGGAAATTCCTTGTGATACTCCAACTACAAGCCCAGTCACCATCAGAACAACAATACCCACAAGTACTACAACCCTGCCAACAAAATCAACTACCAGCCCACCAATAACCACTCCAGCCACCATAAGCCAAACCACGCCATCAGTTACCAGCCCAGTAACTTCGGCCTCCACAGGTATTTAGCAGACCAATACTCTCTTTTCTTGCCTTGCCATAGGATAAATAGCGGGTTGTCAGCTACTTAAGGCATGCCATCTCTGTGACAGATACTGAGCTGGCACAAAATCTTACTTTGCTGGTTTTGAGCTGTATCCTTCCACTGGAGAGAACATTCTCAGAAGGACCCATTGTGTGAGATTAGAATAGACCTTGATTTGGAGTACTATCATTTTAAGCATTGTCTGTGCGGAGCTGTGCAGAATTTCTTCCCCTTCTCCTGCTTTCCCTCTGTCAATACTGATACTTGACTGTGGTTTTAAGTCTAGGAAGGAAGGACTGCCTTGGTAGCCTTCGTGGAATTGTATCACCCTGCCAGTTGTCACTTGCTGTGAACTGTGGCCTTTGGCCATTGAGACTCACTAGTCCTTCTTTGAACCTCTTACTCAGGCTGCCATTGCACCACAGGGAGGTGACATGAAGTTCAGACAGGAACATATCCCTGTGCATACTTCCTTCCCTGATTACACCTTCCCCTCTTAGCTCTCACTGAGATATCCCTGAGATAGTGAGGTGTTCAGAGTGATAAGGCAAAGGTGGGAAGAACCACAGGGCCTTTCTCCTCCTCATTTCTTACCCACTGGGGGGTTTATTTCATCTAGTGAGAAGCTGACCAGAGCAACATCCCAACTGTCTTCACTAGTTAAGGGGTGTCTCAACCATGTCTGTGTACTGATTTGGCCCTAGTCTGCATTCTGGAGTCAGAAAGGAAAGACTAGTGATATAGACCTTTGTTGCAGTAAGACTGATCTGACCACTGTAGGTTTGTGGCAAAGTCCTACCTTCTGTTCAGTAAATCTTCTGTCCCACTCAAGCACCTGCTTCCATCTTTACCTGCTGTCTATGTCCCTGCTGTTCATAATTGTTCCTCTTGTTGATGTCTCCCAGTACCAACCACTACTCCCACACCAACTCCATCGGAGTCTCCCACCAGTGCAACCAGCAGCATGCCACCCTTGAGCACCACCAGCACCCTGGGGACAACGACAACAGTTCCTGGCACATCAGTACCCACTCCAACTATTACAAGCATGGTCCCACCAACAATAAGAACTCAAACCCAGCCTCCTCCAACTACACTACCATGTAATTCTCTGCTCTGTGTTGTCACGTGTTGCCTTAGTATGGGGGAAAAGGTCTATTGGCAACTTAACATATGTCTTCACTGTGATGCTTTGAAGAAAGCTGTTGATGTAGATTTCAAAAAAAAAAAAAAAAAGGCCCTAAGCTCTAGGGTACTAAGCTCTCCATTTAGGAGTAAGAGTGCACAACATATTTCTGCATCTCAGTTCCAATTCTTTGATTATTTTGAGCATAAGGATATTTTTTTCGTGGTGCTTCTGCCCAGCTTAGGCAGCTACTGTGCTGATGAAATGTCTGGCTTTTGCTGCTATTGGGCTTCATCCTTCAGCTGGAGAGGACATACACAGCAGGATGTGTGGTGTGCAATGGCAGGGGGGTTGTTTTTTGTGGCACTATCATTTCAAGCACTGTTGGGGCATGGCTTTTCAGACTTTATTCCCTTAATTCTCCTGCATTGACTTTGTGGTTGTTGCTGCCACTCACCTGCAGTTCTAGCTCTAGGAAGGCAGGTTTTAACTGGTAGGTTTGGGGAAAGGCTTTAGACCATCGCTAGACACTTGCTACAAACCAAGACTCTGGGCAGACAGATTCTGTCAGAGTTCCTATGACCATTCCTCACACTGCTGGGAACCAGCCTGACATTTTGGCAGCACTGTGTGTCCTATGCCTTCTCACTTTGTGGTCCTGTGTTTTGCCTTGAGATAAAACAGGCGCTGTGATAGGGAAGAGAAGGTGTGAGAGTTCTGACAGTCCCTGTTTGGTCCTGTTCTACTTAATGTTTTTCCCTTACGCCAGTTTCTTGCCATGAAAAGCCCCAAACAGCACCTTGCCCTTATTATGAGGGGAAGCAAATCTGGCTTGACAGTGCCTGTGTACTGATTTGCGGGGGGAGGGTGTAGGTGAGTGGCAATGACCAAGGTGCACCCTTGTGTGCAGTGGAGGACCATTGCACCGCTCATGAGTATGCTGTTTCTGTCCCTGCTGTTCCTAATGGTTCTTCTTTCTGATGTCTCCCAGTACTATATTGTGACTGCATATGGACAGACTGGTTCGACGTGAGTAAGCCAAACAATTCTGATGTAAACAGTGGGGACTACGAAACCTTTGAAAATATCAAGAAGTACAACACATCCTGGGAATGCCTAAAAGCTGAGAATATCTCATGCAGAGCAACGGACAAGCCGGACACATCCATTGCAGATTTAGGGCAGAAAGTGGAATGTAATGTTAACACAGGGCTCATCTGCAATAATAAAGATCAGGTAAACAGTAATACTACATACTGCCATAATTACGAGATTAGAATTTGCTGCATCCAGGACCAGAACTGCATTCCAAGTACAGAATACAGCACCGGTACGCCAACAACAGTGTCCACAACAAGGAGCACTACTTCGACTACAACTCTGTGGACACCAACTCGCCCACCGGTCTCAACGACAGGTCCCAGCAGTACCACCAGTGGCACGACGCCCTCCAGCAGCAGCACCCCGGGGACAACGTCTGTTACTCCTCCAACGACCACGTCCCCGACTACCCTGACTACTAGCAGCGCATCCACGCCCACACCGACACACACCACCTCCCTGTCACCTCCGTCCTCGACAAGCGAAGGTAATTGTCTGGCCATGGGGACACGTGTTTCCTTGTGGGGGGAGAAATGAAGGTCTGTGAGCACCTCGACTTGTGTGCGCTTTCTGTGTGGGACGAGGGCTGGCAGGAGTTATTGAGCCTTCCCGAAAAGCGCTGGTGCCCAGCGCTCGGCCTGAGGCTGGCTGTGTGGAGGTGAGGAGGGTGCAGGGGTCCTGGGCAGAAGCTCTGGTGTTTCCCAACGCCGCAGGGCCCTGTGGAGGTTGTTCCAGCCTGGGACTTCCGGCCGGCTTAGTCAGATAGGGATCGGAGTGGAAGTCTTGCGTTTGCTGCTGCGGGGCCTCATCCTTCAGCTGGAGAGAACGTCGTGAGCGGGAAGCGGTGTATGCGAGGGGAGGGGGGCTTATCTTTTGTGTCACTGTGTTTCCAGGCACTGCTGGGATACGGCTTTTGCCAACTTTCTTCCTTTTCTTGTGCTGCATTAGCCCTGTGCTCTTCTGGTGTATGCAGTGCTCCTCTCTCTCCTACGCGTATCTTCACGTCCTGCTGCACTAGCACAGAGGTAGCCGGTTCTGAGGCAGGCCTCAGTGTGTCCTCAACAGTTTCTAACAGTGCAAATGAAAAGCAGTTCTGGCATTGAGGCCCAGAGCGAGAACTAGCGTGCTCACGAGAGAAGGATGAAGCAGCATAGTGAGCCCAAGTTTCCTATCCCGCCATGGCAATACGTGGGGGAGTAGTTTCAAAAGGGCTGGCTGAGGTCTAGCGCAGATATTGCTCAAGCAGCTACTGAGGTTCAGATGAGCCAAGTCTCGCAGAGCGGAAGGGCTTCTGGAGTGACCATGCCCCGTGATTTCACGCACAGGGAGCGGGGATCTGTCCATGGCTTACAGGGTGAGAGCGATAGGGAAGGATGCAAAGAGGTGTCTGGTGATGTCCGTGAATTGGGCTGGATTTGGGACTGCTGAGCTCTTCTGTGCAGTATAGAGTTTTCAGACTCCAGAGAGCTGTTGCATGCAGCGTTGGTCCCTGGGGAAGTGTTGGCATCTGTCTGCCGTGCAAGCTGTAGGAGATTTTGTCTGTGATCCCCATGTTCTTCTGCAAGAGCCACGAGGAGAGCTGGTTCTGCTTTATTCCTGTTGACATTTCCTCTGCTCAGGTTGATGGCGTTTCATGAGGTTGCTGGAAAGCCACGGAGGTTAATGCCAAGCGCCATTTGCCGGTTTGCAATAAAGCACTGTGTTTTCTCAGGAACCACTCCCCCCGGCACCACATCTGTTGAAACTGTGTCGACCACCACTCGCCCGCCAATATCGACGACAGGCCCCACTCACCCCAGTACCACAACTGTCCCTATATCCACCACCACTCTAGGTCCCTGCAGTACCACCAGTGGCATAATGTCCTCCATCACGAGCACCACATCGACAACTGTTTTTAGTGATACACAAATATTGACTCTGTTTTGATGCCTGTTTTTCCATTGAAGAGGGGCTTTTTTTCTTTTCCTACTCTCCCTTTTGGTGTTGTTTGGGTGCAACTTTTCTACTTTCTTCCCTTTCCTCTCTTGCATTTTCTCTGTGGCCTTTCCTGCCACTGAAGTGTAGGTGTGGCTGTGAGAAGGCAGATATTCTCTGGCAGGATTCTGCAGAAGGCTTCAGATGGCAGCCCACCTTTTGCTAGACTCTGTGTTCAGACTCTGTGGCAGCCCTTACGTCCAATATATGCTGCTATGCCTGACCATTAGATCTGTCTAAACCTGTCTGAAGTGATTCTTTCCTTCCTCTTTCTAATTGTTTGCTTTTGTTGCTGTTCCCCATTAGAACCCTGCACACTCCCTCCAGAGGGCTGCACCTGGACTGACTGGATCGATGAGAGTTACCCACAATATGGCCCAAACGGTGGTGATGATGAGACCTTTGAGACGATTCAGATAAATAGGCCTCCATGGAACTGTGCAAAGGTTGAGAATATTTCATGCAGAGCAGAGAAATGGCCTGACATTCCCATTTCAGATTTAGGGCAAAAGGTGGAATGTAACGTTAACACAGGGCTCCTCTGTAAAAATGAGGATCAGAAGCCAGGAGGCATGATTCCAATGCCAGTCTGCGTCAATTATCAGATCAAAGTCTGCTGTGTTCCCGAACTACCTCCGTGGTGTACTACAACTACTACATCCACTACCACAACAACCATCCACTCCACAACCACAGAAGTAACCCATTCAAGCACAACGAGCACTCCTTTCACTACAACCACGACAACAACCACTCGCGCGACAGTCTCAACAACAGGTCCCAGCAGTACCACCAGTGGCACGACGCCCTCCAGCAGCAGCACCCCGGGGACAACGTCTGTTACTCCTCCAACGACCACGTCCCCGACTACCCTGACTACTAGCAGCGCATCCACGCCCACGCCGACACACACCACCTCCCTGTCACCTCCGTCCTCGACAAGCGAAGGTAATTGTCTGGCCATGGGGACACGTGTTTCCTTGTGGGGGGAGAAATGAAGGTCTGTGTGCACCTCGACTTGTGTGCGCTTTCTTTGTGGGACGAGGGCTGGCAGGAGTTATTGAGCCTTCCCTAAAAGCGCTGGTGCCCAGCGCTCGGCCTGAGGCTGGCTGTGTGGAGGTGAGGAGGGTGCAGGGGTCCTGGGCAGAAGCTCTGGTGTTTCCCAACGCTGCAGTGCTCTGTGGAGGTTGTTCCAGCCTGGGGCCTCCGGCCGGCTTAGTCAGATAGGGATCGGAGTGGAAGTCTTGCGTTTGCTGCTGCGGGGCCTCATCCTTCAGCTGGAGAGAACGTCGTGAGCGGGAAGCGGTGTATGCGAGGGGAGGGGGGCTTGTCTTCTGTGTCACTGTGTTTCCAGGCACTGTTGGGACGCAGCTTTTGCCAACTTTCTTCCTTTTCTTGTGCTGCATTAGCCCTGTGCTCTTCTGGTGTATGCAGTGCTCCTCTCTCTCCTACGCGTATCTTCAAGTCTCGCTGTACTAGCACAGAGGTAGCCGGTTCTGAGGCAGGCCTCAGTGTGTCCTCAACAGTTTCTAACAGTGCAAACGAAAAGCAGTTCTGGCATTGAGGCCCACAGCGAGAACTAGCGTGCTCACGAGAGAAGGATGAAGCAGCATAGTGAGCCCGAGTTTCCTATCCCGCCATGGCAATACGTGGGGGAGTAGTTTCAAAAGGGCTGGCTGAGGTCTAGCGCAGATATTGCTCAAGCAGCTACTGAGGTTCAGATGAGCCAAGTCTCGCAGAGGGGATGGGCTTCTGGAGTGAACATGCCCCGTGATTTCACGCACAGGGATCGGGGATCTGTCCATGGCTTACAGGGTGAGAGCGATAGGGAAGGATGCAAAGAGGTGTCTGGTGATGTCCGTGAATTGGGCTGGATTTGGGACTGCTGAGCTCTTCTGTGCAGTATAGAGTTTTCAGACTCCAGAGAGCTGTTGCATGCAGCGTTGGTCCCTGGGGAAGTGTTGGCATCTGTCTGCCGTGCAAGCTGTAGGAGATTTTGTCTGTGATCCCCATGTTCTTCTGCAAGTGCCACGAGGAGAGCTGGTTCTGCTTTATTCCTGTCGGCACTTCCTCTGCTCAGGTTGATGGCGTTTCATGAGGTTGCTGGAAAGCCGCGGAGGTTAATGCCAAGCGCCATTTGCCGGTTTGCAATAAAGCACTGTCTTTTCTCAGGAACCACTCCCCCCGGCACCACATCTGTTGAAACTGTGTCGACCACCACTCGCCCGCCAATATCGACGACAGGCCCCACTCCCCCCGGTACCACGACTGTCCCTGTGTCGACCACGACTCTCCCACCAATCTCAACGACAGGTCCCAGCAGTACCACCAGTGGCACGACGCCCTCCAGCAGCAGCACCCCGGGGACAACGCCTGTTACTCCTCCAACGACCACGTCCCCGACTACCCTGACCACTACCAGCGCATCCACGCCCACACCGACACACACCACCTCCCTGTCACCTCCGTCCTCGACAAGCGAAGGTAATTGTCTGGCCATGGGGACACGTGTTTCCTTGTGGGGGGAGAAATGAAGGTCTGTGAGCACCTCGACTTGTGTGCGCTTTCTGTGTGGGACGAGGGCTGGCAGGAGTTATTGAGCCTTCCCGAAAAGCGCTGGTGCCCAGCGCTCGGCCTGAGGCTGGCTGTGTGGAGGTGAGGAGGGTGCAGGGGTCCTGGGCAGAAGCTCTGGTGTTTCCCAGCGCTGCAGTGCTCTGTGGAGGTTGTTCCAGCCTGGGGCCTCCGGCCGGCTTAGTCAGATAGGGATCGGAGTGGAAGTCTTGCGTTTGCTTCTGCGGGGCCTCATCCTTCAGCTGGAGAGAACGTCGTGAGCGGGAAGCGGTGTATGCGAGGGGAGGGGGGCTTGTCTTCTGTGTCACTGTGTTTCCAGGCGCTGTTAGGACGCAGCTTTTGCCAACTTTCTTCCTTTTCTTGTGCTGCATTAGCCCTGTGCTCTTCTGGTGTATGCAGTGCTCCTCTCTCTCCTACGCGTATCTTCACGTCTCGCTGTACTAGCACAGAGGTAGCCGGTTCTGAGGCAGGCCTCAGTGTGTCCTCAACAGTTTCTAACAGTGCAAACGAAAAGCAGTTCTGGCATTGAGGCCCACAGCGAGAACTAGCGTGCTCACGAGAGAAGGGTGAATCAGCATAGTGAGCCCGAGTTTCCTATCCCGCCATGGCAATACGTGGGGGGAGTAGTTTCAAAAGGGCTGGCTGAGGTCTAGCGCAGATATTGCTCAAGCAGCTACTGAGGTTCAGATGAGCCAAGTCTCGCAGAGGGGATGGGCTTCTGGAGTGAACATGCCCCGTGATTTCACGCACAGGGATCGGGGATCTGTCCATGGCTTACAGGGTGAGAGCGATAGGGAAGGATGCAAAGAGGTGTCTGGTGATGTCCGTGAATTGGGCTGGATTTGGGACTGCTGAGCTCTTCTGTGCAGTATAGAGTTTTCAGACTCCAGAGAGCTGTTGCATGCAGCGTTGGTCCCTGCGGAAGTGTTGGCATCTGTCTGCCGTGCAAGCTGTAGGAGATTTTGTCTGTGATCCCCATGTTCTTCTGCAAGTGCCACGAGGAGAGCTGGTTCTGCTTTATTCCTGTCGGCACTTCCTCTGCTCAGGTTGATGGCGTTTCATGAGGTTGCTGGAAAGCCGCGGAGGTTAATGCCAAGCGCCATTTGCCGGTTTGCAATAAAGCACTGTGTTTTCTCAGGAACCACTCCCCCCGGCACCACATCTGTTGAAACTGTGTCGACCACCACTCGCCCGCCAATATCGACGACAGGCCCCACTCCCCCCGGTACCACGACTGTCCCTGTGTCGACCACGACTCTCCCACCAATCTCAACGACAGGTCCCAGCAGTACCACCAGTGGCACGACGCCCTCCAGCAGCAGCACCCCGGGGACAACGCCTGTTACTCCTCCAACGACCACGTCCCCGACTACCCTGACTACTAGCAGCGCATCCACGCCCACACCGACACACACCACCTCCCTGTCACCTCCGTCCTCGACAAGCGAAGGTAATTGTCTGGCCATGGGGACACGTGTTTCCTTGTAGGGGGAGAAATGAAGGTCTGTGAGCACCTCGACTTGTGTGCGCTTTCTGTGTGGGACGAGGGCTGGCAGGAGTTATTGAGCCTTCCCAAAAAGCGCTGGTGCCCAGCGCTCGGCCTGAGGCTGGCTGTGTGGAGGTGAGGAGGGTGCAGGGGTCCTGGGCAGAAGCTCTGGTGTTTCCCAGCGCTGCAGTGCTCTGTGGAGGTTGTTCCAGCCTGGGGCCTCCGGCAGGCTGGATCAGATAGGGATCTGAGTGGAAGTCTTGCGTTTGCTGCTGCGGGGCCTCATCCTTCAGCTGGAGAGAACGTCGTGAGCGGGAAGCGGTGTATGCGAGGGGAGGGGGGCTTGTCTTCTGTGTCACTGTGTTTCCAGGCGCTGTTGGGACGCAGCTTTTGCCAACTTTCTTCCTTTTCTTGTGCTGCATTAGCCCTGTGCTCTTCTGGTGTATGCAGTGCTCCTCTCTCTCCTACGCGTATCTTCAAGTCTCGCTGTACTAGCACAGAGGTAGCTGGTTCTGAGGCAGGCCTCAGTGTGTCCTCAACAGTTTCTAACAGTGCAAACGAAAAGCAGTTCTGGCATTGAGGCCCACAGCGAGAACTAGCGTGCTCACGAGAGAAGGATGAAGCAGCATAGTGAGCCCGAGTTTCCTATCCCGCCATGGCAATACGTGGGGGAGTAGTTTCAAAAGGGCTGGCTGAGGTCTAGCGCAGATATTGCTCAAGCAGCTACTGAGGTTCAGATGAGCCAAGTCTCGCAGAGGGGATGGGCTTCTGGAGTGAACATGCCCCGTGATTTCACGCACAGGGATCGGGGATCTGTCCATGGCTTACAGGGTGAGAGCGATAGGGAAGGATGCAAAGAGGTGTCTGGTGATGTCCGTGAATTGGGCTGGATTTGGGACTGCTGAGCTCTTCTGTGCAGTATAGAGTTTTCAGACTCCAGAGAGCTGTTGCATGCAGCGTTGGTCCCTGCGGAAGTGTTGGCATCTGTCTGCCGTGCAAGCTGTAGGAGATTTTGTCTGTGATCCCCATGTTCTTCTGCAAGTGCCACGAGGAGAGCTGGTTCTGCTTTATTCCTGTCGGCACTTCCTCTGCTCAGGTTGATGGCGTTTCATGAGGTTGCTGGAAAGCCACGGAGGTTAATGCCAAGCGCCATTTGCCGGTTTGCAATAAAGCACTGTGTTTTCTCAGGAACCACTCCCCCCGGCACCACATCTGTTGAAACTGTGTCGACCACCACTCGCCCGCCAATATCGACGACAGGCCCCACTCCCCCCGGTACCACGACTGTCCCTGTGTCGACCACGACTCTCCCACCAATCTCAACGACAGGTCCCAGCAGTACCACCAGTGGCACGACGCCCTCCAGCAGCAGCACCCCGGGGACAACGCCTGTTACTCCTCCAACGACCACATCCCCGACTACCCTGACTACTAGCAGCGCATCCACGCCCACACCGACACACACCACCTCCCTGTCACCTCCGTCCTCGACAAGCGAAGGTAATTGTCTGGCCATGGGGACACGTGTTTCCTTGTGGGGGGAGAAATGAAGGTCTGTGAGCACCTCGACTTGTGTGCGCTTTCTGTGTGGGACGAGGGCTGGCAGGAGTTATTGAGCCTTCCCGAAAAGCGCTGGTGCCCAGCGCTCGGCCTGAGGCTGGCTGTGTGGAGGTGAGGAGGGTGCAGGGGTCCTGGGCAGAAGCTCTGGTGTTTCCCAACGCTGCAGTGCTCTGTGGAGGTTGTTCCAGCCTGGGGCCTCCGGCCGGCTTAGTCAGATAGGGATCGGAGTGGAAGTCAGCGTTGGTCCCTGGGGAAGTGTTGGCATCTGTCTGCCGTGCAAGCTGTAGGAGATTTTGTCTGTGATCCCCATGTTCTTCTGCAAGAGCCACGAGGAGAGCTGGTTTTCCTTTATTCCTGTCGGCACTTCCTCTGCTCAGGTTGATGGCGTTTTATGAGGTTGCTGGAAAGCCACGGAGGTTAATGCCAAGCGCCATTTGCCGGTTTGCAATAACGCACTGTGTTTTCTCAGGAACCACTCCCAATGGCACCACACCTGTTGAAAATGTGTCGACCACCACTCTCCCGCCAATATCGACGACAGGCCCCACTCACCCCAGTACCACAACTGTCCCTATATCCACCACCACTCTAGGTCCCTGCAGTACCACCAGTGGCATAATGTCCTCCATCACGAGCACCACATCGACAACTGTTTTTAGTGATACACAAATATTGACTCTGTTTTGATGCCTGTTTTTCCATTGAAGAGGGGCTTTTTTTCTTTTCCTACTCTCCCTTTTGGTGTTGTTTGGGTGCAACTTTTCTACTTTCTTCCCTTTCCTCTCTTGCATTTTCTCTGTGGCCTTTCCTGCCACTGAAGTGTAGGTGTGGCTGTGAGAAGGCAGATATTCTCTGGCAGGATTCTGCAGAAGGCTTCAGATGGCAGCCCACCTTTTGCTAGACTCTGTGTTCAGACTCTGTGGCAGCCCTTACGTCCAATATATGCTGCTATGCCTGACCATTAGATCTGTCTAAACCTGTCTGAAGTGATTCTTTCCTTCCTCTTTCTAATTGTTTGCTTTTGTTGCTGTTCCCCATTAGAACCCTGCACACTCCCTCCAGAGGGCTGCACCTGGACTGACTGGATCGATGAGAGTTACCCACAATATGGCCCAAACGGTGGTGATGATGAGACCTTTGAGACGATTCAGATAAATAGGCCTCCATGGAACTGTGCAAAGGTTGAGAATATTTCATGCAGAGCAGAGAAATGGCCTGACATTCCCATTTCAGATTTAGGGCAAAAGGTGGAATGTAACGTTAACACAGGGCTCCTCTGTAAAAATGAGGATCAGAAGCCAGGAGGCATGATTCCAATGCCAGTCTGCGTCAATTATCAGATCAAAGTCTGCTGTGTTCCCGAACTACCTCCGTGGTGTACTACAACTACTACATCCACTACCACAACAACCATCCACTCCACAACCACAGAAGTAACCCATTCAAGCACAACGAGCACTCCTTTCACTACAACCACGACAACAACCACTCGCGCGACAGTCTCAACAACAGGTCCCAGCAGTACCACCAGTGGCACGACGCCCTCCAGCAGCAGCACCCCGGGGACAACGTCTGTTACTCCTCCAACGACCACGTCCCCGACTACCCTGACTACTAGCAGCGCATCCACGCCCACGCCGACACACACCACCTCCCTGTCACCTCCGTCCTCGACAAGCGAAGGTAATTGTCTGGCCATGGGGACACGTGTTTCCTTGTGGGGGGAGAAATGAAGGTCTGTGTGCACCTCGACTTGTGTGCGCTTTCTTTGTGGGACGAGGGCTGGCAGGAGTTATTGAGCCTTCCCTAAAAGCGCTGGTGCCCAGCGCTCGGCCTGAGGCTGGCTGTGTGGAGGTGAGGAGGGTGCAGGGGTCCTGGGCAGAAGCTCTGGTGTTTCCCAACGCTGCAGTGCTCTGTGGAGGTTGTTCCAGCCTGGGGCCTCCGGCCGGCTTAGTCAGATAGGGATCGGAGTGGAAGTCTTGCGTTTGCTGCTGCGGGGCCTCATCCTTCAGCTGGAGAGAACGTCGTGAGCGGGAAGCGGTGTATGCGAGGGGAGGGGGGCTTGTCTTCTGTGTCACTGTGTTTCCAGGCACTGTTGGGACGCAGCTTTTGCCAACTTTCTTCCTTTTCTTGTGCTGCATTAGCCCTGTGCTCTTCTGGTGTATGCAGTGCTCCTCTCTCTCCTACGCGTATCTTCAAGTCTCGCTGTACTAGCACAGAGGTAGCCGGTTCTGAGGCAGGCCTCAGTGTGTCCTCAACAGTTTCTAACAGTGCAAACGAAAAGCAGTTCTGGCATTGAGGCCCACAGCGAGAACTAGCGTGCTCACGAGAGAAGGATGAAGCAGCATAGTGAGCCCGAGTTTCCTATCCCGCCATGGCAATACGTGGGGGAGTAGTTTCAAAAGGGCTGGCTGAGGTCTAGCGCAGATATTGCTCAAGCAGCTACTGAGGTTCAGATGAGCCAAGTCTCGCAGAGGGGATGGGCTTCTGGAGTGAACATGCCCCGTGATTTCACGCACAGGGATCGGGGATCTGTCCATGGCTTACAGGGTGAGAGCGATAGGGAAGGATGCAAAGAGGTGTCTGGTGATGTCCGTGAATTGGGCTGGATTTGGGACTGCTGAGCTCTTCTGTGCAGTATAGAGTTTTCAGACTCCAGAGAGCTGTTGCATGCAGCGTTGGTCCCTGGGGAAGTGTTGGCATCTGTCTGCCGTGCAAGCTGTAGGAGATTTTGTCTGTGATCCCCATGTTCTTCTGCAAGTGCCACGAGGAGAGCTGGTTCTGCTTTATTCCTGTCGGCACTTCCTCTGCTCAGGTTGATGGCGTTTCATGAGGTTGCTGGAAAGCCGCGGAGGTTAATGCCAAGCGCCATTTGCCGGTTTGCAATAAAGCACTGTCTTTTCTCAGGAACCACTCCCCCCGGCACCACATCTGTTGAAACTGTGTCGACCACCACTCGCCCGCCAATATCGACGACAGGCCCCACTCCCCCCGGTACCACGACTGTCCCTGTGTCGACCACGACTCTCCCACCAATCTCAACGACAGGTCCCAGCAGTACCACCAGTGGCACGACGCCCTCCAGCAGCAGCACCCCGGGGACAACGCCTGTTACTCCTCCAACGACCACGTCCCCGACTACCCTGACTACTACCAGCGCATCCACGCCCACGCCGACACACACCACCTCCCTGTCACCTCCGTCCTCGACAAGCGAAGGTAATTGTCTGGCCATGGGGACACGTGTTTCCTTGTGGGGGGAGAAATGAAGGTCTGTGAGCACCTCGACTTGTGTGCGCTTTCTGTGTGGGACGAGGGCTGGCAGGAGTTATTGAGCCTTCCCGAAAAGCGCTGGTGCCCAGCGCTCGGCCTGAGGCTGGCTGTGTGGAGGTGAGGAGGGTGCAGGGGTCCTGGGCAGAAGCTCTGGTGTTTCCCAACGCTGCAGTGCTCTGTGGAGGTTGTTCCAGCCTGGGGCCTCCGGCCGGCTTAGTCAGATAGGGATCTGAGTGGAAGTCTTGCATTTGCTGCTGCGGGGCCTCATCCTTCAGCTGGAGAGAACGTCGTGAGCGGGAAGCGGTGTATGCGAGGGGAGGGGGGCTTGTCTTCTGTGTCACTGTGTTTCCAGGCGCTGTTAGGACGCAGCTTTTGCCAACTTTCTTCCTTTTCTTGTGCTGCATTAGCCCTGTGCTCTTCTGGTGTATGCAGTGCTCCTCTCTCTCCTACGCGTATCTTCACGTCTCGCTGTACTAGCACAGAGGTAGCTGGTTCTGAGGCAGGCCTCAGTGTGTCCTCAACAGTTTCTAACAGTGCAAACGAAAAGCAGTTCTGGCATTGAGGCCCACAGCGAGAACTAGCGTGCTCACGAGAGAAGGGTGAATCAGCATAGTGAGCCCGAGTTTCCTATCCCGCCATGGCAATACGTGGGGGAGTAGTTTCAAAAGGGCTGGCTGAGGTCTAGCGCAGATATTGCTCAAGCAGCTACTGAGGTTCAGATGAGCCAAGTCTCGCAGAGGGGATGGGCTTCTGGAGTGAACATGCCCCGTGATTTCACGCACAGGGATCGGGGATCTGTCCATGGCTTACAGGGTGAGAGCGATAGGGAAGGATGCAAAGAGGTGTCTGGTGATGTCCGTGAATTGGGCTGGATTTGGGACTGCTGAGCTCTTCTGTGCAGTATAGAGTTTTCAGACTCCAGAGAGCTGTTGCATGCAGCGTTGGTCCCTGGGGAAGTGTTGGCATCTGTCTGCCGTGCAAGCTGTAGGAGATTTTGTCTGTGATCCCCATGTTCTTCTGCAAGTGCCACGAGGAGAGCTGGTTCTGCTTTATTCCTGTCGGCACTTCCTCTGCTCAGGTTGATGGCGTTTCATGAGGTTGCTGGAAAGCCGCGGAGGTTAATGCCAAGCGCCATTTGCCGGTTTGCAATAAAGCACTGTGTTTTCTCAGGAACCACTCCCCCCGGCACCACATCTGTTGAAACTGTGTCAACCACCACTCGCCCGCCAATATCGACGACAGGCCCCACTCCCCCCGGTACCACGACTGTCCCTGTGTCGACCACGACTCTCCCACCAATCTCAACGACAGGTCCCAGCAGTACCACCAGTGGCACGACGCCCTCCAGCAGCAGCACCCCGGGGACAACGCCTGTTACTCCTCCAACGACCACGTCCCCGACTACCCTGACTACTAGCAGCGCATCCACGCCCACACCGACACACACCACCTCCCTGTCACCTCCGTCCTCGACAAGCGAAGGTAATTGTCTGGCCATGGGGACACGTGTTTCCTTGTAGGGGGAGAAATGAAGGTCTGTGAGCACCTCGACTTGTGTGCGCTTTCTGTGTGGGACGAGGGCTGGCAGGAGTTATTGAGCCTTCCCAAAAAGCGCTGGTGCCCAGCGCTCGGCCTGAGGCTGGCTGTGTGGAGGTGAGGAGGGTGCAGGGGTCCTGGGCAGAAGCTCTGGTGTTTCCCAGCGCTGCAGTGCTCTGTGGAGGTTGTTCCAGCCTGGGGCCTCCGGCAGGCTGGATCAGATAGGGATCGGAGTGGAAGTCTTGCGTTTGCTGCTGCGGGGCCTCATCCTTCAGCTGGAGAGAACGTCGTGAGCGGGAAGCGGTGTATGCGAGGGGAGGGGGGCTTGTCTTCTGTGTCACTGTGTTTCCAGGCGCTGTTGGGACGCAGCTTTTGCCAACTTTCTTCCTTTTCTTGTGCTGCATTAGCCCTGTGCTCTTCTGGTGTATGCAGTGCTCCTCTCTCTCCTACGCGTATCTTCACGTCTCGCTGTACTAGCACAGAGGTAGCTGGTTCTGAGGCAGGCCTCAGTGTGTCCTCAACAGTTTCTAACAGTGCAAATGAAAAGCAGTTCTGGCATTGAGGCCCACAGCGAGAACTAGCGTGCTCACGAGAGAAGGATGAAGCAGCATAGTGAGCCCGAGTTTCCTATCCCGCCATGGCAATACGTGGGGGAGTAGTTTCAAAAGGGCTGGCTGAGGTCTAGCGCAGATATTGCTCAAGCAGCTACTGAGGTTCAGATGAGCCAAGTCTCGCAGAGGGGATGGGCTTCTGGAGTGAACATGCCCCGTGATTTCACGCACAGGGATCGGGGATCTGTCCATGGCTTACAGGGTGAGAGCGATAGGGAAGGATGCAAAGAGGTGTCTGGTGATGTCCGTGAATTGGGCTGGATTTGGGACTGCTGAGCTCTTCTGTGCAGTATAGAGTTTTCAGACTCCAGAGAGCTGTTGCATGCAGCGTTGGTCCCTGGGGAAGTGTTGGCATCTGTCTGCCGTGCAAGCTGTAGGAGATTTTGTCTGTGATCCCCATGTTCTTCTGCAAGTGCCACGAGGAGAGCTGGTTCTGCTTTATTCCTGTCGGCACTTCCTCTGCTCAGGTTGATGGCGTTTCATGAGGTTGCTGGAAAGCCACGGAGGTTAATGCCAAGCGCCATTTGCCGGTTTGCAATAAAGCACTGTGTTTTCTCAGGAACCACTCCCCCCGGCACCACATCTGTTGAAACTGTGTCGACCACCACTCGCCCGCCAATATCGACGACAGGCCCCACTCCCCCCGGTACCACGACTGTCCCTGTGTCGACCACGACTCTCCCACCAATCTCAACGACAGGTCCCAGCAGTACCACCAGTGGCACGACGCCCTCCAGCAGCAGCACCCCGGGGACAACGCCTGTTACTCCTCCAACGACCACGTCCCCGACTACCCTGACCACTACCAGCGCATCCACGCCCACACCGACACACACCACCTCCCTGTCACCTCCGTCCTCGACAAGCGAAGGTAATTGTCTGGCCATGGGGACACGTGTTTCCTTGTGGGGGGAGAAATGAAGGTCTGTGAGCACCTCGACTTGTGTGCGCTTTCTGTGTGGGACGAGGGCTGGCAGGAGTTATTGAGCCTTCCCGAAAAGCGCTGGTGCCCAGCGCTCGGCCTGAGGCTGGCTGTGTGGAGGTGAGGAGGGTGCAGGGGTCCTGGGCAGAAGCTCTGGTGTTTCCCAACGCTGCAGTGCTCTGTGGAGGTTGTTCCAGCCTGGGGCCTCCGGCCGGCTTAGTCAGATAGGGATCTGAGTGGAAGTCTTGCGTTTGCTGCTGCGGGGCCTCATCCTTCAGCTGGAGAGAACGTCGTGAGCGGGAAGCGGTGTATGCGAGGGGAGGGGGGCTTGTCTTCTGTGTCACTGTGTTTCCAGGCGCTGTTAGGACGCAGCTTTTGCCAACTTTCTTCCTTTTCTTGTGCTGCATTAGCCCTGTGCTCTTCTGGTGTATGCAGTGCTCCTCTCTCTCCTACGCGTATCTTCACGTCTCGCTGTACTAGCACAGAGGTAGCCGGTTCTGAGGCAGGCCTCAGTGTGTCCTCAACAGTTTCTAACAGTGCAAACGAAAAGCAGTTCTGGCATTGAGGCCCACAGCGAGAACTAGCGTGCTCACGAGAGAAGGGTGAAGCAGCATAGTGAGCCCGAGTTTCCTATCCCGCCATGGCAATACGTGGGGGAGTAGTTTCAAAAGGGCTGGCTGAGGTCTAGCGCAGATATTGCTCAAGCAGCTACTGAGGTTCAGATGAGCCAAGTCTCGCAGAGGGGATGGGCTTCTGGAGTGAACATGCCCCGTGATTTCACGCACAGGGATCGGGGATCTGTCCATGGCTTACAGGGTGAGAGCGATAGGGAAGGATGCAAAGAGGTGTCTGGTGATGTCCGTGAATTGGGCTGGATTTGGGACTGCTGAGCTCTTCTGTGCAGTATAGAGTTTTCAGACTCCAGAGAGCTGTTGCATGCAGCGTTGGTCCCTGGGGAAGTGTTGGCATCTGTCTGCCGTGCAAGCTGTAGGAGATTTTGTCTGTGATCCCCATGTTCTTCTGCAAGTGCCACGAGGAGAGCTGGTTCTGCTTTATTCCTGTCGGCACTTCCTCTGCTCAGGTTGATGGCGTTTCATGAGGTTGCTGGAAAGCCACGGAGGTTAATGCCAAGCGCCATTTGCCGGTTTGCAATAAAGCACTGTGTTTTCTCAGGAACCACTCCCCCCGGCACCACATCTGTTGAAACTGTGTCGACCACCACTCGCCCGCCAATATCGACGACAGGCCCCACTCCCCCCGGTACCACGACTGTCCCTGTGTCGACCACGACTCTCCCACCAATCTCAACGACAGGTCCCAGCAGTACCACCAGTGGCACGACGCCCTCCAGCAGCAGCACCCCGGGGACAACGCCTGTTACTCCTCCAACGACCACGTCCCCGACTACCCTGACTACTACCAGCGCATCCACGCCCACGCCGACACACACCACCTCCCTGTCACCTCCGTCCTCAACAAGCGAAGGTAATTGTCTGGCCATGGGGACACGTGTTTCCTTGTGGGGGGAGAAATGAAGGTCTGTGAGCACCTCGACTTGTGTGCGCTTTCTGTGTGGGACGAGGGCTGGCAGGAGTTATTGAGCCTTCCTGAAAAGCGCTGGTGCCCAGCGCTCGGCCTGAGGCTGGCTGTGTGGAGGTGAGGAGGGTGCAGGGGTCCTGGGCAGAAGCTCTGGTGTTTCCCAACGCTGCAGTGCTCTGTGGAGGTTGTTCCAGCCTGGGGCCTCCGGCCGGCTTAGTCAGATAGGGATCGGAGTGGAAGTCTTGCGTTTGCTTCTGCGGGGCCTCATCCTTCAGCTGGAGAGAACGTCGTGAGCGGGAAGCGGTGTATGCGAGGGGAGGGGGGCTTGTCTTCTGTGTCACTGAGTTTCCAGGCGCTGTTGGGACGCAGCTTTTGCCAACTTTCTTCCTTTTCTTGTGCTGCATTAGCCCTGTGCTCTTCTGGTGTATGCAGTGCTCCTCTCTCTCCTACGCGTATCTTCACGTCTCGCTGTACTAGCACAGAGGTAGCCGGTTCTGAGGCAGGCCTCAGTGTGTCCTCAACAGTTTCTAACAGTGCAAACGAAAAGCAGTTCTGGCATTGAGGCCCAGAGCGAGAACTAGCGTGCTCACGAGAGAAGGATGAAGCAGCATAGTGAGCCCAAGTTTCCTATCCCGCCATGGCAATACGTGGGGGAGTAGTTTCAAAAGGGCTGGCTGAGGTCTAGCGCAGATATTGCTCAAGCAGCTACTGAGGTTCAGATGAGCCAAGTCTCGCAGAGGGGATGGGCTTCTGGAGTGACCATGCCCCGTGATTTCACGCACAGGGAGCGGGGATCTGTCCATGGCTTACAGGGTGAGAGCGATAGGGAAGGATGCAAAGAGGTGGCTGGTGATGTCCGTGAATTGGGCTGGATTTGGGACTGCTGAGCTCTTCTGTGCAGTATAGAGTTTTCAGACTCCAGAGAGCTGTTGCATGCAGCGTTGGTCCCTGCGGAAGTGTTGGCATCTGTCTGCCGTGCAAGCTGTAGGAGATTTTGTCTGTGATCCCCATGTTCTTCTGCAAGTGCCACGAGGAGAGCTGGTTCTGCTTTATTCCTGTCGGCACTTCCTCTGCTCAGGTTGATGGCGTTTCATGAGGTTGCTGGAAAGCCACGGAGGTTAATGCCAAGCGCCATTTGCCGGTTTGCAATAAAGCACTGTGTTTTCTCAGGAACCACTCCCCCCGGCACCACATCTGTTGAAACTGTGTCGACCACCACTCGCCCGCCAATATCGACGACAGGCCCCACTCCCCCCGGTACCACGACTGTCCCTGTGTCGACCACGACTCTCCCACCAATCTCAACGACAGGTCCCAGCAGTACCACCAGTGGCACGACGCCCTCCAGCAGCAGCACCCCGGGGACAACGCCTGTTACTCCTCCAACGACCACGTCCCCGACTACCCTGACTACTAGCAGCGCATCCACGCCCACACCGACACACACCACCTCCCTGTCACCTCCGTCCTCGACAAGCGAAGGTAATTGTCTGGCCATGGGGACACGTGTTTCCTTGTAGGGGGAGAAATGAAGGTCTGTGAGCACCTCGACTTGTGTGCGCTTTCTGTGTGGGACGAGGGCTGGCAGGAGTTATTGAGCCTTCCCGAAAAGCGCTGGTGCCCAGCGCTCGGCCTGAGGCTGGCTGTGTGGAGGTGAGGAGGGTGCAGGGGTCCTGGGCAGAAGCTCTGGTGTTTCCCAATGCTGCAGTGCTCTGTGGAGGTTGTTCCAGCCTGGGGCCTCCGGCCGGCTTAGTCAGATAGGGATCGGAGTGGAAGTCTTGCGTTTGCTTCTGCGGGGCCTCATCCTTCAGCTGGAGAGAACGTCGTGAGCGGGAAGCGGTGTATGCGAGGGGAGGGGGGCTTGTCTTCTGTGTCACTGTGTTTCCAGGCGCTGTTGGGACGCAGCTTTTGCCAACTTTCTTCCTTTTCTTGTGCTGCATTAGCCCTGTGCTCTTCTGGTGTATGCAGTGCTCCTCTCTCTCCTACGCGTATCTTCACGTCTCGCTGTACTAGCACAGAGGTAGCCGGTTCTGAGGCAGGCCTCAGTGTGTCCTCAACAGTTTCTAACAGTGCAAACGAAAAGCAGTTCTGGCATTGAGGCCCAGAGCGAGAACTAGCGTGCTCACGAGAGAAGGATGAAGCAGCATAGTGAGCCCAAGTTTCCTATCCCGCCATGGCAATACGTGGGGGAGTAGTTTCAAAAGGGCTGGCTGAGGTCTAGCGCAGATATTGCTCAAGCAGCTACTGAGGTTCAGATGAGCCAAGTCTCGCAGAGGGGATGGGCTTCTGGAGTGACCATGCCCCGTGATTTCACGCACAGGGAGCGGGGATCTGTCCATGGCTTACAGGGTGAGAGCGATAGGGAAGGATGCAAAGAGGTGTCTGGTGATGTCCGTGAATTGGGCTGGATTTGGGACTGCTGAGCTCTTCTGTGCAGTATAGAGTTTTCAGACTCCAGAGAGCTGTTGCATGCAGCGTTGGTCCCTGGGGAAGTGTTGGCATCTGTCTGCCGTGCAAGCTGTAGGAGATTTTGTCTGTGATCCCCATGTTCTTCTGCAAGTGCCACGAGGAGAGCTGGTTCTGCTTTATTCCTGTCGGCACTTCCTCTGCTCAGGTTGATGGCGTTTCATGAGGTTGCTGGAAAGCCACGGAGATTAATGCCAAGCGCCATTTGCCGGTTTGCAATAAAGCACTGTGTTTTCTCAGGAACCACTCCCCCCGGCACCACATCTGTTGAAACTGTGTCGACCACCACTCGCCCGCCAATATCGACGACAGGCCCCACTCCCCCCGGTACCACGACTGTCCCTGTGTCGACCACGACTCTCCCACCAATCTCAACGACAGGTCCCAGCAGTACCACCAGTGGCACGACGCCCTCCAGCAGCAGCACCCCGGGGACAACGCCTGTTACTCCTCCAACGACCACGTCCCCGACTACCCTGACTACTAGCAGCGCATCCACGCCCACACCGACACACACCACCTCCCTGTCACCTCCGTCCTCGACAAGCGAAGGTAATTGTCTGGCCATGGGGACACGTGTTTCCTTGTAGGGGGAGAAATGAAGGTCTGTGAGCACCTCGACTTGTGTGCGCTTTCTGTGTGGGACGAGGGCTGGCAGGAGTTATTGAGCCTTCCCGAAAAGCGCTGGTGCCCAGCGCTCGGCCTGAGGCTGGCTGTGTGGAGGTGAGGAGGGTGCAGGGGTCCTGGGCAGAAGCTCTGGTGTTTCCCAACGCTGCAGTGCTCTGTGGAGGTTGTTCCAGCCTGGGGCCTCCGGCCGGCTTAGTCAGATAGGGATCGGAGTGGAAGTCTTGCGTTTGCTTCTGCGGGGCCTCATCCTTCAGCTGGAGAGAACGTCGTGAGCGGGAAGCGGTGTATGCGAGGGGAGGGGGGCTTGTCTTCTGTGTCACTGAGTTTCCAGGCGCTGTTGGGACGCAGCTTTTGCCAACTTTCTTCCTTTTCTTGTGCTGCATTAGCCCTGTGCTCTTCTGGTGTATGCAGTGCTCCTCTCTCTCCTACGCGTATCTTCACGTCTCGCTGTACTAGCACAGAGGTAGCCGGTTCTGAGGCAGGCCTCAGTGTGTCCTCAACAGTTTCTAACAGTGCAAACGAAAAGCAGTTCTGGCATTGAGGCCCAGAGCGAGAACTAGCGTGCTCACGAGAGAAGGATGAAGCAGCATAGTGAGCCCAAGTTTCCTATCCCGCCATGGCAATACGTGGGGGAGTAGTTTCAAAAGGGCTGGCTGAGGTCTAGCGCAGATATTGCTCAAGCAGCTACTGAGGTTCAGATGAGCCAAGTCTCGCAGAGGGGATGGGCTTCTGGAGTGACCATGCCCCGTGATTTCACGCACAGGGAGCGGGGATCTGTCCATGGCTTACAGGGTGAGAGCGATAGGGAAGGATGCAAAGAGGTGGCTGGTGATGTCCGTGAATTGGGCTGGATTTGGGACTGCTGAGCTCTTCTGTGCAGTATAGAGTTTTCAGACTCCAGAGAGCTGTTGCATGCAGCGTTGGTCCCTGGGGAAGTGTTGGCATCTGTCTGCCGTGCAAGCTGTAGGAGATTTTGTCTGTGATCCCCATGTTCTTCTGCAAGTGCCACGAGGAGAGCTGGTTCTGCTTTATTCCTGTCGGCACTTCCTCTGCTCAGGTTGATGGCGTTTCATGAGGTTGCTGGAAAGCCACGGAGGTTAATGCCAAGCGCCATTTGCCGGTTTGCAATAAAGCACTGTGTTTTCTCAGGAACCACTCCCCCCGGCACCACATCTGTTGAAACTGTGTCGACCACCACTCGCCCGCCAATATCGACGACAGGCCCCACTCCCCCCGGTACCACGACTGTCCCTGTGTCGACCACGACTCTCCCACCAATCTCAACGACAGGTCCCAGCAGTACCACCAGTGGCACGACGCCCTCCAGCAGCAGCACCCCGGGGACAACGCCTGTTACTCCTCCAACGACCACGTCCCCGACTACCCTGACTACTAGCAGCGCATCCACGCCCACACCGACACACACCACCTCCCTGTCACCTCCGTCCTCGACAAGCGAAGGTAATTGTCTGGCCATGGGGACACGTGTTTCCTTGTGGGGGGAGAAATGAAGGTCTGTGAGCACCTCGACTTGTGTGCGCTTTCTGTGTGGGACGAGGGCTGGCAGGAGTTATTGAGCCTTCCCGAAAAGCGCTGGTGCCCAGCGCTCGGCCTGAGGCTGGCTGTGTGGAGGTGAGGAGGGTGCAGGGGTCCTGGGCAGAAGCTCTGGTGTTTCCCAACGCTGCAGTGCTCTGTGGAGGTTGTTCCAGCCTGGGGCCTCCGGCCGGCTTAGTCAGATAGGGATCGGAGTGGAAGTCTTGCGTTTGCTTCTGCGGGGCCTCATCCTTCAGCTGGAGAGAACGTCGTGAGCGGGAAGCGGTGTATGCGAGGGGAGGGGGGCGAGTCTTCTGTGTCACTGTGTTTCCAGGCGCTGTTGGGACGCAGCTTTTGCCAACTTTCTTCCTTTTCTTGTGCTGCATTAGCCCTGTGCTCTTCTGGTGTATGCAGTGCTCCTCTCTCTCCTACGCGTATCTTCACGTCTCGCTGTACTAGCACAGAGGTAGCCGGTTCTGAGGCAGGCCTCAGTGTGTCCTCAACAGTTTCTAACAGTGCAAACGAAAAGCAGTTCTGGCATTGAGGCCCAGAGCGAGAACTAGCGTGCTCACGAGAGAAGGATGAAGCAGCATAGTGAGCCCAAGTTTCCTATCCCGCCATGGCAATACGTGGGGGGAGTAGTTTCAAAAGGGCTGGCTGAGGTCTAGCGCAGATATTGCTCAAGCAGCTACTGAGGTTCAGATGAGCCAAGTCTCGCAGAGGGGATGGGCTTCTGGAGTGAACATGCCCCGTGATTTCACGCACAGGGAGCGGGGATCTGTCCATGGCTTACAGGGTGAGAGCGATAGGGAAGGATGCAAAGAGGTGGCTGGTGATGTCCGTGAATTGGGCTGGATTTGGGACTGCTGAGCTCTTCTGTGCAGTATAGAGTTTTCAGACTCCAGAGAGCTGTTGCATGCAGCGTTGGTCCCTGGGGAAGTGTTGGCATCTGTCTGCCGTGCAAGCTGTAGGAGATTTTGTCTGTGATCCCCATGTTCTTCTGCAAGTGCCACGAGGAGAGCTGGTTCTGCTTTATTCCTGTCGGCACTTCCTCTGCTCAGGTTGATGGCGTTTCATGAGGTTGCTGGAAAGCCACGGAGGTTAATGCCAAGCGCCATTTGCCGGTTTGCAATAAAGCACTGTGTTTTCTCAGGAACCACTCCCCCCGGCACCACATCTGTTGAAACTGTGTCGACCACCACTCGCCCGCCAATATCGACGACAGGCCCCACTCCCCCCGGTACCACGACTGTCCCTGTGTCGACCACGACTCTCCCACCAATCTCAACGACAGGTCCCAGCAGTACCACCAGTGGCACGACGCCCTCCAGCAGCAGCACCCCGGGGACAACGCCTGTTACTCCTCCAACGACCACGTCCCCGACTACCCTGACTACTAGCAGCGCATCCACGCCCACACCGACACACACCACCTCCCTGTCACCTCCGTCCTCGACAAGCGAAGGTAATTGTCTGGCCATGGGGACACGTGTTTCCTTGTGGGGGGAGAAATGAAGGTCTGTGAGCACCTCGACTTGTGTGCGCTTTCTGTGTGGGACGAGGGCTGGCAGGAGTTATTGAGCCTTCCCGAAAAGCGCTGGTGCCCAGCGCTCGGCCTGAGGCTGGCTGTGTGGAGGTGAGGAGGGTGCAGGGGTCCTGGGCAGAAGCTCTGGTGTTTCCCAACGCTGCAGTGCTCTGTGGAGGTTGTTCCAGCCTGGGGCCTCCGGCCGGCTTAGTCAGATAGGGATCGGAGTGGAAGTCTTGCGTTTGCTTCTGCGGGGCCTCATCCTTCAGCTGGAGAGAACGTCGTGAGCGGGAAGCGGTGTATGCGAGGGGAGGGGGGCGAGTCTTCTGTGTCACTGTGTTTCCAGGCGCTGTTGGGACGCAGCTTTTGCCAACTTTCTTCCTTTTCTTGTGCTGCATTAGCCCTGTGCTCTTCTGGTGTATGCAGTGCTCCTCTCTCTCCTACGCGTATCTTCACGTCTCGCTGTACTAGCACAGAGGTAGCCGGTTCTGAGGCAGGCCTCAGTGTGTCCTCAACAGTTTCTAACAGTGCAAACGAAAAGCAGTTCTGGCATTGAGGCCCAGAGCGAGAACTAGCGTGCTCACGAGAGAAGGATGAAGCAGCATAGTGAGCCCAAGTTTCCTATCCCGCCATGGCAATACGTGGGGGGAGTAGTTTCAAAAGGGCTGGCTGAGGTCTAGCGCAGATATTGCTCAAGCAGCTACTGAGGTTCAGATGAGCCAAGTCTCGCAGAGGGGATGGGCTTCTGGAGTGAACATGCCCCGTGATTTCACGCACAGGGAGCGGGGATCTGTCCATGGCTTACAGGGTGAGAGCGATAGGGAAGGATGCAAAGAGGTGGCTGGTGATGTCCGTGAATTGGGCTGGATTTGGGACTGCTGAGCTCTTCTGTGCAGTATAGAGTTTTCAGACTCCAGAGAGCTGTTGCATGCAGCGTTGGTCCCTGGGGAAGTGTTGGCATCTGTCTGCCGTGCAAGCTGTAGGAGATTTTGTCTGTGATCCCCATGTTCTTCTGCAAGTGCCACGAGGAGAGCTGGTTCTGCTTTATTCCTGTCGGCACTTCCTCTGCTCAGGTTGATGGCGTTTCATGAGGTTGCTGGAAAGCCACGGAGGTTAATGCCAAGCGCCATTTGCCGGTTTGCAATAAAGCACTGTGTTTTCTCAGGAACCACTCCCCCCGGCACCACATCTGTTGAAACTGTGTCGACCACCACTCGCCCGCCAATATCGACGACAGGCCCCACTCCCCCCGGTACCACGACTGTCCCTGTGTCGACCACGACTCTCCCACCAATCTCAACGACAGGTCCCAGCAGTACCACCAGTGGCACGACGCCCTCCAGCAGCAGCACCCCGGGGACAACGCCTGTTACTCCTCCAACGACCACGTCCCCGACTACCCTGACTACTAGCAGCGCATCCACGCCCACACCGACACACACCACCTCCCTGTCACCTCCGTCCTCGACAAGCGAAGGTAATTGTCTGGCCATGGGGACACGTGTTTCCTTGTGGGGGGAGAAATGAAGGTCTGTGAGCACCTCGACTTGTGTGCGCTTTCTGTGTGGGACGAGGGCTGGCAGGAGTTATTGAGCCTTCCCGAAAAGCGCTGGTGCCCAGCGCTCGGCCTGAGGCTGGCTGTGTGGAGGTGAGGAGGGTGCAGGGGTCCTGGGCAGAAGCTCTGGTGTTTCCCAACGCTGCAGTGCTCTGTGGAGGTTGTTCCAGCCTGGGGCCTCCGGCCGGCTTAGTCAGATAGGGATCGGAGTGGAAGTCTTGCGTTTGCTTCTGCGGGGCCTCATCCTTCAGCTGGAGAGAACGTCGTGAGCGGGAAGCGGTGTATGCGAGGGGAGGGGGGCTTGTCTTCTGTGTCACTGAGTTTCCAGGCGCTGTTGGGACGCAGCTTTTGCCAACTTTCTTCCTTTTCTTGTGCTGCATTAGCCCTGTGCTCTTCTGGTGTATGCAGTGCTCCTCTCTCTCCTACGCGTATCTTCACGTCTCGCTGTACTAGCACAGAGGTAGCCGGTTCTGAGGCAGGCCTCAGTGTGTCCTCAACAGTTTCTAACAGTGCAAACGAAAAGCAGTTCTGGCATTGAGGCCCAGAGTGAGAACTAGCGTGCTCACGAGAGAAGGATGAAGCAGCATAGTGAGCCCAAGTTTCCTATCCCGCCATGGCAATACGTGGGGGGAGTAGTTTCAAAAGGGCTGGCTGAGGTCTAGCGCAGATATTGCTCAAGCAGCTACTGAGGTTCAGATGAGCCAAGTCTCGCAGAGGGGATGGGCTTCTGGAGTGACCATGCCCCGTGATTTCACGCACAGGGAGCGGGGATCTGTCCATGGCTTACAGGGTGAGAGCGATAGGGAAGGATGCAAAGAGGTGGCTGGTGATGTCCGTGAATTGGGCTGGATTTGGGACTGCTGAGCTCTTCTGTGCAGTATAGAGTTTTCAGACTCCAGAGAGCTGTTGCATGCAGCGTTGGTCCCTGGGGAAGTGTTGGCATCTGTCTGCCGTGCAAGCTGTAGGAGATTTTGTCTGTGATCCCCATGTTCTTCTGCAAGTGCCACGAGGAGAGCTGGTTCTGCTTTATTCCTGTCGGCACTTCCTCTGCTCAGGTTGATGGCGTTTCATGAGGTTGCTGGAAAGCCACGGAGGTTAATGCCAAGCGCCATTTGCCGGTTTGCAATAAAGCACTGTGTTTTCTCAGGAACCACTCCCCCCGGCACCACATCTGTTGAAACTGTGTCGACCACCACTCGCCCGCCAATATCGACGACAGGCCCCACTCCCCCCGGTACCACGACTGTCCCTGTGTCGACCACGACTCTCCCACCAATCTCAACGACAGGTCCCAGCAGTACCACCAGTGGCACGACGCCCTCCAGCAGCAGCACCCCGGGGACAACGCCTGTTACTCCTCCAACGACCACGTCCCCGACTACCCTGACTACTAGCAGCGCATCCACGCCCACACCGACACACACCACCTCCCTGTCACCTCCGTCCTCGACAAGCGAAGGTAATTGTCTGGCCATGGGGACACGTGTTTCCTTGTGGGGGGAGAAATGAAGGTCTGTGAGCACCTCGACTTGTGTGCGCTTTCTGTGTGGGACGAGGGCTGGCAGGAGTTATTGAGCCTTCCCGAAAAGCGCTGGTGCCCAGCGCTCGGCCTGAGGCTGGCTGTGTGGAGGTGAGGAGGGTGCAGGGGTCCTGGGCAGAAGCTCTGGTGTTTCCCAACGCTGCAGTGCTCTGTGGAGGTTGTTCCAGCCTGGGGCCTCCGGCCGGCTTAGTCAGATAGGGATCGGAGTGGAAGTCTTGCGTTTGCTTCTGCGGGGCCTCATCCTTCAGCTGGAGAGAACGTCGTGAGCGGGAAGCGGTGTATGCGAGGGGAGGGGGGCTTGTCTTCTGTGTCACTGTGTTTCCAGGCGCTGTTGGGACGCAGCTTTTGCCAACTTTCTTCCTTTTCTTGTGCTGCATTAGCCCTGTGCTCTTCTGGTGTATGCAGTGCTCCTCTCTCTCCTACGCGTATCTTCACGTCTCGCTGTACTAGCACAGAGGTAGCCGGTTCTGAGGCAGGCCTCAGTGTGTCCTCAACAGTTTCTAACAGTGCAAACGAAAAGCAGTTCTGGCATTGAGGCCCAGAGCGAGAACTAGCGTGCTCACGAGAGAAGGATGAAGCAGCATAGTGAGCCCAAGTTTCCTATCCCGCCATGGCAATACGTGGGGGAGTAGTTTCAAAAGGGCTGGCTGAGGTCTAGCGCAGATATTGCTCAAGCAGCTACTGAGGTTCAGATGAGCCAAGTCTCGCAGAGGGGATGGGCTTCTGGAGTGACCATGCCCCGTGATTTCACGCACAGGGAGCGGGGATCTGTCCATGGCTTACAGGGTGAGAGCGATAGGGAAGGATGCAAAGAGGTGGCTGGTGATGTCCGTGAATTGGGCTGGATTTGGGACTGCTGAGCTCTTCTGTGCAGTATAGAGTTTTCAGACTCCAGAGAGCTGTTGCATGCAGCGTTGGTCCCTGGGGAAGTGTTGGCATCTGTCTGCCGTGCAAGCTGTAGGAGATTTTGTCTGTGATCCCCATGTTCTTCTGCAAGTGCCACGAGGAGAGCTGGTTCTGCTTTATTCCTGTCGGCACTTCCTCTGCTCAGGTTGATGGCGTTTCATGAGGTTGCTGGAAAGCCACGGAGGTTAATGCCAAGCGCCATTTGCCGGTTTGCAATAAAGCACTGTGTTTTCTCAGGAACCACTCCCCCCGGCACCACATCTGTTGAAACTGTGTCGACCACCACTCGCCCGCCAATATCGACGACAGGCCCCACTCCCCCCGGTACCACGACTGTCCCTGTGTCGACCACGACTCTCCCACCAATCTCAACGACAGGTCCCAGCAGTACCACCAGTGGCACGACGCCCTCCAGCAGCAGCACCCCGGGGACAACGCCTGTTACTCCTCCAACGACCACGTCCCCGACTACCCTGACTACTAGCAGCGCATCCACGCCCACACCGACACACACCACCTCCCTGTCACCTCCGTCCTCGACAAGCGAAGGTAATTGTCTGGCCATGGGGACACGTGTTTCCTTGTGGGGGGAGAAATGAAGGTCTGTGAGCACCTCGACTTGTGTGCGCTTTCTGTGTGGGACGAGGGCTGGCAGGAGTTATTGAGCCTTCCCGAAAAGCGCTGGTGCCCAGCGCTCGGCCTGAGGCTGGCTGTGTGGAGGTGAGGAGGGTGCAGGGGTCCTGGGCAGAAGCTCTGGTGTTTCCCAACGCTGCAGTGCTCTGTGGAGGTTGTTCCAGCCTGGGGCCTCCGGCCGGCTTAGTCAGATAGGGATCGGAGTGGAAGTCTTGCGTTTGCTTCTGCGGGGCCTCATCCTTCAGCTGGAGAGAACGTCGTGAGCGGGAAGCGGTGTATGCGAGGGGAGGGGGGCTTGTCTTCTGTGTCACTGTGTTTCCAGGCGCTGTTGGGACGCAGCTTTTGCCAACTTTCTTCCTTTTCTTGTGCTGCATTAGCCCTGTGCTCTTCTGGTGTATGCAGTGCTCCTCTCTCTCCTACGCGTATCTTCACGTCTCGCTGTACTAGCACAGAGGTAGCCGGTTCTGAGGCAGGCCTCAGTGTGTCCTCAACAGTTTCTAACAGTGCAAACGAAAAGCAGTTCTGGCATTGAGGCCCAGAGCGAGAACTAGCGTGCTCACGAGAGAAGGATGAAGCAGCATAGTGAGCCCAAGTTTCCTATCCCGCCATGGCAATACGTGGGGGAGTAGTTTCAAAAGGGCTGGCTGAGGTCTAGCGCAGATATTGCTCAAGCAGCTACTGAGGTTCAGATGAGCCAAGTCTCGCAGAGGGGATGGGCTTCTGGAGTGACCATGCCCCGTGATTTCACGCACAGGGAGCGGGGATCTGTCCATGGCTTACAGGGTGAGAGCGATAGGGAAGGATGCAAAGAGGTGGCTGGTGATGTCCGTGAATTGGGCTGGATTTGGGACTGCTGAGCTCTTCTGTGCAGTATAGAGTTTTCAGACTCCAGAGAGCTGTTGCATGCAGCGTTGGTCCCTGGGGAAGTGTTGGCATCTGTCTGCCGTGCAAGCTGTAGGAGATTTTGTCTGTGATCCCCATGTTCTTCTGCAAGTGCCACGAGGAGAGCTGGTTCTGCTTTATTCCTGTCGGCACTTCCTCTGCTCAGGTTGATGGCGTTTCATGAGGTTGCTGGAAAGCCACGGAGGTTAATGCCAAGCGCCATTTGCCGGTTTGCAATAAAGCACTGTGTTTTCTCAGGAACCACTCCCCCCGGCACCACATCTGTTGAAACTGTGTCGACCACCACTCGCCCGCCAATATCGACGACAGGCCCCACTCCCCCCGGTACCACGACTGTCCCTGTGTCGACCACGACTCTCCCACCAATCTCAACGACAGGTCCCAGCAGTACCACCAGTGGCACGACGCCCTCCAGCAGCAGCACCCCGGGGACAACGCCTGTTACTCCTCCAACGACCACGTCCCCGACTACCCTGACTACTAGCAGCGCATCCACGCCCACACCGACACACACCACCTCCCTGTCACCTCCGTCCTCGACAAGCGAAGGTAATTGTCTGGCCATGGGGACACGTGTTTCCTTGTGGGGGGAGAAATGAAGGTCTGTGAGCACCTCGACTTGTGTGCGCTTTCTGTGTGGGACGAGGGCTGGCAGGAGTTATTGAGCCTTCCCAAAAAGCGCTGGTGCCCAGCGCTCGGCCTGAGGCTGGCTGTGTGGAGGTGAGGAGGGTGCAGGGGTCCTGGGCAGAAGCTCTGGTGTTTCCCAACGCTGCAGTGCTCTGTGGAGGTTGTTCCAGCCTGGGGCCTCCGGCCGGCTTAGTCAGATAGGGATCGGAGTGGAAGTCTTGCGTTTGCTTCTGCGGGGCCTCATCCTTCAGCTGGAGAGAACGTTGTGAGCGGGAAGCGGTGTATGCGAGGGGAGGGGGGCTTGTCTTCTGTGTCACTGTGTTTCCAGGCGCTGTTAGGACGCAGCTTTTGCCAACTTTCTTCCTTTTCTTGTGCTGCATTAGCCCTGTGCTCTTCTGGTGTATGCAGTGCTCCTCTCTCTCCTACGCGTATCTTCACGTCTCGCTGTACTAGCACAGAGGTAGCCGGTTCTGAGGCAGGCCTCAGTGTGTCCTCAACAGTTTCTAACAGTGCAAACGAAAAGCAGTTCTGGCATTGAGGCCCACAGCGAGAACTAGCGTGCTCACGAGAGAAGGATGAAGCAGCATAGTGAGCCCGAGTTTCCTATCCCGCCATGGCAATACGTGGGGGAGTAGTTTCAAAAGGGCTGGCTGAGGTCTAGCGCAGATATTGCTCAAGCAGCTACTGAGGTTCAGATGAGCCAAGTCTCGCAGAGGGGATGGGCTTCTGGAGTGACCATGCCCCGTGATTTCACGCACAGGGAGCGGGGATCTGTCCATGGCTTACAGGGTGAGAGCGATAGGGAAGGATGCAAAGAGGTGGCTGGTGATGTCCGTGAATTGGGCTGGATTTGGGACTGCTGAGCTCTTCTGTGCAGTATAGAGTTTTCAGACTCCAGAGAGCTGTTGCATGCAGCGTTGGTCCCTGGGGAAGTGTTGGCATCTGTCTGCCGTGCAAGCTGTAGGAGATTTTGTCTGTGATCCCCATGTTCTTCTGCAAGTGCCACGAGGAGAGCTGGTTCTGCTTTATTCCTGTCGGCACTTCCTCTGCTCAGGTTGATGGCGTTTCATGAGGTTGCTGGAAAGCCACGGAGGTTAATGCCAAGCGCCATTTGCCGGTTTGCAATAAAGCACTGTGTTTTCTCAGGAACCACTCCCCCCGGCACCACATCTGTTGAAACTGTGTCGACCACCACTCGCCCGCCAATATCGACGACAGGCCCCACTCCCCCCGGTACCACGACTGTCCCTGTGTCGACCACGACTCTCCCACCAATCTCAACGACAGGTCCCAGCAGTACCACCAGTGGCACGACGCCCTCCAGCAGCAGCACCCCGGGGACAACGCCTGTTACTCCTCCAACGACCACGTCCCCGACTACCCTGACTACTAGCAGCGCATCCACGCCCACACCGACACACACCACCTCCCTGTCACCTCCGTCCTCGACAAGCGAAGGTAATTGTCTGGCCATGGGGACACGTGTTTCCTTGTGGGGGGAGAAATGAAGGTCTGTGAGCACCTCGACTTGTGTGCGCTTTCTGTGTGGGACGAGGGCTGGCAGGAGTTATTGAGCCTTCCCGAAAAGCGCTGGTGCCCAGCGCTCGGCCTGAGGCTGGCTGTGTGGAGGTGAGGAGGGTGCAGGGGTCCTGGGCAGAAGCTCTGGTGTTTCCCAACGCTGCAGTGCTCTGTGGAGGTTGTTCCAGCCTGGGGCCTCCGGCCGGCTTAGTCAGATAGGGATCGGAGTGGAAGTCTTGCGTTTGCTTCTGCGGGGCCTCATCCTTCAGCTGGAGAGAACGTCGTGAGCGGGAAGCGGTGTATGCGAGGGGAGGGGGGCGAGTCTTCTGTGTCACTGTGTTTCCAGGCGCTGTTGGGACGCAGCTTTTGCCAACTTTCTTCCTTTTCTTGTGCTGCATTAGCCCTGTGCTCTTCTGGTGTATGCAGTGCTCCTCTCTCTCCTACGCGTATCTTCACGTCTCGCTGTACTAGCACAGAGGTAGCCGGTTCTGAGGCAGGCCTCAGTGTGTCCTCAACAGTTTCTAACAGTGCAAACGAAAAGCAGTTCTGGCATTGAGGCCCAGAGCGAGAACTAGCGTGCTCACGAGAGAAGGATGAAGCAGCATAGTGAGCCCAAGTTTCCTATCCCGCCATGGCAATACGTGGGGGAGTAGTTTCAAAAGGGCTGGCTGAGGTCTAGCGCAGATATTGCTCAAGCAGCTACTGAGGTTCAGATGAGCCAAGTCTCGCAGAGGGGATGGGCTTCTGGAGTGACCATGCCCCGTGATTTCACGCACAGGGAGCGGGGATCTGTCCATGGCTTACAGGGTGAGAGCGATAGGGAAGGATGCAAAGAGGTGGCTGGTGATGTCCGTGAATTGGGCTGGATTTGGGACTGCTGAGCTCTTCTGTGCAGTATAGAGTTTTCAGACTCCAGAGAGCTGTTGCATGCAGCGTTGGTCCCTGGGGAAGTGTTGGCATCTGTCTGCCGTGCAAGCTGTAGGAGATTTTGTCTGTGATCCCCATGTTCTTCTGCAAGTGCCACGAGGAGAGCTGGTTCTGCTTTATTCCTGTCGGCACTTCCTCTGCTCAGGTTGATGGCGTTTCATGAGGTTGCTGGAAAGCCACGGAGGTTAATGCCAAGCGCCATTTGCCGGTTTGCAATAAAGCACTGTGTTTTCTCAGGAACCACTCCCCCCGGCACCACATCTGTTGAAACTGTGTCGACCACCACTCGCCCGCCAATATCGACGACAGGCCCCACTCCCCCCGGTACCACGACTGTCCCTGTGTCGACCACGACTCTCCCACCAATCTCAACGACAGGTCCCAGCAGTACCACCAGTGGCACGACGCCCTCCAGCAGCAGCACCCCGGGGACAACGCCTGTTACTCCTCCAACGACCACGTCCCCGACTACCCTGACTACTAGCAGCGCATCCACGCCCACACCGACACACACCACCTCCCTGTCACCTCCGTCCTCGACAAGCGAAGGTAATTGTCTGGCCATGGGGACACGTGTTTCCTTGTGGGGGGAGAAATGAAGGTCTGTGAGCACCTCGACTTGTGTGCGCTTTCTGTGTGGGACGAGGGCTGGCAGGAGTTATTGAGCCTTCCCAAAAAGCGCTGGTGCCCAGCGCTCGGCCTGAGGCTGGCTGTGTGGAGGTGAGGAGGGTGCAGGGGTCCTGGGCAGAAGCTCTGGTGTTTCCCAATGCTGCAGTGCTCTGTGGAGGTTGTTCCAGCCTGGGGCCTCCGGCCGGCTTAGTCAGATAGGGATCGGAGTGGAAGTCTTGCGTTTGCTTCTGCGGGGCCTCATCCTTCAGCTGGAGAGAACGTCGTGAGCGGGAAGCGGTGTATGCGAGGGGAGGGGGGCTTGTCTTCTGTGTCACTGTGTTTCCAGGCGCTGTTGGGACGCAGCTTTTGCCAACTTTCTTCCTTTTCTTGTGCTGCATTAGCCCTGTGCTCTTCTGGTGTATGCAGTGCTCCTCTCTCTCCTACGCATATCTTCACGTCTCGCTGTACTAGCACAGAGGTAGCCGGTTCTGAGGCAGGCCTCAGTGTGTCCTCAACAGTTTCTAACAGTGCAAACGAAAAGCAGTTCTGGCATTGAGGCCCAGAGCGAGAACTAGCGTGCTCACGAGAGAAGGATGAAGCAGCATAGTGAGCCCAAGTTTCCTATCCCGCCATGGCAATACGTGGGGGAGTAGTTTCAAAAGGGCTGGCTGAGGTCTAGCGCAGATATTGCTCAAGCAGCTACTGAGGTTCAGATGAGCCAAGTCTCGCAGAGGGGATGGGCTTCTGGAGTGACCATGCCCCGTGATTTCACGCACAGGGAGCGGGGATCTGTCCATGGCTTACAGGGTGAGAGCGATAGGGAAGGATGCAAAGAGGTGTCTGGTGATGTCCGTGAATTGGGCTGGATTTGGGACTGCTGAGCTCTTCTGTGCAGTATAGAGTTTTCAGACTCCAGAGAGCTGTTGCATGCAGCGTTGGTCCCTGGGGAAGTGTTGGCATCTGTCTGCCGTGCAAGCTGTAGGAGATTTTGTCTGTGATCCCCATGTTCTTCTGCAAGTGCCACGAGGAGAGCTGGTTCTGCTTTATTCCTGTCGACACTTCCTCTGCTCAGGTTGATGGCGTTTCATGAGGTTGCTGGAAAGCCACGGAGGTTAATGCCAAGCGCCATTTGCCGGTTTGCAATAAAGCACTGTGTTTTCTCAGGAACCACTCCCCCCGGCACCACATCTGTTGAAACTGTGTCGACCACCACTCGCCCGCCAATATCGACGACAGGCCCCACTCCCCCCGGTACCACGACTGTCCCTGTGTCGACCACGACTCTCCCACCAATCTCAACGACAGGTCCCAGCAGTACCACCAGTGGCACGACGCCCTCCAGCAGCAGCACCCCGGGGACAACGCCTGTTACTCCTCCAACGACCACGTCCCCGACTACCCTGACTACTAGCAGCGCATCCACGCCCACACCGACACACACCACCTCCCTGTCACCTCCGTCCTCGACAAGCGAAGGTAATTGTCTGGCCATGGGGACACGTGTTTCCTTGTGGGGGGAGAAATGAAGGTCTGTGAGCACCTCGACTTGTGTGCGCTTTCTGTGTGGGACGAGGGCTGGCAGGAGTTATTGAGCCTTCCCGAAAAGCGCTGGTGCCCAGCGCTCGGCCTGAGGCTGGCTGTGTGGAGGTGAGGAGGGTGCAGGGGTCCTGGGCAGAAGCTCTGGTGTTTCCCAACGCTGCAGTGCTCTGTGGAGGTTGTTCCAGCCTGGGGCCTCCGGCCGGCTTAGTCAGATAGGGATCGGAGTGGAAGTCTTGCGTTTGCTTCTGCGGGGCCTCATCCTTCAGCTGGAGAGAACGTCGTGAGCGGGAAGCGGTGTATGCGAGGGGAGGGGGGCTTGTCTTCTGTGTCACTGTGTTTCCAGGCGCTGTTGGGACGCAGCTTTTGCCAACTTTCTTCCTTTTCTTGTGCTGCATTAGCCCTGTGCTCTTCTGGTGTATGCAGTGCTCCTCTCTCTCCTACGCGTATCTTCACGTCTCGCTGTACTAGCACAGAGGTAGCCGGTTCTGAGGCAGGCCTCAGTGTGTCCTCAACAGTTTCTAACAGTGCAAACGAAAAGCAGTTCTGGCATTGAGGCCCAGAGCGAGAACTAGCGTGCTCACGAGAGAAGGATGAAGCAGCATAGTGAGCCCAAGTTTCCTATCCCGCCATGGCAATACGTGGGGGAGTAGTTTCAAAAGGGCTGGCTGAGGTCTAGCGCAGATATTGCTCAAGCAGCTACTGAGGTTCAGATGAGCCAAGTCTCGCAGAGGGGATGGGCTTCTGGAGTGACCATGCCCCGTGATTTCACGCACAGGGATCGGGGATCTGTCCATGGCTTACAGGGTGAGAGCGATAGGGAAGGATGCAAAGAGGTGGCTGGTGATGTCCGTGAATTGGGCTGGATTTGGGACTGCTGAGCTCTTCTGTGCAGTATAGAGTTTTCAGACTCCAGAGAGCTGTTGCATGCAGCGTTGGTCCCTGGGGAAGTGTTGGCATCTGTCTGCCATGCAAGCTGTAGGAGATTTTGTCTGTGATCCCCATGTTCTTCTGCAAGTGCCACGAGGAGAGCTGGTTCTGCTTTATTCCTGTCGACACTTCCTCTGCTCAGGTTGATGGCGTTTCATGAGGTTGCTGGAAAGCCACGGAGGTTAATGCCAAGCGCCATTTGCCGGTTTGCAATAAAGCACTGTGTTTTCTCAGGAACCACTCCCCCCGGCACCACATCTGTTGAAACTGTGTCGACCACCACTCGCCCGCCAATATCGACGACAGGCCCCACTCCCCCCGGTACCACGACTGTCCCTGTGTCGACCACGACTCTCCCACCAATCTCAACGACAGGTCCCAGCAGTACCACCAGTGGCACGACGCCCTCCAGCAGCAGCACCCCGGGGACAACGCCTGTTACTCCTCCAACGACCACGTCCCCGACTACCCTGACTACTAGCAGCGCATCCACGCCCACGCCGACACACACCACCTCCCTGTCACCTCCGTCCTCGACAAGCGAAGGTAATTGTCTGGCCATGGGGACACGTGTTTCCTTGTGGGGGGAGAAATGAAGGTCTGTGAGCACCTCGACTTGTGTGCGCTTTCTGTGTGGGACGAGGGCTGGCAGGAGTTATTGAGCCTTCCCGAAAAGCGCTGGTGCCCAGCGCTCGGCCTGAGGCTGGCTGTGTGGAGGTGAGGAGGGTGCAGGGGTCCTGGGCAGAAGCTCTGGTGTTTCCCAATGCTGCAGTGCTCTGTGGAGGTTGTTCCAGCCTGGGGCCTCCGGCCGGCTTAGTCAGATAGGGATCGGAGTGGAAGTCTTGCGTTTGCTTCTGCGGGGCCTCATCCTTCAGCTGGAGAGAACGTCGTGAGCGGGAAGCGGTGTATGCGAGGGGAGGGGGGCTTGTCTTCTGTGTCACTGTGTTTCCAGGCGCTGTTGGGACGCAGCTTTTGCCAACTTTCTTCCTTTTCTTGTGCTGCATTAGCCCTGTGCTCTTCTGGTGTATGCAGTGCTCCTCTCTCTCCTACGCGTATCTTCACGTCTCGCTGTACTAGCACAGAGGTAGCCGGTTCTGAGGCAGGCCTCAGTGTGTCCTCAACAGTTTCTAACAGTGCAAACGAAAAGCAGTTCTGGCATTGAGGCCCAGAGCGAGAACTAGCGTGCTCACGAGAGAAGGATGAAGCAGCATAGTGAGCCCAAGTTTCCTATCCCGCCATGGCAATACGTGGGGGAGTAGTTTCAAAAGGGCTGGCTGAGGTCTAGCGCAGATATTGCTCAAGCAGCTACTGAGGTTCAGATGAGCCAAGTCTCGCAGAGGGGATGGGCTTCTGGAGTGACCATGCCCCGTGATTTCACGCACAGGGAGCGGGGATCTGTCCATGGCTTACAGGGTGAGAGCGATAGGGAAGGATGCAAAGAGGTGTCTGGTGATGTCCGTGAATTGGGCTGGATTTGGGACTGCTGAGCTCTTCTGTGCAGTATAGAGTTTTCAGACTCCAGAGAGCTGTTGCATGCAGCGTTGGTCCCTGGGGAAGTGTTGGCATCTGTCTGCCGTGCAAGCTGTAGGAGATTTTGTCTGTGATCCCCATGTTCTTCTGCAAGTGCCACGAGGAGAGCTGGTTCTGCTTTATTCCTGTCGGCACTTCCTCTGCTCAGGTTGATGGCGTTTCATGAGGTTGCTGGAAAGCCACGGAGGTTAATGCCAAGCGCCATTTGCCGGTTTGCAATAAAGCACTGTGTTTTCTCAGGAACCACTCCCCCCGGCACCACATCTGTTGAAACTGTGTCGACCACCACTCGCCCGCCAATATCGACGACAGGCCCCACTCCCCCCGGTACCACGACTGTCCCTGTGTCGACCACGACTCTCCCACCAATCTCAACGACAGGTCCCAGCAGTACCACCAGTGGCACGACGCCCTCCAGCAGCAGCACCCCGGGGACAACGCCTGTTACTCCTCCAACGACCACGTCCCCGACTACCCTGACTACTAGCAGCGCATCCACGCCCACACCGACACACACCACCTCCCTGTCACCTCCGTCCTCGACAAGCGAAGGTAATTGTCTGGCCATGGGGACACGTGTTTCCTTGTGGGGGGAGAAATGAAGGTCTGTGAGCACCTCGACTTGTGTGCGCTTTCTGTGTGGGACGAGGGCTGGCAGGAGTTATTGAGCCTTCCCGAAAAGCGCTGGTGCCCAGCGCTCGGCCTGAGGCTGGCTGTGTGGAGGTGAGGAGGGTGCAGGGGTCCTGGGCAGAAGCTCTGGTGTTTCCCAACGCTGCAGTGCTCTGTGGAGGTTGTTCCAGCCTGGGGCCTCCGGCCGGCTTAGTCAGATAGGGATCGGAGTGGAAGTCTTGCGTTTGCTTCTGCGGGGCCTCATCCTTCAGCTGGAGAGAACGTCGTGAGCAGGAAGCGGTGTATGCGAGGGGAGGGGGGCTTGTCTTCTGTGTCACTGTGTTTCCAGGTGCTGTTGGGACGCAGCTTTTGCCAACTTTCTTCCTTTTCTTGTGCTGCATTAGCCCTGTGCTCTTCTGGTGTATGCAGTGCTCCTCTCTCTCCTACGCGTATCTTCACGTCTCGCTGTACTAGCACAGAGGTAGCCGGTTCTGAGGCAGGCCTCAGTGTGTCCTCAACAGTTTCTAACAGTGCAAACGAAAAGCAGTTCTGGCATTGAGGCCCAGAGCGAGAACTAGCGTGCTCACGAGAGAAGGATGAAGCAGCATAGTGAGCCCAAGTTTCCTATCCCGCCATGGCAATACGTGGGGGAGTAGTTTCAAAAGGGCTGGCTGAGGTCTAGCGCAGATATTGCTCAAGCAGCTACTGAGGTTCAGATGAGCCAAGTCTCGCAGAGGGGATGGGCTTCTGGAGTGAACATGCCCCGTGATTTCACGCACAGGGAGCGGGGATCTGTCCATGGCTTACAGGGTGAGAGCGATAGGGAAGGATGCAAAGAGGTGGCTGGTGATGTCCGTGAATTGGGCTGGATTTGGGACTGCTGAGCTCTTCTGTGCAGTATAGAGTTTTCAGACTCCAGAGAGCTGTTGCATGCAGCGTTGGTCCCTGGGGAAGTGTTGGCATCTGTCTGCCGTGCAAGCTGTAGGAGATTTTGTCTGTGATCCCCATGTTCTTCTGCAAGTGCCACGAGGAGAGCTGGTTCTGCTTTATTCCTGTCGGCACTTCCTCTGCTCAGGTTGATGGCGTTTCATGAGGTTGCTGGAAAGCCACGGAGGTTAATGTCAAGCGCCATTTGCCGGTTTGCAATAAAGCACTGTGTTTTCTCAGGAACCACTCCCCCCGGCACCACATCTGTTGAAACTGTGTCGACCACCACTCGCCCGCCAATATCGACGACAGGCCCCACTCCCCCCGGTACCACGACTGTCCCTGTGTCGACCACGACTCTCCCACCAATCTCAACGACAGGTCCCAGCAGTACCACCAGTGGCACGACGCCCTCCAGCAGCAGCACCCCGGGGACAACGCCTGTTACTCCTCCAACGACCACGTCCCCGACTACCCTGACTACTACCAGCGCATCCACGCCCACGCCGACACACACCACCTCCCTGTCACCTCCGTCCTCGACAAGCGAAGGTAATTGTCTGGCCATGGGGACACGTGTTTCCTTGTGGGGGGAGAAATGAAGGTCTGTGAGCACCTCGACTTGTGTGCGCTTTCTGTGTGGGACGAGGGCTGGAAGGAGTTATTGAGCCTTCCCTAAAAGCGCTGGTGCCCAGCGCTCGGCCTGAGGCTGGCTGTGTGGAGGTGAGGAGGGTGCAGGGGTCCTGGGCAGAAGCTCTGGTGTTTCCCAACGCTGCAGTGCTCTGTGGAGGTTGTTCCAGCCTGGGGCCTCCGGCCGGCTTAGTCAGATAGGGATCGGAGTGGAAGTCTTGCGTTTGCTGCTGCGGGGCCTCATCCTTCAGCTGGAGAGAACGTCGTGAGCGGGAAGCGGTGTATGCGAGGGGAGGGGGGCTTGTCTTCTGTGTCACTGTGTTTTCAGGCGCTGTTGGGACGCAGCTTTTGCCAACTTTCTTCCTTTTCTTGTGCTGCATTAGCCCTGTGCTCTTCTGGTGTATGCAGTGCTCCTCTCTCTCCTACGCGTATCTTCACGTCTCGCTGTACTAGCACAGAGGTAGCCGGTTCTGAGGCAGGCCTCAGTGTGTCCTCAACAGTTTCTAACAGTGCAAACGAAAAGCAGTTCTGGCATTGAGGCCCAGAGCGAGAACTAGCGTGCTCACGAGAGAAGGATGAAGCAGCATAGTGAGCCCAAGTTTCCTATCCCGCCATGGCAATACGTGGGGGAGTAGTTTCAAAAGGGCTGGCTGAGGTCTAGCGCAGATATTGCTCAAGCAGCTACTGAGGTTCAGATGAGCCAAGTCTCGCAGAGGGGATGGGCTTCTGGAGTGACCATGCCCCGTGATTTCACGCACAGGGAGCGGGGATCTGTCCATGGCTTACAGGGTGAGAGCGATAGGGAAGGATGCAAAGAGGTGGCTGGTGATGTCCGCGAATTGGGCTGGATTTGGGACTGCTGAGCTCTTCTGTGCAATATAGAGTTTTCAGACTCCAGAGAGCCGTTGCATGCAGCGTTGGTCCCTGGGGAAGTGTTGGCATCTGTCTGCCGTGCAAGCTGTAGGAGATTTTGTCTGTGATCCCCATGTTCTTCTGCAAGTGCCACGAGGAGAGCTGGTTCTGCTTTATTCCTGTCGACACTTCCTCTGCTCAGGTTGATGGCGTTTCATGAGGTTGCTGGAAAGCCACGGAGGTTAATGCCAAGCGCCATTTGCCGGTTTGCAATAAAGCACTGTGTTTTCTCAGGAACCACTCCCCCCGGCACCACATCTGTTGAAACTGTGTCGACCACCACTCGCCCGCCAATATCGACGACAGGCCCCACTCCCCCCGGTACCACGACTGTCCCTGTGTCGACCACGACTCTCCCACCAATCTCAACGACAGGTCCCAGCAGTACCACCAGTGGCACGACGCCCTCCAGCAGCAGCACCCCGGGGACAACGCCTGTTACTCCTCCAACGACCACGTCCCCGACTACCCTGACTACTAGCAGCGCATCCACGCCCACACCGACACACACCACCTCCCTGTCACCTCCGTCCTCGACAAGCGAAGGTAATTGTCTGGCCATGGGGACACGTGTTTCCTTGTGGGGGGAGAAATGAAGGTCTGTGAGCACCTCGACTTGTGTGCGCTTTCTGTGTGGGACGAGGGCTGGCAGGAGTTATTGAGCCTTCCCGAAAAGCGCTGGTGCCCAGCGCTCGGCCTGAGGCTGGCTGTGTGGAGGTGAGGAGGGTGCAGGGGTCCTGGGCAGAAGCTCTGGTGTTTCCCAACGCTGCAGTGCTCTGTGGAGGTTGTTCCAGCCTGGGGCCTCCGGCCGGCTTAGTCAGATAGGGATCGGAGTGGAAGTCTTGCGTTTGCTGCTGCGGGGCATCATCCTTCAGCTGGAGAGAACGTCGTGAGCGGGAAGCGGTGTATGCGAGGGGAGGGGGGCTTGTCTTCTGTGTCACTGTGTTTCCAGGCGCTGTTGGGACGCAGCTTTTGCCAACTTTCTTCCTTTTCTTGTGCTGCATTAGCCCTGTGCTCTTCTGGTGTATGCAGTGCTCCTCTCTCTCCTACGCGTATCTTCACGTCTCGCTGTACTAGCACAGAGGTAGCCGGTTCTGAGGCAGGCCTCAGTGTGTCCTCAACAGTTTCTAACAGTGCAAACGAAAAGCAGTTCTGGCATTGAGGCCCAGAGCGAGAACTAGCGTGCTCACGAGAGAAGGATGAAGCAGCATAGTGAGCCCAAGTTTCCTATCCCGCCATGGCAATACGTGGGGGAGTAGTTTCAAAAGGGCTGGCTGAGGTCTAGCGCAGATATTGCTCAAGCAGCTACTGAGGTTCAGATGAGCCAAGTCTCGCAGAGGGGATGGGCTTCTGGAGTGACCATGCCCCGTGATTTCACGCACAGGGAGCGGGGATCTGTCCATGGCTTACAGGGTGAGAGCGATAGGGAAGGATGCAAAGAGGTGGCTGGTGATGTCCGTGAATTGGGCTGGATTTGGGACTGCTGAGCTCTTCTGTGCAGTATAGAGTTTTCAGACTCCAGAGAGCTGTTGCATGCAGCGTTGGTCCCTGCGGAAGTGTTGGCATCTGTCTGCTGTGCAAGCTGTAGGAGATTTTGTCTGTGATCCCCATGTTCTTCTGCAAGTGCCACGAGGAGAGCTGGTTCTGCTTTATTCCTGTCGGCACTTCCTCTGCTCAGGTTGATGGCGTTTCATGAGGTTGCTGGAAAGCCACGGAGGTTAATGCCAAGCGCCATTTGCCGGTTTGCAATAAAGCACTGTGTTTTCTCAGGAACCACTCCCCCCGGCACCACATCTGTTGAAACTGTGTCGACCACCACTCGCCCGCCAATATCGACGACAGGCCCCACTCCCCCCGGTACCACGACTGTCCCTGTGTCGACCACGACTCTCCCACCAATCTCAACGACAGGTCCCAGCAGTACCACCAGTGGCACGACGCCCTCCAGCAGCAGCACCCCGGGGACAACGCCTGTTACTCCTCCAACGACCACGTCCCCGACTACCCTGACTACTACCAGCGCATCCACGCCCACGCCGACACACACCACCTCCCTGTCACCTCCGTCCTCGACAAGCGAAGGTAATTGTCTGGCCATGGGGACACGTGTTTCCTTGTAGGGGGAGAAATGAAGGTCTGTGAGCACCTCGACTTGTGTGCGCTTTCTGTGTGGGACGAGGGCTGGCAGGAGTTATTGAGCCTTCCCGAAAAGCGCTGGTGCCCAGCGCTCGGCCTGAGGCTGGCTGTGTGGAGGTGAGGAGGGTGCAGGGGTCCTGGGCAGAAGCTCTGGTGTTTCCCAACGCTGCAGTGCTCTGTGGAGGTTGTTCCAGCCTGGGGCCTCCGGCCGGCTTAGTCAGATAGGGATCGGAGTGGAAGTCTTGCGTTTGCTTCTGCGGGGCCTCATCCTTCAGCTGGAGAGAACGTCGTGAGCAGGAAGCGGTGTATGCGAGGGGAGGGGGGCTTGTCTTCTGTGTCACTGTGTTTCCAGGCGCTGTTGGGACGCAGCTTTTGCCAACTTTCTTCCTTTTCTTGTGCTGCATTAGCCCTGTGCTCTTCTGGTGTATGCAGTGCTCCTCTCTCTCCTACGCGTATCTTCACGTCTCGCTGTACTAGCACAGAGGTAGCCGGTTCTGAGGCAGGCCTCAGTGTGTCCTCAACAGTTTCTAACAGTGCAAACGAAAAGCAGTTCTGGCATTGAGGCCCACAGCGAGAACTAGCGTGCTCACGAGAGAAGGATGAAGCAGCATAGTGAGCCCGAGTTTCCTATCCCGCCATGGCAATACGTGGGGGAGTAGTTTCAAAAGGGCTGGCTGAGGTCTAGCGCAGATATTGCTCAAGCAGCTACTGAGGTTCAGATGAGCCAAGTCTCGCAGAGGGGATGGGCTTCTGGAGTGACCATGCCCCGTGATTTCACGCACAGGGAGCGGGGATCTGTCCATGGCTTACAGGGTGAGAGCGATAGGGAAGGATGCAAAGAGGTGGCTGGTGATGTCCGTGAATTGGGCTGGATTTGGGACTGCTGAGCTCTTCTGTGCAGTATAGAGTTTTCAGACTCCAGAGAGCTGTTGCATGCAGCGTTGGTCCCTGCGGAAGTGTTGGCATCTGTCTGCTGTGCAAGCTGTAGGAGATTTTGTCTGTGATCCCCATGTTCTTCTGCAAGTGCCACGAGGAGAGCTGGTTCTGCTTTATTCCTGTCGGCACTTCCTCTGCTCAGGTTGATGGCGTTTCATGAGGTTGCTGGAAAGCCACGGAGGTTAATGCCAAGCGCCATTTGCCGGTTTGCAATAAAGCACTGTGTTTTCTCAGGAACCACTCCCCCCGGCACCACATCTGTTGAAACTGTGTCGACCACCACTCGCCCGCCAATATCGACGACAGGCCCCACTCCCCCCGGTACCACGACTGTCCCTGTGTCGACCACGACTCTCCCACCAATCTCAACGACAGGTCCCAGCAGTACCACCAGTGGCACGACGCCCTCCAGCAGCAGCACCCCGGGGACAACGCCTGTTACTCCTCCAACGACCACGTCCCCGACTACCCTGACTACTACCAGCGCATCCACGCCCACGCCGACACACACCACCTCCCTGTCACCTCCGTCCTCGACAAGCGAAGGTAATTGTCTGGCCATGGGGACACGTGTTTCCTTGTAGGGGGAGAAATGAAGGTCTGTGAGCACCTCGACTTGTGTGCGCTTTCTGTGTGGGACGAGGGCTGGCAGGAGTTATTGAGCCTTCCCGAAAAGCGCTGGTGCCCAGCGCTCGGCCTGAGGCTGGCTGTGTGGAGGTGAGGAGGGTGCAGGGGTCCTGGGCAGAAGCTCTGGTGTTTCCCAACGCTGCAGTGCTCTGTGGAGGTTGTTCCAGCCTGGGGCCTCCGGCCGGCTTAGTCAGATAGGGATCGGAGTGGAAGTCTTGCGTTTGCTGCTGCGGGGCCTCATCCTTCAGCTGGAGAGAACGTCGTGAGCAGGAAGCGGTGTATGCGAGGGGAGGGGGGCTTGTCTTCTGTGTCACTGTGTTTCCAGGCGCTGTTGGGACGCAGCTTTTGCCAACTTTCTTCCTTTTCTTGTGCTGCATTAGCCCTGTGCTCTTCTGGTGTATGCAGTGCTCCTCTCTCTCCTACGCGTATCTTCACGTCTCGCTGTACTAGCACAGAGGTAGCCGGTTCTGAGGCAGGCCTCAGTGTGTCCTCAACAGTTTCTAACAGTGCAAACGAAAAGCAGTTCTGGCATTGAGGCCCACAGCGAGAACTAGCGTGCTCACGAGAGAAGGATGAAGCAGCATAGTGAGCCCGAGTTTCCTATCCCGCCATGGCAATACGTGGGGGAGTAGTTTCAAAAGGGCTGGCTGAGGTCTAGCGCAGATATTGCTCAAGCAGGTGCTCTGCTTTTGTGGGCCAAGTCTCGCATGGAGTCCCGCTCTGTGGTTCCAGGCATTCCAGGGCTTGCTACGGAGAGATTAGGAGGATGCAGGTGTTCTGAGCATAAGCTGTTGTGTTTCCTGTAGCCTCAGGGTTCTGCGGAGATTCTTGCAGCCTCGGTCTTTGAAATAGTTTTTTCTTCTTTTTTGGTATCTAAATTTCCTTTGCTTTTATTTCTATTCCATTTTTTAACTCTCTAGAATGTATAGGTTTTAATACCAAAAGTCGTGTTTCCATCTTTCTGTAAACCACTGTGTTTTCTCAGGAACTACTTCTCATGTTATTACTACTGTAACAGCATCAAGTAGCACTGAGGAAACTAGCACCGGGACTGGCTTTCCTTCGACATCATCGCCTACCATCCCTTTTAGCACGCCAACCTTGGGATCATCTTCCCCATTGTCAACTCCGTCTATCAGTACCTCACCTTCTTCTGTATCAACAACCCCATCAGAAGTCACTACTTCAGGAACAACTCCCACCAAATCTTTTACCACTACTTCAGGAACAACCTCTATTCCTTTTACCAATGTCACTTCAACCACCATTACCACATCTGCAATTGTTCCCCCTGGTTCAACTAGTACTTTTGGCACTACTCCAGCATCAAGTGCAGTCACTGTTCCCGGAAGTTCCACATACAGCACAGTTACTACACTCAGTACTTCAAGTTCAACTCCCAGTCCTGGCGCAAATTGTACCATTTCACCTAATGAAACATATGCGGTTAGTAGATTTCGTTTTCTGATTTATATCATTGTTCTTTCAAAGGTGTCTAGGTACATAATTACAATGTTATTATCATAGTGTGTAAATATTCATCTGGATAGAAAATGAGGTATCTGTTCATTCTGTTGTGGTTTTTTTTTGGAGGGGGTACCAACATTACTTCCAATGAATTTTGTTTGTTTTTTTAACAAGTATACTGGTATTAGCTCTTCAACAATAGTTTTTAAAAGGCTTTCTTCATTCAAGGAGGTAGAGTACAGATCAATCTTTATCCTTATTGTAGAAAAGCTTTTCTGAGGAGGTAACTAAGGACTAAGTCTTGCTACACTTTCTTTTCTTATTTCTGGTTTTGAATATGTCCACGTTGTTTGCTGTGATTACAGTGCAACCACCCAACAAGAAAACATTGGATTGAACTAGTCAGTGTTTGGAATTATTCTGCAGTTATTTTTGGTCATAGTCTGATTTCAAGAGCTAACTGTGAAGATCACCACTTTCAAATGCTTATGAATTTTCACTCCAATTCTAAGTTTTTTGAAACCATCTAGTTTTGCTGGGATAAAAAGAATTAGTGGCTGCAAAATGGTCCAAGTTAGAAAAAATACTTAACACTCACAATGCATGCTTATAGTCGCCTTAGACATTACTCCCCAAATTGCTGGTGTTCATTGTAGCTTCAGCTGTTAATCTGTTCTAAGCATTCATGGAAGGTGATTGAGCATACTTGTCTTTAACTGTTGGAGGGAAGCCTAGGTATTGAAATTAGATAAGACATCATACTTTTAGACAACTGAAACTGCAAAAGGCAATTCTGCTTTTTGGTTACTGGCTTGATTCCTAATCAATGCCTTTCACTCAGCAGCTTTCAATAAAGCTAGGTTATCTTGCAGATCTTGATGGTGCTGAATGCTGCTCTTCCTTCCCAATTTCAGACTTCTGCTGGAAAAAAATCTGTCAATAAACATAAGGTGTTTTAAAACTCTGCAAAAAGTATTCCAGTATAAATGTTACCCATCTGACTCACTCTGACTGCTTCATAAGGCTTCTCTCTCTCTCGTTCTCTCTTTTTCCAAATACAGCCAGGTGAGTCATGGTGGCCGTGTAACTGCACTATGGCAGTATGTGTAGAAAACAATACAGTCCAGCTGTTTCCAGTCATCTGTGAGCCACCTCCTAAACCCACATGTGCCAATGGTCTTGCTCCTGTGCCAGTCCTTGATGACGATCAATGCTGTTGGCATTGGGAGTGTGATTGTAAGTATATATTTTATGAAATATTTTTTTCTCCTGTGTGAACAATACTAGTGTAAAGAACAGCAGTGTTTATCAAGGGCTAAGTGTCGTGCAAGATATGGCCCTCAGACTTCCAGTACTGGTCTCTTTTAGAGTGCTACATTGATCCTTTTTACTTAACGAGTGGTTTTTACTTAATTTGGTTGCCATTATTTCAACATCACTGTTCTGTTAGTAGAACAAATTGGTCTCCTATGGTAGAATTTAAATGTCCAGATGCTGACATCTACAGGCTAGAGGTCTGCATATAAGTTACTTGTTGAGGTGATCTGTAAAGGTACTTCTAGGGCACGATTAATCCTATTCTCAGTTGTTTTTCAGAAATGTCAGATATACTGTGCCCTGAAAGTCTGTTTTTTTTTTGTTGTTGTTGTTGTTTTGTTTTTCTATTATTGATGAGTTTTAGAAATGAGGTTATGCATTGGCAGATGCACTCTAAATATTTAAATGCTTAAAGTTAAATGAGGTGAATCCCACACCTACGGATATTTTTTTTTGTAGTTTGATCAGATTCTGTATGTTACCATAAGAAGCTAACCTAGCTTTATGTTTTTACAGGCTACTGCACTGGCTGGGGAGACCCACACTACATGACTTTTGATGGATTGTACTACAGCTATCAAGGGAATTGCACATATGTTCTTGTGGAAGAGATTAATAAAACAGTCGACAACTTTGGTGTCTACATTGATAACTACCATTGTGATGCACGGGATGTAGTCTCATGTCCACGAACGCTCATTGTGAGACATGAGACTCAGGAAGTGCGCATAGCAACAGTAAAACCAAATACCCTACAAGTAGAGGTATTGGAGAATATTACCTTTGATTTCTTGACTGAACTATTTATAAAGTATGAATCTGATAATTTTACATTGTTAGGAAAAAAATAAAAATAGAATCTGTGGATTATAAATTAGGACTGCAGGGAAGGACTGCTTTTCTGAATCTGAATACTGGAAAAATATTCTACAAATTCTTTTTTATCCCTTTTTTATAATAAATATTTGCAGTGTCTTATCTCTCCTAAATACATAAACATGGATGAATAGCTAAGAGTTAACGGTATAAAATAAATTAATTTACAGTTGACATTGATGTAAGAAAGAAAAAGAATGTTGAATGGGAGGATACAACATAAACTAGACATAGCAATTAAAGTACTGGCTTAAGCATTTAAGAAATGATCCTTACTATCTTAGATTGGTGTCACCTTTTTCATTTTTCAGAGGGGCTCCTGTGTGTTTATCTAATTGGTAAACATCATGTCCCAACTTTGGGAATTCAAAATTGGGTGACAACTGAATTTTTTTTAGGCTTTTGTGGGGTTGATTTGTTTGTGTGTTTGTTTTGAATGTTACTGTGTGGGAATATTACAAATTAGGTTGCAGCAAATGTGCCCTTGCCACTAAAAAGGTTAATGGTATCATGGACTGCATTAGGCAAAGCTCTCTCTTTGGAGCTATTCAAAAGCTGCTTGGACATGATTCTGGACAAGCAGGTGGCCCTGTCTGAGCTAGAGAGTTGGACCAGATGACTCCAGAGGTCTCTTCCAACATCGGCCATTCTGTGATTCTTGAAATTATTGAAAAAATCTGTGAAATTATAGAAAAATTCCAACTTATAGACTTCTTTTTTTTCTCTAAAGCAATTAAGTCAGTTGTTGCTGAGTAAAACTATCAGTGTTAATTTTATAGGTATATCAAGGAAAATCTTTAAATAAATAATACAGATTTTGGCTTAGTGCTTTCCTGCAATTTCCTTATAATTATTTCCTTAAAAATTCGCTACAAACATGTTCCTTTTATTTTGGTGATTTTGATGGTTCCAAGAAGGATAAAACTCTGTGCACTCAGAATTTAGGAGAATTTTATATTGTACTTGTACAGGGTGTCCTCCATGCCATAGTCATTCTAACAAATCTATAGAGTGTTTGCTGGTCTAAACTCCAAACTGTAGTCTAGTTTATTAGTGGCTGATAGGCCTTTTCTTTGGCTTCAAGAAAGTAAGTTTGACTTTTCAGTAATGTAAAAGGAAAGACAGGGACAATTGTTATAAACTAAATGCACATTATTTACCTTTACATTTGCATCTCCAATGCTAAGTAATGAACAGTTGATTGTTTTCTAAAATCAAATGAAATATGTGTCTCTTTTCTGTTTTATTTATCAGGTGACTGTAAACAAACAGACAGTGGCTTTGCCTTATAAAAAATTTGGAGTGAGCATCTATGAGTCAGGCATAAATCGTGTAGTGGAAATTCCTGAGCTTAAAATGAATGTGTCCTACAATGGCTTGTCCTTTTCTATCAGAATGCCCTACAGCCTGTTTGGCAACAACACTCAAGGACAGTGTGGTAAGTCTTGCTGTTATGGTTTTTATACTCTCAGAAAACCTCAAACAAGTAAATGACAGCAGTGCCAGAGAGATGAGTGGCATTTGATAACAAATCTGTGAGTGAATTCTTTCTCTCCCTACCCGTTTTAGGTACTTGCAATAACAACACAGCAGATGACTGCAGGTTACCAAATGGAAACATTGCAGAAAACTGTGAAACCATGGCAGATCATTGGCAAGTTGTTGATCCCTCCAAACCACAATGCTCTCCAGGCCTAATTCCTACAAAATCACCTGGCACAACCACAGGACAGCCTTGCAAAGAATCTTCCATCTGCAAGCTTATTTTGGGAAGGTAGATATTCCAACAGTCCTCTGGTGCTTATAAGAATTTGATCTTTAAGTTAAGTGGCAATTCTGGGGTTCGTTTCTCAATACAAAATGTTTCTAACTATTCTTCCATCTATTCTTCCATTTAGTGGCTACTTCCATCTAGCAGCTCTGTAGGTTTCTTCCATTTCTTTTGCTGTTTCTAGATGTCATTCTTTGCTGATACAGCTTACTCCCAACCGTCTGACTGCTACTTTAGCCTTTCTTGATGTTCTCACTTTCTTCTGTGCTTTCTGCTCTCATTGTCCTATGCTCTGGCCTTTTCCTATTCTTACTTAGCAGCAGAGACCAACTGAAGAAAGAGATCTTCATTTTTGGAACCTGGCCAGAATTAAAAATAGTTTGAATAAAATCTAGTTTGAAAAGTAGTCCCTGGCTACAGTTGATAATAATCATGTAGCTCCTGGACAGAAAATAGTGGTGCCTGGGTGTTTTGTAGATGAGGGGAGAATTCTTTAAAATATGTTGATAGGTTACAATCTAGTCGAGTGCTCTTAGTAGAAATCTCTCAGTAATAGTCCTTGTTCACACCTCCTTAAGTGTCACTGTTGCCACATTATAATATGCTAAGCACACTGGAGAATTCATGGTTTATTCAATAACTAATAACGATGCATGTTTCTATTTCTAGGGTGTTCGAGAAGTGCCATGCAGTTGTTAACCCTGATAGATTCTATGCAGCCTGTGTTTTTGATAGTTGTGCACTTCCCAGCTTAGACCTGGAATGCTCAAGTCTGCAGATCTATGCTGCCATCTGCGCTGATCAAAATGTCTGCATTGACTGGAGAAGTCATACCAATGGTGTTTGCTGTAAGTATTTAGCTGTTTTATCATGGACTGTTAGGGAAGCTTGTATAACTATTTCAGCTATTTCAGTTTGAACCATGGGAAAAGCCTATGCTAGGGAGCATGGCAGGGAGCTGGACTAGATGATCTTCAGGGGTCCCTCCAACTCAAACCATTCTGTGATTCTATGATAACGTCCAAATGATGCCATATTGCTTTCTGAGCAATGAAGATATCAATAAATTACAATAGCTGCTTTCCTCAAGTAATTGTCAGGTAACATTTTTATAAATGGAAATGATAAATGAGCCTGCAAAAATATGCATCCAGTTACTGTATCAGAAACATCTGTATTAGTAGATTTTTTTATTTTTTTATTTTTAGCAGAGTCAACTGTGTATTTTACAGGCAGTAGCAGATCTTTCATGTATTTAGTGTAATCAGAAGAGGATGGGAGGATAGGAATACACTCCTCTTTGAGAACTTATACAAAAGAGACCCAAATTATGAAAAAGTTGTATTCAGGATATAGACTCCTGGCTTTATCTCCTTAAATTTAAAGTATGGTGCTGTACCTCTGGCTAAATTGTATAAAGTAATCCCACTCAGAGACATGAGTCTGGTAACTATTTAATCTCTATGCTTCTCAAGATTGTCAAAGATACATAGGAAAATGACTAGTGTTTAATTTCTTGGCATAAGGTCATGGGTTTTTTCTATGATATTTTTCCTGAGCTGTTCCTCTTTTTTATTTTCCTATTCCAGCTTATGAATGTCCCAAACATAAAGAATATAGAGCATGTGGTCCTAGTAAAGAGATAACCTGCAAATCAAGGTAAAGAGTTCCTTCACTGTTAGATCTCATATAACTGTTCAGTCATACCTAAAGGATAAGTGGATGAGAGAAGTCAAACAGCCTCCTGTCCTGTCTTTAGCTGACTATCCTATTTGTTACCACTGTTCTCTTGATCCTAAATCTGGGTGCCTGTACTTTTTATTTGGCTAAACCAAACATGAAAAAGCCCTGAATCGCAAGTCTGCAGGTTAATTGCCCTGTTATTTTCAATTAATGGTTATCCAGCTTAACCTTCCTCTGCATGCCTGTGACAGTAATGGTGTTCCTCTGAACATTTTGTCTCATACAGTCAGCAGAATGAAACTGCAGTTAAACAAGTGGAAGGCTGTTTCTGTCCTAATGGTACAATGCTGTATGACTCTGGTGTGGATGTCTGTGTAAACACCTGCGGTGAGTTTTACCACTTCAATTGGATGCATGTTGATTTCCTTTTTGTTATGGCCTTCTGATGCATACAACATAGATCTGACTATGCAGTATTCATACAACATATAGTGGAGATATCTACTGTTATATAAGTGGTAATGGAAATTTATTTTGATATTTTCACAGGCTGTGTTGGATTGGATATGATACCAAGAGAGGTACGTTTGCTTCTATATTTCAAGAAGAGGTTTGGGATGGGGAGAAAAAAATGTTCTCTGTTTTGTCATTTCCCAGCCTCTCATTCCTGCTTTTACTTCTGTTCTTTTTAATTGGTAACCATGCAGTCACTCACATTATTTTCTTTAATGACAGTTTGGGGAAAGGTTTACAGCAGACTGTCAGGACTGTATTTGCCTGGAAGGTGGAAGTGGCATTGTATGTGAGCCTCACAAATGTCCCAGTCAAAATAAGCGGAGTTGTAATGGAAACGGCTTCTACGAGGTCAATGAAGTCAATCCTGAAGACTCCTGCTGCCCCATTGTCACCTGTAGTGAGTTTTTACTTTTGTTTCTAGCCTTTCTCTACCCTTTATGAACTGAAAAGAAAAGAGAACCTAAACTAGTTTAGCACCAGAGACCTGCAATAGGGAGTCACAAAATAATATCATGCTTTTTAAAATCAGTTTGTCCAGTGTTAGGGAAAATGCGTTTTAATATTGCAGTGACTCAGCATAACAGAATTTATGATTCTGGGTTTCAGCATAACTGAATCTACAGTTCTTGAGTTCAGAATCCCATATTAAAGTAAAATGCAGATCATAGAATTCTGTGTGGCTGTAAGGTTTTCATTTTGCAGCAGTTGCCTACGATCTGGGACAGAGTACTGTAACAATTGTTCACTGTTTCTCTGCAAAAAAAATGTGGTACTTTTCTTATACTTGATAATTACATACCAGAAGTTTTATAAACTAGTGTAGGCCCCCCCCATCCAGTGCCTGGATTCACTAGGAAAAATGTGTCCTTTTTCTGCAATTTTTTTTCTTTGGGGAGGATCTGGAATATTCCCTAGCAGTGGAAAGTCTATCTTAAGTGCTCAGGTGGGAGTCTGAGAGATGCCTCTTCCTAGCCGTGATTTAATATACTTTGTGTTTCTCTTTTTTTTTTTTTTTTTTCAGAATGCAATACAAGCTTGTGCACAACTGAACCCCCCAAGTGTACACTGGGATTTGAAGTTTATTCTCATATTCCCAGTGATCAGTGCTGTCCTGTGTACGAGTGTGGTAAGTACTCTGGAAATATATTACAATGAATAACATTATATATTATATAATTATTACATAATTTAGTATCAGGCTTAATGAGACTGTATGTAATATTGAAAGAGCTAATAACCCAGTTGGATTGCATGAATTGGTTACCATTAACATTGGTTATTACTGCCATAGTTATGACAAACAGCTGCAAAATCATATAGAGCTCTGGTAGTTCAAGTGCAGCTTTCCTGGTTGTAAGTACCTGTAAGAAAAGCTACAGAACTAACTGAGATTGTGGTCTCAGTTTAACCTAGAAAAATGTCCCTGTTAGTGTGCCCAAAAGAAAATAGCTTTACAAAGTCCGTTTTATTCTTAGTAATTGAAACAGGCGACTTCTCGTAACTGTCAGGTGAACAGTCTTGGCTATGAACTGGACTACGTATATTGGGCCAAATCTTCCTCCCTTTTTGCATGTGAAGTATTAGGTTTTTTTTACTTTATATAAGCCTTATCTGCTACTAGAAATGGAAAATAACCAATGTATTTGAACATAAGCATTGTGATTCATTGTGGAAGAAATGAGTGTGACTAGAGTGGGGTAAAGACTTTTTTTTCCCTGATGTAACCGCCTAACTCCTTCCTTGTTAACAGTTCCCAAGAGGGTTTGTGTACATCAGAATGCTGAGTTCTTGGTAAGTTCCTGTTTCAAAAGTCTTCTGAAAATGCCTGAAAGACCAATTAGCATACTTTAACTGAGGTGCTAGGAGGAGCTTTATCCAGTAGAAAGAATATTTTAGAAAATTTCAGATTCCTGTCAGGGATTTATCAGCTCAGCATAGTTTAAAAATTTTCTGAAAATGTTGCCATGTGTGAGAGACTGTAGAATTGTTTCTAAATGTCAGAACCAGAGAGGGATATGGTTTTAGAGTAAAGTGTGTATACATTTTTAAAAGTCAGTTCACACTTACGGTCAGCACTTTATTTCAGTTTTAAGACTCTGCTTTCAGAAATGAAAAGATTTGTAAAGAAGGGTTATTCTGAATGGACTTAGATTCCCAACAAGTTCTTTTGAGTCTAGTAATTGATTTATTGTATATGTTGACTTCTCTGCTTTTAATATCTGAGTTCATCATTGCTGTGTAGGACTTCAATGAAGACACATACTAAATTAAGTTCAATATTGATGATGTTGTCATAACCAGCTAGCTAAATACCTATCCAGTAGTGTTTATGATGGATTCCTATTCCATTGCTTGGTTTAAAGGCTTCTGGGAATTAAGAAATGTCTGTCACACATCATATCTCATTAATACATGAACCTTTGTTTCTTTAAATTTACAGCCTAATTCCTCAGTCTTTGTTGATAAGTGTCAGAATTGCTTCTGCACTAATGAAGTTAACATCAGCACTCAACTGAATGTCATCTCCTGTGAACATGTTCCATGTGACACATATTGTGAACCTGTAAGTGACACACTTAAACAAACAAACAAAACTAAAATACACACGTACATGAAAAATACTGTGACCAATTTGTTGCATAATTGAAGGATAGGGAGCAGAAATCCAGAATCCAGCTCTGGCTTGGAAACTGACTGTCCTTGAGCAATCTACTGGATGTAGCTTGGCAATGTAGTGAACAGTATTCAGTTCGTGCTGGGAGGATTAGCTAACAAATTTCTGTAGAGCACTTAGTGGAATGATATTTAGCTATTAGGCATATTTATTATAGTGCTTTAATTGATTCCATCTATAGCCTACTTTTATTACTTGTGTTTTGTGGAGTCAGTGATATTCAGGCACAGAAAGGCAAAATTCTAGAGTAAACTACTAAGCATAATCAATTCACAGGTTAGTGAGTTTTCACTTATTTCTCCTCAATGCATCTATCAGAGCTCTCATTTTTATTTCATTTTAATATCTAGGGATATGAACGGCAATCAGTGAAAGGTGAATGTTGTGGAAAATGTGTGCAGACTAAGTGTATTATACATGCATCACACAGTTCCAACCTCATATTGAGTGTAAGTATGTTCTACATCTTACATTTCTACCAAATCTGTAAACTTCCCCATTTCAGAGAGTGAACATCCCCTTGGCAGAGATAAGGCTTAGTGTAACTTTATATCTGAAAGGTCAGCAGCTCACCTAAAGGAAAGCTTATCTACCTTTTTTTTTTTTTTTGTCCTGAAAGAAGGATTCACAAAATCAAATTTTCTGGAAGGCTTTTTCTGAAATGACAAGTCAGTAATACAATAGCAAAGGATTTCTTGTGATATCTAGAAGCTTGAGCTTTTCTATATTATTTAATTTCTGTGTACTGAAGAATGCTAGAAAAGCCTGCATATGAAACAACTTTATTGCCCCTATTTAGTTTTCCCTAGGCAAAATCCATTGGCATGAATGACTGTTAATATCGCTAATGTGCTCTAAATGCTTTAGAGGTTTATTTCTCTTCCAAGGGAAATCCCATGGACAACTGAAGATTCTCTCCACTTGTGGCATACTGCAATACACACAAAAATCAGTATTGAAAATGGCTGCTAACCTAAAAATAATTGAGTGGGAAACAATATGAAAGTCGTTGTCAGAAGACATGAAAATTTCTGCCTGAGCTCCCTTCAGCTTTTCTTATTACATTTTGTATTTCACTTGCAGCCTGGAGAGTTTGTAAAAGATCCTTATGACAACTGCACCATTTATAGTTGTACAAGTCTCCACAACCAGCTTATCTCTTCCACATCTGAGATTACCTGTCCAGCATTCAATGCGGAGAGCTGCAAACCTGTAAGTTAATGTGGAAAACTCACCCTCTACTTAATGTATAAATTACTTCAGTTTAGTGCAGCCACCTAACTAGCAACAAAAGCCACATTAAATTTTGATGATTGTTCTCCAAATTTTCTCTGTCCCAAGGGCACAGGTTTTCACTGCATCCATGTACAAACCTACAGAGTGTATAAAATAAGATACCTGGCTTACAGTTTAAAGCTTGTTGCTAGCATCTCTCCGTCAGTAGCCAAAAAAAAAACTGGTCAGCACTGAGATAAAAGTCCTTGCTGATTGCTTTGTGTGGGGTCCTGTCTGAAAAAGAGCCATGTTTTCTTGAATATCACAGCTGTTCAGACAGTAGGCTGCCAGTAACACCATGCACCATTCAAATATAGAAGTCTCTGATAAAATGTTTTTCTGGGACTGTTTTTGAGTTAGAAATGCATGATGATAACTGTAGATTTCCTTTAAATCATAACCTGTATTTCTATGGTCATCTGTAAATTGATAGATTTCAAGTCTGGTATAGACAATTCTGTTTATTCAGATGCTAGAGTTTTAGCTACTAATTTCCAGCCAATGGAGAATTTCTCTCCTCAGTTATTTGCCTAAAAGCCTCTTTAATACAGGGAATGAAAATAATACTATTTTCCTGTCTTTTTTGTTCTTTTAGGGAACTATTACATTCTTACCTAACGGTTGTTGCAAAACCTGTAAGTATGTCAGCATACCTGAATCAACAAAACAGATAATTAATTTTCTTCTTATATTAGCCCATATCATGGAGGCCGATATGTTAGTATTTGAATAGATACTCTTGTCTTTATGTTTGTTATTCCAAGCATTCAGTGCCCAGTCTCTCTGGGAAAGTTTAAACTGAAGCAGAAAGACCACTTAAGACAATTTTTCAGTGCACTAGCTAAGCCAAGTGTGCTGAACTGCAGGGAACTTATGGAGCTATTTCACTGAACGTATGCTCTGATCTTTCCCCTTAGGTATACCTCTGGATAGTCCCACACCGTGCTCTGTCCGTGAAAGGGAAGACTTTATTGTCTATAAGAACTGCCGTTCTGTGGAGAGGGTTGTCATGACTGAATGTGAAGGAACATGTGGAACTTTCTCACTGTAAGTAAACTGATTGGACAATGAGATTTGAATTCTGTCACTGACATTATTTGCATAAAAGGAACAATACATAGGTAGACTAGAGAATGCTAGACCTGAAACTATCAGCTCTCAAACTCATGGGCACAAAATCATGGACAACTGAAGAGCTGATTAATTTTAATGCAAAACAGAAAAGGGTATTGGATTGCATTGGGATTTATGCTATGATAAGGTTTGTTCATTCATTAAGAGATGGCTTGTCTGTCATTTTTGTCAGACCATCTTGGACAGAAGTCATCACAAGAGAACATGGATTATTTCTTGTAATGTGAATGAGCCCAGAGAGCAGCCAAACCTGATGTTCATAAGTCGAAAAGTGGTTCTCAAGAATTAACATATAAAATGAAATACACATCTGTCTTTTAAAGGAAGTTTCAAACATGAATGATTTTTATACAGTAACGAAGTGAGAAAACAAATGCCTTGTGGGTGGTGTTAGTAGCTATAAGAAAGTGGCTGGTGTGACACCTGCATTAGCCTTAATATGGCTTTTTTACATATTATACCAAACTTCTCACAGAGTTCTATATCTAACTTCACTCTTTCCTATGTACACTGGCTTCTAGCACAAAGTAATGTTGTCTTTCTCCACCTTAACAGATACTCTATTGAGGCCAATTCTTTGGAGCACAGCTGTTCCTGCTGCAGGGAAGCAAAAACTAGCACGAGGGAAGTGGAACTGAAATGCCCGTCTGGGCGCTCGATTCAACATAAGTATGTATACGTGGAAAGCTGCAGCTGCCAGGACACTCATTGCAACATCCCACAGTCCAGTGAGCCTCTGAGCATAGAAGAAAATCACGAGAGCACTCCAACTGTATCGGAAGGGCCATCAGTTTAACAACAAAATGAATGCGAAGAAACCTAACTGCATTCAAAGGGACTCTGCACTGCTCTCATCTTCCTTGACTACTTTTAAACTTTGCTTTTCCCAGTTACTATATTCTATGCATTCTCTGACTATTTTTAACAGTACTCTATTTATTTGTGTACAAAAGTACAGTGAACTTTCTCCTAAGTGCATAGCCCTCTGGATTGTTTTATAATCAGCTTATTTTCTCTGAATGATTAAAAATGCATTTCAAACAACATGGGGTTTGTGCTTATTCATGTGCTATCTAGATGAGCCTGAACTTTAACAGAGAAGGATTTTTTTTTTCAAGTTATAGGAAGTGAGTTGATGTATTTCCCAAATACTTTGGGTATTTCTTTGTAGCTCCCAAAAAACTGAAATATTAGAAGGTTCCGTCTGGAGGAGCCAACATGTAAGGTGGGGCAAAAATTTATTCTGCCTGCCAGAGCAAAGCTGAAGGTGAATAATGCATCATAAAACGATTCAGATAACTCTGAGAAACTTTCATTCTAGTTCAGCACCAGTCTCATTTTAGTAGGGCTGCGTGTGAATTAGAACAGTCTCAGTTCATCACTGTTATGTCTTTTCACTAAGCAGTCCATCAGCTGTGAGGATATGAAGTTTATTCACATTGTTTGAACTCTGAGGGATGTATAGCTAGTGTATATATCCCTCAGATGTATGCTAGATGTATACCATATACATCTCATCTACATGTATGCTAGATGTATACCTATAGTAGGAGGTCTTCAAATTTCAAGCTTCACAAAAAAGATGTCCATATCTGAGCTAGTAGTCCTAGGTTTTTCTACAGGAAATGGAGTGCAATAGCCATTTTCAACATTCATTCAACTCATGCCAAAGGAGATTAGTTGAATTGCACTCCAAAGTGCCTGTTTATCTGATGTCACTGCAAAGGTAGTTGAAGGAGATTAGCTGAGAGATGGACAGCTCTCTTGAAGATACCTGAAGTACAATTAGAGTAACACACACCTGCTGCTGTATGCAGAAATTGTATTTGGCATTATTTTTGCTTCTGTTAATGAACAGTAATTGTCTTACCCTTCTGAGGCCTCTTCTTGCACCATCAATCTGAATGCAAGCATCTTAGGTACCTAAAGTTGTAGAATTGGTGTCACCGTTTGGTGCTGCTATGTGTTGCAGCTTAAAAGGCAGGGACCAGTAGGGATGTACAGAAAATGAAACATCAGAAATTTGGTGTCTTCAAAATACTACCTTTAGAGAGCTCATTTCTGTGGTGGGGGAAAGATAGCTGATCTATGAAGAAAATTTTAGCCGCTCTATGTAGCAAGTGCCAGCGCTATGGAAGCCTGGTTTCTATTTCAGTACAGGGTTCTAAGGATTTCTCTAGGTGCAATGTGAGATGTGACTGAGACTTTTCTCCTGGAGCATTTACCAGGTCAGTCTCTCTGGTGGTTTCTTTGTTGTGTAACAACCTCTGTGCTGACAACCCTACTTTTCTTTGAGTTGTTTTTAAAGACCGCTAGTTTTAAAATCTGTTGGTCATTAGCTGTCTTTAAGATTTTCATTTTTTGTGGTTAAATTTGGCTGGAATCACTTCTGGAAATGAGCAGATACATGGTGTGATCACTTTTGCCTTGTTTCCTATGAAAAGGATAAAAAATTCCAAGTCATTAATGGCTTTTTGCTGCATGCTATATTTACACTGGAGACTAAAATGTCCCAGACTTCATTTTTTTCATTTCTGTTTTGTAATCTGCATGGGCTCTTTCCATCCCTCCTAGTGACAGGCAAACTACTTGAAAATACAAAAGTTAAAAGATCCTGTGTAGTTAGTAACGCTGCAAATTTTGTCTTTGCCACTACAGGGCAGTCTAAGGCTAAGAATGTAAAATTACTTCAGAGCCAAAAAAAAAAAAAAAAAAGCCATCTGCCTACAAAAGGGAATTTGTACTTTGCCAGGTAGAGTTTTACCTCTGAGAATAGTGAATGTTGCTATTTCCCCACAGATGCTTGTATGCTTTCAGTAAGCATTAAAAGAAATTATTTTGATGGGAGTCAACATGCATGCAAAGCATGGTGTTCCTTACAGCGCTCTGGATTATAGCAGCCCCTTCAGTTTTTCTGCTGGTCAGTGCTGTCAGTGCTGCCTATAAGCAAGTTGGTTCCCAACCAGGCACTGTCAGAGAATTCTTACTTACAAGTGCTTGGCAGTTCCAGGACAAACTGTACGTGTCAAACCTCCACCCTTTTCTGCACATTCAGTCACCTCAGAACTTTGCATATCTGTGTTTCCATTGGGACTGGGTGACAAAATTGAATTTTGAACAGTCTGAACTTTTTCTAGTGGATAAATCCTCAAATAGCCTCTCAGGGAAAAAATAAGCTTTATTTCTGTATCCTTTCAAAGAGAGCAGTAGTGGCAATGAGCAGCACTTTTGCTCTTTCCCACAATGTTCTTGAAAGCAAATGGAGACCTGTCCTGCCTGAGCCCATGGAGCATTTGGTTTCTTAAGCAGGAACTGTTGTGTCTGCAGGTTACAAGCGCGGTCTCATTTGGAAAACCCAGGAGAGTAACTGAGAAATCTCAGACAAGGCTATGTAAGCCCTTTCGGGGCTGCAGAAAAGATGGTGGAATCTTCTGATCCCATTGCTTTCCAGCCAAGACCTAAAGGGGTGCTGACAACTTCACAAAATGTATTGGTGCTGGAAGAGAATGGGCTGTCCTCCAGGAATTTTGCAGTCCCCCAGGGCCCAGCAAGAAGGAAACAGTAGCAAGAGCTCCAGCAGAGTTCATCTGGGCGACAGGTTGGCTGGGACTCTGGCATGTCTCCATACCTGAGTCCCGTGTTCTCTTCCTAGACTTTCTGCCTGTATCCCAAGTACAGGCTGGAGCTACAATTTACCCGTAGCATTGCCTTGGTTGCTGGAGGCGTGAATTTTGAGTCCCTTCCTCAGATGGAGGCTCCTCCAAGGTGATCAGAAGCTTGAGCAAATCCTTTCCAGGCAGCTGTTGTCTTAAAACGTGCTCCTCACAGCATAGACCCAGCGCAGGAGACCACCGCTGAACGCTGGAGAAAACCTGAGTGGGTTGCCTACAGCTCAGAGAGGGTGCCATTGCCACACTAGTAAAGAGCACTGGGAACCTCCACTCCTCCTAAAAGAAAAGCTCATTGCCCATTTGCTTTGTAGACTGTTTGGGGCTGGGGTAGGGGGTTTACACAGAAGTATTCCCTGAGATGCACCCTGAGTCTTCCTTACAGTAGGTTACATGCTTCCCTAGAAGCATGGTAATTGCAGTGTGCACCTTGTTTGTGGAAGTGTATGGGTTTTGTTACCAGCTGTAGTCTTCCCCGAGGTATCCTGAATACCAGACAGTTTCTTTCTTACTATTTGGAGAGGTACTGGAAACTCGGTGCTGTTCATACGGCTCTACAGTAATACAGTAAGAACTTTCATCTGGATTTAAAAATGAGTTCTCAGAAGATTTCCAGATAAACTGAACACAGTTGCTTTATGAACCATTTTACTGGATGACTGTTTCAAGAACACCAAGGGCAAAAAGGCAAATGCTTGTTAGCAATATGGAAAAAATCACTACTGTTATCTGAGGTGAGGTGGATGGGATTCAGAAGGAGGGGGAGAAGCCCCATGCACACCAGGAACAACCTTCCACAAAAGAATACAAGATAGGGATTTCTGATCTGATAGGTATCTTGTTTAATGCTGTAATTCCATATTACAACATTATAATTTTTTGCTGTAGGAGAGGAAGGGCAAGATAGAATTTTCCATATGTTTACCGTTGGACTGTACTTTGCTAAACCACACTTCACTGAACTAAGCACATGCAACTCTGCACATAAGTCCCAATCAAAGGACTTCAGCAAAGGCAAAGCCCTGAGTAAATAATCATGTAGTTATGGTGTTTGTTGTACACTGTTTGAACTTGTGTAACAGAGCAAACCCAGATACTGTGAAAAGAGAGGAAGCAGAAATAGACTGAAAAACTCAAAAATCACAGGAAGAGAAATTATTGTGAACTTTATGTCTCACAAAAGCTAAAATTTATTTAAATAACTGTAGCTTTGATGTACAATTTCTTGTATTTCATCTCCCAGCAGCAGCTTTGGGTGGTGGGGGTATTTTAATGGAGAACAAGTTCTTCTAGTTAAGCAGCCCTCTTCTTCAGCCAAATTTCCTAAATTAACTCAGTCTTTTCAGGCTACTGTAAACCTCTGTGCTCTTAAGTGGCCACCTCACAGATTAACTTCCAACCAGGCTATATAAGCCATATTCCCATCACTAATGTAGAAAGTCATTATACGTTGGTTTTTGTTGTTGTTGTTGTTGGTGGTTTTTTTTTTTTTTTCATTACCCTTTCAAAATCTTATGTGTTTAAACTGGACTTTTTTAATGGTTCAGTTTTTCAGCATTCATATGTAAATATGCTTGAATTCCTTTCACAAACTTGTCTCTAGAATGGTGAAAAACATCACATGTATCTTTTTTCCTTATTCCAAGACTTAAACTTTGAGAAAACTCACAAAACATATTAGAACTCATTATGTATTTTTGATATTGCTTCAGTGCAACAACTTCCATTTTGGAATGCACTTCTGTTGCAGGCTGATTTAAAGACAGAAAATACTGTGTGTCTCATTCTACTATGCTTTTGGCTAGCCTCTTCTCCAAATTTGACAAAGAACTGGGTTCTCCCAACTGCTACCAAGCTTCCTTAGTTCCAGGAAATCACAGATCTTCCAGTGTTAAGCAATTTCCCTTCAACACAAATGATTTCTGTAGGGTGCAGTTTAAGCTGAAGAAGGGTCTGTAGCCCTTAAAATGTTCTGTAAATTCTTTATGTAGTTCATGTATGCACATTTATATAAAACACTAGTAGACAAAGGGTAGCTTTTAAGAATCATCCTGGAAATTTATTCCTGGTTATATTATATGATATGTTTGGCAGATGAAACCTCCTCATTTGCTTTGAAGGCTGAGAAGAAGGACATAAATGCTAGTCTTCACTTGAAGAAGAAGCAATACAGCCAAACCATACCAAAGCAGTTAATCTCCGCCTTTCTTTTGGCTTGTAGTAACTTTCAGTCATTGTGGAAATGGTTACTGCATGTATAACTTCATGTAATTTCAGAGTTATACAGACATCAGTACTAGGTATGCAGTGGCCTTTTTTGAACTGTCTTGTCATCCATGAAAGAATGAATTGCTTTTAAAGGGTGGGGGAGCTATGAAGCTCCAAGTCTTAAAAGCAGAATATTCATATCATTCCCCAAATGGGCCTGGGGTTCTCTTTGTTCTGCTACTCCATGTTTTCCATCAGGAAGGCTGTTAAAAAAAAATAATCTTTAAGGTAGAGAAAGACCAAGGGCCCAGCCCCCTGAGGAGATGGCTTTCTGTGCAGGGAGTCTTTCTGAAGTGCCAGTAGGTCAATGAGACCTGTGTGCACAAACACCAATCAGCCGTGTCATTACTCCCGTATGCGGATTTTGAAAGATCTACATCTTCTTGAAAACACACACACAAAAAAAGAACAAGTGAACTGATTCCTTGCAAACGGGAGTAACTGATGCCTTTAATTAGTTCAGGAAAGGTCAAGGAACCCTATGGCAAGATGAGAGGTTAAGGAGCTTTATGTTTGTTCTAAGGTAAAAATGTAAGAAAACACCCAACCATCTCCTATCAAAATTAAAATATCAAAGGCATTCTTCATGTATTTTAATATACAATTAATGACAGAGACCCAGTCGCTGTTCTTCTGCCTGCTACAGATCACCTTATGCTGCCAGTCATTTCAAACTGTGTGGTGGATGCAAACTTGATGGACCAAACAAATCTTTGAAGTAAATTTCCTAAATTCAATGGGATTATACCAATAAAAACAATCCATGTTGAATTCTTCTGGCAATTAAGTGTGTAATACAGTGTTGTAACCATCAGTTACGTAAAATATTTTGCCAAATTAATTTCAGATGTTATCACGTGGATTATCAGTGCAAGAGGGCTTGATATCAATTCCTAAGTAATTGTTTTCCTAGCTAGCTTCACCTTCTTAATGAAGTAAACAGCATTTCTGTAGTTACTATCTAGGCAGTGCTGGTAAAACACAATTTCATTGTGCATACACATTGTAAGATATATTACTGTTACGTTTGCCTGAAATGAAGGGGAATATGAGAGGATTTCCACGCAGAACCGTACCGGCACTTGGATTCGGTATGGTAATTGGGTGTGAATGGTATTAATCCCCAAGATGCCCCCAGTTTGAGTGCCGCTTTACCAAGTTTGTATCAAAAAATATGGGATGTGAGTCACTGGTGTATTACGTTACCTTCATGATGGTTTATCTCCAGTGAGTCAGTGGCGATAAAGAAGTTGAGTTAATATTTACCAATTGTATTTACTAAAATCACATACCCTTTAATGGCAAATGATCCATGAAATGGGCTGTAAAGGGGCCAGGAGGAATTGTTCTTTTTGATAGTACAGCTGCAGCAGAGTGAAGGCCTCTTGAGCTAGAGGGCCCAATAAAGGGAAGAGTTATTAATCCTGGTGTGTCACTCTAGGGGCATTAATTATACCTTGCGTAGCTGTCATAGCAGTAATTCAGTAGTAATGGATCAATGTATTCACAAAGTACGTGTTAGACTGAATTTCCTTCAAAAAAAAAAAAAAAAAAGCTGCCATATATGCCTTCTGAAACCCTCAGTGTTGCCACACTTGACTATAAAGACTTAATTTGAATGCAAATATCCTCCACCTGTCAGTAGCCCTGAAATCATTGCAGGGGATTGGGGTATCCAAAGATTTCCAAGGAGTGTAGCCCACATTCTCAGCAGAGAAGCCAGAAGCAGCAGCCCTGGTTAGTCACTAGCAGGATTTCTGCTCCCGGAGAGATAGGAAAGCAGCAGCAAAGGTGATGGAGCAGACAAGCAGAGGTAAGAAAATGGTGCAGAGCAGGAGGACTGGGTCTGCTGTGTCCCTCAGCAGCAAGAAAAGGGCTCACATCCTCTTAGCAGAGGCTTCCAGATGGCTGATGTTACTTTCTGTGCTGAATGGAGCAGAAATGAATGGTGATGCAATGAGTTATTTATTCTGTCTGTCCCTTGGACACAATTCTAATGTGTGCTGTTAATGTTCCTCCTAGGACCATATGTGCTGATTGAGGCTTGCAGGGGGAAATCATGCTTTAGCTCATCCCTCCTGCACGCTCTGGCATGCCCCTGAACCACGTGTAGGAGACAAGGGGCTGGGAGTTGTGATGGTAAGTCTCGACGTGTCCTTGTCATATAAGGACCACTCCAATCTGAATGCTATCTTTGGTGAGTATTTCATATGTTGTTCCTGTCCCTTTCATGGTACCCCTGGGGGATGAAGCAATTTTGTTCTAGGGTCAGGAATTAGATTGCTGGGTTCTTGTTCTTCTTTCTGCTCTCATATCTATGTGAATGAACTATACGCCTTGATTACCTGTGTGGGAATTGGAAAGGAAGAGGACAGCAATTATAAAAATAAAAAGGACCATATCTCAACAGAGTTCTGCCCTTGGATTTTGAAACTAGCCTTGATTTGAGCAAACTAACAGGTTTCAGCTTTCTACCATTAGCTTTAACAACACTCTCCTTTCTATGTCAGTGGCTGTGGGCTACTGCCCTATGTGATTTTCCTCCTTGGTTTCAAAACCCTTTGCCACACCTACAATTATCACTGTTCTGTGGTCTGAATGAGGAGGCTCCATCAATCAAAAGTTCAACCTGAAATTTACTATGGGAGTCTGCTGACTTTGAGGGTTACTATTGCACTGTGTAGGATTTCAGGTCATCCTGGTATCTACAAGGTCCTGTTGTCACAGTTTGGGTTATCTACTAGGTATTCTGCAGTCTTATGTTGTAACTGTGTGGGTGGAGAAGAGCGGGGAAATATGCATTGTGATTAAAAGGAAAAAAAAGCAGATATCTACTGCTTCCTGCACCAGTGCCGTACAGCCTGTCAGTTTGTACCCTAGCCAAAATGGCAGGGCTTCAAGAACAGACTTTACCTTCCAATAGTGCCCTGCCTCAACTGCGACTGACAATGGAATTAATGGGGCACAGGCAGTGGAAAAGGGGTAACGTGAACTCATGTTTCATGTGCTGCACAATGTCCTTGCCTGCTGGTGCGGGGTTTTCTTAAAGAGCAGCGGCAGCCACAAATCACCTGGCAGACGTTTGTGCCTGCACCTCTGTAAGCCACTTAGAAAGTGGCTCAGAAACATTTAAGAGGAACAGCTGAAACAATCAGGGGGCCAGCTTTAGGATACTTAACTCTGCATATGCCAGGAAGCTTGGTAAAGTGGTGAGCAAGACACAGTCCTCAAGGCTGGTTCACTGTCTGCCAACCAGATAAAAGGGCACCTGTTTTCCCCAGCAAGTCCATGGACTACCTTGGCCTAAGGACTTGCAACAAGGGTGAAACCTAAGTGCACTTCAAGCCATGTGCTCACTTTCTGCTGGGAATCATTCTGGTATTAATGTATTCCCGAAGGGGCATGGAGCAGCTGAATGTGTGGGAACAGCTGTTAACGCATGTTTGCCTGATTTGCCCAGGCTGGGTGAGGGGCTTCCTCTTTGACAGAAATTATTTCCCCACAGCACGGACAAGTTGAAGGTCAGCTTGTGCCAAGACAGCAGGTAAATCTCTAAAGAAGACCCTAAAATAACCAACATCAAACACCTGTGACGGCATATCTAAGAACTGTCCTACAGAAGGACATAGGTCAGACCATGACTGAGCCCTCTGGATTTTTGATGGTTATGACTCTTTATAACCATGTTATGCTTGACCTTAAGATATTTTTTGCTTGGCCATTCGGAAAAAAACATCAAGCCAGCAGAGGCAACAAATGTTTCTCCTTGAGCTGGGGAACTGTGCTGATGTGCAAACCAGAGAAAAGCTGTACAAAGAGGGCAACGATTGCTTGTTACTAATCAGATGCTATGAAAATGAAAAGTGATTTTTGCCTAAAGAAAAGGCAACAGTGTAGGGAGGGAAATATATATTTTAAAGAAAGGGGCTAAGAAAATGACAGCTCTCCATCCCCACATGAAGAAGAGAAATAGATAATTGTCTTTTCCAAAAGACAGAACATTGTTGGGTGCTAAACATGAACAACTGAAAGGAAAATGAATGAAGCTCCACCTTTCAGGGACCCTGCCATCAATGTTTTGTTCTCATGCCAAATTCCTGGACTATAAAAATCTGCCTATAAGCCAAGAAAAACACACTTCCCTGGAAGGATTTTCAAGTTACCACTCCATGGCAAGATGGAAATAAAAAAAGGGAGGTTGTTTTGGATCTTCTGCCTAATTTGGAGTTGTTGCAAGGGCAAAGAACCAGTTCAGATAGGTAAGAAAAAAAAAAATCTAAGATTATTTGCTCGCATATTGATCTCCATAGGTGACAACTAGAGTTATCAAGTGAAAACATATATTCACAAGATATGCCAAAAACTAACATTTGCTTTTTCATCTTTAATTTAAGCCATTTCAGTGTTACTGTTGTTCTGTTGTTTTTTCCCACCACTGTGTAGTTTATCAATTGCTTTATGTCTTAAGCAACTCATGTTAAAAAGCAGACTTTCTGCATGCAGTTTGCATCCAAAAAAAAAAAGTCACCCCCCCTTTTATTTTTTACACATTTTGCATACATCTTTAATAGAAGTGTGTCAGCATAATGCCTGCTAAACTTGATTGACCAGTATGAAATACTGCATTAGAAGTAACCACACTTCTGTGGTCTCTTGCACTGTTACCTCCTGGTTTGGTTCTGAATGTCTTATACTTTTCCTAATCACTTAATATACAAACAATTGATATGACTGTTATTGCTGTACTAGAAATTCTAGAAATCCACTCCCAAGAAGAAACCAAACTTTCTAATTTTCCCTCATTATTGTGTAAAAATGTGCTAAATTACCCTATTCCACTTCAGCGCTGCAAACACCTATGTAAATTACAATCCTTTTAAACAGCTGTTTTTGTGAGAACTTTGTCACTTGAGTTTCTGTTGCATGTTTTTAACAAGATTAGATTTCTTTTCTGTGCTCCCCTGCTGTTTCTTAGGTATGAATATCTCATAAGATTTTAGAGTTCACTGAGTATACTAATAACTGGTTTTGATTTGATCTATGAAGGAAGTTGCCATGTTGTTATTCCTAAACGTGATGCATCAACAATGCAAACAAATCTGCTCATTTTTGCTTGCCATTCTTTCAGATGGGCCCAGAAGAGATTCCAAAATCATAATGTAGCAAGCATGTCTTATTTAATTCAAGGTGTAGCTTTCTTTGATTTCATGTTGGCTTTATGCATCTCAGTGGTATGAAAACTACTTTCTAAAGTGATGTCTTAAATGCACTTAAAGTATCTAGCAACACTGTTGACAGAGGTACAACTCAGCTCCAAGGCACAAGTTTGTTTGAAATGAAAAACAAGTAGCCCTGGGCTGACTGCTGAAGCTGGTGGCGGCCTCAGCTGTGGCTGTCATTTTGCTGAAAAGCCTGGTGGCCTCTGGAAGGATCTCAAGAACAAAACTCTTGTCTGTGTTAAGGGGTAGGAGTTCCAAGGCAGAAATAACATTTAGGCAGCCAGGATGTGATTGCCCTCATTTCACTTTAGATATCTAGAATGTAGATTTATGTCTCCATCTAAGAAGGCACCTCTCAGCAACCTTTGTAGACAACAGAGAGAAACAGGCAGCCTTGCAGCAGGTTTCATCTCCCTCCTAGCTGGATATCTAAGATAGGGAAGCTAAGCTTCTTCTGCTTCTCACTGTTAACTTCAAAGGAGCCTGGGTTTGTCTGATCATATCGGAGGTTTCTCTGAAATGGACTTCTAAAGAAATTGAGATGAATCTCATTTCTACAAGCTGGTATCTTCCAGGGGTTTACATTTTTGCATTCAAAAATCTCTAATTTTTCAACAAAAACCTCATGAAAGACGACTCATTAACCTCCCTCTCTGAATCTTTCTTTAGTCCAGGTCTCTACTGTTGGTAGGAGCGAATGTGCCACCTGGGGCAATTTCCACTTTCATACGTTTGACCATGTTAAGTTCACTTTTCCTGGAACCTGCACGTACGTCTTTGCTTCTCACTGCAATGACAGCTACCAGGACTTCAACATCCAAATCAGGCGTAGTGGCAAAAATAGTCACCTTATCTACTTCACGGTCACCATTGATGGGGTGATCCTGGAGGTGAAGGAGACTGGCATCACAGTGAATGGAAACCAGTAAGTAATGACTGTATGGCTATTTTCTCGTGTTGTCAATTTATTGCTAGGTGTTAGCAATCAGTGGTCTGTCTAGAAAGGAGTCCTGCCATGTGGAGGTGCAAACAGCTGCGTACGATCTATTCATAGCATGTTGAAGAGGGTATTGTGAAGAGTCCATCCTGTAGTGGTGGAGATGGCAAGAAGCAAGTAAACTACAATTCCTAGGGTTCAACAGCAATGCCGCTAGAAAAGGCAATTTGTTTGGAACAAAACATAAGGTGTAGGTTTCCTTAATGTTGCTTGCATTTGGTGGGATTGAGGATAAAATCAACACTTTATAGAACAGATTTTGTAGTAACTCATTTTTTTTCTCAAAACGTTATTTCTGTGACACTAACCTTAGTGCTGTTGCTACTCAGAAACAGATGGTCCTTTTAGAAGCAGTTTGCTGTTCCCAGATAGATTAGTCTAGAAATGGCACTCCTTTGCAGATCACAGCTTGCCTTGGGGTCTTCTATGCAAAGGCCAGAATTTTCAAAGTCAAAATCCACACCTTTAATTCCAATCTGGAATAAACCTGAAAGCAAAGTGCAAGCAGAAAGTTAAAAATATTCCATGAATAAACAGTCACGTGCAACAGTAATGAAAGCTGGGTGTATTCATAAGGGCAGCCTTCATGAGAAGTGTAGTGTCCTGCTCCCAGCATATAGGTATGAAGGGCTGAGGCAGGCTTTGTCTCTGGGAAGAACACTCACAGTTTTGTTGGAGAGAAAAATCACAAACATTATGGGCTGTCTTCTATTGATAGCCATCCAGAAACAGCCAAATACACAGTAACATCACCAGATGTATCTCCCAAATCAAAGGGACAAGAAATCTTCTGTCTTCAAACCATTTTCTGATTTATATATATGTGTGTATATATATATATATATATTTTGTTTGTTTGTTTTGGGGGGGTGGTTAGGAAAGTGAATAATAATAGCCTTAGTTAAATCAAAAAGTAACATGGCTCTGAGTCACATCAGTACATTGGAAGCAGAACAGACCAAAATGCATTTGTGACTTCAAAATACCAAGGAAAATCCTGGAGAGATTATGATAACCTGTGGTATCCTCAAATGGGGAGCAATATCCCAGTATTGTGATCTTGTTCCTTATAACGCTTTGAATTAGGGCCTCAGTTCAAGTAGACAAGCAGTGCTGCATTGTTATAGGTAGACTGGCTAACTTGCTATTGACATGTTCATAACCAAAATACATTGTGTTGTGGATTAAGATTATTAGAATGTCACAGTGGACAAGGTGATAGACCTAAATTAATGCATTAATGAGGATGAAGGCTGACCTTGAAAAGAATATCTCCATGGCATATATGCCTCCTTTTGACTCTAGTTCTTCTTCTCTATATTTCTGAGAGGATTTTATTTATTTATTTTTCCAATGCTATCTGTTTTGTTCCCTCTAATTTCCAGGATCCCTGTGCCCTTCAGCTTGAAGAGCATCCTGATTGAGGACACCTGTGCTTACTTCCAAGTCACTTCCAAGCTGGGTCTGACACTCAAGTGGAACTGGGCTGACACTCTCCTAGTATGAACAGCCAGTTAGTTGTTTTTCTCTTGGTGAACCTCATCAATGATGAAAAGCAGAGCTGGATGCAGGCACAGTGTTGAATACTGAGGGGTGGCAGAGGGGGGGAGGTACCACTGTGCCCATAAACTGATGGGGACATACCACACTAGTTAATTGTTTCATGGGGCAGGGCAGTAGAGCTGCAACACCCAGGCCTCCCCAAGCAATTTTACATGACAAAAGCTGCTACTGTTAACCCTGCAGATAGCATCTCTACAGTTATCTGCTTCCTGCATGGGTCACTGGCAGAAGTACAGCTAGTGCCCCCAGCTCTGACTTGTTTAGTTACCCTCTTTCTCAATTCACATCGCGTGTGGGAAACTAATCTGTGGGGTCAGTGCAGACCTTGGCCTCTCTCATTCCAGGGCATTGTTATGGGGAAGTTTCCCTCTGTACATTCACCCCAAAATACCTTCTGCAGTGGTAGTGTATTTACACTTTTGGGTGTGAGCATTTATCCTCCACAATCAGGACTGAGATTAAATAAATGGAAGTTGTATGTCATGTTTAGCAGGCCAAAGAGAGAAAGAGGGTAGAAGGTGAACACGGGGGGGGGGGAAATATATCAGGAAGCAATCAAGTTGTAATTCAAATTCTGATTTAACGAAGTATTTGCTTCCCCCTCCCTCTGTACTAGTTAATACTTGAAGTATTACAGGCATCACCTGTAATCACCTGTGCAGCAGACACAGTTTTAGGGTGACATGCCTGTAGGAAAAGCACTGCCTTTTGTAAGTGGACCTGAGTCATGCCACTGTTACTCTCCAAGCAATTGGGAGTGATTAAGTGCAATAGTTCTATCTAGCAAGGCTGTAATGTGTTAACCTGGCTCTCTATTGCCTCTGTGTATGGGCAGAACAAGTTATGCTGGGCAGACCCACCCATAGCAATGCTATGAAGTTTTCCATTTAGCCTATGAGCTAGAAAAAAAAAATAATAGATACTGCTAAAAGCTGACCAGAAGCTGATTCTTCACATCTTCCAGCATCAGGGAACAGTTAGCTGCCCAGTACTCTCTACTGGGAGACCCTGGTCCAAGGATTAGTCCAGTACTCAGAATACTGCAGTTAGCTATTTAATAGGTAGGAATGTCAATTGTTGGAAAATCATCATCTCATCTGAATTCAGTCTGTCTGCCAGTAGGTTTTGTGGTGGGTTTGTAACTGAAAAGGGGACTTCTAAAAACAGGTAATAAGCATTTCTGCCAGTGTGCTTTTTTTATAGTGAACCATCTGGTAACGTACTGATGATGGGGGGGAAAAAGCCTTTAAACTCTAGGTTTCCTCTCTGCTTTTGTTTCTTAGCTGGACCTGGAAGAAACATATAAAGAGAAAATTTGTGGTCTCTGTGGGAACTATGATGGCAATAAGAAGAATGATTTGATTTTGGACGGTAGGCCATGAATGCAGTGTGTTCCACAGAGAACAGGAGTGTGTTAATATATGGCATGAAACTTGAATTTTGTTTCCTCTGAGCGGGGTTACAGTTTTCCTGACAGATGTCCTGAAATACCCCAACGTTTCTGTAGATGGGAGGTGCAACTTAAGAGGTTGTGGAATGATTTGGGATCCTCTGCTCTTTGCAAACTTGCAAGTCTCTCAAACCTCATCGACCCAGTTTAATTGCCCAGTTGTCATGTAGCAACGTTGTCATGTAGCAACATTGCCAGGTTTCCGACTGATAGTACCAAACTTTAAGGAACTTGTAGTCTCAAATGAGCCATGACTGCACTTTCTGTCCTTCCATTTTCATCATTTTACAGTTGGGTATCAAGTGTGATTAGTTTTGGCTCTGAAATGAAATGAAAGTGCCATGACTGACCCAGACAGGTTTCACTGAGCATCTTTACAGAAACTGCGGTGCCATCCACTGACACCTTCAGATATTACACTGGGCTGGAAACGCCAGCACAGCAAACAGATGAGACTACCGTCCTGCAGCAGGGTGTGTGAGCGGAAAGAAACCTGCATCCCAGGGTACTTAATGCAGGACTAAAGCCAAAATTGTAATACCATCAATTCATGTAATACCTAGACTTTTTAGGTCACCAGAAAAATACTGTCATCTACCTCACCCCTTCAGAAAGAACTGAGAGATTTGATTAAATATACCACTTGTAGTGGTAGATTTGGAGTTCATTGTCATACTTGATATTAAGCTTTTTGGGCACATCTTAGTCATGTTTCTGCCCTTTACTTCACAACCGCAATTGGTAAAACCTAGAGCCAGTTCAAAATTTTCTGAGGAAACTGTTTTCTGTTGCAAAGCGTTGCTCTAAGTAAAGCAAGGCTCTTCTTTTATGCTTCTGGTTCCACTGGAACCAATATCCACTGGAATCCAATATTTCTGGTTGAAATATTTATATTTCAAACTTCTGTTTGTCAGAAAAATTTCTCAGATCTAGGATCTATCTGGTAATGCCTTGGTCAAGTGTATCCCTATAACTAGTGTAATACATATATTGTGTGCCTCTCTTCCCATCTTGTCTAGCCTTTGAAAAGTAGTAAGTTCACAGATGATTAGGAGCATATGCACCTAAGGCTGCACTTCAGGCTGTGATAGTAGAATGAAAACTAAACTGTATGGCCATTACACATGCAAATACAGAATTCTGTAAGTCCAAATGCACCAATAACAAACTGAACTCTGAAAGTGATGACGTGCAATAGAAAGGTCAAGAATTTCATGTGATTATTACTGCCCAGACTGCCAGCAGTTCTTGATACAAGTGCGCCAAATGCCTGGTTCTAGCCCAGCAGATATTATGCCAGGCTGTTATTTTTTATATTATGAATGCTGTGGTTAAGCTGAGGCATTTGGTAAAGACCATGCTTTGGGCCTTACAGCCCCAAAATGAAGTGCATATTTATAGCAAAATAGCTGATCTAAAGGATTGCAGACAGTCACTCAGATGCACCTGGGGATTTTGCAGGATATCAAATGCACCCGAGGCAGTTTGGGAACTTTCACAAAGTTGAGGATCCATCTGAAAAGTGTGCTGATGTGAGTCCAGATGATCACACTGGAAGGCATCCTAGGAGGGAAGATGATAGATGCAGTAAATATGTAAGTATGTGTGGCTAAGGAGTATAAACCCTCCTGAACTACAGTCCTTGAGGGACTGTATGAAACAAAGGCTGTTTACAGAGCATGCAGTGAACTGATTTTGTCAGGAGTCCACCATGAATCTTGGCAAAATGTTATCTTATAGTTGAAGGAATATCCTATTTGTAATGTTAATGAAATAGATCATGGGAAAATATGCAATTTTATGATAGCTTCCAGTCCAAGAAAAAGAACCTCATAACAGAAAATTATACCTGTATGGCCTCTGGAGTTCAATGTGACCATGAACTTGTGTCATCAGAAATTAGGATGCACGTCCAAAAACCTGAAAGTTGGTAAAATGTCAATTATTGCTTTTTTTCTTCTTCCTCCTTTTTTTTTTTTTTTTTAGAAAAAAATGTGCAAGAAACTTCTCTCCCATTTTGGAAACTGCCCCAAAGTGGTTGCTTTTGATGATTATGTAGCTACCTGCACTGAGGATATGTGCAGCTGTATGGTTAATTCTTCTCACACTGATTTGGTTTCCAGCTGCATATGCAGCACTTTAAACCAATACTCTCGAGACTGTGTCCTCAGCAAGGGAGACCCAGGGAAATGGAGAACCAAAGAACTTTGCTGTAAGTAACTATTGCTCTGGAGATCTCTTTCAGGTTAGACATATATGTACAAACCCTGATCCCAGTAGAGCAAAGATAGGAGCTCTGTTAACTACAGTGAATTAGTCTGTAAAAGTACTTTTGACAGAAACATTGTTAATGGAAAAGCTTCTACAAATTTAACTTGATTTTGCTCCTTAATTAGAACTTATATTAGGATTTCTTACCCCTCCTCGTTATGGCTATTTTTTTTCCCAGTTCTTTTTTGAATTTTACCACGCACAGTTAATTTATAACTAATCTTGTTTTAAATTTTGATGTCTAGTCCAAAGAAGTCACTGAGAAGTTTAACACATTTGTTCTTAAATGGTCCTCACTCAGTAGTTGCAGCTATTGGGCAGGAAATCACTATAAATTCAGGGGGAAGGCTACAGGTAGTTCTTCCAAACAGCTGTTGTGAATTGGGATAGAAGACTAATGCCAGATGACTGATGTTTGAGGCAAAAATAAGTTATTACAATATGATACATCCGGATAGAGAGTTCCCCAACCAAGATATGGGGGAAAGGAGGAAGGAGTTGGGCAGTGATGCAAAGATTTTAGAGCACTTATAACAGTAACATACCACATTTTCATTTGGTCTTGCAGATCAGGAATGCCCAAACAACATGGAGTACATGGAATGTGGAAATTCCTGTGCTGATACTTGTGCTGACCCAGAAAGAAGCAAGATTTGCAAAGCCCCATGTACAGATGGCTGTTTCTGTCCTCCTGGTAAGGCATCTACTTCTTCCAATTGGTCACGCACATCAAGGGACAAAGAGGAATATTGCTCCTTTTCAGTTAGTGGCAATTTTTTTCTTCATGATTTTACACTAAAAGCAGTGAACAAACTGTTTCTTCTAGCATAATTAAGCAACTTCCTTCTTGGAAGAGTCAGATCTCTAAAGATCCAAGATCATAACAATGGAGAAGGGGAGAGAAAGGATGTTTTCCTAAAGACTAGGCTGAAAAAAAGGTACAGATGTAGAAAAAGGAAAGACGTTCTCCAGACAGTAGAAATGCAGCTGAGGATGTCTGGTGAGATACCTCCTTGTTACAAGTCTAGGTGTATATCTAGCCTATGGGATGATAGCTATGACTGTAGGTTAAGTCACATGTAAAATAAATGCATTGGCGGGTACATGCTTGAGCAATCTTGCACATGAAGAATTTGAGTTCTGATTTGTTAGATGCACTATTAGCAATGGATGAAAACCAGCTCATATGCTTATGGTCTGGCATTTGACAATCCTGCTCATGGTGTAGGATTACAGTGACATGCAGAGATACTCTTTTGTTTTTGTATTGCTGTGTTGCTTTTATTTGAGGTCTAGTAAAAAACGCTTCTCATCAATTAACACCTGAGAGGGCCTGGTGTGTTTTTTTCAGTAAAATATACCCCAATCGTTTACAGAAATGCTGAATCCTCCAGAGTTTTTTGCTTATTCTGATCTTCCTTCGTGGTGTTTCCCAGACTCACCTGAAGAATATTAACTAGCTAATATGTCTAAACAGGAACCATCCTTGATGACCTCGGTGGCAAAAAATGTGTCCCCAGAGACAGCTGCCCCTGTATGTTTCAAGGCAAAGTCTACCCATCTGGAGGGACTTACTTTACTCCTTGCCAAAACTGGTACTGTTGTGAACTTGATTGCACTAACAAGGAAGAGGCAATTATTGCAAAGCATTGATGACTTTCATTCTGTTCTTTTCTCCTTTTTGCTGTTCCTAATGTCTTAAGGAATTATGGCTTTAATACAAAAACTGGGGTCTGAATTGCAACAGCCTTCAGAAAAACTTTGAGGCAGCCCTCAGCCTCACATAGCTATCACCTTATCTTAGAATTGCCAGCAATTATTGAGCCCAAGTTACTATAATGCAGAAAAATAAGTTGCTTTGCTGGTTAGTTTAGAAGCATTGGCCACTAAAGTGGAGCAGAGGGTCATACCATGTTAATGAGTAATTTTCCAGCCATCTCTAGATCTATAAAGGGCTGTTCCAAGGCTTGGATCTCAAAAGTCCTGATCCTTGGGAATGATTTGATTTTGAGCAAAACTTGTAGCTTGAACCCATCTCTACTCTGCAATAGTGAAATGTGATAAGACCTTGGGTATGTTCTTTTCAAAAGAGATGTTTCTTACTCTGATATCTATCCTGTGAATGAACAATTCTATGTATTTTTGTGCTTCTGAAATACAGTACATTTTCTTAACCTTAGGAATAATCTTTTCTGTAGGGAGCAGTAGATTACACTGTGGCGCATGGTTGGATAGAGCGGATATTCTGCAAACCCCTTTGGATCAAGTATTTTCTATGTTGTCCTCAAATGCAGGAAATACTCTTCAGAACCTGCAGTTTTGAGGAAATGAACTTGATGGGATTTGGGTGATTCCCATATAGCCACATCCTTGCTTACTCTTCACAAAGCCCAAGCTGACATTGCCTGGCTGTTCTCCTGTTGTGTGCACAGCTCTAAGAACTAACACAGCTCATTAACTCAGGTCCTCCACAGTAAGCTGCTGAGAAGTCACATCAGCAACTTGCTGAATGGTTGCATCAATAACATAAAATGTTGCAAGACCCTGCTCAAAGAGATTCTTTATTTTAAAAAGTTAAGTAACCAATTCAGGCCCTAGAATATTTCTTTCTTGACCAACTCAGTGTCTCTGAGGGATTTAGTTTGAAGCCTAGTGCAGTTAACTCCAATCAATAGGCATTCAACTTTTATACTCTAAGGGCCTAGTATAGAATCTTCCTCCTGCTTGGATTTAATAAGCAGATGAATAACGAGCAGCTAGTAAGACAGAGAAAGAGGGTCCGATCTGATACAGATCTCAGTCTTTGCTCCTTTAAAGTATATTTATTCTAATTACTCCATTTTTGGATTTTGTACAGTACTTGCAAAGGAGGCCACTGGAGCTGTATCTCTCTGCCTTGTTCTGGAAGTTGCAATATAGATGGAGGATTCCATATAACTACGTTTGATAATAAGAGGTTCAATTTTCATGGTAACTGCCATTATGTCTTAGCTAAGGTATGAACAATCTCCCATTTCACTCCTGAATCTCTAGACTAGCATGAAGCATTAAGCTGTGCTGGAGCTTGATATAACTTCATTTGATTAAATGACCTCAATCCAACAAAGCACTTCAACACATGCTTAACCTTAAATCACACAAATTTTTCCATTTGCAATGGACTGCAAGTCAACTGTGGTGTTAAGCGTCAAGCTTTTGCAACTTCAACACAGTTTTACATCTTTTTTTAGCGAATTCATTTGCTTATTCAATTTATAAGTGTAGATTAAAGCATTCTTCTGAAGCTTTCTTCATGTGTGACTGTCAAAAGTAAGTGGATGAGATGATTACTTCACAAAGATTGACTACCATGTGACTGCAAGTACATGATCTGCACAGGTTGATGGGAAAAAAAAAAGAGGGGAAAGGCAGTGATCATTCTTGGTTTTGGCAATGAAATAAAGCTGCAGTTAGAGATTATATGCACCACTTCTTTCATTATTACATTTTAGCCTTTCAGAGACACGTTTTTTCCCTTCCAGCTCCCTTCCTATAGCATGCTAACAATATCTGTACACCCCTTTCACCTCTTTTCAGAACACTGATGACACATTTGTGGTGATTGGAGAGATTGTTCAGTGTGGGACGTCAAAGACAATGACTTGCTTAAAGAATGTAATTGTCACACTAGGAAGAACTGTAAGTAACTTGCCTTAGCTAGTGACACATAATCTGTCACTTCTATTTAGGTTCAAAGATGGGGTTTCTCTAATACTGTGGACTCATTTGGATCAGTTGCAGTCCTGACACTGCAGGATTAATATCAGCAGATGATATAGTGCATGTGTTTATTAGTTTTGTTCTACAAGAGTTATTTACTTTCCACTCCTTTTGGATTCCATTTTTTCCATTTTCTTTAGAGGCAGATGGTTCAAAATTATCCTTGTTGGCTTTCCCTGTCTTTTCCGTGACTTTAAAGTTTTTCATTTCTTTATTTTTGATAGATGTAGGTTTCTGTAAGACCCTTGTATTTTTATAGCAGCTTTGAGTCCTGAGGTTTTCCCTAATGCAATGAGTGAAGTAGTAGAATTTCCCAAATGAAGGCCTGAGATTTCTCCTACTGAATATTATGCCATGATTCAAACTGAATTCAATGGGAACAGACTTAGAATAAGCCTGTGTATATTTAGGAGTGCATAAATAGTATCCCTAAGGCCTGGATTCATTATGTCTAAATGGTATCTAACTGGTGTAGTCCTAGCTGGGTTAGGAAACTCAGCATCTTAACCTCCTTCTATAGTTAGCAAAGGAAGATAGGGAACTTCAAAGGACAAGTCAGTCCACCTAATATATGAGGTGGCTTCTGGAGGTGCCTGTCTCTATCCATGGGAGGAGTCACGTCTATGTCTATGAGGGATAGAGCCATGTCTCTATCTATGAGGAAGTTTGAGTCAGGTAGCTCTCATTTTGGATGTGTTACATTTCCAATGAGATAGATCTGAACCTACATGAAACTTCTTGAGTGCAATTCTCCAAAAGATAACTAACCTCTTAAGTAAGCAAGAGGACTTAGTCAAGGTTGTTGTCTATGGAGATGTTTTTTTGGTTTGTTACAGTGTACAGATTTATTCTGTGGCAGTGTATGGTATCCAGACACTGAGTTATATTGAACTCAAAGGTAATCATGTTCTGAAGACATAACTTGTTAATGTTTATGGAAGCTTGTGAGGTTGTGCTGTCTGTCTTGTGCCATATGCATTCATTACTATGGGCTTTTTGCTTTTTCCCCTGCAGACAATAAAAATATGTTCCTGTGGAAATATCTACATGAACAATTTCATTGTGAAGCTGCCAGTAAGGAAAGGTAAGTGTCCTTCTTCACATTGTTCTCAGACTAGCCTGCATCTATTTAAAGACAGATTCCTGCTCCTTTCTCTGAAGAGCCAGACCCTGCCCCTTGTCAGATCCCTTTGACCTAGGTGGATACAAGGTCTCGGAGTCCCTGGGGATTCCTGTGTGCACAGAATGCACTGGTAAAAGGGAATTCCTGTTTACTGAGCTTTGTAAAGATTTGCAGGTACATGCATACATTTTCATTTCTCTTTTTTTCCTCTTTAGATGGCATCACCATCTTCAGACCCTCTACATTTTTTATCAAAATCTTGAGCTCAATTGGAGTACAGATTCGAGTGCAAATGAAACCTGTGATGCAGCTCTCCATAACGGTTGATCATTCTTTTCAGAATCGCACATCTGGTAGGACATATCACATTCTTTCAGTTTGCTCTTAAATCAAGTTGTAGCTGCTTGTCTATCAGTTTAAGTAAATAAATTATTTCATTTTATATTGGCTTTGGTATGTTAGAACCCTTGATTAAATCTACAGCCTTCCTGGAACAAAGGATTGGCCAAAGCCTTCAATTTGCTGAAGAAAGTAAGATAAGCTCTGTGATATTCAGTGTGTGCAGATCTTTTAGACTCTATCTGTAAAAGCAGGCCATCATCAGAGACTTATGAGATGCAAGTTATGAACTTGGTTTTGTCACCTATCTTCCATTAGCATCACTTAAGCTTTTTGTGCTAATGTTTCCTATCTACGTATTGGGATAATATCCCATCTCTCCAATGCATTTTGTTTTGCTTTTGCCATTTCCTCTGATTATAAATCTTGGGGAAGAGAACTCTCCGTCTGACGGTGTTTAATGAAGCACATTTAAGCAGCCTCCAATCTCTGTGCTATCACTAAGTACTACTTGTAAGGCAGAAAATAATAATGGACTAAAGGCAGTAAGTATGCTGTCTGATTTGTGGGAACTTCAGGAAAATGAGCTACTTTCAGGCAAGCACCTTTATAGATCTAAGGGTATTTATCTTGAAGTCATTCTTTTTTCCACTCGTGATTTCTTCTTTTTCTTCTTTTCTTCCCTGCCACCCACTCAAGGTCTTTGTGGCAATTTCAATAACATCCAGACTGATGATTTCAGAACGGCCACTGGAGCTGTGGAAGATTCAGCTTCTGCTTTTGGTAACTCTTGGAAAACTAGAGCCAGCTGTTTTGATGTTGAGGACAGCTTTGAAGATCCTTGTTCAAACAGTGTGGATAAAGGTAGCACGCTTTTCATCCCTGGACTATCAGTGCTAAACAATTTTCCCATGATGAATAACTGAAAAAGCTTTAGAAAGCTCGTAGACATCAAACACTACTGCCTTTGAGACTGTTATGAGAGAGAACACATTGTTTTTTGCACATCACTAAGGTGACAGCTTGTCTTTTTTTTTAAAAAAAAAAAGACACCTCTGGAGAAAGAGCCAACGCCTTCTCTGATGGCTTGAAAAGCACACACAACATCAATGAGAACAATTTAGGCTTAAGGCAGAGCATAATTGGTTGTCAATATCTGGGCCAGATCTTTATCCCATCTAGGTTGTTACAGCTGTGCTGAAGTCAATAGGAATAAGTTATCAAAACTACTGACTACAGTAGGCACTTCTGTACTAGGTGCCCTGTCCAGCTTCTCATTTTGACTAGGTTTGACTATATAGAAGATTTAGAGGGTAGTCTCCTAGGTATTACCATATATAATAAAAGCCCACTAAATATTATATGCTTTGTGTTATTGCTTGACTATATTTCATGAAGAACCATGAAAAAGCAATGAAAATGGGGATTTTTTTCTAATGTTCTGCAAATCCAGTCACAGTAACAGTGTTAGTACTTGGAAGGAGGAAACTTTTTTTTCTTTCAGGAAGATGACAGTTTACCCATCCAATTATGCTTATCACCATGTTTATGCCCACTATTTCCTTCCAGCATCATTTGAACGCTTCAGGACACTCTAGGTCTGTGTGATACCTGATAAGAATATTAATTCACATAGTGGTGTGGTTTAAGTGACTGTGGGTGCTATTTTTTTTTCCCCATTCAGAAAAATTTGCCCAACACTGGTGTGCTCTTCTGTCTAATACCAGCAGTGTGTTTGCTGCTTGCCATTCTGTTGTAGACCCTGCTGTGTACATCAAGGTAAGGCACTGGTCTAAATCAGGGGCTTATTCTTGTCCAGAGGCTGATCCTGCCACGAAGGAGGTCTGGTCTTCAGGAGTGAAATAAGTTTTAGTAACGCCGGTTTGGAAATAGATTCACTGATGTTGATGAGAAAAATAACAAAATGAGAGTTTGTGCAAGATATGGTGGGACTTTTTGCTTGCTGTTTGCTTGCTTGAAATATTAAGCGACTTGTTTTCAATGAGCATCCCTGCGGTCACTGACAGTTCCATTGCATGATCCAGAAGCAAAACGGGCAAAATAAGGTTTGCTGTTTTTGAAAACTGTTCAGTCTTTAAAAAGCTAAATCAGTGTTTCTGTCGGGAATCAAACTGAGAGGTTTCATACTCCATGGATTCCCTCTGATTTGCTTTTAAAGTCACATCTAGCGGGAGAACATACATTGTTTATAACCCATTTATTACTGAGGAGACATTTTGCTCTTTGTATTTAGAATGCATGAAGTACTCCACGAGTACTCCTGGTGTTCAGCTGTATAATGTTGTTGATGAAGTTGACTGAGCAAGCAAGTTACTGCATTTCTGTGAATAGTAAAGCAGGTTCTGCAAAAACTGCGGAAAATTCAAGTAGGGTCTGTATGAGATACAACTTACTGAGAAAATATTTGAGCCTGAAATTTTGCATGAAATTTAATGTGTTTCAGGTACCTTTAAAATTATGGCTTATCCTTTGTGCCACCCAAATTTTCCTTTAAAAATGTCTGCTTGAAAATTCATGTTAACTACATGTAAAATAGGAATTTAATTCACAATTGAAGAAAAATAATAACATTCTTTTATTATTATTATTTAATTTTCTATGGATATGTTTGTTACTCCTGCTGATCTCAGGGCTTTAAACCATGATTAGTGGAAGCACTTTCCACAACACCAGCGGTGGCAGGACAAAGTGCCATCTGTGCAGTATGACCATATTGCTGTTAAGTGGCTGGCTGTATCTGGGTGCTGCCCAGACACCCAATTAAAAGAACTTGAGCTTTACGTGCCCTTTGTCCCTATTAGTACTATTTCTTTAGACATCAATACATATGATTCACTGTTAAATCATCTTCTCTTATGCACCTGTCATTTCATAGGCTGCATCTTACCTGCACACTAGACAGGGACACAAACACCAGTCATCGCTGTGTAGTACTTTCAGTTCTGTATATTTTCAGATGCTGTTTTTTGACAAGTCCTAAACTGTACATCATCATGGGAGGCTGGTATAGACATTTGTCAGTGCTTTAATGAGCTATAGGTGCCATCATCACTCTTATTATTCATCTTTTATGAGTGCTAGACATACCATCATTGCAGTTACATGGCTGTAATGGATTTCCTATTTCTCCAATTTGCATAGCAATTCATTAGCATACATTTTCTTGTAGAGATGTTTCAAATTAAACTTCATTGGTAGTAATACTTTTCTGAAAATATATTGGTTGAATATTTTTTGGATTGCTGAATGTTTCTTTGTTCTGTGAGCTAGGCATGATTACACCTGTGCCCTTTTCTGTCCCCTAGAAATGCATGTATGACACCTGTAACGCTGAGAAGAGTGAAGTTGCACTGTGTAGTGTGCTCTCTACCTACTCCAGAGATTGTGCTGTGGCCGGCATGTCCCTGAAGGGGTGGAGACAGGGGATCTGTGGTAAGCATCCTATAACATCTTGGGTAGGGATCTGGGGAACAGCTTCAGGAGACTGCACTCTGTGGCAGCCCAGGGCTTTTGAGCTCAGTCAAGGTTGTAGATCTTTGAAAAACAGAATAAGCATATGCTCTATAAAAAACCTCTGCCTGCTAAAATCAGCTCGTGTCCGCTTCGTGAAGAGGCTCTTAGGAAGCATGCTCCTTGTGTGAATTCAGAGCACAAAGAAGAAGAGTGTAAGGTGTATTAACCAAATCACAACACATAGTTGCAGTTAACGTTAGTTTTTAATTTTTGGGCCGCCCTATGTATGTAAACTCTGAAAGATTTTCAACAGCTCTGCTCAGCCCTTCTGTCTCAGACATTGGTCATATACTGGGCATTATTCTCATTAATTGCATTTTTCCATGTTATAATAAAACAGTAATGACTTTTAATAAATTTATGTCACTGGTTTCTGAGAATGTTGAAGTGTTTAAAGGTATTTTCAGCTCAGGACCATTTAACAAATAAATAAGTTTCTTGGAACATAAGTTTATATTTGGGTATATACATTGCCAGTAAATCCTGGATTAGGAGTCCACAAAAATGTATATTTTTGGCACTACCAGAACTTATTATGAGATACTATCAGAGCTGAGAATAAATCTCCCGAATCTCAGATTCTGAATTTTACTTTGAAATTTTTCCATTTTTCCATTAATGATCAGATAGTTCAAATGAGTTTTGCCTATTTCAACGTGAAAATAAATGTATGGGCTTTCTGAATAATAATATATCTGAACATAAAACATAACGAATGATTTTTATGCGACTTTGATACAGCTATGATCTATTCCATTACCTGACTTAGAGGCTAGCTGGAATTTTTAATAGAGACAACCCAAGTCATGCACTGCTTTGTAGAAGGCATTTAAGATCACAGTAAGAACAATTTAACAAACCTGTGCTGAAATAATTATAAGGGAACACAGTGTAGTCTACAGTGTATTATCCTAGAGTCACGCAAGTTTATGCACTAGACAGTCTCTATCTATTGAAAGCTTTGCTGTCAATATAGAATTACTGACATATTTCATGCCAAATCAAGACTGGTTTGCAGCATGGTTTAGTCTGAAATCTGTGGACTTATGACACAATATTGACATAAACAGTGCAGTAACCTTGGGGAAAAATGCTAATGGCTTAATCAGCACAATCATTTTTAGGCCATATGAAAGAAGAAATAATCTTTTGGGAACATGCCTGTGATAAGACTGAGGGTTGTGCTATTAATGAGTGAAAGAGTAAACGGGCCAGAACAGCCACTCGCAGTGTCTGTCCCCTTGCAGTGGTTTTAAAGGTTCTTTCATCTCCTGCAGCTGTGTCCAGATGTGCCACGCTGCAGGCAGCCTCCAAGGCAGGTTATATTGTAAAGCGGTGCTTACAGTACATACAACTCAGTGTAAGAAAAAGGAAATCCTGCTAGCTAACTGATGGCAGTCTGCATATACAACGATCTTTAGTGGAATCATAAACCATTAGTTGAATTACTAGTTAAGGGGGTCAATAGCCTCTTCTAAGTCATGGCACTGTTTTCCTGCTTCTCTGTGTGTGAACTAGCTTTAAGCTATTTTTGGTATGCTCATGTGCTCTGCACTCATGCCTCCAGTTTTGATGTACATATAATCTAAGATTACCAATCTGTGACCATGGGTACTATAACGAAATAACCTTTTTCTTACCAGACCTCGCTTTACCAAAATTGACCTTTTTCCCCTCTGTGAATAAAAAGAGAAAGTAAACACATTATTATTTTAAAAAATAACTAACAATTGAAGCACCAATTCAGGTAAATCTTCTGTTATGTCAGGTGGACTGTGATATAAATTTGTATTGAAAATATTATTTTTCTTATTTGGCCTATTGTGACATAAATACCATTTGCTACATCCTCATCGCACCTCTATGAAGTAGGAAAATATGGCCTGCAGACCCTATTTTGCACATGGGATATTGTGTCTGCTCCAGCTGAGACCAGGAAACCAACTGTTTTTTGTTGGTGGAGGTGGTGGTGGTTTTCAATGTGTACACAAACCTAGCACGCTAACTAATCTAAGAAAGTGTACAATGGTCATGGACTGGAAAACCATACAGAGCTTTGTTTAAGCATGGAGCCTATTGCTGATATGGTGATAGCGTTGCTGCAAAGATGATTAGTGCAATTCCCCATAAGCAAACCCCCCCCCCTTCAGATGGTAACATGAGTTTTCCTCAAGACATCTGTGAGAATTCAAACATGTTTTCTTTGGTGACATCAAATAATTAGCAGAGTTCCTTAGCACTGCCCACTTATTGTCAAAACTTAACCCTATAAAATGTTTTTCTTAAATGTATTTCTTAAATTATTCCCATCCAAAGAAATCATTAGTTAAGGAGAGAAGATCCATTTTTAACTACATGGGGAAGCGAGAAGTTACAGGTTTCAGTTCATGATATAAGATAGTATGGCAAATTTTACAAATGACAAAATTATACCGGTTCCCTTATTCAGTTAAGATACACCCTGTTGCGTATTTCAGTATCCAATCTGACCTAGTTCAGGTTTATGTGATCAGACTTCCCCAGGCCACTGGTAGTCAAAGTCTGCTAGTTAGGAAAAAGTATATTTATGGCTGCCAACTTTCAGAATGCTGCATTAACAGTACGAATGATGATTGCACAGAGAAGGCCATACATCCATTTTATTTCTCTTGCAAAGATCCCTCTGAGGAGTGTCCTGAGACTATGGTTTATAACTATAGCGTGAAGTACTGTAACCAGTCTTGCCACTCACTGGATGAACCCGATCCGCTGTGTAAAGTTCAGATCGTTCCTATGGAGGGCTGCAGTTGCCCTGAAGGGACCTACCTCAATGACGAGGAGGAATGTGTCACTCCAGATGACTGTCCCTGCTACTACAAAGGCAAGATTGTTCAGCCTGGCAACTCCTTCCAAGAAGACAAACTGCTGTGGTAAGCTGCTCTGATGATGCAAAGGCCGAATACCTGGGGGGATGTCAGGGCTCACCAGGGAATTCCCTGCTCTAATCCCTGAATGGGGTCGTCTTACTGTAGCAATGACAAATTTCTGCTTGATCATACCAAAGCACATGTTCCCCTGTCAGGTAGTGCAGCCACAGTGAAGGTTAAGATCTTATGTTCCTGCTAGCAAACAAAAAGATGAAAACATGTAAATTAGTCATGTTTGCGATCTATCTCTATGCAAAGTTCATTGTGGTGTAAAAAAAAAAATCCGTATACAATGGGAGCAAGATAGGGGCTTTGAGATTGGAGTTTCTGGCTTTCAGACAAAAAAAGAGTCAAAACCACCCCCCAGCACATCCTGCAGACTAAAAAAATGAAAATGGCCAAGGGGAAAAAAATCAAAATCTTAGTTTGTAAACATGAAAGAGAGAATTTTGGGGAAAATACCCAAAATAATATAATTATCTTGCATCTCCAGTGCAAAACAACTGTCTTTCTCTCATTTTCAGGCAGCTGAGGGTAGCAATGCAAACAAATACCAGTGGAAGGCTGAATTTTGCCATGTATTTTTATTTTCAGATGTCTATGTGTTCACTCTCTTCCAACTCTCAGATTTTCCTCTGAGGATTCTAGACTGCTTTGTAAACACAGATTCATTTAGTAATTTAAGAGGTCTCTTCTTTAAGAAAGTATTAGTTTCATCACAGAGATAATAAAAATAAATAAAATAAGAATACAATAAATGCTTAGGAAAGACTTGATTTAGGGAAAACATGCAATAAAATAGTGGCAGATGAAGAAAGAGGATTTAATCGTTAGGTCTTAATCTTCCTTCTGGGGATGGCAGTTCATGTCTGTGAGCCTGATAGCTTTACCAAATATCCATTTTGATGGGAATTTGTTATTTGTGTGACTAGCAAAGCTTTGCAGAGGCTTTCTCTCTAGTGAGAGAGAAAAGTGCAAAGAGCTGATGTCTTTCATTTTATGGAATCTCTTTAGCAAATGCATTCAAGGAAGATTAGACTGCATTGGAGAAACTGTCCTGGTAAAAGGTGAGATTTCATTAAATAATGGCTTTATGGTATCAGCTAGTACTTATGTTTTTCTGTGTATCTCTTGCTTTCTATATTTTGGTATTCTGCACATTTTTTGCCTTCTCTCTGTAATGTGTCAGTTATCAATAACAGTTGACTTTGTAAAAATGTCACCAGACTTGCTGAACTTTTCAAAAGATGAAGATATTTCCCAGAGCTTAGAGGTCATCTGCCTTCTCCTATCCTGCTGGTGGACAGAAGTAAAAGCTAATGGAAACTGTAAATGAGAGACACATGCTGCAACGTGTCTGAGCTCTGAAGTGCTCTGCTCTGTTGCATAGTGGTTGATGGCGTCCTTATCACTTTCACTAAATGACCTGTATAAAATGGTTTCTTCCCCCTATAGATTGCCCTGCTCCTATGTACTACTTCAACTGCAGCTCCGCGGGTCCTGGTGCAATTGGATCAGAGTGTCAGAAAAGTTGTAAGACGCAAGACATGCACTGTGTAAGGACTTCACCTCCTAGCAGGAGCGTGGGACGACATGATTGTGCATGTATGATTGTCCTTAACAAACGCTGATGCTATTCACAGACCAACCAGTTTACTGATAACGCAGCAGCTGTAGCTACCCACCTAGCTGTGACGCTTGCAGCTTGATTGTTACTAATTTACAACCGTAGTTTGTTTTTTTTTAAAACCCTATTTAAAAGTTTGGCATACAGTGCTAACACCTCTGTAGGCTCCCTGTACGTTCTATGCATTACCATATTGCCTTGTATCATATCTTTATATACGCAGTATGTCACAGAATGCGTCTCTGGCTGCATGTGTCCTGATGGGCTGGTACTGGATGGCAGTGGAGGTTGTATTCCCAAAGACCAGTGCCCGTGTGTCCATGGAGGACACTTTTATAAACCCGGGGAAACGATCCAAGTTGACTGCAACACATGGTATGTTATACCAGGGAGTTTTGTTTTATAACAAAGGTTGTTAAAAATAGTCAGTGTATCTCATGGGGCAGAATGTGTTCTGAAGCCCTTTACTTCATCACTAGAGCCATCAGGCATCTAGTAAAAATAAAAAGGGAAACTTTTCCTCTCTGCATCACACTGCAGGAGCCTGTATTTGGGGAGAATAAGTACCAAATGTCAAAGAATTCCCATCGCCTTCCACAAACTGTTTCCACACCAGCTTTAGAAATCCCAGCCTTCTTCAGGCTGGTTTGGGGCTGGTTATTGTGCAAGGAAGAACTGAGTCTATGTCTGTAGGACTCAGCTCAACCCCAGAAAAAGTATGAATTTAGGGGAGGGAGGAACTGCAGTGATCTTCTAGCAACTTGAAGCTCCAGTTGTTGCAATTCCTGGTGTAATGGTGCTCTAGTCTTCACAGGTGTTGCTGATCATGGTGGGTAAGATTCCTTGGATCCTTACCTGTTATTTAGCGAGGATGAGGTGGTGTAGTCCTGCCAGGTGGAGGCGCAGAAAACAACAGCCAGGGATCGTGGTTTGATCACCGCTGGTACAAGCAAATTTAGCATGTGAGGCCAAACCCTGATAAGCAGTTGTTGATATCACAGAGGCCATTACGAGGTTTTACTGCAATGAGGTCTTTGTTTTCTTAGGAGGACAGAACACATATGGGGGAGGAAAAATCAGAGAGTATCTGTGCCGAGGGAATAACTAGAATTTTCTGTCTAATGGTGTCCCTGAGCTGCAGTTTGCCAGGGTAGGATGGAGGATAATGCTGGTACATAACACCATAGTCAGGAGCAGAACTGGCCACGTGATACCTCATGGATTAATATTCAGATATGTTTGAAATATCTAGTTCTTCCTGAGCTTAGGTCCTAAATCCCCATTGTCTGCTGCCAGGCCTTAATGATTTAAGTGATATTTGAAGGGCAAAAAATAAAATCAAAATACAGAAAGTTCAAGTATGTCTTGGTAGAAAACACAAATTTTGTAATTAGCAATCCATTATATGGCATGGCCTCAGAGCACTGCAAAAGATTAACCTTTCAATTATTCCGCCCCTGTTTGGGGGTTAAGGAAAAAAAAAATGCTTCGTACAAAGATTGTGAATCTTATCTTATTCACCTCGCAGCACGTGTAACAAAAGGCAGTGGAACTGCACGGACAGTCCCTGCAAGGGAACCTGCACCGTGTATGGCAATGGGCACTACATGACCTTTGATGGGGAGAAGTTTGATTTCCTGGGAGACTGTGACTATATCCTAGCTCAGGTATCACGTTTTTCATTTTGCTACCCACAGCTTACCCTGTAGGGCTCAGTGTGAGTAATTAAAAGGCTACCCCATGCAAAACAGTCAATGCTGATGATCTGAGTTTAACCCCTCTCCTCTTCTACCCAGAGCAGACACAGTGAGATTTTCCATACAAAAGCAAAGCAATTAACCCTCAGACATGACACAAGAGGGCACTGTGTGATCCTAAATGATTAACTCCTGGGGTGGACTGGTGTAATTCCAGCGTCTGCAAAGGGAAGGGATTGGTATGGTGCTGAAAACTAAAAGTTTCTCTTGGTCATTCAAGAGTGACAGTTGTTTTTTGTGTCTTAAGCATGTAAAAGATACTGTATAGGCCTCAACTCAAGTGTAATTATTGTGTGTAATGAGACAGTACTGAACGAGACGCTTCATCTCCAAATTACAATTGGTTTTGCTAATACTTAAAAAAAAAAAAAATAGCTTTTTGGCTGTGCATGATTGGTGCTATGACAAGCTCGTTTTTTACTTAAGCTTTTCTCTGTGAAATTTCTTGTCAAGTATGAGCAGTTCAGCTACCACCACATTCTTCTAAAATGCCCAGAGGTTTGGTGAATGAACACGTGACAAAATATCAGAAATCAGGCTGATACAGTATTCATTTAGAGCTCCTGAAAATGTTTAAGACTGGACTAGTTACATAAAAAGCTCTGATAAAATGTTATCTATTTTTCAAAGGACTTCTGCCCCAATAACATGGATGCTGGCACCTTCCGAATTGTAATTCAGAACAATGCCTGTGGGAAGTCACTCTCCATCTGCTCTCTAAAGATCACACTGATTTTTGAGGTTTGTCTGGATTCAGTCACAGCTGAGGAGATGTAGTCTTGATTTTGCAGCAGTTGGTGTAATTTGTCCTTATATTCCAACTCAGTTGTTGCTAGAGGGTACCTATGGTAGTCAAACAGCCAGAAAGCAGAGAGAGACAGCCCAGGAAAGGTGTAGATAATTGGTGTTGGACACTTCTGCAGACAAGTGGGCTGATACAGGGAGTTAACAGCACTCTGTGTGTGTGTGTGCATGCACTTGTGTTTCTGTGACATTAATGGTGGAAAATAAATTTTTCAGAGCAGGATGTTGCATATTTCTATGCCATGGTTTATGCACAGGGCAGATGTTAACTACAGAGGGAAGAGTTTCTTCCTTCCAGCTCAGGTTTAGCATTTCCCCAAAGCAAACACAAAAGAGCAAAGATGTTTCTCCTGGACTGGGGGGTGAGGGTAGGGTGAAACAAAGTGGTGTGACAAGGGGCATTCTAGCATGCCCAATTGACCATGCACTCAGGAGCTTCTGTGCCAGCAAAACAGATTTCATCTAGAATAAGGACAATTTATGTGGCCATGAAGTAAGACTTGTCATGCATGGGCAGATGTTTCCCATTGAACTCACTGGGTCTTGTCCATGGCTCATGTGTCTTGGAGTAGGCCAAGACATAGTGCAAGGACTATAGAAAAATGAGATGAAGGACAAGAGACAGAATACCAGTGCCGTTACACTAAGTTTTCTACTTGGTTTCCTTCTGTGCGATGTATTTGTTCCTTGCAGAGCAGTGAAATCAGGCTCTTGGAAGGAAGAATTCAGGAGATAGCCACTGATACAGGAGCTGAGAAGAATTATAAGGTGGATCTCAGAGGAGGCTATATTGTGATTGAAACGACTCAAGGGATGAACTTCATGTGGGACCAGAAGACTACAGTTGTTGTTCATGTGGCACCATCTTTCCAGGTATGTGCCTCACAGACTGAGAGTTATGATTTCCAGCTCAAACTCCTGCATCCAGAACTGAAGCCCCAGTTTGAAAAGCAGGGCTTGGAAAAGTGTTCAGTCCAGTGGAGCAGAAGCAGCAAGAGGGCCATGCTTTGTTTTATTTCACCATTCAGTTGGTATGGACTGCTCCAAAATACTTGGCGCTAGAAGTAAGGACAGGCTCTTTGCAGTACTGGAGGGTCTAAAAGAGCGATCTTGTCACTTGAAATCCAGCTTCTTCTAAGACATATTTTGATGGCTGTTTAGAAATTTGCAGCTATTTTTTCTTGGCTTGTTCTGTAGTTTTTCTGTCAGCTAGTGGGCTGCACTTAAAATAATGAAACCACTTACTGTGCCTATGCAAATTACTCAGGGAAAAGTCTGTGGCCTTTGTGGGGACTTTGATGGCCGCTCAAGGAACGACTTCACAACCAGAGGGCAGTCTGTGGAGATGAGCATCCAGGAGTTTGGAAACAGCTGGAAAATAACAAGCACCTGCTCAAATATAAACATGACGGACCTGTGTGCTGATCAGCCTTTCAAGTCTGTCCTGGGGCAGAAGCACTGCAGCATCATTAAGAGTAATGTCTTTGAAGCCTGCCACAGTAAGGTAATCCTGTTCTCTCATCCTTATTGGTTTCACACTTGGCACTTGTTGCTATTATACAGCATGTTTGTGCACAAATTGTTATTATTAAAGGCTATTACATGTCATTCTTGAGTACAAGGCCTACTTCTCTCAAAACCTCTCTTTACTGCTATGCCAGTTAAATCCTGTTGCACAGTACTGAGGAAACAGCAGTAACTGTTTTGAGTAACCAAAGACAAAGGGGATAATAGTTGGCCACCAGAAATAAAAAGCTAGATATCTGTTTGTAAAATCTAGAGATAACTTAATACAGGGCTGTTTGTATGGGGATCCTTGGGAAAGTTTATTCAAATTATCTAAAGAAATGAATTATTTACTTTATTTTAGACACATTGAATTAATCTAAACAGGAACAGGACTACTAATTCTACTAACACTAACAGGACTACTAATTCGTAATGAGAATGTCTATGCAAAGACTTGGTGCATTTTAATAAGCCATTTAAAGAGCAAATTTGGCTTATTTTTCTTGGTTAGCTCATGTTGACACAGGTTAAAGCACCTATATAAATAAATAAAATAAATAAACCTAAACAAAGAGATGTGAAATTCAGTGGAAATAGGATTTCATTTTATAATCAGTCACTATCTGTCAATTAGAAAATGCACACACTATATGGATGTGCTAACCCAAATCAAGGTAGTTTAGTCCTGCAGAAATTACACTGGAAAGACACTTGGGCGTAAATGCCAGCACACAAATAAGAATGAGAAGATTTAAGGTCCAAGTCTACCAGATAGATGAACATACAAAAACAACTCTTGCAAAATGTCCTAGCTCCTCCATGACAATCCCAGACTGTCACAAACAGTTCTGCCAAATAAACTGCCAGTGGGTGGCAGAAATTCAGAGCCCTTTCTCTCATTAAAACATGGTGCAGGAGGTACATCTGTGATAACAGATCTGTTGGTATTTTGATAGGTGAATCCAATACCGTATTATGAATCTTGTATTTCTGACTTCTGTGGCTGTGACAGTGTGGGAGACTGTGAGTGCTTTTGTACCTCAGTGGCTGCTTATTCGAGAAGCTGTAGCAAAGCTGGTGTCTGTATCGACTGGAGAACACCTGCCATTTGCCGTAAGTATTGCATTGAAAATGCACGCAGAAAAATGTTGTTCTATGTGTTCAGGCGCATGAGAAAGGAAGAAGAGCAGAATTCTGACATCTCTGCATGTCTGTGACTTAATAAGCTCTTGTTTGTGAGAATTAGAAAATGAACCCTTCCCAGCGTCTGAGACGTGGATGTTTCTTCTTTCTTCTGTTCCAGCTGTGTTCTGTGATTATTACAATCCACCTAACAAACACGAGTGGTTCTATAAACCCTGTGGAGCACCTTGTCTAAAGACCTGCAGGAACCCACATGGAAAATGTGGGAACTTGCTGTATAGTTTAGAAGGTAATTCTTGCTTGATCTTGATACAGTTGATATGAGTTGAAGATACAGTCTGATTTTAAATGCCTTAAGCATCAAGGTTGTTGTCTTACCTTCAAAGACTGCCTCTTTTGCCCTAGGAGCTCATTGACCACGTCTCTTCTGGGACTTATTTCCCATGCAATAGTACCATTCATAGCAGAATATGCCTGGGCAGAGATACAAGGTCATTCAGCTTAAATTTGCAAAGAGTAATTAATTACCTGTTGACAGAGTTAATTACAACTTCCAGATGAAAGGGGAAAAGAGGACATGGAAAAATAATTGGCAAAACCGAGAACTTTCATACAGGATCATATTAATTTTGGGATCAAATCTGCATGTGATTGCCTCAGATTCAAGTAAAGCAGAACAAAGTTGATTCATTTACTTTTAACTTTCCAGGCTGCTACCCGGAGTGTAGTCCTGACAAGCCATATTTTGATGAGGAAAACAGGGAGTGCGTCTCCCTCCCCAGCTGCACTTCATGGTAGGTCAGTCGATGGTAAGAGAGGTAATAATAGGATTAGAGAGGGCAAGGTAGGCAATGTGTGGTTTATGTTCATAGGAAATTATGGCAGTGACAACAATGGTTAAAACCTTAAGGAGCAGGCTTCTTTGTAAAAGTAAATACCATATGCTGACAGATACTATTCCACATATTCAAGACAATAAAACAACTCCTCTCCTCTTTATCTTCAGCAATCCTGAAGAGAAACTGTGTACCGAAGACTCTGAAGGTAACATTTGAATACCTTTCACTGAGTGATGATAAGACTTGAAACGACCAGACATCACATGTTGCTGCAGGCATGTTGCTAGCTAGTTCAATAGGTGGAGTCAGAGCAGTACAAATGTGTCAGTGTTTTATCACTTATCAAGGCAGTAATCCCAGCCGTATTCCCTGCCAAGAGGGAATGCTCCCATGCTCTAGGCTGGGTGAGGACAGCGCCAGTTCTGCTTTCAGCAGCCAGTAATTCCTCTATGCAAGCTGACTCCAAGAAGCACAGCAACAAGAAAAATCCAACTCACTTTAAATAAATGAGGTAGACTCTCAATGCAACTTCTTAAGTAGAAACTGAGAATGTTTTCCAGTCAGATAATTCACTTTTGCTTATATGAACTACAGAATGGTAAATCCAGAGTTTGATTTTCTTTTCATTTATATTTATATAATGAGTGTCTCCTGGTATGGTGGCATTTGCTCTTTTGTTGCCTCAGATTGCCTCTGTTGCTACAACGGGAAGACTTACGCCTTAAATGACACTATATACAGCCAAACAGATGAGGTCGGGTGTGGTAATGCTGTCTGTGGTCCTAACGGAGAGATCATCAAAACATTCATCCCTTGCAACACACCATCTGCACCAGCACAAGGTACTATTTATACAAGGTTTGGTGGTGATTTTATCAAGTCTGTAATGGTAACAAGATTCCTCTGTCTCTGAAAAAGACTACTCCTACCTCCATGTCCATGCCAAGCACAGATTTAAGGCAGTTCATGTTTCAGGAAGGAGGGGCCAGAGCTTGTAGGTTTCATGGTGCGCACTAAAAGTGTAATTTTATAGCTGCTTACTGTCAGTGGGGTAAGGATAGAATAGAGGGTTTCAGCCATTTTTCAGTAGAGCTTATACGATATCTTTGGGCCTTCCACAATTAGTCTGGTGTGGTTAGTCTCAAAATTTCATAATTCATAAACCTTATTTTTCTCCTTCTCATATTGTTCTTACTGTACTGGTTTCTACATTGGAGAAGCCAGTCTCAAGGGGATCACTGGAACAAGAAAATAAAACTACCTGGTGATTTATTCTCCTCACAAAAGAGAAGTTGCAGTTTGAAGGGGACATGTATAAACAGAAAATAGGAAGCAAAAAGATGAAAAGATGAAGTTGTGCCATGATTATAGCAAAAAAAAAAAAAAAATTGGCTGAAAAAAAAGTGTATTATCCTGCAGTAGCAAATTATACAAAGTGAGGCAAGCAGAACTAAAAGCTATCTTCTCTACTCAAGTGAGTGGAAGAGTTAAAGACCTGATGGTGAGCCTGTGTGCTTCCTGTGTTTACATGTTTCATTCCAGGTGTTATGTGGTAATAGCTAAGAAAGAAAGGATTATTCAAAGCAGAGTATAGAGTGGCTTCATTAAATGACTGAATAATCTGTCTGTATTTAAACCAACAGATGCTTCACAACTAGACATTAAAAGACAAAACGGTGTGCCACTGGAAGTCACCTCTCCAAAGTCAGGTGAAGTCATACAGGATTAGGAAGTTCAATAAGACCTTAATTTGGAATCAAATTAAGAGACAGTGGAAGGGAGTTTTATTTTATTCTATATAAAAATACCAGATACACACACTTAGAAGAGCGTGTGTATTATTCTAGTAGCATATAGTGTGTGTATATGGGGGTTATAAGTATATAGAGAGGGTGTTTTTATTGTGTACCAGTACAGAATGTGATGGAGGTGGAAAATGATTTTGTTCTTCTAAACATAGAGAATGTAATAGACATCGTAGGGCTTGAATGTAGAGTAGCAAAGATCTGGTCATTAATAGACTTCCTTTCCTGCAGAACCACATATGCAACCTGTAACATCTGCACCACCATCATCAATGCTAACCACTCCCTGCTTCTGCACTGACAATGGACAATTGCTACAAATGGGTGAGAAACCAAGCAATTTCTTTTTTTCTGCACTGTTGATGTGAGAAGATGTTATGTTAGATTAATGTGCTCCAGCAAGTGCTGATTCTGTCTACTGCAATTACACATGGAATTGTTATGTCTTTGAAGTGTAACTAACACCTTAAAAATTACAGTTCTCACGTACCCTGTGACATTGTCCTGGTTTGGATATCCCTGGTGTAAGGAAGTTTAGAGCAGATGCTAACTTCATTGTACTCCAGCACAAACCCTGACTCACAAATCCCAAACATAGGTTTGTAATCCACATTCATATTCCAAAGATAGAGAAGGCTTTTTCATCTTAGTAGCTCCTGAACCATTTATCTCATGGTCTTTGTGAAGACCAGATATGCTTAGTGATATATGTGGTATTCTCTCCTCTTGGACTCATTTTCAATTCCCACAAGTGTACTCAATGAAGAATCTGCAGAAGAACTGCAGATTTGCCACCTGTGGCCCTCCCTCAGGCTTTGCCATTTGGATGAATTGAGCCCTGGTTCAGTTGTTAGATTCAAGCAGTTGCAGACAGTCACAGCTGAAGGTGGCCATCAGGTGCAGTCAGGCCCAGTTAAATGTAGGGCTGAGTATGTGATTGATCTGTGATGCATAGCCTTTAAGAGTTCACAGCAAACATTTACCACTTTCGTAGGCAATTCAGTGCTGATTGTTGGGTTTTGGCCTTGCAGGAGAAAATATTTCTCTGCCAATGAATATATCGGGTCATTGTGCTTACTCTATTTGCAACGCGTCATGTCAGATTGAATTAATCTGGGCAGAGTGTAAAGTTGGTCAAACTGAGGCACTCAACATCTGTGATCCAGACTCTGAAGACTGTCCACTGACAGCTGCTCCCAGTGCAACAAGCCTAGTTCCTGTTACCACGTTGGCTCCTGTGAGCGATTGTCTTGGGCTCATTCCTCCTAGAAAGGTGAGAGACTGGAAAGAAGGTGTGGTTCTTTACAGTGTTGCCTCCAGCCAAGATTTGGCATTCTCCACATGCAGATTCCTCTGATGCTGGTCAGCACCGCTGCAGCTGGCCTGTAGTTGTGGCTGAACTAGGTGATTGAGAAATATAGCAGAAGCCCTCAAATAATTTAGGGAATAAATTGAAGATTATGCTGTTCAGTGAAAAATCTAACAGGCTGGAGGCAGGCAGAGCCACATGAGCTGAAGAAAGGCTAGGAAACCCCACCTGTCTGTGAACTGCCATCACAAGTGGTCAGGACATTAATGCTGAGACCTGCACAAAATGTTGCAGAACAGAACAAAATGTCAAAGCTCTGTCGATTGCAATACTTTTCATATTATCTGACAGAGAAAGAGTAGATAGCAAATAACGCCATACCAAACAGGAACATGAATGGAGGGTGGTAGTTGTGCATGGTTTTAAAACCTTTGTTATATTACTTTGCTGTGTTCCTCTCCTGCTCTCTTTCAATCTGCCAATAGTTTAACGAATCATGGAATTTTGGAAACTGCCAGATTGCCACTTGCCTGGGAGAAGGAAATAATATTAAACTGTCCAGTGTGACTTGCCCTCCTCAGCAACTGAAACTCTGTGTGAATGGTTTCCCATTCATGAAACACTATGATGAAACTGGCTGCTGTGAAGTCTTTGAGTGTCAGTGTAAGTACTGCGGCAGGTGAATTCCTGAAATTTGTTACGCTCAGCCCAGCCTCAAGCAAGATAAATCGGTGTGATCAACATCTGTATTACCTTTGTATTGATTCAGTAGGATGTAATGGAGCAGAATTCCCACCTAAAATGTTGGATATTAAGAGCAGATAAGAGTCCTTGCTAAGCTATGTTTTCTTCATCAAACTGGTCATTTCAGCTCTCATTGAAAGAGATTATAAAAGTTAAAATCAGCTTGAAGCTGAGAAGTCGAACTCGAAGTGTGCCACTCTGTCTTCCAGGTATTTGCAGCGGATGGGGAAATGAGCATTATGTGACTTTTGATGGAACATATTATCATTTTAAAGAAAACTGCACATACGTCCTTGTGCAGCTAATTCATCCCAACTCTCACAACTTCTGGATTCACATAGACAACTACTACTGTGGTGCCACTGATGGAGCAATTTGTTCAATGTCCCTCCTCATTTTTTATTCAAATTCTGTTGTTATTCTGACACAAGCAATGCAACATGGAAAAGAAACAAACTTGGTAAAGTATTTTGTTAAAATCAATCCTCATAACTATTTTGCTGTAGCTGTATTACTCTACTGTCAAATGCCCTGCCATGACAAAGGACGAAGCTCGTCACAAATGGCATGGGTAGGAAATGCAGTTACATTCCTAGCTCTATCTTTTTGCTTAGTGTCAGCAAAAAAAAAAAAAGTATATTCTAAAAACTTGGAAAATTGTCACATAACTGAAGGACTTGTTTTTCTTCCTGATGGAAGTAGTCAAATATAAGTTAGAACATATTAAAAAGGAAGCACTGGGAACTGCCTAAATGATTGCCTTTGTCAGACTTCATTTGGTGCACCTGAGAGCTGAATTTGTGCTCTACTTGCCAGACACAAGCTATGTATCTTACTCAACAGAAAAATGTCCATAGAGACCTTTTGCTTCTCTTCTTTCTAGATTTTATTTAATGGCAAGAAAGTTTTTCCGGATATTTCCACGAATGGTATCACGATAACCAGTTCTGGCCTTTACGTCATAGTTGAAATACCTGAATTAGAAGTTTATGTCTCCTACAGTCGACTTGCGTTTTACATAAAACTCCCTTTTGGAAAGTTTTATAACAATACCATGGGACTGTGTGGTGAGTGTGCTCATCAGCTGGCAGTAAAGAATGCAATACATTTTCCTCCTCCTTTCGTTTGTCCACTTGTAAACATCTCTAAACTTTTGCAACTCCAGTGATTTTTTAAGTTTCACAACTTTTAACAAAATTGTCCCTAATTGGTGAAAAGGCACTGTCAGAAGATACAGCTTTGAGTTACCCCCTTTCATTCTGTCCACATTTGCTGGTGGATGGAGACAAGCTTTCTCTAAATCTCCCTCTTGATCATATGATCATACTTACTCACTATGGGAAGATACGGAATCTGGAGAGCCCTGTGTTAGAGAGAACCATCTCAGTTTCCTTAGCTGTTGTGAGAAATGCATTAGCCAAGACCTCAGCTCTGGTTTTCATGAGTAACTGGCAAACTATTTCTTCTAGCCTTCTCCTACAAAGTTCTTGTGAACTCATCCAGGACCATGTGTGTTACTTTCTCACAAGAAGAACTGCCTTCCAGGTATTGCTGTTTTACGTAAAAGCAGTTTTATCAGCATCAACTGTCCTTGAACTGTCACTTTGCTTTTATATTGCTACCAGGTACGTGCACCAACCAGAAGGTTGATGATGCTATGAAAAGGAATGGTGAGGTCATTGAGTCCTTCAAAGAGATGGCATTAGATTGGAAAGTCCCAGATCCTACCAACAGATACTGTAATTCAGGTGTCTCAGAACTGGCTGAGATTGGAAATCATCAGCATTGTGAGCCTTCTGATCTGTGTAAAATCATCTGGTAAGACAGCTCCCAAAAGAGACAAATGAGATAATTTTGTGCTTAACTGCAGGGCTTGGGTGACCTGCTTATGTGTCACAATGAAAATGTGAATTCTAGTGTACCCTGAAAAAGTGAGCAGTGAATTGACATGTGAATGTTCCTGAGTTTTGCAGATCAAAATCAGTCCTCCCTTAATAGTGCCTGCTACTTGACACTGGCTCTGCTTGTCATTTCTGGAGAACTTAAGTTGGAACTAGCTATAATTCAGTATCTGAATGCTTTGGGGATGAATAGGAACAGAGTCAGAATATAGCCAGCGTGTGTGTGTCTGTTTTTAAAATAATTTTGTGGTTTAAAATAGGATTGTCAACAATGTTGACATTAAAATGTCAGTATATAGAACTATAGCTGTGAGCCGTGCAGGAGACTCTCCTTTGCAGGTCTCAGTCCGATGTAAAATTGCTTTGTTTCAAAGCATTGTAAAGAATGGGAGGTAAAGCTTTCTTAATTAAGCTGTGTGGGTGTATTGTCTATTGGGGCAACTTGTAGTTGTATCTTTACCTTGAGGCTCTCTCTGGGTGGGGATCGGTTTGGTTACACATGTAGGCGTATTGCTTATTGGAGCAATTTGTAGTTGTGTCTTAAGGCTTTCTCTGGGTGGGGATTGGCTCTGAGTTGAATTCTTCCTTGGAAGTAGCCCAAGGAAGCAAAATGCCATATCTGTTTCCTTGTTTTGAGAAGGAACCTGACCGAGTGCCACAGCGTGGTTCCCCCGCAGCCCTACTACGAGGCCTGCGTGGCCAGCGGGTGCTCGGACCAGCACCCCAGCACCGAGTGCCAGAGCATGCAGACGTACGCAGCCTTGTGTGGGCTCCACGGGGTCTGTGTGGACTGGAGGAGGCAGGCGAATGGGCAGTGTGGTAAGCCTGGGAAAGAGAAAGACCTTCTAGTGGTGAAGTAGCTCTGGTCTGTTCTTTCCTCACCCACACACCTGTTTCTGTCCCTCTGCATCGTCAGCCTTCAATCTTTCCTAAGCTGCTCTGGGCCTGAGAAATACAGGAACTAATCAAAAGAGTTGTAGTTCAGAAATGGTGCAAAACAAGTGGGAAACAGACCCCTGGTCTTTCCTGCAGAGGAGTGGGTTGGGACATTAGCCACGTTTCTCCCCTTTGTGTCAGCTACAGCTTCGTCACTAGATGGCAATGCACAGCTTCTCTCTGCCTGCTTTACCCTGCTCAGGGGACCTGGGTAAACACTTGGTACTGGTGCAAGCACCTTGCCGAATCCATTAAACCCCTCTTGCTGAAGATGTGGGGACCCCTTGTTGGGCCGGAGCCTGGGCTGTGCTGTCCGTGGGGGCAGCCTGAGCTAGTGCATGCTGTATGTCCGTCGTGTGACGGAGGGTATGAGTAGGCCCAGGCTTTCTAACCAATGTTCTGTATTGCTCTATAGAGGCCAGCTGTGCTCGGGATCAGGTCTACAAGCCATGTGGAGAAGCAAAAAGAAACACTTGCTTCAGCAGGTGGGTTATGTCCTAAGGCAAAGGTCCAGCATTTGAAATGTGCCAAGAAAGGCTGGAAGTTGGCATTTCCTTGCGTATTAGGTGTCTGCTTCCCACAGGCACAATTCTGCCTCTCATTCATTTCTGTTTATATTCTTCTAATTGTGTAGAGAAATCATTACGGACATCCTCCCCTCCCAAAATAACACACCGGTGTTTGTTGAGGGGTGCTACTGCCCTGATGGAAAAACTCTGCTGAACGATCATGATGGCATTTGTGTTTCTGTCTGTGGTAAGAAATGTAAAAAGGAAATAGGGGAGACCTTCATACTGAACATTTCTAGCTAGGCTGGAAATGTTTCTGATTGACCGTTTCCCCCTACTTTCACACAAAAAACGGAACTTTTGAAAGAACAAAGCATATTTAGGAGGAGGATATTGAAATATTTTGGATACACAACTTGTGACTTTGCACTCTGGATCTTTCTTTTTGTGTCCATTTCTCAGGTGCCTTTTATTCCTGTACTCTCACTTCTGTTGTTTCCCCAGGTCAGTTATCACTAAAGGAATCTGTAATTTGTTTTATAGGTTGCACTGCACAAGATGGATCAGTGAAACAGGTAGGAAAAAGGAAAATGCTAACTTTATACTATAGCTGGGTGCTGTGACCTATGGTAAAAATGATTGCATGAGTTTCTTTGAATTCTAAGCTTAAATACTAGTGAACGGTGTTGACAGTGGGGAAGGAAAGAGCAGATTTTAGTAACTCCAGGACTTCATTAATAGAGATATGGAAATAAAATTAGCAGTTAGTGGGAAGCACTTTTCTGGAGAAGTAGCAAGTTTCCTGTTCTGGAAACATGTAAACCTACAAAGGAAGGTGGCAGGATTTTTTTCTTCTCTGCCCTCTGGGATTTGAACTTTGATTTTTTCCAACATAATGAAATAGGACAATCTGGCCCTGTGCTGCTTTGTGGTAGGCATTCATTAATCTAATGCTTCTAGATTTTGCTCTCTGAACAACTATTTCTTTTGTTTTCACAGCCTAGAGAAGCTTGGGAGCATGACTGTCAATACTGTGCTTGTGATGAAGTGACCTTGAATATCTCTTGCTTCCCCCGCCCTTGTGCTAAATCTCCACCTATCAATTGCACTAAAGAGGGCTTTGTACGCAAAATAAAACCACGTCTGGATGATCCATGCTGCACAGAGACAGTCTGTGGTATGTAGACAATTCACATGGCATCATGTGGCATCATTTGCCTCATGATGATCCTCAAGTGAAATTAAAAAAAAAAAAAATACACAGCAGGTACCAGATTCAAATAAACACTAGATTTAGTCATTTATTCTTGCTGTCAGAAGAGACCTCCTCTGGTTCAGCTTCTATTCTAAACTAGAGCCATGTTCCACTTGATATTTAAGTTGGAAAATGCCACATGAATCATTGGGACCACTAGGTAGTTCACAGGATCCTCTGGCTTTTGTCCCTTCTGAGATGCTGGGGTGATCCTTGCACATAGGTTCATCCAATATGGAAGGATGGACTTTCCTGTCTCTCTTAAGGCCTCATGTGTAGCTTCTCTATATATTTGTTTGCCCTCACCATTCAATGTGCATCCTCCCAGTCCCAAATGCCTGCAACAGCACAGGACCTCCTCCTTAGTCTGCTCAGACCCTGGCCATTTCTAGTACCCATAGGAGGATGAAGGATGGGATCCTGGCAGTGGTAGGATGTTTTTCTCTTCCTCATCCCTTCGTGCTTCCATACATTGGGCTCCTTTGGGTGCCTTGAGGGAGCAGTGAGCACTGACAGGGTGCTGTAGCTTGCACCTTCCTACCTTTATGTCTCTGGCCCTCATCCACTGCTTCTTCCATTTTTTTTTGTTTGTTTGTTTGTTTTGTTTTCATTCTCATTTGCTTTTACCCCAATTCTTTTTCTCTGTCATTTCCTTTTTTCTCTGAGGTGAGTATGTTTATGTGTTTAGTTTAGCAATGACATCTAGTGGGGGAAGAGAAAGAGGAACAAGGGCCAGAACTGCGTGCCCAGGGAAGACCTTTATAAAAGGGCAAGCTATGAGAAACTTTATTTGTACGTGTCCCAACCTCCAAAACTGTTTGGTTCAAGAATCATTTACGTCTTCCCTATTTCTTGGATGTTCAAACTTTGGTCTGCAAGAAAAACTGCTGGACAGGATGATTTGGCTTACTTTATCTCCATTGTCTATTGCAGAATGTGATATAAAAACCTGTGTTATCAACAAAACAGCATGTGACTTAGGTTTCCAACCCGTGGTAGCTATATCTGAGGATGGTTGTTGTCCTATTTTCTCCTGTAGTAAGTACCATGTTTCCTTAAGAAATTTTATTTATTCCTTCAACTATTTCAGTTTTTCTAAATGAGTCAATATCACAAGAAGTAGCCTCTCCCTTTCCTTCCCAGCCTTTAAAATTTTATGGAGGTGGAGTAAGTGGTGTAACTAATATTCAATGAGCTCCTGGGATGTAAGTTATTGATCGAATACTGCATTTCTATTACGTTGAAGCCATACAAAAGTTCTGCTGTCAAACTATTTCTGGAATTGCACACCTGACCCAACTTCCCATTTTCTCAGTGACCAGCAAGGTGGTTAACAATAAAGAAAAGCTCAGCTAATTTCAAGCATGGGTAACTACATGAGGTACATTGTTTTTGCCATATGTAAGATACCAGGATATAGAATTACCCCACACTTCATGCACAACATCTGAGCAGATATTAAATGTAGGCTTCAGAATAACAATTTAACAGCATGTTTTTCCCTCTTGTGCAGGCTATGAAGGCTAGCAAATAAACTCAGTTCTACTCTTTGTCTTCTCTAAATCACTGAAAATTTAGAGATGAGTACGGTAACTGGTTACATCATTCCTAGCACCTCCTTTTCATTTTATTTTTCTTACAGTACCAAAAGGTGTATGTGTTTCTGAAGGAGTTGAATTCAAGGTAGGTCTTCCAGACACTTCTTTCCACAGGTTGATGCAGCCTGAATCAGAATTGTCTGAACTTATTGTCAACACTTAAGAAAAAAGCAGAATTAAAGTGTACGTTATTTTATTCCTGCCAGCAGTCTAATGTGTTGCTGGAAATATTAATGACTAGGTAATGCTAGAGACCAGTAGCTTGCTTACTAAATGAGATCTTACCTGTGTTTCAGAGTCTAGAAGTCAGAATTGTGACTGAATACAAATTTTAAAACTCATTGGATGTTGTAAGATTAATTACTAGGTCAAACTGAGGAAAAATTGAAGTTTGGAGTTTATAAGGTAACATAACTCATGTCATGTCATCAATGCACTTGAATATGTCAACCTCATGTTCATTTTGTGATACTGAGAAGTGTCAGGTCTGAAGTCAGATCTGGAGGTATTCATTTCAGGAAGTTCTGCCAAAAATAAATCCTGAGCATAATCATTCATGTTTGATAGTCCAGGGGACATATGTTTATTCTAGAACCCACCGATTTCTTGCTGTTACCTGTTTCCTCTCTGCTTTTCTTTATCTTTTCAGCCTGGGGCAGTGGTGCCTAAGAGCTCCTGCGAGGACTGTGTGTGCACAGATGAACAGGATGCTGTGACGCAAACCAACCGCATCCAGTGTGTTCCAGTGAAATGCCAAACCACCTGCCAGCAGGTCAGTGCCACGCACTCAGCCTCCCCCACCACAAACAATGGCTGTTGCAGGACGCATGGTAGAACCGTGGCAGTAAAACTGCTGCCTCGGTAAAAGATAGCAGGATATAATCTTCTGTTAGGTCCTCTTTAGGATGCTGGCCATTTTTGCTCTACCAATTTAAGAGGCCACCCTTCGAGAGATGCCCTGAAGGGAAGTGATTACAAACCTGTTAGAGAGAAGTCTGACTGCTGAAAGATGATGTTTATGTTGTTCTGTTGGTGGTGTTTTCAGCTCCAAAATTAAGATTATAAGGAAACCGCACAGTTGTTTTGAGTTTCCAGGCACTGCTTGGTACTTGTGAGCTGAGAGTCTGTGCACAACCTGCTCAGTCTATTACTGAATGCAAGCAAAGAACGGTTTCTGTTCCATTCTCACCCAGAAAAGGCTAGATCCACTACCAATCCTAAAAATTGCTAAAACCACTAACCTTTATCTTGAAGCAGGACAGATCCATAGAAAGACCGCTGGATACCTAAAACACAGGGAAGGAAATAATTGATGCACTATCTTCATGTGTCTGACAGTGACAGTTCTAGTGAATAACAGTATCAGACCAAGTGGCGGTAGTAGATTTTTAAGTAATCACCTGATGAATTAATTTATTTGTTCTAACTTGTGTGTTAGCACAAAGAAGAGCAGCAAATAGCAGGGTGTATATGGTAACTGAAGTGACCCAGAAGTAACTTCAGTATGGGAAAGAAATCATCAGCTTTAATTGTCAGGCTTAAAGTGATTCCAACAGGTTTCTAACGGCAACAGAAATAAAACCAGAAGGTTGGCTCATTTCCACTGCCACCTCCAGTGTGGCTTTGATCTGACAGTGTTTCATGAACAGGACTGCAGGTAATATTGCTAAATGGTGACCTTATTCCCACAGGGTTTCCGCTACGTGGAACAGGAGGGTCAGTGCTGCAGCCAATGCCAGCAAGTGGCTTGTGTGGCAAATTTTCCGTTTGGCAATGTCACCATCGAGGTGAGTGCTCCTTTGTTCTGCATGGAAAGCTGAATTATCCAAAAGACCTCAACATCTTTTGAAATCAGTGTCATACATTTTGAAGCTGGGAAGACCCTTAGGAGGTCTTAAAATGTCTCTATTTCCAAAGTAAGTGTTAAGTTTTATATGGCTGCTCCTTGCTATGTGCATCTTGCAGACTTGCAGACACTGCTGTGCTGAAAATTATGCATCTCTGGCAGGAATGGAAATCATGTCACCCTCTCTTCGTGACATGCAGCACAGGGAAAGAATTTGTAGGGGATGGTGACGTTGCAAAACACTGCTCTTGCAGAGATATGTGAGCTGGCTTCACATTACACTGCTCTGATACTGGAAGAAATGTCATTTATCTTGCCCTGGAAACACAAAGCTAAATAGTTTGAGCAAGCTGATATAGCTGTACTAACACTGGTTCTGAATTTGCTGGGGCAAAAATCGAAAGTGTCATAGCTGCTGCAGTGTAGTTCACCTTGGTAACACCCAGGTAATACACCACGTCTCCTCAGCATAGTGTTGTGTAGATGTGAACTGAACCTCAGGCTAGCTGTTTGCTTTTATTACAGCCTGCTATTGCTGTGAATAGTTAATGCTGCCATCTCACCCGGTGGCTATTTTCTTATGTGCTATTCTCTGGTAGCTCCTGAGCTCGGCATCTTTTCTATTTCATCCTTTTGTTCCTTGATAAATCTTGCAAGCTAGCTTCTTCTGTGCCAATATATAATTTTTATGCTTCCACTTAAAAGGTGGTTACCACAAAGATACTTTGCATTTATCCATTAACCTCTATTAGGAAGAGTATTTTCCTCTTTCATAGTTTTTACTTTTCTTCCATCTATTAAAAAACTTCAAAAGCTGTAGAAGAATTTTTTCTTTTGCATATAAGCAGCGCTACAGGCTGGGAGATGAGTGATTGGAAAGCTGCCTGGCAGAGAAGGACTTGGGGGTATTGGTTGATAGTCGGCTGAATGTGAGCCAGCAGTGTGCTCAGGTGGCCAGGAAGGCCAACAGCATCCTGGCCTGTATAAGAAACAGTGTGGCCAGCAGGTCTAGGGAAGTGATTGTGCCCCTGTACTTGGTTCTGGTGAGGCCGCACCTCGAGTACTGTGTTCAGTTTTGGGCCCCTCGCTACAAGAAGGACATGGAGGTACTTGAGCATGTCCAGAGAATGGCAACGAAGCTGGTGAGGGGTCTGGAGAACAAGTCTTACGAGGAGCGGCTGAGGGAGCTGGGCTTGTTCAGCCTGGAGAAGAGGAGGCTCGGGTGACCTTATCATGCTCCATAGGTACCTTTAAAGGAGGCTGTGGCGAGGTGGGGGTTGGTCTATTCTCCCACATGCCCGGCGATAGGACGAGGGGGAATGGGCTAAAGTTGCACCAGGGGAGGTTTAGGTTGGATATTAGGAAGAACTTCTTTACTGAAAGGGTTGTTAGACATTGGAATGGGCTGCCCAGGGAGGTGGTTCAGTCACCATCCCTGGAGGTCTTTAAAAGACATTTAGATGTAGAGCTTAGTGATATGGTTTAGTGGAGGACTTGTTAAGTGTTAGGTCAGAGGTTGGACTAGGTGATCTTGGAGGTCTCTTCCAACCTGTGAGATTCTATCCCACCTCTATTAACAGACCCATCTTCTGTACTTCGTAGTGTCTCTTAGCATTTCTGCTCCTACCTCTATACTCATTCTGCCACCAGGACATGGGTGAGCTCAGTAGATGTGAATTCCAGGATAATATGAACATCCCAGCCCCTCTGCCAGTTCATAGACTGTATTACTATTGCATTGTTCTATTTATATTGTTATATTATATTGCAATTATTTTTTGTCGTTTTTTTTTAGGTTGGAAAAAGTTATAAAGCACCGTATGATAACTGTACTCAGTACATGTGCACTGAATCCGGGGGGCTGTTTTCCTTGACTAGTACAGTAAAGGTCTGCTTGCCATTTGAGGAATCAAACTGTGTCCCAGTAAGTATTTTAGCACCAGAAAAAAAAAAGCTGTCTGAAATGAGCCCTGCCAGTGCTCTGGGAGGCTTCTATACTGTTTTGAATGAGTCATGTCAGTGTTTCTTGACCTTTCTGAGTTGGTCATCCTTGTGTGAAAGAAATGTGCTTTTTCAGCCCTGAATGGAATGTCCCATGGAGGTATAACAAAAGTTATACTTTCTAAGAAATCCACATATTTTACTTCTTGTGAAGTAAGACACTGGAACTTGAAATAGAGGAGCGCTGGGGCAATGGCACAGTGGGATTTTTCATTACTTAAGAAACACCAGTGCATTACAAAATGCAATTGAACAAATGATGACTTAAAATGGACCTGTCGGGGAACCACTGAACATAGTCTCTTCTACTATGGGGTCCATCGCTAAGCAAGTAAGTGGTAGATGAATGAGCAACGGGGAGCATTAGTGACAGGCTTTTCAGTGACCAGTGGTTTCCAGTAGCTTCCAGAAAGGGCTTTGCAGGTTGTTCAATTCCAGGAGCATGTGTCATTGTCTGGTTTTGGAGTTGGCTTTTGTGCTGGCTTCAGCAGGATCTACATCACATCAGGCATACATTACAGAACATCCCCCCTGGCTTATGAGTGGATATAGTTGTAAGAATATTCAGTCCCTACTGGATATTTTTAAAGCTGTTTTGTATACAACTGGTACACAAACAAGTCTGAAGAGGAATTAGTGTGTTGGTTAGAGATGAGGGTATGTATCTGAACCCTCTGTGTTGCTACTAGTTGCTTAGCAATATACGTACACTAGACTAGAGTATCTAAACTTCTCTGGTTCTTTGCTTTCTATATAGGGGACAGTTGACGTGACTTCAGACGGCTGTTGTAAGACATGTGAGTGTGTTAAATCATTGATTCCCTACTAAAATACTGCTAGGTTCTCCACTACTTGTAGCCCTTCTTCTGCATGCACCAAGAACTTCGACAGACCAGAAGGCTATGTTCATGTATCAGCACAGCAGTTTTGTACCTTACAGCCAAGGCTCAAAAATTGCTTTGTTCTTCCAAGGGGTACACTAAAAAATTTTTCTTCTTTCTGCATTTTTAAAAGACTGAAATACTGTTAGTTTGAACTATACTTCCAGGGAGAGAATTTGTAGGAATTACGTTCTGTATTTTTCCATTTGAAAGTTATATGGGAAAAAATTGGTTTTCTTCTATATCATCCACCCAGAAACTGTAGGTTGTTACAGTCACAAATGTTAACAAATACCATTCATAGCACTTAAGGTGTTTTTGTTGTTGTTTTTAATATATCCTTTTGGTCTTAGTTCAGCAGTACCTTTACATGAACTTATACATGTCTTCATTTGAGCCAGTCCCTGAACAGAAAAGTATCTAGACAAGTGGGGAGTTGTTTTTGCTGAATTAGTGCCTATTTGCACTCTCCTTATTTATTTATTACTTGTGTGTGGTGTGTGTGTATTTGTTTTGTTATGCATTTAAACTACAAGTGGTTTCAGTAAGATGATCTGCTCTTGGCTTCCCAGCAGGTGTCTTTCAAAACTTCTTTTGCTCCCCAGTCTGAAGAAGTGTAACAGAAATATTCTCCCACACAGGTGTTGACCTGCCACATAAATGCAAACGCAATGTGAAAGAGCAGTATATTGTTCACAACAACTGTAAGTCTGCTGCTCCGGTCCCAATGCCCTTCTGTGAAGGGACATGCAGTACCTATTCTGTGTAAGTAGGAAACCTCTCTGTCCTCACCTGTGTCTGGTCTTCCTGGGTTCTTGTTTAAAAGGATCTGATTGGGAAACTGGGTGTGAGAACAGCAGCAGTTGTCAATGTGATGAAATGCCTTTAGCGTGATGGGAATGCCTTATCTTAGGATAATAGGTCCCTCTGCAAAGAGACCATCTAAATGTATTAGCTTCCTGTCCTTATGTGTATTTACGAATAGCTCTGGGGGTTGATGGAGTTTCTTCCTGCTCTTTGGTCTCTGCGTGAATTGTTCATTTCTGTGTTGTCAGAATGTCCTTAATCCAAAACCTGCCAAATTTATTGGGATTTTCCTCACTGATCTCAGAGGATCTGGCCCTGCATAGGTAGTAGCATCCTGAGGAAAGACCATTATGAATAAGCAGAAAAACAAGTCGGAAATCTTGTTTTTTTCTTCATTAGTTGTACCCCTATTTGGAGGAGCGAATACAGATCACATAGGGAAGAAAACAGGTGGTGGACTCATGTGCAAATCTCATTTCTATAGGTATTCCTTTGAGGCCAATGAAATGGAACACAAATGCATTTGCTGCCATGAAAAAAGGAGTCACACAGTGAAGGTGGATCTGGTTTGCTCTGAGCATAAGACAATCGAATTCTCATATGTGCATGTAGATGAATGTGGATGTATGGAAACCAAATGCCCAAAGAGGAGAACATGAGACAAAGGAGACATTTCAGCTCCCATTTAACGCTTCCCTAGCAAGTGAGTAGTTTAGAAAGCAGCTGTGACTAACCTTGAAGTGACCATACTTCTCTCCTGTGCTTTTTTCCTTCTGGTATTATATGCAGTTATGGAAATTAGCTGAGGATTTTGCTCTAAATGTTTGTAGAATAAACTGCATTTCAAAGAGGACCTGTTCTCTTGTTTCAGTGATGCTGCTAAAGGGGCAAGGAGGTTAATTTCTTTAATCCCATATTGGTGTATAAACCAAGGTTATTACAAGGCACTCCAGAGACAGACGATGCCTTTCAAAAGTCCTTCCTGATGGAACTGTGCATTATAAAACCACAACTACGTGCTTCAACTCATTTCCCTCAGAAGGGAAACAGCAATCGCTTCCACAGGTGTGGTTCAGTCAGAGAGGCAGGACTCAGCTCAGGGGCACCTTGTTCTTCTCCCCAGTGGTTCTGCACCTATTTCTGCTGACAATCTGGGTCACTGGAGCAAAGCAATGTGCTTTTCTCCTTCTGTGCTGTAAGCACTACAGCAGGAGTGTAAAAATGTGCCTTAAATGCATGCTAGAAAATGAACACATTCACACCCTTATAGTGAGTCTTTATCTCTGGTGGGTTTTGTAATTTACCAACATCAAACTTGGACCTGTGTGTCTCGTGATAGACTGATGTTCAGATCCACATCTTGTTACGTGACTGATTTATGTCACAAACAATTAACTCCCAGCTAGCATGTTCAATGGGACATAGTGTTTGTGACAGTATCTTAAGTGGACAGGGGTCAAAAAAGCTCAGCAATACCTTCAGAGTATGCAGGGAAGACAGATGTTTTTGCTGCTTGAACAACTTGGTCTTTTTGTGACCTGAATGAGAACTAAGGGCTGTGAGTGCAGTGTCCTACAACCTGCCAAGTAGAGACTTTGGGGAAATGTTTTAGAGGGAATACTTTTGAACTGATAGAGTAGCTATTAAGTGTGCTAACCTTTAGCTTTCCATTTTAAAATGCTGCAGCTATTGAGTTCCAAGTAGTCTCTCATTTAATTCTTTTTCATAATAAATCATTGTAGTTGATGTCAGGTTACTTACACATGTACTGTTTCATTATGGTATTACTGATCTTAAAATTGCTGGAATACTTGACTTAGAATAGGCATAGGAGTTGAAAGATACACATTTTTCTTCACTCTTATCTGATAGGCCTATGCTTATTGGGTCATCACTGTGATGCAGTAGCACAGTCCCTATCATATTTCTGTGGAGCTCAGCTCATTTTAACATATCAGTTCTCCAGCCCCTTTCTGGAATAGTTTGTCTCAGCCTAGACTGGTGCGTAAGAGCCCTTGTGAAGGTATCAGTTTCTCAGCACTGGGTATTTTGAGATCCAGGATAGGCAGCTTAGACAGCTGAAGACAGAGGAGGTGAATATCATCCTTTGTTTTTATTTTATTTATTTAAAAATAATGAGAGACTGAGTGTTCCTAACAATTACAGTGGGAGTAAGCAGTTGCAATGGCAACAGTGAAGTGCAGAAATCTTTGGGAAACATGGGCAATAAAATTCAACAAGATGTTTGTGTTGCTGATGAATTACAGCTAACTCTCCCATTCCCAGCCTCTGCCCTGGTCACTGGACCAGTTTGCTTGATTATAAATGATAGGAATCCCCAAATAATTCAGATAACTGTCAGTGTAATGCAATTCCCGTGGAAGGCGTGCGTTGCAGTTGTTTGACATTGATGCTCACGTACAAATTTCACATTAGCTCAGAAAATATTCTTACTGATACAAATCAAGTGCATGCCTGATTTTTGCAATGCAAAGAGCAGCAGCAAGAAAGAAGGACATTCGTTCCTTTCCTCCTTGCCTTTCCCTGAGGGGGAGGAAATCATTCTTGAGTGCTTTCGTCATCAGAAGAGTAAACAGGCTCTTAAGTAGTCAGATACAAACTCCAGTAAACCCTGCAAATCAATCATTCTCAATAGGATGGCTTAGCTAGAATACTAGTGGAAATCTTTTCTGTATCTGCTTTCTCATCAGGTGGGAGAAGGGCAATAAAACATGATCTAATCTTATGAGGTACACTTAAAAGTCCACTCTCCTGTGTTTTTACTGGTGATGAGACTTTATGTGGAATTTGAGAATGGAATTGATTTGAAGGTATACTTTTCTGTTCATTTTTGGCATGCATTTTGCTTTACAGGCAAGTGAAATTATTTTAGCTTAGAGCTGGAACCAACAGCTTATTGCCATCTACAGACGGCTGTTGATCACGTGAAACCCCACATTCCCCTTCTCCACTCCTGATTATGCCTGATTCTTCATTTACTCAGTCTGGTATCTAACCACCCTGTGCTGTACTATTTCCAGCTCCAGTGGCCAGGTGTTGAACTGAATGTGTTCATCTTCTGTTCATAGATGCAGAGTCCTAGTTAGATGAGATGCAGCCAGCAAGACAAAGTCGCTTTAATGCAAACTTTCAGCTTCCTCAGCTCATAGACAGTCAATGGGTCAAATACAATCAGTGGGTTGAATGTTGTTTTATCCCTGTGATCACTCAACTTGGGCATGATCCTGCTGGAGCTGCTGTGTGGTTGTTTCTAATGTGTGCATGCTCTAACACTCATCTGTAGCCCCAGGGCATCTCTTCCAGCTACTGACCAGTCTGAACGTCAAACGCTTTCCTGGCATAACACAAGAAAAATCACTGGCATTGCTCCAAGTACTGTTTCTTCCCTTCTGTGTGAATTCTTTGCATCAGCATCCACTTTACTAGGGTAGCCCCAGGAGAACCAGCCTTCAGATGAGCCAGTCAGGCCGGGGCTCAACTGGTTTCAGCTTGTAGCCATTCTGTTCTTATCATGAGATGATGGTACTCCATATGCTGAGCAGTTCTGAGAAAACACACCAGGAAGAACTGCCCCATATTACTAAAATAAATATTTGCCAGAGATACTGCGCTGTGTCAGGTAAACAAGTCTGAAGACACATTATCATGTCACTGGTGTGCACTGAGCTGGGTTGCCATTACAACATGAGCTCTGAATACTTGCCTATTAGTTTATGGCTTGGAAAGCTCAATTCCCAATACTACTTTGACGTAGTTTGGCTAAATTTTTGTTGGGCTTTTGTTAATGATTATTGGTGTTTGCAAAGAGGAGAACTTTAGAAGTTTGCTCTGAATTTTTATTTGGGGAGAGAGACTGTCCTTTTGTCCTTTTCCACACTTTTTCTTAGAGTGGATCCCCTGGCTGTGGAATCAGACCTCTAGCTTTATCTGCAGTGTGCTGCACCGATATCAATCTATTCTGGTATCTACAATCTTGAGCTGAAAACAAAGTCTATGAACTGTACATGCCCTCTAATACAGAAGGGATTGTTTAAAAGAATGCAGCACCTATTTTGTTTCAGTGTGCTAGCTTAACAATTAGAATGAGAAAGTTGCAATGTGAAGGTGGAAAAACTTGTCTAAGTATCATTCGTGAAAGTTACATGATTAGTAATGAGCCAGAAAAGAAAATAATGTGACAAATAAGAGATTATCTTGCAGGTAAGGGGAAGACCAAGCATTGGGTGGTCTGAGAGCTGTGACTCTTCTACAGGTTTGTGTGCTCACATGCACGTTCTTGGCCTTGTTTATATTTCCTTTCTGATCCCAGATAAGGATAAGGGTAGGGCCCTGTTTCTTTTATGCAATTGTAACATTTCAGTTCATAAAACTTTTTGCATGAGTGTATAACACGTCATTTAAAAACCTGAAGGGGTATACTTGCTTCTGTCAGGCATCCCAAACATCCTTTACAAGAGAAAGTGTGACAATATGCCAAAGACACCAAGACAAAAGTATCGGTTGTGAAAATCTTTCTGGTTTTTACACTTCAAAGGATCTGATTATTCAATATCTTTAGGGCAACAATGGGTTTTAAGTCTCAGTTTACATTGTAGAAGGCCATTCTCACATCCATTTAATTCTTTGACAACACCAATTCCTATCTTAGGAAAGTAACACCACTGAGGGTGTGCCCAGGCAACTGGCTTAGTGTCAAAAGCAGGCCAAGGCTTGATCATGAAACTACAACGTTCTAATTTTTTACGCACTTTATTTTTATCTAGATGTGAAGACCCACTTTTCATCAGTAGCCTCTAGGACAGTTTAATTTAATGATTTTTTTTTTTAATTCAAAGGGAATCAGTCTGGTGGCTTCCTGTACATTTAGGTTGAGCTCTCTGTTTATGGATTATATTATTTCACTCAGCTTGCTTTCTGTGAAGGTGTGTTTTAAAAATATACTTCTTGTAGGAAAGGAAATTATTTAATTACTGATCCTCCTGAAAATAAAATCCAGTGAAGTCTCCCATTGATATGACTGGGTAGAAGAAAGATGGGGTAGCTATACTTTAGTTCATCCCATCTACCTTCAGGCAAAATAAATATGAATCAAAACTGGGACTTGAAGCACTGTGAACTTTGTGTATATACTGAAAATAGATATGCACTTCACCTAAGAGCTCAACTGTCTTCTGGACTGATTCCTACCTAACCCTCTTGGATTCCTACCTAACTCTCTTGACTTCATAGGCAGACTAAGGTGTAAGTACAGACCTACCTTGTCCAAATTCTCTAAAGCAATGTAAGAAGTTGATCCCCAGTGCCAATTTTATATATTCCTAATGAGAAGTGCCAGAAATTTACCTCAAATTCTGCAAACCCTATGCCCTGCCTTGAACAGCTCAACCATCTTCAGGACTTTTAGTGAAAGATTCTTTCACCCTGATGTTTAACAAGAACGATGCTGAGACCAGCTTCATTATTTTCAGTATGTTCTTTGGGGTGGGCACCGTCTCACTTACCTTTAACATTTGTAGTGCTTGCTTTTACTCCCTTTAAAAAAAAAAAAAAAAAAAGTGGTCCATATCATCTAACCTCATTCTCAGCCTTGTCAGAGAGAGAGTGACGTTTTGAAACACTACTCCAGTGTCTCTTAGCATTACTCCTGCAAATCAAAAAGAGCTTAAAATGGGGCTAACTTGACAGACAGGGAGTTTGCTTCTACTCCTGTGTTTTGTGTCAGTTAGATCCAGCTTAAATTTCTGAAGGTCAGTGAAGAAGTCCATCAACCCTCTTGTGTTCCAGCTCTGGAGCATTTTTTTTTTCCAAATCACTACCTTTCCCTACACTGCTGTTCTAAGACAGCCACAAGGCAAGTCCTTTGCCACACCTTTACAGCTTCTTGTCTTCCCTCCTCTGTGTATCCAGATATTTTTCTGTATTAACCTATTGATTTCCTGTAATATCCTATAAACCTGGCTAAAAAACAGAGTTTAATCTGACCCTCAGTGAGCATTGTTCTACAAACAAAAGGTTAGCCCAGTGCCATGTAGCCAGTAAATCATTGCTAACACTGCTGCTTTATGGTCTGAAATTATCTTTTCCCCTAGATCAGTTTCTCTCAAGGGCTGCAGCAGATACCTTTACTTCCCCAAGTACTCCAACTTACTTCTAGCTCTCCCAGTTCCAAGTTCCAATTTGTTTGCTTTTGATGATGTTCTCCAGCTTTTTCAGATTTTCAGATGCAATCATTTCGGGCTAAGGCACAGAATGTTTTTCTGGGTGTGTGGTATGTCCTATAAATCCAGTTTTCTTTGGCGTTACCCCAGGAAAATTTTCAGGAACTGCTACATTCATCACACCCTTCCTCAGTCAGTAAGTAGACTTGGCAATCCTTCAAAGAATTTCTGTAGTCTGCAACACTTGTTCTGTATGGTGAAGTGCCCATCTAAAGACCACTTACCGAGAACCAGATCAGCCCTGTGGTATCACTGTGGGTGTGTTCTTCTCCATTGCCAAATGAATGGGGTTGGACATTTTCCTGAAGACAGCTGTGCATTTCCAGTAACAAGTTGTTCATTGGGTGACATTTGTGCAGCCTGTGTTGTGCTGCTTAGACTAGCTTATAATAATACACCTTTAAGCCTTCCTAAACTGAAAAGCAGTTTCAGGCACATTCTCACCCTTCATCTACACTTTCATAATTGGATAATTAGGTATTCAATTACTGGTCATACAAAGATTTCTGGCAGAAACAGGAGCTATGCCTATTAATTCACCTTTCCCTCCCTCAAGCTCAATGAGTGGAAAACAGCTGAAGAAAAAAATAAAAAGTAAAGTGTTTCCCAGAGGTCTCATATTTTGCTTTCAGAGCTCAAGAGAGTGCTCAACTTGTCCGATGTGTTTTTAATAATAACTAAGGAATTAAGTAGCTTGCAGTTGATGCTGATTTTTCACTTCAGAGTAAGACTCAGTGCAAGTACTTTCTTTGCATCATGGACATGAGTATCGTTGAATCACAGAATCTGAGAGCATTGTCCAAACACTTCTTGAACTCTGGCAGGCTCAGTGCCATGACCACTGTCCTGAGGAGCCTGTTCCGGTCCCTAACCACACTCTCATTGAAGAATCTTTTCCTGCTATCCAGCCTGAACCTCACCTGTTGCAGCTTTGTGCCATTCCCTTGAGTCCTGTCACTGGTTACCAGAGAGATCAGTGCTATTACCACTGTCTTAGATCAACCTAGCTGATATTTATCCTGGGATACCATGACACTTATGACAACAAAATAGTCTGTTCTCCAAAAATCCTAATGAAATAAGTCTATTTTATTTGATGAACAGTCCCACATCACTCTGTAACGTCTTTCTTGCTGCTAGATACTGGGGGGTTCCAAAATATAGTTACATTTCCCTGGTACTGAATCCCTTTGAATTCTCCAGTTTTTAATATCTCTGGACCTGATTCTCTTCCTAGCTTCTAGCATATAAATCTGGGATAATTCAGGAACATTTATATGTATATATAAAGCAGCATTTTTTAGAGGATTAAAAACAAACTACATTCTTAGTTTTTATTTCCCTTGTGAAATGTTCTACCTTGCACAAGAAAGATTCTCTTAACAAAATAATAACAAAGTTTTTAATTTCCACTAGAAAAGATGAATACTTTGTACATGGAACACTTTAAAAACTGCAAGCTCCAACTATTTGAACAAAATAGTCCGTCAATAATGCATGCAAAGGATTATTAGTAATTAAGAACTGTTTCTCCTTGTTCCTGCAGTCAAAACAACAGAGCGAACATTGAAATATGTAATCTTTGTTGCTAATGGATCCTGACTGGACTAGCAGGTCCTGCTTCATCTGCACAGCTTGCTTTGAAGGAAATACAAATTCATTATGTGTTCAGTCCACACTATAGCTGGAAATGGTTCAGTACCGTCTTTTAGAGGGAAATATAAGCCTGTACCAGCAGAATCTCAGAATGAGGAAAGTCCTTTCTCTCTCTGAGCCTGTCATTTGGTATAAGCTGACGTGGAAAGCAGTGTTATGATGTGACAGAAACATGGTGTGACAAGATCCCCAGCCAGTTCACTGAAGTGGAATGTTTTTAAAGCAAAAAGGGCTCTCCCATGCCAAAAAAATACCAGATACTTCCAGTCTAGACCCACTAGAGTACAAAATAATAATTTGCAAGAGGGTGGCTCTCAGAAGAGGAACTGCAGAGCCATTGGGCCATGCTGATTTTCAAAGGTTGGACTAAATAGGTCCCCTTTCAGCTGTGTTGGTGAAGAGTGGGTCCTTTCCCCCAGGCCCCTGCTGTGGTTGCCAGGTCTCCTCAGGGTCCCTGGGAAGCCGCATTCTCGCCTTTCACCTCTGAAGTCTGGCTTTGGGTCGGCTCCTGGCTGCAGAAGGCCCCTGCTCCTCTTCTCCCTACCTGTACTCCCATTGCAGGCTCATCCCATATGTCTCACACCCACTCTAGCTCTGTTTGCCCGCCCAAATCTTCTCCCAGCTAAGCCTGTGCCATTACTGTCAGGGAAGGAATTATCTCCCCATCCTGGAGAGGGTCCGCTCCAGCCTGCAACAAGTATCCTTCACTACAGAGACATACTTTAGCAGAGTGTGCAACAAACAGAACCTATTTTCACCAAACCGAAAATCAGTAATGGTTACTTTGGAGGCTTTTATTTTGAATCAACACAAAGACTGGTGCTTGGCCTGGCAGTACTCTGCATCCCTGTTAGGCAGAGGAAACCATTTCAGTGCCTCTCACCATCCCCAAACCTCCCTTCTTGCTTTCTCTCCACACCAAGGCATGCCATTGTTTGCAGCTGATTAGCTTGCAGCTGGTGTCAGTCTTTTTGCAGAGTCACACCTCAGTCTTTTTTCCCACAAAACATTAGTAACCATGAGTTGTATTCATTTCTAGTATTAAAATTTTTAATGCACAATTGCATCACGGAAACATAGCCCCCTTGGCAATCCGTCTTTCTCCTTCAATGGCATTGTTACTCCTGAGCTCACCACTAGTCCTCAGCAAGGCATCTTGTTCGGTTGATTTTACACAAATCCTGGCACTGTGTCAGAAAACAACCTTGATCTGAACCATTTGCAGTATTTTTAAATGTGACAAACAGCCAAGGTGAAAAAAATTCCAGAAGTGATTTTTTAAAAACCTGTTTGACTTAGATTAGATTATTATATTGCTATATTCATAATATTATTTGTACTCTGGCTCTTAAATTGTACCAGGAGGATTGTTGGCATTCCAGAAATGAAACTTTGTAAATTGCCAGTTCATTCATTCTGGTATTCTCTCCTTTACAAAATCAAGAGGCCACATCTATAACAACACAATTAACAGAGCAAATTAAAAGCCATAAGTTTTTATTACACTTACAAGAAGTACCAAGATGCATTCTCATGTTTTGATAGAGGAACAGATAGAACTGCATCCATGGAAGTGAAATCTTAAGAAAAGAAGATATAATTTGACCATGTGTCAGTCCCAAGTAAACATTTTTGTGATTTACTGGAAATTAGTTTTCGATTTAAGGGAAACATGGAGGAAAAAAATATTTTTTTAAATCAGTCCTGAAGATAAAGCGCTTGAAGACCTTCCATTTCTTTTGATATCATAATATTTAGAGTGATGGGAATTTTATTTGCAATCATTATAGATACACTAAAATATTCTTAAATACTTTTTCATTCTTTTAGATATAATTTCTGTTTTCCTACTAGATTATTTTTTTCCTTCTGCTTGCACCAGGGTCTAATGAAGTCACATTACTAATGGCATTCTCTCGATATATTTATGTAATTAGTTATGGAACATCTTATTGTGGATTACTTTGCATCAATTTTAGCATATCAAATTCATGCAGGGAGAAAATACTAAATACTGCTGATTGATTTTCCCTTAAGGTCCACTTGAAATGATGTTGTATTTTAATTGCAGATGTTACTGGTTGCACTTCTGTTTTTATTTAGGCCAACATAAGCCAGGAAAAAATTAATTCAAGTCAATAGAGATTTAGTGAGGCCAAAATAAAACAAAACAACTGTGTAAAGAGACATTTAGTCTTTTGTTTACAGTAAAGCATTAGATTCATCAGTGATATATCCATGTGACTGCGTACCAATCCTCTTATTTTATGCATCCTATTTTTCTAGTTCTTGTAATTCCCACCTACAACCATAATCCTTATGACTGTAAATACAAATGTTTCTTGAGAACCAAAAACATCTGGTGCTGACAGAGCTTTTTTTAGGTAAAGGACATTGAGCCAATTTGCATATTTTGGTGCACACACCATCTACACCCAGAAAGTCAACATGAGGAGGGTGGAATAATCAACAGCTTTTGCAAAGGCGTTTGCTTTTCTTTTTCCTTTTTCTTAATCTGGAAATCAGATACAGTTTGTAAGCCATCGCAAGTTAAAGGATCAGAAACAATTTTTCTTCGGGAATGGCAAAGGCAAGAAATCTATAGGGCGTAAGGTGGAGATCAACACATTTTTGAGAGATTACCTACCATTCCTCCTGGATGCCAGAAGGGGATCTGATGACCTGAGAGTTTGCTTCCATTTCAAGGTTCTTAAAAAATTTCACTTGTAGACAAGAGTTTTAGTGGCCCAAGTCAAGAGGGCCATGTTGATGCTTTTAGTACACGTTAAAGTCTATCTTGCTTGTTTGAACAACATGTTCCTGACTGTTCTAGCCAGACAGCCAAGTTAAACTTCATCCTCTTGCCTTCAATATATGATTTGACATAAATCATGGCAGCAACGGCATGTCCAGGACCTTTGCCAAACTGAACATTTAACACAGCTTACGTCCTGAGTTAGCATTCCTTACACAGCTCCTATTCTGTTTTTTTTTTTTTTTTTTTTAGTACTAGCTTTACATTTTCTATTCTAATTGAAGCAACGTCACTGAGTGTCGCCTTATCTTATCTGTGACCCGTTCTTCACCAATAACCTGCAGATCTCAAGGCCTGAAGTTAAATCAAGTGACCTGGCCTTTTTTGCTGGGCCTGGCAAGAAGATGTGGAGGCTTGTAAGACTGTCTCCATTCCATGGTTCACGTGTTGTTTGAAATTCACTGTCATGAAATCAGAGGCTCTCTTGGGTGCTCGTACTGCAAAAAAAGGTGACTGTATCTCCTTCATCCTAGCTTGGCCTTGTTAATATTATTATTATTTTCAAGATAGTATAGCCTGTGTGACCAAATGTTACTCCAGGTGTATTCTAACATGCTTTGGGAGTTCCTAAAGGCGAACACTATTGAAGCAAACTGCTATGTGCCACTGATGGTGTTTTGCACTGGACAATGTTTGCTTTTCAAAACCTGCATTCAGTAGATAAAATAAGTCATTAAATTACTTTTCACATGTCTGCTGCAGCACAGCTAACCTCCTGCTTAACTGTTCAGGCAGACTTCAGCAAACACTGTACATGGGAGAGCTGAAAAGGGGCCCAAACATAATGGTAGGGGTGAATTTGTTTCTGTGTTGGCAAAAACTTCTATTTCTTCCTAAATCAAATATACCAGCACAATGGAATCACCCCAAAATACAGTATATTGTGTTGTTCTTAGGTTTTAACATGGGAGGCTGTGCCCTCATTGTTCTTTCCACTATGCCAGTAAGCAGTAGTGTTTACTGTACAATTTCCATGGGTTTGGCTTTTGTGCTCAGTTAATTATAAGGAAGCAGCTACAATTTAAGTCGTTGCATTTCTGAAAACAGGACAAAGTGCTACCAGACAAAACATTTATGTTCTCTAACAGAGCAAGTGCTTTTGAATGCCTTAAAAAAGCACTAGAGACTTAATTCTTCCTATCCATGTCCAGTCCTGAGTCTTCTTCACCATGTGCGAGTGAGCTCTATGTCAAAGGCGAACAAATTAGGAGTTTAATACATTTGCAATGTCAGTATACATAACAGAAGCTATCTGGGGAGCATCAGATGATCTTCATGGGACTGAAGTCCTGTTGCCTGTCACTCAAAACACATACAGTGAAAGATGACAAGGGCCAATGCTGCACAATGGTATTGATGCAAAAGAATTTTTGTGCGCTTATTGGGGTTGCTAATAGAGCAGTAATGAGACAAACCCAGGTTTGATAGATGTGGACAGCTCTTTTCCTGTGAGAATGACTCAGACCTAAGGAGGCAACTTCATTGCAGAGACAATGAAACTATGTCCTCTCTTTTGAACTGTACCTCAGTTTCACAATCTGGAAAAGTTCATGTACAACAGAATGCCTACGTGATGGGCTAAAACTAGCTGCCTCCATGTTTTCTCATGGTCATCTTACTAAAGATTCCTCATACCTCTAGAATAATTGAGTTTATTTTGACGGCCTACCACTGGTGAGTCTCTGCAGAGCCAAATGTTAGGATAACTGCAGAAGAGTTTGCCTGTAAGGTTGTTAGATATATTACATATCAACCAATATCCTGAATGGTTTGGCTATACAATAAAGTACCAATGTCTCTGGAAAAGCTGCTGCCTAGTGAGGTTCCTCTGTTTTTTTTTCTTTCATTTGTATTCATCTTGTCCCTATCAATGGTTGCTTATAATTTTGAGAACATTTTATGTGTTGGGTCTCAATGTTTTGCTTTTTTTTTTTTCCTGACTGTGTTTAGCAGCAAATGAGCAAATGCTGTCTTGTTAAAAGATACATGTTTCTGATGGAAACTAGTATGGGAGTACTTCACTCATTTTACCTTTGTCTTAAATTAAAATGTAAATCCTGGAAAATAAACTGAGTAGTGAAACTGCACCTCCTGTTCTGCTTTCTAAACTTATACTGGTTGATTAGTGAACTTACTGAAGGCTTATCTTCTCACGGAAATGAATTTGGATTAAGGGTGTGTGCAAGAATTCAAATTGTGCTGCTTGTCAGTGATTGGCTTCCTGGGTGATTGCTCTTATCTGCAACTAAAGAGTGGTCTGTGGACAAAGCTAGTTCAGAATAGGACACTCTTTCCAGCTCCAGAAAACATTTTTCTGAATTACCTTAATCTATAAATCTATGCCTATTCTGTGCAAACAGGGTCACAAAAGGAATAAATGCAAGTTCTAGCATGAGATGCTCAAAAGAGGCAGGAAGGGATGGAGGACAAGGGCTGTGCTATTGGCCCTATAAAGCATTAAAAATGAACCCCCCAACTTTTCTATAAAGAGCTCCCACAAGAGTTGATAACAGTTGAAACAAAAGACACATATCTGCTGCTGCTAAGTCTCCGTATTCCTTCTGTGAATAATATTGCATCTCTGACAGGAGTAACAGTTCTTCCTTACTTGTTGGACATTACAGTATTTATGGCATTTTTTGTTAACAACCTGGATTCCTGGATATATTCCAGAATGCATGATTCCATTTTGTTTACCCATATTAGCCCTGTAGATTCAGTTTCTGTAACCAAAGCATTTGCTTCTTGTTGTTCTAAATGGCAAATGGCTGTGTTGTCAGTCTGTGGATTCACAGGCAGGGCATTCCTATGGTTTATACTGTTAGTACACCTAGTTGGTAAAGAAAGCTCATTATATCAACCTTGCACAAAATGATTTGGCCAACACCACCTTTCCCTCATTCTTTTAACTATTCAATATTTACCTAAGAAAGTGCCACAGGTTCTGTATACACATATCTCTATCACTCAGAGATGTTTCAGCAGCAATGGCAATGATGGGTCAGTCTCAATTTACAATAGCTAAGAAATGTCATATCTGGTGCAAAGGATTTCATTGTCCAGTTTCTAACTCCTCCAAAGCATCCTTCTTTAAAAACTTGAGCAGCAAGAGGAAGAGGAACCATTCATATTAAGTTTTTTTTGCAGAAACGTTTTACTTCTGAATTTAAAGAAAAACACAGCTATCCATATATTTTGGTTTCTGGTGTGACTGTCCCTGTGGACCTAAACATAACTAAGAGTTTTGCAAGCCTGTCCAAGTTTATTGAATCAAGAAAGCCAAAGATTATTTGTAAATTAATGAACGAGTTACTTAGCCCACAGCTGTGGGCTTAGAGCCCCCTGAATTAGATTTAAGACATTTATTTTTTCATCTACATACAGATGTAGAGATTTTTTTTAATTTATTTTTTATTTTTTTTTCCAATTGAGATGCCTAGTCTAAATCACCAAGACCTATAGTCTAATGGCATTAAGCAGCATGAGCTACTTAGGTTCTTTTTCCCAGGACTAACCTCAGATAGCTTTCTTGAGCAAAAAAAAGCATACACCTTCCTATTTCATTCAAGACTGGGCAATGAAGTCTTACCTCATGTTTTCTGCACACCCAAAGTGTCAACAATTATGGCTGAATGGAAGCATTGAAATAATAATATTGTTCAATGAGCAGTCTTTTTGCACCACTGAGTTTTGTCTTGTTTTTATGAAAATCAAAGAAAAACAAACTTAAAAGAAATGGCTCCAACACTGAAAATAAATGTGGCCTTCCCTTGGGAAGAATGCCTAAAACTACAGATTTTCTGCAGCTTTATTTTTGTGGAAAACATTTTATAAGCTTTATAGAGGAATGAGCAGAGGCATGTTTAACAATAAAAAAGGTATTGAAAATGCAATGATTTGGTAGGAAAGTTAACCTTCTTGTGTTTTAAAGAATGGTTTACAGGAAGAGCTGTGATGTTGGATATGTTTTCAGTTAAGATAGCATATGTACAGTACAATCAGTTTATTTCACATGAGCGTTAGGATTCTTGGTGAAGAAAGGCTCTATTATAAATGCAGCACACGATTATCATTATCAATATGTTAACAATAGTAAGAATTACTGCAAAGGAAGTGAGCTATTTGTTCAAACAATATTACTTTATCATCAATTCCTATCTATGTACAATTTGAATGTGATTAAATCCAGTCCTCAATAATGGCAAAGTCCAACTGAATTTCATTTACAGTGCATTAAGCAGGAAAGGAAGATAATTTGGGAAGTGTGGGATGTTTGGATTTTGCTTACTTTGGCTAGAACCATTCCTGTATAATACATTCCTGGCTCTCCCTTTTTTTGCCGTTAACTTTTTTTTTTTTTTTTTTTCAGTGCTAGAAGACTGTGCTTACAAAATAGGGTTGCATACTGCTCCTGGTACATGTGAGCCAAGGGGAAAACCCTTTCTGTTCCATGTCCTACGGTCTTTTAAAGGCAGTGATAACATTTTTCACTCCACTGCTCATGACAAATATTTTTAATTTACTGCAGGAAAAAAAAAAAAAAGGTAGAACAGTGTTTTGCTTGTGTGTGTCTATCACAGAAGGGGATAGTCCCCGGCCTGATGCATTTGGGCCCTACACTGAGCCCATTTGGCTCTAAGCTTCCCCAGGTAGATGGGGATTTTAAAGCTAGCTTTTTCCTTTGTCCCTCAATTACATGTCCTTGGCATGGCTCCACTCTCAGAAGAAGTGAAATAGTCGCAGTGCTGCTTTTTCATCACCACCCCCAGCGTCACCATCTGCTCTGCAGGATCTCCAGCCCAATGGGTGCTCTGAATTTATGGCAATCTGAGTCAGACTTTGCTAAGACTTGTCAACACATTTCCTCTTTAAACAGCACAAAAAGCGACATGGTGAGGGGGCGGAGGGAGCTTTGGTAGTGATATTTTGGAAGTCTGTATGCACTACCCATTCTCCTTTTCCTCACCAGCTGGGAGCACCCTCTGAGAGCAATTCCTTTATCCCAACTGCCTCATGGGCAAATCGTGGGAGTGTCTGGGGTGGGTGGAAGGGAAGCAGCAGCTACAAGATGATCCCTATTATCCAAGAACCTCCTTCCAGACCATGGATTAGTTGCTGGTAGCCCCAGGTACAAGCAATACAAGCCATTGCCTAGAGTCCTGACCTTCGTCTAGTCCTGTAGGTCATTTCTACCCTTCATCAAAGTACATTAGGCCACCAACTTCACAGCATGCATCTGCACGGAGTCTTCCTCACCTTCCCTATCCCCCCACTCCTGCATTTTTGGTACTTTGTAGGTCCCCTAGTTAAGGGGCCTGTAGATAAGAAATTGCTGTGAAACAGCTGAAGTCTTTCAGCTTTTCAGAAAGTCAGACTCTCTCACCTCCAAATAAATCTTATTTGACCTTACCTGTGTTTGTAGTCAGAAACAGGCTTCTGGACAACAATAATTTACTCCTTTCCTTTCTCTGTACCCTCTGGCACTCAGTATTGTCTAAGACTGCTACCACCCACCTGAAAATTTTAGTTCTGCTTTAGGAAAATTCCACTGCTCCAAACTCTAGCCATTTTTAGGAAAGTAAGTGAAAACTGGCTGCCATTACCTTTTAGTCGTCATGCAGTCTTGTTTTGGACCAGTCACTAACTGATAGTTCCCTATGCCTGGTCTCTTTCAAATCCAGCGTAGCTGCCACTCCTTTGCTAATTAGTGCAAGAAGCAGGAGTTAGTAGGAGGAGGTAAAGACAGGTCTAAGACAAAAATAAAACCAGTCCTGTTACATCTACAAAGAAATTTCTCAGTTCTTTAAAGGGTCACAACATGCAGTCCTGTTACCTCAAAGCACAGTACCAGGAAGTTGCTTTCCTTTTTTGCTGATACTGTATCAGAAGTATCAAGTGTTTGATGGACAATGCCTGACCTAATAATGAAAAATCCTTAGTTTGTCAACCTATTGCCTTTAAAGAGCCTAAAGCTTTCTATATTTCAGAAGAAAAGAAAAACAACAACAAAACATTTTTCCTTTAAAAAGTCATATTACTGTGCTTCTACCCCATACCCTCCTGACTGTGGTATGTTCGAGTCATGGAGGGCTGGCCGTAAGCAAATATCCTAGTGGATTTATTACGTCAAAGTCATGTTCTCTCCATTGTGTCTAATGCTAAAGGTATTGAGGAAATTCCGTTGGTAAAATCATTTTCCAGTCTCCCTGCATTCATTGCCAAGAACACCAGCAGCTTATAACCAGAGTTACTATTGGCCTGTAGTACTTCCCCCCCCCCCCCCCCCCCAAAGGAAAGCAAGGGCAAAAAGAACAGAGTTGCTGAAATATAATATAAAAGAGAAAAAAAGCTAAAAACAGCACTTGCTGGTCCTCAGTTGAAAAAGACTATGTGAAACCAGTGGAATGAAGTCCTAAAGTGAAACAGATACAAAAATATACTCCTTGAATAAAGATCTTGCTCTAGCTGGGACCTGTCTATCTTTGGTGTAAACAGGCCAGTTCAAGGATGTTCAAAACTATGCTGCAGGTAAAAGGCTCCTCAGGGTGCAGTGCCCTTCCCAACTCATTTCATATGGTTACACTTATATGATATGAGATCCTCCCAAATTACCAGTCTCCAGTGGCCATTCCTGTTGTTTGGGTCACTTTTATCTTTGCAGTAGAATAAGGAGTCTGGAATGAGCTAAATAATCTTCCTTTGCAACAGCTGGGATTTCTCTCTAGGAAAATTAAGGAGATTTACAACTCATAAAGCTGTAAGTGAGAGCAATTAGATTTGTGTTTACAACTCGCTATCTTCAGTTACTAAATAAGCAGAGGCCTTCTGTGTGTACATGCAGTTCCTTATGCCTAAGGACAGAACCCGTTCTCCCAAAACAAACTAGGATTTCAGGTGTTTTTCAAACCAGATTCTCAAACCAAAAGCAAACTTTGAAGATGTTCAAATTCTGCTCTGTGATTTTACATATATGGGACCCTTCCTTATTTCACAGCTGCCCGTAAAGAGAAAATAGAAGGATGGCATTTTTCTACACATTGCAGGCCTTAAAGCTCTTTTTGAATTGCCTCCCCCACCGTTTATCTTCATTCCTCTGCTCATTCTTTCCCATACCATGTGCTTGTGATGCAAACGCATGAACAGCACGTGGCCTCGAAGTCCATGCTCACAGCAGAGATGTTGTAGCTCCAAGTTTACTGCACTTACAGAGCTGGAAGAGTTAATGAAGAGTAAATGGCAACAAGCAACTTGAGAAGAGGGAGAGATGTTAAGAATTGAGGCATTGTGTTCTGAATTAATGGTTCGTACACAGAAAGGAAATTAAAAGCTTTTCCTGTTATAGGCAGTTGGGATTGGTACAGGGTCTGCTCATACTTAGAAAAAAATAAAAAAATAAAAAAAAATAGTAATGTACTCCAAACAACTTCAAGTAAGCTGAAACTTACCAAATTGTTTATTCTTTCTCCCAATATATCATATGGTTTAACACTTGTGATCAGAGCTGTGCTGTTCAACAACTGTGATCAGAGTTGCAGGGCTGCAAATGGTGCTGGAAATATGCTGGATGGATATATGTAAGCCTTTTTCTTCTTGCTCTGCTAACAATGGAGAAGGACAGTAGGAGATGAAAGGGAAGAGTATTTAGAAGTGTAACCAAAGCATCTTGTATCACACATTAAAAAATAAATAAATAAATCTTAACAGTGAATCACTAAAAATATCTATCCATTGTATTAACATTGTGTTAAATTCCTCTTCTAAGAAAGATGTTATCAGGTTTGTCAAGACAGCATCATCTGTTATGAATAACTATCTTCAAAAATAAATTTATCTTTAGAAAAGAAAATTAGCGCAGCTGGAAGAAATTCCTCCAGGAACAGTGATACACAGACTCGCCAGTACCAAACAATACATGACAGTCTGTTTACCTACTTTTTGACCAGTAGATCTCATTTTTGGTCTTTTTTTTTTTTTTTTTTTTTTCCTCTCCCACAGCATGCCTTGTCTTTTCTTAGATGATTGTTTCTTCCTAAGGTCACTAAGATGATTTCTAAAGACTTAAATTATTCATGAAGGTACTCAGCAGTTTGGCTCCATGGGAACAGTGGTATAAATTCATTTAATGAGAAAATACAACCTGCTGCTTGACCTACCCTGCATAATTGTAGGCTGGCATAAGACCAACTTCGGTCACGAATTTTGTGGAGCCTGATGTACAATACCACGTAGATCCTTGCTCCATCTGCTCCTAGGTTTACCTGAGACAGGTACCTAAGAAGAAGAGCAGGAGCACAAGTTTGCTTGATGGAGATTAGGAAGGGACCATCCAAAAAAATGCATACTGGATCATAGCCATGTAAAACAGAAGAAAACATCTATTGTAAATAACTTTATAATGTTTAAGCTTGAAAGAAACTCCTAGCTTTCAGGTCTTAGGCAGTAGTTCACAGCTGCAGACCTCAAGGATTCCTCCCTAGTTCAATGTGACTTTACACGAATACAAATTTTCTGAGTGTCAGGAACACTTTGGGACCTACATGGAAGAATCCCATGGGTTAGAGCCCTAGAAGGATGGGGGATCCATGAGAATGTGTCAGCATTCAAGCATCACTTCCTCCAAGTTCAAGATCAATGTATCTCTATGAGTAAGAAGACAAGCAAAGGGGGCAGAAGATCTGCATGGATGAGCAAGGAGCTCCTGACAAAACTCAAACAGAATAAACACAGCAATAAACACAACAAATCCTGAGACAGGGCTTTTTGGAGATTACAGGCTCTCACTAAAGATTGGGAAAACAGCATAAACATTGGAGTTACTTCATGATCATGGAAATTTTCCATAACTTTGGGAAACTAGAGGTCAGTTGTGCTGTCAGCAAATATCAAGTTAAGTACTACTTTGACTTCTGACAGCAGTCACTAATTCCCATCTCTTTGTCCCACAAAGCCACACAATCACAGTGTCACCCTTGTCAAGCATATTCTTGTGATCAGTAACATTTCATGGACGCAAGCTCAAGCCAGCAGACGTGAGCTTCCAGGAAACACCGTATATCAGTATCTTGGGATGGTTTTATCTTCCTGAGTGTAGGAGTTCATTTAATACAAAACATTATATCTCAAGGGCAGAGAAGTCAATGGAAAGATCTTCATTGACTACAGCTGGGTTTGGATCCACCTGTCATCCTCATTTCACTGCCTCTGGCAATCTTGTTTATCAGCTGACACAAAGTGCTCTAAAATAGGGCTGTAGCTATGTGTAACACAGGGTGTCAGGAAGAAAGGCCTGTGCCAGGCAAGCAGGAAATCAAAGGGCCTTCTTCAGCAGCACAGTGCGAATAACTCAGCAGCAAAGTGGGCCACCCATTATGCTTCATATCACCGCATTTATTCTTATCAGCCTCTGCTAGTAAACAGTGGTAGCAGTAGTAAATACATAGGAACTTTCCTAAAATATGACTAAAACAAATTATAAAGAATATTTATTTTTGCAGTGTCAGGGCTCTCCACCTTTATTAGCATCAGTTCATCCAACTTACTTTTTTTCCATGAAGAAGTTTGCACTGTGATTTTTCTCTCTCAGCTCTCTCCCTTAATCCCATCTATCACAGCAAGCTTGCACTTACTGGAATCCTTTGTCAGTGTTATCAGGACACTGGGGATCTTCATACCATATTTCATGCTGCTTTATAAAGATGAAGTGTCACTTAATGAAGGCTAATCCTTTTCAAAGTACAGTTCCCAGCTACTGAGTTGCTGGATTTTTGGGCCTGCTTTTGACCTCTACCTGTCTACCAACCTTCAACAAAATTTATGAGTGACTTAGCAGGACCCAGGAAAATGAAACCATTCTTTATGGATTAGGTTTTCCTGTGAATTCTGGGATATAATTATATAGGGTATGGTTACTATTAGGCTCAGAGAACAATACTATTAACCCACGATCTTTATATGTTAGGATTTTGTTGTTTCTTCAGACAAATTCAGAACACTTCTTTCTTCAACTTTGTTTGTTTCTTAGATTAGAAAGACCCTGATTAAGTACAGCTTAAGCAAACATTCCTATATTTTTATATGATCATTATTTGTTACGCAAAACTAAATGTGCATTGATGAATGTTAATGACTTCCCTTTGGGGGTAGGGGAGGAGATTAAGTCATAGGTTAATAAAAGGGAATAGGCAGGTAAAATTTCCACAGTAATGAAACAATGTGTTTTATATTTGCATATCTGTACTCAGACCAGGAGATTCCCCTTTTTTGGACACTGTTACCCATTTAAACATAAACTTGTTCAAGTCTATGCTAAAAAGTCTGCTTTGGCTGGCTAAATGAAGCATAGCTGGGGTAACCCCAAGGGGATGATTTAGACTGTTCAATTTAGACCTAATCAGATGTTTGAACCAGCCAGGGACATGGAGGTTTAGTATGGTCAGCAGTACTACTTCTGGTCCCTTCATTATCCTATATATTTCCCCGATTCCTCATGAAGATGGACCCCTCCCATCCCCCATCCTGGTTTTGCGTAGGGATTGGAGAGGAACAAGGGAGAAATTACTGAACTGTAAGGACCAGGTTTTTCTTAGTGGTGAATGTCCCTGTATAGAATTATTTTCCTATGAGGTATCTCCTTAATTTTTAAGATCACAAATGTTCTGCCAATGGGGAGTACATCAATGTTCATCAGATGGACATTTAAGGCCAGGACTCTGTTTTGCAGCAGCAGATCAAGGTTGGAAATCCTACTGATACAAGCTTGAAGAGTCTAGGAGCATGAAGAGGAATATGGAGTTCACCATGGAATACTTCTTCCAGGAAGAAATCCTTGCCTATTCCTGCAGGAATTACTTCAGAGCAAGCAGGGCTGGAGATGAATAAGAGTAGGGAGAATGAGCAGCTGTTATACCAAAATCAATCAGGCACATGCTCTAGGAAAGGGGAAGTGAAGGAAACGTGATCAGTTGTAGGTTAGTGAGGTTACTTTGCCCCCAGGGAAACCTGCCCAGTAGCCTAAGTAGTTAAAACGTACAACATAGCATTTGCTTCATTGTGGCTACTTACGTGACAGCTCTCAGGGTAAAGGTACCATAAATCATACATTTTTTTGGTCAGGATACTTAAAAGTCTGGTATAAACAGGCTCCTGACAAAAATGTTACACCACTGGAATGGCCAGGAGTCATTTATTTTATATGTTTACAGCTTCTCTTCTCCATATTCAAAACAATCTGGTTTACAGCTAAATGTGAGTTATCAGGGGACTTTGAAAGCCAGTAATATCAATGGCTTAACAGTGACAGATTAGCTAGCTATAGAGAACTGAGGTGCTTATTTCTCAGGAAATCGTTATGCATTTCATTCCAAATGCTTTTCGAAATACTTATAATGAAACCATTAACCTAAGTTGCCCCTTACCCCAAACCAATCTCAGTTTGTCTTGGAGCTGTCAAAGCACCACTACAGAGCAGGACTAGCAAGTTCACAAAGTGTGCTGCAACGAGATGGGGAGGGTAGAACAGCAAAACCCTGATAACAGAGCAGAAATAAATAAATAAATAAATTACTCAAAGGATCTCTCCTTTTTGTTATCTAAAAGGCAGGATCTTGTTTTATTTTAAATTAAAGAGGATGTATCACTCCAAAAGTTAAAGTACTACAAAATCTGCTGGAGCAGTGCTACCCTAAGGCAGTGTGAAATGAATGGGTTAATTCTACATGTGAAATTCTTAATCCTGCAGATGCTAAAGAGTGCTGAATTTAACAAAATCTTAAAAGGTTAAATTTCAGTATGACTGGAGGTAGTCTGCAGATTTCATTCAGATATAGGAAAGTGGTGTTGATTTGGCTGAACTTGTGGTAGCTTACCTGATAATCAATCAATAAATAAAGATGACCTTAATTATGTCAGAAAAATACCACATTTGGAAAACTGCTAAGTATCTGGGTATTTCCACTGGGCTTCTTGGACACCTGACAACCATGTAAGAAGTTCCTATGTTTCCAACAGGAATAAATTGTTATGTTAGAGCAAACAGAAAACTCAAGTAGAACTAATAAATAAGTTTCAGAGTCTATCTGATGGTAGCATAAGAAGATTACAAGTGGAAAAAAAAAAGATAAAGCATTTATAACAAGTTACATGCCTCAATAGTTCCTTATCAGGTTATGTGAATAGCAAAGATTAGACAAGTGCCATTTAAGAGTATAACAAAGTGTATATAAGAGAAGGATTTAGCAGTGTTGACACTTTCAGGAAACCAGAAGGTAGGCTTTCCTATATATCTTATTAAATCCCTTTTTTTAAAGCACTGTTTGCTTGTCATAAAAAGAAATCAGTAACAAAGCTGTCTGTGCAAAAAACTGTCCACACAGTCTTGGATAAAGAGGCATTATGTCTTAATCTGTCAGTGTTCCTTGACAAATGGACAGAACTCTTCTTCAGCAATTTGTCATTTGTCAACTAGTCCTGAGCCATGGAAGTTTATAAGTGACATAGCTGGTTAGTTCACTGATTGGATTTCAATGGTAAAACCAAACCAAGAGATATCCAACACCCACATTGGTTTAAAATGAGACTTTCAGCATGGTAAAAAGGAAAAAATTTTTTTCCCTCAGTTTTCAGTTTATTTGTTACAGTATTGCAGTTTAAGTTTATTTAAATGCCCTGTATATAAACATACAACCATAAACATGTTTTTTCTTAATTTTAAATACAATCCACGTATTGTTTATACTGATATAATTTATTATTATAATATATTTTATGTCCCAAAACATAAAATGTAAGCAAAATTAATGTAAGTTAAAGCCACTAAAAGTTGTATTTTTACCTTGCTGAAACATTTTTTCCTGATTAAAAGTATCATTTTCTTTGTCACAGTCTTTCAAAATATTTCCTTTTTTTTTTTTTTTACTTTCTAAGGGAAAAATCCTTCAATGACATTTTAATTAATATTTTACAGATTAACTCCAGTTCACAAGCTTTAAGACATTTTGCCTTTAGTATTCTGTATTTTCACAGTGGTTTGGGATGAAATGATAACATACTACTACTATGTGCAACATTTGCTCTAAACTCCTACTAGATTTTCTGAAATGGTAACTGCTAAAGTCCAGAAATGGATTATGATTTCTAATGGAAAAATAGTACTTTTTGCCTTAAAAATGCATTCATTTAACTTGACATGATACCTTTATCATTTATCCAACATTATTTGTAATTATGACTTATGTGATAGTCCTCCACAATATTCTGGTATGTCTGGACCTAATGCAGGGACATCAGAGAGAGCAGTAATGCTTAAAGCTATTCTGTAGCCATTCCTTGGTTAGGAGGAACCTGGTATGTGTGCATCATCTCTGAACATGTTTTCCAACAAGTACAAATCTTTAAAGCTAGTATTTGTATTGCACGTTGACTTGTTAAAATCCCTCTAATATGCATACAACTACATAGAAACAATTTAGCTCAGGTTTATCCTACACACGATGAAGAGAACTTAGTAATTTGTGAAGATCAATATAATCACTGAACAATTACTATAGGAATTAATATAGATTACCATGGAAAAAGTACCAACCAGAGAACAAGTCAGAGGATCTATGTCAAACCCTGCAGATGTCCACTGCACTTAATGGAAAGCCGAGATTTACATCCTCTCTTTATGACAGGCACCAGAGGACTTTGAGGCTTGTGAAATAGCGAGTGATGCCAAGCCTGGCTTTAAGCATATATTCTCCTTCACATGAGGAAATTTCATGCAACTATAACCTCTTCCGTCTTTTCCTGACAGACTTTTGATAGGTTTTCACTGTGCCCTGAATGATTTCTCTTTCGCTGTGTATAACAGCATTACTTGTGGCAAACTGACTAGTCTCTACAAAGCATGTGCTACATGTTCTTAGAAAAATATCAGATCCAGAAAGGAGTTTAATTAACCTCTGTGGTCAATCTGATAAGGCACAAACTTATTTGCAACAGTAACACTGGCTAAATACAGATGGTTAAGCTTGATGAGGACATGAGCAGTTAATATGTCCTTTAAGCTTTTACTTTCCTCTACATACCATTATGGCATTTGCCTTTTATGATATCTCCCCTGCTATGAAATTTTAGACAGATGCAAACTCCTGGGAGGCCTGTGGCATGCAGTTTAAATCTATGCATATTTCTACCCAAGGAATGAGAAATTATCTGATGCATTTCTCTGGCTTCATTTTGCTGTTTGTGTGATGATGCTTTCTTGCATGCATGTAATACTGGTGAATCACTTTGGTGATCCTTTTTGATGAAAGGAATCCCAGGTCCAGAGGCTAGGCTGAATGACCTGGGCAAGGAAGATGTGTCTTTGGTGGAAAAGAATCAGGTCAGGGAACACTTGAGCAGACTGGACATTCACAAGTACATGGGCTCTGATAGGATGCACCCACAAGTGCTGAGGGAACTGGCAGAGGTGATTGCAAGGCCACTCTCTATACTCTTTGCTTGATCATGGCAACTGGAAGAACTTCCCAAAGACTGGAGGAAAGCAAATACCACTCCTATATTCAAAAAGGGCAAGAAGGAGGGCCCAGGGAACTACAGACCAGTCAGCCTCACCTCTGTCCCTGGTAAGGTGATGGGACAGCTAATCCTGGAAACCATTTCCAGGCACGTGAAGAAGCAAATCATAAAGAGTAGTCAGCATGGCTTGACCATGGAGATGTCATACCTGACCAACCTGTTAAGTATCACCAGCAGAACAAAGGAGGTGATCCTTCCCCTCTGCTCAGCACTGGTGAGGATGTACCTGGAGTACTATGTCCAGTTCTGGGGCCCTCAGTACAAGACAAATCTGGACATACTGGGAAGAGTCCAGTAGAGGGCCACAAGATGATGGAGGGCTTGGAGCACCTCTCCTGTGAGAAGAAGCTGGGAGAGCTGGGCCTGGTCAGCCTGGAGAAGAGGCGGCTCAGGAGGATCTTATCAATGTCTATAAGAACCTGAAGGGAGAATGTAAAAAAGATAGAGCCAGCCTCTTGTCAGTGGTGCCCAGTGCCAGGACCAGAGGCAATGGGCACTAACTGTAACACAACAGTTTTCATCTGAACATAGGAAGCTCTTTTGTACTGTGCGGGTGCACAAGCATGGGCACAGGTTGTCCAGACAGCTTGTAGAGTCTCCCTCCTTGGAGATCTTCAAAAGCCACCTGGATGTGATCCTGGCCAGCCAGCTCTGCGTGGCCCTGCTGGACCAGAGGTTGTACCAGATGGATACAGAGGTACCTTCTTGTCTCAACCATTCTGTGATTCTGTGAGAGGTACTATCTAAATGTAAATTTTTTATTTTTAGGAATACTATTTTTAACTTTGTGTCAGCAATTATATGAACAGACATTTGAAAACCCTGACTAATTCCCTTTGAAAATCAAGACATAAGCCAGAACTGTCACATGCATAGTTTGAGCCTAGAATAAGAGGCATTCAGGGAGCGCAGGAGTTAAAAGCAAGAAATGCTGGAAAAGATTGGCAAAGTCTATAAGATTTCCCCACTATATACCTTCCCTTTTTGAGAGAGAGAGAAAAGAGAACAGAAAAGAAACTGGTTGTTTTCTTCATTAAAAGCCTATCATATTCAAAAGGGGTCTTGTAACTACCATCATCAGCTTTGACTACAGCTTTCTTTGTAACATGGCTTCCAGCAGTCCCAGTCCCTGTCAGACCTGGGAGCCTCTGCTGGCCAAATTCACTCATTTTGTGCCACTGAGAACAGTATGATACTGCATCTGCAACCTATTTGAAAAGATCTGTCTAACCTGCTCACAAAGAGTTCGGTCACTCTTGCTGTGTGCTTTAAAGGATGCATGCACCAATTTATATACACAGTACTAGAAGTGTTCTGTGTGTCAGAACTATTTGGTCTTATTTTGGAAGTAGATCGGAAGTTGGCTTCAATTCACATGCTTTCCACATTTGCCAAAGAATGAAGATCACTTAGAAGGTATCTGTGCTGATATTGTTGTACTGATAAGAGTTGGTTTGTTTTGCCTTCCACCAGCCACCTTCCTCCATTTACATGAGGTCCTGTATCCTGCACTGAACCCGTGCACACCATGTGCTTTTCTTGAGTCAGCACCAAGATTCCTGCCAAAGGTTTTATGATGCCAAAGGGGCATCCTCTTGCCATGTGGTCTCCATCCCTGCGAGGAATGTCTCTGCAGGAACTTGCTTCTCCTCCATGTATCTCTCTACTCCATGCAGAATAAGAGAGATGGTATGCTGACAGGTCAGAAGCCAGGAACAAGGAATTATGCAATTCCTGTCCATCAGCTTTCTGCGTTAAGATCTGCACATGGGTGAACTCCCAACACTCTGCAGAGAGGGGCTAGCTGGCAAGTCAGCATCAGCGTCAGCCTGCTACGTGGAGGTGAACAGACCTCCCTCCATGGTCAGGCTGTTAGGGGTCAAGTAAAACATCTTCAGGTTGAGATGCAAGGCAGATATGGGCCCAAGGCTAGCATTAAGGACAATGTAACTTCTACAATACCTTTAGTGACATAGGAGAATTATGCAAAACTAGGTAAGAACAGATGAGGACAGATTCTTCACTGAGTATATTCTTTCACCTCACTGTTTGCAGTGGTTAAGCTTTAGGGAAAGCAGCAATTTATTGTCTTCCTCCAGAAAACCTTTTCCAAGTGATAATTTCTACAGGAAAAAAAAAAAAAAAAAAAAAAAAAAGGACCAGAAACAGAATGAAAACTACTGGAATAAGTGTTTCTACTGTCCAACCTGCAGCATTTTCTACACTCCAAGTACATACACATGTCCAATAATGACACTATCTCACCTTAATTCAGGGCCTTTCATCCTTTAATGCTCAGCTTCACAAGTTTTTTTAAGAATGTTGTGTAGATTTGTGATTTCTATTTGTAGAAATGCAGAGCACAGAGGAAAAACTGCAGAGTAGAAGATAATAATAGCACTATGTTTAGTTGAAAATAGTTGGCAAGTTTCACAGACATAAAATTTACTCCAAACTGGAATCAGACCTCCATGAGATTAGTAACTTCTCCTTCACTGAATTTATGTGTAATCTTAAATTTTGATCTGTAAAATTGTTCTTTATGCAAAACATCATCTTCTAGTGATACGCATGATAGATGGGAACAATGTCCAATGCTGGGATAAAAGCTGAATGAGTCACTGAATCATTTATGTCACCTATTAAGGGTCTCTAAAAGGTGCTATTCAAATGAGCCAAGGGCCACTTCTGCCTTGTTTGCCCAGTATTTTTTTGTTGTTGTTGAATAGTCAAGATTCATGGTATTTTTAGCTCTACTGGAAAATCACCAACAATAACAAAAATAGCGAAGCAATTCTATGTGGCAAATTAGTTTGGAGTACTGCTCTAAATTTTTGAAGTATTACTGGTACAGTATAAGTATATTTAGGAATGTAGAGATCATCTTGAAAATATCAAGTGTTATCCCACTATCTTCAGTGATTAAACTTCAGAGAGACCAAAAGAGAAAAGAGCAACATGCCCAATACTTCTGTCTGAAGACCTTTCACTAAATTCTGCTACTGGCACTCACTTTGACCAATATACACTGTCCTTTAATTTCTAGGGATATTTACTTATACCTTGCTGTTGGTTCTCTGTTTTTACCTGGACAGCAAGGTTCATGGAAATATTCACGTACCATAATCTAATCACAGATGAGATACTGTAAATGAGAGTTGCGTGACTGTACTAAAGTGGCTCAACAGGTTTTGGTTCATGTCTAGTACAGTTCTGAGTGCTTTTGATTTACAGTGACATCCCATCAGATTTCCATCCAGAAGGACAATTTAATATTAATTTGGAAATTTCTTACAGCAACCAGTTCCTGGTTTGCTGCAGCAAATTCCTCCTATAATTGCCTTATTTATTTGTTAGTCACACACAGTAAGTAATGTTTTGAACAATTTGGAAAATCCTTTATATTTTTTTCTCTCACATCAAAGTAACGTGCCAGTGAACTAACTGAATGTGACCTTCTTTGCAGTTGTGTTGACCTGTTTTCACAATAAACTTTCAGTTGCCTACTTGTTGCTGGCCCAAACATGAGAGACTGAGCTTTACTTCCTCAAGTGGGACATGCTCTAAAAGCCAGTGACATTACTGTGCATATTTCCATTGACTTCGGTACATTGTTCATTCCTTGGCCATACAGCTATTTATTGATCAATGCTTTTAGCATATAACCAAACCAAAATGAGTTAGCAGGCAGTCCATCTACATCTATGCACAGACAACCTGCTAGCCATGCATCAGGAAGATGAAACATTTTTGCTGAAGTTCATGAATACTGCAGTATTATCTATATTAGAGGAAGTTCTCTTTGCTGTCAGTTTCAATCAACGCTTCTCAACATCTAACTGAAATCCAGCAGGCTGAAACAAGTTCAAGAAAGGCTGGTGCTGTGGAGAAAACACTGACATTTGTGTGAGAAAATGGAAATTTGAGCACCTTTGAAAATAATCTTAGAAATGTGATAAAGACCTTCCATGATCAGTAAAAGATACAAGCAGATAAAACTATGCCCACAAACACTGCTGAAGTGAAGGGTGGAACTAAACTTATGAAACTAATATTTTTTTACTGCAGACTATTAATCATGAAAAAGAGAAATAAATCATCATCAGAATAAACTAGATAATTGCATATAAATGTTCTCACTGTTTCTTTAACTGTGTTTTCAGGTAATTCGATTTTCTCAAAGTGTATGGGAAATAGTCAAAAGTGTAGTGAGATGGTACAATATTTGAGAAGGGCTAGCTGTACTGCATTCCTTTACACAACCTCTTTTCCATGAGTCCTGCAACTTTTGTGATACAGTTCATCTGACCTTCTTTCAATACTGTTATGAATTATATTGCTTGAATAGTACTATAAAAGAGCCTGTTTCTGTCCAGTCACTACAAAGAGAAACAAAGACATCCTGTGCAACCATTGTAGACATCCAACAGGGGGCAAGATGAAGTCCACTTTTTTTTTTTTGCTTTTGTCTAATCAATCACATTCTAGAAATAGCAGCCATATGTGTAAACTGTTATCCTTGTTGCAGATCTACTGGGAGGTGCTCCTGTACGTAGTCCCCTTTCATTCAATTTTGTTAACGTAAAAATATGCAATACAATGTAGTGAGGTTTGTTGTGGTTACAAAAGATAAGGATCTACACATCTACCCCCTGCCTTTTTTGAGGCAACTTTTACCTCATGGTTTTGTTTCTTCATGCATGGGTACAGTACCTGTACTCTCCTGGTACCATTGAGTCAATGGGGTAAATACTTTGTCAAAAGGAGAATCGCTGTATGTGACTTTGAGTGGCATGCACAGTCAGAGGAGCAAAAGGAACAATATCTCTCATCTGCACACATAGCTTAACGGATCACCAGGTCTGAATCTGACAGATACGGTTTGAAATAACACAGATCTATTTTTAAATGCCCTGTATTAAATAACTCTACTAGTAAATTTTTTTAGGAATATCTGAAAGTCTGTAATGCACATCATACATGCAAACATAGGAACTGAAACATGGACCACATGATGGTGTAGTGCAGAACAGATTTTTAAGAAAGATCAACCTTGGATTATGTGAAATATGTTCCCCCAATAAAAAATAAATATTATAAATACAACAAAAATCAAACCAGTGCCCATCTCAAGTGTTGAAAGGTGAGGGGAAAATACGTGCCAGATGGGTGATTACCCATGTGAAATAAGCTGCAACCTCTAGATAAGTGAAAATCCATTATTCGTAAGTATTTAAAATTATTTGCCTTTTTAATAGTACATTGGTTCATCTTACTTGTGGGCAAGCTCGTGTAGAGAAATATTCATCATTTCAATTAGGAAAAATGATTGGCCACCTTCTCAAAAGGCATGATTTTTTACTCCTGCACCAGTACAGCCCTTAGTGTGACCATGACTATAGCAGTATAGAGGTATAACACTCTATTGCAAGTGGTTCCCCATAGTGTAGAAATAAACTCTAGACATCACTCAAATTACATCCATGTTAGATATTTTATTCTGGTAAAAGTATATGACTTCTATGTGCAGACAAAGCAAGCCTGAAGAACAACAAATAACCAAAATATATTGTCCACTTGGAGGGATACAACTACAATTTAGTAAAGTCTATGAGGAGAAAAACATGTCCAGTGAGCTGTTTTTATTTTTACCAGGTCAGGTTTCATGCAGGTCTGCATGACTGGTGATTAGTTTGTGGCTTCTCTGATGGGTAACGAGGGTTGAGCTCACAGAATAAGGCAAGAAGAAAAGAGAGAGGTTTTATTCAATAGCCACATGGAAGCAGCAGGTCTTTATACTCGCTTAAATGTACATTTGTCCGATAATCTGCTTTTCTGTTCCTCCTTCTGTTCCCAAGTTCCATACATCTGTGAAGTGAAGCACCGTAACCTGGGGTAGAAAAAGACCTTAAAGGTAGAGATGCAAAACTGCACTTAGCACAGCTGAATCTCCAGAAAGGCCCTGTGGTACTCGACAGTCCATGTTCTCTGACAGACCCCACAGCAGAGCCAAGAAGGAGTGACCTATACCGAGCAGTGACCTGTGGTGCTGATGCAGTTTTCTCAGCAGTCCTGCAGCCATCACATAGAACAGCAGGGGAGAGAAGACTACGGTGTCTGAGGAGTAATGAGGCAAGATAGCAATGAGAGGTTTGTTGCTGTACCTGGGCAAGGAGGGAGCCCAAGGTTTCTTCCCACGCTGACTCTTTATACACTCCTGGGCAATGAACTTCACACACCTATACAAAGAGTCCCTTCACTTGGAAGATCGCAATCACCCAGCAAGATTCCCCCTCCCCCCAGGATCAGTTGCCTTGCAGCACCAAGGAATGGTGTAAAAAGCTGGAGAGGGAAGGAAACCTTCGAAGGAGAGACTCCCCAGCAAAAGATGACAGCACAGCTAGGTCACATACTTGGCAGCACCTAACAGGTAGGTTCATCTGTTTCAAACAGTCCTTGTACACTGACTCTGTGTTGGAGCAAAACAAATCTCTCTAACGTGGCATTTCTCTCCTAGCATCCCCTTTAGTCCTGTGTGACACAGAAACAAAACAGGCCCAACTACAAGGACCAAAGACTGCACTCCTTTCAGCCCATCCTCAACTGCCTTCAGTCCCTTACTCATTTCAAAGATGTAAAAGGGTCCATGGGGAGCTGCAAGATGATACCACATTGTTTTCTGCCACCTGGGACTGTTCAAATAGCAAGGGAATTAGACATATTTGGGTTGTTTAAAAAAAAAAAAGTTACAATTTTAGCCTGCCAATGCTTCCTAGCTCTTTAGCATACAAAAAGAGCGATTAATCCTACGCATCCCATGACAGTTTTAGAGTAAAAACTTGCAACAATTTTTTGATGCTTTAAGAAGGGACACAGACGAAGAGCTCCTGGAGTTGACCTCGCTGAACAATCCCTTTCAAATGCGTAGTGGATATAAGCCTGTAAAATCTTGACTAGGTATTGCGGTCTTGCTATGCATTTTCCAGGAGCGATTGCCTCAGTATCTTACAACTTTCTGGGGAATGAGCTGCAATTGCTCTAACCTGATTTGCAGACTTTCAATGATCGGCTTTAGGAGAGAGGAGAAGGGGGGATCGGGAAAATGGTTTTAAAAGCCTGTTATCCTTATCTTGATTTGTGACTTTGAAGAATTTTAGCAAGACTCAAGGATGAAGATATGCAGAGGCACTGACCATATTGACTAAAGATGCGTTTACTGCTGGGGTGTTAGAGTACATTTAATACAAAATAAGGGATAGGCTTTTCTTGTCAATACATAACAACCTTTCTTCTAAGACATAAACAAATCCTTGTGTAATTGCTAAGTGATTTTTTTTTTTTTTTTAGAGCCATGAAAGCATTTTGAGCATTACAAGTGGCCACTTTTCTGACATTAAGAGTGCATCTCACCAAAAGTTGGTGGTCACTATTGAAACAGCAATCAAAGTTTTTCTTGGACTCCCATACAGCAATAAGTAAACAGAGGAAATGAGCACATGGACAGCATGGCTGTATTTCTTGAATGATCCAAGTCTAAAAATAACACCAAAAAAGGAGAACTGCAGGGAAAGGATCAGAATATAGACATTGAATGTGACCATACCAGGTCTACATTTTCTTCCAAGTATAGGTACGCTATACAATAACCTACAATAATACTGTTCACGTCTTTACTACTTTGCTGTCTTCACTTTTCAGCAAATATAACTAAACTATGAATATTTGCCTTCAGCTGTCACCAAACACAAATATATTAAATTAGTATCTACTATATACCTAGTTACAGATATATATACAGATATTTATACATCTAAGCTCTACAAAAAAATAATTCAGCATCAGTCCAGTGATTTAGTGTGACCGTTAATGCTGATAGAGAAGAAAGAAGGGGTTTTAGACCAAACTGGATCAAAAGGGGAAAAAAAAAAAAAAAGGAAAAGGTGGAAATTCAAAGAAAACTTTAATTCGTGAGATAGCATATAGTGTTTTCAAAATACTAGTATATTCCCAGGATGCCACAGTTACTCAGTTAAAATGATACTGGAGAGAGCTATTTTCACTTAGCAAATTTGGGTTCTTCAGCATGGGGCTTTGTTAAAAGTGAGGCTCCCCCAGCCAGTTCTCTGGCACAGATGGATCTTTCCAAAGGGTTTCAGGTTTACATGAAAACAATACACTATACTATTTCCTTTGAAAGGGAGCAGAGTTTGTTTATGTATTGGATTTCTTGATCATGAGCCTGTCAAAACACAGACTTAAGAGGTACTTGTTAAACGTTTAAAGTTATGCATTTTACCTGCACACACATGAAGACAGCAGTCATGAAAACCCACAAAAACATTTGTTAAAGTGCAAATTCATAACCAGAGTGTCGAGACATATTGGACATTAGGAATATCAGGAATACTCAACTTTAACAAAAATCAAAGATTTCTGACATGGAAAATGTGGAGTAAAAATTACAGAAGTAAATAAGTCTCTAAAACTATTCAAACTATTTAAATGCAAAGATACAGAAATACATGCATAGAATATTCAGTAATGACAGGTTAGTTAAAAAGCTATTAAAAAAAAAATCTATCATTTTCAGTATTTATTACAGTACATTAGGAACTATTTTAAACAATTCTAATAGTCTAGGAGCTTTTAGTAATAACATCATATCACAACAGTTTTTTTTCTCATACTCACAAAGATTTTTTCTTACGTGAAGCAAGAAGAGCAGATGTTGGAAAGAAGAGTTATTTGATTATTTAAAAAAAAATCTAATATGTTTTAAAGTACTTGCATTGGTTCTGTATTTTATACCCCTTATTTTATTGGTTAACGTTATAATTACATCACTTTTCTATTATCAATATCACTTGAAACTTTATGTCAAATACTAACTGTGTAAATGTTTTGAAAAATACTGCTTGACTTAAAAGGATATTTGGTGCTAAATACCTTTACTGCATAATTTATAAAGATTTCAGTCTTACCACATGAATGTACTACAAGATTAATTGCTCATATTTTTTTCCTTTAAAGGTAGCCATGTGACTGTCCTTATATTAAGGTAAACCATAATATACTTATTTTAGTCTCATGTTCAGTGTTCATACCCTCTTGTCTGTTCGAGCAATTATGCAGCCTTTAGCAAAACCACTCAAACACTAATTGGTTTCTATTTGCACAGTTCTATGGCCATTAGAGTTAAAAGCTTTAATATAGTGAATAAATACCTCTATATGACCAGCTGACTGCCATCTACCTTCACACACTGATGTATTGAAAAGCCTGATACAGGCTGCTAATTTCAGCACTCATTATGTATGTTCCATGTCACGTCAGATGATGTCCACAACAGTGACTTTGTTCTTTGTAGAATTGTGTTAGGACCTTCACTGGGGACACAGACCCTAAGTGGGCTCTCATGTCACATGAAAAACTGGTTTAGCCCTGATTTGGAAGGATGTGTGAGTATACAGTAACAGGGTATAAACACTGAGCAACCACATTGCATGAGGCTCTTTTCACTAGACTTTGAGGTTATTAAATTTGGGCATGTAAGATCACACAGACGCCTCAACTCACCTATCCTAGTCACCCCAAGGGAAAGGAATCATCTTCTAGAGGAGCCCATCTCTTTCTACAGACAAAGGAAGATCTGTATGAACCATAAGGCCAGAGTTCTATCTTCAGCACATTCAGGTTAGGTAAAAGGAATCCAACCTAACATGATGGCATGTATCCTTAGAGATTTTGTCTTATGCAAAAAATCTGGATACTTTTAGAAATCAGCTGCAGCAGTACAATCTAATTTACACTCTTTTAACATTGGTTTTGTGGTATGTCTGAATTTCATTGTTGGTGGAGTGACAGCAGAGTAGACATGCCTTCAGGAAATGGGATGTCAGTTTGTTCAGTGATTCATGCAAGGCATGGAGAGTGTAGAAGACTCGACAGTGAGTGTGCTGAATGTAAGCTGAGTACTACTGGGTGTACACCATTGAGTGCTGCATAAGTGTACTACCTATTTACTGATTTATATTGCACTTGTCAGCCAATATGAATAAATGAAAATAAAGCCATGGAAAAAAAAATACACAATACATAACAAAAATCATCATGGCTTAGGTTGTTTCTGATATTCTCTGATTGCTCATTAAAAAAGTACCTAGTTTATGTACAATAAAAGTATTTTCTCTAGTAAGGTGTACATGTTTATAACTTCATATTTATGACAAGCATATCTTGTATATCTTCCAAGTATTTAGTATTCACTTCTTAATTTTTGAGTATTTATAAAATGGGCATGGATACATGGTACACTCCTGTTCCAATTTTAATTCCGACTCACTAAGTTGTATAGGAAAGACTCTTTATTATTGAATATCCCCTGTAGTGATCAGAAATTAATTCCTTTCTGTATGGACTCTAGAATATGAAAGGAGCAGGATTTGTTGTAAATTATGTGACAGACTACCACCCCATATGTATTTTTGTCAGGTGTTAATAATTCCTGCATTTTAACAGGACTGCTTGCATTCTTCCCATGAATCTAATGTTTGTAGACATTGTACCCATCCTTGAAATGCAGGACAGAAAGTGGTAATACAGAGATAAGGTGATGACTCTGAAGAAGAGATCTTTTCATGTGAGCAAGAGGGCTACATAAGAGGAATAGGAAAGGGAGAGAAATTTATCATGCTGTGATGGAGTACAGAAAGTATGCAGTATTGTTCAGCTGCCAGACTTTCTACATAGAGGCACCTGCCCCCATGATGAGGGACTGCAGCACAATTCAATTACTGCTGGCCCTTCAGCTCCAGAAAGAAGGAACAATTCACATTTCTGTCCTGAGAACTGCCTAAAAAATGCCATTCTGAAAGAAATAACAGTTAAAAAGGCAACACAAAACCTTGAAGGCATTGTTTCCCTTTCTTGGGTGCTATGTAGCAAGAATTAGAAACCATCCTTGTTTATCTGGTGTTTATCTCAAATCTGCGTGAACTACCAAACATAAAAAGAAGCTGTTTGTAAAGAACAAATATGTTTCCTTATCTACTTTTTCTTCAGGCCACTGATTCTTAAATGGCAAACAAAAATGGTTTTGTGGCTTTGAGACTTATCAGTCTACATCAGAAATGTTTATTTACAGCTACAAGCAGTTTCTCGAAGTTGAGTGTATCATATGGTAAATTCAGCCCTGTAAGTTAAGAGTCAGCACTTAAGCAAACTGATATAACACCACTTACGTGAACAGTAGCACATTTATGCTTTTGACCCAACATGTTTACTTACAGATGGAGCATTTCTCTCAATCTAGAGGTTTCATTACATTACAGTAGTAGAATTATTTCTGAGATCAACAAAGCTAACCCAGTCTAGCCCCAGGGTAAAATATCAAGGATCCCCTTGGTTCATCAGAGGTGCTCACCTGTTATGGTTTGAATCATTTTAGTGTTTTCACTGCCCAACCTCCTATGTCCGGAGTACAAAAGGATATGAGCAACTTTGTCTCCAGAGGAAAATAAGGGTCAGAAGACATGCAAAGATCGGGTTATCATTTTAAAAAGGTTTTAACAAAGGCTTTAACAAAGGCTTCTGCACAAAGACAAAACAGTCACAATTGTACACAGCCTGCTCTGTCTTCATCCTTCCTCACTCACCGCCATGAATTCCACCAGAAATACCAATCCCTGCCTCAAGCTTGCCACTCCCTATGCCTCTACTGCTCCTTTGGATAGTATTTTCCTCGATTTGGAGTATCAGCAAAGCTCCTTTACATAGCTCAGCTATGTCACAGCTACATCGACATCAGTGAAGAGTCATCAGGAAACATCACATCGACAGCAGTAAACAAAGCTCCCCAGCCCCCAGCCCCACACACCGTGGCTATCAGATCTCTCTGGCCAGTAGACAGCTACTGAAGATGGTGTAATACAAACCTTCCAGCTTCATTGCTTGAGGAGGGACAGGAATACATTCCTCTTACTGGTGAGCTGTTGCTTCACTGTCTGTTGTCAGGTTTCTCGCACTTTCGTTGGAAACCACTACTTAGCCAGCCATTGCCAAATGCAACTTACGGGATTTGCAGCTTTGGCTGCCAGAGTTAGTCTGACGCATTCCCTTGCAAAAGTGTCCCTGGTGTTTTCCTACTGTAAATGCATGGCAGCAATTCCAAGAAACCACAGAAGGTCTTCTTGGACTGCCAGCAGCTGAGAAGACTGTACTTGGGAGTTTGCTATAGCCCCTTCCTCATATTCCAAGGGGAAATGCTATTTTATAGCCCTGAGAGACGAAATGTGCAGAGAAGGAAGAAAGTCCTGGTAGGCCAGAGTGTGGGTAGGAGAGAAGAGCAGCAGAAGGCTGTATTCCTGTGAAGGAGGACATCTCTGTCTGTGAGCACTGAGGATGACTTCAGGTTTAGATTTTCGGGTTTCTTGTTCCTTAAGACACTAGTGGTTTTCTTTAACTCTCAACAATGTCTAATTTAGAAACCTGAATGACTAAAAGTATTCCCTTTCATAATCCATTCCCTTAAAACATACAAATCAAAGGCATACAAACTGAAATTAAAATAGTATGCAAATAGAAGCTTTACCTCTCCATATAGCTTACTATATACAGGTCCAAATCTATCCAGACAGAGAGAGAAAAAAAATAAAAAATCAGGAGAAAGGAAAACTCTTAGCAGAAAAGCCAGCTTCTTTATATTTTCACGTTTTTGGATGTTCTGTAGAAAACCTTGCTCAGATTTTTCCTTTTCCCCTATACATACCTAAAAACCCAGCTCCCAACTTATCTTCCAGGATGTGCTAATATTCCCAAATTCCAACAGAAATGTGGTCTTTTTCCACATATCTGTAACTCAGTAATATTTTAACATACTTTTCTGTATGTCAGCACTGCTTTGGGAGCACATTTGACTGGAGAGATAGATGGCAGAGTTGCTCCCCTGCTTGTCTCAGCGTCACAGACTTTCTCTTTAGTCAGTTTGTGCAATTGCTAAGATGCATATAAAGATTCTGTATCTTTATCTCACATTTTTGATTGGAACTTACCTAAACAGTCTCAAAAATAAAAAAAACTAGAACCAGGAAAAGGAAAGAAGTACTTTCCTGTTATACATTTACTCCATCAGCAGCAAGTCCTTACAAAAACTCTCAGTGGGGAGTTAAACTTTGACATGGAGCATATCTCAATGAAATGTTTTAATGGACTGGATCCTCCACTAGCCAAAACTCAAAGTAAGTCTAGTAAAACTGAAAGAGCAAGGGTTGCTGATAACAATTGCAGATATGGCCTGTTATCCATAGTTCGGATGCCTGCTTCAAGGCATGCCTATTTTTTCTTGCCTTTTTGACAGAAAATGATGTAGATAAGTCAGATAAGCAGGCAAGGATCTCCAAAATTCCCATGTACCAAACAATTTTATTTCACTGTAGCAGAAAAGAAGCAAAAAAAAAAAATTATTTCACTGTAGCAGAAAAGGGTAAACTGGATAAGAGTTACAGAGTTGCATCTGCCTAGGCAGGCTGGAGATCAAAAACCATTTTATATATATGTTTCATATATATATGTTTCTCGTGTTTACTTCTCTCATGTAATTTTTGCAATCTTCATCTGTTGAACATGTTTTCTGTTTGGTAACTTGTATGAAATGTTGCCTCCTTAGCTAAATATATAGATAAAATAGAAGATTGAGAGAAATGATATAAATGAGGTTATTATTTAATAAGTGAGTCACAGTTATATGAAATACAGGGGAATGGAGGCATCAGCTATGTATAAGTCAGTAAGATAAATAGAGTCATGGGCTTCATTATGCTAAGAAGAAAAACGTATTAGCCACCTTCCTCCTACCAGCAAAAGAAAGATGTTATTTGATATCGCATTGAAACTCACTTCACTATTAATTTTCCTATTTTTTGATAACCGGAAGGTCATTTTTCAGAAAGCCGGGCTTCTAACTTACCTTTCTCAATCCCATTTTCAGAAAAAAATTCCCCACAAAGACCATAGCCTAGAAAAAATAAGAAATAGGTAAAATGGATGCAAACATTTATTCTAAGTTTTTAGATTTATTCTAAGTCCACCTATTTTTGCCAAAGCTATGGTCCATTTTTATAAACATTTTAATGTTTTCTCTGAGAGACCCAAGCGAAATGAGCAGAAGGACCTTTGCCTCGCCCTATGAAACTATAAACCCTTCAGAATTTTGAAGCTGCTCTGGGAAATTGAAACACATGAATCATTTGCTTCTAGTTCTGCTCTCTTCAGTTTGGACCAGTTTTGAAACAGCTTCCTTATTTTTTTTTAATCTGCCTCTGAATTTGTCCCACTTGTTCTCAGTTACTTGGTCCCTGACACACTTTTCTCCTTCCCTGTGTTCTCAGAAAGCAGAAGGAACAACAAACCTTGTTCATTCCCCATTTGCCCCTTCCCAGCTGCTAATGCCACAGGCTGTTGATCTTTCAGACCATGTGCTCCACTACTGCACTAAAGTCAAGGGAGTTTTCATCATTATTCACCTCACTGAACCAGCAAACCTTTTTGTTGTGACTGATGGTCAGCCAGACATTTCCTTCTCAACTGCTGAAGGACTCACTGTGGTGGCATTTACAAATGCATAACTTCACAGAACCAGGAAGAGAATCTGAATCCCCATGCCACACAGGGTCTGTGGTAAAATTTACAGAGCTGGTAACACAAACAGCTCCCCCCTCCACCCATGCCCCGCCGTTCCTCCCCCAGGACATAGGCCATTAACTCAAGTGCTGAAATATGGTATGTCACATTGCTTGACGAATCCACCAGAAGGACTGACCCTCACATAGCACTTGGAGAAATCATTCATGAACAAATTTTCTTTCACCTTTGCTTGTAGATCGAAGAGAGGGGAGGAAAGGGGAAAATGTGGTTGTCACACCAGGAACAACACAAGCCAAAACACCGTCAAATGAAGAGCTAAAATTCCTCAGCCTGCTTCCCAGTTTCTCCAGGGTCTGTGAGAGGCATGTCTCTTTGCTGCCTTTTCCACTTGATTCTCCAACAGAAACACCAGAATCCTTCCCATTCCTCATCCAGCATTTGACTAAGATAGTAGCACCTGTCCACTCACACAAATTCAAACCCAATTTTCCAACACTCTGTAAAGTCATTCCTGTGCGCTATGAGGATGACAGAGCAGTCCCTGCATCCTGAAAGCTGTGGTCAGTATGACTGAACTCTCAGGTGGTTACACATGAAAGAGGTCTATTTCTTGTACAATGCTGAAGATTGGCAGGAAGTCACCTTTGGGACTGGGCTTTGACCATGCGATAAATCCAAAATACTGTCCAGAAGACGGCTATGTGTAATTTCAGCAAGGTAGTAAGACCCCTGCTTGCAGGGAGACAAAATGCAAAGCTTTTGTGTACAGCACTATGTTGGGCAGGTTTTTGATTGAATCATAGAACCTTTAAGGTTGGAAAAGACCTTCAAGATCATCTGGTCCAAGCATCACCCTACTACCAATGTCACCCAATAAACCATGTCCCTAAGCACCACATCCAACCTTTCCTTGAACACCCCCAGGGACGACGATTATTGTCACTTCCCTGGGCAACCCATTCCGTTTCGTTTGAGTGAATGCCACGGTAAATATATCCATGGACGCACCTGGAAAAAGCTTCCTGGGATACGATACCAGTAGAGGCAGCAGAACCTCAAGTTGGGATCCCTAAAGTCTTGTCTCTCTCACAATAACCTCCTACATACATTGCAACCTAAAGAGAAAGCTACAGAAGAACTAACTGAATACTGAGGAAACAAATTTGAAAATAAGAGTTAAGAATTTATATTTATGCCAAACAAAAGAAAAATTCAAATTTCAGGCTGAATTTATAAAGCAGAAATAGTGGTTTGATATAAATACCAAGAAGAAAGACCTAAAAGTAGGAAGGTGAGTGAAGGTCAAAGTCACAAACAAGCAAGACCATTATCCTGGTGTATACAGATGGCATATCAGAGCACAAGAGCTAGGTGAGACAAACAGGACAATCTCAGTCTGGGAGATAAGGAAGGATGGGGAAGAAAGGACAGGGGAGCTGAAGTGCCTTCATGACTCACAGCTGCTGAAAATAAGTGTTTACATAAGAAAGTACAGCTTTCAAACAAGGGCTAAAAGACAAGCTTATTCAATGCTTTCAGAATTGTATTGAATAATAAGTGATGAATCCATAGTGGATTCATTTCATTCCAGTGGAAAAAAAAAAAAAAAGAAAAAAAAAAAGAGCCCAAAAAGTAGTTACACAGGCATCAGACTTAATAGGGTCTGGTTTCCTAGGGTTTTCTGTCTTCTTGGTCTCCTGAATCTTTAAGTGAGTTACACTAAATTGAATTTTAATTGAATCACACTTATATCATCCATCCAAGCTGTTATGGATGCACCAACTTGCAGTCAGTGTATACATCTTCCTAACCACCACAAAATGCACCCTTTAGGTTTTCAGGTGTGAGAAAATTAAATTGATTTCCAGCAGATAAACATTTTGATGTTAAACTCTTGTGTTGATTCTGCGTGCAATAAGGGATAACTTCACATTGAAGCTTCTCCTACAGTGGAATGTGTTTAACAGAGATTTCCTAATGGAGTTACTTTCTTTTATTTGGCTGACTACTTTCTCTACCCTTACAGAAATGTAGTGTCTTTGAGACACTAGCCATCTGCCAAGTTTGATTGAAATCAGCCAAAGTTCCAGAAAATGTTCTGGGGGACAGACAAACAAATATTCACACCAAGAAGCATATTATTACTGTATAAAACATTTTCCATAATGAGGAGGTCATTACTTAAAAAGGGAATCTCTTCTACTACCTCCTGATGATAAAGTTTGGAGTGATTCGACTGACCAGGAATGTTTCTTTTCTCTGACAATGCTTTGGCAATTGCCCTTAGTAAAGCAGAGCACTTGTCTTGGCATACTCAGTGCTGCTTCTGGAAGACAAGGTTTCTGCAGGCACAAGCTGGCTAGTATTCAGTAAGGTAAGAAAATAAAGTCATTTTTTGAATGTTCACAGGGTTTAACATTTCCATATCTGTCAAATAACTCCATGGGAAAAAATAAATAAAATAAAAGCACTTGTAGGAGGAACCAAGCTGCAGGACAAGAATGGTGTGTGCATAATTTATAAAGATCTCAAAAACTGTTGGGCTCCCATCCTCTAGTTTTGAATAAGCATTTTCCTTACTGCTTAATTCCAGAACCAACAAACATGGCCTCAGTTCTCTATTTTGAACATAAATGTACACTGCCCTCATCTGTTTGATAACAAGGTTCTGACCCGACTCTTCTCTGGTGTTTACTTCTTGCAAAATAGGAACTATTTATGTCCTGGGTGACCAGGTCTCCCATTTCCTTCCGGAGAGAGCCCACAGTTTCCCTAGTGTTCCTTTTAGCACTAACATACCTATAGAAGCCGTTTTTGTTGCCCTTGATGTCTCTGGCTAAATTTAATTCTAACAGGGCTTTAGCTTTCCTAACCTCATCCCTGTCTGCTCAGACAATGCCTCTGTATCCCTCACAAGCTATCTGTCCTTGCTTTCACCCTCTGTAGGCCTCCTTTTTCTACTTGAGTTGGGCCAGGATCTCCTTGTTCATCCATTCAGGTCTCCTGGTGTTTTTGCCCAACTTCCTCTTTGTTGGGACACATTGCTCCTGAGCTTGGAGGAGGTGATCCTTGAATATTAAGCAGCTTTCTTGGGCCCCTCTTCCCTCCAGGGCTTTGTCCCATCGTACTCTACTTAGCAGATCCCTGGAGGCCACAGTCTGCTCTCCCAAAGTACAGAGTAGCAAGCTTCCTGTTATGCCTCCTTGCTGTCCTTAGGATGCTAAACTGCACCATTTCATGGTCAGTGAAGCCAAGGCCACCCTTAAGATTCACATTCCTCACCAGTCCGTCCTTGCTGGTGAGAAGGAGGTCTAGCATAGGTCTAGTACAAGGTGGGAATGAGGTATAGCATCCTCGCTGGCTCCTCTATCACATGGAGAAGGAAGTTGTCATCGATGTATTCCAGGAACCTCCTGGATTGCCTATGCCCTGATGTGCTGTCCCTCCAACAGATCTTTTGTGCTGCTCTTCAGGTGTTCTCCTGCTGACTCTTGACCCAGAATCTCCATATCTAGATATGATATAATATAATCATGTAATTAATATAATCTCAAAGATGTCTGGTCATAACTTCATCGGACTGTCTCCTTGCCATATGTCCTTGCATCCTGGTACAAGTCTGGGTGGGGTCCATCATTACAGTACTTGTGCCTCAGATCTTATGTTGATATCCTGAGTTTGATTCCAGTTTCTGTTATGCTTCTGCTCAGTATTGGGTGGTACTCCCATCCAGCAGGGGTAATAAACCCCTTGTGAGCTATCTCATTAGCTTTTGATTACTGATCTGCATTTGCCCACTGTCTCAGAACATTTTTATTGTACATCGCCCCACCTATCCACGTGCTGCCAGCACATTTTCTGGTTTATCAGCCCCCCAGGCTGCATTAGGAGAAGTGTTGCCAGCAGGGTAAGGGAGGTGATCCCTCCCCTCTACTCAGCACTGGTGAAGTGCATCTAGAGTGCTGTGTCCAACCCTGAGCTACCCCCTATGAGAGGCGTCCAGAGCCATTGGAGCAAGTCCAGCAAAAGGCCACAGAGGTGAGGCCACACAGTTGATTAAGGGACTGGAGCATCTCTCATATGAGAAGAGGCTGGAACTGCTCAGCCTCAGAAGAGAAGGCTCAGGGGGTGTCTTATCCATGTGTATAAGTATCTGAGGGTTTACCTTGTTGCTGCTTTTTATGTCCCAGGAAGTTTCTAAACTGTTTATTGTTGGGCATGACTGAGATATCCCAGGGGAATAATATGCCCTGTGCTTACAATATTCTCTTATAATCTGCTATTCACACTGTTATTCACACCTCGGTCTTCACTTCTGCCAGGAATGGCAAGAGGTTTTTTTTCATCCTATCCCTGCACAGTTCAGCTGTCCTTGTTTTTTTGCTCATTTTGTTTCATTTTGTTTTGCAGGCTATGGTAAATTTTCTTGTAAACCTGAATTCCATCCTTCCAGCAATCTTTTCCTCTAGTTGGGAATCTTCAGCATCTCCGGAGTTGTGCTTGCCATGCTGTGCTTAATTGTGGTGTAAAATGTATTGCTTTTCCTGATTTCTGTCTGCATGTAACAAAATAGCATCTTGCTACAGGCTTGTTGTATTTGGAATTGCAATACCCAGAACCTCAGTGACTCCACTACTGTAGGCATGCTCATCTCTTTCTGCATCAAACTCACTTTTCTTCTGTTTTGGAGAAGATAATAGAAAGTCTTTCTTCATTTGCTCACCATTGCTACCTGACAGCACGAAGACCTACGGATTCTTTATACATTATTCCTTGGAGAAAGACAGTTCATTCTTTAGAGCATTTTTTATATATTTTACTGCTGAAAATGTTCTTAAGCTAAAACATTACCTATATCACTGTACAGGGGGACATGTTCCTTCAACTTTCGCAGTTAGACAAACAGCATACCATAACAAGTCACTGATGAAGCAAGGATTTCTAAAATAGGTCTGGGAGCCCATCTTGTCCTTCTCTAACACTGATCTACTTATACTGTAGTTTGCACCTGGCTGCATGCTGTCCAGAACCTGCAAAAACTCTTTTGGTACACTCTTCCTTTGAGGCCTGTTAGCAGTATCTGATTTTCCGCCTTCAGGCTCTCATATAAATTATTCTGAAGACAGCATAAACTTGTAAAATTATGAACTGTTCAAACATTTACTCAGATGTGATTGATGTATGAACACAGAATATTTAAAGATTATTGCATCATAGTTATAACTGTTACGTGTCTGTAAACAACTGCTTTTCTGCTCAGGTGAGTCAACTAAGGCAGATTTTGTGCAAGAAGCTATACTAGTGTTGGATGTCTGCAGGTATCTTCCACCTAAACATTGATTCTTGGAACCACATCTGTGGTTCAGAAAATATGAAAATATGAAAAGGACCAGAGAGAAAAAAGAAAGCTCTGATTTGAACAAAGGACGTGACCTGATCCACACTTTCTCTAAGAAAGGACACAGGGACTTGGATTGAAATGGGGAGGTACTGGGAGGGGCTCAGCTGGACAAAGTCTTTGACTAAGAGGGGGGATGCTGTCTATTTGCTTATAAAATAGTTGAACAAGGTCGCTATCAGAGGAAAAACTCTCTAAACTGCATCTCAGCTGACCAAATAAAACCGCAGCCACCCTAAGAGCAAAAGCAAGCTCAGAAACAGATTTGAAACAGATGGGTTTGAACCTTAAAAAAAAAAAAAAAAAAAAAAAAGAAGCAGTAGCATGGTGCTCTCTGTTTTGCCCACGTGTTTTCAGACAGGGTGGAGACTGGCTTATCCTGAGTCCCAGTGCTCCACCAATGGCATCCAGAGCTGCCTGGAGGTCCTGCTGCCATCACAAAACACTGCAGGTTACCAAGGAGCAAAACCTCTCTGCTATCTACACTAGTGCTATCAGAAGTTTTTCTTGTTTAAACTGAAACAGAAAAAAGGGACACATCTCTTTCCTACACAGGTGCTTTGTTAAGGGTCATGTTAGCAGAAGTTCAACACAGATCCAAAGATTAGACATCTGAAGGGGAGCAACAAAAGAAGGAAAACCAAACGATGAAGTAGACTACAAGGCATTTTCTCCACAGATGTTTCCACCCTTGGAAAAGGGAACATAAACCTTAATAGCATGTCTCACGATATGTATCAAATTTTCCATTACTTTCTGATAGTGGTGTGTGACGAGTTTCACATAGGGAAGGGTTTGGCCTTATTGTGAGAATAACCAATGGATTTTACAATCTACAGTTACTGAATCACATAAACAATGAAAACCTTACTTCCACTTCTGGATTTTGGATTTTTTTTTCTCATATTTTGTTCGAATTACTGACATTTCTGGTCAGATAATATCAAAACATGAATCTGTGTTCTTAAAACTCAATTTTCTGTGCTAGTTTTTTTTCTCCTTTTTTGACTTCTAAAAATAGAAAAGGCCTAAGGGTACTCAAGTGGAAAAAGAACCTCAAATGGAAAAAGAACCTTCTGATACCCAGTCTTTAGAAAACTGATCCCTATAAGCAGATGGGCTCCACCTTGCAGAAAAGTGAACAAATAAAGAACAAATTATCTTTGGGTGCAATAAGCATCTTTCATACGCAAGTTTGCCAAAGGTTGGATAATTCCACAAAGCTGCTCAACAAGAAGCCAGATGTGATTAGAAATGAAAGGTCCCACAACACCACCCTGAGTACTCAGCTCTTAATCAGGTTATCAGACAGCAGAGCTTTTCTTAATTGATGTAGCCTTTTATCAAATGAAGGTGTTATCTCCTTGGTGAGGTCATAAAATATGAGTCACACAGAGTCAATAGGATATCTAGCACAAAGGCGATGCTATGCATTATAGACTCTAAAGGTATTGTAGGTGCAGTTTACTTAAAAGTAACTGGTGAATGCTGTGGCCCTCTTCGACCTTCATAAAAAGGTGTTTTAACCCCGTTTTAAACTATGGCTACTGTTCAGAGTAATTCTGCTAATCACAATTTGATATTGCTTCCTTGGCAAGGCAGTGTGACATTTTGAGACCATGGTCTAATTTCTAATAAGCAACTCTAGTTCTACTGATTTTCAATTGGTGCATAGCCTCAGCTGAGATTTTGATTTAGCTATGCTGAATTTGTTCTCTGAATACTGAGCTTTGTGTGGATAAGCTGGCAACAAATTCACCCAGTTTAGGTGAGGAAAAATGAATACTGTGAACAAAGTATATCACATTTTAACTGAAATTGTATCTCCGTAATTGCTACTGGTCAGCACTGGACTTATATTAGAGATCTGACTGAAGTAACATCTGCTTTTGTACCTGAATTCTTGTAGAACTTCTGGCAAGTCTTTTGCTTTGATTTACTACATTTCTTAGGTGTCTAACTCTTTGGTGTTTTACTAGTGGGTTTTTGTTTGTTTGTTTGTTTGTTTGTTTTTATCTATTAATTAAAATGGAAGTTCACTTCTTTTCCTCATGAAGACACTGGGAAACTGAGTCCATTAACAAAACCAAGGCATTCAGCCAATAGTTACAAGGATCCTAGTAAAATCCACTCAAATATATAAGTAAATAAATAATCCACCTTGCATACTAGTGCTGTCATCTAGCTACTAATGCTTTAAGACAGAAAAAACAATGCACCTCTGAGCCTTAGTTCCATTGACTGTCATTTACCAACTTCTGACTGCTGCCTGGTACGGTGCAAACTATGCTGTAGTCCATTGGCTTCCTATTAGGGCAACTGCCTTCAACCTACAACATTGCCAACAGCCTCACAGAAAGGTAACTCTTTATATGGTCATGTGCAATGACCTAATTTCCACATTTCCAAGGTGGTGAATGGAACTTTGATTTGCTGGTATGTTACAAGAGTCAGTTACCAGATGCAAATTGAGAGCCAACTGCAACATGCAAATAATTTTATTTCTGAAACTATTTTTTAAACAAAAAACAAAATCCTTCAGTTGATTAAAACATCCTGTGTGTATATTAGAAATGTCTTGTTTCACTTTTAAGCCCTTTAAAATGCTTTTTAACATAAAATTATGCAAATATAGTAGTAAAAAAAAAGAAAAGAGAGAGAGAGAGAGAGAGGGAATTTGACAGCTCCACTGTCCTTATAATGCCACCTAAGGAAGGTTGCAAATCAATTCCATTTCATGATGTATGCATATGGAAAGAAGTTAATTGTATCACCAGTTAAGTACATCATACTAAAGACCAGTGCAGTAGTAAATTTAAAAGAAGGTTAGTTCACCTCGTTGGTGTAATTGAGATATAAACCAATGATATATTTTCCAAATAAGAATTGGATAATCTCACATTACGCAGGTTTATCCTGCGTAAAGAACTAATACTGAAATGCAAAGTCTTATTTTCCTTAGGCAACTCTGAGCCTTAATTCCATTGACTGTCATCTACCATCTCCTGACTACTACGCGGTACAGTGAAACCTATGCCAATAGCTTCCTATTAGGGCAAATGTCTTCTTTCCACTACTTTGCCAACAGCCGCACAGAAAGGCAACTCTATATGGTCATATACAATAACCTAATTTCCAGGTTTCCAAGGCCACCCCATTGGTGCTCACATTTTTAATGATGTTCCTCCAACTGTATGCAGAAGATTACACTGCTAATCTTAAGAACTTGAGAGAGGTACTCAATCAGCAGATTACTATGATAGCATCTTTATGCCAGCAGGGAAGAAATGCTGGCATAAAGATGACAGGCAAGAAAGTTCTCTATTTTTAGAGAGTTTCAGGCAGATTTTGAGCTCATTGCTTGACTGGAAGTCACACAGCCTGGCTTAATAACCCTTGCAGTGGTAAATTAATACAGGTGATACTAAAATAAGACAAAAGCAAACAACCCATTCAATCCCTCTTTCACCTCCTCATTCCAGAGGTTTGAATTCTTCTCCCACTGTCAATGGGACAGAGGGACAAATGAGCCAAAGTGATCTAAGGCAATGCTGTGGTTGGCTTGGTTTCACAGCAGTAGCCATCAGGAAGTTCTAAGTTTGTTGTCTTCTCTCAAGTGGTCAGCTCCACAGCAACAGTGAATAGTCACAAAATTTGTCTCCAGAGCTGCAACTCAACCACCTGAGTTGGAAGAACAGGTGCTCTCTAAGGCCAATGGAGGCAAGCAAGCTCCTTCAGGGTAACATTTACAATACCAAACTCTGATTTCTGCTATTCTCCCCTAGAAGCAGCAGGAGTAGGATACAACTACACGAACACAAACACCCAGTGCCCTCTGCAAGGATGTCCTATTGCCTGTGGCTACTGCTGTACAAGGGTACAAGTTCCTTGTTGATGCCTCCCAGCCATCTTAGACTATTTGAAGGGTCACAAGGCCATATTCAGTGGCACTGCATTCAGGCAACTGAATCCTACTTCCAGGGTCTCAGGAAAGGTGTTTAAAATCAGGCTGTGGCTGGGAGTCTCCAGTGCTCCCACATGTAAAAAGATAATGAAGTGCCAAGAGAGAAAGCATTTGGTCTCAATTTCAAGTAACAACTCCCTTCTAATAAGCCAATTAATTTTCCAGAGTGATAACAGGTTGCATTTTCAGCCCTATTTGGAAAAGAAGACACAAGAACATACAAAATCACAAAGGAAAAATGTAACACAATGCATCATTTATATGAATCATTTATAACCATAAAATGGTGTGTCATCCATACTTATCCAGTATATTCTGACCCAGCATTGACAGAGCCCATGGAAAATTAGTGCTCCTGTTTTCAAGAGGTGTAGACAAAGGCAACCTATATTGACTTATTGTATTCTGAGCCCAAAGTATTGTTGGTTTGGCTCACAAGTATAGATAGTTAAATAGATATCTCAGGAGGTATTTTTATTTAATTTATTTGCCAAAGATTATAAAGGAACATTCTTGAAGAATGAAAAAGGCAATACCTTTTTTTCAGAATAGTAACATTTGATGACCTCCTAACATATTGCTAAGATCCATAATAAATATAAATTGTTGCTGCTTAATATTTATACTTTTATGGCACCTAGAGGGTGCAGCAAGAGGAAGAATCCTACCTTCTAACTTCTGTACAAGCTCCTAATACCTTCCAGTGAGTTTCCATGGGCTCTGAAATCCACTTTGACTTGGGCATTTATATCAGGGAAAAATGGCTTGGTGCTGACAATCTGCTGAGTTTGAATTCTCATGGTAAATACAAGTCCACTCCCTTTACACTGTGGGAAACCTCTTCTGTAATCCCTGACAGAACTTCAACAGTATCCATAGTCTATTGTAATCACCACATGAAAACATAAATAAATTAAATCTAAATCAATAAAATTAAAAAAAATGAAATTACAATTATTGATTGAAAGCAAGTTGACAAGTAATAGCTTTCCCTTCTCTTACACCAATAATTTTCATTCTTTAAGCCTGATGTTTTCACATTAATATTACAGGGGAATAAGAAGAATTTGGAGTATCTTTTTCTGTTGTTTGGTGTAAATGAAAACCTAAAGTGTTAGGTTCATAGGAGATGTTATAGTGGTCTAACAAATTCAACATCCTGGTGCAAAATATCCCAAATCAGATAAGTAAAAAATAGTTCAACCACACTGTTTCTATTTAATTCTAAATAATTTTATAAAATTCTAAAATAATTTTGTCCCCAGAATGCTTATTTTCAACTTGCAGGTAAATTAAAGAAGAAAACTCAAGCTAAGAAACAAAAGAAGAAAGCTAATGTCTCAGTAGAGGAGAAGCTGTGTGTGACCTGGTATTTTGAAAACTGCTGCATTACTGAGTTGGCATGTTCTAACATATCTACAGCTACTAGAAAAATCCACTGGTATGTGTGCTGTAAAGCAAATTGAATCTCACAAAACCAATCTCATATGCTACCTTGTGTCTCATGCATTTAATGAAAACTACCCAACCTTTTACAAGTAAGGAAGCATATGTTTCATTACTAATGAATGCTATGTTTTTGCTCAGAGCAACAAGTTGCCATAAAAAATCTGTAGGATTTCATTTCCGTGTTGCTTCAAATATTTGCTCATACTTTGACCAAAGAGAAATGGGGATTTCCAGGTAGAGAGATACTTATTAATTTAAAGAAGACTGCTTTTAATGGCTCAGTGTGTTTGTTACCTGGACAAAATCCACCCTTGGCTTTGAAAAGTCCTTAACTGCAGTTCAGCCCCAAGACTAATAGGGCTCTGCGGGCAAACAAAAATTGGCCTGTGGGCAGTTTACCAGAGAAGTCAGTGCAGAAACAAAGAAACAAAGTTAATGCTGAAAAATTATTTTAAGTCTAATTTGTCCAAATCCCTGGTGCCGTGAATATGAGAAGTTAGATGTTAGTTAGGTCTTCATTCACAATAAACCTAATTGAGTTTCTACACCCTCATATTCACTCCCGAGACATGGTTTTGATCACTTGCTCACACTGCATGTATGCCAGTTTACTCCCAGCCTCTTTTCAGAAACTAACTCCACCCAGGGTGAAACTTGGATTAGAGGGATACTTCCCTTTGGGAGTTTCCCTCCCAAGACGGAATGGAGGTGCCCATGTTAAGACCAGCTCTCTGTGCTCTACATGCTTCTTTAGCATTATCCAACTAGGACTTGAATCGTCAGATCTCCTAGTGCCACGCCTGAGATTCACAGCTCAGCTGTTTGGCTCTCCTCTCATTGATTTGTGCATTTTAGACTGAGAAAGGCCCAAACCAAACAGAGAATTAATATGTCTTAGGGCCACAGAAACCTCACAAGGCGCCCAGAGGAAATCCAGGTCAAGAGCTTCCCAACATGAATATGGCCAGTCTGCTCCAGAGGAAACTAGCCTTGGCCACAGAGATTGTTTAGATGATGCCTTCAGCTGTGAAGGCGCAGCATGGCGTGTATGTCCACAGACTAATTTCACTCTCCTTTGTAATTATCACACAGCTAAAACCAGGCTTCTCACACATTGGATAAAGTATTTTCTAAAAGCAAATACTTTACTTTTTAAATAGTCATCTCTACAGTTCAATACATATATAAACAGATGCACAGACATAGACATTTGAAATTGTTTTATACTGAAGTCCAACATACTTCAATTCCTTCAAGCATGCTCAGAAAATATTCTTTTGTATATTTCAGATGATCAGATTTTTATTTCCTCCTTTGACTTCTTTTCTTTCCTTTCCCTATCTCCAAACCCTTCTTTCCCTCTTTAAGACAATTATAATAAGATGAGAGAGGTTCTTTTACTTACATTTCTTCTGTAATTTTGGGTTTATATCCCATTACCTTCTCGCTCTGTGTTGGAATAATGATGTGGCACAAAAGGATTTTCATTTTCCTTTTTGAAAGTTCTGATAAACTGTAGTGGCAAATGAAAGAAGAGATAAAGGAACAACCTCACATACAGCTCATTTTAGAATAACCTGTGGAAAAGGGATTAAAAGCTTTTTATAATGGAATTAAAGGTTAAAACTTTTCAGCAACTAATTTTTTTTGCTATTTTGGTAGAAAACTGGAATCAACTCTGAAAAATAAACCTCTTGAAGTTTTCATGAAAGAAAAGCAGCCCCTTTTTTACTTGCTCTGTGGGGCTGCTGCCCAAGAGATGGACATGTCAAGTTGCCATTCACAGACCTCTGCAATACTGGCAGCAGTGGAGGCTAGACCTCAGCTATGGGACGTCTCCAGGCTGCCCACAAGTTGTGGCAGCCCTCATTTGGTGTCATGTGGCCATGCACATGAGTAGAATTGACTCCAGCCCTACTGTTCATGCCTTTACCCAAGCTGTGCAGCTCACCATTTGTTTGTGCAGGAGGAAGCATTCGGTGGTGTGGGCATTGCTTATTTCCTGCACAGCTGCTCCTCGTCTCTCCAAGGGAAAGGAGCCAAATTGAAACAGCCCTGATTGTGGACTGTGCCAACAGGATGCAAATGGCCCACCTCCGGGGTCACATGTACTTTTTCTGCAGGGAACTGATGTACAGTCAGCTTTACCAGGAAGGAATATAGCTTGCCAATGGCCATGAGCACAGACATGCTGACCAACTGACCCCAGGGGCTCTGAGTGCTGCAAACAGCCATGTGGAATAGAGCCCTGTGGTCTCCCAAAAGATTTCCACCTCCCTGTTAACCCTGAGTGATTGGAGCTGTCTGCTGATGGGGATCCCCAGCGGCATCAACATAAAAATTCTTAGTGACTGCTTGGATAGAATCCCTACAGGCTTCACCTTACCACTTCAGAGTAAATAAAAATAAGTAAGAGTCCTATAATTGATTTTCTCAAGGCCTCTCTCTCTTGAACAAGTCTTTAAAAACAATGCTTTAATGAGATGATTTTATTTAGCTGCTTAAAAAAGAAAAAAGAAAAAAAAACACAAAGAGGTGAAGCACTCGTCAAAGCTTTATCTTCTTTTTGTAACCACAAGTGTGTATTTTCTGTAATACATATTGTGTGTTGTCAGGAATATAGACTTTTAAAAACTGAACTGGACACTTGATTTGGGGCACAAATTAAACATCTGGAAAATGTTGACTATTCTGTCCAAGGTGTGGCCTTATCAACACATAGCTCTAACTATAACCATTTGGTCCTTTGAAGTGTACAGTTTAGATTCTTCCCTCTCAACACAGTTTTGCCTAACAGGTACTTTCTCTGATGCGTCCAAGTGAAGACTACTACTGATGGTACTTCGGCCTTGCTACCTAGAAAAGGCTGAATAGCCTGTGATATCCTTCTCTTTTACCATATCACTTGCCCAGTCAGACCATGCTGCAAGAGACACACTGTATGGCACACTCAAAACTGCTTGAGAAGCAATGGGAAGTAAAGGGATGGGGAGTTGGAAGGGAGAAAACACAGTTTTTTTATCTGCTCATCTAGCCATCAGGGCATCAGGTAAATACAATCATTTCCACAGAGTTTGGACGTCACCTGGACTTGTTCTTTGGCATCAGACTAGGAGGAAGCCAGATTTTCTTAACTTTGCATGGGTTGTTATTTAGTTATTAACTACTAAATCAGTAAATTGTTAGCATATCTGGGTCTGAATGCAGCAAGCTTGACTTGCTCATCCAGTTACTGATGTTGTGCATGCTTTGACATCAACTTCAGCAAGGAAGAGGATCTGAACCAGGAACTCCTATAAACAATTTTACTTTGAAATCAGATTAGCAAGTCTGAAATGCCAAGCGATAAGAGAAGACTTTCCTTCACAGACTTCCTTTAGCAGTCCTCAGCCAAGGGTATCAGGAGGACACAAGCCTTTGGGTGCAAACAGATAGAAATGCTGGTCCACCTTTCTCACAAAATGTACAGTTGTAGCTTATCCATGGCAAGTTATCGAACATAATTAGAGATGGATTAAACCCAGATTTACCTTTCTGATCAAAAAAAGAAAAAAAGTAAAAGGTGCTTGGAGGAAATGTTCACCCCAAATCTGTATGAAAAAAAGTTTGGGGGTGGAGGGTGGGTGGACAGCACAGGGTCTGAGGAAATCGACCTGTAATGTCTTTGTTTGCTGGTGCTGATGTTGAAGCTTTCCCTCTGTTGAATTTCTATGATACATCTCAGACTCAATATCCTTTTTTTCTGTTTGGACCTCTGGGTTAAAGAATCAGAGTGGAAGCAGAAAGTTATTATACGCAACTTAGGAAGCTGCAGGTATCCAATCTTCTCCCAGCTAAAGAGAGAATTATCCAGCTTAAGAATTTTTATCCATTTTCCGTCTTTCCCTACAAACTTTGCCCTACATGTGTCTTTAGATAATTGTGATTACAAAAAGACTACTTGCTACATTCTTAAACTTCTCTCTATATAGAAAAAAAAAGATGTGATGATAGTCATTCCAAAATGTAGGATGTTTTTGGTATAGATATCATGTCAAAAACTCTAACAGCTATATAACTGGATGGATGATTTTCCAAAAAGTAGTTTACAGAAGGGATTTCACATGCATTCTGGTTTACATTGGTCTAAAAATACTTCTCACACCTAACTTACTTCATTTTACCCAAAATGGAATCAGACATTACATGCAGGATGTGAAAAACCTAGAGATCTAAAGACACGTAACAGCCTTCTAAATACAGCAACTGGATTTAAGGCTTCTTGGTCCTGCTGTATTAAGAATGGAGAGAGAACCCCCAGGAGGATATTTGGGCCACCTAAAATCTGACTGGAATGTGCAGTACACATTCAGGGCACCTGAAATTACCATTTCTGTAGTAAACATCATTACAAGAGCATTCAGAAGTAACTTCTGATGTTTGATTCAGGCAGCTCAGTGCTGTTCCTTTGACTCAATCAATTTTAATGTAAGAGGAAAAAAAAACTCATTACACTGCTGGAAATATGGAGCTAAGCCTTGTACGTTCACACACAAGCTCTAGTTAGGACACCGGTCTGTCATCAGTGTAGTGGGGCATTACCCACAAGTATGGTGTTTCTTCTGACAATATTTGTTCTAGTCTAGAAATAAATAAATTACCTGCATGTATATGTCTCTGCAAAGGTTTGCATGTTAAATTTGCTGTTATCAGATCACAGAGCGTGTAAGATAAATTTGACTACATTCACTTGAAAGATCTAATGCTCTTTTCTCACTCTGGTGATTTACCACAGACATATTGTAGGAACATCATCTCAGAGACATGGTCAAAAGACAAAAAATAGATCACATCAGGAAAAAAATATACTTCTTTTACTTTTGTAGATATAGTACATAATATGAGAGTAAAAGGATATCCCATTGAATTCAATTTAAAGTAAAAAATGGTTTTCTTTGAGTAAATGATAATTCACTTAAAAAAAAAAAAGGAAATTACTACAATGGATGTGAAAAGAAAAAAAAAAAACAAGAAAAATGACTTTTTTTCCCATTTTCATAAAGATCTGAAAAGAGATGAAGAAGAATGTACTGAAGTTGTTTATTTGACACCCCTTACATGTCTTTGTTACATATCCAGTGGACAGGTGATTTTTACATCACATTTTCTACTCACTGTACAAATTTTCTTACAACAGTGGTTCCTACGTTAAAATGAACAGAGCTTTAAGGGAAAAGTATTGCAGAGGTGAACAGAGGATAACAAATTTTTCTTTCCTCTGTCCATATTTTTTCTTTAAAAATGTATGAATTTCTGTTTTCTAATATATTTTAAGCCAGGCAACTTGCTGCTTGGTATTTTCTCAACAAATGACAATTGTTTTATTTCCCTTTTCCTTGTAAGTCCCATCTTTCTTGTGTTCTTTTTAAATGAAAGTACTACTCTCTTTACGTTTCCATATATCACTGGCATTTGTATTGGCAAGATAGAGAACATGAGCTCTATCTTCTAATGCATTAGTGTATAGAAAGGAAGAGTAAATGAATTTGCTTTTGTTTTATTAGCTATTAAAAATGGTCTATCTGTTTTCTAAAGAACAGGTATTAGTAAAAGATGTTAGGCCTCTGTATGCTAACAAATATGCTATTAGGATATAAAGTATGCAGAGCCATAGTAACCTATTTTGGCACCTTTATTCTACATGTTGGGAGCATATACCACATCCTACAATTATCTATGAAGTGTCCATACTGCCATGGCTTAATATTTCTTCTAGTTTTGGCTGCTATTCTGATATGCAAATGAGCAAATAATCAGCTTATTCCCCCAAATCAGGTGCAATAACTATAGCTGGTAGTCAGCATCTTTTCAGAGTTCCAGAAAATCACACTAGCTGTGCCAAAATCCTCTGGCCATATTTTAGTAAATCAGCAAAAACAACTGCTCAGTGGAGGGCCTGCATGCTTCACGATTTTTTCTGCTTTTTCCTTTCCTGCTGCTGGTGATGCTGATATCCCTTCTTCCTGGCTATACACACAAAATCCAAAGAGCAGGCCCAGACAAGGAGCTGCTATGGGTGAGTTCCACAACCAGCAGGAATCCATCACCAGATATTGTCCCAGGCAACAGGCTAAAGTGTTGCCTCTGTTCCTCTGCAAGGTGAGTACAGAAACACAGCACAACCTGGCACCCTTGAAAAGGTAAAACTGTATTATCCAGTAGCTTTGAGTTTTGAATCTGAATTTTAGGGGAACTGCTGGCTGGAAGACTCAGGGACTTCAGACATAGTTAAATGGGAGCGTGTTATATCTGTTAAGTTTTATGCATCTTTTCATTCCATGAAGCATTAACGAGGTGTAATTACTGTAAATTTCCAATGGTATGAAGTACTTGGAGATGCTCTGCTTCCTTCCAGAGATCTGCATATGATCCACCACCCATCCATACATGCACAGAACTAATAGGAGGACAAAGACCTTGGGCTGACATGGAGCAGGGACTGTTCTTTAAACCTACAATTGGTATAACTTTATTTCCAGAAGCCACTGAGACAAATAAGGATCCCAGATGGTTAATTGGTGACCTCTGACTTTATCTGTGTATAAAGGTGGATGTGAATTATTTCTTTATAAGCTGTTCTCATAAATAGTCTTTACTGTCAAATGTTATTATGACAGCTGACTGGTTACTGGTAAACAAAGTCATTGCGTCTGACAGAGCTGAATGCAGGATTCAAACTAAAGTTAGCTGTGCTAAGACTCTGTCAAGAGTTACTGTCACAAAAATTCCAGACTAGAAGGGGGAATGAAAAGTGTTGCCTGAAGATACCGTGATGTGATCTGGGGGCCAGGAAGGAAAACAGGGGAAGAAAGGTAGAGAGTAGATAAGCTTAGATACGTGACAGTTCTTGACTGTAACATTTGTAATGTACATTATATATTGAGAATTCTAAACATTGCTCTGTGTACTTTATTGTGAAATATCTTTTTTTTTTCTTTCTAATGAGAAATATGCTTTCAAAGTGGACTCCACAAAAGAACACACAAATGTAATATGCAATGCTTATGCCTAGTTTCCAGGAAGCAACTAGCTGAATAATAACCTCAGGTAGGTAAGAAATGTAGTTGATTGCTAGCAAAAGATCTGTAATTTTGCAAAATATGAAGATGTATACTTGTGAAGGGCAAAAAAATCATTTGGAGTTATACCACCCTGCTAATGCATTAATAATTCACTGAGCTTTATAAATGATTCATAAAAACCTCCCTAAAACCAGAACTTTTGGTTCTTGGAGGTAAATGCTCAGTGGGGGCAGATGTTTTTCCTGCAGGGTATTCTCATTTTGCATGCAGTTTCATGAATTTCTCCTTTTATGAGTGTCTTATGCAATTCTGTGAGCCTGGCGGAACAGGCTGAGGCAGGGTGTTTCAGCATTTCGGTCTCGCACTTGCTCTTTCCAGAGAACAGTGTAGTGGCTGAGTAGATCAGCTGATTTCACACACATGTCCATTTTCATTGGCCCTGGATAAACATCTGTGGTAATTCTTTGCTAATATTTACTCAAAGAATTCTCTGTGTATATTCCAGGGAACAGCTGCACTATACCCTACTTCAATGCATTCTGGCATTTGCACTTATTTCCAAGACCGCTATCTGGTTTCCCGTACGCTATTACTTACGTGCCACCCACAGCCTACTTTGCTGTCTGTTGTTTTGCTCTTTGGTTGTGAGACTTTTGTGGCAGAGAGGAATCTTTTGTCTAATAATTACATGTCTAGCAGAGCAGACTTTTGTACTGAAATAGATAGATAGATAGATAGATAGATAGATAGATAGATAGATAGATAAAGACAGCAGTTCAGCTGCTTTCTATCTGCTCATCTCTTTGTACCTCCTTCCACAGCAAGGTACTCCAAGACTGGCTGTAGTGTACCTGGCTCCTTCCCCTCCTGTATTTCTCGATTCATCGTTCCTGTAGTGTGCCATCTTTCCTGAATTCCCAACACTTCACTTTTTCTAGACATATAATCTGAGCTATGTATTTTAAAGCAACAGACTGCCTGACATAAAATTGGAGAAAGCAAAGCCCAATCTGTAACCAGTGGTAAGAGAAAAGAGTGGGACCTAGATCCAAACTTGCTCAGGCTTTGAGAAGACGTAAATCAGTATTTCAGTGTTAATGTTCCAGGGTACATTCAATGTAATGTCCTGGGGGCGATTCAAATTAATTGTCACAATGTATGGCAGAGAACCCTACTTTAGCATCTCTTCTAAAGGCTAGCTGTAGGGGTTGTGTGCACCTCTGTTACAGTACTCCATGGACTAGACTCATAATTTAATTAAATCGGTAGAGCTAGATTTGAGTAAGTAGGGCTGGTTTACAATACTTAAGAATTCGTCTCCATAAATGGTAGCAGTTTTTGGTAACAGCACAGAAATTTTCTAGGCAAGTGCTTCCAGACAGTGGCTTCCTATGATATTTGATGTAAATATTAATTTAGAAACTATTTATGTCAAATTTCAGGGGTTTAGGGACAATTTATACCAGAACAGTATTACCAGATCGCAGGACTGTCACAGGTTTAGAGATACTCTCATTGGCTTAAATTTGCTTTTCATGGATAGACAGCAAGAAAAGTTCTGCCAGAATCCTGGTTTAGCCTTAAATATTTCAAAGGCCTAAGTATGAGACCAAAATGTAGAACAACCTTTGCCCTTGCTTAGTTGTCCAATGTGATCCCCAGTTTAGGAAGATCATATAAGAAATACATTTTTTTTATAGGCAGGTGTTGCATTCACTGAATTTGGGTTAAAGGAAATATTATAATTCTTTGAATAGTTTAACAATTGTCTGTATGCTGATATAATAATCATTCCCTGTTACAAAGTAGGCTAAATGTAAAACTAGTTCTATGTGCTTGTAAAACAAAGTCAATGGATTTATGTCCATTCACAACAAACCTGAACTGGCCAACAGTTACTTGGCCAGGTCTAACATGCAAGTTAAGCTGAACTGTACTTCAAGTCCTAGTTTGAATTGCTTTAGGGGTTTGGTTTTTTTGATATATATATATATTTTCCTTTAAAGGAGGCTTTTTCAGTCTTTCCAAATGACTTATCTAAGTTATAAATACCTTTATCTTATTTTTAAAGGCTACATGCTTACACAGTTATAAACCAAATTAAACATTGTCAGCAGGAGTTCCTTGAAGTCACTCTCTACAAATACTCAGCAGAGGCTGAAATGGTTCCAGAGACCCAAGCTTTTCAAAGGTTTCTGTCTCAAACAGCCTCTTGCCTTGCTATCTGCAGAGTGGTCAGATACCTCTGGAAGGCTGGTTACCAGGATATTAAATGAGATTACCAAATGTCACAGGAAACAATTTTGCAAAGGAGCCAGAGGGCCTAAGGTGGCAGAAAAATCCAGTGTTGGCTAGTCCATGGCACTGCCTTCCTTGATTCAGCTAGCTAAGAGTCAAACAGAAGATGAAAACAGGAACTAAGAGCCCTGCAGATAAAACACTTCCATCCCTCGCATTCAAATGAAAAATAAGATGTGATAACTTCCTTTTCCCTAAAGTTTTGTGTTTTCCCTCCGTCTTGTTTGAGACAAAGGTGATTTTCTCCTCCTCCAGCAAGAGATCTGCATGACTGATACGCCTCCTGGCAGCCCTTCTTATTTGCTTCAGCCTCTGGGATACCAAAACTCTCCTTCCAAACTTTTGCACTGCTGGTTGCTATGTGCTGCAAGAGACTGAGGTGCCTCACTGCAAGCACTAACTACTCATCATCTCTATCCTTTAGTGTAGTGATGCAGCACTTTCAGGCAATTCATCTTTTGCCTTGGAAATCTCCACTGGGCTCCTCTATTTGCTTCTAGTTGGATTTTACTGGTGAATCCTGTTTCCCTCTCAAAACAGGAATAAACATGACTGTTTTATATAATCCCTAGATGGCATTATAATGTGGAAAGGAAAGCACCACTTTTCTCTGTTTTCCCAGTAATCAGTAATCCAAACTAGAATTTTTCCATGGTTAGGTGGGCATTATTTTCTGTACAAATGAAAAGCCATTTCCAAGCTGGGACCTTGAACAAATAGAGAGACTTAAACACAGAATCACAGAATCATCTAGGTTGGAAGAGACCTCCAAGATCACCTAGTCCAACCTCTGACTTAACACTAACAAGTCCTCCACTAAACCATATCACTAAGTTCTACATCTAAATGTCTTTTAAAGATCTCCAGGGATGGTGACTCAACCACTTCCCTGGGCAGCCTATTCCAATGCCTAACAACCCTTTCAGTAAAGAAGTTCTTCCTAATATCCAACCTAAACCTCCCCTGGTGCAACTTTAGCCCATTCCCCCTCGTCCTATCACCAGGCACGTGGGATACAAGTAGACAAAGACTCTATAATTCCTAAAGATGTTGGATAGAAATAGGCAACCTGGCAGCTGTACATTGAAACAAACAATTGTTGGAATAAGCACGTCTAGCCATGACTATCAATCATTAAGTTTATGAGAATGCAGAATTCCCTTTGTAAATGGTATTTGAAAATGAAATGCGTTATGGTGAGAAGTGTCAAAACCCTCCTCCCTCATTTTCCGAGCCTACTAACTAGAAAAATTACCTTTTTTGAATAGAAAGAGCATGTTCATCCAAACCACCCTCATCACCATTCTATTCACACAAGCTTCGCTCCTTGAATCCCTACTTCACTCACTGCCAGTACAGAAAAGCAGCTAAAGAGAGGCTCTGACTTTCCCCAGTTGTAAAGAGTCGTGATATCTCCATGTATCCCTGCTAGGAGACATAATCCACACTCATCAGCCAAACAGGTAGAAAATGGGTCTATGAACAAGGCTTGATTTGCACTGAATTTCACTGGGACGGCACAACAGTATTTTCTGAATTTAAAGGATTACTTTCCCACATAATGAAAATGCATAATATTGTCAACAGGAACATGCACACTCCAGGTAGTCATGATTTCAAACAGCTCAGCTTCAGTCAGAAGTCTTGGGATACTTACACAGATGTCTGATATAATTAACTACAGGACCAATATATTCTATTGTTTCAACAGTAGATTTTACTGAAAACCAAGACAGAATAACCACACAACCTGATCGTCTTCTGATGAGAACATATCTTCCTTGGTCCCGCTCTTCCCCCTGGTTTCTAGGACTTAGGATTCCCGAGGACTAGTCTTCCTAGTAAAGATGGAGGAAAAGAAAGAATTCAGTACCTCAGCCTTTTCCATGTCCTGTGTAATAAAGTCATTCAGCAATAGGCCCACATTTTCCCTAGTCTTCCTTTTGTCACCAATATCTTAAAGAAGCCCTTCTTGTTGTCTTTTGCATTCCTGGCCAGATTCAATTCCATTTGGACTTTAGCTTTCCTAACTTCATCCCTGGATGCTTGAACAATGTCTCAATACCAGGTCTTACCCTGACTACTGTATTTTGATTCAAAATAGACTTAAATTTCCTGAGTGAAAGGTGTTGATCTGCAAGTGAATGTAATTACAAAGAGAATTACATGGGGCACATGCAGTGGCAAGACAGATTTCCATGGGCTCTGTTTATTTCCTTACCTTTGCTGCACCACTTCTTAGCTATCAACCAGAACATCTTTCAGGTGTGTTGCTCCACATTTAGTCAGCCAAGAAAGAAGTTCATAGTGATGTTCAAGATTTTTTTCCAAGTACCTGTGACAGAGACAATATCATTTGTCTTTCGTATCACATAAAAGAAGCCAAATGTAAATTGGCAAGTTCTGCATATACACTGGCTGACTCTTATATTCAGCCCAGTATATTTAACCTCCAGGAATAAATGATTCTTCTATTTGCATTAGATTTACTAGGAAATTCCTTCAAGTAAAACTTATTTAATTTAATTTTATTTTATTTTATTTTATTGTATTTTATTTTATTTTTATTTTTTTTATTTTTTAATTTTATTTTGGCAATAATAGCAGAAACAAATGCATTTGACGTTGTAGTACTTCACACCAGTGAAATTTTAGCTGAAGAATTTCAGATTTGGAACCTGTATGTTTATGGGCTATATGGTTACTATTAAGAGGAGGTGTGGTATTTATTTGGGGTAAAATGAAGTGGGTGTTCTGTGCTTATTTTCTTCCAGAAAATTAGAAATTTCCTTTCAGCTTCTTGTCTACACAGCACAGCTTAAAATTAAACATACACTTTTGGATGGAAACCAACCAACAAATGGTATTCTTTGCTATTGTTACTGTTCTTCTAGATGATGGTTTGAATAGATGGGTCTTTGTTTTCACAGATACTTGGCTCAAAGTTATTTCTTTAGTGTTTTGGCACCACAGAGAACAACTTTTTGGCAGTACTGTGCATTCTCTATATCTGTTTACTTACTAAATATTTTCTTTTACGATACTGTCATGATAAGAATCTCCCCTTCACTCCAATGTAAAATGCTGATGTAGTCAAAGAGCAGATTTTCCACTAATAACTAACAGAATGGGAAATTGCTAAGACCGGAACTCTGTAAATTCATTATGTATTAAAATAATATGGAAAATTTATGAGTTACTAAGAATATATTAGTAATAAAGTATTACTAATAACACAACTATTAAATGTATCTGCAAATTTACATAGTTATATGTAAAGCCAGAATGCTTATCTTAGAAGTATAGAACTAATTTTCATTTTTGATATCAAATCATTATAGCTCTTTGTACAAACTTATAAATTAGTATCTGTTCTGGACATAGTTCCATTCAGTGTTTTCTTCATGATTTGGATAATGGTATTTCTTGATGATACCAACCTTGGACAGTAAACAGGTACACTGGAAAAAAAAAAAAAAGAGAATTGGCATCAAAATTATCCAGATAAGCTGAAAAAATATCTAAAATTAAGACCAGATCATAAAAATTATTTGAACTGTTGATTTGTGGTTGGTGGAAGGAACGTAGGAAATTCAGAGGAAATAGGTACCAAAAAACAGCCAGGAAAGTGGCATACAGTTAGCTATAATTTACAGTTAGCATGTTAGTAAAACAGCATCATATTAAGTTCCATTCAGTTATTCCTTGTTTACCACTGAATAAATTTGAGACTCTTATGCTTCCAAAGCACTACCACAATCTAATGGATGCAAGCTACCAGGAATTTATACTGCAGCTTCATCCTTGTTAGAAAAACTACCAAATTAGACTTCAACCTGTAACTACCAGTGGTTCTTACTATGATTACATTTCCTGCTGGCAACAGTAGAGTGTCCGAAATCACGATCAGACTTATGGTTATCCTCAAATAAAGCAGTCAAGGATATATTAATGAGACCCAGAGCGCTGGGGACATGAGGAGCAATTGCCAGTAGGCTGGATAACTGCATATATACATTATTAATTACAACTTGCAGGTTATGGTAGAGACACATGAACAAAAAGGCCTGTTCATAACACTTTCAGATCAGTTTGGCCCTCTCAATTGCATTTCCAGAAGGTGCTCTTTTAGCTCATCTTAACCAGTGCTGCGGTACCCTCAAGAAACAGTATGCCACACACAAATCTCTTTTGTGATCATGGCCAGAGCTTAAGATGCAACATTGCCAGTCTACAGGATACTTCCTTCCACTTTTCTTCACCTCTCCCCCAAAATTCCCATGAGGGGGACACCAGAAAATTCTCAGAACGCCTGCCAGGGCATATTCTGAGGCAGCACTTCCATCAAGTGTAGCTTATCCTTTGTGTTTTCAGGGACAAAGAGAAAAAGCAATGCAGAGGAGATCTTTATCTGGAGCTGTTTCTCCAAAACAGACTATCACACCATTTCTTCCCTGGTTTAAATCAGCATGTGTCAAGAAGGCTGCCAACAAAAGCATTGTTTCAGACTTCCAGCATTTCAACAAACACAGCTTTCACACTACAAAATGTGGCTTTGAGATCTAAGTGCCTTGTTTTCAGGTATGTCAAATTGAAGAGAAATTGAACTTGTGCACCCAGAGTGTGGGCACTTAAAATATTCATCAGTGCCATAAGCTCTAGCCTCCACCCTCTCTTAGCATTTAACCTGCCATCCTGGGTTATTAAATACTGAGCTTTGTTATGCATTGCCCTAGACAGTAGCTAGGGCTTGTTGTGTATTTAAGATTTTAATGGGATTTTTCCTGGCTAATCTTATATGTTGGAACTGTAAAGTGTAAAACAGTCATTGCTCTTTACATAAGGGAAGTGTCCTTAGACCAATATATTTACCTATTCATTTACAATTCTGGCTCTGACCAGGTTTCTCACGTGTCTCTACCCTAACCCTTTATTTTCCAGGGTGTGAACCAGCACAGATATATTTTCAGTGCCTCTAATTTTTAAACTTCTAAGCAAGAAGCCAACTCTGCAAATCTGTTTTTATTTAACACACAACCACTCCCCTCCCACTAAAAAAAATAAAAAAATAAAATAAAATACAACCACCAACAAAAAATAAACAAACAGACAAAAAAAAACCACCTGTTGTAGTTAAGAAGTTAAAAAGACTCATTACAAGCCCATGGAATTTTCCCCTTGGTTCTCTCATAGAAAAGTAGACTGTCAAAGCAGATTGATATTACCAAGGTGGGTCATCTCCCAGGACCACTAGGTTTAATGGGTTGCACAAAAAAGACATAATCATTACTTCCAGTAGACTTTAGGGCAAGCTGAGCAAAGGTTTCACTTTTTGCTTTGAGAACAACATGGGAAGTTTTGTGAATATCTGCAAAGGAATTGTTCAGTGGATAAAGTTTAATTGAGTAGCAGATTTTATAGGTCAGACACAATGAAATCTGTTTCTACTACCTGACAATCTAGGGTATTTTAACATCGTTGTTCTGAAAGTGTACAGAATTTGCATTATGAACTCCTGTTAATATTTATAAGTTCAGATAATATCTGTGGTAGTGATCACAGAAAGAAAACACCTTGAATTTCCTCAGCTACTGTATAATCAGTGCAAATGCAATGAATTTATGTGAGCCATGACAAGCTGCTTCAAATCAGGATTCTAGCTTGACGTATGTACATAAATAGCATAGTCATTATCTATTGGATTAAGTGTTTTACAAATTGTAAGACAAAACACAAAATCATTTAAGCCTTTTGCCAACATGGTCAAAATACATCTGGTTACGTGCAACCAAAATGACTCCCAACACAGTGAGTGGCTTTTCTCCCTATTTTCACCTACAGGCACTATTTTGTCTTGATCTGACCTACCTTCACTTGGTGCAGGATAAAACTGGACTGAGGTCCTGGGAGCTGAAAAGTTCTGTGAAAAACAAGGCTGTCAAACCTATTTTAGCCAAATTTTGAGATCAGTCTTTGTCAAACTGCCTAAGTAGCACTCAGCTGGGCAACGCTTCATTTACTGATGTGTATATGCTTCCTCCCTTCAACTCTTCCCTTAGAAAAATAAGACTGTGTTTTGGAGACAATTCTCTGTCATCGGGAATCTCTGAGTCAAGAGAGGACAGTGGTCTAAATGATTTGCCCTAAATCAAATATAAACTGGTAATTTACATGAAAAACATACAGGATAAAAAGTGCATGAGAGTGTAGTCTGATTAAAGACGTCATCTGCTTCAACAAAAATGATCACAATGATCTCTGATTGCTTTAAATCTTTGAGTCTTGAAATGTATTAGAAGTCGTTTTGAATATCATTGGAAGAGCATGCAACTCACATGCTTCAGGTTTACTTCTGCGCAGTTCCACTGAGCTATGCTGAGCTACTTTGAAAGTACACCAGCACGGAAGACTTGAGTTTCCTGGAGTCTTGAATTCAATCCAAAAACTGTAAGAAAAGAAAGTGCTCCCCACCTGTTTGCATGAATGATTCAGAGAGAACAAATGAGCATACAAGGGAGTTCCAAAACTGCAGGATCCACACCATAAAAGCAAACTTACTTTTCCTGTTTCTCTTCGTGTTGGACAGAAAAAAGAATATGAAGATGGACAGCTTTCTGGATTGTGATTGTTTCAGAAAGCTTAAGAGCTCATTGTCTACTATGAAACATACAGCAATATTTTCTTTTTTTTTTTTTTTTATTCTGGGGATTGTAGGAGACTAACTTATTTTTTCTCACTCATAAAGACAGAAAATATGACTCCTCATTTTCTCTATCAAAAATGTTATTGCGTTGATAAAGCTAATAACGGAAGACAACCCTTTGTGTCAATATTAATCTGTGATAAAATTTATAAAAGAATCTAATTCACTTTCAGTTTCCAAAAAAAGTCAGCCTTTTACTGAAGTCATTTCCGTGAATTCCTAATAAATTCCACTGTAGACAAGCTTTCTTCAGAACTCTTTGACACCCACTGCATAGAAACTATAAGGTATTGTCAGTTAAGATCTGAATTTGATTCATTATTGCATGTCTTATTCACTCTAATACAGCATTTTAAATTTGCACTATCCAGAAAGATTTCCAGAAGCATAGTAGCAACATTACTATTTTATTAAGATGGGGAATGATAATAGCGTTGAGCTTAGTTTGAGTCAACAATCAAAAAATTGCTTCCACAGAATTACTTTAAATTAGTCAGCAACAGAGCTCGGTGTTTTCACCATTAAGCAGCATCTACTGTTCTTTCAGTCATAAAATTGAAACATACAAAAATACTATATTGCAGTGAAGTTAAATACATTCTAGAACAAATTACAGTTGTTCTATCATATACCATACTGTAAGAAGAAGGAAAAAAAATACTGAGGGCACATGAACAACTGATAGAGGGATGTTTCCCTAAAGTTAGCTGTGGGGCAATATAAACATGAGATAAATGTGCTTTGTCATATCATACAAAAAGAATCATAGCTCTTCTGTTCTGTAGCTGTATAATGGCTCCACTCCACAAGCATGTATCAGAATGAACTACACACAGTCTTAAGATAACAATATAGGACAAAAGTATCAGGAAGATAAAATAGACAAAAAAAATTCCACATATTTCACTGTACCACAATGGCTACTGTATCAACAGACAGATGAGATATGGAAGAAAATCAAGTGTTTGAGAACCTGGAGTATAAAATGAAAAGGCAAATCTATCCTCTAGAAATTAAGTATTGTCTTATGAAAACTAGGTGAATTTGGCACTGTCCAGGGAATCTAGAAATATTGTTATTTTGATTTCTAGGGCAACTATAAAAAATTTGTAATTCACTCTTAATTTCCTAATCAGCAGCTCACCAGGCTCTTCAGCTCTGAAGTCTATGTGGGTTTTCTCAGTTCACTTTATTACCAGTAATACAGACTCTGCTTTCATTCAGTCAGAAATACTTTTAGCATCCAAAGGAGCTGCAGAGTTTGAAGATATACTCCGTCAAAACTAGACAATGGCTATAGTAATTACTACCAGCTTACACCATCATAATCCTATGAAGACTGCTTGACAGTCGAGCTGCCATTGATTAAGTTTGCCTGATTATGAGAATAGAAAAGAGCATAATCGTCTACTCATCCATAATTTTGGCAGGCATTTCAGGTCACAGGAAGCAATTTCACTCAGTGCTGTTCTGTTTTGCAAAAGATTAGTATGGAACACTACTTTCAGTTGCCTGCAGCAACAAATCAAAGCAGATAAGGATTTTCATAGTTTTCTGAACAATAAAACCAAAAAAAGACTATAAAAAAGGTCAGCAGACAATTCATCCACTGACGTATTTAATGTTCAATGCTGTACAAGTCTAGCTGCTCAAGTTTGACAGCATTTTTGTTTTATATCATACTTTGACATTCCAAAACGATAAGCATGCTGACAGCTTGCCTTAGCAAAATATGCACACCAATTAGTCACCTCCGTGATGCGTATTTTGCGAATATATCAAAAAACCACAGTCTATGATAAGTTACAACACAGAGCCCAGAGACATAAGGATTTCTCATGAGAAGTTTTCCTTAACTTACTCAGACTCACTGAGAAAGTATTGCCTATATGAATAATGGCTGCAGGCTATCTGAAGCCATAATGTGCCATCTTTGTGTGTACATGGTATTACACAACCTCCAATTACATGATCAGATCCCGCTGTTCTCTGCGGGGTTTCTATTTCACTTGGTGCACTGCATGCACCTGGTGTAGGGAGCGTGAACCCGGATTCAAGGATGGATGAGAGCATGTTGTGAGCGTGACTGTTGTCCACAGACCAATCTCTCATTGCCTGGAAATGTTGGCTGTTGAGGAACAAACGTGGCACGCAGATGTCGCCACACAGATTGACTCACTTTCTGATATACTGCAAAGATGTCATAGGGCTAGACACTCAGATATCTCTCACACCCCCAAGAAAAAATTAAAGTGAAGCCAACAAAATAAGCCAAACAAGCCTACAAATACGCTGCTAGCTCAATATTGTTACTGACTATCCAGTGACAAATAGCAACAAATGCAGTCTCGCTTTCTGAGATTTTCCTAACATCCTGCTGCCAAAATAACCTATTAGGGAGTAAAAGAAAGGAGGAATTGTTATGAGTGCAGGAGAGTAAGCATCTCACAGAAGGTATGAAATCTGAACAGTTCAAAGGAAGTGGGAAACCTTAGTATTTGGGGAAGCAGTTGTATAATTCTATGTATCAACATGGATTGTGCATATGTAAGTATATAGAATGGTAATGACATATGTATCTATATATCCACTTCCTACATAGTCTGTTCTTTCTAGCATTAGAAACATATTAGAGTGTCATTAAGCAGAATGATGTCCACCAAAGCATTCCAATGCGTAGACTTTTTTGAGGTTGTGTATCACTATTGTCCCCTTGAGGGTATAGTGCTACTCAGTTCAGCACTCGATTTCACCGACTTACTTTTGCACTAGTTATTCCATTTATTTCTCTTGAAATAGTTGTGCTATTTATTTCTCTATTTCTATTGAGTGTGCATACAGTAACAATTGCTTCTGAAGATTGATTTTTGACTTTTTGGACACAACGTTGCTTCATAACAGAGTCCAGCTTTCAGCAGGCTTTTGGCAGTGCTGCTACAAGCATATAGTCCTGCTTAGAAGTATCAGCTCAGATCCCAAGCATGATGCTGCAGTATCAGTGCCTCAGAGAAAGGCAAATTCTTTTAGCCACAACTTCATATCACTATTTTGTATTATAAATTTATCTTGGCTGATGTTAGCAGAAGGATGTCTGCAACATGCACCACTGCACAATGTAAATATGTCCTCAAATATGTGTGTGTACATGCATATTTCAATTTATCAATAGCAAACATCACTATGCACAGTTGTAGTGTCTGTGTTTACAAGTTATAAAGAGGATTAAGTGTTTATCCTCTTTATACACAGAGATATCCTGGATACATTCAGGTGACATAGCAACCTTACTCTGGCACCTGCGTTCATACCCTCCATGGTGCAGGATGCATGTTATTTTTTTTTTCTACAGAATCTTCTCTTACTCAGTGCTTTGCAGGATTTTTCTGGTAAAGAAGTAAGCTTAAGTACAAAAGGAAAATATTGCCCGTAAGATTTCCTGCTTTGTTTCTTTATTGCAGAATTTAAATTTGAAGCAACTGAGTGAGGGAAATGCTGAAAAGAGAAAGGAAAACATCATCAAGCTGTTTGTGTACCATGAACTTCATTTGTGACACTGGCTAAAAGATTTGTATCAAATTATAATCACAATTTTTAACTGTGCATTCTTCATTTTCTTGATGATCAGCTGAATGAGCTGAGTGATCAGGATGAAATGCTGAATGTGTAGAAGTACTGAGCACTCACTTCAACTGTGCACCCAAACTTAGTAGTACAATCGGCCGGAATTTAGATGTATTTCTTCATTTGCTGTAATTTTGGTAATAATAATTTGTGAAGCAATCAGTTGCTACAGTGATAGCACTACAGAATCCTATTTGAGGAAACAATTTATTCTGTTAGCAGAGAAAGGTGTGAACAGAAACCAGTAAACAAGATTTGTTCCTGTACTGCATAAGTATAAACAAAGTACAGCATTGCTGTTCCTTAACCAGGAAGTGACAACTATAGAGATTCAACTGTGTGAGGGTCTTCTGGAAAAGTCATTTGCCATTACATAATGCGCATTTTATCACAAAAATTAAGATTGGATCACAATTCACTTGCCCAACAGAGAACTGTACAAGCAATCTAAATTGTGGCATTTTCTGATTTTGAACAAGTGATTTTTGCAATCTCAGACCACAGCTACACAAGCTTCAAAAAACAATCTAAAGAGTGTCTTGGATCCTCTACCTTCCATGCTGTTGGACAGCTGGTAGGCAACACCAAAAATGCCTGCAAACAACCTACAAATAGCCTGTGAGAGATTTCCTGAGGTATCCAAATGGCTTGATACCATACTAACGTGCTAAATAACAGCCCTAACAGAATTCCTCAAGAATTTCCACAACTATTGTAAAAGACAATTGTTAAACTGCACTCTTGGCATCTGCATGGAAAACCTGCCATAAAAGACTGAATATGAACTCTCAACAGCATTGTGGATTCAAGGAACTAGCCAGGCCAATAAATGGGGCTTGGTTTTAGAACAGAAGCCCACAAAAGGAACTAAGTGCTTTGTCTCTGCAGAAAAGAAATAACGTATTTTTTTGGTCTTTGCCTTTTTTAAAAAAGCATTTCTGCATTTCATCACAACTATATTGAAAGCAAGAAACACAAGTGCTAAGCTGTTTGCCGTGGAGAAGAATAGAATGGAATTGGGATCATCAGGTCCAAAAGCCTGACCACTTCAGGGCTAACCAAAAGTTAAAGCATATCATTGAGGATGTCCAAATGCTTCTTGAACACTGACAAGCATGGGGCATCAAAGATCTCGCTAGGAAGCCTGTTCCAGTGTTTAGCCACCCTCTCAGTAAAGAAATTTTACCTAATATCCAGTCTGAAGGTCCCAAGCTCCTGAAAAACATCTCTTTCCCTTTTGGAAAGAAAGGAAGATATTGGAAGAAGAAGAAAAGAGGAAGGGAAGAAAGCAAAGCAGCATCAACTGCAGGTAGAGCTGACGTGAAGAGCCAGTTGCCAGAAGCAGTCAGTCACTAGAAGGGTTATTCTATATATAAAAATCCTGGGACAACCTGAAATTAGGCACTGGACTTACAGAGAAGGTGTGAAGGAAGGCTGGGGCTAAAACAATACTATTCAACCTCTGAATGTTTTATTGCAGGAAAAACACCTCTACCAGTTACCAACAAGGTTACTCTGTGAACTTGTGGTAATGTCACATTACTGTGCTAACACTAACGTTATTGTCCACTTGACAGTCAACATCAGTCATGGCATTTCAGATCTTTCACAAGAAAAGTTTTGTTACTATAAGAGCGTGGGTATATTTGAAATACGATACTTAAAAATGCTGTCTTTTTACTAGCCTTGAATAGGAGGAATTTCCTAATACAGAACTGTAAGATTTTCTGTGGCTGAATTTCTTCCCAAAGGAAATCTGGTAAATAAAATGAGAGATACTCAGTGTGTTTCACTTTCTTGTTATGCTGGTGTAAACTAGTGTCTTAAGTTGCAGCTAGACAGCTTTCAATGCCTGATTTCACTTGTTCCACTTTGCTTGGGTTCTTCTAAATGACACTGCAACCTTTGAAATGGACAGATAATAGAAATAGAAACAGAAATAGAAATTATTCATATTATGCATTATCTATTTTACACTAAAGCACAGAGGCTGTAGTGAATATCAGAGTATTATGTGCTTGGTCCTTTAGAATGTGCACACCCAAAGACAGCAACTGTACTGAAAAGTTTGCAATGTTATATAGGAGAACTACTCATGTTAATGAAATGGGGTTTCAAATCTCAGCTATTAACATCCAATTTTCAATCCACTGAGTTTTATCTAAGCATTTGGAAGCAAATGAATGGATCAGTGACACCATGTTTTACTAAGATCTAGCAAAGGACACAAAAGAATTTTATCCCTATTGTAGTCTTTAACTATAGCTTTACTTTAGATAGACCATATCATATCATACTATAAAATATCTACTGCAACTGTTTGAAATGCAGTTCATCATCATATAATTAAGAGAATAAGACCTGAAAAGTTAATGTACAACTTTGGAGTAGAAACTGATCAGTAGCCTTACATTCCCTTGGATATTTTCTGATTAAAGCTTGTGCTCGAATCTGTGCAGATTAAAAAATCAGGGACAGTTGGAATCGTTCTTCAGCTGAATGCAAAGCCCCATGTCCCAGCACTGATTCTGGAGCAAGAACTCAACCTCAGCGCTGGGCTAATGGCCAGACAGAAAAGAGTCCAGCAGACAGATCATTGTTGATGATCTCTTGCATTTTAGAGCTAGCACAGAGGAAGTACCACAGTTTCTATCAATCACGAATGATTTCGTCCTTCCCTCTAAAATGAAGCTATTCCAATTTTAGGTATTCCAGCCTTCATATGTTTTATCAAAGGCAAAGAAATTAAGTAAATAAAAACTCTTCTTCAGTCTGACCCCATATTTATAGAAAAATGCTGTCTCCTTTTCTTCAGCTCTTTGGACTAAGGCTCCTATAGTTTCCTCAAACTGATGAGATTTGCACTGGATAAGTGGACAAAAAGGTTCGCTGATATGTGGCTCAACAGCCAGGCTCAAAGTGTTGTGATCAGTGGCACAAAATCTACCAGATGACATGGCATTCTAGTTTTATAATAAAAGTGCATAGATTTAGATTAGATATTAGCAAGAAATCCCTTATGACCTGCATCTAACTATGAGTGAATCATTCCATCTGTTAGAATAAAAATGGAGACACTGATTTAAATCATTAGTGTACCACAAAGCTAGCCAAATTTGCTAGGAAATTTTATTTGCATTCAATAGAGAGGATGTATGAAAATAAGATACGATGGTCTCATTTTTTCTTTTGAAGAATCAGATTCAGAAATCCTAAGTAAGATGCATGAGTAACATCATTACTGTGGAATATTTGATCATACAGGATTAAAAAGAATGGATCTGAAAGTGCAAGCAACTCTTCTACTGAAATGTTCTTGTTCAACTGAATACTGCAGATGCAGAGTAGGGATATGATCCTGTGAAAAAGAAAGAGAAGCTGTCGTTGTCAGGATGTTTCATTTTTTCTGATAAAAAACAATAACATGCATCAATAAATTATCCTTAGCTATTAACACTTCTGCTTATGCAGTTGACTGTACACAGATTTGATCATAAACAATTATACAAATCTGGACATGTTGCCCCAAACCAATTAAAAAAATTCTCTTCTATGTTGCCTGTGTAGGTCTCTTGAGTGAATGGAGATGAAATAAAACTTAAAGAGGAAGAATTTCTATGAATAATTTGTAATACTACAAAATTAAATTATCATAAATATTTGGAAATTATTTTCACGTCTCATGTATTTTGATATATTTCATAATCATTTCTGAAAAGACTCAATACAAGGTAATGAGTTAACTTGGCAAAAGGATTAATCAATGAAGTAACCATTTAGGAGTGTAAGAATACTATGATCCATGACATATAAGAGATTTGAGACTTTCAACAAAAAAATGCAGACATATGGAACCACTTTTGATGGTGCCTTAAAGGTCAAAGGAGTTAAATTTAAGTGTAAACTTGTTTCAGCCTAATTTATGATGGCCATACAAAGGGAATCATCAGCAGTGACCAATCTGGGACCTTTGAGAGGTCACGGTACTTCCCTGACCGTGCAGGAAATGTTAACTTGTGTATTTGAAACCACAGCATAGCAACTGTTGATATGAATTGATTTTTCAGTGGTAAGCAATGTAATGATTCATAAGGCATATTTTCCTCTCACTAGCATGAAGTTGCATTACTTCATCAGAATCACTTAATAAACTTACGTGTGTTACCCAGCTGAGTTTACCTTACCTCTTTCATCATGACTTTACCTGCGCACCAGTTACCTCTGTTAACATTTTTCGTTTTCAGCTCTTCATCTTGGTACCTTGATAATAACCAAAATGGTCACATTTACCTTAATTTTGCACTGCGTATATTTCTTTACATACAACTATCTTGTAGTCACCTTCTTTTCCTCATTCAGATAATACTAATGTTAATTCTACGTTGATTTGTATGTCAGTAAAGTTGTCAGAGGTACGCACAACTGAAAGCAGACAACGCTTCTGATTTTATTTAGTTATTTTCAGAAAAATCATAGAAAATTGAGTTCACAGGAATCTAAAATGGCCATTTAGTCCATTCCCCTGCCTCAGGGCACTATCAGCTGCACTTACACCGTCCTCAGGCAGGTGTCTGTCTAACCTGTTCTTGAAAACCACCAGTGATGGAACTTCAACAGCGTTCTCAGGCAACCTATATAAGTACTTCACCATACCCGTAAAAAGATTTTCTTTGTCCTCATTGTCTAACCTAAAAGTCTTTCCTGGTTTTACATCTAATTACATCTTGTCCTGTTCTCAATGAATACGGAAATTATCTTAGTACTTACTGCTTTGCAAGAACTTTCAATTCATCCTTCTTCTGTTTCCATACAGCCCAGGGTAAAACACTTTAAAAGTTTAATTCATTATAGCAATATATCTTTAAATTAATATTTTACCATGTTCACAAAACATCATTCACTCTCATTGCTCAAGATAATGAACATTCCAAAGGACATTCCTGTAAATTAAGTTTATATATACATATTAATTGTAGATAGAATCAGTTTTAGTCGTTGTGGTGAAACCATGTTCACTCAGAAGGGAAACTGCTGATCTAGCACTAAAATTGCACATATGAAAAGAAAGGAACCTTCAAGGAAGGGTCCATATTACCTTAGATGGCCTTTGATCTTTTCCATTTTCACAGGCAAAGTAGCCACATACACAGGTGCAAACTCATTAAAAATGTGTCAGATGGAGCTTCCTTTTTTGTGTGTTTGGTGTTTGTTTGTTTTTGTTTGTTTCTTTGTGTTTTTTTTTGTTTGTTTATTTGTTTTGAGAAGTTGCTATCTTTAACTATAAGGAGGAAACTAAAAACATGTGAAGCCATTCATTCCAAGGTCCCACTCACAAGTTACTCAAAAGTCCCTTAGATTATATTTATCCCGTAATATTAACAATTTTGGAGGACTAATTCTGAGCAAAAATTCTTCCTGCTCACCTCTTGACATTTCATCTTAAGGACTTGTAGAAAGAAGACTCCTCCTAGAGTGCAAATACCTTAGGAAAGTCAGAGCATCCTCTATTTACCTGTACACCTGCAAAGGAAAAGTAAAACGTCTGAAGCCCCACCTTTTAAGAACCTTGTGAAACAATCTGGGAACTGAGCCAAAACTTGCTCTCTCACTATATAAAACTCAGGAGCAGACAGGTATTTTCTCAGAGGCAGGTTGTTCGGTAGTTTCTACCGGACTTCCAGAAGATGGGCACAGGTAGTGGGACGCGAATACCACTATGGATATCAATACTAGCACTTGCCTTCATACAGATCAAAGGTAGGAGGATTTATTTGCTTGGCATTTTTACAGTTTCAAAGAATTTATTGCCTGCGTCAGAGTTTGAAACCTTTTTTCTCGGCTTTGTGGAGCTAATGAACCTTTTACCTTTATGCAAGATTTTATTTTCTGTTACAAATACTTTCTTTCCTAAGAAGAGGAAAATAATTATTTTCAAACTTCATAAACTACTTGATGCTCTTAATGTATTTTCTCCATTTGAAATCAGGAATAATTCTTATTTCTAACACTGTGCCTCAAGATTGGCATTTGGTTTTTGATGTCCACATTTGAAAGTACAGCATGTGTAAAAGCACAAGCCAAAAGTGGCAAAAATACATTTAAGAATGATCAAACTAGTGGAGTTGCATTATTAAAGATTTTTTTGTTTCGTTTTATCAGCTCATGATACACTAAGTATTTTGCCTGACAAATGTCAGACATCAGATTTTAAAAGTTAATTCGTCCTCACACATGAGATTCTACAAAAGCTTAGAGCACAGGCTTGTTTATTGAGGGAGTGAAAATAAATGGATCTGCCTTAAGCATTATAAAAGGACACTTAATTCTCACAGATGGGTAGAAAGGTTTTTGTTACTCATATTCCTCCTGTTTATTTACCTTAAGGTTTAAGGTGACAGAAATATTAGTTTTTAGTGTGTTTTGATCTCAGATGCAGATCCATTTGAGTTATTTTTTCCTACTTCCAGATAATTCCACACTAACTTATGATAAAAAATAGTGCTAAGAGCAGTTCATCAGAAGGCTAGCTGTAGCATTATCATACCATGCAATGGAATGGTAATGGAATGGGAATCTGGGATGAATGTGGCACCAGGCATAGTGTTGAAGCCATATCACACATGAAAAAAGAAGCAAATAACTCTCTGAGAATAGATAGGAGAGGAACTCAGAAGCACCGAATGGTTCACATCTCCAGAAGGGGCACAATGTGTCCTTCCAAAGCCAGCTGCAGATGTCCAGCTGGTGCAAGAAGAAAGGGATTTATGGAGCTCCCTGCAGCTCTAATTTCAGCATTAGCTCCTCTAGCGGTGCCACCCATGGACTGCCCTGTGGGACGCAGCAGACAGTCAGCCAGTCATCTGGGTTTTCTCCAGCTGGCATGGCCTCCCCTGCAACCCGCCCTGTATCTGATGAACTCTCAACAAGCAGTGCATTAAAAGCCCTCCTTGGCCCTGCAGATTTTGTGTGTATTCCTATTCTGAAGCTGAAGTGGAATGGACAGAAAAATGATTTCACCACTGGAAACAGAAAGTTTTGCTTTGGGGCAAAATCAGGAATGTATCTATTGGAAAGGCCTATTTCTTTCTGTGTGACTTGTGGGTTTATTTTTCTTCTGCTGTTTATTATAAAAAGTGCATGAAACCATAAAATAAAGAGTAACTTTGGTTTTCCATAAGAGAGGACAGAGATCACTCCTCTAGTTAAAAAAGGGGTTCTTCTGTCTAAAAAGTATATGAGAGCATCCAGGGGCTATTATGACAAAAACAGAATAAGGATCTGCTCAAATTCTCACTGGCACATTTTTAATGGCTTCCTTTCAATAATTTGTTAGCCTACTGAAAAAACAAATAGCTCAAGAAGTGGTATATGGCCATCATGGTTGCATGTAGCACAAGTTCTGATGTAAGTCTGACCTTCAGTATATGAACATAGCTTTGCCAATTTTTGATATACTGACTTTGCAAGTTTAAACAAATATAATGGAAAAAATGATGAAGGAACTCATACAAATTAAACATTTACATTTTCCTCTTCTACTCCTCTTTATACAGTTCAAGTCCGGGGCGAAGCACAACAATCACAATCAAACTATGATTCTCTATCCTTACTGCAGAGAAAAAACAGTAAGTAATTTTTTTCTGAGATGTTTCTAATATTTTGCCCCAAATTAAACTGATAAGGAAGAATATTCCTAGAACATCCATTCCTTTTACAAAATATATATTATAAAGAGAGAGAGAAAATCTGTGTACAATACATCCAAGTCTCAGTGAGAAATTCCTCTGAGATCCAGCCCAGTAGATCTGGTCTACTGATGTGATACAGTTATCTAATCTTTAACTTCACGAAAGGTACATACCATCTATCTACAAGTGTATTTTCAGAAGGGAGTGTGTATACATACGTATCATCAAGATACCTGATAGTAGGTAATAAAACATACATTTTTTATTCTGTGTAAATATGATCACATCACGCACAAGTGAGAATAACAGAACTGTAACTACCTTAAACATTAGAATGATTAAGCACTAAATAATCATGTATAAAAAACAGTTTTATGACACATACTGTAACACACTAATAGTACACAGCAAAAAAAGTGTGGAAGGATAAAACGCCTACTGGTATATTACTGATGAAAGGCTAAAATAATTAATCATTTAGCCTGCAATGCAAACTGCAATTTGTGAAGTCACTAGCTGGCAATTAAAACAGTGGTACACCCAAACTGGAAGTATACCTCAAATTATTTAAGAAGTGTGCATTTAATTATTGGAACAGATTGTCAAGTAAGGTAGTATGTGTGTTTACACTTCAAATTCTTACATCAAGACTTAACCAAATTGTCTTCCTAAAACACGTATTTGTCTTATTGATATGTTTTGATCTAAATGGAGAAGTCAATGGCTGATATTCCACAGTCTACAGTTTGGAAGTCATTGAATGACATTTTGATACTTTCAATTTTGATAGTTTCAAAGAAAAAAACTGCAGCAAGTCCTCAAACTCTCATGTAAAGAAAATACATAGCAGGTTTTCTAAGTATTCGCTCCCCTTCATAGCTGGATCTCAAGAGAAAACATTGGATTTGGACATAGAAAATTTAGGGCTGTAACCTACAAATAGAAGTCTTTCCACAAAAAGTACACGATTAAAGTTTTGCAGACTTTCAATGGCATTTTCTAAAAAAAAATCTGCTTGCAGTTGGTTGTGCAAAGTTGCATGACTCAGCACAGAGAAAGATACAAGCTTCAGGGAAAAAAAAGGAAAAAAGGAAAAAAAAAAAAGCTGTGGTTTCTTATCCTCTAAGATTCTTCTGTAACTTTCTAAGTGTACTGACGGGCAGAGGTTCGGACAAAGACATTAGCATTGTTTTTTCCCCACCTCTATTACAACACAGCAGTCTAAGGATTAGATTGCTACTTTTGAGTTCAGATCAGCAGGGCCTGCATCAGATGGGAGTCTTGAACAAATAATGGAAAAAAGAACTACAGCCAAAGAGGATGGTCTTTGGGATTTGGCTGTTAGTGGAAAGACACATGGAAAGACAGAACACAAAGCACTGTTTAAAATACATCAATAAATCCTTGTGGAAATTCTCCCCAGGGAGTAACTAGTACTATGAAATATTAATCACTAAAGAAACTAAGCAACCTCTAGCCACATTTTAGGACTTCTTATGAGATTAAACTTGATCGTTTTTCTCCTCATAGGTCTTCCACTGGGTACTAAATCCCATGGATTGACAATCATTCCACCTCTTCAAAACACACTGAAAGTTAAGGGTAAGTTCAACAAATGTCGTGGCTCAGATACGTATTTGTTGATCAAACAGGTAGAAAGAATATGGAGTGAACTGAACAGATTGGTAAATTGTGTTAGATACTTTAGCCTCATAAAATAAAAAATGAACAAGAAAAGTAGTCAGTTCATCAAATAATGATAATCTATATGTGGCTTGATGCTCAGCTTGTATATTGTTAATATGATGAGGCTGAAAAAAAAAAAAGCACATATGTAATACGTGGATAAATCATGCACACTATTTCCTGTAAAGAAAGGGAAATGATAATGTGCTCAAAACATTGATGAGATACCTTATCTAGGCAACTTAAGAGGAGGGTATCTATGACAAATTGCAGAAAATTCTTATGGCTCATTTTGAATCCACAGCTGGCAACCCCTCTCACAATGGCCGTGTGTGCAGCACATGGGGTAACTTCCACTTCAAGAACTTCGACGGGGACATCTTTTATTTCCCTGGGGTCTGCAATTACATCTTTGCATCCAACTGCAAATCTGCCTATGAGGATTTCAACATCCAGATTAGGCGTACAATGGTGGAAAATGCTACCATGATCACCCACGTCATCATGAAGCTGGAAGGAGCAGTGGTTGAACTGACCCGCACATCTGTCCTGGTCAATGGCCAACAGTATGTTCATATCTTCTGCTATGAACTGAAATTGCCATGACTGCCCTTGATCTCAGAAGGCTCTTTGAGCAAGCATCCGTTTCTTTCATCTCATCTCATATTGCTCCCACGCAGCTGTAGGACTCATGTCCTTCCTGAGGCACCAACAAAAATAAGAGGGTCTGACAGTGAGCTGTCATTTCTACAGATTATTCTTGTGTCCATTTTATTCAGATGAGCTATAACCCAGATGCTGCCCCCCTCTAGTATAAACATATATGTATAAACATATATGTATAAACATATATACAATCAAATGTATAAGTTGGATTTAGTCAAAGTGTTAGGCTTTTACACCCTTTAAGTTTCTACTTCCCATTAAATTTACCAGAACAGGAGCCCTGCGAGGAATTTCTGACTGCTCTTGTCCTTGCTCTGAAGACTGTGCAGTTAAGCACACTGCAACTGCAGCTTGCACCTGGGCTCATTTTAAACAAGCTAGTCTGGGAACTTCCTATCTATGTAGTAATGATAGCATTGATTTTGGCAAAGGGTGTGAAACTTGTCCAAAAGTTTGGGTAAATATTTGGACAGGTATGCCACAATGATATGTGTATTACAGCAGCTATATGTGGCAAGCTAGTAGAAAGGCTATCTGGAGTACATCTTTGTGAATGGCACTCATGCCACAGAAAGCACGAAGAGTATCTCTTTATTATCAAGAGCTTTAAGGAATAAATAGTAATATCCTGAAGCATACTGCCTGCAAAACAGAACTTCCCAGAACTTTTTTGAACAATATAACTGAAGACATGCCAACATTTTACCTACCAAAACACAACTAACAGAAATAGCCAAAAGGAACAGGGAAAGCAAGGCTGATCCAACAGGCTTTTCCAACACGGAAAACAAGGCTGATCCATTTGTGCACAAAGAAGCAATCGAAACAGCCAAAATGTTACAAATGTGTATAGTTTGCATTTAGTTATTGCACTGACTAATTTTCTCATCTTCGCATGTTGAAGAGTGCAAAAAAAGAGTTCTCACTCAAATTCTCACTCAAAAAGAGTGAGAATGGGTATCAATGTGGATATTCTGTCCCTACCCCCACTGAATTCTAGTGATCTTTCCCCAGGGTTCAGATGCCCTACAACCATATGGGAGTCTTGGTAGAGAGAAGCAACAGCTATCTAAAAGTTTCTGCCAAGTTAGGACTGACCTTCCTTTGGAATGAAGAGGATGCCCTCCTGGTAAGAAAACATCCAAACCATGGCAGTTAGGCTGTATTTTGAAAATAGTCCATTGACATCTTTGCAATCTTAATCAGTCAGGCAGACATTAGTTACTTAGGGGTCTGTACTAGTTTTTAGTGTACTGGACTATATTCCAGTCTTCTCCTAGTTTTCCTTTATTATTTTTTTTTTTCCAGTGAGTTCTGCTCAGAGTCAATATGCCCCCATATTATAAAGTCCCCACATCACAATGGACTAATCCCAGATTCCAGACCTGGCAATGCTCTGATGTTCACAGTCCCAGTGCTAGACTAAGACTAAGCTTTTCTTGGTGGTCATTGACCTTCCCAATGGTGCCTACCACACCTCACAGCCTGCACATCACACATATGTCAAACTTTGAGTACGTAAGGAATATCGGTGTAGGCTGTGTTTCTAACCACCAGGGCTGATGTTGCTGTGAACCTAAACTTCCTTTCCTCATTTCTTTTAGGTGGAACTAGATAAGAAATACACCAATCAAACTTGCGGACTGTGTGGGGACTTCAATGGAATTCCAACCAATAACGAGTTTATTTCACAGAGTAAGTAATAAAAAGCATTATTAAGTATTGGCACTTTGTTTTTCTTTGTTTTAGCCTTACAGAGTCACAGAGGTTGTGGGTTGTATTAACTGCAAAACCAGGGATACTTTTTTCAGTATATATTTTTATGACGTCAGTTTTAATACTTAAGTAACAGAGTCAGGGCTTTCGGATGCATTAGGTTGCTTCCATCACTGTTACATCTTTTAAAACCTGCCACATGTAACTGACTTCTTTTTTCAACAGTTAGTCTCCAGTCCTTTATATACCTGCTTCGTCTCCTTTTGTCTTTGCATATCTGCTTTTAATGGGTAGTGTCACAAAAGAAAATACCTCCATGCAGAAGCCAGTAAAGCAGTAAATATTATTCTAATACTTTGACTGTTTTGTACAGATACAAAACTGACTGCCGTTCAGTTTGGAAATAGGCAGAAGATAGATGGACCCACAGAGCAGTGTGATGACCCTATTCCTCCTGCTGTTCTGAAGAACTGCTCAAGTGAATTTGTAAGAATCTCTCTTTCAGAATTTGTTTTTCCAGTTCAGCATATATTATCCCTTTCTCTCTTTGGAGAATATCTGCCAGGATAGGAAAAAGTACAGCATGAATATAACCCAGCCATGGGTCTGGAAGGAAAATGTTTCCAAAACTATTTTTTTAATTCTTTGCTAAAGTGAAGGCTAAAAAATTATATGAATTCACATCTGATTATGGTTACTGCTGGACAGGTTTTTGGACCAGAAGGACCTTGTTTTACTACATGCCTTAAATGAAATAATCATTTTCACATTTTCTAAACACAATTGTTTTACTTTCACTGTTTTCCCTTCCAGGCTTCTATCTGTGAGACAGTATTAACCAGTGAAGCATTCACAAGCTGTAATGTACTTGTGGATGTTCAGGACTACATTGAAACTTGCATACAAGACTTATGCCACTGTGATACCTCTATGGCTGACTTCTGCATGTGCAACACCTTTGCTGAATACTCACGGCAGTGTGCTCATGCTGGTGGACAGCCTCTGAACTGGAGAACCTCAGAATTGTGCCGTAAGTATCTCTGGGAAAGCCTTTCAGTTATGTTCCCTACTTATATCTAGTAAACTTCAAATATGTGATTTTTTTTTTTCCCGAAGAAGACAGCCATTTAAAAGTGGATGTAATTTTCATGAAATTGGCTTTATTCTGAGCATATTCAAGACTTTTGGGATATTGCATTACTGAAGGTTTTCAGTATATTTCAGAAGATCTAAAATCTTGCACCTTCCACTTGGTTGCTCTCCGTTGTATCTTGACCGAAAACATCCTAGATAGTAAATACTGTTTTCTCAACATTTCAAAGGAAAAGTCAGCATTATACTACTCTTTCTACTTTCAGCCAAATCATGTCCCTTCAACATGCAACACCAGGAATGTGGCTCCCCCTGCTCTGATACCTGCAGCAACCCCGAAAGATCTGCACTTTGTGAAGATCATTGTACAGATGGTTGCATCTGTCCTCCAGGCAAGTTACTTTATACCCTTTTCTCATAGTCACAACCATCAAAACTTTCCTACTCTATCATTCTTGCCATATCATTGTTATTATCATAGCATCATAGTAATAACTATGCTTCTTCCTTGACATACATGCACTATTTATATCCAGGTTAATAAAAACACCCTTTCGAACATGTGCCTGACACATGTATGTAACGACTGAACTGCGTATAAGATACGTCACTACTAATGATAAGATGAAGTTTCCTGTTCTCAGCATCCATACTCCATAATAGAGAGTGTGTAACATTTAATTGCATTCTGCCCTGGTGTTAGCAAAGTTGTGTCTGGTTCCCCACATTACCACACCCTTCCATGTCCTATGTATCTAAACAACAAGGAGTAGAGAGATGACCAGGCAGTTTATAAAATCTAGTGTTTCACAGACTTACATCTGAGAACTGAGTATCAGTGCCAGATGAATGATACAAATATGTTTGCTTTGTGCATACTTATTTCTGTGGCTGAGAATTGTTGCTGTTGTGAGTGACAGTACGGTATGATCTTCTCCCATTGCAAATCTGCCCATCTTCCATGTTGTCTCACAGAATTCACCATCACTTGTTTATATAGTATCATTGACTCCTCTTAGATAATCCTCTGCCTTTGGACATATATACATGTACTGTGAAAACATGTCACCAGGCAGTCTTACAAAAGGTTCATCTATTCCATCTTGCTATCTAGTATTTTTAATCCTAATTGCAATCTAACGAAGCTCACAACAAAAAGGTATTTCCCTAGAAGTCCCTTTTGATCACCCGAAGATTTTAGATAGGCTTTAATGGAATATAATTCCTTCAATCCCTATGTGGCTGGCATCCTTCCTTAAAATAAGGAAGTGGCTTTCCATTTTCCATGTAACGCAGGAGAAATGCAAGATGCTTTAATGCATCTGACAGATATGTGTACAGAAGTAGGTTCTGCAGTGCACAAAATGAGTAACAGACTATTTCTTTCCCTAGGAATGGTATTTGATGACATTAATGGTGCTGGCTGTATTCCCCGTAAGGAATGTCACTGTACCTATGAAGGTGAAACTTATGCTCCTGGTACCTCCTTCTCATCTAAATGCAGATCATGGTAAAATATTCCCTTTCTCATATTTCTTTTTTAGGTGCATTACCTGGACATTTTGGAGACAGGGAAAAATGCCTAATTGCTCCTTAAAAATATACGAAGAACTATTTACTAACTGAACTTCTTTGATTATATTTTTTGGAAGATTTTTATATCTGTGTTTTCTCCTCACAAATAGAAAAAGAAATTTAAGTTAAGATATAAGTGTTCCAGTTTCAGGAATAATCACCTAAAGGAGACAATCAAATTCACATATTGGAGACTGAAAAGCCAGACAGAAATGTGAATTGCTGTGTTCATCCTTTGCAGCACTACAGCGTAACACTGGGGCAGTCGTGTAAATACTGGAGTCGAGGGCTATGATATTCAGGAACATGCTGCATCATGCAGACTGGGACATCATGTTTGAGAGGCGTGTTTGGCAGATATGATGTATATTTTTTCAATTTCACTATAATTACTTAAGTCTCACTGCATATGTATATGCAAATGCACCTATCTATATGTTGATGAATGCAAAAACCACAAACTACTTTTCAAGAAACACATAACACATCTGAAGCTAAAGTCATGCTAATGGAGATGAGCGGCAATCCTTCATATGCAGCAGAATGGATACCTGATTCAAAAGGACTGGATTTTGTCCAGGGACTGGAAATCAAAAGCATTATATAAAAAATATCATCAATATAAATGTGACTTTTTGATACTTATTCTGAGATTTCAAAGAAATGTGGCTTCTTTGTAAGCATTCTTTTCCTTCAAGAGGAAAATTAAGGCATTAGCTGCCCTTATTGTCTCTTATTTCATTTATACTTGCACTACCCAAGGTTACAGAATGCCTTCTTCATTTCAGTACCTGTGCTGGAGGTGAATGGGCTTGCGTCACCCAGTCGTGTCCTGGAACTTGCAGTATTGAAGGAGGTTCCCACATCTCAACATTTGATGAAAAATATTATTCCTTCTTCGGAGACTGTAGCTATGTCCTAACCAAGGTAAAAAATCAGTCACATTCTTTGCTAAAGCAATATGCTAAAGGAAAATGCTTTTATTAAATATGTTTGATTTAAACTACTAGTAATCACATCAATTTTCTGAAATTTAAAGGAACAACATGGAGCCTTAAATAGATTCCAGCGGGCTTTCTGTTACTTTTATATTAAATAAATATATTATAGTATTCTCGTGTACTTTGATCAATGCTTAAGAATTGCACTGAGTTCCATGTTCAGGTTCCATGAAACAATGCTTCCCATTAATTTTTAAATGCAATATTCCCTGTCTGGTGCTCTGTAACTATTTCTTTCTGAAAAATGCTCATATCCTCCATTGGCACTGTTCTTTTTGTCACAGTTCGTATAGTTAAGTGGCTTATTTGATTAACAGTATACAGGTTGAAATTATTACACAGAATTCATGGGAGGAGATATTTCATTAAGATGATCAACCTTCCAAACAGTCTTTCCCAGTAAAAATATAAGACTTTAGAATTTAAAAGCAAAAGTTAGTAAGTCATACATGTATTCTAAAGCATCAAAAATTGATTAAAAAAATAATAAATCTACTGGACTTCTAAGATTAGTAGGGACTGAATTCTAAGTAGGTATGTCTAAAGTAATGACTACAAATTGCAAATTTCAGAATGCTATGTTTTTTTGCTGTTGATTTGTATCGGGTGAGCAATGTCAAAAAAAAAAAAAAATCTCATAAAATCTTCATATTAAATAAAACCTGTTCTCAAAGAGCTCAGGCTGAATGTTACCAGGAAAGAGAACCATAAAAACTCAGAAATGAACTAGAATAAGGTAATTTAGAAATAAACTAGATTAAATCTATGATGATTTTCAATGAGAATCACAAGCTGGATCAACAATGGGTGCATACCTTTGGAGGTACAGGAAAACCTTAAACCTGGACAGAAAAGGTTTAAAAGCCCACAATTTTAACATTAAATTTCTACACGGCTGTAATTCTGCACTTCTGCTGTTCTCAATTTAGTCTTGTTAATGTCAAGAAAATGATAAGACAAGTTCAGATCCATAGCTTTCTTTCTGTTTCCCTGTAATGTTTTGTTCATTAGGCACACTTTGAATATAGCTCACAGAACACAGTCTGTGAAAAATCAGAATCAAGAGAAAAAATGCAGTTTGCCTTTATTCGGTAGCTCAATGAATGGTGATCTTAGCTCAATTTTCTCCTGTGAGAGGATATTTAAATGCATGTTTCCTACTTGTTAAAAGAATGTCCAAATGGCCAGGCTTTTTGATAATCTATTCGGTGCAGAAAAGATCGGAAGCAATTTTTTTCATTTCCCAGGTAAACATCATAACCAATGAGCAAGAAAGACACACTTGCTTCTTCTCTAGCAGATTAAACCAGTACTACCTAAACATTCTGAAGTTTTAATGTTCGGTTTAACATGTCTAACTTGCCACTGAACGTCAGCAGTAATTGATAGCTTACACTGTGTGACGTACAAGAACATCAGATTACTTTGCTGACTAAATATGGATATGCAAGAAATGAGAAGAAAAGGAATAATCAACATTTTAAAAGACTCACTTTAATAAGAACACCATGTGAGTGTGATCCTTTCTAGTACAATAGACTTTTTTTGTTTTCTTCTTCTAGCTCTGTGACAGCAATGATTTCACTGTCCTGGGAGACATCCACAAATGTGGCCTGACTGACACTGAGACATGCCTCAAGGGTGTAGCCATCAGCCTAAGTGGAGGACAAACTGTAAGTAGCAAATGCAAATACCTAGCATTCTGGAGGGATGTTTACAAAACTTAAAAGGCAAGTTGTATGCAAATGACACATAACAGCACAGACAGGAAATCTGCACTGATTTTTATTTTATCTCATTTGAACATTAATCAAAGAAAAAAGAAAAGAATAAAGTAGGTATATTGGAAGTCAAATCCTGACAGTTTTCTGTCATTTAGTTATCTTCAGGGTTTTATTTGTTTGGTGGTTGTTGTTCTTTCTTTCTTTCTTTCTTTCTTTCTTTCTTTCTTTCTTTCTTTCTTTCTTTCTTTTTGGGTGTGGGTGTGTGGGGGGGTGCAGTTAATGGACCTCTATAATAAAAATCACTGAAGTAGTAAGGGAATCAGAATATCACCAGACCCTGAGCCTTTCCTCCCCACACACCATTTTCCTTCCTCTATCTTTAATGATACTAGATATACAACATTTGGAAAGTATTTTACCTTTCCTAAGCATGTTTGATAATCATTCCCTCTTGTGGACAGAACATTGTGATCCAGCCTTCTGGCAGCGTATTTGTGAATATGATCTACACACAGCTGCCCTTCTCTGCAGGTAAGTTCCTTTGGAAGACTCCTCTGATGTTTGTCTTTGAATTTAAAATATTGTATTTCTTCATCTGCTGCCAAATTCTGCCTTTGCTTACACTACAGCAAACCCAAGGTACTCAGAGTATAGCCTCTCCTTTTTAAATAAAGAGGGTTTACCTAATCAACTCTGCTCTAATTTTAGCAAAATTATGGTCTGATTTTAGTAAGATCTGATCAAATGGAGATGCAGTTCAGACAAATAGTATCATTGGACACTTCCAGATCCAAATATTGCCATAAGAGTAGAAATAAAAATTCTGATTTGCAACAGGAATTCAATTTCCCAAGTTGTTTAGTTCTCCTGCATCCCCTGTGTCTCTTTGTATGATGTACATTCATCACTGGAGATTTTCTCTGCCACCAAACCTCAGATAACTGCTGCACCTGAACAGAAAGCATAAATGACAGAATAGTTGGAGGTTAGAGGCTACCACTAAATCATCCTAAAGAATTTTCATCAAGCAAAGGTGGTCTTTTAAATAGTCACAGAAGTGTATGTTTTTCCCCTTATTTCAAAACAGCTGATGGAAGGTGGAGTTTTTTACATTTTTTTTTAAGGTAAAGACAGTCCACTTTAGTGCTGGATTTGAAATCTTTATTGAGATATATATATATATAGTTCTTCAACAATTAGGATCACACACAGCTGTACAATCCTCCTATGTAATGAACAGTAGTTTCAACTGTTCATCTTAGATAAAATTATAACTCTTATGTTCATTGTCCCCAGCAAATGTCACCATCTTCAGACCATCATCGTTCTTCATTGTTTTACAAACAACCTTTGGTCTTCAGCTACAGATCCAGCTTACCCCTCTCATGCAACTTTTTATAAACTTAGACCCATCACATAAAGGGCAGACCTGTGGTAAGTGATCTTACAACTGCCTTCATCTGTACACTTGATTCTGTAGGTTCAATCTGCTTCCATCTGACCCATCTGCTTCCTTCTAGGTCTCTGTGGAAATTTCAATGATGTCCAGACTGATGACTTCAAAACCACCAGTGGTGTAATAGAGGGTACTTCAGCTGCCTTTGGCAATACTTGGAAAACACGGGCTGATTGTCCTGATGCCAAAATCACCTTTGAGAACCCCTGTACCCTCAGCATAGAAAATGGTAAGCTCACTATATCGCAAACTCTTCTGTTCTCTTTTAAGATAGGAAGAAGAAATAAGCTGATCAGCCACAAATCATTTAGCCAAAATAACGGTGGACCCTTTGCAAATGCATACTATTTTCCTCAGTAGACACAAGAAATCTTCAATTAATAAATAATAACTAATACAATATTTTGGATCTTCAAAAATATTCCTTTGGCTAAAGAAAGCAAGTGTTGTTTCTGCAAGTTTACTTAAGGGGAACCAGAACCATTTAGCATAGAAGGAATACATTCCCTGAAAGCTCTCATTGTCATATAGGAAAAAAGCTGAGCTTAGCCCCACTGAAGGCTGGATGACCTCAGTGTGGTCTTTCCACTGTCAAAATATGAACCAGTCTTACAGTTCATGACTTCATAGCTGTCAGGCTGTTAAGAATTTCAAGCAATGAAATAATAGTTAAGATTTGAGCATCCACAATACATCTAAGGATGTATTAGTTTATTCCATGACAACTACCATGAATTGAGAGCATTCAGTTTATGAAGAATTCTTATTTCTGTGTAGACAAAGTGAAATACTGTTCAATTTCCAGGAAAAAAAAAAAAAAGAGCTGAATTCTATTAAGTTAAGCCTCTGCAATTTCCCCGTAGGAAGTATTGTTACACAAAACCAAGAATTTAGACAATGAAGTGCAATACAAATTTGTATATTTTAAATTCACAGACAAGTACGCTCAGCACTGGTGTGGACTGCTCTCTGATACCACGGGACCTTTTGCTGAATGTCACTCAACAGTGAATCCAGAAGTTTACCAGAAGGTACTTGGTTTTAACTTTTTCATGTTTGGAAGAATAAGACTTGGACTTCTGATTCTAACACCTGAGAGAACAACTTGCCAATCAGGTGGAGGTGCATTCATTACAATTCTTTTGAAGCCTGAAGCCCATTACACATCATAATACTTACTTCTTTTTAAAGGTATCTTTCTTTCCATTCAAAGGAGGATAAACTTACAGGCATTTTCCTGCTGTTAAATGCCTAACCTAGGAGCTTGGACAGTCTGGATTCCTTATTAGATCAAAGGAAGAAGCCTCCTTTCCTGAGATATAAGGAAAGCTTTAGTCAGGAGCTTAACTAGTACTTCGCATAGTTGCTCTCAGGAGGCATCTACTTTTGCATATATCCAAGGACAAGGCAATAAATGCATGCACAAAGCAGCAAAGAGATTGTGGGAAAAAAAATGTTCCAGGAATTCAAAATGATGAAGCTCTGGAACTTCTTGGGGATCTTGGATATCTGTAAGAGTATGTTTAACAAATCCTTTGGAATGGCCACATTATTGTGGCCTTACTTGGCACAGTAACAGATTAAGTGACTTCTTGTTTTCTTTGTTCCTCTGATGCAAAGCGCCCAAGCTTCAAATAAAAGTACTAAAAGTCAGGTGCAAATAACCTCTGCTTGTCCCACTAAGTAACCATGGCACTGTGGCTAGAAATTGGAAGTAGCTGGGAAAGCTACCACCACTTGCAAAAGTAAAGAAGAACAACCAAAAGGCAAAATAAGTTTAAACTCTGGTCCTCTGATTACTATCTCTCCTTGAAAAGAATCTTTTCTGAAAGGACTCAAACTCTGGTCCTCTGATTACTCTCTCTCCTTGAAAAGAATCTTTTCTGAAAGGACTCAAGGAAATCTTCAAATGAAAAATGAGCATATGCTTACTTACATATATGAACTTCACTTGCTTTTAGCTCTAATGAACATGACACTCTAAAAAGTATAAAGAGCCATGGCTCTGAAATGACAATCTGATGATCGTATGTCATCCTCTGTCCCTAGAACTGCATGTTTGACACATGTAACTGTGAGAACACTGAGGACTGCATGTGTGCTGCCCTCTCCAGCTACGTCAGAGCCTGTGCTGTGAAAGGAGTTCTCCTCAATGGATGGAGGAACAAAGTCTGCAGTAAGTTTTACATCCCCTTGCCTCTTGAAAATGATCATCCAGAAGGCTCCACAAATGAGCTTTCAGGATATACGGAATTCCCAGAGTAAATTGTGTTCAATTGTTTCTTAAGTATAGCATTCACTTTCAAGAATTTGGGGAGGAGAGGAATGCCATAAAAGCGAAGCAGTAAGCAGGGTGAAATATAAAAAATAGGCTTTCTTAGATTACTTGCTCAGAATTAGAAGAAGCAACATGGAATTCAATACTCTTGTAATAGCAATAAAATAACTAGAGTGTTTCTCAATTTACATTCACATAAAATATAAAAATACCAATGAAGAAAAAACACACGATTTAATAATATAACTGAGCTTTTTTCCTTTTTTTACCTGGACAAAATATTTGTATTTTTGATACATTTATAGGGGATACATTTATATATTTTGCTTTAACAGTAAAAAATAATCGCAGTATTCACACATCAGAAAAGCATGTCTATATACAATGCCACTTTTATCATATGTACTTTACTTCAAATATTGCATTTATGCCTACATTGATCCTTAAATTAACTACAAACATAACTCACCTTATTTTACTCTCTCAAGCGAAATACACCAACACGTGTCCGAAATCCCTGAAGTACACTTACAATATTGATTCCTGTCAACCCACTTGTCGCTCTCTGAGTGAGCCTGATGTCACATGCAACATCAAGTTTGTCCCAGTTGATGGCTGCACCTGCATAAATGGAACCTACATGGATGAAAGTGGCAAATGTGTGCCTGCTTCTAGCTGTCCTTGTTACTACAAAGGAATGCCTCTGTCTCCTGGGGAAGTCATTCATGATAATGGCATTGTCTGGTAAGTTTTGTGAACAAAAGAATGAGACTGGATATGGGCAATCATGAAACCATATATAGCTCTTGCAATCAATTCAAATCAAATGTATTTCTCTGCCCAATAATTTCAACACAGAAAACTAGAAATTCTTAAAAACTGTAAGGGCTATATATGTTTGGAAAATTGTACTTAGAAAGCAGTAGAACAAACCATACTGTGGTGAGTTAGCCTTGGCTAACAGCCAAACTCTCACCCACATACTCTATGCCAAACAATTTCACATCTATGACCATAAAAGACTTGTTTCACAGTGAAAGATACTACAAACTTGATAATCCTATTAGGATTAACATTATGAGTGGAATCTGGAATATTCTGAAGGAAAACTTTTAATCAGGCAAGTGGACAGAGCACACCTGTCCTTATATAGAACATAATCGTATATTGGTCTGCTCTAATGTAAAATAATTTTTAATAGTACAGGCTATTCTGACAAAGGGTATGTCTTCTCCATTTTATCACAGTTTTTTTCACTATTTCAAATTCACTAGGAAACAAGTTGAAACTTAACAAGAGAAGCAAACATAACTCCATTCTCTCTTTTATAGCACTTGCACCTATGGAAAGCTGAGCTGCATTGGAGAAAAACCACAGCCAGGTAACATACCACTTAAGATTTAATTCTCCTTTTCCATCTTCACCCTTTCCAGTTATCTCTTTTTGTCATAATGTTGCAAACTTTGCAAATCTGAAATCAAACAGGAAAATGAACAGATGATTTCTGTAATGACATTCCCTAACTGTAAAGAAGCACTTTTCACTTTCAAATGGCAGAAACAAATTATAATCTCCTGGATTACCAAGGGGAAAAGAACATTTGGTCACCTCACCAAATGCGAGGAGAAAAACAACCATATTTTACATTTTTTTATATAAAATAAAAGGACTAAAAGCCAGTCACCTCAAACATATAGAATAAAATAATATCTTTGTTTTCTTGTGTGGCTTTCTTTTTTGGGGAGGTTGTTTTTTGTTGAAAGAAGTGTTTCATAAAGCTAACTAAACAGTAGCTTCTATGAGCAGTCCAAGCAAAAGCATAAAAAAAAAAAAGATGAGAAGATGACTGTGACTTCAAAACAACATGTTTCTCTTTCTTGTCAAATGCATTCTATTAAAGTTCATACATTTCACAAAGGATTTTTTTTTCCAGTTTTTAAAGAAACACAAAGATATAAATACATGGTTCATCTCACATTTCTCATGGCTTTTCTGTCTTCCAGTCTGTGCATCTCCCATGGTCTATGTTGACTGTGGCAATGCCACTGCAGGTGTGGCAGGAGCAGAGTGCCAGAAGAGCTGTCAGACTCTAGACATGGAGTGTGTAAGTACAGACTCTTTACATCCAGTTGAAAGCATATTTATCTAGATCACTTTTACACTTACCAGCTGTAGATGGACTCTTCCATCAGGGCAATGTTTCAAGTCTTGTTTTCTATGTGTTCCTTACAGTACAAAACCCACTGTGTCTCTGGCTGTGTATGTCCTCATAATTACGTATTAGATGGCAAAGGTGGTTGTATAGCTCCTGAAGAGTGTCCATGTGTTCACAACGGGGATTCCTACAGTCCAGGAGAATCAATCAGAGTTGGCTGTAACAACTGGTAAGAATTACAACTTGTAAATAATTTTGAAACATGATTTTCAAGCACCTGGAAGGGGATAGTTTAACTCTAGGTGAATTACAGCTTATCACTCTAGCAGTATCAAGATTTATAGGAAAGAATCTTATCTACTTAGTACCTAAAAAGCAAGTTCCACCTGTTTTTGCAGTGGCACACAGCACAGAAATTGCATGTGATCGGAAGAGCAATGTGGTTTTAGATGCTGTCATATTTGTTACAGTCGATAAAGCTTTTTATCCTCTCAGGCCATCCCTACATTTCAATATATCCAACAAGATTTAGAAATGTGGAACATTCAAATTTTTTCTAACCCAAATTATTCATGGCATCAAGAAGTAACAGTCTTTGGGTAAATCCTAAAGACTCTGTCTATGTCTACGCTGTATTTCTGAGAATAAATAAACCTTATTTTTTCACTATGGGCTTAACACATCGAAATTAAAAAACATGAATGTGCATACAGAAATACATGTACAGGTATGTTATGTGCGTGTCTATTATTTTATTTTTTTTTTTACATTTAAAGTCCTTTTCGTCTTATACAGCACATGTAGAAACAGAAAGTGGCACTGCTCTGAGGAACCTTGCCTGGAAACCTGTTCAGTTTATGGAGATGGGCATTACATGACCTTTGATGGCAAACGCTTTGATTTTGAAGGAGACTGTGAATATGTTCTGATCCAGGTAACAGAGTCCTTCCCAGATTTTTGCACTGCCAAAGTACCTTGCATTTTACATATGAGCACAGAGCATCATTAACACTGAATATCATTCCCCTGTTTCAGAACTACTGTGGCAAAAAAGGCTTGGATCAGGGAACCTTCAGAGTCATCACTGAGAACATTCCATGTGGCACTACAGGAACCACCTGCTCTAAGTCTATTAAAGTTTTCCTGGGGGTAAGCGTGCTCTTCAGTAAGTTGTAATCCAAGCCTAACATGCTGGAAGGATGAAACAGGTTGTCCCAGATAGACTCCATCATAAAAGTGTCCTGCAGGACTGTAAAAATGTTACTACAGTTTCTTGGTCACTGCCAAACAATTCTGCTCTCTGCTAGGGAAAGCAAAGGAGGGAATTCTAAAGAGAAATAGATTAACATGGGTTTTTTGAATACAGCCATTTTGATGATAATAGATTTATTATTTCAATAACAGTTACTGGTAATATATAAAAAACTGGAAACCAAAAGGTGACTTTTTGAATTGGTCTCTTTTTGTTTTTCTGTCCCAGAACTATGAACTGGTACTCAGCGATGGACGTTCTGATGTCATCCAGAGAACACCTGGAGGAGAAATGCCATTCCAAATCCGTTCCATGGGCATCTACCTGGTTGTTGACACTACTGTTGGCTTGATACTCATGTGGGACAAGAAAACCAGTATATTCATCAAACTTAGCCCCAGCTTTCAGGTACATTTTAAAATCCAAAACCTGAAGCCAACAATTTCTGATCCATATTCATGCTATCTCTCACAGGAAAAAAAGGAAATTTAGGCTGCAACTGGAACACTGAAAGAGCAGTGATTGCCTATTGTTATCCTTATAGTATTGACTTAGATTCTGTATACACATTTTTCCATAAATTATGTTATTCAACAATAGCATAACAGCAGCTATATCAATAATTCCTTCATGAAAAATCCTCACTGAAGAGGTACATTCAGGATTAGATAAAACTATCTCAATACTAAGCTATGATATTAAGAACAAAACCCACAGCTCTACTCTGCTTCTTTCCCTATCCTTCCTAACAAGTTAGGGGTACCTCTCTTCATAAAAGATGTTTTATGAGAATGTCCAAGGCTTTTGCAGAAGAAGCCCACATCATCTTAAATAAAATTCATCCTGAGGCATGTTACTCACAGATACTGAGAAACTGTACCTTACTGATCATTGATATTTTGTTTATCCCCATGCAGGGACATGTCTGTGGCCTTTGTGGAAACTATGATGGCAATGGAAACAATGACTTCACTACCCGCAGCCAGTCTGTGGTAGGAAATGTGCTGGAGTTTGCTAATAGCTGGAAAGTGTCTTCTACTTGCCCAAATGCCAATCAAACCAAGGATCCATGTACTGCAAACCCATACAGGAAATCCTGGGCACAGAAACAATGCAGCATCATTACCAGTGAAGTATTTGCAAAGTGTCACTCCCAGGTATGGTACAGCTTCAGTCTGAAATTCTCAAGACGGAGATTACATACATTTTTATGCAGAGTAGCTGAAAATGCACTAGGATTTGGACTATGTCACGCCTGATAAAGTGAAGTGAGACCAAGTTCCAGGGAGACTGCATAGAAAGGATTTTCACTTCAATTTCCTCAGCTCTTGCCGTAACCAGTGCAGTACAGAAATTCATAGGGTTTGTTTGTTTGTTTGTGCTATAGAAGGGACAATCACTGATAAATCTCAAGAAATGTTTAATTTTTAATGGCATCATTTTCTATTAATATCAATATCAGCCACCTGATATCTATGATTATGTGCTACCGTGTAGTAATGTAACAGTACTCTTTCTTCTAATGTCTTTAACATCAAGTAGTTCCTACAGTTATGATTTACTCCTAATAGCTGTATTCTACATATTTCTCTTGATTTTTCAAAATATTCTCACAATTTCTTCATTTCTTATCTTTCTCACACATATAGAGTTGCCAGTTTCAGGTATTTCCTCAGCATTTTTAGGACAGGAAATGCCTTTTCAAAGTGGGCAAGTGCAAGAAATCCAATTCAAAGGTTTTCTCCAACAGGTTGAACCAAATGAATATTATCAAGCATGTGTGGATGATGCATGTGCTTGCGACACTGGAGGAGACTGTGAATGTTTCTGTACAGCAGTAGCTGCCTATGCTCAAGCATGCAATGAGCTGGACATCTGCATTTCATGGAGAACCCCATCCATTTGTCGTAAGTCTCACTCCATGACTTTTTGAACGGGTCTAGAGAGAAAGAAAATAGAGAAAAAACAAACAAAAAAAAACAAGGAGGGAAAAGAAAGAAAGGAGGATTACATTGTATTTATAAGAGGCATTGCTTGAGTAAATCATTGGAAAATGATCATTACTTAAAAAGAAATCACGTGCTAGTAACTTTACTGGTGGTGTTATTAGTGTCTTATTTAATTGTCAGTCATGATAGAGAAGTGGCAAACTAAAGTATCATATTATACTCCTAGCTGTTTACATCAAATACACTATAAATAAATACTAGTGGATTTCAGCTAATATTTGTGATTTAATCAATTGTTTTTTCGTGCTTAATGTCTAAGTGTTTGATGCTTTATAGCATTATTGGTATCAAAATGTGGTAGTATAACAATAGTATTAAATAGTATTAAAAATAGTATTAAAAATAGTATTAAATGAGACGACATACTGTTCACCACTTACATGTTTATGTTGATGACATGGGATTTTTACCCAGGAAAATTATAGTAATGAAAGACCTTGGAGCAATAAAAATTGAAGGTCTTTTTCTGTCATTTCTCTTTCCTCTAGCTCTGTTCTGTGATTACTACAATCCACAAGGGGAATGTGAGTGGCACTACAAGCCATGTGGAGCCCCTTGTATGAAGACATGCAATAATCCAAGTGGGAAATGCCTTCATGAGTTGAGAGGTTTGGAAGGTAAACATAATTATATAATATAATTATAATCTCATATACATAATATATGAGATATAATATAATATTATATATTATATAATATAATTATAATTATTATAATTATATAAAATTATTATTATTATAATATATAATATATTATATTATATTATATTATATTATATTATATTTTATATAATATTATAATATATAATATATAATATTATAATATATAATATCTCATATAATATATGAGATATGATTATAATATAATTATATCTCATTCTATTTATAAAAAGATAAAATGGACTATGATGAACAAAATTTATATTGCTCAGTGTATGAAATGTTTATATTAGAAATTATGAGATTTTCTAATTAATGTCTAACTCCCTAATTAATCCCTAATTAATCCCTAATTAATCATGCACTTGTTTGAAGTGAAGATGAAGAAAAAATGCTTCAAAGCTTAATGTGTAATCAATGCAATAGCCGTAATGGGAGGATGAAATTCCACTTTCTATATTACTGGAATATATACTATATTACTGGGATAATTTCAAGAGATCAGATATTGACAGAGTATAGAGTTACTTCTGTTTGGGAAAGCCTAGTGTCAACACAACTCTTGTTTTTATTGCAGGCTGTTATCCACACTGTCCAAAGAATAAGCCCTATTTTGATGAAGAAACCATGACTTGTGTTTCTAATTGTGGTTGCTATGAAAATGGAAAACATTACAAGCCAGGAATGCAGATGCCTTCAACGCAGAATTGTCAATCATGGTAGGATTAGTAAAGATTTTTAAACGTTGAGTTGAAATTTGCATAACTTAATTCTTCACGCACTCAGTTATTTGTTTGCTAACCAGAACTAGGCCAGTCATAGGCTGCTGAGTAGTGTTTAATTTTCTTCTGTTCCCAGAAGCATAAAAGATGACATGATGAAACATTTTATTGTAGAGAGATTAATTTACTACTTATTCTGAATTCTTACTGAAGTATTTGTAAATTATTATTATCATTATTAAGTAAAAACAAATTAAAATAATAATAGTTACAGCAATAATCTTAGCACTTATATTAAGATATGCCTAAATAATTATTTAGAAGTTAGTAGACAACTAATCTTCATTATTTTGAGCTTGTTTCTGTTATTCCAGTGGCACTTGCATATTTCCAAAAGTCAGAAAGTATTCCTATAAATTCTGTAAGAACTGCTGAATATAGCTATACAGGTTGGGAAAGTCCTGCTAAGCCTTCTATCAAGAAGAACACAGTGCTATTTTTAACTAATATATTCACATTCATCATATCCTTTTTCCTCTTTTCCAGTGAATGCACAAACCATGGCAAAAAATGCAAATATGATGAACATGGTATGTTGACAAAGTTGTTTTCATCTTGGAAGGATACACTGAAAGCACTCTACTCTGTGTGTCAGATACCAAGGAATAACATCCTCTTTTGATTTACAGAATGTGTCTGCATTTATGAAGGACAGACATATAACTATAACGACGTGATCTACAATACTACAGATGGCATAGGAGGGTGTATTGTTGCAATCTGTGGTCCCAATGGAACACTGCAAAGGGTTGTGTATGACTGTCCAATCTCAGCATCACCCACACCATTTCAATTCAGCACCACGCCACCTGCCACTACTTCCACAGGTACATACTTTATAGCCTCTAAGAGCTTATTCTATTCATTAGTGAGTAAAATATAGCTACAATATAACCACTAAATTTCATTTTTTATTGGCATTTGTTTTCAGTCAATATTTAGCAATCAAATTAATACAAACAAATAAATATAGAAAATAAAATAACTTCCAAAACAATAAAATGGAAGCCACTGCACACTGCTTTGATACTATTATTTCATTTGTTTTCATGGCAAACAATAAGGAAACAGTATGAGATTTATTATCTCTAATTGTAACTATTTCTATACCCAGAATAATCTTTACTGAGTGAATAGATGACTCATTATGTTTCCTATTAAATTACCAAATGATTACTTTGTCTAGAATTCCTGGTAGGGTACATGGTATGTGTAATTACAGTACTAAGTGGACTACTCAGATAATGGCATTGAGATATTGAAATTTTCATTCTAAGTTTCATGGTATTTTCTTTTACTCTTTCAGTTACATCATCACCAACAACATCAGTATGCGTTCATGAAGTCTGTCAGTGGTCAGAATGGTATGATGGAAGTCTACTAATACCTGGATTCGATGGTGGAGATTTTGAAACGTTTGATGATTTGAGAGCTAAAGGTTATGAAGTCTGTAGAGCTCCAAAGGCTGTTCAGTGCAGAGCAGAGAAATTTCCTAACATACCACTGAAAGACCTTGGCCAAAGAGTAGAATGCAGTACAACGTCTGGACTTATATGTTACAACAAAGATCAAATTTCAACAATGTGCTACAATTACGAAATCAGAATCTTATGTTGTGTTTTTGTACCATGCTCTTCCACACCTTTCATCACAACATCTTATGAGACTTCAACACCGACCACACATATCCCAATTCCAGAAATGACAACCACAACAGCAAGTACCAGTGTCACAACTTCAGCTACAAGCACAGAAAAAACAAGTCCAATTATCAGAACAAGTACTCCTTCAGAAACATCTCTGGAAACAACAAGTACTTCCACTGAGCCCATAACCAGTACAATGCCTTGCCAACCAAAGTGCAAATGGTCCCAATGGTATGATGTCCATTTCCCGACTTTGCAGAACAAAGGAGATTATGAAACTTACCATGACATTAGATCAGCTGGAAAAGCAATCTGCAGACATCCTGAAAAAATACAGTGCAGAGCAGAAAAATACCCACATAAATCCATTGAAGAAATTGGCCAGGTTGTTCATTGCAATGTATCATTTGGACTTATCTGCAGAAATGAGGATCAAAAAGGAGAACTGCATATATGTCTTAACTATCAGATAAAAGTACTCTGTTGTGATGACTACAGCCACTGTCTAACAACAAGAGTGACACCTACTGTATCAATAGAAACTTCTGCCAGTACACCATCAACAGTTCCTACAACTTCTGAAACTTCAACATTCACACCTTCAGTTACTAAAGAAATAACAACAACCACAACGGAAACGACGACACCAATCACCACAACTCCTTCAACAGCTCCTGGTTGCATAAAAGAGGAATGTGACTGGTCAATATGGTATGACGTTAGTTATCCAGAATCTGGATATAATGATGGAGATTTTGATACAGTTGAGAACATTATAAAACATGGATACAAAGTCTGTGCTAACAGAAAGGCTGTGGAATGCAGAGCAGTAAGGTTCCCTGACACACCGTATCCTCTTCTGGAACAACACATTACATGCAACACTGAAGAAGGATTAACATGCTACAATAAAGACCAGCTACCACCAATTTGCTATAACTATGAAATAAGATTTAAATGCTGTAGAAACATAACAGTACCATGCAAAACAACTCAAACGCCATATTCAACCACACAAGAGTCAACAACGACATATTCTACAACTCTAACTACACAACACATGGAAATATCAACTACAGAAAAGCCACCAGAATTTCAAACCAAACATCAAACAACCACTGCATCAACAATACCACCAGAAACAGAACATATTCATGGCAAAACTACATCAACACCAACAACACAAACACAAACAGAAAAAAAGACCACATATACCACATTACCAACCACGATCACGACCTCCACCTCCAGAGCGCCCACCTCCTCACAAACAACACCAATAAGCTCTACCAGCACCAGCACCTTCACGCCGACCCCTACGGTCATCCCCTCAACCACCACGACTTACCGCACAGAATCCACTACCATCTGTCAACCTGAACTGTGCTCCTGGACGGAATGGTTCGACGTTGACTTCCCCGCCTCGGGACCAAACCAGGGAGACTTCGAAACCTACCAGCACATCCGGGCTGCCGGGAAGGAAGTCTGTCACCAGCCCAAACAAATCCAGTGCCAGGCGGAGGACTACCCCGAGATTTCCATCGAAAACATCGGGCAGGTTGTACAGTGTGACGTCCACTTTGGACTGGTGTGCAAGAACGAAGACCAGCCCGGTAAATTCAAGATGTGCCTCAACTACAAGATCCGCGTCCTCTGCTGCATCCCTAACTCCATCTGCCCACCCACCACCTCACCTACCACCAGCCCCACCAGCACCATCATCCCAAGCACCGTCACATCACCCACCACGGTCACGACCTCCACCTCTACTAGCTACTCCACCTCCACAGCACCCACCTCCTCACAATCAACACCAATAAGCTCTACCAGCACCAGCACCTTCACGCCGACACCTACTGTCATCCCCTCAACCAGCACCACTTACCGCACGGAAGCCACTACCACTTGTCAACCTGAACTGTGCTCCTGGACGGAATGGTTCGACGTTGACTTCCCCGCCTCGGGACCAAACCAGGGAGACTTCGAAACCTACCAGCACATCCGGGCTGCCGGGAAGGAAGTCTGTCACCAGCCCAAACAAATCCAGTGTCAGGCGGAGGACTACCCCGAGATTTCCATCGAAAACATCGGGCAGGTTGTACAGTGTGACGTCCACTTTGGACTGGTGTGCAAGAACGAAGACCAGCCCGGCCGATTCAAGATGTGCCTCAACTACAAGATCCGCGTCCTCTGCTGCATCCCTAACTCCAACTGCCCACCCACCACCTCACCTACCACCAGCCCCACCAGCACCATCATCCCAAGCACCGTCACATCACCCACCACGGTCACGACCTCCACCTCTATTAGCTACTCCACCTCCACAGCACCCACCTCCTCACAATCAACACCAATAAGCTCTACCAGCACCAGCACCTTCACGCCGACACCTACTGTCATCCCCTCAACCAGCACCACTTACCGCACGGAAGCCACTACCACTTGTCAACCTGAACTGTGCTCCTGGACGGAATGGTTCGACGTTGACTTCCCCGCCTCGGGACCAAACCAGGGAGACTTCGAAACCTACCAGCACATCCGGGCTGCCGGGAAGGAAGTCTGTCACCAGCCCAAACAAATCCAGTGCCAGGCGGAGGACTACCCCGAGATTTCCATCGAAAACATCGGGCAGGTTGTACAGTGTGACGTCCACTTTGGACTGGTGTGCAAGAACGAAGACCAGCCCGGCCGATTCAAGATGTGCCTCAACTACAAGATCCGCGTCCTCTGCTGCATCCCTAACTCCAAATGCCCACCCACCACCTCACCTACCACCAGCCCCACCAGCACCATCATCCCAAGCACCGTCACATCACCCACCACGGTCACGACCTCCACCTCTACTAGCTACTCCACCACCACAGCACCCACCTCCTCACAATCAACACCAATAAGCTCTACCAGCACCAGCACCTTCACGCCGACCCCTACTGTCATCCCCTCAACCAGCACCACTTACCGCACGGAAGCCACTACCACTTGTCAACCTGAACTGTGCTCCTGGACGGAATGGTTCGACGTTGACTTCCCCGCCTCGGGACCAAACCAGGGAGACTTCGAAACCTACCAGCACATCCGGGCTGCCGGGAAGGAAGTCTGTCACCAGCCCAAACAAATCCAGTGCCAGGCGGAGGACTACCCCGAGATTTCCATCGAAAACATCGGGCAGGTTGTACAGTGTGACGTCCACTTTGGACTGGTGTGCAAGAACGAAGACCAGCCCGGCCGATTCAAGATGTGCCTCAACTACAAGATCCGCGTCCTCTGCTGCATCCCTAACTCCAAATGCCCACCCACCACCTCACCTACCACCAGCCCCACCAGCACCATCATCCCAAGCACCGTCACATCACCCACCACGGTCACAACCTCCACCTCCACCAGCTACTCCACCACCACAGCGCCCACCTCCTCACAATCAACACCAATAAGCTCTACCAGCACCAGCACCTTCACGCCGACGCCTACTGTCATCCCCTCAACCACCACGACTTACCGCACAGAATCCACTACCATCTGTCAACCTGAACTGTGCACCTGGACGGAATGGTTCGACGTTGACTTCCCCGCCTCGGGACCAAACCAGGGAGACTTCGAAACCTACCAGCACATCCGGGCTGCCGGGAAGGAAGTCTGTCACCAGCCCAAACAAATCCAGTGTCAGGCGGAGGACTACCCCGAGATTTCCATCGAAAACATCGGGCAGGTTGTACAGTGTGACGTCCACTTTGGACTGGTGTGCAAGAACGAAGACCAGCCCGGCCGATTCAAGATGTGCCTCAACTACAAGATCCGCGTCCTCTGCTGCATCCCTAACTCCAAATGCCCACCCACCACCTCACCTACCACCAGCCCCACCAGCACCATCATCCCAAGCACCGTCACATCACCCACCACGGTCACGACCTCCACCTCTACTAGCTACTCCACCTCAACAGTGCCCACCTCCTCACAATCAACACCAATAAGCTCTACCAGCACCAGCACCTTCACGACGACGCCTACGGTCATCCCCTCAACCAGCACGACTTACCGCACGGAATCCACTACCATCTGTCAACCTGAATTTTGCTCCTGGACGGAATGGTTCGATGTTGACTTCCCCGCCTCGGGACCAAACCAGGGAGACTTCGAAACCTACCAGCACATCCGGGCTGCCGGGAAGGAAGTCTGTCACCAGCCCAAACAAATCCAGTGCCAGGCGGAGGACTACCCCGAGATTTCCATCGAAAACATCGGGCAGGTTGTACAGTGTGACGTCCACTTTGGACTGGTGTGCAAGAACGAAGACCAGCCCGGCCGATTCAAGATGTGCCTCAACTACAAGATCCGCGTCCTCTGCTGCATCCCTAACTCCAAATGCCCACCCACCACCTCACCTACCACCAGCCCCACCAGCACCATCATCCCAAGCACCGTCACATCACCCACCATGGTCACGACCTCCACCTCCACCAGCTACTCCACCACTACAGCGCCCACCTCCTCACAATCAACACCAATAAGCTCTACCAGCACCAGCACCTTCACGCCGACACCTACTGTCATCCCCTCAACCAGCACCACTTACCGCACGGAATCCACTACCATCTGTCAACCTGAACTGTGCTCCTGGACGGAATGGTTCGACGTTGACTTCCCCGCCTCGGGACCAAACCAGGGAGACTTCGAAACCTACCAGCACATCCGGGCTGCCGGGAAGGAAGTCTGTCACCAGCCCAAACAAATCCAGTGTCAGGCGGAGGACTACCCCGAGATTTCCATCGAAAACATCGGGCAGGTTGTACAGTGTGACGTCCACTTTGGACTGGTGTGCAAGAACGAAGACCAGCCCGGCCGATTCAAGATGTGCCTCAACTACAAGATCCGCGTCCTCTGCTGCATCCCTAACTCCAGATGCCCACCCACCACCTCACCTACCACCAGCCCCACCAGCACCATCATCTCAAGCACCGTCACATCACCCACCACGGTCACAACCTCCACCTCTACTAGCTACTCCACCTCAACAGCGCCCACCTCCTCACAATCAACACCAATAAGCTCTACCAGCACCAGCACCTTCACGCCGACGCCTACGGTCATCCCCTCAACCAGCACGACTTACCGCACGGAATCCACTACCATCTGTCAACCTGAATTTTGCTCCTGGACGGAATGGTTCGACGTTGACTTCCCCGCCTCGGGACCAAACCAGGGAGACTTCGAAACCTACCAGCACATCCGGGCTGCCGGGAAGGAAGTCTGTCACCAGCCCAAACAAATCCAGTGCCAGGCGGAGGACTACCCCGAGATTTCCATCGAAAACATCGGGCAGGTTGTACAGTGTGACGTCCACTTTGGACTGGTGTGCAAGAACGAAGACCAGCCCGGCCGATTCAAGATGTGCCTCAACTACAAGATCCGCGTCCTCTGCTGCATCCCTAACTCCAAATGCCCACCCACCACCTCACCTACCACCAGCCCCACCAGCACCATCATCCCAAGCACCGTCACATCACCCACCACGGTCACGACCTCCACCTCCACCAGCTACTCCACCACCACAGCGCCCACCTCCTCACAATCAACACCAATAAGCTCTACCAGCACCAGCACCTTCACGCCGACACCTACTGTCATCCCCTCAACCAGCACCACTTACCGCACGGAATCCACTACCATCTGTCAACCTGAACTGTGCTCCTGGACGGAATGGTTCGACGTTGACTTCCCCGCCTCGGGACCAAACCAGGGAGACTTCGAAACCTACCAGCACATCCGGGCTGCCGGGAAGGAAGTCTGTCACCAGCCCAAACAAATCCAGTGCCAGGCGGAGGACTACCCCGAGATTTCCATCGAAAACATCGGGCAGGTTGTACAGTGTGACGTCCACTTTGGACTGGTGTGCAAGAACGAAGACCAGCCCGGCCGATTCAAGATGTGCCTCAACTACAAGATCCGCGTCCTCTGCTGCATCCCTAACTCCAACTGCCCACCCACCACCTCACCTACCACCAGCCCCACCAGCACCATCATCCCAAGCACCGTCACATCACCCACCACGGTCACGACCTCCACCTCCACCAGCTACTCCACCACCACAGCGCCCACCTCCTCACAATCAACACCAATAAGCTCTACCAGCACCAGCACCTTCACGCCGACACCTACTGTCATCCCCTCAACCAGCACCACTTACCGCACGGAAGCCACTACCATCTGTCAACCTGAACTGTGCTCCTGGACGGAATGGTTCGACGTTGACTTCCCTGCCTCGGGACCAAACCAGGGAGACTTCGAAACCTACCAGCACATCCGGGCTGCCGGGAAGGAAGTCTGTCACCAGCCCAAACAAATCCAGTGTCAGGCGGAGGACTACCCCGAGATTTCCATCGAAAACATCGGGCAGGTTGTACAGTGTGACGTCCACTTTGGACTGGTGTGCAAGAACGAAGACCAGCCCGGCCAATTCAAGATGTGCCTCAACTACAAGATCCGCGTCCTCTGCTGCATCCCTAACTCCAAATGCCCACCCACCACCTCACCTACCACCAGCCCCACCAGCACCATCATCCCAAGCACCGTCACATCACCCACCACGGTCACGACCTCCACCTCTACTAGCTACTCCACCTCAACAGTGCCCACCTCCTCACAATCAACACCAATAAGCTCTACCAGCACCAGCACCTTCACGCCGACGCCTACGGTCATCCCCTCAACCAGCACGACTTACCGCACGGAATCCACTACCATCTGTCAACCTGAATTTTGCTCCTGGACGGAATGGTTCGATGTTGACTTCCCCGCCTCGGGACCAAACCAGGGAGACTTCGAAACCTACCAGCACATCCGGGCTGCCGGGAAGGAAGTCTGTCACCAGCCCAAACAAATCCAGTGCCAGGCGGAGGACTACCCCGAGATTTCCATCGAAAACATCGGGCAGGTTGTACAGTGTGACGTCCACTTTGGACTGGTGTGCAAGAACGAAGACCAGCCCGGCCGATTCAAGATGTGCCTCAACTACAAGATCCGCGTCCTCTGCTGCATCCCTAACTCCAAATGCCCACCCACCACCTCACCTACCACCAGCCCCACCAGCACCATCATCCCAAGCACCGTCACATCACCCACCACGGTCACGACCTCCACCTCCACCAGCTACTCCACCACTACAGCGCCCACCTCCTCACAATCAACACCAATAAGCTCTACCAGCACCAGCACCTTCACGCCGACACCTACTGTCATCCCCTCAACCAGCACCACTTACCGCACGGAATCCACTACCATCTGTCAACCTGAACTGTGCTCCTGGACGGAATGGTTCGACGTTGACTTCCCCGCCTCGGGACCAAACCAGGGAGACTTCGAAACCTACCAGCACATCCGGGCTGCCGGGAAGGAAGTCTGTCACCAGCCCAAACAAATCCAGTGTCAGGCGGAGGACTACCCCGAGATTTCCATCGAAAACATCGGGCAGGTTGTACAGTGTGACGTCCACTTTGGACTGGTGTGCAAGAACGAAGACCAGCCCGGCCGATTCAAGATGTGCCTCAACTACAAGATCCGCGTCCTCTGCTGCATCCCTAACTCCAGATGCCCACCCACCACCTCACCTACCACCAGCCCCACCAGCACCATCATCTCAAGCACCGTCACATCACCCACCACGGTCACAACCTCCACCTCTACTAGCTACTCCACCTCAACAGCGCCCACCTCCTCACAATCAACACCAATAAGCTCTACCAGCACCAGCACCTTCACGCCGACGCCTACGGTCATCCCCTCAACCAGCACGACTTACCGCACGGAATCCACTACCATCTGTCAACCTGAATTTTGCTCCTGGACGGAATGGTTCGATGTTGACTTCCCCGCCTCGGGACCAAACCAGGGAGACTTCGAAACCTACCAGCACATCCGGGCTGCCGGGAAGGAAGTCTGTCACCAGCCCAAACAAATCCAGTGCCAGGCAGAGGACTACCCCGAGATTTCCATCGAAAACATCGGGCAGGTTGTACAGTGTGACGTCCACTTTGGACTGGTGTGCAAGAACGAAGACCAGCCCGGCCGATTCAAGATGTGCCTCAACTACAAGATCCGCGTCCTCTGCTGCATCCCTAACTCCAAATGCCCACCCACCACCTCACCTACCACCAGCCCCACCAGCACCATCATCCCAAGCACCGTCACATCACCCACCACGGTCACGACCTCCACCTCCACCAGCTACTCCACCACCACAGCGCCCACCTCCTCACAATCAACACCAATAAGCTCTACCAGCACCAGCACCTTCACGCCGACACCTACTGTCATCCCCTCAACCAGCACCACTTACCGCACGGAAGCCACTACCATCTGTCAACCTGAACTGTGCTCCTGGACGGAATGGTTCGACGTTGACTTCCCCGCCTCGGGACCAAACCAGGGAGACTTCGAAACCTACCAGCACATCCGGGCTGCCGGGAAGGAAGTCTGTCACCAGCCCAAACAAATCCAGTGTCAGGCGGAGGACTACCCCGAGATTTCCATCGAAAACATCGGGCAGGTTGTACAGTGTGACGTCCACTTTGGACTGGTGTGCAAGAACGAAGACCAGCCCGGCCGATTCAAGATGTGCCTCAACTACAAGATCCGCGTCCTCTGCTGCATCCCTAACTCCAACTGCCCACCCACCACCTCACCTACCACCAGCCCCACCAGCACCATCATCCCAAGCACCGTCACATCACCCACCACGGTCACGACCTCCACCTATACTAGCTACTCCACCACCACAGCGCCCACCTCCTCACAATCAACACCAATAAGCTCTACCAGCACCAGCACCTTCACGCCGACACCTACTGTCATCCCCTCAACCAGCACCACTTACCGCACCGAATCCACTACCATCTGTCAACCTGAACTGTGCTCCTGGACGGAATGGTTCGACGTTGACTTCCCCGCCTCGGGACCAAACCAGGGAGACTTCGAAACCTACCAGCACATCCGGGCTGCCGGGAAGGAAGTCTGTCACCAGCCCAAACAAATCCAGTGTCAGGCGGAGGACTACCCCGAGATTTCCATCGAAAACATCGGGCAGGTTGTACAGTGTGACGTCCACTTTGGACTGGTGTGCAAGAACGAAGACCAGCCCGGCCGATTCAAGATGTGCCTCAACTACAAGATCCGCGTCCTCTGCTGCATCCCTAACTCCAAATGCCCACCCACCACCTCACCTACCACCAGCCCCACCAGCACCATCATCCCAAGCACCGTCACATCACCCACCACGGTCACGACCTCCACCTATACTAGCTACTCCACCACCACAGCGCCCACCTCCTCACAATCAACACCAATAAGCTCTACCAGCACCAGCACCTTCACGCCGACACCTACTGTCATCCCCTCAACCAGCACCACTTACCGCACCGAATCCACTACCATCTGTCAACCTGAACTGTGCTCCTGGACGGAATGGTTCGACGTTGACTTCCCCGCCTCGGGACCAAACCAGGGAGACTTCGAAACCTACCAGCACATCCGGGCTGCCGGGAAGGAAGTCTGTCACCAGCCCAAACAAATCCAGTGTCAGGCGGAGGACTACCCCGAGATTTCCATCGAAAACATCGGGCAGGTTGTACAGTGTGACGTCCACTTTGGACTGGTGTGCAAGAACGAAGACCAGCCCGGCCGATTCAAGATGTGCCTCAACTACAAGATCCGCGTCCTCTGCTGCATCCCTAACTCCAAATGCCCACCCACCACCTCACCTACCACCAGCCCCACCAGCACCATCATCCCAAGCACCGTCACATCACCCACCACGGTCACGACCTCCACCTCTACTAGCTACTCCACCTCAACAGTGCCCACCTCCTCACAATCAACACCAATAAGCTCTACCAGCACCAGCACCTTCACGACGACGCCTACGGTCATCCCCTCAACCAGCACGACTTACCGCACGGAATCCACTACCATCTGTCAACCTGAATTTTGCTCCTGGACGGAATGGTTCGATGTTGACTTCCCCGCCTCGGGACCAAACCAGGGAGACTTCGAAACCTACCAGCACATCCGGGCTGCCGGGAAGGAAGTCTGTCACCAGCCCAAACAAATCCAGTGCCAGGCGGAGGACTACCCCGAGATTTCCATCGAAAACATCGGGCAGGTTGTACAGTGTGACGTCCACTTTGGACTGGTGTGCAAGAACGAAGACCAGCCCGGCCGATTCAAGATGTGCCTCAACTACAAGATCCGCGTCCTCTGCTGCATCCCTAACTCCAAATGCCCACCCACCACCTCACCTACCACCAGCCCCACCAGCACCATCATCCCAAGCACCGTCACATCACCCACCACGGTCACAACCTCCACCTCCACCAGCTACTCCACCACCACAGCGCCCACCTCCTCACAATCAACACCAATAAGCTCTACCAGCACCAGCACCTTCACGACGACGCCTACGGTCATCCCCTCAACCAGCACCACTTACCGCACGGAATCTACTACCATCTGTCAACCTGAACTGTGCTCCTGGACGGAATGGTTCGACGTTGACTTCCCCGCCTCGGGACCAAACCAGGGAGACTTCGAAACCTACCAGCACATCCGGGCTGCCGGGAAGGAAGTCTGTCACCAGCCCAAACAAATCCAGTGCCAGGCGGAGGACTACCCCGAGATTTCCATCGAAAACATCGGGCAGGTTGTACAGTGTGACGTCCACTTTGGACTGGTGTGCAAGAACGAAGACCAGCCCGGTAAATTCAAGATGTGCCTCAACTACAAGATCCGCGTCCTCTGCTGCATCCCTAACTCCAACTGCCCACCCACCACCTCACCTACCACCAGCCCCACCAGCACCATCATCTCAAGCACCGTCACATCACCCACCACGGTCACGACCTCCACCTCTACTAGCTACTCCACTTCCACAGCACCCACCTCCTCACAATCAACACCAATAAGCTCTACCAGCACCAGCACCTTCACGCCGACACCTACTGTCATCCCCTCAACCAGCACCACTTACCGCACGGAAGCCACTACCATCTGTCAACCTGAATTTTGCTCCTGGACGGAATGGTTCGACGTTGACTTCCCCGCCTCGGGACCAAACCAGGGAGACTTCGAAACCTACCAGCACATCCGGGCTGCCGGGAAGGAAGTCTGTCACCAGCCCAAACAAATCCAGTGCCAGGCGGAGGACTACCCCGAGATTTCCATCGAAAACATCGGGCAGGTTGTACAGTGTGACGTCCACTTTGGACTAGTGTGCAAGAACGAAGACCAGCCCGGTAAATTCAAGATGTGCCTCAACTACAAGATCCGCGTCCTCTGCTGCATCACTAACTCCAACTGCCCACCCACCACCTCACCTACCACCAGCCCCACCAGCACCATCATCTCAAGCACCATCACATCACCCACCACGGTCACGACCTCCACCTCCACCAGCTACTCCACCTCCACAGCGCCCACCTCCTCACAATCAACACCAATAAGCTCTACCAGCACCAGCACCTTCACGACGACACCTACGGTCATCCCCTCAACCAGCACCACTTACCGCACGGAATCTACTACCATCTGTCAACCTGAACTGTGCTCCTGGACGGAATGGTTCGACGTTGACTTCCCCGCCTCGGGACCAAACCAGGGAGACTTCGAAACCTACCAGCACATCCGGGCTGCCGGGAAGGAAGTCTGTCACCAGCCCAAACAAATCCAGTGCCAGGCAGAGGACTACCCCGAGATTTCCATCGAAAACATCGGGCAGGTTGTACAGTGCGATGTCCACTTTGGACTGGTATGCAGGAATGAAGACCAGCCCGGTAAATTCAAGATGTGCTTCAACTACAAGATCCGCGTCCTCTGCTGCACCCCTAACTACTACTGCCCACAGTCCACCACGCCATCCCGTGCCCCTTCAACCATCTCTACGGCATCAGAAACCACCAGTTATACTACTTCTATTCCTACGTCTACACCATGTTTCTGCAAAATAGGAGATGACGTTTATTCACCTGGTAAATTTTCTCTTTTTTTTATTTTTTTTTTACGTATTTCCTTCATTTGTCACTATATTTTTCATTGTCTTTACGTTTTTCATTTTTTCATGTTCATATGTCTTTATGAAAGAAAAACAAGAAAAATGTCAACCATGATAGAAAGAGTAAACAGAGCAACATACACACAGTCGAACAGCTCAACACCATTAGAGCAATGCCCATTCCATTCCCCAGCAATTGAGGCCCCCTGGCCTACTCTTCCAGTTCTATTGTACAGCATGATGCCTTGTGGTGTCCACTCTCACCTTCTTTTACACCCCCAGTCTCTTCGTTGGCAGGGCAGCCTGAGTAGCTGCAAAGTCCTATAGTTGGTGTCAGCACTGCTCAGCCACAACTAAAACGTCAGTGTTTTGTCACCATTATTTTCATCCTAAATACAAAACACAGCACCATACCTGCTGCTATGAAAAATATTAACTCTGTCCCAGATGAAACCAGGACACCTGGAAATGTAATGCCTTGTTAAATTTTGATTTTTTATTATTTTCTGTCTCTTTCTGACTGCATTTTCTTTCTTTCTTCAGGTGATGTGATTTACAACAGAATGGACAGTGATGGATGTAGATTTTATGCCATTTGCAGTCAAGCATGTTCAGTTGAACGATACACCGGACCTTGTAACGTTACTACTCCTGTAACTACTACTTCCCCTCAGACACCTACTGTAACAACATCAGCTCCATACCCTCCTTCAGGTTGTGTTTCTAGTACTTACCCTCCCCTACAGGTATGTAGTTCCTGTGTTATATTATGATTGCTGAAATAACATTGGTGGTAGTTTGATACCACAAAAGAACTGTCAGCAGTCTTTAAAACTTACACATCCAGATTGTCAGAATAACTGTTGCTAGTGATGGACAATATACAACATAAAATTTTTATGTGCCTACTTTATATATATATATATTGCAAACTAAGAAAAATGTACTTTTTTTCTTATGATTTCAGTGATAGCAAAAAATGCTTTTCGATGCACTGCATTGCATAAGTAACAAACCTTCTTAGTGAAACAGAAGAGCAAATTTTCTTGTGTGTTTTCCCTCTTGATTAAATGGAAAAATCTAATCTACCATGGAAATTTGTAACTGTTTCTGTTCTCCTATCCTCTTACCAGTACTTTTTTTTTTTTAATGGTGATTGTCTGTGCTGATAGTGAAGTACAGTATGCATATACATGTATACTTATCCAGTTCAAAGGATATCAGTTCCCTTAACTTAAAAAATATCTCACAAACTCTCAGAAGAGCTCCTAATGCAGAATGAATAGCTGGAATTAAGGCTTTACCTCCTTCTAGTATAAAAAAATTGAATTGTGCAGAACACTGTAAACCTTCTGCTGCCAGTGAAGATTTTCATTTCAGTTCTTGTTCCAGATTTGGAAAGCAAAGCAATTTCCGATTCTCCATACCGCGGTCAGAAGAATGAATACCTCTGGTCAACATCTTAAACCATTAGTACCACAAATTCAAAAGAAGGAACTTATATATTCATTTGCTTTCCAACAACACTGTCACTGGAAACGTTACACAATTGAACTACAAATATGAGTAAAATTCATACCTGTTTGCAAATTCCCGTGATAGCAATTGTTGTTTATTTTGCAGCCTGGCCAGAGATACAAATTATCCAACTGTACAGAAATCATCTGTGAGGGAGACAACAAAATAAAAGTAGTCCAAACAATCTGCCCACCTGTAAAGGAAATTAGCTGTGCAAACAAATATCCACCAATACTGGTACCTGATGAAAATCGCTGCTGTTACCACTACGAGTGTCAATGTAAGTATCAGTAGATTAAGGAATTACATTTTTGGAAATCAGCAAAACTTTGCACAGAATATATAGGGAGTTTGTTTTCCTAAGTTTGCTCTTGAAATTGTAGTATATTCACTTCATTGCCTAAATTCTTTCTTCTGCATTAACTTTCATGTTAATCCTCTAAATATTTTCTCTCCACCAGGTGTGTGCAGTGGATGGGGTGATCCTCATTATATTACTTTTGATGGAACCTACTATACTTTCCTTGAAAACTGCACTTATGTCCTGGTGAAACAGATTGTACCTAAATACGACAACTTCCGTGTTTACATTGACAATTATTACTGCGATTCAAAAGATGGACTTTCCTGTCCCAAATCAATTATTATTTTCTACAAATCTGCAGAAGTGGTGCTGACCCGTGAACTCATGAATGGTGTGATGACGAATGTGGTAAAATATTTTTTTTAATTATTTCTGTATTTTTGAAAAAGACAAATAAGGTCCATAGGCCTTACTGATTTTCATTTGAAATATAGCCTGTTAAGAGTATCAGATCACAGAGGTGACAAGGGCAGAAGAAATCATTAGTTTAAAAAATGATTATACTAATTTCTTCAAACTTAGTGTCACAAACAGCTTAGCACTACGCAGGTATGAATACATTACATGTGTATTTGCATGTATATAAATGACACTAGGAAACAGATTAATACAGCTGAAGACAGAAAGAATGCTTACACTGCTACTTGATCCATGTTTCCTAAAAACTAATGCACTGTGCCTTTCACTTATGTAAGCAAACACATTATGAATAAACACAAATGCAAATTGCAAGCATCATTCTTCTCTCATGGTCAGACTGGTATGTATCCCATAGTGGCTGGCTGACTAGGAATTGCTTTCTTTGCATGGAGAACTTCAGGCACCAAACAAAGCTATAACATGATTCCTTCTCTGATCCCTTGCTGGGAAGAGTGGTATAGCTGAAGAAGAGGGGAGACCAGGGGTGTCACTTCATTTTAAGATCCTAACTCAGTGTTGACAGCCAATGAAAACCAGAAGTCAGTCCCAGTGTTACACTGGTGGATTTATTAGGTGGTTAGAGAACAGAAAGAGGTGAGATGATTAGTTTGTCTTAATATGTACTCTCCCTCTTCTGAGCCAGGCAAACCTCTCCTTACTTACAACCAGAAAGTCAAGCTGAAATAATCAGTCCAGTGATTCCCAGTGAAAGAGAACAGTAACTGACTGTTCTAACTCTGACTTTATTTCAATTCAATTCAAAGAAAGTTGCAGAATAATTCCTGACAAAAAGTTATTAAATGAGTATGTCCACCTCTTATAAAACACAGACTACAAATGGAACAGCTTAGATTAAAGAATAAACATGATCACTAGGTAAAATTGGCAATGGGGACATTTGACTTCATTTTGAGTTCATACAACTCTTCCAATGCCAACATGTAGTATAGGGATGGTGTGATTTTGCAGCAAAGTTATTACACAATAACGGCAGGAATATTTCTGTAGCTAAAGAAAACTACCAGTCATTTTTTATATGAAGAATATTTACATGAAACAAAATTATGAAGGATACAAACAAAATACTTGAGTTTAGAATGCTGTACATTAGCACACAACCTGCACAAACACAGTACTTAGAAGTCACTTAGGTTATTTTGTCACAGTATATCAACTTAGCAATACAAGCTGAGAAATTAATGCGTTATATGTTGTTACTGAAATGCAAAAGGGATTGGATATGATGCGCAACAATACCGAGTTAAGCATGATTATGAAGATTATAAAATGCATTATTGAAAACAGACAGAAGCAGTGCTTATTGTGAAGTTGTGCTTTTTTTTTTTTAACTCTGCATTCAGATGTACTTCAACAAAAAGATTGTCCAACCAGGCTTTAAAAAGGATGGCATTTATTTCTCCACACTTGGCATCAATATGATTGTTGAAATACCAGAAATTGGTGCAACCATCACCTTTAGTGGGCTGATTTTCTCCGTGAAACTTCCGTACAGCAAATTTGGCAACAATACTGAAGGACAATGTGGTAAGATAGATATATTAATGGTATTTTCCCCATCCTCTGGTAGTTAATCTCACCCACTCTGCCTATGAAGGATCATGATAGACAGAAATATTTTGAATAGTAGTAAGATAGAATCAAGAACAGTTCTGGTCTTCATCTTCTGTAAGACCAAACGTTTATTATTTCAGCAACCTGCTTTTTGATTTGGGATTTGGGTTTGGGGTTTGTTAACTAAATTAAAACTCATATGATGTAAAGAAAGCAGTCCTTGTGAAGCAGGACACCGTACACATTTCATGAGCACATCACATCTAAACTTGACACCAGCACAATAATGTGTGATGATGTAGATCATCATCATCACATATCACAGATGTGGTGTATGACGCTTATATAGCTTGTCTCTGATATCTTCCAGGAACATGTACAAATAACAAAGCAGATGAATGCCGCTTGCCAAGTGGTAAGATCATTTCTTCCTGTCCCCAAATGGCTCATCACTGGCTTGTTGGTAACAACCCATCATGCCATGGAGTACCACCACCACCACTCATAACCACACCTCCACCAAGGCCTCAGTGTAAAGTTCCTGAACTCTGCAAGATTATCCTGAGCAAGTAAGAAAAAAAAAAAATGAATGAATTTGCTCTTTCCAGACAGAAATGTCTCAGTATCCTATGAAACGAGTAAGAAATGTAGCCCTACCATGTAATTATAGCTGAAAACCTCATCCTAATGTCAGGAAATATATAGTAAAGTGCCTCTGAAAAAAACCTCCTCTCCTTTTAGGACATGCACCCAAAGATAGCTGAGCAAGGAGAGGTGAAATCAGAAAATGAGGGAGACAGCCAGCACTGAAGTACTTAATTCCTGGGTTGCTATCACAAGCATTTCTCCCTCTGCTTTTCAGAGTATGTTTACTCACTCTTAGTCTCACTATTAAAGTAAGGACTGAACTTTAAAATTGAAGTGAGCCATTAGTCCAAAAGGTAACGAACTTGGTTACCAATGAGGATAACAAAGCAGGTAGAAACATCTCAGCCAAAGTGTCTTTCAGTCTTTGTATATGCTAGGTGCAATACGGAGATCCAACACCAACAAAGGTCTGTTTCCTGCAGTATTTCCTATGCGTGTGTGAGCTCTGGCAAGTTTTATTTCAACTGTGTCATTTATAAAGGCCATTGTCTGCACACTCACTGTAGTGTCTAATAAGTTATGAGCTATTCTATGTGCAATTTTTCTATCTCTTGGATACTCTTAGCATCCTTTTTTCATCTATCTGATGCAATTGCCTTCTTCATGAAATTTCTGACGTCAGGCTGATGAGAAGTTATGTACACTTACATACACACAATAACTATTAGCCTCTTTAGAAAAAAGTAGAGATTCCAACTTCCTAGCCTTTCCCTTCCTGAGTCTATGTCCCACATTAGTGGCCATTTTTACACTTAACTGTTTGTATATAATGACTTGTTAACATTAAAGGCTTTTGGTTTCTTTTCTGTCTGCAGAGTTTTTGCAAAATGCCATGATGTGATACCCCCAGAACCATTTTTCAAAGGATGCGTTTTTGATGGGTGTCGCATGACTGAAGAATCCATGCAGTGTTCCAGTCTGGAGATATATGCTACAGAGTGTGGTTCTAGAGGTGTCTGCATTGACTGGAGAGGAAAGACAAACAACATCTGCCGTAAGTATTGCAGAACTCAAAAATGTGTGTGTAAAACAGTAATAATTAGTGTTTTATTCAGTAAGCACATCATGCATCTTACAATTGACTATCATATTTTACCTACAAAAAGTCCTTATTGACAAAAGCCCCAGATGAAGGCAGCAATGCCAGAGTCACTTTGGCTGCAAGATGATCTACTATCAATTTTTTACCTACTATCTACCATTAGATCCCCTTTCAATTCTTCATCTTTTGTCCTTTTTTCCCATACAGCATACAACTGTCCAGCAAACATGGAATACAAGCCATGTGGGTCCATTAATCCTGCTACCTGTGAGCCAAGGTATGGAAAGACCAAAAAAACCAACTGCTTCTCTTTGTCTTTTTTCTACTTTTACCTACCTACTTCCCTTACTAAATTGAACTATTTCATAATTAAACATCTCATGAATTTGCATACTTTATTCAAGATTTATATATATCAGTCAGCTCTATGAAAATGCACTTGCTGTTGCACTTTGGAAAAGTAAATTACTTTGTCTCCTTTTTATCTGGCATGGCGACCTTCTGTACATGCCTCTTTCTCCAGCTCTAGTGAAAAAAACCATGATATTCAAATACATACATTCCACCCACTCTAGCTCTGTGGACCATCCTGGCTATGGAGTAACTGAAGGATGTTTCTGTCCTGAAGGAACAACACTCCTGAGTGAAGACAGCAGCATCTGTGTTTCTGAATGTTGTAAGTACTCTGTAACAGGTTTGGGGAATAAACAGAGGTCTGGATTGGTGGTTATGAGGCCTGAGTTCTACTGCCATCTTTTACATGGTCAGTTCATGGGCAATTCGATTTATTTAAGCTCCTCTGATCTCCCATCTAAAATAGAATAATAAACAATACCACCTTTTCTCCATCTTTACTTACATGAGACTTGGCAAGATGGAAGAATTCTGTCATTTATATTTCATAAGAACTAGTCTGCATATTCATTTTCTTGTTAGATTTATCTTCATAGTATTTCTATTTGAAACTGCACAAACTTATTAATTTTGTCACTTTTCAGTAGTATAAATCTCAATTCCTTTTTTTTTTTTTTTCAGCTTGTAGGGAACCAAATGGAGTATACAGAGGGGTGAGCATCACTATCAACTTGATTTATAAAGTACAGACAGGTGAAGCAAGAGGACTTTTGAGGTTTCACAAGAACAAAGTTATGCTTAAGTTTGGAGAGACTTTCGGGTTTTTTCAAACATTTGTTCCCCTTCAATCTTAAAAAAAAATAATTCTGAGTGTGAAAGCAGAAACCACATTACTTCCTAAGAAATTAAACAGCAAATAATGGGATATTCTTTCAATAACCATCACCTCACAAAAAAAGGGAAAACAGACAGATGGTATTAGTGGAACTTTGGCCATCTGCTTCTTTTATTTCCTCAAATTTGGTCTATTAAAGTAACTAGAGACAAAGTTGCAGATGGGTAACAAACTTTACCTGTTGCTGATAATGCTGACTGCATTCTTAGTTCCTCAACCGCATACAAATTATAGAAATTTATCTCTGTAATCTAATGTGTAAATGAATATGTCATATGATAGTTTCTTATTCAAAAATGCATGCAGAGTTCAATTCCTTCTCCTTTAGATCCCTGTATCCCTCGGACTAACACTACTAGTAAATAGAAATTGTAAGCTGTGTGAACATGCGAACATGCTGAGAACCTTAGTGGCCTCCAGGATCTTCTCTTAATTAGATTCAGTTTGAGCGTTTCTTATCAAAATACTAGAACCATGAAAAGGCTGATGTTATTAGGTATCACTGTATCCATGACTAAGAGAAATAGAAACAAATAAATTGATTTTGTTTTGAACTTACTTTTTTTTTTTTTTTCATACAGCCAGGAGAAAAATGGACAACAAATTGCCAGGAATGTGTCTGTGACAGATACACTCTCAGAGTGCAGTGTACAAAACATGTTTGTTCTATGCCACAGCAAAAAGCTTGTTACGAACCAGGTTACGTGCCTGTTCAGATACAGATACCAGAAGATCCATGCTGTACCAGGACTGAGTGCTGTAAGTACTGTCTCAGTTCTTTATAATGGGAAATATACTATATTCATTTGGGGGAACTACAGCAGTAATTTCTCTTTTTTTTTATACTTTGCATTAATCTCATAACTCTTTCTTAAGATTTTCTTGCAAAGTATTTACTAGATGCCAGAAGAGAACAAAAATAAAGATGAATAGATTTTACCTAGATAGACACAGAAAAGTAACTGTAAATCTGCAATTTGACTTTTGGAAGGAAAAAAAAAAAACAAAACTTTAACGCTGCCACCACCTGAAACAATATCCAAAAGCTATTCAAAACCTCTTCTTTTTCAAAGACCAGCATAAACTGTTTATCTTACCTTAAAAGATCTCTTGAATTTTTAAAAATTGTTCAAGAGAGTTTCTGAGCCTCTGGAGAGTCATCAGATTTTCCAGTCAGCACAGATTTCTCTTTAGAAATATGTCTTTCCAGCAATCACTGCTCTATTCTTCTCAGCGAATGCTTTGTTTTGCAAAGGTTATAGAAAGGCCGTTCACTTTAAAAATAGCTGGGCAAATATACTGAAATAGGCATTAAACTAGTCTGTGTAAATTTTTATCTACAACATCGTATCTGCCTCATTGGAAAACTTCTGAAGTTCATAAAAAACAAACTTGCTTTTGTTTAAAAATTCTGAGTTCACTATTTTCTATCTTTTTTACATTATACAGACTGTAATACCAGCCTCTGCCCTGAGGCCACACACCAGTGCTTAGAGGGACAGGAAATAATCACAGTAACACAGCCTGGAAAATGCTGTCCTACCTTTGAATGCAGTAAGTACCATGTACTTTTTTCAATGTGTTACTCAGAGCTATGAATACAAAAACCTTGAAAGAGAAAGACGCAAGTTATCAGTGATATTATATGGGGCCAACAAAGCAGCAGTTTCTTCATATACTTCTGCTTCTTAAATTTTGTACCTCTATGACACTCTTTCTTCCTTCTTTCCAGGACATGGCTGTGTAGTCAATGAAACCTACTATGCAGTAAGTACAAAGAGTAACTCAATAAAATACAACTTTACATAGGTTCACAATGCAACATTTTTGAGATCACTATCATAGACCACATTTGGCAGGAAGGCCTGTGATAAAACATTACTAATTGAGGCCAGCATATCAACACCCTTCCTACAAGCAAGAACATTTTCTGCTCTACTTTATATATTAGTAGAATTTACTTAGAAAATGAGAAGCATGGATATTACCAACAACAGAAACTCTGCTTAAATTAAACAAACAAAATGGTAAATTAAAAAAAAAGTATTTAAGGATAGTTTAGCCCATACGCACAGTTCAGCTTTGGTCTGTGATGTACGTACAGAACGCAACTTGCTTTCACTAATAATGATTTTTCTTCTGACTTTTCCCAGCCTGGAGCTGTGATACCATCAGGCCCCTGTGAAACCTGCACCTGCTCTGAATCCTCTTACTCAAGCCTTCAGCAGGTTGCTGTCAAGTGCCAGCCTGTTATCTGTGACACCTACTGCCCAATGGTGAGTACTATTTCGCAGTCAGTAATTCCTACCACACTCAGTTCAAGTAGCTGCAAACATGGTCAGTGTCCTCGCTCAATGGCATTTCCTCTCTCTTTCTTTTAAACCAGGGATATAAGTATACAGTGGAACCTGGAAAGTGCTGCGGCACATGCAAGGCAGAGGCCTGTATAGTGAAGATGGGAGACAACACTACACGCGTGCTCAAGGTAACTAACCCTGTTTCAGTTCACTTTTGGTGAACTGTTAGCCTTTCCACTCTTTCCTTGTCTCTATCACATTCACTTCCCAGGCTTTTTCTCATGTTAGACTAATGCTTATTCAGATGGGATGAACTGTCTCACATGGCTTGAACAGCACCTCAGCCATGAGGCTGAGGCTTCTGTAAGCAACCGTGATACTGAACAGTGGCTTTCAGAACTCAAAATCAAATATATATATATATGTGAAAGCAGTGGGTTACCTTATTTGCCTTCAGCTCTGAAAAGGCAACACAGATTTCGCTCAAAGGATACTTTTGTTTTTCTGTCTGTGGAGGCAGATTCTGCTCCAAACAGTGGGTCTCGAGGTAGCTGAGAGCTTCGGGACAGAGTAAGTCAATGAAAACAGCAGAAATTCTGCCATGTATCTGCATGGGATTATGTCATGCCATAAATTCTCACAACACAAATTAGTCTTTCCAGATGAGTCCACATACTTTTCCCATGTATACAAAAAAACATTATCATATCTAGATAAAAATACAGCCTCTTCGCTTGGTTAATGAAGAAGACTTACGGCAGTATGATAATATGACAAGTAACCATCAGCTGCAATTCAAGGACATTATTCAAAATAATCACATTGCAATACACAGCAATGACAGAACACTGGTTGTTTGGGAGGGGCGGGTTGTTTCATTTTTATGCAAGAAGATTTTTATTCACCTTTATCTAATTTAATTACTTTCAGATTGGAGAATACTGGAATCAGCCTGGTAATAACTGTACAGCCTACACATGTGAAAAACACAACGGACAGTTCATTACAGTCATCGTAAAGAAAACCTGTCCCTACTTTAACGCTGATGACTGTGATCCAGTAAGTACTCTTTTACCTGTTCTCATGTTTGATTGAAAAGATTGCAGTGGTTAGCACCAGTGATAGCAGGATCATGATGTCCAGTGAAAATACCTAGAAGAAGCATCACAATTTTATCCTCTGTGAATCTGGTCCCCATCAAATTTCACTTCTAAAAAGCAAATTGATATTCAAAAGGTCCATATATCCTTACTGAATCAGAAAGATCACAGCATAATGTTTTGGATTCCTAAAAGTGCCAAGGGACTAGGAGCAAGAATCTTAACAGAAAATAATGGGATTTTTTTTCCTAAATTATTTACGCTTTCAATCTATTTTTTAGAATTCAGCCACTGACTGCAAAGGCAAAGGAAAACAAGCTATTTCGGTTCACAACATTAGTCAATTTAATACAGGTCATGGTAGATCAGAACCAGCCCCAGACATCTGGGGATTCAGTATTTCATTAACTGTGTTACTCTGTCTGACATAATCCTTCATCTGCACAGACTTCGGTCCTTCAAAATATCCTACATGTGCTACAAGCTTTATTTTGAAATTTTACTACTGAATTCTGATGATAGCAAAGTAATTACAGTCTTCCCCAATGTCTGCCTGCAAACAACTCAATATTCAGTTTTAGTAGTAGTTATATGTATGTACTATATGTAGTAGTGAGCCCTGCTTGAAATTAGATTCCACGTCAATACAAAGAACTTTCTGGCACTAGAGAAACCTAGGAAGCAGGGAAAGTCTCGCTATTAATATGCAGATATGAAATGTAAGTTACCTTTTTCTGTTTTCTCACTCAAGAATACCATCAAGCTATCAGATGATGGATGCTGTAGAGAGTGCTCGATAGTACCGACAGGTAAGTAATGATAATTTTGAGTAGAAGCACCATATGTACCTTATTAGGTGTATTAGTCCAACTTACACAGTACATGCAAAGACAGAAGAGGTGAACAGACCAAGTCTGGGACAACTGTCTTGCCCTGGGGTGAGAAAGATGGTAAGGGACAGAATGTTTCCAGCACACATTTTAGGGCTTTTGAAAACATGGATATGGAGAACTTTCCCATCCCTTACTGTTATATATGAGCCTCTTAATGAGATGGAGAGGACTCTGTCTATTCTCCAATTTCCACAGATACATTCTCTTTAAGGAAGAAAGTGAAGATGGTCCTGGAAGGTGGGTGTGCATCGAGCAGTTGCCACAGCACTGTTCTTGATTTCTACATTCTGCGCCAATGCTGCATAAGGGAAAAGTAGTTTTCTATTTGTTGCTAAAACAAGAAGAAAAAAAAGAAAAAAAGCCATCATTTAGCTATAAGCAATTAAAGGAGAAATGCATTGTGACCTAATTTTCTATTTCAGCTCCATCCATCTCAGTTTTCTTCTACGAATTGCCTATCATATACAGATATCTATCTACATGGACATATATTTTAAAATATTTTCTCTTGGTTTGTGGCAAAAACAGGTTGTAAGAAGCACAATACCACTACTGTCATCAAGCACCGCGGATGTGTATCTCCTGCACCTGTTGAGATGACATACTGTGAAGGCAGCTGTGATGCTTACTCACGGTAAGTGGTATAACAGACAATTGTGGTCTCCTGTCTTTTATTTGCTAAAACAGTGACATAAAGCAAATTTCTAGTTATTTTCTAGTATGTCCAAAACCCACCCAGCCATCAACTGTTCCCGTTGTGCTAACTAGAATTTTTAACAGACACGATGCTATATTAGCTTTATTACCTCAAGACTCACCAGGTCTTAACAGTCTGTTCAATGTGATAGTGAACAGACCTGAATTATGATCTTGCCCACGTAAAAGTAAGGTTATTTGTTTCATACTAGTCTCTCATTTTGGACTGGCTTGATATATGATCTGGATTATTTCATTCACTTTTTCTGTGTCTTAATGAATCACAGAATCATAGAACTGTTTGGGTTGGAAGGGACATTTAAAGATCATCTAGTTCCAACCCCCTGACACACTTTCCATTGGATTAGGATAAAAAGCTAGATTCATCCATTTTTAAAATGAGGAGCAACTTCTATGTCACCAAAATCCTCTAAGAATAGTAATATCAAGCCATATCCTCACGTGTAAACACACAACAATTGGTTATACTTAGTAATGGGTGAAAGGGGAATCGATGTCTCACATCATCTCTGAATCTTTCTCTTCTGTTGGTTTTCCAATCAGATATTCTCAAGAGGCAAACATGATGGAACATAAATGCTCATGTTGTCAGGAAGTCCAGACTAGCATAAGAAAGGTGACTCTGACGTGCAGTGATGGAACCCACCTTGATCACTCATACACCTACGTGGAGCAATGCAGCTGTGTGGGTGCTGAGTGCGTTCCCCAAGACATTGTCAACCAACAACAGCAAACAGGCAATATATGAGGCAAAGACCTCTCAAGAAAAAGGAAATGTCTAAAATTAGAACTAAAGAGAAGCCAAACAAGAGTTGAACATAGACTAAAACAAACCTTTGGAAAAAAAAAAAAAGTAACAAAAGCAGCTAAAATTTTGGACAAACAGACGATATTTTCTGCATACAAGCTCAATATATCTGTCTACATTATTTCAGTTTTCATTACCATTGTATCTCATACTGGTTTTCATGTCTTTTCTTTGACATCTTGAGAGGTACAGTGTAAGATCATTTTGACATTTGTTGCTAGTTTGTATGTCTTCTGGAAAGCACTATACCATAAGACTGAGAGCTTACATTTACACAATGTCAACATTCTTTTCTGGCTTGACGCTTTCCTATGGTCACACAATTAATATACACTGTATAGGCATAAAATAAACTTTACTGCATACGAAAAAAAAGTTTTGCTGGTCATTGCATTCTGCAATCGCTTGACAATATCTAAGATTTCCATTGAGGTAGACTGACTTATTTTGTAACATCTTCATTCCAGTTTACTGAGACAGATCAAAAAAAAAAAAAAAGGAAGAAAACTGTACCTCTCTTTTTCTTTCTTTTTCTTTTTTTGCATTATGGAAAATTTAGTTTGCAAAAAGCCATACCTTCTCAAAACTGTAAAATTCAATATTATAAACAATTTATAGGGCATTTTCCCTATCTATGCTTGTGAGAAAGAAAGACAGACAGACGGAAAGGAAGAAAGACTGAAAGATAGAAAGCCTGTCATAAGAAGCTGCTGCATACTACTCTTTGTTTACATAACACCATCAGCATATTAACTGTATGAAAATTTGGAATTTTTTTTTTTGTTTGTGGTTAACTGTTTACAGAAGAAGTATATATATATATATATTGCCAACAGGGGCATATGAAGGATTTTTGTGAACAATAATAATAATAATAATATATGTAAATTCTTTCCTAGGAAGCTTTTTAAAAGTTGTACCATTGCTATTTATTTTGTTTTTGGAAAATTGATTTATTGGGCCATTTATTTCAGAATTAATGTTACCCCATTTCTTAGTCTTAGTCATGTTATCTGGGTGTGGTGTATTTTCTTCTTCCATTTTGTGTTGGAATATTGTTTTATTTTTGTTCTTTATGAAAAAAGGAATGATGATTAATAAATTTTAAGCATTTTACAGCATGTGTCCTCTGTCTTTTCTCTGAATCACTCACATGAGCGTTGCTGACCCTAAAAGATATTTGCTTCCCACTCTACTAATTCCATACCTCAATAGGTCCACAGAATCACAGAATAGTTGAGGTAGGAAGGGACCTCTGGAGGTCATCTGGTCCAACCCCCCTACTCTAGTAGGAACACCTAGAGGAGACTGCCCATGACCATGTCCATGCAGCTCAAGACCCACAACCTCTCTGGGCAACCTGTGCCAGTGCTCAGGCACCTGCAGAGCACAGAAGTGCTTCGTATGTTCAGATGAAAACCCTTGTGTACCAGTTTGTGCCTATTGCCTCTGGTCCTGGCACTGGGCACCACTGACAGGAGCCTGGCTCCGTCCCCTCAGGTACTGACAGACAACGATGAGATCCCTCTAAGCCGCCTCTTCCCCAGGCTGAGCAGGCCCAGCTCTCCCAGCCTCTCCTCACGGGAGAGGAGCTCCAGGCCTTTGGTCATCTTGGTGGCCTTGTGCTGGATTCTTTTCAGTATGTCGATGTCTGTGTTGGGGGGACCCAGAACTGGACTCAGTATTCCAGGTGTGGCCTCACCAGTGCTAGGCAGAGGGGAAGGATCACCTCCCTCAACCTGCTAGTGATATTCTTCCTAACCAGCCAAGAATACCATCAGCCTTCTTAGTGGCAAGGACATACTGCTGGCTCATGTTAAACTTGGTGTCTACCAGGACCCCCAGGTCCTTTTTGGCTGAGCTGCTTTCCAGCTGCTTTCCAGCTGGGTGGCCCGGAGCATGTGCTGGTGCCTGGAGTTGTTCCTCCCCATGTACAGGACCATGCAATTCTCCTGGTTGCACTTCTTAATATTCTTGTCCACCGTCTTCTCCAGCCTGTCTAAGTCCCTCTGGATGGCTCTGTGGCCCTCTGGAGAGTCAGCCACTCCCCCTATTTTCATGTTGTCCACAAGACACTTTTGATCTCCAAGTCAAAAGTCAGTCTGGGCTGTGGTACCTAACCCCCTGTAGAGCTTTGATACTGCTTTGAATGAAAGACACTCAAAAGCAGATACTGAAAGTGTTCCAAGCATATCACTTCTGATGCTATCAATTAGTGAGCTTTCAGTAAGCAACCATATTTTGGGTCTGTACATATTTTATAACTCTGAAAGTTCTTTATCTTACTGACTGAAACTACCTAAAGTCCTCTAAACTAGTCAATCTCATATTTTAGTGCCCACTGAAACTGACATAAATCTCAAACAACCCTGAAATTGCACTGCTGCAAATTTACACGTTCTGGCAAGTTACCATGCAGCTATACTTTGAACCAGCTACCACAGATCTGACTGATCATTGTATAATGACAAGTTTTACACAATTTAAAAATGACTCCTCTAGGCCCAGTAGAGGGAACAGTAAAAATTAAGGGTGATGAGCTTTTTCCTAACTTACAGTTTGGACAACTCAGTAACATTTCTTTCTTAGTTGTATCAGGATTAATTGGGTAACAACATAGGATTTCTGCAGATACCCTGCTTAGGCTGCTTTTCTCACCTGTTTTTCTTTACAGAACAGGAACTACCCGTATACTTGCCCATTCAGAGGTGAGCACTTGGTTGTCTGTGAGGATGACCAGTAACTTACTTCCTCCTGGCAACAATCTGCCCTAATTCCTCCCAATTTCCTGCTGACAAATTGTTACTTCACTGTGGTTTTTGGCTTTTCACAAAACTTTTTTTTCCTGTCTTCAGCCTTTTTTGCTTCCCAGCATTACAGGCTTCCTAAATTTTCCTTTACATAGAAGCTGTCTTTGCTCTGAAATATTGCTGACACGTGAGGTAATAGCTCCAAAGTAAATCAATGACTCCCTCCTAAAAACTGGGATGGATGTGATCAGTTACACCTCTCATAAATTAATTACTAATTTTGTAAACTATACATAAATATTAAAGTCAATAAACAATTACGTGGAAGAAAGTGATTGGCTTGGTAGCCCTTTACTGACACAAGTCAGAATACTGTGCAGGTCACATTGAACTTTATTACTGTAGATAATTAATGTATATTACCTTAACACTAGATGGCTCTAGGCTCACAGTTTACAAAGCCTAAATGAAAAGGTGTTCTTTCAATAGGATTTCTTTCAAAGCGCTTTGAAGTATGCCACATAATAACTATTGCTTTGGTTTCCAATCATCAAGATAAATTTTGGTCTTAATTATCTCTTGAATCTACAGGCATCCATTCTAAACAATGTCCCAAGACTTATGTCACTATTTTTATTTTTTTTCCCTTATCTGCTCATCTTTGAAACACAAATCACAGAATTTATTCTATCTGTATAAAAAACATTCAAAAGCTTTGTGTCTAAGTTCAATACTGGCCATCAGAGGTCCTTCCCTGGGGATTCATAATTTCCTCCCTGTTCAGGACTTTTGTTACATGGCCTAACTATTGCATGACCAGCTTTTTTCCCACTTTTCTACACACCATTTTAAAACTCAGTAGTATAAATAACTAATCACTAAGAGTCACTTTTCAACTACACTTTGTAACAATGAGTAATATATGAAATTCTGAGTCTACTCATATTTACCACCTAGAGTCCCACTTCAAGTACTTTATTTGACTGTAAAAGTACATGACAGCCAGCTTTTAAGTCATATTACATTCTGGAAACAGCTTAGTCCTAAAGACTTAGGATTGTTTATTGCACAATCCAAGAGATCTGGACACATGACTCAAATGCACACTAAGTAAGTTTGCAAATGATACTAAATTAGGGGGAACTACTGACTCCCTCAAGGGTAGAGAAGCCTTGCAGACAGATCTTGGCAGACTAGAGCACTGGGCAATCACCAACCATAGGAAGTTCAACAAGAGCAAGTGCCGGATTCTGCATTTGGGACAGGGCAACCCTGGCTGTACGTACAGATGGGGGACAAGAGGCTGGAGAGCAGCCCCACACAAGGGAATCTGGGGGTTCTGGTCAGCAGCAAGTTGAATACAAGCCAGCAGGGTGCCTTGGCAGCCAACAAGGCCAACCGCACCCTGGGGTGTATCAGGCACAGCACTGCTCGCTGATTGAGGGAAGGGATTGTCCCGCTCTGCTCTGCGTTGAGGCGGCCTCAACTTGAACACTGCATGTAGGTTTGGGCACCACAGTATCAGAAGAAGATAAAACTATTAGAGAGTCCAAAGGAGGGCCACAAAGATGGTGGCAGGTCTAGAGGGGAGGACATATGAGACATTTGAGAAGAGCCTGATTCCATATCATATTTGGAACCTGGCTTAAGCTCTGAAGAATATCAGATGTGGACTCCGCAGAGGATCCCTGCCTCAGCAATAAGCCAGTTAATACCTCTCGTTCCACTTTAGCTAACCTTTAGGGGTGGGGTGGGCCAAAGCTGAGCTTTATCGCATTGCTCCATGTCACATCTGCTGAGTCATATGCCTGCCAATTGCAGCACAGGCACAATATGAGAAGTGGCATACAAAATATGACAGTAGATGATATAGAATTTGCCAAAAAGGTGTAATAAACACCATCATGGAATGATGTCTTGCCATAACAGAACTAACCTTATTTGCATTAGTTGGTCATTGCTCTGCTTTCTGGAAAATTATTCTACCTGATGCAATTTTATCACTTGCCCTGTTATTAATGCTTTTGTGCTTTATGTATTATTTCTAACAAAAATCTAGGTCCATTGTTCAGATATCTGTTATTTTACAGGAAATGAGCATTATAATTGCACAGAAATTGTGTTGACTGAAGATAACAAAAAATACTGAACCACATACCTTGTGGCAAGGTGCTGTGTTACTTAGCATTCATAATAGAGAAGTTGTCACAGTACACTTGATTTAACCAAGACATCTAAAAAACCTTTCCCTTTAGCAAGAAAGCTCTGGGTTCAATATAATCCATCCCTCAATAATCCTAGACAGGATTTTAATGACTAATATTTCAACAAACAGTCTTTCAGTCTCAGCTGAGATTGCATCAGAAGCAGTTTTTCAACATAAACCATTCTCAGTTCTCTAATATACTTTAGGCTTTTATAAAAGAAAAAAAATTGTTATTGTAAATGTATACTACAGTATGATAGATACTATATTTATTTTTATATATATTTGTGTGTACAAAGACCAGGAAAATGATTTAGAGGACAAACTCATCAACAATCCTACCTCCCAGTTATCTTTTATCTTCAGTCTGAAATGCTTAGCTGTGTGGCAGGCACCAGAGGCTTCATACACACAGTCTGTTAATTCAGAGCAATTGGTAACCAGAAATAAAAGAAAAGCCTGTAACTTTGTTCCAACCTAACAAGCTAGAGGTCCTGGAGAAAATGCATCTCTGAGCAAGCTTCGCAGCAGAATACAACCATTTAGCAGAGACTTCAGAAAATCTGGCTTTTTACACAAACAAAGAATAACCTCTTACCATATTAATTTACCATTCATTTATTAGATCTGCTCTTAAACTCTTTTCTGAAGAATTCATCTATGTCTCCATCTTTGTGAAAGGAACAGTGGGCTTAAGGGAAAAGGAGGAGTGCCACCAAAAAGCATAGGCTTTTCAGTCAGTCATCAGACAGCACAGGTTCACATGTGCCTTTCCACAAGTGGAAGAAGTGAGCCGTACAAGGAAGGTCTTCCACAGCAGTGGGAGACTAAAGCCTCAGTCATGTCCTTGTAAAATCTGCATAGTCACTGTTGAATCACATCCTGGAAAAGAGGGGAAACTTATACTCTGTGGTTCCTTTGAAGATCCACAAAAAAAAAAGCCAGGTAGCAGGGTGAACATAATTAAACAATGCACCTCACAGGAGTACTTGATCTTATAGATTGCCTTTTTATGTTAAATGTACGGACTTATTTGCGCAAAATCGGGACCTAATCTTTGTTTATAATAAAATTCCGGTAACTTTTACTGAGATAAAACTACACTATAAAATTGATTTAAATCATCAAGTCAGGAACTTACCTAATGCAAGGAAGACTTCAGCTGATTAAAAGGCTACATGAACTACTCTAATTTGCCTCTTTTCAGCTCTCCAGGCTCAGAGTGCACTGCAGGGATAAAGTAAAGAATAGCTGAAGTCTGCTGAACGCCTGCGAACGTCACAAAGCTCAAAAGCTGTTCTGCATCAATATCAAAGAAGACATTTTTGCACTCCTGAAACAGAAATTCATACAAATCAACAATCATAAACCAAAACGTCATCAAAGCTAACCCGCACTGCAATAGACAGAAAAACCTGTCAGCATTGCACTACAGTGGATATATTAGCAGGATGTCAATTTACCTCATAGTAAAATACAAATATGCACTATGACTAATCTCTGAGACTTTCAGGAAACTACAGAGACTTTTTTACAGTCCATCCATTCCTAGTGAAAAATGACTGAACATCCCAAATGTATTAGTAAGTACACTCACTTACCCAATTGAGGAAATGCATTTGAGCAAGACACAAGGATTAGAAATAAATAGACTATAGCTACCATAGTGTACTGGGCTTACAGGGCAAGGTTTTGGTAATAGGCGGGCTGCAGCGGTGGCCTCTGTGAGAAGAGTTAAATAAGAGCCAGTTCCAGCTAACTTCAAAAGAGACCTGCAGCTTGCCACAGCTGAGCCAAGGAGTGACATTGACAGCACCTCTGTGAAAGCATATTGAGGAAAGGGAAAAAATGCCGCACAACAGCAGCTGGGAAACAGAGGTGGGAAAATGTGAGAGAAACAACCCTGCAGACAGCAAGGTCACTGAAGAAGAAGGGGCAGGAGGTGCTCCAGGCATGCAGCAGCAGTTCCCCTGCGGCCTGTGGAGAGGCCCCTGGTGGAGCAGGCTGTCCCCCTGCAGCCCATGGGTCCCACATGGAGCAGATCTCCACGCTGCAGCTTGTGGAGGAGCCTAGGATGGAGCAGGAGTTCTGTCAGGAGCTGCTGCCTGTTTGGGACCCACGCGGGAACAGCGTGTCCTTGAAGGACTGCACCCTGTGCTATAGACCCATATTGGAGCAGTTCTTGAAGAACCGCAGTCTGTGGGAAAAGCCCACATAAAATCAGTTTAGGAAGGAGTGGAGAGTAAGGATGAAGGAGCAGCAGAGGTGAAGCATTATGGACTGACTCCAACACCATTCCCCTATGCCACTCAGTGTGCAGAGGAAGAAGAGGGTGGCTGAGGGGAAGGTGTTTTAAGTTTGCTTTTAGTTCTCATTGCTCTAATCTATTATCAATATGCAATAAATTACATTAATCTCCCTTATGCTGAGTCTGTTTTGACTGTGACAGTAACTGATGAGTGATCTCCCTTTCCATATCTCAACCCATGAGCTTTTTTCCATCGTATTTTCTACCCCTGCCCTTAGAGGAGGGGGAGAAAGAGAGTGGCATGGTGGTGCTTAGCTGCGCATCAGTTCGTCAACGACCATACACAGACAGAGACTTTCTTCTATCTTGATTCACTCATTCTGGTATAGTCACACGGGCATTATTCCACAAGTCTGCTAACACACATGAAAGGAGAATCAAGTTGGGACCCCGGCGCCCTGACTCTCACCCCCGGTGACTGCCTGTGAGCCAACGGGTGCCCCGGCGGACACCCCCCGGTGACCCCCTTTGTGACTCGGGGCACCCCGGCAGATACCCCCCGGTGACCCCCGTTGGGTCCCCTGTGTGCACGGGTGGACACCCCCCGGCGACCCCCGGGTGCCCTGGTGGACACCACCCCGGCAACCCCTGTTGGGGCCACGGGCGCCTTGACTCTTGCCCTCGGTGACGCCCTGTGAGCCCATGGGTGCCCCAGTGGACACCCCCCGGTGACCCTTGGGTGCCCCAGTGGACAACCCCCGGTGACCCCCGGCGTGACCCAGATGCTTGGGCGGACAACCCCTGGTGACCCTCTTTGGGACCCCCAGGTGCCCCGGTGGACAAGACCTTGCATTCTGGGAATCAAACTACATACAGCATGAGGATTATTATCTTTCTTATGTTTACAATAGCAACAATAAAGAAGTGACCATCTTTTTAAAGGCAGGTTTAGTTATTCAAGCGGACAATTCACTTTAAGCAATGTGAGATTAATCTGATCCGGCGGCCTTGGCAGGAAAAGCATTTAGAAACTGCACATAATAAAGCTGTCTGGTAACAAATTGCTTTAATCTGAGGACTGTTTTTAAAAAGCTTATATCAAAGGTAGAATTAATGTAATGCACTGAAAATATTTTTTTACAAATAATTTAGTCCCAAATGCTATTAAATAACAAAGAATCAAGCCCTGCACAGCTCTTTGAAAACCATTTTTACAAGGTCTAAGAGGGAACAGAAGGGGATGAAACAAATTTAGTTGAATACACCACGTTTGTCCATGATGTAAGAGCAATTTGGGAGGGAGGAGAGAGAACAACAATCCACTACCTTCAGAAAGCTTTATGTGCTTAAAACATGACCAGAGCTGCCACAAACAGCTCAAGATAATGATGGAAATAAGCAGCACTGCAGGAGCCATGAGCAGCCTGGCAAAAGGAGGTTTTGTCATTCCCAGGGCCTAACCCAAAACTCACCAAGCTCCAGGAGTGACCTCATGTAGCAGTGACAAGGGAAATACTCAGAAACACAGCAGAGACAGGACCCCTTCCTCAGGTGGCCTTTGGGTACACCCTCTTAAAGCTGCGGGGTCTCCTCAGGCTGACAGGCCCTGACTGCAGGAAAGGCTTTGCTCTGCTGTAGCTGGGAGCAGAGTGGCTGAGGCAGGCCGTGCTTCGTCCTGGCCAGCATCGAGCTTAAGCGACACCTCAGAGATGATGTCTGCCTGAAAGCAAAGCATCACCAGACCTCCTGTGGACAGCACAGCCCTTGCTGGGGACTGGCATGCATACTTTGCCTCAGCACACAGCACTGAGGGGTGACAGGCACTGCTGCGGCAGGGCCCTGCGTCACACACGCGGGGCGCCTTCAGCTCTGGAGATGGCAATTCAACATTGTTCCTGCTTCTTCAGGAGAAAGGCAGCAAGGTATGTACAAACAGAGGTACTCCTGCCTTATTGGGAAACCTCTTCTGAGAGGACTTGTGTAGTATGTCTGCTGTATTTCTTGTATTTCTGCTTCTGGAGCAGCAACCAAAATTGTGCTTGAAGGGGGCCTTGGTCTTGGTCTATTATTATTATTATTACTATTATTATTATTACCATTATTATTATTATTATTAGTATTTCTTTTCGTTGTTTCATTGTTCTTTTTTTTCTTTTTTTCTTTTCTTTTTTTTTTTTTTTTTTTCTGACAGGAGTTCAGGGTGAAACCCATTCCCTCATGCAAGCAGGAACCACAAACAAAATCACAGTCTTTCCACCCAAAATGCCTCAGCACAAGCTAATTCATTGTGGCAAGGTAACCTGCTACCCCAGCACTGCAGGGAGATTAAATGTGACAGGTAGAAAGCACAGGTGACAAAGTGTCCCCCAACACTCCCTGCAGAAAGTTTCATTGGTATTGCACTTTACAGATACCTGTGTGCCTTCACAGGTGCCCCACTGCCTCTGCCTGGTGCCCATTTCTGCTCTGCTGACAGGGCCTTCAGGCAAGGCTGAGGTTTCTGTCAGTTTAGACAACAGACAATATAGGGAAGGATCGGAGTTGTACATGTTCCTCTCCATAAGGTGTGCCAAACTGTTTTTCTGGCACTGCCGAGAATTTCATGTGTCATACAAATGAACACAGGCCTCCTGACTACAAAAGCGATGGCTGTCAAGATCAACAGGTAGCTTTCAAGGAAACGCCAGAACATATGCCAGGACAGCATATTTGCCACATTACTAAAATAGCAATTCTACCCTTTCTTGTATTTCTTGAGGCTATTATTTTCTTGTTATTTATTCTTTGTTTTATTTTTAATATCCATTGTATCGTGCAGCTTAATGCATATTTGTACAGATGATTATATATTGCATTTCTTGTGTTACATGACATGGCTATTGACTGTTTCATTCTGTTTAATAACGTTTGTTTTCTTAAAGTTTCCAAATAGATATTTTACACATAATTTTTTAAAATATACTTTAAATCCATAAGCTTTCACTTTTCAAAAGAAGCTGAAACCATATTTTTTGCCTCTGGTAAATATAGCTGTCTGCTTTTGGATCTGCATATGAAGTTTAACAGCTGTGCATTTGATTTATTCACCTATCAGCAGTTACACAGAGGATGAGTGGTCTATCTTGACAAAGTTCAGCTTCAGTACAATACAATAGCAAAAGGCTGTTTGCTTGAGGCTACAGATTATTTTGCTCCTTTCTCCCAAATACTTGTGTGTAATCTAGGATGCACCTCAGATACTTCATCTGTTTTAGGCAATCTGCATTGATATGCATACATATATATATATAAGCTCTCACATTAAGAATACTTTCTTTGATTAGTGCACAAGGATGCCAAAGGTAAAAGGATCTACAAAAAGAATGTACATTTGTTGTCTCTTTAAATTTGTTATTTCAACCATTTTTTTTCCTGTTCCTTCCAGTAATCAGTTTGGAGCTACTTTTATCATTGCTTCTCTGAAATCATAGGATCATTAAGGTTAGAAAAGACCTCCAAAATCATCTGTTCCAACAGTCCCCCCTACCACCAATATCACCCACTAAGCCAAGTCCCTAAGTACCAAATCCAACCTTTCCTTACACATTCCCAGGGATGGTGACTCCACAACCTCCCTGGGCAACCCATTCCAATATGCCTGACTACTCTTCCTGAGAAGAAATTTCTCCTAGTTTCCAACCTGAACCTCCTCTGGCGCAACTTGAGGCCATTCCCTCTAGTCCTATCACTAGTTATCTGCAAGAAGAGGCCGAACCCCATCTCCCCACACCTTTCTGTCAGGTAGTTGTAGAGAGCAATAAGGTTTCCCCTGAGCCTCCTCTTCTCCAGACTAAACAACCCCAGTTCCCTCAGTCGCTCCTCACAGGACTTGTGTTCCAGACCCTTCACCAGATTTGTAGTCCTTCTCTGGACATGCTCCAGGGCCTCAATGTCCTTCTTGTACTGAGAGGCCCAAAACTGAACACAGGACTCAGACTTGTGGCCTCACCAGATCCAAGTGCAGGGGGACGTTTACCTCCCTGGTCATCTATAAAGCCTTCTCTCTCTCCAGTGAAGGTCATATGTACCATAAGATTTGTAGGTGGAAATAACACGCTTTATTGATTTAGATGGTATAAATTAGAAAAATTAGGCAAAATTTTCAGCACACAAAGCCTTCAGACAGCTTCTAAAAAGACAACTAATTATTTTGCCATCAGAGAGTTATTAGACGTGCCTACGTAAGTGGATGTAACAAAGCCAAATCCTATTCTCCTAGCCAATTTAGCTGAAGCCAAGAGGATTTGTGCAGTCAGGACAAAATTTGGCCCAAAGTTAGCATCATGAAAATACTTGCATCGTTGACACTTGAAGAAAAGTCTTGCAATATTTTAGCAATGTGTTTAAATGCTTGCTTCTTCCACATACTTCTATGTCACTATAGACACTCTAAGCAGTTAGTATTGCTACTGTGATATAGATATGTTGATAGATGTAAAAAGGGATTTGTAGAACTCACTCCCACAGGCTGTAGTGATGCAAGGGTATCTATTTGTTTCCAGTAGAGCATACTGTAGTGTTACATTTATACGTCTGTACATTGCATGTAACATGTAGCACACATATATGCAACAACCTTGCAAACAAATTGTAAACAAGCAGTCAGCATATTATCTGTAAACACTTTCTTACAATGCTCCTGCCTCTTAAGGAATTGCTCCCAGCAGAAAGAATTGGTCCCTCTGGTATTAACGTTGGGGTGGCTGGGTCAGTGGTAGTTGCTTATTTCACCGAATCTGATTTGATTATAGGTTCGTTCAGGATCCTCCGAGTCTACCCATGCTTGTGACATCATTAGCTGCTGGTAGCAGACATAGTGCTCCTTCTAACTGGAAAAACTGCTTTGCCCTTGAGTTCTGCAAAGGTTGAGGGTAGTTGTCATTTTAGCCCTGCTAATAAATCTCCTATTCATTTTGACGAAGGCTTAGATGTTTATCAAGCGTCACACAAACTGAATCCATACAGAGCAAACAGTTAGACAGAGACTGGCATTGTAGATGAGTTGTGTTACCTTCAGCCTTGTGCCTAAAGATGTTCATGAGGTGTGGTCTTGGCTCAGCTCCAAAACAATGTACATGCTGACAGATTAGAACCTTGTAAAATAATCGCTAGTAGCTAAAGTAAATCCTCATCAAAAATGTACTTTCTAATGAAGAGATCAGAATATAAGCCATCAAGACATTCAGTTGGATAGCCATTTGAAGGATACAGGAATACAGTACAAAAACTGGAAGTTTTGTTTGAAATATTTCTGTAAAAATCATGCAACACATTAAGCAACATTCCTTTATAGAAGGGAATGAGTAGCAGTGAAAGGGTAAGTCTACTCTTTTCTCTCTGAGTTTTTTCCTTTCTCCCTTCCCCTCCACTGGGTGTTGCCTTTTTCTAGTTTTCTGATTCTCTTGCATTAAGAACATTCCCATTTGGGGTCCGTGGGGTATTGGTTCTTAGGTGCAAACTCAGCAAACTTCTTGAGAGTTTGTTAAACTCTAAGCTCATGAATAGCTCTGTTAAAACAACTGGGATTACTTGTGTCTGCAATGTCAGATTACACCTAATACCCAATTCAATTCCACATACTTATTCAGAAAGGTAGTGTAAGAACATACGAGTTTCAGAATAAACTAAAAGCTTGCTTTGGCATCGTGTTGCCCTAACAGTTAAGAATCCTACTCACACAGACCAGGATTTTCCTGTGCTAGACAAAATAATAAACTATGCTCTGAATCAGTTCTTTGAAACATTCCCATACATGCTTTGCCAAACTAGATTAGAGTTTCATTTTGCTTACATATCTCTGCATTGTCCTGTTATTATTTATCTAGATATTTATTAAGCCATGGTAGTGCTTGTAGTAGAATGGCATACCATTATGCTCTGCTGTGCTGTACAAACACAAAATATGAGAATTCTTAGAGATAAAAGGTAATATAAAGACACGGAAGAGAGGAAAGAAAGAACAGTAATAGGCAGCTAAGGTTACATATGCTATTTATGAAGCTTAAAGGAAACAGACAAATACCTGAAAATGAGAATTTGCTAGTTATTTCTGTAATAATGTGGCCCCTGCTCTGCTAGTTTTAGTACATTAGCCACAAGCCAGGGAGAGATCAAAGCTGGCTAGGGACAGAAACTTTTCTTAAACTCCAGAAAGCAATGTCATTTAAAGGAGACTCCGAGATACAAGGATGTCCGTGCACCACCTCCAAGACAAATAAAATTCAATAGCATGACGTCCTTTCCATGGCTTGCACAGAACAGCACAGAAGGGAATTACTTATACCAAGATGTTTAACTCTTTCAGTCACAAAGACCAGCCAGTATCTTTAGTTGTGTTTAAGTTAGAGGTACAAATAGCTATATTATCCCATTAATTTTTTCACTTGCTACCTCATACTCATTCTCATCTTCCTCACTTGTACATACCCATTTCTCTCTAGCACCTCTCTGCATTCTGTCTCCTCATTCATTCTTCGTAGATGTTCTCCCTTTATGATCCCCCAGTCCCACATTTTTTCTCTCCCCTCTGTTTCAGTCAGTGCTCCACTTTTCATCTCCCATTGGCTTCTGTAAGAGGAAGCTGTCACTCTTGTAGCCTGGTGCTGACGGCAGCAGCAACAGCAAAAGGCAAAAGGAAAAGAGACAGTGAAGAGGAAGCTCATTTGCTGGAAACAGCTAATCTGCCACAAAATGTCATGAAGAGAATGAAATTGGTCAGTCTTTGAGGTCTTTAACTCCAATTTTAAGCTTGCTTCTTTACCAGATTGACTGGAACCATGATCTATATCCCCTTTTGACTTAAAAGTAATAACAAAACAAAAAAATAACAACAAAAGAAAAAGCCATAGAGATATTCAAACCAAAGGCAGGATACTCTGACCTACATAGTTGTGGAGTAGGGTGGGATTTATGGGGGTTAATCACTTTGTGCTTGCTCAGTTCTTTCTCCTTGACATCCAGTGTTGGCCACTGCCACAGATAGGGTATTGGGTTGGATGAACGCTTCCTCTCATCTGCTGTGGTTATTCTTATGGTAAAGGAAGAGGGTGAAAGTAGTTCTCATGTTGGGTAAAACCAGCAACCACTTACCTACATTCTTTACATTAGTTCTGGGAAAAATAAAAATTACACATTAACAAAGCAAACAGGTATTTATCAGAAAGGCTTGATTCTGTTTCCTAGTATCTAGTTTACTTTTCAGCTGAATTACAGAAAGGTTAAGAGTTTGATTTGGCATTCAGTAAATGCTTTACCACACAATAGAAATATCAGGATCTTTTTGAGCTAAAAAAATAACACCTTAGGATGGCATCAAAACTTGTATGAACAACTTGAATTCCGATAAATTCCAATGAAGCGGTGTTTTGCTTTGCAAATGTAGTTGACAGGATATACTTTTTAAATAGAAGCAAGATCCTCCCAGATTCCCATATCCTGCAACACCTTGACGTGTTAAATGATACACCAAGCAATTTGTTCTCTTGTCTCGTTCTGAACAGCTGGACCATTCTGACTGAAATATTTCCACCTTCCTCTTCCAAAAATATTTGATGCAAGTATATAAAAAGCCTGTAAAATATCAACTAAACAATTAAAGATTGACAAAGCCATAGCAATTGGAAAGAGGGTCTTAGCATGGAAAATGATTTAATCACATCTGGCAGTGCTATAAGGTAAAGCTTTCATAAGACAAATTCAGGAACAAATCAAAACTAGTCGGTCATGTTCTAGCTAATGGGTAACCAATGGTTCAAGAGTTCGTATCAGTAGATATGCAGTCATTCAGGTTCCAGGAGTCTGCGTTATACATTGCCTTGGGATAGGAATCATTTTGCCCACATAGTAAGCCAGTCTGTGAAGGGATGCAATCACCAGCAAAGTGTACATTATTAAAGAATTAATAAAATTTGTATGAGCTTCCACTGAAGTCTCTTCAGTGGGAAGTGAATAATGTTCTACAGAGACCAAATTCTTACCAGACTGTGAAGAATAGAGGATCTCTAAGGTTAATCACTGTAAATGCAAGTTCTTATATTTTAGCAAATTATTGTAATTTTTAAAAAATAATGATTTTCATATATTTTTGTCATGACTTTCATTTTTGCGATCTCTGGACCACAGAAAAAAAATATTTTTTTCTGAACACAGTTCTTTTCCCAAAGTATTCTTCGCAAAATCAGTTTAGAAAAAGTTCCTGCCTCAGCCTACAGGAACAACTTCCCTATATTAAAATTCAAGAGCCATTGATTTTTAAAATACGTTTTTGTTTAAAACTGAATAAATTACATCTGTAAATGCACTTACATTCCTTTCTCTTTATGAGCAAATATTAGCTAAAATAGTGACGGATTAGCAGATACGCCCAAAAGAATAACCATGAGAGTTTCCTGACCCTCCATTCTGTTCTCCTTGGTTTCAAAATATAACACACCAAATGTTTTGTTCCATTCAGAACTTTTATATAGTTTTGATCCACAGATATCCTAGCAAATAATTCTACAGCCAGATGTCTTCTTGGATACAGCTAATGTCTCTGACGTACAGAATGAGCTCATTCCGTTCTTTCACGAGTGGTCAAACTGGAACTCTTTCCTAAAGCCCTGCTTGTACTTATCTTGTTATATTCAGGATATTGCTTCTGTTAGGAGCAAAATAATGCAAAATGGAAAAACCCACTGGATTGTCCATTGTGTAAGTACAGCATGCTCTATGGTTGAGACCACCATTGTCTTCACAATTAAGGTGTCTGATGTTAATCTAACAATACATTTTATTACACACAAAAGTCTCAAAAGATTCCCTCACTGTTGAAATGATTATGTTCAAACTGAATACAATGGTAAAACTTCTTATTGACTTGAACAGGAACAGACAATAGTTCAGTTTATCTCAAATATATAAAGCACACCTAAAAAGTACTAGAGTTGGACAAGTTTGTGCTTAAAACATTAAATATTACTTTGATATTTTTTCCTTTGCCCAGATTAGAACAGTCTGAAAGATACTATAATTTGCTTCTAGTGCCAAGATGTAATGAAGTCACTGCAGGTGGAAGAGGCCATTCCTACACACCAGAGCAAAATCTGGGGAAAAAGATTAGTATTTTTAACTAGCTATTGCCTTATTTAAAAAAATAAAATAAAATACAATCCATTAGCAACCATTTTCACATTCCTGTCACACTAGTATGTAAATGTAGAATTTGTTAGTTCCTTCTTGAGGTATTTATAATCAAATCATATTAGCCAGGTTGAAGATAAATGGGATATCAGACACAGAGGAATCTTAACCCAGTGGTGTTCTGCAAGGAAATTGTAAAGGTGAAAAGAAATCCAAGGACTCCTGGCTCTCAGCATATTGCCACAGCCACTTCTGTAGGAGACCACAGACCCTGCAGATTCCTGCAATGATCCCAGTACTTAAAGTGGGCCTACAAGAAAGATGGAGAGAGACATTTTACAAGAGCTTGTAATGATAGGACAAGGGGTAATGGTTTTAAACTGAAAAAGGGTAGGTTTAGATTAAATATCCAGAAGAAACTCTTTACTGTGAGAGTAGTGAGGCATTGGAACAGTCTGTCCAGAGAAGCTGTGGATGCCCCAACCCTGGAAGTGTCCAAGGCCAGGCTGGATGGGGCTTTAAGCGACCTCATCTAGTGGAAGGTGTCCCTGCCCATGGCAGAGGGGTTGGAAATAGGTGATCTTTAAGTTCCCTTACAATCCAAATCATTCTATGATTCTATAGAAATGCATCAGCAAAGAAAAAGTCGAGTGGTAGAGAAAATCCGTAGCAGTGTGTAGCCCTTCACAACACTGCCTGCTGTTTCCTGACAGAGAACCAGCAAGTTCAGCAATGAAACAGCAGCGACACTTTTATTCCTTATGATTGATTTCCATGTTAAATTCTACCCTTCCTCCATGGGACCCAAGCACTTCTTACTTTAACCAAAAAATTTGGAGAGATCCTATTTGCAGCGACATGAGTTTCATAAAGAACCTGTGTTGGACACTTATTAGGATACGGACCTTCAGGATCTCAGACCAGCATCTTGTCTTCACTAAGCCACTTTAATAGCACACTATCTGCATGTAATCTGATTCTCAAGCTTCTTATCTTTAAGCAGGGTACCTGAGTACCCTTTGCTGTGACATACAGGAATGTAAGTGAGATAAGAATCTTGCTCATTATGTGCAAAAATCTTCAAGAGTAGGCGTTACACTGCAATGTTTATACAAATCAGTCAGCACCATTACTGAATGTAGTCCTAAAATACAGTCAAGTTTGGATGAGGTGTAATTGTTAAAGATCTGGAGACTCCTTTTTTTACTGATGTGTGCCACAGAGATAAGAATAAATGGAGCCTGGTTCAATTCAAATTCTCTTTGGGAATTTGAAACTAGAAGTGGAGAAACAAACTCTATTACAGCACTTCTCAGCATTTGCAATGTATTCCTTATGGTAAACTAGCAAAACAGCATGCATATACAAACATGCACTGAAAGGTTATGACATGCAAACAATAAATAGAATGGGTAACTTGCAGCTTCTCCCAAAGCAAAGCCTGATTGCATGAGATCCAACAACATTCTGCTTTGACTGCCCTTAAATACCATATGCTGAATGGCAATTAATTTAAACCAAGTGCAAATTGCTTTGCATGTTCTTTCTGTTTGCAAGGAAAGAACAAAAATTAAAACTCACCTCAGCAGTAAAAAAGTAAAAAATAAAAAATCCAATAAGTAATACAATTCTGTTACTCTGGAACCTTTCCCTGAAAGAGGGACCAGTCAAACTGTGCAGTCAGGGAAACATCCTGAGTTGACAGGCAGCACTTTGCTTGGTTTTAATATAAAGGATGCTGTTGCAGTCCACAGAACGCAGAAGCTCGGTTACTCTTATATCTGCCTAGCTCCTTTGTGCAGTTAGGTTGGGGCAAGAGAAATAATGCCAAATTTACATCCATTTTTTGCTTCTCTTATTCTGCTTGCTGGCTACAGCATAATCAGAGAGCATGGTCTGTACTCACCACCAGGCTGTTTTCACGGATAGCATATGGAGAGCATTGCCACCGGATAATATCACCACAGCTACATGGCTCACAGCCCCACTCCTCCAAGGATACAGCAGCCCTTTTGATGACTTATGTACAGGACAATGCCTAGAGTTTTGGAAAATCCTACTTTTAGGAAGCATTTGATGAAAGATCAAATATATATATATATATATAAAGAATTAAACTAGAACACTGATTCCCTGTCCCTGAGCAGAAAGAAGCGCACTTAACAATCTCCTGGTGATTTTTCTAATATTTAAGAGATCTGAAATTGAGGTAGGAATGTGTAAGAAAAAGGAAGAATGAAACAGAATTACTAGATGGGGGAAAAGGCTTACAAGTGCTCCTGTAACATCTAGATGTGCTCTGAGAAAACAACAAGGGCTTGTATGAAATCATAGAAGATCCCTCCAAAAATTTTCATGCCACAAATACGTAATGTTAGGTGTGTTCTTCAGTGTATATAACCCAGAATTTGGAAAAATAATAGGCCGCAAGCCAGAAAAAAAAAAAAAAAAATCCTTATGATTGTCAAAACTTTAGAAAATATTTGAATTCATGATGGATAACCTTGCACAAAAGAGCAACAAAATTTTGGAGGGAGGGGGTGAACATGTGTAGCCAGTGCTGAGGAACAGGAGGTAGCAGCAGCTGTGCTTTAGGTGGGTTTGAACCTCTTGGGAACCCCACCTTAACTAATGGTATAGAACATGATGTCACGAAGGACAGCAGTGCCTGTGGTCATCTCCGCTGACCATTAGTGTCAGTCATCCCAAAACAGACTTGGTAGCCCACAACTAGACTACCTATATTGTGCTTTTATTTGCAAATCAAGCTCTTTCAGGAGTTAGTGTGTATAAGACTTTTCTCGACTTGGAGGTTTGTCTTCTACTCTGCATGGGTGGTAGAGAGGGAAAGACGGAGCAGAAGAGCCCTGAACTGAAAACAGAATTGTTGCACTGGTGTTTGCTTAGGACGGATACCAGGTAACTTTCATCAATCTGAAGAATAGGGCAGACGAGGAGATAAGGGATGATAAGCTTAACTTCTTATGCAGAAGTTCATCTGATCCACTAAACTCAGTCAGCACTGCAGACAAGAGTCAAAATTATAACCTGGTCCGTGCATACAGTCTTCAGACTGAACTTAGGGTAACCTGTCAATATTGGCATAAATTTAGTCTATCACGGGTTGAGCTATGTGCAGCACTAATGAGCACACCCACATCTGAACAACTTTTTGTGGAGCAGATGCAGAAATGACTCATCAGGCAGCACTGAAAAAGCCTCATGACAGAAGGAAAAATACACCAAAATGTATTCAACAGCAGATTCTGAAGATGACAAAGAGATGTTAATGAAAGCATGAGAGTGCTTTGGAAAAAAAAAAAAAAGTGAAAAAAGTGAGGGGTCACATGCAATTGCTGGGGCAGGAGAAATGCCAAAGCTCGTGAAGAAAAACAACGGAAAAATAAACTTTGTCTAAGTCACCATCAGTGATTCAAAAGATCAGATTTAGCTCATTTGAGTCTTTACTGTCCCACTGAATAAGCATTTTATGAAATGAAGAAAATGTGTGCAGACAAGGAAAAAGCTCAATAAGATACAGGACAGTGAATGCCAAACAGATAATAAACCGTCAGTGATATTGTCCAGAAAGACATCATCAGTACTATGCAGAAGAGGAAAGCAAAACTGCAATCCATCCAGACAAACCGAATGGAAGCTACAAACAGCACCAGTCTAACACTGTGAGAACCAAGTATACTGCAAACTGAAGAAAAAAAATCTACCAGGTGAGTTTTTAGATGGTATGTGCAATGGAAAAGTTATGCTTTCAGCTGAATTAAGTGCATGAAGAGCCTAGAGATATTCAACCTTGTAAGAATGATTCAGCACATACCTATATACATTTTTCTGCTTTAAAAAAATACCACACAACAATCAAAAATACTGAGATAAGAGAAGGTGCAGCAGCTTTCTGGCTGCAAAGCTATTCAAAGCTTATCCAGATGTTTTTGGAGGATCGAGATTAGGCAATAAAATGATTCATCCAGTACAGCTGAGTACTCACAGCATTAAAACCCAAGGGATTGAGGAAGGTGTTGAGCTCACCTGGGTTAAATACTGACCACACAGACGTCAAGCAAACCGTGTACTTAAGAAGAGCTATTACATGTGAAAACCACAAGGTGAACGAGCACATATTAATGCAGTCTGATATGCGCAGAAGCTGTTGTTGCCAAGGTATTAGTCATGAGTTTCATTTCTTTCATTGCATCTTTCTTTCCCCTTAGTTAAGATGAGCAAAGTGACAGCTCAGCTGCTCTTCTTTGTCTGTCAACAGTATGAGATACCTATTGCAAGCTTCTCTTCCAAATCCTTTAAAATACACGCAAAAAAAAAAGGGAAGAGAGCACAACTGTGCACTTAAGGTATCATTCTGAAACTATGACTACTGTCACTGAGAAATGAGGCAAGTTACTTCATTTCTTCTAACCTTCACCACTGTTCTATCACTGGTTTTCTATTTCAATGATCTAATCTCCACAGCCAGAGATTTTCTTCCACTTTTCATAGTACCTTTGTAATCATTGCTAAAACTATTGTAACTATGAAACTAAGAAATGATAATAACCATATACAATACACAGCTCATCTGCTATCCATCGTAAGAGTTTAACCCTCTCCACATGCCTTTCACTGTGAAGCTGCATGCAGCTTTGTTTTTCATGGAGAAACCTCACTGAGATTTCTCAGGTGGTGTGACATGTTATACTAAGCTGGCAACAGACTGCATCATCTGTTCCAAGATCCAGGGAAATGAGCCCATGATCAGAGTACATTGTAGTCTTCCACAGTGGCAGTGCATATATTCAGTAGGGGGAAGTTAACAGGGTATTGGAAAAAGGGTGGAGAGTGAGAATGAACCCCTGGGTAGGGCTGGTAAGCAAAACCCAAGTGAGTCACCTGTAAGCTGTTGGAAAGAAAAAATGTTTGAGGAAAAAATGAGAGAAAGGTGGGAAGACCATGAGCAGCACAAGCCAGGGAGAACAGATAACCTCTCTACAGAGATAGGTGGGAAGAGTGTGATGGTCCTCCGCTTAAGTTAATGCCGACTTGCTTTACATTAATTTCAGAGTGTTTGTCATTACTTTACATTGCTTTCCACATCACAATAAGTATTCTCAACTTCTGAACAGCACAGCTGTTCACTCATTTTCCCAGTTCATATGGTAAACAAGGACTCTACAGATCTGGGGCACAATGAAGAGTTACCCAGGTCCCTGATTCATCTGGTTTGTCATGCTTGGGAGGAGGTAGTTCTCAACACCTAATGGAGTTCCATTTTGAACACAGAAGGAAGATGAATTCTGGTTTCAGTAATTGCCTTAATGCTACCCCTTCCTAACTTCTGAATGCTTGCCGCTCTTGTAATTATATGGTCTATTTTCAGGCTGCAGTGTTCATATGATATCCACATTTTATCTGGCATTTGAAATATTTACATTAAATTAGTATAATCAATGTCTTATTTTTTTTGTCCCCACTTTTATGCAAGAAACCAAGATGAAAAGGTAAAATTGGAAATTATATCCATTTTCAGAATTATGAGTCAAAAAACACATTATTTTGGATTTCTTGTTACAAAAGCTGCTGTCATTGACCAATCCACTGGTATAGTTTTTTCGTAGACATTTAAAATAAAAAATATTGTCATCCAGATCCTTGGCTGTTGTAATTCATCTCCGTTAACCTCCTATAAAAAGAGCTAGTCTATAGCAACTTTACAGATCTATTCTACATTAATGTCCATGCTATTTGACACTGATATGTCACAAGTTTCTGGGTTTTACATAGCATTAAAAACTGAGAAAAACAGACAAAAAAAATGCAGGAAAGAAACAAAAATGCTTTTAACACCTCCCTAAACATTTATTTCTGCAAACAAAAGTGCTTTGTTTTAGTGCCAGGCAACACGAAAACTGTGGTCTCTAAATGGATTCCTGGTATACATTAACAGTAAATACAGCTGCTTAAGTTTCTATTATTAAAATACTTCAAAACTTACTTCTGGGGTTTCTTTCCCCTTACACAACTGGAGAGGTGAACTTGCTCCACCCTACCTGCATGATTAGGTTCTTTTCACCATACCATTGGGGGGACTCCAAAGTCCTCCAACTGCTTGTTCTTTAATCTACAGGAACCACTTGGAGCACCTGCCCATGTTACCGATAAACACCTTTACTTAAACCCTTCTGTTTTTTGTAACAATGTCAAGTTCATCTCCAGATAAGATTTCCCCAGCAATCAGTCCAATCACATAACCTGATAACGTTCAGAGTTTCATTAGCTATCTCTTGGAGTCACCCAAATTTCTTCTATACCTCTTTTGTTATTATCAATTTCACCCACTCCTTGTGGTAGAGAGGGTGGGAGAGAAAGAGCCTATATGGGTGGATAAGCTGAACATGGGAACACCATTTGAAAGTCACTACTCCTTGTAGAACAGAAAAAATCAGTGTGAGCAGTAGCAATCATAACAATTCCAAACTACATAAAATTTTCATTAGAAGATTTGAGCAACATCTTTTGAAGAACATCTACAGATACAACTGGGACAACTCTCAGAACAGCCATACAACGTGCTCAGTAAATGCTTAGTGAGGCTGCGTATTTAAGGTTGACATGCATTGTTCTAGTCACACAGAGTTACAGTGAGTGAAAACTAAAAACTGTCTGAGAAGAAGAAAGAACTGGATAGCTGTTCTTTCTCTGCTTAGCAAGGAATTGAGCAAAAGAGACAGAGCAGAAGACAAAACCAGCCTCGACTCCACTGACATACCAAGTCATCCTAGGTATGGACACCCTCTTCACTATCCCCAGATGAGTATCAGAAGCACTAATTCCACCCTCAGAAAATACCTCCCTTTACCTCTAATCCCTTGCTCTGTTATACCCCATGTGAAGAAAGAAACGATTTCCATTTTTTTTTCTCATTCTTGGCTCTGATTAGTTGCCTAACGGTTGGAATTCTCTGCTTTCTGAAGCAGTTGCAGAGTCTGCTTTACTGGAATAATTTTTGTAATTAACTCTCAGAAATTTAAAAGAAGGGGATCCACTGCTCAGCTATGCATGGGACATCAAGTTTGGCAGAAGAAAAGCTCTGCTACTTTTGAGCACCACATGTAGCCCATTGCTACAGGTATATGCACAGTAGCTGCTGAAAGCCTAGTATGATGGGTAGCTTGTTTAATTTCTTAAGTGAGACTGGTGTATATTTATTTAATACATCTAACTGGTCATGTAAATAAGATATCATTTGCCTTCTGTATGTACAGATGAATTTACTTTCATTATGAGTACTGGCACAGAATAAAACAATGTTGTATGGGCAGGAAATCCAGTCTTTTCTTTTCTCCTGGTCTGCTGAAGCATGAAGATATAGATCTAGGGTGTGTAAACAGCTTACTGCTGATTATGAAGATGTAACTTCATTAAACATCCTGGATATTTCGATAGGGAACATGTTCCATACTATAGCAGGCTAATATGTTGACTTAAGTACCCTAACATTGCCACAATAAGCTACCACTGATTTCAATCCGAAAGTCCAGAAAACACTCTATAAAGGTACTCTTTTTGGTTTATTTTATAATACTGAGTGGGTGAGGATCCACTATATTTAGTTCGAAACAAAAGTGGAAATATGGACTGTAAATGAACTGACAAGAAATTGACACAAGTCAGTTGAGTAACACCTGAATGGGATATGTGATTATATTCCCCTATTCTTTTAGGAACTGTTTATGAATTTATAATCACAGGTTAGGATTTCAGTAAGAGCCCAGAGGAATTAGGCATCCAATTGAGATCACATTTTACAATTAGTAAACTTCCCAACTTTGTCTTCTTCTTCAGCAGAAATGACAAACATCAGTAAAGATTGCTGAACCAAATCTTGCCAGACATGCAGAATGTAATACTGCCCCATTTTATTCAAAGAAAGTCCTTTCTGCAATCTCTATATATCCTAGTATGCATGATGTTTTTGTTAGCTGCTTAATTCTCCTGTAGCTCAGCCACCCCTATTACATCTCCCAGGTGCCTGTTGCTAAATTCCCCACTGAGCAGCAGCTACCTTCATTCTTATAGACCAGCAGGAGGCTGAAGATGAAGATGAACTGAGGGCAAATGTTATGCGCACACGAAGTGCTGGACTCTGCGTTGTTTTTGCCAAACAGCAGTTTTAAAAGAATTGTATTGCTAACTTTGAACATTTTGTCCATGTTTAACCAAGTTAAAGTAAGATCTATTGACTTCGGAAAGAGAGAAAAATCTGCCCTGAGCAACTTATCTTTAAACTATCTTTAATGTCAAGCTAAAAAGAGAAGGGGACATGAAACAGCAATCCTGTCTGTTTTGTGAAGTATACATTCATTCATGCTTATGAAATGATAACCCAGTAGAACTGCAAAAAATCAATGATCAGGGAAAAAAATGTGTTAAATATTTACTGTTAAATATTTAAGGATTTATTTAACCCTTATAGGACTGATTCATTGCTTGTTTCTCTAATGTGTAGGCCTCATGACTCCATGGATATGAATGGAATTGCACAGGAAAGGTACTGAAATAATGTGATCGCAGGCCATTATCATTCTAACTTTTCTGTCCTATGAAGCTGTGGTGAAGCTGGCTGACCGTCTGAAATTACTCCTGCTATTTTCTACAAGAAGGCAAAATTAGACTCTGCAGACAATTCAGAAGCAGATGGCAAGGTCTGAACATGTCTCTAACAAATATAGGATACAGTCCAGCTAAAGCTGCCTTATTGTTCATTAGATAGCTGCCTAATGCTTGTCAGTGCTACACAGGGCTTTTCATGGCATACATGCATTGTGACTCTGAGATCATGCAGGACCCTTCAAGGTTATTTGTTCTTTTTACAAGATTAGCTGCCCCCAAAGACACAGAGTGACTCCCTAATGCTGGGTTCCCCAACTTAAAATACTCCACACTTTCTCTGACTTCAGAAATCAGCAGTTTGTTGTTTTGTTTTGTTTTGCCCAGGAGCTGCCTGTCACTATTGAAAAACTTAGAATAGTTACTTACATACCATCTGCATAACTAAAGCAACATCAAACTCTATTTGTTCCAGGACCTGTTTTTTTTGTGGAGGATGAGTTGTGTTTTATTTGCAGTCATGTTATGTTTCTTTATTAGACTGAACCTTAACAAAATATACATACGTATATCTATATACTCCTCCCAAAATGCAAATACCATTGGCCAGTTGCGGAGGAAGGAAGAGCATCCTCTGTTTACCTGTTCATTTGCTAAAATCCCCCAAACCCCACCTTTCTAGATTCTCTGAATCAATCTGGGACTGAAGCCAAAGTCACCTGCTATATAAGACTGAGAGAACACAGGTGAACTACTCCTCCTGACCAACCTTAGACCCAGCATCCTTGTGCCAGACTCCACTCAAGATGGGGTTTGGCAGGAGGATACGGGTAACAGAATGGGCTTTTCTGTTAGCAGTTTGCTGTATCCATCAGACAGGTAAGGAGTTGGGTTTTTTTCTGTTGCTGTTTTTTAGATGTATTAATATATTTTAAGCAACTAAACTCATTTTGTTTTTTCACTTAAAAAATGGTTGCACTTAAATGAGACTTCTTTGTATGTTACTTTCATTAAATATTTAGTGTCTGCCTATTAACTGGGCTGATTAGTTTAATGTTCCCTCAAGCCACTGAATATAACTACATTTGGAAGGTAGTCTTGCAGAGCAAACCAAAAAGAACCATTATTCATGTCCATTCATTCAAGTGCCAGTTGTTCAGTACTGCCTATGCCTTACAAAAGCATTTTATTTCTTTTGTATTTTGTAGTGAGATTGATTATGAATGTTATGTTCTTTTTATGCAATTTAAAACACTACATTTCCCCATTGCTAGACCAGACCACTGGTCATTCTTTTCCACCAACTAGGAGCTAGTATCAGATTCCTCAAGATTTCTTGCAGCTCCTTTTGCAAAAGAGACTGGAAGGGTATATTCATGTGGCAATGATTTTCAGTAATGATTGTACATTGGTAGTACATTAGGTGTGACATTTATGTAAATTGTTGGTTTTGAGTATGAGCAGGACTGGGAGGTTTATCTGATGTATGCAATCCATCATTTTGTGTGTGTGGATTTTTTTTTCTCCTGATAATATTACATTAATCAGGGCTGATCTTGTCAGATTTTATTAAGTCCTGTCCAGTTAATCAGACCACTCAAATAGAAATTACTTGCATGAGTACAAGCTTGTTCAGTCAATTCCATTCGTGTACAGTAATTACTGCCCTGTCAGTTAACGTTTTAAAATCTTCAGATTGCCTCTGAATTTATATTTCATATCATTTTAAAAACATTGACAAGTGCAAATATAATTTTGGCTACTTCATATTTATGAAATAAACACGTATAAGTTGATAAACGTGGTAAGTTGATTTAAGCAAAAAATACAACAGTCACTTCGAGTGTAAGCTTACACTTTTAGCGTTATACAACATCAGCCATATCATCCTCAGCCCTTCGCTGAACAAGCAAGTTATTTGTAAGGTGCAATGCTAACCTGACAAATTGCTTTGATAAATGAATAGTGGTTAGACCAAGTCCAGTGAACTCCTCTTCATTCAAATCTCACTCTGTGAAAAATATTTTCAGATGTCCTGACTGACTACAGAATATTGACCTAATTCCATGCTGTCTTCACAAACATTTTGTGCCTGACTTTATATTCTAGGTCAAATTCCAAGTTTTATGAATTGATTGTAAGGGGAATTGTGTATTTGGATCGGCAGATGGATATAGGCCTGGCAAGGTGCATCCAGAAATATTCCTAATGATTTGCTCAGTTTCCAAATAATCAAAGACTAAATTATCTTTCATATTCTTGGAAGTGAGAGGCACTTATTTTTATAATGGTCAACAATGTGGCATTGTGCAATTGCTAGATAAACCAATGCAGCTAGAATTTCTTTGAAAACTATATCTGCTAAATAAACAAAAGACCATGTTATTTCCTTGAGAAAAATTAACAGACCAAAATATGTGTATATACTGTTTTGCTCTGTTACAAAGGTTCTCACAGTAGAAAAAAAAAAACATTCACAATATAGGTTGGCTCTCACATGAAGTCAGGATGATTTTATACCTGCTGAAGTTCCTAGGTGTTGCGTGAGAGGAAATTCTGGCCTATTATTAAGACTTACAGAGGCATTTTTTAGATTTTCTCAACAATTGTAATGATATGAATGTATTTACATAATCATATCATCTGTGATACTGAAAGACAAAGAGGAAGTGGAAAAAGCATAAAGTTACTTCTTTGTACGTCACTAGTGGTCACTCAGAAAGATAAATGAGGAAAGAACAAAAGCTTAGGTCTGAGAATAAACTTTTGTAGATAATAGGACAACTTCTAAAGATGGTGAGGCTGCCCAGAACCCTCTCCTCCAAAGCCAACAGTCTCTTGGGGTCCTCTTTTGGAGTGGGGTATTTAATCCCTTCAGGCAGGCATCCTTCGGCTCTGGGATCAAGTACTCTGTCTGCTTACATGGTGGGCAGGGACACCATTTACATTAGAAATCCTTCCCTATTTGGTAAGATGGGTGTTACAAATCCAGTTCTGAGTCTGTGGACTCTCCCCATCTATTGTATGAGCAGAAAGGCGATGTAATTAAATTACACAGCCAGCTCCTCTTCAACTGACAAATTCTCTAGACACCAAGAGTGCTCATTCACATAATCCCGATCAGGATTCAGCTATTAGTCATTTCATAGCCTAAGTCCTCTGAAGATTAAGACTTGGCATGTTATAGGTAAGTGTTAGTCAACATGTTCTTAGCATGGTTTTTACATTCTGGGAGGATCGATTCCTTTGCAAGATAAAGTTGTAGCCATTGTTCTTAAACGGGAAATGCCTGCCATATTTACTTATAAAAACCAAGAGCTTAGAGCATCAAACCACTTAGAGCCAAGGATCAGGTGTTTGGTTTTTTTTGTTTTCTAATCATGAAAGTGTTGATTTGTCATCTCCCAAAATTCCTTGCCAGTATATCCTCTTCCAGTTGAGCCATGCATGGCAAGGAATTCAAAACTCGTGGAGACAGAATAGAGAGGAGAACTCATCTGGAGGACAGTTCATGTAGTTGAGCCAGTACCCATTTAACTAGAGATACAAAAATAATCCATGAGGCAGAGCACGAGTAAGACAGTTTAGATGTAGCTGAGTGCCTTAATCATGTGGCCACATGTCCTGCTTTTCCCACCTTTGCCATCATCCCACTCTTTTCAGCACCATGTCTCAGCTTCAGGTTGGTTAGCAAGAATCCTTAATCAGATAGACTTACAGCCCGATGCTTAAGGTTTTCTCCAAAAAGCCACGAATTTGAGCCATTTCAGAGTGAGAGAGGGACAGGACCAGGTTTCCTGCTCTTTGGGTGAATGCTTAAACTGCCAGGCTGTTGTATAAAACAGTGAGGAAATATCTCCTTTAGCAGTTGTGTTTTAGAAGAGAAGTATGAGAGTGTCTCATTCTTGCACACACTGACTATGGCGCCCTGCAGGCTCTTGAACAGATGGGCAGTCCTCATGCAGCCTTTCGTCAAGCAGTGATGCTTAAAACATGTGGAGTAAGACTGGGTTTAGTGTTCTGCTTACTTCTCCTGGATTACTGCTCAGTGTGCATGCACATCAGTCAGGGGTGCCTTATTGCATCCTGCTGTCATGCAAATCTAGATCACTGACTGAGGCTTCGGATTGCCTCCAAAGGCAAAAGCCCTGTGCTTAGGCACTAAAGAAACTAGTGAAGTATCTGCAGCCATCACTTGATCTAGCACTAAATCCCTTATTTTTTTTTTAACCAGTTCTGTGCTTTTTCTTAAAATTATGTAAATTCTACACAGCAATTTTAATAAATGACTCTCTTGTATTTTGTGAATTCTTGCTACAATTTTCACATATTAGTGAGATTTAGTGCAGCAGTGAAATAAGGGCTGTGATCCAGTCATTACAATTCCTTGTACTGAGTTTTAAGGGAAAAAAAAAAAGCAGATATATATGAAAGGTTATTTGGATTTCAAACTCAATGGATTTGTAATAGAAAGTCTCTTTCTCTAATTACATTTTACTTCCTCTTTGGGTCAGATTCATTTTTTCTCATGTTACAAAGGACTCTCCCCTTTGTCTTACGGAGATGTATCTGGGTCCTTTGATCCTATTTAATTAGATACTTAACTTAAAAAGTTCAGATATAGGACATTGTACTTAAAATGCTTTTTACTATTTCTTCACAGGAGCTCAGACTGAAATCCAGCAGGAAACAGAAAGTATCTACACTGAGGTTGTTCAGCAGGAACAAAACAGTACGTTGGTTTATACTGTGTGCATGTGTATTTGTATTTATTTGCCACATCTCTACTAAGCAATAAAAATGCCTAAAAACCTCTTTAGCAAATTGCTAGTGATGTAAATTAAAGATAAATGTTTTAGAAAGCCACTGTGTAGAAGAACTGTAATGTCTTTATTAGATACCTATTACTAAACATGCAGTATGGCTATATTTGCATAATAACAGGTGAATAACAAAATAGATGTATGTTCATAGAGAGTGTAACACATGCAGATGTGCATGAATTTGTATATATAAAACCAAAGTGGAATATACATGCAGGATATTTGGTTCCTTATACACAGGAATTGAGACTACTTTGGCAAGATATACAGTCAGTGGTTGATGAGAAATCAAGATGGCAACCCAGCTTCATTGATTTTTGCTATATAATGACTAGTGATCATCCTGTACAATGGATTTGTAGTCTTTTCTAAGGGTTTCCACTCTCTTAACAGAAAAATAATAGAGAGTGAAGTATAATCAAAAATTTTATTTCCTCCTCAGACAGAGGAGGTATAATTAGAAGACAGCTGTGCTTCTGTACTAGCAACAGGCTAATTTAGTAGAGCTTAACCCTTTGTATTGGTCAGTGTGTCTGAAACACTGCAATATTCAGAGCTGTGACTTTCTGCCTCTCCTAATACAATACAGAGTTTCATAAAAGGGTCAAAACTATGAGGTAGAAAATGCAGATCATGACAGCTGAAAGCAAGTTATTATTTAACTGTCCTGATTTTGAATTTTAATATGATCCAAGGCCCATGTGAAACAACGCCAGGCTTAACATTATTTCATTGGATCTGTCGTATTAACTTGCTAGTCTTTCCGTTCTAGGTCAGTTTTAGATGCAAGTTTTGGTATTGTTATACTAGCTTTGGTGTTCTTTCTTATTTTTTTTCTAGTTTCTGCTACAGTTTCATCTAAGGTCAACATCATCCAGACAATGCTGACAAATCCAATAATAACACGTAAGTAAAGGAAATTAAATGTATCCAATGGGTATTCAGTTTTAGAGGAAATAGACAGAGGAACTTAATACAAACAGGGAAATGCACTAGTAAAGGTAGTCATGGGGTCATAAGAGAAGAAAGAGGATGGTTAAGAAACAGTGTAATGTTGAACTGTTATATCAGATTAAATACGGACAATTAAATACCTGTACATAACTAAGACCATTTATAGGGGTATATATGATGAATAGCAGACCGAGAATGAATAAGAATGAACACATAGTGACTAGTTTTATAATGCATAGATGGACAGAAAATAACTAAGGAGGTGGGCAGGGGAAAAATATTCAATGACAAAATGAAGCCTTGGACAAGTTGATTCGCCACAATAAGACTGGGAATTTTAAGTCATTTTTTACAGCTAATTTTAAATTCACAGCTTCCAACCCTGCTCACAATGGCCACGTGTGCAGCACATGGGGCAACTTCCACTTCAAGACCTTTGATGGAGACATCTTCTACTTCCCTGGGCTCTGCAATTATGTTTTTGCATCCCATTGCAGCACTCCCTATGAGGATTTCAACATCCAGATGAGACGTACGGTGGTAGAAAATACTCCAACAATCAGCCGTATTACCATGAAACTTGAAGGTGTAGCCATTGAGCTAACAAAGGATGTTGTCATGGTCGATAGCAACAGGTAAGTTTATTCATAACACTTGTTTGGTAAACACAGATATGTATTTTTTTCTAACTGGCCAAGTACTTTCTTGTATTCTGGGGAAAAAAATATGCATTCTTCAATAAATCTGACAATTTTACCCATAGAAATAATGAATAAGTTGCTGTTAATTCCACTCATAGTAAATCAATCACTTCTTTGAAGACTAACTCAAAAACAAAATCTGGATGAAAAATCCTGGGAAGTTGGGTCAAAATTCAAATCCACATTTGATGGTGTTGGACCATTTTATTTTTTAATTGCTTTTCTTTCAACACAGCTGAATTATAGTTGAATCTTTATAGATGCTGGATCACACAAGCCATTTCTTTTTCTCTTTATCAAACATCTGGATCAGAAAATATTTAGTATTCCTTCTGCCTGTTTCTAGAGTTCAACTGCCATACAGCCAGGCTGGAATTACAATAGAGAGAAGCAGCATTTATGTGAAAGTTGTCAGCAAAATGGGTGTTATATTTATGTGGAATGAAGATGACAGTATTCTGGTAAGAACAGCTCCTGGACCTGTCTACACCTTCAAAGCCCAAAGAGCATGCCTTTGATTAAGCTAATCCCTACCTGTTTGGTGTTTATTATTGCCTTCTCATCTCATACTGTTGAGCAATTCTTCTTTAATAAAGACAGATTTGCATCTAGGTAGGCCTAAAGAAAATTATGTGGATTTACTTCTCATTGATAGACTTCTGCTTAAAATGGGGTGAAAAACCACTTACATTATATCATTAACATATTAGCATCATTACAGGTCCTACTTACCTCTTCAAATATAATTTTGAGCAGAATTTCTCTCTCTTCATTGTGGATTTGATTTTCTTTCTGAAGAATAAATAGAGAGAAAAAGGCTAAGAGCTCCTTAGATATTGCAATGAAAACTTATGTCTGCATCAGTAGCTTGGAATATGTTCTAAATCCAGTCCAAGCAAGCTCTTCATTCTATCCCCCAGGTTTAAATTAGATTGCTAAATAAATTTACATAGCTCTGATGAAAAATTTTTAAGGGCAGCAGATGCAGGTGATTTCAGTGATCTTGAATATATTTTAGAATGTGTATACTAACTTCTATCAACTTAATGCCTATCATTTTAGCTGGAACTGCATGAGAAATATGCTAATCAGACCTGTGGGCTTTGTGGAGACTTCAATGGCATTCCAATTTACAATGAGTTCTATTCTAACAGTAAGTCTTCCAAATAACAAAAAACATGGTTTCTGGTCTCCAACATGTATTTTGCATTCTTTTAGCTCTAACATCATCATCATTCCTCTTTCCTATCATGTTAAAGGATTTAGCCAGAGGTTATGATTCAATCTCTGTTCCAAAATATATATTACTGAGATCAGATAACGTCATTTAATACTTAAAGTGTAAATATAATACTTGTGCTAACAACAGACTGCTTATTTCTTGTATGATATGGTTTTATTTACCTAATCAGCTAACCCCATAAAGATAAGCCAGATTCTCACTAATAACATAAATAAATATAGAAAGATATCTAATAAAATAAAAGGTAGTTATATTGTCTAGTCAGTACATTTATTGCTTCATTTCTCTCTTAAAATTAGAAATGCTTCTAATAATAACATATTGATTCTGATTTGAAAAGCCCAGGAAATAGTTTCTGGTTTACAATTAATAAGCCTATTAGGCACAACATCACAATCTTGAATATGTAATGCCATTCCACAAGTTACATCCATGTTTGCCACCTGATTTGCATAATCTGTATATGATCTTCTCTCTATTATTTTGTTCATTCTCAGTTTGAGTCTTTTCCTAAACCTCATACCTCAGCATTTCCCATTGTCCACATCCCTGTTTTAATTATTTTCTCTCTTCCCTGCATGGTCTCAATATTATCTGAAAATAGTTTCATAGAATCATAGTTTGTTATTTTCCAGTAAAAATCTTAGTTTGCATCTATATGTAATAGGCTGAGAATTGTTTTCTAATGTTTTTCTTTTTTCCAGGGTGCTGTGCGAGGTATATTGAGACAGTGATGTCAGTGTTTATTTTGGAAGGGATGATGATCAAAGGAAAAAGACTTAAGGCTGGCTGCCTTGGCCAGTTTTGAACCAAATTCTTGACAGGAGAAAAAGATAATTAAACAAACAAACAAATAATAATGATAATAAAACCCCTCATTATTAAACTTCTTTCACACAGATATGAAAATGACAGTCTTACAGTTTGGGAATATGCAGAAAATGAATGGGCCAACAGAAAACTGTGAAGATCCCACTACTTCCCTGCCAGATAATTGCACAGACACTTTTGTAAGGATCTTTTTGATTATTCGTTTATTTTTCTTTCAAATTTATCTGTACCCTTCTACAGCTTCAGAGCGCTCAATAGGAAAAGACGTAAGGACAACAGAAAGTAAAGAGGGAAATGAAATTCTATTAAAGAATAGTTTACCAGTTTAGCAATGCTAAAAAAATCTGCTCCTTTCTATTTTCTGAAAGTTTTTTTTTTTTCCTCCCAAGGATGACATATGCCAGAAAACATTGACCAGCTCTTCATTTGCAGAATGTAATGATCTAGTTGATGTTAGTGAGTACATTATGGCTTGCCAAGAAGATTTGTGCCGCTCTGAAGAGTCAAAAAATGCTTCGTGTATCTGTGACACCTTTGCCGAATACTCCCGACAGTGCGCTCATGCTGGTGGGGAACCTCTGAACTGGAGAACCTCAAAACTGTGCTGTAAGTATCACTGGAGATAGACTTACTTTATGCTCAACAAATAAAAAACAATATGTTCTCAAATGATGCTAAAGATGCACGGGAAATTACAAGCAATTCAAGACTATTCTCCAGAGGGTTCTGATATACAAGCTCCAGCAAGAAGACTTCGGAAAAAGAACTAAGGGTTTTAATGCAAACTGGTTTAAACACACTTAAATGGATACACTTACTCAGAGTTGAAGTGCTATTGAATTAACTGGAACAATAAAAGAAGCAAATAAAGGGGAAAGAAGAAAGGTCATTTGCTTACATTCCTGTTTCTCTCCTTTTCTCGTGGTGGCTACAGCATGTTTTACCCTCATTAATTAACTGATTGAGTCTTCACAGGTGTTTGTCTGGTTAAGCACTTATTTACCTCTTGTTGCTTGGTAGTTTGCACCACTGTTTGCACTGAATTAAACACAGACCATTATGGGGTGCAGCTGTTGATACTGTCACCAATGTTTGTTCCAAAATAAAATCCCCTAGTGTACTATTTGCCCTTCCAATGGTATCTTAAAAATCCAAATATAATAAAGCCTTAGGAACTTGAGTCTTACATTTCCCTAGCAATACAGGTATTCTTGAAAAAGGTGCCTTCAACAGAAACCTCGCTAGCTGTCTGGGGTCATTATCTTGGTGTCCCTGGAAATCCAGTAATTGTGTCCCCAGTTCAGACCAGTTAAGTCTTTAGACACAGTCATGAAAAGCAAATCTCAACTGTAAAACATGGATCTGGGTGAATAAGCTTTCAAATTTTGAGAGGTGGGGATGGATCTGCAGTTCAGTGTGGTTTTACATCTAGCTGAAAAAATGTAAATGAACACACACACACATATATTTTTCATATACAGTGAACAAGTAGTACTTTTGACTGAAAGAAAAAATCTCTCTTTCTTTAACATTTCAGCCAAGACGTGTCCTTACAACATGGAGTACTTGGAGTGCAGCTCCCCCTGCACTGACACATGCACCAATCCTGAACGATCTCAGTTTTGTGAAGAGCACTGTATGGATGGCTGTTTCTGCCCCCCAGGCAAGTTCTTATATACTCACGTCTTTGACCTCAAAAACAACAGCCTACCTACAGGATTTGGGCAAGTTCCATGGAGCTTAGAGCTCCTATATTTACATTTTTCATAGCTGCAAGTGACAAGCATTTATCATTTATCAACTGAGGAAAGACATCTGAATTGATTGCCAGTACACGTGCAATATTTAGAAAGCAGGAAAGCAGAACAGCAAACACAACAAGACTAATCTCTCAACACACCACCTGTACTATAGTAACTCCCTCTTTCAAAACAGGTGGAATTTAAGAATACAAAGGTTGAATCCTTTGGTCTGCATAGTTCTACTGTCCTCAGCATTGGCATGACCATTCACAACAGCTGGAACTCTGTCTCCAAAACATTATTTAGGATTACTGACAAGCAAACAAACAAAAATATTTTCCCCAAACATAGGAAATATCTCTTCAACTGATTATTTTTTTTTTTTAATTTAAGGAACTGTGTTTGATGACATAAACAATTCTGGCTGCATCTCCCGTCAACAGTGCTCTTGTATTTACAATGACAAAACCTACACTCCAGGAACTTCTTTTTCAGACCAGTGCCATTCCTGGTAACCTTTTCTTTTTTTTTTTTTTTCTTTTTTTAAACTTACTATTTCCTCTAATATATTTAATGAGTTTAATGGTTTACTATTTGCAATTACATCATCGGTAATTGATCTGTGTATTTAACTGACCACTACAGTTCCAAAATAACCCTAAAGAACACTCTTTGTTTTATTTAGCAACAACCTTAACTATCTTTGCACTCAACATCAAGGTGATCAAAGTAAGGATTTACAATGTTTAGATTTCTCACCAGTGAATTAAAGTACTTCCTCTTTGTTTATTTTGTTCAAACATTTGGGCTTCTCTAAGGGGAATGAAGTTGCAGTAATTTATGTATTTGCAAATATTTATTTTCTCTGCAGAAAACAAGAGGTGATAATAACAACCTCAGTTTCACAATTTTTGTTCCAGTACCTGCTCAGTAGCATGTTACCTCAGAAAACTCATATGCTCTGTATCAGGAGTAGATTTGGGGCTACATTTCTGTTTCTGACATATTTATAAAACAAAACAGAAAATGTTTTAATTTGGTATTGTGCTTTATGTTAGTTGCAAAAGACAAGCAATTATGCATCCAGTACTTGTTGCTATAGAGTTCACCTGTTACTCCTTTTAAAGCTTTACATCACATATTCACAATATTTTGTGAATAAACCTGGACTTACTGTCCTTAAACCTGGACTTACTGTGTATTTAATCTATAGATTGAAGGAAAAATAGTACTAAAATAGCTGAACCTAATGTCATTGTAGTTCCTTTCACTCTGGACTGCTATTACTGATTTCAGCTAATTTTATCGTTTCTCTTCCAGTACGTGTAACGGAGGCCAATGGAGTTGCACAGACATGTCATGCCCAGGAATATGTTCAGTAGAGGGAGGCTCACACATTTCCACATACGATCAAAAACAGTATGATGTCCATGGAGACTGCATGTATGTCCTTTCTAAGGTGGGAATGAGATATTACTTGATGATAAAGCCTTATACATTTGTAGAAAGGAAAGGTGATCTCAATCAACACTTTGGAAACTTACCTCGTTTGGCATATATACATTGAATTTCTTCTCACTTAACCAGATGCTTACAGGAACATATGCTGCCATTCAAATTACTTTATTATTAGTTAACTATTATGATGTCATGCAACAGTATATGGTGGTTTCCAGAGAGTTTCCAATTCTGTGATATAACAATTGCTGAAGAGCACTGATTTTTAAGTTATTGGTTAATCTACATTCTTCAGTGTGATTAATCCAGCTCTCTTACTGGGTTGCATAATTTTACCCTGTTACTGTATTTTATGGCATTGGGCCAAATTGTATGCCAAGTCTGAAAATTTACACTAACAGTTCAGAGAAATAAAAGGAAAATAATCTTTAATAAATAAGACTAACATTTTTCATTCATTTCTAGGGAGTTCAAATACAAAAAAATCAGTTCAAGTCGACTGATATGTTTCATTTAGGTTTTGAACCGTTCTAAAGATGAATCGAAAGTAATAGAGAAATTAAAAGTTATTTATAACCAAAACATTTCATTACAGCAATGTGCAAGTGAAATGGTTTGATCTTTGGGGGCTTCTTGTGCTTCTTCTTTGCTTTCTTTTTTTCCTATTTGCACAATTCAGTTCAAAAAACATCAATCTTTATTGCTGTTTTCCTGAAAAATATTTTGTCTGAAATTTTTGTCTAGCTTGGTACCATCTCCAGAAGGATGAGAGATACAGTGTAATTGAATTAAACTTTAGAATTAAGCATGAGTAAAAACTCTGAATATGGATATTATCAATTAAATGCAGAAAGAGATTCAAATTCTTTTTTGGTTCCTAAACATTACAAAAGGCAAAACTGAATTTTAGGCCAAAGCAGGCTTAGTATTCGGGAGAATCCAGAAACAGAAATATTTTTTTCAGAGTTGAGAGAGAATTTGACAGGGAAAGCTTCTGTATTTAGCCTTTCCTTAAATAACAGTTGACTTCTTTTTCTCAGCACTGTGAAGATGAAACATTCACCATCCTGGCAGAACTACGCAAGTGTGGCCTGACAGACACTGAAACATGCTTAAAGACAGTGGCCCTCAGCATGAATAAAGGACAAACTGTAAGAATGCAAAATAAGCATGAGAAACAGCTATTAAAAATGTAGACAGCAAAGAAGCTAGGTCTTAGTCAGGGAACTGCATTTCTCTCTCAACATATGGAATAAGTACATTACTTTTTAATTAAGTGAAAATAAATTTATTTTATTATCAAAATGAAATAAGTAGTAAATCTGCCTTTCTGAAAGTTCATTAAAAAGCAGGAAAAAACACACTTTTCTCTGCCAATCAGATGAAAAAATATGAGCTTGCAGGTTACAAGCTACAAGTACAACAGTAAGGGGTGTAATTCATCACAAAGTTGTGTTCATAGAAACCAAATGATGAAATTCACTGATGAGTTGAGAAAGACTCTTTAAAAGCAATTCTGTTTTGGCAGGGAAAATAGTAAAGTGTACAAAGTAGAACAGGGGGTGAAATCACAAAAACTATCCCCTTTAACTAAAAGTTCTTTAATTAATATCACTGGAGTCATAATTATTATTACTCTTTGGACTATAGAAATCCTTCACCTGGCTGGTTCTTATTCCTCTTCCTTAACAGCTCATTGTGGTCAAACCTGACGGTGGCGTGTTTGTGAACTTGATCTACACCCAGCTGCCCATCTCAGCAGGTATTTTTTTTCCTCTAACAGCGTATGAGTGATAAGCTCAGAACTTCAACTCTACACCTGCTCATTGTCTTAAACAACAGAAGATGAGAGGACTGGGAGTTGTTCAGAACCTGCATGCCCTAACCTTGGTTCTCTTTGGGATATTTTCTGAGTTGTGCAAGTGCTTTTAAAGTAGAATTGTGAAGTTCGGTGTCAGAAATAAAAGTGAGACAGTACAAGCATAGGCGAGAGTTCAAATAGAAGTAAACCATTTTAACACTCTACTGATTTTGGTCTCTATAAAGTTTACTTCATTCTCACTGCCCAAAACAGAACATGAAAGACAGCTGATTACTTACTGTTGTTTTTTGTTTGTTTGTTTTAACTTAACGCTGTACTCCCACAACTCAGATATAAATTTGACTTTTGATGTCTCAAAAACTAATGATACTACCTGATACCTCTGACTTCCAGATCCTGCTTATTTTCCCTGTCCAGTGGAGTGAGGGCCCGAAGTATGCTTAGGAACAAAAACAGATTATTTTTGTGTGTGTGTGTGTTTTTTTGTTCCATTTTCTTTTTGTGTGTGTGGTTTTTTGTTTGTTTGTTTTGTTTGGTAATGCCATGCCATACAGCTTTTCCTTCTTATTCTCTCAAGAGTAATCCCCAAATGCTAAATATTGAGACAGTGAATAAAGTTAACAACTTGGTAGCTACTAGCATATTCTTAACTGTACATTTTGATTTATATCTCTGAATAATTTTTGAAAAGATTGTATTTATTTTACCTAGGAATTTGCAACAATTGCAATAGAAATTCAATAAGAATTGTATAATCATGCACTGTTTCTTTCATTTAGCCTCATCCAGAAAATGAGCATTCCGTTTTTCTTTTATAGCCAATGTCACCATCTTCAGACCTTCATCATTCTTCATCATCATGCAGACAAATTTTGGTCTCCAGCTTGAAATCCAAATCACACCCATCATGCAAGTGTTCATTAGAATTGATCCTCAGTTCAAAGACCAAACCTGTGGTAAGTGAATGAAATTTAAGAATGAAATTTAAGAACATCTTGCTTAATGTCTTTTGTCTAGTACAGACAGTATAAACTTTTCACTGTTTTTCAACAGGTCTCTGTGGAAATTTCAATAATGTCCAAACTGATGACTTCAAGGCCATGAGTGGAGTAGTTGAAGGAACAGCAGCAGCATTTGCTAATACATGGAAAACTCAGGCTTCATGCCCTAATATCCAGAGCAGTTTTGAGAACCCTTGCGCACTCAGCATTGATAATGGTAAATACTTCTTAACATTGTTTTCTCTTTTTTTTTTTCATTCTAGATTTTTTTTAGGTTATTTTTCCTCATCACTAATGAAAACACATCTGTTAGAAAGAGAAGATAAGAGAATGAAGACTTGTATATTTGTTGAAAATCAGAAATCAGAATATTCACAGTGAAAACAAAAGGGATAGGTAATGAGGTAAAGGAAGAGTCCTGGAAACATAAGTGTGTCAGAGGAGTGGATCACAGGAGCATCTTTGGAAATTGCTTAATTCAAGTTCTTCAGCAACTCCATTTCAATGCACTTTTGGTTTTAGTAACCTTAGTCCACAAGCTGAGTGAAAAAAAAAATAGGAGGAGAGTTTTGATGTAACTTCAGAACTGTTTTCACAAACCTGGGCAGTGGGTTTTTGTCAGTGATGAAATACAAAGAGTAATGAGCATTTGCACCGTTTGTTCTTTTCACAGAAAAATATGCTCAGCATTGGTGTGGACTACTAACTGACAGAGAAGGACCTTTTGCTGATTGTCACTATGCAGTGAATCCTTCTACTTACCACACGGTAATTTGTTAGGCTGTTTTCCTCCTTAGAAACTATAGAAATAGGATCATTACAACTAGCTACCAGGAAGACACTGTCACAGACATGTCTCTCTTGGTCTTATGCAATGCCTGCATTTTCATTTCTGCACTGCTCTTCTTCATTTCAATGTGTCTCTGTTTTTTGTTGTAACATTACTTTATTTCAATTGTCAGGCTTGGCTTTGTCACCCTGACCTGCTTGTAAATGCAAAGGCAGCTATTTATGCCTGGATGGACTTACACATATAGTAGGAAATTTATATAAAGGCATATCAAATGCTTATTTGAATATTACAGTGAATTATCTCACCAATCTCATATCTCATTAATAACTACTTGGCACAGAAAGCTCAGTGCCTAATTATCACCATTCTGTTGTCAGTGTATTGCCAATCCTTCTTCTCACTATGAATCGAGATATTGATGCTGATGAAATGGTGTCTAGACTGCATAATGTAAATAGAGCTTTGTATGATATTGTGCTGCATATTCATAAATATGGGTTCAGATGAAGCTGTTAAATATGTAACAGACTTTAAAACTACTATTTCCCAATAATAACTTTAAACATCAATTGTATTTCCATTAGCTTCATTCTCTCCAGCCAGGAAACTTAGATAATGATTGGAAAGCAATTGAATGTTAGTGTGACTGAGCATATCTGAGGAAGTATTTGTGCATGAAACCAGATAGATAACTTTTTTTTTTTAGATTGACAGTCATGCAAATGAGACTTTATTTTTCTGTTCATTCCTAGAACTGCATGTTTGACACATGTAACTGTCAAAACAGTGAGGATTGTCTGTGCGCAGCCCTTTCTTCCTATGTGAGAGCTTGTGCTGCAAGAGGAATCCAGATAAGTGGATGGAGGTCTGATGTCTGTTGTAAGTACTTAACACTATTCCCTTTCTTAAGAGCACCTATCAATAAAAACTGTTGATCAAAGATTGCTTTATTGTGATTTCTAGGCAAACATGGTAAATGTTGAGGAAGGGATTTTGTTAAATGCACTCCTGGAAGTAACTCTCTGCTGTTACCTTAGAATCAATCCATTACTAGCAAGAGTAAGTATAAATAGATGGGAGACAGCTCTCCTAGGAAAGACACTGTTGTCAATGATGTGCCTTCACCAGTTTCTGCACAACTTTGAATCTAACTGTAGCTTTATGTATCACAAGTTGTCGTAGAGATAAATATGACATATTGGAATAACAGCATTAGTAATACTAACCAGAAGACTGGAAAATTAAAGATGTCTTCAAGCCAGGTTCCACTGATCCGGTAGGTCTGTTTTCAGCATACCAGAAGACATTCAGGGAGACATCTTGGCTCATACATCAGAAGTTTAAAAGTCTCAGCAATGAACAGCAATGTCAAATGGAGGTGTCTTTCCAAATTTCACTTGAAAAAAATATTTTCTTTATTGCATACATTACTTGGATTACTCCACATGTACAGTAGCTTTTCAGGTCTAACTCTGGAAGTGTTCAAAAATACATTTATATGAAAGATACAACATAGGCAGAGGTGTACAGTATTGTTTACCTGTTATTTTTACTGCCTACTGTTTGTTTCTTCCCACCAAAAATTGGCATCTGTAATTAACAAACCTATTCTTTATTTTTTTTCTAACTCTCTCAAGCAAAATACACCACCTCATGTCCCAAATCCCTAAGTTACAGTTATCACATCGATTCTTGTCAACCCACTTGTCGCTCTCTGAGTGAGCCTGATGTCACATGCAACATTAAGTTTGTCCCGCTTGATGGCTGCACCTGCATAAATGGAACCTACATGGATGAAAGTGGCAAATGTGTGCCTTCTAATGAATGCCCCTGTTACTACAGAGGATCTCCCATACCACTTGGAGAAGCTGTCCATGACAATGGGCTTGTATGGTAAGGGGAGCTTTTGCAAAGCACTCAAGCAATAGTATATGTATTTTCTCATTAAAATATGCTGCATTTAAATTGGCCTCACCCTGCCTGAGATTCAATACAGTGCTCTCATAAACTTTTTTTTTCTCAACTTTTAAGAATGCTGCATACATCCAGATTAATAAAGCAATTGTATTTAGGTGTATTTTTTATTTAATTCCGTGATTTATCAAGCATAAAATACATGACAGAACCAGCAACGGGAGATCTAATGAGAAAGTAAGCAACAAGCAGAGACATACACCCATTTTAAGCTATGATTTTTCCTTTTAAGCAGTAATGGATATCATATAAAAGCACCATTGGTAGTGGTGTTGAGAGAAATTCTTTCCCAGGATTGCAAAATAGCATTCTTGAATTCAATGTATTCCTTAGAAAGTACTGAAATTTGTCAAGATAGAAGTAGCTCTCAGTCTCAATACATGGTTGAGAGGAAAAAAAAATATTTTTCCCTTTCTTACAGCACCTGCACACAGGGAAGACTGGATTGCATTGGAGCACCTGATCCAATTCCAGGTAAAAAATAAAAATAAAAAATCTTCCACTTGTCTTTTTTCTGTGCCAGGTTTTGGACAGAAATAATTGATACAATTGATACTTCTTAATGGATTTTTAAATAATAGAAGTCTTTCTTTTATAGTTATAGTGCAGCAGTTATTGTAAAAGGCAGAAGTGAACCTAGATTCATGGTAAATCATGTTGCTCTAAAAGATATTTTTTTCTGAAATACCGTGGGAAGTTCTGAGAATTCAGTGCTCTGAAGTGAATCTACAATTGGATTCCTATTTAGCAGATTGAATAGGGACAGCAGTCCCTACTAACTGAAATGTGAAAATTCCAAGAATTTCTAGATGTTTTTTTTTTACAGCTACTGCTGTGGGTTAAACCCCATGCCATTTCTTATTGCTCTCATTTTTTTTCCTTCCTCTAGTTTGTAAATCTCCCATGGTCTACTTTGACTGCACAAACACCACTGCAGGAACAACTGGTGCAGAATGTCAAAAAAGTTGCCAGACTCTGGATATGAAGTGTGTAAGTATGTCACGGCAGGATGAAATGGCACTTCCAGGTTTTGTCCCTGGCCTTGGTGCTACAATCATTGCTGATCTAACTCTTCTAGTGTGAATTTACAACACAGATACTTTGTTCTTATAGTAAAATCCCCGAACCTTGTTATGAAGCATTAACAACAGGATCCTTAGACCAAAATGTAATAAAGTAACATCCAATTTAAATTTTAAGATCAGTGTCAAACTTTCTCCAGCTACTGCATATAACAGTAGTTAGTAGTAAAAATATCAAGGGCTTTGCCACATGTTTTACTGATTTAGGAGAAAATTACCTGCTGTAAGATGGCCAGGAGCAATCATTCTTTCCCATACCACGATGCAATTGTGAATTTCTTGCACTCCTAATTATATATAATTATCACTCCATTGAGGTATATGATAGCCATATTACATTTTGTAAAGAAGTACCACAAATCTGATAAATCAGTTTTCAATGTAACTCACCCAAACAAACAAACAAAATTTACTTATTTTCTTTCTGAAGCTCCATTCATTCAATCACAGTTCACCCTTTACAAAGTGTAAGTCTTCTTCAGCAAACAAGAGCAAGACGTAAGATTTGAATATGTTTCAAATTTCACACACACTCCAACACAGCAATCAGGAGTAGAATAAATAAAACATTTAACAGATTTATATTCTATTAAATCAATGGCTAATAACTTCCTCTTTGTTCTAGAGGCCTATTAGTACTTCATTGTCCTCTCTTATTTAAGCTGGGCAGAAATAAGGCAATACAAAGACATTGTATAATAATTTAATCTTCTTTTGTCTATTGTAATTATTTCATTCTGAAATTATATCTTCCTCCTGACTTTTCCAGTATAGCACACAGTGTATATCTGGCTGTGTGTGCCCATCTGGGCTTGTGTTAGATGGGAAGGGTGGTTGTATTCCTGAAGAGGAATGTCCATGTATTCACAACGAAGCCATGTATCAGCCTGGGGAAAAGATCAACGTTGACTGTAATACCTGGTGAGTATTTCCTGGGAAGTGGCATTCCTGGTTCCATCATCTTGTTCCATTTGTCTTTTAAAAGATCTTAAGTAGTTCAGCAGTGAGGAAAGATTTGGACTATGCATTTCATCAACTGATGGATCATTTAATTTTGGATTCAGTAGTATTAGCAAGTTTTCTTCTGTTGTAGGCAGATGGCCAAAACACAGAACAGAAGGAAATCTTTGGGACTGCAGTGTCATTAAGTATTATCCTATTCTGCAGATCATGAGTTCAGAATAGCAGAACAGAACTTTGCTTTAATTCTTCACATGAGAAATGTAAAAGACTATTTTAACTGCAGAATAAATATAACATTTACAAGGGATCAGGTGACAAACAAATACCAAGTTTTAAGGACGTCTACACAGAACAGTGAGTTGTTTTACTATTAAAATGCTTAATTCTCATTCCTAGCGTGTGCAAGGATAGGATGTGGGAATGCACCGAAGATCAATGTCTGGGTACTTGTGCTGTTTATGGAGATGGGCATTATATCACCTTTGATGACAAAAGATTCAGCTTCAATGGAAACTGTGAATATACACTAGTCCAGGTACTGATAATCGCAATAACAAAATGTAATGTAGTCTTGATCCTGTCTACAGCAATGATACATTCTTAAATTTTATTCTCTACCCAGGACCACTGTGGGAAGAGTGGCACAGTCAATGGGACCTTCCGGGTTGTCACTGAAAATATTCCCTGTGGCAACACTGGGACAACTTGCTCAAAATCTATCAAAGTTTTCCTAGAGGTAAGTAGGTACTGCATACAGACCAGTTTTGTTCTGTATCTGTGTAAGACTTAGGAGAAGTCAAATAGCCATCGCTGCAAAGAAGTTGGAGAAAATGTTTTAAAAAGCAAGTCAACTTGTAAATTAAGCTTAAATCAAAATCAGGTGAAATATTTGGTAGAACTTCCTAGCTTTCTGTCTTTTCCACTTCCAACCCTTACAAAGCTATCTTATACTACCCTTGGGCAAAACACATCTCTACAGGAAAACTGTCTTTAGCAGAAATCTGGCCTATCATGTCAGAATATTCTTTTATTCTGCGCAATATATTTCACCCATGACTACCGAGAAACCCTTTTTCAATCTACACCATTTAAAATACATTTTTACCACCATTTACGGAACCTGAGATTTGAACCATATCATTTAGATTTATTGCATTTGTATTATTAATTTTCATTATTGAAACTGCTTTTAGTACTCTTAAAAGTGGGAAAACATACTTAATAGCACAGCTGTAGCTATTGGATTCATTTCTAATCACCTTTTTCTCCTGTTTCAGAGCTACGAACTGATACTTGGTGAGGAGCATGTCAGTGTGGTAAAGAGAGGACAAGATGGTGAGGTGCCATACACAGTCCGCTATATGGGTATGTACTTGGTAATTGAGACCACCAGCGGACTGATTCTCATGTGGGACAAGAAAACCAGCATCTTCATCAAGCTCAGCCCTGATTTTAAGGTGTGGAACTAGCAATTCAATGGCAGTTTAAGTGTAGATTTGTACTGGGTGTGAATTTTGGTGAGACCTAACCAAGATCCCAAGAACAGGCGATGTCTCTCACATTCCTACGGGACATACATCATATGTTGTTTTACATTCCTCTGGTATCTTAGGAAGCCATTGCAGCATCTTGCTGCTGTTTGGATCTACTAAGACAGTGTATAGTGCCTATTTGGCCTGACAGAACTTGAGCTGGCAAACTGCTTTTGCAGACTTGACTTCATTAAAATTACCCAGTGAACCTCAGTAAAGACTATCAGACCTAATTAAAATTACATAGCTACATGTGTAGAAATCAACTGAGTAGTCTTGATCTTGGAAGTAATCCATTGTTTCCAGTACACAGTGATACACAAATCAAATTATTGTACTTCAAGAACAAGGAAGTAAAATATTATGAGTGAAAGCCTTTTGTAAAACTCTATCATGGATTTTTCAAGCATGTATCTGAACTGGTGATAAGGAAAATATATTCCTGTTGTCATGCTCGCTCTTATAGCTTATGGTATGTAAGAACTAAAAACTGTCATAGATTAGGAATATGCTATCTGACTGAATACCACAGTGACATTTCAATTATGTGTACACAAATCTAAGTGCAATTTAGAACTAGGTACAAAAGTTCATTTTAGTACCATAGGTTCTTTTGCTGCCTAGCCCACTGGCATATTATAGGAACAGTAGCAATATGGAAAGTATGCACCTTAGATTCATAGAGAAATCATAGGATCCATTGTAGCCTATCACTATGTTACATACCCATAAATTTGGAATGAGAGCTACTTCTGGATGTGCACGGAAAATGTCATTTCTTTTTCCACCTGTCTGCAGTCATAACAGTACAGACTCAATTAGTAGGTTACATGGCTGGACTGGTAGTATTTATGATAGCTCTGTAAGACTGTCTTTTATACATACATTTATTGGATAAAACGAGGCATAAATTAAAAGTGTAGTCAGCTGTGTCATCAGTTGAGTCCTCATTTCCTTGTTAAAGATGTACATCAAAGATGGTAGGAGAAAATGACCAAGCCAGTATTTTTCAGATTTAAAAGAAGAAAAGTCAATAGTAGTTTCTAGCCTTAGTGGTCATGTTCTGTTGCTGAGGAAAGAGATGGCTGTTTTTCCAAAATATCTAAACCTGTATCTTCAAAGGATGAGAAGGTTCGGGAAAGTTAGAATAGAATGGCACCACTCTAAGAGCTGAATTTCAGGTGTTCTTTCAGTTTCAGATTTTGCTTCAAGTTTTCTCACAATCATCATTATTTTATTTCCTTTTGCAGGGCCAGATCTGTGGCCTCTGTGGAAATTATGATGGCAACGGCATAAATGACTTTACTACAAGGAGTCTGTCTGTAGTAGAGAATGTCCTAGAGTTTGGAAACAGCTGGAAAGTATCTTCTACATGTCCTGATGCTAACATCATAAAGGACCCATGTTCTACCAACCCTTATCGAAAGTCCTGGTCAGAAAAGCAGTGTAGCCTCATCAACAGCAATGTCTTTGCTGCCTGTCACTCTCAGGTATTACCATTGCAGGTGTTTACTCTGTGAAGACTAAGTATGTGCATTACTGAAGCTAAAAAGAAGGCTATCCTCAAAAATTCTGCCAAACATACCTCATTCCTTAGCCAGCATATTTCATTTCAAATTGTGTCTGAAAAACTTCAGTCTGAATCTTGCTCAATGGGACAGATTTATAGCCCCTAATTGTAAAAAGTAATAGGCCATTGAGTTCATAGGAAATAATATTGACTTGGAAAAGAATATTTATTCCTTCAGTTATCGGGAAAGAAGAATTTCAGAATTACTGTGGATTTCCTGTGGTGTGACTTGAATAAAAGTCATGTACCATGTACAGAACACAAGCTCAATGCAATAACAACATTTTGGGGTAGTATTGAAGCATCAGAGTGGCTGGAAAGCTGTGCAGAGGAAAAGTATCTGGGGGTGTTGGTCAATGCTTGCCTGAACATGAGCCAGCAGCGTGCCCAGGTGGCCAAGAAGGCCAATGGCATCCTGGCTTGTATCAGGAATAGTGTACCCAGCAGGACCAGAGAGGTGATCGTCCCCCTGTATTCAACTCTGGTGAGGCCGCACCTCGAGTACTGTGTTCAGTTTTGGGCCCCTCAGTACAAGAAGGACATTGAGGCCTTGGAGCATGTCCAGAGAAGGACTACAAATCTGGTGAAGGGTCTGGAACACAAGTCCTGTGGGAGTGGCTGAGGGAACTGGGGTTGTTTAGTCTGGAGAAAAGGAGGCTCAGGGGAGACCTTATTGCTCTCTGCAATTACCTGAAAGGAAGGTGTGGGGAGATGGGGTTCAGCCTCTTCTTGCAGATAACTAGTGATAGGACTAGAGGGAATGGCCTCAAGTTGCATCAGGGGAGGTTCAGATTGGAAATTAGGAGAAATTTCTTCTCAGAAAGAGTAGTCAGGCATATTGGAATAGGTTGCTCAGGGAGGTGGTGGAGTCACCGTCCCTGAGAATGTTTAAGGAAAGGTTGGACGTGGTATTTAGGGACATGGTTTAGTGGGTGATATTTGGTGGTAGGGGGACAGTTGGACCAGATGATCTTGGAGGTCTTTTCCAACCTTAATGATTCTATGATTCTGTGATTCTATGATCAGCATAGCCTTAACTGACACTTAGTACATATCAACAATGCAGAATAACTCTGTGCTCTTCGTATTACCTTAGTTCTTTCCACTGCTAGAGACCATTTTCAAGGGGGGCTGCCTAATACTGCTTGGGAACATGAATCTAATCTTTCATTGGAACACAAGTCTAGATGTCTAAACCTGTGTCAATAGATGATTTGGATATATTATCTGGCATTACCTTTGGTATTTAACAGTGTATATAAACATAAAAAGAAATTACTGATGTAGGTCTTCCTTCTGAGATGCTACAATTTTAAGAAAACTAGTCTAGCAAAACTAAGAAAGAATTTAGAAGACAGGATGTATAATATAACTCTTCTTTTTTATAACAGGTTGAACCAGCAAAATATTACCAGGCATGTGTGACAGATGCTTGTGCCTGTGACTCTGGAGGAGACTGTGATTGCTTCTGTACAGCAGTAGCTGCCTATGCTCAAGCATGTAGTGAAGTTGGTGTCTGCATAGCCTGGAGAACCCCATCAATCTGTCGTGAGTTTTATCTTATATACACTGTTCCTGAGAGTGTAAATACACAGTCATGCCTTGCTTATATGCTTGAACACACACTCTGGGTATCTCATGTACATGCCTTATAATCTTACTGTGTAGACTTTTTGCACTGTTACGATGCTCACACTTTCACCTATTCATGGTTTTCAAGTCTGTTTTCAAGACTGTTCAAGCAGCATATCAGGGATCTGATGAACAGACATGAATCAAAAGAGGTCGTTCTTTTCTGAACACATCCAAATTTCTGTTTCTCCTTAGCACTGTTCTGTGATTACTATAATCAACAAGGGGAATGTGAATGGCACTATAAACCTTGTGGAGCCTCCTGTATGAAGACCTGTAGGAACCCAAGCGGAAAATGCCTCCATAACTTGCCAGGTTTAGAAGGTAAAAAGAGCTGCAAGTACTCTTAAGTGGGTGTATTTAATTATATTTTTTTAATTGTCTTTAATGGAGTCTATTTTCTCTATCAGCTGTTTTTCCACCATTTAATTCTCTTCAACAACATTGCATTCACATGAAGGAAGACAAAGCCTGGAAAATGGAGCTAAAAACATCTCTGGGGCTAAGTCCTTGTGGGCTGTGCTAATATTAGTTCTCTGCATTATTTTTTAGGATTGTTGGAAAAAATAATTAGCAAAAATTGTGACTATTAAAAACAAGACCTGCAAACACGTTCTGAACAAATAAAACTTTTCCTGACTGTATCTCATTTGCATGTTTTCTACCTTATATGTGCTCTTTCCTTGCTTCAGGCTGCTACCCTAACTGCCCACCAGACAAGCCGTATTTTCATGAGGATCAGATGAAGTGCGTCAGTCTCTGTGACTGTTATGATAATGAAGATGGGAAGATATATAGACGTGATGAATGTCAATTATGGTAAGGCTTAACATATCAGCCTAATTATGCACAAGGAAAAATGAACAAATCAGTAATGGAAAATTGCATGTTTCTGTTTCATGACAGGAGTCGTGAAAGTTTTATGATGCCTGTGTAAAAATAAGGCCTGGAACAAGCAGTTACTAATTAGCTGGTATTTAGGCAACATGCCCATTTGAATCCGAGTAACTGAATCAACCAAGTTCTCATTCACAATTGTTCAATTCTTGATACTTGATGCCAGTATCTGGCAGAAAGATGACAGTAATAAAATCAGGTCATAATAAAAAAGATGTGTTTTTTTTTCTATTTTTTATTTCAGTGAATGCACATTAGAAGGTTTACAGTGCAAGTTTGATGATAAAGGTAAGACAGCTATTAAGTATTAATAAGAAAATGAAGTACTAGATATTATCTTTTCATAGATGACTGACAAAAACCTTCTGAATTACAGCATGTAACTGCATTTATGAAGGGAACACATATAAATACAACGAACTCATCTACAACACCACAGATGGAACGGGATGGTGTTTCAGTGCAACGTGCGATGTCAATGGAACAATAAACAGAAGTATCTTTAGATGTGGCATCTCAACAACAACCCCATTTACATTTTCTACAAGTCAGCCCACAACTACTGCTTCAGGTATGCATCAATACTCTTTAAAATAACTGAAAAATCTCTGGAAGGGATTAAAACTTGCCTGAAAGGCAGATCCTTTTCATCAGTTAATGACACACACTTTTACTTGAAACTATTGACTTCTTCTGGAAGAATTTCCAGTTCAACCAATTCAGCCGACCAGCATCAGATGCTTTTTAGACCATAATCAAGGATGTAGAAATGTATAGCATTTCTTACAAAGTCAGTCTCCACTGTTTCACCATGTTTTTTCCAGTGGAAAAATAACAGAGCTTATTAGTTATTGCACTCTGGAGAATCTCCTCACTTCCCTGCAAATAAAAAAGAGCAATTCTAAAACAAAGTCTGAACACACAAAAGACAGTTAGAACCATTTTAAAAATTACCGACCATATTAGCGCAAAATGAAAATAAGAAATTCAGTTTGAACGTATACTCAAATTATTTAAAACCATTCTTTGAAACCATTCCTAATTGTTAATCTTTAACAATATCGTATTCCTGCAATGCACTTCTACATTATTCCTGCAGTTAACTCATTGTACTGGCCACCTAATTGTGAAAAATTGAGAAATATTTCAAGAAAATTATACAATACTACCACAAGAACTGTACAATTAAATATAAGTCTTCTGTTAAGCAGATGTAACATTGATATGGAGAAAGTGGTACATATTCCATATGCTTATTTTCATAATGTTAAGAATATGACAAGAAATGTTATTAAAGTAAGAAGAAACTATGTATATATTAAATTATATCCTAAATATTTTTCATATGTTTATTATTTCAACTGTATAAACTACTATAAACTATTATATGAAGCTAAACTATTAGTTTATATTGGCAGTTTACAAATATGTGACATGTTATAATACTAAAATAAGTAGAAAAGTCATTAACCGGTAAAAATATTTTACATTATGTGTAGTTATGTAGCTAAGCATAAATAACTAGAGATAATAGTATGAAAAATAAAAAATCCTCTTACTTCTATTGTAACAGGCATGAGATCACATTATCTTATCTATCAACATTCCACATAACGCATGTTACATTAACTATATTTAAATACAATTTTTTAATGTCAGATTAAATACAACTAGAAAAAAATACAGAGATGAGATAGAAACCTACCTTAGAAATGAAACTAAAGGCTGTCAAAGAAAGTTTATTAAAATTAAAATACTATATGAACATATATACTATTACGTAAAACAGTAAAATATATGAAAATAAATAATTACTGTCACTTTAGTAACAGAAAACAAGACTTATATTTCTTCCTTTTAATTACAGAAATCACAACCACAACACCAGTGACAACTGTATGTGTGAAGAATGTATGTGAATGGTCAGAATGGTATGATAGCACACAGCCTAAAACCGGAGAGGACAGTGGAGACTATGAAAATTTTGAAAGTCTAAAAAAGAACGGATACAGCGTTTGTAAAAACCCAAGCGGAGTTCAATGCAGAGCAGAAGAACACCCAGATATAGGAATAGAATATCTTGATCAAATAATAGAATGCAGTCAAACCAGAGGATTGATATGCAATAACAAAGACCAAGAATCTAAGCAATGCTATAACTACAACATCAGAATACTATGCTGTAGTTATAAACCATGTTCAGAAATACAAACAACTACTGCTATAGAAACACCATTTACAATACAGACAAAGACACAACCACCAACTACAGGAAAACAAACAGAAGCTCAAAAAACAGATGTAACAACATTAACACCAAACGTCACAGAGATAACAGAAAGCACAACCACACCAAAACAATCCACCACAACTAGCAGTAGTGCCACCACCATCAAGACGTCTCCCTCTGTCACAAAAGTCACAACCGCCATCATCGCCACACCAACAGAGACCATTGCATCTACCAGCAGTGCCAGCACCGCCAAGGCCTCCACCCCTCTGACAGAAGGCACGACCACCACCGTCAGCACACCTACCAGCAGTGCCAGCACCATCAAGACCTCTCCCCCTGTGACAAAAGGCACCACCACCGTCATACCAACAGCGCCCACCTCACCCACCAGCACCAGTACCGCCAGCACCTCCGCCACCACGGGCATCTGCCACGAGCGCTGTGCCTGGACACAGTGGTTTGACGTGGACTACCCAGCCTCCGGTAGCGACGATGGAGACATAGAGACGTTTGAAAATATCCGAGCTGCTGGATTTGATGTGTGCATCAATCCACTGGACATCAACTGCCGTGCTGAAAACTACCCCAACAGGAGCCTGGAGAGCCTGGGCCAGGTACTGCAGTGCAGCGTCGAAAAAGGCCTTGTGTGCAGAAACAAGGATCAGATCAGCAAGTACCCCATGTGCTTCAACTACCAGGTCAGTGTGCTGTGCTGTGACCGCAACCACTGCGAGACAACACCAAGCACCACGCCAAGCTCCTCAACTACGCCCACTCCTGCAGAAACGTCCACTGAGACAACCCAGACTCCCGCACCACCCACTCCTTCCTCTACTCTACCCGAGCCGACAACGCCAACCAGTGCTGGCACCACGGTTGTGCTCAAGACCAGTATCCCTCCAACACGGGGCACGACCATCATCAGCACATCCACAGCGCCCACCTCACCCACCAGCACTACTGCCTCTACCCTTCCCCAGTCAACGATGACGACCACCACCAGCACCATGGTGATCAGCAGGACCTCCACCTCTCCGGCACAGAGCACAACCACTTTCACAGCCCCAAGCAGTGCCAGCACCGCCAAGGCCTCCACCCCTGTGACAGAGCCCACAACCACCATCATCATCACCACACCAACAGAGCCCATCGTGCCTACAAGCAGTGCCACCACCATCAAGACCTCTCCCCCTGTGACAGAGTCCACAACCACCATCATCAGCACACCAACAGAGCCCATTGCATCTACCAGCAGTGCCAGCACCGCCAAGGCCTCCACCCCTCTGACAGAAGGCACGACCACCACCGTCAGCACACCTACCAGCAGTGCCAGCACCATCAAGACCTCTCCCCCTGTGACAAAAGGCACCACCACCGTCATACCAACAGCGCCCACCTCACCCACCAGCACCAGTACCGCCAGCACCTCCGCCACCACGGGCATCTGCCACGAACGCTGTGCCTGGACACAGTGGTTTGACGTGGACTACCCAGCCCCCGGTAGCGACGATGGAGACATAGAGACGTTTGAAAATATCCGAGCTGCTGGATTTGATGTGTGCATCAATCCACTGGACATCAACTGCCGTGCTGAAAACTACCCCAACAGGAGCCTGGAGAGCCTGGGCCAGGTACTGCAGTGCAGCGTCGAAAAAGGCCTTGTGTGCAGAAACAAGGATCAGATCAGCAAGTACCCCATGTGCTTCAACTACCAGGTCAGTGTGCTGTGCTGTGACCGCAACCACTGCGAGACAACACCAAGCACCACGCCAAGCTCCTCAACTACGCCCACTCCTGCAGAAACGTCCACTGAGACAACCCAGACTCCCGCACCACCCACTCCTTCCTCTACTCTACCCGAGCCGACAACGCCAACCAGTGCTGGCACCACGGTTGTGCTCAAGACCAGTATCCCTCCAACACGGGGCACGACCATCATCAGCACATCCACAGCGCCCACCTCACCCACCAGCACTACTGCCTCTACCCTTCCCCAGTCAACGATGACGACCACCACCAGCACCATGGTGATCAGCAGGACCTCCACCTCTCCGGCACAGAGCACAACCACTTTCACAGCCCCAAGCAGTGCCAGCACCGCCAAGGCCTCCACCCCTGTGACAGAGCCCACAACCACCATCATCATCACCACACCAACAGAGCCCATCGTGCCTACAAGCAGTGCCACCACCATCAAGACCTCTCCCCCTGTGACAGAGTCCACAACCACCATCATCAGCACACCAACAGAGCCCATTGCATCTACCAGCAGTGCCAGCACCGCCAAGGCCTCCACCCCTCTGACAGAAGGCACGACCACCACCGTCAGCACACCTACCAGCAGTGCCAGCACCATCAAGACCTCTCCCCCTGTGACAAAAGGCACCACCACCGTCATACCAACAGCGCCCACCTCACCCACCAGCACCAGTACCGCCAGCACCTCCGCCACCACGGGCATCTGCCACGAACGCTGTGCCTGGACACAGTGGTTTGACGTGGACTACCCAGCCCCCGGTAGCGACGATGGAGACATAGAGACGTTTGAAAATATCCGAGCTGCTGGATTTGATGTGTGCATCAATCCACTGGACATCAACTGCCGTGCTGAAAACTACCCCAACAGGAGCCTGGAGAGCCTGGGCCAGGTACTGCAGTGCAGCGTCGAAAAAGGCCTTGTGTGCAGAAACAAGGATCAGATCAGCAAGTACCCCATGTGCTTCAACTACCAGGTCAGTGTGCTGTGCTGTGACCGCAACCACTGCGAGACAACACCAAGCACCACGCCAAGCTCCTCAACTACGCCCACTCCTGCAGAAACGTCCACTGAGACAACCCAGACTCCCGCACCACCCACTCCTTCCTCTACTCTACCCGAGCCGACAACGCCAACCAGTGCTGGCACCACGGTTGTGCTCAAGACCAGTGTCCCTCCAACACGGGGCACGACCATCATCAGCACATCCACAGCGCCCACCTCACCCACCAGCAGTAAAAGCAGACCCACGACCACTGCAGAAACGACCACAACGTCCTCCACAACATCCATTCCGGTTGAAACGTCCACTGCGGCAACACCTACTCCAGCATCACCCACTACTTCCTCTACCCTTCCCCAGTCAACGATGACGACCACCACCAGCACCACGGTGATCAGCAGGACCTCCACCTCTCCGGCACAGAGCACAACCACATTCACAGCCCCAAGCAGTGCCAGCACCGCCAAGGCCTCCACCCCTGTGACAGAGCCCACAACCACCATCATCATCACCACACCAACAGAGCCCATCGTGCCTACAAGCAGTGCCACCACCATCAAGACCTCTCCCCCTGTGACAGAGTCCACAACCACCATCATCAGCACACCAACAGAGCCCATTGCATCTACCAGCAGTGCCAGCACCGCCAAGGCCTCCACCCCTCTGACAGAAGGCACGACCACCACCGTCAGCACACCTACCAGCAGTGCCAGCACCATCAAGACCTCTCCCCCTGTGACAAAAGGCACCACCACCGTCATACCAACAGCGCCCACCTCACCCACCAGCACCAGTACCGCCAGCACCTCCGCCACCACGGGCATCTGCCACGAACGCTGTGCCTGGACACAGTGGTTTGACGTGGACTACCCAGCCCCCGGTAGCGACGATGGAGACATAGAGACGTTTGAAAATATCCGAGCTGCTGGATTTGATGTGTGCATCAATCCACTGGACATCAACTGCCGTGCTGAAAACTACCCCAACAGGAGCCTGGAGAGCCTGGGCCAGGTACTGCAGTGCAGCGTCGAAAAAGGCCTTGTGTGCAGAAACAAGGATCAGATCAGCAAGTACCCCATGTGCTTCAACTACCAGGTCAGTGTGCTGTGCTGTGACCGCAACCACTGCGAGACAACACCAAGCACCACGCCAAGCTCCTCAACTACGCCCACTCCTGCAGAAACGTCCACTGAGACAACCCAGACTCCCGCACCACCCACTCCTTCCTCTACTCTACCCGAGCCGACAACGCCAACCAGTGCTGGCACCACGGTTGTGCTCAAGACCAGTATCCCTCCAACACGGGGCACGACCATCATCAGCACATCCACAGCGCCCACCTCACCCACCAGCAGTAAAAGCAGACCCACGACCACTGCAGAAACGACCACAACGTCCTCCACAACATCCATTCCGGTTGAAACGTCCACTGCGGCAACACCTACTCCAGCATCACCCACTACTTCCTCTACCCTTCCCCAGTCAACGATGACGACCACCACCAGCACCACGGTGATCAGCAGGACCTCCACCTCTCCGGCACAGAGCACAACCACATTCACAGCCCCAAGCAGTGCCAGCACCGCCAAGGCCTCCACCCCTGTGACAGAGCCCACAACCACCATCATCATCACCACACCAACAGAGCCCATCGTGCCTACAAGCAGTGCCACCACCATCAAGACCTCTCCCCCTGTGACAGAGTCCACAACCACCATCATCAGCACACCAACAGAGCCCATTGCATCTACCAGCAGTGCCAGCACCGCCAAGGCCTCCACCCCTCTGACAGAAGGCACGACCACCACCGTCAGCACACCTACCAGCAGTGCCAGCACCATCAAGACCTCTCCCCCTGTGACAAAAGGCACCACCACCGTCATACCAACAGCGCCCACCTCACCCACCAGCACCAGTACCGCCAGCACCTCCGCCACCACGGGCATCTGCCACGAACGCTGTGCCTGGACACAGTGGTTTGACGTGGACTACCCAGCCCCCGGTAGCGACGATGGAGACATAGAGACGTTTGAAAATATCCGAGCTGCTGGATTTGATGTGTGCATCAATCCACTGGACATCAACTGCCGTGCTGAAAACTACCCCAACAGGAGCCTGGAGAGCCTGGGCCAGGTACTGCAGTGCAGCGTCGAAAAAGGCCTTGTGTGCAGAAACAAGGATCAGATCAGCAAGTACCCCATGTGCTTCAACTACCAGGTCAGTGTGCTGTGCTGTGACCGCAACCACTGCGAGACAACACCAAGCACCACGCCAAGCTCCTCAACTACGCCCACTCCTGCAGAAACGTCCACTGAGACAACCCAGACTCCCGCACCACCCACTCCTTCCTCTACTCTACCCGAGCCGACAACGCCAACCAGTGCTGGCACCACGGTTGTGCTCAAGACCAGTATCCCTCCAACACGGGGCACGACCATCATCAGCACATCCACAGCGCCCACCTCACCCACCAGCACTACTGCCTCTACCCTTCCCCAGTCAACGATGACGACCACCACCAGCACCATGGTGATCAGCAGGACCTCCACCTCTCCGGCACAGAGCACAACCACTTTCACAGCCCCAAGCAGTGCCAGCACCGCCAAGGCCTCCACCCCTGTGACAGAGCCCACAACCACCATCATCATCACCACACCAACAGAGCCCATCGTGCCTACAAGCAGTGCCACCACCATCAAGACCTCTCCCCCTGTGACAGAGTCCACAACCACCATCATCAGCACACCAACAGAGCCCATTGCATCTACCAGCAGTGCCAGCACCGCCAAGGCCTCCACCCCTCTGACAGAAGGCACGACCACCACCGTCAGCACACCTACCAGCAGTGCCAGCACCATCAAGACCTCTCCCCCTGTGACAAAAGGCACCACCACCGTCATACCAACAGCGCCCACCTCACCCACCAGCACCAGTACCGCCAGCACCTCCGCCACCACGGGCATCTGCCACGAACGCTGTGCCTGGACACAGTGGTTTGACGTGGACTACCCAGCCCCCGGTAGCGACGATGGAGACATAGAGACGTTTGAAAATATCCGAGCTGCTGGATTTGATGTGTGCATCAATCCACTGGACATCAACTGCCGTGCTGAAAACTACCCCAACAGGAGCCTGGAGAGCCTGGGCCAGGTACTGCAGTGCAGCGTCGAAAAAGGCCTTGTGTGCAGAAACAAGGATCAGATCAGCAAGTACCCCATGTGCTTCAACTACCAGGTCAGTGTGCTGTGCTGTGACCGCAACCACTGCGAGACAACACCAAGCACCACGCCAAGCTCCTCAACTACGCCCACTCCTGCAGAAACGTCCACTGAGACAACCCAGACTCCCGCACCACCCACTCCTTCCTCTACTCTACCCGAGCCGACAACGCCAACCAGTGCTGGCACCACGGTTGTGCTCAAGACCAGTATCCCTCCAACACGGGGCACGACCATCATCAGCACATCCACAGCGCCCACCTCACCCACCAGCAGTAAAAGCAGACCCACGACCACTGCAGAAACGACCACAACGTCCTCCACAACATCCATTCCGGTTGAAACGTCCACTGCGGCAACACCTACTCCAGCATCACCCACTACTTCCTCTACCCTTCCCCAGTCAACGATGACGACCACCACCAGCACCACGGTGATCAGCAGGACCTCCACCTCTCCGGCACAGAGCACAACCACTTTCACAGCCCCAAGCAGTGCCAGCACCGCCAAGGCCTCCACCCCTGTGACAGAGCCCACAACCACCATCATCATCACCACACCAACAGAGCCCATCGTGCCTACAAGCAGTGCCACCACCATCAAGACCTCTCCCCCTGTGACAGAGTCCACAACCACCATCATCAGCACACCAACAGAGCCCATTGCATCTACCAGCAGTGCCAGCACCGCCAAGGCCTCCACCCCTCTGACAGAAGGCACGACCACCACCGTCAGCACACCTACCAGCAGTGCCAGCACCATCAAGACCTCTCCCCCTGTGACAAAAGGCACCACCACCGTCATACCAACAGCGCCCACCTCACCCACCAGCACCAGTACCGCCAGCACCTCCGCCACCACGGGCATCTGCCACGAACGCTGTGCCTGGACACAGTGGTTTGACGTGGACTACCCAGCCCCCGGTAGCGACGATGGAGACATAGAGACGTTTGAAAATATCCGAGCTGCTGGATTTGATGTGTGCATCAATCCACTGGACATCAACTGCCGTGCTGAAAACTACCCCAACAGGAGCCTGGAGAGCCTGGGCCAGGTACTGCAGTGCAGCGTCGAAAAAGGCCTTGTGTGCAGAAACAAGGATCAGATCAGCAAGTACCCCATGTGCTTCAACTACCAGGTCAGTGTGCTGTGCTGTGACCGCAACCACTGCGAGACAACACCAAGCACCACGCCAAGCTCCTCAACTACGCCCACTCCTGCAGAAACGTCCACTGAGACAACCCAGACTCCCGCACCACCCACTCCTTCCTCTACTCTACCCGAGCCGACAACGCCAACCAGTGCTGGCACCACGGTTGTGCTCAAGACCAGTATCCCTCCAACACGGGGCACGACCATCATCAGCACATCCACAGCGCCCACCTCACCCACCAGCACTACTGCCTCTACCCTTCCCCAGTCAACGATGACGACCACCACCAGCACCATGGTGATCAGCAGGACCTCCACCTCTCCGGCACAGAGCACAACCACTTTCACAGCCCCAAGCAGTGCCAGCACCGCCAAGGCCTCCACCCCTGTGACAGAGCCCACAACCACCATCATCATCACCACACCAACAGAGCCCATCGTGCCTACAAGCAGTGCCACCACCATCAAGACCTCTCCCCCTGTGACAGAGTCCACAACCACCATCATCAGCACACCAACAGAGCCCATTGCATCTACCAGCAGTGCCAGCACCGCCAAGGCCTCCACCCCTCTGACAGAAGGCACGACCACCACCGTCAGCACACCTACCAGCAGTGCCAGCACCATCAAGACCTCTCCCCCTGTGACAAAAGGCACCACCACCGTCATACCAACAGCGCCCACCTCACCCACCAGCACCAGTACCGCCAGCACCTCCGCCACTACGGGCATCTGCCACGAACGCTGTGCCTGGACACAGTGGTTTGACGTGGACTACCCAGCCCCCGGTAGCGACGATGGAGACATAGAGACGTTTGAAAATATCCGAGCTGCTGGATTTGATGTGTGCATCAATCCACTGGACATCAACTGCCGTGCTGAAAACTACCCCAACAGGAGCCTGGAGAGCCTGGGCCAGGTACTGCAGTGCAGCGTCGAAAAAGGCCTTGTGTGCAGAAACAAGGATCAGATCAGCAAGTACCCCATGTGCTTCAACTACCAGGTCAGTGTGCTGTGCTGTGACCGCAACCACTGCGAGACAACACCAAGCACCACGCCAAGCTCCTCAACTACGCCCACTCCTGCAGAAACGTCCACTGAGACAACCCAGACTCCCGCACCACCCACTCCTTCCTCTACTCTACCCGAGCCGACAACGCCAACCAGTGCTGGCACCACGGTTGTGCTCAAGACCAGTATCCCTCCAACACGGGGCACGACCATCATCAGCACATCCACAGCGCCCACCTCACCCACCAGCAGTAAAAGCAGACCCACGACCACTGCAGAAACAACCACAACGTCCTCCACAACATCCATTCCGGTTGAAACGTCCACTGCGGCAACACCTACTCCAGCATCACCCACTACTTCCTCTACCCTTCCCCAGTCAACGATGACGACCACCACCAGCACCACGGTGATCAGCAGGACCTCCACCTCTCCGGCACAGAGCACAACCACATTCACAGCCCCAAGCAGTGCCAGCACCGCCAAGGCCTCCACCCCTGTGACAGAGCCCACAACCACCATCATCATCACCACACCAACAGAGCCCATCGTGCCTACAAGCAGTGCCACCACCATCAAGACCTCTCCCCCTGTGACAGAGTCCACAACCACCATCATCAGCACACCAACAGAGCCCATTGCATCTACCAGCAGTGCCAGCACCGCCAAGGCCTCCACCCCTCTGACAGAAGGCACGACCACCACCGTCAGCACACCTACCAGCAGTGCCAGCACCATCAAGACCTCTCCCCCTGTGACAAAAGGCACCACCACCGTCATACCAACAGCGCCCACCTCACCCACCAGCACCAGTACCGCCAGCACCTCCGCCACCACGGGCATCTGCCACGAACGCTGTGCCTGGACACAGTGGTTTGACGTGGACTACCCAGCCCCCGGTAGCGACGATGGAGACATAGAGACGTTTGAAAATATCCGAGCTGCTGGATTTGATGTGTGCATCAATCCACTGGACATCAACTGCCGTGCTGAAAACTACCCCAACAGGAGCCTGGAGAGCCTGGGCCAGGTACTGCAGTGCAGCGTCGAAAAAGGCCTTGTGTGCAGAAACAAGGATCAGATCAGCAAGTACCCCATGTGCTTCAACTACCAGGTCAGTGTGCTGTGCTGTGACCGCAACCACTGCGAGACAACACCAAGCACCACGCCAAGCTCCTCAACTACGCCCACTCCTGCAGAAACGTCCACTGAGACAACCCAGACTCCCGCACCACCCACTCCTTCCTCTACTCTACCCGAGCCGACAACGCCAACCAGTGCTGGCACCACGGTTGTGCTCAAGACCAGTATCCCTCCAACACGGGGCACGACCATCATCAGCACATCCACAGCGCCCACCTCACCCACCAGCACTACTGCCTCTACCCTTCCCCAGTCAACGATGACGACCACCACCAGCACCATGGTGATCAGCAGGACCTCCACCTCTCCGGCACAGAGCACAACCACTTTCACAGCCCCAAGCAGTGCCAGCACCGCCAAGTCCTCTACTCTTGTGACAGAGCCCAAAACCACCATCATTACCACACCAACGTCCTCCACAACATCCATTCCGGTGGAAACATCCACTGTGGCTACCCAGACTCCATCATCAGGCAGTACTGCCTCTACCCTCCCCAACACAACGATTCCATGGAAGACAGGGACTACAGTTATTCTTCCAACTTCTGTTTCTTCTACCAGCCAAAGTACCACCACCTCTATATTTCCCACTAGGTTTACCACCACTGGTAGCCCAGGTATGTCATTGTCAATCTCTCTTATGTTTGGAAGCAGTTACACTGTTATAAGAGCATTGCTGTCTTTATCACCTAGTTCAACGTGCTGCTTCTGGGTTGGGTCTATCCCAGACAGGATTACAGACTGGGGGACGAACTCATTGAGAGCAGAATCCAGACAGGGACTTGATGGTTCTGGTGGTCAAAAGTCTTGCCATGAACCAGCAGCTTGTGTTTGGAGTCCAGAAGCCCAACTGAGTCCTGGGCTACATCAAAAGAGTTGTGACCAGCAGGTCCAGGAAGATGATTGTTCCCCTGTACTCTGCCCTCATGAGGCCCTGCCTGGAATACTGCATCCAGGTTTGGGGCCCCCAGCACAAGAAAGATGAGACCTCTTAGAGTGAGTCCAGAGGAGGGCCACAAAAATGATCAGAGGGCTGGGGTACCTCTCCTATAAAGAGATGCTGAGAGAGCTGGGGATGTTCAGCCTGGAGAAGAGAAGGCTCTGGGGAGACCTCATCACGGCCTTTGAGTACTTAAAAGGGGTCTTATAAAAAGGTTGGAGAAGGACACTTCACTCAGGTAGATAATCACAGTATCACAGTATCACAGATTTCTAGGTTGGAAGAGACCTCAAGATCATCGAGTCCAACCTCCGACCTAACACTAAGTACTCCACTAAACCATATCTCTAAGCTCTACATCTAAACGTCTTTTAAAGACCTCCAGGGATGGTGACTCAACCACCTCCCTGGGCAGCCCGTTCCAATGCTTAATAACCCTTTCGGTAAAGAAGTACTTCCTAACATCCAACCTAAAACTCCCCTGTCGCAACTTTCACCCATTCCCCCTCGTCCTGTCACCAGGCACGTGGGAGAACAGACCAACCCCCACCTCTCTACAGCCTCCTTTAAGGTACCTGTAGAGAGCGATAAGGTCGCCCCTGAGCCTCCTCTTCTCCAGGCTGAACAAGCCCAGCTCCCTCAGCCGCTCCTCGTAAGACTTGTTCTCCAGACCCCTCACCAGCTTGGTCGCCCTTCTCTGGACTCGCTCGAGCACGTCCATGTCCTTCCTGTAGCGAGGGGCCCAAAACTGAACACAGTACTCAAGGTGCGGCCTCACCAGAGCCGAGTACAGGGGCACAATCACTTCCCTAGACCTGCTGGCCACACTGCTTCTTATACAGGCCAGGATGCTGTTGGCCTTCTTGGCCACCTGGGCACACTGCTGGCTCAGAAGCCGAAAAGTCCTTGGCCTGGTGTAAACACTGCTCTGCAACAATTAAAACATCAGCATGTTATCAGCGCTCTTCTCATCCTAATCCAAAACATAGCACCCTACCAGCTACTATGAGGGAAAATTAACTCTGTCCTAACTGGAACCAGGACACAGCCGACTATCAACCAATACTCCCAGGTGATAATGATAGGACAAGGGGGAATAGTTTTAAACTGAAAGAGGATAGATTTAAATTAGACATTAGGAGGACATTCTTCACTGTAAGGATGGTGAGGCACTGGCACAGGCTGCACAGAGAAACTGTGGATGCTCCATCCCTGGAGGTGCTCAAGGCCAGGCTGGATAGCCAACCTGATCTAGTGGGTGGCATCCCTGCCTATGGCAGGGGTTTAGAGTTAGATGATCTTTATGGTCCCTTCCAACCTGAGCCATTCTATGATTCTATGATCTTCTGTTACTTTTTCCACAGTCATCCATGCTTCTTTTAACACAGAAACCATTTTTTATTCCATTACTCCCTTTGCTACTTGTAGCTGTGTTAAATCTTTGAGTGGATTCCATGGTTTGATAATACTTATCCTGAGTCAGGGGAAACATGAGGAATCAAGCGTTGGATAATACGGAATATAAAGTTATGGTATACTTTTACTGTGTGCTCCTGCTTGTAGGACACTCGCCATTGCAACTGCAAATACAATAGCTTCACAGAAGAACATGTCTGAAAAAATTATTGAGATTTTTCTCACAGTTGTGACAGTGATGAGTCTGAAACTTCTGAAAATATTCGAGCCGAAGATTTTAACATTTACAAAATCCAGATGATACCTGGTGTAGAGTTGTAAGACATCCCTGATCTCCATTTAACAAAAGTGGATCAAATAGTGGAATGCAACCAAATGTTGCCTTTAGTTGCCTGAATGTTGAACAGTCCCCTGCACTATGTTGGAATTATTTGAACCAAAACCTGTGCTGTGAACTAAACTATGTTTTGTGCTTAACAGTATCTACATCTGGTACCTCACAGTCAAGCCACATAACAACAAGCACTTCTGCGATCTTCAGTTCTTCCCTCACCACAGCTTTCACAACAGAAGCAAGTACAATTGTTACATTAAGCAGACCAACTCCATGTTTTTGTCACGTCTTTGGTGATTTTTTTTCTCCTGGTGAGTTTCTTACTTTATGGTTGTAAAAATTTTCTAAAGCAATATGAATCCTTAATAGTGTATTCTGTTACAGACAACTACTCAAAATCATCCAAACATAGATCTTTTAATAGATATATTATTCACTATTTACTTCATATTTTCACTTTTTTTTTTCCAAAGTCTTTTCATTAGTCTTTTAATTTCTCCTTCATCTTTTCTCTACAGGGGAAGTTGTATACAACAGAACAGATAGGGCTGGATGTAATTTTTATGCGCTTTGCAGCAATGAATGCGAAATTGCCCCATTTCAAGGGCCATGTCCTCCAACAACTCCTTTAACTTCAGAGTCCTCAGAAACAACAACACAAGCCTCCTCATCCACAGAACACATATTTTCTTCTGTCTCACCAACCACAGCAACATCCCTCACAACTGCAGCAGAAAGAAACTGTACTGATGTCAGTCCTCCACGAAAGGTGGTTACTGTTATTTTTTCTAATATATGACCTTTGCAAAAACTGCCCAGTGTCTGTCTTCTATTAGCCAATTCGAATCATCTTGCGTGTATTTCAGTAACAAAGGTGGTCATGTTACAAATGGCCTTATAGCACTTAAAACTAGTACCATTAGGCTTTTAAATCCCCTGGAGATGGAAAAGCTCATTAATATCATGGCAGAGACTTTTTAAAATAAAAGATTCAAATGTCATGGCAATAAGTAGACCTGCTATGAAAATGTTAGAATGGCCTTCCTTCTACAGAGAAGAGATAATTCCGTGATTGTTCTCAAAATCATATGCTAACAAATTTCTCATCTGAAATCCTTACCAATCTTGAGAGTCTAATGCAGGTTGACCCAGAATAATTAGGGTGAAAGAGCACTTAAGAATAAATGATTTATGTATTTTCAGCCTGGAGAGAAATGGACAAGTGAATGCCAGGACTGTGTCTGTGACCCACTCACTTCTACTGTGCAATGTCAGCCACTCCCATGCCAAACAGCTCAGACACTAATTTGTGAAATAGGATTTGTTTCCACACCTGTTTTACCATCAAAAGACCCATGTTGTCCTGAATTTGAATGCAGTAAGTATTAAAAATACATATGCACACACCAAGCTACACACTGTGGGAAACAACACTAAGCAGGTTCTAAGCAGGTTCTATATATATCACGGTAACAGCAAAACCTTCCTTAAATTGTTCTCACTCAGTGAACACACATCAATTTTTTGCTAAATATGCATTAAAAGTTCATCTTAAAACAAAACATTATTTTCAATGAAGTCTGCTGAGAATTGGAGCGGGTGGAAGAGCAGGATAACACTCTGACCCTTCAAGTATTTGATGTACCTCAAGTCTCTCTGTATCTGGCTATTAAGGTTATTAATGTATTTTATGTTATTAGTGTAATATTGAAGCACATTAATATTGGCCTAACTACATCTAAACAAAGATGAATAAACATAAGGATGAGCCAGCAGACAGCTTTATATTTAACTGCTAAAGTAGGTAACACGAAGCAACAAAGTGAATCACCATCAATAACTGAAGTACAAAAAAACATAATTACACATGCTATTGTAGAACACTGATGAAAATTTAACAATTCAATGTATATATATGTTTATATATGTATATTTTTTATAAATGAATCAAAACCAAAAGATAACCATAAATTAAGCCTGAAGTAGGGAGATCAAAAAGGAACTGCAAGGCTTGAAGTAATTCTGTGAAAGCTATGAATGGAATCTGCCACGTTACTATATTACTACAGTAAGAAATACCACTTTTCCACTTGATTTTCCAACCAAGCTTCATTCTGAGTAGTATCAATAACAAAGGCATCTTTGAAGACTACTGGACTTAGAGGATTCAAAGAGGAAACTACTTTAATTTGAAGTAAACCCAGGGCAAGAAGGGGATTTTTCACATATAGCTCCAGTTTGATGCTATTTCTGCTCAATTCTTCTATCTAATTAACAGATGTGGTTATTATTTTAATATCTAGCTATACTGTAAAAATGAGGTCTAACCACACAGGGCTTGAATTCAAGTTTTCCATAATCTCTGCGTTTTTAACAAACCTTGATAACATCTTGACTTCTCTGAAAATCTCACAACTTAAGTTTACTTTGGATTTTTTGTTGTTTTTCAGAACGAATACCCAACATCTGTGTGGTTAATGGCACAATGTATATGGTGAGAATGATACTTACAATGCCCTATTAACAGAACTGAAATGTACACCCTTTCCACCACAAAAGCCCTTGAGAAAATTCTTTTCCCAATTCATGTCATTCCATCTCTAACCCTAAACTGAATGTGTTTTTTTTCTTCTTCTAATGTCAAAACCAAAACTGTCCCAGAAGAGTTCCTCGAGAGGGAGTGTAAAACAAGAGTGTGTCATTTTTAGTGACCTACTTTTTTTAAAAAAGTCTTCTCCTAGTTGTGGATTTTTTTTTCCTTTTTTTTTTTTTTTTTTTGCAGAGGACCTAATGCATCACCTGAGCTCAGCTGTTATTTGAAATAAGCACTGAAAACCTTCAAAAATAAAGCCAGGATTTTTGTTTTAATTGATACATAAATATTTTGCTGAAATTGGTACCTAAATCTTTTTCAAAATTTAAACAGCAGCACCACAGCCTTATGGGGACACATTTTAAAAAGACTAAAATCCACCTGTGAATTTGTATCACTGCTTATGTATCTCCAATTATTTTAATCTCCATTTGTAAGTTATAATTGTTTTATAACCTCTGAAAATGTCTTACATGAGAAAAAAATCTTAAACAGAGCATTGAAAAGCTGGTAAAATACTGAGGTCGTACAAACTGGTCATACCTGCATTTTATTAGTTACTTTTTCATATCACTTTGTTTAGATTCCTCCTAATGTTTTCTCGTAAAGCATAAAGTCAAACAATTCTATGTTCAAAGACAATTGAGAAACTCACATTTCCATTTCAGCAGCCATTAATAGTACACAACAATGCTTTCAACCCTGCTGATAAACTATAAGGACACTGTTTAGATTTTATTGTTGTTCCCATCCCCTCTCTCTTCCAGCCTGGAACGACCATAGCAATTGATTCCTGTAAGAAATGTGCCTGCAGTTCTGAGAAAGATCCAGTGACTAGTAAAAATATTGTGCAGTGTGAACCAGTGCAATGTGAAACATCTTGCCCGCTGGTGAGTTCTGATTCTCTAGGATGTCTCATCAGCCCTCAATTACAGTAAGACTAGAATTAGCCACCACCAACTCAACATACTTTCTCTTTCATCTCTATACGAGTAGGGTCATGAATATAAGATTGAGGACGGAGACTGCTGTGGGAAGTGTGTTGAAGTAGCTTGCACAATCAAACTAAGTAACAACACTATTCAGGTGCTCAGCGTAAGTATTCTATTCAATTTCATATCTCAATCAATGTGTTCCTTCCTAGTAAGAATCAATTTAACATTGAAATCATTCTGAGAACTACAGAGTTTTCTGAAGACTCACTTGGAAAAAGAAATTCTTGATATTTGCGATTAACTGGGTAATGGTAACCATTCAGATGTAGGATTTCAGCTTTCAAGCAAGCCAGTTTGCAAAATTTGGCTTTTCCCATTTGCGGCTTGAAAGAACTTCAGATGCATCTCAGATGCATCTTTGATTGAAGTGTGAGACCTTAATTAGCCAGACATTTTTGAAGTAACCACGCTATACTTGATCTCAATGGATTTTTTTTTCTCTTAAAATCATAGGTTGATGAGATTCTGCCACTTGATCTCTGCAGCTACTACAAATGTGAAAAAATTGAAGATCAATATGTTACAGTCCAAACTAAAAAAGTGTGCCCTGAATTCGATCCAACAGAGTGTGATACTGTAAGTTTTAATCAATTCTTCATCTATCAAATGCAGCTTAAAAGCTCAAGGGGGGCAGGGAAGCAAGAAAGAATGCAAAAAATCACTTTCATTAAAGTTGCAGAATGAAATTAATCTTGCTGTAACAATACTATTGAGAGAAGCTTAGTATTTTTACGTGAGCCTACAAGGATTCAAGACTTTTGTGGTGGGGACTCAGCCAGTAAGACACCCATGGTTTCATTTTGTTCATCACAGAGGAGCCTTCTTCCCAGTATTAGTAATGCTAACTTGTATTCATACTCCTGGTTGTCATCCATGCTTTAACACAAATCCTTTCTTTACTTCTGCAAAGGATGAAGCAGAGACTACTCCTGACGGCTGCTGCAAGATATGTAAACGTAAGTAATACTGTGTTCATGTTTTCTACTTCTAAACAGCTATATTCAACTTCTGTCCATATTCAGGTGGAAGGAAGGATTCATCACTCCTCCAGTTTTCACTTATTCTATTTATCAAGACCCTTTGTTTCGGTTTCTTCAAAAGGAAAAAGCAAATGCTTGCCAGTATTGAATACCACAACTCAAGCCACCGATGCTCAAGCCTCAGCACAATCTTCCAAATACACTGTACAGCTGAGATCAAAGAATAACTTGAAATCCCTAAACACATTACACAGTATCCCCTACTGTTGCATACTGTACATATATTCTCAATAATAAGACCTCACGCACAGTGAAGTTGTTTAAGCATGTAGTTCTAAACTGGAGGTTTGAAGCATCTGTTTATTTTTTCCTGTTCTTCTGAAGCTACGAACTGCAAAGCTTACAGCACAAAAACTGTGATCCGACATGAAGACTGTGAATCTTCTGAACCTGTTGAGCTGGCCTATTGTGAAGGGACGTGTCCTGGCTCCTCTGTGTAAGTTCCAAAAAAATAATTTAGCATCTCTTTAGAGTCATTTATAGTGTGGTTTCTGTTAACTTAATCACAGAATAGCAACAAAGTTCACATGTTCACAATTTCATTGAGTAGAATCAGACTCAATTAAAGAACAGTTTCACTATTGAAAATATAAGTTACTAAAATCACAGTCATAGGATGGTAAGGGAGGGGGGTATGTGTGAAAAAAAAGTCACTACGGGGTTCCTGGGTGTTGATTTTTAATGAGAATATATGCCTTCTTTTTCTGGCAAAATACAGGTATTCTCTTGAAGCAAACCAGATGCAACATGAGTGTAGTTGCTGCCAGGAGTTCAGCAGCCAAACAAGAGAGGTGACCCTGACTTGCCAAAATGGAACAAGCATAAATTATAACTATGTCTATGTGGAACAGTGCCAGTGTATGAATGCGTGCACTTCACAGATCTCTCAAATAGATGGTTACCAATCAAAAATCAGTGAAAAACTGACATGATCATTGCAAAAAGAAAACAGAGCCTAGGGAAGCTAGAATCACATTTTCCTGAAAATAACCTGCACTCCTTCTTTAACTGATACTATTTCAGTTTATCTTTTCTTTTATCTTACCTTTTTTTGTAAAAACAAAGAGTTAATTTTTTTATTTAAGTGATACCGTTTTGAAGGTGAAAAATAAATGACCATGTAAAATATCTTGCTGTACATTATGCAAATAGGCCAGTATGTATCAGTGCCATCACAGATCACAAAACTGACGTTCTACGAAAAGACTAAAAGGGCTCTAAAAACAAAACCAGAAAACAGTGTAGCTACATTGCACTTCACTCTTGTGACTAGAGAAAGTTTTATTGGATAGCATTTTCATGGATGTAATGCTCTTGACAGACATCACACAGTGACAGAGAAAAGACTTTTGCTGTTCATTTTGTCTCTTATTTGATCAATAAAACTTTCAGCATTTTTCAAATGCATGAGTGGTGACTTTGATACTTGTGTTCACTATCTAAATGATGGGAAGTTAATGACAGAGTTCTGTGTTGTTTTTTTTTTGTTGGTTTTATAAGATCAGATGCGTGTAATCTCAGTTTCCTGTATTATCTAACAGTTTTTGAATGGATTTACACTAGAGAGAAATATGGCTGCATTTTCCCACAGTAGTTCATCACGTTTACCTGAACTGTTTGGAGCATTTACCATACCAGTATCTGTTATAACACAAAGCCTGATATCTGACCTGAAGGCTTGGCTGAAAAACAAAGGAGGAACTGATTGATCAAATAATTACACATTTTATACATGTTTATTTAGAAGTGAAATTCAATCCCTGAATGAAATCAGTAGCACCCTCTCTATTGGCCTTCACAGGCAGGACCTGATCTCATATTGGGATTATCCAGAGGGAGGCTTTACATTTTAGCATTGAACTCCGTATCACAAGTACAGAGTTTGCCAGACCCACAGCAAGAACACAGGCTTCAAGCAGGGTTACTACCTATGACAGCAGAGCAAACAGTACTTCCTGTGCCTTCTCCGATCTCTGATAAAGCCACTTGTCATTGGGAACACAGGCTGGAGCCAGACCAGCCATGCTCTGTCTGTTCCACAATTTCACCACTGCATTCTCAGACCATGAACCCCAGGTATCACTGTGAGAAGACATCAGAAGAGTGACTGGTGGGTCAAGCAGTTTGACAGCTTCAGTGCAGCTTCCCATATCTCTGGCTCCCGCAGTATTTAGAGCTTTGGGCATACCATGACAGGAACAGAGTGAGCCTGCTGGGATCTAGAACTGTGGTGGCATGCATAACCAGCACACCTGCCATGGGAGGGCTTGCTGCGTAAGAGGCATTCACATACACCGGCCATGTGAAACCTGGCATTATAATGCTGAGCTAGTAATCGAAATTTGGGTTGGGCAAATCAATGCCTGCAGAGTTCACAGGTCACTGGGTGCAGAACTCAAAATCCCAGTGACAGTAACATAAAAACAAAATCTAAACACTTCTGAAGTTGCCTTTGAGTTCAGACTGAAACCAGTGAAATTGAAACCAGTGAAATTTGGGTGCATTTCCCCTTCCTCTCCACCACCCTAATCCCTATACTTCAAGTGTTTAGTACCACATTCACAGTTTACAAAGGTTCCCTAACTTTTCCTGGGCTGCTGGTTTTCCTGAACTGAAGTACTGTGTTAGCACATTAATAGGACGTTCGAGTCTTAAACTGCCCTCTAATGGTCATTTACTTTTCTAAGGAGAACTAACACAGGACCTATTTCCTTAATTCTACTGGAGATATTAACCTTCATAGAGCATCTTCATCCATCAGAGAGATCAGTAATAGTAGCAGTTAAAAATATTTTAATTCAGTGTAAACTATGGAAGATGTAGAGGTTATTCCTCAAAGCTAGATATCAAATGAGATCCTCAATGGGCATGTACCACATTCATGGAAAAGAAATAACACCATAATTGACAGGTCAGAAAATATGATTGTAGTTCAGGTGTGGTGTTTTGTGGTTTTTTTTTGTACTTTAACACCAGTCCTTTGGAAAATGCTGGAAACCACTGAATTTTCTCTGATGTCCTTAAAATACAGTTTCTCATATTTTTTAAGGGAAATTTCTCCTCTTGATATTCCCAGATTATGCACACACTTTCTTCAAAGCTTGCTTGGGACTTGGAGAAGAATTGAGAAACAGGAAAATTCACCATAATTGGGAGCTGTTCCCAGTTTACAGCATCAATTCAATTTCATAGAATCTTTTAAAATTACTTTTAATCTATTTGGCTATTTTCTAGTCCTCCATCTGACTGATCGTTGTCAGTAGTTTCTCTTTTGGAAAGCCTAGAGCAAGTGTAAGTAAATCAATGTGGAAGGCAAAGGGCCTTGTAAATGAATGCTGTGCAAATATCTCATCCAGTTCAATTCGGTGATAACTAAGTTCTGTTCTCCCAGTTATGAGCTCTGGCTCTATATTATGGATGGTCCTTTGAAACTTGCAAGTGTCTTATGTGTAAGTACGTACTACAGTTCCACAAATACACTGACTTTTACCAAGCACTTATATTTGCCCAGTTCTAATGTGAGATCAGACAATAAAACCTTTGAATTAGTTGCTAATGGGACACACTTAAATTCTCAATACACTCCACGGATTTGTTTAAATGTCAGAACATTGCCACATCAGTAAATTGCACTAACTGGGTAGTTTCACCATATATGCATATTACCACATGACCTTCCCTAATGCACAAGTCCACCATAGTTAGTTAACTAGAGAAATTACTTATCTATTTCCTAATGTAGGCAAATGCTTTTCCGTGCTAAGTTTACATGAAACATCAGTATACTTCATTATGGTAAATATAGGATGAAAAGTCTGTTTCAGTTTCAGGTTATTTTGATGCCCCCACACAAATTTTTAAACCTCATGCTACAGGCCATATGCTGATTTTTAATTAGAGCTGTGAAAAAAATAAATCTCATTTTGCAACTTTCTCTTACCAGTATTATAAAAACGGACACAAGGCATGTACCTCACAGGGTTATTTTCTATGCAATGATCTCAGTATCAGTTTCTGCCAGCAGTAGTACATAGGTTGGACTGACTGCCAGCCTTATTCCTGTTAGGGCTCAAATGAAAATGAAATATCCAAAAGGATATATATTACAGCTTTCTATATGTGGTTAATTACCAATTAAGAATACGTAGTTGATGGTTAAACACTTGAAAAATCTAACAATAACCTAAAGTTTCTCATGCAGCAGTGCTTACCACATGATCTGCAATGAAAAAGGGCCTGATCCGAAACAGTAAGTTTTGTGAAAATATCCCTTTGATACCAGGCTGCTTTGAATCAAACCCCGCATTTAAGGAAAAAGACAGAAAATGTTGTTTACATTGTTAAGTACCTCACCCCTGAAAGTGCTGATTCAGTTCAGGTAATACTAACAAGCTTAGGTACTGCAGCCTTATTCTCATGACTAAACTGAGTAGATTTGCTACTCAATTGCTATAAGAAAGTTGCTTCTTAAATACTTCTCAGACTTGTTGGAAGCATTACTATTTCTTGGCTGCATACACATCTCTTTACAAAAGAAGGTGCCAGCACACAATACTGAAATCCATTTTCCTTCTCTAATTAGACTGTGTTTTTCCAAGAAAATATACTGATATGTACTTGAAGATGCAAGTATATATTCATGGAGAGCTGAGACAGCCTACTCTTGGTACCATACCTCAAAAGTGAGGTGAAACAGGACATGAGAAATCCCTTGCAATCAGATTATCATCTGCATAGAATTTCTCAGTCTCACCTATTTTAAGTTCTTACAGTATCTAAACTGTACACAAATGTGCCCTTTCTAACCAATTAGAGATTTTAATGGTATTCAATTAAATTCGAATTTACACTTTGTAAAAATAACTCAAGTAGTAATTTTCTTCATAACGTTAAAAATAATTAGAAGTACTAGTAAAAAATAAACATTTTTCAACACTTCACTGTAACTCTTGAAGTAAAAGATGAAAAATAGCAATACCCCCACCCCACTTGTTTACAAGTTTCTCCATATTTTCTGGCACCATTTAAGTTAGAAAGAATTTAGAACTTACTACAAAATTCCATGCCATTAAAACCATGCTGTCATAGCCTTTTAAGTTTTATACTTTCTTCAGTAGTGATACTGCAGTGCCAGAACTGCATATCTGATTCGTCTTTCTGTTCTTCAATGCCTCTCACTATCTGCAAAAAAGCAATCATTGTGTGATCAAAAAACATGAGGCAGACTGATAAAAACTTTTGTAATCAGTCTGTTGTTTGAGTTTGAACACACCTACAGCAGACCAGTATTTTCATTCTGTAAATTTTTATTAAATGAAGTAATCAAACCCTAAACTAAACTGAAATTGTTGCTAGCTTACTTGCACAAGATTAAATTTAAAAAAAGAATCTAGTGATAATAAGCAAGCTTATTTCACACTGTTTTGATAAAGAACAGAATAAATAGTGTTTATAAAGGGTATTCCATTTTGTGAGCTGGCTCTAAAGCATGTGTTGTAGCATCTCTTTAAAAATTACTTAGTGCTTCATTTCTTTTTATGTTTTAAAATAAAAAGTGAATTAAGCATTTCATATTAACCTGAATCCCTCACATTAAGCTGAGTACCATTACAGAAATTGTACATTGTAGGGGGGAAAACCATGACCAAGAGCCAAACTACTGAAACTAATCCAAAAAGAAACATGGACAGCACAGACACGGAAGCTAAACAGCACAGTGAGTTAAAAGATACAATAAACTTATTTTATAATTGGAAATATATTTAAAGTAAATTCAATCATCCCTCATTCACTTCCAATGAAGAATGCATTACAATTAAAAAGGTTCCTCAGTCTGCTTCATATTCCAGATTATTACACTGAATACTTCAAAAGTATGTTCTAAATGAATTCTTCAAATATTTCGAACAGCAGTATTTTCATGGTTCTCCCACACATGGAAATACAGATGTAGCGAAGATCTATTTCAATCTACTTGCTTCTACAACTTCACTATTGAAATTTATATGCAGCTTTTTCTTCAAAAGTTGTGTACTATCAAGTACAGCCTGTTTTCCTTACAAAATTAATTCTGCATTTTGGCAAATAGTAAAAAAAAAAACCTTCTGATGTATACAAACAGTAGTATGGAAATAGTTCAACTTGGGTTTCTGAACAAGATTCCTGAAGACCTGGGAAAGAAGGCTGAAATCTCCAGTAGGCTACAACTTAAAACAGCAGCAGAGAAGACTGCTAATAAGGCTTATTTCTCCTGCTTACTCCAAAAAAAAAAAAGCAAACAAAAAAAAACTCGTATTTGCATTTCTTCCTAGAGGCCCTGTTTTCACTGATATACTTACATGTTTTAAGAATTCAAAATACACTGATTTCTTCTTACACCCCCAAATACCATCACTGGTTGATTAGCATTGAAATTAAAATGCTAATAAATACTAACATGTTAAATAGATGTTTTAGCAATCACAGGAAAGCCAACATTTGCTTACATAAATTAATTCACACTTTCCTCATCTCTCACAGCGTGCTGGAGAAACGTGAGAGCAAACGGTAAGCTTCAGAACACAAATCAGGATAGGCACTGCCACTCAATGGTTACAAGAAAGCACAATTTGAACTCGATTTCATTTCGAATTAGTTACTAAGAAAACATCTTTGAAATTCATTCATTTATTAAATACTAGCACAAAGCCAGTTCATGTTGTAGCTAAAATTGCACATAACAAGGTTTGTTCTGTACCTCTTCACCAGGACACCACTCTTACCTAGAGAATTCTCATTCCCTTCACACTGCGCAGTATTTCCTCCAACCCCACACACAACCGTCCTCCCTTCCTCCCCCAACTCCATCCTTTGCACACTGCAACCCCACTACACCCTCATTCTGCCCTCTACACCTGCAATAGCATAACATTTTCTGGAGTAGCACCTAGAGGAGTTAGAAACAGGTATATACCTGGAAGTGCTTAAAATACTTCTGAGCATTTACTGTGCTAGTCACACCTGATGATCACATTAAGAACATAAGTGTAGCTTCTTAACAAACATTTGACACAATATCAAAGACAGTAATTAATACTTAGTGAATTCTGTATCAGTCTACAGATACCCAACTTCTGGCGTTCTCCAGAAGAGACATAACACAGTTTCATTTAGATGATACATTTATTAAATTAGAATGAAAAAGTTATTGTATTCTAGAGTGCAAGAAACATATTTGGACACTGGACCTCAATACAGAGAGAAACAATGTCTTCAGAATTATTACAGCAAAAAAACATCCTCTGTACAGTATTACAGATCAACCAAACAAGCAATAACATTTGTAAGGAGAAAAAACATTCAGTACCATCAGCAGATGCAAACAGCAGTAGACAAGAAAGCAGCAAGGATCTAGCTAGACAAAAAATGTTCCTATCTTTAGCAAGTTCAGGCTCTTGGCAGTACTCAAACTAGTACTAAAAGTGTTAACTTTTAGCAGACGCCAGTCTTACATCTGGCTTTGGCTCCAAGCTGCTTGAAGCTGTTGAGCAGAAGAGCAGTGTCAAACAGTATTATCCCACTCGCATTTCATCAAAAGCTACAATCATAATGAGCGACAATTTATCTACATCAAGAAACAGACTTTTGGTTCCAATGCCTTCACTTCACAGACCCCAGAAAAACCAACTCCCTGCCTTTTTTGATCTCTCTCCAATTCAAACCTGACGACAAGCAGTTTGACTGAAAGGATATGTGAAAAAGCCAAGCAGGTTCACGAACAGTATTTTGTTCTGTTTTTAAAGAGTAAAACATCTTGAAATTGGAATTTCAGCTATAATGCTCAATTAAATCAAGACAAATCCCCAGAATATTTAAGTGTAGTTTAACATGCAGAAATCCCTCTACTGGCCATACCACTCCTACGTGCCCCATCTTCAACTCATACCAACCCTGTTTTGCGTAACAGTTGCATAAAACAAGCCACCAAATACCAACAAAAAGAACTAAGAACAGGACCTACAGCTCGCTCAGAGGCCTGGAACATTGTACATGAGTAAGTCCAGCTAACATTCTCACTTATCTCTCCTGATTGTTAGAACTGAAAAGTGTTTATTCTCTGCTTGAAATAGAGCTGTAATAGGACGCAGTACAATTTACCAGCCATTAAGTTGAACCACTACTGCTTGCTTTTATAAAAAGCTGTTATAGCAGATCCCAACATTTTAATATAAAAATTTAAATATATACATTTTCCCTGAATTGTTCCATCCCTATCAATTCACGCTGAGTAAGTTAGAACAAGGGACTCTTCCTGGAGACAGCTAAGCATTAGATCTTCACCAAGATTTACCCTCTTGATTAACGATGTCACAAGTCTCTGTGCTATGAAGATAAAGACCAAACGCCTCCACACCTATTCAACCACAAAATTTACAGTGATTGCAGAGAAGGTACAAGACTAGTTTCTTGATGAACACCCGTTTTAGTTTAGAAAAACAAGATGTGGTGACTCTACTACTAAAGCACAAAGAAATTGCAGCTTTGAATCTCATTATTGGAAAGACAATGGGAAGATGTATAAAGACATTTAGGCTCTCAACGGTAAATTTAAGACCGTAAGGGATTTGTAATAAAACATAAAATTGTACATTATGAAAAGACAGCTTTAAAAGATCAGGAACTGGGATGATTTTTGGTACTATATTTTAAAAGTTTCAGTATCATTTTTAATCATAAAAAAATAAATATTCATACTCTACCATCAGTGCTACCAAAAGGCTTCTTAAATGTAAGTTGGGAAAAATCAGCTTTTCAGCAGATATGAAAAAGAATATTTTAAGTATGGGACACGCAACAAAGTATGGGGAAGAAGAGAATAAGGGTCCCTTTTCCCTATTCCAAACCTGGCTTTAAAGTTCTCATGAATCACTCAAGAGCCTGGATTTCAAATGTACATTCATTCAAACTCTTGAAAATATAAGAGTATGGCTATCATAGAAAGTATTTGAACACAAACATTAAAAAGATAAAACAGCAACATTGCACATCACTGGAAAAAAAACTGGTGCATACTACTTAAAGTGCATTATTTTACCATCTACACAGACACTGCAGAAATTTAACCAACAAGTCTAACTGGTGAGTTCTGTAAGATTCTGCAGTTCCAAGATGAACTGTTATCTGAAAAATTAACACTAATAATAAATACAAGCGACCTCTAACCTCCTCGGAGGATCAGACTAATTCAGATATGTTACATTGTCTCCCACAAAGAATTTATTTTCATCTGCATCAAATCATAATAAACTGGGTTGGACCAGATGACCTCCAGAGGTCCCTTCCAACCTCAGCCATTCTGTGATTAGAGCAACCATAATTAGTAAGTCACTGGGCAACTCATAATGCCATTCAAAGATTCTGAAGCTATTTTTCATGCTTCTGATTTCAAGTTACATGAAAAAATGTAATAGTTTTTCCTAATACAATATATGATAACTTTGCTGAAACATAAAAAGAAGCCTTATGACCAGATCATAGTTTTTTTTTGGTTTTTTTTTTGTTTTGTTTTTTGTTTTTTTTTTTTTTTTAAATAAATGACAATACCTTAAGTAGTTCTTTACGGCTCCATTAATTTCCCAGGTACAAAATCTTTCCTTCTGCACTCATCCTTTTGAACAGCCACAGGAACGCAGAAGTAGTAGTAGTAAGAGTGCAATTCGCAGTGGGAGTACATTAGGGTTCTGTCCTGTTCTCTGCTACAGCAGTACAGACTAAGTTGGAAAGTTACCTGTTAAGATTTTACAGATACATGACCATACTATATTGCAGGATAAAGCCCCAAAATACACACCAGATAACATACTGCTTTGGTGCTTGATGACTATATCAAAGATGCTCATTACAAATACCAACAGTGTAACCTAAACATTTAGCTTATTAAAAGCAAAAAACTTCTATCAATCAGAAACAGTTGAATGTATCACAGCAATAACTAACTACCATAGGACAAGGAAAAGGCCTTTCTTTTAATTTCTGGCAGAAACAGGTTGCTTGATTAAACCTAAATACTTGAACAAATTAGTTATGTTTAAAAAGCAAACCCTTCAATGGAAAAGCATTTTTTTTTTTTCAATCTAACGAACAGTAGTAAATCCTGTACTGCATAGAGTTACTTTTTAAGAACAAGTTTTTGAAAAGGGGGAGAGAAAGGAAAAAAAGCAGCATTACTTCCTATCCCCCATCAGAATATAGCCACACAGGGCACAGCTGATAGTGAAGATGCTTCAATGCTGTATTGTAGGACATACACTAAACTGAGTATGTACAGATAGAGAAAGAAGGTGAAAAGATCCAAATGTCCAAGGAGGAAAAGGGGTATAATCTTTCACATAGGATGCACTAACAGAAAACTGTTAGGAAATTCTTCCTCTAGCTAAATCCCTGGCTTGGCAAGTAAAAATAAGTGGCATTGAGGGCAGGGAGAATGCAGGAAGTGGGGATCTATGATTCTTCAGCCATCTGAAGCAAGGAGTTGATAGCTGCGTTCTTGTTCCCTCTCTGAGCTTCTAACACCGAGCGGATAACTTCTCTGTCCATGTTGGGAAACATGTCCTGGATAGACTTCAGGTCCTCTTCGTTACACAGGTGCTGAGGGTTGACTGCAGGAGGTGGTATTGCCACAGGTATCATGTCTGGATTGCAGACTGCAGGCATCCCTGCACACAGAAAAAACCACAACACAAGCATGTGAGGAAAATAAATGATTCTGAAGAAGAAAGTGGCTCATCCCTCCCCACTAACCCACCAACTTCAGCATTTATTTTTTTTTAATCTACTCTGGAAAAGGGATTGCAATCAGAACACATTTTTCTAGAACTGGACCTCTGTCCAAGTTATGTTCCAAAAGCAATATGACAACAGGTACAGCTCAGAATTAGATACAACCTGTATTAACCAGGTTTATACATGAATCACTAACCAAACCCTAAACATATTTAGGTCCTATGGTGCGATGAACAAGGTATTTTTACTTCAGCATTATACATGACTGATAAGTAGACATTCAATGAATGCAATTCTCTGTTGCATTAAAAAGGAAGTTAGGTCCACAAAGAGACTGGACCATATTTGGAAACAAATCTTAAGCAAATGTTTTTTCCTGGTTAAAAGTTCCATCTAGTCCAGCCTGCAAAATCACAAAGTAGCAAAAAAGAAATCCCTCTTATGCCCATAGGGGTACACACTGTTTTCCCTGTCCCTCTGCCAGAGTGCAAAATTCATGTGACGTTTTTAATGGACTTTATTGCTGTGTGAAATAAAAGTACTGTTGGTTTAGAAAGACAGTTTTAGAAAATGGGGTTTTGAATTCTGATTAAAAAGAATTACTAGACAAAAGGCCCTTTTCATCACTTGACAAGTTCTACCACTAATTCAGACTAGATCTGTTGCTGAAAAACTACCACTTGTTTTTATAGAACTGAAACCAAGTAATAGTAGTACATTTAGAGGATTTTATAATTTCTGAAAATAACCTATTTCACTAAAAGCCAGCCCTGATTATCTTAGTCCCGCATTTTTATGCACTACTTCAGTTCTGCCGTATTGTTTTTAAAATAGGGCAAGAAGAACTACCTGCATCTAGATGCAAACATGGCACCAATTCATAACTCAGCACAATGAAGTCTTCACATTTGCTCTCTACTCCCTTTCAAACATTTTATCCACTTTTCTGACCACTATTCATCTGATATTTTCATGGAGTAGTCCACAGTAATTCAAAGATCTGTATATGTAGCAACAGTCAAACAAAAAAGCACCACCAAGTATTTTATTTTTACCACTTATTTTTAATCTTTACACATAATATTATAATGTTAAAGTATGTCACTATGTCCCATTTACTTAGTAACATGAGATTTTTCAGCAACCTACTGCAGTCAAAGACTTAGAAAACTAAGAGTTTTTGTTTTGACAAGTTATCTATTAGCCCCCTTCTCTTGATTACATCTTTAAAAATACGATACACCCCACTAACAGCCTCCCTCCCATTACAGGATCGCTTGCTGCTTATTTTCATTTGTTCAGCAGATTTTCAAAACAGCTACTAAACCAGAAAAGAACCTTTACTCCTTCCATATGATATCTTAGTACAAGAATCTTTAGCAAATGACATTGTCAACAATGCTGCTGACAACACGACATACAGAGACCACATCATCCTGACCTACACACAGACTCACAATTTGCAAGCTATGTGCTTTTCCTACGCAACCATGTCAACTCCTCCTAGAGTTTACCTAAGTGGTTTTTGTTGTTGTTTCTAAATCAAAGACTTCTGATCTTCATAGGTTTTAATTAGCTCAGGGTTTATCATGAAAACATTTACCCCACAACTGTTTCCCAATAAATTTCAGTTTGCTATCCTCCACTTATCTAGAAGCAAAACTACATCAAGTAATAGATTACATATGACATTTGGTTCTCCCCAAAAAACATAAAAAACAATACCCGGTAAATGTTATCTTACCTGCATTTTCTTACTGATCATCTTATTAATTACTTGTAAACTCTAGGTTGGATCAGCTAAACACATCTGAATCAACTCTGGTTGACAATACACTGTAATTGAATATAGTTTGACTGTGTATTGCAATTGTGATTTTACTCAACGTGCTTTCTTCAGTTTGGACTTCCTTCCTATCCAACTTGATACAGGGGTGCATTACTGAATTGTAAAGTGTCTCCATACTAATCAGTCTTCTCTGACTTAAAAATTCCTCTTGTAATCTTCTCAAGCTTTATTAGAAGTCAAAAAAGGAACCTAGATGCTTTAAGTCTAGGGTACAGGCTGCATCTATTTGAAAAGATTCACACTGGCAACTAAGTACAAGCCCCCTCTCACTCTAATTTTATTACCCACACACTGGAACCACATCTTTGCCCAGCCATATGCATCACACCCCTACCAAGGATATCTATACTTTCTTCCACAACAACCTATGCTTTGGCTCTAGAGCTTCATATGTTGTTTCAGCCATGGTCCCTGGGATTCTGTTTAGCACTGTGAGATTGTCTGAACATCTGGCAAATCAGACCATGGTAGTACCTCAGAGGCAATCCACACAGTAGTCCTCACCAAAGCTACGAATACAGCTCTTTACTCAACCACATCCAACAGCACTTCAGGTTTCCTCTTCTGTAGCTTCAACACTCAACTCTCTCCTCACTATTCCTACAAACAATCTAGGCATATACAAAATGTGAACAAAGATGTGTGGCCTCAAAAATAAAGTTGAAAAGTACCTGAAAGAACAGAGCAGTACGAGTTATGCTTTACTTTTAACCTCAGCTTCCTAATTTTCTCCAGTAAGTCATCAGCACGCAAAGATTATCCAACTATCAGCTTGCGTAAGAACTGTCCATAAAAAAGGCCTGTTTAAAGCATTAACCCAGATGAAACATCAAGTTCAATTCTCAACTACCACAGCATCCTATAGCTTACAAATAAAGTTTCAGTGTCTTGTCAAAAAACATGAAGGTCGCACAATTTTCTTACTGCTTTTATCAAAGCAAAATAATTGTGAGGCCAAACATCTGCACAGACAACCAACTATTTTCAGTCTGAACACTTGAATTTAGAAACAAGATGTCTCCTCAGTATTGATCTACATTAACAATTTTAAAACTCCATTTTCCTCAGCTCTTATATATTAATATAATTATTTAATGTTCTCTACATTCACACTATATACAAATGTAAGAACCACAGTGATACTTAATAAATATTTACCATGATAAGTGCTTACTTTTCATGAAGCTCAACATTCAAGCCATATAATTACCAATTTGAATAGTAGCTTGCCTTTTTCCCCCCCTTCTCTATTGTTTTCCCTACCACAGACTAAAAGCATCCACCATTACTGATTTACAAAATAGCAAGCAAGACTTAAACTTAGACACTACATAATTTAACATACATACATACACAATTATCAGACAATAGTTAAAATAAACTTCAGATTTTTCAATGTTCAGTAAAAAGCTGCCTTACATATTAAGCAGCTCATTCCACTAACAGTGGAAGACAAACTAACCCACATTAGCATCCTCTATAAATGGAACCCAATGCTCCTGGGTTGCTCTCAGGGACTAAGTTTTATAAATCAGAAGAATGGAGCGCTGTTTTCTAGTTCAGTGAAATGGCAATGGCAAACATGCTGGCATAAGCAATGGCATCCCAATAAATGAAATGAGTATGTATAGCAGCAAGTCAGTTGCTACAAGCAGCAATGAAGCATCAAAGCCTTAACAAGGTAAACTTTTTCCACCTGCACACAAGGCATTACATACTTATTTTGTTGTTCAGTCAAGTACTCCATGTAATAATTCATTATTACTGCCCCATGCACAGATCCTTCCAAAATAAACTCTCAGGAACCTCCTCAGAACAAGTTCTTTAATTTAAAGAAATCAGCACCACTTTTTTTTTTTTTAAATCATATTCAAGCATGACTTAATGATAATTGCTTCAGAAAAAACAGTTCTAAAACTAAAAAAAAGATGATGGCATCCATAAAGTGCCATCCATAAAGTGCTTATTCACAACCTGCCAGGTAAAATGAACAGTATGGACACAGAATTTTTACAATTCCACTGCTCTGATGAAACTAAATACGCTGCAATAGCCACACCAGTTATGTTTACAGCATTCTTCTGAAATTCAGAGCATCAAGAAATGACGTTATATTTCACAAGACATAGTTCTAGAATTTTCTGAACATACTTGATTGAACACCAGTGCTTGTATTGAAGGATGTCACAATATCTTTGCACAATTCAAAGTCAAATGTGTCATAGTACAGCAAGCCTAACTGAAGAAAATTTGATTTTCTGTAACATAATTCACCTTTAGAGTTTATTCAAAATCATATCAAATGCTTAACTTCACATGAATCTAAAATAGATGTGTATGAAAGGTGCATACTAATGAAAAAGTGTTACTGTTTTTTGGGAAAAAAAGCTCATTTGAAGAGTAACAGGAGGTAATTGACAGGCTGTCTTGTCAGAATGTTATTGCAGAGCTGAGTTCTTCATTTCCAAGTTTACAAGAAGTCATGACATTACCTCCTTCTCCCAGATCTCTCAGTAGCAGAACAACTGCAAGATTAAAGTTTGTCTTCCAGGAAACCAGTACTGTCACTTAAAATAGCTCACTGGCATCAAAGAATTCCAGAAGAATCATCACAACTTATCCATCAACACCATCACCACTTGCTTTAAGCCTTATAGCTTGATGCTGAGTAGAAGACTAAGGAATTTCCCACAGATTAGAAGGGCTTTAACAATTTCGAGATGCATTAAGTTATTCTATTGTGACATCCAAGTGGCAATACCTTGTGATACAGTCTGCTGTAACGTAAATAAAGCTGTCTACATGAATTCATGCAAAGACTCAGGTCAACGAGGATGGGAGTGAGAAAAGAGCTTGGAAACTTACCCAAAGCAAAGTACTCAAGCCCTATAGATAGGTGGAAATGAAGGGACAGGGGAAAAGAATAAGACACGGGAAAGAAATATTAATCTATTTTTAAAAGAAAAACCATTCAGTTTCTAAATGTGAAAGTTGGATAAACTGCGGTAACTGCATAAAAACTAAATTACCTAATATCAAAAACAAAATGCTGCTAGGGATTCAAGTCCTACAACTAATTTGCTTCAGCACTCTGAGCAAGCTTCTCAGTGTGCTATTTTTATAGAAATAGCAATTAGAGGGAACAGAAAATCAAAATAAGCTAATAGGTGTTTTAGCAAGGATTATATTTTATAGTCCAAAAAGGACAACATACATCCATGGTGTTCTAACATATCAACACCATCATAAGCTAACACATGAAACCCAATACTGACACCTAAAGGTGTAATTTACATAGAGGTACAAGTTTACCTCAATGGAACTGATATGCTGGACTCTGAACTTTTTTTAAACCTACTTCTTATGCAGGTGTTTTTAAGTCACGTGCAGACATTTCCTATGTATCTCATGGGAAAAAAGAAAAGATCAGAAATACAGGTTCATTGAACCAACTTCGCTCAGCTTACTGCCTTTCACATCCTATCACAGATCAGCTTGGACTGTAAGCAACCAGCATGCCACTATGTATTCTACAGTGCTAAATCCACTAAACTTTAGAAAAGGCAACTGGAAGAGTATAGAGAAAGCCAACTTTCAGAAGGTTAAAACAGAAGTTCAAGTTTTCCCAAACCCATCCCAGAGATACCATCCATGACAACTATAGCTTGTAGCAACTAGCATCAGAGTTTTTCATTTTGAAAATTTTAAAAATGAATTAACACCATACAAGAATATTCCAAGGTCATTTCTGCTTTCACCACGATCTCATCCCTACCATAAAACGTGGGGAAATGACCAACACATTACTTGTGCTAGCATTTCAAGCCTTATCTGCTTACCACAGTGTCTAACTGCTTGCCGCTACTATTCACCTCCGTCTGTATGATAGAGAGGAGCGTAAGTAAAATCAGTTGCTTTCACTTTAATTAGAAGACTAGTTATCACGTATGCTAAGTTCTGAACAGAATATTCTGTTACCCGCAGAAAAAAAAAAGTTTGGCCTTCATGACACAGCTAAATTTGACTTAACACCATCTCACTGTAAAGCTCAATAATTTTGGACAATTTCCACAAATCAGTGTTACACTGTTCTGGATAAGCATTGCAGTCCACCCACTGAATCTATTTTTCATCTTAGACAAGATTTATATTCTGTCTTGCCCACCAACAGAATCCTCTCCATTTCAGATGTAATAGGCTACCTTCAGCACTGCTCTTCCACTTTTCTCAAGGAAACAAATAGAATTTGCTTATTGACTATGCTCATTTAAGTGGACAGGCTAAGAAATGGAACTGAAAAGATGGGAAGGTAAATATATTCCTGTGGAATATACTGATGTCCTACCACTGCCCTTCTTTAAGTAATCAATCTTAAAAAGAGAGAAATCCCTGTACAATATTCCAAAGAAAGTATACCAAGAGCTTCCCCAGAAGATACAGTCAATTCAGCTTGTCAGAGGCCAGTTGTTTACACGGATACAAATATCTTCCTGAAAGAGTTTACAGAATCCAGGGGGAACATCTAGTTTAATACACAGAAAACACTGTGACAATACTTCATGTCTTCCAAGATGTGCTGTCAGTTCCATTTATCATTTGAAATTACCTTTATTAATTTTTGTATTTATATTAAAATTTATAATTATGAGTGAGTCATTAGATTAGCGAACAGGCAAAAGCTTTAAAAACTCAGTGCTTTGAGAAATTTTCATGGTGCCCACAGAAATTCTGGAACAGCAAACAAAAAGCACAATCATATTCAAATTTTTTTATCAAAAATACAGAAAATCTAACTAGACCAAGGATGGCTTATAATAAGTTAGTTTGACATTTATGAAATTAAGGAAGTACATTCAAGTTTTCTCAGAACAAAGAAAAGTTCTAACGGAGTGATGGGACTTCACAATGTTTTAAAAATACAAGATACAGAATCAGGAAGAATTTTTAATAAAGGTTATCATAACAGTAACTAAAACAAATATGCTGCATCTTTGAAGAAGGGAAATACTCCAACATACACATCGATAAGACTGCTACATAAAGATAACATTCATATGTAACACCTGACCTTTTATCAATCACATGCACTAAACATAAGTTGCTTGTTCACTTGTCCAAGACAATTTAATGAAGTATACCTGAAAATAGTCAAGGCCAACACAAATTTACAGAACACCAAGATACACCACTGTACTTGTTTTTCAACTCTGTGGGTTGAGTTTCAGTTCTACCTCTTCAGCTGGATGTCCAGTTTCAGTTATATCTGAAACTGGTCTCTGCTTCATTTTCACTGATCACAGTCTGACTAGCCCAGTAATTTTGCTATGTTAATATTGTTGGTTTGATCTGTTAAAGAAATTCTATAGTTCTATTGTATTACTATAGGTACCACCCCAGCAATTAATTTTCATTTAATCACACACAAGATACTAAGTTTGAAGTTCACTAACTGTTTCAGTGTATAGGGATGGGATGAAGCTAAAAGTAAAAAGATGCAGCATCTAATTCAAACACAGAAATGCTACGCAGAAGTCTGGCTTACCACGACAGAAGCATACTACAGGATACACACACTAATTTATACTATTGGCCAAGAAGGACTTAACTCCTGAGAATTAAACTATAGCAATGAAAACACATTAAATGGAGCATATTGCATGTTTTACATCAGGGAGCAAAGCATATAGCAAAACCTTTCCATGTTTTGCTTTAATTTAACTCTGAAAATGAAACAGGAAGTATTATTCCTTAAGTTACACATCTTCTATTGTGGAAGTTTGCTTTTGAATTTAAACTTCATTCTCCCTAATCAGGGATTGACTCTAGAAGAGAAAAATATGTTGTGTCAGATCTGTGTCCCATACACCATCACTCATTCATATAAATGTATGAAAAGAAACTCTAAATATGTTGATTACAAGATTGTTTTCCCTAAGAAGTATGTATCCTGCTGAATTCATGTACAAACTGGATCTTTTAAGAGCCCTAAGTAAAACAGAAAAAAATGAACTTTACTTACCTGTTACCTAGGTAAGGCAACCACATGGTTATTTATATACTTTAAGCTTCTCATCTCTGACAGCAAAATTACAAAACCTGAAGGTAACATTTTTCTATACAAGTCCACAACTTATTTTGCACAGACCAAGACAACTGACATCTGCTTTAGCTTGCCTTGACATATTTCCACATCTCAAAGCTCCCTAACATTTCTCACTCAGAATGCTACAGAGCTCATGTGCTGTGTAGCAAGTTTCCAACAGAGTAACTTCAAGGACCACAGAAAGGACCATCCCTTCATAGTCTATTTAAGCTGCAGTTCTGACAGCAGAAATCATTTGGCACACTTTCTGAAGCCTGAGCGGTTTCTCACCTGGATTGCCAGCATTTAAAAGCACACAATGTATTACAGTGTGGCCTGCCAGATACTTAGATATGCAATGACCAATAAATCTAAATTATATATGCAGAAAGAGTAGCCTTCAAGCTGCTTGTTCTGACTTTGGCTAAATGGATTAAAACAGCAATAAACTTATGCAGCTTTCTTAAACAAGGTACAAGACTGAAATCAGACCTACACTTAATTCACTTGCTTTTCTCTCAAAAAAATACCATGGAAAAATGGGCAAAGTCATTTATAGCTTCCCCTTACATCCTGAAAAACAACAGAAGTTTGGTACCTATCTCTGTAAAACCTTTTATCTGGAAGTTTTAAGAGTCTTCAAGGAAAAAAACATACCTGCTATAGGCACATATCCCACTCCTTGCTGGTATACAGTAGGCATCAGGACCACTGGCTGGGGCTGCATCATCATGGCTGCTGGCAAAGACTTGACAAAAAAAAGCACAACAGATAATAGAACAACTCCAGGGGGGAGGGGCGGGCAACATGACTAGAACAGCAATTAAAACGGCATTTGTTAAAAGCTATACTGTGATACTGACTATGAAATACAGACTTTCAGTATGACTGTAATAAGGCCTACCTAATCTATAGAAAGCAAATTCTCTAGCAAATTAACTCAACTACAGTCATTTTAATTTACAACTGATTTGAGTGTAACTCAGCATAAGCACATCATATCAAACTATCCTTTCACAGCAGCTTGATAAAACTGGCCACTGAAAATTTATTCCTGAAGCAAGTTTTAAAAATGGCTCTATCAGTTTTCTTATTTCACAAGAATAAAGCATATACTGTATTCATCAAATGAAAACAAAGCAAAACTGAATTTTATTAAGAGTGATATACTGCTTCTAGAAGCAAGTACTAGTTCAAATCAATTTTTGAGGTAAACCAGTACTTCAAATAAAGTATCAGTTCAAGTATATCCCCTTTTACTACCACAATTCCTGTTCACTTTGATCCTGGACGATATGAGCAGGTTAGATTCTCTGTGTAGCACATTCACTTGCAGACAGTTTTAAAGGTTCATAAAAAAATCCTTTATCCTACGGGTGAAGGGAAAAACTGTTTAGCTCTGGGGCCAAATGTGAATCTTGAACAGCACCTGTTTGCTCTTGTGCACTCAGCAGCAACCTGGAACTTCTGATTATGTGCAAGCATAGTAGGAAGCATTCAGGGGTTACCATGCTATCCAACAACTACTTATGCCAAAGATGACAGGCTAGAGAACAGCCCAGAAGCTATTAAATGGATAACAGTAAGTTAATAGTTCAAGACCAAATGAACAAGAATGGAAGTAAAAATTGCAGTCATCAGAAAGAGCATTCAAACCTTCCAGGAAGACAGAAGAGCTGTCCTTAGTTTTCCTTTTAAATTGACATGTCTTTCTAAGTATTTAAGGGCAGGAACACAGAAATTATCTGAATGTTTTAATAATTACAAAACCAAGTAAGTATTCATCTACTGCCTCACCAAGGAAGTACTGCCTTAACTAGTATTTTTGTCTGCTCTTCCCAAAGGTAAGTATAATTATTTTAAACACTAACGCATGCACACAAAAAAAAAATAGTAAGATACAATGGAAATACTTCTACTTTAACATCAAATACCCCCTTCTGTAATCCCTCTTCTTCTCACCCCTAACTCATCTTACCGTGTATGACATCACCAGATTAATCATTCCTTCTTTGTCATCACCCTGCCTTCCACTCAGGCTATACCATTCATCCTCCACATTCCCTTGTTTCAGAGACTCGGGAATTGTAATGTGTGTCCAAGCAATGCGGTCATCCATTGAAAAGGCTCGCTGAAAGGAAAAAAAAATAAATCTGAAGTTGATTCTTGACTACTGATTCTTGATTCTTCAGTTTTATGCTATTATATTTTGGCAGTTTTATTATTACTTTTGAAATTATTCTATTATTCTATAAATACCTATTGAAAGAGTAGGTAAATTACTAAAAGAGTAAGAGTAGGAAATTACTAAAGAGTAAGTGTTTTAACCATCTCCTTTCCAGTTGGGATGAAGGGAGTTTTGTGTTCTTATGAACGATGGATTGCTTTCTTATGGATGACAGATCAATAGCAGGTATTTAACATGTAAAAATTAAAAATCTGCAGCACAACACTTTTAGAAGTACAACTTACTAACATCAGCATAGTCTGTGGGAATTTAGTCACATCATGTCACTCCATGTTACCTTACTGCTATCTATCTGTACATGTTATATATAGAATGTCACAGCACAGACCACTGTGAGGTCTCCTCTCAGTCTCTTCTTCTCTAGGCTGAACAAACCAATTGACCTCAACTGTTCCTCATGTGTCTTCCCCTCCCCTAGACCTACCACTATCTTTGTGGTGCTCCTCTGTACACTCTAATGATTTTATCTCCTTCTGATATTGTGGTGCCCAAACCCACACACAGTGCTCGAGGTGAGGGCCACCCCAGAGTAGAGCGGGACAATCCCTTCCTTCAATCAGTGAGCAGTGCTGTGCCTGATACACCCCAGGGTGCGGTTGGCCTTGTTGGCTGCCAAGGCACCCTGCTGGCTTGTATTCAACTTGCTGCTGACCAGAACCCCCAGATCCCTTTCTGTGGGGCTGCTCTCCAGCCTCTCATCCCCCATCTGTACATATAGCTAGGGTTGCCCTGTCCCAGGTGCAGAATCTGGCATTTACTCTTGTTGAACTTCCTATGGTTGGTGATTGCCCAGTGCTCTAGTCTGTCAAGATCTCTCTGCAAGGCCTCTCTACCCTTGAGGGAGTCAGTAGTTCCCCCTAATTTAGTATCACTTGCAAACTTAGTATGCATTTAAGCCAGGTGTCCAGATCATTTCTAAAAACACTGAAGAGATATGGCCCCAAAATAGAGCCCTGGAGAATCCCACTAGCGACTGGCCACCAGCCTGATGTAACCCCATTTACTAGAACCCTTTTAGTCTGACCCATCAGCCAATTGTTTGCCCACTGTATTATGTATTTGTCTAGCTCTATGCTGGACATTTTCTCCAGAAGGATACTGTGAGAAACAGCATCAAAACCTTTTTTTTCCTTGCCTGAATTGACGTAAAACAAACAACAGATACAGAAATATTTTACATAGTATTTCAAGTCTCCATCTGATTAATCAGCCAGAATGCAGAAGGTATGTAAACAGGCCTGTATCTGTAAATGACAATCACTGGTGAGCAGTCAGTACACTACTAAGTAAGAATCAGCTCCTGCTTACACTGTTAAAATAGGCTGTGAACTCCAGTGATTCAAGAGCAGATAGAAGGACTGATGTGCCACCCCTGTTACAGCAATGAAACAAACTTCAACCAAGTCATAGCCTCTTAGATTATCTGAGAAGGCACATCTGTGCTAAGTCAAAGTCAATACCCTGAACTGGAACAACTGAGGAGGCGGCACATATTCCCTGCTGCCAATAACAACATCTAGCAGAAGAACATACTAGAATTCAAGGTAGTACTACTCTTCTAGGTAACCTTTGTAGAGCAGATTACCTAACTGAGCTGTTAATCAGATGTAGTTAATCTCTAAGAAAAATCAAACTGTTCACAAGGTAGGAATTTATTAACACTGTGTGTTAAGTAAAACATATGCAAGAGCCTACATGCCTACCATACTGGCCTGAATTTCATTCCCAGATCTAAGTTATGTTTCTGCTAATAAATTCCAGTGACTACGCATTATATATAATGACTGCTTTATTAGCATTTATGAGCTTGCATATAAGCTCTTCCTGGGTTAGAATAAAAATGAGAAATTTGACTAAACCAGCATTGTATAAACATGCTATTTAATAGGAACATTACAGAATATAAGGCTACAGAGCATTTTGCTGGTGAAAAGGAACTTAAAAGACACTCCTCAGACTCTCTTGCTTCTCCTTCTTTGCAGGAAGCCCTGCTAATATTCAGCTACCCCTTATCAGCTACCAAGCTGTGACATTGTTGGGGCAGAGCAAAGCCTTACGCATTGCTGATCTTGGGATTCTGAGAAATCTGCATCATTTCCCAGAGAGCACAGCTAAGAAACGGCCTTTGCTAACTCAATCCTACCTTCCAAGATTCTACCCAAACCTCAGCCCAAACAGGGGATGAAGAAGAGAAAATACACTCATTCTGACCTCATCAAATATCTCTAGGTAAAAAGAATCCACACCCGGGGGAACAGTGCACTGAATAACTTTGTTCCAGCGGGGGTTCTTGGCTCCATTATGTGCTGTGGGGGTTTCATACACAGCATACCCCAGACGTATTCGACAATATGGATCCATGCGGGTCATTCCATAGTTCTTTGCCAATTTTGCCTGAAAGAGAAAAGAACCTCTAAGTGCATAATGTTTACATGAACTTGTGAAGTAATTATTATTACTTCACAAAGAGAATCAGAGGACAAAAAGGACAACAATGAATTGTAATGCCAACAGGGGATAGTCTTTAAGAGAATCTTTAGAAAGAGATTCTCGTTTCAAACTGTCTGCTGTAGAAAACACTTATGGTGAAGATGTTTAAGTTACTTAATAAAAAACAACAGATGCACAATTATAAGGAAAGAAGAGTTCAATTTTTGCCTTGGTTTCTGCAATCCAATATGCAGTTACAAGCTTCATCTGATAGGTAACCTATCCTCTTCACCTGAAGTACTTTTAAACGATGAAATACAGAAATACAATAGCTTTGAGAATATCACAAGGTTTTCTTCACAAAATCAATTCAATTCAGGTAAAATCTAGTTATTTATTCTTTTCAGAGATAAAAAATAATCGGATGTGTGCAATTGATATTACTTAGTTCAGTGGACAAATTAAGTTTTATGCTACTATAAAGACAGATGCAGTATATAATCAGAAGATAGCCAACTTACTCTTGCTGTAACAGAGGAACAGAAAAAAAAACAAGTTGATAACAGTCCTAAAGACAACACTGAGTACTGCTGCATAAATGCACCAAAGTAGAAATCAAAATTTGACACGTTTCTGGCTTGTATGAAACAGCCTTTCTTTTTTTACAGAAAGAAAAGTGACAAAGTGGTGCCTATGTCTCCCACCAGCAGGAGATTTAAGGAGTTCAAACAGTTGAGACTGGCAACAGATTTAGTCACAACAGGTGTAGCTCCATCCTGGAAGGCCCTTTACTCCTTCAGGGCACACACTAGTTCAGTAATTCACATATTAGCACCGGTGAGAAGTATCTCACACTGTTTCTTGTAAGTTTGGGCTTTGCAATTAAAGTAGGAAAGTTAGCACCCAAATCACTTCTTCTCTCTCGACTCTGAAGTCCAGAGATTAAAAAGCTTACCATAAAGTGTTACCAAAAGAAAACAGAGTATTTAAATTACTAGACTGACAGATTATGAGTATATAATCAATTGTGCTTAAATAAACTCATCACTATTCCTGTGTATCTTCAAGAAAAAAAGCTGTACATACCTTCCAAAAAAAACTTTTCTGATCTCTCCCCAGTTTATTAGTAGCAGAATCAGTGCATATACCTAATCAACAGGTATGTAAATAAATACAAAATACTTCAACTTCGTGCTCCACAGGTTAACTATGCCATGGTAAGTCTCCTATCCAGAGTACCACATGCCTTAATACACAGCCAAGATTACTGCAGCAATCTTGCATAAATTCCCAGGCAGGCACAGACAGTTTTGGGACACCATACAATCTGCCATTAGTGAAGCCATGTTGGCTGTCACCAATCACCTCCTTACTTTCCACATGCCTTAGCATAGTTTCCAGGAGGATCTACTCCATGATCTCTCCAGGCAAAGAGGTGAGACTGACTAGCTGTTGGCTGCTTGGGTTTTTCTTGCATAGGTTGCGAAGGAAGAAACTGACCACTGAAAGATATAGATAGAAAGGGAGGAATGACGCCTCTTCTCCTGTGAGATCCTGTGGTTTTCCTCCCCAGTAAGGACCTCACCTCACTATTAAAGCTGTAACCATACTCACACTATACCAGTCTTCACGCTAAAATTTGAGGCTAAACATATCTTTGGTATACTTTTAGAAAATGACATGAAAACAGCACTTGTAAATAGATGAGGCGCATTAAGTTCATGTGAGGGACTTCTGGTATGCTAATGTAGATATTACAGAATTGTGTTAAGATAGAACATTTGTAAAAACTGAAATCTTATAATGAAGGCAGCAATAAAGTACTGCCAAGAGATCAGAAGAGGGATAACAACGGAAAAAAGGAAGCAGAAAATAAAAAGCCAGGACTATACTCATAATTAATAAGGAAACCTGCATAAAGTACTGGAAAAAAAGCAGCAAAAGGTCTTAAAGAAAGCAGGGATGGAACAATGCAGCCACTTAAGGAAAAATACATAAGCCAACTGCAATTTCCTACAATAGACTCGAAATTGCTAATGCCTTCCAATACTGAGTGTTTCTACAGGAAATCTTCTTAAGTGAAGTTCTTAGAAAAAAATCTGTTCACTTTAAGAAAAACAATTTTATTATCTGTTATAGTAACAAGCTTTATAGGAAATTGCTGTGCCACGCATGACACAGATAAGAAAAAATTGAAAAAAGCACTGACATACAGAAACATGAAGATAGAAAAAATGTTAAGAACTCACTTCCTATACAAAAGTAATTTAGTAACTCAAACTCCAACAGTCTTTTATGGCCATTGACAGAAAAGGATTAAAGTTTGTTTCACAAAGATGGTATGATTTATACCTGTACCACAGTAATGCTGAGTCTGCCTACTGTACCCATTGGTCCTCCATACTGTAGCTGTTGAGCTGCTTGGGCATCCAGTTGGATTTGCTGTTGCTGCTGGGTTGGAGTAATGCGAAGAAAATCTTGAGGAAGCTCACCAACATATACCTTAAAAAAGAAAAAAAGAATCATCTTTAAACTTGTCTTCTACTTTCATTATGAACAATGGGAAAGAACGAAAAAAATATCAAAAGCATAGCAAAAACATTCAGCAGCACTTTACTCTGTTTTGACAGCATAAACAAAGAACTAGTTAAATGACAGAACTGCCAACTCACATGACAAATGTACTCATGCTCTCTTTCAAAAATACTAATTTCCAGTATAAGCCTCTGGAAAAAAAAAGAGTTGGATATACAGAACCCAGGCTGCTCTACAGCTAGCCATTTAACTAGTCCACACAAAGGTCAGATCTACCAAGTCTTACATCCCATTCACACATTACATCCGATGCCACCCAGTTCTTTCACTTATCCATTGCTTGCTCTAGCTGATCATTCCCGTGACAAGATGGTACCCTTTCAGTATGAAAGAGCACTGAAATAGAGGTGATAAAGTCCAATATGCTTTCATTACCATTAATGCAAGCTACTGCTCAATGAAGTTTCCAGTATTTTTACACACACCCGCAGCAGATGCAACTGCTGCATAAATCTTTCCAAAATACATGGCGCAACGCACTATTTGAAAGGGTCATCTTCATACTCATCCTCAAGACAGATCACAAAGACATTTCCTATAAATCAAATCCTTTAACAGAAAGATGTCCTAATCCTCTTCAAATGTTACACGCAGCCTGCAACTAACTTTGTCAATTTTTGGGATAGAATCCCACCATACTCAAAATAACGGAGGAATTCCAAATTTGGCTTACCACAGAAATGCACAATGATGAAAAATCTTACGTAGAAAAGTTTGAGGGGAACTCTGTCACACGTGGTAATGTGAATCAGCAGTCACCATTTAATTTATGTAATGTTTATGGTATAAGAAAGTATATGGTATGTTTATGGTATAACTAAGTTTCTACCTGTTACTTGTCAGTTCAACAACTCTGCTTGTTTCTAGGTTTTAAATGCTCAGTGAACACTACCACCAACACACTCAGATGGATCACCACACTAAAATAGAGAGTATAATGTAATAAGCAGCATAGGAAACTCATAATTAAGCTCATGTCTGTTGACTCTAGAGATGTTTACATATTTAATACAAAACTGTCCACTGCATCAAGACAAAAGAAAGTGTAATCTCTTATGTTACTATCCCAGACAAGATTACTCAATTGCGTATCTGGCAAACGCATGCCCACAGAACAATATATTTTAGGAAGTTAAAAAGCCCTGAGGACATAGCTTCTGAAGATTAGACAACGCTTGCATGCCGGGATTGCATCTTTGAGATAGCAACAGTCATATGAAATGCGATTTGGCAAGAGACACCATTTCTGTTCAAGAGCCTCAGGGATCCTGGCAACAGTAGGTGTTACATGCCAGAAAGGAAGTTTATCAAAGCAGCCAAGGAAGAATACTGAATGCCTGCTGCCAGGCTATTAACGAGGGAGGGAAGAGAATCAGTTTTGCTTACCCATGTCTTAAAATCTTACAGTGAAAAAGCAATTGTTACAGAAGGTGAACATTTTAAAGGGAACTTTAAAAATAGTTAATTGACAGTATACATTAAGAACACTGATTTAGAAGTGAATGCTTTGCTCGTGTTTATTAGACTCCTACTTTGTTAAAACAACAAATTCCTTTTTCATGGAGCACCACTTTGCTGAAGGCATTACCTAGGCATTGTGGCAGTGCTGGAAATAGCTCTCAAAGGAGAGAACAGAGAACTACAAAAAATATTCCTTACAGAGAGTATGCACCTCATACATTATCTTCTCACAACGACGCAAGTTTGACATTTGGATTCCTCATAATAGCTTGCTTCCTGAAGAAAATAACTCCATAAATAAATTAAAAGCTATTAAATAAGCTATTTGCAGAAAACTTTATTGGTTATTTAGTAGCACTCTAATGGTATGATCAACCAGTATGTAAACTAATGAATCCTCAGCTGATAGCTGAGCTTTCATCAGCCTTTGCAGTCTCTAATATGTTTACCCATAAAATATTTTTATTCACCAATCAAACATTTGCTTTATTGATGCTTGAATAATGACTATCATGATAAAAACAGGCTAACGCTGATTTCTAGGACATTCATTTCTTCTCAAATAGAGAATATATGTGAGGCCTCATTTGCTACATAGTGTAAAATTCTGGTAGCCGACCTGGAAGACAATAATTTGGACTGAATCGGGCACACTAACAATCCTTCCTGGATAGCCAAAAAAATTGACCGCTTTAAGAAATCAAGCCAGAAGAGCATAAGTTACTTCTACCAAGACAGCAACCAGTAGCTTAAATTTTAAGAAGTGAGGGGGGAAACGGGTAGAAAGAGGCAGAAGACTGAGCTAAAATACTGTGCTAATCTTGAAAGAAAGCTTATTTAAGTTAGGTTGGAAATAAGACAGGTCCTGTAGCAGCCTTCTTATTAGAATATACATTATTTAAAAAAAAAAACAAAACAAAAAACACTATTTTAAAGTAAACATAGTCCATTTAGGAAAGTTTTGAAACAGCACCAGAATTAGAAAGGCAGTGAATGGCATTTGCAACATAGCAGGTCCCCTCCAATCCTCGACAACATCCAGAAAGTTTCAAATCTGGAATTTTTAGCATCTTTAAAAACATGCATCATAAAGATTTCCTCTAGCCAGAAGTGGTGGCTGCAGCTCTGGAATTACACTGCCATATGTTCTAGCTGCCTCTGCCAGCTTCTCAGAATTTTATTTTATTTGGTACAACTGTCTTAATGTGGACATTGGAAAACTTTATTCATTCATGATGGTCAGACAAGTGAAAAAACACTATAACTTTTTATTATTAAGGTCACCCAGATACTGCTCCAAAGTTAAACACATAAACCAGGCTCTGCACTGAGGCCCAAAAGAGACAAGGCAAAATCTGTAAGGGAGACCAAAGCTTTCTCACAGCATCTAAGCTGCTGTTAGGCCATTCAGCTATCTCATACAAAGCTACACTCTTATCCTAAAACTGTAGAACAGACATAGCCAGAAACTGAAAACCGATAGTGTAATTAAATTCTTAAAAGATCTGAGTGGCAAACCCCTCAAGAGAAATAGTGGGAAACAGGTGATATATACACTCCCATCTTAAATTCTCAGCTCTGAATGAGATCTGATACAGAAGTCCTAGTGCTACATTCCATAAGCACCCAGCAGAGATGCTCATCGAGGAAAATACATTAATCAGTAAGTTCTCATGCTGGTTATCAGTTGATTCCATATAGATGGAGACAAACCAATAGTATACAATCTTTATCTGTAGAGAAAACAGAAATTTTCCCCTTCAAAGTATTTAGAAGTAATTGCCACCTCCAAATCCCAATCAAAAATAATTGCATAACCTGAGTTCGACCACAGTTTACTTTTAAAGCAAGGTGAGCATAAGAAACAAGCTTGTATCCTGCTCGATATCCAATTTAAAAACACACACACTTCCCTCTACTATTGTAACATTTAAAGAAGAATGTGAAATTCAACTCCACTCTACCATTAATTGCAGAATAAAATATTCCAATCTGAATTGTACTAGATTCACTTTTCAAGCAAGACAAATATGACAGCGTCATGACAAAACTAAATTCTGAAGACAGACATTTAGCAGGCCTTCATAAAAATAAGCCTACCTAGTAATCACTTCTTAATAAGCTTCACTGACAGCATTACTATCAAAAATGAGTTATCTAGACAAAAATATTGCCCCTTCTGTCTACTAAAGCCATGTAACATCTTGTTTTGAGGATCTTTACAGTGAAATGTTGCAGGTGAAAAAAACCCATCTCAACCCACTCCTTCAAACCAAAGGCAGCATGGTGCTCCACAGCTGTGCAGCCTAACACAGGACTGGGCAGTCAGTTTCATCCTCCTGTTCCTTCTCACTCTCATTTCTCATGCAAGATTAGGTGGCACCAATGCCACTGTTAAGTAAGCTACCACAGAGGGCCGAACAAAAGAAAATGCAATAAGGGTTGGAGGTAAAGGAAAGAGGAGGGGAAGTCATCAGGCACCTTACCTGGCTCTCTAACTGATAATGCGATTTCCTCCATAATGGAGGGAAAGGCAACACGGCCCAAGGACAAGCACAAATGCTCTGACTTTGGGAACCACGATACCTTTGGAGAAATGTAATTAAGGTTTCTACACTTGCAAATAACACCAGAAGTTCTGATAGTAGGTTTCAGAGAAGTTTCATGCTAAAGAGCTATAAAACACCTTAACTACTCAAAAAAGTTCTACACATTTATCTTTAAATGGTTTCACTGTTTTTAAGAAAGAAGAAGAACCGAGTGAATAAGAGAATTTTGAACTATTCTATGTTTTGCATGCTGAAGAAAAAAATTGGGACCAGATTGGATGCATCCAAAGGTGCTGAAAGAGCTAGCTGATGCTATTTTTCAAGGCTGCTCTCTATCATTTTTGAAAGGTCATGGAGATTAGGAGTTGTCCCCCATAACTGTAGAAAGACAAATGTCGCACCCATCTTTGAAAAGGGCAGAAAGGATGATGTGTGAAACAACATGCAAGTCAGTTTTACTCCGCTTGCCAGGAAATTCACAGAGCGAGGAGTCCTTCTGAGAGCCATGTCCAGGCTCATGAAAGAGGGTACAAGGAATAGTCAACATTTACCAAGGGTACAAAATGCCTAATTGAACCTGACTGCTTTCTATGATAAAATTAGTAGACCTGTGAATAAGTAGAGAACAGTAGGTTTGTTTACCTTGATTTTCACAAAAGACTTTCAAAAAGGTCACCAACCACATCTCAGTATCAAAGCTCAGTTATTACAATCCACACGTGGGTTGACCACTGGACAGAGGAAAAACTGCCCGGATTACAGAGCTTAGGAGTTGAAGTTCAGTGGTCAATGACACTGGAAGTGGGTTAAAAGCAAAGTTTCTCAGAGGTGTGTACCTAACAGGCACGGGTCTGAGACCTAACATGTGTGCCTAATGTTTTTATTTTTTCTTTTCAGTGACCAGAGATGAGGACAGGGTGTATGTTTGTCAGTTTTTGAGGATGATGCTAAATTTGGAGGAGAATGGTGGTATGTTTGAAGACATAGCCAACAACCACAGTGTCTGAGAGATATACTGGCCGGAAACCCATGAAATTCAACAACAAGCATAAAGTCCTGCACTTTGGACAGGAAAATCCCTGGCACTGGTACAGCCTAAAGAACAACTGGCAGGGTAGCAGGGGGAAACCCATGGAAGTGCAAAGTGAAAGGTGAATGAGCAGTGCATTCCCAGAACGAAACCAAGCAGCATACTACACTGCATCAACAGAAGTCTAGCCAGTAAACTGTGGAAAGCAGTTGTTTCCCTTTATTCACAACTGGTTAGACCACATCTGGAATAGTGCATCCAGTTTGGGCCCACAGAAATGGCTGTAGCACAGGACTTGTGAGTAAAGGCAGACCATTTGTCTAGAGCAGAGGAATCTTCAGATGTATCTCTTAGGAGCTTTCCAGTAACTATGAGGAGCTGAGAAAAATGGAGCCAGGTTCTCTTTGTAGATACAGGGCAAGAAGAGAGAATTCAGTTGTCCAGCTGGAACAGGGGAAGTTTTGGGGGTGAGGGGGAGATACAGGGACAGCCACAGGTAGGAGCAAATTTCACTTTCTATTTTTTCAACAAAATTACCAGACATTTCTTACCTCATTCTCACGATCCTTTCTTTTTAACTGAAAGACTCATCTACTTACTTACTTCCTTTGCTTCCATATGTCTACCTGTAAGCACTTTACGAATCTACAGTAGTCACCTTCACAGTATTTTTCCCTTTCTGCCAAGTATACCAACTATATTTAGTCCTGACTGAGCATTTTGCCACAAGCTATTGCTACTGGCTTTTCCCAGCACATCTAAATTTGTCCAGGACGTTAACATTGAAAGATCTGCAAAATACATTCCACAGAGCAAAAGTACAGCCATTAACAAAGAAAAAGACTGATGTGGTTTCAGGGAAGAAGAAATTTGCAAAATGGGAATCTTTTGTGATTTGAAGGCTAAATATGGCAGGAACTGTCATATTCAAACAAGAGTTACAAAGTGAAGATAAAATTAACGTCTACAGACATCTCAAATTCAAGAAGTGTTTACTGCATTCTTGAGCTACATTTCAAAACAAAACCAAGTAAAATTAGAGATGACAAGGCTTATGTAGTTAAATTGCAGTATTAGAACAAGAAAAGAGAGGTAATCGCACATACAAGCTGCTCATTAGAAAATTTCCAATCATGAAAGCAGTGATTATTAGGGAAACTGTAGGACCAGAAATCTAAGTAGCCTAGCTTGGCACTTGATCTAAATTTTGGAGGATCTGGCACTTGCCAGCATTATGAATAATCAGAGTCATCCATTTTGGCTGTGCTAGGCTAACTGACATATCACAAATACGAGGTCTTGATGTCTCAGACTTGAGACTCAACCTGAAGCCTGACCAGACTGTTTAGCAATACCCCTAACCTGGAAAAGGTATCATTTAGCAGCCCTTCTGTATTCAGCTGTAGTTTAGATTTCAAAAGCTGTTTTGTTCTCAGGAATACCACACAACATGAATTCATACTAATCTCCTATCACTGTGACCATAAATCTATATTCTAGCAGAGTATCTACCATTAGCAGACAGAATTCCAGTTCTCTTTCATATAAAAAACTCAAGGTCAATCAGAATTTTTAATTCCTCATCAAAGAAGCATAGTCACAAACTAGAAAGCATAGGTATAAAAACAAGATTGGCATACAGTATAGCAGCATACTTTGTTTTCTTATCTGCATGGAACTAGAACAACCTTGAGTATTTTCTTGCCTGTTCAAACTGAAAGAGACATGAGAACTGCTCTCTGCAGCACTGAAGAAAAAATGTTTCTCTATCCTTTAGCACCATTTAGTGGCTATTCATTTGTAATGCAGTTATATACATAGAAACAAGCAGAATTCTATCTTCTGCTCTAGAGAAAATTAAGAAAGGCGTGTTACGTACTGGATCAGCATTCTCATCTATTAATGGGAGTTTTTCAATACTGTATAATATAATCATTCATTTGAAATCATTCAAATCTCTGAAGTGCTTAAGACAAAGAAGAAAAGCATGCACAATGTGTGGAGTACATGAGAAAAAAAGAGAAAGCCAGCGCTGTACAAGATAAACCCACATACACCTTTCTACCTGTCAGGTCTAGATCAATTCTAAGTAACAAAATACTGCCAAGAGATTCTATAGGACTACCTGCGTAATTGTAAGACACGACATCCAGTATAACATCCTAGATGTTGAGATGCACTTCCTTTAAAACACTTAATAAAACCTAAGAAACTACGATCTTCAAACTGTGAGATTATAGACAAGTCCAAGAAAGTTCTCACTAAAGCCTTCTCAACCCAAGAGGATTTCAACAAGCTAAAATAAGCAGAGATTAAAGTACTGTACTGAATATCAACAAGGTGTTTAGCACCCCATGCAAGTAAAACTTCTCTTGGAAAGAAATGCCTCTCCATTCCAGAGAGCACCTACACAGTGTCACCTCTCAGCAGGTCAGGACTGCAGCCAGGCCTGCTGTCCAGCTTCAGCCACATCACCACTGTTTGCTACTAGTCCCTGTGAATCCTCTTCAAGTACCAGTTCCCTTCCATCTCCCCAGCCATTTCCAAACATCAGCTAAGGGATACCTAGAAATAAACTCTGTTATGTCACTTGTCTCTACATTTAATAAAATCTGTCACATATTGAAAGAATAGTACTTGGTTTAATCAAGCAATAAACTCCCAAACACCAAGCCTTTGAGGATAGACAATACCTAATTTATCAGCTGTTATCTTTTCACAATATAATCAAGAGATAGCAGAAGTCTTAATTCACGCTTTTTACCGTAATTCCTCATTGAAAACTTTTATCCCAACAACAGAACTATGATTAAAACCAACTGAAAAAGGAATCCATTCTTAAAGATCTGACAAGTAAGGCATTTTAATGAATTAAATTGAGGATCAAATAGCATTACTACCATAAGATAATAACAGACAGAGATTCAGCTTTTCAAGATTAGTAATTTAATAATGCAGTCCTCTGGTCTCTCAGCAAAGCAAAGAAAGCAGCCGTTTGAAAGAAATGAAGAACAGAAATGTAAATTAATCAAGAAAAAAAAAAATCTTACTTCACCTGCAGAGCAACATCATACTGCCCATTACTACCAGACCCTTCCAGAGAAAAATAATGCATATGCAGAAAGATGTTATACCACCAAACTTACACACCACACCACAAAACATCCTAGCATAAGGGAAGATGATTCCAGAGCGTCGCCATGCAATTAAACACTCCCCATTAACCCTGAGCACGAGCTCCCAAGACTGTTAAGACTGTTAGACCGGACTGCTCAGTTGCTTTCCCCCCGCGGCTGCACACCACCACCAGGCGCCCCTTTCAGCACGTTTCACCCCACAGCTTTCACAGACGGCTGCCTGAGCCTGCCCAGCCCGAAAGCAGCGCGCCCCCAGAACCCCCCCCGTTCCCGCAGCCTCTCCGCCGGGCACGACGCACGGCGGCGGCCAGGAGAAGGCCGGGGACTCCTCTCTGCCCTCCGCTGGGGGCTGGGGAAGGGAAGGCGCCGGGGCAGGCGCCGGGGCAGGCCCCGGGCGGCACTCACCGGGCCCCGCTGGGTGCTGACGGTGGTGGCCATAGCACCTCCCTCAGGCCCGGGCCCGACCGTTACGGCTCCAACGGCCCCAGCACAAGGCTCCCGCGTCACCTGACCGAGTCCCGCCCCTTCTGGCCCTTTCCAGTGCCGCCCCGCGCGCATGCGCACAAAACAAAGCCACCGGCCGGGTTGGAAGGAACGCAACGCCCCAGCCTCATGTACGCATGCGCTCGCTCAGCGGCAGGGAAAGGATGGGGAAGATGAGCCGGCCGCGCGCATGCGCACTTCGGCGCTGCGGCCTCCGCAGCGCGGCGCGCCGCCGGCCGCCATTTGGGGGCGCCGCGGAGCTGGAGACGGGGCCTCGCGGCCGCCATTTTGTGGGCGCAGACGGCGCGGCTTCCGGCTTTGTGGCTGTGGGGGCGCCCTGAGGGAAGTTCCCCGCTCCCACGGCGTGCGTCTGCCTCGTGTGGGAGTACTCCCGGCCGTTTGTGTGCAAGAAGGCAGCTTTATTATTTTTTTTTTTTTATCTTGTTTTAAACCTTAGTCATCGTCTGGAGAGCTGCCCCAGCTTTAATGGCTTTTCCTCAGCCGAGGATGTGACCTCCTTCGGCTCTGTGTGTGTGATAGCAGTTCTTTCCAGAAGAACAAAAGTGGCTTTAATATTCATCTGAGTGCTGCTTTGGGAGATGAAATCTGATCGTTGCAAAGCCTATTTAAATAACATAACTGTTTCCTGTTGTCAGGATCTGCTGCATGAATTTAGCCCTTAATTAAAATTCTAGTGCAGATTTCGGCAGCTGGAAATAGAACAGTGCAATTAGGAACACTCCAAATATAGCGCTGACTTTTTTCATGCTACCATCTCATCTACATGGAGTGGGAACAGCCTCATCTTTTTACTTGTCTTGATACTCAGAAAAATGAGTACTACAGGATATAATTGATTGGGAGCCATTGAACAAATATAGTTGATGCCAGATGTAGCTCAACCAGGCACCAGTAGAGAAAGGCTCTAATATTCCTTGTCATCACTGTCAACAGTTGGAAGTAAAATTTGGGTCAACCTACAGAACTATTGAAGAAGTAAATAATCCTTCCCTTCCTCCTGCTGATAGAAAAGAAGCCAAATCTGAAAGAAATCATTTTGTTCTAAAAAATAAATGATTTTGTTCGTAAAAAAGAAGGGTAAATTCACCTTTTTTTTTTTTTTAATAGTTGCTAAACAATTTCTTGATACAGGCTTTTTTAGGGCACAGACGAGGCCAATTTCTTGGAGGAAGCTAAAGGCAATGTTTTATTGCCTTTTTCCTCCTGTAGGTCCTTCAGCAGATATATTGCACTACATGAAAGAGCAGTACAATGTAAAATTGAGCGATAAAGAACGTTGAGTGTCTTATAATGTCAGGTATGTGGCCTGTGTGTACAAAGTCTGTGTAGTGATATATTGATTTATTACAAATGCCATCTAGATATAGCCTCTTTTGGTTGATTTGCTTCTTTGCATTTCTTCATACTGTATAATTATGTATGTGCAACCAAGTTTCAGTGATGAAATCAGTTTCTTGAAGCAGCGTGGTTAAAATGGTACGTAAACTTCACAGAGGTAAGGGAAGAAAATCAGCGATTGTCTTCACAATTACAATCTTTGTCATAAAGGCATGTTGGAGGGAAAAAATTGACAGCAAACCTCATTGTACTTCTTATGTATGTAATTACACAGACTAAGAGATTATATCTTACTGTAACTGCCTCTGGTTTACCTACTTACCTTGGATTACATTCAGACTGAGGAGGCCTGGGCTAGCCACAAAAATTTCAAAGATTGAACATGAGAAAACATTATTTTCTCCATAAAATTTTATTTCAACTGGAAAAGTAGTAATACTATCTCAAAGAGTTTTGAGATTTGCATTGCTCGTATAGAGATTTGCAGAGAAAAGAGTGAACATTGTGCTTTCCCAATAGCATTACCATTTTGTAACTGAATGTTTTATTTTCCTGTTTTGTTATTATTCCCAGGAAATACACGTTTTTCCTGTTTTGTTATTATTCCCAGGAAATACACGTTTTTCCACATAGAATCTACTCAGTGATTTTTAATCACCATGTTTAATCCATGCAGTAAAGGATCTGTTGTTACTACTCCCCCTAGGGTGAATTATTATCTAAAGGTGGCCTGGAAACTCCACAAAAATATCGGCTTTGCCATCTAGTGGAGATCCTCAAGAACAGCAAGTAGCCTTCGACCAGGAGAGGCAGGTGTTTTTGCTTCCCCAAGTGCAGCATCACCACGAATAGAAGCACTGGTGCAAAAACATTAGGCAAGGCATCTGATGTCAATCTAGTAATTAAAGTAGGAATGTAAGCCATGGGAAAGGTGGGAGAACAAAAGTCATAAAACCCTGTTACAAGCAACATATGGGCATCATTAAAAAAAAGGTTGAAAGGTAATTAAAGGAGCTCTAATGACAATAAATTACACTTATCTCATAATAAAAATTTTAATGCCAGTTTCTCCTGTGTCATTCTTTCATTTTCATTCCCAGTTCCTTCTCTGTCCTTTTCAGTTCTTCTCATGTCTCTCCTCTAATTTCTTCTCCCCAAATCTGCCTTTTTTTTTCCTTCGTCCTGTCTGTTCTTTCCTACGTTCATCTACCGCTTTTGCTCCTCTCCATCCCCTCTTTTGCTTTGTCCCTCTGTTTTGTCTCCTACATTTTTCTATTTAACTTTGCTTTTGACAGATTTGTTGTAATGTCCTCAATGAAGAACCACTGCTGCAAAATTCCTGCCAATTCCATTTGGTGCTTGTTCACAAAACCAGAGAGGACACTACAAAGGCTGAAGAGTCTGATGCTATGGGGGATGGAGGGCACAGGAAGCTCATTGGGACAGCATCTAACTTTTGGCAAGTGTTTATTTAGCATTAAGCAGTGGGGTCTTAACTGTAAGATTGAAATCTGCCAAGTTATGCTAAGTTATGTGATAATATTAACAATAATAGCGTGGTGACAGTTCTATATTTGTACCTCTTTAATAGCACCCTTTTTGGAAAGCCAATCCTCCCAGTTTATTTGTGTAAGAAACAAAAGAGACTCTTTCATCTAGGAAGTGAATTTCAAACTGTTAGCTCATCTTTTGCAGGGAATCCTCAGAAGCAAACTGGGTGGTTACATTTTATGTCATTTTCTCTGTCAATAATGAGCATCTGTCAGGATACCGGGGGAGTTCCCGCATTCATTTAAACCTGGTTTGTTTGTTGGGGCTTGCAAAGACTGAAGGCACACGGGTGTGTTTTAAAACGCGCTCTGAGCTGAACTAAAGCTGGATAATAAAAGCAGAGTAACAAATCATGGCTGTGCTGTTTAGTACACAGACATTCATTTGGCCCTGCAAATTAGCAAAGCAAGTTTTAGGTTCATTTCTGTAGGTGTTAAAAGCATACAAGAATATTGCGGAATCGCTGTGCTTGTGTTTCGGTTAAGATCAGTCCCTTCTGCCGTGTCCCTGAGGGATTTAGATGCAACAGAAAGGTACAATTCTGTTGCATGGGAGAAAGCATCTCTTGCAAAGTGCAGAGCCCAGTTCCTCCGTCATTTCTTGCACAGTCTCTCAAAGCTGGCAAGGGTGGTGGTGGAGAAGGTCGAAGGGATCTGCTGTTGTGTGGATCCAGCTCATAGCTGAGTGGGCGTACAGCAAAAGGAAGGGGATGTTGCAGGCTTCAATCTACAGAAAAGCCCATGGAGTGCCAGTGTCCTGAGTTCAGCTTCTCAGGAAGTATTTGTCCTTAAGTAGGCTCTGAACACAGCACCAAATACACAACAACAGAGTGCAGTGCTAGTCTTTCGTTCATGGTACCAGCTCCAGCCTGGTGACGCACAACAGAGCTGCAACACTAACATGGAAATCCCAGATGGCATTCAAACTGGCTGTAACAAACAATAATTTCCACTTCAGTAGCATGTGAGGAACTCACAGCGCATTGCAAACTTTAATTAATCCTCACAGTCCAGTTGGGATGCAGAAGGATTACATCCCTCATCACTGAAGGAAAGATAGCTCCAGCACAAACCATGGCAACTCTGCAACATTATTCAGGAATTTCTGCCAGGATGCATACTGCACTGAAACTACAGGGGAATTCAAGTGGATAGAGTGAAGAGAGAAAGAATTAAATACAAACTGAAGCTCAAAATCAGCATTGCATCCCTCCCAGTACCAGGCCATGAAACAGAGATGTTAAACAGCAGGCAATTTACCACCACCGCAACCACCGCATAATTTCATACCCCAGTGTTATAGGTACTGATTGAGCTAGATGAGTATTGGCAGAAGTGTTGTTTGAGCAATTGCGGGGGATTCTAGCAGAAAAGCCGAAAGCACTGCCGAGCAGCTAATAAGTGGCTGTTCTTCAGTCACGCTGCACTCAAAATAGCTTTCCAACAGGGGAAAAAGCAAATTCTATTGGCTTCAACACCTGGTTGAGCAACTTAATAAGGACAAAATTGAAAGTTAGAGCTGAATCATTATTTATTTTATAACTACATCTTCATCACACAGTCCACTCTAAAATGGGAGTTATTTCATTTCAAATCAAGCTCGTGCCAGCTTTTTCTGTAAGCTCATTCAGCACAGAGGTGAGGCGAAGGTTTGTTGAAAACAATTTCTGACAGCAGCTGCTTTAGAGGAGGAGAGCAATCTGCAATCATGGAAAAGATTTTTTTCCCATTCTGCCTTGCCTTTCCCAAATTGTATTTCTTAAGTGTATTTATAATGCACCAGGAAAATGGTAGTAGTGCAAAGACTATACTTAGTATTATTTGGGTAACGTTGATTTCCAAGCAGTACTTCAAAAGTGATGAGCAAACAGTTATGAAAGCAAAATGAAGAGGACACAGAAAGCAGTTTGTTCCTCTCACTGAAATTACTTTTTATGTATTTGAAGACTGCTATTGTTTTACCTCTTAGTTTTCTTTTCTCTGATGTTCAGCCGTTCAGACTAAGCTTAGTCTAAACTTAGGACGATTCCTTTAGCCTTTACTTACAATTATACTTCCATGAAGCTTGGTAATCACTGGTGTCTTCCTCTGTTGTTTTTGTTTGTTTGATTGTTTGTTTGTTTTTCCCCAATAGGATCATACCTTCCTTAAAGTACCCCAGATTGGACATAGCATCCCAGCTGGGGCATAAGCATCTTGAAGGAGAGCTGAAGAATTGCTAGATGTTTTGTAGGTGATACCACTGGCTAAAAATTGCAGTAAGTGTTTGCTTTTTTTTTTCACAGCTGCATGACATTGTTTACTCCCATTCAGCCTATGATGTATGTTAACATCCAAATCTTTTTCTGCCATGCTGTTACTTAGCTTGTCCTTCCTCACCTTTTGTTTTTGCAGTTCATTATTCTTGCCTAAATGCAGTGACCTGTTTGTTTTTAATGAGTTGCATCCTCTCAACTCCTTATGGAGTTGTTCTACAATGCATACCTGTTATGTTTGATTGGCAAAAATATCTATCCACAGTAATTATGAATAAATCAACATGCTTGTTTATTAAAAAAGAAGCTGGTCTCTTCTCTAAGGAGAAGTCTACCAAATGAAATCTTTTTTTTTTTTTATTGACGCAGATTATCATTTTTATCTAGTTTATTTCTCAGATAAGGGAATTCCTGCTGCCTCATTTTTAAAAAGACAGACTTTGGAAGCCTTTATTTGAAAATACAGACTAAGGCACTTAGATTTTTGCATTCTAGAATCACAGAAGGGCATACAGCCTTTTGGGTTGTTATACCCAAGTTTGTATCTACCACCATGCCAGTCAGTAAGTAGACATTACAGTAGAAATCCTGTCTACATGTTGCACCATTTTCCATGCATTTGTTTCATTTTTTCTCTTTTTGAAAGGGTTTCTCAGAAAAGAAAATATATATGTAGAAAAGGGAAGGTATTGTTTTTTGTTTTTTTTCCTCATCGGAATGTAAATTAGGAGAAGGACAGAGAGAAACAATGAAAAATAAGAGTGAAATGATGCAGGAAGAAGCAACAACTTCCTTCAAAACATTGTTTGTTCAGATTTCTTCAAAATATTTCATACTCGATTTGTTCTCTGTTTCCCATTTGTTCTAATATTTTGTGTACATTCAAGCAGTGCAAATGTGAATCTCTGTTCAACATAAAAAACCTTTCCAGCAGGTTCAGGCAAGGGCTTCTGAAAGGTACAGTTAGTTCCCCATGCTCATCACAGTGGGCAGAAATCCTTTCTCTCCCACTCCATCCCCATGCAAGTCAATACTGCTCTCGTACTTACTCAAACTCATTATAGAAATCTTTGCTTATATGCAGCAAAATACAGTTTTTCTCTTTTGTAATTCAGCTAATCTGTCGCTCCTCCTCAATAACAAGATACACATCCAAATCAATATGCTACCTTTCTCCTCTCCTGAACTGTTCTTTACAAAATAAGCATCAGTTTTGTGTGAGAAAAAGAATTGAAGGGAGAAGGCATTCTGCAAGTTAAATGTCATACTTTCTCCCATTGGGTACTTCAGTTTTATAGATACTAGTTTTTATAATGAACAGTGAATATTAAGAAGACTCTAATGGTGGCTTTCAATAGTGATATTTAGCAGGTTCTTTCTCTGGTTGGCTCTCCCTTTTTGTCTTTATATTTTGTGCCTAAGTGCCTGCAAAGAAATCATTATTTTCTGTTAGATGTTTAATCACAAACCTTGCAAGGAAATTTGCTGTTTTCCAAACGGTGCAGAACTAACTTCATTACTACATTGACATATTAGGTACATTTGTCAGCTGTGAAGTTCCATCTTCTTAAAAAAGTCCCTAGCCAATATTCCCTTTGGAAAAGATTATTTTCAAATGATACAATGGCTTGATGTACTATTTCCATCTTTCCTCCAGGTTCTTTCTTGCTGAATGTGACAATTTATGGGAGACAGGTAAGTTGCACAGTAAGTTGCACTGCAGGCTTTGTGCCTGCAGTGGAAGGATTCTTATATGTATTTGTTCTTGTTTCTCTAGTGTCAGATCCTCAGCCTCCTTTGAAGTCAGCACCAATATATACAGAGGGTCTGGAGCATCTCTGCAAAACTGACTTACCTCAGCCTCATGGGAAATCAGTAGGAGCTGCGGGAGTGCAACACTGCTAAAAATGCATATTTTGCAATTTTTTAGCAAGTTTCTTCCAACAGCCTCAAAGCTGTTATGGTACCAGAGGCAGGCCTGAGGAAAAGAAGAATCTGGGTCAGCCAAAGCTTCACTGCTCTCAAACATCTGGACTGGATGAGCCTACATCTGTAGATAAATACATCAAGAAGTTCTGGATTCCTATTTCTGTTCACTGATCATTAGGTGTCATCATATGAGGTGTCACCTCAGTGTTCAGTCACGCAACTATCTGAAAGAAGAAACTTACTTTCTTTGTACAAGGGAGACTTCTAATGAGGTACTGGTCTTTTGTTTAGAGCTAATTGCTTTAAACACAAAAGCAATACTCATCTTATTAGACTTGCTGAAGATCTAAGTTCAGTTTCCGTAGGCTATGTGATCTTGGAAAGTAAGTTGGATCTCATCACACATCCTCTTCACTCCCAAAGATGGGGATATTACCACACCTGCCATATGTTACAATTTGGCACCCTTAGGGGAAGGACTCTATGTCAATAAACATGCACAAAAGGTGAGAGTGTGCTCAAGGTCTCGAGCATTTACTGCAGGACATAATATCCATAGTGCAATTTACAGAGAGAAATTACAGACCAGATATTTAGAGAGTGTACTTCATTCTTTCCATCATTTAGCAGATGGGAGAAAGTTAGAGCAATGGAAGTATTTTCTTAAGACCCCAGTATGAAAGTCACTCAGTGAGTGATTCTCTGAGAGGTATTAACTAGAATTCAATTTATTGCAGCTGACAACACTATAAGGAAAAAGAAGATACTATAGATAACAGTATATGCCTTCAAAGGCCAGGAAACTCTGGATTGTGCACCATTGGAGGATGATCTCCAGTCAGGACTTGGTATATGTTGCAGACCCCATCCATGAAGAAGGTCACTGGCATTTTGGTATGATTTTCCTGAGCTTTTCCAGAATTTTCTTAGAATAAAATAGCTATTTTCATCATTTCTACTGTCAAACAAATGGACATTTGTATGTAAACACATTGCTTCACTAAAAGATAAATACAGGATATGCAGGTGGTGTAATCACTGGTGCCAAATGGGAGCTGCCAAAGGGCTTCTTCAGTACAATTAGCAGGCTAAGTTTTTCCTGCTGCCAAAGTGCACATGCAGCGCAACACGGACTCAGATACCAATGTGTATGGACAGGACAGGACAGCACAGGCCTGCACCTTCTCAGGTAAGCTATGACAGATCACTAACTCCTTAACATACAGTGCTCTTCCAGTTAGAATCTCTGTAAAAGTGGGTGTGCATGTGAACCCTCATGAGACCTCATGTACACCTCAAATTGTATGCAAGAACGCACCTGGAAAGAACAAATGCCAGAAAAGTAACAAACTCAATCAGAGTGCAAATGAAATAAGGCAGGCAAGAAAAGCTAGTTTTCACCATTGTACGTAAAATTTTCAGACAAAGAAAATTAATGTTTAAAATCAACGTGTTGCTGCTTTAAATATAGGTTTAACTAAACTTATAATGAATTGTAAATACAGGAGAAGTCTGTATAACACACAAATATATCTGTGTAACACATATGCTTACATACCTGTTTCAAGTCATTTCCTGCTCAGCTTCTTTGCTGCTTATAGCATTGTGTAGCACCTTCTGGTACATATGGTATCTTCAATGGAAAGGTGTTGTCACCTACTGTAATTGCACAGATTTCCCCTGCAGGAATTCAGCCGTACAACTACATTCAGAGCATAAAAAAAGTGTGAATTAAAAATACAACTTTGCTTTTTTTGTTATAACCAAGCATATATTATTTTCCCCCTAAAATAAAGACAGAAAAGACAGAAACATCATAGGATTATCTGAGCCTTCTACATATCATTCATAAAGACTGCCAAGTGTAGAAAGGACAGTGCTGCATATGTTATTTTTTGGCTCATTCTGGTTCTTTAACCCTAGCTTAACAGATAAACCTTATTTTTGTGTCACCTGTAAATAGTGTTATTGAAACAATTTATCAAAAACAGGGAGATGTTTCCTCTCTGCAGAATTCATCACATATTTATGTGTTATGTGAAGCAACGATTTTATACTGAAAATACATACGCAAACTGTAACGCTGCCATCAGCTCCTACAGAAGCCTCTTAAGTTTTATATATGCCACCATCAGATTTTGGGTGTGTTACGCATACAGGACGGCAGCTGAAGCTGGTTGAGAAGATCTCTTGAAAATTTACAGCAACACAGCTATCCACCCCGTTGCAGAGTTACCTCCAGTAACCCTACCCAGTTCTGGAACCCTTTCTTGGTGGCCATGTTTCCTTTTTCCCTTTGTCCCCAACAAACATTTGTTTTCCTCATGGCTTTCCCTGTGGAAGTGGACAAGAAAAATTAAATAATATCAATCTAGCTTTGCATTGCTGCAGTTGTCAGTGAAATGCCAGTTCAGACTACCTTGGCGCAGGTGCCCCCACAGAGGCAGTTCATCTCTTACTATTAGTATTATGCAATTACATTATTACTTCAAGGTCTCTAGATTGGGTCCTAATTGCACCAGGCTTTTTCTCTGACTAAAGCTGGCCTTTTTGTGTGTACATAAACTGTTCTGACTGATGACGTCGATCCAGGCTAACAGATTCCTACCCTCAGCCTTTTGTTACTGCTCCTTTTTTTGCAAGGGGATATTCCCTGCCTCTGCTCTGCTCTTTTAACTGTACATCCTATCATCCCCTCCCTTGGTTCTGTAAAATGATTCAAGTTTCAAAAAAATAATAATAACAAAAAATAAATGCTCTCAAGTATCAAAAGAGACACTCTTTAATATTACTCCCTCATTATTCAGTTGGGGAACTGAGATACAGAGAGATTAAGTGAGTTGCCAGAGGAAAAGGAGGAAGGTTGCAGGAAGAAAATTTAGTTCCTCTGAGTCACAGTTCAGCATCTTAAATAGAAACCCTCTTTGTTCTGACTTCACCTTACCTCTGAGTGTTGCCCAATCTCTTTATGCTCAAACTTTCCTCTTCTAGGCTGTATCTCTTCTCATTTCAAAGGGAGACTTTCTTGTCACACAGGACAGGCACGAAGGAGATTAAGGGGTTGTTCTAGCCTTTTCATCTCTGGAATTTTTCTTCACTGCTACTGCTGCAAGCTGCTGCATATATCACTAGCAAAAATGATGTCCTGGAATCACAGCTTTCGCTTCGCTGACAAAGGTGTTTTGGTGGTGGTGGTGGTGGTGGTTTTTGTTTTTTCCCAGTATCATATTTGTTCAGCGTACTGTTTGTTTGCTAGCTCCTGCCTGGCAAGCTTTGTCTACTAGCTTTGTACATAAATGTCAGGGATAATTCTGAAGGCTCAGCATGATTACCAGTTGGCCAGCTGCCATGTTGGTCTTTAGGATTTAATTTTCCATCCACAAAGTGGCATTTATTTATTTATTTGTATTTAAAAAGTTCCTCTGTTCCTATTGTCTCTAGATGTACAAACAAAAGGTTTTAGCTAAACATAAATACGCACTGTCTGAATTAATGCCCACTGATGAAAGCCCTTCATAACCAACCTAAACTAACACATGGATCTCTCCTACATCTTGACATTCTTCCATGCTCTTCCTCAAAGTCCAGAGAAAAGATATATTCTGCAATGTGACCCACTGCTGAAAAAACTTGGAAGATGGCACTCTAGTAGGGAAGCAAATTCCAGGATCAAGTATTGCATATTCCTACTTTCAGTCAGATTAGCACAAAGTGCAATTTTTTTGTCTCCTTTGCTTGAGGCAGAGAATCCTCTGTTGAGTTTTTACTGCATGCAGCTAGATACTGTAAAATATATTCACAGTAACAATTTCATTCAAAAATACCTATGGTCAGAACCTAAATTTTCCTTAAATTCTAAAAAAAATGAGTGAATTTATGCATGAAGGCATGGAAGAGGAGATTATTAAATCAATGTGGACAACTCTGCAGTGCCTTTGTAACTATTCTTAAAATAGTAATAGTCCTGCACATTTAAAACTTAAGTACGGGTACAACACTTCCATCAGTGTATCAAATTTATGGCCACTAAACAATACTGGAATGTTGCTCATGATAAAACAGTAACCGAGAACTCCAAAGCAAGCTGCTACTAACAGCAGGAGCATTATGATGCTCCAAAGGCAACAGAAGAATTTTTGTTTTTTTAACCAAAGGGAGCAAGTCCTCCAGAAGTTTGGCTTCAGCAGACTCTTGCAGTAAAGAAAAGCATGCCTGGGATCTGTTTTCATTCACTACCACCAAAAATGCAGCTTTCTCAGCATATTCTTCTAGTCTGCCTTTCATCTGCACAATGCAATTCCTCTGAACTTTCCTGAGCTTGTCAAATTCTTCTAATACGTTCCTTAACTGGTGGACTCGGAGCTTTTCTTGCTTGTACATCTTCTCCTTCAACACCAGTTTGCCTCTCATTTTCAAGCATATTCCTCACTCCTGCTATATCTTTCCCTTTATACTTGTTACTATCCCAGCATGCAGAAATCCAGCAGGACATTCCCATGATCTCTGCCTTCAGTTGTTCGTTGATTTTTATCCAGATCTCTACTCTGCAGTTCTACCTGTTTGATCTTGTTTTCTCTGTCTTTCAGTTAGATTCCACTCAGATTCTGGACTGATCCATGGCCTACAGCAACCCCTAAATAAACTAAAGCTGCCCCACACCTACACTATTTTATTTGTACGTCTACTGTCGCTATTTTAAAATTAGGAGCAGCCTAGACTAGCTGTCTACAGCACTGTCATTGCTACTTTCACATCATCCCCATCCTCTGGTGCTCCAGTTCCAGGGCAAGCAAAGTGGGCTGCGTAATGCTGTCTACCCTACTCTCCAGTGAAGATCTGCAGCACCTTTAGAGCATCTGTGTGTTGGAATAATTAATGAGGTTTCCGAATCCAGCTCATCAACCTTCAAAGTTTTTTCTGCATGTCAGCAGTTCTTCTGCTCTTGCTGGCAAGTGTCATTTCCAGGGCAGGGCCTGCAGCTTCCATTAACTCGGCGTACTTCCACACCAAATCCTCGATGCAGCGTGTTGTGCCTCTCAGCGCACGTACTGCTTCTTTCTGACATGACCTGTAACAGGCTGTGTGCATCCCTGTGCCAAACGTCTCATTCTGCATTGTCGGTGGCTGAAGCACTCCAATGACACCAAAGATCCTGTTTTTGTCACAGTCAGTAACACCATGGGAAAGAAAAGGAAAGGAGAAGGAAATGCAGGCATTCATTAGTTGGAGCCTGGGCAATACCGGAGGATTTTATTCAGCTGCAATATAGTTTTGTCTGAGTGAGTTTCAAAGGTGAGCTGTATTAATACCAAGCTATTTTCTTCCCTTCTTTTTTTCTGCTTGCTGGTAATGTATCTCCCTGTTGTTAGAAACCAATTAGCGAGTGTATGGCACTGCAGAACCAGCAACATGACTTTCCAAAGGATCTTTACTGTCTGTGCAAATTCTCCTTCACTACTGTTACATAATCCTCTCCTTCTGGATGAGTTATTCTTCCATTTTATGCTGTTCTAGCATGAAATTACAAAGCCCCATGTTGCAAATTAGATCCCTGTAGGGATATCGTATGTATCAATAACCCAACTCCAGCTGGCCTCAAAAAACTGACCTTTTTAAATGCCTCAAAAACTGCCCTCTTGAATGGGACTGTCCACTAACCTCGCAGTGGAGAGAAGGCAATAGGGACAAGGAAGATTGTCACGTTTTGCATTGTAAAGTTTGAACTTGCCAGCCTCATTTTCAGTGTGCAAAATCATTATTGTTTTTAATAAGTTTGGAACATACAGCAGCTCTGAGTCACTTTTATTAAAATATCTTTGAACAACGTCCCTTTATACATGCCTCACAAAAAAGAGTGTGGGGAGAGAGAAGGGGATTCAGAGATGTGCAGTGAATTTCTATGGAAGAAAAGCCTAGTTGGGAGGACAGGAGGCGACGTCCCAACTTATTTTAACCCATACAGGATTTGTTCATCGCAGCTAAGGCTCACTAAAGCAGCACTCCACCGGCTACATAAAACCCAAGGGAGATTTTGGCAAGAGATCATCACCGAAAAATCCCTGATGATGACTCCTCACATGGCTTCAGGATGCCTCCTGAGGACTCCCTGTGGCTGTTTCAGATGTGCAGCCTCCCTGCCTGTGTTGTATACAGATGCAGGAGAGAAAGACAAACTCCTGTAGACAACAATGTGGGAATATTCCCATTTGAGGAGGATAAAAATGTTCAGCTTTCAAAACGGAAGGGAAATGCTCCTTGGACCAGTGTGGCTTGTCACAAAACTGGAAAAGAAATATCTACATTCAACATCAGTTCATCTACTGGAATTACACGATCAGAAGTCCGAAATTCTAATTTTCTATTTGAAAGAAAGTTGAAAGGCCAGACAGTTACACCAGAGCCTGCTGTATTTAAGGGAGTATTCAGGTTTGGGTTGGCTAAAGTAAAATGCTCAAAAGAAAAATGTTGTGTTGAATAACATGGAAATACATAGTTTAAACTCATTCCTTATTCAACAATATTACTACATATGTCAAAAGGAAGCTGGTAAAGGAGGGAAACCAAGATTTGACCCTAAGTTAATTTCATGTTCCCTTTGCTTTGGACTGATAAGCATCAAATAAAGTTTGTGCTAATCAAGAGGTTACAAAACATTATAGAGGTGGATGATTACTGCTGATTATGGTAAAAAAAATAAAAATTACAATATTTCAACTTTTCATGCACAAAAGTAGAAAGTCTTGAGAAGCCATTTCCTTCTCTTCTCTCTCCCATCTCTTCCCCCTCCCTGGTGCGTCACCATATCCATTCAGAGAACAGCAGGAGCGAGAATCAAACAGAAAATCATGTTGTTCTGCTTTCCCTTTTATCATATTCAACACTTGACCCAAGCAATCAGGAAGCAATTAAAAGCTTCTGTTTCAACTCCCCATCCTGTTCAAATTCTTGCCCTCATTTTGTTTTCTGAAACTTCGCTCTTTTAAAAGCTTGCCAGTGTGTGTGTGTGTGTGGCAACTTACAGACACATGTATGCCCTTGTTCTTTCAGTCAAGTGATATTATAAAATGTCTTTTCATTTCTAACAGGGTTCAGTCGTCTTTGTAACAAACACGTCCTTTAACAAAATTCTCAACCTTAGTGCTTTTCAAAATGCCTCTAATGATTTCTAATTTACTGACATTTTCCCTGAGCCCCTCATCAATTTGACTATTCAAATTGCTAGCAGTGTTAATAATTCCTCTGTCTCCAGCAGACCCACTGTAGACCTTGAAATCCCTCTGCTGCCTCTGCAGACAAGAACACATCTGGCTGCGCATCCATACCACACTGGATCAGAGTATTTATTAGCCTGGCAGCCGAGCCTCATCACCATGCAATATGATGATTAACGGCTTCATTTTCACCATTGCTATCCAGAAGGGCCTCTCACGGGGCCATTTCCTCCCCTTACTTCTGTCTTACAGTGGTGTAATTCCACTGATTTCAGCACATGGAGAACAGCGTGAGCACAAGGGTCCGTGTTTCTAAGGGTTTGTGGGGAAGATTTTGAGAAACATTTGGAGCTGGATGCCAAATTTTCCTTCCATGTCTTTGAAAAAGTCCAGATGTCTGTACTTTGGGGGAGATTTGAAGGGGAAGCAGATGCAGGCTGACCTGTCTTCAGACAAAAGCCCAAATTTCTAAAATGGCCCGATGTGTGCTCTGAGCCGAAGATACAGAAACAAGCTGGGCATGACCTTGCTGCACGTCAGCGGAAGCGTGCTTATTGCTCTTACTCTGTGGTACATGAAAGGCACTTGGAAATGGTTTATCTATGAGGGCAGTTCAGCCCTTGGAATGTTTTGCATTCTAAATTTCTGGACAGAGCTCCCATGCAGGGGCTGCTTTCTAAGTCACTTACTTCAAAATTTCCTGGACCGAAGTGCTGATATCCGTGGTGGTACACATGCAGCTAGCAATGGATGGGTGCATTTCCTAAAGCAGACCCTCCTGCTTGTACATGCAGAACACAGACATGAACTACATCTGCTGACACTGCACCAGACAATGAAAATAACCAAGCTCAGACAGGGACCTGATGGGCTGCAGCAGATAGTTAGGAGAGCTGTTGTAAAGCAGCAGTGCTGTGGGGGAGAATCCCTTCACAATTGTAGCCCAGCAATTAGAGCATGAGGAACTTGGTAAAGATTTCTAGTCTAGTCTTTGTTTTAACCAGAAACTTCCTCATAATTGATTTACTTAGCTCTTCTGGGCCTTGGTTTCCTTGTTTGTGAATCTGCAGTTGAGATATCCATCTTCCCGGGGTGATGTAATTAGCTTATGTTTACAAAATGCTTTGTGATACTGCAATGGAAATTAATGAGTACAAGGAGTGCTTTCTATATCTATGAGAATGTAGGGTGCTTTACTTCACCCTAGTTTTGACAGAACACTGGAGTGAAACCAGATCAAGAGGACAATGTAAGTGACTTTTTCAGGCTTTTTATCTGCATGTTCGGTAAAACCGGGGCCTTAATAATTACTGAGCAGCTTGAAAGAGTGGTCTCGATGCCTCTGGGGTTATGGGTACTCAGGAAAAGTTACACAGATCTGGGATGGTCCACAGCAAACAGAAGTCAGTCTCTCTGAGTAGTGTTTGCTCCTTGAAAAAATAATTTTGCTTCTGTGAAAAAACAAGTCCAGAGACAAATCTGCAAACATAATGGCAGGATTAAGTTTCACGTCTCCACTCAGGTAGCTTTCTGAGGAAGACAAAAAATATGGTTTCGCAGTGCTGATGATTTCTGACATGGACTCCAAAGTTCATAATGATTATGAGGTCCTAAACTAAAGTTAATATGCCCTACATGGAACTAATTTCATACATTCGGATGCAATGCTTTTGAATTATACCACATAGAAGTGATCAGAGCAGACTTTGGTCCTCACTCAGATGTTTTATGAAAACACAAATTATGAACTTCTGATCTAGATCAAAATCTAATAAAGTCACCAAGGAATAAAGGTAAGTTAAAGCAGCCACACCTTCAACAGCTGATAAGCAGGACTCTGAGCTGTGAAGGAAGGGTTTTGAGAGAAAGAGCAGCACTGATCCCTTCTGCTGCACTTAACTTCTTTGGGAGGCCAGCCCTGTCTATAGGGCTACCAAGGGCAGCAAAACATTAGAGACAGCTAATAGTCCAATCAAGACTGGTGGGTGATGCCATATTGGAGATCCCTTAGAGTCGCTAGCCCTGCTTCTCTGCATCTTTCTCTCAGATGCTGCTGACACTCCATTGCCGAGAGGATCTGTTTCCCCATATGCATTGATTTGTGATATTAAAAATAGCTCCTTCATGCTTGAAGGCTGAGTGAAGAGAGAGAGGCATTCTTTTGTTCCATCGTCTCTGGAGATTCCCCACAGCCACAGTGCCTTTTCAAACAAGCTCAGAGTAACATGTTAGAAACTTATTCTCACACTAGAAGGAGGCAGTCAACATGGAATATAAATTTGTTTTTAAAAAAACAGAAGATCAAGGTTTAAAGCTTTTGACGCTGCCATTGCGTTACCGTAAAATCTTGATTCCTATCCCCTCTCCTGGGATTCCTGTCCCCTAACTGGGGGACGGCCACCCTGTCACGGGGTGGTAACAGGAGATGGGCACATCAGCTTACTGACTCCCAGCCACTTTCTGCTGTGATTGCTCCCTGTGCTGGCATGTGCCAACAGATGTCCCAGCAACCATGGGTTTGCTCTGCTCCTCCTCCTGCGCAACCCAGCTCTGTCCCCTCATCCAGCATGGACTGAAGTCCCGTTCTTCCACTGCCCCAGCCGCTTCTCCCAGCCGCATCCCAAGCTCTCTATCCAGGCTTTGCTTTTGCACCTCTACCAGCTTCTCTTGGATTTTATTTTATTTTTTTAATTCTAGTTCCCCACCATAATCTGATTCTTTCCCAGGGACTGAGCTTGCAAAATTAGAAGTTGACTTACTTGCCAGAGACCAATTAAAACCCAATTTGGTGTACTTCCTTTACATATATTTTTTAACTGCCTGATTAAAACTTCTCCCTAGTTCTCTTCTTCCTTCGCAGAAACAGGAAAAGCACTCATTAATCTTCCTCCATTGCATTTCCACATTTCTGGAGAATTTTAAATCGACAAATGGGGCCTTTTGACCAGTTCACTTTCCTTTGCAGTATATTTTCTCAGTTTCTTTTTACCTTTGAGACCTTGTGCACTCAAGCTATTTGCAATGTCTACTTTATACTACACTCAGCTCAACTGATTCAGCATTTCAGGCTTCACAGCTCCTTCCCATATCCTGACTCAGGAGGCCAGACCTTAAAACACAGTCCTCAATATTATGAGTTTATGCAGGAATTAACTATGATTTTATATTGTCTCTGGTCTATCCCTGGCTCAGCTTAGTTTCATGTCATCATTCTCATCATGCTCCTTAAAATAACCTTCTTTTTCCATCTGGAAATTAGAACTAACGAGAACAACTTTAAAAAGTGGACTCTGCCTTGACATGAACAATCAGAAGGTCCTCACAACAATTTAGCATCCCAAGCTACGAACCTGCTGGTAAGTCCCCATCCCATCCCAGACAACTAACAACAGGCACAACGCAAGGTTCTGTCTCCTGTACACACTTCGATGATGTGAAACATGGTGTGAACACTTCAACGGAAAGCGAGAGAGCCCCAGTTCTGTTGCATCTGACAGAAGTGACAATGGGGACTTGCAGCTTAGCAAGCCTAGTCTACACAGGAAACTAAAGTAATTCTAAATTAACATGAGTAATTAGCAGCCTTAGATAACATAATTGCTATGCAGAACTTCCCAGTTTTAGTTAGCATTCTGTATTAACTACTATGTAATTATTAAGGCACCATACTCAGCACCAGCAACTTAATTATCTTTAGTATCACTGCAGTCTCAAGCTTGAATGCTGATGATTAATAAAACATAATTATTTACGTTGTAATTGTGGCATTTTAATTAAACTGAAAATGCACTTCGTTTGCTTTTTGCCACGGTGTTAATTTTTTAAATTAAGGTCAAATCTTTTTGTCAAGCATTTTTTTTATCCCTAATTGCAAGTTAGATAGACTGATCTCTTGTCATTTTAAGAAACCATTGTGACTGGTGGTGATAAATGAGTCTTGGGGTAACAAACCAGCCTTATTTCTACAGAGTTATGTAATCCCAGTCCTAATAAACAATGCCTTGATACGTTATTTCTCTAAAGTAACTCCAGTGCACGTAAGCTCCATTTAATTTTCTTTGCAGGGATGAGTTTGTTATTATGTATATTATGAGAATACTTACAAAGTCCCATTGAGACCAAAGAATTTACAGACCAGCAAGACCAAAGGTGAAAGGGGAAATGTTGGCTTATGGAAGTGAAATGATCTCCTCATTGTCACCTAATAAGTCACTGTCAGAGCAAGGAACAGAGTCAAGGCCTCCCAGCTCTTATTTCTGGGCTTTGCCTGCTAGATCTCATCACTCCTCATGTTAGCAAGTTTAGAAATACCAAATGTGTGGAGGCACTTAGCCCTTATTTTCATAACAGGGCTCCTGGCCTCAGTAATAATAAAACTTTTTTTTTTTTTTAATGCGTTTTTGTAACTCCTCTGACTTCAGAGGACTTCTTTCTGATTTACACTAGCACAAGATGGATCAGGTCCAAGATTAATAGCTTTCCTCAGAATGCCCGAGTGCAGTTAAAATTTGGTTATGTAGCGGAAGAATGATTTCCCTGCCATTACCCAGAAAAACTGACTATGAATTTTTAGCAGTAGGACCAAGTTCAGCCGCAGTTTTTGCCCTCTGAGAGACTCATAATGCTTGCCACTGCAAACTTTATAGGTGAGCTTCGGGTTTTTTTATATACAGTCAGAATATAACTTAACTCAAAATGTCAATGTGTTTGCCTTGGGGAGAATAGGAGGGAGAATTATCTAGTCCATTTCAGGGATTATTCTTAGTTGTGCTTGCTGTATTGCCATATCTTCCAAGTTACAGGACTGGAAGCCTGGAGGTGAAATGGCTTAGCACGGGATCAAAAGCCAGGTTTTGGGAGCACAGTGAGAGTGGATTTGTCATGAAGACTGACTGAAAGCCATGCTAGACAGCAAATGAAGACTGGAAAAGATCCAGGGGAAAAAAAAAAATAAAAAAATCTGTCTGCTTAGAAAAGAAATGGGTCATGGAAAGGAGGATGCTTGGGGCTGGTCTGCTTAAAACAGAAGCAAGAAATTAGCAGAATTCTGAAACTAAAGGAGGTTCTGTAGGAAGCATACCTTAAAGGTGAGCAGGGGGAAGAGAAGAAAATGTTATAATTGCAGAGCTGTTTAAATGTGATTTAACCTCTGGCCTGAGCAAATCTAAGACCTATGTGTCTGCTCAGCCTGGTACAAGAGGAAAACAACTGCCTGCCAAGAAAGGGGCAACCTTGCCTGTCTATAGAGATAGTGCAAATATCTCTGGAGCTGTATGTTAAACACTTGATGAAAACTTGAACAGGTGTTTAGCTCTCAGTTTATAGGGAAAAAGAGTCTATGCCCCCTGTGCAGATTTATAAGCATGTGCCCATCATTTCTAGCTTTTACAGTGGTCTGGTAAAAAGGCTAATGCCCAAATCTCTTCCCCATCACTGAGGAAAAAACAAAACAAAACTAAACAAAACAAAAAAACAATGCAAGAGCAGATCAACAGGTAACAAGAAAAACAAGAGCCTTATGTGAGAAAACTCATACAAGTCTTTCCATCCACCTTCAAATTCCCCTTCTACATTTGAAAGTCCTCATTTTTCAAGATGTAAATAGCAGTAATTGCAGGTCTGGATGATCTTCTCATTTGATTCTTCTGTTGTAACTTCTGTGAAGCTGCTGTGGACTTACATAAGCAAAAGAAGAGTCACAAAACCCCTTACTCTAGGGATCACTTGCCTATTGTTTTTGCTGCAGATCTCTTAATCTCTGGAGATTATTCTTCAGTTACTTAAGCATTCTGTCTGAATTTCAAGACATTGTAATAATGAGCAGGGTGAGGACAGGGGATTTGTAGGCATTAAGAGAAGCACTTTCATTTTGTCCTGAAGCAGACATATAAAGTTAGGGATGGCAGCTTGATTCTTGAAGCTATTGGAGGCTTTGGGAATGACAGTACTTGCCAATTTAGTGAGAAGATAACAGAGCTGATTTATGCCAGCTAAGGACTGAGCCAGATTCTCTAGTGCAGCACAGCCGTCATGAAAGCGTCCTACACTATGGCCTCATTAGCTTGGAAAGATGTCAGCTCAGTTCTACTGCTTAGGTAAAACAGAAGGATGCTAAAACTTTTCTCAATCAGATTTATTATACATATTTTCATCTGTATCAGGTGAGCAGTGTGTGACTCTTTCTTTCAGAGATAATCCCTGCCAGAGTAATCCCTATTTCTATCACTTCAAGATTACTTAGCTGCTTTACCCTTTGCATGGGGCTTTACTTTAATGCCCCTGGGAAACTCCAGTTGAGGAACAAGTCTACAACCAGTTTTCAAAGCAGCATCATGACAAAAATATTATACCAATATTCCTGGGTCTGCAGCACCTGCCACTAGGTTTCTAGATGGAGTTTAAAATACTAGGATCAATCTATAAATCCCTAAATTTATGGGATATGATTACCAGAGGGACTGCCTCTTGATTCCTTCGCAACTGTCCTGACGGAGATTTCTAGGGATGTTTCAGTGGGAATTCTCTGAGTATAAATAAAGGAGGTCATAGACAGAATGCCTTTCACGGGGATGGGCTAAGTGCTAGAGATACCTGGACAGAGTCTATATTTTGTAAAAGAAAAAGGAATTGTTTAGAGCAGTTTTACTACAAACTATAAATATCTGTAGTCCATAGGATAGGAATGAACAGGAAGGCATGAGTCTACGCAGCAGCTTTTATGAATTTATATGCATTTAATTCCTGCTACGTGTTTAGGGCTTTGAGGCAAGAAGCAGAGTACTGATTTTCTGGTGCAAAGCAGTTGCACTTAGATTTCCTACCCCAATATACATGAATCCTTGGCTGGCACAACTGCCTCAGCTCCCCCTTAAGTCCCTCTCCCCAGAGAAAACATCGTGGCTTGCCCTGCTACAATTTCTGGGCATTGGCTGCGGTGCTGGGGGCATTCTGCAGCCGTTGTTTGTGGCAGGGTGGCCAAACTGGCCCAGCTATGGTGGAGCATCAAAACCTCGCTTTATTCCTTTCACCTACACTAGGGAGTTTTGAATCTTGCTACACTGAGGAACCATCCTTGAGGATAATAAACAGGGCAAATGGAATGGGGTGTGCAATCAGAACACTTTGTTTGCCTTGTTTAGATTGAAATGTGCAATCTATGTATAATATTGGGTCCAATCCACTTTCACCTGAAAAATCCCCATTTAGCTTCTGTGGCTCTAGATCACTCCTCCTGAAAGGAACAGCCATGGCAAAACTCTTACAAGAAATCCAAGCTAGTTAAATGTTGACAACTGCTGTACAGAATAATAGTATTTTGATAAAGACGACAGAGCTACGGAGGTATTATCTCCATGCAATGAATTATATAGATCTTGAATGCTTTGCATAATTGCTCAATATTTGTCTATTACTTTCATCTAAAGAGCTTTTTATTACGACTACTTGCACCTCCACATGTTGTCTTTCATATAATGTTTGGTATGTAATACACTTCTAATTCTGAAAAACTAAAAAAATTAATTAAAAACATAAATAAATGATCTTATTACATGGCTGAGCATATTCACCTTCCACTTCACAGAGTTTCTTCAGAAGAAGGAGCATTGCAAAAGGTCTCAAGATCCACATTTCATTAAACAAGTAAATACAAAGACAGTCATATAAAATTGCATGGAATATTAAACCACATCTCACTTGAGTATAAACAATATTAGGTTTTGATATAAGCCATTATCAATCAGATGAGTATGCACAGTGCCATTTATTTTATGCCCAATTGCTTTTGCCACGGTTGTTTTCTTCATCAACTCTTTCTTGGTGAATTCAGAGGCAAAATGGAAAAGAAAACAAGCAGCCCCCACCCCCCAACATCACAGTATTTTGCACATGTTTCTTTAATTTAGGGCTTGGGTTTTTTGTTTTCTTTGTTTTATTTAAGTTTAGTTTACTTAGATCTTTCCTACTTTTCATTGATTTATGATTCCTATTGTCATGGCAACACCGAAACTCTGCTCCACCTTTCTTCTCAGTTAGCCTTAATATGAGCCGTTACCACCCTGGGCATTCGGTAGTCCTTTAAGTGTCGTGCAAGTCAGGAGCTGAGTATTCCTGGGCTGGGTTCTCACTGGCAGCACAAACCTAAATGAAGCATAAATCAATGCATTTGCTTCAGAGATTATTGTCTACAAATTCAAGCAGACATTTGGCCCTTTTTTGGCAATACAGCTAGCTGCTGGACAGCACATGAATCATAGAACATCCTGAGTTGAAGGATCCGCAAGGATCATCAAGTCCAACTCCTGGCTCCACAAAGGACCACCCAAAAAACAAACTGTATGTCTGAGAGTGTTTGTCCGAACAGTGAAGTTCAACAAGGCCAAGTGCAAGATCCTGCAGCTGAGCCGGGGCAATCCCAAGCACAAATACATGCTGGGTGGAGATTTGATTGAGAACAGCCCTGATGAAAAGGACTTGGAGGTGCTGCTTGATGTGAAGCTCAACATGAGCTGGCAATGTGCACTTGCAGCCCAGAAAGCCTCCTGTCCCCTGGGCTGCACCAAAAGCAGCGTGGGCAGCAGGGCAAGGGAGGGGATTGTCCTCCTCTGCTCTGCTCTCATGAGGCCCCACCTGGAGCCCTGCATTCAGCTCTGTGGCCCCCTGCACAAGGAGGACGTGGATGAGGACATATTAGAGTGAGTCCAGAGGAGGTTTTATCTCCTGACCTTGTGGTGCCCAAACCTGCACACAGTGCTCAAGGTGAGGCTGCCCCAGCACAGAGCAGAGCAGGACAATCCCTTCCCTCGACTGGCGAGCAGTGCTATGCCTGATGCACACCCTTGTTGCCTGCCAAGTCTGGCTCGTATTCAACTTGCTGCTGACCAGAAGCCCCAAATGTAATAACTGGGGAGTTAAGGAGCCTATCTGGTTTTGGTGGCTTTAATAAATAATCCCTCTGAGTTCTTTACAACTAAATACCAACTCTTCTATTCTTTTTATATAGGCCTGTTTGAATTTCATGGCGTGGTTCCAGAGGACAATCCCCTGTTTGCTGCCTATGCTGGAAGGTAAGTAGTGGATGTTAAGAGGAGGAGAGGATGGCCTCATGCTTAAGGTAATCAATGATACCTTGAGAAACCATATTCTTTCCCTGCCCCTGTGACAGACCTCAGATAGCATGCTGCAAGATAAGAAGTCACATATTTGACATGGGTTCATTAATTACTTCCTACTCCTTAGTATCTGATCAGATGTGCTAAGAACTTGCAGCTAAAATTAGCATCAATGAGAACTATTTAATTTATAATGCCCAACACAAAGTGAATAAACAATTTGCATCTAAATCACTCTGTCTCAATTTCCATCTGGAGAATGAATAAAAATAACAAGAATGCTGCGGGAGAAAACGTATGAAGTACTGGCGTGGTATAGTGATGAGTGCCATGGACAGGAAAACCAAGAGGGAAATTAATAATTGTATTTTTATAAGAATTTGTTTAATATTCAGTAAATACCTGACCTGCTAACCAGTGAGCAATGAGAATAAAATTAACGTTTGTTAGATAAAAGTAAACACTCTTGGACTAAAAGAGGTACAGTCACCTGAAAATAAAATTCGGAACTGAGATTGTGTTGCACTATGATCATCTTAAACTCAGGAACTTCCCAACTTCAAGCTGTCTGGCTTTGCAGCCTTAGTGATGAAACTAGTGCTACTTGCATGAAAAACTGCAAATATGCTGCTGAGTTCAATTCCAAAACATTGTAATTTTAAAAAATAAGGACTCAGCCTCTATGCAGTATGTAAAAAGACTGCATGTATCATCCCAGAACTTACAGCACATAAGCTCTGAATGAATTTTCTTATAACTTACAAGTAAATCTATTAAGTAGATTAAGTGAAATTAATTAAAAATAGAGTCCTACCAGAGATCCATCATCTGTGACTCTTTTGATTTGGACTTGAATTGATTTGGACTTCCTTACAAATAATATAGTTACTTCCAACATTTCAGATAGCAAAAAATTACCAAAATCCCCTCTTTGAAGACATTAAATGGAAGTTAGCAATTGTTATGATTATTTAGGCCAGTGACAAGCTTGAGTCAAGTTAGCATATGTCAGCATCTGGGGAGATCAAGTGAAGGAGTGAAGGAGGGGTCTGAATGTCTCAGTCTGCTCAGGCAAAAGCACCTATAAAACTGTTAGCTGGCATGAGGACTCACAAGGGTAAGAAACTGGCAGTTTAAATGCTGATTTAGCTGAATAGTGGCTCCCAGGAGGACACTGTCATGAGGGAAGAAAAACAAAACCACAGCCTAAGAGACTGGCAGCTACCAATATCCTCATATTCTCTTTTCTGTTTGCCCAGAAGAGATGGGAGTGATGCAGGCTTCCTGAGAGCATGCTGCTGTAGGAAAAACCTAGGTTAAACACCATGTCTGAAATCATTGTCCCAAGAGTGATGTCTAAGTAGTGTCTGTTCTCATGCTGCTGCTCTTTAAGGTGCCTTCAGACAAAAGCATGGTGAACATGACAACCTTTCTAGAAAGACAAAGGGACTCTAGCATACCCTATATATTCCCTGTTTTCTCTTCTTTTTTTCCATAGTACATCCTCCATCTGCAGGTCTTTGGAAACACTCTACCCGCTGTGTCTCAATGCCTCTGTGGCCAAGCTATTGTGTTGAGCAAAGAGATGGACCATGCCATAGTCTGTAATGCTGCAGGGAGACAGCATCCCCATGCCGAGTCTCAGAGGCTGAAGAAAAAGTCCTCTGCATGCTAGGGGTCCAACTCCTGTTAATCAGGAGTAATAAAGAAATAGACTTTGATCTGAGGTAATGTAATGCTGATCTGCATGAATTACATTAAACACGATCACTTTAATATCCATAGTAGGTGCTCTGGGTGACCAGCCTGTTAACAGAACTCAGCTACCACACAGGGTATATTTGCATTTTTTTGTTGTTTCTGGTTTGGGAAAGGTTTTATTTTGGATAAAGTGAACTCATGTAAGGCTTCATATCAACAGCCGCAGGGCAGAAGTAGGGCTGTTCTTCCCATTCATCACCGACTTGTTGGCCACGGGTCTGCCCACAAGCGATGGTGGGATGGGAGAGTTTTACTGACAGGCAACTGGCAGCAGCTATGTTGAAGAGAACAATAATATTCCTATGCTCTGTCAGTTTGACGGCCTACAAGGAAGCCACTTCAGTACCAGTTTATGGATTGGAGCTGAAAATACCTTTTTTTTTTTTGTCATCTAGCAAAAACAGAGGTCTCAGTGCTTGCCTCCTTTCTGCCATGGTAAATAAGCAGGAATAAGTTACAAATGAGGTGAGACATGTATTTACAGACAGGTTCTAATCCACACAGTAAGTCAAAACTCATTTAAGTGGGAACAGTGGCTGTATATGTTCATGGAGAGATTAGAGATGTAAGGTTTAATTCTTCAATTTGTATACAGACACTAAATCAATGGGATTCCTGAGCATGCAAAACTCAGCCAAATCAATTGTCTGTCCTGGGAATTAGATTAGACGCTGTCTGCAAGACAAATTGCTATATGTTGACTGCAACCAAAACCAAGACTTCTGTGAAAGGTGCCTTGAAGACTAAGCCACCTCCTAACTGAAGAATGACAGTTTACATAAGAAAGGCAAAATAATAAAAAAGAATTGTCATTAGGCACCGTATTGATAAAGAGAACGTCTTGCATTATTTGACTGGGATCTTTCCACTCATGCTATAAATGCTATTCTGCTGTCTGTAAATCATGTTAAAAAGTAAGACTTGTTAAAAAGTAAGACTTTCAACGTATTCACATTTTTCATATACATTGTGCAAGCAAGTGCACTGGGCATAGAGGGAAGGTGACTATTTTCAGGCAACCAAAGGAAATTGATCCTTTGGCTACCCCAACTGGCCTCTGTTTACATCCCTTTAAGTAGTCCATCCTCACCGAACCCGAACTCCCATAAAGCAACACCACCACCTACAGCTCAAACACCAGACTCTCCACCATATGCTAACTGCACCTCTGCCTGTCCTGACCTAAAGATGTCATTACACCTAAGAGAAACAGATTTCTTCTTTTGGAAATATGCAGTATCACTTTAATTTTCATTATCCATAGTAAGAGCTTGGTTTGGGAAAAAAAAAAAAAAAAGGCAGCACCTCCACACGATGCTTTTAAAGAAAGATTCTTCTTTATGTCTTCCCCCTGCACTCTGACTTCTGCAGTACTGTACTCTCCAGGAAATGTCTGCATGCCTTGTAAGCAGAACTTTCTAGTTCCAGAGCAATCCAAGTTCTTCATAAATTTGTATTTCTACGGATAAAAAATACCTACATCAGCAATTGGAACTCATGAGCTGAATGTTATGGAGAGAGCCTTCTTTTCCTCCTACTGTAAATGGATACCACAGCATAAAACACAGTTCTACTGCAGTAATTTCCTAGTGGCTATTTCTCATTTCGGTTCTTTGTCCCATGTTGCCAACCTCACTGTGCCTCTGGCAGGCTGAAAGGGATATTTCCCCCCATTTCACAGAGGTGGGTACCAGGCTGCATTGCGCAGTTGAAACCATGGTCTTCACAGTGACAGAGAGAGAAAGCTAAAATCTTGTTGCTTGCAGCTAATGGAAGTTGAAGGGAAGTGAGAAAACCCACAGGTGCTGTTCTGTCCCATGGCCTTGACCCATTCCTCCCCAAAACAGTACAGCCACTTTGTTAGTGGCTTTTCACTTGCTGTCTGCCCTAGAAGGTTGTTAGTGCTTGTTTTGTACCAGTGCAGTTCGGCTCTTACAGGGAACCACAAAATCTTCAATGCAGAGAAGGGCAGCGATTACCCAAATTTATTGTCTGAAACCCTGGCTGCGCCTGTTTATGCACCATGTTTTCTATTGTCACCAGATGTACAGTTATGCAGAATAATGCATACAAATTGTTCTTAAGATGCAGTCCTAAGTCAGTCAGGTAGCTGTTTATAGCTTCGGCACCAAGACAGTGGTTTATAGCTTTGGCATTAGTCCAGTCAAGGAAGCTGAACTGGCCCTGCTCAGGTCTTTTGTAGTGTTGTTGTCTCATAGTTAACCAATTCATGGTCAGAGGATGCTTAAATATTTAAGTATTTCAGGGAACTGTAGGTAAGTGCTGTTAAAATAAAATAAAATAAATAATAATAATAACAATAGTAATAAAGAATAAAACAAGTATGTGTGAATTTACCAGTGGCTATGCTCTAAAAAAAGCCTAAATATTCATTGGACAGAGGATTTTCTTTTGGTGAAAAGGCACAGTAAGCTTAGTAAGCTTTCACTTCAAATAATATGGCTGTGAGGTCTGTGGTACTGATACTAATTTACACCAGCTAAAGAACCGAGCTTGTCTGTGTATATTTCCAGACCCCTACAGTATTCATGCCATGCTGTATATTACACACATACTTAAAGGAGTTGGAACTGACAATAGAAAATGACTGCTGCCAATGCTGAACAGTGATTGACAGTGAGCTATGATTAGACGCAGCCACAGGGATCTGGTGTGCAAACACCTTAGCAAGCAACAGAGAAGACCCAGAAGAATTTTGAAGATGCCATTAGAGGGGGCTCCACAGGTGTAAGCAAAGAGGACCTTATGGCCTCTATGGATTTTAATAGAGTTATTTATTACCTGTATCTCCACTGCACCCATCCTACCCCTGCAGGCTAGAAGAACTCACATGTATGTAATAGAACTTGTCACATGCTTACAGGCTTCAGTGCTGTCAGACAAATGCATTTTGGGGGTGAATCCCAACGTTATTAGCTGCAAAACTTGTCTGCAATCTGAGATGAGGACCCCTGTGCCCCAGCTGTGTTTAGCAGAAAGATTTGACTTTGCCACGTTGACCACTAGAGGGAAGTCACGTACATTTGCACTAGGTGCTTTATGCATAGGAGAATGGAGTAAGGTGTGTAAGATAAAAAAGACCTCTGGTGTACATGGAGGAGGTAACAGACCTCACAAACGTGTGTTGTGCTTTCCAGAACTTAAACCATGCATCAATGTATAGGCAATTATTTGCTACTGTGTGCCTGTGAGATCCAAAATTATTGGCCAGCTAAGAGAACCAGTTATGAAATTCCATGTTTGAAGTTAGTCATGTGCATATTTGTTTTCAAGTCCATAGCTTAGACAATGCAGAACACAAAGGTAACATGCCACATTATTTTCCACAGTTCTATGGGTAGCTAGGAATAGCTCAAATGCACTGTACTGTCACTAATGCAGGCAGAGCTACCAGCATGATTTCTGCATGAGAAGGCAAGAAGTTTCTGACATGTAATTACACAAATCTTTACAGGTGGGATGGAAATTTTTTAAGTGATCTTGGTACTCAAACATCTGACTTAGGTTTATACACACAGCTGCGCTGCTGTCAAAAAGTAGCCAGAAGTCTGCTATATTTATACAAGCAGGTACATTTTGCAGAAGGACCTCTTAAACAGTAGGATTCAGTATAGTTTGTCTACAGACATAAATATTTCCCTATCTCTGTATGTCTTTTTCTCATTTGTCTTACTGTGTGTGTCCCTGTTCCTGTTTATGTCACCTAGGGCTCTCTCCACAGTGCTTACGAGTAAGAAGAATCTTCCACTGTTGTTATTGTTAGCATATTTTTGTTATAGTGAGAATAAAAACAGTATCTTGACCCTTTTGGTTTTCAACTCTTCCTCCTGATTTCCTCTGATTTAGAAGTGTATTTGTTTCTACTTGCCTCCTTTGAGACAGTCAGCTTGATTTCACATCACTGATAATCAGACTGACTTTATAACACATACTAAGTCACTGTTTTAGCAGAAAGTATTATGTTGTGTTTTTTTTGTGTGTGTCCCGGGATTTCATGGCTTTTGGCATGAAATACAGGGGAAAAAATGAAAATAAAAAAAAAAGAAAAAAAAAAGAAAAAAAAAAGCTTCCTTGTGGCTGCTGAACTGGGACTCCAAACCTGTTTTCAATCTTGCTTCAGTTGTAGACCTCTCAAGTGATGATGGGTAAATCATTTTCTCTCTCTGTCTCATCTTTGTAAACTGGGGAGAGTCATTGCTGTGAGAGGGATTGTCTTATGTCTGTCCAGCACATCTTAAAACACAGCTCTTACTTGGGTTTGGAGGTCTACGTCAAAGTATAACATAAAATTTAATAATCTGTAAAATGCTGACATGAACAACATACACGCAGTGGGAATTCCACTTTTTTTTTTTTTTTAAAAAAAAAAAAAGATTGTTCTTTTTACTAAAAATGTCAGCCAGCATGAGAAGAGTTTTAAGTCTAGGTCTTGACTTTACCACCACTGATGTTAGTTTACGTGACATATTTTTTAAATACCTGCTCAGGACCTGGTCCTTAGACATACGACAGGATTTCCATCCAAGTTCACTGCAGGTATTTTACGCTCTTCCTCCACTCCAGCTCAGGCCTCTTTCACTATTCGTTCTTTCCATGTGAGTTCTGTGTTCTTCATTTTAGGAATATTTTGTTTTTCATATTACAAGTGGGATAAATGGAAAAGCCAATGAAATACCTCTTCTGTGTCTTCTCTTATCCTGTGCCTTGTATGTTCTGGGACTGCTAATGTCAATCTCTGTGATTTATTTGCTGGGGTGAAGTTGTTCTGACCTGCAGTAACAAAGTACATCATTGTTGGCTTGCATGTTATAAAAATGATGCACAATACTCACATCTAAACGTCAGAATAAACCTTTTACGCAGCTCTTTGTCAGTTCTACAAATGGTTGCAGTTAATCGATGCTATAAAACTTTCCTTCAGGCACTGGTATTCAGCTTCCACACTGGGAAATGCAGTTGAGTCTAACATTTTAAATACAGGTGGTGTTACCTAATGAAATAACTTGCGGGTTGAAAATTCCTATCACTGAAAAAGCACAAAACTACGGTTGAGTTAGGGTATTTAAAAACATCTTTTGGTGCACTGGGAGAAGACACATTGTACAGACACTATTATTGTGCTCCTCTTTCTGCAGATGCTTTTAACTCTACCAGGGGTCTCGCGTCCCATTGGAACATCTATGTAATTTTCATTAACATTACTGGGATCTATGTGTATGAGCTGATGAGGACACACATTGAATTCAAAATTCTCTTCTTCTTTATTAACAAGTGTCATGCAAGCGTTGCCATGAGGGAAGCCCTGGGGACTTTTTTTTTCTACCCTATCCTGCCTTAACGAACACTGTAGATTTAGCAAAAATTTCAGGACTTCTCCAGGACATATATTTTTTTCATTTTGTATTTAGATATTTGCCATTCTGAAAGCAACTAGCTCCATCTCAAGGGCTGTGTTAAAAAAAGGCTGAGGAAAGTCTCCCAGGTGATGATGAACAATGTGGAAATCCTGTAGGATCTTATTGGAGGTTTTAATAGTGAATCACTAGCTAGACCCTTTTTTACTCTTATTTAGGTGTAAAAAGAGTAAGGATGACATCTGTAATTTTGCTCCTAAGAAGCTCTCAAAGAAACAACATTATATCAATCCAGGCCATTTTCCTAGCATTTTCTGACATTCTGGACACTCAAAAAGGGATGACATAAAGGGGGGATGTAAGAAGATCATGGTAGGAAAGGCAAGGAAAAAAAAAAAAGCCTTCTGGGACTCTCCTGTTATAGTACATGCTGTACTGTATCTGCGGCGAGCCCATGCCTAGAGGGCACAATCTATCCTTAAGTGTATGTGACCTACTAACCACAGTGAAAAAAGAGCAGGTGATCTGATTTACTGCTTTTCTGAGAGAATAACTTTTGCCTTGGCAGGATAAATTTGAAGGCAGCGCTCATTCTAATGCATGTGCTGCTACTCCCAAGGGTTTCATGGACCGTTCTTCAGAGCAGTTTCCCACCAGTTTTTCAGCAAAATTGTTGAAAAGGTCAGCACAGAACTGACCATATTCAGAAGACTGTTCAGTCCAGCTGTTGGAGTGTTTGCTGTTCCCATTTCTGGGCAGGTGAAAAAGAGTAAGTAATATTCAGAGAAAGCACTTCCGATAAAACTTTTCAAGGTCTCTGTATTTTAATTGATCCTTTCAAAGATCTCAATGTAAATCATAGGGTAGGTAAGTTAGAAACATTTTCTGAAAATGAAGGAAATAAAGCAAAGGAAACTAAGGGCAATAATGGGATTTTAGATATCTCAATTTTGGGCTGCCTAGCTTTAGCCAATTTAAATAGGTCCAATGTTTCAGAGGGCAGGGGCTTTGCAGTTTTTGGTAACTGGGACTCTGGCAGCAGAGTGGCAAATGTCTGTGACACATAAACTTACTAGTCGGTTTGGGAATTCCTGGTCAAAGTGACTTGACCAAGCTCATACAGTAAATCAAAAGTGAAACCTGTACAACAGGACAGAGTCCTGCTTTCTAAAGTTTGTTTAGTCAACCAGTTTGTAACACTTTCTTCCTGTTCCAGCTGAATCATTTAATCACTACAATACTATACTTTGTTTCAGCATTTTATATCGCCAGCAGGTGGGGATTTAAAAAGCACTTTTCTGTTCACCTTTTGGTCATCCTCATAACTTTCATCTGTGTATTGTTTTATTTTGCTAGAGGCTTTCCCAACAGGCTGGCTTTTTCTCTGAAAATCTGCATCACCTATGGAGCTATGAACTGTGACCTTCTGGTGCTTGAATGGTTCTACAGAAATTTCAAAACTTCATTTCCTTTCTTTTTTTTTCTTTTTTTCTTTTCTCCCTTCCTTTTCCCTTTCCTTTCCCTTCTCCTTTCCTTTCTCCTTTTTTATTTTCTCAAAAAGTTATTAAAGCACAGATTTATAGAGTTTGAAATCCCTTCCTACAATTCCTTGCTCTTTGGGCAGGCAGAGAATGTCGTTCAGCATTTGGTATTCTGGACTGCTCTGTTCAATAACCTCATGGATTTTGGAGCTGGATTTTTCAGTTTTTGATAAATACTAATTATACTTTTATGTTAGCAGCATTATCATAGCCCAATCTTCTAAATATTGTTCTGGTATCCCACTGATGGTGCTCCCCCTATGAATGTGTGGGGACTTCTTTGTTACTGAGGAGAAAGGCTCCAAAGAAAAATCAGTTGCTCAGGAAGGTGTTAGCATTTCAGTGAGTGCTGTTAGTTTTGTGTTTTTCCAACCGAACAAATTACTGGTGTAGTTAGGACATACATTTTAAGGATGTTGTTCTTCTTTTGTGATATAAAACCGATGTTTTGACCAATCTAAGAAACTACTTGTGCCAATGAGTAAGCCTCGATATGCAAATCTTCAAAACAACCTCTCACATCTTGCCTGTGCAATTGGTGGAACAAGAATCCTGGAGTTCCTTTCCTTTTGATGAGCAATTTCCTGCTTACCCTTCAGATGTTCTTCATTTCTTTACTTTCCTTCACTAGACAAAACTCTTCCTTTTGCTTTATGCTCAACTCAGCTGTCAGGTGTGCTGGCTACTGCCAACCTACATCTGCCTTGTAGTTTTCATCCCAACTATTGTCCTAAGTCAGGAACTACCTCCTGTGATCTATTTTCCTTAAAAGCTTATCTTTTGCATTTGCCACTGCTATGTGTGGCAATTTGATGAATAGATATAGATCTGCCCACTGGTGCATAGTGGCCTCGGGTTCTTGGCTCCTTTGTTCTGTTTGCCTACTGCTTAACTTGGCACTCTTTTTTGAGTAATGCCTTTTGTTTTCTGAGAGACTGCTGTGAATACAAAAAGCAAAGCCCCACTTCTTCATCTCATCAATCTCTTTGTTCATCTTTTACCAAATACCTGGGAACGTGTATTTCTGGAGCAAGGGACCCTTTTATCATCTTGCCATAGCCATCAGTCTCTGGCTTGTATTTCCCTCTAACTCTTCCTTTCAACGTTTTGTGAGAACCTAGGGTTGAATGTACTCTTCTCAGTCCCCAGGGGTGCAAAATTGCTAAAATCTGTGTGTTTTGCTATTTCCCACTCCGTGTCAAATGCCAGCTATGCAATATCTTCCAAGAGGTATGGCATGCCTCAGGATCACAATTCCTGCCTAGGAGTCATTTCTATAATTTTCCCTGCAGTAGGAATGGCAGGCTATTGGAACCAAGAAACCAAGTGCCTCTTGTAATTAAAACACCTATTACCCAACAGAATGACATTTAAAATGTTATGTGATAAAAGGAAGGGAAGGCAGAAACACAAATTGGGGGCTCTCCAATTACCTTGTGGACTTAAGTGGTTGCGGTGGGGGTTTACAGCCATGGGGACTTGTTATGGGATGTTTAAAGAATCAAAGATACGGAAAGAAAGGTGTTTAGGTAAGAGCAGGAGTGGGAAAATAAAGGTGTAAGTAGATAAAAAGGGCCAGTTGCATATAAACTGTTGTTGGCCAGTCTTAACACCTGTATGGCTATGCCCTGCCCGTGATCAGTGCAGCCTGTTCTATCACTAAATTCCTTTCTAATGCTGTCCTGTGCGAGGGCTCCCTATTCTGTGTGCATGTCTGTATCAGCCATGTTGCTTTGGAATGTTTTACATATGTAATAAATTTGTAACATAGAACTGTAGGGTGCATATGTACAGAATATCTAACAAACCACTCCACCTCCAAAGTTGGAGGTTAAAATTCAGTCTCATGAAATTCCCTTTGAGGTTATCTGATTTTACTTTTGTTTGGATGTGAGCCTTTGGTAACTACACATGTATTAAACTTTCAGTTCCGTAGTTTATAATTTTAGAGAAAAATTAAGGAGGACTGCATACATATGTACTGGATATTCAAGATTGCAGTCTTAAATTTGACATTAGAAGTATTCCTTCATTACATAAGTGTGGAATTAGGGAATAGTGCAAGAAAAACTTCCTAATGTAGAGTTCCAGAAACACCAGGACAAATACAAAGCTTACACTCCTATTTGTATCTGTCCTAGAGGCAAACAATGCTGACATCTTGGGCATCAAAGTTCCTTTTTAAAAAACAGTTTCATTTTATTATTTTACACGCATACAGCTGGAGGAGGACTGCAGCCATGGAGGCTTGCATATCCAGGTGCCAGTACATGGGCAGTCTGGGATCTAGAGGCTGGATACTGGGCAGGGATCCATGTGAACTGTGTGGCTAGCCATTTAGATATGTAGCACATCTATGTGTAATGTAAATGTGTGTTTTGTGTGTGCATGTCTGCTTGAAATGCATTTTTAGCTTTGCTAATGGCTGGACCTGTGCATGTAGAGCTGCAGCAGCCTCACCTCTCTCAGACTGGTAGATCTGGCATGATACATTTTCCTCTAAGACCCGTATTTGAATTGCTCCAGGTCATTTGCGCATTCCTGTCAGCCCAACAGATACATTCCCTAGATTGTCTCATGAATACCCCTATGTGCACAAATGAAACGTCCATACCAGTTCTGAGAAGTTGTACAGTTACTGCTGATTCCTTTTTCATCAAAATCTTACATCGCACATATAGCTAAAACCACTGTGCGTGTCTAACTCAAACTGTACCTCTTATTTTCTCTGGTAAAAACTCCCCTGTGGTCTAGAGAATTAATATTTTTACTTGTTCATCCTGGTCAAAACTTCTTAGGCTACTTGAAATCTCTGCAGAGAAATGCAGATATTCTAGGATGATGACTGACTACTCCACTGAATCATCTGTGTTAAACTCTTGAAAATTTGTTTTATTCAGTTATCTGACATCAAACAAGTTCACTGCATATTGTTAGAGTGCCAATAAAACATTCATGATAGCTGCTAATACATGCTCAACAGTCACTCAGAAGAGTCCAAATCACCAAATTCTCTGGTTCCTGAGCTCTACTGTTTCTACGTTTCCTTCTGAGCAGTCACCTTGCAGCTGGAACTGCTCCATACAGCTGCAAGATTTCAAGAAGGTTGCCTCACTCATCTTTTTTAATTAAAAAAAGAAAAAAAAAAACAACTTTTTAAGATTCTTGAACATTTATCAACGATTGCTGATTGTCTCAAGAACAAGTGAATTTGAATTGAAATCTCCCAGGAGAGACTATAGAGTGGGAGCATAGAGAGGACGCTTCTCCAGATTGTGGGATTCTCTTGAGAAAGCAACCTGCGGACAATGGAAGGTGCAGAAGTATTAAATAACTGTTAGGTATGCTAGGTAAGTGTTAATAGGTTGTCATTTAGATAAAGAAATGGCAAAAAAAAGTCATTTGGATTTAGTATTTATCTTAAATATAAACGTCTCTTCTTTCTCTCTCCAGCATCCTTTTAAGTCCTTGTAACACTACTATCTATTTTGTTATTAAACATTTTACATACTTTTACCTTAATCTGGCTTGAAATAAAGATGATATGTAGATGGCAAGCTAACAGTTCTTTTGGGCGAACCTTAACATGAGGTACTAGAATATACAGAATGCTGAAAATCCCCATAACAGTAGCCAAATACATAATAACAAGAAGAAACAACTCTCCAAAGTGTCTGTCTAAATCCTATCATGGTATATATCTCTATTGAGCAATGTGGACCAGTTTCTTTACGGAAGCACTACCTTCCAGTAACCAGTGTTAACTAGTTTAATTTCCCCAGCAAATCCTGGATAGTAGAAAGAATCTGAGTTGTGAGGGTATTCTAACAATGTGAAACACCACACACTTACATTACTGAAATCCCTTTCTTTTCCTAGGGTCTATCCAGACTTCTTAGAAAGATGGTAGATATCTAGTATAAAGGGGATGGATTCTCAATTTTAGACAGCATCTGTTTGGAGATGTGGCAGCTGTATATCATTATTCTCAACATAGGTATTTCAGTTTGTCAACAGAACTGATGCCTAAAGGTCCTGCAAACACCTTGCTTAGTTTCTTATGATGTACCTATGCAATCAAGTTAACATGCAAAACATTTTATTCCCAATACCACTTATCAAAGGTGTCATGCATCCATAGGTTTGTGGATGGAACATTGACGATGTGATAATGGATCTTGACATTGCAAATGCTGAATATCATTGCACCGTTTATTGTTAATGTGCCTTTATCATTGGTATTAGCTATTAGGCTCTCCTAATTGTAAACAACCCCCTAGTTTTTGTTAAATTATTCTTACCAGGAGAAGACTATTGACTCATTCTATGCTAATTACACAAGTTTATTGATGCCTTTTCTTGGAAGCCTGACACTTCCCTTTTTAGTAACTCCATGAATACGTTCAACTGAACAAGTGTAAAATATTGTATATAATAGCCTCATGGGCCTGTGTTTCATCTAGTTTCTTGCATCGTTTCATGATCCACCTTGACCCGTAAGATTCTCATGGGAATAAGAAGAAAGGTAATGGCAAGTACCTAAGAAAATAAATGAACACGAGGACTTTCAGAAGACACAAGCTAGTGTTAATGGGAGTGACTAAATATGAAGAAATGATAATGAATGAAGAATAATTTTGCTCTACTTTCTTTCAGAAGTATGATAAAACTGAGCAAAATTCTAGATCATTTTTTTCTTTTATTCACTCCTTACTCAAGCAACACCTTCACTGGCATCTGTGTTAAGTCCTTCCTGAGTGAAATTTCTCACTTTTAGGCCTTTAATGAGAATAAAAGTGAAATCACTAATGGTGACAGGAGTAAAAGTAATAAAGATGGTGATGATATGCTAACTGTACACTTAAGTTTACATTGCCCGTTCATTTAAGCCCAAGATGATACAAAACAAGGTCAGGGGAAATCATCCTGTATGCATCCCCAAAGATATCTGATATATCCAATGACAGCAAAGCCCTGTTTATTCAAAATACTTTTGGAACATCAAAACATTTGGATAAACAGGGCTTCAAATAATTGAGGGAGTTATTGTATAAGTAATTCACACCAGGGGGACATAACCTAGATTCAAAGGAGTGAGTTTCAGATCAAAGGGGTACAGATAAATTGGATTTTACTCTATACGAACAAATGAAATAAACAGCATTTGGTTATTCAGGAATCAAGAGGTGTCCAAATATTTTTTTGAAAAGAGCTTAGGTTGAAAGGTCAAAATTGTTGCAATAGGCCGTACAACAGTATACTCTTATGGAATGAAAATAACAAATAACTAAATGACACCAACAAGTTTTTTTGGTTTGTTTTTTGAGCTCACTGATCTTTTTGTCAGGGTCATCTAAATGTTTTTATTATTATTCCAGCCATGACACTGGCACATATTTTGTGTCAGAATGTAGGGATTTGCAATATTCAGGGAACTGTAATTCATTTTCCCCAAAGCACAATGTAAGCAAACTGTAAAATACACAAGTTGGGTCTTTTACAGACAACGTTGTCTGATTATTCATCTTTCTATTAATATCGTGACCCAGACATGCTTTATCTACATACAAACATCATAATCTCCAATTAAATGCCCTTTAAAATATAATTTTAAAAAGCTGTTAAGTGTAAAGATCCACACTGATATTCACCCCCTGCATTGCTGATACGGTAGCGTGGATAATTTACTAATTCAGACAAATAAACTGACTTTTCCACTTTCTGAAATTTATGCTTGTGTTCCTCTAATCGAACATTTCATGTAATGCAACGTTCATGTTCAGTCCCCCCTTTCTGTGTGTGTAGTGTCCTTTAACAGTGGGGGCAGCAGGAGAAAGACCATTTTAAGTGTTAAAAGTCCGAAAATCAGCGCATTTCCATTTTCTCCAACACTCAATTTCTGTGGCCGACAGTGCTTCCAGGAGCCCAGTCCTTTTGATTGCTCTGTTGCGAAGCCCTCCTGATGTCTTCAAGCCTCGTACTTTGGGGGTTTTGAGCCCAGACCTCATACTTTGAGGATTTTGAGCCCAAGCTTCGTATTTTGGGGGTTTTGAGCCTGGTTAGCCATCAGCCCTGGCAGCCAGCCCCACACTGCCCTGATGAGGGCCGCCATGCTGCTGCCATCACCTCAGCACTTTTGGCGGGAAGAGCGAGGCCAAGCCACCGCCATGTTGCTGTGGCTGCCAGCAGGGCTGCTGCATCCTCTTTCCTCCTCCCTAGGGTGTAGGGTAGAGGGAAGGTGAGCAGGGTGAGGGGAAATGTCACCCCAGTGTCAGCGGTGTTTTCCCCGAGTGCTTTTTCTTCCGTTCTCAGTGAGGGATGGACGGGTCAGGTTGGTGAGGCGTCGTGCAGGGACTCTGAGGGGAGAGAGAGGGTAGGAGTGTGATGGGTTTTGGGGGGGGTGAGGGCGGAGCAGCTGCTGGGGTTGCATTAAGTGGAGAACGAGCTATATTTAATCAAAGACTGGAGAAATGACAATTTCTAGTTTAGCAAAAGTGAGGTCATAGGGGAGGTAAGCCCCCCCCGTGGGGGCTGGAGGTTGCTGTAGGTGAACGGTAAAGCCAAGCCTCTCAGCAGAGCAGCAGCCATTAGCTGACAGACATACAGGTGAGGCCTGGGGGGCGTGGAGAAATAGGGGCAGCTTGGGGTGCACCACCCTGGGGTTTTACCAGCAGGTAGCTGTAACAGCACGCTTTGGAAGTAATTAAAGATGAACCATAAACCACAAAGCAGAGGAAGGTCAAAACTGGAGGGGGTTATTTCTTCAGGGAAACAGGAGGACACCTTGGAACTGGTTTAAGGTTTCAGTCTGCTGGCCTGGTTTCCTCACATATTCTCTTCTTGTTACTCTGCAACCTGTTGTGTGGAGTTGTGCTGCCTGTGTTACTGCTCCAGAGCCAATTTCTAGTGTTCTTCCAATTTCCGTTAGCAGGTGTTATATGTAGATTTAAGTATTAACAGAATATTTTTCCCTCTTTAAAAAAAAAAATGAAATAATCATTATATGTTGCTTATTGAAAGAAATGACTATTTCAGGTAAAGGATACCCCCCCCCCCCCCTTTTTTTTTTCCGTCACTACTTTTCCTTTCTTTTACAGGCTTGTCATGGCTTTCTGCTCTGACTGAAGAATCCTTGTTGTGTGTTGTGTCTCGGTTGTGATTCAGTAAGGATATCTTGACCAGTTGTCTGCCTGGAGTGGAGCAGAGAAGAGAAGGTACAAATGGAACTTCTGTGTGGTATTGGTTTCAGTTTGGTAGCCATGGAGTCTGAAATTGTATGGCCCTGAGTCCACAAAGTAGGCTTGTGCCTATCTTGCAGCATATACTTTTTATTTATTTATTTCAACAAATGCTTTTAGCTCTCAGGGTTAAAGACCTGTGTAAGTATTTCAACAAAGACAATGCAGGTTTTCTTACGCTGCTAGTATGGAGTCTGTGAAGGCATCACCTGTGTATCTGACAATCATTTCCTATTCTCATTTAATACTTGGATTTTCTGATGTGCTTCTAATGAAGATAGCGGCCATGCCATTTTTGGCCTCTTCACCTAAGGACCTAAAGTCTATTTGCTCTCATCAAATTCGAAAGCAAGTCTGTCACAGAGTTCAGTAGCTACAGGATTGGCCCTGTTTTTCCCCATCATTTTTTCGTTTTCCCCCAAATGCTTTCTTTAAAGGGTAAAACCTATGGAAGATGCAGGATCAAACAGAATTAATGAATTTCTCAAGCTCATTTTCCAAACTAGATTTTTTTTTCTTTCCTATTTCCTGACACAGTCTCAGCCTTTATTCCATATTGTGGAAGTACAGCTGTATAGTGGAGTATAATTCAAAAAAATGTGTATGCCTGTGATTTAAAATAATAAAAACTCCTTAATTATATTTAATTGTGCCTTATCAATAGCCTGATAAACTTAGGTGTTTGCTGTTAGCATTGATTATGATTCTCTGTAGCAGGCAGAAGCAGTAACTGCTGCTGATGGCAAAGAAAAGATAGTGGAAGGAGGAGGGGAGAAGGAGGTGGGAGACGAGAGATTGGCTGCTTTTAATGTCAGTCAGAGCTGCGGGCCCCGGCTCTTCCGCTGCTCTAGCTCTGGCTCTCCCTTGAACAGCTCCTAGAGGGAACAAGGCGTGCGGAGCTCAGATCACCAGCATCATGCTCCTTGGGCTTGGATCATAGATCCCCCTCTTTGAACGGTAAAATAACTCCTTCGTCCATCAGCGTCCCAGACAGACCTTGCGAGAGAACATACACGTGAGAGAGAAAGAAAAGAAAGAGGAGGAAGAGAAAAATCTGCGACCAAGTGGACTAAAGCAAAGAGAGTGCTTTGCTTGCACAGCTGCAAAGTGGGAATTTAAAGAACTGCAGAGAGAAATTCCAGCTCATCAGCACATACACATTGCAGAATTACAGATCCAGGTAGAAATGACATCAACAGGGAAAGAAGGCAGCGGAGCTCAACATGCACAATATGTTGGACCCTATCGTTTGGAGAAAACCCTAGGAAAAGGACAGACAGGTTGGTTCTTTTGCAGCAGCACCCGCACTAGGGGGAAGGTGCTGTAGCAGCCAGTGAGATGTTGGGGATGGGTTATATGAGGGTTTAGGTTTTCCCATTTGGTGTTTTAGTGGAGAAAATAGAGGCAAAAATCCTTTATGAATATTAATTTTTGAGCTTTCATTTTATTTTTTTCCTATTTCTTATTTTTGAAAAACCAAAGAAAAGCCCAGGATGCTTTATGTTCATTACTCCTGCTAATGGGTGTTGTTCTGATGACAGCAAGAGTGCATGCAGAGGAAAAAATAGATGGTCTGCTGTTGCTGGATTTCACATCAATTTCTTCGCTGCCCTACTTAGGAGTCTTTTCTTTTTAATCAAATTATATTGAAATGAAAGGTTCACAGCCTGTAGTACCAAGGAGGTGGTGGTGGTGGTAGTGGGGGAGTCACCAGCAGTATTTCATGACATCATGATTGAAAAGGGTGTAGTCCTTAAGGTGCAGTTGGTGGTGGTGGTGGGAAATATGTACAGTATGTCTGTGGCACTGACTGCTATGGGCATTAAGCAAATATGGATGGATGAGCTGGTGTTTTTTGTGGCGAGCATCTGAAATAAAAGGAAAAATAGAGGATCAGTAGCAGGATTCATTCTGGTTACCCTGTGTTTTTGTGGGAGGGAGGGGGGGAGGGGAGTTTATTTAATTATTTCTCTTAAAGCTTGTTTATGAAAGTCGCCCCCAGCAGATTTTCCTGAATGGAACAGTGGTAAGAAATATTAAAAAGAGGAAACAGAGTGGAGGGAATTAACAGAGAGCAGGTGCTTCTGCCCTACATGACATAATTAGATCCCCTAAATGCGTTCAAGATCTGGACTTGCTGTTGCTTGCTTAGATAGCATATTCACTTCAAGGGCAGGGGAGCTTTAATTGAAAGGAAAACCTTTAAAAAATGCCAAAATGTCTTTCCTGTTTTTTTTTGTTGGTTTTGGTGTTGTTCTTTTTTCTAGTAACAGGTGCAATAAGCGATGGGATCTGGCAATTTCATTGCGTTGGGAGACCCCCAAAAGTGGATTGAGACTTCAGATGATAATTTAGGGAAAGGGGAAATCAGCCATAGGGGGGCTTCTTTGGGCATGTGGGTATTAAGTGTTGTTCATTATGGTGGGACAATAAAACATGATGCATTGTGGTGTGGTGGTTTTTCTTTTTTTTTTTTTTTTTTAAAACCCAGCCGAGCTTTGCCCATCTGTTGTCTAAAGGATTTAATAGGCGTTTCCATCCCCAGCTGCTGCCTCTGCTCTGCCTGCTTCCTCATTGCCCTGCGTGGCAGCAGCTCTGCAGTCCGCAATTTTCTTAGGGACACAGTCAAAATCCAGATCTTTCTCTGTAAGAAGCAATGCTCTTCTGAGATGATTGATTATAACTCCCCCCATCCTTCCCCTCCTCTTCACAACCCCATAGCAACCGTTCAGAGACAGGGATGAAGATGACATTGTCTTCCAGTGAAAGTGACTTTTATTTATATTTTTGTTTTTCTTTTTTTTTTTTTTCAAATATTTTCAGTGTATCAGCTGCTAAAGGTAGCTTTCTGACAGTGTTTTGGTTACAACCTTTATTCTTTGCACAGCTCAATAAGCCCTTGCTTGGACAGCTATATTCTTACTGAAATCTGCTCTGATGATGGTAATGAAAATACTCCACCAAAAAATTGCAGTGTATTGTTAATAAAACTGACCTATTTCTGCTGGTAATGTTTTTCCTGGATACTCCAGGTGATCAAAGAGCCAGCTGTGGATGACAAATTCATTTTTGTCTTCATCACCATTTCCTTTTCTCTCTCACCTTCTCAGCACCCCTCCCTTTCCTATAAAATACAATTGTCTAAGATTCCTGAAAATACAACTGCATTAACCTTTTGCTCCAAATCTTACAGCCTGACGTTGTGGTCCTAAAGGGTTATCTGCAGCTTTGGTTATTTTTTTCCTCTCTGCTAATCTTCCTATCTTCCTCCTAAGTGATTAGAGACGTGGGGGTGGAGAGAGAAGGAGAGCATGTATTTAGAGGCTGCTGTCGGCCTCTGCAGTTATTCAAACAGCTGGACAAGGGTGAAAGTTTCCTTTTGCAGTTTTACCATATAACTGATCTTTATAGATAAGTCTGTGTTGCCTGCACACATGAGAGCACATAAATGTACAATGCGTGGTGTCATAGAAGCTTGGGGGGGAGAGAAAGCTTAAAAGTAGCTGATGTCAGCCTATGTCTTCCTTGCTATACCCGCCCTTCATCAACAGAGTAATACACTGAGGTGAAATCTAGCTTGGTGTTAAACATACGTGGCTAAATATGGAAAGAAGCCTTCTGGTCTTCTCGCATTTTCTGTGCTAATCACATTTGGGAGCATGCAGAATGGTATGAACAGTGTGTGGTAGTAGCTAGTCTTCTTCCTGCTTGTTTTGGAGGGTGAGCAGGCAACCTGCAGTGTTTTAGGGGGAGGACAACAAGCGCAGTGTGAGGGCCTGATTCGCCATACTGTGTTGTCATGGTGGGTAACTTTGAATTTGGGTTGCAGTGGCCTAAGTCTGAAAATAGTGGCTGTAATTATTCCTTTAGAGCTTGAATTTTAACCCTGGAAGATTAGGAGGTAATAGCTTGGCATATGTATGTGTATATTTCTAGGGAGATGGGAAGGAGAGAAAAATCCTGCAAAATGTAATGATGAATGGAAAGAAAGCTTAAGTTGTGTTGCAATGTCCTATTCATTTTACAGTGATCTTCATAGTCGTCATTTTTATTTTGAGTAAAATTCTGACTATATCAGTTATGCAGCTTTAGCTTTGCTCCCAGATACGTTGATGCACAAATCTGTTAATCACTCTAACCTGCTTTTGCTGAGATCCAAAGAAGAGGGTCTTGGGGAAAAGCCTGGGTTCACAGCTCAGGGCAGCCTTAGAAAGGGCACCGTGGAAGGGGAACTTGATGGTAAGTAGAACTCTCCATTAGCTCTCTCTCCATGACGTTCTCACGGATTACCTTCTTAACAGCTGAAAAAAGCATTCACCACCAGCAGCCTACTGGGCCCTGCAGAGAGGTCCAGATGCTGTGACTGTGCCGTCAGTGGAACCTGGTCACATCTGTCTGTGGGTGGGCAAAACCCACGTGGAAAAGCCTTTAGTTCAGATTGATGGTAGCAGACGGTGCTGAAAGCGTTGAGTAGGATTCAAAATAGGGTATGCAAAATTTGTCCTCAGCGGCCTTCTTGGCTGGTGTTTCGAGCTTGCTGAGGGTGACTGATGCCACAAATAGAGGATTAGGGCCTCTTAGTCAGAGAAGTCCTGAAAGGGCTGCATGGGGCAGAGCTGAAAGATGTGTGTGCTTACACCTTTTCTGAGAGTGGGAATGATAGAGAATTATTTTCATTAATGTAGCATAAGAATTTAACGTTATTTGCGTATTCTAGTGAGGTGGTTTTCTGTTGCCTGTTTGCTTTTGTAATAGCATGAATTCTGAGCATTTCCCTTGTTTTGTTGCAGCTTGACGAATAGGTCGTGGAATCTCTATTTGTATGGTTTTACAGGAATAGAAGCAGCAGCATAATTTGAATTATTATACTCAAAACATTTTATTTTACAGAAATCTCAGTGCAAAAGATTATTACTATATATATGAGTGTGTGGGGAAAGGTTGGTTTATGTAAGTTTCATTGAATTACATTCTACTACAGTTAATTGTAGGAGGTTTCCATTGTAATTAACAGTAATGAGGAAAAAGATGTGTGTCATGTTACGATAACACACGTGGAAACAGTGTGCCTTAAGAAACCCCAATCATACCTAAACATGAAATACTGTTTTAGTTTTCTTAGCTCAGACAGACTGTTTTCCATTTGCCGCTAATTTTGTGTGAAATCAGCTTCTTTTGTATTCCTCTCTCCTTATTTAATTATTTTTATTCCACAAATATTTTTGCTCGTGTGTTTCTCCTGGCCTCATTAACCCCTATTTCACCCTTGAAATTCTTAATAGTAATTCAGATTGCAGTCATTAATAAATACTCACTAGAGTCAAAGATGAGGAACTGAAGTACTGCTTCACGTGAAGGCTGCAGCATTTCAGAGGGTTTTCTTGTATTTTCATTTGACAATTGCTTTATGGACTTCACCATCATTGTTTGCTATGGCACCAAATCAATGTCCGGTTGAGATTTCCGGAACACTGTGCTGTCTACAAGTAATAAGAGACCGGCTCGAAGTGGTTGTTACCCTATTCACTGTAGTTTTTTTTTTTACCAAGATAATCTCAGTGTTGCTGATCCATTTTGTCTTGTTCCTTTCATTCCATTTTAAGCTCAGTCCTGCATTCAATACAAAGAATCCTGCTGGAAACTCATGGCACTTTGACCTTTGCAAAAAGTGTAGGGGTCCCTCTTCTGACTTGTATACCATGTAACTTTCAGCTATTTCTTTATATAATGTTATCTGTATGAGCAAAGCGTTGAGCAATCTGCTGTTCGGTTATATAAGAGAGATCGTTACATTTGAGTCTTAGCAAATTTAATAGCCTTTGATTCAGCAAGGGCTTGAACAGGATGTTTCTTTACAGCCTTAACCACCTGTTTCCATGACACCGTCAGAAACTGAAATTTGTTAATTTTTTGTGTGTCATACTTGGTTGAAATTGAAAGCTTCAAATCTATTGGAGGAGTGTTGGGTAGACAATGCAATCTCAGAAGCCCGGTTCCTTTAGGTAAGTGGGCTAAACAAAGTCTGTCTTTTTCATCCATAGTGCTATAGTATTTTTTTGTGCCACTGGGTTGGATCTAGAGACGATTCTAAACGGGTACAGCTTTATTCAGTTTAGCTGTCTAGATGAATATATAGTTATAGAGGTGTAAATCATAAATCATCACCTTTTTAAAAAATATATATTCTATATATGTTTTCATGTATTTATTTTCCTTATGAGAGTTGCTTTCAAAACAGTGAGTCTGCATCCTTTGCAGTGATAATCTGTGAGGATTTAAACGGTTAATTAATAATAATAATAGAAATCCAGTGTTGCAAGCAATACTATGGGCATTAGAGGTCTTAAGAAAAAACTTCTAGTGAAATCTTGCCAGGAAGATTAGATCATAGTGACTTAGACTTAATGGACTTTCCAGGAATGATTATGGGTTTGGGGAGATGTAGTTGCTCTTAATTTGAGTTACCTTTGGTCTGATTGTTCAAAAGTACCATGTGCCTGCATTTGTGACTGAAGTAAACTAGTATTACCGTGAGCATTGTGCTTTCTGTCTGGACTTACAAGTCCAGGCTTCCCTTTTAAGACTTTCACTTTTTTATCTGCAAACTCCTTTTTGCCAACTACAGTGAAAATGGACTTTTACCCTTCATCCTTCTATGAACTTTGTGGAGGCATGCCATCAGTCTTTATCCCAGTTTAAGTAGCAAAACCACTATGGACTTGATGAAATGGGAGTAGGCTCTGGTGGTTTGTTTTTCTTTGTAAAAACACAGTAAGCTTTCTCACCAATGAGTTGTTAGAATTCAGATACACTGTCAAATGAGTAGGCCTTTATGACTATTTATATACCTGCATTCCAGACGTCAGCAGGAACTACGGAAGCAGTGATTTCTCAGAGTTTTTGCCCCGTTCTAATGTTTTTCTTTCTACTCTCTGTCAGCACCACTGCAGTGGGAAGGGCTATATTGGAATGGTAAGAAAGGCTGGAGAAATCAAAAATGTTCAGAGGTAAACTTTGTTGAGAGGGGGAATTCTTTCTGATCTTGAGAAAACCTGTGACTCCATAACAAGAGCAAACATGGTATTCTTAAAAAGGTCTTTACAGTAGTTTTTATAAATTGCAGCGGAACAGCCAGTGAATGTTTTGGATTCTCCAACACTACAATATTTTTCAGTATACCATAAGACTCCATAAAATACAACATATGGAGTAAATTTTAATGTTATATGCTTTATAGAGTTAAACAATAATCGCAATGGTGGTAATAAATATTGATGTTGCCCTCAAAATTAAGAGGTAGGTAATACAGAACAAATGTAGGTGGTGAAAGAAATCTAGCTCTCAAACAGAAATTGAAAAGAGATGAGAGATTCGGCATTAATGCCCTCTGAGGTAAGAGATATTGCATGGACTACCTATTATGACCTTAGGAGAAAAGTCAGAGTGAGAAGAGATGGAAGTCTGGATGTAGATTTCCAGAGCAGTGGAGTCAAAGCAGGCACACAAATGGATGCTCAGGGAATGCTCTTTTTCACATGCTGAGATACTGTGAACTGCCCCTGTGAAGTCAGTTGGCCAAGCTGACCTGACTTCATTAGGAAGTTCATCAAACCCCTGATAAATAGGCAAAGGTGCCTATTTTACACATTAGAACTATTGCTAATAAAATTCTGATAAAATTCAAGCAAACAGTCTACCCCTAAGATTTCTTTGTTAAGTCAGAGTTTTTAGAAATTAGGTCTAAATGGAATTTAGGTGGAACAGAGGAAATTATGTTGGTTCATTTCATAAGTGTGTTAAACGCTGATGTTGCTGCAAGCGTTTTTTCATAGTCATCATTTGTGACACAGATGCCTAGGAGATCGCTGTTGTCCTGTGGACTGTACAAGCGGGAATATACTGTTTATTTCACAGTGACCTTGGGATACAGTTTTTACAGGCTAATAAATGGAAGTGTGCATCAACAACTGAAAATATTGCCAAGGACATGGACAGAGGAAGCAAGATATATTTAGAAAGGGTTTGGCTGAAATGTTAATATTAAAGTTCTGTTTGGAAGGCTTTGAGAATAAAGAGCAAGATGGATCAAAATGGTAAATGTTGGTGTTTAAAAAATAAATAAATAAATAAATCCAGATAGATTCTCTTGCAAATGGGACAGTCTTTGTAGTAGTTCAGAGTAACCTTCAGGCAGATGGAAGCAGCTGATGTACTCAGCACTGGATTGGGTAGGGCAGAATATTTATCTTGGTTTGTCAGCTCTTACAGTTATATTTTGAGAAATTTATTTATTTATTTCCTGAAGGCCACAGAGATCATAGTCAACTGGCATAAATTGAAGTAGCCCTAAAGCTGCCCTGTCCTAATAGCTGAATTTTCTGTGCCAGTCTGTTTCTGTGTTTAACTTTTGCTGTTTGTTCTGTTGGCCTCCTTGCATAAATATTACTGCATACATAAGAAGAAAATAAATGTTTTTCAATTCCTTGTTTAAAGAAATATTTTTCATTTGCAGTGATACAAGGGATGAGGTTAGACTGGAAGGGACACTTGCTTTAGCAGTGGTAAGCTACAAAAAGGCTCTTCTAGGTTTTCTTATCTAACGTTTACCTATTGATAATGAGTGATTTGGCAATTAAGGAATTTTGGGGAAAAAAAAGTATAGCTTTCTGGTAACTGGCTAAAGGAGGTTATTGCTGGTAAAAACTGTGCTCAAGATTTGTGACATCAACTGAGAGTAAATGGGTTCATGCTGGGGTTGGAGGGTGTCGAGGGAAATGAGAATCAAGTGGCTTAGGGTGTGCAAATGCTTGTGTGTGTGTGTATATATATATACTTAAAATGTTGCAACACTATGTGGGCATGGTATAGACATGATAATATTTCCAGTGAAGTACTTAACTTTTTTTTATTTTTGTTTTGAAAAAAAGGTTGATGGAAAACTGTTTTCAGGCATTCATTTAGTAAGTGCTCTTCTGGCTGCCTTCGTCTGCTTAGCAAACAACATACTCTCTTTATATCCTCAGGCTATTGCAATTTTGATTTGCTGTCTTTTGCAGTATATGTTTAATGTGGGAGGAAAAGAAATTGTGATACCTGGTATATATTTTTTAAATAATGTCTGCATTACATATGTATTAACAAGCCCTGCTTTTGCAGCATCATTCATCTGTGTATTCAGCCTTATGTAGCATAAGCTGAGTGCCCTGTCATTTAGATATTAAAAGCACCATTGACTGGAACAAAATAATGGAGCTGGTTTCTGGGAGAAATAAACTGGTCTGGACCAAAAATGTATTAGTTTTCTCTCTGAAGGCTGCCCTTGGACCTACAAATTTGTCTGCCGAAGGTTGAGCACTGGTCTTTCACCGCATGTGAGTGTGCCGGGTCTTCATACCGACCCAGCAGAGGTTGGTGGTGGAATTCCTTAGCTTTTTCTCTTCTTTGACTCTCTTTCTTTCTTATGTGTGGCTGGCAATGTAGGCGCTGAATTTCTGCTCAAATGCTCTCCTTGGAAAAGCGAGTGTTTATCTGTGTTGGTACTAGATGAGGTACCCGTAGCCCTGCTTCATGATGTTGGTTTGTCAGCCCTATGACAATATAGTTGGTGAGAAAGAGCCATAACATAATTGCAGCTAAACATAGGCTGATGGACAATTTCCTTTTTTTTTTTTTAAACAACATCCTGCTCTACTAAAGGTTAAGCTAGGCTATCATGACTATTCTAAGACTACCATTTTATTGCATTTGAATTAAAGCACTAGTAGGAAAAGAAGACTTCAAGTTCCAGGTCCTTGTGGAGTGATATGCACTGTGTGGCATGTTTCAAAATTTCTCACGCCTTATGCTGACTCAATGTCAGCTGGGAGTTGAGTTAACTCATCTTACCTGCCACTTGTCCAGGGTAAGTTTCAGTGAGTGACTGTGTGGATTTCTTTTAATACCTGTGACTTGTCCCTACGTTTAAGGAATGGATTTGACTCAGATTTTTACCTTCCTGGAATCTCTTCATCTCTCCCAGTGTTCTATTCCGAAGCTCTCAACTTCAGGTTGTAAGCGATGGGTAGTTCGGCTGTCACATCCAGATGATTTGCTGCCAGCAGGTAAAGGATTGAGCTCAGTTCTCCTCTTACAGTTCTGGTCATCTCTGTTTTTACTTGAGTTGCCTTGCCTCTTCAAACTATACACTAGTTCCTAATCTAGAGGATGCTGGATGGGTATTAGGTTTTTCTACAGCTGCAGTCTCCTCAAGCAAATTAATGAAGGCCTTAGGAGGGAATTCTGAGAAAAATGTTGGTGTTCCAAGACTGAGCTCCTTAATCATTTCAGTCCTGTTTAAGTAGGTTGATGATTACCGTCAGAAGAGCTGCTAGAGATACTCAAAAGCAGACACGTAGCCTATCTGTAAAGAAACAGATTTTTTTTGAAGTCTTTTCAAATTATATGGTCATGGTGGAATGAAAAAATAAGTGAATTCTGGATTTTTCTCCCATATTATATACAGTTGTATCATCTTTGGAAAATTAATACTAATACATGGTGTGCCCTTGGAAAGTTTTTGTTATGTACGATTTCCACCTTTCATGCATCTTTTCTAGGTTGTGAACTGATAGGAAGAATAACTTGTGTTACATTACGTGCATATAATCCCTTTCATGGTAAGGCACTGATCTCAGATGGGTCTTTTTGTGTTTAGAAATTCCATCTCAACACTATAAGAAACTTCTCTGTTTTCAAAGAAGAAACTGGGAGGGTGGTTGAACCTGTCGCAGGTTGTCCAGAGAGGTTGTGGAATCTCCATCCTTGGAGACACTAAAACCCTTACTGGGCCCAGCCTGCTCCAGCTGTTTGTGCTGTGACCAAGCGGGTTGGATTTGATGATCTCCAGAGATTCCTCCCAACCTCAGCTATTCTGCGATTCTGTGTTATCCCATACAGCTAAACTGTAACATTTTTAGTACACTGTGAAACTAAGGAAAGCTGTTTCTTGCAGTTTTGTACCTTGTGTTCCCTCATCCTCCTGATCTCTCTCAAGTCTCCTCTCTCTTATGCTAGATGAGAACTGTGTTTGTGGCTGATTTGGATCTTGCTCTGCTAGCTGTCCATCTTTTTGCTTTCTCTTGGACTAGATTAAGGATTAAATCCCAGTCAGTCTTTCCTTTGTAGGAGCAATCGTTTGTATCTTTTTTTCTCCAGGCATTCAGCACGAAACTTAGGAAATCTTTGAGACTTCAAACTTCAATGAAATTGGCTAATAGATTTTGATGTGATGGGAGGAATTACAGGCAAACAGCCTGAACATCTAAATTTTGTTTCCTTAGGAAAGCAGACTGAAGCAAAGCTGTCATAAACAGTGCTGCTTTTCTAAATTGCATTTTGAAAGTCATGAGGTGCTGCTATGGCAGATTGGGATTGCTGGAGTACAGCTACTCTTCAGATACTGCCCCTCACCTTGGTTAAAACTCTTACACCAAAGCTGGGAGAAAAAAGTGGTTCTAAAGTGGCTCATTGTGATCCCCTAATGCTGGGGGAATCCCCAGTTATCTTGATAAGCTGGACTTCTGCCTGCTAGCTGCTGCTGGAGCACTGCAAAGCGGGAAGGGAGGAGGCTCGAACTCCTTTCTGTTTGCAAGCTGAGCTGGATGACTGGGGAAGGTGGGAAGAAGGGAGCCCTCGCTGTATTTCCTCTGTGTATCCATGTTGGTACAGTGGCAGTATTTGAAGTAGTCCTTTCCTGCAGAAAGCTGAGAGGAAGACTGAGAGCTGTTTGTGTGTTTGCAATGCCTGTCTGTACAAAAATGGTCACCAAAGACAAAGCCAAGTATTATATTAAAACTTGGCAATGACACAAGTGCCATAGCCCTATTAAACACGGGCATTTGTATTGTTGAAAAGGCATGGCCATGAGTGGCACAGCTTTTAAGGATCCTTCTGCTTTGTGAGCAGCAGCCTTAAATAGCTTTTGAAATTAGTTAAATCTACACTTCTCCTTTTCTCCCAAACTTCCCACTCCTATAAATCTGTAAAGCTTGTTTAAACTTAGCAATTGTCAACAAGAAAGAAAGATCTGTCCTAGTGTTTCTAGGTTTTGTCTGGTGCTGCTTTTCTTCTGGGTCTGTGGTTTACTTCATTGCTCATATTTGTGAAATTGCATCTTTTTTGCTTCTGGTTGTTTTCTGATTGTGCTGAAGACGTTACTTAGTCAAATTCCCCACTCTATTTCATCTGTGCAGCCCCAGTGACTTCAAGGCCCTACTCAAGTTTGTCTGAGAGGGGAGTTTGACCTGTGAGCAAGCTGCTTATTGATGATAGCAGAGGCAGACCTCTGGCAGTGTTCTAGTTAAGAACAGCCTAGGAATGCATCTCCTCTGCAGTGAATATTCAAACAAATTAGAGCACAAAGTGGAATGATGCTGTAAGTGAATTCAATTCAAACTGAAAATACAGGCACGTTTTACACATTACTGTCCTTTGTCCTTAAAGCAGAAGTCTGTCTGCTCAGCAAAGACAAATAAAGGTAGGCGAATGTTTGAATACTTCCAGCAGTAATTCTTTAATATTCTCTCACATACATGTACTGAAATCACCTGACCAGTCTATACGTCAGGACGTAGAAGATGTCCTTATATTTAGCATTGCTGCACCTTTGCTAGGGACAGACACAGCTGAACTACTCGTGTGGCTGGGACAGTCACCATCTTGTTGCCAGGTGGCTCTTCCTGCTCAGAGGGAATGCTGCAGATACAGGCACTCTTTCAAGATCTGAGCTGTAACACTGTCATCACCATTGCCCTTATCACCATTGATTCAGGTGAGTGGCAGCTGAGAACCTTTTCAGCTTCACCCATACTTGTTCTTGGTGCCTTAGTGCCTGGGGAGCCAGGTGGTCTGTGGACTGCTTTTTGGGCATTCATGATAAGATTGATTAGAATAGCAAAGTTAACCTCATATTTGCTGCTCAACTGTCTGCTTCTCTACTGGACGTTTCTGAAGAGTCCACCAGAGGGGAGAAGAAACCCCCAGTGCTATAGGCATTGTTCTCCTCGTTGAACTGGTGGGATATGAAAACGTGGCAAAGCAAAGTATCTTCATCAGAGGGTGTGTCTACCTTGCGATGGGAGGACTGACAGTAACACCACTAAATAACTCTCTCTCCTTGCACAGACAGCCCTGAAAATAGGGCAAGGAAGGCTGTGTGAGGGTTGGATGAGTCTACCTAAGACCCTTGCCCTGTGCAGAAATCCAGGCTTCTCGATCTCTACCTGAAACTGCATTTGTACCATTTGTGCCTTTGTTTTGCTCTCCTGCCAAACCCTGCATCAGCTAGAAATCACCGTGGTGTGGCTGTGTCGGAAGTGGATGAGTTGTTTACATAATGGACTGTGCACTTTGTGTATGATTTCATTTCAGGGTTGTTTTCTTGTGTGTGTGCAAAATACCAACCTTGTGCTTGATTCTGTGGAGTTCTAAATCTGCTGTGAAAGATTATTCTGTGCTCTCAACTCCTATTGGATTAAAGGTACTCAACTTCTCAAAGGATTGCATCCCGATTTGTACTCCTGTGCTCGCTAAAATGCTATCAAGTCCTATCCGGGTGATTTCTTGGGGAAGAGCAGTAGAGGCACTTGTACAAAACAGGCTCTGTTCATGTCCTTGTGCAGTATAATGCAGATTACTCAGAAGCAATAACTGTGTAGTCGTCACTGGCCCTAACAGGCTCTGCCATTGACTCGGGGTGGAGTGTCTGGCAAGTTAATCTTTCTTTTTTTTTCATGATGCCCTGCTGTGAAACTAAGATAATACTTGACTTCCCTTTGGGGACTGACAGGATTAGCCAGATAGTATTGATACCTTTTAAAGAAATAGAAAGCAGCATGGAAGGGCCTAGGATAACCCTACCTTTTTATTCCTTTTTTTTTTTTTTTTAGTTTTGCCTAGTATTCTTGCATGTAGCTTCCTTTCATTTAATGCGTCTCTCTTGGTTTTTGTCTCCTGATGATAAAGGAGGTCAGGATACAGCCTGTTTATTCCAGGTGATGATACCTTTTCATGCTGTATTTGTTTTCCATAGCTTCTCCTTTTGATTATTGCAATCTTGATATGTAAATGCTGAAATTTATGTGGCCGCAGTTTAAATCTTCAATAAAATAGAAGAATTGCTTTGATATTCCCATTTTGACAATTTGTAACTATGCTGACTTTTGTTGCTTCTTTCCTTAGGGACATTGTCCCTGATCTCTAAAACAAAATGTCACTGAGTAAAACTACGTTTGTATGATGCTATGTGTTCTAGTTACAAAAGATTTATAACTTGGTCACTTTTATTTATGCTCCTATGAAGCCAGTAGAATTATATTGCAGTGTTAAAATGCAGCAGTTTCATTTTCTTGCAGGCAACAGCCCTCTGGTGGTGGTGTCTTTTTTTATTTTTTTCCTCTCCCAAGTCATCTTCGGAAATTCTGACAGACTGATAGGGAAGCCTTTCAAAATGCCTGAAATTCAGCTGCTGCACACTCCCAATCTTCTCCTCTCCTTTCCTTTCCAGTCCTCACCTCATCACCACCCGCATCTAAATTTGAAAGTGAAATGTAAAAGGCAAAGCAAGGTTAATAAATGCACCCACTTGATAATAGCAACAGTCTTATTTGGCTAAGTGGTATTTACCAAATGCTATTTCAGTAAGCTTCAGCTTGCAGAACTATTGCCTGGAAAAGGGTATAGGTCGGTGCGAAGTGGGTGGCGAGGCTAATCGGTTGTTCTGCAGACTGGCTGAATTGTTCGGAATGCAGGCATTTCTGAGGAGGCTGATGATGAACTTCAAAGTCGAAATATCAAAGAATTATTTTTTTTAAAGGGGTGACCTTACAAGTCTGTGTTATGGACGTTAATGATAGTTATATTGCAAGTTACTGCCTGGAAAAATACTTCAGCTAACAGGGAAGGAGAATCCTCTCATCAATGCCTTAGACAGAAGTGAAATTTATCCTTTTGCTAGCCCAAGTGTCAGCTATCATTTGAGTCCCACTGAAGCCCTATTTTGAAGGACTAAGCAATGTACTGGGAAGCTAAAATGGGTGTTTAGAGACTAGATGAAGTAAATGTTACTCCTTACAATTTTTTTGAGATGGTAAGCCAGAGTTCTGTGCAGATTTTTCTGGAATTATTGAAGTTGTGACAGGGACACATTTGGTTTGTTCCCATTTGAGGACTATAGTAAATGTCAAAATCATGCTGTGTCTGCAACTATATTACTGTGTAAATAACCTGTCTTGGTAGGAAGACATGGTTCTGTTATGGTTAAAGCCTGAAGTTGTCTTTTACAGAGGGGGAAAAAACCCAAGCTTCTATACAGCTGAGGCTGAACAGAAATAATTTCTGCATTTTCAGGTTTTAGGGCAAATAATTTCATTTAAAATTAGTTGTTTTAAAATCACTGGTTTTTGATTGTGATATCTGAGGCCTATGGAGGGTATATCTACAAAGTGAAACAATGTACTGAATGAATCTGTTTGCACATGTGTATTTTTTTTAATAAGGCTAATAGAAAACATTAAGATACAAAACAAATTTTATTACCTTAAGTTTTAGTAAATTATTCTAGTAAATGAGCCTTTTGACTTCATTCTGTGGACAGAAGATGGTATAAATTTGTCGCCTTACTACTGGATAATGCTTTGGGTCACCTGTGGTATACTTGCTAGCAACTTTCAATAGATAAGATACACCATGTGAAAGTATTGTTCCAGCCATGCTAATCTGGGGGGTGTAAATCTGAATTATTTGTTGGTTTATGCAGTTGGTTGTGGGTGTGTTTTTTGTGCTTTTTGTTTTTCTGTTGTCATGCCAAGTTTGCATCAGGTAAGGACCAAGTCCAGGTTAGAGGACTTTCACTTGCACAGTAGATTCTGTGTTACTGGGATGGGTCAGCTTCTGACTTTTAATTCTTACAGTTAATGTGAAATGAAAGGGGAAATCTAGAAGTAAATTCCCACCCCCTCCAATTTACAATAATTAGTAAGTTAAAAAGATGTGGTAAAGGAGGGATTTTGGATCATCTTTCAATGTAAGACTCAGAGCTTTTGTCACCTTAGGGCTATTTTTTTAAACATTTAAAAAATGGAGAATGGTAGTAGAGGCCAAGGCATCACTAGCTCTTCTTGAGTGAATAACCCCCCAGTCTCCAAAACATGATTTTATTTTTGCTTACTCAGCTTCTTGTTTGTATTTTAAAAGCATATGCTATTGTAACACATATCTGTAGCGGTTTGCTGATCATTTATTGGAGGCAGGACTATTGCCAACTTGAGCATTGTTTTCAAAAAATAAATGAAATAATAAAAACCCATGACATTAGGTCCTCCAGTTTGACAAGTCATGGAATCATTGAATAATGTTTAAAATGTAATGGCTTAAAATGAGGATTATTATTTTTTTAGTCTTGTTTGCTGGTACAATAAACCAAGGATGAAATTCACTCAAGTGGCTGGTGCTAGGGCGCTTCAGAACCCTTTCAGCTCTCTGCATTTCTTTAAGACCAAGGTTTTGCTTCAAGTGTATGCCAGTTCAAAACTTTAGAAATAACTGAATAACTCTTAAGTTATGAAAATTGAACTTAAGTGAAAACGAGTCATATTTCAAATAGTAAACACCTTCACCTTGCCCCATCTTGATTATTCTATATACATGCTTTTACCAGAAGAAAGCTCAGATTTTGTTTATTTCCAGCCTAAAAATGAATTCAAGTGGTTTATGCCTGCTGCTGGAGGGAGGGTGTTGAACTCAATAGACTTCTGGTTTGATCCCAGTGTAGCAGTACATGCATTTTAGGAAGACTTTAATCTCCAAGACTCTATTCCCTAACCTTAATAGAGAAGCAGCTAAAATTATAGTATCAGTAGCCGGATGTGCCCTCCACATTGTGATCAGCACTTTTTTTTTGATTTGCTGTTATCTCCTAACCTGCAGAAGACTGAGATTTGAAAGGGAGCTGCCCTCTTAGTGGCTCTGGTTTTGTTCCTGGATGTTTTTGGTAACATGACCTTTGCAGCTTTTGCTATCCTAATATTTATCCTGCTGTGAAGTAGTGTATATACATGCTATTTCACTATGTTTTGGATGTTCTGTAATGTGAGCCAGTTCATATACAAAACAATACTTAAACATAGGTTTAAAGCTGACACATTGCTGTCCTGGAGTATTTTTTTCTTCTTGGCGTAACAGGCTCTTTTATGTGAGTCTAAATTTCTCTCTGGTCATCCAATTTGCATCATTTGTCTTTTGTTAAGAGCTTGTTTTATATATAAATTCTTCCAGAATAATGGGTCATTTTTTTTGTTCACGCTACATTTCTTTTACATTCCCTGTTGCAACTCCAGTGCTTCATTGATGTTTCTTTGGGTTTACAGTAGTCTGATGCAGCAGAGCAGTCCAATGCCTTACTGTAGACCTTAATGAAAGACAATAATGTCCACAGAGTCACTACATGCAAGTCTGCAAGGGGGTGCTGCCAGAAAGCTGTTTGAAGTGAAAATATTTTGTAACTTCTGCTCCTGAATTATATGTAGGCTAAACAGCTTAAGCAAATAATTTATTACGTGAGCATTAATATAAGGGGTATGTATGGAAATACTAGTAAAATGAGATTTGATTTAAACTGTACCAAAAAAACCTCAACCTTATACATTCTCTTATTGTCAACTGTGATGTTTATTTAAAATGACATACTGCTGAAGAGAAGCACTTAATAATTGAAATGTAAGTGGGTGACTAAGAGGCAATACATATGCAGCAGCATTTTTTCCCTGTTTTTGTGCTTCCAAAAAGTCCATCTCTGCTTCTCATAGTAACAAGTATTGACAATATTGAAAATAACTTTTTGTTGTTTTTTAATTCCTCTGATGCTATATTAAACCTTTATTCTTTGACTGGCATTCAGCAGGTCAGTGGTGTAGGATCACCTTACTGCTCACCCTTTGATTTTTCACTCTTTCCCTGTGGCAACTTTCTCTGCTGGGTGCATCTGGATTTAGTTTGATTCCCAACCTCGCCAACAGCATTGTAAAATCGAACTGCAGCATTTGAAAGCAACTGGTCTATTGAAAAACAAGCTGAAGCAATCCAGACTTGGATTTTAAAAGGAATGGAAAGGTCTTGATCCATGCTGCTGTTGCATGCTCAGCACCACAGAGTGTGATTGACTGTAAGCTCACTCACCATTACAAAAAACTTAAGGGTAGTTGCTGTAATGACAGGCTGTAAAAGTGGGATATGTGCGTTCATGAAGAAGCCCAGAGTCGTCTTCTCTCCACAGGCAAACTGGTGTTTCCCTTATGTTGCTGCAAAAAGGGCCTGACTGTTCTGAGACTATTGGGTTTTACTCTACGCTTAGGCAGCTGCCCAGAAAATGCAAATTGATGATGCATTACACTGGAAACAGCCTGAGGCTGGATCCTGGCAGCTTCCGTGGAGTTGCCTAGTCCCAGCATAACCGAAGGAAGGGTCAGGTTCTGTGGCATTATGGCCTAGATCCTCAACTGGAATCGTTTGGGCGAGGGCCTTGAGCTCCATACCACTGCATTGGTTTACCCTTGTTATGGATTTGATCTTCTATATAAGGACAAAGAGTATAGATTTTTAAATTTAGGAAGGGGCCTAGATATTGGATTCTCTCTTAAACACTGCTAGTTAAGAGAAAAACAAAACCACATACACTGTGAAAGGTTATGGTGCCTGAAGATTTCGATTTTGCACCTGTTCTGCAAATAGTCATGTATGGTTTCTGCCTTTGGAAAACCCTTTCTGTAATCCTCACATTTCTCTTCTTTTTTTTTAAAGTAAATGATCTCAATTTATAGCAGCTGTGTTTCTCTGTTAGTATAATATCCACAACTTAGATATTACCTCTGTTCTAAGATATTCGTAAGTGCTTGCAATTCTCTTAGAAAATTGACCTTTTGGCTTAAGATTCTTATGCTTGGCCTCTAGTCCAAAAATGACTTCTTTCTCTCTCAAGAGATCTTGATAAAAATCTATATGACTAGGTTTATTTTATCTGACTTTTGGTGTCAGGAGGTGGTAAGGGAAGGAAGGTCACTTGTTCCATTCCTTGCTGGAATTAAATCTCTGAGAAAATAAGGATTATCCTTCATTTAAGGTATACTCAGTTGTTTTCCTGTACTTGGTTCTATCCACATCAGGGTTCATAATTTTTGTACTTTATTTCCTTTTCTTTAGAAAACCTGGAAGGTGTTAATTTGGTATTAACATTCATGAATCTGAAACTTGCACAGTTAAAGAGGTACTGTCAGAGTTACTTTAAATTTGCATTTTCAAAATCTTTGAACTTCAAGGGAGACCTTGTAGGGGAAAAGTGATTTTTGTTTCACAACTGAACAGAACCACATATGCAGTTTTCATCTGCATAAAATACAAAACTGTAAAAGGACCTTTGGCATTGCGAAGCCCAGATGTCAGCCTTTCACTCGTAGCTCAACTTTGTGCGTGCCTGCGCTGCGGTTGCTATCCAAGCAAGAAGGAGGGCTTCAGATTGCTGTGATTCAGACTGATACCTGAATTTCCTAATCTGAAAATGTCTTGGTTATCCCTACTCTACATTGCAATCACAGAGTTTTAGACACCTTAGTTCTTGATGAGCACAATGAGACTGTTGTGATAAAACAGCTTGTTCGTATCAGATCAGTGGTCCGTCCTGTTCCAGTATGGTGTAGTAGATGCTTGTTCCGTGGACAGTTTAAAAAGTTGCAGCATATGACTTTAGAATCACCAATAGTAAGATATTTTTTCCCTCACTATCTGCTAGTTCATAATTGACTTCCATCTGGATGTGTCAAAGCTTATCTCTTGGCTGGTTTTTATTCGTAATACAGGAATACGAATCTATTCCCAATATCCATCTGTTTTTCAGATCTTTTAAACTCCTCCTGATATTATGTGGCAGCAACTTACTGTGGTTGTATATTGTGTAAATCCCCCAAATGAAGGATGCAGAACACTTAAATCCTGTTTTCCAATACTTCCTTTTCTGTTTGTTCCCTTTTACTTTACCTAGGTATCATTGTATTCAGAAAAGTAGGCATTCTTGATTTATCATCTTTATACTTATCGTCATCCTCAGTTCGTCTAACATTAAATAATGTCTCTTTGCACTCAGGTCTTCCAAACTGGCAACATATCTTTTCATTCTGCCCTGATACAATCCTTATGCATTCATTGTTTTTGCTGCTTGATTCTTAGTGTCACCTATTCTTGCAGTGCATTTTTTTTTTTGAGGACAGTGTTCCAACAGGATGTATCAATGATTTATACAATGGCATTATCACATTCTCAAGTATAATTTTTGATCTTATTCAACACTTTGGCACTTTTGGTTACCTCTGCACATTGAGTTGATATTTTTTATTAAGCTGCCTGAAGTGACAGCAAGTCTTTTAATGGCTCTGGTTAATTTAGGAGTCAGCAATATCTGTTATAGGTTCACATTATTCTTTCTATTGGGCATTTGTCAAAACTGAATTTCATCTACAGCCATGCTGTCCATCCACCAAGTTGTGATGTTTCTTTATTTTTTAAGTGCTTTAGTGGGACTTAACTGATACGTTAGTCTTGTTAAGACTAGCCTGCTGTGCAAGGGTAAACTTCACCCTTTATGAACTGATGCATCCTGTCACATTAATCAGGGATGTGCCCTGCATTTCCTAGGGCAACAGAAAGGATCAAATTTCCCTATTAACCCCTTCAGAACTGAATTAAGTGCTGATGCCATATCTAGAATGGCTACCACAAAGCTGATGTATTATGATCTGTAGTTTAAAAGTTCTGGTGATCTAGCTTGGTACTACCATAGGGGAAACACAGAAGTAGCAATCTGCTGGCTATGGAGGTATCCTGACTGTTGTTTTTTTGTAACATAACTTTTTTCAAAAGCCAATAATGGTTCTCCCAAAGCCTAAAACATTTAGTAGCATTTTGAAGAAGTGACTATTTTATGCTACTTAGTTTTGTTCATCTATCTCTTTGCTTTTGTTAAAAGGAAAATCAATTTCTTTGCTGTTTCCTGCAGAGTTTTGTAGGTAGGTTAGCAAAGGGTTGGATTCAAGATTAGGAAGTTTCTTTAGTTATCTCTGAGCCTTATTTTTTGACACTTCCGTTTTGTTACCTGTAAAAAGATTATTACGTTCCTTACACAAACTGCTTTGAGAGCTGCAGGCCTGGTGTCTTATAAAAGCTGGAGTTTTTTTTTGACGCATAGCCTATCATCATATATAACAGGATTTGCTGACGTTTGATTTGTCTTTTGCTCAACAAAAATATCAACAAATTGACAGACCAAATAAGAGGCCTTTGCCATATCTGCAAAATGAAGAGGAAAATACAAAGCTATGAAGATAGTTCTTCTTTCTACTTCCAAAAAATACCCAAACTAAATAAAACTGCAGTATAAGGGGTGTAAAAATATGTGAACAGATGGGAAGTTTTTTCATCCCTGCAAGCATTATTATTATTATTATTATTCTGGTTTGGGGAAAGAACTTGATGGGTTCAGTGATCACTGATTGCTGCAAAATCGGCAAACTGTGCCCAGCTGTTCAGTGGCTGCCTGTCTGCTTGTGGAAATCCTGCTTCGGAAGTAGAGCAGGGAGAAAGAGAGGAACGTACTGGTATCTTAGTTGATTTAGTTTTACACAGTAGCATCTGCTAAACATGCAGTGACTCTTTTACTTAGCAATTTAGACTGGAAACCATGATTATTTAATGAGCAACCTCCTCCTTTCTCCTCCTATGTGTTTTGCTTCCCATCCCCTGAAAGTGCTGGCTTCAGGATCTATGTAAGGCAAGGCTTAGTCTGTTTGCCTGCTGCCCACCCTGGGTATTGTGTATGTTGTTTTGATTTATTTATGAGTCTTTATTTTTTAATCTTTGTGAAATTGCAAGGAGGGAGGAGACAAATAGGACCTTTAAATGACAGTCCATAGCTCCTATTAACTAGTGACAGATGCCTTCTGACATGACATTTTAGGGACTTCGAAGCTCTCGGTAATAATATTTGTGGTTCAGGAATGACCTTGCATATCAGAAGATCTTTGCCTATCCTGCATGTCACCATGAGTTAAACATTCTGGTGAAACAGCACAAAACCAATAAGTGCTGTGTCTGAGGCTCCTGAAGCCTCTTTATCCCCCTGTCGCGTTTAGAAAGAAAATAAAAATGGATGCATCTTTCTAGAGAAAAAGGGAAAATTGTTACTGAAAGGAAATAACTGTTAGACTCTTCTAAGTAGCATACACTGCAGGCTGTGCTGGTGCTTGACTCCATCGTGGTCAGTATATGGAAAAAGAACTGTAAGAAATCAGATATAAAGCAAGTTTAGAACCTTGCAAACAAACTTCAGGACTTGGTAAATCACTTGTGTGTGAAGTCAAGCTATTCTAGTTAAACCAGGTTTGTCTTGCAAATAATCACCTTTTTATACTAATTTTACTTATGGTGCTAGATGAGTTCCCGTTAAAGTTGCATTTCAGTTTCCTAAAACAGCTCTTTTTCTGGTTTGCTAATACTGGTCATGCTCATTCATGCTAACATCACAGTCCATTATTGAAGGGGAATGTTTGTGTCGTCAGGATGGAGGATTAAGATTTAGACTCAGCAGTGGAGAACAGCAACATCTGGATTATGTGCAAATGCTCAGGAATATTATTTTCTATCTAGAAATTTTTAAGAGTATAAAGGTGAAAAAACAAGATCTTAAAGGGCTTGGTATTATAAATAATGTGTTCACTTGCCATGAGATTGCAGTGTGTCTTATTATAGTTACTTATCAGGTTTGTATTGTGGACCTTTTTCCTGATTATGCTCCCTCAGCTTGGGAATGAGTTCTCACCAATGTGACCTCCTTATCAGAATCTTGATCCAGATCTCTTGTAGCCTCACTGACTGAAACACAATTCTTTGTGTGTCTGAGTTGGCTTCCGGACATCGCAAGGAATGCAAAAACTGCTGCTTCCAGAGAACTCTTCCTGGGCTCACCGGGCCACACAGGAGCTGGATGAGTGGCAGGGGAATTAGAAACGTGAAGCCAGGGTAAGGGCTGCATGTAGCAAATGAGCTCACAAAAAGAAGTATTGGAGAAGCACACAAGACTTTTTTTTTCCTTATTTTTTTTTTCTGGAAGAATTGCAGAACCACTTCAGCCACTCAGACTTGCTGAAGCCATGAATCATGAGGACCTTCAGGGTTTTGCAACTCCTGCAAACTCTCACAGCTGAGAGTTAATACAGAAGGAACTTTCTGAGGAGAATAGTTCTGCTCTTCAGTTCCCTTATCCCACTTTATGTCTGCTAAATAACTGTTGGAGTCTTCAGTTATATCTAAATATTTTCTTCTCAGTTTTATACTACTACAGGAACTTTTTCTTTTTCCCATTCCTTCTCTTTTGTTGCATAAATTCCACTTAGATTCCTGTGAAGTCCTCCTTCTTACTTCATGGCATTGGGAATCTGATGGGGTGATCAGAACACCCCTTCCAGTCTGACTCTTACACCTCTAGGAGGGATCATCATTGTTACACCTTTTTTCTTTAGAAATACTATAGGGCAAAATAAAGCTTTCCTGCTCATGTTGGCCATCGTCTGAAGTCCACAGAAGCAACTGGGAAAGGTGTCATTACGTCTAGGTCATGAATCAAATCCCTTACCACATCATCCAGTGGCAGTGATGGTTTTTCTTACCCTGGCAAGGGTTGGGGGAAGGCGGATGGACTTTCTCTTTGACTTCAGTTTAAATGATGAAGGGAGGAAGACCATTAAGACTCCTGAAATCAAACCGTGCTCCTATCTAGTCTGGAGAGACAGGAGGGAGATTCTGCTTTTCTTTATATGTCGTGGATAAGGAGCAATAGCTGTTTTGAAAAAGAAAATGCGTAGACAAAAATTACGTGAGGCCAAGTCATGCTTCTAGTGGTAGTTAGACTTGCTTATGTTTTTGCCATTCTAGCTGTTTTTTTTGCCTCTCTAGTTGGGCCCACGCCATGTTGAAATGATAGTACTGAAATGTATTACAGCCCTGGGGCCAATTCTCCCCTTCACAGGATGTGGATAGCTCTTCCGGAGGTAGGAGTTGCTCAGTGTTCTGGGAATACCACAAACTGAGAGTTCAGACACCTGTTTTTTAACATGGCTAGAGTGTAGCTCTGTAATGTGGTTATAATAAAATTCCTATGAACTTGATGCAATGTATAGAAAGGTCACAGAAAAATGATAACATGGACACCTGATTATCACAGTAAAAGATGGTTTCTGGCACGGGCTGATAATGTAAATCATTGCTTTATTTTCCACCTTATTCTTGAACGCTTCCCATATTCTTAACTATTCAGCCATCAGAGATCTAGAATCAATGCACTAAGCTGAAGCTGAGATAAACATCTGATGATAATTGTTACTGTTTTCATATTATATAAACATCTTGGGACACACCCTCTTGGGGAGCCTCATCCTGGCTGAGCAGTTGCTACCCTGAGAAACATGCACTCTGAATATTAAACTTCATGGATATTAAGTACTGCCAGAGGCCAAAAAGACTCATTTAAAAATAAATGTATTTTCATTCTTGCAAAACATACAAAAACCCTTGCATATTGATGCCCTGCTCTACTAAATTCTTCCATAATATGAGTAACTGACAATTTTAAACCATCTTTCATCATGACTGGGCTATTTCACATATTTTTAAACAGAAGCTTCCAGTATTCAAAAATTCACTAGCGAATTTCATATTTGTGCTAAGTTCTTTTCTGTTTCTTTGTCTAACTACATGTATTGCCATAAATTTGTGCTGCTTAAGACAGTTTTTTGTGGTTTGACAACACTGTTTTTGTGTTACTGACATTTTCCAGTAATTTTCTGAACTGCAACAGCTATTGAGTGCCCAGCAGAATACGAAAACTTCTCACCTTTTTCCACTGATGATGCATCCTTTAATCAGACTTCTGTTTCTGTTTATCATTGCACGTTGAATATATATATATAGATATGTATATCTAGCATTTAATACCACTTGTATATTTATTTTTGTTTAAAACCAACCTAAATGCAGGGGGAGATAACACTACATGCAATTTATGGATTGTTAGCACTGTGATGGATTGTACTGCATTTGCTCCACCTTTCAATTTTCCAGTAATGTTCTTGATTGTGAGGAATTAACCCATCTGTAATTTTTTCTTTTTGCTGCAGGAAAACCATGTGGGAGTGGTAAAGCTTTGCTTCTGGCAAACAAAAGGAACTGTCCAGCATTTTCCAAGCTGAATGTGTTAAAACACTGATAAACTTGAAGTGGCTTTTAATGTTGCTCTTCAGTGCCTTAAAAGCCTATCGTCTCTTTGAAATATTTATACACGGAGTACATGTGTTTATATATCTTTATAGATATATATGTTGAGAGAGAAGGCAGATACTGGCAAAGACAAATACTGTTTGTAGCCTAGTTCTAGTAGATGCAGTGCAAAAGTGACTAAAGCTTTAACTTCTGAATTTCCTTATGAAAATTCTAAAAACTTTTGAGTTTGTGAAAGGGTACAAAACGTGTTTTAAAAGCAGTGATAAACTATGATGCATTTGGGTAGTCAGGTTAAATAATACAGAGTTGTTTCTAAGCTATGGCATAGTTGACAAAATCAGTGACGATGAAAAGAAAGGGAAAGAGAGGTATAGTACTTGGTTTATGGATTCAATTTGCTTGTTATCAAAAGCCATCTTAAAAATTTCAAAATTAATGAGTCATAAAATAGCCTTCCCTCTTAGCAGTTGGTTATCATCAGCTAGTTATAAAAGAGCTATCAAAGGAAAAAAGAGCGTACCATTAGCTGTTAGTTTGGAATGACTCTGCAAAATCATCCTTAAAGGTCTACTGGCAAATTTCTGATAGTCCCCTAAAGGTCTTCAAAGTTGCTCGTTGCTGTATTATATCAGGCTTTCATCAAACCTAAATCTGAGCTGTGCAGCAGCAAAGTCCTCACTTTCTGCAATTTGCTTTAAAGCAGCGGCCTCTATATAATGTAATTCAGGAGGAGATATTTCTTCAGAGATTTGTCTGAGCTTCATGTTGACCTGTGTAGCAGAGGGGGTGGTAAGTTTATTACTGACACCTTTGTATTTTCTGCCAACGAGCTTTACAATTGGATCTCTACGCATGGTATCACTTTTTTTGTGTGTTTAAAAACAAACAAAAAAAGCCTTGCCTGCACTGCAGAATAGTATGTGGTGCCAAGTCTGCTTTGTGGCTTTGGTTGTGCAGGCTGTAATGTAGAACAGTGCCCTGGGAAAACTTGTTTGTCAACAGCAGCTTTCAAGGGTTTCTAACCTTGAGTGTCCCAAACTGCCTAGCCATTATGCATCATTGCGATGTCTAAATTTCCATCAGTACTATTTTTGAATATCTCTGCAGGAACTAAGGGATGGAAAATAAGATCTTAAAGTGGGAGCTGTGTTGCAGTGAACTTAAGTAACACATTATAGTCTTATAATACCTACACGTCATGTTTACTTGTAGTAAATTACAGCTGGGTGAGAAATTGTCTTCTGAGTTCTCACAAACTTATGATGAGTTGTCATCCCGAGTGGTTAAAGGTAGTTCTGGGAACTGGAATCCTCTCCTGCTTCCCACTTACTTCATCTGAGCCAGGTGTCATGCAACCAGCTGGAGGAGCAAAGTTGCCATCAGTGCTTTGCCAAATGCACCACATTCTCCCAAGCAGGATGAGCCCATTTTTTGCTGCTCTTATTTTTAGGACTGAAAAGTAGCTTCGTTTAAACATTTTGATCCTTGGTGTATTTTGAGAATAGCCTTCCAGTCATTCTGAATTACATGCATTGCTTTGATATTAAATTTTCATGTTACGAGTTCCATTGGAAATAAATGTGTTTTCTACCCCCTGCAGTAAAATGTTGGTTTATACCAAAGCAGTCTGAGAGGCAAATTGGCTGCTTATTTAAGGATGTCTTAATGAAGAGTTGTGAACCTAAATATCTTGATTAGCATGAGTAGATTATGGGAAGAGAGCTAGCTGTGCTGCATTACTTCTGCCACCCGCAAATTAACCCAGTAGCCAGAATGACTGAGGGTTTTTTATTGTGCCTTGCCATTTGGTGCCGACAACAAAATGGGGAACCACTAAAAGCAGAGGAAATGCTACCCACATGTATAATTTTGGAATACAGCAACTTTGGTAGTTCTTGGAGAACGTTGCCCTAGTAAATGACAAGGCAGGGGGAGGGAGAAAGAAAGGTGACTGGAATGATGGTGACATTTGAAAGGGGATGAGCCTTGTTGGAGGCTTGTCTTCGTACCGATAAGAAATATATTTTCTGATTGTATGGGGGGGTGGGAGAGGCTGCTGCACTGGACAGATAAGAAGTGGGGTTACATGCTGGTTTATCTGTAAGGAGGCGGAGGGCTCCTCTCAGACTTATGGTTTATTTAATTTAGATCAAAAAATCCTAAGGGATTTACAGCTAATCATAAAACAGCATAGATTTAAAAAAAAAACTCTGAAAAATGTTATAGTGAGATATGTCATGTATAAAAGGACATAAGTGTAAATAAATGTGTTTTATGTGAATTAAATGTCATTTTGCTGTACCAGGAAGGACATTTAAAAACATGTTTTTTTTATGTCTGTGTGTGGAAATACCTGTAGGTGTGACTCTTGCTGAATATTGAGTAGGGCATGCCCTTTGGCTGCAGAACTGGCCCCGGCATGGGTAGCATGCTTGAGGACATGACTTGTTGTAGTTGCAGGATGATCCGTGGCAGAAATAGCCAAAACTGTGGGCTGCTCTAAACTACAGCAGCTATCAGGCAGCCCTGGGCAGTGGTATTTGGAACTCAGAAGATGCAGGTTTTGTATTGTGTTTTGCAGCTAGTGAAGGAGATGACAATACTTGATATCATTCTTAAATTTTCTCGTTAACTCGTAGTGTTTGACAGTTGTTCAGCAGGTTGAGCTGAGTTTTAAAACAGGTACCATGTGGGCAGTGGTATAAAATGTCTGTTGTCCTGCCTGTGTATTGCAGCAGTCTGAAAGGACCATTTTAAAGTTGTTTGCCTACTTGTAGTCTCCATGGCCTATTCACTCCTGGAAATTTTAGTGTTTGTTCTGCAGCGTGCAGTACATCTACCATGCTATAGGAGCTGTGACTGCAACCTGCAGGCATCCTTAAACCATCTTTCATCTTACTAGGTCAGTGAGCTGGAGACTAAAGCTGTGGCACTGCAGAGCTGGGCAGGATAAACCTGCCCAGAACCTCAAGCATTTGAATCACAAAGCCCACAAACCCATGCTGAGGCCTGGGCTGCTCCTGCTGCTTTTTGGAACTGTGCTCAGGTGGGCAGGTACCTGCCACGGTACAGGTGCAAGATGTAAGCCTTACAGTGTTACTCGTTGAAAGGTGAACTTTGACCACACTTTGAATCCTGAAAGCTGACGGTGGGCTACTTGTGATAATACCTTTGGTTGTGTAGTCATGGGTGTGAGGGACAAAGGGCTCAAATAATACTGCATCTCTTGGGTTGTCTGGCTGCTGCTCTGACAAAGCTTCGTGATACCCTTCTGTCCGCATGTTGCATGAGAGGAAATGGAATGTTTCATGTGAATATAATTTAAAATTATCTTTTGTTTTCTTTCTCTATTTGCATATATTGTGATATACCTAACATTTAAAACAGAAGTTTAAACACACAGCCGTTGCTGAACTAATGAACCTGCATAGGTTGTACTGTTGCAACACAAGACAGTCCTGATTGAATAAGACATCACAAGGTGAATAATTTGATTGATACAGAGGGAGAGCGGCAACTTGGTTTACGTGAAACCCTGGGTTTTGAAAAGTATGATTCAGAAACACATCTTAGGAGGTTTTCACGGAGCTGTCCTGAACATGTTATGAAAAAATAAAGCGCGCTCTCAAACTTTGTAGGGAGATACTGAGTCTGAGCGGGGCTTTCGAAGCACTTTTCTAAGTTATGTCATCTTCTGAATATGAACGTGAAGTTCCATGTTGTGCTTCCTTTCAGCAGTCCTCAGATGAACTCACTGGAGGATCAGCGTGGAAAGACTGAGATGCTTATTAGGAATTTCAATGACTCCATTTTGGCAAAAGAGTGGGCACAAGCCAATCATTTGGCCAAGATCAGGGGTCAGGCTTGTTCTGTAATGCTGCTGAGTGGTTTGGAGCTCTCTGGATCCACTGCAGTGCCACTATACAGGGCAAAGAACCAACTTTGGCTCTTGGTGCTTTTAAAAAAACAAAAGGCATTGTAATTGTATCATCAACACAAATCGCTAATGTTGTTCAGGCTAGAAATAATGCTAATCATTTTGGTTTAGTGGAAATTTCAATATTTCGTAAGCTAAGTAGCCACACTTCTTTTTTTTTACCTCTTCCCCCACACACTTTTACCGATCAGTGCTAACTTTGAGGTGTCTTTGAAAATCTTCCAGGTTCTTTGGAAGACAAACTCTTACAGTTTAAGGCTTTATATTTTTACCTTTGTCTTTTGTGGGAACTTGATTTTGATTTTTTTTTTTAAAGAGGTGAAAGTTTGAGGAGTAAGCAGGAAGGGATGGTCACCTGCTGGTGATGAAGGCAGCAAAATGTGTCTTCAAGTTTAGTCAATATGTAAATGCTGTAATTTGCTGAGTTAGAGAATAGCCTGGGGTGGCTGGCATAATTCCCATCACATAAGCAAAGGTGGAAGGATTGTGCCTTCTATTGCGTTTCACAAACACTCTTTCAGTCACTAATTATGTGGGCTGCTTTTTGGTTTAAGGAAGAGAGAAAAGGGCATCCTGATTCCCTGCAATCTGCACTGTTGCATGTTCCTTGGGACCCCACTAGTCAAAACAACGGGATTCGCATGTTGACGACAGCTGAGAGACCAAAGTATGACCAGATGGCAAGGGGGAGCTGAGCTGTCTGTTTCTGCAAGCGATAGGCACATTATGGTTATTCTCTTCTGGGGACGAGGGGGTGGAAAGTAGGGGGAGGGGGAGAAGGGAAGAGAAAGAGGGAGATATTAGATAAACAGACTGTAGCCTGAATACATATGACATGTGGGAGGAAAGCTTTGTTAAGTAAGAACTGCAAGCCTCTCGCAGAGCATTAAGCAGCACCGCCTGTGCATTGGACTGAGCCAAATGAGAGCAAAGATGAGCATAAACCTTAAGACGGCTGCGGGACCAGGGAGGTTCACCAGACTTCTGCAGAGGCGCTCCAAGCAGCAAAAGGCTGTAAGGTTTTACTGACTGTTCCTTAAGTCAGCCTGCTTTGTTAGTAACAAGGAAGGGCCCTTAGTAAGGGTCGTGTCAAAAGTGTTTCCTCCTTATCTTTATGATGTGCAAGCTATGCTTTATGAGTCAAAGTTGATTCATAGCTTCATTCTGCTAGGCTTTTTTACCAGGCTTGTGCATAGGAGATAGCTTTGTGGGGTTATGGTGTCTGCTGTTTGCCCTGAAATCACTGGAGGTTCAGTCCAGCCAGTGATTTGCAGGTGGTGCTCAGCATGCCCCATAATTAGGGAGTGCATCCTTGATCTGCCTCACCCTGAGCCTGGTCTGGAGCCAGCTGAAATCTGTAAAAACAAACAAACAAAAACCCTTCCCACTTAACTGTATTTGGCTATGGATTGTGTCTTATGAATGAAACCAAACTACAGTTGTATCAGTTAATGATAATAGGGCTATCAAATACTTCGTGTCCTCTCAGGCAGCATAAGATGCAATGTTCGTCCCATTTTCTTGTGTTATTTTCTCTTCTTGTTGTGGACTTGAGCGAAAGACTAAGTAGAGCAATTGATACTTGTATTACACAAAGAAGGGAAGAGGCAATCTTCATTATTTTGCTCATATGTGAGGAAAGTGCCAGTGATCATAGCAGTGAGAGAGGCTAGTGTCTAAAAAAAACTGTGAAGAGGCCCTAGAGAGCATTTATTTGAGACGGCTTTGATATTCTGTCCCATCTATACATCGTGCACTGCTAACTTTTTTCCCTTTTTTTTTTTTAAACTTTTGCTTGTCTGACTTGCTGACCTTTGAGTAGTTCCTGCTAAAGGAAGGTGATATGAAAGCAGCCTCATGCTGTTGTTTTCCTGATGAACTACTCTGGAGCACTGGTGTTCGGGGGAGAAATACAACAGATTTGTTGGACTGCGGCACCTAATACCACGTCTCAATAACCCATTGGAGTGTTTGAACACGGTCACCAGCCTGGCTTCCCTGCTGTTCCCTAGATAGCTGCTTGTGACATCGATCTGTGAGGGCTGGGGGCAGAGAGCTGATTTATAGCTGTAGCTTATTGCCTGGAGGAGTGGGTTAGCTAAGATTGCATTCTGCTTGGTTTTGGTCACAGTAACGCAATGACTTTAGGAGGTGTTTGCTACAGAAAAAGTGCAGCTAGGAAATAGATAATTTTTGATACACATGCATGCATGAAGTCTTCAAAGAATTTAAACAACAAAACAACACCCCTCTTCATTCCACCCCCTGCTCAAAAAAAAAAAAAACAAAACCAAAAACAACCACACAAAAAAACCCACCATTTAAACTCTTTTTGGAAAGATGCTGGGTGTTGTATGCCAGTTTTCTATTCACTTCTTGGAAAACCTTTTGCAGTTCCATATGGGGCACCAGCTTTTAGAACACTGTTATTTTAATTAGTGAACCAAAAAAAGCATTCTGCTAATTACCATTGCTTCTCTAGCTATGCAGAAGCCCCTTCCATAGCTTAATAGTAATACAACACATGTAACTGCCATGTAGGTATTAGAAATAAGCTTTTTAATCTTTATTTTGATTATAATGGCTGAACCAGAGATGCTAATAAGTTTTTGTTGTCAGCCTCATTGATCAGATAATTATGACCCTCTGTTTTTACAAAACTTCTACCCCATTGTCAAGACTCACTAAAAAGTTAGGTACAAGTTCATTTGATTAGGTGCAACTTTTCAATGCATGTACTTAAAAGTTCTTTCCAGATGAAGGGAAAGAATAAAACATTAAACTGTTCCAAATTTTCGTTACTTTTAAAATGAAAATGCCTACAGTTACATTCAGAGAATTTCTCTTGTAAATATGAAGGCCTGTTAAAAGCTATTTTGCTTCTAATTTAAATAACGCAGTGAGCTTCAGTTATTAGATAACAGATAAAAGTAACGTGTTTGGTTCAGCAATAGCTATGTAATGAATGCCCGTACTATTACATAGTATCATGTTTACTCAGATAGCAGGAACCAGCCTGTAAGTTTTCAGCTGTGTAAATATATCTATAGTGTGGGCCTCTGAAATTAATATTTAGCTGTGGAAATATACTCTTTTCCTTCCAAAAAATTATAATCGTCAGCATGAACCTGTTATTTATGTGAAATCTGGCATTGCCTGGTCATTTTGCAAGTTTTTAGGTGCTTAAGGGGTATTGCATACAGTTTCATACTTGGGAGGGGACAAAATAGTAATTCTGGCCAAAAATAGTAATAGTAACTTAATAGAATAGTAATGTAAGCCAGAAAAAGTTAGCCAAAAATGCATAAAACCCACATGTTGAGCATAAATGGAGTGATTATTTGGTCCTTTTCTGTTTTTCTGGAATTAAGAGGTGTCTTCTGTTGTTTTCTTTAGCAGCAAGACCATGTCCATTCAAACTCTGCTGTTTTGGATGTTCTGTTACTAGTTTGGTATTTATAGATTTTCGTTGTGATCTGGTGTCTGAGTTGCTAGGAGGAATCTAAATAGAAAAATCTGTATTTTACCATCTGAGTTTGTTGACTGCTTAGCATTTCAAGTATTCAAAGTTAAATTGGGACTTCAGCTTCCAAGCCAAGGAAGGAAGGGAGGTTACAACCGGAATGAGGATCCAGCAGGTTAGATTTGGGGTTCTATACCTCTCTCTGCTGTTAAGCTACTGTGACATTGTACAAAATCTTCAGTCACCTGAGTTCATATCATATGCTGTTAAGGTTCCATTTGATTCCCTTGAGCACTCGCACCTAGAATTTAATAAATTAAAATTATAGTCACTGAAAATTTTACCTGCTGACTCAGCTTCAGCCTTCCTTAGGTGGAAGAGAAAGTTGTACTCATCTACCTCACCCATGTTAGATTACTCATGTGAGGATTAAAAAAAATGCTCCACAAGTATCACAACACAGGTGCCTAGTACTTAACTTTACAAAAAAAAGTCGGAATACACTTTGAATTTCGTCTGTGTTTTTCTCTTTGCTTCTCTCGCTCTTCATTTTGAATTTGCTGCCAAATATGCTTGAATGTCGCCCTATCCATGCTGTTACAATCTGAGATTTTTCATCCTGTGAATATACTGGCAGCTATTAATGGCAACAGGGATGTTTTTATTTCTGCTCTTCAGTATAGCACTAGGAATTCTTTGGTCTGTCCACTTTCTGAAATGAAAGAGACAATAGCCCTGTTTAACAATGATACATTTTCTATATAGAGATGACAACTGTAACTGGGGTTTGCAACAGTTCTTAGTGTTGGCTACTTTGATAAAAAGTGATAGTGAGGTGGTTGGGAGGTTTTTCTGAGCAAAAGGCAGGTTATTAGATTTTTGATGAATATAACCTGAGGAGCGTGGTTTGCTGTATTTATTTCACTATTACAGTCCAACATTTTAGTGCCTCAGCAGCAGATCGTGCATTTTACATGCATGCAAGAGTATTTGAGATTCACTTATTTCTCTGCTGTTTCTGATTTCAGGTAAGGATTACCTTAAGGATTCACACGCTCTGCATGTGAATGCTTTCTCATCGCATTTTCAGTTTCTTAATCACAATTAATAACACACTAGGTATGTTTCTATAGCAACTTCTACTCAAGGATCTCAAAGCACTTTAGAAATGATAGTCTTAGTTTCATAATAGCATTCAGATAAAGCGCATGTAACTTCATATTTCACAAGCGGGGAAACTGAATTTGTGAGGCCTACAGAAATTGGTGATGGAATTAGGAACATTATGTGGGGATTTGAACTAAAGCTTATTGAAAATGTTGGGGTTGTGTCACCTTTCTAGTCCCTTGCAGTGTTGTATCCACAAAATGAAGCATCCTTTTGACGAGGCAGCCTAGAATAAAAATCTTGTTTCCCCATTAGCTTTCTATATTTCATTTTACCAAAACCTTTAGCCTACCTTGCAAGTTTTCTGAAACAATTCATTTGTTATTGTTACACATTCTTATATTTCAAAAAAGGTCTGATGTTGGACAATATCCATATGGGGAGGGAAAGAGGGTAAGTAATCACCTGAACAATTTGAGCGTTTGTTCTAGCAGTGTCCACAGAACTGAGACCATCTTCAGGCTGCTTCTCAGAAACCAGGGAGATTGCTTAAAGCTGTTGTCCTCTGTGCAGTATCATCGATTGAGATCTCTAACGGCTGTACAGGAAGTGGTAGGAAATGGAGGCATTTTGTTGCTCTTTTTTCTCTTAATGCACTTTCTCATCTCTATCATTTTATTTGAACTCTATTTGCAATTAAAGCTTTCTTGAACTTTGCACTCAAGAAAAGTATAGCTCTGATGGAACTGCAGTTCCTCAGGTTTGCAGAAGCACCCATAGATTGGGGGAGGATAAAAGTCTTAATTTTCAATCATCATTTAAGAAGAGCTGAATTCCCATTTTCTAAATTGATCTGCATTTAATCATGTTCTCCTTACTTGTTCTCCTACCCATAACAGCCGCACAACAAACTGAAACCAACCAAACAAAAAGGTTTTTTTTGAGAGGCCTAAGTTAACCAAAGAAATCATTTCTTTCTAGTGCAGAGGAGCTATCCTTGTACAGACAAATATGTTTATTGTTTCTTCAAACCTTTGTCTACTTCCTGCAGTGAAACAAGGTAGGAAATGGGTCCTTTCGGTTCTCTTGAGTTCCATATTCGAGTTTCTGTCTCTTCTACAAAGTGTGTTTGCTTGGGCTCATCCCCCATTTTGCATGTCTTAGCTCCCATTCTGTGAAATGAAAGTGAATGAAGCTTCCTTTCTCTCACTTCTGTTTTCTTAGTGACTAGAGGAAAGAATACATGATTTCGACTGAAGCTTCTATAGTGTCATAGTCCAAATAAAAATGAAACTAATGGAGGAAACTGAATCTGAGAAAGAAGGTAATAAATCCCTTCTGGTTCTTGTTTTGCGCCTTGCACTAGTCATGAGGCTGAGGAGTAGCAAATCACACCTGTGGCTGAACAACACTGCTGCTTTTGTCTGCAGGAAGAAGGCATTTTTTCTTCAATTTTGGCTCCATCAGAAGTTCTTCATCTGTAAAAAGCTTCTTTCCTCCCTTTTCCCCCTCCTTCCTAGTAGTTCCTTTGCCAGTTCCTTCACTTCTTATTGAAGATGAAAGGTTACTGACAGTCAGAGAAATGGAGGGCAGCATTCTGAAATTCATCTTCATTTTTATGGCAGTTTGTGTGGGTTTTGTCCAGAGTTCCCAGGACAGCTTTGAGGTGCAGAGCTCAATGCTAGGAGTGTTATTTCAGCTCCTGACAGTGTATGGAGATCTAGTTTCAAAAAAAAATTTTGTCTGTATTTTGCAGTCTGTATGTATCTGGAGAAATGGGGGGAGGGATCAATAGGATGAAACTTGAATATTTGGCAGGGGGTGAGGATGGCGAAGTGGACACTAGTAACTACAAGCTGATGTTCAAATGGACTTGTTCTATCTTTTACAGAGCCACAGTTTTCCTAGATATTTCAAAAATCAGGACTGTGTGCCAGCTTCCTGGTTTTATGGAGCAGAGGGATTATGGTGCAGTGTCGTTAACAAATGGAAGAAATTAATGTTTGAAAGGAACAGTTTGGGAACACTTTTACTGTTAGTGTGCTTATGCATTATGTAATTACACACCATGCCGTACCATTCTGTTGACAGCACAGCATCTGGTTATGTTGTTTGCTGTAAGGACGGGTGTCAGAGAGGCGCTGTCAGTCAGTGTAACATTTTAGGATGCCCCTGCTGGAGGTTTGCACCTGAGTGTACACCTGTAGCTGGTACTCACCATTGGCTGGAACAGCTGAGGATTATCGCTGCCACCTTAGCATGGGTGAGCTGTGTTAGTGTTGGATTACACTGATCTCTGGTGGTGCTGAAATCGTGCTGTGTGGTGATTGTGCCTGTGATAAAGTTCATTTGTTGACTCCTAGTGGTATGTAAGCAAAAACTTGTAGTGACAGTGACATCTGGGAAATGCCTATTGCGCCCCTAATAGAAACAGCGCTTCAGCCGCTTTTTCCCAGTATAGCTTGGTGGATTTCAAAATTGCCCTTCCTGTCATTTTGTTCCTGTCATTTGCAATCTGTTTGTCAGTTGGTGTAGTTGTAATACCTGGTCCAGGACTTGCTGTACTTCTATGACATCTCTGAAATACTGTCCCGTGATTCAGTATAAGGAATGCAGCTTTCCACATGCCTCTTAAAGCTACAATCATGTTGGCTAGTCGCATGGGGAGGACAGAGGTAAGAGTCACAAATACTGAATTTCTAAAATTTTGTTGAAAATATCATCTTGGATAGAGGGTGGAAAACAGATTAGTGCTCCATTTGAGGGAAATCCTGTGGTGGAAGCTGAACTTTTTTTTTAGATAACAGGGAATCTGTAAGCGAGAGAGATTTCACGTGGCTCAGCTGCAGAAAAGTCTGATGTGACCTTATTCCTTCTAGAAACAGGAGAATCTGCCATTAAATCCAGATCTGCAGGAAATGGTGCTGCTCACATAACTTATTTTTACCTAAAAGTAGGTAAACGCTGGCTGCTTGGTGTGTTCCGACTGAGCATCTCACCTGTCTCTACAACTATTCAGTCTGAGTTTCCCAAGGTGGTAAGTGCTTAGTTTATATGATGGCATCTTGGGGGATCTAGGAAGAATAAAGTAATAAAGAAAGATGCTGCAGTTAAGTAGGAATGCCCACTACCTCTAACACAAGAAGAAATGCCATACACAAGCTTCGTCCAAATAAAGTGTGGGAGTTCTGACTATTGGGAAGTATCCAAATACAGTTGATGATTTTTGTTGAAGATCAGCAGTTGCTCTTGGCTGTGGCATATATTATTGTATTAAAACATTTAGCTGTCCACTGGAGACTTCCAAGGTGTAGCTTGTGTATTTGGAGACAAGCAGGGAGGGTTTCTAAAAATTCTCTTCCCATTTGTATGTTTCTGACTTAATCTGTTGAGGCTTTGGAGTTACAGTTTCTGTTCTTGGCTGGTTATAGGAGGAAAAAAAAAGATAAAAACCCATACAATAATTAAAAAAAAAAAAGAAACTGTCTATGAAGATCTCTCCAAAGGTGACTGCTGCTACTGTAACTGTAGGAGTTTCCCACTGATGCGGAGTTGTGGTGGGCAGCTTTCCTAGTGTCTCTGAGAGCTGCCTGGAGGAGCCTGGCTTCCTGCTGAGCTCTTACAAGTTGCAATCAAGCTTTGAAGGGAGTGCAAAGAAAAAAGGTCTTTGCAGCTTCAAGTCAGCTGTGGAAGGCCTGGCATGCAGATATGCTTTGGCAGGAAACAAATGAAATCTATTTCTTGGCATCTTCAATGCTAGAACTCCCTATGGAGGTTGGGATTGTTCCTCTTCAAAAGCATGACTAAAAAGTCAAACGGAATGAAAACAGCCCTACCAAAACAGTTGCTTTCAAATCAATGCCTCTTCTCTTAGTGCAGAATACTGACACCATAAAGCAGTATGACAAAGGGAGGTTCTGGATCACGTGGAAAGAAGCTTGTACTGGAATCAAGTGGAGCAGTCCACTTATGTGATGTATTTTAAGGAGAGTGAGGGGGCTGCCTTCCGGCTGAAGGTGTGATTTTGGCCCAAGAACTCTCACTGTTAGTGAGAGCCTCCTTTACCTTCCATCTCAGGAATATGTGCTATGTTTGAGGAAGGTTAATTTGTATTGAAAACTTTGCTGAAGCAAAGCAGTGTTGTTTCTCTCACTTGGTGGATATGTTCCAGTGCTTCATCAGGATTATGGATCACGTCTGAGGTCTTCTTTCCCCTGCCACAGTCATTAATGGGTCAGATCCCTTACTCTGTTATAGCAGGGTTTACAGGGCAGCCTGTGGCTACTGTTCTCTGGCAAATTGTAAATAACAAAACTTAGAATAACATTAAAAAAAACTTTAGATCTGTGTATGTGGCTCTGGACATACGTGTATGGCTGTGGACAGATTCAAAGAGAAGATTATACAAATCCCTTAACTGTTCTTAGGAAATGTTGCAAAACCTTTCTATTTTGCTAAAGCTTTTCTACCAGCATTGTTCACAGCATCAGTTAGCCCTCTGTCCTCTTAATGGAAACACACGCAGCTTTCATCTGTTGCATCCTTGAAGTCTCAGAGAGATCTGTGTTGCTGACATATAGAGAAGAGATGGAACGTGTTCAGATGCTGAAATAATAGGTGACAGGACAAAGGCAAAAACAGGAGGGATGGAGAAGAACACAGTGGATACACATTTCTAGCTTCTTGGTTTGGTCAGCAAATCAACTGGCTGTTGTCAGACTTGGACCACTGGCCTAAGTTAGTGTGGCAATTCTTATGTCCTCGGAGAAGTCACCTTGTTACGTGCTTGCTGCATTCGTAAGATTATTTTATTCTCTTCTCTATTCAGCTGCATCTTAAAACATCTGCAGAAAAAAGATCCAGCACTATGTGTAGGAATAACTTTAAAAAATAAAATAACCTACCAAACCTCTCATCCCTTCTCTTCTCATTTTCAGACTAAAACTATGAAATTTCTTGTATTTCACCATGACCAATCTGTGAAATTGGGCATCACTCTCTTTAGTTTACTGAAGGCCCCAATTATAAGATCAGGCTCTGGAACCGTAAGCTTTGCCTGGCATGGAAATTTTGTTTGGGAGTGATTTGTTTGAGTCTGCATGTGCACAGGTTGCTAAAGATTTTCTGTGCTGAAGGTTTTCTCTGAAGTAGAAAGCCGACTGACCTTTTGGTGTAATTTGTGTACAGAAGAGGTCCAAACATGTATGTCATACATGCCAATTTTCCTTGAGGGTGTGCATGTTTAAAGTCATGATCTTAGTGTAAATGTTCACATTGGTTCCTACCCACTGCTCATTACTAGAAGCTAGAATAATATTAAACATAACCATATAGGTGTGACTACAGGAGAGATTTCCTTCCTAAACGTAAAAATATTTAGGCATAAACGAAGCGCTACTAAGCCCTTTTGCAACTTTTAATGGGATCCTGAAGGGGCTGAGCCAATGCCTGATCCTGCGGAGAGCTGCAAGCCACTCCTGTGCTGGTGACAGTTGTTTCTGGGTGCTGGCTAGTCGGTGGTGAAACTAAATGCCTGACTGGGTGTAGCACTACCTACTTCAGGCTGGTGGCCTATCCCTGTTGCATCAATTTACTTTGCAACGTAAGTATAGCCTGATCTGAGCTCCATCATGCAGGGTGGCTGTGGCAGATGGGGCCATGCAGCCGCTGCTGCTTGCATCTGCCCACTCTCTTGTCTTGGCTTCTCCTCCAGCAACACGTGGATCCTGGCTGTGGTCTTCCTGTTCGTATGAGAAGTGAGACTTCTGTGTCAGTCACACATGCAGACTTCAGTGACTAAATTGGAATCTGATGCATTTATCTAGTACAACTGGTTTCATGTGAGTTTCTGGTAATTGCATTTCACACAAATAAAGCTGAGTTTTCTGTGACCGAGTACTGCTCTGAAGGATTTGGCTGTGTTTGCTATTTTGTCCAAGTTTATATTCTTCTTTATTCAAGCCTTGCTATCAAGACTAAATCTGCTGGAGTCAGGTACTCTCTGTATTGTATATTTATTACTAAAACAATTCCCTGGGGAGCAGAGTTGGGATGTGTAATGTAATCTGCACTGTCATGTTTAGGAGACTGCAGGGGGGATTATTTAAACTTTTTTTTTATTGAAGAAAGTGGAGGAGGGATGGAGGAAAATCTTTGATTTGCTTTAGAGAAGGACTCAAGAGGTTCAGCCCTTTGCATAAAAGCTTGCTTACAGCAGTTATAGGTGACTGTGAAAAGCCATTGAGTCCCTTAAGTCTGTAATGTATGCCGTAGAAATGGTGCTTTTTTTTCCGATGCCTTACCAGTAGAAATGAATTACTGGCAATAATGACATTTGGTGGTATTTTTGCAATGTATCTCAGTCAATACTGAGTTCTGCAAGAGCTGTCTTTGAAACAATGGCTGCAAATCCCCACAGAAGTTATATTTCACTGGTCTCAAAATATCCCTATTTTTTTAATCTGAATTATGAAAACCAAATGCTGTATTAAAAAGCATTGTTTTGGAAAGCGTCCACAGAGCTGTTTATCTGGATAGCAGGAAATGGGAGAGTATTTATGATATTTAGGCAAGAATAATCTTCTGCTGTATTATTTCAGATAACTGCTGTATGCAATTTTGGGGATATTTTAAACCTCCTAAAATTCTTTTATCTCTCTCTGTGATATATGTCGACACCGTAAGAGCGGTCTGTAATGTGTATGTATTTATTTAGAATGTTTTTCCTTTCTCTTTAAGGAAGGGACAGTACGGTAGCATTACTGGCGAGTGGGTTAGCTGTTGCAGCATGCTGTGTTTTTGTGCAGCAAGCCAAGGTAGACTGTCAGATCAGAACGTCTTCAGATGTGGAGGAAGAACATACCAGCCCTATGGGAAGGGGAATGGGCAGAAGGCATGACCCGGCGTGGACTGTGGTCTGTGTGAACTGCAGAAATAAATGGGAACACTAACTAGTTGGTAATTATTCAGGAAACGCAATGCAAAATAGCTTTGAGTGGGATTTGTGGGTTTATGGGGGCTGATGAGGGAGTGGTAGCAGGTAAATATCATGTAATAAGGAAGTCTGTGAGTTGCTGTCCTTCTGAGTTGTAGCGATTTTGAATTGAGATAGTAGGAGAAAGTGCAACTTTGCTGCAGCCTTTTGGGATTGTTCTCAGTTGTTTTTGCTGCCTTGATGCATTTTCAGTAGTGTGCTGAAGTGGTTCTCTTTGTGCTTCCACCCCCTGTTCCTCAATAAACACAAAAACCTTCTATTTTGATTTCAGCCCTGTTGGTATAGCAGTATGTTTGTTTGTTTATTTAAAGTAAGGTGAGATGTCTTGAATAAAATGTCTGACCAAAGCTTTTAGTGCTTGGCAGTGGGAAAAGTAAGAAGTTCTTTGTATCAGAAACCTCAGAATATATAAAGACGAAGGCTTGGCAATCTGATGTTGTCTTGTTTTTTCTCCTGTGCTAGTAAACACATTTTAAATCATCACACCTTTCACAGATTGTGTAACACCCTGTGCTGTTCAGTCTTTGAAAGGCCTGGTAAACAGGTCCTTTATTAAAGTATGGAGGAGTTTTAACCAGGTTTTCAGGATTATTAGTGCTGCATTAATAGGGTATTTTAGTTTGCTTTTCACTATGTCTAAGAGAAAACCAGAGACTGGGGAAGAAATTACTTGAGAAAAGGCAAATGTGAAGTGAACAAAACTTAAGAGGAGAAGTTGGTGCCCACACGGGGGTGTAAGCATGATCCGTTACGGGTCAGCTGGTGAGGAAGCAGAAATTTTGGTCCTGGATTTGCTTGTGGCTTTTATTTTTGGTGGCCTGTGTGGCCATGTTAGATAAGTGATCTTTCTTCCAAAATAAGATCATTCTTGCTAGTGCTGTGTTCTGTCACTGTTTGACGAGGCAGCGGTTTCCTGAGAGATGCAACTCTGTAGGGCACGATTTCCTTTCCTTGTGACAGAAGTTGGCCTGTTCACAGCTCTGGCATAGCATCAGAAACGCACAGGCTGTTTGTGGCAGTTTCTTTACATCTCTGATCAGGTCACTTTTCCCTCTTTGCTATTAGGTAGCGCCTTACCTGTTAGAGTAAGACCAGGAGCTTGAGATTTCACATGCCAAACTCAGAGTGGCTTCTCATCACCTTGGAGTGGAGAGAGGGGAAGGAGTGGAGGGGTAAGTGTGGGTGTGTGTGTGCAGGTAATCTCCACTCTGCTCCTGCAGCCCCAGTGCATGCTGTGAGTGGCTGTATGTATGCTGATTATTTCTGAGGAGTCATCGGTTGAGCACACCCCTTCCAAATGACTTGATCTCATTAAACTTTTTCTGCATTTGAGTCAGGACAACTGAACAATTGTTTGCCCCCAAATCTGTCATCCTTTAAATAAGAGAGAAGATCAATGTTCTTTAGGGTTGCTTGACACAGACACAGTCTCTTTTTTTTTTTTTTTTTTTTTTACATTGCCTCAGCTCAGAAATGCAAAGTCATGTAGGAAATCCTGAAAGGCACCTGGTTGTGCTAACTGATATCCTCATATCCCTTACTTCCTCTCAGAGCATGGAACTACCAGTAGCTCTGTACCGGGGTGGGGGGGGGAGCAAAATTGTTTCTAGTTAGTAAATTGAGGAAGCCTGGATATGCAACACTGTGACCTTCCTTTAGGCTTAACGTTTACAGGCCATTATCTCCAAGTATGCTGACTCCTTAAAATAAAGCTCCAGCATGGCTTTGGGGCATGCACAAGTGTCAGAGATCAGTTTTGTCACTGATCCACAAAGGAGCATTTTACACCCATGCTTAAGAGCCTTCTGAAAGGCTCAGGTTTTGAAAGGGGGCGCTGTCTAGGGGGCAGAAACATGACTGAAGTGCTTTTGAAGATTGTATCCTTGTACCATGGGGCGAATCTGAACCCAGATTTCAGAGAGGTAGGTTTTAGTTAATGGAAGTATCTGCACCTATTCTGCTTACCAGTGCCTGTAATTCTCATTGTATCAGTACTTAAGTGTTGTTTTTTTCTTTTTTTGAAACAATTTCAAACGAGATTGAAAGCAAAATAATCCCTAGGGATTTAGTTAACCTACTTCACATTGTTGGTTTGATGCCACCACAAGGGCTATGGCATTCTAAGAGGGGCAGTCACATGCTAGAAAATGAAAAAGGTTTTACCAGTTGGTTCCTCTCTTTTACCTACCTCTGTTAGGGTTTTCTGACCCTGAGACCAAAACAGTATAGTATAGGGTGCACTCAAAATTAATGTGCGTGTAATTTTAAGGCAATTTCTTTTCATGAAATGCAGCATCTGGTTATTCCAGAAGGAGTATTTATCAGTGTGTGGTATTACCCCTGTATTTTTCAAGGTTGTTTGCTTATTCTGTGTATCCCTCCTTAACTTTCAATTATAGGTGTACACCTGTGTTTTGCATCTATGCATATCTATTCCCCTGTGTCTATGTTTGTAAATGAGGATGTATATAATTTGAAGCTGGAATCATTTTTTGTGAGTTTCTGACGTTAGAGTGTTACTTATTATGTATGTGAATTCCCTGTAGCTCCCTGAGGGTCCTCTCTGCCACCACACCGCTCATGGTCACTTGAGCCCACGCTGACAGTCAAGCCGGTGGAGGGTTGTTTTTTTTTTCTTTTTAAGTGCGGGAGCCATTTGTTTTGAAGCTTTCCTCTTATATGAGCTATAAACTTTGTTGTCCTTTTTGAATTCCTCACTTACCACAAGATTTTAAGTGACACCCTTGTCACTTGTTTGAGAGGTTCAGCGTCTAATAACAGACGAGCGTTCTATTAATGAAAATATCTTTAAATTACTTTTTATTATGGTGTATTGGGGTCTATTGTGTTAGTGCATTGCCACTGAAAACCTGAGTATGGAGAAGCAGAGAGGGACTGCAGACATCAGTGATTTTCTTAAACTTGTCTGTATTAAGCAGCGTTTATAAAGAGAACTAAGGATGGCTCCTGGTAATTAAAGAGGCTTGTGTGTCAGTGCTGTTAGTAGCAAAACTTCTCAGTGAATGCAAGAATGAGTCCTACGTAGAAGATATGCCCGTGGCACGGACACTGGATGAGGTAATAAGATAACATGCTGTGTGTCTGACTTACTGACTGTGAAGGTCATAAAACAGGGATTAAAAGTAGAGACCCTGGCAGCCAGTGTTTCAGGAACATTCTTCTGTAAGTTGTAAAGCCCTGTTGACAACAATATGCTAAATTTAGTTTCCAAGCAATCCACCACATTTCTGCCGCTGCTTTGGAAGCTTATGGAACAGGATGTTACTGAGAAGAAGTGTGAAAAGTGGGAATATCTGTGTCTTGTGATGTCTGCTGGTGAAGTGGTTCTGGCTAGGTAAAACAGGCTAGAGCTTTAGGATTGTCATCTTCAGGTGGGTATGCCCTTCATGCCCCCAGATTGTTTCGGGACTGCAGACCCTCATAGTTCACAGGCTGAGTTAGGAAAGATAATGGGAATGACTGAATATGTGATGGAAGAGAGAGAGATCTGGCCCAGAAGCCTGGGAAACATTTGTTGACTAACAACTCGAGCAAAAACACAGGTTCAGTCTTGAAATTGTAGTGATTCTTGTTTTAGCTAAACATGTGAGATTGGGCTAAATTCCAAAAGCCTGGTCCGGTTCTTATTAAAATCGGTTGGTGGACTAGAGAGCCAGTGTGGTTTAATTTAGATCAAACCTTACCAATGATGAGAAAAGCTGAATAGTGTATATTCCAGAGAGAAGGTTTTTTCATTTATGACCCAGTAGAACTTGGATTCCTAATTGTGCTTGGCTGACAGTAAAGGGAACTTTAACAGGATTGGGGATTTTGTAGTGGTAAAATGTCTTTGCCATCATGTAAATATATCTGTTAAATTCTACCCTGCCGTTGCCAGTTCCTGCTCTGTACCTCCACACAAGTATATAGTAATGGCATCAACCACATCATTCTTACTGTCAGGATAACTTCAGGAGAGAGCCCGGAGTCTCGGAGAAAGGTAAGTCTTTGAAAATTATGGTTGTGGGGAATGTGAGTAATGGTTTATCACACAGGCTTACTAGAGCGAACGAATACCCTTGTTCCTCTGAGTTCTTCCCTTTACTCCCCTTCTCCAGATAACAATGGTTAAACTTTACATAAATAGCTGGAATTCTGTGGAGGGCCCGATAAGCGGATTTCTTCATCCATGCCGAGTCTCCCTTATATCACATATCCATTCCATTATCTTGTATGAAATACTTATTGCAATTTCTTCCATTTAGTCTCCTATATACATTATCTATAATGCATAATGGAGTCTGTGTATGAATGAAGGACAATATCCCATAAAGCAAGAAAATGACTTGTAAGTTGCAGGCAGTGGAGCATTAATGGTATGATCTCGTTACGGTAGGAGAAATTTTCCCTAGCATTTCCCTTTATACTGTAGAGCTTGATTTAATTTTCTCTTTTTTTAATCATCCATATATTTAATCAAGCTGTGCTATAAAAGAAATATATAATGATGCTGAAGTAAATTACAGGGTATATGCCATAAATTGTCTTCGTAAATCTGCCCTGCTTAAAGGAACGTTACCAACTTTCAGTATGTTTGTTATGTGGGAAACATCAAATTATGAACTGGAAGTAACGTCATAGTAGTAGTACCAAGTTCCCTCTTCTAGACTTACAATCTGAATTGTGAAGTAAGGAATGTAAGTATATTTTCATTTCTGAGTGCTCCTGTTTACTGCATGTAGGTATCTTGAAGTTCTGAGGTTATTACTCAATAGCATTATTTGTAAGAGGGAGGGGAGATTAAGCTAAGAATGCCAGCATTCGATTACATTTGTATAGTCTGCAATGCTCTTATCTTCAGTCTAACTGCAATCAGCAAATACGTGTTAGAGAAGCTACCTTAGATCATCCAGGCAACACTGTCATTGGAGGATTGTTGTATATTGCACACTTTGAGACAATTTTTTTGTTATTTAAGTGTATTTTTTGGCCTACACTTGGTTTTATTAACTTTGAATATTGGAATTTTGCTCTCTTAAGGTGGAGAGTGTTACGGAGTTGCTATTTCTTTCCTAGATGTTTCTGTTTGTCACACAATTTTCTCCCTTATCTGTCATTCATAATTGTGTTTAGTGTAGTAATTCCTTTCTGTTATTGCTGCATATGTTTTTCCTGTATTTCTATTTTATAATGTACTCTTTATTAGGCAAGCTCTGCATATCTAGGTGCGTGCGTGGACTTTCTTATTTGTTTAGTTGTAAATAGCAGCAAAATAGTCCTTCCAAGCAGGTACTGTTTTCTGTCTTTGATAACCTTCAAGTTGTGCCAGTATCTCTTTTGGGACCGGAGTGCCTGGAACCAGATGAAAGGCTCCCAGCAGAGTCAAACACTGGCTTGGCTGGACTGGGCGCCAGCTTCTTCCCTCTTTGTGGGATGTGCAGCCCCATGACACCCACCATACAGGTTGCACTAGGACAGTGGCTGTGCCTCCTCCCCTCCCTGCCTGTCTGTGGGGCCTGAGGAAACACCTGCAGGGAGCAAGCAGGCAGACACATCAGCTGCTACCAACAGCTGCAAAAGCAGCACAGCAAAGGCTGGAGGCTGTGCAGAGAGCTGCTGCCTGATGCGCTTGCTGCCCTGTGTTCACAGGCGATGTGCTCCAAACTTTTCTTCTCTTCTTCATTTTTTCCTCAATCCTGGCCACTTTGGCATGATGTGAAAGAGGTCACCCTGTTGCAGGCTCCTGCCTTCCCTTAGCTTTGCAGTTAGGTGTCATGTTCAAAGTGAATGCACGTGCTCCTCAGACAAGCCCTTGCCGTGCACATTCTGTGGGCGTTCAGCCTTTGCTCTGTCTTGCTGACTGTCTTCTGTTAGACTCTGGGAGAGATCCCAGCGACATGTGTACCTGCGGAGTGCCTAGCACTGTAAGTACGCTTTTTAGGCTAACCTGCAGCAGCTGCAAGAATAAATAATGTTATTACTGCTGTTAGCAGTAAGGTTGGAGACCAATGTCTGCTTTGTGGTTGGCTGTCCCCCATAGATTTAGCGATGTGGCACAGAAATTACTCCCTTAGCTGAGTATCTGAGTGCTAGATAGAGTGCTCCACAGTAGATGTCTACTTTTCCCTCCTCCTTTTCGTCTAAATTACTTCCCATTTGTCAGTTATTGGTGCATTGTTTGAAAACCCCATGATTTATTGGTGACAGTGGGAAAAAGCCTTCAGAGGATTTTGGCTCAAACCATTAGTTTAGGTTTTTTAATTCTGACCAGAATTTCTGTCAAATGGCCTGTCTGTATCCTGTTCCTAAATAAAAATATAATTTGTATAATGTCATATGTTGTTAAATAGTTATCGTGTATTGTTTCATATACAATAACACTTCTGTTGTGGGTGACATTCAAAAGGACTATTGCATATGCAGCATTGAATTTTTAAAGAGCTTTTAGATACTTGGTGAAGTGCTAACTAGTGCGTATTTTTCCTGGAATATAAGTGCCTTCAGCTATGCCAAGAAGCATTAGATCAGAGGGATATTATAGTTTGAATCATTGCTATAGAGCAAGGTTCTGCTCTATAGTCTTGCTTTCTAAGGCTTCTTTACTTCTTAAAAGACCTGTGGTAAATTTAATATTTCTAAGATGTATTAGAAGTATTGAACCTGGAACATAAGCTCCTAGAGTCAGGGGAATTAACTAACTTTCTGTAAAGCACTAAGTACATTTATGGAACTGTAGGTGTAAAGCACTTGCATAAATGAAAGTTACGTTTTGTGATGTATATTTTCAGCCCCTCCATACTTTGTTTTATGCAACTTCTTCCAAAATTATTCCTGAATTGCACACCTCCCTTTTGTTATGGGAGAATGCTGTTATGTCCAGACCCCATTAAGTTTAATGGATTTCTGTGTGCTTATAAGACCACAGCAAGAAATGCACTGCAGGGTTGGCCTTCAGTGAAATTCTCTTACATCTATGTTGCTTTGAATAATGTTTGCTCACTAAAATATTCATAAATAATCCTGTAGATCTTCAGTAGATGTAGATAAGGATTGCATATTTTCATCTCTGTACTTTTTTTTTTACTTACTAAAAAATCTTTGTCCATGCTGTGGTTGCTTATTTTAGTTGTAATTGGATGTGAGTGGGGGAAAAAAGTTGCCATGTTTTGCATATCCTTCTTGTTCTGATTCTCAGATCCTTGGAGTGCTGTGTGGTGTTTTAAGCATGAATTCTTCAGGATTTTGTGCATAACGAATATTGAACTATGATAAAAGCCACAGGATTTCTTTCTAGGAGGTGTCTCGGGAACTGGTGTTTTTTTCTAAGAACTAGAGCAGTTTAATATTCTGTCTTTGACTCTGCTGTTCCTCTAGGTTAGCAGAATTGCAGTGCTGTACATGTTGACGCTGCCCGACACCGTAGTGCTTGCAGAAATGTTTGAGTGAATGCGTGAGTTAAAATCCTAGTGTATTGATAAGTATTGAAACAGCATGAGACAGTCAGGGAGGTGGATATGGCATCATTTGGAAGCAGGTGGGAGTTCTGCAGTGAAATCAGCTAGTATGTATTGCAGTGGAGTTAGTGCCGCGTGACTGCAGTGAGGAGTGCAGGACTCTCCTTCCTGAAGTCCCCTTCTTAGCCACTGGTTTTACTGCTATTTGTATCGCCTCACATTTGTGGTATTGTGTCACAGACTAGTAGAAAGATGAGCCAACAGCACTGCAGATGCTTTTCTGGACATGCTCCTTTAAGCATCATCACTTCTTTGTGCCGTTAAAAACAGGAGTGAGGCCTAAGAGGTGGAAGCTAAAACTGGTCCTGTAAATAAAATCTTCCAAGTTAACTTGAGTTTGTCCTAAGATTTCTTCAAGGACTGATGATGCTAACTAGCAAGATTCTGAAGTGTCTGCCTGCTTTGCTGAATTAGCGCCTTGGAATGTGAATGAAGAAACACATGTTTTTGTTCTTCACTGGATCTATGTCACTTCTGGCCAAAAGCATCCTCTGAATTTCTCTCCCTGCCTTCATGGGCTGTCAGACTCCTTCAGCTCCAAAATTACCCTCTGTCTCTGCCCGTTCGCTGCAGATAGCCTTCCACCCTGCTTGGGTGCCAAGCTCAGCAGCACAGAGGAAGGAAACAGCTGTAGGCAGTGACTGGTGGCAGCGTGAGCTTTCTTAAGAGCAAGAAGCACCCTTACTCCATGGTGACTGATTCCCTCCTTACTGCAGCTTAGAAAACTCAGGGCATTAGGGAGGTGTCTAACAAACCACTGTAACTACTCTCCTGTATGGAGAGAATCACAAGTTCCCCTGTGCATATAAGCCTACTTCAGAGGACTTAATCTACTGAAAGCAGAGTGAAGTGTGCTTAGCAGGAGGTAATAATCTTATATTTGTGTAAAAAGTACCAAAATAAGCATGTTACAAAAACTCAGGACAGTTGAATTATAAAATGTAGTCTCTCTGGCTGCTTGCAAACTGAGACATTTTTTGAAGTGGGAAGTAGAGACTGTTCTAATGATGCCTCTTCAAGGAAACGTGAAGGTTAGGAAGTAGTGATTAGTGTGCTCAGCAGCGGAGATACAATGATGCACCCTTAGATTTGACTAGAAGTAGGCTTTTATGATTTCCTGAGTTTGAGGTAGATCAATATGTTCTCCCTTACAATTAAAACAAGGCATTAGTTCAAAACTGATTCAAAGGTGTGTTTTAAGATGCATTTCATATAGTGCCAGATTTTTATCTGCAAAACCTGCCCTACGTCTCTGGGTTCTGTCTGTCAGTTTCAGTGCTGTGCCGTGATGGGATTACAAACCACTGCAACATGACTCCAGCTGTGCTATTGAACAAAATGAAACAGAGAGGGTGTCCTCTTGATCTTATTCCAAAGCAGAAGCCTCTGGTCAGACTGACCAGCATTGAAAGCTCCTTTTAAAAAAAAAGGAGGGGAAAACCCCCAGAAAAGGTGACTGAATGTCACTGGGAACTCCTACAGTAGGCAAAACCTTTTCTGGGTTGAGGAGTGGCTCAACTGGCTCCTTTCTGATCAGTTCTCTTCTCCTCGGCTCTGCTGTGCAGGCACAGTTGTTACACTGTTGTTCATCCCAGTCATTTCTTCTAGAAGCTCGGCTTCCATTGCATTTGAGCCTGGTGCTAGAGAGGCATAAAAAAGAAGTAAGGCTTTATCCATCTACATCTTTGCCTATTTCTCTCTCTTTTTGTGTAGATGAGGGCTTCAGGATAAGTACATATTTGTATATCAAAATATACATACATATTTGTATATCAAAATGCACACACACACACACATTATATATAACAGGTATATAATTAAAAGCATTCACCTAAATATAAAGCTGAAAGAAAGCTTGTAATTTGGTAACTGTTTGTTTCTTTGTTAATGGTGAAAGATAATTTGGAGCTCTTGAAGACGAAGAGCTACTCTACTTGCACTAAACTGACCTGCGAATAATAGCAATAGGTGAATGCGACACCTTGTTTTTCTACTTTCCCAAACTCTTTTTCCATTCTGTTCCCAAGTGTTCTTAAGTAAATACTGTTTTGAGGCATGTAACTGATAAATAACATCCAAAATTTAAGCACCAACCAGGAGTCATTTGCCGTGTTTACAAGCCCTCAACTTACTTTGTAAATACCATGTCATATAATAAAAGGTTTGGCCACAAGAAATTACTGCTGAGTAGCCCTCACTTAAGAGGGCTGAATCTATGGGGAGATGCTTCAAAGCTGCTGTGTGTTTCAAGTTTCCGTTTCTAAGTTCAGAGCATCTTCTGTCTTAACTGAATGGAGGAATGGCACAGTGGCAAATGATACTTTTTCTGATCTCATGAGAGTGTTGTAGTAAATACAGAAAAATGAAAAAAAAAAAAAAGAAAAAAAAAAGAAAAAAACATGACTTCTGTAAAAGTAGAGAATGAATAATAGCATATTCAGGACTGTCCACAAAGAACTAGAATTTAGTATATTTTGGGGAGGAAATCATCATCACCACTGGCTGCCCCTCCTAGGGGCTTCAGAATTGTGAGGGTAGGACTGAGCCTCTGCCGGCTTGCTCCTCTTGGGACAGAGGTCCTGAATTGAGGTGTGAGGGTCCCCAGTACAGGTCCTGGAGGATCCTCACAGAGATGCAGCACTTTCTGAATTTCCCTAGACTTCATTTGTTAATAAATTATATGTCATTCTCCCTTCTTAGGTGAGAGAAAGAAGCTCATCTTCCTGGGTACACTAGCTATTCTGCTAGACACTGACTTAAAATCTTACTGTGAACCCAAGAAATCACTTGGTTTTGTTCTTTATCTTGAAATACCATTATTAAGGGTTCGGGTCCTATTTCTGTGATGCAACACTAGTCCATAGGCCTGTGCTTTGTGAGAAATTACGCCCAGATGTCAGGATCTAGCTGTGAGAAACTGGGACTCCCCACGGTTGTTTTCACAATAGAAGGGGACTGTTGTGTTAAATGTATGCTGCTGTAATACCTGTAATGCGAGTTCATATCCTGCTCACTGTTTTTGCAAGGATGTGTTACGGCTAGTGTCTGTGCTGGGTTTAAAGTCTGCCACTGAATTACAGAAGAAATTTAATGCCATGCATTAAAGACACATATGACCAGCTCTGGTCTCAGCAACAACAACAAAAAAGTTGCTCCCTTGACATGGTGAGCTTCAGAAATTGATTCAGGTGCACTGAGGATTGATTTGAGAAGTGTCTCTGGCCTTACGGGACAGCGGTGAAAAGAAAGCTCAATGAAAGGATGTTGTAAAAGCAATGTGGGTAATAGGCAGTAGCCAAGATCAAGGAAATTGGAACAGGTGAACGTTCAAGGGGCACTCTCACTTTGAATTTGTGTGTTAACTGATTAGGAAAACAACCCAACAGTAAAGAGCAGATTAATGGTAGAACATTTTTTTGAGTATTAGATTTTTATTATTTTGTCTTTCATGGTAGGTCTCTTGGAAAAGTCTGCAAGCCCTGATCATGACAATGCTCAGGCCCATTCTTTCTCTTTTTCTTCATTATCTCTTTCTTGCTGAAATATCTTCTGTCTCACTTCTGCTGGTAATAGTTTTTGATCAAGTGTCCTTCTCATATCTAGGAAACGATGCACACTACTGAAAAAAATGGTGGTGTTGGCTTCACAGGAGAAGTTGCTAAATGTGCCGAAGAAGTGAACTAAATAGAAGACAATACAGTAAATTTTAAAATTGCAAATAAAGTACGTCTGGTCTACTCTTTCCTGGTCAGTAACACTGCTGATTACATGAACAGATTTTTAACTTTCCTAGGGTAATGTGATTTTTCCAATTCACGCAGTTCTTTTTAATGTTTTGGCTGGCTTGCTGGAGGTTTGCAGAACCTAATCTTGAGAAGGTTATAGATAACCACTTGAGAGAGATCCTGAGCTAGAATACTAGGCTTTAACAGAGAAATCCTTCATCAGGTAAATTGAAATTCACAATGTACAGGACAACGAGCAAATTATTGTTACTGTGGCAAATCAGAACAACTAAAAACCATTGTGGCTAATGGCCAACTTTAGGTTTTATTCCGTATATTTTTTTAAGCTGGATCATACAACAGAACCTGACTTCTTTTCACGTCTTAAAGGAGTGATTGGAATAGCAGGACTTTAAAGCTAGAGTGAGGTTTTATTCAAATTTTCCAACTCCTTGGAGCTGTACTTCCAGAGGCAGTTCTTGAAGCAGGACCCATTATGCAGTGCACTCACCTTACAGAGGAGATGATTGAGTCCTAGACGGGTAGTCTTTGCTATTAACGTTGGCTGTTTCTGTAAGAAATCAGATGAATTAGAGGGGCAGGAATAGACGCTAGTCACTTCAATTCACTGATTCTAGCATAGACAAAAATACATATGGCTCTCCTCTCAGGATGTATGAAGCTAACTAAGATGCAGAATAATGGATATATACATTGGCCTGTCAAGTCCGGTATATTAATAAAGCGTTGTTCTGGTTATCTTTTCTGTATTTCAGATATATCATTCAGTTTTGTCACTTCCTTAGATGCCTTTTTTGTTTTTAGATCTCTCCTGGGCTTGTTTTATGAAGTGATTTTCTCCACTGAGCATGCAAGCACACTTGTTAGGATTTGATATATGTAAGCCACATATTTTATTATGGTGGATGTGTTCGTATAGGATTCTTATTGATTTTCTTGTGTTCTAGTCGATGATGAAGTGAAGCGATAATAAAGCGTGTATGTGTTGGGTTTGCTTTCTTTACCTCTGCTGTGACTTGGACACGCCATTGTAATTTTTTTAGATATGCCAAGCATAGTAGAGAAGTAATCTTTTTCCGAAAGTAAAACAATGTAGGATTACAGCAGTAACTGCTGTTAGCTGCTGCATTTGTCCTTTGCAGCCCACTCTTATATGCTGTTCTCATCCTTCTTGCTTCATTTTTCACTTTGGCATCATGGAAACATGGTTTTGGGCCTTTCTTTGTAACAAGCTTATTCTTGTTTCTGGTGAAGCCAGTACTAAAATTCATACTGGCTAAACAAACATCTAAAATAAATACTGTGCAAGTATGAAATGTTAGGACACAGTGTTTACATCTGTTACTAAATATTGCTTATCTATTTGCTGGTATTTCCAAAGGAGCTTTGTCCTTATGATATTAAGATGATAGCATCTCAAGCATACTTTGCTTAGCATGGGAAACTTGTACTACTCAACTTGTTGATGAAAAGTGGGTTTTATCCTTGCTGCAAAATCTAGAAAACCTGAAACGTAATTGCACAGATGTTGCACAGCATTTTATACAGATACATTGTGTATTGCTTGTAGGAGGCAATTGCTGGCTGTTGCTTTTCAAATAATGCTGTCGTGAAAGGCATTTTCATCTGGTGGTTCCTCATTTTCACCTGTTCTCTGAAGACCATTAACTTTAGATGTGTAGCAGGTGTGTATGAAACAAGTACTCAAGTTAATATTAATCTGCTGCGTGAATGTGGATATAAAGCCTGCTGGAGGTGTGTAACAGCCACTTTCACCAAAGCCCACAAAGAGGATTTGTATGGGAGAGAAAGAAAAATTGTGCAATGAACTGGTATTTATTTATACTCTTTGAGGAATGCCTTACCTAGTCTTAATTAGCATATTTCCATCAAAATAATAATGACATGGCTAATTTCCAAAAAAATACTTTCAAACTCTAAGAAAAAATTGTCTAAAGAAAATTGTCTAAAAATTGTCTCAAGAAAAGGAAAAAAAATGAATTTGACCAATAGAACCTCCTGTATCATCAAGAAAATGCAGAATGCACAGGGACAATGCAAGAAGGCTGGCTGTATGATGATTGCCTGCTTGAGTTTTGGGTCAGTGTTCTGAAATACTGGCAACACAGCTCTGCTGCCTGCTGTCCAGGTGGGTCAGCCCTGGCTTCACACACAGCAGAACTCTATCGATGTTCTCTTCCCCTTGGTCACTGCAGGCTTGGCTTTGCACTTCTTGCCCTTCTCAAACTTTTTTCTTCTTTGTTATCTGTAAGTTTAAAAGAAAAAAACAAAACAAAAAGCAAACAAACAAAAACAGCCAACCAAAAAAAAACCAGGTCTTTATTTTGTAGTGAATAGAGATTACATCTCTTCTCCCAGGACTTGCTCAGGGTCAGTAATGACTTCTGTGAGAATGATTTATTGACTTCTCTGACCAGAATTAAAACTGTCACCAAAGGGCCTGCAGTCCCTAGACACCAGCTTGGCCTTCTCAGTCAATCTGTGAGAAAGATGGCTTTAGTGTTATATAGCAATTAAAAGACTTATTTTGTGGTGAGTAACTAAAGGGAAGTGGAGGGCAGAGAGAAAGGTTAACATACTGAAGCAGGAAGTAGTACAGAGCACTAATTCTGTCTCCTTTTCCATCATCTTCCCCCCTGCTGTCCATTTTCTACTTGCACTTTGTTAAAGTCTGGTTTATTGAACCGCCTTTGGGAACCTCAGAGGTATTGTGCAAAGGGTTAAGATTAGTGGGCTAAAATGCTCCAAGTTTCTTAAACCTAGCTTTGCGATAGAACCAAGGTGTATGTGATCATCAGCAATGTTACCATCCTTGGTTGCCACCAGTCTTTTACCCCTTCCAGCTGCGGACCTGTTGGGCGTTTTAATCCAAATTTGACAACAAAAGTAACGGCCTTTGTAGTGGAGGAGAGGGGATGCCCTTAGTGCTCTGCTGAGGAAACAGCATCACAGGTATAACCTTCAGTAGGCACTGGAGAATACAAGTGAAAAAGCTCTGTTGTGAGTGAGAATTGTAACAGAAATCTTGAGTTTGTTTGCTGCTTGTTGGAAACCAGCTGGCACCCAAATCCATAGGAGACTTCACTTCCTTTCCTTATGGTCCTACTTGTTTGGTCTTTTGGCTGTTTAGCACCCGTAGAATAGAGACGTCCCTGCAGAACTCAGTGCAATGTCTGTGTGGGTATCGGAGGCATTTCACAGGTACGGGTCTTGCTGGAACCAAGCTTGAGCAGAATCAGAGTATTGGGATTCCCTTTGGGTTGCTTCTATGGCAGGTTTCCAGCGGTTAGAGAAATAACGTCTTCTCTTGTGGTAATCTGCACCATAATATGCTGGGGAGAAACAATGCTTTTAGGATGGCTGGTTGATATTATGTGCTTTTGTCACTGCTTATTGCTCGGTGAGCGGTGTATCTGCGTGATAGACAGTAGCCCTGAAGATCCTACAGAACCATGCTAGGTGCGTGGTCCTGGTACTGCAGACTTCACCTGGTGTTGCCGCAGGGACGGATTGTGTCCGGGGATCATTCAGCAGATCTGAGGATGTCCCTTTCTTACTGATAGGGCAGCCAGCATGCAACTGATTTTGTAGAGGGGCACTTGCAGATGGATTTTATAGCCACAGCTTCCTTTCCTGGCTGACCTCCCATGGTGAGGAATTGGTCTCAGAACTTAATACTGCAGGGCTTGAAATGTGATTCAGCCTGTTTTGCAGGACTTCCTAAATGCAGAAATATTTATTTTCCAAACAGATACTGTGAAATGTACAGAAATAAACACCACTGATTGTAATCAAAAAAGCATTAAATGACTTTCCAGACTTCCCAAGGAAGTCCGTGACATAGCTGTGAGTTGAACTCTAGTTTTCTGCATCTTAGCATGCTGTTCTAATGACCAGATCCTGCTATTTTAAACTTTATTATTATTTTTTTTTACAATGGAAATGTTCATCACTGGTGCTTCTGTGTGCCAGACTGACTTTAGTATGTCACACCTGGACTGGAAAGCAGATCTCTTTCTCACTGAATCCTCTCTGTTATGTAAAGCTGTGGTGAACTGTAATGCCCAAGTATAGTAGAGATTTACAGCAATTTTTTTAAGTCGATACGAGTTTCCCTTACCTTACTCTGCCAGCATGTCTTAGTTTGCTCATTGGTGGAGCAAATGTGTCCATTGTGAGAGCTTACAGCTGTGCTTACCTGTCTGAGAGAATTTTATGTGAGGTAGGCAAAGATCCCTGGGGCCAGTTTAAGAGAACCAATTTAATTTAATGTGTGTACTAATCTGAATTTGAAATAACTCTCACAAGTCCTCCCACTCCTATTTCTAAGTACACAACTTTACACTACCACAGAGTTCATAGTGGAATGTCCATTTATTTCATGTTGATTGGGTCATAGTAAGCAAAGTATAAAATTAGTTCACTGCAATTTTTGGATAATAGAATAGGTCAGACCATTCCTGAGAAGTTTCTTTTTTTTAATTTTAAGCTGCTTCTAGTGGAAGGGACCTAGAATTGCTTAAAACAAGTTTTAAAATCCTCGAGTAGCAGATAATCTAAGTCAAACTCTCAGTCTAATGTCTTAGTGCAGTTTTGTAACTAATTCATGGATCATCGTGCAAGTGAGGTGTGTGATGTGGGTGATGCCATCAGAAATGCTTGCACATAGTCCTTGCCTACTTTCCCACCTACTCCTTGCCAGTGTCTGAGTGCTGCTTTTTTTGCTGTGTGTCTGTATTTCGGGTATGTTAATGTTTTTTTAATACGTGTCCCAAAAAAGTCAGCTATTCTTCATTTTCAGGCTTGAACAAAAAAGTTGGTAGCTGTCTCTGCTGGAGATAAGGTAAAACTGTTCTCATCCAAGTAGCCTGTGGGATAATGCAGATAGTGGTTTTTAGTCCAACTCAAATGTAGCTTGGCTTGCTGTGAAGAAAAAGGAGATGGTAACTGGCCTAAGGTTAAGCAGGTTTATGGCTTATTAACATTTATTTATTTACTTTCACTGAAGGTACATATGAGCCCTCAAATATGGACCCTCTCCAGGTCTTCATTTACATCCAGCCAAGAAAAAGGCAGTAGAATTAAAAGATCGAGTACAATCAAACCAGAATTTAAACCAAAACAACAAACGTTCTGCTTTGAACCTGGGAAAAGTCCTATTTCACTTGCTACCGCTTTTCAAGCTTCTGCAAACACAGATACACCCGAGTTTCTCTGTAGCTTCCATCGTTGGAGCTTCACCTTTGAGTAAGGTAGAGCTCTTATAGAACTCATGCTCCTCTAAATTAATAGATGACAAAGAGAACAAGGTTTTTAATTTGTTGTAAATTTTACTCTGAAATAATGTGTCAGTGATGATCTTAAAATGTAAAAGACTGTTGGCAGCAAACGATAAGAAATGTCAAGGAAAGGGCAGAAGTGAGGAAGGGATTTTAACATACTGGTGTCGTACTATGTCCTCTTTCTGATAAGCTGTAATGACAGTGGCTGTCAAAGCTGTCAGGGAATGTCGGAGCCTTTCTTGAGACGTATCTCTCTATTATTGACAGGCAAGGAAAAATGCGTGCATGTGTGTACATGTGTGCGTGGCGGCCTAGAGATTGATCCCTTTTATTCTGGGTCAGAGAAAAAGATGAAAAGTTAAGTAACACTCTGATTCTCATCCATGATTATTGCATTTTCTTAAAGTCTTTGGTGCTATGTGCATCATTGTACCGTTTTTTCTGTGCTTCTGGTGTAATGCTAGAGAGCTAATGTACTTACAGATACATACATGGGTATATTATGTACATACATGTACGTTTTAATCTCTGGCTGTGATATATGTATTAGTCCAGAAGGACTTATGTAACTATAAGCATCCTAAGAAAGGGATGAGAAGAATTTTTGCTTTCAGTGTCTTACCAAAATGGCTGTAGTAGAGTGCTCCAAATTCAGATACAGTCAGGTTTCTTCCTTCATCTGCAGGTGGGAGAGTTTTAGCATGGAAGCGTGTTCAGTGCCTTGTCTTTATGTTATGGCCCAGCTCCATGAGAGACTCTGAGATATTGAAATACAGGCAAATACTCATAGCATAGTTATATGTAGGATGAGACCTTTGTGCAAGTTGATGTGAACAAGGGATGGAATTGTCAAAATCTTGAATCTTTTGACTGGGTGCATTTTCAGTCCCCTGCTGTATCCAGGCCCTGTCTTTCAGAGGGTCGCTGTCCTTTGCTCTCTAATTTTGGTGATAATACCAAACTGTCTTCTGACAAAACTCCAGAGAAAGGAGAAAATTTACAGCAACAGGTTGGTCTTCTACGTTTCAGAAATGTCAGTGAAGTGATTTGCTAATCATGAACTTAAGCTTGTAGTCACTATGTGCATTTAAATTCCATTTGTGCCAACAGGATTTTTGCTGGAGTAAACAAACTGAGTCTAAGGAGCACATAAGAAGCATATGAAGAGATTTGTGGAATGTGAGATGCAAGTACTAGGACTGTGGGGAGAAATACTGCTTTAATTTTAAAAATAACCACAAAGAAAGAAGCAAATGGAACACCAAGATAGTTTATTTTCCTAGTCTGGGGACTCTGCTAATGTGCAATGCTTTTTTTTAAATGCTTCATCAGAAAAGTATCTGCTGATAGGTTATCCACTACTTGTGCAGGTGGAGAGCCATATGCAGACAGAAAAGAATGGTATATACACCCTGGATAGCATTAGTATTCAGGTTCACTGGTACAAACCCCTCTGCAGCATTCTGTTTGATGGCTGATTAGTCATTTAATGTCCAGCACCTTGTATGGGTTCATTTTTTTCAGCGACTGCTGCGGCCTTTCCATTATTTTGTGAAGCCGTAGCCATAAAACTGTTCTGAAGGAAACACGGAATCTGAAGGATAACAGTGTGTCGGCTGGTCTGGGTTATGAGAGCGACATCTTTAGTTCTTAAATTACCAAATAGTTCTTTGGAAAGCTGGACTCTAATCCTTTGGAAATATCTCCCCTAAATCAACTCACCATTAATTCGGCCTTTTGATAGCTGCTGAAATTGCCTTCTAGGGTATGTTTTGAGAGGGGATTTTTTCTGTCTTTTTTTTCTACCTGCTCCTCGTTTCCCCTGGTGCTCTAACATCACTGTTTTGAGGAACCTGTGGGACTGGATGGCAAGATTTATAGACTAGAATGTGTGACAGATTACACTGTAGATAATACTTGTGCGATCAAAGGTACCAGTTGTGTTTATAATGGTGGTTTTCCAGGTCCTTTGGGAAGTACAATTCCTATTTTTTGCACTAAAGAATTACTTCAGCTCTTGTAAGCCAGAGGAAATACAAATACAGAGAATCACAGCAAGGCCCTTTGTGCAGGAGAGTAACTTAACAGTTGTTGAATATACCTTTTTTTTTATTAGAAACAGGGTTTCATTCTCTGATGATTTCCCTGAACATTTCTTTATCTTTCTGGGCTGCCACTTGGCCAGCCGCCTTCCAGAGCAGAATCACTTAGGTTGTGAAGTGCTGAGTGCAGGCTTCACGTTGCAGCAACCTGGAGGGCACAGGGACCGGGGAGAGCTCCTGCTCATCTCCTTTTCTGCAAGGTAGGGCTGGACTGGCAGCGCAAGGATTCCTGCTGCTTATTCTGTAGCCTAGCCAGCCATCTTCTGCCTGCTGCAACAGGAACAGCTGCTGTACAGCCAGGGTTTTCACACTCCTGCTGTTGCTTAACAATACAGCGTGCTATGCAAAAGCTTGAAGAAGCGTTCAGGGCCCCTCCGCTTAGCCCTCCTCCCTGCGTTTACATAACCTGCATATGTATATATGAAGATCCCTGCATTAAGCACGTAAAGGGCTCGGGGCCTTGTAAACCATTAGGAGTGGGAGATGTGTCTAAGGATGTGGTTGATGCTTTGCTGCTGAGTTTGGAGTGTCATTCCATCCCAAATCTGCAGTCCAAGGCTTGCCTGAAGTGTGTTTTACTTTTCCTTATTTGCAGCCATATGTATATGATGAAACCGAATAGGACAAATGTTTCTTGGCACTGTGGAGACTGGGGGAGCAGAAGGCTTTTGCCTGTGGATTTAGGGTTGGCTACTGCTGTTTGATGTAGGTGCTACAAAAAAGGGAATTTGTACCCCTAGTCCTACAAGTGCAGAGGTCTAGAAGGACTTCTTACAAACAAAGCTTTCAGACAGTGCTGATATAAGGAGATAATTTGGGGTATGTGTATGTCATAAAGTAGGTTTAGCAAGAAGCAGAGCTGTTAAAGCTGAAATTATCAGATTGAAATGGTGTTTGGTGAATTAAGAACATGTACTAGAGACAATGAGTCAAAAGGGATCACCTGTTATTTGGAGTGCAGCTTCTGAATCCAAGAGGTGATGTTTTTACTTGATTTTTATTTACATTTAACTTAACATTGAAGCATCTCTCTTTGGAGAGTTCATTGGAAGATCTTTCGTTTGTTTCTAAAATTTTCTTATGTCTGGGGACACTGCGGATACCTTATTGCCTCCAGATTTGCAAGCACTGACACATGACACAGCTCTTGAGGGGTGGTACTGAAAGTGGGAGCTCTAGAAGGCCAAGTGGAGTGGCTTCTAACCATGAACTTTGTTGTCCCTTGCTGCCAGAAGCCTTTAGTTGGTATTGCTTCTGTGGTGTGTAACAACTGAGCTGGCACCTGAAGGCTTGATCCTAAGACCTGGGAAGTCAGTGCCCAGCTCTCAGGGGCATCAGTGTTGTAGGATCAGGGCACAAAGTGGCAATTCCCTGCCTTACTGGAGGTGCATCCTGACATCTTCTGCTACAGGGCAAAAAGGGGGCATTCTGAACCTCGTTCTCAGATGCTGAATAAAAGAAGCGGGACTGTCTGTTTTGTATTCAGCTCATGCTTATTGAAATCAGTATTGCAGGCTTGTAGTTTGGAGAAGTAACACAGTGGTTCCTTTTAATAATGGAAAACATCTACCTGAATCCATCGGTTAGATTTTATTTAACAAACATTTCTTTTTCCCTCCACCCTTCTTGTTTTGTTGCCACAGATGGCACCAGGCTAAAGATAAAGAAGAAATGGTAAGTTACTGAGTAGTCAGCCTGGGGCAGGTTAGGGAATTAAAATGTGCGTGAAAAGAATGTTACTCCAACACTTTCCAAATTGTTGAAATAACAGGATTTATTGGGCTGAATATATCTATGCTGGTGTTTGTATAAATAGCAGTGTTGGAGAGGGGTGGGTGGCTGCTTGTGTATTCCCATATTTCGTTCATTAACTCATTACAGCTTAACGGGGCTTTTGTTCTAATGCTGGTTGTGGTATTTTGATCTGAAATATGGGGGAAAAATGGGCAAGCACAAACGCTCGGAGAATGTATCCTTCCCAGTACCACCGTAGCAGGGTGAGTGAGAAGGGAGAGGGTTTGCAGCCTCTTTCACAGTTTATGACATGATTTGTTAAAGGAACAAGAATTTCTTACTCCCTGCCTGATAGATAGGCCAGATAAATGAGATAAATAATCGCTCGTTGTTTCCTGCGCTTTGAATGACATTTCTCTATTGTCTTAAAGCCTCAGCGGAATGATCTCAACACAGTGGGCTTTGTTGAAACAAAAGCACTTGTGCCCCATGTCACTGCGAGCACGACAGGGGCAATGCTGATGTGATAGCACTGCAAGTGTTTGCGGTGGAGCCAGAGGGCCAAATGTGAGATCCTCAGCATCAGAGGATCAGGGCGTTTACAACCCTCTGCTTTTCTGTCCTGGAAGAACAGCCTGTTTCACAGGAACATCAGTTTTTGTGCCTTGTCATTTCACCAATTGCATCATGCAGGCAGATTTCAAATGCCTTAAGAGTAACCATAGTAACTGCAGAGCACTTAAATAAGCTGAAGGAAAAGGAATTCCCTCCCTTGTAAAACCCTTCAGTCAAGCAGGCTTTAAAGGTGCAGTAAGATTCAAATCCCCCTCTGCTGCACAGTGGCATCACTCCCTGGGTTTCAGCGAGGTTACGGGGCTCTGCAGGTCTCTCTGCTTGCAAAGGTACCTGCAGAGCAGATCCACCCATGGGCATAGCTGTCGCAGGAGCTCTGACTGCGTATACAAGGATGGAGCCGTCTCCATGTGTGCCTGCCTGTCTGCTCAGCCAGGCACGCGTGCGCTCACGCATTTGCTGCTCTGCTCCTGGAAAGCATCACGTGGATTACCTGACACGGGGCTACGACTCCTCTTGCATTCTTAGGCGAGCTGGGTCAAAGCCTTGGGTTTTACTTGGACAGGGTTTCTGTGCTCAGTTGGGGAAGGATTGTGAATCTGCTCTTACATGTGTGGAGTGAGAACTGTTGTGCACTTGAGCAGGCCCCCTTCCAAGTGCAATGTAATACGCTTGGCTGTTGTGCAATATCCCAATGCCATCCATGTGAGAATGCCTGGAAGAGATCGGGTTTGAGCCTTCCTTTTGTTGTGACAGTGAGAAAATCCAAATTGCCTTTTTGCTCTTTACCTAAGCTTATCCTTACCTCTGGCTCTTTGCCTGTTCCCTTTACTCTGCAAGCTGAAAACCGGGGTGCCGTATTGTTATGGAGGCCTGGAAAGTTTTATTCAGAAGATCTATCTAGCTGTTACTTTATTGATTCATTGAATAATTCTATCAGATTTATCCTTACATTGATTTCAATGAACCATGGTGCTTGCTGGTGCTTTGATTCTTGTAGCTACTTCTGTGGGTTTCCCTTCATCTTTACAACTGTTCTTACTCCTGTTATAAAGTGACAGTGTAAATGCATCTAATTGAGATCAATCATCTAGCTTTTCTGAAAAACACAAGGGCTAAGTTAGGTACAAACAAACGAAGCAGTTGTTTGTACTTGCTTAGCTGAATGTCCTAATGAAGCAGTTCTGTACTGACGGGAGATTTTGGTGTCTGTCCTAGTTGCTAAGACAATTCACAGAATCACAGAATCGTCTAGGTTGGAAGAGACCTCCAAGATCATCTAGTCCAACCTCAGCCCTAACACTAACAAGTCCTCCACTAAACCATATCACTAAGGGCTACATCAAAACGTCTTTTAAAGACCTCCAGGGATGGTGACTTAACCACCTCCCTGGGCAGTCCATTCCAGTGCCTAACAACCCTTCCAGTAAAGAAGTTCTTCCTAACATCCAACCTAAACCTCCCCTGGCGCAACTTTAGCCCATTCCCCCTCGTCCTGTCACCAGGCATGTGGGAGAACAGACCAACCCCCACCTCGCTACAGCCTCCTTTAAGGTACCTGTAGAGAGCGATAAGGTCGCCCCTGAGCCTCCTCTTCTCCAGGCTGAACAATCCCAGCTCCCTCAGCTGCTCCTCGTAAGACTTGTTCTCCAGACCCTTCACCAGCTTCGTTGCCCCTCTCTGGACTCGCTCGAGCACCTCGATGTCCTTCTTGTAGCGAGGGGCCCAAAGCTGAACACAGTACTTGAGGTGCGGCCTCACCAGAGCCGAGTACAGGGGCACAATCACCTCCCTAGCCCTGCTGGCCACACTGCTTCTTATACAGGCCAGGATGCTGTTGGCCTTCTTGGCCACCTGAGCACACTGCTGGCTCATATTCAGCCGACTATCAACCAATACTCCCAGGTCCTTCTCTGCCAGGCAGCTTTCTAACCACTCATCTCCCAGCCCGTAACGCTGCTTGGGGTTGTTGTGCCCCAGCTGCAGGACCGGGCACTTGGCCTTCTTGAACTTCGTACGGTTGGCCTCAGCCCATCGCTCCAGCCTATCCAGATCCTCCTGCAGAGCCTTCTTGAGCAGATCGACACACGCACCTAACTTGGTGTCATCTGCAAACTTACTGAGGGTGCACTCGATCCCCTCATCCAGGTCATCGATAAAGATATTAAAGAGGACCGGCCCCAGCACTGAGCCCTGGGGGACTCCACTGGTAACCGGCCTCCAACTGGATTTGGCTCCATTCACCACAACTCTTTGGGCCCGGCCATCCAGCCAGTTTTTAACCCAGCAAAGCATACGCCAGTCCAAGCCACGAGCAGCCAGTTTCTTGAGGAGAATGTTGTGGGAAACGGTGTCAAAAGCCTTACTGAAGTCAAGGTAGACCACATCCACAGCCTTTCCCTCATCCACCAAGCGCGTCACTTGGTCATAGAAGGAGATCGGGTTAGTCAAGCAGGACCTGCCTTTCATAAACCCATGCTGACTGGGCCTGATCGCCTGGTTGCCCTGCAAGTGCCGCGTGATGACATTCAAGATAATGTGTCCCATGAGCTTCCCTGGCACTGAGGTCAAGCTAACAGGCCTATAGTTCCCCGGGTCTACCCTCCGGCCCTTCTTGTAGATGGGCGTCACATTTGCTAGCTGCCAGTCGACTGTGACCTCCCCTGATAGCCAGGACTGCTGATAAATAATGGAAAGCGGCTTGGCCAGCTCCTCCGCCAGTTCGCTCAGTACCCTCGGGTGGATCTCATCCGGCCCCATCGACTTGCGTATGGAATTAAAGTGTTCTTGTAGATGAAATGGTTGTCTTGTTTGGCATAGCAGTGAGAATTAAAAAAAAAAAATAGGCTAATTTTTGAGTCTATTTACAGATTTAATAAAAAAAAATCTTCATCTTTCATTCAAGGCCAATATTTTAAATCTTGGTGATTAGTTATTATACTTCCGAAAAACCAATTTGCTAACAAATTGACTGATTAAGAAATGAAGTTAAGTACTGGCCATTAGCAACTTAACAGTTGGCCTTTACAGTGTTAGCATTTTTTGTTCTTTGGAGGCATAAAGCAGTGGCTTGTGCTCCAAGCTTGCCACAGTACCCATACCAGAAATACAGGCGTTCTGATTCTTTGTTGGGCTAACCCCAAGACAAGCTAGATGTTGACTGAAGTGTGATTAGTCTCTTCCCTTTGAAATTGGCCACCACAAAAACAGTATGAATTTTGTTTTGTGTTATTCTTTGCCCAAATTTTTCTAAGGGAAGATTCTCCTAGCCCCTTCCGGAATCATACTTGCAAATATTTTCCTGCCAGTGCTCCTCTGGTTGAGCAGCCCTCACTACAGATCACTTTCCTAGAGGGCTGCCATCAGCGCATAGCACCTTCTTGCAGCCATGGGATTTCTGTGGGCTCTTTAACTTGAGCACAGCTGCAGAGATCAATAGGCTCTGTGATGAAGTATGCTGAACAGGCATGTTTTGGAGTCATCGCCCTGGGAAGGAGGGTGGAAAGCTCCCTGACCTTGTGGAGACAGAAGGGAGGGAAGGTGACATGTACACCTCCTGGCGAGGAAGTGGGAATGAAAAGGTGAGGTAACACACCTTCGAGACATCTTGGTCAACAGTTACAGGAGTTCTGAATTTGGGCCTCATTTTCCTGTGTGAGATATTGTCATTTTTCTAGCTGTATAGGGAGAGTGCTTTCTCTTCCCTCCCTACTTCAAAAGTTGGCTCAGTTTGTGATCAGCTTCTTTTAGGCACTTTGTTGTCACAATGAAAAATTATAATACATGGAACAACTTTGTTTTTTTACTAATTTGGACAAAAAAAAAGTCTGTAGTTTAAAATATTCAATTGTGAAACATTACCTTCCCTTAGATTAATGTCAACACTATCTAAAACCCCTCAGACTCAGTGGACTGAATTAACTTATAGAAGAAGTGAAGTAAAGTACCAGATCTGAGCAGGGGTACAGCCTCCATGGAATCTACAAAGCCTGATCCACAACCATTGGTCTTTGGAGCAGGTAAAGACAAGCTAACCAAGTGCTCTTTGACAATGGCTGGAGTCTCAGGTTACTCATAGCTTGGGCTACTGTATAAACAGGGAAGGTTTTAGGGGTTAGAAAGATGTTGTTCTGAGAAGTGGAGAGAAACATTTCCTCTGCTGTATTTCATGAGGGTAGCTTGTGGGACCGTGGTAGTTTGAGAGCTGAGGTGATTGTGGTTCAGCACAGCAGAATTTGAATGCACCTTATCTCCTTCTTCTGCAGCGTGGCTTATGCTTCTGACTAGTAACTGCAAGCAGTTGCTGCTTCTCTGGACTACTGGAGGCTGGCCAGTTGTGAAGCCAAAACGTTATATGAACTCCTTGAAAAGGAACGTATTTATACAATGGGTAGCAATATAGATATATCATGCACATTTTGATAGAGAAATAAAAACACACATTTACACTTCCAATCTCTGATTTTACAGTGATGAATTAAAACCCTATTAACACTTGGCAATCCAAGGTCTGGAGAATAATATCAAACCATCTGTTTATGCCCCTGTAGGGCTGCTTGTAGCCATGATGTTGTGTTTCAAATACATCATTGCAACTCAAATGCTGGGAATCTTGTTGCATATCTTGGATTTTTTCTTTTGCCTGCAGAGTGATGGCAGATGTGCAAGATACACATTTTTTTCTGTAATTGGGTATGCTGTAAATAGTTGAAATTCCACAATCTGCAAAATTTTTGACTTTTATTCCTGTATAGCCTGAAAAAAATAGGGAAGGGGCCCTCAAGGAGAAGCTGGTATGCACTAGAAACAATATAAAATGTCTGCTTTTTAGAGAAGAGAAGTGCCATTTCCAGCAAATAGTTTTCAGGCGGTGCTGTCATGCTAATTCTCCTCTTGACAACATATTCCTCTCTCTTTGGCATTGTGCTTTGATACTGCACAATCTAATTGGGGACTTAGCTGACTTTAGGCTAAATTCTGTACTATGGATAGTGTGCATACTGCTGCACAGCAGATAGAGCACAGACATGCCCCTCCACTAAAAGTCTCTTTTTTTTCCTTTCTTTCCTTCTTCTCTGGTAACTCTAAGGACTGACTATTCTTTAGTGAGAATCTTCAGAAAAGAATATGGCAAAGAATGTTGGTCACACGCAGGAAGTTATCACACTTCCACCAACTGATGAGAGGTGTTACCTCTAGGATTAAACTTTCCCATGCTTGGACTATGCCAAGCAGCATGCTATTGCGGGGCAAAAACCCCGAGAAATGACCTCATGAAACCCTGTGTAATTTACCGGGGAAGGTGCAGTCAGTAAGTGCAGTTCCCAGCTGGAGAACACCAGCAGCACGACTTTCCATGTGGAAGATGGCGTTGGTGATGCCTTCTGGTTTAAGCTGTGTGCCGTTATAAGCTGGATGTAATTACTCCTTTTGGTCCCAAGCTGTAGGGAGTAGGTTAGATGGGAATAACTCTCAGGAGGGGACTGGGGTCAGCAGTGCTATGGGGATTAAAATGGGCACGTGATACAAACCCTGTTTTCTGGTCATCATTGTGATATAACATGTAATCTATCTGCTTTTAATTATTCATTATGTTGGAAAGGCTTACAGTAACAGACCAAAAAGACAGCATCTCAGCACATAGATCGTGAAGCCATTCTGAACAGCAGAGTGTGCAGGAATTTGCTTTTCGTTTTGCCTACTTAGGTTTCTCCACTTAATGAAGATTTGGTCTGTGATATCCCAAATGTATCTTACGTGCTACTGTCATTACTCATTCATAACCAACTGTATAAATGAATACCTGGTAAGGAGAATATTCCTTGAAGGACTGTGGACAAGAACAGAAAATTTCTACTGGGATGATTCTTGTTATGCCTTTATATGTGCAAAGAACTACTTTAGAAGTAGTTCTCTTAGAAGAGCAGAGAGAGAACTGCAGTGCCAATAACTGGATCTGTTCCAGTTTGATTTTTTGAAAGTGTGTTTTAGGGCTAGTTTCCAATGTATAGCATGTTATTTATACCTCTAAGCCTGGAATACGCTTTTCCTGTTTGTCAATTGTATGTACAATGCAGGAAAACTTGTCATGTTCATACATTTTATGTGGCAGGAGGATCTGAATTCAGCTGGCTTCTGTTTCAGATATAAATACTATGTTCATATCACAGATGCGGGGCATTTGGAAGAATTACGCCTCCAGAGTTTCACTTATGCAGTATCACAATATGCAGATATGGGGTAAGAAAATAAGGATATTGATGAGGGGAGGCCATGCAGAGACTTGGAACAGACCCTCAGGAGGCCCTGCAACAAGGACAGCCAGCCCAACCTCCCAAGCTTACTTCTGAAAAGGGGTGGGATGGAAAAACCATTCAGGATTTCAGCTGCCTGTGTGGAATTGGTCCCGGTGGGATGGCTCATCCAGTGGGTAAGCACCATCTTCCTGCAGAGCCATTCTGTGGCCCTGTGGGGTCTGTCATTCCAGTGGGGAGACGGAGAAGAAGCAAACATTTAGATGCAGCTCAGGATCTTTCCCCTCATCTATGTGCTTGCTTGGCGCACATGGCAGCGTGCTGACCATAATCCTGTATTAATGATATTGCCAACCATTCCCCGCAGGAGGAGACACCGATGTCACAGCTAGAAGATTATGACCTCTTAGGAGAATGGGTAGGAGAGAAAAGGCAGGATTAAGGGCAGGTAGATGGGGAGTGAGAAAATTCTTTATTAAAGCATAAGTCTTTATCTAAACTTCATTGGCTCTTTGACAGAAGAGTTGATAACAAGCTCAGAGGAGAAGCTCATGGAAAAATGGCTTTTATTTTTGCAAATCTGGTCATGGAATCTTTATATGTGCCTATTGATCTCATGCCTGTGCCCCACCCAAAGCAAGTTCATCCCTCCAGGATTTCTTCTGTATTAAAGCAGGTTTTCTTCTGCGGATTCAAGGGGCTCCTTGCTTTGTTTATTCTGTTTGTAAACAAATGCTCTTTCTGAGGGCCGGGAGCGAGGAGCACATATGAACCACCTGCATGCAGCCTGCATTTGGGTAGGGCAGAAGAGATCCACGAACTTTTTTTTATATAAACTCAGTGCTTCTAATTAACTAGACATCACAACAGCTATGTTGAGGTAGGTTACTGTTTGCTGGGGAAATGCTGTCTGTTTATGTAATATAGCAGTGACAGTAGAGATGTAGCTTTTATATAGCTTTATATTTGTGTGCATGTCTGTATGCATCTCCCTTTAAAATCTATTCTTATTTCCAGTCCAGTAGTTTAATCTGATCAATACTTCCTCAAATGTTGCAGGTCAGGAAAGGTATATTGTACGTGTCACTCTCCGGAAATTAAATCTGATCTCACTGCATCTGTGACATATCTGCAGGACCCCTCTGAATAACTCTGCTTCTTTGCTAGTGTAATTGAAAGAAGGATTTGACTACCTCTGGGATTTTTTAAGCTCCTGAGGGAGTAAGGTACCAATTCTCATTGAAGAGCAATGGCCATAGGGTGCTTAATTTCCATAAACTGATTTAAAAATCTTACCGAGTGTGAATATTAACATTTGGGTAGGAACTAAGGTTGGCTTTGTAATCCCTGGTAAAAGGGATTTGATTCAAAACTTACAGAAGGGAGGAAGAAATTGAATAATATACTTTGATTAAAAAAATTGGTAAAGTTCTGTGGACCTTACTGGAGCTACAGTGGCTTCTACCCTCAGTCAGTTGGCTTAGTAAGTTTAAAGTATGTCCCCCTACAGAGGCTCTTCAGAAATTAAGAGAAGATCAAGATGAGAGGAAATACAAAGGGAGGAGGGAAAAAGTGTTATGTTGATATTCAGACATCAGAATTGCCTCCCATGCTCTTGGCTGGAGGAATTAGAAACACAACAAAGCTTTGAAAAACTTTACAGTGTGCAACCTGAGGTCCCAAAGGCAGGTCTCTAGAAGTGGCTGCCCTGTCCGTGTTTGTCTTACGGTTTGCTTTCTCTTGGTGATTTGTCAGGCAGGGACACAGCACTGATTTGGGATTGCCAACCATTACAGAACTAGTTCAGCTGGCCCGCTTGGCTGTCAGTGTCAGGGTGGTTTCAGATGTGTCAGAGAGCGCCCTGAGCTCCTGTCGTTAGTGTCACCAGCGATGGCTGTGTAGAGTGACCAGCGGGATGAATGCAATACTTGTTTATAGGAGCATTGACTTAGCAACAACACTCTAACCACTGTAACTGTGTAATTTTATTAACTATATTTCCTCTTTTCATTTTCTTCCTCGTGTTTCTTTTAGTTTCTTGCTGACTGGTTTCAAATTATTGATGTCTTCCATGAATGTTTATTAGAACTTGTCTTTTTATACTCTTCCTGCATATGCTTTACATGCATACATTAGGCTGTGGAGTTGTTTGGGAATGGGTGCTCATCGACAAAGGCAATACAAATTCATGTTCAGCAGCAGCTTTTAGCAGAGATGTGTTCACAAAAAAAAAGCAAGGAAAAAGAGTCCTTATGCCCAATTCTCTCATGCCTAACAAAACAAAATAGATCACATCCTAGATTTCAAATGTCAAATCACAGGAAACAACAGTAACAACAAATACCACTGAATAGGCAATGAGCTTGTAAAAATTACAGTATGCAAACAAGAAGCGTGAACTTCGTGAAATGTCTTAGCTGTTCCAAATTGTTTGCAAGAGGCTAGTGCTGCATGGCTTGTGGATTAGGGGGCTTAAGGAGGCACTGCTCTCTCTGGAGGTCTCTTATCTCATGCAGGCAGCTCTGCCTGCTTTGTGTACCTGCATGAAACTCACCCACTGTAATGGTGTAACCACCTTGAAAATGGTGCCAGTGGAACAGGGGAGAAACATCGACTTGACAGTAGCAAGGAGCAAAAGGGAAAGCAAACCAGAAACTGAGGATCGAGGACCAAACAGGGGAGAGGGGATGGGTACCCCCTTCTCCTGGCAGCCTGCCCCTGTCGTGGGCGACAGCACGATGATCTCCATTGCTTTGTGTATTCCCTCATTACGGTTCATCTGCAGAACTGTAGGGGCAGCAGTGGGAAACCCTGCATTGCTCCTGTCCTGTCAGTAAACAGTGGGTTTGAACTGTGAGCATTTTCAATCTATTTCGATATATTTATCTTCCTAAACCACTAAATGACTCGGAAATAAACCTATTTTGACTTCTTCAAGATGTGAGCGCTGAACAGGTTAAAAAGGGAAACAAGCTAAAAGCTCTGTTTCCTTTGCCTGAAAATCCACTGATGCAGGATGAAATTAAAGGCTATAAATAGCTCCTGTCCCTTCAGCTTCATCATGCAAGCTTCGGCTGTGCGCAAGGATTAGAAGAAGACAGAATGGATTTCTGTGTGGCGTCAACAAAAGTCAAGGATTATGCCCACTGTGCACATTGTATTGTTCATTTCTCATGGGCCCTCCCAGGGAAATTAAATCCCTTCTGATGCTCAAGGTGCAGGGAGCAGAGGCGGCTTTGAGCAGGACACGTGCATTGCAAAGCAATTTTACACAGTAGCACTTAGCTTCCCGTGGGTCTGCACCATCAACCCCTGGCTTCATTGTTGCGCAGGCAGACGACCCAGCACGGATCATAGCAGCAGGGGCTGGGGCTTTCCAGGCTCAGAGCTGGAGCTAACATCAATGAAGTTAATTTCTGCTGAACACATTTTAAAAATGACATGGATGTTTGTTCTTCGCGTCACCGCTCCTTCACTCTGCTCCATTCTCTCATGCAAATCTTGCGTTGCATGAGCACTGCGCTGCAGTGACTAGTGTCTGGTGACATAAGGTTTTCAGAGCTAACTGCAAATAGAGCCTTGTGGTATGTGTAAGGCTCCAGAAGATAGGATGCCATTTCTTTCCTTAAAATAGCAGTCAAGGTTGCCATGACCTTAATGTGAAAAGTTATTGCATCTTTCCTTTCTCTTCTCCGCTCCCCCCCCCATTGTGTGTGTAATTAGAAAACATTTCTTTCAAGGAGAAGGGTTATAAAAAATTTTATTATTAAAAATAAAGTAAAAGCATACTCCATAGTATTTGTCCAAAAGGTAGACAAATAAATAAGATTTAGATGAGGTTTGACAGTGCAAAGCACCTTGCAGAATTGGATCCACAGCTGCATATGTATTTAGAGCTGTATAATTACAAGCACTATTAATATCTCTGCTTTATATACAGTAACTGCAGTGGAAAGAAGGGCAAGGGAGGAGTAACTTTGGACTGCAACCCTACTACTGTGTGAATAACAGCTGATATCTGCTCTGGACATTAGAAAATAATAGTGGTGGTAATTGCTACTAGCTGATAACAAGCTTTTATCTACATATCATTTGTTCATTATCACAAATATATACCTTGCGACTGCTAGGTCTTCAACTTTTTGAGGCAACACCATAGGCCTTCCAGTAAAATGTCTGCAAGTCAGCGTTAGTTAGGGCAGCACTAAAACCTGTCCTGGTACTGAAGCCTTCCTAGTAGCCTCCATAGGAAAAGAAATGGCTGAGGATACAGAATTTGCAATAGCTGTAGAAAGTTGTCAAAAAGCCTTTTTTTAGATCTAATAAAGCATTTTTGCAGTCAAGCCTTGTGGATACATCTAGTATTATGGTGTACATGTTTAATTGCCACTTCCAACAGACGAGCAACAAAGATTCATCCTTCTTCCTGACCTCGTAGTCCTGTTGGCCCCCACCTGCTGATTTGATGGAAGTCATATTCCTTTCTTACTGCAGCACTGAGGAGAACAGTCTCAATCCTCTGGGAATTCAGAAGGTAAAAGGAAAAGTCACGTGCTTTCTTATACTTTGAAGCCTAAACAGGTTTGTGCTGGCCATTAGACTGTGAACCTACCAGTTTTGCAGAAATGTGATCTTACTTTTGAAGACGTTAGCACGCTGTAGTGTTGGGACTTCCTTCAGTGAGATTGTGGATGCTAGTCTGATTGAGAGGACTTGCTGACTGGTAGATCTCAAGGTTATCCAGGCAATTCCACAACACGTGTTTTTTGTTTTTATAGGCACATCCATTATCACCACATCCATTGTAGCCATCCAGCTATAAGTGTCTATCAGTGATTGCTTTTAAAGCATTAGGATAAAGAACAAATAGGAACACAAGGAATGGCAAATTAAGCTTGTGTTTCTTTAGGGCTGGGCAAGCTGCTGCCTCATGTTATCTCTGCCTTGAATTAGCAATGGGAAAAGTTCGTTCATTTGTTCATGTTTAATGTCATCAGCATGAAGACAAAAAGCCTCGATTTGGACTCCCTAGTCACCACGAAGAGGTTCGAAAGGCTGCTGGATGCAGCCGTTCCTCACAGTCAGGCTGTTCCCTCTCCCGCTGTCCTTGAAGGTTGAAACTTACCGGGGCCTGCTTCCTTCGTGTCTAGCATCTCACTGCAACGCACAGTGATCAGAGAGTGCTGAGAGCAGTCACGCTTTGCAGTAGGCAGTGTTCCTGGGCTCCAGTTGGCTGACACGGCCGCTGGGGCACTGGCTGACAGCTCCAGTGCTGTCATCAGCCAGCCCTTTTTCTCCTGGAGGCACTGCTCAGGGACTCCAGTGCAGATTCAACTTTTATCTGATTCTGTTGAGGATGCCCACTATTAAACAGGTCTTTTGCCAGCTATGTAAGAAGCCTTTATCTGGTCCAAACTCGCCTGCAGTTTGTACTTTGAAAACTCTAGTGGTTAGACTCTTGTAAATATTTTTGGTTTAATTTATTTATTGATTACTCTTCCCCATGGCTGAGCTAAACAATGCTCTGCTCAGTGCTCCGTGGCAAAGGAAAGTTTCTTTCTCTCTGAAAGTTAATCCAGTCATCCTAAGGGTGACATGCCATGCACTGACGGTAACAGAAAGTCAATAAAAACAACATATTGTTTATGTTTTTGTAATATACTTTTTTATATTTTAGTAAATTTTTATACATAATGTTTAAAATAACCAATAGTTGTATTGACTATATTGTCACCTGTAGACAGAAGGAAAGGCGGGAGCACAGGAATGACTTACTCCATTAGTGCTGAATCCTGCCTGTTTCGTCTTTCCATCTCCCGTAACGCTGTAAAGCAGCAATCCTGATGGAGTAAAGCAGCAAGTGCTCTAGCTGGAGGTATATCAATTAAACATACACTTGAGAACATCCATTGGGAAAGTAAGATTTAGTAATTGCTGTTGCAGAATATTACCCTCCTTTCCCATTGCCCTCACCTCTTTTCTGGTCTTTTCTTCTAAGCTGCAGCCCCTCACTCCATCAGCTGTATTAGAATGGCAGTTGCCCAAACAGGCCCCATGAGGACTTGTAGTTTTGGGCCCAGTTCTGCATCTGCTCTGAAGTTGCCTACCCCTTAACCTCAGCTGGTGTTGATTACAACCGCTCCCATTGACTTCAGTGAGTAAGAACAGACTCAAATCCTTTAAATTGTTTTACTACCAGAAGCTAAGGCAGTGACTGTAAGTGGGACTGCTCCGCATGGGGTGGATGCCCAGCGGTGAGCGCTCTGTGGAGCCCAGAACTCGGTGTATCGTACCATTCTGCGTATCTCTGATGTAAGGATGTGTTCCTGAGCAGACAGATGGCATCGCCCACCAGGGGATTATCAGGTTCTCCCTTGTGGAAGTAAAAATCTTTCATTCAGCACTTTCTGAGAAGAGGGAAGAAATAGAACAGCCAAACTCCTGAAGAGACTAGCCAGCTGCTGCCTTGCCATTTTTGACCCTATCCTTGACGTAGTTCCTTGTGAAACAAATAGTGCAAAATGGCATCATTTCTCCCCAGTGAAGCCTTAAAATATGTAGGCAAAGGAGTCAGAGCCATTACTATTCCTAGACATCCATCCAGTCAGACAAGCAGATGGAAAAGCACAAACCGTTCTCGGAGAGAATAGGAAATATGGACCAATGCCTATAGCTTGGTTTCTATGCCAAAAGAACAGTGGGAGATCAGCAAGAGTAGGGATCCCAGTAGACAAAGCCACCAAATAACGCTCACTAAAAGACCTAAAATACCTTGACTTGAAATGTAATTGTATAAAGTTTGCCATCTGAAGAATCTTGTTTGGTTTTTTGGAGAACAAAAGAAAATATTAATCTGATGGCTATAGCAATTTGACAGGTGCCCAGTTTGTAGTGTTAATAATCAAGATGCGTTTGTGACCAGGAGGACGTGACAAGTCATGCAGCGCACCAGACTGCATCTCACACGTTGGTGAATTGAAAATGAGAACAAAGAGCAGTGCTGTTGCTTGCATGTAGTGTTATTCGCTGTGTAAAGAGATGGTAGGCTGCATGAGAGGGACAAAGGCTGCGAGGAGGTGACAGATGAAAGATACGAGTTGGGGCAATAGAAATACATAAACAACCTCTGTGTGATGCTGTTACTGAAGTTAAAGTCTTTGCTAGGCCAGTTACATTTTGAGATGCTTGCTGGAGAGTAGAGGAGGAGGAGGAATGCAGTGTGTGTTAACTGGCAAGCTGTGCTGCACAAGGTGGTATGGAAGAGAGGAAAAGTGAGGAAAGGAGATGAAGGATACGGAAAAGGCAGAGGCTTGACAAGAAAGCGTGAATTAAGTCTTGCCTGATATCAAGTGTTTGTGGAACAGTAGTTATCTCAAGGCTTGAGTAAGATATCATTGAAGAAGAAATGCAGCAATCCAGATGGTTCAAGATAGAGCCAGGGCAGGGGGGGCATGCGAATGGAAAGATACTCCTGCAGAAGGCAAGCGTGATCACTGGTGCCAGTGCTACCATGCGGTGCTGACCTCTGCGTTTACCAGGTTTGAAGTTCTCCTTGCAGATGGATTGTGCAGGTACCAGAAGCTGTAATGACGAGCTCGAGTGTGTCAGCAGTGTTGTGCTGCATGAGCGGTGCCTGAGTGTAGTCAATTAACAGGGCAAGGAGAACGTACAGTGTGAGAAGCAGATCAAAGGGCCTCACTGAAGATGTGCAATAGCTTTTGCCACAGGATTATTTTCTAGACGCAGCATAACCCAAAGCACTGGGCATCTGAACCTGTAGCTGGTAGCTCCTCCCCCATGAAGCATGCGAGAAGGTAAGATAACATTAGAAAGGGACCAAATTAAATCACATATTGTGGCTCTTAATTAGTGAGACCATTGACAGAAGCGTGGAACTTGTGGTCGAGTAGGATAAAAAAATCCATCAGTCATGTTTCAGAAAATTTGAAATGAAATGAAAGGATAACCTGGGCAGATGGCAATATGGGCGTTCTGGTTTGCCTGTATGAATCTGAGATTCTCCATAACTAACGCTTGACTATAGGGTAGAAGAAAATTTTCAGAAGATGTATTTACCAGTGAACTCAAGCAAAATCATTCAGGGTGCTTTCATGTAACAGGTAGTAACCTGCACATGCCTGAAGTGAGCAATGCCAAAGCTACAGTCAGAAATTAAGTTTTTGGACTAGGGAAAACGTGGGAAGTTTCCTTAAAGCAATGGAATATGCAGGCCAGTGCCAAGCATTGCAGCCTCGAAACTGACGTGAAGATAAGGGGCTTTCTTCTTTCAACTTGATCTCCTTTTTCATATCATTTTAAAATACTTGTCAAGAGTAAAAGCTTTATCATTCCTCCTCCATTCTATAAAATCTTTAAATATTTAAATGAAAATCTTTAAATCAAAGCTTTTTTTTCAGGTTTTGATAAAAACTCTTTAAAAAAATATTAATTTATTTACTCTTTATTTATGGTTCTTTTACAAGCTTTGAAGTAGGGAACAGTGGGGATGTTAACAGGTTGAGGAGGGTTACCTGGTGATTTTGTTGTAGAAGATGTCTTCTGCTGACACTCCTTAAATCGGTCATTCATAATGTATGCCTGTGCATCTGAGAACAGCAGCGCCCCGCTGTGAGACTGTGTTTTCCCTCTCTCTGATGGAAGGGAGATGTTAGGCAGGAATATGAAGTCTCTTAGTTCCCATTAGGGTGGTATTTTATTTTCTAGGCTGGCATTTTAAGAAGCTGCACCTTTTTTATCTCAGAGAAGTTGGTCAGCACTCACAAAGTGGGCATACCAAAGTGCTTTTCTAAATCAAGACAAGACCCATGTGCAGCTTCTTTAAGCATACAAGGCACCTAGATTTCCTCAGAATTATCATTAGGGCTAAGTTCTTCCTAGACACGTAGACAATATCTAGCTTGGTTCTCTTCCATGGTAAATAATTTATACATCCATCTTACTTCCTTTGTCCTTGCCCTTGTACCTTCCATGTCATGGGAGGTAACCCCACCCTGAAGCCAGATTTCATAGGATTCCTTCATGAATATTACTTGTGAAAAAGATTCCTCCCCCTGCAGGATTCCAGTCCTGGACCCTGCGCAAAGAGAGGTCTCCAGGCTTGTTTCACTTAGTGGTCGTTCCTTTTGCTTCTTTGATCCGTTGTTGTGGAGAGTCTCTGGAAGGAGATAACAGGTATTTCATTCTCAAGCTACACAGGCTGGTAAAAAGCAGGTGAGGCCACACCAACGGGTGGGGTGTAGGACTTCCTGGTCCTCGGTAGGTCCATTTTGGGATGTATTTATTTTTCTGCTCTTACTCGCAAAAACCCAGACTGTCAAAGACATATAAGCATCTGTTTTCCATGGAAAACAGTGAAATACAGCTTCTTAAATACCTCCTTCCTCATCTCGGGGGGGGGGGGGGGGGGGGGGGGGGAAGGAGTAAATAATACCTCATGTTTATTATAAGGATAAATATACAAAAGATTGTAAGGTGCTCTATTACCCTAGCAATGGCAGGGAGTAGTCCATATTTATTAGAACAGGAGCAGATCAATATCACACCCTATCCATGTATCAGCCACCTACCACCTCACTTCATAAGGAGCTGGAACAATGGGCTGTCACAGGAGAGTTAATGGATTGTTGACCTGCCTTACGGTGACCTTCTACATTATTAAAAACACAATGTTTCCTCTATTTTGTGGGCTTTGCTGTTTGGGTGCAGAATGCAGCTGACCTTTGGGGAAAAGAGCTTTGTACATGTGTCTAGAAGACATTTTTAGAAACAATGTAGGATATCCTCATGTTCTGTATTGCCTCTTCAGACAGTGCGTGTCTGCTTTGTGTACAGTGTCTGTTGTGTTCTTTTTCTTTGATTTTTGTTTTTTACTTCAAATAGCATATTTACCACTGAATTTCTGTGTACCTGGAGATCAGGTCTCACGCACTTCGAGGTAGGAAAGAGTTCATGGAGTCATTCAATTTAAGAAGAGATGGTAGACCCAGTTTTCTGGGAAGAATTCTAGGCTGGGAAATCATGCTTTTTAATTTTTTTTTTTGTTTTTGTTAATTTCTTCTCCCCGCCTTTCACTCTGTGTCTTAAGCAGTCTTGTAGTATTGGCCTATTTTAGTGAACAGCTATCACATTTCACCGTAAAAGATACTGCATTTCAGCGAGAGAAGAAGCAGTTCCAATATTCACCTTTTGAAAAGCGCTTTGGGAATCGCATAGATAAATCCCATACAAATATGTGTTTTGACTCTGTAGGGGTTTGTTTAACCACTTCGTCAGATTAGGCAACTTGTCTTGTTTCCAGGAAGAGATGCCAGGTATGACTTCAGGCTTACACATCCTACTGGATTTCAGGACTGTGTTCACTGACTAAGAATATATTCATGTAGGTTTTAAGCATTCCATGTCTGTGTGCTGGGATTATAGATATTTCTGTTAATTTCTGCTGCCAGTGGGCAGCCAAACAATGTTTAGCACGCATTTGCTTATTGTGCTTGCACATTAAAAATCATTGCAATTTGATGTGAGTATTCAGTGTCTGAAATCTGATCAGTGTGTTATTTTGTTTGGATACTTGAATCCCATTATTTATTCTAGAGTGGGATTTATCTTGCCTAGCCAAGCATTTTAGTGGAGGTCTCGGGTAAGGTACTTGTGTTGACTCCCCAGAATAAAGAGAAACAAAGGAAGATTGCAAGCTTTCAGGAAAAGCTATGGGCTTCTCTAAGATTTTAAAACAGAAGTCTGGCTTTTCATGTGATGATGTTCCTTTAAAATGTTTATGCCCCTTCACTTCTCCCCTTTGTCTTTCTGCAAGTAAAATCGTTGCTGTACTCTTCCTAGAGGCAGCACAAAAGGGCGAGGAACGTGGAAGAGCAGAAATCAATTTCTTCCATTTGTAGGAATGTAAAGGCCATACTCACGTGCACAACTGAAAGCATGTTTGCTTTGCAAATGAACTGTACGACTTGATATCTTGTGTTCACACTTAGAATTAGAGGATGTATGCAGCCCAGAAGAGCTGGAGAGAGAAACCTGCAGGTAGGGAGTCCAGAGGATGGGTCTACGTTGTTTCATGTACAAGAGATGACGGTCAGAGAATAGCATCGTGCTGTAACAGTTCTGTTTGCTGGTTTCTGTACCACGCATCCTCAGATGTCTGCAGTGCCTAAACCTAAATAATTTGAGGCTTTCCTTTCTGCCTCCTGCTTCCGTAATCTATTCTGATCTGTTTGCCAGGGCAGAGACAGCAGCGCTCCTGTATGAAATCTCAAAAGAAACGTTTGGCTCTTGCTGTCCTCTCCAAACTCATTCAGGTGGGGAGCAAGCAGAGGGAGAAGGTGGCTTTGCCTGTGTTGCCATGCCCCAACCTTTGTGCTGCAGAGCCTGCATGAGGAAACAAGGGAGAGAGGCAGCTGCGTTTGCCTGTTGTCACTGCCTAATAGAACACGATGATTTCCATCTTTTCCCATCTGCCTGTGGGGGAGAGGCGCCGATAAGGCCTTGGGATTGGTTACAATCTACAGAAATCACAAAGCAGATGGATATTGAGCAGATAAGCGTTAATCTGTCCTGGGAGAGGATTAATCGGGTGAAAGATGGCAATCTATGCGTGCGGGTGCGTGCGGGTGTGTGGGGCAGGGCTGGGGGGGAGCGGTGGGCAGCTGGTGCTGCTCACGTCTCTTCTGGTCCTGCTTTTGTCCTGCTGCTGTGCCATGATGGGAAGTAAGGCCTGGCTCCTGCACAGGTCTTATTCTTCTGATTTCCACTGGACTTTGACATCTGAGCAGAGTGTTGTCCATGTTTTATACAGCTAAGGTTTTTTTTTCAGCTCTTTAGCTTTATAGCTCAGCTTTGTGTTCATCCCATTGCTGAAACAAATTCTGTAGCGTTTTATCTGCTTTTCCTCTTTCGTCTTAGCCAGCATAGTGTTTCTTCGTAATTTGCAAGCCTGGTATTTTCCCCCCAATGCATTCAGTGATTACGTGACATTCGATTTAAGTTATTTTTCTGACGTGTGCAGCATTTTATCTGAGAATCCCTACATGTTTTGCAGGCATTAGTTAATTAATCCTTACTACATCCTGAAGGTAAAGCATTAGAGACCTGTTTTGTTTTTTTTTTAATGTGTTTTTTTTTCCCCTAGAAGTTTTTGGATACATCTAGCACTTGTCTGAATTTGGAGTTGCAGTACTAAGCACTTCTGCAATTCAGCCCTTACATCCATGAACAGGTGGGTATGCTATGAGCAGTGGAGCCAAAGCTGTGACCCTTACTGATAGAAAAGGGCAGTGGGATCAAAACTGGAGATAAAAGCATATCAGTGACAAAGACGGGAACAAACCAGTGAATCCAGCCTTTTAATCTCCTTGGTTTTCACCACAAAATACAGTGCTTTTCTGATGCTGCACACTGAATGCTAGTCTTTTTATTTCTCTCTGAAATACAGCTCTGCCTTTTACTGCTTTCCACTCATGGTTCACACGATTCCTTTTTCTTCATATCCCTCTCTCTTGCACCTTAATTGCTTTTCTCTGGAAAAGAATATGCAGTGATGCCAGTGTCCTCTCACAGCTGTCTTCTAATGTTCCTTTTCTTTTTCACTGGCTTGGTTGCCAGCATCTGTGAAAGCTCTGGCAGCCTTGTACAAAGCCAGAAGGTTCTGAAACTTCTGGAATTATGTGGAGGGCAGAAAGGCAAATCCAGTGCTGCTGTTCTGCCATGGGGTTAGCTCTGTGTCTGCACTGACTTTACTGGTGAGTGCTTGAACAGCATGATGTAGTTTGTGTATGAGAGAGATAATTGCATGCCACGATCAGGTTTTCAAAGTGGCCCCAACTTGATGCCTTATTTTTATGTGCTCTGAACGTTTATTTCCATATGTAAATGAGCTTAATCACAAATGCATGTAAAAATAGCCTTTTATAGATTTAAACCCCCCAATCTGTCTATTCCTATAGCAGTAGTGTGGTAAGTAAATGCTCTCTTTGGCAAATTACGTGGGCATTTAGGAGTTTTTCATTCATCATGCGTGCCCAGTAGTGATCCCCAAAGAAGAACCGAAACCGGGGATCTCTCACTCTACAATTTGTGTTGGGTAGACCCAAGCAGACTAGGCAACGTGCAGTGTCTTTGATCAGTCTTGGGTTTTCCCCTTTCCTCCCTCGAAAATGAGCATTCAAAATCTTTTTTTCAAAGCAGAGTAGAGAGGTTTTACTGCCACAAGCCTGGCCTGGGTGGCAGTTGTTACCGGCTCTGTGGCTGGGCAAGTGCTGGGCCGTGCTCTGCCAAACGCCCTGGCAGTGCCAGGGATGTTCTTAGTGTGTTTTTATGATAAAGCAGTTGCTGTAGATAAGACAGGTATGTTGGTTATCTTTGGTCTGTCTTACTGGAGAACTTGCCAAAGACATGACAGGAGAGACAGAGACAGGCAATCGTGAACTGGGAGTAAGGTGCTATTTTTATTTTTATTACAGTTACGGTATTTTATTGGTGGTAGAAATTGATGAGGAGTTTTCCCCTCGTAAATCAAGACGGATGTCTTTCAAACGATACAGCCTGTGATCCTGATCACAGTTTGCAGGTTATTTTGCAGGATATTGGATGAGGTAGGTAGTGGTCCTTTCTGGCCTCAAATCTTTTACCTAAATAGCAAGACATTGGGGATCTTCAGACTGGAGATGCTGTTTTGAGCCACCTGATGGTCTTTTTTTCCACATTAGGGTAGTGGGGGGGGGATTAAGGAAATCCATTCTTCTGTCCTTACTCTTCCTGTAATTTGTGCCTGAGTCTGTAAAAGTACTTTCTCCCCCCTATTTTGTGCTTCTGAATGTCCTGAGGTTGTTTTAGAAGTTTCCTGTGGTCAGACAGTTTGCCAGAATTTGCCATGACACTCAGGGTAGAAAAGGAAAAGCTTTTGAGACCTCAAGTTATTAAAGCCAAGGGAACACACTGGGAAAATAAATTGCCACCAGCATGAACTGAAGTAGAAATACTTGGTAACTTGCTGTCAGCTGTGGTTTTTTCTTTCCTAAGTAAAATTACAGACTTGTTAATTTTTCTCCCAACCTTGTCATTTTTATGGTGATTTTCTTTACTCTCCTTGCAGTTTAGTTTTGCATCCTTTCAGCCTCGCTTTAGGAACAGCTTTTCCTGTCTCATTGCTACCATTTCCTTGATCTGTGGTTCTTATTTATGCAGTTGTTTTGTCACAGCCTGTGTTTCTGAGAGGTAAACGGACAGAGCAAGGTTAGATGCTAGCAACTAAGATAGATCAAATTGAATATCTAATGTTCTTCAAAGATCCAGCTCGTAAAGGGCTGGATCCAGGGCTGCTATGGTCAAAAAAAAAAAAAAAGAATTCTATTGATTCTGTGGCTTGAGATGAAATCTAAATGTCCAAAATGGCTTTCTGCTAATTTTATTTTTAAGTCATTCTCTACATTCCTGTTCAGACCCAAAGCGAGGGCTCTCTTCTTTCATCACAGCAAAAGTTTGCCAGAGTCTATTTTGCGTAATAGAGTAAAATAAAATAATAAAAAAAAAATCTGCAGTGGATTGTCCCTTTGTAATTTGTTCAACAGATTTGACAGAGACAAAATTTCTGTTCTAGGTGAGAATGTGTGAGTATACCCAGTGGTTAGGAGGTAGCATTAAACCAAATATAAAACTTTTTAGATACAGCATTCACTAAGCTGTAATGAAACCCGTGACTGAGTCAAAGCAAACAAAAATAGAGTCAAAATTGAAAACATTCATTTTTGCTTTCCCCCTGCCCTTTTTCTTCTTGCAGTGAAATTCACCTCTGAACGCTTTAATCCCTGCAGTCCACTGGTAATCAAGGTACCAGCCATAACACCCCTTGCCCTGCTGTAATTCACTTCCCAGGACAGAAGTCACTTTGAAATGTCAGGGAGGTAAAATGAGCCCTGTGGAGGACAGTCTTATATTTGGGTTGATTGTACAGATTTAGTCTAGACGGCGGGGTGCTGTGATGTGTTAGACGAGAGGAAGAGGGCTGCTTGAGGAGTACTTAAGTGATGTTATAAAAGGAGGTGAAGGTATGAATTGCAAGTCAGTGTTTCCCATTTTATTTCAAGGGGGTATATCTGGTGTACAGAAGTATTCAGGCACCATGGGTATGGGACTAGAAGTCTCAGTGTACAAATAAATGTTCCAACTCATTTGTTTGAGGAAAATTGGAGCCCTTTGGGCTGTGCTGGGATCAGTCAAGAAACTGAAATATAGAGTCTGCAGCTATTTGCATGAAATGTTTTAATTATTTAGAGAGATGATCGCGCTGGGAAATACTTAATATGATGCACCAAATCCTTAGCTAATATAAATTGACATAGCTCCATTCAAATCTCCAGCCAAGGATTAGAGCTGATTGAAAAACAGGAAATGGCAATGACAAAAAATGAGCTAGCTGAAGATATCTACTTTGTTTTAGTTCCATTTGTTTCAAAAAGGAGGAGACTTTTCATATTTTTGGGGAAAAAAAAAACAACACATTTTGTTTCACTTAAACTCTGTGGCTTGCTTGTCTTCTTTTCATTTTTAGATTTTCTTTTTGTATTTTTGTTGGTATAAAAGAGAATATGAAGGAACAGAGTATCAGTGACTAAAAAGATGAGAAGTCGTCAGCTTGGAGTTTTTTGGTTCCACAAATGGTGCATTCTTTCTGTTACCATTTTTTCAGTATTTCTCTTTTTTTTCTTTTTTTCATATAAAAAAGTACATCTTTTGAGCGTCAATGTGGCCGAAGTATCTTCAAGTACTTTTATCATTTTTGCTTCTTACGCTACTTTTTCTGGACCCACCATACTAATTTTAACACAGTGACCTGGATGTCACTTCAGTAAAATAACCATTGTACTGGGACAGGGGATCTGGCACGTGGCCCCTCTTAGACCTCCGAGTCTTTCTCCCTGAAAGCGCGAGATCCTAACGTAACGAGACTTTACTTGAAGCAAGATGTTTCCAGCTTGCTTTCCCCCTTCCCCCTTCATTTCTTAATTTAATTGTTTCTGGTTTTCTGCCTTCTCACTATTAGAAATGTCATGTTGTTTAGTTATCAGCATGCTCATTTGGAGAAGTTTATTAAAGGCGACGTAGAGTTTCTGACATACTAGTGGCAGAAAAGTGAAATGGATTTCATGGCTCGTTTGGTAAAATGCTCCTTTTTCAGCTGGTGCACTTAATGTGACTGTTAGCTGCTTAAGAAAATTGTTGCCCAAAAGAGACAGGGTGCTTCTTGTGAAAGTAGTAATTAATTAATGCAGAGGGGGAGAGCTGGTTCTGCTGAATAACTTTGTGTGCGATGATTTCAAGTGAAATTTCTCTCATGCTACTGGATCCACATCGCACTTCACTGACGCGCACTTGGGCGACGTTCAGGTGCGTGGTCCAGCTGCAGTTTTCCATCATTGCTAACATAGCTGGGAGCAGCAGGCTTTTCTGCACGCACTGCCACACCGTGCCTGCGCTGAGCGATCCAGGTACAGACAGAAGTGCATTATTTGATCGTTTTCGCTGCCAGGGCTTTCTAGGGTGGTTGTTTCAGTCACTCAGGAGATCTGGCAGGCCGTAGGCAGCTCTTCTTTAGCCAGAAACCCTCAGTTCAGAAGTCTCTACAGATTTTTTATGGCTTTTTACGCAAGTCAAAATTGCGACTAAGTGCCTAAGTTTATTTGCTTGAGGGCAACTGCATTAAAAAGTTGGTGTTAGGAAAGTGGGAGGAGGACTAAATGTGTGATGAATTTTTAGGGGGGGGGGTAAGAAGGGGAAGCAGGAATCTTTTCAAAATATACCTTGTTTATAATGCTAGACTGTCTTCCTTTTTTTTTCACCATAAATCTTGTGGTGAACAAAATTCACACCTGGCGGTGCAAGAAAGAAGCTTGGTGTTCCTTGGTACAAGTCCCCAGAGCATTTCTGTTAAGCTTTCTTAAGTGTAAGTTTCTAATCTGTATCAGAAACCATTTTACCAAGTCCCATAAAGCAGTGATGAGCCATGATGATGCCATGAGCTCTACGCAGGAGTGGAGAAAGGGGAGAAAAGGGGAACCAGGATAAGCAGTAGGATAGACTTTATAAAGATAGCTTGAGTCTCACTATCGTACAGGTGGTGTTAAGGGAGGTGGAAAGGAAGTGGCTGGCTCGGGAGCTGCGTCCCAGTTCCCAGCTGTCCCCATGGGCACAGCAGCCATGCTCATTTCAGGGACGATTTGGAATGCTTGCATATTTCAGGGAATGGAAATAAAATAATAAAATGGTTTGGCACTTCTCTGACACTACTTTATAGTTCGGTGCAGATTTTTCTTTTCCTCTTTTATTCTTAGAATTTATGCAGTCCCAAATGTGCTGAGTGACAGGCCCCTGTTTTCAGGACTGGGAGACTGGTCCATAATGGTCTGAGAGGGGCCACTGAGTGTGTGAAATAACAGTTTGAAACCTCATACTTCAAGATGTTCAAGGTTTTTAAGAGTGCACATAATGATGGAGAGAAAGAATGGGTTGAAGAAATTTACTACAAGGATTCGAAAAACATATTTTTTCTAAATAAATCCTAAAAGACATACTTCAACATTTTGCTATTTTTGGTATCCAGACTTGGAAAGTGATAAATAATCATAGTTTTCTGTAGGTAATGGCTGCTATTTTAGGTTTTTCTTTCAGGTTGAGGTGAAGGAAGCAGAAGTGATAGAACAGGGAAATACAGATAAAGACACTCAAAGAAGTTGAAAAACTTTGGTCTCCATTGGTTTAGATGAGGAGTGGTGGGAACATTATGTTCTATGTACAGAATGTGAATCAGACATTAACACCCATTCTGCACTACCAGAAAGGAGATTAAAAATGTAAGAGGTGTCATAAGGAAGGTGCTTGGAGCACTAGCATGCCGATATGCATTCTGGCGAGAGAAGTAGGCTCTGCACTTCTTTGCTGGCTAAAAAAGCTGCTTTAAAAAAAAAAAAAAAAAAAAGGAAGAAAAAAATAAAACACTTTTATGTACACACATGCACACACAAATGTGCTTGTATGAAAGCGATGGGCAGAGTAGCTCTGCAGGATTGTTCCTAGCTGGGCTGTCTTTTTGCTGTTGTTAAACTTGTAGTTGCAGCCTGTCTACTGCTGCGTTTGATCTTTTCGTTATGTGCTGGCAGTCGAGACTGAAGAAAAGCAAAAGAAAATGTATTGAAATACATTGAGCAACAGGAATAGCAGCAGCATTGCACCTTCTCCATCTTGGGAGACTGTAGATGCTTCCAGGGACGACTGAGGGGCCTGATCAATGACATACCTAATTACATGTTTCTAAGAAGGGATGGAGGTGGGGGTGCAAGGTCTGACATTGCCCTACCCAGGCAGTGGTATTGCATTTGCATGGGCTATCTTCTGCATTTGTAATTGAGTGCTTGGTTGAAAAGTTACCACTTCTTTTAGAAATTATTATTTCTGGTTTGTGTAGTTCCAAGGGAATATATACTGCACATATATACTGCTTTATCAGCTCTTTCTGTCTTCCCCTGGGTCGTACCAACTTTTACTGTAACTGCTTTCTGGTTTTTGAAGAAGTAAGGCCAGCAGAGGTGGTTTCTGTGAAAGTGGAGTCGGCTCAAGTGGAACTGTGCTGAAGGAGAGAGCTCATCAGGGTTTGTCAGCTTGTATGATGGATGTAGAAAAAGCTGAATGTCAGGGTTTTTTTGTGGGGTTCAAATACTTGTGCTTTGTGTATTCCTGTTTGCAGGACAAAATACTTTAAATAGTTTTATGCTTTCTGGGTGGTAAAGGTGGGAGATGATGCAAGCAGAGTGCAAGTGTGAAAGATCAGAAACCTGGTGGCAGAATCACAAGAGGAATATACAGATCCCATGCAACCCAGTCTGTGCTTAACGTAATTTATTTTCACTGCTCAGAGTATAGTATAGTTTAAATAGCAAGTGGAGGAGGAAATACACTCATTTAATCTCAGTTTGTAGTCTGACACATAGTGTACCACATGTAGCAGTGGCTGCTGTCTTTTCATGTTTGATACTTTTGAGGTATGTATATGTGTGCCCTTTCGAAGTGTTTCAGGATAGCAATAGATTTGGACTTGATCCTCTTTCACTTGCATCGATACAAACCTAAGGAAATTCAGCCTGCATCTTCTCCTTCCAAGAAGACTTTTACTGGGATTTGGAGAGTTGTTCACAGAGTAAGAAGCAGCAAGGAGTGCAGAACATGCTGGTGGAAATTGTGACGGACAAAGCATTGCATACCCAGGGCAGTACTTCTGGAAGAGTTGTTCAGCATTTCCAAGCCTGTTTGACAGAACAATATTTAAAGTAATTAATGTGTCTGATTGCCTTGGAGTCATTGAATCATTAGATTTTACTCCCCACCCTGTGAGATGTGAAGCCATTATCTCCGTTACACAAAGAAGAAACTGAAAGATGTAATAAATTAAGCAACTTGTTCAAAGTCACACAGAGAATCACTAACTAAAGAGGGCTTGAGCCCAGGTGTCCTGAATCCCAGCCCAGTGTCTCATTCACCAAGCCATCCCTCATAGCTCTTCCTTGTCTCCTGTCACACAGGGCTTTGCCTTGAGGGCTTATGAGCTCCAGCCTTCTTGTAACAATGCTATTTCAGCAGAGAGATTATTTTTCTTGGGTGAATCTGGTCTTTCAGTAATTAACTTTTTTTTCTTCTAGATATGTGAAATGGTTTTGAGTTAGATCGATACATATATATATATATAGGAGGAGTATAAGGGGAGTGCATGAACACATGTAAGCATCAGCCCATGGGAAATGAGTAAGTGCTCCACACCTTGCTGAGAGTAATTTAAAATAACATTGCCCTCACTATAATTCATCTCATTGTTCCAATGAAGCAGACTAGCATGGGGTCATATTAATAATTTAAACATCTTACCCCCTCAGCCATCTCCCTCTTCAATAGAAGAATTAGCACTTAGCAGAGCATCGTTGTTTTAGCTTTTGAAGACTTTAATTGGTTTTTCAAAGTGTGCGACCTCATTCACTCACAGAGCATTACTCATTCATTTTCTCTCTCCTCAGAAGTTGACTAGAGATCAGGTTTGTTTATTTATTTCCCCCAAATGTTTATAAGCAGTTTGGTGCTTTAAGGAATTAGAAAATTGTTATGTTGTCACCTCCCCAGTTATCGTTCAGGTCCAAAGCCTGTCAGAATAGTGTAACGCTCTCCTGCAGGTTGTTGCAGATTTGTGTGTCTGGACACCTGCAGAAGAAGTGGTCAGAGTACCTGACTTTACTATGTTCCAGTCCTTGCTGGCACCACATCTCACTCTTCCTTGTCACCTCTCCTGTTAATTCCTTACAGTTGGAGGGAGACCTTTGTCATTACCCTCTTCCATGCATCTTTTGAGCGGAAAAAAACAAACCATGAAGATCATTCTGTACAGTGCTATAAGAATGAAATATTTGAAAATAACTTCAAGTAAGGGGCAAAATAAAGCTTGAACAAAGCTCCACTCTGACCATCAATCCCCTGCTCCTGATTCAAACCCGTGTCTTGAATGTATAGAAAAAATATTGATGTCTAAAACCCAGGATTACGATATGTAAATGAATTTACAGTGGTCCTGAGTTTACTCTAACAACAACAATAAAACCCTCTTGTATGATCTTGTGAAAGAAATCTATCAAATTAAACAAAAAACAAAAAAACAAACAAAAAAAACAGTCGTGCCTGTCTTGATATTGCTTGTAGTCTTGTCCATACCTCTAAGTTTATAAAACCTAAAGTAAGGTGTCCACAGCTGCCCCCAAATTAAGAATATAAAATACTTAATTTTAGTAATAGTTTCTCTCAGTTTACCTCTACAGGTCATAGGGAAACTTTGGGACATTTGCATCCCGATACTATAACCTGTTCCTGTCTTTGTGGTTAGTATAAACTATGTACCAACCAGTTCTCCAACATTAAAAATATGCAAATTACATCTTACCTTTCAAAATGAAACAGTAGTTCCAGTTTTTATCCTTCCATACTGAACCTTAGTAGTGTGTGTGTGCCCTACCCGTAAGATTTAGTATGGTGTAAGTATTGTTTGCTGCCTGAAAATTATTAACAGTGCATTCACACAAAGATGGGTGATCGCTTTTCAGACCAAATTGTTCCAAGCCTGACCATAGCCCTAGGTTTAAAAATAAGCTAGGTCCAAAAACATGACCCCCAAAAATTTACCTCTTGGACCTTGCAGAAAAAAAAGGAGTATTTCCATCTTTCATCCTGTGCAAAACCCAAAACCTAACTCCAGCTCTGATCGTATGTGAATGCCTGTTCCTGGAGACTAAGCTCGTGTATATATCGGGTGCTTACATACATGAACAGTAAGACATTCAGATCATCTCATGCCCATCCTCAGCTTAATTCTGTAATTTGTGAACCATGAAGTCATAATCTTGTTTCTGTTGCCACAGACTCTAAACCTAACTCAGGCTTTATGTCTAGCTTTTGGTGAGGAGTGCATACCTTACTTCTGCTCCATGTTGTGTAAGATAGTAGTGTATGTGTAGCTTTGAACAATGGATCACTAGTGCTGCCCCTAATTTTAGAATAAGATTGTCAAACTATTGGTATTTTCCCTTGGCTTGTTAGGCAAAATTTGCATAAGTGAGAAGTGAGCCAAGCTTTCCTATTCGTAGACGTTCCAAACTCAAACCTAATTCTGGGCTTGTACACTGGCACTCAGCACTACTTCGAGATGATGAATGAAATGCTAACATTTCCTGTTAGCATGCTCTCAGTTTACCTCTGTTAATCTCAGAATAGAAAACAATATCTCTGGCTCTGTATTTTTGACTCTCTTAAATGCTATTCTTAATTTGTGTTCCTGCAGACTCTTCCCTAAAGTAGGGGCTTATGGTTGCTGAAAATTAAGCATAAAGTATTCTGTTAATACTGCTTATCTAGCTCTGGGGCTGCCTATTAACAGCAGTACGTAGATATTCTTCATCCCATATATCTCAAACCTTACCTTTCAGATCCAAACCCTGGGTGTGAGTGAACACTAAGCACTTGGTCTTGCCCAAAACGAGGAATAAAACACTGACATCTAATGATGCCATCAGTCATCCTACCCTTAGAGACTGCAAACCAAAGTGATGGCCTGGGCTCACCAACCTGTCTTGTTCTGATGGCAAATCTTAGATTTTACTTTACATATGGGGGACTTTTCATACTATAGTGGCATTTTTAAACTCAGACCTGTACTATCCTAATCTAGATCTTAACCAACTCCCTACTCTTAATGCTTAATTTTAATTGCATGCTAGGAACCTAATGTTGCTGAACATTAAGACTAAACTACTGAAATCTGCCTGTACTGGTACTCAGTTTATTGTCACAACCTTGGGACGAAGTGTCAGCTTAATCCTGGTGTTTTTCCTACCACCCTAAGCTCTGTGAGTTTTCAATTCTGCCTCTTCTCTGCTGACAAAACTGACCGATTTGTACCTTAGCTTGCCAGGTCAGGAAGCCACTTGCTGTAGTGCATGCAAAGTTGAGTGAGTGATGTTGGGGTCCTTTTTTTTTTTTTTGAGAATGTGTTCAAGTTACTGGATCAATAAGCAGAGGTCACTGTAACCCAGTAAGTACTAGTCTTCATTTTGCTCTAAAAGAAATAATTTAAACTGTAAAAACCTCATTAGTGCCTGTATCTTGCTTGTGCAGGCAGGGTTGGACATGAACCCCTGGGAAGCAGTCATGGATTCCTTTCCAGTAGCTGGATATCAAATGTGAGGAAGCCTGGAGTAATAACGTTAGCTCTGCTCTTCCTCAGTGTGCCAGCACACTTCTTGCACATTCTACCTTATCCTTTGATACCTGTTTGTCTCAGGGTTTCTTCCTTCTGTGTTTCTTCCCTCTGGTTCACCTTGGCTGCTCTGAGGTACCTCTCTCATCGCAGTATCACTCATCTCTTTCATCCTCGCTTGACCAATCTCACCCTTTGTGTGCCTTGCCCACTTCCCCATCACCGTTCCTTCCAGAGCGCGGGATGTGGGAAGGCATCCAGGGAGTGATTCTGTGAGCTCCCCTGCTAGGTGCTGCTGATACAGGGATCTCAGCTTTTGAAGAAGGGAACACCTTTGCTTGGGGCTTAAGGAGGAAGCTGCTAGGTACAAGGACACAGGAGTGGCAGAGATATCTACCTGACATGGAGAGGGCTGTGTTCAGGAGAGAGGTAAGGTGGAATCAAGCTGACCATCCTGTGCACCATGCAGGTTTGTGGCAGTGCTGATTTTATTTCCATAAAACGGGTTCTCACTTTGCTATCAGCCATGCTTTGCTTTCAAGGTGTTTTACTAAAACTGAGCAGTCCCCTTTGTTGGCAGTGGTCCTTGAACAAGGTCCTTGGCAGGATGACTTTGGATTCTGATGGCACTTCAATGTTTAGAATAAGTTTTGTGGTCCTTTTTAAGTGAACAGGCAGCATCAGATTTAAAGTCTTGTATCTTACACAAGGTTGGTTGAGGTCAGTAGTGGCTTAGTGTATCTATCAACAAAGAAATTCTGCTTTGGGGGTCTCTGAAACAGAAGGCAGCCCTTTTTACCCGTATTCAGCACAACAATCTGATACAGGAGCCCCAGGACTTTAAATGAGGAGTTGAGCTGAGGCTGTGTGTTCATAGGCATCAAAAGGTAACAACTTCTGAGTTCCCGACTTCAGTGTCCACAGAGAATCCGTTCTGCCTGGCCAGAATCCCCCCCTCAGAGCTGCCTGCATGTAGGAGCCTTTGATCCTGGGTCTCAAAGGGCTGTGCAGTATTGCTGTGTGCTGCTAAATAATTGCCATGCTTCATCCCAGGGACGGGAACTCTGTGTCCTATGGGGAATGGCATGTGTAGTGGCTGATAAACCGGTATGTTAATCCTGCTAGTGCTTGTGTGAATCCGCTCAATCTGACAGTGTTGCACCGTCCCATGGTAACAGGATTGTATGGGTGACTCGAGTCTGTAGCTTGTGGTGAACTTCGTCGTGTTTTCAAATAGTAATCGCGGTGATTGCTTAGGCTCTGTTTTTCTTTCCAATAAGTTGTAACATAGTTGTGGTTCTCCTTAGTTTGCAAATACTGTGATGCATCACGTTTTCTGCAAAAATAGCTAGAGGTGAGCTCCCAAGCACAAAGTCTTGACTGGAGTCAAGAACAAGATTGGTTTTGCTTGTAAATCAGCATCCTCAATAACAGCGGCACTAACAATAACAATTCTTTACTCCTGTATTAGCATTTTTATCTATAGCTTTTAAGGAGTTTTATTATGGTATTACATTCTCCAGTTTACAAATGGAAGAGTAGAAAGATAAATCATAGAGGTAGGAGTGAGTAAACTAGAGAGGCCTTGGGGGAAAAAGGTATTATCCAAAAAATTGACTTCTGTGGTTTTATGTTTTCCCCTGCCCCATGAAACGCGCTGTGAGTCTACTCCAGTCTGACTTTGCATTCTGTCCACACTTTGTCCTCTGTCACAACTGGTCTAAGCTGGTGTAATTCCTCTGAAGCTGGTGATTCTGCCTCTAATTCTTATCTCTTGCCTTTGTATTTCAGTTAACTTTCCTTGAGGTAATTTCCATTTCATTTGTGTATTTATTTTGGCACCATTTTTTGTGCTTCCTTTCCGCTAGTACTGTTTGAACAGCTTGGAAGGATGGATTTTGTTTAGCTTCAAGAATACCCCCAAGGTTTGTTTCAGGGGGAGGGAATCTGCAGGCACACTGCCTTTGAATCAGTCTTTGCAAGCGTCTCACAGGAGAGACGTGCCCCTGCCTCCCTTCCCTTCCACCGCAGGCTCCGGCAGAAAGAATCCCATTTGTGTTTCCCCCTCTCATGTCTGTGTGTTTTGTTCCTAGCGCAGATGCAGATGGTTAGTACTGACAGGCTTCGCAACGACATCTTCGGGTTTCAGATGGCTGGGAATGCTAATGAAAGGCTCGTTGTTTCTTTTCCCTGGCTTACAGGCACACAGTTCCACCATGGATGTGAGCAGAGGAGGAAGCTGCTAATGATGTCTGCTGCCTCCCATCTCCCCTTAGCTATCTGCTTCTCCCTCCTGGTGAGTTGCTGGTGACACAGCAGCCACCGCTGTACCCTGCTTGAGGCTGTAGCCCTGCACGTGTGCATTTGGGTGGGGCAGATGAACAAAAAGACACTGTGAGATGTCAGGAGCAGGGAACTAGGAATCTATCCGAAAGCACTGCCAACAAGGTGCTCAGGTGAAAACACCGCAGGGGTCTCCTGCAGGTGGAAACTTTGTTCCTTGCATGTGGTAACACAAGAGAGTCTCTTGGATTGTTTTAATCTGGGATTTCTTAGAATGAACCAGGAACTGTGTATAGCCTTCCCAGATTCTCTAAGTTCATGCTTTGCCCTAACACAATTTTTGCTAATTGTTACAGCATCTGTTGTTCAGTTTCCTGAAGTGTCGAAGTAGTGTAAGAGCATAGGAACAAGAAAGATTATTTTCTCTCTGTGATGCAAAAGCAGCATTGTCACAGAAATATTCTGGTTTTGTCCCAGGCCTCAGTAGTTGCAGTTTTAAATAACTACTTTAGCCTAACCCAAACAACAGGATTTCAGAATAATATAGTAACAACCCTTGGCTATTCTTACTGCTTAATCTTTTCATCAAGCTATGACAACCAGTAATGGAGAATGAAATAGGAACCTGTGCCCTCTGTTTCTCCATGAAATCTTTGATCTGGAAAGTGGTTCTTTAATTTCCAGTTCACAGAAGGACTGAGTTTGGGGAATTTAATTTGCCTCCCATTGTCTCGATGCCACCTTATCTTCACACGTCTTGCAGGAAGTTGTTAGGCTGCCCAGATTTTCATGCTGGCACGCTGCCAGCCACACGAATAGCCTTTGTATCTTTGCAGCCAAGAGGGTTCAGAGAAAAGAAGGTAAATATTCCAAGATTGTTTGATGTATGGACAAGTTATGCAGCAGAAACATGTACTGAACTACTTCCAGTAGCTCATTAAGGCTGTTCCAGTGAGACAAGGGATCTTGGAGTATCCTACTGAAATAGAAATGTGCTCCAGCACTTCACACACAGAGTTCCTACGTATACACAGAACAATTACTTTAATAGTAATGCTTTTATGTAGCAGCTGTAAAAGGTAGCTCTCAAAGCACTTCATATGGAAAGCAAATACTGTTAATTCCATTCCTCAGACAAGGGAACTGAATTATGGAGGGGAAGTGTGATGCTGCAGGCCACTGACACAAGCACAAATAAAGCTTATGTTTCAAGTCCACTGACTTGTGCCTATTGACAGGGGGTCACACTGCTGCACTAAAGGTGGGGAGCATGGAGCCAGAGAGTTATGAGGAATGCTTTTCTGTAGCTCACATTTGTATTCTTAACCACTGTTACAAACAGCTTAGCCCTTTTTGATGCATTCAGCTTGGTACTGGGATGGCTAAGTGTCTTCCAGCACCGCTCTTAAATCTGCTGTGTACCCACGTTCCAGGATGCAGAGACATGACTCTGCAGAGATCAACAGACCGTGCACGTCAGCCTAAAAAATCTCTGAATTTGGCCCATCCTCTTGGGCAGCAGAGCAGTGCTGCTGCTCGCTCGGTCAGCCAAAGTATCAGTGCGGAGTGCCGAATGGCAGTCTTCCAGTTGTTCAGCAATTCTGGACAATGTGCTATTAAACTGAGTGTAGCAAATGGTAGGAAGAACACAGTCCTTAAAGGGCAGAGTGCAGACACATTATAAAGTGATCTATTTATATCAGAGAGCTACACCTGTAACAATACAGTGCTTCTGGAAGCTACCAGTCATAGCTACTGTGCTATTAAAAGCATGTGACAGATGGATTCTGCGGTAATAATTTCCCCTACTCACTTAATAAAAAATCTGTCCTACCCATTTTTCCTTTTGTACTCTTTTTAAAGCATTGTGGTTGAATTTTGTTGTCTGAGGGATATTTCCAAGTGAGAAATATTTACTGTAGGCCTTTACAAGGTCATGCATAGAGTCCTGCAGGCAGCTCCAGTGCAAGTTTCTCCACAGGCTGTTCTGTCCAGCATTTGCTACTCCCTGGACCTGCAAAGTGCCCCCCGATGGATCTGGTCTGTGCCTTTCTGCTTTGTAGCAACAATGAGTGCTCACACTGAAGCACCAAATGCCTTTATGGAAAGGGTATGTGTATTCTCTTAAATATACTCTGCACTCCTTCCAGATGCATTTCAGCTGTTTTCTATGGCAAATTTGAATCCAAGGTCACTATAACAAAAGATGGGGGAAAACCCATTTGGTTGTCCTAGATATTTCAGTGGTTTTGTCACCGAGCTGTACTGGTGCAGCCAGCAAACAGTTTGCAGCGCCAGTATGCCCTCGCCAACTCTATGGTGGCTCGTGGAGTAACGGGCATGCAGTTGGGGGCCTGTGTGTCAGTCATGCTTTCATTAGTTTATGTAAATGTAGCACTGCTACTTCTAGACAGACCAGCGAGAGATTGCAGCCCACAAAATCCATAAATTAGAACTTGAATCCATTTGCCTATTCATCCTCATCCCGGCTTCGATGTACTTCTCCGAAGTACAGCTAGGTATGTGATGACCAGTTCAGTTTCCTCCTTTAAGCAGCTACAGCCTTACACAAATACTGTGCATCTTATAACCAAACAGATCTTGATAGCTTTATAGAGGAGAATCAGATGGACGACATTGTTCATGGCAGAGGAGTACAGAAGGTGTTAGTTCTTTCAGATGATTACATGAAACTGCTTCATTGAGGACAGCAGAGCAGAGTGAGTTAGCCTGTATCACTTTTGTCACTGGTAGATCCTTTCATGCAGTGATATTTTTATAATGATGTTGCCTGCAATAAAAGAAGCCTGATAGTATTGGAATAAATCTCTCTGCTTGACCAGTCCTCAAAAAATATCGCTTGATTCTTAGAGCTGATAGGACAAAAGCGAGCATCAAGCTACAAGCTCAGTCTGATGCCAGCGTTTTAAATTAAAATGCACACAGTTTGGTTGATTTCACTGGACCTCTCCCTGTGCTTTTGTGCATAAAGTGACTGGCTGCTCAGCAAAAAGTGGCTATTTCAGGAAAAAAAAAAAAAAAAGAACTGTTAGGTTGCCACTGCTTTGGCATTTAACGGGGAAAAGTACGGGGCCCTGAAAGAGCCAAGAGAAGAGGCAGGGCATGGGAAGCAGGTGTCAGTCTTTGGCATGACACCTGTCCTGGTTGTGGAGAAACCTCAGGGTGACTGGGAGAGGAGCCTAGCTGCAGGATTTTTGTACAGTAAGTCCATTAGTCCTATGGAGCCTTGTAGGGAGATTTATATGCTGCAGTTCCTTTGTGTTGCATATTGGTGGAGAAATAACTGCACCGCCTCCTGGGAGAAGGTGCAGAAGCAGGTGTTGTTATCGCTCCCTAGATTTTGTGACAAAAGCAGCCATCTTTGTAAACCTGTGTCTGCTTTGAACAGCTGAGGGCTTGATCTAGGGATGGTGCTTTTCATATCAAAGAAACACCTGTGGAAGAGCTCAGTGTATTCTTGCATTAACTTTCTACTTGGTCTAAATTAAAATGTGGCTGGGAAACAGATTTCCCCAAATTAAAAGACACAGCACCACGGGTTCGCTGCTTCTTCCTTGGGAAGAATCCAAATTCTACTTTTTCCCCCTCATTTTTCCCTTCAAGTCTTTCTTGAAATTTATACCCGTATTGAAAAACAAGGTGTTTGAAACAAAACAAAGCCCAAACTTCTTCTGCCTCATTTCAGCAAACTAACTGAAGAGATGCGTGATGTTTCTGTGTACGGCGGTAAGCGCTCGTGGGAAGACTGCTGTGCGTTTCGTCGTTATATGGGAGGGAAGAGTTCATCACATTCCCTTAGGGGAGGGGGAATAGGTCAGCACCAGAAAGCTTTCCTGGTGAATTAATGAGAGCATAGGGCAGGGTGGGAGAGAGACAAGGGGCTCTGACTGAGAAATGCAAAGCATTTAAAAATAAAATTAAAAAAGAAGGAATAAAAAACAAGGCAAAGTCCATTGGGGCATTCTGTGCTGCGTTTTCATTATGTGCTGGAGTATTAAACATCTTCAGGCCGTGCTAATGATGTTGATAACAAGCCTGATCTTTTGATGTTTCTGGAAGCATCAAAGTGAAGGTCCTGGAAGGCCTCAGTTCATCAAAATCCAAATCCCAGACAAAAAGAACTTTTAGATTAATAGGTATGGATATTTTATTACACTTAATTTTATGTTCTCTGGGGCTTTGGGGAAAGGAAGGATGAGATGGAAGAAAAATAAATAAGGGTTTTGAAGCAGGCGTGAATGGAGCTGAAATGCAATTCAGAGTAATGTTTTGGAGAATGCTTAAATTTTTTTTTACTGTTTCCCCATTCTGATTTGTGTGGGGAGGAGGCAGAAACTGTCTTCTATGGCTTTCCGTAGTGAGAAGAGCTTTGTCAATTAGGCAGTGTCAGTAGATCCGTAGGGCCTATCAGAAGGGGAGGATTTTTTGCAGTTGTTTCCTGACGTCTGCCACCCGTTCCCTTGCTGAGACCAAGGACAACCCCTTCATGTCAGCCTTCAAGCAGAGCTGTGGCCCCTCCAGCCCTTCGGAAGGGAGCAGAGCCAGGACTCCAGCACTGCTACTGTAACCTGCTCCTATGTCAGGGCTGTAAGGAAGTGGTGTAGATTACCCAAATGTATCAAGGTACTAATAAGAGGTAGAATGGGTTTTGTGATTGGGATATCTCTGAAGATTTCATTTAATTTTGGTAGCTTGCACTTCTAATGGTGTGAAATATGGGCAAGATATTACTAATACTTGTATTACATACTCCTTTAGAACACCAGAAGATGATATTAAACTCAAAATTGGAGGGTTCCTGCTTGAAGTGAAACCACTGGTGTGCATAAACCAAACGCAGCAAGGAAAAACCCTTCCGAGAACTTCAAGAAGAATACACTGACGTTCAGATACACAAGGGATAGGAGCAGAGAAATGGTTTTGACTTATTTGTCAGAACTTCAGGCCCAAGGTCTTGCACCATTGAATTGATGAATCCTGAGTTACATCTCTCAGCTTTGAGTCAGGTGTGTGTCTGTTTGATCCCAAATGCTTGCTGGGCTGTAGTTTGCTGTAATTAGAGGTAAGCCAAGAATTAAAATCTTTATGTAACAAGAGTTTGCTGTGTAGCAAGAAGATACTTAATCACCTCTTCAGATGTCACTGCTGCTGCACTTCCTACAAATGCCTTTTGGTTTCCTGTCTTTGGGGGTAGTAGTGCAAATCATGCACTTATTCAGGGAAATTAGAGACTGCATACACTCACAGTAATTCATCTAGTCAAAGTCCTACTCATGGAAGGCCGTGCCATGCACTCCAATGTATTTTTGGGGCTGCTGAAGCAGTTCAGCAACTCAAGGTGACACAGTGAGTGTCCGATATTTTGCTGCTTTAGAGGACTTGCTGGCAGGCTGTCTTTCCATGATGGCCTGTATTGCCATGAGAACCCATGGGCTCTTGTTAAGCTACAGGAACAAGTGGGATTGATGGTTCAGTCACAAGCTTCCAAATGCTCAGATGTTTGTATTTGGAAACTAAGGGGCACTTTTGTAACAATACACAGAAATTTTGCCATTGACTTGCCTGTCTGCTTCTTTCATTGAGAACTTGAAAGTTGGTGATTGTAGGTACTACTACAGGGAGATGTAAATAATCACATTATGCAACCCCTTTTTTTAAAAAACAACAAACAACAAGATATGGAAAACAGAAGTCTAGTCTTGTCTAGTCTCTGTAATGAGTAACATTAATATTTTCCCACACCAGCAGCTGTTGCGTTGTTTCAGGTTCCCTCTTGACTTAGTAGTGGTGTCACAGTTTATCCATTCTACACTGAGACTATTAAACTGTAATTTATGTTACATCAGATTACTTCACTCCTATCCTCTAGCCTCTTACTTTTTCCCCCTGCAGTGCTTCAGTTCACTTAACTAGTTCATGCACCTCTCTGACTGTGCTTTACTGAGATCAGCCACAGACCTAAAACCAAGCAAAACCTCCTGTTGTGGTTCTCTAGTCTGAGGCTGATAATTTCATGTTGGGTCCTTCGTTGTCTTTACTGTAAAAGAGATTGTAGACTTTGTTTTCCTGTGAATGTGTTTGTGGTTAGCCGCCTGAGAGCAGTGACAGTAAGAAGTTGTGCTGGGACTAGAATCGTTGGTTGATTACTGTCCAGTATCTCGCATTTGCTTTCCTTCTTGAGAAAAGCAAGAGGAATATATTCACAGGCTTGTAGTCTGGAGTTGTATGGGTGAATTGGTTGCTTTTTTGTTAGGATCTCTCTCTGCTCGTGTGCACTGATATTTTTTTAGTGTTTTGTTTAAATGCCACCCCATCAGCAGTGTTAAAGAAGGCTGAACAACCACTCAGAGCAGAAGATCCATGGTCATGGTTGGATACGTAGATGATTGTGAGCATGACATTCAGAGATGAGTTTCAGAAAGAAGAAAAAGGTGGTTTTAAAAACAAATAAATACAAGATGCTGTCCAGCAGTCCCAGTCGCATGCCTAGGCAAGACACTTAAAATCACTGAGCTGTTAACAGTAAGTTTGCCTCACTTCATCAACTGCATCAACTGCAGTGCTTCTGAGAGAGAAAAAATGAAAACTCACATTGGTCACCCTCTCTTGAACTTCTTTTGCCTTTGTGGGTGTTTAGTTTGCTTTTCTCTCTTTGGGCAAGGTGAGGGAAGGACTGGTGGTTCGGCTGAAGGCAGCTTTTGTGCAGAGATTGGGCTCAACTGTTCTTGGAGAGCTGGGCAGTTAACAGATTGACTAGTTAGAAAGTTGTTAGCCAGTGATTTGCATTCCAGAAACCTTAGTACAATGCATGCTGTTCTATGCTGCCTCAAACTACTACTCTATACCAGTTTAAATAGATTTTGTTCACACCCCCCCTCCCGACGAATTTTATAGCCTTTGATAAGGGCTGGTGGTCTGTTTTAACATACCAAGCCTAAAACTCAAGGTTCTACTGCACTCACAACAGACAGTAAATAGTACAGTAAATAGTTTTAAAATGCAGAAGCAGTGAAGGTGCCATCAAAACAGGAGAGGCAATCAGAAACCGTCAGACTCCACTGGAGTCTCTCTTGTAATAATATCTTTTTAGAGATTATTCCATGTAATTTTCCCCTTTATGTCTTTCTCAGGTGTCCGTGGCACCTGCCTGTTTTTGCAGACTTCAACATCAGCGTTCTTGTGATTTCTGTGCACGTAGTGGGTTGGGTTCTGATGGAGCTGTTTTCTTGGCAAGTTCATCTTACAGGAGAGAAACCAAGGTTTGCCTGATGCTTCTAGCTCTTACTCACATTCCATCACTTTAAAATAAGAAGACATCAATGTAGTTGAAAGATCATAGAATAAATAAAAGAAATTGTGTAAGAGGCATTTTGTATTCCCACTACATCATCTTTATGTATAACTTGCTGAAATAGTTCTTCACAAGTTTGTTGATTGAGCTGTTCAGATTTTTGAACAAAGAAAGTGCCCAAAGAGGATGCCCCCAGGTGAATAATTCTCATGCAAGCTCTCGTAAGCTGCCTGCCACCAGTTCAAGATTGAAAGTTTTGCCTTTCTTAAAGCTTTTTAAGGCAGTGGGGGGATCGTGACACAGGAACTTCTTTTAAATGCCCAGTGTTTCTCATTGGAGAACATCATTAGGCAAATCCAGGGAGCTGAGCTCTGAGGAATGGCTTCTCCCTCTCTCCCTCCCTCTTTCTCTCTGCTGCAAACCTAAACTCTGAAAATCTGCCTGTGTTTTTAAAACTGTAGTTCTGTTTTCTTCCCACCCCGTATTTTCTTCCTCCCACCCCATATTAATCACAGAAACCTTTTTCTCTCGGGCCTCTCTTACCACCTCTGGCACCCCCACTTTGGTTTGCGTGTGCTAAACTCCTTGTCCTTGCCTGTCACTCTGATCATGTCACAGTCTCTCTGAATCTCCCAGTTGCTCTCTTTTTTACCATATCAAATTCAAGCTTCTGTTTCCCACCTCCAGAGCCCATTGTTTTCCCTCCTTCTGTCTCTCTTTTCCCCTCCTCTCCCCCCCCCCCCCTTTTTTTTTTGCCGTGGATATGTTTATCTGTCTTGTTGCCGTCACTGCCTGTGGCAGTGTCCTTTATGCCCAGTTGCCCACCTGACATCATCTCCCCTCCTTCAAGACATCCTTAAGACAGACTCCTGCGTTAGAGCCTGGCAGCAATCAGCTCACTAATGATGGCTAGGTTCAGCAGTAGACCAGGGATTGCTAATGGTATTTATTTATTCATGCTCCTTGTGGAAGATAAAACATGCAGTTGATTGTGATTAGCTGACCTGGGTAACCTTATCCTTATTTTCATCTTGCCTCTCACCCTGTATCCAAGTCTTCTATTTTCGTTTGTTTTGTGATGCAGTTCTAAACTTCTTAAATCGGTGGCCTGTCCGTTTCAGTCCTTGTAGACTGAGGTCCTGATCCCAATTAGAAGGCTTGAACTTAATGACACGCACAATGGCTGTTGCTGCTACTGTACAGCAGCATTCTGGGATTTTCAGGAATGCTCGGGAACATAGGTGTGCAGGCGATCTTCTGGGATCCTGAACAAACTGGAGCCATCGTTGTTCTATATGGTGGCAGGTTTGGAGTTTTTCTGCTTTGTCAAGGGAGTACTGGTGGAGCATGGTAGTTGTCATTTGGGGTGTTTGATGGAGAATGAAGTCGGTCCTGCAGTGGAGGTGAAGCTATAGGACGTCACACTCTGTGCATGCTGTGCTTCAAGACTTCCCATGGCTAACAGAAGAAAAGCCTTGCTTCTCTGTGTATGCTCTAGTTGCTGCTCATCAACTACTTTGGATTTGGTTGGGTACAACTTTCATTCTGATTCAAGTAAAATACCTTTATATATTATTCCTTTCGTACTCCTTTGAATTCTCTGTAGTTGGCCCACAGCTGCCTTGAAGTCTGATGCTGCTGGGTCCTTGCCCATGTAAAACTCATAGGCAGGACTTACAGAGGGAGGCTTCCAGGCACTACATGCACTTGTCCCCTCTCTGTGACGCAGCTGTCGGCAGCTCTGCTCTCCTGTGCTCTGCGTAGCTCTGAAAGAGACTGGAAATTGTCCCCTGTTGTGAAGTGGGGCTCAGCAGCCATCATTTGCCAGGCTGGGACCTCTGAGCATGTATGTACCATGGAACAGGTGTGAGCTCATTTTCCCATTGGCCTTGTTGCAATCCCGTTGGATTTAGTGAATGACTCACAGCTGTGAGTCAGAGGCGCTGCGTGAGCAAAGCTGGCGTCAGGACCGAGCACCAGGCCAGCCCGCGGCTCAAACGGCTTCTGGAGGATGGAGTAGCTAGGTATTTTATTCTCCCTCCATCTCTCCCTGAATCTCTTTTAAACTCACTGCATGGAAATCGCGCTCAGGTTGCCTGCTGCTCTGTAGTCCAAGAGTGAAAAGTGAGTTGAGAAATAAAGGGTGCTTTGAACTAAAGACCTGCTGATGTATCATTTTGTTTACAGGTACGTGCGCGTGAGCTGCAGGTAGCTGGCAGAAACAAAAAAGCCTTTTTCCCAGTATGCATTTGATTATGAACGCTCCCTTCATCCTTCAGTTGTCGGTGGTGTTGGGATTAGTACCGGTGGCAGAGCAGAGCAGGATGCTAGAGACCCACGGCTACTGAGTTTAGTAGCTCAAGCCAGGGGAAAAAATACAGTGAGAAAAAATCAAAGACGTAGCCTTAAGGAATGAAAAGTGACTTCTTGAAACGTTATTTTTGTATTTAAAAGCATCAAATGAGACTGCATTTTATCTTTGTCAAGACATCAAAAAATGCTTTATGCTGAATTTTCCTGCAGGAGGCTAATGGAGTAGTTCTTTCCTTAAGAGTGTAGCTTCTGGAATGAAACAGAATGAGCTCTTCATGAATGCCTGAAGATTGAATCTGTAGGTACAGATATAGCTATAAGCATATCTCATAATACTTGTATATAAAGCTCTGTATGCCCAGGATAGAACAGAAAGGAAAAGGTTGTTTTTGCACACTTTGTGTTTCAGTCGTTGAATTTAAACAGTATTTAATTGTGCACTTATTTCAGCTGACTCCCTGCTTTTGCTTTGTTTGAATTTTATTCTAAGTGAAAATATTCCTCTTAATTTCTAAGGACTTGCTGCTTTCCTGTGCACTTATTTATACCAGAAATTGAAACATCTAAATATTTGTCTTTTCTTACTGAAAACCTATGCTTTATTGTTATTTATGAAATTAAACACCCTTTTTTTTTTTAAAGGTAGGTGATCTGTGCTATGTACCAAACAGATCTTTGTGATGGCAGGGTTTAGAGCTCAGCTGCTGCTTTTATTCTTTCTTTAGTTTAGTATCACTTTTGCATTGATTGCACAGTGGTCACAGACTGCTGACATGTCTCAGAAATCCCTCAAAAGCTGAATTCTCAAGAGAAAATCCAGAGGTGAGGTGACCACATTCCCAAAGGCGCTGTCACGGGCAAGCTGTTAGTTACTGTACACGATTGCAAGTATCAGTGAACTGGTGCAGTAGGTAAAGGGTAGGTTGGAGTAGGTGAAGATAGACATCCTCTCCTGAAGTGCTTGCGGTTGAGCTCTGGCAAGGAATGCAGTCAAGAAGGGAGTAGCATTAGGCCTCTGTGGAAAATTGCTGGAGAGAAGATCTGCTCAGAAAATTTTAGTTGTGAAAGATCCTCAGATTGACAAGAATCATCAAAAGGATTCAGCACAAGTAAAAACTAATGAGAGAATACCTTTGTTTCTTAGGGAAGCCAAATAAGAGAGGGGTACGTGTCCAGGAAACAAATCCCTACGCTGTTACACAGGGATCTTGGTATTGGGACAGGGCATCTCATCCTGCAACACTGACCTTTTTGCAGTGTCATTTGCACACGTGGTCCCAGGAGGGCACTGAGCTCACATCCTGGAGTAAGTGCTGCAGGATCAGGCCCATTGCACTGGGAGAAGGATGGAGTGCAGGGAGCAGAGTTGGTAGAGCAGGGCAGGTGTTGACAATTAATTCCTGAATTAGGAGGGGGAACTCATAAGGTCATCACATCCCCCACTGTGTTGTTCATATGCTTATAGAAAATCTTCCCCATTTCCCCCCGCTGCTGCGAGGCGAGGGGAGGTGCAGAGCTGACAGGATGAATGATGAAGGCTTCCCCCAACCCATTGCCTCTCTGTGATGGAGTGACACATTTAACCTCCCCTGATGCTACTGCTGCAGGTGAAATGAATTATGCGACCCTCTGAATCCCTTATCGGTGCTGGGCCGTCTCAGGGGCTGGATGCAGCTGCTGTAATTTTGGAGTTCTTTCCCTGCTTTAATGCCAAGTACAAATCATGCACATTTCTCTGCTTGAAGACCCCAGGCTGCTTTGAATATGGAACTGGTCTCCCTAGGGAGTGCAAAGGGGGGGAGGGGAGAACGGGGATGGAAGATAGGAAACCTGCACAGAATTGCTAATCAGGCTCTGCCCTCTGTCTTCCCGGGCTGCAGATGGCTTCTTGCTGCGTTGCGAGCCTATCAAAGCAAAACACCTTCATTGTCAGCCGTGCAGAAAGCGCCCCAAGTGTCTGCTGCGAAGGGTGGGCGGAGGATGGATAGCCGCCTTTTTGAGATTACCAGAGGAGCCTAATTAAGCCGGGGGTTTTCTTCCTTGGGAAGTGGTCACTGGTAGCCTTGAAGGTAATGAAACATGTCGGTCTGAACCCCTTTTCATCTCCAGAGCAGCAGGTATCGCTCGTCTCACGGCCGGTGCCTGTGTTGCTGTGGATGGTCAGGACTGCGAGCGTTGCTTGGCACTATTCTCTTTGTGTGTGCTTCCTTACTTCCTTCTGCAGGGGATGGTGAGCTCTGCACTTTCCACCCCAGGGGTCCTATTGCAGGGCCCCACAGTGCTCTGTGCCCCACACAGCGCAGTGAGAACACAAACCTTGAGACAGGAGTTCCCTGATGCAGGCTGATTAAAGAACCTGTGGGTGGGGATGCCGAGAAGGTGCTAATAGCACACCCAGCATTTAATTATTAAAATGGCCTATAAACTGCCATGGTCCATTTAGACTCATTATACTCCTTCTTTGGCTTCTCTTCCTCTTGAGGTGAAGCACCTGAGATGCCAGGGAGTTTTCCTGTACAGTGCTGTGTGTCATGCTCTCAGTTTCCTCTGCTTCACATAATCCGTGGGCTATAAAACAAAGTAGGAGTGAGACAGAGAGCAGGGAAGTGCTCACAAATACTCCTGTGCACAAGCAACAATTGGTGTGGACCTTATCTGTTAATGCTTGGGTGCTTGAGGTTTGCTAGCTGGGGACTACTGGGAGCAGGGAGTTGGTCACCAGGCTGTCATCTTGGCAGGTTTTGTTCTACCTGTGTTAAGAGAGATGTGTCCTGGAATTCTTGGTTAGTTGTGAGGATTGTAAGAGATACAGGCCTGGCTGCTCAATCTTCAAGCATATTTTTTTTTTACATGAGAAGTATTCAGTGTTTTATTGTATAATTGAAGGCTGTTGAGGAAAAGCAGAGAAAACCATAAATATTTCAGTTGGCGTATTTCAAAGAACCTGTGTAGGTCTAGACCTTTATTAATTTGTTTAAGGTCTATTTGCATAAATTTCAATAAGATAGCCAATTGTCGCGCTGCCTGAGCACTTCTGTAAGCCCTGACACGGGCAGAGCTTTACTGATTTCAGTCATGGAAATTGGCTTCATGGGAGAGACACTCAGCAACAAACAATTAATAACCAGGGAAGTCTAACAAAAGGCAGCAAGACAGGGATTTAGTTGCTGAGGTTTTGTTAATGAGCACAACTTCTTTTCTCTGAAAAGCAGAATTTCTGGTTGCTCAACAACATTGGGAAGTGCCATGAGAGAGCATGCAACACTTCTGGAGTATTAAATGGTAGCTGCGTTGTTTATTTGCATCATTCGGAATATTGTTTTGTTCCTGTTGGGCTTTCTGCAAACTTTTGCAATTTCATGTCCCATATTAATATGTTTTAGGATATTTTAGCTTTCTGGGTTTTAGTTTGTGATGGAAGTTTATTTTAGCATTGTATTTTGGTTATACACTGATTGCTATTGTTCTCTCACCTGGCTGCTTGGCATAAAAGAAGAGTTGTAAGGAAGTGTCAGGAAATATAAATTGGTTTTGGGGGGAAATGCTACATCCTCTTGCAAGGAAACTACAGATTGTTTTCCCTTACTTGTTGGTGTTTCTTCTTATCCCACAGCATTCTTTATTGGCTGCATGTTCTGTCTTGCTGTTTGTGCTAAAAGATAACTGGGCCAGAGACACAAAGAAAGGTTTCGATTCTGCTTTCTCTTCCCGGATGTTCTGGAAAATTCCTGCGTAACCTCAGCAAGCCAGTGAAGTTCCACAGGCCTCGTTTTTGTGTTCAGTGGGAATGAAGCTCTTCATAGGATTGCTGCTAAACTTAATTGTTTTCTGTAATCTAGTTCTAGTGCCTTTCATCGTGACAGGCGTTGCGCAGGTGTAGAGATTCAGTGGGTAAAATGAACAGGGGCTGTTTGCAGTTCTGCGAGTCTGTGTCTGTTGCCTGTGAACTGTATATGGGGTGCATTTTTTTCCTGTCAGGGTTAGGGAATTTGCTCGATTAGGCTAGTCAGCAGTTCCTCATCTTTCTGGATGACTGTTGAAGTTTATTAGATTAAGACTTTAAGACAGATTTACTCATATTATCTAGCTCCTTTGTGTTGGCTGAGTGAAACAAGTGGGCCTGAATATATCACCTCTGCCTCTCCTTCATGTTCCCTCCCGGCTTTCATTAATCTCAGGCTTCTGTGATGATTTAAGAGCCGCACCCGTTATTCCGAGGCTGGCTGGAATGTGAGCAAGCAGAAGCGAGAGGGACAGCAACAATTTGGAAGGTATCAATACACAAACCTAGCGAGGAGGTGCTGTCGCTGTTATGCACTGGAGGGTTTATCCCCCGTATATCAGTGCTTACAAACTCCCAATCTGGGTCTCGGTGCTGCATACGCCACCTTGGGTGCAACATAGACTGCAAAACCCAGGCCAGTGCTTTGTTTGGAAGCTGGTGCCATTGAGCAGAGGGGAGGAAAAGATGATGGATAACTTAACACGGAGTGTTTGGGATCAGTGGCTCCTCGTCCCTCACCAGATGTCCTGCTCTGTACCAACACTGGCAGAGCTGGTACCTGGCCGGCAGCCTCGCTGGCAGTGGCTGTATGGGGGAGGCTTAAGGTTGCTGCGGAATGAAGGATGCTGCTCGGGGGCACCAAAACCTTCTGGCTGCTCTGGTGCATCCTGTGACCTGGTGTTACGAACAGGAACACACCAGCAGGATACGCAGCGGGGTGGTGATACAGACCTGTATCGCTTTGCTGCACCCTCTTTCCAGCGCCTCTCTAGAGCCCTGTCACACATCAGGAGCTCATCATTTGCTCCATCTCCTAATTTGCTGCCTATCCTGAATTAGTATGTGTTGGAAGAGCACTGCAAAGGCTTAACCCCCGAGTATGTACACAACCCATAGTGAATCAGGAAGTTGCCTAGCTGTAGCCTTCCTCATGCACAAGTAGCAAGCGGGGTGAGTGCTTGGTTTTATTTATTCATATTTGCACTTCCTTTAGATCTCTCTCCTTCTCCGGACTTCTAATGCTACATTTGAAGTCGGGCTGTGATCTGGACCCCATAGAGCTTGTACTTTATATTATTTTTGTTAGCGGTTTTTAATTACTTTCCTGTTTATTCTCCTCTCTCAGTTAGAAAAAAGGGAATGTTTGAGTAGGGTGTATTCTACTTTAATTTCGCTCTGCAGAGTGGAGGAGATGTTTTGCCATTATATATCATAAATGATGAACCAGAAGCAACTGTGTGTGTTCTGGAGCATAGGTCAAATAAATTATCCAAGTCCTTTTGAATATGTATGGAATGGCCCCCAGCTTTTTATGAAAGCTATTCTTGTGTAGTGTCTAACGCTTTTTCTGTTTCATTAAGTGTTGATTCTGTGTCTGTGCTGTGGCACTGAAGCATCATGGCTTTTTCTGGCAACCAGATGGATTTGTCACTTTCCAGCAGACATCAGTATTTTCCAGGATTTTAGCCTTCACTAAAGTCTGTGAAAACTCTCCTCCTAGTATCCATGGGCACTGTAGGTCAGATCCTGACTGACATGCACTTCAGGTAACTTTGTTGACACATGCAGTTTTAAACAGACTATAAATCAAAGCAATTCCTTGTGTGTTCAGTAACATTTTCAAGTTGTGAGCTATGTGAAAGCAGATGTGTGCTTCTGAGAGGTAAATGCTGCATTCCCTGTCTTGCAGGCTGGGGCAGGAGAACCGCTACATCGCTATGTCACTACCCCTTTGGTTTTGTCATCGTGCTTATTACCATGTCAGGTTTAATTCAATCCAAACAATTGTAGGGTGCTATAGGATTTCATTATTTTAAATTGTTAAAGAACATGGTAATAGGATACACCAGATTAACAAGGTGAATGGGGACTAGAAACATCAGAGGAAGAAGCTCATGTTTAAGAGTAGCCAATGTCATTGTTTCCCCTAGAACTGCTCTCTTTGCAAGAACAGCACAGCAGGATTTCATGATATATGAAAGCCTTCTAGTGGGGTCAAGGAAGAGTTGTGATCGTCTCTATCAGCTGGTCATAGCCTAACTGATGGAATGAACTATGGCCACAACTACTTTTGTTCACACCTCTGTTGCCCCTTGAGTCTGGTATCATGATTAAATCTGCCAAGCACTGCCTTTGCAATATTAGTCAAGATGTCAACTGCTGCAGCCACCACCAGGTGTGTCTAGATTTTGTACCTATTCGTATATCTTAACAAGTTTATTTTTATTAAACTACAGTGGAAATGAGATAACTTTCTGTCCGTATCTTGTTGGGGTCTGAGGCAGGGGTTGTGTAACACTGGTGGTTAGAGGCCTCAGGGCTTCATATTAACTTTAAAAAAAAAAAAAAAAAAAAGGAAAAAAAGGAAGATGCTAACTTTAGAACAAGAGTTCATTTGAAAGATAATAAATATAAAAGAGCTGCATCAGGGACCTCACCAACTATAGAAAGCAGGAGGTGTCGCGTTTTCTGACTTAATTTTATACTCTCCTATTCCACACAGTTGAATGAGCACAGTTTGGTTTCATTTTCTTTTAATGGAAAACAAAGAAGTAATGGTCTGTACCTTTCCAGGGATAGACTTCCTTGGTTTTAATGCAATAGAGAATTACAGGTTTATAAAGCAATGCTGGTGAGTTTGGGGGGAGGAAAAATCAAACTGAAAACAGGAAAAGAAAGCCTTTGAAACAGAAGTTAACTTCAGTTAACCAGGAGAACAGCTTGCTCATTGCAGACTACCATTCTTCTTTGTAACTTCAGCGACAGCAAAGGTCCCTCGTAGCAGCACACCTGGTAGTGGGGTACAGAGAGAAGTGTTTGTGATGTTCAGACCTGAGTCCTTTGTGATCCCTTTGTGTATTCGTTTAAGATGGCAAGTTCACTCATACTGGCAGTCACCATGTGGTGAATTGCATTCCTTAAGGTTTGGCAAGCAGCAGGATAAAACATTCATTTCCACAATTCATTTTCTGATTGAGTTTTCCCCTCTTTGAAGGAAGTAACTTGTTTTCAGGGCCTGAGTTATGCTTATTTTCTGCTGAAAGCATATAAAAGTGTAAGTTGCCATTCAAGACAATCTTTTCAGTTACTAGAAATCCCTTGGTAACTGTTGTGTAACAGCAGAAAACCCAACTTAACGCAACCCTAGGGGTGCTGGGTTATGGAGGTCCAGGAGAGGAGGCTGGCTGCGGGAAGTGCATGTTTGCACACCCTGGTGGTCCAGGGTAGGCTGCTGACAGGAGCTTTCGGTACCATCCAGCCCTCTATTTCTCCACTCACTAGGCTTCATGCAAATGTGGAGTAAATGCACTGAAGTGGTGGAATAACAGCAGCATTCAGTTTGACTCAGACAGTCTGGTTCATTGCAACCAAGAGAGCAATCCTGCCATTCTTTTACGAGTTTGTCTGTTGTGCACACAGAAAGGCAATGAAGCTGGTGAAGGGTCTGGAGAACAGGTCTTGGGGGGAGCTGCTGAGGGAGCTGGGGTTGTTGAGCCTGGAGAAAAGGAGGCTCAGGGGAGACTTGTGCTTTACAATGACCTTAAAGGAGGTTGTAGCAAGGTGGGGATCAGGCTTTTCACCCACGCACCAAGTGAGAAGATGAGGGGGAATGGCCTCAAGTTGCACCAGGGGAGGTTTAGGTTGGGTTTTAGGAGAAATTTCTTTACAGAAAGGGTTGTGTGGCATTGGAATGGGCTGCCCAGGGAAGTGGTGGAGTCACCATCCCGGGAGGTCTTCCAGAAATGTGTAGATGTAGAACTTAGTGACATGGTTTAGTGGTGGACTTGTCAGTACCAGGTTAAAGGTTAAACTAGAGGATCTTCGAGGTCATGTCCAACCTGAATGACTGTAGGATTCTGTAAGTTCTTTGCTTGTGATTTCAACAGAGCATCTTAGAGTAATGTGCTTTTCAAGTTGTAGATATGTGAGTGCCAGAGGAAAGCTGCATGGGATCAAGGCCTGAGATAATATATCCTGTTTCTTGATTATTTCACATTTCATAAAAAAATATTTCATGTTTCTACCTCATTTATTCTACCACAGAATAGTCGTCCTTTGCTATTACTTCCTATCTGTGAGCAGACAAAACATTAGCAATAGTGTTAATAGTCCCCAAAGCACTGTGTCTTAAAATGAGCTTAGTTGGATTTTTCACGCTCCCTCTTGCCTGCATCTCCCAGAAGCTGTTACTGGTGGCTTGAGTTTGGATCTTTCATCTGAGTCAGTTATTGGAGATGTAGAAAGTTCAAAAGTAAGGTTTCAGTTTTGACCTTTTGCTCCTCAATTTTGGAAGCTGGATTTTGCAATAACTAGCCAAGAGGAGTGATGGACTAGGAGTCGTCTTTGTCTGTAGCTTTCAGTTCTCTTCCTTTTCTAAGAGGGAAAAAAAAAATAAAATCACAAGAAAAAAATCAGTTTGCTTTAATCAAGCAAATACATCTAAAAATAACAGCCCTTGTTTTCCCAGCTCTTGTTGCCTATGGAAAATAGATTTATGTTGCAAGCAAGTTAAACAACATCACCATAAATAGTAGTGAATCCCAGCTTCTATGTGCTTCCTAATGCCCCAGTGACTTGGATTTCAGGCCATTTTAATGATTTTGTCATCAAACAGTTGCATTAGCAAATGAACATCTCACCAGCAGCCTTTATGTGCAGGTTTCTCTTCGCATGGGTGTGAAGTACGGCAGAAACTGGCTCTGTCCCTGGCCTGGCACTGCGCCTGAGCCTGGTGCTGCCTGCTCTCCTCTAACTGCACATGGAGCTGGCAGGGCTGGAAATTCTCCTGCCCTTTCCGGTTGGACTTTCTGTCTGTCTGTCTTGAAATCTTTATTCTGGTACTAATTATGGGTGCCCTAGCACTTTTCTGACAAAGGCAAGTTTTTCTACCTGGTTTAATTAATGTCCGCCATGTCCTTCACCTAAAAGAATGCCGGTCCAGCCTGTTGGAAGCTCAGTGCAGCAGGACAGGTAGATGGATGATATACAGAGATGTCTCTGTTCATGACTTCCCGCAGAAATCCAGAAAACGCCTGCCTAGAGAGAATGTCAGCACCTGGGGAGAATTAAACCTGAGTTCTGGTTATCCCTGCAATTCCTTCAGAATTTTTAAAGTACAGTCCTGTCAGAGTAAGGGGAGTTATGCTTCAACTTACTGTTTTTACGAGATTCTGTAATCATTACACAATCATAGCTTAAAACGAGGCATTGGAAGGGATATTTCAGTAACTGTAGTTATTCTGCTATTTTGGACAGCCATGGCAGCTAATCTTTTTACAAAAATACATCGAGCTTCAGCTTGATGGGCATTTGCTTCCTTGGTTGTTTGACCACAGCAATGCTACTGGAAAAGTGTTCTACAGTCTTTCTTACCATCTTTACTTACGTGATTTTGAGCATTATCTGTGCGATTCCCTCATTTCATTACTGTTCATCATTAATTTATAATACTAACCTATCACATTTATTAAAAGTTGAAGATACACTAAATCGTTTGTAGGAAAACTTCTGCCTTAAGGATCCTAAAAATAGACAGATCAAGATGTCCTTAAAATATTTTAAAGCATCTTTTCAGGCATTTTTTTCTGCTGCTTTGCTTGAAATAAAATGTCTCAGCTGCTTCTTTTCATTACTCATGCAATCTCAGAGCTATATGTTGTTTCAGATCCCTTCCCTCTGATATGGTGGCTTAGGGGGGCACTGAAATGTTACCTGTAGTGAAGGGACTCTTTATCCAAAATTTTAAAGCATCTTGTTTTAGTGATTGAAACCAACTGGGAAAAAGCCTTTTGAAAAGTGAGTAGAGGAATACACAAAGCAGAAAAACATGTTTTTCAGCTCCAGAGAAAAGCAGGAAAGATGCCAAGAGATTAAAGGCAAGCTAGCACGTGGATACAACAGCAATACATCTTTGCAAGATCTCTGAGTACAACTGTGGCACTGGGCACCCTATGAAAAGCGCAGCAAGTGTGTGCCATCAGCAGCAAATGGGCTCCTGAAATAGTCTCCCCTCGTCTTAGAGCAGGTCGGCCCCCTGAGGTACATTTGGCTTCCCTGTGCACAACACAGTAGTGTTTTAGGTGGAATTTTTAGTAAATGGGCGTAGGGCATTTATATGGCAAAAGGCTGGTGCTGGGAGGTCCTGAGGGCTCAGCTGCAATGCCAGTTCACTGCTGCGGGAGGGCAGATTGCAGAGGGGCTCTGACACCACACGCTCCCTTCTTTTCTGCAGAACTGTAGGGATATTGTCATATTTTGGGGCTGTTCGCAAGCGAGGGCAGTCTCCCAAATGCTCTCAGTAACAGTGCCCACTGTTTCCCTACTCTGTTGTTTCTCGTTTCCATCAAGTTCTCGCTTTGCTACTTTCCAGCTTCCACTCCTAGTCTAAATGCAAGAAATTATAAAACCAGAAAAATCCCTGATCCAGAAAATGCTAACATACGCACACAAAGCACTGGGAATGGTTTTAGTTTTCTGTGTGAAGGAGCAAAAATTAGACAAAAGCTTGAAAGTGGGTCCCAGAGCTGTGTGAAGAACAAAAGCAGCTTTTCGGTGGAGAAAGCAACAATTCTTTATTAGTGCATACAGCATATCTAATAGTGCTAATGGCGGTGTCTATACCCTGCTGGGTTTTGCTGTATTAATATTGGCATGCTAACAGTTCTTGGATCCGAAAGGGTAAGTATGGGTAGTGTACAACATCCAGCCTGCAAGTGCGTAGTAAATCTCTGATTCCTACTCTCGCAAATCTACCATGCGAGTACTTAATTCCTTTCTTCTTTTTATTTTTTTTAATGTAATCTGAAAGTTGTGTTAATACTTGCGGTATTGACATTTCCCTTTTGAAATTTATTATACAAGGACGAAATTCGTTCATGTGGGGAAAGATGCTGTTGGTCTTTTTTCAAACCTTTGAATAGCAAAGAAATGACTGCTCACGTTTGTCTTTTCTACTTGACTCAATCCTCTGTCTCCCCTCAGCCAGCAGCCACTTTATCATTTCATTACAGTCTTGCTGTAGCAATGCTATATTTAAGGTTGAGATGGCGTTTTCATCAGCAGCCTTATATTCTCTGTCATTTCCAACTTTCCCAGAACAATACCTTTCAAGCTGAAATTCCGTATTTGCTTTCTGCCAAGGAGCAGAGGTATGCATAGATGAGAAACTTGTTTTTCTTAAATAGCAATGGTAATTTCTTGGAGTGATTTTTCTTTTTCCCTTGAAAGGGATAGACTAACTCAAAGTGTGTGAGAATTGTAATCCTGAAGGAAACTAAATGCCTTTTCCTTTCTGTTAATTTATTTGCTCAGAAGCTGATTTTACCTGATGATGCTATGCAGCTGCACACACCTATAGGAATTAGCACACAGTTCCTGGGCACTGCCTCTGCTATGGCTTTTCGTAACCATGTGCATGGTTTGGCACAGATAGAAAAGTTGCTTCAGCTGCTATGCTGCTGAGCTGAAAGAGGTTATGAGGAAAAGTGCATGGGAACCCTGGCTCTGCTTGCCTTCTTTGTCTACGGGATGGAGCACACCTATCTTAAAGTGGGAGATGTTTGTGAACAATATGGTCTAGCTCTGTGTAGGTCATCTCTGTAACTTTCGAGATCTTCCTTAAATGAGGCAGCTTTGGTACAAGGACTGTACCAATGTGCTTTGCTGAATTAGGTCTTAGCGTCTATTGAAGCCTGGCAACATTTTCACTTTCTTATTAAATAGAGAGGTGCAGGGAGCGGATGGAGAAAGGGAGAACAGTTGGACCTAGCAGCATTTCACGTCAAAGAATTGATGCAGCCAGCTCCCAGACTTGCAGCTCTGCCTTGTCTGGGTACTGACAAAGTGCTCTGGCTGCTCCTCAGAGGCCAGGCTCTGCCCTCTGGTTGCTACCTGTGGGGATGGAGGTGTGGGAGCAGAGGATGTGTGACCGAATGAGACTGTGCTTTGAGTGTCTCGGGTTTCTATGAGTTACAAAAGAAAGCAATGTCTCGTCTAGATGGCACTCGGGTAAGAAATTTGTAAGGCTGAGAAAAGAGTCCGCTCATATGGAGCTTTTGTTCCTACTCTGCTGTTTACAGGTCTCAGATCCCTTTGCTGGGAACAAAAGCCCATTTACCTTTGTTTGGTAGGTTCCTTCACTGCTTGTGGATTCATGGGTCATGGTTCCATTTCTCGCTGGAATAGATTCTTTACGAACAAGAATAATCTTTCACTTTATTTTATTTTCTTGGTTACCTTTCAGAATGCTTCTCTACCTACATCACACTTTGCCATTTTTATCTTTTCTGGATTGAATGCACCTACTTATTGTCAGTTTTCATTACAGTTATGCTCGAGTTGTCATTGTAATTCTAAATCTGTACTTTCTGTGCATTCAGCCAATCCAGAACAAACGCTTGAATGTCCTGGATATTTATTTTTTTTCCTTAGCCAAAAGGTGTATTTGTGTTTTCTATTTTTTTTTTTTTACTTATTTTGGGATGTTGGAAGAGTGTGTTTAGTGAAAGCAAAATTCCTAGTTTTAGCTTTTAAATGCTAATGTGACGTAGGATAGATATTTTGTTGATACTATGTAGTGAACATGTTGAGAAGAGGCAAGGAAGGTGCAAAGAGCAACATGCCCTCCTGTGTAAATGGGAAACTGAGGCCCCACAAAATTATCTGCTTGGCCACAGTATAAAAGAAAGCAAACAGCTTCGGAACTGGGGCTTCAGAGCTCTGTTCCCATTTTCTCACTACCAGACAACCCAATTGTACAACCAAATGGAGTGATCACTGGAGTGATCTTTCATGGTAAGAATTTAAATAAATCTGCAGTAACATTGGACGTATTTTTTCTTGCATGTGGAAATTGGTAGGGAATATGCAGAATTAGAAGAATTTGGAAGATTTTAGTCTAAGTATTTCTCTGTAAAACTGGAAATGCAGTACTATATTTAAAATATAATGTAACAAACATGAGTGTGGCTGCCTTCTTCCATTGTCTAAGTTGAGGGAAAAAATGATAAGTAATCAACTAGCAGCAAGTAAATGGTAAAGCGTAATTTAGTCTTAATAGTTTTTCCATTTTGATAATGTAATGTGATGGTTGCAGCAGAAAGCAATTTTAAAAATACAGGTTTTGTATCATGACAGCTTTATAGTTAAATTGTTTTGTGGTTTGGAAATGTGTAATAAAAATATTGCATTACAAAGAAAACCCTAATGTCGTAAATGAGCTTCAGCCCATCAGGCACCGTAGCAGTGGAAGAGTTTGGGATCTCCCCTTCATCTGCAGTTCACAATTAGAGCAGGTAACTAACCACTGGCAGAGGCTTGCTGAGTGAGGGCAGCTACCAATCAGAGGTAATTTTGAATGTATATTGTTAGAGCTTATGGCAGTGATTAAAAGAAAGTGATTGAATTTTGGCCAGTTGACTGTAGCTTAAAAAGAGAGGAGAGAAAATGTCTTGTTAAAGGGTGCGTTTCAAAGGGAGGTTAAACCAGCACAACGTGTTGATGTTATGCTTCTTTCTGCTTTTCCTTATTTATGGAAACCTCAGCAACTGAAATGCCCATCACTGCTGAAAGTTTACATGCACAGATCCTGAAAGTAGGGTGCGATTAACAATTTTTATGCCAAGAAAAGAATTTCCAGTGCAGTGCACCAACTCTTTTCTTGTGACTGAGAAATCTTCAAATTCCCATCCCTGCTCAAATTTGCCATTGTACCAACAGACACACACGATTTGTTTCCGATACTGATTTTTTAATAAGCTTTTTTTTTTTTTTTTTCTAAGTCCATGTCTACCACAAGATCTCATTACTTCACCTCCTTTTTGTCCTGCAAAACCTATTGGAGAGTTCTGCCTGTTGGCCAATTAGGGGCCTTGTTCCAGCTCATCAGAGGATGAAGGGTTGCGGCTGCTCAGCTCATGTTGTTTTTAAATTGGGAACGGGGTTTTGGGTAGCAGGCCTGTCGTGGACCCCAAGTGCTGAGGTGACCTATTCTACAATTAACTGAGAGAACTGAGAAGGACCAAATGACAGAGCACGGTAGGTCCTGAAAACCTGCCCTGCTGCTTGAGGGTTTCTCTTCAGTGCGTTGCCACCCACAACTTTGTGAAATGCTCTGGATGGCGCGAGGTTAAGCCAGCAGAGCACGGGCTGTTTCTTGCCTTTTCCCCTTCAGAAAAGGTGATTTGGAGGACTAGGGGGATGTGTTAGAGGAGAACTACGAAAGAGTGGTTTGTTCCTGTAGTGCCAGCTGGGTAACCAACCACCCCTGGACTGGGAAGGTGATGCATCGCGGTCCCAGTGGGTGTTTCCAGAAGCTGGCTGCAGGCCTGCCTTTCTGCCTTGCTCAGCAGTTCAGAAAACTCACCGCTGGCCACATCTTAATGCTATTTCTGGGCCATCTTTACAGCGTGACGTTACTTAAAGTTGATTACTGTGAGCACTGAGTAAAGCCGTAGCTAGTTCCTTAAATCCAGCTCGTGCCGTAGGATATGTATTGCAACATTAAAACATCAAACAGTTTGGTCTTCTGTGAGCTATTTGCTGGAGTAAAAGGTTTTTTAAAAAAAAAAGTGACGAGTTTTACTTCTGCATAGCAAATTTTCTTGCCCTGTACTTTAGTACCCAGAGGCTGGGAAGAGGTCTCTGAGGCACCCTGCAGTAAGCAGCGACTTCCCTGGGCCTGTTGGTGTCTGAGTACTCCATGCTTACAGAAGCAGTAGGAATGCGAGTCAGCTGGAGTAGGGGGTTTATTGTACATGCAGCACTTGGTGATACATCCGTGCGTGAGTCAGGCAGAACTCAGTAGCTCCTATTTCATTTCCCCTCCAACTGTAGGATGTGGCCAAGTGAAGTGAGAGGCTTACGTGAACCACTCAGAAAAGGATCTTGAGGTCGATCCTTTAGGCTTGTTCTGGTGATGACCTGGAGAGAGGTATTTAGGCCATGGCATGCCCTCCCTCCCCACTGCTGGTGGTGGTCTCTCACCAATCAACACGGCTTTTTCACATTTTTGCCAGCTATCAATTTGGTTTCATTCTTGTACGTGTCAATGCCTTTTTGGTGAAAAATGTAGTGAGAGAATCTCCAGGAAAATCTCATTGATTATTAGAGCCACTTAAGAGAGAAAAAGGGAATGGGAAAAAAAAAAAAAAAAAAAAGGACTTTTAATAGGAAAAGAGTGACGTGAAGGTAAATGCTGGGCCTCTGTTCTTGCCTCAGGCGTGAATTCCCCTGGGTAACTTCCTTTGGCCAAGTCAGCACATACCTCTGTGTCTTCATTGCTTCCTTCTGTAATGGTGAAAGTCGCAAGTCCCTTCTGACAGGAAAAATGCAAGGATTTATTGATTGCGAGTACTGTAAAGAACTGAAATACTATGCTCCAGAGTGTAATAAAAAATTAGAAATAAATTAGATATGCTCCTAACCACACATGAATCTTTGTTGCTAGCTTTACACTATGGGCTTGGGTAAGTCACTTAATCTTTGTGAGCCTCGGTCTTCTCACCTGCAAAATGGAGGTGAAAACTCCTTCAGTTATTGTGGAATCACTTAGTTAAAATCTGGTGATGGATGTAAATAAATAGATACACTCACAGTACTTTTTTTTTTCGTGTGTGTTTGTGGGATGACCACATCTTCATTTGAGACTAAGTTTTCACTTAATGAACTTCCACAGAATTTGAAAAATTTTTTAGTAGGCATCCTCTCTCCATGAATTAGAAAGCACAGACTGTGGTGGCTACAGCAAGTAAATGTTGCATCATTTAATATTAAATGATATGCATTTATTATTTATTAATACATGCATGTATATTAGATACCTATGTAGATATGCATGCACAGTAAGTTGTTTGTTCTGCCATCATCTTATGCCAAAGGGCCTCAGGTCAGGAAAGTCCATCAGGAAGCTTGTGGTCAGCACACAAGTTAGAAGCAAACTTAAGATGAGTAAGTAATTAAACAGCTGCAATTTCAGGAAACTTGAACTGGAACTTAAACATGTTCATCGCATGGCCGACTTCCTAGCTGGAGTCCTAAAGAGCAGGACTGGAGCAAAATGGTTAGCAGGATAAGAAACAATACAGGGTCAGCCCAGGCGTCGCCGGTGTTGGTTCGCTGCTAGAGGTGGCTTTGCTGTTGCGTTCTGCAGGCACGGTGACAAGCTCTGGCCCCTGTGTGCGTGGCAGGCTGGGCTCTCCACTTAGCTGAGGTGGGATAGAACGTGTTCCCTACAGGGTTTCCTCCTTTCAGACTGCAAATCACTCTTAAGAGGACACAAGTGGAAGCTGGTTTAGGTCACCTTCCTTTCACACGTGGTGCCTTGTGGTGTCCTCTCCACTGCCATCCTCCGTCCGTGTTTGAGAGCAAGCGGAAAAGATCCCTCCTTTTCTGTGGGAGGTTGGTTTTCAGTCTGGCAGATCTTGCTGCTAGGAGATGGTTCCTGATACTTAACCTACATTTTTGTTTGCTATTTCTATCACATTAAACTGAGTTATTACTCCAGACCATGCAAAAAAATTATTTTTCTCTGCCCCCACTTTGTGCTGTTACATGTGAATTTGATTTACAGATTATTCTGAATACAAATAACTGTACAATGATAAAGTTATTAAACAACAAGGCATCCAGTAGGAGAAAATAATGAAAGCGAAAACATTTCTAAAGCTTTCTGTGTTATTAGGTGCAATGACACAGGGAGAATGTAATGGGAAACCAAGCTGGAGCTTTCTAATACCCCTCAACAGTTTAAAATAAAGATCTTTGAAACAGAAGGGGGTTAATGTAACTGGAAATTATTGGTTCCCATCCCTCTTCTTTCTTTCCTTGTCTAATACCTGACATAGATCTTTGTTCTTTATGAAGCCTTTCACACCCATTGAAAAGGTAAGCTGTTGGGATGGGAAGAATTTACCACTGAGTTTAAAATATTTTCTTGTCTACCAGACTATCTCATGCTTGTCTACCAGAATATTTCTTGTCTGTGAACAAGAATCACGCTGGCTTCTCTGTAAGTATAAATAATAAGACTGCTGCTGCTGGTGATGGTTTGTAGGTTCCGTGGCTCCGGTGTCCTTATGTTTCTACCTCATGGCTGAGGCTATCGACATCGTTGCTGTAAGCTGCGTGCTGCCATTTAAAGTAGAAAGCCCTAGGATGAGGTTGTGCCCCATTTTGAATGAAATGGAGTTAAGTGTCTGTCACTAATAGACAGAGGGAGGGAGCCTGCCTGATTTCTGGCTGTGGCAGATCATCTGCCCTCCGTCACAGAGCGAAACAGTGGCCGTGGCTTTCAGCCTCACCTTGGAAGGGCAGAGAGTTCACTGCATCCAGCCAGGCCTTCGCGCTGGCCTTACAAAAGTAGCATGTGCCTCCGCTGCTTGAAACACAGTGCATGGCGTGCAGAAGTAAGGCTCTTACCTACATGCCCAAACATAACTCCCAGGACCTGGAGAAGTGCTGAAAAATCAAGGCATGAGTCTTCTTCAGCTTGATTCACCCAAATGGACCTTTGGTGGAAACCAGAGAGGCTGTGGTGTGGCCTCTGCTCTTTGGAAGTGGTTCTGAAGCGTTGTAATCCTTGTTTCTGGGGTGTGGGGTTTTGTTTTTGCTTTCTTGTTGTTGCCTATGCTGCCATTCTGTCCTGTGAGGAGATGTCACTAGAATGACCTATTTCATCCTCCATTGAAGAGGTGTGCCATTTCTGCATTGGCTGGAAAAGCACAGTTTTTGAACGAGAGGTGAGGTCCTCTGGCAAATGTTAATTAATCAGGATTTCATTTAAACTGTGCTTGGCTAATTGCAGCACGAGACCTAGTCTAGTTGTGGCAGGCTGTTCTTCTCATTCCTGTTTCTCATTGACTGCTGTAATAGGTTATTTATAGTATGGTGATGCCTAGAGGTTCACAAGGAAGAGTAGGGCTGTGCTGTGCTGGCTGATGTATGGATATTTCATGTCCCTACCCCTAGTTGCTCATAACCGAAGCACACAGAAGTTCTGCAGCATTTTACCTGCACCCAGCGTCTGCCAAGGTAAGGTACGCGTGCCGGGGAGGCTGTGGGAGAGCACAAAGGTACGTTAAAGCTTGCTGCGTTAGTGAGGCCACCAGCAGTACGGGTGGACAGACAGCTTTGGGGTTCTTACTGTGAGGGGTATCTGGATTTCCTCGTAGATGTTCCGCCTCTCTAAACTTTTTATTTTGTGCATTAGGATTTTGGTGTTAATTCTCTTTGTTTTAAAGCATGATTGAAGTGAGTTGAGCCTAACTGTGGGTATGAAGGATGTCGCAGTGTATCAGGCTCTGTGAAAGTGACACAGGAGAGCAGCAGGGAGATACTTGCTCAATGACTGGTGCATAATATTTGCATGGCTAACCTGTCAAAACTAGTTTCTGCTATCCTCAGCCCTGAAGCACCAACCTGGCTCATGAGAACTGGGCTTCTGCCTTCCTGCTTCATACTTCATTGCCAAATAGCCCAAGGACAAGCAAAAAATAATTTGGGATCACAAGTCTTAATTGCTGATCAGGATATAGTAATCCAAGACTTCAAGTGCCCCTTTGGGAGAGCTGCTGTTCTGTCCTACAGGAGCTGTAAGAGCTGTGCGGGAACTGCTCTATCAAAGAGTTCATTCCTTCTTCTTGACATCCATGTTCATTTCTGCTCCTGTTTTTCCTGTAAGGTACCAGCCTGGGCATGGGAAGATCTGTGTTTAGCTTGGGTGCAATCTGGATGTGGCTAATCCAAACACCTTTTAGCATGTGGCCTGCACAGGAACAGTGCTCACCTTGTTGGCTAGCAGGAGGCACAGGAAGAAGAAAGAGCTGTGCTGCCAGCAGAAGAGCTGTGTCTTCACATGATGGGGGCTCTGCATGGTGTGGAAAAGGCTTTGTAGCAGCAATAATGTAGGCTAAGCTGCTACTTTAAAAAAAAAAAAAAAAGTTGTCAAGAGAATCCATAAGCATCCAAACTCCACTCAGCCTTGGAGCTGCTTTGGAGCTCTTCCCTGTTTGTGTTCAGCTGGTGTCTAGGATGTGGGAGAGGGCCCCCTGGCCTTGCTAGGAGGCAGCAAAGCACGAGGAGGCGGGAGAAGGCTGAAGCTTTCTCTCGATCATGATGTGCACATCTCACATGCTTACGTTAGCTTAACGTAGCTGTGCTCTCTGTTCTCCAGGCTGTCCCAGCACAACCTCTGCCTGGGCAGGGACTTGATGATAGTTCACTTCCCAAAGGATGTGCAACAGTCGATGGACTGGACTTTGAGAAAGACCCAGTCCCATTTAATCAGGACAAAGTGGATAGCTATGTGTAGACAGAACAGCAAAAATATTCTTTCCCCCTCCACCCCCTTCTGACCCAGGTTAGGAAAGCATGGTCCTTTGGCTCTCTTAGACTTACCAGCACTTCCTTCTTCTGTGCGAATCCCTCTGAGTTTTTAGGAGTGAGCACTAATGACCAGTTTTCTTGTTCTGAGGGGCTTCATCTCGTTTCCGCTGAAGCTACCACAAGCTGGAGAGGATGGTGCATTTCTCTAGAAAGCAGCTTCTGCTTCTGCAAATGCAGCTACTCTTCCCCAAATAGAAGCTGTCACGACTTCCATTAATGCTGATTTTCCTATCCAGAGGATACATATAAATGCCACCCCTTTGTCTCCCTGGCATGAGAAATGCAAGACAGCTCACGGAGTCAAATCACCCCGATGCAGTGGCTTATGTAAAATGCCAGCCAGCTTTGAAGAGCGTCTGTCTCTGAACTAGGTGACTTATAATGAAAGTTAAACTGAAAGCTCGGCAAAATTAATCATCCCCTTCCCACCTTTTTGCTGCCAGCTTAGTTTGTGTCTGTGGGTTGTGTCAAGAAAAGGCTTGTGATGTGTCACAGCCCTGTGACATCACAGGCTGAACCTACCTTGGGGTATCTGTGCTGTGGGCAGGCTGCAGAGTGGCCGAGCCCCCAGAGAGCATCGCCTCTCTCATCCCTTGCTCCAGTGGCTGCACGGCGCTGGGCTGCGTGCTCCTCCCTGCCTGACTGATGTAAGATTCATGCTGCCGAGGGCTGCAGGGGGAAAACTGCAGCTCGGTCAGATGCTGTTGGAAGAGTTATGCATAAGGAGTGGGCAGAAGTCCCCACCGCATACTTCAAAGGGTTTCTCCTCTGATTTGTGAACGTCTTTTTGAAGGGAGAAAAGAACAACACTGCTACCACAAACATAAATTCCCGCAGTGTTAATAAAGGTCCTTAAGCCCCCAGTGTATTAATTACTGTAAAGAAAAGGCAAAATATGCATTTATTTTATTTTTCATTAAATTTAGGAAAGCATACAGAAATGGCATTTTGAGGAGCGCTTTTGAATCTTATGGGCTGTCCCATGTTTCATGACTTTCTCTTATATTTTAAAAATCTTTTTTTGGCTTACAAACAAGAAGTCTGAATCTGTCTTGTGGTATGTAAGTTTAGACAAATGGAGCAATTGTATATATAAGCATATATGCAAATATATACATATGTATATATTTATACACACATGTATAAAATATATTTTTAAATTTATTTATTTATATATGCCATTTGTTCATGTGCAACTAAGATGTGAAACAGACGGTGAGGTTCTTTACAAAATAATGTAGCACCTAGAAGGTAAGCAGCATTTCGAATGCCTGTAGATCTTTATACCAGCCATGGGGAAAAGAAGATGACTGTCCCTCACCCCGTAGCTCACAGGGAGGAGTTCCCTGTTCTCAACATGAATGTCTGGATTTCCTTCTTTGAGCAGGGAACACCACAGTTATCCTCTTCATCGTAGTTGAGTCACTGGCCTGTTCCCAAAGTGCTTTGACCACGCAGTCTTATGCCCGAAGAGGTATTTGGCTTCCAGTCCGGCCTCAAAGCTGCCGGAGCTGCAGGGGCCTGTTGCCCCCTATGTCAGGCCCTGAGGCTCTGTCATCACAGTGCTGTTTCAGACAGGGACTAGGGAGGCTGTGGCGTGCATTGTCTTCCCATCAGATAGCTCAGCTGCTTCTCGTCCATACATACACCACTGCTGCCCCGACTGCCTGTGTGGACAGAAAGCGCTCGCCAGGCTGCGCTTGACTTGTGTGCTGCCGTTAAGGGAACTGATGGGGCAAAAGGATCGGGAAATTTATTAGTCTTGCTAGCTGAAGCAAAATTCCTCAGCAGATGGGGATGCATCCTGTGCCGTCTCGGACTTGCTGCAACAACGGATGAACGCCTCACGTTGGCAGGGTAGGATTCCCCGTGCTTCTTGAGCATATGGTGGAGCATTGTGGTTTGTTTTGGATAACAAAATACAAGTTGGATTGAATAAACGTCAGTATTGCGGGTTTCAGGAATTTTCTACAGGAAATATGTGTAAAGTACTGCATATATGAAGGAAATGCATCGGTTTAGCTTCAATTAAATGGTTTCTTGGTTGTTAAGCTAGCATAGAAAGATTTACGATGTTTGGTTTTCATCTTTTTCCTTTCTTTTTTGTTATCAAGAATGAAATTGGTCTGGGACAGCAGAACTTTTCCTTAACGTGCGTGTCCTGTATTTGTTCAGAGTTATTTACTGAGTGCTGTGCTTTCTGTGGGACAGGGAATAGTGGGATGATCAACTTTTCCAAACCCTGCACAGGTAATTAATTGTGCTAGACAGCAGCGTGAGCGGGAGCAGTGTGCATGCCCAATTAATTACAGTGTGTCTCTCATTGTAGTGATGACAGAAAATAGCAAAGCAGTAAATGCAGTAACCCACATAGGATGTTTCAGCATGACAGAGTTGGGCAGGATGCAGCGTTTGGATCTGGGCTCCCTGGGAGCCCTGGCAAAGGCAACTTGATGGAAATACCAGTGATCCAAAAATACCCTTGCAGTTGCAACTGTCCAGGTATGAGAAGTGATTTTTGGTTGGAAGTTGCAAGAGGAAAATCTGACCTATGTTTTTTTGTGGTTGACATCAGCTTATTACAGCTCGGTGTTTTCTGCAGCTACGTCTTGGGTAAGGCACAGGTGACTAAGAGAAGAAGCAGAGATACTTTTAGATCCCTCACGTGGCATTATTTTCTACTTCTTCACTAAAGAAGAAGATGGAGCTTTCTGCAAGAGGCCCAAAGGTCCAGACATTGCCCTCAGCCCTTCTCCTAATTTTGGAAGCTGTGCTCAGTGGATTGGGGTAAATAAGTTAGTCTTTCCTAGGAGGTGAATTGCTGGGATCTAACTCTTAAGATAATTACAACTAACCAGTATTGTCTCCGTTTCGGGTATTATATATTTAGAACTTGGTGCAAATTATTTTTACTCTCTCTGGAATGATTAAAAATCTTAGGAATAATCCAGCACTAGATGCTGTCAGTACTGCTTGCTTACTGTTAAACTTCCAGAGTTTAACAGTACTTCCAGAATTGGGGTTCCCAGTGGAGTAAAATACTAATTCCTGGTACGTAATGCCAGGCTAGGCTGGTTATTTATTTTTTCTCCAATAAATAAATGGGAGGAAAAAGCTGAAAAGCTGTGTAACATTTGGTAAGGTGGATGGGAGGCACAGTTTCTTGAGTGAGTTAGTTATGGTGAATGATTTTAACCCAGTGACTGGATGGTGATACCTTTGGTTTCTGGGTCAAGTAGTCATATATATGCAAAGTGAGCAGGCAGAATCTGTCTGCATATTTTACTTCTGCATGTGTATGTTTGTTTACAACCTGTCTCTAATGAATTTATATCCTTGGAAGAACTGCATCCAAATTGGATGAGACAGGATTGTGTGACCTAGATGTGTTCCACTGCTATGCTGTGAGGTGGTCAAGAGTTGGAGGGCTTGTTTTTTTGGAGTCAAATTAGGGTCAGATGGCTCTGTGACCTAGAAGAGAAGTGCATCTTTCCTGGGAGAATGTTAATGCTATTGCATGCTGTAGAGTGGAAAAAGCCCTCCGAATTGGTTTTATTTTATCAGACAATGTATTAGCAACATAGGGCTTTTTATTTGTGCTGTTTCCCTGCACATCTGCTATCCTTTAGGCTTGTCAAGAAGAGTAGAAAGCAAAAATAACAGAAAAGATTTAAAATTAGACACTTTAAAGCATTCTTCTGAAAAGCCAGTGGCAGTGACGAGTGTGTTCTGGGCAAAGAGAAGTGTAAAAATAGATTTCAGAAAGAACATGTTTTTCCATTTATTGTTTTAATAATGTTCTGAACTGTTTGGCAGAAAGATGGCGAATTTGAAAGTATCTTTTTGTTACCAATAACTGGATTGTGAAAAGTAATTTCGAACAAATTGTATTGTCCATCGGTAGCTATGGATCTCTTTCTTTGTCTCGATTTTAGAAAAGCGAATCTGCACATTTAAAGTGCTGCTTATCTCTGAGCACCATTGATTTGGAGTTTGGGTAAGCGTATTGTTGAGTTAAGCTCACGTTTATTCAGCAGCAGCCAGGAGTCCCCCGGCCATCTTTGTTAAGAGCAGGTCAGAGCAGGAAAGAGGCTGAGGAGGCTGATCTGCAGTTACCCGTCACCTCTACTTCAGGTTTGTGTTTCTAGACACAAGAATGAATTTTTAATCTGATCTTTGACTGAAATCAGTGGTGTGATTTGACCCCCTTGTTTCTTGATCTTGCATCTCCACCTGCCAAACTCCGGTCCTTACAGGCACTTTCTGGGAGAGCAGCTCCCATTCACCCATTCAGGTTTCTTTGTCAGCACATTTGAGAAGAGTCTGGGAGGCAATAGAGAACATCCTCTTTTTAGACAAAAATAGCTTTTATTCATAAGAGATTTTAAGATATCTCTTTGAACAGCTACTGCTGAGTTGATTTTTTTTTTTTCCCTCCAGGCCTTGGAGCTGCTCTTTTAGTTTGGAAAGTGAGATCCAGAGAATGGATCAGTTGGCCATTCATCTCCCTGGGAAACTAAACTAAATTGTTTCTTTCTGCTTCACACTTTGCTTATTAGTTGGGTTTAATGTAGAGTATGTACAGTGAGATTTGTAGAAAGATGGATTAGCCCTGTAATGTGGCAGGCAGTGGAATGCAAGCCCTGCCTCTTTGCCAGAGGCAAATCTTTATTCCTGCATTGGCTTAAATAAATTTGACTTTGAGGCAATGTGTGCTGCTTCTCTCTTTTCATCAGGGTCTGCAGCACTGCCATAATTTATTGGTATGATTTCGAAGCGTGCGTTATCACTCCACTTTTCTTCAAGCAGCCTTTAAGCTGCTCTGAAAGCATCCAAAGTACGACGGAGGCAGAGAATAGAGGGGAGGGCTGGAAGTGTTGCAGGTCTGCATTTGTGGAAGGTGAAAGCAAAATCATTAGGGAGGGGAGAAAAATCCACCACCACCTTCCAAGAAATGCATGAATGCCTCTGGATAAGAACGTGCAAAGTGGAGTTTGTGACTCTTGGGCCATTTTTCACGCTCTTCACTACGAAACTGCTTTCCTAATTGCCTCTGCTGCCTGTTCACTGGCGCTTTTATTATTTAGGCACTTCTGTACAGAAAACATCGAGCTTGGTAGATTGGCCAAAAGATGCTGAGCGCTACTGAAGTCTTTTAGCGGAGTTTGCCTGAAGGGGAGGTTCCCCGCCAATGCGATTTCCTTGAATTGGATGCAGAGAGAAATTCAGCAGTGCTTGTGTGGTATGATATGCAGATCAAATTGAGCTCACCTAAGTTACTTGCATTTCTGGCAGTCGTTTCTGGTGCTTGACAAGTAGGAGGGCACTGCCAGAGATTTCGATTTGCTTTCTTTCACTTTTTTTGATGTAAACAGCATGTTAAACTGGGCTGCAGAGCGAGTCGGAGAGTTGGCGGAGGAGAATTAGATGATATTCGTAGTAGTGGAATCGTTCAGGCATGGCCTGGGTTTGAGGGTAACCTCTATCAGCAAACTCATTTAGACATGAAAGTTCAACTGTGTTTTTTCGTTAACTGCCCTCATTTGGTGTCTGTGCAGGATTGTTTATTCTGTCAGCAAAATCAGGTGGGTTGGGGGTGAATTCTGGTTTCTGAAATCCAAGCAGGGAGCCCAAGTGAGAACATGCTGAGTCTCTTCTGTGGCAATCTAATTCCTTAATGCCCAGCGATTTACTAAGTCCTCTGGGGCTTGGGTTCACCTAGCTTGCGCTCAAGGTGCTGCTTCTGCCAGTTCCTCAAATAAAATTCGCAGTGGTCCTCTCTGATTTTGACAGATCTGAGGCAGAGCCACCAAGCTGAGACACTTTACTGCTGGTACCTCATGCCTTCAGTGAGGCCAGATACTGCTGAAGTCAGTGCAGAAGATCCCTCATAATTCTTAAATATGTGAATATGACAGCCTGCACTAAAGAATTGGCTTAACTAAGGGAAAACATGCCCAAAAGAGCTTTCAGCCCCAAAACTAGGGGCTCAGTCACATGCTTGGGGGCCCATTAAGAAGCCAATTTACAAAAAAGGTGCAGCTACTTTCATTAGGGCCATGTCATCAAAGCTTTTTGGTACCTCAGACTTGAGACAGTTGGCATGGACAGTTAAGATCTTCACCCTGTTTTAATCGTGAAGAAGCCAGGCTGTCTACTTTAAACAGACCTAAAATTGGAGGGACGGATTACTTGGATGCTCAGAAGTCAGAGAGCCTTCAGTAATGTCAAGATGAGCCTGTAACTCTTCCATGTTTTTCTCCCCCCAAATGAAGACTGTTGGTAATGATACACAGAGAAAAGATACCCTTGCCACATGCCTGCCATTCTTAGCATTATGAATTGAATAAATTCGATATGAAAATCACGTGGAAGAATTAGGGAAACCCACAGTACTGTATGGACCATTTGGACAGGTTCAATGCTGTTCTTGTACAAGTTTAGGTAAACCTGCCTGAAGTGACTGGGGTCATTCTTGCTTTATGCTGGTGTAGAGCATACCAGGTTTTGGCCCTTGTTGCCTCCTGTTTGCAGCTGTGGTGAAAATCTTGCTGGGTTGCTTAGGGGGAAGTGGCCTGTAGAGCCCTGTTGGCAAAGTTGGCTGTGGTGTGATGTGTGTGTAGCCATGGGTCCTTCTTCAACCATCTTTTAATTTGGTGAGAGCTGGGCTTAGCATGATGTGTGGCTGTCATGAAGACTGTAATGTAGTAAAGTCTTGTTTGTTTGCATAATCTCATGGCTTTTGATCTGCATAATCTTTTTATTTGTGTGCATGTGCTCCGTATCCTTCACAGAAAGCTTAGAGCTTGACTGTCTCCGTTAAAGGGATCCCAGTTATTAATTGGTGATGCCTTTCTGCTCTGCAGACTGAAACGTATTTCCTTGGGATTTTTTTTAATTCAAAATAAGCTTAAAATTAATCTGTAGACAGAGCATTAGGAAGCACAGGTCTAAAAGTGGATTTCCCATTCCATAAGTGAATGGGATATATGCAACTTTTAGCCTCTTGGCTTTCAGTTGGATAAAATCTTTGGTGTGGCTTCCTCTGCTGAGGAGATGGGTAATCAACTCGTCCCGCAGCGTCAGGGTGCTGTCAGCCTTCCCAGCTGCTTACAAAGGGCGCTTGTAGCCCTCCCTGGTTAGTGTTGGTCCAACTCAGCAGTAGTTCCACTAATTTCAGTTACTCTTCTCCTTGTTCCCATGCTTTTAACCACGACCATGCGTTGTTTTTTTTTTTTGTCTCGTCTCTTTTGTTTATTGACTTGAGCTCAGTTGTTTTACTGCTGTCAGTGTCACCAACACTGGCTTCTAATGCAGAAGAGGGGGATGCGTGGTAAAGGTCAAACAACAAGAGCACTTGCTGTCGGTAAGTTGCACAGCGTGGTTCTGGATTATTTAAGTAGGGAACTCAGAGCTGTGTCAGAAGCATAAAGGAGGAAGACGTGTTTCTGTCTCTTGGTGAGACATGCTCCTACGTAGTAGCCAGCACAGACTGACTGCCTTTTGACTGCCTTTTTATGAGATGTGTCATTTTGGAGAAGCAACTTCCAAAAGAAATCACTAAAGCAAACAAGCCATCAATTTAAGCAGTTATGAATGATGTGTATGATTAGACCTGACTTAGCCATGTTTAATCTAGCCGTACCTCTGACATTTCCAAGGACTGATGTTGAAAGAGTAACTTGTTTTAGTGAAGGTCTGAATTTTTCAAGACGATACCTGGATGCTTACCCAGTTTGTGCCCCCGAACACCAGAGTGAGTCAGTGAGTCTGTGTGGAGCATGATGTGTTATGTAAAGACTGAACCATGAATTTGGGGTGGACGTGTTACAGGTGCAGACTGGTCAGCGCGGATTGATGGGTTCTGTGTGTCTGCCGCTGTAGAATAATCAGAAGTAGGAAATAAGCAAACTGTCTTTTCTACTCAGTTCTAAGGAGAAAGAAAAGAAGCCTTTCAAAAACACCTTAGAGGTACTTGTAACCTTTTACCAACCTGCATGCATTAATCCTTACTGTTTCTGTATGGCCGGTTAATGTTACCAGTGGAATAAACAAAGGTGTAGGAAGACCAATGCCCTGATTCAGAGGGGTGTTGAGGTCGTTAGGTCCATGCTGGCTGGTGCACTTAACCCATAGGGCCCCTTCCTTACGTCTGGGAATATAGGTCTTGGCAGTTTCAGTTCTGTGCCTTAACAAGGTACGTGTCACTGTCCCATTTATTGTCAGCCATAGTCCTGATAAAATGCCTTCTCGTATTTGGCACTAGAACAAAACACGTGAGAGAGACATAGCTCATCTCAGTCGTCCTGCAGAACTGGTATCACATTCATTAAGTCACGGCAGCTTTCAATCATGTAGCATACCTGTCACCTCTCCTTTGCTGTTGTATCTTAATCGTAGCACAGTGGTCCCTGTGATTTTCCATCAGAACTGGAGATCTGCTGTACTTGTTGCGGTGCAGATTGCACCAACTCATCGCCCTGTGCTAAACGCCGTACACCCTGAGCAGACAGAGTGAAGGAAATAATGCTGCCCCACGTCACGGGTGGGGATTTGAGGCTTGGAAATAGAGTAAGTGTTGACGCAAAGGGAGTTCGTGACAGAAAAAGGAGTTGGATTTGGACATTCTGGAGCAATAGATGTAGCACGGTGCGTGCACATGTTGGCAGGGAAAGCATGATACAGGCTGTGTGATTCTTCAGTGAGCTGGGTTTAGGTACAGGCCTGAGCTAGTTAACCCCCTTTTTTTTCCTGGCTTAGCTTCCACCTGCATCAGTTCTGTGAGCTGGTCTGCTACATGGACAAGACACAATTGACAATGAGGAGACTGAACTGCTGCTTGTAGCATTAAAGTGCATGTGAAACTACAGCACGCAACTCTGTCCAAAGTTTTGTGTTGCTAAATGTTTTTTTTTTTCCTTTGCTTTACTTTGTGTCTTAGGTACTGATGCACCCATCCTTGATGGAATCGGGCACCTGGTGCCAATGAGATTCACTGACATTTTCACTGACAGTGAGGATCACCCAGCTGATCCTCTTAGCAAGGAGCAGGGATGCATGGAGAAATGTTAGCTTTCTGCCTGGGCGGTACCCCTGGCCATCTCACACGTTCTGGAGTTACATGCTACCTCCTTCCATTCCCTATGTGATAATTTACAGAGAACTCAGCAGTGGAAAAATCTCTAAATTTGAAGGAGTAACAATTTTTGAAACGATTCCCTGAAGCTTAGTAGCTTCACTTCACTTCACGAACAAACAAACAAACAAACCTCTTATAAATACCTACAGGAAAAACAACCAAAACCCTTAATTACAAAAGATGCCTCTGTGCTTTCAGAAGCTTTGCCTTGTTTTCCTGTCAGGCCTCGTTTCCACCAAGGGATCTCTTTCCTAAGGCCAACAGGACTGCTGTGATGGAGGAGGAGGTAAATGCATATGACAAAGGACGAGAAGGGTCAGAGCCCTGCCTTGACATTGACATAGATAATGGAGTTATTGAGCAGTTAGTGTAAAAGTTGACTGTTTTCTTGAGAGAGATGTCGCGTGGCATTCTGGTTGCAGTAACAATAATTATCCTTGGACAACATTTATACTTGCCATTTTTACCAGTTCAGTTAATGCTCCTAATTCCTTTTGGCACTATTTTCATCAGGCCCAGAAGAGGTGTTTAAGAAAAAAAATGTAGCTATGTTGAGGTGCATGTTGTCTGGTCACCTTGGTGGAGATCATTGACAGGTGGGGGTATTCAAGACATTGCTATTTATAACAAGAAAATCGATTCGTACGCACATATGCTCGTGTAGCGTTGCCAGAGCTTAACCTTCTCTCTGGCCTCCGTTAGGAGTACTCAGATATTTTAGCCAGCAGTAGACGTGGAAGTCTGGGGTTCCTAGTGTGAGCAAAACAGATTTTTTGCTATGAAACTTGCATGCTTTACATCCAGTACATACAAAAGGGCAGATATAAATGTTTGATGTTCTGCATAACGCCATTTGTTAAGGCGTAGTGTTGTATACTAGTAATTACACATGTTAATAATAGAGGAGAACTGTATTCTGACTTTGGGTGCCCTCATTAGGAGGGGACAGTGTGTAAGTGGTCCTGGGAGGCTTTATTAATTGGAGAAAACTTGTTTCGTAGCATCTTCCTGGCCTTCTTCACCTTCTTCCTTTTTCACCAGGAGGTAGTAATTTCCTACTGCTTATACAAACACCAGATGAGACACTGCTAGCGTAGGTCAGCACCGCTGCTCAGTGAGAGAAGCGACTGTGGCACAGCTTCGGTAGTTCAGGGCCAGCCTTTCCCCACCTTTTGCCCCCTTCAGCCCCACTGCGCTTCTGCATTCCTGAATTCGGTGCAGGTAGGCTGCAGGGAGGTGTGTTCCCACACAAAGCTGCATATCCTGTGATGCTTCATCAAAGGCTTCCCTGCAAGACCTAATATTCACAATCAGGGCTGTTGGGAAACATCATATCATATGGCAGGTATGGACCACTTTCCATGTTTCTTCAGGAGCCCAACTGTACACGCACGTGCACCTGTAATTCAACACAGGTACATTAGGTGTGGTTATCCTGCCCCTGGAGCCTTTTTCATTTCAGGAAACTCAAATAACTCTCTGGATCTTCAGAAAGATCCACCACAGGCCCTCTGGAACTAAGTTTCCTGTGCATGCAGCTAATTATTTTGAGAATGAAACAGCACCTTTGAAGCATGTCCATGAAATACATAATTAAAGTATTTTGTGTTCGATCATACTGTTAGACAGCTAATTGAAAATCACATTGTGTCTACATAATGAGACAAGTAATATATGCATTTGTGCACTGCAGAAATGACTTGTCCCATAGTCTTTTCCCCTTTAATTGCTGCGATGGCAACTGGCAGAAGAGGACCACGTGCTGGGCTGTCCTTGATCAGCAAATCTAGCAGACAGAGTTACTGTTAGGGACTCCAGTGAGCTCAAATAAAAGAGGCCCCGGAGGACGGGACTGCTGCTTCCAACAGTTCCTGTACAGATGTTGAAATAGCTCAGAACATGCTGGGTTTCCTGCTAAGAAGTCAGTGGCTAGCACAGCATCTGCCCAGACTTCATTAGTGAGCAGATCGTGTGTATTTATGGCGAGGAGTTGCTGGAGTGGTTTTGGCCTGTGGCTGCCCGCAGGACCATGCCATCAGAGACCCTCTGCGTTGCCCAGCTGGCTGTGCTGCAGTGGAGTGTCCCTGCAGAGCAGCCGGTGTTTCCCCAAGTGCAGGTCTGGGGCTTGCCAAGCTCCAAATAGCATCCACGTGTCTTGCAAGCAGTGGGTTGTCCTCGGTTGGTCTCGTGGGGAATCTGGTGACTCAAGAAGCTTTAATGGCAAGGAGCGCATCCTTTTTTTAGCCCCTGGTGTGGTTTTATTCCTTCAGTATTTCTCTTGCTCCCTGTGGCTGGGAAGTGCTGTGCTACGTTATTTGTTGTCATGCCATGAACATGTTTGTGTCTAATTCTTGGAAGGTAAGAACGCAGGAAGGATTCCTTTGGCGCCCTCTCCGCTATATGTTGTGCATTTGTAGAGGACAGGCATACCCTGATCCGTGAAGTAATTGGTTTGCCTATCTTTCTTGCTGCAGTGTATAAATACAGGGAGAGGCAAGATTTATTGTATTATGCTGTATAGTTGTTTGCAAGAGCGAAGGTTCCTGGGGAAGAATATTAATCTAAGAGTAAACATATTTGAGGAGACTTCCAGGCTGGCCCTTCCCTCTGTAATACACTGGTGGCAAAAACCACAGAAAGGAGGACTCTGGCAGCTCACCTCTACCCAAGAAGACTCTGAGCTGGAGCAGGGTTTAACTACAGTGGATCTCACAGCCTCATTTTTATGTTGATGACTTGCTCTCGTCAAAGCAAGAACAGCTTCTCAGCTTACTGGGTCATTCATTTGGCCACAGAATTGTCTGGAACGAGCTAGTTACTTCAGGTTAGCATTTCCACATCCATATATATATACTCACGTACATGTGCTGTGCATGAAATATACTCAGTAATATTTCTTGACCTGCAGTCACATAACTAGTCATGGCTTTCCTCGGCAGCCCTTGTACTTTCTGACTTGGAAAAAAGATGTCGTAGCTCATTAGTGCTAGGGAGACAAAGACATGTAAGCAAGTCTGCTGATGCTGCTTTTTCCGTTTAAAATCCTGCAACACATCCAGGGGTTTAAGATGCATTTTCTCAGGGGGTTCCCCTGCCCCGAGTTCCCTGCTGTTTACCTTTTGCGGTCACAATTTCCTGATTACAATGGCACAGTTTTGGGAAAGGTTTTAAGCGCTTCGACCGCCTTCAAACCTTGTGTTGCGCAATTATTTTCTGCTGCTGCTGGCGCCTGACAAAGATCTGGTTTCCAAACAAAGGCATAGAGGCAAATGAGGCAGCAGACCTTGCAGGAGATAGAATATTGTCTGTGTGATTAAAGCTCTTTTATTAGGCTGTGGTCTGTAATGGGAGAGAAAAAGCATGATCTCCGCTGATCTGCATTTTAAACGCTGTTGAGGATTAGCAGAGGGGCAGCAGATGCACCTATTGAGCTGTAAAGGACGGGATTCAAAGCCGTATCGTGCAGATGGGAGATTATTGTCCTGCGCTTCCCCGCGTGTGCCAGCGGTACTCCCGTGGCACGTCTCATCGCCATTACCCCACTCGTCCCGCAGCACGCTGCACGGTGCTGAACCCACCCCAGCCCCGGCGTGGAGCTGAGAGGGTGCTCGGCCGCCCTGCACAAGCCGAAACAGAGCCATGGCAGCCATTCTGCTGCCACCCATGGGATTCTGCCGTGGGCACCCGATGGTTCTCAGTCTTCCTTCCCCTCCCTGACACAGGCAGCTTAACCCTTCCCGTCGGAATAGCTCACCGTAACCACGCTGCCTGTCACTGTGCTGCGGACCAGCCCTTTTCCTGGGGCACAGCAAGTGAAGTGGCGGGGAAGAGCAGAGAGATTTTCCTTTGCTGCTTTTTCTGTTCTTCTGTCATCGCTTCCGGAAATCAGCATCCTTTATCCTAGCTGAAATATACCATTGCTGTTTCTTTGCTGTTGTCGTTTTCATTTAGTGGATCATAAATTTGAAAGCTCTCCCCCCAAATGTATGCATTTGTGTATCACACAGGAAGGACCCCACTATCACTCTCGGCTTTTCTGCTGTAGCTCTGGAATGGATCTGGTGACACAAATGGAATTATTCTCCTTTTATCCTGCTCTGGCAGAGTTGGGGGTTGTGTGAAATTTAATAGAAATGATGGTGTTCTGGCCAATTTGCCCTTTTTTCCCTTTTTTTCTCCCTTTCAGTTTTTACCTGCTCACACCGACTTAAAAGGTGATTGTGGTATGTCCTTGGTTCCCAGCTCTGCCACAGGGTTTCACTGTGACCCTCCGCAAGTTACCCGATTTCTATGTGCCTCAAGCCTTTATGTTCAAGCAGATAAATAGTGTATGATTATACACGCACCCTTTGGCAGCTTTAACTATTTGGATCATAACCGTCTACCCCAAGGCAGGGGTAGCACCTGTGCTGTGAATGCGTGACGGTTACCAGAGCAGACTTCTGGTTTGGGGTTGAGTCTTCCAATATGAGCAGCAATAAAAATTCCACAGGGCTCTCATTCATGTTAATTCTATTACGTATTTTCTCTTTAAAAACTGTCCTGAAATATGTTTATGAGGCTTGAAAATTATTAGGGAAACCAATTATTTTCTGCAGCATCCTATTCGTGTGATAAATGTGTCATAATGTTAGACTTCCCTTGTGGCAGCTTGGATATCACCTCATGCTTTGAAACATGCTCATATGGGGGTAAGAGAGGTGGGTGAGAGTGCAAATTCCCATTTATGTGTAAATATGAACCTCTTTGCTCCTTGATTAGTGTTGGTTCTACCTGGTATACCTCAGTAGCTCCACCGCTTCCTAGACACTTCTTTATGTCTTAAAGGTAACCAAGCTGAGTTTAGATTTCCCAATCACACCCCTACTTCCCTGTCTTCAAGAGCTGAGTCCCCGCATTCGGCAGCAGCTCAGGACCGAGTCTTTGAACCACAAGGCAGGGCTCCAGGTGCAAGTACCTGAGTGCAGACGTGGCAAGGATGCAGCGGAGGCTCGGCTGTAGCAGAGCGCTCTTGTGTGGGGAGGTTCTGACCTGGGGCTGCTCTCCTGGCTGTGAAGAGGAGGATTAGCGGAAGAGCAGAGTTGATGAATTGAAATCATTTATATTTAAATCAAGGTGATTTAAGTAGCAGCTTTTTATTATTGTTTAAATCAGCAAGGACAAAAGCTTGATTTCATTTACGGATTCCATTTTTATTTGTCATTTGTAGGTTTTCTTTCTTTCCCTAATGAAAGGTTAATTTTCAAGTTGGTGGCTGTCTGGGTATGTTGATATGCAAAGAAAAAAACCATCTTTATACAAAATTCAGTATTCTTTTTCTGTGGTTAGAAAGACATTCTCTACCAGTGCCCATTCACTGACACTATAATGTAGTTAATGTGCAATTGTTTGCATGCTTTTTTAAAAGAGTTTTTTCATTATGGATCGACTGCCGTTTTCTACTCGCTGTAGATGGACACACATTCTTTATTGGTTAATTTGCATGGACATCTCTTTGGATTGGAAATTCAAGTGACATCAAATTGATACAAAAGCTTAACAGCCATTGTTTATTATCCAACTGTGGTTGTTCCATTTCGGAATAAACATAAAAGGAAGGAGAACAAAACTGCTTGTTTTAAACAGTTATGCCAGCGTGTCAGGTACCTGTAGCCAGACACCTTGCATCCAGGGGTGTTTCAGTTCTTTATTTCAGGCATCTTCATGTAGTTGTTAGTAGGATTTACAGCTGATGGTGTCGTCAGAGGGAATCCTTCTTCGTTTTTGACAGTTTAAGCACACAGGACACAGATGTGCCTTAATTCCCTTTAATCTGACCAGAGGAGAGCACCTCTTGCTCTTTCTCAGCTCTGCTGTACTCAGCTGCGACCGTGCTCGGCCTTAGTTTAGACAAACGCTGTGTGAGAAGCAAGACTGTGCTTCTGCCGCCTGGAGCCTGCTGGGGCTTCTGTCCTGGGGAAGGGAAGGGATCTGGTGCTGAGGACTCTACAAGTCGTGTACCTGCAAGTATAAATGGTCCCTCAGGAAACTTAGGACATGGCCTCCAGCAGCTGGAGTCTGGGGGGTTAAATCTGTTCCACGCTGTACTGTTGTTAAGGTTCAAATTATGTTACAGACATGCTTTCAGGCCTGTGTTTCTCTTGTCTGTAGCCAGTAGTTGTGGTGGTTTTACTTGGGTGGGTGGCCGAGCTCCACCACAACCGCTCTCTCACGCCCCCTCCTCAAAGAGGAACGGGGAGAAAATACAATGAAAAGGGCTCAAGGGTTGAGATACGGACGAGGAGATCGCACAGTAATTATTGTTATTGTGACGGGCAAAACAAGCTCAGCATAGGGAGATAGTAAGATTTATTGCCTATTACTAACAAGCTAGAGAAGCGAGAAACAAAGGAAAGAAACCAAAAGCACCTTCCCCCCCATCCACCCTCTTCCACCTCCTCCCCCCGAGCGGTGCAGGGGAACGGGGGAATGGGGGTTATGGTCAGTCTATAGCGCTTCTTTGCTGCCACTCCTTCTCGGTCACTCTCGTCCCCTGTGCTGTGGGGTCCCTCCCACGGGATGCAGTCCTTGCTGAACTGATCCGGCGTGGGCTGCCCACAGGCGGCAGCTCTTCAAGAACTGCTCCAGATATGGGTCCGTACCACGGGGTCCATCCCTCAGGAGCAAACTGCTCCAACCTGGATCCCCTACAGGCAGCAGCTCCTGCCAGGTCACCTGCTCCTGCGTGGTCTCCTCTCCACGGGCTACAGGTCCAGCCCGGAATCTGCTCCGGCAGGGGTCTTCCGCGGGCTGCAGCCTCCATCAGCGCAGGTCCACCTGCTCCACCGTGGTCTCCTCCACGGGCTGCAGGGTGGAACCCTGCTCCACCGTGGTACTCCATGGGCTGCAGGGGGACAGCCTGCTTCACCATGGTCCTCACCACAGGCCGCAGGGGACTTCTGCTCCAACGCCTGGAGCACCTCTCCCCCTCCTTCTTCACTGACCTTGGCGCCTGCAGGGCTGTTCCTCACTCCTCTCACTCTCCCAGCTGCTGTGTGGCACAGTGTTTTTTTCCCTGTCTTAAATATGCTCTCACAGAGGTGCAAACAACATCACTTATTGGCTCGGCTCTGGTCAGCAGTGGGGCCCTTACCAAACATGGGGCAGCTTCTAGATCCTTCTCACAGAAGCCACCCCTATGGCCCCCTGCTACCAAAACCTTGCCACGTAAACCCACTACAATAGTCTACCTCAAAAGGACATGTTGTGGACCCGTGGTGGGTCTCAGGAAGCAGATCCTCTGTTTATGGCTGTGCAGTTACACCATTTTGTGACGTTATGCAAGTCACTCCAGCTTGCAGTGCTTCCCATCCTGTGCTTTTCTGTCCAGCTGAACCACGGGCAGTGTTTTGCAGCTGAGTTACCAGCATCAGACTTCCCAGCTCTGTTTGGAGACTGATGCTTTCCTTCATTTGTCCTTTGCTAGAGTTCTCAATTCTCATTTAAGTCTTTTTCAATCCTTTCCATGTTATGTTTCTTTTTTAATTATTCCCATAATAAGATTTGGACTACAACCTCTAGCCTTTAGTATCTAGAGCACAGAGGGTCACAGAGAAATAATGTTCCTGCTGGATGCCTGCCCTGCCAGATGAATGCTGTACAACCGATGATGATTCCCTTGCTCAGGGAGAGACTCTCACATCACCTACCCTATGCAACTTGCCGTAGCCTTGAGGTGCAAGTGGCCTGACCTGCAGTACAAGTGAGGAATAGCATGGCACTTCCCACTCATTTAGGAGGCTCATAACATAAAGCCAAAGTGTGTAATGTTCCTAAGCGCCAGACAATATTTTCTGTTTTCTTTGCAGGCAGGATCCCTTAAGGCCAGTGTTTTTGCAGAAAGTGATCCATGATTTGTCTAATGCCATTATTGCCGGTAGTGTACACTATTGTCTCGGTGTGTTTATCCCCTGTGTACGTCGGGACGCTGAACAGGCACAGCAATCTCCATTATTTGTGAGCCGCCTCCTCTTCTGAGCGTGAGTGGCTCTGAGTCAACAGCGAGCTCCTCTGCGGCTCTTGCTTGAGCCTGAGCTGTGCTGTGCAGCCTTCTCGGAGGGGCTGGCAGGGCTGCGGCTCGTCTCTGGCAGTAGGATTTGGAGGATCCCGAGGAAGTCGGTGGCCTCACAGCAGTGTGCTTGTGGGGAGAACCAGATCGTCATCTGGGAATGTCATTCCTGAGGGTTGGGTTTTTTTAACTTTCCCTAGACTTCGTAGCTTGTATGGAGAAGATGCTTACTGGTCTTTTGCTTGTTTCTATCTACTTATCTAGGCTTACAGCTTGTCCTTCTGCTTAAGCTGATTTTTTGGATTGAATCTTCTTGAGTCTTCTGACACCTTGTGCTAACTCTGTGGGGCCATGAAATAGAAACAGAATAGTAAGCAATCAGGGAAAAACCCTGGGGATGAGATTCTCTGTTGACATCTAGATCAGCTCATTCACTGTTTATCCATCTTAATTGTAGCTTTGGCCTTGAACTAGCGTTTGTGGGGAGTGAAATTTCGGGATGGTTTGCTGATACCAAGAAATTACCAGTCTGAGTAAAGGCAGAACCCATTCCTGTGTCGGGAAGTGGAGCAGTAACAGGCCCTGTAGATTTGAGAACAACAATCCCTGCAGGTTTGTTTTGCCTTAGTGGTCGTAGTATAACATGGTAACAGTTGAAAACATCTGGCATAGCTGTGAGCTCTTCTACAGCCAGATCTTTCAGCTTTCCTCATTCTCTGCAGCAGCACCATTAGAGGAAGCAAAGTCTGCATAGCTGTAGTTTGCTGATGAACAAACTCATCTGCAAATTGCTTAAACAGGTGAGTCTGTACAGATTTCGTTGTTCACCATCCCCTTCAGTGAATTCTTCCAGAAGAGAGAAATTCACTGTGGGATCTCCCACCAACCCAGGTAGGGGTTGTTGCATAGAAATCCTGGAACAGGAGCATGACACAAAGATGTGTTTTGGCAGCTCAGGTCTCATGCCACTGTCCTCTTATAATCGACGGCTCCTGCCTGAGTTGGAAATTGCACTGTATTTCAGGACATACTTAGCCATAGCTGCTCCGGTATGAATATCCAAGTGATGAAGCTGTGTATCAGAAGGTGGGTTGGGGTGTGCATGTTTGTGTTTATCCAGCCACCTTTCTTTTGAAAGGAAATTAAATTCACTTTATTTTCTTTCTTCTTTGTGGAGGCACAGCTGAGCTTTCTCTCTAGGTATTACATTGTTTCTCATAAACCTTACCTTAAATTAATGAGGAGCTTGGGCCTTTTCTGTGCAGGTGTATTGAATATGACCCCCCACTTTCCTCTCTTGGTAAGGAACGCAGTGAACTGGTTGTAGTGAAGTTTGTACTACATGAGCAGGCAGCTCCTGTTCTTCTCGGTGTAGAAGTCGATAAATGCTTTCAGCTCCATGCTGTGACCTGAGCCATTAGTCTCACATTAAAGAAAATACTTTTGAAAATTGGGGGTTTTATATGCTTGTTTCTGTTCATTAAAATGATAATAGTCTAATTATTCTGACCTTTAATTCCGTTTGCTTTGACTTTCCTTTTCTTAAGCCAGAGATCAGTTTTCAAGTGGTCTTTCTTCCCATTGTCCTAAGCCAGAGGCTTGGGGTTTCTTTCTCATATTCAGTATAATTAAAAAAATGTTATATGCTAGATTTCTTATACTTTGTACAGAGGAACATCTTAGGAAGTGGGAAAAGCGGTCCATCACAATTGTCATGAGCTCTCTGCTCTCACAGTGTTATACAGCGTGATGCACGCACTCCACTACGGAGGGCAGAAAGCTCTTAAATCATTTGCTGAAACTGGGACTGCATAGGCCCACGTGTAGGGCTGTAGGAGTCACTTTAAAAATCAGAATCTTACAAAGGGTATTTCTTCCACACCCTCTTGGAAGGTCTCAGTATCATTTTGAAAAAGACTGAGGCCTTTTTCTGTATCTGGGAGCCACACACAGAGCAGGGAAGATGAGATGTCCCCACTGTGCTCTTACCCAAATCTGGGCCTGACTCACCTCTTGTACGTGATAATGGGGTAGTTAGTGTGTGGTGGGAGAATCCCCCTGAAAATAAATGAAATTACATCAGTGTAAAAGTCTCACTGGCTCAAAGTCTTCCCAAGATAATGAAGTCCTTTCCAGCTCCTTTGGAGGCTGTTGGCTGAGTAAGGAAGAAAGTCCCAAATCGGAGAGGGAAATCCAAGGGAGCTCCACTTGGAAATCCAAGATCAGCCCCTACTTCTGCTGGGTGCAGAGCAAGTTGTTGTTGGGAAAAATTGTCACTGTAAAACCATCTGGAGGGTGCAAGAGCTGCCCGGTCTAGTTCTACCCTGGCTGCATACGAGCCCTATCCGACTGCCCTCAAGAAGCCCTTTGGGAATTTGGGTAAGCGGGAGGTGCTGCGTGCACACAGGATCTGCGTTGGGCACTGTGTTCATGGCGTGGGTGCAGGCAGAGCTAAGCCCCGTCACTTCTTGAGGCACTGGTGAAGCGCAGCACACCGACAGTCAGCGCACAGACCCGTAGGAACCCGTCAGGGGGTGATAAGGGATGTCAGAGGGCAGGGTAAGCTGCAGCAGTAGATGAAGTGTTTTGCGGTGAGCCTCATCTTGTGAAGAGCACAACCTCTGTCTTCTGTAGAAAGGCTTTCCTTGCTAGCCCCTCTTTTTAGTGAAGTTCCTAATATACACAGAGCCTGGCTGAAACAGGCCCGGCTGCAGGGAGGGTCGGGAGGCCGTCAGGAGGAGACAAGTGGAGGTAGGATGGAAGGGTGGTGAGGAGAAGGAGATGGGAGAAATGAGCGTGGAAAATGGGATTAACATGAGCTAAAAGCACACATGAGGAACTGTTTTTCCCCTCTTTCTCCTCCTGTCTTTCCTTCCTCACCTCCTCTTGCCCTTCTTGCAGTGTTCCCTCATTATTAGTGCATCAGTCCTGCTCAGTGGATCACTGGATACCGTGGCTCATTACCCAGACGTTACCTAGTTCTAGTGACATGTTTCCTAAAGGATATATTAGGCAGGATAGACAGAGCTCTGCTGGCTTCCTGCTGTACCTGAAAATGGCCAGTTTTGGTCATCTCCTGACAAATGAGTAACGAGGTCTGAAGGGGGTCGTGCAGCTCCGCGTTCCTCAAGGAGGGCTTTGCAAGGAGACGTGCAGCTCTGGCTGCTGGGTCTGCAGCCTCAGGGATGGAAAAAAAAATTATATATATATATATATATATATTTCCTTTTCTTTCTTTTTCATTTGAAAGCTAGGAAGCCACTCATCTGTGTCCCTGTCGGCAGGGGTGGGGGTGCCACCCCAAGGCTTTCACACGCCCAGGAAGCTGAGGTCCGTACCTCGTTGGTGGCAGCAAAGCTTAGTCTCTTGGTTGGGTTTGTATGGGAACAAAGCCTTGAGCTGAAACAGAAGCTCAGCCCACTGGACATCACAAGCTGCTGAGAGCTCCCAGAGGACTTCAGGAGTTTGTTGGGGTTTGGCTGATGGGTAGCAGCATTTTACAAAAGCAGCATGGCTGTGTCCACCAAGCCTTGTATCCTGCTCCCCTGGGGGGCCTCTTCAGTCGCGTGGGTGTGTGTGGCAAGATGGGAAAGGCGGCATGTCAGAGGGACTCAACAGCCACGTTCTTCACTATATTCAGCAGGCACAAAGAATTTCTGAGATGTATTGATTTATGAAATATTGTAAGAAAGAGACCAAGATAAAAATCAATAGAGGTGATGTTGGTTCTGTGTGTTTTGATCCTGCTGAGCTCGGAGGATGATCCTACCATAATCTCTGAGGCATACAGTGTAAAACCAGCTCCCGGTGAGCTGCTGTTTATCTATGTATGTGTCTCTTGTTCTCTAGTATCAGGCATGTGGATCCAGTCACATCTGAGCTGATGCGTTGCTCTTGCCCATCTCCGAGTGTAGGCGCGTGTCCCTTGGGCTGCCTGGGCCACACACGTTTGGCAGTGCTTGCAGCTTAGGAGAATAAACCTGGGCTGTAGCAATTCAGTGCACAGCTTCCCTGGGCTCCGAGCTGAGGCGTGTGAATCCCAGCACTGATGAACATCTCCTTCCACGCTCCTGCTGAGCGTTTGAACTCTGGCTTTAGTCCTACTGTAATTACAGTTTATTCAATTTAGAAATGGTTATTGCATGAGCCCTCAGAACAGCCTTTTAGCACTAGAATCTCTCCGTAGAACAGCTCATGGTCAAATTATTTCATTACCAGTGTGGGTAGCTCCATCCTCATCCTTTTAGATTTGTAGACGACCCTGCACCTCCTTTCCCCACACGCAATTATAAATTGATACTGTGTAATTTGTGTGTCACTTGATATAAGACTGTTTATTTTAAAGTCAGTAATTAGAGATAACAATTGCTATAGAAAAATAAACATCTGCTCAACGAGAAGACTTGAGTAATTAAGGGCAATTATTGGTTTCCATAAGTAGGATGCTCGGTAACAAAGTTCTTTCCAGTGCAGCCAAGACGAGCATAAGATGCATGTTTTAGGAAACCAGAAAAACAGTGTGCTAGAAAACTTGGGACGTAAAATGGAAACTATTACTAAGAAATAATCTAGAGCTTTCTTTCCAGATTATATTTAAGATGCAATTTTCCTGGGTGTAATATGTAAAACTTGCATAGCATTTTAAACCCCATCCCCTCATTTCCAGCATTCTTTGTAAGGATTAATCATTTAATCCGTCTACAGTTCTTGCAAGGCAAGTAAGTGTCATTATCCTTATTTTACGGCTATGGAAATCGTTTTGCTGTGGGCCACATTTTAATCCGTCTTCCACTGTTGTAGATCTAAAGCAACTTCAGTGTAGTCAGCAGAGTTAGGCACTGTAACTGAACTGATTTAACCCTACTTGAAACTAGAGTATTTGAGAAGACAGCTGTTGAGAATAAGGAGCAAGAATATTACTTTAATATTACTATGCTTTACTTGAGTTATTTTAATGCTTTTATTTGCTTTAAGGATTGATTCTCTAAACTGGCATCCTTGAAGGTCTGCAGATCTTGCAAATATCAGTGCGTGTAGTTTTCAGGTATCTCATACCTGTAAATAATTCTAAGATTTATAACAGCAGCCTCCAATTTGTGGGGATAAATCACATTACTTGTGTTAAAAATCGTATGTACAAATCTCATATGCAGCAACTGTGTATGCATACTGAGCTGTTTAAAAAACAGTGTTCTTGGGTTCGTTCAGCCTAAGATTTTTGTTCCTCTTTTAATTCAAATAGTTTGTTACCACACTAGTCTGAGCCCTAATGTAAACCACAAATGCTTGTGTCCTGCAGTGCCTAGATTAATATTTGTTGGGTATTCAGTGACTTGAATTAATTGGCAATTAGCTAGCTCACGTTAGGAGTAATGCTTCTCTCTGGACATTCCATTCATTGCTCATCCAGCCAAAAGAGATACTACCGGCCAGACCGGGGCTTTCTGCTTTGCTTTTTTCAAGGAGAAGTTTTTTGACACTGTGCTTTGTCATAAAACGAACAAGCGACAGGAGACATGCAGAGGATCTTCTGAAATCAGGGACTGGTTTCGCTATGGCAGAAATTTACCGGTACTTCCAGATAGGGCTTTGGGTTTGTTTAATTTCAAATGAAAATGAAAGGCCTCCATTTGCCAATGGAAAAATCACATTTATTAAACATAGCAAATGTAAGTAATAGTTTATTCCACTTGTTGAAGTAACTACAGGCCTTATGGTTAAAAAAGTGTTACTTTTGTTTAACATTTCTAAAAGATTGTGGGAGCATTATTTGTTAACACGGAGCATACCACAAGCTTTCCTGTGCTCTTCTTCCTTGTAAGCCATCTTTCCCTTGTGCCATCTGGAGTTCCTGTTGCTCGTTGGTTAAAACCTGTGACTTTTAATTATAAATGAAAGGCCAGTGTTAGCTTATGCATCCCCTTGCTTTTCAGTGTGTTCATTTTTCCTTCTTGACTCCCCAGCCTGAAATTACGGAGCTGTTTGGGTGCAGTTCAGTGGCTAAGATCAAAAGCAGCCCAGTGTTCGCAGCTGGTAAGAAGTGGCAGCCCGTTTGAGAGCCCCAGGGTGTCAGTGCCCAGAGCTGCCTGTGGATGCAGAGCTGCAGTACACCAGGAGGAGCGAGTGCCTGGCAGCTACATGGGGCGCTGGGGAAACATCCGTCTGCAAGCGCTCCATTCCCCCAGTTTCTCAGATTTCCTGCCAGGACAGACCAGAGTTGGCTTTTACAGTTGTGAAGATTACTCGCCTGCATTTGAGGGTTAATCGCGTCTGAAGCAGACAAGTTCAAACTCTGTTTGTTGCCTTGGTAGCCTTGCCTTGAGCCAAGCCAAGGCGAAATGCCCTCTTAGCGGCAGCCTTGGTTCTTCTCCTTTGGGGACCACACAGGAACTTCTGCCGGGCCAAACATACAGATAAGCTGTAAAAGTAAGCACCTAACATATTGACACACTGGTGCTGGGGGTTCACTGTAGACCTGAGGTGCTCATTAGCAGCAGCGTATGCAGCCAAAGGTGAACTGGAAGACCACCAGCCCCTACCAGAGCCCTACAAACAGCACCTTAGCCACTTGTTTCTGAGCATGTGTTCTGCTATTTCCATTTCAGTAATAGCTCAGCAGTTTACTCACGTGGTTGCTTCTTATTCTCTCTAAGGATCTGTCATTGTACTGATATATAATACGTTGTGAATGTTTTATGTTCTGTATGCCAGTAAAGAGCCATGCTGACCATCAGGAGCTCACAGGAGTCAGATGCCTGTAAGCCATCTCTGAGTTGTAACTCCGTAGGCTGGAATTGCCGGGACCAAAGCTGAAGTCCAGAATACAAGTCCTTCGTTGCCCCAGCTCACTTAGGATTTTCTCCTAGTAGTAGTAGGACATTCTCCTATAGTTGGTCTACTGTCAGGGTTTTATTTTGGTAGGGTGGCATGCAGATGTCAAAGGCAGGGAAGGTGGGGAGGCACAGCAGAGCAACAGGTTTTATTTTTATCCGAAAATTGCATTCACTGAATTTACTGCTGTGAAAAGTGCTGTCTTGGGCTGTTCAGAAGGTTGTCTCAGAGTTATCTCCACAAAACAGATAATGGTGACAGTATATTTTTTCTCACTTTTTAATGTATGTATTAAGAAAAGAGGAAAAATGCATTAGATCTGACAGGCGTTTTCTCATTTTGTTCTCTGGTACACTGGTGTAAATCAGAAATAACTTCCTGAGGTTGGTGGAATTAATTCAATCTAAAATCATTGTGATAGTATCAGTGTAATTTTTTGAGGTGTGTAAGGCCTTCTGATTGTTGATTTATGTCATTATCAGAGTAAACAGAACAGTTTAATCTTAATTTCTCAGTTTCTGTGGTAGGTGAGTAGCTGAAGGGATGCTGTGAAGATCACCTGTGCGATATGATGGTGTCCCAGGAGTTGGTGGTGTCTTTGGCTTCAGTGACTCAATGGCAGGATGCTGCAGCGAGGACGAAGGAAAAAGTAGTTTACATATCAGCCAGGTGCAGTGGGACAGATGTCTTGACTTGGGAGGAACAACATTTAAAATCAAGTCTTGAAATGTGAGGTTCCATTTTCTTTGGGGGAAGAGAAAGTAGCTGTTCGCCACCTTTATTGAACTCTTAAAATAATGAGTCTGCTGCATGTTACAGTGCAGCACCATGTCACATATCCTGGGAGTCTGCATATAAATGACTGAGCTAGAACTCCTGCAAAGATTTGGCAATGTAAGGGGAGGGAGTTCAGAGTGATGCAAAGAGCGTGATGCAGAGCTGTGATTTGTGTTGGAAGAAAGCAGTAGGCACGGGTTGAGGCCGTGCGCGTACAACAAAGACGTGCCAGGCAGGCACTGTCCAAACACAGAGCAAAGCCAAAGAGAAGCAGAAGTGAGGCTGCAGAGGCTGGGAATGGTGAACACAGAGCCCATGGTGCTACAGGTAATAAAATAAATGTACTGAGTGGACAAAATTCAGGCGTAAGAGTGAGGATTTGCTGGACATCACGGCGTCTTCCCCCAGCTGTGCTCCCCTGCTGCTCGAGGCAGAGGACAGCCCATTGCCACGCGCAGTTTCAGATGGAGCTGTCAGCGCGCTGCGTTCTTAATTTTTGTGACTTGGTTGTGTCATGGCTGAAAGTGAGGGTGTCAGCACTTAACCAGATGAGACTGAAGGATTACGTGACTGGAAATATCCAGAAAACTTGAGCGCACCGTAAAAGAGAGATGACTGGAAGTGAGTTGGGAGGTTATTTCTTGGCATAATAACCCGTGCTTAATTGTTCAGCATCTGTCATTAACCGTGCAGCAAAAAGATGAACAAATATCTGTAGGAGATTGCTAGAGCCCCTGATGAAACTCTAGTTCACCTCTCTGGGGACAGCTTGAAGTAAGGCAGTGGTCTTTGTGTTTCATCCCTTGAAGATAAAGCGTGAAGTCCTGTGGTCGTCATTTCTCTGGCCTGCAGATCTGTTGTGCTCACTTTGCAGATAAAGCAACACTTTTGGCTTTGGCGTTTGGGACAGGGAATGAGGTCAGGATCTTAAAAGGCACCCAACGCAGGAGCTGCAGGCTGAGCTGGACTTTTTCTTACTGCAAGTATCACTGCTCATAAATGCTCTGCGAAGCCCTGCAGGTCTTAGTGCCACCAGGGAGGTGCCATTTCTTCCTCAGGTTATAACTGAGTTAAGCCAAATGCCAGCTTGGCACATTACATGTGGAGTGGGACGGAGTCCAGCCTGTTAGGTGGTGTGCTGCGTGCGCACATTTGACGGGAGTAAAAGCTGAAGCAAACAGATCTCACTTGAATAGGCCAACAAAGTAAAATTTTTCGGGGCAGAAATTTTGTTAACGGAGATAGAGTTGAGAGCTCGGGAGACTATGTTTAACTCACTCATGGGAGATCTCTTGATGTACTTTAATGCGAGTCAGCAGATTCAGATCAAAATTCTGCAGACGGTAATACTTTATGTTACTTACCTCTTTCTTTTAATTCTTGGAGTTTTATTCCACATTTCTGACAGCTCAGACATCCTGATCCTAATGGGAATACTGGTATCCTTTTGCAAATATAACCATTTAGCTGCACTCCTGTGTGAGGATGTAGATATTAACAAGGATATAGTAAATAGTAACAAATAAGAACAACTTAGTATTGTATCAGCACATACTGATGTTCCTCCATTCCTGTGTGGCATTCATCACGGTGTTAACTTTATACAGCAGGATAAGTTTAAAATAGGAGGAGAAAACTCGATTAAGTACCTGATTAAGTTTTTATTACGAACCTGAAAGCTTTGAAAGGGGCTGGAAGAAATGTAGTGACCATGTCTACGCTGCAGCCATTTGACCATCCAGTCTGGTGGATTTCTGAGCTTTCAGTGATGTCAGGTGTTGGCAGAAGCCCCCAGTCTAGTGCAGTTAAATTGGCAGAAGTTTACTTCTTACCGGTAGAACAGCATTTCAGCAACAATACAGCTTTGATGGGAGAAATTGCAGCGGCGTTAAGGATGCTGGCAGCTTCACTGCCAAGTGGTCGCAGTGTGGGCTGCAGGGTCTTCATTACTCACAAGATTTCATCTGGCAGGAGGAGGGGCTAATGGAAATTTGTTGGCATATAAATAGCCAACTGCTGGGTAATGTACAGATAGCAAAAATCTCAACAGTCGATAGCTGTAACCAATTGTTTTTTTCTGTTTTGCTGTTTCTCCTGCAGGGCTTGTGAAGTTGGGGGTTCACTGTGTCACATGTCAGAAAGTCGCGATAAAAATTGTCAACAGAGAGAAGCTCAGCGAGTCGGTGCTAATGAAGGTAATTTTCTAATGGGAGATTAAAAAAAAATAAGTTCTTGGCGCTGTCTTCTGTTCCATGCAAAATTAATATCTTTAATTACGTTTAACAAACATCCCTGTCAGTACTAGGATTATGCAGAGCATAATAACAATAATTCAGTTATGGGGGAGGCGAGGGCAGCTGAAATTAAACGGGAGCACTCCTGTGCTTTGAGAACAAAATTAATGGTCAGCTGCAGAGTTGTTATTTCTCTGCTGGGGCAGCTGTGTGTTGGGCATCGTGAGTTTCACCACTGGAACAGGGCAGAGTGGTTGCAGTATGTTGCAGACAGAGGGGTTCACATGTCAGTGGGAAGAGATTTCAGTGAGGTTGGTAAATCTCTTGTTTGTATACTCCTACTGCTCGCTCTTCTGCATGGGTTCGTTATGATCTGATGTGCTGGGGTCCACAATTGTTTTTAAGCTGGTGTAATTCTGTTAACAATCCACAGAGCTGTGGCATTGGAAGCGATCAAAGAGTCTGTCCCAATGACAGTAGTGTTCAGAAGAGCTTAATTCATTTTTTACCTAGTCTTGTGATATACATTTCCTTACACAAATGTCATTGACTGATCTTGGAAACCTAAAAATAATAATAATAATAAAAACCTACTTGCATAAAAGTTTATTCATGTGATTTGGTGACATGAGGGGCTAAATTCAGCTTGTGGGGTTGAGCAGAACTGCACTGCAATCAACAGAATTCCATTAAGCTGTCACCTCCAAAAACAACTAATGGATCTGCAGGCATCATTGAGGTAACTTCCCTGTGAGCACATGTAGCATATATCTTTACGCTGCCATTTCTTGTATGTACGTGTCTCTGCCAGCTGTTTTCAAGCACAAGTAAGTATGGCGACCTTAAGAAGCAAAAAGAAAAAGGAGATTAAAGGAAGATGCAAACAGTGAATGCTAGGTGTACAATGTAAGTTTATTTGTTCAAAGAATGATTCTGAAAGTTGATACTCAATTGTAATGTGCCTCAGACTCATCCTTGTGGAATTTCATTGAAGTATTCCATCTCCTGCAGCACTGTGGATTCAAACAGTGTTATAGTAGAGACCAGAAATTAGAAAGTGAAATAGATAAGAAAACTGCAACCTTAAAGGGAGATTCACCAGATGAGTGGAACACAATGAAAATGAAAGAAGTGTGTAAATGGTAACATCTGAATGAGACTCTAAAAACTTTGAATATTTTCCAGAGCAACACAGTAGGAATATTTTTTAAAAACATGAGCATTATGTTAGCTGAGAGACACTCTGGCTGGTATCTATCAAAGACTTTATTTACCTCATTGATTTTCAGAGTAGGAGGCAAATCACGGAGCATAGCAAAGTGAGCTCTGCTTTCGTTTTGTTGCATTACCTCAGTTGTAGTATGAAATCTGAGTAATGAGGTGATGGCTAGGCCCTTGTTTGTACAGCCGCATGCTGAAGAGTGCCATGTTTTCTGTAAGCCTGTACAACATCCTTCTCAGGAGGAAACCATGTGTTGTATCGTGATCCTCATTTTCAGAGCATTCACGGTGAGATTTTCTCTTTCAAGGATTCTGTTCTCCATATTAAGGAGGCTGGAACAACAGATGGGGTTGAAGTGGTTAGCCCAGATCTTGCAGAAACTCGGTAACCAGATGTCTTTTCAGGAACGCCCTGTGTCTGATGGTCAGAGACAGGGCTCGAGACTTCTAAGTGAATTTGGAATTGAACTGTACTGTTAGCCAGCTTAATCCAGCCTGGCTGCTGGGGAAAAATGCTTCAGCTTTCGGCAGTCCCAGCGTGACCATTGCCAGGCAGAGCTGACAGCCTGCTGCAAGGAGTCAGCAGCCGCAGGGGAGCAGCCACCAGGGAAGCCAAGCTGTGGTGGTGTGGTGGCATTCCTGCTTCGCAAATCTTCCCGCTCGCTTATCAGCTCCAGTGACTCTTTGCCAGTGGGCTGTGCAGAACAGGCTCTGGAGCTGCGTCAAGACCACAGCTACTCTTCCAAGCCAGGCCCAGATTGATGGGTTTTGCTTTAATCCATCCTTGGACAGAAAAACTGGATCTGACAAATCCGCGCACCTGCCGCATGGAGCTGTAAAACCACAGTGCTGTGGCCATTTATCCTAGAGCATAAGGAAGAAGTCTGCTCAGAGTCCTTTCAACATCTAAAATGACAGGCACGAGCACATGCAGCAGGCTGCTTTCTCCTGCCATCGTTATGCTATTTTGACTTGCTACTTACAGCCTTCATTTCTCCAGCGTTTTTGCAGCGAGCATTTCTTTTATTCTGTGCAGTCAGGGAACTGTCCCTTCTTTCTGCAGCTGCTCTTCATCTGAGCTGTGCAAAATTGAGAGGCATTTGGTAAAGTGCTTTCTAATCATAACGTAGTAGTATCAATATTTCTGGAGAGAAGAATTTGGAGTTGAAGCAGCTGGTCTCAATTAACGGAACTGCTGCTATGGAGATGATACACGGGTGGGCACGCTGCAGCGCAGGCTGCACTAAATGCATCATCCAAGCTCCCGCTGCCCTGTCGGAGGATGGGGCTGCTCGGCGTGCCTGTGAGCTTTCCACTTTGTGGCGCCCTGCCTTGCTAACCGCAGGCTGGGGAGCTGTGTTCCCTCGCCAGCCCCAGATGGAGCCTGCTTGGGAGCGCTGTTTGGGGGCAAAGCTACAAATTTCACAGCTGAGAACAGAAGTCCTGGTTTTGTTCTCGCTCCTGCTTTCACGCAGCTGGTAAATGCTTTGGCTGGGTGTCTTCGGTGGCGTGTTCTTCGTCCCGCTGGGCTGGAGGCCTGCCTCCCGAGGGACCTTCAGCTCACTCCAGCACGAACCCGGAGAAGGGCCTCAGAAGTGAGTGGATTAGAGGGAGTGCGTCGAGATTGAGTAGGGTTCATTAATTTCACTGAATTACTTCTGGATCACTGCTCGAGGAGAGAAGGAAATTAGGCCCAGAATACGTGAGCTAAATGTGGCCGTAAAGCAGTAAGTGTTCCTGAACATGCAGCCTCGCTGTTGATGGTTGCATTTGCAGTACCAGCGCAAGCGTTTGGAGTTTATAACTTCAGAATTTAAGACTTAAAGCAAATCTTTCCTCTGGTGTGGCTAAAGCTTGCTTGGAAATGTGGAGGAGTCTCGTAAGATGTCCTCGGAGGAGTACTTTCCTCTTTACCACCTCACCAATCCCTCACCAGAATAAGCGAAAAGAAACGCCTCCTCTTTTGGTGATCTGCCTGACGAAATACTCTTCGGAAAGGCAATGGTAGCGGAAGCAATGGGAGCATAAAGGGTGAAGAGTGAGAAGGGGACAGCTGGCCTTAGCCTAATTATTTGCACACGCAGACATCCTGAGAAAGACGCAGATGTCCCAGGCTTGATGACTGGAGCCCGGAGCTCCATATGTGTGCTTTGTGTGTGTGTGCCTTTTGTTCATTCTCACTGAATCCTCCGCTCTGGCCTTGAAGCGAGGCAGGTATTTCCAGGCTGGGGGATGGAAAGCGACCCGCTCCCTTCCGCGCCTCTCCTGTGGGGCTGGTTTGAATGATGGATGGTGGGTTCGGGGGGTGTTGTACTGCCCTGTGCTGCCAACGAGCTCTGCTTCCAAAAATCCTAAGTTGTTAGGCAGGAAGGATCATGCAGCCATCAGCATCAGAGACCCTTTATTGCCTGGAGTAGTTGAATGGAGGGACAGGTAGCAGGATGGCTTGTCAGCTTCTTGGAGCAGTCAGGATAACTTAGGAGAGCCCTCGTGTAAATAGGTATGGCTGTGCACAGTCTTTTTGTCATCTTGTGCTTCTTCAAGAGCTTCTATTTCTATAGCTGGTTGTTTCTTCACTAGCTCATCTGACTTTCTTTCCTTCCTTCTCCATTTTCTTTCAGTTATTTTTGCCTCCTTTTTAGCCCCTTTCATTATTCTATTCTCTCACGTTCAGTGATTTTTTTTTTTTACTTTCTCTTTTCTCCTTTTGCTGTGGGAAGCCGTGCATTAGCTGCCACTGTTTTGTTACTAAAACTGCTAAAATGCAACCTGGTCGAGGTGTCCATTCTTCAAGGAAAATGTTTTAAAATAGGGCACAGTTCAGGAAAGATGTGAGGGAATAAGTAAACAATCAGAGCTCATGCTTTATGAGACACTCAGAGGATTCAATCTACCTAGTTAATCAATGAGAAGGTTAAGAGAGAACTTAACCACAGTCTGTAAATACTGATAAGGATGATAGGCATTTGATAATAGAAGATACTGCAGTCCTTGGGGCAGAAAGCTTATTGGAAACTAATAGTTGGAAGCTGTAGGTAGACAGATTAAAAGTAGAAATGCTCAGCCTACTTGAGCACTGGATGAAATTTATGTTATAAATGCACACACTCACCCTTGCTTTGATTCATCTTCAACCTGGAGAATTACCCCACGTTTGTCTGCTTTCAGCACTGGAAGAGAAGAGATGAGGAGCATGTGCGTGTCTGCGTGCGTGTTTGACTCTGTGTAGGTGGTGACCAAGCTGCAGGAATGACTGACACTCATCAAGGAACACAAGCACACAAATGCAGCCTCCCCCTGCCTCTCTGGCTCTGGTTCATATGCCAGTAACAACCCATTTAGCACAGCACAGCTTCACGTGTGAGAGTCTGTCTTCTAGTTCAAAGAGACAAAAAAGCACCTTGCGATCTGAAAACCACAGGCAAATAAAAGGGGCCTCTTTTCCCTGGCTCCCTTCTGCTATAGGGAGTTTGGGACTAGGGATCTGTTACTGAATGTATAATGCAGGGTGTTTTGTTTTAAACTGGAGCTGGTGGGGAGCACTGAAAGCCTGTTCACTTGTCATCTGTTTGAGCAGTTAAAGAAGTTGAATAATTGTATTTTCCTTCAGAGGAGAATCATTCTCCGCCTCCACTTTCCACCACACCCACAAGGAGCACAGTTTGAGGTATTCGTAAGGAAGGAAGTTAAACAGGAATCACGAGCACATGATGTACCTGTCACAGGAACAAACCTGTCAAGTGTGCACAGTGCCTTTTGCTTTCTAAAGTTAGTGTGATCAATTGAGGCATTTGAGCGAGCTATAAAAATAATTGGTCCTATTTTTTTCACCCTACTTTTAATTCCACAGACTTTTATTGTGACTGTCTGGCTTAAATCTCTTTTACCAGACAAATTCTATCCACAGCCCCGTGCGTGCAAACACACAGACACAGGCAGTCTAACATCCTCATGCGCTGCCTTGGTCGTGCAGCAATAAATGTCCTTCCTAAGCCCCAGCTAGAGCTAGCTGAAACCAAGGAATACTTTTGCCATTGATTTTAGTTGATCATAACCATCATGCATGGGTAGAAAAATAATGACTCTCAGAGGTGAGATGTGCTTGGCCATCCAGTCCTTATCCACCTGTGAAGCTGCTGTCAGTAATCAGCCTCTAAAAACCCTTTGTGTTCAACTCTCTCTTTAACTGTTACCACTGTAATTGCACTGTGTTTGTATATGTATATGTGTCATACCAGGATAGGTTCGGGTTTTTAGAAACTGCTATATCCTGTTTTCACGACTCTGTCATGCCAGTGTTTGCTCAGTGTCACTGCAAAAGTTTGTCAACAGTTTAGGAGGAGGAAGATGCTGGCATCTCAGTGCTGCAGCACAGCATGCGCTTATTTCAGTGAGGACCAAGGGTAACTCAGTACGTGTGGTTTAGGTTGGTCTATGTTTTCTTTTCTGCCTTAAACTGTTTTTCTGGGGTGCAGATGGAAAGACTCCATTTCACATTGGCTTTTATTTCACATTCCAGAATCTTGTCTGGAAACCTTTCAATTATTTTTTCTTTTCTCCTGGAAAGAACCAGAATTACATCAGAAGAGCTCCAGCAGTAATGGGACATCAATCCTCAAGTAGATTGACTGAGACCCGAATTGGCTCAGATGTTTGACTCTGCATCTGTCATCTAGAATAATAAGCACCATAAACATCAATACACTGATCCATCGCACTTACGGGATATAGTCTATCCCTGTTTATAGCAGGCAAGCCATCTCAGCAAAGACTTAGTTCAAAGTTTATCTTAAGATTTTGCTGATACAACTGTGTGGTGCCTTATGGCATCAGGATTTCTTAGCTCCGTATAGCTGTTAAGAGTTTCCCAACCCAAATAAAATGTGTCATCTATGGGATATTTCAACTAGCACAGCTGTGAGCTAAGGCCTGGCATTGCACTGTCAGTTAGGGGATGTGGACTCTTTTTGTTTGTTCTCCATTTTTATATCCAACATTAAAGTTCTGCTGGTCATTTGTTAAGTGTAAACTGGACCTGTCATGGTCTATCCCTGCAGTTTGTGCTATTTAAATAGTTGGCATGAATTTTGGAAAACTCTGCAAAGGCTCAATCCCGGCACAATTAACTGTTAGTTCCAGAGCTGTCAGCTGGAGCTGGACACAATATGCCATGGGTTTGCTTTGCTGCTCTTAGAGCCTGCTAACCTCTCTAGTGGTAAGTTTTTAGGTATTTCATCATTTTCTCTCTTACCAACTGCTGTCTTTGAAGTCACTGTTTTGCATCTATGGTGTGCATGCATTTAATATGCAGGTTTGTTCATGAAGAACACTCCCACAGCAATAAACCCTTGTTTGTATTCCGCTGCTGTCCTCCCATGGATACACGTGCTTCGTATAGAGAGGAGCTGCCCGACGTTTAGTTCAAAGTGGTGTTTCTTCTCCAACTCCAAGAAAATCGTCCAGGTGCATTAATGCTAGGAGAGCTCACGCCTGTGCTCCAGTGGTCCAGCTGCCACGCAGTGCCAGAATTGCAGTCATGGTGTGGTCGATTCTTCACAATCGCAGCCTTGTCAGAACATTTGGTGCTCTTGAGCTGTACGGTGTAATATACCATGGTGTGCTCTGAGCTGCACAAGGAGGCAGCACCAATGGCTTTGTGCTGTGAGAGTGATAATAGAGATTTTACCTTAATTCTTTACAAACGATAGGGAAGGAAAGAGTGGGTTTAATCTTGAACTTCTGCATCTGTTCCGGTCTCTCAGCATGTAATGATTGCTCAGTAACATCTCTGTTACGTTATCATGCATTGCCTCTGGTGGAAATAGGGACTTTTGAAAGTGGCAAGAAATTCTGGGGTGCCAAACCCAGTGGCAGGCTGGATTTTTCAAGAATATCCAGTGATAACTTGAAAAAGTCAGACAACCAAACTCCCAGTCCTTTCTGGAAACTTGGGACTGACGCTCCAGCTTCTGCTAAAATTAACATTCAAAATCTTGTTTTAGAATGTTTTGCTAAGGCAGAGGGACAGTTGCGAATTTGTCAACACTCAAGAAGGAAATCTGGTCTATGAAATACAGTCACTTGTTTGTGGTTTGGTTCCTGGCATATACCGCAGGCAGAAACATCTTACGTCACTTGCAGCTCTAGCAACAAGTGCCTCCTCTAATGTACGTTCAGCAGAGAAGTGGTAAGGAAATGTCACTGTTGCAAGGGGTAACACAATGGAGTGTAACCCTGTAGTTTTATCTACTTTGGGGTTTCCTGCCTTATCTTCTGCCTCTATCAAATGGAGGCCTGTCTATAGTAAATAAATATTAGCAAACTGTTTAGTAAAGACAGGAATACACAGTTGCTTCTCATGTCTGCTCATAAGGAATGCTCCTCTCTTTTAATGGGGTGTGTATTTTAGCTCATTTCTCTACATGCCAAGAACTTTCTGTGCCCTTCTGTACAGCTCTATATAACAAAGTAACCAAGGCTAGAAGATCTAAAATGAAGAAGAGCCACCAGAACATGCAAAAACTGCCACAACAAATGTACAAGGAGATGAAGAATATGTTACTAGTTTTTCCCTGTTGCATCTGAAGCAGTTTTTCAACAGGTTTGGAATACACACCTACAGTTTTCATGGAAGAATTGCTAGTAAATGACACGCTGTGACATTCTGGAAGTTGTGTTCTGCTGTCTGTCAGGAACCTGTCACCGTGGATCTTTGTAACAGACTGGAACTGAGCGACTATTGTTCTGTGGGCAAAAGGGCAGTATGCCTGTCTAGATTCACGTGTGTGGAGGTGGTCCAGCAGATAGTACCTGCTGAATTAGTACTAGAATGTCAATAGAGACAGAATAATTTCCCCCCAGCTGTGAAACACTTTAACATAAAGTCATTTTTTTTGAGATTTTTATTCTTATATTTCCTTCCTAATACCCTGAAATAAATCCCCTCAGTCTAATGTTCTTATCTCTTTTCTTTGATGATTTTTCTCCCTTGACTCCTGCTCCCTCAGCTGTCCCTGAATTTCCTTCCTAAATCCCTTCTGTTCTTTGTTAACCTCCTGTTGTCCCTTGCTGTCCATGGCAGCACTCTGAAAGCAGAAAGGAAAGACACATGCAGCATGAGAGTGCATATTACCCTCTAGATATGACGTATTCATTTCATCCTCATTTCCACCTCTTAAATCAATCCCTGATTTATCAAATCCACAAAACAACATTTACTTAGGAACAATAAGTAAGATTGCTGGATACAGGGCAGAGTAGTACACAGCTGTCTTCCCAGTCATCTAGGGTCATATTTTCATTTCTTATAGAGGGGTGTAAGTTAAATTTAGCAGTCACAGAAGAACATGGCTAAAGTACATAGCATAGGAAGGATTAGTTGTGTGTGGATGCCTAAGAGTGCCAAACTCCTTCTGGGCAGCAGAGCAGTGCAAATTGTGGATTTGACTGCTCTGTAGTACCAGAATATCGCAGCTGTAAGAGACAAGGCACCTGGGCCCTGTCTAGTAGTCTAGCAGAATAAAAAGATGCATTTCAAGGGTGCTGACATGTAGAAGCTCAGCAACAGCACTGATGAAAGTTGCTTTATTATACTATTGAGGAAAAAACTACCAGTTACCTGAGGACACAGGATGTGGTCAGTGCTGGCTACAGCCGCTGGCTGCTTGGGTACCAAGGTGACGTGTAGTTTATGGAGCCATCCTGCCACCTGGCAACATCTCAGTGCATTTTTTGGGCAGATATGAATGATTCAATGTCTCTGTGCGTCCTTTTGGCTGCAAATGGACCATGATGTAAATTGGACCAGACTGGAGTTGATGACATACTGCTTGAAGAATAGAGGGGATATCAAGGAAGGTGAAATCTAGGATAACCAGACTGTTACAGTTCCTAAGTAGGGGAGAGAGTGAAATATTGGAGAAATGTGTAAAATCATAGAAATAAGGGTCAGAAGGGACTTGTGAGGGTTTATGTAGTCCATCTTCCCCCTCAAACAAGGGGCCCAGGTCAGCCACGGCTTTCTCTGTCTTGGTTTGAAAACCTTAAGGAATTGAGGTTCCTTGGCCTCTCTAGATAGCCCGTTCCAGTGCTACATTACAATCCTAGTGATTTTGTTTTTCCCCGGTGTCTAACCTGAACCCTAGTGCAGATGTGTTGAAAGAGATTGGCCAAATATCATGACCAGACTTAGAAGAATTAAATATATATATAAAAATTTATATATATATATATATCAGCTGTAAGAAAAACTTAGTCCTTGGAGAACTGCGGAGGCAATACTGGATGCTTCAGCCTCATGGAAGGAACAACGAGTGAACGAAGGAGCCATGTCAGGAAAATTCAGTATGAAAAAGGTCAGTAGAAACTAAGCTGATAAGTAAAACTGAGAATCAACAATCAGCAGAGTAGAATCCAAAGAGTGGGGGTCTCAGCAGGCGAAAGTAAACATTACAGCAACAGAATGAAGAGGATTTAGGACTCTGGTTCAAAGGCTGCTGTGCTGAGGGGGCTCTGAGGCTTAAGTATCCTAAAGGAACCTATGTAATGATCACATCTTGTCTTGAATACCAACAAGAGAGCAAATGCATCTCAACAGGCATGCCTTCTTGGAGCCTGCCTGGAGTCTTGAGAACCCAGTGGTCCATTGGAGGGAACACTGGAAGTGGGCTCATAAATGCACTGGGCTGGAATGAAAGATGTGATTACCGAAATTCTGCAATTTAAGTGTTGGATGTAAATCAAATTTTAAATATAGAGCAAGTTCTGTAAGTAAACTTTGAGAAACAGCTAGCAGCCTATAGATGAAATAACCAGCATATTGACATACCTTCACTGCCCTTCTAAAGAGGTCTTCTCTATTTCTGACTCTCTCATTTCTCAGTCTCTCAAATTGCTGGTTCTCACAGAGGCTTGACCTCCATCCTCTGATATCATCTCTCCAGCTGTCCTTTTCATTACAGTCTCTGTTTCTCTTCCACTTGTTTTGCAGGTGCAGATCCAGTTAGAGATGCTTGGTTTCTCTCCCCTTATTTTTACACATCTTTAGACCAGCAATGCCATTCACATCATCCTCCATTTCTTCCTCCCCGTTGCTATAATTGTCGGCTACTGTTGCAAATACAGTTTTCTTCTCCTGTTTTTATTCAGGGTCTTGTATGTACCTCTCTACAGAAATACCCCACAGCCATCATCCTTTGCAGCTGCTGCAGTTATAAGCCGTCTGGCAGCTCTGCTGACCATGTCCTCACACCGCAGTCCAGCCTTTTGCTGCGATCTCCTAATCCCTTATGTCTTAAGAGCTGTTCATCTGCCCAGGTCCCTGTTTGTCAATGGTGCAAAACTAGAGTCTATTTGTTGTGCATTCTTAACCTGAAATAAGATGCCATGCATCCTGCTGCCATGTCTAGTGGTTTCATACCAGCTCTGCAAACTTCAGAATAAATGAATGCAGAGTTTAGCACAGCCTGATCTAAAGAAAATGCTGTTAATAGATAGTCAAAATAATCAGCTCCTTTATTTGCATCTGCAGGTACGAATTTTAAAAGTTATGATATTTAACCAGTATATGTCAGTAGTTTTAGCATTATTCTTATGATAAGGACTGTGAATACCTAGACCCACAGCACACAGTGCAATGGGAAAAGTGAGAGACCTGAGCAGAAGTGAAGGATCCAGAGCCTGGCAGAAAGGTTAGGTCTGGGTAGATTCAATGCGTGTATAGATGTTTAGATATCCAGAGCTTAAGGCCAATACTTAAAGCCTAGTGAAATTAAGAATGTGTTTCAGGGGTTTATGGGCCATGCACGTTCCCAAGAATATGTTTTAATGAGTTAGTCTTGGATACGAGACTCAGGAAGCTAATGATGTAGTAGTGGAATGATCGAGGTTGCTCCCATATGCATCAGAATGTGTTGATGCTGGATGGGAATGTTCTAACTGATTTAGGAGACGTACAGAACAGGTATTTGTTGCCTGTGAAGAGGTGCCATGTGACATAATTTTGCTAACGAACATGGAAATAATTTTCATTCATTTTCAAGTAAGACTTCTGTGGCTCAAAGTGCGTATAAAACACACTGACCTAAGCTCTTGAGTTATCCTAGGAGGATTTTACTCCTCCTGGATTCTGCAGAAGTGCAGGTATTTGCTACAGGTCTTAATGTGAGTTTTATTTACACTGTGCTGTCCCTGAGATAAAGCTTGGAGGCTCCCTGATCCTGTTGCTATGAGAAATAATTTTTACTCATCCATGGCCATTTTTTCTGCACCCATTATATGCATTTTCCAAACCATAACATCCTTCTTCTCAAACAGACGATTTGATTTTCATTTGTTATATTTCTAAGTGATTTCCTGGGGACGGAGGGGATTTTTGTGCATGCAGAACAACTATTAAACTGAGACCTCATTACAGTAACATCAAGTGGCTGGTTTAAACTGCTGACCACCCATCCAACTCATTATGCTAAATGTTCTTTGCTTCTGGGCACCTCCTTCTCTGTGTGTGCCACAGTGATGCAAGAAGAAACGCGGAGTTTTCTGTGAGATCTTGATGTTGCACCCAAAGCACCAAAGGGCACGGACTGTGTGGGTTCGTGAAATTTGTCTCTTCCCATAGACTTGAGTTCCCCCGAGGGGTCTGCTGGTGCAATGCAATCACAAAAATAGTTAGATCAGAAAAACGGAGTAGAACAAGAGTAAGTTTTAATCAGTTGTTTGTAAATTCATACGCATACTTTAGAAACTATGCCGTTGTAGAAGCAGCATACAAGTAAAGTGGACAGTGCTTTGCCAAATTATACTGCAGAGCAACACAGAAACCAGCCTATTGTACCTCTTGCTATCTATAAAGATTTAATTCCTGGGGAGGGAGTGTGGCTGCCTCATGAGAAGCAAACTTTGGAGGTGGCAAAGATCTCATTATTTAGTCAGATGGGCTGTTTTCCTTCAGCTGTGCACAGCTGCAAAACCTAAGGAGGCAGGTTTGTCCCTCTTTGTGTAGGAACTTGCCTTTAATTCCTCTGTGCTCTTACACACGTTGTTACACAAATACACACTGTTAAGTCTGGCACTTGCTTTGGGATGTCTACTGGCCATCTGCTGTGAGGGATGAGTAAAGATATGTATACAGTGCTTTCATCACAGCTGTATTATTTCAGTTTTTATTAGGTTTAACAGTGGATGTGCCCTAGCACAGGCTGAATGGACATTACACAGGCACAGACCCATCAGCTCCTGAGCACATCAGGCAACAGTATTAGTAGCACTCCTAGGGAATTAGCTCCACAGAATAGCTTAGTTGAAAAGTGTATTTATCTTCGAATGATAACTAGAAACCCTCAGGGAAAACAGACTTTGTGGCAGCTGTTTTTCTCCCCTTGACTGCTCTGTTTTCACTTTGTACTCTCACTCTCTCTTGCCCTCAATTAACCAGTTCTTGATACCTGCCCAGCTTTGCAGAATCAACCACTTAATCATAGGCAAAGGCTAAACTTTCTTCTTGCCAGAGCAGTTTAGCCTCTGAACTGTACGCTAGGTGTGTCTTCATCTTCCCATCCTTTTGTGTTTCCCCAGCCCTGCCATCAAATTTGGGGTGAGTATCTGCGAGCGCACCGTGTTTCTTTGGTATTCTCTCTGTTGATGCATCAGCTCGTGGATTCTGCTTGCATGTTAGGGCTCCTGTGCTGCAGCGTTGTAAACTGCTTGTTAACTTGAAGCTTCTGGTGGGAAGACCATACCTGTTAGAGGCGTGAAGCAGGCTGAGACAGATTATTGCCTTGATTTTGGAGAGCAAGAAAACAGGCAAGTTGGAGCAGCTTTGCTACAGCATTCATTTCTCCTTGAGAAACGGGAAAAATCTGCACCCTGGCTCACGCTGGACTCTGGCTGTAGTCTGATAGCACATCCACAGCTAATTTCTGGGATTTTCCTTTTCGTTCTACTCCCACCACGAGCTGGATGAGCAATATACTCACCAACAGACCGTTCCCGTTCCATCCTTTCCCGCTCGCCTGACTCTTTGTGCCAATAACACATCAGACTTCCCAAGTAGTTCTTCATGTCACGACAGTGTCAGAAGCACTCTGAGTGACTAACCAGGCTCCCAGAAGCCTTTTTTCCTTCTTCAGCGGCACATGACAGTCCCATCTCAGCTGAGACTACTGTAGAAAACTACGCAGCCCAAAGGTCAAACAATGCTCTTCTGAGGCTTCATTACCATTTCTTTCCTGTAAGACATTTCCTTCAATGTCAGGCCTTCCCTCCTTGTTTTCCAACCAGAGACGGCTCCCTTTTTCCAGAATTTGCTCCGTGTTCAAGTTGCTTGCTGAGTAACTGCAAGTAGCATGGCTCACACTCTACCCCAGCATATCTTTTCATAGGAAAACAAAACAGATGCCAAAACCAGATTGTTGTTTTTTTCATCTGCAGAGCTTCTCACTGTCTACAGGTATGCTTTACGTTATTGCAGGAGAGCATTCCTGCTTGGTGGAGTGGTGAAGTTGCAGGAGGAGCAGCATCCTGCACCGCTGTGACACATCAGCCCAGCGCTTTGGAGCAACCAAACCTCTGACCTCGCAGCAATCTGCCTGTTCTCTGGTCCCGAGATGTACTGAGATGGGACTTGAGGAGTTTCATTCAGCATCACATAGATACCCGTGCAGTGTCCGTTCTAGCAGTTTTGGTGAAAGTTGGCAAAGGGCTAGCTTGGTGGAAGTGAAGTGTAACTTGTGCTTTCCTCTCTGCCCGTGCCTTTGGGGTCTTGAAAGGCAGCGTATACTTTGCTGAGTGACAGGAGCAGGCCTGGTGCTGGCATATGCTGATCCATTGAATCAGACCAATAATCAGCTTTCCCACATCAGTTCTGATGTTGTGTATGAAATTCAGACACAGGGCTCCATAAAGCTCTTATTTATGTACACGGTTCACAGATCTTGCTGATGATTTAGGGATCTCCCAGTCATCTTATCTGCAATACAGGCTCTGCTTTGCAGACTTGAACACTAAAGTTAGAAGGCAACTCATCTCCTAAAAGAGCCAGCCTTTGACCTTGAATGTTCTTGCAGTTGTTAAATGCTTGTGCAGGTTTCCTGAGGAGCACAAAGAGCCAGTTTTGCAGTATGACTGCATTTGAGGCTTTCCTGTTTGTTTTCTCTCCATGGCTTGTAGATCAAATATGTCCAAGCTTGCAAGTGAAAGAAAGGATGTTCTATTGCTAGTTTCAGAAGCTCACTCACTTGGTAAAGATACCCAAAGGTAAAGCTTCTACAACTGAAGGTTTGCTGGTTAGCTTTACTGATAGAGGAGCCAAAGTAGATATTATTCCTTCTGTCATGGCTGTGCTTATTCTGCAGAGATGATAGAAGTGCTCAAGTCTTGTCTGTGTCATTTAGTTCTGCAGGATTGTCTACAAATACACAGTGGGGAGCAAGAGGAGGTTTTTTTGAAAGCTGTGCCTGCTGTACTGTCGAAATACTTATGCAATACCAGTGCAGCGCTGCTGCTGGGAATACAGCCCCACTAGTTACCCTCAGCCTACACAAGGCAAGTTAAACCAGTGAAATTTGTGTTTTCGTGCTGTCGCTCTATCTATAGTAGGGGTTTCTGTGGTCAGGGCTTTTTTTAGCTGCATGTTGTCATGCCACTGTCTGATATAGTCATGCTGGCAGCACTCTGAAGTGCAACCACATTTCTGACTGTACATCTGCTTTGTAGCTCACCTGTTCCAGAGAGGTGCTATCTGTCCCTTCCTAACAGGAGACACATCTTTCCTGACTGTCCCGAGAGCACCAGAGTCATTTAATTTGGGGAGAGGAAAAATCAAAATAAGGTACCGCATGATAATCAGAAAATTCAGTCCTGCAATGCAGCATTATGGAAGGAAAAAAAAAAAAGCAGCGAGAGAGAGAGTGAGGAAAACAGAGCAGTTTGTCTCCTGCGCCATGTAGGGGAATTCAGAGCAGGAGAACTGTGTATTTGGGTCAGCTCAGTCCTAAAGGAGAATTTTCATGCAGTCTTTTCAGCCCGTTTTCAGACACGGTTGTCAAAGATGCCAAACCTTAAAGGGACAAATATTAAAAAGAAATAATCATCTAATTGTAAACTGCCTGTTGTGTTGCTGCTGCTAAAACCAGCATCAGCGTTCCCTAGAGCTCCTCTGAACGAGTTCAGGCTTTACCTCGGCCTGATCCCCAGCTCCCTGCATTTGAGAAAAGTCTTTCTGCTGATTTCTGCGGGCTTTGGACCAGATCCAGATGGTGTTTGCAGCCCGCTGTCCCTCTGTAGAGTTGTGCTTGGCTGGCATGCAGGGCACCTCTTAGGCACGGCGTTGTGCGTGGTCAGAAGGAAATACAAGCAGCTCAGGGAGGACAGCGACGATGCTGAAATGCAGAGAAGTATCACACTGTGGGAACACGTTAGTAGGAAAGATGCTTAGCATGAAGTGATATTCTGGCACGTTCTCTGTGTGAAGTGAGACGCACATCAAACACTTATTCCCTCAGATTTCTTCATGCAATTCCTGCTCCACTCCGGTAATTTCTGCATTGATGCTTTTGCTTCTCTTTGTCCCAGGCTTTTCAGACTCGTTCAGGATGCCCTCCAGTGCCGGTGTCAGTTCAGCTTGGATTAGTCTCTTCTCTTCCAGATCTATCTTCAGGGCTTTTTTTTTTTTTTTTGCCTTTCTTTTTTTTTTTTTTACCTAAACTAAGAGGTGGTTCTCTCCAGAGAGCAAAGTCTTTCCCATGTTGCCTCATTGTAACTCTGTAATTACCACTTTTTATAGCAAGCCCGAAGCAGGGTCCCCCACAAAACCCTTTCTCAAGAATACCTGCATTCAGGAGAAACAAACACAAAATTTTACAGGAGGAATAATCAAAGCTTTATTCCACTGTGTGAGGGTATTGAAGAACAAACTGATGGTTGCACAACGTTGAATTTCCAACTTCTGTGTTGCTGTGCAGCAGTTTAGCAGTCTAGCCCTTGTATATATGTGTCTGTGTTTGTGTACCGGTATGTTTGAAGTGGTTTTCCTCCTTGTAAGGAGGGTGGTTTTCCTCTTTTAAGACAAAGAGATAGGAACAGATGTTGGAGAAAATCTCTCTGATGTCCAGATTATGAGTTCCTAAACCAGACGGATTTTTGAAGAGGCTTGGAAGGTGCTATAGTGTTTTAATTTGCCAATTAAAAGTTGTTGCAGCTAAATTTCATTCATTTACAGAAAATGCCCAGTAGGGGTATAGCAGAAGTCCTTGTGCTCCCCTGCTCAGAAACTGCTCTAGTCAGTTTGAGCTTTTGGTATAGCTGTAGCTGTAGCTCTTCCCAAAGGTTTCACGGAGATGCCACCACAGGAATATGGAATCACTTGGGTTTAAAACAGCCTGGGCTGTGTCCTTAGCCCGGGGATTTCTTCCTCCTCTTTACGGCCACCGGGGCTGAGGGGCTGCACAGCGCTTTGCCGGAAAGCGAGCATGAAGCAGCTGTGAATCAGTCCTGGAGACTCTGGCAGCGGAGTTAGGGGTAATGCATGTATGTGAACTGCTTGTGATTAATATCAAGTGGGCCTTTTTTTAGCAAGAAGCTGACATCTTCAAAGTCCCCCCTCCCTTCATCCTGCTCATTAATTTTAATTTTTTTTTCAGTCTTCCTGTTAAAAATGAATTCTTAATGAGTGCTTCTGCTGTTTAAAATGCCTCAAATTCCCTCTGTAATGATGCCTCTCCATCAAACTGAAAACACATTCTTCGTAAACAAAAAACAAGACCTTGTGGCATGCAATTTACATACCTTCTGTGGCATCTTTTAATTTATAGTATTGAAATTTATTTTTAATTTCTTTCGATCTATTTAATTCTGGTTATGCTGAGTGAACACATGATGTTGATGGTTTGTTGTCACTTATTTTTTACTTGGTCTCTGTTGAAAAAACTGCTTCTCTAAAAGCAGTGTTCGTAGGGCCTCTTTCTGAAGTTTGAATAAAGTTTAACTTGTTAAGAGCAAATAATTCTTTTTAACACCTGTGTTTCACTACAGTTTGGAGCTTTGGAAAAGTATTGTAATTGTTTTCAGAGGAAACTTTGCCGTAGTCATCTTTTTCTATCAGCCCATACAAAGAAAAATTAATCTCTCTGTAGTAAATTGTTGGTGTCTTTGGTTTTGACATGATAACTGTGAACTGCAGAGCAGGAGCAGAAGGCAAAGCCTGGGATAAAAATCCAGCAGCATGTTGTGTACCTTTTTGTGCAGGTGGGCTTTATAGAAGATGCAAAGGTGCTGCAACAACTCTTAACAGCATTTGTGGCCTGGCACAGGCCCTCTCACCACACAAGTTGGTAGAGAAAGAGATATTGGGGTAGGAAGTCTGTCTGCAGAGTCCTGTGCTCCCTCTCTTCCTATGTACATACGTACACGTCATCTTCAGCCAGAACAAATGGTTTCAACGTGGTCAGCTGTCATTTGTTCTCGAGATAGAAGGGGAGCAACCTCCGATGAAAGTATACCTCTCTCCACAAGGTCAGACAGGGGGTTCAGTTTTGGGGTAGTTGCTTTTAAAAATCCTCTTCTCCAATACCAAATCATAGTGCTGTCTTAAATTGGCCATTTACCCTCAGATGTTCAAGGCTAACTAACCTTCTGAGATACCAACATACCTGATAGCTGGGTGCATAAATATGTGGTGTTAAAAATTACCAGTCAGTTGAATAAAGGCACTCCAAGCTTCTGACTTACACTCTCTGCAGCCTTTGCCTCACCGCTTGCAGACCATGCACTGAAACTTTGCCTGCCTTAATTTCAAGGCTTCTTAAAAACTAAAGTCTGCTTTTCTGAAAATACTGTGCTTTTAGCTCAAGCTAGCATCTCACGTGAAAGCATTAGACACTTTGCATGAGGAGGAGCTAATTTCCAAAGCCTTTTGCTTCTGCTTGTGCAGAGTTTACTACTCCATTTTGTTATGGCTAACTGTCTTTTACCTGACTTTATAGTCAGCAGACAGGAGATATTTTGCCGTTTGGCACCAAGGGGTAAACCAAGACCATCGGGGAGAGGAGAAGTGTCTGTGTTGTTAACAAAGAAGTGTGTTTATATCAAGAGAACTGTGATAGAAATGGAGAGGATTCCTAATGGAGGCCAGACCATTATTCATGCAGCAGAGGAGGATGCAATTTCCAATCTGAAGCACTTTAGGAGCCTTCATCTGCCTTTTGCCCTGTACTGGCTGGCATCTCATTTCCAGGAGTTATTTTGCCTCTGTCAGCACAAGTGCAATCTGCACCCACTGCTGTGCTAGGCTGTAACTCAGTGCAGCTGCTTACATCCACCTGGGAGCCTTCTAGGCAGCACCCAGCTTCATGTCATGCGACACCAAAATGCATTTCTGCTGCTCCTCAGAGATTTTCCTTTGTGGTTTCTATCTTCATTTCAGTGATAAACTGCCTGGTGTTAGAGGTCTCTGTACAGCACATCTCCTGGCTGGCAGTCAGTGAGATACAGATCAATGCATTACTTTTCTTACAGTATACCTTCGGTAGTAATTAGGTTGGAAAGAGATACTCTTGGCTTTAAGTTGTGCTGGTGATAGAAGAACTGTGAAATGGGAAACACCCTTTTAATCTCTGTTGTCTTTCCCACAGACCTAATATGCAAGGTTCCCGGAAGAATATTCCTCAGCAAATTTGGTTATGATGCTCATTTCAAATGTATTTGACAGTAGATTTATGTCCGCTTTCTGCTTATAATTTCCTGATCAGGGTGCTAGTTTGTGAATTTACTGAGGTTTGTATGAAATCCCTTGTTTGTCAGTATTAAAGTGACTCTTTTGAAGTTAATTTTTCAGAAATATTTTATTAGCAAAACCATTCATACTGGTTGCTGTTTTATATTCACTGTTCATGGTTTAGGTCTCTTGTTATCTCAGTTACACGAGTTACCCTCTCATTGGCTGATGATAACTTTTGAAGCAGGCAAGAGAAAAGTTTGTCATGGTAAATAATGAGCAGTATATGCCCTTCTTCTCACATAACTAGTGGCTTTGCACAGAAAATAATGCAGTCCCTCAGCCAATGTGAAAACATCTTTGCCTGAGGGTCTTAGAAAGACCAGATGGCAGTGGGCACAGACTTTGTGAGCAAGGTGACTGGTAGGCTCTGCACTGGCATTCGCAGTGTTTGACTGCTTTATTCCTACATAATAATAATGGTTATTCAAACATATCTCCTAACTGAAACTAAAGGTAAAAAGCAGGAGCTAGGAGCATGCACAGGCTTGGTGAAGAAGGAAGGGCTGTTGCAGAGCACCTGATTGCAGCAGCACTATCCCATTCCCACCTATGTCACTGAGAATCTGCTTCCACAGTCAATTCAGTTTCCTGTAATGGGGGTGGGACCAGAGTTACAGACAGCAGACTAGGGCACATGTAAATGGGAAGTTGGAGGTGCCCTAACACATTCAGGTTGTTGCCAGAGAACCAATGTCCCAGCTTGCTGACCTAAACCTCCAGGCGTAGCCTTCTTATTAATTGTTGATTTTGACTGTTCAGCAGCCAACATCGAGTGAAATAATGACTGGAGATGCAGAAGGAGCCTTGTGGTGTGAAGGAGGAGGGTGGAGGTGAGGAGGAAGGGCTGAAAGCTTTCCCTTGTAGCTCATGGGCTGTGCCGCTGAGACGGAGCTACAGTCTTGCAGTCATGTGCTTTCTGGGGGCATTTGTCTTTGGTATGATGTCCTTAAAACTTCTGTTTCTTAGCTCTTCTCTTTCTTTTATAGATTCATAATGCGCTAAATCAACTTGTGTTTTTTAAGGATATTCTGCTCAAGACAGAGAGGCTGAATGTGGGAGAAAAACCATCTCCAGATACTTTACTGGTAATCTAACTTAGCAGACAGCCAAAGCCCCCTGCAGTGTCCCCACCAGGCAGGACCAGGGGCTGAGGCCCAGATCACTAAGCAAACAGCTACAGTGGTTTAAGGTATTTGCATCCTCCTGTTGCTCGTTACTGTCTCCATTGCAGAAGTGACAGAAGAGAACGTGCACCAGATGTGTCCATTTACCATTACTTGTGGTTTAAATTGATATGCTGGACAGCACATGGGGGTTGCTGAGGTGCAGGCACAGGGCTCACTTGGGTTGATTGTGCTGCAGGAGAAAAAAGTGGGTATGTGGTAGCAAGCACTGTCAACAGACCAGTGAAGGTGAGAGGGAGGCGCTAGTTGCCTCACCCTCTTAACACCTCAGTGGCAGCTGGTTTTATGCAGGGAGATATTTCATAGCGGACTTCACTGCCTCTAGCACTGGTCACGTTCCCTATTGTACAGGTGAAGGCAAGCAGTGAGAAGCAAGGTGACTTTCTGAAGGTCAAACCCAAAACCTTTCTAGAATCTTGGCTCTCAGGTCTAGATTTTAATCACCAGGTGGTGATTTATATGGACGGACATGCTGGCCTCAGTGTGGAACATGGTGGCAGGCAAGAATAATAGTTCTCCGGCAGATTACTTGAAATTTTGGGAGATTACCTGTAGGATTTGTATAGATAGGTAAGCTGGCTTGAATAGGTATTGAAACATGAGCTTCCCTTGCAGCACCTCAGAACTGGCTCTGCATGTAAAACCTCTCTTTCTGAACCAAGAATTTGGTTTTGTCATAAAATTTAATACCCTTTCAAATTCATGCTGAATAGAAAAAGACAGTCTTTAGTCTACTCCCTGTGCAGAGCAATTTGATAGTACTGATTTCTTTTAAAATTCGCTTTCTTGTATAGAGAAGGGACTAGACATGTAGATGTGAGGGGAATGTATTCTGTCCGTGAAAGTCTAGAGAGCAAAAAAACCTTCTTTGGAAAAATCCAGTCCCTGGAAGAAACCAAAGGCAAATTGAAAGGTGCAGGAGCATAAACACTACCCATTGCAAATGAGTGGCCTGCTATGATAAATTTCCAAGACTGATCTGGTCACGTTCCCAAATCCTAATAAGTGCAGCCATGTGACTGCAACTCCATCATGTGCCTGGGAGCACAGAAGGCACACCAGGAGGTGCTAACCAGAGGAAGGTAAGGGTTAGGGCTGCAGCTGCAATTACAATCCCTAGGAAAACTCTGCTTGGTTTTGTGTCGCAAGGTTATTGATCCTAAGGAGAGAGTAGGCTCTTCCCTGTAATGTGTTGTTGGGCTCATGGAGAGTAAGTGCAAGCAATGCTCTTGGAGCAGAGCAGGTTTGGCTTTAATTTGGGTCACAATCCTTCCTCACATTTATTTGACATGTTTTGCTCTATGTATTTTAAATAAACAGAGGAAGGTATGTAGTTTGGCTTCTCCCAAAAGGCAGGAGAAGTCTCTGAGCACAGTCTGTGAAGCCTTCTCTTCCTGTATCTCTGTCATTAATAAAACCCGTCGGTGAAGGGTGGTGCAGCTTCTGCCTCTCTATTCTCTGTGGGAGCTGCTTTTCCTGTGAGCTGAGGTCAGCCATTTGAAGAGTCCCCAGCACAGTCTAAACCTGCTTTCCCATTGATGCTTGCTGTTTTGGGGGGCTGTGGAAGGCACACCTTTAGCAAGCGACATGGTTCTGCCTGTCCAAGGCTCTAATGCATACTTGTAAGTCATTCTTATTAAAGCTAATCAGTTATAGGCACCGTCTGTCACCACCAGCAGCTGTTTGTCTCCTAATTGAGAATTCCCACACCTGCGCCTGCCCTCATTACTGCGACATCCCCACCGCACTGCCTCCCGCTCGCTTCCCTTCCTTCCTAAGCATTGTAGAGCTGGAAGCCAAAGCTGAAGATTCCTCTGGCCTGTAGGTATCGTGCACGCCACCCGACAGTTCAGAGGGAAGCCTTACGGCCCAGCGGCTGGAGCAAATGTCCCCGAGACTGGCGGCGCCTGGGATGCAGTGCTGGCTGAGCAGCTGACTGCGTGGCCTTGGGCGAGTCACTTGACCTCAGCATGCCTCAGTTAACCCAGCTGGAAAATTGGGTAAAAAGCAGAAACCTCAGTGCTGTGTCTGAGCAGAGCTCTCCTGGGGAAAGACAGAAATGGCAGGAAGGTGGGTGTTCACTGCTCCAGGCTCATGAATTATGGCAAGTATTTGGATGACGGTTAAGTGCCAACTGGTGCAAGTAGCTGGTGCCCAGGTGCACGTAGAAAATGGTGACAGAAATTGATGGCAGCGCTCCCTGGGGAAAAACCTGCTCAGGTTTGGTCTCAGGCCGGGCACATGCCATGTTCATGTGAGAGGTAGCAGGCAGCTGTGACCAGGCTTCAGAGAATGGCTGCTGAGCTTGCGTGAGGAGGCCTTTTCTGGGGTATTCCTTAAAGATCTGAGCTTCCTTCTTTGGGCATCCCTGATTTTGCTGGAATATCAAGAAGCTATGAGGTCAGCTGAGCAGAACTCAGCAGTCTGAATTCTGTAGGGGAGGAGGGGAAGGGATTAGATGCTACAAACACAGGAATGTAAAAGCAAATCTCAGGAAGAAAAGCAAGTAAAAAGAGGAATTTTTAGCCCCTGCGTCTGCTATTTCTTTTGAAACATTCTCGTACATCTGGTCAGCTGGTGAGTTAGCTAGAGCTACACAGGACATAGTCTGGAGATGCACAGGTTGCTTTCAGACAGCTTCTCTTGTGGCCTGGCGTCAGACTCCGGATCAGGACCCCCACTGGGACTTCAGGCCCATGTCTCCAGGCTGCTGCTTTCCAGCCTACATCATCTCTTCCTGCAGGCTTCTCCCATCGACATCCTGAGCCTCTCCTCAACTCTCACCATTCAGATTTTTCTGGTAAACTAAGAGGGAGGTGTGATACTTGGTCCAGAGGAAGAAAGTTGCACAGTCTGAAATTCAGGCATAAAGTACAGCCAGAAACAAAATTATTTAAATGGCAAAAAAAGATTGATTTTACTCCTCTCAAATTCCCCCATGCAGCCTCAGTGGCATTTTTCCCAGTTGCAGTCCAGAGGGAGTCCCATTAAGAGCAGACCCGTATGTGCTCCAAAGGAACATTAATCATTGGCCAAGGGCAGCAGGACAGAGCTTGCTGCCGTGGAGTATGTTTAGCATGTATTGTCCTTGTCTTCTTTTTTTATCTGTCCAGTTTGGTTCACCTGCGTGTATTCACCAGCTTGTGCCATCCTCGCTCTCCCTGCTCCCTCCCCTTGTAACACTGTGACAATTGACATTGCTGGATTCAGAGGCAGGCACTTTATCTTGGCGGCTGGCTGCCAGTTTATCTAATCCAGGGCTGACGTGTGTGACTTGGGGCTGTGCAGTCGCTTGCCCCTGAGCCATGCACCTGTCTGAGGTGCTCGCCCAGCTCATTCTTCCTTTCCCCTGTTTGCCAGTGCTTCCTGCAGGCTGCCTGCTACGGCTAAATGAAAAGAGGGCCAACATAAGGAAGAGCTTGCAGAGAGGGAAGGGTAGGAAGAAGAGCAGGGAGCAGTAATAAATTATCAGCAGTCATGACTGTGAGCCATCTGCAGAAATCCCCATGACAATACAGACACTGGGGATGTTGCTTGTAAGCAGTGCTGTTAACACCTTCTGCAGGGGAGAAGCTTTGTGAACACCCACTGATCCCAGAGAAGGCAGCCCCTGGAAGCCAAGTTTGCAGCAGGCATTAATAATCCCATAGAACAATATTTGCCAGTTAGAAATAGCTGAGCTCTTTATCTCCAGAGCTCTCCTTGGGCAGCTGCACAGGGGCTGGCCTTCTCTATTTCTGGCAGACACTTACTAATCCGGTATCGTTTATATCAAAAATACGTAAACAGAATGAGACAGGGCAGATGACAGTCCTCAAAACTGATTGTTCTTCTGCTCCCTGGATGGCTACTCTTCCTTTCCTTCCCAGCCTCTTGTCTCTGCCCCAGAAATCCCAAACTCTTGTGGTTTTAGGCTACACGAGTGCTCAAAAGACTATAGGGCATTTTGACTGGTGAAGGGTAACAGAGCCCAAAATATGATGTAGGCAGCTCAGCTTGGCCCCCGTGCCTGCTGTTAGTGATGGAAGGCAAACCAGGGCTGTCCCTGGAGGATCACGCGGTGGTGACTCCTGCTTGGAGACACAAGGATGTGGATCCTCTCTCAGAGGAGATTCCTCAGAAATACTAAAGAAAAAGTAGCCAGACCTTTGCAGATAACGCAGCTAGCGGGTGGAGGAGAAGAGGGTTGGTGGCTCGATTTATATCAGTGCATGTTTATCGAAACAGACTGACTTTCCAGGGAAAATGCATGCTATATAAAACACCTGACATCTGCTGAGTTTCAGGTGCCTGCCAAATTCTGCCCTGTCCCAGGTGTGCTTATTCCCTGTGAAGTTTGCTGCTGCCAGCATAGTGACAGCCTACTACAAGTGGAAGAGAAGGTAGTGATGATCAGTCCCTCTGATAGCCGTATTGGCTGAGTCAAATTGTGTTGCCATGCACTCAATCCCCTGCTTATCACAGGATGCAGCTGTGTGCTGCTGGAACCAGCTCTAATTGTGCTTGTGACTTTCTCCTGGAGGATTTTAATAAGCCCTGCAGAGTATATAGGAATTAGACAGTGTCTCTTTAAGCAGTTTGTAAACCCCCAGGAGCGTTCTTGATTTTTCTTGCAGGATCCGCCAGAAGCAACCAGAGGAGTTGTTCGTGCAGGTAGTGAGGCTTTGCTCATTTCCATCCAGCAGGCACTGTAATTTTGAATAGAGCTGTGGCCATGTGGCTTCTCTGTGTTCCTGACATTGCACTGAGAGCAAATACACAATCCCCTGGTGAGCCAGCTAGCCTGAAGAGTGACTGCCAGTGCAGTGAAAATGTGCAGTTCCTCAAATACAATGATACTGTTCAGCCGGTGGTCCTCAGGGGGGTACCATCCATAGCTCCTCCTGTGTCAGTTCCCCTGGGGCATGGCAGAGAACTGACCTTGTTCAGAGGGAGCACCTCTTTAAAAGCTCCTTATGTGTTTTAATTGAAATAAAAGAGCAAGTGATCAGATCATAAAGGCCGGCTTTATTCCTAAAAGCAAATACTAGCAGCAGGTAGTAAAAAGAACTAGCTATTTCACAGCGTTGCAAGTTAGTAAATACCACCATAATTCACTGGTATAAATATGAGCTCATCTGGGAGTTTTCTCTGCCAGTCCTCTCCCTCCAGCTCAGCTAGGGAGAACATTTACCTTTTGTTACCCATCCACTCACTGCATTGTCATCTGCTTCTGATTACAGAATCCTTTCTTTCCAATGATTACTTCTCTAGAAAAGCGTCTGAAGAGAGCTAACATTGTCATTTAGGAGCTTCCCATCAGTGGATGGAGAAAGATTTTTCTGTTCCTATGGATAAAAGAGAAAGACAAATATATATAATCATCTATACATCACTTAACAGAGCAGAAAACACTGCTGGTTTTGGTGAGTAAGGAATTCCTGAAGTGAGTGAACATCTGGGAAAAATACAAAAATGGGTCCACATAGGTGGTCTTCATCTGGAGACCTGTGACTAGCAGTGTTCCTCAGGGGTCAGTGCTGGGTCCGGTCTTGTTCAACATCTTCATTGATGACCTTGATGAGGGAATAGTGTCCGCACTCAGCAAGTACGCCGATGACACAAAGCTGGGAGGAGTGGCTGACACGCCAGAAGGCTGTGCTGCCATTCAGCGAGACCTGGACCGGCTGGAGAGATAGGCAGGAAGAAACCAAATGAGGTTTAATAAGAGCAAGTGTAGAGTCCTGCACCTGGGAAGGAACAACCGGATGTATCAGTACAGGCTGGGGGACGGCCTGCTGGAGAGGAGCTCTGAGGAGAAGGACCTGGGGGTCCTGGTGAACGACAGGTTGACCATGAGCCAGCAGTGTGCCCTGGTGGCCAAGAGGGCCAGTGGGATCCTGGCGTGCATTAAAAGGAGCATGGCCAGCAGGTCAAGGGAGGTGATCCTCCCCCTCTACTCTGCCCTGGTCAGGCCTCACCTGGAGTACTGTGTCCAGTTCTGGGCTCCCCGGTACAAAAAAGACAGGGATCTCCTGGAAAGAGTCCAGTGGAGGGCCACACGGATGATATGGGGCCTGGAGCATCTCCCCTTTGAGGAAAGGCTGAGAGACCTGGGTCTGTTCAGCCTGGAGAAAAGAAGACTGAGAGGGGATCTTACCAATGTTTACAAATATCCTAAGTGTGGGAGACAGAGGTATCTGGCCAACCTCTTCTCAGTGGTTTGTGGGGACAGGACAAGGGGCAATGGCCACAAAATGGAGCACAGGAAGTTCCGCACCAACACGAGAAAGAACTTCTTCATGGTGAGGGTGACGGAGCACTGGAACAGGCTGCCCAGGGAGGTTGTGGAGTCTCCTTCTCTGGAGATATTCAAGGCCCGTCTGGATGCCTACCTGGGCAGCCTGCTCTAAGGAACCTGCTTTGGCAGGGGGGTTGAACCCAATGATTTTTTGAGGTCCCTTCCAACTCCTACAATTCTGTGATTCTGTGATCTGAATTCGCAAATACTTTTAGAAATCAGAGTCCAAGTCCTGGCCTACTGCTGACCATGGGCCTGTGACGAGAGCACAGGTTCTGAGAAGCGATTAGGAAATGATCCATCAGCATGAGCGGGAAATCAGTTAAATGATGGAGGCAGGAGCTTTAAAGGGAACGAAAACCACATCATGAAATTATACCAAGTAGTGGAAGCCTGAAGCATGCGAAGTTTCAAGAGTCAGAGCGCCCTTTGGGTAGATGCTCCAGGCCAGGCAGCCTTGTCATGCTGCCAGAAGCTGAGGGCAGGTAAGCCAGGGAAGAATCGCTCCGTAGTTGCTCCACATGTTGGCGTGTTTCCATAAGCAGGGGCCGGCTGCATCTCTTGGGGCACCCCAGGGCTAGCCAGACCTTTGCTCCGAGGTCTGCCTCTGCTCCTTCCCCAGGCTTGGTAAGGCTAGAGCCATCTGTTTTTTGTGCTTACCTGCTTCAAAAAAAAAGTGTGATGTTAAATGGGGCTTAGAAAAATAGGAATCATAGGATTATAATTGATAAATATTTTTAAAAATCAATTTCATCAGCACTGACTTAACCAGAATTAAACCACAAGCCCAGACTCAGAAGAATGAACAAATCCTCCTTTTTACTATGGCATCGGCCAACTTGGGGCTGACTGTGGGCATCTGGTCATGCTTGTTCCTGCTCTGCTCGGGCCTGTGATGCCTGTCCAAGCCCCGTAGGCGGTAAGGATGTCTCGGAGGGATGCGCTGTTGCATCCCATCCCGTGTGCAGCACGAGTGAGCAGCGCGGCTCCAGCTCGGAGGGTGGCAGGCGGCGAGTGAGGCGGGTGCAGCTTCCCTGTGGTGTCCCTGTTTGGTAGGGTGGCTGGCTCCGTGTTCGCTGGCAGTGGAAGAAACGCCTAGCACGTGTGCTCTTTGTCATTAGGAAAATGCCCTTTGGAGCAGGTGATCATTTAAGGAGCTCCTTTGTTTGATAAAACAAATTTGGGGTTTGGTTGAGCGGAAAATGTATTCATTGCAGATTAGCTTTCAGTCCTATCTTTTTCTGAAGCTATCAGAGTATGGGAGCTTGGCTTTTTGTATAAGGCCCATTCTCTGTGAGGGCTCATTGGGAAAAAAAATCAAATGTGTGATTTCCCCTATGTGTTGTCTGAATGCACCGAGTGCTGAAGGACTCGGAGGGGGTGGTCAGGTCCCTGCTGGGCACTGATACTGGTTGCACAGGGGTTGTATCCCAGGCAGACAACAGCACAATCCTCCGGTGTGGCTCTGCCTGGGCACTTGGGCTTTGCCTTCATCCCCATCCCGGCATGGCCCCAGAGAACCACAGATGTAGTTCATGTCATCTGCTGCTTCGCCTCTCCTGAGCTTCTCCCTTCTCCCATGGCACTGTTGGAGCACCCCGCTCTTGCCTGGGGTATCGTGATTCTGGCGATGAGGCTGAACACCCTGTAAGACGGGACACAAAGTTAATTTTTCTTCGGGCTGGGGCTGCACTGGACTGGTGTAACTGCAGCAAATAACATGCTAATGCTGAAGGCTGATATGTCACCAGAGTCTTTTCTCCTGCTTTCCATATTTTCCAAGCTTCTTGCTGTCATTTGTGCCTAGCAAAAAACAGTACCAGAAAGTTGGTAGTTGGTTACAGCGAGAAGTATTCTGCTTCATTCCCGATCCTGAAGCGCAGAGAGGAGAGCAATAGCTGTTCCTGTAACCTTTGGTTTGTACTTGCTGGTTCTGCTAAGGGAACTGGAAAGCCCTTTAAAGGGACTGGTGGCACCACTCTGTGCTTCCCCATCCCCCTGATGCTCAAATGATGGATTGCTCCAACTGCACATGCTCTCTCCTTCTCTCTCCGATGCCTTATTACATTATTAGCCCTGTTCTGGAGAGCAGCGGTCTTTAGGATCATGCCTATAGGATGCATGTTGACTTGCTCATTAAACGGAAAGGATAGAGAGACGGGAAAGCGAGGGAGTGAGAACTGGGTCAGCCAGAAGCTTCCAAAAAGCTTAGCTTATTTGGAGAAGAGAAGAAGAAGCCAGAATAACAAACCATAGGACAGTGAAATTGATTCCCCGTTCCCTCTTCATCATACCCTCCTCCGGGTAAACCTGTTTCAGTTGATAGTGAATATTTCATGCGGTGTTGAGCGTTTTCCGAACTGTGGTGTCCTACTTTTTCCACCTCCAGCCCCAAAGGAATGTTTTTACATCATGGAGCTTTATTTTTGGGAAGGGGAGGAGGTAGCGGAGGCTGCAGGCTTGCGAAGAGCCAGCAACAAAGAGTGGCTCAGAAAACAGCTCGGCGCTGATGTCTCGGCTGGGAATCTCACCTCCACTCCCATGCCACCTCCGGCAGAGGGTCAGCTCCCGAGGGACTGGGGCACAGGTCCAGTCTGAACAAAATAACCCTAAAAACAGCACCCCGTGTGTTCCCGTGCCCGCTGTCCGTGTGGTGCTGGAGACACAGCTGCTGAGTTAGCTGACAAACAGCAGCCATTGGTCCTGCCAGCCCTGCAGGGCCCGCACAGCTCCAGGAGGGGAGAGCGGTGTCCGTTCTGCTTCACACACCAGCGACTGCCAGGCTTCAAGGCCAGTTTCCCTTCAGCCCCCCGCCCCCGCCATCTCCCCTCCATGTAAAGTGTTTGCAGGTCTGCTAGCGAGAGTCTGAAAGCTTCAGGGACCTGATTTGGTAACCACCAGAGTCAGTCCCAGTCCTCTGAGTTGCTTGCAGAAGGCTTTAGGTTGGGCACTGCGACCTGTAAAGAACCCCCTCAAATCCTGCTGGGTATGTAAGAAGCAGGACAGGGAGCACTGTCATTCCGCCCCAGTGTTTTACTCCCTCTTTGGAAATCAGCCTTTTAAAAGTTTCCACACGCGTTTTTGTGAAGCTGGCAGAAGGGCTCTGGGTGAAGGGCTCAGTTCGGTGCCGTCTCCACCCAGCAAAGATCTGCGGGACATCTGGCATCCCGGTCCTCGCGTGGACTTGCATTTCATAGCTGCTTCTTCTGTGTGATGGGCTGGGCAACTGCGAGCCCTGGAGAAGTCCCAGGCCTCGCTACGCTTACTGCTATTAGCCTCCTGGAAGCATACTTTACCCGACCAGCTGAATTAGCGTCCTCTGTAACCAAGATAGCAGCGCAGCACTTCAGAGTCTGACTCACCCTATTACGGACTGCAAAGCCCAGCACTTGTGCTGTACGACTCCCTAGACAGCTCCTGGTCTCCTGCTTTGCTGCACTTGCCCTTCGTGCTCTCTGCCCGTTACGAAGGGGCACAAACTGGCAGTGCTCCTTCCTCAGCCCACTGAGCTGCAGCTCCAGATCCTCCCCTGCGCCGGCGTCACTGCAGCGGTGGCTGTGTGGCTCGTGAGTGCAGCAAGCTGTGTTTGTGCCCCCTGAAGGATGTGGGGCAGGAGCGAAGCACGGAGCTGCTCAGTTAATGGTTCGGGTGCAAAAGGGACACGAAGGTGAGGGTCCACCCCTCTTTCTTGACTCTTCTTGCAGGAAGGGAAGGGGAGAGGGCAGGTGCTCAGTGGTGTGGCTGAGTGCGTTTGTGGTGGAGGCAGGAGAGTGGTGGAATATCCCCAAAGCGTGCTCCACCTCCAGCGTTACAAAACAGCAGTTCAGCAGGGGACACAGAAGCACTTAGGGAAACTGCAGCTGAAACTAAGTGAACCTTTCAGTGTACTTATCACAGCATTCACAGTCCCTGCTTCAAGGAGAAACAATAATAAATAAATAAATAAACCCTGTAAAAGGAGCGGGTATCCATCCAGAGCATTGGATGGAATGAAAAGTGACGAACAAACAAAATCACTAGCTCCGGCTTTAGAAACTGCTGTTAAAAATAAACCATCCCTCAGTGCTGCGGTGCTGCCAGTACCTCCCTGCTGCGAGCAGGAGACCCAGAGCACTGCCTCACTGTACGCTCCTCGCGCGTGGTGTGGAGTTGAGCAGCTCTGTTGTCATGACAAAGATTTCCTGCTTTTCAGCATGAAGCTCGCTCTGCTATTACCGGTCTACCTGTAATGCCGCCTGCCCTCCCTCCTAGCGTACAAGGCACGGTGTTCTCCTGTGCCGTGGCTGCTCACTTCTGCCTGCACAGGGACAAATGCTGCTGTCGCGGTGCCATTTCAGAGCCAGGGCAGTAGAGGAGCACGCCGGAGCCAACCAGAGGCAGTGCTCAGCCGTGGCAGCGTGCTTTCAGCATGCGCTTTGCCCCCTCTGACTTCGCCCCGCGCAGACTTCGCACCGTGCCGCTTCGTTCTCTGCAGGCTGTGGGTTGCGTTACAATGACATTTGGTGTTGGAAATGCCATCTTCCCTCTGTGTTTGGCAGAGGGTGTGTCTTCCCACGTGTTAGGCCAATGTCAGTGTCCTAGCATACCAGGTGCTCTATACACGTTTAAAAACAAAGCAAGGGGCCGTCCCTGACCTGAGGCATTTACAGTCTAAACAGGCAATGCATGCAAAAGGGCGGAGAAATGTGAGAAGAGTCAAATGTCTGATTTTCTCCATCCTCTAAATAAGGCAGAGATAAATTGACCCATCCAGGGCAAAAAAAAAAAAGCTATCAAAAGAGTTGGAAAGCAAAGCCAGACTTCCTGAGTCCCGTATCAGCGCCTTAACCTCATGCCCTTCAGGGTGCTCCTTGAGCAGAGCAACCCGCTGCTGGTGCCGTGCCTGCTGGAGGGGTTTTGCCAGACCCAGGAGAGCTGCCAGAGGGAACGTGTCCTTCTGCTTCATGGTGTTCCTGAGGGAGGAGTGGTCAGCATCTCATGTAGCTCCCACTGGCAGTACCTGAATTCCCAGGGGGAAACAAATATCAACTGGGAGCAGTATTTGCAGAATGCTTTTTAGTGTTTCTCAATGATGGTTTTTCACAAAAATTGTAACAATAGCACTTCTGGGGAAAAAAAAACAAAACTCATTTTAGAAGAAAAGACAGCCTGCTCGCATTTGCTTGAGGGTACTGGAGCCACTGCCCTCATGATGTGACTGCTCTGGAAGAAAAAAACTGGTTGGAAAGGGCAAAGGAATGAAGCAAAAGAAGGATGAGGGTTGTTCCCCAAAAGACCACCTTGTGCCTGGCTGTTCCCAGAGCAGCTCTGTGGGAGCTTTTTTACCTGGAGAGGATTGAAGACAGGCAAGCATGAGTTACCACCAAATAACCACTGAATCCTCTCTCGCTGGGTTTGAGTGGAGCTGCTGTATGGGCAAAGCCCTGTGCAAAGGCAGGAGAAGCACCCAAGTGCATCAGAGCCGCCCTGAGGGTCTTTGGAAAGCGGTCAGTTTTCTTCATTTCTCTCTGGATTCTCTCTGTTTGTCCTGCAGGACAAAATACCCTCATTGTAAGGGTTGTCTGTGACACTGGAGGGTTTGTTGCTGCTGTTTGTGCCCGGTCAGTGTTGCAGAGGGGCTGGGAGCTCTGACATCACTGCATCTGCTTTGTGCCATCAGGTCGTGTGGAACGCCCTCGTTTTTCTGCTGATTAGCTGCAAACTGGGGGCGTGCCTCACATTTTGGGGATGCTCGGCAGTACTGTCCTATCTGCTGACTGATCTTTGGTTTGGAAAAGCCATTACTGGAAGAGGTCTTCCCTTTTGGTATTGCACACTGCATTGTGCCAAGCAGCTGCATTATTTGTAGCTTGAATGGCACAGCCTGCTTTCCCAGTCTTTCTGCTGCATTAGAGAGCCTGCAGAGATAAAGATTCCTGTCTCCAAAGGGAGGTTAGAATAGCCTCGCAAATTCTCTGACTTCTCTTTGCTTCCCATAGTTTTTTACTCCGGGGACTGAAAGAGAACAGCAGTTGTGCTTCACCCAGCAGCCAGGCACTTCCATGCGTCCATGCTGTACCTGGGGGGAAACTGGTGCAGAGTCTTTGGTCCAGCTCTGCAAAGATCACAGTGGGCTTCTGCATGGCAGGTTGCTCCCAGGCACACACTCTGCCAGAACATCCCTGTACCAGAGAGCCAGCTGCAGCCACTGCGAGGACTGCAGTGCAAGCCTTTGTCACATTTTTTAAGGTCAGAACCTACATTCCCTTGTTGCAACACACACGCAAAAAAAGGATGTTTCCCTTTAAAAGCAGTCAGGGAAGGGAGAAAAGCCTTGCGTAGCGAGGAGGAGACAACATCCTCAGTCTTCAGGCGTCTGCAGCGGTGGTGGTAGCCGCATCCCGAGTGATGAACGAGCAGACGGGCTGCACACTGGGAGCAGAGCTCCAGCCCCGCTGCAGTGGGGATGCCCCGGGGAGAGGCGGCTGCTCAGGCACCGCAGGGCTCTGGGGGCGGCTGGGAGGGAGCTGCCAGCACAGGAGGCAGCAGCTCTTAATGGTGCTGATGTCTTCATCGGCAGCCTGCCGCGGTGGCTTCAGCGAGGACTTATCTCGCACCCCCGTCCTGCTCCGGTGAACAAAGGAGTTGAGAAATATTGCTTGACCCCTTGGCTTTAGGTGGGCTTGGGGCTGGAAGAAGCAACTCTATTTAAAGAGGTGTCACAAGGGGAGGAGAAGAAGTGAATTCTCCAGCCCTGGGTAAAAATAAAATAGAAATCCTTTTTTAACCCCTTGTCTGACTCATTCTGCTGGTTTAGGACCACTGCTGCAAACTCCAGGTGGTGTTTTGAGCAGAATGAGGGCATTTCTTGAACGGCACCCTGGTTTTATGTAGCAGAAGGGCAATTGTACAATAAACTGTTAGGCAGCAGCTGAGGCATAAAGCCTCAGATTGTTCAGTGACATGGTCTGTGTGTCTGCTAGGTCCCTGTGTGTTGGAAGAGGGAAGTTTGTGTAGGACTTGGAGACAGCTAGGGGCCAGGAAAAGCAGCATGCAGTGGGGGCAACAGAACTAAAGTGCTTATTATAAAGTCCTTCTGCCAAACAGGGCTTCTGGTAAAATGCACACTCACCCATGAAGGCAATCGCCTCAGGTCATCTGAAAAGCCTTTCGGTTGAATAAACAGCATGAGGGAGAAAATATTAGGCTGCGCGAGCTGCTCCTGGCCTAAATTTGAAAATCGAACTTGTTCATTCATGTAAGCCCTCTGTGGTTTCGTACAGCCCTGTCTCATCGCTGAGGTCCTGGGCTCTCGGGGAGCATCAGCTGCTTCTCCCAGGAGAGAGGAGCCCGCAGGGCGGTGTGGTAAGGCAGGGATTTAGGTCTGAAGGAGATCAACAGCAGAGAGATCCCACTGGGGAGTTGAACAGGGGTGATGGCTCCCACCGGAGGCCAGCTTAGAAGAGGCCAGAATACACACACGTGACCATGGAAGGGGATGTGGAGGAGCCATTCTGGTTCAGATCAAGGAAAGGACACAGCGATGTGCCACAAATTCCCTTTCCCTCTGCAAGGAGTGTTGTCGTGCTTGAAAATATTCAGACTACTTTCAAGGGAGGGCTGTTTGCTCTGTTTTTTCCTCTTTTGCTCATTTTCTGTTTCTTGTTTAAAGAACTGCTTCGTATTTCCCTAATGAGCATGTATCAGCGCTGTGTGCTGTATGTGTTTTCCTGAAGTAAAGCTTCTGCTCATGTTTGAAGCTGGAACTGATGGACTCAGGCCTTCAGTAGGTAGGCAGCCTTCCCCTCTCCTGTGGGCTTTAAGTGACTGACCATCTGCAGATCATGAGCAAGATAAGGGATCAGAGAGACACAACAGTGCTTCAGGGACCTTGGGACGCCTGGAGAGTGCTAAATTACACCCTGTGGAGACATCTCGGCTTTCTCAAACAGGTCACTTCCCACAGAGGGGACAGGGACAGCAGCGCCTGGCTCCTTCGGTAAATGAAGACTTGTCCAAAGGCATCTCACCATGAGCAGCCCTGCAAGATGTGTGTTGAATGTGTCAGAAATAAAAACTGTCCCCACTACTTGCTTGGCCACCAGGAACATCCACATTGGCCACCACAAGCTTTCAGACTGTTTCTTTCATATTTGTTTGCTAGAAGTTACAAGGCAATGTTTTCTTCACCTTCTTACATTACTTCACTGTCTTTCTATGGCTTACAAGTAGACCCCAGACTATGTAATAGAGGTGGAGACTAAAGCAAGCACTTTAAACACTGTTGAAATGGAAGTCAGAGATTTTCTCCAAGTTCATATCCACAGCCACCATGAAGGGAACACGGGAAGGGTCTGGAGGAAAAATCACATCTGCCTCAGAAAATAAAGTAGCATGGAAGAGAAAATATTAATGGTTTAGAAACATACACAAGCATAAGAATGCAAAAACAGAAATCAGGAAAAGGCCCTCACAATCCCTAGGACTTCAGAGTGTGATTGAGTGGCTTCTGTGGTGGCATAAGGAAGCCACTCCAAAGCAAAAAGCAGGCTCCAGTTTGGGTGTGTGACATTACCTTGCCCTAAATACAGGAATGTGTAGGCAGCAGAGTGATACTGAAGGGCATGACAGAACTCTGGATAACCCTCTAGTTGTCCACATGGAATGGAGTAAGACCTAGGATAAGGAAAATCACCTCCACTATATTTAATGGTTACATAGATCTCCGCAGAGAAAAGGTCTGGTCTCCAAAAATCACCATGGTTCATTGTCACCTGCTATTTCATTCCTTCTCGCTGAATGGCACGCAGCAATAATTTTAGGACCCTTGGAAAGAAAAAGAACCTCTTCATGTTACTGTGTTCCTCTGGCAAATAAAATATGAGATAGCTGGGGGCAAACGTCCACTGAGCTTTCCTGAGTGCCCTGCGAGGATGCTTTGCAGAAGCCCTTAGTTCACAGAGCAAATGGAAGAGCGCTACCCTGCTGTCCTATGGTGTTTAGCAACAAAGTGCAGAAGGCCAATTCTTCACCTGAAGTGCACATTTTCTGCTCTGAGGAGGGACTGTGAATAAGGATTGTTGCTGCATTGGTGCAGGAGTCAGCTTAAGAGTAGGACACAGTGCACAAATGAAATTTCTGAGCCCCGTTCAAATCCCTGTTACGTAGCGGTGTGATACAGCATAATCCCCGCCCTCATAATAATGTAATGATCAGCTACCCCTAAATGCCTTGAGGTTTTGCATCCAACCTCACAGGGTTGTGCTTGGTGCACACAAAGCATCTCTGCAGTACTTTACTGTAAGTCAGGACTTGACACGTGAGCCAAGCAGCATGGGTACCATCTCCTCCTATCTGAGGTTACTGCTGGGTTTCCTCAGCGTGGCATCTGCCTCAGCAGGATTTTGGTGGAGGTTTTTGTCTGCCCCATGGTTGAGTGGGAGGCAGCAGAAGGTTTTCATGGAGGGAAAGGCTTTCTCGATTGGAAAGAAGGGAGCTAATTATGTCTCCTATAAAGAGGTGTAATTGGTTTTCTTTTCTGTTGAGTGAGGATGACACGAACCACATCCCTCGCCTTTTCATTCCAAAACTGTGTTGCGACCATATTGCTGAGTCTTGGAAAACTCCCCAATTCACAGGTTGTTTTTTGCATGTTCCAAACATCTGGGAACAAGGTTCAGCTGACTGATGAATGTGTACTCTGGCAGAAAATGCTGAGAAGTTGGGGGGTAGGTGGGTAGATCTAGCCCAGCTGTCCATTTCTTACATTTCTGGTTTCAAATTTAGCCTGCTATTTTCTTAACAAATTGTTGGTGAGCACTTTTTAATCTGCACGTGTAAGTGTTATTGTAAGTATTTGGCAAATGCAAGGGGTTTTCGATTAGCTTCTGAAAGTGGGATGCTGCTCTATGTGCCGAAGCATCCCAATGCATATGGGCCTAAGATGGTGTGATTTAAGTGAACCTCGACTTTCAAATTTTCTTCTGTTTTTATAATGATTGCTTTGCCACTTTCCGTAATAGCTAGAGTAAGCATGTCCAGCCAGGTCCATTCTTTCCATAGAATTAAGCTCATTTGCTTATCATTTGGACTTTCCTATAGCTTCCTCTATGTAATTGTTTAGTCATTAGCACTTTCTTTAGCGATGCATTATCCCTGACATAACAAAGTATTGCATCCTGTCTTTGCTCTTTGTCTGAAGCCAGATATCTTTGAACTCTGTTAGATGTGTTGTATAAGGCAGATATGAAGAAACAGGAAAAGACTTAAGCAAGCACCGACACTTAAAGACAACCGTTCTGAAGATGCAGGATCCACAACACCTTTCTCAAGTTCAAAATGCCTTCGTTTCTTTGCTGTTCCTGCTCTCCGTGCAGTAATGCTGTGCTGATGGGTGCATCTGCATTGCAGTATACTGCTGGTCATAAAAATGTGGTTGACCCAGGTAATTCAAGGGAGAAATTTTCAGCACTGCAGAGGTGGCTAAAGATCATCTGTTTTAGGATAGGGAATGTCTTCAGCTCAGGTTTAGTCTGGTAAAGCTAAAGAGTTCAGTGTCATGACTCAGAAGTGCTCAGAAATACTGCAATGTGGTTATCAGTGGGATCTGGGAAGTAATGTTCCAGACATCTTCATAAATAGCAAGGCAGACCTCGCATTGCAAGACCCATCTCTAGAGACACAGAACTAAAAGATGGAGTTTGCCATTCATTGCTGCCTAACTCTGGTCTCATTTAGTAGCAGAAGTCCCACAGATCTTGAGATAAAGAGGTAGGCCAAAGCTAAGTGCTCCTGGGAGTCCAACCAGGCTGAATAATGCATTGGAAAGTATAATGAAAATGTGGGAAAAAAAGTATTTGACTCCAGAGAATATGCTTGAAAACTTTATAGGTATTTCCTATCGCTTTTCTTCTGTAATCTCAATCCATTTTTAATAATCTATGTCTAATTGTATCAAACCAGGAAGAACAGTGTTCTCTTTTCTGAAGGTGACAACCTTTTGTAATTTTCATAGAGGAGAGCTTCCTGAAGAGCAAGACTGGGGGACTGAAAGGCTTGTAGGTGTCATGCTCAGCTTAGTCTCAGCAGTACCTCAAGGAGGCTCACCAGTGTGCACCCAGAAAGCCATTGTCTCGGGGACATGTCACCAGGAATGTGGGACAGTCAGAGTACTTTGAGATGCCTACCTGCCCCTTCTCCACAAGCACGGCACTGTACCTGGACAGCTGTGAGCTACCTCCCAAGTCACGCTCTAAGGTTTTGCATCAAGATTTTTTGGTTCCAGACTAGTCCGTGACTGTTTGTAAGCTATAGATATAACCTGGAGGTGGGGTATGCCTTCTGTGGTTTGGTGCTGAGTTCCTTTGAACAGCAAGAAAGGATTTCTGCCTTGGTGAGCTTGGGGACATTCAGTAAAGATCCAAGACGTGACCAGTCTTTTAGTGCTGTCTGATTGTGAACAGTTTTGTTTTAGGTTTGGCAGGGGGTTGTAGGGGAAGAGGGGGAACCTCATTCTTTGACTTAATGACCACTGGAGTTAGTTTGACTGGACCCTGTTATAAGGATGTACCCAAAGGTGTCTGAGCTCTGATTTGAACCTCTAGGAGGTTTGGACACTGTGGAGAAGGAATGACTTTGTTTATCCTCATCACCTGTTTGGAGATGCTCAAGAGCCTCTCCTTACAGTGTTGTTTGCAAACCTCCCTTGCCAAGAGGTTTCTTGATCCCGATATTGATGTAGATTGGCTGCAAGATGTCCTCAGCACCTCCAGCAATAAGGGGCTGGTGTGCGATAGGAAGGATAGGAGAAGAGCAGAGATAAAATAGCTGAGAAACAAAATGTTCCTTCATTGCTGTCTTTGATCTCTTAACTCCCAGCTGTGAGAGATCCTGGATGCTGATGGCAGCAATCGACTAATTTTCTGCAGCTTCTGTTGCTTGTACAAAACAGAGCAAGACATTGTCTACTCTGAGGGGAGTACAAGTGTTGCCATAATGTCTTCTGGTGCAGGCTGAACCTGACGAGAGACAGGGAATAAGCACGGGCAGCCTCAAGACTGAGGCAAAATGTGCAATTTTATTTCTCCGTCTCTTCTCTGCCTCTTGCTTTGTACTACAATTTCTGCCTCATTAGCTGTTCTTTTTGCAGACTGAAACCCAATAGCAAGCTCCCAGCCTCTGTTCCTGTCTCTGCTGCCTCCATGATGTCAAAGGAAGAAGCAGAAGCAGCAGGCAGAAAACTGTTGCATCGGGGCTGGTGTCATCTGGAAAGCTTGTGTCACTCTCAGCACTGAGGTGCGGGAGTTGGAGGAAGGGAAGAGTTTTGCAACTTCCATCGAACTGTCCACCAGGAGTTTCCTCCTGACCTGGGAATGGGACTGAGTCCATGAAGATCATGTTGCTCTGTGGGTCACCTAAGAGCTGAGGGTAATAGATTTTGAGCCCCTCTGCTGCTGCCTAGATTCAGACAGGTAGCCCAGAGATGAAGATACTTCGAGATCACTGCTGATTTCCCATGCTGTTCAGGCCTGCCTTGCAAGATACAAAAAGACATGTTTGTGGTTTAGGTGGGTCTGCATTAGAAAGTTATAATCCCATATGTATATGAGTGGGAAGGGATGTTTGGGAATGAAGTGCTGGTTCATGTTCTTGCAGAGATACATCCATTTTTTGAGGCCTTAGCACCTATTAAAGGGACCACATTTGTTGGGAGGAACCCATATCAGATATGAAATATTGAGAAGTCTGCCCCAGGGTTATGCATACTGAATGCCTCTCCAGTGTTATCATCCAGATTCGTGTTCCACATCTCTCTTACTCCAGAAAAGTGCATGGATAGGAGACTGATTGATCCTAGGAAGAGCCTGGAATGGGATCTCGCTTACTGTTTCTCCTTCAAGCCAACCTACACAGAGGAAATGCGGAGAATGCATAGGCAGAGACCACAGTGGAGACAGTGTCCAAACAAGCGCCTTCCTCAGTGTTCGGAGTGCTTATTTTAGGATAAAGCAGACTAATTCCAACACCTTAAATAAATAGCTCTTGGGATCAGCAAACCTAAGCCAGGATGGACAGACAGAAGTGGTGATGGAGAGCTGGCGCAGGTCAGGCTGGGGCTGTTCTCGCTGCAGTGTGACACAAGCTGCTGCAGACCTGCTGACCAAGAAGAGCCGGGCTGAAGGGTTGCATGGCCTCCCTGAGCACGCAGCTGCTGGTGCCGCGGTTTGGCAGAAAGCTGGCTGTCGCCTCCTCTGTCTGCTGCTGCCAGGCTGCCCCTCAAGGCTCCCTCGTTACTGCAAAGCGAAGTGCAAACATGAACTTTGTGGGGCTGTGCTGCCCTTGGCCTTTTCGCAGTTCCTGGATGAGATCCGTGCTGCCGTTTGTCTGGGACCATGCCCCTCTGGGAGGTGTAGTTGTGCTTCAGCAGCGTGTTAGAAAATGGAAGTAAGGGGGAGAGCTGTGGGTTGCTTCAGCCTCTGCTTCCATTGCTGCCAGCCGTGCGGGGCTGTCAGCAGTGGAGAATCCCTCCTAGATCCCTGCCATCCTAGCTCCCTGCCATCCTAGCTCCCTACCATTTGCATCTCCATAACTTTGCTAACTCCGCTGAAACCAGACCCTAATATACAAATATCCACCTAAGAGTCAAGGACACCCAAAAATGAGGGATGTAGTAGAATAACAAAACCCCTATTATATGTTTTCCACTCTTTGAAATGATTGATGTCATCAGGTTTTTTGTCAAGTAGCACAGGGCAGGGTTGAAGTCTGGCTTTCTGCATCAGACTCTGCAAAGCTCCAGCTATTCTGCCCTCTCCTGGAGCATTCCTTACCTACCTTGTTTCTTAGGGAACCAGAGATGGCCGTTAAGGAAAGATTCAGAGAAGGAAACAGTAGCAATCCTATTGATTACTTCAGGAAGAGTACTAGGGAGAAAGTGTAAAGGACATTTTTGTAATACAATGCCGAAGAGCTAAACAAGGCCAGTATGACTAATGGAGAAAAAGTGAAAGAGGGAGAAAGAAGCTAGCCAAGACACACAGGAAGTAGTGGAGAGTTTATCCTTTGAAGCTTTTCCAAAACTGTCCTTCTAAATTTCTCTTCGTACTTATGGTGGACTCCCTGAAGGAGCCAGTCCGTGGTGCTGTGGGCATCTCTTCACTGTCTCAGTCCCTTTCCTGGACGCTCTTCGTGCTCTTGGGAACCCCTCTGCCTTATCACATGCCTCAACTGATGCTTTCAGAAGCTCTGCGCTGTATTTTTGGCAGGACATTATACTCTGCTGTGCTATACCAAGCCTTTTGTGCTTGCCCATATTCCCTTATGGGATTCAGCATCTCCTGCATCCTCCACCCTCTCTTTGGCTCAGCCATTCCAGTTTGTGTTCGGTGCTGCACGTACTAAATCTGTAATGTCTCTATCCCTCCCTCTCAGCTCTGTTTGGAGCTCTGCACTCACATTTTTTGAGGCTGAGCTCTCCATACCCCTCAGTTTCGCAGCTTGTTTCTCCTCTGTGGGTAGTGGTCGTGCTTCCATAGCTGGGCGCAGCCTCCCACAAAGCATTTGAGTAGCTCTGCCTTCTTCTGGAGGAAAATGGGCAACGAACTGCAGTGGGTCCCTGCACAGGGGCTGTTAGGCTTCCTGCTCTTGGGATCTTTAGTGTATACATCCCTGAAGTGAGCAACTGAGCGTTCATGAGAGCTGTGTCACAGGCATAACTATGTAGGTCCCTCAGGAAAAAAGCTTCAGGTGAGTCCTGCCTACAGCACGGCCTGTGGGGGGCAGGCTTCAGTTCCTAAGTTTGGGGATTTGGGGTGGCAAGGAGAGCTTTGGGGCAGCAGCTATCACTGTTCACAAAGACTTGGCTCAGCCTTCTTGTTTGGGGTAGTCGGTTTCTCATAACGACCAGGCTGCACCTGGGTTGTTTTGTATTTTTTTTTTTTTTCAGAAAAAAAAAAAACAGCTGTGTAAGCATTCTGCTTTGGGTGAAAGCAAGCACAGTGTGCATTAAAGCTAAAAACAAGGATAAGGGAGGGGAAAAAAAAAAAAAAAAAAAGGAAGTGAAATATCAGGTCCTTTCCCCTGCAGAAAGGCTGTTGGTTTGTGCCCTGTCCCCCGCGCTGCCTGGTGATAGCAGCCAGGATGTGGCACTCACAGAAGGTGACAGAAGGCCCAGGGAGGCTATTTGCCCTCCGGTGTAAAGGGGCCCACTCTGCTGACTGCTGGCAGAGGCTCGCGCGTCAGTCACTGGGTAGCTGCGTACCACCGGGCAGCAGATAATCTCAAGTGCTGAAAGAAGAAATCCACTCCTTGTCAGGTCCCATCAGTGTCCCTCGCATGAAGCCCCAATGCTTCTTAAAGCAGCATACGCTGCGGATGAGGCTAAGCGCCGTATTTACTCAGTAGCCTATGGCAGAGTGCCGAGAAACGCTGCGGGTGGTAACTGCTGAGTTAAACCATGAAGATCCTGGGAGGGATTTGCCGTGGTTAGATAACCTGTAGGCTCCAAAGCCCGTCACGTCAGGAGCTTGCAATCAGTGGGCCTGGCCAGGCCAGGTGTCCTCTCGTCTTGTGGAGGGATGGGGAAGCCAGCAGGAAGGGCACCATGAAAACTCTCGCCATACCGCTTCAGCTGGTCTCGTGCCCTCAGACTTCAGGCCCAAGTTCAAAATTCACTGCAACATCTAGCAATGCGATTTTGAAGGCACTAGGGAAAGGTACTTGTTTCAATAAAAACAAGTAGAAACTGACATCCTATTATAACGGCAGTTTGTGGAAAATGAATTTCCCTACCAGAGCCTTGTGGTGTAAAAGTTTGCACATGCAAATTTTAACATCAAGTATGCAACTCGCTCGCTTCTCATACATACCTATTTTCATTTTCATTTATGGGGAAATAACTTTGAAAAGCACACATACAAACAAAAATTGTGGTAGAATGAGCCCATAATAGAGCTTTCAATAAAATGAAGAATTGCTCAGCTTTCCAGTAATTTTGTCTGTTGTATTTTGTGCAGCATTGTCTAGCTGCCTGATTCTATGGATATCTAAATCTAGTTTCCCCCCCGCATTTATCCCCTTTTTACAGAATCTTCTTATAATTACTAGTACTTAGCAGAAAACCTGAATTCATGCTAAAGCATTTAATTAGTCAAAATTGTGTAATAGAAGATTTCTTCCAGATACCACTTAATGATCATTAGAAGGTCTGTTTCAAAGCCCACTTAAGTCAATTATTGTCTTTTGTTGACTTCAGTGCATTGTGAATCTGGCTCAGTATATTCAGAAATTTGAAGCTAATGGCTACAATAGCAGCAGGAAATACTCTCCGTGGATGGCCAACTTCTGTGGTTCTCCATTTGCTTCCGTAATGGCATGCTGAAGAAGTTTTGGATAAATGTAGTGAAAGGCCACTTTCGGTGAAAAATCAACGAAATTCAGAGCTGCAGAGGAAGATATTTTAATGTTTCGTCATTTAAAAGCTATTTTTTTCCACTTACACGCTCTTTATGCTCCCATTGAAATTAAGGATGCAACAGATACAACACGGAATTGCTTAGATATTGTAGTGGCTTAAGTTTGTTTGGAAGAATGGTATCCCCACAGCAGTGACCCTAGGTCTACCGTTATTTGTATAAAACTATTTCTATTTTAATGCTGTTCTCTCGTTTCAAGAATAGCCTTTTTATTCTGTTATCATGGAAAAATGTGAGAAAGTGACTTAGATGGGCTTCACCAAAGCCAGTCTTTTTTCATCATTTTTAACTTTCAGTTCCACACAAGCTTCATGGAAGCAAAAATACCGAAGTAATGAAATCCTGGGGTCTGTTCATGAGATATTTCTGGTATGGCAAAAACGCAGACCTTACAGAGAACTTGAGATTACGTGCTTGATGTCTCATACCTTTGTTTTTGCCAATTCAGCTCAGTGAAGTGGGTGGAAATACTATCACAGTGATTTACTTTGTACTTTCAGTGCTCTCATCATGGAAATGCAAATTACTCTGCAGCAGGCCAGACACTGGAGAAATTAAGTATTTTGGTACAAGGTTTCCAGCCAGAATTCTAGCCTGAGGAGTTAGATAAGCATCCAAATCTTTGCATCCTTTGAAGTTCTTCTCGAGTCAGAATAATTTTGAACTTGGTGAAAGTTCATGTCCAGACTGAGTTCCTAGTAACTGAGGGACGGTCTTGAACATTATTTCATTAATTACTTCAACCCATAGCAGGGTCAACATTAGAGAGCTTGAGTTTTAGATGAAAGCCTGCCTCCTCTCCTGCTACGCACCATTTTGCTGAGATTAGGGGAAACAACACAACAAATGTACAGCCTGCAGGGCTTTTTTCTCCTCACCAGCTCTGCAGCTCCTTCTCAGGCCACCTTTTTGAACAATACAGGAGTCACCGGCGTCACTGGAGAAAGAGGGAGCTTTGTGGTGTGCTGCTGGTGAACTTCAAAGCATCCAAGGAGAAGTGTCATCAGCTGTCCCTCAGCTTTTGGGGCATAGCTGGTCTTTGAGAAATACAGCTCTTAATGATATGCCTAGTGCTTAGGCAGATTTGGTGGGTAAAATACAGCCTGGTAATGTGAGACAGCTTTCCACCTCATTTTTCAAATACAGCACCGCATGGGTGATGGGTGACCCAATCGTTACTGAACACGGGGATACAAGAGAAGAGGAACCTTCCTTCATCACTGAGACACGCGATGAGGATGGCATACGCTCCCTCCACCTGCTCTCTGTGCCTTGTAGGTGAATGAGCACCCCGTGGGTCTGTGGTGTGGAAGGCGAGGGAGCAGAGCACTTGTCGTCGGAGGAAACTGTGCTGATGAGATGGGCTTAAACCAGAGAGATGCGAGTTCCTCTGGGGGGAAGAAGGAGGGTGAATTAGAGGCAGAGGAGAGGAACCGGAGCTTTGCATTATTCCTCTAAGGGTTGTGTTGCCCTCATGTTGCTCTTTGTCATTAGCTGAATCACTGGAGCATCCTGTCAAATCAGCCTCCTGCATAGATTTTTAAAGCCCCTAATTGGCACCTGCAAGGTTACAAGTTAGCAGAGTGTCTCTGTTTGCCCTGCACTGCCTTTCACAGCTTTTCCCCCAGCGCCAAGGCACTGGAGTGCTACATGGTCGATAACTCGCCGTGGCATGAGGCAACCCAGGCTATCGCTGGGATCCCATCACGTGCCCTGGTGTTCGTGTGACGCAGAGGGCTCCACTTTTTTTCTTTCCCTTTTAACTGTTATGCAAATGTTTCTCCATGTTTCCTGTTTAGCACAGACTCTGAGCCTCTCTAGACATGCTATTCCAAGCTTGGCCTGCTTTCCGATAATTGCATCTGCATCCAGGCAAACACCCCTGCAGGGTTTCTCTGCTCCCCCAGCCTTGCCAGCTCTGCTGGACAGCACCCTGCAAGGCCAGGGCTGTGCAGCAAAGGCCTGCCAGCAGCTGGCACAGCTCTGGGGAGGAAGGCAAAGCCGCTTGCTGCTTCAGGCCTCCTTTTTGTATAAAGGAGATTCCTCTCCTTTGATGCTCCATCCTCCTGAGCAGAAAACCACTACTGAGACCCCCAGTTGGTGTCCAACCCCTACCAATTTCTGGCTTCTCTGGGGGGATAAGAGCCAAGAGAGCCCCCCAGTGACAGCACCTGCAGGAGTCATGTCATGAGCATGGTCCGTTGCTGCCTTTTGGGAATTTTTGTGTTCTTTGGAGGGGAGAAGAGGCACGGCACTGCTGGAAGGGCTTTGAGGAAGATCTTTATCAGATTGCTGTTCGGAGAGCTGGGAATCTGTCGTTGTTCAAGTGCAGCCACAGCTGTCTTGCCACACAGTGGCCAAAGCCTGAACTAGGAGAAGTAAAGTAGTAACACTTCCCCTTCATAAAGCCCTGAAGGCTTGCACAAAGAACTTGCAAAAGTCCTACTTGGACGAATAGTAGGTTAGTTTTATCCCTGGATTACAGCTAGAGAAGGCAGCAGACTGTGGAAAGCAGGCTGCTGCCTGCGCTGGGGAGTGCAGCACAAGGCTGAACTGAATATGTCGTGGGGAAGCGCTGCCACAGGCGCATCAAGCCAGATGCTTTTTGCATACCTGAGGTTGAAATTATGACCTCTGAAACTGTATTTCCTCTCAGGATTTAGTTTCCAGGAAATTAAAAATATGCGCAGGACCTTCCATACTCATATACTGAAAGCAATGAAAGTAAAGCAACTCGGGCTATTTCCTTTTAGTTGGTTTCTTGCATAAGTATGCAGGTTGGAAGTATTTACTTTCTTGTCTGATTTTCTCTTATTGAACACAGGCCATGCAGTGCTGTAACTGAACTCCTTTCTCTGAGCAGTAGTCATAAATCACTGCCTCATCTCTTGCTGTAGGACAGCCACCAAGCTGGGCCCTGACTGGATGCTGCCATCCATCACTCACTGGGTCTGAACGTGTGCCACCACAGCACTCACCAAGAGGTTTTCAGAAGTGAGTCTCCTGTGCAGTCAGAGAGCAAATCTGCAGGGAATTTAATCTTCTGCAAGCAGGAGATGCCCAGGAGGGAGAACGGGGTTGGATGATCACTGCCATAGCTAGTGTGGTGGTCCCGTTCCCCTTGAAACAGCTGGTCTCCCTCATCCAAAGGGAACTTTGCTGTTGGAGTTTCAGTTTCTGAATGGTTACGGTGCATGATGCTGATGTCTGAATCTTGGTACCGCTGGAGGATTGTTATGGGAGTGGGTGCTCCTTCTGTTTGGTTTTTCTTCTTTCTCGAAGCAAATTCAGCTTACACAGCTCTCTGCAAATATCAGTGCATATCTCATAGAAGAAAAGAGTAGCAGGTCTTTTAGAGGAGGAGACAAAAATGACATAAAGGAGCTCTCCTCCTGTTTTTTTGGTGGAGTAGCTGTACAGCTGAGATCTACCCAGCTCTGGTTTCCTACTGTATAAGTGGCTTTGATCTAAGTGCTGGTCATGAGCCAGTTATGCCTACAGAGCTGTCGCCATCAGGTACTGTGTATCATTGAATTCACGGCAGTTGTGGAAGCGCTGACCTGTGTACATACATGTTTATATGCTGAGGCACATACATGAATCCATTAGAGCCTCCTGATATACTTTTCACCAGTTCTTGAAGTAGCTTCTTCCAGAGATCCTAGATGTGGAAGTGGATTTGTCAGATGGCTTTTGAGTCTGCAGCATATCTTTGAAAGAATAAGACTGATACATGTGCAAAAACCCTTTCCTCCATCCTGATACGCAAGGAAGTTCAAGTGTGATGTGGTGCTGGAGTTGCTTTTGTTGTTTTTGTGTGGTGGTATCAAGGAAGAGAGATCTGGGGTGACAACCAGTGTGCCAGTAAACCCTCGTCGTCTTCACAGTGCTGGAAAACTAGCACCTTCTGATTTCCTGTCGAGTATCTGACTTGCACTCAAGGGAAGTTGGCTGTGTTTGGGTTTAATGGAGGATGACATCTCAGGAAATTAAAGGACATCAAGAATTAAGGCACAAGTTCCTAATTACTTGTCTGATCCCTGCTGAGGAGGTGTTCATGGGTGGTTTTGTAGTTTGTTCATGTTTTGATTGTTAGGATAGATTGTTAGGATAGCAGCTTCAGGACAATCAGTTATTTAAAGGACTGGAAAAAAAAAAAAAAAAAACCTACCTAGTTGTTCGTGTCTTCATCTTTAGGTCATTTTCTTGTATTTCTGGATTCCTGGAAATTTGTCATGCCTGACTGTGCATTGCTTAGACTGTGTCTTGTTGCAGAGTTTATTTTGGTTATCTACAGTCTCCACAGTGCTACGTTCACTCCCTTCAAGTTAGCCTAGGTCAAATCAGAGCGGTTACAGTGTGGCTTTGAGCAGCACAGAGCAATTTTGCTAGCAGCTGAGGAATTGCACTGACTTCATCTCTAATGAATACCCTTAGTAAATTCAAGTTCAAACCACATTGCAGTCATGATAGGAATTTTGGGTAAGAACAAGACTTGTGCTAATTACAGGGACTTAGTCACAACTTATTAACTCAGTGTTAAAGACACACTCTTAGAAGTAGCCGTGCTTAGACAGATTGGGAATGGAGAGAAAACACGGTCTTATGCTTAAGGCTCTGAACACCGAGGTTCCAGTAATCGGGTTTAATTTCTTGTTGTGCCTTGTACTTTTTGTGTCACTTCTTTTCTTTCTTTCTCTTTCTGTGCCTCAGTTCTGCAGCTATTAAATCACATTGCTCTTCCACTCTTTGTCTCCCCTACATACACGTCAAGTTCTTCAGAATGGGAATTTTCTTGTATTAGTGGAGTATGCAATAAATAGTGCCATGTGGCCACTCCTGTGCCTGTGGGAGGTCAGGAGAGCTCTAAATGCCGTGCTGGAGCTTCCATACTTTGGGAATTTGTCACCGCTTTGGGTTGTGAGGCAGGAGCAGCTTTGGATGCTCATCTAGCTCCTGCCGTTGACTCCCTTTGGTAGATTTGGGACTTTTCTTTGAACTCTGAAACTTTGCTTTTTTTCTGTTCTGCAGGGCAAGGAGTGCTGAGGGTGAATAAATTATTTTTTCTTAAAGTATCTGATTGCTAAACATTATACATGGTTGTAAGTCGAAGAATCCCCAGCATATGTAGAGGAGTGGGAAATGGATAAATGGGAAAAAAATGTGTGGCGATACGTAATACGTTCTAATACCTAACTTCTAATCTTCTGTATTTCTTTTTGTTTCTTCCAGGTGGAGCGGGAAATAGCCATCCTGAAGTTGATAGAACATCCCCACGTTTTAAAGCTGCATGATGTTTACGAAAATAAAAAATATTTGTAGGTATTACTGGCTTTTGCCAGAGAAAGGGGAAGGGAAGGATGAAGGATGGGAGGGAGAGGATGGTTTTGGACTCGGAGTCACTTCCAAAAGAATGGGGGGGAAGGGGTTTTCACCCTCATCTGGTCTCCATGTCATATCTGATATTTGAATGAGGAAGAAACAGTCCATATCTTCTTGGCTTTTCTCCTTTTCTTCTTTGTACTTTGCTTATATGATGTTTCTTTTTCTACTTAAAATGGAGGAGAGAGAACAAACCATTTTTTTCTATCAAGGAGCAAGAGGAGAGGAAGGTTTGTACCTGTAAGATCTGGAACCATTTGGAATCAAAACCGTAACAGATTGTTAAGTGAATGTTTTGGATAACCTCCCTTGTCTAATAGTCTTCATTGAATCCCTTGACTCTCGCTGGCAGTGTTTTAAATTTGCCATCAATAATAAATTTCGGTTTTGAGGGCCACTGAAATCTCCTCATGGTTCAGCAGTAAGAGTTAACTAGCAAAGCCTTTCTTTCCCAGATCATTGCCAGTTCCAAGCAGGGATGTTGCCCACAGACAGAGTCATTTTAGCTTGACAGTGCACTAGATATGTTGAATCTGTTGTCAAACAAACAGGCCACATTAATCTTGGCACAACAGGAAAAAAAATCAATGCTCTCCAAATGGAAAAGGGCAAACCAGTAGGGAACTCAATGTTATTTTCAGCTTTTTAACAGGTTATTGCAAGTAGAAGAGAGTGTTTAAAAAAAATTAAACTATTTTTAAGAACCACCATCCATCAGTGACCTCTCCTTAATGTCACAACACAAGAAGGGAATAACTGTTTACCCAAAGAAAGTGTGTTGAATGGAGGTAACAATCCCTCGTGGACTTTTCAGCCAGCCTTGTTACTGGAGCAATGAATTCCTGTTCTAGGAAGTGAGGCCTCTGTGCCAAAGGGTTAGCTTAGTAGAGCAGGCAGTAATTTCTTTTGGATTTCCTGTCCTCCTCTGGGGCAGCGCCTGCCATTTGTGGTGAAGTGGGGTTGCCAGAGTGCACTCGTGCAGGCACGGGCTGGAGGCTGGCTCAGATGCTTTCTGAGCTGGATGCTGAGCGCTCTGTCCTCAGTGGCACAAATGGTCATGGCTCCATTAAACCTGGTTTGCCCCAGCTGAGGACGGAGGCCCAGATGTGATGCAGACTGCTGTGTGTGCAGGAGAGGGATAGGAAAGGGAAATGAGGCTTAACAGCCAGGATGTTGTCCTTTAATCCAGAGAAGAAGGGGTTGGTGCCATTTGTAAGAGTACACGCCTCTGTGTTCTGCTTTCAGTGTGAGTTGGATCAGGCCCCAGGCTTTTCTTCAGTTAAGAGAGAAGGAGTATTCTTTGTGATTCTTGTTTATTTGGATGTTGTGTATTTTAGGTGTACACACACACACACACATGCCCTAACCCAGCGTGCAGCTGATGTGTTCCAGGTAGGTGTGGTATACCCATGTGGTGCAGACAACGTAGGAATACCTGAAGGACAAAGGCCGTGATCATCACTTGGGGTGAAGAGAGGGGTTATAGAGGTACTGAAGCTTTTTTGTTGCTCTGAACACCAGTGAAGTCAGAAGCTGAGCTGAACAATCCTTCTTTCCCCTGAAAGGCTTGGGGCATATTTTGCTCCAAACAAAGAATATCTAGTGCTCAGAGCAGTGGGGATGGTCTTACACCAAGACTTCCAAAAATGACTGCATTTCTTGGCAGACAAGTTGTCTTCCTGCTGAAGATCACCTTGTAAATGGAAGCATCCCATATCTTTAAGCTGTATCTGGAATTCCTGGCTTCTAAAACATGTTGGGCTCAAAATCGGGCTTTGCCAGTGACACAAAGTCATCTTTGTGCCATTGCTCCCGTCAGAGCTGTGTCAGAGCTGCTGTCTGCCTCTCCGCACTAAGGCACTGAATCCCTCTGCTGAAAGACACTAACTCCCTGAAAGTGCCAGTGACTCCCAATACATTTCATTTTTTATTAGTCACTATTTTAAAGAAAGGGCATAATGCAGAGCTGTTGCCAAGCCTTCCTGTTCAAAATTAGAAATAACCATAGTCTTGGATAAAACTAAGAGTTAGAAGAGAGTGCCTGTGGAGGGGTGAAGTGTGTGTGGGATGAGAAGTGCATATGCACATACTTTCCCAAATAATAAGACACTGTGACTTCTAGTTCTCACCAGCACCAAAAGAAGGATTGCTCTCTGGTTGTGGCAGCACCTTTCCATCATGCCTGCCATCTCAGCAGTAACGATAGTGGCATGGTTTCAGAGGAGCTTGTGAATTATGGGTGATATTTCAGATGCCAGAGACTAATCACGATGCAGCACCAGGGAGTATTTCCTCGATTAATGTTAATTTCACAAATCATGTTTGACTTTTGGTTTATGATTTAATTTGTGACAAGGGGCTTTGGTTGAGTAGATTCCTAATGCAACCATGAATCAAGTCCTTTTTCCACAGTTTATTTAACACTGAAAATGAGTTTCAAAAAATAATAACAAAAATTTGTTAACATATCTGTGTTAGCCTAGCAGTCATTTTCCATTTGTTTTGTTGGTGGTGGTGGTGTTAGTGGTTTTATCAAGGTGGTCAGAGGGATGGAGATGGTTATGAGCCCTAAGACTTTGAGCTCTATATGCTGTATTTTGAGTTGTCATACTTAACCATAAGACTGTGGACTGCAATTCTAGATACAGAGGGGAAAAACGCAGCTCCACAGCAGCTCTCTGTATGTGTGCTGATACTCCACACCAGATACACATTACGTTGGCTAAAATAGTATTATTGCAGACAGTTGTTCTATCTTGTATTTGTTGCATGATCACACTGACAGCCTTTAAGCAAGATTGGGACCCCACAGTAACAGGTAATTTAGAAATAGCTATGGGTAATCTGTGCCTCCCTGTCTCCCAACAGATAATGTTAAGGGACAAAACAGCCTGGAAGGATGGGCAGGGAGGTCATCCTCCCATTTTAAAGATAGAGAGTGAGGTAAAGCAGGCTGGTGTGGGGTAAGTCCAGAGCACTCTAACAACTTATATTGCTGATTCATAATGGGGAGTGATCAATGAGCTACCAAAATTTGAGTGTGCACCGGTAATTATGACTAACCAGGTTCAGATGGTCAGGAATTGTAGGGAAATGTAAATAAACTAAGGGAATGAGCAAGGTAACAGCAAAGCTGAGTTTTAGACACGTTCTTTAATGCACAGTGGAGGGGAAACAGTCCTTTAGTCTTATGATTTTTGTGTGGCAAATAAACCACATTAACTGGGGTGATGGTCCTCTTTCCTCTGTGCTACATATAGAAAAGGTCTTCCCTGAATTGGCCCAACATGGAATTTTGTGTAGCAGAGAAGGGAGGAGTTTATACATTATTAACAGCTCTACCACTGTGAATGAGCTCGAGGTTCTCATGAACAGGCGTTGACGATTAAATAAGGGGAGAAAAAGCTGCATGACTGAATGTTTTTTCTAGGATACAATCTTACATTTTATTTTTAGATCTCTGATAATGTACATTTATGCAGTAAACTCAGCTTTCCTCGTGGTCTTATAAAAGCAATTGTCCCATTGTTGGAGGAACTGTTTGCATGCAACAGAATTGCCATCATAGAGTCCAGAGGGAAAGGACCTTCCCTTTCTAAAGCAGATATGTCACATTGATACAGTTTTGCTGGAGAAGTTCTGACAGAGCTGGCATTATCCGTTCAATCTCATTTCATCATCTGTTTGGTTTAAATTAGTGGAGTTTTGGCAGGGAGTTCGAATGAGTTAGAATAAAGACAGCCTTGGACCACTCTGTGCCCTTTTCTTGTGGACGTTTCTACTAGTATGTCTCGATTCCCTTTCCATCAATATGGCTGTATATATACCAGTAAATTTCTACTCACAGGTGCATGTAGTTATTTGATATATATGTATATATTTATATCCAGGCATTTTTTAATCTTTACGCTTCTGATTTTTTTTCAAATTTTGTCAGAACATTTATTTTAATCTCCCTGTTGTTCAACTTGATCAGCATTTTAAAGAAGAATCTGTTCTGAGAGAAAGAGTGGACATCAGAATATTGGCATCGTCTCCCATTCTCTGAAATGCACCATGCATCAGCTCTTTTTCCGAGCACAACAGTTCCCCTTCTCATCATTCAGCAGGACCGTGCTATCACTGGGCAAGTGCCCAAGCCTCGTTGCAATGTACACAACACGCCACCTCCTGATTTCAGAGGTGAAGGTGCTTCCCAATGAGCCAGATAGCAAAATTAAAATGTCCTCCTGCCCACACACAGCTTACGGTTCTCGCTTAGACAAGACCAGCTGCCGGTAGGTGTCAAAGACTTACAGCTCCAGTGCTGTCTGCAGAGGCATTCATGCTGCCAGTCCTTTCCTGCAGGGTTTTCCTATAATTCTGTTCCTTTTTTGTTAAAAACTAATTGTGAGGTGACAGAGAATGCAAGAAAGAGAAGAAAGGATTCTGCTTGTTTTTTTGTTATCGGTAGCCCAGGACTTTGGCATTCAATCCATCTGTGGGGAAAAGCTGTCAAAAGGCAGAAGGAGGGTTCAGAAAGTTGGAGTGGCTCCAAGGGCTCAGCACTGAAAATTAATTTCTTGATAGGCATGCTTCTTGGTAGTCTGGTCATGGGGGGTCAGATGCTGTGGACACAGGGAAAGAAAACAAAACATGACTGGAAGACAAAACGATGTCCCATCTGGGCCACGGTTAGAAATGAGAGAAATGTTCACAACCAGGCACTTTGGCCCCTTTTCTTCTGCTGCTGAGGTGTTTTAGTACTTCCAGGAATTAGAGGCACGGGGGCAGTCAGAGTTGGGAGCAGAGCCAGTGCGTGTGGGGCCGGGCGTCGCAGGTGGGCCTGGGGCCGCGGAGCTGGCGGGAGGCCAAGGGGAGCGGGTGCTGAGCCCGGGATGGTGTCACGGCCTGCAGGATGCCAGCCTGGCATGGGGTGGTGGTGGTTAAAGGTACAATCTGTGCAACACGGCCTTAATAAGCTCTGCCCAAAAGCCTGATGGTGTCCTCTGCTCACTGCCTGACACGTGAGATGGTGAACATCCGTGGTGTTGGGCCTCTTGGCCTGGCATTGGGAAGCAGGCCCTCAGCATGGCAATTCTCTCACACAAGCAACGGTGAAGGGGAGATGCAGTTCCACATCCTCAGCGTATTTAAGGGCTGAAATTCTCCTTCAGAGAATTTGTGTGCAACTTTGGGTGTATCCAGGCCTTTGTCGTTAAAGGAAAGGCCTCTCAGCACTTAAGAATAAACCCCAGAAGTGTACGGTCTCCGGCAGACTTGCAGTGGTGAGCCGACGCATGGTGGCTCAACTCAGCCCATCCTGCACAGAGGATCCCTCCAGTCTCTTCCGTCTCGTGTGCCCATTCAGGAGATGCTGTGGTGCCTTGGCATGCGTGACTGCTCTCCGTGAAGGCAGTGCTCGAAACACTTTTCATCCCCAGTAAGTCACAGGTACAGAGCGCAACAGCATCAATTCCTGCTACCTCTCTTTCCTCTCCAAAACCCCCACTCTCTACATGTCCAAACAGAATTAGCAACCCAATATGATCTCCACTCAAACAAGCAGATCACAGTTAAACTTGTCTTTTGGAAAAAGAGATCTAATGCGTGCACATTTTCTTGCAGGCAAGGAAAAAAATAAAAAATAAGGAGTTCCTGGCCTGGTGCCAAATTAGGGTTTAAAAATTCATGCCCGCCATAAGAATTTATATAACTTCTGAATAATTTATAGGCTGCGCCAATAACAAGGGGCTTAATATCTGATAGAGATTATTTAATCAATAGAAAACAGTGCAGGGAAAAAGCCGTCAAAGAATTAAAGCTTGTCATTCAGGGCTGGACAGCTTTTAACCCTTCCTCTGCTATTCAGGTGTTGTTTCATATATATGCATGAAAGGGTGTTTTACAAACGGAGTGGTAGCATGGGAGAGGAACCGCCAGGACTTTTTTTTTCTAGAGGCTTTTCTTTGACAGTCTGTCATTCCAGACAGATCTCTTACTGATTCACCACAGCTTTGAAATGTGTTGAGTTTTCTAGCTCTTACCTGAAAGTAGTTAGTTTTTGATGAGTCATCTGCTGGGGATTTTGGTTTCCTGTGAGATGGTTCACACTTCAACAGGATTGGTGCTGGTGCCTAGCAAATGACATTTGTGGTGTGGCTCTTTTGGTTTGTGTATGATTCTGTGGCTGATCTTTGTGGAATAGAGCAAGAGCTTTTTACATGTATGGGCTCCAAGAAGTGTAGGGACAGGAAAGAGCTAAAGATATATCTGTTTTTATAAAGGAGATTCCTACTTGACTTGTGTCCCTGGCCTCAGTAATTGCTTGGACATCTGTGTCAACTCCAGATTGTCTTAATCTATGCCATGTTCCCTGGTCTTCATATTGTTATTCTCATGATTTTCATATAATCATCATCTATTAAAGGATATGACAAGAGTAGCTGAACATCTCAGCACATATGGTCATTTCACAAAGTTCCTTACCCATAGGCATTGTACCACAAAGCAGTAAACTCCTGAGCATGGAGGAAATAAGCAGGAACTCCGCTGATTTTCCTTCTTTTTGTCTGTATCTCATCCTGTATAATTGTATCTGGGTTGTACATCTCGTTGTAGTGCACACCTGAAGTTGTGCGTCTTAAAAGCTAGCCAGCCCCACATGAATACCCAGTCTAATTTCTGGCATAGTAAAAGCCCTAGAACATCACCCAGTAGTGACTAAATTCAGGCACACGTAGAAGACCAACCTACTTGTTTAGGTTTAATTGAGGTTGTGCATCATATGGGTAAATATTGTACCATTCAATAAAAAATGGAATATTAACTGCTTCCCTAACGGGCAGCTTATCACATGCCCTGATGAACCTGTTGCCTGACCAAAACAAGAAGCTGCATGAATTGACTACCATTCCTAGAGCACCAGAGACTATTCTTGTTACTTGTATTATTTTAGCATTTATAACACTTACCTGAAATACCTTGTGTATGAGCTTTCATCAAAAGATCTCTATCCATTTAATACTTTTATAGTAATAAATACATTTGTATCGCCCCAGAGGATCTAATTTGTGTAGCTGTGAATGTCTCATAAATTTTCTTCATCTATAAGGCTGAGAAAACAGGAACTGCATACCCACACTAGGATGTATAGTGATGGGCTGCTGTGGGCAATCCCATCTGGCACAAATTTTAGTATTTCACACCATTCCTGCTAATGGTTTACAGACAGCTTTTCATCTTCTACAAATTATAAGTGGGGTGTTTGTTTTTGTTGTTATTATTCTGCCATAGATATCTGGTAATGCATGATCCTGGTGTTTTCTGTGCCAGACGGTCTTTCTTTAACAGCGTTTTTCCAGGCATTGCTCAGAGCCAGCCTGTTTATTTTGTTGCAGCCCTGCTTTAGAGGTAGCATGTAGCGCTGCTGCCTCAGTGGGAGTACTATGAGTTAGTTCTCAAAGTTCCCCAAGGCCTGGGCAGAGACATCCTTTAATAAGGTGTAACATAATCCACCAGGTGGGAAGGAGAAACCATCATGTCTTCACAGCTGTTTTAAGTGATGTCTTTGTAGTGTTGCAGCACAAAGGCAATCTGATCATGGAAAAGACCTTGCTGTGCTGGCACTGGACAAGAAGGGGGTAAAAAGAGAATCTGTGTACCAGTCAGCTCGGAATTCAGATCACAAAGCAACTGCTGGAAACCTCATGATGGGCAAGTCAAGCTGTTGTCAAGCATTATGGCAAAGAACAGTCTTCAGGAATGAGCTGAAGAAAAACAATGACGTAGCTCTGTGGTTAAGAAGAATGGTGTCCTTCCAAGAGTAGGGGATGTTGTGAAAGCGCAGAATTATTTGCCTGGAAATTTAACAAATGCATGGAAATTTAACAAAAGGAGGTGATAGTGGAGATATGGAAGGAATGGTCAAAGTGGAAAGCTAAGAAAATGATATTGCAGTGATGATCCTATACGTATTTTGAATTGCTAGTAGTAGGGCAAGAATATATCAAAATGAAAGAGAAGATGATAAATCAATCAATATAGAAGTTATCTAGCTAAAATTAGACAAGAATTTTTAACATTTAACAGCCTCAAGTTGCACAAGGGGAGGTTTAGATCAGATATGAAGAAGAATTTCTTCATGGGGAGGGTGGCCAAGCATTGGGACAGGCTGCCCAGGGAAGTGGTGGAGTCCCCATCTATCCCTGGAGGTATTTAAGAGATGTGTGGATGTGGCATTAAGGGACGTAGTTTAGTGGTGGACTTAGTAGGTCAGGTGGATGGTTGGACTTAATGACCTTGAAGGTCTTCATTTATTTGGGAGGAAAGGAAGAAAACTGTACTGATTTTTTTATCTGAAAACAAAAAATTTTGCAAAGTTGTTTGTTGGGTTTTTTTGTTTGTTTGTTTTGTTTTGTTTTGTGGGGGTTTTTTTGAGTGTTGGGGCAAAAGCTTTTGGTCTTTTAATTGCTGGTATTGGAATCCCAAATCTTCACAGACCTGGCAGGTAGGTAGCGTAGTTGGATATCACCAAAAATATGGTGGATTATGTTTGTTTTGTTGAGTTATGTTTAAACATGTTGTTGATCATCCTATATTTACTGATAGTTCGCAGGGGAAAATGGATCATTCACTGTGCTTATAGGAGTCCTACTGACACACAGGATTTGGAAAACACTAAAATAATTTTTAGGGAAGTGTTTCAGGTGCAGGAATGATGTGTCACTGGTGGCCTATAGGCCATCGTAGCTTGTGATCCTCAGCATACAGGCCATTTGGGGTAATAAGGAGGACAGGTATAGTGGTGGTTTTTTTGTTTTGTTTTTTTTTTTGTTAAATTTCTAGTCTAAGTTGGAGAACAAGCCATAGTCAGCCATGGAGAGGCTGCTGTAAGACAGAGAGCTGTGAGGTCTCTGCTGGTTCCTGATACAGCCAGAATCTGAGAGATGCAAAGGTGGCTTAAGGCCATTTCTCTATATTCATCTTGGCTCCTCCATCTTTTTTACATGCAGAAATTGTCCCTCCTTTGCAGTACTGTTTGGTTTCTGTTATTGTTTGTTTACTGTTTGGGTCCCTGAAAGAGTAAATAAAGTGAAACAGAAAGAAGGAGAAAAGAAAGAAAATAGTCTAGGGTTATTACTTTCCTAAGCTGTGTGCATGCTTCTGATTTGGTATGTCGTGGGTCATCTGAGGTTAGGAACTTACTAGCTTTTACTGGGGAAGTGGTGATGCTGTGATGCAGATGGAAAGATGGCAAAGGGAATAGATAAAACACAGCTGCATGCAATCTCTCAGCTCCCCTCCAGCAGATGAAACCATTTTTGCATTAAGCATTTAGCTTCTTTGTCTTGAAAAACTGAAGTGTTGTCTCCTTGAAGCTCAGAAACTTAACCAGAGATGTTTTGTTTCATGTCTTGGCTTGTAGCAGGGGCATGAAGAAATACCATGCAAGCCTTGTGCCTTGGTGTCCTTATGAAAGCAAGCTGTGGCCTGAAAAAACTTTTGCAACCTCTTAAAGAATATATCTAGTGAGGAAAATCATTGACTGAGAATTTATTTTTAACACCATGTGCAATAGGCTTCATATCAAGCTGCAGAAGCCTGTTGGTTTCTCGCTTTTCCAGTCCTAGCAAGCAGAGAGGAAGCTGGTGGGGACAGCATCAGGTAGAAGGGGCAAGAGACAACAGGGACTAAGCCCAGCTCAGATACTGAGTGACTGTAAAGAACAGGAGGTAATGCTCACAACGGTTGTCTCATGTGAAATGCAAGGATTAGAAGAGCTGGTGTGTGCCTGGAGCATCCAAGAGGTGAGAGCTAAGTGCTCTTATGGAGTCTTTTGTCCTAATGTAGCCTCTCTCTGTATTATCCCTGCAGGTGGGGTGCCTGCTGCCAGCCTTGCCTTTCCTTGAGCCTTCCTTGCGATGGCAATTACAGAGCAGGGCTTGTTCCATTTTTACAGTGGGAAGACTGATGCCATCAGTCTTACGTAGGCAGGATTTAAAAAACACTTCCTTCACCTGTAAGTCACTTTTCATCTTCTAATGTAATAGGAGAGTAGTGCTGGCAACTCTTCTGGGTTTTTAGAATTCGTTCCCTTGCTCTGAAAAAATGGGAAAAACAGTAGTAGAGTGAGATGAGAGCATGTCGTATCTGGGAAAGATAAAAAGGGAAGGAGAGACACAGGAAAATACTTCTTAGTGTTTTCTCCCCTGCAGGCTCTATGCTATTTACCTTCTCCTAGGTCCTCCAAGAGCTGGCACTGGCATGCTTCCAATCCCATAGCACTTTACACAAGTAAAGGATTTTAGTCACTGGTGTGGACTCAGGAGATCTGGATTCTCTTCTGTGCCACAGATTCAGGAAAGATTTTGTGTCTGTACGCCTTATTTTCCAGCCTCTGGCATAATGCTCTTTCTTTCATTTGCTCTTTCTGTTTGGCTTGAAAGCCTTTCAGAATGTGTATGTTTTTCCTTTATGGAGTTATTCACATAAAAATAGAGAGAGAGACAGAAATATGTATACATAGTAATTAGTGGGGATTGGGTAAGCTGCATGGTGGTGGTTAGAACTGGTGCAACACTTGGGAATGTTGAAACCCCCCTCGCTGGCCTGTTTGGAAATAGTGTGTACTGACTGCTGCTGTGCCCCGTCACGTGCCAGCAAAACCTTGGCTGGCACCGAGATGGAGGCAGGTGCTGAATGGTGTCCTTGTTTAATCAAAAATCTCCTAGTTGGGGGCTATCCTAAAAAAAAACACAACACAGTTGTACTGGAGGGAATAGGGTTGGCGGGTGACCAGCTGCAAATCTGAGCTCAGAAATGCTGGATGCAACATAACCACGTCGTACTAGTGGAACAATCCCTGCAGCATTTATTTCTTGCACTTGACCACTAGGGAATGTGTTTGTCGTCCTTCTAACTCCTGTCACGTTAGGGGCTTTGTCAGATCAGGATACATCGTCGCTGTGCTTCTCTATGTCCCTTAACTTGTCATAGGCACAAATCTTTTTCAGACGTTCTCCCCTGTTCACTTGCGTTATTATATCTGGTGCTTCTGGGTGGCAAGCAGAAATGAATAACCTTGTAAATGCTCCCTGTCTTTCAATTTGTTTTATTTTTCGTACAACATGTCAGTGCATTTTTGTCGAGTGTTTTTAATAAGATGAAGTTGATGAAAATAAATTGCTTTGCAGTTCCTGCTGTGGGTGACAGAAATGCTGGGTCTGTAATTTTCCAAAACCATGCATTTGAAACCAGTGGAGAGGGTTTTCTGTATGCCTGTAACTGCAATCATCTTCATGAAATTCCTCCCAGGAAAAGAAAACAGCTATCAGTTTGAATTTTGGGGGCAAGATGCACTGCTGTATCCAGCTTCTGCTGGGCACAGTGAGAGAAGGAGCTGTCAAGGAGAATTTTAGGATTGATTCTGTGCCAGGTTTGGGTCTGCCATATGGGATACATAGCCAAATCTGTCTCTAGTATGAGAGGGAGAATGAATTATATAGCAAACACTCGTAGGAGAGTGTCTGTTAGCTAGGATTTGGAAAGCGAGGACTGGGACTTGAATTTGTGGACAGCCCAGTGCCCATGGCTACTGCATGTCAGCTTTCTTCTGAGTGTTTCAATGTCTTGCTGAAAAAACATAATGCTAAGGAAAGGTGGTCTCCGTATTATCAGGGTGTACTCAGCAGACAGTCTGGCCAGTACCTATCTCTTCCAGGAGAGAAGGTAATCCAGATATTCAAAATGTGATTTTTGAATCGAGATTTTTCTTTTTTTTTTTTACTCGTTTTAATGAAAAATTGTCAATACTGTCATATTTTTAGAGTTGTTTCTATCTTGTTAGAAAATGCGGAAAATATAGTTATGATTCCCTAAAATTTTAGAAATTCATTTCATTGTCCACACTTTTGTGCTTCCGTCCTACTCACCTAGCTGTCAAGACAGTGTTAATGCCCGTCCCTTGCTGCATTCTCTGCTGCATTTGTGTAAGAAAGGGAAGTGCTGTCAGATGGCTCTGGGGCTCCACGAAATGCTGTCTCTTTTTCTGGCTGGGATATGAAATGTGGCTGGTGCACAGGAGCTGCTGCTGAAACTGGAGCTCACGTCCCACTTCTGCAACTTGAAGGCTAATGCCATTATTGTTAAGCCAATTTTACTTTCCTCAGACCAGCTTGTACTCCTTCTCCTATTCCATCGTTTTGGAAACTCTGAAAACAGGAATAATTAAGCCCCCAAGTTTATGAACTATTCCCCTCTTCCATTCCAGAGATTTCCTCAGAGATTACATTGCTTGAGGTACAGAAAAACAGTATCCTGGATTAATTTTGTCATTGTCCTCTGAAATTTGAAGAGTTGGATTAATACCAGAAATAAAACTACTTTGCTGTACAGCAAAGCCTCGAGAGATGGGGATCATACTGCACATACTGACCAGCCCGATCTGTTGTGCTGACCACACTGAGCCTTGTTGGTATAAGAACAGAGATGCACACTCCAAATTTGGAAAAAAAACTCCAATTCTTGTTTGCAAGTTTTCCAGTGATGGCTCTCAAACTGCCAAAGGTTTGAAGGACCCGTTGCTTTATTGCCTTACAGAAGTCACCTTTCCAATCACCTGCCTGGCCATGCAGCCCTGAAACTGACTTCAGAGGAGCTAGGCAGTGAAGGGGGAGTGTGGTTCTGCCCCTCTTACAAAGCTGAAGGGCATAAAAGCCAGCTGAGCTGCTTGAGACAAAGAACAGAAGTGAATATTCAGTTTTAAAAAATCATTTGTTGTTTATCATTGTCATTCCAGACCCTGAGCAATAAAACCAAATAATCTCACTGCATAATTTTTCATTCTGTATTAGAATAGTATATGCTGGGCAATCAGGCAAGGAGACAGGAGAGCTCAGAGCAGCAGTGGAGATGGAAGAAGTCCATGGAGGTTTCAAACAATCCTCTTGCCAATAGAAGTCTATGGTTTAGTCCAGATTATATCTAATTTATTTTTAAATGTTTCAGTTGATGGTGTTTGTGCCACTCCCTTAGGGAAACTATTTCCTTTCCACTATTACGCAACATCTCTAGAGATTTGTTTTAATATGTTTTATTAAATTTATTTTATTTTTTATAAGTTTTCTTCTGCTTGGCTGCCTTTCATTACACCTGCTTACAACAGGAAGATGGTCCATCCATGGCAAGTGCTTTCCTTCCCAAAGATTTCACTTTTCTCTCTTCGATTGTTAAGAGTGCTGTGTGAGGACTGGGGTTTTCCTCTCTTGCTCCTAGGCCCCTGTTGTGCCACATTTATTCACTCAGTTCTTCACATGTGAGTTGGGGGGGAACAGCTGCTCCAGCAAATAACTGCTGTTCAGCAGCAAGAGCTGAAGCCCTTTATTGAGGCTGCACACATGTAGTTCTTTTGATCTTTTCTCATAATTTAAACTATTCACCTCTTTTTTCCGAACTCCCTCCAGTTTGTTGACATCTGTCTGGTTCCCAGGTGTGTAAGACAGAGCAGTACGTGAGCACAGCTTTGCCAAGGCTGTTTTATAAAGGAACTGTCAGCTTGGTTAGGGGACCTGTGCCTTCCTAGTATGCAGCCTCACTCCACAGTAGGTATAAGCACATCAGCTTATACCTGATTATTCTCTTCTTCCCCTCCTGTTTTCTTGGGTCATTTTTGGCTTCCACATTATCTCTCACTAGACTACGAAACACCAAATCCAACAAATCAGTGAACGCCTGATTAGTTTCAAATCATTTGCTTGTCTAAAGTTTGCAGAACCCCTGTTAATCTGCAGGGGCACCTGTGTTAAAAATATTAATCTCCCCTGATTTTAACTTTTTAATCATTTTCTACTGTTCTTTCCAGAAGTGTTCTCCTTGGCCATGTGTAAATAGAGGTGTTTATATAACTGTGTGTGAGAGGCTGTATGATAGCTTGCTTACAAAATCCTGGCTTTGTCTTTTTCTAGGTATTTGGTGCTAGAACACGTGTCAGGTGGGGAGCTCTTCGACTATCTTGTAAAAAAGGGAAGATTGACACCAAAAGAAGCCAGGAAGTTCTTCCGACAAATCATCTCTGCTTTAGACTTCTGCCATAGTCATTCAATATGGTGAGTACAGCCCTTTCCAGCAGGTGTTACCTGTTCATAAAAGCACGTGTTAAAGGCATCTTATTTCTTGACACTTTTATTTACTATTAAGTAACTGATGTTGTAAAGCTCTAAAGGCATTAAGTGCTGGCATATTTTAAATACGTGGCTGTCGGTGAGACTGCACTAGTGAGAGAGAGACCTTTCATGGAGTACGTTGTCCTTCATTTCTCACTGGAAGAGAATTCATTCACAGGGAATGCTTTAACCAGGAAAACCAAAACCGTCAGGGAAAAGCTGTTTAATTTCCATCATTCATGGTGACACTTGCTAATAACTGAGAATTACAAACAGTATTTCAAAACGAGTCCCTGAAGAAACTTGGGACAGTTACCAATACTGACAAGTCATTTTATGGCATCCTTCAGTTTTTGGAAGCCCGCTGGCTTTTGGCAAATTTGACTGAGTCCCTTCTGGGCATTTGAGTCATTTTTGCCTTTAATTTCCTTTCCAGTAGGGAAGAATTTCCTTGATCTGACTGCAATTGGTGTTAACCATCTCCATCAGTTGATTTATCCATTGAGTATGGTTTAACCTGTGCATTCAGGTGGTGGTTTACATTGGACTAGTTTCCATTTCATCTTCAGCAAGTTTAGGTAATTTAAATTATACTGAAATTAAGTTGTTATGATCAGTCTGAGCACGGAGTTTCTGTGCAGCTGCTGACCTGCTTATTTCTGAGAAATGTAGCTCCTTGCAGTTAGGTTGGCTGGGGGATACCATTTACATTATGTCTGCGTGGCTGCTTCTCCATAGCCACAGCCAGCCACAGATCTCCCCTCTCCAGGAGGCCAAGGGCTGCTGTTAGATATTGCAGCAGAAGGATTTGCATAATCACCATGTGGCTACCTCTCGGTAACCATACAGTGATTTCTGTACCCCCAGTTTTGTGCGGAGAACTCCCAACCCAGATGTCTGCAGCACAAATGGCTGCAGCAAAAATGGATGCCTAAATATTTCGCTCGGTCTTTTAGCCTGCTCCCTTTATGTCTACGACTCAAGTCAACATGCAATATTAATTTGAAAGAGAGCATATTACTAATAAATGGAAAGGGAAATAAGAGCCTTTCTAGAGGACATATTAAGAAGAGTATACTGCTAGTGGAAGCAGCGGTCCAAAGACGGTAGGTCTGGGTGGGAACGTCCTGAGGACAATGCCTACCTGGCACAGGCAGGTTTATAATAGCCAGAGAAATTTCCAGAGAAACTGAGAGCAGGTTGTTTGCCCTGACTAGAGGATCTAAGTTTTCTCTGTTGGCAGATACCTTGGAGGAGTTTTGTTCTATGAATTCCACAATTTTTCCTCCCTGCTAATCAACTGGTTTGAGGGATCATGACCTTCTCATAATCAATGCAATCCTTCGTAGGCTGTACAAGTGTAACCTTTTATGTATTCTGACCGGGCAGTGGTTTGTATACATAGGGAACAGAAACACCTACTTGGCTTAACACTTAGATACCCAATCCAAGAACACTCAAAATATGTTTAACTACAACTGAAGAAAAGTAATTTTGCTCTTGCGAATGAATATGCCAGAGAAATGTGATTCACAGTTGGGATAGAAGTTTCTCAGAAAGCATATGTATATACACATACACGCCAGTCCTTTGAGCTTGTGTTGGGTACCTCTTGACATGTCTGACTTTAATAAACTGAGCGAGGATCACAGTGAGGCTGTCACCACGACAGACAAGCACTTCTGGAGGTTTAAGGGGATGTGGAATTTCCAAGGCAGAGTGCACGTCTCTCTTGAGGAGTCCATTTTCCTCTATTAAATACATTGGATTGTGGGCAGTAGTCTTGTTTAGAAGTAAATCCCGTCTCCTTGCCAACTCCCACTCGACTAGCATCTAGTGCTGAATAAGCTAGCAGTAAATCATAAGCTCTCCTTCCCTCCCGGTCACTCTGAGTCTTGTGTGGTCTGTGTTATGCTAGGCTCTGGGTGATATTCTGAACAGTTATCATTAAACCCTTTTTGAAAATCAGAGCATGCATAAATGTATTTGTGTGCATGTGTGTGTGAGTAAAAAAGTTAATGTGCTTTCCTAAGCAATGAAGCCTGACCTTGTCCTGTCGTGGGGCAGTGAAATGACAAATCATCTCATCAGCCAGGTTATCCAGTTATGACCACATTGAAAAATGAAGGCTTCTGCTTTGGTTAATGACTAAATGTGGGTGCCTGTAACCCACTGGCAGGATAGATTGATAGCTTGGTGTCCCCAGACCCATATCATCATCTGATTGTCTTCCATTACCTACCAAAACACAGAAATATCCATGGCTTACTTTTACTGCAGTAAGTAACCACATTCAGCTTTCCCTGCTCAAAATGTATTGATGCGTCAGAATTCCTGGATCAAAGAATCAGAAAGGATTCCCCAGTGCTCCCGTCAATAACAGACTTCTGCTTCTGTGTAGAGAGATCACCTGTGTCTGAGAAGGCATCTCCAAACAAGCAGCTCAGACAAAGAAGCAAAATAGACTTGGAGCTTCAGTGTGTTTGGATGTTGCTTTGAAAAAATGCAGGAGCTTTCTGTTACTCTGTTTAGTGGAAACTGGGGACAAAGATTTGAGGTAGCTCACTCTGAGGTGCAGTTACTTATGGAGTTTTGTGGTGCATTTGGCCATGGGGGGAAGCTCTCAGGTAACCCGCTGGAGGGTTCTCTAAGGGCTTCCATGGGTGGCATAGCACCCATTTGAAAACAAAACAGTGCTGTGCCAAGGTATTACGTGGCATCCTGCAAACAGTGTGTGTGTTACCTTGGTGTTTTGCCCGAGCTAGCAAGCAGATCGGTGAGCTCAGTGATGCAGCATCACTGCTTCTGCTCCCAGCTCGGCGAGCTCCGAGGGCTCTGTGCCGTGCTGCAGCACGCAGTGCAGGCATGCTCAGAGGTGGCACAAGAAATGGCAGAGGAACCTGGGGACCCTTGGGCATTGGTGTCAGACCTTTCTAGCTCGGGAGGTTTTCTCTGGATGTAGCTAATAATTTTTTCCTAGGCTACCAAATGCTGGGTGCCTACTCTCTTATGTCAGGACCTGTAAGTTGTCTCAGCTGGATGCCCCAAAACAATAGCCCTTTTGCATAGCCTGCATCCAGAGCTCTCAGCTAATTGAGCACCGCCTATATTTTCTGCAAAAAGCAGTCGAGGAGCACGTACTGGGGTAGGTCTCAAATTCTTGCTTTCCTCGGGAAGAGGCTGTTAGGTGCAGCAAGGGAATGCTGCAGCGCGGGAGGAGGTGGGCGCGGGGCAGGGGGAGCTGGCGGGTGCCGCATTGGCTGCGGGTGACATCACCGCCAAACGCCGGGATTGGCCGCGGCCGGATTTTGTGCGTTGGGTTTGTGCTTTGGTCAAGCTCATATTCGGTGCCTGTATCTCACAAGCTGACAAATAAAAATATGATTACAGAAAATGCCCCGTGGCAAACCTTATTATGGCTTCAGAGATAACAGATAATGCCAATTACTGCACAGGGCAGTGGTGACATTGAGAGGAAATCCCCTGCGGTAATGAGCAGCAAGATTATTATTTCATTTTATTTTTATTTTGGTTGGGTTTCATTTTGTGTTGTGGTTTTTTTTCTTTTTTTCCCCGAGTATGCACAAGGGGGGTTAAGGCAGGTTCTTTATGAATATTGATAAATGACAATTATGAGGGCCTTTTCTCCTTTCATTGCCTGGGGCTGTGCCTGCTTGAGTACGCACAAGGCTCTCGCTGGAGTGTGTCTGTGTGTGCCTGCGTACGCATGGGGGTGTGTGACTTGGGGGGCTAAGGCAATGAATAAGAGCTTTGTTTGGCTTCGCCTGGTGTTCTTCCCATTGGTGCAGGAGGGGAAATGGCTCCTTATAAAATAGCACTTCAGGATTTCACAGCGGTAGTGCCAAAATCTCTGGTATATTACTGCGGGCAGGAGCTGCAGAGCACTGTCAATAAAGGAAGCATGCTTTTAGGAAGAAACCTGGAATGTCTTCAAGAAGCAGAGAAAGCTGAGGAATGCCAGGTGCCATGAGAAACCTTTCCTGTTAGATAGTCCCACCCTCCTAGTGATTCCAGCTTTGCCTTGCTTCTTTTAGAAGGAGGGTGCTATACTGTTGTGCAGAGATGGTCTGCTGAATAATTAAGATTACTGCAACTGGACACTTTGAAATCATGACACAGGGCCTCCAGATATGAAACTGTTAGAAATCACAAAACTTAATAACATTGGTTTCTGTTATTTCTTCTTGGGGTCCTTGAGCCCTTAGATTTTGAAGTTTTCTTTCAGACTATCAAATTAAAAAGGTGCCTTTTTCTGCTGTTGAGTGCTGAGATTTGCCAGTCATTGCCTGAATCTAGGAGCTGCAGGTCTATGGTTGAGACTCACTCCAAACAGTGAGGAATTTTCATGTTTTCCTTGTACAGGAAACTGGAGAAAAACCATCAAGTACAGCAGCTGCAATGTCACAGGCAAAATTACCAGCTCAGCTAAAGTCAGAGGACGTGTATTTTTGTAAGTTTATTTCTTTACGTAAGCCACTGGAAACTCAAAAATGGCATAGTCTTATTGTAAGCATAACCAGGTAACAGTCTTTGGCAAGTGCATTTGTAGTGATGAGACCTGACAGTCGGCTCTGGCTTTGGAATACAAGAGTATATGTTTTGAGGCTAGGTTTTCAAGGAGGGGTAATATATTTTAATAGATCAGTGGAAATAATTGTATAAAAAGCAGACGGTTTCAGGCATTCAAGCCCTTTTTCAGGTCTCCTGATATGTTTATAGATGTTGTCCTTTTTCCTAGCTATAACTATATTTACTTGTTCTGCAGGATTCTGTGAAAAAAATACTAAATTTGAGCATAGCAACCATGACTCTAAACAAAGATTCCTCTGTAGGTAGATGCAAGTTACACATTTGGATATCATTTGCAGAAGCAAGAGAAAATAAGATGAAAGGCTTTTTCTGCTCATGAAAATCAAAAATACTGCTTCTCATACTATTAATTATTACTGGTAAATTATTTGCATCACATCAGGCTTGTGCTAAGCACTTTTAAGAGGATACTGCAGAACAATTATTCTGTGGTCGGGCCCTTCTGGGAGTTTGGGGTCAGTAAGAAAAGCATTTGCAAAGTAGCCAACAATTTGATTAGTACAAATGACCTGCAACTACTCCAATTAGGAGGTTTCTTGGGTTAGAAATCTGTGACCTACAACGAGTCGTCATGGAAACTGATATGAATGTTTCAGCTCAAAAATCACTTTAAAATAATGGGTTAGTTCATCATCTCGTGCCAAGTGACATAGTTTCTTTGAATCCAAGATCTCAAATCTGTCTCTATACCAGAAATCTTCTGCCAACTCTAGGTGATGGGGAGAAAGTGGTTGTTTTACTTCTCTTTTTTAACTGTGCTGTGACTGCCTGCAGTACGGCTACGGGGATATCCCCAGAGCAGGAGGACAGACTGGAGAGGTGAGTGAAGGAAGCTGAATAGTATCACTGGGAGCGACCAGAAAGCAAGCTTGGCCAGCGTGTGAGTGGGAAGCTAGAACACATTAATGCATGTGCGTGCCTTTTCATTTTCTCTGCACCACCTCTGAGATCTGTGCCAATTTGCACAGGACCATTTTTTCAGAAATCTCTTTTTCCCTCTCCCCCCTCTCCTCATCTTGTGCTGCAAGGGAACTGTAAAGCTTTTGTTGCATTATGTAAAAGAGGGATGATGCCGAGAGCCTGACAGTGTGTACTTTCCCTGTCATGGCGTGTTCAATGGCTCCCTTTCACTCACAGGCTCTCCCTTCAAAAGCCTGCTGCATGCAGGCTGGTGGAGCTTTCTTCCTGTTCCGTTGTCTTGGGCGAGGAGCTCTGGGCACTCTGTGGCCACCCTGGGTCAGGGGCACACTGACTTCTCCTGCAGGGCTGCATTTCCTTTTGTGTGCCTTCTCAGCATATGCAGGGCTCAAGAGGAAAGTTTGCCTGTTTGTCACTAAAGGAGCTTTCTTCTATTCTTATTTCCCAGCCACGTGCTGAAGCCCCCACAGCTTTAGAGCCTTTAGAACAATGAAAGGGTAACGAGTCCTCTGTTCACCTGCAGAGAGAGGAGTTGATGCGGTCATAGAAGACATGGAGAGCCAGAGAGATCAGCTGGAAAGGGACCAAATTAAAGGCGTTTACTCTGCAATGTTCCATTAATGCCAAGTAATTACCACATACAGTGGGATTTTTGTTTTGTTTTGTTTCGTTTTGGCACAAGAGAATTCTTTCCAAATATGAATGCATGAGGCCGTCCGGGTGGCTGGGCTCTTAGGTAAATTATAACAAGCCTTCCCTATTCCCATATGTTCTTCTCCCTTCCTTCTGGCCTTTGGAAAGCTGGCAGTGCAGAGATGGGAAATGCAAATGCAGAGAGGAGGTCTCGTTCCCAGTGGCAGGGATGCTGCTTCTGCCACTCTGGTGCAGGTTCCTGGCCTCAATACCGTCCCCAAGATGCTCCTCAAATTCAAAATGGTCCAAAGATAGATAGCAGGGAAATGTCCCAGCTGGAAGAAAACTTCCATCTGGGGCATAAAATTCTCCTGTGGTTGAATGTGCAAGCACTGCCTGGTCCCATTGGCACCCTGATCCCGAGAGGAGTGCTGCCACAACAAAAAATGCTCAGGGCTGCCATGGGTTCCTGTGCTCACCACCATCCATGCCTGGCACTAGGGACTGTGTTAAAGGAGGGAGGGGGAGGGTCAGAGAGCTGCAATTTCAGGTATTTCAGCACCCAGTCAGAAGGAAACATTTCAATTCTTGTCAGAGTCCATGCTCTCCCCTCTGCTGTGTGGGCTGTAGAGAAGAGAGGGTAATTTTCCTTGGTTTTATTTTGGTGAGAGTCTAGAGACTAAAAACCAAAACTTTAAGGGCTGATGCCACTCCAGATTTCCTTCCACACACATTATCCAACCATCCTAGTCCCACCGATCCTGAGGTCTAATGTAAGGCTTTCAAAATGGTCTCTGTGAGGTGGGCCAGGACCTCTACCCAAAGAGCTCCATCAGCCCAGGTAGGCTGACCCTTCAGGACAAAACATTGCACAGCACAGTGAGGTGGAGCTTACTTCACATCTGGAGTGTGGATGAAGGCATCCTCTATCCTCTCTCTCTTCCCGTGGCTCTCCAAAAATAAAAAATAAAAATTATTTGCCACTTTAGAGGAGCTTCATTTTTTCATTAGTTTTGTTCCTAAAGAAACTGTCGATATGACTGGCATTAGTTAGTTGGCATCCTTACTGACCTTACCGGCTAGCAGGCTGAGAGCTGACCAGGCAAAGAGCAGGGCCACCAGCACTGAGGAGACTCGCTTCAGCCATGGTGAACAGACATTCCTTCAAATGCTCTTCCTTCTCTCTAAATAAAACTGTACGATTTTAGGATTAGCAAAGAATTGCGGTCTTTTTAGGCAGGCAGCGGGATGTCTGCTATAGAATGAACATCTACAGTATCAGCAAGTGCTGCTCCTTGCAGGCTAACAGGCGTGGACAGCAGCACCCTCAGCATCCACACCATGCGTCTGTTCAGCGTTTGGCCAGGAGCAGTCACCAAGACTGGAAAACAACCAAAACCATTTAAAAAGCCACACAAAGCAAAGGTCACACACTCAGCTTGTGCTAAGGGGAGGTTTCTTGTTTCATAGCATCAGGCAAGCACTGCTCACTTTACAGGGAATTGCTACTTGCCACTGGGCCCTAGTACTCAGACCAGAGAACTTCTGTGCATCCCCCCTGGTCGGATGAGGTCTTCCCAGCACCCAATTAGTGAAACCAGTTGTAAGATGAGAGCTGACCAGGATGTCTGCTGGAGGAAAGATTAAATCACACACCACCATCTCATTAGTGTCTGGTTTTCCAAGCTTGCCTTAGAACGGTGGGCTCTTCTGTCCTTTTCACTGCGGGGGCTGGAGCATGTTCACATTTGGCAGGTGTCGCCAAATACTGCCTTTGTCCAGGACTGCTGTCCTTGGTGAGGGCATTCAGGGCCTCTTTTCCTGACCGCTAACTGGTCATTCCCAGTCCTGAAACATTTCATTGTCACTCATCCCCAACTTTTTTTGTCAAGTAGGTATGGCTGTCTTGGTATCTGTTGCATGGTGGATGAGTCTTCTGTCCCCAGGTACCTTGAAACTTTGATTTCTATGAGAAAGAGGGATTTTATAGAGTACCTTTTGCTTTTTCAGATGAAAATATTCACAAATCTGAATCATGCCGCTTAGTTATTTACGAGATTGTTTGCTCATGATTAACAAGACAGCATTAACATGCAGGGTTCATCATGTTTATGCAAGACTGGAGACCAAGTTTTATGCTCTTTAAAAAAGGAAGGGAAGAGCAATCCTAGGACTCAGTGATAAGGTAAATGGTCGGTATCTGTTTGGAACATGTGCTATTTTGCTGGAAGCCTCCTTTAGCTCTATCCGTTACACTCCCCAAGTGTCCTATTACAGCATGCTCTGGTTTTGCATAGAGCTGGCCTGCATTATTTACACGTTGTCTCTGATTGATCATTCCAGACTTCTGTTCAGATCAGAGATCATTTCCAAGGCATTGTCATGCTCCATATGTTCCTCTGAGAGGATACAGACTGACCACCTTTACAGGTGTTTAGGGGTAGAGTTACACTTGTGTGCATGAGCAGTGTTAGAGGATGTAATTAGAGGTGAAGAGAAAATGGCATAAAGATAGGGCAGAGCTCTGCTGCTGGTGTCGCTGCACTAGGCTGTGCTAATGCTGGGTCTTCTGCAGAGTTCACTTTCTGGGCAGGCAGCTGTTTTTACTGAACCATTGTAGCAAATGGCTGTTGTTTGCCTGACACATATGTTGTCAATCAGCCATTTCCAACAGGTTTGTGTTCAAACTGAGTACCTGAACTCGCTGTTCTGCCTTGGAAGAGTTTTCTCCGATTTGCACCTTTTATCAAGCAAAACATCAAAGATGGACATTTTGCCTTCTCATAAGCAAAAACAAGAGAAGAGCTGCTTCTCCAGCTTGCCTGAAGTGCTTCTCTCATCTCTGTGACTCTCGAAGAGTTGCAAATAAAAAGCAAAAAAAGCAAAATCATCACAAATTTTGTACATTTTTCTCTGTGCGTATAAAATCAAGTAAACGTAACAGTTGTGCAAAAGTACTTGAGTTCTAAGAAGCAGACGGGTGCATGGTGGTGTTGGCTGTGGGTAATGGAAATTAATAAATTAGACAACATGTAATTGTTTTGATTTAAAGCAGGAGTTGCCATCCTGCTTTAAATGTTTACCATGTTACAGCAGCGTGGCTGCCTGGCTGTTCCTATGTTGCCAAATAATAAGAAAATTGAGCTTTGCTTGAAAGGAGGCAATCCTCTCTCTTCCTTCCCAGTGCTGACACCCTCAGTTATAAGCAGTGCTGGGCTCAAGGGGTTTCTCCATCAGAACTAGCTGCCCGAAATGATTTCAAAGCCATATCCCTATGTAAACAATTCCTAATAGGGTCTTTCTGCAGCAGCTTTAACAAGTCTGCTTTTTCTCCTCTAGATATCACTAATCCTGTTTCCTGTTGTTGACAGAATACACTGATGATGTTCACTCCTACCTTAAGGAGTTGGCATTTGATGGAATACATCAGCTCTAAATCCAAACTGAAAATTTCCTCTGATTTCCCTCAGTTCCTCCCTCAAATTATCTTGATATTGTTGGAAGGTGCAGATATTCATTTCCTATCAGGGCAGTGCAGTCTCAAGCCTTGTATTCATCAGGAGTGGGCATTTGGGAGATAGTCTAGAGTATTGCAAAGATTGGATCTTGGATATGTGTGTTCTCCTATCTGGGAGAGAAAAAGAATGAAATCAATTAAAATATAATAGGTTGGATGCTATACTGGATAAAAAAAACAAGTCTTGGAGTGGAAAAGCTGTCAGGGATAATTTAACTCACATTTTAATCCTTTCTTTGCAGCCACAGGGACTTAAAACCAGAAAACCTACTGCTGGATGAAAAGAACAACATCCGGATAGCAGACTTCGGAATGGCATCGCTGCAGGTTGGGGACAGCTTGTTAGAAACCAGTTGTGGGTGAGTGTCTCAGAACATATTGCAAATAATCAGTGATGGATTCCAGACATAAAAGTTGTCAATAACAGGGGGGTTGAGGAAGACCTGCAAGCTCACACTGTGCCTCATTATTTCCTAGGAAGTTAGTAAATTGATAAAATGTATGTAGTGTATAAGTTAGCTAAAAGAAGTGGTTTTTGTTGTTGTTGGGGTTTTTTTTAAGTGTTTTACAGTGAAAAGTAGGCTTCTGTAGATGTCATATGTGGATATAAAAGTCAAAGCTTTCAAGTTTGGACTCATCTGCCTATGCTGGCTTGTTTGCTTTCAGTGGACATATGTTTGGGAAATTAAAGCAGTAGTGGTAGCTGTTTTAAGAAGTGGCTTTAAAAATATTGAGGGGTAGAAAAAAAATGGATCTAAGGGATCTGAAATGGAATTTGTGTGTTGTGTTCAGGCTGCCTGCTTGCAGCTTTTCCTGCTTGTGCTCCACTCTGCTTCATTTCGGCTCACATCCAGGATTGACGGGGAGGCAGCAGAGGGTCCTTTGCAATTACAAGCAGGGCATGAATGCAGATACAAAGGAGGCTGCTTGGAGGAATACTGCAGGGGCAGTATAAAAACACTTCCATGTTAATTTGGTTGCCAGCAGGAGCTTTCTAGGAATGTCCAAGGGAGCCAGCAATAAGCCCAACAGCCAATTGAAGCCCTGGTGCCTCGCTGGGGACAGGGCTAGCTCTTGAGGGGCAATACCCTCTGATCCCCATCACCTCTAGGGACACTGCAGGCACTCATAGGACGACAGCCCCCCTGCAGCCGTGGCCCTATGCCACGTTGGCTGTGCATTGTAATGCTGCAGTGAGCTGTGGCAGGGCAGCAGCTGCATTGAGCTGCTGCAGCCTGGCACCACTACGCCAGCTTTTCGTGGCGTCTGAATTTGTAATAGCTGTGAGCTCAGCAACTGGAGTTGCAGGCAGTACCAGCAGCTTTGCGTCTCCTCTGGTATAGATCTACTCTTCTTGGCCCCTGGCAGTGTAAATTTGATGACTGCAGCCCGTCTCCATCCTCAGCCTGCTACAGTCTGTGTTTTTTCAGTCTGTGCCCTGAGGCTAGGCAATTCGTGGAGCTGTCCTGGTTCCCTGCACAGCGCAGCCACTGCCTCTCAGTCCTGAGCTGTACGGCTCTGCTTTCCAGGTCTTGAATAATGGATTGCAAAATTGTTTGAAGCTGATGATGTGATCGAATGGTGGTTGATGAGAACACTGAGATGCACCCGTTCCTTCCTGTCTGTGTCAAGGCAAGATTTGACCTCTTAACAGCGCAGATGAGAAGCAGGGAGCTATGAGTCTGCACATCTGTTGCTTGCAGCTGCTTTCAAACCTCCCGTCTAGACTAAGAAATGAAGTTCTCACTGCAGTTACCACAAAGACTCTCTACTCTTTAAAGAACATTTTCTCCCTTCCTTCCGTGAAAAAAAAAAAAACAGAAGTATAAAACCCAACCCAGTCTCACATTGCCCTGCAGGATTTTTCAGACTCCCCGGGAACCTCTCGGTAGGGTTCCTGTTCTTGTTAGCAGTGGGCTCTGTCATCCAGGTCTAGAATCTCAAAGGGAGATTTCCTTTCCATAAGCAGTGCTGGAATTCAAGCCTCCATGCTTGAAGCAGAGCCAGCCCCCACGATGCGGCCTTAAAACGCGCTAATAAAGAAATCAATGGAACGGAAGAGACGTGCCTGTAATAAACAGAACACAGCAGCAACACTATGATCTCCTGCCTTGCAGATGCATTTTAAGTGTGGTGCCAATCACTAGGCCTCCATGTGAGCTATTACACCACTTCATTAATTCTCCTGGCATGGAGCCCAGCATGGCTGGTACTGGTGTCTTGTGATCTATCTGGTTTGGGGGGTGAAGGGAGGAAGGAAGGGAGGAGTATATAACAGTGTGCCACACTGTTCACAAAGAAAGGCAATCCCGTTATGACTCCCTTTCCCTTGGAGAGCAGAGTAACCAACCTCAGAGCTTTTTGAGGCAACAATTTCACCTCCCCTTGTAGCTGGTACTTTGAGCCAGCATGAAAAGGAGCAAGACAGACCGAATTGTGGCTGAGATACTGAGCTTTAATGAGATGTTCCTCCATGCACCCAGAAGTTAATTTCCAGAATGGTTTTATCTGTGCTGTGAACACCGATAATGAGATGAAACTGTAACACTTGCATTGACAGTCAGGCAAGGAGTCTCCAGGTATTTCTGTCGGGCAGAGTGGGAGGATCAGCTGGGGTGTAGCAGCATGATGCAAGGAACTTCGTCAGTACAGCAGAGCAGTTACAGTGCAGTCAAAAATCCATTGCTGCCACAAGTGAACTGCTGAGTCCAAAGTTTGGATAGGCTTTAGGTCATCCCAGATCCTCAGCGGGCCTCACCAAGATATTCACGCAGCCTGAGATATGCCAAATGGCAAACCACAGAGTCAGTCTGATGGGAGCTACTCCTTAGATCATTCACCATGGTTTTCTGTAGTATCAATGGCTACCTGGAGAATGTGGTAAAAATTCAGTCCGGTTGTGTTTGTGTAGGAGAGGGAGCTAAGGACAGACTGGCTGTTTCATTGACATCATTTGTCACTGGGAGACTGCAAATCAGGCCATGCTTGTGATGAATCCCCATTACTGGAATCCTGTATTGCACGAATCCTGTGTATACACAGCACAGAGGAACAAGCTGTAGTTTTAAACACGCGTCTTTAGACCTTTGAATGGAAGAGGAGCTGTATGAATAATTCTGCTTACTGCAGAAACTGCACAACAAGGCATTCTCATGGAGAGATGGTCCTTGAAATGCCCAAGTAACAGGACGAGTCTGTGCATCCCTCCAGGAGCAGCTCTGTGAGCAAACAGCAGACTGCAAGGAAGCAGAGAATGTGGTAGGATGCTGCTTCTGTTAGTTCAGAACTTGTCGGCTCTTCCTCCTCTTTACCCTTCCAGGCAGTGACATGCAGAGGCACTCCCCCATCTCTTTTCACAGTGATTCTTCCCAGCATGCTGCCTCGCAATGCTGTGGAATGGTAGATGCTGTCCAATCCCTCCTGACTTGTCACTAGGCAAGAAGAATGAGTGTCTTACGGTTAAACCTCTGGACTGGGACCCAGGTGATCTGAGCTTGATTTCTGTCTTTGCTGCAGGCATTCAGGGTGGTCTTAGACAAGACACATTACCTTTTTGTGCTTCAGTTCTTCATCTGAACGAGTCATTGCAGTGCCCAAGTTGCTCTGAACATAAACTGCAGTCATTTCTAAAGGAGTCTTGGAAAAGTAGGAAGGGTTGGGAAATTCTCTGGGCCTTGTTCTCTTTTCTTGAACAAAGAGGGCTCATTGCTAAACTGAAAGATTGAGGAAAATACTGTTGAGGTACAATTCTTGGGATTTTGTAATGATCCTTCCTAATTCCCCATTGCTCCTTACAGAAAGCTGACAAAGTACATTTTTGCCATCTCCTCACTTCTCTTCATTTCATTTGTGAAACGCCGCGTCCCACTGGAAGGAGATTGCTGCAGGCTGCCAGGAGATGGGAGAACCCCACAGCAGAACTGCTCTCTGTGCTGCCTCCAAATCTCTCTATCCCAAACAAATGAGAGCTAAGACAAAGCCAATATAAAGGTAGCTTGCTGTAGCACCAGACCTGATCTGTAAAGAGGCAGTTGGTACACAGACTGCCACCACTGCTGGCAGGCCCACAATTAACTGGGTGTATGTGCAGCAGTCCCCACATAACAGCGTCTCCGTAGGGAAACCCTGGCCTGATCCAGAAAGCCGTGTGCCTGTGGGAGAACAATGCTGATTATGACCTCTAATTTTACTGAGTGAGAAGAAAGCCGTTGTGCCTGCCGGTGGCATAATGATGGAAGAGAAAACAGCAACTTCCAACACCAGCACCGTGCATTCCTCTGCTCTCAGCTCTCCGTAGCAATTCCCAGCAACACTTTGTAGACCCACCGGCTGTCTGTATACATCAAAAAAGCACCTGTTCTCATTAGAATTGATCATTGGCTCTCTTTGAGCTCAGGGCATTTGGAACATCCAGTGCGCTGTGTGTTTGTTAAAAATGTTAACAGATTTCATCTAGCTCCTGGTTCCCGTACACCTTGTATTTGGCGGATCACCACACCTGTGATGAGATTAGTTCAGAAGGGTGGTGTGGTACTCAGCTGCCGTACACCTCAGTGTCCAAGCACCGCTTCTGATTTTAATGATAAGGCATGATGCTGCACATATTCTTTCCAATTTATATAGTTGTGTATACAAATGTGTGCATGTTATCTAAAACATATGCAAGTGTCCTGCATCCAGATACTGCTAGTGTTGCAAATTTAGGCTCTTAAACTTGGAAAATGCCAGAATTAGCAATTTTTACCCCATCTCACCAAGAGCTTCCATTACCAGCACTCCATTTCCATCTCCTTCTCTGTTTTCCACTCCATTCTTAGCAAATTCTGCCAGTCATTTCTGCTCCATATTTGGTCCCATGTCCCAGATCCTTTACTCTTTTGCTAAATTCCAGCTCTAGTTTCCCCTACTTCATTGTCTCAGTCTGTTGCTCTCAGTCCCAGATCTAACTCCTGTTATTTTTGCACTCAGCTGGGTATCAGTTTTAGATAAAAAGTTTGGTCTGGGAAGTGTTGCCAGTGCTGGTTGAATTTTCATCCTGATGCTCTGGAAAATTTCCATCAGTAAATGCAAACTGTGCTTTTCTAGTGGTTATGTTTGAATACATTTTTCCAGAGAATGTGAACAAATCATTAAGTTTTCCCTTTACATTTGAGGATGCTAGAAATTTTCCTTTTTTTATGGGAGAAAACATATTTAATTTAAATTAGATTTAAATAGTGGAAATGTTTTGGCTTGTACACAGCACACATGCATACACAAACATGAAACCAGTGTGAGGCAGACAACCGGCAGAGAAAATCTCAGAGACGTTAAATTGATGGTAAGCCATAAGCAATTTAAAATGAGGATTATGAAGGGAAATATCAGACAACTTTATTAATAAAGAATAATATTGGCCTTGCCTATAATACATCCCAAGGTATGTTAAAAGAGTTTTAATTCTGCAAAATAAAGCACTGAGATAAGATATGCTACTCTTTAAGTTGTCCGTATAAAATTAACTTGGCCCCAGAACATTCATGCACATTAGAATATGGCCTTTAATTACAAGCTTGTACAGTTCTTTTTCAGCAAATCTTTGTCTCATTTGGTGTTTTGATGATGGTGTGTTGTTTTGTTTTTGTTTTAACAGCTATTTAATATTTGATTTTTCCTCATCATTCATTTTATGGATCTATTTATAATTTCTGCTCACCACATTGAAGCCTTGCTATGAATGCTAGGTAGGATTTTCATCTCAGTCTTAAATTTACAAATATTCACTATACTGAAAATTGGGGAACCTGCAGATTGAGATTAGTTGTAAATGTCTTGGTTTAAGGTGCCTTTTTGTGTGCCTTCACAGATGGATTCCTGGAGAGGGTCAGAGAGTTTGATTCTCCAGTAAGCCAACCAGATGGATCTATCCCAAAGTTGTCCTTCATGGCACCAAGCAACCAAGCTTTAGCAATTCTTAGCTTTTGAATATTGAATTTTGCCATCTTTGTGCCCTTTTAATAAAATGGTCTGTTTCAGTTTTTCAATTAAGATCTCTTAAAGGATCCAAGTCTTAACAATTTGAACTCATATATTAATTAATGAACTGATTTGCAAATTCCCAGAAAGTCTACTTACACTTGGGGAGTAAACAGCTGTAAGATGGCTTGGCTGAGGGCTAGATGCTGAGTTTTCTCATATAGAGCTCAATGTCTGAATTGAAGATGTAATTGCAAAACAGCACTCAACCTTAACCACAGCTCGCACTTTAATTACAGCCCTACCTACAGCTACTGCCTTCACTGCAGCCCTAACTACCTGCTGCTCCTGGAACCGTTTCTTCCCTGCATTACTTTCCTGTGTGATCTGTGGCTGTTACTTTCTCCACTCAGGATGTTCTAGCATGCAACCTTCTGAAGAACTCCTGAAGAGCTTATCTATTTTGCTGCTCCTCTGGTGTTCCCCTTCATCTCAGCCCTTTGCTACCCAGAACAGGGGGAAAGTACAGGCAGCCTTTTGCACTAACAAGTGGCTTCTGTTTCTGAAAGCCGGCTTGGAAATACTGAATAACATGGAGGTAGAAGGGACTCTAGCATCTGAGCAACAGCAAAACCAGCCAGACACAGGAGGACTTCATTGCGTCCACTTTATCAAGGTATCTTCATGCATAGGAAAACAGAGAGAGTGAGACTTCTTCCTTTCTGAAGAAACACTGCCTCTAGCTGTGAGGTCTGAAGAATGGCAGTCAGAGAAGCATTTCTTGTTCCCCAAATCGTATCTGCTTAAGTCATGGATCCAAAGGCCCCAACATGGACACTCATCTTTGATGGGACCTGGGAACTGTCAGGAAGTGCAGTAGATGACTTGTCACTCTGTAGAGTAAGGTCATACAGAACACCTCTCCCTGTGCTTCCTGATCAACCCACTGCTTCACTGGAAAAGCAGTTGCTGCAGAAGCCATACACAGGCAGGCAGTCTGTGTGTGCACAGTGCAGGTCTCTTTTACCTGTGTAAGGAAACAGTAGGTCAGAACTGCTTGCACAAGTCAGACGCACATCACATCTGCACTGAAGATACGGCACTGGTTGTCTCAGATCTGCTGTAGGATCACCGTATCTTGCTATGCACAGATCAGAAATGACTTTTCTATTTTTTCAGGTGAGATTCAGGATAGATGCACCAAGGATATATCCATTTCTCTCTGCATGCATGACCCTTGTTTAAGGTTGTCCTGGATGTCACCAATGCACTCTGGCTTATTTCCTCTGGTCAAAGTCCCACGTAAATGCTTTGCTAAGGGCTCCCAAGATCTTTTAAGATTCTTGTGTCCAAGAGTCACAGCTGTGAATGACCGCTCAGAGAGCCCTTCCTGCCCCAGGCAGGCTAGACGGGGAAAATCAACATCACCCTTGAAATAAACACTGCCAGCATCGGAGCTTTTCTGCAGCAGTACCCGCAGGCAGCAACTGCTTCTTGATCTTGCTGAGCGATATACTTATTTGTTATCAAGGGCAGATTGTGGCTTTTGCTGCACAGAGATGTAGCTGAAAGACGAGGAGATGGCCTAGGGGAAAAGGCAGGGAATGTCGCTCTGACACACATATATTGAATAATTAGCGATAAGAGCCAAAGAAATATTCATGACTCCGTAGAAAGATAAATAGATTTTTGATTAAATTTGAGTTTTCTCTTTAAAGCAGTTGAAGTTGCTCTGTGATTGGCAGCATGGAAATGAGTTTTCTACGGATTCTGGCTGGCCAGAGGATCCCGTTTAGAGCTGTTTGCCAAGATAATGCTGCAGATATCTAGCTAGTGCGTGCTGGCAAGAATTCAGAGTGGCTATGCCAGAAACCTCTGCTCTCTGGGCAGTTGCAGTGCAGCTGTTGAATGATCGAATCAATCCAACTTGTTGAAAGGATTTATTATAGCTTTTTCTCTGCCCATTTTCCTAAACTTTAGTCGAATTTCACTGGTGTCTTAAAATATACCTGGCAGGTTCCACTGCACTCCAGGAGACATCAGGGAAGTAAAATGCTTTAAGCGCATTTGTTAGAGAGACTCATAAATGGGCACCTACCCATCTTGGGGTCTTCACAACACCTACATTTTTCTTTTCAAGGGTGTTTGCACAGAAAGCTGTCAAGATGGTTGTATCCTGCAGCATTTGTAATTAAGGATTCTGAAATATGTCTTTGTTGGAGTCATCAGTATACAAATAAAAACTCAGAAGCACTTTGCAAATTGAGATAATGACTCATCCAGCACACCCCAGGTGGCATGTCCACCTAAACAGTATTGTGCTGAAGGATGCTGTGCTATGGGTTCTGTTCCTATAACTCTCTTTGCCACAATATTTTTGTTCAAGTTTATATCACATTACCACCTTCCTTACACCTCCCATCCTACCCTATGTTTGCTGCCCTGTTGAAGCAGGCTTATGCTAATCATAGAACCAGAGAAGGTGAACCTATGATAAGGTTCACAGAGCTGTGCTTCTGTTTTGCTCATTACTTTGTGAGACAGGTATTGCCCAGCCATGGTTGTGTTTGTCACAAGAAACAAATGCACAAATGAAGACAGGCTCAGGGACTGCTGGGAGGTGTCAGTATAAACAATAGTGAGATTGGCACGCAGGTCTCAGGCAGTTTGCATCCCTTTTTCTTGTCAAGTTACTTTAATGAAGGCTATAAAAATAAATAGCCCTGGCTATAATCTTTAGGAATTAAAATGATTACCTGGCAAGTTGAAGTAATTAACTATTCTCAGCCAGGAATCAAGGCAGAGATATATGTGTAGAAGGATGCAACAAGAATATATTAACTCACTGGGTAATAGTACTGCTGTCTATCCTTTTTATTGTTGTTGTTTGGTTGTTTTGGTTGTGTTTTTTTTTTTTTTAAGGAAAAAAAATGCATGTTGAAACCATGTATTGGCAGCTGTAATGACCGCTGGAGTAATTGAGAGCAGTCTTAGCAGAAGAAATGCAAGAAAATGTTTGGGGATGCATGTGTTTGTTCTGAAAACATTGTTATGTTTGTTTGTTTGTTTGTTTTCCTAAAAGGCTTTCCAATGCATGTCTTCCTTCTAGTTAGATACATGGTCAAGTAAAAGCACATGGTTAGAAGGCTGGAATTTTGTATAATCGCAGAATATGCCTGGTCTTCTCTTCCTTTCTAGCTTTTAAGAAATTCGTAGTAGGGCCACAGAATTTTGCATTATGCTAGCTGACCGTTTTCAGAGTTTGTCTTACAAAGGTATTCTCATTAAGGTAAGGAAAGAAAGTGCTGGCTTTGCACACTTGCTTTCTGTATAAGCAAGCCAATCCTGATTCTGTTAAGCAAAATGGAAATGCAAATAATTCATAAATACCAGACTGTTGCATGCTCATTCAACTGTATTTTGTGTTTCAGATCACCACATTATGCCTGCCCTGAAGTTATCCGGGTAAGATGATTAAAATCAGTGTACCTGTATTTTAAAGTGTAACTCATTGCGTATGTGCTGATAGACCCTCCCTACAAGAAATCTGTCCACAGCAGACAGCATGGGAAGGGAGACAGCGAATGTAACTGTGGTTGTGGTTGTTTGGCTCAGCTCTGAATCAAGCCACATCAACCGTGGGAGGGAAATGATCCCATGTTGTTCTCACAGTACCCTTTGTGCCATGTGTTCAGACAGAAAAGCAGTAGCCTCAGTTAACTTGATCTTTCCACCCAAGGAGTGCAGTCCCCTATGTTCTGCCTTCCCTGATGTAGCTATCATTTCAGCAGAACTGGGGTTGGCTGTCAGTGATGTTGGTTTCTTTTATGTGATATAAACTATCCTTTCCCCCTACTCTTCCTTTGTCCTTTTAAAATAAGTACCCCAGATTTCAGTGGGCAAGATTCACCCTGTAGCCCCCTGTAGGCACTGGAAGGATGCTATAAGGCCTCCCCGGAGCCTTTTCTCCTCCACGCTGAACAACCCCAGCTCCCTCAGCCTGTCTCCATAGGAGAGGTAGGGCCCTCTGAGGATCCTTGTGGCCTCCTCTGGACTCACTCCAACAGGTCCATGTCCTTCTTATGCTGGGGAGCTGAATCCAGAACTAGAGAGGTCTCAGGAAAGAAGCCTATCACCCTTTTGGAGCATATCATTAATATAAAGCCAAACAAAAAGTGTACAGAGGACACTGTCCAACCAATACCTGAGTTCACAAATAATGTGACTGGTGATGAGCTCCCTGAAGAACCAAGGAAGAGAACACCTTCTTGATGTCTTTAATGCACCTCTGACTCTGTTTAAGTGCCAGTTCTAAAATTGTTCCAGTCATCAGCCATTCCTGCCTTGCTCCCCACTTCTGACCCTGTTCTTGCAGAACCCAAATAAGACTGTAAACTGATGTTCATAAAATTCAATTAATGGGCTGTGCTGTGGCCTTCTAGTTGGGAAGGCCACCTTGGGAAGCAGGTGGCTGAACCAAAGTGTGGGATTTCCCATTCTCCTCTCTCGTGTTCTTCAAGGGTAATTAATTCATTTACTAGTGAGCACTCTTTTGAACCTGTGTCGTTGCTGTGCAGGGAGAAAAATACGATGGAAGGAAAGCAGACGTCTGGAGCTGTGGAGTCATTTTATTTGCGTTGCTAGTGGTGAGTCATCTTCCTTGCTCTATCCTTTAAAAAGAAAAGAAAAATCCCAAAATGCTGCTGTATTTAATGGTGATTCTATTGACATCATGTACAGATTGTCGTTTTTTTTAGTTCCCCTATTTTTGTATCTCTCGGTTGCATCCTTTCCTCTTAGTTCTACATCAGTCCCAAAGGAAAAGCATGAAGAATATTTCACTGCTTCTTTGAAATGCGGCTGCTCTGCACGGGAGAGCATAGACAAGTGCTGAAGTCTTGCCTCCATAAATGTTCTTTGCTGTGTTGTAATATTGCAGCCCTTTGAAAAGCCCCATTCAAAGCACACTGATTTTTTTTTACCCAAAAGAATGCACAGGGTTACAACTCCAGGACACAGAGAATGTCAAATAAGTTGCCCTTCACAGGATTAAAACATGGCTGGGTTTGGGAAGCATTTGTTTTTTTCTGCTGTATGTATATATGCATTTCAGTAGGTATATGCATACATTAACTGCAGTCCTTTGTCAAGAGAAGATTTAAGTGCAACAATTTTGTTTCATGCAAGTATTGAGCTACGTTTTTATTTGGTTCACTTGAGAATATAAAACTAAGCCAGTAGTACAACATTTAAATTAGTTCCCATCTGGCTCAGATGTAATACTTTCCTTAGTATTCAAAATGTAGTATCTTGTAACTTAGCCGTCTTTCGATCAAAGTTTCAATTCTCTGCAGAATTTATTCTGATTTGCAGTGTAATGTAACACTCCCAAACATACAATAATTGGATGTCCAGCTGAAAGCAGATAGGCTTGGCATATTATCAATTTCCATGGTTAAGTGTAGGAAAATACAGATATAAGTTCATGTAAGTATGACATTACTACATGCAGAATTAATAGTATATGTGAGAATAGATTTAATGTGCATTAGTTTTTTTGTAATAGTGGGAACGATCATCTACAATTACAAAAATAACAACCCTGAAGCCAAATTTTGATGTCCTTTTATGATTATTAGTAAACCTAGTTACTAATTCTTCACTTAAATGTTTTATTTTGACAAAAGCATTTGTTCAGTGAAAATAAAAATTTCTGCCAGGGTTAGATTCTGTTCATAATTTTGGCTTAAAATACTTGAAAATTAGAAAGGATTTTTGTTTCAGAAATTATACTGGTAATTTTTAAAAATAGTTAGAATCAAGATATCGTGAAATAATCTCAGTATGATGCTTTAATTCACCTTAACAAATTTTGTTCTTTTTTCTTTTTTGGTTATTAAAATTTTCTGATATTTCTAATTTTAAAATTTATTAACGTGATGTTGCAAGGGAAGAGTTTTAACTGTCTCACTAAGTATCCCCTGTTCATCTCTTGCTCTTGAGCAACTATTTGCATGGGTGACAAAGCAGAGGTATAAAATGAGCTCTTAATATGACTTACTGAGTTTGTAAGAAAAGACAAGAGAAGGTGGCAAGATGGCTAGGACTTGTGGGAGTGGCCTTTTCCTTTTCAGGTGGATTCTCTGTCAAGATTTGGTGTCTGTCTGTTGCTGGGAAGCATCTTCATCTGTTCCTACATATATACATGAGCCTGCAAAATGACTGAAATAAGTCTATTATTGACAGAGAGTGCAGAGCTCTCCAGTTAATTATGTCAGGAGAAACCCTGCAAAAAGTCTCAAGCTGTAATAGCAGGTGGTAGTAATAAAAGAGCTGTAGTTGTTACCTTCAGGAAATGCCACAAAGCAGCCTTGCTGTCTTCATCGTGGATTAAATTGTGTTAGCCAAAGTACTGAACTATCAGAATTGATTTTCCTGTGAGTCTGGAATGGTTAGGAGAAAAGCAGGTAACTCAGGAGGTTGGTTGCAGAAGACAGGGAGGCTCTTTCTTCATGGCTGCTTGAATGAACAAACAAAAGTAAATAGTGCCCAGTAGCTGTTGCCGTCAGGTGGGCTTTCTGAGGCTTCTGTAAATGGAGCTGTTGGTCTCACTAAACCAGACACAGGCCTCCTTATACAGATGCAATACTCGCTGTAGTAAGAGCAGTGCCAGCACTGACAACTGAAAGCTTCATTATCACAGCAGCTGACAGCTTGCAACTTCCTACAAACCTTCCTGGAAATCGAAGAAGCTCAGCACCTACCAGAATTAGTCAGTGAAAGAGGGAAGTGAGAACATCCAGGAAGGTGCAGACTTGCTATAAGAGGATATTGGCTTCAGTCGGTGGAGTTATCCTAAAGATTTCAACTTCTTTTTTCCTTTTTGTCCTTGCAGCAAGGATAGGCCTTTTGCTGCTTTTTGTGACAAGCTGATGATCTATTCAAAATGTAATTCCAGCTAAAAAAACTCAAGCCATTCATGTAAGTGAGCTACAGTAGGGAAGCAATAGGAACTGATGACCTGACCACAGCATGGGAACTGCATGAAGTGTATTAACCAGGGAGAACGTCTGCTGCTTCCAAAAGGCTAAAGTTGGTTAGGGTTTCTTTCAGCTGTGTCATTCCACTGCTCCGTCAGAAAGAGGATGTTCTTTGCTGAAAGTCTCTCAAATGCTGTTCACCTCCTTTCCAATGTCTGCAATAAATGTGTCTCGGGAAGATTAAAAATAAGGAGACGATAAACATTGCTGCAGTGAAAGTACGCCCAGGAGGAATACCAGCAGATCAAAAGCTTGAGCTGAATTTAAGTGAATCCATGCATCTTTGCTGAATTTGCCTGGAAAGGCAATTTCATATTTTGTATTATGCTTTATACTGGTAGTCATTTTCTAATTAAAGGTTAAAAAAAATATATACTGTGTCCTCAGTTTTTTTCCTGCATTGGAGAAAACACAGCAGCACTAAGAAATTATTTATTTTCAGTGGATAAAAAGACTGTTTCACTTATTATAATACTTCATTATGAGCTGATTTTCTCTTTTCCTTTCTTTCATGATGTTTATCTTGGCTTTTCTCCTTTTGCCCTTTCCAACTAACTCCCTTGCCCTCCTCTCTCCTATCCCCAACTCTGTCACATCCCTGCAGGGTGCCCTGCCGTTCGATGACGACAACTTGAGGCAGCTGTTGGAGAAGGTGAAACGTGGAGTGTTCCACATGCCACATTTTATCCCTCCGGACTGTCAGAACCTCTTGCGGGGGATGATTGAAGTGGATGCCTCGAAACGTCTCACGGTAGGAAGGCATTTGCTGCAAGCCATGTGGCCAAGGCTTCACTGGTCACTTCGTTGCAGTTGCGGGTGTATAATTAAGGAAACTTGTTGATTTGCTGCCAGTCCTGTGTGTTTCCTCCTGAACCAAGGATGAGTGGAGTTAGTGGAGTCTGGGGAAGAAGTTTGATGCCTTCTCTTTTAAATGATGGGGCCAGATTACCTTTGTGTTGCTTCTCTAGCTTCATAATTCTCCCTCATATGCCACAGTGGGCATTTAGACTAACTCCTTCATGATGTCAACACAGTGCTACTGACCCATTAGCACATTTTGGAGTCCACCTGGGTAGTCTGGCTCTCCTGGTAGGTGCACCAGTTTGTCAGGGATGTGATGTAATTGTTTGAAGGTCAAAACTGCTAGGACAGTTCTTTGAAGCTTTGCTATTAAGCAGAGTACGTTTTTTTTCACATTTCTAACAAAAGTGTGGCTTCTCGCTTCATGCCACACAGCTGCATTGTATTCTATCCTGCATGTGCTCTGCATTATCCTGTGGCAGCATTCAGAGTGGGTACCTTCTAGTTCGCTATTCCATGTCGTGCCCTGTGGTCCTGAGCACGATTAGACCTGCAGTGTTGAGCTCCTGGCATTTGGCATTGAATCATTGAATCTTTGCATCTCAGATACATCCCGTCACTACAACAGAGAGCCTGCAAGGGTGAGCACTGTGTAGTGATTGTATCCTTCATTAACACTGTGGTAATGTTTTGGGGAATTAAAAAAAATTAGCAATTAAAATCGTTTTGGAAAGTAAGATTGCCTGCTTGTCAGTGGAGGCTTCTGCCTTTATGGGTACATTGCCCTTGTAAATCCTATTGTCAGGCTCTGGTGATGATTTTATGCAGATTTACTAAGCTCACAGATTCTGAGTGGGAGTATGTATAAAGAAATGTAAATTTAAAACTCCTCCTGGTTCTTCAGTCTGCTAAAATATTTATAAATAAACTCTCAGATCAGTGCTTGGCCTCTCTGCTGAGATTGCTAACAACAGCATCAGTCTCCACCAGCTGTGATGGTGCTTTTGGGATGCACACACCTGTCTGCTAAGAAGTGAACTGAAGCTCCCTTCTCAACTCTCTTAAGAATAGTACCTGGCAGCTGCAGCCAGGTTTTTATTTCGTTCCTTACGAAACCAGGTCATGCACGGGTGACGTAGGTAGAAAGTTCTTTATGGTATTACGGGTATCCTTACCTCTGCAAACACAGTAACCATCACGTTGCAGTATGGGAGTAGCACTGATAGAAAAATAAATACATATGTTAGGCACTTCAAAAGCCCTTTTTCATTATATTTTTAAAGAAAGTGAGAAAACAATATTTTTTCAAGTATTTTTATGCGAAGAATTCTCCAGAGGCTAGGGCTGTACCCTGAGACGTGAGACAGGTGTTTTTTGTGACTGAGAAAGTCACTAAGTCCTTCTCTATCTCAGTTTCCTTTCCATGAGGTGAATGTAACAGTATTCCCTGCCTCACAAACTGGATAGAGCAAGGCAATAAGGCAGCAAGGGGTGGGTAGACGAGCCCCTGAATGACGAGCATACTGCCTTTGCTTCCCAGATACATACATTGCTGCTCTTGCTCCGGAAACCAGCATGATGCAGAACAGATGAGATGTTCTTATTTTTCTCTGAAAGATCTTAGTGCAGATGGCTTGAGTATGCCAGTGAGCAGATCATCAGACATTAGATCTTCTTCAAATTGTTATGATTTAATTTTGTTATAGAACAATCCAATTTCTTAGTATTGCCTGAAGGTTTTGAATTATGCGATACAACAGAAACTGTACACACACAAGAGAGAAAAACGTTAAAGTAAATCAAGGTCCCATAGTGATCTCCCCCTTTTCTTGATCAAAAAGAAGCTCTTATTTCCTTAGGGAGAAAGAAAACAGATCAGTTACGGACAAGCACTAACCAGTAGATTGTGAATAAGAATTTGAAATAAAATATCTTTAGGAGCTGAGAGATGAGAGGAAAAAAGGATTGGTCTTTGTTACTAGCTGCAGTCTTATTTTCATTATTTTAGGGTCTTGGTTTGCTGTCCCTGCTGCTGTCACACTTCCCTTTCTATGCTGTTAGCGTTGTGGTTGCTTAGAGCGCCAGGCAGAAGGGAGCTCTTTGTTTACTGCACAGGAGCTGGGAATTTATTTCCAGGAGAGATCTGAATTCTGTTTCAGCTGCGTCCTCTGAAGAAAGGATATAAGTATGGGTTTATTTGGAAGCCTCTATTCCTGGAAAATTTCTCACTTGAATCAATTTGATGTTTATATAAAGATGTGAGCAAAATTGTGGCCTGGGTACTATAAGGACAGATGTAGTTGTTACCATTAGTGATTGTTCGTTCAGTATCTTACTAGTGAATTCAGCAGAAAAATATAGTGAATGTAAGGTCACTAGATTTTTTTCTTCTATTTTTCCTTTCCTCTCTCTGCTTTGTATCTTCTTTTTTTTTTGATTTATATCTTTTTTTCCTTTTCCTCCAACTGCATTTCCCTCCCTGCAGTAATTGCCATTTCACAGCACACCCACACCTTCCCCAGTCCATCTGTTAAAATGATCAACAAAAACAGAACTAGTATTCACATTCAACTGTCATCATTCGGCTTCAGTGGTAGAGCTTGAGACAATTAATGGAGAGGAGAGTACTCGGAATTATTGTTGCTGGCCCTTTCCTGCCTTCAGAAATTGGCATTACTTTTCAGTGTATATGATTCATTTATGGAAAGAAGAGTTCATTATTTCTTAGTGGAATAATCTTCATGCTCACCATGTGTTATGTAACCTGAAGAACAGACAGTGGGATGTGCCTGACCACACTCCTTTACTGGGCTTGATTACCATACTTTGAGTACAAACATACTTTGAGTAAAAGAATCCATGTTTTTCTTTCAGTAGGCTGCAAAAGGAGATCCTAGCTTCTGGGCGTGGTATTTCTGACCACCTGTATTCAGGAAAGATTAAATCAAACTGGCAGTGGTGTAAAGGATGAATACTAAGGTGGTCAGAACTGGAGAGAGCTTGTCTGAATAACAGTCTAAAAGAGCTCGACTTAGTGTACCCAGGTGATGTGTGAGAGAGGATGCACTAGTCATCCTCATATGCATTAGAGGTAATTACCAAGGAGAGGTTTATTTAAACTAAAGGAAGATACTGTCACAAAAACACATGTATGTCAAATAGCCTGATGTGAAAGTAGGCTGGAAATTGGAAAACGCATTTTAGCTGTATCAGTGGGGTTCTGGGACAGCTTTCTAGTAGAAGTAGTATCAGGAGGGCAAAGTGAACTAGTTTTCAGTTAGATAAGGTTTATGGAAGAAAATGAGTGCTCTCAGTGCCTGCAGTATTGCAGGATACAGTTCCTTTCGATTATGTGCACTTTGGAAAGTGAATGTTTTCTCCTTGGATGTTTTCAATGATTCAGCATCTTTACAGTGGAGAATTACAGTTCCTGTGGTAGAATCCATTTGCATTCTCCACTGATGTTTTCTTCTGCAGAAACACAAAGGCAAAGAGGGGAGAGTAAGGAGCTTTTGGTCCACTCTCCTGTTAAAGATGGGTGAGCATTGTCAAAACTGTGTATGTGTAGTAAGTTGGATCAGAGCAGATCAGTTATTGCAGAATAAGCTATTATGATAAAACTGTTACTGTTCCCAGTGCTGACATTTTATTCCAGAATAAAATGACTTAACTTGCATTGAGTGTCCACATAGATGTTAAGTCTGAAATACTAGCCAAGTTAAATTACCCAAATTTTCAGAATCTCTTCTCTGATGTTCCTTTTTTTTTTTCCTGGGGTCTAATGCGTGCTAATGATGACGTTATCTCTATTGCTTGGAGCACAGAATCTAAAGAATGTTAAAAAAACAACTGAGGGAAAACTTATCTTGCTTCCTTCATTTTTCTAGAAGGTCTTTTGGTAAGGTGCCTATCACATCATTCAGATTATCTCACTTCACCACCTGTAGAATGGAGGTAATTGTCCAGTTGATGTATTTTAGGCAGTATGCTTTTGGCTGCCAAAGGCCTATTCCTACAATGTGCACTTAGCACAGTGATGCCTTGCCCTTGTCAAGGTCCCTAGAGGCTGCTATCGTATGGCTGCTACTACTGACAAAGATAATAGTTCTACCACTGCTGTTTGTGCTCAGCTTGAATCCTTTGGTCAGGAAAAGCCTGTATCTTGACATCATACAGCAGGTTTAAAGCCCAGACTAGAGGATCTTCTAACTGAACAACAAGGATCTGAAGTGTAGATTGATTTAGTGCACAGATGGGTTTGAGACTGTTCACTTTCTGGACAGGGAAGTTTGGAAACTGACATGAGTTCAAGCCCAGAAGCCCTCATCCATATCTACAGACTTCGAGAAAGTTTTTCATCAGGTCAGAACTTTTTAGCTTGGCAACCACTCTGCTGAGATCGGTGCTGAGGATGTAGACAGCACTGTCTTGTTTTCCATCTGCCTGTCTGTCTCCATCTGTTGTTCCCGGTCTTAGAATTCAGACGTAAGCTCCTTGGGGGAGGAGACCTCCTTTTCTGATTAATTTATACAGCTCTTTATCACAGTGGATCTATGAGTGTGGCTCCTAAATGCTACTTCAGTATACAAGGTTAATATATATTGGAAGTATTTTAAGTAAAACCATGATAAAGGAATTCCCTTTCTCCTTCCATCACAGCATTTTAGTTTGCAGAAGTCTGTCCTCTGACTGTGCATGTGCAATGGATCTGAGCATGTTTTGTTGTTTTAGAGATGGCATCATGAGGCAATTGCCTGCGGAGGCTAGGAGATATTAGGAAGCAGCATTTTAACAACTTCCATAAAATGGCATTAAATTTGGCAAACTCATGTGCAAACAGCAAGAAGAACCCTCTGGGGAGGGCTGTTAAATGCCTTCGTCACTTAAATGCATTTAAACATTGTGTTTAAATGAAGGCAGGAGGAGTGAGATTAGCTCTCACTGTGTATCTCCTTCCCCTGCACTGCATAGTAAAAAGCATACAGACTTCTCCTTGTCAAAACCAATCGCCCTCCCATAACCCTTCTGTCACTTTAATGCAGATGAAAAGCAACAAAGCATTAATTAATTACCTTTAAAAAAGCAATGAAGATGTTGGCAGCGGCAAGTACACTTGTAATAACATTTCAATGCAATTACATTTGAATCAGAATAGAAATTGGTTTTGTAGAGTACTTTCTGTATCTGGGATATCCCTGAGTACTTCACAGCAATGATTTTGATGTGGATGGAACTGCAGATGTGTAGGTAAACAGCAGCCATTGTTGTTCCCACATGAGAGCTCTCATACACCTTCAGATATATATCATGGTGCTATGGGACTTCTCTTTCAGAAAAACGCTATATGGGATAATTAGCTTGGAGGAGATTGATCAGCAGGATGGACAGAAGGGATTTCTCTTTCATATCTTCTCCGAAGGAGCCCAAGGGTTCCGTGACTAAGACATGAACTGGTGACCCTCCTTTCTTCCCCCTCTCTGACTTAAAGAACAAAGTGCTGTTTTCTGCCTATCGCAGGCACAAAAGAAAAATGTGACCCAGAGAGACAGAAAATGCAAGAGAAGAAGCAAGCATGAAAGAGACATGGACATTGCTTAGCTGCATCATCTGCATCTTGTCTGAAATCATTAATGTCTCTAATCCTCCATGTGGTGTATAGGAAATAGAGTAGATATGCATCTCAGGCTCTTTTCAGTGGTGCCCAGTGCCAGGACCAGAGACAGTGGGCACAAACTGGAACACAAGAGGTTCCATCTGAACACAGGAAGCTGCTCTTTACTATTCAGTGACAGAGCCCTGGCACACGTTGCTAAAGAGTGCTTGTGGAGTCTCCCTCCTCGGAGATCTTCAAAAGCCTCCTGGATATGGTAGATAGACCTCATGTCTGGGTGTCCCTGCTTGAGCAAGGGTTGGACCAGATGACCTCCAGAGGTCCCTTCCCACCTCAACCATTCGTTAATCTCATAGGGTGGTTTTACCAAACAAAGGAGGCACAGTCCTTAGCAGATCCTCATAGTAGTGTGCACTTGATAACTAAAAATGTTACAGGCCTGTCCTGTGGAAGATGTACAAAACAGACTCTTCTAATAGGCTCTGTACCTCGGCTTGCACAGAGCAAGAGGAAGAGAGCTGCATCTCCAGTCTGTTAGGGGAACATACATAGATATGTACCTTATCTCCTTAAATTAAGCTGCTCAGGGGAGACGGCAGTGTGTCATGAATACTCCACCTGTCTCTTAGTAGTGCAGGAGTGAAAGGACTGCCTGATACGGGGGAGCTGTGATGATGGGGGCTCCCTGTGGCAGAGCTGTGGCCCACAGACTGGGGTTCTGTGTCATATAATGCAATGCCAGTATGAGCAGTAATAATTAAAAAAAAAAAAACACGTGGCCCTGTGGTCTCTTCAGTCCAACTACCAGAGTTCCTGTGACTGGAAATAACGTGACATCAGGATGCAGGTTTCACCTTCTGTCATGGTTTCCTGAGCTTTCCTTGTTTCTTTGTTTTTGATACAAGTCCTGTCTCACTTTTAAAATTATCTCATATAGAGCTGATCTGAGATTGTCTGGGCTTCCCAGTGTGGTGTTACCCAGTTGGGCAGCTGAACTCCACCATAACTGTTCTCTCACTCCCCCTCCTCAAAGGGGAAGCAGGAGAAAATGCGATGAAATGGAAAAAAAAACGGGGGCTCAAAGGTTGAGATGAGGACAGGGAGATCACTCAACAATTATAATCACAGGCAAAACAGACTCAATGTAGGGAGATTACTATAATTTATTGCCTATTCGTCAGGAGCAAACTGCTCCAGCATGGGTCCCCCACGGGCAGCAGCTCCCCCCAGGCCCCCTGCTCCTGCGTGGGCTCCTCTCCACGGGCTGCAGCTCCGGCCTGGGGCCTGCTCCTGCGGGGGCTCTCCATGGGCCGCAGCCTCCTCCAGGCCACATCCACCTGCTCCACCGGGGGCTCCTCCACGGGCTGCAGTGTGGAGATCTGCTCCGTTTGGGACCCATGGGCTGCAGGGGGACAGCCTGCTCCACCAGGGGCCTCTCCACAGGCCGCAGGGGAACTGCTGCTGCCTGCCTGGAGCACCTCCTGCCCTCCTGCTGCACTCACCTCAGGGGCTGCAGGACTGGTTCTCACCCCTCTCTCCTAGCTGCAGTTGTGCAGCAGTTTTTTTCCCTTTCTTAGATCTGCTCTCACTGAGGGACAAACGACATTGCTCATGGCTGGGCTCTGGCCAGCGGCAGGTCCCTTTGGAGCAGGTGGAGCTGGCTCTTATCTAACATGGGGCAGCTGCTGGGCTCTGCTCACAGAAGCCACCCCTGCAGCCCCCTGCTACCAAAACCTTGCCATGTAAACCCCATACATTCAGGCAAGGAGCTGTTGTCCCATAGCACAGAGGCCTCTGATTCACTCCTCTCTGTGATGAACACTTACTTTCTATCTGTGAGATTTTGTTGTTTGTCCATTCCTTTTTTTTTTTTTTTCTTTTTCGCTCTCTGATTCTGGAATTGAAGTGGAAAGTAATAGGAGCAGGACAGCTGTCTCCGTTCTTCCTGACCAGTTTAATGGGCCTGCGATTTCATTGTGTAGCTGTTAGCACTTGAGTTTTTTTCCAGCTCTCCCCTGCCTCTCAGTTGCGTGTTGCACAAACACAAGCTTGTGTGCAGTGAGAGTGCACATTGCTCTGCACGTACAAAGGCGGTTTGTAACGGGAAATACAAGAAATATTGTTCTCATAATGAATAATCCCTGAGTATCTATGAAAAGTGCTTTTCTATTGTGATGATGCTTCAAAAAAACAGGATTAGAAGGTTCTGCTGTAAGTATATAATGTTAACAGTTTGTTCTCCCTGCTGTTGGGGTTTCTCTTGGAAAAAAGATGTTATTTTTTTCCCCTCTGCTCATGGGAATTGTGGTCATCATGTAACATTTGCTGGTATATGCCTTCCATGGGTGGACAAAGCCACTGTTGAGCTTTGGTCAGTCCTTCATTACATAGTAAAATGTTCACATGTGAAGCAGAAAAAATGGAAGCAAAATAAATTTGCAGTCTGGGGTTCAGCTGCTGGAACAATAAATAGTATCTTTTTGACATAGAACCTAATTCCACTTGGTCTTCAGATTTTAATGATAAACCTGACACTAATCAAGCATGCGTCCTGACAGAAGATCATGTCACATGTCCACATTTTATTTTGTTCATGTACATTGTCTATTTCAACCTGTTTCTGTTTCGTTCTCTCTCTCTTTCCAAAATAAAAACCAGAAATGAACTTTTGCTGTAAACTGTCAGTCATTGTGCACATACTGATAGGAGCAGTTTGTTAGCTTCAGTTGTATTTTCAAGGGGAATGGCTTAGGAAGGGAAGAACTTAAATGGCCAAAACACTTGCCGGTGAAGCCTCGTCCTTGCACATTTTCCTGGGATTTGCTCCTGAGTTGTTCCATTGTCCAGAGTAATATTCTCATATACAGTGGGGTGGGTGAGGATGAACATGCTCTTTATGCAGTAAAAAGTTCCTGTTGTTCGCACAGATCCAGCTCTGGAATAGTGGATTTAGTCCTCACTACAAGCAAGCCTTGAATAAGGATGTCTTATGGAGTTACCTTTTTTGTTTTACAGAGTTAATTCCTTGTTTTCTTTTTCTTTGCAGCTAGAACATATTCAGAAACACATATGGTATATGTAAGTAACACTTTTTGAATTCACTTTTGCATGCATTCAGTATTAATCATGTTATGGGGGCTGGTATTCTCGTGATCTATGACAAGAGAGATTGGAGTTTGAAAGCAGCTTTCACACAGGTGGAGAAAGGGGCAGAGGATGGGAAGGCATCTAATGTGTTGGGTTTTTTTACCCTCTGCTGCTAGTATAATTTCATCTCTATAGATTCAAGCTAGGAAATATGTATGCAGTGACTAACAGTTGTCTGAAATAAAACATTTAGTCCACCAACTTGTTGTGTTAAAAAGATATCTGCAAGTCATCACCACTGAAAAAACCCACAACCTAACAGCCGTATTTGGTTTGCTCTTCAAGTGCTCCAGAGAATCCCTTGTAATACCTTCTTGACAAGAAAGCTTTTGCTTGTTCCTTCTTGGCATCTTGGCTTTCCAAGTAGAAACAAAAATTATTATATTGATAAGTAAGCACCTGTGAACAAGAGATTTTCTGTCTCATAATCCCTACTGCTTCACAGCAAGCTAAGAGGCTGCTTCTGACCTTGTAACCTGTTGATGTGAGAGTAGTTCTGTGACTTGATTAAAAGCAGCAGTCTTGACAGTGAAACAGGAGGTCTGTGATAAAAGTACATGCCTGTTGAGTGGTTTGGGTGTAAGGAAGATTGATAGCTTTTAAAAGTGACCTTGCACTCTGTGTAGCCCTAATAGTATTTAAAGAAACCTAAGTAAATAACATTTTTTGTTTGTACTCACGATAACCCAATCAAACTAAGGAGAATACTTCGCAGATATTAAATAAGGAAATTATGCTTTGATACTTGCTTCTGGGGGTCAGCGTTCCTACACACTCCCTGGGTGGGTGATAAGAAAAGTCCTGCCTTCATAATCCTTCTCTCATTGCTCTTGGGAAATATTTGAGGATGATATGAACTGATATTTAAGCCTGTCACCAGGAAGAAAAAACACCTTTGTTTTGATTTGTTTTGTTTTCTCTAAATCTATCTTATGGGCACTGTTCACTTGCTGGCTTCACTGACTTCAGTAGGACCCAAGGGCATTCAACAGTTTGTAGAATAACATGTTTTGTTCTTAGTTCACCTGAAATGGTGGTAGCACTCTGCCTGTGGCTTTTTCATGCGCTCTACAGTTACCGGCTGACATGGCACCTTTTAAAATCAGAGAAGGACTTGAGTCTTGTTTGCTACAGGTTTGTTTTTTTTCAGCTCTGATGGATAAATGTAAGAGAAATTGAGGGGGAAAATCTCTAGTTGTAAATCTGAAGTAGCCCTCCTGTAAAATCGCACTAGAAATTCCAGAAGTAAATTCTGGTTCTGTAAGACTGGACAGCTGATCCCCTTTGTTTCTTTATGGAGTAAGATCAGCTGAATTCAGTTTCTCTGTGCTTGAATCAGAAGTGGAATAGGAAATAAAATTAAATGTCATTGATCACTTCTATTATTACTGTAACCATCCTCAAGATTTTAACCTGGAAGTTTTCGCCTCAGAGGGTTATTGTCCCCGGCTCACGTGCACAATTAGGCAGGTGTTATTTCATGACTTTATTCTAGATTTTAAATATGAAGATTTTTTTCTTTGCAGACATAAGCGTTAGAACGTTTTCATGCACTTCTTGATGAAGGTCAGATTCTGTGATGACTGGCACAGTGAACAGGTTTTTAGCTTGACGGAAATGGCATCTGAGGCCATTCTCATAAGTATAAGCTGAGTTTTGCAAAAGCAAGTGCCTCCTACACTCCTGCTATAGTCAATAAAGAGAGAGAAAGGCTCCTCCAGAAATCTGTTCAGATTGCCTAAAACAAAGTTTCTGCTCAAAATAGCTTTTTAAAGCTATATTTTTAAGGCTCTCTCTCTCTCATTCTCTACTGGCCATGGATTGACCTAAGGAGGTTAACCTCCTTTGGCTAAATTTAGTCTGTGAATAACCTTACCACCTCCAAAACTCTACTGCTTTCATCTGGTAATGTTTCACAGCCTCTTTGCATTCATTTTGCCTGGAAATACTGATGCTGACAGAGAAGGAGTGGTTACAAGTGTTTGCACACTGTAGCTGTTTTGCTCACATCTTTCATTTTCTCCTTATTTCACTTAACACTACTGTCCCATGTTAAATCTTTATTCTTTGTCATATATAAGTTGCTGACCTGAAGGTTGTTCTCAGAACCCAATAAGTCATTTCACTTAATTCTTCAAATAAATATTCAGGATTTTGTAAAACTGGGGAAAAGGTTTAATTGCAGTCTCAGCGGACAGAGAAGGAGGTCTTGAAAGTTGAAATCATGATTCACAAGCCTATAAAAAAGAAAAACCAAGGAGAAACCTTTCATCACCAACCTCCAGTTCTTCTTACTCTCCCACCCAAATTAATTCAGTGAGTTTTTTTAAGCCTTTTTAATTTAATTCATTTATTTTTACTTCAAGCACAGGTTATCTTCAATCAGCAAATAAACAGCAGATGTTTTCACCTCTTTGTACTAAAGCAAGATGGCAAATAAATTTAGCTATTATGGTAAATGCATACTTCAGTAACACTGAATTATTGCCCTAATTGTGGAGGTACCAAATTTACTAAAATCAGAAGAAGAATGGTATCAGTGCTGCTTCACTTTGCTCTGATGTAAATGTGCATCTCAGTGAGATTCACAAGGAAATTTCATGGAGAGACTGAAAAAGTCCGCCCTGTTCTGGAATCACATCCATTGTATGCACCATTCCTCACAAAAGAGGCAGGGTTTAAAAGCAGTAATTACATTCATGCAGGCCTTTAAAAAATATACGTGATTTGCAGTATTCATTGGGTGACATTGTTTGATGTCTATGTGGGTTGAAATGCAACAAATTTGTCACTCTCTACCAGACTGAGAAGGGAACAGGCAATACAGGCATGCCAATCACAGCACAGACCGGTGATTTTCATTTCCCAAAGCACTGAATGCATTGCCAAATGATGAGGCACCTCTTGCAGATTTTTCTGGTACCTGATGAGGAGGTATGAATATTCCTGCCTATGTCTGAGGCTGACCAGGTGCCGGGCATAAGGAAAAGCCACTTTTCACTGCACAGAAGATACCAAGTTGTGCTCTCTAGAAATGGCACCCAAGCTGATAGCTGTAAAAGATGCTTGCAGGTGATATTCTGCTTTAGGCTAGGGCAACAAGTAGGAAACCCAAAATTTCTGGGAATTTTCCAAAACAATAATTTCTTCTTAGTCTCTTAAATTACCTTAAGGACCTCTGTTTTTAATGTAATAAATTATTAATGAAGTCTGTTCCTTCTAAAAATGAACTCCAGATCATTAAAAACAAAATCTCAGCTGCTGTCCGAAGGTCCATCCTGCAAGAATTTATCTTAATGACAATATCATCAGTGGCTTTAATAGCCAAGGTTATGGTCTAGTCTTTGCTTATTACCTGCTGGGAGCTAAATCTTGACACACTTTGACTAATAACCAGCTTTAAGAGTAGCTACCTCCTAAAGACAGGGCACTCATGGAGTAAGATATTTCTTTAGTTGGACAAGATTTCCAAATTTAGCCATTAGATTCAGGACCATGTTGTCATTGCACAAGACATAGAGACTTCTGTGAGACTCCAAGGAGGCATCAGCCCCATAAACAACAAATGCAGCCTGGACCCGATAGTCACACATTGACATCACATAAAGGAAAGGGAAGACCTCACCTGAAGAATTTGAAAGCCTCAAGGTCACACAGAGCTTCCACTGAGAAATAGCGAAGGGCCCGGATAGACAGTTTCTCCAACCAAAACACCACCACCACCAAACCCACCTCTTTAGGTGGATAGAGTTGACCTAGGTTGCTCCTTTCCCAGCTAAACAAAAGCAAAGGTTATCCAGGGTGCCTGCAATATGTAGCATTTGGTCTGTTACAGATGTCATGACATCTTGACATGTTTCTTACAATAAGGGCTTTTAACTGCAACAAATAATCTGCATTTCCTGAGTCCAGTCAACAGAGTGAGAGGATCGTGCAGGAAACCTGTGTTAACTACTTTCAAAGAGTAATATGCTCTACCACTAATGTATGTTCCTAGGTTTGCCACTGACCTCAGGCATCATGCTTGGGCCAGAAGTTTCAAATTTGCATTTCTGAAGAGAAGCAGAGTTTTATTTAGGAATATAAATAAACAAACTGGTTTCCTAAAAAAAATCCTCTAAAGTGTGTTAAATATATACCTCAACAGTGAGATCTCTTAAATCACCTTGGAAGTTTCTAAGTACGAAATGGTTGCAGTGCTGGTTGTAAAGAGCTGGTGAAATGCAGCGAGGGTTTGTTCTCACAGCTCGTTGTTTGAGGGGGAATCGTTCAGCTTGCGCTTCCCAGCCCGACAGCCTGAGTCTGGCCTGCTGATGAGACAGCATCTCTAAAACCACGTAGTGTTGTAGAAATGTTTGGCATTAGGATGCTGAACAGCTGCTTACATTATGAGGGCACTGGTAAGTGAAGTTCCTACTGCTTTTCTGACTGAACACAGACATTTCTCATTAAAGACCCAAATCCACAAGGTGCTGGTCATTCTCAGCCTTCATGGTGGTGTCTTCTGAAGAGAATATCTGTCTGGTTGCGAGATCTGGTCTCTCAGTGGGGATTTAACAAGTTATTTCCATATGTTGCTGCAGGCTGTGTTTCAGAGTACAGGTTCATTTGTGACTCATGTTTCTTTTCTCTCCTTCTTTCCCTGCCCCCTTTCTCTCTCTAATCTTCTTTCCTCTGCAGAGGTGGTAAGAATGAGCCAGAACCAGAGCAACCAATCCCTCGAAAGGTGCAGATTCGTTCTCTCCCTTCCTTGGAGGATATCGATCCAGACGTATTAGATAGCATGCACTCGTTAGGCTGCTTCCGTGACCGAAATAAACTCTTACAGGACTTGTTGTCAGAAGAGTAAGCACTTGCTCAGTCTTAATATCAGTTGGGTGTCCAGGGGCTGGGATGCTTACAGACCTGGGGAAAGGTGGAAATCATTTTACTGTGTCTCTTGCTATGAGGGACTTGTAGCAACGTCTCACTCTCTAGCTGCTCAGCAGCCAGTGATGTTCTGGGAGGGAGCAAGGGGTCACTGAACTTTCCTAACACTTGGTGTCAGCGGAGGAATATTGTTGTCTCTTCCCTTGCTGCTAGGCATGGTCATTTCACAAAAAGATGGGTCTTGCAGTCCAGATGGGGAGGTGTTGGTGCTGCTATTTGTGTTGGATATGCCTCTGTGGGCAAATTGTTACTTATTTCAAACTTATGCCTGAGAGCTGCTGTGTTTCCTGAGGTGTTACCAGGGACACGTGGTGGAAAGAGCACACAGAGGCTCAGGAAATATGTCTTGTGCCACTCTCCAGCTTCTTGTGGATGTGTTACCTCATCTATCCTGTGGCTCTGTTCCAGATGCGTGATGTGGGAATCGTATTTCCTTCTCTCACAAGCTGCTTGTTGGAGACAGCAAGGTTCTCAAAAGCTTTGTGGGTTATATATCTAGTTGGCAGGCATTTCCAGCTTATTTAGAATAACTGTAACTATTTGTTTGATGGGAAAGGTTTATTTACACATTGTTGCTTTTTTATCTTCAAATTTAAAGATATTTTCATTTTTTTTCAGAGAAAACCAAGAGAAAATGATTTATTTTCTTCTGCTTGACCGGAAGGAGAGGTATCCCAGTCATGAAGATGAGGATCTTCCCCCTAGAAATGAAATAGGTACTACAGATAAGACCTCTGTCATCACAAACACATCTTAAGTAGTTCCTCTTCATCTTTTTGTTTTTTAATATCCTCAAACCCTAGCATTACTATTACTTTCCTACTGAAACAGTGCACAGCGCTAGTGAGAATCTGCAGCCTGAGGCAGGCAGGTCTGTTTTCTGGTTACAGGGCTTCATTTTTCTGGACATAATCTGTGTCAGTGCAGAAACATCCAAGTTGGTTTTGAACCAGAAATCATAAAAAATACCATGTGGACCCACAAGCTGCCTCTATGCAAGTAGGTGAAGTTTAGGACCATTGTAATGTAGTGGCAGAATTTTCTAATTACTAATCTACATGCAGTATTGCAGAAGCATTGCTTCTGGACTTGTGCTAGTAAGACTGTGTAGCATTACATCCCGATAAAGTTATGTGTGTACACATCCTCTTTTCTGTAGGTAAATACATACAGTGTTAGAAGTATGAGTAATATCACTTGCCTGTTTATAGTACATACATTATACTACCATGTTTTTAGACTATCTTAAAAAGATTTTAAAAGCTTAATAGCAGTAAGATTACATATTTTATAAAACTCCTGTGATAATGTTTTATTTCTAGAGAATTATTTGTTAGTATTTTAGAGTGCTGTTGATCACCAAGGACTACACTAATCTAGACAACAGGAAAAATGCTCCCCTAAGGAGCTAACTATGTAAGTGACTCTTGCTCTGTACAGTGACAAAAGTTTAACTAATAAAGCATTACTCACTTCTGTCAATGACCTGAAATAGCATTTTTATATACTAGTGTTGTGATTTTTAGATCTTGTATTTCAGCACTTTGAAGGCTAGAAGCAAAGTGCTCTTCATTCTCACTGGAAAGCCTGTAATCTCCCAGGCCTACAGGGCAGTGGTATATTGAACTATACGTTTGCTAATACTGAACTGAATTATTACATTATCGAAGTTCCAGGCTCCAGGCCCTATAATTTTACAGGGAAATCTCATCTGTGGGGGATGAAATGGAAATTCTGAGTCAACACAGTAATTTTTTAAACACTTACCTGGATGGAGCTGCAGAAAGTATGTTAGCAAGCATCCTGACGAAGATGGGTTGTTGTGTCTACTGCGGGTGCTCCGGTCAAAAGGCCCTTTCTCAGTGCAGTTTGTCTTCTAACACTTTATTCATCAGCTTTTGACTCAGATTGTCCTGCAATGCAAAGACACCACCATCTTGTTTTAGAAATGCTTCTGTCATAAGAAAAGAAGCAAGATGACTAGAATGTTCATATCCAGCATGTAAGTGAATACACAGCTATGACCGTAACACAGCATGTATATCTCTTACACATGTATTTTCATGTGTTGAACTGTTCTTCTCTCCTGATTTTTTTATTTATTTTTTTTTTTGTACAAGGAGTGAAAATGTTCCCCATCAGGAAAACACTACAGTGAATGTATCTTTGTGCTGCATTAACACATTTTAGACTTGGAGCATTATTCTTTGAGAGTTTGTAAGTTGTATTTTGTCTTCCACAGGGGGTTTCCACCTCCTCTGTTCCCAGCAGTATTTCTGAGAACATGGGGCAAGGTTTAATTAAGAGCAGTCATGCTTCTGATGAGTATCTCATCATTAGCCATTAGCAATGGCTTTGCACAAACAGAGAAGAGCAGAGAAAAGGTAATGGATTTAATATTAGCAGGTTGAAGAAACCACATTTGTGAGAGTTATGTATTGCCTGAGCTCTTGCCGGGGGAAAAAAAATAAAAAAGGTGCACCTCATTATATTTTGCTTTTCCCTCTTTCTTCCAAAACATGGAAATGAGAAATTTCTCAGTAAAATATGTGAATGTCAACTAATGTCTCCCTGAGCAAAAGGCTTCTGTGTGGTGGAAATTCTTAATAAACCAGAGAACAAGAGATTGAGCCAGAGTTGCCCTATTAGGATGTAAGTGCCTCGTCCAAACTCAGAAGATGAAACTTTCCTGCCTTTCAGATAAATGCTGTTATAATTGGATTATTATCTACATGATACTGCCTTCCTCCGTAAAAAAGAAAAAAAAAAAAAACCTTAAGAATGGCTTCACTTTTCTGATGTGAAATGAAAGGAAAAATACATCTCCAAAACTACCACATCCAGACAAGGACTTGAATGTGGGTTTTTGTTTTGTTTCCATGTGAAATAGTTCCAGAGACTCAAAAACAGAAGTATGCACATTCGCGGTTTTCCTATTTTTAATTCCTGTGCTGCTGCAAAATCTCCAACTGTTCTTATATGCCACCACTTTAGTCTTTATGGCAGGATGGCTGTGTACTTTAGCATCTTTAGACTTGACATTGATGACAGACTCAGTACCCTGTGGTTTCTTATTCAGACCTTTTTAAAAAATATGTACAGTACTTGACAACCTTAGCCATGTATAGTGTAGGTTTGTAGCCAATTTAAAGAGGAATCAAATACCACTGTTAGAAGACCAACTACGTCGATGCAAACTTCTGGATGTATTTTCCGTCAAACCTTTGTGAATTGCTGTTGTTGAATTTATGGGTGTGTTTCAGCACCTGCTCCTTTTGCTTATTCCCTCTATTTGAAAGTTTAAAATACAGATTGGAAATCAGTATCTTCCAACATATTGAGCAAAGATTGATATAAAAGAATGATTTAGCTTGTTAGCAATACCCTTATCTTCTTTAATTGCTCTGTTGATTCCCTTATAGTCCTTCTGGCTACTATCCTTCTTTCAAGCTTTCTTTTTTTTGACGGCTGTACAAAACATTGTTCAAATCTTTGGCTCATTTTTCTTCAAATTCCTTTTTAGCTCTCTTTTAATGTCCACCTTATATTTGGCCTAACTGTCACTTTTGCAACTGTCACTTGGTTGAATTGCCATTTTCTAAAGTGTTCTGTTTTGAACATGCATGGATGAAATTGCCTTTAAAAATATCTTCTCGTATAATGTTTTTCTTGCCTTTTTCCTTCTTGTTTAGACTCTATTATTAACTAACCGTGATGCAGTCTGAGCTTACTCATCTCCTTTCTTTTGACTTTAGCTGCTTGCTTCATCTTCTTTCTTCATTCTTTTTTGTCATCTTCCTACTTCATTTTTTTCCTTTCTTTAATTCAACTGCACTTTTTTCCTTTCATTTCTAATGTCTCATATCCCTCTAGGAATCTTTATATTTACTCTCTTGTGGATACCAAACTTAATTTCATTCTGGTTATGTGAGTTAGTCGTCTGTAATCACACTTCTTATACCAGCATTTGTACTGTAGGATGGATCCTTTCTTGTTCTTTGAACTTGTTTGAAGAAGCAGGAATTTGAAATGTCTAAATCCTGTCCTAGCTTATTATTGACCACTTCTCTGTGTGCAACTGAAGTCACTCAATACAACTGTTTTATTAGGTTTATCTTCCACTGTTTTTTCCTTAACTTTATGCACTGAATTTTTTCCTACTGTACATTTTTATTACTGAAAGTAGTTTGAAATGGAGTGAGATACAACTGTTTCTATTCTAACTCATTTTTAACAGGAGAATTATTATTATAATACAAATAATACTTATACAGTAACACACTCGGTTGTTATTACTAGCCCGTTTGCATTAGGGCTGTATTTACTCATGCTCATTGTTTCAAGAATAATCCCTGCGTCAAGGGAACCATATTCTAAAAAGCATGATGTAAGAGAGAGAAGAAACAAGCAAGTAGGCAGGAGCTGAGGAGGTCAGGGTAATGAAAATAATACCAGACTAGGCGGTAGTGACGTAACTGTGGCAGTAGTGATATAATTGTCAAATATAGCGTTATTGGTTTTACAAAGGAATCCTGGCAGAGGAAGAAGCCTTAGAGACTGGACACTGTGAGCCTCTTTTTGACTGAAGAGGTGAAGAATGCCTTTTCTTACAGGTGGTCACTCTCCACTAAAATTAAAAATGCACCTATAAACAGAGGCAGGGTACTGAAATAGCCCAACCAAAGCAAGAAAATCTTTCCCTATTTATTTTTCTGCTTTCCTCTTTACTGTTTTCATGCTATCAGATATGTTAGTAATAAAAGAACTCAGCAGGTCTGCATTTGGCTCCCTGCATCACCATGGAGGTGTGTAAGATTTGGCAAGTCACCTTAGACCACTTTCTGTTATGCAGTTTGGTATCTAAAGACTCTTTCCAGAGCAACTTAGGTGCTTCTCAAAACTGCAGTAAATGTTTGTCTGCACCTTTAGGTATGAAATGCCTTTAAATATCTCATTCTTATACCCCAGTTTTCACTCTGTAGAGTGAAAGTAGCACTTCCATACATCATAGGAATGTTACACAATAAAAAGTATAAAGCACTTCAGTTACTGTAGCAGTAAAAGCTGTATGATGACCTCCGAGATAAACTTCAGTAGCTCTCATCAGAGATTCATCTCAGGTAGACAAGAATGTTTAATTTGTAATGCTGAAGGAGGAAAATATAACACAGCAGGGAAAACTGAAATCTAATCTTGAAGATGCAAAAAAAAGGATATGTTTTCAGAAGAGAATGTGAGTCTGAATTTAGAATCTACTTATGTCCTTGTGTCATGTTAAATTTAGCTAGCATGGACATTGAAAGCAAGCTCTAGCAACCTGAGTGCATGTGCAGAATCCCTGGATGGCATACACTCTGGCTAACAGCTTCTGCTATAGCCCATGCTATCATCTTGCTATTACTGTTATCAGCTTTGTAAGGTAATTTGTGCAGGCTGTGCTATAGTTGTACCTTTATTTTACAGTGCTCATACATTCAGGACAGTAGCAATACTCCTTTTTTCTGCAGATGGATTGCAACTTATGTCTTAATGCTTGTAAATTTGGAAGAAAAGAGACCGCAAATGTTCATCCCCATCATGAAGATACCTATCTCTGTAGGGGGGTGTGAGAGTGATATTGTTGAGAAAGGACTGATCCAACATTTGTGAGGTAAATCACAGCCAGATTCAGCTGACAATGTTTTATTTTCATAAAGATCCCCCCCGGAAGCGTGTGGACTCCCCAATGCTGAACAGGCATGGGAAGCGGCGGCCAGAAAGGAAGTCGATGGAGGTTCTCAGCGTGACAGATGGCGGCTCCCCAGTCCCTGCTCGCAGAGCTATTGAAATGGCACAACATGGACAGAGGTGGGTCTCTCCTTTACCCAAGAGCTGAGAGTCCCTCCTGGGTTTGTTACCCTCTTTTATGTTGTACATACAAAGGAGCTGTGGAGCTTTTCTATTCATAGCAGCACTCATAACAACTTCCAAGCACACTTGCAACATGATCTGGCAGTCAACAGCGCTTATGCACACAGGAGCAGAAGCCCTGCCAGGGGCTTAAGAGCTCTGTTTGCTTGCAGCTATTTCTCAGGAAACTGCTCTGTCTTCTGGGCAAGATTCATCTCATCTCATTTTAATTGTCCAGAACATAGGGATTCAGTCTGAGCTGGATGCACAGGCTGTCACTCTAGGTAGTGGGGACAGATGAGGTCTTTGAAAGATCTTAGATACATATGTCCTCTGTTCCAACACTCTTAGGATAAGTTATGCTCTGGTCATTCTTCTCTGTCTCCATAGCCTACAGCAGGAATCTAGATGACTCTCTTGGATTAGGTACCTAGCTTTTAGGAACCCGAAGTTAAATGAGATGAACCTCATGATCCATGTTGTTAGAACAGCTTGACTCTGGAAAGCCCTGTCCAGGCATCTGTGGATACCTCTAAAATGTGCTGTCAGAGCCAACATGCATCTGACCCCCATAAATTACCACCTGTCTGTAAAGCAATGAAATGAGTATAATTTTACTTCTTTTCTCTCAGAGAAAGTGTTAGTCTTGTGGAGAAACAGCAGAGGAGCATGGTGTTTCCTCAAGGCATGCTCTGGGAGAATAAGTGAACTGTAGAAGTTCACTTATACGAATAATGGAAGTTGTTTCCTCAATCACTATGCCTATCCTAAGGGAAGCACATGCATTTGGTTTTACACTTGTATAAATGAATCAGTACTAAAGAACATTTCATAAATGTGTATGCTGTTGATGCTGTAACTTCTGTTTCAGCTTTATGACATGATTACTTTTGTTTAGCTGTTAAGATCTGCTCAAAATGAGCTTGCTGTGCCTGCTCAGAAACTCCCTTTGCTGACTGAGAACTGTGTGAAGAACATGGAATGATTTCATGTCCAGAGGCCCCTAGATCTGCTGGAAAGTTTTACTGACAACTGTTGCAGTTCAGTCTATAGAGAGGAAAAAATGTTGGTTTTGAGGATCTTGCTAGGACTTCAGACCTAGCATGGCCTTGAGATACACTGCCAGAAAGATTTTTCATTGTATTGTAGGTTGGAAACCTGTCTCGAGTGTGTGGTTTGCTTTGATATTTAATGAGGTCTGGGCTAAGGAAGCATTTAGGGTAGGGTGTATTCTCAGTGTTCTTCATAGGCCTCAAAGTGATAGGGATTAATGCAAGACTGACAAACAGTTGCTCACTCCTTGTTCAACTTAGTGTTTAATCTGGTATCCGGTAGAGGTCTGGGCCATGAAGCTCCCAGAAATCAGCCAGACAGGTGAATCACTTCTCCCCACCCCAAGGCTGCCTGTGAGTTGCAGTACTCTGCAGCTGTTTGCAGTAACTGTCCAACTGGGCGGAACAAATAGGAAGGGGTGAGATGAACAGTCGAAGGTAATGATTCAGTCATGTTCATCCAACCTAGAACGTGTTAGATTGATCCTGAAATTTTCTGAGAGCTGAAATCTTCTCTTCCAGCTCTCAGCTTTGCTTTTGGATTCAAAAACGCTGAAGAAGCAAAGCTGCATCTCATTATCCAAAGTATTTCTTTGGCTTTTAAATGTCTCACTCAATTCTGCAGATGAGAAAGCATTTAAAGCCAAACATCTGAGATGAGTGCAGAGCAGAGGAGGCACATACCCAGGCGACATATCAGTAAGGAAGGACTTTGGCTCATAGGAAGAAGTGAAACATGCCAGGCACAAAAGAGATAGAGGGAAATGCATACCACACAGCTCAGAGCTGGACATAAAGGTGTGATTAAGGGTGGAGGAAGGGATGTAATAACACCATGATTGATGATGATGAGCTTGGTAGAGCTTATTTTGGAAGGGGTTAAATGGAAGATGTTATTTTACTCTATGTCTGAGCTTCCATAATTCATACCATTCCACATCCACAGACGACAATGGCACATTTTGTGTTGCTGGCAGCACAGTCGTTTATAACGTGAACTGGCTTCATTAACAAACACCACTGCATGGGGATTGTCTGGGGACGATGCATTGCTGATGGGGCACCATCTGTCAGAGCAGTCAGTAACAAAATGACAAGTGCCTTCCACCAAGACTGAAGGATTTTTAATGGCTAGCTGCATATTATTTTCCATTAAATGACCCACTGAGAGTGGATTTTACAGCACTAGGTCTTAGATCCCAGAAGTGAATGCTTTTTTTTAAGAATGGCATTTTTTTGTTCTGGATAGATGACTGTTCAGTGCTTTTATCCTATAATACTAGGAAAACAGGGAGGTAGACCATGGAAACAGGCCTCTTATTTAGACACAAATGACTTGTGCAATCATCTGGAGACACAGACATTACTTCTTTTCTAAGGTAGCAGAGATATTCTTCTAACCAGTGGGCAGAACACACCCATGTTTCTTGTGATTTAGTCGTATATTCCCTTTCCCTGTAGTGAACAGATGTTTTCTTGTATAAAGGGGATTGTAACCTCTGGTTTTATGTGTCTGTGTGATGAACTGTGCTTTTGGTAATAAAATGGGGTCCTTACAAGCGTCTGGTCTTGGCTTGTTTAAGGGCACATCTTTCCATTGAGGTTTAAGTCTTGGCAGTCATACAGGCTGACAAAGTATTAGGTGAAAAGCATAGTCCTTTAGTGGTTTAGTTCTGGATAGTGTAGGAGAGGAATTCAACACAAGGACCGCTTTTTGAGCTTTCAGACTCCTTGAAATGTTTGTGCTGACCTCTCCAAGTGTTCTTCATTGGGTCTTTGACTGTGTATGACAAAATAAATGTGCACAAACACCAGCCACCCTAAAACTGGTGACTAACTATTGTTGATTCATGGTTTTCGCTACTAGTTGTCAACTAAAGGTGTTCATAATTGCATCTTATTTGATTCTGCTTTTCTGGTATCCACATTTCTCAGACTATCTGGTATTTCACTGAAATGTCAAAAGAAAAGTGGTAGGTTCTGAGCGTAGTTTAACACCAGCTAATTTGTCCCCTGTGCCAAAATCAGACAGACAAGAGAGAATTCTGTGGGAACTAGAATCCTGTGGGGATATGCCAGAAATTTTCAGCAGCTTTTCTGTGAGAGTCCAAAAACTGTTCTAAAATAGGCTTCATTAACTATACATTTTCTTCTGGCTAATGAAGTGGATAGCTTGCATGAAAGATCAGCTAACATTAGAAAACAGTGTTCTGCGAAACAGTGAAGCATATTACCAGTGAAACATGTTACAGAGAGCTGCCCTTTTAGCAAGGCAGAGGGAATTTTGCTTCTAAGCTTCAGGGATTCACACCCAAGATTATAAAGAAGGACATTTCTCTATACACTGAGTATAGGGAAGAGAGCTGGGAGTAAGTGGTAATAGACGTACAAATTAGAATACAAAATGGATTACTTTTCCTCTAAGAGTCTCTGTGGCCTAATTTGAACCTTTTCCCAGATCATGCTTAGTGTTGAGATCTGCTAGAGAAGTCCGAGTAACGAGTGCTATGCAATCTGTGCCTTCAGGCACGTTCTATATCCCCTGGACAATGTGACGAAGTAGATTGCACTTGGGTTTTCAACTGGATAGAGAAGAGCAGGGTTTACAAGTATGTTTGAGTGAAGTCATCTTAGACCTCAGAAGTCAGGTGGAGATAACGAACTTCAGCTGTGTGTAGGCTTGAGCCATAGTTGGAAAGTAAAAGAAAGGTTCCAGAGCATTACTTTAAAAGGGGAGGACGGGTTGGGGGGCTGGGTGTCCAGCATTGCTTCAGGTGACTCTTTTTTATAAATGTCCACACTAGTAACTCTGTTTTCTCGCTTTGTTCCTGCCATAGTAAAACAATGTTCAGTAAAAGCCTGGATATCTCTGAAGCCAATCCCAAATTCAACAAAGAAGAAAGGTATAAACACTGACAATATGTTCCTCTCCTCTACCTCACTGCTGAGACCTTAAAGATGCAGTACTTACCTTCTCTGTGTGGGGACATAGCTGTTCTCTCCTTAGAGAGAAACAAAGAGGGTGGGATATTTACAGTCCCACACTACATATATTTTTGTATAGTTCTATACATTTGAGGCTATCCCCAATGCAGCTTGTGACTGTACTGTTTTCCCCACTAAAATGTCATCCTGCCGTTACTTCTGGTTCAGTCCTTCCCCAAGTTAGGATGTCCAGGCTAGAAGATGTATTTGCTAGGACTGCTTTGGGAATATAAAACACTAAGAAAGGCCAGAGTGCTTCATTCCCAGCACTAGAAACAGCAGTACAACTGAGTCAGCAAAAGCAGTGGTAGGAAACTTTGGAAATCCTGACTGACAGAGCAAAATATTAAGTGCCTCTAGGTAAGAGCCAAACTCTTTAAGCAGCCTGGCTGCATCACAGAACACAAGAGGAAAAAATCATTGAAAGAGAGGGGGTTTGGAGGATGATTCCAGTCTAGCAGTCTAACAGATGCTGAAGAATAACAAAAAGAGTAACTGCCAACTGTGAATAAAGGCACAGCAGAAGACATACAGGCCACCAGATTTAGGGAGTGTTAGTGGACTCACTTAAGTTTGAGTCCATGAACAAAAAAAGAAATTTAAGAGGAGGTTGTTGGTGGATGTGGAATTCTGAAAATTGCAGTCTCAGAGGAAGAGAGTTCTTCTCTAATGTTAAAAGCTGGCATCTGGATGGATAATTCTTCATTTATAAGATGATCCTCACACATTTTGGACAAACACTCAGTTTATCTGAAATCAGCAGCTTGAGATTTAGGACTATTCCATATGATTCAGAAAGGGGAAAGCAGTGAATTCCTTAAAGGAACCAACCTGAGGACTCAGCTAACCATTCTTCTTTCCATTTCCCCTTTTAATGTAAGCCTTTCTACTTAAAGATAAATGTGGCGTTTAAGCCACAGGAGACTCCTAGGATGTAAGGACAGCCCCTATTTTGGCTTTCTGCAGACTGAGACAGTCCTCTGTGGGCAGTGTTTCAAATCTTGAACCTGCCACAGTGAAGACCAACTACGTGTACCCACAGGAGATATTGTCCCTCACATATGTAAGGCACATTTTTTAAGATGGCAAGCTAGGTACAAGCATTGCACCCAAACCGTTAGAAGCCTCTAAGAGTTTCACAGCCATGAAGGAGAGGTGACGCAGTCTTTAGTGTCTGGGCTTTCCTGGACTGTTACCATAGACATGGAAATTGATGTTCCTTTCTGATTCCCCCTATACATAAATTACATTCTTGGAACACGTGGCACTTCTTGCGTTAAAATTTAGTCTGAAACTATTCCAAAGATTATCTCTTCCACAGTAATTAAAAGCCAGGTCCAGTAAAAGAGGTGCCTTTGCATTTTGTCTGTGGTGTGGAAAGGGTCCTTCAGATGTTACCAGCACCTTTCACGGTCCCTCTGTACTTCTCTGGCAGCTGTGTTACGGCTGTGTTAGGAGCAGAGGAAATGACCCTTCAGTAACCACTAGGGGAATTTCATAAATACACCCAGGCATTTCATGTTGCCTTTTGAAGGTGGTGTTTTTCAGAGTACAGGAGGTGAAAGTTAGGGTAGTGCACAAGGATCACCCAGGATCCCCCTCGCTGGAAGGCCAAGCTGATTTTTGAAAGGTCACATGCACTGTTCTCTCACCTCCCTCCCACTTTTAAGAGTTAGGATGAAGGACTTCGGTGGTAGGAAAGTGAGAGGAACCAAATTCTGGAGCTGTGCACAGCCACATGAAAGGAAGGGATAGGCAGTGAAGAGAAACCCAGCAAAATGGGGCCAGCTAATCATGGTGGCCCATGAAATTTTTGTCCAGTGTTTAATTATCCAACTTTATGATGTCTTTTTTTAAAGGAATACTGCATCTTTAAGGGTCCCTTCCCTCTAGATGCACATGGTTGTCTTAGTAGCTGAGGCCACTGTCCCTTTCTTTTTCTTTTTCTTTCTTTCTGACTTTCTCTTTCACCCCCTCTTTCAGTGCTTCTCTTCTTCTGTATCTGGGTTGCTGCAGCTCCGTAGTTCACTTGCTTCAGTATTGTAGGGAATGCACATGTCTGCGCTTCTGGGTCTATTGTGTCCTGGGATTGTTCATTTTTTTTAAAACTCATTTCCCTCTTCCTTTTCCCTATTGTCAATTTGCTTTCCATTCTCTTTGTTAACCTCTTAAGTGCCTTCCCTGTTGGGAAAATGACTTGAAAGAAAAATGAATCAACCTTCTTGCACCCATTCTATTTATATTTTAATCTTCTGCATGTGTGATTATGGGTGTATTTGCTGTGTAACTATACATACACGTTCCAATATACAATGGGTGTCAATTTGTTCTTCTCAGTTACATCAATGTAGGTAGATTTGTACTGCAACAATTGAGGACAGCATTTGTCCCTAAATATATACAATACATATGTATTTGTATATATATGAATTAGATCTTAACCAAATTTGCACTCCAGGCCAAATCACAAATGGAGTGTCACTCAAACACACGAAAAAGAATTTACTATAATGCTTCTTTCCACTTCTCTATCAATGTGTAGCACAACAGCTTTTTCTTTCTATTCTAACTATGTTTTAATTTTAACATTTCTCACAACTGCCTTGTGTTGCCCAGCCCAGCATTTGCAATGTTCTTGTATCCGGAAGCATGGCTAGTTGCACTGAGCAGGAAACTGTGAAATCTACTGGGCATATATTAAATTTAGCATTTCTGTTGGTGACCGTCTTGTGAAGAATGGATTTTCTTCACCCAGCCAGAGCTAACTCTGGCAGCTTGGGAGCCTGTTATTGAAAACGGAGAGAAGGAGAGAGAGAAAGAGATAGAGAGGAAAAAAAGCAGGGCATCCGACTTTAAAATAATTTTACTTAATAACACACCCGATATTTTTTCACTCTTAATCTAATCTTTGTTAATGTGAAGAAGTGGTGACACTTTCCTGAGTTTGCTTACTTGCACCCCTAAAAACTCAATATTCTGACTATTCTCTTCCACCGTGAGTGCTTTGATTAGCAGCAAAAAATAAAGTATATTGAAGTTTTTGATTGTCCGTAGGCATCAAAGTCAACATGCCAGAGATTCATTCTGCTTTTAGAGCTGCTGTTTCAGACTCTTTTCAGCACAGCATTGATTTATTCTGCATTCACATTTGAAAAATTTTCCTTGCAACCTTTAAGACCCAGAGACTGAATTTATTTTAAATGAAAAATGAGATCCTGGAGCACAAGATGGCATCCACAGAGATAAGTGCCGGGTTGCTGAGCTGGTATGTTCTAGCTGATCTGAATTCCTGACTATAAGACCATCATGACTAATAAGCCAGTATGAAAGCAGATTCACAGCTTGAGCTACAATCTTGTACCCTGGGCTCCCAAGCTGGCTCAGAAATGCATGCTTTAATAACCAATATGTTTCACAGTTCATTCATGGCAAAAAAAGTACTTCTTACCAGGCCAGCTTGGGGGACAGAGGGACACTACACTGAGCAAAATGGGGACAAAAAGAACAATTTCCTTTAAAACAGTCTGGTATAACTGTGCCTTATGTCAAAGTCAGAAAAGAAATGCAGCATGAAGTCTGAACCCCATTGCTCTGCTGACTGCTCTCATTGGGATTTGGCTGGGAATTTTTTTTTTACAGCCTTCGTATGTCCCTCTCCATATTCCCCAGTGCCAAAGTTGGACGCGTCTGCAGTATTGTGAGCAGGACAAAAGTTACTTTCTAGTAAATGAAACTGTCCCCCTAGTGTTCCTGGTCTCTGAAGACATAGGTACCTGTGGCAATAATTATGACCATGCAGTTCTCCAAACAGTATTTCACTCTGCTTTTCCTACTCTTTTCTCCACCTGCCTCCACATCCCTCTCTCTCTCTTTTTCTTTCTCTCTTCCCTCTCTCTTCATTTTCCCTTTCCGAGGATGGCGAGTGCTGATCCATTGGGGTAAGCTCTGGTTTTGGATTATTCCTGTTGCGGGACCTGTTGTATCTTGTAGATAAACTTTTCATTTGCATTTTACAAATACAATCCAGGTGGATATACGTCAGTGAATGAGGCTTTACAGCAGGGAGAAGCAGAGAGATGTGGGAAGAAGCATTTTTGGTGCTTTTGTGCCTGTTTGTGTGCTTTTATGTTGGAGTCACACTCCATATAATTTAATTTGGGGTTCTTTTTTGTTCTCTGTCTGTCTGTTTCAATGTCTGTGGGCACACAGAACTAATCTCAGACACTGTGCAGGTACCAGGACACCTGAGAATGAACCCCCCTTCTCCATTTAGCTCTTTTCGTATCTGTTTGGTACCTTCCAGTTAATTTTGATCCTAATTTATCTTTTTTTTTTTTTTTTAAGATGAAGTTGAGTCCCATCTGTGTTATTAAAAAAATGCTGGGTATTTCCTCTCTTTTTAGTGTAGGTTTTTGTAAGAGGTGAACAGATGGCCCTAGAGACTGTTATATCTTCAAAGCTCTTTATTTTCAATAAAGAGGATATAGGTACAATTAGGAATGCAGTCACACTTCGAATTAAGGTTCCTTTTATAAATACTTAACAGAAGGAGAATATTTATTAATAAATGATTTAGTAAAAACATTGTAATAGATCATTACAGACTACAGTAAAAGCTTACAAGAAGGTACAAACTGAGAAGGCTAAATAGCACCAGTAACATTTACTTCTCATGTTTGTAACATGCTTTACTATTTATTAATTCTTTTTAAACCATTTATGAATGGTTATAATTCAGTATAATTGGCCAATTAAGGGAGGTGGTGCAGTTTAACATCACCCTCTGTGTGCACTGGAAGGAAGAAGAGGTGTGTTATCAATACCCACAGTCCTTTCCCTGTGCTTTTTGCAAAGGCTTAATCTTCCAAATGGTTATTACCTTGAGTAGACCTTCTGATTTAGGCATAAGTATTTCCAGTAAGAGATGTTAAGGTTGGTATTATTTGCACAGTTGGGACTGTGAAACAGAGTAGCATTAGAGGTAGTCTGTTCTTATTCCCTAGATCAACTTCAGGGAGCAAGGAAGCACAAGTTTTATCTTTTGGACACTCAAGAGCAAAGCAATGAAACTTTGTAATACACAGTGCCTGAATGCTCACCATTGCTTACTAATTCAGCAATGGTTTCATACCCTGAACTATAGGTTATGACTTTTTATTTTTACTTGAGTGAACAAGCAAAGAGGAGTATCAAATGCCACCCAATTTATGCTTTCAGCAAACAAAAATTGGCTGGATATTTTGGCTCTGCCTTTCAAAACTACCCACAGAATCAAACCAATTCAAAATTTCTAAGGCATTTCACCCAGGGACACAAGTCAGATGCATTTCTGCACGCTGCATGCATGCTGCAGGCTCCCCTTTTTGGAAGCATGGCTCCAGCTTGACCAGCTAAAAGGCTTTATTCAGCATCCTAGTAAAGCTGCGCTATGAAAGCAGGTTCTGCTGGGACTGAAGCAAGGTACCAAACTTCCCTCTGACTGTAGGAAAATTTTCTGTGAGATGCTTATTCAAAGAGGAAACAAATGCCAAATCTGACCCAAATGTTTAATGCTGACTGGAAGTCCTTTATATCATACTGGTGTGTAGTAGCTGATGCACTGTTTAAAGCACTTGAAAATTGATCTGGGTGAAGGGCCATACAGAAGTGCTCTGTGTGTGCAATATGTGTACTACAGTTACCAGGTCAGCTGCTCTTTTCTTCCTTGTGTCTCTCTCTGCCTACACCTCAGCAGTGTCAGGCTTCGGCCCTTCACCTCTTAGAGCCCATAAGAAACTCGGCACTTCTCTTAAACTGTCTGGAAACTGCATTCCAGCTCTTCAGTTTCACCAGTAAGAGATCAACTGGTCTAACACAAATTGAGCCTTGCATGGCTTCCCCTTTGGCAGCAGCTGACTAAAATGAGTAAAAACTCACTTTAAAACAAAGGACCTTTTAACTGAATTATCAAATAGATTGAATGAGGGATAAAGTCATGACATATACAAACTGCAGCCTGTACATGCACATTTCTTTTCAGTGCTTGGCCTCTCTCTTTCATAGCTCAGATGTCTCCTGCTTATTGTTTGAGTCTTTGTGATGGGAGGAATAGCCTGCAATGATTTCAGTGCCCACTTTATGCTTAGAGCCCCCTTTACAGCTTCTCCTTCCTAGAACTTGGGTCTAGATCCCAAAAGACTGATTTATTTTTTATTTCTTCCCTCCATGCTTGGCAAAGCAATTATATCACTTTGAATGGGACTTGAGTCTCTCCCTAAATCTGGCAATTGTGTTTGAGGCAATGCTCTTTCTCTGAGCAACTGCATTAACTTTTCTGCTTGTTTTTTCACCATTTTTTTGGTGTCTTCCAATGAGTTAATGCCCAAGCGTACAGCAAAGCAAAATACGGATTAAACTGAGTCACACATAACACTCATAGTTTCTTGGTTTGTTGCATGTAGTAGTAAGTTACTGGAATAATTACAGATTTAATACTTCGAATGACATTTAATGCCTGTAGAGACTCCTCGGAGGTTATTCACTAATAGATATTTCCCACTAAATAAACTCTGTTCATAGTCTTAAATGTAAGATGATTTCGTATTTTTCTCCTTTTTCCACACGTAAGATCATCCAGGGTCTGCCATACTAATGTGCTGCCTGTAGGGCTTCGAACTTTCATTTTCTGGTGAGAGGGATACAGATTTGAATTCTCTCTGTTCTTTCATCACAACATTTCAGCATAATGCTACATTTTCATTACTTTCTTTCGGCCCTGTCCCAGTTCTGTCCACCTGACTCTGAGATACAGGAGCAGTGCATGTGTTTGCTTTTTTTTTTTTTTTTTTTTTCTCTGAAAATCAGTTCCAGCATTTCCAGCTAAGATGATCTTGTTGGGAGGAAAAATCTCTCATTTTTGCTTGTTAGTATTTTTGTACTGGAGTATAGAACCTGCTACTGTTCTGAGTTTTTATAGCCAGCTTGGAAAGTGTGTCACATTTATAAAGGTAAATTCTGGGGGATTTATTAAATTGAAGAAGATGCAGGGAAGAACTCCTCAGTCTGGCTGTCACATTCCGTACCAACATGCTCTCGTAAAGGGGAAAAGTTTTGAAAATGTACAACTCTCTTTTCACCCAAACATTTAAAATTAACCCGTGCTTCTTTAAACTCTTTCCACTGCTCCTCTATACGATTTCCAGTGTGGACAAACTAAGATTTGCTATGAGACCTACTTCTTAAGTATTTTGCATGTAAATCAGCAACAGAAATAAAGCTTGTTCGATAGCAATCATGTGGATACTGAATGCATTTCCAGGAGGATTTCACACTAACTCTCTCTTCTGTCCCCTACCTCAGGCTCCTAGGCTGGATGAAAACACAGTACACAGCAACTCTTTTTCAAATATTGTTTCCAATAAGGAACTGGGTGCTGGGAGGGGCAGCTGCCTTGTTTTGCCCTCCATGTGTGTGATCATTTTTGTAAAAAAAAAAAAAATAGGAGGCAGTTGGGCTGGGAGGGGAGAATTCAGGACTGTTGGAAACACATCTGATTGCAAAGAGGAAATAGCAGATTGGAACTTTTAATCAAGTATCCTGGAATTCAGGTGAGTGTCAGAGAGGACCTTCCCACCATAATTAAGTGTTGGTGGGAACATCTCCTAGTGGAACTTAAATGCCTTAAGTAGGTGTTTAACTGCATCTCCGGGCACCTATATACTTCCCAAATCTTGTGCAAGGTAATTTTTAGACTCCCCTTGTAACTTACGGTTTAGAAGAAGCTTTTCCTGATGACTCATACAAGGAAGATTTAAACTAAATGGAGTTCTGATATACACAACACACCTGTGTTGCACTCAGCTGCTGCAGTTATAGGACAGGCACATAAAATAGCCTATCAGAAGTGGAACAGACGGTTCTCCCCTTAAAGTTACTTTCCTTAAATCTTTATCACTGCCCCAGATGATGATGGTGCAGATTCAGGTTTAATCAAGTGCAAAAGAATGCCAAGACTGAGCTTGTAGTATTCATCTGCTATACTCTGACGGGCAGACAGCAGCAGGGTACATGGGGGGAGATTCTGCATAGAATGAGTGCCCCAGATTTTCATGGCACAGATTTAGATTTAATCTGGCAAAAAAAGCATGCCAAGTCTTCTGGGTTTTACTTAGCTGTGATGGACAAACTGAAATGAGATAGAAGAAAAGCCATCAGTATGTAGTTTCTCCAGAGGATACAGAGAGAATAGGACCTACCATTGTGTTCAGTTTTAACTTATTGTTTCCTTGGAAATATCTCCTCTTATGCAGTTTTACTTACTTTTTAATAATGCTGCTACTCAAATTTACTTAGGAGGATACATCTGGGACACCATTTTAGAAACTTTTTAAAAATTATTTTATTATTCTATTAACAGATTTAAAAGTTTAGTGAACAGAGGCAGTTCATGGCCTAAATTTATTTTATATCTTGTTATGTATAAATTGATACTGTCTGACCTGTATCAATTATAAATATATGTATGTGTACACACATGCACAGACACACATAAATACACATCCACTCATGCACTCTGTTTTCCGAGCATCTACAGGATTTCAGCTTTTTATATTTGTTACCTGAAGGCACATAATTGCTTTCACTGCTCTTAGTATAGATGAAACATTGGTAGTTTTGCTGAATTGACATATTTCATAGTGATGGTTGGCCAGCTAGGTTCTTAGCCAAGTCCTCTCCTGTAAGGTATTTCGGTCTTCCAGACATTGTCTTGCTATTTAAAAAGGACAGAAAGCAGCTGCCTCTGGGGCTCATTCATTTACAGTCATTCAGAGGGTGTTTTTTTTTGTAATGGGCAGCCCACCTCCTGGAAAGTTGTTCTGCTGAAATGTTTGTGCATTTGGCTTGTGCCCTTTCAGCATGTTCAGCATAGCGCATTCATATGTTTTGTTGTCCACAGCTGACATTTTTCATAGGTGGCCTTCGTGGGAGAGCATAAGAGCATTACAGTACAGGTGACCTTGTCAGCAAGTAGGACAGTTTATTCTTTGTTGACTGGCCTCTTTTTGAGGGCACCTGGGCTGTTATCATGTTATTAGTGTAGTCACCAACAACAGCAGAACTAGTTATCCACAGAGAAGACCTGGCTTGTTTAATGCAACATGAGGAAATCGTAGTGGAGAGCAGAGCTGTGAAGTCCAGCAGAGAGAAGTTGGAAAGGCCAATGTGAGCTTTGAGTTCAGTGGGAAGTTATTGCATGGGAAATGATCATGTATCTTGGTCATGGAGATTTGATTTTTTCCTTAGTATCTCAAGGAATTCCCCACCTTTGTGCCTTGTACACACGGTGGCTTTCTGTGTTGCTTGTGGCAGAGAACGTCTCATGCTGTGTCCACCAGCACTGCGCAGAAGAGAATCCTCAGCACCAGCATGAATCTTGACAGTCCTTTTTGAATTCAGCAGTTCAGCTTGCACACGTCAGATGTGGTAGTTTCCATGTGCTTGAAGGCCAAGAAGGTAGCAACTCCCTCAATGAAAAGGGATTATAGTATCCTCCTTGAACAAGCAGCATTTCGAAGAGTTTTGCTTTGAGGGCGGGACAACTGCAAAATGTGAGAGTAGTGAGAGGAAAGAGTCATGTGCTTTTCCAGTGACAGCCTCCCTCCTTCTCCTCACTTCATGCCTGTGCCTGCGGTGGCTGGTGTTCAGGGTTATTACTCGTCTAAGTTTTCTGAGGGCCTTTTTCTTTATTGTGTCCATTCAGGTCTCGGTCAATCAGCGGAGCATCGTCTGGCCTCTCCACCAGTCCTCTCAGCAGTCCAAGGGTAAGTGGTGCTGCTTCAAGATCCGTTGGTCCAATTCACTCACACATGCTTGATGCTTTTCGACATCTGTTGCTGCAGAGCTGTGGCTCTTAGCTGGGATGTTTTGTTTTTCCTTGGCAGCTTGTAAATTTTCATGGGTGGTGAGGGAAATGTTATTTACAAATCCAAGCAGAGAATTTATCACACATTTTCCCTGCACTGTTAGAGGTACTTCAGGGATCTCACTGCGCCCCTGTCCTTTTTCAATCTCATAAGTGCATTGAATAACATTGCTATGACTAAACACTGCCATATCTAGCTAAAGTCTGTATACAGCATGGTTTCAGACCATATATCAGGAAATGTTTCACAGCTACTTTCAATCAAGTCACGGTAGAGCACCAAGCCATGCTGACTACAATCAACTCGATTCAGTTTTCCACAGAGTAGCTTGGATTAGAAAGTAAGACAAAATAAGTTTTATGGATTTGAGGACCAGCAAATTTAAAGGGAAGGTAAGAAGTTGACTAATCAAGATGAGAACACTCAAACCCTATAAATAAGATACGTATACAGGCCCTTATTCGATTGGAGTCAACCAAATACTGATACTCAGCAGATCAAACATAGTTGATAGTATATCTGTTGCAAAGTTATTAGTTTCTAAGTGCTGCGACAGAGGTCTGCGTCTACCTTGATAAATTCTTCAGTATTCTTAGTGTCTCGAAAGGTTGACTTTGTCACTTCAGGACTTCAGTCCTAACAAAAAGGCTGGAACTTATCACAAAGTCTATAGGGCTATGACAATCCATGGTACCTCATTGTCTGACCCAGAGTCTTTGGAGGCTTTCCACATACTTTTCAGGAATTCCTGAGAAGGTGCCATCCCCCACTGGACATAGATATATTCCACTTGTTAGGGTATGGATATACCTATGGATCTTCTCTTACCTATATGAAGATACCATCGGTATTCCAAATATTTTAAATCGTAATTTCTGAATAATGCGTGTAATTCTTTCACATGAATACACAGTCAAGTGTAAGTTTACAGGCTAATAAGGCTTCCAACTCCTTGCTTGATTGAACTGTTTTCTGAAACATTCTGGGTTCCTATCAATTGTTACTCTATTTTGCAACTAGCTAAATATGTTTGCAGTTTCCCCTGTGGCTTTAACATGCCAGGAACCAGTGAAGATCCATTTCGTTTCCTTCCTTGTTTCTGCACTGGGGCCTCCTGGATGGCAGTGGAATGAAGCAGATGTCTGAGAACTCTTAATGCCTCTGCAGAATGTACTGAAAACAAACAAAAACAGTTTTGTGCACAAAATAAGCATCCAGAGCTGCAAACCTTAGACTTGATCCCATTAATTGATCTCTTGGGATCGGTTTCTGACATCTCAGTAGGACTATCTCAAAGAATAAGGATGACAAGATCTGTTCCATAGTTGCTGTATCTTAACATTACTACTTAATAGGCAGTTGATTAAATAGTCTTCAAAGGGATTTAGCAGCCAGATGGCATTTTCAGCAGATCATAACCATTTTAAGACAGGTCACGTTTGTAGCTTAAAAGGTAATGCTGGAATAAAAATCATTTATTTCTTTTTAAGTCCTTACCTATGCTTCAAATAGCACCTTAGATTATTGAAAGAGAATATACTTTAAAAAGCAAATACACATTTCACTGTTTGCACTGCTTAGGTGAAGTTCTATAAGCAGTTGAATTCAACAGCAACTAAGAGTTGTTAAATCTCACAAGAACTTGCTAACGGAGTTCCCCATTGCACCATCGCAAAGACAGACCTAATCTTGTTCTTTGTTATGTTATTAGAAATGTGGTAATTAAGGGTGCCCTAGAGATTCATAATGAATTAGGTTGGAGATTAATTCGACTTCGTATCTTTCAAATTTGTTTCTCAAACCATCATATGATATAAAAATTGCAAGAAAACATTTGCGATCAACAGTTTTTGACGTTTATCTGCTGGAGTCATTTGCCAATGGTTAATAGTCAGGTGCTGATAGTGACTTCCATAAATTAACCACTTCCCTTATCTTTTCCCCTTCCTTTCTCATTGGTAATCAGAACTGACCAAAATGGGAGGCTTGATTTTATCTTTACAATTCTAATAATAATAAAAATATTTTGATTTAGTGATTTTCTTTTAAGTGGCCAAACTCTAAGCTCTTCAAAATCATTAGAAAACTTTAGGGCAAACCATTTTAAACATTGCTTTAAATACATCTCTGCATTTTCTAAATATGGCAGCATTATGTTAATCCATCAAACCCAGAAAGTAAATTTACTAGTGAGTTTGCTTACCGGACAATTGAGGCAAGGTTACCTTTACATGGCATGTCAGGACAGTGCCTAGCTAGAGTTTCTGTCCATTCAGAATGGATAATAATAATAAAAGGTGATAAATAATTTATAATAGTTAATAATTTATAAAAATCAGAATGTGAATGCAGACCAAAGCTAAAGAGCTGGAGCAGTAATCTCTGTTTTTACAACTCTGCTAGTATTTGTAATCTAAGGTGTTTACAGCAATATTTTTAAGAACATTCTTTTTGTTTTCAAAGTGACTTTTACTTGCCACTATCCCTCAAAAAGGCTTCTGTCCTCCCAAGTCTGTGTATTGCTGTTTGCTGACTCCATAGGAACGGTTTTCCCAAAACACTTGTAACATGTATAAATGTTATTATTTGGGAAAAAAAAAAACATTCATAATCCCATTTTTGATAACTCACTGGTGGATTATGAACTACAATTGTCTTTTTCTTTTTTAAACCATATCTTACAAACAGTGGTTCCCCCTACCCCTCCACAGAATTGGGACTTAACATCAAATATTGCTGTGACTTTATGACAAAAATCCTGATTACTAAGCTGTCCTCCGATGGCGTGAGGGATGTTGCAGGAGAAGCATAAAGTCTGATGGGAAATACCATCTCTTCCCAGATAAATTAATTTTCCAGCCGTGTCTGAAATTCTTGCTATAACTGTTCACAAATTAAACACCAACCTGAGGTCGTGTTTTCCTTTGGGTGTTGCATTCTCTGAAGTCCCCGAGCAGATGCTGAACAGTATAACCGTCCAGGGGAGGAGGGTGGATGCCAACAGGGCGTCGCTCTCCCTTTCCCCCCCTCTTTCTGCAAGAGTGGTGACATCTGATGTGTGCATTAAACCAGAGTCAGGGGTAAAGAGGAGGGACAGAGGTTCTGACCTGTGTGTGCAGTAACCTGTGTTCATTGCCTACCACTCCGTGTGTATCACACACCTGTTTTGAGTTTCATTTCTCCACTGGGTTTGCACGTGGGCACTTTGAGCTGAAAGAGGTGGTCCCATTCTTGGCACATCTCAATTTGTCTGTGGCTTGAGTGGTTCTTCTTCCCTTTCCTCACCTCCCTACGGCATTGTGCTTCTCTCACTGCAGGGCAATCAGAACAATCCCAGAGAGATGGCATTTCTCTCTTCTTTTTTTTTCTTGGTTACTTTCTTTCATATTGTTTTTTTACTTTTCCTTTGTTTTACTTTTCTTTCCATTGTTTTCCTTTGCTGACACATGGTTGGTTAATATGATGAAGCCTGTTATGACACTGTTGTTCTTGCTGCTGCCGCTGCTGCTGTTGTTGATTATGCTGTGTTCCCAGCTAACTGCATGTCTTTTTTTTTGTTTTTTTTTGTTTGTTTGTTTGTTTGTTCGTTTTTGTTTCTTTGCAAAATCCCTCCCCCCCACTACCCCTTCACCTCCATCTCTTGTGTCTCCTTGTGACATGATGCATCTTTGTGACTCGGATGGATTTTTTTCTGACTTTCCTTTCTCTGCTCGCCCGCTCTATGCGTATTTCACTGTTTTTGATGTGCATGGACACTCTGTGTCTGTCTCGTAGCCTATCAGAAAGTTCTTCATCCCCCCTCAGACCTCCGACCTCCCTTTCTCTCCCCGACCCCAAGTCTCCTTGGACCCTGATGCTTGTAGGAACGCCTCCAGGCCTGGACATGTACTCCAACCAAAGCCAGCACTTCAGCCCAACCCAAAGACGCAGACTTTGCCATCCAAGAGCAAATTGGCCGAAAAACCACTCCAGTCTACTAAATCCAACCCACTCCCTTCCAGCAATGCCAGCACCCCCTCTTCCCAGAACACCCCTGTGCAGAATGCTCAGGGCCGCACGCCTGCTGCCGGCTTTAACCCACAGCTGGCTGTTCCTAAATTGCAGACCAACCCTATGTCTCCTGTTAGGTTACTCCCTTCTAGTACTGACCCAAGCACCAAATCTATCCCCATCATACAGGTCACCCCTCACCCCTCTCCAAGGGGAAGTCCCCTCCCTACCCCCAAGGGGACACCTGTCCATACGCCAAAGGAGAGCCCAGCAGGCACACCCAACCCAACACCACCATCCAGCCCCAGCATTGGAGGAATGCCATGGAGGACACGGCTCAACTCAATCAAGAATAGTTTCCTGGGGTCTCCTCGCTTCCATCGCCGGAAATTGCAAGGTGAGTACTCTGTCCAGATGTACCAGGGTGGTTCTGATTTGGGCAGCCTTTCAGCAGCAAGTTGATGCCTCTCTGTGGCTCTGCAAGTTTAATGTAGCAAGGACTGAATATTGGTATTGAGAGTGATAGTGTCAGGCAGCCCTAGCCCAAGGCGTGTGTCAGCAGGCTCTGTAAATCCACTGCACCTGCTCCAACAGCATCTCCTGAGCCCTCTTCACACTCTAGCAGTACAGATCTTACTGTCCCTGTCTTGGTTCTTAGAACACAAGAAAATTTTATCTTCAGCTCACCCCTTATTTTGCCAGCAAACCTAGAGCTCTGATATTTCCCCTATGGCTGTACTCTGCTGCCTCTTTGCAGCCACAGGCTGAGCCTTCTGCTGCAAAAAGATGTCCAGTGGCAACAGGCTGAAATTGTCCTTCTGAGGTGCAGCTTCTTTCATGGTGGTTAGTGCTTTTTTTAACTCCTTCAATAATTGGTGTAAAAATTGCCCTAATACAAAGAGCGTTTTCATTTCTGCTGGCCTGTTTCAGTTTTCAGAGTCTCTAGATTGTTGAGATGTGCAAAATTGTCTTCTTCGAGCTCCAGGTGGCTTTTCATATTCAGGCAAAGGGCACCTGAAGTCATATGTATTACCCTCAGATAGCAGCAGCAGCTATCCCAATGCCCTGTGCTTTTACAGGATCCTCTCAGAAAGGAGGATTACAGCTGTGGAAGAGTTAGGTTTTGGACTGTGATGGTCAGGGACATTATCTCAGAGTTGGCCAGAGAACTGCTGAGAGTTGCAGCAGTGACTGAGCTGCATCCAAATGGCCTGGTGTGGCAGACTCTTACTTTGTGTTAGAAAATTCCACAGGGATTCCTGATACTCTCAGTGACTGAAAGAGACTTTGGATAATGCCCATTACATACAGTGTGAGAATTGGCTCATGAAATAATATTAAACAAGTTGTAAGGCAATCAGATTGGCACGGTGTTTGGGTCAGGACCAGAAACCATTGAAGCCAGCACAAGATTTTCTAGTGATTTAAGGAAGGGTAGGTTGAAATGCGTCACCTGTTTATATACAGTGATCTAGGGACACATGACCAATGTTCAAATGTCAGAACTAATCTGCAGAGTCAATGAGCAAATGAAAGAGGGTACAATGTCAGAATTCTTCCATTTTTATAATAGCAGAAAAAGAAAGGTGCACTGATTCATTGATTTCTTTTCTTCCTCCCTCTCTTTGGCTGTGCATGCATGGGCAGTACCTACACCAGAGGAGATGTCCAATTTAACCCCGGAATCATCCCCAGAGTAAGTAAATTGCCAGTACGCTACTTCTTTTCCACCACCTACCAGTGTCATTTCCTTGCCTGAATGTCATAGGGTGACTGTTTCTGCTCTGAGTCAGTATCTGATTGTAACCTGTTATCTCACGAGTGGGTGCAGATGTGAAATGGTCCCTCTGCTAAGGACCCTGAATAAAATCTGTACTTCAGTAATAGCAGTGGGGTCAGTGGGTGATGAAACAGTCTCCCAGTAACCAGCTCATTTAGTCACAGCATGCTGAGTTTCCTAGTCTTGGAACATCTTCCTGTTCTCTTCTTTCATTTGATTCTCAAGCAGATGACTCTTGAGGATAGTCGATGTCTTATAATGGCACTAACTAAGCCATAAAAAGTCTTCTTAGAACATGAGAGTTTGCATCCTCAAAATAACATGCAGAAGCTTCTGCTAGGATGATTCCAAGGAATCTTTAGCTTGGATAGTAAATGCAGTATTAATTCTGGGCAGCAACACTGGGAGGTGCAGAAGCTGTTTCATATTCACCAGACTCATTCCTTAAAGTCAGTGTACGCTTCAACCATTTCACTGCACAAATGTGCGTCACTGCATGGCAGGTTTGGAAGCCCCTGCCAGAGAGTGCTGCTCCAAACATTTCCTAATATATGCAACAGATGCCAAATTATTCCTTTTTATTTTCACAGCTTGTGTTTGTGCACCCAATGCCCATTGACTTTCCCTGCCAACCAAGACAATTTGGCCTTTTGTCAAGATACTTGCGTGAAATATTCATGAGTCACAGATGAAAATTGTGGGCCCAAAGTTTTGTAATTGGTGATAATGGTATCGCCTTAAGAACTTTTCCCAGACCTGGCACGTATCTGATGGGCAGTCTGTTTCTAATACTGCAGAGTGGACAGGGATAATAAAGAAAGGGAGAGGGAGAAGTAAGGAAATAGCAAAGGGTAGTAAAAGAAATCCAGGAAGAAGAGTGGAATAAATTGTGTTTTCAGCACTTTGGAGAATTTACTAATAAGGGGCATGAGAGAATTTCATAAAATAAACATATCCTTACAGAATAAGTAAGTGATATTCTCATCTCAATTGTTTTTAAGGCTGCTAAAGCAGAAAAGCCACTAAATGAAGTCCCTTCCCTTCCTTTCCCTTCTATGTTGGTAGATGTTCTTCGGTGAATTTACTGCCTTCTGTACTTCCCACTCACCCTTTAAAAGCTGGTATACAGAAGTAGTGTCTGTCATTTGAGGCAGTTTGGATGCAAGTCAAAGCCTAAGGCCCTTTTTTCTTTTTCTGTATAATTGCCAAATTAATGAGTTCAGTTGGACTGCACCCTCCAGTAAACATAATAAAAGTCATAAAAAATAATGAACTAGATTTTATTTTAATGGTAGGTGTCTTGTTGCTCAGTGCCCACTTCCACATATCTTTTTTTTTCCTGATATTGTCTTCTTTTCTGTAAGAAATAAGATATCCTTATCAAGAGCTCTATTGACCTCATGGTTTGAGTGATAAAAATGAGTGTCCTTGGTCTGGTACAGCATTCTTTAATGACTGCCATTCATTTAACAAATCTGATGTTTAGGTAATAAACTTTGACGTGTCTGGGTAATGTTATTCTTTCTCACATGAAAAAGAAATGCTATTATTTATGCCAAGCAAGTGAACTTCTGGAGGTTATAGATCCCTGCACCCAGGGACAGATAGGGAAAACAGTGAGGGTCTCCAAAGGTGAAACAATCAGACACTCCAAAAGTAGAAAATGGAACAGCATTATAACAGGAAGAAATTCAGTGTGAAATAATAAAGCAGTAGCCTCTATTTTCATGCTAATCTATTTGCTTTTTTCATCAACTGGACACCTGGTTAGATTCCCTAGAGTGATCTATGTACCCAGCCTCCCTCCCATGTCTCTTACCTGCCTCCCCCTTATGAGGCTTTTCATCACAAGAAAAGCTTTTTAATTGTAAGTACTTTTTTCACTGCTTACAGCCTGATTTTCTAAGGTGATGCTGAAGATGTTCAATTCATACTTGTGTTATTCCAAGTTAGTAGCACTTAGCAAGCCCTGTCAGGAGGGAAACCTTAATTGCGTGATTTTAATCTGAAACTACTGCATCTTCTTCAGCGGAATTATGCCCTGTGTATACAAGCACAGTTAGTTCTGCCGATTTCAAGGAGAAAAGATTTGGACTAGGGTTTGGAGAAAGATAAAGCAAAGGCTACGCTTCTGACTGGGGCTGGGGAAGGGCTGCCAAAGAAGTAGATATACTCAAAAAGCCTTCTGTTTTGAGTAGTATTTCCTGGGAGACCTAAGTGAGGTTGTGTTGGACCTGGATGCTGACTAGGGTTAGGGTTAGGGTTTGGAGAAAGACAAAGCACAGAGGCCCACAGAGTCCTGCTGGCAATGATATTTCTGATACAAGCCAGGATGCTGTTGGCCTTCTTGGCCACCTGAGCACACTGCTCGCTCATATTCAGCCGGCTGTCGACCAATCCCCCCAGGTCCCTTCCCACTGGACAGTTTTCCAGCCACTGTTCCCCCAGCCTGTAGCATTGCATGGGGTGGTTGTGCCCCATGTGCAGGACCCAGCACTTGCCCTTGTTGAACCTCATCCCGTTGGCCTCGGCCCATCGGTCCGGCCTGTCCAGATCCCTCTGCAGACCCCCCCTACCCTCGAGCAGATCAACATTCATGCCTAACTTGGTGCTGTCTGCAAACTTAATGAGGGTGCACTCCATCCCCTCGTCCAGAAAACTGATATTGAAGAGAACTAGTCCCAATACTGAGCCCTCAGGGACATCACTTGTGACCAGTCACCAACTGGATTTAACTCCATTCACTATGACTCTTTGGGCCCAGCCACCCAGCCATTTTTTTACTCAGAGAAGCGTACAACCATCCAAGCCATGAGCAGCCAGTTTCTCCAGAAGAATGCTGTGGTAAACAGTGTCAAAAGCTTTACTAAAATCTAGGTCGACCACATCCACAGCCTTTCCCTCATCCACTAAGTGTCTCACCTTGTCACAGAAGATCAGTTTCGTCAAGCAGGACCTGCCTTTCGTAACCCCATGCTGACTGGGCCCAATCACGTGGTTGTCCTGTAAGTGCCGCCTGATGGCACTCCAGATAATCTGCTCCATGAGCTTCCCTGGCACCAAGGCCAGACTGAGAGGCCTGTAGTTCCCTGGGTCTCTCCTGTTAGCCAGGAGTGCTGATTAATGATGGAAAGTGGCTTGGTGAGCACTTCTGCCAGCTCTCTCAGTACCCTCGGGTGGATCCCATCAGGCCCCATAGACTTGTGTACATTTAAGTGGTGTAGCAGGTCCCTAATCATTTCCTCTTGGATTATGAGGGCTCCATTCTGCTCCATGTCCCTACCTACCAGCTCAGGAGGGTGGGTACCCGGAGAACATCTGGTCTTACTACTAAAGACTGAGTCAAAGAAGGCATTAAGTACCTCAGCCTTTTCCTCATCTCATCACTATGTTTCCTCCCACGTCCAATAAAGGATGGAGATTCTCCTTAGTCCTCCTTTTCTTGTTTATGTATTTATAAAAATATTTCTTATTATCCTTAATGGCAGTAGCCAGATTGAGATCAAGTTGGGCCTTGGCCCTTCTAATTTCCTCCCTGCACAGCCTCAACATCTTTGTAGGCCTTCTGAGTGGCCTGCTCCTTCTTCCAAAGGTCATGAACTCTTTTTTTTTTTTTTTTTTCCTTTTTTTTCCTGAGCTCTAGCCAAAACTGTCTGCTCATCCAGGCTGGTCTTCTTCCCCACTGGCCCATCTTTTAGCACATGGAGACAGCATGCTCCTGTGTCTTTGGGATTTCCTTCTTGAAAAGTGTCTAGCCTTCCTGGACTCCTTTGCCCTTCAGGACTGCCTCCCAAGGGACTCTGCCAACCAGTTTTGTAAACAGGCCAAAGTCTGCCCTCTGGAAGCTAACCCCCCTCCTTACTTTTCCAAGAATCAAAACCCCTGTTAATTTATGATCACTGTGCCCAAGGTGGCCTCCAGCCTTCACATCACCCACATGTCCTTCTCTTTTCACAAAGAAAAGGTCCAGCAGGGCACATTACCTAGTTGGCTCACTTACCAGCTGTCAGAAAGCTATCTCCCACACACTCCAGAAACCTCCTAGACTGTTTCCTCTCTGCTGTATTTCCAGCAGACATCTGGTAAGTTGAAGTCCCCCACTAGAGCAAGAGCTAGCAATTGTGAGACTTCTCCCAACTGCTTATATAATATTTCATCTATGAAATCTCATGCAACACCAGCAAAATTATGTCCTGAATTCCAGGGATTTGCAATCTGGAGCACGGCCCAGGCTATCAGAGTCAGTATTAGTATGGATAACCTTGCCAAAGAAAAGAGCCCACCTTGACTCTGTAGACTCCAGACCAAGTTTCCACACTGAACAGCAGAAAACCTCCCTGTGTTCTGGGGCTCTTTTAACCTACCCTCATTAAGAGATCTATAAGTGAAGTTCCCACAAAACCATTAATGAAGATAAAAATATAAAAAGTAGTAGATGGCAGATCTGCAGTTAAGTATTCACACTGTTTCTAGGCCCAGCTTCCAAGGAGAATGTGTGACATACACTGGGCCCCTGGAGTCCCAATAGCCAAGCACTGTTCAGAGTATGATAGATCCAAGCCTAAGACAACCAGACATTTTAGATGGATAACCAGGTGCAAATTTACTAATTACCATAGACCCTTTACATGCAGGGAGCTATTGCCCCAGCTCTCCAGGGGCTTGCAGAGTTGTTATGGTGTGTGTGAGACACACGAGCTAATTAGTATGTAATTTCCTTTCACACTCTAACCCTGGCTCCTTAACGACCCATTTAAATGAGAGGCCCTTTCTCTTTACTGCTCCCTATGCTAATCTTTGGCTCACTGGCTTAATTACAGCTGCCTATGAATATTTTAGGGAGTGACAGTTTTCCAGCCCACTTTAATTGAGTGGGGAATGGTGGTTTACCAAATTGCAAGTGAATCTTTTTGTTCTCTTACCTTCTGTTGCCCGTAATAGTTGGCAACAAATGAGTATTTGCACAACCGAGCTGTCCTCCAGTTGTGGTGTTTCCATACTCCTTTCTCTCCTCATCTCTGCCCTTTCTCATTCTACCCTTCCTCATTCTTCCTCAACTGTAGGTTGTCTTCTTCTGTTGAGTGGCGAATGTCCCCTAAAAGTGGAAGCCTATTGCTTCGCTTTAAAAAATACCCTGTAGAGTGAAAAACCTGCACTCTCTTGGAGGCAGGTCTTTTCATCTCTGACTTTTTCATGCTAAATTCTTCTCTGCTAGAACATGGCTGATTTCAATGGAATTTTTCCTGGACTTAGCTTGGTCCAGCAATTCTTTGCCCACATATCATGGCTGACAGCATCTTCTCTCCCCTCAAAACATTAACTTTCAGAGGTGCTACCTCCAAGTTCTGGGTAGTTTCCCTCAGTAACATACCTGCCCTATTTTCACTTTAGCCTGTTTAAATTGAAAGTGAATTTCAACAAAGTGCACTGCAATGGTAAAACAATAAGCAAAATCAAACATTTGCTTACATGATCAGTGTGAAAAAAGGCAGTTTCATTTTATGATGAAACCGAAATCTGATGCTGTGGAGTTGGATTGCTATCAGTGGAAAGCCTGAGCTGTGTTTTCTGTGGTGCTGGTATCTTCTCTCTTAGTACTGAAAATTCTTTCTTTTCCAGAGTTTGCTCATTATTTAGACAGATTTTGAATGGGACTAATGAATGGGACAGTGTTTGTGCTGGCCCTCTGGGTAGGAGTGGATTTTACTTTCTGACAGGTTGGAGGCCCAGTGAAACCTCTAGTTTGCTTTAAAAAGCGATATCATATGATTGTACTGTCAGTACAAGAGGACACCTTTGAAAATGGAACTTTCGAAGTCCGAGAACACCAAAGGCGTTGAAACTGGGCAGGAGGGAACTTAAATCCCTGTGTTAACAGCATCCACATATTGTCACAAAAAAAAATGGAGAGATCCTTGGAGACATTTCAGAAATATGTCCCCAGATTTATGTGAATTGTATGTGTGGAGTATTAATTGGTATATTGACTTTATAGAAAAGTTACTCCTAGTTTTAAATTGTTGGTCACACCTGCTGCCAGAGCTGCACTGACGGGACCATTATTTTAACAGTTTTCACTAAGTGAGTGGGATGTTCTCTGACTCTGTGAGCCACCTATTGTAATGTCACATCTGGAGTGTTATCAATACTTTTTTCTGCAGGTTTTTTTTTTTTTTCCTAGCTGGGAAATCTAAGAAATAGTACTCAGTATTCTAAACTGTCTCTTTCTTTTCATCACGTCAGGCTTGCCAAAAAATCCTGGTTTGGTAACTTCATCAACCTGGAGAAAGAAGAACAGATTTTTGTGGTCATTAAGGACAAACCACTAAGCTCCATTAAGGCTGATATTGTCCACGCTTTCCTCTCGGTAAGTCAGCCCAGCTGCCTGTTGGAGGCATTGCTCATTGGTCAGACCAAGGTCTCTGCTCCTTCAAATGCATGCTCTGTGCATTTAAATTATGCATCATGTTCATTCAGGCCTCCACTGTACTCTGTCTAAATTTCTAGCTATAGAAAGTACTCTGTAAGGTGAGAAAAGTTTTCAACCTTCTTGCCGGGCTCTCCAGGTTACCAGTGTTTGGAATATCAGTGCAATTAGAGCACACTGGCAATGCAGTATCAAGACATTGATTTGCTGCTTTGTCACACTTATCTTGCAGTCACCATCTGTGCAAAAGGTTGGGCCTCCCTGTGTATGCCCTCCACCACTTTAATCAGACAAAAAGCCTGTCTCACACCTGCATTTATTACTTCAGATCTCCTCTTCTGTGCTTTATGGCAGATAGAAGGGTAATTTCTTCTGGTGAGCAGAGTATCAGTTGTTACAGATGCTCTTTATTTACGATCTAAGAAAGTCTGCTGTGTGAGCAGAGAAAACGTCCTTTTTTTTTTTCCTACAGAACCTCCTTATTCTCACCATTTAAAAGTACCAGTGAAGAAAAAGGTCAGCAGAGTAAACCTAATTTGACAGATTTTTCAATTCAAGGGTTCTTGAAGCATAATGAGACTTTTTTTCAAATAATATTAAAAGAAGACGGTTTAATTTCTTTTATTGTTTGTTGAATTGGTGTTATTTTCCACAAAATATTGCTCTCCTTTTTAGTCTCTATGATGCTACAATGAATTTCTTCACAAAAAGCAGCTGTAATCCTTTTAACTGTTCATACACAGTACAGGCATACAGGGACTGAGTGCAGTATAGTAACATCCATCAAACACTGTTATCTATCTCAGATTGGTTTGAAGCAGCTGTGTTACTCTACCAGTTCCCTGTATTTAGCTATGCTTGTGAGTTTAGTACAGCATAGTGTACGTTACTGCCTATGTTAGTGATCCTGTGCATACCCTACATGTGTGGTGCAAGGTGTGATGTGGTGATTTGTGTGCAAACCCTGTGAATCACCTCTTTCAGCCAACTTCATATTAAATGTATTGTAAGAGCCTGATAAGTAAGTTTGTAAGGTAAGCTTCTCAAAGAATTCATCTGTCATTTTCCCTCCAAAAATAGAAGTTAGATTTCCAAGTGTTTGGGGGGATTTTTTTTAAATCTTGTCTTTTGTGAAACAATAAATAGAATATGAGGGTATGTTAAATTCTAGTAGGATCAGTGAATAGTGACTGCTTGAAAATTAGGCAGTTGTGAAGTTCTGCCACAGGTCTGATGATACAGATATTGGATAACACCAGAAAGCTTCTCAAAATTGTTTTCCATATTGATAGGAGTTGTGATTTGCGTAAGTTAATAGCAGGCATGCTGTCCCTGTGGATATCCCAGACACTTGTCTAAGTGTCTGCTCCTTGTCCCGATGTTTCTTTGATAGCATAGAATCACCAAACAATTGAGGTTGGAAATGACGTAAGGAAGTCAATAGTTCAACTTCCTGCTCAAAACAGGATCAGCTATGAGATCAGACCAGGCTGATCAGGTTGTTGTTATATCCAGTCTTATATCTCACTGACTTTTCTAGTCCCTCCCTTAATATCAGTTCTCACTAAGCAAAAGGCATTTCTCAAAACTGGTAGATGAGCAGGAAAAGAAAGACTCAGTGTATGAAGCTGTGCAGCATGGGATTTATAAGCGTGCTGGATATTCCATCAGTATTTATCCTTTAAATTTAGGTCATTCCTTTAAGGAACAGTGCCTTCTTGTGTGGTGCCAAGCAATCTACACTCTTACTGATCTCACAAGAATGCCCTGAATATTACAAATTGAAGTCCAGAAGCAAATCTAGCAAATCATACACATTCTAGAAATACGTATTGCTGTAAACTGAACTTTGCAATTGTTCCCTTTTTGAGCTGGTTCTACTATCTTCTGCCAACCTCTTTCAGATTCCAAGCCTCAGTCACAGTGTCATCTCACAGACAAGTTTCCGTGCAGAATACAAGTCCACAGGAGGTCCTGCTGTCTTCCAGAAGCCAGTGAAGTTCCAGGTGGACATAACATACACAGAAGGGGGAGAGGCGCAGAAGGAGAATGGGATTTATTCTGTCACTTTCACACTCTTATCAGGTAACCATGGCAAAGCTGCAACATGGGTGCAAGTTGTCTCTGTCCTTGCTGATATGGAGGCCTGCAAAGAGAGGTCTTCCAGGGGAAAGATCCATACAGTGGGTAAAAAGAGGATACTGGGAACAAGAATGGCATTGGTAGTGATAGACATGCTTGGGAGGACAAGAGATTCACAAAGAGGTGAAGTTGCCACCACCACAATTCGTGCTAAAATAGCTGCTCTGTGCATCAGATTTGAAATACCTCCCTGTACTGCCTCCTCGTTTCACTCAAAGGTCTCAATATCTCACCTGGGCACTGTGAAGCCACTGATTCCTTTCTTACAGAAATGTGCAATCACCGTTTTTTCCTGGCTCATCATGTGCTCCACACAGGGGTTAAATGTAACTAACAAAAAAAAAAACAACAAAAAAAACACTTGCCTGTCTTTACAAAAGGAGCCCAAAACCCATCCTTCTTGTTGAGCGTAGCACTGCAAAGTCCCTGTAAACATGGGGGGGCTGTATAATAGTTCTTCAAAGTTGTGCCTTCAGCTATGCTGGCCATACAGTCTTGGGGACAGGACTGAAGGGAAAATGTTTGTGATCCTTTCCCTCCAGCCTGTGTTATCTGGGGATTTGGCTCCTGCTGCTCTCACAGCCATGCATGCCTCTTCTCTCCTCACAGGTCCAAGCCGTCGTTTTAAGAGGGTAGTAGAAACCATTCAGGCACAGTTGTTAAGCACACATGACCAGCCTTCAGTGCAGCAGTTATCAGGTAAGTAGTTTCTACTGTTGGGCACCTTGCTTCAGCAGGGACAGGAAGGTGAAGTGCCTCTCAGTACCAGGAGGCTGAGGGATGCCATCCCTCTGATCACAGCAAGAACCTAGCTCTATTCAGACAGAGCAGTAACTCCCCGCACCCACCCTACTCCCTGCACCCTCCCTCTTTCATTCCCACTCCAGTGCTCCCAGCGCATTCCCTAGTTGAACCGCTTCTGCCCTCCTCCCGCCCAAAGAGCCATTTGCCCACTTCTCCATCAAAAGCTGCATCATCAACAGATATTCCAGATTTTCTCAAGGTCCAAAAGTTCCCAGAACAGGGACACAGTCTAGAAGATACCTGATGTACAGACCCTTCAGGTGTGCCTTAGAAACCTCCAGCTTCAGAGGGTCCCAGAACAAAATTGAGAGCTACTTTTAACTAGCTATTAAGAGCAGCATTTTCAGATGGTCAGACGGTGGCTAATAGTTTCCAGTAGTGTGGTCAAATTCTTGGCCCAGTACTGCGGTAGCACGAATCATATACTAAGGTTCTGCAAAAGCTATTACGTTATTGATTTTTAAAATAAGTTGCAATTCCTCACAGTGGTAAAGAAAGCTTTACAAGTGTGGCCCTTTGCAATGACATTAATCTGAATCTCCAGGCAGCCTGAGATGATATTACAGAAACTCTCCTCATCTCACCATTATGTATCAAATGTTCACTCTGAACACTAGTGGTGACACTTAAAAAAATCAATGATAGCAATTCTGTCCTTTTAGAGGATAGAACAAAGGAAGAAGGTGAAAATGGAAAACTTAAGGAAGCTTAGATACTGGGAGTGCTTCAAGGAAGGAAAAACATGGAGAAGCAGAAAGAATGTACAGATACAGGGAAGAAATAGGAGCAAAGCAGAGAGTGGAAGCTGCAGGAAGAAGAGGCAGGAGGAATGGGAAGAGTTTTTCCATTGTATGATGCTGAAAAGGTAGTAAATAAATATTATACATAAGAGCTAAGTTATATGTTTTACCTTAGTGTGAACCAGCCAAGACAAAATTGGAGAATGAAGTCAGCATAGCATCATGCAGTTAAATCCTGGGTCTCCTTGGCTCATTGCACATATGGGTTACATCCTTCTGGTCTAACAGTGTGGCTTTAACAGCTGAAGATAAAATAACTCTGGCTAGAAGAGTGTGTGCTCACTATGTGACAGAAAAGTATGCTCAGCTCACGAAAGATTATTTTCCACTTTGCTTTTGCCCTCCAGCACTGTCTGACCTTCTGCATGCTGGATTGCAAGGATGCCCAGCACATGGGTTATTCTGTTAGGAAACAGGAAAGGTGAGGATATTAGAACTAGATCTGATTCAGATTTTTGCTCTGTGGACTTCTGAAATAAAATCAAACTCAAGAAAGCAGCCAGAATTTTCTGCCAGCCCTTTCTCTTGGGAAATGCTGGATCTATCGAGAGTGAGGGCAATTAGCTAACAGAAAAGCATCCTCCGAGTCTAGTTCCTATTACCCCTGCTGCGTGAACAATGTTCAAGCATCCCTTGTCTCTTTGGGAAAGAAGTGTGCCCTTGCCCTCTGATAAGGGAAAAGCTGTTAAAAAAAAGGTAAATACTATGATCTCTCTTAACTTTTTCACCTTAACATGTGCTAGCTAATGAGGCCATATAGAAAGACTTGGACCCTGTTGCACACTTGCACATGAAGCAGGGTATCTCCATAAGAAAGTCATATTATAACAGCAATAAAAACCATTCATCTGACTGTGGCTCAGAGTGACATTCAGGGCAAACCATGCTGTAAGAAGTGTATGACTTACAGTTTTGCTCTGGTTCTGGAATGGAGAAATCATATTACAGATGCAGAGTCTCTTTCTACTGCCTAAAGCTACATGAGAGCATTTCTTTCTAGCAGGGAAAACCCAGCCTGATCTTTAAAGACAGGGAGAAAGTGAAAACTCCACGTGGAGTGTTAACAACAAGCGAGGCAGCTCACAAGAGACACAGTGCCAAACTGTCCTGTGTCTATCACCTGTCCTGATCAGTAAGATGCATGTCGTTTGAAAAAGAGAGAAGTAATTCAACCTGAAAAACTTAGTTTGGAGCAGAGTACAAGGAAAAGAGAGAAAGTACGGGGAAAAGATTGTTACCACAGAAGAGAAAACGTGGTTCAAAGCAGGGGGGTCCCATGGTTCACATCCTCATCCAAAGTGAGAGAATAAGTGGAAAAAAATGGATAAAGAGACCACAAAGAGTTCACATTCAGCACTTTACTTAGCTGGTTGGCTGTGGTTGGGTAGGTCTGCATAGGGGCTTCCTAGAAATCGACTCAGTATTTCTTACTTATGTAGAAACAAGACAAGTTCTTCATTTCTTTCTTCTCCCACATTCCCAGCCCTTAACACCTCACAGGAATTGTGGTGGCTGGACTCCTGTTCAGGTTCATGTTTGGAGGATGCTCTGTAGGCAGTCCTCTGCTGCAACGGAGTTTACAGTTCACTTTGACTTTCCTCCTCCATGGCTTTGAGGATATTGCTGGCTCTGATCAGCAATTCTGGCCTGTTTGTTCCCTTGCCAGAGCACTGGAGATGTTCCTAGCTCATTGTGCATAGACATATCCTTTGTATGGTTGTCTGCCCTGCCTTATAGTTTAGATGCCATTACAGGTGGGATGATGAAAGCCACCTGTGAAAGGTGCATGCTTGTAATGTGAGACCTGCAGAAGGGCAAGATTCAGTGAATACAGTAGAAAAGAGAACAGAAAGGCCTAGTAAGCATATGGCACTGACAGTCATTCTCTCTCCGGCTCCTCTTTGATCCGTTATGCAGCAGGCCAGCCCACTAAGCCGGCTTGCCTGGGTTTCAGAACGTACTTTTCTCTTTCTCATTTCCTCCAGCTCACAACAGTGTTTGTAGATGTCATGTTGCCCATGCATCTGTGTGTGTGTTATGTGAGTGTGTACACATACATACCTGATTTAGGCAGATGTGTTTCTGTGTCATACTTGAGTACCCTATAATCTCTCTTCCCCATGGATATCCCTGCATTCAGTTCCATTTTCCCTTCCTTAGACTGGCTGTGCTTATTTCTTCTGACATCCTGTGAAGCAGGAAAACAGCTTCCTTCCCTTACTGGAATAAATGTGTAAATAAATGCAATCCATCCCAAAAGCTAATCTAATACTTTTAAAAGCCGCTGTCCAGTTGGTCAAATTTAGTGCAACGTATCAGCTTTCTACCTTGATGCTTCAGGACATGAAATCCTCTGTGGTATAGCTGCTGAGACAATACCCAGTCTACGGACTTATGACTGGTATAGAACAATTAGATAGGCGTTGATGGTTCATTTTTTCTTCCAGTACAAGAACTAGAAGCCATCAAATGAAGCTAGTGGAAGCCAAATACCAAACAAATACTGAAAGGTGTGTCTTCATGTAATGGGTAACACCTGTAGAACTTGCTGAAGCAGGTTTTGAAGCTTACAGAGATGCTCATGTTCCCCTGAGTACTTCCTACTCCCAGGGAGACTGGATGACTCCCTGGAAGAGGAAACTTCATGGCAACTACCAAATGGATAAAACCACAGCAAACTCAGGAAATCCCTGACCCGTAAGTGATGAGAGAATGAGGCAGTGCTATGAGAAAGTGTTCTATATATGCTTGGTCTGCTGTTACTCTCCTGCATGCCCACGTGTGGCTGCTTTTGGAGAAAGAGCTCTAGGTGATTTGATTTTGGCCTTTTTTCTGAGCTGGAATAGCTGTCCATGTGTTCTTGTTACTGGTATCACAAAATCCATTGTGCCCAGTGATGCCCTGAAAGGACAGTCCCTCTTGGATGAAGAATGAGTAACAAGATCTATGGGAGCAGCTAGCCTTGTCTCTTCATCCATTGGTGCCCTTTGGTAGAATAAGGGGATCTCCTGAGGGGGGAAAAAAAACCACATATTTTTGCCTTCATTTCAGTCCGGTACCCTTTCCATTAAATTATAATCTGTTTTCCTCCAGTGCCATTGCACAAAAAAGTAATAGAAACAGCTGGTGAATGGGGACTTGCAAAAGCCATCCATGATCATACACGGGTTATCAATTTTTATTTTCTTAATATTTTCTTGCCTCTTTAGGCTTTGGTTTTAAGTGTGGGGTACTGCATATCCCCATTTTTTTACCTTTTTTCCTGTGTTTTAGGCAATCAGCAGTGCTGAAATAGCCTTTATAACTTCTTTGTAATAGGTTTTCTGATGTTTTACTATATTTCTTGGCTTCATGTCAGATTTTAACCCTCAGCTTCTCAGAAGTTCAGAGTTTCTCAGCGTTACTGCTGGAAATGCCTTTCATCAGCATAAGCAGCTGTTTAGAGACCATGTGCAGCTCCAAAACAGGGCTGTGCAAATTCTTCCTGATTGCATCTGTCTTCTGTATACGCACCTGATCTCTCTTACTGTGCTGGTGTATGTCTCAAAAAGAAAAAAAGATGTTCATGTGACTCAAAAGGCTTTGCTGGAGTATTGATCTGTGCATTCTGGGTGTTCATCTTTATGGCTCACATGAGCTGTGGGTTGGCTAAATAGCTACAAAAAAATCATAGTAAGAAATGGTTTCCAAGTGTGCAAAGGATTTTATCATAAAGACAGAAAAAGGGAGTAAGGAGCAAATGAAGTGCTTTTGCCAGGTCAGCTTCCATCTGCAGACGTGAAATGGGACTATGTATCTGTCAGTTTGGAACTGGACTGCCATTCAGTTTTATCTGGGGCTTGTCCAGGTCCTAGCTTTATCTTGTTTCCTGCATTCCTGTGGGATCCTTTATGTTGTAACCACTCTTGTAGTGTCTGGGGCATCACTTTATCTTGCTGTCATGCTTCCCACCTATAAGAGGCACAGTGTAATGCCTAGTTGGATTGCTAGAACACTGCATTTTGATAAACAACTTTAGTATTATTATTGAACAGACCTCAGTAAAGTTAACTGAGTAGTCCTGAAATAAAACATTTAAGAAAGAGTCCAAGCGCTCCAGATTTTTTTATAGAACAGTACATTTCAAGTAGGCACCCAAACGCGGGGAAATTCCAACCCAAATGGTAACTGCTTTGGACCAGAGGAAGTGGTATCTCCCTTGGCATCATCTCCTTTAATGTAAGTGGTTACTGGGAACTATCGGCAATTGGCAGGAGACACTCAGTGCTTTTCTGGGATCTAGCCCTGCATTTGGAGATCTCAGGAGAGCAGTTGTTTGTGTGAGATTTCCTGGGCTGGGACAAGTCGCAGTCCCAGAGATACCAGATGCATCACAAACCAGGCTGTTTGATTGTGAAATTTATGAGGAATAGAAACACCAATTACTGAAAAAAATAATTTCAGGAAAGAAAATTTAGCAGAACACTAGGATTTTTTAATGGATTCAGAGCTCGTTTTGACCTTTTCATGTTCCAATCAGGAAGGGCCTATGTTAACCAAAGCATTTGTCATCTGTTAATGAACTGAACTGTGTGTCATTTATGAAAGAGTCTCGGTCAAATCTGAAGCGTGAGGGACTGCCAGCAATTCTTATGAAATAAGGAATTGCCTTATCTTCAGAAGGATTGAGTTCTGGCACTGCCACTCTGCTTTAATTAAAAAATTAAACAGCATACATTAAAAATGTAGTTACATGACCCATCAATGCTTCTCGGGGAGCATTTAGCTTTTGGACCCTGGTGTTACTCACCTCACATAACACCTTGATCCTGCAGACACTGGGTTATGGATTATTATCTGTAAGCAGAAGCCTGCTGCCAAGAATCTACGGCTTTCTAATAAGAATGAAAATTCTCCTTTAAAATTATGAAATACTTTATCATACAGAATATTTATTAAAGCAGATGTTACAAGTTGATGGAAATGAAGGAAGTATTAAAGTAGTCATTATAAGAGAGAAGCTGAAGGCATATTAACTCTGTTAGTCTCTTCGAAGATGTGGTATCAACTACTGTTTCTGGCATGCTCATTTTTGCTGTCCTTTAGGAATGGGGAAAAAAACACCTGATTGTGTATTAGGAAGACATTAGAAATAAAAATAAGTTACTGTGCAGGTCTTGGGACTGGCCCTGGCAATATGGAGAACACAAATTGTAGTTTTTGTTGTGCATAAATGTTCTAAGAAAGAAAACTGTGAAGTTTTATTAGTTTTCCTTTGATATTTTTCCATGGTCTTATATTTCAAAAGAGTCTTTGTGTTTTTTCCTATCCATCCAAAACTATTCTACAACCTGCAAAATTAGTATTTTAGGAACAAAATGGGTTACAGATCCCAAGGTGTTACATTGTCAAAAAGCCTACACTCCCTTTTTTTTCTGTTGCGGATCTGTCAGTTTGTATTCTCATCACAGGATTAATTTATGTAGACCTGTTGCACAATTAGCTTTAAATGAAATATTTAAAAGAGCTATGCTGACCACAGATGACTGAAAAAAAGACAATATTCTGAGGTACTACCTTAAGAAGGCATGATTAATTTATGTTAAAAAATCACAAAGAAAGAGAAATACTCATTTCAGGAGACTCTTAGTAAGCCAACCATAATATTTACCTATTCTGGCATTATCCAAGTGCTACCAATTTTGCTTCTTGACTGCTAGTGACTGTCTGGTCAGTCTGGATACTCTTGAGAGAAGAATTCCAGGTGATGGAAGTGGGAGTCAGAAACAATCTTTCAGTCCTGTTTGAGACTTTCCTTGCTCTTCTTCCCTGTTCTTCTGCACTCTTTCAAAGCAGAGGTTATGCTGATGGCTGGGTGACAGCTCTGAGCTCTGCCACCGTAGATCTGTAGTTACTGCAGCTGGGTGTAGTTGACTCACAAGGGGTTGGACAGGAGCTGCTACAAGGCATCAGGTAACAGGCTTCTCCAAGTTACTGAAGAAGAAAAAAAGAGGTCATGGTTGTGACTCCTTGTCGTTGCCTCAATCAGCACCTGTAGGCACTTCCTAAACCTGTTAGGCATCTTTGGGGAGAAGTATTTTTTGGGAGCTTAGTCTGCCTTCACGCAGTCAGAATAGCCAAAAACAGGTGAACTCCTGGCCTCTGACACCTCTGATACCTTGTTCCAAACCCTGAATCCTCTCTTCTCTTTCACCTCCTTCCTTTTTCCCCTCTTTCTGTCAGTCTTGTGCCTTTCTGAGAGACCTTCCATGGGTTTAATCTCCCATTCAGCTCTGTCAGCCTGCCTCTGACCTTTGGGGTGGAGAGCATGTAACTTCTCCTCGGATGCTTTGACCAGCATCACTGGACCAAGCACTACTCCGTGCTTTCCCAGGCGATCTGTGCAGCACAGGCCTGGCCACGTCAGAAAGCACAGCCATGCTATTCTAGCATGGGTTCAGCATACCCAGGCATATCCAGCATCCCTTCCTCCTCTTTGAAAATTACTTTTCTGTGGAGAGGCATGCTGAGAAATGGTCCTGCCCTCTCTCCTGCAGACTTTCAGCGGACAGGGAGTAATTAGAGCATCCTGGCAGGCAGGGATTTGGGGCATATGTGCGCATGTTTCCAAGAGGCCTATTTCTTTAATACCTGAGTGCTCACTGAGAGGCCAGGCAAGAGGAGACCCAAGACCAAACCAAGTGCTGTAAATGTTTTCCACTGGCTCCAGAGGGAGCATGGGCTGAGGCCCCAGGTGCCGCAGCAGCCTGGCTGACAGCAGCAGGTCTCACTTGCCAGCAGCTTTCACAGGGAAGAGACCAGCGGGGCTAGTCCTCTCCACATTAAAACTCCCATGTAGAGCTCCTTCTGCTTATCACACCTGAATTAAGAAGCAGTCGGAGGCTGTAGCAAGGGGAGCTATACACAAAGTGGACAGTAATATCACTGGGCCAGATTCTGCCACCCTTTCCAGGAGTAATTCTGTTGCCTGTGAATAGTGCCATTGAAAGCAAGAAGAGTAAGAGACTACATGTGAATGAGAAGGGCAGAATTGTTAGGGATGTGAGCATTGGGATCTAAAAGATGTTTCTGAGCTGTGTAAGTAACCACCTTAGCCCATGTCCAGTAGCACAGTGCTGCATTTCCTCCCTCTCACAAACTTTTGATGTACATAGCTGGCTGGACATTTTCTGGGTGTTGCAGGATAACTTGCAAAGCTATCCAATGAAAGCAATGTATTTCAAGGCTTTTAGATTGCTAATATAACAGCAGAACGATTTCCACATCTCTGAAATCCCGCTAGCTGTGATAAAGAGGTGGGTGCAAGCAGCAGGAACAGGCAAGCTCCACTCCCAGTTACACGGCCAGGTTTTCACTGGCATAAAGCAGGTGGCAGAATTTGGCCTGGGTTGTGTGAAGTCCAAGACGCGTAAATGTTTCCTGCTTCAGGTAATAATGTGCTAAGTTACTACTTTATGCACAGAGGTATGGAAACCTTTTTTTATGTTTCTCCCTCCCTCCCTCCTCTTTCCGTTCTATGATCCAGACACCACTAACTGTATGGAGTTGATGACTGGCAGACTTTCCAAATGTGGTAAGAACTTCCTTCCCTACTGCCTTTTCTCCTTCCCCAGCCCCTGCTGAGCAACATAATAACACGCCGCCCTGTCCCTTCCACCTGTTCCCCTTCCCCATCCCTGCTCTCCCACGCCCTTTTCAAGACTGCACACCCCGTAACAGCCCACAATGTCTTTCACTTACCTGGTGGACATGAGCACGTACCCCTTTTTCTGATCCTCCCCATCCATGCACAGATGCACAGGCTCCACCACAGCTTTCCCCTTCATAGCACAAGTGTGTGGTGTTGCACTTCAGATTCCCCCCTCACTGTCACTCAGGCCAGTGATTTTCTTTCTTGTTTTGTTGTTGTTGTTTACTTGCTGCCTTTGATTCTTGGTTCTTCGGTGAATGCTGCCCAGCTAGCTGCTGTCTCCCTTGTTCTCCTGCAATTTACTGAGACAGGATTGCTCTGTTATTTAATTCCCTTTTGCATCCACTCCCTTCTTCCCCGTGTATCTTTGGGGTAAGACCCTCTTAAATCTTCCATAAGACACACTGCATATTATCTGCCAGACAGTTAGCTGGTATAAATTGGTATAGTTCCAGTCTGGTTTTGAGGAAGGACATTGTGTTCCTAGCTGGAGAAATAGTGAACAATTAGAGGTTCAGAATTTTGTTAGGAATGAGAAAAAAAGGAGTTTCCTGCAAAACTTGCATCTCAACTTGCTTGGGGTTCCATGAATTTTGGCTAACTTGTCCCTTGCCTTCCCTCCCCTCTACGCACACATGGACTGTATTCTTTCTTTCATTACCCATGCCTCTCCTGACTCCTTCAAATACAATAGTGGAAATACCCAAATACTATAAGAGAGGTTTTTTTTCTTTTTCCTTTTATCTTATATAGAAAGGTTCTGTACAAGAGAAATCTGTTCTCTTTAGATTTCCATTCTGGTAGCTAGGCTGAATTCAGACATCTCTGTGAAAGGGAACACAAGCTGTTGAGGAAGTGATTGCTGAACTGGTACTGCTCTCCAGCTGGACTTGTGACTCCTGCGTCATTTCTTCGTATATTGAGGGAAGTTCTTCTGGAGTTGTTCTGCACTTTGTAACAATGAAGGAAAGCTGTCACAGTGGAGATAATATTAGGTTTATGTGCATGTGACTGAGAGCAGAATTTGTCCCGTTTCCTGATTTCAGATGATCTCTTTCCCTAAAAGTGCAGCTTTGGTCGTAGGCTTTTTTCCTTTTCTCTGAGAAGGGCTCATATGATTTCTTATTTGAGTTTTCTGGTTTACACCATTTCTGATCTCTTCACAAAGACTCATTTAATTTGTAGGCAGACCTGCAGCTTCTTCTTGAAGGCATCAGACAGCAAATTTCTGTTCTCCCTCAAGCCTTTATTTCTTGCCTTATCTGGCATTCACATCATACAAAAATACTGAAATGCTGATTCTGCTGATTGCTTGCACATTAATTGAGCTACACGGATAACCAGTCAGTACTCTGCACTCTCTAAACAGAGCATTACTGTTCACTCCCAGCTCAGGCAGGCCTTCCAGCTGTCACAGTGTCAGCATCCGTCCAACAAGGGACAAAAAGGACAAAGTGAATGCCAGCAAGAAGACTACTTTATGGCAGCTACAGCACAAACAGAGTACATACATAGATCCAGAGAAGAGATAGGAAGAGGTGTTGGGCTTTAATGGAGCTGCTTCCTTTGAATCAAATTCCTGTTGGTGTGCTCACAAAAAACAGAGGTTGTGGTGATGCTCACGGTGCTGAATTCCACCCTCCTATATGACTGAAGAGCTATGTTGTGTGCAGGGGAGCTCACCCAACATTCAATCAGGGAAGTAAAGCAGAATGATGCCAGGATTTAACCTAGTATTGGCAACTGTCCTCTGACTTTGAGGATAGGCAGCACTCTGTGGAGTTGGCACAGCGTTCGTCTAGTAGCAGCCAATAGTGTAAGAAAAACTACACTGAATTTTTTTGACCTCATCATCGCTCCACATTTTAGGAATGAGCATAGGAAAACATTTGTGGAAGAGTTAACACTGGAGCAGGAAGAGCAAATGAGATGCATTATGCCTGGCTCAGCCATGTGAAAGCTGTGGTGGGAATGAGGAATATCTCTTCACCTACTATAAAGCACTGAACTTTGTAATTAACAGCAAGGCAAATTTATTTAGTCCTTTAAATGTTATTTCATCTTACGCTAGTAAGTCATCAATCTGAGAAATGATTCTGCATCTAGCCATTAGCATTGAAGAACAAGTTATTGTTGAACGGCAGAGGTATGTCAGAGGACCTGCCAATGTCCAAATGACGTAGGAGCTGCTGTATCGGTCCTACCTGCGCACACTGCTGCCAACTCTTAGTATTTCACTAGAGAAGAAAAACATTTGGCTCATAATCAAGTTGAAATGCACATTGGGATGGAATATTATATTTTAAGTTTCCACCCACGTCAGCAGGGGAAGGGGCATTTCTAGTGTCAGGAAGACTAAACTGATTTCCATGAAGTCTTTAGTATCTGTTTATAAGAATAACTTTGCCTTGAAAAAGCTCTTTACATTTAAAATGCAGCCATAACCTGAAAATTGTCTGTAGAAGTGACACCTTCCAGCTTAGCTGATCTTTCCCTTGTGCATATTCAGAGCCAAATCAGTTTAGTGACAAATAAGCTTTACTATTTTATGTGCTGCCAGTAAACCTTATAAACTTAACACAGCTGTAAAAGACTGAGCTGGATCCTGTTTCTTTTGAGGCAGGATTGAGAGAACTGTTTACTATCATCTAATCTGGTATTTATGTCTATCTCATTGAAGAATAGATTGTATAATTAACAATGCAGTTCTAATAGGTTCTCCTGAATCTTTACATAAAAAAATAAAAACAATAAAACCAAAATAATACTCAAACTGGAAAGCCATCAAGCTTCAGCCACAAAACAAATCTCATTATAGATTGAGCACATTGGATCTGGAGCCATTGATATATACCACACGGAAGCCCAATGCCATTTCAGTAGTCTTTGTTCAAAAGAGTCTGTCTTCACAAACTTGAATGACTTTAAAGCCTTTAATTCGTGAGCAGAGTTTGTTTGGGCAGTTGAATCAGTAGTAAAGCTGTTACACAGTCTTGAATAGCTCCCTTTCCCAGCAATCCGTAGTTTTTTGTAGCCTATAGTAAGCATGTTTCACCAAGGTGCTGGCTGCTGGCAGAAAGCTCAGAAACGTTTGCCTCATTCTTCATGTTATCTTCTGAAAAACCCTTACCAGGGAGCCTGTAAACTTTCCAGTTTCCCTGCTGTGGCTGTCTGGGGCTGAGTTTTATTTCCAAGTAAGGCAATCTTTGCTTGTTGCTTTCCATCTCTCATGACTCTCAGGGAAGTTTTCAGTTACATCAGTGGCACTTCCAAGAACATGGGTGATGATCAGAGATTATTATGTGTAAGTAATGCAGCTCCAGTCAAGTCATGTGATTGTGTTTGGCACTGCACAAACATGCTTTCTTGCAGAGTCTTAAACCAGATCCCTGTGAGAAAAGACTAGTCAGAAGACGTCGTGCTTAAACATACTCTGTTGCTGTTCACAGTTTGAAACTGTCTTCAGTTAAACAAAAAGCCTTGCAGATCCTTGTGTATACCAATGGCTATCACCAAAATGAGCTGACCAAAGCAGAAGCACAGCAAATTCACTTGCCTTCCATATCTTTTCAGTGTATCTCACTCAAATCTGTTGGTTCCAGTATTTAGGAGATTGACAGAGCTTCCTATTCTGAGCCATCCGACATTGTCTCCTATGGCCAATCATCATCCTTTGTGCACACTTGCAGTAAAGGCTTCTCTTTACCTTCTTGCAAACGCAGTTTGATTCATACAGATGCAAGCCCAGGTCAATATTACCCCAAGCTACTTGAGAAATTAGGAAAGGTTTCGTAGTTTTAAACTGGTTACACCACCTCTGGGTTGCAGTTACAGCATGTAACTTAGTGAGTGCTAGTTTAGAGACTCGTAGTGTTATTAACAGCAGCAAATATCTGGATTTGGTGCTCTCAGAAGTGATCCATACTAGCATCAGTTAGAGTAACCCTGCTTCTTTCAGAGTAGCCTTTTGATCTTTGATGGAAGAGGAGATTGATGATTTGCATTCATAAAGTCATAATGGATGGCAGAAACACTGATGCTGAGACCTGCAGAAAAAAAAATGCATGCTGTCCTCCCAGCTCAAAGGCTATCCTCACCTTTGCTACACTGCGAGGTTGTCAAAACAATATTCTCTTTATCAGCATTTGTGAAAAATGTGCTTACGACCGGTCTTTCTGAGCATGGCTGATTCTTGATGGATATGGATATAAATTGACACCCAAATGAGAGATCAAATTAAGAAACCCACCTTCATTTCACCTGAATATGTGAAAGATCACATATTCAATCATAACGTGTGGATCATGATAAGTAAGATAATTCAGAGTTTCCAAAGAGTTCAAGCCAAGTTTCTCAGTTATTTGCTATCCAAATGGGTGCTTGATTCCCTCCACGCTGTAGCCGTATCTCCTCATTCTTGTGTTGTGTTTGGGACACACTTCTTTTCCAACTCATAACTCATATTTTGCTCTGTAGAAGAAGGTAGCAATAAAGATGGCAACTTGGCACTAAAGATGTATCCAGATATATTAAGCTATTTGTTATATATCAGTTTCTGTTTTGACACTGTGGCCAGATTTTTGCTGTCCAATACAAGATCTTTTCTTCTTTCTCTGTAATAATACCTATTGCAGAAAGCACACTTCTCTCTTAATTAAGATAACAGTACTTACGGCAGGCAGTGCTTCAGAATACTCCATGTGAATATTTCCTTGCTGTACTAAGCTGAATTTGCAATGGCCTCCCCTGAAAGTTAAATCATATTTTGAAGGGGTTGATTCAGAGGAAATGAGGAATGAACATTTCACCAGCATACACAGTTCATTTCTCTCCTTAGGAACAGGTCAGAGAACTTAAAGCTCCTAAGATCACACATAAACATCCCTCTGGCAAGAAAGGAAAAAAGTCATATTATTAAGTGCCAATACATTTCTGACATTTTTATGGACAAAAAATTAAATGAAACAGCAGAAGTCTTTAAGAGAATGGGTAGCAGCAATACTATCATCTACTGTGGCTTTGTGAGTATAGGTTGTCATCCTACTCTCTCATCACACACTTGTGCAGACAGATCTTTGTAAAAGGACAGACATACAAAGAATTCTTGGGCTGACTCCTTTACCAACCAATTTGCCAGAAGTGTGATTCCACAAGAAAATTTGGCATCTCTTCACAGCACTGTCGTTGCCTGCTCTTTCAGTGCCACCAGCTGTCCAAATGAACATGATTCCCTCTTCATCGTCATGTCTCCTCTTTTGAAAGATATGTGGTGGTGCTGGAGTGGTCAGAGCTATTCATCAGTAATGGACATGTTTGTTTTCCAATTAATTACTCATGTTTTAGCTCTGCAGAAGATAGCAGGAAGGGAATACGCCTCATTTATTTAGGTCTTTGCTGGCTGTGTTCACCATCCTCTAACTCAGTCACCCAAGAGGTACCCATCTCAGTTACATTGCCTATGACAGGAGGGGCTGAATTTTCTCTGTGAGAGAGTGAGAGAAAAAACGTGTGAGACAGAGGCAGAATGGGCATCTGGATGCATCTGGCTAATCACAAGTATTGGGCCTACCTCCTGCACAGGAGAAGGGATGTTTTAGGGGAGTAGGAACAAGGATGGGTTATAGGGCATTTGAATGTCAGGTTGGTTGTTCAGATCTGCCCAGATGTGTAGCCACTGAAAGTTCCCACCTGCTGGTAGCATGAACAGCTGTGCTAACAGTGTGTGATAAGTGGAGTAGTTCCTACCAGCAGTCTGTTTCTGCAAACACTGTTATCAGCTGGCATTTTTACAGAATCCAAGGACTCTGGAAAATAAGCTCTGTTCTTTCCTTTGGAAGTAGTCTTGCCCAGTTACAGTTCAGGTGTCCTGCTAAGAAACTCAAGTTATCCTGTGGGCTGTCAGTCTGCCTCCATTTTCTAGTCCTAAACCAAAATAAAATCAAAACAGCTGTCCAATTATATAACTTACCGGGGAAAAAATAAATGGGAGAACTTGTTTTGGTCAATCTGTTGTGTGACAGTTTAAAAATCTAGCAAATATGAAACCACATACTTGTCTCATGAAAAGCTTTTCTGACTTCCTATATTTTTAGAGAAGTACCAGTCTTGGGATTTCAGCAGTTCCTTCAGCTCACTTCAAGTAGGGTAGGATGGGTTCATAGATTAGGAAGTTCTGTGTGATGGCCTCCAGCAAGACATCGCAACTGCCTTTCAGTCACCCTTCTCCAGTCTAGAGGGAGACCTCATATATCCAATTTAGCTTAGACAAGTTGAGCAAAAGTTTTCTTTATCATCTTCTTTGATAGTGAGTGAGCTCCATGAGGCCTCTTTCTGATTTGCATTTGTACAGTGCCAAGGCCAGGGACTCCTTAGTCTGAAGAAAGACCCCTACATGAGATTGTAATTAAATGAAGAGGAGTAGGCCAGTTTTACCTCTCTGATATCCCTTTCATTGCAAATATTTCTGGAGTGGGTTCTCTATTTTAAATCTTCTGCTATTGAAGGCAAAGTGACTCTGCCAACAGAAAACAGACAGAAAGTGTCTAGTCTTAAAAAAGGGGGCTAGAATTCTGTCAAAGTAGCAAATGGGTTTGAAAGGGACTGGGTTATCACTCATCAACAGAATGTTTCAATGCATTATGTGGAAGGAGTTGGATTTTTGCTACATTATTCACTGAAACCTTGGCTGCTATTGAAATGAATAGCAAGCTAGGGATGAAAAAAAAAAGAAAAAAAAAAAACAACAACAAGGGCAGAAAGCAGGCAGAAAGGATGTGAAAGCAACATGAAAAGGAATATGGGAAGTCAGGTTGACAAAGTGTCTCTCTCTGTTTCCAGTTGAGACCTATGTTTTTCCATTCATTTTCTCTCAAAGCCTAAGCTAAAAATGCAGAAACTCAAAATTTGTCAGGCTATACAGAAAGGAAAGGCACAGGATAATAATCTCACAGATGGCATATTTGCTTTGTGCAACTTTGTGGTCAGCACCACAAGGATTAATGCATTAAAAGTTGTTATGGATGTGAGAGAGATGGTTTCACAGGACAAGAAAGTACCTCAGGGTTTGCTTCCACTAAGGCAATGGGAATGTTGCCATTTGCTTGAATGAAAACAAGACCAAGTCCTTATCTGGCTGTCTTAAAATGTTACAAAACAGCAGGCTCCAGTCAGGGACTGAAGCCTCCAAGGTTATCCTGAAGCTGCTTGTTCACCACCTCCTGTTAAGTTTCCTCTGGAGGACTTGGAAGGTCTTTGCAAGGTCAGAGCAGATGCACCCTCTCCTTGTGCCACTCCTGGTGCTTGGGAGTGAGTCACCTTCTCTCTTTCCTCTGTTAACCTGGCTCTGCCACTTCAACTTCATGTGACACCACTGGGGCTAAAGTCAATGTCACCAGACTTCTTAGGAACAGCAAATGAGATACAGAGTACTCTGAGGGCTGATACAAGCCATCTGCCCAGCTTCCTTTTACCTCTGTGTCTGTTCCCAGCCTTACTTCTTCCTTTTAGTTCCTCTTGTATTTAAATACATTCACAATTTTGACTCCTTTTGAGATATTTGGCCATGACAGAGCTGCACACAGGTGCCACAAACCAGCACCTTCTCCTTAAATCTGTTTCTTTAGTGTCCCTTCAACACATGACCCTTTCATAAGCTTCAGTGCTTGTTTTCAAACTCATTCCCCTTCCCCATCTTGCAGCATCCAGCTCCTTGGACTAACTCAAAAATGCACATATCCATCTCCTCCTAACAGATGTAAACCTAATGCTCTGAACCTCCCCTCCTGCCTCTGATCCTTCTTGCAGTTTCTCACCCTTGCTGCCCTTCACGCTTTCTTTGCTCTGTGTTGATGAACGTTTGCTCTCAAGGGGAAAGAAGACCTTAGTTACGGATGCATGAAATGCCAGGGAAGTTTTGAAGAATCAGTGAGCCAAACCTTCATCCCTGCCCAGAGAAAATGGGATGTCATCTCACTTTCTGAAATAAGAGAGGCAGCCTCTTTGAGGCCCCCAGATGGACTCGCAGGTGTAGGAGCCTGTCACATATTTTGCACTGAATGCTAGGAGTGGAAGATTGCTGAAAAAGCTATTCTAATCCATCATCGCCTGCATTTTCAGGTCTTGTTTTACTGGCCGTATAAGCCCAAAGGGAACTGAGAACTAAGAGGAGCAACACCACTCACCATTTTCATGCTTCCAGCATAGCTGCCCCGTGTTTACATATCCCCAGAGAGAAATGTGAGGACTCTTTGTCTATTCAAAGACCAATATCTAGACCAGCCCAAGAGTGGGCTAACAAGCTGCCCTGCAGATAACATCAATGCCGTGATTGTCTGTAGTGCTTGGCGTAGGATCAGTTCTTTCTTGACTGCAAGATAGGAAAGTATTATTACCAAGTATTTAATTACGAGGCCAGATACTACAAAAAGCAAAGAAAGGAAAGGGTTAGTGAAATGGCCTATTTTGTTTTTCAGTAGCTCTCTTTAAATATCCCTAAGGATTTCTTACCTCCCATTAAAATTTTACCTGAAAATGCTGATTGTGAGGAATCCAGTAGAGATACAGGCAAAGAAAAGCAGACTGTTAAATACTCTTGCTGCAGTAAATCTCCAAGCACTTGAAAGCCAGTAGGGCATGGGGAGGAGAAAGGGTGGATGAAACAGGGGCTGCATATTTTAATAGGATGATTAAAAATCCTGTATCAGAACTCATCAAGTACAAGATATTTACATACAATTTTTAAAATGTTTTATTGCTCCATTCTTGCAAGTTGTACTTTTGTCTGCTGTTCCTGTCTACGTGAAAAGTAAAATTTCCCCAATTCCTGCAGAGCACTGCTTACTCTGCCCTCTTCTTTCCCTCTAAGCTTGTTGAATAAACTGCTCAGCTGAATAATCGGAGATACTCCCCTCCCCTTTTCTCCCAATCTAGCAGTCTTTCCCTCTCCAGCATTTTTTTCAGTGCTCTTTTTCATTCTCTCTGCTGACTCCATTTGCTTATGAAGATGAGAGGTCCAAAGCCACATAAGAGCCAGATCTGCCCACATTCCTGCATTCAAGGCTGAGTGTTTGTTTTTTTTTTCTCTGAAAAAGAGTATTCACTTAAAAGAAGTAGAAATGAATCTGAGTAGATAGAAAAGAGTCTGAGCAGAGCATGCACCCACAAACCTAATACAGTTTTAGAGAGGCTTAGTGAAAAATTGGAATTAGACGTCATAGATCTGGAAGAGATATCTCCTTTCCAAAGCATTTGCATGCACGTGGAAGGAGGCAGGTGGAGCTTACAGAGTTCTGACCCAGAAATGGCTGAGAGTTTGATAGCTTTTCCTATCTTAGCCAGAAACTGAGATACATGTGTTGCCTGGCTGTTTGTTCAGGCCTGTCTCTAAGGCTTCAGTCTGTTAGCTGAATGATACCCTTCCAGAAACTAACAGCCATTTGCTTGGGGCGTGGGTATAATTGAATGCACAGAGAGAACCAGGGCCAGCAGTAAGTTAAACACAAAACTGCAAGTACAGGAAGACAAGGAATGAATTAGATAAGACTGTGATCCTTCACTCTATTTGCCAGCCATTTGGTTTCTCTCTGTGCCTGTTACCATGCCGAAGAAAGCAACAACTACCTGGCTAGCATGGGGCAGAAGAAAAAGTACCACATTCTGTTTTGTAGGGCACAAATCCTACATATTGCACTTTCTTTGCATAAGAACAGTTGATGTCTGTCTAGTATCTTCCATTAGAGAGTAAGACAGCGCTCAACAAGCTCTTCAGAAACGTTAACACACAGAGACAGTATTTGCCTGCTGTAGTAACTGATTTGCCTGTGTGTATAATAAAAGTGAAAGGAAATAGAATATTACTAAGTCACCAGTGTCCACTAACTGTGAATAAGAAACCCCTTCTACGGGGGGTACGCAGAAACCCCTTTGCTCTGGACTGAACGTTGCCATCTCAGGGAAGGAAGGCCCCACTCCTCACAGCATGCCACATCACTGCAAGGCAGAAACAAGGAGCCTGTTTCCTTCTGGGAGCCGGAGAACAAAATTACTTAGGTGGGATGTAAATGAGCGGATTTGAATTTGTTAGAACAACGGAGCCAACAGTGCCAATATTGAGAAAAGCACAATGGGGTTTTAATGATCACAAACAGTCATCACCTGTATGGTGTAGGCTAGGTAAGAAACAGTCCTTTCAACATCCATGTCCAGAGGATTTATTGTGACCCCTCAGATGTCTGGTCAGGATTAATCCCCCAGTCCAGGAAAATTAAAAGGGACTAGAAAAGCCTCACAAGGGCTACCTTTATGATAGTAGCTGGTCCATTTCCTTCAGTAGCTTCACAGAACCTTTCCTTGGGTATGACCTTCCACACATCCTCTCACACAGGACTAGACAAACACCACACACCGCTGCTGCCTGGAGGTCCAAAAATACAGTGGCACAGAGGTGTAGCCACTACTACAGTGGGCACTCCAGCATGAGAAAAGAACCTGCTGCACAGCCTCAGCCCAAGCTGTTGTGTTGTGAAACCTCCATGGACTGTTCCTGGGCTGGTACCACTCATGCTGAGACACAGTTGGGTCTTTCACTGCATTGGATGTACGGCAGACAGGAATTAAATGAAGACTGTCAACTGTCTGGCTCTCACCAGTCAAGGTGTTGCATGTAATTGCCCTGGAGCTGCATAATTAAACCCAGCACATAGCTGTTAGTCAAGCACGTGAAGGCTCCTTACGTATCATTTGTGCCTTGTGAATTGAGAGGTCTCAGATGCCTGCATTCAAAGGGCTTTAGAAGAAGACTCACTGCATTCAATGCAGGGTCTGTCTGTTCCTTTTGGCCCCTGGAGGTGGGTCTGTGATGCATCACACTCCACAGTGACAAGTGGCATTGGTAAAGTGAATCTTGGATTTGATCAGAAGGTGAAATGGCGGGCAAAGAGACTCTTCAAAATGGCATGAAAGATTGTATTCTGATGTGCACAGTGCCCAACCCATGTTAACACTGCAGCCTGCTCCAGTGGCTGGCTTAATGAGATACCTTTTCCATCAGCATGAAACCCTGCATCCTTCTGTGGCTCCTAGCTCCCCTGAAAGCCATGTCAGTGTTGTGGAGGCTGTATTGTAGCGAAAACATAAATTCAGGACAGTGAGGAAGCAGTTCTTGACCCTAATAGGTCCCAGAAATATTTACAGCCAGAAAAGTCTGCTTCTACATAGCATTCAGTATCTTCATTTTGAGGTGCCTGTTGTAAGAAGGTTGTGAATTTGCTTAGAGGCTTGCAAGCACAAGCCATAAATCACACATGCAGATGGAAGTAGTCATGTCAGCCGTCTCTCATTTTTCACATATTTTCTTCCTTAGAGCACTCAGGCACTTCAGGCTTAATATCTGAAAGGTGAGCAAGCAGATACTCAGAACGAAACAGAAAGCAAGCAAGAAAAGCATAATGCCCAGTGCAGCCGGAGAACTTAGCAGGGCTGCAAAGCAAGGCATCAATTGGTGACCACCTTAAAAAAATGTAACAGCAGCACTAAGATGGGATTTGCCTGTACTCAGCCTTACGTTCACTGACGTCTCATTGCGGAGTGGCCAAATGACTCCAAGTAGACTGAACTATTTCAACATGGTACTGTGTCCTCCTGCTAGGTGAGACAGCTGTACCCACCCTCTCAGGAGAAAACCAGGACCTACCACCTAGGTGCTTTGTGCTCCCAGCCTCTTTATTTCTTTAGGTGTCCCATCCTAAACACTCTTCCTCTTCCTGCTCATTGTCTTCATCCCCCACACACCCCCACGCACGTGGCTCTGGATCTCCTCATCATGTTCTTCTCGTTAAAAGCCCCATTGTTCATTTGTTTGTTTGTTCTCTCTCTTTCTCTCCTCTTTTTCTCTCTTTCCCTCTTGTTTTTTTTTCTTTCTTCCTTTCTTTCTTTCTTTTTTTGTCTCCTCTGTTTTGTGTACCCAGGCAGCCCATTGAGTAACTTCTTTGACGTAATTAAACAACTTTTTTCAGACGAGAAGAACGGGCAGGTGAGCCATCCCCCCGGCACGCCAACCAAGCATAGCGCAAACAGCAAGCGGAGCGATTCCGGTTCTAATGACTATGGGTCTAGAGGAGACAATAAGTACCCTGCTGGCAAAGACAAGGCAAAGATGGTCTCATCAGTCGGCCTACAAGACCAACCTTAAATAAACACATAAAAATTAAATAACTTAGAAAAAAAATCAAAAACAAAAAAGCAAGAAAGAATGAAAGAATATTCCTTAGCAAGCTAGCCTCTAAACTAGAAGGATGTATATACCTTGCCACAACAGTACAAAACTGTCTATAGACAAATTTTGTATGAAGGAATGACTGTATATATATACATATATATATTTATATATGATATATAATATATATCTCAGAAACAAACACAAAAACAAACGAACAAAAGAATGAAAAGAAAAGAAAGAAAAGAAAAGGTAGCACAGATGACAAACCCAGTTCGACAGATCTTGGGTTGTGGTTTTTTTGATTGTTTTTTTTTTTCCTCCCTTTTTTTGAATGTTTTTCTTTTTTCTCCTTCCTGATTTTTTTTTTTATTTTTTTGTTTTCTTTTGGTTTGTTTCTTGTTCTGTTCATGCTCTCTCTGTGTTTCTGACGACACCACTTGTTTCCGCTCTGCTACCAGGAATTATCCCGAAAAGTTAACATGTCAGCCACGGCTTCACCTTCTGTGCTCTGCGGACACTTGTTGACGGAAGGCAACCGATGTAGACTGTCCAAGGACCAGTCCTGTTTGAGGTTCCCAGCCTCCCCTCTCCCTTCGGGAAGTGGGTTTCTCCCCCACTTCTCCCCAAACACCTCCCCAATGCACGCCTTTTTTTTTTTTTTCTCTCTCTTTTTTCTTTTTTGGTGCTCCACAAGAGAGATCTGCTCAGTTATGGGATTGCACAGTCTGTGCTGAAAGGAGGTTGCAAATTGTTGGAGTGAAACCTTTACCCTTGGCAACTTCTGTCCGCGCAGGTGAACACAGCCCGGAGGGGAGGGTGCGGGGAAGGAGAAGGGGTAGCGGGAGCGCAGTGTTTTGTGAATCCAGAGCGCGTTCTCATCAGAAACCAGCCAGGAGCAACTCAAAACTAAGCGTTGAACCAAGACAAAATTGGGGAGCTTCATCACAGGATTTTCTTAACCTTCTTTTTCTCCCCACCACCTTTTCCTTTTCTTTTGTCCTCTTTTATATATATACATGTATATGTGTGTGTATATTTTCATATAAATATACATACATACATACATATATATATAGACACAGAATATTTATTTTTTTTATACTGTATCATTTTGCTTTTTGACCTGCTGGAAGGGGAAAGGAATAAACTTAGGAGGGAGAGGGGGTTAAATGAATAAACACATACAAACAAAACATTAAAACTTAGGGAAAAGGCAACTTCTGGTAGCAAAGAAGAGGGACACGACTCTGCCAAGGACTGTCTCTCCCACCACCAGGCACAGTTGCCGCTGCTGCTACTGCTGTTCCTCCTTCGACACCTTCCTCCCCATCTGTCAGCTCCCTGCCACTGTGCCACCGTGCTGGGACCTTCTTCCACCAGCTGGATCCTCCACCACACCCTGCATTTAGAGGCAATTGTGTTGCTAGTGCTGCATTGATATCAGTATTATTATTTCTTTAAGTTACCAATTTCATTTGTTGGCTTGGGTGATTTTTTTCTAAAAAAAAAAAAAAGAAAAAAAAAAGAAAAGAAAAAAAGAAGACGAAGAGGAGGAAGAAAAGAGACTTATCTTGGGTTTTATTTCCTGTGTGTGTGTGTGTGCAAATCACTGGCACTTAGTTAATCTGAGCAAGACAAGGTGGAGTCAGGGCAACGGGAGACTTAATCACGAAGCTACTGTAAACTTTAAAAATTACTGCAAGATATTTTTATAAAGTTTTGTTTTGTTTTGTTGTTTTGTTTTTGTTTGTTTTTTTGTTTTCTGTTTGTTTTTTGTTTTTGTTTGAAGGGGAGGAGGGTGGGATTGGGTGGATGGGGACCTTTTTTGTGTTTCAGTTACTAGGTCTTGGTTATTTATATATACATATATATATATTTAAAAAAATAAGCTGTTAGATATATCTTCTGTTTAATAACTGTGTAGAGGCAACATTGATTCTTATTTATTTTGTGGAGGAGGGCGAAAAAAGACACAGAAACCCCGTAAGTGTTCATCTTGTGACTTTGAGAAAGAAGAATTGCTGCCTTTTTTCCTCCTCCTCAAGAGTTACGTGACCAAGTGTAACTTATTCTGGCCCAAGCTCAAAGGTTAAACAAACAAAAAAACGTGGTTTTACGCGTGGAAGACAAAACACAGTGAGAAGTACTTCTTGACTGAGATTTTAAGAATGTAGGCTTAGCATTAGTGTTCAGCTCTTTTATGACCTTCGATTGCTGCTCGTTGGGTTCCTATGGGTGTATGTTGTATCGCAAGATTATTTTTTTTAATGACAATGTTGGATGAGTTCTTTTTTGTTGTTGTTGTCGTTGTTGTTTTTTTTCATCATTTTTCCCCTTCTTGGACCAGTTTTACTTGTACATAGGTTTGAAGATTAAAAAGAATTTTTAAAGACACAAGTGGGGCAAAGACATTTGACTTTGGCCCTGTTTCCCCATTCCCCCAAATGGGAGGGATTTATTTTATTTTTTGTTTTTATTTATTTATTTATTTTCCCTATTCTGAACCTTTTCTCTCGTATTGCTGTGTGCATGTCAGACACCAGGGGGTGATGGCTGGGGAGGGGGGGAGGCAAGGGTGCAGGAGAGGGGGGCAGTTTTAATTGCATGACATTGCTGTAAATTAGTCTCTTTTGCTTTCGTTGTCTTTCCTGCCTCCACCCTCTCTCTACTTCTCCTCCAAGCTCCCCTCCCATCACCCCCGTCCTTCTTTTCCCTCTTTTCTCTTCCCTTGTGTATAGATTTTGATGCTTCTGTTACATTGTACCTCTACAAAAGGCTGGGATTTCAATACAAAATAATAATAATAATTTAAAAATACCTATATCAGCAAAACCCATGTGGTACAAGCAGGAAGGGGATTACTTACACAAGATATAAGAATAAATGAAAGCAATACCTCTTGTTATCCTTCCTATTTTGTACTTTGAAGACACACACGCGCGCACACACACATATACAGACACAAACTGACATTATTTAATGGTTTAAAATGGACAAAAAAATCTGATGTATCCCTTGTTAAATAACTGTGAGCAACTTTAGTTCAAAAACCAATAAATTCATTCAGTAAAGATACTAGCTGTTGAGTGTCTTGTTTATGTCCGTGAAAAAGAACCTCCTCACACCAGCATCGAACCCGGTAAGTACCATGTCCCTGCTTTCTATGCGGAAGCAGCAGCAGATGGCCGGCGTGTGAGGCAGCATCCTCCTGGCTGTGGAATTAACATCTCCCCATTAGCGTTTTGGGGTCTGCACGTGCTGCACCCAGCGTGCCCTAGTGTCCCCGCCCAGCACGCTGTGCACAGGCAGAGTTCAGCCCCATTGGTCTGGTTTTCACAGCAGTGCATTGAAAAAGGTGAATCCAAACTGAGGGAAAATGAAAACCCCCAGATCTGGCCCAGAAGAAAACCTCTGCACCATAAACTGTTGCTACTGATGATTGTTCTCATCTCTAACCTGAGCTTCTCACATTGCTTCCAGATTTAGCATAGGAAGGATTTCTCCACCCTCCCTGCCTGAAACACTCTCTCAGTCAGACACATTTGAAAAAGCTTTTCAGGTACGTCCCTGGGTTGCCTTGGGCTGTGTTGCTGGTCGGTTTGGGCATCTGGTGGCTTGTGCCCCTCTCACAGCCTCAGGGTATTCTCATTAATGCTGGATTTGTAACTGCTGGGTTCACCCAGTCTGGCTGCTTGCCTTGCAGGCTCAGAGGTCAGTGGCACACGCCTGAGAGAACAAGACCTCTCTGGATGTCTCTGGCCACAGCCATCCCCAGCACCTTGTGCTCCCCTGTCACTGCACTGGCAGCGCTGCTCCAGAACAGCTCCGCGCTCTGAGGGCTCACGGGATGGGGTGCCGGGGCCTGGGGAGGGAAAGGGGCACCCACACAGCATGGCTGCTACTGGGCATCAGCACACGGCCGTGAGGTGAGGTGGTGCTAGGCCTGGGCTGCCGCCATGCCTCTGAGGGCTGGGTTCCGGAAGGCTCCGGCTGCTGTGGAAGGCTGAGGAACCAAGGAACCACCGCCACCTCGGCCTGCTCAGCACGGGGTGGACAAGCACCTCCTCCAGGTCGTCCTGTGCACATATGGCAGCAAGAAGAGGGTGCCTGGGTGAGGTGAGAGTGATAAGATAAGGTGAGGTGAGGGTCTCAGCCCTTAGCAACTCCTGGGGTGTCATGGGGGGGGGGGGGGGGGGGGTCGCAGGAGGGCCCTGAGGTGTTTGTGCCAGTGGGGAGCAGTGTGGCCGGGAGCGTGCGCTTCAGGGCTGTGTTATTGACAAAAAATAAGCTCTTGCCTTGAAAAAAAACAGAGTGTTTAGCACGTGGGGATTTATTGGTCTGCTGAAACCTGAGGGGAAGGGGGACACAGCAGCAGCAGTGGAGAAGATGGCAGCGATCAAAAAATGGAGGGACTCACACATGCTGCAGGATTTGGGCTCTGTGACACCAGAAACCCAGAACTGGGCTCTAGCTGTGTGGCATTCGCAGCTCTGGAGCAGGAAGGAGGTGCTGGACTAGAGCACGATACAGGGGAGTGGGATTTAACAGCGATGTGGCAGCAGATCTATGCTGCTTTTAAACATTTCTCTCACTTTTTCTATGTTTTCAGAAGTATTCACAAATTTGTATGGTCTTTTTATGTCTCCAGAAGTAATTATGGTCCCTTTTATTGCTAATGATGGTCTCTGAAAGCTATAAGTAGAGAACAATGAGTTTGTAAAGCAAAGTGCCTCATGCTTAGGGCCTACCCACATTCATTCTGCCTTCTTATGTGGCCATGTTTAACCCGCTCTCTAGCTACCTGACGTTTTATTATCATCCTTAATGCATAGGAGAGAGCATGCTTTAGAGTGAAAGGGGTTTACATTTAACCTCTTCTCTGCAAAAGACTCTTTTCTGTTGTAGCTTAAATTAGAAGGCAAGCAGTAAAGGCAGCAGAGGATTTTGGAATGCCTCTGTGGTGGAGGTCTGCTGCCAGGTGCTGGCAGTTGTCTTCATCCAACCCCCCCAGGTGCTGCCTGCTAAGATGCCTGCAGCCGTGACACCTGTCCCTCGTTTAGCTGTGGTTGTGAGCTCTGCATCTCGCTATTTCTCTTTGAGAGCTCAGGCTGGGTACCTAAAACACTTGCTACATTTTACCTTTATCTCTCTGATTTTCCGTGGAGAACACCGCAACAAACAACCTTCTGAGTGTAAATTGAAGGCAGGGGAAGTGTGTAAGACAGCAGTTGACAAGTCCTATTTGTCTGCGCACACTTGCATATGAAGTTTGTTTAGGTAATGCATACATGAAAAATGCATTTATGCTCAAGGTGAACTGTTATTAATTGAACCAGTACATGACATGTGCTATATAAGCAATAAATTGTGTATATGCATCGAATGAGCAGCTGAGGCAGTAGTTGTGAGGGTAATTCACATCGCCACATGTCAGCGTACAGTCTGGGGGCTGAGAAAGAAGTCAGTGGTGTTTGACAGCATTAATGCAAATTGTCCAAGCCGTGCAAGTGATGCATGAAAATTTCCTCACTACTCAGGCTGGCTTTAATGAAAGTGATCTGATACAACTGGCTGAGCTTTAATGGTTCACGCTAGGCAGAGGCGAAGGGCAGTGTTTGTTAAACAGCAACACCTGTGTAAGGCCTCCAGGCATGCTAATTCTAGTGCCTACTGTTACGAGGTGAGCCTTTCTTCCTGATGGTTCAGACAAAGCTTTAACCCAACAGGCTTGGATGTTTTCTTACATGCTGTAGCACAATGACCACATGGATCGTCTGTTGTATGCAAGTCTGCAGGACTTCATTGTTCAGCTTCATTTTATGCTAACGATTGTACCTGAGCTCGTGAAAGAAGGGCAGAGTGATTGGTAAGGAATCAGATTTAGTTCTGAGTTTCTTATTATAGAAAACAACAGGGAGGGGAGGGAGACACTTGTTTTAAAATTGGGAAGTATCTTAGCTCTTTGTTGTACCCTTTAATCTCCTTATTTTGTTTAAAACCACTTCAACAGCTGCAGCTCCTTCTTAATTTGGAGAACAAAACCCTAGCAGTTCAACTGCCTGGGGACACTTGAGGCCACAAGTGGAAGGGAAACCCCCATCGAGGGCTAGTCCTTTCTTCTCCTTAATGCACAACTTATTGTGTGGGTTATTTATAGTGCTGTAATCTTGCTGAGTGCTGCTGAGAAAAACAGTGCCAGGCAGGCTGGCAGGCTTTGAAGGGCTTGAGAAATGGGATTTCCTGTTCCACCGGCTCAGAGCTGACTCTTCCCATTGTCGGGAGCTATTATCGCCTTCTCCCAGCCAAAGCAGATAACACAGCTTCAAGGTCAGGGAAGACACAAGCTCTCATCAACAGCATTAGTGGGAGGAAGAGCTCGCTTGCAGTCAGGGTGCGTGTTTCTGTAGCTGCTGTTCCTGGGGACGCTGCCTGTGCAGCCGGGTCTGCGTGTGGATGGCAGAGCACACAACAGCTGAGGTTGGAAGGGTTCACTGGGGACCGTGTGGTCTCACCCCTGCTCAAAACCTCTCAGGGCAGCCTGTTACAGACATACGTGCTGGGGACAGGAAAGAAATCTTGTTTTCCCATGCTTCAGCTCCTCACTGACCTGCTCTTTGCAGTGGCTTTTGCACCCCTGCTGAGCGTCATCTCTTGTAGGGACGTAGGTGAGACTAGAAGGCAGCCCTGGTCCAGTCCTGCTATGGCTATGGACTTCCCTCCGTGTTGTCTGGAACAGCAGGAGAGAGGTCAATCTAGGGAAGCAGCAAGCCTTGATTCAGGGAGCACTTTTAGATTATAAAATAAATAAATACAGTCAGAAAAAAAAACTATTTACAGTAAAGTCTCATATACGATTGAAAATCTATTCAGATTGAGACAGTGACTTCAAATTGCAGTGTCCGTTCTGTCTGGATAATTCCTCTGAGAGCACCTTCATTCCTAATGCAGCCAGTTTACAGAACGGATGAAACAAGGCTCTCCTGACTCAGTACCAGGGCATGCTGAGTTACCTGAAATTAGATTTCAGGGTAACCCTGTTCATGACAATTGGCTCAGTCAGGCCTGTTATTTTTATAAATAGTATAATGAAATAGTGATTTTTCTGCTGTCTGAAACAAATTACTTCCATGCTTCTGCTAGAGTTTATCGAATGCATCAGGGGATCTGTTGGAGCTACATTAGTTAGGGATGTTCTGAGGCTATGCAAAAAAACATTTTTTAGTAATATTTCAGATGATGTCCTGACTGAGACTGCACATCACCTTATGGGAGCACTCTGCTCCAGTTCGTACAGGGTTCCTGATACTTTCTTTTGTGCATAAATGCTGCAGTTGCTGGCTCCTGATGGAGACACCTTGATGGGAGCTGCTTGGATGTAGCTGTGCTTCACGTGGGACTTTGGCACGTCCTTTTGCTTACACTGAAATAACTCAGAAATGCTTCGAGGAGGACTGGACCCAGCGCAGGCATCTGTGGCACATAGTGTAGCTTGCTGGCATCCTGATCTTAAACTGCTAAACTTTATTTTTCTGTCAAAATATAGATTCAAAAAAACAGCTACCTTACTCACTGAGTCTGGGGGCATTTATTTGCCAGTACTTGTATGGCACAGCAGGTATCTCAGAACAAGACAGCACAACTCTCTTCCCTGCCCCTAGCTTCATGTTAAATGCATGAGATGGTGGTGAGGTGTCAGAGGCTAAATAGTTCATAACATAAAACAGACTGTGCTGGTGGTTTTCCAGGCACTAGCAGTGCTATACCTGGGTATAACCATGGGGGTGCCCCAGCAGTCCCATGGGGCAGAGAAGGGACTCGGGGAAGGCAACAGCACAGGCTTTTCCCTTAGCTGCTGCCCAAACAGGGAGCCACAGGTGTCCTTTGGGCAACGCAGGCGCAAATCAACCTTGATGGAAGGAGGAGGTAAGGTTGTTGTACAGCTTGTGCTTAAAAAGGACCAGCAATTTCCATGGTTTATGCCTTAGAAAAGACTGAGTAGGCTGGTCAAATCCATGTGGCAAAGTTAATGGCAGTAAGACACAGAAAGGGAACTTAATAAGAAATATTTCAAGAGAGACAGACTGATAGTTGTTGCTTCAGCCGATGGGCATCTGCACAAGGCCGTTGGCCTCACGGGGTTAAACTAGCTTTAGCTCAGGCTCCAGACAAACAATAATTCTGGCTCCAGGTCTCACTTCTGCCTCATTCTTCTTTGCTGTTCTGTGTGCTCAGCTCAGAGCACAGCAGCTGATACAGCTGCTGGAGGATCCTGCAGTTCCAGGGAAAACGTCCGGGCTTTGCTGACATAGCTGTGAGCTACAGGGAACAAAAGGGTGCTGCTGAGGGAAAAGCTCCTCGGCAGCGTCAGGGTCCTTTCGGGCTGTTCCTGTGGTTTGTGGTACACGGGAGTTCAGAGAAGTGCCTTGAGCGTTCCCTTCTGAGTTTTAAATGAAGGGTCCTCATAACTCAAGTGGGCTTGCTTTATAAAGCAGTACCCCACAGCTCAGTTTGTGTGATGGTCCACCCTGCGCATTTTACACTTGAGAAGAATGAAAATCTAAGAAATTTTCTTAGTTTAAGTGGAACAATTTTGTTTGATGCACTAGCTCTAGCTTTTAATCTTGTTGCTGGCATGTAGGGGCTTGCTTTTGCTTATTGACCCAACCAGGGACCAGCTACAGGCATTTAAGGAAAAAAAATATATATATACATATATATATGTAGCAGTTCTAAAAGTAGTTCCGCTAGGTAAGGAGCGTGTGGACTGCTGTGTCTCGTGGTTGATTCAGAGCTCTGACTTGTCCCTTTGTGTTTGGGGGTTTCCATGAGTGCGTCCTTGTGTGGGCGCTGTGGCATCTAGGAACACGGGAGCCTAGGTTGCAATCATTTCCCTGCACAGGAAATTTAAAGGTTCATTTGCAGGCTCTCTCTCCCCTTCCAGCGGTTGTGTGTTTCTGCAAAACATGTAAAAACTTTTAAATCGCTTTATCACCAGACTTACAGGGTTGGTTGAAAGGAGCCAACAGTTCAAAAGTTCAGGGTAGGGAAAAAAATAATTTAAAAAAAGCTGGGCAGATGGAGTGCATACTTCAGCTTTCTTCGGTTTGAATACCGGGCTTTGAAAAAAGCTCCTGCTTTCATTTCATGGGCCAGAAGTCTTTCACCAGTAAAATAAAACAATGCTCTTATAAACCACCTGAGCTATTTATTTGAGGAGCACCTGGATCAGCAATGAATGTTAATCCAATAATAACAGATAATTAAACTGTTATAATAGGTTTTTTAATCTCTCTCCTCCAGCTGTAGTTTCGCTTTTTGCCTTCATCAGGGAGACTATAATGAAGCGCAGAGGGCTCCTAATCCACTCAGAATTCCTTGACGGATTGCAGTATTTGTCCTGCTCTCGCCTTTAAGCAGTGGTTACACCACGAGACTGACTTTACTCATGGGTTGCCATCTTGTCACCAACCTCAGCCCAGGTCCGTGCCGGTGTCCAGCCACCTCCTGGCCAGGCCAGAGCCCACGGGCCCAGTCCTGAAGGCACGCAGGGGACCCGCAGCCCGTCCTGGTGGGGGCTTTGGGGCTGGGAGTGCAGGACACAAACCTGCTGCCTGTCGCCATGCCCAGCAGCTGTGGCAGAATAGCTTGTGATTGCAAGGGGCTGAACTTTGTTGTTCAGGTGGTGCTGTGCAGTCTTCTGGTGCTTCAGGCTTGAACTTTGTGTGTCTCAAACGCAAGTGGGTGCGAGGTGAAAATGTCATGAGGAAGGAGCCTTATCTGTCCGGCGGCGAACTGCTGGCCTGGCTCTCCTTTGCCCTACATGCCATCTGATTCTTCTCAAGCATTTGGGCCAGTTGTGTTCAGCGGCAGGATGCCTGCCAATGTCAGCGTGCAGCACCTGGCTACCCCGCCTGGTACCTACTTCCCAGGGTCAGCCTTCGGGGAGTGAAAGGAGGGGCCTGCTCAAACCCTTTCGGGTCAATCGGTGCGTATTCAGTTGGTGCATGTTGGCTCTTTGCAGTTCTGCAGGCCATTAGTGTCGCTGGTGTACCAGTAAATGAGTTCGCAGAGGTGAAGAATAGCACTCGCTGAGGTCTCGATGCACACCCGTGCTGAGGTTCGCACAGCCCTACCTGTCCGAGCTGCAGTCCTCGTGTGCCAGGACCGATCACTGCACAGCACCCGTTCTGTAGATTTAGGCCAATTTAACAATGTTTTTAAAACTGGTTATTTAAAGACATTTGTTGTTATTATTTGGGCTGTCTTGAAAATATTCTTAGATTAGCCAAAGCTTTCACAGTTCTGCTCCAGCAGGTACGGCTGGTCCTTAAACACAATTTATCTTCCGCTTCTGATTTTAACTCCTGTCAAAATGTTTTTTGTAGCCACAAGGATTCGAGCCTACTTTCCAGAATTGTCGGGTGTCACTAAACCTTGTTGAAAAGGACGGGATAGTACTTTCTGTTACAATTTTTCTATAGATTTCATATAACTGTAAGAAACGCGGATTATTCGGTATCAGTTTCCCATTCTGTTCTGCATTATCCTTTGCAAGTAGAGTGAAGCACGGAGCTCTCCTTGTTAATAAAAATAAATGCTTTTAATAAGCAGATATAAGTACTCTTGCTACCTGTGATACCAGTGTCCCTGAATTTGTTACAAAAGAATAGATTTCCTTTACTTTTAGTCATTGAAATCCAGACGTACTGTAGGCCTCTGTACTCTGTCCTGACACAGACAGTAAAGGATCTAGTACTAGCACGTGATGAGAGCAAAATGAAAATCCCAGGCTGGCCAAGGCAGAGAATGGGGATGAATTTCTGTATTTTGTTTGCCAGAATTTATATGAGAGTCAGGCCTTCTACCCGAGGTGCTCCGCAAGCTTTGATGCTTGGGAACAGACAATTCCTTGAGTTGATTTAGGGCATAAATCCTGTGGATGTCAGGTTTTTGTGTTTGATGCTTAGTCAAGTGCAATTAGGAGGGGAAAGGAAAACTGATATGCTTGGAAATGGAGCTTTCAAGTCTAAGAAACAGCACTGGCCTTTCCTTAAGGTCCTGAGTCCCTGCAGAAGGGGACTTCTCACTGCTGCGTGGCCTGATGGGGCTGTTCATATCTGTGAACATATATGTTCATGTCCTAATCAGCCTGATGCCTGCTGGGTCCCCAGGTCGCTTCACTGGGCTGCTGCGGTGGTTAAATCCGTGACTGCTGCCAAAGATTGGTCGGTTTTCCCTGCGCAGGTTTCCTTTGGCAGTCCTTGAGGCAGTGCTTGCTTCGGGCAAGTGTCCTTTAGCCCTTACTGCTGGCAGGTGATGCGGCGGTTTCACAGAGGCCTAAGTCCCTCGTGAGATGGCATTTGGCCTGCCTGTGCCTGAGCTGCTGCTGGGGAGGGTTGCCCTGCTCTGAGCAGGAAGGCCTCTAGCCCGGGCTCGTTGTGCCGTCGCATTTCAGTTATGCCAGGGACCAGGAAAAGGAGGAAGAGTTAAGGGGCCTCGCAGCACTTTGTGAGGGAATGGTTCCTATCGGAGCTGGTGTGCTAATGGCTGCCTTTCGGCTGCAAGGCAAACAATTAGCAGATGTGAAACCTTTGGTGGAGCAGTGAGGGTGGGATACTGCTGGTGTCAGGTCCCATCTGAAATCCTTTCTAGTGAGCTAGAGAAAGCTCTGGGTACTCTCACCTGAGCACTCAGCCACGTCGATTCCTGTTTTCTCTCAGCCATGCGCAGACCTCCCTTGGGAAAGCCTGACTGTTTGCCTGGGCTCACAGCCAGGGGGTTCTGCTGCCCTGAAAAGAATGGGGACCCCCAGCAGCATGCTGAGGGGGGATGGCCAGCTGGTTGCTGCCGTTCTCATTTCACCAGCTCCATCCGGAGTACCAGGAGCTGTCTGTGCCGCGTACGGCTACAGCACGAGTAGCTCTGAGCTGGGCGGTGGTGCCACTCGTGCTGCAGGCAAGGAACATCGGCCTCCTGTAGTAAGTTTGGCCAGGTGAACCAACAGCCTGGGTCTCTGGCCGCGGTTCAGGTGGTAGAAGGGTGTCTGTGGCTTCCAGCCCTTCTGTTACCAGATGAGACAGAGAGCTAAGGGCTGCCTTAGAGGTGAGAGGATGACGTGAGCTTGTTTGACAAAGCGTGGCCGTGTGAGATCGGCATGCTGGGTAAGCTCCCATAACATCCGATCCTTTGTGGGTGTGCTGGTTTCTTTGGCAGTCTCTTGGTCTCCTGTTCGTTACCTGACAGCGTTCCCCCACCAGGCCCAGATCCCTTCCAGCAGCTCCTCACTGTGGCTGTGTCTGGCTGGCACCAGTGGTCCCGCAGAGCAGGTGCCTGGCTCTCACTGTTTGGCTGTGCTACCTAAGTGCAGAGCGGTCCGTAAGATGCGAGGTCAATTTTTATTTAAGTTCTTGGTTAAAAGGTGCTTGGTCTGTGCATAAAATGAGAGTGCTCTGTGGGATCGCAGGCTCGATAACTTTCTGCAATTCTCAGGCAAGAGAGCAGGGTGTAGAGATGCTTTTGCTAGGTTGCGCTGGATGATACCCGATTCAATTTCTACCTTGTCACTTCTGGGGCTTTCTTTGGGTTGGGGTGAAGCTGTTCCCATGATACCTACGGTTTATTGCCTTGAGGTCAGTGCTGCAGGTGGCTGTTTCTCTCTGTGAGACTTGTGGTGCTGTTCTCGTGTCCTGTTGCTGCCAGTGGCCAGAGTCAGCTGATGTTATGGCACTGAGCTGTTGACCTTGTTGCTTGCTTACCTGCTGCTGGCGTTTGCTCCAGGTGTTGTGTGCGAAGCAGCTGTTGTCCTGGTTTTACTTACCAGTACTTATGCTCAGATTTGTTAAGGACACATCAGCCTCAAAGAAAGACTGATCACAACACAAAGTAGCTGTGTGACTGCATCAAAAAGAAAAAAGAAGTTTCAGTTTGCTGGTGTTTTGTGCTTTACTTTTACTTTATGCAGCCTCAGCTCTTCAGCATCTCACTCTTGCGTCCAGCACACCAAACATCGGGGAACATAACCCTACATAACATAGATGGAGATATTGTTGTTTTTAAGAAAAAAACTTTATCCTGTGATGGCTTGAGCTCATATCACCATGGTTTTAGGCCTGAAAATTGGTTAGGGACTGCAGAGGCAGGTGTACAGCTGAGAGTTTGTCTGACGAGGGAAGGCCTGCAAAAGGTGTGTGCTGGGGGTAAGGGGATAGCTGGGAAGGTTTCTTCTAGCAGGATGTGTAACGGTTTGGTTTGTGTGCTTGTTTTACACAGCAGCCGTGCTGCAATGGTGCTGTACTTCATTGAGCACTAGGGGAGGGGAAGAAGGGTGGACTGAACGTGGACTAATTAGGTGCCTCTGTTGTAGCAGCTTTGATCAATTTACAAAACACATGTAAGCAGACATGTGCCAATTCTGTGTTAGGAGACCTACACCCCTCTTCCAAATGCCAAGGGATTCGGGCTCAGTACTCGCACTCTGTCTGGCCACAGGGCAAACTGCGACACACACAGACGCTCACCGACAGGCTGTACTTTGCAGGCTTGGTGGCACTTGTGTATCAATAATGTTGTATTACACCATAATTCAGTAACCTCTGAAATATGCTTGGACACCTCGCGGCTGATCTTTACAGTAATATTTACGCCTGGCAGGAAGATTGTTAGTGTTGGCACTTATTTCAGTGTTTTCCTTATTCCCACTGCTAAAATCAACAGGGTAGGCCGCGCTAAAATAGGATTTGTTATTTGCTGTCTCTTAAGCTGGTTGTAAAATATGAAAAAGATCACTCTGTTAGCTGAAGCTTCTGTACTTTCAGGCGTATCAAATGTCTGCAGACGCAACTCAGGACAGCTGCCACGACCAACCGCTGGCTCTCCTGGAGGAAATATACTTCGCTGTGCTGGTAGCTGAACCAACGTGTGCTGCTTTGCCTCCAAGCATGGGTTCCCAGACTGCTCGGTCCTGTCGGTTCTCCTAGGGGAAGGTAAGGCACAGCCAAACATTTGATAGCGTCCACGCTGAAGTTTGAGACCACAACACACTGCTAAGGCAGTCTTTCCAGCGAGATGAACGGCCTCTTGTTCAACTCCAGCCTTTCCCAGGTGTGTCATTTCTAACTGGCCTTTTATGAAGACAGTGAGTGCATTTTTTTTTTTTACAAGTAGCTAATGAATGACCAGAAATACTTGGATTTGGGTTGATGGTCTTGCTATTACTTTCTTACCTTTCTCTCTACTGTATGCTGTCACTGCAAGTAGCACAGGGGCCTTACAAATGGCATTGTTCTGATAGCTTCTGCTTGCTTCTGATAAACCAGCTGATGCTAGACTTGTCCCTTGATGTAGGAAATTGTTATGGGAAGGCTCAGGTCGGCGTGAATGGAGAACGAACGGGAATTTTCATCTGCATTTGACAGCATCAGCAGGAGGACGTGGTGGGGAAGCCGTGCCCTCAAACACTTCTGCAATCTGGAAACAAGCAGGTGACAACTCTGGGCCCACAAAGCTGGGGATGTTTTCTCCCACATGCTCCTCTACTTCCCTTTTCCTGCTCTTTTTTTCCTCATGTTTATGATGTCTTGATTTTTATTCTCACTTGCACCTTTTTCTTCCTTTACCTATGGTTGCTTTTGTGTACGTCTTCACAGACTTTTTTTCTTAGCTGAGCTTTTTCTTTTTTTCATCCCTTCTTGCTTGTGCTTTTTTGTACTTGCACTTTTCCTTGTCTATTCTCTTTGCAGTTGTTCTCATTGCTCTTGAGCTTGCTCTCTTTTTCCCCTTTCCACTGACTCCCAGTGCAGTTAGAGCTCAATCAGGAAACCTTTCTAGGATTCATGCCATGTCAGTTATTAATAATGTATATACCTCAGGCTAATGATTTAAAAGCAGTAACAAACAATTCCCAGAGAGTGTTTGCTGCAGACTGGGTAGAAGCACAATTGCAAGCAAAATTTGGCATTTTCCCAACTGGAAATCTGGGGTGCCAGAATTCAGTGGACATAGTAAGAAAAAGAGTAATATTGCTGTCCAGACACAATATTGATCCAGATACTGTGATACACTTTTTGCTGCAAAGTATCCAGGAGCCCCTAGATTTACAATATTTAAGTATGTAAAGACAGGAAATTTGTTCCTTTCCATGTGTCCCTTATCCTTGGGTCTGCAGGTTTACCTGGGGAGGAGGTTCTTAGCAATACCAGAAAGGGCAACAAATTGATTATAAATGCTAGATTACAGGGTGGAAGACTCAGAACTGTTCATAAAGCTGGCTGACAGCAAGGTTAACTGCATCAGTGGTGAAAGGGAAGCCTTGGGGTGGATTCCAGTGACTTTTGACGCTGCAAACACAAAACCAAAACTTATGGCTGATAGATTTGTTTTTATTATTATAGAACAGATGAACTAAAATAAGCCAACAATATAATTTTATGCCAACAGCCATCTTTCTAGCACAGGCGGTGACGGACTCAATATACCCTTCTCCTCCCTCCCTGGGCCTCCATTCAACAGAAGCAAATGGTGGTGGCTCTTCACATGGTAAGTTTTAGACTCCAGTGATCTCACGCTTTTTATTGATAGAGATGTGCCTGGGAAAAGAGGAGGTGGGGGGAGCAGAGAAGAGAGCCTATATTTTGTAGGAGCGATAAGCAGAAAGGCTTGTGGATCCTCTTGCATGTTCACACGTTGTGACCAGGTAGATGGGACAACTGGAGAATCATGCCCACTCTCAGCACGTAGCAAGCCCCTACTTGCTACTCTAGTCAAGCCAGGAGTTGCTTCCCATTCCAAGCTAGCAAAGGGCAAGATGCACTCAACGGGGAGTTTTTGGCAGGGGGTAAGGGGCAGTCTATGGAAAACCAAACAAAAAACCACCCCCCCTCCCCCCCCCAAAAAAAAACACAAACAAATCTGCATTTTAAGCCACTTCAAAGTAAAAGTCACTTCTTATAATATAATAGATAATTTTAAAATGGCAGGACCACCATCCTAGAAAGACAAAGGGCTTGCACTCAAGACCAAAGAAAGAAAAACCAAAACAACCAAACCAAAACAAAAAAAAGCCAAGAGTGGCCCCACTCTCAAGCTTGGCTCTTCTCTAAAAACAGCACTCATCATCCATCTGAATAGGTAAAAGGAGGAGTGGACAGAAAATAAAATAAAATTGGTGCAACTTCTCGCCAGGTGGCGCATTAAACCAAAGCTCCATACAGTCCCATATGACTACACGTCCTGTGGTGGCAGCATAATTTCTTTCAGCTTTCATTGCTGTATATGTCTGTATGTATATCTGAACATATACATACACATACACACATAATATATAATATTGTTTTTAATGTTAGTTTAGATCCTGTAGGAGGGCTCATCTCTCTTTCACGTGGTTCTGTGCTCCTGCGCTGTTGTTGCTCCCGTTGCCGCTCCCGTTACTGCTGCTCCCACTGCTGCTGCAGAGGACCTCTGTGAGGTCGTCCATGATGGTGGTCTCTTTAGGGTCCACCAGGTTGAACTCCCTGATGAATAGGATAAAGTGTGTGTAGAGCGTGTTTAAATGTCCGTGCAGCTCCAGTGCCAAAGTCTCCTTAAAGTGTGAGGAGTAAATATGGGCCAGCACGTGGAACAGGTACTTGCAGATCTTCTTCACTAAGGACTCAAACGAGTTTGGGAATTCCTTGCCTGAAAGGAAGACAGAGAAACACCGTGACAGTTCCAGCTGGTCACCTTGAGCTCCACATCAGCATTTTGTCCTGGCCAGGCTGTGGGTAAGTGCAACCAGCCCACCTTAAAGGCAACTCATGGGCAACAAAGGCAGTAACTTCACAGGCAACTCACGGGCCCTGTATCATCTTCCCAACATGTTCTTTTTACAAGACGTAAGGGGAAGAGTCTAAGGTTTTAAGTGTTTTCATTTAAAGTTAAGCTTTTAAACCCTATGGTTCAAAAATCAGGAAGAAAATGTAATCATTCTTTAAACCACAATTTTTTTGATACTGGCTATAAAAATAATGAGAGGTTCTTCTGGGTTCTTATCTAGTTTGTCCAGGAGGAACAGATCTTTCTGCTGAAAGTGCATAATAGTTATGAGACCATTTAACAGATCACGAAATGGAAACTAAAGTACTTGGCAGACTTCCCTCATTTCATTATTGAAATTCTATCAAATGGCCGAAGAAATGGAAGGAAATACTGGCTGCCTTCTCTCAGGTGCGATCCAAATGATGCTTGCCTACCTGTGCAATTTGCTCTAGGGAACCTGCTTTGGCAGGGGGGTTGGACCCGATGATCTCTCGAGGTCCCTTCCAACCCCTACAATTCTGTGATTCTTGCTGGAGCATTACTCTGCCCTCATTGTAAAAGACAACGGTTGGACAACCACTGCTGGTGATGCTGAAAGTGAAACTGAGGCAAGCAAAAAAGAAAAACCTGCCATCCTAAGCGTGATGCACAACAGGAAGTACGTTACTGGTCTACAGTACACCCTGGACACAGTGACTTACATGAAAGGCCTTGTTGCCTTTTGAATTAGCATATTTAAAACAATAATAACAAAAATAACAACAAAAACTCAAACTACGCCTGGCTTACTGGGCATTGCCTCCTCCCAGATGCTTATAGGTAAATGCTGTCTGCTGAACATGCATGATACTGTAACATCCTAGTTCCCCAGCTATCTGGTGAAGGGACTCAAGAAGCCAGATGCTTTTAGTCCAGATTAAGCCCATCTACAATAACTTCTGCTCAACAAGTCTCTGTGTTTTTCCCCTTAATCAAAGGCATTGCAAGTAGCTATCTTGTTAAGTTATAAATTGAGTTAAAATTACTTTTGTTTCTTTTCAGTCCTTAAAAATCATGTTCTTATTTAATTTCTGGAGGGGAAAGGAGATTCTAAACAATCTGTTAGGCAAGGAAGACTAGCCACATTCCTGACAACGCAATTTATTTCCCCCTTAATACATTAGGGCTCTAAAGGATATAATAAAAAACCAACAAGGCTAAATTTTACTAGCAACGCACCATGTTAAAAACCCACATACTGACAGTTTTTCTCCTCTCTGAATACAGGCTTTTTCCTAGACGATCTTGAAGCACTTCAAGAAAAAGATGTCCTGATGAAATGTAAGCCAAGGGGACAGGATGGGGAGTCTTTCACCCCAGTTCCTATGCCAACAGCACAAGTCTTTGTTACTGTACAAATGAACCAAAATTAAAATCTCCCTTCGAAAAACAAGTGTGAAGTTGTCTGGTATTAATATGTATGCTGAATGCATATATGCCAACTTCCACCTTACTTATGGCATCTGCAAAAAGCCCCAGGAAGCACCTGCCCAAAGGTAAGCCTACCGTATTTTGTTGGAAAGACGTCCTCATCTGTCACTAGTTTCTGCACAGAACTCATGACGAAGTCAACATACTGAGGAGCAGTGCACTTGATCTTCTTTCCCCGCTCATCATACCAGTAGTACTGTCTGTGGAGAGAATCGACAGCGTCACCATGTTGTACCTCGGATCCTCAGCTCAACTCCTAAGAGGTTAGTGTCTAAATAATATAAAACAACAACTGCAACATTACTGAAATAGATCATCACTTGCCACTGCCAAGTAATACCAAGCACAGAAAGGCTGCTGAAGTCTCCCAGGAGGGGCAGTGACAGCTACCTATCCGTAAACAGACTGAGGGTTTACAGTCCATAAAACTGTACAGGAAGGCATTATATAACTATTGTAACACTGCTGCCTTTTAAAAAGTGATAAAACTTCTAATGTTTAACATCATACATCATCAAACAAAAATTAGTCTTGTAGTGTAGTATTATTAAATAGACAGAAGGTGGCTCCAAAACACCAGCTTTTTCAAAGCTGGTGCTCTGAGATACTTGTAGTGTTTTTGAACAGTACAAAACCTGTTCCAAAATCCTATCTGGGGAATGTTTTCATGGCCCTTTTGGACATCCCTACCTATATGTGCCTCAAAAGCCTGCTCCTTTGTTTCCAAACACCCTAAACGAGTGGAATTTACATTTTACACTGCCACCAGGGAATAATCCTGTTGGATTTTAAAGGAACAGGAAAAATTAGCATATTGTGAGGCTTTTCAAAAGCAACTGTAATCATCATCTTGATCAGCTGCAGCCACTGAAATAAAACAGAAACATTCCCTAATAACTATTGCAGTCACCTGAGAGAGGAATCTGAAGGCTGTAAAAGAACTCAAACTTTTGTTCCTTTCTTTTTTTGTTTCTTTAAATCATGGTTAATTAAAGGATGCTTAATTTGAGGGTGGTGAGGCACTGCAACAGGCTGCCCAGAGAAGCTGTGGATGTCCTAAGCCATTCTGTCATTCTCAGAAAGCACACTGCTGTTACCAAGAGCAGCTATCCACTGTAAGAAATGGTTTTGCTGATTTCTTTATCTGAAAAACTTTTTTTTTTTGGTCTATGTCACATTAGAGTTATCTGAGTTCCAATTCCTGAACTCTTCCTTCAAACAGTGTAAGCTCCAGGTGCTGGCCATTATGAGACTGATAAGAAATCCATTGTATTGGACTTCTCAGTTGCTTGATAACATTTTTCTTTCTTCAGTGGGAAGTTTAGACACTTTTGGACACTTTTTTTTGGCAAGGAAATAAAGATTCAATGTTGTTTTTTTTCTGTATCTAACAGGACTAGACTGTTAAACTAGAAGGACCGACAGGTGCCACTTGGGAAGTGGAGTTTTACGTATACTGACCAGCAGAATAGTCCTGAAGCAACTGAAGAAAAATGGTATGTAGCAACTGAAAAGTTCTAATTGACAGCTTGTTTTCATTGCCCGGAAAGATTCTTCAGGGACCTGAGGGGGGTGATGTGAAGACAGTAAGGAACAGTTCATGCCCCAAGCCATATGAAGACAAGAGGAAACAGTACAGAAGTCAGCTCAGACTTTAAAGAGAGGAAATACAATTGAAAACTAGTTCTGCAGACACCTAAGGTTTAGAATTTGTCTTTCAGTGCATTTTCAGCATGTGGTGCTTGGTCACTCCATTGTTTACTGGAGGTAGCAGGACGGCCTGCAAAAGGGCACAAAAAGGTAAGTGAATGGAAACAGCAGGAGTTAAAAGGTCTTTGCAGAGCTATGCCAGGCATCAACACTAGAATTTAGGGCCTTAGGGGTGGGCTCTGCTCATTGCTGCTCACTTCCTTTATACAATCCACATGTAGGGAATTGCACAATGTGGTGTGCAAACCCAAGCCATGGTCCCTCCTTTGTCTAGCCCTGTGTTAAGCTGGAGGAAGGCAGTTCTAGGCAACTCTTGACTTATTTTGGGTCTTAAGACCAGAGCAGCAGCAGACTGGACTGTCTGCTCCTCAGCAGTTCCTACATGCTGCAGAAATCCTCAGCTACAAAACAGAACAGTTTGGAGTTGCCCTTAGGCACAAACCCAAATCTGGATAATTGGATTTTAGTTAAAAGAAACAATTTGGCAACTGTGCAAGTTCACTTACACAAAAATGTAAGTGAATAAATCTGCTACAACATCCCACTGTACATCCCTTTTGCCTTTCCTTAACAGTTAAGCTGATTATGCAAAATGGGAATTCAGAAAAATCATTAAGAGTAAGGGGATAACTACAGGGATTGTCCTGTTTGATAAGAATCATTTGTCTTCCCTGTGTTTCAAGCTCTGTGAACAAAGTCTTCACGTGTCTTGAAGAAAGAAAGGAAGGAGCCCCTGGCGTGCCACAAACATCTCAGGCAGGGAGCAGCTCCCACCGCGCTGGAGTTATCTCCAGGTTGGGGCCATCGAGGGGCTCAGCTGGGCACAGAAGTCTGAGTGCATTCCACCACTGGCTCTGTGACAGCACAGCCCCATATTAGGCAAGGGATGGGGAGCAAACAGGACATGAAGACAGACACTTAAAGGCACTTCTCGAAAAGTGCTTACATGATACAGATTTTGATTCCATTCCATATGTAAAATTTTGGCAACTTAAACTTTCCCAGTATGGAGAGCACAAGGAGTTTGCAGCTCCCATTCTAAGTCCCAGGGAACAATTACTAATGGGTTTAACGTAGAAAAGCCTGTTATACAAATAACAAAGTAAAACAAATACGGAGTCAGTCACAGTGCCATGTCTTAATATGTGTACATATTTTATCCCTTTCCCTACAAAACATTCTGGTTTTGTGCTGGCGAGTTTAAGGAGGACCATACAGCTGTTACTGCACACAGAGAAGCCATGGCAGACCAGAGGCTACTTTAGTATATAGGAAAAGCTTCTGTAAGGAGGGAGAGGCAAATGCACTAGCGGTACGATGTCTGGAAAGGAGGGTGAGACAGTCCTGCTATAAATGCCAGAAGACAGGTTATGAAGAAGGAAGGATAGCAAATTGTATAAAGTGCAAGGGCTGTAATACAGTGCTTGGCAGCAACTTGGAATAGCTTTGATGGTTTGACGGGGCAAAACAACATTTAGATGGAAAAAAAAAAAAAAGGAAAAAAGAGCCACTGTGTAGAAGCTCAGGGAACTGAAGAATAAGACACTACAGAACATGCAAGTTTGAGTTGCAAAGAACTTCTGTAGTCAGGGACACTAAGGATAACACAGACAGGAGATAGATTGCAAGATTAGGGAAAAAAATGAGTAATAAGGAATTTATTCCTTATTCCTTAAGGGGTTTTAATGGACCAAAATGAGACTTCTCACTCTTATCTGTAGGCTGCTTAGAAATTTGTATCACTTCTTAATTTCTGCCTGGAGAGTTTTGTAATCTCAACCTAGTGAACAGCACTCACACAGGCTCTTAGTTATCCACTCTCTTCAGCACTTTTTAGAAATTTTGCCCCAATGTCAGCTATAGAGAACCAGTTTACAGGCCATGGTGGGGAACCTTAGCTTGCCTAATAATAATAATCTATAATGTATATAGTACCTGCTTTACAGCAAGCGATAAACTTATTAATGAACAAAATTAAGTGACTTCCCAAGTTACACTTGGGTGACCCTCCCTAAATTTCAAAGATAAGTGGTCATTCCCTTATTTTTCTTGGCATTATCCCACCTTGCCAGCAAATGCTTCCATCTGTCCTACAAGGAGACTAAGCTTTGGTCAGATGTCTCTTTGTGACCCTAGGCAGAAATTCTCTTTCTCACTGTGTGCAGATGGCTGTGTTATCTCATATATCTGACAGAGAGCTGAAAGCTGCATCTGTCTGCAGTTTGTCACTTGGCTGGAACTTCTGAGATGTTAAAACCTTACCTCGAATGTTAAATTGCAACTTGTGTTTATTTTGCCAGTAAGTCCTCTGAACTTAGGATTGAGTATTTGCAGTGAGTTTGAATGCAAAGGAACTAGACAAGCAACCTGTTCTGCATTGTTAATTCAACATCCCAGCCATAAATACAGAAAGCCTTCCTTAGGTACGACCAGAAGGGTGTGATCCAAAACACGCCTCGGGGAACTGGGCAAGGAAAGCACATAGGAGGAACAAATGCAGAACTTCACACTGAGCTAAAGAAATCAACACTGCAAAAAACAGCCAACATCACCCTTATTCCAAAATACTGGCATGCTGTGGCAACCTAACACACAGGTAGCTGCTGCTGCTGAACGCACACACATCACAGTCACAGAAGGTCAGACCAGGGCTGTCTTGTCAGGCTAATAAGCAACTGACTCTAATGCTTAGGTGATGTTCTTCATGTACTACAGACAGGTCAGAGGCAGGACAAATCACATCAACTGGTGTTTCTCCTACACAACAAGCACCCATTTAACCTTACTTCATTAGGACAAGATTTTAAAATTAAAAAGTCAGGGGGAACGTATAGCTTTGTAATAGTCACAGTTGGACATAAACAAGCATGCATCTTTGAGGCAGTTCTCCGTGTTTAGGCATCTCTCTTCCAAAAAAGAAGAATGAGGAAAGGCAGAACATAAAGATAAGGAATATCCAGAACTGTCATTGGAGATATTTGGAGAACACAATTATGAACAGGGTCTTCAAAACTGAACTGCACTGAGGCATAGAGCTAGATGAACAGCAGAATGAAATATGCAACATGAATCAGTCATCAGCCCCCCAAGTACAGGAAGATAACTGAAGTTGTTCTGATTTAGTTAAACACAAACCATTTCAAGCGTTTCACACAAGTGTAGCCATGTTTCCTGTTATTCCCAAGTAGTGCAATTTTCAGTTTTCCAAAACAAAGGATAGGAACATTCAGCTATTGGTCCTCACCACTAAAAATACAGACTGCAGCTGGAGCCACCTACAGACACTTCCTTTCTTTATTCTGCAGCACAAGCTGCTTACAGAGAACTCTTGTTTAAGAGTCAATACAGCAGAATGGAGCAACGCTGACTAGCCTCTCACCATCTCCTTTTAGCCAACATTTCCCATCAGACAAGCCAATCAACAGTTAAGCTCAGTCCTTTGGACAGCCAGTGCTACATCAGGAATTAAAACATGAGAAAGCTTGGGAACAAGAGTCAACAAAACACCCATTTTACTGATCACCATTTCTCATTTAGAGACATACTGTCTACTTTTGATAAAATCTGAGTCCAGCAGAGATTTATTACTTTCTGTTCCAGCCTGCTTTCAAAGCCCCTAGCACAGCCTTTAATTCTCTACTGACAGTTATCTTTCCAACTTTTACATGCAAAAATATCCTCTGTACACTTTGCATTCTTCAGAGCATTCTCAAAGAAGGCCCCTGATATTAATTTCAAGTGTACTAGATAGCCTAGCACATTAAGCAAGGATTCCTTTTAAGCACTAAGTAATTATCATTAGAGATACAATACAGAGCTCTGGTTCTGTTCCATACATTTCCTAGGATGCCTGTTTGATGTACTATAACATTAACAGCTCAGTCTTCTGTTTTAAAATCCATCTTAACAAAATTAATCCCAGGAAATGCAAGAGGAGGGAAGAATGGGACTATCAACACATGTGCTGGAGAAAAAAACACAACAGGCTTATTCATACTCAAGTGGATCTCATTTTCCATCATGTTGGACTGTGCTAATCAAGAGCAGGAGTTTATGGTAACTTTTTCTTATATTCACCATGTACAGCAAAACTACAAAGCCTTCTTTCATAAGTGACAGTTAGTCAATGTTTAAAAAGTCCACTAAGCCCTACACAGGGAGAGCGCCAAACCAAAACGTTTTCTGTGCTCTTTGCAAAGCTGCCACTTGTGCCCTCTGTGCCCAGGGGCTCAGGCAGAAAGCCAGCAGCTCACGTCAGGCTCGAGGTTATCCATCAGCAGCCTGGTGCTCTGTCAGTACTCTGGATATCAAAAGCACCCACTGAGGTTTTCACAATTCATTTATCCTTCCCTGCCTCCTCTGGAATCCCAGCAGTGGTACCAGTAAGGACAGTTTTGCCTTTTTTCTGCTTCTCCTCCCTCCAAGCTAAACACATGGCAATTTGCCTCTCTGATCTGACCTTATAAAACCAGCTCAGAACAGTCAAAGATCTGGTCCTCCTACTCCTTCACAAAAACACATTGCCACCACACTTCGCTACTGAGGGGAGGGAAAAGGATACACAGCTTCCACATCCTGATTGATTGAAGAGATGTGCTTGCCCAGTGCCAACTAACACCAAAATTCTCCCCCAGGCCACACTCAAGACTTCACGGAAAGCCCGTAATAGTAAATACTGACTTACGTATTGCACACTGCCATGGTCTGACACGACTCTCCTGTACAGAATTCTGAGATTGTACTATATTGTAAGTTGATGTGATGAAAGAAAGTTGTTGCTGAAAAATAAACACAAAGGAAAAGAAATTCAGAAGTAAAGTACTTTCAAACACTGCTTGTCCTCCAGACAATTATTTAAATAGATCAAGTGAAGTGACCTCAGTGTCTTGGAGCTTGCGTATATATTTAAACATGATTTAGTTAAACGAGTCTAATGATGAACTGCAAAACAAAGAGGTACAGAGAATGAAAGCTCTTGTTTTGATTTAAGATGAAAGCGCCATGATGCATCAGCTGTTATTACTCACTAAGCAGCGAGACTGGAAAGTGTCTCTGTCATCATCAGCGTTACCTTTACAGCAGAATACTCTACTCCAAGCTGAAGGCAAACGATTTGCTACATTATTTTGAAGTCAGACATAAAATGCACAGTGGCTACAAAACAACATTAACAATCCTAATGATATATCTTAAAAAAAAAAAAAGCATGAAAACTAGTACAATTCTACTTTTTAAAAATCTCCTAAGATATTTAACATTTTGCTACTCCTCTGGGGCACCTCAGTTTTCTTAATGAGCCTCTATAAACTTTCCTGGTGCAGTTTAAAGAACTTTCTTGCTACTACCACATACTGTTGAAAATACAAACAAGACTGGGTCGAGGCTGCAGGTTAGAACTGGCAGATGAAGCAGCAGCACATAAAAGTATCGTACGTCAGAACTGAGATGCACAGATACAGCATTCAGTCACAGTACTCAGTCACTTCTTTGAGTTCCGGCCTGACTATGGTTTAAATTCACAGTAATTCCTCCAAAGCTTGGAAGGAATGGAGAACAGAAATCTAACCAAAAGACATCAAAACGTCTGGTTTTAAGCATAACTGCCTTGCATATAAGTTTTACTAAAGAAGCATTTTTACAGTGTTTTTGGAAAGCCAATAGCTTGAGTCAGAAACCTGCTGAACCAGCAGGTTTAGCAGAGCAGTCGAAGACGAAGCAATGGTCCTCAAAAGAGCATCAGAAGCCCTAATGCCCTCAGTGCCACTGTGGGTGAGTTGGAAGGAAGAAACGCATCAAGCATCCCCTGCTGCTGAGCACAGCTGGTTTGTATGTTAAGACAGCTTAATTACTATGCAAGGTATAATGGCATGCATTATGCAGTACGCATAAATAGTCATTGCGTGTTTTTCTAAGCACTGAAATCAGTAAAAAGAAACAGTGAATGAGTGCCTTCTTGGGCGTGGACAGCAACCTCAGAGCTATACGATCGCAATACTCACTGTTGCTGGCTAGCCACTCGTTGAGGTCTATTTCTCGTGGTAACATCACTAGCTCCTTAAATTCGAAGTCAGTAATTCTGGATTTTGTGTATTCTGGCTCTAGGTAAAGCTTCTTCTCTTCCGGTGCTGGCTTTTTACCGTTTGGCTTTCCCTTGGACTTCCTGCAAGAGATTAAAAAGAAAAGAAGGGTTACCTCTACTGCTGATGAACAGCTATAGAAACCTGAAAGAAGTTGGTTTATACAAAATCCTGTATTTATATTTTAAAAAATTATAATACATTTGTATTTATATTATATTTATTCCTGTTTATAGTGCTCCTCCTGCCTTCCTTCCCATCAACTTAACCTTTTTTGTTGTTGTTTATTAAAGCAAAAGATTGTTTTTTAGAAAGTGCATTTGATTCAGTCACTGTTTTCACGTTACTAGGAAAGTTTTGAATGGTTAAGAAACTTGAGACTGAGCCATTCCGTCTCCATTGTCCTTTTGTAAGTTTAGATTGCAAATCATGTGGGAGAGTGACAGTCTCTCCGTACACCTGTGAACAGTCGTGACAGCAGCATGGCACTGTGCCCAAAGGAGCTGCTCTGATGTGAGTACACCAACAAGCTGCTGCATCACAGGTAGCTGTCACCTGCAGAACGGGAGCTTGAGGGACAGTAAAAGCAGACTGCTGCAAGAAGATAGCTCTCATTTGGAAAAACGCTCTTTCCACACGATGTGCTGGCACTGCTTATTCAGAGCCACAGTGTTCCTTGGTGCTGTGGCACTACATTCTCTGGTATTCCACACCATCTTCTGGAAGCGTGCATTTGTGACTTCAGCTAGAAGCACTGACAACTACAAAAACACCTCCTTTCTCAACTCCCATTATATCTGATCCTAGTTCAATTTTTTTTTCCCTGAAAATCCTGCAAAATCCAATGCAAAAAGCTACTGGCAGAGCTGCATCATGAAATAACCCTCTGCTTGTGTTTATAAAAGCCGACAAAGGGCATTCCAGAATCCCATAAAGTGCATTTACCTCCACAGCATATTGTGACATTTCTTCTCCATTTTCTAAAGCGTTTGTTGTACCCAACCAATATTCCTGGGGTGGGGGCTCAGTACGGACATTTGAGGAAGGACAGTGGGTCAGCACTTTGGCTTTTTTAGGCTGTGTGGTCAAACAGCTGCAAATCCATACACTTCTAGTTATAAATTCCAGCTAACCAGAAACAGAAGATGTATTTCATGGTGAGGGACACGTGCAGTAAGCAATACTCACTGTGCATTATCACATACACACAAGGAGATGTTGGTTTTTTTTAATGCCAGATTTCCTTGGTTAAAGAGCAGGTTTTTAAGGGTCTGTGAAGTCAAGACAAGCCCAACTTTGCAGATGAGTGTGTTAAGTTTGCTGCTGAAACTCATCTGGATCCCATCCAAAGGAAATTGACCTCACATTATGGCTCTTAGCACACTTCAAAAAATCTTCCACCTGCGCCCCTAAGATAAGTGCTTGATTTTTGCTATGAGGTTGGGATGCACATTTTTCCTGGAATGGTGTTTCACGCGTCAGTGCTTTCCCCAAAGAAAGAATAATTCTTTGTATTTCTCTCTTTATGGGCTCTTTACTGATCTGTACATTAAACCTATCTTCAGAATGACTCATGGTTCACATCTTCAACACTGCAGTAGTAGGGAGAGACCTTGATTTGCCTTCTACAAGAGAGGAATGCCTGCCATAGCTTACTACAGCTCAGTTACCGGGACTGCCACTGGTTACTGCCTAGAACTTGGGTTGAGCCTTGTCATACTTCCCTCTAAGCAGTAACCTGCGACTGGAGGGACTTTATGACCAGGAAGGAAGGCCATCTGCAAGGAGAAATCAAGGAAAGCTTCATGATGGCAGTACGATACACACTTACACCCTCACAATGTATTCACAAGCCATAGATGCGCAGGAACCATCGCAAAGAGTTCTCCAGCAGGGAAAAGACGGTCCTGCTGCATTTCCACACGTGTAATGTCACCATTAGAAAGAGGGTGCCTGTGACATGAATATCCTTTTAAAGACTACATATACAGTAGGAGAATAAACTAAAACCAGTATTTACAGAGACTAGTTAGTTTACTGTGTAGCTACTTCTCTTGCACATTTCCCTGCCATCTCCTTTTTCCACTGGAATGCCCTTCAATTCAAAGGAAGCCAGCAAGATATGTCCCTTGGGTTGATTTAATGAAGCAACCTGGACTAATTCTCACAGCTGGTGCCCAAAGGGATGTCTTAGATCCTGGTTCTTAGCTAAGTATTCTTGTCTTCAAACCCTTACGTTTGCAAGATTGCTTTTGAACCTCACCATGTAAAAATGACCTGTAGATAAGAAAGAAACGACCATGAAAGAATTGCAGGAAGGCATTGAAGGTATTTAAAGGTATGATTCTGTGTCCTTCATTTATGCTTGGGCGTGAGGCTGCAGGTTTTCACAGAACTTGATAATACTCAAGGAAAACATAATGGCATGAAGGAACAGTCTTGCTGGATAGCCTGTAACCCGACTTTATCACAGATGAAGCAACATGTTTGTCCTCTTTCTTCTGCAGGAATACCATGTTAAGACTTGAAACCACCCTACCCTGACAGCAAACACCATAAATCCAGTTGATACTATGCACTTGGCCCTGAGCTAGCCAAAAATACGTGAGGCCACTAATTTGCTTAATTCCAAGCACAGGCTGCCTTACTCCTAGGCTGCTAAAGCCAGGCCTGGCACGCTCCCTGCCGTACCTTCACTGGGCCTTTGACAGACAATACGAAGGTCAACCCAGAATATACTCTTAGGCTGTGGTGGTTTTTTTCAGCTGGGTGGTTTGCCATTTTGGTCGTTTATCTAGGGGGGAGGAACAGGATTCTGACACTGAAGGATAAGTTCATTTTTTAAGAGAAAAAGAAACTCTAAAGAGAGTTATAGTTCAGTAACACTGAGGCAGAAAATACCCTCAATGTAAGACTGGTTTGACAAACCGCGTTAACCACCTGGGGAGGAAAGCTATCGGTGCTAAGCAGTGTGGACAGAACAGAGTTTGTATCTTTGCTTTACTCCAGGATAAACCAAGGTCCCCGGGTCAGGGCTGCACCACATCAGCTTAGAGCAGCTTCTGAGAGGAGGGGTTAGGGGACGGGGATCAAACACGGAGGGATGGGGAGGTGACGGAGCCAGGCCTTGGAGGAAAAGCACGCAGGGCAGGCATGGGAGGCCGAGGCAGGCCTTCCAGCAAGAGCACGTGCATCACCTTTACCTTGTCCTCCCTTCAGCACCTTCTCTCCAAGAAACCCAACAAACATTCTATGCTAGATAGAGTTCACAAATGTGCTGATTATACGTGGTCCTTTTACAAAGCCAACTCATTCCCACACATTAGTACATGCAGGCACTTCTCAACAGGCTGCAAGGCTTTCCACAACTGCCTCAGTCTGGAACTGGATCGCCTCAAACAGAAGCTTCCCAACGCTCTGCCTGGATTTAAGAAAGAGCTGGACTCGTGAATACCATCACTGAGCCTGCAATGAGGCCCCTAATCACAACTGTCACCGATACCCAGCGGGTTTTACTCACACCACTGAAACCTGAATGTCCGAGTATCATCTGCAGCACAAACTTCTTTTTAACCTTTTGCAGCTGCTGAGGACTAACACAAGACCCCAGAAAATTGTTTCTACCAGCAGATCTTCATGACCTGCTTGGGATATTACATGGCTCAAATGTTTTAAGTACAAACAAAATAAATTCCAGTCTTAACATCGCCAGGTTTTAAATTGGACCACACATCTTCCCTCAGGCACGACTCAGGTTGTAAAATCAGACTTTGTAGTATTAATTTAATCATGCTCAGCCTGGGTTGCAAAACCGTAGGTTTAGGTTAGAAACTGTCAATAGTGGTCGATACTAAAGCATTTTCTTTATAGACTTACAAAGCTGGAGCATACAGCAGTATTGAGAAAACAGTTCAAGAAACACGATTCTGTATGATGAAGAGTCAACAAGTAACAGCTCTGTGTTCCAGATAAACCAAGGCTCAGACGTTCAAAATTAACAGAAGTACCAGAAAGCCTAAAGCTCAGAAGTCTGCTTCCTTGCTTCTGCTCTCCCCTCCCTCCAAACTCCTGTTGTTTCAAAGGCCTGTAAGAAAACACCACCTACGTGGAGCCAACTCCCAGCGCGCAAAGAGAACCATCCGTCACTCCCTTCGTGCTGCCGTGTTTACATGCAAGAGGCCTTCCTCAGTTTTTCATTTTGAAGCACACAAATATGAAAAATTACGTGTTGCTGTTTCTGAGGTGTCCCAGAACTCCCTTGTAAGCGAAGACTACAGCAGCTCATAAAGCAGCATGTTCGAAACCAGCTCATTCAGCCTGCTTTCAGGGAAAGGAAAAGCGTCAAGAGCTGTGGAGACCTACTGTTCTGTCCAGGAAACACCACAATCCATCACCTACAGATTATTTACTGGAAAACGTAACTAAATGTCATGCAAGACCACAAAAAGGGCAGTATCTTTCAAAACATTACTGAAGCCAACAGAAGTCCTGATTCCTGTTTATCTGTGTTTTTCTTAAAAAGAGAGAGAGAGAATTCTGTTCAATGTATCTTAGCACTTATGTGTCAGATCAATGCAACTCCAAAGCAGCTGGAGGAAGAACTGCTATGCAGCACCATGGTGGAGGTCTGCCAAGGTTAGCCCAAAGCCTGCCTATCAGTGCTTGGCTACTAATTAAGGGAAGAGACATCTTTAGGGAAACTATGGAGACAGCACTGAGCAGCTTTCATTGACAGGTAAACCAGAGTACGAACTAATCCTTCAGATAAGTCCCAGGATAGGTTTGTGTGTGGTTGGTGTTAGGCACTCAGTTGAGTATGATGCCACAGGCCAAGTCACACCCAGGAAGAAGTTTCAGAGAGGGAGAAGGGATGGGAGATGGCACACGAGAGGTTGCTCACGTGAAGTGTCTTAACAACAGGTTATACGAACCGGCTCCAGCCAGAGAGAACGCTCCTTGCTGCTCCTGCTGCATCCCGTACTCAGCCTCGTGTTCACCTGAGAAAACACAGCGGCTGGAAGCTTGCCTGGATCTCACTGGAGAAAGAGACGTGTAAGACAACACCACCGAGTAACAGGCCCGCTGGGCCACGATGATCTTTTTCCTGGACTAACTGCCTCGTTAAGATCGAGCACAAATGCCAATTTCCCAGGTTGCTCTGTTAGCCTGTCTCAGTTAATCAAGATTCTCCTCTAATCTCTCTCTCTCATTTCCTTCTTGATCAGATGCCCAGTAGTTTCTTGGTCTAAAAAACCTTCTTTGGAGCATCTTCAAAGCACCATCCAGGTATTTAGTTTTAAAACCATAAGAGGAAAGTATTATTCCCCTTTCATACCAGAAACTGGCTGTAAGGTTCAAAGTTTATTCATTGTACAAACACTAAGGACGTGCTTCCATTACAACTGATACGGTTTGTTTCAAAAGAAGCACATGGGAAGCAATCTGATTTAGCTGAAGACGTGTCAGGGACACAGCGTCCACAGCATGGTCATGCTCCTTAACCTGATTTGGTTCACATCGCTTTGGAATTGTACCAGGCGTCCACGGTTTTGGTATGTGAGCCGCATTTATTACAAGTTTGATCACACATGGGACACCTGTGGTTTATGAAATGCCAAACTTCACTAAACTGATCATGCATTTTAAGATCTTTACCAATTCAGGATTCCTTTTTCCCAGAGGGAACCAGCTGCCCAGCACTGCTCTAACCGTATCTTGCTGTCTCCAGCAAGCTGGGCAGTTTCTGACACCAGTTTGAAAACTGCAGCCTTCTCAGGGTCAAACCACGAGGCTTCAGTCGCCATCTCCTACACCTTTCACACCCAACTCTCTACACCCTGGGGTGAACGGCCATTTAGTTTTTCTTTTTAAAATACAAGTCACCAGTTTCTTTCTTCTTTTTAATGTGGCAAATCCAAGGTTATTTTGTTTGTTTGTTTCCAAAAACAAACACCACATGGGAGAGTGACTTTAGAAAGACTTTAAAGTCACTTTGAAGTGACTTTTAAAAAGTTATATATATATATATATATATCCTATATATATATATATATCCATTATGGTTTTTGGTAGGATACATATATATATCCTATATATATATATATATATATGTATCCTACCAAAAAACATAATGGCAAGGAAACAGAGCTGTAGGCAAAACATTGTGCCCTGTGGATCCTGCACCAGTTTCAGGTCCCAGCCAGGTCCCAACGATGCTGGTTTCTCTTTGAAAATCAACAGAGCAAGACCAGCAGGCCTTAAGTGGCGAATTTCTCCCTGCTTGCAAACTTCAAAACTCACAAGGCACCTCAAGTCTGCGGGGATGAAAATTGCCACAGATTATGAACCTTGCAACACAAAGACGCTTACTTTGTGGTTAATATTTTTTAATAACTGCTATTATTTATTACCCAAGGTTAACTGGTATAATTCCAGGAATCACCAGCAAATTTAGAAAAGAAGATTTCTCAGGTGTGACAATCTAGCTGATGTATTCAGTGCTGGTGAGAGGAGAGTGAGAGCCTGAGGTTCATAGCAATGCCTACAGAAGCAGCGCAAAAGGAAAAGTTTGTTTTAAGGAAGATCAAAAACAAGATGCCCACAGAATATTACAAAATATAAAAAAATATACCTAAGGCTTTAGGGGGCTATTTTCAAGAATCTAGTTTATGCTTTACAATTTATATGGTTCACAAGCAGGAAAATTTTAGGGTTGAATTGTTGCATTCCTGACCAAAACACTGTCATGGGAAACAGCCTTCTGAGAATGACAGTCTCCAACAGCGACACCGTATCACACCTCGCCCAGGTGTTCCTCCAGACTACCACATTACTGCATGTATCAAACTATCTCTGCCTTTGATTTTCATCCTGTAATTTTTTCCTTTCTTTCTGAAATACCATGTTTTAAAACATCCTCCACAGATGAAGTATTACAAAGTACTCTTGCCAAAACCTACTTTCTTGGTAATCTGAGGATGGGGGTTAGCTTCTTAAAACACAAGCCAACGCAGAATTAGTGAGGCAGCGAGCCAACATTTTAACGGTGTCTCTTAGGCCAATCCTTATGACCACTTTCACGTTTTTACATCTTGCAGTGAATAGGGGGTTGTAATTCAAAATTAAAAGCATGCTGGAGGCTTTCACTGCAGTTTCTCTCCCCTTCCCTTCTCGGGGTAAGGAATCACAGTCAGTGTGTGGAACAGGAGAGCAAACAAAATATCTGAAAGTAAAAACTCTGAATCCTCATGCTCTTTCCCTCTAACGCACTCCCCCTTTGCAGAAAGGAAAGAAACAAAGCTCTCAGCCATCCTGAAGGCTGCAGCTTTGCAAGGAAAAGCAGGCTAACTGCTCCCAGCTTTGCTTATCTTCTATTTTTTCCATAGCCCTTTACCGGAAAGAAGTTATCAGTTAAATTCTGGTCAGAAACGCTCTGCGCAAGTATGGGACGCCAGAACCTATTCATGGCAGGAAGGAAACAGTTTTATGAGCTAAAATGTCATTCCCAGCAACAACCTCCCAGCACGAGCAGCGAAGCAGCAGGTCACACCAGCCACAAACTCTCAAATGCTGTTTTCCTACCCCAGCCACCCCACCTCCCACAGCAGTCCGTAGTCTTTTGCCCTCTGAGAGGCGCAAGGACTGGTGGCTTAAAGGCCGCAGTCACCTTAAAGTCACCTTCTGGGAACTCAGTGCCTTTATTTGTCTGTACAGCAGGCACAAAAGGCGGAATTAAAAGCCTTGTTTGAACTTCACTGAAGTTGAAAGTGAGGGACTTCCTCTAAAACCATACAGATTTAGTATCCCTGTGGAGAGTTTTCTGCAGTCACAGGTCCTGTTTTAACCAAGACCAGTGCTAAGCCTTCAGCTGAAAACGCCACGTGACAGCACGCCCAGACCACGAATCCTGGACGTCCATGCATGCATTCAGGGCTGGGAAAGAAAAGACCGTCAGCAGGGGAAGGGAGACTGCAAGGTATTAGGACGCAAGCCCAAACCCACTGCATCCTGCAAGACAATTGCTCATGGATTGCTGTGGTCAGACTGTTTCTCCAGGGCCTGGGGATGGGAAGGAGACTGCGCGCTTCCAGACCATCTCCGCTCTCGTTTCCTCTCGCCCCAGGTCTCTGACAGACCCCGGGACCCCAGCTCCGTTCCTCCCAGCTCCTGCCCTGGGTCAGTTCCAGGGCCAGGTTATGGCGCAGCTCTAAGGGGGCCGCGCCGAATAAAATGTCTTGGGCAGCATTTCTGGCCCTGCTCCTTCATTTTTGTTCTGTTTTTCAAAGTTACTAATAGTTTACTTAAGGGGAGGAGGAAAGAAGAATGTACCCTCCATGCCAGGGAAACTTTTTCTCCTGGATTCTCAGAGTGGCTCTTTGCCTTAAAAGGGAATCTTTGCTCGGCCTCCGGATGCTGCGCTGCGCAGCCGGTGCCAAGGCATGGCAGGCATGTTAAGGACGACAAGTGCCATAACCTTATTTCATAATGCTGCTTCTCAGCACAAAGCCCAAAACACTTCTGCGGGGCCAAACCGAGCTCCAGCTGGTGCTGCTGGCAAAGCGAGGGGAACACGGGGCACCTGCCCACGCTGTGCCTCCGGCTTCCCTTCCCTTTCCCAGGTCTCCCACCACCCAACACCTCTCTCCTCTGCCCGTCCAGCCCCTGCTAACTTGGTGCCTGCCCCCCCTGCGATGGCAGCTACGTGTCATTTGCCTTCTGAAAGCCACCAACTCCCTGGGAGGTGCTGGTGGCCGCAGGACCCCCCTTTTCTCCAAAGCGCAGCTCTGGGAAGAACGGCTACGGAGGCAAGGCCGGGCTTGCGAAGGGCTCAGCTAATGCTGCAAAAATGCGCAGCGTGCATTCTTGTGGTAACGCACACTGCACTAGGGCTTCCTTTCTTCTCCGTGTGTACCTGCCAGAACTCCTCCCCGACCAGGAGAGGGTGCCTCTGACCTCCCCGCTGCCTCCACGGGGGCCTTGGGGTGGGCACTGCTTGCGTTGGTCCTGGCCCCCCCCAGGCAGCAAGGGAGAGGGCAGAGCCCCAGCGAGACGTGGCAGAAGAGCAGAGTATTTACTCGTGACGTGAGTTAGAAGGAACCACTCACACCAGCAGGAACGCAGAAAATTATCCTACCCAAGCAACCACCCTGTTCTTCCTTTTGAACTGTTGTTCTACCTCCGTGCCAAAAAGCCCCCATGTAGCCAAACCAGGAGGTGCCAACGGGAAAACTCAGCAAGGTCCTTTTCCCAAGAGACTTAGCACGGGCCGGGTTTTTGGTAATCTGAGGATTAGGAAAGTAAAAGGACACATCTTTCCTAATGTTTATTCTCAAGAGCTCTACGTGAAGCCAGATCAGGGCTGTTGTAAGAGATGCAGCAGGTCACAGAGTCAGAGTGTTGCAACAATTAATTTACCCAGCGCTCAGAACAAGCTACAGAGCACAATACTGCGTCAGAGGTGCCAGAGGCCCGAGCGTATGACAGGCTCGGGGTGGTGTTTCTTCTCGTTGTGGTGGTGTTTTTAGCTCTCCAGCTGCAGGCGAGCTCTGAAGGCAAAGCAAAACCTGAGCAGGAGGGAGCAAAGGGCTGCTGGAGAAGGTGGCACTCGGGGTGCTCTGCCCCATGCGATGCCTCCTGCCCCGAGCAGAGCCCAGCACGGGGCACGAAGGGACAAGAGAGTCGCTGCTGCCGTGACTCTCTCCAGCAGCATCTCCACCCAGCCCTTTCACAAGCTTTCCAGCTGAGAACAGGGGCCGGAGTGCCGGGCTCTGGGGTTTGTCTCGTTAACATGCAGCTCATTTTAGTTCCCAGGCGCACGCTCCGAAGCTGTCAGCCCCAAGATAAGGATGCTCCCGTATCCTCGCCTCCCTTAGAGGAAAACACCATTTGTGTTATAGCAACACAAACACTTCCTTGCCCTCCTCCGAGGGGCGTGCTAAATATACCCCGTACTGCAGCTGGACAGCAGGAACAGGACTCATCTCACCAAACAGATAGCTCCGTATGTAAATGTTTACATGTGAATTGGTTCTCTCAAACCCTTTTAAAGTCAGCGGAGATTAATAGCTTTTTTTGTATACTGGAAAACATCTCAGTCCAAGGCAGAGATCCGTAGCATGGCTTGAAGTTCGTTAATTAAAACACACGGGGGAAGGAGGAGCACCGAGCTCAGAGCAGAGAAGAGCTGAGATCCAGAGCCTACTGCTGTTCAGAGACTGTATGCTGCAGAGGGGAAAGCTCTCACAGCAGGAGCTGTGAGAAGGAACCACAAGAACAAGTGATGTGCACCAAGACTTGAACACAAGCAAGTTTTAGGGTGGCTTTACCCTTTTACACTATGGAGAAGGCAAATATAGGCCTACCAGGTTTGTTGTTGTGTTTTATTCAACATGATTTGGAATTCTGGAGGCCAGCACAACTGTTTGCGAGAACAAGGAAAAAGTAAAACCAACCCAATTATAAACAACAATGAAAAAATCCGTACCTCTCAAGGTTTTACATTTTCTTTCAACTTGCAGGATGTAAGACGTACTGAAGTAAAACCGTGGAAACTTAATTAACATATCTATTACCTGTGTGCTTTCAGACATGTCTATTAACTTATGCAGGTTTTTTTTGTTGTTACTTTCTCTCCTGCAATCTTCCACTGTAATACACTTAAATAAGAGCTATTTTGACTTCTGCATTATGGTTAAATTCAAGTTCTGGCAGCAGCCACTCCTCCCAGCCATTCCGAGGCAGCCCTGCTATCTTTCCAGGAGAGCACATGCAGTACACTTGGGTCCACCTTTGCAGGGAGGGAGCTCACCACCAGCGCACAGGAGCCACTGAAGACGCTGCTTGTTATCTTCCAAGCCAAAGGCAGTTTGTAGAGCTGGCAGATCGCAAAGCTATCTTTTTATTTCCAAACTGAGCAAATTTGATTTGGAAACCTCACGACCTCGTAAACGTGGGATTTCACAATGAAGCTTGCACAGAGCTGCTTTTCAGGGTAAAACTGTGCTTTAATAGCTAGGAATTATTTCACCATGGCAACCTGGCCTTAGCACGCAGACTTCTTGCTATACAGCCCAAGACACACAACTGCAGACAGCGTACTCTGCTCAGAGCACCAGGGTGCAGACAGGTTTGTCTTTGTACGGTTTTACTTTCCTCTCTGCCCTTTTCCCACAAAAATACTCACCTACCAGTACTAACTAGCTTTAGGTACCACCACAGTCTAAATAAAACCTACAAAGGAGGTATGTTAGAGGTGTGAGCCTCGCTCACCACCTTACCTGTCCTGCAAAGCACGGTAATATCTAATGTACTTGTAATCTGAAATAATTCTGAACTCTTACAAGTACAAAAGTGTTTTATGATATGTTTTGTAACTACAGTGTGCAGTACGAAGGGCAGCAATACAGGCTGCGTGATGCAGTCCCCAAACAGTTAATGGGAATACTCACTCCCAGTCAGTGCTCTCCACAGATAAATCCATTTCAGCGTGGTGCAACATGTCAGCTGGCAGCTGAGCACAGTCCCAGAGGCGAGGAACACTGAAGGGCTGTCTTTTTACTTCCGGCAGGACAGGGCAAGTTGTGATTATTTAGGCATAAAACGTGACTTGCATTGGAAGGCTACGTTGGCTGCTTTGGTTGGGAAGAGTGAAAACAAGTTCTTCCCTCTGTTTTGCTACTTCCTTACATATACAGTTCCACCTTTGAAAACATCATCTCTATGTAATCACGCAGTAGGCAGGATTTCAGCAGCTGAATCCTTCAGATAAACTGTTTCACATCTAAAAAACTGTAAAAGGATTTACTAGGCCAGAAGAGCACTAGTGCACCACAAGTGAGAGCATACATAGAAACACAGCTGGCAACCTAACTATTATTTCAAGTATCTTAGTCTTTGTGTAGGATCTTAGGTAAACAATATAAAGTCTATTGATATAGAGCAGGGAAAAAATTATAGGTTGTCTTCAGGATTCACAAGCAATTTTGCATGCCTGCACCCATGAACTTATTTGCAAAGCATTTGTACTGGCACACAGTTGAGAGTTCATTTACCTACAGAGTCATTAGTTATTGAACAGGTTGGGCACAGAAATACCAATGTGAAGAAGCCCCATGTGAAATTCAGATCCACTGTTTGTCAAGCTTGACAAACTTATCTCTTACATTTGAAGTGAACTACAGCATTTTTATTAGAAAGAACATTTAATTGCTAAAAGTTACCACAGTCACAGTCACTCAATGGTAGCTTTGCAAAAAAAAAAAAAACAACTATTATTGATCTTTTTTTCTTACTATTTTTGCTTTAAATGTAAATTAAAGTTAGTTCAGGGAAATCCCACCTCTCCTGGCATACCTCTGATGAGATTTTGCAATAAAAACAGTACCTTTCAGTCTTAATATGAATTGTCTTATTAAAAAAAAAAAATCACAGAAGATACAAACTGTCTCCTCTCACAAGGTAGGAGAGAGTTGAAGGTAAAAGGAATTAAAGCATTATCGTAATTGGATAGCTTTCATTAACAAATAATATGTACAAAGCATTCACTAATCTAACCATTAGTTAATTTTTAAACTGCTTTGCAAAAGAATGATGCAATGCTGTCTGTTCAGTTTTGTCATCAATACTATAGTCCTTTCAATAGTTCCTAGAAGATCAAAATTTTGCTTTATGTACAGCAGAGGAAGACTAATCTATTTAAAATATAAACTCTACAGAATTATGGGTCAAAGAAAATTATATTTGAATGAATGATTGAAAAAAATAGTAGGGTGGATAATAGTTTAATTACTGGTACAGTTAGATCAACCACTGTTAATTAGCTTATGAGACAGTAGTGATTCCTGACTCTAATTTATTACTTTTCAGGATACTCCAAGGGAGACTGAAAAGCTTCAGAAGAAACAGTTTTGTGTAGACACATACTGATCCATTAGCAACCAGAAAAAAACACAATAATATAGATGCATTCAAACTTGTAGCATTACCTTCAAGAGCTTGCTTGCTTATTCTTTTAATTAAGCACTGAAAGCACAGGCAAGGAATTGGTTAAGGAAGACTAGTAATTTTCCAAACCAAATATTAGAATTAGATGAACGGTTGTGTGCTGAATTAGTTTCGTTCCCTTGGCTGCACGTGCAAATGGCAAGCAATACCTTTAGCTGCTCACAGGGACTTAAAATTAATCACTTCACACAAGCAGAGACTAGTATTTAAGCTTCTTGCTCAAAACACAACGTGAAGTCGTGCTTTACAGCAGCTTTTCTAACCCAGCATCACACCTCAAAACAAGGGGTGGTCATGACTAACCCTTTTTAAACAAGGCTGTGTGCTTGCCTGAGAAGCCCCATTTCAGTTCCTGGCAGCGAGGGGCAGTTCACAGTGGTTTCACTGGGATGTAGCCATGCCTACTGGTGCACAGCTGCGTTAGCCATCTCACCGCGAAGAAAGGAAAGATGATCTCCTATAAAGGAGGAAGTGTCTCTCAAGAGAGCAGCTAAATATCATCACTGGGTGATCCAGTCTCAACACTTAAATCCCTACTTCAAAAATCAATATGAATCCCTTTCAGAAAGCTTGTAACTCAAGTCAGTTAACAGATACAGTTAGCTCACCTGCTAAATAAGATGTGGAAAAAAACACTCATTTTGATGCATTTGAATGATGTAACAAGACAGGTTTTGCATGTTGAAAAACAACAGAAAAATTAAGTATTTCAACTGAGACAATGCAATTTCCCCTGTCCCATAAAGATGGTCAAGATGGTCTATCTTTTCCCTGAGCAGGTCAGTTCTGAAGAAAATAAAAAAAGGCAGTCACGTTGTAACCGAGGACTTTGTATAATGAGGAGTCAGGAAGACCTAGTTCAGCACAAATTTCCTTTCTCCTGTCTTGCCAAATGCACCCTGCTGATTGTCAGCATATGTCCCTGTAACCCTCTGCTGTTCTGAATCCGGGATACATGGCCACATTGGCCTGAACAGCAAATTTGGGTAAGTGGCTAATGTGAGAGGAGCTACGAAGGACATGTAACATCTTTTCTGGCATTGAAGTTACCATGAAGAAGCCCACGGTACCTTTCTTCATTAATTCTATCAGCTTTGTATGGCATGATGGGATTTTTTTTTTTTTTGGGTATTAAGCTGTTTTAAGAGTTATGTTCTGTCACTACCTGTCTTTCTGAGCACAGCCAGCTGCACTCACTGACAATTCTTTTCTTTTTCTTTTTTTTTTTTTTTAAATTAAAAGGAATTAGAGACATCTACAATGTTCCTTTCACCCGGGGAGCATCTGCTATAACCAATCCCCGTCATCTCCTACACTTTTGTTATTGAAACAAGTGTAGGAGCACTAAACAGAAATAAACTTGGAAAATAAACATTTTCAGACAAGTTCAAACAGCCTAGCTTCAGTGTTAATAGGCTCCACTAACTTATACTAGCTCTGGAGACACCTTAGAGGGTTATTTCAACACACAGAGGAATTTCAGCAGTCATCTCCCTCTGGCTATCTGTTCACCGGATGTAGAACACACAACCAAAATACAGCTCGATGTTGTAAAATACCTCTGAATGAACAAAGACTGGCTTCTTCATTAAGCTAGTACACTGTACATGGCTTACCAAGCTTCGTAAACACACCGGGATTGTGACACTCCTGAAGTAAACACCAGTGACAATGATTCCAAAGAAATGGAGGAGTGCCTGGCACACAGGTCTGATGAGACACAGCCTCCTCCCAGGACACAGCTTCAAGTCCCAAACTCCAGAAGGAGATGAGGCTGTTAGATGCCTTCTACAGAGGTACCTACAGCTTGTAGCGGGGCAGATTTTCAAGCACAACATCACGAATTTCGCAGCGACTTCGCTACCTGCGCATGGCGCCGGGGGACGGGCCCTCTGAAGGGCCTGGTGAGGCCGCGGGGCCTACCTTCGTCAGGACCTGCTCTGTCACCATGACAGGACACTTGGGTCAAAGAACCATCTCCAAAAGCCCATCTGTGCTTTCTTGTGCACAGCAGAGCTTCCACAAGGCCCCTAGTGCCCAGCCACGCTTTGCCAGAGCACGAGATGCTCTTTTGCCCTTTCTGAGCCGCTCAGCGCGAGCCCAGTGGCTGCCGCTGACAGGAAGCCATCTCCTGCTACAGAAATATTCGGTGAGGCACAGCAGGTCAGTTTCTGATGTCAGTTGCCCTGAACCATAAACATTTTGAACTATTTTGGTACAATGGAAAGTTGTGGGAGGGAGAAAGGACAAGAACAGGATAAAAATAGCTGACGTGGTTCTGAATAGTTTTGCCTGTGAGCCCCTTCCCTGCACGCTGCCTTCCCCTCCCTCTCTACTCCCTACCCTGCTCAGATTTGTGCATTAATCAGATTAGTAACACTAAACACGGCCCTCACTAATTACTTGTTAATGGTGTAGGCCAGACTAAACTGTTGGAAGACATTTCAACCTAAAAAAGGATAAAACAGGATTTATTTTTTAAATATTTGCCTCAGCCCTGCTGATACACCTAAGTGTCACTGACAACCAGCTGCAGCTGTCCTGGGCCATGCGAGCCAGTGGAAAAGTGGCAGCCACAGTAAACCTGCTCTGCTTCTGTCCACATGTGTCCTGTTTCGTGAACATGCTTAACACTTAGGGGTTTTTTTTGTTTAATTTCAAAGTGTTGGATGTAACAACAGATAGCACCATCCAGGATGCCAACACAAACGTGTCCACTTATCTGTGATGGAAGCAATCTTATCACACTATCACTGAAGACAAATTCTTGAAAAGTGACTGTAAAAATTCCACATAATTAGTGCTGCCCACAATAGGCACATCTACACAGGAAGGATGCCTTGATTCTGGTTTGGTTTCCAAATCAATCCCTGCACATTGCTCTAAAAAGGGAAGCTCTCTCACGAGGAGGAGTTTAAGTTACCTATTCCCACACTCGTCCTGGACTATGTATACATGTAAAATGTACTGTACTTCATCAGAAGTCATTAGACCATGACATCACAACTCTGCAGCCCTCATCATTCCTCTTCCATGACACCATATCACCGACTGTTAGTCAGCTATCCCACAGGGACTAGGTTCCACTGGAAACTTAAAGGGATGAGCACTGACAATGAAGCTGCACGATGAGTATTTTCTGAAAATCATTCGTGCAGGACCTGCAGTGCCACAACACAAACGCTGAAGTTCTGAGCTGCACTTGAGCGTCTGAACCAGGACTCAGGCTCAGACATGGGCAGCGAAAACCATGTCCACATGTCACAAGCACGCAGATCTGAGGAGTTGTGAGTGCACATAGCCAAGGACGAAAAAGGGAAGATTTCCCACATAGCTGAATTTTGAGTTTTCCTTCCACTTCTGCTGTTCAAAGTCAGTAAAAAGCACACCACTGCAAGGAAGCTAACAATAATCAGCCACTTCACAAAAAGCTGGAACAATTAGTTTTTTAAAATAGAATAATATTCTTTTTTTTTTTTGCGTTGTTCTTTTTCACTTTACCCCTTCCGCCTCTCTAGAACCACCAACTTGCAGAAAACAAAAAACAGAACAATTGCATCCATTTTGTCATGTTTTTTCTTCCTCCCCAACCATAGGCTGAATAATTACATATAATTCATTACAGGAGAGGGAAAAAATGAGATCAACATATTTCAAAAACATCTGAAGTGAAACGAAAGCCCTAATTAAGCACTGGGCTGAGGAACACACATAACTTCATCTCAGCTATGCTATTAATTTAAAAGGGGAGATGACACTTTTCTAATGGTATTTTAATTTCTTTAAATCATTAGAAGCGTGTAGTCTCAGTCCCATCCCTTAAAAGTTAAATACAGTTTGCTAGCCCGTGTGATGAAAGATACTAACATCTCCAGAGTTCTTCATAGTTGAATCACTAATAATTTAAAAGAGTATTAAACCTAACAGTAGCTTTCATAAAAAATTAATTAGAAAGGCTGAGAGCACATCTGTTGCTTTTGTTACGTTTTTTGCCCTTTCTAGTTCAGTCGTCTTTCCCCGCACTCTTTTCAACACTTCCCAGGTGCTCAAGTCTGCTGCTGCTTCTCGTGAATCCCTTTGTTTCCCTTCTTGCTTCCTCCCAGTGCCAAGTTCTCCTTTGGCAACTGTTACTCCCCGAGTGCGACACATGCGTGATTTGGCATCAGCAGCTAGGAGGGCCTGGATCTACACCACCAGCTAGTGAAAGCAACAGGGATGTCGAAAGTTTCCAGAGAACTTACTTACAGGCACACACAACTCACTTAATTACTGTGCAATGGGTTTGCCATGGAGGAAAGTCATCCTGGCTAAGCACCTCACTGGAACAAGTGAGCTTTATAAGTCACAACCATTAAACCCCTAAAGAGACAGAAATATAGGACAAGTTAGGGAAAAAGACAGGCACTCTATCCCTTGTCCACTGTTAAGTTCTACAAGTGCTTGGTGGCCTGTGGAGAAGGGGCAAGGAGTGGTGAAGGTTCACGGTTTCACCCATGAAACAAGACTAAAATGCTGGCTATGCACAAGCAAGGTGCCCTTTAATGTCATCCCCAAGTCACCCGAAGCCCTGATAAACAGAAAAAAATCACTTCATCCAAAGTTTAGCATTCATTCACCGTCTGCATAGACTACAAGAGACTCAGTGCTCCAGGAGGGCAGGCTTAGAAGCAGTACTTGATACACGTTATCCTCCACTTACTCTGGAATAGAGGGTCAGCCACTACATTAAGTGTGAGATTCATCTGACTTTACAGCTACAACATCCACACCAAGTGCACACTAGTCACACTCTTTACCAGGCTGCCAATGCAGCTCTGCATTCAGCCACGTCTTCAAGCTCCCCGCTTTTCTCTACCAGAAACAAAGTGCACAAAGCTCAGTTGTGGATGTCTGCCTTCAGAGAAATCCCTCCACAGCTTTCCTGAGCCAGGTCCCACTTGTTTTCTTTCACGATCTCTAGGCTCCCCCTTTCTTAAGCACCTGATTTCTGCAATAAGGAAGCTTTGAATAGACTCAGTATTTACCTGGGCTCCTAGCCAGTACCTGCGCTCTTATGCTGTCTGAGCTCTTTGCAAAATATGATGAGTTTTTATTTTACAGAACAAAAACTGAAGAAAAGCAAAATTAAGCAATGCACACAAGGTCAGATGAGGCAGCTGAAGTATATTCTAGAAGAGAAATAAGAGAACCAGTCTGGCATCTAAAGAAAGTTTTTGTGAGTTCACATTTCTAACTCTAGAGAACTCCCTAAATGGAGATAATCCAGCATGAAAAGACATGAAAGTAAACAAAACTCCAAAATACTAATCACTACCATCTAGTAACAGCTTCAGCAAGACAAAGGTTTGCTATTAATTCCCGAGGCCGAAATATGTCACGTACAACAGCAACTTTTTCCTGCTTTCACAAGTTTTATAGCATATGTAGAAAAGAAACCTTGGGGGAAAAAAAGCAAATAAATTCTGCACAATTTCTGCACGTCCTCCAGTTGGAGGAGACAGGAAGAGCTTTTGTTATACATTTGAAAAAATGCACACTGAACAAATCAAAGCGATGTTTCCCTGCTAAGCCGCAGGAAGTTACCTATACTTACAGATAGACGGCCACGGATGCTGAACAAAAGGTTTGGCACCACTTCCCTGCAGAGGCACCCATCTATTTACATCTGGGAGCGATGCCAGCAGAGCAGCTACCAAAAACTTCAAAAGGTTCACGGCATGAATAGCAAGCTGCCAGCCAAGGGGTTTTATGATATGGCCAGCTGCGTAACACCGTATTGAATGGTGCCACCCCCCCAAAAAAATACAGAAAGGAGGGATGTTAAACTCGTTAAAAGCTGAGAAAGAAACCTGAATTCCTTAAAGCGATGTTTTCTACAGGGAAAGAAGCGCGAGTTACGTCAGGAGCAGCTCCGAGCGGCTCTCACCAAGCCGCCTTGAGATGAGGATGGTGCCCTCCTCCTCTCGGCCTCAATAACCGGCTCCCCTACTCTTTTGGGGGCAAGGAGAGCTGCGAGCCCCAGGGGAAGGGCTAGTGCTCCTGCTGACAAACATTTAGCAGCAGGGAACGGGGACGACCAAAATCAAGCCGGGGCAGGGACGAGGCTGCCTGGGGTCGCGGCGCTGCAGTCCCCGGCCAGCCCTGAGCCACGGGGAAGCAGCAGGACGGGCTCCGGCCCCCCCGGCCCCCAGCCCCGGCTCTCCCCAGCCCTCTCCTTACCGCAGCACCTTGCCCACCGCCTGCAGGACCATCTTGCAGCTCAGCCCGGCCTTGGGGCTCGGGGCTCGGACGGGCCGTTCGCCGGGGAGGCTGCAGTGATCCCCGACCATGGTCCGGCGGCGGGGCTCGGCACGGCACGGCACGGCTCCGCTCGGCTCGGCCTCTCCGCCGCTCTCCGCCCCGGGCCCGGCCCGGCCCCCGCCCAGGAGCCGCCAATGGGCGGCCGGGGGCGGGCGGCACCGCGGCTCCTCCGCCCGGCCCGGCCCGGCCCAGCCCGGGGCTGAGGGGGCGGCGGTGGGGAGGGAAGGGCCCGGCCGCCTGGCTCGGCTCCGCGCCGGCCGAAGGGGCTGGAGAGCGGGCGGGGAGCTCCGCTGTGGGGGGATCAGCTGCGGAGGGGTCTAAGTGCAGCCAGCACGAGGCACCTGGCTGTGAAGGTGGGGGTGAGGGGCAGGCGCTCGGTGCCAGCCCGTGAGGAAGCAGGGTCCCCGAACACGAGGCCTGTCACCACACAACATTGCCTTCGCACCACAAAACCGCCTCACCTGCAGGCACAAAGACTCGAGGGGCGCTACGCGGCCAGCTCCTCGGCCATGCCACCCAGCACAGACTTTTCTAGAAGGCAGCTGTGCCCACTGCTGGCCAACGCGGCATTTAGAGCCAAATTGTGACAAAAACACAACAGACGTGGCATGATGCCGCCTAGAACAAGAAGCCCTGAGGGTGCTGCTCATTCTGACATGCCAAGACCAACCTGGGATGTCTTGGCAAACACGCCATGGCTTTGCCACTCTGTGTACACCCACAACACCAGCTGCACGGGACAGCACTGTTCCCCAAGGGAACACGGCCAAGCTCTTCTGTCCATGTGCTAAACTGGCACCTCCGTAAACAGAAGGCTGAGTCTCCTCTCTGTTAAACCCAGCACAAACAGCACCACTACCACCGCCAGCACCTCCCTCACTCGCTGAGCGCAGACAGGAGCGTGGCTGCTCTTTGCACAAACCCAAGAAACTACAGCCACATGATGCAACTCGGAGAAATATGTGCTACTCTGTCCCAAAGCACCCACGCAGGCAGCAGTATTTCTCATTGACGTGCTGCTGACTGCAAGTCACACGGCCAGGCCTCCAACACCTCCCTGTGAAGCAGGAGGTATTTTTATTCCCACCCTCCAAGCATCCCATTTAAGACGGGGTCCTAACGACTTCACTGATAGCACACACAAAGCCCGCAGCTGAACAGAGAACAGAGCTCAGCTTTCCAACTCTGCAGTCCTGTGCCTTGTACAGAAGATTACCCAATCTCCAAAAAATCCAGTGCCCACTCAGGCTTCTCCCCCAGTAACACCGGCTTGTCACGGCCCCACTGTCGGGCAGCAGTCCTGGCAAACCCAGGAAGGACACCTGCCAAGAGAGAAGTTGCCCTCTTTCTGTTTGTTCACCAGTGAGATCTGCACAGAGAGAATTTTGTTTGTTAAAAAACCACCCTAAAAACAACAAGCCTGGGACATAAAGCAGCTTAAGTTCTAATGAAATTCTGTCTATCCAAAGTAAATTCAAGAAAAATCCAGGGGTCAAACCAAAATAAACACAGCTCTGCGGTGTACGGTTGTTAGGAAAGCTGGCCTCCCCGTGACTCTGAGGGCTGCACATCTCTCCAAAAACGGAGCTTCAATGACCTCGCATGGGGGCCCAAGTTTAGGGACCGATGTTTTGCCATCAGGACCAATAGATCGGCTGAAATTAAGTTTTTAAAGCTGTTAATCTTGTCACTTTGACCTAGATAAGTGACCCACTTCTCTGTTAGCTCCTGCATCAAGCCAACGCTTACTTTGCTCTGCTCACCAGCACAGCCCCGCTGCACCCATTCTATAGTCCTTCCTCCACCTCTCAGGATCCCTCCTTTCAAGCAGCACCCCCTTTTGGGATCAACTGCATGCCGCTTCACCTGCATCACTAGATTTTTTGCAAGTTGTGGGACAATTCAGTATCTCATAGTCAACTTTAAGTGCTCCAAAACAATAAAACTGAAACAAGTTTATTATAGGAAGCACAACTTAAGCACGTATGCTTTATTTATAGGGCATCAACACACAGTAATTTAAAACACGTGCAGCGTGGATTCTCACATTTTAAAAGGATTTAGAGCACATGTGCAGACACAGACGGATTTACTTGAAAGCTGCTGCAGCCAGAAAGAGCAGTACTCTATCTAAAAGCAATGCATTTATTTGAACACAACCACTGGTATGATCTCCATGCATGCATATTCTGAAGGGAGCATATCTGCATTTCCTCAAGGGTGTGTCTTAGAGCTACCCGATAGTCGGGCTATTTACAGTCATCACTAGCTTCTTTCTCACTTGCTTCCTCAACACCCCTGCACATAGCGACTGCTGGGTCCAACCTTAGGAACAAGTGGGTTTCAACAGCAGCAAAGTGCTTCTTACACATCCTTGCTGGGCTTGAAAGACCATGGGGCCACATACTGAAGTCATCAAGGAAACCCTACTGCAAGTACCTCTGAGTGGACCTGCAGCTGCTTTAGCTGCAGCAGAATAGCACCATCACCACCCACCCTGGTGAATCAATGGCACAATGCAATTTGGTGGGAAGAGCAGACCCCATTCCCCACCATTTACACAATACATACGCTTATTGCACATGCCTGGAAAGTTTTCTACACCAATCCTAACACTATCAGGACAGGATAGAGAGAAAAAGCTTTGTGGTCAATGCCACTCCAACTTCTTGTTAAAGCTTAAACCAAGTCAAGGAATGGTATTTAGAAATTTTATGAATAATGCTTTGTATATATAACGATTTTATAAGCAGCTGTTGCACAATTATATATTTATTTGCCTCTTTTAGGCTTCCATAAAAATTAAGTGTAAAGCAGCCACCGCAGGGCCGCGTGCTAGCATCCAGAGGTTTGGCAAAGAAAGCAAGTTGTATCAACCCAGACAAGCAAACAATGTCAGGGGCAAAAAAAATCACAGCCATTATTGTGATTGAAGTACTCAGCATCTATATGTAAGAAATGAGGCCTTGTAACATCAGACTGTAAAGTTCTGTTTTAAATTAAACCGCAATTTATTGTGTGTCCCTGCCTGACATACAACATTTCGGTTTTGCTAGCTAATTAGCCTTCTGTTCAACTTCAGTGCCCCTGCCACTACCTGGCCAAGCACCCTTTCCACTTACCTCCCAGTGCATCCCCAGTCCTCTGGAACCACTCAGTATTAGCCATGAAAACACGTTATCCTCTAGCTAAGCAATATTTAAACCACAATCACATCTGCTCTCCATTCTGCAATCCTCCCACAGCAGCAAAGATGGCACAAGCAGCTCTGCTCTGTATAGGCGGCAAAGACACGGATTTTTGGACAGAAGACAGACTGAAATCAGTCCCCTCAGTTTCAAAAAGTGGTTTGGAGGTGGTCATAGCAGAGGGGAAAATAAAAGATTTCAAGGGTATGCCTTCAGCTCCACTCTTGAGATGATAGCATGAGAAATTGCTCTTCCGGACCACACAGAGTGCTGTGATAAAAGCCTTATCAGCAATGGCCACACACGTGTCAGAAAGTTCGTGCATAAGAGAGTGAGCTTAAGAGAAGCACATTTATAAGCGACAAGATGCCTACATCTGGTGCTTTATTGAAAGTTCTGGTAACATGACAGGTCAGCGACCATCATCCTGCAAAAAAACACCTTCGGCCTCATCAGTGCTGTAGGTTTTTTCCAGCAACAGGTGGAGAAGAAAAATGGTACACGATATTCTCACCTTATTGATAACCTGAGAAACAAGCAGTCAGTCACAGCAAGAACACCAAATACCTCAAAGTATCAGTAAAGCTTCACCAGGAACTCCTACAAGTTTATACAATGGCATTTCAGAAAGGATGCACAAAATGAGAAGAATGGAGGGTTCGGATCAACAGAAGTATGACTCTATTAAAAAGAGAGAGAAGAAAAAGGAAAGTGAATGCTGCTGTATGCACCAAACAGAGAAATCGTGATCTCAAAGGTACTGTATTTCTGGCATGTGTGTAGGCACATCTATTGTTCTGAAATCCCCTCAAATGTCAAGTTAACCCAGGTTCATCAAGAAGTGTACAAAGATGAGATGTGAAGAACATGAAAGTGTTGAAGGAAGCAGCATTAACAGCAGCTCAGCAGGAGGTATTAAACTCTGCCTGCACTGAGCAAGTACCCAAGAGCTATGAAGTGAGGATGCTTGCACTCAGACTCCCCAGTGAAGTGATGTGAAATAGAGGGCAGAGCGAATTTTTATCACCTGCAGTCCAGTCAGCCTTCCTGAGTTAGCCTGCCCCAAGTGACAGAGGCCACTCTGCAAAACCTGCAGTCAGGACACTTGTTTCCTGAGCAGCTCTTCCAGGCACGTCTGTAGCAAGGGGACTCCGAGTCAATTGTCATGGAGCTGGGGACATGCAGCAGGTCCAGGCCTTAGCATGGAGCATCGCTGAACACTTAGCACTGCTATAACAATAATTTGTTTTAAAAAGCGAATAACCCAAACCCTGGGCAAGTCCCAAGATTACTGCATTCTGCTTAAAGTTTCCCTGCTTTCAACAAAAAGTGTTCTTTGCTTTCTGTGCTGAGCTGAGGTACCCCACTGCACAGCACCCCATTTCAGGGATGGATGAGGCAGCCCCTACACCTTTGTTAAGCAGTTCATTCCTAAACAGCAAACACCACAATGACGGGGCCTCACGAGGCAGAGCTTTCCTCTTACTAGTTTGCAAAGCAGTATGCTTGGCATGACTCAATAGAGGAACAATAAGCTGGAAAATACTTGCAGATTGGCAGCTCAAACCTTGCAAAACTGTCTTCCAAAGAGATGAAGTTTGCTAGGCAAAAGCCTAGCGATAGCTCCAGGTGACGCTGAGGCTCAAGGAACAGGGCAAAGTCTGTATGTGAGGATGAAAACCTTTTCTTTTTCTTTCAGAGGGGTAGGAGGAGAGAAGAAAACACAAAAAAGTGGAGATGTGCCACTGGAGCTGGGAAGCTAATGCATTTATCATTACGAGTGCCCAAAAGGATGCCTTTTGACACACACAACTCGCAGAGTCAGAGGCAAAAATCGTGTCAAACAGAGTACCTGCAGGTAGGCTTCATGGGGGGCTCACAGCACACTGTAAAGCGTGAGATGCTCAAGTTATGCCACAGTAGCCACTGTTGCTTTCTTATAATAGATAAGAATTTCATCGTGGATTTTACTCTTCCTTCTATTTTCTTTCCCCGATTTTGAAGTTTGAATAGGCTGTACTCCAGGGAAGCATTAGTGCAATATGCATTTGATACAGCAAAGCTAAAATGAAAGACTCCTGTTCTTCTCCTTCCCTCCCCCAAATATGCTGGACCTCCAGCTTCATATAAAGAGGCAAAACTTCTAAAACTTGGCTAACAAATTCTCCCTGGGGACTGTTTAACATATTCGGACCTACTTGCTACACATACACAGAAGTCTCCCTGTAAGTGTTACAACACAACTACTGTTTTCACGGACTTATGTAAATATGGCATGGAAAACAAAACCCTAATTGCAAATTGGCACGAAACTCTAGACTAAGGAGTAAAAGTTGCAATCAGCACAGGAAAGGAGGCTATCTGTGTGAGCATGGTTATTGGTCAGGACTATCTGTGCTTGGGTGGGAAAGGCAAGGGAAAGGAAAAAGGGGAGATGCTGGGAGTGAACTTGGAGAGTTTTCCCAGACAGACGGAGAGCCGCAAAGGAAATACAAGTTTCTCTCCATCTTGGTGCTAAGAAAGGCCTCTTTTCAATACAGCAAATGATTTTATCTGGTAATGTCACATTTAGATGACAGCATAGGGGGAAAAACAATTCAGGAAATAAGCGTGAAATTTATTCTAGGAGGTTTTTCTCCAGGCATGCATTATAAAATATGAAGCACACAGCCTACATTATGTAAGATTAAACACGGGAAACTATTCATTGTAATTCCTGGCACTTACAAAATAATCCCTTAGCTACTACTTCTAAAGAGCAGGGCCACAAAATCCAGAAGTCACCAAACTGACTTGGTTCACGCCCACACCAGTGCACGTTTGCATTCCACATACGATTCAAGACACACAAACACTGCAATTGGATTTCCTAACACCCAGCACAGACCAGAGCCACAGGAGGCCGGCAACAGCTTCTGGCACACAAACCACACCATGAACCGCCCAACTTAAAACCTGAAATAGTTCAGATTTAGAAAACAAATGAAAGCTTTCCAGCAGCAGCCCAGCTGTGCAAGTGCTGCTGGCGTTGCTCAGCCCTGAGGAGAGGCCGCTTCCCAGCTTCGAAGCCGGACCTGTTGGGTTGGTGTGTGTGCACCCACGTGCCTCCTGGATGGACACAGGGCTGCTGTAATGAGTAGCTCAGCACAGACTCACCTCTGCTGAAGTGACAAGGCTGCATTTCAAACAATCTGGAGAGCAGAGGCAGGGACATCCTTCCCTTTGAGGATTCAAACCGAACGGACTGCTGATTTAAGCTTTACATTTTAAATGAAGCTTTACATTTTAAATGAAGCTTTACAGGGCAACTCTTGATGCTTCATTACAGTCAAGGTGCTGCACACAAGATGTGCTCACACAATGCTCTGGGATCTTGGCTGTGCCCACCAGGTCTGCCTGCCAGAGAGCTCCCCTGTACCTGCAAAGTCCACCTACAGAGGCGTGGCCACACCATGCTGCCTAGCCGAGATAACCCGCCTGTAATTTTTCTAAAGCTTCTTACAAAAATAGAGTCAGTTTTCATGCTTTTACTTTCTGATCAATTGGCTTAAGTGCATTCACTTACCCATTTGATCTGAACCCCACACTCGGCAGGTATAAAACCTCAAGCACTTTACAAAACCTCACGTGATCTGATGACCTTTGCGATCAAGCCCCTCATAGAAATTCAGGACAGGTCTGGACAAGAAGCAGTGGGATAGCACACTAAGATTAGCTTTTTTTCTGCCCCTGCCTTCCCCCCCCCGCAACGTTGAGGCACTGCACTACCACATGCTGGAAACTCACTAGTTCAATGTGGAACTGGTGGATTAAAAATGGTACACATAGGATTGTCGCTTTTGTATCACATTTGTTGGTTTTGAACAACATTTCTCCAAAATCAAGTCAAGCTAGCCACTGAGCAAAATCATGCTGGTAGTAAAAGAAAGAACGTCTAAAAAAATAAAATATAAGGAAAATAATCACTTCTCCACTCAAAAATAATAAAGCACTTAATTACTTGAATTACTGCAAACTATCAGAAGTATCATTTTCTGGATCAGAATATTTGAAAGTAATCTAAAAAGAAAAAAAATCCTCCTGGAAACTTACAGAGGTCACAAAAAGGTCTACTTACGACAGATTGCCTTCTGAATTATGGCTGAATTATCACAGAGGACACATTATTAGGACACATTTTATTATGGTGGCATGTGCTTGCACTGCTGTAAACCTTGGTTAAGAGGTAAGCATGGATTAAATCAAGAGAGAAACACCATAAAATAAAGGAAGCTCCTATGAACCCAAACTTCATCTGATCAAGGAAAAAGAAGAGAAATGGTAGAACACGCATCAGATGACCCCCGAATTTCAAAACTATATTAAGCCAAGCATGGAGAGGAAAAAAAAAACGTGGGCTTAAAAATAACACCATTAAGCACATATGAATTGTTTAACAGCTGTGCTGTATATAAAGCTGTGCAGTCTTGCCCAAAAATCTTCAATTTGCCTACAATTTGTTCCATAGCTAGATTTACACCTTTTTCCCCTCACAATCCCTTACAGCTCTTGAATTGATGTTTATTTACTAGGAAGCAAACGAAAGCAACGGCTGACAGAAGAGCTTGGCTGTTCTGGTTAGACAAGATTGTCATTTGTCATGTTTTAGTAATGCAATAAGAAAATGAGCCATGCCTGCTCTCAGGAGCAGAAGGTACATTTAAGGAGCAAGAAGGTACAAGAAGGAGCATTTAAGGTACAGGACCAAAGTTCAGGACAGTAAACTACTGCATCTCCCAAGACTATTCTGTATGAACGTCACTAAATCTGTCTCCATCCCAGTTTCACTGCCCCACCCCACAAAAAAGAAATTACTACAAACTACTTGTTGGATGCTTCATTTTACATACGTTATCTAAACACTTGCTTTCAGGACTTTGTTCCTAAGTACAGAGACTAGGATAAATGAGTGATAATGTCAAATACAATGATTCCTACTTCACTACAGAGAAATACCATTATCACAAACGTGGCAAAGCCACTTTTTTTTAAATGTTCGATGAAAAATGCTTTATGACTAGGAAAAGGCCCTCAAATAGAAGCATTACTGCTAGGATACATGGGCAGGCAAGTGACCGGAGAGAGAGAAACACTTTGCAATAACAGAAGAGGGGAACTCCGGAGGAATTAGTGGATATTTGAGAAGCCCGAGGTGGGAGTGAAAGCATGATTCTCTCTCTAAAGCAGAGATAAATGAACGCAGATAAAGTTTGACATGCAAGCGACACACATTACCTGAAGTATTTCAGTACTTTTGTAGGTCTCTTATCAGGGAGGTGAAAGCAAATAAATGTATTCATCCTGCACCTTGAGCTACTTCTGCATTTTGAAGGTGCGTTATATGCACCTGACAAACGCTCCAGTACAGTATGTGAACCTTTCTCTTTTGACATTCTGTTCTAGAAAATATTGGAAACTAAGGAAAATACATTGTGTTCCACTATGCAAATAGCAACTTCCCTGTGTAATTATAGTACATCTTGCCGAGAATTGCATCATGACTAGGATGCAACTAAGAGGACAAACATTTAACCACTATTCTTAGTTTGGTACAAAATTTTTCCCACGTTACATAAACACGTACACACCCGCATATGGGCAGCACCATCAGTCTCCTCATTGTTTTTACTTGAAAAGTAAAGAAAAGGAACAGTTATCTTTCATTTCAATAGCTTTATTTTTGCTAGTGCTTTAAAACAGGTAGTAACTTTTCTGATTAGCTTCTTGCACGATTATTCTTCCCTTGTCTTTACCACCATTGTCTTAACTTTCCAGAAGGTGAGACTATAAAACAGGAATAAAAAACAGGCATCAATTCCAAAATATCCTTAAAACTTCAGGAAAATAATTCACTTCTAGATGTGTATTCATAAGAGGGGGCTGTCCAGGAATTTCTCCTGTTTTCATAAAATGAATAGCTGCAGACCTGACGAAGGAAGAAACAGGATGTATTTCCAGTTTACACAAGTTCCCCAGAAGCACCAAGAACAAAATGTAGCAGATTTTTGAAGATATCATCTAAACCTTGCAAGCTTTTCCATACTTCAGCCAGAAGTATGAAACACGCAAAGTTCTTCCGAACACATGCAGCCCTCTATCATTTTCCTTGCACACACCTCTATCAAAGAGTCAGCCAGCTCAGGGTAACCACACCTGAGCAGCAGCACATTAAAAGACGACACAGAACAGCTAAGAAGAAATTATGCCCTCATAAACTAACCTTGGTATATGGATTTGCACTCCACATTCAAGCTTTTGGTAATACTTCAAAATCCAGTTTTTCATTTATTTGGCTGGAAAATGGTAGAATATAGATTCTGCTCACTATTGCTCTCCTACACATTCAGCGTTAGATCTACAAAAGCATATGAATGTTGCTAAGGATCCAGTTCCAGTCTTCTCCATACATCCAGGCTGTTAGATACGCATATAAAACTATCAGCTTCAAAAGAACTTACCTTTGTGTTCCAGTGGTATATTAAACTGGAAATTAAAAGTGGGGATCCTAACCTAATTGAAAAATCACAGTCAACACGGTGCAGCTTCTTCAAAGGGCCAGGGAGGAGTGAGGAGAAGGACAAGGCATTTTAACTCTACGGGGTGGAACAAAACCTTCATTTGCTTCCCAATTCATGTTCTACGTTTATATAAAGAACACATGGACAACTAAATTCAAGTTTTGAAAAGAAGCCTCCTTTTACCATAAAAAAGTACAGTTGTGGCTTTTAATGAGAAAACATTCAGAACATGTTGCTGCTGCTCCTTTTGAAAGCAATAAAGTTACTTTACTCCACAAATTAAGCTTTGTTTTTTTTGCACATGTGAACGGTCACGTATGTTTGGGGCCTGACCGCGGCTACACTGCTACACTACCTGCACACCTCTGACCAGCAGTTCTCGTACAAAGTATCTTCCTGCTTGCCTTTCCCAGTGACCAAGTTTATAAAGAGCCTAATAAAAGGCCACCTAACTGAAGCAGTATCTGCATCCATCACGACTTGGGTGCATGGCAAAATATAGTGCAGAACCTGAAATACCACCACTGGGCAGTGAAGCTCTGCCATTTATCTGCTGAACTGTGATGGATGCCCATTGCCCCCTACTCCCAGACCTTCCAAACATGCTCAGTACTGCAGACCATGAAATCCTTCTGCTCTGCTCAACACAGGAGGGAAGGCATAGCGGAGGGAGACCCCTAAACAAAGATGGTTAACTTCCTACACTGAAAGAAAAGCGACAAGGAATGGTACTTTGCCGTTTGAGGATTCAGTAAGTTCTTTTGGAGCCAAACCTCCTCAGATAAAATTTTAACCTTTTAAAGAGACAGCTGAAGAAGGAATAAATTGGCATGGATGCAACACACATACAACGCACAGCTCCTTTCATCTTTTGCTTCATCTTCTCTGATAATGGCTTGTAAAGTGGCTTTAAAAGAGAAGTTGAAATACACAATACTTATCACAACTTAAAATTTAATAGTGACCAGATCTGTGAGGTAGGTACAATCAGCATTGCACATCCATTCCTGGGGTTGACTTCAACTGTTGTAATCTTGTAGACAAACTAAGTAGTTATGTCCCCACCATGGTTTTTGTAGCTTACATATTCTAATTGTTTCACACTGAAAATGTGCTTTTTTGATCCGAGAAGATATTCTGCCTATACAAATATAAATACGCTAGCAAAGAGCAGCTGCTACTGTAGACAGCACTTCCCATGAAATCTGTGCTTTGCACAAGGATTTTGAAAGTCACCCTTCACCCATGCCTCTGAGCTGTCCAAGTAAAACAAGCTATACTGGTTAAAAAATATATTTTGCCTGTAACTACGCTTGACTTTCTTCCAGTGCAGGTGTACGCTCAAGTCTTCTTCACAGCCCAGCCAACAGCCGCCAGCAGACATTTGGAGCACAGACAAGATGCAGGCAGGTAACGCCCAGCTTTTCCCCGGATGACTCACGCATTTCCTCCAGCAGCACACGGGGCACCTGCCGGGCGCTTCCCCGAAAAGCCTGATTTACTGGGGTTGCGCAAGTCGCACACGCTGCACGTGCAGGGGACGGTGCAGCCACCTACCTCCTGTTTGGGAGCCCACAGAAGATAGCAGCCAAGACAGGGCGGCTGCCCCAGACAGGACATCTTCTGTCCATAACTTGTTTCCAGGGGCCCTTGGGGAAGCAGGGACAATTCAGAGTGGGCCATTGAATGAGCTCCCAGACGCTCGGGTACACCACAGTCACCAGATCAGTACGCTTCAGGGCCAGGACAAGCCTCCAGTTCTTCTCTGCCTTCCATCTCTTTACCTCTGTAATGAACCTAAGGCTTCGTTAGCTGAAGCACACCTTCCAGAAAGGCATCTGGGCTCAACTTCTACTCTGACAAGAAGGAAAAATCAGTTCAGTTCCGTGATTTGTTTGAATAGCTGATCACATCCATTGTTAAAACGCACACCCTTTGAGTATTTGAAGCATCCTATCTTTAGCATCCTTTTGTTACCAATTACAAATAGATTATAGCTTTTTTTTTAAACTTTATTAGCTAGATATCACATTCACCTCTTAACCTTCTTTTTTTAAAAAAAAAAAAAATAAATCTCCTTATGCCTCATTATTAGAAATCTTTTTTTCCAATCTTTAAATACTGCAGCTCCTTTCCGCCTTTCTAACTTAGAAGGGATCCAAGTGCCTACTCAAGGCAACGTAAGCATGACTGATCAAAAGATTTGAAGCTATTCTTTGAATCTTAATAGGGATGAACAAGCACACAGAACTTTATCTGGATCTTCATTCCCCAACAGATTAAAAGAACATTACTTCATTTAATAATGCTGCAAGGTTAAAACGTTTAAGTTCCTAACATTTACAAATTCAGAAAATACTTACATCCTAAGGCACCAGGAAAAATGCTAGTACTCATTATTTGAGCAAGCAAAGAAAAATCTATGAAGTCAATTTACTTTCATTCTCCAGACAAAAGAGCTATAAATGTAAAATAGTCCTTGTTTTATAAATATTTAATCAGCTTAGTAACAATTAAGACCATCTCACCCCACACGGGTTGTGCTACCTTTGATTAAAAAACTCAAGGAGAAAAAAAAAAAGTTTTTTCTTATAAATCCATTTTCTTCACTCTCTCATTCAGAGCCATGGAAGGGGGAAAAAGCTGCAGCACGATCATTGGAAATCAGGTTGCAAGAAACAAAGGGAGAGCACATTGCAAAAAAGTTCTGCCCTCTTCCAGGTAGAAATAGCTCTTTATCACTGCTTGGTTCCGCTGCAGTCCTTGAATACCCTCGAGCAAAGGAGCAGTACTGATTCAAGGCAAACTATCTGACCCGAGGGACTCTGTAGAAGGGAGGGGGGAAGATGATCCAGCCAGAAACTTGAATGAGTGCATCTTATCATCTGCTAATACAGCCATTAACATGGAAAGCTGCTCAGTTCCACTTTCCTGCCTGCTGTCCCAACGCCTTCCTCATCCTCCCCTCGGGCTCAAAGAGGAGATGGGTTCTGCCACCCTTTACAAGGAACACACTCGAGCAGCAGCAAGAGAATCTCCAAAACAAGTTGTGCCCCCCGTTCCCTCGATACCATCCTTGTCACACTTGACCAAGGCTATTCTGAACCTGCAGAACTTGGGAGAAAAACATATCCATCCCTGAGCTCGCTGAAAAGCATTACCCACACCACACTCGGCACACTTCAAGGCTTGCTGGGCTGCCTGGTGGGTGAGAAACAAAGGGCACACCAGACCGCCATCGTGCGAGTCAGGACGTGCACAGGTTTCCAGCTTCCACACCTTGAGCCTCTACCGCGAGCAAAAGCTGCAGTTTCCCCCGCTTCGTTTATTGCTCATTTCCACTCCAGACAATCAACTGCCAACAGAACTTGAAAGCCCACGCTGTCTCACCATGCAACAAAGGAAACCAGATCATCCTCCCGTACAGCACACATCTGCTTTTGTACCACAACTCCTATTAGCAGACTGTTGATTAAGAAAAACATATTGGCAATGAGAAACAGATCAGCAGCTTGGCATTTGTTCTACTTGTGCAACCTTTCAGAAACAGCCCTGCATTGCAATGAAAGCAACAAACATCTGCTATGTGCAAATATAAATATTAGAGAATCCAAAAGATGCAATGTTGTTCAAAAATTGGCTGAATGGATACAGAGAAACCTTACCAGACCATCATTCAGACACTTAAACGGAACTTTTTAATTCCTAAAACCACAGTAACAGTAAACTAATATTTCAATAGGGCTTATGTAGTCAATAAAAGTATCACTGATCCCTCTCTTAAGAGTGTTCTTCAGTAGTCTACCAACACAAAATGCTCATTGGGATCTCTGAAACCCAGCGAGGCATCTTTTGGTGCTAGAGCCAAACCGCTTCCCATTCCTTCCTTCCTGCTCAACCCAACTGGAAACTGCATTTTCACAGCGACGGCTCCCTGCTAGCCCAGGAACCAGCTCACCGTGGGGTGACTGCAGTTGCTTGGTCTGTAGACAAACAGCAGAAACACACCTAGGGATAGGAAGTCAAGTCAGGGGAGGTTTGCCACTGTGCTGTCAAACTGCATGCCTGTGCTAATAGCTCCACACACGTGCTTGCGAACAAAACAAAGAACAATTCCCAATGTGTACAACTACATCAGTTCCTATAAACGAGAGTGATAAGACTGAACAGAGAAAAATTACACGCAGCTCCTTGATCCATTGTTCCATGCTACAAGGATGTTGTGTTAAATATCACTGTAGGAGGAAGTCAAAGCTGCTCCGGAACACAGGAAAATACTTGGAGAAACAGTAGACTTGGACTTGAGAGGGGCAATCCAGTGGAGCTGCTCAGCACACTGTGTCAGAACAGCTGGAGAAGCACACCAGATTCCCAGAAGACACTCATCTCCTCCCAGTCTTGCAGTTTTCTGACAAAAAGTGTCACCACCCTTGGTACAAGCCAGAAACTAAAGGATCGCTCCAAGTGGTCCAAGTGGTAACAATAAGAGAAAAAGAGTCAAGCACGAGCATTATGTCTGAACCTAATTCTGAACAGAGCATTACTCTCCTAAGGACAAGACGAAACATGCTTAAAGAAACAAATAGTTTATAAACGTTTTAAAAGCCTCCCTCAGATACAGATGGATCTATGTTGAAATTACACCGCTGTACTCCAACGTGCTTACTGGAAAACAGAAACTGCAATTATTTTTCAAGACAATGACAACATTTTACCTACATTGTAATATAGCTTGAATCCATTTATGTTAGAGACATTACCATACTACAGAGCAGACTTATGATAAACTATGCGATGCACACAGGAGACACTTTTTACCTCCTATCAAGAAAGTCACGGTAACGAGGCTGAAAACTTATTAACCTATCTAGACTTTCAATGCATGTAAAATATCAAAAGTTCAAATTATTTATCCAGTCTGCTAATTCCTCTGCAACAGTAAGAAACTCTCCCTCAATCCTATTCCCTACAGAACCACTACAGTCGGGCTGCAAGCTGATGGACAGAGCAGAAGCAGCAAATATGCACTCCGATCCTTGTAGGAACACCACAGAGGAAAGGGAACTACGAAGTCCACAACCGCCCTCTAAAAAAGCCCCAAACCTCGCTTTTAGTCCTCGAGCAATATTTAGGGGAGCTGTTACTAATTCATAGACCTTTCTAATACCCAGTGACGTGCTACTCTATAAATTAACGTGTCTGAGCACCGCAATGCCTCTGTTACTCATGTTTGCTCAGTATCGACTGCAGAATTCTCCCAAAGAGAGCAAATGTTAAGTATGATTTTTTTCCTTACATGGAAAACATAAAGATGAGACGCAGCCAGTGCTCTAAGGCAGAAGAAAACTCATTCTGCTCTTCTTATCCTGTCCATTTTATTGCTGTTGATTAGTGCTGCACTTGGAAAGGGCCACAACTATTTTGTGAGTGGCTTAAGCAAGCACTCCTCCCCGCCGCTATCTTCTCTGGGCCTTGCAAAAGTCAAACCTTCAAAGTTCAATAATCTGTGACAAAACCCAGCCTGTAAAACTGCAAACAGCAGGGTTAAGATGACATCCCACAAAAAAAAAAAGGAAGATTAAGAATTTCTTTTATGCTTTGGAGATTAGGTCGAAGTGCCATAATAAAAAGATGCTTCCAGCTCTTTATCACCTTTCGTACATTCTCTATCCCATAAAACTCTCAGGGTGAGCCCCCATGAGCCAGACTGCCTGCCACCTTGCCAAGGGTTGAGCCGAGGACCTGGCTGCAGCCTTCCGCTGTTTGCACACTCGCTTTCAGGCTGCCACAGCAGCAGCCGATGCAGGCATGGAGTCACTGCCTGTCTTTTGTTTTTCAGAACAAGGAGAAAACACATTTTTTCCCCTCCCTCGTCTGGGAAACAGGAAATAGATTCTTATAAAGGCTCTCCCACATACAGACAGGGCAGGAAAAAGGTGGAGTTTGGCAACATTAAGATTTGTTCTTCAAATGCAGACCAGTAATTATTCTAAGGTAAGCGACAGGATGGCTGGGCTTACCGGTGTTTACCCACTCCGGTGCTGCTGTTTTCAAATGTATTTATATTTCAAGCAGACTTGCTTATAAATGTACAAAATCATTTATTTTTACCCAAGTTTTCAGGTGGTTAGACTCTTGCAGAGACTTTATGTACCTATACATAAAGGCAACCAAAGCAAAGAAATATGCCTGCCTAAATAACTGTACAAGTTAATTAGTTCACAAGCTCCTTATAAAGTGGCTAGACATTTTATCCCCATTTTATAAATGAGGCTGTACTGTTTCAAGTGCAGAATATCGCTCCCCAGAGCATGCAGAAAGTTCCACACCTCCACTTCAGCAGCCATAAATGAGCAGCAATATTGTCTTTAGCTCAAGGGGGAAAGAAAATCGTTAGGACAGAAAAGTATGCGGATTTTCTAGGAATGTCAGTTACTTGATAGCTGTTAACTTCTGGTGGCTGGAAGGTCTGAGAGAGATCTTCCCACTGGTCGGATGTATTCCAGGGTCTTACATTAAGAACCAATAACAGGAGAGGAGTTGGCAGGATCAGACAGAAGACTCTCCAGTGAAAGATCCTGAGATGCTGGGTTGACACTGTGTTTGCATGAGCTACCCAAAAAATTCCTGCAAGTACTAAGAACAAAGGTCAGTTGGCCTTTGCTTCTACATGGGATGTCCTACCCCTACTTTTAAACACAGAAGTTTGTATGAGATCAGTTTTCGTAATATACTCTGAATTAGTTCTAGGTTTAGAACTTTTTAAAAGCTTTTCATCATACGGGGAGGCACAATTTGGATTTAAAAAAAAGTTTTATATAATTACTATCTCAAACCAGATATCTTGCAAAATGAAGAAAATAAATTTAAGTGTGCTCAGTATCCAGCTCTTTCAGTTTACCCTGCCTATATTGAGAACAGCTCCAATGTGCACAGGCTGCAATTAATCAGCAGTTCTCAAAGTGGTTTAAATCACGTTTTTCTTCCCTAGCATATGCCTCCAACATGAATTTACCTATGTCCAAATCACATATTCCTCCATCACAGCATACCTACCACGAGCTCCGGCTTACACCAGTGTGGTCCATGCATCCATCCCCTACACCAGTTTGTCCCCCTTCCCTCACGCCCAAATTCCCAGCTCCCCACCTGTTACAGGTAGCTCTAAGCGCAAAAAGAAGACCCAACTATCTCTCCAGCTTCTAGTCTCCGGCCAACAAGCTCTCCTGCCTTGTCCTTTGCCGTCGCTGCCTACCTTTTCTTCTCTATCTCCTGGTCTCTGCAGAGACAGTGGGAAGGAGCACGCCATGTGGTCGGTTCACCCAAGAAAGGGGACTGTCAGGAGCTCGGGGCAGAGAAGCTCTGCCAGAAACAAACCACTCATGGCACAGGGTCCTGCGTGGAATGGCTCTGCCTGCACCGCTCTTGGCTCCCAGGTCACCTCCAAACGGCATCGGCATTGGTTTCAGAGTTCAAGACATTCCCAGAAGGCATTTCATACCCGAAGCTACTAAAAGATAGTTTTCAGATCATGAAGACTTCTCTAAAACAACAGCCAGCCGATACGTAAATCTGTCCAGTCCCTGCCATGATGGATGACAGGAGGGAGACAAACGAAGCCAGTAAATAGTACTCTTCTGTTAAAGAGGTGCTACAGACCCAGAAAAATCGCATTTTTTAAACAGCGCTTTTTAAAACCGTACACTGCAACGCAAAGAGACAGGTCCCTCATGAAATAAGGGGTCAGTACAACCAGCACCAACAAAGGGCAACGCTCCTCTGGCACCACAGTTAATGTAAAAGTGCAGTACTTGCTCAGGTACCTCCGGAGACCTCAGTAATTTTGGAGCTGTGTGAGCTGAGGTATGGCTCACGTCTGCATCTGTCCTCCTCTGAAGCCATGGCTCCCCACTCCATCGCACCACGCACTGGGATGGCTGTGTTATCTACCTGCACACAAGGCTTCCTGTGTTCAAACTGCTTACAGCGCTAACCCAGAGGGGAGTCAATCTCAGAAAGCCATATTCCAACCACTGAGAAATCAATTTGCATTTGACAAAGATGGAATAAACCTGTAAAAAACATCTAACTTGTTCCAGCTGCTGAATAGCTACCTCATTTTTTGTTTGCTGAGGTCCAAATAGCCTTTAGAACCAAAAAAAGACTTTTTCATAAACTTAAGTACAGTAAGAATACTGAGCATACTACAGAGCACATCATTTAACCCCTATAAAAATATTTAAATGTGATCAATATAGTTCCTCTTCAAAGCATTCTCTGAGCATCAACCACTACAAAAATCCCTCAAAACAGGCTCTACGAAATCAAATTATAACAAAAAAATGTTTAGATTCCCCTCAGAAAACTACAGTACTACTGTGCCAAGAATATACTCGTAACTAGAACAGAGTAGGAAAGCAAAGACTTGTCTGCAAAAAGAACAGGTTTAGCTCTTTGGAGTACTGCAGTAGCTTTATGATGGCCATGAAATAAAGCTACAAGCCAATAAACCTGACACACAGAAAGCCAGCGTGGAGCTGTCAGCCACCTAACATTCGGCATTAGTATCCCTCCTGCCAATGCAGATGCTTCTTTATCTTTAGCATCCTTCGGCATTGCTGCTCTTCTCTCCCACACATCGTAAAGAAGCCACATTTTCTTTTAGCAGAGTTAGCAGCAAAATGAAATGAGTGATGTTTCGTCTTACATGCTTGGCAGGATGGAGCTTTGTTAATGATTTTTATCTTCCATTCGCAAGTTCTGCTTTTTCTTTTTTGGCTTTAGAGTGGACCATACTCAAGAATCCCCTTCATACAGCTATGAGGGAAGAAACCTCAACTTACATCATCATTACTGTAGGTACAGGGTGACAGCTGGTAAAGGAAGAAAACAAGTTCCCATTGTATCGCAATGGAAAGCTTGAATTCACTGAAAAAGCAATTAAAATGGCTATATTTAATACATTTGTCCATTACGATCTCACGTAACTATATTCCAGTTAAAAGCTCTGGTTCTCAGCATCTCAGAGGGAAGAAGCAGAAACAAACTGCCTGCCGCAGCTCAAACTGCGGAACCTGCGATTCACAGCAACTGGTGTAAAAGTTTAGAGTTAATTTACAGCCTCTAATTATTATTAAGGGGCTATAAATGGGGACCTTAATAGTTCTGGTGTAGAAGAGATCAATTACATGGCTACTTTTAGTAGGCACTTCTTGCCCTGCGTGTATACTGCCTTCATTATAAGCCCTGACCACACTACACGCTCTGAGGCTGTTTAGAGTAAGGGAGGGCAGAAAAACACAGAAGGTGCCAAAAACCAAAACAAACACAGAAGTCAAGTGTCAATTACGTGTTTTGTTGTTTCTCGTCCTGGCCCAAGGTTGTAACAAGCCCTTTGTAGCACTCAGATCCTAATATGAGCATTTATCACCGTGTGAGATTCTGTGTAAGAGATGACAGCTTCGCTGAATTTGTGCCACAGCATTGTTTTATGTCAAAAGGCAAGACGTTTCCAGTTAGTAAGCGCACACACCATAGGGGAAAAAAAAATCAGGAATACACACACGCCACAACACATCCTGGAGATGTTTCTGGTTCTTCAGAGGTGTTGCTGTTAGCTGCACAGAGCTAACCTATGGGAATGAATATATAGTCCTAAAGGCTGTTGTTTGATTTAACTGCTTCAAACTGCAGGAAACTAACTGAAGAGGCCAGAGTTAAGGGTAAGCATTAAAATGAGCATCTTCGTATGTTATAGCCTGAAATTTTTTATTTCTTAATCACTTTTCCACATAAAAGCAACAAAGATTTTTCCAGCTACAATATCATCTGGCAAGTGTTTCAGCTTCAGAATTACATGACAGTATCAGTCTACGCTGTATGGTCCACTGATCCGAGTAACTGGTTGATTGAGAGGCTACCTAAAAACTATTTTATAGTTAAATGTATATTTTCCCCAGTCATCTGCAGCATTCGCCATGAAGAAGGCTCAGTTCCAAACCCATATTTGGGAATAGCTCTATTAATATAACAACAATGACTCACAGTGCAACTTCTAATGAAATCTCCTATTTAGAAGCATTGAGTTTATAATACTTTCCCCATATAAGGCCTAAAGTCGAAATCTTTACACATACATCGTTAATGAAAATAAAAGTGCTTAAACTACTTTCGCCTGCTCAAACATGCAAGAAAAAAAATCCCAAAAGAAAACACATGTGAGATCATAAATCTTGCGCTGTAGGACAAACGCTACCGGAGCAGCCAGAGGACAGCTGCCACAAAATCAGTACCCACAATCCTTACAAAAGCTCTCCCGTCGCTGAAGGTGGGGAATACTCCGTCATCTCGGCATTACGGTTCGAGAAGAACCACTGCCAGCTTCAGAGAATGGAAGAGCAAACCTGGAGCTCCTCGACAAGGGAGCACGAAGAGCTGTGGCTGACCAAGAGAGCATGAGGTCCCCTCAAGTCACCGGTGCTGGCGTGACATCTCGGCTTACGCTTGTTTGACACCAGAAAGCATTTTAAAGAAGACTCTCCAAAAACGGATTGCCAGTGCAACAAAAAGCAAAGTGGATAATGCACATTTTTTGGCCTTAGGCTGACAAACGTTTGCTATGCTTTCCAAGGATAACAGCCTGCGTTACTACCCTTACATTTTCCCTTTTTCAAGGGTAGGAACTGCAGTAATTTGGGAGGATTGTAAAACAGTTCAAACAGCTGCTTCTCCTCAGATAAGATATTTGGGTGTTCGTATTACTTCTGTCTGCCAGATGAACTATTTTAACAGGCTTTCACGAGCTGCTTGTCACATCCTTTAATACCGGTTTTCCTGCAGTTGCAATGACCCTTAAAAAAAAGCTCTCTGAAATAGACTTACTTTGCTCTTTCTTGTTTCTACATTTTTGGGCAAAAGAAATGCAAGACACTACTTTTTCTCCCTGGCTTGTTTTGCGTCAGTACAAGAGGGAAGCATACGAGAAAAATAAATTCCTTTTCAATTTCAGTGCTTGGCTCAAAATCAAGAGTCATTAGTTTAAATCAGTGGCTCGGAGCAGAGGAAACAGATCTTGAGGCCAACAATATTTTATCAGAGTTGGTTGAACATCCATTAATCTTTAAGGAATTCCTAAATATTTCTTCCCTGTCCAACCAGGATTTGTTTCAAGACATCGCTTACTTCTGCCTTTGATTACATAAAATCACCTTCAAGTACACACAGTCCTGAGATGAAGGTGGCAAAAAGCATCTCCACTGTTCTGTTCCAGGTCTGCTTTTTTTGGAGACCAGGACTCAGCGAGCATTTTCAGAAGGACCCAGGACAGCACAGGGCAGGGAGATGTCAAGCTATTTGACTTCTCAGTTAGACCCTGGTATGACAAGCTGAACACAAACTTTCCAGAAAGCTGAGCAAGTGCTCCTCAGCAGTGACAGCACTGAAGCTAGCTGCAAACACGTCATTTTCAAGTCTTCCTCCCTGCAGATTTCCGAACGCACAATCTAGCTATGCTCCCTTTGCACCGAAAGCATCCCAGGTAAACACTGCCACACAGACAATATTCAGCAGCACAGAATCTGGTAATGGAAAGGAGGGAAGGTCAAATAATTCAATTAACATTTAAACATTTTACTTTTTGCTACACGTTTGTTTCAGTGAATAACCTCTTTTACATGCTGTTTGGTTTCCATTACCAGCCGTTTGGGATGGCTGCTATGCATGAGTTGCAGAGATAATTGCTCACAGTCTTAACAGTCATCTTCAGGCTGTTCTCAAGTCTCTAAACCTTCAGAGGTTTAGAAAATATTGCAGACCAAGTGCCCCTTGCCAAAATAACTGGGCCAATCAGCAGAGTGATGAGGCATCGCAGAGCAGTGCCCCCAGAAATCCCAATTCGGGTGCGACTGTACTTAGCAGACTGTTTCTCAGGGTATCCTGGGATGTTTAAAGCAAGGTCAGCAAGTTGCCAGCTGCCCAAGGGAGCTCTCCACTTCTGTAATTGCAGAAAACTGCAGGCAGAGTGAAAGTACACTGGCACGGACACAGCTCTGTCCCCACCTGTGAAGGAAGGCATAGGCCCATACATAATGCTTTTGAAAGGCACACTAAACTTAGGTCACCCCACCAATGTTCAAGCTGCATACTTGCTTCGGGTGGGTTGAGGTCATATCTTGTAAGATGCATGCTTGGATTTACACCCTTCCTTAAGTCATTAGGAGAGGAGATAGCGGAAGTAGATGGGCAATAACCAGCACTCGCTATCTGACACCTTACCAGTGTGCAAAGACTTCGGCTGCCACCAATTCCAAATGCTAAAGGAACAGGACAGAAGTTTAAAAAAACACCAAAACACAGCATTTGCCAAGAGAAAACATACTGAAATAGTTATAGCACCAGTGCATTTTCCGCTGCCAATAAACACAGCACCGAGCAAATAAAGGGATATCATCCAACTTAAGATGACCTTCAAAAGAAATTGTTTAAAAAGAGATATTGCAACGCGAAGAAATAGAACCAGCACACTCCAGGCTAGCTTGTAACAGCAAAGCTGACTTAACATTGCCAGAAAGAAGCTGGCAGGTAAAGGTTCCTACTTCAGTCTCAGCAAGATGGTGTAGGTGGTCTCACCCACCAGAGGTGTCTCTCCACAAACACACATAACCATCACCTGCTTAAGAAAGCAAAAGCAAACTTGTCCACATCCAGTGACAGCAACACAAGGAAAACCTACAAATCACCACCCCTAAGTGAAAGTCTGGACTTTGTATGAGTTTCCAATTCACACACGTACAGCTCTAACACTAGCATCAACCAAGGTGCAATGAAATAGGAGCAAGGTGAGGCAGGGGGAGCTTTTGGCTGGCATTGGATTTGAAAACGTTTTCAAATATCTTCGCTTCCCTTGCGGTCTTCATCCTTCTTGTGAGTTCACAAAGTGCAATCAGTGCCTGACCGAATTATACCCAAAGAAAAGACTAATTATTGTGATGACTCTTGCTCATCCACAAGAAAAATTAAAAGAGTTGTGTTTTTCTGAAAACTGGACCAAGTGTCTGCAGTTTTGAGGTCTATGATGTCTTGTGATGTCCTTATGACATCTAAGACAATACTATTAAACGGAAAAGCAAGCATCTTTATTGCAAACGATGCAAGGGTTTTCACTTAACCCCTCCATCCCAGAAACTGGGCTTCTCCAGTCACCCATCTGGTTGCCTCACCCAAGATAACCAGCATCACATCTCCCAGCAACAAGAAGATTAAAACCCAAACCTGGTCACATTTGATAGAGAAGATTAAATGTACAGCTTCTATGATTTAACATTACTAAACGCTTAGCACGACACCACCCTGTCTGATGTGCAGCATGCACGGGACGTTTCGCCCTACATTCTGCAGGTAAATCTGATTGCTTCAAGGTACTCCCGTTTGACTGTACAAACCACCTGCTCTTCTCTTTCTTAACTAACAGAAGCTGGCGGTTCTCATGCTGTATATTGCAAACAGCCGCCCCGCTGCCCCTATGCCCCTGCCGTGCGCAGATACCTGGGGCAGCCGTCGCGTGTCGGCCCTGCAGCATTCCAAAGCACTGAGCTTCCCTCGCCCGGCGTGACCTGCGCGACAGGGTGCCGCTCCACCTGGCAAGAGGAACGCGCTGTCCCAAACAAAAAACCTAAAGATCAAAACAAGCCTTTCTGCTGACGTGCCAAAAGTCGAGGCTGAACAGGAAAACACATTTGAAGCTCTTTTTTTCCATTACCTTGCATTATTAAACTATCTAGGCAAGAGATAAACATAAAAGGAATTTCTTTAATTAGATAAATTCACTCCTCAGCATCTGCTGTTTAACAGAGCAAAGTACATCAGCATGTTAGAATCAGATAATATTGCAGTATCCCACAAACTCACGGTTGAAGCTTCTTTTTCATGCAAACATTTGGGTGCCACTGGTTTTCACTCACTGTAATACAACGCTTCCAGTTAAATGATTGCCATAAAATGTAATGCCAGGTATGCACTGGGCCACAAGTGAAATTCCTTAAAATGATTATGCAGCATCTTGCAAGTTAGAACAAGGCCCAACAGATGCACAGGGTGATCTTGCACAACTTATTTCCCGTAGGTTCTATACCATGCATGCATCCATTTTTAATAAACCTCAAATCAATTAAAGACTGTGCTTCCTGTGTGCAACTAAAACCTAAAAAATGCCTTGAACAAACACTATATACCCTAAATTTTGCATTTCAGCAACTTTAATTAAGTAACTCTCTAAATTAAGATAATCTCTCAGAGGGTCAAAAACCTACGCCACAACAAAACACTAACAAATACCAGTATATTGTTAACCTTCATCTACTGCAAACTCAGCCCCACTGAGTGACAAGCTCAGCTTACAGCGTAAAACCAAAGACTGCAAGACAGTAACTTTCAATTATGTTTGACTTTGTATACAGATAGTGGAATTATTACAGTTATTAAAAATGTTAAGGATAAGTCAAGAAAATGTTAGTATCCATCTACTTTGCTATTAAAAAACTAACAGGCTTCTATTTTCTTAAAAATCAAATTTAAGCACGTATCAGCAAAGGTCCTTTTTAAGTGGCCTTCTGCAAGCCAGTGCTGGCAAAAACAGTGCAGACTAGCTGAACACCACTACCAAATATTTCTGACCTGATCTGCTTGCACACCTACATCTCTTGTGCAGAGGCTGCCAACCTGCCGTGCAAGGGGCGATGAGTTTCCAGCCAGCAGGCACTTCTGTGCTCGGCTCCACGCTGTGCGCTGGAGTATACCTGGGCTCCTCAGGGATGAAGCACTAAGCCAGTTGCACCATGAAGCATTTATCACAGCGCTTACTCATTACGGGTGGTTAAAAGCAGCAAAGTGAAACGCCACTCGAGGACTAACACCGTTCTTCATTTGTCAGGTTACCAGCCAGACAGTTAACACAGCGGTGTGAAGTACAAGTCCCCTTTGGATCAGGTATGCTGTGCTGAGGAATAAAGCCTGCATCATCTGAACACATAACATGCTTCTGCATCAGTAGCTGCATCAGTAGCATCAAATGCAATTATAAAAAATATTTTCACCTAAAAATTCTGATTTCAGTTATTACAAAAAAGTTAAGATTCCTCAAACAAGAAATAACTAATTTGTTCTTTACAAGAACGTTATATTCTCTGTTATTGAAGGGATTTAACAGCAGAGAAAAGCAGGATTTTTAAAACTACAAAACTCATAATGTTATCTCAGAGTGCTTTTGAGTACTTGAAGCTACTTAAACTGATTTCTAGACAGACTAAATTTAAAGTCACCTGTGTTCACTATCAAGGGAGCATCACATTTAATGAGTGTAGCCCTTGTTTGTATCAAGAGCCTGGGCTGCTTGCTGGCAAGCACTTAAACTAATTACCATGGGCATCGCTTCAGGAATCACACAGTTCCTAGTGCTTTGGTGCTTTTACCGAGCAGAAGCTTCTCCCACTCTTAGATCAGATCCCTCTCATATCATCACCACACAGGCAGCCCTAGCCCCCCTCCCAACACACACTTTAATAGCAAATCTAACCAAAAGCTACAAAAAGCAAGCTAAACAAGCTGCACATTTCATACACTGCAATCCTTTGTCATTTCTGAAGCGGAACACTTGGTTGCTATTTCACAGACCCCATCACTAGAAAGAAAAATAAAAGGCTTCCGTTTTCGTGCAGCTTTAATGAGGAAGATTCAAAAAGAGGATGCAGGCTTTTTCTTACCCGTTCAGCGTGTATGAACCATTCCTCTTGAGCCTCATACTTGCAGATAAGAATCTGAGGAAAAAATCCAGACTGAGGAGGTTTGTCCTCTGCTGGAGCAGAATACAGGCACCTGTTTGGTGGCTGTGCCTTTTGCTAATCAGGGGATCTCTTTCCTGTTTCTCTGAGTCATCAGCAAGGAACAATGAGAAACTGCCATTGGAGCCAATTAGCAGGAAGCCCAGAGGAAACTGCCTGCAACCCATCGAGGGTCTGGAGGTGTAAAGCGGCCCCAGCCCACCTCCCACAGCATCTCCACCAGGAAAAAGCAGCAGAGACATGGAGAAAAGTGTTTTTTTTTTTTTTTTTTTTTTTTTTTAAATACAAGGTATGTAACCACCCTGCTTTTGCAACAATAAACCTCGTAAAAACTGTGTTTTATTGGTGAGCCGCTCTTCCAATTAGTCTGAGAGCAGCTTCAGACAAAAATCCCTCCTCCTCACAAGCCCAGCTGCGACTATCGCTCCAGTATTCATCACTACCTTCACAGCACAATGCACCTAAGCCAGCCCTAAATAACAAACATTCAGCCTTCTGCTCCCCCCCCCCCCCCCAATACCAAGCTGGACGCTACACACGTGGAAACGGACACACCACCCGTGGTTAAAGGCTCTTCCCCCACCCCCCACCCCCCCCATAGAAAGGTAAAACCAGCACATCTAAAGTCACACTCGAACACTGCAGAGAAAAATATCCTCTAGCAGCCCAGTGTAGTCCTGGGCAGGCTGCTCTGCATAAATCACCCGGTCATGCTGTCTCCGATCAGGCTGTTTCGCTCCCTTTTCTGTTCCACCTACCGATCCCAGATAGCTGGGAACAAAGCAGCTGTGCAGCTCCACGCCTGGGCCAGAGGTACGGACCTACCCCACGGGGCACAAATTCATCCAGGTCATTATTGATCAGGTGCTGTGAGCAAATCAACACTCAAGTAATAAATCGCATGAAAAATGTTTTTAAAAATGAAAATTGAGATGATTCACTTGTGGCCTGGATAAAACTACTCTAGGATAGTGGGCAAACAACATGCTAGCCAAATGTAAAGACTGAATATTTACTACCTAAACAGGGGGAAGCAATGTGTAGGGGCACAAAAAACTCCAACCTGAGTACAATGGTACTTGATTTTGCCCAAATGACTCAAGACACTGTGTTTATCGAACTGTGAATTTTCATCCTGATCCTGTCTTTGCGCTGTCCTTTCAGAGCTGTCATTTGAAAACACAGGTTTTAAAAAAAGGCAGCCTAAAAAGTAGAAGTGCTCCATTTCTTTCTAGATGCCAGATACCATACAGGCAGGAGTGTTGATCCGTACCAATATAGGGACTGATTAGATCACAAATGCTGACAGAAAACAAGGTTACAAGGGATTACGGGCTTGGAGAAGGAATCAACAATATCATACCTTGCTAACAAGACAATGAGACTGAGCTGTACAAGCATGCTAATTTTGCAAGATAGAAAGCAATTCTCAGCATCTATCTGGCCTCATCTAGAGCACCAGGTCCAACCCTTGGCACCCTAGTTGAAGACAGATGTAGAATTAGCTGGAGCCCAGGGGCACCAATATGGAATTTATCCACCCCAAAGATGAGAAAACCAATGGAGGAAAACAATGTAACTCCTCCTCCCAGGAATGTAAAACAATAAGAGAAAGGAAACAAAATGTTCTTCCTGCTCTATCCATCATACAGGGACTTGAATTAAACAAGAAACAAACCAGGTTAGTGTTACAATGTTGTTTTTCTTTTAAGTACAGGAATAGATCCAGAGTTTCCATTATTGCAGGCCCTTGAGATGATGTCGCTCCAGAGCTGGGGATTAACTAGGTGACCTCTACAGGTCTCACTCAGCCCTAGCTTTCTATGATTTGCTCCTATTACTGGATGGAAGAAAGAAAGAAAATTGTGCTGTGTAACCACATGAGGCAAACTAGCTCAAGTCAAAGCAGACTACAGCATGCTTCAGACTTTTTTTTCCCCCTCAAAAAAAAAATTATACTGTCCAGGACTGCCAAGACGTGCAATGCATTACCACCACAGCAGTAGCAGCACTCTGCTTTTACCATACATCATGGGAAAGCGTTCCACTTCACATCCTTCCCAACCAGCAGCTTTGCAGAGCTCCTACCCTTGTCTCGGCTGGAACCAAGACCTGATTCCTCACGTCATGGTGGCCAGGCCCTGCTGTCCCTCACCAGGGAGCGAAGATGCAGCGTGGCTGCAGAGGACCAAGAAGTTCGACGCCTGCAGGCAGCTACCTACCTACCGGTGCTGGATGAAGCGGAGACATGTTCTGGGAAGCATATCAAAGAGAACTAGGATGATTTACTTCATTAATAATTTGGACAAGAAAAAATAGTTAAAGTTAAAAAGTCAAAATAATTATGTTAAAATCTTTTATAAATTCTAAAAGTCAACCCAAAACTTCAACTTCAGTTTTCTTTTTGGAAGCAAAGATTCCTGGGGAAGCCCTTTGGAGAGGGGCTTTTAAACCCAGGCTCAGAATAGGGTCTTCAGGTTTTGATGGAAAAGATCATGCCCTGCTCAGAAGGTGCATCTGACAGTACAATTAAAAGTTATATGCCACTGGTTTTTGGATGCATGCTAATTTGCATTGGAAGTGCTCTAGCAATACAGAACACAGGAGTTAACAGAAGGGGGTATCCGATGACTATTAAGTAATAGCAATTGAGTGCTACTTGTAAACTGGAATATCACAACTTTTGTAATTAAAAAGGGACCTTTCCCCAGTGTTATTGCCTTTTAAGCCCCTGTCTGGATGCACAATGCAAATGATTTACCCGCTGATTTTATGAGCATGTTGTTTTTACTGGCTACCCGATTTCTTAAAAATAAATTTCAGTGTTCTGTTGCTGCAAGTAGCTGCTGTTTTTTCCAAAGTCTGCTTCTGCCCAAACACATCAATGCTTTTTCCTTTTTCACTCCCCCATGCTCTTTCAAGGATTACAGCAGCACAAGGGTATGTGTTCTTTAACATCTCCATCTGAAAACTATTATAAGAAACCAGCAACTAAATATAAACCCTCCAATCAGAGCCTGAGCCAGCCACACTGATGCTGGGATCCCAAAATGCTATCATGGACAAAAGCACTTACCACAGAAACACAGCAAAAGTCTACTTGCCAACAGAACGGCTTCAGAAACAATGAATTCCTGCTTCAGAGAGGTCTTCTGGAGAAATGCAGTTGGTTAACAAAGATGAAAAAACTTATTTTTGGTCACCATAAAAAATCAGGACAATAAACTTGCTGAAGTTGGCCACTCTATGGTGAAGCAATACGCTACACACATTATCTCCTACAGTATTTTCAATTAGCTGCACCTAAAGTAATACTTTTCTCCCCTCTCTCTACACGTACACATTCCAGAAAACACACACAAGCTGAATCACCATTACTGCTGCAAAAACATATGGGAGGAGGGAAAGTATCTTCACATCTCCTCAAGGTCCCTTCTGACAAATAAAACATTCTTAACAGTCCACTTCTTTTTTATTCCTTTCTCCAAGCAGCATCTATCAATCTTATCATGGATTATTTGCTCCCAGGCTAAACATTCATCCCATTACTGCTCTGCTTCTGTGGGGAATTTCAACTGGACCATTTGGCCCAGTTGTTCTAGAAGTTAGCTCAAATACAGTTCTTTAGATAAGAGAAATTAGTATGGATGATTTACCATGTTCAGCCGTCTCCCAGCCACTTGCTACTTTGCAAACAGCATTGAAAGGCCTCTGTTTCAATTACTATGAAAAAATTCTCCATTTAATAAGGAAATGTACATGTCAAATAAAAAGCTGGGTACAGAAGAGAATAGCTAGCCCGCTACTACTTGGAAAGGATTACGGTACACTCAGAGCTTAATTATTCATCTGGGAGACGTTCTGCATATGAATGAAACATCTTTCTACATCTAAAAAAGAAACACTCAGTAGCAACCTCAGTTATCCACATCTGGTCAGGAAAGAGAGGAGACAGTGTGCCCATATGTACCCTGTTTTCCAGGGTCATGGCTTTTTCATGTGTGTTAAAGTTACTTGCACAGCATGGAGTGTTATTTTATACATGTATCCTTGACCCATCCCACCCAATGTTTTTGAGGAATTCTATTTGAATTTGGCATACAGCCCACTATTAAAGAGAATAACTTACCCCATCTGGAAAAGACCTACCAACCTAATATTTCGTCTTTATCTCCTGCTGTCCTGCATCGCAATTTGCACCTAAGGGCTGGCCAAATCAATTCGTGAGAGAAACGGTAAAACGCTGAATTGTTAGAAGAAGCAGGTTTGAGTCTACATTTCTGGTCTGACTGTACACTTGCAACACTTTGTATTAGTTCATGTATCATACGGGGCACCAAACAGCGGGTCAGTTAGGCTCATTTCACTTGTACTTCACTACTGAGCTAATTCAGGCTTAATTTAAACACTATTATTAGAGAAGCAAGCAAACATCAATTGCTGTTAGATAGGGAATGAAGAAGTAAGCAACCTTTACTAAGAGAAGAAGAACAGGGAAGTTTACTCTAAGACATAGCTGGAAACATTTTTCCCAAATTCTGCTAACTCATCCTGCACATGCAGATAGCGCTGCCTCAGCTTCAGAGCTGAAGGTACTCCTTTGCCAAAGCTGTTAAGAAATCTGATTTCAGTGGGGGTTTTGGTTTAGTATTGAAGAATAAGCCCAGTGTGAGGCTATTACAATGGTCAATAAACAAATGAAAGCCACATCACGTTCCCTGCATGCAAACAGAAAGCCATAACAGGAGGAGTCTTCAATTTACTTCGAAGAAGAGATTTGTATTTTTAGTGAATACAACAGCCAGTCCCGAATTAAGACAAAGATGACAGTGGCACTGAAAGGGTTATTGCAAGCCCTTCATAATATGCCAAACAGGACAGTGTTGGAGAAAGTTACAGAACTGAAATAACAGAAAAGCAATCCGCCTGGAAACGGAAAAGGGTGGGTGAGCAGTCTCTACCGGACGAGGGCAAAAGCCAGGGTTTATAAATTTAGAAAAAATACACGCCCACACAAAACCTCTCAAGTAAGAGGATAAAAAAAAGACATTTTACAAGGCTTTTATATAAATTTTGCCTAATCATTCTTAATGGACATCTGCCCATGGCTTAATACAGGAAAGAACAAGCTTTCAGCGTGTGCCAAACTGTCTGAAACACAAACCTTTGGCACGCCGCCTGCTTTGATCCCCCTTTTGGGCAGTTTCCTGGAGGCAGGTTTAGAGCAAATGAACATTGACACAGCGCTCTTTGGAAGGGCTGTCCAGAAGAGTTAATGAAATGCAAGTTTGGTATCAGACTGCACGGTGCTTAATTGCGTTGTTTTTAACCTTTTAAATGATACCTGGTTTTTAAAAACGGATGCAGCTTGATAGAATTTAATAATAAGTTTGTGTTAATGAGAGGTCCTTGCACAGGGTTATCATAAAATACCGTGGCCAAATGAATTTTTGAGTGAAAGTTGCCCTGCTTTGTGCAGATGGGCATGAAGACCAGCCACAGGGACAAGAGCCATTTATACAACTGTGGCAAATGGCTTGAGAGCATGAAGACCCCCATTCAGATCAGTCCACAGACCTCGTCCATCTCAAAGGAAGGCTCATGGAGCAAAATAAATAGCACGAGAAGATTGATGTTCTTGGCAAAAGCCGTGAGCAGGTAATTTAGAGCAGGCACTGCCCCTTCAGCCCAAGAACAGGAAACAACTGTGTGACTTACCAAACGCCCCACCCAAGAAGTCCCAGCCGGTATAAAAGCCTCTGCTGCAAAATTTAGCTAATGATACAATCCAGGAGAAGTCTGGAAGCACCACAGAGGGAGAACAGGAGAGAAATTTCTGAGAAAGAGGCTTTAGCTAAAATTAACTACACCAGATCAGACACGTACGAATCCCTGAAGCCTATAAAACAAGCAGAAAGAAAAATAGTAAGTTTTCTACTGCATTCCTCACCTCTTTCCTTTTCTTTTTCTCTTTAATTTAGCTAAGTGGTCTCACACTAAGGTGCTAAACTCTGCAAGCAATTTTTCTATTAAAAGAAGTTTAACACTGGATTGTTTTTGTTAATAAGGAAACTACCCAAATTCCAATACAAACGGCTGCTATTTCACAAGTAACACTATTAGTACATAGATCCTTTAACAAAGGAAAGGAAGTAAAATTCTTTAAATATTACGAAAGGGCTGTAATTTTCATCGAATATAGAACAATTATAAGTAAGAGTTATCAGGAACTACAATCAAATAACAGGGACAAAACTTATTAGAGACACCGCATGCCATACATGGATTAGTGAATACAACAGGTATGTACACAGTTGTATGCTCAGACACTGAAATGTTTATTTGAAACAAATCAAAATTATCAGGCCCTTTCTCTCCGAATCTCATTTTAAATTTGATTATGAACTTGCTTTGCACATCCTCCCCAGTGTCCTCAAAGAGTCATTCATCTCTTTTATTACTGTCCTTGCTGCTTCGTGGACTAACGGGATCTAGAATGGCATTTGAGCTGCATCAAATACCAAAGACAATGGCCATACCTGTTCTAAATTGTGTGCTGGAGGTAGGTTCCTGCAGGGAAGTTGCTTCTACCAGCACCAGCAGAATGTTAATCACATTGTCACCACTGACATTTCAGATTTAGCTATTATTTAAGTGAATCCAACAGTCTAGCTCTGAGTTTGTGCTTACTCACAAACTTGCAGTAAACTCATTTAAACCTGAAAACACCGAAAGCATTACTTTAGAACTCACAGAGATTAGAATTTGTGTCTTTCTCAGGAAAAACAGGTTATCAAGCACAAACCTAAACAAATGAATGCCTCTGAAACCATGCGATATACTCAGCCTTGGCCAAATGTGAGTTATGTGCTCCCCCAAAACAGGGAACCAAAGATAAACCACAAAAACTGTAAAGCCAAACACATAGCACAGGAGACAACTATGACCAGAAGCTTTAATCTAATCCTTCAGTTACTGACTGGTATGGAAAGAAAAGAGAAGTGGAAAACCAAGCATTGCAGAATAAATTCTGATCATAAAAACATCATCCTGCATTACCAGAGTCACTTATCAGACACGCTTTAGATGACATACTTTCAGAGAGAAGAGAATTAATCGACCACCTCAGAACAAATAGAAGCAGCTTTGTGTTCAGATTCTTCTGTACTTCTAAATTAATGCACGTACTGAAATGGCCTCTCAGAAATTACATGCACAGTGAAAAAATAACCCGCATGTCAATGGTGAAGTCAGCAACATAAATCACTTAAACACTGGCTTTTTAGGCAATTCTAGCAAAGTCCTAGCCAAAATGGACTTCAGCTGCTATTATTCATACTTTCACAAGATCCTAAATGTTCAACAAAAAGAGTCCTTGTAGACATACGCATAACCTTAGTCATCCATCCGTCAGGGAAAGGAAAGACTACTTCACTCAAGACAGTCTGTACCTCATAGTTGAGGATATCTGGGCGACGAAGGTGGTGAAGGGCCTAGAGGGTAAGACGTATGAGGAGCGGCTGAGGTCATTGGGCCTGTTCAGCCTGGAGAAGAGGAGGCTGAGGGGGGACCTCATCGCAGTCTACAACTTCCTCGCGAGAGGGAGTGGACAGGCAGGCACTGACCTATTCTCTGTTATCACCAGTGACAGGATCCGTGGGAACGGTGTGAAGCTGAGGCAGGGGAAGTTTAGGCTGGACATCAGGAAGAGGTTTCTTCACCGAGAGGGTGGTCGCACACTGGAACAGGCTCCCCAGTGAAGTAGTCACTGCACCAAGCCTGTCTGAATTTAAGAAGAGATTGGACTGTGCACTCAGTCACATGGTCTAAACTTTTGGGCAGACCTGTGTGGTGCCAGGAGTTGGACTTGATGATCCTTATGGGTCCCTTCCAACTCGGGATATTCTATGATTCTATGAGGTGAGCATTAACTAAGATCTACACAGCACGTTGGAAAAAAGTGTTCAATCCCTGTTACCTGGGTCCCCTCAGTGATTGTTACAGCCATAAGATCGGACAAAAACAGGAGGAAACAGCTAAAAAGTGGAGCAAATAAAAGGAAACAGTTTGGAAAGGGAATGAAAATCTCACTGCTGTTTCTGTCCTTCTACATTACCAAGGACAAGACATACAGGGACATACAGGGTACTATCTGTACTGTGCATTTTCATCGTATTAGCTAAGGCACAGCAGTGAATGTGAAATAAAACTAGTAAGACCAGGATACAATACTGGAGTTTCAGCTTCAGAGGCCTGGGAGCTTTAAATGCTATGCTCCCCAACATACAGGTCAAGACCACGAATTAAGAGTCTGCCTGCATCTAAATCAGGTCAAAGCTGCCTCATCTTCCACACGAGGTCAGATTCCAGGGGAACGACATTTTACAGAAGATTTCAGTGAAAGACAGTCTTCAGCTTTGGCATTGCAGATTCCCAACATGTAAAACAGCAACAACTATGCTTTGGGAACCACTCTGACAGCCAGGAACTGAAAAGACACAAAGTTTTACTAGTTGAAGCGATTCATGGACAGCCAAGCACCAAATGAAAGAATAACATAATTCAGAAGACCCCGGCTCCCGATTCAAACCTCACTGCTTAGGCCTGGTGCCTTTCAAAACACCTCGTACATGGCAGAAGCTACACGTCAGTTCTGAACAGCCACCCTTCTGTCATCTGTGCACAGGCATGTACTTTCTTTAAAGATTTCATTGACCAAGGAACTCAGTTGGGGACACAAATTCATAGCCTTATCACTAGATTCTTGCTTTTTATTTTGAGACATGAGAATGGTAAAATATAAGAATTACTGTCACCATTAAATTCCATCAAAACTGCACAGCTGCTGCCTGGTCACATTTCTGATTTTATAGACTTCCCCTGAGAAGTAACCCACCTATTTTATGCAGCAGGAAAACCTGTAACACAAAGCAATCCCTCAGTCTTGAGTAACACAGCATCACATCCTTACACACATGTCTCAGAATCTAGACCTTACGTGTCTTTGAAGATATGACAGCACACTACTTCAGTAGCCAACAGTTGATCTGGGAGAACAAAGCAAAGTAATCCTCTTTGGCGAATAAAATATCTTCTTCCTGGCAAAAGATAAAGCAACTCTAATGGGAAAAGCAGAAATTCTAAACTATCACCAGAATTTTTATCCTTTTACTGCACCACTGCCCAGAAGGACAACAGCCGTCAGCAACTTAAGAGTGGCTGAGCTTCCTGCAAAGACCCAGGTTAGATGAGAGAACTGGCAAAAAACAAACAAACAAACAAACAAAAAAAAAAAACATGGAGGAACTGAAACACAACTATAACACAGCTTCATTAACGACTGCGGGTGAAACACAGACCTGACTAGGCACATACTTTGAAGATGAGGACCAGTACCTGGGTGAGCAGTTCCTGCCATGCACGTGCCCTTTTATAAGGATTTCAGCTTGCACACTGGAGATTTAACCTAGATCTTGGCTTTATAAAGCGCACTGTTAGGGTCACAGGAACAGAGCTATTAGTTTGCATTCATAGTTTAGCAGAAGAATGAATTCAAAAGCCAGTCATTAAACCTACTCTAAACAGAATTTCTTGATATGGTCAAAAAAGGGCAAAAGGAAGCCTGGCCAGCAAATTGAGAGAAGGTAAGAGGGAAAAAATTATCCTTATATGCTATTCTGGAATATCTATTATTATATTATCTATATGCTATTATTTATTAGGCTCTTTTTTTTAGTTTATTGTTTTGTAATTAAAGTTATTAAACTACAGTAATAAGCACAGCCTTGCCTATACTGCTGTGAACAGGATACAATAAAAAGCTACACTAATTAGCAAACGATTTTCAAAGGTCAATTATCTCATCATTAGCAAAGCCATTTACATCTCTGCAATGTGGAATATTCTCCAATTTTAGAAAGTGAAAAGGGATAAAAATGGATTAAATTGCTTGAGGCCACATAGCACAGTGTCTTGCTGAATAAGAGTTTAGTTGGGCAGAAGCCTGAGCAGCTCCTAACGCAGCGTTTCCACACTGCCCTTGCCCAGCTGATACTTAACTTCTGTCAGATGTTTAAGGAGACAGAACAAGCTTCTCCACCAAGAAATATCAGCATTTACATATACTGTGACTACATCTCCTCTCTTTACCTTCAAAAAAAAAGTAAAAGACCAATTAACAGAATGTATATGGCTGGATCTTGGCATTCACATCATTTAAAAATAAGTAAAAGCATAATCACCAGCTATACCTGTCATGTCTAGAAGCAAAAGCAAAAAAAATACACACAGAAGCTGTCCTAATTCTCTTCTAATTCAATTCACAAAACCTTAAACAGTATGTTTACTGTAGTAGTCAGAACAACTTTTAAGGGGTATCACCAGTGTAATAACTAAGACTTTTCCCTGCATTTTCAGCCACGTTACACCTCCAAAAAGATGTACGTTAAAGATATTTTGAGCATGCACCATCAAGCAGCTCAAGTTCCAAAACGCAACAGTTAGACCGCAGCCTTTAAGTCAGCCTTGCTGAACATACAGATTGTGAGCCAGTTTTTCCGTGCTACATTATCATACCATTTTCTTCCCTCCAAAAGAGAGATTTGGTATGTTTCCTGTGAGTAACATTGAAAAGTAACTTCTGTGTTGCGAAACCCTAATGTCCACAAATCCTGGGAGCACATACAATTTAGTGATCTATGATGGACCCCTGCCACCTGAGCTGGCACTGCTACTACGCTGTTTCAGTGTGAAATGCCAGCATCTCTGCCATGGCATTTGCTCTGCTAGCCTCGACAAGCAAGCTAGGCAAAGAGGACTGCTGGGTTCAGCTCCAGGTGATGAAAGGAGGAATGCTCTAAGTGGAAATCTGTCCGTCTCCAACAGAGCACGTACAGATCCTCATCTTTTTTTCCAGCTACTCCAAACGTCTTAAGAAAAATCCTGAAAAAGCTCAGCACAGCCCTCTACTTCTGATTCAATTCAGACCCCAAAGAGTCACCATAGCAGTGACCACTGCATTCCCAGCAAGGCTACTCACGTTTGTACTGATAGCACCTATGAGCATCGTGCTTTAACCCCACACACTATTTACAAATCACCTTGCACACCAACAGCCCCAAACCCCGTTTCTTATTTTAAAACTTCATCTAGATTGTCATTCAGAAGATCATTCCTGTTTCATTTCTTTTCCTTCTGACAACTAGTTCAATGGAAAAATTATACTCTGTTGATAAATACCACTGGGCTCCCCACATCCTAGTACAGCATTGAATTATCTGCTTGTTTTAGAATCAAAAAACCTCAACACATTGCCATAATGTACGATAAAGCTCAGCTCTGAGCAGTGGAAGCTAGAGAGGGATATTATTGCACATTTGCTATTGACCTTCATAAACATACTCATTTCAAATTTAAATGACAAAAAACTTCTGTGTTGAAAAACTGAGTATTTTCAGCTATTTGTGAATCATTACCAGAGCACTAGCCAGTTTTCATCCTATACCAGAGGTAAGGAGTTGGAGTTCTTACAAAGCTTTGTTACAGGGTGACAGCACTTACCCTCCTCATACACCACCGTTATGCAGCACTATATACCAAAGAATTTGGATAATCATGTGCAAGTTGCCTTATCTCTACCTCTGAAGCTGCAAATGCCCAATGAACAATTATACAAGCACAAAGCCAGGGCCAGAGTCCTTGCCCCATCCCTTCAATCTCTCTCTTTCAGCTTCCCCAGTCTCCTAAAGGGTGATATTTTATATTCACAGCTGCATTTGGGGAATGTCACTGCAACACTTGGACATTTGTTAATATGGGTCACCATTTCTGACTACTTTATTGACCAAGATTACTTCAAGTTTACATATTGCAAGTTTTCCCCCCCACACACATTTGACACAAGCTTACTTTAAAGGCCATCTTTTCTACTCCCAATGCACGTCGACCACAATCCCACACAAAAGAATTGCTTCCCTTATCTGTAGCTACTGAGCAGCAACCCTGCTTATCACAGAGTCCATGACAAAGATGGTTCGTGCTAGGGGTGAGCACAAAGCAACCATGTGCCACAAGGAGAGCACATGCATGTATTTCTACATGAATATTTTAATACAAAATTCCATCCTTCACCTGCAGCTATTTTAAAATCCTACAATTCTGTGCCACAAGAAATTTGTGACAAATTTCACAAACTCCACGAAAAAACAACAGCAAATGTTCAAAGAGGAAAAGAGACTGGCTAAGTGTATTAGAAACAATTGTCATAGAAACAATTGTCACAATCTCTTTAAGCTTTGGTTTGTCCCTTTCTGTAGACAGTGCAAAGACATTCAATTTAAAAGGTCTTTTCCATATTTTTTTTTTTGTCATGACAGAAAAGTGAAAACAACTGCCATGAATTCAACAAGCTCCTTAAGACAGGATATTTTCCAAGCCTAGCTCAAAATTATACTAAACTACTTCCATGCTATTTCCTCATATGCAAAGAGAGATTTGCCTGGTCCTTGTTGTCACACTGCACTGTGCTCCAATTACACACACCACAAGCCAAGAGGGATTACAGAACTTCTGAACTTACTGCTGCAGAAGTGACAGCAATCTAAAATGCTGGTAATTTACAGCAACAGCAGCCAAAAAAATGGTCACAATACAAAAAATGAAGACTTTCAGCAAAGAATCAGTGATGACTCATTTAAACACCAACAAATTAGTGAAATTTCTCTTCTGGCAAGCTAATGCTCTAATAAAGGACTAATGAAATTCAGGAAGAAGCTTGGAAGAAAGAAAAACATGAGACACTCCCCTAAAAGTTATCTATAAATCCAGCTTACTGCTGTTCAATCCTAAGACATTTAAGGATCCTCATTCCAAACTCGTGCCTTCTACTCTTATATATCATGCCCTTATTACCACATTTAGTAACAATCAAACCATAAACGATCCTTGGTGATCTCACTGAGAAGGCTGCGACTACAATGTGCCTGATAAAATAGTTGCTCTGGAAATGTTTTTTCTCACACCAAAACCACTTTCTGTTGCTGCTCAATTCAAGTAGGCCAGTGTTGGTGCCTCTTAATGCACACTCCAATTGCAAGCTCAGGAATAAGAAATGTACCACCAACTTCACATGGGATATACACTAACTATTTGAGAACACTTTTTTTTTTTTTCTGTCAGAAGCATTAAGTGAAGGAAAAGAGCTCTGTTTTTTACAGTCTAACTTTCTCAAGAATCAGTGCCTTGGCCTTCTAAGAGCCAGTTACCTCCATTCCTTAGATGATAATAGCCCAGAAATCTTGTGTAGGATTGCTTATGGCAGGCACTGAGAAGCCTACTAGTAGGATAGGAGCTGTTTCATGACCACATTCTTTGAAATAGCTTGAGAAATGAACTTACCTTATTTCAACTTAATACTTACAGGACAGCCCACAGAGCAAAAACATTCATTATTCAGCTGGTTATCCTTCAAAATGCACAACGGGTGATGCAAAAAAGAAGTTCAGTGTAAGGTTTCTCTGGACATATAAGAGGCTCTTATAGGAAGAAAAGATGGGTGATGTGATTAGCTGACATTTCTGCTCCAAGAGGAGTACAAAGACTGTACCATCTTCATAACCCACAAAGGAAGGCTACTGTTCTCCAGTATTATAACACTTATTAAAGCACATCAAAGGAATAAAATACCCCTGATCATTAGCTTTTCCAGGTGAGAGAAATTACCAAGAGCAGCATAGTCTGCTCAGAACATCGCCTGCCTCAACCCCACCACACACAGCCTTGTAACAACTCAGGCATGGCAGCGCTGAGAGAAAACTTGTCTCAGAGCTGGTACCCTTCTATCTTAAAATGCCTGGTGTGCCAAGGGCTACCAACATACGCACCCCTTTCTACAAGGGAAAAGTCCAAATCACTCGGATGAACTTCTGCAGCAAACAACTAAAATGCCCTCACACAGAGCGGTGAGCGGAGGGCAGGTTTAGGCCTCGGAGGAAGGCCTGCGCACAGAGGCTTTACTCACCCCTCTCCTCCTCGCCACCACCGTGACCCATGGAGCAGTCATGCTAAGCAGCTCCCCTCCTCCAACCCTATGTCTCAGACGCTTCCTGTCTCCACTGGCATTTATTTTCAGCCCTCAAGATTCCTTTCTATATGTTCCAGGAACCCTCTAGCCATCCTCTGTCCAGATGGCAGACTTCAGATGAAGGGAACGGGGTCTTGGAGAGTCTTTTCTTGGCCTGCTTCTCAGCAGCCTGCTGGAACTTAGAGGCAGGCTGAGTCTTGCACAGACAAGGCTCTGTTGCGCTGCAGAAGCCCTTCAATCTCTCTCTCAAGTTCTCCTCAATGCCCTCTTTGTCCCCAAACAAATTTGCCTTAAACCTTTTAGCGGCCTCTGCTTTCCAGGGGCATGCTTTATACAATCTACTCCCTACAAAGCTGCAGAAAGCCAATAAAAGGGCAATGGAAGGGGGCCTTAAACAACACTATAATGGACAACCAGAGTCTCTGCTTTTACTACACACAAAGCAGACGCTATTCTGACAAGCAGATGCAGAATACAAAGGTAGGTGATAGGTTTCTGTCCTCTTGATCCCTGTCATCTGCAGAAGGTGTTCTGAAATGGAATAGGAACGCAGCAGTTTGCAGTCAGATTCAGCAAGGCCTAAATCATCATCCCCCTGCCATGGACTGTCCTGGACCTCGTTACCACTGACAGAGATGCCTCCAGTTACGACCGACACTATACGTTCACATACAAGCTTCAGGGAATGACTTCTATATAAATCTTGTTTGAAAGTGTCCAAATTCTCACCAAAAAAATCCTTTAGGTACAGCAAAAGCTCCACTGAACAATGGTTGCAAAAAGAAAAAAAAGTTTTAGTAAGATTTACTCAGGATTCTTTTAACTCTGTACAAATCAAAGGCCGTGACATTATCTGACTTATTATAGATACAAATGAAACAATGCTTCCAAGATCTAAGAAGGTTTAAACCCCAAATAAACAAACCTGGATGCTATAGATTAGAATACATTTAAATAAACTATTCTAAAATCAAATGCAGTAAGCAAAGCCAGTTCCCTATTTAAAGACTAGAGTCATCAGAGGACTCTGATGTAGCTCTTGGCTAGAAAAATTAATTTAAGAAAAAAACTGCAAGGGAAAGAACACGCTGCAGAACAAAACCCACCTAAGGTTGGAGTAGGAAAGGAGACATCACAGGAACTGCCCCAGCATAGAAAATTTCCCAGTTTCAGACAGAACTTTAAAAATACAGCATCTCAAAGAAATTGATGAAAACTGTGAAGCAATAGGAAAATTAGGCAAAACATGGCCTTGTCCTTTGAAAGTTAAAGAAAACAAAACCAAAAACATCTGTTTTCCCCTGCAGAAAAAAATCAATACAATCTAGAGGCAATATTATGTACTGCAATGCCACTATCACACTTGTTTTTCTTCAGACATTGACTACCTCTTAAAAATCAATGACAAGTCTAAGGAACAAGATTTTGGCTAAAAAACACTACCTCCTTCTATCTCTTATCATTTGCATTTATCATAACACAGTGAGGATATCTTCAGACTCATTTTGACCAAAAATCATACAAGGAGTATGCTGAAGAAAATCTATCACTTGGGACAGCTTGAAAAACAGATGCTATTAATGCTATTAGAAACTCTGGCCTTTTTTTTTTTAAAAATCATGTATACCACTTTTTTATCTTCCTTAAAATTTGTACATTGTTAGAAAGCAATCTTTATCATTCAATCCTCTCTGACAAAGAGATATCAGAGAGACACATAAAAGACTCTTAACTAATTTCAGATAGTTCAAACTCAAACACTTCTCAGATAACTCCTTCATTTAAGGGGTGTGATCTATTTGCTGATTAGGGTAATATACTAACTACATGATAGCACCCATAGCTCCTCCCAAAAACATTTGGGATTGTCTAATTGGGATTTATCTGCTCTTATGAAATGTCTACTGTGTGATTTACAGTCATTTACTGTCTAATAGCTGTAGCTGATAAACTGGTTTTAAGTTCCTGTTTTATCTCCTCCCTTTTAAAGTTTCTCAACTGATTATAAGAGGTGTAGCATCAGCAGAAGTGATTTCTCAGTCTAACTATACATCCAGAACCAATAGGTATCTCCTATTAGAACATTACCTAATATCAGGAACAGAAAATTCAATACAGAAGTTATAGTATTTGAAACTGAAATCAGTTACAGACCACTTCCAAACCTTAGTTAATAGTAGCTATCTAATAAAAAATAGGCCGAGTGAGCCAGTTACTAAAATCACAGAAAATTAAGTCCATCAACTACAGAGTCCTACAGCATAAATGGAGTAAACCATCCCTTTGTGATTTGACATCCCCTTACCACAGGAAAGTTGGGCTCTCTTAAGTCAACAGTTTGCTACCCAGACACTTAGGTGAAAGCTAGAGACTTCCCAGTGTTGTTCACGGAAAGAAAACTGACAAATCCAGCAAGTACGGCATGAGAAGTGTGGCATCTGATCCAAAGCCATGCCATCTGATAATGCCCATGCTGCTGAGCTTTCATAGAGACGTTTCACTTGTTGGCTCCCTAGCCAGGATGTGTTTGAAAAACTTGCTAAGATTATAAAAGAGATGAATGGTAAAAGAGAGATGATAATCGTTTAAAACTTTTGCAGTTAGACATGCTTTGAAAAAAAAGCTTGAAAAAAAAATACAGTTAAGTACATAAAGAAGGCCAAGCAAAATGACTGAGGGAAAGTGGGTGCAAAAAGACTTCAGTAATACCTGAAAAGACGCTTAATCATATATCAGGATACATCAACAGAGAGAAAGAACAAATATGAATGAAAACGTATTATGATTAATGGAAGTGACAACTGTTTTATCTTTAAATTCTACATGGTGCAGCTTTTAAAGTAGGGAGGGAAGTGCACATGCTGGGTCAAGCAATTACAGCTAGGCTGTAATAGCCTTAGCAGTGAGTGAATAGACCAATAATTTTGCAGCAACTATTTTTGGCACGGTAGCAGCAGAGACAAGAGTTTGCTGCACTGGAATTTAAGCATTACTTCCACATACCTGTATTCGGCTCTGGTTTTAAGGCTAAGATCAGCCTAGCAATGGGTGTTCCCACTTCATACGTAAGGGCCACTCTCCTTGCATCACTTCAACAAATTATCTTTGCGTTCAACACGTACAGCTTTAACAGCAGCTGTTTCACTGGCCAGGACAAGAACACACAAGAGCAGGAACAGAAGTGTAAAATTTACATAGTTGCTCAGTTTTACAAGCATCTAGGTCTACCAGTGAAACGAGAAATAAGGCAATAATTATCCAGACAATGGGGCAGTAATGCTATAGACTGGAATATTTGAAAAAAGCAGATGCTGAAGGCACAGGTGGCTTTATTATGGCCAGCATCTATCTTCCCAATCACATCTTCCACTATTATTCTAAAAACTTACTGTGTCACCCTTCTCTCTTTGTAATTTGCAGAGGGATTTTCACACTGATTTGAAGCTAAATAAGTGACTATGCAGCAGTTCTTTCACCTTCTGTTCTGAATATGTGTCTTGCAAAGAAAAGGGACAATAAAGAAATCCAGCTAAATAGTCACCAACTGCCTATTCAAATCCAAAGGCTGGTTATGCTATGTTTAGCCCCTCTCTACACACACTCTGTGGAAGCATGTTTTAGGGTTGCTATTTTGATATCTTCATACCAAAGTTTGTTTAAATTAAGCTTGGCTAAGAAGTGTTAAGAAAGTCTTTGCTCCAAGACAACTGTATTCTATTACCAACAGAGGAATGCCTCCAAACTGTCTGCTGAAAGCATTTTTGTCAATAGTGCACTGGCCTGAGTAATAGAAAAAATAAATATTTATCCCTAGAAAACATACCTTCAGTATCCTTAGCTTCATTATCTCCAGTTACCACAAAGCTTCCTGCCAAAATCACCCAGCTTCTGTAAGTCTGTGTGAAAAATGAGCAATGCTTTATCCAACTCTGTAGACAGCCATTGCAATTTGGAACGGACTGCGATAGAACCACTCACTGTTACAAAACTTAAGAATCATGCAAAAGGTTGTATCTGGAATATTTTTTAGGTAATTGACATTACTATTGCTTTCAGAAAAGAACGGAATTTGCCATTAGTGCTAGAAATCAAGAGGGGTGGAGTACTCTGAGAGTACTGGACATCCACGTTGGCAGCAGCAGTGGGAGGGAAGGGCAAAAATTCTTGCCTGTACACAACCACACTTCCCATAAAACAAAAAAATCATAATTCCAAGCTCACTCCACCACCCTGCTTATATTACTTTTTTTCTTTTTTTTTTTTTACACACACTAAATTTCTATTCTGAGGTTGTGGTTCAGAAATCTAACCTAACATTGTATTACAGGGCAGAGCTCTTCATAAAACTGTCCAAATTGCCTACCACATCTTCCATACCAACAGATACATCTCATCAGCTAGCAATGGACTGGCATTTAAACAAATTTGCATGACAAGGATGTTTCAAAGAAATAAGAGGCGGAACTAAAAGAAAAAAATTATAGTTCTAAAGACAGCATCTGAAGGAAACTGAATTTTAAAGAAGAGTTCTTATCTTGGATCTGCAGCAGATACAGCAGCATTACAAACTGGTCCAGCCATCGGCCTCGACAAAGCCTAAATCAGTAGTAGTCGGTCTGTCTGGAGAGCCTCTCAACTCACTGTAATTAGGCATAAGAACCCCTGCTTTTCATTGCATTTGCCATATGCTATTTCCTGTGCTTAAAATTGGAGATGGAAGGGCCATCAAGTAGGGGGTAGCAATTTTAGAAAAGGAGAAAGTGGATTTCTGACGTGCAGTTCCTGTTCCAAGTTCTTCAGGGTTCTACTTGTTAACCTAGACAGCCTCTCTGAAACACCAAATGAAGTCATAACCAATTTCTTATCTCTTGCCCACTAGCTTGCCACCTGCAAAGGATAAAGAAACAACACAAATAATTTACTTCAAGAAAAAGTTTTTCAACTTTCATCTGCAACTCCTCAGATCAAGCATGAAGCGACAGCAGAGACCCTGCAGAAAACACTAATCGATTGGTTCAAACATATTGAGTAACAGAGGAATTTACTGAATAAAGTCAACAGGGAAAGAGTATTTGTAGAGTACTCTGTAAATTGCTTCAAGTTTTGTGTCATATAGTTACGGCAGAGGTACATTATTAGCCTTTTCTGATAATAACAAGTGTTAGCTTGAGACAGAAAAGCCAGGCAGGAGACACACAAGACTTGAGTTTCTCCCTCTCTGCTGCTACCCATCCAGTGCTTCTTCCTCGCCACCAGTAAGTTCTCTTCCAGCTTTTGCCTGCACAGAGTACCACCTCATGTTCACACATGCCTGCGCTAGTTAATGTACAAAATTGTCTTACCAACAGCAGCACAATGAGCAGATGATGAATTCCATTCCAGCAAAATTAACAGCGGGGGATTTCCAACAAGATGGCAGAGTAAAACACAGTTAGGATACTCAAAGAAATACAGGATGCACAAGATAGCTGATTACTGAAGTACAGCCTGAAATGCTGGTAGCACTTCTCCAGAATTCAGCAAGATGCAACTTCTACCAAGTACCGTGGGAAACAAAAAAGGTTCTCCTCCAGAGAAAGTGTATGCATGCACGGCTCATTCTCAAAAAGACAGCTGTCCGAAAGAAATTGTTTTCTGCCTTTCTTTTATCTGTCAGAATAGCTGTTATCTAAAGTTTCCTCCTCTTCTTTTAGGGTAGGACTGTCTAAAAAAAAAAAAAAAGAAAAACACTCCTCCCAATAAAGGAAGATTTAGCAAGTCTTTTGCTAGTGCTTTTCTCTATCTAGTTCTGCTACTTCTCAAATCAGCTTGGAAGAAAAGAGTAATTCCAAAAGAATAAATAAGTAATGAAGCGATTTTTTCCAGTCCTTCCTATCCTCTTTTATAACATTAATTTCAGAGACTCATGTTACCAAGCCCAAAATATCTTTTGAGTCTGTTTTTGTTTTGTTTTTCTAAAACCCACCCACTTTCTTGAAAAGAAATGAAACGGTCACTTTATACCTGCTCTAAAAGATTTCATAAACTCCATTCATCCTGCTGTTTATTAGTCAAAGAGAAAAATTCCCAGCTGCAGAGCTTTAAAGCTCCACCTTGTGGAAGATGCTTATAATAGATATACCAATGGGCTCCAGAGGAAAAACAGGACTTGCAATTAATAACGTTTGACACTTACTTTGTCATCAGCCAAGCAGTACCATAGTCTCTTAAATACATTCTACTCCAGCACGAAAACAAGCAGTGGAGGATTACAAATAAAATAAAAAGCTCTCTGTGGACATAGAGCAGCCAGGCTGTATCTACCAGCAGACAGCACATGCAGCAGTCCAGAGCAGGTCTTGCTTTCACCATATACGCTGGCTCTGGACTTACCTGCCTGTGAGCAGGAAAACAGGCAGCCACAGACAGATCTGCTGCAGTTACCTGGCTGATGGGTCAATGACCAAAGAATGGAGCAACCCTGCTGTTAAGAACACACAAATGATTAACAGAGCTTAATCTGGTACTACATTGACCCTGGTTTTACACAGGTACTCCGAAAGCTATTCCCAAGCCTTCTCCAGCCACCTATTAGGAACAAACTTAAATTATAACATCCACATCCAGCTATTCCTAAAAGCCGGTGTTTCCCCATGACTGTGCATCTCCCTGACTTGGAAAGAAACTGAACCAGTACTGCCCTCTGCTGAAAAAGGACCCTGCACGTGAAAACTATAGCAACTTTCATACCATTCTAGTTTTGTTTCACGTACATACCTTGTTTTTTCTTCTTCTCTGTAAGCCTTTACATTACTCAGCATTCTGTTTTATCACTTTTTTTTTTTTTTTTTTTTTTACACTGCTTCTTCCTCCCCATGAGGGCTATGAAGGCTACAAATAGGTTTACAAGCTTACATACTACAATACCATGTCAGCACGTATAGACTCCGGAGATCAAAGAGACGCTGTACTAAAGCACAGCACATGCAGTTCCTGTTTTCAAACAGTGTAAGAGCAAATAAAGGAAACTAAATTGAGGTGTAGAAAAATAACCCCAGAAAAACTAATTTAAACCTTTCCTTTATCTTCTGCAATACAACAGTCATGACAGTGTCATGAGATTTTTGTGTAGTAAAACCAAGACACTTAAAGAACATACATCCATATTGATTTAATAGTTTGAGTTATTAAATATGTCATAATTAGTAACTGAATATTAGCAGTAACTACATTGTCCTGCCCAGTGACAGGACAAGAGGCAAGGGGCACAAACTGAAACACAGGGTGTTCCAAGCTGAATATGAGAACACACTTCTTTATTGCGAGGGTGACAGAGTGCTGGAAATTTATGATTAATTTTAAAAAAAAAGCAATTGGAGATTAAATATATCCTAGCACATAAAGTGAAGCAATTTACCTTCCCACACTATAGTTTTTAATATGAAACTACAAAGTCTTTATTCAAAACAAAGCCAAAGCAAACCACACACACAAAACACCCCACCTCAAACAGTTTACTGCAAAGTATAAAAGCTTGTCTTAGCTTTTATAGTTCACAGAGCAGGACCAAAATCATTGACAATATAAAAACTGTGTATGGATGGAGGTCAAAAGCCTCTTTGTGTCTTAACACTGACAGAGTAAAGACTTTAAAAAATGGCATGCCAAAGTAAAAGTATCAGTCATCCTTAGAATGTGAAAATCCCTTGTTTAAACCACACTTTGATAATTCTTTGTCATGAAATCAAAGCTTCAGTCCAAAAATGACATCTAATCCATGAGTTTCAAAGTCACTGTTCTCTCTGACCCCCATATGAACCCAATAAAAAGGCTACTCAAACTACTGGTTTTTAAAGGATCAACTCCTTTTGCCCCCTGCTTTCCTCCGGCTATGCTCATATGCACACAAATTTTTTTTTCTTTTTTTTTTTTTTGCCTTAGTTGACTTGCAGTACAAATCACTTCACTCAAAACTAGACAGACCACGTCATCCGTGGAAAGGTATGTCTCACCACAATGAAATTGAAGGAACGTGTAAAAGCTGAAAAAGAAAGAAGCAACTTTTGTAGTATTTATTACAAGGGAAGGATGGAGGTATGTAAATTGCACTTTTAAAAACAGATGCAGCCAAATTGTTCCTGCAGCAGTAGAAGCACCAACATACCTAGCTAGTCCTAGCAAGTCCATATTGGTGAGATAAGAGTAGAGTAAGGAACGTTTTAACAATTTCTTCCTTTCAGAAACCAGAAGCGTCGTAGCTAGATTATGTATCTGAAAAGCCTGAGTGCTGCCACATGCTTTGTCCCTACAGCGGTATCTTTCTGCTTGGCAGCCTCACCATGCTTTATCACTCTTACTTCAGCTGCCAGATGCTTAGTTTCTTCAGCTGGGAGATATTATGCCTGCTGAACCACTTAGTCTGCACACGTAAGGAAAGCATCCATCGCGTGAAAGGGCTAGCAGGAACCGATGCGTGATTTTTAAAACCTACAGCTTCCCAATGTTCTATTAGATTTACTATCCTAAGGAATAAGAATTCATTAAATTCCCAAGATCCTTCTGAGGAACCCGCAGGAGAGAGCTGTTTGTGAACAGAAGCATATTCTAAATCCACTTTTGAGCACGCCCTCTCCATCATGAAAAGTTAAAGAGCAAAACTTTATAAATAGAAGGTTGAACTCGGACTGCTGGGCTGCACAGAGCGCCACATGCAAACAGTATTATTACAAGAACAGACAGATAATTCACTCAAACTACAAGAATTGGCCAGAAAGCTAGGAACCACAGAAAACTCATACTTGTTTCACCCTGCAATAACAAAAAGAAAAATATATTTGTCTCCAGCTTTCATACAAATTACAACCTATAGCGACCGAGGGCACAGACTAAAATGCATCAGTTTGCCATAGTGATGCACTCTGACAGCAATACGTACCGTGACCTTTAATCCATGTAAGCCTCTCCTCTATGTTTAAAATGGAGTTAGAAGTGTGGACTGCAATGACAGATTACATGGCTCACTGACTAGTTCTCCTATGTATTTCCCTACATACTTTTTTTCTATTTAATAACCAAAGATGCTTCACTATTCTATTGCCAGTATCCTGACTGCCCCTGCCTGAGACTTCACGCAATGTGCAGCTACGCTTATTGTGCCTGCAGCCCTCAGCTATAAAAAAAGGATGAAGATGTGAACCAAACACCACTCTGGCAGAAGAGGTTAAACAGTTAAAAAGAACAAACCCTTGTTTGAAATACTGTGAGAACATCTGACCACTACAGTTTAAAATATCCAACTAGCATAAGGTTCCTCATAAGGAAAAAAAACTCTGCAGAAAGTACTAAATAATTTCAGCCACTTTCTTGGAAAGTGGTATTGGTGCAATAAATAGAAATTACAATAAAAGTGATGAAAATTTTAAAATTTACTGGGGATATATGAATTTATCTTCCTAATTAGCACATTCACTCCACCTGACCATGGAGATATTGTTTTCTGAAGCCTAAAAAGACCAACATTTTTTGGAACATTGTCTTCCCCCAATGCTACCAAAGAATTATAACACTTGCAGTTGAGCTGGCAGACTAGTTTTGAATTTCCAGACCTTCACAGCTAAAATAACTAAAACTCAAAACCCATCCAAAGAAGAACCAATAGCAAACTTAGTTGTCCCACCTGATATAGTCTGTGGGGAAGGGTCAACTCCTGAATGAGCCTCTTAAGAGAAAAATCTGTGTTTTGGTTCTCTGCATTACACTGTTGAGAAAGACATCAACAGGGAAAAAATAAACATGTGGCCTGCAAAGCATATAGAGAAGTTAAAATGTCCAGCCTTTCTATGCACCTGGAAATTTAAGCACCGTTTTGAACATGCATTTATATTAATTATCTCCTGCATTATCTGCAGGATTGCACACGGGAAAGCAGTTGGACTCCACAAATTCAGCTTCTCCTGCTGGTTTTCAGCTTATGTTTCTTCATATTGGATGAGCATTTCCAGTGCAACTGCCATCCTTGTCTTTAGTCTCCACTTTAATATTTTTTATTACAATAATCTAAAATACTAGATCATTATCTCATCATAAAATCTTTCATGTCTAGCTAATTGGCAATGTCAGCATTACATCCTTAACAGAGAACGACCTAATCCAGCCAGTCTGCAGTGAAAGCAGAGGACCCCATCCCAGTTATCTTGGGTCACGCGATGTTAAAGTGCTGTTACTGCAGGCAAACACACAGCCCTTGGGTTTTGGGAAGACAGCAACCTGTACTGTCCTGCTTTGCCCGGTTTAATCTGGGATATCCACCTAACACAATTACAGGAAAATCTAGTCCATTTGCAGAAGGTACTATTTTCCCTGAAAAAACCACCTACAGCAACAAGCCATTTTCACCCACATTTTTTTCCTACCATGACTACAGAATATTTGATTCTGTCAATTATTTCATTTGAGTGACCATTATGAACACTCAACAACAACAACAACAAAATCAATGTCAGACAGCGAGGCTAAGCTAATTATGTCTGGCATGCTTTGCTGTTTCTGCAAAGCTCTCACTGACCAGCACAGTGTACTTCTCATCCACATACACAGAAGAGCACTTTCCAAAACCTGCAAGCACTTCCCCTGCTCTGTACGTGCTACAAAAGCACACCCCCACAAAAGCACCGAGGTCGGAAGCAGAAGAGAAATGGTCTCCATTTCTCCTTGCACCTTAAATAATGTCTTGCACTGGCCTCAAAATCACCCTTCAGCCCTACAGTGAAGTTTGTCGAGGTCCTAGGCCTTTTATTAAAGGAGAGTCACACAGACAAACTTGTAAGTGCACAAAGAAATTCATAACACTATGTTGAATAAATAGAAAAATATCCATGAAAGCCACTGCAAAGATATTGTAAAACCAAATATTGAACAAACACAATTAACACTTTAACAGTTGTCTAATTTTTTTGGTAGTGACATTTACTAACATTTCATCAACTCAGTTTATAAACCCACAGTGTACAAGTCAAATGCAATCACTATTCAGGAAATCCGATCTAGCACAGCATTGCACAAGTGCAACCCAAAATGTAGAAATCAGATCCATGAAAGTAGCTTGGGTGTTTCAAGGATAGTAAGTAACTGAGATTCTCTCTAGCACACCACATCACATCCATCCTGAGCTTCTCCCCAAACCCGTGAATCCTTTCCCATTTAGCGTTTATCCCTTTCTCATTCAGAGACTTGTAAGGGGAATAGATCACCATCTTAAAGGTTCCCCATTAATCCCTTCTTTCTCCCACCTTACACAGACCTACTTGCATTCTTGTACTTGGTTTACACAGGAAGCTTTTCCCAAAAGGGTGAGTCATATTTTAAGGACACAGCCTACCATGAATACATATGTGGGAAAGTAATGTACACCATGGAAAAAAAAAAAAAAAAGATGACAGACAGCATACTCAGCCATTATAACTGCTCTTCTAACTTCCATTTTAACCACTTCCAAATTTAACCACGATGCATGCAGCATGACGAGGTATATTAGCTCACATCTCAAGAGTTATCTCAGTCCAACAAAACTTTTATCGGTTGTGTAACTCAGCTGCAGTTTACAGAGCCCCTTCGCGCAACCACAAAAACTAATGCAGGAAGTCCTCCACTTCCTCTCCTTCTCGTTACACTTCCAGAATTACACTAGCGATAGAAGCAGCAACATCCTGCGTGTAAACATGCATCTTCTTCATGTGCTTGGGGCTGCATAATACTCCTTTGGAAATATGCACTAAGGTTTATGTTTCTGATTTACAAAACCAAAGCTGACACCTACCCACAAGGAGATGAAAGCACAACACTTTCCATCTCTCGGTGCATGTCCAGGAACCACCACATTCACCCCCCCGGGGTTGTTAGGAGGAATACCATTTATAACTTGGTAAACTTAAGTAGCTGTACAGCTCTGCATGGCTACTAATTTAGGGCAGCAGCTTAAAGACAGGGAGAGGCAAAGCAAAAGGCAAGAGAAGAGTTTCCACTCCGTAAAGGTCTCAGATCTCACAGAAATCTCACTTTCTAATGAGATGCACCTCGTACATCAGGTGCTGCTCTCACATAGCACGCAGAAATGTGGCTCTAAGTTTGAAAAGCAAAGTACAATTAACCTAGAAGTCAGGCAGAGATGGATTAATATTTCAGATCCTTCCTGTCAGTAGCAATATTTCACGTAAAGAAAGTTCCCAGCGTGAAATTATTTTCTTTCTGAAAAACTGTTTCTTTAGATACTAGAATCTTTCAAAGAAATACCTTCTTGGGGATTGCAAAAAAGCTTTGCGAAGATTCAGCAGTCCACAGCAGAGGGAAATCACCCTTGGAAGCCCTCAGCTTTTTTAAATCATGTGTTATCTAACAGGCTAATGTGCAATGCAGATTTAGAAGTTGATAGAGAAGATGCATTTTTTTAAAAAATGAAAACCAACCTCCTAATAATGAAAGTTTTCTGAAGATAACTAAATACAAGCAACATCAAACGAACTTTTAAAGAAGGTGTTTGCTGTTATATTCTTGTCAGAGAGCCATCACCCACACCATGGTGGAAAAATTATTAGTGAAAAATGTGCTCATTGTTACTGTGTTACCAGCAAAGCAGCGATAAGAAACTCAAAGCCTGAGTAACAACTTAGATGGAAATCTAAGCTGAAGCCACAGAACCTGGGAGTGTCACATTTCCTTCCCTCTGCCTCAGGCCTGGAGACATTCTAGGCAAAAACAAACAAACAAACAAAAAAAAACAACAGCCAAGATGGTAAAGTATACTTCCTTGACAAACCTGCTGCATCACTGCCTTTTCCGAGGCTCCCTTGAAAATGTGGTGCAAAGAGGAGGAGATTTATCTACCCTGAAAAGCACGGTCCTCAGAACACTGTTTAGAGCTTTCAACTGTAAATGCTGCCAGAACTCATTCAGCTTATTGTAATGCCAGATGTATCTTAAATTCCTGGTAGTGTTTCACAGATAACTTAGAAACAAAATACAACACTACCTCTATTGCCAACTCTTACTTACTTTTTTAGTGAATAAACAAGCCAAGCTGAATTGAAATCATTATGTTTCAAAACATCTTCCTCACTATCAGTTATTCCATGGGCTACAACAGAACAGTTATTTCTTAATACTCAGTTAATCAAAATAAGCGTTTTTGACAGGATGGCTTACAAGAAAGTCAATTTCATGATTACAGGGAAAAGATTCCATTTGTACAAGTCCAGTTTTCCAGAAACCCACTCAGAGACATCTGCAGAGCATACAAATTTCAGCTTGTTTCTTCCAATGGTTTGCTGATTTTTTATTTTTTTTCTTAGGTGGAATCAAAGAGTGCTTGGATTCTTCATTACTATGTACAGTATTGCTTCTGCAAATTAAACTATTACCTTAGCAAAATGATCTATTAGACTGAAGAGTACAAGTTGTACACAGAATAGCCACCTTTAAAATATCCTTTTCATTCTACTTGCAAGATTCTAGCAGGTGAGAAGTTCTATCTGTTGACTTCTGCTCCTTCTTTGGAAGTGCTGCCGGAAAGGTACATGCAGGTTAATACCCATCACTCAGGTGTTCTGCTAGCAGTCACTGGGAGATTTGAGTTCACTGCTCCTCTATTAAACCAGAAGAACAAAAGAACGCCTTTCTCCCTCTACAGGCAGTGTTTGCACAAAATAAACTTAAGGCTTTGTTTCCCCCCCCCCCCCCCCCCCCCCCGTTTAAATACACACTGGAATAATCTCAACACATTGTGCTGATTAATTTATTTTTTTTTTAACTGAACTCCATCTGTCAGAAATAGGCTCAAAGTATTTCTGTGAAGCCCAGATGCTAGAGAGAGAATGAATACATACACTGAGTAGGTATGTGTGACCATCCTCAATAAATAGGTATTTAGTGGACAGCCATCGAACAAGCTTGCTGGAGAAGCACGGGGCCAGTTTCAGCATACTTCAGATGGTGAGCCTTGGTTCTTCCTCCAGGACCGTTTTGCCTGGAGTTTCTCTAGATCTACCAGTAACCAATGGGTGGAATGGATCAGTAAAACACAGAGCAGGTGGACAGCAAGCTAATTCAGAACAAATGAAAAGCAACCCAAATGTTGACATCAACAAAGTGCTGATAGGAAGTAATTTTTGTCTTCTGCATGTTCTCAAGCATATCTTACAGATGTAAACACGTCGTGCCTACTGAACAAATATTTAAAGTGAAGCACTAAGGAACAACTTGCAAATAAATCTTTTCAGGAGCTCACTGAGTGACAGCTTCACAGGCCAACAGAAAGACATCAACCACAAAGCCAATCTAAATTAGATTCACCATCGCCATTAAAAAACAGCATGCACTAAGTAGAAGAGAAGGCTAAATACAGAACGGCCTCATACATGAAATACCAAAAGCCAGAAGTTACTATTCCTGAACCTGAGTCCACTTCTAGCTTTGGAAGAAGGCAAATTAGTTTCACAGTCTTGTGGTGCACAGGTCTGTATGTCCATACAGGTCAGAGTAGGTTGCGTGCTCCTCGGTATTAGTAGAATGAAGGTCACAACCCTGCCAGCATGAAAGGGAAGAAGGGAGGAAAAGCTGCCTTTCAGCGATATAGTAACCAAGATTTGAAGAAACCAGCACTCACAAAGTTCCTTCAAAATCAATAGGTAAGAGCAAAGTTCATATAGATAACTATACCCACACCGACCCTTTGAAAATAAACTGCAACCCATGTAGCCTGGTCTTGAACTGGGCAGGGAAGATGCACAGTACAAAATTCAACACGCAGAGGACAGAATTATGCTTGTTTCTTGAAGAAGGTGTAGTTTTCAACACAAGACCACTTATTTGCTGTAAGATTGCCACTTGGTAAAGGTCTTCTTGAGCCTGCAAATCACTTTCAGCCTGTTCTGCATTCATTCTACCACAGGCTGGGCTGACTTTTACATCACTTTCCCGACAGGAAAGGCGTGCTGCATTTATTGGTACCACGGTCCATGTTAATCTAAATGTCATCCTGGGAGGAAAAAAAAGCTCATTTGTCCCTCTCCTTATCTAGATTTATCATAGCCACTAGTGTTCCATCCTTCTTACCAGCTTAATAAAACACAGACTAAGTATTTCAAGGACATAGTCATATCCAAGTCTTGCATTAGTAATTTTACTGAAGATCTCTAAGGCTTACATGGGAGCTCATCTGGAGCTCAATCTGGCTACTGCTGTTAAAGATAGCAAAAAACATTTTTATAAACACAAAAAGGAGGACTACGGAGAATCTCCATCCTTTACTGGATGCGGGAGTAAACTTAGTGACAAGAGATGAGGAAAAGACTAAGGTGCTTAATGCCTTCTTTGCCTCAGTCTTTAGCAGCAAGACCAGTTGTTCTCTGGATACCCAGTACCCTAAGCTAGTGGAAGGGGATGGGGAGCAGGATGTGGCCCTCACAACCCATGAGGAAATGGCTGGCAACCTGCTACAGCACTTAGATGTACACAAGTCGATGGGGCCGGATGGGATCCACCCGAGGGTACTGAGCGAACTGGCGGAGGAGCTGGCCAAGCCACTTTCCACCATTTATCAGCAGTCCTGGCTAACAGGGGAGGTCACAGTCGACTGGCAGCTAGCAAATGTGACGCCCATCTACAAAAAGGGCTGGTGGGTAGACCCAGGAAACTATAGTCCTGTTAGTTTGACCTCAGTGCCAGGGAAGCTCATGGAGCAGATTATCTAGAGTGTCATCACGCAGCACTTGCAAGGCAACCAGGCGATCAGGCCCAGTCAGCATGGGTTTATGAAAGGCAGGTCCTGCTTGACAAACCCGATCTCCTTCTATGACAAAGTGATGCACTTGGTGGATGAGGGAAAGGCTGTGGATGTGGTCTACCTTGACTTCAGTAAGGCTTTTGACACCGTTTCCCACAGCATTCTCCTCGAGAAACTGGCTGCTCTTGGCTTGGACTGGCTTACACTTCGTTGGGTTAGAAACTGGCTGGGTAGCTGGGCCCGAAGAGTCATGGTGAATGGAGTTAAATCCCATTGAAGGCCAGTCACTAGTGGAGTCCCCCAGGGCCCAGTACTAGGGCCAGTTCTCTTTAATATCTTTATCGATGACCTGGATGAGGGGATCGAGTGCACCCTCAGTAAGTTTGCAGACGACACCAAGTTAGGTGCGTGTGTCGATCTGCTCAAGAAGGCTCTGCAGGAGGATCTGGATAGGCTGGACCGATGGGCTGAGGCCAACTGTATGAAGTTCAACAAGGCCAAGTGCCGGGTCCTGCAGCTGTGGCAGAACAACCCCAAGCAGCGTTACAGGCTGGGAGATGAGTGGTTAGAAAGCTGCCTGGCAGAGAAGGACCTGGGAGTATTGGTTGATAGTCGGCTGAATATGAGCCAGCAGTGTGCTCAGGTGGCCAACAGCATCCTGGCTTGTATAAGAAACAAGGTGGCCAGCAGGGCTAGGGAAGTGATTGTCCCCCTGTAGGCCACACCTCAAGTACTGTGTTCAGTTTTGGTCCCCCCGCTACACGAAGGACAGTGAGGTGCTTGAGGGTATCCAGAGAAGGGCAACAAAGCTGGAAAACAAGTCTTATGAGGAGCAGCTGGGGGAACTGTGGTTGTTCAGTCTGGAGAAGAGAAGGCTCAGGGGCAACCTTATTGCTCTCTACAGGTACCTTAAAGAGGGCTGTAGGGAGGTGAGGGTTAGTCTATTCTCCCACGTACCTGGTGACAGGACGAGGGGGAATGGGCTAAAGTTAGGCCAGGGGAAGTTTAGGTTGGATATTAGGAAAAAATTCTTTAGGGAAAGGGTTGTTAGACATTGGAAGGGGATGCCCAGGGAAAAGGTTCAGTCACCATCCCTGGAGGTCTTTAAAAGATGTTTAGATGTAGAGCTTAGTGATATGGTTTAGTGCAGGACTTGTTAGTGTTGGTATGTGTGGCGTGTTAGGATGTATGGCATTTTTTGCCACCTACACAGTACCTGCTTTGTACCTGATTCAGGCTATTTAAGAACTTCCAAGAACAAAGTTTGTTGTTGCTGTTTTAATCATGCTGAACAAACTACTTAAATTCTATCCAATATTCTACAAAATACTTTGTTACCTTCTCTTACTCAGTATTTCATCCCCAGCAGACATACCACACATTGCTGGAGTCCTGCCTGCATGCATTTCCTACTCTACAAGTTATGCTCAGCTATTTAAGAGGAGGGCTGAAAGAAGAAACCTGCACTTCAGAAGTAAAAAAAGCCAAACCCAGACCTTCCCTATTTTATGTTACTACTCATTTTACAGATTTTTATAACACAACCCTAATGAAAATACTCTTCTGGAATACCCTCCACTTAGTTAATTCACACAGAGGAGCTGCTTCAAGAACTCAGACCCTTCATTTGTCAGGAAAATGAATTGTTAAATTTTATAATAGAAGACTATTGAAAACTAAGACATTTTGAAGCAAGCTATGCCCTCTCAAATACACGTGTGCACATGCTCTCCACTGGCCAGCCTGAAGCTGGGGGATGAAGCATCCTTCACCCAGCAGGTATTGGGCCTGGGAAGGAGGACGCTGGTTTATATTGGGGGGTCTTGAAGGTGTAGGGGCACAGATGTTCCTCCAAACCACGCCGGCAGACGAATTGATTCATCATCAAGAAGAACAGCTAAACTCAAGATATTAAAGCTCATCATTCAATAGATTCAGCACACCATGACTGCAAATCCTGGGAAGAAGTCTGGCAAACGAAGACGCAGCGACTCACGACACAACGTGCAGTGCGCTTTTAGGTTTCCTTCTTTCCTTCACTGAGCAGGATGCTGAGAGCAGTGGAAAAAGCTACATGGTTTGCTAAACATGATTGCTGCCCTTTTCAAGTGATTAATGTAATCTTTTTCTTTTAACTGTAGTTAGCAGGAAGGTGATATTAGAATAAGAGGCTCCAGGCAATACATTTCTCTTATAATTATCCAGCATTAATTTCTTTTTGGTAATTGCATTTTGGAGACTTTTGAACACCACATTATGAAATATACACAGAAGAAAAATATGAAAAATACAGCTTTTCATCAGGCAGCCAAGTACACATTTATCTGGCAATGCAAGTAAGTTATCCTCCTGTCTGCATCTGAAAGCAACGTTAAACTGATGAAAAGACATTTCATATTAAATTAGAAACCTAGCATAGTCATAGCCAACACCAGCATGAAACTTGTGCAATTAAAACACGTTTATGCAAAAGCAAAACAAACAGATCTATGCAACAGTCACTCTTGTGAAGGTTTGTAAAAGGCCATCAAAACTAACTTTGTAACTTCAGGTTGTAGTGAGAATATTGGAAAAGCAACCACATCCATGTCTTATATACTGCTGGTTTTGGAGAGCTTTTCTTCATTTTCATCTTCAGCATGACAGTAACGCAGCTGTAATTGCAAGGCACTCATCTGCAACCTGGAAATGTCCCAGTACAATGCCGAGATTGCCAACTGGTCCATGCTGTGATGCTCAAACTTGGATCAAGCTCAGGTAGAGACACTGAAGAGAGAGGTCCAACAGTTGCTGGCTTTTTTTTTTGTTTTTAAATCACGAGGGAATGCTTCCAGCTCATAGGTACATTCTTTCAAATCTGCAGTCCCCGCAAACATCAAGCCACTGTGCAATCTTGCAAGCCAAAGAATACTGGAGGAGTTTAACCTTTCCCTCTGCATCCCTGCTTCACAAGGCTTTCTTTGGCTGTCTAGGTAGCATTAGCCTTAAGCTGCCATTGACCTCTAGCAAAACCAACTGATTTGTGCTTTGTTATTCTAACATACAGATTTGCATAGCATTCTTGACATATTTTACAAGAAACAGGACTTGAACTTACTTTTCTAAACAGCGCTGTCTTCCCAGCTGTTAAGCTGTGGGGGGAAGCCCTGCCCCAGTTTATATTTCCGCCAGTTGTGAGGAACAGTTTCTTACCGAGCATCAGGAAGCACGAAACTACCAGCCAGCATTTCACAGCACTGTAGAATTAGGTGATGTCATTTTCCACCTTCTTCCTAAAATTATTTAATTCCACAAACACATGATGTACGCTTTCTCCAGATTCTGAAACAATACGTGACACTAATCACAAATTTTGCCTATTAAACATCTACAAAGCATCATTAGCATATCCCTCAATTAAGGACAGGGTGTTCTACTTCCTTAATGGCATTGGATTTTGCCTGCTAAATAACTACAAAGCACCATTATTGCATCCTTTAATTAAGGTTACGGTGCTTTAGCTTCCTTCATGGTGACTGACCAAACAATACGTAGGCTACAGGAAGGGAGCCGCTCCTCTCTTGCTACCTGCAGATGTGATTAATGATACAAAGCTGTTATTGAAGTCAGTGGTATTGAGAGCCATGTGCGAGACACACTCGAATGAGAAGCTGCTCTTGCACAAATCAGCACCTTCCTTCTGCAGTCCATCTTCACACACAAAACAGAAGTGAACGCAGCTGGCAGTACTCTTGCAGAAACTTGCAGTCACAAACTCTGAACTGGGATCTGAGTATTTTATAGCAGCAGCGAGTATTGGTATCACAGCTATAAATACAAATCCACCTGGAAGTACAATCAGCTGTCCTGAATGCTCCCAAGAAACAAAGCTGGTATCTGCCACAAGGGAAGCATCGTTTCATCATCCCTGAAAACAGAAGGTCAACACTCAGCTAAGAGTCTGAAGAGGTGACTGCAGAATGACACTCTTGTCTGTGCTCCCTTCCGATGGGGATACTGAGCCTTTCTGAGAAGATTCCCCAAAGAGGAAAGGCGTTAAGATAACTAAGGCTTGTCTGGCAGAAAAATTCACGTTCTCCTGAGCAAACAACAGGTCAGAGCCAATCCTCGGGAGACCCAACCCATTGCATAAAGTTTGGAAACACAGTGTGAATTTACAGTGCGCTACCCTTTTAAGTCCGCTCAGCTTCCAATTAAATCACGAGTGGCCCGGCTGAGATGAGAGCTGGGCACTGGCTGCTCCGCTGGGGTGGCCGGGTTCCAGGCCAGCTGCGAGGCATGGCCGGCAGGACATCCCTCCCTTCCCTCCGCGGCACGGCCAGCGGTGCCAGCCGCGCCGGTCAGCCCGCAAAGGGACCGGGAGGGAGCTGCTTTTGTTGTCCGTATTTTGTTTGTTTGCTTTACTTTGGCAGCAGGCAAAGGGCTCTCCCCTTGCCAAGTTCATTACCATTATAAAATGTTCCAAATTACAGCGGGCAGAGCGCTGTACGGTGAGGAGGAGGAGGAAGAAGAAAGCAAAGTTTGCAATTAAGCTACAGGACTTCGTGAGCCTTCGTGCTTCCTTTAGGAAGCAGGTGAGACAGCTGAATAGCGCACATTGCTCCTAAGAGCTCAAATCCACACAGATCAGTTCAAAATATTTCTTCCAAGTTTTTCAATGACTTTTTTGTTAAATGAAAAAATCATCAAAATGCTACCGACCTCTTCATTAGCGATAATCTTCAAACCCATTTTGAGCAGCTTCTAAAACTCTACAGTTTGTTTACATCCAGGACTACTCAGTCATAGCTGATTATTAATTATCAGCATCTACAAATGACAGCTGTTTGTTACCACAAACATTAAAAGGCACGCCTGGATCTCTTTGTCCCCATCAACTCTTCTCTCCCTCATCCCACAGCGCACTTGTCCCCCAGCCACTGTGTACAGTCACACGAATTGTTGGCGTGGCATCTCGCAGCCTCCTGCAGACGATAATCTGACCGAGCAGCAACATTCTGCTAGTGGCAGAGCTGATTCAGAAGAATGCTATCCTCCTTTCCCTCGGCGGTATCACAGCCTAAGTCAACCTTTTTATGACTGTGCTCTAAAGGGGTGACAAGTCGTGCTTAATAACAGTTCCAAGCAAGTGCCCGTTGTGTTTAAAAGATAAGATTAAGAGCTCCAGTTGTAACACCTGCACAACTCTGGACACAAAGCTGACTGGCATGGCCACACAGTGTATTTGCAAACAGGATCTTATTCATTTGCAACACACACACTACATCTACCAAGCAATTCAAGCATAGCATGCTTTCCTCTGCAGAGATCACCTTTGCTGAATTGCCACTTATGTCTAACTTACAGTCCTGAGGAATACCTATCATTCCCACACCTCTCAGAGCAGCCTGCACTTTATCAGCAGGGTCTAAACTGCATGAGGCAGGAGACTTTCCTCGCCAGGGAAGAGGAGTCTGTCCCTGTGCAGCAACTGGAAGTTCTCCAAGCACAGCACGAGGCCATAGAGAACTGCAGCCTGAAGCACAGGAGCCCACCTGTCCCTTCCAAGACAAAGATAATCAACCACGATGCGGTACTCGTTTGAAAGGCATTATTCTCAAGTCCCTCCTGCTCAGCTGGAGACCAAAGTGTTTGCCTTAATACATTAAGGAACTGATACAAGGCCTGAGCAGCTAGTGGTTCTGTAATAGACAACAGGAGATGAAGACCCACAAAACCTGTACCACTTTCTACAAAAACATAAGGTTCAAAGAGCCAATAATTAAAGCCAAAAGCCTTTCACTGCTCTTTTGCCATGGAGAGGTTTCCCAGTTACCCTTTACTACAAAGGGAATTAGCGAGCTGAACGAAGGCCGACTGTCAACCCTTAGCACCAGCTTAGGAAAAAGGACGAGTGGAGAGGCAGGAGTGGGAACAGCAGCAGAAGGGAGCACTCCCCCACCGCTCCTGAAGTTAAACAACAGGTGAAGAAGTTAGCCAAGCTGTTGGAGGCCCCCTGCCCACCTCATACCTGCCACGCAGCATCTGCCCACAAAAAACCGCAACACCTGACGTGACCATTTCACGCTACCCTCTCATGAAGCATCCCACCATTTCTCGGCAGAAAAGCCATGATGCAAACGGACTGTCGTCTAAATCAGTTTACCCGAAATAAGCCATCCCTTCCATGGCACTCCCTCCATATCCCAAGGGATTTAAGAAGCACGCATGGCCATGATCTGACAAGAGGTAATCCAATAAACCAGACAGCCTCCTTCTCACCGCCGCAAGGGCACAGCTGCTCCGACTCCTCATCTAGGCCTTCCACGTCCAAACAGCTGTAACAGCTCAGCCAGATCTTTACAGCAGTAGGAAGTGTTAGGCACTCCTCTAATCAAGGCAGCAATTAGACCCACACGCAGATAACCAAATCCTGAAGGCTTCTTCTGACACAAAGATTAGTAGAGCTCGTGTTTTTCGCACCCATCCCTTTCCCCCTCCTATCTCTGTTGCAGCAGCTCTGCTGGCGCTTGGTACACTTCCCAGGCAAAACTGTCACCAGCTAATCTCTAAAAGCCACCCGCTCTCTCCCCCCACCCGAGATGGATCCGTCCAGGGCACAAAAGCAGCTGCTGCTGATAAACCTCCATGGCTGCATTTCACAGGGACCTTAAAGCGCTGGGGCCGGGCACTGCATGGCTGCTCCTGTAACAAGGGTATCGACACACTGCCTCTCGCGCCCTGCAAGAGCGAGCATTACCAAAAACAGCAAGCAAACCAGAAGTTTTAAGAGTGAATAGAGTCACTGAGTCACAGAAGCGAATATATGCTGAACAGCAGCTAGGTAACTTCAGGTTGAACGCAGTGATAGTCATCCTCAGTGAGTCACATGCGAACCAAAGCATAACTGACAAAGAAAGCGAACTGAGAACTTTCTGGTATAATTGGTTTTAGTTAAGAACTTTGTGTCATTTTCTACCAGTAAAGGGCATTTTTGGTTTGTAAGTTCCATGCTGGATTTTCACATCACAAAACGCCTGGCTGGGAGCACGTGGTAATAGGTAGAAAGTGATGCCCATCCTAACTTCTCTTCAGTCCCCAGACCAGCACGGATTTGCCATCTGTGGCTCAGAGAGGGAGGACATTTACCATTATTCTTCTATAATCACAGATTTAATAAACCAAATCTTGTGCATAACAGCTGCATTCAGCAATGGGCTGTGCGCATTATTTATCAAAGGCAGTCCTTTACCAAAAGATAGCATCTGACTACCCACAAAGGGAACCCATTCCTGTCCACTCCCATGATACACACATCCCAGTTCGGAAACGTTATGCCAGCAGAAAAATTAACAAGAGAAACATAACTTGGAGTTGAGCTCTTTGCTGGCTGTTACCACAGAGGGTGACGGAACACAAAAGACACGATACAGAATGTGTCTGATTTGCATTCATTTTACTGTAGCAAAGCAACTTGAACATAAAAGAGAGCTAGTCTAATTTTAGCAGAAAATAAGCTGACATACAAACGACAGCTCCAACAATGATAATCAGGTTAGAAAGGCCAGATCTCAACTAAAAACTACATTTATGAAAAGTGTGCTATAGCATCTGTTAAAACATATTAACCTAATTAGCAGTTCCAGAAAAAAATTTCACACACGTACGTACAAATCACCACCACAAACCCTCACGGGACCTGCAGCAATTAGTGGGATACCTGGCAAGCCGAAAGCCGGCTTTGCTTCAGGAATTACCCTGGCACTTTTACTCTATTTACCCAAGCAGGGTGGCCATATTAACAAAACAGAAAAATTGTAACCCAGCCAGCCATTAGGCAAGCCCCCTTTGTGCACCACCCCAGTCACTCGGTCCCCCCGACACCATCCCCTCCACCAGGCACAGGGATTTGTGCAGCACCGCCGCGAACTGCATCAGGAACACATCCCAGTTAAACCTCAACGCTATTTTCTTCCCATCCGTTGTAACCTGCATCAATCCCAGGATCCTAATGAGAGCCCTCAAGCATGTGAGCTGCCCAAATAGAGGGGAGCAGGCAGCTGGGGCAGTGAGAAGAGCACATCTCTGGGAACCCATCTCCTCCCTCTCAACACCCCAGGAGCACTTGGGTGTTTTCACACTTCCAACTCCACACTGATAATTCCACATTTACCTCCTCCACCCTCAGTCATGAAGAATAGCTGTTATACTTTTTTTTTTTAATATTACTCTGTTATATTACTTTTTTTTTTTGCCCAGTTTCATGGATACTATGAGAGGAATAGCCATGTAGGAGACAGGTTTTTATTGATGTTGACTTGATGCCATAATTTTATAGCTTTCATAATTCAGCATGCTAATGTTTTGTTCAATATAAATCCAAATGATACAGAATGACGAGCTAAACCTAGCATTTAATTTTCCAAATAAGTACTTGAACATCCTGCATTTTGATACATATGCTAATACCTACTAATTAGAACCATAACAAAGGCTTTAAAGATGGGAATTAGGGAGAGGAACTTTCCAAAGCAGAGTTATTCATTATGTGACAAAACAAACATTAGCACCACTTCTCCCGTGTAATGATGGAAAATATTCTCAATAGGATCTTCTAACAGAAAAAAAAAGGCAGTTAAGCAAAAAAAATAGGCAACGTTATAAATTCGCAATATAATTCAGTACATCCAACCTCAAGCACTGTTGAAGGAAAAAAATACTATCTAAATTTCAGCATATCTCAACCAGAACAGAAATCACAGCTTCCAGGCAATACAGAACAAATTTGAGGTAAAGTATTAAAAATGTGCAACACAAACACCATGGAAGGGCCAAATGATGAAATCCATACTTCACTGCAGAACTGCAGCTAGATTCAGCAAAAAATAACCTTATTGTTTTAGACCACTTTAGGGCCAGGAAAGCTTCTATGCTCGCATGCTTTTTCCACAGATGAAAGCATTTTTTTTACTTTTTATCAGCACTGGAACTACACTAGGCTAACAGGTTGTTTTACAGTAGTCTATGAAAGAAGATGAAGCAATACTGTTTTGCTGAAAAGGAAGATCCTAATCAGTAGCTTGTATTAGCAATTTACTACCAGAGACCACTGAGACTGGGCTAGATGTTAATTCTAGTCATCTTCCTAGTAAAACACCATCAATACAGCTTAAAAGCTCCTTCTTTTGTAATACTTTATTTCCATTCTTTTGTAATACTTCGCTTCCATCAATCATCCCGCTTTCGTATTGAACCCATAAGCAAAATCATGAACATATTTTTAGCAAACAGATGTTGAAATACTTGAAACCTCTTTCAGCGTGTCAGCAAAGGGATGCTATGCTATTGCAATCACAAAGTACACCCTTGTTTTAGCAGGTGACCGGGCAGAGGCTGCTCAGAAATGCTCCCTTGGTGCTGGAAGCTGCCTTGCCTTCACGTTAGGTGCACCAAGTAGCAAGGCCAACCCTTCTCAGCTCGGCTGGGCAGCTCACCTCGGCCTTCTGCACATTTCAAACACTGAAGCAAAGCAGGAGGAAGGGAGAAATTTAAATTTCTGTTCCAGGCTGCTGCTTGCTCTCTGTGTTTGTGCAAATTGATCGGTGGTTGGAGTTTTTCATAATGACAGCTTGAATATTCAAACCACTTTCGGACTGCTTTTCTCTAAATATGCGTCCGGGGGGAACGACAGGACACAGACCCACAACTGAGATAACTTAGATATAACACAAAACACTTCTAGAGAGCTACACATTCATAGCTGAGATGGAATTATCTTGCTGGTTGCTAACCTCTTGTGCCATTTCTGAAGATGCACAAGTCTGCCCTTAGCATCCTCCAACTCCATCAGGTGTGCAAGAGCAAAGCAGACACCCCCACTTGCAAACAGGACGTGCACAGTAGGTTTTTTTGCAGGCACATTCCCAACTTCCATCTTCAAGGAAGATTTGGGAAAGGGGAGAGCAGGCACAAGCCTGGAGCTTTACATAACTGCCAAACCAAACAACCAGCAGTAAGAGGAAGAATGACAACAGTATGCTCCTGATGCTGTTGTCTAACCGGAAGGCAAAGCCAAGAAGCCCCGCAGGAAACAAGGGTTAGAAGCAGACTGCCTTATTTCCCACTGGTTCTCTGTTTAAAAACATCCCCAGTATGCATAAATCAAGATGTCATTGGCAGTGAAAACAGAAGCCCAGCTTAACTCCATAGCTACAAGGCTCTGCTAATCCCTCTCTAGCATTCTCACTAGGGTCCCTAGCCTTCTTTTGTTCTCCTCATATCAAGCTTTGACAAAGAAGCTATGACAATGACACACACAATAAATTTGTATTCGCTTGTCAGACGCGGGGTAAAAATATCTCCCTCACAGGTAGGGTAATGAGAACTGAAGGAACCAGAGGCTACTGTGGCATATGCACAATCATACCAACTTTAACACAAAAATTTAATTACTGCAGCACCTAAAACACTAAGGACACTCAGCTATAATTTAACGCAGATAGACATATCAACTTTTTAAGATCAGCCTTTAGAAAGGCTCACAGCCCATAGAAATATCAGTTATACTTTTTAAATATTGCAATGTGTAGAGAGAAAAGTGTTGTCCTCAGTAAACTTACTGGAGGAAGAAACTGGAGCAATAGAAAGCTATAGTTCTCCCCGATGAAAGTCACATTCCCTTCTTTTGACATAGCTGTGCTAAAAATCCAGATAATCTTATTTTTCTTTTAACAGAATGTATCACACTGAAATCTGCCATGGAGGTTACAAACATGTTGCTGCCACAGTGCATCTGAGGAAGCAGGCATTATTTTCAACTTTATTTTTTTTCCTTCCATTCCCACATGTAAACTATTTTCCAAATTATCCAAAGAATTTATCAGCAACTTCTTCATTGACTTGTTTTGGTAGAAGTTAAACTTGCTAGAAGAGAAAGGATGAAGGAGAGGCAGCACTTATAAAAGCCGTGCAGCTTTTCATAATACAGGCTCGTACGAGCTGCTACAGCCTCATTTGCTCCCGTGGCATATGATGAGGTCATTCTTTAGAAGAATCTAATTGCAAGATAAAGCGCTTAATCTTCTCCAAGAGATTTTGGAGAATACAATACCTAAACTAGTCAAGTTCTGCTGTATTAAGAAAAAGCGACCCCACCGGACAGAGCTGCAGTGTAAGATGAGTGTTGGCCACCGTCATACTTCGCAGTTACATTTTGAACAGAGTTAGCTAATCCGATGCAAATTCTCCTAAAAACTATGCATACACTAATGTGTACACAATGGTTTTGCAACATTTTGATTTAAAACTAAAGAACGAAGCCCAGGAAGAGCAGTGGTTTTTCAAAAGCCTTGAGTGAAAATGGTTCCAAGGAACACAAAAAGGTCATTTCCAGCCACTAAACAAACCTGATTTATCCTCAGCATGGTACCAACAAATCAGAGGTAACGTTCGGCTGATCAGCTGTTTGAACTGGCTCTGTTATCAATCACTCTTTGGAGTACCCAGCAGAATTGTATTTTCTTCATCTACTTAGATACTATTTATGTCTCCCAAACAAGACTTTTCTCCTGCATTAACGCCACATAAATAAAATAAAGCTGGAATTACTAAACCAGCAAGTTACTAGCCATAAAGCTTTAAAAATACAAGGTATATTTAGATCACATGCTTACATTTCTCTTGCACATATGCAAAAAAAAGTAAAACTTGCACCTAATAAGACAAAAAACAGCAATTATGATTCTTTTCTACCATGGATCCTCCCCTTCTGTGGGGGAGAAAATTCACTTTAGTGTTTAAAAGTGAATTTTAAGCAGCAATTACATTTAGGAAAAGCACCTTCAATCCACGACCTTTTTGTTCCATGCTTCCAGATGCTAAAGTAATTCCTACTGAAGGATTAAAATTAGAAACTCTGCTTAAACATTAATGTTATATTGAAATCTTAAATAAAAAATCTCAAAATTACCGTAGACTGAATTCAACCCTTCAAATTCTGACAGAAGTTTATTAAAGCTTCAGCTGAGAATACCCAAGAGGAGCATACAAGCTTTAAGTATTTCAACTGTTCAGGAAGCACTACAGATTCAAGTGGGGAAGACGAAGGTCAATGTACCATCTGGCATCTCTGAAAACACAACCCCAATCCAGGCGGCCGTGCTTTTCAGAAAGAGCTATAATAAAAAAGCATGCAGTTACAGATTAGAAAAAACACAGCAGATCGATAATGTAGCTCATATATATATATATATATGTATATCCAAGTGGTCTTGTTTCTGTGTTTACATTCCATTCTTGCCAATGTTAAAAACAGACTCTGTCTTAATTCTTGCTTCTTTCTCTGGCAGGAGGAAAAAAGCTGGTGTGTTTTCACCTCTAAAAAGCTAGTAATAAAGGGAGAGCACCACAGCGATTCAATGTTAGCATCCTGGGATGCTTCTCATTCTGTAGAATTTCATGCCTTTTCCCCCCAAGAACCAATTTTGCCTTTTTCCCTCATTATCACTACATTATCAATATCATTATAAGTCGGTACAATGATTAACATGTGTCTAATGACAGCCAAGGTCCCAAAGGTGACATTTCAACAATAGGGAACAGTAAATACCAGAAAGAGCGCGACTTCAGCATCCGTAGGAACCAGATGCTGCAAGCCAGGGCCTCTAAATAAACACAAGGATGAAACACGCTTAAGAGATGGCTGACTTCATGAAAAATAAGTCGGACAACGTTCACTTTAGCCCAAAGAGTATTCACTTAAAGAGATCAATTTCTTCATCTTTCTGTAAGAGGCAACATGGAAGTACAAATGCAAAAAAGCAGACTGAAAAAGGAGGAGCAAAAGCATTCCACTTGTACCTCCTGAAGTTTTTCAAACTTAAAATCAAATCACCATTTAACATATTTAGTATTTCTGTAGAAAGAACAGGTATTAGAAATAAGCGTTAGAGAACTTATTGTAAAAGGAAGTTTTATTTTTTGTCCCTTTGTAACGATCAGATTTTTATGAAGCATTTCAACTTCCTGTTGAAGCTGAAGGGAGGTATTTGCAAACAGAAGAACAGATAAATCTTTACCATGCTATTTTGTCAATACGTTCTGGTTATCCACCTCTGCATCGCAGCACCATACATAATGCAAAACAACAGCCTCGCAAGCCCAATATTCCATTTCTGACAACGGCCAACACTGGAGTGATTCAGAAGACTCTATAAATCTCTCAAAACAAAGCTAATTGCCCAACACCATATCCCAAGAGAAATTTCTTCCCAGCTCTTGACTGCTCAGCTTTGATGCATAGACTAAAAACCAGTATTGTCCTAGCTCGTACAGCTCCTGATACCCTTGCTAATGTCGTTAATCTTTACAGAGCTGTACTACTTACCTCAATCTCATAATTTAAATCCTGCAGTGTAACACGGCGCTGTACACAAGAATTCCTCCTAGCATTAGTATTCCGACCTTCTATTGTTATGCAAGACATCAAAATTGCTCTTTATTGTAAAAGTATGCTGCCAAGTCAATTGCCTTGTAAAGTCACTTCTGCCTTGATTCTCCCCCCCATTTTTGAACTTGCTTTTCCACATGATGAAGCAGAACAAGTATTTATTTGGAACCTAGTTAAACTGAAGTTCTTCTGGATTTGATTTTGTAACCAGAGCATATTGGAGAATTCATTCTTTCTTTAGAGGTCTGAGACAGTGCCTGCTGTGATACTCACACTGTCATTCTTCTCCTAGACTCCAAAATCTTGGTGCAGAGAAACAAATCCAAAGTGAGATTAAAAAGGAAAGTAACAGTTTCAAGTCTGTGGCTGGCTGTCACCTTAGAATAATATCTGTTTTAGCAACCCCCAGTTAATGAGTAGCCCGTGACTCTATGATAACCATTGTCTTCCTTGGAGATTAAGCTTCTTTTTGGACGGGTTTATCTTACAATATTTTTGCTTTGTGTCCTGTGCACTCCACCCACTTCACTGGTCTCCAGGGATTGTAGAGAAAAGAGCCAGGGGATAGTTCCTGTAAGCAGCCACATTATTATTTCAGTGGAAACACGGATACAGTTTGGATTACCTGTTCCCACAGTTGTTTGGTCCTGCCATTTTTTTTTTTTTCAATATAAAAAGTGTATATACTTGGGCATACGCTAGCGAAAGAACAAGGGGAAAGTCAGCCTCTGACTCTGAGAAACTCTATCTTGGCAACGTCCTTTTGCAACAATGCAGTATTTTGCCTCTAACACCAAAGCAAAGACGCATTACCCTTCTTATTTTAGCTAATACAGAATCTACTTTGTTTGTTCAGCAATACCAAGCAGGCAAAGTTAACTATCCCCCCCATCTAGCTAGTAACATTGCATGCACCATTTTTTAAAAATACGGGATTTAGAATAGTGGATTACAGAATTACGAGGATTAAGGAAAAAGAATTGCACCTTCACATTTCCCTCTGCTAGGAACAGAAAGCTGCAGGTAGTTTGGTTTGCACACGCAGCCTGGCTCCTCCATTACAAGAGCCTCTGACCTCCTTCAAGACTCACGTACTATTCCATAGCTCGTTTAACAGACACACAGCTGGATTTCTAGAGTACTTTATCAGATTTAGATTGGATGTTAGGAGGAAGTTCTTCACTCAGAGGGCAGTGAGGCCCTGGCACAGATTGCCCAGGGAAGCTGTGGGTGCCCCATCCCTGAATGTGCCCAAGGCCAGGCTGGATGGGACTGGGGGCAGCCTGGGCTGGTGGGAGGTGTCCCTGCCCATGGCAAGGGGCTGGAATTAGATGGGCTGTAAGGTCCTTTCCAACCCAAATCATTCTACAATCAACGTAAGAATGAGAGCAAGCATAGAGCAGTTACTAAATTCTAACTTCCAAGGAAACAGCAGAGTACAATTCAGCACAAAGTTGCACACTTCAGCTCAATCACATTTACTTTTCCATCACACTATCAAATCAAGCCCTCGAGGAAAAAAATAAAAGCTTTATTCCCCTCTCACATATTGTGCAGTCCACAAAGGGCACGTTGACTGACTTGGTGGTTGGGTGCCCTCAGGCTCAAATCTCACAGCATTTACGAGACACCTGTGCTTCTCCATCTTTCTTAGCTCTTGAGACTGATCAGCAATATCTCTCAGCCTGACTTGTGATACCATCAAATTGCATATATTGATTTTTGGCACACCTAGGACTAGAACCTTTGTCTGTAAAGCGACAGGCTGAAACCATATCCACATGTTAAAATAAAAGCACACTAAGCCCATGATTAGACAAATGCATTATATACAAACCATGGGACAGGAACTATTGGCATTGGGATTAAAGGGAAGGCAATAAAGTTCACCGCCACAGGCAACTAAGGAGCCACACCAGACACCAATGCAGACAGCACTCTGTGAAACTCAGGTAGCATGCTGCAAGCATCAATTCTAAAATGGGCACCTGTGACAAATCTGGACACAGACATTTATCTGGAGGAACGATAAATTGCTCCTTTAGGTCAGTGATCCAGGCATGTATGAATTCCCAGGATCCAAGTTTTGTGCTACAGTTCAATTACAGGTAATGATTCTGTGTACGATGCTACTGTACACAGCATTTTTACAAAACTATCAAGGTCTTTGTGATAATAGAAACTCATTACTATTCCTTTATTATACCCATCTAAGAAGCGATGATGTGCATGCTAGCAAAGCCTTATACACACAAGCACTTTTCTTCCTGTATTTGCTTCCTCTTTACTCAGATTCTATGTGCTTGCTCTAAAAGCAAGTGCTGTTGTTCTTCACACCGTGAACCATTACTCTGGTGATATCCCTCATGCACTCTCAGGCTTGCTTCCTTTTTACTGTTTCTGGTTGTACAAATGCTCTTCTATACAGAAAGTCAAATTAAGTGTAAAGAATGAATTTGAACTGTAGCTGTTAAAACACATTAAAACCTTCATGGAAGTTGTAATTCAGAAGTTAAGCAACCTCCATGCTAGCTTAATTTGCGATGCCCAAAGAAATATTCAACATCCTTTTATTTGACTTTTCTGACTTGGCTCAGAAACACTCAGGATAGCCACCACACCCTTAACAAGTAGAACCAACGTGTTGCATTGAGGCTGGTTTTGTTATAAAGATACTTCCTTCTCAGGACATTTTTGTCAACTGGAAAATAAGAGACCATTTTTTAGAACACAATGTATGAAAACAGGAATTTAACACATCTAAGTAATAATGTTTCTTATTCTATTTACTTAAAAAAGTCTACTCACATTTCTGCTGAAAAAGCAAACCAGCAAGTGACTTCATCCTTCAAGGCAGTGGTTTTACTGCCTGTGTTTCAAGAACTACAGAAAATAAGCCTCCCTTAACAAGATGATTAATTAATTTTAAGTATTCCTAACCAGCCAACCTAATAAGCTTTCACTCCACCTGAAACCAAGATGTACTTGACTTAAACAAGAGCCTTGATTCTCTTAACAATGAGGAGAAAAAGCAAGCCTGTGCACATGTGAATAATATTGTACCCACCTGGAAGGTTATACCTCATACAGCAACAGCTGTGTGCATTTCAGTAGATGCCTAGGCACATCCTGCCTGAAACACAAGCTGGAAAACACAAACATTTTAAAAACAACAAAAATACCCTTACAGAGCAATGCAAAAACCAGAAGGCCACCCTTCTAAAAAGTAAGTCAAGCACACTGCCTATAAGCTTGAAGCCAAATACCTAGCAGAGCATTACAGGCTCTAACAGAGCATCTCCCCTTTCAAAGAGGAGTTTCCATCGCAGTTCACACCACCCACTCAAGCCTCAACAGGCTCAAGCGACTCGTGCCACACTCAGCAGGGTGGGGCAGGAGAGAAACCCACACCGCAGACACTCTGGGGCTATCAGAATGCAAACCCAAGGCAGCATTTTGAATAGCACCCATGAATCTAAGCAAAAGCCTGTGCTCTGCCAGACCTTGTAGTAAAAGCCCATCATATACTTAAAGAGAAACATTAATAAATATATCAGAAATAACTGAAATGTCAGGATGGCCTTCAAAAATTGCTCAAAATCAACAACATCATGATAACCAAATGAGAAAGGAGCAGAATAAGAACTACTGCTACATGCCCATCCACAAGAGGAACACTGCAGAAAGAAACAATACTTCATGCCTGAAAAGCCAGCAGCATAGGGGCACCCAACAAACCCTCTGCCTTGCAAGATTAAGACTACAATTGGGCAAGATCCAGCAAGTGCAATTAGGCTTTCCTATCATTTTTGCTGCTTCTTTTCATCTTTTACCAGCCGAACTTCTTTCAAACCTTCAAGATCAGTTGATGCTGGTTTGAGGAAACGTCACTGCCTTGACAAACAAAAAAGAGACGCAACGAGACCAGTAAGTGTGCCAGAGCTGCAGGTTAGCACACGCACCCCAGCCAGAGATTACAAATAAACCAAGAAAGGGTGGCTCGCAGAACAAAAACTAAGACATGGGAGGGATAAGGCATATCTGAGGATTTTAGATAAACCAGAACATGCGAATACTCCAATTTGTAATCTCGTTGCTATCCTAGAAGAGATTTACATGACCTTAGTAGTGGCAATGGCAGAGCCCACCTGTGGCTTTCTGACTGTAGGCTGGTCAGCTCCTTAAAGATACCAGTCCTTGCTACATCAGCAGGCAAGACTTCCCCAGCCAACACAGAGCTTAGCATTAACCTGGTTTTGCTCAAGACAGTCTATTAACATAAAGAAGCAATACAAGCATACCCCGATGCTGCTTCTTCCTTCCCACAGGACATCTCCTGGTCTAACAGAAGTTCCTAACCCTCAATATGGGCTTGTTCCTCTTATAAGCCATGAGAAGCAGTCGCACACTAGTACTCTGTAAGCCCCAGCAATCATGAAGGCTACAGACCAGAGTCCCAGCAACACCTGCATATCATCAGAGGCAAGATTGACTGGAAAGAGAGCTACTTATTTATCACACCTGACACAAACTTGAAACCGTGGAGTTAACCCTGCAACCTGAGCCCAAGTAGTCTCATCCAGAAAGCAGACACAAAACACCTTGTTGCAAAAAAACAACTCTCTCCAGTTTTATATAGCCTGCTAAGATACATTCTACGGAACAAAGTCTTTCCTGAACAACTCTCTGCTGGTTTAGGAGGCACAATACAAAAGGAATTCTATACTGGGGGATTAAAATTATGAAATTATGGAGTTCAAAAAAAAAAGCACACAAAACCTTAAAATCAATCTCAAGACTGCCTCTACACAGCCTGCTTCACACACAATCTGTGCTCTATGTATAAATAACCAGGAAACTTCCCAGGTGAAAGTGCCAGCTATCTATACATTTCAGCACAGAGAAGAAACAGCAACGATCCACCGAAGCCAACAATTCTCAGCGCACCCCTTTCTAACCTGCACAGTGAAAATATGCAGCAGAACTTCTAAAGAGCTTGAGTTCAGGCGCCTGGCTCCCTCTGCCTCTGCCCTATCCCCCAAAGCCGTGGGACAGTTGTTAAAAACACACTCTTCTGCATGCTTGCCTTTTAGCTTAATGGATGTACTCGGTGTTCAGAGGAAGAATTTGATCTATGACAGTCATCCCTGTCTTGATTCCAGTTGAAAGACTAACATTCTTCAGGTCTTTGACAAATTATAGGCATCAGAATTTATACATTTCATATTTTTCAGTGCGCCCAATGCCCACGTAGTCCCTCTTTCCACAGTCATGAACAGTTTTGTGAATTGGATGAAGAACCCACACCGTGACTGGTTTCTCTTGGTTGACAGAATAAAAATAATGACTTCAGACAGAACTTCCATGTTTTTTCCTCCAAATGCTAAAATAATAGCTCTGCTCTTCAGCCATTTACAGTTACACTCATCATTCTAACTCCAAAATTAAATTACCTTAAATTATCGCACGTAGCCTCAGGAGCAGGAAAGCTCCTAGAGTGCAACTTTCTGAAGCAGCCAGTGATGAAACAACAGCTCTTCCTTAAGTAGCCCCATTGATATAACAGCCTTCAGTAATGCTATCAACAACATGATTGCAAAAACAAAATAATTCATTATAAAGTTTCCTACGTTGAAGGAGACAGGCAAAATTTCATTTTTATTGCAGAATAAGATCGGTGGAAAAACTGCTAAGGCAGGCATTTAGAAACTGAACCCAGTAAGCAGATTTCACAGCTTTATCCCTGTTTTTAGAAGGCAGAACATGGGTTAAAAGCGATGCACGAGATTCCTTCAACAGCATTCCACGAGCAGAGAACCGCATTAAAGTTCTTTAATAGGTCAGCAGTGACTGCAGAATATGCAGATCTGACAAGACCGAGTTCAAACTTGTATACACAGCTATCTAAAAACTGCAGCCCCTTATTATTACTCTTTCAAGTATGCTTGCTCCGGGCCCACATCCAGTAGATGTAACAGATGGAAGCTGCCAGTGAAATATGGCAAAGCTACATAGGCCTGCGTGTGAGAACCAGGCTTCCTGAAAATTGCCTTGAAGCAGACTGCTGGATTCAGCCCGACACCCAAACTTCCACTACCTTCACCCCATGGGAGAGCTAGTGCTCTTCAAATTGGGGTTCTTCCACCTGAGGAGTAGATAATAAATGCTGAGTTATATATAACTATCCAGTTCACTGTCTTTATAATTTAGCCATAAAGTGAATGTGCCAACGTAGGACTGCCACTCTGATGGAGCTCTGAGCTCCTTGCTTGCTCCAAGGCACCAGCATAGGCAAAGCATCTCATTTTCACATATTCTGCAGTTCCTCCATACAGTTCAAGCAGAAGGATACATCAGAAAATCACTACTTATTTAGAGTAATTACCACTAATAATCACATTACTTCATGATTACATTCAATTAATTTAAAGCCTTGCCGCCACCAGAAGAGCGTCCCTCTTCTTCCCAAAGGTTTGTGCTCCCACCAGCTCCCTAGTGCCATTAACGTTACTCACGCAGCTACACAAACAGGCTACAGGAACTCATTTAGCTGAAAACTAATCTGGAGAGGAAAAACGGGAAGAGGAAAAAAACAAAACAGATTAGTTTTCAGACAGATGAGCATCTTACCCTACCAGCCTTCATGAATAATGATGCCAGCATAAAATCAGAGAAGGTAACATGGAGATATATATGAGGAAGAACTACTGCTACCCTTTGTGAACACTCAACTCTTTTTCCAAGGAAGTCAATTGTTTATTTTACTTTAGGAACCTTGAGACTGATCTATTCTTCTTCCCCCTAAATAAAACCCTTGCTGGAAAAAGGATGCTCTCAAAATCAAACCAGGATTTATGTGCGTTGTACTGACCAAAGGCAAGTAACTGCCTAAGTGATGCAAGTTCTGTGGTTTGCTAAAGTAACACAGGTTTCAAAATGCAGGATTTCTTTGGCATTTTCTCCAACAAATGCAAGATTTCAATAATTAAATATGCTAGGACACTTCCACAAATAGGGCTCTGCAGCATAAAACAAATACCAAAAGATAACCATGGCAGAAAAGCAACACTCTTAGTAATACACCAAAGCCCTTTCAGAACCAGAGACCCATAAGGGTGCAACAGATGTGAGCAGTTTTAATGGCTCTTGGCCAGTACTGATGCCTCTTCTACAACTGAAGAATATGAGTCTCCAGGGATATCAAACAAACAGCACCTTTCCACTACTATACATACACTGTATGAATTTGACAGGTTAATATTTAACAGAGAAACTCTTTTACCTGTGGACTATGTTATGCTAGTTGTTTTGACAGGTAACTACTGGTTTAGCAGACGTATGGCTCGTGGCTGATAAGAGTACATGAAATAATATTGAAGTCTCATTGGCAGTGAGCTGAGCATGAACTGCTCACAGACAGACCTAAGACTTATCTAGGGAAAACCACCTGGAATCCCACAGGTAACGAGGTTACACCTATAAATAGGAGTAAATAAGGAACATGTGAACATTTCCTGCCCAATGGGACTGGACACGTCTGTTTTACTGGTTCCGAGCTACTTTCAGCTCTTTCAAAGCAGGGAAAACAGCCCACAAAGCCAGGAATTTGCAGGGCATGCAAAGCAGGGGAAACACCTGTCGTGAGGTCAGTGGAACAGCAGAATAGCTTTACACAGTGCAGCTGGGATAGGTGGGAGGTTGCAGCAGAGTTTCTAGGGGAAAAGACTGCCTTATAAAGGCAGGAGACCTTCTTACTGGAGAGGACCGAAGGGGGAAGCATTCCTCATGGCTGCAGCAGCTGAAGAACTTCCAGCATTCTTCCTTTTTATAGCAACATTTGCTATAATTAGGAAGTTTCAAGCAGTACCTAGAATGAAAATGATCAGCTACCTTCATACATAAAGGTCTGTTAGGCACAGACAGCAGCGCTCTTCTTGCTTCAACTGCATTACATAGCAGCCAAGCTAGCAGCTAAGCAAACAGCCTAATTTCTCACTGCTCCCGCTACAAGATTCATTCCTTACAATTAATACATCCCGTTCAAAAACAAAGATTTAGCCTAACAGCTGTAAATTAGCATATGGGATTTTTTTTTTCTGTCTCAGAACTACAACACTAGTGTGTTTTTTCTCCTCTAGTCCTCAGCTGTTTCAGCTCAGTGCTAGGACTTCTCTGCATAACAATATCACTCATATTTCACCGGCGTGTCTTGAACTGGACAGTGTCCTAAGGCCTTATGAGGAAGTTTCTTAAAGACACTGCCATAAAAGCAGTATGGGAGACAGCAAAACAGCAGTGTTCATGTTGTTTTTCTTCTACCCTTCAAAATCATTGTTGGGATAATGCTGCAAAATCCTGTATCCAAAAAAAGAGTGGAAAATCTGCTAGTTTTATTTTAGGGACCTGACAATTACACCTAAATGAAATAAATGCAATGACACACAGGCCTTCTGTACAAGAAGAATCTGCCAGTGTGCAGACCTAAAGAAGTTCTCCTGTGTTGTTAAAAATCTTTAGCATAGCACATACTCTAATAGATTCAATTTGCACAGCTACGGTACAGTCTCTACAGAACACACTTCCCAGTTACCTGTCCTGGTGAGATGAAGACTATACTAGGTAGCATATCTGTGGCGTTTGCAATGGATTGACTGACATGAGAACATAAATTTGCAAGTGTGAAGGCCGTTATTATATTGAATTAAACATTTTTCAGTAAACAGCTGCATCCATTCGCTGGACAGAGCACCTGAGCAGACTGAAGATGCTTGTGCTGTCTTCAGGCACAAATATTCCCACCAGGAGTTTGCTTCTTTCTTCCATCTGCATTTTTCTGATCTTCCTAGGCCATTGCTTTTCTTACTGTGCTCAAAGCTAAAGATATGGGAGCAGTTTGGCCAGGATATGAGAAAAAGATAACCCTCAATCATTTTTAAGCCCTCCTTTCCAAGTCACCAGGACAACATATGGAGGAACAGATAACTGTGCAGTGAATGGTATGACACTATGGGTAGCTGACAGCATGGGTAGCATGGGCTACAGCTTAAAAACCAAAGACAGGACAAATCCCTGTTGCATACAGCCCCTTCCCTTTTACTCCACTCCCCACTAAGTAAGGGGGAAGGAGCTGTGGGTCATTGTCAAGTCACCATAAAGCACAGAAAGGCAGACAGATAATGCACTGGAGTGGGAGCACGCTAACTTTACAATTTATTTTCTTAGTGTCTTAAATCCCCTTCCCCCAGAGCTGGACACCCTGCTGTCCAAAAGAAAAAAAGTTACTGTTAAAATAGTTGTTATACAATAGAAGTTCAGCTATTTTTAGTAAGCTGCTAGGTGCTGCAGCTACCTCAGAAAGTCCTGAGTACCACAGTGAAAACAAGCCATACGGATAAAGATGCTGGCACTTACTGGTACCAGAACCACCTGTAAAAGCACTGGACACTGCAGCCCACGAGTACAAAAGATCTTACTCTGATCCCAGAATAACACAGTCCTCTGATGCAGGTGAAATAGTGATATACCAACAACACAAAATAACCTTCGCTAAAGAGTTCAGAGGGGCAACATTTCACTTCTGGAGGATGCACAGGTTGCCTTGTGCTCAGAGGTGTTCAGGTAAGGATTGAGAAGGAATGCCATCAGCTTTTTGAAACAGAAGCTGGCTTGCAAAGCAAAAAATGCAAGATCATTCTCCCCTCCACGTTTTCTTCACCAACAGTCCCTTTCCATAGGGCTGGTCTAAATGCTGAAGGCTTTTCCAGTAGCCTAAACTGGAAGAGAGTGTCTTCTGCAGTTTAAGATGCATCTATTAAAGTCTTTTGCCATCACAACTATGCTGACCTCTTACAGTTCTCATGGTTGCAGTTATAGTACAGATGTAGCCCAAAGTGTCTCATGTTTAACAGACAATTGTTAGTAAAATACCCTGCCTCTCTCCTCTGTTATAAAAGTTCAAAAAAAAAAAAACTACAGTACACAATCTTTCTTTGATTAGGAAAAGCGTGTTATAGCATTAGACAACAGTTGAAGATTAACTAAGGCCACATCAGGTTTACTAGTACCATTAATATACTTTTCCCTTGTAATTGTGAAATTTAAAACCAAATTATGAGATTTCAGTTTCCTAGCTGAAGGAACAATGCCTGTCTTTGTTGCTCCAGTGAACTTCAAGAGCAGATCAATGCTATTTGTAATACAAAGTTCGGAATTTCAAAGTGTAACATAGACCTTTCAGATGCTGGTGACCAAAACAACTAAGCAACAGTGACTTTCAGGCTAAATTGCATTAGAAAATATTTTCTATGTACAACAAAAGTAGAAAAATAAAAAAGGCTCTTTTTTTTTTTCAATTGAGAATGCACTGAAGAGACCATGGGCTTTCCTCAGCAGCAGTACTAAGGCCGTGCTCAGGAGAAGGGTAAAAGACACTAACCAACCACAGAGAAGACTTGGGGATTATTTTGATGCTAAGCTGAGGACGTACTGTGACGTGCCAACAGCTCGGTTTGTTCAGCTTCCTTCCCTACAACTTGACTGGATTTTGAAGCACTTGGCCGAGCAGAAGGCAGCACCCAGAGAAGTTTTTCTGTGTGACCACGTAAGCCTATAGCTGTTTGTTAATCCCCAATAAATTCACCATTGTTCATAAGCTCCAGCTTCCGTTTTTGCGTATTAAGCACTCGGAGGCGATCAGAGACACTCGGGCTGCTGCCCTTAGCAATATGATTAGGACTTACCCTTCCCCCTCCCCAAGAGGGCACAAGCGAAGGGGAGGACCAGCAAGGACTAAAGCAGATCGCACTCTAAATCTTCTATAGGATAAATGTGACACGAGCTTGAAGGGTAGAGATCTAGAACAGAAGCAACTGTTACTGTTGCCTAATTTAACACACTTGCACTTGGAGGTTAAGGTGTCGGTAATATGCAGTTAAAAAACAGAGGGTGTTTCTCATACTGAATGCTAAGAAAGCCCAGCTGATAACGTGAGGCATACAAGGAGGGTTCTTGTGAGCAAGCACACATGAAGCTGTAATCACAAAGCAGCATGTTACCAGAGCAGTACAAAACAATAAAGATCAAGGTACTTCGTTAGTGACAATACTCATCCAGGAGAGAGTGACAAGCCCAAGGAGCAGACCAATGCAATTTGCTCTCCAGAGGAACAGCAAGAAACGGCCACAGACTGAGAGGTTACTGGGAGCAACCTGTTTTCCTGCGATCCCTGCAGGTTTTTCTGCAGCCCTTCCCTTCCCACACAAGGGCCGGGAACAGCTGAAGTTTTCGCTGAAGAAAGGCTGAGCGAGCAACATGACCCAAGCTTCAGCCAGGATAGAGTAATGCCCTCAGTTTTTCTCCACAAACAACAGAAGGATGTTTGCATTTAGACACACGTGCTACCAGCAGCACTAATTTGGGCAGGGTAAGAAAAGGTCTGTCAGGCTTCCCTCCCCTCTCCCCTTCAAAATATCAAGGCTTTGCTTTCCTGCTATGTCCCTCCGCAAAAAATCCCCACAAATACATCTCAGATTTAAAGGAGAAAACCTCAAGCACTGCACTTGCTTTGGTGAGGCAAGAAACATACCAGGAAATAGCTGAGAACAAGCGCGTAATGTACAAGTGACTCAGGATCCATTCCCATTACAATGGGGAAAACAGGCAAGCCTTTTTCCACACGTGGATGGATCCACCCACTCTGGGTAAAAAAAAAAACGGCATGAATGCCAATTTTTTCACAGCAGCTTCAAGAAGCCCACAGTATTTCTCATAAGGAAACATATTTTATTGACAGTTTGGCTCAAGTCAGTTTTGATTCTTTTCTGCTTTACAATGTAATTGACACAGAGTAAGTAGACCGCGTAACTGAGACGGTTTGAGTCATCCAAACGTCTTGCACAAGTACTGCGTTCAACTCCTCTGTAATTGCAGTGGACCTTTGACACTTCAGCTTTTACTTTTACAAAGTAAATGAAACAGACCACCTGTGCCATGTGGTAGTTACCAAAAATAGCAAAACAAGCTCGTCGTTTACACGAATATTTTCACTAAGACCACGTAAAAATAGCGTAGGCCAGAGGGCCGCGACACAAGCGCTGCGGTGTACAGCATGCCGAGCCTCTCACACATCTCAAATGCTGCATTTCTGCTGCTCTGCGGGCCGGAGGACAGCCCTGCCATCAACATCTACCCCGCTGACACCGAGCACTCACCCCATTAAACTGGGGGAACGCACTTCCAGTAAAGCCTAGCTGGTATTGCTGCCTCAAGAGCCGGTCACATCTCGTTTGAAGGTAATTAACGAGTGCCGTACTTTCACTGGTGTTCAGCTGCAGGCAAGAGGCAACACACACCATCTTCCTAACACGCCAGGCCTAGCAACTGTGACAAAATAGGTTTTTACCTCCTATTGCAGGCACATCACATAACCTAGGCCATAAAGACCACTTTCGGGCACAGGATCAAACTACCGTAAAGAAAGAACGAAGGGCAGTGAGCTCCGCCGAAATGCTACTTTTGCTGAAGCATAAACTTGCTGCTCATGCAATTTTGGAGCGAAATTATTCACAGTTCACCCAAGCACAGGTCACCAGCAACCAAGTTTATCCTCCCTTATACACTGATAGTGCATTGGGTCACTCTCAGCAGCTGCACCACCCTCTCCCGTACTGAGGTTTTCAGTCCTAAAACCGGCAGCAAAGTGCTTTCTACCTCCTGTCTCTAAGCAATTAGCACCATTAATCCCAGGCCATCCGAGCCCCCCTGGCGTGGCTCTGATTTGGCTTTAATCTCTGCTGAGGTCTCTTCTTCCTCCCCACAGAAAGCCACTTAAACCTTGGCAAGCCTCTAGGCTGAAAACAACCTTATGCTGCGGCAATCGCTGAACCGGTAGGAAGCGGGGAGACCCGCGACGCCTGGCCTTCCTACTCCCCCCGAAAAAGGGATGAAAAGTCACTCTTTCAGCCAGCAACCACTCGAGAGACGAGGTGAGGTCTCCTCCACACCTCTTCCTCCCCTCAAGCTCCGCGGGGCTACCCCGGAGAAGCCGCCCTGCCCCTGCTCCGGCGGCGCCTTCTCACGCTCCCTCCCCGCGCCCCGGCAGGACGCAGCCCCGGCTGCCACCCCCACCGCACGCAGCCCGCCCGGCAGCCGCTCCGCTCCCCGCCCCGCCGTGCCTCCTGGCAGCCTCCTCGGGGGGCGTCCAGAGGGGGCGCGCGGCGAGGCTGTCCCCAGAGGGGGAGCCCAAAAGGGGGGTGCCCCCAAAGGGGTTCCCAAAGGGGGTGCCCCCCCCCAAAAGCGGTCCCAAGTGGGGGGTGCCCCAAAAAGTGGGTTTCCCCAAAGGGGGTGCCCAAAATGGGGTGCCCAAAAGGGGGCCGTCCCCAAAGGGGGTGCCCCCCCCCCAAAAAAAAGAGGGGTGTACCCCAAAAAGGAGGGGGATCCCCCCCGCGCCTCGCCCTCGCCCCACTCACCCCATGAGCCAGTCCATGGCTGGGTCCCGCCGCCCCGAGAGGCTCCCCTGGGCCGCCGCCTCCCTCTCACCGCCGGCTCATGGGGTCCCCGCGGGGCCTGGCCGCGGCTCGGGGCCGCCCTCGGCGCTGGCTCCCGGCCGCGCTCCGGCTCCGTCCCGCGGCGCCCGCGTCCCCTCCGCGCCGCCACTCGCGCACCGGGGCGGCCGGAAGTAAACACACGGCGCTGGCACCGCCCCGCCGCCAACCCGGAAGCGCCCCCTCCTCCATTTTTGCCTCCAGCCCGGCCCCCCGGGGGCACGCTGGGAAATGTAGTCCCGGTCCCCCCCCCCCAAGCCATTTGCAAAATGGGAAGGATGTCCTCCTCTGGACAGATCTGCTGGCGGTGTCCACACGCTTTGGACACCTGTTACCAAAAAACTGTGTTATGGGTGGTTGATAGTTACATCCTAGGACTCTCTGCAAGCTCATTCGTGCTTGAGATCACCAGGTTTCTGAGGGAAGCACCATCTTTTGGAGGCTGCTTGAGGATCAACAATACTGTGACACTGTATTTTGGAATGAACTCCCCAGTGAAATTTGCTGGGAATCGCTTTTCACAGCACATACGTGTTTTATTTTGCCACTCTCCTATAATACAACTTCACACTGAGAATTATTTGGGTATCCAGTAATGTAATATAAAAGAAAACGGAAGACCAGAACTTAAAAATACGTGTTGTATGTGTTCAGGTTGAATATTTTTCTTTAACACCTACACTTTTTAATCCTTTATACTTTTAGCTACCCTTGCACATACAGAATGTACCAGAGAGCAGGAAAGAGGTCTCACACTAGCAAAGCCCCACACACTTTATGGAGTTTTTGGGACAAAGATTTTTTACAATGTTTAAAACACCAGATCAAACCATCTGCAGAAAATAATTATCCTTTATGCAGACACTTGATCCAGTCATTATCTGCAAACATTAGAGAACAGATGTCCCTCATTTGAATTATGTTTTCTTGTTGCCCTTTGTTAGGAGCACTTTTGGCAGGGCATTTAAGGATGAGCTCTATCCAATTTTACTGTGGGGTGCATTGTACCCAGGGTAGGGTGTTCAGTCATATGACACACATCTTAAAGCAGAGATGACTTCTAATACAATGAGTTTGTCATGTCACATTAGCTGTTTTCCTCCTGATTGTATCAAGAAAAACATACAGCAACTGGCACTGGGAGAATTACTGGTGCAAAAGCAACTCAGGAAACTGACAGCTATTTTATTAATATTTTGTAACGTACTTTGCAGTGTCACAAGGCATTTATGTATATCTCTCTTAAAATGATTATTTTATAATTTCAGTTGTCAAGTTGATACTGCAGACAATATAGCTACTGCTTTTTGCCTTCTCCCCTCAGCCATTGGAAACCTTAGAAATCCCTCTAGCAGAGCCACTATTTCACATTCTTCCCTGCTGAGACATCTCTCCATCAGCATCTCTGAAGAGCAGAGGATGTGTCAATCCAATAGCAGTCTCCAGTGGTTGTCCTGTAATTCTCCTTCTGTTTCTAAACCCTCCGAAAAATGCATTGCAGCCTTTATTTGTTTGACAATAGCAAGCCTACCAGGCTGTAGGGCTCTTTTGTGCCAGACCCTATGCATGTCTTAGCAAAAGGTTGGTCCTTTTCAGGGCAACAGGCTTGCAAGAGTCTGCATGTCTTGAATATAAGATGCTTTACAAGAGACAATGCTTGACATACAGATGTGGTAGGAAGGGAAGTTACAGGATAGCATGGATGTAGGGCTATCCCGGTCTACCAGAGAGCTCTTTTAGGTCCCATAACCCCTGAAGAGAGGTCCTGCAGTCCCCAACCTGGCTCTGGGTGTCTGAGAGCTGCCTTGGAATAGTCACTCTGAACGTTTCCTTCCTTATTGTTCCCTCACGCAGTTCTCATGACCAGATTTGTACAAAACAGTACATCTGATAGTAGTGCAGACAAAGTCTGTCGTATATAGCCGATATTCATATTGTCTTTCCAGTTGGCTTCTTTGCCCAGCCAGTAATAAAGCAGTGCTGCAAGGGACAAATGGCTATGAGGAAGTAATCAAGGCACCAGGCTCTCTGCAACTGTCTTTACTGCCTCGGATTTTATTGACATTGCCTCCTGCAGCAGGAACAGCGCAAGGCACAGGTGGGCAAACATCGACTTAGGCTGCAGAGCACTAAGGAGTGGAAGTGAACTTTGTTCCCTTGCTGGCATATTGCATCAGAAACACCTGTCCCTCCTCCACATCCCACTATTTGGTGTGGGGCCAAGGGGCCTCAGAGCTGATACCTTGACAAGAGTAACAGAGCAAAGAAGCCAAATGGTTTCAGGAGCTTTGCACGGTCCCTTTTCTCTCCCTAAGTGTGGCTGTGGTTATGGTTAAGGAGCAGGAGAAAGCATTGATGTATCAGTTTTTCTCTTCTTGATTTGAGGCAACATCATTCCCAGGGAGCTCAGCTTATTCTGGGCAGCTGAGAAGCCTCGGCAAGCAGAGGAATGTGAATTGATTTGCCTGGCTGAAGGGTTTCTAGTGCACAGGGATACTGTGCAGAAGAGAATCAGAGAAGGTGATGGCTGCCCTGACACAGAGGGAGCAAAGCATCCTTCAGCAGGCTGGAAATCTGCTGCTCAGATCCAGACCTTCAGCTACAGAAGGAACTACGCATTCAGTGAAAGATGTGACAGACCGATGGACTTGGGATCAAAATGGTGTGTTTGTGAAGTTCTAAATGCAGCACTGGCTCTTTAAGTCAAAAACATCCACATATTCCTTCCCTGGAACAAAATGTCTTTGTCCCTGTGCATGAAACATGTTATGGTTCAAATTCCTGCAGAGCCACTAGAAAAAGCAAAGTGCATGAGTCTGACAGCGTGGGCCTGCCTGCAATGTGATCGTTAATCATGCTGGATATTAATAACAGCATCTCTTCTTGGTTGGAACATTTGATTTTTTCATAAATAAACACCGTGAGTGGTTATAAATATTGATTGCTGCCAATAATAGTAAGACATTTTAGATATTGTCTTGCAACTAGGCTATCAACCATGCTGAGGACCAGACTGAAAAAAAAAAAAAGGTATATTGAACCCAACTAGCTAGGAAACACAGCTTGTGTTTAGATGCCTAAGAGAGGGCTGAAGCTCTGGGGAGGCGTGCTGAAAATCTGTGCTTGGGTGTCTGTATTTCCAGAGATGCTGACGAGAGTAAATCTCCAGATAAAAATGTTCTCAATCTCCCAGTCACAGGAGAAAAGAAATATTGGATGTTTCCTCTTTTACTGAACAACTTATGAGTGGATGTTAAAGCACGAGACTAGTGGTGACTGAGCTTTATTTCCCCCCACACACACTAATTGAGTATTATTGAGCAATACCTTCCTCATGACTCAGTTTCCACATCTGGAAAATAAAAGAAATACTTCCCTCTACATCAAAAGTCTTGCGAGAAATGATGGTAAATGCTCTGAAACCTTCATTGCTTAGGAGTGCTCAAAATTAAGTAGGTATCACTGTTCTTCCTACTGAGGGATAATGGCCATTTGTGAGAAAACAAAATTATGTTGAAGTGAATGGTAGCTAAAAGTTTGAATTACAGCTATGAAGCTTGGTAAATCCCGACGCCCACCATGAGGCTGCTCTGGACCACGGTGTGGGGAGAGCTCTGTAAGCCTGATGAACACAGGTTTCCTCTTGGCCCTGTGCTGGTGCTACCACGGCGTTGTGGGCAAACCATGCCACGCTCTCATTTAGCCCGACCAGCATCAATCAAATTGAATATTCACTCAGAAAGGAGCAGCAGGATTGGCACATCAGATCCCATACATCTTGCTGTAGGTGATGTTGCTTTTCCTCACTGATAAGCTCTTCCCTAAGTGTATCCTAACCACCTGCCTGTCTCAGAGCAGAGAAAGGGGCAGGAGGAGGGGAACAGGGGATCCGTTTTCATACTGGGAGGAGAATATCCACTTGTGGGCTGCCTGCAAGGACAAGGTGGTGCACAGAAGTGGAAGGCAGGGATCACCCGTCTCCACTGGTTGTGCAGGAAGATGGAGACGCTGCCAAAAATCGCATTACTTTCCTAATGCTGCATCTCTCTCCCACATGGCAAAATTCCCCCTAGGCCTCTACCTCAAAAAAACCAACCAATCAACCAACCAAAAAACCATGAACACAACAAAACAAACCCAGCAGGCAGCAGAGGAATGGGCTGAAGAATTTATTTAAGTCAGTTATTTGGATGCTTTTAAGCAAGCATCCTTAGCTATTATTTGCAGAGGCACAGGACAACTTTCTGGCTCCTCGAAGGAGCACGGTGTGAGGGCTGGTGCTGTGTCCCCCCCATCTGCACCTGCTTCTTCTGCAGGGTAAGGTTTATCCCTGCAGAAGCCCCAGATTTGCAAGCTGTGGGGACAGCAAAGCTCCTGTGCCGGAACCTGGCCTTCGTTCCTGGTGGTCTGAGAGTCAGGATGGGGGCTCAGCATCCTGCCAGTGCCATCCAGCCCGGTGCAGGATTGGTGCCCGCGGTACAAATGAGGCCTCCCATGCCCGCATGGAAAGATTCCCAGCCCCCAGTGATTACAAAGGGTGCCTGGCAGAACAGGAGTCTGTTTGTCTGCCTTGCTCTGCACAAACAGTTGCTTCTGTAAATACGTCTCACATGAGCAATTAGCCCCGACAGTGACGAGGTCCCATCTCTGCCGAGCGGTTCAGGGAAGCTGCTCTTTTGCTGGTACTGAAGACGAGCTCAAACAGCCAACTGTCCCCAGCCTGCCACCCTCCTGGGGAGACCATAGGTCTGCAAAATGTTCCCTTTCTGCTCCAGAGCTCGGTGCCTCAGTGTGACATGTGTGATGTGACCGTTCTCAAAGCAGCCCCCAGGTGATGATAAGGCAGCGCCGAGCATGGGGCTGCTCAGGGAAGGGGCACACATGGCTCTTCAGCTCCTCTGACACCCTGGGGGCAGGGAGAAGTTATTTTAAGGCCACAGGAAAGATTATGCTGTGAAATTGAAGCTGTCTCCCACCGTGCTTGGAAAGCACCCAGCCCGGCTCAGCAGCCACGCGTATCACTGACTAAATGCAATTGTAATGATTTCTCCTTGCCCTCCTCCCCAGCCTTCCTCATCTTGCTGGCATTTTTCTCCTCTCTCATCTTGCGCAATTAAAACCCAAAGCCAACCCAGGAAAAGCAGTAATCAGTTATTATCTGTGCGTATTTGCAATGCCAGGTAAAGACCTCAGCTGGACGGCAGTGCCAGGCTCTGGCCGTTGCAAACCACAGCCTGCCTCAAAGAGAATTATTAATTCAAAACCCTGGGACATGCTGGCCCCATGTCTGGAGGGGAGATGTCAGACGTGATGAGAGCATTGTGAGCAGCGTGCCCTGATGCACAACCATCCTCTCCTTGTACTGTACGCCATGCTAAAAACAAAAAGGGAAGAAGCAGGGGGAGGTGGCCGGGAGCTCACCCCAAACAGGAGCTCTCTAGGACTGTCTGAGCACATCCCGCATCCCACATTGCTGAGAAAGGGAGCTTTTGCTAACGCTGCTACTCTTTCATTTCTGCCCGGCTTGATCTCAGTTCCTCTTTTCTAAATCTTTCCAGTAGCAAACACCTGTTTTGGGGAAACTGAGGCCGAAATGCTCCTAGACTGCTATCACTTGCTCCTATACTGGTATTACTGGAGTCCAGCTGCAAGAGTACACGCTGTCTTGCAAGACTGGTGCAAAACCCACTAAAAACAGTGACACGGGTGCTTGCTAACATCATTGGCAACAACAGAAAAGCCACATTTGCTTTACTATGCTAGAAAAATCTCTTCACTTGGTCTTTTTTGGAAGTGGGCGAGATGGAGCAAGAAGACAGCGTGGTCCCTGGTGCAAACCTGCGCTCCTCAGGGCTTGGCTTCCACAGAAGACTCAATGGCACCATCTGATGGCCATCAGAACAGCAGGAGCCCTTCCTGCAGCCGCGGGAGGAAGATTTCTGCCAGGGTCGCTCTCAAGCAATAACACGGTTTCTAGCTGGGGCAGATGGGGCAGTGGGCCTGGCAGAGGGAAGTTCAGGATTTGGGAGGGGTGAGGAGGGTTTGGTGTTTGGAAGGTGGCTGTGTGAGGCCCTCTTCATGCGGGTGGTTTTGTCCTGGGCCAAGACCGGCAGGGATTCATTTGGTAAGTCACATTTCATTGATTTTTCTATGTATAGGAAGTGTTGATTTCTCCAGCAAATGCAGTAGATGAAGGTCAGGTTTATTTCATGTCTAGTTTGTAGCATCAGCAATGGAAGGTGACCTGTCCTCTTCCTCCTTGGACTCAGAGCTGTGAGGGCAATAAGTGCCAGGAGTCAGCTAAATTCTGGCCCCCGCATGCAATTATGTGCTAATGTGCATGAAATGCAGGCGGGTAGGATGACGGCAAGACCTCTTTGTCCAGGGCAAGTTCCTCAGATGTAATGGGATCCAGTGGTGCCATGAGAGAATTGCCACCTAGAGCAGATGCCACGGGTCATTGCCTTAGGGCTGTCATTCGTACATGTGAGATCAGCTGAAATAAGTCCTTGGAGTTTATCTTCGCAGGGGTACAGAAATCCACCTGTTGGTCCTTCTGGAAGATCAAGCATCTGCTCCTGCATCCCATCTGCAAACCAGAGCCGTGGGAGCAATTTTTAAAGGAAAAACTCTGGTTTTGAACATGGAGATTTCCTCTGTCCACTCCGCAGGCTGTTGTCTACAAGTCCACCCCAAAAATGAGAGACTTCCCCATGCGAGCCCAAACCTGCCTCCAGGGAGAAACCACAGCTATGATTCAAGGAGCAGTGTGAAGGTGACTGGTGCCAGGTACGAGGTTTTCTCCCTCGTGGACAGTCACCCCTTCCCGGGAGGTTTTCTCCCTTGTGGGCAGTTGCCCCTTGCCATGATGCAAGCATCACAGCTCTCCTGCTCAGGGCACTGTGGGCTTCTTTGGCCGCCTGCTTCTTATTGTGGTTGTTGTCAAAGTCTGCTTCCTGGGTGGAGCTGATGGATGCAAGGGAGGGCTTGATCTCGGTCTGCTTCTGGCAGCTGGCAGAGCACTAATGTTTGCAAGGCTCATTAGTCATTTATGAAGCATACCCAGGCACCTGAAAGTCTTCCTGGGGATGCGGGGGGAGTGAGGTAGCCCATTTGGTAAGGGGCCAGGCTGCAAACTGTTTGTGTCATACCAAGGCAAGGAGCCCTGGTTCCTGGCTGTAGCTCTACCAGCCTCTTTTGACCACCTTGTTGTTCCTCATGGTGCCACCTGGCTGCTTGTGCAAGGTGGACCTGAACAGATGGGAGAAACAGCCTTTGGGGTGCAGAGTGGGGTTATTTACTCTGGCACAGTGCTGGCAGCATTCACAAAACTCCTGTGTGCAAGGCAAAAGTCCCCGCAAACAGGGCAAGGCTGGGCCCCTGTCTGTCCTCCAAGGGAGAGTGCCCAGGTAGGACGAGAAGTAGCAGCATCCCCTGCCCTGCTGCCTCCCCCTCACCTCAGAAGCGTTTCCCTTCAGAGGCAGTAGAACGCTGCTGAGTTGACCATTACCATAAGCGAGTGCTGCCTGGCAGATGAGCTGGCTTATCTGTGAGCGCCGCCAGGTGAGTTTGCACAGGGACGCTGCTGCCACCTGCTTCCCGGCTGGCACAAGTCATGCCAGCACCTCTGTGAGCTTGGGAGAGGGAGGACAGAGAAGAGGCCTTGGGCACATCGCCTTCACAAAGTCCGTGCCGTGGATGAGCAGAGACCACACGGGGCTGGGTCCCGTGCAGGGCACCAGGGGTCCTCCACCCGTAATCCCCTGGGAAGGGGGAGATTGCACCTTCCTTCGAGTTTGTGAAATGCCCACTGTGGCTTTTCCCAGCACACGGACAGCCAAAGCACAGAGGCCAGGCTTAGCCCCCATCCTTCTCACCGCAGTCCTGGCCCCCAGCTCCAAGCTCCCCCTGGAAGCGTGTTCCTGGAGGCCACAAAGGAGAGGCAGAGCAGGGAGAGGCAAAGAGCTTTCCTGAAACTGCAGCCCTGGGGGGTCATGCAGGGATCGATACTGCGCTTCCGAGAGCCTCCAGACTCCCGGATCAGCGATAATAGAGGAGTGAGCTCATTGCTAAGAGCTTTGGTGGGTGCAAGAGCCAAGGGCAGGCAGTCCGGGCGGGAGGAAGACTTGATGCTGTCTCTGCATCTGTCAGCAGGTCTGCCTGGCGCAGCCCTGGGCTGTGGCAAGGCGGAGTGCAGGGCCAGGAGGATCCTTTTTCATCGCTTCTCAGCACATGGAGCAATCTTCTAGTGAGGAGGGGGATCAAGGCTTGGTCTTTGGCCAGGTGCTGTCAGACACGCAGCTGAGCGGCTGTCAGGGGTGGAGCAGGTGAAAGCACAGAGGTTACGCGAGCCAGATGACTCCTTACAGTTCCCTGGGTTATCTTGCTGGCTGCCTCCCTTTCAATCCACTTTGATATAAAATCATAAAATCAGTTAGGTTGGAAAAGACCTTCAAGATCACCAAGTCCAACCATCAGCCTGACCTGATGAGTTCCAGGACTAAACCATGCCCCTTAGGGCCACATTCATGCCTCTTAAATAACTCTGTCTCTTAAATAGCTCTTAAAACACCCCATTAAATAACCAGAAGGAGGAGATTTCCCATGCCATAAGAGGTTATTCTGCTACCTAAGAGATCTCAGTGCTGATTCCTGGCTGCCTGGCTTTGGAGGGGTGCAAGGCACTGGGGGAAGCAGCTTTTCCCTCCCCTCACAGCACCCAGGGCTGAACCCACTGTTCCCCAGGGTCACACCGCAGCAAGAGGCAGTGCTTTGACTTTGTGATGTACATGAAGCTGAAGCCAAGCCTTGAAGTCAGGTCTGTGGGTGCTGAGAGCTGCAGCATTATGGGTCACACCATAAATGATGGGCTGAGCCAGGGAGGACTGCTGAGCTCCTGGTGCTTGGATCTGGAAGGCAACGGGGACCCTCCACCCCATGGGGACAATGAAGGGGACAGGCTGGGACGCATGCACAGTGAGACACTGAGCAGCGCTCCTGGAGGATCCGAAATGAGGGTGAACTTCCTTTCCCATCACCTGGTGTTGCACGGACAAAATTTTGGTGGTTTAACGAACCCTGAGAGCTGCCAGGAGCTGCCACTAGAGGCTGCTCGCAGGCTGGTCCCTGCCGGGGCTGCGGGGCTCTGCAGGGTGAGGACACAGCTCCTGGCACGGCTGGGACCCCGCTCGGGGCCCAGCTTTGAGGCAGGTGCTGGGGAAAGCTGTCCCGGAGGGCTCTGGGGTCCTGCTTCCCTCTGTCCCATGTCCCCAGCTGCTGGGCTTGGTGCTGCAGAGCTGGGGACACCGGGGCACAAGTCCCCAGCTCTCCCGTGCAGGGCTTTGCGGGGTGGCTAGCTCATTTTGGATGGATGGATGGATGGATGGGTGGGTGGGTGGGTGGGTGGATGGGTGGATGGATGGATGGATGGGTGGATGGATGGATGGATGGATAGATGGAGAAGCTCTTCACATTAGCAGCACAGGATCAGGCTCTTAGCATCTGTGTAGAGGGCAGAGCGGTGAGGAGAGGTACCCCGTCCTAAATCCAGCCAGACTGCTTGCACAGGCCCACCTGGCAGAGGGATGCTGGGGACCACAAACTCCACCCAACAGAGCTGCACGGAGCCATAGGACTGTAGCTGGGGCAGATCTTAGCACTTCTCTCTCACCTGTGGATTAAAGCAGCCTCTTTCTTCACCACCCTGTGCCACCACCTCCCTGCCATCAGCACACGGGGGCCACAAAGTCCTCACCCGGTCCGGTTCACCCCTTTATTGCCTGGCCTGTGGTGCACCTTCCTGTGCTGCTGCCTGTTCCCGTGCGGGTGGGTCTGTTTGCATGAGATGGGTGTGCACGAGTGTGCATGCCGGTGCCTGTTTTCTCAGTGAGGTAATCCTCCAAAGCGGAGTGACCCGGGGAGATAATGTCAGCCTATTACGCATGCCAAGGAGCCAGTGGGTGCAGTAGGTCCTGCCCCGACGGTGGAACGGGGGAAGAGCGATGCCGTGAAGCAATAGGGTAGGGAGAGGGCTAGAGCCTGGAGGAGAGAAAAAAAAAAGTGGAGACCGTGGGGGTGAAACAGCGGCAGGAGAAGAAAATGATGGCCATCACGTCACGGCAGGCGCACACCAGCCGGGCAGTATGCAGCTCTGTTCCCAGCACAGCTGGCTGTGACTCAGAGAGCGCCTCGGGGGAGCAAACCAGATGGGGAAGATGGTGTCTTTTTCGGTTCTGGTCACTGGAGCCACTTTTTGAAGCGGAGGAGGCCTGTTGTAATTTGCCAAGGTGTTCTGCAGACACAACAGCATCCCCTGGACAGTGAGGCGGAGAGGAGGGAGGGCTGCAATTAACGGGGGCTGTGGCAGGATGGGAACATCCAAGGGTCTGGCTGGATTTGGGCACGGCCAGCTCCATGCCAGCATTCAGCATGGATGCCCCAAAATGCGATTTTTGGGAGGCATTTTCTCTTGCCCACGCAGCTTCCCCCTGGCAGGCCACTGAGCAGGAGCAACACTGTGGGGCCATCAGCGTGGGAACATGATAAATGGGGGTTGCAGCATTTGGGATCGGGGCAAACATATTTAGCGGTAAATCCATGGCAGGGTAATGACCTCTCTTTGCAGAAGACAGCTTGATTAAAAAGAAATAAATAAAGCATCTTTAAAGGAGAGGCGAGCGAGAGACACAAACCCCATCCTTGGGGCGATGCAGACGGATGAGTAATGGGGCCCTTTGAGTAAGTGCCTGCCTGGCCAGCTCTGAGTCACTGAGCAAACAGCACCAGCCTGGAGCCAGCAGCAGGGCTATTCTTAGCCACTCGCCTGTCAGGAGCTGCTGCTGAGGGAGAAGAGGCAGGTTAGGGGGTGTTAGTGGAAGGAGGAGGGGTGAAACCATTTGCTTTCCAGCTAAAAAGCACCCAGGGCCAGCCCGCTTGCTTGTTTACGGCAACCCAGCCTGGAGATGGCAAATGCAGGGATGAGGATGCTGCCACGCTCCGATGGAGTTTCTCAAGGGAAATAAAACACCTGGGGCTCTGATAGCTCCTCGGTCACACACATTGCCCAGAGGGACCTGCAGGTTGGCAGGGCACGGCTGAAGGGGGAGAATAATGCCTGGTGGGTGCCCATCCCGCCTCCCACCCCACTGCAGGTCGGGTCTCGGGGCCGGTGGGCAGCATGGATGAGCGGTGCCCCCCCTGCTCCCCAGAGCATCCCCCTGCCACCCGCCCAGCTCCCTGGTCCCAGGCTAAGCCTCCCCAAAGCGACCTTCTCAGGGCACTCTGCCATCCCCGCTGCAGCCAGAGTTGCATCAGCGGTGGAGACGTGGTGGAGGGCGCAACCCGCTGCCAGGTGCCACCGAGACCCAGGCTCGGCTGTGCTTGGGCTCCTGCTAAATAAAGGCCATCCAGTCATACTGGCTCGAGCTGCTGGCTCAGCCCAGAAGCCTGGAAAACTAAATGACATCATCTGGGTACCGCTGACAGACGGTATTTCCACTCAGACACCGAGCGCAGGGCTCTCAGCCAAAGAGAAGAGCGTGGCTGGGGAGCAAAATGAAGGCGTTGAAAAACATCTCCAGTTTTGGGGTACCCCCTGTTACTGCAGAGCCACTAGCTCTGCCTGCCAGGCAGGCTCTAGCCTGCCACTAGCGTCCCCTCCTTTCTCCCATGCCACCTGTGTCCATAAAATGGCCCCTCCAAATGGCAGGGACATCCCTCGTGCTGGGGTGCCTTCTGCTTGGTTTGTGGTGGGAAGCAGCTTGCACCCCTCTCCCGGTCAGGCTGGTGTTCCCCAGGATGCTGGCCCAAGCTGCCTGGCTCTGCAGTCCACCTCAGTGCTGTCCCCAAGCTTGTCTTGCCTCCTCTCCCCGTTTCTGCCCGCAAGTCACCCTCGTAGGGTGATGCCCATCACTTGGGTGCCTACCTCCACTCTTACCTGGGGCTCCCCAACCGAACCCAAGCCCTCTGCACCCAGCAGGGACCCCGGCAGCGTCTCAGCTCTGCCAGGGTTAAAACCAGGCAGCGTGGTGCATCGTGAATGTTATCTGCATCTGCTGCCGCTGAGAGCAGGGTGTCTCACCGCCTCGTGCCGTGGCACTGTGGAAGAGAGGAAGGCAAGCAGCCATACGAAGCATCCCCCTGGCATCCCACAGGAGAGGACCTGCAAGGGGACCAGGACCCTTTGACAGGACGGGATTAGGGGCCGGGACTTCCCCCAGGCACACTGCCTTCTTGTGTGGCCTCTGGCAAATAGCCTGCCGTCTTTGCTCCAGGTTTCCTATTTGCAAAAACTGGGCTGAGTGTGATCCTCCTCTGATTTGCAGAGCAATCTGGGACTGGTAGAGCCGATCCTCATCTGCAGGGGTACATGGGAAAGGAAAAATCAAGCCCAACAACAATAATTACTTTTCTCCTTCCCATGGGTGTTGTAAGGATTAGCTCATGTTTAGCAAAACTCGCTCTAAGTGCTAAGCATTATTAATGTCTTGGATTGCTGCAGGAGCAAATGTGGCTTTCCAGGGAGTGACGTTTTTTTTCCCCTTTGCTGGCATGGGGCTGCAAGGGAATCATCACAGCCCAAGGTAAGTGTCATCCTTCTGCTGCTGGGGCAGTGTCTGCAGCGCAAAAGCAGTCCTCACATCTGCGGTCCTGAGTCCTCCCAGGAGATGAAAACGCCTTGTGGTTCAGCCCCAGCAAACACCCCGCTAACCCCAGCACTATGGGAAGGGCCAGGGGGTCCGCTGCACCCTCTGCTGCCACACTGGGGACATCCCAGCCGCAGGGACCTTTGGGGACAGCACTGGCTTTGGGTGACCCCTTCTCCCCATGCTGACTTAGCCATGCCCCCGCAGTGGGTGGCCGCAGCCCCGGGTGGGACGCAGCGAAGGTAGAGGCAGCGCTGGCTGGCGAGCTTTCAAAGAGGCCACAAGCTAAATAAATAGACGGCAGCCCTATTTCAGTGGCTGCTATATTTAGTGCAAGGAACATTTATTTATAGGCTTGGCAGCCATTCCGAGTCAATAAAAGCCCGAGAGCTGGAAAAAGGACGTTCCTGGGTTTCTCGTTGCAGTAATGGTTTGTGCCGTGCAAACCGCAAGGAGGGGCAGGGGGAGGAAAGTGCTCAGCGGCTGCAGCGGGGTGAGGGGAGTGGGTTCGTAGGAGGCAAGGGGATCTAGCTGGGGTGCAGCCTCGGCATCTGCTGGGGGCTGAGTATCCCCTCTGTGCTCCATAATAATAATCGTGTGGCTCAATGAGTGCCACAGCTTTCTGGAGCCAGCACTGCGGGGAGCCTGCTCACGGCTTCGCCTCCCTCCAATGTAAACTCCTGGCAGGGGACGCGAGGAAACGCTCTTGCGAGTCTCTGCTGAAACGGTGCCGCCAGCATGGTGGGAGCCACGGACCATTATACACCCTCAGCCTGGTTGTTCGCCTGTCTGTGGGTCCACAAACGCCCCAATTAGTTTTTATCCCCCTGATCGCTCAGCTGTGACGCTTATTTCTGCTTCGAATTAATCCAGCTCCAGCCATGGGGCCCTATAAATACGTGTGGGTCTGGCTGTGTGTCCAGCTCTCCACCGGGTCTGGTGGATGCAGCCAAAAATCTCTCACCCTCCCCAAAACAGGACCCTCCAACCCCATCCCAAAAAGCCCCCCCATAAACCAAGGCCAACACCAGCTGTTAAAACACCTATTTGGGTATTTATTACAACACGCTGTTCCAAAATACAAAAAGAAAGGAAAAGAAAGAGAGGGTAGAAAAGTCCTGCTGCTAGCAGCTGCTGGAAATAAATAAAGAGGGAGCAGGGGCTGGGTGTCTCTCTGGGTCCGAGGGGGAAGAACGGAGCCACCTTTGGTCACACCAACAGTGGCGGAGGGAACGTGGTGTGGCTGGTGGCCAGAGCATCTCTTCCCTGCTCAGGACCCCCGCAGTGGATGCAGACCCCGTCCCCATGCTGTGCTCTCTGGGGAAGGGCCCGATCCTGTGGGGATGCTGGCGGGAGCTAAGCCGCAGGGGCACCTTCCCGCTCCCTCCCCGTCCACCCCGAGCGTGGGTGAGGTAGGAACGGTGACACCGGAGCGGGACCCCAGGGGTTCCCCATGGGATCCGGAGAGTGGGGCGAGACCTGAGCTCTGGCATGGTCTTGGAGCAGCCCCAGGGATGAGTCCAGCACGGGGTGATGGGAAGGAGCCCAGCCCATGACGAGGCGAAGTCGCGACGGAGGCAGCAGACGGTGTCTGGGCTCCTGGGGAAGGGCAGCATTAAGCCCCTGGGACTAGGCTGACCCTCCCGGGGCGCATGGTGCAGGGCGTGTTTCACACCGTGGTGCAGACGGGGTTCCTCTTCCCTTCCCCTCATGTCTCCTCCTGGCACAATGTTCCCCTTCCAGTCACCCCAAAATCTCTAAGCTGTGTAAGGATGGGGATAAAAAAACAAGGACTGGGCTCTGCCTGCTTGCGGCACCCTGGTTTATCAGTCCCAGGTGGAGGGAGGCCACTTGAGACAGAAAGACCCAGGGCACCTTGTTGGGACAGAGCACCAGGGCTGAGCGGGGCCTTAGCAAACCCTCTGACCCACACCCCGCACCCCTCCGGGTGAAGCTGCAGCCTTGAGGTGCAGCCAGAGAAGAAGGCGAGAGGACCACGAGCTGGAGGGAGCTGCCTCGGTGAGCTGGATGCTCCTCGAAGCTAACACTTGAACCATTTCACCAGGTAACTCCCCATCCTTGGTGCCGGCGGGTTCCTGCCCCTTGCAGACAGGCAGCAGAGTGGGGGAGAGGAGCCGCGGGAGGGAAGGGAAGAGTTAAGAGAATGGGTCTGCCCTGGGTTTGGGTGTCTGTATACCCTTGGGACGCATCCTGCTCCAAACCCTCCGACGAGGGTCTGTCGGGGCAGCGTTTGCCTCCTCTGGCTCGGGAGCAGAGAGAAGGTGTGATGGGGCCTTGCGTTTATTCACAACAGAGAAACAAGGAGCAACATACAAAGAGTAAGAAGCAAAAAAGTACAGAATCATAACCGTAATAATCATAATAATAATCATAAATACTCAAATCTATCATTCATAGATTGCAATGACAACACTGATAGCTTATTATCATTAGTATTAAGAGTGGTAGGGGGAACAGGACAGCGGGAGGGGGTTCTGTGGGGCACAGTCTCCTAAGGGGCAGACGTAACGGGGATGAAGGTCCTAAGAAAAAAAGAGAAGGGCTGGGAAGGCAGCAGGGGCTGGGGACACTGCTGCCGAGGCTAGGGACGAGCCTGCTCCAACCCAAGCCTCTGGCTCGGTGTTGCCGACCTGGTCTCTGCCCTCCTTCCATCTGTGCTCAGCCTTCAAGCTGCGGGTGGGAAGGGTCCTGCCATGGGGCTCAGCCCCGGGGGCAGGCTGGGGCTGGAGGGAAGGGAGCCATGTCCCTCCTAGCCTAAAGGAAAGCTGAGGGTTGGTCCGGAGGGACCTTTCCTCTCCTCTGCCCTCACTCCTGCCACCGCAAGAGCATCCACCCTCATCGGATCGGGGTGGAGCGCCCGTAAAAAGGCTTGGCCACAAGATGATGGGGCGGGCGACCAGCCCGCACGTCCATCCTCACAGTAACTCTCTGGTTCATGGACAAAGTGGTCCACCAGGCAGAGCCTGATTTAAAAAAACATTGAAGTTAATTGCAAGCCCCTTGGTGACCCTCATGGCTTTGGGTCAGCACTGGCACTAGACGATCAGGCAGAGCTGCCCCTTCAAGGGGTGTTTTCTGGATGCAGCCTTAAAATATTGCACATGAGAGGGCTTCTGGCGCACACACCCAGCATCAAGGGGAAGAATGAATATGAAATACGTCAAAGGAAGGCTGCAGAGGTGGGTGGTGAATGTCTCCTGGCAGCTATGATCTATCTATGAGTCTTAAAAGGTTTCTCTGTGCTCTGGTTTCCGAGGAGAGAGCAGCCCACAGTGCCTAAAGCCTCAAACGCAGCTGAGGAGCATCCAGGGGTACGGCAGGGTGGAGATGACAAAACGTGAATCACATATCTGCTTCTTTGCAGACATTCAGTGTCTCATCTACAGCACTCTCCCCTTCCTCCTTGACTTAGTCCAGCTGCTTTTTTGCTCCTGTAGCACACCATGTCTGCTAACGGGATGAGTTGCTGCTGCCTCCTGTCATCCTCCCACCTGGCCGTGCCAACCTGTCCTCCTTTTCCTATTAAATCACTTGAGAAGTCCCTTACTCCTCCCTTCACCGGCCAAAGCTCCACCTAACGGATTCCTGCCAACAATTTGTCTGACCTGAGCTGGTACTGACCCTCAAGGACCACAGGATGGGCAGGAACTGGGCGATGCAGAGCAGCGAGCAACAGCCCCGCTGTGCTTGGGAAGAGGTGCCACCACCCAGGGCAGCAGGAGGTGATGGGCAGAGAATGACTTCATGTACCTTTTGTGGCCAGGAGGGAGAAATTTTTTAAGTTCCAATGAGAACACAGCACAAATGACGGGCAGAAAGGGTAGATTGTAAATGAGGTTGATGAGGTTGTCATCAGGATGAGGTTGGCAGAGCAGGCAACAACTAGCAGGGTGTGAGGGGTTGAAAACTGAGCAGGCGAAGGCTGAAAAGCCCTGGCACTACCTTTCCAGCATCGTCATTCTCTCAAGCCATCAGGTTAACTTGTGGCCACACGGCCGGGAGGAGGAACGCTCTTTCTACTTACTCCAAGGTTCAGGTCAGCAAGACTGAGCTGGTTTGAGGCGTTTGCTGGAGGCAATGATGGATGGTGGTGTGCTCTCAAGGGAGCTCGGGGGACCAGGAGGGAGCACATAGGGGCTCCCCAGCACAGCCCCATTGAAAAAGCAGGAAAAATAAAGCCAAGCCGAGGACAGCAAGGAGCCTCCAGGGAGGCTCACCTCAGCTGTGGACATGCACACAGAGGCAGAGGAGGTCGGGGAGCAGACAGCTGGAGCGAGCTGCCCCTCTGCACGTCATCGCAGCCCCGTGCGCCTCTGGGCTGTGTTCACTTTTAAACCTGAGATTGCTTGTTTTTGTCATGTGTAGCTTGATCTAGAGAGAGAAATGAACAACGAGAGGAGGAACCAGGGGAAGGGAGAAAAAAACTGTGTGGATGCAGAAAAGAAAAATTGCTCAAAGGATGACACAGGACACGGACACGCACAAACGGAGACCCCTGAGGTATTAGCTTTGCAAACTAGCGCGAGACAAGGGAGAAAGCAAAGACAGCCACAGGGAGAGATGTGCTTTGCAGCAGAGGCAGCTCAGTGCCTACAGCTCCAGAAAGCAGCTTCTCAGCAAGCCTGAAGTCGGGCTTTGGAGGGGCAAGGGCTTGGCTCCCCACGGGTATGGGCAGCTGGGAAGGGGGGAAGCACCCGCAAACACATTCCCCGAGAAAAACTCAGCCCAGGAGTTTCAGGGCTGGGGACAGCAGGCAAAACACCCCCACCATGAAATCCCAACCATCAGTGACCTCCCCTCCTGATGCTGCGGTGGCATTGGATGCCTTCCCCTTCCCCGTGCATCCCCAGGGATGCCCAGTACCCTTCCCTCCATTTCGGGTGACTCCCTCCTCTTCCTCTCCTGCCAGGAAGGGCAGCCCAGGGGAGGGAAGGGGGTGGCAGCTGGGATGGGGACGATGGCTGGGATGGGGACGATGGTCAGGATGGGAACGATGTCTGGGATGGGAACGATGGCCGGGATGGGGATGGGGAGAAGCAAACAGGGACTAAGGAGAGGGGAAGAAGCAGCAGCAGCTTCCAGAAAGGGACATTTTCTGGCTCAGTTTGTGTTGCAAGAAGATTTTACGGCTTGCTTGTTCACTTGTTCATTTCTAGAAAAAGTGCTCAGAAGAGTTTTCTGTCCCCTTTTCGCTGCACCCAGAGGGAATGGGGGAAAATCTTTGTCGTCGACATGAGCTATAGAAGGAGCCACAGGCCTCAGATATTGCTTAGAAACTCGTATTTCAGATTTAAATACCATACACAGTAAAAATAGAGCTGAAAGTACCGCCCCACATTGTCTGCAAATCATTGCCAGAATGAAACAGCTTCAATAAATTAAAAACAAAACAAAAAAATTGAAATATTATTTACGTCTCAATAAAAATCGCAGTAAAACCATTTACCTTTTTTTTTCTTTGTGTGTGTGTGTGTGTTTTCTTTATATTATATATAATATATATTTATATATGTATAGGGCTGCTCTAGTGCAGCATCTTTAGGATACTCAGCCAGAGAAACACGGGGGCGCATGCTTAGTGCACCGGGGTGCAGGGAGGGGGTGGCTGGGGTGCCCCTTCCCCACCTCGACGGAGCGGTGCTGTGCCCTGTCCCCATAGGACCACGTCCCCCCCCCAAGTCAGGAGCAGGCTCTGCTCACCCTCCAGACCCCAAATTGTAATTCCTGCCCCTTCCCTCTTGAATTTTACACCCCAAATTTGAGCACGGGGCTCTGAGGGCTGCTCTCCTGTCACCGCTCCATGTGCAAAAGCCCAGGGTGATGTCCCCAGGGGCTGGGGCAGGGGAGAGGGACCAGGATGGGCATGGGGGGGACACTAAGCATTCACCATGATGTTTCCTGACTGTGGATTCATTCCTCTTTGCTTTCGTTTTGGCATGTGCGCTCCCGAAAATGCACACACGGGTATAAATACTCCCCACCCGCCCTCCCCACATCTCTCCCCATCTTAAATATCCCCCCCCCCGTTGCTCTCCAAGCACCCGTGATGGGTGTCAGGACACCTCGATGATCTCCATGCTGCCCGAAAAGCTTGACTGTTTGCCTATTTTGCCCAGCTCTTCCCGGGACCTGCCCTCGGACATGGTCTCCTCGAACTCCATCTGGCAGCTCCTCCTCTTGAACTGCTTCTCAGCACCGGCCTCCTCGTGCCAGCTGTGCCTCCCGTCCCGCGCCTCTGCCCGCTGCTTGTCCCTCAGTCTGATCTCGCAGCCCCCCGGCACCCCGTTGCACCCGAACGGGGGATATGGGCTGGCGCCGGTGAACAACGTCCCACCGCTGGTGCTACCGCCGCCACCACCGCCGCCACCACCGGCTGAGTCCGTGCCAAAGTACCAGCCTCCCTCGGAGGACGGGGTGCCGGGGGACTCCAGGTGGACGCCCCCCCAGGAGCCGTTGGAGGATGGCGGTGGGCCAGGAAGGCTGAGCCTCGGCGGCTGCTGGAGGCTGTCCTCTGTCCCAGGGCTCTTGCGGGCCGTGCCGACGTTGAGGCTGAGCCCATGGGCCGGCGAGCCCGCCGTGTGCCGGTGTTTGCGCCGCTGCCTCACCTTGGCCTCCAGCAGGAGGTCGGGCCCGCTGGGCCGGTCGGGGCTGTCGGGCACCGGGGAGAACTGGCCGTTTGGCCCCGAGGGGCTGTCCAGCTTGCAGAGCTTGGGGGCCTCCCCGGTGCTGGGAGGGCCCGGGGGGTCCTGCCGCAGGCCAGGGGAGTAGGCGGATTTGATGTCCAGGGAGAAGGAGCGTTTCAGGCGGTTGGTGTCCTGGATGCGCTCCGAGGAGAGGTGCAAGCCGTTGAGTCCCTGCTGCAGCGCCGTGGGCGACAAGATCTTGGGAGGCCCACCTTGCCTCTCGGGGTCACTGGGTGGGGGTGCGGAGGTTGTGCTTCTTGGTGCCTCCTCGACCTTCTCTGAGGTAGACGGTGCGGGGTGCCTGCCGCCCTCGGACACCTCGGCTGGGTCCTGCAGAGTCTCTCCCTCTCCCCGGTCACCCTGGGCTTTCAGGGCCTTGAGGAGCTTCAGGCTCCTCTCGTACTCCAGGAGCTGGCCCAGGAAGTTAAAGTTGGGTGAGATCGATGGGCGGCGGTCCTTAACGAACCTGCCAAGAGGTGCAGACAACCCTGGTTGGTGTTTGGTCCTTCAGTGGGTCACCCCTACCCTCTCGGTCTCTTTGGGGCATCATCCAGGACCTTCTACCAGACCCCCCGAAGAAAGGACTTTTGGGGAACCTTTAGCCCTTGGGCCTCGGGATGATCTAGCGTAAAGCTGGCACCGCTCAGACTCTGGGGGTTTTACTCCTCCCCACCTCATTTTACTGCTCCCAACTTTCCCCCATGCATGCACTATGTGAAGGGAAGGTTTGGTTTGGTTTCACCAAGACACAGCCAAGGCAAGACAAAACATCAGGGAGCTCCCACCCTCTTCTTCTGGGCTGAGATGGCTTTCCTTCCCTGGGCTGAAGCACACCAGCACAACCCCTCCCCGTCCTCCAGGGAACGCTCACCTGTAAGCATCGTCTGACGACATACCCATGGTCTTCATGATGTAGGCGATGGCAATGGTGGCTGACCGGGAGATCCCTGCCAAGCAGTGCACAATCACCTGGCAGCTCGACACCTTGGCCTTGTCTGGAGCAAGGCAGAGGAAACAGAGAGAAAAGTGTTGATGGGGTGAGCAAAATGGCTCTAGCCTCTCTTCCCAGCTCTCAACCCCCCGTGTGTGAAAGGACAAGGGTTGCTGGGAATAAGACCGTGGAGGAGGCCGGAAGAAAAGCCCAGGTTTTGAGGGCCAACTGAAGGGTCTGTAAGCATTATAATGAAAGCTCACCAATGAATTCAATGGATTTGTCCAGCCAGGGAAGCAGCTTCTCACAGTAGTTGTCATTGACAGGAATGCGCATGAAGTGACTATCACAGATGAAGTCTGGCTTGGGACAGGAGTTGCTGGCATTGAGGACATAGCTTATCCCGTTCTGCGTCATCAGGTCCTGGTGAGAAAGAGGGGATTGAACAATTGGCTGAGTTCAGCTGCCACAGAGTGCTGCATATCTGTCTCTCCACACACTCCCTGCTGTTACCCATCCCAATATTTTTTCCCCTGTGTCTCCTGCTGCTTCTTGGCCTACCTGAAGCAGCATCAGCCCGTTGATGCTACCTGGCTGATGCTCAGCACAGACTGGATAAGAAGGATGTGCCCATTTAGATGACACTCAGTGCCCATTTAGATGAAACTCAGTAGATCTTTACTTTGGCCCATTGGCATGACCAAAGAGCCTTGGAAGAGGGTCCTGGAGGGGAAAGCCCAAGCACCCCAGTATGAGAGAAAGAACCAATGAAAACTCTCACTGAAAGCTCAGGAAGTATCAGTTCAGAGAGAGAGGAGGCACCTCACCAGCAGAGTGGGGTGAGTTATCGGTGGCACCCTATGTTAACAAATGTTGACCCATTTCTTTGCTCTTGACCCGTACAGAAACATATCGGGAGTTCTCACAGGTTTGCTAGATGTTCACAGTTCTTCACTAACTCATGCTGAATTCGGCTCAGAAGAGGCTCACATAAACCACTGACTTCAGGCTCTAGCCACCGATAACTCAGAACACACGCTCTTCTCTGGTTCACAGGAGGAACTGACTTTTCCCTCTTTCTGACTCTGGAGTGAACCCAGACCCGTTTTCTGTGACTTTTCTGCTTCAGCCACTCAATGGCCACCATCACTTCCCTTGTTTTTGACTCAATAAAATGCCATGGCACAGGCGAGATGTTAGATAATGAGGATCAGACAAAAAATTGCAAGGAGGGGGTGACCCACGGACCACCCCTCAGGGAACTGACTTGTGGGGTGCTGCACCCACACCAAACTCAGTTCCTTCCCTCCTGGGGCAACGCCAGCTTTGCCTGTATGTGTTGCTGACAGAAAATTCATAGCTGTCCTCCCCCTTCCCATCAGATCACTTATCATCTGTATAACCAAGGTCAGATTGCACATAAAAATCTGTGCCAGCTGCCTGGCCTGCACTACTTCAGGGAAGACCCAGAATTAAACAGGAGGAGGAAAGAAATATGGGGATGAAGGAGTCCTTCCACACGTCAGGGGAGTGCGTGGAGCTGCCACCTGGGACCTCTGCCTTGCGACATGCTGGAGAGGAGAAGCATCGCCCATGTCACCATCTGCACTTGACCCTGCTCTGCTGCCTATTGACGGAGCATCTTCTGGCCACCTCACTGCCAAGCTGGCAGAAAACACGGCTCCAAAAGATGAACAGAACCCTCTGAGGAGTTGGGGAGGAAAGGAAACCATCAATTTTCTTGCCTAACGTTGGCTCCTCAGGATATTTCGGCTGCAGCTCTCTGGTGGCCAGTCCCTGCCCGCCCCAGCTCGCGGTGGGGCCGTCCCCAGCAGGCTCTGAAGAGCCCAACCTCAGCTCGATGGAGCCAGCCCAGCTCCCAGGCTCACATTCTTGGCATTTTTCTCTTTCATTTCCTTCTGCTCCCTGTATATGATTTCTCTCTCCTTCCTTTCTCTTTCCACCCCCCTCCATTGCCCCGGTCCCTCTCCCTGCTCCTGCCTGGGGTGAGGACGCCTGCCTGGCTCCCTCCTGCCTGCAGTAGGTGCCCAGTGGCATTTTAACTATGATTTCTCCTTTCTTCTCACTGTTACTATTTTTCCTCTAAACAAAATTCCTTCCCTGCCATGCCATCACAGCGCTGCCCTTCCAGCACTGTTAAAAGGGCAGCGTCCCTCTGTTCTTCTCTCTCCCCGTGGCCAAACGTTGCCCACTTTTGGGTCCCCGAACAGAGCCCTCTCCCAGACGTGTCCCCTCAGTGGGGCTGTACCTTGTTCAGGACGTCCTTCTGGGAGCCCAGGTAGAGATGTGGCAGGATGCGCGTGGGGCCGACATTGGCCACGGGCAAGCACGGCTGGGAGATGCTCATCGGCAGGATGGCAGCGGGCTTCCCCTCGCAGAGCCCCGGGAAGCAGGACGAGAAGGTGGCAAAGCCTCCTGCAGAGAAAACAGGGACATTGAGCTTGCAGCAGCCAGGCTGGGACCATCAGGACCTGCACCCAGAGGGCTGGGGGTGAAATGGTGATAATCCCTGACAACGAGAGCAGAGCTTTGCAGAGCAAAAAGCCAACAACCATCATTACCCTGGGGACTCCACCACTTTGATAGGCACTCCATTCCAATGCTTGGCGAACCTCTCCATGAAAAATTTCTTCCTCATGCCCCATTAAAACCTCCCCTGGTGCAACTTGAGGCTGTCTTGTACCACCTCCTGCTCTTCATGACTTCATCCAGACAAATGACAAAGACAGAAAGTCCTTGAGGACAATGAGGATCACTTTTGGATAGCAAAACCCACCAAGACAGGATGACTTGCTGAGCTTGTGCTGAGCAAGCCCAAGCCTGGGACTTCTGAGCAGACCACCACATGGGGACCTGCAGGCCATTGCACTCGAGCTGGGAATATCACCCTCACGCAATCTGGCAGCGACACCGCTCACAGATTTCCTGCCTTTCTAATGGCCAAATGCTGGCCTGCTTTGTACAGTGGCGCTAATTAGAAAAGGAAGCCTGAAAAAACGGAGAGGGGGACGCGGCGTAGGTTTTGCCAGAAGGGGAGAAATTTAATTTTTCTTGAACAGATTTCCTTGTCGTTTTTCATGGTCTGACCTTACTGAACGTGACAGCAAGACTCACCCAATGTACTACACCAAGCAGTGGGTGGCAGCTTGGTGCAATGGAGAGCACCTGGGTTGTATCAGCCCAGGCAGCCTCCCCAGAGGTTTTCCCTGTCACACAGGTGAGTAGATGCAGCTGGACAGAGGCCAGAGAAGACTTTGGGGTTTGACTGCCTTCAACTGTTATAGGGACCTGGATACCTCTGTGAGATCCTTCTGAAAGTCCCAGCCTCAGGATCCAGCACCACAGGAATCCCTGCCCATCTCTGCAGCTGAACAAGACCTTTTAACAAGCCTTCACTAACGACCTTTCCATTCAGTCTCTCCCCTTGGAGACAGATGAGCCTTGGCACACTCAGTTTACCTTCTCCAGGCCCTTGCAGCATTTCTGCTGACCCTCCTGGAGCACCTCCCTGGCTGCTGCTGTGGCGCCCAGGCTCGGGCAGGGTCTGGCCCTGCAGACAACCTACCCGCCACATTTGGGAGGTGAAGGTGATGGAGAGGCCAGAGCAGTGCACGAAATCATGCTCATGCCGTCCTCCATCACAATCTCTTTGCATCTTGCAAGCCACAGCCTCCTCCAGGGGAGCAGCTCCTGTGTCAGCCCCAGGAGAAGATGTCCTCCAACCGACCTCTTCCTCCCTCGCTTATGTCTTCCTGGTGGCTAACACCAGCCGCAGCATCCGAACCTGGCCCAGCCAGGCGGCAAAGAGTTAAAGCACCTTATCATCTTCTCCAGCACTTCCTTTTCCCTGGCTCCCTCCGAAATGACATCACCTCTCAATTGGGGCATTAAATCAGAGCAAAGGAAGGAGGCCCAGCGCAGGTGCAGTGCAGCTCCGGTTACCGCTCGCCCCTGTGCCGCGTCCCCGTGGCCAAGGAGCGTAAATCACCACCCCACACACATTTGGGTGACATCCCCAGCTCGAGCTGCCACACGTGGAGCTGCTGGGGCAGACTGCAGGATGGGGAAGCAGGGGCAGGAAGGTTTGCATGGTGGGGAAGGGGTCTAATGGGATGCACATTTGACTTGCACACAACAACGTGGAGGGTTTGGAAAAGAAATCCAACGTGCTCATGGGGAGCGGGGTGCACGTACAGCCTGAGAACGGTGCCTCCTCTGTTCCCCAGCCTCTCGCCCTCATTCATACCCATCAAGAGCCGCCTGGGGCTGCCTACGGCTTCAAATCCCTCTTCCAAAGCCAGGAGTGGGGTGACATCATAGCTGCAGCAGGCCAGGACATGCTGCCGCTTGCTGGCGTCGCCGTCTCCCCCTCGCCCGCCTCTGCCCAGGGAAGCACCAGCAGGGGCACAGGGGCTTGCTGGCCCCAAGCAAACCTCCCCGGGCCCTGCCCCCGTCCCTCCTGTCCTCATTTCCCCCACGCTCACCACCCCGCTGCTGGCAGCTGCTTGGGGGAAACCCTAGAGTCAGGCGCCTGCCGCCGGTCCAACCTCGCCGCGGCTCTCACCCCACCCGCGCCGGCTGCTCCAGCATGCCTCGCATTTTTAGAAAGCGAAGCAGCTCTCCCAAACAATCCCAAAGGCGGTGAGTGTCCCTGGCAGGGCTCCCACCGATACCTGGGCTTTTCCTCCATAGCCTGGGCCACGGCTTTGTTCGGAGAGAGCAGCAGCGCCCAGAGGTCTTCCTTTCTCTGGGCACGTTGGGAATTAGGCTCAGGAAGGATTTCCAGAGGTGAAGTGGGTGCTTAAGGGTCTCCAGTACCTTCCTGATGCTCCCCTCCAGCCTGGCTTGCTGGTGAGGAGCTGCTTCCAGTGCAGCATGGACACACAGGCTGCTGGTGGCTCCTCAGGGCTTCGAAAACAATTCCCAGCAAAAGAAAACAGTGTTTTCTTGGCAAAACTCGGCATTTCTGTGTCTCCTACAGTCACACGTGTCAGGTGGAGGTGAGGGATGGGGACAATAGGACAAGTGGGAGATGTCTGGGTGCAGATGCTCCTGCTGGAGATGAAGGAAGGAGCCAAAAAACAGCATTAGGCAGGTGCTGGGGAAGGCTGGGGGATGAAAACAACCCCCCAAATTTTGGGGGCTCATTCAGCAAAGCCCCTGGAGAAATAACCCTTAGCAGCATCACCCCCAGCCTTGCTCTGCACAGCCCTGGGGATGAGGTGGTCCCTGGTGGCAAACAGAGGAGGGGGAAAACCCCATCTTCCCACTTCCATCCTCCCCTTCACCAGGCTCCCCCCAGGGCACGTCAGTGATGAAACCGGATTTGTTGGGGACCTGCCTGGGACATGGAAGGTGACCAGAAGGTGGGAGAGGCACTGGGGACCCCTCCGCTGCCTTGGCTGTCACCTTCTGGTGGTCTCTGGGGATATCCAGCTCATGTAATGGGCAACGCCACAGACATTGCCCCTCACCTGCAGGTGCCCAGCCCCACGGAGTGTCCCCAGCCCCATGGAGTGTCCCCAGCCCCATAAGTCTTCTCAATACCTCTCAGAGAGCAAGCTCTGCATGTGCAGCGCCCCACTGAGCCTCTGGGACATGTCCTTGCCACCAGCCTCCCGTGCGCACGGCCAGCCTGAAGGCTCCCCATAAGGAAGGGGGAGAGGTGACACGTCACCCCGCTGTGCCACCAGCCTTCATCAGCAAGGAGGAGGGAAGCAGGCACAGCCAGAGCTGCAAAACCCATTAAAGAGGTGCTTTATAGCCCACCCTCGTTGTTCCCTCAACGGGTGTTAAGAAGCTGCGTGAGGCTTCCCGGGCAGGTGCTGGAGCTTTCTCAGCAGCCTGGCACAGCCCCAAGAGCCTGCCAGATAAAAACCCAGCAAGTCCAGGGATGCTGCCATCCCCATGCTGGAGCCACCCCCCCACCCCGCCAGCTTGTCCCCCTTAAACCTCCTGAGAGGAGGCTGAGAGAGGCTGGCCTCTGCCCGGCTCTCATTAAAATGCCTGCGGTGGCTGGCAGCCGCTGCCAGGGCGGCACGTGGCGAGGGGCAGCGGGCACGCGAGCCAGCACGCGTCTCGGCTGCTCCAGCGGCGCCGGCTCCCCCCCGGCCGTGCCGGCTCGGCAGCCGGGCTGCTAAGCTGCTGAGCAGCCCCAGAGGTGGGCAGGGGGCTTCTGGAGAGGGTTTCCAAGAGCTGGGGGCATTAAGGATTTCTGGAGCGACACGGAGGTGGCTGCTCTCCTCCGTGGTTTTTGTTCAGCTGCTGTGACTGCTCCTGAAGGCGAGGACGTACACCTAAAGTGATGCATTAACGTGCTTCATTGGACCGAAGCATGGCAGGGGATGATGAGGACTGGGGGGGGGAATGCAGAACCCCAGCCCTTGACCGCGTTGTGCCCGGCATCTTGGCGGCAGGTTAAATGGAAGGAAGGGTGGTGGCGGGGCCAGGCACTGCACACGTCATCCCCAGAGCTGCTGGGAAAATCCCTCTCTGCAAAACGCCGGCTCCCTGCCTCTCGTGCTGGGTGGGAGCCTGCTCACGCCGGCGGCATGATGCAATGCTGCTTACTGTCACCCTTACTCACCGCACTCCAGGAAGCTCCTGGGTTTTCTCAGAGCTTCCCAATGCTTAGGAAATACTGAGTTTTCCCTCTGCTGTCGTCTTGCTGTTTCCCCCACTGGCAATGCCCAGTGCGGTCCCACTGGGTGAAATCCCGGTGTTCTGCAGCCTGGTCAACTCGCCCTCTCCTGGCTGATGCTCTCCTGGCTGCAGCAAGGGATAAACTGCCTCCCTGTTACACCCTCCGTCAGTGCAAAGCAGGCTTTCTGCACTAATCACTGCTAAGCCAAATTCTGCAACGTCCCCCTATGTCTACTCCAGCCAGCCATGAGCAAGGGCCCTCTCCAGCTTTTTCTGCTTCCACCCATCTCCATGCAATGGAGGGAGACACCCCCTGCTCATCCATCTCCCTGCTCACACTGCATCCCCCTGCTTCCTCCTCTCCATCCTGCTCAGCCTTTGTGCCTGGGCTCTGCTTTCACCCTCCCTTCATTTGGCACCGAATTTCATCACCCCCATTGCCAGCTCCTTCTTTCTTTTTCCTTTTTTTTTTTTCATTTCTTTTTTTCCCCAAGCGGTTGGGATGAGAGAGCCGATGAATCAGCCCTGTTCCTGATTCACGTGAATTCCCCATTTCCTGAAGCGTCACCCCCAGCAGCTTTGGGGTGACCTCACAGACCGGTCCCAGACCCCCACCCTGCCCGCTCCCACTGCCTGTCCCTCTCCTTGCTCCCAAACGAGTGGAGAACTTCCTTAAAAAAAAGGAAAAATGGCAGAAAGGCAGAAAGGAAGCCCTCCACCCACACAAACACAGACACGCTCCCAGAGCTGCTGGGCTTGATTTTCCTCCGGTGACTGTGTCTGCTTTGGACCAGCCTTACTCGTTCTAAGTAAAGGAAAACGTGTCATTTCCAGGAGTGACTTATGACTAATGACACCATCACTGGGTTATGTGGTTCGTGCCACAAAAACCTGTCAAGCACTTTTAGCAGGCTCCCATTTTAAGTGGTGATGGAGGGGAAGTTTCTTGATTCAACCATTCGGTAATCTAGGTCATCCCAGGCTCGGCGTATTTTTAAGCCGCTCCAGTTAATATCTCCTTCTTCCGCTTGCCCTTCACCCTGGCACTGCAAAACGTTGCCGAGCCCGTCTCTGAAAGCAATCCCTCTGCAGCCGGGCATGCAGCAATCGCGCTAGTGAAGCGAAATGGCTCCGTTGGGCAGCCGCAGCGCCGCAGCGCCGTTTTATTCAATTGCTCCTCGCACACCTCTCTGCCCTCGCCCATCCTCGTCCCCGCGCGCTCCCCTCGCACCGGTGCCCTCCTCCGGGGATGAGGATGCAGCACCCTTGGTGATCCCTGCCGAGGAGGTGCCGCGGGACAGAGCCTGCCCCGGTGCCCGCGGAGCAGCACCGCGCAGCGCCTGGACGTGGCGCCCGCATCCTGCTCGCCTCCAGCTGCCTCCCAAATGGCTCCTGCCCATCGCCCGTGGCTGGAAGTGCGTGCTCTCGCCCCCTCCGAACGCTCGCCGATCGCCTCCATCTCCCTGCTCGCCGGCCGCCTGCTCTCTTTGTATGGCCAGCCATCGCGCTCCGCTCCCCGTCGGCCACTCTCCGTCCCCCGGGTGAAGCAGGGACAGGCTGCGTGTCCCCCCTCTTCCCCCTCCGTCCCCATCGGAAGGAAAGGAGCCGGCCGGCTGACAAACCTCGCATGTCCCTGCTCTCCTTCATCCTCCGCACCCTTATTTTCAGCTTCATCTGCCCCTCGTGCATGTCTGTCCAGAACTGGTCCTCGGCCGGGGCGAGCATTACGTCCACAGGCATCCAGGCAGCTGGGCTGCGGCTCGCGGGGGCACCTCTTGCCCTAGCAAAACAACAGCTGGCGGGCAAAAAAAACCCTGAAGCCACCTCGCCAAAAAAGCAGCCCCCGCAGCAAAGCACTGAAAGCCTCCCCCCTGCGCCAGTTTTCGGAAAAAAAAAAAAACACACACAAAAAAAAAACCTAAAAAGATGGGAGTGGGGCTAGGGGGGGGGGACGGCTTTGCCCCTTCCCCTGCCTGCTCTGCGCTGGCTCCCTGCGCGTGCGGCTCCCGCTCCAGCCTGAATGAGCTCAGCACATGAGCAGCAGCCCTGCTGATCCATCCACCACGGCGGCTCATAGCTAACGGGTCAGGCATGCAACCGCATTCCTTACTCAGCACACAGACACGCAGGATAACTCAGGGGCTGCGCGCCTGACATATGCTTCGCTCGCTGCTTAAAGGCGCAACAGCTCTTTTCCCTCCTGCCCTGGCCGATGGAAAGGCTGATGGAGAGCGGCAGGATGCGGCCATGCTTCCCCCCCCCCACACCCCCAGCTGCTGCGGGAGGACCTGTGCGTCCCGCTGGATTAGGTCCCGTCGGGTTAATTTGGGGACAGGGGGTTGGAAGGAGGAAGCGCTGGGGCTAGTGACAAAAGGGACATGTCAACAGGGTGGCCGTGCTGCCCCTCGACATCCCTGCGGGACCCCGCAGGTGATGGGCACCCCATGGCTGTGCCCCTTCCCCATGCTGCGGGCACAACATGGTCCCACGGGGGCAGTCAGCTCTGAACCCCAACACAAGGAAGGAAAATGCTCCCACCTCCGTACCAAGGGGGAAACTGAGGCAGAAAGGTTAAAACTACTTCTCCGGTGTATACCAGGAGATGGAGCAGGGCGCAGCCTGGGACCTGACCGTCAGCTCAGCCTTATCCTCAGACCTTGGTGGTGTCTCCACCAAGCGTGGCACCCTCGGTGGACACCAGTCCTGGAGTGGTCTCAAACAGCTGGAGACCCTTGAGCCTCAACAACTGGAGGTGAAAGGTTCTTGCGATGGGTTGCTCATGGCTCCATCCCACCCAGACCTATCTGCCTGGTCCTGGAGGAGCAAGAGCATGGGTTGGAGGAGATGCACCCTCCCGTCCAAAAGTATGAGAGGAGGCATTTATGAATGGCCTTCCCCAGTCGCACTGGGGTCTGTCCCCGCACGGCGACTTCAGAAGCAGGTGAGGGCTGGTGAGTGCTCTGCTCTGCATGTGTACAGGGGGAAAATTACTTACACCCGCTTTTCCCACCTGTGGGACCCCTTAATATGTCTCCACGCTGCTCCTTGCAAGTTTATGGGTCTGAGCCCAGGCCTCCAGAAAATCATTCAGGATTATAGTAAGCGGAGGAGGCGGGGGGGCACGCATTGTGCCTTTGAAAATCTGCAGCTTTACGGGCTGAAAAAGCCCAGGCTGAGCCATATGTGAGTGACTTCAGTGTTTTTCCTTTGAATGACATCACATGAGATGAGGTCATCGGCATTAACTAAGAGCTCTCCCCTCCCCCCCACCCGCCTTCCCACCCCGCGCGGAGCCAGCCTCCTAACGAGCCAGCCTCCTAACAAGCCTTGTTGTTGTAACAAATACGGTTTGATGATTATCAGATGTGGGGCAGAGGTTGGGGAAAATTTGAAGCGTGCTTCAGCAGGACTGGGAGAGAGGGGAGCCGCGTTCCCCCCAAAGCAACACTGGGTGATCGGCTCCTGCCGCAGCTCCCCTGGGTGTGCAGGGTGCCACCACTCTCGGTGGTGGCCCCGTGTATGCCACCCCCGTCCTCGCAGTGGAGGATGCAGAGGGCAATGTGAGATGCTGGTGGGCAGCGTGGACGGCTACCGGTGCTGGAGATGCCTTTGCTACTGCTGGGCCACAGCAGTGGAGGCATTTCTGTCACAATCACCGTCACCATCTCCATAGCCAACTCCATCGCCATCTCCATCGCCAACTGCATCGTCATCTCCATAGCCAACTCCATCGCCATCTCCAAAGTCAACTCCATTGCCATCTCCATCACCATTTCCATCATCATCCCCATCGACAACTCCTTTGCCATCCCCACCACTATTTCCATCACCATCTCCACCACCATCTCCATCGCCATCTCCATCACCATCTCCATCGCCATCTCCATTACCATCTCCACTGGCACCTCTATGCCAGTGGGCAGTTTGGCTCTGACCCATTGCTTTTGGAGCTCTTCTGGGGTGGAAACCATCAACAGACCACGCAGGGGAGGTGATGCAGGAAGCAGGTGGTGAAATCGGGAGTGTCGTCCTCAACCTGACCCCCTAGCAGCCCACAGGCATGTATCTGCCTTCCCTTGCTCCCCTCTGGTTGCCGGTGGGAACTGACTCACTCAGGCTTGCAGAAGCCCAAGGCACAAGTTATTTTGGCACGGGCAGATGCCTTCAGGTTGTGTTTGGACCCAGTTTTCTGCACAGAGCTGCTGGGAGCCCCAGCCAGGGAGCTGAGCATGGCACTTCCAGGAGGAGGTAGTCAACCACGTGGAGATGCCACCTGCAGCCACCTTTCCCCAGGCAGAGCCTTCCTCCCTGTTCCCTCCTGCCTATGGTCTTCTGGGCAGTGGCCAGCGTTTCCTCTCCCCACCCAGCACCAGGACCTTGCCAGAATCGCGATCGCCGGCCTTCACACATGGTAGGCCAGGGCCTCAGGAAAAGGGGAGGCAGGTTTCTCCAAAGGAAGGAAATCATAACTGGGCATGGGTTCCTGCCCATCAGGATCTCCTCCTGGGGAAGTTTCCTTCCTCCCTCCCTCCTGCTTTCCAGAAATGGGAAATTAAATTACACGATGACTTTTGAAGCCTTGGCAACTGGCAGGCTGCTCTTCCACGGCCCCCATCTCCTCCCTCTGCCCCATCCCTCTGTGCCGTTTCGCTCGCCTTTTCTGGGTCCGATTGTTAAAAACGCGGCTGGGGAGGGGGAAGGGAAGCTCCACGGGGTAATTATAGAATCGGGAAAACAAGTTGTCTGACGACAGCGTTGCTAAACAGGGAGGTTTAGAGCATAGGTCTGGAATACAATCAGCTCACACATACGTGACCTGGCTTAACCCCTCCCAGGGATGCAGCCACTGGTTTCTCTGGGGCTGAAACCCTCGCAGACATCTCCTGGCCATGGTGGAGGGGTGGGAAGAGGCCACCTTGCTCCTCTGCAGAGATGCAGGGCCACATCTGGGCTGGGTGGCCAGGGCTGAACTCCGGTACCTGCCGGGATGGGGCTGGAGGGCGAGAGCGCGGTGTGGCAGCATCCCAAAGGCAGCCAGCACCGCAGCATCCCTGCCCTGCCCCGGCCACTGCGGTCCCCCACGGATCACACTCTACGTCCATCCCTCTGAGTATCTGGGCATTTACAGACAGCCTCATACTTCACCTCCATGAGCATCCTCAGCCCTGTGTACCCCGCAGAGGCTCTGCTGGAGCCCAAGGACCAAATCCATCAGCTAGCACGGAATAAAGCACTTTCCGCAGCAGGGAGCTGCTCCTGCCACATTTTGTCATCTGAACTAAACTCAAAAGTATGGGTGTTTGGGGTACTTTTTTTCTTTGGATTTTAGACTATGTTTTTCGAGCTCCTTTTCAGGACTGTCCCTACGCAGAAAAAAAAAAAAAAAAAAGAATAAAGAAGTGTGGTTTTTTTTCTCTTTAATCATCTTCCCCCACGTCCTTGTTCCTAGAGTAATTCTAGCCAGCGCTGAGCCCAGTCAGTACTGAGCAGCTCAGCTCTTGCAATGGAAATTCCCTTTTCTTTTTCACTACTTGTTTCATCTGCTCTGAAGTCACCTGGCTTTGGAAGATTCCCTTGAAATTCCCCGATTCTCAAATCTCATAAATAACTGCTCCAGGTTTGCAAATGAGATCAGCCCCCTCCAGATCAAGCCCACTGAATGGTTACAACTCTGTGGCCACTGTTGTCCTTCAGTCTTGATGATGATGATGATGATGATGATGGGAGTGAGCCTTCTCTCCTCTCTGCTCCCCAGCTCCCTGGGGAGGGCAGGGCTTACCCCATAGGAAGAGGAGGGACCTCACCAAAAAGCAGATGGAGTTTCCAGTATAACTCATCCCATCGTGCTCCCAACTCCACCGTCAGCAAAATTTCCAATTTCCCTGACAGCAAAATTTCCAATTTCCAACTGCTTCTCCCAGTTGAACCATCTCCCCAACCTTGGGCAAAAATCGGACACCCACAAGCTTTTAGCTCCACTGGAGAGGTTCCTCAAGAGACCTCCTCCAGCAGGGAAGACCAGCGGGTTGAAACCAAACGCCACCACTGTTCCTGGCCACGGCACTGCTGGGCTGGAGAAGACCTGGGCCAGGGCCAGCATGGCCAAGGAGCCTGGCGGGAGGAGGATGGAGAGCGGAGGGCTGGGAGGGATTTCTCACTGATGATATTGTTACATTCTTTCCGAATCCTGGGAGTAAACAGCCGCTCCAAATTTAGAAAGAACAGGGCTGGAAAATTTAAACATTCCTTGAAGAATTGGTACAAACGGCGAGGGGGGCGGGGGGCTGAAGATGATCTCACACGCGCTCCCGAGCCAGATGAAAAGCTCATGACTGGAGCTCAGAAAGCAAGCAAGGGGCCTGTTTCAGGTCGGTGCACGACACTGCATGGATAAAGCACGGATAAACCTGGACCGAAGAGAGCCCACGCAATGCGGTGGGACCGGCACTGCCCCCACCCTCCAGGTGAGCTGCCGAGGGCTCCCCACCAGTTTCCTCCTTGCTCCGTACTGGGACCAGTGGCTGCACGTGGCTAAGCAGCGCAGCAAAGAGCTCCACCATCCCCAGAGCCCTGCTTGGTCCCAGCATCATCCCGAGGAGCATCCCTCGCCCACCGCTTCACTCGGCTGTGGAGGAGGCCGGGGAGATTTGGCTCTGCTTGCTGCCATTCAGCAAGGAGCTGGGGATGCTCAGCACCCGGCAGCTCAGCACCGTGCCGCGGCTCTGGCCGGGCTCCAGCACAAGAGCTGGCATCTCTGGAGCCATCAGTGGCCGATGGAGCCAGACTGCTGCCGCTTCATAAACAGATAATGGCTGTTAATAAAAACAAAGTGGGAGCTCGCAAAGGGAAAAAAAAAAAAAAGCAAAGCAAAAAAAAAAAGGAAAAAAAAAAAAAAGCAAGGGTTTGTGCTGAAATAAACAAAGGTTAAAGAACAGTCAGGCTCCTGAAGGAATAGCAAAGCTGGGCTGGAGGGAGGGAGGGGGCATTACGTAATGCAGGAAAAATGTTGGCTCCATTCAGTTTTCCACCACTTCATGTGATGTCAGGAAAACCATATAAATCAACAGGCTTTCTGCTCCCACGGATGGAGGGCAGCAAGCAGCACTATTTATACTTACACGATTAAAAAAAAAAAAAGTAAGGGGGGGGGGGGGAGAGATGATGATGATTTGCAAGACTGGGAATAATTGACTCAGATTCCTCCTTCCGAGCCCCCGCTGGAATTGCTGCTCTGGGGTTGTTAACCCTTGAGGAGCCCCTGCCCTCGCTCCTGCCACCCCCAGCAACCCGGGCTCTGGCCTCCAGCCTCCACCAACTGTTCTGGGGCGGGTTCATCTGAAAAACGGTGCAGAAACGAGCAAGGGCCAAGCATGAAGTTTGGGGACACTGAGGCATGAAAAACTGAAAACGATGCGCCTAAAGCAAGCTGGTTGGGACTCCTAGGTCCTGACCCTGCTGGGGATGATGTGAGATGGGGACCTGAATGGCTCAGTTTTGAGGGTGATTGGGGTGGGCACACTGGTCTGGGGATGCTCAGGAGTCAGTTTCCAGCACCTTTTAGCAGTGGGAACCCCATCTGTGGGGGTAATGAAGGCTTGTAGGTAGCAGATCTAATATTTGTATGCGGAAAAGGAGTGAAGCCAAACTTAAGGTTGATTTTTAGCAACAAAATTTGTGATAATGGTCTAAAACCACAGTATGAAGTGAGGGACAGAGATCAGCTCGTTAGCGCATAAATACATAGTCCGCTTGCACTGGACCCAGAGCAATGAAGAGGTCTCTGGATTCCTCCATGTGCACGTACGTCACACCTGATGCCATGGAAGGGGTGGGGCAGAAAGGGTGGCACTGGGAGCAGCCTGGGCGGGATGAGGTGCCTGGGCCAGGATGGGTCGGGTTGAGGTCGGACCTGATGCCCTGGTGGGGTGCTGGGGTCCTCAGCAAACCCTCCCAGGCTGGCGCACCGTGCTCGCGAGGCAGGGAGGGTCCTGGCAAGGGATTGGGATCCAGCCCCGTGTACACATCCTCTCCTCAGACCTCCCAAGCGCCGCAAACCCGGGTCAAAAATAACCCGGCTGCTGCCCACATTACAGGAAGGAGGAAACTGCGTGTGTCAGAAAGCGCACCCAGCCTCCCTCTGGATGCTTTCAGCAGTGTTTTTGAGTCATGATTTCCATATAAAACTCAGCAGCCATGACCCAGTGTGCTACATTTCAGTTCCCCTTTTTTTTTTTTCTCTCCACGCATTAGCAGCCTGTGTTCCCCATTAGCAGGCTCTGGGCCGTGCGGCTCACGACGCCGCGGCACAAGGAGCAGGGGATGCTTTGCCAAAACCTCAGCAATTACCAGCCGGGAACGTGGCTCTTTGAGGACTTCTGCAGGGAAAAGGCAGGGTAGAAGGGAAGGGCTGAGAAACCTGTTAACAGGTTTTAACTGGGGGGGTTTAAAACATCACCTAGCACCTTGTGCAGGCAGATGTGCTCCTGCCTGGGGGTCTTTGGTGCAGCGGCTGGGGAGGATGGAGATGGTAGCCAAAAAATGAGGGTGCTTGTTTGCTTGCATGGGCTGGGCATTGGTGGCAGTGACGGTGACACCATCCTAACAACACACCAGAGTGTGGGTTTTTTTTCAGGTCCACTGCAATGGCTGCTTTCTGACCCATCCCGGTGACCCAGTCTGCCTTCACCTTTTCGGCATCATGCACCAAGCTGTGCCCTTGGTTATGCCACGAAGACCTTGGGCAAGCTCACAGCATCTTCCCCAAGCGGTGGCCTCAGCAGAGCTCCACGCTAATTCTCTTTATCGTGACTTCAAGTAGTCCTTGCTTGCTTTTGAAACCCTCACCCTGTCAGACCTGGGTGCTTTATTCCCATTATTTCTCTGCTCTCCCCATCACAGCTCCAGTTCAAAGCTGGGAGGTGGACAGCCAGCCAGGCAGCTGTCCCAGCTGCCAGGAATTAAAAGCAGCTTTCACTTTCCCTTCAAGGTGATGTGCTCATCACACGCGCTGCATGGCCACAACACCATAAATCCAGAATAATTGCACAAGCACCAAGTGAAATGGTAACCCAGAGCCCCAGACAGCTGTAGGAAGTGGTCTGGATGCACCACGGGGCCCATCACCCTACAACGCTTCTGGTGCCAGCAGCAGCACCATCACCACCACAGTCATCATCACCATCACCACCACCATCATCGTCACCACTGCCTGCCCTCGAGCAGCTCCGCTCCTACCTGTGAGGATGGAGACGCTGTGGAAACAGCTGTCCAGCTTGCCCAGGAGGATGGAGAGGAAACTGTCGGCAGCCAAGCCGGTCACGTCCCGCGTGCTCTGGTCATAGACCACGACGTCCTGGTGCTCCTCTGCCTCCACCTGCAGGGAACGGCAAAAAAACGGGCGCTGGAGAAACTGGGGACTTGCTTCTGCCCATGGAGCATTTCCATCGACCACAGCCAGAGGACTGGTTGGGGTACTACATGGCCAAGACTGCCCCGCAGGTACAAATGGGTATTTCAGCACCAACGCCAGTTGCAGCAGCCATGCCAACAGCGAGCAAATCTGAGTGCCTTACCTAAAATCCTGCTCCCGCACAGCGCCCACCATCGGTTTGCCATTATTTATCCAGAAGTCACCCATGCCCCCACCCTGTGCAGCCATCCCATCAGCCGTGCTCATCCACCATCCTGTCCGATGGGCAGGTCCATGCAGGAGAAGAAAAGACCCCCCGTGGGGAGGCACGGCTCAGCACACCCGCTGAGCAGCCTGATGGATGGCAAACACGTCCATCACGCTGCGGGAGAAGTGGGCAGTGGCTGGAAAGCCAGGGGGATCCAGCAGCTGGATAATGCCCAGCCCTGCGGGCACAGGGAGTCCTTCTGGTGCAATGCCCTGCCCCGTGCTGTGCTCCCATTAAAATGCGAGGGTTGGAGCTGCTGCCTCCCATCGTGGTGATCAGTGCAACCTTTCCCATGCATACCTGATCAGCAGGGACTGAAACCTCGTTAGGAGACTCCTCAAGCTAAGCACCACTCATAGACACTCTCCTCCTTTTGCTCCATCACTTGCATGCCCTATCTCACCACCCTTGGGTTACTATAGATATTAAAGCAACCACAAACGCAATGCTTGGAATCAATCCCCCCATCCCTTGAGAAGGTTTCCGCAGCAGCCAGAGGTGTGCAGACGTCTTCCCAAGGCAGATCCAGCCCAAGGCACAGCGAAGCCGCAGCTGGGCTGCTTTGACACCCCGCTGCAGGTGCTTCCCTGCCCTGAAACGTGAGCTACATCCCAATAAAACTGCAGCGTGCACGGATTTAGCTGAGGTCATTGCGGCCGCTCACCGCAGGGCTGAGGACAGCCTCGTGCCCTCGGAAGTCACTGCTGCCTTCACGGGGCACTGGGAAGTGAGTTAGGCCATGCAGGTCAGTGGGATGAAGGGAGGGAAGAAAAGGAAGCGGCAGGAGGAGAGGGAGGAGGAAAGGATGGGGGAATTTTAAAATAAGGCATTGAGAATTGCCCAAGGTGCCCTGGGTAAAATCAGCGGCCGTTTCTCTAAGCGTCATCAATATTCTTTACATTATTAATAATAAGCCATGCTGTTTTTATAAGGGTAGCTCAGCGTGGGTGAAACTCCTCACGAGAAGCAGAGGTGACCCAGGGAAGTTACCTGGGAGTGAACCAGCCAAGGACATACCTTTAGGAACATCTCATCCCAAGAAAACCTCTGCTCCTGCCATCCAGCGAGGCACAGCGTCCTGAAAACCCAGCCTGAAGCATCTCCCCAAAAGCAAGGCAAGGAGGGGACTGAGCAGGGGCTCGCACCTCAGCCAGAGGGGCAAGCAGGGGAGATAACAGTTCTGGCCAAGCAGAATTATCCCACAATAGGATTTAGTGTTCCCTCTGCACGGGGAGGCTTTGTTTTGGCCATTACTGCAGGGTTGCTGAGCAACGGCAGATATGTGTGACACGGTTTACATCTTATTAAAGTTATAAGGTTTCACTCAATGTAAATGCCAAACAAGCACTGGCCTTGCGTGGCCCGGCTGCAGAAAATAAATATCCTGCTCGGTGGGGCAAGGGCTGCGGAAATGGGCTGAGAGGAGAGAGAGGCTTGAAGAAAAATACACTTTGCATGGGAAGGGTTCATTTTTCTAGTGGCACATCACACGTGGCAGTGCTGGCATTCCCAGTCCCACGGGTCAGATGGAGCAGGGACAGCAGGGATTTCATCCAACCCTAGAAACACCTTGGTTGGAAAAGACCTTCAAGATCATCCAGTCCAACCATCGTCATCAAGTCCAACCATCATCATAAAGTCCAACCAACATCATCAAGTCCAACCATCGCCAAGTCCAATCATCAAGTCCCATCCCCAAACATTTCCCTCCTCTGCTGCCCGAGCCCCACCTGTGAACACCTCCATGAGCCACTGCACAAGAAAGGAAGGATGCTGAAGGGCTGCTGGTGGGATGCAGCATTTGGAAAGGATGACACACAGCTTGCCACGAGGCACAGCTGGCCTTGATGGTGCTACTTTGGACTTGATGATCTTGAAAGTCTTTTCCAACCTAGAGGATTCTGCTTCAGGTGTTATGGTCCCACCAAGACACCCATGTCTCTGCCCCCAAGCCTTGCAGGAGCATCCTTGGGGAGCCCATGGGACATTGCTGGGGGGCCCATCACCCCCCCGGAGGTATCTCCCCATGGACATTTTGTCCTGGGCACCGGGTGGTTTGATACACCCCGGTGTTGGCTCTGCCTGCTCCGCGCTCCCCGGCTGCTAAGCGGGGATGATGCCACTTGTGTGAAGTGCTCTGAGCCCTCCAGGTGATCTGGGCTAAGATAAGAGTGAAGTATTCTTATTTTCCCAATTACCCCGGACATCGCAGCCACATTTTGTTTCAAAACACGGTGAATCACCCCACTGAAATAACATCGCTTCCATAAACATCAAGAGCAGCCGGGCACATGGCTCAGAACTAAGCCCCGGCTATCCCTTGAGCAAGGCAGCTGCTTCCAGGGCCAGGTTCCTCCAGTAAATAAATAAATGTCCCCACAGCCCCAGTAGAATGTTGTCATGCCTCTAGCTGCTGCTGTAGCCATTCCCAGATACAGCTGCATTTCAGGAAATGAGAACAGGTCAAGATGTGGGAAGACTTTCCAAAGAGATCTTAAAAAAGTGAGCTTCTCAGCATTTCCCTCCAGAAATCAAAATAAACCCCCAAGCAGGAATTTCCCACAACCTCTTCCCCTGAAACGGCACCAAGGAGCTGAATTATTCCAGCTGATAGCGGGAGAAAGGTTTAAAAACAAAGATGGAGCAGGTAGCACAGCACATTTTTGTGCTGAGGGCAACTATTGCTGTAATAATTGGAATTCCTGGGAATAAAATAAAAGCAATCTGTTGGAAAATGGATTACTGCTGCAGTTTCCTAGCCCGGACCATGGGCAGCGATGGAGTTCAGCATCTCTGTGCCCAGCGGAGATGCAGTGCACAAGAGGGCTCGGGGAGAGGTGGCTTAGCTGTGCCCACATTTCCAGGGCACATGAAAGGCAGATTGCGACAAAAGAAGAAAAGGTGATATATTTTTCCCCATTTCTTCTTTCCCAGCAAAAGGTCCTTGACCAAGACTTGCTGTTATCCCGCAGCATTGCCCCAAAGCAGCACACCTAGGAGGGTTGCCAGTGGTGCCCTCCCTTCACATTGGGACGGAAGACTGCCCTGCGTTACCCTCTGCCCAGCCAGGCGACGGGCAAAACATGACTGGTGCCTGGTGGGGGCCGGGATGCGCAGGTCTGGGGTTTTTTGGGCAATGCAAGCGAGGCAGGAGCGCGTTGAGGTGGGCTGCCAGCAGTGCCCCTTCCTTCTGGGCAGCACCGCGGTGCTCCCGGCCGCCTTTGTCTCGGCAGCCCCGGCCGGGAGCAGGAAGCGGGAGGAGGGCGGGAGGCCCGTCAGGAGGAATAATGGGGCTGGACAATCGCGCCACTGATGTCACCCTTCCTGCCATCTGCTCCTAGCGCCAGCCGTGCCCCTGTCCCCCCCTGTCCCCACCACTTTGCTGATCACCCTTTGGCAGGTGCACTGGCGAGCCCTGAAAATAAAGGCTCCCCCTCTCCACGTTGCCCAAAGCAGCATGTTTTTCCCCAGATCCTGACCCGCCTTCTTGCCCCAGGGGATGTGCCCATGTCTCCGTCCTCCCGCTGCCACCGCTCAGCCTCCTGCCACCCACCACATGGGGACAGCGGCACAAAAGGCTTGAACACCCCAAACCACAGCCAGCACCCTGCTTTGTGCCAGCTGAGGATACGGCCGTGACCCCCCCCCCCTTTTCCCCCCAGCTTCCCGGGGGCAATTGGCTTAACCTCATAAGAACACCCTGAAGCTTAATTAATTCCTGGGCTGAGCGTCCCCAAAACACCCACGGGGTTCGCGTTGCATCCCTGCTTGGTACCCGGAGCACTGCTTAATGACACGGGACCGGGAGGAGGTGACTGCTCCTTGCACGGGGACGCCAGCAGCCCCCGGGTGACCGTAAAGGTTGGGGACAACCTTTAGCAGGGCAGAGCAGGGGCGGGAGCCACCTGTGCTGGCGCAGGAACATCCTTTGGGAGCCGCTGCCGCCCGCTGCGGCATCTCTGCGGCTGCGAGCTGCAGCGCTGCAGGCGGACCTGCATCAGCTGACGTTAACTCTTGGTGCTCCCCATCCTCCTCTTCCTCCCCCCACCCCAAAGTCGCATCGCTTGTGCTGCTGCTGCTGCTGCTGCTGCTCCACGTGACGGCGGCCACTGCAGAGGTGACCCTGGCCGGGAGGAGGGCGGCCGTGCTGCGCCGGCTCCCGGCTCGCCAAAACTGATTATTCTTTGCTTTATTCACTCAGGGGATTGACGAAGGGCTCAAGCCGCTGGGGAATCGTTCCCCGCAATCCCCTCCGAAGTGCCCAGCCCGCAGCATGGCTGGAGCAGCTTGGAGCAAGGCTGGGCCCCCCCTCCCCGGCTCCTTGATCCCGGCAGGGTGATGTCACTGGCAGCCAATGCGGGCCGCGGTGGCTTCGCGGGGTGGCGGGGGGGGGGGGACACGCCGCAGATGGCTCCAGCTGGGCCCAGCATTTGATTAATCGCCTGAATTACCCTCGTTTTGCCATAAAATTACGGGGATGGGGGGGGGTGCCGGGGAATGGTAAAAGCAGGAGTGCATCGGCAAAGGAGCGGGCTGCCGTGGGGGTGCAGCACCCCACAATGCGAGGCAGGGGGAGGCAGGGGGTCCCCTTGCCAAAACCGTGCTGCGGAGGGGATGTGACACTTCGGGGATGCGTGGCGGATGGGGTGACGGGTCCCTGGGGAGCCAGGAGAGGAGAGGGGCCAGGCCACCCTCCCCATGGTCACTGACAGAGGGCAGGACCCTGCCTGAGCCACCGCGGGGGCACCCAGCCCTATTTCGGCCAGCCAGCCGTGGCTCGGAGCCACCTCTATTATTTAACCAGGAGAGATAGAGAGAGGAGCCCGGGAGAGATAATATGCCATGACACCGGATAAGAGCTCCTGGCGTCACAAGGGAGGAGGATTACATGTCCCTGAATGGAGTTAGAGATGACAGAGGGGAGGGGAAGAGTTTTTAGCAAGGGATTAAGCTTACAGCTCCAGGAAGGCTTTGGGGGGCTGTTTGCCAGTGCAGGGCAAGCCCTGAGGCTGACATACCTGTTCGACTGGCCTGGGGGGGGGGGTCCTGCATCACTGGGGTGGGGGCAACGAGCAGGTCCCCGAGGACAGCCCTGTGGGCTTGTGCTCCAGCTCCCAGAGGGGTGGATGGGGTGCCAGAGGGAAGCCGGCAGGTAACGGGGTGCAGGGAGGGAAGAGCGGGTCGCATGAACCAGGCATGGCCGGATGGAAATGCATCCCCCCACCCTGTATCTTTCTACTGGGGGAGAGGTTTCCACAAGGACAGGCGAGGGCCAGATCCCGTACCTTCATCTTGGAGGCGGGCTGGATGAGCTCCGTGATGGAGACCTTGTCCTGCTGGAGCCGCCTCTTGACCAGCTTGGAGCAGCAGATGTTGACGGAGCTGAGGACGTGCCAGGAGTTGTACTCCACGAAGGAGCGGCTGTCGATGACCAGGGTGCCCTCTGCCCCGTTCCTCAGGAGGCTGGCCAGCTTCTTCGGATCCATCACTTTGCGTGGGAGCCTGTCCCCGGCCATACCGGGCCCGTCCCCTCTGCGGTGAGCGGGGGCAAGGGGCGCGAGGGCAGGGCAGGGGCCGGCACCCGTCTCCCCGAGGGGAAGCAGCGGTGGGGCGAGGTGCGAGCAGGGCAGCTCCTGTCCCGGGCTCTTCACGCTGCTAATGCCCAGGGTGCCGACTCATTGTGCTGAACCTGGAGGGAGAGGGAAGGGGGAAAACGGCGGTCAGGTGGCAGGAAAACCAGGTGCTCACCTGGGGCTGAGTCCTCGAGGAGGACCTCAGGAGGGCACAAGGATGCAGACACACTTCCCAGGCATGTCCTCGCATCTGTGGCTCAAGAGCTTCCCAGGCCAAAGGTTTTCTCTTTGTGTTTAATAGCCCTCGGTGGAGCTTTCCTCCAAGAATTTGTCTAATAGCTTCTGGAAGCCATGTCAGATTTAACAGGCAGGGAGCAGCCTTTTCCCTGTTTTTCCCCAAGCCTGCTGGCTCAGGGCTCCTCCAGGGGACCCTGGTCTCTTCCGCTGGGAGAAGCCACCCATGTCTGCTCCGTGTTTGCCCTCCCCGTGCACCTCACAACTCGGAAGCCCCTTGGGTCACAGCACCCGCAGAGCCGCTCCTCACACAGGCACCTTTTGGCAGTCCTTATGTTTTAATGGCACACGTCATTGCAGGCCAGTTTTAATGGCATTAGGTTTTAATGCTGCGGCGGCCATTCAGAAAATAAGCAGGGCTATTACCAGGCTCCTCTTGTTCCTGCCAGACGGTGTTTTAGAGCGAACCCACAAGCTGTTGCATGGGAGCTTTAATGCATCTGAATTAGGAGGACTATGACTACCGTGCCTGAAAAGGCTAGAGTAAAGACCTTCATTGGCTTCTGCAGGACTGGGATTTGGTCTGTGGACTGGAGGAGGCTTATGAGGCACCCTGATCAGTGTAAGCCAGCAGTTCTTGGAAGCTCCCACACTGTTAGCCCTTGTGGTGCAGGCCCCAAAGGAGGCCATGGAGATGCCTGGGAAGGGCACGGTACTGCAGCAACAAGGCTACACGGTGCCTGGTGCTGTCCCTCTTGTACAGGGAAAGGTGCTGCATGCCTCAGCCTCATGAGGACTTTTACACCAAGGAAACAAAAGGTCCTTACACCAAGCCCAACACTCATTTCTACTGCACCAGATCTCTGGGTGAAATGACAGGGACCTCTGCTCCCCATCACCAGACCTGGAGGACTCAGCCAGCTCGCAGGGGAAGGACACAGGGCTGCAGAATATGAGGATGGGGGCTTCAGCATCCGCAGGTCTCTGGCCCACGACCCTGGCATTAGCAGCCCCGCCACGTCCCTGGACAGCTCCCCAAAGCAGGGGGTAGGTGTCCCTGCATCACACGCATGCTGTTAGCACACCTATTCAACTTAAGGGAAAAAAAAAAATCCCCTAAATGCTGCGACAGCGCTGGCCCCTCCTGGCACAAAGTCCTTCACAGCCCCGTTGCACGGCGGCGCCGCTGCCCCCGGCCCCACGGCGGGCGGCTCGCGGTCCCCCCTCGCCTCTCCCCTCCCTGCAGCACTCCTCCAGGGGGGGCTTAAAAATTGAAACAGTTCTAATTAGGGGGTGATAGGGGGAGCGAGGCTGGCTCCTGCTGGGATATGACACACCTCATTACGTCGCTGCCGCCTTGCCAGAAGACCCCCTGCTGTACCTTGGCTATAGAGCCAGGGCACTCAGAAAGGATGCAAATTAGCCAGCTTTTCCCCTCCGTCTTTCTTTCACACCCCACTCCCCAAATCGCTTTCTGCTTCCCATCCCCATCAGGACACCAGGCTGCGAATTCTTCTCAGCTCTTCCAATTACATCCAAGAAATAAAAGGGAGCAGAGGGAGGCGACAGACAAAAAGATGGGGATAATGCCGAGGCAGAGGGATAAGAATGAGAGGCTGAAGTGGGAGGAAGGAGTGATCCGATGCATCGGACACGTCGCACAGTATCTGCAAGATAACAGGATATCTGCTCCCCAGATAACGAGTGAGGGTGAACCTTGGGGGGGTCAGACACAATTAGAGGGGCTTGGGAAAGCCAGAAGATCCCTGATCTCCCAACAGGTCTGGGAGAAGCCTGTTTGGAAGAGGCTTTCCACGCACCGAGTTCTGACAGGTGACCGGCAGATCAGGGGGATGAAGTCAGGGAAGGCACAAGAGGTTCCCCACCTCCGCTAACAGCCACCCAAACAACTGCACAGACGTCCGTTTGCTCCAGCACGGCCAGTTAGAGCTCGTGGCAGAGACAGGCGACGCAAGCGAGCCTGCTCTGACATCCAGCTCCAGCAGGGAGATGCAGAGCAAGGCAGGCCCATGCTGCCCCCCCCGCCCCTTCCTGGAGCCTTTCCCAGGGGGGGAGATGTCCGACAGAGTGTGGCCATAGGCAGCTGTAACCTTGGTGGTAGACCCAAGATTGAGAAGGAACCGGGTCCTTCCAAGCTTGCACGTCACCCCCTTGTAGGCCAACCCAAATGCAAATGCCAAGGGATTGGGAAGGAGGAGGCACGGACAGGGAGCACCACGAAGTAGGAGGTCTCCTGCCACCCCACCGCGGTGACCGGGGACTTGTCTCCAGCACAGGGGAAAAGGTTAACCTGGGACCTAAATTGGGGTTTCAGAAGCATAGCTGTGTCCCTCGCGTATCAGTTTATTAAAGCCATCTTAATCTTCTTGAGTGTTCCCAAAGAACATTACCATAATCCTTTAATCCCACCTCTCCCTGGAGTGCCTGTAATGAGGGAGATGGGCGCAAGGCTTAGCTGAATGGGGACAGCAAGGCAGGAGGGGCCACGCTGGGTGGAAGGATGGGCAGAGAGCCTAACACACAGCCTGGGCAACCACCGGCACTCTGTCCCTGCTGTTACCTCCATGAACACACGTGCTTTGTGAAGGGTGCCACCAGGAGCTTGGCACAGATGGGTGCTGTGAGCCAGGCTAAGGGCAAACGCCCTCTCCATCCTCTTCTGGTCAGCCAGAAGGAAGAAAACCCCAAACACACCCTGACCTGAGTCTGGCCCTGTGGCAGGACGGACCACGGGAGCTCGGCCCTGCGCAGGCCCAGCAGTCACGAGGGGGAGGCCACTTCCTCAATTACTTCTCTTGCATAAGGCCCCAGCAGAGGTACGTGGTTATGGGATGGGCACGGATCTGGTTTCTCTTGTACCAGAGATGTTAACAGGAAGGCCAGCACATTTCTGAAGCAACCATAAACCTCACCAACCGGTGCGTCTACTCGTCTCACCAAGCTCATAGCTGTGTCCTGGAGATCTCTACCCTCCACCCGTGGTCCAGTTCAGGAGCTGCTCCTAGCTTCCTACTCCTCCATGCTTTCCTCTTCTCCTAGCCCTTTCCCACTTCTTTTCACTGCTGTTTTCCATTTCCATTCAAAATAAATAGGGGCAGAAGTGACCAAAGTGAAGAGGAAAGGGAAAAACATCTCCAGGAGAACAGCCACAGTGCAGACAACAATTCAGCGGTGCTTCCCAGCCTGCAGGGACATGCAGCAAAGGACCTCAGATGCACTGCTGCTCATCTCCCAAGGTATTTTGGAGACCTGGACCTGCTTCTAGCAAAGAAGAACTTGCAAAATGAAGAAGCTGAAGAGCAGAAGTAGGGTAGGGCTGACTGCTGGTGGAGGATGCAGAGGTGCTGCGATCTGCCCCACGAGCCGGCCTGCGCAGAGGTGAAGACATGGGAAGGGTCAAATCTGGCAACGGGGGTGCTAGAAGAAGCACCCACATGCCTGAGCACAGAGCTAAGGGATCAATGACGCCCTGGGGACAGGCAGCTGCGAGCCCACCAACCTCCCAAGGAGCTGTGGATGCCCCGTGCCTGGAGGTGCCCAAGGCCAGGCTGGATGGGGCTGGGGGCAGCCTGGGCTGGTGGGAGGTGTCTCTGCCCGTGGCAGGGGGTTGGGACTGGGTGGGCTGTAAGGTCCCTTCCAACCCAAACCCTTCTCAGTCCCATTTCCAGTGTGAAACGTGGCACCTCTGCCAAGCTCTCCACCCTTTCTCCATCCCCATCCCCATTTTTTCCAAGTCCTTCGGCACTTAGCAAGCTCCCCTCGGCAGGCTCGTGCCGTTTGAGGGATTCCTAAATCACGGGCCTACGGCTAATTATTATTATTTCGCAGCAGCAATCAGGGACGCGGGGCTCATTAACAAGTTAGCACCTCTGGTTTCCCTGGAAACCCGCAGCTGCCAGGCAACGGCTGCGGCTCCGGCCCGAGGCGATGCCACCGCGGTGCCTTCGGCTCTGTCCCAGCCCCAGAGGGATGCTCGCTCCGTGTGCCTCCAGCTCAGCGGGACGGGGCACGACCAGCCTTTAGGAAACCCTGGGGTGCCTCCCCTTGCTCCATCCCATCTGCTTCTAAGCTCGGCCCATCCACCGACGCCCTTCTGCTTCGCACAGCGCATCCTGAACGGCGCAGCCGCCTCTCCCTCCTAGCGAGGGGTGCGGGATTTCTCCCACGGAGGGGGATTTGGAGCACGAATGATCCCCTGGGGTGGCAGCGGGACAAAGCTGTGAGGTGCCTGCAGTAGCCGCATTGGAAGTGATGTAACCACTGCCAATCCCTTAGCAGCTGATCAAGATCCCTTTAAAAAGCAGCACAAAAGATTTCTCTGCTGGAGATGGGAAAATGGAGTGTTTTTTTCCTCCTCCTCCTCCAAACGAGGTTAAAAAACACCGCTAACCACATTCACTAAGCCAGACACAAAGTCTGCTTGCCCACCTCTCCCTGGAGAAGCTAAAGGGTGGCGAGGAAGGACATTTCGTGACCCCCAAGGAGCATGAAAATGAGACAGCAGCACTGGGTTGTCCGTCCGTGGCTGCTGCCCTCTTCTCACCCTCCGAGACCCACAGTGGCTTTCCCAGGACAGACCAGCACCACACAGCCTCATCGACACTCATCTCGCTTCCCCATTCTCCACTTCTTACACACCACGGGCGCCTTCTCCCCAGGACAAGAGGCCCTCCCCGGAGGAGAGCCCCTGCACAACCCCTCTGTGCAGAGCAGCTTTGGGAAGGGGCAGCCTCTGCACAGAGGATGCTGGAAGGAAGAAGCTCCTCCATCAGAGGACGTGGCTGAAAGTTGTACCAGCAACCTTGGGTGGGCTTGGGTTCTGCTCCCAGAACGATTTCTGGAGACCTGAGTGCCGCTGGGTCAGGAAAAGCCAATGGGGAAGCACAGCAGGCTAAACTGCCAGAGTCTAGGTGACAAAGCCACCATCTCCTCCTCTTAGACTCGTACTTTTAAGATGATTTATGTGTTTTTCCCCCATAGCATAAGCACAAGCTTCCATTTTAAAGCCTACAACAGCCAAGACTGAAGGTTATCTCGGACCAGCCAGCCATTTGCCCATGCTGAGGACGGAGTGCCCAGGCATGCTGCTTTCTAATACCAAAGCTATCCCATTTCCACCCTCCTCCTGCCAAGCTGAGAGGCGGCCAGGCTCATGCCTCCGAGCCGAAAGCACCTTCCCCTTTGAGCAGCCTGGCACACATCACGGCGGGCTGGAAGGCGGAGGACACGAGGTGTAGGATGAGGGGAACCCAGTCCCAGTGATGCTTTAAGGGCCCTCGATCCCCACCGCCTGATATCCCCACCTTCGCTGCATCTCCGCTGGATAGGGCCATCAGAGACTGCTCCGTGGGCTTATCTTGGGATCTCCAGTAGCTTGTTTGCCTTTTTGCAATAAGAACAGACCGAGGCAGCCCAGAAAGGTATGCAGCTGGATGCTTCAGGAGGGCTGGTCCGGCTGCCTTGTCCCAGGACAGCAGACACCATAAATACCTGCTGTGTGCAGGGTGGGTTTCCTGGAGAAAGGCTTCCCACTATTTCCCACAACCCCTACATGCTGAGGGGAAGAAAGACAGGGTCGGGCTGTGGTTCTTCAAGGAAGCAGGTCAAAACATCAGCAGCTATGCCACTCTGTGCCCACTGAAACTCTGGCTCTTCTTAGGAGACCCAAAATTCAACCAAAATGCTGATTTTCCGTGGGGTGACACATCCACTAGGGCGGTAACACGTGCTTTGCAAGGCTTTCCTGACCTGGCCCAAGGCTTGCTAAATTTCCTACACGCACACAATAGCTGAATTGTTTGGGATGAATTAGCACTTGTCAGCTGGGGCTCTACGTCTTGTCAAGACACAATGAGAAAGCACCAACTTGGGGTTGAAAAGGATTACCTTCATCAAGAAAAGACACCCAGGACAGGCAATGACCAAGCTAGCATCCCTACCCCACTCCCTCCTCCTGCCCTGGGGGCTGTGGTTTGTCACCAGCTGGTTTCGTTTGTTTAATCTGAGGTGACACGGGGGTCAGACAAAGGGTTTGGCAGCTCTCCCTCCATCCTCACCACACCAGACAAGCACGAGCCTATTGACCACATTGCCCTGCAGCCCCTACAGCTCCTGGTGCGAGAAGTCCCACAGGTCAGCCTGTTGGGCTGGGCATCACGGCGTTGTGTACCACGGGATTTTCTCAGTTTCAAAATGAATAAATAAATAAAGTGATGCATCAGGACATAAACCCAAAGCTCCCCCATCCTCCTGCCAGCTTCCACACCAGAAGATCCAACTGATCACTGGTGGGGCTCCCACGACTGTAAGTGTGTGTGAGCACACCCAGCCTTGCCCGCGTAGGGCTGACCCCAGCGAGGTGCCACCAGCTCAGCCCTCCTCACCTTCCCACCTGCCTGGCACGACTCCAGCGGAGCTCGCACTTATCTCTGTATCAGTTACTGCTGAATGAACCCTGCTCAGGTGCCAGACAAAGAGGCAGCCAAGCTCAAAGCAGGAGGGATTGCGAGGATGACACAGAATTACAGGCATCAGCATTCAGCAAGCAAGCGGAGAATGCACCGATCTATTTTTAATGGTACAATGCAAATGCTCGACAAAAGGATGTGTCTAGGGAGATTCTGCCCGGTCAGAGATTTGCATTCTTTTTTTCCCCCTCATTTTTTTTTTCTTTTTTTCCATCAGCCAACTTCACTCGGCGTGCTGGAGGCGCTTTGCCCCTCTAGCACCCTGCAGAATAATTCGGAGTGCCACCTGGGACATCCCTACAGGGTCCGCTGAGCATTAGATGGGCGTTAGATGGGGATGGCCATTCACTGCTCAGCTTTCCTGCCCCACGTACACGCAGTGAATGTATTTTCCATGGGCCAGCTCGCCTGTCAGCAGTGCTGGCACCCTCTCGGCACCAGCTCTCCGCTCATCAGCCGCCGGTGCCAAGCGAGGCTGGGGATGCGCCCGCCTGATCCCCATGCAAGGCTCGCAGCCAAGCAGCAGGAGATGGCATGAATAACTCCACTCGAGATACAGCTCGAGCAGGACCAGGCTGCCATCACAAGCTCGGAGTCTGGGGTTGTTGATGGCAAGGTGAAAACGGTTGGGGATGCTGCATTTCAAAAGAAGGAGAGCGAGGGACCCTCAGTGTTTGGATGGCCTGGATTTACCCAGCAGAGGCTGGGTTTCAAGGGGAGGTGTGTAATTGAAGCAGATACAGGTTTAATGCATGGGGATGGCTTGACTTGCTTGAAGAAAAAAACCTGCAAGCACCTAATAAGCAGTCTGTTCCCACCAGGGCTTCTGCTGCATCAGCTGAATTACTGCTTGCTCGCTTTAGACAGCAGTGCTCCTCAAAGAACTAAATCCCCTGCTATATAAGAGAAAAAAAAAAAAAACAAAAAAAAAAACAGGCAGATGAAAAGCTGTGGATGTGGGCACACCATGCACCTATGTGCCAGCTGAGTAAGGCCGGGAGGCAGGGACAGAGCAGAAGCGCGGCTTTAGCGCGGCTTTAGCAGCGCGGGAGGACAGGCTATGGGGGCTGGATGCCAGGGCCGTGCTGTCACTGCAATCTCCATACGGGATCAAAGCAGTGGTCTGCCGCGTTTCAGGTCCCCTTGCCATCACCGCCTAACCACAGGCATTTTACAACAGCCTGGGAGCAGCAGGAAGGCAGGCAGCTACGGAACAGTCATAGCATCATTTAGGATGGAAAAGGCCTCAGGAGCAAACCCAGTCCAACCTCTGTCCCTCAAAGCAGGCGTGACTTCAACACCAGAACGGGTCGTCTTGTCCTTCTGGTCACCAAATGACCCGTTCCCAGTCATCAGCAGGCTCAGAAAGGAGGCTCCCCATAACTCACCCTACAGAAATGCCACCCGGCGAACCTCCTCTGCAAATTGCGAGGGCACCCTGAAGTGCTCCAGAGAAATTCCTGAACGACATGAGGTCTCTGCCCTGAGAAACCCGAAGGCTTGGTTTAAAAGGAAAGTTACAAGGAATGCAGGCAAGTCGTGCACATGCACACCAAGGTGGGCGAATGGGGATCACGAGGGCTTTCCATGCACACCAAGCAGCATGGAATAAAGACATGAGAGAAATAGGACAAAAAGAGAGAATCGAGGAAAGGTTTCTAGCCCTGTATACATTGCTGGTATGCTCTTAATTAAATGAAGTCAGTGCAAAGCACATCGCTTATTTCATACAGCACAGCCCCTGCACCACTCCTTGCACTACCAGACTCTGCATGCAGGGAACCAGCTTCCCGTGAGCACCTCCAGGTTCTCCCCCAGTCCCTGGGCTCACACTGCACCTATCTGCTGAAATGCCAGTCCTACAAACAAGCACCACTTGGCACTGATGGAAACCAGAGGTCCTGAGCAGCAGCAAAACCCCCGGGAGCGTTCCTTGCAGCACCCACAGGCTCCCTCCATGCAGGGGATTCTCCTCTCCCTGCTCTGCCTGGCTCTGCGGGCAGCCTCAGCCTCCATTTCCCATTGGCACGGTGGGTTTTACAACCCCCCCGTTCCCTCGGCTGTGCTGTAAGCTTGCTCGCCACGCATGCGCAGGGCTCCCCGAGCAAGCTTGAGAAAAATCTTGAGCAGAGAGCTTGTTTAGCTCCTTATCTGATGGACGATCCCAGGCCACTCGCCTGCCTTCCCCAAGCATGTCAGGTGCCTCCTTCCCACTCGGCTTCAGGTGGGACAGGTGTATCTTCAGAGACGAAATTTTAAGGCTTGAAAAACAGGTTTTAAAACCCAGAGGGCAGCAGGATGCCGAGGAGCGCTCGCCGGCTTTCCCCACTGGGTGAGGACGGCGCTGAAGGTCTGGCTGCAGGAGCTCCCTCTGCATAGCAGCAAGGAGAGGAGCAGGGTGAGAAGAGGAACGGGAGCAGGTCCCCGCAGCCAGCTCTCCCAGATGCTGCCATTCATCCCACAGCGGAGGGGAAAAGGACCCACACCTCCTAGGCTGGTCTTCCAGCTGCCCCGCCAGGCAGAGGTGCAGGCATTTGCAAGCTGCATTTCTTTTATCACCCCAGCAGATTGAGTTTGCTGTAGCTGTTTGAGGATGACGGCGGTGTCCTACAAGCCAGGGCCATAAATTAAGGCTGCCAAGCACTGGAGCACCTCCTTTTCCTGCTCCCATCCCAGATACTGTGAACGTGCTCTGCACCTGCGCACAGCCGGGGCTTTGGGATCCGAGCCTGAACAGAGCTGCGCCACAGAGAAACTAACCTCTGATCCCTACCAGCAGCCTCACTTACGGGCAATGGAACAAAGCAGAAGAGGAAGGCACCTTTAGCATACCCCGTGTTTGTTACGTGGATTAACACAGCTGGTGCAGGGAGAAGGGGTAGCGATGGATGGAGTAGGACCTTGTTCAATCCATCCCCGTGCCGAGAGAAGTCATTTGGAGAAATCCTGCTGAGCCGCAGCCCCCTTTGGGGAGGTTTTTTTGGGCAGGAGGTCGCAGGGGGAACCCCGGTTTTCTGTGGGCCACACGCTATGAGAAGCCTTACCCGGCCCTCTCAGGCTTTTGGGCAATCATAATTGCGTTGTGCTGAATTTTAGAGGACAAACTCTCCAAATGCAGGCACCTCAGTGGCTTTCTCGGCAAGGTGCCTGGCACCCAGCAAAAACATGCAGGGCATACAAACCCTGTGCTATATTTGCCATAATCTCCACGCAGTGAGTCTCCCGCTGTGAATGCTTTTGAGGAGCTCGGCCAGCTTGCTCGGGTCTCCCAATCCTAGCTGAAGCTGGATTCCAAAAAGCAGTGCTGGATCCAGGGCTTCCTCCCCTGTTCCCTTACCTTGCGTCAAGGCAGGGACAGCCGCAAGCCAGGGTGGGCTGAAGCTCCGCGTGAAAACCCCTTTGGTGTGCACCGCTGCCATCTCGGCAGCAGCGCTCGCAGACCACCCGCAGCCAGGTTTGTGCTGTTCGAACCAATTCCGAGCGATGCAAGCAGCACAATTCAAGAGCGATTCAGAGGCTCTGCCATTGCAGAGAGGCATCCCAGCATCCAGCTGCTGCTCGGCAGCCCCAAATGTCCCCTCTGGTCCCAGCCGCTCGGGCAGCCCTCCCCAAACGCACCCTGCCAGCATGGCTGTGCCCGTCACAGCCGGGGAGAAGACATCCGCATAGCCCTCGTGGCTATTCTAGCCAGAAATCCCCCATCCATCCAGCTATAGGTAGGTGGGTTTTCTTGCTGCAGCAGCTCATTTTGCTCTGGGAGCCATCGCAAGGAAAAACAAAGCAAGCCAAAGCCAACAAAGTCTCTTCTGCAGCGCGGAGCATCCTCCCGGCACAGCTGCCCTCCACCAGCTGACAGAGGCCGAACCTGTATGCGCCAGCCCCCGAGCATCCAGCCCCCGAGCATCCAGCCCCAGAGCATCCAGCCCTTTGGAAAACAAAGCTCCCTGCAGCCCCGCTTCTGCCATGCCCTGAGCCTTTCGCCCTCGCAGAGGACCAGACAATACGAGCCAGCCTCAGACACCGCTCCACGGGCAGGCTGCTTTCAAGGTTAACATGGCCCCTGGGCTGCCAGGCACGATCCTCAGCATTGCCTGCTGCTCCCTAGGCTTCTCGACCATTCCCTGGGGGGTCCCTGTCTTTGCACCCCAAGTTAGAGGGGGTCACTCGTCCCTGCTAGCTGCCTGGGACAGGGACGGGCTCTTTGACACATGCTCATGCGGAGCTGCGCTGCCCACCGGGGAGCTGCTGACACCGCCGCAGTGCAAACGACAAACGCATCCGTGCCCTGAAAATCCAAATATCCTTAACAAAACAGCACCGCACCGCGTCCTTCCCTCCACCAAAACCGCAAATTACTGACCTGTGCACAGAGCTCCCCCAATGTGAGCTGAAGCACTGACATCAGCTTTTGCTGTTGCTCAGGAATTTAATTCTGGGGGAGGAGAAAGGGGTGGGGGGCAGAGCAGGAAGGAGAAGGAACTTATTTATCAATAAGGGAAATAATCACGGATCTTGTAAAAACAACCAGCGCTGCACACAGAAACCAACGTTTATCACTATGTGATAACTTGGGGGGAAGGTCAACTGCTCCCCGCACATCAGGGGAGGTCAAGGGGATGATTTCCAAGGGGCAGCTCAACTCGTCAGTCGCTCGGAGCCGCAGCAGCGAAGCGGTGCCGAACCCATGCCGGCTGCGTTTCAAAGCCAAGGACACGGGGTGCCCCTCTGAGCTCCTTCATCCTCCCCAAACCCAAACGCTCCCCCCAGCACCAAGCAGAAACACCTTCCCACCCCATCCCCTCCCACCCCATGCCACCCTAACACCTCCCCACCCACCCCATACCCTTGGGGACACCCACCTCCCCACCTCCCCACCCTCTCCCCCTACAATGCTGCCCCCCAAACCCCCCCAGACTCCCCATTTCGATGCTTTCCGACCTCATTTTTTTTTCCTTGCGCGCAAACACCCCTCCCCGTTTTTCCCCTCCGGGCACCCAGAGGGGATGGAGAGCCCCCCCCCCCGCCCCGGCCGCCCCCCCCGGCCCGCACTGACCCTGGCGGGGCCAGCCGCGCCGCTCCGCGGGTTTTCCGCTGGCGCGGCCGCTGGCGGTGCCGCGGGGCCCGCATCCCGCACCGGGGCGCGCACCGGGTGCGCACAGCTCCGCGCTGCTCCGCGCCGCTCCGCGCCGCCGGGAATGCGCCGGCGATGAGGTCATGCCTCGGGAGGGAGGGAGGAGGAGGAGGGGGGGGGGGGGGGGGAAGGAAAAAAAAAAAAAAGGAAAAAAAAAAAGAAAAAAAAAGCGTTGACGTCACCCGCAGCCAATCAGCGCGGGAGGAGCTGGGCAGGGTGACGGCAGCCCCGCGGGCGCGGAGAGGCGCGGAGAGGATGCTGAGGGGGGTGCGCGGAGGTGGGGTGCCCCCACCCCCCGAAGTGGAGGGCAGGTGGAGGTGCTTTGAGGGAGGCCGGCCTTCCCGCTGCCGAAATCTGGGTGTTAACATCCACTCCGGAGGCTTTTTCGGGGTCCGGCCTCCGGTCCCCGCTGCCAGCCTCACCCAGCACCCCGCTGGTGGCCACCAAAGGCGGACTCGATGGAGACCAACACAACACGAGGCCGATGGAGGCACGAGGATGGAGGCCGATATGGTGTGAAGGCTTGACCTCAGCCCGGTCTCCGTCATCCCACACCTCAGCAGGACGTGGAGGCCACGTGGCCCATGTGCAGGTGGAGGACGGAGCTGGGGGTTTGTCCTTGGACGTGGCCCGGCAGCTCCAGCTTAGCGAGGGATTAGGGTTTAGAAGCTTTGCTGGCGCTTAGGAAATCAAGGGAACCTTCCTCCCCGCTGCTGATACGGATGCCGGGCGTTTTGGAATTAACTCTCTTCTCTCCAAACACACGGTGTCATTTTTTTTTTGTAGAGCACCAAGGGTGTAGAGCCCCGGCTGCTGGGACACACCGTGATGCTAAAAATCTCGCTGTCTTCTCTTCTGCTGGCACAAAAATCAGTCCAAAGCGTGTTGGTGGGGAAAATTCTGCAAAACCAGGGTTACTCCACCACGTGCCTCTAAACTGTGTGGGTTTAGGTCCTGGTAGCATAACTGGTGGGAAGGTGCTGTGCTAGCACGGGGCCTTGCTTCTCTACCTGCTCTGGAGCACTCGTGGGCTAAAAAAAATAAGAAAGACCCCTTTTCAGGGGCAAAAGAAGGAAAAAGAAGGGATAGGTTGAGCTGCTAACTCCCGCTGAGGTCTGACCTGCAGAGCAAGCAGCAAACAGGAGGAGAGGGGGAGATGCTCCTCCAGCCAGGGGATGGGGGGGACGTGGCTCTCACGGGATGCTCAGGCCCACGGCTGGGCAGCTCTCCCACACCCACTGCTGCTGTGCCGGGCTGGGGGGAGAAAGCAAAACAAATGATTCACGGGCACTAAACCACTGCCAGGATTGCAGGGGCCAGGAGCAGGTGGCGAGGGAGGCTTGCAGAACTTCACCTGACTCTCAAAGCCTCAAGCGAACCCGATTTAGATCCCGACCCCGTCCGACCTGAAAGTCGTGGTTCTGGCTATGCCGAGAAGGGCTCCCCGCTCTCTGCGGTGCTATCAGCGCGGCGTTCAGCCGAGGGCAGGGCTCATGGGTGCTCATCCACGCTCACCAGACCCTCAGCATCCCTACGTTACACATGGGAAACGAAGCAGGGAGAGCTGGGATGGTGCTGTGATGGTCACACGGGCAGAACAAAGCAGCGTCGTGCTCCCGGCTCCCATGTACCAGATGTGAAGCCATTGTCACCGCCAGGGGCCGGGTCCCCCCTCCCCGGCACGCTCAGAATGAGCAAAAACACTGCAGCCAGTTGCTCGTCGCTCACGGGGAGTGCTTTATTTCGGATAAAAAGCACTTCAAAAAGAATTCACCCTCTTCGCCTCACTCTGCTTTTTCCTCTTCCCCAGATTTCAGGCGCATCTGAAGATTGATTGCATCCCAGCTACGTGGTTTGAATGCAAGTTGCGCTAGCACACGTAATAGTTTTTGCTAAAACGTTTTCCAAGACCCGTAATTGCCATCGCAGGCCAAGTGCGAAACTAAAAACCGAGAGAAAGAAACTGCTGCCAAACCGACGAGTCCATCAAAAAGGAGAGACTTGTTCACCAACCTGCAATTGCTTTAAATGCACAAATATATGTATTTTTTACTCTCGGCTGGTGCTCTGTGCCGGGCTATTGGTGCAGCCTGTGAGGAGGAGCGCTACCTGGGGGAGCCCCGCTCGCTGCCTGCCTCCCGCAAAGCCCCAAATGGTGTCACCGCGCTCTGCACAGTGCGTGAGCAGGAGAAAGCCCCGAGCAGCATCACGAGGCAGCCTCGTTTCTCGCAGGGAGGGCTGCACAACGTATCTCTCTTTCTTGGTTTCCCCGAGAAGAAAAATATCTGCCTGCGCCCGGCGTGGCTCAGCACTTCCAGCTGCAGCGCGTGCATGTAGCAGAAGCAGCGAGCGCGCAGCGGGTTGACTGCAGCAGTGCGAGGCTGGGGGTCTGCACGCCGTGCCGCTCCTCTTCGTGCTGCAGCAGCGCTCCTTCTGCAGCCCTGGCTCTGTGCTGCCAGGCGTTCCTGCCAAAGGGAGAAGGGGAAAGCAGCACAAAGTCGTGCGTTGAGTAAATTCCCTTGGCACGGAGCACAGGTCAAAGGCAGGGGATGGGAGGAGCGGGACCTTTGTACCGGGCACGGAGCGAGCACACTGCGGGATGCAAAGCCGGTGGTGGCAGCTAGCTCTCCTAGAGGCTTTGCGGTGACAACCCTTAGCACAGCTGGCCTTTCTCCCTGCAGGCTGAAATGCTGTGGTCATGCACGTGGCTTTGTCCTGGAAAGCGAGGCTGAGTGAGGAATTCACTTTTTGGTGTGCCAGAAGCTGCCTGGGGTCACGCTCACACCTCTAAGGGCAGCAGGAGGGAGAGGACGGGGCCAGGGGAAGGAGAGAGGTGCTAAACGGTTTTGTTTCTGTACAGCCAGGCCTTAAAAAAGGATCCTTGCCCCATGCTTCTTGGGGGCAAGGCATGGTCTTCCCTCTTTCTTCTCCCACTGCTCCTTGCTGCATATGAACCAGCCCGGCTCAGCGCAGGGGTGAGGGCTCTGTCAGCTCCAGACCCTTTTTCCCTGCCCCTCTGCAGGTTTTTGTTCAGCTGCTCACCAGTTGCTAGGATTTTGTTGTTGTTGTTTCCTACGTCGCTTAAACCGTTTTCACTGATGAGAGCATCTGCTGCCATCTGTGCCTCCCCCTCCTTCCCCGCACCGGTCCGGGCGGCGAGCTGGGCGCCGCAGGATCTGTGCAGCCCGATCCTGCCCCGAATACCGGCAGAGAGTGGGGCAGAGGCAGCTCCATCAGCACCCCACTTCTCCCCCTGCATCTGCAGGTCTGCAGCTCCAGCGGTGCTGCGGTGCCCAGCTCCCATGCCAGACCAGGACCCAGTGGCACTCGGCAAGGCTGCAGCTCCGCGAGGCCCGATGAGACACCTTTGAAAATACAGTGGTGAAGGGACTTTGGGAAGGCCCCCCCTTTGTACTGTAATTTGGGTATCGATGCAAAATCAGGGGCTGGCAGCTCTCCCCCTGTGGGAACGCGGAGCTGCTGGGCCGGGCTGGGAGGTCGCTACCCGAATTAGCCGCCAGCGCCGCGCTGCAGCTTGCCCTATTTATCACAGCCAACCCGTGTAGACGTAGGAGAGCCACGGGGTCACGTTTGCTGCCGGGAGGAAATCCAAACCAGTTTAACCCAGCTGGGATTTGCCTGCAAACTGGCTCGGCAGCCTTCGCACGGAGGTGGCATCACCCAGCCTGGGGCTTGCGTAAGCACGGCGGTGTTTGCTCACACGCCAGGGCACCCACACCCCTCTGCTCTGCACGGCCTCGCAAGGTGATTTCGAGAGGTTCCTGGTGCCCAAAGCCACCTTCTTGTCCTCCTCGGCTTGCTGGTGGTGCTGGGCAGCAGGGACCACGGCGGAGCGGTGTGCGGGGGCCCTCTGCCTGCATCCCGCAGCACGGCTGCAGGCGGGCAGGAGCTGCAGCTCCTCGAGCTGCTGGCGGGGCCGTCGGTCTGCAGAGACCACAAAGAGCAGATGTTGGTCCGGGAAGGACCTCGTGATGTGTAAAAATTCAGCTCCGTGTCTCCATCAGCCTCTGCTGATGCTCCGAGGTCCCCCCCGAAGCCGTTTCTTCTCCAGGCTCAGCCTCTCCTCCCATCACCAGCCTTGGCAGCCTTTCCTGAGCCCCCACCAAAAGCCTGTCACGTATGGGGGCCCCAAACCAGGAGCAATATTTTAGACACCACCTAACGATACTGACTAGTGGCAAATAATCCCCACCCCCCCCGCCTTCCCGTTTCCCCCCTCTGGAGCTAAAGAAAAAGAAAAAAAAAGAAATCCTCATCAACCTGCCAAGCTAAATTTCCTGGAGGAATACAATTAAATCTTCATGTGGCAATGCGACCATCACTCCCGATATCAAATGGCTTCCCAAGCCAAGACGGTTCCTCTCTTCCACCCCCTCCGCTCGGTTTTCGCTCCTGCTGCTGAATGCAACAGAGGCTGCGGCTTCGCAGCCAAAAAAAGGTGCGAGCTGGAGAGCGCCCAGTGAAGTTGTGAGTGGCAGAAGTGAAAAGGCACAGAAGCAGCCCTTGAAATCCTCCCTTCTGTTATGTTGGGTGGCAGCCTTGGCAAACCCTGAAATTCCAGAATTTTCCTGTACAATTGGGAAAAAAGAAAAAAAAAAAGCGATGAGAGTACCTGTTGTATTTGGCTGCTGCTTTTCTTTCCTTTGTTCCCTCAAAGATTAAAATAAAATAAAATCAGAAAATAAAATAAAATAAAATAAAATAAAATAAAATAAAATAAAATAAAATAAAATAAAATAGAGATGCGCCCGATCAATTTGCAGGGTTGCTGTGCACCTCAGCCCCTCCACAGCACACTTCAGCCTTGGCACGGAGATGCCTCGTACAAGGTGGGTGTTGCCAGCAACAAATAATAAACGTGAGGGTTGCTGATAATAGTCCACCCTGTCTGTGCCTGACAGTTTGTGCATGCAGAAATGCTGCGGAGTCAGTGCAGTGTTCCCCCTGGTTCATTAAAGAGGCAGTCCGTCGGGGGAAGATGCTGGCAGCCCATTTGTCACGCCGGTTAAAGGCAGGAGAGGCTGCCTTTGGGTTGCTCTTGATTTTTGCCAGCTCTGATTTTTTATATATATATAATTTTTTATTTTTTTTTTGTGTGTGTTCTGAGCAGGGCGAGAAGTTGGGGTTGGCTCCCCGGAATACCACCCGCAGGGTGGCCACGGGGCATGGGGGCTCACAGAGGGCGATGCGCTTCCCGGATTTTTGGTAGTTCAGGAGGTGCCTCCCACTTCAGTCCTGTGGTGACATCTAAATCTGCCCCACACATTTTGGGTTTTAGGCCAATTCTTGCCATGCATTTGAGGCATTTTTCTCTTTCTCTTCATGCACAGAGTGGGAGAGGGGAGGACAACCCAAAGAGTCAGCGCAGCAGACCAGACATCAGAGGTATCTTTATTGACCGTCTTACAGAAATACAGCAGCACTCAGTTTGGGGGGGGGGTGTGTGACTTCCCCAGAAGGTGCCTTCCTTCTCAGCACTGCTGGGCCATCCCGAGGAGAAATCTGCCCTTTAATACACTGGGGTTCATCTGGAGGCTTTGGGACTCTCTGGGGACAGTAAGTTATTTCAACTGGCGGGTGAAATTCAACAGAAATGCATCAGAAAAGGAAAATAAAAGGTGTGTGGAAGGGTGGTGGGCGGCCTGATCACACCTGACGTGCTCTGAGCCTTGCCATCCCACTGGCCTCAGGGTCCCAGGCACGTTGCTTTCCTCCCACCACCCCGCACCCCAACCATGCCCCCAGCCCCGGCTGCACCCCACAGACCCCCAGGGCCATACTTGCAGCTGCGAGTCACACTCAGCTCTCAGCTCCGCATGCCCTCGTCACATAGCTTTATTTGCCATAAAATAAGCTTTTCTTGGTCTGCCTTCCTCCCTGCACTGCTGTACAAGTGAAACCCTTTCCTACAACAGCCGAAATACTGTCTACGGCCAGGAAGAGTAGGCTCAGCTGGGCTGATAAACTCATTTAACTTTTATTTATGTGTTTACTTTTTTTTTTTTTTTTATCAAGGTGGAGTTGTTTTATTTTTTTGCGTCCTTGCTACAGGAAACAACTGCAGACACTTCTGGCATAGAGGCATCCTGGCGGCGGCCGCTGCTGCTGGCCTGGCGCTAGTAGTCGGTGAGGGGGTACCGCAGGAAGATGAAGATGAGGATGATGCAGAAGGTGGCGAGGGCTGAGCTGGTGATGTTAAAAAGCCGGGCAGTCTTGGCATCTTCCACCGCCCCGTTTAAGTCGTTGAGGAGCTTCTTATCCCGGACCTGAGACAGAAAAAAAAAGAGAAGTAATTGGGAGATGTATTGTGCTACTATGTAATACATGAATTAAAGTACTAAAAAATAATAGTGCATCCCCAGGGAGAGCTGGGTGCTGCCGCATCCTCCTCATCGTGCCATGCCATCCTAGCAGCTCTGGGACTTGCATCATCTGGGCCGTAAGGCTGGTGTCTTGGGGTGTTTGGGTGCCCCCTGCTGCACCAAGGCACCCAGCGTGCAAAGCCGGTGCAGGATCCGACCACAGCTCGAGGGCTGGGCTGGCAGCCCTGGGGTACCAAGCTCCTTCTGCAGCTCTCCTGCAGCTGGGGGCATCTCCACTGTTGACTTCCAGCCCTAAAGCACAGGTGCTGTCTTATTATCCTGCAGGCTGGGACACCCGTGGGCTCTTCTTGGGGTGGGTCTCCAGCTGGGTCAGGAGCTTGCGTGTGTCCACACCTCCTCCGGGCTGCCAGGCAGCAGCAGTGGCACTAGCAGGCAGGGGATGGTGTCACCAGGCAGGGGACGGGGTCACCAGGCAGGGGATGGCACCACCAGGCAGGGGATGGAGATGCCCAGCAGCAGACCCCAGACCAGGGGTGCTGTCCATCCCCTCCTAGCAGGGCTCTGTGCCCCTCTCCAAACCCGCAGCCGGCCCTCGGCAGCTGGAGCCCAGAGGCCATGGGGTGGAAGGACCAGGGCCTTTTGCCCCTTTTTGCCTTTCCCGCAGCAGGGTGGGAGCATCCTCAGGATCGTGCAGGGCTGTGCCTCGCTGAGGGCCGTGCTGCTCTCACACCCCGCGCTTGCTGTGGAGCAGGAGCGAGCTGAACACTAGGTGTCGGTGGCAGGCTGTAAAATCCCGCAACCAGCCCCAGAGTCCTCCTAGAAACATTGAAAGCCTTTTATCGACCGGGAGCTTTCTGAAAACATCCTGCGATGCATTCAGACCACGTCTCAGCCACTTCTTTTTTTTTTTCTCCCTCCCTCCCGCAGTGCTGTCCTGAAATCCTGGTGCCGCTTGCCCAGCATGGGGACGGGCAGCAGAGCCCCTCAGTCCCGCTGGGCCGTGCTGCTTCGAGGGACCGAGTCCTCAAGACGGTGCTTCCAGCGATGGAGATGGCCCGAGGGACAGCAGCAAGCCCGTGGCGGCCCCTTTTTGGCAGCCGTGTGTCCAGGATGACTCGCCTTGGGAACATTTCTGGGGATTTCGCATCCTCCTGGAAGCCTGGGGAGATGCTGGGAGACGTGGGGCTCTGCCTTGGGGCAGCAGGCCCTGTGGTGCAGGGCAGCCTCGGGGAACCTTGCTCTGCGTCCCGCCGGGGAACCCAAAGACAAACCCCGCGGAGTGGTGCGGCTGGTGCCTGCTGCTGGCCCCCTTGCTGTGGGACCAGCTCCTCCTACCAGCTCCAGACGAGTGCCAGAGCCCCTGCAGCACATGAGCATAAAGAAGAGGTGTTTCTTGCTCCAAATTGCTCGTGGTCAAAGCCTGGAAGCTGTCTCCTCCCTTCCCAAGGTGGGGACAGGTCCCCAGGGTCACAACCCCTCCTCTCTGAGCCCAGATGTGGTGTTTCCTTAGTCACAGTTACTTTTCTCATTGTCATTTTGACCTTACCACCTTGCCAGAAATTATTAGGGGATTTCGGCCCACGTAATAATAATTTCGGAGAAGGCTCGGGATGCTTATCCTGCACCTGCTGACCTCAGAGCACTGCACGCTCCCCCAGAGCACTGCACGGTGGCTTTCTGGAGACACCGCCAAGGTAGAGCTTAGCTCTGACCCAGCTTGGCAGTTTCTACTTCCCTCCTCCATGTCACCAGCACAAGGTGGCGGTGGCCTTTCCTCCACCCCTGCTCGCCTACCACCTCCCTGCTGCTCACCTTCTCTTCCTCCACCTCCAGCAGGCTGGTCCCCAAGGGCTCTTTCTCTCTGCTCTCCCACCTGCATCCCCTGCCCTTCATCCCCTTGGAGTTTTGCCTTCACCTCCCTCTCCAAGCGCTCTCCTCGGCTCCCACCACCCCGCTTCTCACCTCAGCTCCTTCAACCCCACTCCATGCTTGCACCCACCCACCTCTCTTCCACCGCATGCGATGTGCAAGCCCCCTTTTCCATCCCTGCTGCTTCCCGCTCCCTTTCCACCTCCTTTCCTGCTCCCAGGCTCAGCCCCTCTCATTTTTAGGAGCTGAGAGCTTGCCGGGTGGGTGCAAAGTGCTGCGTCAGCTTCCCGGAGGAGACAAATGGTTTGTTGATAACGAGTCTAAAGAGGCCGTATTTAAGGCAGCCTGGCGCTTAGTATTCAGCCAGCAGCTGGTTGGATGGATGCTTTGGGAAGAGGCTGGTTTGCCTGTAAACCCATTCCCAAGCAGGGCTCTGCTTCCCTCTGCATCAGGAGCTTCTTGCTCCGGAGGGCACCCTCAGGTTTGTTTGCTCTGTGGATTGCCTGGGACCTCTCCAGCCCACGTTTCGCCCTTGTGCCATCCATCACCTGGCTCTTGCCATCAGTTTCTCCCCACCAAAAAACCTTTGCTCCTCCTGAAGAGCGGACTGAGAGCCCGCCTGGGAGGCACTCCCTGCTCCTCGGGGTTAATAAACACTGGGGATTTCTGCCGGTCCGCTTCCACTCGAGAAGGTCAGCGGGCAGCAAGAGGGGGCAGCAAACAGCAGCACCCAAGGCAGGGTGCTGAGGGGCAGGCAAGGAGAGCTCAGGGGGCTGTGCCGGGCCACCCTGCGTCTCCTGGTGGCAGGAAAGCTCCAAGAGCAGCTTCACGGGCTGAAGGGGCCGCGAGAGCTTCTCGCTGCCTTGATCTCCTCACAGCCCAAGCGAAGCTCCCTGATCTGCTTCCAGAGTGTGCAGAAACGGGTGGGAAGGCGGCTGCGTGCTGAGGCACCCGCTGGAACACCTCTGGGGCCTGGGGCACAGAGGAGCCCCTGATTTATTAGCAGCATCAGCCTGGCAAGAGCAGGTGACGTTCATGGCAGCGTGCTGTTTGCGATAACAAAAGCAGTCGCTCCTGAGGTCTCTAGACGTGTGAGTTATTTAAGGGAAATGAAAAAGCCCTCACTGGGGAGCCGTGCGGTGCCACCAGCGTACAGACTGCAGCTCGACCAGGAAACATGGGCTTTGGTGGCCAAGGGCTCTTCCTTCACAGGTCCCAGGGAGGGCTCGGGGAGGGGAAGCCCTATCAGCACCCTGCTCGGGCCCTACGAAGCACAGAAATCCCCCAGGAGCTGGGGTGCAGCTCGCTGCTGCCCCACCGCCCTCGCACCTGGCTGCAGAGGGACCTGCAAAGCCTGGCTGGCTGCAGAAGAGATGAAAACAGGCTTCAGGAGAAGTGCCCCTAACATCCCACCTGGTGGGGACAGCGTTACGGGAAGGTCCCCGATGCCTTCCCCAGCACCCCAGGGGCTCCCCAGCCCAAACCTTTTGCTGCCACCTCCGTGTCCCTGTTTCGTCCCAGCCCCGCAGCAGCCTGAGAGGCACCAAGCTCTCGCCAGCCCTCCTGCCGTGTGCCAGCTCTGACCTGTGTCCCCGAGGGACATTTTCCTGGTGTTTTCCCCTCTGGCAAGGAGTCCCAGCCGCTGGAGAGCTCCCAGAGCAGAGCAGGACAGCTTCTACATGCTCAGCTCGGCTCCGTGCCATGTCCGTGCGGGGACCACCACGTCCACCCCGCAGTTACCGCTTCCCAAAAGAGCCTGCCACAGCCATCTTCTATTTTTCTCTCCCCGATTCAGGGCAAACTTGCCCATTTCTGTTCCCTTTCACCAGTTATTTATTTTCACACCAGATTTTTATGCCCTCTAGACTTTTTGCATACCGATGCTCTGTCCCGGCGCGATGCTCCAGCCCCGGCTTACTTCTGGGCTCACTTTGGGGTGAATCGATCTGTTTCTGTGGCGAGGCCGCCCTGCACGCTGGCCTCCCACAAAGTGCTGCTGCCAGCAGGCACCAGCTAGCCGCTGTCCCCGAGCTGACACGAGCGGGGCCGCCCCGCAGCCCCCGGGCTCTGTGTGCACATTCGGGTGGTTTGGGGCAGGGCAGGGCAGGGCAGCCCCAGGCCCTTTCCCATAGCCACCGGGTGCTCTGGTGCCCCAATCCCACATCCCGGCCTGGCTGCTCCCCCTGCAGCTTTCCCCTTTTGGGGTTTTTTAACAAGAGAAAGGGCAGGAAGCAACGAGGCAGGGTTACTCTGTGCTTTGCCAACCTGTCCCCCTGCCGCTTGCCGGCAGCTGGGTGATGCTGGCCAGCAGCTTCCCCTCCTGCCCCACGACACGATGCTGCCGGACCAGGGCCCGTCCTGCTGAGCTCTCTGACCCCCCCCAAGAGGGGACCGAGCACATCCAGCACGAGCGGAGCCCCCCTGCAGGGAGCCCCCTGCAGCTTTATGTGCCCCTGGGGACACTGGGGCCGGCCCAAACACCCCTTCCCCACCCAAACCAACACCCCCAGCTCCAACACACGTCCCCATCCCAGCACCCAGAGGGAGCATCCCCTCCCGTTGGTGGCAGGGATGTGAGGGACATCCCAAAGCGCTCCCCCCCCCGGTCCCCGTCCCCCCTCCCCGGGGCGCTCGGCACTCACTTTGAGCGAATAGGCCAGGGCGATGAAGCCGAGGCAGCAGAAGTTGAGGTACACAAAGTTGAAGATGGACCAGAGATAGTAGTCGTTGACCTCGGTGGTGTCGGGGTAGATCTCGATGACGGTGGTGGGGTTGGTCATGGTCTTCTTCTCCACCGAGTGCTTGCACGGGACCGCCGGCCGCAGGCTGTCCCCTTTGCAGCCCTTGCTCTCCATCAGCTGCGCGGCGGACGAAGGGGACAGGACGGGGGACGCCTGCCGGAGAGCCGGGGGCTTGGCGATGCAGGCGAAGCAGCCCTGGGGGGGACCCTGGGGGGGCCGGGGGGGCCAGGCCGCCCCCTCGAAGGGGCACGGGGGGCCCAGGGGGGGGTCCTGCGTCCTCTCCGTGGTGGCGGCCGCCGCGGCGTCACCGCGCTCTGCCCTGGTGGAGGGAAAAAGGGGGGTGAGGGGAAGGGGAGACGGGGTGACGGGGTGTGGGGGGCAGAGCGGAGGGGGGGACAGAAAGGGGGGACGTGGGGGGGAGGTGGGAGGCAGAGAGAGGGAGCGGGTGGCGGAGGAGAGAGCGGGCAGAGGAGCGAGGGAGCGGGCAGAGGAGAGGATGGGGAGGGCAGGAGGAAGGGGAGGGGAGAGCAGGGGACCACAGAGCCGTGGCTGCATCTCGGAAAGGGAGAAATTGGTGAGGGGAGAGGGGAAAATTACGGGGCAGCACAGAAAGAAGGGAACAAATCGAGGCACGGGGAAGCGCTCGGGAAGAGTGGGGGGGTGGCGGTGCTGCAGGGAGAGTTGCCAGACAGCCGCGCAGCCCCCCGCTCCTGCCCGCAGCCCTCCAGCTGTCCGGCTGTCTGTCCGTCCGTCCGTCCAGGCCTTCTGCTCCCCGTCCCATGCCGGGATGGGAGCGGGTTGCTGGAGGCCGCCGCGGGGCTTTGCCGGGCTGTGCGGCGGAGCTGGCTCGGTGCGGCACAGCAGCCGCGTCCTCCCTGCTCCCCCTCGCTCTCTCCTGCTTTGGTTTTATTATTATTATTACTATTAATTGTTATTATTATTTGCTGAGCCCTCATCTCTGTGGGATTCCTGATGGGGTTGCGTTTCCCAATCCCTTTCACCTGCCAGCAGTTCCCCCCCCCCCCTCCCTTTTGGAGAATATCGTGGCCGGAGACGAGGAGGAAGAGGAGGAGGAAGAAGGGGAAGAGGGGACGAGGACAGAGAATGGGGAGGGGGGGGGTGGGAAGAGGTTACCCGCCCCTCTAAGCCCCCTTGTAGCCGTGCAATTAGGAGAGAGCAGTCCACCTCTCGCCACCCGTCCGTCCGTCCATCCGTCTCCTCGGAAGGCATGGGGAGGAGAGGCAGGGATACTCACGGGGAGGGATGCGGGGAGCCGCAGCATATCCGGCTCAGCACTGCCTCTTCCTCGCTGCTGGAGCCAGGGGAGGAGGGGACGGCAGCGCCGGGGGGGCTCCCCAGCAAGGGGGGGGCATGCAGAGGTGGGGGGGTCAACGGGCAGCACCCCCAAATGTGCTCCATGTGGTAGGGCGACGAGGACGTGGCGTGGCAGAAGCGAGGTGGGGCAAAAAGTGCCATCCGTGCCCTTGTGTGGATGGAGAAGGGATAAATCCTGCAGGCACCGAGCACCTCACGGTGTTGGCTGCGGGATGCAGGGCGCGTGGCCGCGTTAGGGGAGGGTGGTGGGGATGCCACGAAGGCCGGAGTCGCCCAGGAGGACCTGGTCATGCCCGGGCTTGGCACGGGATCAGCAAAAGGGTTTCTGCCTCCAGTTGCCAACCGTCCCAGGAGCCAAAACCTGGGGTGCTGAGGCTGCTTCCCCTGGGGATGCGGTGTCGGAGAGCAGCGGGTGTGGTGCAGGGACGGCGTGCAGGACATCGGGAGGACGTGGTGGTGGCACAGGGACACAACGTGCCACCCCACAGCCCAGCCCTGTGCAGGTGGATTTGCGGTGGCAGCTAGGGTGCCAGGGAAGGGCGGCAGAGAAATCCCAGAGAAATCCTACAAATGGATTTTTTTTTTTTTTGCAGGATTTTGCAAGGCTTGTAAAGAAGCCGGGTAAAATAAAAGTCTACATGAGCATTACCTGCAGGCAAAGGGAAATCCTCTGTAAGTGCTTTAAGCCTACCCTCAAAGTGCTGAGCTAAGAAATAGTAACTGATTCACTTGGCTTTTTGCAACCTGCAGCTGTGCAAAGCATCCTTCCTCCAGGAGGAATGGTGAAACCCCTGGCAGGCAGATTGCTGACTGCCCGAGGAGATGCTGCTGCCCCATGCAAGCAAGGAGAAGGTCCTAAACACCACGCTGCTGTGTGTGTGTGTCAGAGGAGAAACCAGCTGGACAGCCAACATCCTGAGAAGCAGTCCTGGCTGTGAACTTGGGGATAAACCCTTTAAATGAGCGGGATTGCACTGAATTTCAGATTGTACCATTAATTCCCCTCCTAATGGTAATGAATTGCAAGGTCCTGGGTATTGGCTAACCATTCAGGGCCCCAGAGTGAAAAGTCAATCTTCAGCACGGTGAAAAATGATCATCAGGGAGCCATGAGGTCCCCCAGAAAATTAGTGTCTTTAACAGTCACTAATGAACTGGAAAATAAGGTAAATGATGAAGGGAAAACATCAGCGGATGGCATTTATTTGGTGTAGTCAAGCCTGGAGAAGGCTGTGGGGACATCAGCGAGGTCAAAGCCAGGTGGCTAAGGGGCAGGACCTCAGCGTGGGTGACTCCCAGCATTGATCAGAAGGAAGGAACAAAGCTTCCTTTCGCTCCGTGATCCCCCGAACCTCAAATTCCATTCATGGCTTTCCCCTGAAGTATGCAGTGCCACTGGCAGGACTGCCGGCCCGGATGGGGCACAGCCCCACCTGTGTCTCCGGTCCTCCTCCCTCATCGGCTCCTCCACCTGCAAACAACAGGTTTGCATCAGCTGAAGATGAGCCTGTTGTTTATTTGTCTTGCCAGCGTTGTGTACTGCTCCTCTTCTTAGTGTCAGGCAGGGACGGAGGGCGAGGACAGGAGGAGACGTCAAAGAGGGGACCTGGAGGAGGTAGGAGGAGGTGGCAGGGTGGTGCTGGGGAATGTGGCATGTCCTGATGTGAATGGGATGCTTTAAAAAAATGATGTGAAGAATAAATATATATATATATAATTCTGCATTATTTGAACACTGCTCCTATTTTCTATGGGTCTTTAAAGTTCACATGTACAAGCCCTCCACCTTAAGGGCTCTGCAACAGAAAGATGTTTCCTGTCCCCAAAATAGTTCTCCTGTAATCGAGCCCCTCAGGACTCATTCCTACCCTCCCTAGGATATTCCTCAGTGGGTTGCTGAGCCTCGGCAGCAGCAAGGTGGTCTGCAGCCTGGGAGGGTGAATCCCATCTCCCTGCTCTCCCTTGATTTCTCTCTCCTGTCCTCTGGTTTCAGTCTGTGCTGCATTCCTTTTCCCCTCCCAAAGGAACCTAAAAATAAACAGATCAAAAAAAAGAGCATAAAAAGGAAAAGTCACCAGTCCCAAACAACGTGCTTAGTCATTCGCAGTTATTAAAATAGTTTCTAAAAGCAACAAATTGCTGTGCCAGCCAGAGGAGCACATTACCTCCACCAACAAGGGGCCCGATCCTTCCTTTCCTCATGGTCTGCGGTGAGGGCAGGTCCCGTGGGAGCAAGCTATCAAGTTGTCAGAGACGGGTTTCTGCAGGGATGTTGCAGTAACCGAGGGGGGGCTGATGAAAACCCGAGCATTGGCTGGGCAAGATAACACAGGGCTGTGGCCGGGCTGCCTGTGGGGTTGTGTGCCCTGCTGGAAAAGCACAGGAGGACAGTCCTGGCTCTTGGCTTCTCCAGCTCTTGGCCAAGATCGAGCCTGTGATTGTTCCTGCTGAGGTGCAACATTCAACACTCACAGTGTGATTAAATGCGTAGGCACAATCCACATCCTCCTATTTCTATCAGTGACATCTCCACCCCTTGGGCTACTGAGGAACAGCAGACAGCATGATTGGTTTTTGGGACCCAGCTAGCCCCTTTGGGGTTAGATCCATCCCTTTAACATAGGACAATGACTGATTGGGGTATTAAGGCATCCTGGGGGAATAGAGGCTTGGGACTGTCAGTAAGGAAATCAGTTAAGCTCTCCGCATGCTTAGATCTGCGCTCAGAAAATAGGATGGTACTTGGCTGCATCTGCCTTGCTTATGTAGATGATGTTTTTTTTCAGAGCAGGGATTAGCTCTTATCTTGCACCTGGCATATGGGGCCTTCGTTCTGCATTAGAGACTCCAGATCCCATACAGCAGCGCTAGGACTCAAAAATCACTCAGACAAGAGGAAGGGATTTTTGCTGTGTTTTGAAAAAAAAAAAAACACCACGAAACAACCCTGTTTGTCATCCCAGACTCTCGGAGTGTGAACTCCACATCCTAGTGTGTTTCAGGCTGGAATCAGAAACTGGGTTCCTGCTTTGCCCCCTTTAGGGCCACATGTTGTCCCAAGCTCAGCAGGAGCTTGTCCTACCTGGCCCAGACAACCAGGGAACCAACCAGTGGAGTTGTCACATCACCCTACAGATGCTGGGCTGCTTTCATCACTTTGAAACAGAGAACAGCCTCCCAGCATGTTCCCTGGTCAAAGAGAAGGAAAGGATATATAGAAGTCCACCCAAGAGAGGCACCGGACATACTGACCCAACAGAATTGGGGAGGCAGGCCCCTGACATCAAGAAAGGATTTGGCCCCTCAAACTACTCAAGGAAAGACCAGACTCAGTTAAGGGGGAAAATACTGTATTTCCTTTTCAATTTCCTAGGATGAGACAGTAATTCTGACAGCAAATTAGATTAAAAAAAGTCACACAGTTAGAGTTTGGTTTTAAAATGCAGATAAAAGAACAAGGGGAGGAGACCCAGCTCAGTGAAGGCTATGATTTGTACAGCAAACGCAGTCACATCAAATGAACTGCTCCTCCAGCCTACCCTATGATATGCCACCCCGGGCATGGTTTTGGGCCACATTCCTCCCTCAGGCAGTCACCGTGGCTGAGGACAGACACCAGCCCAGAGCCAGGTTCCCCTGGAGGCTACCCCATGGGCAGCACGAGGCATTGCACACCCCAGGACTGCTGGCACGTTCTGCACTTCCCGCTGGGATCTGATGCGGAACACATCCCAAACCCACCGCCCACACCACATCAGCTCTGATTAACAGGTACCCAGATGCCATCTCACTGTGCTGGATAAATCCTGCAGCTCGGGGATTATTCAGCAGGACCTCGAGGTGCTCAGGGCACTTAATGTGAAGTGTGCTCTCTGGAGAAGTGCCAGAATAGCTGTAGATTTTACAGCATCTATCTTTTTTTTCCAGTAGCACGCTGTTCTCAGTCTGCAACAGATGTCCTCAGGCATCCAAATCCAGGGTTACAGGTCTAAGAGCAGGCGAAAGCAAGCTTTGGAAGCAGCAGACATCACACCCAGGGTTACATGGGACAACGGATGCATTAGGAGTGTGCTCAGGTCTGTCCCTACTGCCCATGCCAGACCCCTCCACAGCATGAGCTCTGGTTATCATGAGCTCTGGTTATAAAGCCAAACCAACCAGCTGCAGCAGGTGGGGACAAGGGACATCTGCAGGCTAGGTCCCCCTAGGAAATCCCTAGCTGGGATTTCACCAGCTGTTCTGTCCAGTCTGGGGTCATCTCTTGTGGTGATCTGGTTCTCTTGCAACCCTCAGCTTTCTCTCACCTCCCTAACCTCAGGACCTGATCCAAAGCGCTGGGAAACCAACATCACTACGTTCTCTCCCTCAGCATGGACTGGGAGTCTTGTGAAGCTCTGTTCTGCTCTCTGTGACTTAGGACACCCGATCATCTTCACAGCTACTTGTCTCCTTGCTCACCCAATGTATGCCTACTGATGCCAGCCCTGTGAAGCAAGCCGCTCTATACATGCAGATCTTGGATCTCCAGAAAGAAGGCATGAACATGAGCGCAGCTTCAGCTCCCACCTCTCCAAAGCAGGAACGCACCTCACTTGGTCTGCAGCACAGAAGGTAAATGAACAGAGCTCTCACTATTAGTTACATGGGAGTGACATACCAGGTACGGGGGTGTTAAACCCTGGGTTTTGGAACCGGGCAGTGGAAGAAGGAGCAAATGCAAGCCCACAGCCTCCATGGCACCCTCCTGCCTGGAAGCCTCGCTGCCTCTGCCAACTGTCTCTCAAGTCTGGGGCAGTTCAAAACACTGAGGATAATGTTTCCAAGTCTCATGTGATTTAAGCTTGTAGATCACTTAGCTGCTTTGGGAAACATTACCTTCAGCTCGCTGGCTCCAGATGAAGTTAAGGAGGAAAAACTGGTAGAAATTCACCAGACCCAAGAGAACTTGGGTCAAGTGGTTTCGCTCAGCCTCCAGAAGAAAGCTGAGCTTTCAGTGACATGAAATCAAGTGACTTTTATTAAATACTACTGTGACCCCCCCCTTGTATTCTTACTCCCTGAAGAGTCCCATTGGCTGGAGCCCCCCTACAAATCCCTGCCCTGTTAGGTCTAATAGGCTCGAGCCAGGCATGCTCGCATCACAACCCCAGCTCTCGCTAGTGTCATCACAACACAAAAGACACACTAACAGAGCCCCTGGGCTCCAAAACTCAACTCCTGTGCATGCTACATGATCCCCCACTGCTCCAGCCCAGGACAAGCTCTCTCAGGACCAAGCCAGCACCAACTCATTGAGAAGAGGTCTAGCGATTGCTTCCTCACCTGTCAGAGGGGTGAGGGACTCCTTCCCCTTCCACTCCCCCACTTCAGTGACAAACCAGAAGTACAACCTAACATGTGGGATAGCTGTCTCCATCCTTCTCCCCCAGTGAAAAACCCCACAGCTCCTCTGCAGGAGCAGGGCCAGCCAGCTGCCTCCCCAGGAGCAAGACCAGTGCTGGGAGACATTGATTCTTAAAGCTGAACAATTTTTCTCAATCTTAAATACCGGGAGATACAACAGTAAGGAGAGGGGCTACTCCAGCTGGCATTATCAACTCAAGATGTCCCAGCACCACTTACTCAGAGGGGGAAAAGTAGCTAGCAGGGCACTAACAATGACTATTTTCCTGATAACTAAATCTAGTTCAATTTTTTCTCTTCCACTGACTGGGTTTCTAATCCTGGTAAGCTTTCTCTACAGCTCCTGTGTGTGCAAGTGTGTGTATGGCGGAGGCAGTGGGGGGGGTCAGGCGCTTAGACACATTTGGCAAAGCCAACAGAGTCATTATCACGGTCAAAGACAGTGTAGTAGGGACCAATGAAGACATCCCCCAGGATCCAGAGCGGGCCACCAGGAGGTGGGACGTCCAGGCCTGAAAACCCACTCAGGCAGATGGTCTCTCCTTGTGCAGAAACCTGGGGAGAAGAATGAGAGCTTCAGCCAAAGATCCCCACCTCTCCCCAACCTCAGGAGCTTGGGAATAACACCTACCAACCCCAGCTGCTTTTCAGCTGCACAGCCCAGGATCTGTAGCTTGTGAAAGCTGTGAAATCTAAGAGACACTGCTGAAATTCTGCGCTAGAAGTCGATCCCATATCATCTGATGGCTGACATGCCAGACCAGTAGCCCCTGTGAGAAGGCTAGCCTAATGCTACCAGAACTCAACAGAAAAGGGCAGAGGGTTTGTAGAAAGCTCCGTAACTGCCTGCCCTTCTTTCCTCCCTGCAACAGAGATCGCATTGTGCAGGGGATCTTGATCCTGCAGGACCTTACGTAGGTTTCCTGGACCCAGCAGCCACTGCCACAACCACAATCTTTCATGCTTTCCCCTCCCTGCCATTAAGTGCCTGTTCTGGCTTTGCTTTTGGGTTTTAGATTTCTTGGTTTAGCTCCAAGCAAAGAAGGCAAAAGTTAGGCCTTGGGGAAAAGAACAGGCTGGCAGAATTTGCCCTGGACGCACCTTGAAGACATACTGCTCTCCGGTGAGCTGGTAGGGCTTCCCTCCTAGCGTGAGCGTGACGACAGGCAGAGATGACACCTTCTCACAGGGGATCACATACTGAAATAGAAACAGCAAAGGCTTCAGATGGCAGCTCCCAAGTCCTCAGGAAACAGAACGATCTTCCCCAGGCAGAACCACATCTTTCCCATCCTCCCCAAATACTCATCTCAGGGTGCAGAAAAAGCTTGAGCCGGGGCAAGCACACTGCTCCCACTCCAGGCTCCAAGCAGGGGACAGAGGGTTTTAAGGACAGTTCAGGGCTGTGGGGATGGAGCCATAGGATGCCAGGTTCAGCTCCCAGCTCTGCTGAGTCCCTAGGATCCTTCCTAGGGGCTCCCTGTCCCTCCAGGATTTCAGGGAGGAGAGACGACCTTGGGAGATTAAGTACGACAGTTAAAAACTTGGCAGGGAAGGGCTGTCATTTGCATCAAATGCATTTGTATTAAAGTGCCTCTGGACTCTCATTAACATGAATCCTTGGCCTCAGCCACAACTTGCACCCCTCTCCCCCACCTTCCAGAGGGGTGGCAGAGGTGACCCAAAGCCTCCCAAGGTTCACAAGACCCAGGCCCTGCTATTTGTCTTATCTCCATCCCAAAGGACAGAGGAGTCCCTGCTATGCAGGGAGCTTTTCCAGGAGTCCAGGCTGGGATCAGAAACCAGGGGAAGCAGGAGACCAGTGTCTCTAGAAGCACCTGGGTGCAAGACACCCAAAAAGCAGGGAGTTTGCAGATGCCACAATGGCCACAGACTCATGCTGTGCCCCTCCCCAGCCTCACCTGGCCCTTGATGAGTGGTTTCGCACCAATTGCTGTCTGCAGCTCCTTCACTTCCTTGGTGGGGCCGGTGATGAGCGAGGTGCCCGTGTCCACGATGGCCTCACAGCCCCCCTTACACAGAGTCAGCCCATTGGCAACATCCACCCTAGGGAGAGATGCCCAGAGAGGAGACAACCCTTAGAGATGTCCCAGCAAAAGTGGCAGCAAAAGAAGAGCTGAAAAGGGGAAAACTGAGCCTGGGCAGAAGGGACACACATGGAAGGCTGCACCAGATACTTATGGAAGGTCCAGGGGAAGGATGAGCGCTCAGAATTTTGATGCAGCATGTTTGTTTCTCTACCGTGCACAGCCCCTCCGTGCCTCCAATTAAACAGAGGCCTTGCTACATGACTGTGTTTCTGCAGACACCCTGGGACTGCTATCTGCATGCTGGTGCAAGCACCGCAGCTGATGGGCACACGGACAAGCTAAGGGTGATGCATTAGGGGCTCTCAAATCCTGGTGCTTCTCATAAGTTTGTGCTACTGCTAAAAGCAAAGGGTTAACCAGGTGCTGAGACAGCTTGGGGGGTTGTGGGCAAGGGAAGGATTCACATACATTAAAAAGGCAGGAGAGGAGCTGCTTGGCTTCCTTGCCTGCATCACATTTCACAGCAGTGCAGACAGATAAAGCCCTCCAGCCTTGATCTCTGCAGACATTGCCAACACAGCATGGCTTGGGGAAGATGAGAACTAAGACCCTGCGCCAGGAAGGGCAGCAGTCCTTGGGAAAGAGGCACGCACTGATCACAGGCTGCTTCTCAGCTCCCATCACGTGGTAGAGCTCAGAATAGACAGCGGGGCTCGCCGGCCGGCAGCCCGCTCCCCTTCCCCCTGCCTCCAACAATGCATGCTGATTGCTGCGCCGTGCCCTTCAGGCAAGGGCTGCCTTCCTGGGGCCTCATCCTGCTCCTCCGCAGCTGCTGGCAAGCAGCTCAGCAACATTTAACACATGGGAGGCCTTCAGCCCTGCACCAGGCATGAGGAACGCAGGGCTGTCTGCACACACAACAGGACTTACGCATCCATGTGGACCTGCCAGTAGGCTTTGCGTGTGACGTTCACCCAGCTGAAGTCGCCGCTGTAGTATTTGGGGTCAGTGCCCCCAAGCAGCAGCTCGCCGCCTGGCTGAGCTGTGGGGTCTCTGAAAGAAAAACCAAAAAATCACCAACATCAGAGGCAAGGTGAGGAAAACCCCTCCAGGTGTCCCTGAAATACACACCAGGACATTTGGGGGTTTATAGCACTGTGCTCATAGTGTTGGAGATAGACAACTGGTATTGAACTATATTATATCAGTGTAAGGACAGGTACTCTGAGATAGGCTGAGGTGAGGAAGGGGAAACTGGAATATTTTCCAAAGCACACTGCATAGGTTAACTGTGCCCAACTCTGCTGCAGCCAGTGGCCTCAGAGCCGGATCCTCAAGGTTGCTGTCAGATAAAAGATTGCTGCTGAGCAGATGGGAAGAAATATGGTGATGGGGGAGGGATGGCGCTGGAGCTGCCAAAAGCAGCCCTCTGTCCTCCCCTCTCCAGATCTGCTACTTTTTTGGCTGAAGTGGGTGCTCAGAGTGCCCTGGGGTGGGCAGCACTAGGGGGAAGGCACTACAGAGCTTTCCCAGGGCAGGAAGGAGGATCAGCCCCATCAACAGTGTTTGTATGAGAAGACAAGGCCACGTTGCTTGTGGATTTTGGCTGCAGGCTAGGACTGCATTCAACCCTCTAACTCGTGCTGCTTTAGCTGCACGCAATCTTGTGATCACAACCCTCTTTGTTTTTATTTCCTCTGGAAAGATCCTCCCTCTCTTCATCAGAAGCAGCAATCAGGTAACAGATCTACCCAGCTTTTTGATCAGTAGAATGGCTGCTTTTCTGCTCCTTTTCCTTACTTCACACTGACACAGAAAAGGGTTTGGCCCTCCTGCTCCAACGACTGACTGGCTGACTGACACCTCCCCAACAGTGCTGGCACAGGTGGGGCTTGTCCTGGCAATGGGATGTGGTACAACCAAACCCAACAGTACCTGTTCAGGTAGAAGGAGAAGATGTTTTTCTCAATCAGCTTCTGCTGCATGACGTTATCAAAAAAAGGAGTGACCTTGTCCACAGAGATCCTGGGGAATGCCATGCCCAGGATGCCATCGAACTTGGCAGCAATGAAGGTGATGCCCGGCTGCTTCACGGCCTCCCCGAAGATCTGGTTCTTGATTTTCAAGTTCCCGAGCTGCATGGAGATGGGGACAGAAAAAGAAACATGAAAAAACCTGATCCACAGGACCAGGGTGGAAATGGGGCCTTGCTGAACACAAGCGCAACACACCACCATGCTTTTGCCCTTGCATCTGATGCCCTTGCATCAAAAGCAGACATCCTGGTGCCACTCTGCTTGGTGGGGAGAGTCCACTCTGGTCACCCAGTGGCACCTTGAGTCCCTGCAAAGTCCAGCATGTCCCCACGGGCAGGAACTCTGCTCACTGTCCACCTCAGTCAGCCCTTCTAGCCTCCTGCTGGGTCCTGGCATTGGCCATGCCATTTTGCAGCTCTTCCTCGTTGCACAGATGGCACTGTATCACCTCACGTTCCCCTACAGCCCTTCCCTTATTGGCTACTGCATCCTTTCCCCCCAATTTGAGCAGCTCTTGTGCTGCATCATTCCTCAACCTGGGCTTTTTCTAACTCATCTGTGTCCCACCTCCTTGGGTGCCACATCCATACCTAGTTGGGACCACAAGTCCTCCTCACCTCTGCCAGACTCAACCATCCCAGTATAATAAATATTCTCAAGGTATTACTTTATTTCCAGAAAGATGACCAACTTGCAGAGACCTCCCATGGCAAGGGAAGACCCAGCCCAGAAAGTGAGGTTGGCACAAAAGCAGTAATCAGAACAAGGTGAATGCAAAGGTTGTGTCTGTCACCAGCCACGAGAAGGACTGATGTTCTCCACTGGAAAGCTGAAACACCTCTCCCCCCTCACTGGGGGCAGATCCCCAGGAAGAAGGAAATTGCAGAAAGCTGTCCTGTTGGCAAAGCCACCCAGCTTCTGGCTCACCACAGGCAATTTTAGCATCTGTGCTAGGACTCCAGCAATTGGCCCTGTAGTAAACAAGGCTGGACTGAAAAGCTTGGTCTCTCCCACCTGATGGCAGATAACGATCCCTGTAAATGACAAACATCCCCTCAGGGTTTGACAGCCTGTGACCAGGCAGGCAGCGCTGGCTTTAATGGTATCTGCAGCTTCGAAAGGGCAATTCAGCCTTGCAATAGCTAAAGCCACACGGCAGGATGTGGTCCAGAACAGCTCACAGTAATACATCCGCTCACAAGTCCTAGAGATCTCAAAAGCTATTTCAAAAGGTTCTGCCTCTTGAAGCTGAAATGCAGAGAGACCACTCTCTACCTAGGGCAGCCACTCAAAGCTGGTCCTGCAGCAGCTCAGAAAGCTCAATAAGGCTTCCACTGAAGGAAAATAGACGATAAGACTGGGTTTGTTTGAAGTCCTCCTCAAGAATGCAGAGAAATTGAAGAGGGAGGCAAATAACAGCCTGGCAGTGAGGTCTCAGCAGGCTTGTTTAAACTCTGCCCATGCTCAGTCCTGAGCAGGACTGAAATCCAAGTGCATAATAAGTGGAGTGCTGGTGCCAGATGACAGATCTGCTGTCTCCATCGCTCAGCTGGCTCTCAGCCAGACACAGTGGCCACAAGTTTTTATCAGTTGAAGCATGAGGTGAGCAGTGAAGACAGATGAAGGTGAAGGCACCCAGAGGCACTAAGAGAGGTGGAGAGGGCTCCTCCTGCACCCATGGGCATTACCTCTGCTGTCCTTGAAGGACACCCTAAGGTTGGGCTTCAACCACAGCCAAGACTCCCCGTCAGCAGAGGTCTGACTGGACCTGCTCTTTGTGGGCGGGCAAGCAGAGCAGTGCCATGGAGCATCACTCCTCCACAGAGCTGGAGCTCAGCACCATCTTTGAACAAAAGTCAGGGCTGAGTGGCAGAGGGACTCAGGGCCACCCACCAAGCAGTGCCTTTCAGCAGGGTGGCAGTGCTACCACATGCTTCTGCAGCTCTTTCCACCCATCTGGACAGCAACCCCAAAGGTTGTTTCAAAGTGTCTGCACTTCAGAACTCCAGACTGTGAACTTGCCTATGGAAAGGAAAGCAAGGTGCCAGCACTGGAAACATCTTGGCATCCAAGCTGAAGGTCCCTGAACCCACCTTGCTCCCCTGCACCAGAAGAGTGATGCTGCCCAGGACCCGTGCAAGAGGTTTCTTTTGCTCCTGCCCAGACAGAAACCAAATGCTACCAGCCGTGCTGTTTGCCGACAGCCATCCCCACTCCCCCAACAAGCTCAGGCACAAAATCCTTCCTCTGTGCTGCTGGGAAGCAGAGAGCTAATTAGCAGGCAGGCATTAGGGTGATAATTACAGAAAAAAAGCTGCAATTTGCCTTCTGACTCACTTCAGCCCCTGCATTAAGCCGGAAAGTGCCTAAACCAGCCCACACTTTCACAGGACAATAAAGCCTGCTGTTCGCCTCGCTGCCCCGCTCCATGACCGCAGGAGCAACTTCCAGACCTTGTCCCAGAGCACCCAGCCACTCTGCCACCAACCCTGCTGGCAACAGCCAGCAGCACAGGGCCCAAGGCAACATCTCTGCCTGTGTTTTATAAGGCTGGCATAAGAAACCATTACTGCTACTTGCAAAATGTCTTTGTGCAGCAAGAGGCATGGAAAAGCTTGGGCGGAAGGCCATTGTCTTGTTTTTCGCTAAGTTAAACAAAGAATGCAGGAAACAAATTGCACAAGGTGAAACTGAAAGGGTTTCAAACTGGTAGGGCTGCAGGAGGTAGAGAGCAGGCGTGAAAAGCTACTGGTGGCCCCCATGGCTCTCCCTCACAGCCCCCACTGATTTTCAAGATTCAGTGAGCCCATGAAAAATCCTCTCCCCCAGAGATGGACCTGTACCAAAGGTGGTAACTTTCAAGCTGGTGGCAACTTCATATGCAACACACGAGCCACATCCGGTGTTTCAAGGCTAGCTTCAAGTTTTCCTGCTCTAAGGACAAGCTATAGAGAGCTTGCTCCTTGCTTGCCCCCAGCTCCAGGCTCTTCTTTAGCTTGGATGCTTTTCCTCCAATCCTTATGAAATCGGTAAGCCTACACTTTCCAGCTGAAACTAACAAAACCAGAAATACCTAGATTTCTGTGCCTACTCAAAACGCTTGGTCTCCCCACCCTAAACAAACATAGGCTTTTATTATCCCAGCAAGGAGTGCCAAGTAACCTTGGAGCACATGCCATGCACTTTCAGCAGCTGACACACTTGAGTTCACTTGTCCCTGGGAATACCCAGAGTCCCACGGGCAGGGTACCCACCCTTCACAGGGCAGAAAGTTCAGCCTTGTTCACTGAAAAGGAAATTGAGACAAGAAACTACTAGCAAACCAGCTACCACCAGCCAGTCCAGCAAAGAGAACGCCCAAGACATCTGAACATGTGAGCACCACTCCACATGGAACGAGGATGGGGCTGGCTCCACGGTGGCAGAGCCCATTTCTGCTTGGTGTGGCCATCAGCTGCCCACAGGGATGTCTGCTGCCATGACAGCAGCCAGCAGCAAGGTGGGCACCCCCAGCAACCCACAGGGTTGACATGCACTGAGGCTGGGAACTTTCCAGGGTCAGGAAGAAGAGGACAGCCAGAGCACATCTGCAGTACATTGTATGTATGGCTCAGGCTCAGTTCTGCTTTTTCTGACCCTCCGGTTAATCCCTTCCCTGCCTGCCTTTGCTGTAGTCACCTCCTCACTTCAAAGCACTTAAAAACACTGGGCTGAAGCATGCTTGATAGGAGTGGGGCACTCCAGAAGTGAGACCCATTGAAGTCAAACTGCTTTGAGTGCTTTTACCAAAAGCTGGCCGGGGCGGCTGGGAGAAATGCAGCCATTACTCACCGTGACTGTGTCCTGGCTCAGGTATCCTGAGAGGCTCCCTGTCCCATAGTGGATGGCAAACTCCGTGCCGTTCTCCACGTAGGTGCTGGATTTGGAGGCATCGTACTTGTGGTGTAGCACTGCAGCCCGGGAGTGGGAAAGATGGACATATGGCATTAATTCTCCTTTACACATCAAACGAGCGTCAGTCACAAGTGAAAGCCAACCCCAGAAGTAACACTGGAAACACCTGCACTGCTGTTTGCCTTCCCCACACCAGCCACAAAACTTTTGCTCCTCAGTACCCAGCCCCACAACCCGCCTGGGGCACCAGGACAAGCAGAGGCTTAGCAATAAGAAAGCAGGTTTGTCTGCAACGAGAAGGTCTGGGGATCAGGTGGGGTGATCTAATTTGGCACTTCAATAGGATTTGGCCACAGCACGTTAAGAGCTTGGAGTATATGTGGCTAGTGCATCAGGGCACATCAGGCAGCAGAGAGGCAGATGTCCCCATGGCTGCCCACAACGCCATGGAGAGCTGGGGGGCTTCAAACAGTCTGCTCCACACACACAAACATCTTCAGTTTATGGATTTGTGTTTTTTTTTTTGGCTAAGGCTAGCTAGAATTTTTATACAGTCATTGCTTTTCTGCACACAACACAAAATATTTTCTCAGAGAGCTGGGGCTTCCCCCTGCCCAGGGGGCCTGTCCCTGTGAAGGGGGTGGAAACTAACATATCCCTGTTTTGGGGCCTGGCAAGGCATGATAGAGCTGTACAAGGAGGGCACAGGTCCAGGTTTCCTCCCTGCCCTTGACAGCCGCCAGAGGTCACCTCTCCTGCTCACATTTGTTGGCTCCACAGGGTTCTCCACTCTGCTTAAGCTGCACAGCTGGGGGCTTTTAAGGGGCACTTTGCCATAGCCACATTTGACACCTGCATCTGTGGAGGTTTATCACATAGTAACACCACAGAAGGGGAAAAGAGAAAGCATGTGATTCCTTAGATGTTCTCATCCCAGAAAAGAGCATCTACCTGGTTCTCATTAATTATAAAATCTATGAACATGTAGGCACATGCTCCATGCAGCAATAAAACAGAAACTAGGACAGTTTCTATCAGATCTGGCAAGAAGCTGATTTTTTTTCCCCCAGCATTGCGCAATGGGACAACAGTCTATAATTTGGGGAGAAACCCTGCGACCTGTGGAAGTGCTCATTGGTTCCTGGCTGCAGGACTGAGGCTGCTCAGGAAGGCTGGAGCTTGTGCGTGGGTGATGATGAGAGGAGAAGAGAAGCTTTTGGAGACAGGGCGTGAACCGGAGAGACAGGGAGGGCTTGGCACCATCTCAAACCTCTCCTCCCAGTACAGATCCTCCCTCCAGGTGGATCAGCAGGGTCTACCATCTGCACAAGCTACTCTGCACTAGCCAAGCTGTCCCCTCAACAGGCAGGCATGATAACGATGCAAGCCAGGGGCTTTCAGCTAATCATTGGGGTGTGGGATCTGCATTTTGGTCCTGATGTTGATGCCTACGCCGTGCATGGAAGGATAAGCCATCCCACTTACAGCAGGCGATGTCCAGCAGGTGACAGTGCACAGACGGCACCCACAGGTTGGAGGAGCCAGTGTCGAAGACCACAGTGAACTTCTGCGGAGGGGTCCCGATGCCAATCTCGCCATAATACTGGGCCTGCAAAAAAGAGAAAGGGGCCTGTGAGCAGAGGTGCCCACTGATAACAGGGCGTGCCCTGCAGAGCTGCTCTGAGCTAGGGAGATAACCGCTGCGGTGGCAAGGGACAGGCACCAGGAGCCCCAGCCAGAACCCGCACACAAGGGCGGTGGGTGTCCTGGTGGTTTGGAGGCTCCCAGGGAACACAAAAGCATGTAACAGCAAGAGGAAAAATCACAGATGTCTTTCCCAGAGCTTTTTGGAACAAAAATGGGGATTGCTTCTTACGTAAACATTGTCCTCCTCTCACCCATGGCAGTGACATGCTCCATAAGGGAGGCTCCCTCAGATGTTCAAATCTGATTACAGCAGGTGGGAAAAGGATAATCAGGGAGAAGCAGGACAGGCATTTGTAGGGAACACTTTTAGGGCATGAAGACACAGCAGAAATAGGAAGGTGGGCAGGCAGAAACATGGTTCACAGCAGGGAAGAACAAGACAGGAGGAGGCCAGGGCAAAGCACCTGCGTTGTTGAAAAGCCAGAACAGCACAAGCTTGCCGGGAAGCTGCTGTGCTGGCAAGTCTGGGGGAAGAACTGCAAGTCACAAGCAGCTGGGCCTGCTGCAGCCACAGGGGTTTTCAGTGCTGGCTGGTGAGCCCCTGGGATGCGTGGGAACTGAGTTTTTGTCTGGGTGTACTCAGTTAAAGGGGAAAAATCCCAAGACAGGATTATCAGAGCTGCCTGCTTGGAGCTCACCTCCTGAACAGTTAGCCCTTTGGGGTTGCTCCCTGAGTAATTAATAACCCATTGCCATTAACCGCAACAGGGAACCAGCGCTTGCTTCCACTACCTCTGGAGTCACCCCACCTAAAAATAACCCGCTACAAGTTTCCACTCCGCCACCAACAGCTACCATCAAGGTCAAACCCCTTCCAAGTGACAGGATGTTTAAACTCACAGGCTGCTGCCAAACAAAAATGGCCAAACCATTGCACGACCAGGCTGCAGTGGCCCCATAAATCCCATATATAGACCTGTTGGGGAACATATGGGGTGGGCAAGGTGTAGCTGTGCCTTTTCTCTAACTAGGAGGGCTCCTCAGGCTTTGCTGGGTGTGCAGGGTCCCAGCAGTCCCTTATCTCATGTCACAGGCTCTCTTTGTTGCCAGCAACGTTTCAGGATGCCCTACTTCGGCGTGGGAGCTTTCCCATCCCTCCTACACTTAAGACAGCATTTTTGCTGGGCATGCTCTGGGGCAGCACCTGAATTTTTGGCAAGGTTCCCCAGCAGCCCTCACCTGGAGCATCTCCGGCGCGCCAGAGTGCAAGGCAAACATCCCAGTTCCGACAGCACGGGGCTCGGCAGCCCCACGCCGTGGTGCAACAGGCTTTCGACATCGCTGGTTAAACACTCGCAGCCCTTCCCCAGCAAGGTGCCCGGTGGGGACAAGGCCAGCCACATGACGAGCACAAGGAGCAGGGCCAGCACCTTCCCTTTCCCCAGGCAAGGGCTGTGCGTGGGACGCCTGCCCAGGCAGCAGCACCTGCGCCGTGGGGAAAATCTCATCTTTATTACCTGGGTATTATGGGATGGATGATTTTCCATGCAGAAGAGGATGGGGGGGACAGATTTTACACCTCCACATGACAATGCACAGTGTGGCATTGCCAAAACCAGCCAGAAGAGGCTAGGAACACCAGCAAGCACACAGGCCCCTACTTACAACCATTATACACAGCAATTAGGGAAAAAGGAAAAGAAAATAGGTCACAGGAGCTGCAAACACAGCAGCTCCATGGCACCAAGCTTATTATTTTTAAACTTCTTAATGATGTTAAGCAACTGCAAAAGGCTTGGAGGGGCCCTACAAGTCAAAGCAAGAGGATAAAGCTCTGTGCACAAAGTTTCTCTCCCTCCTTCAGCTTTCGGCAAGGCCAGGCGCCCTGCTGGGGTACTCACATCCATGTAGTTCTTCAGGATCTCCGGTGTGGGCTCAGCCAGGTCAGCAAAGCCCAGCTTAAACTTGAGGAACTGGGTGACAGCATTCATGTCAGGGATCTCACTGCCCACCTCAGTCAGGACACGGCGCATGGAAGGGAATTTGGTCAGGGGGATCCTGCAGGATGAGACAGCTGGTTAACAGGGGCTTCTATAAGGGGGCGATTATGGGATTTACACACTCACACTGCCTCCCTCCCTATAGCCCCCTTGGGAACACCACCCAAGTGCAGGGTGCACACACAACACAGGGACCCCCAAGCCCCTACAGCCCTCTCCTCCCTCACCCACCCCAAAACCAGAGGGGAGGTGGGGAGCCCTAAAACCCCACTTACAACCAGATACACGTGGGGGGGAACCCAAATAGGGGCACCCCCCAAGGGGCAGAAACCCCAATAGCAGCAGCCCCCAGCTCCACTATTTGGATCCCCCAGCACAAGCCCAGGCAGGACCCCGACTCCCATCCCACAACAGCACGAACCAGGGCCCCCACCCCACTCCAACACGAACCAGCACCCCCCGCCCCACGCGTGCCCCCCCCTCACGGGAGCACTCCGCAGCCCTCCGCCCCCTCGCAGCCCCCCTTCCCCCGGCCCCCCGCGGCCCCTCACCGTATGAGGGCGGCGCAGGGCCCCAGCAGGGCGGCGAGGAGCAGCAGCAGGACGCGGGGCCCCATGGCGGCCGCAGCACGGAGCCGTCCCCTCACAGAGCCGCGGCGCCCGCCCCACCCCGCCCGCGCCCCCCCCTTTGTAGCCGCGGCCCCGGGCCCGGTCAGCTGACGGGGAGGGGCTGCGCACGTGTCACGTGACGGGGGGGGGGGGGGCACAGCCCCGGCCCCCCCCCCTCGTTGTCTGCACCCCCCCCCCCGTGACTCAGCCCGCACGGAAAAGGGGAATAAACACCGGGAGGCTGTCACGAGCGGCCTGATCTTGGTTTTAGTGCTTTTTTTTTTTTCCCCATTTTGTTCTTTTTTTTCTTTTTAACCCCCATTTTTCTATTTTTTTCCCCCAGTTTTTATTTTCCTTCCGTGTTTTTGCTCCTGACCCCCCCCCCCGTCCCCCAGCACACAGAGCACCCCCTGACACCTTGCACTGGGTCCGCCCATCCCTCCAGGCTGATTTAATTTTATTTTTTTTAAATATTTTAATTTTACATTATATTCTGATTTATTTTCATTTATTTCTTTTTATTTTCATTTATTAGTTTTTAATTTGTTTTTATTTTATTTTGCTTTTATTTACTTTTAATTTATTTTGCTTTGTTTTACTTCATTTTGTCATGTTTAGCTTTACTTCATTCCGTTTCATTTTACTTCATTTTACTTTTTTTTACTTCATCTTATGTTGTTTTACTTAATTTCATTTTATTTTGTTTTAGTTCAGAGGGGGGTTCATGGGGTCCTTTCACGCCCTGGATCACCCACCCAGAAGGAAACCCCCAAAATTTGCGTGTTCCTCCCCAAAACGCCGCCTCCCCCCCGGGTTTTGTGCCGGATGCTCCATCCCCAGCTTGCCCCCATCGCTCCGTGCCACTTTTGGGAAGTGATTTTGGGAAGTGCCCCCCTGGGACCCCTCCTGCTCTCCCTCCCCACCACTGCCGTCCCCAGTTTGGGTCTGTGCCACAAGTGCCACCAAAAGCTTCTCATCCAGGAGCACCCACCGCAGCCCCACACCCAGCTGGCTTAACTTTTTGGGGCACTAAATCACACCATTGCCTCCCCCCCCAAAAAAACAAACAAACAAACAAAAACTCCATAAGCTCCTTTTGGAAAAAACAAAAGGGGCCAGGATGGCGTCTCGGGGCCAAAAATAAAACAAAGCTGCTCCCAGCAAATCCTCCAGCGAGCCTGGCCACGAGGTCCCGTTAGTCCGGCCTGGGCGCTGGCCAGGGCCCGCTTCCCTCCTGCCCCGCGGGCACGTGGCCGGGGCGAGCGGCTGACCATGAGTCAGCAGAGCCAGCACCCGTGACTCAGCAAACCCTGCTCGGATAGGATTTGGGGACCTGGGGCTGAGGGTCCCGGTGGCCCCGGTCCCTGTTGCGTGGGTCCCGAGGCAGCGGGAGGTGTCGCGCCTGCCCCCCACGGCCTGCTGCCTGTCACGGGGTGGGTGGGTGAAGGGCCTGATCCTGATCGCTCACAACACAGGGGTGGCACTGGGCTGCAGCCCCTTGGGGCGCTCCCAGCGTCTTGTGACGAGCGGGAGAGGCACAAACCCTCCTGTGGAGCTGGAGGGGAAAGGCGCTGGCGCCCCGCATGCTCCTCTGCATGCGTTTCCCATCCAACCGGCCCGGCCCTGCATCGCGTGGCTGTGGACTGGGGGTACAACGATGCTGGGGCTGCACCAAGTGTTTTTTGGGGTGTCCCCGCGGCGTTTAATCCAGCTCCAGGCCTCGGCACCCATGGGTTCAGAGTTGCCACGGCTGCACCCACATGCACCTGTCCCCGGTGTCACTTTGGTGCCACTCAGCATCTCTACGAGGGATGCAAATGTGAAAGGTTTTGCTCCCCCCGTGACGTTTCCCTTCTCGATGCCGTCCGAAAGCGAGCGGTGTGCAGGCACCGCCGCGGGACGTGGGTGGCGGGTGACGCGCCCCTGGCAGCGGGCCACCATTTTGCAACCTTTTGCGATTCCCAAGTCAAATGACTCAGCCCCGGCGCAGGATGGAGGAGCGCCTGCTCCTGCGCACCGGGGTCCCCTCCACAGGTGACACCGGCAAGACCGGGTGGGTCTTGTGCTTTGGGCAGGCGTGGGGCGAAACGGTTAAAAACACCGTGCCTCCACATCAGCGGGTGCCAATGTTAATGGATGCTGCTAATTAGCAGCGCCTGATTCACCAGCCCCAAGCACAGAGAGGAGCCATGGTAACTTTTTCCCAGCACGGTGCCAGGACCTCGCCCGTCCCCAGCGCCATCTCCTAAACCTGTGGGAAACTCACAAAAATTCACTTTTTGACACAAAGGCGAGGGAGAAGGGCTGAGGAAGAACCACCCGTGATGGAGCTGGCTGATGGGTATCGGTCCTGTGCCATCGGTGCTGACTGGCTGGGGCTGCTTTGGCTGCAGGGCACACACATTAACACCCTTCTGCTGCCAGCAGGGGCTGCGGTGACCCAGGGGAGATGCTAAGTATGGCTGCCACAGAGCTAGCCTGGGTGGCAGTTGTTCCTTTGGTGTCTTGCTGCAAACCCTAATCCCGGTGGTAGGTGAGGATAGTTCACTAGTGGCCACAGCTGGGAGACTTGAGCTTTTGCATGCCTTCCCTGAGTTATTTCCCCTGAAAAAATGGTTTTATGCTGCAAAATGCTTAGGGAAATGCCTGTCTTCGAGCCCATGAGCGACCCTGGTGCCTTCACCCACGCTGGGCTGCAGCCAAACCTCGCATCTCCTGTCCCCATTTCCTCCATGTCCGTGGCCCTGCCCAAAGCCCCTCCACCCCCGCGGGGGCTCGAGCATCCTTCCCCACCCCTGTCCCACCGCCCCCGCAGCCACCAGCTCTGGGGCCACGCCTGGCACCCACCATGGGGACGCATCCTCTCCTCGGGGCAGGGAGCTCACTGTATTTGCCTCGCCCCGATTTTTTTTATTTATTTATTTTGGCAGGAGCTGCGTGTGTGTACGGGTGACAAGAAGCCCGGCGGGCAGCTGACGGGATGGGTGGCAGCGGCAATGATGGAGTCGATTCATTGCCTCCCACGCCAGGAAGCGATGGGCACCCCATGCGCCCGCATTGCATACCTTGAGCAATGCCCCTGCGGGCACCTGGCGAGAAGAGCTGCCGTGGGACAGAGCCGGGCAGGGGTGCAATCAGCATGGGCACCCCCTGACCCCAGACAGGAAGCCCCAACCCAAATGAGACGTGCCTCCAAGCAGGCATAACGAGGGTTATCCCTCTGATTTTTCTCACCAGCATTATTTTTAATGATTTCCTTTAATTTCTAACCCAGTCAGTCCCCCAAAAGCCCATAGGTTATGCAATTAGAGCACCTCTGTGTGACAAAACACTAAATCCCTTTGGTTTGGGGAGGAGGGTTGGCTTGGAAGGGTGAGGGTCGCTTGGGAGGGATACGTGGTGGAAATAAAAGAAAAAGTGGAAGACGCTGTTGATAGCTTTCTCCTTTTCTGGGGGTTTGCGTGGCTGATTGGAGCTACATCAGCATGGAGGGAGCTGAGTCGCTGGCTTAGAGTTAGGGTCCCAGGGGTGTCCCAAGCAGTGTCGGGTCAGTGACTGGGGGGACAGTAACATGAAGCAGCTCTGGCTGGGGCTATGTGGGGTGCCAAAGCCCTTGCTGGAAAGCAACAGCCAAAATTAAGTGCAGGAACCTCCTTCTGCACCCCTCTGCACCCCTTGCACCCTTGCAAATGCCTTGGAAAGTCAAGACCCAAGGAATGTCCCAAGCAATGATGATGGCGTTATTGTCCCAACCTTTAATGAATTTATTGCAGGTGTCTGTAAGATGGAAGCAAGAAGTTTCCCCACACGACAGGTGGCTAAGCTGCAGCAGTGCTTGCTGGAGGCTGTTTCTGACGCTCCACCTTCGGAGCAGGGCAGGGAAAGCCACAGGGTGACAAGCCTGAAGCAGCAGCACTTGGTTCTGCGTGAAGCAATCCCCCGAACCCCGTGCTTCCTTCCTTTTTTCCCCATTTTGGGCACACGTTGCCTTGTCACCCCCCTCCTGCCGTGCTGACAGTGCTGGAGGAAGGCACGCGGCCCATTCCCCTTGCCTCAGCACCTCGCGGCCTGCCACCGCTCACGTGCTCCCGTCCCCAGCCGTCTTGACTCAGCTAATCCCCCTCACCCAAGACATTGACCGAGCCAGCCTTAAATGTAGCTTCATCTCGGGGTGAGGGATTGCCTCATGGCCATTGGCAAAGGTCAGAGCAGCTCAGGGTGGCCGGGATATCTGCGACCACCTGCAGGTCCCCACCGTGAGGTGCCACCAGGCTGGATGCAGGCACTCGGCTGCCAAGCCCCAAAATATCTGACCTCCATACAAGTGGGACGAACATCTGCCCCCGCTTGTTTGGAGCATCCCATAATTAATGTTTGCTCAGTGACTGAGGCTGACAGGTACTTAGCGTTATTAGCAAATCATTAGGAGCTGATGTTGTTGATGTCACTACTTTTAGACATCTCATTTCAGCACCTGGACTTGGCAGAAAGGTTTTTTTTTGGAGGTGGTTCCCTCTGGAAGATCCCCTTGCCGGGGCGAGACCTGCCCCAAAACCGGGACAGTAGGGACCTACATGGGAACACGGCACCCACCCCATATCCCACGATGGGGACAGCTGCCTCACCCACGGTCCCGTGCTCTGGGTGGAGAAAATCCCCTGGGTGGGTGCGTGTGGGAGCTAGCATGGAGCTTTGTGGGGTGGGGGGAAAACTGCTTTAAATTAAAGATTTTGGCATTTTCTGAGGTTTGTGTGTGGATTTTGATGGCCTTTGCTCTGCAAGGAGCTAATCCAAAACCCACTGAAGGTTTCCTGTGCTCACAGCAGCATCAAGCCCAGCCTGACATGCTTACTATCCAGTAAGGCCTGGATAAAAAACCTCCATGTCTGCAAAGCAGCTCCAAGATATTGCACCCCTCTTCCCAAGCACACTCAACCAGGGGCACCAGCAAATCACACCAAGTGTCGTTTACTTATTTATTGGGGGAAAAAGCATTGGTGAGAGTGATGAAACCTTAAAAAAAATCTGATTATTTCTTTCTGTTCTGCCATAAAATTTGCATTTAATTCTTTTTTTTTTCTTCTTCTTTTTTTTTTTTTATTTAAAAAAATGGAAAATTAATGCAGCAAAGAGAACTTGTAGTTTCAGGATGGGCTGGGGACAAGAGTGGTTTTCATGGCTGCTTTTACGTGTTAGATTTGGGGGAATGGTCCTGTTCCCCCACAGCATGGGTGGCAGCAGGGCAGCACAGTGGCCTCTAGTGGCAATCACTGACATCCAGCCCTGGGGAGAGAAACCTCCAAGTGAAGTTTTGGGGCTGTTTTCTGCCTGGTAAAATTAGGAGCAGAGTCATAAAGGGCCAGAGGAGGGGCATCCCTGCATAGGGGTGGCTTTGAACCAGGTAGGCACGGTGGTCCTGGGCTTGCTCAGGACCACATCTGCCCTGAGCAGCTTCACCTGGGGCCCCCACCCACACCCTCCACTCTCAGCCCTATTTAAGCTCAGGCTTTGGCACCAAGGGCTGTTTGGAGGTTTGGGTGATGGTCTGCAGCCCTGAGCCCTGTCCCCCTGCATGGCTTGTGCTGCAGGTGGCCGCCTCTAGTGCCCTCACCTGGAGGAACCCCAGAGCTACATCCGTCTCCTGGATGGACCTATCTTGCAGCCTTGTCCTCATCTCTGGTCCATCTCCTGCTGCTCCAGGAGCTGTGTCCTACAGATCTGGGCCTCCTAAGGGCACTCTCTGTGAGCAATGCCTAAAAAAGGGTATTTGTGCTCTAATACATATGGGGCTACAGTTTGGGCTTTCTTTCCTCAACCTACTCATTGGTTTCTAAAAGCTTATAGGTGCTTTACAGCTTTGGGGTCTATCCTTGTGCTGAATTTGTTGGTCAGAGCTGCATGAGGGGCTTGGTGACGCGTCATTCTTCTTAGGAAGCTGTGCTGAGTGTGTCCACCAAGACAGGGTCTTGGGGGCTTGCTTTGAGCAGAGCTCCTGAGATTAAATCTTGGAGGCTAAGTACCACTGAGCTTTGCATTTTTAGTGCTTACTTCCATGCTTCCTTCCCTACATGTGTGGGGCAGTAGCTTTGTTTATCCTTGTAGAAGAAGGAAGCCCCCAGGCCCTACAAGACAGGTAGGTGGCAGTCCCTGGAGTCAGAGCAGAGGTGTCTGTCTTTCCTAGAGAAGCTACATCTTTGGCCTAAAGGACCTTGTCTCAGAAGCATTCAGTCTTGCTTGGTGGTCAGTGCTCTCAGGCAATGCCCTCACGCTGTTTCCCTGAGGTTTGCTTGCTGCAGGTTAATAAGTCTTTCCTATTCCACCAAGCTGGCCTTCAGCTGGACCAGTCCTGAGAGCTGCTGGTCCTTAGTCCATCAGCAGCACGAGGGGACCCAGGCAGAGGGCACCCCCACATCTTGAGCCCCCTGGATGTTATGAAGACCATCATCAAAGAAAATATGGGGCTGGATCTGGGCAAGGATTGGGCCTTTGGGAGCCCCATCCATGAAGAAGGCCTCGTCAATGGCCAGACCCCATTCCCGGAGTGTCTTGATGGCTCGGATGCCCATGTCCCGGCCGCTGCGGGCGGTCACCAGGTAGGTGCGGATGGGGCACTCCTCACGGTTGAACTTCTTGTGTATCTTCCCCAGGTGCATGGCAAAGGCTTTCATGGGACCCTGGAAGCACAGCAAGACACTTGAGAGTGGGTAGGAAGCATCTGTTCAATCCACTTTTTCCCCTTTCAAGGTCTTCTAGGCCTCTGCAGTGCACAGAAATGCCTGTTGGGTGTAGGTTTGGGCAGTGCTGGGACTGGTGCTGTGTACTGTCCACACACATGCCCTGGGGTGCACAGCAGGAAGGTGAGCCTTTTGGTGCTCATGCTAATTCTGAGGGAACCAAGAAGGTGCAGCACCCCTGGGAGAGGGTATCGGCACAGCAAGCTGTCCCAGCCTACAAAAGGCCACAGGAACACTCTGGGTAACCATAGCCCCAAATTTTGGGAGCAGATGCTTGCTTACAGAAGACAGCATGCCAGGTCCATCTCCGGAGGGACTCCAGATCAGCCCCCCCGGGACAGAGCAGTGCTAAATGCAAAGGGAACCCATAAAAATTTGTGCTTTTTTGGCCACCCACAGCAAAGCTCTAGCAGGGGTGATGCTGATGGTGGGCGTGGGGCCTGCAGCCGCCTCGCTCACCTCTCCCATGGGCACGGCCTCCATCGCCCGCTCGTACTGCATCGCTCCCTCCAGGCCCTGCTCCCGGAAGACCTGGTCGGTCTCGTCAGAGAAGAGCACAGCGTCCCCATCGAAGGCCACGCGCAGCGGGGTGCTGGGGGCCTGCACCTCCTGCTGGAAGACGAGCGCTGCCGAGACCCCTGTGGGATGGAACAAGATGGGTTTGGTGGGGGAATGAGGGAACCACCATGTCCTGGGGGCACCTTGTGCATGGGCAGCTCCTCTCCATGCCTCCACGGCCCCATCCAACACTACAAATATCTCCAGAAAAAAAAAGTCTCCAGAAAAGGCACTGTCTGTTGTTGGGCTCTCCAAGCAAGGAGGGTTTCCATGGAGGTCATCCCAGCCTTTCTAAGGCCGGATTGTTTGGGGAGCACAAGGCAATGCTGCTGATCAGGGACTGGATGGACACTGAGGGCTGCTAGGAGAACTGCTGGGTTGTTGTTAATGCATGGGCAGCACTCCTCCTGGTGCCCGGTCCCTCTGCCAAGCCTGGTGTTAATGCCCAGACTTAGCACTCTGTGCTGTGAGTAATAGGGCCTGGCACCTCCGCTTGATTGGGGTAATTGGCTTAATTACAGGTCTTTTCCTACAAGCTGCTCCCTGCCTGCTCTCATCCATGGGTTGGGGCCCCCAGATGAGACACTTGTTAGAGCAGTGATGATCTTCAGGGAGACTTCAGGATTGGGCTTTGTAGCTGAGGGAAGTCTGGGCTGTGGCTGGCTTGCTCCTGACCTGAAGGACCTTGGCCAGCTGATGTGCTCATACCCAAGCAAATTAACAAGGAGGAGATTAACCCCATTAGAACTGTCAGGGGCTGCATGCACTCAAATCCAGGTCAAGCATGTGCTTACATTTATCATTAAGGTCTCTGCATGTACCAAGAAAGCAAGTTTCCACAGCATCCTCACAAAGCCCTGGAAGTTGATGATGCTCCCTCACTGATCCAGGGAGCAGCATTTTGGGTTAGAAAGGTTTAAATGTTCTGCAGGGAAGGACCAGTGCATAGCAGAGCTGCAGCCAGATTTACACATAAAACATTCTGTTGTGAAGCAGTCTGTAAACCCCTGCTCTTTGAGGGCTACTGGTGGGGACAGAAGGATTCAGGACTACAGTGGTGGCCAGGGTGCCATTCATCCCCTCTCACCCATGACAGAATGAGCTCTGGCACTGCTGCTTGGGAAAAGCGTGGTGTGCTTGGGGAGGTGGGATGGAGGGGGAGACGCACCTCTCCGGAGGGCATTGCAGACATCTGTCCTGTCAGCTGAGAGGAAGAGCTTGACCCCATGGGACTTCAGGTACTGCGTGGAGTCCTCATCACTGACGAAGCAGAACTTGGAAATCTCTAGGCCTTTGGGTCAGGGAATGTAAGCAAAGTCTGTTACAGGGCTAATTTGTCTTTATGAACCCCTTTCACCTCCCCAGGTTTTTGTGTGCTTTCCCCTGGCCCTGTCTCTGCCCCTGATGCACCACCACTGCCTTATCTGCTCCTCAGCCCCCGTGGGGAGAGGATACCCACCCTCAGCGGTGTGCCCCCTTACCGTAGTGCTTAGCACTGTTAATGATGCGCACACCGCTCTCTGGGCTGTTGTTGGAGAGCAGCAGGATGTCAAAGAGGTCCTCCTCTGCTGGGTTGCTCTCCAGGATCTTCTTGTTCACATACTGCACTGCCTGACAGCAACAGAGGAGACTCTTCTGCAAGGGGCATGACTGTGAGGGTTATTCTGCAATCCTGTGGTTAGTGGCTGGGGGGAGGATGTGAGCAGTGCGGACATTGCGCTGAAGCTGCCACCAATGGCAGGACAAGCATGGGGTGGAGAGCAGCCATCCTGTGCAAAGCACAGCTGGGAGGGCAGGGAGCAGGGCACCGGCAAGGAGGTGGAGATGTGGGACTGGTGAGGAGCACAGGTCTCAGGAGTGTTGTACCTGCACCCTGGGTAGGGTTTGAGACCTACAGCCAGGAAGGCTGAGCCTTCAGCCTGCCCTGTGAGTGCTGACATATGCCCCCAGCCCGGTGCGGGGCTCACCTGGATGAAGGCAAAGGCTGTGCCTGGTGGCAGGGGCCTGTCCTGGTTGGCCTGCTGATGCCTCACGTACTCCTCCTTGCCCTTCTCCAGGTAGAGCTGGTGCTCCTCCTCCAGGCTGAAGATGGCTCTGGTGGTCACCGCAATGACCAGTGCCTTGCTGGGGTCTCTCTGCAGGGGAAAGAGGAAAAGAAGGGTTGGGGGAACACAACGGAGGAGCTTGGGGTGGTGGGGTAAGCATGGGGTAGTGGGGCTGGGCATTGGAGGCATCACCCATGCGTCATGCTTCTTGGCTCTGCTGATGCCAGAGAGCCTTTGAAGGAGAGGTATCAAGCTTGATCTTCATCTTCAGGTCACCGAGGATGGAAGCAAGCAGTTGTGAAACCCCAACCTGTTTGGTAAGCGCAATATGCTCCAAGGACAGCCCACACAGGAGGGGATTGCTTCATCATTTGTGCATCTGTGGGCACAGCACAGCTGTAGTCAACTGCTTGGGCTGAGCTGGGCATGTCCTGGTGTCTTTATTCTTTCTTTATCTCTCTTCTGGAGAGACTGATGGAGTAGAAACTGCTGCTTTCTCCTTGGCCACTCCAAAATTAAGTGTGAGCAAATGCATTAGTCCTGTCCATGCAACTGAGGCACCAACAATTTGGGCCACCACAGTTCCAGGCTGTGGTGTCATCTCCTACAGTGACATTTCAAAATGTACTTGAGACTGAGGATCTGCATTTTGAAACAAGCAACTCTTACCTGTTTCACACTGGGGTTTATAACCGTGCTTTCAGGCTCTGCCATCTTCCAGTTTCAGCATCAAACAAGAGAAAATGTACAATTAAATCGATGCATTATAATACAACCAGTCTAAAGGGGGAAGAATAGATAAGAAAAATGGCAAAGAGGGTTGAGTATCCTGCCCAAACAAAATGAGCCTGCTTCTGCTGACAACAGCTTTGCTGTGAGAAAACCTGGCCTGAGAGTTCTAATTAAATATAATGGAAGAGTGGCTTTTCAAGCAGTGATCACCTTTCCCCCCCTCCCAAAGAATATTTTTCCCTTGGGAATTTCTGAAGGAGTTTGTGGAGCTCTTTTCTCAGCAAACTTTTTTTCTCAGCAAACTAAATCTTTATGTACCCTAAATGAGGCTTGGGGATTGAGTGAATCTAAAAAGCCTGTAAAAGATCTTACAGGTAGGCTTCTAGCTTGCATTCTTACTGCAATTCTTGCTACTTTTTGTCCGAATAGAGAATTCCTATCCCCGGATAAGCAAATTCACTGCATGAGGAGCTCATTTGCGGGTGTAAAAGGCCTAAGTAAGTCGAGATGTGTGGTGAATGCTTCGGTGCAGGATGCCATATGCCGCAGGCATATGTGCAGGCAGACCAAAGTCCTGTGGAGTTGTATGGTCTGCCTGTGCCTAGTAGCCAAGGAAGAAATTCCACTTTTGCATGCCCAGGTCCTGTGGTTTCCATAACCACCTTGCTGTACACTTCATCTCTCTGTACTAGTTAGTGCTATAAGTGGACATCGGGATTCAGCCTGTGGGATGGGGCTGGCTCCTGTTCCCACAGGGGTTATTTCCATCCCACAGCTCCTAAAAATATGCTGTGGGGTTTCTCTGGAGAGCAGAGGAGGCAAGGACGGCTCTGCCTGGAAGTGCTGGGAATGGCAAGGGAATTAAAACTTTGTTCCCCCTTTAATGTGCTGTCTGATTAATGGGGTGAGAGGCTGGGCTAGCATAGACCAGAAAGAGCATACAGGGTGAAGAGTCTGGGTCTGCATGGGGAAAATCTCACTGACAAATGTCTTATTGCCGGGGACTTCACCCTCCTTGCTGTCCTGCCATGCTTGCTGCTGGAGGACTTCAGATACTCATCTAGTGGTCCCTTTGGAGGTACGGATGAAAGGACTTCATATATAATCTATATAGGGGCATGCTCTTGCATATGTGCTCCCCCATTTCTCCCTGGGGTGCAAATCCCATCAGCAGGGCTGCTCCCCTAGGAGGTGCTGAGTATCTCTATGCTTCTTCCACTTGCACCCTGCGTGGGGAAGGACCTCATCCTGCCAAGCCCTCAGGGTGACAGCTGCCAGCCTGTCTGACCAGGGAGAATTCCCCTGAAGGGATTTCACCCAGGCAGGAGCGCTTAAAATATGCAATATTTTGGGGCCTCTTTTCTTAAAGCGAAAGTGAAAGAGGTGACAGGAGTCGAGATCCGCTTCGCAGAGGGAGAGCAACCTTTTTAATTTCTGCTCTGTCCCTTGAAACCTGGCAAATCAAGCCTGATTCTCCCCCCTCTCTCTTCCTATAGTAATTGGAGCGTTGTTTACATACAGCCCTTACACAGACACGTATGTAACACATACACCTACATGTGCACACAGCTCCTGCAAGCACCACACATGCACGCAATGCCATACACACAAATAGTTAAGGCAGATGCTTGCTGGACCCCACAGCTTAGCAAAGAGTGTGCACCGCATACCTCCAGCTGGGAAAGGGTGTCGAGGCTTTGCTAGAGACAAAAGCCCAAACTCACCTCTAGCGCTGCCTCCCTTCCCCGGTGTGGTGTCCAAACCTCTGCCCAGCTTCACCCGAGATGCTGCTGTTGATATCTCCCTGGAGCTGGCAGGAAGCAGGCAGGAGCTGTGCTGGGGCTCAGCCCTGCTGCCGGCGTGCTGGGATTTGTAGGCAGCCCCGCGGGCTGGCTTCGTGCCCAGCCTGGGCGGCATTTCCCGAATCAGCCCCGGACGGCCTCCCGGGGAGCTTTTTTTTCTCAACTTCTGCTTGCAAGCACTGTAATTCAGTTTATTTTTGTAGGTGGGTTATTTGAAATGTGCCTCTGGACCTCTCATTTCCTAGCCCTCGCTTGCATAGCTGTCATGCTTTTGACCAAAAATACAGGAGTACCTCTTCAAGAGTGTGCACAGGGCAGCCTCTTCACATTTGTAATTTTACTGCACCAATTTTGGGTCCTTTTTCCTTTCTTTTCTGAAAGCTGGGGTTATTGCCATGCGTTACCAGATCTCCTCCCACATCACAGGCTGCAAGCAGGGTCCTGCTGCCATGCAGCTGTTTCTCTGAGATGCTTGACTTCAGCAGACAGCCAGCTGAAAGTGCTGGTGATGAGCTCAGCATTCAGCATGTGCATGTGAACCCCCTTTCCCTGAGTAATTTTATTGGATGTGTTCCCTTTCCCCCCCCTCAGTTTCCTCTGTATGTTTCTCCTGTACATCCTCCAGGTCTGCCAATTCAGGAAAAAAGGTATTTTGGCATCTGTGTGTCCCCTCTCCAAAATCTTGCTGCAGCATCGCTCCTGCAGCATCTCTTGCTCCTGGAGATGATGTTTCTCCATGCAGCAGGATCTCAGGGTGCTTGTGAGCAGGGTTGTGTTGTGGGGGCTAAGGATATCCCTGGCACCTCTCTAGGGTGTGGCAATGCCTCAGTGGCTTCAGGAAAATCCAGAGGGACGGGTGACCCAGCATGGTTTCTGGGGCCTCTCCTTATTTTTTGGGTGTGCTGCTGCTTTTGGGCATTGGGCGCTCATGATATTGCTCCCCACTTCCAACAGCAGCCCTAAATATCTGCAGGGACAAGGCAGTTTTTAGGCTGAATTGACAGCTGGGGAAGAAACGAGGATCAGTTTGAGGGGGAGATGCTGCTGAAATCACCCCTGACCCATCCCCTTGCACTAAGTGCACGGAGCCTCGTGCTGTGCCCCGTCCTGGCACTGCTGCCAGGCTGGCCTGGAGGTTTGGATTTGTCCCCAGCAGCGATGCTGGCCGGCTCGCTGCAGCCAGGAGCGCAGGTTGTGCTTCCTGCTCAGGCAGGGAGTTCCCCGCTGGCTTTTCGCCTGTGTGAGCACCGCTTGGGTCAGCGGCAAGGTGGGGCTGGCCGAGGAGCTCGGTTCCTGGGCTGGCAAAGCAGACTTTCCAGTTTCGGCTGTGCTGTGCGTGGGGAAGTCACCGGCCCTGCTGTGCCCCCAGCCCCGTGCCTGTCAGGGACCCGTCTTGTCCCACAGCATGTCCCTGCCACGTGCCGTGGCTGGACCAGGAGCCCAAGCAGAGGGGAAGGGAGACTGAGGCTGGGAAGGAGACACTGCGGTAAGTTTGGTTTTGGGACCCCGGTCCGCATGGGATGGGGGAGAAGGGCAGGGCTCCCCAAGTCCTTTTGCAGAAGCAGGAATGCTTGGTGCTCCCAGGGGGTGGCTGGGTTGTCCCGATTGTCCCCAAAACAGCGGCTTAGGTCACCTCACAGGGCTGGGCTGGGCTTTTTCCTTTTAAATGGGACTGAAACCAGACAGCATGGGGCTCTGTTGGGAAAAACGTGATGAAACATCTCAACCCATGCGGGGTGGGCATCTGCTTGCCAACGCTGCCACTACCCAAAGCTGGAGCCTCCTGAATAACGAAGGTGCATCACCAGGCTGCTGCTGCTTTCTGCATGTGGGGACAGGAGAAAAAGACCACTAAAACTTGATGGGGAGGCTGTGAGCTGAGCGTGAGTTTCCAATGACACCGATGTCCCAGATGGTCCTGGGCAAGTCATTTAACCTGCATCCCGCTGCCCCAGCAGGGATAAAGAGCTCTTCTTCACCCCTCTGCCAGCAAGCAGAAGAGCCCTATTGTCTTAAAAAATAATAAAATAAAATTAAAGAGCATCCCTGTGCAAGGAGCCCTGCAGTGCTGGTGTGGCCAAGGTAAACACACGCATACTTGCGGGCCCTCGTCACCATACTGGGAGGAACACGCCCCGGGCCACGGTTCCTTAGAGGCTGGCCTCCAGGAGGCTGTGGAGAGTGTTTTCTGGTCCCTTTGGAGGCTTCTAGCATGAGATGTGCTCTTCGGCTGGCTCCTTCAACCCCAAGTCGTAGCAGCCCTGCTGCTGCTCATCATCCAAAGCAGGGAGAGAAGAAAGCTTAGGTTACAATGAAACGTTCATGTGAGGAGAGCCCATCAATTAAAATAATAATAATAAAAAAACAACACCAGTTTTGGTTTAAACGTGAAGCCTGCCCTTAATGCACGTCAGCGTTGCCATGTGCACCAGCCAGGCTGACGCAGTTTCCAAGCTGGCATGGTGGCACTGCTGGCACCCATCGTGTGGCCACCAGCTGCGAGCGACGGAGCAAACCCCGAGCCCTGCGAGAGGGGAGGGAAGGGCTGCAATGAAGTAAAGGAATTGGCCACAGAGGGGAGATGGGGATTAAATGAAAAACCAGCTCGAGCAGAGACCGTCCTGCCTGTGGAGGCTGCTCTGCTCCATTTCACACCTCATTTCCAAAGCAGCCGAGCCCTAAATGCTTACTCTGGTCTTTATCTTAGGATTTTAATTGTGTTTACTCATTAAATCTCTGCGCCACCAGCAGCACATGTGCTTCTGGAAAGGAAATCCCCACCCTGTTCATTTTGTTTGCCTCCCCAGGTCACCCGCACTTCTCCATGGCCAAGGCATCGAGGATCAGTGGGGCCACAGCCTCCCCACTCCCCGGTAGCCCTGTGGCCACCACAGCTCCGCCGGGCTTCCTCAGTGGCTTCGTTGGCCACATCCCATGTGAGTACAGCTGGGGCTGCTCTTGCCCTACTCCCTTGGGAAGTGTTATCCTAGGGGCCCTGCCTCTGTCCCAGGTTTCATCCCTTCTTCTCCCCCCTTCCAAATCCTTTTTTCCAAAGGGGTGTGAAGCCCACCATGGCCAGGCATGCTGCAGAGCAGCCCCACACCTGCCCAAGAGAGATCCTTGTTACCCGTGTCAGGCATGGTCTCTACCTGCAGCTTCCTAGCGCTGGGCCTTTTCAGAATTTTAGGGTCAAGCCCCCCAAATGCAACTTTGTAATGCTGTAACACCAGGAGGGGAATATAAATGCACTCTGCATGTTTTTGTTTGGTTTTAACTCTTCTGTCCGCCTCGTTGCACCAGTACCCAGATGGGCACTCATTGCCGTGGCGCTGGCGGTGGCTGTTCTCCTCCTCCTCTTCCTCATCTGCATCATCAGGTGCTGCTGTGCCAAGAAGAAGCCCAAGAAGAAGGAGAAAGTCACCCTGCATGCCCTCAGCAGCTCCACCACAGCCAGCCTTGTGCGTCCTCCTTTCCCCTCTTCCCCACCACCCTCCTAGCAGGGAGGTTTGCCCTGCACTGCCCGTCTCTCCCCCTGGTCCCCAGAGCAGTGGGACTGGTTGTAGATGGGATTTCCTGGGGGGATGGCTCCTTTAAACCTCATCTTTGGAGCATCTTGGTCTGCACAGTGCATTGTGCCTGGACAGACAGCGGGGACGTAAGCACTCAGCCTGGTCCCCATGGGCTGGGAACAGATCTGGGGGTCCCATCCATGCATGGGGACACACCTGAGCATTCGAGACCCCACCCTGAGGGTTGTGCTGCTCTCTGCCGCAGGTCCAGCCCGAGATGGAGGACCTGGAGCTGGGCCCGGAGCAGATGGGGCGAGGAAAGCTGCAGTACTCGCTGGAGTACAACTTCCACGCACAGGAGGTGGGGCTGCTGTGAGGCTGGGCTCTTGCATGGTACTTCCGTGGCCCATCAGGACCCAGACATCCATCCCTGCTGTACCTTCTGTCCCTACCCTGCTGGCTTTCACGCTGACATGGCGTGGTGACATCTTCCCTGTGCGCTTGCTTGCTTTTCACCTGTCCCCATCCTCCTCCGCGCGGTGACCTCGTGCGTCGTTCCTTTCAAGCTGAAGGTCGGCGTGAAGCAAGCAGCTGATCTGAAGGCCATGGACAAGGGGGGCACGTCTGACCCTTATGTTATCGTCTACCTGACGTCTGATATGAGGAAGAAGTATGAGACCAAGGTTTACCGCAAGACCCTGAGCCCTGTCTTCAATGAGAGCTTCACTTTCCAGGTAGGATGCCCTGGCTGATGATGGTTCCTTCATCCCATCGGGAGCAGTGCATGGGTGCTGCTCTCCAGGCAGGGAGATACCTTTGCTGTCATTGTGTCTGTCACCCCATCCTGCGTGGGTCCTCCCCTGCAGCTGCCCCAGGCGGAGGTGTCCGAGTCCATGCTGGTGATGCAGATCCACGACTTCAACCGCTTTGCCAAGCACGACACCATCGGCGAGGTCCGCCTGCCACTGGCCAGCGTCAACCTGCAGCATGTCATCGAGCAGTGGAGCGACCTGGCAGTGGCCAGCAAAGTTGAGGTTGGTGAGAAAAGCCCCCGGGAGGGACACGTTGTTGTTCCTCTTGCCAACCTGTAAGGAGGTAAAGCTTTGGGTCTCGTCCACCTCGAGAGCACCTCCTGTGCCCGCTACCCCCGCTCATTGCCCATGTCTCCATCAGCAAGAGCACCTGGGAGACATCTGCTTCTCGCTGCGCTACGTCCCCAGCACCGGCAAGCTGACGGTGCTCATACTGGAAGCCAAGAAGCTGAAACGGATGGACTCCCATGGGCTGGCAGGTTGGCAGGAGCTGCTCGTGCTCACGGCTCCCTACCTGGTGCTAATGATAGCACCAAGAGCTCTCAGGGCTTTGCAGATCTTGGTGTGGAACTGTGTCCTCTCTCTCCTCAGATCCCTTTGTCAAGGTGCATCTCATTCTGAACAGGAAGAAATGGAAGAAGAAGACAACAAGTGTGAAGAAAAACACCTTGACCCCTTACTTCAATGAGGTGTTTGTCTTTGAGGTGCCTTTCAATCAGATTCAGGTGGGTTTCCCTGCAGCACCTATCTCTGAGCAGGTCCCTGGGCAGATGCGGGTCCAACTGATGCTCTTTCTTCTGTCCCCACCAGAACGTGGATGTTGTCATCTCCATCTGGGACTACGACAGAGTGACCAAGAACGAGCCCATCGGCAAACTCTTCCTGGGCTGCCGGGCCACGGGCAACCAGCTGCGGCACTGGTCCGACATGCTGGCCAACCCGCGCCGGCCCCTGGCCCAGTGGCACAGCCTGCAGCCCGCCGACGTGGTGGACAAAGCCCTGGGGCTGAAGTCCCACCTCAAGCTGCCCCTGGCCACCAGATAGAGGGGGTGAGAGCCCCAAATGGGTTGAGGGCTCTTCTTGGCCAAGAGGGGAGCTGGCTGCTGGTGCAGCTCATGCCCTGGGCAATGCCAGAGCAGGGCAGCTCTGCACCGGGGGGATGCTGGAGGGGATGGTGTGGATGCGGATCCAGCTTGTCCCAGCCCCTCTCAGGCTAGGGGGACAAATACAGAAAGACTCATGGAAAAACAGAGTCCCTGGGCATTTTTGAAGTTTTTAACTTAAATTTTCAGTGTTTTTAACTGAGACCAAGATCTTGAAGCACCCTAAGAGGCTTGCGGGGAGAGGAAGAGGATGGGCTGGTGAGGAAAGCATTGGAGACATGGGACTATTTACTGATTCTGTGATAAGTACACTTTGTGTCCTGGCAAGCGGCTAAAAGAAACAGCAAAATCAGCCCCTAGTTGTCCATACAGCTTCACTCTTAGCCTCTTCCTGGCCTCATTTTGGCCCGTGCTGGGTTGTGCACCCTGAGGTGTGTCCCAGGGGGTGGGACTCACCAGCAACCATCCCTATGGACCCTGCAGATGGAGCTGCAGTGCTGGCTCCATCCACCCCATGTGGTCCTACAGAGCCAAGTCCATGGGGTTTTAACCCCAAACCTGGAGGTGCTGCTGGGGTGGGGTGGTGCTGAGCGTGCACCTTGTCCTCTTGCTTTCATGCTTTGAGCACCCTACACTGATGAAGGCTGGGCTGCAGCCCTCATCTCAGTTCAGGGTGGGTTTCACACAGTCCGCTTGTGCCCCCCTGTCCTGCCTCGTGGGGCCTTGAGATACATGGGGGATATGGAAGGAAAGATCCCTGCTGGGACAGGGTGGCTCCTCTGAGCCCCCTGCAGGTGGAAGCTCCCTGCGTTGGCCTAACTCCAAAGCCCAGGAGCCTCCTAGCTCCCCGAATTAGTATTTCAAGGAGCTAATAAGGAAGAGCCTCTTTGCTTCAGATGAGAAGAGTTAAGCCAGATTGGCTCAGATACTGCCTGACCCCTTCCCGTTCCCACCCGAGCACCAGCACACCGGAGGGGATTGCTCCTGCTCTGAAATGCGCTTGGAAAAAACCTTCTCTCTCCTGGCCTTCTGCATCAAAGCAGCCACAGCACGGTGGAGATTTGGGCTTGTATCACCGTATGTGGCCTCAAAAGACAAAAGGAAAGTAATTTGCACCGAGCAGCCTGTGGGAAGCCGTGGGCTCTGAAGGGGGAGAGCCCCAAGCATTAATGAAGAGCCATTAATATTGAAAAGCGGTTAATCTGCAATTATCCCCAGCTCCACAGAGTGACTATGAGAGAGTTAAGCAAATACGGTGATGCTGGAGAAGATTATGGAAGCTCTTGATAGAGATTAATGACCTGAGCTTGACTATAAAAAGCCGCCATGTCTGCTGTTTAATAAATGTTACCCGGGCTTTGCTACGGCCGTGGTGAGGGGAGAGATGACAGTGTTGTTTTGGGATGGCTATGACAAGGAGAGGGGGGCTTCTACTGGGAAAACAGCATCAGCTGGCTGCCCTTAAGGAAATGGAGGAGGAAATCAGTCACCTGAGAAATGCTTGCAAAAGGACGCTGGGTGAATTAAACCGTCAGCCTTAAACCAAGCTAGGAGGGGCTGTGCAAAAGGGAGCAGCTCTAGGGGAGATTTTTGGGACAGCTGGGGACCCCAGGCGTGAGCACCCAGCTGGGCAGGCTCCGTGCTGCCCCAGGTGAGCCTCGGGGAGGTACAGAGCTGCCGGCTGAGGTGTTTGCTCAAGAGGGAAAGGTGCCTGGGTGGGGATAGTATCCACCCAGCTCTGGCTTTTAATGCCCTGCCAGGGCTGCTTTCTAGCTCTGGTGTTGCTTTTCCCTCTCCTTGTATCCCCACCAGCACGTCCCCACGGCCCGCTGTCCCCCTGCCCGCCCCGTGTCTCCTGTCCAAGCGATGTTCCTTGGGGGGCTGAGTGTGGAAATGAGCCTCACGAGCAGGGTGCCCTGGTGGAAGGTGCAATGGGAAGCGCTGTTGGGTGAGAGGGAAACCAGCCTCAGCTCGTGTCTGCGCTGGATTCCCGTGTCTGCATCTAGAGGGCAGGGCAGGTACGTGCTGTGATCTGGGTCTCTGTGTCATCTGTGCTCCCAGCCGGAGCTCTGCCTCCTCACGAGGTCTCCTTCCTCTACAAACGAGCACGGGTGCGAGGCAGAACGGCCTGGTCCTGCACTGCCGGGGCAGAGGGGGTTTTGCTGGTGGGTTTGGGGGAGGAAGGAAGAGATCCGAAGCCAGGAGGCTCAGCCTGTGGGGTGGCAGGTCGGGAGGCTGTGGACCCAAATTATAAAGGAAATAAAATTAGTTATGAGGGGGCAATCACCCTGAGGGGTCAAACCTTGGTAGGGGTGTGGGATCTCCATCCCCGAGGATGTTCACACCTTGATGAGATGCTGCCCCTGGCTCTGAGCAGGACCTCGCTCCGGACCTAACCCCACTGGTGGCCCTGCCCTGGGCTGGGGCTGCAGCAGGCGACCTCCAGGAGTCCCTCCCAAGTGAATTATTCTCTCGCTCAGTGATTTTATGATTACTTGTCCCTGTGCTTCAGGAAACCAGCCTGGAGAGCTGCACCAGGCGAATGCTGAGCATTATACATGCTTGTCACCATTCGTCTGCTGTGAGACAAAAATGATTATGGGCTGTCATCGTTCAGCCTGGCTATGTGCTGGCTGTCCTCCAGCCTCAGATTTTTTTTTGGCTGGTCTCACAGTTTTTGTGCACTGGAGACTATCTAAGCTTCTCTCACAAGGAGTGTGCACATTTTATAATGATGTTACTTAATGAATATTTATCTCACAATCCTATGGTGAAACTTTGCCATGCAAAGCATTCCTCTTCTGAAACTCCAGAGCTCCTGGGTTTACAGGACCTTATGCAGGCTGTAGCTTTTTTTCTTTTACAGTGTACATTTTTTATGTGGTTTCAGGGGGAAAGAAAGTTGATTTAAAAATAAATAAATAAATAAAAGTGCCGAGAGCGGGATGCTTCCCGAAACTACATCTCCCAGGCTGCCCCGCTGCTGCTGCTGCTCCCTGGGGTGCGAGACGGGGGTCCCGGCCCCACAGGCGCTGGCATTGTGCCCCTGCCCACGGTAAATCCCCAGGGCTGGGTGTGGGGGGATGTTTTAGGGCAGGGTCCCAAACCGTGTGGGGCGGTTGCTGTGGGGAAGGGGGATCGGAAAGGGCCGGGGGGCGTGGGAAGGAGCGGGGGTCTTTGTGCTGGACTGCGAGCGGGGGGAGCGGGCCTGCCGTGGGTGAGGCTGCTGGTTTCTCAGAGGGGCAAGGAGCCTTTTCCTGACCCCCTTCACTTTTTCCCATCCTCTGCCGTTTCCTCATCCCCTTCCCTTCCGGGTGCTTCCGATAGCTGGGTGCTGTGCTGCCGGCACCCTGTTGTGGCTCGTAGTTTGTGCCTCGAGGCAAGCAGGTATCTGAAGAAAGGGATGCAAGGATCTGTGAGCTGTAAAGGTTTTACGCCCAGATTCTGGGGGACAGCTAGCTTGGCTCACGTGCAAAGGTTTCTCTAAGGCTCTACATTCAAGGGAATTAAAAGACTGAGTGCCGGGACAGCAAATATTTGTGTTAATAAAACTAACCTCTTTGGAGGTGCTGAATAATCACTGTTCTGCTGGCTTCTGTAAGCTGTCACCTTCTCATCCCACTTACAGAAATACTTGCTTTTAAATTGCAGATAATGAAGGTTTTTTAAGTCTCCTATCCCCTGCCCCTTCTCCTATCCCTACTCCCACTCTTTTTCCCACTCTTACTACCTGCTGCTGGGGCTCTGGTATCTGGGGCTATTCCTGCCCCAGCCTGGGCTCACGTTGCTCCTGGATCACTCATGGCACGGAGGTGTCCCCAGGAGCACTTCCACCACAGGATGACTCCATCCTGAACACCCCAGGGCTGATAACGGGGGTGCAGAGATAACCCCAGCTCCTCAGCAGCTCCTTCTATCTCAGCTTTGTAGGCAGACAGAAAGAAACCCAAACCTCCTGCTTCTCCATATTTCAGGCTTGGCAGCATGGAGCCGCTGGAGAAGCAGCACAAAGACGCTGTGGCTGTCATGCTGGAGGGCACAAAGTGCCCCCCGAAGAAGAAGGGTGTCACGGGTGAGTGGGTGCCTGCCTCCGGTGACTTCTCGCAGGCCGGCAGGGTGGGCATTGCTCAGCTGGGCACTCAGCTGGGTGCGGAGTTTTTCAGCAGTCTGTGCTCATCCCTTTCGTGCCCAGGCCGAATCATGGAGCACCTCCAGAGGACCTTGCAGAGGCCCATCTCCTGGCGGCTGACTTCTCCCATGGCTCTCCCGCAGTGCTGCACAGGTGGGTGAGGCCGCCGAGGGGCTTCACCACTACTGGTTTTTCTAAAATGTGGTTTCTTGGCTCACGTGGTACTTGGGGGAAAAAAATAAAAAACACCAAACAGTAACAAAACTACATGTAAAAAACAATGGTGGGGTTGAAATGGATAATTTCTAAAGGATCGTAACCGATGTGGTCACTGGTTTGCAGGGCAGTCACTAACCTTGGGGAGGGAAGTGCTTTGCGCTTTATCGCCTTTGTTTTTGATCTCAGTTGCCACTTCTCATTACGTTATTATTTTCACTCTAAAAAAGTATTCTCTCTGCAGCCTCATTTTGGCATGGAGAGCCTGAAAAACATTTTGGTTGCAGAGGCATGCTGAAACCTTACTCATTTAATCACACGGAGGTCTCGGTCTGCTCTCCAGGCACGTCCTGGCTCCTGCTCTGGTCTCTAGCAGGGTCTGAGGTCGTGCAGCCACACGGAGGACCGTGCCCAGGTGTCAGGTCGCTGCAGTAATTCTACCCCGGGGCAGGCTCGGTGGGAATGCCGGATGGATCACCTCCTGGGTACACTAGCGCTGGTCCAAGGGGTTGGCTGTCGGCTTTTCCAAGGGCAGGGGCTAAGGCACCTTCTGCCGAAGTGCACGTGTTGGCAGTGGGAAAAGCTCCAGCGAGGAGTGAGTCCTGAGCTCAGGGCCCCTCGCTTTGGCTCTCAACGTGTCCTCTCCATCGCTGGAGGCAGGTTCAGAGGGCAGATGTCGCTGCTGCTCATGAAAGCCCTTGTGTGTCAGTACTTGTGTGCCTGTGCTGACTTGTTCTGTTCCTCCAGGCTCTTGCCCAAACCTGATGACGAGTAGCAGTGAGGCACGAGGAGAGAAGCCCGGGGAGGAGGTGTCTGCAGCCCCACAGCCTGGCAGGATGCCCCAGTCACCCCGCTGGTCACCGTCAGCAGGAAGGGATGGCCCCAAAAGCACAGCATACCAGGGCTGGAGGAGTGGTCTGGGGGTCCAGGTGGGCACCTGCCGCACACCCATACCTCTGTGCGGGGCAATGGGGTGGGTGTTTGGGTACTGGGGATGTGCAAGGCCCTCGGGGGCTCTAGTATCTGTGGGTGGGTTGGGGTCCCAATGCCTGCTCACGTCTCCTCGCTCGAGCAGCCGAGAGCTGAGTTTCTGCACTCTCACCAGTCCTTCCCTGTCCTGCAGGTGGAGGAGGCTGACAGCAGAGGACCGGCACACAGCTTGGGCTCCCCGGTGTTGGTGTCCCTTCCTTGTGCCCTCAGACCTGGTCCCTCCCATCCTCCTCTCCTGCCTCATCCATTACCCTCTCCTTCTGAGGCCAAGCTTGCCAGCTGCTTCCCCCTCTTCTCACCGCTGTCACAGGGCTCCAAGCCTGGCTCCATCCCTCTGCCCTGCGCTGGCCCCAAGAAAACTCAGAGGGGGAGCTGGAAGAAGAAGAACCTGAATCCCGAAGAGCACCCTGGCCCCAACCCAGAGGAACCTGCATGTTTCCCCTTCGCAGGACCCATCATCGCTCGGATAACTGACTGCATCTACCTGGGGAACCTCAACGCCGCCTACAGCGGGCGGGCGCTGTGCACGAATGGCATCGACAGCATCATTGACGTGAGCTCCCTGCCCAGGGACCGCAGCCTGAGCATCATCCCCTGCACCTGTGGCCGGGCAGGCTTCAGGCACAGCTGGCCACGGCTCAGGGTTGACATCAGGGCTTCCCTGCACGGGGGTCATCACGAAATAGGGCAGCCCTGCTTCCTGGACATCAATGAGTGCATCGAAGCCTCGATGGAGAAAGGGAAGCGTGTCCTCATCCACTGCAGGGATGGTTACTCTTTAGGTCCTACTTGTGTCATCCAGTACCTGATGGTCAAGCACAGCATGGGACTCCTGGCAGCCTACGGGTTTGTGAGGGCACGGTACCCGCTGAACATCCAGGAACACCATCAGGACATGCTGGTGGCTTTGGAGATGTCCCTGCAGCCTGGCACTGCCAGCTTGGTGTGCCTGAAGCACTCCCTGTCAAGGAAGGTGGCATGGAGCTAAAAGGGGCACGGTGGCTGTGCTGTTTGCCAGCAGCCCCGAAGAAGAGGAGACAAAAGGAAAATAACCTGAACCCCATCTCCTGGGGAAAGAGAAAACTGTAGCTGGGGTGTGTGTAGGACAGTGCTGGCACAGGATGCAAAGGTGATGGCTTTGCTTTGCAGCAGCTCCTAGAGGCTGGTGCTGGCAGAAGTAGAGCTTGGGGAGCTCCTGGGGACACGCCAGAGGGAGAGGGGACGTCCTGGGCAGGGTGGGAGCTATGTGCCTTGGTCTGATGTGATCTGGGGAAAAGGCAGTCAGCCACCCCATTCCTCAGTCATCCTGCTGAGCTTTTACCGTGAGCACTACTGCTGTTGGGCTGCTAGTGGTTTTTTTTCTTCTTTCTGACAATATCATCCTTGGAAACAAGGCTTAATGTCCCCTGGTGTCATGCCAGCCAAGTCACCGCATGGCCCCTGCCCACTTGATGGTACTAGCGTGCTGAAGAGGAGACAACCCAGCTCCTTGGGCATGGGGACTTCTTGAACCCATCACCCCCTGGCTTTGATCTCTCCTCCAAGAGCTGCTGTCTGGTGGGCCAGCAGGGGCGAGGACATAGTTCTGTGGGGAGCTGAAGAAAATGGCTGCAGACTCTTTGGAAAGAGTAATAAAGAGTTGGTTTAACTTTTTAGGGTCACGCGTGGCTGTCCTGGAGTAAGTACTGAAGGAAAAGTGAAGTGGCTAAGCTGTGCCTCTCTGGGTGACCTCTGCTGCTGAATGTTTGAGGTGGCTGCTGTCTGTTTCCCAAATGCACTCACTGTAGTCTCTGTTCTTTATTTTTTTCTGAGAAGCCGGCTTGAGCTGGGCCAAGCAGACACCCCAGGAGGGCTTGCAGGTATCTCCCAGCTACAGGCCAGCACGAAGTGACACGGAGACTCCTGCCCCATGTCAGGGTTGTGACGATTTCACTACCTGAGCCATCTAGCTCTCCATGTTTGAGGGACTAATCCTGAGCAGACCCGTCCTTGCCCACACAGGACCCCGAAGCAAGACCCCAGCCCCATCTCAAGAACTTGGTCTTCTTTGTCAGCACCTGCAGCACTGCTCGTGTGATGCTACAGGAAGGCTGCAGCAGCAGATTTGCTGCTATTTGTATGATATCTGAGAGGAAAATTTGTCCTGACCGTGTCTGAATCAGCTCAAAATCCCTTGGCTGACAGGGGAGGGAGCGCCTGGTCTGTGGGAGGAGGGCAGGAGCTATTTGGGCTCTTGTCTCCATGGGATCCCCTACACACACACACACAGACAACATGTGCTCTGGATGGGGCTGGTGAATATTTCCAGTGCCATTTCCATCTGCTTCTTGCTTGGGCCGTGGAGATGTGGGTGTGGGGCGCCCCTCAGCAGACTTGGGGTTGCCTTTCTTGCTGGTAGCGTGAGGCTGCTCCCCACGTGCTGCAGCAGATTTTGGGTTTTGTTTTTAAATAAATACGTAGTTGTGTTGAAATATTTCTCACAGGGAGGAGCTGCAAACATTTCCCTGTGTGGTAGTCTAAAAGAAGATGCCAGTGCTGGATGGCTCCCTCAGGGATGGCTCTTCCACACACTGCCACTGGTTGGTTTCTGGGGGGGCGATGCACGATCCGCAGCCTCCTTCCTGCGACGTTCCCCAAGGGCAGGCAGAGCTGCTCCTCTCCCGCGGGGCTGCCTCGCCTGCCCCGGCCAAGGGAGGTGCACCGGGGACTCTTGCACATCATTGGTCTGAGAAGGTCTCCATGCCCTTAAAGAGAAGGTGGATTTTCTGCTGAGCCACCCGAGAAGCCCTTTTATACCTCCTTACTCAGCCAGCTGCTTCGGCTCGCCAGTCAGTCCTGGCCGGCCAGCGGGGCTCTCTGTCTTTCTCCTGCGGATTTGGGTGAGCTGCTTTGCATGTCTCTTACTGACCGGCTTGCTCTTCAAGGGGTGATGGGGAAGCAGGTTCACTCACCTGAGTTTTGGGGAGGTGAAGGCCGGGTGGGGTGACCTGCTGGGGGGATTAGGGGTGCTGACAAAGCCATCTCCGTCCTCTGCCTGTTGGAGAGGGTCTGGCAGCGAGGAGCCTCCCTCTGTCTTTCCCAGCTGCCTTTTCTTTTTGCTTTCATCCTCACTTGGTTTTGCTCTCTGCCCTAAGCCCCCTAACAATGACTTCCCTGGGACCATAGGATAAAGCATCCTCGGCTGCGGCACCCCGCAACAATCCCCACTCACACCCCTCCGCTCCGTGCAGCCCTTTTCTCCCCCAAAATCACCCTCGCCACTGGGAGACCCCCAAAACATGGACTGTCATCCAGACTGGCAGAGCCATGGGGGTGATTTCAGCCCAGCCTGGCGTTGCCTCCTCCCGTCCTTGGTGCTCACAGCACGGGGTGCAGGAACGTCGGCAAAAATAGCTCCTGCTCCTCGTCCACCTGCGGTGGTGGCTGTCGCCCTGCGTCGCCCCGACCTCCCCGAGTCACGGGGTCTGGCACCGGGGCCAGGCTGCTGTCTGAGGAGACAGCTGCAGCTCCTTGTGCAGCTCCCCAGCCATTTTTAGAAGCACTTTTCTCTCCCCCCTCCGCCCCTTCCCAGTAATGTGATGGGCCCGCACATTTTCCAGGATAAAGTTTCCTGGGGGAGCTTGGCCCTGCAGCCTGTACCTCCTCCCTCGGGCACCGACCCCGTTAACGCTTCACCTCCCAGGCCTGCAGATTGCAGTGTTTTGGGGGATTGTCCCTCTGCAAGGGAGCAGCTTCATTTGGGCTTGGCCAATGCTCCTGCATCCTTCCCTCAGCAGACAAAAGCAGGAAATATTGCCCTGATAGAAAGGGACAATTGCATTTACGGGGAAAAAATGACAGCACGACATTCAAAGGTGCTTTTCCCTCTCTTCCCTAAGATGCTGAGTTGTGCCTGTAAAATTTCCACTTCCAGCAAATACAAAAAATCATCTGATGAAGCTGTTCATACCTTCACCAGCTCAGCAAGAGCTCTCAGCCCTGTGTCCCATTATCTGTGCATGTTTCATCATCCAATGCATATGTGTGCTGGCAGCAGCATCCTCCGACGTCCTTGTCACCTGCGGCTGCTGCCTGGCTCCATTCCCAGTGCCCAAAGCCTTCATGGTCTTTGGGGTATGTCTCCTCCATGAAGCGTGGCAGTGCCGTTTTCCCCATTTGTAGACAGGGAGGTTGAAGCTCAGAATATTTGCATTTAGTTTGCTACAGCCCTATGCGATGAGAACTGTATGACAGAGTCAAGTGGCAGACATAAAATAGTTTTTTCCCCTCTTCCTGCATTGCATAAAGTGGCATCTTGGGGTCCAAGGAAGAATCACCCCTGCAGGGCTCGCTGTCACAATCTCTTTTTCTGGCCTGGCACCATTTGTCCCAGTGCAAATGTGGCCGTGAGCTGGCACGTGCTTGCCTCTCGTCTACAAAACTCAGCCTAGTTCCCCTTGAGATGGGAATTTGGAGAAGTCGGGACATGCGAGCAAACCCCTTCCTCTTTTTCTTTCTTTGTCTCGGGTAATCTTGCTTTGTTTCTCAACCCAAGAAAGCGAACACCAGCATGAATAATTGTAAATTATTTTTTGGTTTTCGTTGCAGGCTCACAACCATCTAAAGCAAGATGTCTGAGTAAGTTCCCATTTTCTCTCTCTACTGTGTCGCTGGCCTTTAAACACTTTCATCCAGCTGCCAGCTTTTTACACTTGTTAAGATTCCTCTGCTTGTTTCCGATTGGGATGCTAACTGCCTTTTCTCCCCTTTCTCTTCCTCCCTGTCCTTGTCTGCCTGCCCTACCCGACCAGTGAAGAGGTAAGTGCATCCTGCTGGGGCTTTGCCTTCAGCGGTGCTCACCCCTTGCCTTGCAGATCCTCCACCGGGAAGGCAGCTGCAACTCCTCCGCCAGCAGGAGGATGCCGAGGGGTCACTGGGGCAGGGATGGCCTTGAAGTCCGGGGATGGCCGTGGAAACGCAGGGCAAGGGCTTTGTCATGGCAGAAGGAGGGGTTCCTGCACCAGGCTGCCTCCAAGTCAGCACTAGACCCCAAACTCCCCTCAGGTTGCTGCAGGAGCCATAGCAATGAAGACCAGGTGCTGGGTCACCCAGCATGGCTCCATAGCTCCTCTGAGCAAGCTGCTCCATCCTCCATCTCCCCACACATCCAAAACAGCACGAGGTAGAGCTTGTCCTCACCTAGAGAAGGGGATTTCAGGGCAGCACACAAACCCTGTGCCACGGTGCTGATGTCCAGCAGGTGCTGTGATTGCCCACTAAGCCCAGTGGGAAGGCCAGGAGGGCACTCTTTGCTAAGGTAGCACTTTTCAGATGGAATATAAGGCCTGCGCTTGGAGTCCTCAAGGGCTCTGATCTCCTGTGGCCCATGCCCAGAACCTTATGAGCAAGGTCCTGCTGTCCGTGGTGCATTGCCTCTCTGCACTGGATGCCTTTTATTTGCAGAGCCCTTGGGTTCTGTCAGGAGGGCCTTAGCACCATCTGTACATGCAAAACCTGTCAGATTTGGTTACAGTTCGCTCCACAGATCCTTATCCACTTCCTCCTGTACGTAGCAGACTGACACCCAAGCGCTGCTTTCTACTCGCCCACATCTGCACGTCGGATGCAGGGTGCGTTTCCCCTGCCCCGGCCACACGCAGGCTCGCTCTCCTCTGGCTGAAGGGCTGAGGACACAGCTGCAGTGCCGTGGTGGACTGAGGCTGCGGTTTCTTCTCTGAGCAGGAGAACTGCTGATGCTGATCTACTGCACCGCGGGTGCAGAAAGGCAGGAGAGCTCTCCCAGGCTCACCAAATCGTGAGGGTTTCATGCAGCTGAGAGTGCATTGTATTTCTTACCTGGTATCACAGGGAAGATGAAGCTGGTTTGGGGACCAAATATGTGTCAAGCTGCGGGGTTGTATGGGGAAAGGAAACTCATGGGGGAATGTACGCACTGTAACCTTCTTTTCTATCATTTTTCCCTCCCGCAGAAAAAGAGGAGGGCAGCCACTGCCCGGCGGCAGCACCTGAAGGTAGGTGACACTGCTGAGCTGGGCGAGCTGTGTCCTGACCGTCCCATCTCCTACCCTGAGCCAGCTCCCCTTGGCGCTCTCCTGCCTGGGAAAGGCCATGATGCACGACGTGGTGTCCCCTGTGCACTTTTCTGCCCCTTAACAGGGAGCCTTCTGCACAGTGGGACTCTGGTGCTGGGGGAGGCTGGAGCCAGCATCCCCCTGAACTTCTCAGAAGTCCCCCTAAGTCCCCACTGCGTGGAGATGCAGGTGGTTTGGCCATGGGGAGCTCCCTTTTGCCCCAACCCCATGCTGACCTCCTTCCTGCTGCTTTGCAGAGTGCTATGCTCCAGCTCGCTGCCACCGAAATAGAAAAAGAAGCAGCTGCTAAGGAAGTGGAAAAGCAAAACTACCTGGCGGAGCATTGCCCTCCTCTGTCCCTCCCAGGATCCATGCAGGAACTTCAGGTAAACACCTCTTTCACCCTTACACCTGCAGGCCACCCTTCACCATCCGGGATCAGATGGTCTTGAATGATGGCCTGGTCCTCCTCCAGCCTTTGGGATTTTCGGAGGCAGAGGGGTCTTTCAGAGACAGAGGAGAAGGAAGAGGTCTGGGGAGAGGAACAACCTGCATGTCCTAGTACTCAACATCCCTCTCTGTTTTTCCTCCCAGGAGCTGTGCAAAAAGCTGCATGCCAAGATAGAGTCAGTGGATGAGGAAAGGTACGACACAGAGGTGAAGCTACAGAAGACTACCAAGGAGGTGAGCCTCCCCCAGGGCCATCCCGCAGCTTCCTTGGCAGAGCCTCCAGCTCATCCTTCGTTCCTCCCCGTGCCTCTTGCCGGTGCATGAAACTCACACCGGGCTGTCTCTGCCCCTTCTTCTCCTCCCCGCAGCTGGAGGACTTGAGCCAGAAGCTGTTTGACCTGAGGGGCAAGTTCAAGAGGCCACCCCTGCGTCGGGTGCGCATGTCGGCAGATGCCATGCTGCGCGCCCTGCTGGGCTCCAAGCACAAGGTCTGCATGGACCTCCGGGCCAACCTCAAGCAAGTCAAGAAGGAGGACACGGAGAAGGTATCCCTTCCCTCTCCCACACAGGCATCAGCCCCTGATTTTGGGGACTGACGCCTCCCTGTGTGATAGACAAGGTGGGGGGTGAGGGTCCTTCCTGCTCCATAATTCCTCCTCCAGCTCCCAGTGTAAAAATGTGGCATGCAGCCCCAAAAGACATACAGAAGGGGTGGAATTGGGCTCCTCTAGCTGACACGGGGTTGTCCAGGGGAGATGAGATGTTAGAGAACCTGTGGTGAGGTTTCCATGGCCGGAGGGGTGAAGGGGCTGTGCTTGGGGGATATTTCACCCCGCGGAGCCATCCCACCACGTGCCCATCCCTCCTGCAGGAGAAGGACCTCCGCGATGTGGGCGACTGGAGGAAGAACATCGAGGAGAAGTCTGGCATGGAGGGCAGGAAGAAGATGTTCGAGGCCGGCGAGTCCTAAGCACTGCTCTCTCCACGCCTGCCGTTCCCACCCTCCTCCATCCCCTCCTGACACGGCCATGGCCATGGCCACCTTCCCCTGCCCCTGGCCCCAACACGTCCTTGCCACGCATCGAGCCCACTGGCCGGGTGCTGTTTCCCTGGTTTTGTGCAGAGCTGCAGTCTGGAAGCAGCGGTGTAAATAAAGCTTTGGTGGGAGAGGGGGATGTCACCTGCCGTGCTAGGGACGGGGAGGCTCCGTGCTGTGGTGATGGTGGGACCACCCTGGGGACGCTCATCTCCAGCAGGAGGCTGCCTTGGCCTGGTGTGCTCGGTGGGCAGCAGCACGGGATGCTCCTCTGCCACCCTCCTCTTGGCCTCCATCTCGTGGTGATGGGGTAGGACCTGATGGGGCATCTCTTCTATGCTCCGTCCTCTGACCCGTGGCCTGCCCTGTCACAGGAGCTGCCATGCCTGGGCACTGCTTGGGCAGGCAGAGGAGAGGGCTGGAGATTTTGGGGTGGTGAGGAACCATCCGCCAGAGGAAGGAAGCGGGTGAGGCCACAGCATGATACCATCGCCTGCTCTACCTCCTCCTGCTTCTGCTGCTTCCCCAGCGGGGGCCGAGTCGGGGTCAGGAGGTGGTAGCCCTGTGCTGGGTGTTTCTTGGTAGCCTCTTGGTGGCTCTGGTCAGTCCTTGCACCGGTGTTCACGGCTGTGGTGCTGTGCTGTGGCTCCTCTCCGTGTGAGGTGATGGATGGGGGGCAGGAGCTTTAAGCCCAGGCACTGGGGACATGCAGCCTGCATTGGTGGTGCAAAGCAGCCATCCCCAGGGCTGCAGGGCCCAGGAGGGGCAGCAGACGCTCAGCACCCGGAGAGGAGCAGGCTATTGCTATGAGAGGTGTCAAATCCAGACCACCTCCGTGTCATGACGATGGTGCCCCATGCACCACGGGGCGCTGCGGTTCAGGGCTGCAGGATGTCCCCATAAGAGCCGTGCCAGCACCAGGGGTGGCTCTGGGGAGCAGCGGGTTGCCCTTCTCCCTGCTGGGGGGGATGTCCATGCTCCTCCCTTTCCCTTCAGTTTTTCTTAGTGCTTCCCTCTTTCGAGGCTGCCGACAGAGGCGAAACCTTAAAATAATCTGAACTTTTTTAAAAAAAATAATAATTTGCCTTCTCCCATCCCCCCTAAACCCACAAAGTTTCCGGCACAGCTCACTTCTGCCCAGCGCAGGAAGAGAGAAGCGGCGGCGGTGGCGGCACCCTCGCGCGCCGTGCCCCCAGCCCCTAGCCGTCCCCGGGGACACTGTGCTGGCCGGGAGGGAGATGTCGGACTCGGAGGAGTGCCACCAGGGTGCAGGAGGAGAGGACCAAGTGGGAGATGAATCCCACCAGGAGAGCGAGAGGTGAAGCCTGGGGACTGGGGAGCCCAGCAGCAATGAATCTGGGAGGATGGGGAGCTGGGAGGGGAGGTGTTGGGGGGAAAGAAGGATAGTGGGGCCAATATGAAGAGGATCCATGGGACATGAAGGTGATCAGATGCCCTGGCAGGGCTTTGGTGAGGCCCTCCAGCTAGGGAGAGCCTTAGATTTCTTAAAGGTCCTACCTATCTCCTTCGAACTTCAAAGCCACTGGGGGGGTTGATCCAGCAGGGAACCTGGACTCCAGCCCCATGCAAGCTCAGCGAGGGGTCTGGCTCCAAGACCTGGGCCTGCGTGGTGCTCCACAGCTGAAATCAGCCCTGTCTTTAAGGTGAATTGGGGCAGACCCTGCTGCAGGATGTGTCCTCTCTGTGTGTGCACAGGTGGGTGACTTTGGTGGGAAGGAGATGGGAGGCAGGAGGAATGCCCAGACCCCTCGCAGGAGGGATATCCAGACCCCTTTTTCTCTCACCTGCTGCCTTTGCCACCGCTTGGAGGACCATGCTCAGGATCTGTGACACCAGGAGCTAACGTGGCTGTGGGATGGGGCTGGGAGGTGGCGCTGCCTTGGCGGTCTGACTTCTTTTTGTGTCCACTACACCTCTAAACTGAATTAACCTGGACATTTTTCAGGCTGGCTGCTGTCTTTTGTCAGCTTACACATCTCCCCGTTCCTCCGGTCTGCTTTGTTGCTTTATCAACAGATTGTAAAATTCGTACTCTGGTCACTCCACAGCAGGCAGTTTTACATAGGGGATAAGGGGAAAAAGACCAGCAGCAGAGACCATACTGCAGCTGTCTGCAATAGGGGGAGGCAGTGATAGTCTTGGCCGAGGAATCCCACAGAAATATTCAGATTTGGATGCAGCCAGGTTCAGGCTGAGCATCCCTGGAGCTTGCGGGTTGCCTGATTTTCTCCTCCAGCTTCAAAGCTCACATTAGCATTTCTCCGAAAGGCTGCTGAAAGGCAGCACACTTCACGTCGAGAGAAAAAAACAGCCCTGAGTGACAAGGAGAGGGGAAAGGTGTGTCATCTCCTATTGCTAACGGCTGCACTGAGTGTTTGGGCTGACACCTGACAGCAATTAGCCCTGGCTGAAGGCTTGACTGGAGGCTTCAAAAAGGTGCTGGAGCCTCAGTGCATGGCTGCCTGCAGAAACAAAGGGGAAAGCTTTACTGCTGGGGGGTGCTGAGGTGTAATTCCAGGCAGTGCTCATTTGCCTTGCAGGGAAGGAGCCTTTTTGGGGTGGCCGAGCCCCTTTAATGGGTACATGTATATTGGCTCAGCCAGGGCCATGCAGCAGGAGTCCCCGGTGGGGCAGGGCTAGGTGTTTCCTTTCTCTGTTTTCTGCTGGAGCTTCAGATAAACAAGATACGAAGGCACCTGTTTTATAGCATTGAAACTCTTCTTGAAACTTGCTGATAAAGTGTGTGCATGGATGTTGATTAAAGGTGGTGCAGCCCTTTCCCTTCAGATGAAATTTAATGACATATTAAATGGATGGAAAAAAAATAGAGAACAAAAGTAGTTTTTGGTTTAAGAAAATGGAGAATCGCTTTCCCTCCTGATTTGTGTACCGGTTTCATGTGCAGCTCTGAACTCCTCCTTTTGCTTGCGCTATTTACATGTTTGCCAAGCTCTCAAAATTTCCACCCCCCAAATGGAGGAAGGAAGTGTGTGTTTGCTGCCTGGGGCTACCTCTTCTCTGCCTGTGGTTAGCTCAGCTCTCTGCTCTCCTCACCTCAGGCAGGAGCTCTTCTCAAGGCCATCAGTGTATGGATGGATAGATGGAGTCAGGGCAGTGCACCTAAGACAGCGTGAGGAGTGCTGGAGGAGGGAGCAGTGGGATGGAGCTGCCAGGGAAGCCAATCCCAAGGCTTTCTGGTGGCAATGTATGAATACATTGGAGATATGGGGGAGGAAAAAAGAAGCTGGGTTTGCTTAATGAGCCTTGAAATCTGCCCAGCGTATATAGAGGAGGAATTTACAGTAGGGAAGGCTTACACTTGTATAACTGTTGAGGCAATCCCAGCCTGGATGCAGCTTACCCCTTGTCCCCGTGTGACTGGAGGCATGCTGGCAGAACCTTGCTTGTGCTGGTGTAACACCACCAAAAGCCAGCTGGAGTTACACTTTTCCATGAGCTGCCCTTGCTCTCTGGGGAGGCTCGGGGCCGTGCGCCTGACATGAAGCCTGCCCTGCAGGACATGGCCACCTGAGCGCGGCTCACAAAGCAGGTCCAGCTGCAGAGCAAGGGGCTCAGAGATGAGAAGCCAGCTTCTCCCGAGTCCCCTGCCACCTTCCCTGTGGGGCTGCCCTCCTGGGAGCTGCAGGAAGCCCTCAGCAGCCCTTGTATGGTCAGCACCCAGGGAAGGGCTCCACCGCGCCACCAAGCCCTGGGCTTTGCTCGGCCACGTCTGTCCCCAGCTGTCTCAAATTCTCCAGATCCTTAGAGGAGTCTCGAGGGTCCCTGCGAAGATGAGTCTTGTTGCTAAGTATACCCGTGGCTGGAAGGAGGTTGGCCGGGAAAGCTGATATGGGGAGAGCCCTCGGCACATGGGATTCCTTGGGGGAGGGATGGCTGAGCCCCGCACGGGGTGACCGCTCCGAGTTTGACCCAGCTGGGAGCATCGGAGTGAAGAAGAGTAGGGGAACACACAGGGGAGGGTCAGCAGACTCCAGCTGGAAGCTCTAATGAAGCTGGGCAATATTGCAGCATTTCCATATTAGATGTAGGTTCTCTGGCAGGGGCATAAGGGATGAAGAGCTGCCTCTAAATATAGGGATGTATCAGGTGCCTTTGCTGCCCCTTTCTCCTTGCAGGAAACCCTGGCTTGTCTTGCCTATTTTGCAATGTAAAGCTAGGGGTTTAGGGGTGTGAGTGTTAATAGGGGATTGCCCAGGAGCTTTTATTTGATTTTTTTTAACCACTGAAGGATGTGCTAGCCAGCGGGTTAGCTGAGCATGGACTGCCAAAAACAAACAAAAAATACAACTGTGTATTTTAAAACAGTTTAAAAACTCTTGGGGTGAAATCTGGCTCTGAAGCCTGTGGGATTCCCTTCTCTGTGGGTTCTGGAGGCAGCTTGCTGTGGGGCTGGGTGTCCTGGGGCCAATCCAGGAGGTTTTGCCAGCCCCCCTACTGCTGGCTGGTGCTGGAGCCCATGCCATGGGGTCACCCAGCCCCTCCAGCATCCTGTGGCCGCACCCCAGGAGGGGGTGAGCTCTGCTCGGCCTTTGTCCAGCATCACTAAAGCACGTCCCTCCGTGCCACGAGGAGCACCAGGAGTCTGGGCTGAGCTTTGGCCTCCCATAGCTGTGGCTGAGGTTTCTGCTCTCTTAACCCGAGTCTGACATGCTCCTCCCAGGACTGAGGCTTTGGAACCCCTGGGGAGGTGTTTCGGCATCCTTTGAAGGATGCCATTTGCTTGGGAAGGGAAAGAGGTGCCTTAACCATGAGATTTGCCCTCTGTTGGGTGCCAGCTACAGGTAGTTTCTTATCGGACCCGTGTGACACCTGCCAGGCCTTGAGCAGGTGCTTTACACAGCTTGAGGCATCTCCGATGGCACTGCACATACGTTTAGGCACCTGAATTGCTGAGTTCCCAAATCACCTAGCGAGCATGGACCACTGCTGAGATCTGGGTTGAGGCTTAGCAGGTATCCCTGTCCTCGGGCTGCCTGGGTGCTCCGAGGAGGCTCAGCTACCAAGGGGTTAACCAGCTCTGCTTGGCGCCCGTGTGTGCTTTCCTTGCCATGTATCTCTCCTAACACGCACCAGATGTGCGAGGCAGCTGCCGGAGTGCCTTAATCCCAGGTTTCGGCACTCGGGGCTGCCTTTCTCACGGGCAGGTCCGTAGCGGGGTCTCTGGGGGCTCGCAGCACGCGGGCAGGGTGGCTGGCAGCACCCATCCTCATCCTCTGCCGGGCTGGGCATCTTCTGCTATCGGCTGTGTTCAGTCACCTGCGGGGTGTGCTGCTGGCATGGAGGCAGGGCTGGTGCTGACGGTGCAATATTGGGTTGTATGGGATGAGCAGCGGCGTCTGGAGATGGAGCTACGTGGATTTGCCCTGCCGCAGAGGAGCTTCACACCAGCCCCGTGTCTGAGAGCTGTCCAGGGACTACGTGGGCAGAGAAACACGTGGGCTGAATTTATTAACGAACCCAAAGGGAACCCCATTCAGGGGCTGGTGACCCACTGGCACCAGGGGGCTGAAAGCTTGCAGCCACCCAGGAGCACCTGGTCTGAGATGTGCAAGGGTTGGTTCACTTGGAGCTGGATTTATTTGGATTTCTCTTGTTATTGCACGGAAATACAGGCCCGATATTTTGGTTAGCGTGCATCAGCACCACCCCACTGTCTGCGGTGAAGCTGTGCCAGTTTGCATCAGCTGGAAGTCTTCGGTTCTTTCCCTTACAAGCTCATTTTGCAAACGAACCCTTTGCTAGGGATTTTTTCTGCATTACCAAGCAACCCCTCTCCCAGCCCTAGGTATCTGTTGCTTGCTGCTGCTAAATAGACACTATGTGCAATTTGTTTTATCAAGCTCCTGCCAGACGGGGTGGAAAATATGATCTCTCCTTCGGTGCATGCGCATGCATGTGCTTTTTTCTGCTGCAAAAGCAGTTTCCTTTCCAACGAAAGGTTGCTCTGGAGCCATTAACATTGACAAACCCTGAGCTATTGACACATCCCAAGCAACCACAACTGCCATCCATTTGTGAAGGGCGAAGTTCCCCCCCCCGCAATAAAATCGGAAGCAATAATTGAACCAGCTGCTGGAACGGTTTCAAAGCAGGCGCCTCCTTGCAGTTGCCACTTACCTTCCGTAAGGGAGCTGACAGCAGCGGGCCCGAGCTCAGCTATGCCCGAGGAAAGGCTCGTGTGTTATCCACTGTGTGCTCCCCTGCTCTGAGGGGCTTCTCCTTGCTCAGGCTGGCATTTCTCGCTCCTCTTTTCCTCTCCAGTTGACGTGGTCCTGCATACAGCTTCAGCTTGTGTTTGCCCCGATCCATCTTTCTGGATCCATCCATCTTTAATGGCAGAAAGGCTCCTTTCAGCTCCGTGTGAGGTCTGGCTCTGCAGAATTAATCACCATTTTCCCACTTGGTGGAGGCATGTGCTGGCCTTCAGGCTTTTTGGATGCACCCCAGCACTTTTCCCTGCCCCTCCATGGCGGCTCCCATCTTTTTGCCCGGCTCCAGCAGGGGAGGCATGGATGGATGCTGGCTTTCTGTGAGCTGGGATAAGCTGTCTTCCCGTGAGGCTTGGAAGTGGGAATTGCCAGATGATGCTTGGGGCTTCCTTCCTATCCCTTAGCCCAGCTAACCCTAGCAGGAGAACCAGCCTGGCAGCGTGAGGCAGGGATTAGTGGCTGCTAGAAGTGCCTGTGTTGCATGGGGCAGCGCCACACCATGGGAGAGTCGCTTGGCCACCTCTGCTCTTAATGGTGCTGCCCTGGCTCATGCTTGCACCCCCAGTGCTTGCTGCCCTCCTTCTCCCTTTTTAAACCCATCTTTCATTTTCCTTTTGCGCCCATCTCCCTCGGTCCCCTCATTCCTTTTCCTCATTTGTATTGCTCCTGGAGCATCACACCGTCTCTCACCATGCTTGCAGGCTCCCATATCCCCTCTCACTGGGAGATGAAGCAAAGCCATGGGACTTTGGGCTTATGATCTGCCCATAAAATGCTCCAAGGGGACAGAACAGGATGGGTCGCTCCTCTGTCCTGCATGGGGGTGAGAGGGCAGCGGTGGGATGAGGGATGAGGGCTGCTCCTTCCAGCTCCAGCTCTCTCTCCTTTTTGTTTCTGCTTCTCTGGATGTCATAGGAAGAAAGTCATCATTGTTCCCGAGCCAAGCTCCTCAGACTCCTGACGTGGTGTTTGTTGACTCTTTGGACTCGGCCCACAATCATACGTGCTCCTCCTTGGGAGCCAGACCCCCTGCAGCCCCCGACATCTCTCGCCTGCGGTGCCGCCCCATGTGGCTGCGGGGTGAGCCCAGAGCCAGGCGCCCTGCTGTGGAGCCCTTCCCGAGCGCCTCCTGCCTCCTCTGCCCCGCTGCCCCTTGGGGTACGTGGGCTGGGAGAAAGCCCCTTGCCAGGGCAGCCCCTGCCCGCTGCATCCCCTCCCTGCCTGCCCCTGGGGTCACGCCTTGGCTCGGGAGCATCCTCGTGCCGCTGCCAGGGGCAGCTGCGGGTGCAGGCAGGGCAGGTTGATCCCACCTCCAAGGGCTTGCTCTGCCTTCTGGTGGCACCTTCAGCATGGCTGTACATCCCCTGCTTCACCCCAGGGTGTTTTCTAGTGCCGCCAGACCTGGCAGGTCCTCAGCGCTCCGACCCTGCTCTTCCCTCCCCAGAAATAGCAGCACCCCAGCTAACCGTGCCGACGAGACGCGCGGCCCTCTTGACAGCACGCTTCTGGAGCTTGCAACTGGCTGCTCCTGCTGAGAAGGAGATAATGTGCTGCTCTTGGCTGCTAGACGCCCAATTTCCTTGGGATTATCTCTGCCTGCCTGTTCTGGCCTCTGCGCTTGGCTGCCCGAAAACGAGTGCTGATGGAGCGTGCCGAGTGGGAACTGGGGATGGAGGGGACACAGGCAAACCCTCTCCATCAGGCTGTTGGGCTGCCTGCACCAGCTGGTGGCCCCTTCTCGCTGAAATGGGGCTCCTGGGAGGCTGGGCAGGTGCTGGTTTCAAAGTGCCCATGGTGAAGAGGTCTGGGAGGTGTCAGGATGGGCAGAGAGGGTTGGCAGGGAGAAGGCTGCGGGGTTTCGGGCCCTAAAGCCGCCGTTGCTGGGGCAGGGCTTAGCCCACGCTGGAGCAGCAGAGGCTGTTCCTGCAAGGGGGTCTGCTCTGGGTGGGATCCCCCCTCTGACATACGGGCATGGCTGCTGGGGACCATGCTGGCCCTACAAAGGGCCAGTCCTCAGCACGGCTGCCTGTTGGAGCCCATGCTGCTGCTTGGCCTGGCTGGTACCGCTTTGCATCGCCGAGTATTTGTGGAAAACTGCTTTGGGTGCATTTCTTTGTTAGCAATGGAGTCTTTTCTCCTAGTTTTTCCTCCCCCCCCACCAGACCATGTGTTATCCTCTGACTGATTTTGCAACCAGCCCTACATAGCAGAGTGGTTGTGTAATTAACGGGAACTGGTGCGGCGCTATCTCCTGGGGACTCCCGCCTCCTTCCCGCAGCAGCCCGGCCCGCCTTGCTCCCTCCTGGCCTCTCACCTCTTCGCTGACCCTGCTGCTGGGAGCAGCCCTGGGAAGCTCCCTGGTGGCTGTCAGCGGCTGTCGGGGTGCTTGGGGCTTCCCAGCTCCCGTAGCGGGGTGCGGGTTTGCTGCGGGGATTTGTGGTGGTTCTCCTAAGCGCTTGCCACGCACCCCCACTGAAAAGTAATAAAAAGGGAGATGAATTAATTCCTTGTTTTTCTTCCTGTGTCCGCTGCACTCCTGCCCGCTTCCTGGTGGGACCAGGAGGTTTGCTGCTGCGAAAGGAGGCGTGCAGCTGTGGGGTTGGGGCTGTTCTTGGCGGTGTGGTGGGATGCAGGCTGCTGCACCTGGGCTGGGCGGCGAGCGCGGGAGGATAGGGGACAGAAGTGCCTCTGTTCTGCAGGATGGTGCTGTGGGACTGCTCTTCCTCCAGCTGCGATGTGGGGGGCTCTTCCTTGCTTCCCTCCTGGTGTTTCCCAGCAGACGGGTCCTGTCCTGAAAAGCAAAGCCCTGAGGTGCGTGTGCCATTCGGAGTGTGGGGGCAGTGGCGATGAAGCCCAGAGGAACATCCTCTGGCTTGAACCTAATTACCCTGTAAGTACTTGCAGGGCTGGGACGTGCTCCTTTTGAGCAACAGAGGCCTTTTGTGGTGAATCTCTTGCATCGTCTCCCCAGCCCCGAGCTCGGAAATAGCAAACGCAGTGTGACAGCGTCAGAGGGGCCACAGAGTGAGGCCGGGATCAGTGTCTGTGCTCACTTGGTTTGTGATCGCTTAGGGGAAGTTTGGTAAATACCTGCAGAAAAAAATAATGAACTGTTTCGAAATGAAGCCGAGGAGAGGCACATCTTTCTGATCTGGGCTCAACGCACTTCCTTTTTATTGAGATTTCTGGGTGTATTTCACGGGCAGCTTCCTCATTTCAAGAAGCACTTCTGCAGAAGTGATTGAAATGTTTAAGTAAGGTGAGAGGGGGCTGAGAGCAGAAGGAAGGTGAGGGTGAGAGCAGGGGGGTCCCCCCTGACAGACATGAGGAGGAGGAGGTGGGCAGGCTGTGCCATGCGCACCGCTGCCTGTGGGGCTAACATAGGGCTGGGACTTGGTAGGTGCAGTCCAGGTACCCGCTGCTCTGGTATAGAAGAAACTTCCCCCCAAAGTCACACGTGGACCAGGGGATGCAGGTGAGGGACTAAAGGCTGATTTTGTTATTTTTTCCAACATAGCTCCCATGATGAGGCAGCGTTAAGGCGCGAGCGGTCACCTGTATCTGACGGCTTGGCAGGCGGGCAAGCGGTGTTGGCAGGTGACATCGTTCCCAGTCCTTCACCGGCCACTCACGTGCTTCTTTATCCTCCTGAAGTGCTGGTGCTTCGTGAAGGCAAGCCAGGTTATTTTTTGCTCTCCGTCTGGTTGATGCTTGGGGAAACTGAGGCACGGCAGAATCGGTCACTTGAGCAGGCAAGGAGTGGCGAGTGCAGAAGCAGGGTGCGTGCCCCCTGCTGCCTGATGGCAGCCCCCAAAATCCAGCTGCTAGCCTCATCTCCTGAGAAGAGCTTCCCCTGGCGCAGAGTTTCCCAGTGCTAAAGCCCCTCTGGCATTAACCTGGCTCTGGGTCTGTCTTTGGGCACATGGGGACGGTGGGGAGGTGAGACTTCTCCCGATGTGAACGGAGCGGGGCTGCCTGAGTGCAAGCTGCAACCCGAGGGCACAAACCCAGGCTGGCTTTGTTCCCAATTTTTGTAATAGGGAAAGCAGTGCTGGAGGTAAGGGGGGGAAAGGAAAAAAATGAAAAGGAAAAAAAATGAAAAGAAAAAAAGGAAAAGGAAAAAAAGGAAAAGGAAAAAAAGGAAAAGGAAAAAAAGGAAATGAAAAAAGGGAAAAAAAAGAAAAAGAAAAAAAAGAAAAAAAAGGAAAAAGGGGTAAATGGGGAGGGAGAAGAGCTGGAGAAGACGAACGAGGGAGGGATAGAAGTGAGAGGGAAGCAGCCCGGGGGGGGAGCGCTGGGCTTTGTGCTGCGCTCGCAGGCAGCATCCAGCCTCGCATCCAGCGCTGCTCCCGGCAAGCTTTCTCCCTGACATTTCCAGCAGGCAGAGGAGGAGGAGGTGGAGGTGGAGGAGACAAGAGGGGGTGGGCCGGGGGGGGCTCGCAGAAACAAAAGGAAACCAGCTGCAGAACTTCCTGAAGACGGGGCCGGGGGGAGAAGCGAGGGCGTGCGGCGCCGGGCGGGAGCTGCGGGAAGGGGAGCCGCCAGCCTTGGCCACCATGACCAGCGCGATCCTGAGGAGGAACTCCAGCAAGCAGGGCCTGCAGAACCTCATCAGGTGAGCGCCCACCTGCCCGCGGCCCGGGGGGCCGGGTGGGCGCGGGGCGGGCGGAGGGGACGCCTGTGCCGGGAGCCGTCTCCGCGCCCCTCGAAATCAGCTGGGTTTGGTCCCCAGCCCCGACCGCTCGCGGTGCGCTGGAGGGAAGGCAAATGGATCCCCCCCCCCCCCCCTTCCCGAGCAATATGAGAAAAGCAGATCTGAACTTACTGATGGCTTTTCCAGGAGCACACAACTGGAATAACTAAGCGCGGCCGGGCTGTGACACTCACCTGAGCCGGCTGCTTTTTTTTTTTTTTCTTCCCCCCCCCCCCCCCAATGTGCATTGTGCCGTGCCTGCTGTGATGTGCATTCTTAATTCTGCGAGGGGCCAGGTCCTCCCGGGGCTGCGAGCTGGCGCTGTGCCCTTGATTCAATTAATCGCGATAGTGCTTGGAACCTTTCTTCCTTACCGGGGCAGGGAGGAGGATGGCAGGGTTGGGTTTTTTTCCTTTTCTCAGCCCAGGCTGAGCGGAGGAGCATGGCCACATTGTCTGCTGGTGCTGGGATTCCCTCTCATGCGCTCACTCTGGTTTTGAGCCGGGGCTGGAAATACCCCCCCGAGACCAGCAGCAGCTGGTGCTGGGGCAGCTCGCGCTGTCCCTTGCGTCCCTCCCTGGCAGGAGAGACAAGCTGCTCCCCTCTTTATATTTAACTGAGCCCCCGAGCAAGGGGAGGGTGGAATTAGGGAGCGCTGGGCTCACATCCCGTGTGCTGGGCACCTCCAGGCTCCCTCATGCTGCTGCTGGTGGAAGACGAGGCTGGTGGGACAGATGTTCCCAGGCGGTTTGGGATTTCCCTGATAATGCAGGCTGTGAACCTCACCCTCCAAGTGAATTCCTTGCTGTGTGGGGGAGGTTGGGACCAAGAGCCACCGCACCCCGTCCCTGCCACCTCCTGGTCTGGGCACAGGGGTGGTGGCAGGGAAACTGCTGTCCCCTGGGGTGCGAAAGGGGCATGAGGAGGGAGGCGTGCATGCTTCGTACATGCACAAGGGGCATCCAAAGTTGGCACAGCCCAACCAGAGGTGTTTTCCCCTCTGTAACCGTGTCCCCGAGTTCCTCCTGCTTCAAGTAGGGACTTTTTTGTGTCCCGGAGACGCACAGGGGCTTTTACCAGAGGAACTTTGGGATGGCTTTTGTCGTGAGCGGGGTTTCTATGCTTCATCTGGCTAGGTCTGGCTCTGGGGCTGTGTATTCCAGTCCTGTTTATAGAGGAGGAGGAAGGAGCTAGGGCGTGAAGATGTGCAAGGGATTTAACCCGCTGTTTACGCCCAAATAACTCCACTAACACTCGCAGGAATCAACAGGAGAGCAGGCAGGCTCTGCTCCACTCACAGCCTGTCTTGCAGCTGTATTTTCTCCCTCTTAAGCTGTCCAGGGAGCTTGTACCCTTGTGCAAGCTCCTTCAGTCTGTGATTGCCTCGAGGCTCCTGGCTTCAAGATACATCCCTGTGAAGATTGTGCTCCTGCTCTGCTTTTATCTGTCCCAAGGTGACCGCAGGCTGCGTGGTTATGCTTCATAGGTCTGAAGCTCTTCTGATGTGCAGGAGTGCGTAGCTGACCTGGAGATGAGTACAAAAGGCTGTTTGGAGCATCAGGGATTTCCCTGCGGTGCCAGATGTACCCTTCGCTCCTCCATGCCAAGCATCGTGCTCCCTTCTGAGCCTGGTGTGAGGCTCTCCAGCATCTTTGCTGGGGTGACCTGTTGGCTTGCACTGTGCTCACCAAAATTCGGGAGGACATGCCTTTTGTGTTGCTTACAGGGAGCCGTGGGTCTGTCAGGGCTAACCAGGGACTTGCCTTCCCTGAGGCTTGCTTTGGGGTGGGTCGATGTGCTGGAGAGCCAAGCGGGACAAAGTGCTGTGACAGCACCCTGGGAGCATCCTTCACCTCTCGGCAGGCTGGAAAAAAAAATGAACCCGTCCTGTGCCTTGGTTCCTCCCAGGCACAGGGTACGGGTGGCTTTGCAGGGGGTGCTTGGCAGGGATGGGCCGCGCAGTGCTATCTGCCTCCCTCCTTCCCCTGCACGTCCCCCCCTCAGACGTAATCTCTCTGCTGGGACCTCCCTGGGGAAATATTTGTCCCTTTGTAGCAAGGTAATGGCACCAACCCCTCGTGCTTGCCAGAGACTTTATATTTTTGAAGTCCTCTACAAACACAAGCCTCCCTATCTCGTTATCGCGGTCTGTTCTCCCCTTATCCTTCTAATGAATTCCTATAAATAAGATAGGGATCCAGCGCCTGTCATGTCAATCCATTCAGTTCATTATCAGTTCCTGCCGGAATTTCTCTCCCTCTATTTATCGAGTCTCAAGTGTTTCACAAAAGAAGATGGCTGTTTAATTAACCCACAAATCAGCCTCTTTGTAAATCGGCAGCGGCGGCTGCGCCACTCCCCGAAACTGGGCAATGCGGGCTCCGTGCGTGCAGCGTGCTGGACATGGTCACGATCCCATAGCCACGCTGGGTGTGGGGCAGCTTTAAAATACCCTCAGCTCCTTGAATTTCCATGTATGTCGTGACTGTAATGCTCGGTGCAATGGGAATCCGGGCGTTTGCTTTCCCTTCTGTCCGTGCGTGATGTCTCCTGGAGGTGGCCAGGATGTGTCTCAGCAGGGAAGATGCTGCTCTGGTGTCTATTTCTGCTTGACCTCCAGAGCAAGGAGCTGGCTGGGGCTGAGCTGGGAATGAGGAGCTCAAAGGGCTTGGGAAAGAGCAAGGGCTGGATGGCGCTTGGAAGGGGAAGGAGATTTTTTTGGGGGGGTTGATGCCAGGCCACAGTTCATTGAAAGGGAGGTGGTGGTATCATGGGGGCTATTGCAGCTTCTCTGGGCTCATGTTGACCTCTGTGTTCCCTGGGTAGACGTGGGGAGCAGATCCTTCCCTCTCCATGGCAGTGGCTGAGCCAGCCCCCTGCATACCATGGGGATGCTTTCCCAGCTTTTCCTGGCCCTGGGGCTTGCTTTGCCAGGAGCACCACATCTGCCATGCGGTGTAATGTTCCTTTTCTGGAAGGAAAGAGGAGCTTGGCAGCCCAGCTGATGCTTTTTGCTTCTTTTTAGACCAATTGTGCCTCACTTGTCTCTGGCTTCTCCTCACCCAAAAGCAAGTGGATGTTTAGGGCCTGACCTTGAGGTGATGGAATTTTTGGGGAGCTGCAGGGGGTGAAGGTGGGGTGAAGCCCCACCATGCGTATCTGCAGGTGGTTCGGCCAGCAAGGGCCATGGATGGGATGCTGGGGTGCTGTGTGACAACAGACTTCCCACTTCCCGAGGCTTTTTTTCCCCCTTTCTCCCACCTTTCGTGTCTTGGCTAAGAACAAGAGTTGCAATCAGTGTTTTGGGGCAAAACCTGTTGTTTTTTCTCGAAGGCACAGCAGAGGCTGAGGGCTTGTTGAGGGCCCTGGTTCCTGTTGCAGCTCAACTCATCAGCACTAGCCATAAACAAATTGAGCCTCAGCTCTCCCATGGAACTGCACAGTGCGTTCCCACGGCCTCCCTGCTGCCTCCTGTCACTGCTCTGTCAGGAAACTCCCTCCTGCTGCTCTGGGCGGCAGGGCTTCAGGGGAATCGCATCGCCCCGAGGACCCTACAACAAATGCCTTGTGGTCGAACCGGTGGGTCCTCGAGGCTCAGCCCCGCTGTAAGCAGCAGCACGCCTGGTATGAATCTTGCTCGAAATCACAGCTTCAAGCAGGGGCAAAGCATTGTTATCCTCCATCCTTTGCAGCATGAGTGTATAGAGGAGGTAGCCAAGGCAGCGAGGCTGGGGAGGCTTGCTTTCCTCATCGAGAGACAAAAAAAATACACAGGCTTAGTAAGCCAATCTGACCCTCCCTGACAAGCCTGCTTTCTCCTCTGGCGTGCCTCTCCCTTCCAAAAACAGAGCCCAGACTTCCTCCTCTTTAGGCAGACGGCGATTTCTCGAACCTTGCAGCTGAGATAGAGGGAGCGTGAGAAAAGGCCACGGTTCGGGGTCGTACGCGGCACCGATTTCTCACACCTCTTGAGCGCTGCAGCCTGCGCAGGGTGCTGGGAGGGCTCCAGCCCCAGCCCTTTCTCTCCCCCCTCCGCCTCCAAATTCCAGACCGGTGATGTTAATGCATTACCGCACCAGCATATCTGTGTGCTAAGGACCCACGGTCCTGGGGGTGCAATCCATCATCTTGTAAAGGAGTTGTTGGGAGTCTGTCTGCTGTGGTTAAAAACGATTAAAAAATACATAAAAATGGGTTATTAAAGGTGCTGGCCTCAGGCTTGCTCCATCAGGCTTGGAGCGCTGCTGGTGGGATGCTTCCCAGCCCGTGGCATAGGTAGGGGAGGGACCCACTGCTTCTCCGTGGCGTGGCTTTGTGTCCAGGTTTGGGGTGTTGGTGATGAGATGCTGTAACTCCAACAGCAGCATCTATTTCTGCTCTTGTCTTCTGTATGGTCCATCTTTGTGCAGGCTTTTTCCCTCCCAGGGACCTTGCACGCTGGGGCTGGTCCCACCTGCACCTTCTGGGTGGCGCCAGGAATACCTGGCACGTGTGGCTGTGTAGCTGCATATTTTTTACTTTGGGCAGAAAACAGGTATGCTGCTGCGAGGAAAGATCCGGATTCACTTAAAAAAAAAAAAAAAAAAAAAAGAGTTGCTTTAATTTTCAAGGGGAAGCTAGGTCTCTGCCATGCTGGCTAGGGTTTTCTTCCATTTCTGCTTCATGAAAGCGCAGGCTGTATCTTACTCGGCTCAGATGCCTTGGCGTGTCCTTATCAGCCCCTGCGTGACGCCTTTCCGCACCCCAGCTCCCGCGGGTCAGCGGGGACGGGAGCCGAGCTGCCTGCCGTGATTTACAGGAGTGGGAAGCGCTGAGGCTGCGGGGCTGCGGATGGGGCGGGGAGGCTTGGTATGAGAAAAAGGCTTAGGGTGAAGCATCTATGCATTTTTCGCCTCTCTTCTCCCCTCGCTGCACCCCCTCTCTTGCTCAAACCCTGCAGCCTGGGCTCTGGCCGGAGCGATGCAGCTGAGGAATTACATGAATGTTTGGGAGGGAGAGGCTCGTGCAGCGTCGCAGGCTGCCTTCGGATGACACGGCGATCCTTCAGAGATGGAATCACCATATCCCCCGGGACTGGGCTGAAATAAACTACAGGCTGTGACATCGTAGCTTCTGGTTTTATTTCTTTCCCAGTCCCCTCGTATCGTGCCGATATCCACACCCCCTTCCTTACCCAGGCAGATGGATGATTACCCCCTTTTTGCTATCAAGCCACATTACCTCTAAGCCCCAGAAACATGTCCATCAAGAAACCGAACTGCTGTTTGCCATCTGACTGGGGGATTTCCACATCACAGACATTTGGCCAGCCTGAAAGTGAGCCTTGTGTCACAGAGGCCACTTGTGCTTGCGGGTGATCAGCAGCAGCCCCTTGGAGGGGAGGTCAGGATGCTGCTTGGACCTCTGCTGAGTTCCCAGCATCTTCGTGGCAACCTTGGATGAGCCCTTGGGCTTGGGGACAGATTTCTGAAGGTGTCTTGGTACGTGGAAATAAACCTGGGTCCTAGGTCTTTGGAAAGGGCAGAGATGCTGAACTCTGTGTTGCTCCTCTGTAGCCTCTTGAGGGTGTCCTCTTCCATTTCAGGTGACAAGGGTGAGCTGTACACTTTGGGACCCCTGCAGTCACGCCTGGATGCTTTACAAACCGCAGATAAATGCGGTATGAAATGAAGCCCAGCAGCTCTACCTGGCAGCAGGATGAACCTGGGGACAGTCCTAGCCCATGTTCAGTTTTATAAGGGTGGGCAGCTTCTGTAGGTGTTTGCCAGATGGTAGTGAAGTAGTTTTGCTTTGAGCATGCCATCCTCTCTCCATGATGGGCCATGGGGCACCGAGGTTGTGGCTGGCCCCGTGACAGGGCAACAGGGGCTGAAATGGATGATGTGGGAAGGGAAAGGGCCCTTGCGTAGGTTTCTGCATCTTCCTCTCCCTTTCCTTGAAATTCAACAGAAGAGGATGATGTGATGGCTGCTGGGGGACGCAGGGCACCTTCTCCCCTTAATGCAGCCCTATTTCTCACACGGGACATTTCCAGAGGTGAAAGCACAGCAGCTTTTGCAGGTGATGGTGGTGTTACCCTTGGCAGCAGTAGGGCTTGCGCCGAGTTGCCCTTTGAGAAGTGTCAGGGGTTGGACATGACTCCTCCTAAATCCCGTTCCCAAAGCCTCTTTCCCCACGAACCCTGGGTATGCGGGGGCAGCCGGCGCAACAGGGACACCCACCAAAGTCAACAGTGGCCTGGCCTGGGACCTGGCGAGCTCAGGAGACAGGAATGTCGAGTGTGCTGGTGGAGGGTTGCTGGGTTCTGGCACAGGTCTGCAAAGCCTGAAGGCTCCGGGAGGCATTTCGCTTTCCTTTCTGGAATTAGCTTTAGTGCTGAAGGTTGGTTTGGGGCCAGCAAAACTTCCTCTGAGCTGCGAGCCGTGCAAAAGACTCCTCGAGTCTGCAGCATTTCCCTTAAACAGAGCTCGGCTGGTGCCAGAAATTTCCCTCGCCTGTGTATTATCAGCTCCTTGAGTGCCCATGAGGAATGGCCCAGAGGAAATGTGACCTTCCTAGAGATGCTGGCTTGTCTGGAGCAGGCGTTAGTGGCCACGTGGAGCATGGATGCCCGTATCTGTTCTGCAGGAGGTGTTTGGTAGGGCAAATGGAATCAAAACTCCTCCCTGGGCTGGGGGTCCAGCGGGAGGTGAGGTCAAGAGCTGGATCTGAACCGGGCAGCCAGCCCCAGGCAGAGGACTCTGAGCATCCCAGAGGTTTGGCCAGCTGTGGCTGTGTGGCCAGACCTGGACCTGGGTGCTTTGAGCCCGGCCCTAGGTCTGCAGGCTTTCCTCGCCTGCCCAGGAAGAGAAATCCCCCTCTACTTAGGCAGTTTGCTTGGGTTGGAGCACACTGTAAATTCACCTTGTGAGCCCAGCACTGTCGGTTTCCTTGTCCCGTGTCAGGTGAAATGACAAGGGCAGCTCTTAGTCCCACCAGCAGCTATGAGCCTGGTTCTTCCCATATCCGCCCAATTTTGGGGAAATGCCATCTGGAGCAGAGCTACGCGCCGCCAGCCTGTCCAGGCCTCCCGAAGCACTGGGTGATGGCTTCTAGAAATGGCAAAGATGGTTGTGTAACAAGGAGAAAAAAACAGGAGACCATGCCTCCTCGTGAAGAAAACCGAACCGTTTTGAAATGAAATCTTTCCACCTTCTTGCTTTGAGAGGAAATTTCACAGCCAACCCCCTCCGCACAGAGGGGGCTGATGAAGGCATGGGCTTGTCCAAGCTGAGATGGCACGGTCAGTTTGCAGCTCAGCAAACCGCTGTAGCTGACCCGAATGTGAGCACTTCGCCAAGGTTTTGTTTGTTAACTTGTTTGCTTATTTTTCATTGAAAACAAATATTTGTGCTGCTAGGTCAGCTGGAAAGGAGTAATCACTTTCCCTCTCCTTGTTGGCTTGAGCACTGAGCCCCAGAGCATCACTTTCTAAACCTTGCTCTGGTGCCAGCCTGTTTGAGCACAAAAGAGAGCTCTGAATCTGCTGATAAAGTGGTTTTAGGTGTTTGCTGGCATTTCTGAACCCAGGGCGAGGAGGGGCTCGGTGGGGACTTGTTTGTGCCCGAAGTGTATGAGAAGCACCCAGTGTCCTTGTGTCCGAGCCGCGTGCCCTATGGCCGTGGGCACTCGGATGCCAGCTTGCTGTTTGGCATTGGGAGCTGAGACATTCCCCCACCCTGCAGAAAACTGCATCTCCCCGAAACAGTCGCCCCGGCGTTGTCCTTGGCCCGTTCAGAAGATGCAGCGACAGAATAGCGAGCCGGTGAGGTCATGGGGAGAGAATTAGTCACATCCAAGTGGGAAACGCAGAGGGCTGCAGACCAATGCTGGTGTGGGAAGCTGGCGTGATGCAGATGGGACCCCCCCAGGTCACCACAATCCCCTACAACAGCTTTCTGGGGAGTTGGAATTGCATGAAAATCTGGTTTGCTCGGGGAGAAACGTGGGCCTTGCTTCTCGTAAGCGGGGCGATCCAGGCGAGAGGGGGTTAAGGGCCTTTCGGAATCGGAGACTCTCTGGAGCTGTCATACAGGGGAGGGAGATCGTGGCAGAGTTTAATGAATGACTTCATTTAGATATTAAAAAAAAAAAAGCGTGCACACAAAAAAATAAAACAACAACACGGTGGCTTCCTGCCAGGCCCACAGACAAGGGTTTCTATGGGAACAGAGGGGGGAAAACAATAAATATGAGTGGGGGACGAGGAGGGGCAGAGGGGACCTGGCCGCCCCTTGGGTGGCTTCGGGCTCTTTGTTCCCATCGAGGGAGAGGGGCAATGTGGGGGGGAGAGGAAAGTGTGGCCGGAGGCACCTGATGGCATTTAGGAGAAGACCCCACCCCAGATGAGTGAGGCAAGGGCAAGTTTTCTGCTCTCAAGGGGCAACCGTGGCATCCTCACTGTGTTCCCCCCATCACGCTGCCCTGCTCAGGCTGTCAGAGCTGGGCTCAGCTGGAAAATGCCCCACACTCACTCAAGATGGGCCTTTAAAAAAAAAAAAATTCCTTTCCATTAGATTTTTGCCCCGGTCTGAATTGACATCGCTGACATTGTGTCCTACCGAATGGGTTTGTCCTACAGGGAGAGCAGCCCCCTGGGGTGCCTGCACCGGGCAGGAGGCTGCAGATCTCCATCCTTGCTGCCCTCTGCACACCTTGTACAGGAGCATCTTGGCAAGCAGGCTCGCAGACATGGGGAAATAGCCCTCCCAGTCTGCTGTGGACCTGGGTGAGTGGGACGGGGTGAGCAGCATCAGGAGTGGGTGCCCTGGCACAGACCTGCCGCTCGCAGGCATCATTTTGCAGTGCCCCGCACCAAGGCTGCTGCCCATAGGCACGATGCTGTCTCTTCCTGTGCGTCCCATAACTTGCACACCAGTCTGTTCCAGGCACCCAGTCCTTTCCACCAAGGGTCTGGTGTGCTCCTGGAATTGCTCTCCTTGGAAAAGGAGCACAAAGGCTGCAGCGGGATGGCCACCGTCACAGCCATGCTGGGAGCACTCACCCAGCGAAGCCCCTGGCCCACACGGAGGGGTGTCTGAGCAGCTTGGGGGGTTATCACCAGTATGTTCAAGCTCTCACAGTGGCACTGAGATGGGTTTCCCTCTGTTTTGGCAAGGCTGACGGCGCAGTGGAGCGTGGAAGACGAGGAGGAAGCAGCCAGAGAGCGGCGGCGGCGGGAGCGGGAGAAGCAGCTGAGGTCCCAGGCAGAGGAAGGCTTCAACGGCACTGGCTCCTGCTCAGAGAGCGCAGGCTCAGCGCAGGAAAACCAGTAAGAAATACCCCCATATATACATCCCGGCAGCAAAACCCTCCAGCCACGGGGTGGGCATCTGTTGTTTGAAGCAGTTTGGGGGCTGGAGGGGCTCCTGAGCAGGTCTGGGGGGATTTAGCCCAGGTTAAACAAGGATCGTGCTTCCAGTTTGGGCAGTGAAAGCCAAATGGCTGAAGGTGTGATGCACAGCCCCTCGGTAGCTCATGGGCTGGGGGCGAGGGCCTCCCCTGGCCGGGTCCCTGCTCTTCCATCGAGGATGCTGCACCGGCAGTGGGAGAGCATCTGCAAGAGGGCAGGGTTTGTGATCACAAAGCACCCACCAAAGAGGAGCAACAACTTCATTTCACTAGGAAACCAGTAAAAAAGCACATTTTTTTTTCCCCATGAAAAGATTTGTTGTTTTCTTTTTTTCCTCAGGTATTTTGCAAATTATTCAGGACTTTTGTTGTTGTTGTTCTTGTACAGAAGCTTCAAAATCTTTTATGGCAATGCACCCAGTGATGTTCTGCAGACAAAACCACTGTGATCTGCCCTAAAAGCAAACAACATATCTGGAAAGTAATAATTATTATTCACTCTCCCCACCCCCCCCAGCCCCGGCCCCGGCCCCTTTCACACAGGGGCTGGAAAACAGTTTGTGGAGGTCTTTGAAGCGGCTGATAAGATGCTCTGATTTACTGGGGGGTGCTGTGAGCGGCCCCAGACACAAAGTGCTGGCAGTGCCTGAATTTAATTGAGTGCCCGAGCGCCTGCCTTAGCCGCACGTGTACCTTTGGTGTCAGTGGGAAGGATGCTGCTGCCTCTCCGGCTGTCCCCTGGTTCCTTCTGCAGCTGCTGACAGCCACCTGGGCTTGCTCAGGCAGCCAGGGTCAGCCTGCTGGCAATCTGCGCTCTCTCCCATATAAACACTGTCCCCTCCTTCCCCTGGAGCTTCCCGCACCGGGACTCACCCCATCTGCATCGCTGCTCTCTTCCCTTCCCCCCATTAAAAAATAAAATAAAAGGAAATAACCAGCAAACTGCTGGGGCTGAGCAGCAGTTTTGGGTGCCCACTCCCTGCTACCCTTCCCGGTGAGCCTGGCAAGGGTGCGTGTTTTTTGGAGAACTTCAGTTCCTGTGGTCAGTTGACTCCTGAATCTCACAGAAATCACAGAATCATAGGAGCTTTGGGGTTGGGAAAGGCCTTCAGGATCATCAGCCTGACCTACTGAGTCCCACCACTAATGACACGTGTCTAAAGCCACAAGGGTTACGGAGAAGGCAAAGCATATCCTGACACCTCCTAAGAGCCCAGAAAGGCAAAGAAAATAATAGTAATAATAAAGGCTTGTTCATGCCTATTGTGCATTTCAAATCTGCGAATTTTAGACTAATCCGTGGGCTCCACACCCTACTTGCCATTCCCAGGGGATGTGACCACCCTGTGCCCCGTGAAGCCACCTCCTCCAGCTGATGCTTGCTACGTGGGCGCCCACCCTGGAGCCCCACCTGGGTGGCAGTTCTTGTTGTGAATGCAAGGAAAGAAATAGGAAAACCCCAACAATCCCCGTGCCCAGCTGGTGCTGGCAGCTGTGTGACCCCAGAGGGCTGCTGCTCCGTCTGTCCGTCTGTCTGTCTGTCTGTGGGCCGGGGCTGTGTGCTAGCAGAGGGCTGTCATCACAGCCTGGGAACGCGCTCCCAGGGCCGGAGGGCAGCGGGCTGCAGGATGGACATATTTCCTCCTCTCTCCTTTCCTATTTAGGAAAGATGGGGGTAGTTTTCCCCTCCAGCACACAGAGCCATTCCCTCTGAGCCGGGAGCAAAGCGGCTTTTGATGCAGTTGGGTTTCAGCCTGGCCCATGGGGGGCTGCTGAGCATGCTGATAGCTTGAACTGCAGCCAGCAGAGAGGGGCTGGGGAGGATGTGAGGTGGAGCAAGGCTGGGCTGTGGTCCCCTGCTCAACCCCGAATCATCAGCATGAGGAATGCCCACCTAGATATTTGGGTGTGCAGCAAGGCAGGGCCCCAGTTTCAAAGCCACGCCTGCAGCACTCATCCTCACCCTTTATTTCATGCTGCTTTCAGATGGGGCAGGACCAGCACTGGTATTTCACAGATGCGGAGCCAGCATCTTGGAAGCACATTTGACTGCTTCAAAGCTCTATGGGAACGTGAGGATCAGCCCAGGACTCGAGCCTGTGCCCAAACGCTGAGTTTTCCTGCCCTCCTAATGCAGCGCTCTGCTCAGGCTGCCTCCTGCTGGTTCCTTTTGCTGGGGGCCGCGTGCAGGCACAGGGCAAGCAGGAACCACACCTGAAACACCTCTGGTCCAAATGAGCTCCAGTGCAGAAGAAAACCATGAGACTTCTTCATTTTGCTGTGCCTCTTATTTCTGCTCACCTGTCCCAGAGACCGGGCAGCAGGGTGCTTCTGCTGGACACACTGAGCTGGCTGGGTCCTTTGTGTCACTTTCATCCTGATTTTCCTCCTTGCTATGTTTCAGCTATGACTTTAAGCCCTCCGGGCCCTCAGAGCTGGAGGAGGATGAGGGGTTCAGCGACTGGTCCCAGAAGCTTGAGCAGCGCAAACAGAGGTGGGTAGGGCAGAGCTGGAGCCACCAACGTCCCCAGGATGAGGTGACCAAGGCCAGGTCCTGCCGTACATGCCAAGACGGGAGGCTGGAGCATTGGTGGGATGGGAACGGACGCTCTCTGCCTGTGATTTGGGCTACCTGGGAGGAAGGGACGCGGGGCTGCCCCGGGCTTTGGGGATGTTTGGCTTCAGCTTCGCGCTCCGAGCAATGGCAGCCAGCCAGGACGCCTGGGCTTGGAGGAGTGACAACAGCGGATCTAAGCCACCTGAGCTGCTGCAGGGGCTGAAACGGCCCCTAACATAATGCAGGCAGCCTAAAAAAGCTGCTCTAAGTTATTGCTGCTTCCTGGCTCATGTCAGCAGAGTGGGTGTCATGGCCCCAGCCCACCTTGTGCTCGACTCCTCTCTCAGTGGTGGAAAACAGAGCCCAGATGGACGCTTGTGTCGCTGCCCAAGAGCTGAGGGCCAGATCCATCTTCCATCCCTCTCCCCTGGCTGAGCTGAGCAGTGCTCCTGATTAACTCCTGCCCTGGACACCGTGTACCTGCACGTGAACTCTGTGACTCAGCTGCCCCAGCAGCGTGGTTTTATGGGGAACTTTGTCCCGCGATGACACAACCCCTTCTTTACCCGTGGGATTGAAAAAAAAAAAGGCATAATATTAATATTTACTGCTGCGCAAACAAATCACCTCTTCCTTTACCCAAACACTGCAAGCTGCACCTTCCCCTCCGCAGCCCCATGAGCACCTCCCAGCAGAGCTGATGATCACAGCTGGGGGAACAATGAGAAATCAGCCCCAGCTGCTTTTCTGCACCCTCCCCTCCCTATTTTTTCCCCCCTTGTAAACAGTTTGTCCCCAGGGAGAGGCTGCTGCTGTTGGCTGGAGGGGGTCTCTGTAAAAGGTGGGCTTCCTAGCTGGTGTTTGTGCCCTATAAAGTCTGTTCAGCTGCTTTGTCTTTCCTCCTGGGTCATCTGCCTTGCCTGAGGACAGGCTTGGAGTGCAAGTGAAGGTAGGAGGTGTGTCTGGCCAGAATGCCCTGTGCTGGGTCAAGTAGTGCTGCGGGGTTTCCCGAACCTTCTCTTTTTCTTAACTGAATGTGGAGCAAGCCATATTTTTTCCATCTGAAGAATATTTAGGCTCTGGTCCCCAAACAAGGGAGGGGAGAGGGTTGTTCTCTGGTGGATGGAGCTAAACAGCTTGTGCATCCCCTGAGGGCTTGTGCAAGCCTGTAGTTTCTTTTGGGGTCAGGTTTCCCACTTTGCAGGGGAGATCTGTGCCCTAGCCAGCCATACAGGAGGGTGGGAGCTGGATGCCCCTCTGCTGTGGTGCAGTGGGGTCAGGCTCGCTGCCTCCCATACAAAATTGCTCTGTGCAAGAAGCATCCAGTATGCTGTGTTGTGTCTAGTGGCATAAAATTCTTAAAATGAGCTTGCTCTTTAGCTGGAGCTGTTGTTGGCTGAGGCATCTTGGCTAAAAACTAGTCGCCTGGGCTGCAAAACCTTTAGAGCCTGTTTGTTGGTGGTGACCGTGCAGTCGTAGGAGGATGATCAGTAGCAAGCCAGCATACGCATCAGCCTTTTTTCCAGAGGGGTCAGCGAGGAGTGCTGGAAGGTGGCTGTTCTGCGAGCTGCCTTCCCAGCTGCAGGGAGGTGGGTGGAAACGCCGAGCTGGAGCCGCTGGCCAGCGAGGCAGGAGCAGTGAGTCACCCTGGGCTCTGGCAGCAGCCTGCTAGCCAGCTCTCTAGCCTGCAACCCAGGCAATTTTCTAAGAAATAGGTGGGAGGAGAAAGCTGGCCTCCAGCCCGGGGCCATAAGATGGCAATAGCACCTTGGCGTGTGTCTGTGAGGGCTCAGGGGTTTAAGTGCTCCTGCTGGCTCTGTGCACTCAGCATGGGCTGCTCTGCTTTGGCAAAATGGGTTGCTCAAACACTGCTGGGTCTCTTCTCTGCAGCCCCTGGGAGCTGTAGGAATCCTCACGTGAAACTGCTATGACTTATTGTTTTATTTACTATTTTTATTTTTTTAACCCCTCTTTGCTTTGGGACTGCTTTGGTTTGCTGGGCTCCCCTTAGGGACGTGAGTAGAGGTGTCATTTATTCGCTTGGGTAAAACTGAGGTTTGGGACTGACACAGATTTACCGCTGCCTGCGAAGGCGCCTGATGGCGTCTGTAGGCTCGTAACAACGTGTTGCTTCTTTAACCTCTCCCCCTGCCCCTAGGTCCCCGCGGCAGTCGTATGAAGAAGAGGACAGTGGTGTGAGGGAAGCAGAGGTCAAACTGGAGCAGATCCAGCTGGACCGGGAAAGCCTGGAGGAGACCCAGGAGGAGAATGTGGCTATTAGGGAGGAAGAGAGGCTGTGCCAGGAGGAAGAACATATCCGAGAGCAGCATGAGGAGGAGAGAGTTGAGCAGGAGGTGAGATCAGGAGGAGCTGGGCTCTGATGGGATGGCTGAGGTGGGGAGGGACCCCTGGGTCCATCTGGTCCCAGCCCTGCTCCAACAGGGTGCCCAGGGCCACGTCCACGTGGCTTTGAAGATCCCCAAGGAGGGAAACTCAGCAGCCTCTGGCTAGTCTGTGCCAGGCCTTGCTCCTGTGCCAGCCCATGTAGGTGGTGCTGGCCCGGCACAATGTGGGATGGAGCTGTCATTGCCAAGTTGCCTTTCTGGGGCCTGAGAATTGCAATTTAGAATAAAGGTAGATGCTCTCCTTCCTGATGGCCTGAAATGAGAAACTCCTGTTCTCCTATCTCAGTAGTAGTAAGAAACCCTTAACTGATGCAAGGGCCCCTTTTTGCATCATTCTGGAACCTTGAACCTGCAAAAGTCCTCTGAATTTGTTTATTTTTTTCAAATGCACACAAGCCTCTTCCTGGATGTTCCAGAATGAGGTAATGTTAACATAGTTTCTGTGTCAGAGTATTCATTTAGTGTAAAGCAGGAAGCCTGGGAGACGGGGGGTGGTGGGAAAAAAATCATTTTTTTGCATTCTAAGCATTTTGACCAGCTCGCTTCCTGGCTTGCTCATTTTCTGCACTCAGGAAAAGAAGAGAAGGAGAAATGAAGAGGAAGAAGCACCAGAAAAACGCCAGAAGGCCCCAAGCCCCACCAGCCTGGAGGAGGAGGAGCTGTGCTCTGACCACACCACAGTGTGCTCCACTAAGGTCTATGTTTGGGACCCCTCTGGCACCTAGTGACAGGGAAAAATGTCCCAGGGCTTATGGCAAAACAGGGTGTGAATTCTGCTACGGGCTGGGGCAAATCACTTCATCTGTTTCCCTCATCTTTGGTTGTTGACCTCCTGCTTTGTCTGCTTATGCTGTTGGAGGCTGTAACTGTACCTTCCTGTGTATGCTTTGCCAATCAGTGTGAATCTTTAAGTCTTCATTGAGGATGCCAGGGAACAGAGTAAAACAAATAACCAAAGCTTAAAGCAGACCTCTTTAAAAATAACACGTTAATCAGAAAATAAAATTTCCATTTAAAAAAAAAAAGGGAAACTTAAAGCATTGAAGCACTGGAATTTCCCTATATTACAATAAAATAGAAAATATCGCTTAACCATTCTAAAGTTAACTCTTTTAAAGCAATCTGGGATTCCTGATCTCTGAAACGCCTTGCCCTGTTCCCATCTATGTGAATTGATGCTCTTGTGAAACTTCCATTTCTAATGCCGCTCGAATCGATCTCGTGGCTTGTGTTGCATTTAGCACAAATCCTCAGTTTGGTGTGTGTGCTCTTACATACAATAGACACAGATAAGTGGTTTCTGTAGCAATGGGCTTTTTGTCTCTCTAAGCCCTGGGCTTGCTGATTATTGCTCTTAGGGAAGTGGTGGGGAGCCTGGGTAGCCTATTAACCTGCTGTTGGTGTTATCCTTGCTTTTCTGTTTGGCATTCAGATCTGTGCTGTTTGCTTCTTAGTCAATATTTCCTGGGCAGGGAGGATTGTACGAGCACTTCCTCTTGCAACAGTAAATAGCAGCAAGTGGAAGATTTCATCATCTACAATCATCAGATTCTTGCTGTTTGCAGAGAAACCTTTTAAAATCAAATAAAAAAAAAAAAGAGGAGGAAAAGTGGGTTTCGGTGCAGGCCATGTGGTAATGTCAGGTTTGAAAAGCGGGCTGGGGGTGGCCTAGGTGGATACCAAGAGTGGGACCAGTGGGGAAATGTGAGAAGCACTTCAGTGCCTGTTACGTGCTGAAAGTCCTCTCTCTGCAACCTCCAAACACGCAGCTTCCTGACCTGAGCTTCACTGCTGTTGCTAGGATTAGCCCAGGGAAAGGTTTAGAAATCTAGTTGCTGTTTTTTATATTGGTGATGTCAGAGCTCACCAATACACAAAGCCGAAAATAAAGCTGTTTTGGAAAAATAAGAGCTTGGGATCTTTCCAAAGGAAGGAGGATCTTTACACCCCAGCTAGCAGAGTTTTATGTGAATCCGAAGAATTGCACAGATTGACCACCAAGAAGGTGTTTTGGCATAGGGTTGCTCAGCAGAGATCCTGGTTATAGGATGAGAACATTCCCAGTGGGCTGGGAGCTCCCCTGCCAGCAGTGGCTGGTGGCGGCCAGGGACAAGTCTGGGACAGCTGGATGTTGGGGTGCAGTATAGCGGGGTGTTTGGGGCTCAGAGGGCTGAAGTGGGTGTGTGGGAGCAAGGTGGAAGCCTTGTACCAGCACCATTTAGCCCCAGGCTGCTTGTGAGCTGAATTTTTGAGGTTGGTAAGTGAGCAAGTGTGGTTTCTTCTGGCCTTTAGAAAGTGATTGGAACTAGAGAAATGCATGGCTCTTGTTGCAAGGAATTGCCCGAATGGGCAGAGGGAGATGGTCTGCAAATAGTCTAGATGGAAACAAGCCTTCCCTCATCTGTCATGCTGAGATCTCCTGTCACCTGCAGCCTGTTCCTAGGCCCCTCTGTGTTTAAGTTGGTGCTTGGTTTTGACCTGTGGATGACTTGCATCTGCACAGCTCCTCTGTGGAAGGGCTGGCCAGGTTTTTCCTGCTGATAAATACTTGTGATCAAGAAGCTGAGACATGGGAAGGGAATCTGAGTGCCCATTTAGGTGCTGTTGTGCCCCATGAGGTGCCACCTTGCCTACCAGTGTCCCAGAGGGATGGGCAAGACAATCTTTTGAAGCTGTGGCTTGGAGGCAAGCTCCAATTTCTCCAGCACTGAGCTGAGAAGCAAGCTGGCAGCAAGCGGACAGCCTGAACAGAAGGAGCTGCTGGGATATTTGTCATGCTGCTGTGCTGGAACCCTGCAGGGTGACTCTTCGGTACATCTCTATTAGCAAGGGTTGTGCTATTTATTGGTGGCTGTGCTCTTCTCTAACGGGCCTTGAGCTCTTCGGTATGGGTGTTAAGTGTGTCCTTCCTGTGATAATGTCTTCTGGTTAGTTAAAATTTAGCACTAGTATCTTTGAAGCAAGCACTTAATGCTGCTTTTTACCTGCTGCCTTGGTAGGTGATGTTTCCTGCAGCAGCATACAGGGTTTGGCTTCTTGTTATCTGGTTGCTGCTCCTTGCTGTAAGAACTACCCTTTGACTTGAAAGTGATTGTCTCCATTCTTGTTTTCTGGGGCACAAAAGAGCTGGGAAGTTTAGCAATACTCTTTTCCTTTATTCCGTGTCTGAAGTGTTTGCTTGCCTTCCTGTCTTAGCCAAAGCGCTCTTGCACAGGAGGCTCTTGTGCAAAGCTCTCTTCCCTGATGGCCTGACCTGAAGGGTTGCCTTGCAGGTGGCTCCATGTGCTGAACTGCCCTGTCTGTGTGCTTCTCTGGTATGGACGAGCTAGTGTCACTCGTGGCTATGCTGCTGTGGTGCTTGGCTCCTCTTCTGCAGCAGTGGCTGGTGATAACTGCAATTTCCCCCTCTCTTTCTGTGCTTGCCACCCGCTTTCCTGGCAAGGAAACCAAGTGCCTGAGAAAGATAAGTCCTCGAGCAGAAGGAGTAAGGAGAAGGGATGTTTGCTGTTTCTGAGCATCATGAGAATGTGGGATTGAGTGCCCCAAATCTGGGGGAGAGAGCAGGGAAAGGGAAATATTTGAAATACGGTCAGCCAAGGTGACCTACATCCACCTGAGGCCCATATAGAAACCTAATATTTGTCTGTTCTCTCCCCCTTTAGATTACGGACAGAACCGAGTCTCTGAACCGCTCGATAAAGAAAAGGTACTTCTAGGGTTGTGTGAGGCTCAGGGTGAAGCAGGTCCCTGTTCTGCTTGGGGGGTGCCAGAGGGCCCTGCTGCCAGGGTGGGCAGGAGCAGGCTGCTCGTGGCCCTCATCTCCTCCCGCCGCCCTGAGGCACCAGGGCATCGCCTCATTCTTCTTCTCTTCTCCCCAGTAACAGCATCAAGAAGAGCCAGCCTCCCCTCCCCGTGTCGAAGATTGATGACAGGCTGGAGCAGTACACGCAAGCCATCGAGGTGAGGTGCTGTGCTCTCTGTCCGTGGCCTACAAGGAGCCCCCCATGCAGGGTGTAGCTCTACCACCGTGTCTCAGCCTCACCTTCTGGGAGGTGGCAACTGAGACTTCTCCCCTTGGATAGGAGCAGCTGTTTCTCCTGTCTGTCTCCTTCCAGGGCATGAAAGCTTCTTTAGTGAGCTGCCCTATCCTTGTTTCCTCGTGTTCCCTGTTTGTGGGGTGAGAGCCTCTGGCAGGAACCACCAACATCTCCTTTTAAAGCCCTTCATCCCTGAGAACCTCCAATTAGAGGGGAAAAAACAAAAAACAACATGCTCAGAGCTGTTAAGTTCCCCAATTGAGATCTCTTTTCATCTCTCTTCTAGACATCCACAAAGGCTCCAAAGCCTGTCCGACAGCCCTCTCTCGACCTTCCCACCACCAGCATGATGGTGGCCAGCACGAAAAGCCTCTGGGAGACTGGAGAGGTTGCAGCTCAGTCTGCTGTGAAGACCCCGGCCTGTAAGGTAAGGCAACTGTGGGATGTGTCGTGCTTTGTGCAGGAGAGAAACTCTGCTAGGGTGCCGAATTGTTCCTCAGTGGTGCAGCTAGGAAAGCCTCTGTGATGCTGGTTGAGGCCCTCCTTTGAAATAGGGGTAAATTCACTGGGGGGGAAACCATACATCTATTCTGCAGGAGATAGGGCTCAACTCCAGTTGTTGAGAGCAATATTGGGTCTATCACTGTGATGATAAATCTTGTAAATTTGGAAAATGCAATGGATATTATGGATTGCTCTTAATAACCTTACTTCTTGGTTGTTGTGAGCAAGGGTGGTTCTGTAACACATGGGTTGTAAGCCGGTGTTTATATGAGTAAAATTCCTTCCGCCCAAAAAAGCCTTGATGTTAACATGTCTTAAATAGTTAACAAACTTAAGAAAATAAACATCTGGGATCTCTGGTCCAGGCTCTTGTTGGAGACAGTGAGAGAGAGGAAAACACAGGATATACAAGGAATAGGAAGAAGTTTTCATAGTCTTGGGTTTTAGCTGCAGCTGCTGTAGGTCAGACAATGTGATACTGTAGCTGTAAAAGGAGGTCAGATACGTGGGGCTGGAGATGTGAACACAGGCACGTCCAGCACCACTGGTGGTGGAGGGTAATGAGAACCTCATCTTCTCAGGATATCGTGGCTGGGGACATCGTGAGTAAAAGAAGCCTTTGGGAACAGAAAGGCAATCCCAAACCTGAGACCAATATCAAGGTAAGTTGGTACATGTGTGGGGGCAGGAGTCCTTTCCTTTTCAGAGCAGGGAGAGGGCTCTTAACTGGGTTGGAAGCACTGAGAAGACAGTGACACATAGAGACAAAGGCTGCCTGTAACTATCAATGCAATCGCATGCATGAGGTCACTGTTAGGAAGAGCTCTTATAGCTCCAGTCCTAGCAAAAATGTGGGCAAAAAATCCATGATAACCAGTAATACTGACGGGTCTTCTGAATGGCTTGTTCTTCTTAGACAATGGGCTGGTAGCTCAAGCCTTCTAAGCTAAAATTGAACTGCAAACATGAGTTACTTAGCTCTTGTTATGCTTTTTAGGCCTGAGAGTAAAGAAAAACATCTGCAGTTAGGCCTAAAGTATTATCAATACTTGTAGATGGATCTGGGGTGTTGTGCCTACTGGTACCTCTGTGGGAAGGGCTATTAAATTCAGCAAGCAGCTGCTGTTCAAACTGTCCAGCCTGAGAGAAGATGGAAGTATGTTGTCTGTTCCTGGATCTGTATTGCTGCCAGTGTGCAGGGAATGAAAATGGCTTTTGCCATGGGTGAAACCAACCCTGCAGAGCACCAGGATCCCTAAGCCCTCTGGGATTACAGACAGCTATCACGTTCCTCTAGCTTTGGTTATTTGAGGGAGAAAGCTGCTGACTCTGGCTATTTCTTTCTCTCCTGTCCAGTCCACTCCTTCTGGCAAGAAGTACAAATTTGTTGCAACAGGCCATGGCCAGTACAAGAAGGTGTTGATAGACGATGCTGCAGAGCAATAGCATGCCTGGAGGACTCCTTAACCAGGTAGGTGGGGTGTGACCTTGCTCTGCACAACCAACTCCTGGTGCTGCTTTGGTGGGACACTTGGGTTATTTCTGCCAGCTAAACTTTGGGCAAGTTGGAAGATAAAATGCAATAACAGCTGGAGCCTTGCTTCTTGGGCAAATGCCTGGCTTTGGGCTGGAAGGAGCACAGCAGGAGTGTGTGCTTTTTTCTGATTTTTCCTGATGCTTCTAGGGAGCTGGGTACCTGTGTTTAACCTGCAAAACAAGTCTCTTAGCTATTTGTTGTTCTGGTGAAGGTGTTTGCCTTTGCAAGCTCAAATGGAGTATCCCTGCTGGATTTATTTACACTCTCTTCTGTTGCAAGGAGAAATACATAGCTGGAGGTCACTGACTGAGCATGGGGACTGATAGTCCTGAGATTCAAATAATTCAAATGATTCTGGGCTTTAATTCCAGTTACTTACTGGGGTGGGGTGGGGGAACTTGCAATGACTTCAGTGACCTCTTGGAACCAGCCCATGGTAGGGTTGTGGTGGGGAGGACATGAACATCTGCTGTGCTGGGTAGACCAACAGAGCAGACTGTCCTTGGGTGTGCAGCAAGCAGGGGGGACAGAGCTGGGATGTGTGACTTCTTGAAATGGTGTTTGCAGCTCAGGAATTCTTGCTCATGTTGTGTTTGGTAATAGATCTCCTGGTGTTATCTTGAGTGGATGATGGTAGAGGGATGTGGCAATAAGGAGGGATGGCACAGAGGGAGGTGATAACTGGCTGGATCCAACCAGGCAGCATCTGGCATTGAATGGAGAGGATGTTGCTGGGGGTGAAAACAAGCTCATTTTTTCCTTCTACTATGAAAAAGAAGCTTTATTTCATAGCCAAGCTTATAAATAGTGCTGTCTGCTACAAAACACCTTTGTTTCTGAGTTCTGCTCGGGGGTTTGCTATTTTTTTTCCTTCTTCAAGGAGCTGACTTCTGAATGTTGCTTTTTTCCCCTACTTTTGTGGTTTTCCCTGCTTTTGTGGTGCCCATTTAGAAGAGAACCTCTCTTGAATGCCAATCTGAGGTGGGCAGTAGTACAAACCCAAGCCTGCCCATAGCTACCTTTTCCTTTATAAGGGAGAAGGAGCCCACAGGGCTTGTGTCCTCTACTTGCTTCTCTGCCCATGGCTTCCAGAAACCCATTAAGGTCTCCTCTTTGATCTGTTGTCGTCTTTCTTCTGAAGTCTCTTTTGATGCACCAGGTAGATCCTACTGGGCTTCAATTTTTAACAGCAACATCTTGGCAGGTTTTGTTTGCCCCACCTAGTTTCTGCAAGCAGTTCAAAGGAAGGTGCCCTCAGGTTCACTTTCTTCCAGCAGCCTTTCTTAAAAGGTTGGTGACTATCTTGGTAAGTCCTCTAGGATACATTTGAACAGCCACTGAGCAGCACTGCTGTCCTATGGGCTTACTTGCATAAATGTGGTTTTTTGATTTTTTTTTCTTCTCTATGAATAGCAAAAGCACTGCAGCAGCTGAAGGATCTTGGCTAGTTGATGTTCTTGAGCTTTTAGCTGGTTATTTTATGTGCTGAGAGGTCCCTGCTCCTCAGATTCTCTTCCCCATGACTATGTTCATCCTTTTTTTCCCTACTGCATGATCCCCTCATGACTTTCTGCTCCCAAACCTTTCTGTTCTACCTGCGTATCCCTCACTCAACACTATCTCATCAGCTTCCTAGTCACTTGAGTGCAGGTACAGTTTTTCCGCTACTCTCCTGAGCTGCGGGACCTCTGAGCCAGCTGCTGAGTAAGAGGTTTTCTCTAAGCGGCAATCTGGGCTCTTACCAACAGCCTGAGGCTGTTTGACATTGACACTGAACTTCATGCCCAGTGGTGCTCCCCTTCCCTCGCTCATGACGGCAGCTCAGGCTGTGATGTGCTGTAAAGGCTCCGAAATAGGAGGTGGTGGAGATCTCCTGTTGCCTCTGGGCATCTGTTCTCCTGTCTGCAATGCTCTTGTGCCAGGGTTTGTCTCTGCAGGGCCCTCTTCTCTCAGGGAGGAAGGACCAAATGTTCAGGAATCAGACTTGCCTACCTCTAATTCCCTGTAGAAGCAGAGGTTCTCCATCCTTGTGCACCGGGGTTGGGCTGCAGATGCAGCCTGGTGGGAAGCCCAGCAGATGTAGGGCACAAGCCTCTCCTCTTTGCCTTGTGTGAGAGCTGCTCATTGTTCTGGATTGTTCTGGGTCACTGGTGCTGTAGGATAAAGTGGGTTAAAGCATAGCTGCTTCTGAAATAGTGTTCTCTGTCCCAATACAGTTAATCTCCCAACTCTAATCAATGTTTGTTTTGCCTTTGAATGCAGACTTGTGCATAGGTGTCCATCTATTTGCGCTACAGCAAGGTGCCACTTCATCACTGTGATAAGGTCATCTTTATCTGCCTTTAACGTTAAGCATTTTACGTGTTTTAAGCTGTGGTCTGTTTGATTTCTGTTCCTATGTGAATCTTTCTCTATAATCTTGTCTTGCAGCACGTCGAATTATCCTGCAAAGCTGATCTAGGATCCACTTGTGATTACAGAGGTGTTTCCAAACTACCTCTTTTCAGCTTTTTCTTGTGAAACTGGAGGTCAGAGGGAGGAGAAATCTAAGCTTTAGATACCTGGGCTTTTGCTTTCTTCTATTTTTCCTCTTGAAATAAGGAAGAGGATACAAAACAGAGGATAAGACTAGCAGAGTGAAAACTTCACTGAGCTCTCCTGATAGCATCATCACAAAATTGGAAGTCTGCAAAGCAGTAAAAAGGGCTTTTATTCCCCCTCCCCTCCCCCCACGTCTATTTCCAGTTAGGCTTGGGGAAATTGTGCTCAGCTCCATATCCTCTGTATGCGAAGAGAATGTCAAGAGCCCTGTATCCAATTTCCTATAGGGCTAAACATAGCAATCCTATATCAGCTGTGTAGGAACATCCCAGCATATGACAAAGTCCCTTGAGAGACAGAAATAGCTGGTCACCAGCTTTCTTGTTTATAAGCCTGGTGGTGATGGAGATGCAAAGGGGTGGCTATAATGCTGGATAGGACAGTTGTCTCTGTGGATGGCTGGTGTCAGGGAATTTGTTTTAATTAGCTCTTTTTCAGGACATCAGGCACCAGTAAGTTTGCAACTGTCATAATATGGCCCCTGAAAACAAGACTACGTGGGCTTAGCAGGATCCCCCAGAAAACAGCACCTTGTTAAATACACCAACTTGGATACTCACATGCTGAAGCAGGCTCTTGCTGATTATCATGAAAACACCAAACCCAGCTGTACTTAAAAAAAAAAAAAGTAAAATACATAGCAGAACTTGATTATTGCAAAGAAGCTGGTCTTCTGTGTGCTGCAACTTACTAGGCTGACCTAGAAGGGTGTGAAATGATAATGCCCAATTATTTTCGCAGTGGAACTGCTGTGTGAGAGTAGGATGGATTAGACTTCATGCTGTCCCTTTCTTGTGTCTCAGGTGAAGGGTTGTGTTTCCACCTTGCTTTAGTGTATTGCTGCAGGGTGCAGTGTTTGTAGTAGAGAGGCTAAGGACGTGTTTGCTCTTAAAGTTCAGTTTCTAAGACTCCCTAGGCAAGATGTGGAGCAATGCAGATTCCTTCATGTCATCTTATCTACCACAACTTTTGTTTCTAGGATTTCTCTTGCTCTTAAGCAGAGTAAAATAAATTTAGATTCCATCCTCCTCCTCCAAAATCCTCTAAAACAGACTTTTTCTACAGGCAATTCCTCCTCTTTGCTGTGTCACCTCTCCCTGCCACATTACTGCATAGTGTTTGTTGTTGTCTCTTTCTGAACCAAGTGTGCTTATTTTCCTGACTCATGACCTGTGGATGTGGTATGTTAGGCATTTGAGCTTATGTACATGTACAGAATAACCCTTAAACCCTCAGTGTGAGGCTGCTGGCTTGGAGGGGTTTTATTTTATTTTTATTTTTTCCTGATACTAGGCTCTGTCAGGCAGAAAACCTAGCGGTAGGTGCTCTTGTGCTTGGCACCCCACAGGAACCTCCGGAGGATGGCTCTGGTCAAGCAGCTTGCCTTCAGTTGACTGACCACCCCGATGCTGTTCGGTTAAAGCTCCTGGTGTGCTCCTTGGCTGCTTGGGGTCCATACCGGCCCACCTCGAACATGGTGCTGATCCTCGCCATGGGTTTGGCAGCCAGCTCTCTCAGTTTCCGGGCATCGAAGCGTGGTTTGTGTAGAAGGATGGGCAGGCGGCGGGGAAGGAAGAAGCTTGCTTCCTTCTGCGCTTTCTTCTCGTCTGCTTTCTGCTTCTTCTCCTTGTTGACTGTCATCTGGTATAAAATAGCATCCCACATCCTTGTGGCCCTCGATTTAAATGGTCTGATGTCTCGACTGATGACTTCTTGAGAGCTGTCCTTCTTGTTCCCTTCGTCCTGCCCCTGCTTTTCTGGCTCAGGCTCAGGGAAGCTGGGTGTTTCTGGCTGCACCATCAAGTGCTTCCTAAGGCGATGCCAGCCATCAGCCCCAGGTCTTGCTGCTTCCCCTGATGCTACTGCTGGCTCTGTTTTGAGGGGAGGGCTGGTGTTTGGTAAGCTGGGGTCTGGCTGAGGGTGCATGACGTGTTCTGCCTTCATGTCTGCAGACACGGCCCCTGTGCTGTCAGCTCGGGCAGGGCTTGCTGTTTCTGGGTGTGCTGGCCTCCAGGGAGTGCTGGGTGTTGGTGGTTTTAAGCTCTCACCATTTGCCTCGGGCAATTCAGGAGCTCTCTCTGATCCGGGTATTTCTGTGTCACTTCCATGGGCTGTAACTTTATGGGAGTGGGCATCAGAGGTGCTGGGTTTGGGCAAGGGGGCTGTGGTGGGCTCTTGAGGAGAGGCAGGCCTGGGAGTGTGGTTAGGGGGCTCTGCCTCTGCAGCAGCAGGAAGGGGAGGCTCCGGTGTGGGAGCTGGGGCCTTGCTGTCATCAAGTGGTGCAGGTATCTGCCCTGGAGATGGTTCAGGTGCTGGAGAAGATCTTTTTTCTTCACTGCTGGTGGTTGCTTGGGTCTGGCTTGTTGGTGTCTTGGCCCTGGGCGCCTTGACGCTGCGGAAATAAGTGTGCACCTTGGTGATGTAGGTAACCTCTGGTGCCCTTTCTTTGCTGGGTGTGCTGGAAGGAGGAGGCTGGGGGACAATGAGTATCGAAGGGTTTTCTGGGGCAGGAAGGTGGGCATCTGGGCCTCCGGGCTGCTGTGGGGTCTGGGAAGCACCTGGCCTGTGTGGAGGGGGCTCAGCTGGCGGGGTTGTGAACCTGAGGTGCTCAGCGATGCGCCTCTGCTCGGTGACCTTCAGGGCGAAAGGCTTGCCCCTCCGGATCGGGGAGGGGACGCGGTGCTGGGTGACGGGCCTGACGGAGAGGTGGCCTGTGAGGCTGGCACATGCGGGAGCTGCAGCTTTGGGTGTCTCTGTAGGGGGAAGGCTCTCATTGTGCTCCAGGTCAGAGCTGGCCTCGTTCACGGGGGAGAGGCTGGACCGAAAGGACTTGGCTTGCTCTGCAGCTAGCACGGCGTTCTTCTTGGCTGCCTTCTTCAGCAGCTGCTGGAGCCTCAGGTTGTCCTTGCGGGGCTTTGGGAGTGTGGGAGGGGGGGAGAGGTGGTGGTGGGTGGGAGCGGGCTGGACGGAGGATGAGACCGTGATCAGCATTGTCATCTCCTGGAAGGAAGCACAAAGCTTAGGGTAGATGTGGGCTCACCCCTGGGCTAACGCTTCCAAGGGGGCAAGTTAGGAATGTCTCATAGTTTTCCAAATTCCAGCTATTAATACTCTGACACCGTGCTGTGTGCAGCAGGGCAGCCATAAACTGCGTGTGTCACTTGAGGCCAAGTCAATACCAGCTTTGATTTCAGCTGGCAGAAGGGCATCCCTGCGAAAGGCAGGATTTAAAAAGCTGTGCTTATCTGGTGGTAAAGTGCCTTGTCGTTGTCGTAATGCTAGCTCTGGTGTTGCCTTTCTGTGTCGAGCTCAGTGGCAGCCTCCTTTATTTGCACTCGTTAGTCTTCAAGACAAAACCTAGCTTTCCCTTTCTGTTAAGGAGCACTGCTGCTGTTGTCCCAGTACAACACATTCTCCAGCAAAACAGAAATAGGCTGTGGTCTGGACAGGGTCTCCTTTCCAGCGGCAATCACACCTGGAACCCCTTCAGCTGAAACTGCTGCTCATGGCAGGATGCACAGCAGCTCTCCCAGCTTTCTGCCACCAGCTCACTGGAGCAGCACTTTGCTGCTGCCACCAATCCCTTTCTGCTGAGCCCTGTGCAGACTCCCTGTGCCGGGGGCAGCAAGGTAAACCTAGTCCCAGTTCTCCTCTTTCTCCTCCTCAGCAAGGCTGGGGAACACCAACCACCAAGCCACAACTATTTGGCAGCTCCCAGAAAGAAATGTGACTCTGCCCTGGCTCTCGCTCAGTGTAGAGTTGCTGAGTTTTGCTGTGAAATGAGGCATAAATCACTGAGCCCCCTAATCCCCAGCGCTGGATGCAGCCGAGCATCCTGAAACGAGGAAGAGGAGATGGGGCGAGGAAGAGGAGACGGGGTGATGTCAGGGTTGCCCAGAGGGGCTATTGCATGTGCTCTGCTTAGTGAGATTTCAGCCCGAGCATCAATCCAGAGGCAAGGGGTGTAGCATGATACCACAGTGCAGGAGAACTACCCCTAAATAAAGCTCTCAGAAGAGCAGAACGGATATTTGTGCTTGAGCACCTGGCATTGCCGTTGGGCTCATGGAAGCTCGTCCACACTGAGCAGACAGTGTATTTGCCAACTGTTCATGGAGGAGGTGAAAGGAGGATGACTCTTCCAAAAAAAAAAAAAAAAGAATGAGGGAGGGGAAAAAAGGGGAAGAGCAGCACCAAAGAGGTGTCATGTGGGTGAGCTGTCATCCAAAGCAGAAGTTGTGCTGGGCATGGTCTGGGCAGTGCCTAGCAAGTGGTGCGCTGCTCCCAGCTGGTGCGTTTATTTCAGCTGCAGCTATGAGAAACCTCCCAGCATTTTGGCGAGGGGGCTCGAGGGGATTTGGGCGAGCTGGGGTGACAACTGTTGAGCATTCCCAGCAGCTTATCAGCTTTGTGCCTTAGGCACAAGGCTGGGATTAGGACCTGCTCTATTCCAAGAGCTACTCCTGGAAACAAGTGTGTGATGGCCCCAAAAAAAACGCTGAGAGCCCACTCTATCATATACCTGCTGTTTTCCCCAGCACTGTAGGAATGCACTGTTTTTCTTCTGGATCAGAAAGCCAAAAAGCCTCAGTTGGAGAGGACGTACTTGCTGTTCAATGCTATTCTGGTTCTGTTTGCACAGGAATTGAAAACTGCTTGGGTCATTTTTATCTGCTGCAGCGTGAACTAGTACACTTGCCTGATGTTAGGATTGATTGTGGAATGATTTCATCCATCCCAGGTTAATGTGGTCCCACGGACAGCATACATTACAAGATGATCTGTGATCTAGCAGCATTGCTGAGCCAGAATTTTAAGGTTGAACTGCTCAGGCTCATTGTGTTGTGAATACTAAAGAGGTAGGGTGATGAAGTTCCCAATAACTAATCAGCTCCGAGTGCTCTTGTCCTATGGACTGCTGTATCCCAGAAAAATGTGGCTTCCCACAAGGGTAAAAGGGCAGAATCTGGGTCTTGCTGCAAACTGTGCCATATCCTACAGAGGAAGGCATGGGGCAGGGCGGGGAGGGGAAGATTGTAGAGAAACTTAGGTATAGTCTGCATGCACCGGGAAAACTCTTCCTCTGTTAGAAGTTAGACTCGTTTGTGCCCTGTGACCTCAGAATCTGTGGTCTGTGCTCTTAAGATCACTCTTGCTCCTGTCTCAGCATCCCTCTGGCTTGGCACCTGCTGTGCTGTGGGTATTAGAGTGCCCTAATGGTTGGTAACGTCCATGGCATGTCTGTGTGTTTGGATAGAGAAGCAGCGAGATGTGATGAGGCAGCAGAAGTAAGCCAGCTCTTAATTTGTTTGCCTCTCCTGTCATGCTTGGCTTTGTCTGAGTCTCCTTCAGAGCTTTGTGCGCTAGGGAGAAATCCTGCAACCAGCAAGGCTTGTGAGTGGCTTCCCCCTGGCTGCACAATGAAGCAAATGCGAAGGGGAAGACAGCTTTGCTTTCTTGCCAGCAGAAAGGACAGAGCTGAAAACCTGGGGATGGAGGGGAAACACTGCTTGAGAAGCTTGGGTGGGCTTGTGATGAGCTGGGAAGAAACAGAGCTGGAAACTGAGTCAAGAGGCTTTTAAAGGGTTAAGCTGGTCTGCTCTTGGTCACCCACCCTGGGACCCCAACTTGGGATCAGAAGGGAGTGTCTCGGAGTGGAGGAGCCATCCATCACTGGCAGACAAGGCATTTGTGTGCCGGGTCCCTCGGCAGTGCCAGCTGTCCCACGCGGAGCAGACCGGGAGCTGCAGGAACCCGATATGGCCACAGATGGTCCTGGGCGGAGCTGCGGCTGCCCGGGGCTGCAGGAACATGCTCCGTGCTCCAGTGGCTTTGGGCTTGGAAGGGAACCTGCTAATGGCCTCCTGGGGTGGAGGAGGCTGGTGGGAGCGTGTCCTTCCCTCTGCCTGGGCAGCTGTGACCTCTGCCGGGCATCAGCTGGGGCGGCCAAGCCCTGGATGCAGGGATGCTCAGGGCTGCAGCTCCGCCACCCTGCTCAGCTCCTGCCCTGCTGTGTAGTACAGCTGGCTGCCCTGCAGTGCAAAAGCTTGTATGGGCAGCGAAGTGGTTCACAGGGCTCTGAAAACAAGTGGGAGAAAGCCACCTTCAATTGCTAGACAAAACACAGCCCAGGGTATTACTTCTTGCCCTGCCACAAGTATGCTTAAACTTTTTGTTCTCTTGTCTTACAGCTGAGCTTGGTCCTGGCTCGATGCAATCTTCAATGCCACTATTTCCTCTGCTCCACAGAAGATAATGAAAGGATGTTTCTCTTCTCCTCCTGCCTGATGTCAGTCTGCCTCGGTATAGCCTGACTCTCCTCTTGGGGTGTGAGCAATGCCCTGTGCTGCCTCCGGCTGGGTGCAAGGAACGAGATCAGCTGGCAAAACCTAATCCCTGTTTTAACCTCCTACATGACTCTTTGGCTTTTTTTATTTTTGTTATTGTTAAATCTGGCTCCCCTATGGAGAAAGGAGGCTGTGGCTCTGCTCCCTCTTTCTCACATGCTGGAAGAGGAGGAGCTGCTGTCCTGCCCAGCCGGCAAGGCTCCTGCTGTATGGTGAACCACTTCTGACTCTTGGTGGCTGGGTGCTGGGAGAGAGGGGGGAGCTCACGAGAAACCCAGTGAGAACTGGTGCTTGAAAGGCTTTTGATGGGTGAGGACCCCATGTCACCCCATGGGTGAAGCTTTCCCCCGTTTACAGCACAGCCTCTGCAACATCTGCTTCGAAGATCTTCCATCTCTGTGTGTATGTCAAATTATATTTGACTTAATCCTTTTTTTAAGATTGTCCTTTAATCACAGTTAAGTAACCATGCTGCAATGTTCCTGCTACTTTTCCACCTCAACAGTGGCAATAGCAGCTTTGTCTCAAAAAGCTGAGCCTTCTCTCCATGTCTGTCATGGGTGTGAGGTCTCCTTGTCCAGGTGAGGAGCGTTGGTTGCTGGCATCATCTCCCTCCTCTCGGAAAAGGATTTGCTTGAGCCCCCAAGTTAGGGAACAAACAACTGAAATCTTTCTTCTGAATGTCAAAGGTGTCAGGCACACTGATAACCTGCACGTTGTCCTCCTGTGGGTGGGCAGGAGATATGGGAAATGACAGCTTCTCTTATGCTGGGGGCCACCAAGGTGAAATGGCATCCTCGCAAGTTGTTGGCAGAGGTCCGGGCTTGCTGTAGACGTGGGGAAAACACGCCCCTGAAGCGTGGCACTCTGATTTCCAGGCCACAGCTCTGTAAGCCAGCTCCCGAGCTCTCCCATGTCTTCATACTTCATGGTGTTAGCATGCCCCTGACCCCTTCTTTAAAGTCTTATTCCTGTCCTCTTCTCACAAAGGCTCTCAACATAACTTTGCAATTTGCTTCTGCCCTCCTGGAGGAAGGGCAGCCTCTCCTCCTGCATCAGTTTGCTTTCTGCTTAAATTCATGGCGTGTCCTGGATTATTTTTTTTGTAAGCATTTAATAAAATTTGAGGAAGATGTTGTAACAATGGTAACTCTGAGGATTTTGTTGATGTAGGAATTCCTGCAGCAAAGCTGGTCTCAAAACCCCTGCAACTCCCTGCCTGAGCAGAAATTGGAGGAAAAGAAACATCAGGCTGAGTAACAAGATGAAATGAGCTTGATATATGCTGGAAAAACATGCTTTTCCTAGGCCTGTTCTGTTTAAGGGATTCTTGTCTTGCTGTTTTCCCTATTACTGGGGGGGATGACAGGCTGGGATGAGTGGTGTTTGGGTGAGAGGTGCAGTGGCATGCAGAAGGCTTTCCAGAGCCATCAGCAAGGAGAAACAGAAAGCTCAGCTGCCCAGCTAATAGACCTGAGAAATCAGGCTTCAACCAAAGTCACCAGAGAAGTCAGCTATAAAAATCCTCTACAGCCTGCTCACACGGCTGAGATGCAGCCGATGTAGCTGTCTGCGTGGGCGCTCAGCCCTTCAGTGAGCTGCCTGCCCTATCTGCAACCATCTAATGAAAAACCTTTTACGGAGGTGACCTTCTAGGTAATAGCACTTCTGTCATGTAGGGACAGTGCATAGCCTGCACTACCCTTGCCTGTGCTTTCTGAAAGTGTTTAGAGCAGGAAAGGTTCCTGCCTTCACTTCTTTAAGTTTTTTTTTTCCATACAAGAAAGCTTTCTTCTTGCTGTCACCTTGTTGCCTACTGATATCCCCCATCCCCCTCTGTCCTCTGCTTCAGCTCCTCAGGGAGGCAGAAATTTGAGGAGCCATGGCCAGCGTCTGGCCACATCTTCGTTCCTTCCACACATCCTCTGCTGAGCTGTGATTTCCAAGCGAGGCCAGAGCAGTAGCAGTGTGGGGTATGAAGATGTCCCCGCCTGAGGTGAAAGCAGCCCTGTGCGGCCTGCTGGGGTGCAAAGGGCTCACAGCATTTTGTTTTGACTCCATCCTGCAGCTGGCAGGAGGGAAGAACAGCCAGAAACTGATTCTCCTGCCAGTGTGGAGAGTGTGGAAAAGCCCTGGAGTGTGCTTGTGTGAGATCGCTCCCAAATGAAGCTGCAGCAATGTGCTACTTGTCTTGTTCTGCAGCAGGCTTCAGGGCTGCTTTTTTTCAGTTTGCTTTACCAGATGATTCTGCATGAGAGATGGGACTGAAAAGCACTACCCATAACCGTTGCGATGCCTATTTCCTGCAGCATTTGAACTTGGGGAAAGCTTAGCTGATGGAAAACTGAAGTCTCTTTTGGACGTAATGTCTTCATTGTGCTTGTTCTGCCTCGAAACCAGAGGCTTGACTACTTCTGCTTCTCTTTCCAGGTATAAGATAATCATAGGCCGGTTTTATGACTGTCCTTATGAGTATATGCCGGCTAGTTAACAGATCTCTGCTCACCACTTGCTTGCAGCTCTGCATTGGGCTCCCGGTGAGGTGGCGGACACCAGGGTCTAAAGTTTCCTTGAAATGTGCCTGCTCTCTGAAGGAAAGGTCAGGGTCCGAGGCACCTGGGCCTGAATGTCAGAGCTTTACCTCCCACCACCACCTTGGGGAAGGGAAATAAACAAGCCCGAAGAGCAGGGCGTCTATAAATAATGAGGTGGCAGCTGATCGGCTGCGGAAAAAGACTCTGAGGTGGCTTATTCCTATCTCTTGCCAGCTCAACACACTTTCCCTAATGCCTTTTTTTTTTTTAAGTAAATAAAGAATGGATCTGACAGTGACAAAATCAATTAGATTTAGCTTTACTTGCTTAAAAATGATGGACCTCCTACAAGGATCCTGATGATGTTAACAAGACAGACCACGGGTGATTTCCCTGTGATTTTTGCATTGGGTCCCCAGAGGGTTTTGGTTGTAGCGGAGCAGTTTGTTTTAGATCATAAATTTCGGAAAGGTGCTGGAAAGCACTTAATCTCTTCATAACTTGAAGTGACAGTGGTTTAGTGATGCTAACAATGTGCACTTTTTGTCCTTCAAAGAAAGACTTGGGGCTTTCAGGAGTGAGGGGAAGAACAGAGGGAGGCTGGAAATACCTCAGGGGAAAATTTAATTGGATTTCTGTGAGTAAGCGCTTTAAAGCATGAAAGCAGCAAAGTGTGAGTGTAATTACTAAACTGAAGGTGCTTGGCTGGGCTGGGAGTCTCGCTTGCCTCCTCTAGGGATGGCCCAAAACAGCAGCTGCAGGTGCTGGTCCTGGCCCTCACCCTGCTGCTTGGGCCTCATCCTTGCAATCAGACTGCCTCCTCCACTTAAGGGTAAATATCCTGAAACCAAGACCCCGGATATGTCTCAGATTGCCCAGCCTCTTTCTTTGTCTTCAGAAAGACATCTAGCCTGGCTTTAGGGCATGCATGGAGGATCTACTGAATCCAACAGGGGTGTCCAAAGCAGACGGAGTGAGCACACCTCCCAGAGCAAACAACTGAGTGATGGAACAACAGATTGCTGCAAAAATTGGGAATCAACATCACGTGAGGAGAGATGAAATTCAGTACTTACTGATGTGTAACTTTTTTCCATCTGCAATCACTTGCATGTTGGGTGCCTCATGTTTGGTGTACAGGACTAACAGGTCATCATTTCTTCAAGATCATTTCAGGTGCTGTCTTCTTGCAATTTTCAGAGCCCTGTAAGTAAGTTCAAAACATCATATGAAAAGAGTATTTACAGTAGCCAATAAGTACAGGAGGTTTCTCAAAAATAAAAGTAGTCCTTTTTGAAAGCATGAAAGGTTCCATTGCCTAAAATAAGCATGAAGATGGGCTATCGAGTAACACCATTGCATGCTTCCAGCTTTGGATCTGCGAAGTTTGGCATCGGAGGCACCAGAGAGGTGAAGGGCAGATGATGGTGATGGTGCCAGGATAGATATTCTAGCAGGATAGCTCCAGGCAGTGAAACCAGTTGGAGGTTTTTCAAGTTTGCTGGTCAGATTCACAGTTTTGCAAAAGTCAGGGTTGCAAAATGCAAATTTGAAGCTGTGCTTTGATTGTTACCGTGCCTGGAGAGGGAGAGCATGAATCGTGGCTATGTCCGCCCTTGATCCTGGCATGATTTGTGCTGTATTAAGGGGTGCAAGCATGGAAAGTGCAGTGCTGGGAGCGGAGGAGAGGTGGTTTGGAGTTGGTGGATTGGGCAGGCAGCAATGAATTTTGGTTGCAGGACTAGGGGAGCTTTTCTGTCACTTGTATCAGCTGTATCAACACAGATTTGGGGTTAAACCAGTCCTTAAGAGCCACTTTCAACCCTGACACTTCTGCAGGTGTTGAAGGTGCTTGTTGGTGAATAGGATCAAACATCACATGGACTCGGAAAGCTGTGGCCCAGGCTGGCTCCTCTCTTGTTGGAGGTGAGCTCTCCATTTGCATTTTCCATCTCTACCTCTCTAATGAATGGTGAAATCGTGCCTGGCTCTGCTCTGACCCATGGAAGGATTTGGGGTGGATGCTCAGTCCTGTATGCAAATACCCTAATGCACTTAATTCCTCCTTGGCTGACAACTTTAACATCTCAAAACTGCCACTGTCTTTTAGGAATGCTAATGACTTTGTGCATCTCTAACACTGAAAATATTGCTAGGAAAAACAAACAAATGAGAAAACCAATAACAACCAGAGGCAATCCAACTGGAAACTTAGGAAAACAAACAAACAAAACAACAACAAAAAATCAACAAAAAACACTTTATGAATAAGAAAACTTAAATAGAATTTAAAAATGCCTAAGGACATGTTGTACCGTGCTCTGCTACTGTCACCACTGAAACCAGATGACCCTAATGAGTACATTCACAGCAGGCGCTGTATGAACAATGCGCAAGGTTGGTTTGCATTTGCATCTGATGCTGAAGTAAGAGGTCTTTGGATTCATCCCTATTTATTTTGCAAGCCTGCAGAGTTTCCCTCTCTGGCAGGCTTAGAGGGGGGATAAGATGGGGCAGATTCTCCTACTGATGGGGTTTTGCAGAGGGGATGACACGCTGGTGTCCTCTATGGAAGTGTTGGTTGAATCTCTCCCTCCTGATGCTGCAGGGAAAACCGTGGTATCAGGAAGATGGATGCAGACATACATAGGTAGTTTGCTCATTAATATGAGATAGTTTTTTTGCCTTTTATTCTCCTTTTCATACCCTGGAGACATAGAGATGTTATGGAGCTACCATCAGGAGAAGGTGTTGGCAGCCTGCAGCCACCCTCCAGGATTCAGGTAGGTGAACCCATGCCATTGCAAATACTTGTTCCATCTTCTCTTAAGGAAGGCCCTTGTTTTGTGTGAACGCTCATGAGTTCCTGTAGCCTGAAACCTCCCTCACACCACATAAAGATGCTGCCCTCATCCTTGTGCTTTCCTGACTGCTACAGTCACTCCTCATAGATGAAAGTATCAGGTGGGATTTGGGGGCTGGCCTCTGGATCTCTGCTCTCAGCTCTATCTTCACTTTCGCTTCTCCTGCAGAAACAGATCTGAATGACTTCTCTCTGAGACACTTGGGATGGGGTTTGGGCATGGCTGTGGAAAGGGCTGGGTATTGGAATGGATTCCTCAAGAGTCAAGAGCACTGCCCCAAGGCCTTTCTGGCTAGGATAAAGGAGAGACAAGCAACCAAACATCGACTACTGAGATCCCGACCCCAAACACCAAGCATGGGTGTTAGACAAGCCCGGGGGAGCCTGGTCTTTGTTTATTCCCTCTGAGTTGTGTTTCACATTCCCCAGGATCCCGTCATCGCCAGTAAAATGGCAGCGGTCTGCTGAGACTTAAATAGAGGAGGCAATTTTAAAGTTTAAGGCTATTCTGATCTCTGCTTGACCTGCTGCGCAAAACAGGTTACTGGATTTTACCCAGGAACAGAAAATAATTAATTATATATATATATTCTGTCCTTCCTCTGAGGCTACTTACTTAGTCTCTATCTGATCTGCCTTTTTATTGGCAGCTACTTCAATTAAATTGGAAAGAGTGTTTCATGCATACAGGGCACCTACTGTAACCTTGAGCTGCTGATCAAAGCCCTGTGCAGAAATGCTTTCTTGAGGGTGTGAGAAAGAAGAAAGGGAGGAAACCTGGATAAGAATTTAGTTTTCCGTCCCACTTTTCTGACTCCCGTTTCTCACCTGCCTTAAACCATGGTAAAAGGTTGATAATTGCAAGTGTCGCCAACCGGAAAAACAAACTTCTCACCCCTTCCCCAGTCAGATCTACAGGTTTTCCTGGATAACTTTAAGTGCTACAGTGTCTGTGTAAGTGGACAAGTGTGCCAAAAATGGAAAAAAAAATCTAAATATTTTGGTTTGAAAATATTCAGATAGGACTTCAGGGGGGAAAACTAAACCCACCAAAGAAACATTCAGACTGCGAATGATAGAAGCACGCAAGTAAAACCCATTTTCCTTGCAAGCAGTTTCACTTTGGGTAACAACCCATTCTGGATGAATGAACGTGTCCCTGCAAGGTCCTCTGCAGCTGCAGCGTGAGGGTGCAAGTGCAGAACCAGGGGCCAGCTTGGCTTGGGAAGGACCTCGGGAGATCCTCTGGCCAAGCGGGATCAGCTTTGATACTGGATCACTTTGCTCAGGGTCAGCAGCTGGTGAATAAGAGATTAATTTCAGGAGTTAGGTCTCTCCTGTGCAATTACCTGTTTCATAGGAAGGATGTGGCTGACTTTGTTTGCAAACTCTGCAGTCCCTAATGAACGTGCAGCTGCCCGTTGACCGATGCGCAAGGAGCACGGGGGCTGGCAGGATTAAGGAAAGATGCAAGCGTTTGGCTGAGCCGTGAGCCTTTCTGAGAGCTGTAAAGTTATCGGGGCTAGTGTGCATGCACGAGCATGTTGAAGTGTATGAGGGGCCCTGGGATCTCTCCCCCCTCCGAGTGCCTGGGGCCGCTGCAATAGGTCAGCCAACAGCCACAAAAGATGAGAAGGGCTGATTTCAGCTCTCGTGCAAGCGGCCCTGCTATGCTGCGTATTCCTGTGGCCTGTCTCAAGTAACCAGCCTGGGTGCTCCTACCTACCCAAAAGAAATGTGATATTTGGGTAGGTTTCCTCATGGAAACTTCTCCAGGTCTCTGTCCCAGCCTCTGGTCCCTACCTGAGGAGGAACACTGTTTTTTTTGTATCCTCTCCCAGGTGGAGATGCTGTCACCGTAAAAGCACGTCAGGCTCTGGCTTGTGGTCAGCAGATGGATGGGGTTTGGTGCACTTTGAGCCCTTGGTTCATGCCTGTGACCTGCTCTGCGTGGCCTCAGTGCTGTCTCCTAGCCTGGGTGCTGCCTGGTGGGTGAGAGGGGGTTCTCTAAAGAGAGGTGCTCACTGCACCCTCACCCAGCAACATCAGTAGGTTTGGGTAGAAATGAGGATACAGCTGGACTCGAGCAGTCATTTCTCCCTTGTCGGGTTGATGCTGAGAGTAGGGAACATGAGGCAGGTGGTGGTGGTTTCTTTGCTGGCGTGGCTGCATGGCAGCAGCTCAAAGGCACACGTGCTTTTTGCTGCTGGTGCAGGGAGAAGATGCTCAGAGATGATGTGTGAAGTGCATATCCTGGGGCAGGAGGATCTGCAGTAAACCAAGGCAAAGCTGGCAATAGAAATGTCGTGGGCTGTGGGTGGAACTGGTGTATGGCATCAAGAGGTGAGTAAAGGATGAGGCGTATATGGTTTGTGTGGGTAGCAAGGGGTGTGTGGCTAAGGCGTGAAACAAATGCTGGAGAGGATTATGGTTATGTGCTAAAGCTGATGGAGAGACCCACAAAGGGAAGAAAAGGCAAAGCATTGGAGTGGGCTATGGGGAACAAGCCTTGCTTGTGAGGCAGATGATGGCAAAGCAAAGAAAGGATGTGTGCATCAGACAAGCCACCTTTCCGAGGGATGGCACAGGTCCCCTGCTCCAGTGGGAAGAGAGAGCCAGACCAGCTGGGACTGGAAACACAACGCCCAGCTCAGGGCAGCCTGAACGAGACATGGGACATGGACATGAGTGCTCCCAATGGAGGCAACCCGAGGACAGTACTGAGCAGACAGGTGGGGGGAAGACAGAGCATGGAAATGCTGCGTTACACCACGATGAGAGTTAGTCTGGAGCAACTTGTCCAGATCAGGAATGGAGCTCAGCACAGACATGTGCATGTGGGAGCTAAGGGGATGCTGCAGGGAGCAATGTTTGCATCTGGTTGATTTTCTGTCAGAGGCAGCAGACTGTCTCCTGCATCTCCATCCCCAGGATGCTGTGCCCTATAAAACAGGGCACCGAGACCAGATGTCTACACATGAGCAATACCATGGAAAGCAAAGAGCTGCAGCAGGTCAAAAGAGCTGGCTACCTGTCTGTCCCTCCTGTAACCTGTGTCAACACCTATTTTGCCCTTTGCATGGCTCTGCCAACACCTGTTGGTGTGGGGCATCTGAGCTGAGATGTCCCATCAGCAACAAGGACAATCTATGAAGGACAGGCAGGTGAAGGAGGCTGGGGAAGACCTCTGCCAAACAGACCTGAAGGCAAACATAAAAGGGGAAATAGGCAGGGGACTCCCCTCTGGTACATTTCCACTCTGCTGCTCGTTTGGGCAAATACAGTATTTCTTGGAGACGTGCCCAGCCGGTGGAGTGCTGATGAAACCGAGCCAGTGGAAGATGGCAAAAATGCTGAATGATGCCCAAAATGCAGCCTGAAAGCTGCTCTGCTCTGTTGGTACTTTCAGGGAGCTGGGGCTGGGGAGAGAAAAGGCTGTGACGCCTGGTCTGGCCCCGCGTTCCCTGGCACCCAGAGTAGCTCTGCCACCCATCCAGCTCTAGGATGGTGCAAACCTGGCTGCACCGTCCTCTTCCCACCCAGTGAGTAACAAGAGCATCGCCTCAAGCCGGGTTTCAGGAGGCAGGTGAGGGGATAAGCTACCGGCCAGCCAGAAAGCACAAGCTGCAGAAGGGGATTTTTGCTCATGCACGTTACCTGGTGCATGGGAGGCTGCAGCGCCGTGCTCCGCGTCTTTTAAAGCTCTTCTCTACATCCTCGCTGGGGGACCCTTTCCTGCAAGTGGCAGGGAAAGAGTGGACAGGAATCGATCTGTGACCCAGGCCAAAAATATCGCCTGCCCTGCAGCTCCTAAAGGTTTCCTCTGCTCCTACAGGCTGGGAGAAAGGGGGTGCCCGCGCTGCCAGGCACACCGGCGGGCACGCTCTGCAGCATGGGATGCCTGCCAAAGGGGGACGGAGGGAGGGGACGGGGAGATGAAGCCTGCGAGGTCTGGTGAAATGGGAACTGTGATCTGCTGTGATCCTCTGCCGGCACAGCCCTGCAACTGCCGAGGGTGGCTGGGGGGTGAAAGCCTCCCGGGCTCCTCAGCTGCCTGCGTGGGTCCCCTCTCACACCGAAAGGCTCCTGACCAGGCGTTCAGGTGACTTGGGGGGGGGGGTTCAGCCACCTGGGGCTTGCCCTCTCTGAGATGTCCTTACTTAAACAGGGCTTTCTTGTCACACTGAGAAGGGCTCTGAGTGTGGCTCAAGGTTGGGCACGCTGTCTTGCTGTGCTCCTGCTCTGCTCTTGCATCTTAGCAAGAGGTGGCCCCACGCCGCACGCAACACACACACAAATCCCATGCTGCTGACTTCTTGCACGCCCTTTGGCAACCCGTTTTAAAGAGCATTGGGCAGCAGCAGGTCCCTGAGCTCCAGCACAACATGCAAACACAGCCGACTGCATTTTGAGAGCAGCAGGGGAGATCTCTGCCCGGCCAGGAGAGTGGAGGCAGCTGCTGCGCGTTCATACCAGGGGAAGCAGCGTGCCAGGACCGTGTTTTAAGCAACACCATGGAGCTCCAGAGGCTCCACATTTCGTTTCCTAGCTGCCTTTGCCTCAGATACCCCTCTTCAAGCTTCGCTTGCCTGGTGGCAGTGTAAATATAGAAACACAAGCCCTGCGTTTTTTTTCACCAAACATGTCCCTCCCATTTAAGCATCGTCTGTGCAAGTCCTCCAGCTGCTCCTATACATGGTATGACCTTTTTCCCCCCCCCTTCCCCTTGCTCCTCTCCCCTCTCAAGCCCCACTCCCTTCCCTTCCCTGCCCACCGTGGGGTCCCAGAGCCAATCGGCTCCTCCAGCCGATCGAATGTCACTATAACTTGAGGGCTGCATCACCTTGGGACGCTCGCAGATCCCAGCCCGTGCTGAAGGAAGCTCGGTGCTTCTCTCCTCTCCTCCCAGGTAAGCGGCAGGTTTGAATGGAGGAGGATCAAGGGGAGGGCTGGGGTTTTGTGGGATCTGGGTTCTTGCACGGCTCTGAGCATCTCTGCTGAAGACAAGGCACTTCTCCTTCCTCTATTTGGTTGGGCATCGCACAAGGCTACTGTCACCTGTGGAGATTTGGGTGCTGTGGACTTGCAAGGATCACCTCGGGGGGGGGGGAGACCCTTCCAAAGCCCAAGGCTGGGGATGAAGTCGTGCCTCTTGGGGTCAAGGAGGCATACATCGTACTCAGGAAAACCCCTGATTGGAAAAAGGGATGGCTATGGTGGGAGGGATGAAGGGCAGGACAACCAGGCAAGGAGGTGTGGGGCTGAGAAACACCGACACAGTAATGGAAAACTGCCCCCCTCCCATAGGAAAAGAAGAAAATTAGGGAAGGAACCCCTCCAGGAGGAAGGGGATGGGGGATTCATAGGGGCTATGGGATGCTCCCCACGTGTGGCTTCAAACCCCTGTGCATTGCTGGCCTGACCCCAGTGCAGTGACATGGAGGAGCTGCGGTGTGCTGGGGAGGCTGTAAGCGATGGCCAGGGCTGGCGGCCTGCCGGCACGGGACGAGAAGAGGCAGGGGGTATGCACCAAGCAGGCTGCTACCTCTTAGTCCACTTCTTTCTCTCAGCCAACCCCACACAGGGATCCGACAAGACCCAAAAACAGGGTTAAAGGGCACATTTGGGGGCAAAGAACTGACATTTTGCTTTGTGTTGCTGGAGTGTGTGGTAGCAATTGAGTCCCACTACCCCACTGCAGCGAGAAACACTTTCTGCTGGAAAATACCAAGCAGTTCAGAAACAAAGGGAGGAGGCAGAGGGATGGAAGAAATATGCCTTTTATATAAATATATATAATATGAATTATATGTGTTGGGCTTGCAGCAGCTCCTGCTAGGAAAGCACAGCCATCTGGGGCTTGGTGCATGGAACCCGTGCCCCTCGCCCGATCGCTGCCCCTGCCGGCTCCCACTGCTTTCTTCCTCCCCACTTTCCATAGGGCTCTTGCCATCTCCCCTCCCTTGTATGGCCGCAGAGCCTGGCTCAGGAGGGGCCGGCCGGTGGGTGGGTAATTTCCAGGGCTGGTCCCAGGGCGCGAGGCAGCCCGTTCCCCCTCCGGGCGGGCGCATTCTCAGCTGCTAAGATGCTTCTTGGGGCGTGAGGTCTCCGCGCCTCCAGCCAAGGACAGAAGTGTTTGAGGTCGAAGGGGGCGAGCTGACAACGTGCCCAACATCGTGGCGGCCCCTGGCTATTTGGGGTTGATGAGGAAGAGGGTATTTGCCCCACCAGCCAAGAGGGCATGCAATAAAACTGCCACATCCCTGCCCTTGTTGGAAAGGGAAGTGAGCGTGCGTGGCTTTATTTCATGTCTGGATAGAATCAGGACTTGAGGATCTTCAGCAAATAAAATCAGAAATGAAAGAGTTTGGGGTTTTCAGCTTGAATTAAATGCGGAAAATAACCTTTGCCTTCACCTGAAGGGTGGGAGGAGGCAGGAAGCTTGGGCTGGCAATACCGTGTTTTGATTTCCTCCCGAATGGTGGGCGTTATTAACTAATTGATTTTATTACATCCTTAAACCTCAGTCAAGACCAGACGCCCTTTTTTTTCTGGCACTGTACAAACAAAAGCCAGTTATTGCCTCAAGGTGCTAACAGCCTTAATCTCAGGCTGCGTTTGCTGTGTGTAATGCAATTTCCACCGAAGGGCAATCCTGAGCCAGCTGGAGACTTTCCATTGCCTTCAGTGAACAAAAATAAATAAATAAATAAATTGCTCTTAGTGGATTGCTTTCTTCAGCACCTCTTGGAGGCAAAAATGGTTTTGTTTTATTTGCTTCTTTGATGACAGGATTAGCTATGTGGCCAGTGCAGGAATCGAGGAGCCGTTTTTGCTCTCGGGTGGCCTGGGGTCTTTCTGTTGCTAGCTGGTTTTGCCCTTGGCTTCAAGGCACCATCTGGCTTATTATTGACTCACTTTATCCAGGGCTCTGAAAGCTCCTCTGGGCTGGGGTCGCTGGGTGTCAGAGATTTTGGCATTCTTGCCCAGCTCCTCCAGCAGGCGGGCAGATTCCTTGCAAAACCCCCCTCGCTTTCACCACGCTCGGATTAACAAATATGGAAGGGCGCAGGGGAGCAGCCAACGTGACAACCCTCGGCAAGATGTCCTTAGAGCTAAATTGGAGGCTGGATGAGCTCATTCCAATAGCTGTTAATGGCAAGCCTGATTGCCAAGGCTCCTGTTGGCTTCAGCTGCCCTGCAAAGAGCAGCACGCCCTGCGTTATGTGCCCGCCCCGCACCAGGCAGGCACTGGGCTCTGCGTGCTCGTGGAGGGCTCTCAGGCTATTTTCTTCTCCAGCACGGAGCAGCATTACTCTTCCTGTCCGGGGTGTGTGTGTGTGTGTGAAATCAAGAGTTTAGCCCTGAGCCCTTTAAAAGTCCTCTTGTTTTGGCTTTACCTTGGGAAAGATGAAATCTGGCTTTACAAATTAAGGGCAGAAACCACACGAGGGTTTGGCCACTGCCCCCAGTCTCACAGATTGCGGGTTTTGGAAGGAGGCAGTAGCTGGGCATCTGGAATCTTCCCTTTGTGGGCTTCTGACAGGACAAGCTCTGCTGTCCCACTGCATAAAACAACATGCTGTCAAGCTTTAGTGCTATTAGCTTGAGCAGTTTTTGGAGGCTGGGATGAGGTGGCAAAGCACTCGTACTGCTAGCCACGAGCAGACAGCGAGTGGAAGCCTTCATACTGAGGATTTGATGATCTAGCTAAAGATGAGGGGAGAGAGACGAGAGGTGTTACATCCAAACAAGCAGCAGAAAAGTCTTTTGCAAAGCCTTCTGCTGCTCACAAACAGGAATCCTCCCTTTCCTCCTGCACGGGGAGGTGTGGGCGATCACAGGTACCCACTTAAAGGCAGCCCCAGACTAAGCGACCACAGGACCCAGACCTCGTGTGTCCTAGCAGGAGATCGACCTCCTGTTTGTAACGTGGTCATTGCTGGCAGAACTCCCCGGGCAATGCTGAGTTACAGAAAAAGGATAAATGAGGAGACTAAAAGCACAGCCTGTTTAGAACGTGGGTTTTTAAAACCTTGCTGGTGCTGACGCGTGGTGTCCAGGGTCACTGCTGGGGAATGGAGAGGATCCCTTATAGGGCAGAGCTGGAGCCTCTGGGATTACTGCCTTCCTCTGAAATAGAAAGCCTCTGAGCTGCAGTTGTTCCTTTTGAACCTAAATCGGTCCACCTGCTCCTTCAAGACATCTCTCATATATCAGCTGAGTAATGAAGTCCTGAAAGTCACGCTTTGGGTTTCCCAGCCAGGAGGAGCCTGGCTTTCTAATTTAAGACCTGCTGCTGGTTTGGAGGAAGTTTGGGGGGCCCTTCCCCACCTCTTCCCCCTGCTCTTGGAGCAGACAAGGCTTTTAGGAGAGCCTTAGCTCTGCGTCGCTGCCATCTCTGGACCTGTTCGAGCCCAGAAACGCAAGCCAAAAAAGTGCCGCGGAGGCATTTATCTCTGCCACGCGCTGCGAGGATGTGTTGTAATAAATACAACTGGTTGTATTGATGTGAATTGCCTCACTATGCATTTGGCCAGTTTTCATCCTGAATTAATCAGCAGACTATTGTTCATTTATTAATCAGCTGTGTAAGCCAGACGCTATTACTTAAGGTACTCAGTGACAGTTTCTGCGTGCTGACAAGTAAATAGTTATCTCTGGGTATATCTGCAGGGATTTTATTTTATTTTATTTAGCTCTGACATGCTTTGGAGCTGGCATCTTCCCACTTGTAGTAGCATAAAAGAAGGAAACATTTCTCTAGGGAACTTGCTTTGGCAGGATTTTGGTCCCGATGATCTCCTGAGGTCCCTTCCAACCCCTACGATTCTGAGATTTCCCTTGTCTTGCTGGAGTGATGGAAATGTCAGCAGGGTGGGAGAGGACACCCTGGCCTCTGCCCGTCTCCCTGAGCTTTGGGGCTTTGGTAACCCAAAGCCAGGTCCAGGCTTCACCCCCTGGGGTCATCTGCGCTAAGCGGCTGAGTTGACGGGGCATGCCTTGCCAGCTGATCTTTTCCTTTTTCCACCTCTCCTTCTCATCTGACCTGGCTGGCAGGGGGCAGCGCTGCTCCGAAAATGGCAGTGTTGGTGGGGGATTGGCTGCTGTGCGGGGAAGCAGGTGCCTGCCTTTTTTTGTCTTCAAATGTCAACCCATCTGCTCCTGCCTTGGCATTTTTTTAGGAGGCTCTCTCACTAATAACACTTTTTTCTTTTTTTCTTTTTCTTCCTCTTCTTCTTTTCATCTTTTGTCTAGAAACTCGCTGCCAACATGTCTGATACCGAGGAAGTGTAAGTAGAGGGAGCCGCCCGCACGTTCATCTGTTCGCTGGGCTCCACGCGGCGCCCGAGGGCATCCCCGTGGGGCTGAGCGGATGGGGACCACCTCCTGCACAGCCCCAAGCCCCCCAGGGCACTGCAGAAGGGCCTTTGGGTGCCACGGGGCCCATCGAAGTTCATCCGACTAGGGAAGTCCTCCTGACACCTCGACCCAGCTCGGCTTGTCCTCGGTAGTCATGGTGCCACATGTGGTAGGGGCTGAATAAAACACGGTGGAGTGGAGGAGACAATTTCTTCCCTTTTTAACAAATCCAGAGAAATGTGGCCAAACTCTTTTGGCACTTATACACCAGGAGGTACAGAGGGAGATTTAGGGCAGTCACAGGATCAGAGGCATTAAGGACAGACCTGCAGAGGTCGTTTACCCTCCTCTCCTGCTATGAGGAGGAGGCTAAATGATGTTTTGTCCAGTTAACCCTTACACAAAACAAAACAAAAAATCCAAAGTTGAGATTCAGCACATTTTTGGCCAATCTCAAAATAACACGTCCCTTGCTCAGTCTCTTTTCGCTGTGCCTTGCCCTGCTCTGCAGCCTGCGCCTGCTCCGGGGCTTGGGTTTTGTGCGAGGTGGCGGCAGAGCAGGAGAGGCTGGCAAGGAGGGCTGAGGAACAGGAACTGAGCATAAAGTTAAAGGTGTTACAGCCATGGGATAAATGCCTCTAGGGGTCAGGGAGCCTGCAGCATGGCTGGGCATCCTCACAGGCTTGCCCTCTGCACCAGGGCTGGAGTCCAGCTTCACCAGCCCTGCACAGTGCTGGCTTCTAGGTATCACGGGGTGGTAGGATTATTTCTGGCTGAGGTTCCATTTGCAACCAGGAACATCATTAAAAATAAAAGTTAAATATCCAAAGCAGCTACTTTACTAATCTAAAAACCAGATGACTCTTCCAAGAGCAGGGAGGAAAGAAGAAACAACACAGATTTTAAACAAAATTGCATTGGGTTACTTCAGTATAGTCTGGCCATAATACAGAGTGGAAGAAATATTTATTTAGTCTCAATAACTTTTTTTCCTCTCTCGCAGGGAGCAAGGAGAGGGTAAGTCTGAAATCTGTCTCTAATTGCTTCCACGCCAGTCTGCAGCATTCACTGGCCATGTGCATCTTCTCCTGTCTGCCTGTTGTTGGTCTGCTAACAAAATCTGCTGGCACAGTTAGCCTTGTCTGATGGATAAATAGGTGTCAGTGCACCTACCTCCTTGTGTGTCTGCCTGTCTGCCTACCTGTCACCGGCTTCTGGTATCTGTACGCTATTTGTAGCACCGGGGCTGTCTCTGTGCTGTGGGCAGCCTTTGGGATTTCAGCCCAAAACTGATGTCCTGTTTGCAGGGGACGCTGCCGGTTTTTGTAGGGGCACTGCCATCTGCTGGCAATTTATATTGAAGGTTTCATATACATAATTTCTGTTTTTAAACATAAAAACACAATGCCTACAAGCAATGTATGTAGAAACGAACATATTTTTTCTTTGTTGTTCTTCCTTATGCTCATTTGCCACCTTTCTTTCTAATGTGCTTGTATGCCTGAGCCCCTGTTGCCCAAGAAAATATCCAATATAATATAGTCTTCCTCCCCTTTTATACCTCTTTATTTTTTTCTCTAAGTCATGTGGTTTGCTATTTTTCTTGCTGATTTGGAAGTGGCTGCTCTGAGGGCATCTTGCCCCAAGTCCATGTGAGTGTAAAGGGCTCTGTCGTGGGTGATGTCCTACTGATGTGCCACCCGTCGCAGGCTGTGTGCTGGGCGCTGAGGCTGGTGGTTGATTTGTCTGCCTTTTTTTTCCTCCCCTCTATATCAATGCAGAGGAATACGAAGAAGAAGGTAACAAAACACTTGGAACGTAGTTTATCTTTCCTGGATTCTTGGTCCTGCCTTTCCCTTGTCTGTATTTGACCCTTCTCTTTGGTGCTTGCCGCTAAAGGTGATCTGAAACACTTGATTGATCACCAGTCGAAACAAGAAAACCAGCCAAACTGGGACCACAACCTGCAGAGACTTCACGTTACAGTGAAGCACGGGATTTGTAGGAGCCACAGGGGCTGGTTATAAAGCTGGGAGCTGAAATTTGCAATTGGAGAGTGGGTTGTCTAGCACCAGACAGGGTGCTGAGAGGGTTGGAGAAGGGGAGGCAGGGGACCGGCTGGCAAAGATGAAGTTTTTTTAGCATGCCTTTAGCTGGCAAGCGGTGATTTGACAAGCTGCTGGAGACACAGAGGAGATTTTTGGAAAGATGGAGGATGAAAAGCCCTTCATACCCCTCAGTTTTTTCACCTGAGTTGCTTCAGAGCAGGGAGGGGAAGGATTTGGAGCTGTACCAGTGTCTTTGCTGGGCACCTTTGACATGTTCATGCAAGCGTAGCTCTCACTTGTCGTCCTTTGTTTTCCCAAGGTATCTGGAACTGAAGTGAGGGCCAAGCTCTGGGGTACATCCACAGGAGCTTTGCTTTCTCCCAGGATCTGACCTTAGTGTCTGAGAGACCTTCTAAAGGGCCAGGAAATGAAGCCTTGCTGGGGGGGAGGGATGTTTGCCCACTGAAGGTGTGAGACCAGCTCTGATGTTTCCCCTGTGCAGAAATGTCCCACCTGACCATTTCATATGCAGCAGCAGCTTTTTATTTGCCATGGGTTCCCCCAAATTGCTGCAACCAATTCCCATCATTGGTAATGGGAACAGAGGTGAGAATGTGGGCTTGCTCAGAGTAGTTTCAGCCCTAAGACACACCAGTGTCTCGTGTCTCTGATTCTCCCAGTATTGCTGCCAGGGGCATCGAGGACTCAAAAAAAGCCAAATACATTGCAGAGGTGCCTCCAGGTCTGTAGTGGCCACCTGCCTGGAGGGGCAGAGCCGGGGAGGTGAAGGTGCTGCTCATGCTCCATCCTTCTTCACATCTTGTCAAACATCCAAAGAGCGAGCAAAGGGCGTCATTCCTACAGACAAACCTTCCTAAAAGGAGAAGTGTTTCTTCTTGCCCCTCTCCTTCCTTCTCTGACTGTCTCCTTTTGGGTTTCAAGGATGATATGAAATTAAAAGGCAGGTGGCTATTTTGCTTTTTTTTTTTTTTAAAAAAAAATAAAATCTGCATGCCCATGTCCTCTGAGTTGTGTCTTCTCATTGCTCTCCACTTTTGCTTGACCTCTGTGTTATCTTCCAAAGCCACCCATCTCCTTTCATATAACTTCTCTCCATCACTTTCTAACAAATTCTCCAGGCCTTAGCTCACTCGATTACCACTTTCTAACAGTTTTCTGTTTTCATTTTCCTGTTTGCTGCTGCTTCTTGTTCCATGACACTTGCCCCCTGAAGCTCAGGAAGAAGGTATGTGACATGGCTTCTGCTTTCTTTCTCTGGGTGCAGAGGAAGAATGTGGGTGAAGAAATCCAGAGCAAACAGTTCACACTTGGTGGCCAGAACTCGGTCCTGAGCCGCAGACATCAATGCAATGACAGCCATTGATGTCACTTATTGAGCTGGTAGGAAATTGGACCCTTTTTTGGGTAGAAGATCCATATATAACTACACATCTATAGCATGCATATACATGTGTGAGTTTATATATCTGTATGGAAACAAACATATGATTGTTTGGGCTTACCTTTTCCACTGAACTGTGACTTTCTTGTCACAAAGGTGTTAAATCCCCTCCTTTCACTCCCTAAACTTAGATTTTAAAAAAAGGGATGTGGGGATAGACCCTGCAAAGTTGATATCCATCTCTTGGCGTTCAGGAATGAATTTCTGTGACATTTCAAAATCTGATGACTGTTGGCCAAAATTTTTACCCATTCAAGAAACACAGATTTAAAAAAAAAAATAGAATGGAGCAATTTTATTTTTGATTAAAATGTCATCAAAAGACAGCTTTAGGAAATTTCAACCAGCTCTAATAAAGAATGAAGTAGTGGATGACTTTTTAATGTGGTTTTCATTTGTGGTCATATTCTCATATTTCAGTAACATTTATAACCCCATAATATGCCCATAAAAATGTTATTTTTATTTCTCTCTCATCCTGTAATTCCATCATTGTGTATTTCTACCCATAACGGCCTGGGAGCTTGGGAAACCTCAAGAATGTTTAAATAAGATATTTCTTGTTTTAATTTTCTTCTCCCCTTCCCTTCGCTGCCTGCCGTTTCCCACCCACAGAAGAGGTCCAAGAGGAAGGTAGGTGAAAACACTTCTCAGCCCCGCTCTTTCCTGCAGCAGGGCTCAGAGCTGATGCTCGCCTCGTTTTGCAAGGAGGTAGAAGAAAACAAGAGGCAAGAGACGGATGCTGTGGCAAAGGATTCCTCACCTGACAACATTTGATTCCCTAAACTGCTGGTTTAGCAGGGTGTCTGCAGAAGTTTGGGGATTCCATCGCGGGTGCCCCATACCTACCTGTATCCATGCGGTTTTGGGGAGGCAGCAGCATGGGAAATGAGGGCACCAGCCCCTCCTGCGGGCCACAGCAGGCTCCCAGGCTGATTTTGAGCCCTGGGTGTTTGTAATGCCCGCTGTGGGGGTCTGGCTATAAAGGTTTATATCCCATGTCCACTGGTTTCTCCTGCATAGCTTGGTAGATAATAATCAGATGGATTTTAAAACCAAAATCCATCTGGGGTAAGGTATGCTTGTAGCCATGTTGCACAGTACATATGTGATAATATGTAATATTATATATAGTATACTGTATATATTATGAGTTATGGACTATAATATATAATATTATATATAATATAAATAATAACACTGCAGAATGCAGGTGTTATTAATCATACCTATGCAGAGGCTGGCAAGCAACCCCAGCTGGCTCCCCGCATTGCGCACGGTATTTGCAGGGCACAAGAGGGGCTGGAACAGAAACCCACCCATTGCACGTGAGAGGTTTGGGCCTTGGTGCTCCGAGTATGAGGAGCCAAAGGGTGTGTCGGTTCCCTTCACATTTGCAAAGTTTTCTGCTATGGGCATATTTGAAACCCCAGTAATCCTGTTTATAGTGGGGGTAGCAGCTGGCAGGTTTTTTGCAGAACACAGGTCCAGAAGGATTTACATTTCTTCTGTCTGTTCGTGCTTTGGTTGCCTGTCTCCATTTCATCTCTGTTTCCCTATTTCATCCCCCCCGTGTTTTTTAGACTCCCCTGTTGTGTTCACACACCCTTTAGTCTAACACTTCTCGTTTTCCATCTCATTGCTCTTGCTCCCTGCCGCATCCCAGCTGCCGAAGTTCACGAAGCAGGTACGTGCTGTGACCTTCCTGAATCCTCCCCATCCTCCCCTTAGCACTGGGAGGAATTCGAGGGTGGTGCAAGAGAAGCAAGACGTGGTTACGTGGCGTTGCCTTTGCTTTCCACATTTCCTCCATAACCTCCTCCTTTGTAGGCTAACGCATTCCTGCCTGACCAAACCTGACTGCCTGAATGCCCACTTTAAGTTGCAAATCTGCTCTGGTCCGTGTCTCCGGAAGCCAGATGCTGGACCTTCAGTTTTTCCCCCATCTGTGCTTTGGAGGAGCTGTCTGCTGCCGTAGCAAGCTCCCTTTCCGACCAGAGCAGGCAAAGCTCCGGGCACAAGGTCCTGGACATTGGCGTGGGTGCTGCGCTGCTGGCACCCCAGGCTCTGCCCTCTCACTCCGTGCACAGTCTGCCATAAAGCCAATCTGCATGATGGCAGAAGGCTGTTACCATGAAACTGAACTCAGAGGAAAAGTCCAGCCTGTACCTGAGCACCCAAGCAATATGTTTTTGTCCATTCATTTCACACAGTGCAGTTATTTTCCGCTCACCTACATCTCAAATTCCTGCTCCTCCTGGCCATTAGTGCATCCCTTACTGGGATTAAACTTTTCTCTCTGGCCTGATAGAGTTTTCAACCTGTGCAATATCAGCCTACGTATTAACGTGTCTCTCCCAATGTTCCTTTGCATCCTGTCCTGTGGCACCTCCCACCTAAAGAAGCTCATGAGGAAGGTATGTGAGATGACCCCTGAATCCCCATTGTTCAGAGTAAGCTCTGCTGTGGCCACGAGGTCATAAGGTAGTAAAAGAAGCAGGAGTTAAAGCCAGGCACCTCAGTGTGGAATTGCACTTGCCGCTGTGTTGGTTTTTGTACTCTCTTCCTTCATGTTCTGTTCTGATGTTTGATGTCCTGGTGATGCTACATGGCAATTGCTGCATGAAAAATTAAAAAGAAACTTCTGTAAAGTAGTTTACAGAAGGGAAATGTAAACCTCTTGCAAGGATTGAAAAGCCTCTGCTTTGAGATGGGTTGGGTCTGGCTGTAAGGCTTGTCCTGGTCCTCCATTTGGGGAGGGTCGGGCCTCCGGGCAACCTGCAGGTGTGCCCCGCTGGGTGTGCTGTTCTTACAGCAGCCTCCCCATGTGCCCACGGCTAAGGTTAAGGCCTGCTGTGTAAAGCAACAGGTGATGATTCTGTGTTTTAGCTTTGCAAATGGTTAAAGACGGCTTTCTTCATGTTCGTGCAACGGCGTTTCTAGGCTGCTGTGTCATGGTGGCAAGTGCAGCCATGTGCCACCAGGAGGGTGCTGGCCTCAGGCTGTAAATCTGCTCCAAGCCTGGGCAGGCAGCAGCCCTGTGAGGGTGCACGCTTCATCCAAAACGGCAGCAGTGTGAGTTTAAGACAAATGCCACTGATATGGCCACTTAAATCAGTTTTATGTTCTTAATACCTCAAACTATCTGCACCCTCCCTTTCAGTAGTGCTTTCTGTATCTGTGTTCATTTTATTTCCCTGCAATATATCCTCAGACTTTCCCTCCCCGCTATTTGGTACGAGTGCAAGGTTGTTCTGATGTCTCTAACGCTCTTGTCTTCCTTTGCATTTTGCTCTGTGACTCTTCCCACCCGCCAAAGCTCATGAGGAAGGTATGTGCCGTCATTTGCAAATCCCCCTAGCTCTGTCCAGAGCGGTAATGTGCGCAGGAGTCCTGGCGGTGGCCGAAGAGGAGAGGATGTGAAAGCATCCTCTGGGCACTTGCTGAGAGCTGCTTCGCTTGGTGATGGGCTGCATCAGTTCCCACTGCTGCTCTCGATGCGGCTCCAGTTGGCCTTCCCTGCTGCATGCAGCACTTTTATTTCCCCCCGTGCTCTGATTTTCCCGGCCAGGCTGTCCGTACGGGTACCGGTTGGTATGGGGATAATGCTCCCCAAAGTATCTCCTCCCTGCTGGCCCCAGTGCCACATCTGTCGTCCTCCCACCCCGTCACTGCATGGATACAACACCCAGTTTTGCAGAAGTGTGTGCTGACCTGGAGGTGTTTTTTTTTTTTTTTTTTTTTTTCTGGTTTAATGTGCATTATGCAAATATGGGGATAGCAGGGTTGCAGTTCTGCTTGATTTTACAATGTGCATTAAATCCCAGATCTGGCAAGGCGGTCTGTGCGATTAGCAAAACAATACAACATGCTTACCTGAGCATCCTCCCACCACCCAAAAACACCTTACCTTTAAACTACCCTCCCAGCCCTTCCTTGCATGCCCAGCTAGGCTGTGACCCCATGCTCGGTCCCACGGATCGGGGAGCAGAAATGTGCTCGTGCTCTCCTTCCCATCCCCATGCGTGCTCCACGCACCAGGGTGGAAATCCTGGCTGCTGGGGAAATCAACGCCTGCTCCCCCGAGCCTGCTGGTTTCTGCAGTGGCTGGGATTTCTATGCACATGAATAAGGACAGGTTGCCTAGGCCCTTTTCACACGTTCAAACCTGTGGACCTGATTTAAACACAAGTTATTCTTTATGTCCGCTGATGGTAGTGGTTTATAACATGAGTATACGTCATTCTCCTGCATTTCTCATCTCCCAGCACCCTCTCTCCTTCCTTTCCATGATTTTGATTGACATCCATTTTCCCCTCGACTTCTCTTTTAATCTTATTAATGTTTTTTTATCCCTTTAACCCCTCCACCCTAGCTAAAAAAAAGTGCATTTTTTGGTTTGTTTTTTAATGATCCTCTCTTTCTTGCTCTAATTCTATTATCTTTCTTTGCATCTCCTTCCCTGCTACTTCCCTCTTAAAGAAGTCCATGAACCAGGTATGTGACTTCTGAATTCCTCTGCGTCAATCTGAAGGGTTATTGTGTGCTGGAAATACAGTTGTTTGGCAATTTCACAGTTGGGTTTTATTCTCAATTGGGACTAAGTGGAAAATTTGCAAACAAAAACCAAAACATTAAAAACAAACAAACAAACAAACAAACAAACAAAAAGAAAATGAAAGCCTTCTTTGGCAGATATTGAAATTTATTTTTATTTGGGTGAAACTAAACATTTTGATCCAACATTTTAGATTTTTTTTTTCTTTCCTCTTGGGAAGAGTTCCAACTTTTGAAATGAAAATTCATTTGGAAATAGTTCTGAAGCATTGGCTTTATGGATAACGTGGACTATATATAGTGCAACACAAGAACAAGAATTTGGAATGAGAGATTGTCACAAGGCAAAAAAAATGAGATAATTTTGCTTCAGAATGTTAATATCAATGCAAGCTTTGGTTGTGAAACTGTTTCAAATTTTTTTATTTTTTTTTTTACCCAAAATCTTAGCTGAATTTACATGAGTTTTGAAATATTGAAATGTATTTGGAGCTGTGATTTTGGACACAAAACGATACCAGTAACTCTAATATTATACTCAGGAATTCGAAGATGGTGGAAGGAACTAGATAAAAATACAAAACATTAACGATAAACTGTAACTTGCAGCTTCCTTACACCTTCCATCAATAATACTTTCCTCTGCCCTGTGGTGCATAATAATGAGGATGAGCTAACTGTTGCATGAAAGATGTAATAACGTTTTTGTGAACAAATATTTCCGTGCGTGCACTGTGATGACAGCTGCTGAGTGGCCTCAGAGCCGTCCTCATGCTGAGAGTGGGAACGTTAGGACGTTTATTGTGTGGAAAAGCAGAAATCGAACTTGCAGCACCCTCTGAGCTGTGAAAATGGTTTTGTGCCATTTCGGGCAGCTTTCTTAAATCAGCCATCTCTCAGAGCCGTCCACCCCAGCTGTTCCTCTCCGCAGTCCGCAGAGGGAGACCAGCCTCTTGGTTTCGAGCAGAGCAGCACTGCTCCTGCAGCAGGCAGGGATTGATTTGGTGTGACTTAATGCTTCAACACTTCAACACTGCTCGCACAGCTTCTTGCTTCCCATACTGCCCTTCCCACATTAATGATATTAATCCCTCATTACATGTGGCTACATCATTCCTGAGCTGGGTTTGCACAAGCTGGAGCTCCTTGCTGCCATCCCAGCTGCCCCGTATGTCTCTGCCCCCTGCATGCCTTCCAAAGTCCTGGGCGTTGGTCTCAAGCTCAGGCACACGTATCGGCTTGAAATTTGTGCAAATTAATAACGAAATCCAATTAACAGTCAATCCATACCTACAGCCTTCCCGTGCTTTCTTTTCCCTGTAACCATCTGTCTGCAACACGAGCAAAAAGGAAGGTTTATAAAGATGTAAGCAGAAGGAGAGCCTCTCGCAGCTCTTCGTCCTGCCTTGTTATTTAGTTTCTGTGCTGTTAATGCCGTCTTCGTCTAATGCATCTCGTGAGTCCCAGCCTGGTCCTGCACAAGGTCAGAGCTATTGCTGTTGTGTTTCTTCCTCTAATTCCTTTACTTTTCTTTGCTTTCCACCTAACCAAATGCACGTGTGTGACATCTAAATTCCTATGTATTAATCTGAAGTGTTCCTGTGCATAGGAATTTGAAGATGTTGAAGAAAACCAGAGTCACAAAGAATCAATCCATTCTTACGATTCCCTAAAATGTATTCTCCCTGTAGGAAACACAGATAACTATTTGTAACTGGGGTGGCACCTTGTAGGAAGCTTAGAAGAGACATTTTAGTGCCCGTGCAAGATTTTAGGGTTGTGACTACACAGCAGCTTGGGCAGAAAGTATTCAAATTCCTTTCATCTTCCTCTCTCTGGCATCCCCTCCCTGTTTACTTCACACTCCACTGTCACTGTTCTCCTCTTCCCCTCTTATTAACGTCCCCTCCCCATAATCTAGTATGCAAATGACACCCCCTTCAGCCTGGTCTTACCAAAGTTTGAGGTGATCCCCTCCTGAATAACTTCTAATTCTCTTATCTTCCTTTCGGATGCTTTTCCCCTGACACTTCCTACTAAATGAAGCCCCCCCTCCAGGTATGTGATTTAACTTCTAAACTCCCCAGTGTCTGTCTGCTGGGACAGCCTGCATGGAGCCAAATACACGCTGACAGGAGATCATGACCAAGCTGTTAATCAGAGCTTGTGCCTCGCATGCATTTGGGGTTGTGGATTTCTCTCCTTGTTTTGCATTGTTTTAGTTTCTTCTTTGAAAATGTTACTAAAAGCCACGGAACACGTATACTATTGTGAAAGAGCAGATCAGCAGAATGCATCCTTGTGGAATGGATTAAATCCTGTGCCGTAGTATGTGAAGGAGTATTTTTTCCTACAGCAAAAGCTTCGTTTCAAATCTTGGGGCAGAATTTGACCCATTAACTGTACACAGTGAATATAAATACAGTGCAATTTTGCATTATTTTTATGCCTGCTTTGCAAAATATTCAGCAGCGTGTGTACGGCTGAAAAGCAAAATCTGTCCCTCAAATCTGCACTGCTAATCGATTCTTGCTTTGCCAAAACCAGAAGAATGAAATGCAGGCCTGCACAGACTTTTAATCAACATTTTCTTCCTCTGAAGTAATCCATTTGTAAATCTACATTGCAAATGGATGTGAAGACGAGCAATAGATTTATACAGACATCCAGATTGTCTTCAAGGAAGAAAATGCCACGAGCCATAGATCCAGAAAAGAGAACCGAGCTTCTCTAGAAGTTAGCTGCTGCTGCTGCTGAGTTACAGCAGGTATTTCAGGAGGTTTCCAGACCACATCACGTTTATCTCAAATGGCTGGAATGCTGCTGTAGTAAAGGATGGATCCAATGCTTTGAGAGTGCTGACGATGTTCATGTGCATATTTCAAATCGAGGTAGACCTTGGCACATTGTGCTGCCAAGTTGTGCTTTATGCATATAATGCTCCTAAGCTGTTTTATGTATTTATTTATTTATTTAACCATTGCACTATTATCATGAAGCTGCCTGTTTCACCCGACTGAATTCCAATCCCACCCTGTGACTTCTGTTTATATGCTGTTTCAAATGTAATCGATTTATTTCATCTCAGGTTTACTTCTCAACCTCGTTCCCCTCTCCCTTTTTCCTCTCTACCCCTCCTCCCCTTTGGCTCGAAAGCTCTCTTGCTGTGTGAAATAACAGGTTTCTCGTTCTCATTCTCTTATTTTCCATCGCACCTTGTTCCATGACACTTCACACCTGAAGTTCATGAGCCAGGTATGTGATATGACTTCTGATTTACTGCGTGTAGTTGCAACATGAGTGTGCGCGTGTTGAACAGGAGTCCTGGGTTGGTAGAAGAGAACAAAACAAGAGAAACAAATATTAACCACAATGATCAATTGCAGCCCTCTTCTCCTTTAATCTCCATGCTTACTACTACTTTAACCTTACAGCACCTTTAACTCCCTACAGCCTCTCCAGATACCTCTTCTCCTTGCCTTAATTCACTAATTCCTTTATTTTTCCCCCCCTTCACGCATTCCCTGGTCTCTTCCTCAGGCTTCCAAGAGCTTTAAATATCTGTTCTTTTTTCTTCTTCTTCCTATCTCCTGTCTTTCCATCGCTGCTCACACCTCGACACCTGCAGAAGAAGCCCCTGAAGAAGGTACGTGGTGCCTCTAAAGACCCTCACCCTTCTTCTCTTTCAGTGCTGGGGAACCCATGTTAAAAACACCGACCTTTTTCAAGAGCACAGATAGCACGGGAGGGAAATGGCCTCTCTGGACGGCTTTGGGTGAACATGGAGAAAAGGGTTGTCTGCTAGCCAAATCAAACCTCCAAAATGCACGGGAGCTTCATGAAACAGGCAGGGCACTGCAGATGCTGCAGGTCTCAGCCTCACTGCAGTGCCCTCAGGCTTTTTGTTGTTTGAAGCTTGTGGGTCAGTACGTCCCTTGGGATATATGGTGGTCCTGACTAGATAACAGCCCACAACGTGTGGTTGAGAAGGGCTCAGAACTCCTTCTGTTGTGTGTTCTAGGCTGTTTTCAGAAAGGGCTGACGTAGTTTGTTGTTGTGGACAGACAGAAGTGAGCGACAAAGAGAGAGAAGTGAGAGTCCCTAGCTGATGGCCTAGGGACCTGAATGCTTTGTTCCCATGCACATGAGAGTTTTGCTCTTTGGATACACAAGTCCAGACAGTTTGGGGTTTGGTTATGAGGCTGAATCTGCATCTATTGCTTTGTCCTTAGTTCCACATAACTAAAGCTGCAGCTTTCATAGCAGACGTTCAGGAAAGTCTTCGGAAGGATGGTTAATTTTTATCATGTTCTCATAAAACCTGCTATTGACTCCTTACAGGATGACTTTAGTGATCAGAACTGCAAACTGCAGAATCAGCTAGAAAATCAAAACTTTTGTCAGGTACAAAGCTGAGTTTGGCTTATAACTTGATATGCCCATGTGTGCTGGGCAATGTGGGATGGTGTAAATTATAGGACACACCTTTACGTGCTGCAAACTGGTAGACCTGTAATTCAGCTCTGGACCTACCCAAATTTCATGATTTTGATAGTTCATGATCTGGCATTTTTGTATCAGGATGTGACACTGTTTTAAGTCCACTCGTTTCCAGCTAAAACTTCACAGCTGGCAAATGTACTGCCTCTTATCACTCCTTCATATTGTTGTGTTGCTGTTGTAAGGAGCTAGACACCCTTCTCTTTATGTTCCTCCCCATTATCCCATCTCCAGAGAGCCCCAGGTTCCCAGCGTAGCGGGGAGGGAGTAAGGACAGTTGCTCTCAGGACAACAGCTCTGGTTGTGTATTGACTACTGTGCTTCTTTTCTTTTGCTTTCATCCTTCAACCTACAGCTGATGAAGAAGGCGGATACTACGATGGTAGCTCGGTGTTGTTGTAGGACAACAGAGTCATCTTTCTAACATCTCACTCTTTTTCTTCGTTTGTTTGTTTTTGCTCCTCACCTCATTTTAAACTCAGGAACTGGGCCAAAACATCTCTGCCGCAAAGAATCGCTCACTGTGTATATCCAGTCACTCCCGGGGGGATCCCTGTCATGTTGAGAAGCCTACACATCCCCACTAGGAGGGCAGATTGTGAAAACCCAGCTCTAGAAGCTTGTTCTTCTTTTTTTGTAGATAGATCCTGTTGTATCATACCTTTCATTAGCAAAATGTCCCTATCCAAATAACCAGGAAAGTCTCTCAAATCCCAGAGGCATGATTAAAAACAGAAGCTGGGCACTGTGTGGACATGCCTTTCCCACCCAGCCTGGAAAGTCATGCTCTCCAGGCTTGAATTTGCAGATATTTAAACTTCTGCTCCAGTCATGCACTTAAAATTGGGCTTAACATGGAGCATCTGAATAAATTTATTCAGACTGATGTGTCGTAATTTTTACATTTTGCTTAAAAGAGTGTGCTCTTCAACACTGGGTCAAATAGGCCCTGGAACACATGGGTGGGAACAAGACTTGTGGAAGGACCGAATCTAAATGTACATGGGGTCAGTTTTGCTCCGGTGTGTGGGCAGATAAATTACTGTCCCTGGGCCAAATCCAAAATCATTTTCAAGGTATAGAAAGCTCTCATGGACTTTGAAGGCTTTGAGGTAGCTCAGTTGTGTTCAGATGACCCCAACCCCTAGAACACCTGGCCAGCTGTTTCCAAAGACAAAGCCCAACACCCCTTGAAACTACCTTGCTTTTTCTGTATTTTCAGGCTTTTTTTTTTTTTGTTTGTTTTCTTTTTCAGTTTTAGGGAAATCCTCTGAGGACCTTTCAGAGACCCTGATGCAATTTTCACTTCAGAATGGGATCTTTCCCTCTCTTTCTTTCTCTGGTTTTTCTCTTTCTTTCCTTTTATTTTTTTCAATAGTGTATTGATTTTCAAGGACAGACTGTGAGTTAGAGAAGCTGCTTGTCAGACGTGGGATGGAGGAGGAGGGTGTTTAGGGATTTCTGGATGAAGCAAAGGCAGGTCAGATGGATTCACAGAAAGGGGAGCATTTGCGGGAATGTCTCACAGACTGGGCAGGAGAAGTGGGTATATTTTTGGTGGTGTGTGTTCTCCAGGAGCCAACCCTTTCGGAAACCAGAAACTAAGAGACTCTTTCTAATTGCCATGTCAGTGAACTTGGATTTCCAGTGGTTCTTGCCTTGTTTTGGCAGAGTTGTATGTGGGGATTTTGTCACAGCCCCATGCTTCATGGGCAGAATGCGCAGAATATCAGTCAAAATCCACCAACAGGAGCAGGAATTTGCTACAACAATTCCTATGCGTCAACAAATTTTGGCCCAGTTCCTTGACTAAGTGTCTTGAAAGATGGGGCATCTCAAAACAAATCACATCCCTGGGCTCCTTTTGGTGCATACAGTATGGACCATGCTGGATCATGCACTGCAAAGGACAGGTTTATTACTCTTCCTTTTTTTTTAATAAATGCTTCTGTTTCTTTGTTATCCTCTTTTCTGGTTTTCTGGAGGTACCTGTAAATATCATAGCTACAATTTCTTTTTCTCAAGAAAACTAACTAATCTTAATTTTATTTTGGCAATTGTTTGTTGGTTTAATTATGTGTAAAATGCTGATTTGTTAGCGGCTGAAGCCAACTTCACCCAGTCATTGACAGACAGGTGTCAATCCTGGCAGCCAAGGTCAACAAACAAAATCCGTCATTTCCTGTGTTCTTTTTCTCTCTGTGAAGTGTTACTAATTGACAGCTTTATGTTAAACAGGAGTGTTTCTGAAAATTATCTGGGTATGGCGTGAGGGAAGGGAATCCTGTGTGAATAACATCCCTGGTAGACTGGTTAATCGTGACTACTTTTCCTCTTTCCAGATCTAAAACAAAACAATTCAACTTATATTTTAAGAAGCTCACTGGTTATTTTGAAAAGCAAAACAATTAAAAAAATAACCAGAGAAATATAGAAGTGCATTTTTGCCTAATAGTATTTTTCTTCAGGAGCGATTCATGGTTTCCTTTATATGAGTGCTCTAAAACACTTTTCTAATTACTTGCTGTTTATTTTATTAGCATTGCTTTGGCATTTAGAGGCCTCAGCTGAGATATGTTTTGGTAGGCAGTGGTCTTGCAGTAAATGAGGAAAGTGTCTACTTCCAAAATTTCATTACTGAAATTGATATGGGAAAGTGTGAGACAAAGGAAAGCTTGGTTTCTGATCTCTTTTATTCAACTCTCCCATCTTTTCTCTTAATTATTCCAGTTGCCTATTTCCAGTCATCTCCTCCAGTTTTGATTATCCAACATCCTTGCAAGCATCTCCCCTAAATATTTTTCAGTTCCAGTTTTTCTGTTTATTCCCTTATAATATTTGATTTTATTTTATTCTACTCTGTTCCACTCGCTATTCCCAATTTCCTCCATCAGTCCCAAAATAGATGGATGCAAATAAGCACTTGAAAAAATCTAATAGCATTCTGTATCATGATATGGATAACCAGGCTCATGCAGCCGCTCCTGAGGGAGGCTGGTTTTAATTTTCCTTTACTAAGCTGCCTGTTTTTACCAGATTCAATAGGCTGTGAGCTTTTTATTTCAGTTCCTCCCACTGAACCAACACAGGGAGAGTCTTGTACAGCAAAATCCAGCATCTCTGAAAGTTCAAATGTAGCGTGTGGTTATGAAAGTCGACCTGAGTCCCTGTGAGACGGGGCCAGAATAAACACGTAGGTTTAATTCACTTCTGTTTGTGAGACCGACAGTGCTGAACTTAGCGGCATTACACTGGGGCTAACAGCTGAAGTTCAAAAAGCAGAGCAGGGAGGGGGACTGATCGCAAGCACAAATGTTAAGCAAGTAGCTCATAGGGCAGCACATTTCTGAGAGCCAGGGAAAGGTCACTTGTGGCAGGGGGACACCTCTGACTGCCGCCGGGCCCAGAGCTGGCAGCCCGTGATGGTTTAGCCTTCCTACCAGGCCATTATACCTTTCCTGGAGATGCGGAGAGCATCACGATTAACATTTACAGGAATTTGACATGTACCTCAGCAGGAGAGGATGCTCACTAAGAGAGGACTGTCTTGGCAGGCTGGGTTTGAGGGCCACCACACCGTACAGAAGAAACATCCTCCCTGTGGCACCAAGATATCTCAGGGTTACGTGCCCTAAGCTATCTTACGAGCCAGTGGGCATAGAGAAAATGTGTGGCATCAGGCTTTTTCCCTCCTGGCCCCCAAGTGAGGCACTTAAGCCAAACCTATTTATCGTTGACGCCACTCTGAATTCAGGTTAACTTCAGCGAGGGAAGTGCTGATTGAAAAAGGCAATGTTTTCTTCCACCCTCCAGCCCAGCTGTCCTCCTTGGAGCTTTGGTCAGGACGGTTTGAGAAAAATAATTCAGCATTTACATGAAACCATTGCCTACCAGATGCTACGTTTGGGATTTTTATACAATCTCTTGATTCTTTTCTGCCTAATTCTGTTTTAAGGGTAAAAAAGACATTCTCTCCTAGCAGAAAGGGTTGTGTGAGTGTGTGTGTTTCTTTTGGAAGTATGTGCGATTTAACCAGTTTCTTTGGGATGTTTCCCCTAAGATTGAATTTCCCTTCCCTCCTTTTACTTTAGCAGCTGGCATGAGCTCTGTTGTTCTAACTGTTCTCCCTCTTTTTCCCTTCCTGTTTTGCTCCATGCTTCCAAATACAGAGGAGAAGCCCAGAATAAAGTAAGTATGAAAGGCAGGGGGTTTCAGAACCCTGGGATCGTTTTTATCAGATCTAGCAGAAGCACGTACAGTTTCTGTTAGGCAAATGGCCATTAACCTTTGTGCAACCCTCCCTCGTGCAACATCCAGGCATTCCTGCATGCCTTTCCAGGCTGTCTGCTCCTGCCAGAGGATGCCTTAGCAGTAGTTACTGGCCAGGGTCTTAAGATCAATTCCTGATGGAGTTGATGAAATTGTCCAAGTCTCACAGCTTTGTATGGAAAGGAGGTGGCTCTGCAGTAAATTCTTTGTGAGAGCCCATGGCTGGGAAGCTGCCCATCCATCCAGGGCTGTGGACAACAGGAAGGATGGCAAATGTTGGGCAGGGCTGGCTAGAGCTTAACGGAGGTTTCCTAAGGACCTTCCTTTCCCACTGCCCTAAATGCCCAGAACTAAGCATGCAGCACTGCACCGACAGCCTTGGGGGCCACCATGTACCTGTGTGGTAGGGAATGACCACAGATTTTGGGAATGGAAAGGGTTTTTAGGGACATCTCCCCGTCCTGCACAACCTTCCATGAAGTTCACAGGTCCCTAGTGCTTTCTGGAGTAGTTTTCAGTTGACTTGCTGATTCACACCTCTGCATCTCCATTAACATTTCTCCTTGTCAGCATCATTCCCAAGGGCAGATCAGTTCAGAACCTGCTCTTTAAAAAGCTGACTACTTTTTAACAAGAAAATTCTTTTTTTTTTTTTTCCTTGTCTCTCTGCAGACTAACTGCTCCTAAAATACCCGAGGGTGAGAAAGTAGATTTTGATGTAAGTATTCCTGAGGCTGTTTGTGTTTGTCTGTCCATACCTGTCATACACATGTGGAAACCCACATAACTCCTCCTGTATTAGACATAGCTGAGGACAAAGCCAAGGACAGAAAGATGGCTGCTTTGCTGCCTGTTTTCAGTGAAAGGCTACCCTCTGCTTCCTGAAGCCCTCTGGATATATTTGTTAATAGGATCAAGCTAAAATACTATTTATTTATTTATTTATTTATTTTTCCCTCCTCAAATCTTTGAAGCTAACACATGAAAAACAGAGAAAGAGTTTTAGGAGCTCTCATATCCCCTGTCCCACTACTGTAAATGGTTTGAGACTTACAGGGAAGATTGAAATAAAGCAGGTCTATGCTTAGCTGTTGCTGAGAAACTCTACCTGAAATGACAACAAAAGTTAACAATAAACAGAGATCCAAATGATTTTATAGGAAGCTGATAGAAAAATGAAGAACTTCTGGTGTCAAAAGTCTCCGCAGAAATGTCTGTTGTACCCAAAATGCAGGGATGTTTTCTCAGTAAGATTCATATCCCAGCCCTCAAGCTGAGCTCTGTACCTACAAAGAGGAGGCAGCTAAGCAAAGCCAGGGATAAAATTCAGTGTAGGGAAATAGAAGATGTGGATCCTGCTCCCTGCTGGTCTCCTGACTGTCACTTGGATGAGTCTCTGTCTCTGACCTGCACCAAGAGCCACTTAAGCTAATCCATGGATAACCACAGACACTTCCTGCCTTTGTTTCTGTGCATGAAGGTGGGGTGCTGGGAGTCTCCAGGGCACAGTCCCGGAGCAATATGGGCTTGCCTAAAGCTTTCTCCTGTTCTTCTAGGACATCCAAAAGAAAAGGCAGAACAAAGATCTGATTGAACTGCAGGCCTTGATCGACAGCCACTTTGAAGCCAGGAGAAAGGAAGAGGAAGAGCTGGTTGCCCTCAAGGAGAGAATTGTGAGTTCTTGTACTGCTTGTTCACTGTGCTAGACTGAGAGATCTGGATGAGAAGTTGAATCCATTCATCCAGTCACTTCGGTAGAAAACTGAGTTGTCATGCATAGAAATGATAGTTCATGCCATCCCTAAATGGTTTCTTCCCACCTCTGCCCCCTCTCTCTGCCCAGTTTTACAGCTGGGAATTGCAGGTTAGCCCCATCCTCCATGTCCTGGCAGGGGAGCAAGTGGCTCACTCCCTGCATACCAAAACTCTCGGTGCTGGTGGGGTAATATGGGAGGTAGATGAAGCCACAGTGATGGCTCCATGCCTCTGTCACCACTTCTTGCAGGAGAAGCGCAGAGCTGAAAGAGCAGAGCAACAGAGAATCCGGGCTGAGAAGGAGAAGGAGCGTCAGGCGAGGCTTGCGGTAAGTGTCTTTGTGTTTGTCTCTTTGTCTCAGCATCACACTGGAGGAGATCTGATGCTGAGATCTGCATCTCAGAGAAGAAATGACCACCCTCTTAAAGCAAGGGTGGGACATGGGAGTTGCCAGTTCCCCTCAACACCTTATCCGATCACGTTCCCTGCTGTGACTCTGGTTGCTGGAGGAGCTGTGGGTCTCCCCTCGAGTAACGTGCTTCTGTGTGCTGCACTCCACAGGAGGAAAAGGCACGCAGAGAGGAGGAAGATGCCAAGAGAAAGGCTGAGGATGATCTCAAGAAGAAGAAGGCTCTGTCCTCCATGGGTGCCACATACAGCAGCTATCTGGCAAAGGTAAAAAGCATGGATCAGTGGAAGAAATATGAAAGCGCTAAACCACCGTGTTGACAGGGGACTGTCTTACAAGTCAAGAAAAAAGCTTGACTTTCCTTCTTCTGGATCCCTAGTGGCTTGTCTTATATTCTCCATCATTGAATTTACTTCATTCAGCCTGAATGCAGTCTGACATTAATTATGTTCTGAGAACAGGCTGACCAGAAGAGAGGGAAGAAGCAAACAGCTAGAGAGACGAAGAAGAAGGTCCTGGCTGAGAGGCGCAAGCCCTTGAACATCGATCACCTGAATGAAGACAAGCTGAGGTAACATGCCTAAACGCACTCACTGTAATGTAATCCACTGAAATTTGCTCTTACTGTCCTGGTGTTTTCTCTAGTGAAAGAACGAGGGAGAGGAGGGGGCCTTCCTTGAAATTCATCAAGCGACAACATTAAGTTCTGCCTTTCCTTGATCTGGAGAACAGAGGGAAATGGGATGGGGTATTATTGAAATGGCTTGGTAGCCATCTAGCCATGCTGTTGGTATAGCTCCATTAGCCTCTCCTTCTAATTAAGAGAAGCCATCTACTGGACTAGGTACAAACTCTAAACCCAGCTCTGAGATAGCTGAACAAACCCTCAGACTGGGATCTGTATTACAACAGCATTCCCATGGTGAGTTAGAGCTGCTAAGGTACTGGTACGGGTATCCACTGAGGCTGAAGGCTTGGGGGCCAAGTGATCTGGTGCAGAGCAGTCTTCAGATGACAGCCTGGACTCTACACCCTGGAGTTTACATGTGACTGAAGGACCAGGCTGGCTCACCTTGTCCCTGGAATGGATGAGATTACACAATGGCAGCTGCTCTGCTCATCTCTGGGGCATTCAGCCTTTATTCCTTCTCATCTAATTCCCCTGGACTCTTCCTTTCATTAAGAATTAGGGGGAAAATTAAATCTGTCAGAAATACATTAGTGTGTGGTACACGCAAGAGTGCAAGGCTAAAAGGTTCTCAGGTGAGAAGGTGAGAAACGTGCCCTTGACTAGCTTTCAGAGGTCAGTAGCTTTCAGAGGACAGAAGAGGTTTGCAGGATAACATGTGAACTGCACTGAATAAAATGCAAAAAGTGACATGAAAACTAGAAAATACAGGATGTGATGTGTTTCTCCTATTGCCTTCTCCCCATAAACACACAGGGACAAGGCTAAGGAACTGTGGGACTGGTTATACCAGCTGGAGACTGAAAAGTATGACTTTACAGAGCAGATCAAGAGGAAAAAATATGAGGTGAGTTAAAAAGCCATTTTTCTAGTGGCACTAGGTCCAAAATGTAAGAATCTCTGAGATTGTTCTGGCAAAAGCCATGCAATGGCAATAAGATTTGGTTCTCAAGCGCACCTTTTGGAATATTTAAGCAGAAGGCACCTGGAACTACAGTTCCCCTAATGTACTTGGTCTGGATTTCACGTTTTAGGCTGAAATTGTATAGACCACTCTCAAGGCTTTCAGTCCTTCATAGAAAGCCAATCCTTATGGAAAATGAACCCACTCAAACACTTCTTGCTCATTCTTGTTTATCTGTAGGTAACCGTGTTACAAAAAAAAAAAAAAAAAAAATCAATCACACTCTCAATTCGTTCATCTCCATTGCAAAGTAATATTTTTAAACCTATCTTCAACTTCACATTTGAACGTTTTAAGTTTTATTCCTGTCCCAGACAGATTCCCTGTGGACTGAGCTCTCTGGAGTTACTGAAACCTGTCTCCAGACAGGAGCACCTGACTGCACTGTCATAGGGTAACACAAAGTGGATGGCTTTCTTTCACAGTCACAGTCTGCAATCCTCTACACCAGGTTCCAGTGGCTGAGAAATCCTACTGGATCTCTCTCCGTCTTACTCTCCTTTCAATTCCCAATCCCACAGACACACTGACAGGGAATGAGCAACACCAACGTAACTATCTCAATCTCTCTTAGATTTTAACAATGCGTTGCAGGCTGCAGGAGCTTTCCAAGTTGTAAGTACAATGAACTTGCCTGTGTAACAGCAGCAGCAAAGGCTACCAAATGCATGAGCCTGCCGCATGGTCAGAGGCCAGGTGCCAGAGAGAAACTGGCACTTGGCTCAAAGTGCAGAGGGAAAAGAGAAAATGAATCTTGTACGTCTCCCTTCACTTCCTTTTTCTCTCCCTTTCTGTTCTTTGAAAAGAGATGAAGTGATTTAGGAGAAGAGTCAGGGTCCAACAGGGATGCAGGTAAAGAAATGCAACCCACGCAGGCCACCACTGAAAACAATTCTCTATCCAAATGTCCAGTTGTATTTGCATAGGAGAGCCACCCTGATGCACCTGAGATACATGCAGAAGCTTAGGGATGCACAAGTAGCATCTTGGGCTCCAAGAAAAGAATAATATGGGGTGTGGAAGATTCTCCACCTTGTGGCCACATGCTAACTCAGACCTAAAATACTGGAGAAGGCTAGTTTAAGGATAACATGAGGCACAGCAGGAATTAAGGCAGTGGCAGGGGAGACATACGTGCTGTGGCATGAGGCCTCTATAAAGACAAAGAGATTGGTGGCTGATGAAGAGAATCAAGGACACAAAGTGCAAAGAATTGCAATGTAGAAGGAAAATGCACAGCTGAGATGTGAGAAGAAAAATTGGAGAACAAAGGGAGATGACAGCAGGAAAGGAAAGTGAGGGGAAAGGTAAGTGCAAGCAGCAAAGGGAATGAAGGAGACAAGCAAGGACACAAGGGAGAGACAAAGGAAGGAATTGGGACACGCAGGAATGGAGCTGTTCTTCAGCTTTAGTGTCTGCTGCTCTTTGGTGCTTCCTTGAAGAGTGTGTTATGGTCACTATGGCAAGGTTGTCAGTGAAGGTAAGTCTTAAGTCTCTGGGTCAAGCTGAAGACACAGCTGGTTCTCCTCCACACCTGGAAAAAATACTGAGTTGCAATAAACAATTTAAAACTGCTGCAGCAGATAAAACTTCCATGAGTAAGTACAAAAGCAACCGATCTGCTGATCTTTCCTTCTTGTGTTGTCTTGTTCCTGCTAATGTTTCAGTCTCTCGTTTCTGTTTGCCATGGAAAGACATGAGATAGGAAATACCGACTGTTGGGCCAGCCTGGGTGTATGACTTTTTTTTTCTCATTTCGCATGTGGGGAATGTCAAATGCCACTTAAAATATTGAAATGTTGGGTCATCAGTTCTCGGACATGCAGAGGCAGTGGAGAATTTTGAATTACAACAACAGCAGAAGCAAAGCATACGTTCTGGCAAGTGCATTTTCTCACCCAAGGAAAATTAGGTAGAACCTAGGTAGAGCCTTCACTTGGATACAAACAAGAAGGTGAAGGGAAAAAGAACCCTACTTCTTCGGGGCTTGTCTGCTATCTGGAAGTCCTGGGATTTCAGGAGGGAGTCCAGGGCTATGGGTCAGGATGGAGATGCTAAGTCAGGCCACAATACGCAGTGAAAGGTAGGTGTTTGCTTTTCCATGCTTCAGGTTGAAAGCTACAGTTTATCCATGGTAAGCCACATCTTTGCTTCATCTTGTCAGGAGCATAGTGGCTGGAAGTCACCACCAGAGCTTGAGAAGATGTTCAGAGCCCCCACTCCAACCTTTTCCTCTGTGGTTGCTGAAGCTCTCCTTGAATATTGCCATCTTCAGCCCCTTTAAAAGTCTTCCTCTCTTATTAGATGAGTGGCTAGGAAGATGGTGACTGCTGCAAGCTCCTCACCTCCTGCTCTGACAGCCAACAAAGGCACTCTGGCAAAATGTGTGACCTGCATTCTTGAGGTCCCCATCCAAAGTCCACCGAAGCTCTTTAAGCTTACACTTTTCCTAATGTGTAGTAGGGGAAAAGTAAGATGAGGTCAATGCATATGGGGAGATGAGGCCATCCAACAGCTTTCCAGCTGGCCAAGGTGAGAGTCATTTGAGTTCACTTGTCTGCAGTTTGACATGTGAGTTCACAATAAATTAATTCATATGGATTGGGATTCTACTAATAAGGGTTATAAAATTCTAGCTCATCTTTCCCTTGAAATGTGAAATTAGTTCGAAGATTTATTGCCAAGGAGCAACATTTTTCTCCTTCAGGCAAGGGTGAGCTTTTATTTCAAAGGAAGTATAAATTCCTATCGCAGGCACCTGTTTCCAGCTCTTCAGCAGGTAAAACTCTTCTCTCAGTGAGAGAACAAGGTTTCTTTATCTCTAAAAACCCTGGTCATGTATGTTGTTTTCAGATTGTCACCCTCAGGAACCGGATTGATCAGGCTCAGAAACAGTAAGTACCCATATCCCCTCCTAGCTCCTGGCTGGGGATATCTTCTCAGTGTTCAAAGTAGTCACTTCAGCCTCAACACCAACATTTTCTTGCTGCAATGAAATGAGGCTAAAGATAGAAGGGTAACTCCCATCCTGCCTCATGTTGAGAAAATGAAGGGGAAAATGAAGTGAACATAACAGCTAGTAAAGAAAAATTGTGTTTCTTCACACCATGTCTGCAAAATCTCCATCTGCTAATTGCTGGGGTTTTCAAACACCTGACTGAGGTGCTTTGAAAACACAAGGGGAGACAACCCTTGTTTATGAAGGGTAAACAAGTGGTTGCTGAGAATGGTGTGTAACAAGACTAACATCATGTTGTGAGTTCTTTTCACTCATCTCTCTTCTCCCACTTTCCTTCTCCATATGACTTCTATTTAATTAGGTTTTTTTCCAAGTCTTATATCTTTTACTATTCCACATCTTTGCAGTGAACTTGGGTGGTGTCATGGTTTGTATGGGTGTTGCTGCGCTTTTGAGGGGCACTGCCACACCACCCACAACAAGCTGTACCATTAATGCATATTTGTTCCCCCTAAAGACATGGCGCAGTCTTAGTGCAATAGGAGAACATTTGAAAAGGTTGCACTGGGAAGCCCGCAGCTCATGAGATTTCTGCGTATTTGCATTTCTATCCAAAACAGACTGTAGCATTCCAAAGCAACGTCTGCTGATGTGTTATACAAGGATCAAGCGATCCTTTTGCTTCACACTGTTATTAAGTCTCCTTAAGCACATTCTAAAGGTTAGGCATAACATCAAACATCACAGGCGTTTGTGGAGATAAAAGGACTCTGCCTTCGTTTGAGGAGCTATACAGTTCCTCTACTGGATTTCGAACTTGTGGGAAGTCTGCCAAAAAGGGACACTGAGGTGAATTTTAAATAAGCAGAAAACATTCGACCATCTCTAATGCAAAGGGTCAATTTTTCAAATAGATCAAGTCTAACTTGGTCAAAAGGTAAAGTATCCACTATGTGTACGTCTGTGTCACTGTGTTACATCCTCGCATAAACACGGCTAGTGCTCTTGAACAAATGGGGCAGCACTACAAAAACCTCCCCAGATGTGTCTTCGTCATCTTTCTCTGCTCTCTGGAGGAATCAGTGGTTCCAAAGCAGGCCTCCTTGTTGATGGCAAGGCCCCAACATGTCATGCCTGTCCCCCCAACCCCATGCTCTTCTGTGTCAAAGACATGCCCGCAGTTTGCATGCGCTTTTGTTCAAGAAGCAGCCTCTTCATCCTATGTGTGAGATGGAAGGGTTTGGTGGTGTGCTGTGCCAAGGTTTTACCTATGGGAGCCAGTTCAGAATCTAACCTGACTAACTTCACGCCTGGCCCCTCTCTGGCTCCAGGCGTGCCAGTTTCTCAGACAGAAGGTAAGTGGCTTGCATGCAGGATTGCCCTTCTGTGTGCAAGAAGATACTGTTTGGAGAAAGTTTGCTTTGCGTGGGGACTATAGCTGGACTGCTCCCACACATGCTATAAGCAGGATGGGAATACTGATGTGAGGGGTGACCTAAAAAGTCCGCACAGTTTTGGTGACTCTTGCTCTCATGACGCAAGGAAGTAGTCACTCTGGCTGTGCTAGAGCAAAGCAGTTCTTAGTTGTATATAAATTACTGTTCAGCGTTTTGTCCCCACATCCACTTTTTTGACTAGGGCATCTAGGGGACTTGACTAAAGCTCTCTGATGAGGAGGAAGTTTTCTCCAGAAACAGATCTAAATCCTAAAATCCAGATCAGAGCAAATTTGAATTCCGGAAACATCAAATCTGTGCTTGGATAGGTTTGTCACTTAGTTTTGAGATCACACAGACTTGTGTCCTATTAATGCAGGAATCTGGAAGGGTCCACCTTTCAGGAATGCACATCCTAGCCTTTCGCTAAGAGCCTGAGGTGGAACCTCTTTCTACAACATCTGCAATGTTTTTCTCAGGATGTGCTCTATAATGGATGTGCCCAACATGTGAAAAGTAAAAGCTTGATGCTAAGATGAGAGTCAGAAATGAGTAGTGGTCACAGTGGACCAATTCTTTCACACTGACATGTTTTTCTTTCATTTTGTATTGTAGCAGCAAGAAGGCAGGAGCCAAGGGGAAGGTTGGTGGGCGCTGGAAGTAAAGAACCAGGCAGGATGGCCCCTAGAGACGTGCCGAAACACTGCTGGTCTCCTCTTTCTTCCTTCACAAACCACTTGTGTTCCCGTGCCTCAGTGATAACAAAAATTGCAACATCAGCCTGGGTTGGCTATTGCTGCTGCTTTTCTTCCTTTTCTTCCTGGAGGGGTCTGGTGGCTTCCTCAGCCAAAAGGAAGCAAGTTCCCTGCGGAACTGAGGTGACTCCTTGCTGGCATCTTCAATTCCTGCTGAGCGTGTCCTTTACCCTCCTGATACCAGCCCTATGCTGTCCTGTAGATTGCTGTGTACAAATCTCTGGATTTTGTAAATAAAGCGCAACCAGTACCTACTTCAATGACAGCTTTCTGGAATGGTGTTTTGAAATTTTTTTTTTAAATGGCATTTGGGAGTTGGACCTTAGCTATCCTTATTTAATATTTAATGCAGCCCTACAAGTGGAAATGAGGTTTGGCATCATTAACAAAAAAACAGGACTGGAGGCCAGTTTTACAGGCCCCATACAGGCAAATAAGGAAAGCCAACTCTGTTCTGGGGGATCTCATAATCTGTGGGACAGTCTGGATGCCAAAAGTACTTGAAACAAACTTAGAAGTTCGAGTGATGAATGGAATCAAAGAATTGGGTGTAATGGAATGAATTCACAGGTGGCATAGTTTTCAGTATGCAACATTTCTTAAAAGCAGATGTTACAGCACAACACAGAGCACCGTTAATTCAAATATTACACTAAAATGTTTATTGAAACACCTAACCTACATATAGTATTAAAATCCAATGCGAAGCCTGAATTACTGTTATTTCTATGTAGATGTCAAATGGGGCCAGGGACACAAAATGGCTGCCACCAAACTCAGGCTGTGAGCTGTTGGTTGCATGGGGTCTGCTGTTCACTTTGCTGACCTTAGAAGCCCCTGGTTGGAAAGAAGCCTACTGGAGGCTTCCCACCAGGCTTCCTACCAAACTTCTGGCCTTCCCTGGTGCCAGCTTACACACTCTGGTTCACCAGTCAATGAGGAAAAGAAAATCATGGTGGCGTCCCACCCCACAACATGAAGTCAAGGTAGCAGCACAGGCAGTCAGGTGCTCAGAGATGGCTTCCACAGCTCTTGCAGAGCTGCCACCCTGCGCCCCCGACACCTCCTGTCCCTCCCACCCCTGGCTTGTCGCTGTCCCACACTTTGGGGCTGCGTTTCCCGAACTGCCTCAACGACGCCATTTCGCAGCCACGATTCCCGCCCCTTGCCCCGTGCCTAGCGCACCCCGAGCACCACATCCCCTCGTGGCGACGGCGAGACCCGGCTGCCCCCTCCAGGGGCCAATGAGGTGGAGACCACCACCCCAAAAAAAAAAAAAAATAGAAACACAAAAACCACCCTCGTCGCCCCTCCGCTCCAGCAGAGGGCGAGAGCGGGAGCCCCTCCATGGCGGCGGCGCTTCCGGGCCGGGCCGCGGCCATGGCGGCGGGCGGCAGGCGGGCTGTGTGAGCGGGGCTGGGCGGCCGGGGAGGGACGGGGACGGGGTCGGTGGTCGTCGGGCCGCCGGCCGGTGGTTGACGGGCGTCCTCTCCCCGCAGGTACCCGCTGTTCCAGCTGGGCGGCCCCCAGCTGCGGATCTTCCGCCCCAACTTCTTCATGCTGGCGGTGCGGCCCGGCGTGCCGCAGCCCGAGGACACGGTGCAGTTCCGCGTCTCCATGGAGTGAGTGCACGGGGAGGGCGGCCGGAGCCTGGCCGCGGGGTGCCCAGGGGTCCCCGCCGCTTCTGGAGCATCCCCCTGCGCCCAGAGGCCCTCCCCGTGGCTGAAGGAAGGGTATTGTGCAGCAGGGAGAGCTTTCAGGGCGCTGGTTTAAGTAGGAGCTGTGCTTGGCTCCTCTCGGGGTGCTGTGAGGCTCTGCCTGCCGCGAGGTGGGGTTAGGAAGAAGGGAGAGGTGGTGGAGGTGACCTGGAGGAAAAGAGGTGGTGTCCAGGTGCTAGTTTTGCAGGACTCCTTCGTCCTGTCTGCTCTGCTTCTACACATAAAGGCCCACATGCCTGCAGCAGGTCCCAAAAACGTTAGAAATTAGGTTCAGAAGCTTAGAACTGATTCTTAGCATGGGCAGTCAGAAAGCTGACCCTGGCTCGCTGAGTACAGCAGATACCTCATGTTTTGACTGCTGAGGTGCCAGAGAATAAAATGTTTAGCATTATTTCAATTTATGGGCTATGAATTGCTGTAACAGCATATGATCTATGTTGGGTTTATACATTTGTGCGGTGAAGCTACCTTGTTTGAAAGGGGAAGATGTATCTATTCCAGACTATCAACTTGCCTATAAATACTGTGGCTCTGTTCTGAACTTAGTTAAGTATTTCTACTTTTCTTTCTTTCTTTCCCCAAAATGTTTTCTTGTTGCCTAGAATGACAAAAGTGGATATCAAGAATTACCTTGAAAAAATATATAATGTGCCAGTAGCTGCTGTGAGGACCAGAATACAGTATGGTAAGTGCAGTTGAGTAATTCAAAGGGATAAATGCAGTTTACCTTTTCAGCCAGAAGAGGCTTTTCATGTCAAAAGGTCCGGTAGCATTCTACAAACTTTAGTTCCAGGTTTGTTGCTGGTGGCAACTTCCAGCTCAGTTCTTTTTATTATTGTTCCTTAAAACAAGTACATACCACTTTGTATGTACTGCTTCATATTTGAATACTTTAATTAGGTTATAACATAAGTTTATTTTTAAAAACAAAATAATGAATTAAAAAAGTCTTAAAATTTTGACCCGTATCTAACTAATGCCAGATGCTTTGGTAGTTGGTACCATTTCTCCTTGAAGACCGGTGGATGTCTCACTTCAAAAGGAACTACTTCATGTATTTTAATAAAATTAGTAATTAAACTTATTTTTTAAGTTTATGAAATAATAAGAGTTGAGATTACCTAGCATGCCCAGAGAGGAGATGTTATGGTCTAACTGAAGTCAAAACTTGTAGAGAGAAAAAATTATTCAGTTAGACAAGTACAAAATACCAGAAATACGTCTTGACACACTTTCAGTTTTTCATAACCTGTAGTTACCACATTTCTGCTACAGACTCGTATGCTTCCACTTACTGTGTTTCTTCCTTGCGCTACCCTTGTGCAAAAAACCTCACACCACCACCACCACCAAAAGAACCATTAAAAAATCATTCTTAATTGAAGTTATGTTGAACTCAGACTTGGAACAGAGGGACCCATCTCTGATTGAACTAGGCTAGAATTCTACAAAGTCACATTTACGTGTGAATGCCTCCCTTCCCAGAGTTTCTCTGAATGTATTTTGGATGTAGTGCAAAGTCAGGAATATATTTTTACGTCATGCACATTTTTGATCACCAGGCAGTGCATTAATCAAATGGAGAGTGACTTGTTTGTTGGGACATCTTTGGTTGGATTTCTCTTTTTCATGTACTAATTCTAGCAAAGGAATCGATTGATGTGTTTATAATGGTAAGAGTAGGGACAAATTTGAAAGGGCATAGGGAAAAAGAGCTGTCATAGTGAAAAATGGAGAATGAAAGAAAAAGCTTCAAGAGAAGGTTGTAAAAGTCAGAGCATATAAAAGAAGAGAAGGAAAACATCATCTGCAATGTGTCTATGTAAAAATAAAATTAAATGAAATCCTAAGAGCAAACACGTTATTTCATACAGCACTGAAAAATAATTGCTTTTGTCCTTAAAACTGTCCAGTCCCTCAGTACTTACAGAAATGGTGGTAGAATATGTATGGTCAGGGAATAAAAGAGGAAAGGGGCTTAGAACGTCTCATAGTTCAAGAGCTTTAATGTTTGCCTAACATGCAAGGAGTAAATTGAACTTCCCACTCAGTTGTGCCCAGCATACTTGCAGGAAGCGAAGGTGCTTTGATTTTTTGGGGTGTAGAGTGTAATTTTCTGATATATAAAGCGTAGAGCCTGCTCATTAGCTGGGCAGTAAAAATTGACAAGTTTGAAGCTTTTTAGTGGTCATTCTCTCCTTGTCTTTCTGAAGCAGTTAATGTTGGCAGGACAGTTTATTTCTCCTGCCCCCTACTCAGAAGGCTTGCCTCCTTGCTTCTTTGCAAAATTTGTGTTGTGACCATGAAGGCACAACAGCTGTCAGCAGCCCGCGTCTGGTGATGCCTCCTCTCCTTACATGTAAGCAGTTTACCAACTTCAGTACATTTTAGTAATTTTGGTACTGCTGTGTGGTATCTATGTTTGTACTGAAGAAGTAATCATCTTAACAATAAATCAAAACTGGTGAGCCCCCCTCCCCACCCCTCCCCCCTTTCAGCTTTGCCTTGCTTTGGTGTACTTGGAAGTCCTGGAAAGTTAAAAATTGGACTGTTCATTTCTGCAGGTGCGAACAACAAGAAGAACCACAAGAATCAGAGAGTGAAGAAGCCAGATTACAAGGTCGCCTATGTACAGCTGGTGAGTTAATATGGATGCTTGCAGGGAAAGAAGGGGCTGTTTGTCAGCCAAGGTACAAGTAATGCTTGGTGAATTGTCCAATTAGCTGACGGTTTCTTCCACTCCTCTAATGAAGGCATTTTCTTTAATACATTCCAGAACATATAAAGGGATTCACTAATTTAAATGACTTCGTTTGAAAAACAGATTTAAACAAATTGTTAGTTTTCTAGTACCATTTGTGTCTGAGGCCTGTATGTAAGTTAGGGCCTCGTGTCATATGGTGCTGCTTTGTCAGCGAATTTCATGCTGACCCTGTACTCTCTGTGTTGGAAGGTTCATGGCTTGTGTGGTTGATTGCTGAAATGTCCAGTAAGTGAAAGAATATATTGTAAGGGTGGGGAACTTTTTATTAAAGCTCTTTGGATCTCCAAGAAGACTTAAGGCGTATTCCCTGGAGAGCTTTTAGTCATGTCTAACAAGTGTGCTTTGTGGCTAAACTGGGTTCTGAAACGTATATTGGTTGCCCAGTGGAAAAGGTGCTTCATGTTCTTACAAGTTTCTTTCATAACAGGAGCACATTATAGTTCGGTCTTCTCTTGGGCTTACCTGTCTACAAGTAAGAAAGAAATACCACCAGTGATAGAAAAGCCCTTCAGGTACCAAAATTACTTTAAAGGAATGCTATTTATGGTTGTAAAACCAAAAGTTCAAAGTTGCTGTTGGCAACACAAGCTCAATGTTACTCTGTCCCGGGACAAGGAGTCAGTGTGGGGGAACATTGCATGATCTTACAGTATAAAGATTGCGTAAGAATTTGTAAGGACTTGGGGTCAAATTAAAGATGCGTAGACAATGGGAAATCTGATTTATTTTTTTTTAATTTTCGATTTTAAATGAGCTTAGAAAAATTTTCTTTAAGCCCTTTCTAGGGAATGGAGTGGAAAGAAAAGTGAGGACTCTGTTTTTGTAGACAGCCCTTATTTTTAAAAGAACGATATAAAATACAGTGTTAAGAAGAAGTAACAGTTTTTTATTTAGATGAGGACTAAGCTTGATTCACTGTGCTGAAGTTAAAGAAAACGTCATCTTCACAAGGATTTACATTATGATAGCAAAAAATTGCATGCCTTTTTCAAGGAATAGGCACTGTTTCAGTAGACAAATTCTCCCTGGTGGAAGGAAGGCTATTGCCTGTGCAGTGTTTTTGTCTGCGAAAGTTCAGGTATGACTGACTTATGAAGAACACAGCTGAAGAATTGAATGTCAGGAGTGATTTTGTATTGTACAAGTTGCTTTCTCTGGGTGTTGTTCCTTAGTAGGTAATTGCAGGCACTTTACAATGCCATAGCCTCTTGCTAGTGATGGCTGGTTTTGGAGACTTGTTTCCCAAGATAGAAGCAGGCATGCATCTCTAGTGAACCTTGGTCAGTTCTCAACTTCTATTTTACTACGTTTAATGCAGTCTTGTTTCTGTGTCTGCTGAGTTGCGAAGGGAAGCAGTCCGCAACCCACAGAGAAATTCAGTGGAAAGCCAAATGCTGCTGTTCTATGTAGGAAGCCACTCATTTAAGGCAGTGCCTTTGAATGTTTATTTCAAATCAAACTTCTGAACCTAGAATAGTTGCCATCTCCTTGTGGGTGACTGCAGTGGAATGGAGAATGCACAAAGCCATGTGGTACTGTGGCTGTGGAGTGTTTCTGGTACCTGAGAGAACAGGTGTCTTTTACTGTGTTGTCCTATCCAGTGATATCATCCTCAATTTCTAAAGAATGCCACGTTTTCATCTCTCCCATGAATGGGGTCAGGGGACTGCATTTTAGTTTTCGTTGTACAGCATCCCAAGTGAGGGAATTCTGACCATTTATATAGATTTTGTCAGTGAAACTTGGTCTGCCTGTTTTCCTTTCACTTCATCCTGTGCCTCTTTGCTCTCTTTTCTCTTACTGTTGCTGTCTGTGAGCTCTAACATTAAGGTTTGTCTTTTTTTTCCCCTCTTTTGTTCTTTACTTTTCATCACTAGTTCTGTTGTCTCAGACAGTGAGCTCCCAGTTCTGTGTTCACACCAGCTTTAAACAGTGGGTGAGGCCAGAAACCCAGTGTCATTTCTGAAACTGAAGGTTTTCCCTTCATTCATGGTGTGATTCAGGCCAAAACAGGCCCCATGCAGTCCATTGTTAATATCTGCCTAATTTAGGAAAGTTTGGTAACCGCTGTAAAAACCATTTTTTCATTAGAATTATTTTGCATCTGCCGTGAGTCAGAGTAGCAGGGCTTTCCCACCATTTTTACCAGCTGTGTTTTCCCTCATTAATCCAGTTTCAAGTTAAAACTGCTTATGGCTGGAAAAATAAGTGTGTTTTTGGAAGGTCTTGGGTTGATCTTTCTCTTGCCCACTAGGTGGAAGTATTGCTCTTCCCAGTGCGACTTGGAAGCAGTCCTGGTGTGGTTTACCTGAATGAAATTGAGTGTATTTCTTATGACTAGTTATGCTTGCCTGCTTCATAAGACATCATCTTATGTGTCCCAGCACAACATACGTATCCATAACTTACCACAAGTGTCTCAAAGGTGGAAGGTACGTGAAGTCATAAGCCAATACACCCTTAGGTGTCAGTGCCTCAGCTGCTCCATATGTAAGAATTGTTGTCCTTTCTTTTCCAAATACTATTTCTTGGAGATTCAGAGCTGTTTACTTTATTCTCAGGCTGTAACTGGACAAATACATGACCAGTCCAACCATAATATTTTCACACTAAAAAAATACCTCAAATCATAGAAGGCTGTGGATCAACAATATCTTACCATTCCAGACCCTGCCTGCCTTTTTTCCCCTTCTGGAATGTGGTGAGAAATGTTTAAGTTTGAGGCTTATCAAATACTACTTTTTAATGCTATTTGATTTTTTAATTAAAAGCAAAAGTATGCATCTTTTCCAAGTAACTAAAATGAAAGTAATAAAGCAGCTTTTCTCTTTACTCAGATAGAATTGTAATTATCCTAATATTACTAAAAAAAAAAAAAAAAGCCAGTGGGAAACTTTACAGTTGCATCAACATCAGGGAAATTAAAAAAAACAACATCCCCTCCTCCTCCTTCACTGTTCTCACTCTTTAGCTCAACAGGTGTTAGCACCCGTGGGAGCCCAACTGTAGACAAGCCTCTGGAATCCAGACCTATTTTTAATTAAACCTGTTTTGAGAAATCTAATGGAGATGGCTGTAAAAAGGAGTCTGACCTTGTCAACATTAGGACTAACACCTATTTAGCTGCATGAATGATGGCACCGCTGGGAACATTTTTGCAAATGTTTTCTCCTCAAACCCTGCTTAGCGTGTCCTGTATGTTCATATTAATTAACCCATTTGCACATCAGATGTGACAGCAGTTTTCGTTTGACATGTAATGAATTTAGAGGAAACTTGGATGCCCTGTGCGCTGTGTCATTCCTGTGTGGGTTTTACAGTTGCTTTCTGTGCTGTTCTGCCATACGTTTTAACATCAGATGTTACCAAGTGCAATAGGAGGAGAATTGTTGAAATGCACTGGATTATTAAACTTAGCTGCATTTGCTGCTACTGCTGGACTGAATCCCGTGCTGTTGGGAGTCCAACATTTTTTTAGTTAACGATACTATAAACATCACTTTTCTCCTAATTCTAAAGGACAGTAGTAAGTGCTTCAATTATCTAAATAATCAGAAGACCTCACAGTTGTTTACATGATCAGTGTTTGCTGCGTCATTCCTACACAATAATATCTTTGCTGACCTTCCATTCCTAAACTTTTCAGAGGACGCAAAGGTCAGAAAGTACAAGTGAGTTTGTGCTGGATAATCCTCCTAGCAATTTTCTGACATGAGGCTCAGCAGTGGAAAGGCTAACACTTGACTTCATAGGCCTAATTGTGGTCACTTAACCTCCCATTAAAATGAATGGAGGCAATTTGTACCACTTCATGTTGTAACTCCTTCTGCAAACTCAGAGAAACAAGGTGCGTTTTCAACCTTTATAACCAAAAGGACTTGACATCTAAGATGAAAATATATGTTTGGTGCTTAGGTCTCTTGTTATCTTGAAGGATTTTAGTATTTAATAAAGGAATCCTCATAAGACTATGTATATAAATCAGCTTTACATTTGGGTAAGGCTGAAACGAGGATTAGATTTGTGCAGGAGTAGAAGTTTAATGGCTCCCATTTCTGTAATCTAAACACTGGACCACACATCTTACTTATACATAACCTTAGAATTTGTAGAAAGAAGGGAGGTCTCTGGGAAGGCCCTAAATTTAGAATACCAACATGTAAAATCATCACAATGACTTTATTTTTAGGTGCTTTAATAATGCTTCTATGACTTCATTGCTCCATTTATTTATTTATCCTTCTTTGTCTAACATTATAAGAGCTCATTTAGATATTAGAGGATATGGAGGGAGAACTTATCCTGACAAACTCCAGAGGTATCACCTCGCGTTGCGGTACTGCCAGTAAAACAACTTTTTCACCATCCAATTCCAAGACAGACTAAATTATTCGAGCAAAATGGCCTTTTTTTTTTTTTGCCAGCGTCTGTCTTTTTTACAGTGCTTTCTTTTAGCACAACTGTGAGGTAGGAGGCTATTCTCATCTTCTCCACTTTTCTCTGTGTTTCTGACTAAGGTAACTGTGCTGGCAGAAGTTCTAAACAAAAACCAAATCCTAGTTTTTTTGGAGGTCATTTCAGCTTATGAATTTCGATAAATCAGTGATGAAAGGGGAGACTGGTTAAATGGCTTGCAAAAGGTAAAACACTGAATAAATGTACGGTTTAGGAATAAGAATGCAAAATTTTGCTTCCTAGTTGAATATGCTAGTAGTTCATGCTCTAGCGGTTTGGAAACCAGGTAAAACACACTGATGAACAAAGTAGAAATTCAGTTGTTTGCTTTATTTTGGTTAGGATTTCATTTGAAGGAGGCATTTATTTTAGCTGGCAGATGGTTGCTGTAGAGAAGGGAAAACTTTTACAAAGAAAAAAGTCTACTTTAAACAGGACTGCGTAAGGGAGTGATGATCCCTCTATTCCTTTGGTAGGCATTGTTTTAAGAAGGTGGCATATGAGCTAAAACACTGGTAGCCTCTGGCATCACGTTGAAGATGCACCGAATGTAAATATGCCTGGATAGACTCTCAGCCTTTTATGTAAGTTGATGCCTTTTGGTATTTCTGAAATTTTGAAATACCCAAGATGAAAACTAGCTACTGAGCATGCACAACAGCTATTTTTCATACAGCTTTCATCACTCCAGAGTCTTACAGTGCAGTGTTACTGCATAGTATTGTTACTTAAGATTTATCAACCTTCAGTTCTCAGGGTGTAATGTCTTGGCTGTTTCGAATCGTGTCTGGCTGCCAGCCAAAATCAGAATTTCTTCACAAAACAAGAGCTGGAAAAAGCCAACTTGTCTGTGCTGATTTTGATTTATTAAAAGACTCCAGATACAGATTGACATTTTCAGCTCAATATTTGACTTTCACCAGCCTTGAAATGGGAACTGTGAGCACTTTGATAAACAGCTGAAAGGTTTGCCTGGTTTCACTACAGTTTCTGTGCATATCCTTTTTATTTCCTCTTTTAAAAATAATAACTGTTTTGCAATGCTTAGTGAATTAACCATGAACGTTGTTAGTATGCTTTAGGGACAGCTTTCCTTCACTCTCCAATAAGAGAAGTGCTTTGGTGCTGGAAGCATACCAGAATGGAAGTGCTGCATAACAAGAACAGCCCCTTACTACACTGTTACCAATATAAATAGTTCTCAAATTTTCAGTGTAGGTGGTATGCCTACCATGTTAGCCTGAATTGTTTTCCAACTTGTTTAACTAAAATGGCTTCCTCTCCAGGATGGATGAGTCCTTAGAATCAGCCTCCTCTGTCCTATGGGTCCCACAGGGCTGAGCGACCTGCCTGCAGTGCAGTTAAAATGCAGTAATTTTTTGTAATGTAAACAGATTCTTTTCCAAATGCTTCAGCGTGCCAAACTCTTGGGCAGCCCTTTGCCTCAAGGGTGCTTGCTGCTGATCCTACTACAGGAAGAGCATCAGTAGGCTACGGCGTTGGGATTGTTCAAGGCCATTGATAAGGCCTGTTGCTGTGCCTCAAAATGGAGCTATGCTTCAGTTGTCATAGGACAGCTATTATAAGCATACCTGGTGGTAATTTAAAGGTACAAAAGAGTTGAAACCCCCGAGTGTATGGTGTGGAAAGGAAAACCATGATTTGTTCCACTTGATCTTACCCAGGCTAGAATCTAGGAAAGCACAATGTACACAGCAGCTCCCTTGTTGTTTTTGTAGTATGGTCAGGCTCTTAGGAAACCCCCAAGAAGTATGCACTACAAAAACAACCGGAGCATTGCTGGGTATGAGTTGATATTTCCTAGATTCTAGTCTGGATAAGCTCAACTGGGATAAGTCATGGTTTTTCTTTCCAAAGTGTATGCTTGAGGTTTAAATTCTTTCACACCTGTAAATGACCCTGTTGAGTGTATATGGCTAAATGGAACATAGCACACATTCAGCTGGGTTAGGGACATGGTGTCAGGGTAGGTTTTTTTTTTTAATTATGTCACATTTCTTATCTCAAAATGCAGTATAGGTAGCCTTGTTGTGGAAGGCTTATTTTATCTCTTTTGCAGAACCATTTTGTAACTGGGCCTCTGGTTCAGTTATCTTTATTGCACAAATAGAAAGAGTGGCTGACCTGAAAAAACTGTTTTAATCTGAAGCAATTACATGCTTTTGTTGAGATTTCTATATGTAGTATTCTGCTAGAGAAGTTAATGTATGATAAGATTTGTAACTATTCTGGAGAATAATTTTAAGAGTTATGAGCTATCAGTTATGAGTTTTATTATGCAGAGTCCCATATGGAATGCAAAGGAATGGAAGGGGCTGATACTGTTGAGTTTAATGAAGTTGTGCTTAGTGCAAACACCACTAAAAAGTAAGTAGATAATGTTAATGGGATAGAACATTTCCACAGAATAATGGTTTCCTGCTGTTAGATAAAAACCAGAGACCAAGCAAATGTTTATTTTCCAAGTGGGAGACATAGATCTGATGATGATGTTATACTAAAATGACTTGTCTGTTAGGCAGAATGACTGATGCAGATGTAATCACTTTAATCTCATCAGTGATGTATTAGACAGATTGTTCCCACTAATTATTTTACACTGCAGACTTTATTCCTGTTGATAAGAGACCTCTGATATCTGTTACTATGTATTCCCATATTACACCCCATAATAACAGCTGCTAGGTATGTTCTTTCTGATCCTTAGACAAGATTTAAACAGCTATAGCTGCGACTCATATCCTAACTATTAACATAATGAATGCTTGCCCTGCCTGCATTTTCTCCGATGGTGTGACTTTAACAAAATCACTTACTTTGCTCATCTTGCTTTTATGATGTGGCTCCTAACAACATCTCTGAGGTGGTTCAGCATCTTGAAGAGGTGTCCATCTCCCGACCATTCGTTCTGTAAAGAAAGATGCCAGTGTCTTAATTTGCATACAGAAGAGGCTGAAAGTTAGCTTGTGGAGGAGGGTTATATGTGTATCTTGGGGAGAGCAGTGGAAAGAGATCTTGGGAGTTGAGACATCATTTTGACCATTTGTTTTCTCTTTAGGGCAAAGGACAAACCTTTCAGTTTCCCAACCTGTTTCCAGAGAAAGAACAAGATGAAGAAGCTCGCTCTTTTGATGACTTCAGGAAGAAATATCTAGAGAAAGAGCAGCAGATCCAGAAGGGTGACCCCAGACGAGGTGGAGTTCCCGATTGGTTTGGACTTTGATACAACAAGCCAGCTGCCTTTTTGTAGGCTTAGAGGAATTTTGGTCAGCAGAACTTGAACTCTTCTCTTCTTGTAATGACCAAGGGTTTATTCTTGAGCAGCCCTTGCTAGAGTGTTTTTTTTCCTGGCTATTTATGCACGACTACAACAAAATGGCCCTAAAGAAATAAAAAGGTAAAATAAATCTGACTGCATCAGATCTTCCCTGTGAACTTGTGGACCATTCCTGAAATTGGAATTGCTTCTTGTTTCTGAATGAGAGTGTCACTGTGCTTACCTTGTTCCTGCTTCTGCAGGTCATTTGAGTGGAAGTAGGAGGCATTTCGTTTCTCAGGTTAAGTGTGGTTGGCATTGAATGTTACGTAAAAACGTCAGGGTAAGACAGCTGGAGGTGGACAAGAACTTGTAGGTTATTAGGCTGTAGGCTCAGGATGTAGGGTTCCCTTATTATCAGTTATGGTGTCTTTTACTATCCTGTGCATTGCCTTCCTTCCAAAGTGACCCCCTTTCCTGGGGATGTGTATGTAGCCTGATTTTACTCCTTTGTTAATGGCCGTGTGGCATTTTGGGGCAGGTTTTATTGGGTAGGCTTGTGGCTGGGCATGTGTGTGATCCCCAGAAGCTTCAGGGAATGGACAGACATGGTGCAGTCTCTGCTGGCTGTTGTGCAATGCAGGTAGTTGCCTTCTGTGACTGCTCTGCCCCAGGAATGTTTCAGGGCACAGTTGTGCTAGTATTCCTTCCCCTGCCCACAGCTACCTTGCAGTGCTGGCAAGAGTCCTGTGTAGACACAGTTGTATTGGCATAAAAATGCTTCTGCAAGTGTAGACTGTTTTGTGCTCCGGACTAGTAAAAAGAGTCTTTTTACTTCTGGTGCAACTCCCTTTACTTCCAAGTTGCTGATGCCAGGGCAGTGGTAGAGCTTTTCTAGGCCTTCAGGGCTGCCACGTTTAGGATTTTTGTTTCTTGGCTCTGCAGCTGTTTTTCCTTGCTTTGATGAGGATATTTCCTCTTTGCCTTTGTCAAGGAACGTGCTTTGCCAGTGTGTCAGAAACAGTGGGCGGGGGGGAAGGAGGGCTAGGAAGGACTTTGCTGTGGATAGAAGGAAGGATGCGTTTCTGCAGGCCATTGGCCACAGTGCCAGCATGTGCAGGGTTAAACACGCAGCTAAGTTTCCCTTGCTTCTGAATGCTGCCACTCAGTTGGCAGGGTAGTGAATGAGCCCTAGCCTTGCCTTGAATGCTTCTACCGGGTGCTCTCCATTATTGTTCTGTGTCTGAACTTCTTGTTTGGACAGCTAGCAAGATGTTTACAAGGAAACAGCTGTTCCCCAGAGAGGCAATCCAAGTAGGATTTTACGCACCCCCTTCTGTTCATTAGTCGCCTCTTTCCCCCTGCTACTTCCCCTCTGCGCGACAGTCCATCTCCTGCGGTTTGTTGCTTACAGCTTCAGTGATTCTCCCACCCCCCTCTTTGTCCAGCTTCCAGGGGGGATCTGCATGATGATCTGTGTAAGTTAGCTGGTGCTTAAACAGAGAGATGCTCTCAGAGAGGAGGGAGATAAGGGAGGATTTGCTACTCCTAGCCTGCCAGCAGAGTTACAATAGTAGATGTGGAAAAATACTGAGTTCCCTGAAAACAGTCTGTGTGTTTGGCATGTCTGCAAAGCCAACACTTCCAGAGTTTTGTAGCGACATGTAAAACTCCAGGTTAAATCAGGAGCTGACCTGCAGTTTTAAAGCAGGAGGACTGAACTTGCCTAGATAAAAGGGTTTCTCTCCTGCGGTACACCGCTTTCCCCCCAGACCTCCTTCCTTTATTTTTGTTTTTGTTTTTTAATGAGGTTGTTTTTCAAACTCCCACCTCAGTTTAGAGTAATGGGTCTGGGGCTTTGCTCCTAGGGTATAATATTACAGAGTTTGATATTTTTTCATCACTTTCCTTTGTGGTGACTTCCAATGTAGGTAACTCCATCTTCACCATGGTGATGATAAAATGAAAAGAATTCATCTAGTGCTGCCATATATCTTCCTAGCTGGCTGGTCAGCCTTGAGCAAGCAAACAGTCAGGTATGTGATAGTTCTGGATGAATGAGGCCGTGCTCCATGTGGTAGGTGTAACAGCAAGTAATATATTAACCATCAGCCTCTCTGCCTTCCCTGTTGTGGTCCTCAGGAGAGGTTGGAGTCACCAGCTCCTGTACTGGCATTGAGAACCCAAGCTGAGAGGAGTTTATTTGCAGTACCAAATATGCGCTAGGCTGAGTGAGTATCAAAAGTCACAGGGCAGGTCTACCATGCTTTGCTGCTCTGATTTCTCCATGGGTGATTAATGTTTAGCTCATGTTCAAAACAGGTTTCTGACTGGAGTGACACAAAAGGAAAGAAATAGAGAGATGAGTGTACCCGTATATATATGAAGTTGCTGCAACCAAATTCTGGCAGATATTCAAGCTACTTGAGAGAGAACTTTTGTTACCAGCTACCTCCTAAGCTAGTATACCTGTGAAATTAAGGTAAGATTTAAAAAAGAAAATTCAAAGCCCTATTTGCTTTGATGCTCCAGATTTCCATGGAAGTAGGATTATGAAGATGCCAACTCCTTCCAGGCCCTTGTTGGCCAGTATTTTAGAGGAAGTGCTAGTTCTGATTTTAATATGGCGCTTCACCGGTCCTGTCCCCCAACCTGTACAGGTAGGTTAGAAGATAATGCAGGCAATGCTTGAATATGGAGTCAGTGTTTGTGTCACGTACCAGAGAAGCACAGCAGATGAGTGACAAAGTGAGGAGAACAAGGGATCACGTTCTGTAGCTGTGTTGACTGAATCGTGCTCATTCCAGCACATCCCGATGTTTTGGGTGATGCAAGGGTTCGGCAGATCCTGCAAGTAGCCCCGCTTCAGAGGTGTTGAGCTGTCCTTGGCAATGTCCACAGCTGTACCTGCGGGCTGGGGGTTCATATAGATGTATGAGTAACTTCTCCAAGGACCAAAGTAATGACTTGGTTGAAGAGGCTGATGTTCGCTGTGATGCAGGAGAAGCCACGTCCTGCACTTGGCATGCACGGCTCCGCAGCTGCTGGCTGCGGTGACGTGCAAGGGAGGTGCTGAGCGCAGTTTCGTTCCCCTCTGTACGTGTGCAACCCCCCTAAGAGAGCAATGTGCTGGAACAGTCAGCAGATGCGCAGTTGTCTGCGTAGGCCACTCCAGCGGAGAAAGGCACCCAGCTATGATGAGGGTTGTCTCAGCAATACCAGTATGCTTCAGAGGGAACATGCAGTTGCTTTTTTGTTTGCTTGTATTTATTATTTTTTAAATCAAACTGAAATGAGTTGCAGAGACATTGACTTCATAAACTGGTTTTATAAATATTACAGTTTTGAAATGAGTTTTCCTTTGTAGCTCCTGCTGAGGTCCTGCTGATAGGTTCTTTGTGGATCATGTTAAGAACATGTGGGTGTGTACAGGTGACAAAATTCCCGTGTCTTCTAACCTCTTGTTACCTCAGCCTTACCATATGACCTCAGAGAGCGCAAATTGATTATTTTCACAGCTAACTTGAAGTAGGAAGACATATAGTGCAGCTCAGCCGGTAAGTCGCAAAGTTTCATCTTTTGTGTATAAGCACCCCGTGTCAGAAATGGTGTATATCCTGCAGTTCAGTCTTACGCATCATTCCCCCTCTGGTAGGCTACTGGGTGGCTAAGAGAAGAGAAAAGGCTAAATAAAATAAATGATGGGGAAAAAAGTAAATACAACCTTGTGGTGTATTCCAGGGAAGGGATATTGTAATCTGTTTAGCAAATATTCCTGCTCTGTATAATGGAAAGCCACATTGCTGAGAGGGTAAATGACCCTCTTTTGAGGGTGAATATGACTGAGAATGGATAATTTAGAGCTTCAGATACCTGCTTCCGTACTGGGACTCCCTAAGTATGGATCTGCTGACAGAAAAGTATTCAACAGTCTATTGGGCCCACTGTTGGTAGCACTTCTGAATGAATGGAACAGTGGGAAAATTATGCTTACTTTATCCAAAGTGGTCTTGCTGTGGAAACTGTTCATGGCTGGAAAATTTCTGGTCCATCCAGGTTATTCCAATTATTAAAAAAAAATGAAGAAAAATGAAAAAAAAAATGAAGAAAATAATTTTACTTGTTTTAGTTTTCAGGTTGTAAGAGACTATTGCTTCTTCAGTGCTGGCCTGTTTGTGGAATGGCTTGCAGAGAGCGGGAAGGGCTGGGTAGAGGACATCTGCTTACTGTGTGAAACAGGGCAAGGTACACAAAGCAAGCACTATTTTTGCTAGAAGGACTGAAAGCGATAAAACCGTTATCTTGACAATGCTGCTTTCTACTAAAGTGGAGTTCAAGGACTGCTCGGAGTCCAATTTAAAACAGTTGTCTGAGAATGGCTTTCCAGACATGAGCATTTGCTTATATGCCAAGGCTCACAGGCACCATGGCTAAAAAGGAACATTGTGATAATCCTTTTTGACCTCCTGAATAACACAGACCATAAAATTTCATGCCGTAGCTTCTGTGCGTAGGCCAGAAGCGTGCGGTTGAATGTTACCTGGAATGGATTTCAGTGCTTGAACTTGACAAGTGTTGCAGGACCAAGTTTCTTGAACAAGCTGGGCCCAAGCAGCCTGAAAGTCAGCAGCGTGTTGTCATCTGACCTGTGAATTTCTTAAAGTGGTTGTAATAGGGAAAAATGAGCATTGCTGTTTAGGATTCATGTGTTTGTGGAGAAGAGAGGTAATTTTTATAAATATTATTTCCTTTAAATGTGAAAGGCTTTAGGGTAGCTAAGATGACATCCTTGCCGAGCCATTTCTTTTAGCGACTTATGGCTGTTTAGACAGATTTTAGCTCTTTGTATACAGTACGGCTTATCAAAGTGTGCGCTGATGTTGTGGGCACACCCAGCTTGCAGAACGCAGGAGATACCTCATCTTCATTTATTCTGGGGCCTGAGAACACTGGAACCGGGGCCTGGTGCAAAACTGGTTGTTGTAATTACAAAACATAAGTAATTATCAGTCTCTTAACCTTTCCTGCCTTCAGCTGTTCTAAGGGCAATGAATGGAAAGTAATTACCATTTTGGAGTATTCGCGCCGTCCCCAATTAGGCATTTCATTTTCTTCTGTGGTGACTGGGACTTCAGAAAGCATCTTTAGGCCACACATGGTATTCTAGGTAGGTAGGTCTTGCTTGGGATCTGGCCCTTACTTAATGCTGTCTGTGCTTCATTTTTGCAAAGTTTTGGGCTTAGGAGTCAGACCAATGTCAGTGATTCAGGGTTTGGAAAAGTTCCTTTCCTAAAAAAAGGCTGGGGAAACTCCCTCTGTTGAAGCGGTGTGGTTTAGAAGCACTTGGACTGTTGTCCATGTGTATGTACCTGGAAATAAAAAAAATGCCTGAGAGGCAAAACGTAATTCACCGTAGCAAGTAAAGGTGCAGCAAAGGAAGCGAAACGAGTCTTCTAGGAGGGGGATGGCTGTGGGGTTGGCAAGTGGAGGGAGAGGGCAGGGAATTGCTCTGGGTCGGGTGGTGTGTTTGCGATGAGCCTGTGCTGGAAATGGAGAGCTGGTGAAGGCCTCTTAGGTCATGCAGTCCATCTCCTCAGGCAGGCTGCTGCAGACGGGGCTGTGCCAATGCTCGCACACATGGCAAACCCAGTGTGTGGTGTGTCACAACAGCTGTCAGAGACCGGTCGTCATACCCAGAGTCTCTAAACATCCTGTTTATCCCTGCAAGGAGGAACACTTGATTGAAAGATAAATACCAAAAAAAAAAAAACACCCAACAACCAAAACTGGTGCTAGGAACAACATTTGCCCTTGGGCTAACAAACCTGAAAACAAAAGAAAATAAACAGAGGATGGAGGCAAACAGATTTCCACACAAGGCCAGATTCTAAAAGGGATTTAGGAGCTTAGCTTGTTTTGGCATGCCTGAAAAAGAAAAAGCCGTCTGGGTGCCAGGACTCTTCGGGCTCCGTGTGCGTGCGCCTGCATCCAGGGAAGGACGGGGTGGCTGCAGCAGTGCGAGGGGGACTGGAGGAAGCTCTGTGCAGGGTCACCCCCAGGGCATAGCTTGCACATTTTTTTTTTTGAAAAATTAAACATGCCGAAAAAAAATCTCCAAGTTGGCAGTGAGACTTTTTTCTTTCTTTCTTCCCCCTCTGTTTGTTTGTTGTTCATTTGTCGCTGCACGGGAGGTCTGTTTACTTTGCTCAAGAGAATGAGGGACCCAAGAGACGCAGCTCTGCATGCAAAGCTTTTATGGAGGGGCTAGAGGAAGAGGAGGGGAGGAGCTTTCCAGGCCCTTATGAAACAGAGCTGCAAGAGCTTGTGGACCGTTTTGTTTGCTGCTTTGCCCCCATGTTGGGCCTGATACTGCTACTGCTTGTGCAGAAGTAGTTGTGCCGTGGGCTTCCAAGGTGGGCCCCACTGTTAAGGGCTGCTCAGGCAAACCTCGACAGGGGGAGCACGAGGAGGCCTGAGAAGCCCTTGGGCCTGCCTGGCGTTGGTGCTCTGAGCAGTTACCTAACACTACTAATCCCCCCTCTGCCTGCAGGATCCTCTGGTGGGTTGCTTTCAAGCCAGACGTGCAGCTCTCTCCAACCCCCCTCGCCTTTAACCCTTCTGAATGAATTGGGCCTGGAGCTTGAGGTGGCTTCACCTGTGCCATTATTGCTAGAGATAGTGTCCCAACTGCACGAGGGGAGTGGGGATCTGTGTTACTGTTCCCTTCCTTTTGAGTTGGCATCTCAGGGGGTGAGGCAGTTTTGTCTAGCTGCCCTTCCTTGTGTCTTACAAGGCTAGGAGCTCAAACAGCAGGAAGAAAACTAAGGGTGCTGAGCAAGGGAGGTGAATGTCTTTAGGTTAACAACCGGGCATGTCCCTTGGGGTGCTTCTTTCACATGTGTTCTCGTTTCTGAGTGCTGAGAGTGACAGCATGCAGCGGGCAGCTTACTGCAGTGTGCAGTAGAAAGAAATGTGCCTGATGAAAGTGATGGATAATTCAGTTGGAACAGACTTGAGAGCAACACAGCGTTCTGCCATTTGTAGGTTTTTTTTTACCCTTCTTTACCCTTCTGGCTTGTAAGATGCCAGAAACTGATGGGTCTGCCTGTAACCTCAGTCTTGTTCTCAAAGCAGCTCTTTTGTAGCACTGCTTTGTTCTTCTGTACGGCCTTGGTGCACAACAGAAAGGAGAAACTTTGACTGGTAGGAGCTGAGTGCTTTTATCCGTTTCCTGTTGTAACCAATAAGAAAATTGCTCAACAGTCCTGGGACATCTTTCTTTGTTGTAAAGGATCCTTTTCATACTGGGCCACACCATGTTATCTTGCCAACTCTGTTTCCAAATGGAGGGAGAGCTGAGGAACCAGCTGTGACTGTAGTTGAGGAAAGAAAAAAAGACCTCGTGTGGAAAGCGACTGAAAACCCCGTAAGTGCTCATTCTAGAAGTAGAGGGAACGTGATTAGAGATGAGCTATCCAGAAGTACCTCCCTTTGCAATGTATGTGAGTGGGGACTGTCAGAGAAACAAAAAAGAGGGCAAGATAGAAACTGTCACAGAAATATTTTCACTCGACACTGGGTTAGGTTAGTGTTGTGCAATTCCTTGCCACAGAATTTCAGGGCCAAGAACTTTGCTGGATGCCGACACACTCTGGCTGTTTCTGTGGATAACCAAGATATCAAAGAGCTAATGGTAATACTAAAAGAACAAGAGCTTTGGGAAGTCGTCAGTGCCACATGCGTCAAGGCATAAGCTGACTCCAGCAGATGGAGGTGGGGATAGGAAGAGACTTATTTCCTCGGGAAGCAAAATAGCCTGTGAGCTGTCTTTTGCAGGGTTTCTTTTTCTGACCTTTGGGTCAGCCTGCCGCATTGCAGAATCCCAGCCAAGATGGAGCTTGGGAAGGTTGGCAAGTTTGGCAGCTGGCTCACCTATGGTACGTCTAAGTTGTGTGTTGGACCCTGTGGGAAGGTGTAGTGCCTTCTGTTGTGAACACCTAGGTTTCCCTCAAAGGAGAGGTCACTTCAGTGGTTTGTGAATCAGAAGAGTCAACTTCACATCCAGACTACTCGGCTGAGTTTGGATCAATTCCTTAACCTCCCTTGCTGCCTTGGTTTACTGTTGCAGAAATTATTTACGGGTAGTCACTTCCCCAGCGCCCCTGCTCTGTCTGTCAGGGAACCACTTAGGGGTCTGCAGTGAAAAGTGCCCCCTCCATTCCCTCTCTGTTTGAGCATGAGGCAGTACACAAAATACCAATAAACTGAGGTTGAGGTGTGGTTTTTCTAGTTTGCTTTTTCTATCTCTCTTTGAACTGTCTGGAACAAGTAGTGTTGGAGCTTTGAACACCTTAGTTGTGGTGACATGCGGTTCAGTAATAGCTCCTCAATAGACGAGCTGTTTATTTTTATTGCATTTTCTTTTCGCTGCTTTTAATAGCTATAAACAACCTCTGTGCAGGGTGTATCTTGAAACTCGCAACCAGCTGGGTGAGGGGCCTTCGTATCGATTTCAGGCCTGTGGAGAGGAGAGCATAACAGGTCCCTGACTGCTCCAGCCACTTCCTGCCTGCCAAGGAATGCTGGAAACAGAGGTCGTTATTGCACAAGTAATTAAAGGTTCATCAGCCCTACCTCTCTGATTGCTTAAGGCCATTGTAGTAAGGGACAAATACTCCTGCTTGCCCACTGTTATTTGTTTTCTGCTTGCTCTGTTTTTCTTGGCTTGAAAAGAGGAATTATGAAGACTCTTGAGTAGGATCTGGGAGTGCTGCGGTCTAATGCGTTTGGCTGTGGCCCTGGGCATGTTGTGGAATACGCTAGTACTGAGAAGTGTCATGTCTTCAGGGCCCTTGCTCTTCCTGCTTCTTCCCCAAATGCACATGTGAGAGAAGAGCTTTGATGGTGCTCAAAAAGCAGGCACAGGTTGCCCAGTCCCTGGCCCAGGGTGGGTGAAGAAGCCAGGCTTGGGAATGTCTTTAGAGCAGGGCATCTGGGTGGCCAAAGTGTCTTCTGCCCTCACATAGCAGGATTGTAGTGTAGCTGAGTTGGACTCAAAAATGTGAGATTGGCTTGTTAAGGGAGAGTTTCCTATGGATTTTCTTAGAGCTTCTTTTCTTTTTCTGTGGATTGAACTCTGAGGTTCAGATTTTTGTATATTTTCTCTCCACTACAGACAAGAAATTACTTTCTTTGTCTTTTAAATAGATGCTGAGATTCGCATATGGGCATGGGCCTCAAAAAAAAAAAAAGTACCAAATATTGTGAGTCTTCGACAGAATCACAAGAGCAGGGCAGACTGAGCCACCCTTCAACCATCTGTCCCTTGAGATCTGGAGAGTCTTTTTTTTCTCTGGGGAGCAGAGGGCACAGGCACGAGAAGTCATGTTGCTGCCCTCCAGTTTTTCTTCACATGGATCAATGATCACCAGCACCACCAAAGAAGCGAGCCCCCATTGCTCTGACTGTCCTTGTGCTTCAAGATCAGCAGAAGAAACAGCTGAGGAACGAGAAGGAAAAGAGAGCTGGCTTTCAGGCACCTTGGTCTGGTAACGTTGTGAGTCTGGGATTATGGCTGGCACAGGGTGGGCATTTCATTCCCTCCTGGGAGCGTACAAGGGGGCTGAGATTGGACTGCGCTTCCTGCCTGCACCCCTAAAGCCTCCTTGTTGCTGAAGGCTGCCCCAGAGAGCCTGCAGGGGCTTGGCTGTAGCTCAGGAACAGCTTGAAGGGCACATGTTGGGTAGGCAGATGGAGCGGGTGATGGAGATGATCTGCTGAAGAAGGGGAAGTGCGGAGTGAGAAGGGGAATGACAAAAGGGCAGCCGTGTGGGCGACCCAGTGGGAGCGGAGGAGGGCAATAACTCATCTCAAGAGGAGCAAGAGGCCAGCAGCGAAATTGCCTGGAATAGCTGGCTGAGGCAGAAGAGGGCTGGTGGAATGATGAGGTCTGGCAGACCTGAGGTTATTCTCCATGAGTGTCTGTGGGGGAGTCGAACAGCTTCTCGGTCAGCCTGCAAGGGCTGCTAATCCGCAGCCCCCGTGCCGGTCAGCCCAGGATGCTCCAAGGTATCGCTCTCCCCGCCGCAGAGCAGAGGGGCATCTCCGGAGGTCCCAGGGGCACCGCGTCCCGACACATGAACGCAGCCCCCGACGCAGCAGCCTTACAACAGACACTGCGTAATGGCCTGTTTTGCATTTGTATTTCATTTGCCTCCCATATGGGATCAGTTTTTCCCTTTTCTTTATTTTTTTTAATAGCGTTTTTCCTAGTCATAATAATCAGCGTTTCCCTGCCCCCCCTTCGTTTTACACAGCTGGCTTTGATTGGCTTCAGTCCTGCAGATGCTCCTTCGAACTGAGGAGAAGGGGCAAAGGTTCCCTTCCTTTTCAGCTCGAGGCAGACGGCCTTGCCGGAGGGATGGGGGAGGCCCCCGTGCTCCCGGACCGGTCGGCTCTTCGTTGTGGCCCCAGCCGGCCTCTTGTGCATCTGGTGAGGTTTGCCAAATTGCGAGATAATTTCTCTGCTGAAGGCCTGGAGAAGATCACAAGTCGCTGATGGCGTGCATGCCCCTGTGCTGCTTGAAAACAACCGTTCTGGTAAGCGAGAGGGGCAGGATCCCCAAACGCCTCGTGCTCGCAGGCTGTGGGTACAAAGGGCCAGAGTGCATCTGTGAGCTGGTCTGGCGAAGAGACCTCGGAGTGCTCTGGGACTGACTCAGATTTCTGTGTCTGTGTGCCATCAGGCTTACGGCAACTGCAGCCCCACGTGGCTGACTGTGCAAGGTACGTGGTAATCCGTGCAGGGCACGCTTAACTTGTGTAACCCCGCATAGCACACCACCAGAATCTTTTCCTCTTGGCAAGTGCGCAAGCAGAAAGCACCCTGAGTGCACGAATCGGCATGGGAAAAGAATTGGAGGACGGACAGACAGCCTTTGCTGATTTTTAGGGCGTGAGTCAAGCACAAATTGCGTGGCAGAAAGAAGAAACTTCCCTCAGAGGCCACCTAATGCACAATTGCCCAGTGTGGGGTTTCTAGCAACTTCCTTCAAAGCAGCTTGTGCTGGTCACTGTCGGAGACGGACAGCTCAGTCGCTGGTTGCTCGGCCGCTGTGTTATGGCTATTCCTGCATTCCAGGCACCATCCAAGAGAATGAGACATAGCATTGCACAAGACTGAAAGAAAGTAAATGTTTACAGGCACAACGCACATTTCAGCTTGTTACATGTTCCTGAGCAGTGAAAGAAATGAAACAATAATTAAAACAGGTCCCAAGTCTCAGTGTGTATCTTGGCTCACGGCGTAGTCCTCTTGGAGCGCTGCCTCTGCCTCTCTCTGATCCCAGCCTGAGCAGTACCACTGGGCCCTTGCATCCAGGTCAAGGTCTTTCCAGTTACTCCAAGTACATTGGCTTTCTGAGAACTGCAAAAGCATTTAGGTGAGGTGCCTTTATGGCTTGCAGGAGATTTGGGTGCTTTCACCTTTGACGGGAGCAGGAAATGTCTGCCTTGGGTATCCAAAGTGTCAGTGCAAGGAAAATTACAGATGGATTTATTACCGTGGGAGGGGAGTAGAGAAACTAGAAGAACAGAATGGGAGAGAAGCGGGCCCTTTTAAATAGTTTATTTCCTGAATTATCACTTTTGAATGGTCTAGTTTGGCTCTTTGTGCCTTCAGCGGAGCTCCGAGTGTGATGGAGCAGATGTGGCAATGGACTGTATCGGCACACCTGACAGCTGTGCTGGGAAGCAGGTATGAGCAATGGCCTCTGCTTTCCTGCTCCGAGCACGACATCAGTCCTGGCACGGCTCGGAGGCTGGGATGTCTCCCCGTGGTGAGTCAGCGGGGTGAAGGAGAGAAGAGGGCCTCTGCTGTGCCCCTTTTTTCCAAGGAGAGCAGCGAAGGGCTGTGGAGGTTTAGTTGTGCGTGGAGTGCTCCTCGCTTCATCCTTTCTGCTTAGCACAAGGAAATAGAGAGCAGAGAGGTGACTGAAGCACCCCAGCGAATGCTCTATGGGTGGCGGTCCCCATGTATCCCGACCTCCTCCCAGGCTGTGAAGCTGACAGCTTTGCCTCGGCCTTCACACGGAGAGGAGAACTTAGGTCACCCTGAAGGTTAGTTCTTGGCGAGGAAAAAGGCCTCTTTAGTAATGATCAGCCCACTGTGCACGTGGCACAGGAAGACAGACCTCCGTGCATGTGTTACGCTGGTCTGAGATGTAAGCTCGGTATCCACTTATGAGCAATAGCCCGAGCTGCTGACTCACCCCCATCACTTTGCTTGGTTCTCTTGGCTGAGCAGTGAGCTGGCCAGATATTATTCATTCTGCTTGAAATAATAACCGAGAAAGTGTCTATTGGAGGTACAAATGTCTAGGCTTCCTGTAAGGAGCAGAGCAAAATCCAAAAAGCACACAGTAAGTCATGCAGCAGAATGTCTCCAGGAGCACGCCTACGCCACTAGCTAGTGCCCATATATCAGGCAGGGCAAGTGGCCACGGTCATTGCTGAGTCTGCAAATGGGCTGGATTTGTTCTTCAGCTTGTAAAATAAAGAGTAATTTTAAGAGGCAACAGCTACATGGCCTCTTGTCTTATGTGACTGAGTTATTTGAAGTTCTTGTTGTTATGGAGAAATGCTGACTTTTCTATAAGGCAAGTCACAACCTGCTTTATGCAGTGTTCCGTTACACCTTTCTGCTAACCTTGAATAAGCGCCGATTGTTGTAGGGCATGTAGGGAGCCTAGCATGGGAATTAAGGTCCCAAGCCTCAGTCCTCTTACTGGTGTTGGGATGTTGTGCCGTCTTCCTTCTTCCACTGGAGTTTCTGTGGATATAGTACAGAGCAAAACAGATGGGTGTGATGACATTTTTCTAAGAGCTATCAAAAATCTTCCTGTAAAGATTATCTGTTTTGGTCATACTGGGGTAGTAAAGGCTTGTGTTTGTAGAGAGGAAGAGCCAGTTTTTCAGAAGTCTGGTATTTTACAGATTGCTTGACACAAAAGCCATAATTCTGGGATTTGGGTTCCCTTGTTAAGTCCTCATGCTTTCAAATTCTTGGAGCTAATTTTCATTGACAATAGGAACATTCCTTGAAAAATGCTGATGTAATGAAGTACGTGCTACTTGAGATTAAAAGATTTATTCAGTGACTCCTTTTTGAAACTTTTGCGAAGTGTCTTAACATTTTTATGTTTCTCCTACTGCCAACAAAATCACATTGCACCACACGGTTTGCAACATTAGTCAGATTTTGACACTGGCTCACGCAAGAGGCAGTTTTCACAGTAAGGAATCATAAAATGTTAAAGAAATTGCCATTATTTGAAAACTAGACACAGTTCAGTGAAGCAGATGGACTTGCTAACAGTGACTTAGGAGGTCTGTAGCACAGCTGTGTTGACACGGATTATAGACAATCAAAATTGTATATAAAGTGCATGCCATAGCTTTAGTCTTAAGCATATTGCTAACATTTAATGAAGTATGTAACCTTATATGGTTTATGTATTTTTGTACTGTAGCTGCAAGTTATGCTAAGGCCTTGGCTAAACCTTCCCAGAAATCTCGATTGCTATTTGTAATGCAGGAGCACAGACCTAGAGTGCCAATAAGCCTTTGATTGAATCTTGATTAATGTAAATACGTTAAGCCTGTAGGTGCCATTCCAGTCTAGGAAGCTTCTTACAGTTTTTAACCATGTCCGCATCAGAGTTCGAGTCCCTTTGCTTCAGCTAATTTCCAAAGACCAACTGAAGAATGTTTGGGCTTGTTTGTGAGGGATCAGGGATAGAGACATTTCCTGAAGCCCCTAGCTGGCTTGTTTGCAACACCATCCCAATAAAAATTAAGCCCTCAGACAGAAGGAAAGAAGAAAACAGAATTCTGATATGTTTCACAACTGTCCCCTCTGATCCCAGGAGAAAGGTTGGGTAAGAAATGCTGTGATCTTTCTTACATCTCTGTCTGTCTTCAAAGTTTTCAGCTCATTCTGTTGTACTGGTCGGGGCTCTTGGGTTAGGTGAACAAGTTGCCTAATTGTTTCAGCTCATTGCTTTAACTAATTGGTTCCTTGTCTAGCCAAGCAAGAGAGGGCATGCAGCAGCAGAGCGTGCAACCAAGCAGAAAATGGGATGTTCTGTGGGAAGGAAGGCATCACAAAGTGTGGTACGTGTCATTGGGATCTGGAGGGGTGGGACAGATCAAAGCACTGAGTTCTTGTCCTGACTCTTCTGGTGCCTGGGAGTGTCTGGTGCCTTTGTACCTGTTCTGCTGTAGACAAGGGAATGTGCTGAACATCCATAGTGACATCCGTGTGGAATGGGACGAGGCTCTCCAGCACAGCACAGCAGCTGCCTTCTTTCAGAGTAAATCTGTGTGACTATAACCACCCTGCTCTACGTCACTGCCAGCACTGGCCAGGAATTCTGCCACGGGGAAAATTGTAACTGCGGTGGCACGTGGTGAGAAAGGATGAGTAATGAAAGGAAACAGCTCACGGCTTTTGTCCTTCCTGCTACGGTAATGCCCTGCAGTGTCTTCTCCTTGAAGATGGCTTCTTCAGAGTTTGCTTGCAAGATAGGTTGCTTATGTCCCCTCCCATTGCCTTTCTGTCTAGACTACAAATAACCATAGGCTGGTGTTGCTACTGCTAACAAAGAGTCTGCCATAACTGACCATGTTACGTGCCAGGTAGCTGTACCGAGTAGCCTGAGGTTACTAGAGGCTTTAAAAGCACTTCAGAAATAGCTGTGGGGAGGTTACCTTTCTTCCTTGGCAAGGCTCTGAGGAGAGACATTTTTTTAATTAGACAAGTTGATATAACTGGATTAAAGAAGCCGTAGAACAGACCCTGACATCCTCTTGATTTGCATGAATGGGCAGATACTTTGGAAAGCCCTGTGCAGACCTCTGTTTTTCCAGAAGGCTTTTAAAAATGTATTTGCTCCAATCTTCATTCCATTTATCCTGACTTTTTTTTCCAACCCTCCTATCACATGTCATTCGGTGTCACTTGGAGTCCAGGAGCCTGGGAGAGTCTGTTTTTGCTGCTTGTCTTGTCAAGAATTCCAGACCAGTCCTGTGCAACGCAAACCTCTCTATTTACAATGGGACCTCTCCAAGGTACGGTTTCCTATCGTCATTTGGCCTAAGTGGGTCACTGTTACACCTACTGCTATAACACTGCTGCAAAACACTTGTAGGCTGATGCCATTACTGCGTGATGACATTTCTCTGGCTGTCCAAATATTTCCTCTGACTTGTATTTTCTGTAACATCATTTTTCTCCTGTTTTCTATGGCTTACTGTACATTTCTTTGGTTTCTTTTTTTCCCTGTTTTCTCCAACTATTCTTGCAACACATGCAAAAAAAAAGTGCACAACTGTCAAGTATTATTGTAGGGACTCGCTGTGACTACATAACCATTTTGCTGCAGACATGATGGTTCTCTTCACTTTTCTTTGCAAATAAAGACTAATCAAAGAAGAAATCTTATTAGAAAAAAAAATAATACTGTCAGCCTTTAAAACATGCAGAGCCTTGATTTGTGGTTCCCATAAAATTGCGTGTCTTCAGCTAGAGTTAAGAAATGAATTATTGCCTTAAGTGTCAGATGAAGTGAAACGTGGAGGAACCTTGTCTGCTTGTAACGCACGTGCTCAGGAGGTTACCAGTGATGTCATATACGCGGCCATGTCCTCGTGGACCAGCTCTTTATTTTTAATTAGAATATTATTTCCTAATCTCGATAAAACAATCCAGGCAGTGCGTTATGATGTGATTACTGTATCTTTCCCTTGGCTGCAGTTGCTGGAGCTCTGGCGCTGTGCATTGAAGGACCACCTGGATTGTTTTACCCTCGCTGGGTTACGCCTGGAGATCCAGCTCGTTGTGGTGCCTGCGGAGGTTGATGTGCGCATTTTTGCATATTGATGCTAGTGCAGGCATGTCTGTTTTATTTGTTTTTTGAGGGGAAAAAAAGCACGTGTACCAACAGCCTTAGACTATAGGAAAGCTGGGCTGCTGCAGCTGGTGAAGTGGCCGATCATATGTGGGCTAAAATCCTAGCAGAGCTAGCTCAGTGTGCCTCAGTGGCAAAGTACAGGACAAGCAACAGTGTCTTCAATGCCCTCGTGTGTGTAGCTTGTACCAGGCATCCTTAAAGAGCAGTCATCTCTGGATCAGCTCAATTAACGTCCTGTCTCGTCTCCTCTCATTCCTTTATCTCCACCCCTAGAATGGTAACACAAAAGTTAGCAGTGCTGGTTAAGTGAATTGTCCTGCACGTGATCTGTTCTTTGCCTTTTCTTCCTCATTCAATGTAACTTGAGAATTTGATCCGATCTCCTCTGTGGCCTATAAAATCATAATAAGAGCTTTAGTGACGCCTCTATAATTAAAGTTGAATTGAATTTTGCACTTCAAGCATGACTTAAACATTTATTACTTGTGAAAAATTATACCATATCCTCCTCAACTTACGCCAAGCATTCTTTGAGTACCAAATGATATTTCTATGAGATTTCTGCTGTTGTATTTGCAAGTAGGAATTAAAAAAGGATCCACTACACAATCCATGCGTGAAGGGACAAATTTTAAAAACCGTTTGCCTTAAGCTGCTATGAAAATGCATCTCTAGACCTCTTACTGTGGCATCTGTCCACTTCCTGGATTCAGTTCAAAGCTTGTTGACTGTGATGGGAATGCTCCCAGCTACTTCACCAACTTCTGGTTTGGGATTCTTTTGCACTGTCCTTCTAGCTTTCAGCTTTCCTTTGCTGAAAGTAATGAAAACTACTGACACGGAAAGAAGAGAAAAGGTCCTTCTCCCTGAAAATTTCTCTTCCTGGCATGTCCTCGGTCTGTGGTTTGACTATAGGAACAGACGTTGGAGATGAAGCAGTAGGAGAGATGACATTAGCTGGAAACATAAAACTCATTAAAACTGCTCAAGGCTGTAGGTGAGACTTGTAGGTGAGACTCATGTGTGTTTTTTACTATTTATCTTATTGATGAGATTCATCCATGTTTCTCTTCAGGTGTTGCTTTAGTGGTAGGGAGGTGTGAAAGGACTTCCTTGACAGGAACGGGTGGTCCTGGAGGCAGCAGAGAAGCAGGTTATGAAAGCGTCCATGAATTTAGTGTGGCTGAGAAAATGCAGGGTTAATCTGCAGACCTTAAGATGAGTTTCTGTTATTATTCTGATATTATTTCTGTTATTTCACTTTGTTCTCACTGAGTGCTCTTCTTGCATTTGACTTCTCTTTTTCAAAAACTTGTAAATTTTTTTTAGTGATCTGGAAAGTTCTTTTTTTTTTTTTTAAAGAAAATGGTCTGCAGAATTATCTTCTCTCCTAGGCAAACAAATGTCGTCTTCAGAATAAAACACACATACACAAGAAAATTCCATTGAAGGTGGGGGGGGGGGGGGAGGGAGAAAAGCATACTTGGCTCGGGCCCCTCTCGGCATTATCTGATATACAGTATTATGTTATCCTTAGATGGTCTGTTATTGTCTTCCTCCTCCTGAGCAACGTGCCAGCAACCATATGTGTGCGAGTGGCTTAGGTTGTGTATTGAGCTCCCTGCTGGCAGGCTGACAGTGTGGTCAAGTGGACAGCGCGCTTGAGTCGGGTGCAGTACCTGGCTCCACAGCAGACCAGCTGTGTAACCTCAGGCGAATTACTTCATGTCTCTCTTCCCTTTCCTGTCCTTTCTCTGTTTAGACTGTGCTCCCTTGGAGCGCGCCTGCCCGGCGTGATGCAGCACCCCGCGGAGATGCCCAAGGTGGCTCCAGCGCTTGGGGGGACATGGTTATGTCAGTGTGAGTCTGCAGCCGAGCCAAGTAGCTCAGGCAGCTGGCCGGGCTTGGCTGTGGGCCATGCTGATGTGGCTATCCTGTTCTTCAGTATAATCTAGCCTCTCTTTTCGGCCCTCCAAAGCACTGGCTGGATGTCCCAGCTTGTGTGGAGTCAGCTCAGGGAACCTCTGGGAGGAACTGGTGCTCCTGTGAGCTGAGCACGGGAACCCACGGTGGCCAGGAGGTGGTAAATGCTCTTCCTGGGCTGTTTGTTTCTCAGCTCAGGCTTCCAGACACAGGTCTGTGCTAGGTGTCACACACCTGGGCCCATCTTTGCTGCATCTGCATGACAGAGAGCAACATCAGAAGGGGGGGCCCTCTTTATCCTTATGGTAACTATAAAACATACCTGAGCTTTCTCTGTCTGCTGTGCAGACTCGAGCAGCTACTTGTACAGAATACAGACAGCCTCTGTCCATAGAATCATAGAATATCCAAGCTGGAAGGGACCTACAGGGATCATCAAGTCCAACTCCTGGGATCTCCTGTTGATGGAGATCGGCACCAGTAATGATGGAACAGCACCAATTGCCCCTAGTCAGACATTGGGTAAAATGCATGTGTTAAGTCACAAAGTGTAGCTAGTGGGTAAGCATTCAAGTCACCTAAAATCTCTTAAAATTATTTTGCCTCTATTTCCGTGGTATCCGTGCAAGGTGATTAACAGACAAGCACATGTTCTTAGTGTTTTGAGATGAGCCTGGGGTGAGTGTCTATCCCTCAGAAGCCATTCCTTTTACTGGTACCAAATCATAATGCTGGGACTTTGCAAACACAAAGTAGTGCATAATAGGTTCTATGTTGGGGAATAATCTCTTTGAAGTAGACTCTCTGCTGTGCAGACCACAGCAAAGCTTCCCCACTTTCAGCTAGCTAAGGACTGTATGAAGTTACATTTATGAGTGCATTTGCTTCTTTGTGGACTCCTGTAAAGCCACGCTTCTCAGGCTGGTGAAGTCTTTCCATGGTGGCTGCAGATCTGAATCTGCAAAGGCCTTGCTGGCCTTCCCCAGACATTTTTGTTAGTTTCCTGCTTCAGAGCAGACCCACAGAACAGGCCCAGTAAAATCTCTGCTAATTACTCAGCAATGAAAATATGCTGTTTTTTATGTCAGTAAATTAACTGGAAAGACAATTTGGCATTTTTAACAAATGGTAAAAATGCCCTAGGTACTGGATTGCCTTTACTGGCCTAGCTTGAATGCAGCATTTTCCAGAAAGCAAAGTGAAATCATCCAGTGCTGCTGGTGTATGGTTGTTTTAGTTCAAATGTAACCATTGTCCCCTGCTTTCTGAGAGTTTGTGGAAAAAAAAATAAAAATTATAGCACTGTATTTGGGCTACTGCTTTTAAAGCCATACAGCTCCTCGTCGTGATGAGGTAACACAGGTATCTCTGTGCAGGTAAGGATGTGATCTGTGCTTGGGATGTCATCATTATACTGGAAATGCATCCATACCAGCTCGTGCAATATACAAGATATCTGTCTAGTCCAGATCAAGCACAAGTTAGGATTGACATACACACAAAGATGCATTTGTTAAATGGAAGTTATTGTTTTAAAAAAAAACTAAAATTTGGTTAAGTCAGTGTGCGATATGATGTGAGTGAATGGTGAGGTAGCTCAGGCCAAACTGACCCTGTTCAAATAGGTTTTTGCCCCAGTTTAACTGAATTCAGATAAAATTATGCATTAAATAATATTTAAATTGGTGGCTAGACCAGCATGTGTGTGTGTGACCAGGTTTGAACCTGGTTGGAAAAGCGATGAAGAAAACATGGTACGATGCAAATTTCCAAAGGTTTTCGACCCCTCTGTTTTTTTGCCTGCTGTGGATTTGCCACGCTGGGCCTTCAGCACCGGTGGCTTTGCTTTGGAGCAAGGGCGGGGGTTGAATTCGGGCTGCAACGTGTGTGTGGGGCTGCGAAGCTGAGCGTTCCCTGCGGCCCAGGGCTGCCAGACAGAGCTGGGAGCGGCGCGGCCCAGTTCAGCGAGGACAGAGACGTTGTGGGCAGGGGAGGTGACCGTTCCTGGTATGCTGGGAATGCGAGGGAAGAGCCCTCTGTGACACAACTCCATCTGCTTTTACTTATTTCTCCCTTTCATATTCCACGGAGTTTTGGTTGCTGCTTGTTGTTCTCGTCGCCTGGGCCTTCCTCTAGGCTTTGTGAGCACCGGAGACGCCCCTCTCTCTGTTTGGAGACATTTCACTCCCTCCAGCTGGGAGCGTGGCATGCCCCATCTGCTGCCGCTGTGGAGAGGAACTCACAGCTCCGCCGAGGCCCAGCGTTTCATCCCATCTCCAGGAGGGCAACCGGCTCTTCAGGGTGTCTGGGGAGGGGAGGTGGCACCCAAACCCGCAGAGCACTGCAGTTTGGTCTGTTGTGCCTTCTGCATGGCTCCCAGCGTAACGTCCCTCCACTTGTGTTTCAGGGTTTTCCCCCTGCTCCAAAATCTGGTGAGTCACTTGTGGAAGCCATGGGCTCCTCACGTGTCGTTCCCATTGCATTGTCTGAGGTCCTGTTGGGGCCCCACTGAAACCAGCTCTCTGTCAATGGCAGCCTCTTGCGCTGACGGCAATAGGCGTTGAGTCAGGCGGCTGTGGAGCCGTGCCAGAGCCAGGGACGGTCGGTGGGTGCTTCTCACAAACAGGATTGTCCGCGTGCCTTGGTGAAACAAGAAGAGACCAGTGAGGGGATGGAAACATTTTTGTAGTGAATACTAAAGGTCTTCCCCAGACACCAGCTCCCTCATCTGGGATGAGGAGACCATCCAGGAATGAGGAAGCTCTCACACGCTGCCAGAAGCAGAGCTGAAATGTGAAGAGCGGCCTGTTTCCAATCAAGGTCTCACACGCACTCAGGCCTGGCTGCTCTCGCAGGATGCAGAGCCTGCCTTCCACTGGGACTTCTGGATGGGCTGGGGAAGGCGAAGGCTATCAGTAGCTCATGCTCTTTGCCAGCAGCCGCCAAAAGTTCTTGCTCATGCTGTGGTCTCTACTGAACCACCCTCCCGAAGCTCATGCTGATGACCTTCTGCATGTTTCCGAGGACGAGGTTGTCCAGTACCCAGGAAAGGCAGGTGGGACTTCCACAAATCCAAGGACTGTTGCTGTGTCCTGCCTCCTGAAGAGTTTCTCTTTTAAGATGAACAACCCCAGTTTGTCCAAAGCTCTTGCAGGTTGGGTTTTCTTTGATAGTTCCTGTAGCTTTCATCCTGACTATTTCCAGGTGGCCCACATCTTTTCTGAAGTTCACTGCCCCAAGACTAGATGGGATGCTCTAGATAAGGCCTTTCCATGCTGACCAGAGCAGAAGGGTTGCTCCGTATGGTTTACAGGTTGGTCTCATGTTTGTACAACCTAGCACAATATCCACCCTTTCTTTGTAGTAATAAGCTGTAGCTGACTCATGTCCATCTCAACTCCCTCCATATTTTTCTGAAGGATTGTGGACAGTCCTTATCTCTACTGAATGTGATCCAATTTTTTTCAGACAATTTCCCGATTTTGCCAAGATGAGAATTTAAACCTGTCTTCAGGCAGTCCTTCCCAGCTCCATAGCAGCTGCATATTTTACAAGCATGTGATGTATTTCATGGCCCATGTTGTTAGAGAAAACTTTGAAGAAAGCTGGATTCACAACAAACACAGCGCAACTCCACTGGGTTAATCCCTCTGTTTTGACACTGACCCATTGATATTTAGTGTCCAAGTATTATATTTCCAGTCAGTTTTGCATCTACTCTGTGAGGGTCTGTTTGAGCCCATTTATTTGATATCTTATGAGGATGTTTTGCATTTGAAGCTTTACAAGTCAAGGCATGTAACATCAACAGCCTCTCTGCTATCCACAAGGTCTGTCACAGAGGGAAGTTAGCTTGGTTGGATGCAAGTTGTTTCTGATTAAATCCATATTAGCTTAAGTCTCTGCTTTGTTATCTTCTGTGCTTACGAATGTTTGTGGTATTTATTCATTTCTTATTTATGTTGCAGACTTTTTTCTGGGAATTGTAGCTAACCTGACTTTTCCTCCTCCTGCAATCCAAAAGCTAGCTTAATTTAGGCACGAAGGTTGCTTTGTTCTCTCTGTTGTGTACCTCAGCCATGCTGACAGGTAATTCCTCATAGTTTCAGCCAATTCTGTAAATCTTCTAAGCTAAAGTTCATCAGGTCATGCTCCTTCCCCATTTTAGGTTGAGATACCCCTCAAGTATTTTGGCTTTGGCTGTGCCTCTTGTGATAACTGTTGCTAGAAGGTTGTGCATGTTTCAGTGTCTCATGGATGAGGAGAAGAGAGTAACGCCTTTGTCTGTGCCCCCAGTGGCTACACATCACCCACGCTCAGTTGCACTCCCATTTTCAGCCCTGGGCAGCTGAAGAACCAAGTGGGTTTTCACGCATAGAAAAGCTGAATCAAAGTCAGTGATAGTGCTTCATGCGTGAGCAGCAGCTGAGCATTTAAAGACACGAGCCTTGGACTTGTGGAGGAGATCAGCTGCATGAAAAATAGCACTGAGACAGTGCAGTGCCGCTCCTTGTAAAAGCACGGAAGTCAGACAGCAATAATGGACTGAAAAACCTCTCGTGGAGAAAGTGTATATAAACAGTGAGTAGCGGCCTCTTCTTCCAGGCTGGAATGTAGTAAGTAAACAAAGGAAAGGCAGGTTAAACAGGCAACCTGCAGCAGTCTTTTAGCTGAATGCACTTGGACATGCTAATGACCCAAGAGGCTGTGTAGGGTTCTTGCTGCAGTCCAGAGAAGGAAGGTGAGTCCAGATAGGGGGGGATGGACCAACAGAGGTGACCTTGATGTCTCTTGTAGTAAAGCTGTAATGGCTTTTCTGAAACTTTCCCCGGGGAAAAGATTGTCCCTGAGAACTTTTTTGAGAGCTGCAGTGGTCAGAGGTCCTGTCCAGCCTGGAGATCATGGTTCATGCAAAGGAAGGGATTGTTAACCACTGGGGCAGCAAAGATCACCTCTTTGAATTGTCTTGCCATCTCAATTTGCCTGCAGTTCCCCCCTGCCTTTGTTACCCAGGTCATGTTAACTGGAGCCAGAGCTTTTATTCAACAAGGGATACTTGCAGGGCCAAAAACTGGATCTAGAAGAGACAAGGATACGTCTACAGAGTTCCAGCTCAAAAGGTTGTCTGGGAGTTTGCACCGCACCCACTCTTTTAGGAGCTGCAATAATATATAGCCTGGCAGGCTGCAAATCAGAGTCCTGCACGGAGAGAATCCTGCCACGCGCTGTCTATTTCTCTTTGTTGATGTAAGGACTTCTGGCTTCCTTCTTGCCTTCTCACACTTTCTTACTCTTCAGGCCAGTTGGTGATTCCTGGCCGCACTCTTTCCGTCTACCGCCACGTCCCAAAGCCATCACTACCTGTGCTGCGGCCAAGCGAAGAGCGGCTCCAGCTGTAAGGTGTAGGGCAGCCTTTCGTGGGCTGCCATCTCACAGAGCTGTTCTTGAGAATTTGAGATCCATCCCCAGTCTCACTTCCAGTTTTTGGCCCAGCTTCAGGCCCCATGGGGAGGGACCAGAAGTGTAGCTGTTGCAAAGCCCCGGGCCAGATAAGCCAATAAAAAGAGATAACAATTTAGGAAAAAAAATAAACAGAAAACAACTCAGTCCCCTGATTCATTTTGCTCTGGGAATCCCCATAGTCTTAGGTTTCTAGGCCTGGCCTTGTTTCCACTTCATCCTCCCTCTCTGAAGAGCCTTTTTGTCCCTAATTGCAACTATAAATAAATCATCATAGCTAGAAGTAGTATTTTTCCAAGTCTACAACTCTAGTGTCCAAGCCCTTCAGTTTCCAGGAATTCACTTCATCTTACCCAGAACTTGGGACAAAGAAGTGAAAACTGCATTCAGCCTTTATAGTGCTAGCTCCAGGCTTGAGAACTTTCCCTCCATCTATTTCTGTCCTAGATCCAGACCCGACCTGCAAAATAAGATGAAGAATTGTGCGTTAACACCAACTTGCCTCCCTGGACCGGCGGGGTTCTTTGGAGCCCTTACTGTGTTCCTTGGTGCCCGAGGGTCAGTAAAGAGAGCCTCCGTGTCCTTGTGCCGCTGGCCGAGCTCTGCTTGGACATTAGCCTTCCCCAGCCCAAGGGAGAGTGGTGGGTAGCTGTTGTGGGCCAGACACAGCCGAGTACCCTCAGACGTGCTGGAAGCTGGGGAGGGGATCAAAACCATTGTGTGTGTGGTGGGTGAGTGGATATGTATCTCCGGGACATGGAATGAGCTGGGCTGGTAGCTTAAAATGAGTGTTTTTGTATTTTTTTTTTTCCTGCTGGTGAAATACTTCATTGATAGAAGGAGTTTTCTTGCTTGTGTAAGTCTTTAAGTAAAGGGAGGGGCAAACTGGGAGTGAAAACTGGCTTGTAAGGATAGAGTATTAGTCTTTGTTTCGGTCCAATTCCTTCATTGTCACAGGAACATGTGTGATGGTGGTAGTCATCCTTGTGGATTGTTCTCTAGCTCTTCAGAGATCATTAAACACAATTACAGGAAAAGAGATCTTTGTGAGCTACAGTCAGCTTTTATATGTATTCCACATTTTCTTCAAAACACTTTACCGATGGTGGCTAATTTTAACCATTTGGTTGGCATGAATATAAGCCAGCCCACTTCTGCATACTGATTCCCATTTGTTTTCATGAAATTTGGGTGTCTGCATCCAGAAGGCACCTTTAAATATGCCAACCTCAGACCGCATTTGCTTCGTATGACTTTCTCTCTGCTTAGCGTCTCGGGGTGAAAACCTCCCATTTTGGATAGTGATGGTAAATTCCTAGGGGCCTCCGTGAGGGCTGAATTGCGCACGTCTAAGTGCAGAGAGGCTCTGTGTCAAGGAGATGCAGAGCTCTCAGCACGATGCTGCTGCCAGCATCTCGGTTGATCATGGACACGCAGTTGCTCCTCCATAGACCACACCTGGGCCATGTGAGAAGGGGAGTGGGACAACGGGGCTTCCAGAGCCAAAAGAGAAATGTGTTTCAGAAAGGATGGGGCATGGTGGCACAATAAATAGAACAAAACGGGAGTGGCAGAGGCATGGTCTGGGCAGGGGCTAGATGAGCAGAACCTGGAGCAGCTGAATCTAACTTGTGTTTGGGCCTGCAGCTTACTCGTGTTGAGGCAGGGACTTGTTGTCTGTCCTGTAATCATTTGTAAGGTACCTGGCTTTTTGGTGATGGTAGTGTTGTCCATCAAAGGCCTCTGTTTAGAAGGTGCAGGATTTCTAAGCCAACAGAGGCTATGAATAATAATAATAATAATAATAATAATGTCTTTGCCAGCCAGAACTGGTTGGAAAGTGGAAAGTATTGCCCACGATGAATTATGAATGAAAAGAAACATTCCTGTGCTTTGAAATTTCTGCAGGTTTTTTTCCCCCTATCAGAACACTAAAACCTGAAAGAAGTTAAGTGAAAAAGAAATAAATAAGATCTTAAGCGTCTCCTCCCTACAGGAAATGAGCTCCTCCATCTCCCTTTTCTATGAAAATGTATATTTAGAAAATAAACTGTTTTTCTGTTTGAAAATAAAACAAACTATCAAATATAAAAGGTTGACCAGCTCTAGGAAAGTCTGGTCTTGCGCTTAAGGCACTGATCTTGGACCGAGAGACCTGGGTTTAATTTCCACTTCTGCTACAAACTTTTCCTGCGTGACCTTGGGCTAATCCTTTAATCTCGCTTTGCCTCTGTTCCTCATCTGTCAGATGGGGCTCTGACTTCCCCACCTCACAGGGGTGTTATGAGAGTAAACACATCCTCTGTGCCCTGCGCCTCACCTTGCAAGCAGCTCCTCTCCTGGGGAAGCAGGGTGGGAGGGACGTGCCCTCGGCTCCCTCCTCGGCCATCGCAGCGCCGGCAGCTCTTAAGCATCCTTGTGGAGCGAGGAATGAGGGAGAGGAACCGCTAAACATGTGCGAACCATGTGAAGGAGCGATTTCTTGTTTGTCTCTCTTCCCCCCCACACCCAAGATTTCCCTGTGCTTTTTTTCTGCCCTTCCACCCAGCCTTCACCAAGCGTCCGCAACCTTCTGACAGCGACTGAACCAGCCCCGTGTAGGGCTGGCTGCTTCCTCACTTAGCCTCCATTTGCAGCAATTACCCTCTTTCCTCTCTCGCCAAATGTTTCTCTGAGCCTGAGGCCCAGCTAATTTTTTTCGTTAGCTCTGGTTGCGCTGGGCGGCCCTCCCTTCCATACGGGAAATATAGAGATGCCATTCAGGCACCTCTAATCCCGCTTTCACTGCTGCCCTCGTTAAAACATTCCTTTATTTATTTTAATTTCATTCTCTCCTCCCCGCCACCTTTTCTAAACAACCGCTCGCATTATGCTTTTAATTGCCTTTAGATTTCCCTTGTGTGACTTCTCCGGCGGCCGCAGAGCCGTAGGCAGAGCAGGCAGCGCCGGCAGCCTCGCACGTGCTCTGTGGGCTCGCTGTTGACTCAGTGGCGTGCTGCGAGTGACTCAAGGATCCGCAGGGGTGGAAGGGGGGGACGAGGGGGAAGGCTAGGGCGCTCTGCCGTCCCCGCGTGTCGGCGGCGTGCCTTCCTTCTCGAAGGAGTCGAGCCCAAGGCCGCGAAGGGGAGCGGGAGGCCGGGCATCTCTGCCAGCTCTGTCTGCATCATGGCTCCACGAGCACGAGCCCTAATGCGGCATTGTACAGGCATGACTTCATCTGTTTCCATAAGATTGCTTTCTCCCTCTCCCTTTCTTTGGCTGGTAATTGAGAAACGCATGAGCTCACCTCCTAGGAGCGGGAAATGAGAACCGCAAGAGGAAACGAGCTGGAAAGTATACATGGGGCCGGAAAAAAAACAGAGATTAGGTGGGGGGGTCGGAGATGGTATGGAGAAAGAAAGGGATTCCTCTGGCACGGGATCGTGGCCACACAGGGCCCAAGGCCTGAGGGCCTGGCGGTGAGGAGGGTGCTCGCAGGTGGGAGAGGGCGCAGGGGATGAGCACAGCCGGGCGCCTGGGGAGGAGGAGTGGTGTTTTACGGGGAGCTGGTCCTTGGATGAGGCTTCCCTGGGCTGGCAGATGTCGTGGTGAGAGCTGCTTGGTCAGGCCATGCTCTGCCCTCGGAGCTTGCTCACGGGCAGGTAAGCACAGTCTGTTGCCCCCTCCGTCTCTTTGTTTCTGGTCTCCGTTTTTACCTAGAACAATCTCTAGCATGAGGAGAGGAAATCCCCTTAGAGGCCAGGGTTCCACCTCGTTTCTTGTGGCTCTCTTGGCTTTTTTGGAGGACATCACTAAAATGAATGCTTTACCCTGCCTGAGGAAGGCGCCCCCAATTCATTAGTTTTCAGCCAAACACAAATTATTGTGCCTGAGACACAAAAGAAGGAAAAGAGGGATGTAAAACGAAAGTTCCTAATTATCTCCAGGAAGCTGGGTGGTTGGGAGTCCTGCGTGCAGCTGGGGATGGATAAAGCTAACGAACCACCGGCGGGACCCGTGGGGAATTAGCAACGTGTCCTGATGCCACGTGGCACCCGAGGTGGTCTGGGGGGCTTGCAGCTTTGCAAGGTAGCTCTGTTCTTCAGCTACACAGCGCCGATTTAAGGGTGTAAATGGACACAGGGCAGGTGTCACTGGCATGTGCGCTCATCTCTTCTGACCTGTTCCACCTCTCTTTGGTGATTCATTTTTTTTTAAATCTTTTTCTTTGAAGTATTTTAAAGGAACTTGTAGCTGAAGGGAAGTCTGTGCAATGTGTTAGGGCTTAGAAGGTCTGTGCTGGCACAAGTGGGTGCCCCATATACGTTATACTCTATTTATGTTTCCGTTGGATTTTTTTCCTTCTCTTCACCTTTTTTTTTTTTTTTCACAGTTTTTCCTAAGTGAAACACTAATGCAGTAATGTTCAAACCCACAATGTTTGAATGGCCTCTAAATTAGGCAAAACAAGCTTGCCCAACCCTAGTTGAACAGACTGGACTCACTTTCTAATTCATACACACTCTGTTCATTTTGCCCTAATAAATGCATTTCTGTCCTGGACTAGGAACACTGGGGGACCTTGGAAAGTTTGACGTTAGCAGGAGAGGGGCAGGTGACCAGGGGAGAAGAGGAGAGACTGGATCAATGTCCGTGATGCATCCCGATGCATGGTAGGAAAGGCCATATGTCCCACGCAGGTGTTGCACTTGGAGAAACCTGTGCTGGAGATTCAGTAACAGCAAAGTTCCTTGGATGTCACTCTTGTTTTTCAAGGGCTTGCCTTTTCCTGGAGAAATCCAGGAGGTATCTGAATCAGCAGCAGAGAGGTCTGGTGGGGCTTCCGAGAACTTGTTGAAGGTGGGCTAAGTTTTGACCCGATTTCAGGTGTCGGAGCACAGATCTAGTTTGCATTTCAAACATTCCTTGCAGTGCACGTCACTCTGATTCTTACGTGGGGTTTCTGGGGATGCTGAAAACGATGGAAGTGTACAGACTGCTGTTACTTGCTGCTGATCCTAAACATGGGCATCATTGTAATAAGGTTTGTAGCTGTGGCTTGCGGCCATGGCTGAGCTTACGAAGCTTGCATCCCTGACAAGGCTTGGCATCCCTGTCCCGGTTTGCACACCCAAACTGACCTACAGATGCCATTAGAGCCCTTTATATTTGCCGTTCGGCTTCATGCGGGTTGCTTGGAGTTTGAGAAGGCCTGTGGCCCAGACCCCGCAGTCTTCTCTCCTGCTGTTAGCTTGGGAACGGGCCATGAACAAGACAAATGATTCTGGCAGTGGGAGATCCCTCCTGACTGACATCTAGCCCGGGGAGAGAGCAGACTGCGCATCTGGTGCGCTGGGGAAGCGCCCCGAGTTCATGTACGCACCGAATGACCCAGCCGCCAGCACATTCAGTCCCGGCACGGAGCGTCCGTGAGGTCCACGCCAGTTTTCTGCCACAGGGAGAACTTACAGGGTTCACCTAACCAAAAGGTTCAGCCCTCGTCATAAGGTAGGGGTTTTCAATTTTTTTAGGGCTCAGCTGCATTAATTGCAGATATCCAGGCCTCCAAGAAGGGAATGGAAGGGCTCTGTCCCCCTGGACTTGGAAAGTTAATGCTGGTGGGTTGATGCTGGGCAGCTTTGTATCCTCTGGTGGCTTTTTTTGGGGACTGTTGATGGAGATAGCAGGTTGGCACGGCCTCAGTGCTGGGCAGGAACGGTAGGTTCACTCTGGTGCTGTTTTCCCCGGTGGCCTCCCAAGGAAGCAAACACAGGTTCAGCGTTGGGTACAGGTCTGTGGTGGAGTCACTGCTCACTTTTACCAGGTCTAGACTAATGGTGAACCTATTTGCCTCCGTCTGGGCTCGTAGTGAACACCCAACCTTTTCCATGAAACACACCAAATGATAGCGTGGCCTAAAATAAATATTTTTTTCTGACTTCCCTGCCTGTTCACCCTGCCTTTTTACCTTCAGGCTGTAGAGTATGAATCAGAACCTGTTTGCCTGGCATTTAAGTCTTTGCTTTTCTGACCAGTGTCTCGTTACCTTTGCTTTTGCCCTGCTTTCCTCTTCTTCCCAGCCCTGCACGTCTCCTTTTTTTTTTTTTTTTGTCAGGCTCTCTGCCTGGAAAAAGCAGGCTGTGCCTTCTCCCTTACACACCTGCCTTCATCTGCGTTGGCCACTTTGGTATTTTAGTTTTTTTTTTCATTGGCCCATCGCACACATGTTGATCGGCTTTGCAACTGAGGTCAAGGAATTTCCATGTCGTACTTGGAGAGAGGGTTTCCCCTTCACAGCCTCTGCCTCAAGCAGGCACCAGTTCATGTAGAAATAGCTTGGCCACTCTTGGAAATAGCTCTGTGTGAAATAATATTGTCTTTTTGAGGTCAGGAAAAAAAAATGTTCTTTTATACAGTCATACATACGCTCTTAAAAAGAATTCCACAAAGCTTGGTCTGTTCCCCCCTCTCACACTTTCCCCCCGCCCTACCTTTTTCCTAAAACACTGGAGAATTCAGCCCCAGAGCCCGACGGCACCGAGCATACAGCATGTACTGTGCCTTTGGAAATGCTGGCCGCACATGAAAGCCCTACTTAACGCTGGCCCCTGTGGCTTTATGATGGTGCCTGCGCATATGGTGGTGGCGGGGTTCCCTGCTGGCAGAAGTTTTGGGGGAAGGAGGGCAGGTGGGGTTTGGGGGCTTGGGGGTGTGGAGAGGAGCGGTTTGGGTGGCGGGCAAGGAGAGGGTCGCTGTGCTTCCCGGGCTGGGGATCGGCCACAAGCAGGCGGTGTGATGGTGGAGGTTGTCCACGTGTTGGTGGCTGTGGGGTTGTTTGGCGGGTTTGTGTCACTGTTGTTTGTTTTTTTCTCATTATTTTTGCTGGTTGCGGCACTCTGTGTTTCTTGGGAGCTGGGTAGATGGAGGGAAGAAGGAAAAAGACCTATAGTCTGCTGTCCCTGGCCTGTGCAGCAAGTTCCCTTGAAGGGGAGGGATGGATGAGAGGCACCGCTCTGGTGGCATTATCTCACCAAGGACCAGGACCATTGCTTGATGTGCACATCCTTGTAAATCCACTGCCATATGTCACTGTGGTGGCATGCCTGGTGGCACATCTTGAGTTCAGGTGTGCCTGTGTGGACATCCACATCACCAGTGAAGCAGAAAGCCCAGTGCCAGCCCCCCACATGAGCTCAGGGAAGCCCTGCCACGAGCATCCCGCAGGCACGCTGATGGGCAGAGGAGCAGACAGCCTTGTGCTCTGTTATATGTGTGGGCAGGGTGGCTGGGGCTAAGTGCTGTGTGGTGTCACGCTTTAATGCTTCCCAGGTGTTCATAGGATCGCCAGGACCACTCTCTATTGCAGCTGGGGAGAACTTGGGGACAATCCCTGAACACTAAGGAAAAAATTCTCAATTTCGGTGGCCATAAGGGTGTTTATGCCATCCTTGCCTATACGGTTGGTCTTGAAAAGCACATTTTCTTCCTTTAACCTCTCCCTGCAGCCTTGCTGGTCCCCCTGCCTTTCTTCATTGCCTTTGGTTGCCCATCATCACCTCTTCCTGGCCCCAGGTGTTCAGTGACTGCCCAGGCACATATGTATCGCACACCTTTTGTTTGGTTCCATGGCATGGCAGCAGGGCAAGAGGTGACAGATCCCTCCCTGGGTGCCAGCTGAAATCAGCCTGGTATCTTGTGGCAGCAAGGTCCACGTGGTGGCTGGGCAAACTGCAAAACACCGGCCACCTTTTCTTCCTGTTTTAATAATATTTTGGGGGATGTCTTAAGTGGACGCCGTTTCTTTCAAATGAAAACCTTTGCTGCGTTATTTGTTTTGTGCACTTCTAGCATAACCTACTTTGAACCAATGGTACTTTAATCTCTCCTCCTGATGACCTTGGAAACCTTTCTGTGCCTCTAACGATTTTTGGCAACCCCCTCTGGACTCCATTTCTGCTCTCCCCACTCTGAAATAGGGTGAGCAGCCTTCAGCTCTCTTCTCAAAGTGTGAACACGTCCCTGATTTATGTGGTGGCATTTATAACATTGTTGGTATTGTTCTTTATCCTATTCAACCTAACATTTTGGGGCTCTTTTTTTTTTGATGGCCTCTGTGCATGGAGCAGATGTTTTCATTGAGCTGTCCACAGTGACGCCTAGATCTTTTTCCTGAGTGGTTACAGTTAATTTAAAACCCATCAGTGTATTACCTCAGCAATCCCTTGATGTCACTGGTTAGAAGATCCCAGCTGGCTGCTGCTCTTAATTCTATTGCCTGTCTGTTTCCTATTATTTTTTATTATGCTTACATTTACTTGCATGCTGGGCCAGTTTTTAAAGCGAGGTGGGCAGTCATTTACAAGTGGCTAACGCAGGCTCTCAAATTCTTCTGCTCATGTACACAAATGTAATGTTTGTGCTTAGGTGTTTTCACAGCATATAAATGCTTTTCCCGCAGCAGATACTACTGAGTATTGCCTGCGGAAGAAAACAAACAAACGTGGCATGTGTTTGCACATGCCCGTCTTTGACAGCAAGCTGCAGAGAGACGCGGGTCCCTGCATGAAAGAGCAGCTTGTGTAGCGTGCCCTTCTGCTCTGTGCCAGCGGGCAGCTCGTCCTCAGGATTTATTTGGCCCTGGGCTCTTCTGCGTAAAATCGCGTGGCTGCAATGAACTACCGGCGAAGGGGAGGGATCCCAGGTGCACAGCAGGTGGAAAACGCTTGGCGCAGGCTCGGGCAACATAACGGTGCACTTTGAGGTTTCTGTCCGAGCGGTTTCATTGTTTGTCCTTCGCATGGGTTTGAAGATCTTTAAAATATTGCACGATACTTTCCGACCTGTGAAGTAACCGAAGTGATGCGTGGAGTCCTGCGGAGCTAAAAGCAGCACTCCCAAGGGGTGCTGTGGTCTCTGGGGATGTCACATAGCAGGGAATGGGACACACAGGGACATTGCACAGGGTTTGCATTAGAAAGCTCCATCCTCTGTCCTGGAAGCTGGTGGAAATTTCGCTCTCGACTCCCAGAAGAGCAGTAGTAAACCGGTGTTAATGAGAGATACTGGGAGCCTGCAGAAAGGAGCCAAATGCTGTAACTCTGCTTAATGACTGGAAACTTTGCGAAGTCCCATCTTGCTTTGAACAGCTTCGCACACAACCTTTGGCAACAGCCATTTTATCTCCTGTTTTGGAAGCCATGTGCCTCAGCTACGCTGCCACTGAGGGCAGAGCTTCAGGAAGATGGGACTGTTTAAACAGGAAAACAGAAAGACAGCTGCAGTATGTCCAGTTTCCTACTGCGAGGAAGATGAAACCAGTCGAATTTTGCTGAACTATGACTCAGTTCAGTCCAGAGATTCCAATACCATGCAGTAAATGTTACAAGCTCCTTTGAGGGAGAAGAAAAACTCCAATTCAAAGGCACGGGGAGGAAGTGCCCAGCAAGAGACAGATGAAATTGCCAGGAATGATGGATGAGGAAAGCCCGGGAGGGTACTGCTGAGCAGGACCTGAGAGCAAAAGAGATGAATGGCCCTCGATGACCGGGGCCCGCCAAAAGCCTTGTGATGTGGGTAAGAACAAAAGCGAGCTCCACTCGGTTCTGCGTGGTGGGGAGGGGACGATGATGTGCTGTTGCCTCACTCAGCAGAGCTCCTGGGTGGGTGACGGATGGTGTTCTCAAAGGACGAAGCCACAGTAGATTCTTCAGTTCCTGAAAGGAAAACTCAGCTGGTTCCTCCCAGCTAAGGACAGGCAGCTTGGCTGGCTGCATCACTGCAGCTCGTGCCAAAAATGATTGGGAGCAGCATGCTACGCCCATTAACCTCGGTGGAGAACCTCGCCCATTAATCTTCAGCTAGAGCAAGAGCAGCACGTCTGATAGGGCAGTGTGCGAAGGAGGTGAGCTGGCCTTGTGAGTACACGTAAGCAAAGCAGTGCCATGGCAGGGCTGTGCGATGCAGCTGAGCGTTCCAGTGGGGCTAAGCAAACCAGAAGCAGAAGCAGATGCAAGGGTTTTTGCAAGCACTTCAGTCCTTAGGGTGCTCCGGCACATTGCTGGGGATTGCAGCAAGTTCTGCTGATTCATAACAGCAACCAAGAAGAGTGGGAAATGCTTTCCCAGTGCACTTACTGCTGGTAAACCTGACAGGAGGGTCTGTGGTGGGTGCCGTGAGGACGAACAGAAGCCTATTACCCGCGCCAAGTCTTGGACGTCAAAAAGCAGGAAATGGGGCAGAAAAAAAAAAAGCAGGGGAATGCCTCCTGCGACAAAGGGTATAGGATTACAAGGAGGGGGTAGAGAAGGTCAAGGTATTCTGAAGTGTTAGTGGTGTGGCAAGAAAGTTGCTGAGGAGCCATACTAGAGAGGTTGAGATACCCCAGCCTTCTGCAAGGAAGGAACAAGAGTGACTGTGCCTGGCAGGTAAAGGAAGGAGGGAGCCTGGCTTTGGCAACAAGCAGGAGGACCAGAGAGCACAGGAACACGCAGCAGAACTCCTCTTGCACTATTTTTACCGTCACTTTTCCCACTTTTTCGCTGCCCAAGGAAAACTGGGCTAAGGTTCCAGTGCCCCACGCCAGCCAGGCTGTCCGTCATCAGGGATAGGGGAGGAACAGATATGCAGTAAGGCCAACTGTATTTGGGAAGATAAAAGGCAGTGCAGAAACTTGGAGTCAGTGCTGACTTGTAACTGCACTGGAGGGAATAAATTGGCTTCCTTGCTGCAAAAAAAGGCCTATAGCAGACCAACCAAACCTTTGCAGGAGATGTCAGACCAGCCCTGGCAGTGATGAGGCTGAACTATGTGGGGTCACACTGCTGAAACTCTTATTCAGGTCTGCAGTGTGTGGTGGGAAGCACTCCTCTTGCTTCCAGTCTGAAGTCTCTGTTGTTACTGGAATAAATCAATAGTCCTTTATCAGCCTTCCCTTTCCCATAAGACGTAACTGATTTTGCTGGGGCAGTTGTTTCACAGATATTACTCTACCAGAGCAAGGTTTCCTCCTCCCCCTGTTAAAACATGGCCTTGTTTCTCTGTGAATCAGCTCTTTCCCAACTTCTTTGTAAACTGCAATTGAGCAAAATATTCCTAGTGCAGAGCTAGACTCCTCATGCATTTTTTTTGGTAGATAACCAAATTCAGAGGCTATTCTTTTCTGGAGCAATCAACACTGTGATATTTATGGCTGTTTTCTTGCTGGACACTGCCCACTCATCCACAGTGGGGTGGCAGCAGCCATTTCCCGTCTGCATCAAAAAGGTAACGTAGTGAAGGATTTGGTGCGCTCGTCGTTGATGCAATTTGCCTTTTTAGGATTTCTTTCTGAACCCAAATCCACAGGAGCCTTTCTTCCTTATGCACCTTTGCCTGCCTACTTTGATGGGGGCCCTCGGCCTCAGAGCCGTGTGTGTGTGCTTAGCAAACGAGGGCTCACAGATGCAATACCACAGGGAACAATGTGAACCAGGAATGTACTAAAGCCAGAGGCATTGTAACCTAGAGCCTAGCTGAACAATGTGGAAGAAATGCTGTCAAATCTGTGTCTGTGGGAGCTATTATATCCCCAGCTAGCCCCCTCCAAAAGTTTGCTCAGCATGCTGACTTTCCAGGAGCTTTCTTAGTGCTTGGAACAAGTTACCTATCTCCTGCCAGAATTGAGAGAGGAACACGACTGGCTGACGAATACCATATGTTCCAGGCTGGCCAAAGGAAACCTAATTGTATTTTGTTTAGCTTGCCTATTTAGCTGGGTTGCTGTAATAAGGCTGGGTAGGTTTTGTGTGTTGTCTGTGTGTCTTTCCAGAGAAACAGGACTGATCTCTTCTTCTACATGGGAACTGTCGTGGGACTGGTCTGTGTTTTGCTCTGGAAGTGCAGGGCACAACCTTTTGCCTCTTGCCTTGCCGTGGAAGAGATCAGGAGAGAGCTGAGTGAAAGGAAGGCAGTTGCCAACAGGAGTGATCAGAAATTGCGGCGCTGAAATCTCATTCTAGGTGTGGAACATCCAGTTCTGAGAATGCAACAGAAACACTTACGCTGACCGAAAGAATCCCCTCGCCCCCAATTTTATTTTATTTTACCGATTGCTAGTGCATCAGAAAAGCGTGTGTTTGGGAATGGGAGCACAAAACTGGATGCTGAATATCTAAATGTAGATTTGCTGCGTTTAAAATGGCTTGAAATTAGAGCTGCAGCAGGCTGCAGAAGTTAGAAACTGATCCGTGTCCTGAGGTCACCAGGGCAGAATAATGCCCTCAGGGGACGTAGATCTGAGTTTGCAGAAGTCGAGGTTGGACTGATCAGCTCCAAAGTTCAGTTCCTAGAGGCACTGGATCCTGCATGGAGCTGGAAGAGGGCCTGTTTCCTCTCATCCCCTCTGTTCCACTGTGCAACATCACATAGAGCTGGTCACCTCTCCCTGATGTGCTTCGTTGTCCCTAAACAGCCAAAATACTTAGGTATTTGCATCGCCTGCTTGTGCAGCATCTAGCCCAACAAACCTCCACTTAGGGGGGCAGCTCACTGGGCATCGTGATGTTGCATACAACAGCTTTGGCTCACCTAAGGCACGAGCTCATCTTCTCTTTCATGTTGTTGGAGCATGTAGACACATTCTCCCCAGTTTCCTGGGCAGCCTCAGCAGTGGGGTTAACAGTCGTCTGCTGCAAGTTTTGCATCGGCTAGGAAAGAGTTGTAAGTAGTAAGCGTATGCTGTCTTGGCAGGCAAGCAGAAAAGGGTGGGGGCCTTCATTTCTAGCTGAGCAGAAGAGGGGAACCAGAGCTAAAACGCAGCTGTCACTTTAAATGGCTCTCTTTCCTCACCATCTCTTATTTATCTCATGCCTTCCTGTTTACAGCGTCATTTCCAGCAGCTCCCATTCTGCTCATGTGGAGGTCAGGTCAACAGGAGGCCTACCCTGTTTCTGAACACCAGGTCAGTGCAAGTGTCTCCACCAGATGCCACCCAGGAGAAACAGGCTGTGGGCCGCTGCCCCCTCCGGTACCTTGGTGCTGTCATGCCAGAGCAATGGGTGTGCCAGGTTTAATGGAAGCCAGAATTTGGCACGGCCCTTGACTCACTTCTCTAAGCAAGCCCCCTGCCCTGCCATGTCCTTTCACTCCTGCCATGCTTGTTTATCCGCGGGCTGCCTGCGCCCCGTTCTGCCATGTGCTGTGCTGCCCACACAAGCACACTCAGCTGCGTGCTCAGCGACCCACCTATCGAGATACTCATGCAGCTGAATCACCCTTCGGTGTACACTCATAGCCACGCTCACAGATGGACTCTGATCCTCGTGAGCCAGCCTGAAGTTCTCTTCCAATCTGCCATCCCCGTGTCCTCAAGGCAGGGGGAAGCTCTTCCCTCCTGGATGAAACATAGGCCCTCGCAGCGTGTTTGATCAACCACAACCAAGCCTTGTGTTAGTTCAGGGCTATGGGGAGAAGAGGATGATGCCTGCAGCCCTGTGGTGAGAACTGGTGAATGTCGCCACGTCATTTCTCCAGCCCACACGTGCTCCGAGGTCTGCTATGGAAGGATGCTGGCATGCCGAACGCAGTTGCCTCCTTTTGGTGGGGTGAAAGACTTTCTCAACATCATTTCATGGCTGAATTCCCAGTGCCCTTCCTTGGCCCGTCCCTGCCTGACTCTCATCCTAATGTTTGGGATGGCCACCCTAAGAAATTTTGAGGCCAAGCCCTTGTTGGAGGCCATCTGTCCCACAAATGCGTGTAGGCCTACGCACGGTCCTGCTGATGCTATGATGTGCGCATGTTGGATAAAACGATCCCTGAAATCAGAAACATCTTCAAAATAAAAAAGCCTGAGCATCTCCCGTGACTGCCCCATTCAGTCTGCAGCACTTCAGCTCCCCTCCCTCCGTCACTCCGATTCCTCTACCCACGTTGGACCATTTAAGCATTAATGAAGGCCAGATGCATGTTCTGCAAATGCAAGATCGCTGCATTTTGTAGTAGGCTCTGGCTTGGTGCCTCCTTGTCCTTCGAATCCTCAGTACAGCTAATAACAACCAGAGGCAGCCCTCCTCGGTCTGAGGTAGAGCCCACCTCAGCGGTGACGTCTCTGCGACCGCAAAGGATTTCTCGGGGACCTGGAGGGCGACCAGCTTTCGGCTGTCGAGCCCCAGGATCTGGTTTCGTCTCTCACCAGCATTGGCAGGGACGAGCTCGGCATGACTGAGCTGTCCAACAGGGAGGCGGCGAGCTAGGCCAGCGCTAGATTTCTAAGGGAGAAGGAAGGAATTCGGTGTATTTTGGTGCCTGGAAAAATAAGGGATGGATCGTACTAGCAGGAGCTGTCCATGTGGAGAGATAACAGGAGTGCTGGATAACTACTGTAGCTCGAGGTCTCATCAGCAGCTAACCCTCAGGGCAAGGATGGCTGGAAGTGAGACTGTGCCTTGCTTTTGTGCCATCGTCACAGCAACTTGTGCTTCCTTGCACAGAGCTGTTCTTCTTGGCCATCCCTGCTGCATCCAGCAGGTCATTGCAGGGCTCTTTGGCTGTCTACTTGCAGACACATGATGTGTGCCGGGGCTTCTCGAGCTCGACGTGGATGTGTGTGTGCAGGGCTAGAAAGGGACCGCTGGAACCTGCCAAACCGATTGTTGCTGTTTCTTGGAGTGAGAGAGACCATAAATCAAGTTTTTAGGCTGAAAACTCATTTTTATTCCCTTGGGGAACAGCGTGGGGTTTTGCACATGGTGACTGTTTTCCGTAGAGCATTGTCCCTTTACGGAAAGCTGGGGCTGTTCTGGGAGCTGGTGGGCATACATAACCTACGGCAAGGTGTCGTGTGTTACTCCTCACCGCTCTGCCATGGGCATGGGGAAAGGGCTGGGCCATTACTGTCATGTTCCTGACCCTAATTTGAGTTTGCAGTGATTTCTGGGGAGGCCCTGTAGTTACCTGTGGGGGGTTCATGGTGGATATTTCCATCACCCATCAGTCTCTGGCATTCTGGGTCTTGCGCAGCTCCCTAGCAGTGGGTGGGATTTCTGCAAAAAAAGACCCCCTCACCCCCAAACAGGCCCAGAGTTCTCAGATGTTCAGCACAGACCCTTCTCTCTTTTCCCCTTCTCTCCCCATCTCCTTCAAGCATACCTGTGGGTAGAGGTGGTGTTATTGGAGCAGCCTATTTGACTGCTATAATATTTTCCACTCGGATCCATTGACTTCTATTTCATGTTTTTGTTGGATCGACACCTTTTGAGAGCAGTTAAAGCTGCTTGTATTTGAATACTTGGCGACAGTGTGTCACTCTGCTATCTTTTCTTGATTTCACCTCTAGAAGGCAGCGATGATATGTCTATATGCAGTCACCCAAACGAAGTGTGTGTCTCTGTGGCCCCCTCGGTGGCTTTCCTTTACCAGTAAGTCTCTGTATACTGCCAGATGCACCCTAAAGCAACACAGCATGATTTTATAATGTGTTTAGGGCACATGCATAAAGGAGGTAGGGATTGCCATTTGTTAAGCCCTGCTCTCTTCTAAGGGAGAAGAGGTTTTGCTGCTGTGATTACAGAAGCAAAGTAAGGTCTTTGTTCTAAATGTGTTTCTTTTTTCCTTATCTGTGATGGCCTGGCATAAAATAAAATGAAAAAAAAAAAAAGTCAAAAGAGCTCCTCTGAGAGCTAATCTTCCTGAGTCTTCCTGCTAAACCCACTCACTGTCTTGTTTTGAACCCCCAAAGGTGGCACTGAGCCTGCAGTCCCTTCCTCCCAGGGTCTCTGGTTTGGTCAGGGGGACGTTCAGCTCCTGTGGGTCTGCCCCCCAGAGCTCTGGCCCCATATCCATCACCCTCTGGCTGAGGAAAAAGCAACCTGGGGGCAAACTAGAACTGCCTGACCAGTAGCAAACTAACAGAAAGGATAAATGTAGGACTTGTGATGCAGCTTTTCTCATTAAGATCATTACTTGTGTTTTATTTCCCTTTTTTCCCCCTCTCTGTTGAACCATTGGTATTCATGTAACTTCCAGGACTGAAGAATTTTAAAAGCAATTGACAGATAGATAGGGTTACACCCTCTGCTGTATGGTAGGAAATCATTTCATTTGCCCAGAAATGGAGTCCCTATAGGAAGAGAAAAATAGCTACATGAGCTGAGGTGAGAAAAAGAAAATAAAACCAGATCCAGTGAGGTGGGAATTATCATTTTGTGCTCACTGAACGTTGCCATCTCTTGTTGAATGTCAACACGAAGCTTGTGATGTTTGTGGATTTTATTTGAGACTTGTGGTCTTTATTTGAGCTCCTGGAATCAAGAGGCTGAATGAGATTCTCAGCTTTCTATTTATTTTTATTTTTTTTAGACTAGCATTTCCAGCTCTCTTGATCCTGGAAGAAAACAACTTCACTTGAAAATATGAAGCCTCGAGGGTCCAAATAAGAAAACAGATGAAAAATACTCCAAATACTTTTGGGTTGGTTAAGTCTTATTATTTTGAAGGCTATATCATTCTGTTCTAGGGCCACACACAACATTTTTGAAAGATTAAAACTGGCAACACTCATGCTTTTTATCCAAGGGATTTTACAAAGTGCGTGAATTTTAGTGGCTATTGTGAATGTGGGTGTGGGGGGGTGATATTGCAAGTAGCCCCTTGCAGGCCTGTGGACTTCTTGGGCAAGGCAGCACGCAGTCCCTGCCTCGCAGAGTTCATGAACCAGGCATGATAGGAGTCTGCAGCACTGCTTTCCCCTCTCCTGTTTTCTGTTACCCATCTATAAGGAAGGGAGGGAGTGAATTGCCTGTGAAGTGCGGGAGAGAGGCAGGAATTTAAATCCAATTTGCTGCAGCTCTTCCCGTGACCCACCTACAGAGCAGCACTGCGGCGGTGGGAGAAGCAGCAAGGCGTTTAGCGACACGATGGTACCCTGCCCGTGGGACAGCAAGCCCAGACGGGTGTCGTGTGGGGTAGAGCAAGGGTGAGAAGAGCTCCTGCAAACGGAAAAACAGGGGCTAGGCAACACCAGTCACAGACACTCCCCCTGACCATGGTGGTTGCTGTTGTTGTTGTTTCTGCATTTAAAACAATATGCAAGGAACCATCCAGTATCCTAGGGCTTTTGTTTATCTAGATTTTTACAAGGAAAAAAAAAAGAGAGAAAAAGAAATGAGAGGGGAAACACAAGCATTCCTTCCAACCAGAAAGTCATGAGTTTTGATTCAGTCTAATTACACAAGTGATATTTTTATAACCTCTGTGAAGTCTCCTTGCCTTCTTGGTGTGTCTCCATTGTTTATGTGAAAGTGGCCAGGTAGCCAAGGCAAAGCAACGTTGCGAGAAAAATTCCCTTTGGCCTTGGAATACGCTGCATTCTCTTTTTGGCTTCATAAACAAGCCTGTTTTCCTGCTTTCATACCTCTCAGGTTCTTTTTTTTGTTGCTTCTTCCTCTAAAGCAGAGTTACTCACACTGTGCCCAGCTCTGGGCCCTGCTGGCAGCTTGGTGGCATCCCTTAGGCGTGCACGAAATAACGGCTCCAGGTCTCCAGTGTATGAAATCACTACTGCTCCTCCCTTTTGGTTTGCAATGAGGAAGTGTGACCTGTGGGGTAAGGGGTCCCCAGCCTTGGTTGTGCCCAGAGCGCACACAGATATGTGTAAATGGGATAACTAACGGGCAGGGGTGTCTCTAGGAAGGGAACGCCCAATTTTCTCATTGGTTTTACAGCATTAGGAAGGATCCCTCTGTAGCTTCAGCTGGCAAGTGTTCTGCAGTTGCTGGGCCCTGCTCGGCCTTGGATGAACACAGGCAGTGCTCAGCGTGCTTGCAAACCGGCCTCCTTGCAGTTGTCACAGGTGACGGCTGGCCTTCACATCCCTCTCCTTGTACTGTTATCAGTCTGAAGTGCTGATCCTTTTGGACCCGTTTTATGCTATGTTGACTCAGACTGCAACACTAATTTTCTGCCAGGCCAGATGTGGGATGCTCCTTGCATCCCGCTGCTGAATGCTCTCCCCAGCTCGTGCTGCTGCCCCTTGCTTATGCTGCCCTAGGGCAGTAGGGCACAGCCCGGGCTCTTGGCACTAGGACCCACCTGCAATAAGATCATCAGGATCGTTGTGTCCCCTCTCTGCCTCTCAATCTACCTTTGCAGAGTGCAAGATATTTGAGAGAGGCTTCAAGAACTGGCCTTGACTTTGCTTGCTCACTTACTAATACAGTGCCAATAGCTATCGCAGATGCTTGTTGCCTCATGCTTGTTGCTCTTAAGCTATTTCCTGTTGCGTTATTAAAACAAGAACTCACTCAGAGATGCATTGCCCCTTGGTTAGTCCCTTCCTCAAGTATTTGAGCACCATGGTCACTTTAAAGGGATGCTGCTTGGACCTCCCTGTCCAGGTAACCACCGTGCTGCTGAGAAATTTGGAGAGCCCCAGGGTGAAATAGAAATCCTGTGAATGGGTCTGACTGGTTGCTTTGGGTAGCAGCAGCTCGAAAGCAAGCCTCTCTGCCCCTTCCAGCCTTGGGAGAAATGAGCCGAGCTCCCAGCTGGTGAGCGATTAGCGCCGGGCTCTTGCACGGCGGCCATCAGCTCCAGTCTGACACTTGTGTGCTCTTCCCACATCGACTGATGTCACTCCGTGTTTATGGTGAGCTGTCATCCATACATCGCATGTTTGGAACAAGCGGTCCTAACTCTCCTCCTGGGTGGTGGTTTGGATGATGTGGAAATAAGTGGATGTTCTCCAAGTGTGATTTTGTCAGGGGACTGCCTGGGGAATGACCCAAAGCTTTTAGCAGAGCCACGGGGAGCGGTGAAGGGTAGGCTCAGGAAAGAGAAAAACACAGAAGAGAGGAGAAAAGAGATTGGTAAAGCTTCAAAGATGACACTGGGGTTCCTGGGCTTGGACGTGGAGCTGAGGGTGCATGTGAAGGAAGGCAAAGACTCGCTTAGGAATACGGGAGAAGCAGGCTGTTCACCTGGGAGGAGTGCACACCTTGAGGAGTCCACCAACAGGAAGATTCAAGAGAGGCCATGGTGGGAAGAGGTGGAAAGCTGGTATGAGTCAGGGGTGAGGAGAGCCAAATTCGGCACTGCTTTTAAGCAGAGGAAACTCCGCTGACATCTTATAGCTTCAGGCAAGTACCAGCAAAAACATCTGGGCTGGATCTTGATCGGTATAAATCTGCTCGGGGGCCACTGGCTTCAGCAGTGCCACACCGATTTACGCATGTGAAAGGTTCAGCCCTCTGCTTGCTTCCCTGCTTTCAGCCCTGCCTGCTTTTGGGGTCCCATGGAGCACTCTGGCTGAATTTGTGGGGGTCAAGGCAGAGGGTTTCCTGGTAAATGAGAAAAACACTGTCCTTCCATCCCGCTTCATCTGCCTGGGATTTCCGACTGAAAGGCACTGACTAATTCCATCTGGCAGGCTGACCACGCTTCAAAGGCTGCAAATCCTGAGACTTTTAACTTACAAACAAAACCATGCATTAGAAAAAAAAAAAAGAGAGAGAGAGAGAGAGAAAGAAAGAAAAAAAAAAAAGAAAGACAGCTCTCCCGAGGGACAGTCTCTGCGAAATCCAAAACAAGGTCTCAGCGCCTGCCCTGGTGCTCCGGCTGACGCCAGTGTTTTTTCTGCCCCTTTTAAAAGCGAGCTGGAGCGTTCCTGACTCCTCCGTTCGACACCTCTGGCTCCCTTATTCCCCTCGGTGAGTGGGGCGGGGGGAGGAGGCTGGAAGGGAACGGCCAGAGCAGAGGAGGAAAGAAATGCCTGGTATTGATCCACCAGGGCTGGCCAGACTGCAAGAAATTCCGGTTCGTGAAAAATGTTGCGGTTGAGAACATTTGTTTTCGTTCCACGGTGGGATGAAACCAAGGCTTTCTGGAAGGGAGGGAGAGGAGAGGAGCAGGAGAAGAAAAGTGACCCTTTTTTTATTGTTGTAGGGATGGGACGGCCTCGACAGCCTCCCCGTGGTACGGGTGCCCGCAGCACGGGGCTGGGGTGCCAGCCCTCAGCCGTTAGCCTCCCGCATGGAGGCCGTGTTCCTCCAGGTGGGCAAGGCAGAGGCTGGGGTGAAGCCCCCCTAAAGATAAGGAGAGAGCCCTCCTTCCATCTCTAGCCCGTCATACGCTCATGGCAGGGCGGAACCTGCAGGAGACCTCCAGGGCTGTGACCTGCCCCGTGCCACTCGTGGCAGTGCCCGTGCTTTGTGACCTTGCTGAATTTTTGCCTGCTGAACTGGGCAAGGACTCCCCAGCAGGTGTGAGGAGCCAGCGCCGCAGCTGCGGGGAGGTGACGAGGGTCCCCTGCCCTCAGCACTGTGAAGGAGGGAGGCCCTGACCCAGGGTTTGTACAAAGAGGAGTTTGGAGCGATTACAAAAAAATAATGGACTTAGACGTTGCTCTTCCCTTTAAAAATGAGCTCGCTGTCTTTTTGCACAGCCCCTCCGGTCATGGGTAATGGGAATTCCTTGCAGGAAAGAGTAGGAGGAGGTGAAAACCAGAGCAGGACCGGGCCTGGAAGGCTTGAAGGTGTCAAAGAGTAGGACACAGATGTAGCAGACAGCTCTTGTGCCTTCCAGGCAACTCCTGCAGCAGGGTGAAGGAAGATGTGGGTGATTAAACACCATCTTTGGGCATGGTAGTGTGATCTAGCTCTTGTGCATCTCTCCCGAAGTCAGGGAGCGAATCCCATGGGGAATGGGATGGGGCAGTCCTGCCTCCCACCTCCTGCCCGGCCCCTTGGCAGCTCTGCCCCCTTCTGCCCTCAGGAGCTGCCTCGTTTGTTTTCCAGGAGGTAAAAATCCTTTCTGGACGTCAGCAAGCGAACTATGCAGGGAAAAATAGAGGGGAAAAAAAAAAAGTGTCTGCCGTGAGTCAGAGGGCTCCTCCGGGGGGCTGTGGGATTGCGGGGAGAGGTGGAGGAGTGTGGCTGCTATAGGCAGGCCTATGTACCACTAAGCCACAGGCATGAGGTTTTGGAGCTCGCAGGCCTAGGAGCACAATGGGACCTTCATCAGCTCTTTCCAGGGCAGGAGGGCTTGCAATAAAACCTGAAGTGTCTGGTATTTTGATTGTCAAAGGCCACATCTTCCAAAAGGGGAACGCCTCGGAGCAGCCGAGGAAGGTAGAGCCGAGGCTGCCGCGTGGAGGCTGCTAACAGAACAGGCTTATTTCTCCAAAGGGGATTTCCTGGCAACAGCTGCAGCCTATATCCAAAGCTTTTTCATAAAAGAAGAGGCCTGGCCTCTTCATCTTCCCCTGGAATGGCACTGGGGGGCATCCCTTCTTACTGAGGAGGATTTCCTACCAAATGGGACCAACCATGGCTGCTGCATGGAGTAGGCAGGCTGGGAGCAGCTCTTGGGCATCTTCTCCTGAAGATCTGGGCTGTCTCAGCTTGGCAAGGTGTTCGTAATGCCAGCCGGTGCGGTTTGGGAGCATCCGGAAGCGTACAGCATGTTGTGGGCTTCCCAGGTTATGTACAGCTTCTTGTGCTCTGTATCCTGCTGATAATAGACAGGCACTGGTTGCCCCCAGTGAGGACCCAGATGGGACTCACCACCAGGGCTAGGTGTTTACTGTGCTGTCCCTGGTGCCTTCACCATGTGTAAAATGGCACCAAAGTAGGCTTCCTTGCTCTTTTTTTTCGCATTGCCTTTAGTAGTAGGTCCCCCCTGGCTCGTCCCTGTGGTGCAGATGAGCCAAAGGGTAGGGGAATGTCATTTCCCTGGTCTTACTGTTTTCCTACACAGCTCAAAGCTCACTCTCCTCCCCACACCCAAGTCTGCAGATGTGCATCTCCGTGGGCTGCCCTGGAAGGAGTCGCTGTGATCTGTTTTAACCACTTGACAGCCCCCTCATTATTTATGGGAAAGCCAGGCCTGGAGCCTGCAGAATGTTACAGTGAGGGATACGTATCTGTGTGTCCTATAGTGCTGGAAGGCTTGGTGGAGTTCCTGCAAAGCTCTTGGCTTCAGAAAGCCGCTTTTCAGGCACATTTTTCCTTGTAACCCAATTCCAAGTTAGCTAGCGACTCCCTTCCTCCCTCACTCTTTCTCCTCAAGAGGGACGGTCATTTTGACAAAAACACACACTTGTCTTCATGCCACATTCCCCTCTTAAAGGGAAAGGGAGGTGACATACTGCACCTTGAAGAGCAAAAGCAAGTCAAGGCAAGGTGGAGTTGCCTCCTTGCATCCTGGCTGAGGTGTAAATAGGACGAGTAATACTCGGAAGTTGTTCAGCATTTCCTAAAACCCCGTGTTCAGTTTCTTATGACTTTGCCAGCCTCTAACCCTTCTTCTTGGTGCTATGCATGTGAATTTTGGGGAGGATGGTGTCAGCTGAAACGGCTCAGCCATTCACAAGAACGAAATAGGGGAAAATAGGTTTGTTTGTTTGGTTGGTTTTGTCTGAGATGAGCTTCCTCCATCCTCTCCAGAGAATGTTCATGTTCAATCGTGTTCCAGAGGATGTTCCATGTTCAATCAGTTCATTCAAAACGTAGGTACCCAATGGAGGAGAAATGAATTGCACCCATGACAGAGTTTAGAAAAGTTGGTTGAAGAGGACTCCTCATTCGTAGGGCTAAGGAAGAACCTGCTGCTATTCCTGTGAAGACACGACTGTGTTCAGCCATGTTATATGTTTTAAAGGAAAAAAAAAAATAAAAAAATCTTGGTTTGTTTGCGGTGGTGAGTTTGGTAAATCCTCTGTTGGGTCCATTCGAATTGTGATTGTTGCAGTGCTTGTCCCAAAACCAGGAGGGTGCATTTCATCCATGAACCTTCCCAGCGATGCTCACGGTCCTATGAAGCCAGAGAGGAGGTTAAAAGGCTGTCTGACCCTCCGCTGACCTTGGTGGCTCCAGTTCGGCTGGTGTCTAGGAGGCAGAGAGGAGATACACAACCAGGTGGCTGGTTGGGCAAGAGACATCGGGCTGCTCGGAAGAGGTTCAAAATTCAGGAAAGACCAAGCACAAGAGGACTGGAAGTTACTTGTGGAGGCAGCAGCGCAGAAGGAAGCAGAACAAGGACAGGCTTTGGGAGACGGGCAGAAAACTTCAGGCTTGGATGGGGACCAGGGAAGAATGATCTGGGTTGTCCTGTGGAAAAAACTGGCTGTGTCACAATGACCATGTTCAGGGGAAGCAGTTACTGCTGCGTGAATGACCTGGATTTTGGCACTGGCAGGGCTTCCAGCTCCTGGCATATAACATCCTTTGTGGGTATAACACTGTATGGAGTGAATGTATTTTTTCATCTGGATTTTTCTCTCTGCTCTATTTCTTGTGCTAACCTTTCCTTGGTGTTTTTTTCTCTGCTGCTTTTTCCAGCCTTTCATGTGCAGATTTGGGCCCAAGAAGGTTTCTGCTGAACTCCCAAACATATGCTGTTCGAGCGGTTTGAAATATCGAGTGAAATGTGTTCATCTTTCACTAGCTGGAGTAAAGATACAGAAGAAGAAGGTTTCCAGGAAAAATACCCTTACGTCTGAGGAATAGCCTATCATCTGTTTACCAGGACATAGTCGTTTCCTCCTGGCTGCTAGCCACTGAATTGCGTATCCGCATCATGCCTGGATCTTTGTCTCCATGATAATCCAGCAAACGGTTAAAATATAGGGGGCTTCAACAGCAGAAGGTCCGTCCCTGATCTTCTAGCTCAGTGAGACCAAGAACAGTCTGTTTTAAGGTCCAAGGGAGCTTGACTTCCAACACCTGCCTAAGTGCTGTTGTGCTTTCAGTTGCAGAGGAAGTCTTCCCTCCACAGGAGGTATTTCTGGGTGGGATTCTGTAATTCCACAACTGTGGGATTCTCTAATTCATGTGCCCTCTGCAAGAGCTGGGCAGAAAGTGGCCTTGTGCTTCTGCTGGCCTCCGAGTCTATACCTTGATTTTTGTCTCTATCCGGCACCGCCTTTCAAAGCTGGGCTGATACCACATGTAGCTCTTGGACAACCTCGCCTTTTTACGCACTTGCTGTTCCGTGACCCTCTGGCAGAACCGTCTGCCCCCATTATTCATCCTGACACGGTCTGTAACAGACAGAGCTAACCTGTGGGAGCCAGCTTGCAAATTTCCCTGAGGCTGTCAAAGAAAAAGCTGTGTGCAAGCATAAGCACATGCGTGCAAACACCTTTTCTATGTGTTTTCACATGCTGTGTGTGCACGGGTGTATTTATGCACGCTCATCTGCAAACACACACGTTTTTTGAATACTTGTTTTGTGTCCTACTGGGTGAAAAGCTGAGAATGGAAAATGCGTCGATAAACATAAGGGAGCTTTTCAGAATGTTTTATTTGACGTTTCAGCTTGCAGCTGCTTTCCAGTGTTAGGACAGGATAGGGAATGGAAGAGGGAAGGTAAATGGGAAAGCAAGGGGAATGGGGAAGAGAAAATGGAAAAGAAGGAAAAAGAGAAAGGGAGGGGGAAAAAAGTGGAGTGGAGAGGGAGAGGAGAGGAAAGTAAAAAGGGAAGGAAGGGAAAAGAAAACGGGAGAAAAGAAATGAAAAAGAAAAAGAAAAGGCCCGGATAGCAATGATCCAGAGCTTGTATACCTTAAAATCTGAGAGGTCCAAGAGTTCTTGACCTGCATTCCCCGTTTCAGAAGCAGAGTGCAATAACACACCATGGTTTGTTTAAAACATGGCAACTCAAATCTAATGTTTCAGAGAAATGTTTCGCAATGGTGCTGAGGAGAGAAAGCTAAAAGATTTAAGCTGTTCCCCGTTACTATCTCCCTCCCTCTGCCTTTTGGCATGCTTGGAATCAAACCCACTCGCTTCTGAAACAGCCAGTAACATTGCTGTTTTGATGGAGTAAGGCTTGAATTAAAACATCAGTAAAAAAAAAAAAAATCCTCAAATCCGCTGAGACAGGATGCTGGGATTTATAATACAGCAGGGTTTGCAGGCTGCCTGGCTTGACATCTCCTGTGCAGAGTGATGGGAGCGCGTGCTGCAGAGTGGCTGCAGGGGGACAGTCGTCACGTGGGGCTCCGTCTCGTTCCGAGGGGGTTTGATTTCTGTTTGACTTTTCTTTCCTTTCGTTTCGAAGGAGCAGAGTCAAGTGCTCCAGTGCAGGGTCTGGTGCATTAACGGAATAAACAGTATTGTGGACATGCTGGCAGACTCTCAGTTTGACTTGGCTTCACTGGTCTCCAAAGAGTGATATTATTGGTTATTTATGAGTATTCGGATGACCTTTGAGCAGTGGGGAAAATGTTTATGAATCTAAAAGCTTCACAAACTTTAGCACAAAAGCTTGTTTTGTCCAAAAAAATGTGAACTGTAAGCGACTTCTTCATTATTCAGCCGTGCTTATCCTCCTTCTTTAAAAGCCTTTGGTCATCATTTGAGATGTAGGATCAAACCGTGTAGTGCAGATGAGCAGTGACGTGCCGTGAACAACTAAAAGTGAAAATCCAAGTGGGAAGCACGCGAGGAACTCCAAGAGAGCAGCTGGTTTTGTTCAATGGGCTGGTGAAGGCTGAGTTATTCAAAGAAGTCAAAGGGAGTTAGGTACTGCTGACCCATTATGCTTGTGGACTTCCTCGCCCGCAGGGGTGTACTTTTGAAAGTTGTAGATTCACTTGGGAAAAATTAGGATCCGTTTGTGAACAATTTGTAAGTGGAAGGAAAAAAAAAAAAACACAACCAAGCCGGCGGCTGAATTTCCAATCAGTCCTACTGATAATGAATAACTTCTGCAGTTCTGCTTTTTGAAACAAACTTGGTGTTGTCCATTTCGTGGCGTGTCATTTCAGGAAATTGAAAATACATGGGGGAAAAAAACCCTCATTTGCTTCAGTTTGCAAGTCAAAAATTAATTGTTTTCTGTCTTTATTTTTTTTCCTGTACTTTTTATATTTCTGTTACTGAAGTCTCAGCATGATTTGAGTGCTGTTCCAGGGTCAGTGTTTGCAGCTAGATAAAAGGTTCACCACTAGTGATTGGTGCATCCTACCTGCAAAAAGACTGATCCCTTTTTACATGCTGTCTTAATGTTAAGTCGTGCTCCCTTTGCCCATTGCAGACAAAGCCTAAAAAATGTCACACGGGGGATTTGTAATGTTTAGTGTGTCACTCCCCCAGAGAAAGCCAAGAAATGCTGGCTATTTAACTTCCTTGCACCTGGCTTCAGCTCCCGGAATAAATCAGAGCAGCCTAAAGCTTTTTATAAATTACTCCTGCTTCTCGGTGACTCCTGGGGAGTCAGGCAAGGATCAAAGGAGAATACAAACAGCCCAGCCTCAGCTCCTTTCCCTTTTTTTTGCAGCTGATGCTAAGGTTAGGTGTCACTGTGGTGGCTCTGTGCCAGTATGGTTGCTTTTCCTGGGGAAGATCCTTCACCTGTGATGTAAGACAGCCTCGCCTGGCTGTTTCATGCTGCCAGGGGCTTGTTCCAACACTCTGCCTCTACGTTTCTGAAGATGGACTGCAAAGTTCAAACAACGCTAATCCTGTTTAAGGCACTCTGGGGTCCTGTTTGTGGCCCACAGTGCTTAGCAGAGTTTCCTAGGGCAGGATGGATTTGATGCTCGTTATGCCAGCGTATGGCAGGACAGTTCTACTCCCCTGGTGGAGCTGGCTGGTAGGACAGTACCCAGAGGGACAGCAGACCCTGGCCTGATGTTCCTCTTATCAGTGGTGCAATTGCAGTGCTAGTGGAAATTAGGCACAGCCAGGTACCACGAGGATGGATGCAGTGTCCGTGCTCTTAATCATGCATTATGTAGCTAAAAGAAGGGGAAGGAAAGACAGTCTTGGGTGAACATGTCCACTTTGTTATTCTGATGTATGTGCATGAGTGTTCCTCTTCAAAGCCCTGTCCCAAATACTTGTCCCTTTTAGGTGCCAGTGGCCGTAGGGTTTGAGCAACCTGTGACCTGCCATCAGAAAGATGCAAAATAGTTTCTTGGGAAATTCAGGGTTGTCAGTTCCAGGGTAATTTTCCCATGTTTGGTGTTTCTTTTCTCCAAAGACTGAACTCTTGGAGTCATGGGATTTATATAAGACCTGTAAGTCTGAGCTGAAGAAAACACACCAAGCCCCACCCTTATACATGCAGTTTGATGGCATAAACCTGAAAACCTCAGAAAAACAGAGGGAAGAGAAAGAAAGGTCTGTCTGTTGGGTTTTTTAATAATAAAAGGCTTGTGATTATTTAAAGCTGGTCTCTCAATATTTTGAGCATGCCTCGTCATCTTTGGGTGCGTGGAGCTGGCAAGGCCAACCAGGCACCTATAAAATGCCTGGAATGCTCCCTAGCACAGCCCTCGCTATAGGCAATTTAATAAAACCTGGGGTATGACTCTCAGCTACCTTTCATAGCAAGGTTCAAAAACCTCTCCAAAAAGACCCCTTTCTGTTACATTCAAGTCGTGCTTTCCACGAGGGACTCTTGCCATGGAGTTATTCATGCACTGCTGTGGTTTGATCTCCCTCTCTTTCAATGCCCCATCCACTGACTTCTGCACGGGTGTCCAAACGAGCTCTAAGAACTAGAGTGAGGAAAACAAACTGGGAACTGATAAAAAGAGGGAAGACCCTGCGTTTCTGGGTGTCTGCAAAAAAAGGGGGACTAGAGGGGGGGAAATGCCATTTCCAGTGTGTCTCAAGGCTTGTCCCACAGGATGAGAAGCTGGTTGGAGGATTTGGTTTGGTTCACAGCTGCTGGGATTTGCTTGTTGGTGCAGAGGGGGAAGAGATGGGGGAAGAGAAGCAGAAAAGGATGGGAAGGAAGAGAGGGAAGGCTGTGATGGTTTTCTGGTGGTGCCCGGGCTCCCCACAGCCTCTGTGGTCGGGCTGCCCCAACTCTCTCAGCCTCTCTCTCAGCCTCTGCCAGCCATGGCTGGACTGTGCCCACAGCATCAGAGCAGATTGCCTGGTACATATTTAAGAAGAGAAGTTTAGATAGATGGAGGTAGTTTAGTTTAATTTCCAGAGATTCTGGACTCTTTATATGTCAGGAAGAACTGTTTCATGATGAGAGTGGTGCTGGAACAGGCTGCCCAGAGGAGCTGTGGATGCTCCATCATGGAAGTGCCCAAGGCCAGGCTGGATGGGGCTTTGAGCAGCCTGGGCTGGTGGGAGGTGTCCCTGCCTGTGGCAGGGGGCTGGACTAGATGATCTTTAAGGTCCCTTCCAACCCAAACCATCCTATAATTCTATGAATTTAGGCTGGATTTGGTACTGTTTGGCACTGCCATTATTGTGCACACAAGTCGCTGCCCCTTCTGGCTGCCATCCCCACCTCCACGCCATGGGCACCTACTTCTCTGCTGGTGGCACTCGAGGACTAGGAACCGCAGGCTGAACAAGAAGACACAGCTCCTTCCTCCTCCTCTGTCCATGAGTCTGTCCCCGTGCAGCTGGCATTCGCCTTGGGAGCGTCTCCCTTGTGTTGCTCTACCCCCGTTAGTGACAGGAGAGAACAAACAGCCTTGGGCTGCCAGCAGTGCCTAGGAGCACTGCCAAGTTTCCCTGCTACTTGCCGCTGTCTGCGAGGGAAGTCTCGTGCCACTTGGCTCTCTTGTTCCTCGTTGGCGTGCCATGGTGTTACAAAGAATTCAGAGGCTGTTCTCTGCCTCGCTGGTTCACTGCCGTGCCTTGCAGTGGCAGAGGGTCTGCATTCGGTGGGTTTTGTTCCTCTCCTCTCCCCTGGCAGACGCTGCCGGACAGCTTTCAGAAGTTACACCCTTGCTACAGACTTGTAGCGTGGTGGAAATGGCTGTTGTCAAGGTTTTTAGTCTCTCTGACTGTCAAAGCTCTTCCACTGGTAGTTACTCAGGACAGCTGTGGAGGAAACCATCCCTTACTTTCCTTTCAGGCCCTTTGTATTTGTGTATAATAAACATGTTGGCTAACTGGGGCCTGAGAAGCACAACGTGGTAAGTGCTGAACCCAACGAAGCCCACTTAAAGCACTGGCAAGGTCTGGCTGCACCTTTCGGGGTGACTTCCAGGCGCCACATGGATGCCAGTGAAGCTACCTGGGCTTGATGCTGCCGTAGCTGCGGGGGCGCTCGGGCAAAGTCCATTCAAATGTCAGAGGCTGGAACTGAAATCCTGGTGTCCATGAAGAGCTTTCACAGGCCAAGAGGCATCAGGACTTGGGATATGCAAAGGCACGTAGCTCTGCAAGTATGCCCTTCCAGATCACCTTGCATACGGCGCTAGGACACGGGAGGAGAGAGGTTTCTTCCCCAGCAGCTTGGGATTCACATGCGGCAGCTGAGAAAGCGATCTGCCTTGTTTACAGGCAAGGGATTTGTGCATGCATGCATCTGACTACATGCTGGCATCAGTGTGACTGCTCGCCGGGTCCGTCTTTGTGCAACGTGCTTTTCAGGTGTTGTTTTGCTTTTTATTAGAACAAACTGGCAGTGAAGGAGATGGGGATGGTGTGTGATGTGTAACTGGGGCAAGGGAACTGGTGGTAATTCCTTCTTTAATCAAAACCAGCTTCAGGAGAGGCAGAAAAGACCTTGATATACCTCTCTTGCCCGCAGAGTACTCTGCACTGCCCCCTTCTTGGATCAAACCCCAGGTTTTGTCGTAGTCAAAAATGCTTGAAGACTGTTTTCCCCTGCATCTGCCAGGTATCTAGCCTCGTTCTCCACCACTGGGAGCCACACTGAGGAAAATTTTATCTAGCCCTACCTTTGTTGTTTGACCTGCAGAGCAAGGGATTTGTTATTTGAGGATTTCTCAGGGCGGTTTTCTGCCTGTGAAGTCTCGGGGAATTGCAAGTCAGTTATCTTCAGGCTTTGCAAGCTTCCTGCACGAGCTCCCATCACTAACCTTGGTGCTGCCCAGACCTTTAGATGCTTGTGGCCAGAAGCAGCCAGGAAAGTCACTTGGTCTGATGCAGCGCGGCACTGAGCACAGAGCAAGGCACATCTCCACAGGGGTCACGCAGTCTCTTCCTCTGTTTGTCCTCGGCATCTGCGCAGCGGGGCCAGGCAGAAAAACATCCCTGTCTGGGGTGCTGGGGGAAGGATGCTGTGCTGTGGTAAGGTGAAGGGAGCTGGGGGACATGGCTGGGTAGGGTGCTGCTGCAGAGGGGCTGAGATGACTCTAGGGACAGCAGACAGCTCCCCACTCCAGCATCGGCACAGTGAGGGCTTTTCCCAATGCTGCCTTCTCCTAGGGGTGCGTCTCCCTGCTTCGCCGGCTCATTTCTTAACCTGCTCCCAAAGCCTCTCCCTTTTCCTTTCTCTTCCCCCCACGGCATTGTTTCTCCTCCCCTCCCTGGGAGCCCATTACAGCTTTAGGAGCCAGTGCAGCGGCCGTGCCTCCGCTCTGCGCTCAGGCGGGCAGGGGCCAGTGCAGGCAGGTGAGCCGGGGAAGGGGGGTAATAGGGTTGTTTAGTCTGGATTACTGAGGATTTTTTTTTCCCCTGGGAGGTAGCTGAAGGCAAAAGGATCTCAGTGGAGAGGGGAAAAGGGGGAGCGACGTGTCTCCTGTTGAGAAGAGCTCCCGTGGGGCTGCCACAGAGCTCTCTGCCTTCCTCGGTCCGTATCCACTTTGGTGGGAAATGAGGGTTAACAGCACACCCAGGGACAGCACAGGGGGGAACAGCCCATCCCATGGAGTGGAGACACTCATCCAGACCTGCCAGCTTCCTCAAAGGCAGGGCAGGCAGCCTGCTCAGTAAGGACAGCTGGGTGGAGAGAAGCAGAGTCAAGCAGGGCAGAGACAGCGGGGCCGGAGCTTGGGAGGAGAGAAGCAGGCAAGCTGTGAGCTAACCCCAGCTCCACCACTGGCTGCCTGGGGGATATTGGGTAAGTCACCTGTGTGCCTTCCTAGCCTCTCCTCCCTTGCCTGCCAGCAGAGCAAATTCTGCTCCGAGTGTTGCTGGGTGCTTTGGGCTTTTCTGTATGCTGGTCCTTTAGCGCTGGCTTTGGGCTGTGCTGCAAACGCCCCTGCGCCGAGGCTTTTGGCAGCACCACGATGCCGAGAGCGGTAGCAGCACCTGCCTGCCCTCGGTCGTGTCCATGCAACCCGGGGGGAGCTTCTGGAGGTGCCTGGCCAGGGACGCAGCCCTTGGTGTGCTGGGGGAGAGGAGGAGGCAGTTGGTGCAGACCTTAAAGCAGAGCCTGTGCCCTGAGGTTCGGGGTCACACGGGGACTAATTAGTTCTAATTGGCCAGGGGGTCGCGGTCATTTTCATGCATTTTCACCTGCTCCTTGCACCCAAGCTCTGTCCGCATTAAGAGATTAAATACAAGTCCTGGCTCCCTGTCTTGAGCGCTCTGTGCCTGAGCTGCAGCTGGGCGAGGGGAGCGTACAGATGCGGGGTACCACCAGGCTGGCTGCAGGCAGGGCAGCGGCCCGCAGAGGAGAAATGTCTCCTGTGCTCTGTCCTTACTCTCCTTCCTCCACTTCTCTTGCTGGCCACCGCAGGAGCCGGATAAGGAGGTGGATGGACCTTTACTGTGAGTTGGTCTGGCCGTCCTTGTATTGCCACCTTAGCGATGCAGCTGTGAAAGTCCCGAGCATCTTCGACCCTATTTGCTCCAAATCTCTCAGAGGGAGCCCACAGCCATTGAAGAGTTCTGGCAGCCTGACGTGGAAGTGTGGGTTTTAATACCCAAAGCCGCCCCCCGAGGTGTGTTGCACAACTCCCCTTGCTTTCCCAACGCCCTGCTAGCCCTACCAGTGGTCTCACGCACACGATGTCCCCCCTGGCCGAGCAGCTGAGACGAACGGGCCACCCATGGCTGGCTGGAAGAGGCTTCGCAGGTCTGTCTTCCCTCCCCTGAGCTTGCAGCACCCATGCTGACCTTCCCAAGGGTGCTGTGTACGTGTGGGGCTCTGGCTGCCCAGGGACAGAGGTTGGAAGAGGATCATTTGGGGAAGGAAATCCCAGGACTGCAAAGGGTTTGCTGCCCCCCTATGGATTTGACCGGCGCGGCTTGGGCCAGGGCACCAGGGTGGAGGAGGTGGTGGCTGGGGGAGCTCCACCGGCCCCTCGTGTCCTCCTCGTTCAGGCTCTCCCTGTGCTCTCGTGCGGCTGGATAGGTTGGGGTCTGGGCTCCCATTCAACCAATTGCATAAACCCAGCAGAACAACAAGGGTTCCCCAAAGCGGCTCCGTCTGTGTAGGGCGCGTGTTCCTCAGGACTCCCTTGGTCGTGCTGTGCTTTGCCGGAGTTTGTGCCAAACCCAGCCCCGTGGTTTATAAATAACATTTGGGTGGGACAGCTCTATTATTTACCTAGGAGGCAACGTTGTCTGGTAGGCAGAGACAAATGGCTGGATGTCTGGGGCGAGGTGTTCTCTTCTCCTCTACCGCTGCATTGTGTAGTACCTCCTGCTGCCTCAGTTTCCCTGCTGGTGAATCAAGAGTAATGAAAAACAGCTCATGATAACTTCTGCAAGGCTTCGTTACTTTAAGGATCTCAGTAAGGACTTTCCTCCAGAGTCCTTGAGCAATATAATTCTAAAGCAGACCAAATATTTGCAGCTCTTGGTTGGTGACCAGACCTTGAGAAGCTATTGACACAGAAATCTGTAGTAAAGGGCATTCTGGAAGACATACGGTGGTGGCACTGATACGTTGCTGGCTCACCCGTTACTCCTTGAAAAAAATATTGCACACTCCATTCCCCTGCATTTTCAACCCTGCTGGCTCAGTCAGTGCTTTTCGTTTCAATGACAGCTCAGTGCCAGGTGTCTTTGCTTCCTGGCTCTGTACATTAATGATTTCTTAACCTACACAAACAACTGTAACACATAAGGAGAGTCACCTCGCATAGTTCTGCTTTTTAAAAAGAAGTCAAACCTTAGAGATTTTCTTCAGCTTTTGGGAATCCACATTCAAATAATCCTGCACATCACGGACTAGTGTGGGCTAGGAGACATGGAAGCTGTGACAGTCTCATCTGGGACAGCACAAACTTCAGGGGATGTGAAAAAACAAAGTGGCATCAAAACGCTTCAACCTCTGACTGCAACTGGAAGCAGCATGGTGTGACGGAGCACTGTACTGGCATAAGGATAGCAGCCTCCAAACCTTCCTTTTCTTTCCACATTTCCCATAGGAGGGAATGGTTTAATACCTTGGGCAAAGACTGTCTGATAGGCTGTCAAGTACCACAACTGTGTTTTAATTTGCTCCTTTAGGATGAACAAGAAAATGACCAGAAAACTGGGGTTCAGAAAACTAGGAACTCTCTGCAGGAGAAGATCACCTTTTTGCCATCTGCCTGAGCCATCCCAGGCCCAACAGGGGTGGTGTTCCCAGATGACGTGCTGCACCGAGCAATGCAGGTGTCAGGAACCTCAGCTTGCTGGGGGACTCCTTGGACTTCTCTGATGGGTACTGGAAATGTCCTCCCACCCTAAGCTGAAGGCCTAGAGCCATTGCATTTCAGTCAATGACAAGTTTTATATCAGCTGCCCATTAAAACTTGGAGTTCCATGTTTTTTTTTCTTTCTTTGTTTTTTAAAGGCTAGATCCTTGGTTGGTGTGAATCCCTGCGGTTGCACTGACTGTCTTGCAGCTAAGCTAGGTTTCTTCCGTTAGGGAAACCAGCCTGAAGAACTTAAAGGAGCTTGCCTAGAATTCACCCTCTTCTTCCCCGTGTTTTGATGACAGGTTTCAACTCCTATTTCCATGCTGCAGATAGCCAACAAGTCCTGGGCCAGGCAAAACTGGAATTTCTAGGATAGCTCAGATCACAGCTTGACTTGGAGCCAAACTCTCCAGATGTTTGGGGCTTTGGTTTGGGCCATCCAATAACAGAAATACTTACTGAATCTGGAGTGAGCAGCAGTATTTAAGGTGGTTTCCCATCGGACACCTGATGGGCATCTAGTAAGAGACAAGACAAGCCTGCCTCATCCATTGAATCATGCATTTGGGGGGCCGGACAGGCCCCTCACACAGGACAAAACATTCTCTGTGGAGTAATTTTCTTCCCTCTTTTTTTTTTTTTCCTGACACTTTGTTCTTCTTGTTACTGAGGCAGGGAAAAAAAAAAAAAAGAAGAAAAAAGAAATTCCAGGGTGAGAATAAGGCAGGGAGTAAAATTAACTGAGGAACTTCCAAACAAACGTGTGGGTTACACTTAGGAGAGCTTGCTTTTGTTTACTATTTGTTTTGAATTTCCACTCTTTGCCCTCAGATCAAGCTCCAGAAGAAGGGGGAGTCTGGAATGAGGCCTCAGATGTCTGTGCAGCTCTTAAATGCTGTGAAAGGAACCCTGATGAAAGGCTGTAGCAGCGGGATGGATGGCACCCAAAGAGAGGCGTGTACAACACTTTCGATGGCTTTTTGCTGTAGAATCCTTGTTTCCAGAGAGTTTAACCCCCATTGCAATGGCTGGGAAAGGCAGTCACCAGGGGAAGGCCAGTCTCTGTTAACCTCTTCAGTGCTGTGTTTCCAAATGATAGTTGTCACCTGCATCGCAGGAGAGCCTGCAGGCTGAGACCCAGCGCTCCATACGTCATAGGAGAGAATTACTTCTCATCTAACAGGCATGACAGAAGCAAAGCAAAGTGCAAAAGCTCTCTCACTTGTATTAAGTAAAATCCAGCCTGGGTGATTCCTTAGCAATGAATCGATAAACGTTTCAGCATGCTAATGCTGCAGTTGGAGCTGGCTGTATATGTAAAATTAACCATAATCTTGGTAAGAGCTTTGCTAGGCTGAATGAGGAACTGATGTCTTAAGGCACAAGACAACTCTGAGAAGACTTAGAAATAAACAGCCTGTGTGGGTAAAATTTTCTCTTAACTACCACAACCAGAGAATTTTTGCATCCTTTTTGTTTGCAGACTCCTTTTTTTCTGGTCCTGGTGGCTGCTGAAACCAGGTTCCTTGTGGAGATCGCTCCCTGGTTTGAAGCCATGTGGTTGTTCCAATATTCTCTGTCCTGTAAACATCTCCTAGAACATGGCACACCACTTCATCTGTCTCTCGTTAAGCAGAGAATGTGATTATTATTATGCACAGAGTTGTCAAACCAATCTGGTGTCTCCAGACTTCACCAAGGATCAGGCAGTTTCACCAAGATGCCGTCCTCCTCTTGACAGCTTCCATGGAGAAGTCTAAGGAACATTTTAAAAAATAAAGTCAAATATACTGTACACAAGCGAAAGTGCCAAAATGCAGGCGGAGCGCATGTCGGGGAATTATTTACAGTGGCTGAAGTTTGAAATCTATTGAGGCTGAAGTTAAAATATCAGCTGGGATCCCAGCCCAAGTTTGGTCACAAACGGAACGCGTCAAAAAGTGCTCAGGAAATGAGCAGAGGCCCTGCTAAGCAAAGCCAGCTCTTCTGTGGCTGTTTCTTCCCGCCTGGAGCTCCAGCAGAGAAAGAAAAACCCTGCTAAGAGAATTAGAGCAGCTGAAGGGAACAAGTGTCATGTCAGTGCGGTGTCTTCTGGAGAGCCAGGGAGCTGCTGGGCTGGTGTGCTTCGGGCAGCGATGCCCCTGGAAGCTGAGGGTGCGCACAGCAGAGGCGAGGAGGAAGTTTTGCAGCAGACCCAATGTCTATCTCACAGCTACTGTGGCTAGCAATAGGCTCAGAGGGTGTTAAAGCATCAGGGTTGTTTTGCAGCTGGTGTGAATTGGTGGTTCTCCACCAGTTTTGGTAGTTCTGTGGTGGGAGAGGCTTGACGAGGACCTGGCTTGTTGGCGGAGTGCTGCAGAGCACCTCAGGCCTGGTGGGAGGCCCTGAGCACAGACGATGGAGGAACAGGGCTGAGAAGGGCCTGCCATCCCCGTGGCCATGCCTTTGGCACCATGGATGGCGAGTGGTGTGGTTTTATGAAGACCATAGGACCACAGAACAGTCTGGGTTGGAAGGGACCCTTTAATCCCATCCAGTTCCAACCCCTGCTGTGGGCACGGACACCTTTCTTTGGATCAGGATGCTCAAAGCCCCGTCCAACCTGAGTTTGAATGCTTCCAGTGGGGCATCCACAACCTCAATGGGCAACCTGTTCCAGCGTCTCACTGCCCTCAGTGTGAAAAACATCTTCGTTATATCCAACCTAAATCCACATTAAGATGGGGAATGGCCGTACACCAGCGGAGCAGCTTACATCGATATCAACTCCCGGGTGGGAGGATTCTGTAACTACTGCTTGTGTGAGACCATGAAGCGAAGGGAGAAGAGGGTTAGCTCTGTGGAAGCCCATCCTCTGTTAAATTCCTCCCCGTCTTGGTCTGGAATGCTTCCCCTGCCATCTCTCAGCTCTTTGGTGTCTCTCCTGAGACAGGCAACAGCAGCACCGTGTGTTCGTCTCCTGCCGCTGCCCAGGCCTCTCTGCTGTCACTCTGCCCACACGCCCACCTTTCCTTGAGGGGAAGGTGGAGAGTGCTGTGGAGCACAGACCTGCCCTTGCTCCTTGGGGTGAAGCAGAGCAGCTCATCTCACAGACCCCGATAAATGCCGATGCCTTTCAACCTGCCGCTGTCCTACCTCAGAGCTGGATACAGACAGCAAAATCTCAGCCCTACCACAGCTCCTCTGATCCATCCAGCAGCTTTTCTTCTACCGTCCTCACCTGGAGCTTGAGAACACGTGGGAGAACCCCTCTGGAGATTCCTCCCCACCCACGGGCAAGGCGCCCCCCGGGCGGCAGTAGGAGGGAGGCCGTGCGGAGCAATGCTGTGTGATCTGGCGTGGAGCACGGCAAGCTGAACGAAGCCTTTCTCCTCCCCGGGGAGCACTCACATGCTCTGAGCAGCAGCAGCAGCAGTGTGAGGATAACCCCAGCGTGGGCAGGGGGCTGACTCATCTCTCCAGAAGAGGCAACACTGTTTATTAATTACTGCTCCTTTGAAGTGGGAAAATGGAGAAAACCTCTCATGGCCAACGTTGAGATTAACCATCTAATTGTTCTGCTGGTATGTTTGCTTAAGGGGTTTCCTTTGCTCTGTGTGCATTAAGAAATAGTTTCTCATCCTACCGTTGTTGCACCCAGATGATAGTCATTAGCAGTGTACCAGACAGGGCCATTGTATATGCCTTGTTCTGATGCTTTTTTTTTAATTATTTTTTTATATCCCTGGGTCCATCTCTGCTGAAGTGACTTCAGCATTGGAGGGAGAATGACAGCTCTTCAGAGCAAAGGCTTTTGTTCCCAGAACACACAGAGGGGCTCTTCATGGACAAAGCAATTCTTTGTCCCTGCCAACAGATTCCCCGGTTGTCTTTTCCATCGCAGGAGATGGTGCCACAGGTGTGGGAGGTGCTCCACATCCTGCCGGGGAACAAGACCCCTCAGGCTGGGCTGCTGGCGCGGGCTGTGTGCCCAGAACCACCGCCTGTCTCGCCAGCTCTGAGCATGCACGTCCCAAATGCTGCTGCCGTGGAGCACGGGGTTTTGGAGGGAGACGGCACACCCAGCCCGACCTGTGAGATTGTCTCCTCTTTACTGTGTGGATGTAAATGGGTTTACACGAGGGCTTAAACTCTGCTGCTGCTCTGTGCCTCCTCCTAGACGTTGCCTGTCTTTGCTTGAACATAGGAGTGGGTTTAAATCTTGGGGTTGGCAGGTGATGCACAGGTGAGCTTCATCTGCAGCATGGGGAAGAAGGGAGAGAAGATTGCTTTGTCTTTGCCTGAATTATCATCTCTGAGTCTGATTATGGGAAACCAGGAGTGCACCTCAGCAAGCTAAACACGAAGGAAAATGGTACGAGTGGAAGACAGTTGGAGCTGGAAATCTTCTGATCCTCCATTCAGGCCAGGTCCCACCAAACGTTCCGTTTCAGGTACAGTTCCTGCAGAAATGCCTCTCAGAACCATATCAAACCATTTTTTACTAGGTCCAACAAACCAGACAAGAACTTTTGAAAGGACAAGTAGCTTAAAGCCAGGGGAGAGTTACTTGCACTCGCTCAGTCTCGCTGCCATTGCTGTTCCTTCCCGTGACACAGCACACGTGGCGAGCCTTGCAAAAGCACATGTTCCCTTAACGCTGCTCACGTGGAAGCCCAGGCAAGTTTTACTGTTTGTCTTCAGACTCTGGAAAGCCTCAGCTGTCCCCCTGCATCATGCACAATGGCAGAAGGGTACTTCTCCTGCCCCGGGCAGCTGCTGCCTTGTAGCCGAAGTGTGGTGACCGGCTCCTGCGCTGCAAGGCTGCGGGCTGCAGCTAGAGGGGGTGAGCAGGCAGAAGATGGTTGCAGCAAAAAGTCCACATCTGAAACTTTTCATTTTGCCCCCGTCTCTTCTCCTTCCCCTGATCTCAGGGCCACCTGCCTTGCTTACAGGTATATGTCCATCCCCAGGAGACTCGTATGTGCCCGTGCATTTCTGATACACGTACGGGTACAGGTGCTGCACCCGTACACATCTGTGCGTCTGCAGCCGTGCGTGCGCGGTGTGTCTGACTGTTATCATTAGGTGCTGCTCGTTATTTGTGGGGACACGGAGTGTGAGGTCTCAACTGCTGGCTGAGGCTGGAGTGCCCGAAGTACACGTCACAGCGAATGGCCCTCTCTCCCGAGATCTCGCAGTCCAAGTATATGATTAGGAACAACAGATGGATACCACAAACAGACAGGCGGCGTGGGTGGGGGAGGAGCACAAAATACCACCGAGATAATTAGGATGAATGATTAATGACTCGAATGGGGAAGAAGGGGCCAAAATACACTAGCTGAATATTCACTGGTGATGCTTCGCAGGAACCTCAGCAGAGGTGGACACCGACTGTATCCTATTTTGTACTCGCTTGTTATCCAGGCTGCTAAATTCGCCCCCAGCCCGTGTTTGGAGACGTTGGGCTCTAGCATTACACTGTAGCTACACTGTAAGGATGCTGTAACTACAGTGTATTCTGGCTGGAATGCAGCCCCGACCACACTGAAACACTAGTCCTTACAGGAATTTTGATCTCGTAGGATCAGATCCAACACCCACTGGAGTCAGCAAGCTCTTGACCCGTATGGGATTTGGGACAGTCCCAGAATGTTCAAGTGGGCTCCAAACTGGTCTGAACAATCGGGATATGTATTTAAAATGATAAGAAGAAATGCTTTGTATGAAATGCATTTAATGTATTTCTGTTTTCATGTACACATTTTTCCTGTGTGAAATCAGACTGATTTTTTATCTGCTGCGTCTATCTTAACATGTGGTGTATGTTACAGTGGACCAATCAGTTACATGATTAAAATACATGGTAAACAAATTCACAGCATGCTTAGCACTAGCAGTTTCATGTTTTTGTGATGATTTTAACCCCAGCCTTTTCTCTCTTGGTCTGTGATTCTGTTGTTTCTTCGTTGTTTTCCCTTGAGACTGCCCAGTGGTGCCCTAAACCAGCTGAATTTGCCTCCTGCAGCTCCTTCCATTGGTTTTAGGGTAGCCGAGTGGCTACCACAGAGGCTAGTCCTTGAGGTTGCTGAGTTTTCTCCCCACTCAAGCAGGTCGGAGTGATGCTTATAGAAGAGGATGACGTCCTCCCCATGGCAAGGATCAGCACAAGACCTCAGTGCTGCTGGGCTGGCAACATCCACTAGCATGGCACTCCTTGCGAAGTAACTGCGGGGAGGCAGGGGAAAGGAGGTGGAAGGTGCCAAGTCAAGGTTTCTTTGTGTTGGGATCATGCAGGGCTCGGTTCTGGCTCTGATCTGTGAAAAAGCTTGCACAGATAGGTGGCCAGGTGGAATTTCAGATCATCCGACTCCGCTCTGAAGAGGGCTGTGTGTGCACAACTTCAGGCCGCTCCCCGGGGTGAGCTCAAATAATTACCAAGTCATTTCCAGTAAGTCCCTGCCTCGAAGGCCAGGGTTGCTCTGACAACCACTCTGGGTGGATCATCTATGGGAGCTGAACCTGGAGCCGAAAGGACAAGCCTCCATTGTCAGAGCTAGGAGCTGCAGTCCCTTCCCGTGACAGCAGTGGCAGCTTGGTAGCGCACCCCTGCACCGCTCGGAAGGATGCACGCCCCACCTGGGCGCTGCACGTCATGCTGCAACACAGCTCACTGGGCTGACGTCCAGCCTGGCATCCACAAACACTGCGTGCGAGCACACCTAGTCGACTGCCAGCTGGATGCAAGGCGAAAGCTGTGTCTGTTCATGGGTGCATGTCTTCGCAGGGAGGTGCTGTGGACCTACCCACCTCGGTGCCCAGGTGCTTGTTGCAGCTCTTACCATGGCTTCTATTTCCATGTTGCTGGGGGTTCACCAGAGCTTGGATTTGTGTGCATGTGATAGACCAAAGGGAAATATTTACAGCTGTTGTCATAGGCATGTGAAGAAATCTTACGCTACTTTTCAAGCCGAGCTTTTCAGACAGCCAGACTCGGCGTGAGGATTCAGAGAAGGATGCTGGCTCTGATGCCAAACTTGTGGTTTTCTCTAACTCATTTTGCAGGGCCTCCTTTTGCTGGCTAGAAAACCTTTGCTTGAAATGCAATTACCCTAATGTAGAGAAGAGAACAGGCATAACCGTACCAGAAGAGAGGAAATTTCCTCACATCTTCCCTTCCCCATAAGCAGTGGCACATTTTCTGGACTTTCCAGATAAAGAGGGAAAGATTTGAGCTGGATCCTCATGTAAAGGTATAGCTGCACAGCCCTACTGCTTTTGGCAGAGCTTAGCCAGTAAATCTTAGATCATAAGAAGAGGTAGGTAGGTATAGGGCCAGGTATAATCTCAGCAGGAGTGCAAACTGTTACAGTTTGTGGAGTCAGTGAAGCAGTATCAGTGGAGAGTCTGACCTTTCGGTGCATCCCTTTGATGGCAGCATGGCAGTGAACTTCCTCCTAAAAACTGCCTTGGTTTTGTTAACTCCTACATTGTTTCTGAACTGCCATCCTTTTTTAAATGTATTTTTGTCCCTCTGACACCTACTGATACCTTTAATCAAGTCTCAGCTTGGAAGAGGCCTGCTGACCATGGTGGGCCATTCCAGGAGTCTGGAGCCAGGATATCTTCTTTCTCCTTTTACAGCTGGAGGTACTAGGAAGAAGTGCTGACTGTGATCATGGTATTGAATTCTGAATGTAAGTCAAGACCATGGAGCTGGGAGAAGTCATTTCCCTTCATCCCTATAAAGAAGGTCCAGCTAACTGAACTTCTGGATGGTGGAAGGGACCTGAGCTGGTGACTGTGCTGGATAAAGGTGCTGTATTCTCTGGTCCACATAAAGCAGCTGCTAGCAGAGGTAGAGCTGCTGTCACTTGCCCTTGTTCATTCAGAGAACCAGCTCTGAAACCCATGTAGAGACCTGGCATGCACCAGAGCTGTGTCTGTTTGCTCAGAAACCCAGAGAGGCTGTAGAGGAGGTGCCCTATCACGTACCACGTAGGCCAGAAACAGCTTGTGTGTCTGGAAGAGATTTGAAGCCTGGAGCTGCAGCTGAGGCCACTTCAGCAGGCGTGCTTGAGCAGAGGGAGGGCACAGGTGTGGTGGAGTTCTCCTAACAAGCAGAAGACTACAAAGGGCAGATGTCCAGCTGGGGGGAAAGGATTTGAGTTTGTGTGCCTATGAGGGCAGAATGGAGGAAGGGAGTTGCTAGCGGATGGGAGCTGAAAGTAAAGGTTAGTTTTGGTGAAGCAAAGAAAGAAACAAAAGAGATCTCATAAAAGAAAAGAGTAATTAGTCCCTGCAGGAAGAGAGGTGTAGCTTGTGGTGAGAGCTGAGAAGTGGAGCTTAAGAAGATCAATGACAGAGAGAAACTTGGACAGTATATACAGGAGAATATCTACACTGAAAAGGTATGGAAAGTCAGGTAAATAATCATGTAATGATGGATGAACATCAGTGGGTAGATGGATGGGTAGGAGAAAGAAAATGTTGATGCTGTGAAAGTGTATTTGAGTGAATGATATGTGAGTTGTAAGGTAGCACCTAGTCTGGAGTATGAAGCTGGATTGGTATGTTTGAAAAATACCTATGTAAAATATCGTGAGCCTGGTTAACAAGATGTAGGAGCTTCAGTTAATCATCCTGTGTGTGGAAGTGAGCATCTTGGGGGAACTGAAAGAACAGCAAAACATAAGTATTGTTGAACGTGACCAGCTGCTCAGGAAGGGGCTGGAACATAACTTTGTCTATACATGTAGAAATCTTATTGCATTTCTCTTAAGAAATTGGTAAGGGTAGCAAGGGTCAAAATAGAATGTGTGGTAGCCAAAATAATCTTGGTTATGAGTTTCTAGCAGTGGGGCTCTTCCATAGGCTCCCCAGACTCATTTAGTGTGTTGTAGTGGCTTTGATTTCTCAGGTATAGATCAAAAAACCTCCGGAAAACATTAGTAACAGTGGCTGATGGATTGTTGTTTCAGATGGTACTTCCTACTTCAGTCACTTTTAGCATTACTTCTTCAGAAGAAGAAACCAGCAAGCTGTAGAAGGGCTGGTGATCGTAGTTGGTAAATTTTTAAATGAAACAGCAGGGTAAATAAATATATACCTGTAGCTCAGATGTACCTCTGCTGGGTAGGTGTGAAGAGTCTTAAGACCCAAGACTGAAGGATATGCATGGATTTCCTAAACAGTCAAGCAATCAGCTTCTGGAGCTGTTAGTTAACAGCAAAAATCAGTTGTGTTTTTTTGTTTGTTTGTTTTTGTTTGTTTTTTTGGTGTGGTGGGGAATCATATGGTGTTAGGCTCATACAATGAGATGGAATTTAATGATCCAAGAGCAAGCTCCTGGTCTCATGGCCCTAAGATGAGATGTTTGCAGCTGTGCAAGTTGTATGGTGAGGATGGAGGCAGTGTTCATACTGCTGTGTATGATGGGGGAGATGAAAGCAGAGATGCACAACTAAAATCTGCTGGGGGGCTTGGCTAAATGTTGCATGCTGCAGTCATTCCCTAGCCTCAGGCAGCGGGGCAAGCTCAGAAGTGTCTCTGGCTAGCAGCTGTTTTGTAAATACATGGGGCCTACAGCTCTACTGTAGCTCTTCTCAAGCCCCTGTTTGTCTCGGTTTGCTGTGTGACTTGGTACCCCACATCTGAGATGGCTGTACGTGCCCTCAACATGCAGCGGCTGTTTGAAGTTGGTCTCATCAGGTCATACGAAGATGAAGGCGCTTCTTACAGAGAGCGCTTTGTTCCTCCTTGGCTCACTGCGGTGGGACTTTCCCTTGGGGAGGGGGTCTAGGAAAGCAGTCCCTGCTGGGGGAATTGGGGGAAGGTGTCTGGCATTTGTGGTATCTTCTGGGTTTCGTTGAGGAAAGTCTTTGCTTCAGTGCGATGCATAATGTCGGCAGGCAGAATGCTAGAGGGAGCCATTAGCAAGTCACTTTTTGGGCTTGTGGTCCATGTTGATGTCATTGTTTATTCGCATATCAACTCATTTGGGGTGAAGAAAGATCTCACTCATGCGAGTGCAGCATGCTCTGACCAAGGAGCGGTCTGCTATGTGTTTGTGCTGTGTTTGCATTTTAACTTCTTGCACTAATTTTTCTTAAGAGGTTTCTATTCTTCTCTGCTCCATTTTCTCGTTCCTCGAGGAACGGCTTTAATAAAATGCATGACCCAGAGTCAGTCCTAGATAGAGTGACTCTGGCTGCACTCCATGGAGGCCTTCATTCCTCATGGACTGTTAGCGTGGAGCGTGACGAAGATGTCTGTCACAGTGGACTGGTATGCTCCTGGCAGCTGCTGCTGGTGGCTGCCATGGCTTGGATCAAGTGCTTGTTCTGCTGTCTTTGTGCATCTGTGTCTATTGTGAAAGTGTCTTCTGTGTACTTGAGTGACAGTCAAACCGCTCATTAACACGTCCTAAAGAGTTATGGCAAGGGGAAGACATTTCGTGGGAGCATCCATCTTTTGGGGGTTTTCCTGAGCTCAGCTTGTAGCATTGCATCACTTGTGATTGTCTTGTAGCATTATTATATCCCCACGTCGATTCATCAGAGTCTATCTTGATGTGAGTGCTTGGTTCATGGTCAGCCTTCTCTTCTGCTGGAAACCGCTTTGAAGGTGGACAGAAAGCATGTGCCAAGTATCCAACTCTATCAGTTATCGCTGATGGGCTGAGAGGGGCTGCTGTGTAATTTTCCTACTGTACCTAAGGCTGTTGTGGATTTCTGGCTTAGCCTCGAGTGAGGAGGGTGTTCTCAAGCACATGCACTGAGATAGGGCAGGACCTACTGGCTTGCAATATGCACCAAGTTCCTCAGTACCAAGGAACCAAACAGACATCGCAGAAGACATGGGGTGTTCTACTGGCTTGTTCAGCTAACAGCTGGGACTGCATTGCCTACAAGTAGGTTGTGATTATGTCCAATGGCTTGAGGTTTCAAGGGAACTTAGCTTTTATGCTGTTGGTCTCCAAAGAGATATGATCATATGCCCTATCTTTTTTGGGGGGGGACAGTGGTCATTCCTAATGCATATCACAGTGCTAAAATCCAGGCATGCTGGTGGGAATTCCAAAACCTGCTGCTTCTCACCAGGTCAGCAGCAAGTCACAGGAGCATGCTTCTGGTCCCCCCTCTTACACAACAATGGTGTTCTCCAAACCAGATTATTTTGGGCATTTTCCTTGCAGGTCACTCCAGGCTGCTTTTGATGCAGTTCTCTTCTTGCTTTTCAGCTTTGGCTTTGAATAACATCAAGTTTGCAATTTTCATGGTCTTTGTAGGATGTCACATTACTGCTTGGCCCTTTTTACACTAATAAATAATTTCCTCAATGTTTCTTTTTCCCCTTAATTGAATTTTACCTGAAAGTTAGCAGTTGAAAAAAGTGGGTGTGTATACTTATACAAAGGACAGCAAAAAATATTATCGATAAACTTGCTAACTGTTCTCCTCGTGCTGAGGCTGTGTGAGCAATACTCTGCTTTCAACAATGAGGGTTTGAGTATAAAGTCCCAGAACAGACTGTGTTCTGCCAAAACACTGAAATGTGGAATCTGCTCCTGCCAGTTACTTAAAACATACAATATTTCTTTCTGTGTCTTTGAGCTTTATACTATCACTCATTGTCATAATGTGGGATCTGATTCAATCCCAAATAGCTTGGCAGGTCTGGAATCCCTGGCTTTTCTTCACTCTCAGGTTATAGTGATGCTGCTTGGGGAATGTGCTCCATGGAGTAAAAGTCGCCTACTGCCTCCTGTAAATCTGTCTTCAGTTGTGATGAAAGAGATGCTTTCATTTTAAGTTCCTGTTTAATAAAGCTACTCTGTCGTGGTACTACGTGGGACACCGCTGAAAGAGTTAAGCAGCTTTGAGAACTCACTGAGATCTGAATTCTAGGTTGTTCTAAGTCACTAATTCTAGGCCACTAAAAATGGCAATTGTTCTGAATAATCTGATAATGTTCTCTTCGTTTGTGTTTCTTTGTTTCAGGGTGTTGTCACTCCTCCATATCTGTCTGGAAGTGAGGTAGTGGAAGGACTTCTGGAATAATTCAAAACTTTTCCTTTGTTCTTTATCCTACATCTTTGGCCCATGTGGGTATATGCTTGAATGCCCAGCCCTCTCGAAATGCAATGGGAATTATTCTCCTCTTCCCTCCTCCCACTCACAGAACTTGGGCATCTAAGGCTGGGAATTGAAATTTTACTGAACTTTCTTTTTAGCAGCATACATCTGGGCTCTCAAAATAGGATGAGCAGAACAGGCTGATGTTCTCGGTGCCAGGGAAACATTGTCTCTGGGAAGGAACATAAAGCATGTGGTAAGTGCCACAAGCAGCTAGTAGATCAGATGGTTCCTATGGCATTCTCTTAGGAAATACTTCTCATAACTTGATTCAAAGGAATATGTCTTTGTTACTTGGAGCAATCTGATATCTCTTCTGACCTGTCTGGGTCTTTAAAAGCTCTGATGTTCCACCTGTGTTTGAGGGATGGGAGGTTGTTAACCACTTTTGGTTTGTGCAGCATTCAAGCACAGTCAACCCTTTTTCTCTTTAGTTTCTCTCTGAAACCACTGCCTCCACCAGATGTGCCTCAAGTCCTCTGTTTTTATTCCATGTGCCCTTGGGCTTCATGTTGGTCAAAGGTTTCGGAGTTCAAAAGGCAGACCTGTGTCTAGAAAACAAACTTGTTAGCTGGAACCAGGATTTTCCCCTGCCTTAGATCAGTTTTGCACGGTAGTCCCTTGCTATGGATTTATGCTGGAGGACTGGGTTTGGGGAACCTTTTGGCCTTTGCACTCGCATCACTAAGAATTTCCTTGTGGAGTGCTTTCAGGAGACATAACTGCTTTTTGGTGTTCTTACCTGATTGTGCGACTGGAACACAGAGTTTTTGTAGAAGGGGGGAAATATAAGAGGAGCACTCTGATTTACAAGTGCTCTTGGCTCTTCTGGACATGAATTTGGAGTTACTGCATCCAAACACTTCACTGCTTGTCGGTGGAGCAAAGGTAGCTGAACCCCAGCTGTGAGGATGTGTGCATTAGCTTAGCTCCCACCAAAGCCCCTTTCCTCATAGTCCTCTGCAGCTTTGCACTAGGCCGGGAAGATGTTAGAGCTCCTATCTGGTTCCCTTGCTTTATGGGACTGAGAAACTCTGCCACTGATGCTATATGTCAGCTCACTGCAAACCTGAGACTCTTTTTAGCTTTGCTAGATGAAGGAGAAGGCAGTCTACAACCTGCCAAGAGACAGTGTGAGCTGTCTTCAGAGTTTTGACTGTTTCTCCTCACTCAGGAAAACATACAGTATGGACAGACAAGGGGGAGACATGGATCTCATAAAATATATCTCCCCTTTGGCTTGGATTATAATAACAAAATGTCTGAGTCACCACATGGTACATTGATATGAAGCAACTGCCTGCAGAAAAACCAAAGCCATGCATTTTTTTGAAAAACGAGGGGGAAAGAAGAAGGAAAAAAAAACATTTATTTTCATTCTTTTGGCTAGCCTAATTTTCTTCTATTTCTCATTAACCTTTAGAAAATAAAGCTAGCTTTCTTGAGGGAAAATAACACTTCTTTGCCTTACCCCACTAGAGCTGCCCTTCAGCAGCCAAATTTAGCTAAAGGCATGCAGTGGTTTCTTGGCCTACTGAGTTAAGTCTTACTTCTGGTCTGCAGGGGACCTGCCTTTAGGTCCCACAAAAGCTATTGCTGAGACTATGGAAAATTGTCCATCGTTTGGGCCGGATGCAAAGCCCCCTGGAGGCCACTGTAGCCACTAGAAATGCTGATGAACTGTGGCATAACCCTCTTGTTCGTGTTGATTGTTGTTCAGATCCCAAGACCATGAAGAGATACCAGATCCCTTCCAAAACAAAAAGTGTGGAGTTCCTCTCTAACCTCAACCTTTGAAGTTGTTTATATAAGCTCTCTGCCCCCTAAGGAGAAGGGGATGGGTATCCCCAGAGGTTCATTTGCCCCAGCTTACACAAAGTGTCCAAGATAACTTCCTTCCATAGGACTGTAATTTCTCCAGAGGTTATAAAGACTAGCTGACTAGCATCGATGCGTACTTCTGTCAGCTAGAGATAGATATCAGGAATGCCTTACAAATGTGGTGGCTTCTGTAAGTGGTTTCTCTTGTATTTTACAGATCGCAGGTCTCCTTATCTTGTATGTTGACAAACGAATATGGATTTTGAAACTCCGGCTCCTTTATCTCCAGCTAACCACAGATTTGTGTAATGTGTGGCTGGATTTTCATCTTGGGCTATACAAAGTCAGTGGATTAATGCCAGCTGCTCACGCTGAGGCTTCAAGTAGGCTTAAAGCTTTAAAGGAAGCCATTAGAAATGTGAAGTATAACTGAAACTGTATAAAGGAGTGTGTATAAGTCTATAGCTTGTGCTCCAGACTGTCTGTTTAGAGAATTTCTATTCTCACCAGAGCAAAGCAGCATGGTTTTTGACATGTATAACCTGGAAAATTGGGAACATAGTAAGGTGTGCCAAAATGGCACTTCAGTTATATCACTTGACACTAGTACTAAGCAACTGTATTGGCATAGCAAGAACATAGTGGGCCACTTCTGGGGAGGCCCTGGAGGATGCAGTCTAGAACCAAGATGTGACCTCTGTTAGCTTCAAATCTGGCCTTGTCTGGTGGCCGTCAGTGTTACAAAAACAAATGGTCTGTGCATGTGTAGTACTTAATCCTTCAGATGTGTTCCTGAAGTAAATGTCTGCATGGCCAACCGAAGATGTGAAGAAACATTTGGGCTAGCTCATGTACTAGGACCATCAGTCATGTTAATGTAAAACCCTCCCTGAGTCCAGTAGGGCTTTAGAGAGGCAACTATAATGATGGCTGTCCCCATCTTTTCTCAAAGAACAAGGAGCAGAGCTCATTAGGACTCTTTCAGTGAAACAAGTTTTGTCAGGAGTCACAGATCTTCTTTCCTGAAAGGGAATATTTTGACCTGAAGGATTTTAGAGAGAGGCAAATGGAAAAGGGCTGGCATAAGTTATCCCATCCCATGGGCAGCTCACCAGCCAAGCCTTCTGTGTTTGCTAGGTAACTTTTTCCAGGCTGTGGAATTTCATAAACAGGATTCATCCTATCTGCCTTTCCCCCTCAGGTGTTTGGCAACTAGCCTAGACTAATTGTCTGAAGCCCATCTGTAGTCAGTGGGGTTGTCTCAGTGTGCTTTGTCCCACACAAAAGGATGGGGTGCATCAACCTCTGTTTGTATCTGACTCATTGTATTAAATATTTTATGGAATTTGACTAGTTTACACTAGATACCTAACTTTTGTGCCTTCAAGTAAGATGCATCCCCCTTACTGTGTGCCCAGATCCTATTTAGGGGAAGTTGAGGAAAATGGTGATGGGGGTGGGGGTCAGGGTTTGTTCTGGGGGGGACGGATGAATGTCAGCTTTCTGTGGGCCAGAAACTTGTCCATGTCTGTGTCTGCATACATACCTAGCTAGCTGAAGAGATGAATGCAGGTGTCATTAGTAATATGTTGTAACAACAACTTTATTGGTCATCAGAGTTGCGGACATATAACAGATGGTATCATGCCTATAAGCCACTAGATGGTGATCTTTATATATATATTAGCCACGTGCCCAGGTAGGTGAAGACACCACTTTTTTTCTATAAAACTTCCCCCTGCCCCCCTCCCTCCCAAAGAGACCTTCCAGCAAAGAAGGTGAGTGTGGGCCCACTTGGTTGGGACCGAAGCAATTTGCTCTTACTGTAGGAACAGAGTTGTCATTGAGAAAGTGAGATTGCCTTTGGTCAAGGCTTGGGTGAAGAGGAGACTGGTAATCTTGTCCTTCATCTGCACAGCTGCACCTGTTTGGGGTGGCAGGGCCACCTGAAGCATGCTGGTGCCTGTCTGTGGGGCTCAGCCATTGGGGCTCCCCTCTGCAGGGTCGGGATGGGGATAAGGATGGGGCTGTGGGCTCGCAGGTTCAACACCTGGAGGCTTAGTGCACTCAGATCCCTCATTTCAGCTTGGCTGTGTGGTTACCCTTGGGCAGCAGACAAGTAGCACTGGGTTTGTTTTAATCAAAAGGTAACCACGGCAATATTTGTATTGGAAACCCCACAACGGGGGGGGCCTCCGTGCTGATGTTTGTACTTGGATGTGAGGTCCTGGGCAGGTTCTGACGTGGCCTTGGGGTCAGGCTAACGTCAGGTGGGAAGGACCTCCGCAGGCTGTCTGGTTCAAGCCCCTTCAGAGCAGGGCCAAATAAGTTCAGGTTGTTCAGGGCCTTGTCCAGTCCAATTTTGACTCCCCCTGGGGATGGAGACCTCAGCCTCCCTGAACTGCCAGTTCTGGTGTTTGGCTAGCCATAAATGTAATTTTTTTTCCTAGTATCTAACCAGGTTTTTCCCCTGTTGTAGCTTGCATCATTCAAGCACAAAACTACCTGTGAGTAACCCGTGCATGATCAATGGAGGGTGTGTGGCAGCAAGCTGGTATCTCAGTACCATCAGCCAGTTATTTCTAGAGGGAATGTTAAGCTGGTGGCCATTACAATTAGGATGCTAAGGATCTCATTCCTCATCAGCCTGTACTTGGAGAGGTTGTTATAGGTCCTGAAATTTTTGCAGGTAGCAGATTTGATGTCCATTTTATTGTACCTTGTGTCGAGGACGGGGTAAGAAGTCCTTGAAGAAGCTGCCAGAGCAGTGGTATCCATACCAAATCTTCATGAGGACTCAGGGCAAAGGGAACTGAGGAAAGCTTTGCAGACAAGATACACATTGCCTCACTTCAGAGGAGCAGCACATGAAGCAGTAAGCACCCCAGGTTTATGGCACTTAACTGACCTGTCCCACCAAGTGCCACCAAGCATGCTGAAGCTCAGCCAGAGCCAGCTGCGGGGCTGCTCGTCCCTGTGAGGGGCCTACAGCTGCTGCTTTAAAGTTTGGGTTGTTTCTGGGAGAGGCGGGTATCACTGGAGCACTTCGGAGGACATGTCAACCTGCAGGATGCATGACTCCTCCTGGTGGGCAAGGTAGCAGAAAGCTGGATGGGCAACCCAAAGAACAGGCTGGCCTGGTCCTTTTAAGGTACACTGCCTCTCTCCAGAGACTTTCCAAATGCACGTCTGCCAAGGTCCACATATAGACATCTATAAAGGAGGGCTTGTTAGCCTTTCCCTGTTCCAAAAAGCTTGCCTCTCCCTTCCCCATGCGAAGATGACTAACCTCATTCCAGTGAGATCACGGTCAACATGACCAGAGAAGATCGAACATAGCCAGACCTATTCTGGAAGGTGAGGACAGGGCCTCAGCCGGCATCCAGGGCCCGTCTGCACGAGGAGGGCTTCCACATGCTTGTGCAGGCTGGGCCCAAACAGCATCTAGCTTGTGCCCTGTGCTGTAAACACCAAGCACCACCCAGCCGTGACTCTGCATTTTCTCCCATACTGTCAAAGCAAAACACTCGAGAAAGGCACCGGCTTAGCGTGAAACTGCCTTGAGCTGAGCGTGATTCCCAGAGCCAGCCAAAAGCCAAGTGTAGCCCAAATCTGAGTTGTGCCAACCCAGAGAGCATCAGCCACTAGATCTGTCCGGACCTCCCTGCTCCTTGCTCGTTCCTCTTGGTTTTGAGGATGCCAGGAGGTGACAAGGCTGGGACTGTTTCTGGACCCTGTGGGTTTTTCTCCTCTCATCATTCCTGAGGTAAACAGCTGTGCTTTGCCAGCTTGATGAGAAATGCCTGTAGCTGCATTTATGCTGGGGACAATGACTGTGCCTGCTGCAAGCTGTTTTGCTCCCCGGCGGACCCCCGGAGATGACTCCCGAAACCTCTGCCTGCGACCTCAGCCCTTCGCGCGCTCTCCGCCGCTGCCTGATGTGCGCGCGCACACAGCGTGTCTCCGCACACACCCCTCTGTTTTTCTTTCCTTTTTGGCTTCCTCTCGCTGTATTGTTTTAAGTTGGTGGCTGGGCTGGGCGCCAGTTTAAATTTCATCTGACTCTCCTCTCCTCCTCCTCCTCTGCCCCCCTGCTCGTCTCCCCCTCCAACCCCAGAAGTGATACTGTTTACTTTCTCTGCTGCTTTCCCAATGCCTTTGTAGGCACTGCGAGGGATATAATCACCAGCTGTTGGGAGCTTTCTGAAACTCCAGCTTCTTCCTCGGTGCCCCCGGGCTAGCGACCTCGCCATTAGAAATAAAGAAATGCAGCAATGCTCATCTTTAATGACAAGAAAATGCATTTTTCAACATCCTGGGCTGGGGCTCGAACAATCGTGCCTGTTTGCTTCCCTCCCTCATGTGCAGTCACAGGGCTTATATATAGATGGATGGATATCTAGCTGGAAATAATGTATCAAAATAAAAAGAAGTGTTTTTCCCTTTCTTCATTTTGTGGTGCTGCTGGTTTTATTTCCTCGGAGAGGAGGAAGAGCCCACCGTGGAAGTGTCAGCCTCTGAAGGGCACTTTGTCTGCTGGACAAAGCCTCTGCAGCTCCAAGGCGAAGAAAGATTAGAGGATAAAAGTGTTTGCCAGGATCTCGTCTTCCTTTTCTTCTCCTTCCTCTGTGTGTGTGCGTCTCTCCCTTTTGGGGAGGAGGTGAAAGGGAGGTCAAACCGTGCCTACTGACCTCTGCCCCTTGCCCCCTGTGAACCAGGGGGAAGCCTTTGAAGTTGTAAAGTGCCCACAAAAACAGCAAAACCCAACACGCCACTGGCTTTTCCCTCCCCTTGTCCCTGCCGCCAGCTGCCTAATGGAAGGTGACAGTACGGAGGCAGTGAGACGGGGCCTTGGTGTGCAACCCCTCTGCCCTGGCCTGCGCTTAATTGGCACTGGGAAAAGCCCACACAGCTGGCCTGAGCCAGGGGGGCACTGGGGAAGGGCGAAAACGAGCCCCTGCCCCCATCTCTAGGTGTCACTGGGTATCTGCAGGGGATGCCCAGCATCTCTGTGGGTGGCTCCAAGGCGGCCAGCGGAGACCCCCCCTTCCTGGCTGGCATGGGGGTTGAGATGGCTGGAGCGGGCTGAAGGTCACCAAGGTGGCTGGCGAGAGATGGCAGAGGTTCTCCGAGTCACTGGTGGCCCTGGTGTGGCTCCTGCTGGCAGCTCGTGGGCCAACACCTGCAGCACCCTGGTGGGGTCCCTCCCTCCCTCCTGTAATGTCACAGCTGCAATGGGAGCATCAGAAGTGCTTGCCTCTCCTTCCCTTGAGATGTGGGCTGTTCTGAAAAGCAGCCCCGAAGCCTGCTGCAGGTTAAATTTTATTTATTGTCTCATCTGGCAATAGCTAGGGCCCCCCAACAGGGTAGGATGTTAGCATTGAAAAGAGGTGGATCTTTTACTTCAGTACTGACAGCATGGTACCTATAGAATTTCTCCTGCTGTCTTTGGGGTTGGCATCGTACCGCTGTCAAGCATAGCTTGTGGTGTTTTGGACACGCTGAAAGGACAAGGAGGTTGTCCTCATTCCTGTGGGAGCTCCTCTGTTGCTGTGGGGCAGAAGGTTGTCCCTGGCTGCGTGGTGGCAGAGCCTCCACCTGCAGGGTGCAGGGCTACGGTCTGATCCTGTTCGCTGCTTCCTTCCAGCAAGCCAGTGCCTTGTGGAAGATGGCAGGCTTCGGCTTGTTTTCTTCGTTTTGTTCACAGTTTAACAGCTCTTTTCTCTTGGTGTATCTCTGGGGTTGGACACTGCCTTCATTTACACCCTGGGGATTCCTGCCCCCAAGGGCTGGAGAGCCCTGGGTCATCCCAGGGCCCCTTGGACAGCAGATGAGCTGTGACTTGGGGTTCAGCTTCATCACTTCATGCACAGGAGAACATCCTGGCTTACCAAAACTGGCCTTCAGCCCCCCAAAAGCCTGACCCTAAACCCCAGAAAACTAGCCCGAGCCGAGCACAAGCAGCCATCCTTCTCAGCTAGCAGGTAGGCTCATGCCGGCCTTGAAAGCAGCGCAGTCGGGAGCCGTGGGGGGGTTTGGGACTTTCTGCTGTCTGTTTCCTGTGTTTAGCATGGTTTTTACACTTGGATGCTGAGCAGGAAATCCCAGCCCAAATGAAGTCAAACTGAGATTTGTCATTGACTTAGAGGAACCTGGGACTTCGCTCCTTATCTACAATCGCAGCATTCATGGATTCATATAGAATAAAACTCCTCTGGCTCTCGTTCTTCCTACACTTCTGAGTGCCCAGATAAGCCCTGTGGGTTCCAGCTGGCATTTCTGATCTCATGTGTCTGGGGCCTGATAAGATGTTACAATGTCCCATGTACAAAATCCCGCTCGGCAGTTTTACCTCTGCTGTTCCTGTGTGGGTTTTTTATGCTTGCAGAGAATGAGGCTTTCCTGGCTGATAACCTGTCAGGAACACAATAGTTAACTATGGCTAAATAACTAATGAGCTGCATGGCGGTGGCAAGTGATGCTCATTGCATCCAAACTGCTTTTTTTTGTAAGTTCAGTTTCGACCAGGACTACCTCAACTGTTTGTATAGCTTTAGTCAACTTTTAGTCTTTCAGTGATCAGTAAATTGTTTTGTTCCCGATTTCCACTTACGGATGCTCTCTGTAGCACCTCTATAGAAGATCTGATTTTATTCTGTCCTAGTTGGCTTTTACTGTCTCTCCCACCAAGAGCAGCACTGTTTTGTATGCATGCCTAGTGATAGTTGGTTATCATTCTTCCATTTTTCATGTGCCAGACTTCACCAATGTACTAATAAATAAATAAAATGTAGAGCTTGCCCCAGCTCTGTCATTCTGGCATGCGAGGCAGCCTCAGGTTCCCCATCTCAGGTAGCTTCCCTGGGCTCATACCATGCTTGCTACATACAGGAGATGTCAGGGATTTCTGTCATTGTGTAATATTTGCCATTTAGCGCAGTGGCCTGCCTGAGCACTGGGTGGACTAAGAAGAGGGGAAGGCACCTCAGGGCAGTGGTTTGGACCACATAAGTAGAACAGGAGCTAGGTTCCTACCCTCTGGGCTCTGAATCATGTTCAAAAAATGTGTGCCCGTCTCTAGAGCTTGCAGGGAGTCTCAGTTTCTGATGTGGACATCTTAGTGGGGTCCACATGGTGAAATAGTGTGAGCCCCCCCAAGTGTTTGCTTGAACATCCATTAGAGTAAGGCTGTGCTCCCAGTGTCCTCAGGCTCTTCCTCGAGGAGAGCTTCTCAAGGAATGGCTGCTGCTTACTGCGTTTCTGGCAGTCCAACCCAAGGTAGGACTGACTTTGGCAGATATTTTTAGGGAGACCTCTTTTCTGTCTCGTCTTCAAGTTTGGTGTCCTTGTGCGTGTTGAAGAAAACTTTACTGTGTGCGTGTCACTGCTGTAGTTCCTGTGAGTGCCTGCCCGCTGCAGCACTGCTGGGAGCCTGACCTCCAAGCTTCACTGGTCTCTGCCCTGGGTTTGTAGGCGCCTCGGAGAACATCCTTTGTGCTTTAGATCCCTCCCTGCTTGCTGGCCCCTTGAGGAGGGCAGTCAGTGCTGGCTCCCAGGTGGTTCTGCCCATCATGAAGACAGCTCCATCTTCTGCTGTAACTTGGTTTGAGCCCAGCTGAGTAACAGAATGTGTTCCTGGGTTTCTGAAGAGCCTGTGTTGAGTGTTCACCCTCCTGTGACCCAGAATTTGTGGGCTAGGATGCAAAGCATGAAATGGGACTGAATAGCCACATCTTGCTCCATGACCAAAATATCAAAGCTCTTTAATACTTGGCTCTGTCACTGATTTGGCTGGGTCCTCTTAAATAAAACGTACTCACCTCTCCCTGTCTCTGTGTGCGTGTCTGCAGTGCAAAACAATGGAACTTTCTTTGCAAAATTCTCTGTGGACTACAGCAATGTAAGGATTTTCCCTTTAAAGAGTTTTCTTTAATATTATTTCTTAGCTTTTCCTGCTGTGTCCATATTAGAAGGTGAGCACTCCTGTGAGTGGGCTAATTCCATGTAAAGAAAATGGACCAGCTCCAGTGTGGCCAGAAGCTTTTTCAACTGTCTTTTTTTAGCAGCTTGCGGTCCCCTCAATACTGCCACTGTGTGGGGCCCCTGGAGCCCAGCACCTTGAGGTTTAACACCCATCTCTGTTGCAGTCCACATGGCTTCACACCGTACATCCTTCAGTTTGCTGCCCTTTTTCCACCCAGCCATTTAGGCAGCTTTTTGTCAAGCACTGATTTCTTCTTTGTAGCCCCCATAATAAACAGAATTGCCGTAAAAGCTCTGCACTTTTTTTTTTTCTTTTTCTTTTTGACCCAGCATTAAGTTACAGGATACTCATTTCATCTGAAATCCCCAAACCATCTCCTTTGCATCATCTGATGCAATGATCAATACCTCTTGATTCCAAAAGCCTGTGAATAGTCTCTTTTTTTTTTTTTTTTTTTTTTTTTTTGATACCTGTGAAGCTTTTGGGAAATGAAAGACAAGCCCCCAAACCCTTTCTGTTCTTAGCTCCTTCAGGTACATCTAGTGTCCTACAGGTGGTGAGATGCACAGCAATGTGTTCTGAGATCATCCTAAAACATGACGGCCGTGTGTTTGGGCAAGCACTATGCTGAACCATGGTGCAGAGGCGTTTTGTCATGGTATTATTCCAGCAGGTGCTTTTCAGCTGCTTCTTGCTTCCTACTTTAGTGCATATGGTGTCCTGAGAACATAACCGGTGAAATGTTGGCTATGCATAATATGAACACAAGAATTTGTGAACACCAGAGGCTTCATCTTGGTGGGCTAATGTGACCCCAGGCAAACATTTATCTGGTTGTCTGTTTGCCCTGCCAGATACTCCTGCTTTGGTGTAGAGTCTCAGTGCTGTCGTAGGACTGTGTAATTTGTTTTCCTCTAAGCTTGCAGCTGGAACCTAAACCAAAAAAAGCGGATTTATCTCTGCCTTGGATTTTCTCCTGTGAATGACATTGAAATCACCATTGCCAACTTAGAGAAACAGATTTATTAAGCACCAGATCTGTCTTCCTTTTCGTTATCTCTGTCACCGTCACGGGATTGGGTTGTAGCCCTGGCAGAGCAAGAGCTTATATTTAGGTATATAGCAGAGGAATTCATGTGTGCTGGGGAAACAGTGCAAGCCCCAGGACCAGAAGGAGCGAGTGCAGTTTGGGGAGGCACCGACGGCACCGTTTCCAATGTCCTTGCTTTTAAAGGGCAGGTTGGCTTCTGCTGCTTGGCGTCTATCAACACGTAACGCGGTCAGCCCCTTCTTTTCTGAAAAGTAGGTTTCCATTTCAGGGGTCTGTTCATCCTGCATCACGCCCCGGGCTCTGCCTCCCTCTCCAGGAGGGCCCTTGGCTGGCCAGAGCCCTGTTGTCGCACAGCCATCCGCACACGGCCTGAAACAAGCCATCAAGGATTATTCCTGGAGTGATTAGGGACAAGTTCTAACAAGCCTTCATAATAATGCAGACTATTTAAAGCTGCTGAGGGCTGGGATCGGATGGCAAAGGGCAGGGTAAATGAAAACAGGGTAATTTCTGGGGCCGTGGACGTGCTAAAACGGGAGGTGGGGAATGCGTCTGTGGGTCTGTGGGGGGAGTTGATTGGAAGGAGGGGAACATTATAATAATAGTTAGCATTTATATAATGCTTCATGTATTTAAAACACTGCACAAACAGTGACCGGAGAGGAGCTGGAATGCACTGCCCAATGCCCAAGGGAGATGTTTTAATTTTTTTTTTGGTATTGATGTAGGGTAGCAAGTAGCGCCAGTCAGGGGAGCAGCAGCGTGGCGTGCCTGCCATGGGAATGGGTGTCACTTATTGCAGCAGGGCCAGAGGGATGCGGGAAGAAATGGGCATGGCTGTGGTGAGTAGAGTTCCCTGGGGGCCAGCGGGGAGGTCTGGCTCTGTCACGCCTTCTCCTTTGCCCTTGTGAAGGTGTGAGAGTGTTAAAGTGCTATCCAGGGCTTCCTTCAAGTGACAGAGCTTTGCCCTTGGTGCATTGTTAGCTTGGCAAAATGTGAACAATTAGGTGCTGTGCCCAGCAGCTGTGACTTTTCTCCCCATGGGGTCAAGACCAGCTTGGAAGAGTTCAAAGTCAGATGGGAAAACACATTTCCCCAGAGCCTTGACACAATGAGGTGAGAACAACTGCCAGTTCAGCTGCTGCCCATCGCAGGCCTACAGGAGAGCAGTGGGGTCCTTACCTGCTCCTTGGAAACCCTTGGTTTGGGGATGCACATCTTCCAGCACCTTGTTCCCTCTGAGCTGATGGAGAGCACATATGGATTGATACAACCAGAGCAGCAGCAGTTTGTGGTAGCTACAAGAGACCTTGCTTGTTCCTGTCTTCGTAGCATTAACTCTGGTTTCTGAGAGGTCCTGGAGCTGCCTGCAGCCCCTTAGGCTTTTGTTAGAGGGTTTTTATCCCGTGGCCGACAGACCCCTGGGGGTGCCTTAGTTCCAGGATGTGTGGGAAGCAGGCATAACCTCTTCAGAAATAAGTGGAGGTTGTGTTTGGTGCGTTACTGAAATGGCAGGGAAGGTGGGATGAATCCTGGCTTCCTGGCTGAATTAAAAATGGAGGATTTTTTTTTCTGCATTGAATGAAGCACTTGAGGTCAATACTTTAACCAACAGGTCTCTATCAGGATAGAATCTGATTTCAAACCAAAAACTCAGTTTTTTTCCGGCAAAACAAAATGGCTTGAGTTTTGCCCATTCTTCTTAATATTCTGTCAGAAAGAACCAAAGCACTAAACCCAGCAGGAGTGTGATGATTGTTTTCATCCCCTCTAAAAAAAAGCATTGCTTGCTGAAAGTGTTTCCTTGACACCTTTCCTTTTGCATCCATTCTGGGCATCTGAGCACACCACTCTTCATGCAGGATGTATGACTGGGTTCATGGTACACCCTGTTTCCAAGCTGCTGCTTTTATTTTTGATTTTTTTTAAAACAAAATATTAGCCAAAGACTGCAGAAGGAGTTGGGAAATCTGAGCACCCTCTCAGCCCCACTTCCTCCAAAAAAAGGGAGGGGAAAACATCTATTTAACCTTTTGGTTAGAGCTTCCATTTCTAAGGTGCCTGCAGAGTGGAGGTGGTTTGGCTGTGAGGGAGCTGCTCTGGCCCTGAAGGTTCCCGTATCCAACGTCCATGGGTTTACAGCATAGCTTGCGTGTTCTTCCTGAGTAATGTCAGACTGCTATTTTGTGAGATGTTTCATCTTCTAATTCAGGCTGTTCTGCAGCGTTTTGCCATCCCTGCTGACTCTTGATGCAGAAATACCTCCCTCTCCCTGAATGAGAAGGCCTTGGTGGTTCCTGAGAGCTTCATGGGACGGTCCTCCTCGTGGGTGTCAAGAGCTGTGTGGAGCACTTCTGCTTTCTTTGGGGTGCTTCTTGCATCCCAAAGGACTACGTGCCTTGCGACTTACACTGCCATTGCTGGCTGTTGGCAGAGATGGGAAGAGCCAACCTGTGCCTTGAGTAAGTTCTTGTGCCGGCACCCTCAGCTGTTACCTGTACAAACTAAATACTTGAGGACGACCTTTTCCTGACTTCTCCTGCGTGCTCCGGTGTATGGTGCCCACCCATACAGCTTGGAAGCCGCACAAGAAGTGCCTTTGTCTTGATGGCAGACTTGGGTCAGGTTGCTAAATGCCGACCCAAGGAGTCATTGAGTCAATGCGAGCACACGCGTGCAGCTCTGGAGCATTTTCCATGCAACGTGGTGAAGTCACTAACAGAAAGTGTCGTGAATCACTGGGGCTACCGGCCGGGGAAGGCCCAGGCTGTGAAATCAACTCAGGTAATCATCTATAACGATGTGGATATAAAACAAATTAATAATGGGAACTGGCATATGCTTTGTACTCGCTTTGCCCCAGCTGGCCCACGAGTGTTTTGCTCGTGCTGATGGCGCTGTTAGGAAGCCACTGCTTTTGAGGAGTAAGTGCATGAGTCTGTGCCCCGTAAGGGAGATGCCAATGACTCTAGCTCCAGGCAGGTAAATAGTGAGCAGCAAGACCTAGTGTTAACTCTGCTCTGTCCCCCTCTCATTCTTCCTCATTTCTTCCTTTTTTTTGCATCAATTTCTTAATCTGTACTCTGTTTTTGTGTCCCTTCTCTTTCACCATTCCCTTACTCCCCCACTTTTCCTCCTCTGTTTCCTCCCCACTTTGTTCTGCACAGAAAATAATTGTGATGGATAGTTTTCTCCTTCGCCAGCGAAAATTCTGCGCTCTCTTCCTGTAAATAGTTCAATATCATCATGAGACAGCATTAATTTGTTAGCATTTTTTTTATTGAATGGGCAGCATATTCTTATGTTTGTTTCTTCTGGGAGATTTTTCTTGGTGTTTTTTAGTGTCTTAGTCTTTTATTAGCGTTTCCTCTTGCCAATATTTTGCTGCGGAGTGCTGCCTGGTCTTACTATGAATGTTTTGGTATGAGGCAAAGAGAATTCATATTTCTGGAAGAATCATTCCCTTGGTATGTGCTTTGGGCAAGACCCTGTCTCCCTGAATACACCAAAGGCAGAAATTCTCATTAATTCCTATGAAGAGGAGGACTGGACCTTGCTTCTGCACCCACAGAGGATTGCCCTACACCGTGTGTGTCCTCGAGGGAGAGGTCTGGCTTGGGCAAGAGTGGGTAAGACGAGACTTGTGCGTGCTGTCTCCGTGGGAGAGGATGCAGCCAAGATGCACGACAGACTTGACTCGCAGTGCTGAAAAGCGTCAGCATCACGAGCTCTAGTCCCCAGTTCCCTTTCAGTAAACTGGCAAAACCTCTCCAAGTTCACTGTCAGGATTGCCAGCCTCAGCGGCGTTCAAAAATCATGAGTCAATTGTCGACAAACCATGACTCTGGATTAAAAGCCACGAGGCTGGAATACGTACCTGTTTTTCTTTTACCACTTAGTGGGCCTGTAACTACCTTCAGGTGTTGCCTTCAAGTTTTCCTGTGCAAGCATAGAGGCTAGGAAACATTTTTATTAATAACAATTATACATTTCACTTTGATTGGGTTATAAATACTGCAGGGAAGTGATGGGGAATGCAATACCTTGTCTTCAGCTGGTGAAGTCGAGGTCCACAGGCTGTATTTTTGCTGCTCATAAGTGAAAGCAACGATGACTGTGGAGCTGAGGAGGCTGCAGACTGGAGGCTCAAGGCTATGAACGTGCTCTGCTGCTGATTTTTTACCCTGGGTAGCTATGGCAGAGGCAGGTCTGGTAATGAGAGGTTGCAGCCACATGTTACTTGCGGCTCCTCTGCCATCTGCTTTCCCAGAAAAGCAGCTAGTGTGTGGTGGCCGGTGTGCTGAGCTATTGTGCTTCACCTGGCTGCATCTGAGAGCTGTGCGTGCCTGCAGACAGCAAGAACGCTTCTTGCGTGGATAGGATGCATGAAGGAAGGCAGGAGCAGTACAGATCACATCCTAAGAGCATCTCCTGGTAGTGTTTGGAAGATGCTTTTAAGCAACACTCCCAAAAAGTTCACTTTACTGATTTGACAGTAAAAATGCAAGCAGGGAAAAAATTGGAATTGATCTCAAGGAAATAGAAAAAGTCTCAGAACTTCAGTTTTCAAGATATAAATGAACATGTGGAATTCTTTATTATCCCCCTCACCTTCTCATCTGTTTTTATTCTGTTTTGCCATGAAAAGGGAGGCAACAGAGGAGGAATGAAGAAAAACAAGGCTAAAACCAAAGCTGAAAAAGTTTCTTGTTTTCTGTTTTTTTCTACTGAAAAATTAGAAAAATTTGAGGGAGGGGAGAAGAAAATGCTCATAAATTAATTTTCTTTTGAAGAAAAACCACTTTTTGTTTAAAGAAAAACATTGCTTTGACCAATTCTGTTCTTGTTTGAGCAATTCCACGCATGAAGAAAGAAGTCTGGTTTCAGAATTCAAGTTCTGGATCCATGGTTTGGCTCGGTGCCTTCTTTTTTAAACGCTAGTGTAGGTAAACATATATGAGCTAGAACAGTTCCTGCAGAATAATGAGGCTATTTATTTGGAGTAGCCCTTTCCCTCCACCTCCTTATGACGTGTTTAATTTTCAATGACTAACTGGAATGATGATTAAGACCTCTGGGCAGCAGCCACTTGTCTTCAAGGGTAGTCTAACTTCCATCTCCACCATAAATAGCTATATACAGTTTGCCACATTTCTTCGAAGAAGGTTTTTGGACCGTCTTAACCAGATTTTCCAGGAATCTCTTCTCCCTCACACTTGGAAGGCGTTATTAAGTAGTGCCTTTCTCTTTCCATCCTTGTAACGCGTCCCAAGGGCCCAGATGAAAGGCTAGGTCCAATGATTCACATAAGCATAGCAAAGTAACATCAAAGGGGGGGGGGGGGGAAAGGGTTGTGACCACGAGACTGTTGGACAATGGGGACTCATTTATGTGCATCTAGCTGTGGTGTCTTCCTAGATTGCTTTGGCTTGGAGGTGAAGGATGAATCCTGCTGTCCGTGAGCCTGGGCTTTCCATGTGGTGCCAGCGTGGTGGGCTGCTCTTCAGGGCACCCAAATTTCAGGGTCAGGGGAAAGAGAAGCTGAAGTACACACGGCTCTTGGGCATATCTGTATGTGATCAAGCCGCTCAGAGGAGCATCTTCTTTTGAGGCCCTCAAATAATTGTCTTCTCCTCAACAATTCTCGACTAATAACGCTTTTCTTTCTGTCCCAGTGGGGTGCACTGTGCCGTTTCTCAACAATGCATGATTTTTTTTTCTATTGAAATAGTATGGGGTTTCAGTTTTTTAAATTAAAAACTGAATGTTTTTGAAAATATTTTTCCCACACGAACATTTCTGGTGACTTGCAAAATCCTTTTCTGTTAAGTGTCAGTAGTAGATTTTTAACCCGTTCTAAGAAACTTCCTCCTGGTAAAAAGGACTAGTGTCCTAAACCCTTTTAGGAACTGCATCTCTCCCCTTCCCTTGCTGAAGAATGATGATCTCAAAATTCTGTTTCTCCCCTTTTCTCCCCCTGGTGTTCTCCTTGTCTCCATAATTTTTCCCCACCCGTGCACAGTACTAAATGTTGGTAAGAATGATATTTCTGAACATGGGAAGTAACAGAAATGGCACAAATATTTTAGACGGGATTAAAGAAGTGATTTAAGCCAAGCCTGATCTATAAGGATAGGTTTTCTGGAACCGAAAGCTGTCCTGCTCCTGCAGCATTTTCAAGCCCTGGTGTATGATTTAATAGCTTTGTAAGCCCAATGTACAGTTCTACGAGAACTTCCAAACGGATCTCATTTGCTAATAAATTCCAAATTATTCTTGCCGACTCTTGGGTTTCTTCTCTATTAGATTTTATTATAGGACTTTTTACATAATGGGAGAACACAAACAGGAGACTTGGAGCCACAGTTTCAGAGCTCTTTGTTCTGGGGTTGGGAAATCAGTTTCCAGATGTTGACCATGTTGGCAGTTTTTCATTCTTTTTTTCCTTCTCTTTTTCTTTTGTGTGTGTATATGTGTTTGTACGTCTTTCTCTTTTGACCAGGAGTGAGAGAGGGAAATTAAGATGATGAATGAAATAATGAAAATAATAAAATAACAATGGTCAAAATCCCCTTTGTTCGTGAGTCATGACTCAGCTGAGGGCAGCAGCAGGAGTGCTGCTGTGAGTCTGCTCCGATGTCAACAGCAGCCATCACTGTAGGGACACGTTTAGGTACTTCTGGTGGAAGAGGTGGAGTCTGGGGGATGCACAGAGAAGTTTGCTAGGGACTTAGGAGGATTCTTGGGTCCATACTCTCTCCCACGCTCCCATTTCTTTGCGCTGCTCTGGAAAGTCTGCACATCTCCCCAGCTGAGGCTTTTCCCAGCATGGGGTAGTCCACAGATGGCAAAGCTGGCTTCTAAATTAGCTTCCCACAGCACAGAGTGTGGAGGGGGTGGCCCTTCACCCGCTGATGGGGAAGAGAGCCACCCTGAGAACGACTCCCTAAACCAGGGGTGAACCCTTCTTGTGTCGGAGGTGCTCAGGCGATGGAGCAAGTGCTCCAGATGCTCACGTGAGCCAGGCTTGCTCCTTTCTCCCTCCCCTTTCTGTCCTCTTCAAGGGAAAATCCAAAGCTTGCAGTACCCCACAGAAGTAACATTGTGCTCCTGCTGATCCCGATCCCCTTGATCAGCCACTGAAAGGGACCCCCGCTCTGGCTATTGAAGGGTTGGAGATGTCTGCAGGACAGAGCTCGAGCCTTTTGCCAGGGTTGCGTGAGTGAGAACAGTAGGATTAAGATATATTAATGTTGTACGTGCTGTTGCATCCATCCAGGCAATCTAGCCCTAGTGAGTGCCATCATTTCCATTGTTTCGCAGACATCCGTTTCATTCCAGCACGGGGAAGGACACCAAACGAGTTTCTTGTTAGATATCTGCTGGTGGAGCTTTAGCCAGAGATCTCTAGGAGTGAATTCTGAGACAGTGAGGTGAAGAAGAGGGTTTAAGTATGACGGGGAGAGGAAAAGTCACTTTATGTCTCTAATCCTTCCACGTGTGGCGAATGTGGAGTCCCCTTGAACAATTTGGTGTTGACTGTGTAGACAGCCCAGGCAGATGCTGAAGGAAAAGGAGGGAGGGGAAGGGGGATTCAGCTCCTCCAGCTCTAAATGTTTTTTTTGGTTTTTTTTTTTCCTCTCAAATCACCGCTTTCAAGTTGTGGACACATCTGGAAGTAACAGCAAACACGTGTAGACTGTGGTTTTGGAGGAGGGGAGATGGGATTCATATGCAAGGGAGGGTGCCGTCCCTGTCCTGACAGCATGACCTTGGAGGCAATTGGAGACAAACTGGAGGTAGAGGAAGAACTCCCCAGATCAAAGGGGGATCTCCATCCATCTCTGCCATCCCCACTGGAGGAGCTGGGAGGTTATTCTTGAATGTAATGGACATGCACAGAAGTTGTAACACATGACTCGCTCTGGTGGTTATAATGAGATTTGCACCCCCTACTTAGATGACAGATGAGACACAAGGCTCAAGTCGGGTGGGTGATGGATGCTCAAAATAATCCTGACTGTGTCTTTACAGCTGTGGTTGCAGCAAGGATATCCATCATAGCCTGGGAATCATAAACTCTTTTACCTAAACTGGACATTTAAGAGTATGGTCACAAATAAAGTACAGCTCTGAGCCCCTTCACTGGCTGTAAAGACTGTTGAGTCGGAGAGCTCGGGAGGTATCAGGTAGCTCTGATATATCATTAGAGTTTTACTTCAGTCCTTTGCGGTTTTGGGTTTCCAGGGGTGGAATGAGATTTTGGCCATGGACCAGACTGCTGATGTATCTACCTTTACACTAGTTTTATGCTACTATCCATCTTCGTGGTGTGCGAGATGCTTTCAAACTCAACAGTGGGGTAAACCCCACGTTAGAGCCCGTGGAATCTTTTCTCCTGCTTTTGTGGATTTCAAACTCTCTGTTTTGGGAATAGTTTTGTTATTAGGCTGATTTATTTATTTATTTATTTAAATATTTATCTTATGTTCTCTATAGGCTAATTTATTTCAGGGGGCCTTTTGAAGATTGTTTGGCTTTTTTTTTTTTGGATAGAGGGGGAGCGTGAAGAGGGCATCCCTGTTCTTACAACAGAAAGGTTCACTGAACAAGGAAGTTTTTCCTGGTGTTTTCTACTGATCACCAAATTAGGCTGATAGGATGAGGTGATAAGTGAAACAGAAGATAGTGCTTGGCCTTTCTGTCACAATCTTTTCTCCTGTGCAGGTAAACACTGTCATGTGGTATGACAGACAAGCGCCATAGAACAAAGGAAAAATTCCCAGTGAATGTTTGCCTTGAAACAGCAAGAGTATGCTTTAGGGTTTGGTATCTTAGTGCCTAGGGGAAGAAGGAGGAACCCAATTCTTGCTGTGTCAATGTCTGTGTTTTTTTGAGCGTTCTTTCCTTTTACGTGGCTTCCTCCTGACTTGACAATGCTGCAAGAGAAGTCAAAATAGCAAGAGAAACAGAAGTGGCAGTTCACGAGACCACTGCTGATTTCCAGCTAAGATCTCTGTGCCCAGTATTTCTTACTGCATAGGCACTTCTGAAGAGCCAGTGCCAGCAAACGGGAAACAGTGTGCGTGGAGTTTGGCAATAGGTAGGCAGGGCTGAGTCTGCATTTCCATTTGTAAGGACGAGCTGACTCCTGGAACTGGGCTACTTTGACTTTCAGAAGCTTTTGACAAAATTAAGACCTTGAAAAGCGGCGAGGCAGAGACGGTTTCCTTCTCTTGGTGTTCTTGCTGGTGCGGTAGTCAGAGGAAACAGGGGTGATGCTTGCAGATGTGAGCAGGTAGGAACAACACTTTTGTTGGCAGAAACCAGGAGATAGCTGACCAAAGATATACATGCTGCGTAGGACTCCTCGGAGCTGCAGCTAAAAAGGGATCATCTGCATTTCATTTTTCTCATTTGTATCCAATCAGGACACATTTGCTGAGGATCTGAATGGAGAATAATTTCTCAGAGGAACTACTATTCCCTAAGTCATATAAAACAGGACACACAGTCCGTGTCAGTGAGCAACCCAGCTTGGTCTTTGAGCGTTTTCATGAATCCTTTTTATCTTTGAGTTGAATAGCTCCAATTGCATGGCAAGATGGAATGCCAGAATGAATGAAGAGGAAAAAGGAGAAACAATAACCTAAACCAAGCACTTATATTGAAAACAGGACCCAGGGAGGAACAAGTAACTGCTGGCTGTGTTAGCCATCTCTCTCTCCTGGCATTTTCTTTCATCGCCCATACAATGTAGGAATAAAATGGGAGCACGTTTCAGATTGCAGACAGCATGTTGGCAGATGAGTGGATGTAGGTATCACAGATGACGTGGCCAATCTCAGCCCACAAATGCTACTCCAGGCTCACTTTCACGAGTAGACTTCTGGCAGTTTGGTACAGCAAGGAAAGTGAGTACAACTGTCACTCCAGCAGCAGTGCAGCTGTGCACAGCTTGCGTGGGGTAATTGTCCTAGCCTGCAAATCCTAGATGCTATCAAAGCCCTGCTTTACCCAGCAGAAAAATTAGTGTGTGGTAGCACTGCTTTAAAAAGAGAAAGAATAGAAAGAGAGAGAAAAAAGCCCTAAACCCAAAGAACAACCATCTAATTGTATTTAAAGAGAATCAGATTTGACTTCTGCATGACCAGCTGTGACATCCATCTGCTTTTCTCCTTCACAGCATGTCCAGTGCTGCTGAAGGTATGGGCGAGAAATCCATGTGGTGGTTTAAAATTCAGCATTTGAAATGTGCTTTGAAATGAGAATTCAGCTGGGCAACATCAGTGTGGTTGTAGAAGCATCGTTTCTTTAGCCTCAGTAATGGGAAGACCAAAACCTCAGTACATGTGTTTCAGTAACCAATTGTTATTTAACAACTACTCACAGTCTTATTTAATCCTCGAGTGCTAATAGAGGAGTGGCGACATGGTTGTTTAAAAATACAGTCTTTCATTAAAAATATTTTCTGAGGTTTATTAGTTAACAAACAAATGTATCTAATGGGTCATAAATAATATATCTGGGCAGACAACATAAGAAATAAAAGCAATGCATAGGCCAAATACCACCTCTGGTTATATTGTGTAAGCCAATGGCGAAGATAAGTGTAAATGAGAACAAGACTTAGTCCTATAATTGTAAATATATAGATTCATAGAGAGCTTTGACCACAAGAAAGTGACTGAAGCTGTCAAGCTGCTTGCTCTGTGCCAGATACCTTGGGGCTGAGCTTCACAGCCACTGTGATGTGTTGTTCGGGGAGCGGGCTCAAAGGAAGAAACATACCTCTGTCCTGAAAACCCCTGCCTTGAACCGGGCCAGCTGCCCAAAAGTGCTGTGCTGTATCGCAGCATCTGGCTGCCCCGCCACATTTGTCCCCCTGCGGTTCTTCTTGATCCTTCGCCCCTTTTCTTCCTCCCCTCAACGCCTCGGTTCTCACCCAGGCTTGAACCTACTGTGCTGGGGCTGGGGCCGCCTTTGAACTTGAAAGGCATTCTCCCTGCTGTCGGTGCTGGCGTTTGGTGCACAAGGCACCGCTGGCCTTCACACCAGGCCGGAGCTGCCCGTGGAACATGTTAGCAAACCGTGCATCGTCTGCTTGTTAGCCACTTGAAGTTTGGATCCCAAAAGCCACAACCTTTGCTCGTTTGGCTCAGCACAGTGGTAGGAAAAAATCTGTGGTGCTACTCCCTTGAAGGCTAATGCTGGCAATGAAGGGAAATTCCTGGATTTGAATGCTTGTCTGTTTACTTATTTATTTACTTCTGCATTCAACAGTGGGAAAATATTTTCATCTTCCTCCTTGTCTTGTCAAACCACTTTCTTCATCACAGCAGGCGCTGGCTTGCAAAACTGGCCTGTGATGATTTCTGCTCCGTCTTGGGTGCCTCTCAGTCCTCCGGCAGATGCTGGGAGAAGACCCACGAGGGTTTTGCTGGGAAGAAGCGCACACCCTCATCCTTTGAGGCCTCCCTTCGCAACCAGCTCCTTCCTCCCATCACCTTGGGACACGGGAGCGGTGTTCTGGTCTGCTGCACACCCGCTGCCATGCTGCCAAGGCTGGCGGTGCCTCCCCGAACGGAAAGGGCATGCCCTGCCACCCCGTCTCCTCGGCCTGCCTTGGCTTTATCCTGTCTGTGAACTCCTGACCTTGATTGCTCCCTCTCCTTCCCCGGCTCCCCTCCCTCTTCCAGCTCCAGGACTGTCTCGTGTTTCTTGGAATCCGGCAGCGCGAGGGCTTCTTGTTGATTGGTATAAACAATCCTAAAGGTCACATTTTTTCCCCCCTGCGGAGGGAGAGGGGGTGGGGAGAGGGGTGTCTAAAATAAAAGGCTTCTCTCAAATTAACAACCACAACGATATAAACATGGAAGTCGAAGGGAGCTGTTCACCAGCAACGTGAGCTGTGCCAAAGAAGCCCCTCGGGGCTTTCTTGGGAAAGAAAATGTGGGCACAAGATGCGGCATGCTCTTGCGGCTCGGTGGGAGGGAGAGGTCGGGGTGCCAGGGGACGATGACAATCACGCCTTGCTTGGATGGTGACATCTGATTTGAGTGGCTGTGTTTGTGCCAGGGCTGGTGCTGGTCATCCCGCTAAGCTGGAGGGGAATGCAGAAGTCCTGGCGGCTGGGAGCTGGGCAGGCCTGGGGCCGTGGGACAGCTGGTGGCGGTCCCCTCAGCCACCCTGGACGCCAACCTGTTCCTACGGCAGGTCAGCTGCCGACGTGGACTTCGGTGGAAGTTGGGGCAGGGCCCAGCTGGGGAGAGATTGTGGAAAACCAGCAGAAAGCTAACACAGGTGTTTGGTGGCCAGCTCAGAGCTGACATCGGCCTGGAGGCCGAATCGCAGCCAGAGCTCCGCGTGTCAGGTTTGCTCGCACCATTAGGCAAGTGCCAGAACTGCGGGGAATCGAGCTCTTGACTGCCTTGGTTGTGCCAGGAAACCCTCCATAAATGGGGTCTGCGCTGTGATGGGAGTCCTTTAACCAGCTTAGTTTTATCTTGGAGGCAGTTAAAGCACCAAAGGGCAAGCCCTCTTGTTGTCTAAATAAGTCCAGAGTCTCCAGGGCTTTGTGTTTCGTTCTTCCTAGCCCAGTCCGGCTCAAGGGTTGTTCACCCTCAGTCGCTCTCCTCCAGTACGCCTCCAGCGAGCAGGAGCAAGGTGGGACACAGTGTGGTGGCTGTTGTCGCCTTGCTGAGGCTTCAGAAGACCTTCCATGTCTTCAGCAAGCCCAAGCAAAACCTTGGATCCCAACAAATTTGCGACTTCCAAGTATACACAAGCTCAAGGGGAGAAGTTTATTGTAGAGAAAGCTGTAGAGATTAAGTGCATAGTGATTGCATTCTGCTTCAGAATTTTTTGAATAAAAATTGTTGGAAGAGGACACTGGAGGAAAGTATCAAATACGTTCACTGAATTTTATTCCTCCTAAATACTATCTATTGTGGCTGCTGTTGGAGACAAGATACTGGGTTATGAACTTTCAGCCTGATTTGGTAAGGCCGCTCTTCATTTTCTACACGTCCCTCAGCTTTTGGTGGCCTGATCTCATCTCTGAAGGAGAAAAAAAGACACAACTTCTCGTTGTGTGTGTTAGTGGGCATGTTCACAACCCTGCTGCCTTGGCTGGTGGATGTAGGCACACTAGGCCAGATGTAATTCCAGCATCCTAGAGCTGAGAAAGGATTTCTGCATATTTTCTTAGCCGGTTTCCTAAAGAAATGAGCTTTATGCAAATGTGCTCTGTGTATGAATTTGTGCTCCTGCTTTGTGTATCTGTCCCTCCATCTCCTTCCTCAGGACTTTTTAGCTGTTTTCAACCTAATATGGGAAATGGGTACAGATCTCAAAAATAATCCAGTTCTTACACATACCATGCAAAATTTAGAGCTGATAAGGAGACATTTGCCATTAGTGGGCATCAATCTTGAGTACTTAGTAACCAAAAGTCACACAGGGATACCATCTTAGGAATATCCCCAGCCATCGGAGAAACTTCTTGGACACAGCACATAGGTCAGATACTAAGTTCTGTTAGTTTTTTTCTGCTTGTTTTCTTTTTACTACGTTTCTTTATTTGTTCTATTTCTAGGGACCCCTGCTCATCCAGGTTCAAGCCTGGAATGGAAGCAGAGTCTCAGTGACAGCAAGAGAACATTAATTTTTGATTTGTATTGCAATAGGTTTAGATGCCCAAACAGAGATCAGGATCCTGCTGTCTTGGGTGCTTTCCATTTGACAGACCATAATAGACAATCCCTGATACGAAGTGCTTAAAGCATCAAATGCAGGCTGAGAAGGGAAACTGGGTCACTGGTTCATGCGCCAGGTTAGCAGCCAGGCTCGAGGGCTTGCAGCTCGTTCTCTCCTGAGCAAGCATCTCTGGGGCCAGGTGCTTCCAGCTGCCTCTTAAGAACTCCCAAAGGCTGGCCCAGGTTGTACCTGAGCTGATGGTGATGCTGGAGATAGCCTCCTCCGATGCTGCGGTTAGTGCTTGCAAAATTAGGTGTTGACTGTTTGCCTCCATGGCTAAACCAGGAAATGACTGCTTATGTCCCTCCTCTTGCTTGCCAGAAGTATTAGAAATAATAGTGGTGTTATTAGAAATAATGGCAAATGGTCTATTTCTCTCTTCTGTGGGGCAGGAGAGGAAGGGAAGTGGCAGTTTTGAGAAGATTCGTTTGTGTTTCAAATGGTATGGGTATTTTAACTTTTGTCTGCTTTGTTGGGCTGTTGCTAAAGGGCAACAAACTTCATTCCTCTTGCCAAATGTTGAGCGGCTGAGAGATGAGATCACACTGTCTGAGGGTCATTTGCTGATACATCACCTTTGTTTAAATTCCTAGCATATTATGTTTTCTAACCAGAAAAGTGCCTGAAAGAACTACTGGTGGTCCAGAGTGACTGTGAGCATTGAGTTCGTCTCAACACAGGCCTGAAATCTAGGCAAAATTCCCCAAGTTTTGTTATAGTTTAAGGCCTGATAAGAACTTCAAGGAGGTTCATTGAATACTTAGTGAATGGCTGGGGTGGAAGAGCTCCAAAACAACTAAGAAAGAAATGACTTATTTAATAGCCTGGCCTTCAATGCAGATTATCCCAAACTGTTATTGCTGAAAATGGCAGTTTTATTTAACACTTGAAGGAGAATGCTATTTTTCATGCTCAATAAACTCATAGGAACTGAAATACTAACCCAAGTCGTATAAGCCACTTCTCAAACTTTGACTTAGTTCCAGCCAAGACTTCTGAAACATGTTTAATGCTTATCTCTTGTTAGATGCTCCAAAGTGAGATACATAAAATCAGATTTTTCCAAGAAAAAAAAAAAGGAGGAAAAAAGACCAAAGAATGGTTTTGTGAAGCACTAGTGTCTTTTAACAGATACACACCATGGAGGGCTGATCTGGAATTTTTCTCCTGATGAAATGTTGACTCTATAGAAGAAAGAAGGAAAAACTTCATGCCTAACTGATATGACCCATTGAATTTTGGGCCATTATTTGAACCTTCAGTTTCTAGCAGTCAGGAGAGCTGGTCATTTCTGTGATCTGTCTTATCTCATCAAATACTTTTTCTTCTTCCTGCCAAACCATAACACTGTGTGATTCTTCCCTAACTTCCACTGCACTAATACTGCCTGAGCAGCAGGGGTACACCTATTTTTGCCACAACTCGGATTGTCACGGATAGGCTTTTCTGCCAGAGTAGAGCGGGAAGCGTGTCAGAGAAGTCTGCATGCATATTTTCATTAGAGATGTCATGCTCGGGGGGAAGTTTGGATCCACAGGATATGGAGGCAAGGCAGCCCACTTCCCCCATGGCAAAGTTTTCTCTTTTTCGGAAAGCGTCCCTCCCCTGTGTCCTGGCAGGACTTGGGTCATGCTCCAAATTCCATCCTGTCCCTCTGCTTCCTGCCCTTTCACCCATCATTAGACTGATAAAACACCCATCTGAAGGCATTGTGGAACTAATTGCCCTGCTATTATTTTGAAAAATAAAAAGTAATATTACAAAAGCTGGTTTTGCTCGCTGCTACTATGGAATGGGAATTTCAAAGGGGCCATATTGATGTAAGCTGCCCAGCATCTCGAGGGTTTCAGTTTCTGAAATCTTTTGTGCTCGGTTGAAAGTCTCAGCTTCAGTCCTTAGATTTTGTTTTTGCATAGGCTGCTATTTAGCAACATGAGAAATGTCATGTTTTTCCCAAGAAAAATGCTCTTCAAGGAACGGGTCACTCAGATTTGGGGTTTTGGATTGATAGCCTCAAGCTGAGAGGTTGGACCGCTGACTTCACAGGAGAAGAGGAAACTGCCCCAGGAACAGATTACCCCCCAGATACAAATGAAAATCTACCCAGCTGTGGATTTTCTGGCATTTTTGAAGCATCTGATGTTGATCACTGTTGGAGGCAGGATATTGGGTGAGAGAGATACAAGTCTGGTTGTTTTTATGTTCCCTTAAGTCCTGGATTCCTTAGGTAGTGCTCTTTTTTGGATCCAGTAGGAAAAGTTTTGTGCGATATTTCTGCTCATAGCCAAACTTGGGAGTGCTTTGATAAGCCAAATTGTCCTGGAATTGTTACTGCGGCTGTGATTGACTATGTGGAGAGGTTTGTATCGATGTCAGCAGTATCAACTGGTCTAAAAAAAGATGCTACCTTTGCCTTCAAACCTTGCCTCGCTTAATAAACCAAGATACTCCTAGGGCAAGCTAAACAACAAATAATGCTGAGCCTGGAAAAAAAAAGCTTGGTGTACATGTTTCAGCTCACATAAGGACACATGTAGTCTTCAAGCTGCTGAACACTGGGTAGGGAGAGAAAGAGGCTGTCCTGATGGTGATATCTGGTAGTCTTGAGTGTAAGGGTGCTGATTTGAGGTGGGGGGACGGGGGGGGGGGGGGTTAATCAGCAAGGTGTGAATGTAGTAAAGTGCAAAGACATTTGCTGGTTGCGTTTCCTGCATTGACACCTTTCCCCACCTAGCCTGTGTGTGTTCTTAGGATCATGTGTTGGGGGTTGGATAGCTAAAGGTTTGGAGAGGCAACAAATGGGGGAATCTCAAGAAATGATGAAGGGGGTTGAATGTGCTTGTGTTCTACTTCTGGGACCATTGAGAGGAGGTTAGGGAGAGCCTTTTTTCCCTTTTGACTTCTTCCATGCTCTTCGAACACATGGCAGTGCCCCTGTTGCCCTCTTAGCCCGGAATGTATTTCTGAGCCTGCAGTGGGTTAATCTGGAGCCTGGAAGCAGTGTATCTCCAGCAGGACTGCGGAAGTGGCTTGTATTAATCTTCAGATGTTCTACCTAGCCCGTTTGTACGTAATTTCAGTGTTCTCTCACACTGTGCTCCGGTCTAGACCAACCTGTGGGTAGCAAAGCAGGGCTAGGAGATGATGTACCTGGTGCCCACCCCTTCCAGGTTGTCTCCGGAGCAGCTCCTGCCCATCCCTCGTTGCCTGCCTGCCCCTTGCCACCCTGTCTGTGGCCCTGGCCGGGCTCAGCATGCCAAAGGAGACAAAGCCTCCTCCCGCATAGCTTGGGCATAGCTCAGCCGCATTCTTCAATGACTGTTTTTCCCCAGTGACCTTACTCTACAGCTCTGGTGGTCAGTTGGCTGTTATGCTGCGAGCTTGTCCGCATTCCTCCACCCACTCAGGCAAGCTCTGCCCGCCGGGAAGGGGCGGCGAGGCAGGGAGGAATCCACCCGTCTGGGGACTTATTCAAGGGAACCAGAAATGCCAGGCCTTTGGGACTGTTTTGTCCATCACTTCTCCAGCGACGGGGAGGTTGGAGCAGCTGCATGAAGAGGGTCTGACCGCTGCGGTTGCCACACACCCTGCTCTGACAGGCATTCCCAGAGCAAGCCAGCAGGCTCCCCTTGTTGCCACACTGCTGGCTCTTTCTTCATGTCAAGAGGAAACCCCAAGGAAAACAGCCTGGAGAAACCTTCTTCAGAGTGGTTGCCACTTGTCATGTTTGTGGGTGCCTTGCAATAACAGGTTTAGCTCTTCATCTCCTCTTTGAAGGCTGCTAAGCTAAGGTTCTTTAAACACTGTAAATCATGCAGCCTGTCGGTTTTGAGTCTTTTAATTTGGGCCACTTAATGTGCAACTTCTAAAATAACATTTATGAATATATACATGTGTGTGTGTTTGATAGAGACTGGACATGAGCTAGATAGGGAGTTGCAATGCAGCTGATTTTTTGGCTCCAGAGCCAACTCAGATTACAGTTCGTACAGTAAGAAGAGAAGGTTCGAATCCTGCTATTTTATTATTACCATGGTTAGATTAGAAATGTTAAGGATTTGTGAAGAAATGACTAAGTCAGGAAAATTTATGATTCTCATAGCTCGCTCAGCCACTCTGCACATCCTGTATATTTTCTGACATACTTCCAACGGCATAAATATTAATAGAGTAATACTGACATTTAGGGCCTGATCCAAGTCTCATTAAATTCAGTGGAAACACTCCCATTGTCTTCAGTGGAAGATGGATCATGATCTTGAAAAGGAACAAAGGAGGAGAAAATACCAAGTGGGGCTTCGTGGGGCTAAATAATGTTGTTATCAAATCAGAGCTCCTCCGCTTCCTGACTCTGAGCATTTCACTCTGTGACCTTTAACGTTAAATTATTGCCAAAACAGGAAGAAGAAATTAAGGCTTGATAAGGGTTGAGATGGTCACAGATTTTACCAGCCTCACTGATGGAATGTGACAATTTCTTCAATGGGAATGAGTTGGGCGTGAATTGTTCATCAGTCGTTTTGATTTATTCAACCTTTCAGCCCTGTAGTTTGCAGTGGCAGGGATTACTAGAAACTCTGCAGAAGAAATTCCTTCTCCCACTTAGTTTATAACCTCTGCAGGCACATAAAGAGTTACAGAGAGAGGATTAGCTGTTGTAAAATGGCTCCATTTACTTCATTGAAGAGGTAGCCCAGAATCAGCTCTGTGGATACCATGTGAGGATCTATTGCAAAAGCTTTTTTGGCATTGAAATCTCTCTCCTTTTCTAGATCAGAATCTTTTCCCCAAACCTTTCTGTGCAGCAATTAGTTACAGCTGTGTTTTGCAAAGCCACCTAGGGAATTTGGATGTCCAGTTCCCATAAAGTTTAATGTGAATTAGGTTTCCAAATCATTTAGGCAGCTTTGAAAGTTCAGCTGACTTAGAGCTGGAACCTCCTGGTTTTGATGCAGTTCTGCACGTGGAACCCCTGCATCTCTGGATGACAAAAAAGGGAAATTCAAGTTTTTGTCATCACCTTGCAGTGCACAGGACTCAATGGAAGAGAAACTGGAGCTCGTAGCACCTGCAAAAGTCACACTTAGTGAATGTCTGTACTGTCCCAGCCGTGGCCGCTCACAGAACTTCCAGTTCCTCCTCTCGTCTCCTTAGGAGGTTCTTGCCTGATCCATGAAGAACAAGTATATATAGGCAGCCCGTCATCTCTGTTGTTTGAGGGAAAACACAGGGAGAGCAACAACTGGAAGAGCCAAGTGAAATAACTCCAGAACTGCAAGAGTGAAAGTTGGCCTTGCTCTTTGGCTCCACCAGATGATGGATTGAGACAGCTCCTAGCTACCAGCCTCCTACAGAGGTGATACTTTTGCTACCTCCAAAATATGCCTCTAGGGAGGACAGAGGTGGAGAGGAGGGAAGAGACAGGGAAAGCACTTCTGGTGCAATGAGCTGTTGCAGAAGCCTCTTGGAAAGAGATGGTTATTATGCTGCAGACTTCTCAGAAGAGGAACACTTTAGAAATATTTCCTGTAGCCACACCAGGGGTCTACAGATCTTAGCCAACAATCTGGAGCCATGTTGGTAAACAAACACGTAGTGAAAAAAAGGCTCTGAGAGAGAGGTCCAAGGCAACTTAGACAACTAGCTTTCCAGTGCTAATATCCAGTAGCCACAACAGCAATAAACCAAAAAGTGTTCCCTCTTTAAAACGAACAAGCAAGAAACAGAAGTAGCTGTTTATGATCAGGTCTGTTGGGAGCCTCCAGCATTGTAAAACTAAAGCTGCAGTGACCTGAGTGAATGTAAAGGTTTTACAGGGCTGCAAGGTATATGTGTGTTTGCAATGCTGTAATATAGAGAAGCCAACTAGAGGACTTGAACCATCCTCCCCACATTTTCTGTTTGAAAGCTAAGTTACCATTTTTATTATTTTTTTGTCCTACTGTTTGCAATATTTGTCTGCCAGGGGAGAGGGTCTTTTTACTTGGTTGCACCTCCACCACCTTAGTCCAGGAGAGTTCCTTGGGTTCCTCAGCTGTCGTGAAATGAGCAGGTGCTGGAGGAAGGAGTGTTAGCACTCAGGGGTGGCTTTCTATCCAGGTATGACCTGACTAAAGGGCTTTTATGCTGCTGGCTGGTCGAATGCAGTGCAACAGAGAAAGCAGAAGTCCTGGTTGCCCATGGTCATTACAAATCTGATGGACTTCATGTAATGATGATGGTTGGATGCTCTAGACCAAATCCTGCTTGCGTCACTCATGTTATCAAACACTGTTTTGCCCTTTAACTCCAATCGAATGCCTTTTTTTGCTCCCTACAAAAAAATAAAATTCAAAAATCTATTTTTCCCAAAGCTTTTTCAAAAAGGATTTTTTTTTCCAGTGTTGCAAAATGATACGGTCCAGATGTCATCAGGTGGGCGCAAGTGCTTGTAAGCCTTAACCTGCTCTGGGAAGAGGAGCAGCGTGGCTTAGGTAAACACGCTTGCCTTGTCTGAGGGACTTGGGTTTTGGTGGCTCTTTGTTCAGCTTTACTTGAAAGGCAAACTCCTTTAGTCCTTCGAAAGCTGGGAGAGAAGAAAGAAGAGGACTGGTCTGACCCAAAGGTTCTCAGTGAAGGCAAGGGCTGCTCTGCCCCATGCAGAAGTGACCCTCATTTCGTGTGCTATGCAGCCCTTTTCCTCCTGCCCGTGCAGTGCTCACATGAAACAAAAGTTCCCTCTCCCCACCCCCCCTTTGCATTGTTTCCTGTCCTCTCGTTTTTTTCTCTTCCTGTCAAATATTTAAGCAGAGATTTCCTTTCTGGTGGTGTGCCAAGCAGCATTCCAGCTCCTTTACTCTGCCCCTTTGAAAATAAAAAGGCTGACCCCCATTTCCATAACCAAGGAAGGGACAGGTAGCCTTTGTTTGTGTTCCAGAGCATGACTGTTTTTCTTAGATTCACACCAAAAGAAGAGAAACGATGCTGTTATTCAGAGAGGAATTAGCCAGTGACCCTGATGAATGCAGCAGCAACAGCAGCGAAATGGGTGGTACAAACTGACCGTTTTTGGGAGATGAACCTTTGGCTTCAGCCAATTTCTTCCCTCGCCCTCTTCCTCTCCCCTCTCTCCCCACAAGATTTCCCTTTTTTCTTGTGTTTGAGGCACGTCAAACCCTGGAATAGCCCTCACAGGCATTAGTCACCAGTGATTAAAATAGCCACTAAGCAGGCAAGAGCCTGCGATGATTTGTGCTAAATTGGGTGTATCTCTGCTTGTAACAAGGGTTGCTAATTTGCAAACCTCCCTTGTTATTATCTTTGTTTTTATTAATAGCACCAAAGGGCTCCAGCTGACATTAAAGTTGTTTTGGTTTTTTTTTTTTTCATCCCTTGCTGTACAAAAGAGGGGAAGAGAAGAGTTTGTTGTCTAGATGTGTGACACAAAAACTGGGAGAAGTGAAGGACTGTCTGGTCCACACAGCTGGAGCAAGGCGGTGCCATTGGTGGCCACCCAGGAGAGGCAAATGGCAGCCAGGAGAAATGGGCTCAGGTCCTCCTGGGTGGGTGCTATACTGGGGATGAAGGTGGTGCTTCTGGGGAGCAACAGCATGCCAAGACAGAAATCAGCAGAACAAGACAAAAAGGCCACCTTGCTGGGGGTTTTGTGGTGACGAGCTATACTGGCAAGGTGTGAATTTCACCTTGGTCCAAAGGAGAATCCAAAACAAATTGCAAGTGAGTGCCTGCATTTCCTCACCTGTAAAATGGGCACAATCGCCTGACCTCCCAGGGACCATGTATGTTTTAAGGGTCCAATTCCATACATACACATGAGAACGCTCCCAATGACCTAAGCGAAAAGTCCATTTGTTGATGACTGATGTAATGTGACCAAATCCGCTAGTCAAATATGTTGGGTTGCCCTATAATCATTAGTCTCTGTGGTGGTTAAGAGTCTCATTTCTAGCACTTAAAGGAAGCTGAAAGGATTTACCCCATTTTTTAGCCCTTTAACTCCAAAAGCAAAAAAAAAAAAAAAAAAACAAACAACCCAACCCGACCCTGTGGTTTTCATTGCTCGAAGTCTTGGTTTCTGTCCCTGCTGATGGCTCATGGATAATACACGTCTTTGATCCAGAACAGAAATTGGAAATCTTGTAAGAACAACTTAGGTCAGGCTGTGAGAACATCAGAAGGGTTTTTCCCTTTGTGTGTCTGCTTCCAGCTGAGAGGAAGCAACAAAGAATGTGTTTAAAATCAATGGAATTAGTCAAACTTCTTTGACTCATAATAAAGATTTGGATTTTCGGAGATTTTAAGTGAAGTTTTGGCTCCGATTTTGTTTTGTCTGAAGTAGTGCGCATATATCTAACTGTATAATAAACGACAAGACCTAAGCAGGATTGCTGGAGGTCTACATTGCTCTGCAGCGTGCATTGGTCCCGCTGCGCACGCTGGCAGCGACAGGAATGGCTTTGCTGAGCAGCTAACGTGGCTGCAAGGAGAGGGCATGGCTCTGAGTACCGGCTACTAATTTGCATGTTCATGTGCAGTAAATTGAGCTAAGCAGAGCAATCAACCTGCCGTCGCTTTAATGCAGGGGTACGTCATTTGAGGCAGCTGCCACCAGATTATAACTGGAAGCGCTTTGCGTGGGGTCAAGGGGATCCCTGGGTCAGGAAAGCAGATAGTAATGTGTTGAGCACTGAGATGCAACTAGTCACCTTGCCATTGACAAGCCTTGAGTGTGGACTTCAAGCAAAGCATGTTTGGGAGTACACAGTGTGCAGGAAATGTTGTACCAACGCTTGAATGTGGAAAGCAGAGAAAGCTTAGTTATGAGGCTCGGGAAGACTTCGGAGTGGCTATGAATGGCTATGCAGGGGAAGAACTAAGTGAGGGTGAGCTGGGAAAATTAGTCAAAACATCTCTTGTCTTCAGGCAGTTTGTTTTGATTTGCCTGTGAAAAAGTCCTGGGGTAGAGAGAGGACATTTGGCTGCTGGCTCCCTCTGCAAGGAGCATGGAGGTTTGTTTGGGGGTCTGGTGATGCCTGGAGCCGGAGGTGAACAGGGGGTGGCCGAAGGACTCAGGGAGGTTGTCCTTGCCAGGGAGCTAGGCTGCTTTGCTGACACCGAACATCTCGCCTGTTTGTGCTATTGCAGCTTGGCCCATCTCTTTGGGGTTTTATCCTGCCTGGTGGTTTAGTTCTTACTTGATTACTGACAAGCAAGGATGTGAAGAATCTGTGAAGCAGCAAAAATACCTTTTTATTATATATTTCCCAAAAGACAACCTCAAAATATTCTGAGAATCTACCCCAGGGGAAGGAACTCCAAATCTCCTATTAAGATACCACCACAGCACCTCATTTTTGCAAGCTGAGAGCTCTTCTCAGATCCTTCCCAAGCCATGTCCCAGCTCTAGACTTTCTTCCTTGAATACCCTAGATGGGGGAAAAAGGAAAGAAACGAAAAAAAGCCCAGCCCACCTTCCAAATGCTGCTCAGTCTGCGACGATTATATAACATGATTGATAAAGTTGAGGAGTGAGCTGAGGTCAGTGCCTCGGGATGCCGGCTCCCCGTGTGATGAAGGAGCTTTTTGTGTGTGTGTAGAAGTGCATGGGGGAAGAGGCTTGTGTTTGTTTCTTGAAAATCCTCAGATGCTCTCCAAAGAATTCCAAATTTAAAGCAGTGTAAAATGCTCCATCAAACATGTTTTACAATCCCTACCTCGCATCCTGTTACGTCTCCCCCAGTGGCTGTTTCTGGGAACTTTTGAACAACCTCCTGATAGCGCTTTTCTTGCTGCTGGGCAGAGGCTTCATGGAAACTGCGGACACTTGTTTTATTGGCCTGTCTGGATGGGGAGCCTTGGAGGAGGCTGCTTCACCCAAGGTCGTGCAAAACGTGTAAAATACATTCTGCCTCCACAAATAAACAAGATAAATAAGTATGGCTGTGCCGTGGAGCGAGGCAGGAATCAATGAAGTGCCTGGGGTGGGGATTTGCTCTCAAATTGAGCAGAGTTGGCAGCATAGCCTGCTTCTAGCTCAGAGATATTTTCTTCAACTCGTTCTTGTTTCTCCATAGTGCCCAGGAGCGGGACCAGGCGCAGTGGAAACCAGAAGAGGGACTTCTGTTCAGATTGGATGGGAAATCGCTCTCGTGGATGGATTCCCTCAGAACCGGTGAGCTCCTAGAGGTAGAGATCGTGCTGCTAGCTTGCATGGAGGCACCACCTCCTGCTCCCTTGCCGATGGTCTGCTCCTTCACGTAGTAAAGGAAAGCAGAGTTGGACGTTCTGCTGGTCTGTTTAGGGCAGCTCCATTGAGTATCAACCATTTATTCACTGCACCTACATTACACCTTATATGAAATACCTAAGTCCAGTTCTTTCAGACTTGGGGAGCTGGATTCCCACTGGTTGATTGGGTCTAAATGTGGTACTGGTGTAGGAAAGTTAAAATGCACCATGCTAGGACATGCACTCAGCATCACTGCACCCCGACAGGAAAATAAACGTCTCAGCTTTGTCTCGGTATTCGGTTTCCAGCAACATCTTGACTCTGCCTTGGCCTTTACACGCAGCACAAACCCATTATCCTGTGGCATTTCTTCCTTTCTACAAATAAACAGAATGGAGGGGAGAGGAAGTATGGCTAACTGCTATAACACTGGGAGCAATAGCACAAAATTAACCATGGCAAAACTGCACTTCAGTCTGAAGGAAGAGTTATGATGTGTAACATTTGAGCCATGGCTAGGACTTGACTGTGGTGGGGCTGTTGTAGTCAGAGAGAGACAGTTCCTGCCTCAAATCCATTTGCAGTCCGGACGGATGACAAGTGAGATATGACAAGTATTATAATCCTTTTTCTTCAGGGGGAGAATTTGGATACAGCCAGGTCCCTGTGCCAGTGAGCAGGCTCTGAACAGTGCAGCTGTTATCCAGGTTGTTTGGGACATTTTCTTGGAGATGCATCCAGTGGGGATATGGAAACTCAGATCTGGCCTTTCAGCACTAAGGCTCACTCCCGGGTTAGCTGGCTGGAGGTTAGAGCCAGGCAGCAATCACCCGAGTTATTTCTGCAATGAGGAATATGTGCAGAGTCAAGCAAAAACCCTCTCAGAAGAAATGAATTACCAGCCAAATATAGATTATTTCGTTTTGAGGGACATCATCCAATCTACTTAAGTTCTCAGTCATTCAGCAACTTTTATTGTATATTAATGCCTATATTTAAAATAACCATGCAAACTAAAAAAACAGCTGGTATGAGGTCCTTGTTGCTGACATACAGTGTTAGACAGGGCATGCCTTTTCTGTTTTCTGAACCACTGAGTGCACAAACATGTCATGTGTAAATATTCCCCTGTGGATTTTAGCCTTTTTTTTTTTTTTTTTTTTTTTTGAGTAATAGGCATGGTAGAGACATAGCAGGGTAATTTTCATAGAGGGACAGTTTCTTTTAAATATGTCTTCTAGCACTGATTCAGTAAAATGTACAAATGCTTATTTGTGGAAGCTTTGATGTGATTTAAGCATCTGCTTCAACTTAAAGGTAAGCATAAGTACTTTGCAAGATAATTTTCTTAATGCCTTGTTTGAGGGTGCAACGGTGAAACTGTGCAATTGTGAAATGTTATGTGCCAAAGAAGTACAGCAGTTAATGACAGCTAAACACAGTTAATTACAAGCCCCAGGTAAGTACAGCAAAACTCGGAGACATGCTAATGGGCATCTTAGAAACCCCATTGAAAAACCATACTGAACAGGTGATAAAATATGGAAAGTTTTTCCTCTGATGAGGCTAAAAAGTGGTGATCTTTATTCTGAAATACTGTAGCAGAAGTACTAATGAGATAAATGTATTTATGCCATGAATAAAACGCCTGATGAAAACTAATACGAGAGACAGAATAACTGATTGAAGTGGGCCAGGATTGTCAGTACGCTCCATCTGCTTTGCATCATTGGGCCGGGCAAAACATCAGAGCATATTGGTGAATCTGGCACACGTCGTGTTATTTTTATGTCATCCTTATTCTTCCATGGCCTGATCCAAGTCCAACTGAAGCCCATAGAAATGAGTGGACTTTCCTTTACATCAGTGAGCTTTGAATTGGTTCCTTCCTCACTTGCTGGTTATGTCAGTAGTCCACAGCGCGTCTCGGCGGCTTTTTCACGGAGCAGTCGATCACAACTGTGCTTTGGATTTTAACACCACATTTTGCCTATCTTGTTGTTGATATATTGTGATGGCTGGAGTCCTGAGATAAAACGAAATGGGGAACATTACATACGGAAAAAAACGCGTACTGATTTAGAAGCTAATGAGAACGTTCCCAGAAGTGCTGAAATTCAATGGGATTTAGAATCCCAGGGACCCTATTATTTTGGAAAATGGGCCATATGCTTTCAAGGCATTCAGGCAGCTCTGAAAACTTCATCCATCATTTCTATGAAGAGCAGCGTAGACCTTATGTAATATTACAGAAGGCAGCCAGAACTGTTGAGAGTAAAACCCGCAAAATGGCCTGATCTTCTATTGTTTCTGAAGGTGTGAATTCCCTTTTTCCTGATGTTAAGTAATTTTTGGGTGTTGTTGTCTTCTGCTAAAAAAAGGAGTCTGCTGTATGCTTCAGAAAGATGTTTATAAATTCCCTGACACGCCTGTCAATCCAGGCATGCCTCCTTACTCCTGTTATGTTTATTTATATACACACGTATAAAAACAATAATCTTACGCTTGATTAATCAAGGTGATTCAGCCCATGCCTCCCACTGTCTTACTTGAACTCCAGTCATATTCCAAAAAACAACCCTAAATATCACCGGGGTTACTCATAAAACATGGTACTGCTCTGCATGAGTAAGACTCTTTGAATCTGGCCTGGAGTAAAGTTACTAATTCTCAGTGAGAAGCAGAGCTAGACAAAGATTGCAAAATATAGTCCATTAATCTGTTCTTGAATTTTTAAACACATTTTTTGGTCTCTGTTCACTCGTGGATCTCTGAGCTAATGAACTTGTTGACAGGAATGTTCACCATAACAACCCATTTACAGCAAATATTGCAAGATCTTTGCACTCTTTCCTTCATTCAAAATAACACCAGTCTCCCTCCCCGAGAAATGACCTTCCTGTTTTAGAGTTTTGTCATTAATGGTGAATATTCACATCGGTAATATGTTTTGTTTGTTTCTCTAAACCCTCCTCCAGCAAGAAAACAGAATTAAAGCACTTGAAGTAGAATTTAACAAAGCTCTAGGACCAAGGATAGACCTTGGAGGTCCGGTACCAAGAGAGAGGATGGCCCGGAGGCTGGAGCGGCAGGGAGAGGGGGAGGCCAGGCCTCGGCCCCACCAAAAGCTTCTTTGAGTAGGAAGTCAGTGGTGCTGTACCTCATGGAGGAGCACTCTACATTGCAGGACACTGAGATGTTAACAGCTTTGAGGACCTCCGATACACCAGGATATGTATAAGAGATGCATAATACTGATAAATCATCTGCTTGTGACCCAGCTATAAAAAAAAAAAAAAAAAAAAAAGTGTAGAAATGATTTAGTTACAAATTCTTTACCTAAAGATGTCCTTTCGTCTGCTCGTGAATATTTTCTTTGAGGAGATTATTCATGGAGCAAGGTTCTAAAATAAAAATTGAGGAGGATGGAGCAAAGCTGGGCTTTGGTGAATACATCCAAACCCTAGATACATTGCAAACAATCTGAGCCTGTTCCCAAGCAACTCCCAAGTAGAAAATAGGCACAACTGTTCCGAACAGTTCTTTTCTACAAATTGTTTGCCTACCTGTAGGGTGTTTGCCAGAGCCAGGCAGAATTAATGGGGGTCAACAATGAGTTGTTGACCTCAGCTTGCTTTGGATCTGGCCTGTAATGAGAGCTATAGTCACACCATGCTTCAAATTTCAAGCAGTTTGATGTGGCCTTTTACAGAGAAAAAGAAATGGTTAGAATTTTTATTACAATAAGAAAATGCAATTTTTCATTCTCTCCTCGTTTCAGAAGGTCTGAAGGGATTTTACTCAACTTCCTCTTTTACCTTCAGGCAGAGACCAAATCTGAGAAATTGCAGGCCAATTTTGGAAAGTTCTCAGCATGTGCAAATAGGGGCTCATGATGGGAAGCTGCTGGTCAACACACTTTGTTGTCAGGAGCACTTCTGGGAAGCCACTGCAGACCAGGTGCCCTCCTCAGCCCCGATTCCTCCTGGTTCCTATCTGTCGATCAGAAAAAGTGCCTGACCAAAATGATGGGAGGTTTTGCCCTCTTGGGACCGACATGGATAGAGGTAGATAGGCAAGATCCAGCCTTGTGTAGATGGGAGTTATCTACCAGCTGCTAGAGTGCAATGTTCAGTGGAAAAATGTAATCTTTGTGTTACCCAAAGCATGGCAAGGTGAAACCCAGACTTACCATTTATTCGGAGGGCTTTGTGGCTGAACTTATCAGCCCCAGACAAAGCTGCAGGGGATGCTCAGGAAGGAGGAGAGGAATGACATCCGAATTCAGGAGTCCTGTCTTTGGCAAAGTCTTGTGACCTAGGACAGGCCGTAGCCTGGACCTTTGATACAAGACTTGGCAGACTTGGCATTGATTTGTTTTTGCAGTATTCAGTGTTTGGTGGAGTGCGGTGTCCTTACCAAGAGCAAATGTCAGCCGTATGAGCAACTGAACGCAGTTGGTGTTCTTTTCAAGCCTGATTTAGACACCCATGTTAGACGTTTTGGCAAAATACGCAAGCAGTATGGAAAAAAAGTCCGTAGAACTGGAAAAAAACTGCTGTAAATTCGCTGTTGTTACATCCACTGATTTGGAAAACCCAGCGCGAAGGCGCGATCCCTGAAAAAAATGGCAGAAAATGTCTCGTAGCCGTCAGCAGGCGCTGGAGCTCCCCAGCGGAGGCTGCATTGGGAGCATGGCAGCGGCCGCGCACAACTCCCTCGGCCAGGGAAAACAGGGGCACGGCGGCGCTCGGGGAGAGGTGAGCTCTTTGCCATCGGTGTCGGGTGCTGATGCTTCGGTCTCTCGCTTGGCTATAGATACCTAGCCCTAATTCGGGATCCTGCTCTGCTCCAGGCAGAGCTGGAGGAGACAGAAGGCGTGAATGGACAGCCAAGACAGAGCGCAGCCAAGGGACTGGCTTGGCTCTGGAAGGCAAAACGCAAGCTGAGCCATTGGAGCCGGCTGTACACAGATGAGAAGGAAAATGCACAAAGTGATAAATAACTTTGCTCAGGCCGCCAGAAAGGGCTGCCAGAACATTCTCGCTTGGCTATGCTCTGACTTGGCTCGCCCTCCGCCGGCCCCCCTCCTGTGCAGACAAAGAGCCGGGCCAGAGCCACGCATGCATCTCGGGGACGGGGATGGGGACGGCTCGCCCCAGCCCCGGGCTGCCCGGCCACCTCTGCCTGCCCCGCATCCCTCTGTCCCGAGCCCAGCCGGCACCCAGCGGGAAGGCACGGTGGTGGGAGCTGGAGGCCTGCCGCTAGCCTCGCTTCTTGCTGGGGGAGGCCCAGCCTGACTCCCGGCCTTCAGCGTTGGTGAGCCTGACTGCCTCCACTGCCCTGCGGCAACCGGGGCGGCACATCCTCCCGTGGGGCGCACCACTCTTGGTGCCGAACCGGAGGGGAAGGAGAGGTGAATCTTTGCAAGGGTTTATCAGGGGAAAAGACAGACACTCATCTGTCCTTCTAGGTTTCGGCTGGCAGCTCCAGCTTGAGGGAAGCTATTGTTACAGTATTTCCAGTGTCTCATTGCCTTTCTGATCTGTGATGCACGTTGAACATATGTCTTTGTTTAGTTGCCCATTATTTAACCTAGATATCCTACCCCCCCCCCCCCCCCCCAAGAGATTACAGTGAATTCAGGGCATACGAATGGTTTAATTTATCATTTTCCAATATAGATTGTCTTGCACTCGTGTATAGTGAAAATAATTTGTTGTCAAGTTATCCAGTTACCACTTCATTTTATATGCTCCATAATGAGCTATTTGTAATGATCCATATTCGCAAGAAGTCTAAATAACCCAAATATTGCCATCTCACTGTAGATAACTACTAAAGATTTCCAACAGCACTGAATCATACTGATCCCTGGGAGAGCTATGTACACATTTTTATAGAAACAGTTTGCTACCAGAAAATCCCTTCTCAAGAGTACCCGCTTTGCTATTGAAACCCTATAGACTTTGGGAAAACTTCCCATTAAAAAATATGGAAATATATTTCAATTTGAGGGAAAAGTATAATTTTATTGGATTTTTTTTGTTGTTCCAAGTTACGTTTCTTTTCCTTTTTTCCTTCTTACTATCATGTATTCTTTTTCCAATGGGTACATCTTTCCGTGGGATGCTCCTCATGGCAGTATCATCTGAAGCTTACGTGGCATGTCGTTGTGCTAGCCGCAGGTGGTTTTTCCAGTCCATTAAAATGCCTACTGCTCTAATTAGTATGCATTCACCCCAGACTTGTTCCCCCTGCCCCTAAATGCCCAGAGGTTCATATAGTCACCCAAAAGAGATGGGTGCTCAAGGAGGTGGTTCATCCCACCCGAAAAACAAGTGAACCTCACCTGTAGCTGCCTCACCTCGTGGCAGCTGAGGCAAGATATTATTCTCCTACTTAAACAAGGCCCTGAATTAGGCAGAACACTTAGGTACCTGGGGTGACTGAGACTGAACCTGGCTCAGGCACTTCTTTTGTTCATTTGTTTGGCGGCAAACCGTTTCGCTGCAGTGCAAACAGGAGCCCCAAGCCCTGTTCCTGATGCTTTAGCATCTATTTTCTAATCAGTCAGTCTGATGCGGTAGCTGCCCTTGGGGATTTAAAATGTAAGTTATTTCTACTGTTATTTTATGGCATGACTTGGCATGAGGTGGCATACCCATTTGGCTTGGACGAGGCACCAGTGACTTGGCTGGGCTGACAGACTATAGTCGGAGACTAATGACTGGCTGCATACTGCTAGGAGGAACCCCCTGGGGTGTCAGGGGGACTGCTGCCAGCTCTGCTCTGTATTAACATCTTCACTAAGGAGCAGGCGGCTGGGGAAAGAAGGGCAAGGAACGGCGAAAAGCTATGCCTTCGAGCTGCCGAAAACCAGCCTTTCGAAAATAGCTGGGTTGGGTTGTTTGGGTTGTTCGAATGAGTAAATAACCAGGACCCTGTGCTGTGCCCCAATGAGCTTTATCATTGGAGGTGGACACAAATGTGAGAAGTCATGAGCGGCATTGAAACTGAGCTGAAATTGTTTGCACGCAGAAATTGTCTTAAGGCACAGGATATTTATAATGTGAGCTGCTAGCTGCAAGTTCTGCGCCTTCCTAAGAGAAATGATGAGCTTAGGTAGAGATATCACTGCCCTCCAGGTTCTCCAAATGCTAAAGTGAGGCTGCAGAATAAAATGGGGTCTCCTACGGTAGTAAAGAGACCATGGGGTTTTTCGGTAGCTGCTTGGAAGCACCTCTGTGGTGGATGAACACCTGAGAAAAAATCCCAAGTGAAAGAAGAGCAAGAGGTTAACGAAAGATAAATTCTGAACATGAGACTTCTGGTTTTCTTGCTCTTTTATGACTACTGTATGTCCAAACTTGTAGTAAAAAAAAAAGTAATGCTTCGTACAATTAGAATAACATTGTTTTCCTTCTTTAACCTTGAGTGGGTTTTTGAAGGAATTCAGATAACTCTGGAAAGCACCAGGAACGCTCTATTTTTTTTTTCTTTTGAATATTTCTGAAACCAGAAATGCTTTAAAGGGTTTGACTTTGCAGAATACATCATTATTCAATTCTCTGAAACATGGGTCTGGTTCCTCATCTTTTGAAATTGCTGTTGTCTATTGTGTGGGGTTTTTTGTTTACTTTTTTTCTTCTATTTCTTGGTCAGAGCAGGCGCAGATATTACATTCAAATTATGTAATTTGGTGCTGGAGGGGGACCTGGTCCTCCAAGGGTTGGCTCTGGGAAACCTGGTCAACATTTTTAAAGAGTAGTAAATGGCAATAAAAATGGGCATAGGAGACAAAGCAGAAATCTCCTGTTCTCTAATAAGCTGTGCAGTGCTGGAATGCAGCGCCAGTTCAGGGGTGTCGTAGTTTTTTTGGGCATCGGTGCAGTCAGACAGGAAAGCAAACGCTGGTTGGAAGCATCACCAAGAAGAGCTGTGATGAGGAGTCTTGGCTTGATGCAGGAAGCAGTGCAAATCCATGCTGACCCATTGCAATGTGGTAGCCTGGAAATTTGGGCTCTTTTTGTAATTTTGCTCCCTGTTTCTTCTCTGCCTGTGGTCAAGTTGCTCCAGTCCTCCAGAGCCATGGTTACCTCTGCCCTTCATTTGCACTGTCTCACCAGGGAGAGACAGGGTTCCTAAAACTACGTGTTTGCTTAGGGTTGATAGTGTCATAATGATTTCTCCATGACAGATGTGGGGTTAAGGATGCTGTAGTCCCCACTTGCTTCCCAGTACTTCCTTAGGAGGACAAGTTCTGCAGGTGGGATAAAGGAGAGAGCAGTTCTGGGCTATCATCTATCCCCCTGCTCGTATTTTAAAAGCGTGACCTTGCTTTATCTTGACTACATTTACAGGCAGATGTGCAGTTGACACCATCCCTGTTAAAACACATGTGGGTGTAATTGATATATCAAATTGCACTTGTTTAGTGAAATCACTATGAAATAATGCCCTGAGCAATAGATAGCAGGATGAACTGGGGTAGCCCTGAAGTGATGTGAAATAACCATGGCAATGGCTAGGGATTCAGGGCTGTTGCCGTGACTACTAGCCGTCTGACTTGCCGTCGCAGTGCAAGAGCATTCGCCAGGAGAAGACTCATTGCGGAGACTCCCACATGACAGCAGTGCTCTCTGCCAAACCTCCCTCCTCCCCACAGCACCGAAACGAGGCAGACGTCAAACTGTTACTATCGTCGATTCTTGCAGCATGGCCCAACTGGTAAATTAGCTTCTCAGATGTCATTAGAAGGGGTATCTGAAGACATGGTTTTAAGTTTTCCCGTAGGCTGCTTTTTCTCCCCACCAAAAAAAAAGGTTTTTAATGAAAGGATTGGGTGTCCATAAGAGAAAAAAATTCCGCTTTATCTAAAAATCCTTTACATTTTCCAAAAGATAAACTATCCCAAACTGAAGTGTTTTGAGTGAAAGCCTTGGTATATGTTCTGCAAAACAGCACTGTGATGCCTGTTAGGAGTTTGGGTTGAGCCTTCCCCTTCTTTCACATGGATCAGAGCAGGTGATGCGAGGAGCAATCCCAGCACGCCCCAAGACCCAGCAGGGCTATATTCACACCGTCAAAGGGCTCCTCTTGATGTAAGCCCCAGAAAGAAAACGTCCAGTATGCTGTAGTCATTCAGGACTCCTGATGCTTCTGGTCCTTCTCCACTCTTTGTTCAAGACACCTACCAGGAAGGCCGTTAGCAGAAAGGCACTCGTAGCATAACCTGCAAATAAAGCCCTTCAGATGTCCTTGCCTTGGATGTGTCACAGTGAACCCACCTGTATCGCTAGCTACTCTTGAAAATGCAGACTGGGGTATTTCACAGCATATTTGAAAGGACTTGCCTTCCAAGAAGAAAACAGCAATGCTTTGGACAACTGCTTCAAGGATTTCCTTGTGTGATACTTGTAGAGACGAAGTTGAAATGATTTTACATGTGCATCATTGCAGCTATAAAGCCTCACAAAACCTCAGGGTTGCGGTTCTCAGCAGTGACATTTTAGGGATCCGAAAGGAAGGGTAGAACAGCAAAGTGTCTTAGCATCCAAAACTTTGCACCGTGGATGCCAGTGTTGTGCTTTTGCTGTTCTGCTAGTTTGTGAACTGTGTATATACCACTGTAGAGCCCTGAGTCCCAGCACTGGGATGGATAGAGTTTGGAAAGAAATGCCACCAGCTCATGGGCATCTGCAGAGCGGTTGTTGGAAGGAGCAATGGTTTTCAGCCTTCCCCTCTGCTCCTTCCGCGGAGGCTTGTGACGGAGGTGCTCCCTGGCCTGAGCGAGGCTGAAGGGGCTGTCTGGCACGGTGACAGCAACAGCAGAAGGGGGCTGCAAGAAAGCCCCTAGACTAGCAGGTCGTCGGCATCTCTGCACATCTACGTGCAGCTCCGCAGGATGCCCAAAATGGGAGACAAAGGATGGTGAGTAAATTCAGATGACTCACCGAGGTGGGACAGGATGGAGAGGCTAATCCCTGTCAGCTCCTACAGAGCACAAAAAGGCACATCCAAAACAAGCACATCATCACCAACCTCCAAGGAGTCCAGGAGACGTGAGGAGACCTCGATAGCTGGCGTCTCATTCTCAGCATCCTCAGAAGGGATCCTGGGCCGGCCACCTGGAGACAAGCATCTTGGTGCCTGTGAGTATTCGGGGTATGTGAGCGCAAGGGAAATTGTTTTGATTCTAAAATAAGATCTTCTCTCCTGCCTATAAGGCCCCACATTGAACTTCGCCGCATCGTTGCAACATTATTTCCAACACCAGTTTAACGAGGAAAAAATAGTTCAGGACCCCGCTTCCATCGCGACGTGAGTCAGTGCTGTGTGTACACAACAGCGTGCAGCCTTGGTCACATCCAGCGGGGCATCTGCACCAGCACAGGGGGAGCCAAGAAGACGTGGTAGGAGGACAGAGCTGCCCCCAGTCCTTTAAGCGGCCGCGAGGAGGTGCGAAGGTGGGAGATGCTGAGCCCGAGCTCAGTGCTTGGTCCCAGCACTGGCCCTGCCAGAGAGAACCGGGATGCAGGGGGTGGTCTCTGCTGCAGCGAAGTGCACGTTATTTGGAGCCGGCAAAGGGGAAAAGGCAGCCTGGGCGTAGATTTGTGGTGTTTTACAGTTGAATCAAAGCGTAACGCAGCTCTCCCCTTGCCCTGCCTCCCCTCCTCCTTTAATGTCCCTTAATACATAAAAATAAAGATCCTTTATGCGAATAAAAGCAGAAGACGCCTCCCCTAAGCGTGTTTTAAAAAAGCCAAAAATAGTCCCAAAGTCTCAACCAAAAGCGAGCGTAGCCAGGATTTCTGTGGAAAATGTCTGTAGCTGGAGGGGGCGGGGGGCAGGGATTCAAACAGGGGCTGCCCGGGTGTTTCACTGTGCCCCCAGCCCTGCTGCCCCCCATGCCCCACCACCCTGCCACAGTGTGGGGCTGGCCCCGCGGGGACTCGGTTGCGGGTCCCCCCCGGGAGGCAGCAGAGCCTCCGCTATGGGCTTCCCTGTCCTTCGTCTGACAGTTCTTGGCAGCTCTGGCGCAACGTGTTGTTAACAGCAGTCCTCCTAATTAATGGGGAACATGTGTGTGTTGCAGAAACCTTTTTTTTTCTTTTTTTTTTTTCTCTTATTCTTCTGTTTGGTGGAAATACCGTAAAACTGTTTATATCCACTATAAAAGGGGGGTGGGGGGTGGGGGGGATGTTGAGGGTTACTATCTTCCTAACCCAAAGGTTTCCTTTACCTCAGATCAACCCATTTTGGGAACAGGCACTTCTCTAATCCCTGGGTGTCTTTTCCTAAATGCTTTCACACATCTGCACCCCTCTGTCCTGCATTCCTGCCATACCATCATCTTGTCCTAATGAGAAGTAGCAGCCTTCAGCCCTGCCAAGTTCCTCCTTTTTTTTTTTTTTTTTAAGACAAAATCCTGTTTATCAAAAAGAATTTCAGAAGTTTGTTGGGTTTTTTTTCCATTCATTAACTTAAATTTTTGCAAAAAAATGAAGAAACTTTTGCTTTCCCAACTGTTTTCCCTTCTTGAGTAATAAGAAAACACGTTTATATACCATCTGCCACCAGCATGTTGTACAGATGAGCTGGCAGGCTCATATCTTCAGTTCACCTCTAGCTCAAAAATAAGGGTCCCCTGTCACAGGTGATCTGCTAAATCCTCTGCCACAGCCTCAGGTACAAAGACTGGGGGTTGGCTCAGGAGCAAGCACCAGGAGGGGAGAGCAAAGCGGTGCCTACATCTGTCCTCAGCTCGGGCTGAGCACCGAGAGCGTTAACTGAGCCCCGTGCAATGCCAAAGGCTCCATCTCCTTGTGAACATGCTGTTGCCCAGAGGATGTGCTGAGATAATCTGCTCCAAATGAGTCGGACCTGGCAGCCCTGCGTGCTGTGCTCTTATGCAGAGAATATATACCCATGCCATCTCTTGTAGGCACACCTCAACAAGGACCACTTTCAAACCTCCTTGGGTACGTAATGGTGATATGGAACACACCTACAATAATGTGCATGGCTCTTCTTTGAGACCTGAGCTAAACTGGCACCTGCAGGAATCCTTTCACATGGATGAATAAGCCTGAATCTAGCCCCCTTGAAGGGGGAACTCCTGTTCCCATTTTACCAACATTAAAATAGAAGGAGAGAGAGTGATAAAAGTATTGGTGGTGGAGAAAGCCATAATGCACACCAGCGCTTTGAAGTCTCCCACCGCTGGGATGAGGGGAAACTGCTCACATTCTGGATTTCCCCGAGACCTGTAGAGGCTTTCACAGTCTTACGTGCGTGGTTGGCATCTTATCTTCATCCTGTCTCATCTCGTGCTTGCCTTCCTTCCTCTGATACCCTCCAATACTGAACCATCATCCTGCAGTGGGCTCTTCTGCAGCTGTGTAGGTGTGGAAGGCCAAGGGCTCAACAAACAGCACAAGGGCTGCAGAGTTGTGCTTTGGACTTCAGGTTGCATGCATGCATTGGTAACTTGGAAAAAAACACTGGCATATCCTGACGAGTCTGGCAGGAAATGTTATCCTAGCCCAAATCCAGGTTCCCGAATGTGTTTGCTGAAAGTCCTGGGAGACTGGGTATCAACAAAGAGCAGCTGTCCAGTCTCTTCTAGGGAAGGATGATTGTGAACACGGAGCTGGGGAATTACCTACTCCAGAAGAAGTGACTTCTTCCAACTAGTCTTCGAACCTTGACTGCCGTGGGAAGGCTTTTGGAGATGTATAGAATGCATAGGAGGAGGGCAGAATGATGAATAGTGATCAGTATGTTATTTTGGCTTAGGGCAACATTAAATCTTAATTTTTCCAGGAGAATGTTATTTCTGGTGGTTTTGGTGTTTTGCATTAAAGAACAAGCTCTGAAATTCCACAGATAACACATTTTCCTACATTTCCCCCAAAAGGGGGAAAAAGAGAAGGCCATTCGTGAAACATTGTCCTTTGTTTCTTGTGGAAGACAGCAGAAAATTTGAGACCAAAGCATCAAATGTTTCACTTCTCATCAAACGCATGGAAATGTCATTTTTTCCAGGTCTACCAGAGCCGCAAATATGTTCACATAAGCTGATACTACCAGTACAGCTAATGGACCAGATCCACAGCCAGCATTAGTTGGCATTGCCCTGTGGTATACTTGTTACCTTAGCAGCTTGCCAACCGTGGTATCGTTTTCCAGATGATTTGTATGGAACTATGACAATTTATATCCGCTGAGGATCTAGCCAACCCGACTGACACCCACCCGAGAGGACTTGGTGTTGCAGAGCTTTCCCCATACCTTATAAACCAACCTGGAGGAATGGCTAAAATGTCCCACCTTTATGTCACCCTTAGCATCCATGCCACTTCTCTCCGTGGCAATGCATTGCCACCTGGTGACTTTGTGACATAGAATCAATAAGGTTGGAAAGACCTCCAAGATCATCTGGTCCAACCGCCCCCCTACTACCAATGTCACCCACTAAACCATGTCCCTAAGCACCATGTCCAGCCTTTCCTTGAACACCCCCAGCATGGCAAAGCTCCATTGCAAGGGAGCAGGCTGGAGAAGCTGCACCGAAGGAGCACGGCAGCAGTGTTCTGTTTTGCAAGACAAACACGGAAAGGAAGACAAGGGAGCAAATGGATGAAATGAGAAGAATCCCTAAGATGAAAGAAGAGATGGGGTCATTTCTGAATGACTATAACAGACCTTGACTGAGGTTACTGATCTGTGACAACCTTGAAATTCTATAGACACTGTTTTTTCCCCACAGCCTGCCAAGACCTTGCTGACACATCCAGCATAAAAAAAGAAGCAGCATACGCTATATCCTGAGAGGTTTCTGGATAATCCTCTTCTAGCATGTTTAATGCTTCAGAGTGCACAAGCAGGGGGTTCCATCTTTTTCTGTTCCTTGAGGAACAAGTTAGTCCTTCTGCCTGCCATTTGGTTTTGTCTTGTCCCTCATTCAGCACTCCCTTCCCCCGGGGCAGCCAGCTTGTATTTGCATATGTCTGTGTACATCTCTAAAAGATATCCCCTTGTTAGAATAACGCACTCTTTTCGGGACACTGGTGTCTAAGCTAACTGTGTTGCCAGCTTCATGTAACACAAACTCCATCTGCTTTTAGACGAGCAAGCCCGTGCTCTGTTGTAGGGCTGGAAATTAGAGTAAGACGAATAAGGATAACGCCCAGAGCCAAGCTGAGGTTCACCCCAAAGGTGGGGAGCCACCCCAAATCCACACATTCAGGACTCTCCCAAGTTTGAGGGGGTATCAGGCTGTGTATGTCAGCTATGTACATGGCTGGCTTCTCATCACCATCCCACCTGGGCCTGCCTGGCTCCTCTGCAGCCCCGCAGGGCTCTGCTGTCCGCCCCAAGCACGCGCGGCCCGGGCTGTGCTCTACTGTTTGTCCCTCCAAGTCTTTGTTCTGGCTTGTTTTGGCCGTGTTTGCAGCTGCACACACTATGTGTTTTTTTTTTTTTTTTGCTGGATGCTGGCTTTGAACTCCACGTTGCCTTTCGACTTCGATTCTCTTGACAAATGGCTCTGTTAGATCCGTGCCTCCCCATAGCCCCTCTCTGTTTCTTTCCCTCTTGGATCTTAACCACGCTTTGGGCTGCAACCAGGAGCTTTGACAGACATCTTCAAAGCAACCTGTTTTGGTTTTCAGCTTGAGATCGGTTGTAAGTTATTCTGTGGCTAGCCTTCTTTGTGCAATCTCTGCTCTAGAGCACATCACTGATATGTTTCTTCTTTGTGGGTAGAGAAAAAGGCATTCCTCTGATTTCTGGCCTGCGGTATCAGTGCTAGCTTTTCTCCCTGCCAAGTAGCACCTCAGGACTAGCAGCTGTCAGACATAAGGCTGTCTGTCTGACTCGTCCTACAGATATCCTATAGCTTTCTAGGTAGAGCATGGAGTACTATAAAAGCTTTCTATATTTTTAGTACTTCATTGCTGGTAAAATATCCAACTGCTTTGTTCAGCCACCAACTATAACTTTTTTTTTTTTTTTCCTATTCTGGTGTTCAGCAACCACCCAACACTTGCACAGGCTTTAGAGAAACCTGCCTCAGATACACCTGATTCCAAGAGGAACAACAGCTCTTCTTTTGAAAATGTAGGTGCAGGGACACATCCCATCTGGACCTGGTTAGGGTGCTGTGGAGGGGTCACACCTGCTATTAATAAAAGGAGAAAGGAGCAGGGAGAAGGGTCTTTGGATACCTGCATGACTTCTAATAAAGGAGGGAGGTAGGGACAGAAGCAGATCTTTTCCAGGAAAAGGCTGAGGGATGGTGCTATGGCAGAGGAGCTTTTCTGAAAGCATCCATGAATCAGTGCTGAAGAAGGCTGTAGTTAGTAGCAGAATGTCGTCTTCTTAAGCTATATGAGTAAAGGGGAGGGGGGATGAGGTCTTCAGAAAGACGTCTGTTTTTTTCAATTAGATGAGAGAAGATATAGAGGGAGGCTGGAAGATGTAGAGAATTGGAAGCAGGGGCTCTTCTGTGGTGTCTGATTAGTGTGAGTCTAGGCTTCAGGCTGAGCCACAGCAAGAGATCCGTGGGCAAAATACTTCGGGAGGCTTTTGTAGGGGAGAGCTGAAGTGGCTGATGGCATGAGAGCCTGCAGGAGAATTTGGGGAATAACAGGAGATGTGAGAAAAGTAGGGTGTGTATCTTAATACACTACAGTTAGGAGCTAAGCACTAGGAGGATGCTATTGAGGCACCTGACTGTATCTGCTTGGGGAAGCGGTGCTGGAGCTGGGCTCCCAGTGCTTCTCATCAGCCCAGGGGTAAATTGAGCTGTCTGATTCCCTGCGCTTAGAGGCAAACTTGGCAGATGGGCAGGAAGGTTGAGAATCGCAGCAGCTCTACAAGTTCTGGAGAACAAGTGACCTGGGAGAAGGGAAACTTCTAAGCATCTGAAAACATATGGGATTGCTGGTTCTTCTCCATGAGACCAATCCAAATCTTCTTGGTTTGTAAACTCTACTTGACCTACCCAAAAAAAGGGGTGGGGAAGGAACTGACCCAAATCCACAGTGCTTCAAGTGGCCATGTAATAGCACATCCCAAATGAGTTCACCATGGGATTGCAGAGGACTTAATAATGTAGAATAGCCCACAGTGCTCAAGTGACTCGCTGCCTTTGCTATATCTGTATATCTATTCAAGCTCACCATGTCGAGTCAGAGAGATTTACCACCAAAAAACTCCAATAAGTTCTGTTTCTTTGAAATATCCCTGCTGCTAGTGAGAGAAGCATGGCCTAGCTTGTGTTCTGCAGTGATCTCAGCCCACTCCACAGGGCTGCGGTAGGACATGCAGGCAGGTGAGCCTCCTTCAAGCCAGCTGAAAACCTTACTGAGCCACAGGTGGTTTAAGGTAGCTCTTCCCAGCAGGAGCTAGGCAGACGATTTGGGGTAGGAGCATAGCCAGGTAAGGTGGATTTCTCACTTTCTCCCACTAGCCAGAGTACAGGAGATGCTGCATTTATTGATCCTGGGCATTGAGGAGGAAGCCACCAAGCTGTCCCCCGCCCCACCCATATCACCAACATCCAGCCTCTTCCCTTGAGGGGCTGCCATGCTGCTGCATTGTCTGTGCTTTTTGGACCTTGACTTTAGTAGAGATGTATTCATACAGCCCAGTGCAAACTGACATCCTAAATTCCCTACCTTCCCCTCTGCCTCCTAACTCCCTTTACCTGTATTTTTTTGGTACATAGCAGAAGCTAATTCATTAGTGTCGTTATCAGAAGCATTGCACTGATGACATTAGTGCAAGCAGTGCAATTCTTGTTGAAGGCTCGGGGCATTACGTACACATGCACGGAGGTAGAGCTGCTCTGATCTACAAGCTCTCGGCTGGGAAAGCAAATTGCTCTCATATGGAGTGCTTTATTTTTACAGCTCAGCCCAGACTCAGCCCTGTCAGCTTGCCTTTTTCCAGTGAACTCTTTGGATGCTCAGCTGAATTAAATTGTCACAGCCGACTCCAGGTTCTTCATTTTCACTAATTACCCAAATTAGCAATTTCCCTCTGACGTCAGCATGGGTGTTGCCTGAGGAGTGACTAAATGAGACCCTCAGGAGTTGGCCTCTCAGAGGTTTTAGGAGGGTTTTTTTTTGTTGCTGTTTGTTTGTTGTTTTTCTTTTTTCTATTGCTTTGATGAGGGTGTGAGGAAGGGTTTGATAGAAAACTTTCTAGCCTGGCTCTCTTTGGTTACTTTTTCCATGAAAGGTAACAGATGCTCATTGTGACGTGAATGTAATTTCAATATCTGCAGAGGAGAAATGACGACCGGAGCCATCTGAGCTTAGAGGTTAGTTTATTTCAAATGATTTTGACGTCAATAGGCGACGATATATATAGCAAAATATTTTTCCTCCTTACCACAGGGCCTTTAAAAGGATATCTTTGTTGTGTTAGTTGCCATAGCAGTGACTAGTGTGGATATATATACATATGTGGATGTGTATATACAAGGAGGGATTCCCCAGCCCTGGGGTTGATTGTGTTGGCTTCTGCGTGCTTCTGTGGTTGTATTTCCTCTTCCTTCCCCGACTCCACGCGCTCCAAGGTGCTCCGAGGCACTAAGATGGCTTGTGAAGCATTCCCCAGTTGGGAAAAAGAATATTTTCAGTCAACCATCTCGAAGCGTGGGCCTTATGGCGCTTGGCAGGGCTGGGTTATTTGGCAGTTATCTCTGAAAGCAGGTAGTGAAACCAGGGCAGGGCTCCCGCACCGCTCCCCTGGTGCCTGGGCCATTCGTGTGTGGAGCAGATGACAGAGATTGGCGAGGCAATGTGGCTCCATAAATAAATTAGGAGGCTGTTAGTAAATGTGTTGTTTACTATTTAGATCGCTTCACATGTGCCCGGCTTGTGCTGAAAGGCCTCTGACATATTTAGCTCATCCTCACCTTAGAATAGATTTTATCTCTGTGCTCGTGTTTCAAAACTGCTCCTCCCTTTCAGCAACCTACTAACATACTCCAGAGATCTTCCTGTCGGAGCTTTCTCTCATCTTCCTTCCCTGCCTTTTCCCTCGCTATCTGCCCTGGGCTCTGTGAACAGCGGGAATTTGATCTAGACCTGAAATGGCCCCTGAGCCACAGCCCTTGGGGAGTCAAATGCTCGCAGAGGGCTTCTTGGTCTCCTTTCAGCCAACTTGTCGTCTCAAGCCGAGCCCTCTTCTATCCTCATGCTGTACTGTAGGTGCTATTCTTGCGCTGGCCCCGAAATACTTAATAACACACTGAGCGGAATTATTACATCCATGTCGTGTGCTCTGTCTCTCTGGTGTCTGTAGCACTCCATTCAGCTGCCCTTCTTCCTGCTGGTGCCAGGTAAAGCACCTGGCAAAGTGCAGCCTGCACGAGGGATGGGGAGATGTTCTGTGTGTGCTTTGTTCCCACCTTGTTTTGTAGTGCTGTGCACGCAGGAGACCTGGCCTGTTCAGAGACATGGTGTAGAAAATTTTCTTGTCTCCGGAACTCATTCCTCCTGGCTATCATCTGCTGCTTCGGTGCAGAGCTCCCTGGTCCATCAGGTACCACCTGTGCACGGGATGATGGTGCCTGCTCTGTTCCACAATTGCAAGCAGGAGCCTGGCTGGGTGCACGAGCAGGACTTGGGTAAGCAGGACAAGGGAAATGGAGCGGTCTGCACACAACTGCCCTTTCCTTCTTATGCTTCCCCATCTTTGCCCAGGTCTCCCTGCCTTCACTCAGCTTGCTGGGGGAGAAAGCTGCGGTGCTCTGGGGGTGGTTTTGGTGTAGAGGTGAAGCTGTCTGGTCCTTTTCTATCAGAATATCGTTTGCTTCATAAGTGTCAACAAACCTCAGGGCAGTCCTGGGTGTGATGTGGGCTTCCTCCTCGCTGCTGCTCAGTAAGAGGGAAGGGTTACTGCTATCTGAGAATACACTGGAGCACATCTTCAGCACTGCTTGCACATCTCATGTCAAACTGGACCTGACTGGGTGCTGGTGAAGGAAGAGCATGTGTACACAGCTCTGCCCCAGAGAGCAAAGACTGGGAACCTAAACAAGCCAGCTATGTTGTGTTTAAACTCTTGCTTCCCTACAATAGTGGTTTTTTGTTTGTTTTTATTTTCCATATATTGGGCTTTTTTCACTTTTTACCTGTGCTTCTGTATCAATGCAGCCAGCTGAAATTCAGCTTTTTCTCTTTTTTGCCCCTGTTTGTTTGTTGCCAAGTAAGATGCTGGAATGAGAACTTGGCTGGCCATTGTGTTGATGACAAATGAAAGAGAAGCAAACACAGCTTGCTTGTCTGCAGCTACAGTGGTTCAGCAGGGCTGGCAGTAAAGACATGTTATTTGTTGATAAAACACAACGCCAAACTCTGAGAAGGAGCTGAGATAGCATCTCAGTGTGATTGTCTGCCTGTCCCGCCTGCACCTTCAGAAATCCCAGCTTGTTGTGCTGGCTTAACCTGTAGGAGTTGAAACTGGGCACAGATTCTGGTGGTTAGACTCGGACGGGTGCTCTGCAAGTGGCTGTGAGCACTTGGAAGGGAGTGAGGAGCAAATAATGGCATGCCACTTACAGAGGTGACGTGCATGTGCTTGCACACTCATGCTTGGTCTGCCTAGTATGCATGTGCCCTGGTGTTAGATAATCTTTATATATGTAATGTATGCATGTATATCTATGTAAATGCATGGAAGTGCATTTTAAGAGAGTGAAGGCAGAGTGTCCCGGTGCAGTTGGTGCTCTCTGAGTTTGAATCCCAGCTCCCCCAGTTCCCTGCAGGCTCATCTCTCCAGCATTATACCACTTTTTTTTTTTTTTCCCTTGTCTGACTCCTCTGCTGAGGCTGTGGGCTCTTTGTGCTTCAAGTGTGTGCCTTTGTATTGCCTGTCCCCCCCCCATTAAACCATGCTTCAGTTGATTGTAGTCCCTTTAGGGCAGGATGTTGGGGTGTTTCTGCTGGGTGATGGGGCCAGGTTGTCCCCTGCAGCACATGCATGTCCCAGGAAGGGATGGCAGAGAGCTGGTCCCGGCTGGGCACACACATGAACGAGGAGGAAGCAGTGTGAGCACACTCAACGATGAAGCTATGAGACTGCAAATGACCCTGAGGGGTGTTGGGTGGGAATGAGAGTAACGGTGACAAAATGAGGATGTCCCCATGTGTGGGGTGAATGCAGGGGCCTGCTGAGAAGGGGGTGAGGATCCTCTGTGGAGAAAATGTCTGAGCTCGTGTCTCTGCCATGCTGCTCGTGAAAACAAAGGGAGCTGCTCTAACAAAGCTGTGTGGGAAGGGGTGCTGGAAAGCAGCATGTATCAAATTCTCATAATTACGGTGGTAGCTAGCATAGTAAGAGACAGACCTTGAACCATAAAGCTGGCAGCCTCAATAGCTGCGAGGCATGGGACGGCGAGGAACGTGGAGCCGCAGTGGGGAGACGTGACTTTCTGAGGTTACACGGTGGGGCAGCAGGGTAGCCAAGAACAGTGGCCCGGCTCCCAGGCCACTATCTTAGCAACATGACCACACTCAGCTCAGTAACAGGAGCCACACTGAGCCTTTGCCAAGAGCCAGCTTGGCTCTGCTCTGAATGGTCACCATTTTTGAGGTTTTTTGGGGGAAAAAATACCAGTTGAACAGTAAATAAACCCATTCTTTTCTAGCTTTACACAGAAGCAGAGGTACTAAAAGCACTAATGCTGGGAAACCAAAAGTATTGTTGGCTTTCTTTGTTGCCCCAAACCTACCAGGAGGCAGAAAATCTTCGTCTTGGCTGGTATCTCTTAAGAGAAATGTTTCTTCTGAAGCTGCTGCCTCTGTTTTTGAAGGATGCCAGGTGCTGGGTGCTCCTCCAAGACTTCTTGAGGTTTGCTCGCTACAGACACCATGGTGGGCAAGCAGGACCGTAACAAACCTGGCTTCTCACCTATGTAGAAGGTTGCTTTGATAAGTCAAAGCCCTGCACTAAATAGTCTTCATCTTATCCACCCATGCTTTTGAATTTAGTCATTTGATTTACTGATCATACGCAGCAATGACCTCTCCCTTGACAATAAAGTAACTGACCCCCAGTTACTTTCTACATGGCAATAAATAGATTGGTGCAGAGTTTGTGGATGTTAGGGACACTGGTCCAGGCTCAGAACATCAGAGTCCGTTTAATTTCAAGAGCTGGATCTCCGCAAAATGTTCACAGCAAAGCCCCAAACTAGGTGCAATAAACCTAACACCAGCCAAGTTTGCAAACCTGGGCTGAATTGCAGGAAAGCCCTGGGCCAGCTTTTGAAGAAGCCCAGGGCCAGGTTTCCAGTTAGCTTGAAGCCACTTTTTTTTTTTTTTTAAAAAAAAAAAAGGGCTCCTGATCAGATTTTGATCTTCCTCCAGGCTGTGCTTCAAGTGATTCCCACCAGCCAGGATTTGGGCTCGCTGCTGTCAGATCTCAAACCTGCTGGGGCTGCGTGGTGGCAATGTCCACAGGCAAGTTTCAACCATGCCTGCGCCCTGGTCCACGCAGGGCTGGTGCCCCAGGAACGTGCTTGCAGCCTGGGCAGACAGCTTCCTCTATAGCTCACAGCGGTTTCATTTTCATTGGGTTTCAGCACTTGGCCTTTTGGGCTGAATTTCACGCCAAGTTTTCCAATCCAAGAGGCCCGCAGGCCTTGTGGACATGCAAAACCACCAATGTAACAAAAATTGGTTTAAAATTGATTTAGTTTGAAGAAAAAAAAATCCAAGCCACCATGTGGAAACATTTAGAAGAGTCAGTTACCAAGTTTAGCTAAATGGAAGTAAATGCATTTAAATATGTCCATATAGAGCACTGGCACTGGAGAAAGTAAATCTATTTACCATGAGTTTTAATTAAACCAGTTGAGCTCTTGTTTTAATAACCAGTGGTGAGTAAAAATTGCCAAAACACTGACATCCCTGCTTAGACTCCCAGCAATGCGCACACTCTGTCACCTTTGTAAACTTTCCTGGACACTTAATTTTTCTTTAAGGCATTGGTGTTTAGGTACAGAGCCTTGAGACACTTATTAAAATGTCTAAATACTACTGATTTCTAAGAGGATCTAATGCCTTTGAGGATCTTGGCTTGCAGACCTCATTCCTATTAACCTGAGGGGAGGTTTCTACCCTTCTTGGTCAGCTGAATAATTTTGACAGAGCTGTGGGATCCTAAATGACTGAAGCACAGTAGCAATTTATGGTATTTTTGGGGAATTGAAGCGACAGAGTAGCCGAAATCCCAAACTTTTCAGTTCCCTCACAGTGAAGAGGGTTTTGTGCCATGCTGTCACTGGCATTGTGGACTCTTGGAAACCATGTCCATGTGCACCCGCTTGGGGCTGAGTTGCATTTAGTGATGTGAGACCTGTTCAAGTCAAAGTGGCCCATTGGGTTGAGCGAAGGCCCTGAATTTGGCTTGTTTCAGTGTAGTCTGGGTGATTTCCAGCTGAATAAACAGCACTTGCAGTCCCGCAGGGGTCCAGGTAGCTCCATCCTGACAGCAGCACGGAGGAGACTTGCAGCTGATGTTGCTGAGCTCTCGTTGCAGAAATTAGCAGTATCAGGTCTTTGTCCTGCAGTTGTTTTGGTTTGGTTTTGTTGTTGTTTATTTCTGGTTTTTTCCCCTTTGGCACGGTGCTGGTATCCCCTTGTGAGCCTGCTGCGTGCGCCTGGAGCCTCTGCTCCCCGTCTTCCCCTTTCCCATCCGCCTCTGTGTGCAGCCACACGCACAGACACAGCAGCCTCAGAAGTGACGTGATCAAAAGGTTTCAGATGGGCTCTGTGTGTTATGAAATGATTCGAGGCTAAAAGCCCAAAGGGGGAACTCCATCATGAATTCCCCATGTATAACTAATTTGGGAAAAGGGATTAAAGTGGGACAGAGCCTCTCTTTTTCTCCCCCTCCTCCATGGCCCCTTTCAGAAAATTAGGGGGCCCCTCTCCAAGGAGAAACTGTTGAAAATTGCACACTGCTTTCCCTTCCCCTTCCTCCTGAACATAGCCAGAACAGCAATATACATTTCTGAGGTTTGGCAGCAGCATCTGAAAGCATGTTTTTTTGCCAGAGAAGGACTGGCTGATGGGGGCTGAAGTGCATGTGGGCTTGGGGGACGCTCAGGGCAGGGAAGGCATGGCACCTGTACCCTCTCCTCCAGCCACCACTATTAGGGATGGTATTCCCACTGTTTTCCTGAGGGTGCCCAATTATTGAGTTTATCTTCATTCCCTGGGCTATATCGTCGGCTGCTGGAACGAGACCCATCGGCTGTGATTTGTGCCTGAACTTCGGTTTCATAACAAATGCGGAGACGGTTGTTCTTGCGACAGACCTCTCTTGGATTGAACAAAACCATGTACGGCCCATGTGCAGTCCATACAGCCGAGAAATACGATGTTAGCTCAGCGAGTCCGGAGCTAGCAAGAATCCTGGTTTATGTTAAACTTCTCCCTGCTAACATGTCAGGGCTTTTCTCCTCCCCATTCCTGTCTGCCCCCTGTCTGCCATGGCACCGACCCCATTTGCTTGTGAAGAGGAGGACCGCTGCGGTTCTTGTTGCTGCGATGTCTAGGCTCGTATCTTGTGCTCTAGTAGTAATACATGGTTTTTAGTTGAAGTCTAGTGATGTAAGTCTTCTCTTACAACACAGAGAAAGAATTTTCCATTTCATTTCAGAATTTTCATGGAAAGATTGAAAAGGTTTTTTGAGGAAATATGTTTTGCCCAATGAACTTGAAACCCAGAATATTTTCACAGCTCTGAAGCTGAAAAGTTTTTCCTGCATTTCATCCTCTGCTCCTTTTTTCCTTTAAAAGATGAAGGGAGAGTGAAAATGGAGAAGAAAAAAAAAAAGTATTCCCTCCTTTACAAAGATTGCAAAATGTCAACTCATTAATGAAGTTTCGTTTTGAGCATTTTGCTAGAGTTAAAAACAAAAAGGATGTTTTATTAGAAAAGTCTATTAAACAAAAATCCAGACTAGTTCCTGTTACTGAAAGTTTGTTTATGGGCCCAAACCTGTCTTTTCGGTCCATTTTTGAACAGCATCTAGGACATGGAGGTTCCAGGGTATGCCTCAAGCCTCTGGGTGCTGCAGCAATGTGGATAACACACTTCAATGTTTGCTTACAGATATTTCCTTATTGCTTATCACCATAATGCAGGGCATAAATACAGGCATTTATCTTGCCACCTTCCCTGGCCTGGGATGCAAGGAGGCATTCATTTTGCCCTGTGGCTAAACTTTGCTCAACTTCTTCCGCAAGCCCATGGCAGCAGGGTAGACGGAGCTATTCCCGCTGCTCCTGAAGTTCAAGCCCCCATCAGAGGAGCTGCAGCCATCAGCGTGGGAGAGGAGAGAGGGGCTGCTGTTGTTCGTGTTTGTGCATGGCTGGGTTCCACTTTGGCAGACGGGAGAGACTGCAGTCTGAAAGCCATGGGCTGATAAGTGGCTTTTGAGAGATAAGATATGAAAGACTCTGTAATTCTGGACGAGAGTGTTGAGTAGTTTATATGTGTAAGTCCAGATGTTCAGTAAAAGGAGCTGTTCCAGCCCTTCAGCTGTGTACGTCTGCCTGCACGTGTATGGTCTGGTGTGCTTGTGGCCCTGGGCGAGTGACGGTCCCCAGGAGCAGCGGGCAGGGCACTGGGACTCGGGGGAGCCACGGGGCTAATATTCAGCTGTAGCCTCTTGTATTCTTCACTGACTCCCTCCTCAGTAATGAGCAAGGCAGAAAGTACCTCTCTGCTTGCATCCGATGGAGCTAAGGTGAAAGTAGTCGCTGCAAGGCAAAAAGAGGGATTGTCCCTGCCTCTAGTGTCAGGCTCCAGGGAACACAGTTCGTCCTGGGATTTTGGGATGTAACTTGCTTATCGGTGAAGCTGCACAAGTATACCTATTCCAGAAAGTGCTTTTCTTGCAAAAAGCAGGCTTCTGTCCAGAACAGCTGCACCAGTTAACTGTTCTTAAATGTGAATCATAGCTGAATGAGAGCTGCATTTAGCTAGAAGTGTATCTTATCAGCAGCCTGTGGCTCAAGCATGCAGTCACAGGGTAAGTGCTGTTTTAGGAAGAGGCAGACTAAGGGCCAGGTTCCAGGCATCTGTCAATTGGGGGTAGCTTCCCTAAAATGGATGTAGCTATATTGATTTAAATAGGGTTTAGCCCTGGATGCTCTGCAAGTATGTGAACTATCGATGTCCAGAATTTTTCCAAGCAAGCACATCGTTTTTTATTGTGAGCAAGATCACTGAAGACAGGCGAAGAGATACACAGTTGGATTTTTTTTCTCTAGTCTCCATGAGTTTTGGGCGGATGAGTTGGTTCATTGAACATGAGCTTGCTTAGTTGATTTTTGAATAGAAACAGGTGAGCATCTGTACTTAGTGGAGGTGTTTCAGTACCAACTTTTCATGATCTGTCTGTGTCCCCAGAGATGAATTGTATGTGGGACCCTTTGATGTTTTGGTCATTAAGATCACCAGGTTTCTCAGGTGTGCCCAGGGGAGGTTATTGTGGGCCTGAGGAGTCCAGGTGAGGTGGTGGGGACCCACCTGCAGGGTGGGATGTGTTCCTGGAAGGCCCTTCAGAGCCTCACGTGCTTGTGCCCTCCTCACTGGGAGGATGGTGACCCTGGCAGAGGGGTACAGCTTGTGGTGGTCTTGACTTCAAACTGGGGCACTCTGTGTGCTGGAGATGTGTGCGTTGTGCAGTGGCAAATATTTGCCAGTGGGAAAGGCCCATGAGAGACAAAAAAGACATGGTGGGCTTGTGCTGTCACAGTGTAGGAAAGAGATTTGGCTGGAAAAAGCTCATAGGCTAAGGAGGAGCAATAAACACAGGGTAGAAGAAAGACTTGCATAACTGAAGGGCTCTGTGTTGCTGGCTGCTACTGTGTGTGTCTACACTTCGAGTGTGCGCACATATGGGTTCAGTGAGGAACGAGCTCAGCAGCTTAGAAAGCCAAGGAAAGCTGGAAAAGGGGCATGTGTCAGGTGTGAAGAAGGCCAAAACTGGACAGAAACTGAGGTGGAGAGATGGAGAGGAGTGGAGCCAGCCGGTGCTTGGTCCAGCTGGAGCTGCAGAAGCCCTCTGTCCCTCCAAGCTGGTGTCTCTGGCAGGTTCCTTGCTAGGGCCTTCACCAGGCCCACGTGGCCAGGAGGCCTAGATGTGGGAAAAGGGCACTGGGAGCTCTGGGTTCTGCACAGCCCTGACCATCTAACATTGTTCCAATCCAACCTCTAAGTGCAACAAGGAAAAGTGCTTAGGCACAGAAGCGGCCTGGCTGTTGGTGGCATGACCAGCTCAAGGTGCTGCATCAGCATGTCCTAGGTATGCCACCTACCTTCCCAAATCCTCCTGTCCCACTGGGGCTTTCAGACATCACCAGCAGCTCCTGCTGGACATGGTTGCAGAGGAACACAAGCACAGTGCTCTTCTGTTCCACATTACAGCCCAGGACCCGCCTCTGTTGCCATTAACACACATTCCTAGCTGTGATTCACAGTGGCATCTCTCTGTGCTTCTTATTCATTACCCAAACATCTTGGCTAGCAGGGGCCTGTTAGTGGCTTTGGCCATTTGGAACAAACGGCGGAATCTTATGGTAAACCCAGAGACACTTTACGGAGGTGTAATATCTTGGTTTTGGTTTCCATCACATTTTTATAGCGCAGAGGCCAAAAACACATCAAAGAAGCAAGTCTGGCAGTGAGCACCAACCCCAAATTCATTACACTCCAATTAGGCTGTTAAGAGGAGATAAAAGAAGCAGCAAAACTCTATGTCCTCCTCAACTGCTGTTTGCTGAGGTTCCTTCTCTCTTTTGTGGTGTGGGTCCCCAGGCATCTGAGTCCACCAGCACCAGCGGTGTTGTGTGCCTGGGGACAGCTGAGGCATCCTTCTCACTAAAGCTGTGATTGGATCAAAGAGCTCTGGCCAGCCCATGTGCAAGAAAAAAGTTTTTTTTTGTGCATCTCCCTTCGTTACTGGGCACTTTTTCACCATTTCACTTCATTGTCCTCGTGTGTGGTTCGTAAGGGACTGAGCCGCAAACATGTTTCTCAGATGTAGGTTCCTTGCTGCGAAGTGTGAAGGCCCACACCTTAGGGAGATGATGGGCTTAGGGGCAATGGGTCTGGCCTCTGCAGCGCCCTTTGCTTGGGGGTCTCTGTAGCCCTCTCTTGCTCGGGTTCATTCCTGTGGAAACAGGAACGAAGCTACAATTGCTAAGCAAAAGGTATCGAGAAAGGAAATCAGCAGCTTGGTTGTGACTTGAATATTTGAGGGATACAACACTGCATTTCCGTGACTACTCTCAGTGGCTTGTTAAAATGGCAAATGTTGAATTTTGTGCCATTACTTCCTGTGCTGCTGAGTGCAGAGGCTAGCAGGAGCAATGAGGCACCCACATAGCAAAAGCATCCACAGTGAAAACTGGTGTTGCAGTTAGCTACTGGCACCAGTAGTTCTAAATGAGTTAATCTTTCCTATATTTACCAACATTTTATTTGTGGTCTAGATGCCTAAATAATTGTTTAGTCTTGTAGAGAGAACCAAAACAGTTTTCCAAACCAACAGACAGGAATCGTATCTTTTAAATGACATTGGATTTGGTTGTTGTTTTTTAAAGTGGTGGCATCTTGAAACGTGTAAACTCCCTACAGTCAGTCAGAAAAATGGGGATTTCCTTCCCTGATCCATTCCCAAACAGCTTCAGGAATGATTCCTTCTGCTTAGAATACCTGATAAAACCTGCAGAAAATCCTTGACAACTTTCTGGATAACACAGGGTCTATCCTCAAATGGATCTAGCTTTGATGGATAAAGAACACTTCTGCTAGTTGATATGTGCTAGGTGTGCCCTTTCATGGAAAGCAGACAATATTAGGGCAGGGTGCTCTGTGGTGCCATCTGGGAAGCCCAGAACTTGGGTAGGATGGGCAGGAAGGTCATGAGTGACCCTTGAGAAGGTGCTGCATGTAAATGGTACATCCAGATAAACTCTGTCCTAGCTGGTGGATGGGGACTGTGCCTGAGCCCCCTGTCAAGGCACGCACCATCTCTTCTCCACGTGACCTCGTGGTCACGGGATGGAAACCTGGGCACATAAGCTGGGTCTCCTCCAGCCGTGTTCTGTCCCGCATGTCTGCAGTCACCGTGACTTCAGGATGCATCACAGCACGAGCCTGCCGTGGCGTTCAGCTGCAGCCTCAAAACAGCCAGCTCTGAGTCAAGGGACAGCCTGTTCTTTCTGAGCACTGCATGACAAAAGAGGCAAAGACTCAGCGCATGAATGAAACATGTTGGGTAACAGTTTCTTTAAGGGCTGGGACCACTCACAGTTTGTCACATCTTATTAAACAAAGAAAATAAGTGATCTGTCTCTCTTTCTTGTCCCCTCCCTAACTGTAGCCTTAATGGCTAGAGCAGGCTTTGCCTAATTTTCCCTCATCAAGGTAGTGCTGCCTTTAGGTTGGCCTGAGAGCTCATCTGAAAATGTATAGACCATTCTGTCCTCCCAAGGCATTTACTTGGTCTCACCCATGCTAACAGGTTTTCATTAATCTGAGGGAATTCTCTTTTTTTCCTACTAAAGACCAATGTCTTCTGTCCTCCTGGCTGGAAGTGACAGCCAGAGAGACCCCGCTTCTGCCTGCGGACCTGCACAGCTCTTTCTTCTGCGTGGCTGTAGGTTTGTAGAGGAACCTGGGTCAGCTCCTGGTCACCAAGGAGAGGGAAAACCCCTACCCTGCTACCCCACCCCTCCCTGACCCCAGATAGCAGAGAGCAATCAATGTCTTGGGGGGTGAGCCAGCATCAAGAGGCCCCTCTCAGCTTTTTGCTGGGGAGGAAACGGCTGCGGGCGGGAAGTCTCAAAGGGATCCTTCAGCGCAGCCCGAAAAGAGTTTCCCAAGCTGTTATGTTTACGCTCGCCGCAAAGCCACGGGGGAGGACAACCTTTCAGATGCTTTTGATTCAGCACACTCTGGCACAAACCACGCTCCCTTCATCTGTTTTTTTGCAGGGGAGCATTGGGCTTGGATGCTTCTCCCCAGCATATAGAGCCTGCCGCAGCGCTGTACGCGCAGGACTGACCTCTGTGGCAGTGCCAAGGAAGGAGAAGGGCACCCCAGAGCCCCTGTCCTGCTCCCTGAGGAAGGAACAGTCCAAAAATGGACTGAATGCTTGCTTGGCAAAGGACAACACTAATTTGCTTGAGATAAGACAAATATCCCAGGTAGGACAGGAGCAGGCGCCAGCTCACTTGTTCCTGATTGCTGGTTCAGTTATATGAACTAGGAGGAAAGGGAGAAAACGTACCACTCCTCATTGTCTGTGTCTAGCTGCTGGGATGCAGTCCTGGGTCTCATATTGGATTGGGATCCAAATGCACAGCACTCCTCCCTCATGCCCTCGTCATCATTGTTGTGCAGGGGAAGGAGAGCTGGTGTGAAAGGACACCACGACGTGCACCCTCATGTGGTGTGGGGCATGTCCCCATCACAGTCACTGTCTGGTTCTCTGAATGCTGCCTGCAGGATAGCCCCATCCATGATACAGTTTTCCCTCCTCCCCCCTTTACAGTTTTTAACTTTGAAGATTTCAACTTCTGTTTTTTAAAAGCTCGTCTCCCTCAAGGGTCCCCCCCTGCTTCACACACGCAAATGATCAATAAAAAGACTTCCAGAATAAATTTGGTTTTGGCTGGAAATTGCATTCAAAAGCTTTCCCTATGGAGGAAGACAAAAAGATTCCTACAGAAGGTTTTTAACTCTTCTGCCAGTAACTGTCGTTCTTTGGACCCGCTTGAGTGACCCAGCAGCTGGCAGTGCAGCTTCCCGTACTCCCTGCTCAATCTGTGTCACCATTTTCCAGCTAACAGGCATCCAGCGCTCCAAGAAAATGTTGTCAGCTGGGTTAAAGCAATGTCAGGAACTAAGAACAACCCCTTATTGGTAAAGCATTTCGAAATCAGTGCCTCATGTGGTGATAGTCAGGAACTTCTTGATGGTCCCTGGATGCAGCACCTCTTGCACCGCACGTTTCTTGAAGTAGCCATGGCCATAGCTGGGGTGAGAGCTACTGGGTCGTCTCCTGCTGTGCCAACAACAGCCAGAGTTCTAGCCTCAGCAACGCACTTATCAAGCAGGTGGAAGCCTTGTTTCTTCCCATTTGTAATGTCTATGCTAAAATATTTTATTAGTGAAGTCACAGATGTTTATTACCTACTAAATTATCTCCCTCTCCAACAATCTCTGAGGGTTATTACCACAAAGACTTGCACAACAGATGTTAAAAGCCATCAGTTTAAATCAACATATACTTTTATTAAAAACAAAACCGAATGTTTTTTTCTAATCCCTGCATTCCAGTTGCTAAAGCTGAGATAATCTTCTGGAGAAGCTAATGGATATTGTTAATAGCTGGATTGAATTTATAAAGAGCTAGGAGAGAACAAACAGGAGAGCAGAGACAACCTTCAGCAGCAGCAATGAGGGCAATCCATGGTGTTTCACTAGCAGGACCTTCTTTGTGCCAGCTGTTTTATCCAGTCACGATGATGCACAAGATGAAGTTTGATATTTGGAGTTACTCCTCACGTTTCCTTTCTCCTGACTCAGGATCCCAGATTTAAAGGGTTTAGCAACTGTAATGTTGTGAGTGCATGTTTGTTGTCTCAGCTATTTCTCATTCCTTGTCATTCACTACAGAATCCTAGACAGGCTATTGTTTGTAGTCAATTTATTGCAATGTGATACTTCTGTGAAGGTGACTAAAGATCTGACATCTCCAGCCTAAGCTTCCTTTTTTTGCTCACGTGCTTACAAATGGAGCTAAGTCTAAGAATGCATAGTCTAGGCTCCAGTCTCCCTGAAGGGAGACTCATGGCTGAGGATGAAGGATTTGGTTAATTACATGAGTGACATGGGGAGCAAGTGAAAAGGTTTGGATCATGATCGCATTGAGTATGTCTTGTGGTTACTAATGAGCCCTAAGAAAGTAGCAATACCTTACCAAATTGAAATGCTCTTACTTTACAGCACCACCAGTCATATATGATCTGTGCTGATGTGCATATTGATGGACTTGTTATCAATTTCCACAAAACCTCAGCTTTCAGCTCAGACTTATTTATATATCAGACTTCCTTAGAACATCCCCTGTGAGTTGACAGGTCTCCAGCTGATCTAAATTCAGAAATCAATTCTAGCATGAGAACTTCAGTGGAAAAATGTGTAATAAAACACTTCTTGTGACATTGCATCAGGTACTAGAGAAGGACTTTCTCCAAGAGACTATTTTCCTGATGTGTTTTTTTTTTTTTCTTCCTTCACTTTGGGTAATTCTGTTTTAAGACCTGCCGTGAGTCATGTCCATCGTAGTGGATTAGGAATGGTGCCTTTGGCATGTTTCAGAGTACTCGGTTTGGAAATAACAATGTTATGGTTTCTGCAAACAGTGTAAACTGAAGATGTGCAGAGTGCTCGTTCCTAGAGCTTCAGAGCGCCCCAAGGGGTGGAAGGGCCAGCAGACATGTCTCCCAGATTTCAACACGGGGAGGAGGCCATCTGGAACAAGGGTGCTCATCCCACTGCCACCCCAGCGTCCATCCGTAACTTTCTCCCTCTCTGGTTGTCCACTGTTTGCACTAGGCATCCAGTCCACCTCTGAAGGACCTCCTTGTGTGCCTTCACCTTCCTTAGATGAAGTAATAGCCAGGAGCCCCTGGCTTCCTCTCCTTTCTTTCCATTCCTTAGCAGCGCAGAGCCTGATGTCACTCTCTCACAGATATGCAGGAGGTTCTCGCTGGGATTTTCCTCCCCAGGATAAACGCATAGTGTTTACTGTCTGTAGCTTTTCCGGTGGTCTCCCAGCCTCCAGCGAGGGGAGTCACGAGGTCTTTCCCCCCCGCCTCACGGTCTGTGGTATCTGTTGTTTTCCGAGTGCTGGAATCTCTGTCCCCGTTACGTAGCCCCAAACCTGACCTTGTCGGAGACCACACACGGGTGTCTCTGGATGAGAGGGGAATGTATGGAATGTTTTTCAATGAGCAGTTTATGAAATTCCTTTGCTATATGTTTCGGAAATTCTTTAAGTTAAAGAGCACAAACATTTCTCCAAGGAAACTGGAGTTTGCAGCAGCTCGAATGCAGGCACTTGTTTTGAAAGACATTCTTCACAAAGAGCAGGGGGGTGGAAAAGATAAAAAGAGGAGGAGATGTAAACAAGGAAGCCTAATTCCCAGCTCCGTATACGCGCAGGCAGGGATAGTGGCGTGGTGGGGCTGGGTGCCTCTGCGGCCTAGCAGCAGGCTGTGTCCTCTCCCTAGGCTTACCAGCCAGCAAACACGATAGAGAGCTGAACTGCCCCTGTGTGTGCTGTGGAGTGCAAGGGCTGAGCCCCCCAGGGCCTCATGCTGACCCACTGAAACAGGGGGAAAGATAGGAAACAGAGAGGCCAATGCTGGTTGTGGAGCTGCCCAAGACAGGCAAAAGGCAACACTGAGGGCACAAGGATGTCTTAAATCCAAAGACCTCTCATGAAGAGAAAACATGGCTCCAGGGTTTCTGAGAATGCTTTGTGTGTTTCCATGTTGAAAATAACGAGATCAGGTGTTGAAACAAAGCTTGGCAAGGGACACCAAAGGACATCTCCCGGTTCTCTCTTGCATGCCAATGCAGTGCAGCAAGGAGGAGAGGGAGGGCTTTGGCCAGGCCCTTCAGAGAGGGGAAATCAGCCCAGCTCTGCCTGGGTGTGTGCTCTAAGCACCGAGCTATTGTACGATAAGGTGGCACCACCTCTTCCTCTGTTTGTATTTTTGGAAGAAAACGGACATGTTGCATATCTGAAGGGCCCTGGTTTTGGTGGGCATGCAACAGGGGAGCCTGGGAAGGGCCAGCGTGGGGTGAAGACAGAGGTGGGCATGGAGCTGCCTGTCTGGGCTGAGGTGCTCTGGGGTGTGCTCCAAAGCAGAATTAGTAATTTTGGAAACTTGGTGGTTTCCAGGGACTGAGGACCTTTGTCTGGGACTTGCATACCTCAGTCCCACTTTAAGTGCATAGGTCCCTTTTTGGATCTGGGCCTAATCTGCTAATTCAAACCCAGCTTGCATGCGTCAGAACTGTAAGCCAATATAGAGTTGGCAGGAAACGGCTTTCCTATCCTGTGAACATTTTCAACAATTTTTTTTAACCGAACCTGGGTTTTAAACTTGGGCCAACAGCCAAAATTTCAAAAATTTCTGCAAAATGAAAAACCCAGGTTTTGATTTTTTTTTCCTCTAGCATCAGCTAAAACATTTGATTTTGATATTGACTTCTTCTTTGTATTTTACTCTTTTACTGCCAGTGGTTTAATTTTAAAAACAAAAGTGGAATTTAAAACTGGGGGGAGTTGGTTGAAATATGTCCCCCATCAGAAGTCTTGGGTTTGATGGATTGGCATATTCTGATCTGAAAAGCATTTTGTCAGAAACAACCGTGTACCGATTAGCTGCAGCTGTTGGCATCTGATGGCAGTGGTCTGTATTAAATAAGTATGTCAGTGTAATGGGACAGATGAAAAACACAACAGCTGGCACACACGGGCTATCTCACCAGAGTCACCACCTCATAGGCACAGGAGATCATTTTTCTTATTAGGCATGGTTCCTTATCTCCCGCTAAAGGAACATGTGCAGTGACTTGTAGTATCAGTGTATGAATCATGGTGACGGAGAAGGTTTGGATCTAGGACCTTTCACCACTGCAGACCATTTGAACAATAGATCCATAACAGTATCTTTTAACAAATTGCTTGAAGAAGTCCTCATTCTTTGAAGTTAACGGAAAAAATGGTCTTTGACTTCAGTACGGCCAGGACTTCTTCCATCATAGTTAATCTTGAATTTGAATTTTATTTTTTGCGCCTTCTTTTATGTTGCCCTTTATGCTTGGCGCTAGTTCTTCCCTCCTTGGTTCTGCTCCAAAGACCATTGGAATCAATTGAAGTCATTCCATCAGCCTCAGTGGGCTTTGGAGCAAATCCCTTGCACACTAAACAATCTCTATCTCATCTTTCAAGTACTTCCTGCAAAATATACTTCTTTCACAAAGCTTTTAAGCACGGCAGACCCCATGTAACATTTGTAGTGCTTCGTGATAGACTTTCGGACAGTAAATTGTACGTGGGTCGATTAAAGGATAAACAAGATTCATTGATCAGGTTGGCTCCACGTTTGCTCTGTAAGAACATGCAAGAAAATACATTGTTTATTAATACTGAGGACATGTAGCAAAATGTGATGATTCCATTTAGAAACAGGTCTTGTGTGGTAACTCTTTTACTGTCATGTAATATTCTCAAAGTGCTTTGTAGTATCTTTCCACATAGTTATGAGACAGTTCTGGAAATAGGATATGGAATTATAACAAAAATAAGTGTGTGTGATGGTGATGTGTCTCTTGAATATTTTCTTGATTCCAGATGCTAATAAGTAAAGCATATCTCACAATTTAAAAAATGCTGTGGGCAGAGAAAGCCCAAGAGAAGTCAGATCCATATTCTAACATCATACCAGGTGTCATCTTTCCTTGGCGGATAGCGATCGCCGTTGGCTGGCCATATGGCAGCTCTCACCTGCCCCTGTATGACACTCACACAAGCTGTACAAACAGACCCGTTCAGGCTGTCCCGAGAGAGTTTTCCACCGCCCCTTTTCTGTTCTGCTTGTTTTCTCTCTTCTCTGCCTTTGTCCGTGCTTCATTTCAGACGTGCTATCTGTGCCCTCTTTGTTCCCTCTCCTGCTTTCTGTCCTTCCCCTCTCCATGATGAACACCAGTACTACAGTAACATTTCCAGACTCAGAAATGCCTTTTGGGTTGCACAGATGATATACAAGTACACAATAATAGACAACACTTGCCCTGAAAAGAACAGAAATGGGGAGAAGACACGTCAGATGCACAAAGGTACTTGTTTGTGGATGAATAGCCAAACCCACTAAAACCTTTTTTCTTATCCCAAGAGCTAAATTGCATCATCCTCCTTTCTTCTCGGTCCCCCTGTTTTACTGTTACCCAAGTGGTAGCTCACTTTACTGTGCTGGGTAGAAATAGGAATTTAATGGATCCTGACCTCCAGGGCCAGCACCTTGCACCTTCACAGTGTGTTGGGCACATCTGACAGTCCTGCTGATAGCTGGTGGTCAGATCAGGTGGACCATAGCTGCTTGGATGGGCAGCAGGGCAGCCTTCAGGAGCTTGAAAGAGCAGATAGGTTTGGGTTAATTTTTCTATCATACAAAATTATGGGTATCTGTTGAAGAGAAGGAGGCCATGGGAAAGCACAGAGAGAGGTGTTTTTTGGACTGAGAAGTGAAACCATTAGGAGGATGTGTAGGAATGGGTGGATGCTGCAAAGATGGTGGTGAGCCTGACCAAATGTACAGAAGTAATGGAAGGGGCAGAGAACATGCTGACAGTGTCTGGAACCATGGTGAGATTACGTTCCAAGAACAAAGCAGAACATCCTGGAGTTATTGAAATGAAATATTGCAACTGATCTAACTAGAATTTGCTGGCTTGCAAAACGTTTGGAGGTTTAGCACATCTCTCTTTCTCCACTGAAAAAACATAAGAGATTGAAAAAGAAAAAATACACTGATATCAGAGCATAACATCGTGTTTAAGGTGACAGAAATCTTTGTCACACAGTTCCTACCACGTCAAGCCTGTGGACACTTCAAGAGCAGGAAGTGAATCGAAAGGCTCTGTTCAGAGCCTCTCCTCCCCAGCCTAATCTGCTTTCGGATCCAGACTGCTGTATCCTGAGTACGACTTAAGTCACTGCAGTTGGTTTTGTTGCTTTTCTTTTTTTTTTTTTTCTCTGTACAGTAAAGTTGTGAAGCTGGAGAGTAGTGACTCCAATCTTTTCCAAAAAAAAAACAAAAAAAAAGAGTGAGCAAAACAGGACCCTCAGACTATCTAAGAGTAGTGAACACAACTTCACTTTGAAGCCATCTGTCAAACAGCTGGCTTCAGAAGAAAAATTTACCAGGCAAGAGTGTGGAGGAACTCAGGGTGTTTTTGTTTTTTGGATTTTTTTCTTTTTTCTCTCTTTCATCTGGCTAGGATTAAGTATTTGTTTTTCTCTTCTACATGCATCAACATGCCACCATGGGACTTTATTACTTCATACACAGATGATCAAAAATATGAATAATAAGTTACCAGTGCACAAGTGGAGCCTTAGCTGGGTTGATGTAGAAACTGCTCAGGGCTGAAGCAGAGGTGTGAGGAGCACAGCGCTGACTCCCAGGCAGGGGGGGAAGTCAGATGCTTTCCATTCAAGGGGTAAATGTAAAATTATGGATCATTCCAGAGGTGTGAGGAAAAATTTAGAGAAGACTTAAAGAATAAGGAAGGGAAATTTCACTAGCTGATTAAAGGTTGGCTTATTAAAAAATCATGGGAATCAGGGCTGGAAAAGAAAACATGTTGTATTAAGTCATCTTATCCGGTCCCTGCAACCAACCAGTGTAGGCTTCCTCCCATCAGCTTTCCAAGCAGGTTTAACCCTTAGAGAATAATGACTGACCATTGTTGCAGTACTAAATCAAGTTGGCTTGTGGTTGTTTTGCCCCCCCCCCCTTTTTTTCTTTTTCCAGCCAGAAAAGGCATCTTTTCCTCTTTCTGAGCCACATCTCCTCTGTCCTTCACACCCTACTGAGAGCCCCTAGACAAATACTCTCTTCTGACTTGAAAAGCAGATCAAAAATGGCAGTATCGGGAAGGGCAGAGATTTAGGAGGAGACTTCAAAGATGGGTGGTCAGAGAAGTTGTTAATCCCTTGGAAGAAAGGTTTCTTTCTTTCCTGCTCTAAAAAAAAAATCCTTCTTCCTGCCCTCCTACCTGCCTTTGCAAATGCTTAGCAAAGATGATGATTTACCAGTTGTTATCTAACTTGGAGCTGTCGGTTTCCTGAGGACAAAGGCCCACTGCACAATATGACAACAAGGTCTTACATTTAACCGCAAAATCCCTTGACGCTGCAGCGTTCCAGCACAGCAGGCTGGAAAATGTGTTGCAGCTCCATATAAATTGGGGGAAAAAAAAAAAAAAAAGAAAAAAAGAGGAGAAACGTAATGAATTAAATATGGAAATGAATAATACACTCAAGTACAATCTCCTCTGTGTCGTCTGGTATTCAATTCCATTTATTTCATGTTGTCCCCGCATGATCGACTTGCAGGATCACACAGATTTATGTGTAGTGAATGTGGAACTGTTTTGTAGAGATTATCTGGAAGAAAGCTGGAGGCTCAGCCATGGCAAAAGAGAATAGGAAGGGCTTGGGAGGCTTAAGAAACAGCAGAAAAGAAAAGGAAAGGATACAAAACTGCCATTTTTTTGATGGGGTAATTGTAAGGGCACCCCAATTGCCATCAAAATCAGTGCCCTTAGATTTTGCCAGACTTAGTTCAGACAAAGGACAGTTGTCATCCCTCAGAGCTGCTTCTTCAGACAAACGGTATTCAACTATTTATGAGGTATCTTCGATCCCAAATCGAAGTTTGGCAACCCAGGAGGGTTTTTCAGGACAGCGTGGAGCTCTTGAGGTGCAGAAGCCTTTAAGCCTCTAGTAATGGAGCTGTCCATCCTCACCCTCTGTGAGTGGCTCTTACTGCTTTGATATAAAGATGTGCAGCTTTTTTTTTTTTTTTCTCTTTTCCTGATACTCCACTATTTCCAATTTAGACTTCTTTTTCTTTGATCCCTTGGTGAGAATAGACTATGGTGAGACTCTGTGTTTTTCTCCTCTGGTATATAGATAGATTGCAGAATTTTTCTTGGGAGCTGCTACAAAGTGAATGTTTCATGATGTATATTGATTCAAGAGCAGGTTACCTTAAGATGATGACTTACCATGCATCAGCTGCTCTGGAGTGACTGTCCAGGCACGTGCTCTTAAACCTTAGCAGTCCTGCGTTATCATATCTGTCAAAGTGTCTGAAATGTCCATTTGCACCTGACAAACTTGAAATGGCTTGTGATTTTGTTATATTTCTGATGTTAAACTATAGACACAGCTAGGAAATCATATTCTCCTTCAAAGTAGTTCGTTTGTCTGACATCGACTTAAAGTCTTTCTGAATCTTTTTATGTCTCTGGCTAAAAGACTGGAAAGTTTGGTAAGACGTCTTTTCCATACAGAAGTGCCTATATTTAAAAGTATCAAGTCATGTTTTGACTAAACTCAGTTAAAAGCTTTCACTCATTGCATTGCAAGACTTACTATTTCTCACAAGATCATTTTTGTGTCTTGACTTTGAACTCAAAGACATCCATAAGCTGCCTGAATTGGGGATGCCAAGGCTGAAGATACAATTCTTCTAATGATTTTAATAGTGGCTGACCCAGGGACAAAACCAATTTCCTGTTTCTACTCAATAATTCAATTTTTTATTCACCTGAGGATAGTATTAGTCATCAAAACACTGCTCTGGGATCTCATGCTGAGATGGGCTGTTTTCATGTTCTTTATGCCCGTTGCTCAATATATGCTTTCCAAGAAAGAGGTTTACACCTGGAATGTAGGTCCTTGCCTACAGCCCTTCAAACTTCAGCCAGATTTTCCCCCAGTGGTGTCACCTTTTCTTCCCTGAGGAAGCCTAAGCCAACTAGCCTCTTAGTTTAGATGCCTCCGTTAGGGGCAAGAGATGGGTAGGGTGGGATCTCAGCCTTTATTGCCAGGTGCAATACATTTCATTTACCTACAGTGCAATGCACATGCTGGATTGTGGTAATTCAAGTGGGTAATTCATGTATCCCCCTAATGCAGCCTGTCCTTTCTGTCCCTTACTGTTTTAGTAATCTATACATCATCTGCAAATCCCACTATCATAGATTTTGTATTCTCTAAATTGCTGCTGAAAATTCTAAGCTTTATTAGACTAACAAGTAGTTTACCAAAGCATCTTGCTAATAATGATTCCCATTTATTATGCCTCCCCATTAATAGCTACATTATTTGTAGCTGAGATCTGTCACTGAAATAAATTTTGTTTAGTCTAATACACGCCTATTTCCACACAGTGCAAAGTATTTGTTTCTTAACTAAGATCTCATGGCATATCAAATTATATGCCTTGGAGAAAAACAAATATACTCTGCTAGTGCTGTCACCTTTATCAGATAGACCTTTGTCCAAATAAAGGTAGTAATCTGTGCTTCTCCTGAGTAGCGGAGCAGTTTCACATCTCTATAGGTCTATTTCTGAGAGACATTGAAATTACTGGCAACCAGGATTTAGCAAAAGTCCCATCACAAATCTGTGGAGCTCAGATTTACTGCTTTTACTCCCATCAAGAGATGTTGGCATGCATTTCCTGTTGTTATTGGCCAGCATCTCTGTAGTTGTCCATATCTTGCATTTCAAAGAATGTGACCCTTTCTTTGAGGAGGTATCAGATTTCTTTGAAATCAAAGACTATTCCTCTCTCATGGTCTTGAAAACTTCAGTCCACACTTCAGATGCTTGTAAGTACAACCTGCCACATTCCCCAATTCTGAGGGTTTAGGCTTATTTACTTTCAGATAGCCAATGGAGAATTGGGTTGGCAGTGGATGACCTGGAAGGGCAGCTTCCTCCCTCTAATCAGTGCTGGATGTATTTTCCCTCCTCTGGACACATTACTGTTCTCCAACGTGATGCACAGGCACTATGGAGTTATCCATGTCTCACACCATGTGTTGCTGCTTCTGGAACCCACCTGCCCATTTTCTCTGGGTTTGCCTTCCTTGCTGTGTCACGTTTAGCTTCTCTTGCTAAGTGCTGTGGAGCAGGGACCTGTGATTTCTCTTTTTGCCTTTTCTTTTTCCCGTCTTTGTAATTGTAAAGGCCTGTAAAGTCACAGACCTCCGTAGCACTGAATAAATAACAAACAATGCTAATACTCTTCATTCCAAAAATGCAGCCTGCAGATTCTTAAGAGCGAGCTTAGTGTCAATGCAATCGCAAAAGTGCACATCATCACCAGATGGGAATCAATGCATGGCATCACTGCTAGAGTCCACATGGTAGCACTTGTCAGTAATTCTCCTCCAGTCTGTCAGCACAGCACTCCATCACACAAATAGGAGGAGCATGCTGTTTGTGTATTTGAACCTCTCTGGGGACACCACTAATATAAAAAGCATTGCCATCAGAGGCATCTTCTGCACTTAACGAAAGGAAATACATTTTCCTTCATTCTCTCCTTGAGCGTGTGGAGGCCTGGATTCACAGAGCTGAGCCATGCTCATCTCCTGTGGATAGCAGCACTGCAAGAACTAGTGGCGACTGCGATAACACAGCCTCCTACCCCCTGAAGGCTGGCCTAGGACCAGCCTCTTGCTTCACATTGGCTGCATCTGTACCCAACTGTAATACGGAGTCTGCAAATCCAGGCGCTGAAGCAATGGGATGATGTTGCCCACTCATTGGCCTTTCATGGAGCTCCCACACTCCACCACTTAGAGGAGAAACAACAGCAATGTGTAGCAGCCCGTTCAGTTGCAGCAAGGGTACAAGCCCTTAGCCGGTGATGGGCTTGCAACAACGGGGAGGTGTCCGTGCAGCCCACGATGGTGGCAGGAGAGCCACTACTTGCTAGTCAGCCATCTTTCTTTGTTCGTTTCCAGTGGGAGCTCTCCACAAGGTGGCAATGTAACACCATGCATTCCGTTGTCTCTTCTGGAAGATGTCCTCTGGTTGGAGTTTCCCTCATCCCAAGAGCGGTGTCCTTGGGTACACACGCTCATCATAGGTGGGAACGCAAGCCCGGCTCAGACTGAGGTGAATGCGGATGATCTGCCTGATGGCTCTCGGCCAAGGGGATATCAAGTCTCCAGAGAGAGAGCAAAGTCCCATTGTGTGGCTTTGCCACTCCTGGTTGGCCATGGGAAAAGACCTGCCATGGCCGTATGGAGTCACCAGGCCAGGAAAAGGGTGGTGGTGCTCTTTAGGGCAAGTGGTAGCCTTTTAAGAGACAGAATCTGTTGTCTTTGTAATGCTAAGTTGTACTTTATTGAACAAATTATCCTGCTGCAGTATATAGGACATCTGTGAAGCACAAGACCACCTTGACATGAATAAACATGCCAGAAGATGTCTGCTTTAGCTTATACCTGTGTCCTATTAATTTAAAAGCAGACAGGAAAGATGTTGGCTGAAAATGAGATGTGATCATCAATAGGTTGCTTTTATCTGTTTAAATCTAGTAGTAATAACAAAAAGTACAAATGAAAGATACATAACATTAGCTTCCTTCTGCACCACAGGCCAGGATTTTGTGAATTATCCCCAGATTTCAGTACCTCCCTTACGGCTTCTGTTCTGTCTCTTACAATAAAGATTTGCTTGCCAACTTCTTTGAGCAGGGGAAGGAAGCCAAGCCAGTCCTGGAAGGGGCTGAGCTGTGTTTGTTGTGCTATGTTTTGGGAAGCCCTCTTCTGATATGTGTCGATGTACTTTGCCCCCTTCAGTCTCTTTATCCTTGTGGGGGGTCTCTGCTTGCCCTTTAGTTGATTCTTTGAGGAACCCTCCCAGAAAATCTAGGGCAGTCGAGGGTGGAAGTGGGAGAATGCTTTAGCAGCTCCTCATCTATTCAGAGCAGGGACTGTGTCTAAAACTGAAGTGTCCTGTTGCCATTATAAAGTTGTGTTGTCTTCTGAAGCACCAGGTATTGGTCGTGGCTGGAAAGAGGAGAGCAGATTAGATGGATCCAATGGACTGATCTGGCATGGTAGGCTTTAAGCTCTTTGAAGCCTATGAGGGCATTTCCATTTCCAAACCACAAATTATTTCCAGAAACTGGGAAACAAGAGGAGGGAAACAAGAGGAAGGAAAGCTTGCACATGGCAAGCTCAACAGAGACAGAAAAAAAACCCTTTGCAATGAAGTCATTGGACAGAAAGTAAACTGCCCACAAGCCCTTTTACCAGAAGAGTTTGGATCGAGAGTCCAGTGAATAGGAGAATTATATGTAACACGTACTATATGAACTGTCAGGGCAATAAAGAGGTATTGTCCATGGGTTGGTCTCAGAACTTCCACTGAACCCTCTAGTGCATGAGTCAGTAACAGAGAAGATTGGCATATGTGGTCCCTGGTCCAGAGCCAGGTTAAAGGAAAGGTGGAACTTTTCACAGAAAATAGTTAAAGCTTTGCTTTATCAGGCTTGCTGTTCACTAAACTTTGCTTAACTTGTGCAATGGTTCCTGGCTCCTCCATATGGCCTTCACCTTTGAATACTATTGATTAACTAGTACCTAGCTTGCAATATGATCTGAGTTCCTCCTACAGCTTTCTCTTCTTTATCTAACGGACTTGGCTATTTTAACCCTTTGACTGGGAACTTGGTCACTTACTTGGTGACCAGTGCCTCTTCTGTACAGCTTTATGTCGAGGAAGCAAGCGAGAGGGACTGAAGATCCTGGGAGAGAAAGCCAAACTGCTGAGGCTCTGAATTCTTTGTGTTGCAGTAGCATCCAGTAGGCGCGCTCTAGCTAGGAAGGGGGCCTGCTGTGCAAGGCACAGGACCAGCACGTAATGAGAGGGCTGCTCCTGCCCTGAAGAACTTGCAGCCTGAATAGAAAACACAAAGAATGGGAGCAAAACTAGAGGCAGAAAGAAAAGAGATGACTTGGCCAAGATGACTGAGCAGTAAATCAGTGGCAGAACTTCGAAGAGTTCCCTTGAGTCCTAATCTGGTGACCTTTCTAGTGGGGCAGGCTGCCTCTGGCTTTTCACTGAAGTGTGCAAAGCATTGGCTTTTGATTTGCAAATAGATTAGAGCATACAGCATTGTATGCCAAAACCTTCAGCACGAAGTTAATGTTGCCTAATGGTGTCTCGTATTGTTCCAGAATGCATAAAGGATTTATCCCGAGCAGGAAATGAGAAATTAATGCAAATTTAAACTTCTGAAAAGTGGGAAGTGTAGAGGTTCATGCTACACTCTGAAAATAACCTTAACTCTGCTCTCTTCCAGCATTGTCACTATATATGTTCAGACACACAGAACCTCATGGAAAAATCAAGAAAAGAGGCACGTGAAAACAAGAAGTAAAGACTAATATTTTTTCTGTCTGAGCATATCCTATCAAGAGCAAGGGAACAGACAGCAGTATGTTCTCTTCAGTTTCTTCATACCCACTTCATATAATTTCATACTTTTTAAAACCAGAAGACCTCACTAGACAGTCTGACCTCTTCTATGCCAACCTGCAAACTTCTGATGCAGCTCTAGTGAGCCAAATGCAGTGAGATTGTCCACAGCATCTTCCACAGAGGCTGAAGTTCAAATCTTGAGTGCAGTAATTTCAGACAGTGAAGCTATTGTCTGGTTGTTTTCAGGGGGTCTTGGCTCCACTCCTCCCCTGCGCAGCCACTACAAAGTTGGCTTGCTAACCTTGGCATGCCTGGGAGAGAGGATGCATTTTGGGATGCTGAGGCATGCTGGTTTAGGAGCGCTTAGAATAGTCCACCTATAAACAGAAAGCGATGTTTGGTTTTATCTATAGCAGGACTGAGATTCCTCTGATACCTGGACAAATTTAATCTAGAGCCTCTTTTACTTTAGGGAAAAGGGGTCTAGCAGTGATGCTCAAAGCACTGAACCCCTGGGTGCACCTCAGCTCCTCTCTCGAAAACACTGCTCCCTTGTCCTCTTACTTATTCAGCGTGTAATCAGTTTGGGCAAGGGCTGGTTCTCACTCCTTGCATGTTACACTTCTGTGTAACATGCTTGAGAGCAATAAGGTAGACTAAGAAAAGCCCTATTCCCTGGTCTTAGTGAGCCTGGGCTGGGAAGGTGAAAAATCCACTTTTCCCATCTGCAGCACACCTAACTCGTTACCCGACGAACAAGGAGGCAAACTCAGGCTCTTGTATTACTTAATAACATTTGATATTAGAGCTGGGTGAAACATTTACAGGGATCCATTTATTAGATGTCTTTTCCCTTTAGGCCTTCATATGCTTTGAAGAACTTCCTAAATTTGCCCACTGTCCAACAACTTGGTCGAATCATCCCTTCAGACAAGTTTCAGCCCCAGATTATTAGCAACTTGGGTGCCAACATGATTCACTCATTTTGACTGGATGCTGAAAGTCTTGTGTCCTTCTCTTGTCTGGACGAAGGCGGCTGTTTTTATCTTTCTTAAAAAGAAGAAATGATGACTAGGGGAGAGGAAATAATGTACAATGGATGGCAGTCACGAGTTATTTGTGTAATGAACAATGTCTTTGCAATGCTTCCACGTCACTGGGGCTAAAATCCAGATGCCGAAGGGAAAGTGACTGAAAGGGGACACCCGTGCAGCCTGCGCATCCGGAGCTGGCCCATCTGGTCCTCATCCCTCGCACCTCAGGACTTTTCAGTCATGACATGGTTTTATTGTCTCTGTCCTGTGGTGATGCAACGTCTTATCTCGCGGTGGGAACTGAGGCACAGGCTAGATGAAGCGCCTTGCCCCGTGGTTAGCTAGAGTCAGGCTCCAAGTTTTTTGTAATGTTTTCTTCGCTGCCACTGGGCACATTTCCCTTGGTGACTTGTTCTGTGGGGGAAGAGGAGGTTGCTGAATGGATCCTGATTTCTCTGAGGGACTCTACAACCATTTCTGCTTTGTCTCTGTACTGCTGTTTCCTAGAAGCTGAAAATCTGTCCATTTCCTGATCTTTATGTTCTTCCTTACATACCCGCTACTGGCTACTGTCAGACCCAAAACACTGCGCTACTTGGACATTTGGTCTTATGTAATATGGCATTTACGGTCTTATGAGGTTTTGGAACTTTCCTGTTTTTCATTGTGGTCTCCACTGAGCAGTCAACATGCAAAATGACCCCAGCAAATTTGGCGTTTCTGCCAAATGTGTCTCTTAAACACTTTCTCTTCCATGAAATCCTGCCTTCAGCAGGGCTGGCAGTTGACTGAGCACTCTACCACCCACCCAAAACGTGTCTGCTAGGTACGTGTTGTGAATTCAGCAGAGAGTTGCAAGGCTTGCTAGTGTAATTACGAGTTGTGCAAGTGAAACATGGCAGACTCTGAAATCATCCCGATCGCTTTTGGTGGCCAAAAGGAGCTGCTACAATCAGAGAATCAGATCTTCCATGTTAAAATAGACCTCCAAATTTCTTCTGCTAATTGTTGCTTTGATCCCAGCCACTTGTGATTGTGTTGGAGGGGATATGTGGATACCTCCTCCGCAAGGGTCAGGAGGTAGGTACGGGTCTCTGGCAAAGAAGAGGGCAATGGAGAGGGGAGCAGCAGGCTTTAGAGCTGGGGTGGTATAGCAATGGCCCAGCGACAGGGATGTGGTTTCCAGAACGTCTCCCTCTATTTCTGGCAGAAGATGTCAGGGCCAACGAATCCTGGAAGCTCTCGTGTGCAAGTCTGGATATGTTCTGTCTCCGTTTGCCAGCTCTGCTGAAGGAGAAATGACTGCCACACCACTGTCCCATCCCTCGGCAGCTATTTGGCAACCTCCCCTTTACATCAACACTGCAGCTGGCTTGCATGCTATCTGCTGACCATTTTCTTTCTCTCAGCCCTTCTGCCCCAAACGGATCAATTTGTAGAATTTACGAAGTGTCAGATGTCCCGTCGAGAACTGAACACAGATGAAAACCGCTGGAAAGCTGGTGGAAATTGCTCGAAAGCAGCGTTATTTATCCACTGGAAAAGCACGCCATGGCCAGTGGCAGAGCAAGGCTCCTGGCTCCCCTGCTGGCCTCCGAGCCCCTGTCGAATCTGGTGCTTGTCCAACGTCCTTCGGGTGCTTGCCCAATGTCAGCTTGGCCACTCTCGGCTCCCCGCTCTGTGCTGTGTCCCCTTGCTGTTGGACCAGCCAGGATAAGAAAAGAAAGGGTGAATCTCCCTCACTGACTCGTGCATTTTTGCTCAGGTTCAGATCAGAGCACCAATTTTTCCCCAGTCAACCCGCTTGGGACCACCAGTTCCTTGGGGCCAGCCAACATCCCCAAATCCCACCGGTTTCAGGGGCTGGGCAAGGTCAGGAGTTTGTTTTGGTGCATCTCTCACCTTGAAAAGTGTTGCAAAACATGAAGTCGTTGCTAGAACTGGTTGGAAAAATTATTTTACATGTGTTTTTTTTCTGCCACAAAAGGCAAATATATTCAAACTGAAATTGTTTGTGGGAAAGGGGATGGTTTTAACAGATTTTCCAGCTTACGAAAAGGTTACAAGTCTTCTAAAACAATTTTCCTTTTTTTTAATGATTAGAGGTTTGTTGTTTTTTTGTTTTTGTTTTTGGTTTTTTTAACATTGAAATAACATCTCATTTTTAAATTTAAGTTAATTTTTACTAGAAAAGAGATTAAAGAAAGAGAAAAAGGTCCAGGTCAAATATTTGGAAATTATTTTTATCTGTACCAATTTTTGTTTTGCTTTGTTTTTGTTTTTGCCTAGTGGTCTGTGAGCATTTTCAGCATTTCCTTCCAATTTCTTTTTGATGTGGAGAGGAATGTTGCTTGAAATTTCAAAATCTTTTATGAGAAAGGGAAAGTCTTTCCTGCCAAGCTCTAGCTATGGCTAGAGTATGTCTTAAAACACTAACTGTCAAAAGCTGTGATCTGATTTACCAGGGAGGGTTTTCTTATGTTGTCACACCCCTGCATAGCCTCTGAAGAGGGAGTAACAGGGAGCTATTCCTGATGCTTGCCACCTGCGTGAGCTCTTAAACCTCTCTAAAATAAAGCCCATCATATTTTGGAGAGGGAGACATGCGAGGAGCTCCGAGTCAGCCAGGAGGATTTGTAAACAGAATTATGTGAGATGGGAGTCGGCAAAGAAGAAGAACGCCATGGAGGAAAAGATTGGGAAATTAAGAGCTAGGGATGGCTCAGTGGGAAGGTCCACGCTGAGCACTTGGCTGTGGCCAGCAGCAAGTGCCCGGGGCATTCTAAAGCAGAGGGTGAGCAGTGCAGAGCCCAGCCTCTGGAGGTTTGCAGCTCAGGGACTTCATGAGCCAGAAGTGGCACCTCTTGTTTGAAGGCACTCTAGCAAATCTGAAAAAACACTGATTGCAGATAAACAGATAAAAAGCTTATGTTTGTGACTTGCTCGGAGTCAAGTGGAGCTGCCTACTGGGGCTACAGGCTGCCTACAATGTCCTGTGGCATGTTGTTTGTTACAGCATCGTCCTGCTTCTCCCTGCCTTTCTCTGATGCCCAGCTTGCCTTCCAGACCAAACATGCCAGCCTCGGTTTTGACTTTTGACTGAAAAAAAAAAAAAGATTATTTTTTTCAAGTAAACATTCACCCTTTCTTCCACCAAAGTTTCAACCAAAATAATCACCAGCTGCAGCTTTTAATCATCCATTTGGCCTCCCTTTTAACCACAGCGGGGTTGAATGGATGAAATTCAGTGTGTCTTTGCCCCTTGAGAACATCATCTGCTCCTTCTGTCCCATACAGAAACCTCATGGGTGCACCTTGCCCTCGGCAGTATGGTGCAGCTGAGTGACCAGCAGAGGAGAAGGGAGGCTGCAAGTCCAGATAGTTTCCAAGTGACCCCAGAGAAGTGTAGAAATCATGTTGTTAACAGCCATACTTTACGTGGCAGCTATCCAGAGCCATGTAATTAGATGCGAATATTACAGTTGGCTTCGAAACGATATAGAAATTAAAAATTGCTGTCTGTTGGGGAATTAGAGCATCCTTTTACTGGGGGGGGGGGGGGGGGGGGGGGGAAGCAGATTGGTGGTGGGCTCGTTTCATGTTTTTGTGTTCCAGGCAGTTGGCCTGCTTGAGAGGAAGCTATTTATTGATCTCCAACTGCGAGGGTTAATAAATCTCTGCTTGGGCTGGTTCAAACTCTGGCCAGGTCAGTCCGAGGCAGATGATGACTGCTGCTTAACCAGAGGCGAAGCAGCCAGGGGAGGCTGCCCAGGGCTGCTCTGCAGTAAGAACCCGGGGACGTGCGGACCCTTGACCTTCCCTCCGGCCCCTAGCTTTTTGGGGAGTTTAGGATTAATGCATGTGGCGTGGCAGTCCTTTAGTTAGAAGAACTGTCCGTTTTTCCATCCGTTTCCTCCTTATCCGTCCGTGCCACCTTTGGCTGGGGGGGGGAAATGTCTGCTTGGCAAACAGGCTGGTTTCATTACCCTGTCTCCTCCCCTCGCCTCCTGAAGGACATCTTCATTAGGAGCCTCCTTGTGTGGAAATCAGCTTGCGCTCTAGACAATATGTGAAAGCCCCCTGGAAGGATTTTAGGAGAGGTCACAGACTGGAGTCTGCCTGTCACTGGCCACCCGGGGGTGGCCACCCCACCCACCTCCCTCCCCGGGACTGCCCTTTGATTCCTCACCCCGAGTGGCAAATGCCTCCCCTTCAATAGTCCTAATTTCCAATTGTCTCCATGCGCTTTGGAAGGCTCTCTATCACACCCTGAACAAATATGCCTTTTTTTTTTTTATTTGTTCTTCTGCACTCGCTGCTGAATAATCGGTTCTTTCCTCACTGCCATATTTCTGCTCTAATCAAGGACAGATTCTTGTGAAAATAGGTTGGTCTCTTGCCCCCCACCTCCCTCTGTATGTGTTGTTGTGTTGGTTTTTTTTGTTGTTGTTGTTTGTTTTTTTTTTAAATAATTTCCTAGAACTGGTAGATTTGGCTGGCCCTCAGGTCTCTCCTGATGCAGTAGGGTTAAAGGCAGAGCTGAGTGGCCTGTTTGCTCTCGACTTTAACCATTTCATCATTTGCAGAGGAAACCCTTTCCCCTACTCCCCTTCCTTCAAAGGTGTACATGGTATAGGAAGCCCCAGCAAAACCCTACCTACAGCGTCGGGCTCAGGTAGCACTCCCTACCAGCCCTGATCCGATGGGTTGATCCTAAGAGGCGCTGGGCACATCCTACTGGGTGCTGAGCACCCTCAGCTCTCGCTAGTGGTCCCGGGACCTGAAGCATGTTGCATTTCACGGGGGCTCTCAGCCTTCTTCAGGGTCACGCACCCACCCTGAAGCATCTCCTGCAGCCTGAAGGTCTTGACGGTGAAATCCATCGTTGAGTAAATCACCTTCCCTGGGTTTTGGGGCTCCCTCTCCTCCTGTCGGATGAGAAAAGGATCAATTCTCACCTTGCCACAAGGGTGCTGGGTGCCTGGCAGCCAGACGGCAGGACCAGATGCGGAGGCAGGTGAACTTCTGCAAAACCTGAGGAGGGCACTAGAGAAGTGCAGAAATGGTGAGAGGGGGCCCGGGGAGCCACTGCATGTGGCTGCCATCTGCAGAGCCCCCAACTCCCGGCACTGGGCTTCCCTGGGAGGCCGAGGTAAAGGATGGGGGAGAAAAAAAAAAGTTTTCAGACTTTAATTTTTTTCTTTCTTCGTGCTGTGGAGCAACTAAGGTCTTATCAACACTTCCCTCCCTGTCCGAGCTGTGATTGCTGAGCCTTCCCGTGTACACACTGGGTGTATGTGTGTATAAAAATATATGGCTGTATAATTAGAACCAGCCAAGAATATTTGGCTGAAATGGTGCTGGAAGGGAGGGAGGGGGGTCAGGGGGCGTCCAAATACACCGATTCATTGGAGCCAGAGCTCTTCATGGGAAGTGTCAGGTTTGATGAATTTCCCATTTAAAAAAAAAAAAAAAAAGAAAAGGAAAGAAAAGAAAAGAAAGAAAAAAGAAAAAAAGAAAAGGTTTTGACATATTTTAAACATTCCAGTGCAGTGTTTTTAAACCATCACCTCCCAGCCTCATTTTTTTTCTGCTCACAGAGGTTTTTGAGATCATTCTGAATCAGGCAGAGCAGGGATTTGAAGCGTGGCCAACATCCTAAACACCAGCAAAACAGCATCAGTCAGTCCTTTTCCCCAAGAAAAGCTTCCTGATAGAACTGGTTGAAGCTGAAATGTTCCACAGGGATGTGTCAACTTTAGCCAAACGGTACATTTGACTAGATGTGGCAGTAGCCACCTCTAATTAAAATGTTTCCATTGTCCCTGGACTTTAATGACTCTTCCCGTCCCCACGATGCACCTCCAGCCCTGCGTTGAAACAGCTCCTTGATCAGGTCCCTCAGCTGAACTTGGTCTTTTATTAGTCTCTGGGTTTCCCTGCGTCTTCCCATCTTCCCAGAAAGGCAGAGATGAGCAAATGTTGGGATGCGTAGGGAAGTCATGCAGCTCAGAGAGGCTTTGGAGAATCCAAACCCACCTGCCTGGAGCATCTAAGCTGTTAATTAGGCCCATGTCCTTTGGGGTTTCAGCCCTAGGGCCACGTGGCCAGTGCAGTTGCCCAAACTATTATTCATGCTTGTCTAGGTAGAAAGCCCTTGTGCTGGAGCCCAGATCCTCAAAGGTTTGGCTTGACTGGGGAGTCAAATGCCTAAATACCTTTGAGGATCGCAGCCTTAGTCACTGTATCCACAGCCAGCTTTAAATCCACTCTGGAGAACTTATAAATGCTTCTTTATGAGCTTTTCAAGCTGGACTCTGACCCTGACTGGCTTCGTCCTGGCGGCGCTAAGTGCCTCAGCCTCCCTCCTTGCTCCCCTTTCCCGGCATGGACGAGCACCGGCGGGGCAGCAGCAGCCCTGGGGCTGCAGCGGGGACCACCAAGGGCAATGCGAGGATGTTCCTGGTGCGGGAGCACCTCTGCTCTTCCTCTAAACCCGTTAGCACAATGTTGACGTTAGCTGCTGCTTCAGCGGTGTTTCAATGAGTCAGGTGGGATGGGGAGGTTGGCAGTGTGAGCTAGAAGTGGAAAAAAAAGGGGGGGATCTAAAAAGATATATTCATATTTAAATGAGATGGATTTGTATATGTTTCTGTATATTTAAATACTTGTGTTATTCTTATCCTAGAGTTCATATACTTCAAATAAGTTTAAAGCTGAGCTGAAGAGCTGGGGAGAAAGAACCCATTCCTGGTGTCAGTCTGTGATGGGTGCCACCTGCTTGGGTGACAGAGGCTTGTCACTGTACCAGCACATGATTTGGGGAGCAGTGGAAGGGATGCTAAACATCAGTTTGCTCTCTTGGGGTTCAGGAAAAGACTTTCCCCAGGGGTCCTGCACCTTTCTACCTACCATCAGGTAGAAGCTACTGCATTAAGCAGAACTCCAGCTTTGATCTAGCTTGAATGTATATCCCTTTTTCCTGTCCTATCCATGTTCCTCTTAAAGCATACTTCCCTTCCCCTCTTTTATATTAAATTACGAATGGCAACCTCTTTGTATATGGTACTGTGATAAATAACAGCAAAACATAACGTAGCACAAAATGATAAATGCAATGTTAATAGGAACTTACACTATAAAGTATTCAAATGTTGGTGGAGTACTTTGAAGTGTTGATAACATTTTCCCAAACGTGGTGCACTTGGAATCCATGTTTGGATTTCTTGTTTTATATTAGTGACAAACTCAAGCCTAAACCCGGGCAGAGGTCAAAGTATTGGTCTGGGACCATACAAAGCTCGAAGTAAATTGAGGTGATACAGTGCTGAGAAGCCTTCCAGAGAGGCATGCAACAGAACCCCAATACACTGCTTGCATGAACCCCACCAACATCCAAACCTCTGTGATGCTTACAGGGGAGCCTGACGGTATGGATTCTGGTGGCCCTGCCACCCAGGTGGGCTCAGCACAGCTACTGGCGCTACGATGCCAGTGACTTGTGCCGCCATACATCCCCACAAAGCACTATCAGTCCCTGACCTACTTTTGTCTCCAACTCCTTTTAAACAAAACCTTTCCTATTCTTCTTTTTCCAGCTCCTTGCCCTGGTTTTCTGTTTGCGTTCCATGCCATGTCTCTGCATGTGCATTCAGGCCCTATACTCTTTTTATGGACATTTTCTTGTAAATGTTTTTTGGCTGCAACCCACCCTGTTATGCCTCCAAAGGATGCTTGATTGGAAGTCTTTCCAAATCAACAGGAAAATCGACTGCATGCTCCTCTTTTATTCTCTTCTTCAGAGATCCGCTCGGACTCCTGTTCTCCGAGCCAATGCTCAGACCTGCCCCCTCCCCACGGACATTTAGGGGTGCTTTAAGGATGCCCCACATTGATTTTAGGTCCCAGGGAGCCCTGCAAAGTCGAGCACTGTCGAAGTGCATTGAGCCTTATGAAGAACCGCTCCAGCGCTCTCACGCGAGCTCTGCGGGGTTGCTCGCGGGGCTGGGAACGCGCCTGCTCCCGCTCCGTAGCGGGCACGGATGCGGGCGAGCATCCCCTAAAAACCAGCGGAGGCAGCAGCTGCACGCCCTTACACTGCTGCCTCTCATTTATTCACCTGCTTTTGTTTTCCCCCTGTCTACCAGCCGGATTTCCCTCGGACCCGTCTGCGCCGAGCTCTAGGCACCGCGTAGGGGTGGGCTGCGGGTCGAGTTTGCCCGAAGGGCATTGCTTTGTACCTACCAGATGTGCTGAATTTCTCACTCTGCCTCTCTCTGAGCAGCCCCCTGCTTCCTCTTGACCTTGCTGTAATTTAGACTCGCAGCCTTTTGCCAGTCTCTGTAGTTGATTTATTCTCCTGATGTTTAATGTTGGATTTGCCTCTTTGGAGGAAGGTTATAGCCACCTTGGAAATATGTACACAGCAGAACTACTCTTTTCTTTTTTCTTTTTTTCTTTTTTTTTTGTTTTTTTTTTTATTTCTTTTTTTTTTTTTTTTCTCACTCCTTGAGAGCAAACTAGTGTTATGGTATGTGGCTAGCCTGCCATTCCCCAGCGAACAAATTCTCTACTGGTCAGGTCTCTATGTGAGCATTTGCCTTCTGTCATTAAGCCTTTAAAGATCTTGCCAGCCATTGGTTTGGCATCCAGTCCTTCTCAGCAGGACTGGTTGCCTGTATCCTGTCTTTAGCTAATGCTCTGTCAACCACAGGGGGAAACTCAGCCAACAAGATCTCTATCAGCCTTTCAAGGACCAGCAGTTCTGCCATGTGGACTGGAGTCCTGCACTCTGGCCTGATCTATTTTTTAAAGAGCTCTGCCAGTCAGTAGACCTTGTCAAAAATAATGTTTCCCCTTCTCCTCTCCCTCCTCCCTGGAAAATGTTGATGTCAATGATAAAATGTTTTCATTGACTTTTTCCATGGAAATTTACAGGTTTCATCGGAAAGTGAGAGATGTGTTTTCAGCTGTTGAAGATCTTTCACTTTAAGGCTTTTCAGATTTCCAATAGAAGAAATAATGAAAAATTTTCAAGGAAGGTCAACAATCACTGTGAATACATGGATTTTGCTGAATGACCTGTTTCCCATCAAGTCTGCTCTTTGCTCACATTCGCTAGTGACAGAATGGTTTTCTTATCACGAAGGTGCTCCTGCAGGATGGCTGTAAGATCTGCTGTGCTGTGCATGCCATCTCCTCTTCTGGGCAGTGTTGGTTACCTCTTGCCACTCCCTCAGGACTTGTTGTTGTCCATTATTGCTGGCTGTCTCATCCAAAATTCCCTTCTTGCTGTATCAAGTCATCTCAAATGGTCACTGCTTCTTCTGTTCACCTCTCCTCTCTGCCTTCCTTCTTCCATCTCTTTGCACTTCACACAGATGAAAGCGGCCTCCCTCCTGGATGGGGTTTCCTGGCTGGCTGATCATCTGCATGGCCTTCAAGCACTGTTTCAGAAGGGGTGTTATCTATCTGGAAGACAGGTGGAATTGCAGGGCTTAACTTCTTCTCAGCAAAGACCTTGATCAGGCTGCCATCTCCTCCTTCCAGTGTGGACTGTGCTCTGGTCATGTAAGCCATGGCTGGATTCTTCACTCTGTTGTGTTTGCGAGACACTGAATGCAGAGGGAACCCTCCATGGCACTTGGGCCCTCAGCTCAGAGAGACCAAGTCCCCCCCTAAAGAGGCTGCACAGACACTTCACTTGCTCTGGAGATGTGCAGCAACCTGTGCCAAAGCCCAGAAGCGAATGCAGGTGACTGGTCTTGCACTCTGACCACAAAGTCATCCGTTCTTGCTCATCCAAGCACATCTGCTCCTGCCTCCCCCTCCCTTCAAGCCCTTGCCCGCTGTTACACTTCCAGTCACAAACACACCCCAGAGCGTGTCCTTTTCTTATCCAGGCCATGGGCTTCCGACTTCATGGACCAGAACAGGAGGCATTGCATCACCTCCAGCTCCTGAGGCGCTGCACAAGCATGAGGGAAGGTGAGGAGGGCTGATCAGATAAAGCCTGGAACTGCTCCATTAGCGAGACGTGCTCACAAAGCCTCTGGGATCACTGGAATTAAGCTTTAAAATATTCTGAGCAAATATTGTCCTAGACCAGTTCTGAGAATTGCCTTTGTGTGTGTTTGTGTGTGTGTGTGTGTTTTAGCCAGATGCTCTGGCTCAGCCTCCTTGAGCTTGGCAGAGAGCTCTTTCCAGAAACTTGGACCCGTGGCTCCAGCACCTAGTAGCTGCCTCCGAGCTGCTCTCCAGCTCGGCTGGCAGAGGGCAGCCGGTGGTTTTACAGCGCTGGGAGCAGCTGCTACAGCAGGAGAAAGCTTTGGAAACCCAAAAGCCCTCCCTGGACCTTTCGGCTCTGGGAAATGCAGCTCTCCATCTTCCAGATTATTTTGCTTGCCCAGTTCTGGAGGTGCGGGCCTCAAGAAACAAAAAACCTCCTTCATGCTGCTCCTCGGCTCTATGTGCTGTGTGGCTGATTGTCCCCAGGGCTCCTTGTTGTCCTGGGGCACCTGACCATCAGCTGTCTTCTGGTCTCCAGTACCTCTGAAGTGGCTTGACTCAAGTGGCTATAGAGCCGTAAACCAGATAACAGAGACTGGATGTACCAAAAGTAGAGATGACCCGCGTGTCTTCAGGTCCATGTCCTCTTCCAATCTCACGTGTCCACGTCCCTGTGACTGGCGCTAGTAATTGGCTGCATGCGTTGGTTTTGGGTGGTGTGAACCTTGGGGTGGTTGGTGCTTCACGCCGGCACCTCTCTTGTGCTGTGCGCTGAATCACAGAAGGGTCGGTAGCAGAAGCACAGGAAGACCAGGTCTTCCTTTAGAGAATGCAGTTCTGTTAAAACTCCAAATGTCCTGAAACATTTTTAGGATGAAAAGTCCTACTTTTTATAACCTGGAATAACTTTTAAAAATGTGGAGCATTAGATAGTCTAAAATACAAAGTAAAGATGTTCAACATGTCTTGACCAGATTTGAAATGAAGAATTCTTTTTTCGTAGAGAATTTAGTCATATTTGGGTTTTGTCCTGACTTTGAAGAAAAAGTCCTTCTGATCTTGATTGAGTCCAAATTACAGTGTGAGTCCTCGCTTCTTCTGGTAAAACAATGTCTGGGTCCACTGTGGAACTTAGTGGGAAGATTTTGCTTTAGGACTAAGCCCTATTGCTGCATCGTAACTGCTGTCATTCAGTGTGGTGCGGGTACAAAAGGATCAGTCCCCTGTCTGGAAAACAGGAAACGTGTCGTGTAGCTAATGTGACCTGTCACGCGATAGAGACCAAATCGAGTGTGGTGTTGGTTTGGAAGAGGAACGATCCTGTGCGTAGGGCAGTGCTCCGGGACGTGACATCTGGGGTCTCTGTTGCCTGCAAGCTGTCCCTGTGGCCACAGCCTGATCCCCTGAGACCATCCTTGTTAGATAGCGGTCCCCCACTGCTCTAATTGCCTGGGTAATGGCTTTCAACATGCCATTCATCCCAATTAAACGCGCTATGTACGCAAAGCCCCAGCCTGATGACGAATGCAGCCAGTGGTGACGAAGGTGACTTGGTAGCAGCTATCAGTTCCTCAACAATAAGGAAACATGCAAGCCCTTTTCCTCTTGGCTCCTATTGCATTATTAATGCCTCAGGGGAGCCAGAAGTGCTACGGCTGGTAGCCTGCAGGGAGCTGGGGAGCTGGTGGGACATGAGATCTGATGGGCTTGGGGATGAAGAGGAGTAAATTCAGCAAGGGTTAGGTGAGGCCAGTGAGTTTTATTTTTGAAGCAGCATGGGGAGAGAAGGAAGAAGGGAAGGAGGAACAGCTGTAAGGACATTTTTGTTGCTGGCTGGTCCAAAGGAATGTGTATAAACAGCTTTAGATGTATGTTCCTGAGCATGCTAAGTATATTTACTGCCTGCTCTAATCGGTCCTGCCTCAAGTTAGCCAGGACTAAGAGTTCCCGTGGGAAGTACGCTTCACTGAGTCAATGCTCTGAAGACTGGCGTTCGCAGTGCAACCTGTGTTAATGATTGTCCCTGCACTGTCCCTTCTCACCGCCTGCTGCTGGAGCGCACGGGGCGAGCGCGGGTTTGGCCGTGCCAGAGGGGCCATCCACAAGCTGGGTTGTTTTATCACATCCGCCAGCTGGGTTGCTTTATCACAAGTACCAGTGCTGGAGCCAGCATCATCAGTGTCAACCTGAGCAAACTGCAGGTGAAGGTTCCCCTGTGTGCAGCACCTTTTCCCAGTGCAAAAACCAAAGGTGTTTTTGCACATGCAAACACCCGTGTGTGCACACCACGTGTTGTTCCCATTGTAACTCATGGCCACTTTTTTTTCTGAAGAGTTCAGCGCAAGCAGCCAGTGAAAGGGAGATGGAAAAAAAAACAGCATAAAACAGTTTCCCACTGCAAAATGTCATTTTGATGAAACTGACATTTTTTGGCAAAGCCAATGTAAATTCCAGTGTTTTGTTTTGTTTGTTAAAAAAAAAAAAGCACAACAACATAGAAAATGTCCAAATATGTAATATTGACATTTTCAGAACCAAATGTTTTACTACTTCATTCTAGCACATTTCTTAAAATTGAAATTAACTTTTTCATAGACCTACTAAAAGGAGACTACCTGGAAAAGAAGTTCTAAGTTCTTCTAAAGTACTTGGGGTTTCCAAAGCTTTTAGCTTTTTACTCCAGCTTGGGACTTTAGCCTGTTCATCACCTAAGAGGCAATGAGATACCCTCTTTTGAGACACACCTGTTAGCCATTGGCTAACCTGGTTAGTTCTGAAAATGTTTCCAAAGAGCCCTATCCATGGCTTGTGATATTTCGGGCTGTTTTGAGTCTCCTTCCAACTGAGCCATGCATGTGCCTATAAAATGCATCTTTAGCAGGGTACCGAATATTTGAGGCAAAACAGGCTACAACCCAGGTTGTAACATCATGTCTGAAAGTGAGATAAATCAAAAATATAGTCAGGCTTTGCTGGATTCCTAAGTACTGTTCTCCCTGAAAGTGCTCAAGGGCCAGAAGAGCTGAGGGAGGAAGGAATTTTAGGGTTTTTGCTGCTACTGTAGAAGCACACGGGGTGACGTAGGGATTATGGCTAAGGTGTGGGGCGTTGAGGAGCTGCTTCTGATGTTGTCGGTGGTGTTCTGGGGACAGATTTGGATCATCCAGTTCCTCCCAAGTGTCAGACGTGGCAGATAGGTAATGCAGCACATCTCCCAGGGGAGGCAGGGCAGTACAAGAGCATGGCTGGGGGACTGCTGCTGCCTCGCTTGTTGCCAAACCGTGGAGCCAACAGAAGATGTTGATAAGAAGCACCAGTGTGGCTCTTACTGTTTTTAAGCTCCTGTGCAAATACTGGCTCTAAGTATTGATCCCAAGGGATGCCATTCTCCCCTGTCAATTATATTGCTTTGGAAATACAAAGAAGCTGGGAGGAGTGAAAAGCTAAGCAGCGGGTTGGTTTTGGTGGCCCTGGGAGGCCAGTCTGGGTTCTTTTGCTTCACTGCAGCCCCAGAAGCCCCAACTCCACCCTTTCCCTGGGTGTCCCAGTTAGGAAAAGAAGAGGTAACTACGTGCCAGCTAGTACCTTCTTATCTAGTCACAGTATGTTCCCCGAAGGGAATTTTTGGCCTGGGTTTGTGTGTGTGTGTGTGTTTTTATATGCTTTATTTTTATCTCAGAAAGGATAGACAGTACATTATGTCTTCAGTCCAGGAGGTTACACATTAGATAAGAGACAGGCAGATACAATACAACTGCTCCGTGGAGTTATGTTCCTGAGACAGGCAGCACTGTGAATGTAGCAGGTAAATAAATTGCTTCCATCCCCCCGCATCCAGGCAGTTGATTTTGTGTCAACAAATCCAGATCCAAGCAGAGATGTCAATGTTCATGTTCTGGCAGCCAGAGAATAAAGTCCACGGTGCTCCCTCTGCCTCTGCTCACCCAGTGCCCCATCCCTTCTGCTCCTTCTCCTGCTTGCCCTCGCCCCCACCCGCCCGCCTCCAAGCTGCGGTCCAGCAGTCGCCCCGCACTCCTGCAGGTTGGTGCTGCTGTCACCAGGGCGAGGAGCCCCTGAAACCTCTCCCCTGTGCCTCACATGGGGCGGTGGGGCAGATAAAAGCGCCGCAGCGGTGGTGGTGCTAGCAGCACCGAGCTGGAGCCAGGGGTGCAGCTGGGTGCATGAAGGATGGGTGCCTGTGTGGGTAACAGTGGTGTCAACAGCTTCATGAGAGCACATTAACAGAAGTTGGAAAAGGGATGTTTTTATGGCCAAAAAATAAACAAGATATTTGGGCATTAACAGCTAGCATCAGAGCTGTTCTACCTCTGATCCTCCTTACCCCTTTCTTGAGCATCCCTCCTGGATGCTTCCTGAACTATGTGGGCTACTTAGTGCTGCAGACAGGATACTAAATTGTAAAGGGTGAGCCGCAGTGCGTCGACTCCTTCCTTTCCGTCCTTGAAATAGCAGCAGCAGCAGCAGGCTGCGGTCCCCCAGCATCACCTGGCAGCTCCCACCAGCCCCACAGCCTGCCCCGGGCAATACTGTGGAGCCATTTTGGCTCACCCCACGGCTCTGTGCCCTCCCTCACCGCCCCTAAAGGCTCCATCCTGCACTGGGAAGATTAACAGCGCTTTGCAGCTCTGCCATGCTGCGATGGGGATGGTGGTGCCGGGTTTATTTTTTCAGCAGAAACAGATAAAGGTGGCACCAGCTACTACCCCACACCGAAGCTAAATGAGTAAATTTATGATTCTTCTCCTGACAGACGTGACAGGGGGGCTTTTGGATTTTGAGCCCCAGCCTCACAAAGCCTGTGACCCCTGTATCAGCCTGACAATGAGCAATTGTGCCCATGCTGCCCCAGCATCCATCAAACGCAATGATTAAGTGACTTGACTGGCATGGCAGAGATAAAAGTCATTGTAAGTAAACATTGTCACAAGAGTGATGGCTCCCACTTAGAAAATGTTGTCTTAACTCAGGCTTTAGTTTCTGGGTGTTTCCACGATGCTCTCAACGTGCTGTCTGTGGGCTTTACAAATATTACCCGGCCTTTAATGAGTATGCCTTTGTGGTTTACCTGCGAGATAAGGTCTATCTCTTATCCTAATTTCATAGTGGGGGAAATGAGGTACCAAGAGATTATCAGCAAAGTGTAACCATTCGTTTTAATACCAAGCATGAGTCATCCACATTTTAATTTTCCTCTTTAGCTTCTTTGTAGCCCTTTACACATCCTCAGCATGGTCTTAGCAGGCTCCAGGTCCAGTCCCAAAGGTTGACAACTGCTACACATCCAATCTCTGTTATCTTGCACTTGGCAACTTGAAATGAGGGATAAACAGACCACGTCTCAACTTTCCAACTCCCTAACCTGTCAGTGCTTGATATTGCCTTCTCGGTGTCCGGATGCTTCTGTTCATACCATAGTTGTTCAGGTTATGTTTATGTTCAGCATAAAGCTGGCATCATCACTGATCTGCCCTTTATTTTTGAAGACTCCGGTGGCAAGGCTGATTGGACCATTACACAAGTCTTGCTAGATTTGTAATAACTGAGAATATCAAACAAATCTCAGACCAAAGTATGCCTGTGCTTCCCTTCCCCAGAACCCTGCGCCGACTGCTCCAGTGTATCCCCGTAACATGGATGTGGGAACCTTTGTTTCCTCTTTTGGAGTTTATTTGCTGTGAGGAAGCATGTGGGTGCTGCAGCCCAGGTCAGTAAAGTCCACCTGGTTCTTAAAGACTTCTCCTGGTCTGCATCCATCAGAGGCATTATTTGTCTGGCTTTCCCAGGGATCCATATCCTGAAATCTCCTGGGATCAATGTCGACCTTCTCAACATTTCCATCACTTTTTGAAGCTACATCCACACAGTAGGTCAGCTTCTTTCTTCATGTAGGGTTGCCTCCCTCCACCACATCCATCATTAGAAGGGCTTCCTAATGCAGAGGATCTTCTGAAGTACATTGCTGGGACCTCAAGCTTTCCAGAACAAAAATTCATTTGTTGGAAGAGATTGAATCTGAAAAATCTCATCCCAAGAATGATAATTAGAAATTATAGAGTGGATGAATTATGTCAGGAAGAAACCCAGGGCTGGCTTGACCAAGTGCAGTAATATTTAATCGTTTCATAGGACTCAGCCAAACTCGAGGCAAGTTGTATCATCTAAAATCCTGTCTCTCTCTGAGAAAATATACCAGAAAACATACCATCTTTTCTCCCCTCACCAGCAAACATACCTTCCCTCCAGTGCTTGCACCAGGATTCCCAGGGGTTGTATCCCACCTTGTGGGTCTTCTCCTCCTGTCCAGCAGTTGGAGGAACAGCCAAAACTGGCACGGTCTGGAGCAACAAATGACATGTGAAGCCCCAAAGAGCTTGAATAACACCTGCAGGATGCGGCTGCAGGACCAGAGGCAACTGGGCAAGCAACAGCCAACGATTGATTAAGATTTGAAGATCTTTGGAAATTTTGATGGAGAAAACATTTGCCAATTTGCCAATTAGCAACACTAACAATGCACTTTGCCTATGCGACTTTTCCAGCAAGACGGGCACTGGTATCACATAATCGGTGCTGTTTTTGGCACTCTGTCCTGTGCCCTTATATGGAGCATCTTCCACCTCTTATCCCAGTCACTCATGAATTACTCCCTCATTCACCCATGTATTTAGGTGGACAAGAGCACAAATCAGTTGTATCTTGAAAATTAAGCCTTTTGTGTTCAATGTATTTCCACCTATGAGACAAGACACCGATAATGGTTGCAGGTGGATGCTTCCAAAGTGGTTCTCATCTCTTACAACTCCACAAAAGACCCCTACCCACCGTCTTTCAGAGCCTACTGTGTCCAGTCCCTGGGCACTGAACAGACATAGTACTTGCAGCAACGCACAAAATATTATATTTCGGTGCACAAATAATAATAATAAAAATCACATCCAGAAAAGTTCCCTGAACATTCCTAAAATAGATTTTCCATCATTTGGGGTTGCATGCAGAACCCTTGCTGATGAGGTCTGGGAATCTGCTGTTAATTTGTTCATTAGGAGGTGTGCCTTCAGCACCTGTGAGTTTTGTGCTCTTTCTCAAACTCTCATGAAATTTCCAATAGCAGCCTTCACCAGGAGGGAATCGCCCTCCTGGGGTGTAGATCCCGTCCATCCCCTAAAATCAGACCTATATGTAAATGTCGCCCTGGGGCTCCCTTCTCCCAAGATGACACCAATGCACAATTAATTCCCTGCCCAGACCTCCTGGGCTGAATAGGTCCGAACGAGTTTTTACCTATCCATCCCAGGAATGCATCCCCCTGCCTCTGACAGTGCATGTGCGGGGGGCCAGGAGTGCTGGGCAGTGACGTACAGGGAGAAGCAATGCGGCTGCGAGCACCGTGGGGAATGCCAAGGATGCCACAACAGGAAGCGCAGAGACATAACACGGCCAAGTGGGGGAACTGAGGCAGACGGAGCAGGAATGCGATTAAATTACCCCTGTGGGATTTGGCTGAGGCACCAGGGCTCGCTGAGCTCATTCCCCCGTCAGAGGGAGGAAGCGATTCGAGCGGCTCGTGCTGTTTGCATTTTGTTTATCAAGATCGGAGCAAACAGCAGCAGCGAACGGCGTGGTTTGGGGGAAAAGCGGTATTTCAGCTCATTCCCTGGCTTCTCCCCCCTGGCATGGAGCACGCTTAGTGAAGACAGAGGGTGAACACTGAGACTCTGCAGCAAGCACATCCTGCATCCCAGAGCATCCATCTGCAGGTGCTTCACGTCCGAAGGGACTGGCGTATGCCTCCTGTCTTGCGTGTGCTTCGTGCATGCAGCACAAAACCTGTCTGCTGTGGCCAAGGAAGGGGTCCCTCCACTGGGGGTTTGAGTAAGTCATAGGGATGGTGATGGGGCATGGCAAAAGGCTCTTGTACAGGCAGCTGAGCTCCTCCTTGCAGGCTATTTCAGTGTACAAGCTACAGGACCCTTGGCCGGTCTCATTCTTCATTGCAGTCAGGAGTTCTTCAAAGCAGTTTAATTTTTGAAGCCTGAAAATGCCAGTTACCCCAAAGCCAAACTACTGGTGGAAAAAATGCTGAGCTTCAATAGCAGTGAATGCAAACATTCTCAGTTGCTTCAGCTCTGGGGAATCCTGCACCGAAAGTATTTTAGGCTCAGTAATAGTATTATAAACAGAGTGAATGTGGAGTCAAAAAAGATAAAACAAGTTGGGAAAGGTCAACGCTGACACACAACATTTTGTTGCTGTTGATTTTTGCACATATTCATTGTAACTCAGACTTCGATAAAGTTATACGAGTCCTGGGTTTGTCCTGATTCAGGAAAGCAAAACAAACAAAGAAGAAAAAAAAAGAAACACCACCATTTCTGGTTCTGGTGATTTTCACAGAATTGAAAAGCTGAGCTTCTCACTTAGTCTGCTGATTATTCTCCAAGCAGCAAGGCTCTTTGCATTGCATTGTAGCAGTGCACACACAGAGACGTGGGGACCGAAGTCTGGCCCCAAGCTGCAGTCGTTTTCCCCCAAGATCCAGCTGCTAAGCAGGCTGAGACCTGTGGGACGAAAACAGGTCATGTTTGCAGATGCCGCTTGAGAAACGCTAGATTTTACGCAAGGCATGAAGATTGTCTCCATGCTGATAAATGTTTTTAAAATGCAGTTGTATTTTGGGGTGTGGGGGGAAAGAGCTTGAGGCTGTTTTCTGTAATAATAAACCCTCTGCGTATTCCTTTCTTGGGTTCTGCAGATACCCTCCCAAAGCAAGACCAGCAGTCTGTCAATGCAGCAGGGCTTGCACACTCCTTTTCTTTCTGAGCTCAGTTTGAGATAATTCCTACCGGAACCTTTGCGTTTTAAGTCCAACATCCCCAGTTCCATCAGTTCATGAGGATACGACCATGTCCATCAACAGTGAGCAGATCCAGGGATCACACAAAAGCTTCAAAAGCTTGGAACACAGGAAAACAATTCTGATAGCAACTGATGGGCCAGTGTCTACAGCATCCTTCACAGCAGGAGGCCAGAATCAATAATCAGCAAAACTGCTTTAAGTCCCAGATATATTTTCTTCAAAATACATATTCCCATATTCCTCCTGCCTTTTACCAAGTAGCACGCTGTTTATAGTTTAAGCCAAGGTGGATTTTTCCCCTACCTGGCAATGCTGCAAGTCTCACGTGGTATCTGAGCAAGCAGTAAGGTTGCTTCCAGTCTTCTATGCAATTCAGAAGTCAGGATGTTTATTTAAAAGTTTCCAGACTATATGGACCGTGTCAGAGCTCTGAACTTTGCTGGAATTTCTGAAACGGTTGATTATGGGTTTCAGCTCACGTCTGAGAGGAGGATTCAGGTGGCTCTTGGTGCATTCATACTCCTTTGCTCGTCCTTCCTGCTTTTAAGCTGTCACCTACCAAAAAGATGCTGAGGTGAGGATTCAGCTGGTGGCCTGTGGTTCCCTCTTGTAACATTGCACAAGCTTGGGAGTGCTGATGTGAGTGAAAACTTGTTTTTGTCAGTACTCAAAGCCACCTGCATGTTACTCCAGGGGCACAGAGGCGGTAGATCCCAACTGGTTAAAGTCATTTCTCTGACCACAAACTCTGACCCACCCTCCCAATGCCAATTTTTAGTGACAACCCCAAAAGAGCTGCCCAGCTGCTGCCCCAACCCTTATCCCTGGCTATCACTAAGTGTTGGATATTCTGGCTTTTCTTCTTCTTTTTTAGGTCAATGAATCCGATATTCTCTCTGCTTTTGTTACCATATGACAACTAGCATCTCAAACACAATCCAGAGGCATATCAGAGCACCTTTTTTATTTCTTTTATAACCCTCTGAGGATCCTAAACAGACGACTGAGGAATGAAGCTAGGTTTTGGTGCCAATGTGTGCTGTTATATGGATCTTGTGATGTTACAAGATAGGTTTCTTTGAGAAGTGGAGGAAGTTCCATGGATGGTTTTGCTGTGAGCAGCCTTGCTGGTAGTCTTCTGCCCCATGTGGCCATGGCCAGGCAGCCAAAGATGAGACCCTCATGTGCCATGAGTACTGCAAAAACTGCGGGCTCAAAACACGGCCACGGAGGAGATGACTCTCCTGGCTCATTAACTCCCCAAAAGACTTTAGCCAGGGCCAGCTTGCCAGAAAACAACCCCAAACTCAATGACACAGAGACAAGAAGCAGGCTGGTTAGCTATAACCAGAGGACTTAGCTACCTCCCTAACCAATGTCCAACCTTACTAATAGTTAAGCTCTCTTTCTGACTTTGCTTGCTGTTTCTAGCCAATTCAGAGTCTCTGAAGTGAGAGGGTGAGTGAGGAAGGGAGAGAAAAAAAACCCAAAGTCCTGCTTGTATTCCTCCAGACATCTGTTTAAAACAGAACCCCAGGTTACCTCTAAGTGGCACTGGCCTTCCTGCTAAGGGATTTTTATATGAATTCGGAAGTGCAGGAATGAGCAGAGTCCTTAGCCTTGCCTCAAAATGGGTGAATGGTGAATCTGTGCATAACTTCCATCCTTCGTGCCTATGTGGCACCCTTCCCTGCCCTCCATGGTATCTCAGAGCCTCTTATTTATTCCTAGGGTCTCCTGAGGACTTCTTAAAAAATGACATCTTGCTGACTTGCCCCAAACCTCACAAGAAACCGGTGGCAGCACGGGAGATTGAGCTGAGGCTCTCAGATGCCCCACATGTGCCCTGCATGCGGCTGTTGGGTGGCCACAGAGACTTTCTGGAGCTCCCCAAATCTCAGGGCAGCCCTTTGGCCTTGAGCACCTGCCCTTCTTCTAGCACAGGGGAGGAGCAGCCATACCAGCCCCATGGGCACCCATGCACGATGCTGCTGGCATCACGGGGGCTTTGCTTGGCCATGGGGCTGCAGGAAGGTATCTCGTGCCCTGTCTCAGCCCTTCATTGAACTGAAAGTGCTGAGAGGGATGCATTTGTTAAACCAAGCATTTTTTCCTGTTGCTGTCAGATGTTGAGTGAGGATTTAGTTCAGGCCACTGCCTCACCATCCCTCTGGCCAATGGTCATGATGTTATGTTTGAACCAGGGACGTGTGAACCTGCTCCAGTAGGTGAAGATCCGTATCCGTTCTTCGCTTGAGACTTGAACCAAACTACACTTGACCCTTCTGTCAAGTTTGTAAAGTTCAGTCAACATTTTTTTCAACTTTCACATTCCTCTGCCCTCTTTGGGATTTGACTGGAGGTAGAGAAACCAAAATACCCTGAGGAATGCTGTCTTGCAGTATGCCTGACCCTGCTGAAACCAGTTTTTCCGATTCTGGTTAACTCTTGCCATTTCCAGGCCAAAGAAGCACTTGGGCAAGGTTCAAACAGGCATCCGGACCAGGAGCTCTCATTCACAGGTGATCAGTCAAAAACGTCTCTGATGACTTGGGTGGCACCAGGCCAGTTTGTGCTGACAGAAGATTGTGTCCCCAGCACTCTCCATTGCCTGTCTACACCACATAGCTGAACGTTCACGTTGCACATTAACCACACACTCACAGTGCTCTTGGCACTGCCATGAGAGATGAGCTAACGGGGCCCGGGAACTTCACAGGCTAATCCAGAATTAAACCAAGAACCTTTAGGTACGCTCAGGTCTGACCTCAGAACACAGAGGGTCACCACGTGCTTCAGGACTCTTTACAGAGTTGTGTGGATTTTCCAGTCCAATTTTCATGTGTTTTTCTCTCTTACAGTCAGATAATCTATTTATCAAAACCTGAGCTTTTGCTAGGATGGGATTATTTTTTTCTTTCTGTCTCTTTGATTCATGAAAGATGCTGGGATCTGTGCTTCACGTTCACATTTTGGGCTGAGGGAAAATATTGGACTTCCAAAGGCTGTCATAGGATGAAATGAATGGTTCCTGCCAACTTCTCTGCCTCTGTCTGAGCCTTCCCGGTGGCCAGGCAGTGTTGTTGTGGCCCCTCAGTAGATGGGACACCTGATGGCCCAGCCTCCAGGAAAACCTCGAGGCTTTCTGGGAGTCCATTGCTGAACTGCTGTGCTACTTAATTAACTTTCTGTTTGCCTTTTTTTTTCCTTGCTCTTTTATCAGTCAGGCAGTCACATGGCAGTATGCTGGGAGCTGAAACAAGTGCTCTTCCACAAAGGCATACCACAGAGCATAACTGGGGACTTGTGGGCTATCTTCCCTATTCCTGTTTTGCTACCATATGCTCATGCAGATGCTGCTGTGCTCCTTGTCTTGCCCTGAGAACCTCCTGAGCCTTGGATGGAGTGAGGGAGGTCTGAGGACATCAGGGCCACCCCAGGGCACAAGTGGCACATGTCCTCGCAGCAGCTGAGCAATAAAACCTTACGCAGGAGATAATGAACCTTTTGCAGATAATTAACAACAGCGGTCGGTGACATTTCAGCCAGCCAGGATGGCTTGAGTGGCTCCCACTTCCTAGCCCTGCCATCAAGCAGATCAGGCCCTCCTTGCTCTGCAAGGAAATTAACTGGGGGCAGAAGGAGAAGGGGAGCTGGAAGGTCCTGTGTTTAACTTGTGCTAAGGAAAGATCATCCAATCCACTGAAAAAAAAAAAAAAAAAGAAAAGAAAAAAAAAAAAAGAAAAACAACCAAGAACAGTCATTTCTCCAGCTTCCCAAACAGGTGTTTGCATGATGCTGCAGCTCTTCTCAGAAGCATGCTCCCTGAAGGATGGCAGCGCAGGGACAGGAGGGCGATCTGGTTTCGGGAAGGTTATTGCCTCATCGTGAAGGTGAGGCAAGGGTTCAGGGGCTTGAGCCCTGAACTTGATGGCCCCTCACGTGCATGTCAGAAGTCCTCATCCAGCCTCCAGCCCTCCCCACCGCGGCAGCATAAAAACAAACCACCCCCAGTCTAATAAAAGGTAGTTGAAGAAAAAAATGCACATAAGGATTATGCTAACATCTTGTGGTCTGAAGGAGTAAAGGGAGGGCTGGCTGATACTATTTTCATGGTGAGGTGTGTGCACTCGGATGGCTGCAGTGTACAGCAGGATCCTCATTTTCCCTAGCAAGAGATGAAACATGAATTATGGAATGTGAAAGCAACAATGCCTCCACTTGTACTGAGAGCGCACCACGTGCAATAGTTCTGCTCCAGTCCTTCAGGAAGCTGCTTTGCTTCCTTGCTGGTGTTTCCTGCTTCTCAGGGGAGACAGGGGTTCCCGAGAGGACCTTTTCCGTGTGAGCAGCAGCCATGCCACCTCCACCAGGCTCTGAAACCAGACTGAGATGGTGCGATGCCTGGTCTCACTCACACAAAGCTCCTTGTTTGGGCCTTACCAGCTTGTTCCTGTCTTTTTGAAGGATGATGGAGCAGGGTTGGTTACTTGACTCACTGCACTCTTCCCTGTCTCCTCTCACAGCAGCCCAAGCTGTTCTCAGCACCTCCACGGCAGCCTTGGTGCCAGTGAGCAGCAGGAGGGAGTTTATCTCCATGAGCAGGGGCTTGGAACTAGACGATTTTTAAGTTCCCTTCCAACCCAAACCATCCTACAATTCTGTGACCTCCAAGCCACGCTGGCTGGGAGCTGGAGAGCAGCGCTTTCCTTGCAGCAGATAGCATCCATGCTCAGCACCCCACCAGATCAGCGACCCGAAGCAATGCTCTCTCTCCACTCTGGTACCTCTGCCCAGCCGATGGGTTAGTTTAGCTGGTAAAGAATTACTTAAAAAATAGTAAAGTTAACATTACTAATGTGGAGAAACAAAGACCTAGCAAACCAAAATACAACTGGTGCCCAGTTGCCTCTTTATCTGGCTGTGTTTTATTTGCACAAGCTGAAGAACTTCGTGGTGCCAGGAGGAATGTGATAGAAGCTCTTTGTCTCATAAATTATTTTCACCCGGTCTTCCCCGGGGAGATAGGGCCTGAGAGCAGGAGCTGGCAGCGTGGGTTCTGCTCCCAGCTTTGGCACTGACCTGCTGCATGACCTTGGACAACTCACTTCACCTCCCCTGAGCTTCTGTTTCCCCTCCTCTCCTTTGTCTGCCTTGTTTATTTGGACTGTCAACTCCTAGAGAAAGGAATTCAGCCTCCCTGGCTGCTTGCGGCTTGCAGAGCACGACGGGAGCCCGACCGGCCTCACTCCTGGGAGGCACTGCAGTAAAAAATTCATCACGGTGACTGAAAACTAGCATTTAGTAAACAACCGCACGTGAGCTTTTAATTATTGAGTGGCATCCATGGATTAGCAGGGCATCTCCGGCGCTTCACAGCTCGGGGGGCGGCGGCGGTGGCTCCTTCCCCTCACCATGGCCACTCACAAGGCCGTGGCCCTCAGCCTGACGGGCACCGCCATCTGCATGGTGGGAGGAGTGGGAAGCATCTGCCGGGGAAAGGAGAGGTTCTTGTTGGAGGTGTCGGAGGAGGTGTCGGAGGAGGCTCCTCGCGGAGTCCTCCCCCTCCTGAACATCTGGACAGATAACAGCTCTTCGCAGAAGGATGCACGGAGCACGGCAGGCCTCCTGGGATGGGCAGGGGAGCGTTCGGCCTGGAGCACAGGGCAGGAGGGCTGCGAGAGGCCATGCGGGCTGTGCGGCCCCTGTCCCCTGCAGGTCGGGTGGGGGCGGATGAAACCAAGCCCACCGAAACCCTACGGGGCTGACACTCCATGGGTGAAGCCAGAAGAGCCTTGGTCCCCACACATAGCCTCTTCCAAGCTTTGAAAGCCACATAACCGTGTGGATGGGATAAAAGGCTCATTGTTGCCTCGGAGGCTCTGTAGGTGGCTCCATGCTGGCTTTTCCTCTCAGTGAGTCCCCCCAGTGCTGTCCCTTGGACAAGACGGTGACACAGCAAGGGCACCAGGATGCAGGAACATATTACACATCAGCCCCAGTGATATGGTGGGGTCTGCTGGGAGCAGCACCAGTCCTCCCCACCCCAGCAAAGCATACACAAGCTTCTTCGTTCTCCCCATGCACCAGGTGGCACAAAGCAGGCACAGACACAGAAAGGACTAGCCAAGAGAAGAGACAGCACCTGACCTTAATTCCCTTCTTCCCACCCTAATAGGAGCTTAGGAGAGTCAAGAGAGGGATGAGCAGAGGTGGAAGAGCAACCAGGGGTGAGGAGTCCTGGTGCATTGCCATCAAGGGTGCTTAGAGATCTGTCTTTTGCCATTGGATCCAGCTTGCTGCACACCACACGAAGCAGGTTAAGGGCAGTGGCTGAGTATTCAAAATAAATACGACAAAGTAAGAGAAAAAATCTGTTTTTCAAAGCTCACAGGTTGCTGTTAAGCAGCTGCTCCTTTCCATGGCAGGCGCTGGTGCTCAGAGACCACTGCAGACAGACAGTTGCCAGGGTCTGAAGGGCGAAATTCCTGCGTCTCAGTCTCCAAATTCCTCAAATAAGTCCCTCCAATTTTTATGTTTTCATAAAGACATGGCCTGCTGCCGGGTGACCTGGAAGAGGCATCGCAGTGCTTTGTCAGCACACTCGCCTCACTGCAGAAGCTAGGGACCAAATTGTCTTATTAATCATTTAGAAAGTGGGGAGGGGAAAAGAAAAGTAAAAATAAAAAACATGGTTCTAGCTAATTGTAAGGGGGAAAAATGAGGTCAGAGTTCATTTTCCTCTCCACTGCCGCTTCACAGTTCACTGGCTGACGAGGAAAAGAAGATAACAAGAGACGGGAGATAGTTCAGGGAACAGCCTCCCTCTCCCAAGGAGAAGTGGGGGAGTTCAGGTTTCTGACACGGATGGAGAGGCGGCCGCAGGGCTTGGTGGAGGGGATGCTGCCAGCTGCTCCAGGAGGGAACGGGGGGTTTTTTGGCACCAGCACATGTGGCGTGCGGGGGAACCATCTCGTTTGGTACCGCCCCATAAACGTACTGACATGGGTGCTCCTTGCAGCTGAGCTGGGAGTTCTCATGCAGAATTTCCATCAGACGCATTCAATGCAAGCTCAGCCTCAGTGGTTATCCTCTCTTTTTCTTTTTTTCTGGTTAAACATCTATATGAAAATATAGATTCAAGGGGAGAGCAGAGTCCCAATACTGTAACACAGGGGCGATGGTGGGGAGAAGCTTGCCAGCCCACCCTTGCCTCCCTCCATCCCCTATGGTCACTCCTGCTACGAGCAGTGAGGGCTGAAGTAAGCGAGACCTCCTCAGGAGCGTGAGATCCAGCACCATTCATTTTATGGGGCCCTCCTGTGAGAGCAAGGGATTTGTTACCCTGACTCCTGCTGGGGAAAGGCTCCCACAGCCAGAATGTGAAATACAATACAGCACGGGCTCTGACATTCAAGCTGGGTTATTTGAGGAGAGTTCGTTACACGGGGCCGACGCAGCACAATCCCAGCAGTAATTATGCGGGCTTGCACCATTCTGACTGGTTAAATGCTAACTCTAGCCTGAAATTACCGAGCTGCAGAGCAAAGTGACTGTGCCGTGGCTGGGTTTAGGGGTGTGGAGGGAAGGAAGGGGGTCAGGAAAAGGAATTGCAACCGGATAATGCTTGTTTAGTGAAGGTCCCTGCATGTAGGACGTGCTAGGATAGCCTTAGGAGGTTTGCTTCTGCAAGCATGAGGAGAGGACTATGGCAGGTGGCTTGGGACCTTCTTCGGCAGTGGCACTCACGGTAATTCCGGTGCTAAGACTAGTGTTAAGCTTTCTGCTAAGGAAAATGAAGTGATAGACGATCAACGCAACGTGCACCAAAATCATTAGGATTGTGTTCACAGGGCAGGAGAGTTTCAAGGGGATGTAAGCAGACAGTGCTAGCGAAGTGTCACAGGAATAATGTCTGGGTTGCTACAGGCAAACGGGGCTGTTGGGATTCACACGGGTAGCTTGCCGGCATTCGGTAGTGTCCTTACCAAGCCTAAAACTCCTGGCTGCAGGTCAGTGCTGGTTTTGAAAAGTCATTTCCACTTCTACCAAGGCAGACTCTCTCAGACAGGGAAGCAATGTCTCACTCTTTGATGGTGAAGGGTCTCTGGGTTACAACTGAATTTCTTCTGTGATGTTTTTAGTAGCACATTGGAAAACAAGGATATGCACGTTGAACACCAAGCACAGCTGCTCAGAAGGAGCAGGAGCCCTTTATAGAACATCTTCCACCTGAAAGGTGCAGAGGCATCTTGGCAGACACACAGGTAGCCTGCAGAGCCAAAATGCTTCCGAGGAAGTGATGAGCTGAGCTGACTCCTGAACTTGCTCCCTGGCTGGTTGTACACAGGTGTTGGCCAACACCTTGGAAAAGCTCTGGTGAAAGGGAAGTGGAAAGTCCCATGTACAGCTACCATCACTTCTACAACTCGTGATTTCCCAGCACATGCCTCCATCTTCCTGCATCTTTGCTTTTCTTCCCTTCACCCTGAGTTGGGAATGCAATAAGAAGGAAAAAAGAGAAGGAGAGTTGGTCAAAGCACAGACCTGAAGGCTCATTGAGAAGGCTCTGTCTGCGGTGAGATCAAGGCAATGTGCTTGAACAGAGCAGGGATTACAGGCTCCTTGTACCTGCTCTGGATGCCAACAGTTATTCAGCAGGCTGTACTATAAAGGTCGAGCTGGGTGACCAGAAGAGCCTGGGGGTCTGTGTCTGTACCACCCCTCGTGCCATTTGGCCTCAGGACAGCTGTCTGGAATGTGTTGCCAAAAGGTGGGCTCAAAACCAAGGTCCTGAAAGGCTTTTTTTTTCTCAGCTGAGCATGTGCAGAGCAGGCAGAGATCAGAGAGGGCATGTGAGGTGTTGCTGTCTCCCATGAGAGACCAGCCCATCTCCCAAAGGCCACATGCTGGAAGGTGCCCATCGGCTTTGCAGCGCTGGGGGCTGAGCAGGTAACAGGCAGGTGGGTCATTTTGGCCAGACACCAGCTAAATGTGGACGACCCCCAGCACAGCCAGTTCCACCAGGCTCTAAAACACAAAATACCTTCCAAACCATCCTGAAACAGCAAGGCACATGAGAAGGAACAGTGTGTAACTATTTGCGATGCGAGGGCTGAGCAGCACATTATTCACATCTCCAAAGACCACTTCCCCCAGGCCTTCTGGACAGACAGCCCATCCCTGTCCTTCCCAACCCTTTTTTTTGTATTCCCATAATGCAGGATAATTCCCAATTGCTTTTGCCATGCAAGTAACAACATGTCACTTTTTCTTTTCTCCCCCACCCCCCTTTTTTTTTTCTGGCTGGGACATCAATAAGGACCTTTCTGCATTTAGATGTGAAGGAAGAGAAGGAAAACAGTCTTGTTTTCGATAAGGCAGGGTCTCTTCCTCCGTTGCTCAACCGCCCATTTGCACAAGGCTTTCTGGCCCCGCCGTATCACGTTTCCCTGGAGAGTTACCATCGACATGGGGAGGCGAGGCAGTCTTGGAAGGTAGCCTGAGGATAACAGGCGTTATAAAGAGGAATTTTTTTCCCTGCTGTTTTTGTTTGTTTTACCACAGAGGCTCAGAGGAGCTGGCCAAGAGCCTCACACAGCAGGTGCTGCCTGGGAATGCAAGGGGAGCAAAATTCCTACTAAATGGAAGCATTATTTGACACCACCGCCTTTCGCAATCTTTTTCTTTTGTTTCAGACAAACTCCAAGGCCTCCTGGGCTTTGTGGTCAAAGCTGCGTTGGACTCTTCTGCAGGGGAGGAAAGGGAAGTAGTAAGGGTGTCCCCAAACACGCCAAAGACTTGGGTGACAGAGACTGAGCCTTCTGGAAACAATACTGCTGGGTTCCCACAGAAGTAGCAAGAAGGCCAAGAAAAAAAAATAAAATCCCTTTTGGCTCCCTCGCAGCAGTTTTTTATCCATTTTTTAAAAATTATTATTTTTTGAAGAGGAGGTTGAGCCTGCACACCCACACCAAAATGCTTTCAACATTTGGAGACCTCTGAGCCTAGATCCGCAGCAGTGGGTCGCAGCTCTTCTTGGCTATTTCTCCCCCATGACTGTTGCAAGACTAGAAGAGAAAGCAAGCATGGCCTGGGGGAAGTGAACAAATTCCTCCCTTCACCAGAGGCTTCCCCTGTGGCTGAAACCCTCAGCTCTTCTCTTTCACTTTTGTACACCAGCTCCCCGCCTGTAAAACTGGTAGGAGCCGTGTGGGGATCATATATTAGCAGCATGGGACATGCAACTATTTCATAAGTGGTGGATCTGCAGAAATAGCTAGCAAGGAGGAGGTCAGAATTTTCCAGAAATGACAGGCTTTGCCCCGGACTTCAAGTCCTGTCCGGTTTCACAGGCAGGCTGCCTCTGTCCGAGTGCTCTCCTCCCACCAGCAAAAGCAGGGGCTCAAGCAAAGCCTGTTTTTTCAGAGCCTTGGGTTTGGTTACCCTCAGCTCATGAAATGAACCTACAGGAGAGCCTGGAGACAGCTCGTTTCAGGAAGCTTGTGAGCATGAAATGAAAGCCAGGAGTGCTACAGCACCACGGCTAGGTGCTACCTGTGTTTTTGCCTGCCAGCGCGCACCTGCTGCATCCCTCGCCCGAGCAGCAGCTGCAAACTGTTTCCACCGCCTCTGCTTTCAGGCTGATAGGTCTGCGTGGAGCAGACCACGCTTTCCGCAAGGATACAGTGAGGAGATGGTTGCAGCCCTGAGCCTGGCTCTCCAAATGAGAATATCTGGATGTAAGCACCCCATACAGCTGGCTCGCCTAGGCCAGGTGATGCAGAGCTGCGGGTGCTTCCCAGGCTGACCTCTTAGCGGGGAGCCCAACAGCATCAGCCAAGAGATGCCAACTCAGGTCCGTCCTTTGCCCCCAGAGGCTTGAAGCCACACCTTCTGTTCCTTGGGAGAAAGAAGGGGATTTGAACGGAGGAACCCAATGCAAGTTTGTCAGTGAAATTCTGCAGCACAAGGGTGCTTTCTTGTGTGTCAAAGTCATAAGCTCCTTGGTGGGGAAGGACTCAAAAGTCACTCCCTCCCTTGCTGTCTCAGGCTGGCCACTTTTCCTTTCCACCTTGAGGAAATCCCATTAGAAGTCAGCCTCTGGACATCTGTTACGTGAGGAACGCCAGGGGCTTCCCCTCCAGCTCTGATTGCCACCGGTGTGTATACAAAATAAGCCTGGTAATGCCAAATCCTCCTGGGTGCCTCTGCCCCGCATCACCTATTTGCATCACTCTTCTTGGCACTGCTTGCCATTCATGGATGCAGAAACAGGCAGTCATGAAAAAGCATCTGCCTGTGAATGGAGATGGGAGGAATAAGTGGGTGGCTGCCTATCTAACCACTCTTTGCAAAGCTAGCATAATAAGTTTTACTGGTGAAGTCGGAGTGATTATCTGCATGTCAAAAGGCCAATGATAAATACACATGCTTCAGATGTTAACACCTAATCTAGCTCAAAAGCATCCTTCATCGGAGGTGGTGGAAACCTGTGCCTTGAGGTGGTGGTTACTGGCAGAGGCACGCAGTCATGGCACGTATTCAGGGACAAATGGAGGATATTTTTTCTTGGATTTCATATACTGTAAAAGATGGAGAAATCAATGTGAGAGAAACATTTGCTTCCTCCCAGCTCTGCTGCTGTTATTTATTAAGCGCATTAAAAATAACGAATCCCAACGGATTCCAATAGATGGAGAGGAGAAAGTCATAGAGTTCAGAAAAATTAAATTGAAACGAGCCTCTTTCAGAAGGCCATTGATGTAGCATTAAAATGTCTGCCCATTCAGAAAGAAGGAAGGATAACACTGGGAAAAAAAAGAAAAAAGGAAAAAAAAAAGAATTAAAAAAAAAGAAGAAAGAAAAAAAAAGAGAGAAAAAAAGCTTCTGGTGTAAATTGTCAATGGTGAGAAAAGTCTGTCCTTCACACATAGCCAGAAGGACAAATGGTGACAATGATCAAGCCCTTTTGGATCAGGAGTCCCAGAGAATGGTATAGCTGCTGAAAACCAGAAAAGATGCAGAATAAGATTGCACAACTAATTTCAAAGTTGGCACACGTCTTCTTGGTGTGAGAGACAGATCTAGCTCCATCTGCATGTCAGAATGGGATGGGGAGAGAGTAATGCCATACAGTGCGCGTGTACGGAAAGATGGGTGAGCCCTTTGGCAAGGCAAGTCACTACCCTTGTTTCAGCAAGAAATGTCAGTTTGTGTTTCACATCAGCAAATTCAATCAGCAAGTTCAATTTCTGTTCATTTTTAAAATGAAAGTATTCTGAACAATATTTTTTAAAATATCCCAAGTTCTCACAACAACATTTTCTTAAAGGCAAATTTCTGTTTTCTAATATGGAGTGAATGTCCTCTGTGTTACTTAGGAAGAAATAACACAAACACTGGTGCAATAAAATAGAATAAAATAGAATAAATGAAATAAAATAAAATAAAAATAAAAATAAAATAAAATGAAATAAAATAAAAATAAAATAGCAAAAACTAGTTGACTAAAGTTGACTAACAAATACTTTAGATAGATTGGTCTTTTGTCCAGATGACGGGCAAAAACCCTTCAAAGTTTGAGGACTGTAGCTTGCCAGGCAATGCTGATCAGTTATAAAGTGGGAGAAGATGAAGAACTGACGGCTAGATGGGAAGCCAAACAAAAATGCATTAGAAACAAGGCACATTTAATTACTGTGAGCTTCTAAATCAAGTAAGGTGGTGAGTCTCCAGCTTTTGATATGTTCATATCCCCTTATCTCAGTATGTCTGGAGCTGGATGTTTTTCTGGAAGATGCAGCAAAACTACTGGGCTCAATACTGGGCTAACTGGCTGCAATTGAATGGCTTTGAAATATAGGAAGTCATACCAGATGTTCTCATGGTTTCTTCTGGCCTTAAACTCTGTGAATCTATGAATGAGTTTCTGAATCTGTGAAATCCCAAATCCTAAGAATACAAACATATGAGTGGAGTTATATTTCTGGCCTCCAGATCAGAAGAAAGATATTGAATGTGCATTGTTGCGATAAATCAAAGAAGCAGCTGAATCTGAGCTGTAATAAAAGTTGACTGCAGATCTTTGTGCAGAAATTGGTCATATGTCATGTGAGGACAAGGTTCAGAGAAGTGATTTCTCAACATCTGCAATGATTGCTTTTTGGAACAGCCCCTTCCAAGCTCCACTGTGGTGGAGATCCTCCTCCAGACTGGGTCCTAAATGCCACACAGGAGCTCGTTTGACAAGTGACGATCAATGAGGCACTGAGCGCTGCTGACCACACTGTAATTGAGATGGGCATCCCTGCCATGAAAACCAGTAGTGAGACATTCAAGCGGAGAGAAAGGGTTTTTGTTTTGCTGGGCTCTTTTCAAGGGAAGCTCATCAAAACTGAGGAAATTGAAATCCATAGTCAGCAAGAAACCAAGCCATGGTATGGGCATGGTCACACCAAGCATCTGTCCAACCGCTCTCCTCCTCTCTCCTTTCCCCCAAAAAAGGAAGAGCCGCAACAACAACAACAACAACAACATGAATTATGACACTTTTGTATGGTTTAATAGCATTTTTAAGTAATCTGATTTGTTTCAAGATGAAGTCTTGCCTGTGGCCCAGAACCGGATTCAGGCAACCATGAGTTTGAGGCTTACTACTCAAATGCATCCTTGCCAAGCTCTGAGCAGCTCATTTTCCAGACTTTCTCAGCCATGTCTCCGGCTGGAGAAGTCACTGAAGCAGGCAGGAGCCACCCAGGACACCGTAATATGATTTATAAGAGGGTTGGTTGGCCACCACACTGCAAACCTCCCTTCTCCACATATGAGGGTGCTGAAACCTGGTGTGGTGGGCACATCTAGACAGCTGCTTTAAAGCAAACCTGGAACTGGACACCTCGTTCGAATGAAATCACCAGGAAAAAAGCATGCACCAACAAAACCCTCCAGGGAAGCACCCTCGTTATATAACGCCGAGCTACACGCACCCTGCGGAGCGCTGTGTGCCATTTGCAGAGGGCCCGCTGATGCTCCGACGCCACCGCCAATGTCACGCAACGCTGCGTGACAGAACGAGCACGGCAATGTTACCAAGCAGCACGTAATGCCCATGACAGTGGAACTAATGCAGAGGCGATTGCCTTTACATTATTCAACGCTTCCAATTGCTCTCAGTTTTAAGTGGCTATATGATGTAATAATATATAAATACTGTAATAGGGGGGTTATTTATAGCCATCCTCAGTGTCACCGCTGGAAGTATTAATGTGTTTTTCCCACGCTATGTTCATTGACTGCAGTAGAGCAACCCATTTTCAAGGGATTGTGTCAAAAGAGTGTTTAAGCCATTCCTCAGTTGCAGGAACAGGTGAATGGTTAATGTAGCAGGCAAAGTAATCACCTTGTAATACGGGAATCAAAAAAAAAAAAAAAGGTGAAGGTGATGAGAGGACATGCTTCAAATGGAAAAGGAGGGTTAGAGCGTCTCGAAAGCCAGAAAGAGCTTCCCAGGCTGGAGCCCAAAGGGCTCCCAGAGCAGCACAAGCGTGCAGCTCCCAAATCTCAGTTAATCCATGAGCGTTGAGTGGGGAGCAATTAAACCTTGGGGCTGCATCAAACACAGGAGCAAAGGAGCAAAGGCAGGTTCGGGTCTCAGAAATCTGGAGTGACGCCGTTCGCACTGTGGGAGTCGCTCCGGATTTCTAATGGCATTGGCCTTAATTGAGCTGGCATTCCTGTGTGATCCTATTCAACCCTCGGCTTTTCCCCTGCGTGGGGAATGAGCTTTCCCTGCCTGTGAATCCACCAGCACATGTGGCTCATCGATCCTCGCAGAGTGTATCACGGCTCTCCATTAAACGCTCCGTGAGTGGTGAAGCCATGGGGAGACTTGTAGGGATGTGTCAAAGCTTCTCCACCCAAATTAGGACTTTCCCCATTCACCTTTCGTACGATTTGCTGATCTGAGGACACGAAAACCCGCATGGGTTTTTAGCGTGAGATCGAGCAAGATGTGGGACATGGCTTTTTGTGCAAGAGGACAGCAGGAGGGGCTGTACCTTCCTCTGCGGCACTGGTGTGCTGCAGAGAAGCGCAAGAAACTGCCTTTTTTCCCCGTTTCACAACAAACAGAGCTGCACTGTAAACAGCATTCATCACACAGGGAGTTCCACTTAGAACTGGGTGAACACTAGAAAAATGCTGTTTACAAGTACTCCCACGAATAAAAACCATGAGTTTATTTTGGCAGCAGCAGTGATTCTCCTAGTGATTGCCGCTGGCCAGCAATCAGGCAGGTACAACAACATTTGCTGAAATATTCGCGGGATGGGGTTGTGGTGCAGATACTTGTGCAAATATGAACCATCCGACAAATGCTCGTGCAAATCTTTGTCCATGTGTCTGTGAACAGAGGGGCTTGCACGACAGCTTCGAGAGCTGGTTGTGGGTCTGGGACTGCTTGAATCAAAGTGGAGAAGCAATGCCACGTGGTAGAGGCAAACCGTGGCACACGCTTCAGATCACCAAGAGAGCACAAATTTAAAAAAAGGCAAATATCAAATACTTGAAGTGTGGTCAGGCTGTGTGGTTTACAAGCAACCCCAAGATGTAGAAATGGCTGCAGAAACCATGCGTGCACTTGCTGAATGTCAGCCCCCTTCGTCAAGATCCTGCAGCCTTGCAAGCAGAGGCTCAAGCTCAACAAGGTTTTCTCAGATATGATTAAAATTACCGAGTGTGTAAATGTCTTGGTGAGGGGGGATTCCAGCTGCATGGCTCATGGCGTTAGGTGAGTGGTCATCCAGCTGCATGTCCTCGGGCCCAACGTGTGAAGCAGAGGGACTGGTACTGAAGGAATGAGGGATGGTGATGGTGTGGAAGGGCAGAGCGATGGCAGAGCTGCCTGGTGGGGAGCTGCACCTATGGACTCACCTTCAGAAGGTGGTAGCCACAGGCAGGGACCCGGGGCAGGGTCTGGGAGGTGAGCACAAACCTGGGGGTCCCTGCGCTAAGGCTTTTAACCCCCAGTCGTGCATCCCCCGACGCAGCCGGAGAGTTAACCGTGTGTTGGCTGCACCCGGTGCAGCAGCATGTGAAAGCAATTGGGATGGCTGGAAAGACTTGGGTTCTGTTTTGTTTGCGTTGTTCATTTCCTACAAATGCAATTACCAAGGGATAAATTAAATTAGGTTGTAACGTTATTTTGAACATCTTTTCTGTTTTGCTTTACTTCAGATTTTCTGAGAGGCCAGTGTTTACAGTTGAAAATACAACTTGGCAGAAGTACAATCAGGAGTGAGCAACACGTACCACAAACAAAACCATTAAGACCGTTTAGTAAATTTTTGTAAAAGACAATCAAGTGTTACGGGACTAATTTCCCACTTGGTCATCATGGTCTTATGTCAACATTAACACCACTGGCTTCAGCTGAGCCCTACAGGCACAAGGCTTGTGTGATGGGCTGGAAAACTGGCCCACTTTATGATTATGTATATCGTATTATTTAAAGGACAAAGAAGCAGCTCCCAGGGGTAAGCACCCTGAAGTCTCTGAAAACAACCCTTTTCCCTGGGAAACCAAAGGCAGAGCAGGTGTTGGAGCCAGGTACCCCCAGCCGTTGCTGGGCACGGCACGGCCACCAGCAATGCTCTTTTTTGGCTGGATGTGTAGATCAGGACAGGATGAACACTGGAGAATGGATGGATGAGGAGAGAGAGGTGTGTCATCCTCCCTACGCACATCATCTCCAAGCCACCAATACCTTCTAAATCCTTAATGTTTCTCCAGAATATTTAAAATATTCCTGGCAGACTAGGAACTAATTCCAATGGTTCCCAAACCAGTAATTATATGCATATATATATATAATCTATACATATATACTTATATATATATAAAAGAAAAGGCAGAAGGTGATTTTTACAAGGTTGAGCAGAGGGACATTATTTTTTTCCCTATTTTCAGTTTTTTTAGAAGAGGGATTTTATTGGAAATGCTGCATTGGCCACTAGGATGAGTAAAACTGTTTGAGAGACAAAAAAGTTTGTGAATATTTCAGGGTAATTACTAACAGTTAGTCCCAGAACCAGAGGAGAAAAAATGAAAAAATAGAAGAAAAAAAAAAAAAGGGTGGGGGAGAAAAAGGAAAAAAAAAGAAAAAGAAAGAAAAGAACTAGAGAGAACAGCTTTCGCCTGTTACTGATTTCCTTTTTGGTTACAGGGGCCATTGTTTGTTTTAATGACAGGAAAAGAGAGCTGTCAGAAGACATTTGCATAGTGCAAATAGGGTCACAAGTCAGAGGGAATGTGTAGATTAGTTAGCATGGAGCAGGCAGCCATCGGTGTGCAAATGCAAGAATGGGATTTTTTTTTTCCTGGAATATAGTGAAAAGCTGATAGTTTTTCCACATGCCATTGAGGAGTTGAGCAAATTTCAGGGAGAAGAGTGTCCCTGCTTCCTCCTTGCAGCGGGGTCGGGCAGGCTCTCGTTAAAGCGTTGCTGTTTGTTTATTTTCATAGCTGCGTGCTTAAGATGCATTCTTTGAAAATGTAGCTGATACGTCTGTTTGTATAGACTGCGCTGCTGGTGAGTTAGACCAGGGGTTTGTGTTCATTTGGGAAAAGAGAAAGAATCCTGGCCATCAGAAATGTTTACTATATCAGGAAATGAATTCACTACTTGAGGGTTCCAGTGGACATAAAACAAAAATTAAAACAAGAGCCTTGTATAAACCCACTTTGTATTGTCTCCTCCATAAACAGCCCCATACGTGACAAAGCTCAGAGCGAGCGAGAGAGGTAGTTTTATTGGGGCATGTGGAGGGAAGTTAATTGCTGTTGTGTTTTGATTTTTTTTGCACATGTTGGTGAGTTCGAAGCGAAATCTGGTCTTCTTTTCTTCCTCCCGTTCCAGGGAGAGCTGAGCCTTCACTGAGAAATAACACTAGGCAAAATGACTTCAAGCTGTCACCATTACACAACCTAAACTTTATTTCTTCATTAATGCATTACAGAGCAAAAAAACAATGAGAGCATTCCTCTGGAATGTGTGTTTACTGAGCACAAAATGATATGTTTACTGAAATAGCAGTTGCTGCCGGGTTACCCAGTGGGAGAGAGCTTTCTCTTTCCGCACCGGTCCGGGACCCCGGTGCCGCTCTGCTCCTCAGCCTCCGGTGCCGGAGACGTCCCCATGCAAGGAGAGGTTTTGGGAGATGTCCCCCATGCTCCCACAGGGAAAAAGCAGTGGCGATGCCGAGCCGGGGCACCTTTCTGCTGGGAAGGAGGAAAGGGGAAAAAGGAGGGAGACTTGAAGTCATCAAATCAGGGAAGAAGCATGAGTCAGAGAAGGGGCTGACCCCAGCATCCCGGGTGGGCAGCGGCACTCATTCTCGCGCAGGAGCAGGAGGATGCTCAGGTGGTGGTGGCACGAGGGTGAGGGATGGGTGCCACCAGCTACCGAAGGCACCCGTAGGAAGGGAAAGGAAGAGAAGGGAAGGGAAGAGTCCGTTTCCCTCCCACCCCCTCCACGTCGCCCCTCCCGAAACCAGGGTGGAGGCAGTGCCCGAGGGCTGGAATTGCAGCTCCTGGGTATGCAGAAGCAGTGCTGGGGGAAAAATGCCATGGGAGGAAGGGTGGGAGGGCTGGCGGCGTCCTTTGTGGTCACAACAATGAAAACATCATTCCTGACAGCCGGGATGTGATGGGCACGTTGCAAACACCCCAAAGAACAACAGCCAGGGGAGGGAAGAAAGGGAGGCAGAAAAACAAAGGGAAATAAAGCTGGTGATGGAGCTTCCTCCTCGCTCCCCAAAGTCGAAGCAGACCACGTGTCCGTCGGTGCGTGCATGCACACACAGGTGCGCGTGTACGTGTATGCGCACTGATGCATCCAGCCTCTGAAATTCAAAGGAAACAAAGGGTGTTTTTTTTCTCTCTTTATTCCACCAAGATTCAGACAGCAAAAACAGTAATTAAGGAGCTTGTGCTCAGCACAACTGCCAAGCAGACATCAGGTTGGCCACGGCGCTGTTTGGTGTGGATATGGCTCTCCAGTGATTCATAACCAGCCCGATCAGAACAGGGTTTATCGGTGCCCCAACCAACAAAAACACAACTGCAATGTTTTCTGTTCATTCCCTTCTCCTTTAAAGAGAAATACACACACACACACCGAGGAAAAACAAAACCAGAGAGTGCTTTCTAACCTGGTACAGCATATTACACTAATTAAGGGATGCTGTTACTCATGCATCATTCACAACCCTGCCAAAACTGGGAACAAACAGTCCCTACAATCTGGATAGGACTGTCTGAGCTGAACTTTGCAGAGCTTTCTGATCTGAAAAAGCCCAAGTAGGAAACATCCTTCCCCCCACTAACTCCCGGCAGCTTGCAGTGCTGGGGCAGATGCTGCAGCAATGATGGAGAAGAGGGACGTGGAAATGCAATCAGAGAAATCAAACTGCAGAAATCAAGAAATCAGAGAAATGAAGCAGACGGGCTGGCAGTGACCTGTCTGCTGCGCATGCTTGGGGGGGGGCTCCCAGCAGTGTTAAGCAGCCCATTCTGCCTCTACTTGAGGCAAAAGTGCTATTATGGGAGGCTTCAGACATGCAGTGTACCTCCATGTCCTACCAAAGCGTCCTGCTGGCCAGCAGGTAAGGGCTGCACCATGGGTTGTCCCAGCATGGTCATCCCAGCAATGAAAACATACACAGAAAGAAAACATACACAGTTTTCTTAAATTCCTGTCATTAACAAATCTGTCAAAGGAGGTTGAAGCCCCAGATCAGAGATGATGACTCAAGTCTCAAAATCATTCTCCTTTTCTTTCTTATCTGCCATCTTACATTTGGCTGCCTGAAGGCTGATACTTAGTCAGAGACAGTGGGTGCAGGAGTTTATAGCAAGGTAAAATTCCCCGTGGATGGAGAATGGGGCTTGTGTTTGCTCAAGAGCCCCTCCTGCTCTAGGTTTGCAGGTAAACGATAAATGGAAGAGAAAGCTTGGGAAGTCTGCGTGGTTGTCATCTCAGGAAATGTAATAGAAATTGTTTTATGAGGGGAAAAGATCCCGTAAGCGTCTTGCCTCTTCATCAGGCCGCTCAATCCACCAGCTTCAGAATGCTTTTGTCTCTGGTTCCCCTCCCCTGCCACAGGCCCGGTGATGCAGAAGGCATCCTTGTGACACAGGAGGTGACATGACGTGGCCTGGCCTACTGACAGCGGTTCATGGCCGGGACAAGGGTCAGGAGCTGAAGCACTTGGATGTGCTCAGACTGAAAGCCACGTGTGGGGTTTCTGGGGTTGCTCATGGCCGTGTACCACCACAGCCCTCGTGACGAAGGGTTCCTGCGGTGACCCTGGGGCTGAAGGCGCATCCTGCTGGGCCGGGACCCCTATCCCACCTCGTCAAACGAGCAGAGCGCTGGGTCAGTTTGGGCTGGTTTGCAGATTTATACCTCCCTGAGCCTTACCCCCATTGTGTTCCTGTAACAGGGTTTAGAGAGGCAGCCAGGGAAGCCCATCGAGGTGTCTCCGGACACGGCTGCGAGGGCCCAGGGACACGTGCTATTTGTGTTCATGCCACGGGTGCGTCTCAGCACCGTGCTGAGAAGGATTGACAGGAGTTGCAGAAAGGCTGAGTAAAATTTTCCAAAATACCTAAGCGGAGTAGAAGCCTCCCGTCCTATTTTTAAAATGTGACTAAAGCACGTGAGGCCCAGAGCCTTAAAGGTGCCTCTGCAGAGAGCTTGCCTGGAGCCGGGGGGCGGCAGGCACCTCACCGGGCTCAGCTCCTCCGTCCGTGGTCCCAGCCATGGTTCCTCTGTTTTTTTCTCCCTTCTTTTCTTGATTCAGGTGCCACTGCCAAGAGGTGGCTTGTCTCCAGCCTGGCCAGCTTCCAGGCTGGGTGGCAAGGTGACTTTACCGATGGCTTGTCTGAAGCCACCAGTTTGGCGTGGCCTGAAATATCTCAGGTGGCTTCCACAACACCAAACTGCCACCTGTTTATTGCTGCTGATTATTGTAATGACAAAGGCAGGTGGCTGGGGCAGGCAAAAGGGGACTGGCAAGGAGATGGGAGAAGTCAAAAAGGTCAAAAAGCGGTTATTTTAGCTGCCAGCTTTGTGCGATTTGGGAAGCAAGGGACTGTTTGCGTTAGATGTAGCATGCATGGGTTTCAGCTGCAACAGCACAGTCTTCCCACTCTATGTTTTTGCAAAACTTTCTGCCTATTTGTAGCACCTCCTGCTGTATTGCTCACACCAGCCCTAGCCCAAGAAAGATACCGGAGCCATACGTCGGAGCCGTATGTCTCATCGGCGCAGCAAGCCTCAAGCAGAAGCTATTGCCAGAGGCAGAAATACTCTCATGGATGCAGCCAGTAGAACAGGTGGAAATTTTCCAAATCGGTTTTTGCAGAGGGAACTTTTTTCCCCGTGAAAAATGTGGAGGGAATGAAGGGAAGGGTTGGTAACAGCTTTTATGGCATGTCCTTCCCCTTCTAACTTCTAATTGTCTTTCCTATCTTATGACACCCTTGCAGAGATCCGGGTCTCTTGCTGATGCCAAGGCAGGAATAGCAAGGAACCAAATACTGTGACCCAAAGCTTCTTCTTGTCAGTGCCCTGGTACAAATAAATGTAGACACCAGGCCATGCTCCTAGAGTTTCTCCTGCAGCACAGGAGCCCTTCTGGCCTCTCTTGAGCCTGTACATCAGTAGGACAAAGCAGAGCCTTGACCTTCGGGGTTGTCTTCTGGCACCAGTCACCTGCCGAGCCCCAGGGGCCACCGCGCATCCCCTGGGCTCCAACAGACTCTTCCCCTCCCGCATGAAGCAGCGCTGGCCCCCGTGCCAGGCAGGCCACAACTGCTCAGATGAGCGCCTTTGATAAATGAACACCCTCCCACTTCCCTGCTGCATGGAGCAGATAGCCGCAAGCCAAGGCCATTACTCAGAGTATCATCAGGTGTGTAGCTGTATCCTGCGCGCTCCGAATTGGCAGGGAGACGGCGATTGGAAGGAAGCTGAAGCCAAAAGGGCTGTGGCACCTGGCCAGCTCCGCCGTCGATTTTAAAGCTGATTCTGCTTTTCCTCCAGCGGAGCAAAACAACCATATTTTTCATTTTGCAAAGGACAAAGCTCAACGGGGCTTTTTGCTTTTTTTTTTTTTCCTTCTTCTTCCTTTTTTTTTTTTTTTTTTGCTTTTGCTAGGAATTTATTGAACGATGTTACATTATTCTTCTTGCTGTCAGGAAACAGGCTGACTCCCCTCCCAAGTAGTAAAGTTTGGCTACTGAGCAATCAGGCTGCATGGGGCTTTTTGGCCACTGGTGAGGCTACTGTCTTAGCTGGTGGCCTGTGGACGTCTTTCAAACGCTTGGCATCAAAGACCTTTGGCATCGGAGTTTCCCTATCAATGGGCAGCAAGCGGGTAGCACAGCTCGTGGGCCCAAGGAGAGCAGAACCCCGCAGCTGTGCAATGTCTAGTGAAGCATCTGGTTTGCTTTACGCTCTATGTGCACTGCATGTCATCCTGGGAGAGCAGCCCTGAGCCGCTTGGGACGCGGGATGCATGGTCCAGGGCCATCAGGGAAGGTCCCCCTGCACCCAATTCCCTGGGCGAGCTGAGGAATCCAAACCCCTGGTTATCCATCCTCACTGTGCACCTGAGCAATCCACCATCATCTATGCCAAAAACCTGGCACTTGGCCATCCCCAGACATCCTATTCCTGTGCTGGAGCAGGTCTCAATCGGGGGAAACTTCTCTGGCCATGGAGAAATGGGAGAGAGCAAGAGAGCTGCAGTTTCCCCGCTTCGCCGTTCCATTATTCATTGTTAGCCTCCCCTCGGGCCGCCCTGAACAATTTCCTTCCCCTCCCCTCCATGTACACCCTTCAAATGGTTTTAGAATACGGCACTGAAAAATAAAGTTTTTTTTTTTTAAAAAAAAAAAGAAAACCCAAGGCATTGAAAACATTCAAATATATTGCTCGGCTCTTTCCTCCCTGCACCATTGTCTTAGGAGGGCTGGCGCGGGACCAGACTTTTTTCTTATTACCAATCTTAACTACTCCACTGGGCATCGAAAAATAAAGCCCTATAAAAGTCACTAATTAAATAAGTTCTCCCATCTGACCTAATACAAGCAACATGGGAGGTTGCACGATTTTTATTTTATTTTATTTTCTTCCCCTCTCTTTTGTCAAGCCCACCCTTCTGATGGGGATTCGTTGTTTTGCTGGTAAGGGAGAGGGATTTCAAGGTCACAGAATGAATAAATGATGATAATGCGCGGCCGCAGGGAGGAGCGGGCACAGCAGACACTTGGAGAGCGACCGAGCGAGCGTGGTGGGGGCCCGGGGACTCGGCTGCCTCCCCCGGCCGCATCCCGGGGGGGTGAAATGGGGCTGGGGTTCCCCCTCCCTGCGGTGGCTGCAGGGGCTCTCAGCATCACTGCTGTTGTTCGCCTCACAGCAAAAAGCATTGGGGCTCCCACTGACACCAGAGCGGCCCCTTCTTCAACAACATCATCGTTATTTAAAGATAATAGTAATAATAGCAATAATAATAATAGCAATAATAATAATAGCAATAATAATAATAATAATATAATTTTTGCAACTCGCAGCTATCTCACACCCCTCCCCGCCTCTGCGGGGCTCCCCGGCTCTGAACTCCACAGGGTGTGTGCCTACCCGAAAACAAGCAAGACGGAAAATTAGTGGCTGGGTTTCCTGTTATTCTTGCAAATTTCTGATGGGTTCGTGCAGTCAGATATTTCGCTCCCTCCCTTCCCACCACCCAGCCTCCTTGGGCACCCATCTGGGCGAGCCCACAAGTGAGAGGAGTTGGGCGGTCTCAGCCCGCTGCCCCACTGGAGGGCAGGTGATGGGTGCAATCATGTCTCACACTGTCATTCTGCCCCCGATCCCCAGATCATCAGCACTGCTTTATAATAAACCCCTTGGTTTATTTAGGGATGAGCCCTTAAGCACAGCAGCAACCTCAGCAACGCAGTGCTGGGCCATTGCAAGCCCATCCCCGTCCCCATCCCTTGGCTATTTGGGTCTGCTCCAAATCCAAGGAGAGAGAAAAAGGATGAAAATGCAAAATTCCCAATTCCAGATTGGCTCCCCAACATCTGTGTGCTGTATTCAACACAACAACCCCAGCGTGGGTTGCTCCATAGCCCTACCCACAAGTCTGAGGCACCTGACAGGTGACAGGTAGCCCTGGATTTCCAGAGAAGATTGCATTTTACATGCTTTTTTTTTTTTCTCTTTATTTTCTTTTCTCCCGACTCCTCTGTAATAAGACCGCCTCTTGCTGCAGCATCCCGGGGTTTTCTAATAACAGGAAGCCAGGGAAGCTGCACGCTGCCCGCCCTGGCCCCAGCCGCGTGTGGAAAGAGGTGTGGCTGCCTCCAATTTCGAGGAACAGCACCGTCAGGGGGGGCCTCGCTCTCACCTTCCTTAGTCCTCGGGCTGCTTTTCACCTGCTCCTGCACTATTTTATTTTTTATTTTATTTTGTTTTGTTTTATTTTATTTTATTTTATTTTATTTTATTTTATTTTATTTTATTTTATTCTTTACATTCTAAATAACCAAAGCGATTGCAACTGAGAACGGACTCCTGCAGAGAAAGAAAACTCAGCGCATCCCTGCCACATTTTGGGACTGATGCAAATGGTTGGAGTGTGCACCATCAGGGGATTTCCCAACTTTCTTCCCCTTTTATTGCCAGGGGAAGGCAGTGCAGGGCATGTACCGAAGTGAAGGCTGGGTCTGCCTGGCTGTAAAAGCTCTCGGCTGCTGCTCCTGCCTCTGCATGCCAGCAGAGCGAGGCAGCACAGACCTCTGGGGACACTCCTGACCGCCCCGATTTAGCTTATTCTAGGCCATGCTGAGAATTATTACCTAGAGGAGTCTGCCTCTCTTCCCTCTTCACCGAGACTAGCTTTTCTTATTTTAGCTTGGTGCTGTGCTTTCCCCCAACAGGGCTCTTCAGGCTGCTCCTGCGCCCTGGCTAGGATGCAGAACCAGCAGCTGAGAGGGGACTGCGGCAGCAATGGTGGCAGCCTTGCCAGGCTGTTTTCCTACTAAAACCTCCCAAAATACAGTCCCTGGAGCAGGGGTCACAAAAAGCCACGCAGCACACGCTGGTCGTGGCTCCATCCTTGTTTGTCCTCTGCAAATTGGCACGATGGCCCAGCAAACCTGAGCAGCAGCACAGAGCAAGCAGGCTGGTGGCTCAATCCATAGAAAGACATCAAACGATTTGGTTTTCAGATTTTCCAGCAAATGCCCTCTGGCTGTTCGCATTATGCGAGTATTCCTGCATACTTGTTTATTAACGAGAACCCCGTGGAAATGACAAACCATAAACAAATGCAGGAGAATGTCCCTAGAACAATTAAATTTGCTTTGCACCAGCTTGTGGCCTGGAAAAACAGCCCTGAATTGGGCTCATGTCAATCTAGTCATGAGACAAATATGTTGTGTGACTTGGCTTAAGTGACCAGGCTCTTAGCTCGCTTTCCACACGGTCGTGAGCGCTTTCAGATAAGTTTCAATGCAGTTGACACATCAAGACAAGTTGCATTATTTTTCTGTGCATCATCTGTACTGTAAAGGCTTCCTACCTCATGTGTCTTGTGTTGCAAGTATGGAGGAGGAAAACATCAGAGATACCTGCCCAGGGCCCTTGGGAGCTGATTTCCAGCAAATAAACTGTGGAGCAAGAGTTTGTCAGGGTGAGATGAGCACAAAAAGCAGCAGTGATGGAGTGAGCTCATCTCCAAGCTCCACAAGACACCTTGGCCAACCTGTTAGCAAGCCTCCTCTCACGTCTTACCATGCAACTGAAGAAGGAAACCTTTAAAATGCACAAGTTCTTTGTACATTAGAAATGAGTTAGGTGTGCACTGTCACTGATTTATTGCCCACACAAGTGGGATTAGGAGAGAGGCCAAGTCTTGAGCTGGAGCACAGGGAGGAGCCACAGAAATGGTAGCAGAATATTGCAGGTGATGCCGAGCTGACACGGGACGTGGTCCTCTCTCTAATAACTTTGTCTGGGCCAATGAAGTCTCTCGTTGTCACATTGCTTTGCAAAAATCCCTGACAGTTCCTTTTTTCCTGCAGGCTACTAAGCGGGAAAGACTTTGGTTTTTCCATGGGTAAGAAGTGATGGTAATTACAGGTGTTTGGGGCTGCTCTGGGAAAAGCTCGCCTCCCTGACACACAGGGGACAAGTCACAGTGCTTCTCCGACCAAGCAAGGCTGTGAATCAAAGGCTGCTTTATTGCAGGAACACATTGTTCCAGGGGAAAAATAAAACATCTTCTTCTGAACTGAGTGCAAGGGTCCTGAAAGGACCTTATGTGCCCTTAGTTTTGAAATGCAAGGGAGCCTTCCTGGAAGATGATCTGTGGAGAAAAAAGGGAGGAGCTGGTGTATTTTTTGTTGTTGTTGTTTGTTTGTTTTTTTCCACACATCTCCTCAGTGCTGGAGGGCAGGGGCAGAAATTTCGTAAAATGGCAATGTAAAAATCATTTAGTCATTTGCAGACGCCTTTATTGGGAGGCATTGCCTGTTTCCTGCAACGTCTCATGTTTAATGGTCAATGCAATGCAAAAAGCACTTTTAGTGGGAAATCTGGCACCGCATGAGGTGGTAGGAATTAGTGTACGTGGATTAGGAACTGCTTATACAAGGTGCAGTACCTGTGGTCTTTTGGCCAGCCACATCCAGCCATTCACACTGAAAATCTTGGTGGTTTTCATTGCTGAACTCACCTCTGTATGCAGCTGGTGACCTTAGTAGTGATGGTGGTTGTGAGTTAAAGCAATACCACAACCAGAAAGTTGGAGATTTGTGCTTTGGAATAAATAGGGAATTAATTTTTCACTGATGAGTAAAGGTGATGGTAATTTCCACAAAGCTTCAGGTAGTTTCTGCAGGAAAAAAAAAAAAAACAAAAAACAAAAAACAAAAAAAAAAAAAAAAACCATTGGCTTGTTAAGGATGGCCAGGTTTAATGGATGGCAGAGAAACAAAATGGATTGCAAATGTATTCTAGCTTAGGTTCCAGCAACAAACCTCTAGAAACACTTTGTGTTTCGTTGGTGCTTAGGGACTTTAAAAATTAAAACAACCAAGATCAGAAAGCACACAAATGTGCCACTGTGTACTGCAGAAATGTTAGAAGACATTAATACAGATCACAGAATATATGAGTGTTTTCCTGTAGTCACTCATACCTTAAATATAACAATTCAACTGTGCATTTACATCAAAATAAATCGCCATCGAAGACTTAGTGAAAAGGGCTTATCTTTTTATTTTATTTTAATTATGCTTCTATGGAAATAGCTGCATGTTTCTAGCTTGTTAGGACACTGTCAAGAAGGGAATAACCCATTACGTACTTCATTATTTTCCAGATAGCAGAGAAAATCTCTGAGGAATATTTGAAATGTAAAGGGTATTACAATACCTAAAATCAAATAGCATGAATTTTGATGATGTGTCAGACCTTGCAACTAGTAATGCTAATGTTGATTTTGGAGGAGCATTACTCAAACTGTACCTCTATAGCAAATGACACGAGTATTTCCTTACAAGAAGCTGATCTATTCGTTTTGTAAATAATACGACAATATAAGGTATAGGTGGATTTTATTTTATTTTTTTACCTTTCTTTATTTGCAAAACTAAAGCTTCGGAATTACTCCTGATATTTCATTACGTCAGCCTTCGAGACAGAAGCGTTGAGGCAAATCCCTACATATTCAGAGCTATGAGCAGCATTCAATGAGCTAAAATATGCTTTATGATAGTCTTAAAATCAGAATTGCCAGGTCTAGTATGTGCTGAAATTTATGGGAATGCATTAAAACTACTGCAAACTGCCTCTGACAAGTAATTTGCTCGTAACTCTGGCTTCAGCACACATCATGGCGATGCGGTGCAAGGGGAAGGGACGCTGCTCAGCAGCAAGCAGACCCTGGCTTTCAGTGCCAGGCTTTGGATTTTGATTTCAACAAGGAAAATTATCTTAACCTACTTTATCCATTTTTCTCTGAGAAAGGAACGCAGTTGTTGTTTCCAGAAACTCTCTTGATTTTATAAAATGTTTGAAACTTGAGAAGAGACTGAATATGCTTTGTCTCCATGAGAACTACTTCATCCTGATAGATTTAGTGGAGAATGTGTCTGTGCTCCATGAATCTTCCCCTAAGAAATAGCCGAATGTATTGTTTCCAAATACTAATTCTCTCAACTTCTCAAAATCCCTTGGCACTTATTATATTCATTCCTCGCAAGCAGTAGTGAAAACAAATGTTCTTTGTGTAAACAGACTTTGACAGAATGTGGGAACCTAAATAAATATGGTTATAATATGGCATAAAAATCAACTTCAAATCTGAAGCAAACTGAAATTGCACGTGTAGAGTCTTGTCGTTCAGCTTCGGAAAAATAAATAAATAAATAAATAAATAAAATGAATACTGAAACGTATTAAAATAGGTAAATATCAGCACCAGGGACAATCTGAAGCTCCTAACGGCACCATACGGTTGAAGATGCGAGAACTGAGTAAATATGCAATGTTAAGTAAAGCAATTTCTCCAAAATGTCCTTTTGCCTAAAAGATGATCTCGTATGTGTTGTTTCCCTCCAAGAAAACTGAGCGTCCTCCCGGTGCTGCCAGAGATGTGGGGCGTAGCTGTCCCTTCGGGTGGGCAATGACGTCTTAAGACCGATGGAAACCAAAGATATTTTGAAACATTTACGTGGCTTAGTTAAGTTAGAAAAAAAAAAAAAAAGAAAGAAAGAAAGAAAAGAAAAAAAGCCCTTACTCCAGAAAACACGACTGGCCACAAAGCCTTTCTATGAGATTGGATACCCTGGGTGGTTTTCTGAGGCATGGGTCCAAAGGCCAAAAGAGCAAAACCACCCAAAAAGTGTAATAATTACCCTTCGGGGCAATAGCTGTATGAAATGGAACTTATGAATAAGAAGAAGGAAAACCCATTAAGTAATATTATTGACATGCGTCTGACGTCACCGATAGCCAACCAGCGCTCTCCCCCTGTACTCCGGATTTCTGAAACCATTTCTTAATGGAATAAGGGTTTTTAATTCATAGTGTCTTTCTACAGATGCTTGAGCATGCAGGTTTGCCAGCCATTCACAGTCCCAGCCTGCATGATGTTAATAAATCCAAGATTTAGTTGAAGCACAGTAGTAGTCCACTGTTGTATTAGTATGCAAACAAGTTTCAGCTTCACGCAGTAACGTGAAATTGCCATATATCAGCATTTCTTAAGCACCTGTCCACGGCAGTGCCAAGCCACTCCAAGAATTACAGGGGGAAGAAATGAGAGAGACCATTTTCCATGCGAGATGTACTGCTGCAGCAACAAATATACCTTTTGGTTACATAGTGCAAACAGACTTCGCTGCCAATTTCAGAGGCAAAATAAAGGAAAACAGGGCTCAGACGATGCTACAAGCCTGAAAAATGTGTCTGGACCACATAAGAAAGGCATAAATGGAAGATTTGTGACTCTTGAGGTTTTTAACTTTTAGGGTCCAAACAGCTGCTTTACTTCCTTGTTTTAATAGTAATGCAGCTTGAAGAAGTGAAATCAGAGCCGAGAGAGGATCAGCTGAACAAGGCAGTTGTAGGACCAAAGCTGGGTACCCACTTAAGGGAGGGTGAAAGGGTGGTCATGAAGATGGGGGCAGTCCCAAAGCCAGGCAGTACCTCCCTTCCCAATACCCATGTCTCTTCTCCTCAACTTATCTCAGCAGACACAGCTCCTGGCGAGTCAGGTGTGAAGAAGACATTTTTCTAGAGAAGGCATACCAGCAAGTTGTGCTTCATGCTGTCTGGGCTTAGGGAGAAAGTGAAGTCCTCTCTCTTTGTAGGTACACTGAGGCATGAAGATGCTGATTTCTCTAGAGTTGGTCCTTCCTTTGGATTTTTTTTTTCAGCATTACAACTTCACAGCTTTAATGGTGGTTCTCCTCACTGCTCAGGGCATTGGCCTTAATACACTTTACACTTCCCTACACTTAATATTGGCCTTAATACACTTTAAGGAAGTCGACTCCATTTTTGTGAAGCGACATAATATTTTGATGGGTAAAGAACGGGCAATTCGTACACCCAAATTCAAATATTAATAGTGGCTAAAAAGAAGGACTTTAGAAAGCACCTGGGTGTTAATTGTGTTAATCTTTTGAAGGTGTTCTGAATGCAGCAGCAATTGTCCATCTGCGGGGTGAGCGGCACTTGAGAGATTTTCTGTATGTTGGGATGGATGGTCAATTACTAATGCCATTTCTGAGACCTCGGGTGCCTGCAAATGCTTTTATGCTGTAGTCTTCCTTGTAGGTGTGCTGTACCCATCCTAGCATGTGCCCTGGTGCTTTTTCCAGCTCCCTTTGTTTGCTGAACCAGGCTGCAGTATGCAAAGATGCCCACGAAGGTGAGGAAGGCCAGCTCTGGGGCCACCCACCGGCAGGAGGTGGACTTGTGTATCAGCACAGCTCGCCTGCTGCCACCCCTTTTCATTTCAGACTGAGTCAACCCTCCAGACACCAATGAATGTGCTCTTGTAAACAAACGCCAGGGTTGGTTTGTTTTCTTGGTGCTGCTGCTGTTGGGTGTTTTCTTTCTCGTCCAGCTAAAGCAGCTTTCCCTTCAGAGAGCAAAGCAACACAACCTTTGCAGCCTCTTAAGCAACTTTTAAATGGTCCCTGTTGGGATGGGAGCCTTTGCTTTCCTGGGGAAATTGCAATGCTGAGCACAGCTCAGGACCCCATCCAGTGAGGGTGCCTACTGTAGCGCTTGGGGGGTGCCACTGAGGAAGGCAAAGGTTGCACTGAGGGCAGGAGAGCATTAAAAATACAGGGAGAAGCTCAGAACTCTTCCATGACACTTCCATGTCCCATCCTCCGTGGGACATGGGGAAAGATGTGGCAGAGATTGCCAGCATAGCCCAGTGTCTCTTTTGCATCCCTCCTCTGTTTGCCTCCTGCAATTATTTTTTTTAATCTTGCTACCTTCAAGCTTGTTTGGCCTTAGCCACACTGACAGCTTCTCCTCATCCTGACTGAACGCTACCAGTTGGCAGCACAGCATAGCCCACCAGCTGGGGTCCCGTTAGCTCTGGAACCTACTGATGGCTGTTGAGGGATGCAGCGTCCCCTTTCCCTGCCCTTGCCACCAAAGGGAACAGGGTGTCTCTAGCAGCAGCACTGATGTAGGTCTCTGTTGTCCCATTTTCTCTGCTCCTGCCCCCTCTGCCAGGCCTGGTTGCCCAAGAAAAGCCATTAATGTTAGATGCTGGACCATCCTTGCCTTTTGCTCGGGTGGTGGGAGCCGCCCCACTCTCCACGGGGAGGAAACATGACTCTTCCAAAATGCCCCGTTTGCTTGGCCACAGCAGCAAATGGGGAGCAGTGGGACCGTCCCTAAATCAGAGGGGATTCTGCCTCTGCACATCCCAGTTCGGACATTGAACGTTATGAAACCAAGGATGACTAAACTGGTCTCATGGGGATATTTCCTAAGGATGCTGCCAGCCTTCCCGTGGGTGAAGATGCTCCCATGGGTTTGTCATTCTTGTCTTAAGAGGAGCCACTTCAGTGCTGTTAACTGTAAAAAGGCATATTTTCTGAGCTTACCACAATAGCCCAGCCACAAACAGGGAGTTTTGGTAAAGAAAAAATTACACTTCACTTTAGGATCAGCCGGCAAAGTTTCTTTGCCACCAGCTTTTCTCTCTTCTTTTTGTTATTTTCCCCTTGAAGCCGTTGGAGACCAGTAACCCCAGTTCATCCAGCAGGCTCCTTCTCACGATGCATCTAACAAGCTTAAAGCTGTGGGGCCACGCTACATCCCAACACAGCTAGGTTTTGAGGCTTCGAGACACAGAGGAGAGCAGGCTGTGTCCCTTCCCTGAGCCTCACCTCTTCTACCGCTGCAAGACAGAGAAGTTGAAAGTAAAGCCTTTGAGTTACCAGCAATTTCCACTTTGGTGTGTTATTGGCTTTCCTGTAGTGCTTTTATAAGCCTGTTTATAAGACAATAGACAATGGGAGAAGTTGCTGAGGCTCCCAGTGGACACATGTTGACAATAAACCCGTGTAACAGAGGTCAAATGTGTGTTCCCAGAATAGCAGAGGGTAATGCTGCCTGAGGAACACAGCACTGCAAATGAACTGATACAGAAGAGATGTCTTATTGTCCAAGCCATTGAGTCAGCTTGGCCAAAGAAGGCTAATTTTCCAGAAGACCTGATCTCTCTCCTTACAGCAAGGATATGACAACATGTCTCCTCCACTGGTAATGCTTATGTCTATGCGAAGGTCCCTGTAGTCATAGATGTAAAGCTACTTAAAATGGTTTGACGTGTAAAGAGGCAACACCACCCTGAATGTTGTGTTCTTGACCAGGTGCCCCTGTCGGTGGAAAGCCTTTCTCTCCAAGCGAGACAGAGGAGTGAGTCAGACAGCACTTCATGTGGGTGGGGTGGCTCTGCACAGCCATGGGGGGAGGGAAGGAATTATAAAACGCTAAGTCCTATTTTTAGGAAGTTGTAACTTAGCTTTACTTTTCCCTCGCATGAAGTCTCCTTGGGCAGGAAAGCATTTTTAACACATGGTTTGCAAAAAGTTCAAAAATAAAATAAAAATTAATGACCAAGTGGAGTTTTCCTCTTTTGCTGGTCACTTTTCAGCTTCTTGTGGGAACCAAAAAGCATTGAAAACTTCTTTTCCCATGTGTGTTTGCAGATGTGGTGATTGTGCTCTGATGGCTAGAAGATGACATTGACTGATGGAGAAGGACAACCCCACGATCATTTGAGCCGAAGGTGAGCTGCTGGCACACAGACCACTTGGGTTGGGGTGTGAAAGCTAGCACACCAAGCTCCCCTTGGTGCTATGGGGGCTGCATTGACTACAAGATGGCATGAACGGCAACGCAAGCATGTTCATAAGCCTTTGGGTTGACAGGAAGATTTGCACAGGCTCCAGAAACATTTTTGCAAACAAAAACTTTCTTGGAAAACCATGTGTATCGCTCCAGTGAAAGTACACCTAGCCCACAAAGCGAACCAAGAAAGGCTGCGAGACAACCCAGGTCCCCTCTGTGCACCATCTCTGCAGCAGCAGAGAGGTGAGCTTGCTATCACGCAATGGCAACAGCTGTCCTGTGTTTAATGCCTATTTTTACTCATGCCTCCACTTTTCCTGGCACGCAAGGAGTGGAAGCAGAGGCACCGCACCCTGGAGCGGTGGGGGATATTATGGCAGGAGCGCGGTGCCAAGGTTAGGGTTAGCTCCAAGACTCCCCTTGATTGGCGTTGCAGCAATTTTATGACCAACTTTGTCATACAAATAGCAAAAGCCCTGGGCCTCCGGTTGAAAGCGGGCGTAGCCTGGGGTGTGGTGGGTGAGAGGGTTGATGGCACCTGGCAGAAACTCTGGATGTCTAGTGCTTCCAGCCAAGCCAGCAATCGGAAGTTTTCCCAACCACAATATTGGTTCTTCTTGGTTACTCAGCTTCTGCAGCCAAATTCTCAGCTCGCCCATCCTGCCCAATGCATTCACGGCTTCACAGTGACTGGCTCGTTTTGAGCAAAGCTCCTTCAGGGTTTGTTTCGTATTATTTCCAACTGTCTGGCCTAGAATATAGAGGAGCTAAGATAACTGCTAGGTGTCCCTGGAAAGATGCATGTATTCCTGGAAATCCTCTTCTCCCTTCATGAATTCCTTTGCTAGTAGTAGGTTTTGCTTTAGGAATGGAAACTGGCAATGAGAATCATGACCAGAACACCACTTTTCCGGTACACCTTGAAGGCCTTGCTCAAGGAACTATTTATTTTGCTCTTTTAAATGATGTTCATGTTGGCTTGATGGACACATTCACTTTCTTGAAATCGTAGAGTGCCCTTCTCCACTGAAGTGCAAAACCGTTATGATGCTGTGCAATCTAGTACTACCAGGTAGTGGATGATTCTTCATATTCTTCCTAGTTTCTATATCAAAGTCTTCAAGAGAAGGAAAATTCTAGGAAGAATAGAAAAAGTACCATGTTAGAAACTTACACAAAGCAAACAAGTGAGAGCAGAAAGTAAACAAAATCTGAAGACCTAACTGAAATATTATCTTCATAGCAGATATCCAAATTCATGTTGTCTGAGTTGGAAATAAACTTAAGATATTTATTCTAAACAGGTAGCAATTAAAATATTTGACAGGTATTTAGAAATTTATAATTAACAGAGTTTGGAATTTCTTTGCAACCATCTTGAAGAGGGGACAAAGTCAACCTTTTATCTTCATCATCAGCCACAAGCAAGCATTACAGTGCACTCATGGGTCTCTCATGTCGTTTCCAAAAGGGGCTGCAGAGACATTTTTATTTCTGGGACGCTGCTATGTGCAGTGGGTGTCCCACCAAAGCCGGTGGTTTAGTTGCCTCATTTGTTATACTGCTCTGTAAATAGGAAAAGCAAAATCTTCCTTGACCGCACCAATGCCTTACAAAGTTTCTCAGGAAAATTTGTAATGCATGAGGCATCAGCAGTCTCCCATATTAGCTTGCAGACTCCAGACATTATGCAACCTGAAGCTTTCCTAATTATGCTGTCCTCAACAATTCCTGCCCACACTTGAACATCCTCACACTCTTACAAGTGCGTGCAAAATCCAGGGTGATTTAACCTTTATGTTATCAGAATGGAATGTTTGATTTGCAGTCACTTAGGGGAAGAATTTAACAGTTTCTGATCTTAGCAAGGCAATTCATTCAAACCAAGGTCATGGAGCTTTGACATTCAGCCTCTTGTAGAAGAGGCAAAGAGATGTGATGATGGTGGACACCTTGCTGAAAACCACCCTTGCCCATCAGTGCACAAGAGTCAAGATGAGGGGGGGGGGGGGGGGGGTCACTCATCAGGGACCAGCAACTGCATCATCAGGTGTCTATTTGAATTTTGCTCAAGAAAACACAGTCATTGGCTCGCTCAGCTTTAATGCTCCAAGTGCAAATGTAACTGTGTGAACTGAAATGCCTGTCTCCTAATTTGGTCTACTAAAAATGAGACCGTTTTTAAAGTAGCTTGGTTGATTTGCAACCATCTCTGGCAGATGATTGTCCCAAACTTGCCATAGCCGGTCATGATAAGGGGATGCCCCAACATGTTAGACTCTGCTGCTTCTCTTCCCTTCTCCTCCATTACATGTGGAGCAAGAGGAAGAAGTGAGGAAGAGGACGTAAAAACCTTTCTTGAACTAACCAGGCAGACCAGAAGTATTTCTTGAGAAGTTTTACAGCTGCTTTGAGCCTCCTAACTTCTGACCTAAGCTGGTTCTGCATTGCCTCTCATGGGACTAGCTAAACTTTGGTTTAAGCAGGTTCTTCTTCCAGGAAGCTGAGCTGGCAACAGGGATTCCACAGATGGAAGCTGGAATACTTCATGGTCCACGAGCTGCGAGATATTTGGGTGAACTGGTTCCTACTGGTTCTCTTGCTGCTTCCTCCAAACTGTCTTCTCGCCTGCTGTTACTTGCCCTTCAGCTGAAGACACCAGCCCCTCCAGTCTGCACTTACCTGCATCTCACCATCGCCCATTGGAAGTTGTTATCTTTTTTGCTCTGCTGTCTGAACTGCCTGGGCGGTTGCTTTCTCAGCTACTTTCAGTTCGTTGCCAACCAATCTGGAGGGGCAGCATCCTGCAGCAGGAGAGTGGTTGAAGATAGTAAGTTGTCCAGCTGGCTCACTTGCTTTTGGAAGATGTGTGATCAAGCCGTAAATAGAACCATTTCCTGCGCTTTTCTTCCCAGACTTTATCTTGTTTATTCATGTGAACGGTACCTGGGGAATAGCTGCGTCTGGCCTTGTTTTTAATTTGCCTGTATTTCAGCAGCGTCATGTCATTACATTGGTGCAATACCAGATTTGGAGGAAATTCATCTGGATGACCTGTTCTTGATAGCCCTTTAACTATGGCCAGATGGAGCGTGAGCCGCCTGTGGCCACACATTGCATGGCAAGGAGCACAAGTTAGCATGTACAGCCGGGAAGACGTCAGAGCTCTCTTCACAGCACGCTTGATGGATGCTTTTACTCCACAAAGCACGAGCCAGAGCATCCAGCTGAAAAGGTATAGTCTGTTTCTTGGTGGTCTCCAACACCCTGGGCAGGTGAGGAGCTGCTCAGTGCCTCCTTCCTTCCAGAGAGGGATGGGGATGCTGGGGGGAGCACCAAGGAGCCTTGGGTCAAGCAGAAGAGACACAAGCAAAACCCATACACAGCAGCGGGTGTGACTATATGTTCATGGGATTTCCACTCTGCTCTCATGTCCCTGCTCAGTCAATGTGGTTTTGGAAAACTGCATTTCACTGTGTTGATCCCCCGTGTGTCACTCCTAACACTCTAACATGCAGAAACACTTAATAACACACAGGACTACACCATCTGCTTTGTTAGCATCTTCCCTGCAAGGATCTCAAAACACTTAAATCAGGGAAACATTTCTCTGTTTTTACCAAAGGACTATGTAGTGCCAAAGGATAAAGTGATCTTCGCAGGAATGCTTTCAAACCAAGCTTCCTGACTGCTTTTCCAAGGGCTGTTAAAGAATAGCGCTTTCATCCATCAGCCCTCACCAGTTCTGATTCCTGTGGCCGCCAGACTTTTTTCCAGCTTCCCTGTCTCCATGCATCACCAAGGGCCTTCCACTTTAGGACCTGGGAGGGCACTGCCTTAACTCAAGACTTCTTTTGAGGGTTTAGTCCCTTTGCATCACCACCAGCCTCAGGCTGACCCACTTTGGGAGATCTGAGCCGATGCAAGGAGAGGGTGAAGCTTCACCAAATATTTAGCTGGGGCAATCCAAAGAGCCTAAGGACTCTTAGCTTGGGGCTGCCACAGGGCTCACCAGCATCAGGGACCACAGGGATGCCTCCTCCTCTGCCTGAGGTCAGAGACACAGGGTTGGAAATAGGTTGGCTGGTGTCCACGTGGGCTGAGGAGCGAGGAAGATTCTGGACACCTTGTTTCCCATTTCATTACATGGTATGCCATACAACGTTTTTAAAGACGATCATGCTTTTTCACCCCTCTTTAACAAAGAAAGAGAGAACATGTCCCGCAGCATGGAGGGGGAGATGGGTTTAGCCGATGCTCAGCCCCTCCAGCAATGCGCTTGGCTCAACACCCCTTGCAGCTTTCCGTGAGCTTCCACGCCTGAAGGTCTCCCGCAGCTGGGCCCATCGCAGCAGTATGCAGTATGTCCCAGGTGATCGCAGCACAACGAAACTTCACTTTCTAGGATTAAACTCCAGGATTTCTCCACTCCTAAGCAAGTTCCAGCTCTCCAGAGTTAACAGCAGCTTGGCCAGATCCTGCTTTCAATTACATGCAGATGTAAAAGGCAGGGTAAGCACTGTGCTCTGCTATTCCCCCCAGGCCGAGCTGCTTGGTTGAATGCTGGGCCTCCTCACCTGCTGGGAGCTTGGAGGGATCCCCCCAAAACCGTGGGGGTGTCCCTCTCCCCGGCATCACCCTGGGACATCACGCGCCTCCTCACTGTCTGGCTCCTCCACGGCTGGGAAAGGGTTTGGATGCGATTCATTCATTGGAATCAAAACCCAACAAGTACTGGAAGAAAGTTCAAATGTATGCGAAATAGCTTGTCCAAAAAGCTGGCAAAGACAGCTTATTTTTCCTGTCTTACAAGAAGTTATGCAATCAAGTGATTAATTACCCATGGCACGGTCTGAGGGGTGAAAGATTAATATTCCTGGAGACTGCTGCTGTTGACCTTGTGCTATACCCGGGATGGGAATAGCCCAAGCTTCCCAGCAGAATAAACCTTGCCCAATGGCGAGACTATCTCCTCCATAGTTGAGTGAAGAGGTTAAAGTTTTATTTTTCTTCCCAATTCTGTCCCTCTGGCAGGAAATGGTACCATCAAAAGCCTCCCACCCATCTCCTGGATGAAAAGGAAGTTCAAATCTTTTATAATTCAAGGGCTGTGCCTCACACAGCCACAGCCGTGCAGCGGGAGCCCAGCCTCGGACTCGTGTGCTGGTGGGAAGTGGCTGAGCAGCGGTGCATGTGTTAACCAGCGGGACACGAGCTGCAAAACCATCTCAGCTGGTTGCACTTAGCCCCAGGGGGCGAACCTCAAATTCAATCCCCATTTCAAATGGCGGTTCTTTGCCTGCTCATTAGTGCACATTGTAATATTATTTCTTTCCTGGGGAAAAAATAGCATTTCCCGGGATGCAGCGGAATTATTAATTCTGCATGCGGTTGCAGTGCTCACTCATTCATTCTGCTCATCACACAGAGCCAAGGGGTACCACATTTCCGAGGCACAGGATGACATGCTTTCTCAGGCCCCGAGCACATTGCTCATCCTACCTGTCTTTAACACAAGTCTGTTTGCAGCAGTGATTTTCTGCCGAAAATCCTGCACCAGCTTGCTGTCAGCAATGTCAGCTTAGAACAAAGGTTATAAGATATTTTTTTTAATTGCTTTTCAGTAGTTTTCAGCTTTTCCAGGCTAAGTGTTCAAGAAGAACTTATTTTCCAAGGGAAAGGTGCAGAAAAATTTCAGTCATTTCAGTCAATGAAAGGGTAAGGAATAATGCGTAGCTTTCCTTACATTTAAAACCTTGCCCATTCTATTGTTTAGCTTCTATTCCATTCTTTGGAGCATATCTTAGCATATCCAACCCCTCGTGGGTGACTTCGCAGCCTTAAATACTCTTTACAAGAAAAAAAAAAAAAGCTCATTATTCAATTTTAAGCTATACACAGTATAGGAAGAGGGAGCAGAAGAAAGGGCTTGTGCAATTTTTCTTTCTCAAGTAGTGGTTTCCATCAAAGTGACTTGGCATGTGAAAGTTCCTAGAGAAGGAGAGAACCAAACGTAAGAAAGGAAACCAGGAAAAACGGGGTGGGGGACAAGGGGTTACTTCATGTGCAATAAATAAAACCTCCTGTAATCTTCGGTCTTGTGAAAAGGTCAGCAGGGCTGGTGCCAAATAACTCCTCGCTGCGGGAACACTGGACGGCAGTGAGGCTGTGAGGCCGGTGGGCGCCTCTCTACTGAAGTGAATGGAAAGAACCAGACTGCTAAAATGGTGAGAAGCTGATTTGGGGTCTGAGCGGCTTGGGAACGGCCTGTGTTAGCAGCTTTCAAGTGCTGTAACAGACCTCTGCGTGAGGTGGGGCTCACAGCTCCTTGTGTAGTCATTGTTGGCATTGGCCGTGGGACTTGTGTCTGAGACCAGACTGGAGGAGCTCTGGAACCTCATTTGTTCCTGGGCCTCTTATCACAGCCTTGGGTTCAGAATAGCTCAGGTTGGAAGACACTTCATGAGACCTTATGTTCTTACAGCCCTGTTCAAGCAGGATCAGCTGGATCAGGTCATGCAGGACCCTGTCCTGCTGGGTTTTGAGTATCTCAGGAATGGAGTCTCAGCACCTCTTTGTGCAACGTGTGTTGGGGTTCAACCACCCTCACAGCACAAATAGATGTTTTTAATATTTAAATGGAAGTTCCTTTCTTTCCAGTTGTGCCCACCACCTCTCATCCTGCCACGGAGCATCACTGGGAGGAGTCTGACTCCATCTTTCCTTCCTCCAGTAAGGTATTGATTTATGCATAGGGGTAAGACCATTCCTGAGCCCTTTCTTCTCCAGGTTGAACAGTCTCAGCTCTCTCAGCCTCTCTTCATATGACAGATATTGCAATCTCTTAATGATCTTTCTGGGTCATTGCAGCACATCTATGTTTTTCATTGGGACACCCAAATCTGGACCCAGCTCTCTGGGCCAAGGAGAGGGGAAGGATCACCTCCTTCTACCTGCTGTTAATGCTTTTCCTAATGCAGCCCAGGACGCTCTTGGCCTTCTTTGCCATAGGGACACATTGCTAGTTCACAGTCAGCTCGTTGTCCACCAGGACAGCAAGGTCCATCTGAGCTATTAGAGCTACGCTCCAGTCAGGCAGTTGGCCCCAAGCTCATACTGGTGCCTGGGGTTATTCCTAGCCAGGCGAAGGGCGTTGTGTTTCCCTTTGAACTTTGTGGGGTTCCTCTTGACCCATCCCTCCAGCCTGCCGAGGTCCCTCTGAATGGCACCACCACAGCCATCTGCTCTATTAACCATTCCCAGTGCTGTTCAGCAGTGAATTTGCTGAGGGTGTCCTCAGTTCCATGATCCAAGTTATTAATGAAGATGTCAAACAGTTCTGGCCCCAGTATCAACCCCTGGGGTGCACCACCAGTGAATGGTCTCCAGATGGGCTTCGTGCTACTGATCACAACCATTTGAGCTCAATAGTTCAGCCAGCTTTCAAGCCACCTCACTGCTCATTTATGTCATATATATTTCATCAGTTCCTCTATGAGGATGCTATGGGAGACAGTGTTGAAAGCCTTGTTTTGTTAAAACTGGCATAAACAACATCCACTGCTCTCCCCTCATCCACTGCGTCAGTCAGCTCATTGCAGAAGGCTGGCGTGATGGTCAGGCATGATTTTAGCACACCGAGTTTACCAGAGTGTGAGGTTTTGAGAAATCGGAGAAAGGGAACCGCACCTTTTCTCCCTCAGGCCTTGGTTTTCATAATAGTTGGAGGGAAATTAGCATTTGGGCTTTTGTTGTAACTAAGAATGCCTGTCTCCCTTCTGGGGAGTTATGTATAAAAGGCAGAATTTACTGTAAAAGCTTAGTTACGTGTGCTAGAATTTTAGTCTCTGCTTTGGCGTGAACTTAGAAAAATAATAATCATTTAAAAATAAACCTAGCTATTGTATTTAACCTTGGCCCGTGCAGCCAGTGATATTTTGCGAGACGTTCCAGCTATCCACAGATTCTTTTCACCGAAGCTTCCCTTCAGGAAACAAAATAAATTAATGATACAAACAGGAAGCAGCTGTCTTTTCCTAAATAATAATTAAAATGGGGTCCCCTTAGAGGAGGGGGGAAATAAAGGGGAGGGAAAAGACCTGAAAAACTGTCGGTTTAACTTTGACCAGCCTTCAGAGGACAGGCTTAGAATAGCGACACAAGCTGTGAGGCTGGGAGGACTTATTTTCTTATGAGCCATTTTTGGATGCAAGAAAAGGAAAAGGTCTGTGAGAGGGGCAGATGAGCAAGACAAAGGAATGTTGCTCTCTCAAGGCACATGAGCTCTCCTCCTTCAGTAGTATTCACATGGAAAGAAACATTAATCATCGTAATCATTGACGCTGTTCTTCAGCGGCTTTCATCTTCTATCAGCAATCACTAGGAAATTCCAGGGTGTTCCTGATGTGCTTTTTTTTTTATTATTATTGTCTTTGTCCCAGACTGTTGACTTGACATAGTCACTTCAAATTCCACTTTAAGAAGGAAGAAGGACAAGAGAGCTGGAAACGCTTGGCTCCTTCCAGCCGGCGGGGAGGAGGAGGAGGTGGTGGCGAGGAGCGTGGCACTGGGCAGGGGTCCCGGAGGTGCAGGACCCTTGCCCCAGGGGCTTAGCACCTCTGCCTGCGGGTGACCACAAACATGCATTGGTCACGGGCGAGGAAACCAGGGGAGATAACCAAGGCCAGCGCAAGCCACAGGCAGCCGAAGAGCTAGGACGTTTTATCTTTTGTTAGGACTAGTTGATACAGCGTGGCGGTGCATTTCATAGCAGCATGGAATCACATTTTATTGAAAACCACAGTTTTGAGTTTTGAGCCTCTTGGGAGATAACACCAGTACGTAAATGTACGGCATGGCCCTGAGAAGCCTCGGGATGCTTCCTTGGTGAGTGCTCTACCATTTGCTTGTGTAACCTTTACCTGTGGCACAAGGTGATTTGTGCCACTACACATAATATGAGCATGAATGGAAGGGTTTTATGACTGCAATCTGAGAGCCCATGCAGGAAAACCTGTGCCGTAAGGCCTGATGGGTTCGCCAGTGCCATCTCCCAAAACGTAGAGTCAGCGGGATGAACAAGGTTTGTGTTTAATTTGCAAGATTACAGGACTCTACTTGGCAAGAAAAGAGCCTTCTGTCAGCTCCCAAACATACCACCAAGTTGCTAAATGTGGTAGGGATTTACAGGTGAAAAAGGAGATGGCAGAAAAATTGGCGACAAGCTCTGTGACTCCTTCTGGTATTTGAGGGAATCGTCAGAATATCACAGATATTAGTTTCTATATCCTTTAAGTATGGAAACTCCAGGAGGACCTTATGGCATAGTCTCTTGTCCATGAATCAGTTTTGTACCAATTTTGACTTGAATTTGTCTAGGACTGATTGTTTTAAAATAGAAAGACAATAAGGCATCCAGACCTGAAGAAGATTTTAACACAATCCCTTTCCTTTGCCCTCAGTGCCCCTGTTACCTTTTTTCCCCCTTTCTCTCATTATATCTTGTCCTAAAAACTCTAGTTGGCATCCTCTGAGTGAAACGAGCAGTATTGGGTTTTCATTTTGAACTGGGCACAGCAGTCCTATATCTGTAGCACTAAAGGGGGAGTGCTAATCTAGTGGTAAAAATGCAAAGGCTTCTTTTAACAGCACAAGGCTTCGAAGCTTAACAAAGTTTGTGCAGAACTGTCTGAGACGCTTAGCAGCCTTCAGCAGGTCACAGACTTTTTTCCACACGTTTTATCTCGAGTTACCCTGAGATAAGGATGCTGTCTTCACAGTCACCATGGAAATTCCCATCCATGTCCTTTGTGTGAGAGGGAAGCATGTTATGGGTCTCTGAAGGAAAACAAAACATTTAAATGTGATGATTTTGCAATGTGCGTGCATTCCCTACTGGAAGCACGGTTTTGTCCTTGGTTCTATTTGTCTGTTGTCACCCATGCTCTCTGCTGTAATATCCACCAGCAGATAAGGTGTTGAGTTTGCATCCTTCGACTATGAGGTACACTGGATGAATACCACGAGCCAGAGTGTTCTCCTTCTGATAGCCAGGAATCAGGAGAGCTGATGAATTCTGGACAAGCACAGCAATTAAAACACTTCAAGAACAAAAAAAGGAGGTAATATTTCTCCAATGCCACAGAATCACCTCCAAGGGGTCCCAAGACCCCAAGTTTTGCATGCACTCGCTGCACTACGTGGAGCAAAACCAGCAGGGTTGCTTGTAGTGTTAAACTTGAAGCTAACATGCACGACTTTGCAGGATCCAACCTTGCTGAAATGCAAGAGCAGTAGGCATCCTTCACTTAGCATAACTTACCTTCCCAAAAGAAGACGGAACAGTAGTAAAATTTGGTGAAAATCAATTTTAATTGACATTTAGACTAGCCAAGCACAAAAGAAGGGAGAAAAAAAAAGGAAACATATGTCATTTGAGGCTTCTTGGCTCCTGACAGTACACGTGTCCTCATTTTTAGATCAAACTAAATTAATCTATTAAGGTACAGGAAACCTAATTTCATATCTGACTCTTCTCGAGCAGACACTGGAATACTGAAAAAGGCAGCTAGGTCTTTATCACAATGTACAATTCAAGGGAAGTGAGAGGTATTATTCATGTGGGTGTGACGTGATGGCCGTGCTGATTCATTCTTGCACTCCAAAGCCCTCCCTGTACTTCCTAAACCTTGCAGCACTCAGGGCTGCCTTGACAAGGGTCCTTATTTGGTGAAGAGGGCTACATATTTTGGCCAACCTTTTTTCCTCCCTGCCACAAGTTATTGTTGTGGAAATGGCTCACAGAGGGCTATTTTATTTTTTTTTCTTAAAGATTAGGCTCCCTGCAGCTAAGAATAACTTCCACAGTTATGTGAGCAGCGACAAAAAGTAAAAAAAGAGCATCAACAATGTGAATGTCAGCGGAGGCAAAAATCCCACTCCACCCGTCGCAACAGCAGTCCACTTCTGGAGGTCTTTGGGTGGCGCTTGGCTCATTTTGCAGCTTCCTCAGTGGGACCCACTGTTGGTGTGACAAAAGGGATAGCAAAGCGAGGATAAGCATCCTGCACCAAGTAATGCTTCTGGTACTGCAAACAGGCTGATAATCCAAGGTCACCAACCCCAGAGAGCTTTGAACATTGACAGAGCTAGGTGTTTTGTTCCATGAGGGATGGCTTGCTGTGAAGTACCCAAAATCTTCAACTGATGAATATTTCAGAAGGTAGCTCTTGGTGTAGCCATGCATGCTTTGCCCTCTAGCTGGAGGAGAGAATAGGATGAAGGAGCTCAGGATATACATCTTTCCTTCTTTTCCTTTCTGTTTTTTTTTTTTCCAGACAAGGTTTTTTTTGTGTTGTGTTGTGTTTTTTTTTTTCCTAACTTTCAGGGGTCACTGGCATCCTGATAGCTCTTGGTTTTCAGCAGTTTCTCAAAGCCAAAGGGAGAGACCCAGGACAGGAGACATCAAAGGACCAGCTGGAAAGATGCAAAGGGAAGGCTAACAAGGCTGCTCAGTTGTTATTCGGAGACTCATCTTTCAAATACTGTTTTCCAGGGAAGAGAAGGCTGAGAAAGGCTGAGAAAGGCTCTAACCGTTATCGCTACAAATAAACCCTTTAAAACACATACCAAGTAGGATGAATAAAGTCCCAAGTGCTTGTGTTTGCTGGGAAGCCAAAGCAGTTCATCTGAGCTACCTGCTGCCTCAGCAGCTTCAGGATTTTCTTGCACAGGTGGCAATAGGGATTCAGAAACCAAGTGGAAGTGAGCAAAACGATGACTAGAGCAGAATTATAACTTAATGCAAACGTCTAGAGCAGTTTCAGCATTGTCTGCTGGAGTGGGAACAAATGGGACAGCAAGGATGCAAGAGGGGTGGCAACGTCCGAAAGCAATCTTGTTGCCAAACACTTGCTAACATCAGACCCATAGAGTGATGGACTACTCGGGAATGATGCATAAAGCAGGCTTTGCAAATCTTAAACTGTCCAGCAGATTTTTTCTGCCACCAGTCAGCATCTCAGTCAACTGTGACCTGAATAAGGGTGGACTCGGTGCCTGAGCTGCAGTGAATGTGGTGGGTGAGGATGCTTGAAGACAATGACCTTTTGGAGGTGGTCATGCAAGAACAGGATAAAGCCATCCCTCATGAGTATGAAGGTACATAAAGACATAAAAACAGCCACGCTAGGTCAGACCAAAGGTCTATCCAACCTAACATCCGGCATCCATCAGAGCCCATGAGTGGAAGCCTAGGGAGAAGTAAGAACAAGGGCAAACATATACAGTACTTCCCCAGCCTCCAACTATTTTCAGCTCAGGAACTTCCTGAGCCAGATATGGCGTCTATGTATTTAGTAACTCTCAGTGGATTCCTTTTCCGTGAACTCTCCTTGAATCTCCATGTAAACTTCTATCCACAACACCCTTTGGTAAGAAGGTCCCGAGACCTGCTACCTGGTGCATGGAGAGCCATCTCCCTTTGTTGGTTTCTCAGGTAGCTGGCTTCAGGTAGCTCTGCCTGTTCCTGCACAGCACGAGACTGCAAAGGCTGCCCCGTCCCTGCTCCCACGCTGCTCACAGGCCTCTCATCCACCTCCCAGTCATTTCTTCTCCACCCTGAAGATACCTGCTTTACTTGGCATGGAAACCAAGCCGTAAGGTGGATCTTATGAAGGCCTTGCACTATTTTTATTCTCAGCCTTGCTTGCCCTCAGAATCCGAAGGGTCTGATTGCATCTCGTAGGCATGAATGAAAGCCTCCAGCTTGCTCAGAGCTGGAGTTCCAGCTCCAAGGCTGCAGGCATCGAGCCTTGGCAGACCTGTGGGGATATAAATAATAGCCTACACTCAGAGCTCAGGGAGGAACAGTTCCTAACCATGCTGTACTCATGCACAAGCCATTCCTGGAAGCCTCTTCGCTTTCCCATCCTCCCTTACACCTCCCTAACTTTGCCAGTAACCCGTACTCCCTTCACTTCCAGAGGTCTTGTGAGGTTATTCATGTCTACAACTTGCTCTTTGTAGGCTAACTCATGGAGTTTCTGGCAGCAAGCAGCAGCTTAGCCTGATTTCTCGTTGTGCTGACATGTAAATCCGTTGCAAGTGCCCAGGGAAACCAGGAGCTGCTGCCTGCCCAGGCCTTGCAGAGCACCTACCAAAAGCCTAGCGTGCTCGCCACGCTGTGTCGGTGTCACTGTGACCTCTGCACAGACCATCTAAAATAACCCCATGCATGCAACCAGGAATAGAAAGAAAGGAAGGATGCATTTTATGTAAATGTAGCCAGAAAGTCTGCAAGATAAATTGCTTGAAGTGGCTCAAAAGACGAAGAAACATGACTCACTTCCAGAAGGAATTATTTCTCTGGGCTGGGCCGAGACAAGCATTGTGTCTCAGGCAGGTTCGTGGTTGCTACTGCGACCGGTAACTTCTGCCTGCCACCTGGATGGACTGGAGGTCCAAGAAACTGTGCAATGGGCACGCACATCAGGTGTGCTTTGCTAGCCCTGAGTGAGCTCTGCAAACAGACGATGCATCTAGTTATACGCAGCGTGGCTTCACACATAGCTTTTGCAGCCAGCATGACTATGCTCTCAGCAGAAAGTAAATCTACGTTTGTCCAGGAGATCAGGAACCTCCCAAGCGGTTCAGAGCAGGAGCATATTTAATTAAACACTCTGCTTCCCATGAAGCCAGTGGGCAGCACTGCAGAGGATGGAGTGAAAGGGCTCAGCACAGGTCCTAGCAAGCTGCCAGCAGAAGTGTCCTCTGCCCTCAGGCCACCAGCCCTCAGCTCCTCGAAGCACGAGGATTTAGTGATGTTTATTGGCACTTCCCTGCAAACGCAGCTACACATACCCTTAGTCATCATGCAGGCAGCATTCTCTTACGAGTGTTTTTCTTTCCCTAGCTTCTTCTTGATGCAATGAGCAACTTCACTGAATTAATCTAAGGCTGTTGACGAAGTCAGGTTGCCCAGGACCATGTCCGGACCTCTGCTAGAAGCTGGTTGTGGCCCATTTCTGAGAGGTCAGAAGCTATCCCAGCTATCGTTCCTTGCAGGTTTCATTGCAGCACTGTTGAATTTCCACGGATGCCAGGAATACAAGTTCACCCGGAAACCACCTTTCGCTTGTAAGCGAGTGCATTTCTGAGCAGGTTTGGTATTTCCCATCTCCAGCTACCACATTTTTTCCACTGACTCCGCAAGCAGCGCCAGGAGCCTCAGCGAGCGCCCAAACCCATCAGCACACCAGGAGGAAGCGCAGGAAGCCGGACACCGAAAACTTCCCCATCCCATTTTGCAGCCGAGGGGTCAGAGCTGCTTTCGCCCCACGTCGCGACGGCCGATTTACTGTCAGCCCCTTGCTGCCCGGACAGGAAGGCGCTCGCAGACCGGCTCCGGCCCTGGCGCCCCCGAGCCCTCCCGCGCCACCTCCCCATGGCCACCTCTTCCTCCGAAGACATGCCGCGGATGCCGGGGCTGGTGGCCGGGTGGCACAAAGCCTGCATTGTCCGCGCTCGCCGCCCGGAGAGGCGATCTAATTGTCTTCCCCGGCTCGCAGCAACAATTTGCTGGCAGCGAGGCTTGTGTCATTATATAACTGGAGATAGCCTGACTTGTAAACAGATCCCCAGAACATGTCCGTCTTGCCTTATTTTGGATAAACAATAAGCTCTGGGCTGGCTGACACCTTGATGCCGTCTGCAAGGGCACGGAAAGCAGCGGCAGAGCTGAGCGAAGCCTTCACAGGGGGCAGCTTGCCAGGGCATTGCCTCCTCCCCATGCACGGCTATAGGAAGTCAGGAGGGGAATTCCAGGAAACCCGGGGCTTTGACAACAGACCTGGAGATCTGCAGTGCTCCTTTAGCACATTTTGATTTCCATGCTCATATTTGTGTGCTTGCCTTTCCCTCTCCTCATTTCCCAACCCTAGTATATGCTACTGGGAAAGGCAAAAGCCATCCTCCCCTACTTCCATCTGTGAGCATTTCTTCCAAGCCAGCAAGGGACCACCTGCTCGCAGAGGATGGCGGTGAGTCTGCCTCTTCCCCTCTTTTGGGGACAAACCCCACCAAGGAAACCAAAACCTGGGCCCTGCTGGCCAAGCTTCCACCTGCGCAAAGAGGGAGATGCCCAAAGGCATCTTCTCCTGATGCTCATTGGAGTTTTTGCTGCCTAGGCCTGAAACAGTGAATGAAGAAGGGGCATCAAAAGGAGAAATTAGTTCTCGGGCTGGTGTTTCAACCCTTCCTGACTTTCCTCTATAAAGATCAAACAGGTTGAGAGCAAAAGGCTGCTCGAACCTGGTCACAGCCTGCCTGGAGGCCAGTGCCTGCAGCGCTGCCCTCCCTGGGGAAGGACTGAAGCTGAATACCCCAGCACCAAAAGGGGGCTATTTACCTCCTCTAGGCCATCCTCTTACTGCACCTTTCCTGCTAACTCGGCCTTTCCTGTTTTTCTTTTTTCTCCTTGCTTTTCCTGGGCCTCTGGAGCTGTGGGCACCGCATCCCTCCCACAGAAAGAGGGTAGGAAAATACTGGGAGGTTACAGCTCTGTTATAATTTGGCAGCTGCTGGCCCTGCGCGTCCATCTTCCTCTGCTCCTCTCTCCCCCACTGTTAGATTCAATTTCATAAATAAATACCCCGCATATTGACGTCACTGTAGGCCTTGAGAAATAATACTCCTGCAGCTTTCTTTGCTAAGCATGGGGAATGGAGGGCAGAGGGAGGAGGAACAGAAGCAACAACATCTTGGAAGATGAAGTCTTAATATTCTCCTAATCGCCTCCCTTCCTTTGCAGCTCTGCCCCAGCTGTGAAGAAAACAAAGATTGCCGTTATCAGTGTGCCCTTCTGGCTTGGGACAGGATAATCAAGTGTCAAAAATTCCTATTCCAGAAATATTTAGGGAGGGATGATGGGGAGATACTCTGGCCTAGAAGCTGGGGCGTACTCCCGCAGGTGCCCATGCTCCTGTCGTGGAGCTTAAGACAATTGTACCCAAAATGCACATACGGTTCACGGTTTTGGGGTCTGCTTAAGGAGCTGGGGATGTTTCCAGGCATGCCTCACTGTGAATCTGCTTCCCTCACTTCGTTACTGCAGGCTGAGTAGCTGCTTCGTAGACCAAACCGTGACAAGCCAAAAATATGGCCACTGAGTTCATGCCTTCTTCCCAGTTCTACCATCCCACCTTGTTCCTCCCCTGAAACAGGAAATAATTGGCTCTCTTGTTGGTTTATGTTTCTAGAAAAATAAAAACTTTGATATTTCAGCTTATCGTCCATGAACACAAATCTATGAGCTTCTTCAACAGGGTCAATGAGCAGTGCACAAAGAAAGCAAAGCTGGGCTTGAGTTTGCTACCCAGAGGTCCTCACCACAACTCAGGAAACACAGGGCTCTGAAACCCAGGAGAGGTTTGCTGTTGGCAGATACAAGGCAGGGAAAGAGGCTCTCACAGGGCTCCCTGCAAAGGCTGACCTGATCTTAATGAGCAAGTGCATTCCTCAGGGTGAGCACAGCTGGGAGCACAGAAACAAGGCAAGAGGGAGAAAAAGATACCAGGTGCCAGGAGCTTATTGTAACTGATTTGCTTTATTGATAATGCATTACAAATGGGAAGTACAATAGGTGCAGAATCCGGGCAGTCTAAGCCTTGCCTATTGCTGAGTGCAGACAAGTGAAATAATCCGTGATGCATCAACGCCTTGCCCAGGCTTCCCCACAGCCATATAAAACATCAGCGGACAATAACATACAAGAAAATTATTTAAAACAAAAACAAACACAGTTCTTTCCTTCATTTAGTGCAGCTAGGTACATCACCAAAAACAAACAAGCAAGCAAACAATGAGCTTTTGAGAGCCAAAGAGTGAAATGGATGAAATTTTTAGGGGATATAGAGGTGGAGGAAGCAGCTTGGAGGCTGAGTCTGTCCTGATGGCACTAGCACTACTCATTGAATGCTAGGAAAACAGCTCAGCTGCTTCTGGATTGAAATAATAACAATAAACAGTACGTGTTGGTTGGTGTTTTGTGTGTGTGTGTTTTTTTTTTTCTCCCTGTATCTACTCATATCCAGATAAAGCCAAGACAGTGATTTATGCACCTTGCAAAGGCTGTGGCCACCTCAATACAGCAAGCTGCACACTCCCTCTTTCCCCATATCTCACCATGTATCCCACTGGAAAAATGCCCTGTGAAGTGTTGCCTCCTGCAGAGCTACCTGCTAACCCTGAGACCAAGGGGGTGACTTTCCCAGTCCTCCCTGGGGCACTCAACAACATTTCAGACTTTTCTGCTGGTGTTTTCCTTTGCCCCCTTGTCTTCTCGTGTGCCAGCAGAGCAGGAGGTTGCTGGGCCACCTGGGATGGATGTGGAGGTTTGCTGGGTGTCTGGACCCACACCAAGCTGTTCCTCCCCAGGGATTTCCAAGCTGTGCCTGCGATTTATCTGCTGACCCACAATAGCAATAGGAGGAACTTGAGCTGAAGTGAAGGTCCCATCTCACCCAGTCTCACCCACCCACGGGTCCTTGCTGGCCAGGATCAGGCTCAGAGCTCCCTGTGGCTGCTTGGATCTCTCCTTGCAAGCCAGTCAGCAGCTCACCGAGCCAAAGAGGGCACATTTTGAACAACTTCCTGGTTATCCAACAAATGGCCCCCAAATCACCACTCTGCTCTGGCCCCATGGCAGGATGAGGTGGAGAGGAGAGGTAAAAATGAGCCACTTTCTCCTGTGCAGGGGCATGATGTGCTCATGCTGCTCTTGCCAGCATCCCTGGCCTCGCTACCTAAACCCCACCATGGTTCTGCATTTTTGTCCCACCGATGCAATGATCCCACTGCAAATATGGGGATGCATAAGGTGTCAAGCATGTCAACACCCCAGGAAGGAAGAGAACTCAGTACACCCATGCAAGCACCAAAGTCCATAATTTATTTTATTTTGCTCAACAGAGAGGACTTTTAGTGCTTTGCCCAGAACTGAGGCCACTTCCAGCAGCATCAATGTGGTGCTTGGAAACGGTATTAGCATCTTTACAGTGCTCCCAGCCACTTTGCTTTGCTCCCTGGAAGAAGCAAGCAAGAGATATTGCTGAGGTTTAACCTCTTTTTAAAACCATCTCTGAATGCCCAAAGGAAGCAGCCAGCCCCGTATCTGTGCGAAAACCCTCTTGACTAACCATAAAAAAAAAAAAAAAAATCTGCTGTTTGGCTTACTGTAAACTTAAAAAAATACTGGTTTAATATATGCATTTTCAAGTGCCTAAATCTTTGACTCTGTTTTCAAGGTGGTAAAGCTTTTCCAACCCAGGTTGTCTGGGGTGGGGGGGTTTGGATCCAGCCAGGTCCCACAACAGGACCGGGATTTTGGCTGTGCCTGTGGGACTGCACAGACGGCATGACATCTGGCTGAATTTGAGGATTTGGGGGATGCCTTGGCACTACTTTGCCCAGCCATCGCTCTACATCAGTGGGAATTACTACCAAGCAGGATATCACAGCATTTTACCTCCTGTTTGCACCAGTGTGTGATGGTTTTAAGTGATGAAAAGCAGCTGAGCGGGACGGCTAAAAATTGAGAGGTGATATCTGCCTCGAGAAAGCAGAGAAAACAGGAAATCTGAATCTAGAAACGTCTTGTGATGAAGGTCCCTTGTCGCTTGGTGTGGCCTTCTCCACACCCAACTCCAACCCCGAGAGCAAAAATAAACCAAAATAAAGGAAAAAGTCAGGCTCCGTATTCTGGATGGATATTTATTTGCTTAACAGATTTTCTTTTCTTTTTTTTTTTTTTTTCATTTTTCTTGTTTTGGTACAAAGCATCCAGGAAAGCTTTTACTTCTCTTTTTAAAAAATAAAAACTAGGTTTCTTTTAAAAAAAGACACATGAAAAGGAAAAAAAAAAAAGTCAATTATTTGCAATTGCTCTGTTTTTATTCTGCCTTCCCCACCCCACCCACTTCCCTTCCCTCCCCCCCCGCCCCCCCCATGATTTGGACCAATTTTCATTCTTTTCCATATATATTTAATAAAATAAATAAAGGATTTTCTTTGTCGTGTATTGCAGTGCCATTTTTTTAAACAAAGGCTTCATGGCTCAACATTGCAAGGTAATAACAAACAAAAGGATTATACATTAAAATCCTCCCCCTCTCGAGACTCCCCCTAGCCCTCCCCTCAAAACCACGAGATAGAATACAATTCAAGTAGTCTTTTTTTTTATGTTTTAAATGTATGGATATATAAGACAAAGCAAGTACAGAACTGGTTAACAGAGTGTCCCCATTTTATTAGCAAGTGAGAGTATATCACAGGGAGATGTAATTGATTCCCCCCTCTTTACGGTTCCTAGACAGATAATATATATTATTTTAAAAACCAACCTATTTTACAGCCCTCTGCCCACCTCTCCAACCCATCTGCTTGTCGAGTCCTGAGCCTCAAAGCCAGAGAGTTGCCTCTCCTCCCTCCCGTCAACCCATCCCAGCCACCCAGCAGGTGGAGGCCACCGTGCCGGGGGGGAGGCCTGCCCCATGTTGGGGGGTCCCCATCAGTCCTGGCTGCCATCCTCCGCGGCCCCAGCTCGTTGGGGCAAGGGGAGGAGAGCAAGGGGGTTCTGCGAGAAGGACATGAAGGGCAAGAGGAGGAAAAGGAGATGGTGGGGCTGGCGCTTCGGCAGGGCCTCGGCTCGCGCAAGCAAGCCGCCAGGGTTGGGAGGATGGAGGAGCCGAGCTCCGCGCAGAAGCAGGGCCTGGAGTTGTAACCTGGCAATACCTTCACCATTCAAAGCAGTTTGTCTCTAGAACAGTTCCCTTTTAGACTAAATCGTTGTGTTGTGTTTTGTTTTGTTTTTTTTTCTACAAAAAAAAAAATAAAGGATGCGTGTAGATGTATTTCTGTGTGTGCGTGCATCTGTGTACGTGAGTGACAGCCAACTAGCTCATATGGTCATGACCAAGCTATATTTCAGAAGAGAAAAGAAACACATTTATCACACTTTTCCTAAAACGAAAAGCTAAAATTTCAAGTTCAGTATTCGCTATCTTGTCCTTCCCTCCCCACCCTCCCTTTCTATTTCTGGGTTTTTTCCCTTCCAACTTACTTTAGCACCATAACACATTTTAAACATTACAATCCCTCTTCAGATACTACACAAAATGTCCCATAAAAATAGTGCTTTTTTTGCCAAAAAAGTTATATAATATATTATATATATAAATCAACTAAATCCGTGGCAAATGTGCAATGCAGACGCCTCCTCCATTTAAAGTGAGCATCAGCTCACTTTTTTCTTTTTTTTTTCTCCCCTTTCCTTTTTCTTCTCTCTCTCTTTCTCTCTCTCTCTCTCCTCTTCCTCTCTTTCTCCCGTCAGCGATGATTTCAAAAAGGTGCAAGTCGATTTGGAATCTTGTAATTAAGCACACACACAAAAAATGCAGATGGGTCTCCTCGGAACTTCGTCTCAGTTACGTTTTCTTTTTAAAGGTGCAAAAGAAAGTTATAAAAATTAAGAAAAGTTACCAACGAAAACAAAATAAAAGGAGAAAAAAAAGTGGGGTGGGAATGAGGCAAAAAAGTTACATCCCTCAACATTTCTCCCCATTTGTTTCTGTTTTTCACTTTATTGTCAAGAAAGACACGGAATGGACTCCTCTTCTCGAGAAAAAATAAAAAATAAAAAAAAAAGTTAACTTCATATCCTTTTTCCCTCTTGCTCTTTCTTTTGTCTTCTGGTGTTGGCACCGGGGATGTCACGCAGCGCCCGGCAGCAAAAAAAAGTTCAAGTGCCCAACTGTCCCTTTGCAAGTACAAGGCTTGAAAAATACTGGGTGCGCGGGGGAAACGAGACAGGCCTGGGAAACGAAACAACCCTCCCCCCCACCCCGAAAGGAGGACGCCGCGTGCCGCCGCCACCATCCCCTCCTTGCTTGTGTCAGTTGTTTGGTTGGGGCCAGAGCGGCGTGATGGCGCCCCACCGCCCCGCTCCTCGGCTCGGGGACGGAGGGGCTCGGGGGGGGCCAGGTCTCGCCAGTCTCTCCCCGGGAGATCACAAATGGAGCCGGCCAGTCATGGTTCATTCCTGGGGGCCGGTGGCTTCGGGGGATGCTCGCGGCGCTGGGGGCCGCTGGCTGGGCAAGGAGATGAGGGGGCGATGCAGCACCCTGGCTTCCTCGGCTGCTTGCAGCCCCTCGGCCTGCCACCGGTACCGGCGGGCGCGTAGGATGCCGGGCACCTCCCGCTGCAGCCGCTGGGAGCTCTTCTTCTGCCACACGTCGTACTTGGAGTACTTGGCATGCGAGGGCTTCTGGAGGCTCTCCTGGAGAGGGGAAAAGCAACGTCAGTGTCAGCATGAGGAACATGGCTGACCCTGCCCATGAGCTCTGTCTGCCCCACCCCACATTACTGGTTTTATGGGGCCCACAGCACAAGAAAGACTCAGGCCTGGTAGAGTGGGTCTGGAGGAGGGCCATGAGAATGATCAGGGGCTGGAGAACCTCTCCTGTGAGGAAAGACTGAGAACATTGGGGCTGTTCAGCCTGGAGAGGGCTCCAGGGGCTCCTTGCTGCAGCCTGTCAATATATAATGAAGCTGGAGAAAGGCTGTAGCAGGGCCTGTGGGGAGAGGAGAAGGGGCAATGGTTTCAGACCAGAAAAGATTGGATATAAGGAAGAATTTCTTCACAACGAGAGTGGTGAGGCACTGGCACAGGTTGCCCAGAGAAGCTGTGGATGCCCCATCCTTGGAGGTGTTCAAAGTTGGGTTGCATGGGGCTTTGGGCAATGTGATCTAGTGAAAGATGTCCCTGCCCATGGCCGGGGGGTTGGACTAGATGCTCCTCAGGGTTCCCGTCCAACACAAACCAATCTGTGATTAAAAGTTTGTTTTCTGCAAGTTATTTGACTCCCCCGTGGCCATAAACTCTTGAAGGCTCTGCACGCTGCCTTGGCTGCAGAAGCAGCGGATCCTAGAGCCAGCAATTGTCCTCTCCCCTCCAAGGCCTTCCTATCTTTTCCTCTCCTTCTTGTTCCAGAGAGACGCCAAACCCGGGGCCATCCCTACCTTGTTGAGTGCCGGGAGGCCCACGAGGGAGGTGGCGGAGAGGTCGCGCTCAGACTTGACAGACTTGGCGCAGTAGGTTTCCAGCAGAGCCAGGTCGCAGCTCCGAAAGCAGCACTCCTCCACAATGCCGCGGTTGATCCTCCTGTTATTTCGTCCCACTGGCCTACCTGCAAGGGCAGAGGCCTCGGTGTTAGCCATCAATACAGACCAGACCTTGTCACCCTCTAGCCTCTGCCTTGGAGGCATCCCTCCAGCTGTGACCAGACTGGTGACCCCCACCATCATGTCCACCAGCTCCATCACCCCCCAGTCACTGCACGCACGCTTCCAAACCAGCAGCATTTCCCCTAAAACACTCATCTCCTTCAACACGTGCCTACAAAATGCCTGAGCTTCACATGAAGCCTTCCCCAGACAAATGCTCTCAATGCCGATGGGGCTCCCCGCGTGCACACGATGCTAATTAAGGGCACTTTCTATTGCTGTAATTTATTCCCTTCCTATTGCTCCTTAGCGAGCCCGGCACGGACGGCAGTCCGGATGCAGACGCCGCACCGATTACCACGAACGTCTGTGATGTTGATCCTGGCAAGCTCGTTTTATTAGAAAGAAGCAGCGCAGCGCTGCGGCTGCCAGCCTCCCTCTGCCGTGTTGACGCTCGGGCAGGTGAAGCGAACCAACGCGGCTAAATTTTACCAGATGGGACAGCTCGGAGACAGCTGCAGAAAGAATACAGGCTCACAACGGCACGCCAAGAATAGCTATTAAACTTAATCTTTTAATAACGGTTCCTCTCCTGTTTCTCCCTGCAGAAGGATGTGAAAGCCAGTGTCCAGCGCGGCAACAACCGAGTGCATCTCGCGCCGGTGTTTAATTACAGCCAAACCACTCCGGGGGGAAGGCTCACACTGGTTTTGCTTTGTGCCTCCCCCTCTTGAAATAGAAGAGAGGAGCAAATTTGGATTTCAGATGCAAAACAAATTTGCTCAGGAACTGCAACTTCCTAAATGTATAGTGGCCCCAAACTAGAGGGTTTTCTCTGTGTTTTCATGTACAGAGTGGCGAGGTGAAGGGCTCAGGTAGAGGGGAGCACAGCCTACTCAGAGGCAGAGCAGCACATGTGAGGTTTGCAGATGGGATCCAGCGGGGCAGACGCTGCTTTGGCCCCATGCATGACCCATGGTCCCCACCACACGCTCCAGATGAAGCAGGCACTCAAATATTTGTACTGTTTAGATCTTATGGGCCTGGCTGATTTCCCTAAGGGGTACCCCACCTGGATGCCCACTCAAAGTGCCCCGGGACAACATGCAAAGCCCAGCAGCTTTCTGCATGTGCAATGCAGCCCCACACATTGCAGTGCAGCCCCCCACATTGCAATGCAGCCCCCCACGTTGCAATGCAGCCATGCACATCCAACGCAGCCCTGCGTGTGCAAAGCAACCCCAAATACACAATGCAGGCACGGATTTGCAGTGCAGCACTGCATGCACAACGCTGGCATGCAAAATGCCGTGACCCAACCTCAACACACACCCTGCAATAGCAAAGCCCCTGGCAGCACAGCACCTGCTAGCTGTTAAACTTGCTCCGTTTGCAGTAAGCCCTCTGCTCAACACTGGAGCACCACCACCGTGCTCTGAGGTCGTGAGAGCAAGCGCGGCATCGGGTGCACCGCGATGGGACGGCTGACTCATAACATGCAGCCCACCTTCGGGAGGCAGCTCAAATGTTTCGTTTTCCACATTCTTCCCCCTTGCATCACCCCCCTCTTATTTTTTTTCTTTTTCTCTGGGAAAAATTCAGAGATGACCCTTAGCCAGCTATATGGGAAGGTGAGAAGGATAGCTCAGTCTCAGCCAGGGCTCAGTGAAGGGAGCACTGCTGGGAGTTTGTTTTTCTGTCTTTAAAATGCTCGTGGCCACAAGTATGCTGGATTGGGCCCTCCTTGTATAGGCAGGTGGATGAGTTGGTTGCCTGCTGCCATATACATGACCTCAGTGCAGGCACTCCAGGTGGTGATGCCCAGAGGAGAAGGGGGCCACGTGCATATAGTCTTCGTATGTATATGCAATATATATATGCAATATATATTTAAGCACATATACTTATGGACCAGAGCATCTAAACCCATGCAAACACCCCACCATAAAGGGTACTTTTTGGGAGAGCCAGCCCTCAGCTATCCATGCCCCTTGCTTTGCCCACCTTATGGATACATCCCCAGCCCTCAAGCACTGCCCTTCATGTGTTGCATGAAGTCCCTACATGCTGTTCCCCTTGCTTGCCGCCAGCATCGCGGCGAGGGGCTGGGGGTGCAGATCTCCCATTACATAATTGTCCATGCCCATGGTGCCAAATGCCATCCCCATCCTCTAGGGGAGTGCTGCTGCAGGGAAAACAACAAGAACAACAAAAGCTGGCAAACAACAAGCTGGGATTTAGCCCCAGAAAGCACCTGGAGATTAACAACCAGGGGAAAAGATGCCAGGAAATTTCTAGTTTACAGCGATATGGCCGCTGACCTGGATTAGGAAAAGGGGTTTGTTCCGTACTGCGATTTACGCATGGACTAAAGGTTGATTTTCCTGGCGTTCACCCATCAGTGGCATCTCACTTTAACGTCACCACCAAAGCCAGGGTCATAGCAAAGCAGGAGGTGAAGCGCTTCTCCTCCCACGCTCCCCTACTACTTCCCATTTCGGCAAATGCCACCTTCTCCCAAGGAAACGTACTTCCTCCCGGCCTTCTCAGGGGACTTGGAAAACGGCTATTCTCCCTTTTTCCCCAACCTGTTCTCCACCAAAAGCCTCTGCCAGCTGGTGCTGGGTGGCATCGCGCTATCCCGACGGCGATTGCCAGGCATCCCAATGGGGATTGCTGAGCATCCTAACAGTGTTCCCGGGACAGCCCGGGGGCGGTAGCTGTGTACCTGCAGCTCAGAGGTGGTGGCACCCAGGGTGGGGACATGAGGCTCCCTTCCCCGGCATCACTGCACCGAGGCGCCTCCCCACCCTCAGCTCCCCTCTCCTCCGGTCCATCAGGCGGCAAGCCGAGTGGAAGGGGACTTTGGGTGCAAACAGTACCCGCGCCCCTGACGCAGGAATGTTGGGAGCAACAAGGGGGCCTTTGTGCAGCTCCGGCCCCGTCCCAGTGCCCCCAGCCTGGCCCTCCCCCAGCCCCGGCACCGCGCTTTCCCCCCTGCTTTTTCCTAGTATTATTCGCAGGAGCAGCGGCGCACAAGAATGTGCCCCGTCAGCACAAGCGGCCGCAAAGAGCTAAATTCTTATCAGCTGTTGGAAAGGAGGAAACAGGAGCTGTTGTTTACAGAGAAGTTGGACGCCTCTCCCCCCGCAGCCCCTTCTCCCCTCCCCGCCGGCGGAGCATGACAGCAAATTCGCCACCAGGGCTTCCTCTTGACCTTTTTCTTTTTTTCTCTCTTTTTTTTTTTATTTTTTTTTCCCTCCTTGAGGTCATGCTGCGGGACGGCATCACCTTGCCGACACCTGCGTGCCGGCCCCAAAAGCCTTCAGTCATGGAAGGGGATTGCAGCAGAAAGAGGAGAGCAAGGCAGCGGCTGCAGCTGCAGGCTCCAGCCCCGTTGGAGCTGCTCCTTTGCAGCCCCAGCTCTTGGTGGCATCGCTGCTGCAGGTCTCAGGTGCACCAGGGACATGTCAAGTGCTTGCCATGGGACCGGTGGCACTCGTCCCCACGGATGCGCCATGCAAAGTGTTGTCCCTTTCACAAACAGATCAGGTAAAGCAATGTATCTCTAGATGGTTGCTACATCCCTCAAAAAAAGTAGTGGAAATGGTAAAAGCCTGGTAGTGGGATGCCAAATAAAGCCAATGAAGTACCCGAGATAGGGGATTTGGGAGGCAGCTTCAACATCCTCAGTCCAAGCATCTGCCATCACGGTACCTCCATGGGCACCTCTCTGTGCCAATGGACAGACGGACATCATGGTCCTTGGGGTGCACCCTCCTGGGTCCAGGCTGCCTATGTCCCCACCATGGGACACCAGGGGTGTGAAACACTGCTGATGTGCTGGAGCTGGATGCAAACTGCTGCAGCTCAGAGCAGGGAAGGTATGCCTTAGCTAAAATCACCACCGCAGCAGAAAAACTGGTGGATTTTCATGCTATTTCCTTTTTTTTTTTCCCAAGATTACCAGGCGGCTGTTCAAAGCAAGCCCTTTCCAGCACATGGGGTCACCCATATCTGTGGGGTGAGGCCATCAAAGCCATCTACCTCCGGTATGAACCATGCTGTTAACACAGGTTGCTCATCAGGATGCATTTCTGACACCAACAGCAGGCCGAGAAGTGTTCAGGACAATCCCATACCCAGTTTCAGGACATAAACCACGATCATGCAACATAAGCACGCCCTATAGAGCCTACGCAGGGGCAGTAGTGTTAGCCATGAGGATCTAGAAGTGAAGACTAATGTAGGCAGAAGAATCAATCTCTTTATTGGATCAACTGATGGGAAGAAAGAGGTGAACTGGGGATGCCCATGCCCTCGTCAAGTAGAGCTGGTACCCAAATGCGTGTTCAGTGCTGACTGGTCAAAGGCTGAAGAGGTTAAAATATGGGACTGGTGGGGCTTCCTTCATCCCTCGGCACCTGAGCTCTCCAGAAATATTCAACCAGAAGGGAGGGGACAGGTGAAAAATAAAAATAAAAAAGAGTGAGAATCCTCTTGCAATCACCAGACTGGCCACTTGGCACGAAGCTACTTGTCTGCCTTCAAAAGTGTTTTTATTTGGACTGGGAGGCCGGGTTATTCGAGGTGAAAGGAGGTCAATTTGTCTGTAAAACAAAAGCCCCATTCCGTTTCATCCCCAGAGAGGGGGAGGAGGGAATAGAGACACGGGGAGGGAGACGGATGCTCTTCTGTATAGAGAGGGATAGGAAGAGGCGTGAGAGCACGAGAGGAACTTGCCACAGATGGGAGGGAGAAACCTGTGTCCCTTGCCCCAGCTGAGCTCTGGAGTGGGCTCAGTGGTTTTAGAAAATGTGGAGGGCAAGATGAGAGGAAGGGCAGTTATGGTGCAGACCCCCCAGCTGGGCTCAGAGAGAAAGGAACGGTGTCCCCAAAAGCATCGCCACCTGCCCAAAAGCATCTTGTAGGGGACCTGGCTAGTGGAAAAGCCACCTGCAGTGCCACCACCCTTGGGACATCACATGGGCTGAGCCCTGGTGGCAGCTGGACCTGGCAGCCCCCTGCCCAGCCTCTGGATGGGGCAGACCTCAGCCGGGCTCAGCCCAGCCTGGTTGGGCACTGGCACCCAGGATCTTCTCCTGACCATGCAGCACCCCTTTCCCTGCAAAGGCCAGACTGGGAGGAGAGGCTCTCAGCACCACTGTTCCAAAAAACAACTCGCCACATTACTCAAGAGTGACCTTGCACATCGCTTTAATTCATTTTCCGCCAACCAGAGCAGAGGCAAGACTGCCAAGCACATGGTGCCCCGTGCAGCTGCTGTGTGCATCCTTTCCCTGCTGCTTGCCTTCACATCTCTCCTGTAGTTTGTTACAGGGTTCAGTCCCCATCAGGCTGCAGGACAGGGGGTCTTCACTCTCAGGGCCACTATAATGCCATCGTCACGCTGAAGGCACCCTCCCCTGCTCACGTACTGCTGAGCATCCATCGCTACCGCCTTACTCCTCCTCCTCCCCGCTCACCAGCTGAGCTCTTGTGCTGCCCATGTGAACGGTCCAGACCTCCAAAACACCACAAGGGAAAGCGTGCTCCAGGCAACTGTCCTCAAGGTCACTGCATTCTGCAGATGACAGCAACACCACGGTTTTTGGCACTAGCTGTGCTGGAAAAGGGTGCACCATCACTGTCATCAGGAGGTAGTCAGGAGGCCACCAGGAGTATTTGGGGAGCAACCAGAAGCTGTGGATACAGCCTGCCTGGGTTTTAAAAGAATCCAGAGCCCAAGCTCAGCAGAAACCTTCATTATTTTGATGACTTGCTCCCATTACCAGCAAACCAAACACCTATCGCCGCTCCCCAGCGATATCTGACTTCAGCACCCCGTTTCCCCACGGGACCGAGTCCACCAAAACAGTGCTCAGCATCACCTGAGCTTGTCGCTTGTCTCACTCCTCTCCTCGCCATGCACACTGCCATTAGGAAAAGCAACAGGGTGGAGAACCTGTCCTTTCCATCTCACCCCACCTCCCCCAGCACATTCTGCACCTGGCGTGGATGTCCCAGCACTGCACGGCGCGGGCCCCGAGCATCCCACGTGAGCACGTGAAACTTACTGAAGTAGAAGCCCCTGTCCCCGCAGACAAACTGCAGCGTGTCCACCAGCTCCCCGCCGCAGAGAGTCTCCGCTGTGCCGTACGCCGCAGCCGAATCCAACGCGTAGGCCAGGAAGGCCAGCAGCAGCAGCAGCAGCCGCCGGGCCACGCACATCCTCTGCACCTGGGGATGGAGGCACAGCGTTAGCGTGGCGCCAGAGACCCCCCCTCTGCCACCACCACCGCCACCCTCATTATTTATTTTTTTCCCTTATAAATGGGAAATCATTCAAGTGATTGTCAGGAGGTGGCTTGTTTTCGCTTTTGATGAAAGCTTCCCGTGCCCTACCCGAACGCACGCTTCCCCAAAGCCAGAGCGAATGAACTTTTCGCTTTTGAGGAAAGCTGGCTTCTACCGGGGAGTAGTGGCCTTCGCCCCAGGCATCCAAAAGGCACTGCTCAGGCAATCAGGGGGCTGATTGCACAATTCGTGTTTGCCTGGGAGGGACAGGACCAGAAAGACATCCCTCGGGAGCACAGCGGTCCCTGGGGAGACGCGGCTGGGGACCACAGGGGTGTCAGCACAGGGATGCTGTTGCCCCACTGGGTGATGCAACATCCCTGTGTCATCCCTCAGTGACGAGCATCGCTGCATGGCTACAAGCAACGGTGGTGGCCAAGAGCTCAGCTCAAAATGAAGGGGGGAATTGTGTCAAAACAGCAGCCCCCGTGGGCGAGTGCTAAATCTCCAGCAGAGCAGCCCTTCTCTCCACTAACGCTCAGCCGAGGCGCTGGGTTTCACCTCCAGCTTTCATCACCATAGCATCTGAGCAACTCGAGAATAATATCAGTTAATGAATATTACCTCACCCCCGCGGGATGCTCGGAGATGGAGCCGAAGCCCGGGATAGATTAAATGACTCGCCCAAGGTCACAGGGGAAGTCTGCAGCGCAGCCAGGAAATTAGCCCAGGTCCCCAGGGGCCCCACTACAGTCCTGCCAGCAACAAAGCCACCCTTATTACCAATTTCTATGGGCACGGCGTGCCAGTAGTGCTGGAAAGCTGCTGTGCTCATGAGCTGTGAGCTCTTCCGAGCAGCAGGTATCATCACCACAGCATCACCTGTGTTGCTTGAGGCACGGCAGCATCATGCTATAGATGCACTATCTGGTGCTGGGAAGATCTGATACGGTCTGCAGGGTTAAAAAAAAAAAAACTTCTCCTTTGCAAAGCACTGGCTACTGCAAAAGCCGAGCTGCAGGTGCAAGCCTTGCCTGCCTCCAGGTGCAAGCTCTTTTAGGGTGTCCAAGCCCAAAACACTGAGTGGGAAATCCTCCTGAAGCCATGTGGGCCAAAGCCATGAGGATGAGGATGGTCCAAATGCTGTCACCCCTCTGAAGACACCCAGCACAACCCTGTAAGCTCTTCCCTCCCAATTCAACCATCGGGTACCCAACACTCTGCATGTGGCTTCAGTCACCATGGCTTAATCCCTGCCCAACATCACACGTTGAAACCCTCGGAGCCTTCATTTGTACTGCAGAGCCTCCCTCATGCAACAGGTAACAGGAACGATGTGGTGACTGTTTTCCTAAAGGACTAGGGGAGATGCTATGCCCACCAGAGTTTCATCCTTGTAAAACAGGGCTAAATTGGTCATACTGACTGCAACCCCCAGGCATGTGCATGGGGAGAGGTCAAACATCTCAGGGTGCAGTTTGAACCAGGGCAGAAAACAAGGAAAAATTAGAAAATAATCTCCTGTGCAGATGCAAGGCTCTTTCTCCTTCCCTTCTCCACACCAGTACGTGTGGGACCAGAAAACTGCCCTGGGTGGGTGGAGATGCTCCCTCACCATGGGGCTGCTACGTGAAGGATGCTCCATGCACTCAGGGAACCCCGAGCACCTCTCCGCAGCCCGGTGACAGCCAGGTCACCGGTGGTAGCACGCCAACAGAGAAAGTCCCCTTGGACCAGCACCAGCGTGATGGGAGCGAGCCTGAAAGCAGGTCTGCAGCAGAGCGGAGCCGCCCTCCTGCGCAAGGCTGCCTGGAGGATTTTTTAAGGATTTGCTGCATGATCAGCTGGAGAGGCGATTTCTGTCCAGCTGCTGGGGATTCGGAGGCCAAGAGGCCACAATGTGCTAAAAAGGCCCGGTTGCCAAATCTCAGAGGAAGGCTCAGGCATCCCTTGCATCCAGGCTTGCGCGGAGCCAACCAAACCACGGTGCCTCTCTTGGGCAACATCTCCCAAAAAACTGAACCTCCTGTCTGACCTAATTCCTCCTTCAGTCTGGCCTTCATTACAATTTAATATGAACAGAACAACGTAGGAGGGAATTGACAGATGGCCCAGTCTGCAAAATTTGGATTTGGACAGAAATAAATAAATAAATAAATTACAAATCTCGCAGTTTGTGGAGCAGTGCAGCGTCTAAAAGGGCAAGAAAGTTGTCAGCCTAAACGAGTGCTGTGGGATGGGGGGGTGGGGGGTGGAAATCCACATTTTTGCAGCCCAGCCTCCATCACACCGCCAAAAAAGCAGGCAGATCGGTGTATTGCTGCTGCAGGAGATGCCCAGTGCTCGTGCAGCGAGCAGCACCCGCTCCCAGAGAGAGCATCCTCATCCCAGCACAGGGGCTGGAGCCAAGGCATCCCTGCATCCCAAAATCCATGCACCCATGTGCATGGGGAGCACACAGACATCGCCAACAACTGCGAGACGGAGCGTATTGCTGTGTTATTCCTCCTGAGAGCGGAGAGGGATGCACAGACAGCCCTTGGCAGGCACCTTTGGCAGCCAAAATCTCCCCCTGGGTGGAGGAGCTGGGGGGAGGCGCCCAGTGGTACCCGATGGAGAGCAGCCGTCGCGTGCCGTACCTCTGTCGGGGGCACCCTGCATCCCTCCTGCCACCCTGGCCACGTGTTCCCTCCCCAAATCCTTATCCCTGGAGGCTCCTGGCTGCAGAAGAGCCTCCACTTTTGTTTAAAGGAGAAAGGATGAGACCTCGGACCCTCATCTTGGAGGAAGCAGGCTTCAAACTACAAAACTTTTGACCATCGAGGTGGATAAAATCCACCCAGGACCAGGGGTTTCGCTGCTCAGCTCTGATCTCTGGGCTTGACAGCAATAAAAAAAAAAACAAAAACTCTCGATTCTTGGCACCTGGCTCGCATGACACTTATATGGCTGAGGTTGGCAGCGCTGCATCTATTTTTAGCCATCGCTTTTTTGTCTTCGCCGCTCATCCCCATCAGCAGCCCCGTGCCGAGGGTCACCTTTCCTCCCGTCCCGCACCCCGCGGCGCTGCAGCAAGGGCTCCCGGAGCTACGGAAAAACCAAGCTCGGAAAGGTGAATGGGGTATTCAGTCCCATTTACTCACCCCACTGGGGAGTATTGCACAAATTTTGGTAGGCGGCCCAGAAACAGTTGATTTACGGCAGAAAAAAAAAAAAAAAAAAAAGGAAATGCAATCTTGCTTAACTCTTCTAAAGACAGCTGGCAGCAGGATCCAGGGAAGGGATTTAAGTCCGATTTAGTAGCCTCACTTAACTCCTTTCTTTATTGTTCCTCTCGCCTTTCTGCCTCCACGGCCGAAACCTGGAGCATAGCAGGGAAAGTTAACAGCAAGTTAAGCTGTTAAATCAGAAATTGTGGTGACTGGAGTTTACTGACAAGTGATATTCCCACAACACATTCAGATTGCTTTATGTCTTGGCAGAGCTGCGTTAACCCTGCCAGTGCCAGGCTGCGGCCCCAGCGCAGATTCCCTCCCCCCGTGCCCCCCTGACTCCCTCCTTTTGCATCTCTTCACCCCCTTGGACACAGCAGCCTCGAAAAGTGAAGCCAGCCCGAAAACGGAGCCGAGAGGTCAGTCCCAGGACACGAGCAGGAGAGGGTGGGCCACTTCCAGTGCTCGTATGCAATTCTGGAAGCGCACCAGCTCCTCCGTCCCTCTAAAAATAAGACCTCACCTGCTGTGTTTGCTTTATTTAAAAAAAGAAAAGACGTACAGAAGTGCTTTGCTCTGCGAGGCAAGTAGGGCTCGCTCCAAAGCCTATAGGAATCAATGGCGAGACACGCACCGACACCTCTGGGTTGCTTGGTCAAAGCAGCAGCCCTGCAGGCAGGCTGCAAAAAGGATCACCTGTCAGGAGCAGCGCCGGGACACACACGCAGACGCATTTTGGCTCTCCAGTTTCATGCGGCGGTGGGAGGGGACCTGCGGTGTCAAATCTTTTATCCCTTAATGAATTTTCACAGGAGCTGGGATAGCCCCTTTGAAAGGCTGAGTGAACTCGTGTGGGTGTCGACAACGTGGAGCAAGATTTACAGCTCTGACCCGCTCACCCCCACCAAAATTGTCAAGTTGGGTCCAAAACAGTTCAGCAGAGCTCAAATCAGGAGTGTCAGTCAGTTTTATTCCTCCAGATGTCCTTAGCACAAAGTCACCCCTACAGAACCCACAACCCAGGCTCCTCAACTCCACTGTAAATCAAGTCAGGAGGAGGAGAAATAAACCCAACACACTGAACCCTGCTAAGCGAAAGAAGCCACACACACACACACACACACACACACACACAACCTGACAATAAATAAAAACAAAGAAAACGGAGCCCTCCCAAGCACACCCTGGCACTGGGAAGAAAACTGCAGGCTTCATGTAGGAAGCCTGGACCTGAGGGTTAAAGCAGAGCTTTTCCCGAGGCATCCCCCACCAACCTGATTTTCACGCGCGGTGGCCCCGTGGTGCCGGCGCGAGCCCCGGCGGGCCAGAAGTGCCTGCCGAGGCACCGCTGGCTGGAGGCAAGGCAGCCACATCTGCTGGTACAGTTACGCTAAGTCTGAGTTTCCTCATGTGCCCCAATTCCCCACTGCTCAACAGAGTGCTAAAACCCTTCCAAGTTGCTCTCTTAAAACAATTACTGTAGGGAAAAGCAATTGGGAAGGAAGCAAAAAAAAAAAAAAATCACACAAAGTCGAAGGCTCGGTGCCAACCATTAACTCTCACTCCATTTTGGCTTCGCTCTCTTGTTTTTCCCTCTCTGTATTTTTATCCCTCCGGGACCCAACACGCCGCGGTGTTCTTTCGGATGAGAGCCCAGCAGCTCCTCGCTGCTCCCCGCCGGGTCCCCGCTCCCAAAGCCCGGGCGCGGAGCGCAGCGCGCCGGGCAGCCAGGGGCCGCCGTGACCTCGCATAGCCCCGGCCCCGCCGCCGGGGCCAGCCCGGCCCACGCACGATCGCGGCTGCCCGCACACGCGCCGTGCTGCCCCCGGCCCCCTCAGCCCACCCGGGACTGCCCCACGCCCCCTCTACGCCGCTCCCCCCCCCCCGCCTTCTCCGCATCCTCTCCGCGCACGCCCCGCGCAAGGGGCGCGCAGGAGCCTCGCAGGGGGATGCGGGCAGCGCTGCGCGCCCCCCACCCACGCAAAAATAATAATAATAATTTTTTTAAAGCAAATAAAAAATAAATAATTATTAAAAAAAAAAAAAAGGCGGAAAAACGCCCATCGCCAAAAGGCGCGCGGGTACCCTGGGGGTGCCCGGGGGGTCCCCGCACCGCACCGCACCCCCCGCCGCGCACAGCCCGCAAGTTGGCCGCGGGCAGCCCGGGCTGGGCCGGCTCTCGGGGTCCCTCTAGTGACACGCGTGGGGAGGGCGGGCAGCGGAGCCGGCACGGCTCGGCTCGGCTCGGCGCGGCGCGGCACGGCACAAGCATCCCGCGGCACAAGCATCGCGCGGCGTGGCACGGCTAGGCGCGGCGTGGCACGGCTCGGCACGGCTCGGCGCGGCTCGGAGCGGCGCTTACCTTGGCGCTGCCGCTGCTACTCTCAACTTCTGGCGGCGGCGGGCCGGGGAGGAAGGCAGGCTGCCGGCAGCGCTCATCCGTGTGTGCCCCGGCGCTTGCCATGCTGCTGTCCGGCCCTGGCAGCGATCGCGGCTTTGGCTCGCCTTCCCCGCGCCCTGGCTTGCTCTCCTCGCTTTGCCTTTTTGGTATGTCAAGTCCCTGCTTGAATTTGTCTGGAGGATGTTATTTTGTTACGATTAGGTATTTTGTTATTCTAGAGAGCGAGCGAGCGCTTTCCTTCCTTCTCCTATTTTTTCCTTTTTTTTTCCTTTTCTTGTTCCTTTTTTTCTTTTGTTATTTTTTCTCCTTGTTCCCCCCTTTTTTTGCCTTTTTTTTTCCTCCTCCTCTTTCTCTCCTCCTGCTTTGGCTGCCCCTTGGGTGGCTCTCACTTTTTGTTGTGGTGGTGTTTACTGACTGCGTCCCCCTGGCCGGGGCGGAGGGGCCGGCTGCCTGGCTGCCCGCTGCTCCCGGCTGGCTGCCCCACGAGCGAGGAGACAGGCAAAGCGCTCCGGCTGCCCCCCTTTTATACCCCCCCAATGGGCATGCTCTGACTTCCCCAGCGAACACCAGCCCGGCCACGCAGCCAATAATGTTGCAGAGCGATCCCTCCCTCTTTCTCCCTCCCTTCTTCGTAACCCTGCGAAGTCCAGCTCGGGGAGCGACGGGAAGTTGCAGCCGCAGGCTTTCCCTGCCCTGGAGGGGTCTTTAGCCCACCCCGGCCGGCCCCCGGCCTGGGGGGGTCCGGGGGCTGCGCGCATCCTCCGCCTCGCCCCGCAGGTGAGGGGAGGAGATGGGGGCCTGCGCCGCCAGCCCCTGCCCGAGGTGCTGGGGCACCCCCTGCGCGCCCCTCCCGCCCTCCAGAGAGCCGAAAATCCCGGGGAGGGGGAGGCAGAGGGAGCAGCAGGATTTGCAGCGCCAGCTTTTGGGTCTCGCTCCAGGTGCGCACGTGGCCATGCCACCCCTCCCACCCCGCGCTGGACCCCAAAACCTCTCCTGAGGGCTCCCCACTGAAGGTGCAGACGTGGGGGTGCTGGCAGCACGGCCACCCCCGGCCTCAAGCCGTGGCCATGCCCTGCATTACACTACCCCCACATCATCAGATGTGAGCCCCCCACTCTGCCCGTGCGCATCCCTGGGGACAACATGGATGGTACCGCTCCGTGGGGCACGGGCGCTCGGGTTTTGCACTCCAAAGGGCACCTCCCGAAATCGGTGGCTGCTCGCTGGGTTGCCCCCGCTCCGCTTGAGCTTGTGCAAGCTGTTGCCTTTAAGCCAAGGGGACTTTTCCCAGGCTTCACCGTGAAGCGGTGCGCGATCCGAACGCGCGCCTGTTGCGATCGCCACTCCGGTGGTGCTGCATGGCAGTCATGCCGTGCTGCACCCAGCAAAACTCCCCTTCTCCCAAAAACCTGTCCTGCTGGGGAAGCAGCTGCCTCAGAGGTGGGCTGTAAGGACCCTCCTTGCTTTCCACCAGCAGCAAAGGCAGCGCCGGAGTGCCCGCATCCTCGCCGCTGCCCGGGTGGGCGTCTGCTTGCAGGGATGCACAGCTCAAGTTGCACTGCAAGGCATGCACCCGCCGTGGCGCCGAGAGGGGCAGAGCTGCCCAAAATCGCACCACAGGTTGTTGCATCTCAAGTGATGTTGGCGTGGTAGGGCAAGGGCTCAGCAGCCCTCACTCTGACATGCGCTAAGGAAACTCTTTTTTAAAGTTTTTTTCAAGTGTGCACCTGTTTCTTTCAAGAATGGGGGCTTGGTGCCTCTCTGGACGTCTGGAATTGCCATAAACATGCCAAAGAAAATGTGAGGTGTGAGCAGGACTGGTCCTTTCCTACTGGGCTCTGGAGGTCCTGCCCTGCCCAGCATCCTGCTCATCTCAGGGCTGTCCCCTGGGCTGTGTCGCTGCATAGCACACCCAGCAGGCAACCTGGGGTCGGGGCAGCAAGCACCAGCACACCTGGGGGAGGGATGTGATGTTGAAAAAGCATCGGTGTGCCCATCGTACTCAAACATAGGCATCAAATCTCAGCTCCTACATCCATAGCTAAGTATGTAAAGTGGCCTGGCTGTCAAAGAGAGTGAGCAGTTGAGGAGCCCCACTGGCACATCCTGGAACTCCAGGCTTCTCCATGGAGAGGTATCTCCATTGGCCTTAGTAGTTTCTCCAAGATGCCCAGGACTTAGAAAATCCATACCATGGGGTCTCGCCTTCTGTCCAGCCTGAACTGCTCATCAGAGCTGGTATCCTTAAGGAAGATCAAGCGCCTCTCCCCACTGCAAGCAGAACCCCATCAAAGGAAAGGAGCCAGTGAGCAGGGGGGTGAGCAGGGCTGTAAGCAGGCTGCGAGTAATAGCTGAAGGAGCCAGCTCCCTTCCCTTCCCCCAGCTCAGCACAAGGACCTCCTGAGAGGAGACAAAAGAAAGCTTGGAGGGGGTTAATCTCCTGAGAAAAACAAGTGATTTTCCAGTAAACAACTGCAATAGCAAACAATGGGGGTGAAAAATAGCGATCATAAAAAAGTCTGCTCTGAGGAAGAGGCGACCCAATAAGAGAGGTGTCCCTCTGGCTGGGGGAAAAAACAAGCCAGCATTTTGGTGCAGCTTCGGCGACAGCAGCAAAATACACCCCACAAGTTGCCAAGTTGGGTCTACTTGTGCTTGTGCCTTTTGATCTTTTAATTGCTTCTTAGTTATCCTTCAGTGCAAATAAATAGTGCATTGTGTCAAGAAAGAGGAGGGGGGCGGGGTAGGGAAGAAAGAGACACAAAAGAAAGAGCTGTCGCCCAGAAGAGAAAAGGAACAGGTTCTTTCCCTCCACCTTTAAAGGAGTGAATATATCTGTATTTGGGGGGGCGAAGGGGGAGAAGGGGATAGGATTAGAAATCAAAGCGAAATTGGAGAGAAGAGCATTAAGCCTCGGGCATCCTTACAGTAGGAAGAAAGGAGGGAGGTGGTAAAACCCTCTGGGAGTTTATTCCGTGAGTTATGAGAGAATCCACGAGTGTAATATTGTTAAAGGTCAGCCTAAACCTAATTTAAACTAGGGCTGTGTGACCTCCGCCCTTCATTTAATACAGTCATAAGGAACATTGCACTGCAGATAGCTGGAACAATAGCTGCCTCCACCCCAAACTCCAGCCCCTGGCATCACCTGCGACGAGGGCCTGCAACGGAGAGCTGGAGGAGGACCTGGAGAGCCAAGGGCATGGCTGAACCTGAGGCAGAAAGAGAGGGAGAGGAGGGCTGCTGGAGCGAAGGGGCTCGGAGCAGCTCGGCTTACAGCCCAACAGCCCAGGAAGCATCGTGGCTTGGGAACTGGGTAGGGCTGCACCAACGCAATGCCTGAATCTCTTGGGATGTCCAGGGGATGCCCAGGGCTCGTGGGGAGAAGCTCGGCTGCTGGGGCCTGCAAAGCCCCCTGACAGCACTGCCCAGCAGAGCTGGTCAAAGTGGCTCCTGGGTGGCCACCAACACATGGCAGAGCTTTCCGGGAAAAGGGGGAAGGATGGGCCAGCTCCGGCCAGCCTGGACCTTGCGGGCAGAGATGTGAGCCTCAGTGAGGGCAGAGGAATGCAAGCAGCTGTGGAAATGCAGCGGTCATGGGCCAGGGTGGGCGCCAGCGACGTTGCTGGGGAGCCGAGCCTTGCAGACACCTTAGGGGAGAGGACATTTGCATGGCTTTTCTCTCCCTCTCCACCCATAATCCACAGAGGGGAGAGGTCACCTAATCCCAGCTTAGCCGAGGCTCCCTGTGATGCTCATTTGGTTTATTTCCCAATTATCCTACAAATGAAAGGATGAGCAGGAAGGGGATTTCTCGTCATTTGGGTTGCACGGTTCATGCTCTGTGCCTACAGCTTCACAAAGGCACCCCAATTTGTAAAGCACCTTGCATTTTCATTAGTCACCAGTGAGGACAACCGGGAGAAATCGGACTGTGTTACTGACGTGCCCAACACGTCGGAGCAGGGAAACACAGGTCAGAACATTCACAATGAGAGCAAGGAAGGGTGAGGATGGCCCATGGGTTGGGATCTCCTGTCCTTGAAGGCTGGGAGAAAATGTCATCACTAGTAAGAAGAGACAGTGAACAGGAAGAGTCCTGAATGCAGCTGTTTAATGGCAGAGAAGTAATCTTAGTTGGCCCAGAGCGTTTTTCAGCGGCTTTAAGAAAGTGATACCTTTTGTTCTGTACAACCCAGGAAATTGGCAATAACACAGTGTCCTTGCACACTGCTAAAATATATTGATCCCAGGGCGCACTGAAATGTTTGAACAGGAGAGATTCATTGGCGACAGAGGATGTGATATATGTAAGGTCCCCGCACGAAATTGAAGTCAAAGAACTGGGAGTGGGAGAAATAATTCACCTGGGGCCCTCAGTCAGTGAGGAGCAAACAAGAGAGGAGGCAAGGCAGGTCTGCTCGGGGCTCCTGGTGTCTGCTGCAGGGCAGCTGGATGCGTAGGGGGAACGAAGGGTGGTCTAGGCATCAGCACAGGACCTCTTTTTGGCATGAGCAGGGTGAAAGGGAGGCTCTTGTAGCAACTCCTGCCCTGGTCTGCGGATGCCCTGAAGCACTCGTTGGACTCGGGTGCTTGGGAGGGATGTTGGCAGATGGACGCTAAGGACCCAGACGGTGCTGAGCACTGCAAAACTGGAGTTCTTCAGAGGTAAATTATTGCGTCGTGCCAGAGGAGTTTGTGACAGCGGTTAAAGGCACAGGTGTTTTCACCCGATTTATACAGAGGACAAACTTGCATTTTTGGCAGACTGGACAAGCTTGGTATTCCTATACATCATTTAAAACTCAACACGCTGTCTGCATCTCGGCCAACGCCAGGAGGTTGGGGGCTGGGTGCAGCAGAGGGTCAGAGCATCCCAGGAAGGGAGAGAAGTGTCTCCTTTCTCCCTACCAGCTGGGGAAGGCCAAACATCTCTTGGTCTTCCCTGGTTGCCAAAGAGGATGCTGGCGTAGCTAAAGGCTTCCCAAAAGGGATGTTTGAGAAGGATGGTATAGGGTAGATAAGAAAAAATGCTTGCCCTCTCCCTAGCATTTCTGTGCAGTGGGAGTCTGGAAGGCTCCAAGTTTTGTCTGATTATTCATGTCAAAAATGTGCAACAAATACAGTAGCAGAGAAGGAAGATGGGTCTGTGCCTATATTAACAGCTAAGCACATCACAATTTCCTGTTTTCCTTTTTTTTTTTCCAAAGCATTTCCATGGAAATGCTCACTGGAATGTCATAGGGAGGAAGAAGTCCAAGCCCCTGAAGGACCAATAGAAGCTCCAGCAGGTACGATTAGCTCTTCCCAGCGCCAGGGGATGAAGTTGGCTCTCCATAGCACTGTGCAAACACGGGGAATTATGTATTTCCTTCTGGGTCTGTCTGCAGAGCAAGTCCATATGCTGTCCTTGCACCGATTGTGCCTTGGTGCAGCTCCTTAGAGAGCTTCCCCTCGGCCTCCCTGAAGGCTTTCAGCTCGGCCACATCCTCCTGCCTTCCCTGCCGGTGCAGCTCCCGTGCTCCCGTATTTCAGACCTGCTTTAGAGGCACGTGCTTTGGCTTCCCCTTCAATGCTCCCCAGAAAACCAGGCGGGGAATATCACCCTCCAGCGGGTTATTTTTCCAGGCGCTCAATGCAGGCGATGGCACTGGGTGCAGATGGTGGCACATTTTAGGGAACAGATGCAGGGCCCTCGTTGACTTTGAAGAGGTGGAGCGGTGCAGATACGTCTCTGTTGTGTAATTAATGGCCTTGGAAAAAAAAAAAAAAGGAAAAAAAAAAAACAGCCTGTTGGCTAAGCCCGAATACCTCTGAGGGGTTCAGGAATCCCAGCTATGTATCTTTCAGGCGTTTCTTCCTCTGTTTTTTTTTTTTTTTTTCCTTTGCATTGCTGCTGTGATTCGGTGCAGGTCTTTGTTTGCAGCTCTCATTGTCTTGGGGCAAAGCATGGGGTGGGAGCATCCCAGGGCCTGGGTTTCCCATTTCAGGGACCCCCATGTCCACTAGCCCCAGCTGGGGCCACCCCACCACTCCTTCAGGCCCAGGGGCTTTTTGGGTAGAGAAATAGGTTGGAGGGGCAGTGAAGACCCCAGAAGGATGTCCTTGGGGTCAGGCTCCCATGGGCAAGTGGCTGTGGATTCAGGGAGAAGGAGCAGCAAGGGGATCATACACGGTTCCCACACCCCAAGTGCAGCCTCCCTCTGCCACCACCATGGGCAAGTCGCTTCGCTTCCCAGCATTTTGCATCCCCATCCATCAGATGGGGGCGAGAATACCTCTGCTTCCCTTTCCCTCTCTCCGTCAGGGGCTGGGACTGCCCTTGCTGAAGCCCACAGCTGGCAGCAGTCGCATGGGAGTTTGCAATAAGGTCCCCATGGCCAGTGACATGGGGGCACCCTGCTCCTACCCCCTCCAGACCCCGTTGCCCACGCCCTGGTTGATGGACACCCTCACGGGGAGGCGAGAGGTGAGCGCTGAGCAGGGCAGGTGATTTGTTTTCCAGCTCAACCAAAACATTCTCCCATAATCCTAACCCAGGAGGGGAGGCAACAGCACTTGGCAAACAAATTTACGCTAAGTGCACTCGGCTGGAAATGTTTATACACTCCGCTGCTGAAAAATACACCCGGCGTGGCGATAGTGCGGCGCGGCGCCGGCGGAGCAGGGGCGGCCGTGGTGGGGATGCTGCGATGAGCCAGGCCCCAGCCAGGGTGGGCTTGGGGCACGCAGAAAGGTGGCGGTGCTGGACGTCACCAGCACGGCCTGGCAGCCTCTGGATAGTGGGTTAAGGGACAGCGGTGTGCCCCTGAAGCTTGGAAGTGAGTGGGGATGGTCTGGGGAGAGCTGGGGGGAGCTTTGGGCACGTGGCAGCAGTTGGGACCACACGTCCCAAAAGCCTCACTGCTGTGGTCTGCTGGTGGCTATTTAACCTCCAAGGGCTTGTTTATAGATGGGGCTAGGATCTCCAAGGAGCATCATGGGGCAAATAGGTATGGTGTGATCCCGCAGGATGGGGCGAAGCTCTTTTGTGGTGCTGGTTGGGCTCCAGCAAGGAGGAAAGGTCTGTGGACAGAAAAGTGAGGGTTTTGTGGAGATGCCAGTGCTCCTGGAGCAGGAGACCTCACAGGGTGCTTACTCTCAGCTAATTGCTGATTACTAGGAGAGTAACCTCCCCCCCAAAACATACATATAGCTTTTACAAAGAGCACACAGTGGGCTTACATAGCACGTGCGTATGCACACATGTATTTTTGGGCTGAGGGGGTAGAGTGTGCTAGGCTAAGTAGGTAGAGCCAAATGGCAGGTGACTCAAATGCCACCCCTATTTCTGGCCCTGCTGTGGTGATGCCACTTGGGGTGACTCACTGGATCTCTCTGTCCCCATCTCTTCATCAGCTGGAGATAACTCCTACTGGGATATGTCGATCCTGGTGCGCTTCAGCATCTGGAAGATCCAAAGAGGAGCGATGCAAAGCACTTAGTGCTATGGTTTAGTGGAGGACTTGTTAAGTGTTAGGTCAGAGGTTGGACTAGGTGATCTTGGAGGTCTCTTCCAACCTAGATGATTCTGTGATTCCGTGATTCTGTGAAAGCACAGGCATGATCCCAAACACCTCCATACCTGCTGTGGGGCATGAGCCGGCTTCCCAGGAGAGGGCTGGGAAAGGTCTAAAGAAGTTTATGTTCCCTGGGTGTGTTTATGGAGGTGCAGGCTCTGGACAGGGTGGGCTTTACTTTCCTGCAGCATTGGAGGTGCCAACCCCATCCCCAGCAGCCAGAGCATGTGTGGCCGACACGTTCCCAGCCCTCCATGAAGGCAAAGGGTTAACGGAGCTCCCGAGGCAGGTGGGAGCGCGGGTCAGGCTGGGTGATATTGCAGACATGTTATTTGAAAAGCTAAGAAATTGTGGAATTCCTCACCTAATCCAACTTCCCCACAGTTTAAAGAAAGCTGCGGTGCGAGATATGGCTACATCCAAGGGAGACCCCCCACGAGCCTTTCCCCGCGTGAGCCCCATGTGTATATACACACCGTGAGCCACCTCCGGTCCCGCTGGGCTTCCAGCTGGGGCCAGTTTTCTCCTGGGAAAGCCCAGGAGATGCAGTGCCATGGGGAACCAAGCCCTCCTCTCCAGGGCACCAGCGCTGTGGCCGTAAAATGCACAGAGCCGCGTCCTGCCCAGCGGTCCGAAGAGCTGAGCAGCCATTGGTGGTGTGTTCAATCGAAGCCGGGTTTAGCTGGGAAAAAAAAAAAAAAAAAAAAAAAAGTTAAGGTTTTAATCTGGAAATTTTTACAAATGGAAAAGAGGCAATGACTGAGAACACTTCCAGAAAAGCTTTTTTTTTTTTTTTTTTTTTTTTTCCATGACGTTTCCTATCAGTTCTTTGTAAAAACGTGTTGGATGAATCAGTTGGAAAAAGTGTTGCTTGCCAAAGGCAGGTGTTGGCAAAGAGGCTGGTCCTTTCCCAGGCACTGCTGCTGGGCTGCACTTTGTCCTCCCTTGACCGTGGTGTCCCTCACCTATCCTGAGCCATCCTGGGAGCCTCGGGGGGCACACAAAGATAAATGCGTTTGCTGCTGGGGGCCAGGCTGCCTGGTAGCTGAGGCTTGCTGGGGGGCATTGGGACCACGGTGTGCTCCTCCACCAGCCCCTGGATGTTCTCAGCTCCATGTAACGCAATCAGCAGCTCACTGTTACTGCCTTGTTAGAGGAATAAGCACAATAAAGGATGAGAAACTCAGTCGGTTTCCCCAATAGAGACGAAGAGATGAGCTCACTCTGGGAGTGGCTGGAGGGTTCCCAGGTATTTCGCACCCTACAGAGAGGTTGGCACACCTGAGGCAGGGAGCCCTCAGCCCATCCTCTTGCAGATGTGTCCCTCCAGGGCTGGGATGTGCCGCAGAGCTGCAGGATAGAGGCTGCAGGGCTAAATGTCACTTAACCCCACAAGAACCCCCCTTGATGCCTCAGCCTGCAAGAGCTGAAGGTGGTTCACCCATCTCGAGGAGGTTCATCCATCTCCAGGGGGTTCACCCACCCCTGTGACATTGTGTGCTGTGCTTGTCCCCACACCCTGCCTGGTCCCTCTGCCTTTGTTTGAGCTGAATGTGATGAGGGGTGTGCTGAAGGGTGTCCTTTTTGCGCTGTTTATCCACCAGCTCTCAAGCTTTCCTTCCAGCCCTGCCTCAGCCCCACCTGGCAGATGCCAAAACTGGGGTCAGGAGCCATACATGACCAGGATGGAGGAAGCAAGTCCTCAGACCTCTTGTGTTAGCCAGAAAATAATCACAACACTTACACAAACAAACATTTGGTGAGACAATACGAAAACCAATGGCAATAATGCCCCTGATTCCCACAGGCCCCAGCTTAGTGCATCCCTAGCTATGGGAGGTGGCTGTGGTGAGCACCGCGAATACCTGAACATGATCACAGAGATTAACCAGAGTAATTACAGGCATGGCAATTGCATCCCTGTTGCAAATCTTCCTCTCTCTTTATTTTTTCCAGGTGGGTTTCGTGCTGAGCCATCCAAGTCCATCAGGTAGATCTTCATGAAGGAGAAGATTTTTTAATTTTTTGGCTCAGAAATGAATTGCTTAGATTTTTTTTTCCTTTTGCATTAAAGGCAACCATTTCAAATATGTACAGATCACACGGGTGTTTTTTAGTCAAAACAAGCACAGTAACCACAAGAGGTGCCAGACTGGAACAACCTCTTCTGAACTAATCTAATCCAAAGGAAAGAAAGAAAGAAAGAAAAAAAAAAAAAAAAGATGTTTTCCAGAGATAGACTGAATTCCATTGTCTCTACGTGTGATATAAGGAGAGAGAAAAATCTAGCAACAAATAGCAGGCATCCCCTAAAAGTCCCTTTTAGGGGAATTAACTTACAACCCTGAGTTTCATCATTAGAGGAAGATTTGCCTGAGTCACCAGGGTGTTTCAAGAGCTCCCATCCCAATTCCTGCTGAGCCCCCATCCCAGGTCCTGCCCCAAACCAGAGCCCTGCTGGGGAGGGCAGTATTCCCAGGGGGTCCCCTGCACACCTCAATGCCACTGGGGGCACAAACCCCGCTCTGGTATACGATGCCTGGTTTACAGCCACTTTCTCCCACCCGCCACCGCCCTCACCGTTTCCAGAGACCCACATGAAAGCAGCAACAGCACCGTCGGGGTGTACAAAGTAGGAGATGACTCACTTGAAGCCTTTGCTCCCACCCTCAGGATGCTCTTCCGTACCCAGATAGGGAGCGATCTCCTGGGGAAGGGGGGTGGAATATGTCAGATGGATTTTATTTTTATTTTTTTTTTCTCAAAAGCTTTCATTTAATCTAAACAACTGGCTTGGGATGTTGGTGCTCGGCTTTTAAATGAAGTAATTTTAAAACTAAAGTTTTCTGGGCGTGCTTCTGCCAGGTTCTGGTCTCAGGAGGGAAAACAGACAGGAGGAAACCTTGAGCATCAGTGATTGGTATGATGTGGATGAAGACACTGCAGCAGGGGAAGCAGTTTCCACCGAGTTAGAAGGGTTTAAGTGGTGGTTCCTGCCCTTAAGATACTGCAAAGCACAAGAGCATTTCTATTTCCCAAGTGCAGTGGGAGGACCGTGCAGGCTGCAGCATCCCTGCACCCCAAACCTGGCCATCCCTGGGAAGGGGGGCAGGAGGTGGGAATGCTGGACAAGAGAAAGCAAGTGTTGTCATCTCCATGCAAGAGAGAGCTTGAAGACACCTAAAAAGATACCTGCCTTTGGCTTTGTCACGAGCACAGGCTGTGGGGAAGCAGCCTCCCAGCCGCAGCCTTGTTTTTCAGTAGGAGCTGCTACCCCCAAAACCACTTCCTCCATGCTGCTTCTGTGCTCTGCAACCACCCTGCTGCAGTTTGCGAATTTGCCGGGGCAGAAATCGAGGCGTGCAAGCCCAGATCATGGCAGAGAGGGGAAGGAGGGCTCTGCAAGGGAGGCACAGGAGCCAGAGCCAGAGCTGCTGCACTGAGAGTGCCCCCGCAGGACCTCTGTCGGTGCGTGGTGTGAGCCTGGTGTCCACATCTCCCCCAGGCTGCCCAAGGGAGAGAGAGGAGCCATCAGGCAAATGGTTTGCGAGGCAGGTTTATTACACGGTGCAGGGAGGGGTGTCACCCCAGAGTGCCCACCGCCATGGAGGTGGAAGTCTTCTCCTGGACCTGCCCCAGTCATCGCACCTGGCCATCAGGTGTTCTTCAAACAGTTTGCAGAAGGTGTCAGCACATGCGGAGGTCAGTACAGGCTAAGACTGATGGAAACTTTAGAGGGCTGCTTGTATCCAAAATGGATTTGCTGGCAGCTTGGTTGCTGCTTCGGAGCCACCCATAACAAAAAGCCCAAATAAGTCCCTGCCTGATCCCTTTTGCACCAATTTCTTTTTTTTCCCTGACTCTCTGAAAGCCTGCCAGGCTGCGGGTGAGACAGCCCCATGCTTTGGAGGAGTCACCCCCATCACAGGCAGGCTGCTGCTCCCCTCAGCTCTCGATGCAAGCAGTGCAAACCTTCTGTGTCGACAGCTGAACTGCCCCACTGGGTAGGTGCCTCTCACCCCATAGAAGCAATCCTGCCCAAGTGGGACTAAGCTCACCTTCCAGCTCCTGTAACACATTTGACCGCTGTGCACCACGAGGACCCTTCCCATGCTACCACCTCGGTTGTGACCAAGTCTCTCTGAACCTTTTTTTTTTGGATAAGTGCAGTGAGCTTCCTTGCTCCCCGGTAGAAAGGCAGGTTTCAGGCAGGTCAGGTCATTCCTGCTGTTCCTTTCTGCTCCTTCCCCGAGCTCCCTTTCATCCTTGATGTGCTTAGCGTTGAAAATGTGGCCCATTGTCTTTTATCAGGCTTTGCAACGGGTGTGTTAATCCACCCGGGGCTGTGCTCACTGTAACTGGAACAAACGTGGTGTCGGCAGGAAAATGCCCCACACACCTGGGGGAGAGATCCCCCAAATGCCCGGCGCTCCACTCTCCCCGCAGAGCCTCACTCCACAGGCGGTTCCGTGACATTTATCTACTCCCCAGCAGGATCCCCTTGTGGGCTTGCCCTAACTCAATCCCACAGACACCTGGCTTTGTTACACAGCTCTCTAGCTCCTGGTTGGTGCAGAGACGAGTTTCCAAATTGCTCATTTGTGCTTGAGGAGCCTTTGTTTAAAAACCTGGGGGATCCACGTGGTTAGGAGAGGACCAAGCATGAGCCTTTGCCAATGTGCATTTGGGTAACTCATTATAATTCTATTATTGTACGTGAGCGGATAGGTCTCCCCACCACTGAGGCACTTCATGGAGAATAACTTAGACCCTTTTCCTAAAATGAGAGACTGTTACAGATCCAGCCAGCTCTTAAGTCTTTAAATTCACTCGAGTCAGACAAATTGGCCACGTGTTGCTCTGTTTGGCCTAAATTCAAATGAAGCTCTGCCTTAAGACACTGGTGGGCAGTTGTAAAAGCCCAAACACAGACCTAAATTAATGGGTAAGATTTCACCTGATGTCTTGGGGGATGCTCACCCATGTACCCGAGGTCTCTAGGGGGTTTTGTGGCAGATCCGTACCCCAACCTCCCACAGCTGAGCATCACCAGCCCAGACCCAGGGACAACCTTTGTTTCAGCTCCTATTGCTTAGGTCTGAGGTTTATGTATTTTCCTGGTGCTTTCCAAGCTGACACAGTCTGAAACTCTGAGCGCTCCCTCTGCTGGCTAAAATATCATTTCATAATCACTTACTAGGGCTCATTCACACTGGAAAGACATGGGAAGAGAGCAAACCCTCCCCAGGGCAGGTGCATCTTGGGGGACACGCTGCAGCGGGGATACCAGTGCCACTGTCCCTGATGGTGGGGCAGGACAGCACCAACAAAGGGTCCAACCTAGACCCGGCCTGAACCAAAGCTTCCTGACATGATTTCCAAATGCAAAGTGTATAACCCCAAATATCTGCACAATGGAGAACCAAAACAGCACGTTGCATTGCAGGATGGGTGCTGGTGGTCACCTGCCCTTCTTCGCCCTTTCAAGGTCCCAGGATTCGGGCACCTTGTGAGCAGTAGTACGGTGTGGGGAGATGACCCAGCTTTGTTTGACATGTTAGTATTCATATTCAAGATATATATCTATGCTCTGGAAGTCCTTCAGTGTCAGGGTGCGGTGGAAACACCCAGGGTTTTATTTGGGGCTGCTGTTATTGTGGATCTAAGCCTAGGTATGCCCAAAAGGGGATGACTGGCTCAGAACCACATGCCTATCCAGCCCAAAACATTCCATAGATATGTGTAGCATCCAAGGAAATACCAGGCAGGAAAAATTTCCCCAGAGCATATGATTTCTTGCGCTGCAGGGTGGCAAGTGAGCCAGCAGTTAGGGTGCTGGAAGTGCACACTGGAAAATGTGCTGCAGGGAGCACCTTGGCGTCAGGGCCATCCTCGCTTGGTGTTTCACCAAAATATGGGTTTATGCTGGAGCAGAGCTGATGGATTTTGCTTATAAACCTGAATTTCCTCTCTAGTAGAGAAAAAAACACCTTTACATAGAGACCAGAGCAAGAGCAGCAGCAACCCAACTCATCAGGGCTCAAGGTGCCTGCAAGGGCTGGTAGTCCACAGTGCCATCAGCCGTGCAATGTCAGGGCCAGCATCCCCACCAGCAGCAGCCTATGGGGCAATGGCCTTGATGCAACTTCTTGCTCCAACGTCACATACTGAGCCCCAGCAGGTTTTTCTCCAACACCTTGCATCGTCTGTATTCTTTCACCCCATAATTTGTGGGTGTCCCTGGTGCCCATGGCTGCTTGCCGTGTCCCAGGCAGGGATGCGGGCTCCGGATGCAGGCTGCCCTGTGCTCCATCCCCTGGCAGCCTCGGGGACTGCAGGAGGAGGGAAAACCATGGCAGGGATCCTGCTTTAACAGATTCCCAGCATTTTTGTGGTGCCCTATTTTGGTGACAAAGCCACGGGTAATTGCTGCGCTCTGGACAGATATGTGAAACCTCAGGATCTTTTCCAGGTCGTGAGGACTGTGAAGTCCAAGAGGACAGATGAATTCCTCGGGAAAGGCTCCAGAGACCAAAGCCACTTTAGGGAGAAATTGGGATGCAAATAGCCTTTTTGGAGATGAAGAAGGTGCAGTGATGCAAGGTTAGCCAGGGCCAATGTAAATGGCTTGAAAGTCGCTCCCAGCCCTCCGTTCTTAAATGGGATGCACAGCCAGAGCAATGACCCTGAGCATCTCTGCACAGGGTGAGGATTAAGGGGAAGCATCTCAAGAATGATATCTGGGGTCTGCAGTTAAAAGCATGAGGGAAAATCGGGCATGACATCAGCACTCAGTGTCACTTGGTGTCCCCCGGGTGAGGTCATGGATCTCAACAAAGCAGAGGAGATGCTGGAGAAGTGTTTCCCACTTGTTTTTCATTTTTCTTTTTGGGACTGAAATTTGTTATTTCAAGGCAAAGCGTCAGCATTTGGAAAGGCATGGCCACTCTTAGCTTGCAGATATTTTAAAAGTGACCAAAAAAAGCAATTTGACTGCAGTTTTCACAACACAGGTGGTTTTATTAGAAGTGGGTCAACCCTTGAGCTGCTTCACTGTGATTTAACTCACCACTGAAATCAGCAGAAGCCCAAGAGCCAAGAGATCATTTATCAGAGATAATTTTTAAAAATCTCACCCAACAATCAATGCCAAATAGGAAAAGCTGGAAGGTTGGGTGTGCAAATCCTGCCCGCAGGCACATCTGCAGCCTCCAAAGCAGATGAGCTTTCTGATTAGTGGAAAAAAGGGTGAAAAGGGTAGACATTTTTCCATTGAAACTTCCACAGAATGGTTTATCGTCAACATGGGGCGGGTGGTGTCATTTATATTTGATTTTCCGTTTTCTGATTAGAAAAGAGGAAGCCGTGCTGTTTTCCGACAAAAAGTTACATTTCAGAAGTTGGCAGTTCTGTAAAATAGCCTCCCCCACAAAAAAAATCCACCATTAAAAGGCCAAACGACAACAACCTGGAAATCAAAAGCCAAATTTGTTTCCGTTACCCATTTTCTTCCAAAATGGGAAAACATTTCATGGGAAGTTTTAGTGAGAGCAACCAGGCACATCCTGGAAATCCTGGCATTTGCCACGCATAAAAATAAGTTAAATAAAGTCATATTTTGGCCTGTTTTTTCAGGCAAAGAAAGGAGCTCAAGGGAGCCCTGTCCACCTCGCTGAAGCTGGCTAGGGATGGAGGGAAAGGATTAAGGCCCAGATCATTTCCTTGTGCGCTCCTATGGTCTTGCTTAGCTTCCCGTTATTGTCCCAGGTCTGCTCCCGCCTGTGCTGCCCAAGGGGTTTGGGGGGGGATGTGGGACCCAGCCTGGCATCGAGCTCGGAAAATACTGGCCGCCTTCCTTAGGAATCATTCACCCAGAGACAATGAGCTGGCAGCGGCTTTCCAGATCAATTTATAGCTGACCTAAAGCTTTCTTCCTGCGGGGGGTGAAAGGAGAAGGAGAGGTGCTTTTCTTTGGCCAGAATGGGTGTCTTTGGTGAGGTCAAGCTAAATCAGAGTGTATTTAGGTATAATCTAGCTATTTCTTATACTAAACGAATTTGTGAGTTTGCAGGGTGATAGAGAGTGTTCTTCTATCCCGGAAAAGGAAATAATACAGCCAGATTAGCTCCGGGAAAGTGGCAGCCTTGCCTTCCTCTCCAGATAAGCCGGAGCAGCGCAGCCCAGCCTGCCACCCGAAGAGTGCTGCCAGCCACCCGGGCACTGCCCCCGGCCACCATGCACCCACGCTCAGCCCGGATCTGTTCCCATTTCCAAGGGAATTGCTCCCATTTCCTTGAAACCAGAGCCCACGTCAGGAAGGGTTCAGGAAAAAGGGGCAACTCTGGGCCTTTCTTTTCTGGGCAGCGTTAACAACACCGCAGCCCAAAGAATTTGTCTTGCAATCCCCTCTGCGGCTCAGCTTTCAATTCTCTATTCAACCAGCATGAATGAAGCGAAGCCTTTATTTGCATTCTCTTCAAATTGCCCTCCACCACTAGCATGAGACCTCTGGAAGTTTGTTGCAAGGAGCAGAGGAGCCAAGATATTTTAGCCGGGCATGATGCCCCACCACTAACGCAAAATAAAAAAATATAAAAATAAATCACTTCAAAGCAACTGCTGAGTCAGAATAAACGGGGCTTGGATGTGTTCGCTTCCCAAAGATCACAATGCAAAGCCCCGGCGGGAGGAGCAGGGAGGGAGGTCAATGGAAGCGGCATTCCCTGTCCCTGAGTCACTTCTCCTTCAGGAATTCAGATCTGGCATCTCCCCAGCACGTCTGTGAGCAGGGAATTGCCTCCTTCCTAGCAGAGACGGGTGTTATAAAGAAATCCTGCAGCGAGGGGCACCCCACGCTGTTGCCCATCCTCAGTTTTGGGGGTGAAGGGCTCTCGGCAGCCCAAGCCAGCCAGCAGCATCATGTTTTCAAGCTGTGTGCTCTGGTGCAGAACCTAGGGTTGCCTTCAGGCTTCCTTCCCTGGTGTGGCAGAAAAAAAAAAGGGAAAAAACACCTTTGTTCTCCTTTGGCCTTCACCTCACTGCCACTCTTAAAAAGCAAAGAGCAGGCCCTGTCCAAGGCCGTTATGTTATTTTCAGTTTTGGAAAGCAAGCTGTGCTCAGAAAGATTTTTTATTTGTGATCTTCTCTGGTTTTTAAATTCGTGCAGTATTTTCTCCTGCACCTCCCACCATACATCACACACAGGACAGCTCTTGCTTTGGGGACGAAGGGAGCGAAAGACCTGCTGTCTCCTCCTCCCAGGATGCACAAAGGTTGGGGAACAGTGGGGAATGGCCACTGGCTGCCATCACAGGGGGATCACCAGGTGGGCACTCAGTGTGTCCAAACCCAATCCCACCCAACATCCGAACCCGCTGAGAAAACATCAGGCAGCATCTTTCAGCTGGTCCTGCCTCATCTTCATATTTCGAAACAATTCCCACTCTGCATTTGCTCAAACCTCCTGCAGTTTTTCAGTGGAAGGAGAAGAGTCCACCCCGGGGTAGCCCAGAGCCTGGTGGTTTAGTGCATGGTCTTGGGCAATCAGGCACAGAGGATGAAATCCCCACAGTGATGCCAGCAGAGCAAGCACCTGCATCTCCCACGGTCCGGCTTGGTGCCCAAACCACCCTTCCTCCCGTCTAATCCAGCCTTGCTAAAACTGGTCCAGTCCTGCGGGAAGTGCTGATGTTGATGAATCAACATTTTCCAGCAAAAAACGTGGCATTTGCAGTTTCCCAACCAGCCCTAATTGAGAGCATTCAGAAAAAAAGCAAACAAACAAGCAAGAAAACCAAACAATGGCAGAGGGCAGGGAACGAGACGGGCATCTCCGACCAGCTGTCCTCGATGGGGCATCGCTCCTGGGGCCCCCACGGCAGCATCCAAAGCTCGTCCTTTTGCAATTTCTTTCTAGGGGAAGATATTTTTGACTTAGCAGAACCATTTGGCAAAAAGGGTGCTTAGAATTTCCTGTGCCTGTTTGTTGTTTTTTTTTTTAAGTGTGCAGGGCATAGGCTCATGCCATGGTCAGGGTCCCCACTACCTATTTTAGATGTGTCTCAATTTATCAGCAGTTTGTAGAGACAAATATTTCACTACAGTGGATAAGTTGTGGTGATTCTTGGCAGGTTTTCTGTCTGTCTGTAGCCAGCGTAGGTTTCTGAGCTTCCAAGCACTGTGTCTGCAGGCAGTTGGAGGCCCCAGGCTCTGGGGTCTGAGCCTCTTGCATAGACAGCTACCATCTGAAATGCAAAGTGTTGGTAGAAAGGAAGGCTCTCTTTTTGTCTTGTCCAGCCAAGTATTTGTGCTAGCAAGTCCCAGCCTTATTGTAGAAGAGCCTCTCTGCTTACCCATCTTCTACAGACCCTGGCTGCTGAGTCCAAGGTCTTGGTCCTAGGTGATGCAGGACAAGTCCAGGTGACTCCACCAAGCCTTGGGTTTTCAGCTGTGGTGGGGAGCAATGCCTCATGAGGAAGACCTTAGATCTGCTTCTCTTGGATGTGCTTTTCCCCCATACCATGCAAGTGGACCCAGCCACAGCTCCTCTTCCCTGCCTCTGGGCTCGAGGTGACTTCTCCCTGGGATGGATGTGCAAAAATTTGGGATTGTGGGTGCAAAAACAGGAGAGAAAGGCACTGGCCCAGCAGCATGTGTTAGCATCTCAATAATACTGCTGCTCTGACTGCCTGGAGGTGCTTTGGTTCTGGCAAATTTCAGGGCTGCTGCAAATATCTTATTAAATGAGAAATGAAAATCATGGTGTGAAGCGATTATTGGCAGCAAGGGAAAGCAGAAGGCAGTCAGGAAGGGCAAGCATCTGGTCCAGGACTGGTACACTCAAAGCACAGCCCTGAGCATCAATAGTGATGGATGCTGCACTGGCGGCAGACAGCTCAGGGAAACTCTTCTTGGCTAAAATCTGTTTTCTGCGACTGATTTGTCAAATACTTGTGAATAACAAGCACATCCCACAGTAAAAACTCCTCCTGGGCCTCTGACAAACAGCATGGAGAACGGGACACACTTTCTAAATTGGTTGTGGCACTCGGCCATGATTTTTCTGGGTACAGTTAATAGGTGACTTAATTCTTTACTTAATCGGGACTGTTTCCGTTACACAGCTGAGGAAGTTCAGTCTCCCGGCTGCCTCTCTATATTTGGACTGCAAACTGCAGGAAGCTGACCAGTGTGATGTTTCCACGCATATTACCCAGTAATGTTTCCCTAGAAAGAAAAGTCTTATTCAAGGCTTTCTGCCCCTTCCTCTTTGTCTGCCCAGGCACCGAGGGTGGGGATGCTCTGTGTACCCCCCTTGGCTGCATAACCACTTTGCCTCCCTCACAGCCCCTTCATTTGAATGGCAGAAGCTGAGTGTTAAGTGATAGGTGGCTCTGGGACCTTTTAAAACTGCCTTTTCCAAGCACAGACCACCAACCCTGAAAGTAAATGGTTCGGCCCCTCCCCAGGACATGGACACATGAACCACTGACACAGTAATCATGGACACACAAACCATGGGCACACCAACTATGGACACACCAACCATGGACACACCAACCATGGACACATAGCGCAGCCCATGGACACACAAACTGACACAACAGATCCACAAGGTTTATTCAGTTGCTTTGAAGGTGCAATAGTGTAAGTGCGTGTCTCTGCCAGCCTCTCAGCTAGTTGCAGTAGTTTTCCAGTTGGTAGAGGGAGCATGGGTTTTCGCAGCATTGCTCAACAATGCCTCGCTTGACTTTCTGGTATTCCTCATGTTGGAACGGCAGCTCTCCCACCTCGCCATGCAGGGGACCACTCACTGGCAGGGGAGAAAAAGATAAGCCACACATCATTCACCATACGTCAGCCCTGGCTGTTGAGCCCTGTGGAGACCCCTTTTTCAGACACCAGACCTGTAAGTGGAGAGCTGGCTGGGAAGTGGGGAGGCAGTTGCAAGTTTTTCCCCAAGCTGATGTGCTCAGAGCACCTTCAGGCTCTGAGTTTCCTCTCCTAAAGTAATCCCATGGTGCACAAAAGGAACCAAACGGAGTGGGTATTGGCGCTGTGACAGACCCAGGGGTACAGGGACTTTACTGAGGCAAGCATGTGGAGAGGAGGAAAAATCCTGCACCCTCTCTGGGGTGAGCAGCTAGTAAGTAAGCTGATGGTTGGTCTACTCCAAGTGACGAGCTTGAAAACCTGTGGGCGGAGCTGTCCAGAAGTCCAGTGAAAATACAGAAAATGGCAAATAAAACAGTGATTTTTCCTCTAGGAAGAAAAGAGCCCCTAACAGCCAGAAGAAAGTGCCTGGAAAGCGAGACTAAGATGTGGTTTCTAGGGCAGCATGAAAGTATAGCTCGAGACGCAAAATCCCCAAGCCCCCAAAGCGTGATACAATGAATGAGGCACAAGAGTAACAAGAAATCATTATGCTAGCTTGCTAAAGGGAAAACTTAGAAAAGATTTAGCCCAGCATTAAGTAGAAGAGGAAATAGCTAGTCAATGTTTTGTGATTTATCTGTCTTCATCCTTCAAGCCAGCTGCAAGCAGACTGTAAACACAACCAGCTCATGTGACAAAGAGGTGGTGGCTCAGGCAAGAGTCATAGAAAAAGAGGTAGGAAGTCCTCAGATACTTTCAGATAGGTTGGACGTGATGAAATTCTCCATACAATATTTAGGGAATTGGCTAACAAATCTTCTGACCCACTCATAATGGTCTTCAGTACCCATCTCCTCACACTACAGCTGTAGGATGATAGGTCCTGGCCCCTTCTAGGTACCAACATCATGTTCAGGGGCAGCTCTCCAGAGTGCCTCATCCCACCTGCTTGAGACCTTGCACATCTTGCCATTGCGCTTAACTGAATAAACCCAGGCTGTGTTGCTCTGTGCCTTCTGATTTCCATCTTCTGAAAGCAGCCTTTACAAAAGCTGGCTGGGTATGGGACAGGGCTGGTGGTGGCAGGTAGGTGCAGCAGGTGGTGGAGATCTCCTCTGCCCTGGGAGAAGCAGCTGTACTTCCCAGCCATGAGAAGGGCCATGCTCCCTGTGCAGTGCTCCCACTCCCAGCTCCCACCTCTGAAGCCCCACACCTGCACCTCTCAGCGGCCACAACACTGGGGAGAGGCAGCACTTCCAGCAGGTCCCTGCATGGCGCACTGCTCCCCACACCATTCCTCAGTGTCATCTCAGGAAAGGGATTAGCAACAGACAGAGAGCAGAGGAGTTGTGTTTTTCAGTGCTCTGCCTCTGTTTTGCAATCTGTTTCCAATTTTGCAGTTTAGCTGCTGATAGGAGTCATTTGCTCTCTGCTTGCAGCTCCTCTGACGCTCAGGCTGGATCACAAGTGAACATGAGAAGCACAGGACAGGCTGTTTCCCTGAAGCAAAAAGTTCAGACATAGTGTTTGATACAAGTTTAGGAGTTTGCAGAGCTCGTTGAAGGCTGGTAGCTTCCAGAGCCAGATCAGAAACGTCTTCCTGGGTAGGAATGAGACCAGCTCGTCTGGGGGCAGGGCAGGTAGCAGGGAGCTGAGTAGCTCTGAGCTGATAAAAGTGTTTCCTGTGTTACCGATTTACAGAACAACTGCTCTGCTGAAACAAAAGGCGAAGCAAGGAAACCAACCTACCGCATTTCTGTGGGGGCTGCAGAATGTCAGTTTTTTGCCTTCTTAATCTGCTGTACAAAATAAGGTAAAGATGGACACTGGCTCCATCACAACCTGCTCTGGCTAATCCATTTACCACCGTGAAATACGAAACAATATAAAGCTGTGGGGGGCTGCAAGCCTGTTGAAGGGCAAGATTAGTACTCAAAATTACCTTGGAAACTATAGAAACCCTCTGAAAAGAAGGGATACTGCTCAGCAAGAAATGGGGAAGATGCTAGAGGAAGGCAGGAAGGCTGCGTTGCACACCCAGGATGAGGAGTAGGCCGTGGTGGACCACCAGGCAGTGGTCCTTCAGGGACTGAAGATACATCTGACTGGTGGCCAAGGGGGACAATGGTCTCTATCAAACAACAGCACACTGCTGCTTTGGAAAAGACAACCCCTGTGTAGGAATGTGGTGTGGAAAACATGCAATATCGTTCTGCCCGCTTGCTCACTCTGCTTGGCGCTGACCAGGCCTCACCTGGGGTCCTGTGTGCTTCTCCAGACATCACCATTAAGTAAGGTTATGGACCAAATGCAGAACAATTTGCGTGACAGAGTTCTAGTATATATGCCCTGGGAAGGCAGTCTGGGGGTGTCAAAGGGTTTTGGCTCAGAGCAGGTTAAAACTAGACATGGAAATAGTCTTTAAATAGTTTGAAAAGCACCCATAAGTGAGTAGACTCTTCCCTTTGTCTGCTATGGAGAAGACAAGAAATAATAGACAGCAAGATACATTCAGGTTAGATATTAGGAAGCAATATTCAAGAAGAAAATCAGTTAAGCACGGGAATGGGCAGTTTCAGAAGACAGAAGGTTTTTATGACAATACTTGACAAGAGTGGTCAGGAATAGGATGGAGACAAGTGCCCCATCTTGGTGCAGAAGGAGGAACCTTGGGTTCCTTCTGCCTTTATTTTCCACGGTCACTCCCAGGCCAGCGTAACACCCCACACGGGTTGGGATGTTGCTGTTCTCAGCCTCTCTCTTCCAAAAGAGAAGCAGAAAAGTTCGAGCTTTGACTGACAATTCCTTCTGCCTCATAAATCCTCTTCCCCTGCCTGCCCTGCCACCTGCCTTTTTAACCCGAAGATATTTTCATTGGCAATACGATGCTGCTGGTACATCAAAGGTATTCCTGGCATTCCCCATCAAGGACATTCCTGGTGTCACCATCAAAGATAGGTGGCTGCCTTTTGCATCACATAGCATACGGACACAGTCATGGTCAACCTGACTTACCTAGAGGCTGCTCAATGTCCCGTCGGGTTTTGGGGGAGTAGAAGAAACCCCGCTCTCCACACACCAGGTAGAGAGCCTCAACCAAGTGGGAGCCACAGAGGTGCTGGTTGGCAGCCGCGTGGCTGATCCCAGGGCCAGAAAGAGCGAGAAGGGCCAGGAGAGGCAGCGACCGGATCCAGAGAGCCATGGTGAGGAGAATGAGGCCTAGGGGTAAGAAGCAGAGCAGACGCAGGGTGGGCTACAAGGGAGAAATAAGCTGCCATCAACCATCTTATGCCCTTTAGCTCCTTTGGACCTCGTAAAGAGGGAAAGAGAGTTTTATGCATCAGGCTCTGAAAGTCAGAGTAAATGCTGATTACAACCAGAAGTCCATCTCCATCCACCTGCTCTCATCATTCCTGGCCTCCCTGCTGTCTCCTCCTAAACTGCCAAACTAGACCCCAACACCTATATATGGAGTGGCCTTTCATAACACAGCCTTTGTGGGCATTTAAATGTGTAGGGTTAAAATACGTGGGCTTTTTCTAGCCAGTGCCTGTGTACACAGGCTCTGAGGCTGCAGTGCAAGCACCGATCTTGGACAGAAAAGCTCTGGAAAAACAGAGCTCAGCCCAGAGTAGGGGCATTTATTTTGGAAGAATCATCTTGCCGAGCCCTGTGGTGCACCTGCCCAGGAGAGCAGAGATCAGCAGACACCTTCAGAGGAGAAACCCATTCTGCCAAGTCAGAAAGGGCTGTTCTTTATGCTGTCCCAAAAACAACACAACATGCTCAAAGATCTGAGGAGACCTCATTTTCCTGGACTAGCAAGCCAGCACTTGTCACCAGCTGCTACATCCACTAAAGAAAACAGCTGCACACCCAGCTAGAAGCTAGACGGGAGGCAATCGGACTTACCTAAAGAAGAGGCAGCAAGCGATAGAGAGAAGTTTGCTCCTGGAGATGAAGACCTTTTGGTGGTAATTTCCCCATTCTTTCCCATATTTATATGCTTTACATTAGCCCAAGTGACACAGGGGCTAGTACAAGCCCCACCTTCTCAGTGACGCTCCCACCAAAATGTTTGCTGCTTGTGCACATTAATTTCCATCAATATGGCATCAACAGGCCTTGAAGTAAGTTAAGACAGAAGCAACAGTTTGCAGTTTCCATCTCATTTCAGCTGACCTGTTTTTGTTTCCCTGAAGCTCTGTGGTGAGCCATCAGCGACCCTTTTAGCGGGAGATAAAGGCGCTATTACAGCTGCAATGATTACTAATGACACTAATGCTGGCAATAGGCACTGCTGGCATTGGGGTGGCCAACAGCTGTTTCTGAAATGTAAAATTAAAGGCAAACAGGTTAATATGTTTGATTAATATCCCCTTGGAAAGTATGCAGCGATGGGACCGAGTTGTTGGTGTGACCACGCTGCAGTCAGGTGCCGGAGGAAGGAAAACACATTATTGCACGAAGGCTATCTGAGGTTCATGTTGAGAGACACGTGCCCTCCGCTTGGGCCGGGGGAGGAACAACGCCTGCTTTTCACAGGAGATGGCAGATATTTGTTTTAGCTCAGGTGGGGTCCCAAATCAGACCTCTTGAATTGTTGTGCTCCATGGTTGAGGGCAGCCAGAGCAGCCACCATGTTTAGTGTGAGCATTGCAGTGTGCCCCTGTTTTCTCATGTTTGTGCAAGTCAAAGCTGGCTCATCTGAGCTGGGCCTGTGATACTGATATATTTTCTGAGTGCACTTGCTGTGGTGGGCTATTGAAATTCAATATCCTGTAGGGGAAATTGGAGGTGGTTAACAGAAACCGGGAGATAGCTGGTCATCTCCACTCTGTCTGGTCCTTCTCAGGGAGACAAATTCTTATGGCCATGACCTCATAAATTCTCTGTCACTTCACTTTTCCTTCAGAAATTAAGTTACAAAAATACATTACATGGTCAGAACTCATCATTGAGAGGGAGAGCTTGGAAAAATGACTTGCATGTTAACCAGCGCAGGGGTGTCTCCTAATAGTAGACCGAAGAAGGGCTCCAGTGGAGTGAAGCCACTGGTTAGTCACGTCTCCAGTCCTGAAGGATGTGATTCCCAAATTCCAGAGGTGGGTTGTGGGAAGGGACCACTCTTTTTCTCTGCATTTCTGGTGATGGTGTGGTGAGTATGAAGAAAACAACAAAGCAGATCTGACTGGTACAGTACTCAAGTAGTGCCCACCGATCTAGCGGAGAGCCTGACACAGCTGAGATGTGTGATCCTTCACGATTCCAGTGTGTCCCAGCTCAGACACCATCTGCCTGAACTCTGTTGCCTGCTTAATTTAGAATACTCCCGATCCTCTGCACACAGTATAATTCAGAAGGAATTTCACCCAAATCAGCGGATAGCATGAGATTTGAACCAGACCCTCAATTTCTTGTGTTGCCAAAGCGATTCCTCCCAATGACTTCCACCTGCATGTAGGAAGTGGACCCCTGTCATGGCTTTGAGAGTGAAGTATCATATGTTTGCTAAAATGACTGTGACTGCAAAAAGGCTGGTGAAAAGTGTTAAATCTCCGGCGAGCACACATAAAGGGGACTCATTTGCTCAAATGGATGCGAGACAAGGTTATCGGTTACATCCCCTGCCATGTGGGTCTTTCATCCTCATGCTAATAAATCCAAGTTGTGATGCTCAACTACAGTTAATAGCATCTCTGCATGATGTGTAACACTATCTCTGTCTCCCTTCCCCTCAAAAAAAGATATTTGATGTACTTGAATGACCTAGTGCTCTATCCCTGAAGAGGGTCTCGGGTTTCAGGGAGACAGGAGTACTCAGACTCAGTCTCTCTACTAGGAAAAGATGAAGAATTAGTGGCTCCATAGGATAAAACCTGACATTTTATCACCTTGCCTCCAGAGCACTGAGCCCCCACCCAGCATCACACTAAGGGGCAATTTGCAAAGTTACCTAATGAATCCCCTTAGCGGTCATTTTTCTGTGTTCACAACATGCTGCGAGGCCCATTTCTGAAGACACCTCAGCCCAATGGCTGCCTTGGAAAGGCTCTGGAGCAAGGGGTTCCCCAGGTTAATCACACATTGAGATTTGTCATTTAGGGTTTTCCTTCTTGCGCTTTTGAATGCTACCTGAGCTCATCCTAACTTGTATTTATTTTATTGATGGTGGGAGTTTGTAAGAAGGCTCCTTTATCCACTATCTTCTGCCTTGTAGGTAGCTTCCCTGTTGGGCTTCCCTGGGGCAGGGCTTACCTTGTTGACGTTAAAAAAAAAAAAAAAAAAAGTCTCTTTTGTGCTGGGAGGGCCAAATTATTAGTCTGTTGCTTTTATTACACTTGGCCAACCAAATCCTGAAGGCAGCTTCGAAAAGCTCAGCCCAATTCTACAACATGCTGAAACAGGTGAAGGGCTGCTGATGCCTGAGTGTTCAGAAACCCCTCTTGGCTTGCTATGGTGTGGGTGCAAAATTAAGCTAGAAGATTTATTGGAAGGAAAAAAGATATTGCATTGGCTCAGACTTCAACTTTTCTGCAGAAATTTCCTAGTAGGATTTTTTTTCCCTTCTAAAATATGATAACTTTGATTATTTATTGGAAAGCTTTTTTTTTTTTTTTTAATACCATAAAAGGGCCTTTGGAATATGAAAAATGCTAGCAGTGATATAAACAGATATGAAATAGATATAAACTGTGGAAAGTTTTGTCTTAGGGTGGGAAAATCCCGTGTCAGCAGCCAATTGAGGGGGGCAAGAGGATCCCATTTCTCGATGGAAAATCTTTTTCTACAGCAAAATCTCAACGCACTCCTCCCAGACTGGACTTCCCCATGATTTCCACATGGTAAAGCAGAGATGGGACAAATATCCATCTGGCTGGATGACCTCCACTCAGCCCCAGCTCCTTAGCTCCACACTGGGCTAACTTGGCTGAAGGGTGGAAGCCTCTAGGTAGAAGTGGGTTGCTTCTGGCTCCTGCCCTTCGTGCTAAACCACCGCTGGACGTGACTTGAAGCCACCTCCCTTGCTCACATCCCCCCAACCCCAGGCAGTTGCATCAGTGGGAACCAGGTTTAGGCAATCCCTGGTGTCATGTAATCAAGTTTTACAGTCTGCTGCCAGCACAATAAAATCTTTACTACTGTAGATGTCTCGCATTTTCGAACCCTGTCCTGCAGAAATAACAAGCCCATTATGGGGGAACTAGTTAACGATTACAAGTTTGTGCAAGCTTTACTGAAAGCAAAGGTCAGCTTTGGAGGTGGACAGGTGCTCAGCAAGGAGCTGGGGTCCCCAAAACACTGGCCACCACTCCTGGGTGGCTTTGCCTTGTCCCTGTTGGTGGCTCCTTTGCAGTCCCCATCTGTAAGGTGAAGGAAAAGGAGGTGAAGGGCAGGGAGAGGAACCTGGCACCGAGGAGGGTGCTTAATTATGTGAATGCTTGCAACCAAATCCTACGATGCCTGCAGAGATACGTGGTGGCCCCATCATGCAGGTGGGGCAGCCGCTGTGGGCTCGGGGGGAGAAGAGGCTGCTATAGCAAAGGGTGAGGCTTATCTGGAGCCACACAATGAGAGATGCCCTTGCTTCAAAGAAACATTGTGCAAGCGGACAAGTGGGCTGCTCACTGGGATAAAAGTAATCCCAGCTCCTTCTATAAACTAATCTGGACAGCCATAATGGTGCAGGGCTCACGAGCTGTCCCCATCTCCCCTCCGGCCATGGGGCCCAAGGGAGATGCTCCTACCAGACTGCAGGTTTCACAATTTTCCAGGTTCTTCCAGGCCAGGGACGTTATCTCACAGCTTAGAGCACAAAGGGTTGATTCACGAAATGGAGGGTGTAACCCAAAGCCTAGTGTAACCAACCAGGCTTTTCCCATTGGCGTCCATCATCTTTGGGTTAACCTTTAACAGCCAAGGGGCTGCAGAAGAACTCAGAGAGGGTTGTGAGTACATCCTCACCTTTGGAGATGCATCTTGCTGGTAGAAGATGCTCCAGGGAGCCGCTCTGAAGCACCAGCAGCTTTCATTAGGAGACAGGAGTTTCCCATCTGTGATGCGGTTTTGAAGTCAGCTTCCTATAACTCAACCCTTCTGCCCACCCCACTATGCACCTCTCAGCAGTGAAACCCTGACTTTAGGCCAGCCTTGGACCCTCACCCAGGCAAAATGGTTTGGCTGCACCTCGCCAAGCCCCCTTGGCCTCTGCAAACCCAAACCTCACACAAGCACAGCCATCTGAGCAAAGCAGACTGAATTTAATGACCTTTAGTGTAAAGCTCTCAGAATCTTCCCAATCCATCTTGGGAAGGTTATATATAGAGATCAAAAACACAGGTACGCTCCTTTTAACCCTGTTAAAATATTACCGGACACAGACTTTTTGAGAAGGTAGAGGTGGAAATAGTTCCTAAGAGCTGCTAATAGTTCCTAGACACAGCTATTAGCAGAACAAATTGGTTTGTTTATCAATGAGGATGAGATGAAATCTGTGGCTATTAATGGCCCAAAAGTAATCCTTCGTGTAGATAGAGAAACATTAGAAGAGGTGATGACACCCTGCTAGAGGACAAGTAATGAAGAGCAAAAGCAGCAAATAAATTCCACAGAGCTGAGAAGGGCTGGATAAACAGCCTGATCAGCACCAATCCAAAAATACACATTTTCAGCACCATTACCACATCTGTCCTTCTTCGTGGATCAGAGTTGGGGAAGTCTGTGAGAGCAACCAAAAAGGATTTTGACTTGGTCCTCAGGAGATGACCATGAGAGGGGCCATGGAGTGCATCAGGGAGTTTTCTCCAGTGTCCACAGCTGTAGGCAGCAAAGTCTCGTGGTGCCACTGCCAGGGCATGCACAACAGACAGCAATAGGCAACACTTGGAAAGCAAAGACATGGACAACCTGGAGAAGCCTTTGATAAAACAGAGAAGGAGGAAAGCTGGTCCTCAGCCACCTTGCTGGAAAGCATGGGCAGGCCACCAGAGAGCAGCAGACATGGCAGAGAGTGACGGATGCTATAACCAGCCAACGCAGCAAGGTGGTAAAAGAGGAAAGAAAAAAAAATGAAGGGATGGTTTTGGATTTGTCCCCTGCTGTAAAGTGGTCCCACAGATTGAAAATAAAGTACCATGTCAGGTACGTCTGTGTTTTCTGCCACTGCTCATTTCTGCAGCTGTGAGTGCACCACGGACATCTGCCATAGCGTCCCTCATGATAAAATCGAGGTCTGTAAGTGATATTGTAAGAGGACGTTTAGGGACAGTGTGCTCATTCTCGCACAGCATTTTCTGCTGGGTTTCAGTAGGAAGCTTTGAAACCCCATTTTCTGGAACAAACTTCCTCCTTTCCCCTCACTCCCGCTTTGGGGCTCCCAGCTCTGATGCTATTAATTATCCCCAGCTAAGTGGATCATTTGGAGCACTTAAAGCTACTTTCAGGATTTGGAGGCACACCGGTAACCGGTCCGCGGGTTTGCCTAGGGGTTCCTAGACAAGGAGGTGTAAATCCTACTGATAAGGCTTGTTAGTGTTATGGGGCTGGGGAAGGGGAGGGTTGGAGACAGGCACATGGATCGCCGGGGCTGGGAGGGGTGAGCAGCCCCCTCCTCCTGCGGGGAGCCCCGCGGGCAGCCAGGGTCACGCTGATTTACGGCAGCAGAGGAACCGGGGCCGTTAATTCAAAGATGCCGCTTATCGGTGTTTGGAAAGCAAGCTCCGATCTGTTCGTTAGCGATTTGGCCTTTGCTGTAAATAGAGGGGCCCCTGTGCTTTGCTCTGACATTTTTGTCCTTATTATCTTGTCTCGGCCTCAGAGGGAGGTGGGAGAGTTATTTAAGGCTGACCTTAGTGGAAGGAAAATGAACAACTCCCTCTCCCCACCCTGTTTTTCTCTCTAAAGTCCCGAGTAACAACTGTTGCACTGAGCTATCTGTGTGAGATACTTAATCCTTCACCGTCCCTACAAATATTTTGTAGATCAATTCACCCTGCTGTGCCCAGAGAGCTGACAGAGAAAATAATCACAAAGACACCCAGTAGAACTAATGCCAGGAGTGAAAAATGGATTTTGCTTCATTATCTGTCAGGAAAATCAATGAGAATGGACCGTGACTGCGTCAGGGGCAGGAGCTCACCTCTAAGCATGTCCAGTCTTGCATCCCCATGGCTGACATCGAACTCACACCTGTGTTTTAAACGAGCTCCAGAACCAGTTGCTCTGTCCTAAGAGCATCACCTGTAGGAGCGTGTGATAGAGCAGGGGGATGTATTGTGGATATGGGGTCTGTGTGCTTGAAATTTAGACTTCAGAATTTAGCTTTGTAAGGCTCTCCGTTCAGAGAGATTCAGTCCAAAATATCTCCCAGTCAGTTTTCAAGATATTTCTGATCCTTTCTGATTTTGGCCATGCCATTTCTGATTTTGGCCATGCTGTGAAAGTGTCAAAAGGTTGGCTTTCCTCGAGAAAACTGCATTCCTCCCCCCCCCTCCCGAAAAAAGAAAGAAAAAAGAAATAAATATAATTAACAAGTGTACAAAAAATTAAAATGAATTCTTTACAGTGGAAAGTGCAGTACCTTGTCCAATCTCTGGGGAAAAATAATTGATTTGAGCTGTATTAGGAATACAAATGACAGCTCAGGTCAGCCACAGTCTTATCCAAATCAATTCCCATCTCCGGGGAATGGGGACGTGTGCATACCTGCCACTATAGGAACTGTAAATAATTGAGTTCTTCAGAGCAGTAGCATCACGGCACAAGAAGAAGGATTGGGTCCTGAGAGGGCGGATAGAGGTTCAAGCCCCAGATCTGCCACTTAGACGCTTCTTCCCAAAGCTGTTTAGGCATGTAATTACTTTTCAGGCTCTGTGCCTGGTCTGAGTCTCTCTGATTCTCTGCCTCCTTTTATCTGTCAGCCTCTTACAGGGACAAGAGCACTCCTCTACCTCCCAGGCGTGTAATGAAGATGAATTCATTACAGCTGTAACACTTTAATGAGCGCTATGAAGATACAGGGCATCCTCACAAGTCCTAAATGAGGGAACTCCCCCTCAGACGGTGCTGGGGTGCCTGGATGCATGGTCCAGACCCATGTCAGCAATGCATTAATCCACCTCTATCGCCTATTCTGGAAGGGATTTAACAGAAAAAGAGCCTGGCTTTCCTGTAAAAGCCAAGCTGGTAGCACTGTATGGAATTTGTTTCCTTAAACATAGGGATTACTCTGGAGTAGGAAATATTTATGTGGCCTTGGGCATCTCCTGTGGACTCCAGGGGCCATTCTGGTCCTTGGGTGCCCTGTGTCCCATCCACTACTCCCATGTGGATGCAGCAAAAAGTCATCTAAAATAGTTCCCATGCTTAAGCAAGCAGGATCCATCCATAATGGCTTTTAGGAAGGTGTTCAGTATATTTAGGACCAAGGTTGCCTAGCCCGGTCACTTGCAATCCAGACTCTGTTTTATGCCTGGGGAAAACATGAGGATCCCTGCTACCAGAGGGTAAATCAGTTATGTATTTTGTGATCACAGTGGATTATCTTCAGTTTTACCCAGTTCTTTTCCTCGAGCAACTTTTTGCAGTGAGGCACATAAAGCAGAAGTTGCCCATAACTCTGCATCTCCCTCTACAATCTCCTGGAGCTGGGGTCCCCCTTGTCCAACATAAACTTCAAAGAGGGTTGCATTCAGTGAGCTGCACAGAGCGGGCTCTGGCATAGGCAGAGAACTCATTTGCAACCTTCACTAAAGGCATCTTCCCAGTGTTGAAATAAATACTCCACTATTCACATTACTGGAACTAAACAGAAATAGTGGGAAACGCTGGGAGAGAAGGCACGTAGTGAAGGCAAGACCCCTGTTGTGTTACTATTTAAGAAAAGACCTCCCAACTACTGTTCTGTGCATAATTGTGCAATTAGTAATATCCTGGCAAAGAAAGGCTTAGATCAGCTCGTCCACAAACAAGGGATCATTTTCCACCTCTGAGTTCACATTCTACATGAGAGCAAGTTGCAGCCCTCCGGCCCCAGTGGGCCCCAGGCTGTATTTCATGCCCTGCCTGCAGGCTGGATGGCAGGCCTGGAGCTGGGAAGCAGAAGGACACAAGAGCCAAACTCGGGATGCTAGACCAGAAATATATTCTTTATTCTTAATATCATGTCAGCAGCAGCACAATTCCAAAATGAAAAATAAATCTGTGTCGTATTTCTTTATGCAGAGAGACAGAAAGACAGATCCATCCACAGCAGCAGCAGTGACAACAGCAGAGACCGCTCAGCAAGGCACTGGGATGCACTGGGACACACTGGAAGGGTATACTGGGGCCTGGCTCAGAGGAGGGCTTTTGTCCTGTCTTCCTCCCTTGCCTGCCCAGCCCATGCTCCATCTACCATCCCCTCGGCTTTCTCCTGGTCACTTTTTCATAGAGCTCACAGCCACATTTGGTGAGGCCAGGGGGAACAGCATGAAGGCTCCCATAACCCAACCCAAAGGACTTTTGTTTGGCTCTAAGCAGCCACATAATCCTGCACATCCGCTCCACTGTCAGGAAAAGGGAATTCACATCATATTTTGGTGGAGTGTGTGACTGGGGGACACATATGTCCTCACTAAAATCTTGTCTTCGGAGTGTCCTTGCTTAACGCTCCCAAAGCAACTCTAAACTCAGCCAGCCTTGTGCACAATACATAAGGGATACCTTAAGATGAAATTGAAAGCTTGGGAAAATTCTAACAGGACCCAGGGAAAAAAATAAAACTGGGAATAGCAGAGGGCTACAGGAAATCCCAACAATATCAGAGATTACATCATGGGCTGTGGGTGCCTCTCCTGGTGCTGCTCCAGCCCACAGGAAGCCGATGGGTGATACAAGCCAAATGTTCCCTGATACGGGAGAGCAGGGAGCGAGACTCGAGGATACGCCATCCCTGTTAGTGGGGCTGTTATGGGAAGCAGTAACAATAATCTGAGCTGGCTGAGCCAAGGCAACACCAAAATATCAACTGCTCCAGCATGGAAAACATGCTTTTAAAAGGGTCTATCAAATAACTTATAATAACTTTTGTCTTTAGAAAAGGAATACCATCTAGTGGCCCAAGAAGGCAGTAAGGAGATGCAATGGCAATTAGAGAAGCAGATGAATTTAGAAAAAGAGAGAAACTGCAGAAGTGGATAGATTAACATATATAGTGCCGTGTTTCACCCTGGAGCAAGGGAGAGCTCAAAAGGGACCTGATCATAGAAAAAGCAAAGCTAAAATTAGACACTCGTAAAAGCAGATTGGGATGCAAAAATTAAAAATAACTGCTGTATCAGCAGGAAGTGATGGAGAGAACTAGACTGGGAACCATCACAGGAAGATGATTTCAGGGATGATGCAAACAAATGGGAAAAGAAAGAGAAGTTGAGAATAGCAGCATATCCCACAACAACTTTGACTGCCATCCTGGGACTGGCAGGTGCAGCAGAACCAGCTGCTGTAGCTATTACAACGACAGGAGTGACTCCAAGGCAGGTAGCTGCAGATATTAAGCCTCTGAAAGAAAGCCCAGCTGTAGCACTTAGAGAAACTGCTTCAAATTTTGAATTCAATGGGAATTAAGAGGTTGGCTGATAAGAGCATGTATTCAACCAACCTTTACTCATCATACACTGGGCACCTTGATAAGCGCGTTTAACTAACTTGCCCAGCAGACAGGTAGGACAGGGGTGCAAGCAGCAGCATTAGCATTAATCCATGAGCTGGGGAAGATGGAGAGCCTTTAATGAGCTGATGGGAAGTTGCTGGAATATCAGCACGACCTGAGACCATGTGCCCACCCCAGCAGAGCACAGGTCATTCCATCACCCCTGGCAGCCACGATGTTGAGTCAGGCTCCTTGGACAGGGGATGAATTAGGAGAACTAGCGGCAAAAATGCACCCCTGCAATTCACAGCTAACTCCCATACGGCAAAATGCAGGGGAAGAACCAAATTATAGAGCTGCTTTCACATTAAGAAACAAAAAATATACTTTTACTTCCACCCCACAGGGCCGAGCACCTGCCCTGCTGCAAATGCTTGTGTTAGGAAAGCGTTTGAATGATAGTCTCCAGAGGACACAGAAAAGAAATTATCTTATCTGGATGATATTCTAGGGAGTGCAGCTACAGAAGAAGAGGTACAAGAAAGAAGTATATGAGTTTTAAAATTAATAGACCAAACGGGATTTAAAGTCGATTTGAACATGGCACAATTAATGCAATCTCAGGGTAACTGCTGGGGAATTGGAAGTGGTAAAACAAAAGATCAATGCTAGGAAGCTTAGACTTTCTGTGAAATAAAGACTCCCATTACTCAGTCCCAACTCCTAAAAGTGCTGGGAAGATTTAATTTCTTGTGGTGCCATATCCATAACATTGCTAGTACTATCAAAACATTATGAAAATTACAGTAGAAGAATCAGGAATGGAGCTGAAGGAAGGATCATGATGACATTTTACATAAAGTGAAAGAAGCTGCTTGAAAATCTCCTGCACTAGACACCTGGCTGAAGGAAAGTCATTCCTAATAAGAATTTCAGCACGAGCTGATTCTGTGGGAGCAGTACTGTCACAAAAAATAGTGAAGGAAAATGGGTACTAATACCCTATAGGTACCAAAATTTCCCTGGCCATGAGCAAGCCTGGTTTGGGCTGTGATGGTCCTCGAACCTTTCATCGTTTTAGTTGCATACTCTGTTCTTAACCACAAAGAGAAGAAATGGATTAAAATGTGACTGTCCTTTGAAAGGAAACCAGTAATAAACCAACGGTATTGTACACTCATAGGAGTTCTAAGGTTGAACAAGGAGGAAAAATAATTCGGGATACTGCTACTAGTGGAATGAAGGGACAAATAGTAGGGAAACTAGAGCAAGGATCATGCCAAGGAGCAAAAGCACAGGCTGTCATCAAAATCAGTAAAAGATATAAATCCAGTATGTCTCTACAGGTATCTACCATGTTGATAATGGCATAAGCTCCTGGATGCCTGATAGGGAGAAGGGTGATGGCAAGCAGTGGGACACCCACATAGAGAACTGGAGGTTTATTTTACGAGCCTAGAGGGAGGGTGGGAATCAAATATACATAAAGAATGTTAAAGCACATAAGAAGACTGAAATGAATGCTGAGAAATAATTTAATGAGCAAGCAGATAAATTGATTCCAAGTTTATTTACTGCAGCCCCAACCAGGAATCAGATAGAAGACAAAAAGGAATGAATACTGTGGCCAGCTGAATGACAGCAAATCATCTTAGACTGTCATAATTTTATATAAAGGGTACAGGGTACTCTAAAAAGAGTGCAAGGAATTTTTATTTGGCCCCAAACAAAGCAAGAGATGGAGGACATAAGTAAAAACTGCATAAGGTGTGCAATGATGTAATAGTGAACTAGTAAAAGAAAGCTGCCAACTCTACTGCATTAGCTAACAAAGGATGTTGGCAAATACTACAAATGGATCATGCAGTTAAGCTGTCAAACTAAAGGAAGGTATCAATATCTCTTTGTCACCATTAATATCTTTTCAGGAAGGTTTTGGGTTTTTCCCACTAAAAGGAATACAGCCACTGTAACTGTAAAAATCCTGCTGAAGATTGTCCATAGGTATGGAACAGCAGCTGATGTAGGATGAGATGAAGGAGGGGGTTTTGTAAGTGAAGCAACTCGAGTCCTAATGAGTAACCTGGGGATTAAGCAAAGATTGCCTATTCCCTATCACCTGCAATCCTCCAGACTGATAGAAAGAATGAGCCAGACTATTAAAAATAGACTAAAGATAATTGTAGGACGATGTCCAAAATGATGGGCTGAAAAATTACCCTTGATATTAGTAGAAAAGAAGCAGTGACATATCAGGGACTGGTTTACAACCCTTCCATATTTTGTTTGCCTAGCCTACTCCTTGGTGAACTGTGGCCAAGACTCTGAAACATTAGGGCAAGATGAGAAAGAAATCAAGGCTCAGAGGCAACATGGGAAAACAAGAAAGAAGAATAAAATTCATACATAGATTACGAAGTAAGGGGCCAAGTAATGTATCCAAAATTGGATATAACAAGCTTAGAGACAAAATGGAAGGGGACTTATTATGTTACTAATAGGATAAATCCTCTAAGATACTAAATAGACGAGGGCAATGGTAAATACAAATGGGCTCATGTTTCTCAGATGTCTCACTAAGGGGCCAAATCATTCTGGAATCAGTCATAAACGTGCCAAGAGCACAGACACAGAAAACCGCCCAGCGCCCAGCCTGCTCAGCACTCCCGGCATCATCCCAGCTCTCAGAAACAAGGGGGTGCCGCTCGCTTGTGCTCACACGCGTAACCACAGCAGATCTGTTTATGTGCCTGCATACTACTAGCTGGTGTATGCTTTAAGCTTTGCTTATTTTCTATTTTTGTAGGGCAACAGATTTTACTACAGCCCCACGAGCAAGCAGCAGCTGAGAGAGTCACGGTGCAGTGATGCAAACTCTGAAGTAAGGCGGAGGAGTTGAGGTCTCCGGCAGTTTGCAAGAATTTTTAACTTGGCTCCTCACTCCATATTAACAGCTTTGTTCTTTTTATACATTGCATTAATTAGAGACATTTAACAAGGCAGATAATGATTGTAAAGTGCCTTGGAGAATCAGAGGCGACCACCCTTAGACCTTTACAGATTTGGAGGCCAGATGAGCATCTTTTCTGTGGCATTATAGCTAACCCATGACCTAACCTGCCTTAGCCTCGCTTAGCTTGCTGCAGCTGCTTAATGTAATAGTAATAACTTAAGAACCCAAATTAAAAATTGTTACAGCTCTTAAGGGAACATTGAGAGTTACAGCTCAAGATCTGAATCCACACAGACTGGGAAATCATAGCTGAAGCTTTGGAAAAATGTTCTAAAATTACAATAACTGAATGAACTCAGTAGTTTTATTAATTTACGGGACAATCCTCGGAGGAGGAACAACTTGAGGAGAAGCAGCTAGACCTAATGCCAAGCTGCCAATTTCTGTAATGCTCTTTTAAGCAAGTGTGTGAGTGCTGGAGGAATTTAGGAAGGGTTCATATAAGAGGGGAAACAGAAAGGAAGGTTTTAATCAGGTGGGAGACAAATTATATGCTGTCAGCAACTAAGTAGTTAAAATTTGGGAGAACTGAGGGTCAAACCTATGTAAATGAAGGCCTGAAATAGGATAAAGTGTAATGAATTGTAAGCTATTATGACAGCTACAGTAGAGATAAACACTGAAGGGTAACGTTACTTTTAAGTGTTGGAGGATACCTGTTCAATAGCCCAATCCTAACCACTAAACCATGAGATTCTTTACAGAAAAAATGATAAAAATCCATGTAAGGCGGACAAGGATTCTGAAAGTTCATACAGAAATGTAACAACTGACGATATGAACAACTACAAGTAATTCCCCCCTCCCCTGTCCCCCCAGCTGTTTAGCTGCCTCCGCGCATCCCAAACTCAGCTCTGATACTGCACAGATGTATAACCTTGGGCCACACTTCTGAGCAAACCACTTGATTATGAGACAGTCTGCGAGAAGATAAGAAGGGCAGAAGCAGGGGGAGGAAAACTGAGAGCTTTGGGTCAAATCAAGCCATTTATATCAGGAGTGAAAGCTAGACGAAACTGGGTTTGAGCATCCTGACCAAGTTACCTTCCTCAGAAATGACAAACAGTAGAGTTGGTTGTGCACCTGAGTGACATCAGGTGACAGAGATATTAGGATATCTAAGAAGAAGGTGATGCTATGTTTGTGTAATACTGGGAAAGCGAAAGCGTGTGAAATTATCCCAAGGGACACGAGTGCAAGAACTGATAAACTCAAGACACCAAGGTTGCTCAAGGCCACCAGCATGCCTGAACATCAACAGCTGTGACTGCTATCTGCTGTGAGCCACAGCAGCTGGGCTCCTGAGCAGCTGTCTGTGATCTGCGTGTCCCCCTTGCTGGTCCCTTCATCAGGGAAATTGCAGCCCAGGTGGGCCTGTCAAGGTGAGAAGTGGGAGGCATTAAGGAGTCAATTGAAGCTGCAGAGCCTGACCCTGTTGATGGGAAAGGGGGCTTACAGGGTCCCAGGTGTGGGAGCTTTTAAAAGAGGGCTTGGAGGTGGTGCTTGTGCTGGGGAGGATGCAGGTAGGTTAGGGCTGCTCTGTGCCGGGCAGGTAGCTCCTGACTTAAGTCACTGGGGAGGTTCAAGGAGGCTCCAATGCTCGCCGCAGCCTCTGTGCAAGCAGCTGAGGGGAGGCTGGAAGCCCAGACTTTAAATTTAATGGAATTGGTTGAGGCAGAAAAGCTTTTAGTGGCATAGTGTTTCCCAAATACAGAGGGCTGCAGGAGGTGGTGGAGACCAGTGGTCCCTTGTGGAGTTGCTTTGGAGCTATAGAGTGGGTTAGTTTATTCTCTCAAATGGCAAAAAAAATAAAAATTAAAATTAAAAAAAAAAACTCTTATTTCTTTAATAAAGCTAGCTTTCAATAAAGCAGCTTTCCTCCTTTTCCTTACACAAGTCTTGACTTCAACTTTGCAGCTTGGTCTGTGCCAAGCCTCTCCCAGCAGTCCCTAAAAAGGCTGCCCCAGAAGCCAGCAGGCTTTGGGTCCATCCCTCTGCCCTCCTTTGAGCTGGCCCTGCATACCAAGGAGACAAACTCTTGGGGTAGCATGGTGACAGGCAGCAGTGCAAATGTGTGGAGAAAACAGGTAGGAGTAATGGCCTGGGAGCTAGGTGAGGGCATTTTGGGGCTGTGAGGGAAGAGGGGCAGGGAGGAGCCCAGTTCTCATATTAACTGATGACATTGAGTGCATTAATCAGCGAGTGCAGCTCATCCCTTACGCTTTCCAGGGAGTGGCGGATGGTCTGGGGACTGTCCAGCAGCTCGATGCTGTGGGTGTAGGGCTCGTATTTCACCGAGAAAGGCCGTTTGATGTGTGCCGCATAGCTCCTGCAAGGAAAGAAAGGGTGCAGAGGGCTTGGCATAAGAAATGAGTCCTGGAGCCTGGCTCCTACCCTCCTCTTCCTCCTCCCTATCACTGTTCACCCAGACAACAACAGGTTAATGCCTCCCTTAGGCAGAATATCTAGGTTAACATGAATTGTTTGGTTTCTCATTTTTCCAGCCTCATAGGGCTGTAGGGTTAGCTGAAATCACTCCTGTTCAGCAAGGGGGGCACTGAGTTTGTGGATTTCCTGGGGTGAAAAGCAAGGGTCTGCACCACGCTGGAGGGTGCACTGCGCTTATTCCCCTGTGGCTATCTCCATGCACTTTCTACTTTGTCTTTTTCTTTTTCAAAAATGCCAAGGAGATTTAGAGGCTAATTGGAGAGAAAATGTGTGGTATTATAGTATTAGATTCCTAAATCCTTTCTGACATTCGCTTATTTGCTAATCTCTGCACGGGGAGGGGATGACTGGCTGCAGGCCATGCTAAGGGTGGGACTGACAGGAGCAGCTCAGACCTGAGCAAGGGGATGGGAATGGCATCACCTGAGCTGTGTAGCTGAGCAAAGTTGAACTGTTTTGCACCCAAGGTCAACTGAAGCCTGAATCTCAGTGACAAGCTTGACTTTGCCTGATGCACCTCAAGAGCAAGATCTTGATACCTTTTTAAAAGAAGCACATGGCCCAGTGATCGTGAAGCTGATGGTGAAAAGAAATCAAGGGGAACGCTTCTCATGCTCAGCTCGGAGGCTAGCATGTGTATTCTTGAAGGTAGGCTTGTGTTTTTTCTTTACCTCTTGACATTGAATTGGGCATTTAAATGTGGGTGCTTGTGGCTAAAATCTGGTGCTGAAAAGGTCTGGGAAGATGTGGGGAGGCATGCTGGGGTAGGCGTGCTCGCTGCTGAGGCTTCACTGTTTTCCTCCTGAATTGCTTAGCTTAGGGTACCCTCTTGTGGCTGCTATGTGTCTGCACGAAGAGGGAAACGCATTGCTTTCTCCCATGGTTGTGTGTGCTGTGGGGAAGACTAACCGTGAATTACTGGGATTTAGGGTGAAAACCCCACTGTCTCAGGAGAAGACTGGGGGCCATATAGCCAAAGTTTGCAGGCTGGTGCTTGAGGGGGGCTGCTGTGCTGCAGGAAAGGGAAATGAGTGCAAGTGGAGGGGTTTTCTGCAAACCCACTTAGTTTGCTTCCTGAAAGATGTGGCTTATCTCACCCAGCTTATTAATGCTGTCACCTGCAGTGTTGCCTCTTAGCACAACTGCTTGGACTTCTTACCCCCTTCTTCTGCTGACGGTTAGAAACTTGCCTTCTAACACAAATGTTTTCGCCTGACACCTTGGTGAAGTGCTCAGGTCTCTGTGGGTGCCTGGAAGGGTTCTGTGGGTGCATGCCCACCCTGGAGAACTCTGGGAAAAGAGCTTTTCTTGAGGGGTAGTGTTGTTAATCAATCCCATGGTGGTAGCTGCCAGTAATGCAAATAATATGAACATTTTAATATTTTCACCTCATAGGGTAACATCTGTGTGGTCTGTAAAGAGGATTGTTTAAAGTGCCTGTCACTGCCAAAACCTTATAACCTAATCTTGATGAAGTGGTGTATTTTTCCCTTTTAAATGGAAGGAAATGACTCATGAGCCAACAGTTGGGTGTTTTTTTAAAGCAGCCTAGTGTGTGTGAGAGGATGGGCTCCCCAGGTGCTTGCTTTGGAGCAGCTGGACTCTGGGTTACATGAGTGGTGCAAGTGAGTGTCATAAAAGCAGAAGTTGAAATAGAGCAGTCCCTGCTACATTATTTATGTGAAATATCCCATTTACAGGACCTGCAGAGTCATGCATGTCATGTGGTGCTTAGTCTCAACCTATGTCCTCCCAAAGCTAAGGCAAAATGGTATAGACAGAAGTTTCCTCTGAGAGCTCAATGTGGCAGGACTGAGCTTTCCTCCTGTAATGATGGCTGAGAAAATGTTATTCTGATCTGACATCTCTGTGTAGAGCTGCCCTTGCAGCCTCCATCCTGTTTGCAGTCACTTGTGACAGGGAAACCATATTACACTAGTGGGATACTGTGTGGGGTCTGCTAACACATTAACCAGATGAGGAGGCAAAAGCTTCCTTTCCACCTATGGATAAAAATATCCGTGCCATGTAACTTGAGCTGCTAATGATGTCTGGGATTTTTCCTGGTTAAATGACAGGTGTAAGTTGTCCTGTGGCTGCTCAGAAAGAAACACTTCTCTGCCTCCTAAACTCAGAGAACAACACTGTTTTGAGCAGTTCTTCACATCTATACTAAAATTTTTACATGACCCAACATGCGTGTTTCATAGGGACACATGCTGATGGGATGCTCCTGTGTGGCTGGCCGGTTCCTCACCTGGCCTTCCTGCAGCAAGGAAGCAGGGGAGGTCCTGGGGGTGCTTTGGGTCTCTGATTTCTGGACCTGCCACTGTTATGTTGCTTGGCCTTCCTGGGAACTGGAGATGGTCTTTAACTCCTTTCTATGAGAACTAGGGAGCTAGGTTTGTCCTTTCTTTCACTCCCTCAGTCCTATCTCCATGAGTACCTCCCCCTCTGACCCACTCCTCCATATCTGAGCCCTCAAGACCAACACTTGGGCAAATCATACCACAGCTGGGCCCTGTGGCAAATTACTACAGGTGAAAAATGAGTGAATGCCTATTTAGGCCTAACTTTTTGAAACACCTAACTTTCTAGAGTGCTTCTGAGACCTTGAACTCAAAGTAGCCGAGGTGCCAAGCCCTGTTTTGATATTCTAGGTTTGTATCCCTGTTTAGGTCTCCCTCAGTGCCCAGTCCTACCTCAGTTTGTTTTTGGCATCGCTGAAGCTCTCAGATACGAAATACACAGGCTGGTAGTTCTGGTCCTGGTAGGGTTGAACAGCAGCAGCATCGGGGTCGAAGTCCCGCACCTCTGGTTCGTCTGACAAGGAGTGCTATGGAGACAGGCAGGAAATGCCAGCATAAAAAGAGGGGAACTGGGGAGGACATGCATGCTAGAGGTGGAGAACAGGTCAGATAAAGTCATTGCAGCTGTGCAGAGGAGGAAGGTGTTTGCAGTATAGGGTCTGGAGCAGAGAGGTAACTTGTTAGGAGACTTACTATGAGCTCCCCGTAAGATGACAGGAGCCCGGCCCCATAGGCTTTGACTATCCCATTCTGTCTGCAGAGCCCAAACTCCACTGTAAACCAGTAAAGCTGTGAAAGAAAAAGAAAAACACATGGGCAACACAGTTCTTCCTCTTCATCTCCCTGTCCCTTCTGAGCCCTTGTGTTGCAGCAAGGGTTTGGGGATGTTTGAAGGAATTGGTGTCTGACGTGGCCACCAAATGCACAGAGGAAAATATCCTGCTGCCATACCCTGCACCAATCCCTGCCAGAGTGCTAAGTGAAACTGCTGCCATGTCAGGACAGACATGGTGTCCTCAGGCTGGTCCCTGCATGCCTGGGCATCGCATGGTGCCCTTGGAGCAGGATGGGTCACCTTGCTGAGGCAGAGGAAGTGGATTTAATTTAATCCCATCCCAAAGGGTACCAGCAGTGCTGTCATTAGAAATATGATGCTTGATGATACTCTGGTGCCTGTGAAAATTGGGTTAATGTGCAAATGAGCTCTGCTGTTTAACTGATCTCTGCTCTACGTGGTCATCGTGAAAGAGGGCTGGGGACCCTAAGCTAACAAATGTGGGCACACCAGGCTGTACCAGTCCCCCCAGTACCACAGACATGCTGGTGGAGAGGTCAGGGCCTCCATGATGCTGAGAGAAAAACTTACAGTTGACAGTTTCTCAATTTCTTCATCAGTTGCTCCCAGAGATGCAAGACCAATGTCCTGGAAAGACAAGGGAAGGGGTAGACCTCAGGATAGATTTGCAGCAATAGGCTGTTGCTGTTGGGAAATTCCTGTCTACTTCATAGCCTGCTCTGCAGTTGAGGTCAGGGAATTTGTTCGCATTTTCCAGTGTTCCTGCTGGAACCATTTGTTTGAAATGCTGGTTTTGCACATTATTTTGTGGCCTCTTCCTTAACTCCTGCCTAGTGCCTCCTGACCCAGGCATTGTCCAGCTGCCCCACTGCACTTCCAGGCAAGTACCTCCATCCACTGTTTTTGGGATCCCCTTCCTTTACCACCAGCAAAACACTCCTTGCCCTCTTTTCCTCAAACCCACCTTTTCCTTGATGGTTACCAAAAGGGTGTGAATGAGGCTCTTACAGGTTGCTCAGTTTTTATTGCCTTGAGACAGCAGATATCAGTTCCCTGAACTGCCATGCATCTCCTGTGGGCTTGTTGTGTTCAGGTTAAATGTGCCCAGCTGCTGGTGCAGTAAAAACCCAGGTGAAGTCTGGAGAGGAGCAGCTCTCCTCCAGGCAACATCTTTGGACCCCTTTGCCAGAAGCATGCCACCGAGGTCAGTCTGGTGTCCCACCTAGTGCCTGGTGTTCTCGGGGTGAAGAAGCAGATGGCCACCTTACCTGAGAGAACTGGGCAAACGTCTTGTCGGCCAGCATCGGGACGTGCCCCAGCAGCTCATGACAGCAGTCCCTGCCATTGCCCAGGGGAAGGAGGAAAGCATGGTCAGCAGCAGATAGCTTGCCCATTAGGGAAGAGTGAAATGTTCATTGCTGGAGTACTCACGGCTCGGGGGAGTGCATGGGTGAGGACGCGTGGCGGATGTACTGCGTACACTGGAACACACGGAAAGCCAGGCTGGCGAGGAAGTCCCGTGCGGACAGCAGGCCGGCCACGGGCCGGAGCTGGAAGCCGGTCCTCTCTGAAACAGTGCATGTGGCCCTTGTGGTGGGGGTACAGCTCACAGGCTGTGCTCATATCCTGTGTTTTCAGCACTGAAAGCAAAATCTTCAGTGCTGGAAACTAATGGGCTTCTTCAGTGCCCAGACTGATGTTTGTGCTCCTACTGAGCAGCAACTTCTGCTTGTTAGGGGTCATTGATGGGCTTGGCCTTCAGGTGTAGCCCACCAGGTTTAGCTGCGGCCCCCACATCCTGGGGTCTAACCCTGTCCTCTGGGCCATGCACAAACCTCCACCAGCTCTTCTCCCACGTCTCAGCTCGTGCTCTCCTCCTTGTTTAATTTCCCCATCCTTGCTGTCACCACCAATCTGCAGCCCTGGCAGACCTAGAGCTCGGTCCCCTGGGCTTTCCTCTGCTCCATGCCAGGCTTGTACCCACCTTTCAGGAAGCGGGAGACCTCCTCCAGCTGGGGGATGTTGTTCTCATTGTAGCCACAGAATTTCTCCAGTAGATTAAAAGCTTCGAGGTACTCCTTGCAGGCATGGGTTGGATATAGGCTCTTCAGAGTGCTGTACACCTCCTTCCTTCAGGATGAGAGATGACACATTCAGTGGCTTGGCCACTCATGCCCTCTGCTTATATGCTGCCAAGTGCTCATGCCTCTAGATTTCTTGCTTTTACTTTCTGCACTGCTATGTCTGTCTCTTTGTATGTCTGTAGGTTTGCACGAATGTGTACACATATTCAAATGAGTCTGCAGTGTCGGTAGTCATGTCTGCACAGACCTACCTGCACTGACCTGAAGGTCAGAAGACCATATACAAGCTAGTAACTGGATATATATTAATATATTCCCTCTAAATTAGTTTCTGAAACTGCACTATGAAGACAGTCAATATAAGGGGGAGGTCACCTTGTTTAGGAGTCAGAGTACCCAGCAGGACTCCAAATTGATCTAACCGGCTCTTTGGTTAAGCTCCTCTGGAGGAAACTCCTGCAGTTTGCGGAGTGAATGTGGTTTTGGTACAGCCCCAGGAGAGAAGGAGACAGAGCATCACTGTTTTAGAGACAGCTTGCTCTCCTGCATGCAGTCCCTACCATCTAAAAAAATAAAAAACTTGCAACATGTTAGTGGCTTTTACAACAAATCATTAAGTAGGATATTTATGCTCCTGGTACTTTTTTTCAAAATATCACACCAGAACAATTTAGGTTTCAATTCCTAGCCTTTGGTGTTGAAGCCATTAAAGGCTGTGGGTTAAACCAGTGCTCACCAGGTAGCGATCTCCTCTGCTGTGTACTCCACGTGAGGGATTGGGTCCCCGCTGCAAGGCAAGCACACCATTACTGACAGCAGCAGGGCATGAGGCAGGCTGCTCTCCCCATTGAGAAGGAAGCCCCTTGGAGAAGCTCTGTATGATGTTGATTAATCTTCTTTAAACCAAACCAAGTGACAGGGAGGACAAGCCTCTGGTAATGGGTCATTTGCAACAAACGGGTGCAACAAATACAGACAGAGAAAAGCATTAGTTCAACCAGAGGTTATAAATAAACAAGGGATGAGCAAAAGCTTAGCTGGACTAGGATTTTCCAGCCCAAATGTTTTTTTACTAGAAAAATGGGAAACCTTTTGTGAGAAATTAATTTTGTGTGCCTGAGCTACAGGGAGCTGATGGCTGGGGAAATGAATCAGTGGGTGGGAAATAAAAGCAGATAATAAGGAAAACTAAATGTATTTGAACTGCAGAAAAATGTATTGTCAGTGAGATTAAAGGCAGCAAGAAAAATGAATCTTAGCAATATTATAAATGGGAACTGAAGACTGACACTTGCCTTTTCTACTTCATAATTAACAATTGTATTTCCTAAATCCTTCCATTCTGTATTTAAACATATGAGATATTCACATATGACAGAGATAAAGTATAGTTTCTGTTCCATTCACAGCCTGAAGGGATGTTACACAGCAGACTGTGAATGCTAACCTGCAGACTAGATTCAAGAGAAGGCATACTAAATGTTTGCATTATCTTAGGAGAGCATTTTTCTTGGGTGCCTCAGGGCATCGTTGCTGGCACAGTGACTTTCCATGCATTTAGTATTAGTACAGGACAAAAATATCAATGGGTGTACTCTGGACTTCAAATTTGCAATAAACATGAAACCAAACAGAGCAGTAAGTTGTGCTGGGATACATCAGTTGCATAGGTAGCTGAAAGAAGGGGACCCAGATAATTTCCACAGCCTGCTTTCAGCATGGCTCTCTACAGGAATCTACATTTAAAGTCCTGCTTAGAGAGTGGGACATTACAGTGGAAGTCAGCACTACTGAGTAGGATCTAGGGAATACTTTACAAACCCAACTGAATATTAGAGCTGACTGATGTTGTAGCAAAAATATTGAGAGCTATCACTGCATACATCAGAACAAAAGTATTAAGTAGGAGTACAAGAGATGGTCTTAATTCTATAGAAGACAATGATGAGGTCATTACTGGAATCTACTTAATTTATCAGAGGCAGTTAAGAGGCAAACCTCTTAAGATTCTATAAATGCCAGCACAGCAAAAAAAAAAAAAAAAAGTCTGATAGCAGAATTCCATCTGGCAGTTGAAAGACTACTAGGTAGTATGTAGAAAGAAGTATGATCCACTGGGTGAAAGCTAAAGCTACCAAAGATCATTTTGCACTTAAAATATTAAATGTTAAATAATTAAAAAAAAAAATTCTTCCATAGCCAGGATAATAAGCCATGGGAACAAATTTTCTAGGCATGTGGTATATTTTTCGGTATGTGAAACTTTGAAGTTGAGACTAGATATTCTGAAAGAGATGCTACGTTTCAAAACGAAGTTAGAGATCTGATGGAATTATGAGCAGCTTTTGTTATGCAGGAGGTGTATTCTGGCTTTATTCATGTATGAATTAAGGACTGCAGACATTTTTAAATTAGGAAGAAACTGAAATGCATGGAGAAAAACACATGAGGAGCTGGCAAGGCTGAATGGAGGACAAAACAAGAAGTCTCATGCAAGTAGCATAAAGAGTTCCCAATAGGCTGCATTGTCATGGTGTTATTTCTATATGGATGCAAGGAAAGACTTACTGCTTATAGTGAAAAGCGATTTCTGCTATTGATTTCCTCCTCTGGCGGTATACTTGGTCAGAGTAGCCCTGGGATGACAAATAGGAACAGAGACATGATTTTTAATCAGTTACTAAATTTTTAACCCAATAACATTTATCACTGGCTGGAGCAAATTCTCTTGTGGTGGTGGTTGCACTACAGTTCCGCAACCAGCTGCATCAATGGTTGTTCTTCAGCCCCTTCCTTCTGAGGGATGGCTCAGAATTCAAATGCAAAGATGTGCCTGTGCAGACTAACTCACCGGGTGATCCAGGTCCAAGTCAGGGTCAAATTTAGTGACCAGATGGTGACACTTGTCCAATTCATAGATCTTTCTGGGAAACCAGTGAACTGTGGGGAAAGAGAAGGAGGAAAAACTGACTGGAAATGGAAGATGGATATGGGACTCAATGGAGAAGTGTGCAAGGAGGTGACCCTGAGGCAGCTGCCTTTTATATATCAAATATTAATATCAAATATTTTGTAAGTTTCTTACATTTGTCTTCCTTAGTGGTCCTCACATCATCTGCTACCCTCTTGATGGAGCTAATGAAAGTATTGAGGTCAGAGCTGTGGACTTCACAGCGCACAAAATACTCCAATTCAGCGGTCCCTTCACGGGGCTTTCGGCTCAGTCTTGTCTCCAGGTGGTGAATTTTAGCTTCAAATGTCTTGTAGAACAGGGAGAAAGAGAACAAAAACATTAAACAAGTCTGTAACACATGAAACACCTACTGGTACTCTCCAAAGATGTGTGTGTGTGGGGAGGTCCCCATTGTCCTTTTTATTTTTTTAACTGAGGTAAACACTTACCTATTAATTCCATGGGTTTTGTTTCTGGACAGACAATCAGTTGGGCTGGTCAGTGATTTACCAGCAGAAAACTTTCACAGTGGCAGAGGAAATTGGATCAAGAGGGCAAATCGACAGAGCCAAAAGCCAACTCCTATGATCCCCTTTTCCTTCAGTCTCCTAAATTTGGGGGCGCTGATGTAGGAGGGGCAGGCTCAGGCAGGCTTGGGGTGCTGGCCGTGGTGCTGAACCGCAGCTGCCTGGGCCGGCCCATGATGGAGATGGAGGTCCCCGTGCCTACATCACAAATGTTTGACTATCTCACTGCTGCTTAATGCCCCACATCAGAAGAGTCTGGCTTCACTCTTGCCAATAGTTGTTGATATGAAGACGCCTGTGAAACTCATATCTCAATGCTGAAATGATCAAAAGGGTAAGAGAAACTGATTTGTTCTGTTCGTTTATTTTGTAAGGGTTCTTGAGGAGCAGAGGAAGAGTTTGAAGAACATTTGTTCTGCCTACATCCAGCTATATGCTGAGCTCTGTCCAGACTCTAGTACTGTTAATGTGGGGCTCTATCAGAACTGAATTCACTCAAAGAATGAGACAAAACAGTCTATAGTTTTCTGAAGGGCCCTAGTAGGTTTTTCTGGATATTATCTTCAGCTCTGTGAAAACTGTTAGTATAAGCCCAAGTCCCTGCAATGACCCAACCTTTCCAATGTCTCTGGGAGACCTGTGGTAGAAGAAAGGACACAATTTCTTTTGTTAATTAGAGGTAGAAAGATGAGAGGGAACAGATGCAATGCCACAGGTAAATTAAATTTAGGATTGTGTTTTTGAATGTATCTACCAACTACACTATTACATTGTCCCCTCAACAATCAATACCTTTGCATTAATCTGACAGCTGTGATTGCATTACCTATGCTTTGGCTGCATGTAACACATACAGCAGAGTGAAACCAGCTTCCCTGCAGCCTGGTTCATGATGAGGCAAATGTCATTATGCCCATCTGCTTTCATATCTTGTACCTGCATTGCCAGAGGGATCTAGGAAATGAATCTTTCTCTGTTGTGGCTTGACATGCTTGACTTTTTATTATCTTTAAAGCTCTCTCTGTGACAAGCTCAAAGAGCTTTTTTACCAGGAGAGATCTTTATGTAGCAAGTAATTTGCATGAGAAAGAAACAATATTTGGACATAAACTGCCCCTACTTCTTGCTTTACATTTAAAAATTGTTTAAATTATAGATGCACTGTAACAAAATCTACCAACTACAAGAACCTATACTTCCATGTTTCATACCCTCTAAGCGGTGTGTTACATTTGAGATGTTACACTGATGAATCTTTCATGCCTTCTCTGGCAGCTCTGAACTTCTCTTAGGAAGGAGACCCAGCCATGGCAATGCCAAGACTGTTTTCTCATAGGCGTATGTTACAGATTCTTTTGGTCTTAAGACAAGAATCATATGTTGCACAAAAAACTTTTCTCGAAACAGTCTTTGTAGAGAAGATGCAAGATGCTTTGTAATGGTTGAAGATCTGAAGCACTTTTCACAAAAATGTCAGAGGTAGCGCTGCATGCTCTATAGCCAGAATGTCCTCTGATTAAGGGGAAATGCGTATCCCCCAAATATAATTGTTGTGTAGTGGTTGGCTATATGGTGTTGCTTATGGTCTGGTTTTATCCCAGAAATGGTTGCATTTTGTGATGGAGAAAGTGTTTTATAGTAATGTATATCAATATATGAGCTAGCAGCGTGCCTTTGTGATGACCAAGGCCAGCCACATACTGAAGTGTAGTAACAAGACTGTAGAAAACAGGTCAAGGGAAGTGATTCCTCCTCTCTATCTGGGATGAGGGACACTACATCTGGAGTGCTGTGTCTCATAGAAGAAAGGCATTGATGTGCTGTAACAGGTATAGTGGAGGGATGCCAAGGTGTACAGGTGTCTGGAGCACAGTGTTATATGAAGAAAGAGGAAGGGAATTGGATTTGCTCAGGCTTAAAAAGTGAAGGTTCAGGGGAGAGATTGCTGTGTACTAGTACCTGGTGGGAGGGTGTAAAGAAGACAGAGCCAGGGTCATTTTAAAAGTGCATGACAGGAGGACAAGAGGCAATGCACACAAACTGAAAGCAAATTCATTGGGGGGAAAAAAAAAGACAAAAAACCAACAGCACACGGGGGTTTGCAAGGATGCTATGGAATCTCTGCTTTGGTGATACTCAAAATGCAACAAACATGGCCCTGAGAAATCTGCTGCAACCAGACCTGCTCTGAGCAGAAGTTTGGACCAGAGACCCCTGGATGTCCCTTACAACCCACGTGACTGATTAATAGGAACAAATTGTCCTCTCCTCTCTGCTGAAGTTAATGAGATTAAACTACCATAGATAAAACATAGCTCAGACCCTAAGTTTGCAAAACACTTTTGATCCTTTCTGGATGATAATGCACTATATAAATGTAAATTGTCATGTTTTGGTTCCTGTTCAAATAGCCAGGGCTTATCTCAGTCTTTTCATTCGTGGTACTGAGATCCTAGATAACAGAAGATTATATTGCTGGCTAGGGGGAAAATAAAGCTCAACAAGTTAAGAGTTTCCCTTGATGTTAAAGCCATTTACAGGCTGCACCTCTGTGGGGGAACCAACCTTTACCACACAAATCAGAGACTAACAAAGCCTTGACCCAGGTGCTGAGCAGTACTGCAGAAGGGGGACCTACTCTGTAACCATGCAGGGCACACAGCATGTTTTGAATGTGGAATCAGAGCCCTGTGCATGAAGCTGAAGTGCTGAGCAGTAGAGGGGGCTGTCAGTATGCTACAAGCAATGTGGGTGTGGATTGTGGGTGTCAAGTTGTGTGGCTGACTCCAGTAATTAAGCAAAATCCAGCCCAGAGTGTTATAAAAGCACTAAAGTGCAGAGGTAGGGCTCATTCCTAGTGCGAGCATGCTAGGGCATGAGTGAAGCATGACTGTGGGGAGATGATGCAGACAATTAACTTGTAACTTGCAGTTGTCAGACCCAGTCTGAATTGTCTTTGGTAGACTCAAGTGTTATTTCCCACAGAACCGCCATGAAAAGTATAGTGTGTTCCTCAAGGCCAGTGAAACCAGTTAGGGACTCACCTCAAACACCTTGAGTGCTCGGGACAGTGGTGATGTTTTGGCTCCCTTGAGCATGAAGAAGAGGTTCAGCATGGCTCTCCCATCCTTCTCCTCAAAGACAATGGTCTCTGTGGACTCTGCGGCATCAGTGGCTGCGGCTGCAGCCTCTCTTTCCTTCCTGGCATCCTCGATGAGGCTTTGACGTCTACCGATGAACCGTGGAGACTGGAGGCAGAACAGAAAAAAATAACACTTCTAATAGAGCTAGAGGGGATCAGAGGTGACCCCAGTAGCTGGGTGAGATGTGAGCAAGGTGTCTGTACAGGGGAAGATGGGGAAGGTTGTGCTGACTTGCCCAACTTTGCAGAGGAAGGTTTGAGGAGGAGGACCGAGGCATTAGGAGTGAACTCAGGAATGTGGAGCTTTGGGGAAAATCTGTGCAAAATATGCTTGTGGTATGACTAAAGTGGGCTTCTCCCCTCAACTTCCATAGCAAAAGCTTTCAATATTTTTCAAAAACTAAAAATCAGAAACAATCTTGCATGCTTTTCAAGTGTCTGATGAAGTGAAGGGGAGAGGTGTTAGATAAACATGAAGCCATTTGAGAAAAAGACACTGAGGGACAGCTGAAGCCCACAGCTGTGCCCTTGCTGCTTGCACACCCCCAGCTGCACTGAAACACACATCCCACAGCCATTTTCTGATGAAAATATCTGGAAAATAGCTTCTGCTAAACAAGGAATGCCTTACCTATCTTGTGAAATTTTTGAGGTCTTCCTTTGAAAAGCATAGCCTGCTCAGCTACTAAGTCTGTTTTCTCTCTAATTTTCAAAGCCCAACACGATGTTTCCTCTGAAAACCTTCTTGGATGCTTTAAGCTGACATAAACCTGGCTTCAGGGCTACCCTGACATTTGAAATACAGCCTGGAAAACACAGCACCTCTAGCCATCAGCCCACGAGCTTCTCCACAGCCCCTTTTTTTTTTTTTTAATAAAGACACCCCTCTGGAATAATATTTGCTGATCCTCAACCACTTTATTCCTTGCAGCACTGAGAAATATTGTCTAACAAATAAGTACATATTGCCACTTGTCTAAATTGGCAGTATTCGTGCCCAAAGAGAGAAGAGATCTAATAAATATCCTGGGCTGTAACTTTAACTTTTAAGAGCTTGCGAATATGTGTTCAGCTTTAAGCGTGTGTTTTACATTGATACCACGCTTAAAGCTAAGCTGCTGTTTGCTTTCAGGTGCCTGCAATAAGCAGGGCAAACAGTCTTGTGCTAGCCCCAGGATCTGCGCTCTGCAGCTATCCAGAATGCTTTAGCTACGGAAGTTTTATTGCATTGTGCCCCAAGGTGCAATATGATTTTTCCTCTGGGATGGAGAGGGGCAGAGGAGGGGAGCCAGACCCGCCCCCCCCCCCCCCCCCCCCCGGCCGTTTAGGCTGTAAATCAGCCTAAAAAAAGGCACTGAAAGGTTTGGTGGTGTGAGAACCTGTGTCACTGGCAGGCAGGAGCAGGGGGTCCAGTCTCTGTTGAGGGGTCCTGGGAGCTGCTTAGCTCTACACCAGCATGGTTTGGGTGGGGAAGTTTAAAAAAGAATAGAAAAATATGACCAAGGCTGGATTTTGTTAGGGAGAAGAGCAGCAGGGTGGTGAGGGGTCTGTCTGCCTGCTGCCTGGTTGTGTGCTTTCCCTCTCAACATTGTCTCCACTGCCTCTCACGTTTGTGCTCATCAGGGAAATATCTCCTTTTGGGAGGGGATTTAGGCATTTTTGCATATAAAGTACCCAAACTGATCTGTCGTGGTAAATGCCTTCCATTCTTTGGAAGGTGTTATTATGTAGTATTTCCAAGTTTCCCCACGGAGTAGCTCCCTGCATACCTATCCAGCTACAATAATAAGTTTAATTTTTTTTTGTAAAACATTTACCTGTCTGGGGCTAGAGTCTGATGTCATTCACTTCGTACAAAGGAGTACTTAGTTTTTACTTTGAAATTGCTGCTGGTCTGAGTGTCCAGCCTGAGAATAACCATTAAAAATACAATGCTCTGAATTAAAGCATTTGGGCTCATTGTTTGCAACAGTCCTGGGCAATCCTTCCTGCACTTTGGCATATAGCTGCCATCTGCTTGAACACTGCAACCAAAGCCCTGCTGCAGCTACAAGGTGTCTTGTAAAAACGTATTAGCAGTAGAAAATCTAAATATACAACAGAAAGACTTTCAACAGGGTGAGTTTTATCTCTGGCTGGCACAGCTGATGTGTGAAACACCTTCTGGTGTGGAAGAGTTCTGGGATTGCAAAGCTCAGAGGGGAGACAGATCTGCTGGAGCTGACGTGGTGGTGGGCAGGGGCTGGGTGGCCAATGGCCTGAGGACTCCATGAAGGCTGGGGACGTGCTGTCACATATAAGTGCAGAGCCATGCCCCTCACTTGATACAAACCAGCAGAATAAACCATAGGATCATGGCAATCTCCTAAGCTAGGCAAGAGGGCTTTCGATTTTTTTTTTAATTTGGTTTTTGGCTTTTTTTTTAATTTGGTTTTGCTGCTCTGAGAATCTCTATTCAAAGAAGGGGTGCTGAGGTCTTATGTCTGCTCTGGGCTGGAGGAGGCACTCATCCAGGTGGCTGCGCTCCTGCCTGTGCACCCAGTGAACCTAGATTCCTGCAGCCCCTTGCTCAGTGCCCTGCTTCCCACCAAACACGTTGCAGCAGCCCAGCCTGCCCGATAACCAGGCAGCAGCCAGTGTCTCGAGTACTGATTTGACAAAGCAGCCTGGAATATCCCCATTTTCAAAGAACCATACGAGCATTTGTTATTTTGCCAGGGTGAAAATGGCTGTACGAGACAGAAGCCTTCCCCAGTTTTCATCTATTAGAGAAATAGAGCTTACCTCTTTGTTTGCTAAATGTTTTCCTTCCTTTCTGACATGCCACATGCTCCAAAACATGTTTTGCTACCTCCACCGTGTTTCCTCCCACCATGCATCCCAGGGGTGTCCCCTCCCTGTGCCATTAAGGGCCACCCACAGCCTGGCCATGTCCCTGACCTGCAGGGCTGTCCCATGCCACCAGTCTCCATCCTTTCCCTGGGGTCCCAGCCATTTGGGTTAGGTGGGGATTGTCCCTACAGACTGTCCAAGGGGTTCACCAGAATTTGGTTTTTAAAGGCACATGGCAGCCCAGCGGGATGTTTTCCTCTCCTTTCCCTTACACCTGTAGCTTTGGTGTGTGCAGAAGTATTCCCCGAGGTAAAACCAGGGCCCTAAATCAATCCAGGGAGGAGCATGAATAGAAACAGGGGAAGGATATATTGGGACAGAGCAGCTGCAAACAAACGGAGCAAATTGCCTGTGCCTTGCATGTAGCCCAAAATAAAAGGCACTCTTTTTCATTAAGCTATAACAGGTGAAATCTGTGCAATTTATTGCCTTGCAATCAGCAAGAGCATTAAAGTTTTCAAATTGCATTACACATTGGTGATACCTTGTTACTCCTGCCTTAGGTCTAGAGGTTTTTTAAGTTGCTTTTGGTTGCAAGGGGGTAGAAGTATGTTCGTTTGAGCTTTCATCCCCCTAAATCTTTGCATTTCACACGTACCAATATGTAGAGAGGAGCATGTGGGTAATTTTCTTCTGCCAGCCTGGAGCCAGGGCTGGGGTAAGCCCCCCACTGACAGCATTGGCCTCTCTATCCCTGCCTGCCACTGCCTACAGTTAGAGGAGAGGCTGCACTGTTCGGGGGTGGGGGGGGAAGAAGTGGGGTAGGGTTGTCTTACCATGATGGCCTCGGCTTGCTTGGAGTCCAGCTCTGACACCGCCCTGCGGAAGCCTTTGGCTGCAGAGGTGGAGATGTTGGGGGTTGGCATCTTCGCTCTGCCACGAGCTCTGCTCTCTGCTTTTCAGCTCCTTGCCAGCTTTTTATAGGGCAAGGCTGACGTCAAAGACTTTCAAATCTTCCCCCCACCCCGTCACCCCCCCCATCACCACCTCCCTCCTTTCTCCCCCTCGGGCTGAGAGGAGGAGGGGACGTAAAGGAGAGAAACGTTTGTGTCCCATTAAATCTAATTGCCACAAAGATTGCAGACACCCTGCATTCGCAGACCTGCTGCTCCCCCCACTTGTTCCGCTGTGCCCAAAAGATTTCTGCTCCATTTTCCGTCCCCCCACTTCCCTTTCTTCTGGTGGAGTTCGTTCTCGTGCCACATTTCACTGCTGCACATTTACTTCCCCAGCTTGGGCGTTGTGTGAAAGGATTTTGATCTGTGAAAGGACAAAATAAAAGGAACAAAGAGATGCAGCCTTTTATTTTCTCCTTGTTTGCTTGTGAGAAAAGCTTCAGAGAGAAAAAAAAAAAAACACCTGTCAATCCTGCCTTCCCGATGGCTTTGCTCCTTTTGCTGTAATTTTCCAGAGGCCAAATACCCAAATGGGTGAGGACCTCTGGGACTATGGCAGTGGGTGGCACCTCAGGACCTAACCTGAGGATCTTGTTCTGCTGAGTGCAGGAGGGGTCCTTTCCCCCCGTGGGATCCACAGCAGCTCTCTGGCACCAAAGAAATGTTGTCCTGCTCTGTGTGAGCCACCACAGCATTGGGGACAGGCTGTCCAAAGCCCCTGCGGCAGGGAAACCAGTCGGGTTTCCCTGGATGCTTGGTGGCGAGCATGCCTTGGAAGTTGTCTGCTGAGGGCACCTGGTGCCTTCATTGGCGTGGAAGCTGGGTTTGTGCCACCTCCTGTGAACACCAGGGCGCAGATCAGCCCCACCAAGGCAACTGGGGAAGCCCCCAGAGCCTGGAGGTTGGTAGATGCTGGAGCCTGAGTGAGCAATTGGCAGCAGCTAAAATTTTGACCCAGTTCTGAGCCAAAATTAATTCTGACTTGGGTCAAGCAGCTTGTCTTGTTACGGGTGCTGAGGACACTGCTGTTGGTTACAGTGGGAACCAGAAGAAGGAGCTGAGCATCCTTCGAGCTCCTCTCCCACAGCAGGGACACCCTGCTGTTAGTGCTTCCTTGTATACCTTGGTAGGTCTCATGAAAATACAAGACTTTAAAGCAAACCCAAACCATATCAGTAAGCTATGAAGGCTGGCAGTAAAAAGAAGCAACTACAGAGGAGGCTGCAAAAGTAAAACTGATATATCCTTCATGTTATACATGAACAAAGAGCACCCACTGGGGATTCTGGAGCTCCATTAGTTTGTACATGCTCTACTCCCCCGCAAGGAAGCATATAAAGGAAGTGAGGAGGATGCCTTTTCCAGCCACTGCCTGTTTGCTTTGCTGGAGAAGTTGTCTTATGCAGATTTACAGCCACACCAAGCAATTTCATGCCATCGGGGTGTTAAATGGCTTGGGATGAAGTTGCAAAGATACTAAGGAAAGCCATAGTTAGGCTAAGTACTGAAGAAATGTATGATTAAAACTATTCAGACTTTTCCACCTTTATAGTATGAAAGTTTTACAGTGAAAAGCCTTTCCAAGATTGGGCCAACCTGTTTAGGAAAGAAAAGGGGACTTGGGTAGGAGGAGAGAGTTACAGTATTTGTATTTGAATATTTTTGTCTGGATAAACTCTTCTAACTTGCGCAATGCTTTAAAACAACACATTGAATTCAGAATTTCGGTATTTTTGGTTTGTGGTTTTCAGTTCAAATTCAGGAAAACACAGGTTTCAAAATATTTCCTTCATACTGTTTTCTTACCTTAAAATCAGAAAGAACAACCATTTTGATAGACCTTTTATTGTTGGTAACTGACTTAGCTTAAAGGTCTTTTTAGAATAGCATTTGCCAAGGATGATAAACCTAAAATCGGCCATCAAAGCAAGTTCCACTTATTCAAATTTGTAATCAAGCTGCTGAAAGGATAGCCTTAAAATGTCAGTTCATGTGAAGAATTGAGAAAATTGGTGAAGTACTTTAACAAATATGGGAACAGAGCAAGCCAGTCAGCCTTCCTGCAGGCTGCAACATACTCAGAGATCACATATGAGGGCTCTTCTGACAAACAGGGGCTTTAAAAAGAGCTGATAATATCAGGGAAGTTTTCAAGACTAATGTACAAATAGATGGGATTACTTTGAATATATTTTCTGATTTCCTTTTGTTTCATTACATATTGTTTCTCTCCTTGTAAAATCCAGCACTCTATCTAAACCCATCAGTTCTTCTACTTAGTTCATCTCAAAGCTCTTGATTTTTAATCCCTCTCCTTTACAGAGATGATAAATTAGGCATGCAACTCTTCTGTAAGCCCTGCTAAGCTATCTCCCCTTCTCTGTCTGGTGACGAGAGCCCCGCACTGTTTGGAAAAGCTTTCCAGCACAGAGACAAAGTGAAGTCCTGCTCCCTTACTGTGGGAGCTGGAGAGAGCTCCGTGCATCAGCCTGTAGCTGTATGTAATCATAAAACAGCGTGTAATGCAACAGGTCTTGGTATGAGTCGCATGGGGAAGCAGTGGCAAAAGGCAATGACAGCCCAGCCTGCTGGGGGGGCTCTCTGGTGGCCGAGGGATCTGCAAGAGCAGGGTCTGAGGTGCAGAAGTGGCCCCCTGAGGGCCAAAGAAAGGGACCGTGTCTGCCCACGGGAGGGCAAGCTGCCACCTCCCATCACAACCGAAGGACAGCCCTGATGGCCATGTGGGGTTGCCAGGTCCCCCTATTGCTCTTTCTCCCACCCGCCCGCACTCTCTCCCTCTTCACTTCCTTAGCCTGAATAATTACTGTCTGCCACACGAAGCAATTACAGTTAGCCAGCTCCATCAAGAGTTGTTTTTTTTTTTAATTCCTCTTCATTCAACATCCCTGAGTGCCTCAAAGGAGTTTAATAACCCATAATGACACCCTAGACCTCCACGTCATTGCAGCTCCCTAGGACTGGGGCAGCAGCAGGAAAAAAAGAAAAAGAAAAAAAAAAAGTAATTAAAATCCACATCTCTCGCTTAACTTTGCAGTCTCTTATTATCTAGAAGACGCTGACTTTTGTGCTCATGCTCTGTCACAACAGATGAGCCCAAGGGAAGGGGGGCAGCAAGGGGCAGAGCTGTGTAGCTCCTTGGTAAGGGCTCTGAGATGTTTGCTGCAACCCTGGGAGAAAGGCACTGCTAGATCAGGGGAGGCTTAGCAACTTCAGACCTGCTCCGATGGATGGGTCAGGTGCGGGGTCCTCTGTTTCCCAAGTCACAGAGGTGACCCCTGGGAGATGAAGAGCCCCGTTGCCGGGATTGTTCTTCTAACCGCTGGGTGAATCCCTGGGCAAAATGAAAAACAAAACAAAAAAAAAACAACACTGACATGAGAAAAAAAAAGTGGCAAGACCCAGAGGTTTCTGTAGGAGATGGAGTAGGTCTGTGCAACCTCACCCAGCCTCCATGCTGTGGTATTTATCAGTGCATTTTTAAAGGGATGTGTCCAAGGATAGTTCTTCCCCACAGGTGCAAATCCAATGACTTAAGGATTACAGCCAACACCTTCAGCAGTAAGTGCAAACCTCTGTGTCCGTGATTTCACATTTCAGAAGGCCATCTCAGTTTTCAGATAAATCTGAGAATATTCCTATAACACACCAAAAATGCCCCCTCACCCTTGGTTTTGGAGCATAGGGCTGGCTGGTCTCACAACTCCACAGCCAGAGTCAAAATTTGTGCTCATTCTGCGCAAGTCTTGCCTCCAAACCCATCAATTCTTCTCTCATTGGTCAAAAATGTAATTGCAATTCTGGGAAAATTTTACAGCAATCAACTTTTCAGAGAAAACAATGCAATTTCAGGCAAAATAGTGAATTATTGGGGAATGGGTTTTCAGAGAGAAGTCAAGCTGCTTGACTCGGCATCTCCCTCTCCCCAGGAACTGGGAATTTACCCTGAGTTTTAGGGATAAAAACAGCTGCAATCTCCATTTCTGCTTCAGGAAAGGGACTGGGAACATGCAAGTGTAAATTCAGAAACCTTGTATTGATGATTCACCCGCCACTGCAGAATCCAAAATAACCATCTTGTCTCGGATCAATAGGGAAGCACTTAGGAGCAATTTTCTCTTTGGAAATGTGGGCAGCAAGCAGACAGTCAGGAGCGGGTGGCAGAATAAAAAGCACCATCTCTTGGAGCGTGCCATCTTGTATGGTTGGAAAACTAATTGCTGACACCTCTGGCCCACTATATTTCAACTCGTAGACAACTTCTTTAACAGGGTCATCAGGGAATTCCACCTTTGTGCGGAAAAGTAGCTTCCTACATATATTGCAGCAGGTCTCCTCCTGGATTGCCAGTCCTTGTGATTTTAATTTATGTCTGTGATACCCAATATTTTATTCCCAGCTCCTGGAGTCAGCTTTCATTAAAAAAAAAAAAGGCAGTCCTTTTGAGTGGAAAGACTGAAGAGGGGTCTGGGAGCTCCCAAACAGAGGGGGAAAAAAAGCCCCCCAGAAATTGTAACTATCGTGTGGAGATCTGGCACAGAATTGTTTGAACATTGAGTGTGACAGTGAATTTGCTTTTCTGGAAAAAAAAAATGTTGTACAGGTAAACACCTGTCCTAGAACATCAGAAACATTATGAAAAGAAAAAAAATCAAATGTCCAGCGCTAATTCTATTGCCGCCAACCAGCACAGAAAACCGGGGGCGTGCTTCTGACTGCTCACTGTACGGCCTTGGGCAAGTCTTTTAACTCTACCTTCGCCTCCTGCCTTCAGACTTCAGGATGGTAATTGCTGTAGCTGCCACTCTTTTCAGCACTGCTGCGAATAAACAGTTAATAGTTGCCAGTAGATGTAGAAATTGATGGAAGTATTTGGTTCTAGCCTCCTTTCAGAGGGGTGAGCCCTGAAACAAGGGGATGTAGGGCTATGGGGCCATGTGGCTGGTTCCAAGGCACTCACCTTGCTTGCTGTCCAATCCTCTCCTGTTTCCCACCACAACCCTTCTCCTTTGGCTTCGCACTACATATTTTCCAAAGCATTCTGATTTTTCAGAGCTATGCCCTCCAGCTGAAGGCAGATCCATGCCTCTCTGTCACTCTTGGGAACCTTCATCTCCTGGCCTCACCTTCAAGAGCAAGGTCAAAGGAAAGTCATCCTCTGTGATGCCTTCATGGCCAAAAGAGGTTCCAGGGCAGTGGGGAATTTAGCTTGCTTTCAGAAACCTGAGAAATGCCTCCTCTTGCCTGTAGCCTGATTTTCCATCGGTCTTTGCCTTGTTCAATACATGTGGAAAAGGGATTGGTGTTACTGCTTATTTTTTTTCCAAGTCCTTTGAAGTCTCAGCACTAAGAGGTCTGCAGTGACCTGGATCCTGCAACTCTTTCTCTAGATGAAAAGAGAAAGGTGAGGGCACACCCTTCTTGCTCATCCACCCATGCCATGCAATAAAACACAATTTATCTAACTCATGGCATCATCAGATCAGTGAAAGGGAAGCAGTGGTGAGGGATCCAAAGCAAGTTCCCATAACCCTTTCCAAGGGCTGGGAATGTTTCACAGCGTGTTGGTGTGGTCCTAGCAGCACCAAAATTGATGGTGTGGGAACAAAAAGGACTTTGAGCCATTGCAACCATTCCCCCTGACAAGTAGGACCTGCACTGCAGGGGTACACAGCATGGCTGGGATGTCTTTGCACCCCACATTCACTCTAGGGTCATTCCCAGTTGCTCACCCCTTATTGCTCTAGCTGTGAGGGGAAGGAAATGATGCTGGAAGAAGCCCAGGGTTTTCTATCCACCACTCTCCTGTGTCATGAACATGCCACTTTGGCATAGATAAACCTCCTTCTCTCAGTCCTTTTAGCCCCTTTCTCATCTTCCATAACAGCAGTTCTGGCTCAGCCAGGTGGAGCAGTGCCATGCAGTCCATGCTACTTCCACGTGCACACAAAATTGCCAACTTCTTACTCCCTCTCTCCTCGGGCACTGGAGGATAAAAACCATCTGCCTGTCAGACAAAAGGTCTGATGTGATTTTAGTATTAGGAGTCACACAAAGGGTCTCAGACCTATGAAAATGTCACCGTATTGACTTCATACAAATGTTTATTCATAGTTCTGTTTATAGGCAGAACAGCATTTTGCATTCAGCCTCACATGGATGAGATCTATTATGTAGATGCAACCAGTTCTGCATTGGAAATTGGCGCCAGCATTTCACAGTGAAGTCAATGTTTTCCTATTGATTCACATCTACTCCGGATCTTATCTGTTATTCCTAACAGGTAGCCATCAAGTAAATACATGGGAAAATATTTCCCTTTTCTTTTCAGAGGAGGAATGCAAATGCATTACCCATGGCGAGGTTCATGCTTCCCAGCAGGCTTAAGAGGATGACTCATCAAAGCCCTGTGCTTGTCTTCTGGATCTTCAAAGTGTATCAACAGCATTTTATTGATCCATAGTCATGGAAAGTAAAGAAAGAAAAGAGTCAGAGATCTATACTGGTACAATATGCCTGACTTGAGTAATTCTACCGTTAAGCTACTGGGATGACACAATGGAAAAGCAGGGTCTACAATATGATATTTCCTGTTCGCCCACTTCTAGAACAGTCCTCTACAAATACAGATACTTTAATCTAATGAAGAAGACAATATAAGGATCAGTAGCTGGAAGTTAGGCAAAGAAGACAAGTTCAAGCTAGCAGCAGGAGGCACATTTTTAACAGTGAGGGTGAGCAAAACCTATCAGGGAAGCCCTGTTCCCCTTTGCCTGAAGTTTCCTAACCAGAATGGGATACCTCACCTGAAGACTGTGTCCATCAGACACTGAGACAGGACAGGGTAAGATTAACGGGGCTTGTACCCAGGTGCTACACGGAGGAGATATGGAGAATATATGGCTCTGGTGTCCCAGTGTCCCAGCACCACAAAGCACAACACTGGAGCTGGAGTACCTGCTGGCCCCAGCCAGGAAAGCATGGTAGACCCCTGTTATCTCCTCCCAGAACAGGATGGCCGAGGTCCTTCTACCCTGCACCTAGCAAAGACCTTGCCTTGGAAACCTGACGTTTGTAGTGAGAAAAGACAGGTTAAAAGAAATAAAATCACCACCCCAGCAGAGGAAGTCTTTAGTCTTCTCACATGTACCAGCTGGGAAAATGCATGTTTCTGCATCAGGAAATGTGGTGGAAATTACGTGTTTTAAGTGCTCATCCTCTCCCCTTTCCCAGGCTGGTGGGGGCAGTACCTGTCTCAGGAGAGCTAATAGTGCTTTCACTTATTTAATTTACGTCAGGGACGTGCTAGGCTGCAACAAGGCTTGCTTTTAGAAGAGGAAAGGAGCCATAGAACGAATACGAGGCTAGAAAAACCCCAGATCTCCATTTTTCTGTCTCCTCCTCATTCTTACCCCCAAAACAGCTCCAGAATCAAATAAACGCCTTTTGGGGGCAAGCTCACATGCAATTTTCTCCAGCAATCTCCTCTTTCTCATATTGCTGCCTGCCTCTCCCGTCGGTTTGCCTTCACCCGCCTACATCCGACCTACAGTCAGAGAAGCCTGGTCATAGCCTGGAGGGATTTGCCTTGTGCCTTTAGTGGGATCGCGCTCGGTTTCCCTTATCAGTCCCTGGTAGGGCCATGTGTTTTGTCTCTGCTCCCCCTCCCTGCAGATGTGTGGTTGAGGGCAACGAAAGACAAGGGGTCCTTGTAAGTGACTTATGATAATTGCAGAGCAGCAACTGCTCTGAAAATCTAAATTCCTCCCTGACATTTCCAGTCTAAAGCTCCCACTGACTCAGCTGCTGCTTGTGATATTTAAACAAGGATTATCTCCTTTTTTATTCTTTTCTTTTTGATAATGGGATGGCAGAAGGTTAGTTTAACACTTTCCTATGGTTTGCTTGGCTGATACAGATCCAGCGCTCTTCAGGACTGTAACCAAATCCCTGCTTCCCAAGTCACTCCTTTGGCATGACTGGGATGAAAGAAAGCTCTCATGATACATAAATAAATAAATCTTTCTCTGGTTTGTCATCTTTTGCAAATATTTCTTCAGCACGAGTTTATTATACTAGGAACTTTACTAGTTTTGGGTGTAAAAAAGACTTATCCCATTGCCTTCAGCACAACTGTGCCAGGCTTATCCCCTCTGAAACCTCAGGTAATCCATCTTGTGGTACTTTTTTGTATACTAAAAGGGATTTTATTTTGTAGGGATGCTGAGCAGTATCTATACAAATGAACCCTATTGAAAGCTCTGGGCACTTTTTGATGCCTGAGCCCCAAGTGCAGCAGTGCAGGGAGAGAACATGCTAAGCAAATCTGTAATGAGGTCCTCAAGACTGCTCCAAAAAACCTGGTAAATGTCCCTCTCACGCTGACTCCAAATGCCTTCAAATTTTCACTAGCTGGGAGAAATGAAAGGGAAGGCATGGGCAGATAAGAAAACCAGAGCAGAAAGAGGTACAGAAAGCTGAGGGGTGTGTCCTTGGAAAGAGAAAAGGAAAAGCATAGACCGAGGAGGAAAAGAAACCTTCAAGGGAAAGCAGTGCTAACAGCCTCAGTCAGAGAGCTAGGAAAAGCATAAAAAGTTACCAATGCAAAAAAACTTTGAATATTTGAGGTTGTGAGCACTTCTTGAGCTGAAGAACCTTCAAAATGCACCATTTCCATCCATCTCCCAGGTAAATGCTGCCTAAGTTATATCCTCTGCCCACGTACTGTTCCAGGACTTGAGCATCCTTGAGGCATTTCTTCTTCCCATGTGTTTGTCATTTGTGTCTAGCTGCTGTCTCTATTTCAGATTTCGCCGCTCTGTGGGAAGGTGACCAAGGCTCTCCATCCATTCAGAAACTACCCGGCTGGCAAGGGACAGCACTGCAAATGAGTAAAACCCAAGGTCAGACCCTCACATCCCCTATTCCAGCACTTCAAAAGGGCATCCAAGATGTAGAAAGTCAGTCTTCATCAAAACTCAAAACAAGAATCTAGCCCCAAGTCTTGGGTCATCTTGAGCAAGGTCTCCTGCCCTGGAGGATGCCCCAGCGTGGCCACCAGCACCCCAGGACATGCAGGCTCTGGGACAGTGCCGTGAAGCTGCAAGATGCTGCAGCCTCCTTGCTCAGAAAGGTGAGCGGGATCAATGTGCCCAATAACCTGTCATTATGGAGTGAGCTGAGCTGGAGCAGCCCCTCCAGTCCAATGCCATTAGCGAGGCATAATTATTCCTGATATTTGGCCAAGAAATTGCTGAGGATGGGGTGAGGGGGAGCCGAGGGGGGCCGGGATGCAATCCCAGCTCCTCACCCTGGCGCTGGGCATTTTGGAAGTGACTAAGCAAAACCTGAGCATTCCCTCTTGCTTTTCAAAGAGACGGAGGGATTAGGAAGGCAGGAAGGGGACTTTCAGATAGGTTCAGATTGGGGTGAACTGGGCAAATATAAGCAGAGAAGATAGAGGAAAGCCTGGAGAAGGCAGGCACGTGGCTTTGGACTGGACCCGGTGGAGGTTTGGGATGGGAGCAGGCAGCCGTAGCACTGACGTTGGCAGCAGCTGTGTCTTGCCACAGCCCCTATCGCAGCACCGCAGTCAGGCAAAGCAAACACGGCCCTAAATGGAGCCCTCTGGCTGCCCTGCCGATAAGCAGCACACGCTGGTAGCGGAGACAGTTGCCTGTTGTTCCCTGTGACGCAGCTCTGCTTTTCAGCCCTGGCCATGTGTGGAGAAGGTTTCTGCTAAGCCCCTGTTTGATCAGAACCGGCAATGCTCAGACCGCAGCCCTGCTTTTAGATGAGCCAAGGGTGCGGGGCTGGTGCGGCCCCACTGCCCGTTTTGGGTCAGTGTCATCAGCTCGTGTCCCACACCTTGTGGCAGCCCTCAAGGACCTCATCCAGGGCAGGGGAGATGCAGTGTCACTCCAGACCTTGGACGGGCAGGCAGTCTGGTCTCCATCTTCACCTCCAAGATGGAAGACACCTTTTATGTTATTCCCACTGGTTTTCTTCTGGAATATTCATATCTGTGGTCCCAAACAGGAACACTGGGCAGACACATGGCCATGATGGCCTTCAGAGGGACCTCAGCAGGCTGGAGAGGTGGGCAGGTGGGAACATCACAAAGCTCAGCAAGTGAAAATGCAAAGTCCTGCCCCTGGGGAGGAATCACCCCATGCACCAGTGCGTACTGGGGGCCAACCAGCAGGAAAGAAGCTTTCCGTGGAACCCTGGGGCTGCTGATGCACCTGGCTGGACCCAGCCCCAAGAAGTCTGCTCTGCTTGAGCTCAACCAGGTGATCCCCAGAGACCCTTTCCAACAGCAACCATTCTGCCATTCTGGGCTTGTCAATGGAAAAGATAATAACAATAACAAGCTTTTGAAAAAGATCCTCTTGCAAATCCCACCTGAAAAACCTCCAAAACAGAAAGAAGAGGAAAAAAAAAAAAAGAGAAAGGAAAGGAAGTGTCTCCCATTCTCCAACCAGCCGATGCACTTTTCAATTTCCTAGGGCAACTTTTATATAAAGACCACTTTGTGCTCTTGTCAATAATAGGATGCCTCGCTGCCTTCTTTTATTTGCCATAGTACATTGGTGTTATACCCAAATCAGCTGCACAGCTCCTCGCTTGGTGACATCTCCTCAGGTGGGACTTTCCTCCAAGTACCACTGGAGGTGTCTGTGTCTAAAGGTGCCCCAAAACACCCCATTTTGGGGGGCAGAGAAGCAGCTCATCCTCCCATCTCCTTCTCAGGTCCCCGATGCCCTCAGGGCAGCAGTGAGCCACGGAGATGGAGCGGTGGCAGGGTTGCAGGGGGCTGAGTGCCTGGCAGCTGCTTGTGACGTGCTGGGTGGCCTTTCACCTCCGCTGGCAGTGACACGGGATGACTCAGGGCTGCAGGCTGAGCCCTGCAACAAGTCACAGCCCGGGAGCCGCTGGAAGTGTTTTATTTCTGCCCGTGTCCCCACATGCACAGCTGAAAGAAGCAACATTCTCGTATTCCCTTGCACAGCGGTGCCCGGGAGATGTGTGTAAGGCAGTTCTGAACCTGAAACCTCCTTCTGAGGGCCAGGTTGCCTTAGAACAGGATCTAAAGCTGGTCTAGAAACTAACTGTGCCTACTCGGTATGCAAGGCAGATTTAAAGCCCCATTGCCATCTCCGTCCTGCCTTTTGGTCAGTGATGTCAAAGCTCTGTCAAGTCTCAAAGAACTGTAATCAGAGATGTCTCCAGGAAGAAAATAAATATCCAAACCATCCCCTCGGCTCCTTTCTCCACTGTGACTCAGTGTCCACAGGAGGATTTTGTCCTGAAATCGCCTGATTTTGCAAGTCTCCTACACTTTCTGACCTCTCTGAAGGCTTCCCTCTGCCCAAGCACAGGATGCTGGTGGTCAGCCAGGGGTTGAAGTGGGAGGCAGAAAAGCGGAGCTGCTCCCATGGGCAAGCCCCTCATCAGGGTGGATGTCCAAGGAGGATTGCAAAACTTCAACAGCTCTCAGGTTGGCTCCTCTCCTCTCTGCTGCCAATCACTTGGACAAGGAGACGTCCGTAAGGAAGAAGAGGTTTCCTGAAACAAGAAGGGCTTGGAACAGCTCTCCTCCTTTCAGTAAACACTCATTTGTTTAATGGGTGGAGATGGGCACGAGGGAGCCTGAAATCTCATTCCCCTGCCGAATTTCCAGGAAGATGAGCGCGCTGACTCCAGCTGGACGCCGAGCCCCAGCCCTCAGAAGCCTCCTGTCCCTCGTCTGCTCTTGACAACATGCTCTTTTGTCCTCTCTCTCCCTTGTTTTTCCCATTTCATTTGGATCGTGCATCGCCTCAGGGTGGCTGCCGGTAATCTCTGCGGCTGGCCGCCTGCCTCTCCACCAGCCCCACCTGCAGCCCTGGGATATGTCACGACGAGGGACAGGGAACAGCTCCAAAGCCCCACGTGCTGCCTTTCTTCACACTCAGAACCCAGACCACCCAAAAAAGCTTCTGCTTGGACACTTCTCTGTATTAAGTGGGTGATTTTTTGGAAAAGCTGGATGCTTGTGTAACTTTTGAAAAAGTACCTGGCTGCTGTGAAAACCTGTGGTCAAAGGCTTCACTTGAAACTTTCTAAAAGGTCTTAAACCTCCTTTTCCTCTTAATATATTTTTCAAAACTACATCTTCCCTTTTTCTCTATTTTCTCTCTTTTCCTCATAACTGTGTGCAGTTTCCCTTCACCACGTTTCTTTTCAGCATTAACTAGAGACTTTCTGAAGTGGCTCATGGATGTGCTGGCATTTTGCAGGATTTTATTAGGCACCGGTCCACTCCAAAGCATGAAGAGGGCTTGACTGCAGCGACTGTCAGGAGGCAGGGAGAGGCGAGGAAAGGGTAATTGAGGGTTTAGACAGCGCTTTGCTCTGCCAGACACCTACCATCAAAAGCAGGTGGGCGTATCGATCGGCCTCTCAAGTGGTCTGCCTCTCCTATTAGCCCTTTCCTGGGCAATGAGCATCGTGTTGAAGAGGTATAGATTTTTGATGCCACTGCAGGCTGCTGGAATTGGGAGGTGCAGGAAAATAAGCAGGTGTGATTTCTTTATGGGAAAAAGACAGGTTTGACGCCCCCAGGAAAGGGTACGTCTCCGTTGCACCAACACCTTAAGGGCAGCAGCACACCCAAGCTGGTCTGGGATAGATGTAGCTGTCCGATGGCGAACCCCTGTCATATAATGTCGTCTTAAGTTAAGGAGCAGCAAATGATAAGCTGAAAGTTTTTCTGTTTGGGGAGATGAGGCGTTAACATGCAAGGAAAAGTTAGCTGCAGTATAACAACCCTGCAAAGCTAGCCCAAAGCAAAGCATCCTCGGTGAAAAGGAGGACGGCAGCCTCTGAGCCCGAAGATATCTGATGCTTTAAGGCTGAAGGAGAGCGGTGGCTCGGGTGGTGCCTGGCCCCGAGATGCTTTTCCCCGGGAGCGCAGCGCTGCGGGCGCGGAGCAGCGGGCGGCGCTGCGGGGCCGTCCTGCTTCTGCCGGAGTATTCTGGTCGCTGAAATGCTCCTCCTGCTGAAATGCTCTTCCTGCTGAAATCGTCCTCTTGCTGAAATGGTCCTTTTGCATCCCGCCTGCCTCACGGGGCGAGGAGGAAGGAGCAGCTCTCCAGGGAGGAGAGGGAGCCCGGATAGATGGGCTCCTCAGCTGCCCCATGCACCTTGCTAATGACAGGCAAAAGAGGAGCCTTGCTCCTCAAAATGATGCTCCATGCAGAGTTAGGACAAAGACAGTGATGGTATCTGGGTGTCCCTGTTAGGAGGCTGAAGCATGGCTGCAGCTGTACTCGCTGTCACCTATGGATGCTGTGCTCACCCCAGCCTGCACCTAAATCACTTAATGACTTACTGCAAGGTTTAAAGACAGCGCTTTTTTTCCCGTGGATTCACACAATGCAAGTCCCCTAGGGCATGCTTTGTGCTTGCAGAATTATTTTCCCTGGGGAAAATAACCCAGTGAATGAATTTGGACTCCTGATAGACTTGTGATGTATAACCCGAAGTCCTGGCAGTCTCCTGAGGTTGACAGCGATCTCCAGCTTGTGGCAATCAGCCCCAGACAAGCCCCTGAATGAGGCTGTTTCGACATCTGCCAGTGATTACTGCCCAGGTGAGGCTGGTTGGCCTACGCTTGACCAATAGCAGGAGAACATCCCTCAGGGGCACTTAGAAAATCCGTGCCTGCCATGAGCTGTGCCTGGTATTGCCTTTCTCTCTGGATGCTCCCAGCCCATTGCAAACCACCCCCCTCCCTCCCAGAGAACAAGGCTGGGAACTGGGGCACCAAGGTCCACGGACAGGCAGAAGGGAATGCGTGCACCCCACACTGCCCAAACGCTGTGCTAGGCTCCCAGCTGTGTGGGCCTGGTGTTCATCTGACTGTGCGAGAAAAGAAAGGAAAGAGGAGGAAGGTTGCACGGAGGGGCAAATGCTGCCTGATGGGTAAGAAAGCATGATGTTATATCTGAGTCCATCCTGAATGGGAGAGGAAAGTGGGGCGTAGGGACGTGTGATAGCACAGGGAGGAGTTCATGTAACAGATTCTTTTGAAGGGCTTATGAGCATTCCTTAATCCTGCCTATTCAATGCACAGGGTACAACTGGCCTGGGCAGCAGCCCTTTTTGTATAAATAACCCTTATTTGCTGGAAGATAAAGGTTTGAAACAAAATATTTTTGTCCACCTTGAGTATAACAGCTAACCCTGAAAACTCATCTTGGATCTATGCAGCATCTCTTCCTCAGCATCTCTGCGTGTACCAGAGCAAGATGCTTGTCCCCACCACCTGCCCATACTTAAAGCAGGTAGGCAGGTGGCATGTGTTCCCATTTGTCTCTGTATATGACTTGATTCAAACAGCAAAAAGCACAGGAGGTATTTTCCTGCCCAACACACACTGCTGGTGTCATTGCTGCTGGAAATGTCTCTTTGGTAGGATCTTGCTGGCTTTTGCAGACGTGCCAGGGCAGCTAAGTACCGCTTATGGAGATCACTCAAGCAGATGTTGTAGGTAAAAGCATCTTCTCCTTGCCCTTAGGCTTGCTGGGAAGGACTCGTGCTCCGAAGTCAACCCACAGACCTCTGGGCTTCAGGAATTTCTGCTGATAAGGGAGGGATTACACAAGGTCAGACCCAGCTGAAAGAGCAGAGGGAAGCTGGGGGCTGGATATGTCTTCTTGGGGCTTCTGGTACCTGCTCCCCACTGGACAGAAAATGTGTGTCCCTGAATCCATTTTAGCTTTCTCTTCCATGGCACTACTTCACCCCTCTGTCTGGTGACCTGTTAGAACAGCAAAGATTTAAGGATCTTTAGCTTTTACTTCCCTGAGTCCTAAATCTGAGCTAAATCAGGAGCTGCAAGGACGGTCCTTGACGGCTGCCTTCCTTTTCTTCTCCAAATGCTCTCCCTACTCCATCACGGAAATCTGGCTGCAACTGAATGGCAGCTGAGGCTCCAGCTCCCGCAGCCTCTGAAACAGAAGGGAAATGAAGGAAGGATCCATTCTATGGAAAGAAAAAGAGCCCTTCAGCACCTTTTCCAGCCTCTGAATGGTTAAGGATCCAGAGAGCTTGCAAGCAGCTTGCAGAACTGCCTGCAGAGCAGCATACACAAAGTTAAAAGAGCAAAACGACAGCATGGCACTGGAGGGCCTCATAAGCTGGAAGAAATTATTTTATTTATTTTAATGTAGATCCATGAATTTTCAGGATGACACGGAGCAAAGCCTGATTTGCTTGCAGATGGGGTTGTTCCCAAGCACCTATGTCATCTCTATTCCCTCCTCTGCCCCTATTCTTCTCCATCCATCCTGCTGGGCGCAGCACCCTCTGATACAGCGGGGGTGGCGAGGGGTCTTAGCCGCTCCTTGGCTCTGCTGAGAAGTGATATGTGGAGACAGCAGGCAAAAGGGAAATGTCACAGTGTCACCCTCATGGCGCTTGGGGGCACGTCAGCCTGCCTGCCCCCATGCAGGGCACGGCTCACCCAGGGGGGATACAGGCAGCAGGGGGGAGCTGGAGCAAAGGGAGGGACAAATCACAGCTACAGGGCAGGAATATCAGGAGAGTATTTGGGGACAGCCTGTATTTGGAGACATCTCAAAAAGCACCAGAGCAGATTGCAGACTTTGGGGCTTTCCTCCTCCTCCACCCCTTGCCCTGAGCACCAAACAGCCCCAGGACGATGCACCTGTCCTACACCAGTGTCTTTTCTGATGCTGTGCACCTTTGCACCATAAAGCAGTGGAAACATCCTGTTCTCTTGTAAAGAGGCACAATAAATCCCATGGGAGTGCTCCTATCAGTTTTAAGGAAACTCTGTAGCTTGTAAAATGCACGTGCCAAGTGTTTGCTCTTGTCCCAAAAAGCTGCTTTGTTCCCCTGTCTCTCAGCCCCAGGAAGCAGATGCAGTTTCCAAGCTGCTTGCTAACACCAGCTGGCTGCCTGGACACTGCTCTTCCCAAGGGCATCTCTTAGAGGGTGTTCGGAACCCCGAAGAGGTAGTTCCCATTACAGCAGCTTTTAGGTACATTGCCCGATTCGTGGCTCAGTTCATATGTCACAAGCAAAGTGTTCTCCTTCCCCAAAACCTGTAGCAATGTCCTAAACCTCCTAAAACGAGGAGGATTTGGAAACAGCAGACCCACTCCTCCTGCAGTCCCAGGGCTTGCCCGGAGCTCTCTTATGAGTAATAAAACCAAAACCCACTTGCATCCAGCAACATTCAGCCTGCAAGTATCCCCTCCCCTTCTCCAGGGGCCCAGAGTGCCCCTGTGTTAACCTCTCCTGGGTAAGGAGCACCCCCAGGTTTGGAAACTTTAATGTCATAACCTGTTTGTCCTGTTTAAAGTGCAGGGCAGGGCTGGGGAGCTGACAGATCCTGAGTAAGCTCAGCCTCCAGCTACCCTGCATCTTTATGGCTCAGTGAGGGAGAAGAAGAAGGAAAAACAACCCTTAGAGCCTCACATTTTTCTGTCTCAGCTTTTTATTTTTTTTTCCTTCAAAAAATAGCAGCATGAGGCTTTGCCTGGGTGTTGGTGTGCGGATGAGGGTCTGGGCTCAGGTAGTGCAACGCAGTGATTCGTTCATCAGAGAGCATCTGAAGGATTTTCCTCCCAGATCTGAGCTTCTGGGAGAAGGCTGCTCGCAGGCGATCCCTCCCTGAGATGAAAAAGCTCCCTCTGTATCTCCAAAATCAGGTTCGCACCTCTCTTGATCCACATCAGCCACTTCTGTGCATGCACGTGATGAGCCACACGGCTGCACTGCGCTCTGGGTACCAAAAATCCCCCCCTTGCCTCATCTGGCTGCTTTGCACCCCCAGTACTTGGCTGGGAAATCCTTGTGCATGGATGTAATGTAGCCCCTAGATAAGAAGTTGAAAAAGAGAGGAATTGCATCTTTCTTGTCACCTATGCTGCATCTAGTATGTGTCTTCTCTGGGGTTTCTATTTGGGGGGTTGATGCGACTTATCACTTGAAAGAAAAATGTATATGGGGTTCTCAAAATAGGATATTTCAAAACTTTCTTAAAAACAGAAATTTCATCTGTTTAAAGCATGAAAGAGTTGGCCAAAATTACTTTGACATAACCTTAGGCCCTACGTATTTGTGATGTATTTATAGAAATAAGTGGTTTATGGTTTGTTCTGTACTTTAATGATGCTAACTCAGTGTTTTGCTCCTGGATGCAATAAATCTTGTGCCAGGCAAAGAGACAAATGCAGCCAGGAGTGGGGCAGCACTGTCTCTTGGAGAGGTGCATTGGCTCTCAAGTGATCCTCTGCCTGCTCCCTGCCCAAGATCCAGCTCAAACCTGGGTTGAATAAGACATCTGAGCAGTTAGGCAGAAGATATTTAAAAAAAAAAAAAAAAGTAACGACATTTGAAGTGGCAGCATGAAGTTACACATTGCCACACCTTGTTTTCACCTCCTCATCCCAGCTCCTTTTGGAAGCATTATTTCAGCCTGGGTACAGGTAGGAAAGTCCTTTGGCAGGCAGGCACACACACACAGGGAGGTGAAGCTGTATGACTTGGCACCTCCCGGGCAGGCAGCGTGCAAGGCTTGGTGGCTCAACAGTTGCACGACACGTGCCCAAAAACAGTGCCAAGCGCTTTTGCCTTTCGGTAGTTGCAAACAGAAAGCCGAGCAGCCCGGCCACCCGACAGGAAACATCTGCAATCAAGCGATCATAAAGCGAGCCGGCTTGTGTTTTATCCCTTTTTCTTTCTTTCTTTCCTTTTTTTTTTATGACAAAAATAAAACGATAAGTTCACTTTGAAACTCGTTCTTGACTTTAGCGCATACAAACTTAAAACAAACTGGTTTATGGCCCCCCCCTGCCCCGCGATATCTCTGCTTGCAGGTGGCAGAGGCAGGCTCAGCCTGATAAGATTACTGATACGGAGGGAAACTGCTGCACTGAGCAAATGTGCTCATTAAGCAGGAATCTTAAGAAGTTGGGGATATTTGCCTAATGCCCTTCTCTTCTCCATCGTCCCATGGAGCAGAGGGACCAGAGTGAGAGCCAGGCTCTCCGTGGCTTGGGCTTGGCCAAAATTTGGGGGCATCAGGTGAGGACCAGGATTCTCCAGGCTCCTTGCAATCAGGATGGCAGGTGGGCATCCAAGGGAAACCTAAGCTGGATAAGGGTCCAAAAACACTTCCAGAAACAGTGCTAAGCAATACACCAGGCTGGATTTGGGGCTGCAAGTCTAAGGAGACCACCGCAGCGTGCTGCCAGATTTAGGGTCATCTTTGCTCATGCAGAGCAATAACTTGCTCTGGGGTTAGTGGATGATAAACATCTTAGTCATCATGAGTAAAGATAGGAGAACGAGCCTGCAACAAGTACAGCTCTGTTCCACCTTTATTTGAAGACCAGATGTTAAGCAACCAATTTTTCTTGGCCTTTTTAGTGGTTTAGTGGTTTCATTAGGCATGTTTCACTCTTGCCTTTTTCTTTTCAGGAGGGGATAAAACTGTCACTTTGAAAGGAAATTAGTTCCTCGAACTCATTTCACTCTGTTTTCTGCTTTTTGGCCAAGCATTTTTATATGCCTGGGTTCAGAACTTCCTTGTTGCTTATTTATTGTTAAGTACAAAAATGGTAACTGCCATTTCCAGGGCTGGAAATGGGGGGGATGTAGGCACAAAACGACTGCCCATGGTGGATGGGTGTCACCTCCCTCCTTGCTCTGCTCCTTCCAACCTCTGATAGAGCAGACAAGATGCCCCAGTGCTTCAGTCTGGGGTTGGTGTTTTGAGTGTCATAGGTAAGACATGAACTTAATGAGCTTAAAGGTCACCACAGAAGGCACAGATTTAGGAAAATCGATGTTCTTACCCAAAGAGGAGTTCTGATGTCGATAGGAGTTTATTTGTCACCCAAAAGCAGTGACATCACTGAGAAATGCCTGGAAATGTTAAGAGGAGCTGTTATTATGTGTTTTATTTACATCCTTGTTTGATTTTATTTCTTAGGTTGGGTCCAAAACTCCTTTGGGAACTTACTGAAGGGTAAGGATAGATCCTCATCTCCACGGCTGCCCCCCTCTCTGTGCAGCGCTTCCTCTCTCCAGGGAGCTTTCTCTCACCACGTCTCATCTTTTGGGCCCTTTGCAATTACTTAGGGCAAAAGATAACATGCAAACACGTTCTTAACATTCAAAGCGCTCCGAAATATCAGCTTGCATTACCGCTATACAGCAAAGCACAAAGACCACTGATTACAGCCCGTGACACTGTGCGCTGCCCAGCCCCGTGGCTTGCCTGGGGAAGTGATACCAGATGTAAACACAAAGGCGGCACGATCTCCTTTGCATGTTAACTGAGCAGCCAGGGCAATCACGGAGCCAGACACACTGGTTCTCTTTCAGTGAGGATTTGCTCTCAGTACTCATACCAAGAGATGTTTTACCTCTGCGTCCTCCAGACTTGGGTAGCTTCTCTCATACAGGCTCTGGGACTTCTCCTTCTGTTCTTCCCCACGCAATTAAGACGAAGATTTTCCCTGTCACCATCCTCTCTGGGAAATGCACTGGTCAGTGTGCCACAAAATGCCCATCCACTCCATGGCTTCAGCAAGCAGGGTGGTCTTCACAGATCTCTTACCAAAACACAAGTGGCACCTCGCTACATGACATGCTTGTTTCACAACTGAGTTGTGAGGTTACAAGGGGAGGTGTCACCTAATGATGAAGCACAGCCCGGCAAGGATAGCAGGCAAACAGGGAAGGATGTATGGAAACAGCCAGCACAAGTGATGGGTGGGGAGAGGGGCTGGCGGGGCCTGGCAGGGCCAAGGACCAGGCTGAGGTGGGGAGGGGACAGCAGGGTAGGACAGGATAGAAAGTGCAGGGGGGAAAGCATCGCATGGACCAGCTCCTTCCCTCGCTAGAGCCACAGTCGTTGCCCCCACAGACGAGGGCTGGTGGGAGAAGTGTTGTACCCCCCAGCACAGCCCAGCTGTGGCAGCAAGTGTGGCACAGACAGCCCCGCTGTTCTCAGGGGGACATGCTGTGCTGGCCGTAAGCACAGCACCAGTTTGGGCCCTTCCAGAAAACAAACAAAAACCCACCCCAAAGTGAAACTCTCTGACATTCCAGGAATAACAGCTCTGCATCCCTCAGAGCCTAAATTACGCAGGCGGGAGCTCAAGCTGTAACATGCTGGCTGGTTTCTACCCAGCGCTGCGTTTTAGCCAGCTCTCCAAAGCAAACCGAAAGCCCCAGCTCCTCCTCCCGGGGAGATGAACATCCAGCAATAAAGCCGCCCTAAATTACTGCGAGCAGAAGAAGTCTTGCTCAAGGCTGTGCAGTGCCTCGGCAGGGATCCACGTAAAGCAGCCGGCGTGAGAGGACGTGACACGACCTGCCGCAGGAATTGTACTGAAACTCCAAGCGTGTCGGAGCAGGAGAGCATCGGGGCAATGACTGATGAAGATTAGCCTAGATAGCGAGGAGGAATGGCATGTCAAAGGAGGAGGGGGAAGCGATATGGCTACGGGGAAGGAAAGGCAGGGTGGAGCCAGCGGCTGGAGCTGGTGGCCTGCCAAGGTACATATATGTTCATTGAGCAATCCTGTTCCTCCGCTTGCCTGGCAGATAACAAAAGGCGTGCGGGCATCTACGGGAGGGTGGATGAGGAATGCTCCACTAGCAATGAGGGAAGGTCCCCCAGCACAGCCCTCACCAGGCAGGGATCCCCAGTAGCTCCCCAAGACAGGGTTCACTGCAGATGCCTCCAAACAACAGGGAGCTGCCCAGGATGAAGCAAAATTAAATAATAGGAAAGAGTGGTATGCCAGCAGGTGCTGTAGACAAGAAGGGCTTGCATCCACCCATGGTGGGATGGAGGTGGCAGGGCCCCTGGGCGTTGCTGGGGTGCTGAGCACAAGGGAGCTGGATGAGTGCTCGTGCTTGTGCCTATTAGGTTTTGCTCTCCAGCCCACCACCTGCACCGAGCGATGAATAGGATTTCGATTTCATGGCATAGAAGAGAAATTCAGGAACATGCCTCTCTGAACAGCTATGCTCTGCTGAATGGGCAGCTCAGTGCTGCACTTTGGCATGAGAGGTATTACCTCTCCAGAGCTTAAACATCATTGCCCTGCAAGCCAGTGGTATCACTGAAATATCTGACATCTCTCTAGTAGTCCCTCATAGTGGTTCTCCAAGCCACAGATTTCAAAGCTGACTATTGTGTTAGCTTCATACAGAGAGACCCAGAGAAGAGAAATGACCTCTCTCGGGTCAGCTGTAATTCCCTACCTGCCTAGAAACCCATCCAGCCATTGCATCTTGGTTCACCAGGCTTCAGTGCTCCTCTTCCATCTCATGCCTTTCTCTGTAGGCTGGCTGCTGATACACAGGAGTAAAGCAAAACTGCTTGAAAATCCATGATAAGTAAGATAAGAAAAAGGAAAGCCTAGGCAAGGGGGAGGACTATAAGACATGACCTATTGACAGTCTGAGATTCACAACCCAGCAAGCTCAAGTGAGGGTTTTATCAAGACCAGCAGAGTCCATCACAATTATTTAGGCTCATCCTCTAGCAACCATCCGAACAGCCAACCCAGACTCATACGGTAGTACATAAAAGATGGTGAAAAAAACCTTTCTCACCTTCATAACTTCTACCTCTCTCCACATGCTCAAACCTTATTTTTAAAGCCCTTCTCCCTAACCCTCATGGCTTAAACAGGTCTTTGCATGGTCCCTAAAGGGGCCAAGAGCAAATTAGTCCCAAACAGAAGGGGTTTGGGTGTAACCTTCCTCTCCATCCTCCCAGGGACTCCTGCAGGTGTCTGCAAGATATAATCAGCTCTTAAGAGCACTTAGAAAATAGGAAGTACCTGTACCTCTCCATACAAGTACCCACGGAGCAGATATACTCCTTAGGAGAGGTGTGCAGGGCTATGTGGACTTTGCCACCTTTTGGTGCTGCTGGGAAGTACCAGGATGGCTTTCAAACAGAGAGGGTGTATGAGGCTCAGTCTCTGCCAAAGGAGGGCTAAAATACAAATATGGTGCCTAAAAATTAGGCGTCTGTAGGTTTGCACTGCTCCATCCCTAGAAATATTGTAAATCACTGCTTTGCTGCTGCCTGGGCTTCCAGTACAGGGAGGGTGGCATGCAAAACACGTAGCAGCAGGGCTGCCCTAGACCAAGGGTGTGCCAGTCTGGGAGCCCTCTGATTGTGGAGACAGACTGGTGTGGTCCCTAGTCTCATCACCTGCACCCCCAAGCTCCCAAAAATGGGGAAACAAGGAGAAAGAGGTAGCAGCGTGAGTTGTACTCTGAGAATAAGCCATGACTGATGACAACCTGCATTACTGGGTGCCAAGCCCAGGCTGGATGGGGCCATTTGCATCTGCTGCTTCTCAGCTCAGAGGGGTCCACCCTAAGCTGCATCAGCCATGAGTCACCTCCTGCAGCCAAGAGTCCACTGTCCTTTCACCAAAGTGCTGCCATCTGGGACATCTGAGCAATGCGAAACACATTTTCGTACACACGTTGCAGTTCTTGGGGGTGATGGTGGGTGATCCATATGTTACAACATACAGGTACCATTGCACATTTCAGGAACAGCACCTTGTCTTTGTATGGAACAGCCACTGTTGGACGCAGCTGACACTCAGCATTTGCATGGATTTGGTTTGGTGGCAGACTGGATGTGAGCCTCTCTGTTGAGAAGCAGGAGTGAGGACATCTCATTTGCCTTGCCCTTCTGTTCACTTCCTGGCTTTGTGCAAAGTAAGGTTTTGACTGGTGTGACGAAAGACCCCTTTGGCAAAGCAAGAGCGCAGGCATGGGGAAATCACGGTTTTGCAGTTCATGCCATTTCTTTACTGTGGTGTGCAGTGCTCAGGCTCCTTGGTGCATGGCAGGCAGCAGCCCATGCTCTCAGGATCCCTGCCCAGCCACCAGCATTTGCACGTCCTCCTGACCCAAAAGCAAAATGGCAGTGATGACCTGCCAAGAAATAATTGCATGAATTTTCATGAGCCTGGTGTTCTTTCCATTCCTGCCTGTCTCTGTTATTTGACCCCTGGCGAAGAGGCATAAATGAAGATCCCTCAGATACCTCTGTCGTGCTGATGGCTCTATGCTGCCGTTTGGACGCAGAGGAGATCTGATGCTTTCGCACTGATGGGGTGAAATGTGCTCTGTTCCTTGAAGGCTGATGCAAGAGCAGAGCCTCTGAGCTTTCTGTTTTGAAGAGCTCTACAATGCCAAGATAAAGCGGAATTGACCCTCCTCATTGTCAGTGCAAATTATGTGATACCAGTAAAACAGAAACACAGGGAAGACTTTGGCAAGAAGCTATAAGCAGGAGAGAGTCTCCTTTGCTGGGTGGAAAGCACTGAGCATGGGAAATCAGGCGCGCTGCGTGAATACCAGGGCTCTTCTCTTTAGCCCTGCCTGTTTTGACACCATCTCTGTTCTCACTGCCCGAACTTCTGATATCCCCCCACATCTGTTAGCTCCATGTATCCGCTAGGCAGAGAAATAGAGCGGAGCAAGGTGTTAGCAGGTCCCGAAAAAACCTCACCATGAAGGAAACAAAGAGGGAAACTGAAGCTCGTGCACAAATGGGAAAATGTTGAAGGGGAGGGGGAAGCTCTCCCATGGCTGATCAGAGCGGGGCTCACATAACTCAGGCTGCAGATGGAAACCCTTAAATCTGAATTCAGTGGGTGCCTCCAGCACGAGACTTCGGGCAATCAAGGCTCCAAAACATGTATTGCTCAGGCAATGCAAGCAGTGCAGGCACAGTGCCCAGTTCTTGGTGCACAGCTCCCTGCTGGGAAGTGCATATTTTGTGACCACGTTTGAGGCACCTGTTTTGAAAAAGTAGCCCAAGGCCTTTATTTTATAGCTGCCCACAGTGATAAACGCTCCCTCCAACCAGCCGAAGAATGCAGCTGCGAGCAAGCGTGGCTGGCTGCAAGCAGAGCAGCAGCTCATGAGCTCCTCACGGATCTTCAGGTACGTGTCCTAAGGAGAACAATCCTACCAGCCCCATTGGGGAACAGAAAGAGCCAAGGCAAGGGGAGGTGGAATGAAGTCCCAAATGTCTTGCAGTAAATCGGTGTGGCAGGAGGTGCTTTTTGTCTGCAGGCTTCTCCTCCATCAGGGACCTGTGTGCAAGAGGTCTTGGGAGCTACCCTTAGGGCTGGATCCTCCACTGAGCCCCAGGGCAAATATAGGGATCTTTCTGAAGCTATCCCACTGGCTATCCCACTGGGAGGACTTGAGTGCACTTTTAACACAGCTTTATACTTACACACACATACACACACCAAAGTTTCAGAAGCATTTTGAGCACTCAGAAGAGGTTTAAGAGCTGAAGTGAGGACTCAGGTGCTTAAAGTCATGGACAAGTCAATGCTTAAAAATTTAGATTATGATCTAGTAGGTTTCTGAAAAGCTCAGTAGGTGCTCAGCTGCCATAGGGGCTTGAATCAGCCAGCAAATCCAGCCCTCAGTCAGCATTGCTAATACATTATTAGCCAGTATAACGTGTCTGAAGAAACATTTTCATCCATGTTACACTCAGCAAAACGTTACAGCATCAGTACAGCTCCTCTGAAGAGATCCTATAAGGATGTAGGCAACGTGAGAAGCAGAAAATATATCTGTTAGTGTAGGAAAAATATTATTACAGAAGAAAGAAAATAATGGTTTCATGTTGGTGGACTTCTGAGGCAGGGTAGCAAATTTCTCTTCTCTGAATCATTCCCGTGTCAGGTTTGCCAGGACCTCATGTCAGAGAAGTAGTAACCCAATCCATGCTCAGGTTCCTCCTGTTTCTTTGATTCGCCCCCCAATAAACTTTTCACAATCAAAATTCCAGCTGCTTCTCAGAAATGCTCAGAATTTCTGACCTGCAAGTACTTTGTGTTCTGGTTTGAAAGTGTTTCTTATGAGTGAGCTTTGTCCACCTTGGAAGCAGGGGTAAGAATGTGCTCCTCCTGCTCTCCGTGCAGCCTAAACTGAATAATAATTTCAGAGCAGTTATTACAGCAAAATTGCAAGTGCAGAGGAAGTAGGTATTATGAATGTGTAGCTTACATTATTTGAGCTGTCAGTAGGTCTCTCCACTTCTGTTATCCACAGAAAGCTCTCAGGAGAGGTCAAGGTCTGGGCATTTACAGCCCATGGTGTGGCTCAAGGGGCCGCCAGTGGCATGTCCCCAAGGAGGAGTTCATGCCACCACATGCTTGGTTTTCAGCCCACCCTCCTCTGGCTTGGGATGGGATATGTGAAGCTGGGAAACACTTCCAACCTCGGAGAAGAAGCAAGGGACACAGGGACCCTAAAGGCCACATCCCCCCTGGAGACAGTGAGGACTGGGAGGGCCAGTCTAAGAAGTCAGCAACACACATGGTCTCTCCCATCCGACTCTGCTTCCTGGAAGAAGTTTTATTGCCACTGAAATGCTTAAAGCTCTGTGAAGCCTTTGCCAGCTGGAATAGTCTCTTTGCACCTGTCTTTTTGTTGACACAAATCCCTTCTCTAATAGAGCTAATCACTCCGCTTTGATAAATCTGCCAGGCCCCCGATACGAGCTCCCTTCCAGCCCTCGGCATTAAACAAACAGACCATTGTCTGCACTGGGCCAGCCAGCCTGTTAATGGTTAAACTGGGAGCAGGCAGGCTGGGGGGAAGGCAGCATCACGGGCTGCAAAGGGATGGGTCTGGACATACCCCGTGCTCACCAGTCTGCAGTGGAGCACTGGGTTACTCCCTGAGCTCTGGTGCACCCACATAAACCAGGTTTAAGGTGGGCGATGCCACCACAGACTTCCCTCCCAGGAGGAAGCAATGCAAGGACTGCTCCACAGCAGAAGGCTTTTAACAGTAGCATTTCAGCTCGTGTTGGCAAAACAAGCTTTTTGGCCCGTTAGTCGCCTCCAGCGACACAGGCTGCACATCCTTCTGCGTGTGTGGGATGAGCAAATGCAGAGGTAACGATGTGCCATTTGATGGCACTTGAGCAGTGACTGCAAAATTCGGTCACGCAGCCCAGAGCAGCACACAGGCACTAGGTGCCTGCCCTCCACTGGTATTAGCTGTATCTGTAGGAAGGTCTTTGAACATAATCCCCAGGAAAGCTCTCTAGCAAGTGGTAATCAGCCCTACGGTGTTCAGATGAAACCCGTTACCATTCACACCAGCTAACAAACCCATCAGCACCAGCAGATGATTTCTTGATGGCTTTGTTCAGGCTTGCTGGGTGCCTCAGGTGAGCTTTATCCATGTCACCAAGGACACCAGAGGTGCCCCAGGAGGGAGCTCTGCCAGCCTCAGTCGTGCTCCCAGCACCAGGTAAGCATTTAGCCCTGTGTCCCCTTATAAAACACCTGCTTTGTGGTCCTGCCAACCTGGAAGGAGCTCATCTCCTGCTGCAGGAACCCTGGTGGCTTCAGCTCAGTCCTGTACTAACCCCCTGAGGTCCCAGCACTCAGTGGTGGCTTCTCACGGCCACTTTATCTTGATGATAAAGCCAGAAGGGGACACAGATGGTCACTGTTTGGGAATGCTGTTCATTCTTGCGAGTGAAGAAACATGGATGCTTCCAGCCCTCCCAGAGCAGTGTGTCGCAGATAATGCCAATTACAGCTACCAAAGTCCTGCTTCCCCTCTCCATCTTTCCCCACCACAATGTTCTGAAGACCCTTTCTTTATATCATAGCCCTGAGGCCTCCTTGGCCAAACAGGCACTGCATCTCCACCCGGCTATGGGTGAGCTGACACTCATGGGGATGGCCAAAGAGCAGGCACAGAGAGAGCCTTGCACTTTGTCCGTGCTGGCAAAGCCTGCAGTGGTCACTGGAGGTGCCAAGCACTTTGCATGGGCGAGTGGTGCCCCCGGGAGGGGTGAGATGGCTCGCAGGAGATTGCCAAAACGGATGATTAGGGACTTGTTCGTGCACAGCCTAATCCTCCTCCACTGCTCGTGTGGGTGCAGGAGCCTTCCAGCTCCTCCGTACCCACCCCAAGAACAGGAAGAAACTTGCACCCGAAGGACTCGGCAGCGCGGGAGAGCCGCAAGGTCAGGAGCCTGGCAGTATCTGACCAGGGATTGCCCACGGTACATGGAGAAAAAACAATAGTGGGATCGGACAGTGATGCAAAACGTCGAGAGCTTGCAACTGCCAAGAGATTTAGAAAGAATGTGCATCCTCAAGGAAGCGAGCAGGAGGAAGGTGAAGTGGATGCAGCTGGGTTTGACTTCCAGGGCTTGCCTTTGCTGTAGCGCCCATGGGCACAATCCTGCACCCAGCATTGCCTCCCCTCCTGCCTCCTCTGGAAAGGGCCTGGGGAAGAGCACATCCACCTCTCCCTGCATGCACATGTGGCAAGAGAAATGTATTTTTTCTCCTTCCCCAAACAATTAATGTCAATGCGGAGAGGCAGGTGCTCCTGGCGTGATGCCCTCCTTTTTGTTTACAGAACACTCCTTGAAGATTATTTGTGTTGAATTATTTGTGTTGAAATCTTCTGGCTTTTCTCTCTCCTTCTCTTTTTTCCCTCTTTATCCCTCCCCCTCATCGTGTTAGCATTCTTCCAGCTGGTTTTTGTGCCCCACGGGCCCTTGGCGAGCAGCCCATACACCGGCGGGGAGCCCCAACGGGCTCAGCCCAGGCTGGGGGCACAGATGATGCTCCTCGGGCATCATCCCCACCTCGCTTTGTGGCTGGTGGGGAGCAGAGTGAACCGGGCCATTGTCCAAGGGCTGCTGCTGACCCTGCCATTTCCATCTGAAAGGCAACATTCATGTGAAAAGCATCGCTTCACATCTTTTCCTCCTCTCCCCTTCCTCCACCCCGCCTCGCACCAGCATCTTCCTCCCCTTCTCTCCCACCTCTCTGCCCCAGGAGGCACCAACATGGCTTTACCAAAAAACGGTCTCAACCCTGCACCAAAAGCTCTTACTGACTTACAAAACTGCTTGCTTCAGTGCACTTTCCTACTCGCGGCTCCCACCAGGCTCCAGCGCGGATGCTCCCGTACTCACTCTGAGTCATCCCTGGGGACCGCGGGGCCACCGCCACAGGCTGGTGGCATTTCTACATGAGTCACCCGGGTGAGACAGATTATAGAGAGCTTTATGGTCATCTTCTCACTGTTTCAAAACAGAAAGCGGCCGAAACAGGTTTGAGGCAGTGTTGGAAGGTTGCAAAAGATTGAGGCAGAAGGCAAAAGTGCACCCTTTTATTTTGTTTTAAAGGGGAAATAAAAGTTTAGCCACGCTGAAATCTGGAGTGAAAAATAAATTAAGATTCCCCCTGATTCCCAGCCCAAATGTCAGCCCATGTGCTGGGGATGGCTCTGCCAGCTCCTGCCTCGGCAGCAGCCCCTGCTCTCCCTTGCAGTGTGGAGAGGAATTTCCAGCAGCTCTCCCTCTGGATGAGCCCGTCACAAAGTGACGCTTGCTGAGCAAGCACCGCTGCCACCCACTTGGAGGGGAGAAGCAACCTTGAACAGCATCTGCATCCATTTGGCTTCACCTTCGGAGTGCTGCGCTGAACTCTTATTCCTCTGAGCTGCTGTGAGCTGGTAAACAAGGAGGGGATGCTGAGGACAGAGTGCTGCTGCGGCGCGTCTCGGCCAAGTAGTAGTTCTGTGCCTGTAAAACAAGCAAACGAATGGATGTTTAAATTGATCAGTAGGGAGAAACAGCACAGAGCAGAATAAACTGCTGAGGCACTGAGGAACCATGTGGAGAAAGCCCTGCTCCGAATGAGATGCTTGTATGCTTTGCAGTGTATAGCCACCACGTGGGCTGTGCAGCTGGGTGTAGTGGCAGCGAAGAGATTTACACTAAATGGTGTAACGTTTCCAGCTGGCTCTTCAGCAAAAGGATAGGGGTTTAAATCTTCACCGAGAAATGAGAGGCCCAAAGGCTTTCTATCATTTATGGTCATGTTGTTGTCTCTGCTGCCGTTGGTCCTACTCGAGAGCATAGGTCCAGCTCTGTGTGCTTTGGCAGCCTTTTTCCCCTGCTGAATCAATTCGACATCTCCAGCCGCTCTTTCCCCACCATCACGGTGGAGCTGTGCCTTCGCACAAATGCTGAAAGTCACCCTCAGCAGCCTGCTGCCTCTGCAGACGCCGAGAAGTATCCATGGGTGTGCTGCTTGTCAGGCTGCATTGCTTGTGCCATGTCGCAGCCCAGCACGTGCAGCATCCCTCCTCCTGCCACAGCCATCAGTGCCTGCCCATCCCCTGCTCAGCCTCGCTCCTGCAGGTTCACCCTGCCTTTTGGAAGAGGATGGCGATGCTGGGGAAGGTGCATTACATACAGGTAGGGTGTGCAGTTGCAGTTTTGCATATAGAAGTTGCAGTTACATGCTTGAGGAGCCCTCCTGCAGCTCCTCCATGCCAGCAAGATGCCGTTTCAGTGCTCCCCACCACCATGCAAACGACTGAAGTATTTCAACAGAGGCCTTCTTTTGAAATCAGGAAAAAAAAAAAAAAAAAAAAGCAAGCAGTTTTAGTTAATCCTTCCCCCTGTGTGTTGTTTGTGTACACGCACGCCTGGCTGGCCATCCACGTGCGTGCACAGGGGATGCTAAACTCCCACCCCCCCAAAATGAAGAACAAAGTGGGGCAGCAAACCAATCCCTCCAGGAACAATTAAAATCTTTTTTTTTTTTTTTTTTTTTTTTTCCCCTAGAAAGGCGGCCTCGCAAAGGACTTTCTAGCTCATCGCCTGGGCCCACGACTTCCTTGTAAGAGGTTGCTGGGCTTGTTGCAACATATTCCAGGTGTGTAAGCGATGCCCTGCCTTGCGCCTTGCACAGCAAAGTGCCCGGGGCTCCGAGCGAGCAGGGAGGAGAAGAGGGAGAGGTGCGGGTGTTCAAATTAAATGAAGCAGAAAGAGAAAGCTGGGACCCGCAGTGCCCAGGGCAGTGCAAATCGAACAGGTCGGACCTGATGGCAGTGTAAGGGAGGCAGCAGGAGGGATCCTCCGGCTTGCGGAGCAGGGCAGGCTGGCCAAGAATCCGAGCTTGGAAAGCTCAGGCAGGGGGACAGGGGGTTATTTGGGGATGGAGGAGATAAACTTCAAAAGAAAGGGCTAATTCTTCATTGGTGTGGCAAAGGGAGGCAAAAGGGTACGTAGGGCGTGTGTCCATGCCTGTCTGCTCATGCTCTGCTTGCTGCTGGGGTCCGCGGCATCACCCACTGCTCTGGGTGTCCACTTTGCTGGGGCAGGCTCTGTCCCCTCAGGGGACCTGGGGCGCCATGATGGGTCATGAATGAGCGGAGAAACAAAAACCATGCTCCAAGGGCCTGGGGATGCTGGCTGATGTTACACATGGCATCGCCTTCTTTCCTGCCCCAGGAACATCCCCATTGCTAGGAGGCCATCAGAAAACCATGGCACAATCCAAGGAGGGTCACTACCATTCTTTCCAGCTTTAAATTTAAAACAAAACACCAAAAACCACAAAAATTCCCATTTTTAAGAACAATTTTTCAGGATGGCCTCACTACACTAGTTGTCAGAGGGTTTCCAGACCCTTCTTCTAGAGGGACTCAGTGCGTAGGCCAATGATGGTTTCCCCCCAGCTCTGACCTGAAGCCTCAGCTGAAGGGAGCGGAGGAACCACAGGGGACAGAGGTGCTCAGGGGCTGGAGGACCTGTCCTGGGAGAGAGGGTGAAGCAGGGGAGCTTCTAGACAATCCCCCAGGGAGGGCAGCAGCATTGGCAGCAGGACTTGGGTGTCCCTGCACAGGGTGCCAGGCAAGGGCTTGCCTTCATCTGCAGCAGTGATGGACTAGAGGAACCCCCTCTTCTTTAATTAGTGATGCCCAGGAAATTAGAGAGAGACCCCTCTTGTAGAAGGAGCTCTGGGTGGAAGACAGATGGCTCCCAAGCTTTGCAATGGGTCTAGAAGTTCACAGAGTCATTCAGGTCATGACTGTTTGCTGTTCCCTTCTTTTTTTTATTCCCTAATATTTTCCTAATGCTCCTTCTATGTGACCTCTATATCACAACCCAGTGAAACACAACCAGGAGGGAGAGGACTTTGCTTTGAGGAATGAAACCCTTTGCTACTAATGCCTTTGCCCAAAAAAAAAAAAAAAAAATGGTGACAAGGTAAACCAGAATCCTTTCTGGACCTGGTTTGAGCTCTGTAGGTGTAGGTACAGGAGTCAGCTGATGGTCCCATGGCAGAATTGGTCCAGCATGATCCTCAGGGTGGGATGCAGGGGCACACCTCTGTTCCCTGCTGCTTGAAACCTGCCTGGTGGGGTGCACCCCAGGGCTGAAGGAGCAGCTTGCGGGTGCTTTGTCAGGCTGGGGGATGAAAAGCAGTGCTAACCACGCCGTGTTTTGGTGGGTGAGCTCTGCCCGTGCGTGTGCTCGCTGACCGTGCAGCACAACAACGACTCCGTGCTGCTAATTCAGACCTGTAGGCATTACGGCAGTGTAAACGGTGCCTAGTCATAATAATAATTAATAAACATGCTGAAACAAAAACATTCTCCTCGTTTAATTAACGTTGGTCTTCAGCGGCTTTATCTTGGGGTGAGTGGCTACTTTGTCAGTGCTGTGCCTTCACTCCCCACCTTGACCTCCATGGACACATCTCCTCTGCACAGATGGGAAGGTCTCTTTTTTGCTCAAGCTCTGACCAAATGACTTTGAACCAGCAGTTTGCAGACTGCCTCTCATCTAAGACAAAGGCTACAGAAACAGAAATAGCAGCCGGAGAAGCCCAGTAGCTTTCTTTGCCTTGTTGGGAATGGCATGAGACTGAAGCCAGGGACAAACGCTGGAGCCAGAGGAACACAGAAAGTGCAAAGCTTTGGGGCAAGCAGAAAGAGGCTCGAAAAATAAAAAATGGCTTGGAGAGAGTCTAGCAGTGTCCTGAAGCAATAAGAACACATTTTTACACCATATGTGATTCACACCAGGAGCCCAGTGCTGCAGGATGTAATTGCAGCCTGAGCTCAGGCAGGGTTGGGAGCAGAGAGGGGATCCCTGAGGGCTGCAAAGCATCCCGAGCATAAACCAGGTATCAGCTGGCAATGTCCAAAAACCTTCAGCTATAAAAAGAGATACACCAGTATTAGGCATGAAGACCTCACCCCGAAGCCACTGCTGGGTTTGGGTGGCACTGAGCAGCCTGCAGGACCTGAAAAGGGTGTCAGTGCCCACCAGGCAGGTAAGGAGCCCCCATCCCACCACCCAGCCACCCAGCATGGATGGATTCCCCACCAGGGACATTGCATTGACCATGCCCAATGCTGCGTGGCCATCAGCCAAGCCAAATCAGGCGACTGGAAGCACACAGCGAGCCCCAGCCTTGCTCACAGCTCATTATCGGGGGTTGAAGGCTCAGCCCTTGACCTCCTGCAAGCAGATGGGGATGAAAAGCATCCCGGGCAGGAGCAGTGTGGGCGTTCGCCTTCCCCACACTCTGACCTCCACTGCTTTGAAGAAGAGCATCCGTAATCTTTATGAGGCCTTGGAGATAGGAGCGCTCCAGGCACACACAAGCCATCTGCTCCCATTTTCCTCTGCTTTCCCATCAAATCCCTCCCCATTGACCTGATCCGAGCTGAAGTCCTTGCCTTCGCAGTAAAGATTTATACGGCTGTACCTCCCAACAGCAAAGCCAGGTAAATTCAAGGTCCTGGGCACCTTCCAAAAGTAACTGGAGGAGAGGAGATGAGGTGGAGGAGAGCAGAAGAATGGCCATGCGTAGATGTGAGGACAAACAGGTGAATGGGGACAGTGTCACTCTAATGCATTGCACCTCCAAGAAGTGCCCTGATCCCCTGTGGGGCTTTAATGCAGGCATATGGACCACAGGGGTCAGAGTGTGCATCAGGCTTTGGGCAAAAGCGTAATTCCCGGGGTCTTGTTGCTGCCAAAGCTAAAAAGTATGTAAATCACTCATAGTGGGCTTTGTGGAAGGCAAAATGGGGAATATATGCTAAAACAGAGGGCTCATAGCACCTAGACGTGGCCTGAACCACTTGGCCTGTAGGTCCAAGCTGGACCCTGGGGTGGCCCCGGAGGGACTTCCCAGCAGAGCTCAGCCTGGGTCAGGCACAGGCAGCACGAAGGGCTTGGGCTTGCTGAAACTGGGCCGGGAAGGGGGTGTTGGGGACCTGCGTGGGGCAGGCAGGGCTGCACCGGCCGTGCCCTCTCGTTCCATCGAGATGCAGGAGATAGGGCTGCGGCTCACGCGGGTGCACTGGGGCCACAAACACGCATGCAGGCTCTTGCAGGCTTCCTGCTGGGGATCTGCCGTCCTCCTGGTGGGTTTGTTTTAATGAGAACTCCTTGTAATCACCCCTGTGAAACTCAGGGTGGGGAGCTGTTACTTATTAACGCCCGCTCTTTCCAGGGAGCATGCAACAGGAGATCTGCTGGGAGAATCAGCCTCAGATGGGCTGCAGCATGCCATGGTGTGGCCGAGGTGTGTGCACACACTTGTGCATGCATGCACACCTGTGCACACTCATCCTCATGCCTAGTCTCAGAAGCCACCGCTTACACATTTCTGCCACCGCATCCCAGGTTTTCTGCTGGTCCTTTAAGCCCTTTGCGCCAGCCTGCAAAGCAGGAATGATAGCAGAGGTGCAAAAGTCCTTTCTGGTGATTAATGCATCATGTGTACAAAGAAGGTCTGTGGTGAACGGAGGCTGGAGCCGGGATTAATTGCATACCTTGAAGTGGAGAGATTTATGTAAGGAAACAGACTTGGCGGGCTGCCCCGCTCCAGGCTGTGTTTACCTGCCTGCGCCTCCACACCTGTCATGCTGCAGCAGCGAAATATTATTTAATAACATTTGAAGGGAGATCTTAATAGCTGGGCTCCCTCCCCGCCTCGCCCCACCTCCACGGGTGCAGCAGTGAAGCTTGGCCTTACTTTTCCAGTGTTATGGTGGGATCTGTGCCTGACCAGCCTGCCGAGGTGCTCGTGATCCCGGGGGTCTCTCCCAGCTGATTAAGCTCCAGTAATTGAAAATACCAGCCCATGGTGGTCTCCACTTGTGCCCATCCCCTAGGGTCATCCCACTGCAAGGTAAGCTGGAGATCTCGGTGCAGGTCTCAGCCCAAAGCACCCAATTTGGCCAGGCAGGGCTTTGCTCCAGGCAGGATCTGAGCTCGTGGGCTCCATGCAGGAACAACCACCTGTATTTATACATGGACAGCACAGCTCCAACTGCTCAACGTGTCCATTCAAATAAGAGACAAATATTTGGTACAGCCCAGTTCAGAAATGCTCGAGGGTGTCTCTTGAAAGGGATTTGGATATTAATTGCAGTCTGTTTGTTGATTTGCATGCTTATCAGCGAGGGACAAGACCAAATAGAGCCCCACAGGTCTCGAATGGGAGCACTTAGGGCTTTTCTTCTTATCGACAAACCCTCTTGGTGATTATAAGCAAATAAGTCAGTGCTAAGGACAGTTGGAGGGGGGAAAAAAAAGTGCTTCCCACCTGCCAGAGCTTAGTCACTCCAGACCAGAGCTTCCCTTCTGGATGGAGACAACACCACGCACCAATTATCCTCAACATTTCCCCCCTGTCTGGAAGGCTCTGGAGCTTGACCTGTGTTTGACATCTGCTCCTGCCCTTGGCTTTAAACAATGCAGGTCTTGAGTAGGCTGAATGCAATAAGGGGCTTGACCTGACTCTTACTGCATTGTGTAATTCTGGTTTTTTTTGTGGTCCTCTCACGCCAAGACAGACCCCAGTGTAGACACAAGTCCCCACCACCCTGCTTGGATACTGATGTTTGCAAGGACTTCAGTCTGGGTTCAGCCATCATCCCCGAATATAAGCACTTGGCAGGGATAAGCCAGCCAGCCTCAAGCCATTAAATGACACTGTACCCAATTAAGAAATCATTGCCATCACTTCTGGAAAGCAAGGACTCTTATTTCATGCCTTGTTGGTGCAGCACAGCCAGGGTGTCCTGATACTACCCAAATGCAAGCACAGCCAGCATGAGGTCAAACGAAGCTCCGTCCTCTCTGCTAATTGCCCCAAGGACTGAAGTTTTCTCTTCCCAGACGAAAACTTTCCACTGACCCAGACTGTCCCAAACCTGGATCCTTTCTGCATTATCGGAGGAAAACATTGTGGGATTTTTTTTTTATTTTATTTTTACCCCCACAGGACAAACTTCAAAGGAGCAATGGAGACCTCCCCATTTCCATACGAAAAGAACAGGCGACCTGTTCTCCAGGGCCGCTGCGTGCATCCTGCTTCATTTCACAGATAACCTCAGCAGGGGGCTCCGGAGGGGGACGGGTGGCCGGGGGGGGGACAAGGTTCCCCAAGGTTAATCGCAAACCGCTCGTCGCAGCAGTGGCTGATTGATGGGCACCATTAATCACTGCCTGGCCGGGCTCGAGGGGACGTGGGAGCTGCGGGAACAGGGAGAGGGTGCCAGGATGGGAACAGTGACACCCAACCCGTGCTGCTGGAAGCACCGAGAGCCTGGGGAGAATGGGTATCACGGGGTGGTTTTGTGGGTGAACAAGTGTATGGCACCTTGCAGCAACGGAGGCAGAAAGGAGCAGGTCTCTCCAGCCCTTGGAAATCCTCCCTGGCTTCCAGCAGGGAGTCAGGATTTTGGATTCTGGCAGGGCCCAGGTTTAGGAAGGGGTGGGTTTGTCTCACAGCCATAAGGCAATTAACAGACTTTCCTTCCTCTTTATGGACTGAAATCTGTTGAGAGTTTCATAGGAACAATGAAGGCAGTAAAAGCCCCACAGGTGAGGTCAGTTGAGGACCTTGTGCATTTACAGGCTGGATACCGGCATGTGCATTTTCTTTCATTCCTGACAACTTCATACACTTTTTCTTTCATTCTGGTCCTAGCTGCTGCTCAGACTTCTGGTCAGGCTCTGCCTGCAGTAATAAAATTTGCATCGTTGTTAACTACCTGGATGCAAATGACAGCAAGGACTTGCAGCAGAGCTTGCTGTGCTGCGATTTAACCTGCTGTGGTACAGGAGCAAGATGTGCCTTCCACTACAGACATATAAGCCTTGCTCAGCTGGCCATGCCAGCAGGCTTGTGATGATGCCATTGCTTCCAACACAGGCTGAAGAGCAGCTCGTGGCCTCAGGAGATGGCTACTTTTTCAGGTTTTGCTCCTGCAGTGTCAAACACAGGATGATTTGGATCCTATATGGCTGCTTGGACATGAAAAACATCCCAGCCAGCTCCCACTGGATGCATTTAGTGTCATTTAAAGATACGGGCTTCATGGCCAGTGGGTGAAGTTGTGGGTTTTTTTGGTTTAATCTATGCTGTAGATCGGGTACAGTGACAGCCAGCAATAAAGCAGGGTCCATTTCTGATACTGCCTCATGCATTTCTACAGGCTTGATTCAAAGACCACTGAAAGCTGTGCCAGCCTGGACTTCAGTGAACTTTGGGCTGAATACGTGCTATTTCAGAGTTGGCTTCTTTGGGAGGGGAAGTGCTTCAGCCTCCATGAGCACTCAGGTATATAGGGCAGGAGGCAACTCATCTACCTCTGACCACCTACAACTGGCTACGACTGATGCATCTGCTCACCACGGACCCACCTACAGCAGTCAGGAGGGATGGGCATCACCCAGGGGCAGCTGATCCCATGTGAAATAGTCATCCTAGAGCAAGCAGAATGACCACCTCTGTCTTCATGGGCTATTAAAGATGATGACTAGTTAAATGACTAACTTGAAGTAGACACCACACTCCTAGATGGCCGAAGGGAGATGTTTGTGCTGGATTTTTATCATCTCTTGTCGCACCCCAGGAGGGCCTCTTTCACCGGGGGTGGTTGGCTTTGAGATGGGGTTTCTGCTTAGGGGGAAAAAATCATCAGAAAATATGTTTTACTTTGATTTTATGATATCTTTTTCAGTAGCCAAGGCTGTCAGGCTTGTGAACACAGTCATTTTGTTTCCAAATGACTGCCTCTGATCCCTGGGTAGGGCTGTTTAATTCAGGAATTATTCTGAATTAACTTATATGTGTCAGTTACCTCAGCCCAGCAAGACTTCTCTTTTCTCCTGTCCGGGACAGCATTGAGTTCTTTCCCAATGAGGAACTTCTAACAGAAGAGTTTTCCCCCAGAGAGCTTATGAGTTAATCATCAATACCTACCTTGTTTTAAGCCCCTGTTTCAACCTGAATTACATTCCCTATGTAGAACAGCATTAAATAAATAAATAAATAATAATAAAAAGATAAGAGATATAAGTCTCTGTTAAAGTGAGTGCCATCATTGCCAAATTTCTGTGGGGTTGGGCCCTTACAGCATGGTGTACATCTCATGGGGGTCTATGGAAAGCTTCTGCTTCAACCTGTGCTTCCACTCACTGGCCTGGGTGAATTGGCATCTTTTATCATCACCGCCTCATTTTTCCTTCTGAATTTTATTCCTGCCTGAGGAAATCTGCGTCTTGAACTAAATCAACAGGGACAAGGGTGGGCTGGGCATCTCGGGCCGGGCGGCTTCTTTTTGTTAAAGGAGGCATGGTCCTTGGGCCTGGAAACATCTCTAAGTCAGGGTTGTTTTGCCATCCTGGGTGCATGTTTCAACGGCAACATTATTGTAAAACAGCTTTGTGTTTACTTTGTGTACAGAAAAGATAAAATCAGCATTTATATGCAAACATGAACCAACAAGGAATTTCAAAATCCTGCCATTTCACTCCTCTGAGAAGGAGAGCCAGGGTTATTGTGTAACCAGAAACATCTGAAAGCAGGGGATTTTCTGGGTCTGAATTCAATTTAGATTATAAGACACTAATTTAGGATCTGACTGTATCACCTTGGGCAGCCAAAATAGGATTTGAAACACGGGGAGACAAGGACTTTGGGGTGGAGAGGTCTCCTCTGTTTTGAACAACCCAGTACATCAAGCACGGGGAGTGAGGGCTTTCACGGGGATTTCACAGTTTAAGGACTGTATCGTGCCCCCATGCTTTTCGGATTGCTCAGGGACGCACGTGGGGCTTGGGGTAAAGGTGATGAGGACCTTCCCTCCCAGCCCACGTTGGTTTTTAATTCTTCTCAGGCCGCTCTGTTATAAAGGAGTGAAAAACATCATGCTGGACAGCAAGGACGATGCCATCAGAGCTGGAGCTGCTGTGCTATTTGTAGCTGTGGGGAGATTGTTCCAAAGAAACGCTCCAAATTTTTCTGAAAGAAAATACCTACTGTAAAAACTTCAGGGTGCAGGTGTCTGGGGGGATTTCTTCCCCAGGACACATCCCCAGTGCAGGCTATGACTGAGTGTTTGCTCCTTGCAGGTCCATGTGCCCATGTACGGGTGCCATCTGCCACCCCAGCCCCATACCTGCCTCCGCATCCTCTGCAGGGACAGCTGCTAGTGGCATTTGTACAGGGTGGAAAAGCAGCTATGCTCATATTTGGGGTCAAATCTGCAAAATCTCTCTGCATCCTGCCTCCCCTGGCTTACTGTGGGACGTTGGGCAGGTTGATCCACGCCTGAGCACGTGCCACCCTCTGATAATGTCCCCGTGCTCGTGTCCTCAGTGCCACCGCTGCATCTCTGGGGCAGGTGGGGGGCAAAAGGGCACTTCTGTCCCAAATCTGCCCCTTCCCCATGGGCACTCTCTCTCCCTCAGCCCGTTCCCCGTTGGGTTTAATTACACTGGGACATGGGGATAAATGAGAGGAAGGAGGAAGGAAAGGTCGCCTCGGTGGTGGTCACAAAAGGGGACGTTGTGCCCCCAGGGAGGGAGAGGAAAGGCCTGGGGGGACACGGGGGCACTTTGATGTGGTTTGCATGAAAGAAGGGATGGGGGGAAGAGGGGAGGGGACAACACCAAAACCCGAAAGACAACAAAACCTCTCCCAGCTGGGACACAAGTCAGGATGGTCTCTTTATTTAGATGGATGGAGCCCGGCACAATGCACTGCGGCTGGGGGCCACCCTGCCCCTGTCCCCACCCTCCTTGCCTCTCACTTTCTTCCCTTTTTTGCATTTTCATTCTTTCCTTCATTTCCCCGATCTCTGCCTCCGATTTCTATCCCTTTTTCCAAGAAAGAAAGTGGGATTGTATATGATGTGACCTTAATTTAAAGGCAGGAAGGGGGAAGACTGAAGGCAGTAGCAGAGAAAAATGGCCCTTGGAGCAGACAAGGGGATGCTTATGGCTGTAACACCAGGTGAATCCCATCCCTCTGCGGTCTATTAGGAGTATAAATCCGGAGCATTCAAGCTACCCTCATGGCTGGAGTAGTTTGGGGATAAGCATCCCCATGCATCCCCAGACGTCATTGTTGTACTTATGATGGCATAATTCAGGGATCAGATGAAGAGCGGGTCTGACCCTGGCACCTTGAAGGGGCACCTGCAATGGTGAGCCAAAGCAATCAGCTGACAAGTACCCCATCAGCTGAAGTGGTCACCTCATCTTGCTGGGCTGGAGGAGTACAAGGAAGCAGTTATGCAGTCATACCTCATGCAGAACAGGCACGGAGACATCGGGCATCTGCTCAAAGGAACCAAGAAAAAAAATGTTTCCATCCCTGGAAGTGCTCAAGGCCAGGCTGGGTGGGGCTTTGGGCAACCTGGTCTGGTGGATGGTGTCCTTACCCATGGCAGGGGGCTGGAATTAGATATTTAAGGTCCCTTCCAGTCCAAACCATTCTATAATTGTTGGGGGTAAGGAGACAAATGGTGATGTTTCAAAATTTCCCACAGACTGAAATTTTAAAATAAGTTGACCCAAAGCAGAGCATTTACTTCAGCACACTGCTGTACATTGCAACCATGCGGAACTTTGGAGCTTTCAATAATATGTCAAATACTTTGGAATTAAAAGTTGATCCACTTGAAAAACTCCCCATGGGATCATTTTTTAGTTCTGCACTTAAAAAATATTTCTTAGTATGGATTTATATCCCCCCACACACACACATCAAAAAAAAAGGAAGAAGTCTCCAGTCAAACAATTAATTATAAAATATCAGGGGGAAGCAAGCAGCAACAAATTCCCCACTTAGTTTATTTTAAATAAATAACTTAATCAGCTGTGGCAAACTAATAGCTTCTGTAGTGCTCAGCTCATTTGGAAGTGCATTACTGGTTGTTGCATGGCACACAGTGATGCTACTGACGGAAGGATGCAGTGGTGATGATGCTTCACCGAGTGAAGGCAGACAGTGGTGAGAAGTCAGGCTGAGAAGGCAGCAGGGGGGCGTTCGGTACATTTGTGAGGACCGATCCCTGATCCTATCTCCCCAAAGGCACCAAAAGCAAACAACTTGCGGGCAGTCCCCCACACCAAGTCCATCTCCTCTCCTAGCACCCCAGATACCACCAAGGATCCTGTCCACAGAGCTCAGCCCAACCAGCCCTGGGATGTGCAAGACATGAACACCAGCCTTGCTTTCTCCATCTGGCTTTACAGCACAGAGGTTGTTTGTCGTGATTTCTGCTGGACCTGAAAGAGTGCTGAGAAGATTTGGTCCCTTTAACTAGTGGTGTGATTCTCTTTAATGACAAGACTTGCCTGCTGGCAACCATTAGTTCTCTTCAGCATCATAAACAGAGTCAAATTCAGCTTACACCACGTCTGAACTTGGCTTAGGCGCTATTTTTTCTGCCAGTACATCGCTGTTTTCAACTCCAGTCAGCACTGGTTTGAAGTTATTAGTGTCTGGTGGTTGGGGTTTTTTTGGTAGTGTATGCATCCTAAATGAGCTTTGTGGTCTCCCCACTTCAAAAGCCTCTCTGCTCTCACCCCTGTTTACCGGCTGTCCTGCAGCAAGACCAAAGACTGAAGGGTATAAACTATCTCTGTGCTGTCCTAGGTCCATGCAGCACATCGGGAGGCAGCGTGTAGGACAGCAGCTGGGATGCAGGAAAGGGTTTGGGGGGAGAATCAGGCAAGGAGATGGTGCAGAGCAGCATTAGGGTGCACCCCTCCCAGCCTCCATTCATATCAGACCCAAATGCAGCGCATCCTGCAAATTCCAAGTTGCTCTAAGCACTTTTCACCCTCTCCATTGCCCACTCTGCTCTGGTGCCAGGTGTCTCCTGGGCCAGAAGCAGGGACAGGGACAGGTGCAAAGCCCCATCAATTGCACACAGGTGCTTCACCAAGGCAAGCAGATGCTTCCACTCCTACTAGTTGGCTCTCATTAAATATAAGCAAGCCGTTGGTAGAGCTAGGTTGATGATGGGTGCTGTAGAGAGGTCTCTGTGTGGGCTATGCTGGTAAGAGAATGGCTGTATTTGCTCTTTTTTCTGCATGGGTTTGTATTTGTTCAGTGGGTTTCACCTGTTTTCACCTGTTCTTTGCATGCATAGTTCTGTTAAGGGGACTGGGGCTCCTTAGTGAAGTCTTGGAGGAATTGTGTGTATGAAACCGGGAAATGGAGAGAAATGGAAAATGTGTTAGGGTATTGCAACATTTCCTCCTAGTGTTTAATATCCTGACAAAAATATATTTTTTTTAATAAAAAAAAAATCAAGTGTTTTACTCTATAGAAAGATATTTGCTGTGTTATAAAAGTGTCAACATCTCACTTACAAATTGGTCATTCTTTTGGCAGTGGCTTTAACAGAGAATTCCCCTTGGGGCTATCTGCTGCTCTGTGTTGGTTTTTCTTCCCCTTTGTAAAAAGTAAGAAACCAAACAACTTAAAAAGCAAGCACAATTTACTGGGTCTGGAGACTGGGTAGCTATTGTGCTGTAGGTTTGAAGTGGTGGGGCTGAGGCCAGGAGATGAAAGGAGATGAAGAAGGAAGAGAAGTGAGACTTCTCCGGCAGCAAGGTAGATGCTTGCAGGCCAAAGCTTAAAGCACTGCCCTGGTTTCTGCAGCCAAAAAAAACATGTTACCAGAAGCTTCTCCTTTTCTGCTGTTTATGCCTCTGATCCTACTAATGTCTACCCACAAAAAGAAGTGTTTATAGGGCTGAGGGTCAAACAGCCCTCACCTGCAGCCCAGCTGTGCTAGGACTTGTGTGGGTCATGGCATTGGTGGTGGTGCCCTGGGACAAGAGGTGGCTACAGGAGGGAGGGGGCAGGCAGCACCCTGCAGAAATAGAGCACTTGATCAATGATCTCCAGGTTGCAGGCTCTCAGGACCAGATGAGAATCTCTATTTAAAACAGAGCAGCAATGCTAGACCCTGGTGTTGGCTTGTCCTTGTTTTCCCTTGCTGAGCTGATGACACTGCTGTCTTTCTGGTCCCCACCCCTTGATAGGCACAGCAGGAGAAAGCAGGAGCAGAAGTGGTCTAGAAAGTGCCTGGACAACACTGGACTTCTGTTCTTGTGCTTGCATCTCAGTGCAGACTTCAACCTTCTCATTACATGAAAATAATGGATTGAAGAAGTTACTTGGATGTATTAGAGACTGAGTAAGAGTGTGTGTCCTCTGATGCAGGTGTTGGAGCAGCAGCCCACTTCCTTGAAGAGCAAGCTCCAGGGGGCTGCTTGAGGTGACCAGTGGAGAGGTGTCCCAGGGGATGCTCTGACAGCGTCCAGCAGAGCTCCTGTGCACATCAGCTGCTCAGAAGGAGCCATGGGTTCGTGGTGTCCCCAGAGCTCACCATTTATTATCCTGCCTAATAGCCTCTTAGGGGCTGCCTTTTCCGTAAGTGCCCAATATCAGCTTGTGACAACAGCTGCTGCTGCAATCATATCATTAGTCCCATTGCTCCCAGATACAATTTAGGCTACTGCTGCCCTGGTGGTAGCTTTGAGGAATAAAACTGAGCCCTCCTGGCTGATGCCCAAGGTGGGCAAAGTCAGGCCAGCTCTGTCTGCTGCTGACTTTTGGAGGGGCTGCCTTTCTCTTCCCCTAGAACCCTGCCAGCCTCCTGGCGCCCATCCAATCCAGATAAGTGACTGAAATATACTTACTGCTACCTGGCTATCCTGTGCCCTGCATGAAGAGACTGAAATAACCTTGGGGCTAGTCCTAGCACGCTGCTGTCTGCTCACAAACTGTGACAAGCCTAAAAGCCTTGGGACATGGACCAAAGGCTGAAAAGATGAGGGTTTTTCTGGAGGCTGCTCCCTGCAGACAGGAGGGGAGGCAGCAGCCAGCTGATATGCAGAAGCTTGTCTTGCTGCCTGCTGTGCTAGGCTTTGCTCTGCAACAAGGTCTTTACAAGGTGCTAATGAATAAATTGCTATGAATTGAGCCCAACTGTTGGTCCCTGTCCCCAGGAGGAGCTGTGGTAGCCCTGGTGTTTGCTGAGGGTACCACAAGGTGGTAGGACTGCGGGAAGATATTGATAGTCCTTCTCCAAGGTTGGTTTGTCCTGCTGCATGAGGGCACCCTCATGGGCCCCCCAGCACTTCCTGTGCACAAGGTTTTAAACAGCCTTTGTAGCCCTTTCCTAAGAAATTACTCATGTTTTAAATAGCACACAGACATTTGGAAGAAGGGTGGCCATGGAGCTGGACCTCAGGCTGCCCATGAGGGCAGCATCATTTAAACACAGGCCCTGAAATACTGTAGTTCATTGCAAGGAACTACTTTAACATGTGCTGGGCTTCATGTGCTCTTGGTAATGAGGAAGGCTTCAGCCTGAGCAATTCAAAATGCCAAAGGAAGGGCAGGTGATGGAAAATTGAAGGGTTATTTCAACCTGGGGAAGGGGCTGCTAATCCTGACACTGTCCTGCAACTTGTTTCTGCTTCATTAGGTGTGTTTGTGGTGTTGGAAGTGCTGGATGGCCTTTTTTTTTCCTTAATTACCAGGGTTCCTCAGCATATTTCTTCTGAATCTCCTGCAGCTCTGTAGCTTAGGGCTGGGTTTGGGTCTTCCGTGGAGTTTCCCTTTCAGGCACCAAATTCCTGGTTAAACCACTGAAGAGAAATGATGTGCTCATTGGAGATGTTCTCCATCCTTGTCCCTGGAGTTTCGGGGAGCTGCTCTGTCAGGCTCCCTGGCAGCCCTGGTTGAAAGCAGCGAGCCTGGGCACCAGAGGTCCCCCTGTGGCATGGAAGGTGGCTCTGCTTACAGGTGACTTGCATGGTCAGAGGGCTACATCTCCAAGTCTTTACTCTGGCAGCACTTCGCATATATGGAGCAGAAGCTTAGGAGCATGCCTTTGGGGTCAGAAATCTTCTCAGCTTGGTCCAAGTGGTTTTCAGGTGGCTGCAGCTGAAGACTGCAGGAGTGAGCAGGGCTGGCTGAAAGTACCTGCTGTCTCCACAGCTCTTGGAGACCTCATCCTGCATCTTCCATAGTGCTTTTTAAAAGAGCAGAATGATTCAGTATCCTGCTTTCTGGGGCAGCCTCCTTAGCAGCTTGATCTGAGAACCTGGTAGTGAGCTGTGGCCACCATGGCTGATGCCAGAAGTCCCTCTGTCCGTCTCCTGCTCCCAAAATAGGGGCAGATCCTTCTCCTGCCACCCTTTTCCTTCCCCTCGAGCACTGGAAAGACTCATGACCACCTTGTTATTCACACCAAGTGAATATTCCTGCACATTCCTGATTTCCCTCTATAATTTCTACTGAAATGCTGGCTGACAGTGTTAAGGTAGTTTGATGCTGACTGAGCTCAGTTTTTTTTCTCCTAATATTAATATTGCTTAAGTGAAAACTGTCCATGGCTCATTTCTTGCCAATACTGTTACAATTGATGCTCCTTTAATGTTGCTGCAAAAGTATCTTGGGTGATCTGATGAACCTATAACAATGCTGGGAGTGACTTGACTCAGAGCCAAATATTGCTTTTGGAAATAATGAAGTGATCAGTGCTCCTAATGAAGGAAAACAAACACACTGCCAAGCTGTAGTAAAATTGTCTGAACAGATGCCTTCTGCCACAGTGGGACACTTGTGAGGGTAAAGGCAGCAGTCCTGCTTTCTAAATCATGTGCAGAGAATGGTAAGCTCTTTTAGGCTGAGAATAAAGTATGTGGTGATAGATGAGGGGTTTGATGGTTGGACTTGGTGATCTTGAAGGTGTTTTCTAGCCTGAATGATTCAATGTCTGACTAAATTTTTAGAGCTCATCTGTGAGGATGGAGCCCTTCAGCCAACACCAGCGGAAGGTCTCTTGTCACCCACTGGCTCCAAGTGCTTCAAGGTGCTCCAAGTGGAGCAGGTCACTTAAACCCAGGGCCCCATGGGGCAGAACCTCTCGAAGCAATTTATTGAGCACTTCAGTTCCCAGGGCCTTTCCAAGGGATGGTTTCTTGGAGCAACTTTGATAAGGGAATGAATGTGAAGTGCAATAGCCAGTCCTCTGTGCAGCTCCTTTGCCTGCAGGCTACAAAATGCTACCTTGCTGTTAGGGCATGGTTTTTTTGCTGTTGAGATGGAATAGTGTGGGATACATTTATAGACCTGGATTACAAAGCACCCACTGTAACTGCTGGACTTGGGGCTGCTGAGTGACCATACCCCTCAAAACTTCAGGGCTGGGAGAAATGCTACCTTCCCATTATTCAAGAAGCAGGGAGGTTACACACAAAGTCCCTGCAGAGTAGGTTAACTTTAATAACCCATTCTGGCTTGGCTTTGCTCAGCAAATTGTACAAACCAGCCCATTTTGCTCTGTTCAATTAATAGCATTAACTAGAACTATTTAAGGGCAGTAAGAGCCCCCTGCCACAGGTTTCCATGCCATCACTGCTACATTTTGGTTCACAGCAGCCTTTTTACCTCTGGCTTGCCTCCACTGCAGCAGGTCTTCAGAAGGTCTCCAGCACAGCCTGCAGCTCCTTCTGCATGCCCAGGAGAGGAGCTAGCAGCCCCAAAGCCACCTTGCTGCACACCTGCTTCTCCCCTATACCTCGTCTTTGCAAAACCTGCAGCAATGTATACAGCTGTGCTCAATCTTGAGCAAATTCCCTGCTGCATGTGAAATGTGGCCCAGGGAGCTGTCTGTCTGTCCATCCCCCAGCCTGAGGCAGGAGTTCCTCTAGGCACATCTGGCAAATATATGCATCTTGCAGCCCAGGAACTGTTTATAAATAGATTTTATTTATAAAGTCAATTTACATAAAATAGGATACTCTTTTTAAAAACTGCATATGTACAACTTAAGAAATCCTAGCAAGTGCATACAAAAATGCCTTCAGTACATTTTTTTAAAAAAAACTTCAGTTTCAGAGAAGTGAACCTTCACACCAGGCAATCTCAGACACTGTTGTAGGACACAAGGTAACTTTACAGTATTTTACTAGTGTTTGGAGGAGAAAAAACACCTTTTATCTAAACCATGTATGTTGCCAAAACATTCTAGCTGGCAGTGTTCAAGAACAAGGGAATAGGACTTGCTAAAAATAGAGCTGTCTCCTCACCCCTTTTCCCTAAGGTTTCTTGTACAAAAATAAGTCTTCATACACCACTGTTCCCATAGGCAGTTCAAGTTGCATATAAAATAGAATCTGACACTATAAAAAAAATTCCCTCCCCCTCCAGAAACAAGGAAGCATCAAGTAGGCTTGTTTTTCTTGCTTTTTGCCACTCCACAGGTTGCTCAGGCATCTTTCTTTCTCTGGAGAAAGCAGGTGAGCACCTTTTTCCATCGGGCTGCCCTGGAGCGAGGTCGTGAGCATCATTGCACTTCAGCTGGGGGGAGCCTCGGAGCCCAGCAAGGAACACAGCCAGCAGGGTCCCACCATGGCTGGGTGAGAGGATTTGGGGGAAAGAGGTGTTTGTTTTTTTTAGGGGGGGGTGGTGGTGATGCGATGCTGGCTGCTATGGAAGACGGAGGGCCCTGAGGTATATCTGCAAAGAGATTGCAAACCCCACGTTGATCTCTGGAGCATCACCAAGCATGGGTGAAGAAGCAACAGCCCCCCACCCCGAGAAAAAGCAACCCCCCCCCCCAAAGCGTGCTCACCTCTCGGCAGCTCAGTAGCTCCCGAGCCAGCTGGTGAAATCCAACAGCTCCCGCTCCTCGGGGCTGAGCTCCCCATCGTAACCACTCTCCTCGGAGGAGCAAGGGGAGGCGGAGGAGTAACCACCGCTGCCGCCACCGCTTTCCCCGACGGCCGCCCGCCCCGTCCGGGGCGGGCGGCCGTCGGGGAAAGCGGTGGCGGCGTCGTGCTCGTCCAGGAGCCGCTGCAAGGCACGGATGTACTCGACAGCGGAGCGCAGGGTTTCCACCTTGCTCATCTTCTTGCTGGCGGCCCCGTGGGGGACGTGCTGGCGGAGGGCGGCGAAGCCCAGGTTGACCAAGCGCACCCGGTTGCGCTCCCGTTCGTTGCGGCGAGCCACGGCCGCCGCGGCCCCCCCGGTGCCCGGGAGGGAGGCGAAAGCCAAGCGGCGCTTGCAGCGCAGCAGCTCCGGGGATGGGGGCCGCCGGCGGCCCCGGGGGGCGGAGGGGTGAGGGGGGAGCGGAGGCAGAGCCCCGCTGTTCATCGCCGTGAGGCCACGGCGGCGGAAAGGGGGAGAAAGTTGGGGTGGGGGAGGTTGGAGTTGAGAGGGGAAGGCGAGGAAAAGTAAATCGAGGGGAATGCAAATGGGGGCGAGGAAAGCGGAGTGAAATGCAAGGAAAAGTGTAGCTAAGTGCGGGGAAAATGCAGGCAGAATGCAAGAGAAAAAAATGCAGAGAAAATGCGGGGGAAACGCAAGAAAAAATGCAAATAAAATGCAAGCAAAATGCGGGGAAAAAGCAAGGAGAAATGCAAATAAAACGCAAGGAAAACCCGCCAGTAAAAATGCAAGAAAAATGAGAGTAAAAATGCGAGCAAAAACGCGAGAAAAATGCAAACGGCCACGCGCGTAAAATGCAAATAAAAACGCAACAAAAAAACCTGCAAATAAAAAAAATGAATTAAAAAAAAAAAAAAAAAAAGGAAAAGCAGGGCCAGGAGTAGCCCCGACCGAGGGGGAGCGCGGCGGGGGCAGCACCGTGTTGCCCCCTCCTCCTCCTCCTCCTCCTCCTTCCCGCTGCCGGCTCCGCGGCTGTGCGGCGGGCGCGGCGCCGCCCGGTGCTTATCAACGCCGCCGCTCGCGAGCCCCCGCCGGCCGCACGCGCCCCGCCACGCGCGCCCCCGTGCCGCCCCCCCCTCCCCGCCTCCTCCGCGCGCGCCCGGCGCGTGGCGCCGCCGGCCCCCGGTGCCGTCCCGTTCCCCCCCCCGTCTCCATCCCCAAACCCCGCCCGTGCGCCGCGCCCCCGGGTGGTGGGTTGGGTTGGGTTTTTTTTTTCCTTTTTTTGGGGGGGTGAAGGGGAGGTGTGGGGTTGCTTGGGGGCACGGCGGGGAGGGGCTCTGCCGCTTCTCTGCACCCCTTCCCCCCAAAAAAATTAGTGGCTCTGCAGCGCTCGGTGCGAAGGGGCTGCGGGCGCTGGAGGGTTTTAGGGTTAAGGGGCAACCCCGGGGGTCAAGGCGGCGATAGGGAAATGCGGTGCGTGAGCGGGGCCTGGCTAAAAACATACAAAAAATGCAAACTAAGCCAAAGGGAGAGATGCAGAATTAAGCCCTGCTGCTCTCAGCCCCAGCTTGCATTTCTGGGTGAGGAACGGGACCCGGGCAGCAGGCAATGCCCACAGCCACGCAGAGCTGCCTCTCCACAGGTAGGTGCAGCAGGGTCTGCTCACGGCATGGGGCGCGTTTTGCTGCGGGAGGTCCAGGGGAGCTGCTTGCAGGGGTAAACGAAGCGGTGTGCAGTGTTCGCAGGGTTTGCTCCAGGCTGCTGCTTGGCTTCTGTCTGTGCAAAGCTGGCTCTGCTCCCCCTGGGGTTTGTGTCACGCTCGCTGGGGGTTTGGGCTGGGCAGAGAGGGCAGCGGGGCAGCGTTGCTGGTCTTTTAGTAGCAGGGTGCTCAAAAAGTCCTTGCTGGTGCAAGCCTTGCTCTCAGGAAAGAGGAAGCTACCTTCTTAGGAGCTGTTCAAGAGAAAACTTTCTGCAACACTCAAGAGTAATAACCGGATTTTCATGGTACAAAAATAACTACAGGGATTTCTTTTATTATTCTTGGTAACACAAAAAGGCACCTGGGAGTGCAGCAGAGCAGGCGCTGGGCTCACCCATGCAGGGAGCCCTCTGTCACACGGAGCTGCTGCGCTTGGTTTCACCTCCACTTCTGCACCTCATCAGAAAGTGACAGAGGCCCGTCACAACAAGGCTGGAGAGGGGAAAATGTGAGCAATAAGTGGCAGGGGGCGACCGAGCATCCTCGGCGAGCAGGTGCATGCCGCCTGGGCTTTTCTTGCACTGGTTTTGCTGGAGGAGGGCTGGAGCTGGTGCTTGGATGTATTGCTGGCACTGCTGGCTCCTGAGCAGCCCCGGGTTGCAATGCGAATGCTACGTGGGGAAGCAAAAAGACTTGAGTTTGAGAAGGGCAGTGGGCTTTAGAGCCATGAATGCGGTTGTTTCGATTTTGGAAGGGGGGGAATGAAAGTTGAGTTTGGTCTGGGAACTGCCTGCCTTCAGCTTACGCTCTTTTTCTTGCTGGTTTGGCTTCTCCCAAGCCAAGCCTTGCTTCCACTCACAGTATGGTCCCACCATGGTCCCATGGTCCATCCTAAGCTTGGCAAAACCCAGTGCCCTCTCCTTCCCTCCTCAAAAAGAGACAGCCACGGGCTTAAAAGTTGGGGTTTCAGCTTGCTGGTGCCCATGTGCCATAGGAATGCTAAACAGGCTGCACAAAGTGTCCTTGTGGTGCCTGGGGGAAGGCAGGCTTTGCATCCCGGGATTCATGCAGACTGGGCACGCTTCAGTGCAGGGAGGCTTCATGCAGGCACGTTTTATCTGCATGTGTGCTCACGAGTGCAGCCGTGCTACAGGCACCTGTAAACCTGCCACATTTGGAGCCATTCCCACCTGCTGCTTTGCAGGAGGTTTTGCTTTGCCTGCTGCTGGGCTCCACTGTGAATGACTCGGGCTGCAGTGATGCTGTTGCACTGCTGATGGCCACACTGACAGCGAGAGACCTAGAAAAGTGTAAGGCGAGAAAGTGCCCACACAAACCCAGCCTCTTATCCTAAACTTCTGTTCAGTCCCACAGCAAATCTCGCGGCTCCTTCAGCGCTCACATCTGACAGCATGGGCAGCATTTCCCTCCAGCTCAGAAGAGGTCTGGAGGTTTTTCAGCTCAGCAAAAACACACTCTCAGTTTGTTCCTTTTTTTTTTTTCTTTTCTCTTTTTTACATCAGTCCTTTCCTTCTGGCTGAGGTGCTGCGTACTTCCGACGCCACTACAGCTGGGGATACCCATGCTTGGTTTTGCAGCCCATTGATCTGAAGCTTGCAGCCTGCCGTGAGGACCAAGGAAGAGGGCACCTGGGACACCCCGACGGTATGTTGAGGCTCGCTCTCCCCTTCCTGTGCTCTGGCTGATAACCAGAGATAAGGGAGGAAGCCACAGACTGGAGCTGTGGTTACCGGTGGTTTTCGCAGCGAGCTGGGAGCGATAAGCTGTGCTCTCGCAAAGGAGAGCAGCTGAGAAAAACTGGCAGCGGAGTGGGAGGGCTGCAGGAAAGACCACACCGATGGCCAGCACATGTGGCAGAAACAGCCGAAAATCCTACCGAGGTACCGGGAACAGGCATCTGCAACCAAACCAGGTAAAAGGTGTGCTTAGACCCGGGTGGTTAAAGCTCCAGCCCTACCAGCTTGGCGAGGCAGGGAACGTGTTTGAGTCTTAGGGCTGGAGACGAAACGAGGCAGAGCATTCTTTAGGGAGAGAAGAGCAGCACCTCAAGGGGGTACGTAGGTGATGATCTGTGTGTTGTGCAGCGAGCTCCGAGGGCGGTGATGGTGCTGCCCTTGAAGCCCCTGCGGGTGCTGCGCCCAGGCCCCCCGAACCCCGCAGGGCTGGCCGGCAGCCCGGCAGAGCTGCTCCACGAGGCCCCTGGGGCTCCGGGCAGGGTTTCTGCGGCGCTGTGGGGACCTCTAGCGTGGGATCCGCCTGTGCACGGGGCTCTCCGCAGCCGGGCGCTGCGGGTGGCGAAGGGAACGGGGCTTTAGGATGAGAACTCCGGCAGGGCAGGGACCCGTCAGCCACAGGGGACCCATCTTTTCGGGGACTGCTCTGGCAGCTCTCGGTGGTGTCTCCAGTGGTGCAACCAAGATGTTTTGCAAGAAAGCTCTTTCTTTCCCGGGCAGCGGAGGAGTAAGAAAAGCGTGGCGTGCTTTTTTCCTGTGCGCATGGCTTTGTGCAATGTGCTTTGTCTTGCATCTCTGTTCTGCAAAGCGCATCTTCCTTCCTTTTTCCCCTCCCCTCTTATTTCTCTGTCATTTTACGGTAGCTACTGTTGTGGGATGGTTTTATCTTTTTGCCTCTTCTTTGCCTCATGAGTGGACCGTGGCTGTTTCCCATCACTCCGCTCCATGGTCTAGCTCTGGAGCCAAGGATTATTAAAGCACTCAGTCACCGAGTCTCCCTTTGGGCAGGTTGTTCTTGAGGCATCTTCACAATTTTAATTTCAGGAAAGATACATCCAGCAGGCAGCCGGTTTTGAAGCACAAACCTCTTCTGGAAGGCATCTGTGAAGCTGCCATTGTCACCTTCAATGCTGTATTTTTATGTCCCCTGTTTTCAAAGGGGGAAAAAAGACACTCTGCAAGCCTGTCACCTGTAAGAGCTGTTCCCAGTGATGCCGTGCCACTGCTCCAGGTCCGCAGAAAGGCAAGTTGAGGGGAAACGAATAGGAATTGGGTGATTCTCATGCTGCATGAGACCAGAAGTCACTGGGGCCTGAGGGTCTGTAGCTGTGGGTCCATGGGGCTGCAGTGCAGGGGAGGAGAGCCGAAATGTGCATGTACAGGGTGTTGGGTTGCTTCTGAAGCAGGGCTTATATCTACATATCTGCAAATAACATTTCCTTAACCTTTTTCCCAATAAATAATTTATGCTTTTTTTTTTTCTTTTTTTTTTTTTCTCCAAGAACTTGGCTCTGAGCTGCATGGCAAGCCGTTTTTCTGCCTAGCTTTTTTCCCACCTAGCTGCGTGGCTGCATTTGTGGGCTGCCAGCAGTTTGTTCTGGGCAGGATTTAACAGGGAAGAAGGAAGAGGTGGGGACTACACTTCCCAAGAGGCTCCACTGTGGCCGTGCCTCCCTTCGGTGGCTTTATCAAGAGCTGGAGGGACCAACAGCCAGCTCTCCCTGGGGACAAGCAGCCATGGGGCCAAGGTGTGGGATGAGGACCGCCAAGTGCCAGCTGATGGCCACCAGCCTCTGCATCATGGTAAGTAAGCAACTTTGGGGGAGAGGATCTCCGAAAAACTGGGGTGAGGAGAACAACTGCTTTCACCAGCCCTGCTCGGAAAGGGTCAGCTTTTCCCACGTTCTGTTTTTTGGGTGTGGAGGGGCAAGCAAAGCAAACTGCCTGAGTTATCATTGCGCCCTGCACAGTTATCGCAGGCCACCAGCATCACCGCCCTGCAGCTGATAGACTTCTGCTTTCTCAGGGCTACTGCAGCTGGTTCACAACTGGAAGGGGAAAGAAAAGCAGCATGGGTGGCTTTCAGCAAAAAATAAAGATGTTTGCTCCTCTCTTTTGGGGTTTAAAAGAGAGTCCTAGTGTAATTCCACTCGTTTCTGGGAGGTGGTCACCAGGAGATGGGATGTGTGAGGATGTGAAACTGTAGGGCTTTGATGGAAGCATGTGTGATGGTGTTCCCTCCGAGGACCCACAGACCTGCCCCACAAAGAAAAAGCAATTCTAGGGATCCTTTTTAACAGCTTTTTGAAGTAAATTCGAGAGGCGCTTCTTGACATGTCACAAGGAGTTCAGGGGAAAACATACCACCGTTAGAGCTGGTGGGAAGCCATGGACACTTGGGAATGCTTCTCCTGGACGCTTCTGAGTTGTAAAGGCTCACTGCCTTTTCACCTCATGGACCTTTCCAAGCTTCAGAAGAAAACAGAATTAGTTTCTGTATTTAGTACAAAAAGTGGCTTGGAAGGAGTGTAAGTAAAGGGCAATACCTTATTTCAGTCCACACCTGAAACTCAAAGTTTGTCCAAATTTAATCTTTTTGAGACTTGTGGCTGTATATGCTCATTCTTCCAAATGAACTAAGGTGTCAAAGGAGGACTGCTACCGAACACGTTCAGAGGAGATGCTACAACGCAGCTGCCGTGGGTGGCTAGAATCACGTTACTGCTGTGTTGGAGGACTCCTTTGGGCTGGTGTTTCTCAGAAATCTGAGCTAGCTGGCATTGCACTAAGCATTTTGCTGGGTGTGGATCGAGATACACAATAACACACAGCATGAGGAAACCATAGGTGCCATAAATTAGGTTATATGCAAGCAGAAAATACTGTGGTTTGGAGGAACTTAACCTCTGAAACTATAATGTCATTTTAGGATTTGTCCTACTATGTGCATTTTGGGGTCTGTGCAGTACTGTTTGGATATCGGGGCTGTCTGCCTGTGGGTAGGACTCAGGAGCATACAGACACATCGTGTGCACTCAGAGGGACCTGCCACTGTGTAAATCCCTTCTTCCAAACCTTCCTTTGCAGCTGCTGGGGCTGTCCATTGCCACGCTGAGCACAGTCACCCACTACGGGCTGCATTTCACCGTCATCAGCGACATCTCCCCTGAGAGCAACTCCTACCGGGTCATCCACCACGCAGGTATGTCGCGGTTGTGCCCCAGCGAGACCTTTGGGGAAGGCAGGATTCAGGGCCTGTAGGATGCTCTAGGGCTAAAGGAGTCCTGCAGGCACTGTTTTTCTCACTGTTTTTGGACCCACACCACATCTCCCCATCTTTTCCCTGTGCTGCAGAGAAAGCCCAGGGGCAGCTCAGCCAGATGTAGGTGGAACCAAAGGCGTGGTGGGACTGGAAGTGCCACGGGAGCACGGGGAGAGGGGCTGCTACAGGGGTTGAGGCTGAATATGATGAAAAATGATGTTGGGAGGAGAATGGGAGAGGAGAAATGCGTGGAAAAACATCCTGGGGGAAAAATGTTTGTTCGTTTCTTTTCCCCTGGTTTAATTTGTGCCCTGGACGGTGCAGAGGTTATAGGGAAAGACTAAATGAAGGAGAAATATAAACTGAGTCTTGGATACAAGGCTAGAGCAAAGAGACGAGAACAGCCTGATACTGCATGCTTAGCCCCTAGTCAGGGCTGCAAAGCACTCGGGTACTGGCTGTGGCCCTGCCTTGGCTGGGAGGAAACCAGCAGGCGAGTGTTGCAGGAGATTAGCGGTGCGCCGAGCCCCGATAGCAGCCGCAGGGCATCTGCTGCTCTTCAGCATCCCCAATTCGGGGGCATCTTTATCAGAGGGCTGAAGTAATTGTCAGCTTGTGGGCATCCTCCCAGGGTGCCTGGCTCTGCTGGAGCTGGGTTTGCTGCTCAGAGGTCTGCAAGACGAGCAAAGCAGCTGGGGAATGATGAGTAAGTTATAAAGCATTCGAGTTCTGCAAAGTGGTCTTCTTACACCACGTTCCCAAAACACACTTTTTGTCCTCTCCCCGAGCAAAAGCATTTCACCATTAGTCCCCTTGAAGTCTTGGTGTCTGACTGCAGATCCCGTGTCCGGTTTCCTTCCAGCTTTCTACATTGGCATCTGCCTCAGCATGACCCTGATCCTCGCAGCCCTGCTGAGCTCAGCCGCCACGGTGCGGGAGTCGCAGTGCCTCACAGCGACGGTGCGTATCCCTCCCGAGGGGCCAGCTGAGAGTGGGAGGCGTGCAGGCACTCACACCTTCTACCTGCTGCACGCACGCAGGGCTAGGACATCCCATTACACCACTCCATGCTGCAAGGGGACATTTTTTATAATGCGGAGACTGGCCTGACCCCGTGGGGCTCCTCCAGCTGAGGATTGCATCCTTATGCACCTTGTTGTTGGTTTTTGGTGGTGGTGGTGTTTTTTTGTTGTTGTTGTTTTGTTTTGTTTTATTCCAAAGCAATTGCAGAGATGATGCACTTTTTGAGCAATGTTTGAGCCTGGACCATATCAACATTAATAAACTGAACTGCAAGCTCTGCTTTGCAGGAAGCCATGCGATTTCGTTAAGTTCTGGGGAGAAAAGCTCCCATTTTGGCTCATGGGTGCCTAGGGGCTGGGGTGACATGCTCCCCACGAGGCTGCTATTCCTCCAGGCTCCTGCTGGCATTGCCCCAGCACCTTCACTTCGGCTCCTGCCGGCTCCGGGCCCCTTTTGGCCGCTGGGGGGGGCCGGGGAGCCGGCGCTGGGCAGGGCACAGCCGTGCCTGGGTAACAGCCCTGGGAATAGCCGAGGAGCCCTGGGCGGCCAGTTTACCCTCTGGGATTTTTCCTGACTTTGGGACAGGGCTGGAAAAGTGCGCTTGTCCTCCCTGGAGAGCTCTGAAGCACCTCCTGCACCGCTCCTCCTTGTGCAAACGGCTCACCGGTGTGGTATCAATTTGCATCGCAGGGTTTCTATAGGGGAGCTTTTCCCAGACCTCTACGTTGGCATAAACCCCTTTAAAGCTGTTGATATCTTGCAGCAAGGACCATTCTGCATCTGGTTTCCCCACCAGTCCCTGCCCACGTTTGATCTCGGATGTGAAAGCGGGAGATGAAGGCAGAGTGCCAGCCTCCAAGGTCGGATGTGACCGTGGGCAGGAGTGGCACGAGTCATACCTCTGGGGCTCTGAACAGTCTCCTTCTTCGGGAGGGCTGTGTATGCCGAAGAGGGGCCTCAGTCTTTCTTGTCCTAATGACAACGATGGGTGCAGGGTGGTTAGAAACCAGAATGGGTTGAATCGGCAGCTCGTCTCGTAGCTGCAGCAGCGGCACCAGCCCAGGCAGAAACCTCCGTGCACACACCGATGCTTGCAAGGAAGCTGGTTCCTGGAGAACGACTGAGATCTTAGAGATAAAATATTACTTTCTAAAATCCTGGACTGTTATTCCCAGAGCTCCTCTTCAATGGCGGAGCAGTGACAGGTTTATTGACTCTCCTCCAGCTGCAGTCCTGCTTTTTGGTGATATGCGGTGCACCAGGCAGGCAGCCCTGAATGTAAACATCCTGCAGCTCTCACGGCCTCTGAAGGCCATACTGCTATTGAAGGGGAGGAAAAGGAAGGAAAACTGCAATTTTGGTAGCACTACTTGTACAAAAGGAACTGGCTCTGACAGTGTTTAAGGCACCGTGTGATGGTAGCTGGTCAGACAAGGAGGAGTGGGGATGGGGGGGGTGGCAGAGAACAACCAGAATATCCCACCTGAAACTCTGACACCTGAACTTTCCAGCCTAAAAACTACTCAAAATAAGTGTTTGGGACGGATCAACTGTTCCAAGCAATTTCTGTGGTGGAAAAGACTCAGTGGACACCCAGTGTAACCCAGCTTCTCACTGAGTGATGTGCCAGCGGGACCAGCACACAGCACAGGCTGTTTGCTTTACTGCCCCCAGGTGTGTAATTGCAGGCAAGTGCTTTGAGGGTCCTTAATAACCCAGCAGCACACTTCACCATCTTGGTTTTGCTGTGAATTTGTCTCTTCATGGTGCTGTAACACATCTGTGTGACAGCAGTCCCCGGGAGCAGGCAGAGATGCTGCGCTCAGCTGGAGCTGAGGATGGGTTTCTCCTGCAGACAGAGATTGCAGGCAACGCTTACATGGAAAGGCAAGCATGCCACGTGCTGTTAGGTGAACTGGGGCAGGGAGGGAGGGCTGCAATCTGATGGATGCAATCCGAAATTATCTACCCCTTTCCCTGTCCCTAGGCTGTGAGTTATTGCAGGGGGCAGCCTCTCACAGCGGCCACAGTGGCACCAAAAAGCAGCCAGAGCAGGGGAGGTCACAGATCTGCTCCTTCCCTGGCTGGGAGGCAGCTTGGCAGAGCTGCCCAGCCCGTCTGGAGCCAGAGCATCCCTCCCTCAGCCCCAATAACTTTCCCTTTGCTCTCCCGAAGCATCAGCAGTGTGCTGCTGGGGATGCTGCTGACTGCGTGGCACAGGGAGGATGCTGAGGCTCAGGGACTGCTTTACCCAAAGGGTAAGTGTGAGAAGGGTGAATTAAAAGTTACGCTCGCCGAGAGATGGCACACCATTTCTGCAGATGCTGCTGAGTCTCTAGGGGCTGAATTGTTCCTTGCAGTGAGGACGGGAATGAGGTCATTCATAAAAGAGGGACTGATGGCGGAGGATGATAGTGGGGCTGCGTCCTCCTCCAGGGAGTCCCTCCGCACATTGCGTGCAAGCTGAGTGTTGCCTTTTCATTTTTATTTTCTTTTTCCTCCAAATATCTTCTAATATAATCAGAAAGTTGCACTTCTACAAGTGCTTTTGGCCAGGAAAAGGAGAGAGCAGCCTATGATTCATTTATAAGATGCTCTGGGAGCCATGTAATTGCTTTGCACCGGCTGGAGGTCCCCGAGGGGCCGCGTCTCTATTCCCAGAGACACTAGGCAGAAGTAAAGGGAGAGCCGATGCTGAAGGACTGGGGGCTGGAGCTGGGGAAGGGAAGATGAGCAGGCGAATTTGATACTGCTGTTTTTTCTGGCCCCAGAGGGATGTCGTAAGTGCGGGAAGGATGGGAGAGTGAGAGGGAAGAAATCCGGGTGGTGCCACTTGCGTGCTGGGTTTCCCGCTTTCCAGGTTCACGGCAGGTCCTCTTGGTCATGGGAGAGCTTTCCCATTGCTGCTAGTGTTGGTTTTTCATCTACCTTAATTTTCTTTTCTTCTTTTCTTTTTTTCTTTTTTTCTTTTTTTTTTTTTCAAGCCTGGTTTTGGTCCTAAATTGGATGAAAACATTGACTCTGCTATGCTGTTTTTTTGAGGGTGGTGTAAAGAGGCAGCAAAATGCCGGGGCTGGTTCCACTGTGGAGCAATCTGAAAAGTCATTCTGCGGGCATGTTCTCATTCATTTCCAGGATTTGAAGTAACGCATTTTCCTTTCTTAAAGTATATGGAGGCTTTTTTTTTTTTTTTCTAAAAGCTTTTTTAAAAAAAAAAAAAGCCATACTTCTTAAGCTAAAGTTACTCTTTTTCCTTCCCTTAAGCTTGAATTTGGTAAAATTTCATGAAATATTTAATCTTCAAGAGATTTCAACTAGGTCATATTATTGAAGTATTCAGCTGGAAAAAAAAAAAAAGAGAAAACAAAACAAGCTATAGTCAGATGGGTAGCTGTCCCCTGATACATGACTCCTTTTTGGAAGAGGGACAGTTTCATGGAAAAGCTTGTAAGGGCAATAATTTACAACTGCTGCTTATTCATCATCACTTGCCATTGCCAGACTAAGCTGTGGATTCATATTTGATGAATCCATTTGGCCTTCAAACATTTTATAGGCACTTTTTATTTTCTTTTTAATGTGAACAAGATCCTTTGGTCCAGCTGTTACAACAGGCACTGATGTTTACATCAGGGTTGGCTTTTTTTTTGGATTGAATTTCTTCAAATAAAGAGAAGGCGCGTCTGACTTCCAGCTCTGTGAGCCTGGGGAAGAAGACAAAAGTCAGGCTGCCTCCTGTGTCATTGCTGTCATTGTTTGGACTCTCCAGGGTCAGTTGCTGGCCTTGACTGTATTTCTGTCATCCTTTTGTCTAAGCAGGTCAACATGGCCATGCAGCTCTGACGTAGCTGACAGCGCTGAGATGCGGGCCAAGGGAAGGTCCGGCTCCTTTCCCAACACTGCTTGCTCTCCATCCCACTTCTTTATGGACTATTTATTTATGGACTTGTGAGTTTTCCCCTCCTTGAAATCCACAACTGACTTCTAGACGTGGGGGATTGGATCCCTCGAGAGAGGTGCTATTTTTGTGCATGCTCCTGCTTCAGAAGAGGCACAAGTAAATATAATTTTCTCTCTCCTTTTCTGTTATTAAGAGGAATTTGGGCAGATTAGGTTAACTGCTCCACAGGAAGCCGAGTGTTTTTTTTTTGGTCAACCCCTTCAAATGGCCGCGCTGTACTCAGAGGGTTCCTGATGGAGAATCACAACACTATTGTGCATCCAATTTCTTACAAGTTATGAAGCATACCAAGAGAAAGCGATGCTTAGCTCTAACTTTATCCAAACTTGCTTGAACAAGCACATTAAATATGTTCCTAGCATGTTTTCACATGGATGTCTTCTCCCCATAACGTAACTGATAACAATTTTCTCTTTATCCTCAGGGTTTTTTCTGCTTTGCTCTGGCCTTCTGCGGGCTGATACCAGCTGCCTGCTGGAGATACGCACGCAGCACAGAGGTAAGCTTCCTCTGCTAGGAAATGCCAGTAGCCTCTCATCAGATGCAGGTTTTGTACCAATTTCTCCTTTAAAAGGGACAGCTGGTGGTAATTAAGCCATCCTCATCAAGGTCTATAGGATGCATGTTGTGTTACATCCCTCCTCTGCAAGAAATAGGTCACTTAGAGGGAGAGAAGGGAATGTGGGGTGCTGGCCCTGGAAATTCTTGGACAGGACAAACGTTTTCACTTGAAGGTAATTTGAAATGCATCTCTTGTTTTAAATAGCTTTGGGTGTTTTCATTGTTTTGAAAAATAAGGTGCTTGGCTTTTGAAAAGTTTTTTTTTTTTTTTTTTTTTTTTTTTTTTTTGTCATCTCAAATATTGGGCAGTTTCCAGCCAGCTCTAATTCCTGGTAACTTCACCTGGGAGCCTCAGTTCAAAGGTTGTGGCTGCTCGGCTTGTCTGTCTCTGGTGAGATCCACGAGAAATGTCCAGGAACTGCGCCTGTTAACCAGCAGCAGTGGCACAGTGAAATAGCTAGTGTGAAAAACAGCATTTGGGGTTGATGTCATGCTGGGATACGTGGTCTAGAGGAGAAGACTGCACGAGGCTGGATTTTCAGGTCTCTGAATTGTTACCCCAGAGCTCGCTGCTGGTGTGCTGGATGGTGCTGGAGATGAAGGGTGCTGGGGAGATGGAGTTAAGTTACGTGGCAGCAGGATGCTGGCTGCTGGGGAAGCAGAAATGGGGCTTAGTACTTCAGGAAGGCTAGACTTTTAATTCTTCCCTGAGCTGATATCATTTCCTTTCATCTGCTTTACATGTTTACTCCTCTTCCCATTCAGATGAATTTGTAGCTTCTTGGTCTTAATTCCACCCATGCTCAAAAAAAAAAAAAAAAAGAGAGATTTGGGATTTGGAAAAAAAAAACACTTTTTTTTTGTGGAGCATAGTTCCACCAAAACCCCAGAGACTTGGTCTGTGCTCAGGCTGCTGCAATTGCACCTCTTTGTGCTCACACTCGACCCACAGAACACAGCTCGTAGAAACTCCATGTTGTAATGGTTTGGTGTCCTGTGGGGAGGTTAAAATCCTGTCTCTGTGGGGCTGTAAGACCAAAGGGCAACGTCTGGGAAGCAGTAAGGGATAAGCTCCTGCCTCTCTAGAAATCTTGTCCACAGCTGACCAGGAGCTGAAGATCCTCTGCAATAAGGGTCAGACAAAAGGCACCGGATCTCAGAAAGGCAGGAGCACGAAAACCCAGCAAGCGTGGAGCAATGCTTTCTAGCTGCCAACAGCCTGTCACTTAGGGATGAGCTGCTGGTCCTTTTGTGTGTGATGTCCTCTGGATTTTTTTTCCTCCATGAATTCGTCCAGCTGCTTTGAAAACATCTGGTGAATACTGATGGCATAGCAGCAGCGTTCATCTCTATTGCAGCACCACCTGTGCCCAAAGGTCCCACACTTACCTGGCTAAAGCAATGTCCATCAGAGCTGAGACATCCATAGCAAACAGTCTTCTTACAGCCTCTGTATAAATTTTCCTTGGTTTCAGGCAAAACTATGAGAATACATTATTTTCACACTAGCATTTTAATATGGAAATAATAATTTGCAATCAACACAAAAGGGAGACCTCAAGCAGGGCATCTCCTTCTTCTGCACAGGTTTCTAATGAGAGCTTTGAACAGAAGCAGTGTTACCAAAGGAGAAGTGGCACCAGAAAGTGTGTCTGGGTGGTCTGTGGAAACTGCAGTATGTGAACAGGCTGTTTAGATATTCTTGCTCCAAAAATGTGAAATAGGCTGTGAAAAGACCACAAGAAAAAGTTGTATATTGAATGAATAAGGGTATGTGCCATTTAACAAAATATTTAGCTGAGTATATTTAAAGAACGATACCAATCAACAAAACACTTAGCTGAAAATATTTAAAGACTTTCTCTGTAAATGTTTTAATAGCTACATCTGTTTTTATTTCAAATCATTATCCTGTTTTTTGCTTTGAGTGCCCTGCCCATAAATGCACCCATGTGTTATGGTTAGCTTTAGTACTCATTTTTTTTGTTTTGTTTTAAGCAAAACAGAAATAGTTTTCACAAGACAAAATGTTTTTTGTTTTTGTTTCAAGATGTTTACTTTTCAGATATGGAAAAACAGCAGTATTTCTGACAACAGAAAAAATAAAATACCATTGGAGATCCCCTTGGGTTTCTCTTCTTGCTAAAATGCAAAGAAAAGCAGGGACTAAAAATAAGGAAAGATTTAATTATAGGAACGTCACTTACAAAACACATGGTAATTTGGCTTGGCTTGAAAGATAACTTGTCTCACCAGTGAGGAAGAAAGGCCAGATGTGACTGCCTCCCCAGGACAGACAGTGCAGTGGTACGGACTGCTGAGTGGGGTGGGGGATTCAAAAGGCTTGCAAAGTTTCATTATAGAGCAGTTCGCTTGTCTGATTTTCTCAAAGTAAAGAGCGAAACTAAACCAGATGCCCTCACGCAGCCTCCTGCATGTTGGTGTTTCCAGAAATAGTGGTAATATGGGGAGAAATCAGTCAAATTCACCAGTATCTTGTGAGTCTGTTGGGATGAGCCCTTTCCTCTTTCTGCAAGTAGGAACTGGGAAGTTTCTTGTCCCCTGATCCACAGCAGATGTTCTCAGTATTTTATTCCACTTGACACAAAAAATAAATAAAATTAAATAAATAAATAACCTTTATAGAGCAGAACCATCTTCCTGAAAATCATCCAGCTAGAATGGAAAAGCCCAATCTTCAGCTGAAAAATGGTTTTGATGGTTATTTTCAAGAGGCAGTAGATAGAAGTGTTGTTTGAACATGATGAAAGCAAGATTCCCTTCTTGCCTTTGACTCTTGAGAGACCTGTTTACAGTACTTCTTGCAGAGAAGCTATGCAGGACAGGAGAAAAAGACAATTCATTTGTAAATATTCACTGTTCTCAGACCTCGGCACTATAAACAAAACATGAATCTTTCTCATTTCCCATTCTCTTCTGCTTTTCAGAGTTTCTATCCCTCCTGATCGAATTCTTTCAGACATCTGTCATGGCTTTTTAATTTCAAGTTACCTACTTTCCAGACAGGCTCAGTGTCACCAGTATTTATTTGTAAAACAGCTTATCCCAGCTGTGCAAAAATCACAAATCTGGGATTTATTGTGCTTTGCCACAAAAACTTGAATCCTTTGTTCAGCACTGTAGTTAGCCTTTGCTCCATTGGCCTGTCTACATGGCCAATAACTGGGTTTTGGGCTTTGGGCTGTCTTCTGAGGATGCTTCGCGTTCATCTGCCTGCATTAAAGTAGAGAAATTACTGTTGAGAGATAATGTTCCCTTTTCCAATGTATGCCTGTCTGGTAGGTTTGGCCACAAAATGGCGAATGAAATGGGGAAGAACAAATATATCAGAATAATATCTTGGATCCTATACCTGTCTCTCCGATGTGTACAATGCAGCTTAGTTCCTATGAAATCAATAGGGATCAGCAGTAATTAGCAGGCAACGCTGACTGCTGAAGAAAGGAAGACAGTGTCCCTGCTCTGGCCCAGCTCATGAGTAGCAAGGTTGGTGGCAGAGTTATGAGCGAAGAAGCCCCCAAAACACAAAGTTTGTCCAAAATCAGAGCGTTGAACGTGCATCTGACTTTGTCTGCAGCATGTGGCCTTACCCAGCCCCTGCTGTAATAGACAAGGAGGGCTTTTGATGCTTTTGCTAACCAATACAAAACGGGTTTGAGGTTTTGTTCTGGGCTTTGCTGCAGAAAAGGCCAGAGGAGCTTCAACATCACATCACGTTCTGGTTTTCCCTTTCTCTGCAGCAGCTTAGGACGTGCTCCCAGCAGCCCCACGAGCCTGTTGGGGTCGGGAGGGTGAATCAGTAGAAATAAAATCGCTGCAGCTCAAAAGGAGTTCTGCAGCAGAAGGAGCTTCTTAATTACAGGGGTTTGTTAGCAGGTAAATGTTAGCTTAAAACCAAATATGTTTACGATTTCCTGACTTGCAGGAAAATTTGAAACTAAACATTGGTGCAAATGGTTGTGCCAGGCTTCTCCTGGTTTGGACCAGAGGACCTGTTCCCTTTGCCACAAGGTACCAGAGAAAAAAAAATGCTGGTGTATCCAAAACGTCTCACAGCATCCTGTCCTGAGGGTGGAGTGGCCAGAAGATGACAATATAAGCAGCTGCTTTGTGCCTTCTGCATTGGTGTTTATCTGCCCCGACTGCTGGTGTGCAGGCCCAATTTCCTGAGTCCTTTTTGATGAAAAGGTTGCTTGGCTTTGAACTGGCTGTAATGATGAGGCAGTCTCTTAATTTTCAAGTTGCTGGGTGATTTCAGGAGGAGGTTTCCCCAGCAGCTTTCCCTCCATGTGCACAGAAAGGCGTCGGCCTCTTTGGGTTGTGCTGGACTGCACGTACTCAGAGTTTTCCTTGTCCTTGCACATCCATCTCATTTCTGCAGTTACACAAGAAGAGATGAAATGCTTCCAGGTAATTCCTTAAGTAAGGTTGTAGAGGTTCTTCTGGTGGCAAGCAAAATCTTTTTGTTTGTTTTCCCAGGGCGTTTGTTTCTGTCATTTGTACTGGTCTATGTTGGGGTAAACTCTTAGAGGGTCTGGTCTGGGGTGATGGTCTTACCCTAAGGAAATGCTTTAATGCAAGATTAAGTCCATGATTTCTGTTGGACTTAAACACAAGCTGGAGGTGTGTTCAGGTGCTTTCTGAAGCTAGAACCAAAGCACACAGGCAGATTCCTTTCTGAATCAGCAGGGCTGGGACAGGATTGCAGCTGTTCACAGGGGCCTTTCAAGAGCCTTTGCAAAAAGCAGGGATTCTGCTGTTAAAACAGTGTGAACAATCTGATGTCTTCCTTGCTCCTGATGTTATTCATATTGCCAGGCACAATCGTTTTAACATAAGCACTGAGTTTTTCCTGTCTCTGAAGCATGCAAAATTGGAGTAAATAAATAAATAGGGGGAAAACCCTCCCTCCTTTTTTTTTTTTTAAATGTCATGAATCTTTCCCAGCGTTTGTGTTCCCATCACGTACAAATGTCCCGCTCCCCCAGTGAGACAGTGCTCTCCTTTGTCTGACGCGACGCTCAGGCACTCGCCCTTTTGCTTTTTATAATTTATCGCTGCCCCGGCTCTGAACCCACACGGCCCTGTTGCCGCTGCTTCCTGTGGTACAGCTGGGGCTGCTGTCTCCAGCAGCATCAGCCACAGTGCCTGAGGCCACTCGGATGGTCCTCAGCACCCCAGCACAAAGTGGCACGTCCAACCTTCATGTGGCCATAGGGGATCGGATCTAGTGCTGATACAACTTTTTTTTAAGTTAAAAATAATTTTTTAAAAAGCATTTGTCTATGCTTTTAGTGGGAAAGCAGTCTTGACTGGCACTGGTTTCACGTGCTATGGGCAAGAGATGGTTTGACGATAGTTTTGGGAGGTTCATTGATAGTTGGGTGTAGCATCTGAACTGTGGAAGCATGAAGGAGGAGTATGGGCCCTTGGCAACACACTGGTTTTGCAGTTCTGTTATAAAATACGGACTGAAATACTTGTCTTGCTTTACAAAAATACAAAATCAAGGAAACAAGAGGACCTTGACACACTGAGGCTGGTGTCACTCATTGGAGGTACAGCCTCAGATCTGGAGGGTTTAGGAGAAAAAACCCTTTTGGTGTTTATTAACTGCCTGACCGGTTTTTGTTTATTTTTTTTTAATTTTTATTTTTATTTTTATTTTTTGGACTTCTCTATGAAGCATCTCATACCCTGCCCCAGGCACAAACTGATGCTCCTGGGTTCATCTGAGAAGCACAGAGGCTGTGGTGCTCCCTTGCCCACTGGCTGGATGCTACGTGCCCTGCTCATCTTGCTGGACTTCTGCTGCTGGTTTGGGCTGTGGGGGTGAGAAAGGAGGAGGAGGTTTGTAAGATAGCAGCTGAAAGGAGAAAGAAATACATGTGTGTGTGTATATAAAGGCATATATGTGATCTGCTGTTCTCAGTGACAAGTAGGGAGACCTGGCTTGTGGTTTGGTGCTCAGCTAACTCCAGGCAGCGTTCCTCTATTTAGCGAGCAGAGCTGTAGGAAGGCATGAGTCACTTGTAAATGGGAGCTGGCAGCTGCCGGAGCACTTTGGCCAGCCGTGCTGTTCAAAGCTGGCTTGTGCCCCTGGAGAAACATTGTCTGCATCTGTCTTTTGGGAAGGCAGCACTGAGGCGGGAGGGAAGCAGTGAAACAGGTCAGCACTTTCATCAGCTCCTTGTGCAAACGATTCAAAACAGGAGGTAGTGCCGGAATCAGAGAGAAATAGCTTTGTAAGGCTTTGCTTCTCCTGCTTCGTTATTTCACGATGGCTTTTGCTCCCTTCTCTGTTTGCATAACCCTCAGTGATGTACCAAAAGACAGGGGCTGCCTGTGCCTGTCCCAAAACCTGCAAGAGAAGGAAAGGAAAATCCATGAGTTTAAAAAATAATATTACATTTACAATAATACAAAATTATATATATGTATATATATATATCAGAAGAAAACATGAAAATGACTCGGCTAAAAGTCTCATTTGGATCTCCCTGCTCTCTTTGCATCAGTGGTCTCCAGTGACTGCCGACATCAGAGGGGAGCAGCACCTTCTGATCTTATGCAGGTTTTGGAGGCGGGGGCTCCAAGTCTGCTCTGCTTTCTAGTGCCGGCAGGATTTCTGCAGCTGGGATTGACTGGCTCGAGGAAGCCTGAAGCAGAGGTGAGGAAGGGAGCTGACATGCTGTTAGAGAAGTGTATATATAGAGGGGCGTTCATTGACATCTCTTGCTTGCAAAGGGATCAGATCTGGATACTGATCTCCTTGTCACACGTATCCATTCCAAGTACAGTTACAGGGGAAAAAAGTCTCTTTGGTGAATAACGAGGCAAAATCGTGAATTTCTCTCTTGGAGGAAACAAGTGAAATTTATTTTAGTTTCTAATAGCCAAGGGCAAGAACAGTAGTGGTTTCAACAGAGTAAATGCCTTCTTGCAATCATAAATTCTGCTTCTTGGGGGGCATAAAGGATTTAGAAGATGATGAACAATCTCAAAATTCCTTCTTTCTTTTACTTTAAGTGAAAAATGCTATTCTATTAAATCACTTGGAGTCAGCCACATCAATCTCAGTGGTGTTTTTCCATTTGTTGTATCCACTAACTCTATCACCCCTAAATGAATGTTTCATTAAGGAATGCAGACAGAAATGGGAGACAGCAATTATTTGACTAATTTAGAGCTGGAACATTTTGCCAAGCTTCTTCCAGGAAAAGAATTACTGTAAGGTGTGACCTCCATACCACTTAACCTGGAGGTTTTTGTCAAGCCAAAGTTCAGCTGATGCTCCATCTTCAGCTTTCCCTGTTGTTTTTTCTTACTGATGAGCACTGGAGGTACATTCTCCTTCCAAGGGAGACCTTTGCCCAGAAATACCCCTCCAGCAACAGGTCCCAGTGTGCATGCTAACTAGTTTTGAACCATGCAAAAAATCAGCAGCATGTCACTGGGAACAGGAAAATCCATGTGGCCATCGTGGTGCTAATGTGTAGTGGGGGCATAAGACTTCTCAAGGAGAAGCCCAGACAGATTTTCTCTTCTGCAGCTGCATCCATCCATCTATCCATCCATCACATGCAAACTGCTGCCTGAGTTAAGGGATGAGGCACAGCTGTGGCTTTCTTAACGCATTATTGACAGTTTCAGCATAACCACTCAAATTTAATAAGCATCCGGTTGCTTAAATGGGAGAAAAAGCACCCTGATTATTTTTTTTTCCTCCAACACCTGGTGCAAGAAACGGGGGGAAAGAAAAGCAGTTATTCTGAGGTGATGGACTGAAAGTTGCCCTTCAGTGGAGTGTGCGATGGGAATCTATTGAGGACGGCGATTTGGTACGGAGCAAAGAAGTACTCGAGTTCTTCACTGTGCTACATCCCAGCTCCCAGGAAACTTTAGGGATGAATTTGTGTGTCGTGAACAAAATAAGCCCTTTTACAAAATGCTAGGTCATGAAACCATCTGGTGACTCTCTTATGCTTTCAGTTTTTAATTTTTGTTACATCATTAGGCATGCATGAGGCTGCATGCCCTTTTGGCCTGGGTAGATGCTTCCATGCATGGCTGGTGTTTCAGAGCTTGGCTGCAGCTCTGAGCACAAATATAACCCCATCTCGGGCAGAAAAGTTGCTAGGATGATGGCTCATTACTGCAACCTTTTGCTGTCTCCTCTTGTTAAACCAGCCCCCTCATATGCTCCATGGCACAGTTTCCTGCACAAAAGGAACAGCCCCTGATATACGGAGATTTAGGACTTTACATCCACCACTGAAATATTTAAACTGGAAAGCTCTCTGCAATAATCTTTGCAAACAAATTTCTATGTTGCTTGAAGACAGCAACTTTCCCCTCCAGAATCAAATGTTTCTAGCAAAAATCAGGAAGATGATGCAGAGGAACTCCAGTCAAATCACTTTAAAAAAAAAAAAAAAAAGCTTTTTACTTTGATGTTCCCTTACTATGATCTGAATAGTGTATTCAGATAATAGCTGGATATAAATGCTAGATGTAATTGCTAGATAGAAGTGCTGAGAACAACTAATCAGCAAATTGTACTCTCAGGCTTGCCTAGACACACATCCTAAAAGGAAATTATTGCTATAAAACATTTTCCATTTAATCCTTTGTGCTTTAACTTCTTGGAGGCTGCTTGGGAAAATGAAAAATCAGTAAATAACGAAGAACCCAGTTCCTAAGTGAGCTCAGAAACACTGTGTAATTTAAGTCTCCAGTAGTCTTAATGTGTCTGGAGATTACACTTCCCTCATCATCATCACCACCACTGCTGTAGTTGAGGCGACTGTGAACAGTGTCTGCTGGCGGATTCCTCCCTTGTTGTTTCTTAGGGTAGGAATAGTTTTCTGCCATAGTTTTTTTATGGGAATCTTGTTCCTTCAATCCTCTCCCATTGCCTCCCTTCCTTCAAACAGCCTTGGTGAAAACGCTTGGCATCATTGTGGGGCTCCTAAAATAAGAAGTCTCTTTGGGAATGGCTTTTATCAGATTGCTTTCTGTGAAGTACTGTGCGCAGCTGCACCGCTCACCGCACAGATACTGCAGGGGAGAGTACGTGCTATTTACAGCAGACACTGTGTACAATCACAGAACGGTTTGGGTTGGAAGGGACCTTAAAAATCATCTAATTCCAACCCCCTGCCGTGGGCAGGATACCTCCCACCAGCCCAGGCTGCCCCCAGCCCCATCCAGCCTGGCCTTGGGCACCTTTAGGGATGGGGCCTTCACAGCTTCTCCAGGCAGCCTGCGCCAGGGCCTCACCACCCTGAGTAAATAACTTCTTCCTTATATCTAACCCAAATCTACCCTTTTTTAGTTGAAAGCCGTTCCCCCTTGACCTATCGCTACACTCCCTAACAAAGAGTCCCTCCCCAGCTCTCCTGTTGCTATTAGTAGTAACGAGGGCCTGGAGTCTGCAGTGGTCTTTGCAGTTGAAATATCACTGGGTGAAGTCTCATCTTACCTGCGGTTTAAGTTGAGTACAGTTGTAAAGTGGCCAGACCTGGCCCAATGCTTGCTGCAGCCAAAGGAGTATTTTTGTGAGGTTTTGGGGAATATGCCCAGCCAAGGCAGAGGGCTTAAAATTACATGTCCCAACGTTTCCTGGCTCAGGTCTCAGCAAACTTTTGATGTTAAACTTATGGATTGCTTTCAAAAGCTGTTTGCTGTTTCAGAGACCCTTGTCCAAAGATAAATCCATGTGAGAGATTAGGGCAAGCAGGAGCCTAATCTTGTGATTGTTTGAACCTGTGCTATCAAGTCACTTGAACCCTCTTGGGGAAAGAAAAAAAAGTAAATAAAATCCAAATGTAGGCCTCTTAAGGGGAAACTCAGCGTCTGGGGGTAATAGTAAATATGAAAAGGCAAAATTGCACATGTAGCACTGTTAACTTCCCTTGATCTGTGTGTATGTAGTTATAACACAGAGTAGTTGTATTCCTGCAACCTAGATGGGAGTTGGGATATTCATAAGCAGCTGATAACCTTGTGGGTTAAGAAGCAGGCTGCTCGGCTCCTGTTCCTTCCTCAGCAACACAAGGCCAGAAGAGGAGGCTGAAATATTATTATTTTTCATTATTCTCAATCCAGTTCTTCAGTGGAAATGGAAACTTTTTTACTGAATCCGTTTATTTAATTGCTGCTGCTGGAAAGCTGCTTCATGGCCCACCAGAAGTTAGAAAAGTTTAGATGTTTTGCTTTTTATTGGGGTTTAAGATTTGCTCAGAAGCAGGATGGTGCACACATCCACCAGTAATCTCATTTTACTCCGGTGCCTGCCCTTCCTCCCCACCCGTGTGGGACAGCTCAGTGGTGTGGACCTTGACATTAAGGTCTGATGGACCTTGGCTCAGCGTCTCTGTGCCCTGCCAATCACTGGAGCTCTCTCATTAAGGACACTGGATTGCTCCTGCCTCACCATCTGGTTGCCAAGCATTCCAAGGGATGGAGGCTTTGCTGCAGTTTAAGCAACCCCAGATCTGATGGTGGGATTATGCTAGCTCTGGTGGACATGCAGGTGCGTGGTCATGTTTAGAAACCTCCAACCCTCCCCATTGCTATTCCTGTCAATAGCTTTGGAATATCTCCTAAGGACATGGTGCTTAAAATTTATCCCTGGTGACATGGAGCTGAGTCTGATGCAAGTAATCTCGTAATTTCCTCAGCCTCCTTCTCTCCCCTTCTTTGTCAGTCATTTCCTTTTGGACAACTAGGTGGGACAGAACAATATTGCAGTAATGGCTATAAATCACCTCAAACAGCCCTGCTTTCACTCCGAGATGTTCAGGGGCTGGCATGTGGTGCTGTAATTTTTTTCCCTAGAGTAATTTCTAGTGCAGCCCCTTAAGACTTAACTGAAAAGCCTCTCTGAGTGGTGGCTTTGCTCCAAGAGCCCTCATTCCTCCCCATGCAGCCACCCACTCCACTCTGATGACTTTCAGAGCAGATTGACTTTCTGCTCTGAAAGCCAAGCATTGCCTTCAGACCCACTCAAATTAACGTAGATATGGAAGCAAGGGAAAATGAATGGAAGAAATAGGTGTTTTGTTGTGTTTGGTTTTTAATTTTTTTTTTTTTTTTTTTTTTACTCCAGGCACTAAATGTAATTGTCGTATTTTTCCATTGAAACCCAAGCAGGAGTGGGCTGGGATTTGTCAAGCTGCGAGTTCTCACACTTTTAGTAAATATTTAGGATTTGATTCACCGCTGAGTCACCCCGTTACTTCTTCTGGCTCAGTTTGGAGGAAATCCTCTGTCACTGGGATGACACTACCCATCTGAGGAGCTCTTGCCTTTGTATTTGAGCATACTCAATACTTGTCCTCGCAGTCCCTTGTCAGAACAAGGAGGTGGTGTCATCCCTGCCTGGCAGGACATGAGGGGACTTGGAGGCACATAGGTCATAGGCACCCCTGTTCTTCTTTGACACTGACTCCCAAACTGGCCAGAAGCTCCAGCCATCAGCAGGTGAGACCTTGACGTGACATGTAGCAGAAAGTGGTACCCTTACAGCATCACAGCTCATGGTGGGACTCGCCGTGTTGTGGGTGCCCCTTGGTGCGTGGTGGGTCGTACAGCAGCTGCTGCTATGTGGCAGCGGTTCAGTAGCTGCATGACTTGTCTCACTATATACCTGGGAGAGACCTATACAGACATCTGCTTCTATCGCAGGTGGAAGACAGCATGATGGACGTGTACGACCTTGTGTACGAGGAGGTGAGGAGGAACATCTCCAGCTTCAGGAGGCACGAGCTGACTGCCATCCACGAAGCAGTAAGCTATCTTCCAGCCTTCACAGACAGCCTTGCCCTGGAGCATCTTACCTTTGGTTTCAGCAAGCTGTGGCTGGTGCCTGGCTATGCTTTGCAAATGCTGTAAAACTGTTTTATCTTGGGAAGCAGAGGCTCCAGCCAGCTATGAAGTCTTTCCCCTTCCCCTTCCCACCTGGATTATCCAAGGGCCACCTACCTGAGCATCTCTCTGGTACAAAATCTTCAAAGTTTTCGTGCCATAGCTGGTACATATTGCCTGTCTCAGCCAGCCCTTTGCTGTGCATCTCCTCCTGCAGCTGGACCTGCTTGGGCAGTGAGCTTGTGGCCTGCAGCAGGGCTGGGTGGGAAGGTCAGGTCTGCTCACTTGTTTCCAGGCTTCTCCCCTACAGCTCCCTCTGTTTTCTTGATTTGTTGTAATAAGCGCTTTCCAAAGCTGCTTTCATCCAGGCATCTCAAAACGCTGAAAAGGGCAAATGTTTCTCATTACTATGACAGCAGTGGCCTTAAAGCCATGACCAGGAGCATCAGTGCTTGCTGCAGAGTTGTGGAACAGCATGTCCAAAGCCACCCTTGGCAAGGAGAACCACCCATCTTCACCACATGCTTATTTTAGCCGCTTTAATTGATGGAGAAACGGTCCTTGTTGTTTTTATTTTTTTATTTTTCCCGGAGTTTAACTTCCATCACAGCAATTATCGATTGCATGCCTACCTACTTTGTTCCTTTCCTTCCATGAAGCCCTGTCCCTCTCTTCCAGTTCCTGTGCTGTGGGAAGCACTCCCCATTTGGGGACACAGCTGCCGTTGAGCACAAGACGTGTCCTCCTGGTCAGGCACAGGCTGCCAGACAGGTAAGCACAAAGCTTCTTCTACCCCACCAGCATCACTGTGATACTACTCACTGGCTGCTTAAAATCTTACTGTTTTTTAAGACTTAAGCCAGAGTTATGGCCTTTTTGTGGTTTGGTTCCTGTAGGTTAGGTTGTTTTTTATTTCTTTTTTTGTTTTAACCAGAAACGGGAAGGTATCTCTAGGTGCAGTTTGCTTTGCAGCCCGAGAAAGCCTCCAAAATGCTTGTTTTTGCAGCCTGTTGCTTCTCTCCAGCCTTCTCTGTATCTTCTACCTGTGTGGAGATGATGCGATACCACAGGCATGTGTCTGACCTCAAAAAGCTATCGGGCTTGTCTGTGTGGTGCTAGTTTCTGAGACCTAAAAAGTGTTCTGCTAACAGCAAATGTTGAAGGTGCACACAATGACTCTATTTCCCTCTTCTGTGGGCATTAGTCAGGTATTAAAACTTAAAAGGAGAAACTCATAAAGCAGGATAATGTTGTCCAGCAGTAGCTGCACAGTGTAGACTGGATTCCTCTCCTGTGCAGCATTCCAGTGAAGTCATGGAAAAGTCACCAGTACTGGACTGTGTATGCAGTGAAGGTGTAATGCAGTCTTCATACTCCGAGCAAATCTCTTGTATGCTTTTTTCTACAGAAGTAACCAAATCAGCTGGCGTAGCTGAAGCTGCAAGTGTCATACCATACGTTGTCCCTAGGTAAAACAAAACTATGTTGCTACAGCTATGCAGAAATATCGGTGTTACATCAGAGGCTAACGCAGCCCTGTGATGCAGAAACATGCCTCAACCCCTGGTTTCCAGCCACCTCCTGGAAAAACCAATCTCAAAGTGGGGGCAGGCAGCAGCTCAGAGAAGAGGAAGGGAGATGAAAGCAGACCTGGGCACCATGTGTGGGCGTTTGTTCACCTCTGCTAATGGTTTGAATTTAGCAGGGAGGAGGATGTGAGGATGTGACTTGCAGTTAGGAACCTGCAGCATTTGGTAGCTGCAGTGCATTTGCTCTGGCACTGACGTTGTGGGGCTGTGAGCACTTCTACCTCGCTCTGCAAATCGCTTAATCAAGGGCAGGCTTTTGCATTTCTGAAATGACTCTCTTGGCTAGCACCCACCGAATTTCAGTGGGGTTGCTGGCATGCTTACTGCTCATATATATTAATGCTGGTGACACCTTGCAGTATGGAGCTGTTTGCTAGTACCTTTGGGGAACACAAGCAGCATTATGGCATACTCTGCTTTTCCATCTTATCACTTCACCCCATCCATTTTCCATTGGGGTGGGGAACATTTGTGTATGACCACACTTACCTGTGCATGCACACATCCTCTACACTCCGAAATGCATCATGGTAAGAAAATCATAGGCACGTTGTAGTGATGGAAAATATACTGCATGTGTTTGTCTTGCAGTGCAATGTTGCATCCCTGGTGGTCCTTTGGGGACCTGGGAGTTGGACTTGATGATCCTTGTGGGACCCTTCCAACTCGGATATTCTGTCTATGATCCCTCTCTTTCTACTTGGGGTCACAGCAAGTGCTATTAGGGGGACGGATGCCTCCTAAGCTCCTGCTGTGCTGCAAGGGGTGTCTCTCTCTTCCCAGGACTGCCTACGAGAGATCCAGGGCTTCCTGAAGAAGCACATGGACCTTGTCTCCATGCTTCTGGGCATCACCATCTGCTTCACGGTAACTGCACCTATTCCTTCTCGTGTCTGGCTCTGAGAGGCAGGGGAATCACATTCTGAATTAGCCCCAGGATGCTAGGGTTTGGGATGATTTTGGAGATCAGTAGCAGGGAAACAAGTGGTGGTGGACTCCACCTTGGAAATTAGGAAATAAATAGTCTTGGTGAGTAGTTTTTCTGCCCCAAACTCATCACGTCAGCAAGGAATGGGGAGAGGTGTCTGCATTTAATCCTTGCGGATTTTTCGGCGTGTCCTCCCCTGCAAGCTACAGGAGATGTCACCTGGCGTAGGGCTTGCAGGGCGGGTAGGAGGCCCACTAAGCTCCATCTGCCAGGCAGCTCAGTGCCTCTCTGGTGAAGGAAAACCTGAAATGCTGCACAAAAGGACATGCTCGTACTGCAGAAGGCGGTGAGGGTGCTTGCTCGGTGGCTGCGTGGGGACAGTTCATTGAGAGCTGGAGAGTGCCCCTGATTAAAACAAGCCTGCTCCTAGGTCCACCCACTGTAATTACCCCTATACTAGGCCCTGCATGTGTATTGAAACATGCCAGAAAAGAGTACAAGCCTTGTTTCTTAACCATGAAATTAGGTTTGGTCTGCTCTGATATCTCCACACTGCTTCCCAGACAGGGCTAGTTTTCCCAACCAGTGTGTGTTTAGGGATTTTTTCAGTGCTTGTGTCCACCTCGGCACGATATAGGTTAGAAGATTTTTCCCTATCTCAAGAAAAGCCAGAGGAACAAAGATTTTTTTGTACTGCTCGTAGTAAATGTGGAAAGCCATCAGGCAACGGCAGAGGTATATTTCTACTTAGATGGAATTACGTACTTGCAGACAGAATTTTAGCATTAAAGCTTCATTGGATTTTAGTGCAGCTGAGCTCTTGCTCAGAAAATCTTTGGGACATGTAGCTGATGTGTAATGCAAAGCCACATACGGATATTTGGTGTCACTTCCTAATTTTCCTTGGCTGTAGAAGAAATTTCACTACCCAGACAAAAGTAGGAGCACTTCTATATTTTTTCCCTGTAACTTGATGCTATAGCCAGATAATGCAATAAAGTCTTTGAAGTGTACATTATAGGAAGTCTCACTGCAAGGTTGGCTATTGTGATGGCAGGATGCAAAGGAAAACCTGGTGGCTGGTACAGCTGCTCTCGTGTCCCTGTCCCTCCAGCCAGCGCTGCGACGTGCACAGATGTGCCCTCATCGAGCTGCGCTCAGCTTGCACAATAAGGCAAGCTTTCAGAGGGCTTTGCAGCCCTCGTTACTCTTCCCCCAGCATCCTCACCTTTGATAAGCTGCCTGTGTAAATCTTGATACGTGACCAGCCACCACTGCTCAGGGTGATGGACCCATCAGAAAGCTGCAGTACAAAGGAAGCATATTGTCCTCGCAGTGTGCACGTGGTGGTCTTTTGATTTTTGTTGATTTTTTTTTTTTTTACTCCAAACAAAGCATGGAGTTTTTTTTCTGTTATTTATACAAAAGGCTATTATGAGAGATGTATGTTTGCGTGGAGGAATGTTTTGTGGCAGGAGTTTGAAGTCTGAATTTCCTGGCTTCTTCTCACTTTTGGATATTTTTAGCACAGAGTTTGAGCCATGCTGTGCTAATTCCAATCAGATGCTTTAACCACATGTTTTTTTCCCCCCTGTCTCATGTTGGAATTGGTGTTCACCATTTTAGTGTAAAACAGCTCCTTCAAGAAAAATTTGATATTTTCATACATAACAAGTTTGGAAGTGCCAAGCAGACTAGCAGGCAACTCTTATAATCCCTTATTCATGCAGAGGGAGCATCATCATTAGTTCAGTATTTAACTATTTGCCTATTTCATTTATTTCCTTTTAGGTTTATGGGATGGTTCTGACTTCATTCCTCTGGTTCTCCATCCACTTCAGCAACAACCTGGACCGGAAAGGCAAATACATCCTGCGGGCAAGGTAGAAACTCATCTCCTGGGCTTCCCTACCAGGTAGAGCGAGCTCTTGGTACAGGAAGACGCCTGAAGACCTCCCCAAAATCCCCTGGGATGGCACTGTGTGGGGACAGGTGGAGGGATGGGCGTCACTACTGCTCATGTTGCATGTTTCCCCCTCCTGCATCACTCGCCCTTGTGCATTCCTGAGCTGATTGGCCTGGGTGACACTCTGTGGAAGGGCACCTTCACTGAAAATGGATGAGGACCAAGGCGCAACTGGGCTCGGAAATGCAGATCGCCTCGCCAGGTGCAGTGCAGGGTGTAGCTCCACAAGCAGGACACACACACCTTTGGATACATCTAGAAAGGAAAGCCCAGCCAGAATCACAGTGCTAAACCGAACTTTTCTTGCACTGTTCTGTGTGACCCCAAAAGATGTGACATTTCTAGGGTGATAGCTTTGGACTGTAGCCTGGGACTGGTTCACTATCAGAAAATACATGGACACAGTGTGGCACTGCTGAAGGGAAATGTGCTCTCCTAACTGGAACACTGCTAATTATTGACTTTGGGCAGGTTTGGAGTTATCCCTGGAGTATGTAGGTATCCAACCACCACTGATTCTTTTTTTCCCTATATTAAAGTATTGTTGGAGCTTGGGGTGGAAACCGGGGGGGGGGAAACAGTGCCTGTGTTTTGAAACAACCAGCCAGAATAAGGACACATCCCTCTGTTACTCCCCTTTTTGATGTGATATGCATCATTTTTAAAATTGTTAGGATTTGGTCAACCTCCTAGGTGCTGCGCTGATTTCATACCAGCACATTCAACCACGCTGCCTTAACTTTGTGTTTCTCTAGCTTCAATGACCTACCACACTGCTGTGGAATACAAAAAGGCTTTGATATTAAACATATACAGGGCTCATGTTTAAATCTGAGAGAAGCGGACTGATCCCCAGCCAGGTCAAACAAGACAATGTCCACTTCCTCTTTACATCTCCTTATCAACAATAAGCAGAAATTTGAAAAGCCTCAACCAGCTGAAGATCTCAGCTTCTCAGCCTTGCTAAAATGATGGCTTCCCGGTGTGCTTTGCCCTCATTGCAAGGAGACAGAGCTGCTTCTGAGCTGAAAACCATTACTGCAATAGATATAGCTGGAAAATCTGCTGTGAACTGCGGCTATGGAATATGTCTGTTTGAACCAACACCAGCTTTCAGCCCTCTCCTTCATTGTGGCTTTTAGCCACAAAAAAAAAAGAGTAAGTGGCAATTGGGATTGTCTTGATTGAATAAAATGAGATAATCTCAATGAGATAAAAGAGGAAAGCCCCATGCTGATATTCAGGACTGCTACACACGTGAAAACAGCAGTACAGCCTACAGCATCTTCCCTCGCCTGGTTAGCCTTCTAGCATGGTTGCAAATATCTTGCAGTGGAAGGAAAGGCGTTGAGGGAGGAGAGCTGTCGCTCCTAATCCCGCTCCCTTGGCATGAGCGGAGCTTCACCACTGACTTTGGAAGCAGGATCAAGTTCAAAGTGATCCAAAGTATCACCAGCTACCTCCTGACAGCCACCAACACGCCTCGGTCTAGTAGGGATTTAGAAGTAATATGCTTCGCCTAGCAGCTGCACGTGCAAACATAGCCACTTGCTAGCAGTGGGAAGCGATTCAGATACATGCATGTGTATATACAATATGTTTTCTGAAGTGCATCGCTCTCCAGAGAGAGACAATCTCCATTGTGAGCTCTGGCTCTTATTGTCCAGGTTACTGCTGCTGTCATTCCTCAGGCCAGCTGGCAGCTCACGTGACTCCTGCTTGCTTCAATAAAAAGGAAATTCTTGCAGAAGGCTGTCATTCCTTCTATTTTTCAGCATGAAGCATACAGTTGCGCTCAGTTGTATAATGGGCTGCTGTCAGTAAGTCTTTCAGTGCTCGGAGGAGATATTCCCCATGCAGCTGGCACTTGCCTTAGCACTGAAGATGGAGATGACCGTGTTGTTTCTCCACAAGGAACCTGCCTGGCAGAGCCACCCATCCTCTGGTGTTTGTCACCATCCTCATCTGCCCCTCAGCCACCTCTGGAGTAATGCAAGCATGGGCAAGGAAAAAAGCCTAAGGATACATTGAAGCAATAAGGAAAGAGCAAGGTATTTCTATAAAAGAACTTGCTAAGGTTTCACTTGCCACCTGGCAGAAAGGTTCTTGGTTTTATTTTGGGCTTTGCTTCTCTTTTAAATTCCAGGTAGTCAGGCCTTGTCCACTGCTCTCTGCTGGCTGGACAGCTGATGAAGTTCTGCTGTACCAAAAAAAAAAAAAAAAAAAACCAGGAGATTGAGCAAATAATGCAGTTTTACTACGAGGGGCTACCTCATCAACTCTAAAGCCTAGTAGGAAAGATCTCTGTTAAAACTTTACCACCGTGACCACTAACAGCCCACCCCAGGCCCATTTTTAATGTGAAGGGATGATTATGGATGGGAGGAGCACATGCATGATAAAGAAGCCTGAAAGGCTGCAGTATCCCCTTCCCAAAAACTTCATCAGGAGGAGCAGCAAGTGGCCAGCACTTGCCTGAAGGTGTGAATGAACATTGCCACTGCTTCTACACCTCTGTAATGACTTCTGCCATGGTGGCAGCAGGGAGGAGAACATGACAAGCACTGAGCCATTGCACAAGGGAAGTAAGTGCCCAGACAGCAGTCAGTTCTGCCCAACGAGACACAGACTGCAAGTGTGCAATTTCTTGTCCTGGGGGTAGAAGTACCCACTTGGACATCCCTAGCATGGGATGAGGGATAGGAAGGGAGACCAAGGAGCAGGAAAGCAGACACCTTCAATTCCTTGCTTTTAGAAATTGTGGTCAAAACTTACTGCACGGAAGTGCAGCATTATCATTTTGTTCACAGCCGGAAAAATGGCACCATCCAGGAATGCCTTGGTGGAAGCTGTGAGGAGGGCAGGTGTCAAAGGTTTTTTAATAGCTGCACCAACAGCAAGAGAAAAAAAAAACTCTCTGCCCTGCAGTCAGTGTGCTTGCACTTACAAGTCCCGAATTTGCTGCTTGCTATGGGCAAAATTACAGCTCTTGCACAATGAAAGCAACACCCCAGGAAGCAATTTGTAAGTGCTGCAGAGATTTACCCGGTGCTGAGCAGAGCGAGAGAGTGGTTTTGTCAGGATAAAGCACGGAGCTGAACAGCAGGGATGCAAACCCTGCAACCAAAACACCTGCAGGCCCCGTGAGCCTTCCTGGGGCTGACACGAGGGGAAGGTGGTTGTGGTACACACCTCAATGCTCAGACTGCAATAGGAGAGAAATCCCTGGTTATCTAGGCACAGGTGATGCAAAATGAATACATAAATAAACAAACAAATAATAAAGTTAACAGGAGAACAGAAGTGCAAAGTTATCTGTTGAATTGTGCTTCAATTAATTGCCAATTAAGCTCCAGCAATTAGTTTGACTATTGTCAGCTGAGCAATGGCAGCCTGGCCTCTATATATATAAGCTGCCCTATTGACAGCATCAGTTTGCACCAAAATGAAACTTGCCCTTTGTTGTACAACCCTGATTTGCGCCCAGAGCAAGCTATGCTGCTGAGCAAATTCTTCTGAAGCCTTATAATCTGCAAACCTGGGTGGACTTCTCTGCAGTTTGGGTGGTAAGGAAGCCATCTCCTGCCAAGGCAAAACAGTGTTTCTAAGCAGCTCTATTTCTGCTAAACTTATTTAGCAGGAGGGCTCTGCCCAGGCTCTGGCTGTAGCCTTCCCTTAGTTTGTGTGCATCCTTCTAAGGCAAATCCCCCCCTTGCTCTCCTTAGCATCACTAAATGCCACTGTTGTCTAACCCTGAAGCGCACCAGCTTGCTGGCAGACATGTTCATTTTCTTTTTAGCTGCGTTACATCAGCAACAAGCTATTCCAGCCTTTATTCACCTGCTAATGAATTATACATTGATGACACAACAGCAGCTCCCCGCGCTGTGCTGCTGGGCTGGGCTCTCACTCTCCTGCATCACGTCTTGCAGCAAAGCCCAGCTCAGCTCTCTCGGACGTGCCGGGAAAGAAGAGGAAATGTCTGTGCTGGGTTGGGAAACCCGCTTGGGTTTGCTTTCTCTCTCTTGTTCACCGCTGGTGCCTTCTGGAAACAGCTCCTCCACCTGCATCAGAACCAGCCCTGACAGCCGGCAGCACCAGGAGCTTCCCCAGCACCTCCTCCTCTTTGTATAACCTGACCATTGCCACAGATACGTTGATGTAAATATTTAAAGACAGCAGAGAGACAGCCTGCGTGGACTGGCACTGTTTGTTGAGTTTATTAGAAACAGAAACTTCGGGCACAGCTACAGGTTTCTGCTTGCTTCGTCCCCTGCCCAAAACATAACCCCCTTCCTGCTGCCATGGGGCTTGGGCTGAATTTGCAGATCAGGAATTTTCCAGTTTGCCTTCAGATGAGGAGGCACCAGGATATCCCCAAAAAGATTTCCTGGAGATGACTCTTTAGCTGCGTGGGTGAGATTCTTGACGTTATTTATTTTTTCTGCTGAAAATATAAGTGCTGGCTGCATCCCTGGTGCTGTGCACCCTTGGCCTTCTGCTCCTTGGCTGGGAAAGCAGATTAAAAAAAATAGGAAGCAAGTCATCTCCCTTGCTCTTTGCTTTCACCTCCAGGGTGAGCTCTGCTGTTTCCCCGAATGATCTCCCACTATCCAGAAACTGGATAATGACCTGCAGCTAAATGTCACTAGAGGGGAACTCCCTGAGATGACAGAGCTCCCTGTCACTGCAGACCAGGCCGCCTGTGCTTAGCACCTTGGAAAAACAGGATTGTTGGCTGCCTAGGAAGTCATCCTGATGTTACTAGGACTATTAGCCTAAGCAGTCATCCACATGTTATGTGGGACTATTAGCCTCCTGCGGGGTGAATTTCTGTGCAGTACAATTTCTTTGCATGCATCTCTACTTAAAGACTTTTGGTGATGCTGCTTTTTTTGTTTGTTTGTTGTTTGTTTCTTTTTTTTTCCAACATGGCAGGTAAATTGGAAACGTGGGCTATTTCTTTCATACTTGGCACAGAAAATAAGAGGCAGTGATTAACAGCTAACCAGGATACCTCATAAAAAAGCACGTTATTTTATCTCTGTGGTGTATAGCTAGACCTTTTTCCATCATCTTTGTGCTGGAGGAGGGCAGAGGGAGGACTGCCAGGTACTTATGCCAAGAGCTCATCCACCCCACGTGCCCAGCACACTGCGTGGCTGGGGACCCCGTGGTCCCCGGAGGATGAGGGACTCCCATCTGTTCCCCCACATCTCCTGCTGGCCCTGGGCAGGTCCTCAGTGTGATGTGTGTAGAGCCAGCATTGATGTTAATTATTTCATGCCCTGATGGCAGGCTTTCTAGCCATGTGCACAAGGTGGGGAGGTGATACCTGACCATCTTTACCGTCACTCTTCTTGTAGCCAAAGGCCACCGCTGCTTTTTGGAAAGCACAACCGGGGTTTTTCTAACACAGAGCTGCTCAAAGAGCTGCTGGGCATCTCCCCTGGAGAAGCTGGCTAGGAGACACAGGGACAGGACTCCTGGCATCCTCGTGGTAAGGGCTGGGAGGCAGCTCAGCCATGCCCTTGCTTTAATGGGCCCTGGTGAGTCACACCATAGGTGTCGGCTGTGCTGAAACCCACAAACTTGACACTGACTTTTAGAAACACTGTCAAAAAGAGGGGAGAGGGAAAAAAAAGCCCAGCAGATGGAGGAAAAACACTGCAAGCATCTCCAGTCTCTGCTGCTTTACTCTGCTCCAAAATGCAATTGTGAAAGCACATTTAAATGGCCACTCTTGGGGGAAGGGGTGGGGTTTTTTGGTCTTTCAGGCCTGTTTTTCTTCACCTCTTTTTAGGCCCTGATTTAAGCTTTCCCCAGTCTTTGTAAGTTAGGTAGCTGCTTCACAGGCTTGCCTTTTGGGTAAACAAATCTGTGTTAGCGTAGTGCCCTGCAGAAAGTCTGACCTTAACCCTCCTCCAAGAGAGGGAAATCCCCAGCCCTACCCGCAGCACCTGCACTCCTTACCCGCATGTGACACATGCACCCATGTGCCCTTACCGTGCACATTAGTTTTACTTTCACAACAGCCTCTTTATAAAGAGCTGGTAACACTGCTGGGAAACTTGGAAATATGTTCTGGTAATTTAAGGTCTGTAGGGCCAGCAGTATGGCACGAGGAATATGCAACATCTGAACCGACATACAGTCTGGGGAAACGCTCTGTTATCTTGGTGCTGTGCCATCTCTGTGGTTTTGTTGCTGAGCTGTTTGGGAAAAAAAAAAAAGGAAAAAAAAAAAAAAGGACTATGTGGACAAAGGTTGAAATTCTTTCCCACTGGTGAGTTATGGAGGGGACTTTGCTGGGGCAGCCAGGCTTGGATGCAGTGGGTGTCAGCCCAGAGCTGGGCGATGGGCGATGTAGGAGATGGGGGCTGTGAACCTCCAGCCTGAGCCAGGGGAAGCACATGGCTCAGGCCTACAAGCAACCCAGAAACAGGACTGCCTTAGCTCTGCCTTAGCTGTTCATTAATACAATTTTTGGAGTGCATGAGAAGTTTTATTCGTTGTTTGCCACTATCCGTATGAAAAAAAATAAAAGGAAGAAAGCAAGAAAAGAAAAGCAACAGTGACACCCCCATGCCCTCCAGGAAACCCAAGCTCCCTGAGGGAAGCTTCAATGCCAACTTTGTGGCAGTGATTGCAGCTGCAGCCGCCAGCTCTCCAGCACCCAGACATGATTTGAGCATCTTTTTTTTCCTTTATAACCTCCAGTGCTCAGTGTGCTGCCACCAAAGGCCTTATCGGTCTGCAGCCGGTTCCTTCCTCTCCCTGCCACAAACTCCATGTTTGTTTTGGGGAAAGTTCACGGTTTGGGCAGAAAAAAAAAGATGTGTTGGGGTCCTGTGCTGTAGCGAGGGAGCGCCTTTGGGATCCTGCCGTTATCCTTTGGATCAACGGGCAGGAGTTGCATGGGATTAGGGCTATTGCCACCACCTGATGGATTATTCTGATAATTTGGGCTAGCAGCTACGTGCCTTGTGAGCCTCTGGCTTCGTTAGTTAGGCCACATGAGTGAATAGGGTTGAGAGACAAAGGGTTTATGAGCCCATGGCAAGCCCACAACAGGGGACATATTCAGCATCAGTAATGGGGGAACCGGGCCAGCTTCTGTTCACCCCTGGTCCCCACCTCCACCAAGTGCCGTAGCTGGTCCGGAAGGGTTCAGAAGGGTGTCCCAGCCAAATCATCCACCAGGGCAATGGGACAGTTTTGGAACAAATTGACTTAATTTTCAGCATGCATGTATAGGACACGTGCTTAGCTATCAGGTCAAACCCTGTTGAGGGGGTGTGCTCAGACCCCACCGACAGGCAGCACACGCTCTGAGGCTGCAGGTTTTAAGCTCAGAAGCTGTTCTCTGAAATGCTTCTGCTACAGGAAAGTGCCCGGGCAGAAATCGGGCATTTTTCCATGCCCAATGCTGCAATCGCCTGCTGAGCTGGGTTGCCTCATCCCTTTGGCTGAGAAATCCACTAAGGCAGACAGGTGTTTCTCTGAGCACCTGAAGGCACAAAAACCCATTTCTACTCTTTTTCTATGAAATATTTAGCATGGTAAAGTCCCGACTTTTATCAGAAGTCATCTTATGTTCTGTTTTGGGGAGATTGGTAGCCTGGCCCCAAAGGAAACAGCCACGCCTGCTGCAAACACAACATGGGGAGAGAGCAAGCTGCATCTCTGGGGATTCACAGATGGGCCTGAAGACTAGGAAACTTCAGCACGCTTCTGGTGCACAAGTTTATGGTTTTTAACAGAAATCGCTAAGCCGCTGGGTAAGGCAGAGCCAAAATGTCAATGTGTGCCCCAAATCCCTTGGGTGGCGAGCCCTGGCCCCCCCCTCCCCCCAGATGTTCAGCAACTGAGCAGATCAGTCGGCTGATGAACTGGGGAGACTTTTCATGCAAGGCTTGGGAAGATGAGTTTTAATGTAGAGGGGATGAAAAAAAAATTTAAAAAGGAAAAAGCATCGGGGAAAAAAAGGTGGTGAAACCATTAGGGGGGAAAAAAAAAGTGGTGGGGGAAGCGAGAGGCGGCCCCCCGGCTAAGGAGGGGAGAAGGAGGAGGAGGAGGAGCAGGAGGAAGGAAGGCAGGGGGCGGTACGGGGGCGGGCTCTCCCCGCCGCGCCGCCGCCGCCCCAGCCCGGCCGCAGAGAGCGAGCCGCCGCCGCAGGAGCCGCCATGGGGGTGGAAGGCTGCACCAAGTGCATCAAATACCTCCTCTTCGTCTTCAACTTCATCTTCTGGGTAAGCCCCGCCGAGGGGGGGGGCGTCTGCCAAGGGGGCTGCGGCGCGGCTCGGCTGCTTTTAGCCGGGTTTTTTCCATTCCTCCCTCCCCCTGTGCGAAGACCTGCGTGGTCTTGTTTTTTGTTTTTTTTTTTTTTGGGGGGGGGGGGGGGGAGAATTGGGGGGACCGCATTTATCCTTTTTTTTTAATGCGTGCAAATACATCTAGATATATTTATTTATTTGCGTGCATCTACATATACACCTAGATGGCATTTTTATATATATATATATATATACCCACATCTCCACACTCATATGGCATTCATATATGTACATGTTTATATATTTACATACACCCTCCTCAGCATGAGGCTGGGGGGCATTTCTTCCCCCAGACCCCCTGTTGTTCCAGTGGGGTTCCCTTCCACTGCCCCCGGGTGGATGGGTTGAGCCCCCTGCCCTGGAGGTGCTGGAGGGGAGAAGGGGCTTAAAAATAGGGGTGGCTGGGGCTGCTGCTGCCCCTCGATACCCCGCATTCGGTTGGAGCTGGGCGCTGCCTCCCAGGAAGTTATTTGGGGCTGCAGCTGTTTCCCATGGTGGGAAGGCTTGCTTCCCTGGGAAAGTTCCCGAGGAATAATTTGTCCCCAGGGGTGGCTGGACCTGGGCACGGTGGTGGCAGCGGGGTCTCCCGCGTGGGAGGAAGGTCGCTGTCAGGGGGTTTCTGCCCAGTCTTTCCCAATTCTGGGTCAGCAGCCTCGGTTTTTTCTGCCGCATCTCAAATCCGGTCCGAATTCAGGCTCTGCTTCGTCTTTCTCCTCCCGGGGTAGCGCTGACCGAGGGGAGTGGTGACGGCAATGGCATTAATTGGTACCCGATGCTCTGCCAGCTGCAGGATGCCTGCGGGACCGGCCTGCTTTAAACCTCTTCCTCCTCCTGCAGGATGGAGCCTGGCAGCCCCCTCCCTGAAATGCCTGCCCATGTCATTCCTGCCACCTTACGGTGCTTATCCGGGGGCTTTTTCATCCCTTCTGTGCCTCGTTTCCTGCCATTCTTGCTGCTCAAGGATGGATGCAAGGGAGGAGGGGTCTTTCGGGGGGCAGGAAAGGTGCAGGAGGCCTTTGCGTGCGGTTTAGCAAACAACTTACCTTTTATTAAATCAGCGTTTTGCTTCCTTCCTGTTTTCCTTCCCCCTTATGGCTTCTGCTGCGACCTGCCGGCTCCCCGAAACGCTGCCCCAGTGCTCACTTGCCAGCAGCTGGCTCCCTCAGGCTGCCTCCTGTGCAGATGGCAAGCCTGGGCTTCATTAGCGCTAACGATGCTCACTGCCAGGCTCAACAGTGGGTGAACAACAGGTCTGATGGCTTGCAGACCCTTCTGGTTTTAAGCAGAATTCACGGGGTAGCATCTTGCACCCCGCCTGGGGGGCGGATGCTTTGGTCACCACCGTGGCATCAAGACCCTACAAGAACTGGCGTTATAAGGTCAGGAGCAACACCGACATCCCCCGTGGAGGGTGCTCGGGCTTTCTGCAGGGTGGCCATACAGGTATCCCAGCCCTGGGGCATGCCCTAAGCCGAAGGGAGGCATGAGACACAGGATTTTGTGCAAGCTGCTTGGTATGCAAGGGCTGCCGGGCTCCTCGCGCTCATTTGCTTATCGTTTGCTCGGCGCTGAATCGAGGTTGGGCACTGCTGGCGAAAACAAGTGTGAGGCAGAGCCAGAAGTTTGGCAGGCGCAGGGGCTTCGCCGCTCACTAAAAGGCAGCTGGCTTCGGGAGGAAGAAAGGAAGCAATTCTAAACCTTCGCTGTGTTAACAAATGAGAAAGAAACTCTGATAACTTACTGAAGTGGCCCTGTTGTCTTGCTGGAGTGTAAATAAACCAACATCCCCCGGCTTCCTCCCCCTGGCAGCACGGGGTGGGGGGGGCGGCTGAACAAAGCCGCTGTGTTGAAAAGCAAAAGGAAAAGGCTGCCCCAGCGCCAGCTCCCTGGGGCACCTCGGCAGCCTGCCTGCCTGGGATTTTTCTCTCTTTTTGTGTTATTTTTCCCTCGTGCATGTGTTTTGGGAAGCAGCAGCCAGGTTGGGCTTGGTTGTCCCCTGGAAGGGGCGAGCAGCTGTGCAGTGGTGACTCTCAAGGAGCACGCATACCATTGAGAGACGTGAGGCTTGGTAGGCTGCCCAAAGCTCTGTAAAGCTTTCGGAAGCCCCACTGCACCTCCAGCTCTTTGGTAGAGCCCTTCGGGCCTGTGGCCGGGCTCCTGGTAGAGCTTGGTGCCTGCGTCTTTTGTGGCGGCATCGCTTGGACTGAAGCTGTGGAGGAGGCCAAGGGCAGCACCTGGGGCACCTCACCCGGTTAGCAAAACACAGAGCTGATAAGGGAAAAGGTTTCGTGCACTGCAAACTTGCCCTGAAACCTTGGTTTCAGGAAAAAAAAAAAAAAAAAAAAAAAACAAACCTTGAACTGTGCTTCTAGTTTTCCTTGCACAGCTGATTTAAGCACTGGGTTTGGGATACTTTGAGAGATAAAGGTTTTCTGGGGGTGGCTCAGGAGCAAGCTGCCAAACGCAGGTCTTGGGGTTTCACTGGTGGACCAGGTGGTCCTGGCTCGTTCTTCAGCCTGGAGCTGGCAGGGGCAGGGTGTGTGGTGGGGCAGAGCCGTTTCTCCACCACACTCTTGGCAGCAGCTGCACAGACGGCTGGGCTTCGGCTGCCCTCCGAAGTGAGTTGAAGCCCACAGAGCCTGGCTGGACTGACCACTGCGGCGAAGCGTCCCCGGAGAGGCTGAAGGAAGCCAGATGGCTATTTTAAAATGTAATTAAACATAACCAAGGAGAAATTGGCTTGCTCCGAGAAGGCTCGCCCAGCCCATTAGCTAATTCGGCCAGTGGCAGCCTTCCAGGTCTGGAGCAGCGCTGGCTGCTGTGCCACAGAGGTGTCTAATTAAAAGAGTTCGGTCCTAATGCCATTTTCCAGGCAACGCACAACTATTTTCTCTTGCTTGTGTTGTCTGTGGTATGGGTAGGGTGCGAAAGAGAAGAGCAGAGGGAACACGAAAGTGAAAAACCACTGTCCTGAGAGCGAGGATCTCAAAGGAACGCATTGTGAGAAGGGATGGAGGAACAGGTATTTTCTCATCTTGTGCAACTCTGGAAAAATCTGTTGGTCATCCTCTGGAGTCTGCACGGCATGCACAAAGGTATCTGGCTTTGGCTTTGAGAGATGGCATCGGGGGGAGGCGGTAAGCCCACGCTTCCTCCTCTCTGGGTGGTGGTGGCGGTTCCGGGGTGACAGTTCTGCCCCCAGGGGGTGACCTCGCTGCCTGGGTGTGCCGAGGAGGGCGGTGGGTGCTTCTGCCGCGAGTTTAAACGAGGTGACGGAAACGAGGCAGAAGGGCTGGTGGTTAGTGTGATGTGCAGCGCTCTGAAGCACTGCTCAGAAATAACTCGGCGGGTTCGTAACAACAGCTCGACTTCTGTTTAGGCTGCAGCCCCACATGCATGCCTGTGCTGGAAACTGCTTCGGTTGTATTAGTCATAGTGTGTCACAGGCTTTTCCAGTGTGGAGTGGGGGTTTTTGTTTTGATTCTTGGTCTCCCTGGGAATTGCACACGGCGTTGCGAACGCCAAGGGCACAGCGCTTTTCCAGCATCTCCTTGCAGTGACTTGGGGTTTGGTGCGTTTGGGCAATGCACAGCCCAGCGTATCTCCACGTGCCTTGGAACGTGGATATTTAATGCCTCTCTTTGTAGGGCAAGGGAAATGTTTTCTTAGTGTGTGGAGGCTCAGGACCCGGATCCAGGCTTTCCTGCTGGTGTCTCCCTGGGATGTGTTTCTGGGCTCACTATCAAGTGAACGCAGCCCTACCATCACCTGCGAAACCTCTGCGTGCCGAAGCTTAGTTAACCGGGTCTTTCAAAGAGACCGATGGTCCGTCATCAGAAATACCTGACTTCATTGCGTGAGCTGCACTGAAATCACCAGGAGGGAGCATCTCTGGCAGCTGAGGGGGTTATTCTGTCTTCCTGGGGTGGTTCTTCTGCCAGCCACCTAACGCTCACCTGTGCAAGAGCATGAAGGCACGCACAGCGCCTTCAGAAACACTTTGATCCTGTGATGAAAGGTGCTGTGCAAGCGCCTTTCACTGTGTTATTAAAAAGGGAAAGCAGTTGTATTACTCTTGTAGTTAAACGCTTGTGTGTGTGGTCAAATTAATTTTAAAGCAGTATCTGAAATTATTTTTCTTTTCCACCAGGGCGCTTAACCCTTGCTGGTAGATGCCGATGTGTAGGGCTGCTTCTGGCTGAGGTGGTTGAAGAGCATCCCGTGGTCTGAGCACCCTGCTGGTGCATTGGACACCGGGTTCCCGCTCTCTTCCTCCTCCTCTTCTTCCTCCTCAGGCTTTATTTGGCACCCTGCCTGCCTCTCCTCCGGGAGCATTTCTTCCAGCTTGTTTTGAGGAGCTGTGCAGTTTTGTTGGGCTGGTAACTATAGGCACCAGCAGAGGATTTAGCCCTGCTCCGTGGCTGTATTAATAGCCGCTGCTGGAAAGTGGCCATGGCTGAGCCGCTCTCAAAGCAGAGTGTGGGCACAATGGTGCCTTCCTAGCCCTGCGTGTAGAAAATGGGGCTTTCTGCCTCATTTTTGCCTCTGTTTCTAGACAGGCTTTGCCTGCGTGTTTTCTACCGTGTGGCCTGATCTTTGCCAGTCATCAAATGTCACAGTTGCAGAAGATGGCAGAAAGGTCTCGTCTGCCTTTTCCAAGAAAAGTGTTGTTGTGGCTTGCGAGTGCCTGTGTTGAGTTTGACAATGAAGTTTTTACATTTTGTGATCATCTTCAGTCCAACTGCACCTGAATTTGTCTGATTTAAGTCACTTACCCTGCTTTCATCCCCCCAAAATCTTTGAGTCTGATGGGTTGGTGCTCCTGCTCATCCCATGGTCACCCCATCCTCCATGTCACCGAGCAGCACTCAGTACAACTCGGCGTGATCCACAGCACTCATCTCCTTAATGGATGGTTCTGCTATCTCAACATGAGGACCACGGCAGCATCAAACCCACGTTCCTGCAGGCTGCCCTTAGCTTTTGGCATTCAGCTCTTAGCACAGGGGATATTGAGCCCTGAGCTCCTTAAGCACTTCCATGGGTGAATCTCTTCACCTTAGCTGAGAAATTTGGCTTCTGCTCTGTGGGGAGCGAGGTGCGGGGCAGGTACGCCAGCTTGGCGGTGCCCGTCCACACCCTGCATATACGCCTGTGCCCTGCTGCAAACGTGCTCTGCTCTTGGCCCTGGATCCATCTAGGTGTTGCTGCAAAACCTGCAAGGTCCTAGTGCACGTCTTGGCAGTCTGTGTGTGCATGTGGATTGCCTCTTCCGGAGATGGAGTTTCATTAATTTATAAATCTCTGTCTCCTTTACTTTTTGCTTCCGCTCACGCTGGATGCATAAGATGCAGCTACAAAATGGTTCTTCGTTATTTATGCTGCACGTACTGGATAATATGATATCTGCTTTTCCATCTAGAGCCCAATAAGAGCTGGGAGCAAAACGTTCAACCCCAATTTAGCAATTAATTCCTGGCTGCTTGTGCGACGAGACGCTTCAGCCTTGGCAAGCTGCTTCATCCTTCCATGCCCCAGTTCCCAGCACCCAAAGAGGGGGGACCTCTGGTTTTGCATCATCTCGGTCACTTTGCAGCTTGTGTTGGAGAGGAGCCGCGTGGTGCCGGTGCTCAGTGGTTCAGGGAAGCTGCTACAAGCAGGAAAACTTAACATGTCTGATCTTCGACCCAAATCTTAAAACACCCCAAAACAGTGTCGGTGATGTCAGTGCTTTGTTTCTCCAAGTCTGGGAGGTGGTTTGGAGTCACTGTGGTGAGTCTGTCTGCAAGCAATATGCAGCCTGCCCAGGCTGTGCAAGAGGGACAAAGGCAGCATCGCTGCAAAAACTCCTTCGGTTGTGTTTTTGCTGTGCACCCTGATGCTGGCGGTGACGGAGGGGTGAGGAAAGCGGCGTCCCAGCGGGAGGACCGGCCGCGTCCACGGGAAGCTGTGCTGCTAAAAATACAGCATTGTGAAACTGCCAGCACCTGGACTTCCCTTTTCTTCCTCGGGGTTTGGCTGCAGGATGTCTGCTGCACTTCGGTCAAGGCACACTATAGCTGCAGCCAGAGCTGCTTCCTCCTCCTCTTCCTCCTCCCTGCCAGGAAGCCTGTTTTAGGGGGAGGCGGAGGGAAGGGAGCAGGAGGAAAAGGGGCGGTGGCAGCAGCGGAAGGGACTGAGGAGTGATGCACATCCTGGCATACGCGAGCGTCTGAGGGGCAGCAGGCAGAAGCGGGGTCATGTCGGCTATGGGGTGCCCTACATTCAAGGGGAGAAGAGGGATACTCCTTGCACCCCTAAATCATGGGAATTTCTAGAGGAGGTGTGACGGAGCTGTGAAAGAGGAGTTATCACTGCACGTGGTGTTGCATCCTTATTATGGTGCTCTGCCGGTGATGCCCCATCCCATGGATTGCACCTCTCGGGGGGCTGCTCTCCTCCCCGTCGTCCCATGCTGGCTGCCAGCAAGTCTTGCACACGCCCTGGGCGGGCAGGATCCAGCTGGAAAAGCCTGGCTGTCTGGGGAAGAAGCAATAAATCTCGGGAAGCTGGAAAAGAGCAGTAAGGAGGAAACAGCAGAGCCTGCCGCGCCACCTCTTCTGTGCTAGCACACTGTGCCCTTTGGGGTGTGAATCCCAGGGTCAGCTTGCTGTGGGTTTGCAAAGGGGCAGGGGAGGTGGAGGAGGTGTCATTTGCCCTTGGGGGTTGTTTTCTTTGGGGGTTTTAGGGATGTGCCCATGGGAATTTAATTTTTATTTTTAAATAAAGGTGGAGGGAAGCTCAAGTACAGGGAGGAGGGAGACCCTCCATCCGCGTTAGGGGAATTGCAGGCTGGAGGGGTGGTGTTGTGGGAAGCATGTCTGAGAATAATGCAGCATGGGCGTTGCTGAAATTGCAGCTTTTACTATTGCTCTCATGGAAGCAGTCCCCAAAAATGTAAACTGAGGACTGTGAGATGTGTTTGCAATGAGCCTCTGAGACCTCACGCTCTGAAGAGCTGGGCAAGCAAAGAGATATTCGGTAACCTGCACAGGGTGCTAGGTGCCTAGAGGAAAAAAGGGACATTTAGAAAATAAGGATATGCAACTTGGAGACCAGAAAAGTCCCCAGAGAAACTGGAGCCCCTAGATGCTATTGCAGTACAAAAGCAGAAGGCAGGGTTATCGTGACAAAGGGACGAGGCTTTCTCCTTGTTTTCTTTCCTTTGGAAAATGCCTTCGTTACATTCTGTGCTGCCTGGTGGTGGAAGGATATATGGTTTTCATGGAAAAAGTTACTCAGCATAGCCTAAATCCTGTTTTCATTAGTAAGTGAATGTCGTTTGCTCTTAAGAAACGCAGCTGCTGTTGGATTGAAACTTCCAGCCGAAGGTCCTTGGTGCTCTGTTTAAAAAAAAAAAAAAAAAAAAAAAAAGCTCTTCTTTCTGGGTTGTTCTCTTTAATGAAAAAAAAAAGTTATTCTGCTGGAAGCCAGGGTTTCTATGGCAATCCAGTGATATTTTTTTTCTTTTCCTTGCTCTCCTTCCCCCCCATCTTGTTTCCTTCCCTGCCGAATTCCCAGCATGGCCAAGTTTCTCTCTGCATTCAGGGGACGGGGTGGACATGTCGGTGAGGGGATGTGTGCCGTTCCACACCTGACGCGCTGCTGTCCAAGTGTGCACACTTGGTGGTGCTGATTCCCAAAAACTCTGCAGCATTACAGCGAGACCCTTCCCCAGCTGAGCGGAGGGATGCTGCATGGTGCTGAGCTTATCGTGAACCTATCGCTTTTTGGGTTTGGTGGTTTGTTTTTTTGTTTATTTTTTGGAATGAAAACAAACCAAAACACCACACATGGCTACGATCTTTTCTTCAGCTCTCCCCGCCCCCACAAGAATCCCAGATCTTTCTTTGGGATCTTTTTTCCCCTGGGAGCCACAGCGAGATCCTTAAGGGGGGCACTGATGAGTTTGGGGACCCTCCCCATCTCCCAAGAGGAGAAGCAGACGTGGGCTCCATTATGTTCTTAAACAATGAACAAGCAGTGCCAGGCTGGATTTGGGGAACTTTCTGCCTTATTTGGAGCTGAGCTGGAGCGCTGGCTGGCTTTCGTGGCTTTTTTTTCTGTTGCGAGGGATGGGAGAACTGTGGGCTGCCCCGAGTGTGACAGGGCTGACAGAGCCCACAAGCGGGGAGGTTGCACTGGTTGCTGGGGCAGGAGCATTAAGGGTCATTACTTTGGAGGCAAAAGGAGAGAAGGGCTGGCAGAACCTCTCCTCCTCACCCTCCCAAATTGCCAGGTGGGGTTGGTGGGGATTTTTTGCTCTGGGAGCCACAAGGTCAGCTTGCCCTGGGCATTTTGCATGGATGGTGTGCACTCGCCCGAGCTCCTGTGGCACCCCAATAAAAAAAAAAAAAAAACTTGGCTGGGGTTTGCAGAAGTTAGCAAGGAAGAGAAACGCACGCTGACCTCAGGAGGAGCGGAGCTAGGCAAACACAGGGAGCCTTTTTTGGAAATCCCAGTCCACATGTGTTCACTTGGGCTTGCACAGCTGTAGACTTTGCACTTTTGCTCAACAGAATCTGTTTTTTTTATTATTTGTTTGTTTGTTTTTTAATGTGACCTTCAGGCTCACACCTGACCCTGCTCAGACTCTCTTACAAAAAACTTTTGTAACTGCTTCTGTACTTTTCAGTAGTTATCTTCCCATTTCATGTGGGGGCTCTTTTTAAAAACAAATGGCTTGAAGGATTTAGGACGCTTGCATGGGCAGTTAAGCAGACGCTTCCAGCAATTCTTAGCCTTAAGAATTTCAGTCACTTTTTTTTTTAACCTGTGTTTTTATTTTTTCCCCCCTCTCTTTGATGGTTTTAAATGAAAGGGATGTCAGGGATAACACAGCGAGTTCTGCTGGCAGCCTGCTCCTGTCCCCCATTTCCATTCCCTGCCCTCTCCCCTAGAAGAGAAAACACTAAGGAAGCCGTTCATAACATTTTCCATTACCTGAACATAATGTACAAATTTTATTTTTTCCCCAGCTTTCTGGGGAAAGGAACAAGTCCCTTTGCCAAATGCTGCTGAGGACGGGCATTTCCCTGCCTGTCATCAAGTTTGATGGACTGGTTTATAAATCCCTGCGGGTATAGCTAGTTGTATCAGTTTTGCTTTTAAACAAAACCCACGACCCTGTTTGTTCATCGCAGATAAATGAAATCAGGTGGTAACAGCCTGTTGGGAGCAGAGGGTAATGAGGGCTGATCCTGATTTCTGTCGAAAATCCCCTGGGTTGCACGCCTTGTGCTTCAGAGGTGAGACTGAGCCTTCCATGGTAGCCGAGTGATAAAACAGCTCCAGCAAGGAAACCACGGGCAGGAGCTGGGAGGCACTGTGCACCTGCTCGGGATGAGGGCTGCTCCTAATGCTGTGCAGGGCGTGTGAGTTGCGGGGCGTACGGCTCAAAGCTCCTGCACGAGAGGTTTGGCTGTGGGTAACGCGTGCTCCCTCTGTTTTCTCCCCAGCTGGCCGGAGGGATCATCCTGGGAGTGGCCCTGTGGCTTCGCCATGACACGCAGACCACCAGCATCCTCTACCTGCAGCTGGGGGACAAGCAGGCCCCCAACACCTTCTACGTCGGTGAGTAGCAGAAAGCAGAACTAAAAATACCCAACGTTTCCCCGATGTTCCCCTACTATGCGGGCCAAGGCCTTGATTAAATGCCAGCTGTGCCTGAAAGGTGGAACCTGAAGTTACAGCAGCTAAAAGTGCAGGGGGACCTTCCTTTCATCACTGGGTAGCGCCTTTTGTTGGTCTCTCCTGGGGAGAGGGTGCATGACTGGGGATCAGGGAGGCTTCTTGGAAGTGAGTCTCCTTTCATTTCCCAGCGGGACATGAAATCGCTGAAGGAGTGGCTGGCAGCGGAAAGGAAAACTTGGAGAGCTCGTGACTCATGTTCTCCAGGAGGGGAAGGTGGAATGTCTGGGTATGGTTGAGCGTGATCTTTATTAATTTGACAGCATGCTGGCTTGCGGGAAGATGAAACCCATATTTTGCCCTATTTTCCAGTGATCCCTGGTGGGCGAGGGCGAGTAGCTTTTGCAGGCTGTGGGGCAGGACTCAGGGTGCGAGCAGCCAGGAAGGGGTGAGGGCTGGTCCCTCCTGAGTTCCTTGGATAAGAGGCAGAGAGAGCACATACCTGTATGTCATAGGAAGGAGGAGGTTTGAGTCTTTTCCTTTCCACAAATGAAAATTGGTCCCAATGCTGTGCTTTTCCCCCATGGGGTTGAGGGGAGCATCCGTCCTGCGCAGTGGTGTTCCCTTATGCCTGAAAGATCAGTTACTTGCTGAGAAAAGATTTCTTTTAAAAAGATTTTTTTTACATATTTGGGAGCAGGAAGGCCAAAAACCACTCCTCACCAAAGGATGCTGGTGGGGTCAGTCAGGTGGACGGAACCCCTTCTAGCTTTGAGGATATAGGTGTAGGAAACACACAGAGCTGGACCCACCTAACCAATGTCCTTGTCTTGCCTGTAGCTGGAGTTACCTTCCTGGAAGGATTTCTCTGCAATTTGCTCTCCTTGCCCATCAAGCAGCATGCCTGAGCCCTTTTGCCCAGCTGCTCCTGCTGTAAGCAGCAGCAGGTTTTGTACGGCAGCTGCCTGCGCCCCCCTGCCTCATACCCAGAGCTGTATTTAGAGCATTTCCCCTTTGTATGTTTTAAACTTTAAAAAAAAAAAAAAAAAAAGAGAGAGAGAGAAAGAAAAAAAGTTAAACGCCTTCCTTTCCAGGAACTGGTCCAAACATCTTCTTCCTTCTGAGGCCAAACTGATATGTCCCAAAACACATTTCTCCCAAAACCTGGGAGCATCCTTTGCTTTTCAACCCTTTTTTGTTTCGTTTTCGTCCTTGGCCATTGCTATTTAGATGGCAATGAGGAATGCACTGCAGGAGCAGGATGAGTCCCACCACCTCGCTGGCTTCCTGGTGCGTTGGACATCCCGGCCCCGAGGCTTTCTGTCTTTTTTAAGTTACACTCAGCAACAGCTCTGCCCAGATTCCTTCTGGCAGCTGTAATTTCCATGCAGTAATAATAGCAGAATATTTCTTTCAGCTGCTGCCTCTTCTAGCCAGCCCTCTTGAGCCTGAAGTCTGGGATTCCTTTTTTTCCTTTCTTTTCCTCCCCCCCCCCACCCGACAACTGACACTCCCTGCAAAGAGGCGCACGCCCTCCTCTTTCTGTCCGCTGTCCAACATCCACATGCACACGATGTTCCCGCTTCGGGAACCTCTCTCTTAAGCCCAGGGCTGGCCTCTGGAGCTGTTTTTTTTTCCCCTTGCAAACTGCTTTTTGGTGCCTGGTGCATCCCAGGATCTGTCGGGAGGCTTTTAACGCCAGCCAGGCTGTGCTGTGGGACGGGGGAAGCAATAAAACCCTCAGAGGAGGCAAACGTGCACAGTGGGGTTTTGTACTTAGGGAGGGGGGAAGCGGCACTTTGCTGGCTCCTGGTTCTTCCTCTGTGTCCTTTCCCCCCCAACAAAAAAAAAAAAAACAACAGTTAAAGCTGGTTTGTAAAGGCTGCTTCTCCCACGTGTGTGTTGGGGGAGAGGAAAAATAATTAATGTTGCATGCAGGATTGGACAGTGATGGGGAAATAGGAGGAAGGGGATGTGGGGAGAGAGGCAGAGGCCAGGGGCACAAGGCGCGATGCTTATTTGCCTCCAGCCTGCTGCAGGGCTTTGCCTCTGCCCAGAAGTAACCCGGGTTTTCACCACAGCCACCTCTCCTCCTCCAGCTCCCCAGCCCCGGCTGCAGAGCTTGCAGGGGTTTTTCCGGGGATTGCTCACAAGACATCTGATCCTGAGCACTTGTTGCAGCCTCTACTCATGGCATTCCCCATTTGGCCGGGGGAGCTCACGCCACAGCAAAAGGCACGTTAACTGCTTCGGTGCTTCCTGCTTATCCTTCTCCTCGGTTTGGTTGTAGTTGTAAATCCCAAGCCCATCCTGCCTCTCAGCCGTGGATATTGCTGCTTCTGAGCATATGGAGGCTGTGAGACATGTTGATACCAGGTCAGAAACCATCATTCAAGATAGCTAGCAGTATGGATGAGTTGGATGCTGACAACTGCTTAACTGTTTCTTAGGTATCTATTCATCCACTGCGTAAAGTCCCATGATTTTTTATTATTTTTATTTTTAAAAGTGTGATGCAATGAGCTATGAGAGCCCCCGCCGCCAGATTGTCTCGCCGACCCAAAATAGGAAATCTGCATCCAGCTGCTAATAGCAAGGGATGGAGCAACACGACCCAGTGCTTTGATTATCTTATCCCTGGGAGCAGGGCCAAGCCGCGAGGAAGAGTGCCAAAACATCCAGATTTGGGGTGCGGTTTTCCATGTAGCTTTGGGGGTGGGAAGAGGGTCGGCTTTACTTCTGTTGTAGTTTTTCCCCCTGGCTTTTCACTTTGTTAGGAACTCCTTGGCTGGCTTGCATCTTGTCCCCGGAGCACAGCAGCACCGGCGCTCCTTGGGAGGGGTGTGAGGATTCGGACAGGCACTCAATAACAGATTAAATTTGGACACGGAGGCTGTTGCTGTCACTCCCTTTCTCCGCCATCCTGCTGGGTATCGCTGCCTCAGTAGAAAGTTGAAAAGCGATGAATTATTTTTTTATATTTGGGGCTCTTTTCCCCTAGCAGCCAGGCTGATTAAGGTGGCAATTCCAGGTCTGGCTCCCAAGTAGCTGCACGTCTGCCCTTGAAGTCATCAGGATGTGATCCCCACCGCTGGTGAGCTTTAATGGGCATCCTCGTCCACAGCATTGCTTTTCACAAGTACCTTCAGGGGGTTGTGCAGGCCTCAGGGGGTCTGATGCTCGCGTTGAAGCATATTTAGCAGCATGCAGGAAGGGATCAGGACACATATCTGAGCTTCCCTGGGGTTTCCCGCTGTCCCTATGGCATGCAAGGATGCTCCTAACCATGGGTTCCAGATGTGGCCAGCAGTGCAGAGTATCCTGGCACATGCTGAGCAGTGTTACATCATCCAAACAGCACTGGCGAGGCGATCAGCGGGGTGCTGTGCTTTCTGCCCACAGCAGTGGCTTTTTTTCTTAATTACCCTTTTCAATGGGGCAAAATTTTAATTGGGCAAAAAGCAGCCATTTTCAGGGCTTCAGAGATGGGATTTTTGTTGCAGAGGAATTCCCATCTTCATCCCCATCCCTCCAGAAACACTAGGCAGCTTGTAAAGTTGGCGCCAACATACTACAGCAGGGGGTTAAACTCAACAGCAGACCTTTGGCTAAACTGCTCATGGAAGGACTACAAGAGCCCAAGAGTCCTATTTCTAGGTCCTTGTGCTCTTCTTCAAGGCCCAGTGTGTCAGTGGTTTACCGATGGAAGTGTGAGCCCTGGGCCGGCGTGCGCGCTCGGAAGTGGAAACCAAGCACAGTGAGCAAAATGGGCAGTTGCAAAAATAACATGTATGTGGTTGTTTGGTTTTCTCCAGTAGAAGTACGTGCATTTTTTTGTCTCTTGGAAATAAGCCTATTTACAGCTAAGGACAATTTAATTATTTAATCCCCTAAAGAAAAGAAGACTGAAGTTTGCTGGTTCTAGATTTTCCTTTAATCACTGACAGATCAACTTCTTCAGTATTGAAGGAATTCTTTTTAAGGTAGTAGTTTTAGTGCAAAACACTTTGTCAATACTTCCTTTTAAGTATTTGGCTTATAACATTTATCTGACAGTAATTATAACACTGTTTCTGTATTTTTAGCGCAGAATTCAGTTTCTATTAAAAAAGCCACTTACATTTCCCCGTATCCCTTCATTGGGACCAGCTCCTGAGGATCATTTACTCTGCAAGCTAAAATTGGTTATGACTTGGGGCTGCTTCCCTGCTGGCTTTGTAAGTCTTTACTTAAAATTGGTGACAGTGAGTTATTTTGGGTTCAGACCTACCCAACTGCAAAACAACTTGTGTCATCACCTATTTGGGTTAGGTTCAGACAGGCAACCTTGTTGCCTCTAACATGCAGCCTATTCATGCTCCTCAGGCTTCTGAGGGTGCCAAAATAAAGAGCAGAAATGCAGGAGGGGTTGTCCAGGAGCGCAGAAGGATTTAGGTGAGCAAGCTTAGATGCCACTGAGTCCCTGAGGCTGGCAGCGTTGTCCCCTGTGTTGATGGTGGGAGAGTTAAGGTTACTCCAGCCATCGGTTGTTTCCACGGTTGGTCCTGAGCAGGGTCTGTAAAGGGAAGAGCTTTGGTTCCTGCTCAGAAGGGATCCCTGTTAGATCACCAGGGTGCACCAAAGACAGGTGAAGCTCAGAAACTCCTCAGTCCTTCAGATCCACGAGTAGTGATTCTCCTCCCTTGTCCCCTTCCATTGGCTCTGCCATGGGGACCTGTGTCAGCCATAATGTCTTGCTTTCCAGAGCTGCTTAAATGAGTTTTCCTGTGAAAAGCTGCCACATGTTTACTCATATGATGTCCACAGGACATCCTCCAGCAGATGTCCAGAGGTGGTCTAGTTTGGGGCAGCAGAGGATAGCTCTGGACCTTCGGTGCTGTTACCATTGGCCATCGCAGTGCCAGAGGCCTCCTGCCAGCTCGCACATGTGTGCCAATGTTTGGAAGCTGAAATCTCCATCTGACGCTTCCCGTGTAGGCAGAGCAGAAGAAATCTGGCTGTAGCACCTCTGTGGGATCACTTAGGGTATGGGTGTGCACGCATGTGGGCGCTGGTTTGGGTTTTCTCCACTCTTTCCCTTTGCTTTTACAACGAAGGCATGACCTTCGCTTCCTTCCTGCATTACTCTTCCTCACAAGGGCAGCGTGTACGTCCTTTTGTCTCCACATGTGTGCCACGCGGCCCCTGGAGAGCTTTCCATGCTTTGAGACAGTGGTGCTCCATCTGGAAGGCATTAGCAGCCATGGAGCAGCAGCATTTTTCTTAGGAGAGGGAGCAGAGGGGAAGGAGCTTCCCAGTTGTCACCAGCAAACCCTTTGCTTTTCCCTTCTTTTGCCCTGTTTTCAAGAAAGCGCTGTTGGTCCTGCTGGCACCATGAGACAGGGGTGAGCCTCCAGGGCTGGGAGGACCTGCTGGGCCAATTCCACGGGCAGCTGGACAAAAATGTGCGGGAGACCCACCCTCACGGGCTGCCACATGCGGCCATCCCTTTTCCACCTGGTTGTGGAGGGACTTCCCACTCCCTGCCCTCAGGCTGAAAGGAAGCAGGTCACAGCCAGGACTTTTTGGCTCTGGAGATGGTGTTCTTCCAGAATTGGTGCTGCAGGGTAGGAAGGAATCTCCTTCCCACCTCCAAATGATGGTGCCACATTCAGAATCTCCAGACGAGGCCCCACTGCAGCACTCCCTTTCTCCCTGGGAGGCTCGCAAAGCCCTTGCGTTCACGGAGTCCAGGAGCCGATCTGTCAGAGGATGAAGACAAAAATCTCTTTTTCCCTCCCCACAAAGGCTTTGGGAGCCCTGGCCCTGAAGCTCCATGCAGGAGGAATGCCTCTGCTCTCTTCCCCCCCTTCTCAAAGTGCATCCCCAGTGGGGGTGGCAAGGCTCGGAGAGCCGCGAGGGTTTCCCAGGAAGAATGGTGTGATGCTGGGGATATTTTTTGTTTGTTTTGTTTTGTTTTTGTTTTTGTTTTTTTTATTTGCTTTTCTTTTGGAAACATTGCCATGGTGACCAGTGGGGGAAGAGACTGGCTTGCATTAGCTTAATGAGTTAAAGCTGGCGAGAGAGAGGAGGGAAATGGGGAGGGGGGGGTAGGTGGGAGTGAGGATGCTGTTTGAGAATGCCCCTGCCTGGAGCCACGCAACCTCTTGCGCAAGGGGAGGGCTGGCTTGTGCTGACCCTCCTCGCTTCAGAGGGATTCTGCTGTGCTTCTTCCTCTTTTTATTTGTTTTTATTATTAATTCTTCTCTGTTTTTTCTATTATTTTTCTTCCTTCCCAGCAGGGACAGGACATGGGTTTTACAACCGTGTGCGTGCCAGCAATGTGGTTTTAACGCTGGGGCAAGCAGTGACTTTAACGCTGCCTTTTTCTATCCCATCCCTGCTCCCAGCACTGAGCATCCTGCTTTCTACCTGGCCTGGAGGCATCATCTCCACAAGATGGGACCTAAGCTGGCCTCTTAATTGCTTTTTTCTCCACCCAGCACCATCCAGAGAAAAGTGCTTGGTGGCTCAGTCCCATGTGTCTGAGGTTCAGGTGCTAAAGCTTGAGGAAGTCCCCACCACCCAAAGCAGCATGTGCTGGATGAGTTTTATTCTGCTGCTGCAGCTTTTTTGGTGATTTATGTTCTGATGCTCTGGAGTGGAGAGGTCATATCATGGCTGTGGTGCTGCTGCTTTGAATAAGATGGGACCCTGAATCTCTTGGTGGTGCCAAGGTGAAACCGAGTCTGGGTGGCCCCATTTCCTGAAGCTTTCCAGTTTTCCTCTCACAGGGAGATAACGGGGGACTCAGAGCCCTGGTTTGTGTGTGGCAGCTTCCTGCTGAGGGCAGTTCCTTGGGGTTCAAGTGGTGCTGTAGGGATGCTCGGGGCGGTGGGACCATGAACACCTCCAAGTGGTTCTCTGGAGTTCCCAGGTTGTATCGTGCTTCGCTCAGAGGGGACGGGATTGCTGCAGGCGTTTTGTATTTTATACCTCTCTGCTTTTATCCTTTGTTTATGATAAACAGCCTTTCTTGTTTTAAAAACCCTGCGGAAGCTGCCATGCAAATGCACAAGCAAGATGCGAAAGGCAGATGGAGGTTTGCTCAGGCACAGTTGTGCCAGCAGAGGCGCGGGCGCTGCTTCTGACCGAGGCATTAAACATTTCCATCCAGGACAGGCTCGCAGGAGTTAATCCGGTCTCTGACACTGCAGCAGTGAGGAGGCTCGGGCTGGGGAAGTCTGGCCTGACATTACAGAGGACAATGCCCCATTCAGGGTGGGCATGACAACTGTCTTGCTCACAGACACCCAAACCGCACTGTCCATCATCACCACAGGCTGCCAGGAATGAAAGCGAGGATGTGTCAGGCTGCTTTCTGGGAAAGGGCTTGGTCATTCCGGGCTTTCTGTCAGATAGTGGTCCGCTGCCTGGTGACTCCCTCCATCCAGGCTGGAGGGAGAGATGGGCCACCAGCCCCTGTCCGTCGAGGGAAGGGACGGGTGTGGGAAAACACTCGCGACCCAAAGCGTGTGGTTGGGTGTTTTGGTCGTATTTGTTGTTGTTGGTTTTTTTTTTTCATATGCAGCATGGAAATGTTCATTGTGCAACACCGTATCGTTTGTGTATTTTGTGCTTGGTTTTGAATAAGCCCTGGAGCTGAGTCCCACTGTATTGCCTCCTCATAGGATCTGTTTGTCAGTGAGAAAAGGGGACACCATAAGGGCCATTTGTTTGTGCCCCACACTGAAGCTGGCTTTCATCCCAAAAACCAGACACATGCTCTGAGTGCTGGTCAGGAAGCAGAGTGTGGGACATGGGGCTGGTGGTGTGGTAGTTGTCCATCATGACCTTTAAATGAAGCACTGGAAGGAGCTGGTGGGTGTCTTACGCCCATGGGTGTGCACTGGCCGTTGGGTTCTCTGCAGCATTTCAGGTTCCAGCTGTGCTGCATCTGTCTGAAGCCAGGGTGGGCAGCACCAGTGGTGGCTGAGGTGACTTGTCCCCTTGCCCTCGGCCCTGCTTTGTCTGCTCTGTGCTGACCTCATGGGAGGAGAAGTCAGAAGCTGCTGCACTCAGGAATGAGCAAAATTGATTTTGCCAGAGACTTGTGAAGAAGACTCTTCCATGGAGCCACCCAGGGCTGTAAGATGGAAAAAGTTGATGCTGTTTGGGTTGGAAACCTAAAGCCTCAGCATCGCTGGCACAAGTTGAAGGCGTGAGGGCAGTAGCATATTGCAGTGATAGTAAGCCGACTTTTTTTTTTTCTTTCTGAGAGACCACTGATCACACATCATTCTACTCGAAACAGCAGTTTTGTTGCTTCCGAAAACCTCCATCAGGCTCTCTGGTGCTTGGCAGGCGTCCAGCAGCCGGCCTTCACTTTCCAGGATGCATTAATGCCTTCCCATCACCCGCAGCCCCTGCAGGGCCCCCTTTTCCCCCAGCCCGCTGCCTCTCTGCCTGCCTGCCGCAGCCAGTCCCTTCGTGGCCACCGTCACACACCTTGGCATCTCCGGCCCTTGGAAGAAAACCGCTTTGTTCCACCTCAGGCAGGTCCCCGCAGCTTTAGCTGCTGGCCTGGCCTTTCAAAAAAAAACTCCCCAGGGGTTCCTCTTGCTCGTTTTTCCCTCTCCTCACACCTTCAAGCAAGGAGCTGTTGTCCTGTCCCTGCTTGGTGACCTTCAGGCAAGGCCCCCTGCCTGTTGGCTGTGTTTTGTTGATGCCAGGTGCCACCGAAGACCCCTTGATAGGCACCAGGAGGTGCCACTCATGCCTTTTTCCCCTTTCGCTTGCAGTATGCAGCAGCTTGCTGTGAGGATGTCGGTGTCACCGGCAGCGAGCACCGTCAGGTTTTGTGAAGAGGGACATCCTGCTGGGTCAGCTCGCCCCATTGTGCCGCGCTTCCCTTGCATCTGGCTTCCTCCCTCCTGCCTCCCACTAAATATAGCCAGGGGCATTGTGCGAGTGCCGGGCGGGTGAGAAGCGCTGTCCCCTCGCCTGGGGACAGGAGGGTCCCAGCAGTCAAGCTGTGCTAGTGGCGTTTCCCTTGCCAAGTGGGGTGGCTTTTGTTTTAAAAAGGGAAGGCTCGGGAGACGAAGTTGACCCTTCCTGAGCTTGCAATATCCGTTAAGGGGGGGTTAAATATGCTGGGGTTATTATCGTGTATCGGGTTTTTAGAGGAAGGTTTATCTTGGCTTAGCTCTGCTCTCACAGAACTCGGTTGTGTCATGCATGCCCGTTAGACTTTACACATAAATTATCAGATGATTGCTTAAAAGCTACAAAGATAAGAAAAACCTTGGGCACGATGGGCACATAAAAAGCAGTTTTGATCTTGTTTGTACTTTAGTTCTGATCCTAAGGGCTGACCGACTGATTAATAACTATAAACATGTTTAGACTCCTAGCAAAATAAAACACTTCGTTGAAGGGATGTCTCTCTCAAGCACTGGGAAGATTTGCTGTATTGCTGTTAGCTTTGAGATGCTTATATATTTATAAGCATAAATATAAAATATCTTCTTATTCAGATTTTGATTTTTTTCTCACTTTGGGTTAAAAATGACTGCGATCTTGCCTGATGTTGAATTATTTCTTTGATTATTTTTTGCACACATCAAGTTGCTTTGGAACAGAAAGTGGAATTCACTTACAAAATAGTAGACCCACAATACTTGAGAATGTTAGTTAACTAAAAATACACTAAACATACAAGATACATGAGGAGAAAGCTGTGTTTTTTGGAAAAGGAGACAGTGTAACCGAACTGGTAGCATTGCATGGCTTGGGAGGGAAAGCGTTGTGGCTGTGTACCTGGGCTAAGCGCTTGGTTCCTGAGTGAAAATGGACTTTCGTTCCTCCGTTTTCTGAGCTCTCCCTGCCTGGTTTCCAAACCTTGAGTTAGTCAGGGAGCAAGCTGACGGTGCAAGTTTAATAAGTTGAAATAAAAAAAATCTCTGTGGAAGAACCTTTGACAAACAAAGTCTAGATTATATTAACTGGGATGCTTAAGCAGCGCTTTTCCCTTGGTTTTGTGGCTTGTCCGTCTCTGAAAAGTTAGCAGGATAAATATTTGTCTGATGTTTAATCTAAACAAGCCATATGCCTTATTGTTTGTTTAAAAAGATACGTTAACTAATCATTTTTTATCTCCTCTGCTTAAATATTTAAAATAGGATGCCATGGGAACTCCAATAATGCAGCTTTCAGGACACTGTAAAGCCTTTGTCTTCCTTGCTACACCCTCTTCCTATCATTGATCGAGCTCTGTGTGTTTCCTGTGATTTTGGGGGTGGCTGCTTTTTCAAGTTTCAGTATTACTACCTTCAAGTGCTTTGAGGTTTGACTGGTGTAAGTTGTGTGATTTGCGTTGGCGCCCAGACCAGCCATGAGGTCTTGGCTAGTGCAGAGGGAACACCTGTGGGCAAATTCACCCCAAATGAGCTTACTGATGGTGATAATGTTTATTTTAATGGGAGGAACAATAACAGTGGCCTGAAATAGGGTCTGAACTCAGGTAGTTGTGGACCACTTCCACCAGCCCATCTTGGTTCACACCTGGGGACACCAGCGTCAGCAGAAGAGTAGCAGAGCAGAAAGCAGGGTGAGACGCGGTGGCCTTTTCTGCTGCTGCCACATCCGCAGCCACCTCTGCTACTCTCAGGACTTAATTATGCATACCTGTAATTAGCTATGGAGCCAGCATGCCTGGCCCAGTGATGGGATGCTTCTTTAGGAGGCTCTGCAGTAACGTCTGCCTCTTGTTCTCCCTTGCAGGAATCTACATACTGATTGCGGTTGGTGCTGTCATGATGTTCGTGGGCTTCCTGGGATGCTACGGCGCTATCCAGGAGTCTCAGTGCCTTCTGGGAACGGTAAGGGGCTTAGCACTGTGAGGGCACATGGCCACTGAACCACCTTTTTCTTACCCAACATCCCCTACAGCTTCCCATTTTGGTCTTGGTTTCAAGGCAGTCCGTGGGGAGTTCAACACTTGTATGGAGTCATCTAATATTTTTACCTGTTAGGGCTAGGAAACAGCAGAGATTTTCCACAATATCTTAGCGAGGGTGTTGAGGTAAATCTTGGGAAAACCATTACTGAAGCGCTACAGGCATCCTTGATGGCAGGCAGCAGCTTGGGATTCCTGGCACAGGATGAGCTTAATTGCACAAGCTGCAGCTACACCAAAAGCCTTGGCCTTGGGGGCGAGGGAGACCCAGTTATTTTTAGTAAGTTCTCGCACGTGGTTCGGGTTTAAACCAGATGCCAGGCTCCGTCACCATCACCAGGCTCTGCCAGCCTCAGGGAGAAGCTGGCTGGAAGTGGCCACATTCACGAGCCACCACGTGGGTATCCCCATTCTGCAGCCCCTGGGACAACCCTGTTTTAGGGCTTTCTGTGATTTATTTATTTTTTTAAATTTATTTTGATTTTTTCCTCTCCTCCTCCCGTAGCAGAGTTGTATGCAGAAGAGGAGAGTGCTGGCACGTACATATCTGCTCTTGGACTGTTATTGAGGCATGTCAGAGTTTTTGGCACGTTGTGCTTGAGAAGGCAAGAAATAGCACCAAAAAATAAATAAATCAAAGGGATTAAAAAAATATATAAAATTTGGAGGGACTTTCCAGCACTTGGCTTTGTTGAACTGGAAGATTGTGGTCCAGTGACCTGTGGGTGTGGACTCATTTGGGACGGAGGGAACTGGAGCTTCTTGCTCTGCAGATTGCTTCACCTCTGGTTCCTTCTTTTTCCACATTGGCAAGAAGGAGGGGGGCTCTCGTCAGCTTTAATAAAGCGCTTTGGAATATCATTGGGTGAGAGCTGTGGCAAGAGTTTGCAGGCGTTACCATTGCTGCCGGGAATAGGAGGAGTCCGTGCGCAAATCCAACAGTGATAGTTGTAGCAAGGTCTGACAGCTTTGGATTGTCATTTTTGTTGTTGGTTTTGTTGGTTTTTTTTTTTGTTAGCATGAGCTATTACAGACCCTGAATTACCCCTCGCTCCCTCTTGAAGTTGGAAAGAGGATTAGGAGGGCAGATGGCACGAGGTACCTGCAGCTCGGCAGGGGAACCGGCTGCTTCAGCTGCAGTTAGCAGCTCTAGCTGCTGCATGCTGCCCATCTTTGCTCACACCTTGGCTTGCCAAGGGGAGGCTGGAGGTGCCTCCTGATGACACTTTCTGCTGGCCGAGGCTCCCTCCGGGCTCCAAGGACATTTCCAGGCAGCATCCTTACGGTGCTCCCCAGGAGTGACCGGGACCACCTCCGCGCACCTGCCCAAGAACAGCTCTGTGTTTCCATGGTGTAAAGCTGCATCTTCAACATTTTACATCCAGCTCGCAGAAGCATACTTGCAGAAAGATGGATCTCCAAATCTGGGGCGAACAAGCCAAACTTCACTAGAGGGTAACCACTGCAAGAGTGAGCCCTAGTGCTTAACCAGAGTATTACAGTGGCCTCATGCTTATGGTTTAGGGTGATGTGGGTCCCAGTCTCCCACGGGAGTTCCTGGGAAACCAGGGACAGATAAGTATTTAAATAGGAGTTGGTTGTTCTAGGACAAAGATGTTTGAAGTCCTTTCCTGCAGGCAGGTCAGGGGTCCTGTTCCCATTGTGCTGATATCCCTTTGCTCTTCATGAGAGTAAGGCCAGCTTGTAGCATTGTTCTGGAAACTCCTGTTTGCTCTGCTGTGGAAGAAAAGGTGCTGAATGTGCCTTAAACAGACACTGCCCAGAATCTGGGGCTGTTTCCCACCCCATACTGTGATCTTATGTCCTCTCCTGGCTACATTCACCTCTTTTACGTGTTTATTTCCATGGGGCTTTTCTTAGGAAGAAGCCACTGAGCATGATGTGGTTGCAGAGGTAACGTGTGGAGCATACCTGCCCATGCCTTCCCACTTGGCTATGATGTATGGACTCTACAGCATCCCATGTCCAGTCTATTGGACCTCCCATCACATCACTGGGATATGAACAGAAAGATGGAGGAAGGCTTGGGGTGGTGGCGGGGAGGAGGAGGAGTGTTGGGGTTGCGCTAACAGGGTGAGGCTGTGGGAAAACATCACTGCTAGTATTTATGCAAAAATCTGCAGTAGCCTTGCAGGGCTGAGAATGCCAAGAGAGCTGGCCATAAATCATACCCTGCAGCTCCTCAGCAGCCGAAATGTGCTTTTAACCCTGTGCTGGCAACTCCTTGTCCTGGAAGCATCTGTGGCAGAGCAGGAAGCTGGGCTGGATGTTCCTGCAGCCACGTCAGGAGGGGCAATTTGTCTTGTGGTGTGCAGGGTATCCTCATGCCTGCGGGTCCCTGTGTGGGAGAGGACTCTGATTGTCCCTTCTTGGCTGTACCGGTAGAAAGTTTGGGCACAGGGTGGCATCTGATGAGTTGTAGGAAAATGTGCTTGGGCAACGTGTGCGTATGAGAGACCTTGCTCTGATCTCCCCCATCAGAAGTGCTGCTCTGCACCCCTACCTACCTTATCACTTCTTTTTCCTGTAGCCAAGTGTACTAAGCATCCCCCTCCTGATTTGTCTCCACAGTTCTTCACTTGCCTGGTGATCCTGTTCGCCTGCGAAGTTGCGGCTGGAATTTGGGGATTTGTCAACAAAGACCAAGTAAGGCGACCCTAAAACCTGTGGTGTGGGGCTGGGAAGCTGGGGCGGGAGTGCACTGGGATCCCTCTGCTCTTACAGTCCCGGACTGAGTCCCGGGAGCTGGGATTTGCTGCGTGACCTGGGCAGGTCACTTAACTCCTCTTGGCTCGGCTGCTAACCTTTAAATGGGAGCACTTGATGGGAATGGCTGCCCCATGCTGTATGTGGTGCGATGTCTGGGATAAAAATAACCCCATCTGGCTCGGGTCTCCTCCTTGCTGCCAGCCGCAGCAGGAGTGGATTCGTGTGTGAAGTTGAGGAGGAAAAGCTACCTGCACACCCGAGATGCCAAGGAGCAAAGCACAGACCTGGCCGTGTGAGAAGGAGGTGTCACCGAGTACCCAGGCTGAAACCAGCAGCTTTGCACCTCTCTTCCCGCTGCCTTCCCTACGTTCGCTCTCACATGTGCAAGATTTCGTCCAAAAACACCAAGCTGTCTGTGTGTGGGAACCGGGGCCATCCTGCAGCAAGCAGAGGGCTGGGCGTCCACCACTTGGTCAGTGCGGGCTTGGGGAAAGAAGGGGAGTTACTTCTGCTCACAGCTACGTTAGGCTCGGTGGTGGAGCAGCAAATGTGTTTACAAAGAAATGTAAGGCAGCTGTTGGAAGTAGGTGGTGGCCGGCTCAGCTTTCACTTGCATTTAGGACACAGATGACCAGCTCGGCTGTGAATGGAAACACCCTTGTAGTGATTCATGGGAGAGCATGACTTCACCAGCATAAACTCTTCCGTGGCTAACCGCATTACTATGCAGGCAGGGTGCTGTTCCCTAGCAACTTCGGTGAGCTAATTAACCTTTGCAGATGTTAGTTTGTGAATCCTGAGGAGCCCAAGATGTGCGATTGAAATGATGCAGAAAAACGAAGGCTGGGTAAGGAGGGAGCCTGTGGTTGTTCCTCTCCATGCCAGGGAGAAGGCACCTGGATATCAGAGCATAAAGCGGAGAAGTGTAGGATTTGCCAGTGTGAAAGGAATGACCTCAGCCACCTAAAATTAATTTTGCATTTTGAAACGAATGGTAGTAGTCAGTTGGCCCCCTCTGCCTTTTCAGCCGCGATGAATGGGCTGTTTGGACATCACTGCTAGCAAGGCAAGCAGCTTGCTGCTCCCCCAGCGTGGCTGAGGGCAGCTTACGAGCACCAGGGGCTAGGAGGGAAGTGCTGGGTGCTCCCAGCCACACAACGTCACTCTCGGGGACACCCAGTGGATAAGGTGGGAAGTCCCCTCGGGTTTACAGCCCTGGCCAATAGTCTGTGGGGACGGTCATCTCCCAACGGAGCAGGCAAAGGATTTTGTTCCACAAAATGGCAGGCATTCTTTCCCTGATCCTGCCTTGTCAGAGCTGCTTTAGCTACAGAGTGAAAGGCGAGAAGTACTTTTGTTTTTGTTTTTGTTTTTTTTTTTCCCTTTACCAGAATCAAATGGTTTGATCACAGGGTATTGCCCTCCAAAGCAAACTTTTTTGAGCATGGAGAAATGCTGGGATAATTGATTTGAAATCACACTCCTTTTTGCTGCAGTCTCCTTTTTCGTGTGCTAATCCAGCGTGTGCTGCCAAGAGCAGATGTTCTGGAAAGCGTTTTCCATTTCATACTTGTTCATATTTTTCCTTTGCTTCTTTCACATGTCCTCCTTTCATCTCCCTCCGAAATTATTGGAAAGTGTTAGAGGAGAAGCCACAAGGTCAGCTTCTCTGAAAATCAGGGGTTTGGGGTTTTCTTGTTTGGTTGGTTTTGTTGGTTGGTTTGGTGTTGTTTTTTTGTTGTTGTTGGTGGGTTTTTTTTGTTTGTTTGTTTGTTTGTTTGCTTTTGGTATTGTGGAGTCTCGATTCCCCATGGGTGTCTGTGGTCTACCAGGCCAGGTGGCAGAGCTGGGGTATGGATGTGGCTTCTCATGCAAGCATTTACAGGATGGGGGTGTCCTGCTCTATGTAGGGACCCAGCAGGACTTTGCCACCCATCCAAAAGCATCAAAACCTCCAGATGCAAATGAGCCATGTAACTAGGCTTCAGTGTGTAATCTCTCCCAGATTCTTCCTACCCCCTCTAAGCCAGACAGGTTGAGGTGCCCATATCTACTGATATCCACCCTTTGCTTGCTTGGTTTCCATGCCTATGGTAGTTAAGAACAAGCCGTTTCTGAGTTCCTGGCAGTGCTAACAATCCACACAGTTTGAAGACTATCTCAGATCTCATGGTTCAACCTCCGTGGTTTGGCTGTCTTTGCCTGCTACAGAGAGATCGCAGAGCAGTGAAACAACATTGGGTGGAACCTGCTGACTGGTGAATGAGGTTCTTAATGTTTGCTTTTTGTAGCATGCTGTGGCTGGAGGGAGTTGAGCCCTGTGAAAGACAAGCCTTTCTCCACTCACCTGGGTGAATTAGCAGGGTCTGAACCTGTTAAAAACTTCTTGTCCACCTGCGAGTGCCATTTGAGGGAACCTGCCCTGTTCAGGCACATCCACTGTATGGGTTTCCTTATGCTCCTCTGGCTGAAAGGGACTTCGCGGTCTTTCCTAGATAGCCAAAGATGTGAAGCAGTTCTACGACCAAGCGTTCCAGCAGGCGCTCATGGCAGATTCGGACGCGAGCAACGGGAAGGCCGTAGTGAAGACCTTTCACGAAACGGTAAGATGTCGGAGGTCTTGCTGCATGCTCAGGTTAGGCCATACGTGGGCAGCCCAAGCTGGTGAACGGGGTCTGCAGTGCCTCGAATTGCATGCAGTTAACTTCTGCATGGGGTTTGTTGGGGTGTTAACTTCTGTATGGGGTTTGTCGGGGTGAGTGGCAAGGAGCGGCTGCCACTGTGCTTCAGATGCTCCTCCCCAGAGAGGAAGAGGAATTAAGTTGTCCTGGGGCAGGAAGTGAAGACAGCACTGAATTTGTAATTCTTAGGAGTGAACTGGGTGCTGGGTTTTTGCTGCCTGCCTTCTGAGCTCTGTGCAAAAATTCTCCTTGGCATAGGAATTTCTTGCAGCCAGAGGAAATGAGAACATGGGAGGAAGGAGAAGGAAGCGGGGTCAGGAAAACGAATAGGAAAATCAGGGTCTAAAGCATATAATGCTTCATTTAGGTCTTAGCCTGTTAGAGGTAGCTCTTCTTAGGGGTCAGGTAAGAGAGTTCCACCCTCTTAAATATTTTGTCCTTAGCACTGTGCTAGGAAGTCTGTGCTGAGCTTTAATGAAGTTGTTTTTGATCCACCTCAGCACTCCAGATTAAGTAAAACTCAGTGGAAGACAAATGCTGCTCTGAGGAATAATTTGAGACCTCCTCTGCTCAGCAGGAGGCAAACCTCTGGAGGGACTCGTGTTCATTCTCCTCCAGGATACCATACCTGATGTGTCTGGGATCAGTGCAGGAAGCAGCTGCATTGCATGTAAAGAAAAAAATGAAATTGGAAAGTTGTTTCTTCCCCCTCCCCTTCTTTTTCCCCATCCAAGGTGCCTCTTAAGTTTTAAGTGGCTTTTGGAGGTGTTTAATGGCAGGGAGAGCATTGCAAGAGAGCGTGTGCTGTCTGCTAACCTGTTGGTTTGTGGTTTTTCTTTCCTCTTTGTAGCTGGATTGCTGTGGTCCTGATAATGCAATAGGAACTCTCCCTGCACTGTGGAGAGAGGACCTCTGCCCAAAGGCCATACAGAAAGTCTTTGTTCAGGTAGGCTTGGCTGCTCTTCCCCTGGCACATCTCCTGCAAGGGAGCTTGGCTGCCAGGGAACTTTGGGGATTTATTCAGGATTTGGATACCGGGTAGAGATTTCATTTATCTGGGGGTTGTGTAGAGGGCTGTTGGAGGTTCCTGTCAATGCTCCCCTTGCTGTTTCTGCTTGAGGGGCTTACAGAGGGCTGATGTTCCGTGGGAAGTCCTAGAGCCAAGGCCTGGCATGAGCCTGGAAGCATGAGTGGGACCTGGGGGAAAGCAGGAACCTTGGACCTGCCTTTTTGGATGCCCGGGGGGTGTGGGAGGAAAGCAGGTCTGTGACCACGGTGTTTCTCTGCTTCAGAACTTGAGCTGCCACAAAAAGATTGACGAGCTCTTCTCTGGAAAGCTGTACCTGATCGGTATTGCTGCCATCGTGGTCGCCGTGATCATGGTAAGCGTTGCAGCAGGAAGGAATTGGCTATCCAGGACTCAGTGGTATTGGTGATCTGATATCAAAATGGCCTGATCCCTGGAAAAAAAAAAAAAAAGTCAGCAGCAAAGATGTATCATCTCTGCTTTTATTTCCGGCATGAGAGTGTTTAGGTGGAGAGGAGGCTGGGGGAAGAGCGGCGGCCGTGAGGTTGTCCTAATCCCTAGCGTGGAGGAGGGGGGAGCTCCCACGTTTTACAGGTCAGCACGTCACCAGTGGCCTTCTGTCTCCTGACAGATCTTCGAAATGATCCTGAGCATGGTGCTGTGCTGCGGCATAAGGAACAGCTCTGTCTACTGAGACTTGAGAGACGGTGAGGGGAAGGGGGGAGCAGGGCAGACGGCGCTGGAGGGGACCCCAAGTGCCACCAAGTGACCAGGAGACATTTCAACAAAAGACAAAGAAACCTATGTATATAAATACTTCCAATATTACCATACAGTACTTATCATTTTTCTTTTGAAGTACTTTTTTTTTTTTTAATAAATAAAACTTTCCCATATCCTTGTGGCTGAGTTAGTTACACATCAGTTTTGTGTGATAGGGAAAGCTGCTGTAGCAGGAGATCTAGTCCTTCCTCCCCTTTCCCCACCCCAAAAAAATCAGAAATATCGTTGGTGGAAGATGTACAGAGGGGAAGGCTGCAGCCTGTTCTCAGAAATCTTTGCCTTGGTTTTTACTCTTTTTCAGCACGGACTGTTTATTTTTTTTTTAATATACATATATATATATGTATATACATATATAAAATTTGATGACGAAGCAGGATTTAGCATTTTTTGTTCATTTGTTCTCTTTTCCCACCATCACCCTGATTCCCTGGCTTTTCCAAGCCTGGGAGAGAGGAGAGGAAGCAGCCCCAGTTGTCTTGGTGTGATGTTTCCCAGGGGAGATAGAGGTGGATTGCTCCTATCGGACCTGTTTGCAATACTAAATAAACTCTTAACAGAAGTCACAATTTTTGCATTCTCTGAAGAGTGCAGATTTTTTGCGCTTTTTTTTTTCCCCTGGGGGTTATAACTTTATAAATTGGCTCATTTCCACCTATTCATAACATTAAGGGTCAGTTGCTGGGGGTGAATTTTAGTCACAATTTTTCAAATATAATCACCTGAAAACAAAGTCACTTTTTTTTTTAACCTTGTTAAATGTTTCTTTATAGACATAATATTTTGGGAGAGACTAGTGTTGTACAAAGTTCCCACTGTTAAGCTGATGCCTAGATACAAATGATATTAGGGGGAAAAAAAAAAAAAAAAGAAAAAAAAATGGAAGAAAAGTCCTTAACCTTAACAATCCTACATTTACATATTGCAGGATGACTTTGGGGGATTTCCAGCTGTATACATACATGTTTAAATTTCATCTTTACATCACTCTTCTATTCAGTGAAATTTTCCCTGCTTAAAGCATATCATCACACACTGTAACATTGCTGGGAAAATTTCATAACTTGATTTTGAAAAAAAAAATTGCTTATTTCTTAAGACTTTCCATTTCCAGTGACAATAACAGCAGGAGATGAGCTTATCAAAGCAAGGGCATTCAGGATTTAAGATTGTACCAGTTGAAACGCTTTTTTGTGCCCTGGTAAGCTTCGATTGCCAATTATGTGTACGTGGCCTCTGTTGTATGCCACTCTGTTACTGTGTACATAAGAAGGGAAGAGTGACCCAGGATCTATGTAATAAAAATCAGAGTGTCTCTAAAAAGATGATCTATGTGTATAGTTCTATAGATATATATTTTTAAGCAAAGCCTTTTCCTTAGCCGGAGGGGTACTTGAGCTGGAAATGCTAGCATCTCTCAGCTCTTTGCCATGTTGAAGCAGGGGAGGGGAGGAGTTAAAACCTGCGATCACCTTCCTCACTTCAGGAATATTTCCGTTTCTTAAAGCATTTCACTTTCCCCCTCACCTTCAAGTTGCAATTAAGAGCTCCAACTCGGACAGGGAGAGAGACCCGGGACTATTATGAACTAGCACCTTGTCCATGGCATGTGGGTGCCATGGCCTCTGCCAAAAGGGGACAGGAGATTACTGCACTGAGGCGAGCCGATCTGTGCAGAGGCTTTTCTCCCCTTCCACTCAGCCCTTTTCTGTCCCTACCTTTTAGTATATAGGGCCTTCTAAAAAGTCTATATAGGGGTATATATATGAAATTGTGCTAGGTAAGAGGAGGAAGTGCTTCAACACATCTTTGGTTTGAGTGGGTTGGAGAAAAAATTCAGCCTTAGAAACAGCCTTAAAAGCAACACTGCCCTGAATGTCCACTTTGTGCACATGGAGAATGAGACTTGGTTTGGCAATAGGTAATCCCTTCCCCTGCTCCTCAGCATAGCTCCTTCAGGTCATCTACTCTGTTATGTGGCTATATGTATATGCATCAACCAAGCATGTGTGTTTACATATATATGCATCAGGATTGTTAGCATACAGAATGGATGTGTAACTTGCCGCCTTTTTTGTTGACTGTTGATAAATGTGTATAAATATGCCATTAAGCATTTCAATTCTGTTTTCTTTCCTTATACCGTATTTTTGATATTGTTCAGTATTCAGTTGATGCTGCGTAAGTAGCTGAAGCTCTGTTTGAAGACTGACTGGGTCTTCCCTGCAGAGGACTCAGTGCAGATCAGGCACGTCCTTGAATGTTGTAGTTTTGGGGGTCTGCATTGTCCTGTGCAGGATCAACTGGGAGAAAAGTGGTGCTTGGAGAGGGAGCTGGGGCTGTGGGAGGAAGAGCAGAGTGTTTGCTCAGACCATGTGCCACGCTGGCTGCCATTTGCTCTTTGGCTCCTTTCAGAGGAGAGCTCCCTGTGCCACCTCCTGTCCCTGTGGATGCAGGAACCAGAGCTGGACAGGAGGGAAGCGGCCAGGGCTATGAATGTCCTGGGGAGATCTGAAGGAGTTCTGCAGGGAGACAGTAATGCTTGCTTTGGAATTCAGCTGAGGGTCCCCATTTTTGACTGCATAGTCAGTCCCCAAACGGATGATAGATGGAATTGAGGGCTGTAAATACAAACCTTCCCTCTCCAAGGAAGCATATTGCTGGAGCAAGTGGCAGCTGAGAAAATGGCTGCAAGCCTGAGCAGGGAGAAGAGAGGCAGGTGGGGAGAAGCAGAGTGAACTTTCCAGGTCTAAGTTCAAAGACCACATGGAAAGGTCAAACAGAGCCACTGACAGCTTAACTGAATACTTGGGATTTTTTCATACTGTGGAGCATGCCACAAAGCAGTGTGTTTAACTTCTTTCTGCCTTTTTTTTTTAAAGAAACAAAACAAAAATCAATTTAATAAACGTTTCTCATCGTGTGCATAGTGTGATGAAATGCTGCAATTTTACAAACAGTTAACCTTAACACCAGGATGCTTTGTGAACCAGGCTTCAGCAGCATGGGTTTTTCCAGCCTCGGTGAGGGGGGGTGGCAGGCTGGGGACGCATCCAGAATGGTGCTGAGGGACAGCAGAGAGGTTGCTTACCAGCAGCGGTGGCTGCTGCAATTGTGCCCCCCTCAATGGAAGGGGGGCACAGCTGTGGGGGAGCTAATGCGTATTGCAAAATGGGGTGACTGTGTTGAAATTCAGGGGAGAGGCTGTGGTGGCAGTACTGGGCATGCCCAAGGGGCTTCTAAAGTGACCGAAAATAGCCCAAAATGCCCTCAGCTGCCATCCAGCCAGGGTCTGGGCTGTTTTTGTGGCTGGTCTGGTAAGGCCACCGATGCTGCTGCCGCCTGCCCCTCCGCACCATCAGGAGAGAGCCCTGCTGAGAGCGAGGGAGGAGGCCGAGTGCTGTGATCCCACACCCGCCTTTCCTTCTTGCTGTGTCTTGGACTTCTCACTGCGTTTGAAGCACGGCTGTCCCCTACAGCCCCTGGCCATTGCCGGTGCAGAGAGGGAGGGAGAGTGATGTTCAGCTGCTGCGAAGGAAGGCAAGCCCTGCTCCCTGCTCCTGGCAGCTGTGCCTGTGCTACAAGATCATACCCATCTGTTGTTCTTTCACTTGTTTACCTGAATGTTAATGGAGTCGGACATAATGACTTCTGGAAAGAAAGAAAAAAAAAAGAGATATTTAAAAACAATAATAATAAAAGAAACAAAGCAAAACCTTCCCTTGTAAGTCGATTTTTTAATGATGTGTTGTCAGATCTTGTTTCTTTCCATCGCGTACAGATTTCTGCCATGTCTTCCAAGGGAACAGGGTTGTCTTGCTCTTGTGTCAAAGCAGAATTCAGGCTGCTTTAGGGAATGCAGTCCTTAGCTGACCTTCTAGGTGGTTTCCCATGAATATGATGCTCTTCGCTTCATGCCTTAGAACATTTGGATTGTGGTGCTGTGTTGTTGCTCCAGATGGGTATGAAATTATTCTTACCTCTTCGGAGCTAAGATTAAGCTGATGTGAGTCACTGTCAGACTCAGGCTAGTGTTCAACAGGAAGAAAAGCGATAGTGGAAACAAACTGGCAAAGCACAGCGCATATTTGGCATGCAGGCTGTGTGCCTTGGGACATCAGCCTGGAAGCATAGCTAGAATCTTAACCTTCCCCAGCTAAATGCTGTACCCTGTTTGCACCTCAGGTTTGACTATTAACACTCGTGCTCAGAGCCAGATGAGTTGTATGTGCTGTTGGAGCTGAGATGCTGAGAGGGAAATGGGCAAACCAGGCCCTTTTAAGGTGCTGTTAAGTGAAGACACTGGTTGTGATTGGAGAACAGCAGTCCTGCTGCATAGGAGCATGTGAGGCTGCACAGATAAACCACTGCGAGGGGAAGGGGTTGGTGGAAAGCCTGCTGCCCAGTTGTTCTCATATTACACCAACAGCCATGGCTTAGGCTTTTTTTGGAAAAATGTTTCTTGTCCAGAGGATTGAAGGACTTAGAAAAGCAGGGCCAAGAGCTTCAGCTTCCTAGGAATATTACCATGGATTTTATTTTTTTTTTCAAATAAGAATTTATGCAAACAAAAAAATGCAAGTGTGATTTTTTTCTTAGCTATACCGATTTGGGCTTTTCCCAGTGGAATTCTTTTCTTTCACCCACCACTCCTAGGTGTTTAAAAAAAAAAAAAAAAACTTTATAGAGTATTTCTCATGAGAGGTTTTGGAGATGTTTTTGCTTTGGCCAGCTCTATTTCCTAAGCCTATTCTGGGCTGTTTGTGTTGTAAGTAGCAACGTGCCTAATTGTTTCCTACTAAGACAACTGGGACTAACAGCAAAGGTATAAATTGCTGATGTCCATTCTGTACTTAGATGTTGTCTAAGCTCTAAGTATGTTTTGCTATACTCCCACGGGGGAGGAGGAAAAAAAAAAAACAAAAAACAGCCAGCTCTCTCATACGAGAGCTGTTTACAGCAGAGATTGCTGCAGGGGAAAGCACCCTCCCTGTTCTCCAGCTGCCAGCTCCACTTGCCTGGCTCAGTGATGAAGGATGTGCTAGTTGCTATGCTCAGATTCCTGCTCTGAACCACAGTTGCCATTGCTGGGCATCTGAAGGTGCTGAAGGGGAGAGGCAAACATAATTAACTACATGACTAGCGCTTGATTAAGTGATAAGCACAGGCTAGAATCCCAAAATCCTGTACATACTGAAACAAAGTAAAGGTGCAGTGTTAATTTGTGTATTTTTTGTGTGACCACTCCTCGGTTTCAGCCTGGGGAGCATTGTGCTATCCTGCACAGGGCATGAGCTCAGCAGGAGGGCGGATGCGTAAAGATGCACTCTTGGTGCAAACATTTCAGCCAACCTCTGGCAGCTTGTCTGATGCAAGCAGCCCGATGCTTTCCCTTCAGAGAGTCCAGGGAACTGAAGCAGAAAGAAAACACCATCCAGCTGCTAAAAATGCTAAAAAAGTGCCCGCATTTTCACACTTGCAAATACAATACAGTGGGCACATAACTTTGCAACCAGGCATGCAAAGGTGGATTGCTTGGCATTTCTCCACTGGGTTTACATTATTAACCAGCTCAAGTGCCAGTGGTTGCAAGTAACATTTCTAATTAGAGTTTAATCACACCTTTTTTTTTTTTTTTTCCTTTTTTGTGTGTTTCTTGGCCTGCTTCGCTGATGCATTCCCTCATGTTCAAACACAGCTTTGCTAAGCTCTGAAAAGATGTTGGTGTTAGGCCAAGTGAGAGTGTTCGTGTACATACAACACCCTGCCTGCAGGCTGCAAGTCAACTGGTAAGACTCCCTCCAGCAAGGTTTAGGGGTGTTAAATGCAAAGCCCTGTGTCAGCTACAATGCAGTGTCAGTTAATGAGTTCCTACAGGCCATGTTCTAACAGAAGGTCTGAGGATTTTTAGAGTTTTAAGAGGTTTTTCCAAAATGTTTACTTCAAGGCCCTCAGCTGCTACGAATGACCTCTTTCAGCTCTTCTCTTCTGCTGTTAGCATCAGGCATGCTGTGGCAAATGATAGAAAAAAGACTCAAGATTTAGAAGGGTTTTTTAGTAAAAATATTCTGTAGCTAAATCAAAATGAACAGTGGCTCCCAACTGCATTTGTTTCTTTTTAAAATTTGAAATAATTGCAGAAAGCATTAACTTTGCAGGACTTCACTTCCCGCTCATGCATGCAGTGTCTCTAGCAGGAAAGCGTTTCACATTCTCCCTACAGGTAGGCAATAACTTTGTTATTGTGAAGAATCAGGTTGATACAGACCTTCATGATCTGCCCTCATTAAGAAAACTCCTTTCCACAGGAACTGGTTTTATGTAGTTATCTTAGGGGGAAAAAAAGCACCAACATGGATAAACAGCACTGGACTAAATCCAAACTGCCTGCAGGTGGGCCAAGACCAAAGGAAAGTGCAAGGTAAAAGAGGTAAGCAAAGTTCTATGTAGGAGAGAAGCAGTGTCAAGCACTCACCCCACAGCATTTTGAGGCTATTTATAGGCTTTTCTTCCCTCTGCTTTTACCCGTTCTGGCTTGGTGCAACTGCATTCTCCTGGCAGAGGAGCATGTGGTGTTCACTACTCTGCTTTTGATTTTTGCCTACAGGAAAATGCTCCTTTCCTTCCCCACTTCCCCTCAGGAACTCCAGCATCAGCTGAGCATGGCCACACCAGGCTTCCACCCTCATTCTGGGTGCATGTGATGGAGAAAATGCATCTGATTGCTCTGTCTGGCCTGCAGTGCCTGCTGGGGAATCGCCTGCCAGTTTCCTACAGCCCCAAGGAGAGGGGCAGACAGTCTCTGCCAGACACCCACCCCAGTCTCTACGCACAGAAGCAGCAGAAGCCTTTAGTGCATGGGCTGGGGCCAGAGCCTGCCGGTGAGCAGCAGAAACAGTTACCGGATAGAGGCCAATGACAGATTTATTTGCAAGAAAGGAGCACGAGGCTCCCAGTGCTGGGGCTGAGAATGGTTTGCATTTTCACACACAACTCCCCCACAGGGGGATGCGCTGGCTTCCTGCAGAGGCATGGGGCCATCTCTGCAGAGGAGTCCATGTACTGGGCATGGTGTGCTTGCTTGGATGATGGCCCGTGCTGCTGCTCAGATCTGCATCCCAGCCTCCCCACCCCTCTTCAAGCCACCTTAGTTCACACTGGCAAGGGGGAAACGCTTTACCATCTGTTCATCTTCAGTCTGACTCATTATTTTTATTTCAGCTGTCGCCAAGCAATAGCGAAAATCCCAACACACCAGCATAACCACCGGTGCAAACTGTCTTGTTCTCAGCAGAGAAAAAAGCAGCTCAACCCTGGCTCTCTGCAGTGTCTGATACTCATATTCTGCAAAAAGACAGGAAGGAGAAAAAGGGTACAGACAGCTTCTGAAGTAACCTTGGCCATCAACAGTATCCTGGCAAAAAAAAAAAAAAAAAATCCATGTCATACATTGCTTGTCTCCACCTTACAAAAACAGGGCATGCCACCACTTACTGCACATCTTTTTCTTGCCTATTCCTCATTACCCTCCGAGTCTAGCTGCTGGTGCACCCCAACACCCCAGACCACATTACACAGCAGTGGTAGCCTTCATCCATGGTTTATGCTTGGCTTCCCTGTCCAATGTCTTCCTGTGCCTGCTTACTGCCCTCTTCGTATCTGTTCCTGCTCACCTGCCAGAGGACTCTGTTTTCCTCTCATCCTCCCTCCAGCCAGGAACCTATTTGTACCTCTGTGCTTATACTATATATGTATATACATTTAAGGAAAGGCTCACCAAATGGGGAAACACCTCTAGAGCTGCTGTTTTAAAACTACAGTACAGCTCCAGGCAGACGCAAGACATTTTGTGCTAATCTTGCTATTGCTGCCAAATGTATTCCAAAAGGCAGCCTACATTTCATAAATTACTGTAGTTAGCAACACTCCAGAAGGCAAAAGGACATATTTTAAAACTGACAATGCAAATGAAGTGGCTGCAGTTTACATTATGGATGACTCACAGTGAGGCCCCTCTTAAAGGGATTTGGTGAGCTTGTCTCAGACACAGACACAGCATCACCTTTAGCACATCCATCTGCAAATAAACCGGAGATGCAACAGGGTATAGATGACATGGGGGGGGGGGGGGGGGACGGACACAGCAACATCAGGTGAGGTGAAGTTGCACAATCATTTGTTTTTTTTTGCTGCAAAATGATGGTACAGATGACGGGCTTTGTTTATAAACAAGACTTACTGCAAATCAAAACTTTGCATGTTGATCTCTCAGAGTGGGGTGAGCTGCTGACGCAAAGCCTTCAGAAGCTCATCCCCTCTGCAGTCATTATTTAATTCGGGCATTAATTTAATTCCATTTAATGATGAAGTCCCAGGGACATGCAACGTAGAATGAGACTGGGACCCGGGGAACGGGTGGGGATGAGCCCTGCAAGCTGCTGTAGCACAGCTTAGGGTAAACAAGCTAAGTATTAAAGCCACTTGGGAAGTATATTTCCACTGTAAAAGTAAACTTTTAGCTGAACGAAGGGGAAAAAAATCAGGCAGTGTTGGCCAACACCAATAAAACATTTTCAGGCAGAATTCCACTTCTCAACGCACACACAAAAAATGTTTTCTGGGACAGAAAATGGAAACTTGTTTCTGGCTGGACACTGGTTTTACGCCCCTAGTGACTTGGGGTTTTCCGGATAGAAAATACAAATAATAAAAAAATAAAGCCTGCACTTCCTCTGAAATTCACACTGTTGCCAAGCCCTAGTGTTCTGATGAGGAAAAAAAAGCTCTGTTTGATGTGTTCTTTTCACACTTTTTCGCGGCTGCCCCCTTGCCGTGCAGCACAGCGGCGGAGCCACAGCCGCCATTTCGCAGCCCCCACGGCCACGGGGCAGGGGGATGCCCCACAGCCAACCCCGTGCGGCGCCAGCGGCTCCCTATTTCCTCACAGAGTACAAAATGGCGGGCGGCGCCCGGCGCGGTGCACCCTGGGAGCTGTAGTCCTGTCGTGCCGCGGCGCGGGCAGAGCGAGTCGGCGAAGTTTTTGCTCGGGCGCGGGCCCGCAAAATGTCCCCCAGCGCGGACAACACGGGAGACTACAACTCCCAGGATTGAAAAGGAGCGAGGCGGTGAGGAGAGGGGAAGCTCCCTCCCGCTTCCCGCCGCTTTGCCTGCTGGGATTTGTAGTCTCAGCTCCGCGGGCTGCAGCGCTGCTTCGGATCGAAAGGACTCAATGTCCCAGCGCGCCCTGCGCCAGGGCCGGGGCCGCGGCCTGGAGGAGAGGGCCGGCGCTGTGAGGAGGCGGTGGCGGGCCTGTGGTGCTGGGGGTACGGAGTGCTTCCACCCCCGTAGGGGCCTGCGAGCCCCCTGGAGCCAGGCCGGGATGGCAGAGCCCGACCGGGAGCTTGCCAGGCAGGGAGCCGCCGTCCTGCCCGAGCCGTGCTGCCTTGGCACCGCCGCAGCGAGCCTGTGAGTCCGTCGGGCGTGCTGCGAGGGGCAGCGTGCTGGCAGGGTTTGCGCAGAACTCGCCTTTCGGGGTACCTGTCCGTGGGAAGGTGCCCGGTTCGCGGCCGTGACTCGCACCGCCGCCTGGAACCGGCCGTTTTAGCCAGTGTAACTTTTTAATGCCTCTCTGGAGTCCTTGCTATTTCTTCTGTCTGTTTTAAAACCAAATGTAAGGATGAAGGGATTTCAGGTGGCGTTTAGGGGTTACACTGAGGGACGTGTTTCCAAAAGCAGCCGTTAATCCCTTTGCCAGAGACAGCTAGGCCTTACACAGATCACGGCACTCCGGCTCTCAAATTTTTTTAGACCTTTCTCCATATTTTAATGCTTCGTGCCAGTCCATCCCTGATTGCGAATATGGCCTTTCCTTGAAGACATCCCTGTGGTATCCTTCATCTCTTTTCCTGCAGTATTTATTACCTGCAATGCATGACTAGCAGTTTGATATTTTCTCAGCTTTATTTAACACAGTTCATTTACTAATTGTTTACTGCACCTATAAATTCCAGTTTTATTTTTTAAAAGCCCCTCTTCTGCTCTACAGAAGAAGGCTTGGCAATGTGCATGTGGAGACTGAGTAAATACAGCGCTGCCTGCCTTATTAGGTTGTGTTGTTCTTTTGCTAAAATCCAGGAATATTTGCACTCTTTTATGCTAGCTTGATTTTGTGTCGGATTTGGAACTTGGTTCTGCAGCTCTGGATGATTCAGGGAGAAGGAATTATTTTCAAAACTCATTTTAAAGCTACATTTCCAGTATCTTGATGGAAATGTTTGTTTTCTAGGATGGAAGTTCTGAGATCTTTGGTGGCTTTAACTGACCCTCAGGAGGGGAAGCTGGCTCAGTCTCAAGAGAAAGTGAGTGACCAACAGACTCCCTAGGTCTGTTTACTGCATCGTTTAAGAAGAACCGATAATTACACAGCTCAGCTTAATCTAATAATGTATGAGAACTATTTCCATAATTCACATTTCTTGGAGCTGAACCGAGGTGTGGGTTTGCCAGCTCTGTTTCTCATTGCTTAGCAATTGGTGGTGTGATCATCGGCCTTCCTGGTTCTTCAGGGTTTCCTTTGAGCAGGTGGCAGAGTGATTTAGCCTGTACTGGAACTCAGGCTGCAGATCTTGGTGTCTTTTTATTGACTGAACGGCTGACTCTTGCTGACCCTTGGTTACACCCTCCCCTTGTTTCCAGTGTGCTAGTGCAAGTACGGCGTCTGCAATTAGTTTTCTTAATCCAGTGGGATTTGTTTCTCAAGCTAGATTACCATGTGATTGCAGGAATCTAGTAGTAACATGAGAGTTTAAAGCCAAAGAGGGAGCGGAGCTTTTACTTTGTTGAAAGCCATTGCAAAACTGTAGCAATGGCTTTAAACTGACAACTATAGTGACACTCTACCGGCTTCTCTGCCGCAGACCTCAATCAGCAGTAGTGCTGTTCATAATAAGCACGACATGATTACTGGGGCAAGAGGTAAACTGGCAATAAAGGATTGCAATGGCTAAAAGAAAATGTAAGAGATGTAAGAGATTAGGAGGTGTTTCTGTGGATTTATGCAGTATGAGAAATGCAGGGTGTGATTTAGAGAGGTCACTTCTGTTCAATGGAAGATATGTGAGACTGTTACAGGGTAATCAGATTTGCTCTTCATGTACATCTCTTAGTAATTGGTCCTGCTGTAACCTTTAATGAAATATGGTGTGCAATGCTATTTTCGCTTACTTTGTATTCTTGTACCTACTCTTGTGCACCTCTTTAATATTAAGGTGCATTCATTCCATAAATAATGTCTTTATTTCAAGCAAAAGTGCTTAGGAATCCCTGAAGTACAGCTGCTTGTGATATTGTAATAACAATTATTTTGTATGGCCTAGAATGATAGTCATACATGTGATTCTCATTTCACAGTTGTATTTTCATGCTCCTCTGTATTCTAGGTATTAAAGTTGCTGGGCGTTTGGCAGACCGTATTTGCAGCCATTCCATCAAAGCCCTCGGTGGAGCGATAGCCCAAGATGGGAGATCAGGATGCTGGTGAACCCTTCCTGGGCATAGTGGCTGGGGCCACTGACTATGAAGGAGCTCTGCCCTCTGACACAGTGTCGCTCAGCGATTCGGATTCTGATGATTTGGGGCTAGATGAAGCAGAAGTTGATACAGTATCTCCTGAGGAGCCACCTATAGAGGATGGGGATTACGGATCAGGGGACACCCCTGACCCTTCAGACAGCAGTCACAGATCTCCTGTCCAGCCGTTTCATCTGAGGGGCATGAGTTCTACATTCTCACTCCGTAGCCAGAGCATTTTTGACTGTCTGGAAGAGGCCGCCAAGTTGTCTGTGCCCTCAATGTCTGAAGATAATGTTGTTGACGGGAGGTTTAAACGTCCTTTACCTCCAACTACTGTGTCAAGTAATGTGGTTCCAGAAAGCCCTGGAAAGTCAACCAGACCGGTGCAGGCTCCCAAAATCTCTCCAGTGGTGCCTGACTACGTGGCACACCCAGAGCGCTGGACCAAATACAGTCTAGATGGAGTTTCAGAGTCTAGTGATAAGACTAACAGGACAGTAGCTATGGAATTTCTAGAGAGCTTGAAGAAAAGAGGAGAGGAACAAAGCTCAGCTGCCCAAGATAGTTACACCCCATACTTCAATCAGGATCCCTCCAGCTGTGGAGCTGGGAGGATTGTATTTACCAAACCAGCAAAAAGGGGTGTTGATGGACTAGAAAAGAAAATAGCAGCCGGGGAGGGAGATAAGAAAACCGCAAAAACAGGTCTGAAAGGAAAATCTCTGAAGACTGATGACTTGAGGGATGACGATAAGGTTGAGCGGGGGCACTTAGATGGTGGAAGTAGAAAGGCAGCAGAGGAGGAGGGGTGCCTGATGGTGGGGGACCTGAACACAGAAGGTAAGCTTAGTGCAAGGTTTAGTGGTGCAGCTGAAGAGCCTTTGGTAGAAAAAGTTGGATTCCATTGCAGTAAGAAGAGGAATAGGAAAAATTTCCGACCCAAAGTAGATGATGAAGGGGAGGAGGAAGAGTCCTGAATGATGGAACAAATTGGAAACATCCAAGAAGTTGTATCGTCTTTGGATATGCTTGCTGTTTTTTCTTCTCTACCTATATATATATATATATATATATATATGTATCTTTTTTGGGGTCAGGAACCCATGTTACGGTGTTTTGTCTAACGGTTTGCATCATAGCCACCCAGGACATTTTATGTTGTTAGAAATAAAGCTACCAAAAGTGTGTTACAGACTTCTTGTTAGTGAGAAGTCTGTGGGCACAGGATCATTGCACCCTAGCAGAAACAACTGTGCTTTGTTTGCTTGAGCAGCTCCCTGGGGTTTGCTCTGGAGCTGAAGTTATCATGAAAGAACTGTTAGCTAAAATGCTGCAAGGCATCTTATTTACTCCCAAGATTTCAAGCTGTTCCCAAATCCTGTAGAATCCTGGAACAAAGGTGATGAGCTCCTCATGTAGAGATTTTTAAACAACAAAAGTAAAACCCAGTCTTCCACTAGATTTGATTTCTCCCAGTCTGTGCTGAAGAGGGAAACTTTTTAAAAATATACCCATCATTGCTATTGAGAGTGAAAGAACAACATGCCCACTTGTGAGTTTGGAGGGCCCAGGTGGCAATTGGCAAACAAAGTATTTTTAAGGTGGTCTTAATATTTAACTGCATTGGTACATTGGGGGGGGGGGGGGGGAACTGCCATGTCTCCTGCAGACAGGTACAACTTGGAAACATCCCAGTGAAGACACACTCTGGACAGCTTCAGTTGTTAGTTAGGCAACATCTTTTCCTCTTAGTGGTATGATGTGATGTGATGATTTTTGGCCTGTATATCTGTTTATCTTTTCCAGGTGGCACTGGTTCCACATTTGTTTGTGTGGATTTGATGGGAATTGGGTATTTGTACCAGAACTGGATACTTTTTTATTCTTTGGGATTCAATAAACTTTTGGTTGTAGCTTGGCTTCTGCATCTCTTTGGAACGTACTGATATTAATGAAAATGGGGGAGTTCTAACAAATACTGTGTGTATTTGAGAATTGTTTAGAAACTCTAGAATCTGTAAAGTTACTCTAAACTTAATGTTTCATAAACTTTTCCTCATCTTAAATTTTAGATTCTAAAGCTCAGTTTTTCAACAATTTGGTGATTTTACAATAGAGAGAGAATCACCTGATAGAATGAATATGATCATAATGTCACGTGCAGTAGTTTTTCATATATAATGTTAATAAGTGGATACGTGTGGTTTTTTTTCTATAAATAAGGCTGAAAGATTAAACACTTTGAAAGGTTTTATTATTTGAAAGTAATTCAGTTCACTTTGGACTGACTTTTACCAGTATTCTAAGTTAACTAGCCGCAATGTTAATATTTATAACCGTAATGAAAGGTGACTACTTCAGAATTTGTGATATTTTTTTTTCTTGCTAGACTGCAGTTGTTCAAACTCCAAAGGATGGTTGAGGAGACTTCTTCCCCTTGGGTGGGATGTCAGCACCTTGCCAGTAACTGGTAGGCCTGAATCATCTGGGGGGCTGTGTTTGATTAGATGCATTATTTATTAGCAGAAGTAGAAAACGTAAAATGAGTAACGTGCCGTCTTTTGCAATTCACTTCTTAATTTTAAAAGAGATTGTATTTGATCATGAGAATCCAATTCGATGCATGTTAATTAATGGTTCACTGCCAAATACATCAGTTATTCCAGTGCACGTGAATGGGACATAACAAAAATTCCAAGCAGACAGAAATTGGTTTCCAGTGGGTGATGAATGTACCGGTCACAATAAAAACAGGAGCTGTTTCAGAAAGGAAGCTGCTGTGAAGAGTATGGTGTGCTGTGGGTTGTACAGTGTGCATTATTTCCTAACAAAAAACTTAGCTTTGTACACACCCGCTGGTTTTGTAACTTCTCCTTTGCCTAGGGTGATGAGCATTTAGCACAGTACCAAAATTCATCACTGTTAATGTCACCACTAAGGTCTGGGGCACAGCTGAATAAGCTGGAAAAATGCCTATTTTATGAAGACATCATAACGATTAATTTCTGTTAATAAAGACTCATGTTGGAAAGGCATTTTGATCAGATTGGAGATTTTTTTTTCTCACCTCTGTATTGAGATACCTGGCAGTAGAGAAAGTTTCCGTGCAACCTTTATTTGTGTTGTATAAGAGCTGTGTTTCAATAGACGTGAGGAAATGAAGTTCAGTTGAAGCTTATCAGAGTATGACCACAACCTGTTACTTCCCCCTTCCAACACTGTTTATGTTAGTCCAAAGAAATCTCCCACTACAGGACAGTAGTGAGATCCATTTTATTTGTGTATCTTTTCATACAAAATTAAAGTAAAGCCAGCTAACATTTGTATACTTAAAAGGTACATGCCAAGTAAAGTAATGCAAAAAATGGCCAGCAGTCCAAATTCTCAGTTTCTAGGAAAATTCTTGCTTTATTTTTTTTCTGAGCTTTGAGAGAAAAATGTTGAATAAAATCAGAAAAATGCTTGGCTGTAGATGCGAGGGCAAGGTGTCTCATAGCAGTGAGCTGACAGCAGGTACCGTCTGGCGCTAAAACAAAAAAGCAAGCAGCAGGGGCTGGGGGTCTGACTGTGGGAGGGTCACCTGTTTTGTCTTTGGAAACTGACTGCAAGCTACTGAAGATCTGAGGACCATGTGATGAGTTTCTGGGGACGAGTGAGGAGCGCTTTAAGGAGCAGTTGGAATATCTCAGAAGCCAGACTAGAAAGAGAAGATGGTAAGTAAGTACAATCATTTGAGGGTGATAAGAACTCTAGGAACTGGATGCATTGTAATAGTTCAGTATCCCAGGCCCTTTCTTTCCTGTGGAAACTTTCTTCAAATGCAACTTGTAAATGCAAGCTTGCTTTTTTGGCCCAGGAAGCGGGTAGGGTTTTAGCGAGGAAATGATTACCTTTTAAAAGGGAAACTCCCTTGAAACGAACACAGAAATGTAGACATTGGTGGTGATGAAAGTTTGATTGAGGGTATGTAACTTAGAGAACAAAACACAGACTATATAGAAAATAAGGTGGTAGTCATCGTGGAGGGGAGTATTGGATAAATGACCAAGAAACATCAGGAGGGAAGAAAGTCCAAGAAGTTGAAGAATGCCCAAGAAATCCTCAGCAGTATTAAACGTTAGCAGTGCTTGACATTAGGTGTGAAGATACCATCAAAGGCTTTGAGATTTGGGTCTTAGGCCTTCATGAGAATAGGATTTTATTTCTACAGTAATTCAGTAGGGGAAAAAGTTTAACTCAAAGAAATGAGTAAAATTTAATTATCAATGTACATGATGTCAGCCTCAGATGGATCTGCATGCTCTTCTCTTTCACCCATTTCTGGCAAAGGCACTTCAGTGTTGGCATTCATCAAACCTAATAGGATTGTTAAAAAAAAAAAAAAGTTTCTTAAAAGCTTTAGGACAAAGGTTGCATAACAATAATTACTTAGGAAAATTTAAACGTTGAAAATAATCCACAGGAAGATCATACCATAGGTTGCAGTACTTTGTTTGCTCAGTAAATGATAAAAACAGGTTTCTTTTTCAGCTGTGTAAATTTCAGATTGATATACAGTTACAGTTTTAAAATATCTGGGGAACATGCTACAGGATAGTTTGTCTTAGTGGAAAGTTTATAATGAAGCAGTGTATCTATGTGCTTTATAAACTTCTTGCAGAATTAAGTCAAATCTGAAGTTCTAGTCTGAGAAGCTGGTTACTGAAAGCTGTTGTAGGACAAAGCTGCAGTTAGGATCAAACTTGATTGTTTATCAGTGATCTTCACTGTTTAGTGTATAGGGAAAATTGATAACTCCTTTCATTGCTTTCAGAATATAGTAGTTTGCTATGCATGCTGAGTTAGTATGAAATAAAATATCTTTCCAGCCTCGCTTTGCTACATCTAAGTCTACAGTTTGAATTTCATACCTGGTTAAGTATGTTCGTAATTCCTCCTGCAGCTGGGTAAATTGCAAGCTATTTATGTTTGTTATGCCAATGGTTTGCTACAGGAACCTCAGACAGATCTCATTCCCCACCTCAACCCCCATTGAAATAAATAAAAAAGGACAAGGAAAATAATTGATGGGATCCAAATTACCTGTACACACCTCCATTTACTAGAGTGCTTTGAGGTCTTGTCATGCCAAGACTTAGCTAGGTTTCCAGCTACTTTTTTTCCCACATAGTACCTGTATGTTCTGTTTAAGGGGTTTTTGATGTTATTTTTGTGTAATGGATAGCTGTTTCAATATCTACCTATTACTAATTAAGAAAAATATCCAAAATATTTATTGAGTCAGATATCCTGCAGTGGCTGAGGCATAGTCTGTTCCTGACTCTAATGTTTTAATCTCCAAACAATGAAGCTCCGGGACGTGGGACAAATTCTTGACTGACACAAATAGCTGCAGCTCTGAAGGCAAATGAGTTGCAGTGATTAAAACAAAGTTGGAGGGGTTTTTCTGTTTTATGATTATTGTTATCTATAGTAAATGTTTTGGTTATACTATCTCACTGACTCAAGAAACCCCCAAGATACAGTCCTTTCAAGAAACCAAGTGGCAAATAGGTGTTTTTCTACATCCTTAAAGTTATGTGAGATCATTCTAACTTGCAGTGAATGATGGTCCATTCCCCAAAGCTTTTAAATATATTTTGCAAAAGGTAATTTCTTCAAAGTATTCATACTTCAGAATGTTTGTTGCTTATATTGCAACTTCCTCTAGGCATACTCCTTTGCAGTCCTTATGTGGTTCTTATCTTTTTTGTCAATTTTTTAGTTTATTTTTAAATAATAGTTTTATTTTTTTAAATAAAACTAAATTGTCCAGCTGCGTTAATTATTTTTTTTCATGATGATTTTCAATACTTACGTGTATAGTCTGGAGCTGGTTGGTTGCATAAGAGGTTGCTTTTGGTTAAGGCATCTGCCATTGAAGAGATAACAGTTGTACAGTAGCATATCTACAAAATAGGTAGTGATTTCTACATCAGTTAATTTTCATAGTTATCTGTTCTTATCCATTCTTAAATTTGCAGGAAAGACAATGTAGGCAGCAGCATGAAGCAACATCAGAAATACCACGTGACTTTTTTATTAGTTTAAGAATTAGATGAGGTGACTTGGAGGAAGATCAGTATTAAATATCTTCCTTTTTTTGTGAGTATATTGCATTATCTCAATCTAGCACAACCTTATTAAAGCATTTCTTGTGTGTTCCCATTAAACCTGTATTTGGTTTCAACATTGTTCATGGAACAGCGTGACTTTTTTTAGGAAGCCATAGAACGGATAAGAAAAGGGAGGGAAACTGCAATTAAGATAAACAACTTTCAGTGAGGCCAAAATTACACTGAAGAATTCTAGGGACAAAGAAAACAATGAGAGTTTTACTATGTAGCACATGGTAATGCTGAGCATTTTCATACTGCTTAACAAATGTTTGTTTCACAGATCTGTCACCAAAAGCTCAAGATAGGGTTTCCTTCTATTATTTATTTATTGCGCATTTCTATGCCAGACACTTCCTTTTAAGAAGCTGATATGTAGTATATAACGAAATTAGAAAAACTGATGTCCAAGAAGATTAGTCTCTGTCAAATCAGACAGCATATGGGTATTTTCAAAGTTGTCATTTTTAAAGTAAGAAAAGGTTGGATGAAAGAAGAGAATGGAGGGGGGAAGATCAAACATTTGCCTCCAGAGGCAGCCTCAAGGTAAGAAGTGAACACTTCTCAAGTAGGCTAGCAAAATAGAGCAAGAAATGCTGTATTCCACTTTCTTTTTTCTATAAGAGGTTAGAAATGTTTCTTTATGTAGTTATCATTACAGATAAAACAATAAGGAAAATGAAGTCACAATACAGATCCATTTCTCCATCCCTTTATCCCTGAACACGGTACCAAACCACCATCAAATATTACCAGCAGTGATTAAAAATGGCCACACAAAAAATGAAAGGAACATAGTGAAATCCTAAAACTGATATAAATGCCTGCAAAGCTATTACTTACCTGGGATTCTATAACTTTAAGCCGCCTTTCTTGTTCTTTCAACCCACTAAGGTATTTAGACAAGTTATCCACCCTGTGGAAACAAAAATGACGTGCTGAGTGAAAAGGAAAGGCCTCAGATGAAATCCTAAACCACAAAAAACGAGTAACTTACTATGTCTTCGACCCCTTGCTTGCAGTTCTTTGCTGCTGGGATATCCCAGAGCCCCCTAAAAGTTTTATCTTTTTCAAGGGTTCCTGTAAGTATTTACTGAAAAGAGCAGCATTTCTGTCATACCTCTCCCATGCATACCGCCCAAGGGCTCCTCATATATTCATACAGATTAAAGCAGCCGCTCAGTCCCTGCTGCTGTGGAAATTAAGGACTGCAGAAAAGAGCCATAGGTCCAGCTCTGTCTTTCTAGTCCTTTATTAGTCCATCTACGCCGAATGTAAACTGATTCTAGCATGAAAATTTATGCCATAATATTTATTCCATTAACACAGGGCTGATGAGCCACTTGATTTATTTGACGTTTCACTTTCAGACACTGATTTGATGTTCAAATCCATTTTTCCACACAGTCCAAAGGGACCATGTGGAGAACTTGAATATGGTCCCTCCAACTCAAATTGTTCACACATCTTCTACATCCTTTACCTCTTCTTCAATCAGTTTCGTATTCCTAGCATCCAATTCCCCAAAGGCTCCTCAAATCCCTCTCTGCTTTGTCCTAACTACTATTTAAAATTTTCCCTTTAATGAGTCATGTTGCACTCAGGTCTATGTGAAAAGGCTCTTGCTGGATGTATCTGATGTATTTTGGATTTGGTTTAATGCAGAGTTCAGTGAATAGCTTTTGGAGGGTTATGTAAGATTTCAAATACACAGGTAAGTTTGCTGACACCTAAGAGGTAAGATTAGTGGTGGTCATCTGAACCTCTTTCAGTCTCTGCTATATCTGAAATCATGCCCTTTGTTTAGAAGCAATTACATGCTTATTTATTGCTTGATCTAGGCAATTAAGCTATTGCTCATTCTTAGGGCCAAAATCCTGCATTTTGTCAGTGACTTGCTTATGAGAATTAAAGTTAAAACCAAATAATCTAAATTATTATGAATGTAGAGTCTGTTAGATTAGAGGGAGGAGAGTATTTCCCAATAATATACTCAAGTAGGCTGGTCTGGACTCCAGGTATTATGAATTAGATGAATGTTTTGAAAGGCAGAGCACAGAAAAATAAAGTTCTGAAACCTTCTTGTGCTGCATTTTCTAACAACTTTCACACCCACTGTGACTCTATTTGAAATCAGTTTTATTGTAAGAGGAAACACCTGAAACAGGTGTTAAAAGCTTCTTCAAAGAAGGCGGCTTTGTTGTGTGGCTTTTCGTATTGTCTTAGATGTTTTAGTTTTCCCTGTATGTATCTATCTTGTGTCTCACTTAAAGGAGTAAACTTCCAAGTAGTAATTTTGCATTTTAATTCATCAGAATACTAAACCAATTTAGGTGATATTCCTATTGGGAAGATATTCTAGAGAAATATTTAAATGGAGATCCAGTTAATAAAATCTAATTCTAGAGATCATGCCAGGAATTTCTTGTGCAAAACATTAGTCTTATGTCATAAAGCCATAAGTAGTACTTCTGTATCTGCAAGCTCGGATAATTCCAGAGATTTTAAACAGTCATTCGAAAGTCTAAACCTCTTTCTGTTTTGGAAACAACAATTTCACAGGACTTTGATCAATGTTTTGTTTCCAATACTGCTGTATTCCTACAGGGGATGGAAGTACATGCTCTGCAGTACAGTAAAGGAACTGTTCTTCCGTCATTTCTTTATGAATATGATTTTCATTTGAGCTTGACTGCAGGTTTGCCTGGAGCTTACAGGTCTGTAATTGTATGTACTTCAAGAATGTGAAAGACTCTTCTCATTATTGAAGTGATGATGCCTTGTCATGTTTTTCATGCAATGAAGAACTGCATTCCATTTGGTCTCCTCATATAAGTGTTACAGTACCTGAATATTTATCTCATGCAAATTTGAAGACCTGAAAGGTTCACTTAATATGGGTCATAATAACATACTTATTAGATGTGGCCTTCAGCCTTTCTTCATTGCTTTCTTTCCTTTCTTGTTCAAGGTTTACAAGATAATTTTCTTTTTGCACCAGCTCCCATGTTATGATTTTTTGATCTAGGCCAACTGGAAGATCTCTTTCTATAGGGGGGAAAAAAGATATTAAAAATTATATTTTGCTCCCTTTTTCCCTATATTAGTTTTAAGTAATGAAAGGCTGCTAAGCTAAAGAAAAATCAAATATTGCTTTCCCATTGCAGGAGTGACAGGCTATTAAAATTTATTGTAAAATAAGTACTTTCTACACTTTTTTTTCTTGTGATGGAAGGTCATTGACCTTTTGCAGCTGGATAAGGGTCCTGAGGTTTCTGAAGAATAGCACAGGCCAATTTCAGTGATTCCACTTAAACTCATTTAGGACATTACTGGACTTCTCACATACTGTGGCCCCCAAGTGTTTAATGAACAAAGCTTTACATTCAGATACACTTTATCATCTAAGCTTCTTTATTAGAACAATTATAAATAGGAAAGAAGAACTGCGAAAAATCCCTCCGCCTTAAACTGTAAATCTGTTGGCTGTTGTCATCTTACAAAGCAAACTAACTGGCCCGGCCAACAGAAGAGCTCAATTTCAGAGGTAACTTGAACATACCAGTTTTGTATCTTCCTAAAGTCTGGTAAAAGAGCACACTTGCTGCGTGCTCCAAATACTACCAAGCTTAGACCCTGATCAGGCAGGTACTTGCTTTCTTGGAGGGGAAGAAGCTTCAGCAGTGTGCCTTGATAGCCAGAAGGAGGGTGTGTGTGACAGGAAGCTTAGTCTAAGGGCTCTGAACATGAACAGTTCTGCTCCAAAGCCCATTATCAGTCTGTGCAAGAGGAGGAAATAGGCTTGTTATCAGACACCATTAAACTAGATATACCAAGTTTGCAATCACTATAGGAAGCCTCTAAATGCCTTCTGTTATTAGTTAAACTTCATCCTCCTTTTTAATGACAGCTTTTAAGGGGACCACCATTTCTCTAAGTGTATTCTCTTTCTCTCTCTCTCTCTCTGTAATCTGTGCATTGGGAAATTCTACTGATCCCAGCAGATTTCGGACTTCATCTGCACTTTCAGGGTTGTCCATTTTTCATTACTAAAATTTAAGAGCAGATAAAATAACTGTTTATGATTTATTCAAATTATACATTTGTTTTTCTTCAGAAATCAAATCCCTTCAACCAGTTTTGTATCATAACTATGTTGCACAGAGAAAGGCGTTGTGGGAAACTGTTTATAGTACAGGCTACATTATAAACCTTAATTTGTCATGTGTATTCTCCTGGCACTTTTTGGTAAAGATAATGAATTATGGCCCATAGCTTATGGAAATCTTACTTGCTCCTCTGTTTGGTTTATGCAGTATACCCTCAAAAGAGCATCAGGGTCTCCAGTTTATAGACATTTGTTAGCTACTTACCCAGATGTTCTTTTTTATGTTCTTTTTTGTTGAAGATTATTCTGAGAACCAGAGTTATGTGGTTAATAATGATAAATGGTGGTGCTAAGGCAGGCCGTCCATGATATTCAACAATCAGGTTGTAGCGCTGAAGCTTCCAGAAGATGTCTGCATTGCCCTGAACAACTTGAAAAGTGTAACTGTAGAGAAAAAATTACAGAACTGTTTTTATCTCAACAAGCATATCATTACAAATACAAAACAGCCCCAAGTTTTCTTTAATAAAAGGAACAGGACGGTCAGCAAGCAGAGTTAATTTAAACTAAAGATTGTGCAAATTTTTAGATATTAAAATAATAACAGTTTCAGTCGTCAAATGTTAAAGAAATACTAGTGTATTTTTTTAAAGAAAAGAAAGGTAATTCCGATTCACTCCTGCCACACTGGCAAACGTGGAATATCAGTTCTTCAAACAAATCAGTCATCATTAATCATGTTGACATTAAGTTTCCCCTTTGTGCAGATTATCTACTGTTAAGTCTGCCAAGTTTACAGCTGCTTTGCACCTGTGGACTTCTACTGCAGCACAGCCAGGGATCCAGACCTTGTTATGCACGTTTAATTGAATTTTTATAGTAAAAGATGCTTCTTTTCTTCTTGTCTTTAATGTGGCTAGAGTAAAGAAGATGACGACTTACATGATCATAAAAGTCTACCTATCAACCCCCAAATAATATTAGGAAAATTGCTGTTGGCCAGTCACTTTGGAACATGCAAGCAATGTAGTAAACTCTGGCATTCAGCTGAACTTTTGCCATCTCTTAAGTCTTAAACTTACTGAAATCGCTCTTACCTGAACATAGCAATCAGGAGGTTCATAAGGAGAACGTTTGTGACTAGTAGGAAGATGACCAACAGAAGTATGACAAGCCAGTTGGCGTAGTTGTTAGGACATGATGGTGAGTTGTCCTTCAGAATCTGCAATGGATTAAGTGTACAGTTCCGGGGAAACACTCGTGATGCTGCAAAGAGGGGTAGAGAAATAAATAGTTTTGACAAATCCTACTGCCACACTTATTTCTTAGAGCAGAGACAAAAGTTTTGCATTTTGGTGAGGAAAATCTCTTATGTTCAACAGAGAAGGGCAGGAATTACAAGTTGTTCCTGAAGTTTAAGACACTATTTTATAGTTATTTCAAAGCAACTAAAAACTTAATTGATATGTCTAAACATGTCATCTTTCAAGAACTATTGACATGGATTGTTGCATATGTTTAATACCTTTTTCTGTTAGGTACAAATCAAAGATGATGATACTGATTATTAAAAGGAGATCTCAACTGCATATAAACAGCATAACTTTATTCATAATATTTTGCAATCATTAGAGCTTAAGACCAGTATTGTGGTAGTATGTAACTTTTGCACTGCCTTTTGTTTTTGAGTAGCAAGCAGGAATGTAAATACAAGATGCAAAAGGACAGTTCTTTGGCTGCTTGAACTACTGAGCTAATTCTTGCAGTTGAAACATCGCTTATGTGAACTAATATCCAATGTTGCTGATTTTGTGAAAATGCATGTAATCATATCAATTCAAACTACCTTTGAGTTTTTAGTAAATGTTACCTCCCCATATATGTCTTCACAATCCTCATGACAGTATGCATGTTAGAGGAGAAAAGTAAATTTCTAAATTAAAAAAAAAAAAGTAATTCCTGAATTTAAACCACTGCTTTGTACCTCTGAGCTTGCAGTCCAGGTTAGTAAGAATGGTGCCACTGCATCAGACTAGCAGTCTAGCTAGCCCTATATCCTCTCTCCAGCTATGGCTATAGCAAGTTCTTACACTAGCCTAGCATACAACAAAACCAGTGGCATTTTGTTGGGATATTTCCTCCAGGTCTGGGAATTTGTGGCTGAAGGACTTGCCCAGGCAGATAATTTGTATTTAATAATGGTGTAGGAGGATTCCTTGATTAATTTCTCCAACTGGTTTCTCAGTCTATGCACAATTATAGCATTCAAAGCATCATACAGCAATTAAATGGCTGACAGTTATGTATGCAAAAAAAAATCTCCTTTTGCTTGTTTCATTTGAAATCATTTACAACTTATGGAGGAAAAGATAACTACTCTCTATTGGTTATACTCATATCATTCATCTAAATCTTCCTACACTGGGCTTAAGAATCATAGGTGTGTTTGTTTTTCAGGAAGTTCTATCATGTAATGAATTAAATCCACAGATTTAAAGTAGCCATATTTACTTGTTTGTTCTCTGTTTTTTTCACCAATAATGCCTTTCCCCACAGTCACAGGTGATCTTATTCGTTAATGCAAAGAGTTATCTGAAAAGTCACTACAGCTGTCACCAGGCACATTACCTTATATTTATCTACACTGAATTTCATTTGATGCTTCATCCCTCAGGAGGGTCTTCCACAACTCTTAGGTGTCAGCTTTAGTCTTTACTACCCAGTACCTTTGTTGCATCAGCAAATATTGCTGCATTCATTAACCATTTCCTTTTCCATATGTTTTATAAAGATGTTGAATAAGGTCAAGAGCATCACAGTACAAGTGACTCCCTTCTGGAATTTGTCCATGTAATGTATTTTTTCCCTGTCATCTAATCTGTTATTTATGTATGTGAGGACACCTTTTGGACTCCCAATGGGAAGAAACAGACACTTCTAGGGGATATTTTATCTGACCTATTTTCAAATGAGATTAATCCTATTCCAGAAATATTTCTTACCAGTTACTTTAGTGGAAGTAAGAGTGACTTCTTGTGCTGTGGATGCTTACACTGTAGGCATTTAAAGCTAAGTGAGATGAATCATACCCCTGCTCTCTTGCCTCATTCTGACTTTAGCTTTTCCAAGGCATATGCCTTTTCTTATTAAGCAGGGTGAATATGGAAGAATGCTTTCTAGTTTGCTGCCTATGGGATTTTTTGGTTTCATCTACATTACTTCAAGTGTAAATCCCACTTCAGTACTGTCACTGACATTCAGAACTGTTATTCTGGCTAAATTCTGTGACACTACATCAGACTTCTTTGGGAGATGACCTATTCTGCATTTTACCTGCTTCTCTATCAGAAATATTGCCTCTAAACCTTTATGTCCAAACATTTCAATGTATTTTGATTATTTTTGTTGTTTTGTTTGAAATGTAGCACAAATACAATTACTAGCTTTATTTGATTGGGGCAACTTTAACTCCAGAGTAAATAAATGCTCCAGAGGAATATTTATTCTAAAACACAAGTGTTTGCTTATGGGCAGAGCAGTACTGCTGTAAAACTGTCACATTAAACAACTGCCAAAATATATGGAGATGTTGTTATTACAGTTTACACAAGGGTTGTTTGGATCTAGGTTAAGCTGAGCAGAAATGGATTGAAGTGAAAGAAGGAATGCCAACCTTTTTCAACTGCAAATCCTTGTGTGAATATTGTAGACAGCTTCTCTAAACAGGGCCAACCCCCATGTTCTAATATAGTTTCACACTATATGTTATCTTCATTTGCAAATGCACTATTTATATCATAGTAATGTGAAAGCTTTGGCTAGGGAAATATGCACTCAAAGATGGTAAAGTTAGGGGAGAATTTTTCTCACTGTCTATTTCATCCAGTGGAATCTGGCCAAATATCTGAAGGTAGGGACGATAAAGCACTCTTCTGAATATCCACTCCACTCGGTTGTCATCAGGATGAAGCAGAGCTTGAGTTGTCACACCATAGGCGATGAGCCATACACTCAAGAAAAACAGAAAGAAGAAAACATCCTTCATCTAAAAGAGAAAAGGGGAGGGAGAAAAGGAGGACAAATGACTGATAGCATAATCAAAGAACAGTAGCTTGGTATGAAAACTGTTCAAGTAATTGTTTCTTTACAAGCTTGTTTAGGTTAAAGGAGGTGGAATACAGTTTCATGCACAGGATTTCTCTCTTGACCTTGCTGTTACCACATTGCTCCTGGGCCATAACCAGCATTTTTGTTTGTTAGCTAGTTTAGATAAAGGCATATTTTTAATTTAATCCTTGCTTTTCAGTCAATTAGTGTTTAAAAATGAAACATTTTATCTTTTAAAGTAATCTGTTTTAAATGCAGATTTTCTGTGAGATCTCACAGTACCATTGAATGTTTAGCTGTGAATTACAAGAAGTCTGCTGCAGCAGTCAATCGTGGATGACAGCACTCATTGATGAATTCTGAACCATGGATAGGGCAGACATTGAAGACTGCAAGGACCAGGTAGCTCCTGTCTTTGGTTTTCAAGCTAAGTAATGCATCTGAGAGATTATTTTCAAGACTTTCTGCTTTTAAACACTGTATTTCTCTACAGAAGCAGAAGTAATTGAATCCAAAAGCACTTACTTAAAAAAATCGAATATGTATTTCAAATGCAGTAATTTTTCCCTGGTGGAAGAGGAACACTTCATCCTCTTCCCATCTAATCTGACAGAGTTCATTAGGGACTGTAGATTCATTTCAGTTAGATAATAGGATTGCACAGTTACTTAAAAGCATAGGCATTTCAGACCTCCAGGAGGTTACTACAAGTTCCATTAAGAATTATAGTACCTAAGGCAGGCAAGACATAGTTCATGTCTCTCTGACTTTCACCCATCTATTTTGTTTTCTGGATGATTTCAAGTTTGTCAGCACTGCAGGACTGCAATAGTGTCACAGTTAAGAGAAAACAACAGTATGTCTGGAAATATTTTTTCCTGACTGTAGTCTGTCTCCCTGTAAACTGACATTGGACTGCCATTTTAACAGCTAGGAGACTTATTTCAGCAATTCTGTATCAAGGTTAAAAAGGACAAAGATGGTAAGACACAATCTTGTCTTACTTCCCTATTTAAGGGAAATGATCTTGCTTGAACCCACCTCATGAACCTTTCAATAAGATATTGTTTACTGAAGTCAATTTCATCGTTCTTTCCCTTGATATAAGGCTCAACACTGAACTACCGAAGCTAAAGTATTGTGTTGGCTTGGATGGCGGGAAGATGAAAGGTCCCGTTTTACAGTTTTGTCTAGGCCGTTTATGTTCTTATTTGCATCTTAATCCGTGTGTTATCTCATATGACTTCAGATGCTAACGTATACATATCACCATATTTGTTCTGGGCCCTGGTTTAGTTTGGTACGCTGCCAGGAAGGGTTGGGAGCTGTAGATCTGCCTGGTTCTCTTAGAGTAAAAGCCTGCTAATGCTGTAAACTAGATAATGTACAAGAACAAATATTTATTTGCCTTTTACCCTTTAGCTACTCAAAGCAAATGTCATGTTAGAGTTTCAGTTATTGCATTTGCAGACAGATCTAAATAGCTTGGTAGTTACGTTTATTCAATGTATAGGCTTGTTTAGACTGTAGAGCTTTTACTGAGCTCTGCTTTGAGTCACAAGTCAAATATTTGTAGAATCTATGATAGCATTTACAATTAGATGAACTCCTATTAATCAGTTACCTTGAGCTAATTGGCCTAGAGGATTAACATGCCTAAATAAAAAGCTGTTTCAATGTTCCAACCTATACCCAAGCACAGTAAATATAGTCCTAATGTCTCATTTCCTGCAGGAGAGTGGTAATAAATAAAAATCTTTCATCATCATCTTCCAACATATGCTTACAAGGTGCTGTTTTCATTGTAGCTTAGAGTTACAAAGTACAAGTAAGAACAACTTCTGTGGGAAACTTGCAACTATCAATTTTCTCAGATTTTTTTTCACACTTCTTGCAAATAATGTAATCTATTTCCCAAAGCACAGCAGAGCCATTCAGTAAATGCCCTACCCTTCTGTAAATGCCCTGTTGTCTGTCTGAGGTCTTTGCTCCAAATGCACACAGCTTGTGAAGTAGGAGTAATAGCAGTGTGTAAGACACAGACACTACTCCTGATTTGCCAGACCAAAGGGTAAATGATTAGCTGAAGTACAAGGATTAGTAAATTGAGGCTAACTTAATACGCTACAGAGCTCTTTGGACGGATCTATTTGAAACTCACTACATCTAATTTTCATGATAAATAAGGCAATATACGCAAAATGACAGGCCTTAAAAATATAAAGACGCATTATAAACTGATTTCCTTTGTAAGGAGAAGATTTCCTGTTCTCCATGTTTTACAAAGTACAAGTATTTATCTGAGAGAGACTGCACACTTACCATCCTTTCCACAATTATGATTTTTGGTCCAAGCTGTTTGTGAATTGCAAAAATGTGTATAAGTCTAAGGGTAAACACCATAAAATCAATGGCAAGTATTGTGCGGCCAGCTTGAAAAGTTGAATTCAGCATCCTGAAGAACAAATGAAACAAAATACCAGATTTTAGCAAGAACTGCTGAGAAGTCTCTTCTCAAATATTACACTTGGTTTCCAGGCATAGTCTAGTTAGGAAAAGGCAAGTGCTTCAGGGTTGTGGTTGCATATGTCACAGTCATTACAGCTGTAAGAAAAACGTAATATAATATCTATACATTAGTGAGAAGTAACCCAAAGATGGAGAGACACCAACTTCTCTGTCTCAGCTGAAAGGAGACATTAAAACAAAACAAAGCAAAAAAAGTGATTAAAGTGACTAAAAGTAAATGCAAAAAAAATGAGAAGCAGAGCTTCTCTGTACAGGTGTTTGAATATACCAATATGCCTTTTGTGGTCTCTGCAGCAACATCTTCAGTTAAACAGAAATTTAGAGGCTTTTATTGCAGAAACTTTCTTCAAAATTTGTAATTGTCATAGCCTGACCTCACACGCACGTGAGACTATCCTGTCAACTGGCATACACAGCCCATGCTCCTGAAGCTGACCACATCACATAAAACAGATATATATACCTGCAGGTTACCCCAATTATGAAAAGGAAGATGGTCACCATATCACATTTATTCCAGTTATCCTCTAGATACAGTTTGAATTTCTTCATTAAATTTGTGTCTTCATCTGTAAAGAAACTCTGAAAAAGAGAAGCGACCATCAGCACTGATCTGTTTCAAGTTTTGCTATTTCATTGTGAGTTTTAACGTTGTTCCTGTTTCCCTTTTGTCTTTCATTGCAGAAAGCAAAAACTTCCCAGTGTAACAGGAAAAAAAGCTTGAAAACATAAGCTCAGTTTACTGTCTTAAAACACACACAAGAAAGAAAAAAGTACAACCTTCTTAATCTTGTGATATTTTAATAAGGTCTGATTCAAGATGTGAGCATTCAGACTGTTAAAGAATTTAACAAATTTCTGGTCAATGTTCAATTTCTAGATAGAGCTATCTAAACAGCATGTACAGATTTGACATTTGTACACTATAATTGTGAGTGCACATTTGATAATCTAGGCAAAGAGCTGTCTTAATAGGCTTTCAGCCTAGCACTCCACTTACAGGTTTATAATGAAATATTCTTTGATCCAAATATTTTCTCTGTGCTTTTCTGTTTATGGCCTTTCAGAATAATTTCAAATAACTTGTAACAAACTGGGAGCTCCTTCACTATCCCCATTGCTTAAACAACAAGCGTCTATTTGTTCTTTCAGAGTAAGTGTTTATAACTGGTTTTTAGTCTGAAGAGGACAGTTTTATGCACCCACAGTTGGCAACACGCTAGCACCATTGTTCACACATTATTTCAGTTGTTGAACTGAGGATATTCCAAGAACAATAATTGGGGGATTAGTGAAGTCTCTTTGTTTTCTTAAACAGGAAAAGCAAAACAAAGAGAGATCTGCTAATGTTTTCAATGTATAAATATTTTCAAACAAACAGAAGTAATCTGAATTCATTAAGTCTTTTTTTTTTTTTTTTAACAGTCTCCAGCAGGGTAGAAAACTCTGAAAATATGGATATATCTGCTGCACTTCCAGGTGCAGCCTGTAACTTCCAATTTATGTTAACTGTGGTGGGAGGTCCTAGTTCTGGGGAGTGAAACCAGACAGATACTTCATAAAGTGAAGGCCACCTGGCTCTTAGCGGCCCATTTGGCTATTGGCTACAGCTGGAGCAAGCACGAAAAACAAAGGTGGAGTTATAGGCTTATTAGGTGTAGGAAAAGGTCCCTCTGGGAGGGAGAGGTGGAGTATTTTGAATAAGGTAAGATTTGTATTTCTTTTCTGTGCAAACCTGCACATGAGAGTTGAAATCTTCAAGTTTGCACAGTTTATGCAGTTTGTAAATCTATTTGAAATATTATCTCAGGGTTTATTGCATTGCTGTTGAGATGCTGAATGTTACTGACCTGTCGGATTTCTTCTAAGACCAGGGTAAAAACCCAGAAGTAAAGTATAATTTCTTTAACAGATGGACCCTCAGGTGGAGGTGGTTTAAAATCCAGTAAAAGGACATAAGTAAACAGAAACAGAAAAGCAAAATACATTATAACATTTCCCATAAATACAGTTACAGGGGCACTCCAGAATTTTTTCCACCGAGTAAACAAGAATGTTGCCCACGCTGTGTTTTCAGAAGGGTTCTGCTTTTCTAATTTACCATTTCCTCTGCAAAACAAAAAGAATATAGGCTTGGTGACAATCTCCTAAAATAAGTTCATGGGAATAGGCTCAGTATTATTCTATATAAAGCTTCTTTTAAGACAGTAACAGGCAGATGCTGGTAGTGGAAGGAGGAAAGCTGTGGAAGTCAAAGCAATCATGTTACCATAGCAGAAATACTTGAAATCAAAGAGAAAAACGAAGATGTATTAGGCTTAAATGTGTATACTTGGTATTTCAGTTTTGTTGCATTAATTTGATTTGCAACTTCAATGTGTTTGTACTACGTGTAGTATGAACATTGTGCAAATTGTCAGGAAGAAGGAGAATTTGGCTAGTTGGTCTTCATCATCCAAAACAATAGGTAAGAAAAGCAAATAGCTAGTGTAAGTTTGCAAGTCAGATCTTATTTTGGTTCTAAACATTTCCTGTAACGGTTGTATATAGAAGTTGTCATTGCTGTGACTACTTGAGATGATTATTCTTTTTGACCTAGACTCAAAAGTGCTGAATCATGCTAAATGTGTTTCTTGACTAGCCTCGATAGAGTCTAAGAGAACTACTGAAGGAATACTTCAGTTTACATAACTGTCCACACTGGTTTCTTGTCCTTTATGTTTAAATCAAATTGCAAAAAGATCACTAAAGAAGCCTTTTAGTAAAAAGCTGAGTTCATAAATTATTCATAAATGTAGGCTTTGAGTCTTGTGGAGTTCCACACGTATTTTGGTAACTGAAGGGAGATTTGACCTGTACATCTACTGTTGTTTTTGCAGTGTTTTGGAATATGAAGTGTTATCTACTGGCAATGGAAATTACCCTGTACAGAAAATGCATGTTCCTTGTGTTTGGTAGCAATCTGATCTGATCTTAGCATGAGGTTTTGTTTCCACATAAATTGCTCATGTCTGTAAGTTAGAAAGTTAGGGATGTTATTGGATCCTTTAGTTTTCTGAATCTGAGAGGAATGATTCCTAACAAAGGATATGCATGCTAGATTATGCTTCCCCCTGCCTCTCCCCCTCCCCCCCCCCCCAAAAGGCAAGCAATGACTCTTCACTAGTCTTTCCCTTGACATTCTTGCTAATTATTAAATATACTCGTTATATGGAAAAGTTTCTCATCTCCAGTCTTTTCTGTGTGCCTGATTCTACCCTGCCTTTTGATTTATGATGTTGTAAGAGACATTCCCATGGTAACAGGCTAATATCATAAACAGATAATTGCAGTTTTACTGTAAGATGCTCAGATGCTGAAACAAATCTGGGAGGGAGAGCCCCTTTGTTAAATTAAATCTCTAAGATAACAGCAATTGGAATGCACAACATAATGACCAAGAGTCATAAACCATACCTCACTCAGGATATGAAAGGACTTTATAACATTACTTACAAATAGTCCTAAGAGGCAGATGTTTGTATACCTATTCTACAGGTTAGAGAGGGAGCAAAAAGTCATGATTTTCTTCAATATACCAGCAGTTAAATGCCAGAGCTAAAAATAGAGGCTAATAATTCTGACTTGGTCTAGCACTACATACTGTGGACTGTGTTTCATTAGTACCACTGTCCACATATTTCCGAAGCTCTCTTCAAACCATTGAAAAGCCCATGTTAAATACAAGCAGATGTTTAGCTCCTGTTAGCTATTAAGTGAACTGTGTATTAATCAAAAGTTTTTCTGTCCTGACTTAAGTCCTTGTGGCCTTCCAGGTTTTGCTAAGGAGTGTGCGGTTGAAGTATAGGGTGTGGCTCAGAAGTTCTGAATTGTGGCTGTATGAGAGCCCTTGAGCAACTGCCTCTTTGTGCTTAGTTCCCCATTTCTGTAATGCTTCCCGTAGAACATAAGTCTGTTGTACTTCAGGTTCCTCAGGGCCAGTTGTGTGTCTTTTTTTTTTTTTTTTAATGAAGAGGACTAGTATAGCGGGAAGCTGACTACATAAGTTCCCAGGTACTGCTGTTTGCAAGTATTTCTGTTGCTGCCTTTATAGGGAAGTATGCAGTGATGCACTAGAGTTATGCAAGAGTTAGCTGAGAACCTTCTTTCTGCTGAGCTCAGTAATCCTATAGGGGAGTATAGTTCCTAAATCTGATGTATATCAGCTATTGCCAGCTGAAGGGAATCTCAGGAAATGCATTCTGATTCCCCAGGTATTGACCAGATTCTTAGTTCTGTAAAAATGGCCTGCTCATGAGATATAAAGTTGTCTCCTTAGATATGGTGCTATAACCCTGTTTATCTTCTGTATTCCTTTTACAGAGCAACAGCAATCAGAGGGAGCAGCACTTTTTGAGGAGTAATGACTTTCATGGCCATTCAACTGCTCCTTAGGATCATTAGCTGATCAGTAATCCCCAAGAAGTGTCCGGTACTTTGTAGTCACAAAAATTGTGTTGACTGATGGTTTTAAACTTACCTATATTCTTCCTTAGAAAGAAACAAAGTCCTTTCTGTATCTGAACTGTCCAGCTCTCTAAATGGCTCTGGTTCTTTCTTTGACTGCTTTTCCTCGCTGTATGGAAATAAACTCATTAGTTGAAAGACAGTGGTTAGCAATTCTTCGCTACTGAACTGGCATTCCTGCAGAACGGTTTGCATATAGTTATTTTGGACTTGCTCTGCTGAAAAGCTATCAAATATGCATAATCCTTAGCTCTGCAATTTCTTTTTATTTGAAAGCTAAAGTCAGCCACAAGATTCAAAGGAGAAATTATAATCAACGTGTTCCAAAAAAATGGAGCGAGATGCTCAGTTTCCTCAAAATAATTAGAAAAGAATTTGAGCAGAAATAGACCCCTCAATCAGTCCTAGAAGACAATACCCCAATGCTCCATTCCTGGATGCTCTCAGTAGCACTTCAGACAGGAAATGCCAGGAAGCATTAGGGTATGTGTGTCAACTCTTGCATTTCCAGGGAAAGGAGAAATGTCCTCAACAGAACAAATTTGGAAAGGCCTCCTTTGAATAAGAATCTAGTGGGTGGCATCCCTAACTATGGCAGGGGGGTTAGAACTAGGTGATCTTCAAGGTTCGTTCCAACCCTAGCCATTCTATGGTTTAAACCCTTCTATGAAAACTTTGACAGTATTTCACATTAAATTACTTGGATTTGTGAAGCTGGCAACCACTAGTCCTAGAAAAAAAAAAAAACATCTTTAGTGATACTAGCAGAATGGAAGTCTTAGGTCAGGAATGACAAACAGGCTTTCCTCTTTCTTTATAAGTAGTTTAACAGCTAAGCATGTGTATTTCTTAATAGCAGGTCATTCCATAATGCCAGTTCTGATTATTTGTATCTCTGACTTTCACAATACTTGGAGGTTTTCCTAAAGTTTCAGTTCTTAGATTCTTATGACTGTGTCTGAGCATCGTGGCTGCTTTTTTTTTCTTTTCTGTTTTGCTTGGTTTGCTTTGGTGATTTTATTTTTTCTTTGAAGAAAGCCTAAGATTCTAGCCTCTTCGCTGTGACAAAAAGCTGAAAACTATGAACTCCAAAGCTGTGCCTGCAGAATACTACAAAGAGATCTCCCAAGATGTTAAATTAGAAAATCTTAATTGGTTTCATATGAGTCCTGTGGTTTTAAGCTTGACTTTTGGTTCCCAAGGCTTGTGGCTGCTAGTTCTGCTTTGTGATGGTTGTTTTTACTGTTAAGATACTGAGGTTTGAACCAGGCATCTTCACATCTAGAAATAGATGGTGCTATGTCTGGAGATATCCTCTATATGCTATGTGTTACTGTATATGCTGTACATTCAAGTGGAGCTGACAGAATCCCAACAGGCTTTTCTGTGGACTGTACAAAATAAAGTGATCTAGGTGAAACTGACATTGGCTTTTGAAGTATTAGAATAAACACAGCACTAGCCCAGTACATACAAATAACTCAGTCCCACAGCAAACTAATTTGGTCAAGAGTGGTGCAGTCCTTTTGTTAACCTTCTGAGGTGATATTACTGTATTTATCCTTCACATAAGAAATTTTCAGTTTGGATTTTTTTTTTCATGACTTATTTTTCTTCCTTTACTTATCTCTTGCACTCAAATATTTGTTTTTACCTGAATGCTATTAAATTTGTGTAGATCAGGAAAGGACACCAGAATCCACAGATTAACTTCAGTATCTGCGTGCTTGTGGACATGTCTCCCCACCATATTTTTGTTAGGAAGGCCTGAAATTCAATAAAACAAGAAATGGCTTTGGCATCATAAAAATATAGGTGCATCTATGTTCTGTGGCTCCTAAGACAAGTAAAGGTTAGGCAATGCTCTGAAAACCTTAAGAGCAGGCACACCTTCAGAGCATATGGGCACTTTGCATGTCCTTCTGCAGTTGTTTTTTAGTATGCCAAGAGTTATGAGAGAACAGTGGAAAGAACTGTAATTCAAGTGGAATAGAAGAACATCTGTACTGCTGAGGAAGTGCAAGTCAGCCACTGGGAGCTAAAAGCACCATCACTCTTAATTTAGTTTTGTGTATGTGGATAGAACTCAGGTTCTGGGGGTGAAACTGAACAGTAATTTGATTTAACTTTTATCAATGAGCTTCTCTGAATCTGAATGAGCTCTGTTAAGGAGCTACCTCATATCCTTGAGCAGCTTCATTGTGCCTCAGGCAGATTTTAAGTGCTTTCCTGATGGTTTTCTCTGAGCAATGGAGGAAAAAGCACAGGATGAAATGAGGGCTAAACATTGTATTCAGTGCGTTGGTCTGGAGGCTAACTGGATAAAAGGGACAAGAGTATTGTTTTGCCAGATATGCAGCATGACATCCTCTTCATCCAGTGCCAGGGAGAGTGAACAGTTCCCTCTTCAAAGAATGTCTCTGATCTGAACATATTTCATGGGGCCATTCGGTTGTTGTACTATCCTCTTTTGTGTCCAACATCATGCTTAAAGGCCCTGGTGGTAGGGGAAGTGTCTGTAGAACTTACCTGGACACCATCATGTGCAAAGAAAGACTTCGCATCTGCTTTTGTAGCCAGTTGAAGGCAGGTGGTTTTGCTCCAGTACTGATTTTTTCTTACCAACAGAGCAAATGCTCTCTCCTCGCTGTTGCGGTAGCATTCACTGAACAATTCTGCCAAATGAAGGAAATGTAGACAAACGGATCTTGTCATTTAAAAACAAAAAATGTGAGGCAAGAGGGTGATGTATGTAGGGTGCAACATCTGCCAGATGCGTCTGTTGCACTAAAGAGTTCTGCAAGGCTGCAATAGTTAAAAAGTCCAAGAGCTGAGATGAAGTGGATAGGAGAGAGGAACAATCCTGGACACAAAAATAACTCTGAAGAGGGCAGATGTAATGAATTTGCTTTGGTGGGGGAAAAAAATACTGGAATTGTAATTTTAAAATTCCCACTATCTGCAGGAAGGTATGAAGCAAATCTCAGGACTTCCTCACTTCTTTCCATCTGCATACTTCCTTCTCAGCTCTGGGGTGCTCTATTTTTGTTGTTTGATCTCCTGTGGAAAAGTATTTCCTTCTCAGTTTCACAGACATGTCTTGGAAACATCAGTATATCTTATAATCACTCATCTGTAGCTGCCTTGTGTGGAGCTTTAGGCAGCACCGAGTCAAAGCAAATCCCAGAGGAGATCTTCCTACACTTTGAAGAATGAGTTGCCACGCTACTCCCTTTCCCCTGAATAGACTAAACAAAAGGAGCAGCTCAGGTTTGACATGTAGCCAATGAATGCTTTGTTTAAGACACAGATATTTGACATAAAATAGTATTAGACTTGATAGTGCATTGTGGCATAGATCTGTTTCAAGAGAAGCTTGTTCTGTAGCTCAGAAACTCAGATAAATAGTACAGAAAGTCAAGGTTTTCTCGTTAGACAAAATCTGACTTCTTGTCTCATTCTAATTCACTTGATTATCTCAGTACCTTTCCTAGGCCAGCCTACACCTTGTTGTTACACTGTAAGGGCTGGGGAAAGGATCGAGTTCACTTAAAATACGCTGATTTGCGGATTTCTTTTGCAGTTAACATGGTATTTATCATTCTTAAAGAATGTTTGCTCTACATAATATTGATAGTATTATCTGGGCCAGAAATGGAAATTGAGGACCTGATCTCATGGTTACCAAAGCCAAGGAACAGGCTGCTGTGTATTGGATTATGCCCTTTAATTCCATGGCTAAATTGTTGGAGTCCTGTGAGCTCCATCCTGGAGCGATGGGCTGAGGTCAACTGCATGAAGTTCAACAAGGCCAAGTGCCGGGTCCTGCACCTGGGCTGCAACAACCCCAAGCAGAGCTACAGGCTGGGAGATGAGTGGCTGGAAAGCTGCCTGGCCGAGAAGGACCTGGGAGTATTGGTGGATAGTCGGCTGAATATGAGCCAGCAGTGTGCTCAGGTGGCCAAGAAGGCCAACGGCATCCTGGCCTGTATAAGAAGCAGTGTGGCCAGCAGGTCTAGGGAAGTGATTGTGCCCCTGTACTCGGCTCTGGTGAGGCCGCACCTGGAGTAGTGTGTTCAGTTTCGGGCCCCTCGCTACAGGAAGGACATGGACGTGCTCGAGCGAGTCCAGAGAAGGGCGACCAAGCTGGTGAGGGGTCTGGAGAACAAGTCTTACGAGGAGCGGCTGAGGGAGCTGGGCTTGTTCAGCCTGGAGAAGAGGAGGCTCAGGGGCGACCTCATCGCTCTCTACAGTTACCTGAAAGGAGGCTGTAGAGAGGTGGGGGTTGGTCTATTCTCCCACGTGCCTAGTGACAGGACGAGGGGGAATGGGCTAAAGTTGCGACAGGGGAGTTTTAGGTTGGATGTTAGGAAGTACTTCTTTACCGAAAGGGTTATTAAGCATTGGAACGGGCTGCCCAGGGAGGTGGTGGAGTCACCATCCCTGGAGGTCTTTAAAAGACGTTTAGATGTAGAGCTTAGGGATATGGTTTAGTGGAGTACTTAGTGTTAGGTCGGAGGTTGGACTCGATGATCTTGAGGTCTCTTCCAACCTAGAGAAATCTGTGAATCTGTGATTATATGAGTGCTGTAGTTTTTAAAAATAGTAATGGCCCTGTAAAAGGAGCGTGAAATGTGGTCTGTGTATAAATAATGTATCAATGTCTGCATGAGCCTTCAGGAGCGTGATGTACTAGTTCGAAGGGCAAAGAGTTTCTGGATTTCCACATGCACTGTATTCTAAAGCCCTCTTTTCACAGCAGCATGACCTTTGGGTACAAATTGGACTGATGTCAGAACAGCAGAGAATCTCGTGTGCAAATATCTGTTTTTAAACCAAGCTGAGGAGAGAGGACTTGGCATTCCAGTGCTGTGGATGCCTGAATGCTGGCTGCTGTAGGGTGGAGCGTCTTGTCTGCTCTTAAGCCGATCTGAACCTTGCTTGGACTTTGGCAGTTCAGTTAGCCCACTTTTGGGTGAGGTAGTCTCAAATTATTTTTAGCAGAGAAGTTATGCCTTCAAATTTGGTGCTCTATTACGTGGCCCATACGGAGTGAGGTTGATGTTGCAGGGCAACGAGACTGCCATGAGCCCAGAAGTGTTCTGGTTATTCTGTCTTGCCTGTCGTTGCAATACACCTTGTGCTAAGGTCAGACACTTAAAATACCAATATGCAGCAAGGGAGAAACTTCTTCCATGCATCCCAGCGGTCAGCCTTAGAACACTGATTTTTCCAGAATGAGAATTTGGAGTTTTAGTCCTCCTTCTGTGGTATTTGAATGCTTGATACTGGTTGTGTTAAATTGCTCATGACAGTTGACCTTTTACAACTTCTTGAGGGTTTTGGTGTGTGTGTTATTTGTTGTTGTTTTTTTCCCCCCTACTTGCTTGTCTTCCAGTGGCCTCTGGAAACTGTTGATGCTGTTAAATAGCTGCCATTACTTACCGACAGCGAGCTGCTCATACTTGGCTTCTTTCATTATACGTGCTACTTCTGTCTTTGTCTCCAGGTGAGACATCTCCCTAAGGATCTTACAGGCTGCCAGAGCTGAAGCTACACCCTCCTGACCCTGTAAAATTGAAAGGTGTTACCAGTCTGAAATTCTCAACTGGGGACGCTTCACTAATGAATAACAAATTCATGCCTGTCTTCCCTTGGAAGAACCTTCCCTAAAATACAGACTTGAAAGTTTAAACTGTCTGCAGAAATTACAGTTTTGATCATATTTGAGAGTCAAAAACCATGCGTTAGTAGTTCTTGTGCCTTATGAAGCTGGTGACACCTGGGTATGTTTGACCTTAGGGGGCCTGATTTGGGGTAGCAGTTGAGGACCTAGAGGAGAAGAGTGGGTTATGGAAATAGAACAAAACACTCTTATACTGTTCAGTTTCCTAGAACATGGCTGTGCTGAGACCCTGCATAAGGACATATGTGAAAGGAGGGAGCACAGCTGGTAGAGGCACAACAGTAACACACAGCAGAGAAATGTGCTTTCTGGTAACAGGGCTCCACAAACACAAGGCCCTCCAAGGCGCAGATGTGTCTGCATGCACATGCTCACTGGCTGAAGAGCTGTGCTGCAGTTTATCTCCCTTCACATGACCCCTCTGGGCCAGATGCAGCTAGCTGGATGCTTGCAGATGGAGCTGTGTCTGGCCTCTGGAGCAGGAGGGGGAAGAAACAGAAACTGTGGCACTGCAGATGTATGAGATGGCCTCAGCTGTGGAAGGGTGCAAAACAGGAGTCAATTATGCCAGTTCAAAGCTCAGTCCCTGGGACTGTGATGCTGTTGTTCCCTACATATCCAGCAAATAAGCTGAAGATGCTCAATCGCACTGTCATCCTGCTAAAGTGCAAAAAATTGACCTGTTATAGAAGGAACAAAATCTGAGACTGACTGGTGAGTCATCAGCAGCAAGGAAGACAAGGGTCAGCTCTGCAGCTGAAGTTAATCAGCAGTTTCAGGCTGTGCTGATTTACACCTGCTGCTGTTCTGTTCTACCTCTCTGTCAGGTCCCCTGGCCCTTGCTGGCATGAGACACGCTGAGATGAAAGGTGCTATAAATGTGCATCCAGTATTTCAGAAGCAAACCTATCTATCATCTGAGCTTCAAGGCTGAGCAAAAAACCACCTCATGTACATGAAATATGACAATACCTCACCTGAAGGAGCTATAGCTCGATGCTTACCATAGCCCAGAAATAGTTTGCCATCTTGTGCCGATTTTGAAGTACTGCCCATACAAACAAATCCCTCCAAGGATTTTTACTTTTCTGGTTCATGTCCAAGGGCCCAGGTAATTGCCTTGTATTTGTTTTATCCTGAAATACATTTTTCAGAAATTAAAACCTGCTTTGCAATTCCATTCCATGCAAATGACATGATCTAAGCAGCCCCTGGCCTTGCCAGCCACTTCATAGTCTTTTGATTTTTATTTTTTTTCTTTCTCCTGTGGGTCTGAGGTAATTAGTTCATTCTGTACTGAATCAAAGGACCCTTGTGTCCCTGGTATAACTCAATATGTGTGAGAATGTTCTGGATGAAACCATGACTCCACTGAAGTCGATGGCAAAGCTCTTATTGACTTTATTAAGGCCAGGGTTTCACCGCTGGTGTGTAATATCATACAAGACAGACCTGTGATTAACTAATCTGAGCTGGCCAAGGTTATATCAGATTCTGCTCAACTGCCACAGAGGATGTGGTTTCAGAGAAAAGGGAACAAAAAGCATTTTATTTAAACAGGAATAAGTCACACCAAGGCCCTGTACATGACAAGAATAGAGCATGTCAGTGCTCTCTTTCTAGTCTTTCCTTTGAGAAACCTCTTCCTCATGCAGGGAGTATTTTAAGCAGAACGGTGCTTATTCCTTTAGTGCTTGATTTAAAAAAAAAAAAAAAAAAAAACTCTCCAGAGAAAGTATGGCAACTTATGTCAAGTCCTGAACTTAAAGTATATTTTAAAATTGTCTGTATATCTATTGCGTTAATTAGAAGCAGCCAGAGCGGCGTGTGGTTTTTTTCTAAAACGAGTTTATGCAAGGATATTTTTGAAATCACTTGAACTATGGGGTTCTGTTCAAATTTATATTATTGGTTTGGTTCCCCCCCCTCCTTTTTTTTTTTTTTTGGTCTGTATTGAGCCATTTAATATACTAAATTGCATTGAAATCTAGAACAGAATTTAGTAGGAGCACACTGGTATCCCACTACAGTGATGCTCTTAGTATTGCCAATGTTATTGGGATTGGGCTGCCAGTCACAACCATGGAAAGAAGCTTTTAAGAAGGTGGGGAACAAAAACTGTTAGGCAGTGTGCTCTTGTATCTGACTTGGGTCTTATTTGCATCAGTTGGTTTTAGGTCAGTTACTGCCAAATTCTGCAAAGGTGAGATTGCAGTGGAGAACTTTTATTTCTGTAAGGTGTTACCCCAAATTATCTATTCTTGTGCACAGGGAAAACCTGCCTAGATTCAAACTTGGATAGTTTTTTGTACTACTGATTAATTCAGCAAAGCTTTATTAAAGCAAAAATGATTGGAGTTATGTCTCAAATGACAATTTATCTTGGAGTTTAAAAAGTTCTGAGATTAAACTAGAACTTTGCAAATAACAAAAGTTTTAATTGCTATATTACTCTAGAACTCTGATCTTTACCAAGTTTCCCTGTACTTCTCTGGAAATCAACTTGGATGCATGATTTCAAGTGCTTTGCAAGAACTTTGGTATTTCTGAGTTTCATTCAAAATGAAAAAAAATCTATTGCAAAAATGCAGACATTCCACAGTGGTACTATGCTATCATGCTATCCTTTTTCAAGTATTACTTCAAACAACTGTTCTCATTTCTTGCTGTGTTATGTCACTCAATAATAAGATTATAATGACCTAAAGGCAACCATCATGCACTGCACATTATTGAATATTAGGTCTGCTTCTATATAGTATAAATCCATGAATAGTTTTGCTTACAGAGGTTACCGTTTTCAAGGCTTAACTTAAAAACAGCGTGAGTGCAGACCTGGGACTGAAAATTTTAACTCTAGTTCAAGGTACAGTAAAACCCTGCATGGCAGAGGGGGAGAAAGAGGAATTGCAAACTGTTTATCTTAGAAATTCCTTTCTTTTACTCTTTAATCTTGAAATCTAAAAAACTAGACCATTTTTAGCTGTAAGATTAATGAGCTAATAAAAAAAAAAAGAGGGAAACCAAAGTTTTCTTCCATTTCCTTCTTTGTCCCATCCCCGAAGCCAAGGAATGGCCAAAACTTTTCAAATTCTAAATTGCAGAGGATCAGATTTATGGTGGAAAGTTGTAACTCACAGATCTCTTCTTGCCTCCGTGTCTGAGATCTTGATAGAAACCTTTGCATGCATCATGGAGAAAATCCTTGAGAACTCTAGAAACTTCACTGAGAGTGAAGAGTGGGTAGGACTCCTGCTGCTGCTGACCTGTGAGCCCTGCCAAGGTCACTTTGCTTTCCTCATGTTTCTTCAGTAGAAGTTTGTAGAGGAGACACTTCTGAGAAATGGAACAGTAGAGTCTCTGCAGACGACTGTATGTCAGGAATTCGGATATGTTGGCCCCATTGTCAATAAATAACTTTACAAATTCTGGTTTGTCATTGATCAGAGCATCCATCATCACTTCCTCCAGGTCACAGGACTAGATTGATTGAAGGAGGAGGAATGGGGGAAAAGAAGGAAGAAAAATTGTGGGTTTAGAGATATTCATGGATGAATAAGGGAAGGAGGTAAAATTTACTGTTAGGACATGTACATTTTGCCTTACAACAGGTCAGCTGTGGGTATGATGAGAAAGAGGGATAGAACTACGTAGAAAATGTCCATGTAAACATTAATATTAAAACACTAGCACAACTAGCATGCTGTAGGAGTTGTGGTGATGTTCAGGTACCCACTGCACTGGGTATTTACGTAGCAGTTAGAAACAGTGGTTTGCATGCTTAAAGGTCTGTACAGAAAGGGGTGTGGGGGTAAGGGTTCTTGCCCCCAAAGGCTTAAGAAAAAGAACTCGAACACTAAATTATTCACCTGTCTTCCCCCATTATCATCTGGGGAGCAGGACGGGAACCAGAAAGACATCTTAAGCAAGGATGTTATGGCTGCCTAATCTCTTAGTGAGGAATGCAGGTAGTGCTGAAAACTGAGACCTTTTTTGGCAGTATGTTTGTGTCCCACACCCATTGGATTACACGCCGATTGGCCTCTAAGGCAATAAAACCTTGTACCTTCCATTCCACATCACCATTGAATATTTCACTTTTAGCTATGTCCACTCTGTTCCAGGCCACTGCCAACTTCAGTTCATCCAAATATTCCTGGGCCTCCTGACTGTGACTTTTACAGGCTGGAACAAATAAGAAAGACAAATTCAGTACTTTACACTAGTTACATTTAATTCAATATAGTATTGGTAATTTGATTGGCAAAATGAGCTCTTCAGTTATCACGGATTTGTGGGTCACTAAACCAGGAACCCTTCACAGGTGTTTTTCTCCTAATTTAAGAAATATTAATCTAAAACCTCATATTTTTTGAATATTTTAGTGGCTAAATTCTCTTAAAACATCAAATTAAATTAGTATTTTAAGAAAGACCCTGATCTGCAGAAATTGGGGAGGGTGAGGCTATTGTTTTTGTCTTGTTTTAATTAGCACATGAGGAATAGAATGTATTTTTCCCCCAAGGCTAAAATTAGGCTAGTCTAACACAAATTGAAAGGGCTGGCAGAGCAAGTAATGTATTTCAGAAGAGACAGTGAAGGTTTTTTATAGAAAAACTTGGTTGTACTTGGTTGTTTCTGGAACTAAGGTAGTTCAAGTCTGCTTGTGTTTTCTGTTGTGTGTGTTGTTTTTTTTGTTAATGGCTTGTAAATTGAATAACTGTTACAGTATATTTCAGTTCTTCTACTGCCTCTACTACTAAGAGAAGCAAGCAGTGAAATAAAGGACTAATTAAAATAATACTATACAATAAATAGCATGAGAGTAAAAAGCAAACACTAGTTTAATGCTAGGTTCAAGAGCTAAGGTAACTGCCAGTTACTTTGTCAATAAGCAAGCAGAACAACTCTTCATTAGAAATGAAATCTTATCCAATAGCCAACTGAACTTGCTCTGGACAAGAATAAAATATATTTATGGCACAGTGAGGTCAAATAACAAAGTATTACAATTATTGTTCTTACCTTTTACTAAAGCTTTTAAAATGACTGTGTCTAGTTCTGAATCGTCTTGCTCAAAGTTGTGCAGAGTTAGAAGATGTTGGTGTGAAATAATGTTCTGAATCTATTGGGAGTTGAAACAGAAATCATTTAACCCACTGTCTAAACACTAATGTCTAAGAGCCCAGCGTAGACCACATGTACAGCATTTCCCGGAGAACTTGCATTCTAAATGCAAAGCATTTAGTATTTAGCATTAGAGGTTTGGCAAGAAGATGAAAATTATTAGCTTTCCATATAAATAGGTCCTGAGGCAAGGAGGGAGTTGTCCTTTCCAGCATTGCATAGCATGATAGGAGGAACAGAAAAAAGCATTTAAAAGCATGGTCTCTAAAGCTTCTTTGAGTAAAAGTCATAGAATCTGACACATACAGTATTCTCCTTCTGACTCTCTGAGTTTTGTTTCTCATAGTGCAGCTGCACCAGGGCTTTCTGAGCATCTGGCAATCTTGCTTCTTGATGCCCTCCATCTCCTTTTCTTAGTGATCTGACGAAGTTCTCCCTAACGGAATTAGCATGTGGAATTTCAAAGCTAAGAATTACAGTGAGAACTGCAAAGAATATGTAGTGGGTGAGGTTTTGTGGGCTTCATTTGTGTCAGAGGCATACAGTGTTCTTCAATCTTCACATGAAGACAATGTCAAAGTATTTTTTTTGTTTCTTAAACGTTTATCCATAATGTCTTGAGGCACACTCACCGGCCTTAAACCAAAGAGTAAAGAAAATCTATGGATCTCTTTTGTCTTTCTTTTTTAAGAATACATATAACCAACAATAGATAGGATAACTTCTAAACACCCTTTGTTCTTGTTAATTGATTCATGCATGCCCACAATTAGGTTTTCCACTTAACAGCTGTAGATCATGAATTAGGTTTCTTCTGTCACAGCTGCACAAGCTCCACAGCTGTGGAGGATAAATAATGCTTCATGTCCTCCAGAAGGACTCAGGGATTCTTGGGTGCTGGCTGTTACTTGAGGAAATAACTGAGAAAGAACAGAGCCCTTGGTGTTCAGCTGAATCACTAGGACAAAGTAGCTTGTATGATCAACTGACCCCTTGATTTTAGTGTTAGAGAGGTATATGGCATTAGCAACAGAGCAATGGAGTATCCAAAACTTTTGGGGAGTGCATTTTCAATCTGCACTGAATGGACTACTGAAGCTAGGAACAGTACGAGAGAGCTTGTGAACATGATGCATGTAATTATCAAATGTTTCATGCAGTTATCAAACATGAGCTCACTGTTGCTGTCCACTGGAGAATGTCCTTCCACAAGAAACTTTCTGCAGGGAATTTCTCCTTAAATTGCTTTTCAACAGCTTCTGGCACGATAAGCTGTGGCTCATTCATGAATGCAGCTAAGATGTCAGCTGTACCTCCAGACCCTGCTAAGATAAGCCAGGGAGCAGAATTTTCCAAACCGATGCAAATCCTCTGTAGTTTAAAAAGTACATTTTTAGAATTCATACACGCAATAAAATGTTATGCAAAGAAGAAAGATTCCTTGCAAACTAGGAATAAATATGTACCTAAATCAGATTCATTCTGGAGTCAGTCCAGACTCCTCTAGACTCTTGAGATTTTTTTTTTGACTTTGTAGCAGATTGTCCATGTTATAAGTCCCTGATTATAGTGCTTTCCATGACACGTTCTGAGTAGCTAACCATCCGGATTTGGACAGGCAATGCATAAAACCTCTTTGTCCATGACTGGTTGTCTGTTTTTTGTTTTTCCCCTCTCCTCTCCCTAATCCTTCCCTACAGCTGTTTGTAGTTCAGCATGGTCAAGTGCAAGAGGAGTGCTATACAGGAATTCTCAGAAGGCTTTTCTGGCTGCTAAACCTAGCTATACATTCTGAAAACTGTATCTCTTTAAAGGTACAGTAGAGTATTTGTCTTCAGCTGAGAGTATTATCAAAAAAAAAAAAAGCCATGCTGACATTGACTGCTACAAAGTACTAAAATAAAATATCAGAAAAAGTAAAATAGATATTATAGAGTATCTCCTAGTCAACAGGTTCTGGAAGTTGTGGAAGTGCTCAGAAAAATTCATAACTGATCCTTCACTGAACAGGATATGGGAGCGTTAGCAGGCAACTCTCCAGTCTTCTATCATACAAGGTATTTTTGCTCAGGGGAAGTAGGACACTATAATTTGAAAGTGGAATATCTAGAAAACCTGGTCTTGTGTTTCCTTGGAGCTCTGTGACAGTTCTCTCTCTTGCTGAATAATTAATCCTTTTGTATGTCATTTCAAGTAATAGCACAGTATTTCTACTCTACTAAATTTGAAGCTGACTTCTGAGGTTTTGTTCTGGTTTTGAATTTTTTCTTTGCACTGTACTAGCTGGCAGTAGAAGCCTTAATGATCTGCTGGCACCTTTTCAAAATGAAATATTTCTTCCAAAAAAATATGGTCAATTTTAACATTAACAGAATTTAGTTCTTAACTGGCGTATAGATCTAAATTTTGACTTTATGTAAAGTGCCAATACATGTATTTGTCATCCAACCATTTTCCAGTAATTTAGTATTTAGCACCATTTTTTTTTTTTCTTAAATTACAAACAGCTTCTTACCTCAAGTGTGCCTGGTCCTCCATTTACCAGTAAGCAAAGCACAGGAATCTCAATGCTACCTGTTCCTGTGAAATACATGGTTTAAAGAAGAAAACAATAAAGAGTTAACAGCTATCACAAGAACTATTGCTTTTCTGCTGTTCCCTTTAAAGTACTTCTATTATGTCCTGTTTCAGTACCTACCAAAACTTGAAACTGCAGGCAACTGCAGAAGCAAGTGGCAAAGGAAGAAAATAACACTATGGCCCAGCAGACAGGGCCCTAGTCTAGGATTCAGGACCAAGGCACATTTGCCATAAACGTTCGTGTGATCCCTGGCAAGTAGTTCAGTTTCTTCACACCACTGTATGCCTCAGCTGCAAAATATGGATATTGGCACTTCTGTACATCACAGCACTGTTGACTTAAGGTGTTTGTTTACCATATACTCTTTATCACTCTGATTAAACAGCCTAAAATATCATTCAGTACAGTCTAATGTGGTCACTATCAATAGTCTTTTATTTTTAGAGTAGTGCTATATTTAAAAGAAATGCCTTTGTAACTTCTTCTATGGCTGCAGGGGAAGAAATGATGAAGGCATCCCTGTTCATCCATTCTCCCACAGGTATCCACTTATTTCTAAATGGCTTATACACTGTAAACACCAAACTCAGAATTCTGAAGATGACTATAGATTGGCCTAGGAGAGCTCTATCAGAACAGCAGCATCATGAGATTAATGCCTCTTATAGTTGGAAGATAAAAAGGTATTTGATTCAAATAGTTTTTTGATGTTTCCCTTTGTAGGTCTTCCAGTCTCTACTATTTGTTGCATCTGTTGTGGGATGACTACAAAGATAAGGTAGAACTGAGCGGTAGTTTAGCCATGATTGGCAGGTAACTTCATTTGTTTTAGTGAATGGCATAGTATTGCCATACCTCTTTAAGGTGCTATTCTAGTTTGAAAAGTGACCCGTATGACTACAGAATCCTTGGGAAACATTTGTGGTTTTGAATCTTCTCCATTTAGCATAGATTTAGATGAAATTTACCCTTCTGTGTGTGGTGGTGGGGAATTCTGATGTGATATTGGGGAAGGTGGGAAGTCCTTAATTGCAAAGAATATTCAAAATACAAAAAAATTCCTTTGTATGATTTGTAGATATTTTAATAGGGAAATTCTGCATGACCTTATTAAAGTGTTTTAGTTCAGAAAGGTTAAATGGGTTTGCTGAACTTAAATGAACGGTATTCATTTTATTTATAGCAGATCTCATTGAACTCAGTATGTTCCAGTGAAATGTTTGTCAAATGAATCAGCATTTTTGGACAGAAAATTGTTCCACTGAGATTTGTTTGACCATATTGGTTTGCAAGAAGAAAGGGACTATTTTCCGATTGTCAGCACTGCAACCTCTGCCTACCATTACAGTCCACCTGTGGTCTTTCCCAACTGAGTCACAAGATAAGCATTCTTTGGGTGCATTCATGCTCTCAGGTATATCTGTGCAACCATACTCTGGGCTATGTGATTGAATACTTCAATGATGCATGAAAATGTGAATAATTGAGCTCTTTCTCCTCTGTTTTAGCTGTGCTAGCACTGCAGGTATTACAGAAACAAAGGAAAGGTGAAAGTAGTTGTATTAAGACTACAACTGAATTATTTCCACAAATTGCAACAGGAGGCCTGCCCAATGCTCAGTTCTCATTATAAACAAAGCTCACGTTGGTTTAGAGGGATGTTAGATGCTATGCTGTTTACCCAGGATAAAATCTTATCCTGAAACAAATATGGCTTAAAATTTTTCAAAATGCTTTGGCAAGTCTTTTCTCCCAGAGTGGGAGCAATTCAAGACTCTGTGTGAGAGGGGATAAAAGTATACAACAATGAACATCCATCTCTTAGAGCCACTGGCTAGGGCACTTAAACCAGGATTTATTTTCCATCTGTTGTGTTTTGAGGCAATTTGAGAGATGCTTTGAAGGTCAGCTTTGAGCTATGTTTAAGGAGATGCGATAAATGTCAGGATTTTTGGTTCAAAGAGCAGCTTTTTCAACTTAAGTCAGCTTAGTTCTGTCTCTTACACAATGACAACTGTGTTTACTTGATCTTGTTACCATCTATGTAGATGGTAAAGTGAGAACTGGAGTTGCCTTTGATAAGGCCAGGGACCCACATGTATCCATGTAATGTTGCTATTATTCAAGCTATAGGCTGTTTGTATAGTCTACTTACCACCATACCCAGTGCGCTGTTCTGAAATGTGCTTTTCCAAGGTGAGTCGTAGTTCAGTCGTTCTGTCTGGATCCTCTGGTGTTACATGATCCACCAAAATAAAATGGGAATGGTTGTGGTCCAGTGAATACAGTGGGCCTTGGACGTTATCATCTGATTGGTAATGTACAAGGCTTTCATCCTAGAGATAGGAGAGATGTGAGCATTTTCTGCAAAGCACAGTCTGCATTTCTATGTGCTTCATCTCCATTTTTCATGTTGTCTGTGCCATAACAGAGAGCACCACTTTTCATACACTTGAATAGCCTCTATGAAAAGGAAGGAGAAAGGAGTATTTGTTCCTTCTGAAAGGTGCTAGATATGATAGCCTGAAAGCTGACGTCCCTGAAGTACCCCTCTCAGGCTCTGCAAAGTATACTGACATTCGTAATCATCTCTAGAAAACAGGCATTTGTGCAGAGGTGCTGAAAGTGCTTGTACAAATGTTTGGGGCCATGAGACTAGATAACTGTGAATGAAGCCTTAATGTCTCAGAGGTCTAAAATCTGGTGGCACAAACAAGGGCAAACCTGTTCATTTCAGTAACATTTTCACCATGCTCAGACCAGTAGATAAGTCAGCCTGCTGACTATATCGATATTGATTTAAACACAGCTTAATTGACACGGTTATGTGAGGTCTCATGGTTATTCTTAATGTGGAAGCTGCATTCTAAAAATGTGACAGAGAACACAGGTACATATAGGGCTTCTTTCCCTCTCAGCAGCTCTGGGAAGAGTAGAAATGTCAGAGGCTGTTCCAGGGGGGAAAAAAAGCAGTAAATTTGCATGTCCTTTACAGCTAGTGCCACAAGTTTCTCTTGCCTCCCTCCTGTTCCTGTCTCGTTAGGGAAAGTTATCTTGAAGCAGTTACTTGCCTTCATGTTTTGTTTAGAGGGAGGATGTGCCTATGTTCTGCTACTGTGTAACATTAAGCCTACTTGCCAGAGAGATTTGGCCTTAGATTGGGACCCCGAGACACAACAATCAACTGAAAAAAACCTCTCAGGGATTTTCCTATTTATTCACTGAAAATGTGGAAGCAATTGTTTAATGCATGCCAGTAACACAAATGATGGAAGGACCCACTGATATCAAGGCTTGTTTTTCACCTCGCTATTGTGAATTTTTAGCTCTATTTTATACAACAAGCTATTTGTGTTAGTGTCAACTATAAGAAGAACCATGTTTAGATCAATATCCCTGTCTATAGCTCTTTTTTGTCCTAAAGTTTCTAAGATCTAGAGTGTTCTTGTGTAGAAGCAGTGCCAGAAGTCAGAGGGTCAAGAGCGCTCTCCACCTACTCTTTGACAAAGAATTTGGGCTTTAGTCAAGTGGGAGAAAATCTAATGCAATAAAAAGAACGGTGCACTTGCTTTGTAGCTACTGTTTGGGAAAGATCCAGGTGTGTTTTGATCACTTGGACTTGGAGGGAGGTGAAGCAAATAGTTTGCTCTTGCCAAAGGAACTTTCATAAACAAAATTCCCCGATGAGATTCTTCCCTCTGAGCCACACAAATAGGTTAAAGTCTTCCAGCTGGAGAGTGTCATCTGACAGAGCACATAGATACCTGTCCTTGGCAAAAGGTATGGAAAAGAGAGAAAACCAATGACAATAAAATGCAAATACAGTCTGGCAGTCTCCCTGCTGATAGCTGGTACTTGCCAGCTTATCTGAGAGAAGAACTAGGTGCAAGTTCAAAGGGCTGTGTTTGTTACTTGCTTCTCAGCTTCTGTAGGGAAGTAAAATAAGGACCTTACTGAACACAGAAATTGTCATTGTCACTACACACCTATTTTACTGTTATAATAGTCTGCTTAGGACAGACAGTGCAGTGACAAGAATGTCATTAATTCCATTTTCCACCTCCAAGTCAATTCAGCATCAACTTGGCATTTGCAACAACTCTTGATTTTTTTTTTTAGTGTGTATTTGTTTTAGTGTTGTTTTGTGTGTACTTTTTTTTTTTCCTCACAAACTTCAATTGCTTTGATCTGAATTGTGAAGTCTCCAGAACTCTCACCAACTAAACAAAATCTTGTATGGCTAGCACTTTTGGCCTGGCATGTAGAGAAGGTTTTGTGTATTAGACGCCAGTTCAGTGACTGTTCAGGAGAACTGCAAATAATTACGGCTCGGTTTCATACTAGGATATACAGTTTTTACAGTATTTCTGAAATAGCTTGGAATTCTGCGGTAGATGAACAAGGAGAAAAAAAGCTTTTAAAGGCATCCTATGATGTGTGTTGTTCCTCAGGTTCACCCTTTTACCAGCTACTGAGCGAATGTCCAATACTGCCACCTGCTGGATATTTGCAGATTTGCTGCCAAGTTTAATGCACAGGGCATGGAATCAGTGGGGTCTAACGATTCTTCCTGCTCTTTGCTAATGTCTTTCCCTAAAACACCCTTTGAACCCCACTTTTGTTTTTAAGACAGCTCGATGTTTTGCTGCCTACTACTTCCAAACTTTGTAAACGTGAAGCTCACTTCTGAACAATCCTGTCTCACAAGTAGAATAAAGGGAAAAATACCTTTGCGTTCTCCAGAATTTCTCTGTGCTGAATTTTTCCGAGGGAAGTTATTCCTATGGCAATCACTCTTACTTTGGATGAAGCACTAGCCAGTGCATGATCTCGGACTGCTTGCACTAAATGCCTTGTTATTCCAACACGTAAAGCACTGGTAAAAATCCAGGCATCTGAAATTATTTTAATTGTTAGACAATTTCTTTGTAATTGAACAAGTTTGTGTGTCAAATAACATCATGTGAAGTACTAGATTTAAGGTTTGTTTAGATAATCGGATAAGCTGCAGACAGATTTTGATAGACTGTAAATTTTAGAATTAAGACGTACACAGAATGTAAGGCTTTAACAAGGAAAAGAGAAAATTATGTGCCCAAGCAAATGTGCTTTACATATCCTGCCATCTTTACTCTAATGTAAATATGCTCATCTAGAGTGCTGCTTCCAGACTGGAGTCACTTACTGTCTAAATATGATCAGCAACATCACTACACGAGGCAGGTCTGCATGAGGAAGGGGCAAAGGGATGGAGAGGAGGAAGTTGTTGGCTTGAAGTGAGGATCAGATAGGGAGAGGTAACTGTGCAGTTGCTTGGCTCTTCTGGTAGCAAAAGAGGTTGGGCATATCCTGCCTAATCAGGTCTTTTCTTCCTCTTATTTTCATGTGTTGGAGAGTGATTTTTTTTCATGAGAGTAGGATTTAGGACAGTATTATTATGATAAGAAACAATTTGGAGACCCCTAATTAAACAGCTAATCAAGCATTTTTTAAAATGTATCATAAAAGACCTGGAGATCTTAAAGTTGTCCAGTCTTAAGTATGGAAGGCAGTTGGAGATTTAAAAAAAAAAAAAAAAAAAAACCAAAAACAAACAAACAAATTGTCCAGTACCAAACTATTTTAAAAGTTTTGATGCTTGGTTATTTCATTACAAAAAGCAAAACTGTTAAAATCTTATCTGAACCAGTGAAGCTACACCACGAGCTTGCTGTGAAATGCTTACAGATATTTTCACTTCATTTTGCAGCTGTTTTCACAAAGATACGAGAAAATATATCATCATAAATATTAGCCACTTCTCTTCAGATTTTCAGACATTCATTTTTGTTTAGTTTTGTTTTTAAATGCATTTCCCTACTCTTGTAATTTATGTGAACAGCCAGGGAGAAGGTGAGCTGACTTATTTTCTGCTGTGTTAGACATTTGTGTTAAGCATTAGGAAGGCCCTTTTGTTTAAACTTGAGTCTAAATTTTAAGTCTTTTGTTTCACTAACAAAGTCTGTTAAACTCTTACATTTGCAGAAAACAAATCTTCAAAAAATATAAACAATTGCAACAGGACTTTGACTGGTAACTCAAAAGTAAGAATGGAGAGAACAAGAATTATTTTTGACCAAATTAAGCTATGTTAAGAGTTGTTTTGTTACAACTTAAAAGTTGGACAACATATTTGGTCCTCTCTCTTCAATCTTTCTATTGTCATCTTTGAGAGAATAACCTCAGGTAATTTTACACTTAAGGAATGATTGCCTGGAGTAATTTGGTTTGAAATAGCTTATTTTTGCTATCTGTAATACAATAACTTATTATAATAACATATATAAATAAAAGCTATTTAAATGCAAGTTGTAGGCTGCATTCAGTAAAGCCTTGAACATCTAAAACAATCATGCAAATGGGACCGTTGATGCTAAAAGATCATTAGGTGTGAGAATATAGGAATATAAATTTCTCCTTTAATGCCTAAAGTACTAACCTGTGCTTTGAGCTGCTTTTATGAGTCCTTTTTTTAAGGTGTCCCGTAGCCAAGGCTTCATCTGGAAATTTTCTTCTTCTCCTACTAAAGAGACGACCAAATTGGGAGCAGGTAGCTTCCATTTGTTGAGCATAACTTCGAATATAATTCCAGGATGAATAGTACACGGGACCTTAATAAACTTCAATAAACAAAAAATAATAATAATAGCACAGTAGGATACAGTATTTTTCATGGTGAATGCAAAGGTAAATGTATCAAAAATTAAATGTTTATCAGTACTCCTTGATTATTTGGGAACAAATTATGTGAGCGAGACCTGACAGGAGAACTAAGTAAACTAAGTACCAGGATTAATTTAGCAGGCTTCTGTAAAATTGTCATCTCATTAATCAGGTCAGTTCCATGGGTTCTGCTTTAAAGACTGATATAACATTCTCTCCTTTAATGTTGCTGCTCTTCTTTAACTGCCCTCAGTTCCTCAGCAGTTTAGCAAAGCCAAGAAATCTCTTTAGGCATTACTTGTTTCTGCACTAGCTGAAGTATTTGCCTGACTTCATGTAGGCAGCCCATTTCTTGCTGTGATCTTTTAGATTCTTATTGTGCTACCTCTTGCTATCTATTGCTTCTTCCTGTTCTACATATATTAGCGGAACAGGAGAGAAATTTGAGAGCCTTAAAATACCTCAACAGTATGTTTTAAAAGCTGAAATCCATAGTGATTGATTACTTGGCAGAAAGTGGTTAAAACAGGGAAATGATGCAAAATGAAGGAAGCTGGGCACGAGATTTTATTTTTTTTAAAGGGAAAAGGTGTGAGCAACTGTACCTGTAGCAGGTCTGTGCGAGTCAAGGGATTGAGTTCTCTTTGTTAATAGGTCTCATTTTAAATTACACTAGTATTCATGAAGGTATGGTCCCTTCTTTGATTTCAGCGTGGTGTCTAGCCCTGTGGTATATTGATCCTCACTGTTACAATCTCTACCTTCAATGCTAAGCAAGTAACAGCTGAACAACAGCAACAGTGTAAAAGGGTTAAAAGTCTTCCATACTGTACCTTTCCACGTTTCTTTCCAGAAGCTGTGAAGTCGATTTCTCCTATGCAATATGGCAGTTCTCTTTTGAAAGCTTCCTCTTTGTCGCTGCTGCAGAGCTTGGTTTCAATTTCCTCCATTGAATTTCTAAGTTGATCACCAGGTTGTTCACTGAAATGATTGGAGAACTGGAAAAGAAGTTGATTAAACTGAAGAGGCCACAAAATCCACAAACTCATATCTCGTTGAGTAGTTAACTATTTTACTATTTTAGTATTATGCTTAAATTGGAGGCAATTGTGTTGGATGTATGTACAGGAGGAGGCAGATTCCATACCAAAGCTTTGTAACTTAAGTTGTAAAGAGGCATGGAGGAGTAAGACATCTTGAGTCTCAGCATGTAGAAAGCTGAGTTACAAGGTACAAAATCCCACAATTTGTCCAAAGTCACGTGTGATGTCTTGGAGTCCAAAAGTAAACCTTCTACAAATTCTGCAAGAGAAAAAGAGGTGCCTTGGCCACAAACTATTGCAAGCAATGGTTGAGCTGTGTCAGTGAGTGTCTGAGTCACAGTTTGTTGATGTTATGTATCATGCTACTAGACTGATATTATCCAACATGAACACTAAATAACTAAGCGATGGCATTGTATTCACCTGAAGGTTACCGAGGAGAGTTTTGCTGTCTATCTGCTCTAGGGATAGGATATTTATTCATAAGCCAAAGTATCTAAGATCAGACTGTACTTAACAGCATGCAGTTCAGAAAGGGATGTGGCTTTGTCTATATGTGGCTACAGGAATGATAGCAAGTAATCCATCCTAGAGCAAAGGTCATATGACAGCAGTTGTTCTTCTGCATTACATGATACTGGAAGAAGTCCTCTTGCTTTCCCTACATTTCCCCCCAAAGTCCAGTTTGACTGGACTGATATATTATGATTTGAAAAATACCGGTTTCAACCTGTCTGCCTTGTTTCTTTTCAAAAACAAAAGCAATGAAATAGCTCTCTCCCCCTGCCCTTTGTCTTCACCTACTTATTCAGTACATTATGTTTAAAAAAAAATCCTTGTGATAGTAAGTCAGAAATGGTAATCAATCCTGCATTAATGAGACCGTATTCATAAAATCTTTATTTCCTGGTCAAAGAGACTTGCTGTCGACTTTAAAAGTAGGTCAAGCTAGCAAATCTCTTGTGTGTCTGTTAGGATGCTCCAGCAGAGGGAGCAAGCCCTCCAGCTGTTCCCTTGGCCTGACAAGTCTGGGAAGCCTGTATCAGGGCTGCCTCACTACTGCAGTCTCTGTATTCTTTTCTGTTTTCCATGAAAAAGTTGTTTGGAGTTGCCCTTTTCTCAGATCTTCCCCTGAAAAGTGGTTATGGACCCCCTCATGATTTCAGTTTTTCCTTTTCAATTATAAACCACATCTTCCCCTCCCCACCCCTCAATTTTTGGACATAGATCCCTGCTTTAAAGATATCGCTCTCATTCTTCTCCCTGACAGCACGCTAGTTGCTTTTTGAGAGAAGGAAGTGTTTGTTCTGAAAACCAGAATATCGGACTTTTCTGGGTAAGAGTCTTACCTAGAAGACCTTTCAGGTTATCGGTAGTGGTAGTCACAACAAAGTCCACCTTTTTTTTTTTTAAGTCTACTTGGTCACTGGAGATGCAGCTTTATCTCCAAAGATCATAGAAGACAGTACTCTGGGGAAAAAAATAGTTAATACAGAGTCATAACAAGACATTTTTAGCAATTCTGAAGTACAGAAATCACTTCCTGGAACTTGCTGACAGAACAAAGGGTTTGATTAGAAACGAGTATTCAGGACTGAATTCATGGGGTACATTTAGTCACTATTCATCGCTGTCCTAGATAGCACGCACATATCTGTAACTGCACCCAGGCAATGAACTCAGAACAGATTTACAAAGCAATCTGACCGTTAATTTGGCCTCTTGGTTAGACCCCAAGTTGTTAATTTTAAGTCTAGTACAAGATTCTAATTTACAAAATTTGACAATGTGGTTATCCATGATTTCTCTTTTGGAACAAAGCATAGAATTACTGAGCCTCATAAGGAATCTTCTTGTATTTGGATAATTAATTTTGCCAGAAACAGCATATCATTTGGTTTTTAGTTTAGCAACAAGTCCGGCTCTGGATGGTAGTAAACAACAGTGAAAGAGACAAAAAATAGATAAGATGCAGAAGCTTTGTTCATAAGCCTTTATAATAAAGACTGAAAAGTGAGGTAGAGACTTGCTGAGACTTGCAGTATGATTGTAGTAACATACAGGTGTAAATGTTCCACCCAATGGTGCTTATGGAGCAAGGAAATTTTGCTTTGGTGTTTAAAGTTGTGGGGAAGATTTTTAAAGGCTATTCTATAGATACTGTGCTAGTGGGAGAATAAAAAAAAAAAAAGTTCCTTACATTGAATATTGCAAAATCACCAGGAAATAAAAAATGCTGCGTAAGATTTGCAGCTTGGTTCTTGAGCATAAAGGCTGACCCATAGTAAAAGTTCACTTACTCTACAGTTGTTTCAGCTACTGCAGTGTAATCCCTCACTGTTACCGGCAGAATCATAGAACACGGCATGGGTTTGTTCAGTACTGCTCACCCCTCACTTTGCACTGCAGGGGAGCTTCACTATATGCTGATCAGTCAGCACAGAGATTTCATTCTGTCCCTAATATTTGAAAAAAAAATATATATATATATATTCAGAAGAGGACATAATCCAAGAGGAAATGACAGAGCTGACTGTTAAGCAAGCAGACATCTTGCCCATTGTCAATACACGGTTAGTTCCCTTTTGCTTATTAGACAACAAACTATGTAATATAATTACAGGTTTTTTGGAGTGCCTTTCTCCTGGGTTTAATTCTGTCTTATTCTGCTTGGTTTTGGCTTTCACATAAGTCTCTGTAGTGGTTTCAAGGGCTATTGCTTTGAGACTTGAAGCTGTATTAGATTGCAATTGTGTCAGGTCACAGCAATTGGGTCAAATCTTTCTGGTCAAAGTCATGATGTTCCAGTGAAGTCAGCTTAGCTATGGTCAGCTTGCATCACTGTAACATTACTGAGCATTAATTGTAAGGGTCTGGTATAAGCCCATGCCTTGGGAAAGAATAGACAGATGTCCAGAAACAGGAGCATAGTCCAAGTACTTTTGAATGAGAGGAAAGGTAGGGAAGGAAGCAAAGAAGAGACAAAGATTATAAGCTCAGCTGGGTGAAGAATCAATGGGGGATGAGCAGTACTTCAGCATTTTTTCCCATACCACATATTATTTTCTGTTGATCTTTTTTCTTAGAAAATTACAATTGATGTTTTTATCCTAACTTTTAAATTGTTTTGCCCTCCATTATCTGTGAGAATGCCACTCACTTAAAGGCACGCAACCGGAGATAGTTAAGTTGTGAAAAAAATGCCACAAAAATCTCACCCACTCCAATCTGTGCATTCATATTTTAAATATGCTTTGTGTGCACATGTATACATCGAGCAATGTTACTTTAGTTCTAGTTCAGACTTAAGTACAGATTTTCTATCTAGGCTGCAGCTAGGTATTAATTTTGTAGGTCAAATTCTGTCCTAGATGTTCCCGTTGACTATAAATACAAAACATCTATGGAAAGAACGTACCTCTAATGATTACCGGATTTGAAATATAACCTAGAAAACTATTTCTAACTAGCAAAGCAAGTTAAGACAATTATGAGGAAAAGACAATTGCCAGTTCCACCTACAGCTGGAAATGTGAGTCAATGTCATTTACACTGAGGATGGCCTGATTAAATCATTCCAGGTGTCAGCCAGTCTCATGAATCATTATTTCTTTAACCTCATAAATGGGAGGTGTTAGAATTGTACCAGTGTAAAATGAGTGCTTGTAACACTGGAGTTTGTGTGTTCTAATGCTCTTAGCCCTCCATTTTAGGCAGTCCTAACTTTTTATTTGGACATTCTAGATTTCTGGGATGTAGGAAATTGGCAGGTACAACTTCAAGGGGGTAATTGTTATGGTTGCAGGGAATCTCTATAAGAGGGATACTTATGGAGATTCTTCCTACGTACATCCCATTTTGGACTGTTCTCCCTCCTGTCTTTGCTTCCCTACTCTTCCTCTGTCATGCCTTCTCTCCCCTCGTCTCCTTTTCACTGCTGCTTCATTCCCACTTACCTCCAGTCTTCTGGAGGATCTTTGCAACCACTGTCACTACTACTTAGCCCACGGTGAATGTGCAGCTGTTACTCCATGTGTGGTAACAACAGGACAGATCACTCGTCCCCAGATGGATGACGAGATTGTGGGTCCTTATCATCCTTCCTTTGCTATGCTTATAGATGTTAACTAGGGAGTTGGGCTGTGTCCGTGATGGGAACAGAGGCCAAACTGGAGCCTTCCAAACACATCTTGTGAACATGAGCCCAGTGAATGGATGGCTTGACCTCAATTGTTGTCTTCAAATGTAATCGTTGGATTAAGAGAGTAGGCGTACGGTATTCGTTAGCTCTCAGACTTAACAGTAGTAAGAATTCTCCTTCATACCAGTATGCGGATCAGCAGACTGGGGCACACCCTGACTAAATCACTATTTGACTCCCCCACCTACTCAAGGAGTACATTTGAATATGCAGGTGAAATGATTAAATATAGTAATGCAGCTGGGCCAGTACTGCTGCTCAGCCACAAAGCCCCCTCTTAGCTTCAGTGGCAGATGGAGCAAATCCTTTTTTTTTGTTTATGCATTTTAGAGGAAGTTTTTGTGGAACAAAAAACTGTGCCAATTACCTGTGCAGTTCATCAGTGCAGGATAAGCTAGCAATCCCAAAGAAAAGTGAATTTTAACTATTGATGAGAAAAAGAGAGGGCTCACAGTAACAATGCAAGTGAGGAATGAGGGGGAAACTGCAACAGAGACAAATACAATGAACTTTATGTGAGCAGGAATGTTCAGCTTCCCATGTGCATGATGGGATACAGTTGGCTAAACTTCAGTCCTATAGGAAAGGACCTAAATGTGTCAGGCAAGACAAGCAAAAGTGAGAAATGCCACGGTGTTCTTGCAAGAGAGAAATACCATGTATGGCGATATCAACAGGAGAGCCTGTGAGAAATCTGAAGTCACTCAACTGTCCATCAGAACAGCTTCAGCTGTATTGTTGTTTGGTTTGGAGTGCCAGGCTTGAGAAGAGTTACAGAGAAGCTGGAGAAGGTTTGAGCAGGAGCAACAAGAATGAATAGGGACTTCACTTAAAAAAAAATAAAATAAAATCGAACAAATTAGAGTTGCATAACCAAAAGTATAGAAGGGGAGGGATAAAGGGAGCGTAACAGCTTGTCAGGACAAAAAGATGGTAGGAAAGATGTGGTCTTAGTACTTATAGCTAGTATAGAAAGTAATGGGCTCAAGGTAATAATGGTAACATGGCTGTCTGGGGATAAAATAACAGTGTTCAGAGAAAGATTTCCCTGGAAAGTATGAAAACCCTTATACCAGTGGTTAGGGAGCTGGTAAAGCAGTCAGGCCACGGTCCTTGACTGTGATGGGTTCTGTATGTTGTGACCCAAAGAACGTGACCTTAACCTGCGTGTCATTGCAACCCTAAGAGCTGCATGTGTTTGTGGCTCTGATCATTGAGATGCATATATGCTTATGTAACTTTAATAATGGAAATGTTCCTATTGACTGTAGCGCAAGCACTCACTCAAGGAAAGATTGCACCAGTGAGTTTACTGGGTCAGTGCCAGCAAAAGAGTAATTCAATTATTTGCTTCCAGTGATAGCCATATTTTCTACTCCTGTCTTGAACTGAAACATAATAAATATGCAGAACAAAGGAGCAGGGGAACAGAATAAAGAAAACCAGAGAAGTGAAGAGCAAAGAATGCAAAATTCATATTCAAGGAAGTCTTTCAGCATGTGCTCTGAAGATGAATTGGTAGAATCTAATTGGTGTGTATGTTTAAGTGTGAAGAAACAAGAATAGTATTTCAATCAAGGGTAAATGTAATGGAGAAGGGGGATGTAAGACAAGACTGATTAGAAGCCGGGAGGAAAAAAAAATCTGATCATGGCTGTGGAAATATAAATACATAACATGTGAGACCTTTATAGAGACTTTCCTTAGGGAAAATAAATGCATACATATGGGAGAGACTGATGTATATGTGTGTATATGCAATTTTACACATTATCTAGCTTACATTTACATTGCAGCTTTGGAAAATGTTTGTCAGGAATTAGCACATTCAAATTCTGGAAACAATGCAAGAAATGTTTCTGCGTCACAGCATACAAACTAGGATCATCTACTACGATTGCCAAGGAATTGCCAAATCATGAAGGCCTAGGGATGGCCCTGCTTGTGCAGGTGAATTGGACCAGATGACCTCCAGAGGTCCCATCCAACCACAGCCATCCTGTGACTCTGAAATGTACCATTAAAAATTGTAACCAGCTGTCCTGTGGGCTTTATCAAGTCTGTATCAAATAATTTTTTGAGAATTACATAAATAGAAAAAGGAAGCGAAAGAAATTTGACTTATAGCAAGTGCAATTATAATTGTAGTGTAGGACTCTTCTCTCGCTGTTGGACAGGAGGGCTAAGAAAAGCAGTTAAGTGCCAGAGGTGAAAGCTGGAGGGATGCAACAAGTACACAGAAAATAACTTACAGAAAGGTTTGTCTATAATTTAATTAGGACACAGATACAGAGCCTATACTGGGGGTTGACAGCAACTTTGGGAATATGTTCACTAACCATAGATTTTATGAGTGTGCAGACACAGGGTTAGGCCAGAGTAAATATTAACAGAAACAAGAAAATTGAAACAAAATGAGGTGAAGAAGTGAAGCACAGAAGTGACCTAATAAAATACAAGTTTGGGTTAGGTTTTCAGATACATTTATGTGAACTACCCCACTAGAAGCTTTCAAAAACAGTGTTAGTTTTGTTTCTAAGTGAGGCAGCTGTTTAAAGAATGTTATCTGAAGTAACTTGTCTTTACTGAACATGTACGTAGTCAATAATCTGAACAAAATGTCAGAGGAGGAAAAAAATACTTAAAAATCAAGCGATACAAAGATGTGTGGGAAGACAGCCTGATTACTGAACCAGCACAGGTTTTGTTTTAACATGTGCTAGAGTATGTCTCTCAAGCCTGATTCTTCCTGTAACTGCCAAGGCATAAGGATGTGAGGAAAATCAAGTATTTGCAGGAGTCTTCCCATTAGTTTCTAGGAGTGTGACTTGTGGTTTGGACGGGGTTAGCACCAAGCCTTTAACAAATGAATGTGCAAAATGCTAATGCAAATATAGGTACTTTGTCTTTTTGTTTCTGTCTCCATCTGCTTAACATGGTAAAGAGCACCAGAGGCTATTTGAATAATGTACTTTTAGTGAGTTTGCAGAAATTTGCATATGGATGTCTGCCAGTAAATTTCATAGAAGTGGATTTATCTGGGGAGAAAACCAGAGAGGGTGGAGAGGCAATAAAAGGGAAATGAAGACATCAGGGAAGTAAATAATGGAAGGAGCAGATGGAATAGACTAGAGAAAACACACATCAATACTGCTCGATTTAAAATGAAGCGATTGGCTGTCCTTATATAGCACATTGTATAAAGGGCTGGGGGGAGCTTGATGCTAGTTTCAAATACTTCTGGCCCTTCACTGCTCTGTTCCCACAGCATGGCATGCCACTTTGAAGCTGTGCCAACATAACTCTTTGTGTGGCCTCACAGTGAATCTGAGTTCACATAAAAAGAACTAATTTTTGCCAGGTCATTTTTCAGCAAAATTGGTTCACTTATGCGTATACAGCATGACACGCAAACTCCTGAGAATAATGTATTGTGAATCCACAGTCGTAGTTCATGCTGGAAGAAAATGTAAGAATATGGGAATGGTTCTGATTCATAACAAATGCCTCGGAAAGGACAATATTCAGATAAGGCAGGCAAAATCATACACGAAAAACTTAGCTGAAGCTGGCATGTACATGGACACTTGACAAATGACTGCTATTGAAAGCAAAGGACACAATGTGTACTATTGAAAACAGAAGGATTAGAAAATAAAAAGGACCACTACTCAGGAACTGGAAAGGCTTGAAATAATCTACTGTGGCTTTGCTCAGATCAGCTAGTATTTTTCATTCCTTAGATCTCTAGTACACTAGACTTGTAGAATTTTCAAAAACTCAGAGTTGTTTCTCTTGAGGCCAACATCTGACTTCATAAAGTCAGCCCTTAGCATTAAGCAAAGACCTAGTCTTTTACAAATTCTACTTTATAAGCTATGCTAAAATAATCTTTACCTTATTTCAAGGTTGTTGTGTGTACAATAAGAGTGTGCAATTTCATGCTTGCAGCCATACATTCTTTTTTGAAAAATGCGATTGTGGAGGGGGGTGGGGAGGAAGGAGGGCAACCAAACCTACATGTTGTTTCCCTGTGTGAGTGCTTTCATCATCACCTATTTATAAGAGTTTATTCAGTGCTTTAGGCAAATTTTGTAAGCTTGAAAGGGAAGTATATTCAAAACGTAGAATTTGTTTTGCATAAACCATATGCAAGGTGTACTTTGAGAATTCCATGCCTTATGAAAATAATTTATTCTGTTTTGTTTCTTAAATACAACAAAACTGTAGACACAATTTTTCTTTTAACATTTTGAACTTGGTGCACTGTGCAAAAATGTTAATGACAAAATTGTTATTTTCCTGTTCAAGTTTTCTCCTTGATAAGACGTGAATCCCTCTCTATCTTTTCAGTTAGCTAAAACACTGAAGTTGCATTTGGATATGATTGTTCGTTTCAGGAGGGCTTGAGCTTTAGAACCTAAGTGCTGCACACTTTGAAATCACACTCACTGAAGGCACCAAGATGTATTTTTACAACCTTTCCTAGAAATTTGGATCTCTCGCAACTCTTATAAGCCCTGGCAGCCTCAACTTTAAAATATATGCCTGTCATCCACTACAATGAAGCCTGTCCTTTTTTTTTTTTCTTATTGATAGTATTTATTTTTAACTCAGGGTGGCAGCAAACTATAGCCAATTTGCTCTTTGGCTGTCTTTCTTAGATTTCTTTTCAGATAGATATAGATCAGGTCCAAATGAATAAGGAGATTATAAAACTGCAAAGCACAGAAGAGAGTGTCTGAAGGTGGATGAAAATGGTTGACCCAGGGCAGTTAAGGATGGCTTCAGTGTACAGGAGAAAGATAGACCTCACTTAGGTGTTTGTGATACTTGAGAATATCTGTGACTACAGTCCCTGCCAGCAGATTAGCAAGAGGCACGTGCTGGCAGGCACAGGGATTCCAGCTCTGTTGAACTTTGTCTGTATTAAAAGTCCCCATTTTTCCCCCATATCTATATTCTTTCCCGATGTCTGTAACGGTTCTGCTGGCAGGTGTACTCACAGCAGTACCCAGTTATAATCACCAGGTAGATATTCAAATGCAGTGAACTCTGTGCTTAACAGAGGTTAACGTGCTGTAGGAGAGAAATAAAATAGTAGATGCTTCCCTTCACTTGATCTTTATACACATACAAAGTGTTACCTCATTTAGTTTTCTTCCTGCTTGCAGGGTCTGGTTTTCATTGAGATGAAAGGTGGATATCAAGGAAAAAAGAATGCTTAAGCCCAAACAAACAAAAAAACCATAAACAACTGTCCTGTCTAAAAGTTTGCTACATAGCAAGTTGTCTGAACCAATTTGTACATCAGAGATTAATTTTACTCTTCTCAGATGACTGTAAATGAGCAATATCCAACTGTAGGTTTCTTCTCTTGGATAGTGATTTTCTTTCTTTGTATTTTATCAAGGTCTGCTTAAATTCATGGTCAAACTAGCCAACAAGACCATTAAACTATATAAACTTACTGGGTCCTCTAGAAATACCTCTTCCACTTCAATAGCCAAAGTTTCTGAGATATATTACACTGGGAGAGCAGGAGTCAGTTTAGTTTTGTCCTGAAAAGAGCAATTATTGAGCAAACTTGCTATTACAGAAGATGGTGGTTTGTTTTTTTTTTTCATTCTTGCATTTCTGCAGTGTATGATACATTGTTAGGGGGTAGTGTTTGTGGTGGTTTGCTTGTTTTTTAAATACCTGTAGATCTAAAGCACTGTGATGGGGAAAAAGAAAAAAGAATCCAAAACACTATCAATCCAGTTTCTATAGATGGATCTCTGCAGAGAAATGTATAGATGCTTGGGTACAGTAAAGAGATGCCATTGCTTTAAGGCCCTGTTTTATTATAGTAGCAATGTAGCTATAGATTTCAAATAACGTTATGCAGGAACAAGTTCTGTAGTGCTCCAATATATTACAACTTTAACTGGACGTTACATTTGCCATAAATATGGCAGGCTCTCATCTGAACAATGGGCTAACTAATATGTTACAGATAAAAGGGATGATGAATTCTTTATCTGTCACAAAAAGAGGTTTAAAAAAAAAACCAGTTACAAGTAAACTGTATGATCAAGGTACAGCAAAATGCCCCAAATAATTAAATAAAAATAGAAATATGCATATATGGTGTACTGTATGGTGTTGCCTAGGTTTCCTCAGGCAAGCAGATACAAGCTTACATCAGCTGTCCTGTCAAATAAGCTTCTGATTCCAGGAAGGAATCATAATCAGGAACGATTTGATATTTGGTGCTAGATCCATAAGCCGTCTCCTCACAGGTTATGCCACAGCGTGAGCCTATGCAGCGAGGAAGAGCTTAGATTAGCACTTCAGTAGTTACTATGTTGTTGGATACTCATGTTTGAAATATAACAGAATTCGTATTAATATTTCTGCTATAAAGTTGGATTATAACTCTAGCTAGGGTAAAGTTTCTGTAGTCGTGAAAACATGGATCTACATATATAGAAGATTTGACAATGCTATTTATCTTTGTATAAGAAATGAAAAAAATAGATGCACATGCAAATTTGAATTAATTATAGGATGCAAGTACAGAAAAGCTTAAGAAGCCACTTTCTCACTTGCCACAAGTCTCATAAAAATAGCTAAGACCTAGAACTCTAATTGTTATTAGGAACAGAAGTGCAGATTTAAAATGTAGCTGTTGGAACTCTTAACTTCTACAATTACTGTTGATGTGCTCTGTCCTACTCAATGTTGGTTATGGCTGATTTGCCCAGAGAAGCTGTGGATGACCCATTCCTGGAAGTGTTCAAGGCAAGGTTGGATGGGGCTTTTAGCAACCTGGTCTAGTGAGAGATGTCACAGAATCATCTAGGTTGGAAGAGACCTCCAAGATCACCTAGTCCAACCTCTGACCTGACACTAACAAGTCCTCCACTAAACTGTATCACTAAGCTCTAAATCTAAACGTCTTTTAAAGACCTCCAGGGATGGCGACTCAACCACTTCCCTGGGCAGCCTATTCCAATGCCTCACAACCCTTTCAGTAAAGAAGTTCTTCCTAATATCCAACCTAAACCTCCCCTGGCGCAACTTTAGCCCATTCCACCTCATCCTGTCACCAGGCACATGGGAGAACAGCCTCGCTACAACCTCCTTTAAGGTACCTATAGAGTGTGATAAGGTCGCCCCTGAGCCTTCTCTTTTCCAGACTGAACAATCGTAGCTCCCTCAGCCGCTCCTCGTAAGACTTGTTCTCCAGACTCCTCACCAGCTTCGTTGCCCTTCTCTGGACTTGCTCGAGCACCTCCATGTCCTTCTTGTAGCGAGGGGCCCGAAACTGAACACACTACTCCAGGTGCGGCCTCACCTGAGCCGAGTACAGGGGGACAATCACTTCCCTAGACCTGCTGGCCACACTGTTTCTTATACAAGCCAGGATGCTGTTGGCCTTCTTGGCCACCTGAGCACACTGCTGGCTCATATTCAGCCGACTATCAACCAATACTCCCAGGTCCTTCTCTGCCAGGCAGCTTTCTAACCACTCATCTCTCAGCCTGTAGCACTGCTTGGGGTTGTTGTGCCCCAGCTGCAGGACCCGGCACTTGGCCTTCTTGAACTTCATACAGTTGGCCTCAGCCCATCGGTCCAGCCTATCCAGATCCTCCTGCATAGCCTTCCTACCCTCGAGCAGATCGACACACGCACCTAACTTGATGTTGTCTGCAAACTTACTGAGGGTGCACTCGATCCCCTCATCCAGATCATCGATAAAGATATTAAAGAGAACTGGCCCTAGTACTGAGCCCTGGGGAACTCCACTAGTGACTGGCCTCCAACAGGATTTAACTCCATTCACCATGACTCTTCAGGCCCAGCTACCCAGCCAGTTTCTAACCCAACGAAGTGTAAGCCAGTCCAAGCCAAGAGCAGCCAGTTTCTTGAGGAGAATGCTGTGGGAAACGGTGTCAAAAGCCTTACTGAAGTCAAGGTAGATCACATCCACAGCCTTTCCCTCATCCACCAAGTGTATCACTTTGTCATAGAAGGAAATCGGGTTTGTCAAGCAGGACATGCCTTTCATAAACCCATGCTGACTGGGCCTGATCGTCTGCTTGCCTTGCAAGTGCTGCGTGATGACAATCTAGATAATCTGCTCCATGAGCTTCCCTGGCACTGAGGTCAAACTAACAAGCCTATAGTTTCCCAGGTCTACCTTCCGGCCCTTCTTGTAGATGGGCGTCACATTTGCTAGCTGCCAGTCGACTGGGACCTCCCCTGACAGCCAGTACTGCTGATAAATGATGGAAAGCGGCTTGGCCAGTTCTTCTGCCAGTTCTCTCAGCACCCTTGGGTGGATCCCATCTGGCCCCATCCACTTGCGTACATCTAAGTGCTGTAGCAGGTCGACAACCATTTCCTCGTGGATTGTGAGGGGCATAGTCTGCTCCCCATCCCCTTCCACCAGCTCAGGGTACTTGGTATGTAGAGAACAACTGGTCTTGCTGCTAAAGACTGAGACAAAAAAGGCATTAAGCACCTCAGCCTTTTCCTCATCTCTTGTCACTAAGTTTCCCCCCACATCCAGTAAAGGATGAAGATTCTCCTTAGTCCTCTGCCCATGGCAGGTTTGTGTGTGTAATTAAATGATCTTTAAGGTCCCTTCCAACCCAAACCATACTATGATTCTATGGTTACAATACTGATTTAAAAAAAAAGCATAGTGTAAAATGCAGAATAATATTCAACGTAAAACTGAAGCAGTCTACATATTCATCTGGGGTGATCCTAATTAGCAGACAGTCAATTTATTTCTCCAAAGGTCTTAAAAAGTCTATTTTAAAGGTAAAAGACCTAGTGTTTTTAAAAATTGTGTACCTGATTTTAATTAGATGAGCAGTTCCCTTGAGCTACCTGCTAGAATCAAAAGAATTCCATGAAGTTAAAAAAAAAAAAAGAGGATGACTTTCACCTTTGTTTATTAATTCTTTTTTAGTTTACTGAGAGATCATGCTTTCCCAGATGAAGAGTTAACGAAGAACAAATTTAACCAAACTCTGGCCTGTCAACATTCCTGCCTGTGTTCCCTGTGATCCCGTCTGAATGCAGGGTCTTCACAGGCAGTTAACTGTGTTTTATCAGAAACCTTCATAAAAAGGGCTTTTTCTTACTAAACTCTGTTACCTAACATTCAGAAAACCAAGTCTGTCCTGCATGCAAGAGGAGAACTGAACAGCACAGTGCACAGATATGTTAGGTGTATGCTCATGCCCTAAGCTCATGGGGCTGGTAGAAGAATCCCATGGAGCAGAAACCTGCAGAGTAGGACAGCTGAAGGCATGGGTACACCTTTCTACTCTGCTGTCTCAGAAACAGCTGTAGAGTAGAAACCTGCCTACTGTACCAGTTCTGCAGTTTGTTATTATCAGACCAAAAACAGTAGCCAAGAATCAGGTAGATAAAAAGTCTGTGAAGATTTGGAGGCTTGTTCTTAGTGCAAGCTGAAATGTCTAAACAGTGGAGAGTGCAATAGTAAAACAGTGTTGAGGTCTAATTGCAGACCAAAATGAATACAGTATGTTTTTACACCAATAGTAGCTAACTTGCTTTCAAGTACTGAACAGAAAAACAACTGATGGAAAGTGATCTGGATCTTGGATGAAGAAAGACAACAACTAGATTGTGAAATTCCTAATGCAGAAAATCTGGAAGTTTTGCATGTATTTCACTAATCAAAAGGAGGAAAGAGTAGCAACGGCTATTTTAAGTCACTGCTGATTACTCACAGGTGATGAAGGGAAAATAAAATGTTAAGTAACTATCTCTTCTTAGCTGAATCACAATCATCTCTTTTCAAACTTTAAGAAAATCTGCCTTTCTCTCTCGGGGAGAGAGAATCGCTCTAAAGGCTCTAAGTAAATACTAGCAATGTACATAACAACTCTTACAGTGCCTATATAAATTATATAGTATAGCTAGTGATCCTACCTGCTGGCAGTTCTTTGCAGGAGGCATGACTCTCCATCTGTAAAGTTAAAGTCACACTGAGGTGGCTGTTGTTACCAACGCTATTTGATGCTGCTCCCTTTTTCTATGTGGAAAGAGGAAGATGTTACCACATTACCAGGCACACCTGGCCTCCCAAACTTACAACAGTGAAAGTAAACATTGCTAGTATACAATGATAACAACAGCTCTTCTCTGGGATGAAAATTAGCCCTGTCAAACACGGAGATGCAAATAACAAACATTTATCTGTAGCAGTAATGGGACATACAGTTACTAGAAACAGACAACCAGCAGCAATGTACTTTAGATGTGAATATAGTTTCTAAATTAGCTTTTCAAATGATTGCAATAGAATGAATGTTTAGTAGCTGCATCAGTAACTAACCCTCCTTTCTCATTGAAAGGAGTTACATGCCTCATACCTGCTTTCCCCATCTCTAAGAAATCATTAATAAACTTCCCAGAGTGCATGTATGCAGTCTAAGTGCTCTCTTAAAGATTTAGATTTCCAAACAAACACTGTCCATTTATCTTCACAGATAAGTTCAAGTTTTGTTGCACAGCATGTCAGCTTTAATTTTGTGTTCACTTAAGGGAATTATTCTGTATTTAGGGTGTGAATGTTGCATCATTGTGCTTTCTTAGGTAACTTGCCTTTGGGGCTTTCTTGATATACAACAGATCTCACTCAGTATGAATTATTGCAGTTCAGTTCACTATTGTGAAGCTAAGCTACTTTGAACAAGCCAAAGATATGCCCAACCTTTTCAGTTTTTTCATGATCGGTCATGTGTTTATGCAAATACCTTTTGTCCTTGACTACCAAAATAAGTGGTTGGAGTTCTACTTTATATATATATATATATATGTATATATAAAAGTATGTATATAAATGTATATTTGCTATTTCAGCATAAGTTGATATATCCATAAACATTCAGTGTCCTCAGTAGAGATTTCGCTATTTTCGCCTTAAATTCACCTTTCATCTGCAAGTCTGGTTTTCTTTGTGCTTTGTTTCTAAAACCTTCAGAAAACATCTCTGATATCCATTTCAGTTTGATTAGAATACAAAATGACCTAAAACCAGTCAGCTATCCAAATTCTACTTGTTCAAGAAAAGAGCAAATTTTGTTTCCCTCGTGCTGATCTGTAATTATTCTGGATTGCTCTAAAATTTCCTTTGTAGGTATATACTTGTCACTATTTTTGTTTTTTAAACCACCATTGTTTCTGTTAATGCTTATATTTCTAGGAATATAATTGTGTTAAATTCCATTACATCAGCCGTAGAAAGTCCTTTATCCTTGATCTTTGTTATAACGGTAACAGTTGCTTGAAGTATAAAAACCTGAAATTAAGTATGACCATAGTCAAGAAATGTTCTTGGAAATATTGTAATATGTTTCTGTGAACAAAATTGTAATATATGGTGTTGAAGGCACTGGCCTTTTTTGTCCAGATTTGACTGACTAAGGAGGAATACTAGGTCTGATACCAAACACTTCATGTACCAGGTAACTTGCAGATAGTAAGACCATCTCAGTCCCTTGTTGACTATTTTTTTTTTTTGCAAGCCTTGTCTTTGTAGAAGTCCTGTATGCTTTTTATATTCTTAAGTAGTGTTTAGGTTTGCCTGACAGAACATCACAGGTTTTTATTTTGTTTGTTTTTTGTTTTGTTTTCCCTTCTGCTCTAAGCGGATGTTTATTATTAGCGTATTTCTTAGAAAGTTTCATTACCTTTTTTGGAGAATTCTGGTAAGTCTTGGTGATTCTGACCAGTCGTTGCACCTGTGCATCCATTTCCCTTTCTGGTAGCTTTCCAGCTTGCATGTCAGTCTGCTAAGAGGGAAATAATGCTCGAGTAGGAATACTCATAACTTATTGTTGTCTTACGGATGTTTGAGACTGGAAGTTTTGTAAGCTTCTGAATGCATCTTTTGTACTGCAAATGCATGACACCATTTATTCTACCCTTGCAACTGGCTTGCTCGTTCTGCCAGTTTATGTGCAACGATTTATTATGTACAGTCCTTTGTCTTGGAAGGTGAAACCTCCATTTCAATATTCCTTGAATTGAACAGTTTTCTAACCTAGCATTTGAGTTTGAGTTTGCTGCGTTTTCAACAGAATTCCCCATTTCTCCTTCTTTGATTATTAACTCCAGGCACTGATGTGGTGACAGGTCATGTTTATATTTTCTTTGCATGGTGGTTGGTCTGTAACTTAAAAGATCAGTGTTATCACTTACAAGTAATTAGTTACATGTGGCTGATAAGTCAGGTTATGTCCATTTCTGTGTTCATGTGGTGAAGTTTCACAGAAAGAGCAAATACAGGGAAGAGGATGCATCTCTGTATGGTATTATCAGCAGTTAAAGCATCTATTGAAGTTTGTTTCCATTCAAAACGCATGAGGTCTTGATTTAAAATCATAATGTTGTTAGTTCTGTCTGCACACCGCAACATTTTACAGTGTTTCAGAGCATCCCTACCTTTGTAGTGACTAGTCTTGTTTCTCCTCTTCACCAGCAAATCTGGGTGCTTAATGTACAATGGCATTTATCATCAGAGCTACAAAGGAGGACAGTGCTATTATCCCATTTACAAGTTAAGAACCTCAGGCACAAATAAGAACAATGATACACCTTAGCTCACACGGGAAGTCTGTAGGAGAACTGGGGAGTGAACTCTGGTCATTCAAGTACAAAGTTAGAGACAGTAACTTTCCTCTTTGATAGTGGACTGAAAATACTTCCTTAAACTCAGCAATTACAGGAATTATGCATACAGTGCTCTCTTTGATAATTTCTTATTAAATTGCAAATCTGGGCAGTGTATCAAGTTAAAGTCCAATTTTTTATCCTTTTTTTTCCTTTTGCATTGATGACTACTCATTATCACTGAAAAGAGAGAACCTTTGTGACGTATTTGCAATTGCTTTCTTACTCTTCCTTGCTCTTTTAATTTTATAATGGCATTTCCAGAAATTCTTTCTGAGATTTTCCTGGTCCTGTATTTTATATTAAATTTAGATTGCATTGGTAAATCAGTATTTAACAGTTTATGTAATTCTGCTCTTCCCATCAAACTAAGTTATTAGTAATTTATTGTATTATTAACATGAGAGAGAATCATTTTACAAGTAGTGTAAAGAGATTCGTTGCTGCTACGCATAATAGTGGGATGGTAAAAACTGGATAGAGGGTTCCTTTATATTGAAAAGGCTCTGGAAAGACAGTACTGAAAAATTGTTACTGCCAGATTCCCGACTGCATCGAATTACCATATTATGACTCAGTTTATAGCAGATAAGTAAATGAGTAGTGTTTTGGTTTTATTGTGTTGAGAGAAGTCATTGAATCACCTTCTCTTTAGAGTATCAGGTCTCTTGTGTTCAAAAATAGGATCATTTCCTTCAGCTACTTTGTTCCATTTCTTCCCTAGATGAAAACATAACACTTAAATGCAGCAACAGAATTGATCATTAATGTGATTGTAATAAGGCAGCTTGTCCCACTGAGAACCAGCTAGCTTTGCAGTAGAAAGAGGCACACACATGCCTGTAGCCAATTAAGATTAACTGGGTGCAGCTGAAAGTGGAGACAGAGATACAGTAAGTAAAGAGCTCCTCAGATGAAAGATGAAAAAGGAGATAGAAGCTCCTATGAGCAGTGAAAGGGAGATCTAGAGAAGTAGCTTTCAGGGACTGTGCTCCTCTACCAGGTGGGAGGAGAAAGTAACTGCAAGTAGATGACACTAAGTTTTCAGTCTTTGAAGATGCTTTGGGGGTTATGAGGTGAACAGCTCTAGTTCTTGTTGAAGAACAAGAGGGGCTGGGATAGCAGTGCAAAGCAATGTTGCTTGAGATGTCATCTCTGCACAACTATATTCTAGTAGGTCTATACTTCTAGTGACCTTTCAATGCATTTTAACTACAACAATAGATAGACTCTAGCCTGGAGCTCACATGGAGATCAACTGTTAGTCACACAGCTATCTCCAGTCTAAAAGTCTAAACCCAAATCTCTTTCTCTTCTGCAAACTTTGTCTTTCCTTTGACCTATAAACTATAACCACATGTGTTGAGGTTCTAAAAAAAATGCTGGATTTTAAATGCCAGTTTACAAGACAGTATCTCTCTACTTAGAAATACATGTACTGTAAAATGAGCTTACAGGTCAGGTTATTCAATCAATTGCCATACCTGCACAGGACAGAGTGCTCAAGTAAGACTTACTGTGTCAAAGGACGTTCTGATCACCTCTCCTTTTCTTAAAATAAACCTGTAAAAGAAAAGAAAAAAAAAGATAGGAACCGTGGCAAGGTTGTGTAAGCTTGAAGGCAGTAACACATAATTTCCTAACTGTATGAAATAGCTTCCTTATTCTTAGTGTGCCGATTATTTTTCCTTTTTCATAACTTGCTGATTCTTTTCACTTTCAGTTTATTTAGAAGGATCAATTCTCACTATCAAGAAAGTATTGCTGTCTATTATCGGAACTATCTACAAAAATGAGACAAAACACCTGTAGCCTATTTAGTCAGGCCAGGTAAACTTGTTACTGTAGCCACTAGAGGGACCTCCAGGAATAGAATATACAAACATTTGCAAAGGCTATTTTGAAATATTAAGTGTCTTTAAAAAGAAGGGGAAAAAAAAAGCTTTGCAGGTCAATCACATTGTCATTTGATAATAATGAGCTCTGAAATAATAGGAAATGTGAATTAACTAATTATCTCATAGACTTCATCAAGAAAGCATCAAGAAAGTTCATTTATCCTGGTAGGATATGAGTTTGGAGGGTTCTTTCCTCTTCATGGAATTAGAGAGGTCAGAACATCTGCTTACAGAAGACTTGTTATTTAGCAGAAAAGTTGTGCGTTCTTCATTTGAGGGGTACACAGCAAATATAATTATGCTCTTTTCAGAGTTGCTGAGAAGAACTAGGATTTGGATGCGATACAGACAGCCTGCAATCTACAAGCTTAGTTTCTCAGTGGAAGGGATTTTAGCATAGCTTTCAATTTCTTTCAAATTTTAACAGCAGTTTAATAGCCTAATTAACAAATATTGGTGCCTCAGTATGTATGCACATGCTTACTAAACATAGCTATACTACCACTTGGATTATTGGATCTGTAGTTATCAGTCAGTCTGGGAGATGAGGGGGGTAGTCACATTCCCTTTTATACTTCTGCAGTACTATACAAGAAGTTGTGGTGTACTTAATGTACAAGATTTCGGGCTTTGCAGAGCACAAATGCAGTAAGCTTTATTTTTATCCTTCTACATGAAATCTTGCTAATGTAAGCAACTGTGCTCCCTAGACATTGAAGGTGATGACCCAAATACAAGAACTGCAATTAGCCCAATTAGCAAAAGGTCAAGGATGGGACTAGAATTTGGCATGAAATCACAAGTGGGGAAAAGGTCAAGAGAATTTTTGCAAGACCTTGTATTATGTCACATTGCATTGTTTGGCTTTATCTGTTGGAATGGTACTGGAGAAATGAAATCTCTTATTTGTGAGATGAAAACAACCTGAAATTCCAGTTCGGCAGAGCTGACTGTTGCATAGGTCTCCTGTGACCTATCCACTGAGTTTTATAGTTTGCATTTTGTTTGCATTGAGAGGTTACTTGCTGTGGAAAGGTGTAGTTGTGGGTGAAGAGATATTGCTGGTAACTTTTGTATTGTTCTGTTTTCTTTCTTTGGGGCATTAAAAAGCTATTTGGTGAATTGCTGTTTGAAAAATCTTTGTTTTTGCAATGGAATTTACCATTATTTTCCTTACCTTGCCTGTGTAAACCTTCCACTGAAGTTATTTAGTGAACTACCTGCAATTAAAGGTCAGTCAACTGCAGTTACACTTAGCTGGAAGACAGATAACACCTGACAAAGGTGGGTTGCCAAGTGGGCTCTGCTGAATAATGATTGTCTATCCATGTCATTTCATACATATGAAATAGGATATTATATTACAGATTAAAATGTTTGCAGGCAGGAAGTGTTCCTTGATCAGGAAGAGATTTAGTGATAACTAGTGATGTCTTTACTTGCTTCAGTTGCTAAAAGTGAAACTGCCTGAAATACCAACACATCCTCTTAGTAAACACAGGTCTCCCCGTAAGTAACTATGGAGTTACAGTTTGAGAGGATTTCAGAATTTCAAAAATTCAGTGAATTTATTTGGACCTCACTCAGCAGTGTTATTTGATCCTATTGGTCCTACTTTGTCCAACAAAGATAGGGTTATGACCCTGTCCGAGGAAGAGAATTTTCTCATGATGCAAGATGATGATGTAACGATCCCTTCATTTGAAGAATGGCATTAATCACTCAGCCCTTATATACCTTTGCATACGTAAGAATATGCATACTGTATCCTGTATGGCATTACATGAGTAATCAAATTCCTGCTGAGTCTCACATGCTTCTGAGATTATATCCTGTGTTCCTAAATGGTGAAAATAAATGGTGCAGAATTTTGTCAACCTTGTTAGTTTTCTCTTTTGCAATGATTCTCAGAAGAATAATTTTTCGGTTATGAAAATTACTGAATAATTAACCACATCAAAGAACCAGAAAGAATGGGGCAGCAAAGGCATTCTAAAAAATCACTTACACCTAGAAACTTTTAGTCAAACCTGCAACAATAGGTAGAAGAACAGTCTAATTCTGTAGGAAAAAAAAATAAAAATTTAATGACATGAAACAAAATTCCAATTGGATGGTATTGGCCTTTTGAATGAATATTCATTGGCAAGAATAATTACATCTTCCAAGTATTGCCCAGTCTGATTTGGGAGAGGCAGGGGGGAATGACACAACTTCTTTTTCTGTTGGAGACAACGAAATTAAATATTTTTGTAAATAGCAGAACTAATCCTGTGGACGAATAGGGCAAATATCAATTTTTTCACACTGATTGGTCCAATTTAAGTTGTAGACTAGTCAGCATTTTACCATGTGTATAACTAAATACACGAAACCAAAAAAAAAAAAAAAAGCTGTGTGCCATCAGTGTAAATATATGCTCAGATTCTTTCTTGAAACTGTTTTAGGATCTAAAACCTGAGCGCTGGTAGACAGTAACATTCTTTCCCAGAACAGCCCTGATGTGTTTCAAAAAGCTATGAAACAATGTAAATAGAGGTAATAAACGTAGACATAACCGTGCAGTAAGATAGCATTCAAACAGATAATATTAATCAGGATTGTCAACTGCAGGACTAGATAGTCTCCAGACTCCAGATATCTGGTGCGTGCTAGTATCTTCTGCAATGTTTCTTCTCTCTAGTAACCAGATTCCTAAACTTACTGCACCCGCAGTTAAAAATAACCTGGCACTGGAGAGAGAGGGAGAGAGAATTAGAAGCCAGTTTAAACTTTCTGAAGAGGAAGTCATCAGCTGTTTTCTGTCTGTCACATTTGTCTTGAGACTTATACAATAGCAGACTGCATGAGCACCTTTTAAAAGCATCCTTTTTTTGACAGCGATTAGTCTTTTTACGAAGTCATTCATTAATGTGGACACTGACTTACAACTGAACAACTGCTGACCTCTTAGGATGCTCCTACTTTGTTCATTCTTATCTAGAGGAAGAAAAGGTGGTTTTGTCTTTCCAAGTCCTGCTCCATCAGTAAATAGTGAATTTGCCACTGAGGCAAATTCAGTATTTCAAAAGAGACAGGCTATATTGTCCAGTTTTCTGGAAGTGATTTAGTGAGGGTATGGGGGACAGTCTGCCCAACAAGTAGGCTGCTAATGCTTAAGGATGAACACCTCCTGCATCTTTCTGTGTAGTGCTTGTCCTAATTACCAGCACTGTATTGTGGTGCTTTTTAATTGAATGACAAAGGCACCTTCCCTAGACGTTCTTATTCCAGTACTTCGTGATGGTTCTACTGTTGAATCAGAGAAAGCCTGGACAGCAGTGGTTAATAGATGTTTATTTTGCAGGTAGAGTAATGACACAGTAGCTGTGCATGTTCCTGATCAAGGAAGCTGGAATAAATTCACCTGAAGGAAAAACTGAGCTGAACTAACCTGAGGATTCTCCCTAGCCATACAGCTAGGTGACCACAAAGCACTAGGGGAGAAGGATAAAGCAGTTACTGTGCTTTATTGTATTTTTATCTTAATGGTCAGACTTTTGGGGCATACTGCAGTTTCAGATGATTTACACTGTCCATATCTGGAGTTTCTACTGGTATGCTATCTAAGTTGTTTGACTAGCAATGCCTGTCATTAGGGAAAATCTGCTGTATGTATACGTAAGAAGCACAAATGCATTTAAGAGCCTGTTAGAAAGACTTTGCTTAAATTTAAAACCTAAAGTTAAGCTGGTATAAAAGTATACCACTTGTATATTTAATAAATTGTGATCAATTTACAAGAACGGTAAATAAGATTACTTAGGCATCCAGTGAAAGATGTGTATAGGTATTCAGAAAAATGTTCTCAATTGTAACTTATTTAGTGAATGAAAACATGTATATCTCCCCACTGAAACGGCTGAGCCACAGTCTTTCCAAGTGTTCAAAAATGAAGCAAATTCTTTTCTCTCTTTATACTTTCCTTACCTCTTCTTTGAATCCATAAGTTCACTTGTTCGACATATCACTATGCTTTCAAGCTTTTCTTTGTGTCAGAGGTCTAAGTACTTATGTTTTGTAGGTTTTAATATGAGTATCTTTAAGTAATGACATGCTCCTGTGAACAGATTTATTTTAAATTAAGATAGAGAATATTTCGAAAGCTACTGGCATACAGTCATTGCTGTATGAAAGTATTTAAACAATCTAGGATTCCATTCTCAGTTCAGAACTAAGTTGCTTTTACCTACATTGCTGGCTGTTTTAAAAACAATCTACTGATCGAACTGTGGCCCCTCAAGGCAATGGAATGCAACAAGGGATTTGCTCTAATTCAAGAAAAGTAATCTGAAAATTAAGATGAAAACAACTTCTTCCTCTCTTTGAAGAAAGTTTTTTAACCTGTCCCCCTCTGTAGCTGCGCAGAAATGGGGGAATTTGTATTTAAAAAACAAACCAAACCACCCCCCAAAATAATCTAACAGTAAGCAGGAGGATTTCCGAACATGAGTATGATTAATATCAAGACATGGGTACTTATGAGGGGGGAAAAATGGGAATTGTCATTACTATGTTAACAGCATTCATCTTTAAAATGTTTCAAATTATAATACAGTTTTGGTGATACAATATATAATAATTATTCCCCGGAGTCTCATAATGAATTAGTCATCTATATGACACTTGTATTTAAGCATGCAATTGATTTCAGATATGCCAGACAGATGCTTTATCATTCAGTAAAATGAACTAGATAGAAATCATATAATAAATTTTTTTTTAATATATAAAAATTAACTTCATCAATCAGTACACACTGAAAAATGTAGATTTTGATGAATTCCTTGACTCCAGGGAAAAGATGTTCATATATAGCCTAAATATTCATTTTAAACATTATCAAATTGAAGATTCCTTCATTTCTGATGATTATTTGAAAAATTAAGTCAGCACCAAAACAAAATATTATGAAAGTATTTAGGACATGAGAAATGAAGTAGTGAGCTACGGAGCTTTTCGTGTTCTGCATTGAAGACGTTATTGAAATAAACTTTGTCCATTTTGAACAGTTTCTCATTGAACAGAGTAAAAATTAGTTACTAATTTTCTTCCCTACATAGCTATTTAGCTCTAACTTTTGTCTTGAAAGGAAATTGTATGTAACAAAACCCTCTATTATCCTGTGTTCAGATACATTGGATTTTTCTATTCTGTTTTGTTAATCAACAGATAAATAACAACACAATGCCATAATATTTTAAAAGATTTTGGAAACAGTTTATGAAGAACATAATCTGAATGCCTCTTGTTTTGTCGAACTATGAAAATTATTTTGCACCTGGCTCTAGGATAAGGTCCTGAATAATACAGACAATATGTCAGTCTTTAAAGTAGAACACTTGCATAAAGAAACACATTTGTTAACTTTAATACTGTGATTTTATAAGGCCAGTCCTCAAACAGTGAGCCTTCAAGCGTAACAATGACATTCTTTCTTCCGTTAGTCATTTTTCTTGCATACTTACTGCAAGAACAGCAAATGATTTCTGAATATCTTCTAAGCAAACGACTAACAATCTGACTTGAAGAGTCACACAGATGTTTCTTTTTGGTGCCAAATATATTGTAATCTGAGGTGAGCAAAGTCATTGTCAGTGGGTTTCCTCTGTGGTCAGAACAGACATGGTGTCTTTACCAAGAAGCAGAGCTTTTTCTGAAGCACTAATAAGATCTTTGAGCTTTTACTCGGGAACAAATCAAATGTTCTCTTCTAGACTGGAAGCCAGATACTAGAAATGGACTAAATTGCAGGCAAGAAACTGAAGAGTCCTTGTTTAGGGGTACACGTTGGGCTGGTCTTTCCTTGGTTCCCTGTATCCCATGGTCAAGGTTGAAGCGCAGGAATAATTCCTGACCTTCGAGGTTTTATCTTCCCATTCAGGCATTAAAGCCACAAAGAAACTGCAGTCACTGGATATGGAAAAGGCAGTTGCAGTTTATAATAAAATAGATTTTCCCTATGTGATTTCTATGTAGAACTTCCTTCTTAAAATGCTTGATGCACACCTGTCTTCACAGTTCCCGAGGACAGAGAAGACCAGTTAGCTGTAATTTGGATCTATTTTGATCAAATGCATGAAGAGTTTCCTCTGTTGTGCTGTTTTTATTAACTTTGTTCTTCTTGCTCTGATTGAGGGGGGAAAGCCTTTTGTTGGTTTAAAAACAAGTTTTGCAAATTCTTTTTTTTTTTTAATACTTCTGTTTTTGCATTCCTAACAAGGGGTCAGATTCTTCACATATATAAATTAGTGCTTTATAAAGAGCCTACAGTCTTGCTTATTTACACTAGTGAAGGATCTTGCCCAGTTCGCCTACCATGTGTGCAGCTTGACATTTGAATGGAACTACAATTAGCAGGCTTGTTTGTGTTTAACTTTATTTAGCACCTTATCTTCCTGCAACATTCTTGTCCCATACCAGCGTATCAACCATGAACTCAACATAGCTCTTACTAGTTCTGTTCTATTTTGGGCTAGAAGAAAGAAGAAAAAAAGAAAAAAAAAAAATCACAGCACTCCAGATCAGAGAGAACCTTCTTTACCTCTGGGAATAGAAATTGTTAACTAATTGTTACAGCAAAGACTTTTACTACTATAACGAATTAACTCACATTGCTGTTAAGTCTTAACTCACTCCAATGCACAGGAAAGTCATCCAAGCCCTCAGAACAGCATGATATTAATTGCTAAAGATATGTACCCTTCTACAGAAACACAATGCTTTGGTTTAGTGTTGGTGAGAGACTCAGCTTGCAGGTGAGGCAATTCTGCAGAACTGTGCTTACTGTTCTATAGCTTGCCTAATTACTCAGCTGTTTGCTCCCTTGTATCACAGTAACATCTAAGAGTGCAAGGCCTGGTGGCCTGACCCTTACTCTTGTTACTTGTATTAAGAAAGCCCCCTGGCAGATGCTAGGTCGAGTCATGTTCAAGTTTGGGACTTTTCTCCTTCCCAGTGCTGAAATTCTGCAAAAAGGGATGAGGCCCTGGAGACTCTGGTGTTTCTAACTGAGGGGTAAGGGGGCACATTCTGGCTCACGTCACTGTGACAGGCCTGTGAAACCCTTTCTGGAGCATGTTGTCCCACAGGGGCTAGGTGGATTGGCAGCAACCCCAACCGGGCGAGGAGAGCTTGGCAGCCACCTTCCTGATCTTTACCATCACCTCCTTCAGTGCATTGGGCCTCCTGAAAGGAGGATGCCACCTCCGCCCAGCGCTGTCCCCGAGGAGAGAAGCAGATGAAGCAGATCAGCACCGATGAGAGGGGAGAAGGGAGCAGGGGCAGCCCGGGAGGCGCGGGGCGGCCCGCATGAGGTAACGCCAGCTCGCGTCCCCGGGCAGCCGCCGCGCGGCGCCTCCCGCCGGACAGCCCTGGGGCTGCAGGCGGGGCGGGGACGGGCCGGAGCTGGGCTTCCCCTCACCTTTCCCGGCCGGGAGCCGCCCCCGAAAGGGCCGGGCCAGCGGCGGCGGGAGGACGCCCGGAGCTGGCCCGCGGCTCCCCGGAGCAGCGCGGCTCCGGCACTGCCTCAGTCATGTCCTCCAGCTCCCCTCCGGGCGAGAAGAAAAGCCGCAGCCTGGGCCGGCTGTCGCTGCCCAGGAAGGGCAGCATGACGCCCGGTAAGAAGCCCTCGTCGCTAGAGCTGGCCGAGAGCACCCCGAACGCCCACTACGCTCCGCTCCCTGACGGCCAGGGCGGGCAGCAGCCGGCGGGCAGCAGCCCGGTGCCCTCCCGGGAGCGGCCGCCGCGGCTGAGGAGCGAGGTGGTGGTAGTGAGCGCCGACAGCCCGCGGCCCCCCGTCAGCCTCGACCCCCGCGTCTCCATCTACAGCCTCCGCAAGCCGCTGCTGAGCCGCAGCAACATCCAGGGCAGGGTCTACAACTTCTTGGAGCGGCCCACGGGCTGGAAGTGCTTCGTCTACCACTTCACCGTGTGAGTACCCGACCCGCCTGCTCCTCCCGGGGGCTGTTAGCAGGGGTTTTCCTCTCACAGCTGACGCTGCCCGGTGTGGAAATCGGAGCTCTGGGCTTCCAGGAGGCGTCTGCGGGTGCCCCCTTTCCGCCTCCTCACGGCGGCCGGCGCCCCTCACGGCGCTCCGCCGGCCGGACTGAGCCTCTCGCAGGTGCAGTTTAAGAAATCGACCCGGCTTCCTGTCACGCTTTTGTCTACTAAATGTATAACAACCCTAAAAAGTGCCCTGCTGCTGAGGAAGTTTCTCTTGCATTAGGAAAAAGCACTGTATTTCAGCTCAGGTGTGGTCGTTAGGTAGAACAGGTGCTGGCTTCAACAGCCCCTCATGCCCCTCACACCTCAACCTTGGAAAGTTATCTTGGGAGTTGAAATAATTTTTTTATTCCAAGTATGAAAATGAAGCTGGTAATAGCATAATCACTTGGGGTTTTTAGTCATTTTTAGTGCAATCTCTCCTGGTACAGCACTGGATAGGTGTGTTACTGGTATTGCAGTTGTGCTGGAGGGAGACAAGGGACAGGTGTGCTGAGGTGACGCTCCTCTCCCTTCCCTTTATTTTATTGCTCTTCCTCCTTTTATTGCTCTAACTCCTTGTTCTATTGGGTATGAATGCCCCTGCTGTTATTTTTAGACAGGAAGGAGGATGACATTTGGAGGATGTTTAGAGCTGCTTTGCTGCAAACAAGTTAGAAACCGTTTTGAGTGTTATATTCTCCATGGACCACTGTGTCCACCCTGAGCCAGCAAGCAGCAGGTCTGTCGTTCACAGGGATCTCAGCAAGTAAATCCATGTGAAATTGGTGCTTTTTAATCTAGGTGTTGTGGAAGGTTTGCATGGCCCTCAAGCAGCTTGCGTATCTTAAATGTAGGGAATGAGGTCTGGCAGAATGGTGATACTTGGTTAGGTCTGTTTATTGTATGCATACACACTCCTCTGTAGTAAACACACATTTACTACAACAACTAGAGGCAAAGGCATTTTATGGGCTAAATCTGAAGACCAAAGACTTTGTTAAAATTCAATTTTTAATGTTCCAATCATTGATTGGATTGGTTCTGATTTTAAAATCTAACTCTAAGTGATCACTATTTTTAAAGTAAATTGAGGATCGTGTGTTATTTTCCACATTTCAGGATTCTGGAGTGAGGTAAGTGGTACCAACTTGATTTCAGTGGAGGGAAACCGGCTGTAGTCAGAATGTAAGTGGGAGATGACTGTGCAGCTAGTAAGATAATAGTGGGCTCCACTCTGTTGAATGTTTTGATAATGCCATTAGATGACAAAACAACTAATGGCCATAATTACAAAACATCTAATAGTTGTGGGTGAACAACGTAAAACACTTTCAGGAATAGGAGAATCCCTAATTGATGATTTAATTGGTGATTTAAGCAGCCATCTACTATGGTATTCAACCTTTTTCAGATGTCTCAAATAACATGTAGAACGGACAGTAAACCATGTTGAATATAATATCTAATCTTTAAATGTTAACTCAGTGGTCTTAGGGGGGAAAAAATCCTGAAAGAAACTGTTGGATCCATTTATCTACCTAAGAATCTAGCCTTAATTTTAAATGTTGTATATATACAGCGTGTCATTGCCTGTCTCTCCCCCACTATGCTCCTGTCTGTGGTGTGAGCACTAGTCCCAGTGTTTCCGCTCTTTCCATGAGCTCTTCCGATGCAATGGTGAATGATAGTGGTAGTAAATATACTCAAGCCTCTTACTAAGCATTGTGCATATTCCTTGTCTTAGGACTCTAAAGAAACAGAAGGGAATACTACTACCCTGGTGTGTTTCTTGCAAGGCAATCTGCAAGTACAGTCTTTGCATTTTAGGCAGCTCAACTCAGATTTCCCCCAGTAGAGGGAATTGAGTTTGTACCATCCTCAGTCATTCCAACATCTTCATATTTCTGGGGTAGACAAGCCTGGATTTCCTTGTGTGCTAGTAATGTTTTAGGTTACTGGTCTTTGGTCCATACCCCTCTAGCTCTCTCTTTCTTTCTGAGCTCCCAAAGCAAGTTCCTGGGATGCTTGCTTTCTACTGGACAAAGGAATGCTCTCTGAGTTCTGTCCCTGCCAGCCAGATGCCAAGTATTAGTAGCTTAATAATTGTTACAATGCGAAAGCTTGGTGTTAAAAGTAACGGACAAAGCAAACAGTTGTTCTGATCCAGGGAAGCCATTGTATCTCAACCTGTACTCTGGAGGAGGTGGGGAACCTGATTTTTAAAAAATAAAAAAAATAAAAAATAAAAACAGAGAAGAATTGACAGAACAGATTTTCCTTGGTTTTATCTTATAATCTTTAGAAAAGCAAAGTTGAATGCTGAGCTTTAGTCCACAGAATCTGTGTTGGTATGTTTATTTCATATAGTTTAGATTTCTGTATGGTTTAGGTATGTGGTGGAGCCCTCCATGCACCTGCTGATCCAAAGAATGGAGTCCTGTTATGCACAGCCACAGAGGGTTTCTGTACTAGGTCAGGCCAATGACCTGTTTACTTGTGAATTATTTCTTTCTTAAGGGGGCTGAAATACCTCTTCCAAGGGGCAAAATGTGTGTGTTTTTGTTTTGTTTTCCCTCTTGTTGATGTCTTTAATCTCACAGGTTAATGGGATATTACAGTCACTGATTAAATCAACTGAACTCTGCAAAGGTCTCTTCTGATATTTGACTTATTTGCCCAGACCAAAGAGGAGAAATATCTCGAGTGAGCAGAATAAGAAATTATTTTTTGTACTTCATTTCTACTAGATTTTGATAAGCTATTAAAATAGTTTCTAGGGGAAGAAGGAATGGAGAAATGGCTGTTAATTTACCACTCAAAAAAAAAAAAAAAAACTTAAAAATACTAGTGGAGATGATGGAAACTTTTCTTTTAGCTACATGATATTGTATGGAAGTTCATTTAAGTAGATGAAGTATGTAGTGTGTGTATATGCTTAATTCTACCCAGAATTAAGATTAAGAGCTGAATATTTACATGGATAGCTTCTGCAGATACAACTGGTGGCTGTTTGGAAACTTGGATTTTTTGCATGTCAGAGCTTGCCTTGTGGCACGGTTGTGTTTGTGGCGATGTCCAGCCAGAGCCACCAAACCCCTACCTGCCACAGGTGAGGAAGTCAGTGAGTGCCACTGTTCTCAATGACCTTTGGAGCTAGGGCATCTTATCACTCTTATCTTAGTAGCACACCTTGAGATACTGGCTTTGAGAGGTGAAATGGTCTGTGGTGGTAGCTAATCACATTTTCAGGCAATGTGAAGAGAGGTAATGGGGCAAAGGGAGCTTAAATTCTGTCCTCGTAGTGGCCTGCTGGAATCCTGAGACTGTTTCTGTGTTGGAAGTGGTTGTAAAGCAGAAACCTTCAGATCTTTTTAATAAAGAAGAAGAAAACAGATTTAAGCACATGAGAGAAGATCCTCTTTAAACAGTTTAAACAGTTTCACCCTCTTTAAACAGTTTAAATCAAACATCTTGATGTGTTTGAAGAAACTTTAGTTATGAGCTTTCTGGTGATTTCTCTAGTCTTCTGTGTGGCAAATAACTTCTGGCAATATGTGCTGAGTGTTGACTTCCTGTGCTCTTTGAAGTGTTGGCCATTATCAGAGAGAACAACTCACAAATAGATGGACCATTGGTCTGTTCATGTATGGCAGCTTTTTTGTTGCCATGCAAGATAATCGTCTTCTATCTTATCTTTGCACTGATGTATGTACCCTGTTCAATTTACTTTGCCTTTGTATATGTTAGGCTTAATCAGCTGTGATTGTGATTGAATTTTCTTTGAATCCCAAGGTGTTTACATAAGCCCGGACTGGCTGGCGGTTCGGATTTGGGAGACTGGTCTCCAGAAGCAGACGACAACTCAGAAGTGTGGCTGTGTGTGTACACGTGCAAAGATAAGAAACAGGGGTAGATAGAATATTCCAGTTGCATGTGTATCGGGACTTACAGTAATTGATTATCAAAGCTAATGAAGTGTTTACATAAATGTGTTAGCATACAGTGCTGCGAGGAAGAAACATAACTCCAGCCGAAAATCCCATTTTTGTCATGTTTCCTAATGTACTGCAAGAACATTGGTTCATACTCTGTGTGTAAACTCTTGATGAGTGAAAAAGACCCGTAAAATAATCAGTGTGTGCCCACACAAGAATATAAGTTTTTAGGTTGAGTGAGTAAGCTGAGTAAAAGAAGGGGCTAAACATAAAAAAATAGTACATTTTGAACGTGGACACTGGGGTGTTTAGAAAATGTTGTGACTTGAAGACAGACTTCCAGATTATTACCTCTGTTTTAAAAAGGGGAGTCAAATCCTCCAAAATAAGAACGGCTTTTCTAAGCATAAGAAAGAAGAATTTGATCACAGTCACGTTCTTTCTGCTACACTCAAATGGAGGAAGACCCAGGTGTAGCTTTTTTTTCCTTGTCAAGACTGAATTAGTTTAGTTGAAGTCAAATCGGCCCCCTCATTTTGGTGCGGTTGATAGAGAGGCTGTTCCTTGTCATGTGGAGGTTGATGTGAATGAACGTTTATTTTTTATGACTTTGTGTCACCTTTGTGAACAGTCTTCAGTATCTGCACTACTGGAACCCAGAACTCCCTTCCCCTCAAGCCAGATACAGTTGTAATAACAGAAATCTGCTGCTTTGTCACTTGATGTTTTCAAGAGCATGGTGTGTTACAGCTGTGCAGGGGCTTATGTAGATCTTGGAGGTCACACCTGTGCTTAAGGAATGTAACTGGGAAAAATGAAGTGGAAGCAAGGTGATACTTGTAGCTTCTTCCTGCCCTACCCCACAGTCTAGTGGTTTGGTTTGCAGCAGGGCAGACATAGTGCTCTGTGTCTATCAATATTTCTGGTAATGTTTTTGTGTGAAATAAAAGGGATTGGAAAGCCTTTTATTACCTATAAAGGAGGAGAAAGGAGGCAAGAGCTTTTGCCTGGTTTGTTATCTTAACTGGCTGTACGCATAAGACAGTTAAGAGTTGCTGTTGCAGGGTCAACCCTGTTGCCAGTCAGCCATTTACTGACATTTTGGGTCTTGGGCAGATTTCTGTTACAAGGCTATGACATTTCTTCTCATGTTGGGTATCTACCATGGTACTGGAGAAGCAGCAGTCCAGTAAAAGGGTATGATCAGCACCAGTTATACCTTTGGTATCCTATCTAAAATGGCCAGTTCTACAGCACAAGTCTTCAAGCGAGTTGAAAAGTTTCAGTCAGTTGTATTTTAAAGCTTATTAGATGAACAGAGCATGATAATTTCATGCTGTGTGAACACAGTGACAGCTGTAAAATAAATTATTTTTGTTCAGCGCAGGTGTTGTGGAGAAAGAAGGAACTTACAGGCTTTGCACCCTCCTTCCCTGCTGTGTGCCACAGTGCAGGCCCTCAGCTACAACGTTGAATGAAGGTGTTTCTCTGGGACTTGTGTGCTGGAGGCAGTATTTGGGCTGGCTGTGTACTACTTTCCTCTCTTGCCTCGTGCCATGCTTCCCTGTCTGTAACTTGTCTGAAGTCTCGCTTATTTTCCAAGGGCTGTCCTGTGACTGAAAGAATTCTGAGTCTGTACCAAGAAGATCTTAGGAGTGACAGCTTAGCTACAGGTCAGAAGGAGCTCCCGTTTTCCTCTCCCAGAGGGACAGTAGAAGTTATAAGGATAAGAGATGCAGGTAGTAGACTGCATAACTGACTAAAAATTGTGTGTGTGTGGTATCCAAGTTAACTTAGTAATTGATTGTCATCAGAAAAGAAAGCAGAAACCAGATCCTCTTGATGTCACCCACTAGTAGTTACTGCCTGGAAGTCACTAAAACCACTAAAGACTAAGCCACTGTCTTTTCATCATTTGTCACATTAAACGATTGTTGTGTGTGACAGTGCGTTTTGAATATCAAAGGGGGGAAGAAAGTGCAAAGCTGCCGATCTTCTAATTAAAATGTCTTTGAAAGGCACACCGTATCTTTAGTAATAACTAAGAAAAATCCGTTTCTGTTTTGAACTGCATAACACCACATGGGCGGTTACTTGGCCTTGTCACCTTGAGCTGTGGTCTGCAGGCAGACACAGAAGCTGTGAGGCGAGGGAGTTCTCTGGGGACCAACATGACTGTCATTTGTACTGTTGTTTAGGTTTTTGAGTAACTGATGGAAATGGGAAGCTGTAAACTCCTGAATGCTAATGCTTACTGAAGACCAAGTTGTCTGTGATGGAGAAACAACTCTGCAGAATGCATACGTAAAAGTTACAAATTTATAAATTTGGGTAGGCTTTCTTGTAGGTAGGCCTTCTTCTCTCTTTTCCAATATAACATTCCAAGTCCTCCGCTGGAGTTTGTTTTCCTCCAGGAAAAAAATTATTCTAGCTTTAAAAGTTGCATGTGAATGATCTTAGGAAAACCAGTAGGTGCAGTATTCACATTTCTGTATCTGTCAAATGGTTGGTTGGGCGATTCTGGCACACTTCCTTGTCCTGGCTCTTCAAGTGCCAGGAAAAAAAACATGCAAGGCTGTGTAGATAGGCCTCTTTCAAAACCTTCATTGCAGTTGAATCAAGGCTAGAGTTGAGATTCAATTGAAATGAACTAATTAGGCTTAGCTCCAAATGCCTGAGCAGTGGATGTATTACAAACAACAGTGCCAACATATGCTGTCAGAGACTATGCACAGGCGCAGCGATTTGCTGACTTTAAACTCAGCAGTACCTCATTAATTTTGTGTGTTAATAGGTTGTTGAATGTGCTCTGGTGACTGAAAACAAAAGCTGTGCACACTTGCTTATTCAGTTCCAGATGGAAACTACTGTCTTGTGGGGGGCAAGGTGTTTTCTCCTGCTGCCAAGAGGTCCAACACAAGTTTCAAATATGTTGGAAAGTTGCCAGTGGCAAATAAACCTGATGGGAAGGCTGAGTTACAGGGGCTGGGAAGAAGGATGTGTAGTGAGTGTTTTTTGTAAGGTAGTGGCTCTCCTCATGCAGTCATGCTTCATCTGGCATAATGGCCTGAGAACCATTATAATGCCAGTAATGGTAATGAGAGAGCATGTTTGCATGCTTCTACCATGGTAGTAGCTACCTCCTACCTACACAGAGAGAGAACCTTGTAATGGGGGACTGTTCTCTGCTTTGGTAGTCAAATTCACATTTACTGTTGTTTTTTAGACACTGACTTAAAGATGTTCTATGGAAAGCTCTGAAGCTTCTCTAAATCTTTCTTTGGCCACTGGCTTTTGCACACCTGGAGGACTGGAGAGCTGCTTGGTGTGAACTCTTTACGTGTGTCTGGCATGATCAATTTTTGAGGGCACGTGGATTTTCACCTTCCTCTTTTCCACTCTTCGTACTACAGATCAGCCGTCTGAGCTGTTTGCTGTATTCAAGGAGCTGAACAGATCTAAGACAAATCAAGTGCAGGGTTTCTGCATCCTTTTCATTTTCGTCTGCAAGTACTGATCCTGATCTTTGAGTTTCCTATTAGTGTTTTCAATAGGAATATGTCTTGTGCATGTTTTGCTGATGCCAGTAGACTCATGCCATTTTACAATGTTGTCGTATTTGATACAGAAAACTGAAAGGTCTTACTTTTAACTGTAAAATAACTATTTTGTGTGTGCGTCTTTTTCTGCTGGGGTTATTTAAAAAGTAAATGCTTTGTTACATAGCTTCACTTGTGCTTACTTCAAATGATATATACATCATTCTTAGTAAACTAGGATCTTAAAAGGGTATAAAGTATTTATCTTTGTTTATCCTAACAGGTTATGCTCTTCTTTATCATCTATTAGCTTTGCTCTGACTAACTCTTTTAAAAAAAAAAAAAGTGCATTTTCTCTTGCAGTAATAGGAGTGTATAATGCATTTGTTGAAGTAATGTCTGTTCTGATTGTGCAAGAAACAATCATCACACATTTAATTTCACTGTGCAAATAGGTATTTGCTTTCCAGGGGGACCAACTAGTAATGATAAAGGAAGGACCAACTAGTAAAGACAGAAAACTGTATGTGCACACATCTCACAAATTAGGGCTATTAAAAGGACTTGTCAGATGTGAATAGTAGGGTATGTAGAACTCCTGATAAAAATTAGTGTATGTAAAATAACTTTATTTTTTTCTGAAAGCAATAAGCATCTTATAGTGTTAGTGCTGTATGAACTTTTACTTTGTGCATGTGGCTGTTATCTCTGGTCTGTGGTAAGTATGTTAAATTGCAGAATTCATATACACAACCACAGGTGAGAGGGTGAGAAAAATTGGGTTATAGATTTCAAATCCAGTGAAGTCACTGGATATAAAACTCTGAAGTCACTGGTCTCTTCTGCAAACGTGCTCCCTGAAGTCTTGGGGATGCATTCAATTTTTTTCACATTTTTATAACAGCATTTTTTCCTTCTGGTGTTAATATTGCATATTTTTTTGTGGATAGGAAAGCAAAATTGGGTCATAGTTTGAGAACAGAATGTAAATCACGATAGGAAGTTTCCATCAGGTGACTTCCCTGTAAGCTCTCCAAAGATATGAAGTTTAATAGCAGAGGCATGGTGCTGGTGGCAAAGATCAAGGCTTTCCTTGTTCTCGTACGACCAAGGCTGCAGGCTGTGGTGAAGGCATCTTCCTTGTGCAAAGAAAGCAGTTGCCTTCCCAAGGGTATTTTTGTTTCTGCAATAGCTATCCCTTTCCCAGCAAAACAACTTTTTCCTAAATAGATCTGCTGGGATTATTCAATCTGTTAGTTATTCAGTACTGTCTAGAAGACACTGAAATGTGTTCAAACCTGACAATGAGTGAATAAATAAGTGCATTGCTTTATCCGTAGTGTGAGTAAACTGCATGTGATTATGTGCTGTTATCTTATCAGTGACCCAGAAAGTATTGATAATGCATTATCTTGGCACTTCATACAAAATAAACCTGTACACTTGGTGTTTTCTCTATCAACAGGTCATCCAGCATCCTAGTGCTAAACGGTCCCAGCTCCCTGTTTCAGCTGTATATAAAGTCTGACAGTCAGTGAGCTGTGAGCAGTCCTGTTGTATACCTTCGTTGTTCTGTTCATTCAAGACAGCTCTTTGTAGCTTTTAGTTGCTGTTATGACATGATCTTATTTGGTTAACTCTGTATTCTAACCGTAAAAATGAGGAAAATGCTACGAGAATGGTGAGGATGAAAGCAAGGCCTTCAGATTTTGTTAATGCAAGACTGTAGCTGTACTGTCTTAATTTTAGCCCTCGGACATGTCAGTTGCTTGTTGCACTTGGTGAAATTATCTTATGTGATTATCTTGATGACTTCTGTGGCAGTCTCTTTTTGTGGCCTCAGTGTAGCAGCTTCACTTGTCAGTTTTCACTGCAGGGAGTGAGACTGAGAAATTGAGCAGGCTGTGGGAAAATGTGATGAAGACCGTAATCTCTGTAGAAATTTTGAGTGGATAGTGTCTGTGAGAGTGAAGGGACATCAGTGTACTGATTAATAAAGTAGCGTAGATAACATTCAAGCAGGTTTTGTTACTAGCTGTTGGCTTCTGCTGAGGCAGTCTCCTTTTTCTGAGAAAAGCTTGATATCAAAATCCTTCCTCTTCAAGCAGTGTTCATTTCAGTCAGCCTCTGTGTGGTCTGTGCCTGTCGTTATTGAAAGGCTATATGCAAACTGCCATCTGATTGTTCTCTTGAGAGATTCTGCTGGAAAACAGCAACTAATCCAGCTATTTCTAAGTGCTCAGGGGAAACCAGTTTATTCCTTTATACAACTTATGTTAGCAGTCAGCATGGATTTGGCAAAGTGCAATAATTTGTCAATTTGACTTCAGGCTGTGATGGAATAAAAGGACTTGAGGCTAGGGGAGAAGTAGATATCATATACCTTTTATCAGACTCTTAATACTGCCCTTGTTTACGTATGAGAATGGTTTTCTGGTGGAATTGGCTCTTTACAGATAGGAAATAGAAATTGAGAGTAATGTACTTCTACAAATGTGTGTATCAACTGAAAAAAATTGTCCTGGGGAGAATAAGAGCCCCCAAGAGTTAGAAAGCATGATATCATAACCTGAAGAAAGATGTCTTACTGTAAAGAACAGCAGGAGAAGAGTGTAAGGTGGGTGACTTCAAAAAAAAATCCCTCCAAAAATTAGGTGAAACATAATGGTCTTTATAGCACAATCTGGATTTCTCCTTTAAGGTGAAACTGTCTCAGGGAAGGGATGGTGCTGCAAAGAATTGCATTTTGTGGGAAGGCAGTAGCCTTCCTGGAAGGCTTTAAGCGAAGGCTAGACAAATATTTCTCAGGGTTCATCTAGGCATAGTTGGTCCTGTCCAGGACTCTGCGTTCATACTGGAAAGGAATATGTCCAGGTACTGGGGGTCAGACAATTTCTTCACCTAGTGGCATTTGAGTTCCCGTGCGTTTGGCACAAGTGTGTAACATGGTGGCTTGATGCTCCAGCCGTTCTGTTTCTACCTCTGATGTACGTTTGCACCTTTCAGCCAACTTCAATCCAAAACTCCCTTTCGTTTTTTGGGGAAGGTGTTTAACACGCCTTCATCTCTGCTGTTGATGACATCTCTGTAGGTATTCTTCTGGCCCCTGTGATAGCCAAATTCCTTTGATGCTGGGGACTTTAGGATACACAAGGAACATGTGCTATTTGGGTGCTTCCATTGTTGATCCCACCTATGCACTTGCAGTAAGATGGAGTCAACTTCTGAGACTTCAGTGTTGTGGTAACAAGAACAGGTCCTTTCCCATCCAGTTTGTTCCATCTTGCTACTGAAACCAGCAAAGATCTCTGGGATAAACTGTTGTGCATCAGAAATGTTTAGTTGAATATACCATGTCTGAATTTACAGGCTAATTTAGCAACTAGCAGCTCATGGGGATCTAGCTGATTGTGGGTGGGTTGCTTTTCTCATATAGCTAAGAAAAGTGACAGTTGTGTCAGGGTTTCATAGGATATGTCTCCTTTCAGTACTCTCTTGGCATCTTAATCGTTAGGCAGTGACAGCCTTGTTGCTGAAGGAAATACCTTGCATGCTTTGGGTGTTTTTTAGGAAGTGGATCTGTACCTTCGTCCCACTATGGGGACATCTCGAGAGCATCTTGCATGTTAGAACTAACCTCCACCCAGCAGCATGCATGAAGTTGGGTCTGAATTGTTCACTACTGCTTTCTACTTTGTTGTTGTTGTTAGTTTTGTTTTTCCATCTTAAAGTAGTTCCCCAGCTATTTGAGAACAGCCTAGTTTATTATCCTTGACAGCAATTCTCAGATGCCTGGATCTTGGCCAGAGTTGCCAGAAAGCATTTGCTATGCTTCTGTCATTTGCAGAGTGCACTCGTTCTCTTTCTCCTTTCCCTCCTCACCACGTTTCTGGTCTCTCTCCGTAATGAGAGGTAGACACCCACCTGGGTGTGCTGTTGGATAGGTTCTCCTGTGTCTTAGGGACAAGGAATTTTTTTGCAAGAACTTTCTGGTTTCAGCATGCAAGGAGGTGTCTACCCATCTAGGATCTTAACGGAGCTGAATGATCTCATCCACAAGTGACGGGTGACAGCTATGCCCTTGAAGATCAGTAAGAAGGGTATTCTATGTCTCAGCCTTTGAGCCTTGTTCTACCAGCGGATTGTTTTGAGTAGTGTGCTTTTGCTTCATGATGGTATGTGACTATTATTTTAAGGCTCTTTCGGGCTTTCTGTTTCCATGTCTGAGATATTAACAGTAGCAATTGTGCCTCTGAAAATCAGCTGGTTAATGGGATTGTCAACAGTGGCTCCCCAGCATCAAGAGTTGTGTCATAATAGGTGAACAGCTGACAGAATTGCCCTATCTCCTGCCCAGTCACCAGGATTAATTGATGTGGCCCTTGACTTGCCTTTCATTTTATCAATGAAATCCTTCTTAGGGAGAAGGCAGCAAAAATCTCATCCAGATACTTAATAAAAGAAAAATAAACCTGCTACTCCAGCTGAAGCATGCCAAAATAATTTTTGTTCTGGTTCTTTGCACATTTGGAGATTTAGCTGACAATAAGCTACATGATGCTCCAGTTCGTTTTTTTTATAATACATGCACCTAGGTGCTCTGAGTATTACCAAGTGCTTTGTGAAAACTTTGCAATGTAGATTGAGACCATCATTCTATATTTTCTATAAATGAGAATTTAAAGTATAAGATTATACCCAAGTTTTATCCATTGTGGTGATAGTTCAACTGATCCTAAAAATAAATTGCCATGCCTCCAGTTTGCTTTTATCAATGCTACCTCCTCTGTTAAAAATGATGTTATTAGCTCCTTATGTTTCAATTGCCACTTGCTTAGAAGAAAAATATATATCAATACAGCTTAATTTAAACTTGCTTACTTAATGATCCAAAACCCAGTAATAGGGAGCTTGAGCCAATCCATTAGCTGTGTTGTTTACTGGCTGCACCTGGCTTCTGTACAAATGCAGCTTCAGAAGGGCGGGGGGGGGGGGGGGGGAAGAAAGCCTTGATGTTAGAAAGATACAGCCACGTGTATCTGTGGCTCGCATAGTCCATAATTCCACCCTGCCAGCAAATGCAATGTGCTGGTGCTTCTGTCTGGTTGTTAAAATGAGGTGCTCTGGGTGTTCATTGGAATCTCTCAAACACCACATCTGTTTAAGCAGCCCTAGCTGTCATTGTTTGCACGGTGCCTTGCACACCTCCCAAAAGCTCTAATCCTGTGGTGTGCAGAAGAGACTTTGTCTTCTGCTAGATTTTAGCCACTGTGGCCATGGGAAAATTGTGCAAGTTTAGGACAGGAACTGCAGGCAGAAATTAAATCAAATGGGAGTAAAATGCTCCACAGGCAGTAAATTATTAACCAGGATAAAATTTGGCTGCACCACAGAGATTAGCACCTACCTTGTAAAATAACCAGAAGTACAGGGCCTGTCTTTTGAAGTGTTTTTCCTATATGGTTACGAGAGGCCACAGCAGTGAAAATAATTTCTTTGCTTTTCCCAGTTCTTCCATGTACTTAATGATACATGTAGGGAAGAATGAAGATTTTTTACAGGATAGCTGTAAGGAAAGTGTTGCTGTTGCAGTGCGAGGAAGATAAAATAGCCACGGGAAAGTCAGACAATCAAGGCTTTCATTCCTAAAGTGTAAATGCAATATCTTCACGTTAATGAGCTGAAATCAGTTAAATGCATGGAATGAAATGGAGAAAAATAGCCTGGCCATTAAGGAAGAAGGAATGCCTGTAAGCTTGCTCCTTCCTTGCAATTCCTCTCAAGTCAGCTTTGCTGGCAGCTTAATTTCACTTTGTTTACAGAAGAGGAGAGGAAAAGACAAGCTCTACCAACACCCTGTGGACCTGAATGAAGCAATGAGATTTACTGGCTGTAGCACTCTCCACTTTGTATCTCTAAGAAGTTTGATTCTAGTCCAGCTGGTTTTAAAAGATGTAAACGTCTCTGATGCTCTCTTAACCTGAAATGTGGATTATATTTGAGTTGTGACTGCTAGATCAGGCTGGATAAAGCTTTGGTAAGCAAGGAGGTAGAGGAACATATCTGCAAACCCTGTCCTCGTGACAACTGGCAGGACTTGATTTGGTTCTGGCACAAAAGCTGGATAGCCACAAGGGGCAGGAGTGAGCCTGTGCTAGCAAAGCCTCCAAGGGACAGGCCGGGGGACCAAAAGCTGTGTCTGCACCTGACTGAATAGACTCTGTCTTTAAACTCATGTGCTGAGGTACAGTGAAAGTACAAATAGGCAGCTGTTCTGTGCTCCTCCCGCTCTATTGCACTAGTGCTTTAGAGCAGTCTGCTTTCTGTACCCCAGAAGACGTTAATACAGTTAACAATGGGGGAGTGACCAACACCTGGTCACAGGTAAGGTTCCCTCCTTCATTGCTGGCCCACGAGTAAATGTGAAGTTGTAGGGTGCCTGCTCCAGCTGTAGTGACTGGTACAGACCAACTGCTCTCTTGGACTGGCGTCAAGTCTGAAGTTGTTATTGGCGTTGCTGCGGCTCTGTGAAATCACAGCGGTGTTTGGTTTAATGGGAAGTTGGCACCTCTCTGACAGGTGCTGGAATGTCCCAGTCTGTCCTTGGGGTGCTGTTGGCATCTTTTGCGGCAATAAACCCCCAGTCAACAGTCTTGATCACAGGCAAACACCAGCCAAGTGCACAAAAGCGCTTATCTCCTGTTAGGCCATGCATTTATAAAAAGCAAAGTCATAAAAACCTTCAGCGGCTGGCAATTCTAGAGCTTACTGTTAGAGTTGAAAAGGAGTCCTGAAGAACACAGGCTTCTTATCAATTTTAATTGCTAGGCAGTGGAGAGCTGCTGTTTGTTTAGCGTCATCTGGTATTAGCAACTCTGTTTTACGTTCTGTGTTGGCGATATGTTTCTGGCAAGCAATGGTCTGCTGAATTCAACAGAAATACTTCGTTTTCAGGAAGAGCTCAGGTTGCACAATTGAATTCAACAGGTAAAGAAATGTAAAATGGACTTGCAAGGGAAGATTGATTGGAGGTGCATAATGCAATGTTTAGATGTAGGGTTCTAGTTGTTTTTTTAACTTTATCTAGTTAAATATATTTTGCTAGGAAAGACCTGTTGCTACTTTATTGTAGTAACTTTGCATTGCTGCTGAAACCAAGTTCTGTATTACCTAATCATCCTAGATTACACTTCTAAATACTACATTAATGCTTATGCATTTATTTACAAACAAACTTTGGTAAAAGTTTGTTTGCTGTATGGTTCTCTATATATGCCACAGACTTAAGAAACCAAAATTCACACCCCCTTTAGGGAAATAGGCCAGATGTAAATTAACTATGAGCAATTGCACCTGCGTGTGTAGATGTTTTTGCTCCTGAGGGACATATTTAGTTTTTTTTGGAAGTCAGCTTGCTGGATTTGGACTGGCATCGAAGTCTATGTGAGTATGCAGCTGCAGCAGTAGAAACTGGTATATGTACAGGTTTTTGAAATACCAAACAAACATTTTAAATGCAGTTAAAAATATTCCTGAACTTCTTTGAAATAAAATAATAATTGGGTCTTAGTTTGAAAATTACTAGAACCACAGCTTTCAAAGAAGCTGGTATGAAAATGAAGTGTAACTTGATGGCAGCCACTGAGGAGGCAGATTGACAGCAGTTAGCTTATCAGGAGTAGCTGCAATGGAAGCCACTTCTCTGATCTCAGCAGTACCCCTTAAATAGCAGCTATGTCCCAGAGTAATCAGCATGGTATGTAGGTGGGATTTTCACACATGGCTGGGGAAGATATGTTGGAACCTCCCTCACTGACTTGAAATGAGAGCTGTGTTCCCTCAGTCTCTCCAGCAGCTTTGGAAGTCTTTAAATGAGGCTTAGCCAGAAATAAGCAGTTCTAGGAGCATGAGTGTGGCTAAAGCTCTTTGTGTTTAATGCTATATGCTTTCTGTTGAGATGGCCAAGGCAACTGGTCGTTTGCAGCTGTCATTTGCCAAAGACGTAGAGGAATTGAGGAAAGTGAAGAAATGGCCATAGCTGTCCTTGTAGCACCTCCCAAAAGTGATAACAAGTGCATCTTTATTTTGATGCCACGTATGAGAAGAGATGCTGTTACCTCTCCTATAAATTTATATGCCTCTTAATGTGCTCTTTCAAAGTCTGACATTTGAGGTAGCATGCAAACATAATTTCTCCATTTCCTTTCTTTGTATGTATATCTGTCTTCACTTGTAGTTCCTTCTTCTTTTTTCCTTCAGCATTTTTGTTTCTGATTTTGCATGTGTGTGTGCCTCACTTCTTAGGGCTCTCATAGAGTAGCTGTGTATTAGATTAGGAAAAAGCAGTAGGGAGAAGCTAGAGCAGTTGTTTACTTTGTTAAACTCTCCACATTTAAAGTGGAAGGAAACTGCTCTTCCTTGTGACTGCCAGTTGCCAGGATTTTTTTTTTCTCCTGCATGAGGAATTTGGTAGGTGAAACTGCCTTGCCTTATGAAATGCTGAACCACTGATGCCTCTTTAGTTAGCTTCTTATGAGGAGCACTTCTGCTGGAATAATGTATAGCCAAGTGATTGCTGGCTGGCTACCTGTGCCACTGCTTGCTTAAACAGAAGCAGGAGTTAGAAAGGAGCTATTTTCAAATGGTTACCAGTTCATCTGCTAGTTCAGAGTGCTCTGCAGCACTGCCATGCTGCCCCCTTGGCTTAAATGGATAGGAGAAGAGGAGATTAACAGGTTTGTATTTTTTCACTTCTCATCTGGATTCTTCAGACATTTCCTTGTATTTGTTAGTTGTTATTTTTCTGATACCAAATAGCAAATATTTACACTTTCGAGCGAAGTCTGTCTAAGCATTTACAATTCTAGCCAAGGAATGGATTTACATTTTTGTTTGAAGCAAGCAGTTCCTGTTACTCATAAAAACAGGAGTGGCTTTTTAATAAAGGTGCCGGATCTCTGCTGTGTAATTACTGTACGGGTAACCAGCACAGCAATTCTGTAGTGCTAACAGCTTGGCAACCAAATACTTTCCAAACTGCTTGTAAATTCTAGTGTCCAACTGAAGTCTGAAGAGCCAACTGTATCACTTACTACTTGCCCTGTTTATACATAGGAAAAATATCTAACTCTGAATGTGACGCAAATATCTACATATCCAACTGGGGACTTGCTGGGAGTTCACAAAATGCGTGCTTTGCAGAAGGTATGGTAGTCTTAGCTATGAATAGCTAGGTGTACAGTCTGAAGATGAGCTAGATGAATTTAGGCACCTTTTGAAAGGCACCAAGACTTTACCTTCCCAGGTCTCTTCTGGTATGAGATGGTCTGTAATCTGTTCTGAGCACAGTTGATCTACAGACACTTGTGAGGCTGCTATCATCAAACAAAAGCCATTGCATCTGTTCCTAATAAATGAGTATTCATTCAGAAAGTCCTCAAAGACACTTTGCTATTTGAGAAGCACTTTGATCTGCTTCCTGACTTCTTGACCTGCGTTCTTTCTATGTGGGCCTGCAGGTTTGGTCTGTGATTGTGAGATGTGTCTTAGGGAAAGCAAGAGGAGGTGGAAAGGCGCAGAGAGGTGCAAAAGGAAGACGGGACAGAGCTTTGTGTGATGCTGGCTAAAGCAGTGAAGTTGAACAGAAGTATGTTTTCAGTGTCAGGGTGAAGTTAACCAAACAGGAAGATTATTAAGTGTTGATATCTTTGAAGAGCACTTCAAGCTCTCTCAAAAGTTGTTACTCTTGTGCTACAAATTGGCCAGATAACAAGCTCTCCCCCAGTCCCTTACTGCAGTTTTTCCTGGTTCCTTTACCATCTTGATCTGTTTCCACAGCATGGAAAGCCTGTGTTAGTGTGTGGCTAGAGATTGAAGCAGCAGTGCAAAACCTTGGAAAACCTCCTTGGTATATGGTGAATGGAGTTTTACCTCACCTGAGGATGGCTGGCTGCTGCCTTATGTAATCCTTAAAGCTGTGACACCAGGTGTGTGACCAAGGCTTTTATGAATTCACAATTACCATGAAGTTCCCAAGCAGCTGGCAGGAACCATATCTCTAGTAAGTCTGAGGTTTCAGCAAATAATCAAACCTTAAAAATATATAGAAATGTAATATATCTATATATCAGACTTACCTGGGTAAGCGTATGGTTAAATTCTTGCTAGATGGTATAGAGTATCCTTAACTCAAGTTGAATTCAGTGCTCTAAATTTCTATGCTACCTCACAAACGTTGCACATGCAGACAATTTTCATCTAATTGCAGTGAAACTCTTCTTTATAAGACTGAAGAATCTTCTTCTTCCCTCCTCTCTCCATACACACTGGAAAGCATCCTCAGCCAAAGTACACTTTGCTGTCTGCGTCAGGCTGAACCTTAAAATCCAAAGGAATCTTTTTCCAAATTCTTGAGCTGCCTGAATCAGAACTGTAGTGCAACCTCATGGATTTTGTTGCAGAGACTTGGCCTGAGCTGCCTGTCAGTATAAGAACCAGGTAAGCACCTGTAGTGCTGCTGCCAGCTCCTCCTGTGTGAAAACAGGCTCTGAGACCCTGCGGGAACCTTTCCTTCACTTTGTTTGAAAGAAGATGCCCAGAAGCAAAAGAATGCAATGCGCTTCCTTTGGGGCCAAACAAAAATGTTTGGGGAACCCAGTGTGCATACTCTGTGCTGTGCGCTTGGAGAGAGATGTTTTCCAAATATTTTACTTGAGAATGTCTCAGCTGAGTCAAGGATCAGATCCAGAAATCTGCAGTACTCAAAGCTGTATCCGTTGTGATCCCCAGCATGATCAGGGACCAGGAAACCAGGCTGAGTAACAGTTTAGTTCCTGCTGTGCTTTTAGATGAACAAAACTTGAGGCAGTGATGACAATGAACTTCAGGTTATTTCAGACATGCATACATGCACACTGATGGCGATAACATACTGATGTCTGCTGACACCAGGTTGAGGACTTTGCAGCTTCTCATGCTGCCTGGCCAGCAAGAGGTCTGGGGTGCAGTGGGAGCTGGGAGGGGACAGAGCCAGGACAGCTGACCCAATGGGACCAAAGGGATGTCCCACACCACGGGGCATTTTGCTTGGCGATAAGACGGGGGGAGGTGGCTAGGGGTACACCACTGCTTGGGCACTGGCTGGGCACCAGTTGGCTGATGGTGAGCAATTGTGCTGTTTACTGCTTATTTTAATTCTTTTTTTTTTTTCCTTCTTAAACTCTCCTCATCTTAACCCACAAAGTCTCCCTTTTATATATTTTTTAAAAATCTTTATTTATTCTCTGCCCCATCTAACTCTGGGGGGAAATGAGCAAATGGCTATATGGTGCGTAGCTGTCTGCCTGGTTTAATCATACCACAACCCTATGTAACTTTTTTTTTTAATTAAAAAACAAAACACAACACAACATTAAACCAAAACAAAGGAAAACCAACCCCCAAATACTTGAAAATATTTTAGAAATAAAAAATCTACCCTCCCTGAAAACTTGCCTTTATATTTGCCACTCAGCATTACAGCTGATACAGGAAAGTACCTAAGTGTTATAATTACCACTGACTTCTCTAGTGTATATACTAAATAATTTAGAACGTTGTGATATTACCATGTGTTGATTTTTCTTGTCAGGTGGCACCGGGACTTGAAAAAATCATTAATGTTGTTGATTTAAATCTTGACAGTTACAACGCTGAAAGTTACCTGTCATTGTATAACCTTCAGGCTTAATTTATTTTTCCCATGGGGTGATGGGAAGCAGCTATGTTTGGATCTAGTTTCAGGGTCTACAATAGCTGAGGTGACAAAGTTGGAGGGAGGAGGAAAACCATTGAAGTAATCTAGGCTGAATAGCTATTGTTGTGTTTGCTTCGGATATTCAGAGCCAGAATATCCCAGTGAGTCTCTTGTGAAGATAGTCTTGCTGTCTGCAAGAACTGACTTAAAACGTTGAAAAGTATTTTTCTCCAAAGTAATGCAAGACCAGCGTTGAGAGGACTAAATTATGTTTGGCCAACATTTTATTCCCTTTTTTCAATGCCTGTTTTTCTTTTGGGGAAGGATAGTTTGAAAGAGAAAATGAAAAGCAAACAGAAATGGTAGCAGCCTGTGCCTCATGATCAGACCTCCCAGAACAGCGTGCTCCAAGCTCAAGAAATTGTCAGCTTTTTCCTACGTTACTGAAGCAAGTGACACTTGTAAAAGGAAGATTAATATAAAAAAAGGGCAAGAAAGCATCTTTCCCCCAAACTGTTTCATTTGATGACTGAAATTATAATCAACGTATATCTTAAGACTCCCCAAACCAGGCAAATTAAAAGAATAATTACCAAATAATGATTAATTAAAATCTGAGTTTAGAGTGAGAAACTTTAATTTTCAAAAGAAATGCATGCTAAGGATCACAAATTCAAAGGACAATTATTTAACAGCACGAATAAAGTGAAAAGTCATCCTTCAGTAGGTGACATGCATGTATGCATGTGTTCCTCTCTTTCAAGTACTTTGAGTATGCATTTGAAGTTATATTCTTTTATCTTTCAACTAATGAAGTAAAAACTACCACCAAAACAAAGAAAACAACAAAAAAAAAACCGTCCCCAGGAATGAGTAAAACTACAGAAACTTTGTGTATTTTTTGAATATATTTAGAACAATTTGTTGGAAGAACATGCGTTATCAAACCCTCATGGCTTCCTGAAAGAAGGTTAATGTTAAATGTTTTATTTCTAAGCCTGTCTTATTATTCAAGTCCATTGTTGTTACTTCTCAGCTGTGATGCCTAGAAGAGGACCTGCTGGCACCCAGACATCCCACTGTTCCCTAGCAAATAGTGTTGCTACCTTCTAGTCCTCTGCCTGACTCTCCTCTTTGCTTAGGCTGCTGAGATCTTCAGAGAAGGTGATCCGGGTGTGCTTTTAGGATGTTTAGTTCAGTGGGGTCCTTGCGCTTCCTCATGTCCCCTGTTGTTGCAAGTGATTCATAGTTTATAAGTTTTTTTTTTTTTAAATGAAAGCAGCAACGAGGTGGTGTGTTTGAAAAGCAGCACCTGACAAACAGAAACTCATCTTCAAAAAGACTCTGCTCTCTCCCACTTGGTTTGGCCTGTCTGTTTTTCAGAATAACCTACTCATAGCACCTTCTGTTTAGCAGATGTTATGCACAAAAAGTAGCCTTTGTTGTCCATCTTGTGTTGTGTGTTAAACAATATTCCAGAAGGGAGGGGGGGAGACAGCAATGTGTGCCTATAACAGTCACACATTTGAAGTACCTCTGTACTAATTATAAAAATTAAAATAAAATCAGGCAAAAGGTGTCTAAGATAGAACACTTGGCGCTGGCTGCCATTTCGGCAAAAGACTGTGTTAATAAGCTTGGCACTCAATTTTTTATGGGTGTATTTTATTGTTTCTACATGTGCATTTGATTACCCAGAAGACCTTTAGTTTCCTGCTCTCTCAAGGTGGAAAACCACAACAGTTATAACCATCAGTGCAATCTGACATACAAGCAGTGACCTTGGACATGTTGGGCTTGCTTCCTTGCCTTATTTGGGAACTGCTGGTAAAAAGCCATTCAGATAAAACACAAGTTTGAAAGCGGCACCTTAATAACAGGAGCATAGTGGTCTAGGGAAAACAATGTTATGAGTTGCACTTTAAATATTTATAGTTAATGAGTTAATGTTACAAATCTCATGCAGAAGAAACAAAGGCCGTTTGCGTCAAGAGTTTCCATGTTGTGTATTTAAGCAGTGTTAGGAAGAACTCTTGTGTGTGAACAATAGCATGTGATGATAGGACGAGTTGTTCATCTGGTGTGTGCTCATCTAAACTGGATTGTTATTGAGTGCTGTCGATGTACCTGGGAGGAGTAATGATGTGTGCTGTTCAGCAAAGGGACATGCTGTTGTATTATGCTGCTCTGTGGGACTGGAGGGGTGTTTTGGCCATTTTCCCCATATAAATATGGTGTGCCCTTAGCTATTTGCCATTTGCATCTGTAAACCTAAGAGCCTACTACAGCTGTCAGCATTCAGGGGAATAATGCATGGTTGCTGTCATCTTTCTGTTTGTAACTGTGGTTTATCAGTTTGTACTTGAGTCCATTCTTCTTTGAGCCACTAATTAAGCAGTGTCTTTGCAGCTGATTAGTTGAGAAGAACTCCCTTTGAACTGATGCATACTGTTGAGTATTTGGCTATCTATTTGATCTAGAATCAAAAGTGTAATGAAGTTAGTTTAGTTTGAGAGATTGAATAAACACCATAAAGTGAAAGGCACAGCCAAAACTAAGCAAAATTATTTTGATTGCCTGAAGGCTCCAGTAATTTCCCAGATGTACTGGATATTGTTTCTAGAGATACCAAACAATGAACATTTCAAGGAATCTCCTTGGACTATATTTGCATTTTTTTTAACCTGTCTTGAAGACTTCCTAATTCTAAAAAATTCTCTTAGCAAATTAAAATTCAAAATGCACTGCAAACTTCCCAATATCTCTGTTGTACGCTTCCTTTCTGAAAATTGGTAGGATCTCGGGTAGGATTTTGTTGCTGTGCATGGTGGGGCAACTAAAAACATGACAGAGGCAGTCACTGGGAGCCTGCCATTTAAGCGCCTTGGTAGCTTCTGCTGCTAAAGGCGTGTGTTGAACGTTCATGACATGACAGTATACAAGGCTGTATATGGTTTTCTTCTCTGGAAGAATTACTGCTAGATAGGAAATTCCTGATGCAATTTTTAACCACCACGTGCCACCAGATAAATCTGTTTTTATCAGCACACCTGTTCGGATGCTTTGCAAGGCAAGTTGGTTAAAGCATGTTATGCTGACTTTGTTTTCTTTGGTCTGAAGTGAGGTTTAATTTGTAAATGTATGTTATGTATTTACTTATTTACTCCTAAACTTAAGTGTACCAGCTATTGTGATGGGTTGCCATCAGTAAATGATGCCTTTCTTAAGGGAAAAAAATCCATTTCCTACCAAGTTCATGCAGACTTCTTTTCTGCATTTCTTTTTTCCTGGCCCCTGTGAGGCCTGACAAATACTGTTTCACACAGGAAGAATGGGGGAGTGAGAATTATCACTTCCTGCTGTATTTTCATTGAGCTTCTGGACAAAGGTAGAAGCACCAATGGCTTTATTTTTTATACTGAATCTAATGGACTCATTCCTGCAAGGATTTATCTACTGTTAGAAACAGAAGTCACGTTTCCAGCCTCCAAACCCTATGGAAAAAGATGATTTGAGTCTCAACGTCCTAACAGCATCTTCAGTCTTTCATGCTTGTAGGATTTAGAGTTCTCTGAATGCAGACAGGCTTACTCCAGGCAGGCAGGCAGGGACAGCTGGCCTTCTGAATGGGTGCTGGCTGGGAAGTTGCTCATAGCGTTTCTCCAAAGCTCTGCTTCGAAGAGGGTAACTGTTGTAACTTTCTCCCTGAGTTTTTGGGTTCACTGCATCACCCCAGGGATGAAACAACAGGTTTTCATCCTCTTGGAAATAAATAAATGGAGTGAGACTGGTTAGAGAAGGATGAGGGGCTGTCTGTCTGTGTAAGGATGGAAAATTTTTGCTTCGCACTAAAGTCTTCCTCTGAACTGTGTCGAGCCAGGGAAGGATGTTTGAGGGTCTTCTGGGTCAAAGCCCAGGAAACTTGTGAGTCTTTCTTGTTGGTATTTCTTCAGAAAATATGCTGTGAACTTTATATCCTGAAGAGTCAATTTCCAGATGGTTTCAGGCAGATGAATCTTATGATGCAAGGGATTTCCTTTTTCCTGATTGCTCCATTGTTGGCTTCTTGCCCTTGTGTCTGTGGCTCGGTGGAGATAACTTCTGAGGGTAGCTTCCAGTAGTCCATTGAGGGTCCTTTCAATTTGTGTCAGTTTTCGCTGTAGAAGTAGAGCACGACACTGCAAACAGTGATGCAAGCTGTGACTTGGAGCTCTAGCTGTTGCATAGAAAGAAATCTCAGCTGTATGCTTCTGTAGCTGTTCTGAAGATGGGATCAACCTCTCTCCATTTGTCAGGGTCCTTCTGCCCCTTCTCCATTACCCTTCAGAGAGGCAAAGTAGCTTCACAGTGCCACAGCCCAACTCTCTCAGCACTGCTGGATGCAACCTGTCTGGTGCCGTACTTTTGTATGGGATGAGCTCTCAAAGCATCCCCAACTTAATCCTGGTTTCCTCCTGGTAGTCTGTGTCCTCCTTGAACTCCGCAAATAATCAGAGAGGCCTGGGAGACCTTGCTGGTGGAGGCTGAGGCAAAGAGGCCAGAGAGTATCTCAGCCATGCCTGTCTCTGCTGCTACTGGATCACACCCTTTGTTGAGAACAAGCCTGCACTTCCCTTGGTTAGTCTTTTACTACCAATGCACTAGTTTGACATTGTGTCCAAGTGTCAACTCCAGCTGAGCCTTGGGAGCTTATGATACCTGGTGTTCATCAGCTGTCTCCCATCCAAACAGTTACTGGGCCTGACCCTATCTAATTTTCACAATGGGAGGGATCAGGCATGTTCAGGGTGATGTGACGATAGACCACAAGAGATAAAACTTCAAGAACATTCTGTGATTTCGGAGAGTAGGGTAATCTCATCTTTTAAAGGAAACGTGATATAAAAATGTAAGCGTACGCCTGCATGTGGCTGTGTTGTGGTTTCCCGTTCAGGCTTTATGCAGTTCCAGCAAACAGCTGTCCTTTGGTTTTTTAGACTGGAAGGACGTAGCTAAGGACAGACAAATTTTGACTTGGGACACTGATTCATGGCACTGATCCATAAATGCTGATTCATGGAACTGAGATGAGTTGACTGTGACAGTATTTGAACTATGATTTTAGAGGTATTCAGTAACATCCTGTAAAGCTTGATCTGCAATGCAATGAATGGTATGACTGAAGTCCTTAGTCCTGCTTTCTTTCTGTCCTTCAACATGCAATGAATCTGAGCCTTGAACTTCGTTCTGAGTAGACGTGACAACAGCTAATTATTCTATATAGTTTCTGTCTGATGGTATATAAACTTGGAATGCTGTATTGTCATACGCTGAAATGACGGTGAGTTGGCCACATTCTCTTTCTGAAGTGTACAGCTACAGGTAAAACTGTATTTGTATGAGAATGGTGTGTTTCAGCCCTTTGTTAATGAAATCCCCAAATATTTAGTAAGCAAAAAGCAGGGCTACAGTGCCGAGCAATCTTCTTTCCAAATAGTGATATGTAATAGCGCTTCTTCCCTGATGTTCAAGCTTGTACCATGGGTTTTATCTTCAACACGGATTCTTAAACCCTCACATATACCTTGAGCGTTTTGTGGTATAAGATGCAAGAGAGATGGGGGGCATCCTATATCCCTTTTGGCACATAAAACTCATCTAAGTTGTTATCCTCTTGCATTTGAGTCACTGCTTTATCTTCAAGAAATGCAGCCTTGCTCTGCTTGTAACCATAAATGATGCTGCTATCAGGTACTTTCATTTTAAGATGATTTTTTCCTGCCACTGTTCTTTTAGTGTTACCAGTGGTCTCTCCCTTTCAGCTTGTCTCAGAGATAAGCTGCGCGACTTTGGTTTTAAGGCCTTCAGCTTATCCCCTCTATTTATCATTTTCTCAATGTCAGCAGGCCAGCTTAGAGAATTATCAACTCTTGCTTTCTGCTTTCATTCCTTTGAGTAAAATTATCAAACAAATACTTTCTCCCCATGCTTTTGAGCAACTCAATGTAAGTCTCCTCCAGCAGCTGCAAAATTCCTACTATTTATACACCTATCTTGTTGCATGTCTTCCTACCCATTCTGACATGCAGTAGTTCAACTGTTCCTGAGGTGAAACCTCAGCCTGTAGTCAATGTGTCTGTGGCGTTTGCTGCAGGAAAGGAGAAGGCAGAGATGGGTATTAATGCAGGGCACACCAGGCCATCTTTTTTTTTTTTTTTGCCCCTATTTTTTTTCCCCTCTCTTCAGTGTTACCTGATCAAACAACGTGCTCTGTGCCTGCAAACTTGCAATATATAACACACCGTGCCTTTGGTAAAGGGCAGTCTGTAAGAGCAAGGGAAATTGAGTTTTGAGTTCTGGCAATACGTTGGGGTAGAAGTTATGCAGAGCTTTAATGTCTCGGTTTGCAGTGTATTCTTCAAGTACCAGATCTTAATGAATGACTGGGTGATAGCTGGAAAATGAGATGGTGGTAGAAGTTGAGGGGAAAGAACCTAAGCCACTGTGGAATTTCCTTAAAATACTCAGTAGGGAAGGCAATGGATTGGGATATCTTTTAATGTAAACTCATTCACATTGAACCAGACCTAGCTTATCACAGCGTATGTTGCGGAGCACAGAAGAGGTGTCCTCCTGTGCTTATTTTCATCACTTTGGTAGCTCTGGGGCTCCCCGTCACATTAGTATGTGTTCATTTACTTACAGATCTAAGCTGCAAATGGCTTTTCATGAATTGGTTTTCCTCTCTTAATGGACTACATGATTGTTAATGGTGGAAAAAAATATCCTTTTCCAAGCCTGATATCTTTTCTAAAAGATATATAGATTGTGAACTAGACAATATGATAGCATCTTTACATTGTTGCCACATAAAAAGAGTGTTCTGATTTGTAAATTTTCTTAGATAGCAAGTTCATTAATCAGCACAGGTGCTGTGGGGCCAGGTATGCCTTTCTGAAGGTGGAGGAAGGCCAGTTTGGAGTTGAGCTGTGATGAATGAAATGAAATTTCTGAAGGAATAAATTGAAGGTGGGCGTTTTTGTGAGCGGCCCCTAAGTCCGATTTCAGAGTGCAGTGATTTTTAACCAGCATACGTTACTTCTGAGCACGTGGCTTTTAGTTTGCTCTCCTTGTAGAAATCATTCCTAAGTTTCCACAGAGGGCTTGGACACAGCTAACTTTGGAAGTGTATGAGTGATGACATGCAATAAAGCACGTGCAGCACCCTCTTTCTGACCCATTTCACTGGAAACGGTTTGCCTAACATACTTTTTACGATCGTTTGATGCTTTTTAGTCACAGGAGAAAGTTTTCTGAAAAGCTGTGCAGCACTGTAACCGCATGGTTTTTGTCACATGTATATAATATTCAGTGGCTTATGTAGGGAAGGATCAGGATCTCCATTGCAAAACATTTTAATGTTAAAAAAAAAATTCTGCTCTAAAATGAAATGTACATTAAAGAACTCTCACTTGTGTTTGAAATGTGAAATTTCCATTTTTATGGGAAGAAAAGGGCGGGGGGTTCTTACAATTAACATAATTTTGTCTTTTATTGCCTAAGCCAGAAAGAGGGAAGGATAAATAGAAACAACATGCATAGAAAATTTAAGTTTAAATTCTGGTATCCTCTTATGCAACCACAATTTTTGACTGGATTTAGCTTTGTACGTTAACTTATGTTCTTAAATAAAACAGAACATAGATTTTCCTCATTTCATTGAAATGCATCAAATTTCGTTGAAATGCATCAATGCAGATCAAAGAGGAGCTAGGTTTTCAGCTTTGCCTTCGCTGTGTGCACAGAAAACAAGTGCCCACGTTGTCTGAGCTGCTGGGAGAAAGCTTTGCTGCTGCTGCTTTGGGGCCATCTGCTGGAGTTTTACCTCAGGAGCCTCGTTTCTCCCAGGTCTGTGCTACCCCAGAGTTTTTTTCACTGAACTCCCCCCCCCCCCCCCCCCCCCCCCGCTTTTAGGAGTGCTCAAGTTCTGACACTTTCTGTCCCCAAACTGTTACTTTGCTCCTTGCTCTTCATCGTGATAGGGAGCAGCAGCAGTTTGTCTGGCAATGTGATGCCATTATTAGAGGAACTGGTCTCAAAAATGTCTTCCAAATAGGTGATCTTTACTACTTACGAGGGAGCCTGTTTCAGGAAGCTTTCATTACTAGGAGAATGATAATATTATTTTAACCGAAGTATGTGTGGCAAAGATGAATGAGAAACATGCTTCTGTGCCAACTTGAGAAAGGCACAAAAACTTAATAGATCACCTTAAAAGTTCAGGGATTGTGGCTTCATATGGGGAAGCTTCTCACTGTTCAAAATAATTGCTCAAATGCTTGACAGGTTATTTTTTGTTAAAGTCTATTGTTGAGGGAGTTCATGACTTCACTGCTCAAACAAATAATTTGTTTGCTGATGTGCCCTCCTCTGGTTTCTTTGCCTGCAGTGCTAGCTTTTTCCAGGCTCAAATGAAGTCATCTTTGGAGCCAGAATTTTACTGAAAATAATATTTTAATTATAAAATACAATTATCCCATACACCTGCATTAATGATGGATAACATGAATTTGCCTCCTTCTCCCCAGTTGAGAATTGAGATGAACAGAATTTGTTACAAAGTTTCACAGTAGCGTAGTTTTCATTTGGTGTTTGAGTAGTGGGAAACGGCATATAAATGGAAATCTGCAAATGTGAAGATCATAAAGTAGTTGTCTTTATATTCTTTTTTTTTTCAGACCTGTTGTAGTTGTAGTAACTCTTCTGTTTTTAAAAATGATTATTTTACAGTGAATGCAACCTGGACATGAGAACTCGACATTTGATTACTTCTGTACTTAACAGCTGTGGCCAGCAGATGGTCAAAATCTGTTGCCATCTACAATATTTAGCTATGAAACATCTAAAAAACAACAATATCCAAGAAATGTAAAAGCCCGGGGCTTGCAGTGGTAGTCAGGGACTTGCATTCTGTGTTTCTTTGTGTGGCAATTACGCACAGGCTGTCTGCAGTAGGGATCTGCCCAAGCAATTGCTTTGAGAAGGGAAAAAAAAAAAAAAAAGTACCTAGGTGGAACAGAGCTTTCTTAGTCCTTTTTTCTTTTAATTAAGCGTATCCTGTAGGCTGGTCAAGAAATTAATTCTGCTTCATCAGATTATGAAACAACAAATGTTAAGTGCTATGCACATTAGAGATACTTTGTTATTTTCCCGAATCTGCTGCCAAAGACTTTCCAAGTAGAACAATGCTTTTGTTTGTGCTGACGAAGGTGACACTACGTAAAAAAAAGTCTTCTCCAGTGGCACAGGTGCCGTTTCAATAATGTCCCTAATCAAATGATGTCCTTCAGCTTTGAGTTGCGCTGCTGACTTCTCTTCTAATGCTGCTTGGTGTTACTGGTGTTCTTCAGCTTTCTGGACCTTCTGAAGTGCTTTGCATCTTTAAAAGCAGTATTAATTACTGCGGGTTGGGTTTTCACACTGATACACAGGAAGAGTAACCCATCTGTCTCCAGTTGCTGCCGCGGGCTTCATAGCCTGGTCTGAAATTTGGAGCTCTGTGGGACTTAGCCTCTTTTTCAGAGCACAACAACAAAAAATCCGATGAAGTGAAGCCCTGCTTTAGTCTGGAGAAGCCTGTTGCTAAAATCATTTGGAAAAAAGATGCAAATGTTTCTTTAAAGCTGCTGTTTGAAAAGTACAGCCAACTATTTCTGCCCTTTATAATTTCTGTGTTGTGACTTGCAAGATGACTAGTATGTCCTAAGTACCATAATCTTTACCTCTTTAGTTACTTTAAAATTGATCCATTAGGGTGGAGCAAAGGGTCCAGGATCATCTTCTTGACTGTAGTTTTGTAAACTCAGTAGATATTGGGTGATCAAGAGCAATTGGGATCTATAACTAGAGATGCGTGTCAAAAAGGGCTTAGTGCTCTAAGTTGAAAATGTATTCAAAATAATCAGGGCTGGGCTCCTGGATGATGAAATACATGGAAATCTGATCCTTACACGGAAGAATTTTATGGATTACTTGATGCATGTGGACTGTAATGATTTAATTAGGATGCACTTACAGAAGTATCTTCAAAATATTTGGCTGCTTTCAATGGTTTTCATTATAACCATAAAAATCTTCATTTGTTAAAAAGCGAAGCAAACAGTGAGGTGTTACAGACAGCTAATTCAACAGTATGGTGTTCATCCCTGCAGCTTTCATCTCTGTTTCCCCACCCCATAGTGCATGGCCATCAGAATCTACAGGATCTAGTTCTAAATAATAAATTCCTATGATTGAAAACTAAACACAGAAAATTAATAGATATCAGGAAAGTGACAGGCTGCCAGAGCGTGTTTTATTGAATATTATGACTGACAGCCATTTATGCACATGGCAGGATGTGTATTGACTGCAGTGTCACGTAGATGGATGAATTTCACCCTGGAGTTTCTTAGGATTTTGGCTACTGCTGAAATGTTTTTAATATTTAAAATGTCTAGTAGTTTAGGGCCAAGAATAGTATCTCAAAGCATAATTTTGCCATGAGATCATATGTTACTCAAATGGATGTTCTTAATATGTTGGCAGATCATATCAATATATTTTACTGACACTTTCTAAATGTACACTTGAAAAGGCAGCGTAATCTTGAGGGCACTGCACTTTGACAGAAAATCAGCATTTTACATTACCTGGTAGTTTGGCAATGAAACCACGACTTCCCAGGGAGAGCTATTCAAGGCCCGCATCTCATAAAGGCTTGTGCCTCTACTTAACTTTATGTATTACAAATTTATATTTATGGTTATTATTCATTGCAGAGGACCTCATATAAAGTTTAAAAAAAAAACAACACAGGAACGTGCAATATGGTTCAGTGCTGTAATACTGCATTTATAAAACTTAAATGAGGTAGGTTTTTTTTGTTTTTGTTTTTTATAGTCCTGAATTTGAGGAAATTTTGGCTTTCCTCCATGCAATTGAAAAAGTTCTTTGGAAAAAATATACAGTATATAAAATACATTATATATTGAAACAAGTTCTTGAATATATATATATATATAGTATACAACTTGCATGTGTAATGTCAGACATAATATCATTAACAATTCATTTATTATTCAAGTTAGTGTACTAAATAATTCATTTTTTGCCTTTTTCTGATGTGTGTCACTCTGTTTTCAAAAATCCATTCCATGCTGTTAGCAAACACTTGCTATATACAGGTTGGAAGCCTTAGTAAGACCTTAACTAGTTTTAGGAGCTGTAGTAAAAATCACTTTATGTCCGTGGTAACACTGGAACTGTAAACCATGCTGAGTACTGTCTTCCATGTATTGCACCCTTGCTTCCTGTCATCACTGTCTCGTGATGGTATATCAGAAGCATAAGAAATATTGAGGGATTTTAATATTCTAATCTAAATTTCATAGCTCAGCTCTCACCTGCTGCTTCCCATGAAGATATGTTTTTCATATGGAGTCTCCTGAGCAAAGCCCAAACTGAGCAAGTGTTTCATCAAGTGCTCAATGTCCAGCTGAATTCAGATGAATCAATATGGTAAAAGGTGCCATCATCTTACAGTCTTAAAATGCTGCTGCTTTGGAACAATGCTTTTTAAGTTCAGGGAGACAGAATAGCGTAGCAAAGTTCAGAGGGAGTTTCAATCCAAGGCTTGGTTTTTCAGTTGTCTCTGTTCCTTTGCTTCACGGCTAGACTGGCTAGCCCGAAGACCTGGCCTACATGAGGGCACCGATTTTTGCACTAGTACGGAGGTTGCAGGACAAGTAGCAAAAGTTGGGAATCTTAAGAAAAATAACAGAGAAGTTACCCATTGGAATTCTGAATGTGAGAGCTCATTGACAAGTGAAAAATAATGTTAATACAACTAGCAAAATACTTGCCTGCTCCTGGCAGAGATCAGACGGTGTTGTGCTCCTGAATTCCAAGGGCTGGTGCTAGCTTTCCTCTCCTAAGGCTGTAGCTCGTCTTCAGAGGTACCACAGTGTCACTGTCTCGGGGGTCTTCTGCTTGCTAATGGTTTTTGATCAGCCCTTGCTGCTGATGAAGTTATCTGACTGAGAACTTGAGATTTCATTACAAAATAGTGTTTTTTTCTGCTGCAGCATCAAAAGACGACTCCCAGAAAAATGTAAATGTCTCCTGGTTTTTGGAGCACAAGCATGATATTTGAGCGGTTGAAGTTGGCCATGATGTTAAGTATATACATGCTGATGTATTTTTCTGGTATAACATTACAGGAAGTATGCTTTTTATTGGTGCTGCTTGGGGAAAGCACACTAATATAATATACAAATAAGCATTTTAAACCAAACTGAACATTATGGTTGGCATGTCTTTTAAAATTCCATCTTCAAAAAAGCTTGTGGAAGATGAAAAATAAAATGCATGTCTGGCAGCTTCAGCAGTAAGGTCATTACTGTGAGCACCACAGATCTGTGCATCCAGTTAGTAGTTTATTTTGGTTATGTAGAGTTCCTTGGTGCTGAATAAGAGCCCCTCCTGTAGGGTTCATTATGTTAAGCATCTCACGCTTTCATTTCATCTTAACTTCTTTGACAAAGAAGTTCTTTGGTAGTTGAGCAGACAAAATTAGAGTCCGATTTTGAAATATGACTTAGGTATCATAGATGTTAAATCCTCTTGTAAAGCCTTAGAACTGATAGTAATTTTCTTGAACAATTTTCTTTTAATATTAATTTGATTTTCTGGGGGGGGAAGAAGACGTTTTTTCTTAATTTTATTCCTGCCTTTTAGTACCCTGCTAGAATTTCAGCCATTTTTTTTTCTGTTTGGTACTTTGTTGGATATGGCTGAAAAAGGCAGAGAAGCTCTAAGCCATGTGAATATTCCATTCAGTGCTTGAGAGTTTGCCTTGTTTTCTTCCATTCTTACCAATTCATATAGGAAGATGATATTTTATGTCCTCGACTTGCATGAAAGAGAAGGCAATATTGACTTCTCTGGAAGCATGTCAGCTACAGCTCTAAATAATTAAAGGAGGGGATCATAATTAAGATGGCAGTGAGAGCACTTATCCCAGCTTCAGCTCTTTCTCACGGTATTCATCTTACTTGCCAGCGCCGATGAAAGCCTCTTTCAGATGTGATTGTTTCAGGAGGAAGGGGCACAGAAAGGCGTTTGGGAGGCTAGGAGCAGGCAGGCTGCGGTCACTCAGGTCTGATGCCACTTTGGTGATGCTTGGAATGGATTGAAATAAGTTTCTATCCAGGTCAGCAGCTCCAGGTGTTCCTTCCACATTTGTGTATTTATGTCCGCGGTTTTTTTGGGGTCACTGTCTCACTCTGTTCACAACTAAAGATACGGATGCTGTCAGAAATGTCAGCATCGCCTTCCTATCGTGGAGGATTTTCACTGTGCTAGTGTAGCACTCTGGATGTTTCTTTATAGAACATACAGAGGCACAAGTCCTGATTTGTATCGCAATAAAATTAGCATGCAAGTTTTTGTCCACTAATAAATCAGTTGTACAACACTGTGGGATGCTGTCTGTCTCCTAAAGCAAGGGGATATTTTCCTCTCTTCTGTCTTGTTTTACTACTTTGGGGTAAGGCACCATTCCTGGCTAGGAGCTGGTTACTAAATGAGCAATTCTGAGATGAGAAGGTGACCAGGGCTGGTTTTTTCCTGCAGTATTATACCCTACCCTTTCCTTTCCCAAAGATGCATGCTCTTATATAAAAACATAACATAATTAAAATAATTAAAGGTGGAAAATGTGTAGCCATACTTGCCCCACTGTGTCTTCCCAGAGACCTGCAGCTCCTTACCTAGCTCTTTTTTAGCTGTCTTTTGTTTTCTCACATCTTGTGTGTTTCAGTATCCCCTCATTAGCATGAAAATAAGATACGTTTATTTTAGGAGGCATAGTACAGTGTCCTTTGACCTTTTGATTGGGGAGAGGATGTAATTTATAGCAGTACAGCTGTTGTGAAAGTAATTAGAAAAAGAAGGGCAATACATATAGCTCTTGAAAATGTTCCCTCATGTGAAGTTAACAAAATAACATCAGGATAGCCCAAACATCAGAAGCCAGTTGGAGTAAATGCTGTTGCTTGTTTAAAGAAGTGTTGTGTATTTAAGGAAAGTAAGCTCAAGGGTTTTTTTGTTGTTGTTTTTTAAAGTTCAGTGATATTTTATTTCATAAAATGTATTTAATTTAGGGTTGATAACAGCAAAGCAGAGCAAGAGCTTAGGCTTGACAATTTTTCAGAAGCTGGGTTTTGCACAACGTTAGAGAGGTTTTTAGTATTCTTCTATTAATATTTGGATACTAAATGGTTTTAAAACTGCTGCCTTGATTCTGCTGTTACAAGAAAAGTGGAAGTGATCCAGTGGGCCCTCAGACTGACTGTGTAAAGCTCCACCTAGCAAACAAGCTTTACTGGCATCATGGCACTCTGCTTTTAGAGCACACCTCTCCTATCTCCCCTCCTTTCTTACTGAAATGAAAACTTATCCAGAATGGGATGATAAAAAGGAAAGTTCTCTATTGCAGCAAGGACAAACTGTTTGCTTTCAGCTGCGGTGTGCAACTTATCTGTTGTCCTAAGTCCCTGCTTGCAACTCCTGTGTGTTAGGAGGTGCCTAGGTCTGCTTATTGTGCAAAACCCACCTCGACCACAGCCTTTTGCAAGCATCTGAATGGTTGCTTCTCAGGCAAAAGCTTCCTCTGCCTGCCCTCCCTCTGGAAACAGCCAGGCACGTTGTGTGCTGTGTGTACTTTTGCCCAAAAAAGCTTTGCAGGCGTCTGTCCTGGCACCATGCTTCTGGGTGACTTTGAGAGTTCCTTGGCCTCGGGACCATGAGCCGAGTGTACACACTGCTCCTGCCTTGCTTGGTCCTCTGGCCACGCATGTGGCGTGGCCCTTCAAGGTGATGGGTGCTACCTGTTCTCCTGATGGGGCTGCCACCAAAATGACTTGGCTTGCTCAAGAGCTGCAAAGCCGTGGTTCAGCTCTGCTTTGGCTTGAATGCTGGCTTAAAGCCCAATACAGGCTGAATTTGGTATTGTTGTTCATCTTGCAACAGGCAGCGTTAGGGCTGTGGGTACTGGGTGTGCAGCAGGGATGTCTTCTGGGGGTGGGTCCTCCTTTGAACAATGGGCTGCTGAAGGACATGGGTAGACCTGCGTAGGTCAGGGAATGACAGTGTGCAGGGCTGTAAGAGTTTCCTAAAGCCGTGTTAGTGGCCAAAAGAGTAAGGAACAGCTTATTGTCCTTGGAATAGCTCTGAAAATGAATTCTTTTCTCTGCTTTGAGCTCTTTTATCGAATGATGAGAATAGCAGAAAATAGTTCACTGTTTCACATAATTCTCACTGTATACTTTTAGCTTTCATGTAAGAGCACTAATGACCCGTTTTTGTCTTCCTGAGCCGTGGGTTGCTTGTACACAGAACTGCAAAAATGCTTTAGGTTTGTAGTATTCAGTGACATCCTTTCCTAGTTGTGCATCTGCACTTACTCCTCCAGTGGCTCATGGTGCTTTGTTGGTGTTTTCTGCTAATGATCAGACACATCAGATGCTTGTTATGTACTGTCCGAGGAGCACTGCAGAACCTTTTGCAGTCTAGTGGTTCACATCTCGAGTCATGCACTTGTTTTGAATGTAGCATGTTTTTTTTTTTTTCCAGCTTCTTACACAGCACCTATCATCTTTTTCCTGTTCAGCCTTGCCTATTCTCGGAGGAACCAATACCTTGTTGCAGGATGCAATAACGTTGCTTTTTGTGGGCAGTTAACCTTTCCTCTTGAAGCACCTTGACATCTGGTTTGCATTTCTACTGCAATCATACTCTTTGCCAAGGCCTTTCCTGCAATAATTCTGGTGTTGTGTCCTAAATGACTTTTGATTCATTGTGTCCTTTGTGCTTTGGTACGCTGCCCGTAACTTAAATTATTTTTACAGACACTAATCTCCCAGAAGAGCCGAGTAAGTGATAGAAACCTTGCTTATTAGCTGTATAGCTAACCTGTTTTTGTTAGTATCAGTCTACCCTGTATTGTATATTATTTATCTTGTACAACAAAAGTGCTTTCTCACACAGGAGCTAGAAGATAGTACTTCGGCAAGGAGTCAAGGAGATGGTTAAAAATTATGCCATTGTTTCCTTCAGGAAGCACCAACTTTACTTTGCTGTGCAGTTGGAACAAATACATATTAACAGGAAACTCCATCTGATAGCCCTAAGCTAACGCAAACAGAGTGTTCACACTTTGTTTGTCTGCTTGAGGTTTTTTGATGGTAAGTGACAGCTGAGAACAGTGATCTGTCTGCTAGCCTGACCTGTGTAGGACATCCGAGAGAGGAAGCGCGCGTTGTACTGGAAGCTGTTGTGTCCAGTTCCTGGAGCGAATCGTGCTTCTCTGCATGAATACAAGTGTGCTTCCCCATTGCTGGGCATCCTCGCATTGCAGAGAGGCTGAAAGATGGGCAGGGGCTGTACCCCTCCTTCCTTCCCCAGCCTCAAAAACAAAGCAAAAAAAGATAAGACAAATCCGTCAGGCAAAAACCATACGAGGAGCCTGGAGGGCCAGGGGGTTAAGCCTGCAGCCAGCCTTGTGTTTTTTTTCTGTTTGTTTGTTACTTGGACTAAAGTCCTTGTTTGCATTCTTGTAGGCTTTTCCATCTCCAGCCACTGTTTGTGAAGGTTGCTGGTCTCTTCTAACTTCTTTCTATGGTGATTTTTTCATATTTTTGCCTGGTTTCATGGATCTAGACTAAAAATTTATGTTTCCATAAGTGAAACAATTCTCTCCTAAGCTAGTTACTTGAACTAGTTAGGTAGCACAGCTAATGCAGGAGTTACACAATTTTCTTTCAAGGATTAGAGAGTTCATAGCCATACTCAGAGAAAACAATATATGTTAATAACAATTACAAAGTCAGCTAAAACTATGAGCAAGGATGAAGTATGGGGCTCCTTCATTTTATTAAGTTACCGTTGGCCAACTACTCTCCTTGAAAACAAGCATAAACCAAACCCCTTTTTTAGTGATGGAGGGCCTCTGATGTCCACTGCTTGCATAACTGAATGCTCTTTTAGTCTTCTATTAGTAGACTGTACTGTGCTCTTATGGTTTTGAGTCCTCACAGAATTAGTGTCTTCCCAGGGTTCAGTTCAGACTTGCTGAAGAGTTCAGCATTCAATCTGTGCATACGGGGTCTTTGTGCACCTTAATGAATTTCATTAAGGATGAAAGTACTCCACACAGTGAAATCCAGATTCTTTTTTAAAAGCAACTTTGTCTGAATATCTCATGTTTAAAAGCACCAGTTGGTATTTGTACATGACGCTGCATCTTGATGGTGATCCCATAAAATCAATTGCTATCCTGTATTTGCTTCCTACCAGTGCAGTTTAAGAACTGGAGTCCTGTCCTCTCTTGCTGTCATCTGTCCTGCGTTTGACAAGTTCTGCCTAGTCCCCTTCTAACTTCTACCTTTTATTAGAATTTTTATCCTTGGTTTTTGTCCTTATTCCCAAAACGTCTTGAGTGAAAGAGCAAGAAAGACCTGGTATCTAGCTGTGAAGAGAAATGACGTGATAGAGATCTGTACGAGTGTTTGCCTAATTGTAACATGGAGCTATCGATGCAGTGTACTGCATGAAGTGGTGGTTATAATTGACTTATAGTAATATAAACCCTTGCAGAACCGATTTTCCTGATGAAAATAAAATAAGGAAAGATTTCTCTGGCCTAGAATGGAATGGGAATGCAGGACAGTGAATGATTCTGTTTTCAGTGTAAAAGCCGGTGACTGAGAGGCAGGTATTGGGATACAGGAGACTGGTGGTGCTCCGGGCACTTCTCCAAGGAATATTCAGTTCATCGCGCTGAATGGAATAGCTCCAGTAAGAGACTGAGAGGTCCACTGCAACACTGCAAGGTTTCAGGGCACTTTCCAGGAATGAGGGGAATAACAGAACAATAATCTGAACCTGAGGGGATTGGCAGTGTGATGTACAGAATGCCAGGTTGTTCTGTGTGCTGATATCTTTGTTCGTCACTGATGTCTTATCTTTGTCCCCTTACGGAGTAGGAGATATCTTAGGAAATCTCACACTTCCGTCATAATGTGAAACATTTCTAGTGCAGATCTCAAGGGAAAGAAAAATTAAAATTTCTTTTCAAGGCGTAATTTTCTGGTTTTCCTCTGTACATAGTTTTTCTGCAAGTGTGTGCCTTATCTGAAGTTGTGCATCTAAGTCCTCATTGCAATAACACTTTCACTGCCCAGAAAGCTGCACAAAATTATCCTTTTATGATACCATTGACCTTTGTTTTTGCAATCTGAAAAATAATTGTATATCTACACAATAGAGATGAAAATGAACTATGATAGAGCATCATTATTTTGATGAACTAACATGGACTTGGTTATGCAGCAGTGTTATAGTTTCCAAGTTATGGTGATCAAGATAAGAATCTGCCAATATTAATCTGCGCGCTTGTGGTGTTCATTCTCGGTGTTGTTCTGGTTATTCTAAAGCTGTATGCTTAGCAGAGGTTACATTTTGGTTGCACTGCTTTGTTTACCAGTAAAACCTATCACAGCTAAAAGCTAAATGGCAAGGAGACAGGAGCTCGTGAAGAAGGTTTAGGTAGAATGCTACCAGAAACATAAAAGGATCCCACAGAGGTGGCTTTTTGCTTATAGAATGTTTCTTTTTAATTTCAGTCATTTTCTCCGGTAGACAGGATGCACTAAAACTAGCCATTGACTTCCGCGGGCTGGGGGGTGGGGGGTGGGGTGGGAAAGAGCACAGATACTTCATTTATAATCTCAAATAATGCTCCCTTTATCCAAGGGCACTGATAGCTGGGTACCTTCAAGACTTAATAGCTGTAATGCATAAAAGTTGTGTGACAGTAGGAGCAGACTTAAGACAGCTCCTGTGTGCCATTGAAAATGGGAAAACTGGCTGCCTTCCTGGGGGGTTAGAAATCAAGTTGAATTCCTAACATTTTAAATTTTGAATCTCACTTCTCATCTATTAAATGTTCTTGAGGTTTCAACTTAGTTTAGGGCCCAATACCAAGCTTTTCTCTGTTCATGGAAAGACCCCGCCCACTGAGAGTATGTACAAAACACTTCCAACAGCAATAAAATTTGCCCACATTTTAATACTTGTTTTCATTATGATGTTTTCAGGTGTGTGAGACTATTAATCTGGTGAGTAGGTGCTTCCTGTTTGTCTTGTGGACCTTGTTTTTAAATGTTCCAGGTCATATCGCCAGGCGTATTTAATAAAGCTTTATCAGTTCTCCTACTTGTGACATTTGCTAAATGAGTGTTATCTCTCAGTAGGTGGCCTATTGTTCCGTTGATCATTCCACGTGTTGTATCAAGCCACAAAAAAGACATGGCAGTGTTCTAAAACTAAAGATAAATCCAGGAAAAACAAAGCACCTTGGGGCAGGAGGCTGCACAGTACTGACAGCTACCTGTGTCATGTTTCTGCAGCTTTTGCTGAGGCTGGTGACACAGGCAACAATCTGGACCTGTTCTTAAAGTTGAAATATATCCTGGAATAGTCAGAAAAAAGTAAATCTGCTGCTAGCTCGTAATATATGTTCTGTCTGTATTTGCTATATATTATTAAATGTAGTGCATATACTACTGGCTTGTTTACTCATCAGCTGTGTGATTCTTTCACAGAAATGCTCTAGTTCCTCAAACCTGTTTGAAAGAACGAGCTCTCTAAGTGATCTGGATGGCTACTGCCAAATTTTGTTGTTATACTAATCCACATGCATGTAAATCTACATGCATACTTTGTCATGTGAGTCTGTATACACCTGTGTCTGTGTTTTTCTGCTTAATGATTAGCACAGGATAGAAGCATGTCCCAGGTCTGGGTGCCAGCTTGTATGTACGTGAGCTCGGGGTGTTACTGGAGTGCTGCATGCTGACAGCTCACACGCACTGAGAAAGCCACGTTTCTGTGGCTCCACCAGATTTGCAGAGCTGGTAAAAGCCGAGCTGAAAAGACAGTCATGGAAACTGGTATGCTGAAGTCATTTGTCCTGTATAGCAGTGCTGGCTCTTTGAGAAGAAGCAGCTTGCTTTCTTGTAGTTTGATGAAAACAGAGTTTGTGAAAGAAAACACATGCTGCTTCGTGCCAGCATCCACACTGTATTAATAGTGGTTTCGTTGACACATCCAGAAGTATGCAATTGATCAGACCCCTGCAAAATGTTTGGGGTTAGCAGAAACATAGCACTGTTAAGTAGGAGTTAACCACAAAGCTGAGTAATTTTGAATGCTGCTGCTGGTGCAGTGACTGTGATCTCCCTGGCTGCAGGCAGATGGTGCTCTGTAACCTGGGATGGGATGTGTGTAAGGCTTCACACTATCGTTTCATCTGCAACACTTGCTTGGCCCCACAATCTGAGCGTTAGATCAGAGCTGATGGAAACCTGAACCCTTCATCGCTCTGCTTCCTTTCCTGGAGATGAGCACATTTGTGCATAGAGGGTAAATGAGCGACGTGTTTCAGGAAATAAAAGATATGTGTCTTCTGAGACTAGGCATATCTTTAAGACCCTGTCGGCTCTGCACGAAGTGTGTGAGCGCAGGCTGGGGTTGCGTTGCATCTGTGGGATGGTTGCAGCCTTCAGACATGCAGCCGGTTTTTAAGCTGGGCATTTTGCAGTGGCTTGTTTCACATAGCATATAAATTGCTCCCTGAAATTGTCCAGCATGTTACCATTGAAAACAGACTTGATGCATATTAGGCTTCGCTTATCCAAAACAAAGCTCTTGTGACTTATCTTTCTGAAATTACGCGGTTGATTAGGGTAGGGCTGATACATCCATCCGCTGTTAAGTTGTCCGATGCTTCTTGGTTGGTTTCAGTTGCCTGTTAGTTTGTTTGATGCTAACAGGTTGGGTGGACAGCGTACATGGCTGGCATCTCTCTCTAAGTGAGTACAGCTTTGGGAAAATATAGCACTAGTGACCACAGTAAAGTGCTATAGACAGTGATAAAGAGTTATTTTTTAAAGAGCTGAAATCAGAACATTTGCTTTGAAAATATAGACCAATTTGGAGCTTTGACCTTTTTTTTCTTTTATTATCATGATTCTTTGCCTTGCCCCCCCCCCCCCCGCCCATGAAAATTCACATGTATTTGAATTTTTGGTAATGAAAAAAGAAGGCACGCTTCTTACAGTAGTAGGAGAAACTTCCTGAGGCCTGGCAGTTGCATTTCCCCAGGATGATTTTGAAATCAGGTCTGAGGCAGAGCAGAGGCTGTCCCTGCGGCTGTTGTTTGTGACTGCTCCCTGAGGAGAGGGAAGGTAGCTGTTTAAAACGAATAAATAAAAAGGTGGCAAAGTTTTCCCTTTTTCCTAGTGCCTCACTCCCTTTTTATAGTTCAGAAGTGGAAGAGGAAGCCACTAGCACTGAAACTAAAAAAGCATGAGAGAGAATGTGGAATGGTGCAGGGGTGATGGCAGGTGACTGCTGCAGCGGGGCACGGCTGTGGGGAGGGAGGTGGAAAGCACATAGCTGTGTGTTAAATCCTAGCAGGTATGCACAGGAGGTTTAGAGGGATATCATGCAAAGAACCTCTACTCTCGTATTTCTTATAACTTTACCGGCTTTGTGATTCCTTTGTTTAATCTGCATGGGTATGTATGCGTGCATTCATAAAAAGTATTGTGTGCCCAAAAAGATAATGTGCTTTTTCATTGTTGTGATGAGAACCTGCAGCTGTGTCAATTGGGGCAGAGAACTGTTAGTGAAATCTGAGCTGTTCCTTTTCTCATTTGTTTGTTTTAATGGCAGTTGCTTTGTTTTCCTGTCTTAAATTCCAGCCCCAAAGTTTGTCAAATCATCACTTACACTGCAGCCTACCTCTTCCTCTTCATAGGTGTTTCCTTCAGATCTTGCTGAAGGATGTAGAGCAGGTCTAAAAATTCAGGCCTAAGTTCTCATATCTAAATCACATTTAGTAGATGTGAACAGAAGAAAGCTGCATCAGTATTGCTGCGTCCTTTCTATACCAAATCCAAAATAAGATGATGAGAATGGGATATCCATTATGACCCTTTCAGGGTCCACTGACTGGCTGAAAAGGGTCTTCATATTAAAAATTCACAATAAAAGTAGTCCGTTCACTTAAGTACTGCTGAATATTTCAGTCCTTGGAATTATACAGAAATAGTACCAAACTTGTCAGAAGTAGAATGTGGTTTTCCCTTTGCATTTATGTTAAGTGTAACACCTACCCTGAGTAGGAAGCTAATTCATGGGGTTTGTAGAGATTAGGTTGTTAACAATTTTCTACAGGACTTTGAACCTGTGAAGCGCTGTCTGGATGATGATTCCATCATTGTACTCTTCCAGCCATGAAACGGAGTCTAGGAGGAATGGGCCAGACTGGTTTGCTAGTTCTCTTCTCTGGGGGTAGTAATAGATGTGTCAGCATCTTCCCTAATGCCAAAGAAGCAATATCTGGCCACAAGTATTTGGTGTGGGATGCTGTGTGTTTGTGGGCGTGAAGGTCTCTTGTGCTGTCAGCCTGGAAAGAGCACAGTAATACATTTCAGGAGTTTTTCCTGAAGGAAAAAAAAAAAAAAAAAGGGAAAGAAGTAGCAAGATTGAAACAGATCCATGTGAATGAAAACCCTTAAAATACATAGAATGCTGACTTGGTGGAGTTCTGATGTCAGCCTTCACTTCCTTTAGTAGTAACAAGGGGAAAAAAATTGGCAAACAATTCCCCCTTCGGTTTATCTTGTTACTTAGGCACACAGGCTTTCACCTTTAATCCTTGCTAGATTCTCTGTAGTTGCAGTGAAGTACGGAGATATAGTCTTGGCTTTGGTGCCCTCTTGTGGTGTAATGCATTGGCCTCGTTACACTTTCAACATGTACACTAATATTAATGAGTATGCTGAATATTAATTGTTACTGCTCCAAGCAACAGCGTATGTCACTTAGCTCGAAGTGAATGAGTACTTCTGGGAATGTCAGACTCTGTCCAGAGATTCTCAGCTACCTCTGCCTTAACTGAACCCACTCATGTCCATGTTCCAGTGACTGAGGAAGTCTTATAGGTAGAATGGCTGGACGCTTGGGCAAAATGTGGTACGTTTCAAACATCTGGCTCATCCTTGTGCTCTCCTGCCTCATCGGTACACCTCTTTTCTATTAAGAGGAGCAAAAGTTAGAGATACAAGCTCAAACAAGAAGGCTTTTGAGATAAATCAGACACAGCTATATATTTATACTTTGCCTATGAAAAGGTAAATTTTCTTATGTGTATTTATATATGTGGTATTTTTATCCTATTAACTTCAGTTTATTATCACTACTTACTGCTTTGAGTTTTGTACCCGATTACTTACAAGCTGCTTCTTCACAATTCTGTAATGCATTCACAATATCCTTTGTATATGCGTACACTACACTTGTGTGTGCTGCATTTTGAAGCAGGCGTTTTATAATGTCAGTCACATTATAATAACACAATATTTTTGCTTTCTTGAGTACTTAGCCTTTCAAAAGATTCACCCAATTAAATTCTTGCTGCTGTGAAAGAAGGTTAAGGCTCCAGGTGGCTTCAGCTGAGCCATGCCAATTTTCAGTCGCTAACGTCCTGTTTTGGTATATACCTCATGAATTCGGATTTATTTATTGTCATTTCTCTTTTGGGGGGTCAGTTGGCTGAGATAAAACCTAGCTGATAATCATTTCAGAGGTCTGTAAGGGGTGGTCAATTTAGTTACTGTTTTTTGCAGCATGCTTCTGTCAAATGCAAAGGATTGGTGCAGAAGGAGTTGCTTGGGCAGGGGAACGAACCTTTCTATTCACTTTCTCTTTCTGCGATGGTTGTTTTGAAATTTTATTTAAAAAATTGAATCAACCCCAAGTTATGTTTCAAATGCTAAATATCAGACTTTGTTTACCTGGGGCTTTCAGGGAAATGGTTGTTATACAAGGTGGTGTGGGCAAAGCGTATTAAGCTCTGGCTTAGTTGGGATTTCTTTTTGCAGTTTGATAGAATTTGCAAGAGCAAAAGGCAAATATTTGAAGCAATTGGTGGGGAAGTGTGTAATTCAGCCATAGAAGCAGTTAGAACAGGCACAAACAAGGAATGCTGTTATCTGGGGTTGGACAAGTCTCAGAGGTAGGTAAATGATAAGTCTCTTGTACAGTTTTAATTTGGTAATTTTCAACCCAAAAACTGTCTGAAGAGACGTAAGCTATGTAAGATGAAGCAGGAACACCCAGGTTACTAGCTGTGTTTAAGATAATGTAATATCAATGTCATTTCTGTGTGTACAGATAATTAGTGATAGAATAAATATTTGTCCTCCTAGATTTTTATTAGACTCATTACACGTTTATTGTTATTTATATATATATATAAATATAAATTTCTTTTTTACAGTTTCCTTATTGTGCTGATATGCCTTATCTTCAGTGTGCTTTCGACAATTGAACAGTATGCAGCTCTTGCTACGGGGACGTTATTTTGGATGGTATGTATTAACGTGACTGCATGTTTGTTCTTGCTATATTTGTTCAGGAGATCAGAATTTACACATTAAAAGCAACATTTTTTATGGTTTACTTGCCATAAAGTTCTGTTTTTTCCCTAATGAGTCCCAGAAGCACCAGAAGTCGTAATAGCATAAAACCCCACTTTTACCATATATATGGTCTATACTGAGGTTGTCTATATTGTGTCCAATGTGCAAGGTTGTTCTAATTAAGCTTGAATCCCTTGCATTGATCAGAGTAATCCGTCATTCAGCCATACCAAAGACTAGATACCTGAACATAGGGAGAGAAAAAAATTGCAATTTCTTTCTTTTAGCAAAACTCTGATCCAGCTTTCTTTCACAAATGCATAACTGGTATGTTTTTTATTGACTTTGGAGTTAAGACAACTTGTTCTACCTGTCCAATACACTTTTTCTTCAGTAGAGAAAACTTAGTTACCTTTTCTTTGTTTCATTAGTGCTACAGCAGGTATGTATCAAGAAATGTTCCAAGAGTATTGCTGTGCTGCCAATTTAGACTTCATTTGAGAACCTTAGTTTTGAAGTCTGTTAGACGTGATTTTAAGCACAAAAAAATGCTTGATTTGTTGTACCTCAGTGGTAAGTGAGGTCCCCCTGATAAATCATCGATTTCTTTGTATTTGTAAATAAATGACCGTTATTTACTCATGAAAACATTTACTGCATTGAGAAAATAACTAGCAATACAAATGTTTGTTCAAAATAGTTCTTGTAGCTGTGCATCAGTAATATCGTTATATATATCATTAGTGTGAAAAGGCTCACTTAAAACATCAATTATAATAAATTGTTTCAAACTATCTGTTCAATATGTGAAGATTTTAGGCTACATTTTGAATATTGTAAGTACAAATGCATATTACGTTAGATTTAGTGTCAAGCACACATCTTTCTATGGAATGTATCTTCATGCTTACTTATACCTTACAAGTTAGTTAAAAATATTGTATATAGTTTAGTTGCCAGCTTAATGGAGTCTACATTTGTATTTCTCCAACCAGTACCTTACTTGTTTTGTGGCGTGCCATTTCCTTTTTGTACTTTCTTTAAGGGCTTTTTTTTAACCCTAAGTAGTAGTTGTGGATACTTCTGCTAATTTCTGATTAATTTCACTTGTGATAAAATCTCAGTGAGACACTCATCTTTGTAATGTATTATAATATTTTAGTTGAAACATTGCGTTCTTTGAGTGAAATAACTTCTAGTGGCAACATAGCCAGTGGTGTTGTGTGGTTTTTTCCTTCTCACATGATTTCATGAGCAAAATCATGGAACTCATTTTGTCTGTTCATAGCAGGTACTGTTTTTTTTTTTTTCTTTCTAAGGAGTATGAATCAATGTTCCTGTTCTATATCACTTAAAAACTATGGTGAATTTTTAACATGAAATCCTACTGTTACAGTTTCTTGGAAATTCAGCTGTTGTATGTTTATTCAGTGTTGGCGCATATAGGTATTCTTTTCCTAAAGGATTAACTGTGGTGATTTTCAAGAAACTTAAGACGATTGCCAGTGATCCACTGATTCAAAGCAGTAGATGGGCCAACATGCTCTTTGCTTTATCCAGTCTTGATGGGACTTTCAAAGGAGTTGTGGCACCTTGCAAAACAAAATAAAAACGTCAGAATCTGGTTTCTATTAGCTTCTACCTAGTAAAATTTCCTATACTGTTCTTATTTCAAGGTTTTCATGCTTCAGTGACATAGTCATACAAGATACTATAATTATATGAAAGCAAGGTCTAAAAGGGTTGCTGAGATTATATGTATATATTGGCTCTTTTTTGTTCTGGAGCTGTTTATTATTAAAATATTGCAATATCATCTCCTACTACCAAAGCAGGAAATTGAAGATATGTTATCAATAATTTTAAGTATTTTAAATTGAATCTATTTTTCGTAACAATAAGAGAACTGCAAACTTAACATTGGAAAAATAAACAAGGGTAAGTTGGTGTTCCCATTGGTGTTCCAATTTTAGACAAAAAGTTTACAATTAGCTGTTGAATCTTTCTCTACTTGTCACCACACTTCACAAGGCAAAGAGCCTTGATGAAAGCTATACCTAAATGCAGTTGTAATGGGAGATTAGGAGAGAATTGGCCTTTTGTTAGCTTCCAGAATGCAGTGAAAACTGTTTAAATTTGCATGTGTTTATTTTATCTTTTTTTCACTAGATGGTGCTGTTGGAGGGGTTTGACTACAGTTACTCGTTGGCAATTGCCCAGCGTGAGCTGGAGTCTGAGCCAAGACTCTGAAAGGATCATCATTTTGAAGGGTATATGTACACTTGGCCCATTTAAAAGAGTGGTGCGGGAGAGCTTTTGCCATGACTCATAAAGAGAATGTGGTATATCTCTGTAAAAATTGATTTTGAGACTACAATATTTAAACTATGGAAAAAAGTAATTCTGAGATGTATGTTCCCAGAGAGGCCATATTTTTCTTTTATTTTCATAAGCAAGGATTTTATGGTGCCAGAACACAGCAGAATGCTGTTATCTCAGCATGATCTAAGAAAATCCAAGTGCCTGATCCAAGGGGATTAAATATTCTGCTGAACCAAGGGATATTTAGTGTGCCTGAAAAAGCTATTTTCTTGTAGGAATCTCATTTCAATATTGATTCCAACAAAAAAAAAAAAAGTAACAGTATGTTTTTATGATGAAAGTATAAGCTCTTTCCAGCTTTTTGTTTTCTGAGTTCCTTTTCTACTTTAGAGTACGTCTTAGTGAAGAGGTTAAACAGTTTTTAAACATTCAAAAGGCCTTCAGTAAAGAAAAAAGGTAATTTTTCGTGGTTATTTGTCTTATTAGCTTTGAAATAATTCCTACAGCTGAGAGAGAGTGGCACAGAACTGAGGCCTACAAGATATCTAGATTTAATTTCTTGCTTTAATATAAGCTTTTGTTTGAATAGGAGCATTGCTTTTTGTTTGCTGGCATTTTAAGTGCTCTGTATGAAAGAAAGGGAAACATACTTACAGCTCTTGACTCTGAAGGTAGTCTTCACAAAGAACAAATTGTTCAAAATGGTCCCAGCATTTACCTTCTGATTATCTTTGTGGTTTGAGAAGGCCAAGGCTTGCAATCTGGACATTGATAGTTGTTCTTATTTTCATTATTTTGAAAAATTGAATAAAGCATTGCCTGTATAGGTTGCCAAGGTAATAGGCATTACAGGCTGCATCTACCAACTGATGCAGTCTCTCTGAAGAGCAGCTCTGGATGAGAAAGCTCTCAGTTTAAGCAGTGCTTTACATCCATCCTGAACAGGTCTGAGGGATTCAAATCAGATGCTCGTAAAGTGGAAAGAAGATAGTCTGTTAGGGGCAGCTGAACCAATTTAATGAAATGGGTTTAAAAGCAAACAAATAAAGCCAAGCCCCTTGTTATTGTTTGGTGTAGCTGAGTACTGAGAAGCTGAACAACGCCAGGAAGGAATGAAGAGGTAATATGTAAGGAAAATATGCTAAGACCAGTGAAGGAAAGATGAGCATTTTTTTTTCTTTTACATGCACTGTGAGTCAATTGTAGAGGGGAGGTATAGTTTTCCTTTAAAATCTGTAGAGGGCAGCATTGGACCATGCTGTGCCCCATTTGGGGTAGCTGAATTCAGATATTGGATGGTGTCCTGAAGTAGGTAAAAATATCCTTTTGGAAGAAGTGAACTATTAATAAAGGGATGGTTTTTCACATGGGTTTGGGGAATTTTATACGAGTAATAAACAAAAATAATTCTCCTGGGGGAGAGAGAGGTTGAAGAGAAGGGTTGTATAAATGTTGCCACCAGAGACAACTCTCACCACTTTGTGGCTACAACCACAAAGTTCATGTTGTTTGGCCTGATTTCTCATCATCCGGATAGCTGTAAGGAAAATGTGAGAACAATTAAAGCTTTCAGTGAAATGAATTGGACATACATTTGCATGGAGGAGAAAGAAACAGATACTAAACTTCTAAGCACACCGAAAGATTTCCAGTATGCTTATATGCTTCCAGATAGGCTCTTGCCATCGTCTTCGGTGTTTCCTTTGCAGTGGGGAAAAAAAAATCGTTTGGCTAACCTTCTTTATAGTTACCATTGAAAATTATTTTTAGATTTATATGGTACAAATAACCAGTGATTTATAGAGAAGAAAACAGTTCTACATATCTTGCATACATTTCTTCTAGCAGGTTCAAAATGTGCCAGGCTTGAATTCTAATTTTAGTCTGCTACAATGGAGCTTGGATTTGATAAAGATAGGTTTGGATGCAGAAAATTGATTACTTCCATTTCTTCCTGTTGTAAGAACTATGTAAAACAAAAAATATTTTCTTGGCCTTCAGTACCTGGAGTTCTCTGGTGCTGTATCTGAACATAGTCATTTAAAATAAAGCCTGCAACTAAATCACTGTGAGCGAAGGAATCAGAATTTGGCATTTCTCTACCTAACACTTTGGGATGAGATGACTACGAAGCACCAAGCATTAACTGGGTCTCAGTCTCTGAACACAGGCTCTGGAAAGTGTGACCTTCCTCAAGCTTGATGGGGAGCTGGCGACAGATTGCAGGCCAGCATAAACCAATGGTGATGGATTGGTGCTGTCTGCTGGCTACTTGGTGGCCTGCATGATCCGACATGGTGATATCCCTTGCTGGCAGCATGAGGGTATTGGCCAAAATCTGAAATGAACACAGTGCCAAATTATCCTTTTGCTCTGAGTAAGCCTCCCTAGCTTTTCATACACAAATTACAGTAGCCTGAGAGTCTTCAAAAAACACTGCTTTTGTATTGCGTGTAGTATGTTGAAAAATAGGGAGATACATGTTCCAGAGTTGTTGGTAGTTCACCTGTTCCTCAAGAGCTTGTGTTTATTCTCATAAGTCAAGTAGTATGGCCAGGTTTTGTTTATTTTTTTTTAGTACATCTACACTCCAATAAAATCTGTTCAAAGGTATGTCTAAGAATATAACATCACTAAAAAAAAAAAGAATGTTTTATTAATTTTTAAATTTTGTTTGCTTTTGTCAAGCTTTCTACTTCAGGGTTAAAGTTTGTTGAAGCTTTTCTGGGGTGTAAATCCATGTCAAGCTCAGAACGTTTGCTTGTTAACTCTAGAAGAAACACGATAAACTTTTTTGCTCAAATTTATACATGTTTTTTGCTACTTAATATTTTAGTAAACAAACAGATGAATACAAATGCCATCTTGAGGGGGGAGAAAAATAGAACTATGAAATACTGGTGCACAGTGCAGCCAAGCAGTGAAAAGAAAGATTTTTAAATTTAGGATTTATCTGGATTAGTGTGTAATGTTTGCAGTGACAGGTGTTTCCTTTATGCCTTGCCCAAATGTCTGGAAAGTAGTTTGTCATTAAGTGCTACATTCAGTGTGTATCTCAATTTCAGTATAACTGGAGGGTCTATGGCTTTGTTAGGTCCTTGTTTTCACATCTGACCTCAGCCAGCTGGAGTCTATTGTTTTAAGCGTAATGTAACAGCTGACATAACATAACGGATATCAAGCTGAAAAGCTGAAACAGTGCAGTGAACTGATGCAGAGGGAGGGGAAAGTTGGGAGGGAGGGAGAGGGGCAAAACTAGCTTCATGATTCAAAGTGGAAACTTGCTGCCTTGTTTTCCCTGGGGGAATTAGCTAGGAAATAATGGGATGAGTCTGAAGTTCTATTAGCAATTGATTACATATGATAGACTACTGAGGCAGGTTTGAGTTTGCCAGCTGTCCCTGGCTGGTGGCTCTTGAATTGCTTTAAGTGGCCCTCAGTAGGCAAAACTGGAACAAACTCTGCAGGTGTGGTGTAATTGTAGTGCAGAACAGCAGCATGTACCAATGTCTTGCGAGAAAGGAGGTTCCCAGAGTTGGAAGAGAGAAAACAACTTAAACAGATGGAATGGATTAAGAATTTTATTTTGCAGTGTTGGATTACGTGGTTTCAATTAACTGGCTCGAAAAAGCAAAAGCAACTGGACTACCTCTTAACTTTCTTAGCTGCTGCTAAAGTAAGCTTATATGAGTTCCTTTTCTAAAAACTTTGTTCTCGACTTGTGAGTTTAGTAGGAAGGCACATCTTTGTGTTGACCACTGATCAGTACTGGAAGGATAAGGCGTAAATGAATGTTCTGTTAGAAACTTGCCTCAGCCGTGAAAAAAGTGGCAAATACATGACACTGTCCACAGAACAGGAACAAGAAGGTACAGGGATCTCCCTATTATTTCTTCATATAGCTATACTTAGAGAAGCATCAAAACATATTTCTATTTTTAGCAACAATTAGAAAAAATATCTCTGGCTGGATTGCATTCATATTGAGTAGAGCATCTGGCAGCTCCACCCTACTGAAAGTTCATTCCATGTTTTTAGGAGGGAAAAAAAAAAAGGCCAGGACTCTATGCTGTAGTTTGTTTTTTTTGTTTGTTTTTTTTTTTTTTAAGTATATGGGCATAGGCAACCAAATTAGGTCCTACATTTATAAGTGAAGTTTTTATGGCTCGAGACTTGCAATTATGCAGTATGTTTAACTCTGTGTATATGAGTAGTCATAATGACTTCAGTGGAGCTTCCTGTGCATATAAATATTAACGGGATCAGGGTGTATTAGGAAAGGTTTCATGAACAGTATCTGCTTGTACTTAGGGATACCCTAGGAAGCACAAGAGTTTGATTTATGTAACTGCAAGCTGTGTTTGTCACACATCTAATGTTTTAAGTTTATTTTTATCTAATTTACTTTTATTTTGATAGTATAAAAAAACATGCAGACTGAAGCATCAGCTCTACCAGGCTTGTCTTGCGCAGAGTTTCTAGGGACCCAACACCAGTAGAGATGTCCTAGAGCTTCTGCATTGCCCAGCAATGCCAAATGTTCATTTCAGGGACCTCTACCTTGGTGTATTGCTAGCATCAGGTATTTCCACCTAACCCATCAAATATCAACACGTTTTCAAAGTGATGGGAAGCCAGGAATTGTTATTAGCTCTCAGAAACAGCAGGACTTCAAAGAACTAACAAAATAAACAAAATGCCTGTTCTCACACCCGGTCTGTGACAGCAAGCTATGTACTTCCTCACTTTGATGGTTTCCCTTATGTTAATGACATTGGGGCTGTCTGATGTGTGCTGAAGTAGACAGAGAATGTCTAGCAGCTGTCCATGGATCCATGTGGCATTTGAGTTTTCAGGTGGGCCTAATTAGTATTTAACTGAGAAAAGTTACTGGTTCTAAAAGCTAGAGGCAGCTACAGTAGCTCTGGTGGTTTCTTTTAGTTGTGGTCCCTGCACTAACCATTCAAGTAGCAAATGTCAGCAGCACCTTTTGTAACAGATACAGCAGCACTGAAATAGTACAAATGATCTCTTAATGCAGCTCTGAGCTAGGAAACTCAGGAAGGGGAGTGAAAAAGAGCTCCAGCCCTTTGCTTATGTGTTTTTCTTTTAATTTAATTCCTTGTTTCCACATATGTTTTCCACATATATACTCATATTTAATTTCTTTCCCCTCCAACATCCCTTTAACATCCTTATTGAAGTGCCTTTCACAAACTTTCTTGTTTTTGTCAGCTTGACAGGATGTGTTTACACCTGGAATGCCTGCAAAATCAATTGATTTACTCATCGTTTATCCCTCTGCAGCTATTTCCCATGTAAAGATGAGAAAGGACATCTGCTATAGAGGTAATCTGACTATTCCATGGCTCCCTGCAGCAGAGCAGGTACAGCATATTTAGGAGGCTGTTTCGGTTGTAACGTTGCAGATCAGTTTATACACATTGTATTGTGATTCAAGTGAGTGGCCTCCACCTGGTCTGCAGGCAAGGAGTTTGACACCTACCTTCTAGGAGCTGTTCCAAGCCATTGATTTAGTATATGAAGCTAAGAATGAGTTATATTTAGTGGCAAGGGAAAATGGAGGAGAGAAAATTAAATATTTACCAATCTTACTTCTGTAATGCCTTGCAAACATGAACATACTTAACCTTGCAGCATTCTTGGGAGGTGAGTATTAGCAGTTCTACAAGTAAAATTGGGTGACCCGTAGTTTTTCCACCATAGCTTGGCTCTGTGAGATTAAACCAATGGAGAATTCAGGCTGCACATTCAAGAATGGGTTTCAGCCTGCATAAGCTGGCACTTGCCACCCAAAGAAATGGTTCTGCTGCTCCATTCCTTGTGCCAACACAAGCATTTGTGCAGCTATGTTGTAAGCTGCCTTGGAGAACCGTATGGGTTCAAACTAACCTTTTTTTTGGCCAGATGAGATTGCTGCTTTTGGCAGCAGTGCTGGCTTGAAGTGTTTGTGGAACTACAGTGTAAGATTTCTTAGCTTTTGATAGTTAAAAGCGTGATGGAAACTTTATCTGCAACAAAAATTTGCAAGCAGACTTGTGTGCTATCCTTCTGAGAAAAAGATATTATTGTTGTTTACATTACAGTCCATTCAAAGGGCCCTGCGTGTAGGATGAAGTATAGTACCTAGTAGAGCGCCCACACACTCTAAAAGATAGTTCCTACCCTTATGGACCTTGCAGTCTAAACAGACAAAGTGGTGAAAAGGTGAGCGGAAGGAAGTATGAATAGCTTCTTGCACAGCCAGGCACTGAAGCAGAGAAAGAATAAACTTACCAGAGTCCCACTTTGGGCCTGCTCCAAGTGTTCAGGTTCTGTGATGGGCCTCAGCAGCCATAACACTGAAGAAAAGACATTTTAAATTTCTTGTCTCATTTCTTAGTTTAGGACCTGTCACTATGAAAGCTTCTTTAATATGACAGCTGAGATTTTGGCCCTGTTTTCACATACTTAAGTCTGTTAGTGCCTTTCTTTTATTGATTTGACTAAATAGTTAAGTAGCTTTTTATGTCTACTTTGCCTGTTTTGTAGCAGGACAGCAGGATATCAGCCTGACAGCTGATTGTGACAGACTTGATTGAAATTAATTTTATCCTATAGGTTTAGGCATGTCTACTATAATCTAGAGCCAGTTATCGAACTTGAATTGGCAGCTCAGCTGTGTCTACAAACAAAAGCTGTTTTGTTCCAACTCAGCTAGAACAGACAGGGCTGTAGGTAGGGTTGCAGAAGCATGTCTTTCTGGAAGAACTTAAGAAGTAGTCATCTGCTAGCTCTTCACTGCTGCCCCACTGTGGGGTTTTGCTCTGCCTAGAAATGGATTGTGTTGCTTTCACATTCATAGTGCTGCAGTGTATAGTTGACCCAGAAAGCTTTGTTTAACAGCAGAGCTGGTTAAAACCAATTTAGTCACATTGAAGAAGGCGAATGAGCACTTCCACAACTGGTTCAGCTTTGTGGGTGGCAATCTCCAAGATGAGAGGTGCTCTAATGAGGAGTTGGGTGTGGTAATATCTTCAATCTCTGTTACTGTCTTTTAAGTGATTAAGAGCACGTGGTTGCATGCGTCAATATTGCCTAGTCCCATGGGGTATAATTGTACTATTATATCATCATTATTATTAATACAATAACAGGAACATTTGGGTTTGTATTATTACAGCTATTTTGATAAAGGCAAAAAAAGCTGAAAAGAACATGCATTTGTACAAGAGTACCAGTGTTGAACATGTGTGTAGACTACTCCTGAGATGACAACTTGCCTTATAAATTCCTAGCACACACAAATTAAAAGCTACTTGGACCCTACTGCAATTTTCAGATATTACAACGTTTCTTTTCATACTTAAAAATTTTCATGTGTGTTATGATCCAGCTCATTAGTAAAACATTTAAATATTTAACTGGTAAGCCATATGCCTTTCTGAAGCAGAATTAAAAGGGATGTAAAGAAAAAATTCTTTCCTTACTCCAAACTCCAAGCCAGAAGTGCTATCTCATCAACAAGGAAAAAATACAAGAATATTAGGGCAGTATACTGTCTGTGCTGAAGCCAGTGTCAAACTCTCTACTGATACATTCCCATAAGCACATTTGTGATATTGTAGTAAGGTGTGGAGAATAGATCTAGGGTCTTACAGGCCCTGAAAGCAGAACAAGGTTTGCAGCTGTAATCAAAATGAGTAACAGTTTGTAAGCAAAGCCCCATTTTCTTGTTTAGGTAGTGATATTTCTAAAACTAGGAAACTCCATGTTAAAATGCTGGAAAATTGTTTTAAAGTAGTACATTGAGAGCTGTTTAAAGAGCTGATTCCATTTCAACTGCACTCTGGTTCCTAAGTGTTCAGACACATGGGACTGTTCCAGACAGTTCATTTGTTTCATAGATTATGTGGAGAGACGTTTCTCTTTCTAAAACCAAATCCTATTTTCATCGATATCTTACAACTCTTTGATCTGTATCTAAACTGCTAATCTGTTCTGATTTTGTATCTGAAACTAGCTTTCATTTGGAATATGAGAGTAGTTTTTGTAACACATAGGGGAAGGCATTGTATTTTGGGCAACTTTTCATTGCAGTGTTACTTTGTGCATTTTGGTAGGGAGAGGGAATGAATGCTAATTCAGACAAATCCCCTGGGATTTTAAATCTCCATTAAGTGTCTTCAGGCGACATGCACCTAGATTTTAATATCTTTTTAATATAAGAAACCCTCAGCACCGTGGTTCCTGCAGATTTCCTACAAATGCGTAGATCAAGGCTGGTAGGGTGATCTGGAAAGTAGCAGATGAGAAGTGGGAGATGGTGCTGCTGCCTCTTTGGGCACAGAATGGCGTAGAAATGCAGGAGAGCATTGCAAATAGTTGTAACATTAGGCAACTGTTCATTGTAGAGAGAGCAAGGGACATCAGAAGCATCTTTTTCTGATGAGTATTATCTTAGAGTTGTCTGTTCCTTTTAACAGCTCTTTCTTTGCTCTAATTTTTCACGGCTCATTGACAAAGTTGCTTATAGGTATACTTTTAATGTTTAAAGGAGATGTTTTTTTTCTTAATATTGAACAGAGACATTGAGCTAGAGCTTTTCCCTTACAAAAACTAATTGCTTTAGAGAGCTGGAGCAAAATGATGGGGACTCAGCAGAAGCTTTGTGCAAAGGTGCAAGATGTAGTAGTAGAAATGCAAGGTGTCTTAGTTTAGGAAAGAAGTACATGATCAGATATTTCTTGACATTTCTGTTCTGTCACCTATTGAAACAGTGACTTCTTGAGCATTGCAATTCCTGAGTGGATTGCAGGTGTCACTCATCATGGAATTACATTTTCTGTCATTCCTTCTCCTACCTGGGCTTAAATCGTTACCAACTGAAGCAGTTCACAAGACATGGGGAATTCAAACATTTAAAAAAAAGCCGAAGTCAAGACTTTGGGAGCTTCTCTTCTGTCAGAGTTGCGTGTGCCTTGCTTTGACTTTCTACTTGCATTGTGACCCTTGCCTGCCATCTACAGTAAGAGAGACTGCTCCAGTGTGCCTCTTTCATGGTGGCAGGGAACATCCTTTTGTTCTCTGGTTTCCTTGAGCTGGGCTGCCCACAACCTACAGCATTCTGTGGCTCCAGGCCAACGCAGAAACATTTGTTGGGTCCAGAGCTGCATATAGATATTGTTGATTAAAAGTTGGAACAAAGTCAGCATGGAAAAGGCTGCTAACGAAGCATGTCAGCTTTTTTGAATTAAAATGTCTTTTAATCACTTTTATATAAATACTGATCCCGGCCTCTATTCCAAGAGGCTTCAGAACCGTAAGTATTGTGTACTTTTTAAAACAAAAACGAAAATTAAACTGGTGTGGGGCATTCTTTAAAAATGCTACTGATTTTCTTCTTTACTCTTAGTCTTGGATATAAGGCTGAAAACAAATAGTAAAATCTTGGAAAATATTTTTGTCTTTTCGTTTTGTTTTATTTCTCAGTAAGATAGTATTCATGTGCCATGGGACTAGAAGGAAAAACAAAGGCATCTGACCAGCACAGCAGAAATGATATACAGAATAAAGAAGACTTTTTATTTGTAATCTTAGTTTTTTCGTCATCTCAGTTCATACCACAGAAAATCAATAACTTTCAGTTGCTTTGGTAAAGTATTATTAAGTAAAAATCAAGCAGTCCTTTTAACAAATGAGTATACCGTAATGTTACTGGGTCTAAGGCTAAAGTTTCAAAGCAACGAGCGTTTTACTTGGATTTATTTAATGTCAGTAGCTTGTCGGGTCTTTGTTTGAATTAGAAGCCATTGTGGGCGGTCAGAAATTGAACTTTATGTAATATAATCTATCTGTCACTTAGTATCAGTTCCCTAACAGTGATGCTAACACATTCAGACTTTAGCATCTGGACCTCGCACTTGAGTTTTCAGCCACTAGGTAGGGTCTAATGTTTCAGTGCTTCCATGTAGTTTCTTCCCAGCTATTTCCCATCTGTGTATGACTGTCCCACTTCCCTAGGGGTCAGTCACTAGTGCTGTTGATGTCACCAAACAAGCCTTTTCCCAAGAGAAATTTTTTTTGACTGTATCACTTGTTAAACCGCACTAGACTGGTGAATTCATTGTCTCTTCTTCAAAAGCTAGAAAATGCATAATAAAGCAGAAGGTTGTGGGATTATGCTTGAGCATGTCTCAGAGATCAACATAAAGCGTTTGATTTCAGGGGCTAATTCTAGAACAGTGTGCTTCGGTCTCCTCTCACGTGTTACAAAACAGAGGCTAAAGTTTCTGTGGAACAGTGAGATGTAATTGCAGGAAAGATTAAGAACAAACCTAAGGGTCTGTAGGTGGGTTCTCAAACTCCCTGACAAGTTCAGCTCTTAAAAAAAAGATACGAAACATACTAAAATACACTTAAAATTTGCAGTCTGCTGGCTACCACCTCTAGTACGTTTATGGCTTTTCTGGAAATGTGCCTCTAGGTGCTCCATGCTTTCCTAACTGGGGAAGACCTTGGAGGAAAGCAGGGAAGTCTGTCCTTGAGCAAGAGAGAAAAATTCATAAATTTCCACCCTGAAAGCTTCTCAGGTTGTGCTTCTGTGATCACTGCTATTTGATGAGCTATGTGCACTGCTTGGAAGTTGGTTGTGATTGAGGGCACCTTGGTGCATTGAGCCCAAACATAATGCAGAGAGATAAGTATTGTAGAGAAAAAGCAGAGAAGGAACTGGACTGAGGGATGCTCTTCCTCAAATCTCTGCTTTGTAGGTAGCAAAGTGCCTGCTAAGAGTAATGCCAGAGGTCTGAACAGTCTTAACAAATAGGGTGTTTTTTCTCATATGCTTTCCCTCTGTGTTCTTCTGTGAATTAGTTTCTTTGGTATTATTTCCCGAGTCAGAAAACTCGACAGAGTCAGCCTGGAGCAGTACCTCTTCAGTCTCTTGAGCGAGTAGCAAGGAGGGAATGAAACTTCCCTCAAAACATCTGGCTGTACTGAGCTGTGCTGGTGCATTTGCCTCCAAGGGAAGATGACTGACTCCTGGGGTGGGGCCAGATCAAAGGGAAGGTGCAGGGAAACGGAAATAGTGGTGAGAAAGGATGCCAAAACGTTTAAAATATAGCTGCTGTATCTATCCAGTGGTCTAGCTCCTGTTTGTGGAATAAATTTTATGAAAGATGCACTTATTTATGTTAGCCTGTGATGTGTAGGTCTAGACCAACCGGCATATTTTAAGAAGCTGGGAAAGAAAAGAAAAAAAGACCAAACTATTTTGCTTGCACTTTTTGCTTTAAGGTAATTTAGTCTAAAAAAAACCTTTGAAGTAAAAATAAACATTGTATTTTAAGTAGCTGAAAGCATTTATTATGTTTGCAAAGGCCTTTGCTCTTAGCAGTCTGGTTTGAGGAGGATTTGTTTTTGCCTAGAAGAAACAAAAATACTTGTGCATTTGCTTTTGACTCCTGGAATGCCAGGAGTCCTCTTCTGTGTGAAGCAGGGTTGTACAAAGCATTATATTAATAGGAGCGCAAAGGAGAGAGACACTGGTAGTGGGGTGATCTAGAACAGCTACATGAAAATCTCAATTTCTGTGGCTGCTCTCATGAGTCATGGGTCTCATTTGCTTTGATTTCCTTTCCTCTAGTGCTGCTGTTAGGGTTGGCACTAACAGGGGGGTCTTGATGTCAAACAGGGATTTAGAGAGATGCCCGCAGGAGTCTGAACAGGTAGCTATGACTGCAGGCTGGGAGCCACCCCAGAAGTCTCCTGCACATTTGTCACCAAGTGAAATGTGGAGCACCTTTCTAAGGTCTGAAACATTCAGTGGTCTCTGCACTGTGAAATCTCTATTCACCTGGTAAAATTTATTCAACTGTCAGAGACGCATTTATTATTTGCAATGGAAACCCTGTAAAACATGACAGTTCTTGAAGTCAGATGAAAAGTGGCATTTTCAGCTACATTTCACTTTGATCCTCACTCCATCTCTCCCAGCTACACCATGACTATACATGGACCATAACCAAAAGTATATCTGTAAGTCCAAGACATCGATGGCTGTGGTGCTATTGTTAAGCTCTATTATATACAAAGTCTTCACTTGTAATTTAAAGTGATGAACTTCAGATGCTAATTCCCTATTCATACACACAGAGGATTTAAAATTCAGGTTTGGTACTCACCCTACATATATGTGTGTGCGTGTGTGTATATATACATATATATACACACATAATTAGCACATTTGAAATCAAATTGTTGCCTTCTGTGAAATTTTGGGTTTTGGAGATGTATCCCTGCTGTCTGGTTCAAAGCACCATTACTGACAATTCAGATTAAAGAAATACATTGGCATCTTTCTACACAATAAACATGTAAAAGATTTTTCCTATTACCTGGTGATTTGCAGTTAATGTCAATCTTTGTCCTTCAGTTTAAATACATGAGCCCAGAACAGCCTGTCTGTGCGTGTGCTTTGTTAAATCACATGTAATTCTTGTTCTGCAGCATTCTGTGTTAGTGTTCCTCTTAGCTGAGAAAGGACAGTGAAGAACCATTGAGACTGAGTGTAATACAATATTGTTCTAAGCAGTGGGTCAAAACCAATGAACATAATCAAATGAAAAATGATTACAATTAATTATTGGTTATGCAATTAAGTCAGAGAACACAAAGAGGTGTGAGAAGGGGGTGAACAGATAAACACACCAGAGGTAAAAATATCTCCCAGTGGATTTGACCTCAAAACACAGCCACACAAGTCAGTGAAGTCTAGTCTGATGTGAAATGCTTAATTTTTTGGCTATCAAAATAATAAAGTAAAACTCTTAAATGTGTTCAAATAACTCTTGCAATACCAACACAGGTATGCATGAATTTCTTTACTGTATTCTGAAATATTTATAAGTAAAACTACTTAAATCCTGTTTTATCCACTGAATCTTTAAAAAAAAAAAAAAGAAAAAACTCAGGAAAAGTTTGTGTACATGATGGAATTTTGCATACTTATGTTCTTAGAGCTTGATTTCACTCTTTGAATATAAGGTTGTGTTTAAAAGCTACATTATTCTGGCATCTGCCCAGGTTATGATCTTCAGAACTCTTTAGTATAGACTAAAATAAGCAGCAGCAGTAGTAGTTAAACAAATAGGGCACAGTCAAAGCAAATGCTTTGATCAAGTATCGTTGACAAATGTACTGTTATGGAACATTTTAAATAGCACCTTTTATTTCTAGCTTGCTGTAGTGCATGGCGTTTGATGAATCAAAACAGGTGGATTTTATAAGCTACGTATCTCATGTTTTAGAAATTGGTAGGATTAATCAAGGATTAAAGTAGTGCAATGTGCATGTCTTTTAGTAAGTGCATGTAAAAACACGTTTTGCAATAAATACATCATTTAGTTACATAAGCCATCAATTTAAGGAGCAGACTTGAGAGAAAAGATGCTGTTGTCTAACCTCTCGTATGTACATCGAACGTGGCTTGGATAGCGATTTCAGCTCAGCAGTGTTTATGCCGCCATGAGCGGCTGCGCATTGCAACCTACTGGAGGGAAGCATTAAGTGGTGTGTGCAGCTCCAAGCGTTGTACTGAGGGTTGTTCTCTCTTCGTGGTTGTGAGACACTGACATATTGCCTACCCCTTCTATTCCACTTGGAGGGTCCGCAGTGATTGTGATTTAAAACAATGTCTCATTATGGCAAAGACGTGACCCCTGATTTTAAACAGGGAGCGACCTTTGCCATCACACAAACATGTTAAGCAGCTTTATTAAGGCAAAAATTTAAAGTAATGGTTTGCTTGATACCAACCACTTGGTAGATTGGCACAAAAAGTGACAAGCTAACAGTAACAGCTTTTTGAATATACATTGTGCCACAAAACTTAATGCCTGAAAATCAGAATCTCTCTCCCTGAGTTTTTTCAGGTGTTCAGAATGGGAGCTACATACTATTGAATGTCAAGAAGGAACTGTAGGATGCTGTGTTACACTGCGATAGTTCTGTCTTGCAGAGTATTCACATGAGTGTTGCTTCTTTACTTTGAGGTGAGGTGTTGGAGCCTGTCTTCTTCTTTCCATGCCCTGCCTTTTGCCCTGGGTGCCCCTGCTCTGTGTTGCCAGTTAAACTGTGTACGTTCCCAATCCTGTTAAGCCTGGTTTTTCCAGATGAAGATGTTGGACTGTAGCACATATGACTCAATGTGAGGCAGTGGCTCAGGCAGCCCTATTACTTAAATCTGTGAAAAGTGACAGCCATTCAATAAGCACATTGGGGATTCTGTCTTAACGTACAGAGTTCCAATACTTGCTTTTAAAAGGCCCAGTACTGGCAAGTAGGATTTGAAAGTGAAATATTGAAAAAGAAACCTTAGAGCCATGGTCTATGATTTGGTCAATAGTGTCTGTTGAATTTGGTATCAACAAATGCAAAAATGCCTCTCCCCCTGGGGTGCATTGTTCCCATAACAGGGGTGCTAGACAGCCTTCTGCAGTGGCTCCTTTGCTGCTACAGTTAGTTGCAGTTGGTCATTGTTTTAAGCTTCTGTTGGCATCAGTTAATTTGCTGCACTAGATGAGAACTTTATGGCCTACTGTAGAGCTGACATGCACTCGCTTCTACCCCTGCTGTTGGATCTGGCAGAAAATCCATTTACTTCACTCAGGTGCTGCAACGCTCTTTTTTTAGGTTTGTTTGTTTTTTCATTACTTTCAGGAACCCAGGTGCTGCTTTTACTCGAGATTCCAGTGTGAACGCACGTCATCTGGCCTGAGGCTGAGATGCCACAGTTAGGTTCACTGCAGGTTTCCAGGAGTACCTCTTTCCTGCACAGGTTTATGGATGGAGCCATGGGTTTCTCAGCTAAGAGCATAAAGGGAGGTGGGACAAGTGCATGCCTAGTTGCATTTCTGAAATAAAATACAAGTTTCTGAAGGCTCCAAGGGGCGAGTCTCCCTGATACGGGTGAAGAGGTGTCACCTGGCAGGTGTCCTACCACCACCATCTCTCTGGCACAGTTTAGGCTTAAAGAATCTAAATTGCTTTGCAGGTGTGTAAACTTAGCTCCAAGTGCTTACATAATTTTAGAAGATGTGTTGCTAAGCCACTGAAACACTTATGAAAACATTGTCCCAAGATACAATGTACAGTGGTAGCCATTGTGTAGCTATAATAATGAAAAAATGCTGTGCCTTGTGATGCACCCTCAGATTTTCAGGGTCTTGCACCTTCAGGAGAGTTAAGGAATCTGTTCTTTTTTCTGATTTTAAACAAAATGCTTTTTTAATGCTTCTAAAGTATGAGGAAGCACCCAAGAAAATAGAAAGAGATAAAAAAAAAAATTGGCTATGGTTGTATTTTATTAAAAAAAAAAAAAGTTTTGTACTGGTGTTGCAGTACAACGTATATGTTGTACAGCTTTAAAGAATGATAGGGATGGTTGTGATCTGAAGTTGAAATACCTTTTCATCGTGGGATTTTTCTTGCAAAATTGCTCTAAAAATAAAACAAAAATCATCCTTTTACTTCTGTGGAGTACAAGTACCGTGACCATGTCAAGGAAGACTAGAGTTCTTCAAAGTTTGCGAACTGCCCCTAACAAAGGAAGCTAACTCCACATTATCCTTGCTGCGGTGTTGTACCTAGGTATTCACTGAAAGCCTTTTTTAGCATGATGCAAACTGCTCTCCTTTCTGTATTGCTTTATATTTTATGAGAGCTTAAGTTGTCTTTAGACTCAAGCATTTGTAAGCCTTTGCTGTGACAAGGCTGTAATAGTAAGTACCTGGAGGTAATGCATAAACTCAGCATGTGCTGGAAAATGGACGCATATATAAGGTCTAAGGAAGTTGGGTTTAAATGAAGAAAGCAGTAAGATGTAATCTTTCTCTCTCAGGAGCCCTGAAAGGAAATCTGGTTGCACTGGCTAATTTAGGGAGAAAACATGAATTTTTGCTGAAGTAGTTTATCCAACTTTTACTTATCCTAGATTTCACCATGTGATTATTGTGGTCTATAACTGCAGCACTGGGGAAAAAAATGGTATGCAAGTTGTCTTTGTTTACACAGCCCCTATGTGCCTAGAAATTCTTCACTGCAGTACCATCACTTTGTGCAAGCCACAGGGTGGCTGTTAAATTGATTGGTCAAACCTGTAAAATGTTCCTCTGGCAGTTCTAGAGGCTGCCTTTGGTTCTTGCTGTGGAAATTTTCCCCACTTATAAGTTTAAAGTGGAAAAACGTGCACTCGTGTGCCTCACTGCAAAGGAAAGTGTTGGAGGACATCACCCAGTGTGTTGTGGGTTTTCTTCCCTCCAGCTCCCAGTCAGCTCACTTTGGGAACCAGCGATGGCTGTCTGCTCACCTGTAACTGCTGTCCTCTGACTCCTTGCATAACTTTTTATCAGCAGGTTGATGTCTTTCACCTTCAGCTTTGTTTGGAAAAGAAACCTCTGCAAAATGTGTCTGGCGATGCTGACTGGCAGGATTCCTGTGAAAAGCAAGCAGGGAGGAGCCCAACTGCTTTCTCTGTGCACTGCTCCAGGCTGAGCATGACCTTATTGTTATTTCTGGACATGCTGATTCAGCATTACAATGGAGTGCAATATATACAAAATATGAGTGGCTGCATATGTTAGATGAAAAAGTAAACAGGTCAGAGTATGTCCTGAGATGTGTATTTATAGCTCATTGACATCAGTAGGAGCTACATACATCTGAGGGCACGCTCAGCCTGTGTGATAAGTGGAAAAAACACATGCCTTAAGCAAAGGAACAGGAGCTGCATATCATACAATTAAGGGAATATTGCTTGTAGCTGTCTCAATATATACCCTACTTTTGTTGTATGTATAACCTGAGTGATTAGTGCCTGTTGGGTGTGGATGGGACAAGTTGTACCTTTCTGTAGTTGCTTAAAAGTTACAAATAGGCATGACTGAGTAGTCGAGGGACATTGAATTAAACATGCTTGAATTAATAGGGTAATGATTGGGGCTGCTCAGAGCTATAAAATAAATACTAGGTAAAGCTCAGTGCTGTGTGGCAACAAGATCGAGCCGTGGGGTTGCAGGAAGTATTCTGAAACAACTCAACTTTGTTGTTAAGTAAGAGAGGTAATCCTAAGAAAGCTCTCTACATAGGCTCCCTGTGCAGTTAACGTTTTAAACCCCCCTTTGGCTTGTTGTTATGACTTCAAAGATACTCTAAAGCCTTAGTTAAATTGATCATTAACTCTGCAAAGTTATAATTAGACATTTGAACTTGGCTCCATTCAAAAAGAAAATGCAAGAATGAAAATCCTAGCCACCATTGTTTCTCTGCAGCTCATCAGCATGGTCAGAGATGGATTAAAGTTCCACAGGAGTTAAAAAGCAATAGGAATTTGAAGCATTAACCAGCCTTGCGGGAAGGATGGGGAGTCATTAATCCACAAAGTTTTCCTTTGAAAGTACAAAGTGAGAATAATGTGGGGAACCTGCAATGGGTTACTAACGGAGATTTAGATTTAAGCTCGTAAAACCATTGAGATAGGAAAGTTGGGCTGGAAGCATGTGTTGGGGAAACCTGCTTTGCCAGTGCAGTTATTGAACACGTTAAACCAAGTGATTGTGTGCTGCCACAGCCCTGTTACGAGCCTGTAAAACGAGCAGAGGAAGCACTGAGAGGCAGCCTTAAACAACAGCAGTGACCCCAAGCAGCGGCTGCGAAGAGTGGAGGTTGGCCACTGTGGATAAATTTTGAGGTCTGGGGCTGGGAGAAGCCCCATCCTATGTCTCCCACTTTTTTCCCTCAGTCTCTCCTGATGGAGCCCGAGTCGAGACAACAGCTGGTAGCCACCGTGCGCCCGGCTGCGTGGTGGATGGGAAAACCCATCTCCATAGAAACAGAGGCGGCATTGCTTGGGCTGCTCCGCTCCTTCAGGGAGTAGTGGCTCAAGACATCTGGTCGGTGTAGCTCGTTCTCTGGGGAAATTAGCTCGTTTCAGATGAGAGTAACCACAGAAACTTTTGACTTCGTTTAACAGTCTGATGCTGAACGTGTGGTAGAACTGACTGGTTCAGCAGTTTTGAAAGTGGAAGATTATCTAATGACTCTTAAGATAAATATTTTTTTTTAAGAAGGGCTGTTGCTTGTGCTCGTTCTCCCACCCCCCCACTCTTCTTTCCTGTGATGGTGTTTCTGCCCCATATGATGGTGATTCTTCCATGTGGGGTGGGTTTTAGGAATTTAAAGGCAGTTTTTTCTTTGTAAATATTTATTTCTTTTGCTTACATGAAGTCTTTTTTTATTATACAGTGAAATTTCTAAGCCTTTTATCTTAGTGGAGCTCAGTGTGGTGTGATACACTGTCTGTTAACACACTATGACTTGTACTCTAGAAAGTTCAATCCCTCCCCCAAATCTTGAGTTGATTAACTCTTAATTCTTCTAAAAAGAAACATTCTGAACTGTTCATACAGCTACAAGTAAACCTTCAAAATAACCTGTTTAAACGTGTAAAAATCTTGAGCTATTTAACATCACTGAAATCAATTAAAGATCATATTTTCATGTATAATACAGGAAAACTCCCTACTGATTTTTGCAGAACAAATTCCAAACCCAGTATGTAGAGGGTGTACTGAGGGATAAGGTACTTGGGTAAAATTTATCTGCTCACACTATCCTATGTGACTACGTAACATTCAGAACTTCGGAGGAAATTGAAGAATGGGATTATTCTTTTTCCATTTGCACATGAGGACATCATTATGTATTCTTCATATGCCACTAAATGAACATGGTGAACGATATCTTTTCTGTAAGCATGTCTGCAAGCAAGTATCTTGTAAGGGGTCCTAGAGCAGCATCCTAAATGTGGGGGGCACAGTTAAATGCTCGCTCTTCCACCCTCCATCTGTTACGAACACCTACTTCTGGAAGTAAATATTTGCACTCTGTTGTTGTGACCATCAGGAACTAGAAAATGAAAAAGCCTGGTGAGGCATAAGTGTGAACCGTACGTCCCCCTTTATGGAAGATGAGCAGAGCTGTCAGCCTGTGAGAAGCCCTACCTGTGATTTCTGTTTGAGTGAGCTTAGTGGAATGAAGCATAATTGGCTGTGCTGGACGACTGCAGTAAATGATCAAATGAAGAATAAGAGCTGCTAGCTGCTGTAGTTTTTATGAGAAGAAGATTGGGAGAATCTGAAGTTTTTATCAGAAATCTGAGAAACACTTGTAATAAACAGGAGGATTGAGCTTCTTAGAACACGGCAGGCAAACACAGCAGATGTTCTAGGGCCCCAGGTGGATAATACAGATGCTAATAAAGCAGACAAGCTGAAATCAGTTAATGAAAGAAGCTTAATCAATCAGAGTTGATTGAAGAAGTGACATGATGAACACAGTGGGAATACAGCAGTTTATTCTTTATTGAATGAAGTGTCATTGGTTTGCTTTCTCTGCTAAGTTTATGCTCTGATGAATCAAGAGTTGCATCTCTGTGTGGAAGTAAACTGCTGAAACTAAGTGTCAGATAATTATTTTTTTTTTCCCCAAGCTGTTTCTCTTTCCTACCCCTTCAGTCCCAACCAGGAAAAGGCCATGCGGCAAAGCTAAGAAGTCTGTGCCGGTGGGTGGGTGCTGGTGCTAGAGGGGACATGGAGGTAGTCTGTCTTGTTCTCCTCCTCGTCTTGTGCTTCATGGCAAGTGAACTTTCCTTGGAAGTGGAAAAGAAACCTCTTGGTTTCACTGTATTCAATTTTTTTCTCTGAAAGTGATTTGCATTTAGTTACTTTTTTAAACACAGATTCCAGGAATCAATAGGAAAAATTCTACTTAATCACAGAAAAATGATACCATAATAGGAGAACTTAGGTTGGAAGAGACTTCTGGGGATGATCCGATCCAAATTCCTGCTGGGAACAGGAGCATCTTTCAGTTGTGATCAAGTAGCTCAGGTCCTTATCTAGCTGAGCACTGAGGCTGTGTAGGCCACTCGAGACTGTTCTACTCCAGTGTTTTCTTCAGTTAAAACACATCGGTTCCAGGGGACTCCAGTGATTGTACAAGCACTGGGGTCAAGGATGCTATAGGGCTTTGGGATCTTGGAGTGGGTGATTGTGGGTTGGTTTGCTTTGTTTTTGTGAAGACTAATGGCTTCAATAGAAGTTTCAGCTGAAACTTGCTGTGAGTTTTCCTGAGGCTGGATGTTAGTTAAGATTAGAGAACCATCATGAGAGCGTGTCATGAATAATGTGAAATCTTTTCTCTCAGGCCATGTACAGGGTACTTCATTTCTGCCTGGCCCCAAATTCTCAAAACATTTCCAGGAAGTTCAAATATGCTCTGACACACCTGGCCTTCAGATCAGCTAGTAGGTTCAGGAGTTCTAAGAGGGAAACCGGAGGGAGAAGAGGTGATTGCATGGACCTCCCTAGGGAGACCAGGCCAAAAATAGAAACAGCTAATAAATTTATTTCAAGTGAGAACTGACAGTAAATTTCTATCCTCTTGGAAGTTTATGCCATTGCTCCAGGCTGAGAATACCTTATTGAATAATTCAAAACACTTCTTGACTTTGGGTTTTTATTTTATTTTTTTTATTATTATTTTTGCAGCTAACGTCAGCTGTCTAAAACTACTTAAGTAGAATAAGCCAATCACATGGACTTTCCCTTGGAAAAAGGGAAAAGTATAAATGGAAAAGGATAGGTACACCTGAAAGAGTCACTTGTTACAGCTGAAGGTGCTTTGGACAGTTGAGATGAATTTTCCTCTGCATGTGCCTATTTCTCTCTGTTAATTACAGAAAAAAATGTATGTTTGCCCCATTCAAGTTTTCATTCTCCATCTAGTGATTTTTCTAGCCAGGCAGTTAATAACTTAATCAATACTAATTCTAATGTTGTTTTCCAGCTATGAACATGGTTGAAATGTGTTACATATGGTCGCAGAGGTTTTTTAACACTTTAGCTGGTATTTGGAATATGGTACAACTATATTTCTGATGCCTGGATACATGCTGGCTTTTATGTTTTGCTTTCAAGAAGAACGAATTCTTGATTTTGTGGCCTGGTACCTACACGTATCTTCGGTCTGTTCTAGGGAGTGTAAGGGTGTAATCTTCCCTCTTCAACAAATAGGTTCAATTGTGTTTATTTGTAATAGATTGTAGCTTGCTTCAAGGGTCAACCAATTGACTTGGATGGGAATGTTCAAGAATAACATGATGCGCAGTTAGAAGAGGTGTCAGAAATCAGCTCTATATGATGCAGCATGGGCAGCTTAGTGTTAAAACCCCAAGCCTAAGTCTAATCTTGTGATCCAGATGAAACAAAATGTCAGAAGTATTCCTCCTGCCAAAACTCTGAATAGCTTCTTTTATCATCGAGTCCTATGATCATGTTGGCTCACAATCAGAGTTGCACAATGTACCGAGCAGCGGTAAGAGGTACAACCTGAGCAAAAGAGAAGCTTCTCAGCTCTCAAAGCCGAGTAAATACTTCAGTGGTGTTCCTTTGAGCTGGAGTTCTGACTCATCCTTGTATTTATTTTAACAGTAAAAACAAGTTGAAGACTGGGGGGGAAACTGCTTTCCCTGCTTTAAAGAGTAGAAAGAACTACAGAACAAGAAGTAAAGTTGAAAGGGACCCCTTGGATGTTGTTAAGGATTCCAAAAGTAGTCTTTAATTGCTGCCAGAACTAATGTGGCTGGAATTTCCATGGAAAACATCAGTGCAGTAGCCAGTTAGCAAAACTTGGAGGAGGTATTTGTACACTAACTTGCAATAGACTTTTTTCATTTCAAAGCTTGTTCACCTCACCCTACTCTTCATGTTAAAAAAAACAAAAACAAAAACAAAAAACAACTATCCATGTTTAATACTATGCTTAAGATTAGATAGTAAAACACAACTTCTTGTAGCAGTAATAAGAGTTGCACTATATTAACTACTCTGTATTGTGCTGAGAAGTGATTGCTTATTGTACAGTTGTCAGTTTGCTATCTTTCTAATTGAAGATATAATTCCCACAGCCCACAAATCATTTACAAAGTGCTCAAAATAGGGTTTTTGTAGCTTTTTTTAGGCTGATTTAGCACCCAAGATGAACACATTTCCTATCTTCCTAGCATGAAATAACGATAACTGTTATTCAAAAGGTGTGAAACCACAGAAAGTATTTGTAGAGAGTTTATACCACTTCTTGAGTACTGTAAAGCATGCTATTTAAATATGTGCAACATTTTTGGCTTTAAAGTCTGCCATTTGGGACAAGTTGTATGGTTCATGATAACAGAGTTCTCTGATGTAGCATCATAAGGGCAGATTTCTCATAAGGAAATCTCTATTGATGGACTCATTAATACATGCATTCATGTCATCAGCAATGGCCTCCCAAGTGCAATAGCTTATAAATATGCAAATGCCCAGTTATGGGACCCAGCTGTACCATACTTTCATGTCTAGTAGGTTTCCTTTGTCCATCTAGCTGATGAGGAAATGCACAATGTACACAAAACAGTCCCTTATGTGCTTTTCTAGTATACTGTAATTGTTTTTAATTACATCCTAAACAGTACTAGCAATTGACGCTTCTGTACAAAGTTAAATGTGCAGCATGTTATGTGTTCAGGAAAGGGGAAACATGAGGTTGTAATTAAAACCATTTTTAGCAGAGCTGGAAATAGAACCCAGCTCTGAGCATGGCACACCACTCGCCTTATTCCTGAAGAAGGAGCTCATCAGATGGGTATGTTTGGTTCTGCTGCCATGTAAAACCTCCTTTCAGCAGAGGATTACAGGTCTTTGAGTGTTTTCCATATTTTAGCCACCTTTACTGATGCTTTCAGAAAACTGCAAAGCTGTCTGATTTGCAGTTTGAGTAGCCTCTTCCTCCTTTAATATCTGTAAGTTAGGCTAAAACCTTTGACATTCAATAATTTCTGGAAGCCTTGGCCACTTGAGCTATTTGCTCCTTGTGTAAAAGCACTAAATAAAAAAAGTGTATCCCAAAGTCCTTATACGCTCTATTCTCTATTCGTGTGTTAGTATTTGGTTGTTATGCATCAGGACTTTTTTTTTTTGGTCTTAGCCCTAGAAAAAGAGTTTAACCTGTAATTATTTACTTTGTGTACTGATAAAATACTATTTTAAAAGAACACTTGCCAGCGGAAAGAACATTTTTTGCATTGTGTTATTGCTGAGAGGTGATAGTGTTGCATATTTCACTTTGGTACATAGAGTGGTGGCTATTGGGTTAGCAATGACAATCACCATCCTTGAATGCACCCTCTGGCTTAGTTTCTGTTAAGACAACAGGTACAAGTGTCTGTTCCCACTAGTTCCTCAGCTGCTGAACGTTTATCTTTTTGGATGGCGTGAGCATCTTCAGTTCCGATGGGTAATCTTAGTTCTGTGGTTTTGCTGTAAGATCTTCGGTGTTCAGACTGAAGGTTTTCTGATACAATCCCATCTAACACAATGGGATCCTAAGAGGACTAAGCAGGACAGATGTATTAAAAACAGCTTTTTGAAACGCTGAGTAGTGAAAACTGTGGGGAAGGTGTGAAGGGAGGAAAGATTTTAAAAAAAAAAAAAAATGGGCAACCTCTTGATAGTAATTGCTGTCAGAATTCATCTAGCTGCGGAGTAAGATTGGCATTCATTCACTTCGTCACCTAATGTACCAGGAAAAACATTTGGACACTGGGCATTTCCAAAGATGTGTTTAGTTTAACCCCTGATTTAAACAACAGTAAATGTAAGGTCAAACAGAAGCCCCTACAACATCCAGCTATTCCTAAAATAAATTATGAGTCCCCTGGAAGTATACCTCACATAAAGAACAGAGATGCCCCAAACTTTAGAAAACTGAGCACATTATTAATGCAATAATATGAAGCGCAGCTCCACTGCTACCAGTTGTGTGTTCTGAAATATTGATGCACTTAAAATGCATAATCAGTGCTTAAGTTGTGCGTTTTAAAGCAGGCTCTAAATTCATCCTGTGTTGCCCAGTGTTTCAGCACAGGAAGGGCTTTTCCTCTGTCTTTAAACCATGCTTTTTTTGCCCCTTCCTTTAAGCTGCATGCTTTTTTCCCTTTTCAAGTACCCCTCCACAGGAGGATTCTTCTGGTTCGGTGGCTTTTGGTCACTGTAGCAGCTGCCCTCTAGCCCACGTCCTGTGGCAGCGCCTTCAGTTTCTTCTTGCCATGCCCTAGGCCTTGCTTTCATAACGTCTCTCCTTCTCTCCTTTTCCTAACAGCTTTGGAGTACAGAGGTACTCAATTCAGCCAAATATCACTTTTGTATTTTTTTCTAAAATTAATTCCATATAATGCCTATTAGTTTCCTGAGGTATTTGATGTCTTGAGGCTCGGACCAGCTGCCACTGAGAAGGCCGTGGCTTTTTTAAGATATTTTTTTTCTCCCAGCAATGAATAGTGCACTTGTCCTTTATTTGTAGAGGGTGCAGGGGAAAGGTGATAGTGAGTGAAGGGAGTTTCACAGAACTGGAGTTCTCCTTTCCTAACTTTGACTTCTGCAAAGAGCTGCCTCTGTTGCACGATTTATTTATGTTGGACCCAAAACTGATAGAAACATGAATCCGAGTAAAAATACAAGTCTTTGCACATAACGGTAGCTTGGTTAATGGAGTATGCGACTTCAGAGAGATCTGGCTTATATCTTCATTTTGCAAATGTAAGTTTAGTTTGGTCCGTTTGGAACACTATCAAAGCTCTAGGGAGAGTTTGCACTGAATTAATCATGTGCTTTGGTTGGTATAAATTAACCTCCCATTTTGGTATGCTATAATCCTGATGCGCTGAATGATAGCCACAACTGTTTTATGCTCACTGATTGGAACGAGCACAGGAAATTGGCACGAGGAGGAAACTACTTGCCTTCAGTATGTGAAATGTATTTGCCACTCAGCTGAAACGCTGACTTGTTGCCTTCGGTTAGGTTTATTTTGCATGTCAAATAATTCTCCTCTCCTCCTTCACAAATTTTAGAGGCAACTGTAAAATGCTGACTGAATGGGCTATGTACATATGGCATCTGAGAGGTTTTTTATTAGCTTAAACTAGCACATGTGTTTTCCTGTGAGGAGTATTAAGTGCCTGGACTACAGGTTTAGTGTGCAACTGTTTTTGCAGCTGTGTAGAAGAGCATGATGCGTATTCCCTGGAGCAGGCCTGGGAGAGAGCTCAAGTATGCTGAGGCAAACGCAGGTTGTGTTTATGTAAGTGTCAAACAGAAATACAGCACTTGAACTCTTATCAATGCTGAGCGTGATACTGGTGAATGAGCAGCGATTGCCCAGATGTGTAAAAGGAATGCTGGGCTTCTAATTGCAGAAGGTTTGCTTTCAGAACTTGACAGCCCTACCACACAACGCTGTCCTGCCAGCTGGGAAAAAATGAAGATTTTCTTTTTTTTTCCTTCATTATCTGGAGGGGGTCGCAAACAGCAGTAGTCCATTTGAAATGTACTTGTTGTTAAACTGTTAATGAAGAATACAGTCATTGCTCAGACTGGAAATCTCAATTTGGGAGAGTGAATGTTGAAAACATGTTGCTTCAAGAGAAAGAGTGTATCAGGAGCATGTGTGGAGGTAGAAGTAACCGCAGTAGTGTTCTGCTTTCAGTGACCTACTGATTTTCTGGATATGCCTCACTTGCAGAACGCACATTACATCCCAGAGTAGGTCCCACAAAGCCTAAAACCATGAAAAGGAGATGGAAGGGTTGAGTCGAAAATCCTGAAGCCAGACTTGTACAACATGACCATAACTCCCTGCTTGAGGGTAGGGAAGGGCTGGGGAGGGAAACATCCTTAACTTCTCAAGACAGGTAAAAAATCAGAACTTCATCTGAAAACGTTCCTTTTTGGTGTACTCTGTGCCATCTTTTCAAGGAGCAAATTGTCAAAAAAGCTCATAACATAATCTGGGATTTAGATGTGGGACCCTCATTGTGTCACGGTGTTCATCCACAGAAAGGTTTGTGGCAAAAGGTGGTGAGAGCAGTGGTTTTCTCTAATTGGGAATTGAGTGAAGGGCGACACGCAGTCTGCTCAAAGCCAAATGAGAAATCCGTAGCTGGATGGCAAATCGAGCCCTGATCTCCCCCACCTCTGCGGTCTTCCAGACTCCTGTCTAGCCATGAAATGAAGCATTGCTACAGTTTGTGGAGGCGTTTTCTCTGCAGGGGCACTATCTAGAGCCCAAACACGTGAAGAAATCTTAGTGGGTCAGAACGGTGAGGCTGTGGTTGCCTGAAACTACTGGAATTTAAATGTTGCTGTTACCAAAGTTTTTATGCATAGCAGGTGACCACAGCCTGACCATTACATCTTGAAAATGCCAGCTACCCTTACCTTTCCTTTTAAGTAGACAAAATGGAGCTATTGCAGGCTAAGCCAGGCTGATAATGGCCAGATTCTTCCTTCTGTGTTGCTCTACTTTCTGGTAAGAAGTAATATGCAATATTTATTTTTCTCTCTGAAAGGACTAGTGTTGTAATAATGGTAGTGGCAGTCTAAGGTTGTAAGAAAAAGTCTGCTGGAGGACATTAGCTACTCTTGCCCTACCATTTACAGTTTGGAAAAAAAAAAACACAAGCAGGTGAGCTTTCATGCATACGGTCTCTTCAAGAGTCCCCCGATGCATTCAGCATTAGCTGCGGAGTGAACATAATTATCAGCACACAACAAGATACTTGACAGGATGAAAATAATCTGCTAGGGGGAAAGTAGCCACTGTGTAAATAGTGTTAATATGAAAGTTTCTCTGTAACACAAAAGTACAGACTCCGTAACTTAGGCTGCTGCTTTAGTTTGCAGCAGTTTCTTTCTATTCCTATTAGCATGTTACATGTACTAACAATTGAGTGTGCATCTCTCTGAACTGTGTGTATGTGTGCTTAAACTTAAGTAGTTGTATAGTTCTTTTGAATTCAAGGAGATATAAAATTAAGCATATGCTGTCCTGGATAGGAGCCAGAGCATATTTCTCTTTGAAGCAGAAGCTCTGATATGAATTTCTTCTAGAGACTCGTATGAACCGTGATTAACAGGTTCATGAAATAAACAAAAAGGAAGTGTGTGTTTGTGGGCTTTTAATCAGTTTTGGACTGGTTAGGATGTTAAAGCTTCCTTTCTGTTGCCAAATCCTGTGGGTTTAAGGTCTAGTTCTTGAGAGTATTTGGGGAGCGAGAACTCCATGTTAAAGCAGGTATCATAAACTAATTGTGCAAGCCCAGCTTAATTTACTTTTGCAAATTCCTGGTGGATATCATCAGCAACCAAGTTCTCAAGCTGAAGACTGCGTTATGAAGAGACTTGTGCAGGGATGATGGTGTGGAAAGTTGTTCTAATACACCAGTGCTCTGAGACCATGCTTTAATGTGCAAAATTATACCACCGACATCTAAGGCTTTTTGTAGTCAGTGGAAAAATTTCTCCTGTCTTCGTTTGGATTTGGCTGAAACCTCCAGTGAGAAGAGAGCTAAGGAAATCAATTAAAGACTTTTTAAATGCACCTAAGGGAGTTAGGTACCCAAGTCCTATTGAAATTCAATAGGATTTAGTTGCTTGGAGCCTTTGGAAAATCTCAACCTAAAATTGCAGGCCTGTAGTATTCTTTATTGCTCCCAATGCTATTGTTGTGTGCTTTCAGCACTGATTAAGGGAAAATAGAAAAGCTTCAGCACAGTCAACTTTTCTAACTTCGTCTCGTACTAAGCTTCCCATCTTCAAAACATGAACACTTACGTAAATATTATTTCATCTTAATTAAAAGCATTAATAAGGGAACTTTAATGATGTCCAATAACTTCTTAGGCTTAATTATAGGCCTCTGAAGATAGAAATGTGATACTAATACCAAGTTCTTTTTGTTTTCCATTGCCTGTTTAATCCTTTGGTGACAAATATGCTAGATAAAGAATTTTAGCAAATGACCATAAGTTTTTTGAAGGGAAGATAAAAGCTCAGTATGAGACATAATATATTCTGGCTTTAAATGCATTGTGTTTTAAAACTTATTATTGCTTTTAACTTCAATATGCACAACTTTTTTTTTTTTAAGATCTCTGAAAGTGACTAAGTAGGGAAGATAACCCCTAGTCTTAAATAGCACTTTTGGCAAATGCTATTGCTCAGTGCATATGTATATGAAAAACTATTTACCTTTTTATTTTTGACCTGTACTTCATTAAGTTGGGATTTTTACTGTATTGAGTTTGGTGTCTGTCTTTGTCTGTTTGCCTAGGCCATCTGATTTGGCTATTCTGTGTATCTTAGAAAACACAGTACAGCTTTCAAGAAGAAATCCTGCCTTTCTCAAGAGAACAAAGAGGGGCCTCTCTATACAAAGCGAGTGAGCTTAGAAGAAACAGTTGCCTTCAGTGCTGTAAATTTGCATACCCTGCTCAGGCTATGCACAAGTGCTGTCTGAAGCATTTTGCAAGCCCTGATGTGTCAGGTGAGCATCGAGCTGTAAACTGGACTCCAGCTCTCTCTGCATTAATGTGCAACCTGCAGTGGTGCTGGTTTTGTGAGCGTAAATGCGACCTATCGCTCTACACAAGAGACGGGTTCCTGCTTTTTTGGCCCCTCGTTGGCTGTAGAGGATACACTACAGCCCTGTTTGTAAAGATGTTGTGCCTGTTTTTCTGTTGTGCAATCCAGCTCCTAGGATTCCACAGCCCGTGGCCGGCAGCAAGTGCTGTTTGTCACTTTTCATTAGCATCAGCAGATCTATTGTCCCTTCTTTTGGCTCCTTCAGAAATGTTCTTGTCAAGAGTTGTGAACAAAATGTTTTCTAGTGTCCCTGTTCTGCTCCTGCTGCCACAGATTGAGAGGAGGTTACCAGACCTTCTCTTGGCACAGCATCTTAGCAGAGAGCTTCCATGGCCTTGTCTTAGAAATAGATAGCAGTGCAAGTTTGGCCACAGGAGCCTTATAGCTGAGGTATGCTGGTTGGCATGTAATGCCTTTAAAGCTATGGGAGAACTTACTCCATCTGTGATGGTTTATGACCAGGTACAGCTTTGAGGTCTACAGGCTGGGCATCAGGCTGTGTATGCTCCAAGCAGGTGCTTTCTCAGCCTCCAGATAATTTCCTTAGCTGTTAAATAGCTGTTATGGTGTCCTGCTCTGTTCTATGTCAGGTTTTGTTTTGTTTCATTTTGTTTGTTCAAGCTATTAATCTAGATGTTTAAAAACAACTAAAGCTCAAATCTGCTTTGTTTTCTTCAGCTAAATTTAGGGACTCTGCCTATCTTTTTCAAATTGCTGCTGTACTTCATCTCAGTGTGGATGTTGGATGCCTCTTAATGTTGGATTGTACCTCTTCCTCTCTAAGTGGGCTGGGGACAGCAGAGGAAAAGCTTTTCAAGATGTTTCAGATGCTCATTTTTCTAATACACAGAAAGCCTTGTTTGCTCTAAACAAGGCTGGTGCTTTTAATAGGTCTGACTCTCCAGGCACACAGCTGAAGTCCGATCACTTCATCAGTTAAGTTAGTCTTCTTTGTAAATAGCTTTTTCCTATTCTCCTCTGATGGAAAGGACTTTGTTGTTTGTTTCTGAAGTTCAGCAGGGTGATGGTTAAACTGTCCTTGCCCACAGCAGGGTACACTTTTGCAGTGCAAGTCAAACCTGATACATTAAGGCTGGTCTCTGAGTCCTTCTCTGTGTTCCTGGTGTGAGCTTATTATGGAACCATGATTATTCCGTGGGAACTGTGAAGCCAAAACTGTGGAAGTGAGTAGTGAGACACACTGAAAATCTTTTGTGAGTTTCCCAAACTGGATCCCCCCCACTACATACACTGCTTCACCAATGCACCAGGGAGAACACAAGCTCCATTGCTGGTCATTAGGAGAAATATTTTGGTCCCTGGCATATGGTGGTTGGCTACCTGGAGGTCTGTTTAGTTTCACCAAGCACTGTACCACAGTGGGAATGCCCAAGGCTTGTTACACCAGTCCTGTCAAGCTGTCCTGCACAGGGACTGTTCCTCATAGTTGAAAGTGGGATGATGTGTTTATTGGGGTAAGTCGCTCACAGCTGGAGAGTTGCAGACACTGACAGTGTTCTTCAAGAAAAGCTGTCTCCATGTGTACCTCATGCTCATCTTCTCTACCTTCCCATCCAGGGCTCACCTGGTATTTGGCTGTGATGGGATGATGTGGCTGAGAAGGAATGAAGCACATGTCTGTGGGCTGAGCCAGAGGGATGGCAGAAGTGAGGGTGTCATGTATAAATCAATGATTAAAAGGAAAACAAGTCTTTTGGCTCCAGTATGCCCACAGTGTGAAGGGACATGACTTTCACATCTCAGAGTGCTCTTTCTGTCATGTTGGTATAATAATCTTTTTTTTTTTTAATCTCAATATGATGCTTCAGCTCTCACCTTGTAGAAAGGAAATCAGAATTAAGTTGTAAAGGGTTGAGTGGGTCCTTGCACAGTGCCGTTCTTGTGTTTGTGTGTGTTATTTTAAGCAAGAAAACTTTTCTCCTGAGCTTTAATCCCCACCCCCACCAGTGTTCTGCAGGCAATTATTTTCTGTGTATTTTAATTTTTGCCTTGTGTTGAATGTTGCTTTGTTTCTTATTTCACTCATTCTTTACATCCTCTTTGTCTGCTCACTGCTTTATCCCGCCATTTTCCTATACCAGCCTCTGTTTTGTTCCAGGTCTTCATGAAGCCATATTTCATTCTAGTTGATTCATTGTGAGAAGCACAAAAACTTTTATCTGGTGCACTTGGTAGGTATGTGTTAAGTGGGCAGTTAGGAGAAAGTATCTAAGAAACAGTGAGTGGCCCAAATTCATCTGTAGAGCAACTCAGATATGCTGAGATTCTCAGGTGCGAGGCTTTGCTGTTCTCTGCCAGTGTAACTCTCCTATTAAACTGAATTGGCCCTAATTAGCACTGGCATAAATGAACTAAGGATCAGGTTGCCATTCTTCAAGTTAACGTAAAGCTTCACATTAAGCTGCTAGATAGGGAAAGTAGGAAATATCTTGGTAGTTCAGGAAAACATAATTTTCTAATCTATTTTTTCTTTGCCTGTAAGTTTCTGGCTGCTAATATAAATGTGTACTGACAAGAAATTCATCAGCCTCCTCCACCCCCATGGGATTACTTATTCGACTTATGCAATGCAAGATATTAAAAACACTTTTGTCTGTCACACAGCCACGGGCAGGGGAGGGGGAATTTGCCAGTTGCTAATGGATACCTGGCGTTTTTGTGTATGACCATGAAGAACAGCTTGTGCACTTTCACCCCTGATGTTCCCTGAATAACTCAGGTCTCATTTAGGTCAATAAGCCTTTATCAAAACGTCAGGAGTGAAAAATGTGTCTTGGTGTAAGCCGACTGGTCGTTCCCTCCAGTCACTGGAGTCTATAGAACAATCAATGTTCTCTAAGCTTGTCTGCGTGTCATGCAAAGAACTGGATGACAGTAACCATTGACTGCATGTCTGTTGCATTGTCTTTGGGACAGCCCACATTTGCATACTTGCCAGTGTTCTTGTTAGCCAATGAACCATGGAGCGGCTTTAAAAAACATACACACACAGCTTCGATGCAAATTTGCTATGCAGAGAATACATGCTTCTTTAAAACACAAGCCGGGCTTTCAGTTTTTACCTTCTTGCTATAAAAATGAAACTGATCCTGCCAAGCCCATGGTTTCTGGTCAGAGTGCTGACTTGCTTTATTGTGCTAAAACATTAAATTTACTGTGGGTTTGTCTTTTCCTACCAGAATTCTTGTTTTATTTCTGGCAATCTTTCGGGGTATCTGAAGAGTATTGTCTGTGACAATGCACATGATGTGAGGCCATACACCCATTCCTCCAATTAATTATTTTGAATGAAGGACACTTCTTGCTCCCTGTGCAGTTGCTATTGTCTTTTGTTAAGGGAGTTTTTTAGTACTGATGAAAGAAGATGCATTAGTTTTCTGCATATTGAAGTGTTCTTGGATATTGGAGCTCGTTGACTCTATCTTAGAAATGAATACAATCCCCTGATCGACAAGGACAACCTCTGATGCTTTGTTTTATAATAACAGTTTAATGGAACCTTGTGTAGTTAGGTCTTAATTTAATGCAGGTTCTTAAATATCTTTAAGTGAAATTAGACAAAGAAGAATTTTGCTGCATTTGAAGCTGCTGCCTTAACACACAGTCCATCCTTAAAGTGCCTGCTGCAGAGGCTGTTTTTTTTATTTTTATTTTTTTAGATTTATGACTTTAGCTCTGACTTTATTGAAAAAAATATTTAATAATACTCTAAATGAGTTATTGATATGTGAAGGTTTCTGACGGATCCTTTCGGCACCAAACTGTAGAAGGGATTCTTGGCTGGGTCAAAGGGTAGGAGCCTTACATTTATTACAACCAACAATCTGGACAGTTTCATTATATGCTGAAAATGTAATTGGAACACAATATAACCGATTGAGATGCTGTTCTGCTGCATCTGACATCTTGCAGAGATTGAGATTTTCAAAACCAAGGAAGGCGGTCCTGGCTAGCATCTTCCTAAATTTGTGTCACAGAGTAACTTCAACACTGTAGTGCCCTGAGATGAGCAGGTTATGCCAGCAGAAGACTGGAGTTTTAGGTCCACTGAAAGAATATAGTGAGGTCTATTGGTGCGTGGCAATTTTTTTCCCTTTTCTTACTGCTTACAGGCCTGTTATTTTACTGACTATTCAGGGCAACGTCCCATGTGTTTTTGAAGCAGATGAAATGACTCCTGTTGGTGTTGTCTGGGCTAGGGTTGCATCTTAGGTGTTTCAGTTAATTTAGAAATTCATAGGTACCTTGAGTCCCATTTGCCAATTGGATATCATGGAAAAACAGCAGTGACCAGTGCAGAAATAGGGGAGACTGGGTAGAATGTTCAGCATCTCTGCTCTTGCTCTTTATATTAAATCACTCTCTGTAATAAGCAGCCCCTTCTCTTTATCTGCATTATCCTATACAGCTGTGATACCTAACATGGTTTCTTATCTTTACTCTTTCTGACCAGTAATAACATGACCAGTTATTAACTGAGTTTACAGATGAGGAAGTGTTGCAGCTCCTTGGCTTTGGGGAAACTATGCTGAATATGCCATGGTCAGCCACTCTAGAAAAGCCAGGTTTATCTGCACGTGAAGTTCCAAGTACAACATAAGTGTACCTCTGTGTATCAACGAGAGTGTCAGATGTCTTTGACATTTGTGGCTTTGTATGCATTTCCAAAGTCATACCTTGTTGTCAGTCTGTGGTTAACACCGAGCTCAATAGCAGCACTTCAGGACTAGACTTGTGTTTCTAACTGTCGACAAGAAGGTGGAAGGGGTGCCTGTTGTCTTACTGTGAGTGCACCAGAAATGTTACTTTCAGCCACATGAGATTAAAAGAAGACTGAAAAAGTATAAGTAAATGTGTGGTTAAGCTGATGTGGTCAGTGGAATGTGAAGCACACCTCTTCCCAAAAAGAAATACACTAGAAAAATACTCATCTTCTGCATATAGACTGTGCTTGTTTTCTTTGGCTCAGTAAGGGAACCTTTTGTTTGAATTGAGAGACCGAGTGAATTGTACAGAGTGGTTTTCAGTTCTCGCACGTGTAGATGAGCCAAACTGCATGCAATTAAAGTATTTAAACTTGCTCTTAATTTTTTATTTCTTTGTTTGCCACTTTTACTGTGTTACTTTAAATGATTTTGGTAGGGTTGATAGTTTTTTAACTTCCAAATTTTGTATTTTATTTCTGCATTTCTAATAGATTCTGAAAAAAAGATGAAAGACATAAAATAGAAAATTAATCTGGTTCCCTGTCTATTTCTTTTAGGAAATTGTATTAGTGGTATTCTTTGGAACAGAATACGTAGTTCGGTTGTGGTCAGCAGGATGCCGCAGTAAATATGTCGGAATATGGGGAAGGCTCCGTTTTGCTAGGAAGCCTATTTCAATCATTGGTGAGTACACACAGCTCGCAAAGTTGATGTAAACATCAGGTAAAAGTCATCCTTGAAAGTTCTGAAAAATGAAATTTCTATAGCAATTGAAGCAAAGATTAAGCAAGAGCTCTTGTCATTAGTATTAGCATAGACCTAAAGAATCCAAGAATCCATGGCACTTATTTGGGGGGTGGGGGGTGGGAGGTGGAAAATGTAGCTTGGTTTGTTTTTCCAGAAGAGCAGAGTGTTTTCTTTTCACAAGTGATCTGAAGCTTTGCCAGAAATAAGTCTTGCCCGCAATCCTGTCTCCTGCGACCTTGGGGTCCCAGACACTTATAATAGCTAAACTTTATTTCTTTTGATGATGGAAAGCTTTTTTTTTTTTTAGCAGTCATTTGAATATTTTAATGAGTTTGTTTTGGATTCTAACTGAACTACACACTGCTTGGTGGAGCATGATAGATGCACTGTAATTACTTTGTGTATTTATTGAATCAAAAACTGGTTTTCAGAGTGATGCCTTTGGAACCAGGCACCTGACTCCCCTTGATTTTCTCTGCAGTTGGTTTCCTAACTGACTTCAGTCATCATAGAAATTATATCCAAGAATTCTAGTTTTATCAAAATCTAGATACGTCAAAACTCTATATTTTTTTTTTTTAGAATGCTTGTCCTGCATTTAATAATTTCACTGAAAGAAACACAATAATCCAAAACCATACGGTATTTTTTAACCAATGTTGAGAGAGCTATTTGAAGACCCTTGCCCTGGAGCACTCAAAATATAAATAGAATAAACAAATCAAGTTCTGGAAGAGGGGTATTGTTATAGAAGCACAGTAATCCTTGTTCTGTGACATAGTTTTTTCCACTACTCAGAAACACTATTTGTTGAATAGAGGATATAGTTTTCCTAAACAATCTGTAAGTTTTTGGAATGTAAATTACAAAATTTTGTGCCTGGATATTTATTGTTACAATCATAAAATAGTTTCTTTTCTCTGTGTGTGTGCATAAACAACTGCATCTCAGGTGTGACTGCAACTATAAAACGGCTTTGACCACATCTTTGTACGCTGTTCGCCAATCCATTTCTCTTGAGATGTAGCACAGCAGAGGTTCTGAAACAGCTTCAGATTTATTTCAGCTTGGGAAGCAAAACAAAGTTCACTTTTCCCAGATATGTATCAAGAACTATTTCATTTTCCAAAATATGGAATTGTTTTCCAAAATTAACTAGGCATGAGGCAGACAGATTTAGTATACAGTCCTAAGGCAATGAGTGACTTAAAGTAAACTAGACACACACGAATTCTAATTTTTCTCTACCCTTCAGACCTGGAGAGATTAAATAATAGTAAGTCAGTTGTCTGATAAATCAAATAAAAGCCAAAAACTCTGTCAAGTAATAAAACAGTCTCTAAAACAGCAGAGCATATAAGAAATCCAGCTAATAAGTTATCCAGACTGCTGAGGCTGTTTTGTAGTAACTCATATCACTCATCTAGAATGTGGTCATCTCAGACCCATCCCAGTAAAACCTTTCTATTATATTATACAATTATATTTTCTTTATATGTTACAGCAGAGATATCTTGTTATGTAACTGGAAATCTTCATTTGGGGTCACTGTTCAAAGTGTTAAAGTAATATTGGCCATGGTTCTAGTAACAGCCTTGCAGAAGTATTGCAAGATGCTAATAACTAATTTTGTCAATTGACTTTTATTTTCCAGATTTAATTGTAGTTGTTGCTTCCATGATAGTTCTGTGTGTGGGCTCTAAAGGTCAAGTCTTTGCAACCTCAGCTATCAGGTAATTATATGCAATAAAAGAAAATAATGCTGTCAGTTTGAATAGGGTATCTTTTTTACTTTGTTTACCTCCTGGTGAAAAACAGTCTTTCCTCTGATATTCATGTAACAGAGCAGATCACCAATCACATATGGGTGTGAAATAATAATCCCATGAAGTATAGTGAAAATAAAAATTTGAGTGTGTTGTCTGGTCATAATTTTCTTAGCTCTAGTAATGGATTTATGGTTGGTGGGGGTAGAGGTGCACATATAGGTACCCATCCTCTCCCATGCACCTACATGGGTTCTGTCCAAATCCTGTTTTAGTTTCTTGGCTCAGTTTTACAGCAACTGTCTTTCACACTTTGTCTCTGATGACCTCTTTAAGCTGCTGCTTCATAAAAGGCGTGGGGTTAATTGTTGTGAGCTCCTGATGGACTGAATCCACCTTGTACTCAGGAGGGTCACACCACTTGGTTTTCCTGAATGAGAAAGTACAGGGCAGTGTACTGTGCTCTGTGCACTAGCTGCAACAGTGCTCTAGGGCTGCAGTGACTCTTGTAAAAAATAAAATTAAAAAAATATATATATGTATATAGTTGGACTGTCAAGTTCAAATTGGCCATGATGTGCTTAAAAGGAAAGGATCTGTAGTTAGCTGTTTCTGTATATTGTTCCCCATCCTGGTGAGCAAGTCAAATATAAACTGATGAATGATTTCTAGAGCATTCACAGTTTGTGTCCAAAATCCTGAATTCTTGAGTCACCCTTACCAGTTATGTATACAGAGTCTGCCTCCTCCTTTGCAACCTTCCTGAGCTGTCTTCACAACAAATGATGAAAAATGAGTGAATGCAGTGAGAAGAGACAAGCTGCTAGGTCTACCATAAAATACTATGCATTTCCCTCAAAATGGTCCTTTGAAGACACAGGCTTCCCCTCTCCACCTCTGTTTTTCTCGTGTATTCTTAGCCTCTTTATTAATTTAAAAAATGTGTTCCAGGGGCATCCGTTTCCTGCAGATTTTACGAATGCTGCATGTTGACCGTCAGGGTGGTACATGGAGGCTTCTGGGATCAGTCGTGTTCATACACAGACAAGTAAGTTTGAGTACTCAAAAATGGCATAATAATCGATGCAATTCATTTAACAGAAATTTAAGTCCTTATATTCAGAACAGTGTGTTTGCAGACGTGTTGATGATGTCAAATATATTTAATGTGGAAACAGGCAGTCATTTATTTTATCCAAGTGTGGTTGTTCTGCCCTGTTCAGGGGACAAAAAGTTCCTAAAAGATTAAAAATGTTCACCTGCACTTTGCCCAACTTTTGACTTGTTGGATTTAACCACAGGAATGAGATTTCTAAAAGGGAATCTGAACATTTCTAAAAATTATGCATCTTTTTTCCAAAGTTGTTTTGAATATGGCAGCATTTGAAAAGCTTATCCAACGAATTTTTGATGACCAAAAAGTTAATGTGTCACACTTACAAAGTGAGGAACACGTGGTTGTATTAGGTTCTCTATCCGAAATGTTCATGCTGGACCAAGTCAATAGCTACTGTGTAAATTCTTTCACCACTGAGCTCAGTGGATGCTAACTTACAGCCAACAGTTGGTGTCAGTGTTTAGTAATTGCTGAAATTACATTCTTCTGTTGTAGTTATCTTTTAAAAAATGTCAGTGATAGGTAACTTTTATGTCTCAGCAATATTGTAATGCTGTTATTTTGATCCCGTTTGCAGGAACTGATAACTACACTCTACATTGGATTTCTGGGCCTGATTTTTTCCTCTTATTTTGTGTACCTGGCTGAAAAAGATGCTGTAAATGATTCTGGAGAAACAGAGTTTGGCAGCTATGCAGATGCCCTGTGGTGGGGAGTGGTAAGTATGGCAAGTTCACATGTACTGAAAGTAGTTAACATCCTCAAATATGGAGTATAGTTCAAGCAGGCATGGAGTAAGAACAGCACTTTGAAATGTCCTTTTATTGCAACGGTAAACGTTCTAGTTCTGTAATTCTGTAAAACTAAGAAAATAGTATAGAAGATCAGTGGTTTTATTTGATGTTTATAGTCTTATGCAATCACAAGTGATCAAGTTATGTATACTAGATACAGAAATATCTATTATTTTTTTAACCTGTCTTCCCTTCTGTTATAGTCATTTATTTCTTGCTACTTTTTTCATGGTAGGGTTCAACCTTCTAATATGGTAAGTCTTTCTAAATCAGGGCTATCTTTGTTGTTTTTTTTTAACGGTTATCTATGATTTGCAATTCAGCATGACTAATTCCAGAACAAGGAGTATCTGAGATACTTAAGACTGTTTTGAAGTGATTATATTGCTTTGGAACCAACTTGGTATCTTTCTGTGGCGTTTCTCTGCACTATGTTGACATACCACTACTATTTTAGTAAGCGTTTTAATTTTGTTGCTTCTGCTAGTAACAATTCCCTCTTTCTTTTCTTGCACGGTATGCAAATACTATATTGGCTGCTTTGTTCCGGGATTTCCCATCTGTAATCGTTTCCCTTTCCTCATCCTCTTAAGATTCAAAGAAAGGTATCTTTTTGTAAGCTGTTTTTCCTTATCGTTAGCATTCAAGCAATGGCTTGTTTTTATCTGTTATAATTGGCTTAATAAAATGAACTGTCATCATTAAGTGCTACAGATATTTTAAAATGCATCAGCATCACTAATAATTCCATGCTTGCATTTTCAAAACGTGCTGATCTTCTTAAGTCTTCTTTGGCTGTTTTAAATCAAAATGAACTGATTTCTTTCATTAAAAATGAGACTACTGTGTCTCATGTACAAGTACAGGACTAGTACCTAGAAACTAGTACTGTTTCACCAACAGAACATACCTTCTTGCGAAGTATTTTTGATAAGCCTCTGCGTGTGTGCTTATATCGTCTTCTCTTTACAAACAGTACCACACTATTTCAGGAAGGGAAGATCTATTCATGAGCAAGTCTATTGCAGGTCTCTTGGTGCTGAAATTCATATACAGCATTATATGGATCTGATGTTTTGTGTAGGTTGCTACTAAGATCTGCTGCAGAATTCTGTTCTCTTTCATTCTGCCGTGATTAAATACAGCCCCTTTTAGGATCAGAAAACTTAGTTTGTAGCACAAGGAAGCGGTTAATGACAAGTAGCTTCTTCAAAGCTTTCATGTCATCACGGTGTTTTCATTTTTCAGTACAGGGGACAGATGACTCAGTAATTAACAGTGGCAGATGTAGCTGCATTTAAAAACACATGCTGTCATTGGCGTTAGCATTAAAAATTGAATAAGTGACAGACCAGATTGGTTTACAGAAAATACAGTAAAGCCTTCCATAAAAGCAATGAGATCAGTGAGGATATTGAAATATTCTTCTTTCAGGGAATTGCTGCTCAATAGGTGTGCCAATTATTTTGTCTTTCTAGTTACAATCAACTAAATTAGTCAACAGATTTAATTATGGTCATATTCTTCCTCTGTTATAACTTATTATATTGCAGGATGCCATTTGGACTGTGGTTTTGTACTCAGTGAGTCCCTAAAGTAACTTGTTTAGTATTAAAAATAGAATTTAGTGTCCTTTTTCTGCTCTAAATGTAGGTGCTGTACTTCTGCTTACTGCTGAAAGGATTTAGCAAAACAAAGCTGAAATGAATTCAGTTCCATCCATTTTTGGTGTTTTGATACCATAGTAGTCTTCATGCTTTCTTTTAGGGAAAAGCTCTATTAAGGTTAGGTCAGTATCAGGGAGGTCAGTAAGTGTCAGGATGCTCCCTAATGAGGTTCTTAAACTCATTAAAAACAAAAAGAACTTTGAACTGTTCTTAAAAGTTTCTATTACGTTTTAGTCAAAATTTTCAGAATGGCTTAAGCACCACAAATTCTACTCACTGAAAACCTGTCTCTGTCTGTTTTGAATTGGTTATGCAGAAGGTAATTCTCAATTCCATTCTCAAAGACCTCCACAGATACATGATCTCTGGCATATAGTTGATATCACTTCTCAAAAAGTGCCCCAGTACTGACTTACCTTAGGTAGCAGAGAACACTTCTAAGGAAAAAGTACTTGATACTGTTTTCACACCCCACTTTTTTTAGTCTACAACATTGCACTTTTTTTTAGTTGTCTCAGTGTATGGCTACCCTGCTAAAAAATGGCAATGGAATATGTGGCATAGTATAACGTAGATCATCTAAAAGGTCTGTGTTACCACAACTAAATTGCATCTGGAACTGGGTACTTTTCTATTGCTTTGCTTTGCTGACTATAGGCATACCCATAGGGTGCATAACTTTTAATTAAATGTTCTTCATTGTCATTGTTGTTATTTATAAATCTATATTGCTGTTCTATTTCCATATGTAAAATGGCCTCCTGGGCTTTATTTGAGTTTCCTTGAGTACTCCAGGCTGTAGCTATTAGCCAGTTCGTGGGCTTCTTGGAAAAACCCGAGGTTACCTTGTGGCATAGAGTAAAGATGTCTGTATTACTGCTGCTTTTAAATGCAGAATATGTTGTATAAACAATTATGCCAATGGCTGCCTGTCTGTATGTCTTTTAAAAGACAAAGGCAAATTTGCAAATAAAGTACAAGTAACATGATCCATCTTTCAACTACCCTGTACAAGTATTCAAATTTACTCTGGTTATGTTGTCCTTCCTGTCCAGGCTTACAGTTTTTAAGACCTACTGTAGGTTCTGGACAATAAAAACAAGAATTGGGAAGGAAAAAAAAAAAAAAAAGAGTGAAATGCCCTTACCTAGACTGTCAAAGATGATCTCCAACAGGAAGTGTTACTGGCTCATTGTCTCCATTATTTATTTATTTATTTATTTTTCTTTCTTCCTTGAGCATTAATTCTGTCATGCCTCAGGCAGATGGAGCGGAGCTCTCCTTTTGGTATCCATTAAGTGATACACAATTTCCAACCTTCACATCTGAACAAACATCCTTCAGGAAAACCATTATGTGGATTGTGCTAACGGCCTCTTTGATCATGAGCACTATTTGCCACAAGCGATTATTGAATATAGCCGTGCGTGGATATTGCACTATGCCCATTCCATTGGACTGATTGAGCTCTAGGCTGCAAGTATGAGCTTTAACTAAAGAGTTTCTTGTTCCTTTAATTCAGAGATATGTGCTTTCTCACTAAGGACTGAATTCAACAAAACATTGACAAGTTTGCTTGCTTCTAAGCATACATAAAACCCTATTCCTGCTTAAAATTCTACCAACATGTTCTTAATTTAAATTGAAAATCAAAATTGTTCAAAAGTTATGCTGAAAAGTTGCAGAAGATGCCACTTGAAATTAAGCATGTGTTGTAAGAACAAGTTTAATTTATAATAGTTGAACATAAATATTGAAAAGTTGCCGCCTAAAGGGGGGGAGGGTGTTAGAACCTTCTCCCTCCAATTAAAAAAAAGCTGTTGAGTATTGCACAGCAACTTGAATGTTGGACAGAAAGAGAGACTTCAATTTTATCCTTTTTGTGCTTTACAAGTCAAGAACACCAACTATAATAGGCCTATTCTTTTTCTTCTAATTTTTGGGTTGAAGTGGTGGTGTTTATGTAGAATTTGTGGAACTCTTCTCATCACTGAGCTTTAATTGCTCCATGAGCAATTCCAAATACATTTTGTTCTAAATTAATAAAGATCTGTGGGGTAGATGTGGATCTCTTAAACTTCTTACTTACAAAGTTCAGATGTAGATATTCTTACAGATAAAGAATAGTCTCAAAACATTTTTTCTTAATTCCCAAAGCCTTAAACTTCTATCAAATGTACCAAGGAGCTAGAAAACAAAAAACCCTTCTGTAAGAATCCAAAAAGTTTAAAGAGAATTGTCTTCTATTTGATGAAACAAAAGTAAATTATTTCTTAAAAAAAAAAAAAAATATGCCAGGACCTGGAAAAAATATAATTAAGGAATTTAGCTTTCAGTTAAAATTCAAAAACAAGTACAGAATGTGGTCCTGTTGAAATAAGTCTCTAGGAGGCTGAAATTAAGTTGGCTGTGATTTCTTCTCTCATGGCTGGAAATATTCTCTTGGGAAAGCATATGAAAAGTTCCCTCTGAAAATATTTGGCTATCTTGAATATGCTTTGTGTTCTTTTTCTTGTTGTACCTAAATAATGCTCTTTCTTTTTCTTATACTTACTACGTTTTGTGAGGTATAATAATAATAGTACCAACAGAGAGTGGAAAAAAACTGGAGTTTCCACAAACAGTTCAGAGCTTGCAGTCAGTTTGTCTGCGTACATAAATAATTTTCCCCAGCACATCCTTTATCATGACTGAGACGACTTGCTGCTTTGTTTTCTGATGCTTTTTGTGCAGAAACAGTCTCTTGTGCAAGCTCTGGCTGACAGAAACTCTTTACTGTAGATCAGAGAAGTATGTATGCTCAAGCAGGTGAGAGCAAATCCTGTAGGCAGAGCTGGCTGTTCACTTTACATGCTGACTGCTGGTGGCCAGCAGACCTCCTGCTATTCCCCCTTCATCTGATGAGTGAGCAGAGGGGGGCTGGCATCCTGCAGCATCCCACAGAAAGGGAATGGGTATCACTGTACTGTAAAATCTAAACAACTGGCAGTGGATTATCAGGCTAGGATGCAACTGTCAGGCTAGGATAGAAAGCTGCTGGATCTCCTATGAGTTTTACTGCTTGTGTGTGTAACTATAGGTTTACTACTGTGTTCAAGTATAAAATTGTCCATTAATTCCAAGTGAAAGCTATCAAAATGCTTTTGTAATATGTTGTCACTGTATAATTATCTTCTGTAAATAATTTTGATGCACAAATAACAATCTTCTTGGAGGTTTTAAGTCTTTTTGCTAGATAGTTTTCCTACTTTAGTTACCTTTGTGATGAGGTAAGGAGTGATTGTAGGGGGAAGTAAAATAAAAAGTTGTTCAGATAAGCCCTGACTATTCACTAATAATGAACAATTCTCTTTGTTTTGATGCAATAAAGTTTGCCCTATATCTCATCGTCCTTGAGAACTGCTGCCAGGGTGATTGGGATGAATAGCCTATTTTACAAGAGGGAGTGGAAACAGCTTTTGTTTGTGAGGCACAACACTGAGAATGGGATCCTGCGGCATTTGGAGCATGCTGTGTCGCAGGTGGGCGTACTGCAGGAGCTGGACAACAGAAGTGTGGAGGGGAATAAACTGAGATCATGAAACAGTGCAACAAAAAAAACGTGGTTGGAAACCCAGCTTTCAGAAATGAAGACAGGAACCTACAAGAATGTCTGTTGCTGTCAGAACCTGTTCCGGGTTCTGTTCCAGAACCTGCCAATAGGAACTGTGGGGGGAAGGCTAATTAATTTCTGAAGGGGGCTGTATTTTCAGGAGTTAATGAATGAAATGGCATAATATGCCTAACTTGAACTAGCCAGAAACAAAGAATACCAACCAGAAAAAAAAACCACAAACAAACAAAAACTTATTCTTACTAAGCTGGTTAAAGCTATAGGCTCTTTTTTTTTTTTTTCAATGCACAGAAGTGACTTTGCAAATTTTAGGTGAGTTTCACTAACTTTTCCCAATAAGATCTCACAAGTGGAGATGTTTAGTTTGGGCCACCGTTTGGTTAGGAGGCTTAGAGTGGCCAGTAGATTTAGAGCTGATTTTGATGGCTGAAAATGCCCCCTTTAGGGGGTATTAGACTAGGCTCCCCAAGTGATGGCTGGGCAGCACTGAAGATCTGTTATTTCAGAGATGTGACATTGAAGTTAATATATTCTGTTTGTTGTGTTCGCCCTTGAGTGTGTAGTTCCATTTTTATTTCATATCCTAAGTTACTGAAGTCTTTCAGTGTCCTTCAGATGTGGTTGTGTCTCACTTACGTATATCAACCACATCAAAAAAGGTGGCGTTTACCTGAAACAATAACTGTATGAAAAAGACTTTGAAATGTCAAGAAAAAAAAGAATCCAAAAGTTCCCTTTAAATATTTATAGCAGTGGTGACCAGGAAGTCCTTTCTTCAGTTTTAGATTACAATTTTAAATCTGATGTTTCTAAATGCTTGCCCTGTAGCACATATTTTCTTAACTTGTTCATCTGAAGCATATAACTTGAATCTTTGAGGGCTCTGCAATGTACGTAGAGGTGATTTGCAGCAGCAAGTGAAATTTTTGTTGTGTGAATCAGCTCTTATCTCTAACATCCTTAGATATACAAGGAAGAAAAATATTGTCATTCTTAAAAGATTTCAAAATACTGAAAGATCACTAGGTTGTTTTTTTGTTTGTTTTTAACCTTTATACAGATCGCACACTTCATAGTAAAATAAGAGCATAAGTATCTAATCTGTTTACTCTTGTGCTGCCTGGATTTCAGAAAGTTTGAAAGAATCTATATTCAACTTGCATGAATGCAGTTGAATAAAGATGACAAACAGTAGAAAGGCTTCTTATGTGATCATTACAGAAGAACATTTAAACCATTTAGCAATTTACACTGTACTCCAGTTGCAAAGAAGTCAGGGAACCTGTCAGTGTTTCTGGTGTGTCTCTGGATGTTCTCGTATTGCTTGATTTAGTCAAGATGAGTGTTTAAGTGGGTCAGAAAATTCTCGGTGGTATTTGGTATGCAAAAAAATACCCACTACAATTCATTCTGAGGTTTCAGTGCTATAAACTTAGAAACAAAGTAGTTAAGGTATTTTCTGTAGGATGACTTTCCCTCATTTGCTTTAGTGCTTGGCTTTTTTAATCTTTTAGTTTGTATTTGCTTCTCAGTCCTGTGGTGTCTGCCTCTGAGTCATGCACTCTTGTATCCTGCAGCTAACTACCTAAACTGTCACGAAGTATTCAGTATTTCATCAACAGAGCATCATTACACACCTGATTAGTTTGTACTTATTTTATCCAGATAGCTTTGAATAAAATCCTCATTCATTGCTATTTGTTGTTGCTGTCTAGATATTTTTTTTTGCTTCAAATTTCTTCCTTTAGACTATTGATGCATATGTAATGGGAACAGGATTAATTGTAACACCAAAGCCTGTGGTGATGTACATCAGATCAAAGTTCTGAAATAGTCAGTGGATTAATATGATTTTGCTCCTAATTAAAACAATTAGTTTTCCATGCTGCTTTGCAGTGAAAATTTAATGTGTGAGCTCTTGTATCAATTTAGTTTCATTATGCCAATGTATTTGCCATGCTAGAGTGGAAGTTGAGTCATTATTTCCATCTTGAGATCCTATTTTACAACTGCAAAATTAGTATTGTACTCTTCAGGGGGTTATAATTCGACTATAAAAAATCATTTGGGGTGGAAACTTGGTATATAGGGTTTCAACAACATATATCTTGGTGAAAAAGAAAATATAATTTTGGAATACAATGCATTTGTAGATGGATTAGAGTTATGAGTGTAGAGAAAAATTTTAACTTAAACGCATATTGTGACTTGCAACCCAATTTCCAAAATGTTTTTAAAAATATAGCCCAAACAAACCACACAGAAAATGTTTTTATGTCACTGATGCTTCATATAGACCTATTCAGAAGGGATAGGTGGGGATGGTAGTGGGGGAAGAGAAGGTAAATGCCTCTGAATTTTGTATGAATTCTTCTTCTGTTATAGTTTTGTATGAATGCTTCTGTTATACTCTAGTCAGCTTAAAAGCACTTTTTTTTTTTTCAATTCTAGTTGATGTATGTATTTAAAAATGGCATTACAACTGTAACACAGAATGGCTGATAAAACTTTTCCATCACGTGGATTTGTAAAGTTTTTCAAAAACTGGGGCATAAAACAGTGGCTTGTCTCATAACCTTTTACGTAAGAAGGTGTTGGAGGCCATCGTATTTGCTAGAATTCATTCCTATTTTTTCCATACCATATTTTATTAGTAGAAAATTGTAATTAGAATTTAAGATTTCTTTCAAACTGACCATCTTGTGTAGGTAAGGAGATAAGACCCATCTCTTCAGTTCCTCATCAGGCCCTGAATTTAGGTGGTATTTCAACAAGAATATCAAGAATATAGGTAAAGGTACATTTGTTCTTAACTTACCTTACTGATTCTTAAAACACTTTTGTATAATAGGAACCAAATTTGGAACTAAGCCACAGTTCAAGAACTTAAATTAATATGAAATGATAATACTTGAATGTTTCCAGTAAAAATAATTTGAAATAAACTTGTAACACCACCACCTCCAACAGCTAGAGCCATCCCTTTGCCAAGTGTCAAACAGACAGAATGATTAATTGCTTAGAAGGTGGACAGTGAAAGAAGATGGCTTGCTTCATGCATTTCTGAGGTGGGAAGTAAACCTACAGTATTTCCCTGTGGTGTCTTATCTTTTAATAGCAGTGGATGATTATTAATATGGCAGATGGTAACACTTTTCCTGGACTACCTGCCCTTCCACTTCCCCAAACCCAAGCTCTCCATCACTTCACCCTTTAACAAACATCTTGCCTCTATAAACGTGCCCTTTCCTTCCCTTCTCTCCACTGTTGATGCTGCCCTGGGCAGTAACTGCCTTTCTGCAGTTGCAGGGGAGGACACTGAGGCAGACGGGTGAGCAGCTGCAGGGCTCAGAAGTGGGTAGCACTTGTGTATTACTCTCTGGGACCGACATCCTCTGCATCCTGGGCAGCTGATGCCCACGCTGTCAGAAATCTGAACAGCCAGCATCTGAGGTGTGCTTCAACTGCTTGAGAGCTTCGTGTGCTTTACATGGTCTGATTTGGTTAGCTTTCTTCAAAGTCACAGATAAAAATCTCTCTAATTTCCAAATTCAGGAATAGCTTGTGACATAGGTGAGTTTAAATTGCTCTCAGATGCCATATGTATCCTTTCTGCTTGAAACAAATCCATTCCTTCCTTGAGCTCCTGCAAATAATGACTTATTAAGCCTTGTTATGCTATGTCACCATGGTGGTAATCTTTATTTCAGTGAAACCCAAACTCAACAGATGTTTCCTGTATGCATGCATTAAATTATCTGTTCTTGCTCTTGATGTTCTATGCAAGTTAGTGATTCATTAGACTGTTTTAAGGAGCTGTTGCTGTATGGAAATTTTTCTGCTTCTCTTGCTATTTATACCAACATTATTCTGTAGAATACTTCATGTCTGACCCCATTCATATTCCACAGTTACAGTATATATAGTCTTTCTTTGCAACAGCCCTGAAATTCTTCAGCAAACATCCGCTGTCCATAAAGAAAATCAGCAATTCAGAGCTGTTGGCAGCCTCTCCCTAAGGAAAGGGTCTGACATGGGCAGGCAGCCCACATCCCAGTAACTTTGTATACAGTAAAGTTGTCTCAGCCATGAAGACTTAAATTAATGGTGTTACTTTACAAGATTTTAAATACGTATTTTATTGTAATTCAATTTCCTGTGCCTCTTTTGTTCTGTTATAGGTGGGGAGGCAAACCCAGAGAGGAGAACTGCCTCCATTAATATAGCACAGATTGTCATTGGGAGAGTTAGGAATGCGACTCAAGTTTCCTTAAAATAAAGCAATAAAAATGAAATAAATTAAGAAAAACCAACCCGAAACTGCCATGCTAATATTTTCTGTAATGCTCTAAGTATTTTTCTTTACAGGTGACAGTTACAACTATTGGCTACGGGGATAAAGTGCCTCAGACCTGGATTGGAAAGACCATTGCATCTTGTTTTTCAGTGTTCGCAATTTCGTTTTTTGCACTACCTGCGGTAGGTTATTTTGTGCTTTTGCTGGCAATTTGCTGTTGACCCACTGTTCATCAGAGGAAACTTTCTGTTAATGATCCTTTAAACTTCAGAAGCTAAAAAGCTTCTTTGAGTAGTTTAAAAAAAAAAAAAAGAAGAGTGTTTATTGCATACAATGCTAGTTTTTCTATACATTTGAGAAGGGGATGTTTAAACCAAAACACTTTTTTGCCTACCTGAGAAGTGCAAAGGAAGTATTTCTCATGCTACATATCTCTGGACTCAGTGATTTAGTGATGTTTTGGCTTCTTATAGCATTCACTCATAGTTTACTCAACTGATTAAGTCCAAGGTGAACTGCAAGGCTCTCATACACACCCTTACTCTGGCAAAACTGCAGAAAAGGTGTCACTGGCAGAGGCAACAGTAAGCAGTCAGGGCCAGTTATGTTGGCAGCTGATGCAGTTTGCCAAGTTAATGTCTGACCATAGCCAAAGTCTCATTTTCAGAAGTGATTTAGGATTGAGATTTTAAGTGTTTTGGCTCTTTGTTTGCACTGAGGACAACTTCCCAAGTACTTTCTAACAAGAAACAAGGCACCTGAGTACTAAGAGTAAATTCAAAATCAGTGGAAGATGTGCTGTGGTTTGAAAGCCCCAAAATAGTCAGTGCAAAGAGTAGTTAAAGGTATTGCTTTCACAAATTTGGCAATATTTGTGAATTGTTCTGTTAAAATGTTTGTGTGACCTGAATCATGCTGTCAGAAATTTTCTGCAATCTGGTGTGAAAGGGGTGAAAAGGTCTAGATCTATCTAGAATACTCCCTACTGTCAGAATCTTGCTAGCTTTATTTTCAGCAAGCTTTTTACTTCAGTGACACAGTTCTGTCAGCATAGTATAGCTATGGCAGGGAAGTGATGGGGACAGAATGGATAAAAATAATGCTTTTATGCCAGCACATCCACAAAAACTCTTCATGACATGTAACAGCAGCTATTAAAACTACAATTGCTTTTTAAAATTAGTCATTCTGTAAAAGCTGTAGTGCTTTTGAGTGTAGATTTTTAGACTCTCCAACATCAGTTTGCCATTAAAAGTATATTCTGTCTTCCCTCCTCAGTCTGACCTTTCATGTTTGTTCCTTGTTTAGAAGGGAGGTTTAGTAAATGAAATGATCTGCAAGAAAAATGCCAAAGCTGCTTTTTTGGCTGAGTTTTTTTTCCTCAGACTTGAATGCCAGCAAAGATGTTTTATAAATACTCGTACAGTAGCCTCACCTTCACAGCACTGCTTTTATGTTTACCTGTCAGTTTTTCCTAACTGTAGAAATAAAAGAACACCCCCCACCTTTATCACTGTGATTTTATTACTGAGTTAAGCTATTTCTGTGAGTTGGCCCTAAGGGGAAACTTAAGATTTTGAAGCTCTAGTGGTAAATAGTTGATACTTAGTAGCTATTGCATACGTCTTGCTCCCATTTTAAGCAGACGAGCAGGCTAAGATCACAGACAGAAGTAATTGTGGCTAAACAAAACTGTTTTGGGTTCATGGTCTAGCAACGATTCTGCGTTTTCCAAATAAGTGATGTTTGATCATCGTTAACTCTTTGATCTTTGCTCAATGATTGTAATAGGAAGGGTCTTTCCTGTTTCTTTCAAAATACTGGATGATTAATACGTTTCTTAGAGGTTGAGCCAAGATCACTGGCTGCCCTGACACCTTGACTACCATATGTAGAAAATGAATTATGCTTTTTTGAGTAGGTGTAGTCATGTAAGCTGATTTATAGAAGATGTGTTCTTATCTCTGTGTTACTAAAATCTTTGTTAAATATGTCTATAGCTATGCACATGACTACATAAATGACTTGCTCTATATGTAATTATGGACTTAAGTTACATTACATTTGGAAGTTGTTTTGGGTTGTACACCATTCAGTGCCATTAGTCCATGCCCCTTGTCCTGAGAATTGATTAGATGGCCTCTTGCTGAACTCACCACAGTCCTGCCTATGTTGTAATGGTCCTTTTCCTCTTGTCCTCCTATCCCTGCATGGGTTAACATATGGAAATAGGAATTGCCATGCTACAGTTAAAAAGCTTTATTTCTCATAAAAATGAAGTTAAGCACATCAGGTTAATATTTTTCCCTGCTCTATCGTTCCCTTGCACAAGCATTTATGAGACTTCTGGAGGGTATGAAATACTATTTCTGCTTGCTTTTTAGTGTTTGAGCCCAGTAGGCTTAAATAGGCTTTGGATCAGGGCACGACAGCATTCATAGTTTGTTTCAACAAGTAATACTAACTGAGTCTAAAAACTTAACAGTATTAAGTCATTTCCTCTAAGTAATTAGTTGGGTTTTATGATGCAGAATGGGAGTTCATTAATACAACATAATTCGGCAAGCTTATGTGTGCTTTCTTTTCCTCCTTTACAAAGAATAAAAAATCTGTGTTTTCTTTCTTACCACAGGGAATTCTTGGTTCAGGCTTTGCCCTAAAGGTACAGCAGAAACAAAGACAGAAGCATTTCAACCGTCAAATTCCAGCTGCTGCCTCTCTCATACAGGTACCGAGTTCTTGCATTTTGCCTACTATCATTTCTCTCCATTTGTAATTTCTTCAAAACTTGGCAGTATTTTTGGGCCTAATTCACATTTTAAAAAAAAAAAGTATAGGAGTTGCAGATGCAAGTCTCGTAAACAGATTTGGAAATCCCACCTGTAATGTAAACCAATGAGCAGAAACTTCACTCCCAAATCAATGCCAATTCTTTGCTTCAGCTCTTTAAAATGAAAACTGAAGGCTGTCGTGTGGTTATTGGTTAATTTACCTGTGGAAAATATTATAAAATGCTGTGCTTGCGATAGTGAAAAACAGAGAAGAGACTTCATGTGAAATTGTATTTACAAGGAGCAATTTATTTTTTAAAAACACAAATGTCAGATATGCTTCATTTTCCTTGGTACAAATACATTCTTAAAAATCCCAATTTTAGGAGAATTAAGTCAGCGTCTTAAATAGGAAACATCTTGTCTGCAATTTTCAGTGCCATTGTAAGTGACTGGGAAACACAGAGATTCTGCAAAATCAGTCTTTTTGTGTTGGATAACAAAAAGGCAGAAAAATTTTGATCCCCTCAGTTAAAAATATGGTTGCGGATCTGTGTCAGTAAGGTCAATGAGATTTTATCCTTTATTTCAGCAGAGCCAACATTTCACTCTGGAGGTGTATTAATATTGCTTCATTGCAGGGTTTTTTCCAACTTTTCTTCCATCATGCAGTTTCTGCACATAGCTTTAGAATTACAGGATAAAAAAAAAAAAAGTAGATGTACACCTAAGCCGTATCATTTTTGCGTTCTCATATGACTTATTTCTCCAGCTTCATGAGTGAATGTGGATTTCCAGGTCAGGCTCTTTATAGAAACAGTAGCTAACTGTAAAGTTTATGCTTGAAACTAAACAGTCCCAGAGTTAATATGAAAAAGGTTTAAATTTAAGGCTCTGGTAATAGCTACAGATTAGCCAAAAGTCTTCATTCTCTGTGTTTCATTTGGATTGTATGGTCAGAAAAAGGTATGGTTTTGCAAAGAATGGGTTTTTAGTGTTCCCATCAATCCTTCTGGGGAATCGACCCCAAAATACCAGCAAGTCTGAGATTGCGTCTCTAGAATACCATGCTTGTCTCAATCTGAAATATTGAGGAGTGAAGGGTAGACAATGAGTTGCTGATTACCAGTTATTAATAAGTGACAATTGCAATTTACTAGTGGTTGTGGAGCTCTAGAAGCCCATTTGAATAAGTACTCTACAACTAATTTACAAAAGGATTATATTTAAACCAAGAAGATTATGAAATGGGAACAAGGCAAGGCAACAGCTGAAATTAGTGATAGCTTTTCACTTATTCCTTCTTATTCTCTTCTAGAGGCCAATTGTTATTAACCATGAATTACATGGTGATTGTTTAATCCTTTATTTTCCAGCTGCTGTCTGATTTTTCTTTACCATTCTGCATTGCTTTCTTTCTTTCATCTTGTGTTTTCTGCCCTTTCCCACTTCAGATTTTGTGTGTGTAACTACATAGATATGTGTGTGTTTTTCTGTAGTGTGGAAGTGAGGATCTACCATTTGAATTTAGAGGCTAATTATTAATAATCCCTGATCATATATTTACATTTTAAGAGAGAATGCAGCAGTGTTTTGTTTCTGGTCTCGTTTCCTATCCCTGCTTTTCCTCCTTTTTGTTTTTGAACATAGTACTTTAATCACTAGTCGTTGGGGGAGGTGGAGGATTGCTTTTGATTTTGGGCTCCTGGTTATCTATTAGTGCTGTTCCATCATGTGCTCTCCCACAATCATTTCTTTGTAAGAATATAGCCCTACTGACCATATCACAATTGCTTTTTTTTCCTGACAGCACTCTTGTGGAGGTATGGGGGAATGATTTTTGGTTTTTGAGTAGGGGCCTGAAACACAGGATGCAATAGGCAAAATGCTGAAAGTCATTTAGGGAAACTGTGGAAGAACAAGAAATTCAACCCCAGTCTTTTGAGTCCAGTCTAGAATTCTCTTTTATTATTTGTTGCTAATGCAAACAAAAGTTGCACTTCAAAAGATTGATCTTGTTTTCCGCTTTGCCCAGTTCAGACTCGGTGGTTTCTGTTTACTGAATAAGAATTCTGACCCATGCTGAGTTAATATTTCCATGGGGGAAATCCAAGAACACTTTTAAATAAAGAATGTCTTATATGCTGACTTGGAAGTATGGGTAGCTACAACTCCGATTGCATTAATTGTTCTGTTGCTTACAACTTTTGCCCTAGACTGCATGGAGATGCTATGCAGCTGAAAACCCAGACTCTTCTACATGGAAAATATACATTCGAAAACCTGCCAGAAATTATCATTTGCTGTCACCCAGTCCAAAACCGAAGAAATCTGTGATGGTATCAGTAACTAACATTTCTTTTTATAGTAGTTTCAAACTTTTAAATTGGATTTAATTTGTTTTATGTTCTAGAGGCTCTTTATAGTGTTTATTTTACAGAGTATTACTGGGTTTCAAAGTTTCAATTACAACTCAGTTTGGGAATTTTCAGTAACTATAGGTTTAAAGTATAACTTAATTTGCTTCACTTCCTAAAGGTGACTTTTTTAATGGATTTGGAAAAGAACAATAATGAACTTAGGCATATCAATCAATAACTCAGTGTTATTTGGAAAAGTATAAGCAAAGGAGAAAAAGAAAATGAATATTTCCAAATTGGTTAAAGAACAAACAAACAAAAAAAAAAAAAACAAAAAACACAACTCTGGTGCTTCTGTCAGCTATTGATTTTATGGCTCTTTAAACTTCTGTGATGAAGACATCTTGCGCCTACATGTGGCAGTATCTTCATATCCACCAATTCTATAACTTAAGATTTTTTGTTGTTGTTAAAATACAGCAAGAAAAAAAAACTTTGTCAGAATCTTTGTTATCTAATACTTCATCCTCTCTATTGGAATAGTAGGGCGGGGTAGTTGTGCACTGGAAAGGAGAGGATGTTTTACAAAAATTTCTCCTAGTATCCCAGATTCATCTGAGTTCTGTAGCACTATAGCTATTTGCTCTTTGCTGAAGGTATGATGTATTGTGTCCACTAAATGGTGAAGATATTCTAGAGTAGTTTGATTTATATAAACCGTTGCGGAGCTAGCAGATTTTTTTACTTCAGTCAGGGGATTGATGTGTGGATGTGTGATGTGATGATGTGTGGAATTCTATTAATTAGACAGTTTTGGGAAATGGGGGGCACTCTTGCAGAGAAATGCACAGTATAGTATAATGAAAGTATTATTGGTCAGGTACTCTTTTAGGTGGTTATAGCTCATTAGGGGCTTCATTATTATTAAAGACAATGAAGATCTTACTAAATGTGGCTTGGTTTGGTAATTTAATATATGTTTGTTTTTTAGGTTAAGAAGAAGAAATTTAAGTTAGACAAGGACAATGGGCCTTCTTCTCCAGATAAGATGCTAACTGTTCCACACATCACTTATGACCATGTGTCTGATGACAGGAAACCTGATTTCAGTTTTGATACATATGAAAATTCTGGTAAGAAATTCTGTTATAAAATGCCAGTTAACTGTATTGGCGATTTACACATAGGCAGTCTTTAATATGTAGGAGAGAAAGGACAAAACTAGTTGTTGTCCTTATTTCTGAAGAAACAGTACTTTGCTTTTTGACTTTGCTGGCTTGTCTGGTTAAGTTTCAACTATTCTTTTAATGAATGTACTCAATTATAGACAAACTAAAATTATTTGTCATTTCTGCCTGCCAGAAGAGCTGCCATCTCAGAGGCTGGTGCTTACAATCCACAATTCTTCATTTTATTGAAGCTATTAGCTGTCAGCTTTTCCATGTGAAATTTACCCAGGACATGTTACTATTGTGCTTGTACCTCAACCAAAAAGGACTGACGTGTCTTGGCCTCTCTGAGCATAGTCTGCTATGTGAAACCATCATGTGCTCTTGCCATCTGCTCATTGGAGTAGGCTGTGAATCAAATTTTGAAAGCAGACGTACTTTAAACAAATGTAGATCCATCTGTATTAACTGTCACTGTACAAATAGGTACAATTTGATAGTCACCTTATTGATGCATTAGTTACAGATGCCTTAGTTATAATGAACTTCCAAAATAACTCTGAGTTTACACTGCTTTTTGGTTGTTTTTTTTGTTTGTTTGTTTTTACAAATGCAATTTTTACTAGGAGTTTTTATTTATGTATGCCAATTGTGTTTATTTGTGTTTGCCAATTCTGACAACAAAAATGAGAGTGAATTTTTAAGGTAAGCTTTATTGATTATAGATGCCTTAAGCACTTTTCTCCTAAAGAAAAAATATTGGCAGACTGGATTAAATTTAATGACCGTTAAAATAAGATTAAAATGTGGGCTGGCACCAGGCATATTTTAATTCAGGCAAAAAGTCTCACCTTCCATGTACTCTATGGCACATTTCTTTAACATTTCTTGTTCTGCGACATTCATGCTTTTCCATTCTTTCTTGGCTTCTGTTAAGGAATGATTGCGATTTGCATCTGGCGATAGAAATGACCTAACTGTTAGAATGTGGGCAAATAGTAAGTTTACCCTGTGTATCAGGCTTTGAGTACAGATATCTGTCTTCAGCACAATCCAATGAATGATGCTTCAGATGCGTTGATTTGCCAAGTCCTACCTTTTATCTCTAAGCTTCTAAAGGATAATGTGATTTGCAGGCAGCCTACTACTGCCACTTCAAAAATCAGCTCTATAGCTTTCATTAAAAGGATTTTCTCTAATTTCTTCTGACACTTACCTTTTTTCTTTTTTATCTGTGTTCTGCTCTCTCTAAACTGTTACAAGTATACAGGACAAACAGGAATGTTAAAATTGCTTGGTAAGTTGAGGAAAATTTTATTTCTGGCATGCCAGCTTATGACAATGTAACATTTTTTGCAGTGCTTTTTATGTGTGTCTAGTGCTGTATAGTTTCTAAGAAATCTTTTGCAGCCAAGGAGATCTAGACAGACCCAAACTTTACCTTCTCACACTATAATTGCAATCGCACACACAGTTCCAATGCAAAGAGAAAAGTGAGCACTCATAAAATATTTGCTTATGAGTAGATTATCACTTGTTGTTTCTTCATAATTGAGAAAAATTGCTAGTGTATGTATAATCAATACCAAAAGATAATATAAAAGTAATATAAGCTATAATTCATCTAGTAATGAAGTTATATGCTCAGATAACTAAGAATTAATTTCTAAACAAATAGACTGGGATGGAAGAAAAATGTCCAGACTTGACCTCCAAAATTGTGCAGTCTGAAGTAGGTGCATCTGTTCCTGTAAAAATGCTCTGTAGATATTCATGAACAGATGGGGACCCATAAATTAAATAATTTATTTTACTGTTTGTCTGGATTCTGTGATCACTTAAGCAGCCATGTAGTCCTGTGATGTTTCTAATGTGCTTGTTTAGGCACTTTCTTAACAATTGAGTGTTCCCCAAAGACTCTAGGATTTGAGCTAGGTCTAGGCAAAAAAACCCTGTGATTAATGAGAGTGCTGCAAGCCACCTGTAAATTTTCTGCACTGCATCCACTGGAGACAGTAGAGGTTTCTTTTCATTAATCAAGTGTAAGGATCCTCAGACTTGGACTTAAGCACCTGAAAATACAGGGTTCTGTTTCTCATTTGAACCCACATGGATCATAGCTGTAATTAAGGTGGTAAAAGAGCACAAACCAAACTGAATCTCCCTGACTCCCCTGGCCAGTCCTTGGTTTGCCCATTTTCCTGCTTCCATGTTTCTCCTGTGTTCCAAGGGGTGCATCCCCACTGGGGGTGAGCGTGGTGGAACAAGCTCAGGAGAGGAACAAGAGCCATGAAGCCACCTGTTCTACATAAAACAAGAAACTTCTTCATCTTGGGGAAACATCACAGGAGCTTTGCCAGCCACCATAGTTTCAATTTCCTAGCCAGGCAGAGTAAACTCAGTGGACCTGAGAGTTCACCTAACACTGTTCTGATAGGGACTCAAAGAAATAGAGAAGGAAGTGTATATTTGTAGCAAGTGTGAATAAAATTACATACCTCCTTTCTCCTGGTATCATCAGTTCAGCAAGGACTGAAGAGCATGCCTGATACTGACAGAACACTTGCAAAAATGAGGATTGGGTGGTTTTTTTCTGATTTTTCTCTTTTTTTTTCACTCTGTCACATTTATATTTTGAGTTCTTCTCGTTGCATAAGAAAAAGTCAACACTTCTGAAGAATATCACTCTGTCCCAGTATATGAATACACAGGCATTTTCTCAATTAAATAGTTACTAAAATGACAAGACTAAAAGAACTAAACATAACATAAGTGTTATGTTTTCCTGAGTCTTTCTCAGCATTGACTAATCTTGTTTGCCTGAAACTTTTCCCTTTAAATTCAGCTTGAGGTAGGCACTTGGCTTAAATGATTGAACCTGGCAATTATAAGTGCTTTTTATGGGATGTCAGGTAATTTCTACCTTCAGTGGCAGACTGAAATCTGGCCAGGAGCTACCTACACTGTGGACAGTATGAACCAGACCAAGAGGAGTCCATACAAGGTTGTACACTTTGGAAAGGGAAACACTCGAGGGAGCTGTGAAGTCAGGAAGGAGGAGGCAAACATAAGATTACTTTTTTTCAAAACAGGACTGGCATGTAGGAAGCAATATATTGCATCAACACGGTGAAGAATGTTTGAAGAGGCGCAATGCCTCCCCTAGTGGTGATTTAATATTCTGCTAGTATGAAATAGACGATGGAAGAGTTTCCCAGAAACTCTCTTTGCCAGTACTTTTTTATTTTTAAAGGTGTCATGTACAACTTACTGTATTTTAGGTATGTCTGCATCTCCTCAGCTGCCTGTCTGGAACTTTTTTCTATTTTTTGTTTTTTTTCTCCCTCTCCTATCTCTGTTTTATGTGTATCTTTACTATGACTCAGATTGTCAGCGCTCCTGGCCATCCTTTTCCACAGACCAGCAATCTTCCAGCGCTCCTTCCTCTCCAGGTAAAGCTGATAATATTTCATTGCTCCATCACCTTTGTTAATTACTAAATCCTTCCACTGCTCTGTGTGGAATTGCCTGTTGTGGCACAGAAAATTATAGTGCTGGTTTTTAAAGAAAGCATAGGCATCTCAGTAGAATTTTGAGTTTGGAAAGTTTTTCAGGTTGTAAACTGCAAATGTTTAATAATAATAAAAAAAATCTGCAGAACAGGGTTATTTTTTTAAGTGCATTAATTAAAATTCAAGTTTTCCATGAAAAATGCTGTAAAGTGCTCTAAATTGTTGACTGTCCTTGCAAAAGGGTAAGTGTAAAGTACTTTGTATTGTTAGCTAAATACTCCAGTACCAGAAAAGCATCTCTATACGTTTCATATTGTATCCAAAATTGTTGTGTTGGTAATATAGAAAACTCATCACTAATTTCTTACTATTGTGGTTATAATCATTGATAAAAAGTTCAGTATTTGTCTTTTAGAGCAGACATTCTGATGTTAGGGGGAGTGTATTCTCTGCCATTTCAAAGTAGTGTCCAGCATTATCAGTTGGATACTCATACCTGCTACCATAGTTGCTACTGCTAGCCGTCAAATATATAGAAAATAAAGTTTGGGGGATCCCTGAATTATGGTAAATATCCCTTGCTGTATCTGTTTTGTTTCTTTTCACTCATTATTATCCATTGAAAACGAATTTCTGAAGTTGCTTCTTGTTTTTTTTTTTAGCCCTTTTAACATACTTTTTTTTTTTTAAACAATGCTTTGTTAGAAACAGTCCTCAGGAGTTCAATGGCTATGAATTTTTATGTTGTCTATATTAGATGGTTAGGAAGTTGTTGGTCAATATTACAGTTAGTAGCTGGTCTTTGTACCAGACTGGTAGAGATTATGGCAGGCTTTAGTTTCTTTTCTTCTGCTTCGCTGTTTTTGCAAGTTCTCAGCAATGTTTTTGCCTGGGATACCTGAGGCAGTGTATGTTCCTCGGTGTTCTGCTATAGCTTTGCTTCAAGGCACTCTGTGGAAGGGAACCCCTGACTAACGTCATTTGCTTCCCTAGGCCCTTCCTCACCCTGTGCAAGCAGGTCGAATGGAAGTGTTTTGATGTGGTTGCTCCTTTATACTGAAGCAGCATTTAAGAATGAGAGAGTAAGGAGTATAGGGCTACTCTGGTCACCAGAACAGGCTGTGATCTTGATTATGATCATCTTAGAAAATTTTAAAATAAAAAGAGGGAGGGAGAGAATATGTTTGCCTTTTATTAAGCAGCTTTTCATCTCAGTGCTCCCAGAGAGCTAGTGGGTTGAGGTACAATCTTGATTTCTTGTTACGTGTGAGGAGAACTTACTGGAGTGAAATGGTTGTGTGTTAGGGAATTTCTACAGAATTTTGCTTACTGTTGTTTTTATTCTCTGTGCACGTTTTTATAGTCAAGTATAAATACAATAGTGGTTTTATATACACAGAAATTTTGTGGCTTCTCTGGCAAATGTCGGGACCACGCTCAAAAGAGCACTTAGCGTTCTTAATGTTAGTCTGGCAGAATTTAGGAGCCTGAAATTAAAAATGAAATCTATACCACTCTGCCTAATTTCTTGGATGCATGAAAGTGTTGGTGTAAAAGTAACTAAAAACTTCCAATTTCTGACATTTTGCAAAATAGTCCTCCCACTTAGGACATCCTCCTGGGTGAACTGGACATCTCAACACCTAGTTCATATCTGGGTTGACACTTGAGGCATCCCTGTGCTGAATAGTGAGAGGGACTGGGAACCTGTAGACATCTCACCATGAAAATGCCTAGGCTCCTTGGGGGATCTAGGCCTATTTTCTTGATCCTAGTCACAGTAATTACAGCCCAGAAGCCAATTATATAAACTAAAACATGAAATAGAGATGACATAAAAAGAAACTGATCTTGTCATTGAAGTGCTCACACACTGCTGCTGTAGGATATATACATGGCTGTTTTTACAAAAGTTACTGTACAATAACTTTTATAAGGCATGGAGTTGCCTGTGATATAGATACTCTGAATTCTAGTCTACGAGGAGTATGAACAACAAAAAAGGGAAAAAAAAATCTTTAAGTCCTAAGAAGTTGAAATGCTTCAAGAAGAATTAGTTCTACTTTTCATGAGCTCTGAGCTATATGCCCATTTTTTGTAGTAACTTCTGTTTTCAATATTCTGCTAAAATGTACAATATTTCAGAGATCCAAACAAGCAGTAGATCCTCCTTGAAAAGCCAAATGTTATTGCTTTAACTGTTATCTGCATATTTCCTCACAGTGAAAAAAAGCCCGACGTTTTTAGATGTGAGCACAGGACCCTTCATCAGGACCAACAGCTTTGCCGATGAGCTTGACCTGGAGGGTGAAACTCTGTTGACCCCAATAACTCACATCTCACAGTAAGTCAAGGCTATTGAATTGTGCATTAGTTGACTTAGACAAGAGCAGCCAATCCAGGTGGGAGGAGCTGAAATATGGAGCTGATAGGGCTATCTCAGATATTTGCGTCAAACTCTTTTACCTTGAAGTTGGTGTATACTGTTCTGAGTGCCAGTAAATCTTCATGTTGACCTAAAGAAAAAGTTCACTTGGCTGTGACACACAGCTTTAGTTTTGAGCTAATGTCTGTGGGCAGCTGGTGGTTGATAGCCTCAGGATTTTCACATGGAGACAACGTGTGGGAGTACTTGCCTGTTGAGAATTATATTAATCCCTCCACCATTTTCCAGAGGAATAACTGTAAAGTGCAAATTTTGAAATATTTCTTACATGAAACACCAGCCTTTCAATTTCAGCAGCACCTTCTCAAACGGTCATATGATGATCTGCACTGGAAGAAAAGATCTGTTTTGGTCTTTATTACTGCTTTGTTGTATATATATAAAAAAAAAAAAAAAGTTCTGAAATAGGCCTGTTTTTATTTTGTGAGTTTTTTTTCATTTTACATTTTCCACATATCTTTTATGTTAAAATGTTATCTTCATGTTTTGAGATTATTCTCAAATCCTTAGGAGAATGAAGTTGTAATTGCACTATAGCTTCACAAGGAAAAGTGGCTTGAGAATTGCAAAAGATATTATTTGAATGCCTTAAAAATGTCTATCACTAGTTAATTTGAACTCCTGACAAATTCCTATTATTTGCCATAGCAAGTGCATGGCAGTGTGTGAAAGATTAAGCTCATTCACCCCTCTAGCAGAGGCATGAGAGTGTTTCTTCCCCTTCTATTCCTAGAAATCCTTGGATTTCTGCAGTGAAACCACAGATGAGAATTCTTGGCATACTTAATTTTCTGAGGTACAAAACATGCAGAAATGCCTGCTGCCAATTTTCAGGCCTTCTTTCTATGCGATATAAATAGCAGAGAAGCGCAAACATATTTTTTATAGCCCATATAGAAAGTTTTGTGTTTTTTAATTAAAAAAAGTAAGATGTGGGGAACCTTCCCTGCCCCCAAACAAAAGGACGTGCGTTTTCAGTTGAATCACCTACATGTACATACATTTGTAAGAAGAGATTTTAGGAGACTTTTATTCTGGAAGATTTCTTAGTGGTACAAGTAGGAGCAGGAAGTCATAAATTTCCTCAAGCCTTAGACAAGAACAACGGAGCAGCAAAACCAGATCTAGAAGTTTCTTTGCACAGCTTTTTTTAAATTTCAATTCACTGCAGTATTGCAGGCTTTCTTTAAGAAAAATAAGCCTTGGTGCTAGGAGTTCACATTATCCTTTTTGGATTTGAGGAGCATTCAGTTATTTCTTATTGTCACCTTCATTGATACATTTCATAAAGTAAGGTGCTCCATTATTTTTAAGTCAGATTTTGTAACAATAGTAGGTTTTTGAAAGTATGGGCATTTGTGGGAGACCCTAGGATATGTAGATATTGTGTATCAACTGAAAAAATCTTACCAAACTAGCACCCTAGTCTTTTAGTAACATGCATATTTCTCTTTTACTACTTCAGTTTTTTGGTTATAATTTTTGTTCACATTCCTAGATTGCTCTAGGTAATGAGTGATGGGATGGTACAAAACATATCCCCGTATTTGCTTTGAATCAAGTCTATATTGGGAAGAAGAAAGTGCAGACTTTTTTGTTTATTTTGTAAGACTTTTGGTTTTAGATTCATAACTGGATAAAATATTAATTGAAATGTGTTGCTTTGAAGCATGGGTGCCCAAACATTGTAAAGCCTGAGGACTGTTCACGTGGAAGCACGTGTACTTTGTACGCAGTTGATTAAATGCCTGAAACAATGCCAGATAGTTCTATAGATATGAGGGTTTGGCAAAAAGTTAATGAAAACCCTTTGTTTTGCAGTGTCAGTTGGTGTATTTGGCATTCAGCTAACAGACCTTCCCCAAAATTTTGAAATTCAAAAGATCGTAATGCTAGTTTCACTATTGGGTTGCGTAGCCTGCCTACATTTGGGGTGGCTGTCAAGCAAGCTGCTGTGCAGCATTTCACTAGGCACACGTGCTGCTGGTTGATGAAGACCCATCAATTTCCATGAATTATTTGAACAAAGGCTTATTTTTCATACTTAATTTCAAAGTCCCTGGGAACACGTTTATAAGCTGGTTATATATGTATTAGTAGGACCTGAATGTCTGCCATGTGGGCATAGAAATAAATATCAAATTTACAACTGAGCAATAGATACATCTGTGCGCAAACCCCTTTACTAACCATTTCTATTACACAGAATATTAGTCAGTTCAGTTCCACGTCAGTGTGCGTATTTAATTCAGGCATGGAAGTTATGCTATGCGTGAGAGAACCCAGGATGAATTATTTTGTTCTGATGTCCCCAGTAGTGAAGGATTTTATTTCCTTAAAGCTATCACATGTACAGTATGATTGCTCCAGATTAGTTGATAAGGAAATAAACAGCCATTGTGCAAGTATTCCCAGGTACTTAACAAAAATACAGCAGCAGCTATGAAAACAAATTAGTAGGGAAAAGTCAAATTGAGTGCAAATAGCTCTAGTTTCAGGTCTTAAAAGCAATCCATGTTCTATCAAAGGAACACAAGCATGAAGACTGTTTCAGGAGGTGAGGCATCCTATAAAGCTCTTCTGCTAAGGATTCTTGAATTTGGTATTAGTAGAACTATTTCCTGGTCAATTATATATTTATTGCAACATACAAATTAGCTTATCCATAAACCATGGAAAGGTAACTCCAGAATAAACATGTATTTTTTGAATTCATAAATACACAAGTATTACGCAGTTATTTGGTGACACAACTGGAAAGTGACTTGTGGTTAACAGTGTGAAGAATATTTCCTTTTGAGAGGTAATGTAAATCTTCCAGCAAAAGTGTGTGTGGGGTACCTTCTGTATTACTGACAGGCAAGCACTTGGTGTCATTGTGGCTTAGAAACGTGTGGCTTAAAAAAGTTTGTTCCTCGCTTGTATTGGGTCATAAAAAGAAAATGCCATCTTTCAGCCATTATGACAAAGGGATTTTAGGCTGCTAGGCCTAAGTTCACTTTAAATTGAATTTCAGTGTGCAAAAAATATTCCTTATTTATATTTTTATATGTAGGTGCATATTCCCATTGGATTTAATGGAACAATTCTTATGCCTAGTAATAATAATGCAGGGTTATGGTGTGTGTTTGTTTTTTTTTTTTTTTTTCCAGGATGTATTCCTTGCTGTATTTTAAACGTGTTTCTGAAATAAATAATGTAGCAATTATAGCCCTATTTTTGTGGAATTAGAAAGGGGAAATCTTTCATGTGGAAAGATTGCTGTAGCAGTTAATCATGTCACTACTACTTTGAGGAAGCAAAAAATACAGAAGCACTTCGAGAGCTGATTTTCAAGCAGGAAATTGATTAGCATATAGAAAAAGAAATTTGCAGCAGGTGCGTGCAGAAATACAGAATAGAATAGTAGAGGATAGGAGAGTTAATTGCACTTAGCCTCATACATGAGGATTTTTATAAACTTAACATGCAGATTCAGGTGGTACAATCTAATTAGCTGTCAGATCTCACCTACAAAATGAACTGTAACAGGTTGAAAAATGCCGTAAACAGTGTATTGTTTTAAGACTTGTCTCTTCACTGATATGTTTAATCGTCTTTGTGGTCTCCTCCATCGTAAAAGTGACACATAAAACTAGATTGTAGCAATACCACACCTCTTTTTTGGACTTCTAACTGCCTGCTTTCTCTCTAATCAGCGTGATCCTCTATTGTCATCTGTTCCCTGTCTCACTTCATTGAGTCTTTTATTCTATTTACATTTTAAAGCAGTGGAAAATCAACGCTACTAGTAGTTAAGCCTCGGTTACCACAAGGTTGTTTCCATGTCTGTGTTCATATAACCATTTAATTTTCAGAACGTTTTTTAATTTTATATTTGGCATTAGCCAAAGATAGTCAAAAGAAGTAAGTCCAACTTTTGAACATGCAAATGGGAAGGAATAGGAGAAAAAATGGATTGAATTGAGCCAAAAAGGGAACAGAAGACAAGAATGAAAACTCTCAATCCAATGTATCTTTACATAATTATTTCTTACCTAGTTAAAGATGGTCTCTTACCTATTTAAAGAGCTCTCTATTCTCTATGAACCTTACAGAGATGCCACTGAATCAAAAATAAATTCAAGTCTGTTATTCATTTCCATAGTTTTCCATTGTTAAGATACAATAGCTCAGTAGCTTGTTTAATCAGTTCTGGTATATAAATGTTTAGTATTTCATTCTGGTTCCTAATAAGCAATTATTTTTTTTTAGGGAAATACTATCTTTAGAATCACAGAATCATCTAGGTTGGAAAAGACCTTTGAGATCACCAAGTCCAACCAAGGACTCCTGGTAGAGTCATTTAGGTGTTGAGTTAGAAGTAAATGACGTTTGCCAATAGTGGAACAACTCTTCTTTGTTAAACAGCACAATAGATGCAATAGTTAAGCAAACAAATTTAGTGCTTTTTAATCAGTTTTAGATCAAGAGGAAATGGTTACAGATGGATCTTCCAGAATGATTGAAATGAATGCTTTTGGACGCTTTGAAAAGTAATAGAAATGATCAAAATAAAGCGTGCTGACAAACACTGAGTGCAGTGTCCATGGTGCTGTAGTTACCACTGGCTTTTCATTGAAATAATGTTTTCTTTCTTGTTTCTTTAAGATTTTTATTATTCTGCCATGTTTTTATTAACAACATGTAATCGGTTGGCATGAAGTAGAACCACGTTTTCTGGAACAAACAGCGCTGAATGTGTTTTATAACTGTCTCTTTTTTGTTAGATTATCAGTAAGTGGAAGTCTATTTGCTTTGATTTGATAGCTCATATTGTAAAAGATTCCTGCTTTTATCTTCCCCTCCTATGCCAAAATGACCCTGTGAAGTCTGAGCAAATATTTCTTTTTCACTCTCAAGTGGTCAGATCCAATGACTGACTTCTACTGTCACAAGAATTCTGTTTGAAATGCTGCTAACAATGTTTAAACCATGATTTGCATGGGGTCCCTTTTATAATTAATGACAGGACATGTCAAGAGCATAGCATTGATAGCAACTGTTTGTAAAAATATTCTTGAGCTAAGACCAGAACTTAATGATCAAACTTCATTGGTTACTGTTCTTTACATTATTCCATTCATTTACTTTGCTTGCAAAAGGAAAACCTTCAGTGCTTGCTGTATGTTGGGCAGCATTCCTTTTTTATTTGGCATATCTTACTATGTTGTCAAACTCCCTGTTGTCAACTCTCTTGATTTAATATTTTTCTAAAAAGAGGGAGGACTCTTTCCCAGAGTTATTCCCTCTCGTATGGAAAAGCATCATTATATCCTGTGCTTTGGTGATAAATTAACCATAAACTTAGCCATAGAAATCAAGCCTAGAACTCTGTATGTATTGATAATCAGATCTTTCTCATCTGTTCAGCTGCTTTGAGCCACTTGAAGATGTGAAGTGTCCCCAAAGCTGCTTTCACAAGCAATCAAGAATGTCCTTTTCTTGGAAGGAAATCCCATAACGGTGGTAAACAAGACATTGTGATGATTTCAGCATCATCATCCTTTTTTTTTTTTTTTTTTACTGTGGGTCCTATGAGCAAACTTGTCTCTTACAGCAGATGGTTATTCTAGGCCAGTTGTGCTCTTCATACTCTATAAGAATTTGATTTCTGGCTTATGAATATTGCTGTCATTCAGAAGCACTGCCCAAAGAGCTATGACATTCTCACTGTAGCAATGAGCTAATAGTATTGGGATCTTGTATTTTCTTGTGTGGCTGCCTTGGTTCACAATTGTTATAAACTTGCCCATCTTGCACTTGAAAAGTGCTGTAGCTACTGCTATGCAAGACAAGTGTGCTACTCTGTTTTCATGTGCTACTGCATCTGTCCTTATGTCTGTTTTTGTTCTCTTGTCCTATTCCTAGACTGGAAGCTCTTTGGGCTGGGGACTGGGGTGTGTGTGTTCGATACCTGATAGGTGGGATCGCAGCACACGACCAGAGCCATGTGCCCTAATGCCATCTGAAGTCTGCTGCAAAGCTGGCTCATCTTGGCAAATCGCGTTTTCCGTGATACAGGCAGGTAATCATAATCTTTGTTTTTACAGATGAATTACCTGAGATACGCTGAAGCTAAGACTTGGGCAAAGCTTCATGGTGTCTTATTTCACCCTCAGCACCATAGGATCTGAGCAACTTCCGACAGTGCAATAAGTAATGTGGCTAACATCTGTCCCGTGTGGTTACTCATTTCTTTTATCTTTAGGGAGAAGGTCTTGTGTACTGTGGTGGGTGGTTGCTTTTTTCATAGATTAGATAGAATGTGTTGTTTACATCTATAGATCTGAAGACCAGAGGGGATAATTAGATCATTTCCTTTGATCTTGTAAAAGATAGGCTGTAGGGCTCCATCAAGTTGAACTCAGCATTGCTGTGATGTGTTTTTAATATTAGCAAAAACACAATTAAAAGAATTGGATTTCATAAGCTTAGAGAGTGAACAGGTGAAAAATTCAGACAGGAACACAGTTTGATATTTCATCCCTGTTCTTATATCTATTTACTAATTGGAGAGGGAGGAGCCATCATATACTGGGGCTGTTATTTACCAGAATATAGTATTGGACAAATATGTTCGGTGTTAAAGGTTACAAGTGTTTATGAAATAATATTCTCAAGATCTTTTCTCCCTTACTACAAATTGTCACTGACAAATTCCAGTACAGTGTAAAATTGCTATTTGGCTATTTTATGTTTCTGACACAGCATAAAAGTAATGTGTTGACTTTTCCTAGTGTACAAACCGTCTAGGCAGAAGCTAAGATAGCTTAGATATTTCTTTTGTGTTGCAGATGAATGTTGCATTCCTTGGTCTCCAAGTGCTGGTTTACATTTTGATTGATGTTAAGTAATTAAACCAGACTCCAGCTGCTTAGTGATTCAGAAGTACAGGGCTCCTATGCTGTAAAAACAACAAGCAACTCCCCACTTACTAACTTTTATCATTGTTTACTTTGGGCACCATACAGAATAAGAAGTGCAAAAATTGGGGGGGGGGAAGGGGAGATGATGGTGGGGACACAACACAATAAAAACGTCCCACTTTTATCTAGCATTTTACAAAGTTAAATTTATGATCTTCTTAAGTTAAATCCAGAATTACAATTAAAAGCATAAATGTTTTGTTTCTATTACAAGGATGGATGATAGCTCTGCTTTTTCTTTAGATGTGAGGGATAAAAATTTGAGTAGTTTGTTATTATAGCCTTTGAGGCGGAGGGGGGACACAACAACCCAAAACACCGAAACCCAGCACTTTCAGTGTTAAATAATGATTCCCCAAAAATGGGGTAGAAATTTTTTTTAATGGTTTACTGATTGCACGGTGAATATAATAGTTTTCTCATGGTGTGGTAACAAGCTACTCCTTGTGAAGTTGTAGAATGTAGTACATTAAATAGCAGTCCCATTGGCATATTTTACCTGTGCCCAGCATTATGCCCACACATGTTGTGTGTACTTTGCTAAATCAGTGTGGCCAACGTACCTGGATTTGCCATCACAGGTCTCCAGCAAGGATCTCTGATACCACTACAAGGTTGTAGAAATACCTGTCAATATCGGTTGGCACATACTGATATTGACTTAGTAGACCCCTAAGATGTTATTCCACGTACAGGTACATACTATTAAATGAGCGTTTTTAGCAAAATATTATAATATTGGCCAATATGTTAACATTTGTAAATATTTCTTTTCAGTAGTGAAATGGTGCCTATGGATGAGAGTGTAATTACAGATACCTGTTTCTCTGTTTGGGGCAGACATAGCTGAAAACCAACAAAGCATAACAAGCAAATAGTTTATCTAATGTATTTTTGACCTAATTATCTCATTCCAGGCTGAACTATCAAATCCAGGCATGAAACAGTATGGTATTAAAAGCCAGTAGCACGTGTGACCCAAGGGACCCTTATGTTTTAATACTTGGATAACATTTCATTTATAATAAGGTCTTGTGAGAACATCTTTCGTAGCAAAGTGAATTACTTAGGAGAAAATGGAAATCAACAGCTGGTTTAAATACTGCTGAGTAATGCAATAGGAGAAACGGTAGTGCACTGCTAAAGGAAAACACCTTTTGGTAACAGTATTGATGTACAAGGAAACAATTTCAAAAGCTGAAAATGAGATGGTGTACCTGTTTGTAATACTGTAATTGTTCAGGAAATTGCATGCTGTAGGTTCTGTGGGCAAAAGTGATCTGAAAATTGCTCAAGCATATTATGAATACAAGTTAATTTTTCCTATGAACTTCATTCCACAGTTTTTTTTTTCACAAGTAAATGCTGCTCCCAGGAGGACCAGGGCCTGATTCAGAATTAATTTAGTATTCTCCTTATGTTGTACTTACCTGGAAGTCCTTTTACAGCACTGACACACATTACAGGGTTTCTTCTGCAACTGTTGTTTCTGATCACTAGCGATGAGGTTTTATCCTAAGCTAAAGAAGTGGTCAGGTAGAGCTGTGCTGTAGCTCTGCCCGTGAGCATGGACACATGGGGTATGTGCCATGCAGAGCCCCCAGCTGTGGCTGCTTGCCCTGGATCAAGAGACCAGGAGGTGAGGTAGCTGTTGATCGCAATGTACTTTCTTCATGCGACTACAAAGACTGAAACTGTGTTTTTTCTCAGGGACTTTGTCATTCCTATATGTAGAACTGCTTTGTTTTAATCATCACAGGAAATTAAAGTAGGAAAAGCTGAAGCATTTTCTTTGTGCTGCAGACGAAATACCTTAAATACCTTACAGTAGCTGTCAGCTTGTTAGAAAGCTACAGCTAAGCACCTGACCTTTTGCTTATGGCTGTGTTTTGGTCTGTGTTTTCCTTAGGTTCTTGTACTGCACCCATTTCTGTGGTTACTGAGCGCCTCTTGGGATAAAAGTAAATACAGATGCTAGTCATTGCTGGGTCTGGTTACTCCTCTACTTCTTTTGCAAGGAGAAGTAATGTTTATCATTTGTTTTTCTATATGTAAAATGCATAAATACAGTGCCTAAATGACGGCAGAGCATGAAGTGGTAACCACTGTCAATCTGGCTTCATGTTCTTTTGGGCTGGAGTCTGCCCCGCAACAAAGTCCCATCTCCTGTGCCACCAAATGTCACCAATACAGAAATGTCACTGTTCCTTAAAAGGGGAGTTACTGCGAGTGGTGGGGGCCCAGGGACTTGGTCTTTTAGGAATCTTGAGCCCACATGAATTATATTCAGTGTGATGCCATGTCCTGCAGAGAGCCGATGAAGTGAGCAGAGTGCAGCAGAAACGTAATAGTCTGTATGTAATTCCTAATTCAAGAGGCTGACAGGCTGCATTTTGTAGATGCAGCATTGTTGGTTGGGATTTTTTTGTTTGAGGGATGGCACTTTCAGGCAGGCTAGATCCATAATAAAGGCTGTGTATGAATGGAAAATACCAGAAGATGCCAAAAATGATTTAGATCCCTACAAAAATTCACTTTGCATGCAGGAATACAAAGGGAGGTGAACTAAGAGGTGTATCAGATGAGGCGCTGCATTTGGAAATCACTTTTGTCTACATCTGACAGTAAGTTTACCGCTTTGACAAGACCTTTAAGATATTGGGAGTAAAATTCACTTGAATTATCCTCATGAACTTTTTTAATGTAGTGCAGCTGTTACTCTGGGAAACATCTGGGAAACTCTACCTTGTAGAGTTCTTTTTTTCTTTTTTAGAATTACAGAAACAATTTAGACCCTGGCCAGAATTTGGTGTGGCTTTGTCTATGACCTTCTCTCAGTTCTTTTAAAAATGTAACCCCCATATATTTTAGATGTGAATTTTTAATGAAAGCATAAAAAATTGTGAACAAATCTTTTGTTTAGATGGGTTTTATTTTTTGTAGAAAAAAGTCTAGCGTTTAAAAATGAGTAAATCATTTTTATTCAATAAGAGAACTCAAGCATTTATTACTATTGTGTACAGAAGAGTATTAACTGAGTTCCTGGCAAGCAGTTTATACTTGTTTTTGCCATACTGGCTTTCTTCATACAGGTTAGCCTCTGCTTAATGACTACTGAGCCCTATCATCTTTAAAAAACAAACAAACAGAAAAACATTCTGCAGTAAGTGGGATCCAGAAGTGCTCATAGACAGCATAACTTTTTTCCAGTTGTCAGTTTTGTGCTGCAGTGGACTTCACTGCCATTAGTCAGCAGTGAATGGTTTTGAAACTCCTGACAATCCATTGTTTTAAAGTTGATTTTAACACAAAATGGAAACTTGTTTCAGGCTCTCCCGCAGATGGTGGGACACAGGGGACATCACCAGCATGGTGTGGAATGTCAATTTTCCTTTTGTTTAGCAATGTGAGCTGTCAACAGTGCTTAGCAGGCCAGAGATGGGTTTGAAAAACCAAAGAAACAAGCTTTGTATGAAATGTTAGAAATTCACCTAGATCTGTAAGTCAAGGGTCAAATTTCCTCCATTGTTGAATATGGAGTATTCAGGAGCTTTGTGTTGAGAGGTTGCAGAGGTGAAATGCGTCTTTTTCTTCTCCACTTTTACCTCAAGTCCAGAAAGCTAAACTGCCACGTGTATGTAGGGGAGGTTTTGTTTTTTTGTTTTCTTGTGTTGGTTTCCAGAAACCCCAGGATTTAGAAAACCCTGGATTTAGAGCCCTGCTGTGGTTGACAGTACACATACAAATAGCAAAAATGAGTCTTGTCTGAAGATTTTATGCGTTATCTGCTCATTTTCAGGAGGAACAGAAAGACTATAGGCTGAGGCAGAAACCTCTGTTTGAAAGCACTACTCTGTCTTAGCAAAGTAGTGGAAATTTTGGCAAACTAGTCTTATGGCCTGTTCTTCTGTACCCACCTGTTTTTTGAGAAGCATCATGCTCTCTGACACTGAGAAATTCTGGTGCAGCAGCATAGAAGTTAATTCCTCTTCTTTCTTCTCTTTCCTCCCCATACTCTTAGCTGTTTTTTGAATTGTGCAACAATTGTTGGTGGTTCTTAGCTACTTGATAGAATAAGTAATGCAGGGCAGTCAGGAAATATGTTGCATGATTAAACAGACATTATAAACGTCATCCATGTGAATAAATACACTGAGAAGTTAAAATGCTATTCATTGTTCCACTTGCTGTGTAATTACTTAATACCTCAAAATGTTTAGGCTGTGTGAGTTTCTTTATTTGGAAGAAAAGATAAGGATTTGTGTATGTGCTTTCACCTGGAGGATTTGCACGGTGCTTGGTGATGTATAATGAGGAGATATAACTGGAATGTACCTTACAAGCAATATCTGTGCTTGAGTCCTGAAATGGCTGCTGGGATAATAAGTAATGGAGAGATGCAACCAAAGGATATTTGTTCTTCAGTGAATTTAGTAAGTGTTCTCAATCCATCCACTTTTTGTTTTAGGAACCTAATCTAATCCTGTCTATGTAAAATTTTCAGATACTAATTTGGCATGCCTTCTTATCCACATCCTTTGTCACACTTTAGAATCTTGATCTTTAATATTTTGTTTTAAAAAATGGCTATTTGTAGTTTTCCTCTTTTTAGGCCACCCACATGGGGGCACCTGCAAGGTCTTCAGAGATACTTCCTTTACTCTGCAGGACGCTGAGGTTTCTGTAAGTGTATGTACTGTGTCTCATCCATTCATCATTATTACATCTTAATATAGATCTCAGGTTTGCTAAATTATGTTAAATCACTTCCATATTGAAACACATGAATAATTTTGAATTACCATGTGCTGCAAACAGCAGGATCAGATTATTAGAGCTCTTAATTGTTTGTCTTTTTCTTTGAAAGCTTATGGTGTTTTCCTGTAAATTATGAATTGGCAAATAATATATACTATAGGCTTTTCAGCATAACTCTGAATGGCATATTTAAGGCCCTAAGTACCTCTAGGAACTCTTTTTCTGAGAGAAGTACAGTTTAAAGATATGAACTGCTCAAAAAGCAGTTCAATATAAATCATACCTAATGGAGCTGTAGTCATTATAGCTTGCAGATCCTCTGAGAGAAGTATGAATTACTAAAAATATTTGTGTGGCAGGAGTCTGTTATTTCTTAATGACTTTTGTTACACACACAAGGTGTCACTGTGTCAGAAGGAAGTGAAAGGGGAAAAAGAGGAACGGAGGAAAGGATAAAAGCAAGCCAACTGTCCAAACTGAGAACATGCATGTCTAAGTTAGAAGTTTTTGAGTTCAGCTTCTCTAATTGAACAGGCCATTTGTGTGGAATACAGAATGTAAAATATGCAAGGGGAGAGAAATGAGACTGATGGGTGTGGGGAGTTGTATGTGATGGGGAAAGCATTCAAAGTGCATGAAGCAGTACTTATAGATCTGGCACAAAGACTGACAGAGAAAGATAGCGTTTAGGTAGTTGGAAAGTAAAAATGAGGTTGAGAGCTCTACCTTAATTACCTGCTTACCCTTGTCCCATCTGCACTTCCTCTGGGCAGTTCATTGAAAGGCTAGAACATTACGAACGCCTGAACAAGCACCTTTTGGGAGGGTTGGAAAGGAAGGGGCGAGTCTTGGAGGTGCTGTGGTGAAACGGATTGTGGCAGAAGGAGAGAGGAGAAAAAGAGTAATTGAAGGATGTAAGCCCCAGTGAGCAGGAAGGATAGTTATATCAACAATGGCAGGAGGAGGAAACGGGCTGAGGATAGGAAAGAGAAGGTAGCTGGTCCTGGTGACGCCATTGGATAAATTTGTTCTTGGAATGCAACACCTTTGGTTCTGCTGGCATCGATGTACTTTCAGAGACTCATATTCTTCAAGTTGGCTTTATGGCTTAGTATTTTTCAGAAAATAATTTAGTTGATGCTGCATTCTAGACACCTTGGTAGTCCTATAGGAACTGTGTAGATCTGGATGTGTGTTCAGAAGAAGCAACCTAAAGGAAATACACTTTGTAATTTTTTCTTCCATGTTCCCATTTTTCCAAGATTTAGTGAACCTGAATTCAGTGTTGATGGCCGAAGGGTAAGCAGACTGGTAGTTTGGTTAATAATTCATATAACAACACTTTCTGACTTAGCTTTATCAAAGACCTGTAAATAGGAGAAATAGGAAAAAATGAGGCATTTTCTGTGCCTTTATTGCAACCTGGCTTTTTGAGGTGGAAAGGCTCTCGTCTAGCTTTGTGGCTCACTTTTCTATGACATATGTTCCTCCCTGTCCACAGGGCCTCTCCCTCTTTTATTTCCTTTACACCCCAGTCATAAAACAAGGGAACCAGTTCTTTCCTTGGTTCTTGATGACAAACATCTAATCTAACTCCGACTGTCTGCCATCTGCCAGCATCATCCCCAGACTCCACTGACATTCACCCACTTGGCTTTAAAATAAATAAGTAAAGAATCTGTCCATGTTTCCTTGATGGCAGCAATACCCTATCTGGCCTTAGTCCAAAGCCTTGCTTAGCTCTTCACAGGTGCCACATATGGGTTATTGATGCCTGTATAAACTCCACGTAGCTATCTTTGCCCCTTATGCTGAAGGACAGATTATAACACTTTGTAACATGCTTGAAATAGTCGCTAAGTTTCTGACCAAACGAATAGTATGTTAATGTATGTAAATTATACATGGCACCAAATTCTCATTAGAAAAAACATTACAGCCCTTATAAGCTTTCAAACCGAATGTGTTCAGCAAGGATGTTTTTTGAGAAAATAATGTAAAATATAAGCATATGAGCTGTACGCATGTATGTCCACACTTGCACCTCTGATGTCCTTTATGAATTTTCCCTTTACTGTGTTGCCCACATTGATGGGCTCTGCATTCAGCGTTGCTAGTGAATTACACTGTACATCTTACCTGAAGTTAGCTAACAGTCTTGTTATGTGATTTCATATAATTAATTTTATAGCTGGCCTGTAAGGAAGAAAAAGGAATTGGATAATGCAAACAGCCTTTGAGAGGGGTTGTTGTTAATAAACCTGTCAGTCATTTAGGATTGCATCACTTTGGAAATATGTTCTGCTATTTTCCAAATTTTTTTCTGTCATTCATGCCCTGCATTTTGTTTTGTGACAGCTTCACGAACTGTAGGGCTCTGGTTTCATACTCGAGAAATTAGTTTCATATTTTTTCACCTTGAGGAAAAAGAGAGAGATGTTGAGAGATCCTCATGCTAAAGCAAAGGGATTTAGTTTAACACAAGGGGGCAGTGGTGTTATATATGAAGTTATGCCTACCTTTGAGTTACTCGGCCGGGGGTTAATAGTCAACTCGATGACAAAATTAGTGTAGTAGGGTGACACGAGTGCGTTCTCTTATTTCAGCAGCATTCACTGATGCTCCAAGTAGAAAGGTTGGTAGGATTTTAAGAAGGATTTATTTGTAATTCTGTTTTGAAAAACAACAAAAATGTCTGTGTGTATGATGACAAACTGTTTTGTTTTTAAAGGGTGAAAAGTGCATGTGTGTGTACATATAAAAAAGAAGTCCGTGTTCCTTTGTGTGTATATAGATGTATATGATGATGTAGGTCGTGGATACGATAGATGGCTTCAGTACTTTCCACGCTTGCAACCTACAAGCATCTCAGCCAAATGCTAATATCTCCTCAGGGCTTTGGGATGAGAAGAAATCTGAACATAAAATCTCTTCTAAAAACTCTGTATACAAAGGATTTCAGTTGGAAAGTGGACATGGCTTAAAGAGGGTTGATTCTGTGAGAGGGATCGAGTAGGAGCTCTCTCCATGTTTGTTTTGGATGGGAGGTAGGAGAGCACTCGAGAAGGCTCCTTTCAGACTTGATCTTTCCTCCTTTACATCCCTGCTTGTTGTATTCCTGGAAAGGCCAATAGGTAATGTTCAGTACAACCGGGGAACACTCAGTATGATTTCTGTGCTCAGTTCTCAGTGGGAAGCAGTAAAATACTAAAGGTGTCAGATTAATCAAAGTCTGTTACAGATGTTGGGCTAGTGTTTTACCTGAGTTACAGTCCTCTTGTGGTTTTTGTTTGGAAGATCCAACTACTTTCAACAGAAAACTGAATCTTCTGGATTCGCCTTGTAGATAAGGGTGCATATGTACAGAGTCCCAGAACTATAATCTTAAAGTAAAGTGATTTTAATCCTAATGTGTCATGACACATCGTGAGCAAGTCTTGCAGCATAGCTCTCAAGCACAGTCTTCCAAACAAGTTTTCCAGCATAGGTCTGTGGTCAGAATAGGTCTCTAAGGAGAATGCAGGGAGAAAAAATATGTTAGCAGTTTAGTATGTTATCTAACTCCAAGTTTGGAACCTATTTCCTATTAAGAGAGATCACATATTTAAAAGCTGATAAGCCCAATCTGTAGTTACTTTATGATTCTGCTGCAGAACGAGGCTATCCATAGCATTTTATCACTCTATCATGTCAGAAATCTCTCTGGTTTCTGGAGCTATTAAGAGGAGCCTCTAGGCTGATCAGCTAGATGGGATGAAGCACACTTTAATGGCAGTTGGTAATGTAACCTGGCTCATGTGTATCATGCTCCAGGATGTACTGATCACTGCTGTCGCCAGGACTAGGCAGGTGGTCCTTATAGATTGTACCACCACCATAACTTCAGCTTTCCATATGAAAACTTCTCTGAGAGACAGCACCTCTTTTTTTCCCCTTTCCCCCCTTTTCATGATACTTACATAGCAGGGCAGCTGTAAAAGTGGAACTGCTTAACATACATCAGCCATTTTTCCTCTCAGGATACATGAGAAATGTGTTTAAGTTAAGATTTGTAACTGGAAGGTTTTTTCTTTTTAGAATAAATTATTGATAGAAGAAGGGAAAACCCCTGAAAGATGAAAGTGTTATAAATAGTGCTGAAACAACAGAGCCTTCAACAGGCATCAACAGGGTGTAAGTGACTCAGGTGGGTTATACACCTAAAGTTGCCTTCTCTTAGTGTGTGTCGCTTAAGGTCACTATTATAAAATGTGAGCTTTAACTGAAAAAATATGGTACTTGGGATGCTGTATCTTTAATGGATTCTTTATTACGCCTGACAGCATTTTCTTATATACATTTTTTTGAGCTGAGTATTAGTTTCATCAGCCAGGACATAATTTTCTATCAGGAAAGAAAAGCAATTCATATTATTTCTTCTTCATGAGTTCCCTTATTTTAACCTCCTTAGCCAGGTGGGGCTAGCAAGAAATAAAATATGCAGAAGTTGCATGCACTATTGCATAAATCAACATCTCTTTTGAAAGGAAGCAAGGCAAGTATGATCCTCTTGCCTGAATGTCACCAGTTGCAAGTCCCTGGATACTTCTTAATATCATTGTTCTGCCTTACCTAAACTTCATAGGAGTTAAAAGTCTAAATGATGCTCAGTTTCATGAAATACCTAATTTTGGAGGAGAAGAGGAAGAGGTAAAGCCCTGTGGTTGGTTCCTCTACCGAAGTGAAAGATTTGTCTGCATACAGCCTTATTGTTAGACAAGGCACAATCCATACAGGGAGCCACAAGAAAACAACTTTTGTGAATTCCCCTGTGTTTTGAACTGTTTCTTCTACTAGAGAGAGGATGAAATGATATCTAAACTTGAAAGTTGGAAAATGCCTGTAATTTAACAAAGTGAAGCCCTCCAGTATACGTGTGTACTGCACAAGCAATGAAATTGTTAGGGAGGATTACAATGAAAGGCTGTTTTCTCAACTATATTCACTTAAGAACAGTAGTTATTTTTACTGTAAGCCAGTACCTTTGCAGCTGTTAAATAGTTGACACCTGGTGACAACCCATGCCCTCTCCATCCCCTACCCAGAACAGGAAAGATGCTCTTTCCTGTCCTATGAATCAGCAAAACCACAACGTGACCTAAAGTGAGTTTGACCTAGATGCTGAGACTGATTCGCCAGTGTTTCAAAGAGTACTTTGAGACTGGCTTGAAGAGATTGGAAGCTTATCCTGAAATTTACCATGGGTGGTTTATGTTTTTCCGTTCTTCACAATTAGTTTCAGACTGATTTCATATGATGTTTCTCTGAATGCTTTTTATTCAGGGAATGAACATTTTGTCTGTTCTCAAAGCCTAGCTAGTGAGATTACACTAACTTTGAACTAGGTATTTCCACTTGCAGCATCTTTCTGCTCCCAATGTGAAACTGCATATAGTATATTCGAGGTTGTGGAGGAAAAAGTAAATGTAACAGCTCTATCTGGGGGAGATGAGGAGGAAAATACCACAGCAGTTCTTTGGCAGCGTAAGGCTCAGAGTACCACTCAAAGCAATTCCTTTGGCCAACAGCAGAGTGTTTTACTTATTTCCACGAAAGGATAAAGCAAGTGAGGTGTTGTCCTTATTCTCTGACTTGGCTAGAAGAATTTTATTTTCCTTGAAATTACATCTTATAAGAATTGTGTAGGAGTCCATAACTGATTTTTCTGTAATACTTGTTCCCCTCCCTGTTGCATCTTAACCCTGTTTTTAATGCATTTCTGAGAGGGAAGGCGCTCCTGCATTATGGGCAGGGAGGTAAGCTACAGATATTTTGGGGATACTTTTAAATAACCAATACTAAAAGATGAACCCCAAACTTACAGCTTTTAGATTGAAGGTAAAATCTGAAGACAGAGTTCTGCTTGTTATGAAGACATTGTATACTTTCAGGTTTGAAATGGAGGAAGGAATTGTTGCCTTGCTCTTTTATGTAAAAATTCAAAGAGCTTTTGCATCTGATTTGGGATCTTTCCATTTTCTTAAAGTTTTTACTGTCTCTGGACAAAGATGTTTAAATACAGAAGTAAGTCATTAAAAGTCTTGCTTAAAAATGAAAACCAAATGGAAGCCATATATTTTCTTTATAGTTTTATTAATGACTGTTTTGTTAATGAAGTGTCCAATGAAATATCTTAAAAATAAGCATATAGAAAAACATAAAAGGAGAAAAAGAAGCACATGACATGAAAATTTGCTATTCTTGTATCAGATATTATGATCCACTTTACACTGAAAACAAATGCTACAGATTGTCAGTCAGTGTGACAGAAGTGCAATGTATAGGGCAATTTAATTTCATTCCATTACGTGCTGTGACACCTTAGTTCAAAAAACTACACAATCACATTCCTAATTTTAAAATCAGAATCAGACTAGGATTTTTGTCTTCTGTACAAGTTTCCTAAGGTACAGAGCCCTTATCTGCATACTGAAGGGGTGACTATGTTCTTATGGCTCTTCCTGTAAGATTGTTAAATGACAGATTTTTATCAAATGGAAAAAAAAATGTTTATCAGCTTGTCATTGGAGTTGCCAAATCTGTGGCCAGATCCCTTCTTTTCTTTGGAAAGACAAAGTATATAATTTCATAATCTGTCTTGCGGATTTAAGTGACTAAAAAGAAGAATAGCTAAGTCATTTCCATAGGATAAAAGTTGTCAATATCTAAGGGATGAAATTCAAAGTGGTAGCATGTATATTTTCGGAAGTTCAGTTTTAACTTTGGGCACAGGCTCATTTATAATCCTCATTGGACAATGCATTTGTTCTCTTCGACAGTTGAATAAGGGGAAAAGACATGTTGAAAAATGTGTTCCTGTCCTCTTTTTCTGTGTGCTTTTCTCTACATCTGTGCTTAGCAGAATCCCTCAGGGTATCCTGGATTGTATTTACCAGGAAGAAAAGAATACCTGACTAGACTAGCATTACTCCTCATGATTAGTGTGTCATCAATTAACTTATATGACTCAAAAGTGAAGCTTGCCAGTCATTTTAAAGCCTTGGATAATGAAACTCAGGAAGTTTGTTCCTACGGCAACTTTCTTCAAACTTTGTTTAAAATGGTATAAAATAACTTCCTTTAATTGTGGAAATATACTGTTGGCAAAAGGCAAGGGCAAACTATAACTCTTTAAACATTAGAAAACATCAGTCCATCGTGTCTGACAGGTTAGAACTGGTTTCTCGACACATCCAATAGTAGACAAATAGCAACAGTATAATAATTAAAGCTTAATCCATGTAGTCATAAGCTATTATAAGTAATTGCGACTATTGCAGCTTATGAGTTTTGCTTTTCTTATCTTTCAGAGTGGGTTTTTTCCTCCTTGAAAAAGGGGAAATGCCTCAGTGCTTTCGAAGGCCTGGTAGGACAGCTTGACAGTTATGTAAGCAGCTGTCTGCAGAAATTCATTAAATGTCTGATTGTGCATGGCCATGTCTGACCCTTGGTGTTCATGCTGAGCTTTGCCTCCTCCCCCCCCCCCCCCCTTCTTGTCTCTGGTTGATATTGTGGATATTCATTTACAGGGATATGCAGACTTCTCTGGTCCTCCTCAGAGTGAAGTATGCCATGATCCCTTTAACTTAATAGTCAGGAATTCACATTTTCATGTGAAATGCAAAAGGAATTCAGTCTCTAAATGGTGTGACTTTGCAGAAGAATGAATGTAGTGCTGTACCTGTGTTTGGTACTATTCTGTTCGATTGTTTGAGGTTCTTTTATTTTCTTAAATGATGTAAGAGATCCAGAAAGAGGGGGATTTTTAATCTCCAGCTGTACCAGCTTTTATTTGTGAAATTATTTATTTGTGAAATTTATTTGGTGTTTGCTAGCCTGTTATGCACCCCACTGTGACAGCAAGGGAACAACAAGCAATTCTAACATCAAAATCAGGCATAGATTTTTTGTATTTCAAGGGGTGCTCAACAGCTCATATATTTGGTATTTGTGACCTTGCATCCTGTGCTCATTCTGTTCTGTGTTATATCGCTTTATCTATCTACTGTATTCAGATTTTTAATTTTTCAACATCCTAGTTCTATTAAGTTTTCTTTGTTAATGGAATTTCACTGGGACCTTTGAAACAGATCTCACAGCTCATGTATTTCTAAGTGTTACCTGTATGTTGATTTACATGGTTTATAGGCAAAAGAATCTGAAGATCAGCGTGGAACACTTCCTGGCTTCTGTTATGACTGTGGACTCTTTGTTTATGGTGTTTGGTTTTTTTTTTTCCACTTGTTGATGCTGAGAGGTGGCAGTGCTAAGTTATGCCAAGGCTGAAGCCATGAGACTTATGAGGACAAACCATAAGAGTTAGCCAATGATCAGAAAATGTTAGAGCAGCTAAGTGTAGAACATTTTTTTCAACAAGGTGTGGTGGAACTCAAAGGGGTACCAAAGTTCTAGCAAGTTCAGTCAAAGATGGATCATCGCTTACCATGTTGTTCTAAGGTTTCAGGAAGCTGTCAGGCTGTGCTTTCTGCTGCTTCTGCCATAGTATGTACACTGATATGTTGCTATTACAACAAAATATTATAATACCTTGCATTTTATTAGACAGTAATTCTTGCATTGACCACCCTGTGCTTACCACAGAATGCCAAACTCAATCAGCTGAGTTGGTAATTAAGTCAAAGGAGGAACACACAGCTTTTGAGCAGCTCTCTTCTGAACATGTAGACAGACCCTGATTTAGGTAATTGTTTAAGCAACCACTTTGAGTACTTTCAGAGTCCTAATAGCTTCAATGGAGGTAACATTTTGTTTAACACATAGCATGTGGCTGCATGTGTTGCTGAATCTGATCCAGCTGAGTCCCTGTAAAAGATCAGGGATTAGAACTGAGATTCTCTGATTCTCTTGTTTGGGCTGTGTCTGCCAACTATGAGCCAGGTTGAGTAATCATAGCATTGCCAGCCTCGAAGAGCTCATAAATTGTGAGTTAGGCCATGCAGAATCACAAGACTTAAAGAAGTATTGGCATCTCTTTTTAACCTTTTGTGTTCTTGAGAGCTATGCTACACATCGTTTCAAGCCCTTTTGTAAAGCTACAAATACATTTAAGGAATTGGAGATGTTCATATAAATTCTTGAATTACAGTGTTTAAGTAACACAACAAATACCAAGGGACATTTACAATAAAGTGACAGTGGCTGATAGCACTTTGTCTGAGGTATATGCTCTGAAACTATTATAGGACAAAATGTGGGAAAGATGTTTGCCCTATTACTGTTGCAACCATTTTTCTCTTTATACTTGTGCTCTACAAAGGGAAATGTACTCTGGCTCCTGGGTTTCTTTTAAACTGGTTTAACCAATTAATTTTTTCTGTGATAGCCATCCACACCCACAGATACATGTTGTCCAGAGATGACCTACAGTTTGAAGAAATTAAAGAAATATTGACAGTAATTTCACCCAAGAAGGCAAACATACAAGCAGCTAATGTACTGGTTAAGGAACTGCCACAACCACCTTGAAAAACTGGCATCGGTAGAGTATGAACTTGGCATTGTTACTTGTATAGTTTCAATAGGCAGCTAATGCAACTTGGAAATTATTGTACTCTGGGAGTGAGGATTGCCATAGAAGTGTTGCTACTATGATTACATATCTATATCATTTCTGAAACAATCTCCCCAGTTCTCAATAGATATTTCAGGTTTCCCTTGAATATTGTGCTTTCTCTTAATCTGTGTATCACCTTTCTCACTTGCACACACATACAGCCTATGCTGTTGTTTCCTCTTGTCACCCAGAGGAAGAGAACCGGAGTGCTCACTGGTTTTTGAGAGAAAGCCTAGTTCTGGAAGAAAGGGAGAAGGGAGGTAAGTGGTTCAGTCACCATCCCTGGAGGTCTTTAAAAGACGTTTAGATTTAGAGCTTAGTGATATGGTTTAGTGGAGGAATTGTTAGTATTAGGTCAGAGGTTGGACTAGGTGATCTTGGAGGTCTCTTCCAACCTAGATGATTCTGTGATTCTGTTCTAGCTTCTTGGAGCATTCTCATCTGTGCACAAAAAAAGACTCAAGGATAGTGAAGAAACTGAGGCATAGGAGAAAATAATAATGAAAAAAATAGAAGAAAACTGTATTATTTTAATGAGTTAAAACAATTTTTACTAGGACTTTGTCTGCTTTGAATGGTACATAACCTTTATGTGAATTTTAAATCCAGAGTATGTGTGTGCTTCACCTATGAGAAATATGTTTAAACCACTAGAGAACTGACAGTGGTTTCTTTATTGCCTGGGATATTTGGGTAAAAGGGTTGCACTTTTGCAATGGAGCAGAAGTCAAGGAAAAAGCCAGTACCGACGCCCTTTGAGCTAAGGGAAGCTAGAGAGCATCTGAGCCCAGCACAGAGCAGACACATCAGCCTGCTGTATGTCCGGAGAGGAAACTTCACCCTGACTGCGTGTGTATGTATAAATGTGTGTGCATATTCATGTGCAAATTCATTAATTCAAGTGAGCACTTCCCTTTTTCTACACCATTTATTCCTCTCTGCTTTTAAGCTGATTTGTGTTCCTTAATTGCTCTTGTACTTTTGGCAGCTGAGGTATCTTTTGTGCAGGGAAACCTGACTCCCTTTTCTATCTAATCTAGGCCTTGTTTTGCAGTTTGCTAATATTGTGAACAGATTCTCTGCAGCCACCCTTTTCCCTCCTCCTCCCCCCAGCATTTTATATCTCTGACGTTTTCTGCCAATATCCATTTTCTTTAATCTAAGAAAATTAATATATGCGTCCAATGTGGTTATCCTTTCTTTCTACTCAGCTGCCAATACAAGCAACGTAAGACATGGGTTTTATACTGCTGCCTTAAGTTGTAATTCATTTATTGACAATTTCTGTTTAACATTTACGCCACTATGTGCATTCTCACAGCGGGCATGCTGAGGTCGTCTTACTGGGAAGCACAACGTGCATATCCCAAAGCAAAAGCTTCAGGGAGTTTGCTCCGAAGGCCCACCGAGCGGGCAGCGCCTTTCCCGCCCAAAAGCCGAGGTTTGCTCTGCATTCCAGTGCTGTGCCGGGGGTTTGTCATCTGAGCGCAGACACATGTTCAGTCTAGCAGCTCCTCTTTCAGCCAGTGTTTGAGCAGCGGTTAAAAGAAGATGCACTCATGTGGAAAATCCTGGCAGCAGGCACCGCGGATTGTGTTACAGCAGCTGTCCTCAATGGGCAAGCCGTGATGTTTACAGTGTGTGTTTTTCCATGGAATTTTGTTTGTCTGCTGTATATATACAACACAGGCTATTCTTCTCTGGGTGATGCGTTTTTAGGTACTTTATATACAAAGCATTTTCTGTGGCAATATTTATATATAAGATGTGAATGCAGATGTAAAACAGACTCTGGTTTGAAAACATTCACAATTAAAAAGTTTGCTCTGTAGTAATCCAGATTAATCAGCATCTTTTAAACAAACAAAAAGGGGGGGGGGGGGAAGCCTTACAGATGTAAAACATGCGATCATGCTTCAGCATACACATTGAAAAACCTGAGGATGAATGAGAGAGGTGCATTTTAAAAAGAACCTATTTATAAGCACATAAATCAGAAAATTATTTTTCATAGATGTTATTTCTTTTTCTTCTGTGTGAGCTTAGGACCTTGAGGTGGTAATGTAATCTCAGTTGCAAATGGCTTAACTGTTGATAACAACTTTGGATGTCTTGATATAGTTCAAAAAACTCTCTTTGTGTTATTCTTTCCAACATATCAACGTAATGTGGTATCACTTGTTCATAGCTATTTTTAGGGGAATCATCATTTTAGCACCTAGGCCATAATTGGCATAAGTATGCAATGATGATGTCGCTCCTTCTTCAGCCATATTTCTGTTTATTTTGGGGGGAGGAATCTTTTCCTTGTTTTATTTTTCGCTTACTGACATCACGCCAGTGAAATTCAATGGGCCTTGCATTGTTTTCCAAAGCCCTAATTCAGCAAAATGCTTCAATGTATTTTATTCCAAGTGGATGTTAGGAAGCCCTTGGCTTGGGTAGGATTTAAGCACTAGCTTAAGTGCTTTTTGGAGCATCAAGTGATTTGCAGCTTCTGGATATGCTGTTTTCTGTTTTTGTGGTGGTGTGTTGTTTTTTTTGTTTGTTTGTTTTTTTCCCTGGACTCATGCCTGTAACAAATTGGATGTGAATTAAGTCAAAAGCCAATTCTGCATCTGTGTGACATCCCTGGATCCTTCCAAGATCTGCCTGTCCTAATGGCACCATTGTGTAATGCACAGAGGTGTGAGAAAAGAGAACCGCCAGGCAAGCAGCCCCTAATCCTTTTAGATACTTTGTGAATAGGGAAGAGTAGCATAGTGCATGCACAAAATTGAATGGACATCCAGAAACCTGCATATTCTAGCTGAATATATTTTTTCTGATCTCAAGAAATGGCTATCTTATGGATGGGTCACCTGGTGTTTTCCTGTTGTGATAGGACGTAGATGGAGAGTTGAAGTAGTTCAGCTACTCTTTTTGGAAATAGCATGTCCTGGAAACCATACAGAATAAGGTTTTAAGTAGTATTTGGATGAGCGTGTGCAGTATTTAAACATGGGGTTGTCTTTGATTCCCAGGAGTAGTATTTTTGTATAGCCTCCAGAGATGTAAAAAATCATATCCTGAAGCTTGCAGTCTGGCGTAATTAATGAATATATGGGGGAGGGGGAGGAAAAAAAAAAAGACCAATATTTGAAATAGTGTCCTTTGGCTTTTTAGGAGAGGTCAGTGTTAGTTCTGGGACTTCCGTTCATGTGCTGAGGCATGGCATAGGAACCATCCCTGTGTTACACAGTGAGATGGTCTCTATCTGTAACACCAGGAGCCAGAGATTCTGGCCTTTCCTTGCTTCTGTCTTGTATGTTGGGGAAAAAAGCTCCAGCTTTTAATTGTACTGGATTTGCAGTTGGAAGACTGCAAGTGTCTCGACATCAAACCTTTTTTCATGTCCAAACTGCTATCAAAGGCACATATGGCAGCAGGAGGCTCTTACTCCAGCGTGGCTGCAACAAAGTCCAAACCAGCATGACAAGTAAAAGGTGAGCAGGGCTGCAGTTCAGTCTTCCTTAAGCATCAAAAATATCTTCGTTTTACTAGTACCTCACACAGTCAAGCCGTCATAGCTGGTTTCAGCCAAGTCTTCTTTCTCTTTGATCTCTGTGCTGCCTGCTATTATAAGATACTGAATTATCACCTCCTCCCTCGGGCTGTCTCAGGAGTTTACAGATGCAAACTTTCAAATCAAACAGTTTATGTTCAGCTGGTTTCCCCTTACTCCCTACTGTTGCAAACCAGCCAAAGCAAAGTTCACAGAAGGGAAAAACAGTAGTGCAAAACACTTCATAAATTATCACCCATTTCTTTTTCAAACCCTTTCTGAAGTACAGCTATGTTGTTTACTCTTTTATATGGATCTCTGATGAAAGCAAAGCCGCTTTGTGACTTGCATTTTAGGTAGGGCATTTTCATGTTGGCACTGCTAACAGTGCCGGTTGTTTTTGAAGAATTCATGATAATTAATTGGTACGGTATTACTTTCTGTTTACATTTTTGTTTGTGTGCATATGTAGCTCTACCTTGTGCCATCAGCTTTGGCTGAAATGCTAACTCAACAATAGGAACATTGTGTGTGAAATCAGACCTAAATGGAACAGCATATCAACGTTTTCTCCAAATTACTTCCTCCCCCCCCTTTTTTTTCTTGCTTAACTGGAATTATTAAAGATATAACCACAGAGGCCTCTTTTATGAAGTGCAGATCCACGTTGCTGTCAGTTTTCATTGCATTTCTTGAGCATGCTGTGGCCTTGAAAACAATTTCACTATAAATAGTGCAGTTTGAGAGCTTGGTAACAAAAACGTAAGAATCTTTTAATTTTTTTTTCAGAGGGAAAAGTTGCCGCCTTTTCCATTTTTGTCTGGGATTTGAAACAGGCAAAAGTAATAGCTTGAAAGCTTAACTTCCCAAATGTGTCTTCCATTACCAATGACACTTCTAAACATTGTTGCTAAACCCTCTAATCTCCGAGGTTGTGTGAGTGTAGGCAAATGTCAGGGAAGCTGCATAATTTGGCAGTGAAGTCATGCCTGATTCATTGACCGTTATTTATTCCACAATTATTTCTGCAGTTCCTAAAGATGACACTCCTGATGTTAAGTGTTAATGGGAAGTTAGTAGTCTTGGACAAGGAACAAGATGAGCAGCACTACATGCCTGAGCAAAATCTGATGGAAGGCTAGTGTATTTCTATTGAGAAGTGCATTAAAACACAGCCCGCCTTTAAAAAATATAAGTAAACTGGCTTAAAGAGCTTTTAAAATACCATGTTTTTACCGATTCATTCTGAAAAATATTGGTGGAAATTACTTTGAATTCCTTTTTGTTTCTTCCCTATTACTGGATATGTTTTTGACTCCCTTTTCTTTGTTTCTTCCTCCTCTCCTCAGCTTTTCCTGTTGTGGTTCATGTGTGTGACTTAATTAGAAGGTGCTCAGGAAATTCAGAGTGTGTGGTGCACGTGGCTGGACGTGCTTCCCTCTCACCTTTCCTATCCCTCAGTAGTGCGATCTGGGTACTCCTGCCCTTGAACTCTTCTGGGCTGGCAGGCAGAATTTGCGAGCAGCGACAACCTGTGTTGTGGCTTGGGGAAGATGTCAAATGGCAGCTGGAGACTGGTTTGGGAACAACTGCATTTATTTTCATTTGTAACATAATCTGTGCCTCCTCCCCCTCTTTTTCTCCCAGTGTTTTGAACAGAGCACTCAGGGAAAGGAGGGAGAAAAGAAAAGGTTGCCTGACGCTTGTTCACCTTGGTTTTAGTTCAGCAGCATCAGTGGCCTCAGCAGATCGGGCACCTGTGTCTGCTCGGTGCCACAAGGCAGCAATATGCATTTTGCGTGCGGCATGAGAACGGCCGCGGTAGTACAGGCACGGCTTAATTTCATATTCGGTGATAGCATTCCTTTGGTGTGAGATAGGAGCTGGGTAGTTCCTGGCTGTATTGAAATCAGCAGCAGTTTTGCCAGAAACTTGAGCAGGCCTTAGATTTTTATCCACAAAAAAATAGTTTTCAGTGTTATTTCATTTCCAGCATTTGTATTGAACTGTAACCTTATGAGCAGGGGGGAACTGTCTTCATTTGCCACTTCATACAGCACCCAGATGGCATAATCAAAGCTCAGTGCTTGTTTGAGGATCTCAGTTGCTGCAGCAATAGAAATAATGGCAATCTAAACGGGACCTGTGTGCTGGTGATTATGGTTTTTCAACTGACCCAAAACCAGTGTACAAGGAATTGTAGTACTGACACTGGGACAGAAATTGAACATGGCAGAAAGCAGCCCAGCTGCTGTCATGAGATAACAAACGGTGCTGCAAGAAGGGAGGGGGCTGATCAGCAGGCTAGAAGTGCAGGTAAGCACGAAGGATATGTTTCTCAGAAACCAGCCTGTAGAAAGCTGGATATCAAGATACAGTCCAAAATAAGAAGCTTCATATACTGTCCTTAGAGACATGAAAAATTTTGAACAGATCCACTTTTCTGAATTGCTTCTTGGCATGGTGTAATCCCAGGCAGGGCAGACACATGCTTTGGAGTGCATAGAAGCATCACAACAGGACAGTTTAAAGATACAAGTCCTATGCAACAAAACATTAATAAAGTAAGCATTTCATGCTAAATTGGAAATGTGCATGAACTAAGAAATAAACAACAGGTTTTATTGTTGATAATTCTGCAAATAAGTTGTGGCAAACAGGTGTGGTAATTTATAGCAGTCAGAGTTCCATTTGCTCTCATGATACCCAATAGTATTCTAAGCTAATGGTAGGTTTAAATTTATAGTTTTTTTCAGAGGTTCTCTGTAGGAGAGACTTGCTGAATGATGCATGCCTACTAATCATGAACAAAATTACATTAAAAGCCTACATTGCAGCATTAACTGTGCACAGTGTTCATTCTGGTTGATAAGCTGTGCAAAGCTTTCTGGCACTCGAGAATGAAAATGTAAAATTAAACTCTAATTGAAGCAATTTAACACAACTGTCAATTTGGAACATGTGCAAAAGAATCAAGATGATAATGAAAAGAAATTGTTTTAGTATTTCAGTTAAAATCTTAATTTAGCAAAACTTAAAATTTTGGTTTAAGCTTTTAAGAAAAACTTGATTGAAATTTTCTTCAATACCTTTGGAGTGAAAGCTTCAGGATAGGAAGGTTTTGGCTAGTTTTAAGGAGAATACCCATTTTTACTATTCTTTTATGATCTGCTAATGAAAAATATTACGAAGAATATCAAAGTACATTAAACCCTGAGAAGAAGATGGTGGCAAAGTCAAAAACTGCCCTGGACTATTTCCTTGTATTCTTTGACGAACAATGTTTGATGTTTACCATTTGTTTTGTAGTAAAATTATGTTTTGTGGCCTCAGGCAGAGAACTGCACCTGAACTATTTTACTATTTCTTCCTCTTTCCTTGGAGTACAAAGGAATTGTTGAGTCACCTGTCTCCTCCAGTGTCAGACTTTCTACATGTGTAAGAGCTTTTCAAAGTAGTATCCTTGAGTAAAATAAGAACGGACTTTTCATAGTATTAGTTTTTTCAAAATAGAGGTTTCCTCTACGACATTATTACATACTTTTTGCTAGTGTTTAACGCCTTCCTGCTTTCTGGGTAAATTTCTGAAGTGATATGTATATTTTTGTAGGGTACATGAGTATATGCTTAAGGTTATACACATTACAAATCATAATCTCACTGAGCAAACAATTTATGCATCTCCTTAGATGTAATTAAAGATAATGGAATTGCTGATATGCTTATAATTAAATACATTCTTGAATATTTTTATGAACTGGGGCTTTTTTACCCCTTAGTATTGGTATGTTAGTTCTGTAAGCAGAATGAAAGAAGGGATTTGCTCTAAATGTCTGATAACCATGGTAAACCTTTTTCCCTGAAGATTGGTGAACAGTATGTACCTGGTTTAGTAGAGATTAAGGATGTTCTTATTGCAAAGTAGAAACCAGGTTTGTTGGGATTTTGTCGTCTTTTGAAGTTTTCTGAAAACATAAAAATTCAAGCTTAATTTGAATGCTGACTTGAAATCAACCAAAAATATATGATGCTTGTGAAATAATTAACTTTTGACGGTTATTTTAAACCAGTGCATTGCTAGTTTACAGTCTGAGCAGTTCAGAAATAGTGCACTGACCATTGAATCGAAGGCAAGCAAATCAAAGACGCTTTTCCTGTCACACATACTTGTGTTAATCCTACTACAAGAGACCAAGCAGAGACACAGTAGGTGTTAAGAGTTGTTGAAAAGTTCGACGTGTGCATGCTCTGTAGGATGCAGTGACTCTAGGGTGCACGCACTTTGAAAGGGTGATGTTGCAGCCTTGCAGAAGAGCTCTGTCCCTTTTGGATCTGTTAAAAGGTGCTGTTGTCTTTGGTAGGAGGAAGGCCGTGGAAAGCTGAAAGGGAAAGCCTGGTAGCCAAAGTGTGGGGGGGTCTTGAATACTTTATTTTTAAATGTTCTCCTGCAATTACATTGTAAACAATTCACACTTCATAGAAATCAAAGAAGAAAACCATTTAGGTTATCTTGCCTAATACTCTTGCCAATGCAGGATTGTGTCCTGCTGTATTTTCTCTGTGGTTTTAGACTGTTTTTATCTGACTCTGTGATGATGCGTTTCCTATAAGACTGTTTCACATTCTAATAGATTTTACTGTTAGGAAGCTTTCTGTTGCTCTGTAAACTAAATTTTTCTCTGTTTGAATTCAGACCATTACTGTGACACACATCTCCAGAGACTTAAACTAAGCAATTCCCATTGCTGTCCTTGGCTGTTTACACTGTTCAGTTACCTGTAAGTCTAATAATTGTGTCGTTAAAGAAACAATGCTACTGGATAACATTTTTCACCCAAGGGAGTTGGGGAGGGGGGACACAACACAGCTGAATGTTCATCAACCTGGTCTTTTTCCATTGTAGCTATGTAAAAGTTTGTGATAAAGTTCAACCCAGTGTTTATATCAGCACTTGTGGTTCAGTTGTGTAGTCTGCATTATACGTTTGGTGTAAAGGTAAGTGTGCACAGTCACAGAAATGCAGAAGACATGTACAAAGCTGCTGGCAGGTTTGTGTGGATTTTCACACACTGGACTGTTTAGTATTGAGGCAGATGTTCAAAAAGAATTGCAGCACCTTTGCGATAGCCTGGTAACTTAAAGAGCTATAAAACTGACTGACGGGTGTGTTTGCTGTTTGGGGAGGTGTACATGGACTCTGCAGAATCTCCGACCTGTAGGAAGAAGTGTAGAAAACGGGTAAAATGAACAATTGGAGCAGAAACAGTCTGTCGTTGCTACTGCAGTCAAAACAGAGGGTGGGAATTGTCTTCTAGCAGATATCCTCAAATCATCAGCATTGCCATCTACTTGTATATAGCACACAGGGAGACATGGACAGAGAACAAAGTGCAGTTCCCCAACTATGTTACACTCAGCCTGAGCCTCAGGAGAACGGGAAATGATTCTGTGAGGTCTGATGGATCTGTGTGACGGATCTGAAGTGGGGGACACAAGAGTAGGACTCACAACGTTTGTAGTAACCCCCATTAGTGAGTTTTATTTGCCCATACAAGTTGTATGAAAATATGGTTGGCACTGGCCCAGCAGCTCAACTTTTGGAGGTACTTTGTTGTATTATACATCATTACTGTAGCGGATAGAGGTTTTTACAGCCACAGTTCATAGCTACTTTCTAAGAGAACACCCCCAGAGTATTGAGCATGTTTGAAAACACATTTCTGGCTTGCTTTGGCTGTGGATGGCCTTTTATAAATATATACCTCTGCCTAATACTGTCCCTATGTTGCATCCCCTTGTTAGAGAGGGGAGAGGTGGTGGTTGTAGAGTCAGAGAGATCTAGGGGCTGCTAAGAGCCATGGAGATGGAAGCTCAGTGTGGTAGTGTCTCCCTACTGCCTCCCTTCTGAGTACTGGCTGAAATGTCCCATCTTAATTAGAAGCTTCCTGGCAGCTGTGGATAACCTTCAAGGTTGCAGTACCTCTTTTTTATTACCCTTGGCTCTCCACTCTGTTATAAACAGCATGTCTCACTACAAAATGAAAAGCTTTGTCTTCCAAAATTAGACTTATAAAAAGTTTATGCTCCATATTCTGAAATGTCTTTGGCTGAACCTTTTGCTTTCCTTTTTGCTCCATGTTTATCCGACACTGTGGAATTGTTGTGCTTGGTTTAGATATTTGACTTTGCAGGAGCAGGTTTATATGCAGACTTTACTTACGTTATCTTTAGATGGAAAAACGTTCAGAAATCTTCTCGCAACTGATCTGTAAGTAGAGAACACTGGCATTGCTGCAATGTACTATATCTGAGGCTAAAGAGCTTCACTGCTATCAGCTCTAGTGTTTGTGTGAGAAGAAGGTTGAATCAGCATTGCAATTAGATGTAGTCTTTACAGTGAGTGAACTGTGGAACTTGCCTTTTCAAGGTGACATTTATGATAGTGATCTCTGAAAGCACTGCTATAGTTAAGCATCTGTAAATACTTTTATTATAAACCCTGATTTTCATAGCTTTATATCTTGACCATAGAAATTTGCCCTCAGCAAGAACTTTGCGCACACAGTCTGCTGTCAACAGAGGAGTCTTAAGTTATGTATTTATTATCATCTTCTCCTTCTTAAATCTAATTCATTTTAATTAGAGATGGGCTTGCACTGCAAAAATCAGATCCAAATCTTAAACTCTTCTCCCCCAGGTTTAGAGGATGTATAGACTTGACACTTATTTTTGGGCCAACCTTTTGTTTAAATTAAGCTGGCAACAGTTAAGCAGTGGAGATAGTGTCAGATCATTCCTACAATCCTATGACTCAAATTTCCTTTTACTATTTTCTTTCAAAGAACAAAATTTTTGTAGGCACTATCCTTCCTTCAATTTAGAATGATGTCTTCAGAAATCCTCCATTTATTTTTGAACATAGTATTTTGGAAAATATTCAAATGGCTTCTAGGTTTTACTCCATTTGGGAGAGAATAAAAAGTGAGAAGGCTGATGTCACACTGGTTTGGCTTCCTGGAAGAACACTAATCTGTACCGATCAGGTTAATAGCTCCCTAACTCCTAGGTCTGGGTAATGGTTTTTAGCTCCAGGTATCTCAAGTAAACTCCTGAGAGCAAAAGCTTTTCCAGGGCAGAGGAGCAATCCAGCAAAATGTGCCTTAGAAAACTAGTCCTGAAGCCGCCCCCATCACTTGTGCTTGTTTCTCTGGGTGTTACAATCTCTAAGTCTCTGCCTTTATTCCAGATTACTTTTGAAATGGAGATAGTGTAAAGAAAGAAATTTTTACTTAGATTGTGCTGGTGATAAAGTCTGTATTTGTGCACTTGTTCCTGCCAGTTTCCTGTCAGCACAAATACTGCCAGGACTTTGTATGGAACAAAGACAGATGAAAATTACTAATATCCCATGTATTGAATAGGTCTCTCCTTACATCTTCTATTAGTGCATAATTGCTTAATTAGTGTATAAAGGGCAGCCTTCCATAAATGTCCAGCCCTGCTTTTAGGTCATCGCAGTTGGCACCTGTGGTATGTGACTGGGATGTCGCACAACTGTGTTTTGATGTGGCCAAACACTTCAGAGAAGAAATCTGAAAGAAATTAAGAAATTTTCCATCACGATTCAGGTTAAAGCAGAGATTACAAGTGCATACGGAGCCAAGAGCCTTGTAAATATTTTGGGCTTGTGTTATTGTTTTATTCCTGAAGGGTTTTAGATTCGTTTTGCAAAATTAAGTGATTGCTTACTCTGATAATCAGTGGTTACCCTCAAAGTAACATTCCAAACCTATTCACTCATGCCTAACACCAGCACAGGGTATTTTGTTCTATGTTCTCTTTAACACGTACTTGGTCTGTTCATCCTAAATGTATCAGGGTGATCAACGCATCACATGAGAAAATACTTGAGGGGCATGTGGCTCTTACACTGGGAATACACCACGTTACCAGCAAAAGCAGGAACTGCTGGGACCGTGCAGGATGGCACCATGGTGAGGGAGTTGCAGAGATTCCCCCAGAGGAGAGGTTGTTCCCTGTTTGTGAGCTTATCTCAAAGCTTTTCGTTGTGATGGCTCTCCCCAGTAAGTAATAGCTCATGTGATTCTTGATCACATGAAAATTTCAGGGTATGGTTCACAAGGTCAGGAAGACGTACTGCTTTGAAACTTAGACACTTAAGTGCAGTTTAGGGCCATCAATGGAGCTGCAAGGATTGCATTATTGTTTGTATGTCTTTCTACTACCATGTATTATCCATCTGGCAGTGGGTCATCCAAAGCATTGTTTAAATGTACTTTCTGTTGATAACTAAAAAAATATCAGAAAACATGTAATAGCTATATTAAGGGAAACTAAACCTTTATTATATCATGCTGACAAAATCCAGACCAATTCATTTAAAGCAGGGGAGCTAACCCAGGTTTAAATCAACCTGACAAAAAAAAATGACTTTGGCCCTATGTGTACAGGGAGGGCTCAGCAGATCTCTAATACTGTGTTTGCAAAAAACACTCATAACTTAAAATCGGTTGTAAAACGTGTTATTTTGGGATCATTAGGTAGTTTGAAAGTGGTTGATGACTTATTATTCTAGCCCTCGCTTCAACAATATGTGTTCAAGTTTGTTAGTGACATTTTGTTTGTGCTGTGTTCTGCTCCACTTACGTCCTTAGCCATGCTGTATTTTCGTGAATGTTGCAAGCAGCTTTTCTGCCGTGGCTGTAAATCCTTCTTTCCTTGACATTTTTGGTAGCAATAGCCAAGAGGCATACAACAATAGCAATCAGTTTGTTCATTTGTTTGAGTTTGTGCATCTGCCTTAGTTGGTTCACCAGGTGTGTTTGAGGGGTGTCTAGCTGAGGTTACAGAGAGGACTGAGAATTCCTTCAGCTGTACACAAGTACTTGGGGTTGGCTATTGGAGAGAAAAGGTTTGGCAGCAAGTTCATTGGCTCCTGAGTTATGGAGATATGCTCTGTCAACACTGTGTCCAGCGCTCTGCTGAAGCTAAAAAGTACTTCTAGGGGATGCACTCAGAGCTCACAGCGAGCTTTTTTCTTTTGGTGTACTGCTACTTGTTGGGACACAAATCAAGCTTATCATCAGTGTAGTAGGCACAGCTCTGTTAAAGTCAACAGCTTTAAGTAAATTTAGGTCAAGATCTGGATCATTAGCTTTCCTGTCAAACCACCAGCCTCCTCATTGTGTACTGTGTGCTCTTCTAGGGCTGTAGTGGAATTCCCACTACATGTCTAATCATACAGTTGTTTTTTTGTTTGTTTTTTACACGATAAAAAATGTATAAAAACAAGTAACTAAAAGAATAAATAACTAGCTTAGAAAAATGCTACCTTTAACTGATGTATTTCATATGTTGCTTGCGCACAAAGGAATCAAAGTCTTTGGTACAAGAGGGCAGACAGGAGAAAATAGTTCTAGTGATCATCCAAGAGAGCAATCCATATGACAAAGGAAACATAGGAACAGCAAACAGCTTTGCCTGGCCTTTGTATCAAATGCTAATTTTGATGTGATCACGGTAAAATATTGCATGCAGTACCTGTATGCTTGAAATCTGTGCCTTTCTTTAAAGGTGACAGTTGAATCAGATATATACACTAAATAATGTAAACAATGTCTGTGTGATCAAAGAGGACTGGCCTTGAATTTCTAATACTGGGCTAATGTTAAGGGTGGTTTTCTAGTGCCTGTATTACCTGTTCTCGTCACTCATCTTGTTTTAACAGAATGTGTATTGCTCGATTTATTTAGGATTACTCACCACCCTGACTATAATAACATGTATTTTTCTTTCTAGTTTCAAAAATTAATATCAGGTGCATTTGGATTTGTATGCCTTATTTATATGTACATATCTACTGGTTTAGTTCAATTTCCCTTTGTGCAAAGAATCAACAGTTTTGCATTTGTAGGGACAGTCTAAAAGCCTAATGCTAAATGGTAGGGTTAGCCAAAAAAATAAAAAGAGGCACCTTGGAGCTGTGGTGCATTAAATAGTTCAAAAGACACATCGCTTTACAGTATTTTATTATAAATGAACAATAACAGAGCTGAGTATGGATAGCATTCAGTATCTTATCAACTAATTTTTCTTAAACCTCGTTGGATAGCAAAAGCTTATGTTAAAATATTTGCCCTTTTTCTCTTTTTTTTCCTCCCCACCACCACCAAGCAGCAATGCAACACAAATTTATTCCTTTGAATGTTTCCTTATTATAATATGCCCTAAAATAAATGTTGAGAGACTGTATTTTGGTGATTAAAATTAATAATAAGTTGCACTTCAGTGTAAAGCATCTTCATTACCAAGATATCCATGCTTTTATCAAATAGAGCTGTTTACCAGCTCTCTCTAGAATGACTTTTACATTGCTAACATGGAGTGAATGTTGACTTTAAGCATCATAGAGAAAAGAAAAAGAGAAACACACTGGAAATTTGTGTCTTTAAGTGCAACTTCATTGTGAAGAACAGCTTCTTAGGCTGTGTTCCTCCAATATGCTGCCAGAGAAGTCAGTGAATTTTAAAGCCACTGTGAGTCTGACGTTAGCAGTACAGGGCCTGCGTTTTACACAAAGGAAAAAAGATCTGTATTGTATGTTCAGTGTACCTCCTCCAGATTGTAACTAGATATAGTTTGTGTTGTTTTTGCTTCTCAGACAGCTGTTCTTGATGTACAGCCAAACAGTGCAATCTCATGTTGCTTGCCGGTTGGACAGAGAGGGGACTTATATTAAGCAATGTTCACTTCACTCACCCAAACACATTTTTGGCAGTAGCTTGTTTTACTGTACCTGAAAGTCGTAAATACAATTTATCTGGTATTTAATTATTTATTTGGGAACACAAGTTCGTGATGGTGACCAGCAAAACAGACTTGAATGGCGGGTGCCTTTTAGGTTTGTTGCCAGCTCCCTCTGTGTTTTGGTGTTCTGCATATAGCCCCTGTTTCCTGTTCAGTGACAACTGCTAAATCGTATATTCAGTGGTGGGAGTGATGATGGTGCACTGTTCATCTCTGTCCTATCAAGGTGATTTCCCTTGCTGCTTGGATGCATGTTAAAAATCCTGGGAAGAATGCACAAATGAGCTTTTCAGAACAATAACTTAAATGACACAAATTTCTTCAGCTTCTCCCAGTGGAAGACCTTAAAAATAATTACAATTTATTTTATTTCTCATAGCCATGAATTTACATTCAACCAAGCACAGAAATTGCCCTCTGATATTTTTTCTTTGCGTACAAGATATGCCAACTAAATGCTACTGGGAGTATTTTTATCCCCAAGGTCTATATTAATCTGTTCTTGCTGAAAGGCGTATTTCTGAAATATTTATCATAAACCTGCAATGCTGTTGTCACATTGTTCCTTTCCTGGAATGATCATTTCTGGGACTTCTGCCAGCATTGTTTCTTCTATTCAAATAGGAAATGTGCTAAGAAGTGTCTGGTGCTCTGACGAATAGCATGACACTTGTTCATCAACCTGACTTCAGTGATTCATAACCCAAACATACAATGCCAGGCAAAATAGGAGTAGCCAGTGTGTGGCCTATTAGATTTACTGACATTATATTTGCAAGTATAATTGTATCTTTACATAAGAAGGGTGGAAAGTTTTATCTTTTTAAACAGGAATCAGATTTTTGAAATACTAAGTTTGTGTTACTTAGTAAGTTCCACAAATAATTAGGTAAAACTTGAAGGAGTCTGAGGCTTTGATTTATAGCTTTAATCAGAAAATATTATAGCATTATTTCTACTGCTGGGTTTGTGCGACTGAGTGAGAAATACCTGTACATATTGACAGGGGGTCTTGAATCTCTTGAACACTATTTCCTTCTGAAAGTATTTAAACCGTAATAAGTGTTTCAAGACTGGATTATTATCTGGTCAAGTTATATCTTGGACTTGCAAACATCACTTATGAACTTCTTGGAGTAAAGTTGGACAGCTATTCTGAAATTGTCAGCTTTGGGTTTTTCTTAATATGTGCTGTAATCTACCTGCAACAGAGCTGATGGGCTGTCTTGAGAAACAGTGATACCTTCTGTGTATCAAATATATATATATATATATATAAAACTTCATTTGAGTACAATAGTCAAGTTAAAATTGCATAAAGATGCTTCTAAGGGTAACTAAGTCTTAAATACATCAGCATGCAACATAAATAATAGGAAAAATTAATAAAAATTATTTTGGCCTTTAGGTCATGGGACCATTGAAGATTTTTATGATCAAGGTGAAGTTACTTCTTCAGAGACCTAGGATACTTCTCGATAAGGCTACCATATTCCAAATACTCAAAGCAGGCACAAAATATGTGTACTGGGGGAGAGGTGATGCTTTTCTTGGAGCATGAAGCTCCAAGCCAGTGCATTTGTACCAACTCTCTTGTGGTCTTTATCAAGACCTCCTCCATCACAGAACTCCAGTCCTGTCTTGCCCTGCCCTTGTACAACCCTAGAACTGTACCCTTTCCTTTCACCCCTCTTAGCACAAAGTAATTTATTTATTCTCTCATTTCTTATCAAATCATGCTGGCATCTCAGATCTGTGTCAGACCCCAAGGCTAATTACTAATCTGCCTAAGTTGCAGCTTTTGAAACAGGTCCTCTGGCCTAGGGTTCTCCTGTCCAAGGCTTCTCACAAAAGTTGGTTGCTGTTAGGATACTCCTTCAGAGTATCCTTTATCCCTGTCTGGGCCTCTTCAACTAAATAAAAATCCCCTTGATTTCTCTATATCTCATCAGCTGCAAGCATAGATAATGGGTAATATATATGGGTTACTTCTTAGTTGAAGCTGGCTGATTAAAATTCATTATATAATGAAAAAGTATGAAAATGGCGTCACTGGGCTCCCTAACAGTTTGATTTCTAAATGAAAATATATGCTGTCAACCTTGCAAACTTACCCAGGAATCTGAAAGTCAAGCGTTGCTTTTTGCCTCCTGTGTCACTGCTAGTGATAAGAAATAAATCATCCCTGAGACCTTATTTTGATGCACCACAATACAATTTCAGACAGACTTCAATAATATGGATGTTAATCGTGGTAAATAAACTGTGGTATTAACTCTAACAGTAATAATTATCACTTATTATATTTGTTAGGTTATAGAATCAGCAGAAGGTCTTTATCATCACTTTAAGGAATATAAGAATACACCCCCTTTGCAACAATCCTTTGTGTTTTGGTTTTGGAGTTAGTATTTTGGTTTGGGTTTTGCCCAGCTTTCTCCCGAACTCTTTACTTGGTGGGTATTGCTGCCTGGTAAGGCTACAGGTAAAGCTCAGTCATAAGCTATTGTTAAATCTAAGGGCTAGCATTTTCCAAGAAAAACATTGTAAATTTTATGTTAAAAGGGAAATGTTATTAGACACAGAGTTAATTGAATTGGATTAGCTATGCATCAGCTCTTCAGGCTGAGAGATTCGCTTTCCTGCATGTTGCCTGGGCAGAGATAAACCAGAGAGGTCTGACTGATTCCAGTCTTCCATAAACAGCTATGCATCTTTGTATCAACAGCAGCAAACTAAGATGTAGATGTACATGCAACTGGTGAAGCTGATTTTGGCAGGCTTACCTGTATTTCACTTATAGGGTTATCTGCTTTCACCAGCACTTGTCAATTTTTAACATGGTTGGTAGCTTAACTGAAATCACAATTAGCTATTGGCGTGCATATTGTTGTTACTCTGTTAAGCCTTTGTTTCGCTTATAATTTAGGATAAACCAATTTCCCTGCTTGTCTAATTGTATATTAAACATTGGGGATTATATTTGTTCTAAAACTTAAGTCTCTTTTAATGTTCAGCTTAAGAAAATCAGTTTGGCCTTTTGGTTGTGTTGCCAGCTGTATTTCCTGATCAGTAGCACAAATTTTGATCATAGCTTGCATGACTATATGAAAACACTTGGAGACTTCCAGGGTTTAACATGCTAGTGGACTCTTATGAAATTAACTATAGAAATTAAAACACATTTTTCTGACTCACTGCATTATCTGCCTGTTCAAAAAGAAAAAAACTTTCAGAGTAAATACTTCGATTTATTTAGCCCCTCTTTCCCAGCTTCGTGCTAAGCAATTCAATAGGAAACACGTATTTTTATCTTCAAATTTGTTGAAGTTGTCATTCTATTTAGAGTCAGACAAGCCTGAGGTCTAATGTTACATGAATTTGGTCAATCTGACCCTGAATTCTTGACTGTAAACACCATAAATCTTCCCTGCAATAATTAGTTTCACATTGTAAAGGCCATGCTGTGAAGGGTAATCCCTCATGCAACAAGTTAAGTTTCTAATTTGTTTTCCATAGCACAGTGAATTCCAAAAGCTTTCACCATGTTTCTAGCGAGTCATTTATCAGCTTCATAATAAAGCACAGAAGGGACATCACCGATCATCTGCAACAGAAACAAAGTTGTGTATTTCCTGATAGCAAGAATAGACAGTAGTGCCCTAGTAATGCAGGCTTTAACCTGATTGTTTGCTTTCATCATTCATTTTAGTTTATAAAATTTGAAATTTATAAGTCTTCCTGGCGGGTAATTACAATTTGTAAGCTGAGCCCAGAAATTGAGTTTCCTATTCATTTTCATACAGAAAGTATATCAGACAGCCCTAGTAATATGCCAGTCCCGTACTTCTCAATGGAAATACTATTTTGTTGTACTGTGAAAGGCTTTACTATTACAGGGAAACATAACCCCATGACTCAGCTAATACCAAAGTACAGAAGGTGCTGTCTTTTCATTCTCTCATGTAATTTTTTCAGAATTGGTCTGTTATATTTCTTCCTAGTCTAGAGTATAGAATTTTGCAGATCTATGCTTTATAGGGCAATAAAATATTTAGTATAATTCAATTTCAAGTAGATTTAAGTAATTGGTTTGACAGCAGTAGAATATATCTATAGAATAGAGACCTGAACTCCAGCTTTTAAATCATTGCTAAACTCAGTAGTATTTGAACCTGGTGATAAATCCCATCTTGATTACAGTGAGACTTTTTTTCCCATGTTCCTTTTTTTTTTTTTCTTTTAGGGCAGGTTTGGGGTCATGCAGTTGATTTAGAGGGAAAATGAATCAGATATTTTCATATAAATCAGATAAAATCAGATAAATGTTGTTTTGCTTCTGTGGTGACACAAGTCATTTCAGCCAAATAGACAAAAAGTCTCTGAAAGACAGCATCAATCATGATATATAGATGTTTTTAGGACAGTTTGGTTGGGTCAAAAAAATCTGTATTTCTGCTTCAGCACATGTGAATCAAGAATTCCAGACTGTAGTCCTATTTTGTCACTCTTGGAGTTTAGCTTGACATTCAGCAGCATGTCAGAAGTGTTTGTAGAAGAATTCAGTGAATGCCAGCCATGAACACAACCATGTAGATCATCTCTGCCGTGAGTAGTGACTTGTTTTCTGTTCTGAGTTTCATTTGGGACTGTCGCTGAACACAGGCCTTGGTACCAGATGCTGTGCTTAAAAAATATACTGTCCTGATGTAACTGGTCTTGGGGATTATTAAAGCTTTAACTGTGTTGTTAAGGTTATTCTTAACCCAGCTTCTCCCTTCTGTGCACTTTTCAAATTGTGTAACTAAAACATATATCATGAAACAGTAAAAGAGAAAAAAACAAGCAAGCAGAAGACCAGCAGGCAAGTTGGATAAGGCAAAGCATCCATAGACAGCGTCCTTGAAAAAATGCTTCATGGATTTTAGAGGAGAACCTGTGAGCAGGCTGTTCTGTAGGTACGGCAAATGCTGAATATCTACAAGTCCTACTGACTTGTGTTGGAAGTCTGGACTAGATCCCAGGTGTCTCAATTTCTGCCTCTGCAAGTAAGGGTTGTTCACCAAAAATTGTAGTGAAATGTTGTGTTCAGTGTTGCAAAGGTAAATAGTGAAATGAATTTCCTTGGATGAATATAAAACCTTTGCCTCAAGCAGAAGGCCTTCCCTTCTGTAATTTCCTGCCTCAGTAGTTAAGTGTGAGCAAGTCTGGTGAGTTCGTGCATGGTCAAGGATTGCTCACCCCTGTGTCCTGTCCACTGCAAGTGTTTTGTAGGGTGGACCAGTATAACTGGTAACTGTTGAACCCCTAATATCTGAGATAATAGGACCTAAAATGTTCTGGTCAACTCAGAAGTAGGGAGCGCTGTACATTTATTTGACTATACAGTGACTTTATTTCTATTGATGTTCATTAATTTAGAGTGAGTATTGGCCATGCTGAACTTTAAGCAGTTTCTTTAGAGCTTTTCTGATGACTCTGCGTTATTCATAAGTGTCACATAAGGTTATTAGCTTAGGCAAAGACCTATTGATCACATCCTTATAAGAGCTGTTACACCAATTTGCCATCTCCCATTCATCCATCCTTGAGGATGGTGCTCAACACTTTGCACATCTTCAAATTCCTTCCTCAGTAGTCAGAAGGCCTGGAGATGTTGTCTCTTAATACCTGCATATACATTCTTCTTCAGAAGCTTTGAAATTTGGGGCTGTATTATTTGAAAATCTACCTAAATCCTTTTGAAACACGTTCCATGTTGAAAAGCCCTGAATAACCTGTTCCACTGATTTACTCTGCGACTGAGACTTCTGTACTAAGGGCTCTTTAGAAACTTGGTGAGGACTTCCCAGAGAAGAAACATCTCTTTTCCTCCTGGTGATGATGACAATCCCCTACTGTTTGCAGAATGTCATTTAAATTACTTAGAGGCTTTTGGCATGCTCAGGGATGACTGTTCATGAAGATTGGCTTCAGCTATAGATTTGGGAAAATTTTCACAGAGAAGTTCAATCGTTAGAACTAGCCAGCAATTTGTTGTGAATTTCTGAGAGGGGAGAGCTGTCAAAAAGTAATCTGGCTCATCTTCAAAAAAGCTTTTACAACACACTCTATTTTGATTTATGGCTCAATTCAAGGAAAAAAAATGAGAAAAAAGATCTGAGATGGTTAAAATGGTCCTGTCGACATTTTTAAAATAAAAACATCTTTCATGTTGAGGCAGCGCTTTGTAATGAAGTACAAGCTAACCTATCTTGGAATTCGAAAACCAACTTTTCAAGTGCTTTGATTGACCAAAACTGGATCATTGTTCCATTTTTATTTGAAAATCCTCTTTTGATTTTTTTAATTTTTTTTCTGTCTTCTGGGATGGGAACAATTTCAGAAATCATATATGTTTTCACAGAACAAAGACTTTTTTTCACTCAGCTCATGAAAGTCTTCACTAGCTGAGGATCTGCCCCTTACAGTTTGTTAGCCCCTTGAAGTGTTAACCTGATATTCTGTTGAAGTGTGGGTTAGCTGTATCACTTTCAAAGGAAGCAGAGATGTAGGGTCACATTCTGATGTTCCTACTCACACTGAAGTAGCGCCTTGTGCTGCCTGGAAGTCACGCTGATTTCAAAGAAACTGTTTATGGAAGAAAGTCTTAGTCAGCATGAATAAAAACTCTGAAATTTTAAAAACTGGTTAAAATCCTTACGTGCAAATGGTGCGTACCATATGTTTGGACAAGATGCAGAATTCATTGATATTATGCTGCTTTATTTTAAAATCAAAAGTCTCAAGGAAACGTAGTTTTTCTCTCCAATCCCTGCTCAGCCACATGTGTTTGTTTTTTGTTTTTTTTAGTGTTACTTGGCAAAAGAACAAATCTTCCATTTGAAAGGTTTAGTTTACGTGGAGTTTAACATTATACTGACTTTCACATCGCATTGCATATAGGAGCTAAGCATTTTTTGGCTTCAGTGACAAATGCACGTATTCTAACACTTTACAGGATGTTTTCAAAAAGCTTCTGAGTTACAGCAGTTCTGTTTCAGTTGTGCCTTTACTGAGAGATTGGTCCCTTAGAGAGAAGTAGTCCTCTAAAGAGAGGGCAGCAGGCGAGGTGAAGGTTTATCACTGGTAATTTTGTGTAGATTTTACATTCTACTGATTGCTAAAAGCCAGCAGGCTTCTCATTTGAGAAAAGCTGGTATAATTGAAATTTTGGGAAAATTTGTGATAATATTTTGGATATTGAGCTTTTTATGCATTGATATATTTTGGATTCTTAAATTCAGCTTGACTGTGATTTGTTAAAATCATGTACAGAGCCTGAGTTTGGAGTATGACTTAGTTTGTCTTATGTTACAATTATAATTTTTTTGGAAACATAGCTGGAACAATTGAATATGCTGTCGTACATCAGCTGTTTATAATCAAAGGAACATGTTTAAAGGAGTTACAGGACCTTTATAAACTATGCGTGCAAATTACTTTTGGAATTGCTTTATTACATTCAGTTGTGACTGCCATTGCTTTGGATAACTGTTCAAATCCATTGTTATGAATTAATTACAACCATAATATAGCCTTTTGATACATTTAACTTCACTTACATCAGCTAATCAAAGGCGCATGCAAGCTACGCTGCCACAGAATGTGAAATAATTAATTTTTAATGTTCTGTATTTCTCTAGTGAGTGTTTTCCTAAAAATAGAATGCAGGCTGTTTAAAAATGGAAGGGGTTTGATTGGACAGAAAATGTACTGGTGTGCTTTTTGCAACAAGAACAACTAGTGAAATATTTGAAATAAATTGGCAAGGATGTGAACTTCTGGTCCATGCTCTTTAGCTCCCTTGGGAGTGTTCTGTTCATTTGTTAATACACACAACACATCGTTTGTATGGAGGATGCCAATTCCTGCTGTGTTTCTCTGCTTTTCTTTCATTTGCATGTAAACATGCAGTACTCAAGTTCTACAAATTCAACTGCTGTGATCCATGGGAAAACTTGCTGCATTTGCATGCATAAATATGCAGGGCTTCTAACAGGAAAGATTCATATTAAAATATGCGCATGCCTACATTTATTTTCACTCACTTAATGGAAGTATCTAATACATAAAATATCCAGGGTGAATGTAGCATGCATGTCTTGCACGTCTGATGTTTATGCCTGAGCATGGAGGAATCAACCAGTAACCATGTTCTGTAAATAACAGCTAGAAAAACACAGTCAAAAGTGAATGGACTTGCAGAGTTAACTGTTAGTAAAAGCACAAGTGGAAGTCAGGTAGCTATAAATGAATTGAGGCTGGAAAAGGGAGGAAAAATGTGACTACAGGAAAATAAGATTCAGGTGCTGCCCTTCTATACGACTTTGAACAAGAGGAATGGTTGCTTAAATAATAGAAATGCAGATAGTCCTTCCCTCTAGTGTTCATTTTATCAGACTCAAGGACACCTAACCATCTGTAGCACCTGTGGTTCCCCAACAAATTTAAGTGGAGTTAGAGAAACCAAGGTGAATCTTTCTGCCAATAACCTGTGGTGGTATTAGCATTCCTTAAATCAAAGTAACAAAGATAGGAACAAATGTATAAACAAATATTTTTTACTGTTTTTAAATATACCCATCTTTCTTATGCTTACCATTCCCTCGCAGAGTTGTAGACCTAACTCCAGACACCACAGTAGAAGTCTAAAAGAAATAGTTGCTTTATTTTCCAGTGCAAAGTACACCAAAACCGTATCTGATTCCTGCCTTTCTATTAATCTTTGTCTGATATTAATCCCAGTGTTGAGGTTGCCACAAGCTAATGAAAAATGATTATGGAGTCACTACAGGGCTTTCAATATCCTTAAAAACCAAGTCAAGTGTGAAGTAGATGAATATAAACTTAGTTCTTTGAGTGTAAGTTTCCCAACTTAAGCTTCTTTTTTTTTTTTATCAGAACAGTATTTAAAAGCCACAGTATTTAAAAACCACTTTTTAAATAACTTAATTCCAAAATTTTACAGTGCATTTAGAATTTTTCTGTTGTAGATCGCTTCATGGTGAGCTTTGTCCTAGATTGTCTTTCTTTATGTTCTTTCTCTTCTCCAATTTAACCATCAGGTTATGAAATTGTGGTATTTCTTTGTCCTTAGCTATGTATCCTAAATATTATGCTTTGACATGTAGGCAACAGGTTCAGATGATGTATGGAAACAAGTTGGTCAGTTCAAGCTTTGAAAAGGAAAAAGAAAAAAGAACAATATAGGAAAGCAAAATATATTTCATTTCAGCAGTCTCCCAGTGAATGCCACCCAGGTTTAAAGAACTGCCTTGCTTATGAAAGCAAAGGCAAAGCAGAATCAAACAATGGTTCAATTTCATGCCTCATTTCAGTCATTTCAGACATCATTAAACATATTTGGTTTCACCTCATCTTCATCAAGGTCCCAAAAAAGAGACAGGAGCCCTGATTAATGTATATTGCAGTAAAAGAGGAAGAGGGAAACTTCATAAATCATTTTTTTCTGATTTCTTTGCTTCTTTGCCTGACATTGTTCACTTGTTTTTAATTCTTTACATTTTTTCCTCTTGCTGTTGTAGAGGGCATAGCAAAGTTAAAACCCAGGCAAAAATCAGCTACGCCTTACAGAACTGCCCATCGTTCATTCTTGTGTGGATTACTCTTCTCTAGAGAATTTCCATACTGCCTGACCAACATCTCGGTATTATTTCTGTTTAATTCCTTTACAAAAGGGTCGAAGACCCAAGGCTCAACCTGAGAACCCAGTAAACTTGTTTACTTTATTCACCATTACAGAAAAAAAAAAAAATTAGCACCCTGCTTTATGAGCTCTTTACTGTTCTTCCCATGTATGTGTTTATAGCAAGTGGCCAAAGAGATGAAAATATGTTTATGGCACCCTGGTACTGGTGAACTCTTCGGGAAGTGTCTGCTGGCTATGATAGAGATTGAATTTTCACTCCCTAGATATTGGATGTGAGAAAGGCGCCGTTCTTGCTTCAGGAAGATTCAGCTGCAGAATGAAGCTCCTCCATCACCGTATGAGACCAGACTTGTGGTCCCCAGGGTGCGGTGTCCTTTCTCAGGAGGTGGCTGGCATTGTGACAGCAGCTGCTTTAGGGGCTTGTGAACATTTTTGCAGTAGTCAGTTGTATGTCTAAAGAAAATTGGTAACACAGAGGAAGAGAAGAGCGAAAGCTTCACTGGCTGAAGCCTTGCTCATGGCTGCGGGATGTTGGTGTCACATGAGCACCAGCAGTCAGCTTTCTCTCTGCTCAGTGACTTCCAGCGGTGCTTAGAGATGCCTTCTCATCGAGCGAGCAGAGGGGGTCAGGGGCCTGCTGCAGCTCTCCCCAGGGCAGGCAGGAGAAGGAGAGGTTGCAAACGCTCTGCTTCTGTGCCTGGAGCCTCTCAGCTGCCAAGGGGCCTGCGCAGGGGGTTTATTGTACCTGCAGGAGTAATAAAGTCTTGGTACCAAATACAGGCTGTGTAAACTACTCTGAAGCATCAAAAAGGCAGTGCCCCCAAAGAGTAGGAGCTTTGTAGTTGGAAAGGGCTTATTTCCTGAGTCACTGGATGTAAAACTTGAGAATTTGGGGTTGTCTTCCTGTAGTTTTCATTTAGTTTGATGTTCGTTTCCCCTCTCCTTTTCTCTCTCCTGGCTCAGCTCATATGATGTTTTTTTCCTCCTGCTGAACACTGTCTCCCTTTCCTGCACCCTTTTTTCTGCCGTTTATGATTCTTGGTTGGTCCCATTGCTTGGTCCCATTGCTCATTGTGCTGGATGGCAGGCTGCCTCAGAACTTTGTATGTCGCAGTGCTCTGGAGATTTGAAATCTGTCATGCCTGCTGCAAAGGGGGGCCAGTGCCTCTGGCATGTAGAAAAATGAAATGCTAACCTAGGGGAAGTTTGGGTCTCTGGTATTTAAAGGTGATAGCTGAATCATTATTACCTTTACCTGCAGGTTGGGTTTTTTTCCCAATAAAATGCTTTGACATAGTGGTTTTGTGGGTGTTGAATTTTGAAACCTCTGGAGAAACTTTAAGCTAGTTACGTGACAGCAAACTGTTGAACTGAATTGTGCTTTTGTTTACACAAGATCCAGAGGAGTGAGACAAGGACTTCTCTAAGGGACGCTGTATCTAATATCAAAAACGTAAGCTAACCTCGATGATTTACATAAATGCTACAATATGCAATATAAATGAAAGCTAGCATTTTGTATTTTAAGTGCAACCTCTTGGCTGTATCATGTGGAGATTTGAAGCAAGTCTTGCAAAAAATTCTTCAACTCAGCAAGCTCACTCTTAAGCTAACGGCTAATACAGTGCAGAGATCAAAAGGGTTGGTTGAGTTTTTTTTGGAACCTGCACATTGAGATAAGATCTACATGAGACCAAGCTGAATATTTTTCATGTTACATCTGTGGTTTACCAGAAGTGACAGTATCACATAATTAGTGATGTAACGTTTGAAACATTTGGTAAAGTCTCATGTGGATATAATCTTTATGCCTAGTGGAGCTGTTATATATTTGTATAGACTGTAACGTCTTTTCTGTAATGTCTTTATGGCTCATAATTGATTGGAATGATGTCTATTATAATAATTTTAAGCCTAGGGACAAAACTTAATGGACATAAATGAGCTAATATCTCTTCAATTCTGGTTGATTTTGCAGCAATAAAAAAAGCTAAGATCTATCACCTGCTAAGTCACAGGTCTTATTCAAGTAGTCCATTTCTTAATCTCTTAAAATAGCACTATGTGCTCCTTTATTGGTCGTGATAGGTATAAGTTATAATTATCATGATCTAATATTGTATGATAACTAGAAAAATATGAAGGCTTATGAATAGTGAGATGGAAAATGAATTCATAACACTTTTAATTATTTTTCCTTATTTTAGCCTCATGCTGTAGATAGCCCGTAGCACAGTCTGAAGTGCCTGACTTCATATTAAGAACAGAATTGTTGTGCATGCCTTTCTGGGCAATTTCAGGTGTTTGCCATATGGCAAAGAGTAACAAAAGCAATTTCTCTTCTCAGATATTCTTCCACAAAATAATTCCTTCCTAAGTGGGAAAGACCATTCCTTTCCTAAACTGTCTCTCAAGCTACACCAGGCATGGTAAAAGTGCCTTTCTTCCTTGTACTGCAGAATGCAGGTGCATTGACTCTTAATTCAGTATGTGCAACAAACCAGAGATTTGGGTTTGGTTTGTTCTGATTTTGTTGTTTTTCTTTATCCACATCTGTATTTTTAGTGGTTGCATGCCTTCCATATTCTCACTTTGGCAATATCCAGTGATCATTAAAAGGATGCAGGGAGTATTTCTTGTTGGTTCTACTTAGGGTAACATTTTGTTGGTTGTGATACTAGTTTTGCACATCGGTATTAAGTAACAGTGATGGCAAATTTCAGTGCTTTGTCTGAGTGAGTGGAAGCGATGCATCTTTTTTTAGAAAGTGCTCTTCGTGTACTGATCGAAAGCTCTATCTTAGAAGTAAGTAATAGCAATGTTTGTTGTTAGTTATCATCACTCTGCCTAGCAGCAACCACTTACATGGTATTTTACATGCATCTATTAGTGTACTTCCTTCCCCTGATGGCATCAGGAACCTAGGCTTCTTATTTTGATTCCCTTTCAGAACAGCATTGTGATTGTTTCTATCTGTTTGCTTAATACATGAATCTGTTTGTGTGAAATCAAAGAATGGAGCACACTGAATTCTCCCTCAGTTACTCATTACAATAAACATTTAAAATGTTGGAAAAGTAACATCAATAGGGTTGGCTGTCAGAAGTTGGCTGTGGCATGAAACACATGGGAAAATTCCTGAGGTAGTATTTCTGTTTTTTCTTGAGAGCAGACCATGTTCCATGTTGTGTCTTAATTCTGTAAACTGGAAAATGGAAAAACTACATATATATACATATATATATGTACTACACACACACACACACATATATATATATATAAAATTATATGCTGTTGTTATTATTTTTAAGGTGTTTGCTAAAAGTACTGGCAGGTTCCATGCCCTCATTTTGCTGTATTTTCCCCCCACTTAGCAATGGGGTATGCCATGTACCCTCAATTCTCAGTTATTCTGGGAATAACTCAACAAATTTCAAGAGTTGTTTCCTATACCTGCCACATTTATGCAATAAAAAAAAGATGACTGAAGACCCAGTTATGCAAAGACCATGCTTTCTCTAATGCCTCCTTGTTGCAAATTGCTGTTGTCAAAGGGCTGTAACGTTCACTACTTTAGCACTTTCTTTTTTAACCAATGTTATGAATTGTGATATTCAGTGGGACTGCTTGTGATAATAAACACCATGACTGTGTATAATAGATGTTTGCATGCTCCAGCCCTTACAGTTTCTTGCATCAGTTAGTGAGGGTATTTTATATGTGCAAGTGTCAGAGGAATTTAAACATACTCTGTGACTAATACTTTATAGCAAGTCTAGATATAATCAGTAAAATATCAGCAGAGTTGCGTGCAAGCAAGTTTAGGTTAAATATGCCTTTTATTTTTAATTTATTGTATTTACATGGATACGGTCCAGTGCATACAAACTCCAAGTTTTGATCCACTGAGATGAATGTGATAAAAATTGAAGGGTTTTGTGTGTTTTTTCTGGTAATTCAGGAGTTCAGAAAGTGTTTTCCATAAGGGTACTTAACCTGTGGAATGATGTCCCCAGAGCAGTAGTTAAAATCAGTGTGTATTTAAAATTGAGCACTATTTAAAAAAAAAAAAAAAGAAGGATAATCTATGTAGAACGATGGCTGAGAGGTAGACAAAAGGGTTCGATTAATTTCATTTTTCCCCAGTCATTTTTTCAGCAAGTTGATGCCAATTTCTGTCCGTGCCTTTCTAAAGGTGCCTAGACCACCTCTGTAGGCTGAATCCTTCAGTCCCTGAGAAACTTGCAAAATGTGTAAATGCAGGTTGTTTGAGCTCCTCTGATGTTTCCTGGAGAAAGTTTAGTTAAAGGCCTTTTATTTTCAAAGTTCCCCACAGTCCAGGCTGAACATACTTGTGAGAACACTTGTGAGATCTCCAGGAAGGGAATCCCTATGGACAGTGCACTCCCGCAGCCGAGCAGGGCGTCCCACGAAGAGGCGTGGGCTTACAGAGGGTGGGGAGATGAAATGTTCCTAGGGCTGCCAAATGCCTCTGGATTGTGAAAGAAGCCCTCCCAAGAACAAAGAACTATTCCAAGCCTTACAGATTTTATATTTTGATCTCCATGAAATACATAGGGCTTAAAAAATAAGGTGCCATAAATTCTGAACCTCTTCTGGCACTTTTCTTACCTTGCCCAGGGCATATGAGTACCAGCAAGAAAGCCTGAAGTCACATTGCTCAATGGACTACTGCAAGACAGATGCTTGTATGGTGTGACAATAAACCCCATACAAGAAACCGTATTTAAAAAAAAAAAAAAGACATTTTAATACAGTGGGTGAAATGTCTGCAGATCTCCTCTTTGTGGGCTAGGATTTCAAGTCAACAAGTTCTATGCTATTTCAAAAAGAAAATAAATAAGAAGAAAAGGCATAATTAGATAACTTGAAGCCACAACGTGTGATTGTGGGCTAACAAGCTTGGAGAAAGCAGCAGAAAGAGAAGATGGTCTTAGGCTGACACGTCAGCAAGGAAGCATCAGTGTGTTAGCAGAGGGAGATTTGTTTGTACTGGGATGTACAGCAAGTCGCGTTCCCATCCTTTCTAATTAAGCGTGGTAACAGCCAGTTGGTTCTGACTGTGGTTTTCAGCTCTGGTTTGAGTTGTCTTGCGCTTTATGATCTTTCCTCTGTATAAGAAGCAATCAAATATTGTATTTTGAATGGCAGCATAGAGCTGGAGGCTTGGTTTCAATGGTCTTTTGCACCTCTGGGACAGGGCAGCAGTTTGAACACGCAGGATGTTGGCAGTTACATTTTTCATTCTCTTGAAAGTGCCAGAGATGGAGTGTTACTAGGCTTGTCACATTTTCTAGCATGCTGAGTTACATGCGAAGAGCAGATATTTCTAAAGTACTGCATTCATGGTTCATTTGGATGAGCAGGCATTTCTAATTTGGCACCAGTCTAATGAAAAGATGCATTCCATTCCAGATTCCAGCAGCTGCAGACTTCATTGACTCCAAAGATAATGCCTTTAGTTTTGGCTGTGGAACTCAAGTGATACATCAGCTAACTGCTTCTAAATCCAGCAGTTGTTACTCTTAGAGGAAAAATAGCAAAAATAAAATAACTATACTTTAAATTCACCCTTATGTTAGTTTTTGTTTGATTTACTGGTAAATTATAGATATACTTTAGTAGATTAAGAATTTATGGCATGTTTTATACACACACACAAAAAAGAAAGCATTTCTGACAGAAGAGGTAATGCAGAGAACTGAGTTAATATATAAAAATGCTAAGCAGTTTTCCTAGTTGTAGGGGGGAGTCTTGTGCTTTCATTTCTGCCTTTGGATTATGAAGGTGAGAATGAAGGCTAGCAGCTGAGGTGGGAATTTAGTTTTATTAGAGATGAGGGGGTAAAAATAATTTATTTTGTCTACTTCCAGACTGACAGAAGAAGCCTATTCCTGAGATAAACGTCCTTTCCCTAGTTTAAATATAGAGCAGAGGAGTTCCCACTTGGGACAGTTTGACATTTACCTTCTGCTTTTTTTGCCTTTTTTTTTTCTTTGCTTGGTCTCTTCATTTTAACCAGCTTGTGACCTTAAAACTGAGTGTTAAGCTTGAGCAAATTAAGTTGAGGGATAAATCCATCAGACTTTCACTGATGGGTGAAATTTAATCAATTGACATCTAATTTTCAGAGATGTGAACATGACAATAGGACAGAACATCAGGGCCTTATTGCGAATTTCAGTGTGTTGCAGCAGCAAGACTTTGTAATACTCACAAGAAACTGATACCTGTTTTTTAGGAAAGAAATTGCAAGGGCAGGGACTTCAAAAAAAAAAAAAAGTGATATTAATGTGACACTAACTTTTAACAGTTTTTGCAGGTCTGATTTTCTTGTATATTCAGCTTGAACTTTAACACCCCTGTATTTTAACCAAATTGTGTTAATTTCTATTTTTCCCCTTTTTTTCTGACAAAGTTTTCAAGCTTTTAAACAGCATTTCCTGACAACAATAGGAAAAAACCTATCGATTATAAAATTGCAATGCGATGGTATAGGGTCATGTAGTGCAGAGCCCTTTCTTCCCCGAAAGCTATGGACTAAGCGCTGGTGGTGTTGGAAGTAGGAGAAGGGACATATGTGTGACTGGGGTGGTGTACTGAGAACAGGCTGGCCTTTACGCAGAGAAGTGAGAATGGGATCTTTCTTGGCTCTCACGTGCTAACAGGTGTGATAGTAAAACTAATGGAGAAGAATCATCAAAGATCAGAATGAACAATATAAGAAACATCTGGGTTTGAACTGCTGTAGTCAGTTGTTGCAGCAGAGTGACCAGTTTGGGTGTTCAAAGTGTAAAATTTGGGAATATTGCCTAGAGCTGCTCAGGAAATGCACAGGATAGGCAGTGATTTCCAAACTGGAGGAGTCAGTGAGGTAATTTAATTTATTTGTAGATACTGAACAAAAAAAAAATCTGATTATTTTAAGTTGTTTTTCCCTGGCACTTTTAGGATTCATATTTAATTGTCTCTTAAATCAGGTTACTTGGTCTTTTTTAATACAAATCTAAGAATATGGGGATTTGCCTATAAGCACCCAGGTTTGAGATCCATGGCTGAAAAAATATGACTTTTATATTCTTTTTAGAATGATAGATGTTATCTCTTTAGATGTTCCAGGCTTCTGGAATAAATGAGTTTTCAGTAGTAGAATGGGCAGAACGAATATAGACAATTCTTTCTGTCTTTTTTTTTTTTTATTTTCAGGTTTTGGTTTTCATCTTGGTTTTTGTTTGTTTGTTTTGTTTTGTTTTCAGGTCCTTTGGCTTGGTCACCACTAAGCCACAGTGGCCTAAGGAAGTCTTGAAGTCAAAATTGCCTAACACTGACTTTTTTTCTGAATACTGCCATAAGAAAATCTTGGCAGTTTATTTAGATATTATCTCTTGGAAATTATTCAAGGCCTAAGTTGAGGAGGTAGTTCTGATTTATAATTACGAGGCAGATAATCTAAATTCATCTTTGTTTTTATAGGCATCCATTCAGAGTAAGTGCTCTGGACTGGAAAAAAGTCAAATCATAAACATAAAATCCAGACCCAGATCTCAGAAATGGAGAGCTATAAATGTACTTTTCTAAAATGCGGAAGGGGCAGTTCTCCTAAGAACCACATTAAGCATCTTTGGTAGTGAACAGATTTCATTAAACTGCAAAAGGTGGTGTTTGTTTTTTGTTTAAAAATGCCGTGTAAACCATTACACTGCATCCTTTTTGAGCACAGAGACAACGACTGAAAAATCTGATAGATAGCTTTTTTTTATACCAAGCATGGATCTGACAGCATTTTGAAATTAGCAGAACGGTAGTGGCATTTTGCTCCGCAGAAGTCTATTTTAATTGAATACTTAGATTGAATAAGTAAATACAGGCTTGCACTTGGTGGAAATCCCCCCAGTTAGTCTTTTCTGTTCTGTTTGCTCAGCACTGCATTCCTAACTGCTTTTTGAAAGTATGTAAGTTGTAATGCTATCTAGAAAAAAAAATGTTTTTTTTTTACACTTTATTTACGCAATTCCCCCTTAAATAGTGCTAGTAGTGCTATCGTATTTTCCTCAATATTTTCTTGTGTAAGCACTGTTAACCCTTTGGAAGCACTAACACTGTTTTCACATTTAGTAACGAAATATTATATGTGGCTTTTATAACAATTTTATGCTCATTTTTTAGTGTTAGGTTAATACAAAGGCAAAAACTTAAGTACTGATATTCTGGTTCCTCAGGGGAGCATTCACTATTCTTTATCTCATCGCTGAATTCTTTTGTGATTTGAAGTCTTTTAAATATCAAACACTCCCTTTTTTTGGAAGCGGAATGTGAGATCCGAAGATCTGAATTTAAGAAAGGTTGATGTGAATAGTTGCAGCTGAAGTCAATGGAGGCTTGATTCTATCAGCTGTCACATGATGCTAACTGCAGTTGACTGTTCATTTTGGGGAACAAAAATGCAGATACACTGTAAGGTGATACTGGAAAATGCACTGCAAAGACATGCAAGTGGCTCAGCACAGAGGTTTGGTGGATCCTGGTGCTGACTCTGGTAAAATCATCTTGCGTATCTGCACTTGCCCTAGGGTAGATCGGATCGTGGAAATTGAGAGGTATCTTTATTTTGAAAAATCCAGCTTTACACATTTAAAGGTAGGTGATGGTTTTGACTATAAACATGCTGCCTTTCCACTCTTCATCTGCAAAGGGAGGGTGTTGCCATACCAGTTGACTCTCAGAAGTGTTTGGGAGCTAAGTGTATTGATATTTCTATTCACTCATGGAAAGGACCTTGAAGTAATTAATCATTCTGTATTCATCATAGGACTTGGAGAGCGTGAAGCAAAAATAGAAGGGGTCACACAATTCATGAGCAGGAGAAAAAGTGCTTGTGGAATGAGTGATCCACTCCAAACTCAGCTTTCCACAGCTGCAACACAAAAGCTGTGAGTGAACATTTAGTTAAAGTCTGGATGATAACGTTAAAGGACAGAAGGCTACTGCCTTTTAGCTTCTGAGTGCATGTCTCAGCAATAAGAGTTCATATAGAATAAAACACCATGCATATATTTCTCCAGCACGTTATTTCATTGTGTACCTGTACCTTCTCAGTTACAAAAAAAAAAAAAAAAAAAGTTAATTTCTATTTCAGATAAAATTATTTTAATAGTGGTGCTGTTAGGGCTTTTTCTTCTGCTAATATTTATTATCTACTGAAATTCCTAGTCTTATTAAAGCTTATTTTAGGCAAACCATGGACACATTCACAGCTTTAACCACGTGAGTTGACACAATTAATATAAAATTGCAAGTATTTTTAGGAACACGTATCTGTTATAGCGAACACAAAACGGTGATCCAGTTAGACTAAACACTAGCACTATCATGCTGGTTATATTGCATAGGACGGTATAGGTGACTACAAAAGGTGTCATATGAAAATAATTTGATAGTTTGTGTCTTCATGGGGTTGTGGAAAATGTCAATAAAAGCAATGTGTGGAGTCAAGCACTGCTGGCTTGAGCTTCAGTGATGCACTGAAGTGCATCTGCTTTGCCTCTGATATTCCAGTAAGGGGGCTTTTTCTCAGCATAGGCTTCCAATAACACACAGCTGGGTTGTGGTTTGGGGTTTTGGTCTACTGGGTGCTATAGGACTATCAAAATCCCTTTTCATATGTGGTCTGCTTTGAATTCGAACTTTGGTCTCGAGAGGTAAAATCCTAAAGGTCACTAACCCCATGTACCAGCCAGGCCTCACGTCTTAATATTAAGTCCAAGAGTTACAGATATTTGTGAAAATCTTTCAGTAATAATTATACTCTTTGACAGATTTGTACCTTGCTGAAAATGGGATTTTTAGTATGTGCTGTGATTGATTACCCGGTAGTGAGTCTCTCTAACAAGGTGAACAAATTCTTTATTTTATTACCTGAAGCAAAACAGAATGCCTACGCAAACGTTACTTCAGCTCTTGGCTATATTAATTCCATCTCAGGAAAAACGAATTCCAATTTCTTTTGGTTGTCTCTAGGACCTCATTAAAAGCTGGCTCTTTTATGCACAGTCAGCTTCCAACAATAAATGCCGCCATCAAAGATTGGTTGATTCAGAAAACAAAATATTCCCACGTGTTTTTACCTAGTCTATAAAAGAATTGCATTAAGTGATGATGTAACACTCTACAATATATAATATATAACACTGAACAAGGAACATTCAATTTTAAAGAAGTGTAATAGCTTTTTTTTCTTGAAGCAAAAAAATGAAAGCAGCAATTTAAGAAGCAGTACATATACCAGAAAGCGCCTTGTGTTAATTGTGACAGGAGAGAGAATAGGTTGGGGATAACAGAGATGATCTTCAGTTTTTGCTAGCACTTTTTTGCACGTGGAATTATTTAGGAACAACTACTCTTGAATAACTCCATGTGCCGACACTCTTGTTTCTGTTTAGCTTAACAGACTTTGATGGGCTAAATTAAACAGAAAAAAGGCAACGTTATTCTGGAATAAGAGTGTCTACACATGGAGTTATTCAGGAATAGCTGTTCTTGAGCAGTCATTACTAAATAATTCCATGTGTAGACAGTCCTTTAATCTAGCAAGTTCTTAAGTCATTTCCGAAAACGTGACTTAGTTTCCTGTGGTGTTAAGGGACAATCTAAATATTGTATCAAAAATATTGTTTTTAAAGAACATCTAAGTACCAGTTGGTCTTGGAAATTGTAGGCTAGATAAGAGAATACTTTTTTTCATGTTTTGTGTACAAAACAAAAAAAATGTCCAGCAAAATGGCAGTTTTTCAATGCAAGAACTCAAAGAGACTGTTCTCAACAGTTCTGGAGTATCTTTACTAAGAGAGTGGTTTGAGAGAGATGATTATAGGCTTAATGTTTCTAGCCTACTGGTTCTGCATCAGGTTGTATATATATTTAAAAAAAAAAAGACAAAAATTCTGAGTTTTATCAGTGACAGAATAATGTTGTAAATTATGCTGTTTCCTTTACAGTGAAGACTCTTTTTTTAATAATGAGGGGATTTTTCTGTGTATTTTCCTATATTTTTTCCTGTATTAAGTAGGTACATGGAAATTCATTACAGTCAGAGTTTCAGTCCAGTGAAACTCAGCACTTACATCCTACCTAACTGCAGACTGTGTTTATCCAATTCAGTTGTGTAAGCTACCAGTGCAAATCTTCATAGCTCATAGGACACTGTGTTCAGCTTCTGTATTTGAAGAGTAATGTTATTGCCTTGAAATCTATTACATAAGAAGACTCAGAATTTAAAACACATTTTGAGAAACCCGCATATTATTTGTTTGTATTCTAGAAAAATGAGCTTCAATAGCCAAATATTCAGAATTTCTCTGTAAAGAGATTTTCTGTAAAGAATGAGAGGTGTGCTGCAGTAATTGGCAACAGGTTAAGATTGCTTAAAAAAAGAATCTGGGTCAGTTACTTTTGTAATCACAAATTTAATTATATAGTGTTGTATATTATTATTGATTAAGAGCAGTGAAACAAATATGCTTGATTCAGATGACAGGAATTTATAAGTACCAAATGCATATGGCATATGAATACTCAGTATGGAACTAGTAACATATTAGTAGCGCTGGTGATGTTGGGCAAGCTGCTATTTCCTGTAGAGGTTTTCCTGGCAGTGTAAGTAAACAAAAGAGGTATGGTTTATTTTTTGTTTTTTCTCTGGCACACAAATATTCTGTTCTACACAAAAATGTAGATTTTGCTGCATTATTTTCTCCCACTCGCATAAGTCACATTCTTAACTAAAGGCAGCCAAAGTCGCCTTCAATGTAAGTCTTTCTCCTAAACACCAACGTTAAAAAATTATCCTGCTATGAGATCATAGCTGACTTGATTAAAACAAGACTAATGTAGAGCAGAATTGTACCTGCTGTGCCTATCAGTATCCTAGTCTTTTCTGTCTTTATCATAATGGAGCTGGACAAGAAGAGTTTGATTGCAGTTTTCCTCCCATAAACTCAAGTGAACTCTGGTGAGATCAAGATATACAGTATTATTGCAAAGTCATAAATGGGATTTCTCTAGATTCTCCAAATACTTTTTTGCAGGCTACCAATAGGCCCTGTACTGGGCTGAGGTAATTCAGCGTAGGAGAGCTGATGCATAAACAGTAAGGCTGTTGTTTTGCTAATGTCTAAGCACAATTCTTTTATATGTTACTACATAACCACGAGCTATTGAATCAACAGTGGGAGGAAGAGACTTCCAGAAACCACATGCTCCTTTTTTTTTGGCCCCTGAGCATATTAAACACTGGGACATGGTACCCCAGGTACCCAGCTCTTGTTCAACAGCCTTCAGATTCTTTACAATCATGGAATGTTTATTTCCCCACATTAAGGAGCCTGCGCATCTCATAAAACTGGAATTTTGGTTAACCAAGCCAAGAGGCTTGTGTTAGGAATCCCTCATTTCTAACTTCTTTCAAGTGTGTATCAATCACAACAGCCCTACTGCGGGCTTCTCTACTTGGGGAACTGCTTTGTATCCCTTATTTTTGTCATGGTGCTTCCTGAGAGGCAGACATCTGAGCTTTCACCTGCTCTCAGGCCAGAAGTGTTAAGACGTGCAATTTAAAGTCTATTTAAGTTTGGGCTGCATCCCCTTATGTTTGTGCACAGTGCTCTTATAAAATGGCCAAGCAGCTCTTCCAGACCCAGAAGAGGAAGGCACCCACCAAGTGCCCTTACAATAAACAGGATTACATGTAGTTTAATATAGCCCATGAGGGAAAAATCTCTGTTTATCCTCACGTCAGGATTGCATTGGAGGTAATCTCAGGCTTTCATATACTCGTATTAGATCAAAGACGTTGAAAGCATTGTTTTGCACTAGCCCTGATACTAGTACTGGTTCAGAGGCATTTGACTTGGGAATTGCTGCAGCATCCCTTTTCTACTGCAGATAAAGCAGCAAATTGCAGATCAGTGTTGGCCTTGGGGTTGCACCATTCTTTGGATTTAATGCTCTGCTCTGGGGCTCCTTTGGATGAGGTTGTGTTTTCGTCTATCTTTAGCTGTCAGGTTCTTGGAGTAACATTTTTTTTTTTTCCAAAACAGTAGAGAAGGAAGGGTCTGAGCATCAGCAAAGATTTTCTTGTGGCATCATAGTTCCTGCTTATTTCTCTGTCTTTATTTTAGAAGGACAGAAAGCTGCTGCAGAGTTGTATATCACATATGATAAGCTGGAAATATCGCTCTTAGAGAAAACCATATATACCATCACAAAAGGCACTACATCTGCTAAATTTTGTTATATGAAGTGGAAAAAAATCACACACATACATTCCAGATTTTTTTTAGCGTGAAAGCATGTTAAAAGCTTTGTGACTTAAGAAAGTGAAGTATATATGTGCATTTTGTTAGTATGTCAGACTGACCCAACCTTTCTGTGTAAACAGGGTTAATGAACCTTGCAAGGCACAGGATTAACAAAAAGAAAAAGGAGCACGGGAGTAGTGAAAAAGGCCTCTACATTAACTGGGGAAATGGCTTGCTCTCCAAGTATGTCCATTTGGCAGCGCTTATGGGCAAGCAACATGTTTCCTCTCTCTTTTTTCTTCATTTCTTTCCTTGTCCCATTCTTTTCAGTCAGCCAGCTATTCGAGAAATTGACTTTATTCATGTGCACAAAAGGCACAGTTTACAGATGCCTCCTGATCCTTTTAGATTATGCATTCAAAAGCAAAGCAAAACTGCAATATATGTTGTGAGTTTAGCATCTTAGGGCTGGCTGTGAGTATATGGGATGCGTACAGCTAGAAAGAGTGAAAGTAGGCCAAGGCTGCTACTGAATGATTTTTCTTCCATAAGTCTTATGGGTAGCCTATGTGACAAGTTGCAGCGTGAACATATAAAAAGCCAAAATGAAGCCACTACCACAGTCTTTAATAGTTGTTAATGGAAGTTGATCTTTATGAATTGTGGTGCTGTGGGTTTACATACTGTGTAAAAATTAAAACACGTTACGATCTTTAAAATAACCGTACTATCCTACCCCTACCCCTTTCTCTCCCTGCCCCCTATGTTTTACATTTTCTTTCCTCTAAAATAAACCCTTTCTGATTAAGGATCATGTTGAAAACTCAGCAGTTTTTAATCCAGCTCTCTGCAGGCTGCAGTTCATGCTTCATTTAACTGATCGGTTCCACTGCTACATTGCTAGACAAAATCACCAGTTTGAAGAGAGAAGCAATTATAGTAAGTCATAAAAATGGAAGACCCCACATTTTAAGAAACAAAATCCCGTTTAAAAACTCTCCACTTCTCATGCAGATGATTTGGAGGGTGTTCTTGCACATGACCAAATGAATGGTACAGGAATGTATAAACAATCCTGATCAAAACATAGAAGTTCGTGCTTAGCTGTTCAGCATGGACTGTTTAAAAAAAAAAAAAAAAGTTCTGTGTGCTTTGAAATAGCAGTATGGATGCCTGTGAAAAGTTTCAGCAAAGTAGCACATAAATGTGTAGATGCTAGTATGAAGTACGGGTGTCAGAGTTGAGCAGTAATTTTTAAAGTGAATCTTGAAGTTAGAATAAAAGGGGCTTCAAATCTGCAGAAGTGATGCATGTTTTTGTGGAGCTCCTATAACTGCATGAACGGATTTGTTGTCTGGAACAACAAATCAGATACCAAGAGGCAATGCTGTTGGAGAACAAATTTCACGTCCTGCTAGTAGAAACAAAAGATGTGGGGGCAGCTGTTGAATCCTAAACCCTGCCATGGACTGTTACATAGGACTTGGTTAACCTGTTCATCTTATCATGCCATGATCATGCAAGAGTCTTTGCTAGTGTGTGTTCTTGACCTAAAACCTCGCCAGTTCAGCGCAGTTGCAGCACATGCTTTGAAGGCTCAGGAAGTAACATCTCTATCTTTAAGAAAATGTTGCATAAGTGACATACCTGTTAGACTGCTCATCATCTCTTTTTATGGACGTATATAGTGGTGCACATGCATTTTTATTTTTTAATAAAAGTGTGGATCAAGCCTACTTGATTTACTGAGCATCTCATATTTCTTTTTCTGCTTTTCATGCTATTTCTCATGTGAATAATTGTGATGAAAAGTGTGCATTAGCTAGCTCTTCCTTTAGCAGAATGCTGTGTCAATGTGAAATGATTGCCAGTGCAAGTTGTCTTCTCTCTCCCATTCTCCCCTCATTCACATTGTTCTGTGCTGCTTCAGTTTCTGTTCTTCACCATTCCTTCTTCTAAGGCTACTGACAGGACTCTCCGACCAGACAAACTCAGAGCTGAAAATATAGTGATTCGAGATGTCTTTTGCAACAGACACCTTGAAATACTGGGTGTAAGTTATTAAAATACAAATCCGCTGTGGCTCAGACATTTCCTCAGTCACTAATACCACAGCACTTATATTTATGCTCCTCTTTTGAATAAGATATTATCGCCTTACCAGAACATATCTTGATACCTCAGACATTTAGGGCATTGTGCAGTGATTTAGTTGCATGAAGCCCATAGTTGCTAATGACACGGAAAAATCCACACCAACCCTTTTCACAGTTATTGTTTACAGATGCTGTGCTGCTGGGCATGCTGTAGAAACTGGAGCTTGATAAAAGTTGCAAGAATTTATCAGATAGCCCTGTCTCAGAAGGATTTTCATTGTCAGATGATTTTTTTTAACGTCAGTCCAATAAGAATCTGCAGTGCTAATACAAAAAGCTAGTCTTTTTGAGATGTTTAGGTGGTGCCCTACAGGCGAAGAATGTATTATACTATTAGAGGCATTTATGGAAAGCATTCCTAAAGCAGTGTGGTGCTTCATAGGTGCGTGGGCATTGCAGCCTGTGTGACCAGCGATGTAAGGTCATCAGATTTATTTTGTGACAGCAATTCCAAGTTCTTTGTCATTACATTGCAGCTGAGTCCACTGTCAGTTGTGCAGACTTTATTTTTTTCTTCTAACATGCAGCTTTCCTTCCCACAGCAGTAAATGTGTTTTTTCATATGGTGTGAGTGAAATTCTGCTTTTAGCTCTACCTGCGTAGATGTACCAAATTCCCTCCTAGGCTGCCCCACTTTATACGACATATTTGTTTCCTATAGGAGCAAAGATGTGTATACTTCTTACTTTTGCTCTGAATTTTTGCTCAAGTTAGCGTATCGCTTTTTTTTTTTCCCAAAGAATCCTACAGTAACAAGATAATATAAAAAGACAGGCTATACAGCTTAGCTGTATGTTAGTCATTACAGCAGACCTAAGGATGAGATCTTCAGGAAGTCAGAATTTGGGCACATCTAATGAAAATTCTCTTCAGTAAGCAGCGCCAGAAAGCTGGAGTAAGGTTGAGTAATTTGTTCAGGTTCTTGAATTGTCTGAAAAAATAATAGCGCTCTCTTCTTAGTGAAAGTGCACTAATTCAAGCTGATGGACAGAATGGTTCCGTTACAGACTGATTCAGGCTTGATGACTTAGAGATCTCTGAATCTCTGCAGGCACAAGGGGTTTGGGGCTATTTGTAGGTTTTTACGCTGTAGGTAGATGACAGCATGACGTAGTTGACTGGACAGGTTCTGTGTTAGCATGTAGCATTTCCTTTAATAGTCACACTACAGTCAGAGATTACTGCTAAATCCAGGAAATATCATTTGGTCATCTAACTAATCCACATATTTTAGGAAGGAGGGGGAGAAAATGCTGTTTTATTTATTTTTTTTTATAAAAAAGATACCTTAGGTTAATCCATTTTGAATGTCAAGAGGACAAATCTGACAGGAGTCAGAACAGCTCCAGTGGGACTAGCACTACAAGTTACAAAACAGCTAACATCATCCAAGACTAATTTCTTTCCCCTGTTTGTCCTACTGTGGAGGGAGAGTTAAAAGGCAATTCTTGGGGAGTTGAAAGGCTCCATAATAGGGCTCCTCTCTCTAAGGGAGTAAAACTGCTTTGTGGCCTTTGTCTTCAGGCTGCTAATAAACCATCCCATGCTGTGAAGCTTTGAGTTCACTCTTAATTCAACTTCAGCTCACCGTCCATCAGCTTTGGTTTCCCTGTCTTTGTGAGTTGTTTTTTTCTTAAATACATGGTGTATCTAACTTGCATTTGAGCTTTTTCATTCATTGCCTGAATTTATAAATGTACCAGCTTCAGAGCACACTGCTTGGCGGTTTTTGTCAAAGCATATGAAATCAGAAGCATTGCAGTGAGTTTTGATGGTTACTGTTCTCTTTCTGTCTGGGTGCACGTCTCACTCTCTCTTAAAGCATAGAATCATAAAATCATGGAATCATTAAAATTGGAAAAGACCTCCAAGATCATATTTATCCATATGGATCTGTTTCAGACATGGAGTATTCATGGGGACACACTATTCTGTGCGGTTTGGGGTTCAACTGATCTGTCTCCCCCCCCACCCTGCAGTTCCCAGTTACGTGACCAAGCCTTTAATAATGTGTGCCTATTTTTTTCTGCCAGTGCTTTTCTGGATGAGCCTAAAATATAGTACCTGGGATTGTAAGTAAATGCCAAGTGATTGGCATTGGGCAAATTACAGAAGATCAAGCAAAAGATGGGGTTTTTGTTTTTTGATTTGGGGGGTTGTGGGAGAGTATTTAGTTAATTTTTGACATCTGTGAGGTCTGACACTGCAGCTGCAATAGGCCAGCTCCAGCTCGGCCAGGCAAGCAAAGCCCTGTTTACTGCCTTTGGACCTTTGGAATTGGAAAGAGTCTACAGAATGAATCCAGGAGCCATGGACACGGACCTTGTGCAGTCAGTGCACCTTGACTTGCTGTCATGACAGGTGCTGGTATGATGGTGTCTATGGTGTCCAGAGCCAGAGGGACTTAATAAAAGAACATTTGAAAACACAAAGCCAGAGGTTCCACAAAACTCCATTTTTTTGGTGGTTTTATTCTTAAACCGTGGTCTAATCATTTAAGTGCCCATGAAAGTCACATCCTTTCCAAATGAGCTTAAAATAGTTGCAGTTTCTGTTAGAAGTCGTTTGAAATGAAGTGGTGGGGCAGCATATCTCTCTGAGCACTGGTTGCATCTGTGCAGGCAGGCTTCCAGTTAACAACACAGGAAAGAAGTGGGTGAGGGCAGCATAGGCTGAAGTACAAAGCACAACTAATTTAGTAGTGGTCCAAGGCAAAAACTTGCTATTGTGAAGGGTTGGGCATTCTACACTATGGGAACAACAAATTGGTAGGTAGGTCTGGAATGTCCGGCTTGCGGCCTTTTAAGAAGTTTGCACGGAGGGCAGAGGAGCTGGATAGTCAAGGGACTCCTCTGGATGATCTTCCCATCTACTTTTCAAGAATTAATCTATTTTCTGTCTTAATAAAAGTTGGGTTTGATGAGTAGTATGAACCTATAAGCTCTGTGTGGGTTTATGTTTTGATAAGACCTAATCACATACGATCTTGCTGAGTGACAAAGTTGTTGAGATCCCGTATGAATATCTGCTAATGTCCTCTTGAAATTATATATTTAAGAAAGCAAAACAGCATGAAAATGAAGTCAGAAGTCCTGTGTGCATTGCTGATTTTGTCAGTGCCTTGCTGCAAGGTGTCAGGCTAGTGACTTCCTTCCCTCACCCCCAACCCCTGTCTAAGGAGGGGAGAAAACACATAATACTGAGTGGAGGAGCTATTGAGAGCTTAGGATTTGTCAAGTGCTTTCTTAGTTTCTTTGCAAAAGTATGAAAAGCAGTTTATTTCTTGCTATTGATTTTTAGGTAAGTGAATTAGTCTTATATTAGGTATTGGAGGACTTTGTCACAGAAATTTCACTTTGTTTCTGACCTAGTGCTGCTTTCCAATCTATACTAGCATGCAAGTTTACTGAAAGGATGAAGTCTTTGTTGTGTCATAAATATTTTTTAGGAATTGCTATTTCCAGGTGGTTGTGCGTGTGGTTGTCTGTAGAATGGTCTTTACTTCTGGTTCGTGCTTTGTAGCTTAATTCTCACGCAAAATTTAGCAAACCAAAATGCATTTAAGAAGTGAGATTCAGCTAAATTTGCTATGTTGCTAATGAATGGGAAAAAAAGCTAAGTACTCCAAGAACTGGAGGCTCAAATGAGAAGAGGTGGTAGAGAATTCCGGGGTTGGGAAAAGGAGGTAAAACAAAGATCAAGGGGGGGAAATGGAAAGGGAAAAGAGGGCAGACAACACAACAGATGGAAGATTAGATTGAGAGTCCTTTATGTTTAGAAAGAATGGAGATGCAGAAGGGGAGATAACATCAAAAAAAACACAGGAGGGGTCATTATATGGAAATAACACGTAGTCTGAAACTAAATAGTTTTTTATGTCAATATGAGAGATCTTTTTAAATGAGAGCATTAAGAATGTAGTTCTGTGCAATATCAGATATTTTTTTCTGTGTTCTTAAAAACCAGAACTTTTTTATTATTGAGTGATATATACAAAAGATTTTTTTCCCTGCAAACCCTAATAAATAAAACCTAACTGTAGTTGGCAAGGAAGGAAATATGACATTTTAAATTGTTGCTATCGGCCACATTCCTACCATCACTCTTTGCTTTTGGGACTGAAAATTAAACTGACCTTCACCAGCTCCTCTAATGCAGCTGAGAACACATGTTGAGAGGGCAAAGGCTTGCACACGTAAATGTGATTTTGTACCCTTGGTTCATGCCAAAAGAAAGTACAATTATTCTCTGCTCAAAAGTCTCAGTGGGAACCCTGGCCATTGTCAGATGGGTGCTTTGTGCACATCTGCTGCATTGCCCAATGCTTGACTTGACTGCTCACCCTTTCATTGAGGATAAACAAGGAAATAGAAACTCCTGCTTGTGTAACTAAAAGGATATGAAAGGATATGTCCTCATTCGAAGCATACTAGCAAAGAGTAGCCTTGAACAAATACAGAGGAACAAAATATATCCATATTGTATCAGGACAGACTGCTACATCACGCATATAGCTGTGGTACCAAGGGTAAATAACTCTTCTTAAGGCTTTTTACAACTTGTACGCTTCAGGGTTTGGATATACAAGTAGATCTCTAAACAAACATGTCAAGTATGATAAGTAATGTGTGCAAAGGGGCTGTCATTCCTGTCCCTATCTGTCTCCTTTAAGTTGCATTCAGTAAGAGACAGTGAAATATTGGAAAATTTGTTTTCCAAACGTTGGGTTTATTCACACAAAATGGAGAAAAATCAACACATTTAAAAGCACTTGGAATTTGTTGTTGTTAAAAGAACTTTTTTTCTTCATCAAATTGGTATTCCAGTAGGTGCAAGTGATGTTACTCCAGGTATATGTCTATTTGTTGTGTGGATGTATTCCTGGTGTAATATTTCTGACAAGAATTCTTATGAAACTGTTTGGGACCACGAATAACTGTAGGTGTGAAATTGTTTAATTGTTCATGCCTCCAAAGCAGTGCTCACAGAAAAAGGGCAGAACTAATTCAAGGAAAAAAAATAAATAAAAAAAAATAAAAAACATGACCAGAGTGGCAGAAAGTTTAGGTAAGGTTGAAAAATGATGTTTTGACCAGCTTGTGCAATCATTACAGCATGGTTTAAAGTTGTAGCAGCCTGAGACAAGCCTGTGAGCTGATACAGCCTCTCACCTTTGCAGTTTTAAATTCAAACCTTCCTTTCTGATTGGAGATCTTAAGTAGTCTAGTCACACCTCAACAAAGCCACAGGAACTGAGGAAAATTTGTATGGTACGTGAAATAATCCATCATGTGGGAGAGGAGAGTGACAGAGCACCTTCAGAAAACCTGCTCGGTTTTTTACTAGACAAAAGGGGAGCAGCACACAAGTTGGAAGCAAAGGCTCATAAAAATGGACCTCAGCTAGGACTTTGCAAGATGAAAGGGAAGCAGATACCCTGCTTGTGTAAGGAAAGGGTAGGTCTGTGTACTATACATGATTGTCAGCAGGCTCCCTTTGTGTTTTTCTGTGCTGTTAGACACTTTCACTTAAACCCCCCTTCATAACATCCATCACACTCTGATATAATCTTTTCCTACCCATTTTCCTACCCAGTGTCCATTTGTCCAGTGTTTCAAGAGATCCCACTTTCTTGGCAGCTAATGTCCTGTAGTCATTTCCCAAAGAGGAGAAACTAAGAAGTGTTCAGTCACACTAAAATGTGTGGGTTTTGACCCTTTCGTGTGAGTATACTGATGCTAATGTGACTTGGCATCGTGAATGAAGCATGTATGCTTGGTGAATAAAGCATGTGTGCTGTTTTCCGTTAAGAATAAACTTTGCTCCATATTTTTCATACACTGCTACTTTAATTCCTCAGAACGATGAAGTCACCCTACTCCCACTGCTGTCAGCTGCCAGCATCCTTTGGTTCTCTCTGGACTCAGGCTCATTCCCATGCGTTCATACCTTCAGTCACTGTCCCTTTTTTTCTCCTGCTGCTACTGACTAAGACTACTATATGACACTCCGTTGGCACACAACACTAATGCCTCCCAATTTAGGCAATTGGCATGCCCATCTGCTTTTATAAGCTCAAGACTTGGTACTTTAAAAAAAAAAAATAGGCTAACAATGTCTCTGTGGATAATAGCAAGGGGTCAGATGTTGTATCTGCCAATGCCTTGCAGGTATCTTGGATGCTCTAGAAGTGTATAAAATAGCACTACGTGCCTTTCTTGCATGTAAATTCCATGCCATCAAAGTGATGTGTACTGTGCTACTCCACATTTCATCACGTCATTAGGATGGTTTATCTTGATTACTTCACTGGACACACAGCTTCAAACTTCTGTAGCAGCATCATGTTACTTTCTGTGAACTTTCAGAGCAGAATATTTCTCAACTGTTGGGGAGAAATTAAAACAAACATAAAGACATCATTGCCATCATGAAAGCTGGATGATCTGGTATGTTTTGCATGACGCACTGTTTCTTAAAAAACTTGCTGGATTTAGTCGCTGTCTTGGGCAAACATTTCCATATAAACATACTGGTATAAACAAAAACAAAACAGAGATCCTCAGTCAAGACTTCGAGGGAGTGTGACTTTTTTTTTTCTTATGCTCAGTTTTATGTGGATAACAAGCAGTAGATGAGGAAAAATCTTGTAAAGTTTGAGAGTCGGGGCTCAAAAAAGGGAGTGTTTGAAGTTTGTGGTGGGGCAGTGTCCTGTATGTGTGAGGATGTGAAGAAGCCAAGTAGAAAGCTTCAGAGGTCCAAGTGCTCCTATCCACTGTCTGAACTACATGAGGCATACGGTGTTTTTGTTATAAACACTGGTTTGGGTTAGCTACAGGAAGCAACTGATACTCCTTTTTGAGGATTGTATTCGTTTTCAGTTTTGTTTGACGCATTTGGAATGATCAACCCAGATGATATCACAGACATCAAATTGCACTGGCATACATCCTAAAAGTGATCCTGTTGGAAACTTCCATCGAAGTTTCCATCAGTGGAAAATGTACCCGCAGCAAAATCAGACTCTGTGGGATTGTGATGAGTTTAAGTGTTTCTCTTTTGCTGTCAGGAAACGTAAAATATTGTATATGGGCTGGGTCTCCTGTCCTACCTGTGAGCCTTTTAGATGATATATTTCATTACTTTGTGCAGTGTTTTGCTGATCCACAGCAAGTATTTTCCTCATCATTCTTCTGAAGGAGGGGCAGAGACTTGTTTCGTTATAGGAGACCACTGGATGCTGATGTTAGTATTACAGTCCTTCCCATGAAGAAGGGAGTTCTCCGTGGCTTGTCTGGAGGATGCTCAAGGGATCCTGGGCAAATTCTAGCCAGGAGGCTGCTATTCACCTCACCCTGTGTTCTCTGGCACAAAAGAAAGACCAGTAAGAAACTGATGGAGCTGGGGCTGGAGGCCCTCTTGTGAAGTGTGAGTATGGGAAGGAGAGGACTTCCTTCTTTTCTTTTTCTTTTGCTAGAAAGTTTCTAAAGTTTAAAGCAACTTTTAAGTAAATAGTTGTGCCCTGTTCAGTAGTTCCTTCTACTAGCCAAAATCAAATGCAGGAAATGCCTAATCCAGAAGTGTGACATTGATCCCTAATAGGATCTTTTCTTTTTCAGAATACTTCATTTCTACACCTTTATTTTTCTCTCTAGCATAGCAACAGCTTATCCTTAAGATTTGTCCAACAGAGCTTGTCTCCTGTTGGTTATAGGCCATCATTTTGTATTGTTTTTATCAACAAAACCTACTGTCAACAAAAACAGTATTACTACTGGTAACTAGAATCATAGAATATCCCAAGCTTTAAGGGACCTACAAGGATCATTGAGTCCAACTCTAGCAGCTTCATGTCTTTTGGAGTTTCCATGCAATGACTACTGCAATGATGCTTATGTCATTTTTTTCTAACTCACCCTCTCTTTTTTCTGTTGTGATCAGTGTGTATAGCAGATCAGAAAATGCTGCTTATTTTTCATGCCCACAGTATATCTGGTCAGGCTGATAAAAACAAACAAAAAAAAAAAAGCTGGCTTCCTTGAGCAAATAACTGAAGCAACCAAAAAAACTTCCCAAAACAGCCCTTCTAGTAAGAGCTCCAAAGGGAGTACAGTCCTCATCAGCCTACTACCCCAAGGAGTCTGAACTGCTGTGAGATGATGAGTCTATTGCTAATTTGAACAGTAGAACAAAACCATTTAGTAAGCTTGGCCTTCAGTTCCCTAGACATGTTTTTTCCTACTTGCATCATCTTAGCTATTAGGTCATGCAAAGAAGCACCCAGGATGCACTGCAGAAATAAAATGCTATGTCAACTCTTTTCTAATAGGAAGTTTGATCTTCCCTGCTTATAGCTGTAGTCTTCAAGAATATCTTGAATTATTTCATTCCCGTGGGAAAGTATGGAGAACTGCAAACAATTTTACATTCCATTGCTACAGGTGGATGGGCTAAGATATTTATTAAAGGGATTTGGCTCCTGTTATCTCAGGAAAGATATTTCTGTAATTCTGAAAGAAGGCTAAGAAATTTTTGTGCAATTGACCTCTAGGTACTCTCTGGCACCAAAAAAAAAAACAACAAAAAAAAAAAAAAAAAAAAAAAAAACACGAGGTTGTGGCTTTTCCTTCACAGTGATAAATAAGAGTTAGATCTTGTGGTCTTCACCTTCTCTGAAACTAGCTGATACCTTTCTCTAATTTTTTTATACTAGTTCAGAAAAGTTGCTGAAGTTTCTGCTTTGGGGTTGGCTGTCACTTGTGAACCACACAAAGTTGTGCAGTTGGGTTGGGGAGAGCTCTGAAGGTTGCAGAGGTGCAGCATGTTATTTCTTTACCTGCGACCTCTGTTTCTAATATTCAGAGCACCTGTCCTGGGAGGCAGGCTGCAGTAGTGAAATACAGTAGTGCAGGCTGTCCTTGTTCACCAATTGTGTTTAAATGCAGGCCTCGTACTGTATCCAAAGATTTGTACTTACCCATTTGAAACAAAGGAGGTGGGCTGTCCCTTGAAGGTTACTGATGTAGAAAAACTCCAAAAACAAACGCCAGGGAAATCAAGGTACCTAGATTTTACTCCAATAAAAGGGTGCTTGCCGCTGTCTTCATTGTCTTGCAGCAATTTGAAAAATGTCCTTGGATATATGTTTGGGAATCATTACTTGTGTTCTCCACTTTTCATGCAAGATTGGAGAGCTAAAGCCTGCTAGTCTACCTCTGGAAAACTGGTGCAGTCCTTGCTATTACAGAATTTTTCTTTCCTATTAAACTTGTCTTGCATTAAAGGTACAAAAGATACTAAGTGGTCCATGAAAAGACAGAGGAACAAAATTATTATTTATAACTTTTTGGAGGTACTTGGCATTGACCCTCATGTAATGCCATTCAGACCTACAGAAAAAAATGTAGTTGGAAACAGTATTACATCAGTGTTCCCTCTAACGGAAAAATCAAAGTCAACAACACTCGCGACATAAACAAGTGGGAAAAATTAAAGCAAAGAACTTTTGAGTGGAAGTTACAGAAACTGTAACATGCAACAAGTTTGAATCAAGTTTTATCATCAAGTTTAGCAATGCGTAGAGGTTAGCTTGTACTTTCAGGGATACAGGTGACTAGCATCTGAGGACAGCATTTAGCTAAGCTAGAAATACATATCAATAAAAAACAGAATAATGGAATTAATACTAAAAAAAAAAAGTATTCATGCTCTAAGGAATACCAATTTGCAGGCAACTGTTGAGCTTCAGAGTATACTAGCTCTTGGGAAATGTTCTGTCAAAACTGTCTGGAAATGGGATTTTTTTTCTTTGAAGCATCTGGCTCTGGCTGACCTGCAGACTGGTTTGGTCCAGAATTACATTCCTCTTTCTAAAACTTAAAACCCATTCACCGCTAACAATAAGAAAAGATTAAAACAGATTTACAAATACGGTAACAGGAAATAACTATATCGATAAAATAATATTGTAAGCTGCTGATACTGTTAATCAAAGCAATTCTACAAATCTTATCTTACAGAAAGGGAATTATGGTTCCATACACCAGACGTTAAGAGCAGAACCAAAGATACTTTGGCTAATGTGGACTTTTGATTGCTGCATTATTTTTTTCTTCACACTTTACTGTGAGAAAATCTTTCTAAACCTTTTCAAATAGCTTTGTGTAACGTTTAATCGCTGAAATAAGATTCATTGTATAAGGATATAGTTGCTGATGTTTAATTCTAATCTGTTATTACCCCGAAACTTTTCTGAAGTCAAAGTTTGAACTCTCCAGAAGTGTTTGTTTGATCTTAGAGAAGATACCGTAGTGATTAATGGTACCGATAAGGTGTTGATTGGTGCTTGGGAGAACCTATTCATAGAAACAATAGACTATTATACTCTACTTTAACTACCATAAAACAATATTTAAGCTTTACTCCTTAGAAACAACAGTCTTATTTATACATCCCTGTCTGTCTCTAAACCAGCATTACAGTTTCAGGCTTCTTATTGTGGTGAAAGTGTACATTAACGTTTTCAGTGCTTGAAAAGTTCAGGTCTATACCAAGGTGCAGAAAAAAAAGCAAATGGAATTTTTCAGCCTGAATTTCATTCTGAAGTTAAGAGTGGGGGGGGGGAAAAGTGGAATGGTAGAACTACTAGATATGCTTTGCAAGACATTTGAGAGATGTATTAAGATTTGATACGTTACAGGGTACAATCTTCTTCTTGAGCTAGACTGCGCAAGCTGCCTTTCATTGTTTCATGCTATTGCCAGGGGTAAGAGCACCAGGTGCACCAGATTTCTTACTGATACCAAAATAATCCGAGAAGATCAAATTTACTTTACTTCAAAAAGGCACTAGAGCATCTACTCTTCTCAAAAGTTACTATTTAGAGTCAAAAGCTTGTAACATATAGTAATTTTATATTGTTATTGTTATGCTGTTTTAGCTAGTGACATAGTCCGTGCTCTGAAGACTTTGCAGATTAAGGGAATACTTGGACACTGAATGCCTAAATGGAGCAGAGCATAGTTTTATCATGCTTTGTTCACGCTGCTTCAGTTTAAGAATAAAGAAGCAAGCCTAAAACCCCTCCTTCCCCAGCCAGGATGTTGATGATTGCAGTATAGTAAAACTGGTGTTCAGTAATCTATCCATAGACTCAAGGAGAAAGATGAAATTGCCACATGTAGGATGCAGAACCAACAACTAAAACCCTGTTACCTCACATCTTGTAATTTAGTTCTGGAAACAGATCTTTTCTATTCAAATTAAGTGGTATTCATTTACTTACACATAATAAATTAATATTAATGTTTTAAAGCCAAATCCAGAACAACTACATTTTGCTTTGTCAACACCCCTGTGTGAACTGATGTATGAACAAAAGTATTATTGGTGATGGTGTCCTTTTCATTAGTAAAAAAAATCTGTGTGTGCTAAAATTAGACGTGAGTACACAGTTACATCTTAAACAGCCCATGTACTTAATTCTGTGTTGATCTTGTCTTTAGGCAGAGGTACACCATTGGAGGGAGGAAAGATGATTCTTGATGCCATGTCAGAATACATACTAAAAAGTAAATGGTCTGAGTTATTTAGACTAGAGCAATAATTTGCAGTATGTAATCTCAGTGTCTTTCATCTGATACTTGTCACTTTAAAATTCCAGTAATGTGGTTCAGATACCAGAATGGTAGTCTTTTTCTTTACATTCAACACACACGCCAAGCTCCTGAGGGTTCAGCAGGGTCTAGTTTCTATACTATGGAAGCTGAGCTATGTTTGGCATGTTTTTAAAGTAAGCCTGGATCTAAATAGCCTTTCTCTGTTCATTAGTAGAGCTCATCTTTTAAAGAAGGCTCTGCAGAGAGGAGGGAAATTATCCTTATGAACTGGATGCCGTCAGTTTGGAGAAGGATTCATGAGACATTCTGGTAGCCACCAAGGCTTATGCCAGGCAGTGAGCTCAAGGAATGATAAAATCAGGGTCTAGCTTAAATACTGATCTGTTTGAAGGATGAGGGAAGGCTGTCAGCATAGCATGGAAGACAAACTCAGATATCACAAACTGAAGCCAACTGCAGGGGCTGTGGACATAGAGGAAGACCATATAGTCACAGACCCATTGAAGGTGGATGGGGAAACAAAGGCTAAGAATTGTGGTGCCTATGGGAAGGAAAAGCTGCAGATCTGGGCAAATTGCATGGATTTTCTTCTTTGAAGCAATTATTTGTGGTTTTGAGAGAGGTAAAAACATAGTATGAACAAGAGTGGGGGAAAAAGCAAAGACAACAGACTTGTGTTTCCTCTAGTGTAGATTGATTTTTTGAGCAGCTTTGTATCATGATTTTGTGGGTGTAGGGGGAGAGGGAAGGCTACCAAAAAGGGCATTGTTAAAGTGGAATCTAACTCCAAAGAGGAGGATTGTTTCCTATATGCCAAAAAATGGCAGCTGGACAAAAAAGAAAAGAAAATGTAAATAAGGGTGGACATTTCTATACGTATATATTTGAATTTATTAGCTGCCAACATTGTCAAATAGAAATGGAATTAGATACTTTATATTCCTAGTTATAAGTATTCCACTCCTACTGGAATTCCTCTGGAAGATGGTTTGAGCATTGGTCTGCTTTAATATTTGTTTGTCTTCAGAAAACAGAAAATTGAGTGAAAGCAGATGAGGTATTTCTTCTAGCAGAGAGTGCAAGCATCCTAACAGTATCCATAACCAATGTTACATGAATGATTGCTAAAACCTCATGGTGATGTTTCAGTCTGTCAGTGCCTCTACAAACTATAATATTATTTCAGAGCACTTTGGGGAAGTAACATTGATTTTTACATTTAGAATTAGTGTGTGTATATATATATATATTAAAATCCAGTTTTACTATTGCAGCTTTATAAAAAGCAGTAGCTGTTTCTGTTTCTTTCCACGTGCAGCTGGCTTACCTTGGATGTGTTCAATAAGAGTCCTGTTAAATCCATACTTCTGCCATCTCACGTAGTCAGACTCCAGCTTTATATAGTCATAATACGAAGGCTCCCCTTCATGCCTTTATTTTGTGCATCCTCCTCCTTCCTCTGTGAAACTCCAGTCTTGGAGTTGAGGAGATGAGGATGTCCTTCTACCAGAGCTCCATTCTTGCAAAAATCTGTCATGTCATCCTTACACAGAGGAGCTTTCATAACCAGGAGGGCAATGCAGAACTTCATCTCATCAAGTTCCACCTCACACAGCCTTAAGTATTCTCTGAGTCAGTCATTTTATTTTTTCTTCATCCTGGAGTCCATTTTACTGTATCCTTACCCCTTCACTTCTTTCTGTCTTCCATACTTCCCTGTATTTAAAAAGTGATTAATTAGTTTACAGCTTCAGTTGCAAGTGCATCTAAAGATGCTCTTCTCAAAGTGTTTTGACCAAAGAACTGTATTGCAATCGAGATGATTATGTACACATTAAAGTATATTAAAACAGTATGGAGCTCTGTCCTTAAATCCACACAGATGAACTATATTCAGGTTTCACTGAACGCAAGTTGTTCCTTACATATGTGACCTATCATCACTTGGGCACCTGAAAGAGAGATTGCATCTGTTGCTCCCCTTTGTTTAATTTTACCTTGTTTGCCTGCATTGGAATGGATCTGTGAGAGACTTGGAGGTTGGCTTTTGGGGGGCGGTGTATGCAAATCTTTTTTTGACTTTTAACACATGCTTCCTGTTGGTCGTTTTTGCTGTATATGATCCATCACCATCTTTTTCTTAGAACATATTTCAAAGGTGTTGGAGTGATGTGCTCATTTCCTGTCTTTTTAAGCTCAGGCACATTCTTTTTTATCTCGGGAACTTCATTTAAGTAACCAGGGTCTCTTAAGAGCAGACAATGAAAGGCTCCACCACATTTTCTTGCTAAAGAGGTGGTGTGAGGATGACATCATTCATCTGTGCTAGACACTGACTCATAGGCATCTGACCCCAGGGTGGAACCCAGTTACAGGGGTTAACATGAAGTCATCTGCGGTTGCACAATGCATTTCACAGTTGCTCTTTCTCTCTCCTTTTTTTTAACCATCTGAATAATTGCAGAGTGCACAACATAACGAAGTACAGCAATGAGGCAAACATTGCTTTTGGTGCTTTTCCAGGGCGATTTGCAGACCACAACCAAAAAGAGCAGGAAAATTTTTATGATACAGTATTGGATTTTACATTTGGATGCAGAAATAGCTTTGTCCAGTAGCCAGAAAATGGAAAACAAATTTGTCTTAAAGCTGTAGGGCATACAACTGTTTTGCATTGTTGCATTAGTGTTGTTTGCGTTTTTGTTGCATTAACTTTCATTGGGAAATACTAGACCTGTTTTTATATTTGTAGGGTGGTATCCTATGCAAACTTCTGAGGCATCTTTGACGTGTTAGTATCCAAGGCATGTTTTGATTTGTGCTGTGTTTTTTTCCTGACATTTTTTGGCTGTATTTTCAGCCTGTCCACAGTTGCTTTTTTAGAATTCTTTGCTTCATATTCTGGCACAGGATCTGGACTTGTTCTTGTGAAATACGGTCTGCGTGTGCATTTAGGGGCTGAAAGTCACTAGTGATGTAACTTGCAAGAATATCTGTAATATTAAAGAGTTTTAGAAAGAGAATTACCTGTTGGGCTCTCTGGTTTCTTACCCTGTTTGAAACTTGGCTGAATTTGTAGGTAATACCATCAAGATGATGATTGCTCAGGACTGTTTCCAGGATCTCCTCTTCAGTTAGTTAGAACTGTCTTAATGTAGGCACTTTTCCCCTTTTATAGCATTAGAAACAAGCTTTTTCCTGCTTGAAAAAGCTGTGGAGAACGTTAAAGGCAGCTTGGTTTTGCCCACTGCTGAGTGCTGTGTAAGTGTTATAATCAAAAGAGAAACAGTTGGAACAAAACACCGATTAGATTCTGGAAATCTGAATCTTGTAAGCAACTTCACATTCCAGTATAACTTAATATAAAACTGAGCATATAATAACTTACCTCGCAATTCCCACTTAGTCTCTGAAACTTAGCTTATAAACAGGCAAGACAAGTGGGAATTTGTATTTGGAAATTCAGAGATTCTGTTATGGAAGACTTTGTAAGAATGAATGAATTATTAAAATCAGGATTGCTGAGGGAGCAATAACATTTCTACTTTTGAAAAAAAGAATCTGAAAATGATTTAATGGTTTAGAATATGAAAGGCTTCTTCCCTCCCCAAAATCTTAAGAGACCTGTAGGCCACTGCAGTGTCCTCTTCCTGCTTGGAAATGTGTTACATATTTCACTTCATACAGGTAGTTTTTAGTAATATAGTATTTAAGGACAGAGAGAAAACAAACAATATAAGGCTTTTAAGGAAACTGACCCCGTGTAAGTTCAGGGTAGCCTGCTTCTCTCCACTCAGCTGATTCAGCAAAATATTTAATTGTTGAGGTCTGATGCAAATTGCATGCAAATTGCTGACCCTGGAAACACTGTGGGGGCAATCCTTACGTAGGCAGGAACAATTTCTCCAATGTACTACGGCATAAATAGTCTTGGTTTTGACATCAGATGTGCAGATGTTTTTTTCAAATTATACGTTTCTGGTGCAAATGCATTTAATTGAGTGACTTTAAGTCATTGCACAAAAATCTGCTTTGCAAGGAGATTGTCTACAATTACTCCAAGCTAGTCAGTGATTCTTTTAATTAACTTTTGTCTGTGCACTGGAAGGTGTAACTTTTTGTGTGATATGGTTAAGGTGTCTTGAGCTGTATCTTTGAAAGTAACAGACATGCATGTTCAGTTATAACACAAATGAGAAATACCTATACCTATAGGCATGCAGTCAGCTTCTAAACATTCTTTGTCTTTTTCCACCTGATATTATATATTTACATCTTGCTTATGTTCATTAAAATGTAAATGTAGAAATGATTACAATTAATCAGATACGTACACATGCAACCAAAGCTATGATACAAGTATTCGGAGACATCTTTTTGTAGATGAAATTGCTTATCTCTACAGAACTAGTGAAAGGTGGAAATGTTTTCTTTTGGAATAACAGGGAATCATAGCCCCAGTTCCCCACAATATGTTCTTTTAAGGAAGCACAGCAACAAGCAGACTTCTGTTTATGACAGATGGTAAATATATCTGTACCTATCTATATATATTTTCATGCCCAGGAACTGTAAATTTTGTAACCTTCAAAGCACTTTGTTTAGCTGTCCAACAAGAAAATTACCACAGAATAAGGACAGATATTTTGTTTGCGTTTTTATTTCTTTGCTGCTGTATGAGGAAAACATAAGTTGTAGCCCACATCCTCCATTTTTTTTTCTTTTTAAAGATTTCATCTTGGAATTCTTTATTACTGAAATATAAGTTTATAAAGGAGAGCCTGTCAGAGTTTTAACTGCAGCGGTTCCCCTAGTGCTACTGCAATTTTATATGTGCTTCATTATATGTTGTACATAATTTCAGTATATGATGTACACATTCCTAAACATTAAGTATATCCTATGAAATAACGGCACCTCATAAAAAGGGATCATTTTCATACTAATGATATACTTAAGCTGTTCAGAAACTAACTGAACTAGCAACTTATTTCCTGAGGCAGGATTTGGGGATATGTTTAATTTAAATGGGGCAGCCATAGTGAGTTATGAATTGTGAAATGACCACTATGTTTACCGCTTAAGAGGTGCAAAATTGTTAATGGATAGCTGAAGTATCCTTTACCAAGTGAATTCTTGCATGTTGTATGCCTGTATTCTCAACAGTTAGATCCCAAAAGTCATCTGCACATATTCAGGAGCATATTTTATTCAAAACGTCACCCACAGAAAACTTTGTTCAGCCTTTTAAGAACAAAACATTTTTTCCCCCTATTTTAGAAAGTGCTGGGGAAAAAAGTGAGAGGAGCAGGGCAGTGTGTTCAAAAACAGCAACAGGAGTTGCTACGTACAGCTATATAGATATATATTTAAATGGCTGAAATGCATTCTTCATTAAAAACTAATGGCTTATTTGGCTTAAGGTAAGACATGACTGTGAAATCACTTCTGAACATTCCTCTAATCTCTTTTTAAATTTCACTTTTTTGACTCCTTGTCTTCCCTTGGCATATTAGAAGATATTCCTACCAAAAGTTAAAGATCATGAAAGGATGGAGATTCATCCTGTGTATTTGTCCATAGTCATGTGTCATTTGTTGCTTCCTATTCTTTTTTCACCTTGAGTTTGTACTGCTAAGGTCTTTACATAGAAAGCTTCAATTTGGGAAACAGTAGTCTCATGCACAAATAATACTGAAGCATTGCATTATCATTGAGTGGTTCTGATAGTGTATATTCGTGTTCCATTTGGCACAGAAAATTAGGTTTCAACTTATGAATCAGGGCTTCCAGTTCCTATGATTTTATTGAGAAATTTCACTATATATGTATATATATATATATAGATGTTTTATTAAAGGCATAATCCTGAAACCAGGGGCTACAATGAGTGTTCTAGTTTTTATTTCATAAAAGCACTTTTCACTCCACATAGTTGGAAGAAGGTCAGATAATAAGTGTCAGTAGCCCAGCTTTCCATGGCCATCAAAATTCAGGCTTAAAAAAAAAAGCTATGCATGTCATCAGACTTAAGGCAGGGATAAAAGTTAGGGTTTCTTCTTCACCCGAGTGTTTTTCCTCAACTTTAACTGAATTTGCAGTGACTGGAGGTAAGAGGGCTTGGTCTGAGAGCAAGTTATTTGTTTGACCTTTACCGTGCATTTGAAACAGTTTCTTCATAATGTCCGTGTAATTTATGGGGTGGTGGAAGAGTTAGTTATGAGATAATCTGTTTCTCTGAGATACTGTACGTTGAAGAACTTCTCCTTTTTATGTGAAAGAATAATGGTCCAGAAAATGACTTATAGTGTTGCACCCATGAGATAATATAATGAAATGTAAAATAAATGGTAATAAAATGGTGTTAAATCAAGGAAATTCTCAGTGACAGTTAAACCTAACCCATTAATCAGGTGTGCTCTAGTGATCGCTTTGAATATCAGATTTGCAATCACCAGAACCTGAATTTCCTGCTTTTTTTAAAAAAAAAAAGTCAACACTCTTTAAGAAGATGCATTTCTTGTGCTTCATTTCCTTGTGACTGATGTACATGTGTGGTTGATATAGACCACATATTTTAAAGATGGTAACTACTTTTTGTTTCATTATTTTATTAAAAAGTTGTTTCTCAATGTCTCTTCTGCGCCACCATCCATTTGTTTAAGTGCTCCAAGACACAATGAGAATTCCTAGCTGGCTTAAAAGACAGTTTTAAATTAGTACTTCTGCTTTCATTTTCCTGTGTTCATTTCCATCATCCATTTCAGCGATGAAACTTGCTTTGCCGTGTATTGCAGTCCAATAATGACTTGCCTGGCCTTGTGCCATAAACAATCAAAATGTCTTGACCTGATTGTAATGCATAAATTGCCATATCTCATTGCAGTGATAAGGATATTTCAGAAGGTCAGGGAGGAGGATGAAGAACAGGAACATACAGTGGAAGAGACGATGTACACTTCAAGGGAAGTGGCTGTATTGTTTTTGATATCAGGCATATATTCTGTATGTTTGACAAAAATAGACACTCATAATTACTGAAAGTTTAATAATATCTTTTTTTTTTTTGATATATTGAGTTGAATTGAGATAATAAGAGAACCTTTTGTTTTCAGAAGTTCTGTGTGCCCCTCACAGCCCAAGCCTTTGAACAGAGCATGTACATGGAGGCTGGTCCAGCCCCAAGTAAAGGATTCCCTGACGGACTGGTTGCTACTGTTTAGCCTGAACATTCAAGTCAGATATGAAATGGAAAACTAAACCATCACACACACACGCTCCAAAACTAACTGCATGTGCTAAATAGCAGAGAAATCTTATCAAAGTAAATATCTATTAAATTAATGCCAGTTAAATTGGTTGGACTTGATGATCTTAGAGGTCTTTTCCAACCTAAATGGTTCTGTGGTTCTATGAAAGGGGCTGGACTAACAACTCTAAAGAAAAAAGTCTTCATGTATGCATAGGAGGGATTCAGTGGTTTCTGTTTTTCAATTTGACATGACCTCCACTCGAATCTGGAGGAACCTTCTATAAGAATTAGGAAATGGTGCAGTATCTTTGCCCACTCAGCCCCTTGCTCTTTTTCCTGAGGACTGGAGAAGTTTGCAATTTGTGCGAAATGTGTGCTGGTCCAGTAGGAGCGAGCAGCTTTCAATAACTGAAGAATCTGACTTGCTTAAGTGGTTTTATAAATCCTACCAGCTGTTGAAGTCTGCATCTTTAAGCATGTAAATACTTTTATTTCTAGTCTGGCTGTCAGACTAACAGTTTATTTCATAAACCATCACATAATATGTCTGTTTGACACTTTGAGACAAAATACATGTTAAGTAGATAAATGTAACTCATGCAAACATTGTTTTTGTCTTTTGCCTCGGTAAAGAGGTTTCTCACAGTACTATAAGAGAATACAGGGCCAGGAGCATAGAATGAGATTTCTCAGAAACTCCCATTAACTAAAATCATGCGCATTGAGTTAATGGAATCTTGTCATCACCTGTAAAATTTCTGTCAGCAAACATCTGGGTTAGATTGAACTTCCCAATAAACTGTGTTAAAATTGACAAGGCACAAAAGGGTTTGTATGTGAAGCACTAAGACGAGCTCTAAGATTCTTGGTGTTCTTTAGGTTGTCATCTCTAATAATTAAAATATCCTCCAGAGGGAGATGGTCTCCTTCTGTGGAACTGTACTTTACTTGGGCAATTCTGCATGTTTAAAAAAAAATAAATCACAGCAAAAGTGTCAAAGCCTTTTCTTTGGCGCAAGACAAAGGAACGGAACTTTGTCTTCAGTTTCTGTGAGCATTTAGCGGGCTGAATCCTTGCAAAGAGAGCTGTGTTATCGTGAATGTATGTCCCAATTAAAAAGCAGTTAATCTGCTTGGTCTTTTTTCATGCTATAATCTTGTTGTTAATATATAAGTTGTGAGTGAATTGTTGGTTCTGGGTTCTCACTTTGTACAGCATGACGGTAGTGTAGTTCAGTGATGTCGGGGCACAGCCCTCCAGACAAATTATGAGGAGTTACTTTTCATGAGGAACAGACATCTTTCTACTGTATTTTGTTGTATTTTTATGGCCATAGTTAACTCTCAAGAAAAAAAAAAAGAAATCTTCTGGAGTTCTATCAGAAAATTATGTTGGCAGAGGATAATTAAGGATCTGGTGCTGAAAAGTATGCCTTCTGGGGTGTTTGTTTTCAGCTAATTCAATACAATACCCATTTGGCAGCTTAGGGCTTCCATTCAGAAAGTGTCAACTGGTTCTCAGAGGAGTCTGCTTGCAAGGCTGTGATCTCCTTGAGGTCACCAAGACGTGGTGGGATAGGTTGCAGGGCTGGAGGGCTGCAATGTCTCTGTAGGCTTTTCAGGGAGGCTAAGGCAGGATGGCGAGGTTTGTGTTTGACCAACGTGGGCAGTGCGTTTGTGGGTGTCTGGACAGGCTGCCTGCCAGCAAGGAACAGATGAAGCCTTCTTCGGACAGCTGGAAAATGCCTCACTTTTCCAGGTCCTGGCCCTTGGGAGAGCTTTAATTCTGCAGAATGGGCGATACAACAGGGCCCAGGCAGTCCTAGGGGGTTGTAAAGTGCATTGTTGATACCTTCCCATTGACTCAGCATGGGTGAGACGTGTCTGGAGTGCTGGGCCTGGTTCTGGGCTCCCCAGTGCAAGAGAGATATGGACATAGCAGAGTGATCCAGTGAAAAGTGACAAACATGATGAAGGGGCTGCAGTGTCTGTTGTCTGAGGAGGGGCTGTGGGAGCTGGGCCTGGCCAGGCTGGAGAAGAGAGGGCTCAAAGGTATCTCATCACCATGTCTATGGAGGAAGAGCTGGGAAGATGGAGCCAGACTCAGAAAAAGAACACTTCAGAGTTCATTTCTAAAGCATTTTCTTTTAGCATCCCTATACGCTGTAAAGTTAGTTGAGGATCTTCACTGTTATACTTTGGTTGTGTCTGTTATTGATGTTTTGGGGATACAGTCTTCCTAGTGATTAAGAAATAGTTGTGTGCCTACCTCTCATCATTATTGTCGAGGAGACAGAGGACTGGCTTACCAGGAGGGGGAACAGAGCTAGGATTTAAGGGGATGACTCTGTTCTGGAGAGCACGGTGTCTTGAAAGGACTTGGGTGTGACATTGGAACAGCACTGAAACCTCAAGAGGATGTAGTTGTTAATCCAGTGCAATGGGCAAAATAACTTGTAAAATGAAAACATTCAAATTCATTGAAGTAAAATTCAGTGTTCAAACATTAGTGATGCTTTGTTCCAGGATGTCTTCATTATCACCAAGGAAGGGACTTAGATAGTGAACTGTCTTGTGCTTTTTTGACAAAAATAGATACATTTGATAATCTTTAGAATGAGCTTCTGATTGTCTTGTTGCATTTTGCTTACTTCACATGGAGACAGTCTATATTACCTTTTGAAAAGCAAAATTGTTGATAGCAGAAGGAGGCAAGAAGGTTTCAGTGTTCTGGGGATGCCTAGTCCTGATAAGGTACAAAGCTGATTTATGCAGTTATTTCACGGAAATGAATGAGGTGGTTCTTTTGGCAGGAAGGCAGTTTTTGTCTAAAGGCACAAATTCATTTTTTTCCTCTAGATTTAACTGTTCTGACAGTTGTATTATAAAAGCTAGACGCTGTACACTGTAACTCAAACCACTGCTTTGTGTGCGTTCTATTAATTTTCAAAATCATGGCACCAAAATGACTGATTTCCTCCTTTTAAACACATTTTGTTGTCTAGTTTCACCTTGCTATGTTTCAGTTTTACTTAATTTTCCTGCCATAGTGCTTCTGAACATCTGCCTGAGTTCTTTCAGTTTCTCCACTGCTGGGTCTCTCGGCTCCTGCAGCTGTGGTCTCTGTCTCTTAGCCAGCAGCTCTCAAGAGGTGACAATTAATCCCGCACTGTTTGCCACGTTTATCTGGAAGTCTTTGTCCTTCCCACCTGACCTTCCTTAAAAGACCATGTCTTTCCAGCTTTTTTTCCCCCCAGTTTTGATAGTAGCGGATTGGATTTCTCTAAGTCATCTTGTCTCATTAATCCTCTATTAAAAAGTATTGCATTTCACTTGGGGCTCAGGCCTGCTGCCTAATGCTCCCTGTCTGGGTAGGGCAGGTAATAGGGTATGGAGAATATCTGCCTGTTAGTTTGTTACTTGTTAATGAAGGCAGAAATTTTGTCTTTTTTCCACCCAGTATCTCATAGGTAATTATCCATACTTACGTCATTTTCAGACTACTGCGCTTGACAAACTGAGGTCTTAACAATGAGTTTGAAAAAAAAAAAAAAAAACCATTTCTAACACTTCTCAAACTATTACTTAAGTAAAACAAAACAAAGCAGATGGCTAGCAATTGTGAATATCAATGTTGCTTTCTTTAAAATGCTCTCAATGAAATGGGAAGTAAGCAGCTTCTGTGTAAGCATTCCCTGCAAAGTAGAAATAGACTTTTTCCTGCTTTATTGTCTCTGAGGCAGGTGTCCTGAATGGTGGCAATGTCCTCAGAGAGCAGTTGTGATGGCTATTGAGACAGAATCTTCAGTTTACTGTACCCATTCTCAAAAAAAAAAATAATAAAGGGGGGGTGACCAAAAGCCCAGGTAGTTTGCCAGCTGTACAAGGACATAGGAAAAAAACAGGGTACAGCCACTGTGAGTGAAGGGGAAAACACTGGAAAATCTTCAATGGCAGCTCCTGTGTGAGCCACCAGGCTCAGGCTTTATCTGTCTTTATTTTACAGTGTCTGGGGGCCGGGGGCTGTTCTCAGAGATCGCGGCAAGGGCAAGGCTGTTCGTTGCTTGTTCTAGTCCTCCTGGTTAGTTCTCCAGATATCTGTTTTCACCACTCCAGTATTTAAAACTCGGTGTGGTTGTATTTTATTTTGCAAATACCAGCTTAGACCAGGAGGATCAGCAATTAAAGCAACAGCAGCTGTCTGGTATAAGCCTGGGAGATATAAACATGCTTGCATACAGAGCCCTTCAAGTAGCTTTTGCCCTCCTCCCTGGCCCCCCATCCTATTTTTCAGATCACTGGATGTCATTTGTGCCTGTGCATGGAACAGGTGTCTCTTGTGAACTCCTTAAATAAACTGAATTTTAGAGAAAGATCCTGATGTCAGTTTACACAGGTGCAGACATCATTCAGGAGAATGCTATTTGCACACAAACACACTACTGTTTACTGTCTGCGCTGCAATCAGAGCAGTGCCAGAAGGGCACTGAAGCAAGATGGAGCACGGTTTGCTTTGCTGCTGCTGCTGTCGATTGATGTGAACTTTCATAAAGTTCCTTCTCACTGGGCATGGAGTCTTTTTTGCTCCAAGAAGCATTGAAAAAAGCTCTTTTAAACAGTGGGTCAGAGAAAAGCAGGAGCCATTTTTAATCATGATGTGTGAAATGACAGAAAATGTGTGTGACTCTTTTCTTGGCTTTGCCTGGTTACTTAGCAGGAACTTTGTTTTTGTTTGGGATTTTTCCCCTCCTTGTATTAAAGCTTACACAGGAGCCTACGATAGGACCAAATCAGGTAACTTGCAGCAAATCTCAGTGTGTGACTGTGCCCAAGAATTATCGTTGCACAGCTCTGCCAAAGCTGAAAAAAAGATGACTATTTCCAGGTACTCCAGGAGGAAAGGAGCGCCAAGGTGGCTCCTTGAGCTGCTCAGAGACTTCTCCAGTCCCCAGTACAGCAACGAGCACACCTTCTGGATTACCTTCTGGATTAAAACTAGGTGAGCAAGTAGGTGCAAAGCTGGCTGTACATAAATCACAACCTGTTCTGTCACAGCTCAGGGTAGCGTTATTAATACACCTTCAGGGACTTTAATTTTCAACAGATTCCCCAGTGTTGCTTATGGTCTGTGTAGCTGCCCAAAGTGCATGGTGCTGGAGCTGCAGGATCCCTACCTGCCCTTGGATCTTTGCAGCACCAGAGCTGTCTGCCACATGCTGGCTGTGGTATGTATGCAAGTGAAAAGAGATGAACGTCTCTGAGATATCTTGTGCTTCATGTACTTACATAAGAGAAACAGTAGGATTCCCAGCATGAACTTTTTCATTTGTGTGTGTGTGTATATCAACTTCTTAGTGAAGGACAGCCACAGAAATGACAGACACTTCTCTGGCAAGAAAGCCCACAAGCTCTTAATATCAGCCAATGCCCATTAATTAGGCCTTCTGACAAAAGGCATGCTTGCCACACCCTTTTACATGCATTGGCCTGTGTAATTTTTTCACTAAGTAGAGCTTTTAGGTATATTTCTTCCATTGAAAATACTGCATTTAAAAAAAAAAAAAAACTTTTACAAAAGCAAATTAAGAACAGATGTAGCTGAGCAATACTTTTTAACCCAGGAGTAATAAATGTTTGGAATGGACTGCTGTGAAGGTTATTAAGACTAAAACACTGGGGTCATTCAAAAAAGAGTTCAGAGCATCCAAGGGGATGGAATTGGAGTAGAAAAGAAGTGGATAACTGAACATTATCCACTGCATTCTTGATGATGCATAACACCCTATGCACTTGTTTTATGCTGTAAGGCTTGAAAATCTATCTGTGCTAGTTAAACATATACTAAGGATTATGCCTTGGTAAAAGCTATGGAAAGTTGATTATAATAACAAATGCCAGCAAGCTAGTCTCTGGACTGTATCACTTGGGAGAAGCTGCAGCAGGAGAAGAGCTATTTGACTTTATTCCTTCTCCAATCCCATGGAAGACATAGATGTAACAGCTTGAAACATTTGAAAAGATTGCAATTTCATCATGATTGTGGTTACTGTGGAGAGATTTAATGCAAAGTGAGAAACATAAAATCTTAAGGAAAAAGTAATATTCTAAATGTAGTTTAAGTTCATATTGAACAGTTGTAAAGATAGGAAATGGAAGCTTGATGCTCACAGTTGAGGTGAATGAACAGCAAAAGTACCATGCTCTGTGCTTATATATCTGTTATTCATGGCATATTATCAGATGTTTGTCCAATCAAACAGCTGGTAAAGTCACTCTGTATGAATGCTGCAGGCATTGCTGCAGCTGTACCTTTCTCAACTTTGCCTGTAGTAAAGCCTGTAACTTCACTATAATATTTTATATTATAAAAAGGACAGAACGAACCATTTTTGCTTTTTTTTTTTTTTGTCCACGTACAACTACAAGAATAACTCTTAACTGTCCAAACTGTGAGAGCCTAAAGGTTTGCTGTGGAAATGAGAAATTGTGTCCACAAAAATTGTTGGCTCCAAAGGGACATCCACAAATCAGAAGCTGCAAACAGAAATTTGTTCTTTATCGCTTCTGGGTACATGGCATGTTGAAGGTGTCTTTTAATCTGGTGGATAAGTACTGCAGTCTAATGTTCAGATTGATGACTGGAGTTATTGCTGATGAGTTTTTAGACCAAGAGAGAATAACAGAATGAAGAACACTGTGACTTAAGTTAGTAAATCCTCTGATAGGATGCTTAGAGGGCTTAATTTTGTACTGTAAATGACAGAGAAGATGGAGACAGAATTTACCTGTTGTACTGACTCCTCAAAAGTAACCGCATCAAGTAATTGCTTATGCAGAGTTTTCAGTTACCCTGCTTATAAATAGCCTTCTGAACAGTAATTACGCCTCACAGCACCGTGTCAGATGGCTCCTTCGACCCCCATTTTTAAGACAGCGAGACTTAGGCATTGAAATATTTTGCTTCTAGTTGAGGTTGGTTTGAGACCCAGCCACAATCTACTGTCTGGTTGCCCTACCTGGACCTGCCTACCAGAGAAGAAATTAAGTAAATATTTCTTTTTGCTCCCACTTGAGAAAATGACATTCACTTTCTAACCTGTGTGCTATTTCTTCTCTGTGGCCCTGTTTGAGTACCTGCCATGGATCCAAACACCTGCCATTCTCAGGCACGCCAAGCAGCCCTCCATTACAAACACCATTCATCAGAGCTGCAAGAAGGGCAGCTTGCACCAATGACTGGAATACAATGGGAAGTCTGTAAGCTTCCAATGCCTCGGTGCAGTTGTTGCTGAAGTTGTTGTAAAACAAAGGGTAACTTTCCCTTTCATTGTCTTGCAAGGATCTTGTTGACTACTACAGACCTGAACTTTAACCTTGTAGGCTATTGTTCTCCCAAAATTATAAAATATTTATGAGTGGGGAAAAAGCACAGCCTTTTTTGTTTTCTTACGAGACTCTGACAGCAGAGTAAAGCAATCAAATTTTTATCCTAAATTGTGAGGATTTCTGGGGTGAGGCATTTTGTAGCCAATGGTTGCACTTGTAAAAATAACAAAGAAAAAGCAATAAAGTAAAAGATTTGCAAATCACATGACGCCTCGGCAAGAAGCAAGTATCTTCAGAGGCAACTTTAGTAGAGATAGGGAAGAAAGTCTTACCAATTTGCTGCCTTTCTGCCTTTGTTCCCGCTGCAGGACAGTCCAGTGCCCATATATTAGCGCTGTGTTAGCCCAGGGTGCTTTACACATGTGCCTTGCCATGGTGAAAACAAAGGCTACATGACACGACCTCTTTTCCTGTGCACGTTTTAGCCTGAAGCCATGAGTCCAGCCTGCCTTAACTGATGACAGTCTACCAGGTGCTTTCTGATCTTAATCTCCTGGCTGAGCCATAGCCCTAACGTGGTAAGCTATAAATCTCAGCAGGTCACAGAGAAGGCTGCTGGTGTCATTTCTAATTGACCTCAGGGAAAAGCGACCAGCTTACTTCATAATTTCCTAGGTTTACAGATTCACAGGCTGGCATTTGCAAAGCAACGCTCGTGACTTTTCAGTAATAAATTAAACTGGAAAGCCTACAGCTACAATAATTTACGATCTTTCTGCTGCTCTTATAACACATGTTAATTGGAGGAAAAAAATATTTATAGAAAGTATTCAATGCAGGACTGGGAAGAAAAATAGCATTGGAAAGCCAGTGTTTTCGACTGAGTAAACTCTTTAGTGTAAACATTTTTAGCATTTTCTCTGCAGTAGTAAGAAACAGGGTGCAGCACTGGAGCAGAAAGCCAACAGCTGCTTAACGGCACACTTTGCAGTGTATTCCATGAAGCTTATTTCTGAATTTTATGCTGAGGGTTTGAGCCCTGGGGGCTTGATCTTTGGTTGCACAAATCTGCACGGCTCGAACAGTTCGGGTGAGATGTGGTAGAGCTAATCTAAGGACTGGGTTTATTTTGTTTCTCTCTAGGTGTAATAACGTGAAAGGACGTCAAAGCTCTTTGAATGAGCTCTCGTGACCTCTGCCAGCAAGCCAAGCAGTTGCTTAATGGCTAAAAATGATTTTAGTTGTACCATTCAGATATTTTTTTTCAAAGAGGGAATGCAATTAATCTCAATTAAGGCATATTTAATTAGTACAAAAGCTAAAGAATATTAGGAACAATTTGCTATTGAAATCCTTTATTGAAGCCTTTCCTTTTTTTCCTTCTCAAATTTTCAACACACAAGCATTTAAAATGAGTTCAATGCCATTTTAATGTGGAATAACCAAATATTGTACTCCTTTAAATCTGAACAAAAATTTTGTTCTTAGCAGAAATTCCAGGAATTGACTAAAATTTCAAAATTGTTAACTCTGATTCTTACCAAAATAAATTTCCAGCTGTAACTGCATAACAAAGATCTTAATTTTTGCCCATTTTCCAGCTGTCTTTTGTGTTCAGTTACTGGTTCAGAATCAACCACAATTACATTATTTTCTGATCTTTCCCAAATCCTTTGGAACCTTTTCCAGGAGGCTTCTTGGGAAAGATGTGCTGCACAAACCTTTCAAAAATGAAACAAAGTGATTTTCTACCCATTTTTGAAGAATGAGATACAAGCATACGCATATTACTTTTACCTATCCAGTAAGAATGAAACAATTTGGAAGACTGCCTTTTAACTGCTCTTTTTCCAGTATCAGCTTTAAGTTATCTTTAAAAAGTAATTTAGCACTTTTGAAAAATACAACACTAATTTCCTGATAGACAAATGAACTTTACTATTAGGTTTGTTTTGGAAAGAATGATTCATTTATTCATCTCACTGCTTCTGACTGGTTTTAATTTGTTATTGATTCCTTATGGATTGTTCAAGTCACAAGTTATTTCATAAGAGCTGTGCCACTATTTAACTTGGCATTTCTGACCCAAGCTTAGCTCATACATGAAGCTGTGGATCTAAGACACTTAATCAGCATTTGGTCTGGTCTTGTACTTGTACATTACATTTATATTCCAACATTACTGGAATGGTCTAAGTGAGGCAAAATATAAACACACTGAGCCAGGAAAAAATAAATTTCACCTTTCAGCTGTCTTTCAGCTCTGCCTGGTCACCTGTCTTTTAATAAGTTAATTCCATAACAGACTTCCCAGAGAAGTGCACAGTGGCATGGAACCACTGTATTTGAGCCTGTATTTGAGAATGTGCATCTATGTCATGCTCCAAAGTGTGGTTCCTTCTGAAATTCTGCTCGGAGGCTTTGTCATATCCAGCCTTTGCAATTTGATTTTTTTTTTAAGTTTATTTCCTATATTAATTGTTGCAAATAGATGCTTAATGCTTGTATGCCTACAATGTGATTTTATTTGAATGTCACAGAAGTTCACCCTATGGTGTTTTATAGCCCATGTGAATTCCTTCGTTATGTTCTCTGACACGTGGATGTAGAATATCAAGTAATGATGCAGAAAACAGGAAGACTGTAGCCAGTCACTTTCAGTGACTTTGCCCTTTAATTTAAATTTAATAAGGAGATTTAGCAAACCAGCATGAAGAGGAGAAAATGCAGTCCAGTTGCATGCAAAAACACTAGGAGAAGTTGAGAAATAACGTGTACCTAAGCTTGCAAAATCAGCAGTTAACTCCAAATATATAATAAGGAAAAGGTTCTAAGAGTAAAGTGAATTAATTTGCAGCTCTTTTCCAGGAAAGAAGGCTTTTTGTAATTCCTTAGTGTTTGGTGAATCTCATACATGCATATCTACAAATACCAACAGCTCCATCTCTGTCTCTCTGATAACCCATGCTTCTGCCAAGTATTCTGATTTTAGACCATTTCAAAGGTACTAGGACACCAAAGTAAGTGTATATTTATTTGGATTACCAAAAACAGTCAATTTATTTAAGTACTCGGCTTAGAAACAGGTCACTGTGAGCAGCTTTGTTCCCTGTTTCACAAAAGCTGGAGGCCACCTCCTGGAAACCAAAGTGTCGAGAAGCCCTGGAGCTGCGTCTGGCCCTGCAGCATGGGCAGCTTGCTGTGGCTAAACCCAAGTTAGAAAGGCAGAGGTGTTTCCCCATGAAAAACATGGATGAGTGTTGGGTAAATCACCGACCTGGTAGTACCTAGTGATGTCAAGGGATGCTCAAAGAAGGACCTAAGTTTTTGTGTTATTTTGATAAAAAGATTGTTTTCCTGCAGATAAAAAGGGAGAGAGTTTCTGGCTGTCTCCTTGATATATATTGTCACCCAAACCCACTTGAGCTGCGTGGGCTGAATCCAGGCTAAAGTCCTTGAAGCTTGGCATCATCCCTATAAATGTGCTTAGCTGTACAGACAAAACCAGGTATGGCTAGGTCTGACCTCTCTTGCGAGATTTAAGGGCTGTGAAGGAAATTCCCTCTAAGGCGTAAAAGTAATGACATTTTGATCCCTTGAGAAATGCTGTCGTAACCCTGCCTAGATTCTCACACTGTTTGGATTTTATTTTTAGCTCTGACATTCTTGAAGATTAATAAGCATAATGTTGCTGAAATGACTCTGCCAGTGTAATGTTACCTGAACAAAGTGCTGCGTAGTTGAGTAATGAAGCTGAAACGATAGCTTAGGGAGAAGCACACACTACAAATTGCACAATGTTTTAGAAAAAGGCCTTTTTCAGTTTTGTTATGTCAATGGTCTTTTGACTTATTGCTGTTTCAAGGCACTTGCTAGCTAGTGAGCTGCAGATAAGCATACAATGAAAATTGCATGGAGTTTCTGACTAGGGGGATGGAAAAGTCGAATACAACAGAGAGGTAAATTGCAAATGCACTTCTCTGTTCATTAACGGACCTATCTCTTTAGCATAAGCCCAGCATATATTGACAAGCAAAAAGGCATTTATTGAAGCTATAAGCTGAAACTGATGCAAAAGCAGAAAGCTAGTGTTTATCTGAAGTTCAGAAGACTGAATTCTGATTTCTAATGGTTGTTAGTGAGTAAGTATATAAATCTGGACTGATTCCACCTAAGCAAATGCAGTTACTCTGGACTTAAAATGTTGGAATACTTCAAAAGAAAACTTTTAGCAATAATATGTACTGCAGGAACTGGCAAACATCCATTCATAGTTTTTTTATATCTAACAAGACTTGTAAAAAAAAAAAAAAAAAAGTGAAAAGTGTCTTAGCACATACATTGTGTAACTTGGTGAAATGATATATTTTCCTATCTACTATTGTTAATATAAAAATGATATCAATTTCTCCTTTAATCTTAATAAGTCATGTGAGATTTTTTGCTACTCTTTTGCATAGGTACACCTTAAAAAAAAATCTAGTTGTGTAAAATTGAACCTGCCAATTATTTCTGAGAAAGTTAACACAAGAGACGTGTTTGTAAATGTTATGAATGGTACTCAATGAAAACTTTGTTTGATTTCACTTATGTTTAGTATAATTTGTTCTGCTCTAGGGCATCCTGAGAATAGGAGATTGTACGCAAATGAATACTGAGTGAAGCAAAGATCATTAAGAGAGGAACTGGGGGGGAACCACACATGCTGGACACAATTATGTGTGTGTGTTATATTATGCTATCTTGGACACATCAGCACTGACTGCTTTGTTCCTAAGAATGACCTTTGATCAAGAGAGACTGCATGTGTCTTTGGTCATTCCCACATCCTAGGCTACTGTAGATGAAGGGAATTTCTGTGGTGTCTTAACTATAATCTCACTGGGAGCTGCCTCATTGTGTGCAAACACTCTGGTAGATGTCTGCCTTGTTGGGAGTTTACAATTGGAGGAAAGGATGGTGGCATTACCTCAAGCATACTAGGCATTGTGCCAGTGTAACTGAGCAGATGGTGACCTGTGGGTCATGGGACTATATTTCTGAGATAGATGGGAAAGGAAATTCTACAGTTTGCAGACCAGATGGAGAGTTCTCACAGAGCTGGCTAGAAGGAGGGTATCCACACGTATGTGTGTGTAAGAGAATGTCAAAGCCAAGGAAACTAGCAAGTGGATATTATTAAATGTAGGAAGAAAAACCTAGCAATGGCAGTTACACAAGAGAGCGTCAAGTAATAAAGGTGTTTTACGTGGCTGTTAAATACAACATTCACAAGTTTCCCCGCTACTTTGCTCTTGTTTTCATTACATAGCATTTGATTTACTCCTATATAAAATGTCTATAATTAAAACCAAAACGAAACAAAAACTATTGCTTTTATTCAGAAAGATAAGTGATTTACTTTCTCTGTAGTATTCACTTTATCCAGATTTTTCTTTCAAAGTGGGGTATGTTTCCCAATAAATGGCTTTTTTTTATATATATATAAAGACAGCACCATGTGCAGATTTTCTTTGCCTAAAAAGATATTCTCTGTCTGCCAGAATTTACTTCTTTCTCCTATTATTATTTCTTTAAGGCTCTTTGAGGCACTTAGTTGTGTTGCTTGAAGGATGCATGCAAAGCAAAACAGATATTCCTCAGGCAGTAAAGAGAGCTCTGGCTGCCAAGTGTCAACAATCATGTAGATTTAATTTGCAGGTTATTTAGATGTTGAAAAAAATGCTGCTATATTTGCCTGAAAATGTAGGCAATATTCTATCTGAGAAACACTAGCAAGTGCCTGACAGATTTTGTGTGTCATGAAATAATATATGCACTGCTAAAATAAGGAAGAGAGGTTTTTCTCTGAGAAATTTCCTTTCATTCTGTTTTAATGAATCCATGTGCCAGTACATAATCCATAATCCATTCCAGGAAGGAAAATTCAGTTGTAGGGTCTCTTTCTCAGGATGGCAATTACAAGCAAATCAATAAAAAGAACCTCCTCCTGGTCTCTCTGCAGCAATTGTGGCTACAGGAAAGGGCAGTTATTGTGCATTGTTCAGAAGGAAAAATTTAAGACTTGAGCTCTTTTTGCTTTCCACCTTAAATATAACTTACAAAGAAAACCGTTCAAGAGAAGCCCAAGCAACCTTTTAAAGAACGAAGAGCATAAAAGTAACAAATACCCCTAGAAACATAAACTATAGGATCAGACCATAATATTCCGGTTGCTGTTATATTTCATCTTCAATTGAAACAAGTGGCATAAGTGCAAATAGCATTAACTGTGCCATCAAGTAAGTAAAAACTATATAAAATAAAGGAATAGCAGAACTGGTATTTCCAGGGGGAGTTACTAAAGATACTGTCTAGAGATTTTTGTTTCCTTCAATTTCCTTGAAGGCTAATATTCACTCAGAATTGGATATATTAGCAGCTGTTGTTTGAAAACTTAAATTAACAGTAGTTTTCCATCACTGTTTTCCTTTTTCTCCTAAATTTTAATGGTATCTAACCATATCCCTCGAAGATGACTGCACCAGAGGGTGATTGATGCAGACACCCTTTAAACTCAACAGAGTGGTTAAAACCTTTGCAGACAGTTGTAGAATGGGAGTCATCTCCATTGGGCTTTGTTTGTACTGTGGAAAGTCAAGAAAAGGTGAAGGGAAATTGGTGTTGCTCCTTCCAAGTGAGTGCTTTAAATATTTGGCAAGTGGTAGAAGGAGCTGATGCTGCCTTTTCAAAGCCAAGCTCTGAGCAAGATTTCACCCAGTAGTCACATCCTTAAACCTGGACACCTCTGGACTAGTCTACCTGAGTATGTGGCCAGGGGGTAGATGCCCACCTCTGGGACAGAATCAGGGCATAGTGACATAATTTTAGGCTTGTAGGTGACGTTTATGGGTAGAAACCGGTATCTAGGTAGTTAAGTTCCTCTGAGGTAAGAAAACACATTACTGTTTGGGACTGAGATGCTTAAAGAGGTGTTAGGTTCCCATCTCTTTGTGCCTGTCTCTCTAATCCCAAGGCCCCAAGCAGTGAAGCACATGCCTAACTTTTAAGCACGAGTGGTCTCGCTAACTTAAATGGGACTACTCATGTACTTATAAGTTAGACATATGTTAAACTGCTTGGTTGAACTGGGGCCCAGATTTCTGCTTTTATGGAAAACTCACATGTGCAAACAGTAATAGCATAATTAATCTCTTTTCATGAAGTGTTGGTTTTATTAATTTTACTTAGGACTTATTGTGCATAGTACTTTTCATCTTCAAGGCCTTTTACCAACATTAGCACGGGGGTTTAAATTGGGTGTATGGTTGTGGGAATTGCACAGTCTTATATCTGACTTTGCAATTCCGTACCTCCACGTTCTTGGCAGGAGGCTCCTGCCATGCAGCTGGGTTGGCTGAACCAGGAACTTTGGCTCTGTCTCCACTTAGCACCTTGGCAAATTATCTCCCAGGTGGAATTCTGAAGGCTGTAAGTGGTTTCAAAGCTTCTTCCAGATCCAGATTTTCAAGCTAATGAATTCATTCACCACTGAGTGAAGCAGAGGTGGTGACATAGGCTGCATTTTGCATGTTTGGCTCTTATCCCTTCCTTCTCTTCACCGCAAGCTACTCAGAAACAGGAGAACCAGAAATGCATATTGGCCAAAATTTCATTTAAGATACAGGCATAATTCTCACTGGCTTCAGAAACAGTTGACATACAGGCTCAGATCTCAGGTCTGCCTCTATATTAATTCATCACAGCGTTTATTCCAATGTGTAGGATCTCAGCATCTGATGATGGAGGGCCCATTCTGAGCGTGTTTTTGAGGCACAAGAATCATTTGGGGATACAGTGAATAATTATGGTTGATTTAGTTGGTAATGCTGCCATGCGTGGTACTTTACCATATGAAAGGCCTCAATGGCAGAGACTCCTGAGTTTTCTTCAAGAACCAGCAGAAGCCCCATTGTCCTACAGTTTGGTTGACTTGCTTGCTTAGAGTGGGGTTTCTTGTTCCATATATATCACTGGGTGCAAGCCTTGTTATCAGTGTGCCCTTGGTTAAATTTTCTCTCTGTGAATCGGTAGTAGCAGCTTCAGTAGGAAATTCTAGTGTTTGGGTGTTGTGTTGTTTTGTTTTGTTTTCAGGAAGAAAATTTCCTTAAATGATATTTGTTCAGTGTTTTCAGCAAAAGAGCTCCTCCTACTGTTGCAATTTCCTTCTCAAAAGCAGATGATCAAGATATTTACTTCTGTTCCTTTCATAGTAAAAATTCACATTAGCTCATGTTGCAGAAGAGGAATTACTGTCTTATTCTATTTTTCTGTTTTTGAATGGGCTGAAGATAAGTTGCATTTTACACATTGTGAGCCTTTTTTCTGTGGGTGGCTCTATAAAAATACTTGGGTAGGTTGCTGACTTTGATACTGGTCTGCTTACTGAGTAGCGTATTTATTGATGGCTCCCTGGGAAGATACGGGGCTAAGGTGAAATATGGGGAAAACACAGTTTTCTGCCCAGCAGCCTTCATAGCCAGAAGTGCTGACACTGTCCAGCACTGATTTTTCCCTTCACCTTTCCTGGAGATAAATGGGATGTTCAACTAGTGCAGTGATCAAGCCAATAAAATGCATTAAATGACTCAAAATGTCATATGAGGTAAGGGAATAATTAGAATGCTGTGTTTATGAACAGGATGATCCTGTAAAAAGATGAACTCTAGGTTATAGGAGGTCTTGGATTTAATGGTGTGCTAGTGTTCATCACTAATGTGTGTGCCGCTGTGCTACGCTTAAGCAATATACATGGGAACTCCTGAAAGATGCTCTCCACATAACTAATAAGCCACTACAAATCTCGTAAAGGATCACAACCTTTAAATAAAAGTATTGCCTCATTAGGAATATCAGAAAATAGTGTCTGAATAGAGATGAAAATAGAGCTTGTGACTTAACAGTTGAAATGCAAATCTAATTAGTTTGGCATTTTAAAGTGTTAACAGGGAGCCATAAAAAAGATGGATTTGAACGAAGAAATTTGTTGTAAAGAAAATACTGGATAGTGACAAAAGTCCAGTTTATTAACACTCCATGATGTGGAAACAATGAAAAGGGCATTAATTACTTTACTAGTACCTACTTTGCACCATTGCTCAAAGTAATTGGTTTATTGACCTCTTTGTAAACCTAAATAGTTCTAAAAAAATGATCTCAGTGCTAAAAATAATTTCTGTGGAGGAATGTAGGTCTATTCATTCTGTCATATATTATTTTGAATATAAGCGATGCATTGCTTCAGACATGTCTGACTCTATGTGCAGGGAAGGATTTCTGCACATTCTGTGTCCTAGAGCCATGTCTGCAGGCGTTATTTTTCAATCAGTGCTAGTGGTTTTATTGTATTTATGTATTTAAGAACCAATTATAAGAAGATATATATTTGGTATGCTCTTCTATTCTCATTTGAATTCCAATTATCTTTATCTGTATACTCTTAATAATTAATCCCTGGAAAGAAGTTCTCCATTTATATATTTTATAAAAACTCCCCTTGGTACTTCCAGACCTCTGCAAGGTAGTACGTGCAGCACTTTGAAAATACATGTTGGCTGTAATTCATTTTGTTTGACAATTGTTCCTTTTTGTAAACGGTGTGACTCTTTCACACTTAGGCTATATATAGGTATAGATTATAGAATGTTTTTTTACTCCATACCATTTATGAATGAATATTTTGAAAATATGGACACACAAAACAAAATTAAATGTCACCAAGAGACAGATGTATGGAATTGAGTGGAATAACTTCAGATTAAAATTTGGGGTATGCAAAATTGGTGGTTTTTTCTCTTGGGGAAAAAAAGCAGGTATAAGATTTTTAGAATGTCACTGTTTTGCTTGAGAAAGAGCTGAACAAAAATGTTTCAGCTTATTTACATCGACAAATTATATCAGCCTTGAACTACTGAAATGTTTCATGGAAGCTGATGTCAGGTACTACTCACCCATATATATGTTGCCTAGCTCCCAGGAGTTTTCTGAGTCACTGAGTTGTGTGATTGTTGTAGTATCCTATTGTTTTCGTACTTCTTATGTTAATTAACAATTTATGGCTGATGAAGACTTTTTTTTTTAAATACTAAATTCACTGTAAGAATCTTGTGTATTTCCACTGTTGCAATAATGGACAAGCACGTGAACTTAAATCACTATTTATTTTGGGTATGAGTCAATATGGGCCCAAAAGACAGATGATAAATAGCAAACAAGTCATTTTGGCTTCTGTTTTGTTTGGAATACATTAAGGACAGAAAAGTTCTTCATTAACATCTGGAAGTAGGTTCAACCTCTGTGAAAGTCAATGTAATTGCAGTAGGCAAGTGGTGGAGGAATGCCTGGTCAGTGTGTCCAAAGGGGAAGACAGCTGATACAATGCAGTGTGTAACATTGCTGTAGGCAGGGGTACAGTTAAATCTACAAAGTTAGTGAAATTTGGCTTACTGAAACTTTCAGCTACAGCTGGAGAGCTACAACTGTAGTTCTCAGAATATTATTTTTTCTGGAATATCTTGCACTCAGAATTGGACTTTTTATTCATGGTGTTTTAAACATATTTCAGCAAAGATCATAATTAAGTCTCTATCAAGTAAGTCTATTCATGTGCTTAGATATCTTCCCAAATCATTTTCCCTTCATTCAAGAAGCTTTCAGTTATCTTTCTCTCCCTGTTTACCTGCTGTTTGTTTTTTGTGACTGGACATTGGACTCCCACTTCATGTGTGGATGGGACCATATCATTTCACAGAATGTCACAAGCTGGAAGGATCCTGCAAGGATCTCCAGCTTCCTTCCCTCTCTTCTTCCATGTCATTTGATAGCCATTCTTCCTGTGTACCTGAGCAGGGAGACTCTTGCCTTCAGGCATCTGCCTGCATTTTCTGCCTTACAGTACCTGTATAGAGCAATGCCGTAACTTTATCATGAGAAATATGAGTGACCCTCACTTCAGTCAAAGCTTAAAATGTTTAGCTTGTTAGTTGCCTTATTATAATAAATAATCTGTAAATGTGACAGAAGTCCAGTTAAAAGATGGAGTTGATAAGGCTGAAGGATCTCGATTTGCTAGATTTGGAGGATGTTTTCATGTCCCATTTTATCTAATTCATCAGAAGGTACTTGGTGATTCAGGTCTCTTGGGGTGTATCTGCTGAATAGCATCCCACTGTGTTACTTAGATATAGTAAATAAATAGTTTGGTATAAATCTGTAGTACATGAGGTGTGTAATGGGAGAGAATTGTCTGCTTATGTACTTGGAAAGTTACAAGGGAAAAATGTTTTCTTGTATTATTTGATGAGAGGAGTAGGAGAAGCTGCCTGTTTATATTTGCTTGGAGGGGAGGGGAGGTTGCTTAGTTGTTTAAATATTATAAATGTTAGATGGAAACTGTTATCAGTCTTTCTTCACTCCTTTGTGTGTGTGTGTGTGTGGTGGTGGGGGAATAGTCAAAGCTGTTTCAGAGCTAGAATAGCTTTTTTTGGATGTGTAATCTTCAGTCTTTGTGATAGTAGGTGTTAATTTCCATAAGCCTTGTCTTCTGGCTTCTGTCATCAGGGCACTTTAGAATAGAAACAATGCATTTTGTTTTGTATTCAGACCAAACTTTTGGGTAAACTATTTAGATATGATCTTCACATATTCTTTCTTAAAGGGTAGAGAGAGGACTTCATGCAGGAATGTTGCTCTTAACGCAAGTAAATGGGTGTCATGTTTCAGAGGAGCTAAGCACTACATTTTCCTGTTGAGTATTCCTCCAGAAATATTCACACATTGCATTTTATTGCCATTGGAAGGTAAGCTATTCTTGCACAGTATTAAAAAATAAAAATTGCTTTCAGGGGTTTGTGTTTTTTTTAAAAGTAATAGAGGTAGGTGCAGAATTTCCACCATCTGTGCAAAGGATGCATTGAGTCAAGGTTTTTTTAAGTACTTCCAACTCTTCAAATTGGCATCGCAGCATCAGAGCATGACCAGTGTTTCTCCCCCATATTTCTGGTGAAAGTGGTGCATGTTACTGCATTAATTTTTTTTTATTTTTTTTTCTCTTCATTTAGCTCAGCTGGTTTTTGGAGGCAGCCTTTTCTGTGCAGAAATTTTTAGAGCATAATAAAGCTTTCATTCATAAAAGGGGAACCTCATGTTTACTTTTTTTTTTTTGGCAGAATTCACCAGTTGCCCACCAGAAAATCTAACATAAAAGCAGACACGTACAGATGAAGTACTTACGTATACCCAGTGTGTGACTGGGTTCCTGGGGAAATTGGTCATATCATGAATTTAGGTAGTTGGCTTCAGTTTGGACCATGTCGTAAGGAAGTAAAAGTCTCTCCCATGCAATGCTGACAAGTGATGTATGTGATGTTAATCTGGGTTGCGAGGTGACAGGTGCTTATGCACCACTGCTTCCCAAGTCATTTGGTAGAGAAGCCGTGGGCAAAATACACATAGAAACTGGCCTACATTTCCTTTAAAATGTGTTCCTGAAAAACAATAAGAGGACAAAGAATGAATGAATTAAATAAACAACAGAATTCCTGTTCTTATTTTTGCAGAAGAAATAGGGCTTGCTTTTTTTAGTGCTGTGAATCAACACCTGTTTCAAACATATCACCACTGAAGAATGGAAGACTACTCAGTCGTCTTCAAAGGAGATACACCTAACTATAAATAAATAGATCCAATTCCTAGCCCTGGGGATGTTTGAAATCTCAACTTGAACTTTGCAGATCTCAGTGTTTACATAAGATCCAGAATTTTGAAGTGTTTGCAATCCAGACACATATCCTACTGTTAATTTTTGGATATGCACAAGCTTGGGTTTATCGGCATCAGTTCAGAGGGTAGTCAGGTCATCTTTAATTGTACATGCAGACAAAAAGCAAAACATATTTGAACAAACAAGTTGAATCTGTTTTTTTCATACCTATTAAAATACAGTGTGTAGGAAATAGCCACTAAAAAGGCAGTTGACCGTTCAAAAATTTAAAGAAAGAAAAAGGTATTGCTCTGCACATCTCATTGGAAGAGAGATTCCTCTCTGTCATATTCTTCAGTATTTTTCTTTCTTTATTCACTCTAAAAACTACCATCTATTGATCCTGCTGACTTGTACTGCCTGCCTGGCGTGGTTCCCTGGACCCTTTGGCTGCTGTGGCTCTGAGAAACCTTCACGGTATTTCAGTCCGAGTGTTACATCCATTAGGGAGCACAGCACATCACCTCCTCACACTGAACCATTGGTTTCATAACCTCTTTTCAAGAGATTTGAGGAGCCAACAAAGAGAAGAATTTTTTCTCCATTAATGAGTTTAGAGGTAGTTAAGCTTGTTATGAAGACTTTTAGATGATTTTGTAAATAGTAAGGCTTTAAAACAAAAAGGTCTACAAAGCTGTTCTAGATTCCATCCAACAAAGAGATTGTATCATTCAAAACGTTAATGTTTTTTGTCTCTTCTTCTTCATTTTGGTCAAGCAGTCCCATATAAGTCATCTCAGTGCAGCCATTATTTATAGCTAATAATCTTCTTTAGCTGCCAAACCGAAACTAGATCTCCTTCACTCTCGAGCTGAAAGCGCTTTTCTTTCTACAATGTGCTGGAAATGAGCCAATTTACCGGTTCCATTAACTTAATGAGGTCTGACAGCCTGCAGCAAATTTTCTCATAATCTCTCCTGGATTTAAATTTGGTGCTGCATAAACAACGGAGTATGACCAAGTAGTTGCTTTTTAACTCTATGTATTCTAAGCAAAATTCTTTACTCATCTTAACTACAAGGACAATTTGAGTCTTTCTTTTTCACAGGCAGTATTTTCATCATGCCATCATTATTGCATTTACTGATTAATTTACTTTTTAATCTTAAAAATAATCTGAATGCCAGATTTGTGTTGACCTGTTAAATGTCAGTATTAAAGCTTCAAGTGATTTAAATGCAAGTGATTTCAAGTGTAGTACTGTTGGTGGTGGAAGAGGGATGGTATTTATTTATTTTTATAATACACCTGAATGGTTATATGAGCTGTGAGGTTATGTCATGATTTTCACAGACTAATAAATAATCACTCTTATAAGGTCAACAGTAGTTTTAACGCAAGGTTAATCCTTAGCTTCTGTTTCCTAATACTTCCAATGATTACTGTTCATAAAGGCTGTAGTATGTTACCAAATTCACAAGAAACACAATTGCTTGGCAAATTAAGTAGGACGAAAGCAAAATCTTGCTTTCTCTTGCTTGAATTCCACTTTCCTAGCAGTGACAGTGATATGCTGAAGGCAACTGATGGCAAAGCTGAAAAAGCAGGATTGTTACTCATTGCAAGAATAGTGCGTTCTTATTTACTAGTGCATCAGATTGCTGCAATACTGAAAAAACATTTTAAATTTAACAGTGTGGCATTGTGGTAGAAAATTACTAGCAACATACTCCACTTTGAAAATGAGCTTAGAACAAAGGTTTGACCTGACTATAAAGTTACCAGTGGTGTTTGGCTTCACTGTGTTAAAGCCTCCTTTGTAAAGGTTTTACTTACACCAGCACTGCCTGAGAAGCTGTACGTTTTATCTTGAAGTGTTTTGGACACTACAAGACCCCACTACTTTGGGTAGAAGGTATATTGAAGGAATCTTAAGTATGAAAGTAGGTGACAAAGCACCTCAGGCAGAAGTATACTATCTCATACTGCCTCTTCACTTGGAGAGACTTCATGCATGGACTTGGTGTATTTTGCATATTATCACTATATTTGTAAGTATTAGCATCACAATATAAATAGTCTCAGGCTGAGTATTTGCACATCAACAATTAATTATAATGAAATAGGTGGGATGATTTCAAATCTACTCAGATTGGGTGTGCTTTAGAGGGTTTGGGTTGTGGAGGAGTGTTTCTGATCCAAGCAGAGTGGTTAGTCCACAGTCCTTCCGTTAACACGAGTTCTGCAAACATTTAATCTGTAATACCCACAATTTTCCCCAGAACAATCTTTCAGTAAGCTGTTTACAAGAGTGCAAAAAAAAAATAAAATGCGTTAGGTTTCCTCCATGCAAAATCTTACAGGATTCTGTAGCTCATATGGGTATTGCCCACAGTGTCAGTGGAAGTATTCATAATGACAAGAGATGAGGAAAAGGCTGAGGTAGTTAATCCCTTCTTTGCCTCAATCTTTAGTAGTAAAACCAGTTGTTCTCTGGGTACGCAGCCCCCTGAGCTGGTAGGTAGGGACAGGGAGCAGAATGGAGCCCTCATAATCCAAGAGGAAATGATTAGTGACTTGCTGCACCACTTAGATGTACCCAGGTCAGATGGGATCCACCTGAGGGTGCTGAGGGAGCTGGCAGAAGTGCTCACCAAGCTGACTAAGCTGCTTTATGTGATGCCCATCTATAAGAAGGGCCAGAAGGAGAACCAGGGAACTACAGGCCTGTCGGTCTGACCTTGGTGCCAGGGAAGCTCGTGGAGCAGATTATCTAGAGTGCCATCACAAGGCACTTACAGGACAACCACGTAATCGGACCCAGTCAGCATGGGCTTATGAAAGGCAGGTCGTGCTTGATGAAACTGATCTCCTTCTATGACAAGGTGACATGCTCAGTGGGTGAGGGAAAGGCTGTGGATGTCCACCTAGGCTTAGTAAAGCTTTTGACACCATTTCCTACAGTATTCTCCTGGAGAAACTGACTGCTCATGGCTTGGATGGGTGTGCGCTTTGTTGGGTTAAAAACTGCTTGGGTGGCTAGGCCCAAAGAGTTGTGGTGAATGGAGTTAAATCCAGCTGGAGGCCAGTCACTAGTGGGGTCCCCCAGGGACACTGGGGCTATTTAGTCTAGAGAAAAGGAGGTTTGGGGAAAACCTTTTTGTTTTCTACAATTACCTTAAAGGGGGTTGTAGCAGGGTGGGGGTTGGTCTCTTCTCCCAAGCAACAAGTGATAGGACAGTAGGGAATGGCCTCAAGTTGTACCAGGGGAGGTGTAGATTGGATATTAGGAAAAACTTCTTCACTGAAGGGGTTGTGAGGCGTTGGAACAGACTGCCCAAGGAAGTAGTGGAGTCACCTTCCCTGGAGGTCTTCAAAAGACATATAGATGTGGTGCTTAGGGACATGGTTTTGTGGTAGGCTTGGCAGTGCTAGGTTAACAGTTGGACTTGATAATCTTTGAGGTCTTTTCCAGCCTAAATGATTCTATGGTTCTCTGTATTCACAGCAAAATAATTACAACTGCATGATTAGGATCTGTTTAGTTAAATTAGAATTACTTTCATTTCTGACTTCTGGAGAGACTCTCATTTAAATGCATCAAGCTTTCGTGCATGCAACTCAGTGGGAAATGTGAATGACATTTAGGTAACAATGCAGACCAAAGTAGCAGAAGCTAAAAATTCAACACAGCATGATATGGAATGAGCCATGTTTAAATGGAGAGAGCAGTGAAGTCACCTGTATGCAACCTCTAGCTTTAATCCCGTTTCTTCTCAATTTTTCTCAGCTATGCATTTTTCTCTAAATCTCTATTGCTAAAGGGTGGTTTGGGACCTGTTTTTCTGTCTTTAACATAGGTCAACTCCCATGCCTATTTATGGCAAATCTTACCATGTCTATTTTGGGTCATTTTACTGGTTTGAGTCCCAGCTCGTAAAGACAACTGATTTGTAGTTTCACACGAAGAAGTAATTGAAAGAAAAGGCTGAGTGCCCCTAATGCTTTGAATAGTGGAAACTTTTTTTTTTTTTTTAAGACAGAAATAAATCCCATTGTTTTGAGCCCCCTATGTGTCTGATTCCTGCATGCTGACAGTATGGTAGTTCACAAAAGTTTGCAATTTCATGTTCTTCAGTCTTCCCAACATTTTTTTTCTCTCAGTATGCTTATTCTTGAGTTCCTTGAATATACACAGTTGAGTGTAATGTCAGTTTGTGTATCTTGTTGCTGTTGTTGTGATGCTTTATGCTCCGTTAAGCAAAAATGCATGACACTGTCTCAGGAAAGGATGATTTAGGTGTGTGGAGGGGTATGCAGGGGTTTTGCGTCCTGTTGAACCCTTGAACCAGTCTTGTAGCAAGGCTGGGTGTTTCTTGGTGTGTTTCTGAAAATATTTTGTCAGGTTATTCATCCATATTAGCTCCGTTGAATACAAGTTGTTTGAAGTGAAATATTTAAAAAAAAAAAAAAAAGTTTTTCAGGTCATACACCCTCGAGGCAGGCAGGTACTGTGAAGTCTGCATGTACATTGACATAGTAAGAGCATGTAGCTGAACAGTTTCACCTATATACCAGTCAACTCTGCTTTGGACTAATGAGCTTAGAGTATATAATTCATTTCTTTTTAACATCAGTGAGCCTAGTGAGGCTGTGTCCCTACAAATGGCCCTGTTTTTATGGAAACAAAGTCATTTTCAGAAAATGCTTTTATTTCTTGCGTGAAACAGCAAATTTAAAGGGAAATTTGAAGAATGGCAAAGCTTAGTTAAGAAAACTACATTAAATGCAAAAGGCAAGCAATAGAATTGTTAATAGGAGACAAAATTAGCAGCTGTAGAAAAATCTATGTTAACTATCTTTAATAAAGTTATTGCATTCATGTTTTGTCACTGTACTTTAACTGATAACACAAGTGTTGCTATTCATGGGTACAGGAACAATAGGAGAGTTGGAGAATGGGAAAATCCATGTTGTGAGAGCAGGTTCAGTGGTGTGCTTGGCTTGTGCACTTTGGCTGTAAGCATACCTAAGGTCTTTCTTCTCTGCACACCACCACTTAATCTTTTGGTCTTCACCGAATAAAAGGCTCATGAAGTGCCTTTATAAGCAGAGATGCCTGGGTATTTAATGGCTGAATATTGTATATACCTGATCATAAACTGGGAATTGCCTGTTATATGTTTGTGCAAGTATGTGTGTACAATGTTTTCATTGTACTTAACACTAAAATATTTTATTGGTAGGAAATATAGGACTAGAAAAATATTAGTTCACCAGTATGCATCTCTCCTTTTTTTTTTCTCCATGCTCTTGTTCTTTACTGATGTTTCAAAATAAATAAGTAAATTAAAAATTAAAAAAAAAAAAGGGGAAGTGTTCAGATAATTTTGAATTTTGTGGGACTCAACTTTTGGCTTTGCCACAGGCTCCCTGTGTAACCTCAGATAAAATGCATTATATACTACGTTTTGACAGGGGTCTGGAAAAATGTTTATGTGAAACAAGAAAGTATTCGATTTCTTATGTTTGCTCAAATAAGAGATTTCAATAAAGATCTATCAAATGAGTCAGGCAGAACTTCTAATGAACACCTAATTTTTGAGGGTTTCATAATGAGATGAGATTACCTTTACCAGCGTCTCTGAGTATCTCTAAGAAATCTCACTTTGACTTTTCAGAGACAGCCTCTGCAGATGTTCAGGCAGCCATTCAGGTGTCTAAAGATAATAGAAGAAATTCCAACCCACTGAGATCGATAGCAGAACTTTTATTGACTTCAGTAGGCCAAGATTTTACCCTGTCACAGATCTGTGCTAATCCTTATAAGAGAACAGCTCTCCTACAAGTGTTAAAGATGAGAAATAATTTAAAAGCATATCCTTTTGTACTGCCTCTCTGCTTTTTATGTTCTCTTCAAGATCTAGTGTGAATGCATGATTGAACACTTGTCTTTTTTTTTTTTTTACGGAAAGGTGTTTATTCATTTGATGTTTCCCAAATAAGGATTGAAGTACTGGCATCGCCAGCATGTGTTGTGATTTTTCCTCTGTAAATATAGATACTACCATGCTGGATACCTTTCTTGAGCTTCCAAGGAGTGGTCAAGCTTCTTTAAGCACATTTTTTTTTGATAACAGAAATCATTGCCATTGTAATTAAAGTCGTGAGAAAAAAAGAGTGGATGTTCTTGTTAAATTCAGAAAAGATAAAAAAAAAAAAGTATTTTCAGGTTAAAAGTTCTCATGTTCAATCTTCATTGCTAATTATCTACTTAGGTGAGGCTACATTACAAAACCCAAATAACTATATGTTATTATATAATCCACATTTTAATTTAAGGCTGTCATAGTTACAGAGCAGCACATATGAGTAACACATAAGAGTGCAGGTTTTTTGTTCTGGTGGGTTCATGTCATTAATTTTAGGTATCTCACTTAGATTCTCTGAATTACCTGAGCTGGAAAAGCCAGCTGCCCTCTGCTGACTGGAGAGGACACGTGGACTTCTGTCTTCTGGGCCTTTGAGCTAGATGTCTACCTGGTTTGTTTTTAGGTGGAAAATCACTTAGAAGTTTCTACATTGCTCCTGTATATAAAATCATTGCAAAGAGCAACTAACTTGAAAGGGCCTGACCTTACATGCAGTATACAGCCTTCCCGCCATTTTGTATTCCATTTCTTTTTCCCCTCAAAACAACTGCTTTACTGTTCTCCTTAGCTGAAAAAACGTGAACTAAACCTGTAGCTCAATAGAAGCACTCCAGCAGTAATCAATCAAGCAAAGGTGTATATATATATATATATATATATATACACAAATGCAAACACCCACTCGCATAGGGGAAGAAAATAAAGCTAATTTGCTGTTAAAACTGTGAGGATTGTGGTACCGATGATCATTTGTGTGGTGCACCTTTTAACATGAAAGGAAATGAGATTCCATTTTTATCTAGAAATTCATATTTATGAAATTCAAAATAGTAACTAAACATTTCTTTTGAAAACTAAGCAGTTTATTTTAGCCTCACTAGTTATACTTAGTTCTGTAAGTCAGAAAGGTTAAGGGAATGTCCAAATATAGTTTGGATACAGTTTAATTTGTGCTGCAGCTATAATTATTTAAGAAATGCCCGCTATTGTAATCGAAGGTGAACTTTTACAGTGCTTTTCTTTAATATTTTAAAGCACAGGAATGAAAATAAGCTTTGAGACAGCTCTTAGTACTCTGGAAAGCAGTCTCCAGCCCATTTGCACTTTAATTTTATCTGAACGTGAACCTTGAGCTGCAAGAATTCTTAATGACCCTTCAGTTGCTGGTCAGATTCAGGAAAATATTCTAAAATGAAAAATCTTTAGGTTTTTGTGGCCTTTATTTTGGGTCTGACTGCAACTAGATAATTGTCCTAATAACTTTGTGGTAATGCTTCTTAGGAAGCAGCCACTAGAGGCATCAGGACAGCCTGCTGTAGAGGATAAACCATCTCAGGGCATCATATAACGCAGAAGGAAAAATGAACTGTATTGAAAAAAAAACACAGCAATTTGGTCACCTAATTATACAAATACAAGTACTTTGTTACTCTGTTTCATCAGTATAGTGCATGCACACACACAAATACTGCTCAAAGAGAACGATATTGAAACTAGAAAACGGAGAGAAGAGCACTCTATAGTTTCTAGGCAGGGGCAGTCTAGTTACAAGACAAAAAATACAACTTATTTGGTGTATATTTTGATAGCCCATTCTAGTAAGCAATATCATCTTAGTCTTCTCAATAAAATTAATAGTGGATAAACATTCAGAGATTTGAGTAGAGATTGCATCATATAGAGTCTCTCAGATTCTTCCAGATCTCATGAGTCTTCAAAGTGGGTTGTGAAAGTGTTGTGAGAGAAGAGTTTCTGCTGATTTTTTTTTCCCCTGCTTCTAATTCAAGCTAGAGTTTCTGTGAAAATGTTTCTTATTGTGGCATTTTATCATTGGTGATTTAGGTCTTGACCCCCAAACAGAAGAAATAGTATGAAGAAAAGATAAGGAAGCCTTTCTAAATATGAAAAGTCTTTTTGTTTCTGGTTTGGTCTGATATTATGTGAAATTGATTCTGTTTGAATTAGAGACCAGAATTTTAAATGTATAAGGCAACTCTGAGGCATATGGGTGATCAGTAGGATTTGCCTCACTGTTCTGTAGCTATTTCTCTCTCTGCATCTTTAGGAACTTACTTATTATGTTTAAAAAAATCCAGCATTACTAAGAAGTGTGCTAGAGGCTGAAAGTCTCAGCTGAGGGTTTGGCTGACTGCTTCTGATCCTACCTCTCCTGCAGGTGAGACACTGGGGGCTGAGTTGTACATGTACCTTATCTTGCACCCCAAAAAAGTAAATCATCACAGTCATTTTAATGCCAAACAAGATTTCTCTCTGCTTTCCTAGGTAACATTTGCCATGTGTTTTGTGGTATGATATTAACCTTGATATCGGAATCTCCTGATTCTCAAGGCAAGTAGAACACAAAGGGTGGCAATGCTGAGCCCCCCTTGATTCCACTCCTAGTATATTCCCTTGGGTGTTGTCTATTCTGGACTGTAGTAGCTAGCTTAGTTATCACCTAAAACTGCCTAATTCCTACTGGCTGCATTGAACATATTTAAGCTGATGTTCAGCCCTCATTGAGGAAATTTTGCTTTGCAGAAATGTTGTGAATCTATGAAGTGGGCTGATAATTTTAAGAAAGCACTTGATTGTAAAACGCTTTGTAAACATCATCACATATCTGCACAGGGAGATAGGAATATTAAGCAATACATTTTTTCTGTGCAGCGGAACTTAAGTTGTAAGGTACACAGACCTGTTAACATCTAGAGTTAGGAGGAATAGTAGCTGCAGAAGAGAAAATAAATAAAATGCTGTTTTCTGTATCTAACTTAGTAGAGAATAACTTCTTTAGGCCAAAAAATACATTGTTGAGCTGCGCATGTGCTTTGGAGCCACAAACAGAAACGGAGCTCACATACCAGAGTAGTTAGTCCCAGCCAGTTTCTGTCTCCAGCATATCAGCTCGTAAAATTTCCCGTCTTTTGCAATAGTAATAACAGCATATTCTGTAACTATTAGGTTGCACAGGAAAACTCAAGTGTTTCAGGTCAAATTTTCCACACAAAAAATACAAACCCAGTTAATAAGTACACATCTAGAATTCTGCTCAATATATAAACTATATTTTCTATCTTTAAAGTTTTCTTATATGTACGATTTTTTCAGGTTTCTACTGATCCCTCAATATGCAAAGCAAGTGTGCGAGTTTAGGCACATGTTCTCCCTTCGACTTCAATAAGGCTACTCATGCATATAGTGTCATCCACCAGCTTTGGTGAGACAGGGGCTGCAGAGTGACTTTTTACATTTAGGCAGAAACTTTTGCACAGAATGCCTTTTAAAGAAGGGTTATGTAGCTAGCCGTGTTGCATACGTAATTTGGTAAATGTGATAAATGTGATTATTTATTTTAGAAACTTTCAAGCTGCAAAGTGCTTCTGCTTCGTACTCCTGCAATTTGTACATTGGGCTAAACATAGAATAGGCCCTATCGTGACCATTATTAAGGTACCTTATAAGATTTTCAAAACTGTATGTCCCAGCCTACGTAGATGGGCTGATAGACATCTTTGGAAGTCCCTTTGGTGACATCTGTAGGTGCCTGCATACAAATATGATCTTGGGTTCACAAGAGACAATGACAAGATCTGGATCTGAGCAGCTGCGGGACTAAAATGGAGCAAAAGAGGTTGTATTTGAAATTGGACTTTGGATTTAGAAAGCTGTTATGATAATAGGATGAAGGTGAGCAGTTGAGGATCTAACCCTACATTTTTCACAAAGTATGAGTTTGCTAAACGTAAGTCTTTGGTTTGAAATTATTAAAAAGAAAATAGGAGAAAAAAAACTGTGGTGACTTCTGTGGTTATTGAAATTTGCAACCATATGTTTTGATGTAGCATGTTGGTCATAAGAAAATTTTGTTAATAGCAGGGGTTCTCTCTTAATCTCTCTTTCCCCCCCAGAAATGTTTCTTTGCAAGTACAATTACATAAAACACTTTTACCAAGCTATTTCAGAAGGACTCACATTTTCTTTTAGGTTGTTTCTCTGATGGTTGTGGCACAAAACTTCAATCACGGCTGAGTTTTTTGAATGCCCCCACAACGTGTCTGGTAGCTAAGACTGAATTCATTTTCATGCTGCCTTTTTCTAACGTGCTTAGGTAGCTTCTTCATTAAAAAATTATTTAGATACCCATGTTTGCCACTTTAGAGACATTTTTCCTTTGAATTACGATCTTTCCACTTCAGTACAGAAACACTTGCCACCCTAGCTTTTCACCAAGAGACATGGGCACAAGGACAACTTCACTGAGCTGCAGCAGTACAGGGACAGAGGTTGGATCATCATGGGCAAGTATTATATATGCAGATGAGTGATGCTGCAGTAAGCTTAAAATTCTCCTTTCTCTTCTCCTTTCAACCGTCCTGTGTTGGTTGGTTTAGGGTTTCCTCTAAGATATTGCATGGGTGTAGAGATTTAACATGATGTACCATCATTCTTGATTTCAGCCCTGGCTCGTTTCTGTATTTAATCATACCATTGTGTCGTATATTTGAGCGTATTTCTGGAGGGGTGGGAACTCTGACCCTGACAAGGTATAGACTAATGCCTCTTGGCAATGCTGATATTCCAGCCTATTCTTTTCAAAAGGAAAAAAAAAAAAAGAAAAGGGAAAAAAAAAAGGCAAAAAAACAAAAAGGCTGCATCTTAGGATTCTGGTTGGAACAGGCTATGTTTGGTTTTTTTTTGGGCTAGTGAGCCATGAGAGAGGCTAAAATGGTAGGGAAGTGCTTGGGGATGTTAAAAGACAACAAATAAACCCTCTTTATGACATCTTAATGCTCTTACATATTTCTGACGAAAAACTACTGCTAATGTGTTAGTGTTAGTTCTATTGCTTGATTAAGTAGTTTATAACTTTATAGTGAGACGACAGGCTGCCAGGTACTTCTTTCCCAGTGAAATACAGCCTGACATTCAAAACCAGAGGCCTGTGTTTGCCAGGTTGCTGTATAAGGGAGATCCTAATCTCAACAAGATAAACTGCTTAAATAAAAGTTGATGAAAGAACAGTCCGAATAGAGGATTACACTCTCGCTGTTTTTACAGTGCTTTGCTTTAGGACAATTCTTTGCTTGTATCCTTGGAGAAGTCAGTCAAAGAGCTGCAGTTTTAGGTGTTCTCAGAGTTTTATTAATCATGATTTTTACCCAGCTAATTTCTGTTCAGTTCTTGCATATTCATTTTGGGCTTGGAAAGAAAATATGGGGAAAGGGTTAAGAGCATGCTTTGCTCTTCATCTGTTTTAAATCCGTAAATGTGAGCCCCTGTGCTGTTTCTAGGTTTCAGATTACTCCCTGTGATTTATAGGAAAAGGCTGTTCTCCGCAAGTTGAAATCCCATGTGTTTCTCTACCATTGTAAAACAACAAATCTTTGAGTATGCTTCCAGTTGCAAAAATTGCAGTTTTGAGCTACATTTGTAACTTTTGTTTTTGTTTTTGTTTTTTCTTTTTCGGTATGATGGCATTGACATGGGAAGTGAGGTCCCCTTGTCCTAATGCTATCCATGCAAGGTTTTACAATGCTTTTCACAGCAGCTTGCACAGACTGTAGCAACACCATTGTGTTTATAGTCTTCTATCACTCTGCTTTTGGATGATACACCCACTAAAAAGTGCAGCTGGAGGCAGACACGTATCGTTCTATATAAATTACATGCAGAGCGCCTACAGAGATGGCAGGCCAAGAGCTGTGATGACCTAGCAGTCCGTGTGCTCCCATTCACTTCATATGTCTCATGGTGTAAATCAGTGCAAAATTTGGCCTCATATTTTTCAGTTGATTTTTGTGGGAGTGAGGTATATATATATATACCTTTTTTTTTTTGAGTTGTCTCATCATGTAATCGTGATGTGGTGTGAGTTCAGAATGTAATGCTTACAAACAGCTTCACAGCAGTGACATCCATCTTCCCTTTTCCATTATGAAATGGCAGGAGAATTTACCAATCACTCCTGTGGTAAAAAAACAACATGGAAAACGTTAAGGATTTCTGAAATAGTCTTATCACTAATTTTGGTAATGTAAATATTACTAATAAAGTCAATGGCCTTTTCCTTTCAGATGTTTTTCCTGCTGTAATTCCTGTCTCTGCAACAGGAGAGCTGCTTTATTTTGTCAGTTGGAACCGTGCAATTATTTTCGTTTGCTTTGAACAGCTGAGATGCTCTCTAGGTTTAGCTACTTGGCCTTGGTAGAATAGCATGAAGCTGCAAAGGTGTATAACTGAATCTAACTTCTTGCCTATGATTTATGAAGAAAAACTTTTATTTGTCTCTACTGACCATTATTTTAGAATGCACTGTTACTGAGATGAGGAAAAAAAGTGAAGGAAGTTCTGGCTGAAGTCACAGTGTGAGGTTAAATAAGTAGCAATGCAATGTTGTTTTGACCTATAGATCGCCAGTGAACTGCATCAGTAATGGATCTAATAAAAGCCTATTTCTTTTGTCTCAAAACAAAAGGTTAAATAGGATGTTGTTGTAGTATTACCTGATGTGTCTTAATTAAGATGGGGGATACAGCATGTATTGAATTAGTAAGTTCAAGTCTTATGTAAAGTGGAAATCAATAAGCGAGACTTCTTAATGAGTCCTGATCATACTTTTAATTTTTTTTGCTACTTGTATTCTGCCTTAGACATTTTTGCATATGGGTTGTACCTGGTACTTATTCTGAGCAATGCAATTTAAGCTAAATAGAAAAGCCAGTCTCAGACTTGAGTTTGCAGTGGTCTGGCAGCTCCCTAGGATGAATACAACAAAGAGCTACCTTGTAGTGTTAACAACTTGTTGAGCATAATGAAGTAGTGTAACAGAAGCCAGTTTAATATCCAAAGGTTATTGTAAGTTTAATAGGCCAACAACAGAGAAACAAGCAACCATAGGCAATATGGTTATTTCTTTCCAGTATCACTGATTTTAGCCCTGCGGATCCTTGTATAATTCAGAGCCATGCATGACAAGCTCTGAAAAACAAAAAAACAACAGCAAAAAAAAAAACTTTTAACCAGATGCTGCAAAATACTAATATTCATGTCTTCCCTTGTGCAGTGAACTACAGCTCTATTGTCTTCTATCTTCAGCTTCTTTGGAAAAAGAGTTTAACTTGTCAGACAATGTCTGGAAGACAATGCTGTATACTATTATTTTCTTATCTGTGATCTCATTTGTGTCTAGTTACTTTTGTTTGGCTTTGAAAACATGTAAAAATAGTTGGGTTCTGCCTCAACAAGATGCAGAGAGTGAAGAGCTGACTGAAGATTTGCTGTGATTTGATAATGGGGAATTCATCAGATTAGGGAAACATAACCAATTCTGACAAAAAGTGGACTGTTTTTTATATTTGTCTTTCATTTGGAACAGGGGTATTTCTCTCCCTTTCAAAAATAGTTTTGTTTTCCTTTGTTTTTTCCATGCATTTTGTGCAACTCTTTATACCCTGTTAAAAGACATAAGTAAAAACAGAATTGCTAAAATATACAGTCAAAACTGTTTAGGATGTACAAGAAATATTATGCTTTTCTCTGATTTGAACACAAACTTTTATACTAAGGGTTATGTTCTTAGCTAGCATCATCGGTAGAACAGAAATGAACTCTCTGATGCTACATCTGTTCATCCCAGCATAGCATTAGTCCAGAAAATGTAGATATCATCTTTATTCTAGTAGCTACAGCTATTTATCTTACTTCTAGAAGTACTGTGTATTTGACCATTTCACCCAAGAGAAGTTGAACAAATTAGAGGCTGGAACTCCAAAATCCTATGCTGTTTAGCTACTCATAATCGTTTTCTGTAGCTGGAAATGAGTTTTTGTTTTGTTTGTCAGGATGTGCTGAGGAACAGAGGGACAGCTGGGGATGGGCTGGGAGGTCAGCATGCTAGAAAACCTAGCATTTAATGATGTGCTTATCTTCCTTATCCCATAGCCAGTCTTCCACTACCACATAAACACTTTGCAGAGAGCTGTTCCTGAAAATTTGGTTGCGAAATGGTTCCACCTTGAGTAACAGCAATATAGTCCTTGTGCAGCAATACAAATATTAGAGAGTTTATACTTCAGATAAGTTATGTAGGTAACCTGGTGAGACTCATGGTCCCTATCAGAAAAACAGCATCCAAAGCCATCTGTACTTTGTGCCATCTCTTGCTGATCACATGGCAGTGGTAACCTGTGTTAATTCTGGGTCAGAAAAGCAAAGCTTCTTCCCCTTTTCAGGCCTACATTTCAATATACATTTTAGAGTGCCTTGATAAGAGCATATTTTAAAGGGCCAGACTGATTAGCTGTATTTTCCAGACACACTCTGAGTCTCAAATTACCATTAATGCCTTATACAAGTCAAGTCAAGTCACTTCAGCTGGTTCTCCCCTTTCCATATTAACCCCCATCTCCCGCTTCCCCAGCACCATCTCCCAGGCCATCCCTGCAGACCTCTGGTCAGCTGCCACCACTACTCATAGTCTCCCAAAGCAGCAGAAAAGTCACAGTGCTGTGCTAAAGCCAGCGTGTGTGCCTTTCGCCTACATATCTTATGTTAAAAAAAAAAAAAAACACCACAAACACTAACACAGCCACAAATACAGTGGGAGAATACAGTATGGGGAGGAGCTTGGTAATGTTAATTCAGCTTAAGCTAATTACCCTGGGGCTATGTTCACATTCAGTAAACAATAACCAAAATGTTTACTGCTTGAAAGTTCACCAGGAGAGTGGATTTGACATTACTTTTACGCAGTATTCTTGCAGAGCAATTTATGATTTTATTGTCACTCAGAGTCCAATGGAAAGTCAGCCTCCGCATTCCCCTAGGTAGGAAACAGCAGTTATATTAGGGAATGCGCAGTTAAGTCAAAGCAGCTCATATTTTTAAAATTCACCACTTCAAATAGCCTATTCTGTATAAATTGTTAATGCAAAAATCCTTATAGAAGTTGTTTGCTGCTGACTTCGAAATATTCAGTGCAGATAAAGTCATATCTGTTCAGGTGCAACTGGCAAACATGAGTGAGAGTTAAGTAGGCATCGATCTTTCATAACTAGATAACTTGTTCACCTGTAATTACTAGAATGCCTTTTCCTATAAGACCAAAGAAGTTTGAAAAATGTATTGTTCCTGCTATTTGTGATTCTCCTTTTTTCTTTTTTTTCCTACCCTGAACATAGTATCTATTATTTCAGCATCCTTTTTGCATTTAAACCTGTGAAGACCCTGGAGAGTGAGCACTAGGGAGATAGCTGCATTCATTTCATTTGTGTTGTTAGTCATTTCTAATTTTGCTTTCTCAAATAGATGGGAAAACTAGAGGGCAAAGCCTAGTAAAAAATGTTTGTCCATTGAAAATAAACACATTCATACATTTGAAAATTTCTGGGAGCATTTATATCAACATTAAGTTTGGCTGAAGCCCATTTAATAAAGCTTTGCTTTTGTAACTGGTTTACTCTTCAAGTCTTGTCGTACTTTTCTGACACTTTGGGGCAGCTTTTACTAGTTTGTCCTTAAGGTGATTTTTGTGAATTGCTTATGGGTGAGGGTATTTTTTGAGAGCCCCTGGTAAACACGTAATGATGGCTGCAAAAGTACATCAGAAGTAAGCAGCAGTTGCCAAGCTCTAGCACCAAAAGCAAGAAGTTCGGTAGCTCACATTATTTGAAAGAAGCAGTGATCCTGATTTTGTTCCTGGGTACAGTGTGCAAGCACTTCCTATTACAGGACACACAGCCATGCAATCTAATCCATCCCAACTCATCACATGTAAAATGTTGTCCAATAACAGAGGCTTCCATCAAGCGTAATGTGTAAGGAATGACCGAATGTGTGAAAAGACGAGAATAACCTTGAGCCACAGCAAATTCTATACCAAAAGCCCCTAGAGGGCTAACGATGAAAGATTTCATTAGACTTAAATGCACTAATGAAATGGCTTAATGTAGTTACTCTGAATCTCTTCCACCAGATTTTGTTACAAGGACAGATTTTCAGTGCCTGAATGGAAAAAATATTTCAGTTCTCATGCACAACATATTATTAAAATCTGATGTGTTAAAGATAAAGTTCAAGTCTAAATAAAGATTAGTGCCAAAAACTTCAGGCCAATCAACTGCAGCCTTCGTTCTTAATACTTTAGCTCTGTCTTAAGTCTGAAATTTAAGAAGACTGCAGAGAATTTAAATATGTTTGAAAACTGAGCTTGACTTCAAATCAGTGTTAGGTTTACTGAGAAGAGGGTATTTTGTAAAGGATATTGTAACTCAGTGACTTTCTCCTACTGAGTTTTCCTTCTGGTTAAACTCATTCTGAAGAGCGTTGTTGACCTTTTCACTCCAATAATATCAGTGTCCTTGTACGTGGGGATGTCTGTGCCAGACATTATGGGCCTGAAAATAATATGTTCTACAAATGAACAAAATACAAGTGTTACAAATAGGAAATTAGCACCACCTTTCCTCTGTCTTGTTGCTTTAATATTTCTGTTAACACTACAGCAATATATGGAATACCTTTCTAAGATGATAAGGGGGACACGCTTATAATGGGATTACTAAGGTTTTGATATCAAATTCAGCAGCATTTTAAGGACAGTAAATATTTCTAATTAGCAGATTTCTTTTTTCTATCTAGTTCTTTACTGAAAGACTTGTGTATTTTAGAACAGGGATGAATCTTACAAAACTTCATTAAAACGAACAAGCAAAAAGCTTTTATTTTTCTTAAAATGTGAAACAACCAAATCACGCAACTGTTTACTTCCTGATGTTTGCAGGAAAAAATAAAAAAATCCATTCTTAGAATCTTAGCCTTGGTCCCGAAAGCATTCTTCTGGGGAAGCCCTGCTGATCCCTTAGCAGGAATGAGACAGCAACGTACCTGCACTGCAGACAGATGCTGGCCAAAGCCTGGGACCTTCGCTGTGGCTGTCTGTGAATGCAGGACTGTGGAATGAGTCATACCTTTGGGAGGGTACTGAGGTTTTGGCTGTGTTGTAAAAAATAAATAATATTGCAATACTAATGGCTCTATTACAATAGAAGTTTGGGGCATTTATAAATATATAACTTTCCAACCAAATGTGAATGTCTGTAAAAGTACCTTAAGTTCTTCAGTATGCTTGTTTTCCAAATTATGTGAAATTCCAGTCCAGATTTCTGATGGACTAATGAAGAGATCGGGTTTCCTCCAAATGGCTTGTGGTAGGTTAAGTAACCTAACAACAAAAGAAGGCAGAAAAACTAATGATTTCTAGTCATATTATTCTGTCAGGCTTCCTTTTGTAGTTTGGGTGCTCAACCCATTCCATTTTGCTGCAGGGTCATTTTCTTTGTCCTCATTCCTTTTGCTTCAAGGAGTGCCTGCATCAACAACAGGTTACTTTTCCAGTGCACAAATAAAGCAAACCTCATTTCCAAGTGTCAGAATAGGAATAATTTAAGCTTGCATGAAGCTATTGACCCTACTCCTACCAGGATGGGTTTCTGTTATTGATTTGATGTTATATTCTCCTTAATCATTCTAGATAATCCCTACAGGTTCTGACATTTTTACTGATTCATGGGCAGCTTCAGACCTTAACTGTCTGATTTTAAGTCCACTGGAAATGTTGTGTAGTATGTGCTGTGTTCAAGATCATCTTGATGTCTTATTTATATTGAGGCAGAAGTATATCGGTAGCCAGTGAAAGCTCCTGGCAGTTAGTGGCTGTGCAGTATGTTCTGTATGAGGAGCTGTTGGTCTTGGTCCGAGACAGGACAGTAGATATTTCCGGCCATATGGCTGAAGCCCAAATGAACGTTTGAACTGTAATGTTCTTCCTGCCCCTCCTGTAACTGATCCCAACACTGGCACAGGGGACAGTGCAACGTGTGGTGCTCCCATTGCCTTTCTAGGTTACATCCGTGAAGTGGAAAGGATATTTCAGCTGTTTGGGCTGACTTTCACCAACATGAAATTCATGGAAACAAAACTACGAAGTACTACTTGAAAAAAATAAAGTCTTTTTTTAATCTGATTTTTCTTTGGAAAAGCTCATGCTGAGAGGTTGTCTAGCATTGGAAGCTGTAATCTTTAGGTTGATTTTACAGGCATGAAAAGCTACTTAAGCTTATTTTTGAAGGTAATACACTGGAGTTGTTGGAATCACTCAAGTGGTGATTGGCAAATCACTTCAGATGTTGGTTATTGTGAGGTTAATGGGCATGGTGAGAGTCTAAGCCTGATAAATTTTCCCGACAGGAAAACAGCTTCATTAAGCAAAAGGTGAAAGCCTTTCCTGCTGCCCCTGTTACTAATGCACTTACCAAACATACTTTCTACCAAAGTTAGGCAAAACCAAACTTGCAAGAAGTAGGGATTTCATTTGCAGGAGAGCTTAGCTCCCACAGCTAAATTGAAACAGGCAAGCTTTCGCAAGTATCCCAGTAGTCCCTGTCTGAAAAGGAAAATTCTCTGATTCATGATGATCCTCTGATTCATGATGACCCAGCTCTAGCATGGACAAGGAGGTGATGGCACTGCCATCAGAGACATGGTCTGCACAGACATAATTTTCCCAAGGGTGTATCCTGCTTTCTTTGAGGATCATGCGCCATAAAGGTATGTTGCTTCTGTATCTAGAAGCACTCTCAGATGACGTAATTTCCTGCCATACTCCTTTAAAATAAAATAAAAAGTCTTCATGAAAGTCTCGTTCAGAGGATAACAATGCATTGTGTGGCTGTTTGGCATATAACGACACTGTATGTCCCCCCAGATTGCAGACAGTCATTCTGTAACTAGAATTGAGAGATGTCACGAGTGGCTGAACAAACAAATATCTCCAGTTAATGTTTAAGCTCTCAATTTACTAAAGCATTTGTTACCAGTTTGCAAAAGAGATCAAACAACTGTGAATCATAACCTTGGCTACTAATTAAATCCTTTATTCCCTTCTCTCATTGCAGAAGCATTTAATCTCAGGGAAGCAGGACAGCCTGTTGGGCAGAATTAGATTTTACAGCATAAGCAGAAACAAGCTTACTGCAAGGTTTCCTATTGCAGTTGGAAATGTAAAGGAACAAAATGAGAATATTAACTTCCATTCCTGGCATCGAAGTTCATGTTAGCACTGAAAAATGATTGATTTAAAATTACTGCATTGGAAAATCATTTTGGTGGTGTAGTATTGTTATTTCACTGAATGGTGAATCTCATTTTTATTATCCTACTGCCTTGCGTACAGATGAGGTTCTGCACCTAGACAGAAGATGAGGGATTTGGTGTACTTTACTAGTGACCGTATGCCCCAAAGAAAAGTGTTTTAGTCAAAAATAATGGACTGTGAAGAACACCCCAGAGGAAATGAGGCATAAAACAAAATACTACAAGCAGTTTTACTCCAATTGAAATGTATTTCTATTTGTCATAAGATGTTGTTGTGTGCATTATGCTGTGTATATCTGCATGAAAGTTATACTATTATACCTTTACTACCTAACACCGAATTCAGCAGCATTTATCTTTTTGGCTCTAACTCTGTGAGGTAGAACTTAAAAAGATAAATGCTTTATTTCCTTCTGGTTTTGTGGAAGTTGTCCTTGTCGCGAGCAGTGATGCAGCAGGGGCTCTCGGAATAGCGACACCAGTAACTAAGATTGGGCTGACTCAGTTCACCGGGAGTCGATCCAAGAAGGCAGCTGGCCCGGTTAGAAGAAGTGAATTTCCATTCTTATAACGTGAGCATGATGTTGCAGTCAAGTGTGCATGAGAGGGGACCTGGACAGAGTCCTGTGAAAGCCTTCTGTGAGGTATTAATAGGGAAGGGCCTCCCATACAAACTCAAGCACAGATTCAGGGAACGCTGCGTAGTTGTTGAGGCACAGTTACTCCTAATGAAGGCACATTGTGGTTGGTGGACCTGTGTTGAAAAGCTTCACGTTATTAGTCTGAAAAGCAATCCTATTTTATGTTATATTTGGAGAAAGTACTTTTTTTCTGTCATTATTAAATTTAAGTAATGTCTGTAGCAAAAAATCTACCTGATAGGACAGTATCTGCAAGTAGAAAATCAGAGTGTTTTGTTTTGTTTTGGCTTTTGTAGTTGGAGAGAGCTATTCTCCCATAAAGAGTGAGTTTTCAGAAAGGCTCCACTTGCTGTATTGCTCACAGGACAGGCAACCACCATTGGCACACACAGAACTTCTCTTTGCTGGGAGAAATTTGTCCTGAGGAGCTACCTGAATACTCACTGATGCTCCAGGCTATATTTAACTAAAGAGGATTGGGTAATAGCATGCTGTAATATACTGAAGACCCAAGCTTGTACAGGACTTAAATACGATTTTTCCATCCTATAGTTGAATATGAACATAGTCAGGTTCAACACAGGGAGAAAATATTGCATAGGGACCTCTTCGTATGCCTACCTATCAGCATTTTTAGTAACAATTTATAATGATAGAACAGCTGGAATATCTAAGTAAGGCCAGCTCTGCTTTGTCTGCTCCTTCCCCTAAGCCATCACTGGAAGTCTACTTGGGAAGAAAATTTAAAATGCCAGAAGTTCACCGCTGAAAAACAAAAACATTGTCATGTCGTTGTCAATATTGTCATTTAAATGTGTGGAGAATAGTAATAGAGTGAGCAAGTAGGATAAGTCTTCAGCACATTTCTTATATATTTGTGGGTTTGTTTTTGTTTTTTTTTTACTGTTAAGAAGAAAAAAATTTAATTCTTATAAGCTTTAAAAATAATGAAAAATGCCAAATATCTGTTGCTGTTAACGAACAGATTTCTTTCATATGCTTTATGAAAAATAATTTTCTCATATACTCTGAAAATTTATATGAATAGCAAATTCTTGGTTTTGGATTTTCTTTTTTAATTCTGTTTTTAGTTCGTGTGCACGAAAATGGAGATATATTTGTTTTAAGACACTCTGGATTTCTATATGTACGCTTCCAGTTCAGTTTGGGGATGCATGTCGATGTAGAGGTTGCATTCAGCTACCACAGTATCATTTGTATTGTTTAGCAGTCTACTTGAAAATCTTCTAAGTGATTTTTTAATGGTTTTTGAAATCCAAATTCTTTGAGTGAAGGGGCATATTGCACAAGACTTAGTGAAAAGAAACGAAAGCTGTAATTCTAGAGTGTGTGTAAAAGCTCTGCATGGCTGAATATGCAGAAACTTGACAACTCTTTTTTATTTTTTTTTTTGGAAAGGGAACTGGGAAAGACAAGTGGAGGTTTGCTTTGACATAGAGGTTATGTGGACGCCACTTTTTGCTGTGGCATGTGTGCAAACCTAGCATAGAGCAGATAAAATCCTGGATTCTGATAGCATTCTTGGGAGGTGGGGAAGGTCAAAATAGGAGTGTGCTGCACACACGGGACGAATCGCTACTGCTAATGTTACACATCCATGCGTTGGTGGAGCAATTTCTGAAGGCTGCTATTTTACAGTTTGGAAAGAGATGGTCCTTCACCCCACTCACCTGCTTCGTTTTCCCCACAGGCTGCGAGAACATCACCGTGCTGCGATTAAGGTGATTCGTAGGATGCAGTATTTTGTGGCAAAGAAAAAGTTCCAGGTGAGTTGTGAAGAGAGAGCTGCTTTTCTAAATAAGCCCTTTTATTCTCCTATTTTATTTTCTTCTAGAAACTTTAAGAGACAGACACAATTCATTTCAGTAATGGTGAGCTACACCCACTATTCTCTCCCTCCTTGAATAGGGTGGTTGTTTAGGAGCACGCTAGTCAACTGTGGACACACTGGAAATACGCTAAACTCCTGAAATGAGGTCTGAATTAAAATGTTATTTTCTGCTAATGGACTTGACCTCTAACCCTCTGTTATCGCTCTTTCTTGCAGTGCAAGCATTCTCATGTGTCTGCATTAATTCCAAACCGTATGTTACTGTTGTGCTGAGTCAGTAGAATTGGAAATTAAAATACTACCTCAGCCTTGTTTCTGTCTCTTTGCTCAATGACAATGAAGTCCTGATAAGAAACTGGGATGGAAATTTGTTAGTGTATCAGAAGGTTTCTGCTTCCTTTTCCCTTGTCCCATCTGCATTGGTAGGAGACTTCCTTCACAGTTTGTGAGATAGTCAGTTCTCTTTACTCCTGTCACCCTCACCAACAAACATTTCCAGTGCATCACTTGCTGGGATATTGCAATACCATGAGCATTTCACAGTAGCTAATTAACCTGGTTGCCTGGTCTGAATAAAAATTTGTGACTGCAAACTTTCTAAGAACATGGTTTTTAAATCAATTTAACTAATCCAGCAAAAACACACGTGTCAATAGCCTTCACCTTGATTTAAACCATGTGAATATATCTATATATATAAGAAATATATTACTTGACTTAAAATGAATTAATAAGGGATAATCCCCGGAGAACAGGCTTCATAGCTGAAAATGCAAAGAAAAGGGGGAGCTTAACTTCCCACATCCATTTTCAGGTATAACCTTGGCACTATTGTGTATAAGAGACTAAAAAGCTTTCTCACCTTTAATCTACACCAAAAAAAGGCTGTGATGGGGTGGTGGATGATCCTTTTTCTTTCAAATATTTGAAGGGCACAAAGTTTAGGAGGAAAAAGATGATGGTAATTAATGATCCAAGAAAGCATTGTTTCTGTAAAGCAAAACTTGCTGCTACTTAAAGCCTGCATTCTGACTTCATCGCTGAAATTTAGAACCATTGTCTGAATTCTTTAGTAATTTTCTTCCTTGAATCATTGTATTTTTCCTAAAAATCATTAGCCAAATTATAGTTAAGGTTGCCTTACTGTTTCCCAAATTTCTTTCAGTTGTGGATAATGTATTCATACTGTAACCATTTAGGCTGAAATCTCCCATGACAGGGATTTTCTTGGAGAAAGCACATTCAGAAAGTTTCTGCTAGCAAATTTTACCTGTTATTTTTCTTAGACTGAAGTTAAGAAAGCCACGATGTCCAGACTACTTGGAAATACTTTCTGTAGTCATTTTGTTGAGAAGCTCCTTAATGCCTGATGGTCAGTACTTGTAACTTGGAAAGGGATGTGGCCCATTCCAGTGATGTGTCTGTTGCTATTCAGTGAAAAACAGCCCAAATGTGGCCAGTCGCATTAAACTTTAATTTATTCTCATTCCGCAATCTGATTGTGATCCTTTGGTCTGTGGTAATTACAGAATCATTGCTTTCATAAATTCAGAACATAAAATATTTGCCACAGTATTAACTAAGCTACTTAGAAACAAGAAATCTACACATCATGGATCTACCTCCCAAGTGGTGTTTGTCAAAAACAGATCTGGAAAATGCCTGAACACTGTGTGCAACATTATCCACCTGGCAAGTAAATGAAACTCCCCTGCGGCAGATGACTTGATAGAAGCTGAAAAAGCATTTGACTGAATAGAATGGCACTATTCAGTTCTTGCTTGAAACTTGTTTGTACTCGGTGTCCCATTTGCTAAGCTGGCTTCTCAGTTGCGCTCTCACTTTCTCACCTGCAAAAGACCTCTTCCTGGCCATCTACAAAAACCCTTAACAAGGGTTGTCTCCTATCCTTCTTTAGTAGTGTTTATGCTTCCTGAGCTATTAACATGAGCTGTTAGTAAGGAGCTAAAAATCTAAGTTAAGCTAAAGTGAAATATCTCAAGTCACTACTGCATTCAAGTGATACACTGCTGTTTCTGTCGGAAGCAGAGTCTTCTAGTACGGAGATATCTGATACTTCTCCATAATTTCTGAATACAAGGTTATGACCGAGTTTAAAAACTCTGAGAGCACCGAAAGCACAGTTTTCAAAAGCAACTAAGTAACCTAATGCACAAAGTCACCTTGAAATTCTAGCCACAAGGTGCTTTTGGAAATCTTTCCCGTAATTAGGAGATAACCCCTGTCATTATTCTTTCCTCCAATGTATGTTGTAAATCTGCTTTGTTCTATTGTATGCACATAAAATAACCATAAGAAATTAAAATGTTTAAACACATGCCAAGTAATGACTATATAGTTTGTACTAACCAGTCCAACACAATACCTGAAACTAAGGTAAAGAAGAATATGCATTCTAAAAACTTAATCTTTCAGATTTCTACATAGCAGCTGTTTTCTGATAGATACTTGCCTTTTAAACATTGTGTTTATGTGAAAAGTAGCTTCCTAACAGAAAATTCAGATTTTTCCTTTACCTGTTGGAAAAAAAAAAAAAAAATAATTTCAGTTGAAGTCCATTGGACTATTCATGTTAAAAATGAGCTGGAAGAAGTAACTGCAAGGTCGGCACTTAAAAGCAGAATTTTTTAGACATGCCTCCAAAGCTTTTGGCAGGGAAAGCATAGGAAGAAGGGGAGGAAGAGGAAAATTTTGCAAAATAGGTCTCAGCATGAACCCAGCAAGGTTCTTAAACTATACCAGCTGTTTGCAGGATACACCTGTATGTCTAATTTTGTATAGATACTTTTTTTTTGAAGACCTCAATCAATAACAAGTGGTGATGGCACCACAAGGACAAATGTCAACTAGAAAACAGAGACTTCCCATTTGAAAAAAACGACAACAACAAAACAAACAAATAAATAAATAAATTGAAACTAAACAAGGAAATTTCAAAGGCCATGAGAAGTAATACTGTGTGAAGCATCAAACATGTACATCATTTCCTCTTTAAATGAAGGGGACGGATTTACACTGTGTTTTAACAACCAGGTCTGAATACAGTCCATATGATGTCCTTGTAAGAACCCAGCATAACATTATAAACAATTAATACCTTTTTTATGGATGTGTTTATGCTCTTGTAAAGGGGCTGTAACAATTACAAGGTCTGTAGGACTGGTTCAAATTGTGTAGGAAAGATCTACTAGTAATCAACATGAGTCCTGTGTGTCAGCAAAGGTGAATGACTCACTGTTAAGAAAGGATTGTGTAGTTCATAGGGAAAAGAGTACTTAGAAATTAATGGTTTTCTAGGCTTTGTTCACTCTTCATACACAAAAGTGAATTTCACATATTAAGTATAAATCAGGTATCTTCATCGCAGTCTAACCTTATAACTGAGTTTCAAAAAGCAATTCATCATGGTTAGTTATTTCCATTAGGTAAATTCATGGGTAAGTAACATTTGTCTTCCAATTAGGAAAGCTTCTAAATGTTTTATGACTTACGCACATGGATACAATTGTGTTGTCCACCATATACCCAGAGACCAGGAATTTGATCTGATTTCCCATTGTCATCTTTAAACATTTTTTTTTCTTTCCAGTTCCTTTTTAAAATATGTTTTTAATTTGTGTTGTGCTCTTCACTATGGCAAATATTCTATACATAGCATAAACTAAAAATACAGTTTGGAGTTCCACTGATGACATGAGTAACTGTTGCCTGGTTTGTTGTGATTTCACTGGAAAATCTTGCATTTATGCTCTTATAATTCATCACCTTATGTAATTCGTTTGTCATGGTATGAATCATGAATTGTGTGTGTAATCTTTTCTAATCTCCATACCGGGCTGTAGCAAACAATGTAGTTCAAAGTGTCCTTGCTTCAAAGGATCCCAGACCCATTTTATTTGACTGTTACTGGGTTACATTTACCAGTAATTCCCATTGCAGGGATTCCCCTTTCCCTGGTCCGTCTCTTGGGAAAGTTCTCTCTGAATGCAGCCACAAGGGAACAGCAGTGTGTATTTGTGCACATTTCATATTTGGCATTGGCTTTTGTGACTTGCAAACTTTCATATATGACGGGAGAGCCTGTTTCATGTGGGAAGATTTTTGCCATGAGTATTGGTTAATTAGCAGAGGGAAGAAAGTGGAGAAGAGAAGAAAAGCTGTGGGGCTGGCTTCTACAGTTTTCTTCAACACTCATCCATTACCTACTGCAGTTTTGTTTTCCACTTACAAAACTAACAAACTGTTGTCAACAGCAGCAGCATTTTCTCTTGAAAGACAAGCTTTCACTACCACATAATTACAGAATAATCAGTACTGACTATTAAATACCCTATTGGACTAGAAAATTCAACTTCATTCATAAATTCTGTTTACTCCAGGTTTTCAGTTTTTGTTTTAAAGAGAAAGAAGCAGCCTGGTAAATGGAAAACAGGCAGTAACCTACTTAGTATTTTACTATCAGACTCCTGCTGCAGAGTGCGGGGAAGGCAGGATGAGGTGTGCATGCTTCTTTTCTACTAAACTGCTTTTCTGAACCTGCAGTTTTCAAGCTGATCCTACAGAATAGCCTAGTGGTGATTTATTGCACAAAAATAATCCAAGACCTTTTTTTATTATTATTATTATTTTAAATACCACCATATTTACAGTACTAGTCCATGGACAAGACTTACAGCTTATGCCATCGTTGGGTCAGGCTTCTTTCTCTGGGGGTGTCAGCTATGACTGAGGTGTGTGTAAGCACTTGGGTTTCCTGGGAGTTCCTCTGTGTGCTCTGTGGTGAAATGGAAGCAATTCTCGTTCCTGGCTAGCCTGCCATCACAGAGTATCTCACAGGCACCCAAGGTTTGCAGTTGGCTTCTGGGAATCTGGCAGACTGAAATGTAATTTGCTTAATGAAGTGATATTTTACTGGAAAAGTAAATATATTGAGAGAGAGTTTTAAAGATGAAGTGTTGAACTCTAGTTTTGTAATAGCAGGTGGAATAAGAGCAAAAAGTGACAGAGGCTAACAAAAACTATTATTTTGATGCAGAACACTGATTTTCAGAAGATCCACAGATTTTGAAGCAGCTTAAGGCAATATTAGGAGATAACGGATGTCAAAGTAATTTAATTGTAAGATAGCTTAACTGCCACTTCCAGTCTATCTAATCCTTATCCAGTATTTCATTTACTGAACAGCAAGACAGTATGATAGAGCAGAGATATTAAATTACCTGTTAAATTGGAAATTATTCCCTCAAAAAAAAAAAAAAAGAAAGAAAGGAAAAAGAAAAAGAAAAACCACCAAGTTTTTCTTTAAGAGGTGGGAGTGTACTGTAGTGCATTTATATTATAGGAATTTTTCCTGCATTTAACTGAAGACTGCAGTGATGTTTTCAGTCATGTTTTTGGATGACTTCTTCAGCTGATCGAGATAATGTTGAAGGTGGTGAATTCATCAGTTTTTACCAAACCTTGAAAACTTTCTACACAGCATCTATGGATAGCATAGTGAATGAGTCAGAAGTTATCAGTTATTGTTACTTCGTTGTGCCGTGTGACAGTGTTGAATAGGATCTTTAGGAGGAAGTTTCCTTCCACAGGAGTGTGTGAAGGGAGCTGTGAGGTGCCGGCTGAGCGCGGCAGTTGGAAAGGCAGGAAACCCTCAGAAGGCGCAGCGGTGGCATGGCTGAGGGGAGCGCGAGGCTTAGGGGTCCTGGTGGTGCCTGAGGGGCTTCTGCACCCCAACACCCTCAGGCTGTGTGCCCTGCATGCCTGCAGCCTGCTCTGCTCACGGCCTCTTCAACCAACAGCAGCATGTTGAACAATTTTCTGTCAGGTGTGTGGTGGTGAGGAGGTGCAGACATGGCGGCCGCCAGCCAGAAAGTCATGGCCTCTGCTTCTGTTCCTCCGGCAGCCTTGAGAGGCCTTAATGCTGTGGGGTGAGCCTAGGGCTAGTCTCTGAGGTGGAGGGCAAGAGCAAGCACACCTGTGGGAGTTGTGCCACTGTAAATGAGCTGCTCTGCCTGGTGGCCAAGCTTCAGGACAAGGTGAGGAGACAGAAGCGTCTGAGAAGGTGATAGATCAACAGAGCTGTGCTCTGCCCCCTCTGGTATGCACATGCCAACCTAGCATGGCCACTACTGAGGCAGGTCTGGTATCTGATCTGCATCAGGATGAAGGCAGCAAATTGAGAGACAGCAAGCCATGGAACCGTGTTGCTGCACAGAGCTGTGAGAGGAGCCTCTGTCTGCCCTCTCAGCTTCCACCACAGAATAGGTATGTGGCTCTAGGTATGGTAGCTGAGGGATGTGGAAAGATGGTGGAATAGGTAACAAAACAAGTTCTCTACCAACGTCAGATCAAATAAATCCTCAAGTGCAGCATCAAGACCAGCACTGTGAAGAAACAGCAGTTGTAGCTGTAGTTGACTCCCTCCTGAAGGAAACAGAGGCTCCCACCTGCAGACCAGACTCTCTTTACAAAGGAGTTTGCTGCCTCCCTGGTGCTAGGATCAGAGATGTCACCAGTAAATTTAGGAGTTTAGTGCAGCCTTCGGATTATTACCCACAGCCTTCAGATTATTACCCACTCCTGATCTTTCATGTGGGTGCCAACAATGTCACAACCAGAAGGCTGAGGTCTGTCTGATTTCAGGACCCTCTCTACAACTTCCTGAGGAGGGGAAGTGGAGAGGGAGGTGCTGGTATCTTCTCCCTGGTCACCACTGACAGAATGCATGGAAATGGCACAAAGCTGCGCCAGGGGAGGTTTGGACTAAATATCATTCTTTACTGTGAGGGTGGTCAAACACTGGAGTAGGCTTCCTGCAGAGATGGTTGGTGCCCCATGCCTGTCAGTGTTCAAGAGGCATTTGGACAACACCCTCAATAAAATGCTTTAACTTTTGGTTAGCACTGAATGGTCAGGCAGTTGGACATGGTATAGGACCCTTCCATCTGAAAACCTGAAATTCTATAATTCTATAGTTTTAGGTGTTTCCATTCAGTCTAACCTCTGAAGTTTACACTCTTCTCTTCCCTTGTCTCCTCTTCTCTGTTGATTTAGAGCATCTTTGGTTCTTCTCACATGTAGTTCTGGTACAGATTGGATTCCAGTTTCTAGATGTAGGATTAAGACATCGGTAATTCGTTACCACATTTTGACAATTTCATTCAGTAGCTTTCCAGTTAGCCTCAGTATTTCTTGGTAAAAATGATGGTCTTTGTTTCTAATACTATACAAAAGTGTTTTTATTGCTAATAGGTCAGATTATGATTTTCCCATGTATGGAACACAAATTTCAGACGCAGGGCTTTCTCCCTGGTCATTTCTTGCACCAGTATTTTCCCAGTGGACTTGAAAGCTGAGCCAGGCTTTCTGTAAAAGGAAATCAGCATTTCACCTTCATCCAGGAGTCTGGTTTAAAGTTCCCACGGTATGAGCTGAACTGAGAGCTTAGGCTGAGAATAAGGGCTTGCTCTTGAAAAAAAGTGCTTTACAGGCCAGTGGTTGAAGAGTATGAAACTTATTTCTAGAAAACACTAAGATGACCACAAAGTTCTGAGCAAAGTACCAGAGATCCTTTTTTTGGTCTCAAGTTCAGTAGATGGTCTCTTTAAAGGCATGTAGATCTGCAGTAACAATAATGCAGATGAAATTGGAACTGTCATAATTATTCCATGATAAATATATGATCATGGCAACAATCAAACTATCTCAAAATTTTAAACAGTATTAAATGGGTTTTAAAGAATTTTCTGTTTGCTTTTGAAAAAATGTACACTAACAGAGATCATTTGTATATCCTTGTGGCTTACTGGCATATTTCTGATTTTTATTTTACAGCAAGCTAGAAAGCCCTATGATGTCCGAGATGTTATTGAGCAGTATTCCCAGGGTCATCTGAACCTGATGGTGCGAATCAAGGAGTTACAGAGGAGGTATGACAACTGACAGGGTTATAAGTGCTGTATTGGTATGACTGTGCAAGTTTGCAGAATACAAAAATTGCATTCAAGTAACATTTTGTTTTTACAGATGAAGGAAAAGGCAGATTGCCTTAAAAATCTGATGTCTGTGACTTACTATTTGCATTATACTTGCATGTATTGCCTCAGTCCCAGCTTGCTCTGACTTTAGGCCATAATCCCTTAATGTTATGGGCTGTGTACGTACAGAGTGAAATACCATCACCTGCTGTCATAGAATTGCACTTGAGAGTAAACAAAGAGGCAACAGATGGATGCTGTAAGTATGCTGCAGTAGACCAAAGAAAAGAGGAAACAACGATACAGTTGATGTGGAAAAACAGTGAACGCTATAAAACTTTACAGTGGTTAAAGAAGCTGAATGCCAATCTAAGTTTAATTATTTTTTGTTGTCGTTTTTTAATTTCAAACTATTCTTAATCCAAAGTAACTGCTTCACTTACAGTACAAACCACAACTTTTTTTTTACCTTCATGCTGCTTCTTTGTGAGGAAGTCTCCCCATTCCAGCTAGAAAAGGTGAAGATGCCACTTCAGGCTGATAAAAACTAAAAATGATTCTTTTTTGTTTACAGGTTGGACCAATCCATAGGAAAGCCATCTCTTTTTATCTCCGTCTCAGGTAAATTACTATGAAGGAGGTGTCTACAGTTAATCTGATGAGTAATTTGTGGAAAATACTTGTAAAAGTACTTTTGATTTTGTTGAAAAATTTTCAAAAATTTCAAAAAGATCCAACCTGATGTCATCTGAAGTTTAGACATACAGTAATGTTTAGTTATCAACACTTTTAAATAGGGCTGTTCTTATTTAAATATTTAAAGCAACTATCACTGGAGTTTTCAAAATGTTAACTAATCTCTCTGAGACTCGCTCTATTTTCAGTAAAATGGCATGTTATAGAGTTCCTGTGAAATTAGTAACATTCACACAAAGCTTTGATATTTTTGAAAAGAGAACAGAAAAGGAATGCAAGGTACTGATTTTGTCTGGTGACAAGTCTGGGTAATCAAAACTGTATTAATGTCATTTTCAAACCTACATTTCTCTACAGTATATAGAAAGGAAAAATAGATAAAACATTATCCAAGTGCATTGTTGAAGCAGGCTGTAGATTTTTTTTTGCATAGTGTCAAATTGCTTCTAAAACGCAATTAAAATATGAAGTAAATTGGGAACAGTTTTGTTTTCCTGTGTTAAAGCATATAACAAAGGTTGAAAGTGCCTGCCTTTAACTTAAGAACTTAAGGGTTATTAAAAGCCATGACTTGGGCTAGTGCTATAAAAAAAGAAAAAAAAAGAAAAAGAAATTTACAAAAAAAAAAACACCTGCCTTTAAGAAATAAGCTACCAGCCTGGCAAAGGTATTCAGTTACACTGCGTTGGTGGGCTAGTTATACACACCCTGTTGTGGCTTACTGCTATTTTGTTATAACGCCATTTATTAATTTGAAAATGTTTCTTGTTCAACAGAAAAAAGCAAAGATCGAGGGAATAACACGATTGGTGCCAGGCTGAACAGAGTGGAGGACAAGGTAAGCCTCAGGCTGGCAGTGAATAAAGATATGTTCTGTGATTGAACAGTGCTTTTTTCATAGGATGCAGGAAAAAACTCAGCTTAAAATAGAGTTGAATGCCTGGCTTTTCCAGGTGATGGAGCATAATTTTTGTTGTGGATTACATTTTTGGTTCTTTCTTGCCCTTTTAACAGAGTAAGAAAAAAAAAAACATACTTTAATTGATTTTGGTCTCTTTTGGGACTTGCTTGGTTTTTTGATTTTTAATTGTATATGTTACACATGTCTCAATGCTCTACTTCCTTCCTCCACAATAGATAAAAGGTTCTGTTCCTTTAATACTTCAGTATATTACAGTCCCAAGATTTCCCTTTGATCGTGACTCTGTTGTTTATATAACTCCACCTACAATTCCTTGGAGAGCGCGAGAGCAAACCTTGTTCTGTCCTGGTTTTTATTCTCTGTGACAAATGGAGTTTCTCCTTTCAAGTGACATGAAGCCTGAAAAACTCAGACTTGTTCTATAATTGCAAATTAACAGTTAAGTGCCTTGTAACGCCTTATTTCAATGTTCATTGTTCTTGAAAAATCAGATGATAGGTAGAGGCTATGTCATTGTTTAAAAAAAAAAAAAAAAAAAAAAGTTTGTCCATGTTGGTGTAAAGGAAAGTGGAAATATTTTTAAGTATCTTGAGGAAAACAGCTTTCTTGTACAACTTGCACTGTGTGATAACTTCATGAAGAATTTGTTCTGAAGAAACATCCAGCAAATATTCTGCAAACCAAAAGAGTTATGAGCAAGATTTGCCAATGGATGCAAACTGAACACCCTAATCTGTATTGAATCACTTGTGATGTGTCCATTCCATATGCATTTCTCCTTAAATGCATAGGATAAACTTGAATGATGTTACTCAGAACTGTACTTCTATCTATTGTAAATAAATTGCATTTTAAGGGGAACAGGTGCCCTTTGGTATACAGGGTGACACACAGGGGGAGTGAAGTAGAAAACAGGAGAGCATACTGCATTTTGCACAAAGATGAACCACTGTGCAGTGCTTGCTCGGATCTATGGCCGGTAAGTGTTCTTACAAATGGAAGCTTTCTCCAGAAAGTTTGGATTACATTTATTTATTTTATCTCCTTAATGTCAACTAGGAGTGTGGAACTTGTGAATATGTCTTGTGAATAGTGACAAGGAACAATGACTTTTCAGTTTGGGCAAACAATTCTCAAATGACAGCTAAAATAGATTCTCAGTGCTGTTTGTAAAATCTTCAGTGAGCGTGAGAAAGTTTTGGTGTTGTGCTGGCTCAGAGATAATCTACTCGGGGGTTATTAATTACTCTTTTTACATCCTTACAAGTAAGTACACTGAATTTACGGTGACTGTTTTTTTATGTCTTGTAATGGGACAGTAAAACACTCCCTGTTTAATTTTAGTATAGCTGGGTTAAATTTTAGCCTTGTTTTAAGTAACAGACCCTTCTTTCTTTGTAGTTGCATGAGGTCATTTGTGGTTTCAGAGCTGCATGTTATCTGACCTATACAGCTAGTCCTATCTGCAGGAATTTTATCTGAAAGTAGCTGAAAGGCTAAAAATAGAGAATTTCAGTTGGACTAGGCAAACAACGGTGTACATGACAGCACCCTGGAACTGGTGAAATCACCTTTTTACTGCAGCTGCAGATGGTGGCCAAAGCTAGTTTTTTGGTATTCTTGATCTCCAAGGCTGACTTTCTCTTTTCTGTAAAGTACACAGTACATGGGATGATTTCAACACACAATAAAATCCTTCCCTTGCTGAGTGCTGTATGAAGGGTATGTAAATCAGCTGGTTTTTAAGGTAACTCTCTATTTTAAACACTTAGCTGCATCCCATTTAGTTTTGAAATAGTTTTGAATCTTGGACATCTGAAGGACAGATTATCAACAGTGCAGGCTACTGTGCAGCTTCTAACCACCTTTGTACATTTGAAAAACATCCTTTCAGACATTTTAAAATGAACTGTAGCCTTCTGAAATTCTTTAGATCCTCCTGCAGCAAGGAAGAAATTGTGTGGCACATTATATCCCACAGGAATAAGCTGAGTTCTTCTAATAGATCTTCATCAGCGATTGTCAGTACACTTGCTGCAGCAGAGGGCTGGTGAACAGGTGTCAGAAAGTCTGTATTACACCTTTCTGTGTCTCAGAGTGGTTTATCAGCCATGGGCAGCTCTCCAAGTGCTGCTGGGAGCAGCCTGAACCTCCAGTGCAGCTGGTCCATGCCTCCCTCTTCCTCTGAGCCTCACCAAAAGTACAAGGTTGCACATGAGCCATTTCCAGTTGTTGTGCGCAAACACAAAAAGGTTGTGCCAGAAAGCTTCCAGGTGATGCTGTGCTGTTTAGCCTTGAAATCCTTTGCCTCATCAGAAAATCAAAGAAAAGCCAAGTTTCTGAAACTTCTGGGCGCTTCTGTTGATGGGCATCTGCTGTTGGCCCAGGATCTGTTACAAGCACATCACAGAGGCAGAATCCAGTTTCATTTTAGGTCCATTCCTGTAGGCTTTTGTGGAGGTGGATTTTGAGTTGAAAGCTTCTACAAATAAAGTTAATTCTGTCTTCAGGAGTATCTAATCGTGGCTGGGGACATCCTGTCACTCTTTCAAAGCTTTTCTACATGTTGTAGTGAGACAAGCAAACGTGCTCTCAAGGCATATGTACGGCTGGCAGTACACAGGAGACAACACTTGAAAAGGAAGTTTTTAAAATAAAATGTTCAAACACAAGTTATTGACAGGAATTATGATGCTTTATGGCACAAATCTGAACTTCCATGTATTGAAATCAGGAAAAAAAAAAAAAAGTTTTGCCTTCTTTTAAGTTTAGAAACGTGTTTATTTGAGGGGAGGACCTTTAGCAGAAAACCACTTCCATATCCTTTTTCTATTTTTTTTTTTGAAACATAAAGCTGTATCACTACTAATACTTTTTAAAATCTTTGGGGAAAATTAGAATCCTGTTAATATACCAGTATGTAGGCTCTATTAATTTTGTGATCTTGTGCACTGAGTAGAACATTGGTCTTGTAATATATATATATATATAGTTTGTGATAATATAATTAAAGATTGTTTCCTAATATGTAAATGCCAGGGGGATGAATCAAGGTGGCAGGAACCTTCCTGCAGATTCCTTCCTGTAGAATTTTTTTTATTTTGGCAAGCAGCTGCAAAGGTGTTTTTGTAAGTATAAGTAGAAACTGCACAACCTGATACACCTCAATGAGAAAAATCACAATCCAGTATGTAACCACAGCATACTTAGATTTCACCGCCATTCTCTGTTGCTTAAAAGCCAAGAGGACCAAGTGCTACATTCTTTAAAGGTGTATTGCCATGGCTGAGCATAGGCAGTTGCAGGCAGTGGTTGTGCCCTTGCCCTGGTCTGTCTGGGCAGCAGCCAGCTGTGGTCCAGAAGGTATGCATCCGCCTTAGTGCAGTGCCCAGACTGGGCTCATAAACCCCACTAAGTAGCAATTGTCCAAGTTCGTGCATGTAGTTGTGCTGATCTCGTCCCTCAGAGAATGTAGCTGAGCAGGATTACAGCAACAAATCAATTTATTTGTGGTGACCAGCCTTCTCTCTTTTTATCCTGAAACATCTGTGAATGGCTGTTCAACCTACCCTCAAGAAACCTGGCCACTGTTGGCTTGCTACCAAAATCAAAATCAAAAACAGTTTTCCAGATATGCACAGCTGTGTGTGCACGCCACTGTTAATCCACATGCAGAGACCACTGCATGCCAGTGGTTTAATATAGGGTGTGCCCAGGAGCTTGATCCAGGAACAAGTCCAAAGTGCACTCGAGAACTGCTGCATGATACATCTCCTCTTTTTTTCTGCTTTAATTTGATCTTGACTAAAACTGACTATAATGCTAACTTTTTAGAATAATCTGCTCCTTTTCAGACTTTTGGTGACCATTAATTTATATGTAGAAGGCCTGGCTTGCACTTTGCAGGTAATCAGGTGGCCTTATTGCTTGGCTGCCCTTGGATAATTCAGTCTTGTACAGGGTCACTGTAGAAAATCATTGAGAATACTCAGTGAGGGCAAAAACATATGGTCTCTGGATTCTTGACAGTCGGTTGTGCCTATGTATCAGATTCCCACAGATGTCAGTAAGTCCTGCCTGTTTACCTTCTGGAGCAGAATAACAGAATTCAGGATAAATATGTGTGCATTATACATATACGTATTTCTGAGCAGTGAAGGTTAAGCTCTATTCTCCGTTAAGTTGTTTTAAAATAGGACTTAACCTTCTGCAATTATTTGGGCACTTTTTAAAACTTGACTTTATAGAACGGTTATACCAATCCAAAGTGATTTTCCAGGTGTCTTTTCTACATGCCCAGAAATGTGCTTGTACCTGACAGTAAGTGCAGTATTAATATCAGCATTAGCGAGGTCACCATTAACATCTTATAATAGTATTTTTGAATTACAGGGAACATTCAGAGTAATACTACCTACTGCTAAATTTTAAGTTGTAGAGATTTTAATGGAAATTTCTGTTTAAACAGAAGGTATGTAGTAGTGAGAGATATGACACCTTTTAATGCAAGTCCAACAATTCTGCAAGACTATTCATTACAAGCATATGCACATTTTGCATGTTCCGTTTTGAAAACATGAACCCTCTTCTTCTGAGTAGTACATATCTATAGAGCAGCATATAGAGGTTCAAACATGCAGTGTAGCACCAAAGAGAGAATCATTTAACTTTTTCATTTTTACTGTATATGCAGATTGCACCACTTTTTAATCAGTTAAAAACAAATCTATTGTGAAAGCATCTACCCTAAAATAGATGCTATTGTGCTTCTTGAGCTGCATACTGGAAATCTGAACTGCTCTAGAAAACCAAAACTGAATGAAAACCAAAACTGTCTGTTCTCTTGCATGTATAATTTGTCTGAGTTCTGGTTGTGCTAATTGAGTTTGCTGTCTTCCATCTATGATCTTTGATTGTTAGATGTATATGTCCCATGTTCAGTAAAACTGTAATTATATGGTATATATTTGATGCGCTTTTCATTGAGTGCTGAGTATGGAACTTTAAAGGAGAGGTAAGTGCAACGCTTTATCTGAGGTGGCTTTCAAAAAGTGCTGGAGACCTGTAACTTGCAACATTTATATATGTCATGTGACATTTTCTTCTGGCTAAATCATTTTCTGTAATTGTTTCACCAAAGCATTGATTCTATCCATAGTTGTATTAGAAAACAGTTGGGCTGACACCTTGTTAAATATGATACAGCTGATCAGAATGGTCATTGATATGTCTAGGTCCAGTTACTGTTTTTTACTGGTTTGGCTCTCTCCTGCAATCCCTATCGGATCAACTATTGTTCCCCATTGTAAAAGGTTTCATATCTAATTCTCCTATTGATTTGTTCAAAACTATATGAACCGAAGTTACATATTGCAGATGAATTTCACAGTGAATCTGTGTAATCTGCAAGTATTGGGTTGTGTTGGTCATTTGCAACTATTTGAGATGAGCATTTCCATACAAAAGGAAGTGAAGGTCTTACTCCTTGAATGAATATGAAAACTGAGGGATTAATTGCTCATTACCATTCCAGCACTAAGGGTATGACCCACTATCTTTGTAGAATCTGAGCTCTGGTAATTGTGGTTTGCAGACAAGCTGCAGAGAAGTTAAAATTTAATGCAGCTGCTTACCTCACTTGTTGTCCTGCCCCATGTTGTGGTGTCGGTATATATTAGCATTAGCTGCGAGATTTTGTCCTAGAAACATTTCCTTTTCAGTGCTTTGCAAGTGCTTTGTGGGCTGATGGACTAAAGTGGGCTTTTTTCCTTTTTTTTTTTTTTTGCGTAGCTTAAGGATGTTCTATTCTACATATTTTCAATCCTAAAACCACACATTAGATAATTTTATATTCTACTTAGGAAAATATTATCTCACCTATTTCCTGTGGGTTCAGAAGTACCAGGTTTCATATTGACAGCTTGTTTACCTAAAAGAATTCTTAGTGTGTGGCTAATCTATCAATTTTCCATGAAATATCTGCTTTACCTAACTTACGATCACCCTTGGTGCTTTTTTTTGTCTACATTTTTATGTCATTATGTAGTCTGTCATAGCAGTTACTGTGCTTCCTGGTGTAACATAAGAATTAGTGCACACTTGAAAGGCAAACTTCTATTAAAATACTTATATATATAGCCGTGACTGATGATAGCATTCATTCACATCAGTATGAAATTGACAGGGAAATTTTGGCTTTATTTTTAATTGAATAATGATGCTGAAAATTGATGATGAAAGAATGAAAAACAACCATCTTCTGATTTTCTGGTCAGTGCTGGATGCCATGGTTAGAGCCTTCAGTGAGCCATAAACTGGAAGGAGACAGTTTTGGAATGGGTCTGGCATGGAAATATTCAGTACTTTACAGGCTGAATGTGTGCTGGGAAGTTCAAGTTTTGAATATTGGCAGATTCCACAATAGATATGTGAGGGATTGGCCTTTCTGATAGCTAGAAACAAAACTAAAACTATGGTTTTGAATGGATATTTTAAAACAGATGCAAAATAGGTAAAAATTGAAACAACCACCACCAATCAGTTACTAATCTTGTACACAGTTCTTGAAGTAATGCGGAAGTAATAGCCTGGGGGATGCAGAGGAATATTAAGAGGCATATGGAAGATTAAGTATCCCTATTAATTTAATCCTTAGTCTTTTTCCAGATGCTGAAGTACAAGCATACGGAAGCAATTTCAGTGCTGGACTTTGTTATGGAGGATGCCCGTTTTCTATAAATTGGACTACAACTAAGCCCATCCTTCATCAATCTAGCTCATTAGGCAGCCTTAAAATTTTAATAGCTTCTCTCTCACCAGTCTGATAATATTTCAGTGGGTAAACAAAGAAAACCCTCTAGATTTCCATCGCCAGTACCTGATGCTATCCATCCCCCCTGCTACAGTGAAATAAAATTCTCAGACATACATGCTAAAAATGAATGCAAAAAACAATTACTTGTTGGATTCACTGCTACCAGAAGTTTTGGTAGCCAGAGTAGAAACAAACTGAGAGAGAGATTAGGCAAAGTCATGGAGAAGGGCTCACTTCAGTATTATTAAACAGGATGTCTGTATGTAAACTCTAGCAAGTGCTTTGAACAGAAGTCAGTGGTGAGCTGGTAAACAAGGAAAAGCATGATTTTATATAAATGTGCTTTCTTACACTCTATTTTTCTTACACCCTGTTTTTAAGACTCTGCTCCAAACCTTCCACTAGAAACAAGATACCTGGGGGAGAGAATACTTAGTATAGCCCCTTTTATGTATTGTTGTACACAGCTGCTTGTTACTGGATTTGGTCACCCATACAGCCCCCTGCAGCTGAATGTTTCTGTACAGGGTCTTAGACCTGATCTGTTTTATGAAGGCCATGCAAGCAGACCCCTGCGTCTACGTAGAGGAGATTCCTGTGACTTTTGCAGCACTATACCTTGAAGATTTTAAGGTCTCTGGAATAGGCTTCACTTGCATTTCTTTGTTAGCATTAATTTAATCTGTTTGAAGATCCTATTGCAGCACAAATGAAAACATTCAATTTCTGCATTCATTTGGAATTGTTCAATATACTCAGAGTTGAGTACTATTCGGATATATATAACCTTATATTATCTATGTGCAGCAACTCTGATATAGTTGCAGACCTGGCCTACAGAGCAATCTTACAGTCTGTCATGATGTTGTATTGTCTGTTTCTGAAGAGTCAGCTCTTAGATCACAGTAAAGGGCTTATATTAAAAACAAAAAAAATAGCATCTAAATATAGAGGCAGCTACGGATGGTGAGACTATTGCATCTTAGTAAGTGCCAGCTCATTATCTCTTTTGCAGGAATTGGGTATGTAGACTCTCATCCCTGTAAAGTAAAGCAAGACAAATATTAAATTTACTCTAGAGAATAGTGACTAGAGAATAGTGACTGAAGGTGGTTCACAAGCAATGGCTAATTAAGCTCCAGTCATTCGGTCACACGAAGTTACCTGTGATACTCCTTTAAATATTTTAATAAAAGTAAAAAAGCAGAAGTAAAATACTATGAAAGAGTAGATTTCCTCTGTCAGTGAGTTGTTGTTGATTTCACCCCAAATTTCAAATGCTTCAGGATGCAGACAGTAGCTGGGAAGCATGATGCTGAAGGCAGAGGGTAAACTTTTACAAATACCCATGAAGTGTTGCATACTTTTTTTTATCTCATGGATTTCTTCTTGGCATGAAGTCTGACTACTGACTTTTGAATTCACGACACTGGCAATGAGTGCATGCTTGTGATCTACTTGCTTATTAAGAGCAGAAATCCTAGAGGAATTGTAGCTAACATGCAGTGTATCCAACAAAATCTAGTAATTCCGGGAAAAAGATGGAGTAATGAAATAATGCATTACCAGTTGATAATCTTTTAATCAACCGTCAGAACAGTTGCTGGCTTTGGGATCAGCTATTTGGGCTTATATTTGCATAGGTATACAAGGGGATGTAAGGCCTGCAAATTGAGATGACTCAGTCTTTTTATTAAACCACATAAAGCCTGTTTTGCCTGGCATTTCAAAGATAAACCCAGTAAGATTTGTAACTTAGGCTCCATCATTCTTGTGTCTAGACTGTTTACATTTGATGTGGAATGTAAATGCACAGGGCATATGCTGAGAGAGAACGAGGACCAGTTGTAAGGAGTAAGTACTCTGTGGAGCAGATCACAGAAAAGGGATCCAAATGAACACACGTGCACCAAGTGCTACACAGAAGACTTCTATTTGTCTTTCGTACAGTTTTAAGGAAAGCAATAACCGTAAAACCATCTCTATTTTTGTTTTGCTTGTGTGTGTTTTCACATTGCAGATAAGCAACCAAAAAGCATCCTAATATGTAAATGGCTAATTTCAGTTTTGATACAGAAGGGTGAACCTCTGCTGAAGTTAGATACGTCAAAGTTGAAATTCTTCCTTGTCAAAGATCTTTTGTTAGAGTGATCTCAGTGGATTAAAATACTTTATTTTCATTTGCAGTTGAATATCAGGGAAGAAAAATGCATGAGGTTGAAAGGACTCTATTCAGGATGTAGTCTTTTCAGGTTGGAGTCTTTTCAGCTCCTGGAAAAACTTCAGAGTGAAGGAAGGTATGCTCCCTTTCCTACAGAGACGCAAAGACCACACCTTCTGTCACCTTACCTGCCCCCCAGTTCTTCAAAATAGAAATTGTTAAATGCAGATATCCTGTGCTGCTTAGATTGTATGAAGAGAAAGTGGAGCCAGCTTTCTGTCTGACTCCTATTCAGGGTGATGAGGGTCAGCAGGAAGATAAGAAGAAAACCAGTTATCAGTAAAAAATAGAATACAAAATGCCTCGTCCAAAGTATATCCCTCCTAGAGCTCATAAACCTAGATTACAATTATAGTTTCCCCAAATCTTCTCTGCTTTTGCATCTTACCCGTGGGCTGGGGCAAAACCACAGTTCATCTTTCAATATCATCTTTGCCAAATCAAGTTTTGCATTATTTCTCTAAAATTCCAGGACAAATATGATCACAGTGACTTTTTACACTTCTTTAAAGTATCCCACTGCTTCAGCAGTTTGAGATGGGCTTTTTGAACCCGTATCACAGGTTCTCTTTCTACCCCCCAGTTAACTGATGCTACACACCTGGTCAGCTCCAGCAGGCAGCCAGCGGCCCAGCCTGACAGTGTGATTGCCCTTGTATGCCATGGGCATAAGAGTCTGATGAGCTACCTCCCTTTAGAATGAACCTTTGTTGTGGTATCTTCATTATATTCATCACAGCATAAGAGCTCCTGCTGTGACAGACTAAACATACAAAATAGAGAAAGGAAGGGAAAAAGAAAATACTGTTTCCCTCTTTTACAGCTAAGGTACAGGAAGCAACTTGCTCAAGAAATCACAGTGGCATCTGTGGCACAGCCAGGAATTTAATTTAAACTGTGTCTGGGACTTCAACCACAAATCAGCATTCCTTTTTGTTTTTGTGTTTAAAAGCCCCTCTAGTTCTGAATAGTTATATTGGCCAGTGTGGTGTTCAACATAATCGTAGTCCATTAATATTAAAACCGTCCAATACTTGAGAACAGCATATATAAACACATAAACCAGACAACCCAGCCAATATAAATGTACTGGGACTGTTTTAGACAGTAGATTTTAAATCATCCAGAAATTAATGTTCTAACATCATTTCCTAGCCACAGAGCCTGGGGTGGAGAGAAAAGAACATGCTTGCATGACACAGAAACTGTCCCACATACAGATAATTATGCATGTAATATTTAAAACTAAACAAATTGTATTAAATGCTAAGTTTACACAGTCAAGCAGAGAGAAACATTCAAGTGAGTTTAAATATTCATGTAAGTTTCTATTTTGAAAGTCTTGAATACAACATTGCTCACTCAACACTGACCCTTCTGCAACATCTGTTAATCTTGGGTTTATTTCAATTTCTTTCTCTTGCTCTTTTAAACAGATGACTCCACTTAAATCAACACTTGGTTTCCATTAGACAGGTAGAAGGTGATTCACTTAGCAACATGTGCATCTTTACCTAGTTAAGTCCTAATAGCCTTAATATATCAAGGAAGCTGGTGTGATTAACAGCACTAAAGGCTTTGTCAGACACTACACCTAATAAATACTGCCCTTTGCCCAGCCCTAGAAAAATAGTGAATAACTAGTTTGTGTTTCCAAACTGGAAATGTGTACAGCCTTATAAATATATTAAAAATCTTTCTACAAAAAAAAAAAAAAAGTTTACAATAGAAATTAATTTTACATATACTTATGTGTTCATGCATGTCTATCAATTCAAGCGTGGGTTGGCTCTTTGCCCTGTTTGGGCTTTTGGGCTGTCTTTTTCCTGTGTTATCATTTCATGATGGAGCCACCATTTATGTGTGATTTTCCTTCTGTTCATTTGAGCTTTTTGCAGATTCTTTCACAGTTCTTGGTCTCTGGTTGTCAGAGCTTCTCTGTCCTGGGGTAGTTGGATATGTGAGCCAGTTATGCCACTCTAGTTAATGTTAGCAACAAAGACATCTGACTTGGCTTGGTTATCATGTATGATGGTCCTGCCAAATGAAGCAGTCAAAACAAAACAAACACCACCCCCACCCCCTAGAGTAAAATATATTCAAAATGTCAGCTGGAACAGAGCTGGGTCCTTGCTTCATCACAGCTGAAGTTCTCTGGAAACTTTCTAGTTGTGCCACCACTATCTCTGGTTGCATGCTGTGGTCATCAGGGTGCTGAAGGAAGTCTTCATTCTGCAACTCCTAAGTTTCTAGAAAGTTTCAACCAGAGCAGTTTTACAGGAGAACACCTTAGAAAATAAATGGTCAATAATATATATATATATATATTTACTTCTCAAAATGAGTCATAATCATGAATCATCTACCTATGCATTTGCCTCATATTGCTTTGGCCAAGCTTTGAGGTGAAATAATCAGTCCCACAGAGATGTTTCCAAACGCTCTCAGCAGAAGTGACTGGAGAGGAATACAGTGCCTCTTCACCAAGGCAAAGGAGCAGCAGTTTCTGCTGTAGCCCTAATACCATACTCCTCTATCTAATGCACTGCACTGCAAGCATGCTGGCCCAGGGCCCAGAGACCCATCTAGCAGAATTTGGGTGGCACTGCATCCAAGCATGGGCATGATACTTTGCAAAGGTCCAAATATTTCTGCTTTTAGCTTGGGCAGCACTGGTTCAGCTATCTTTGCAGCATGCTTTTGATTGTTGCCAACTTGACATGATAGTCAGTATGAATAGATCATTCATAGGCTGCTCCAAGACAGTGGTTGAAAAAGCTGGCCTTGAATCTGTGTTCCCTGAATCTCTGTGCTGAGGATTTTCTGAATCTTATGGCAACTAGAAAAAGGCCAGTCGAACATATTTTCTCTTTGCATAGAGAAAGAGGGAGAAGCAGATCAGTTAATGGTGCTACACTTGAGAATCAAAAGAGCAGTGATTCCTACAGACAGGGTTACTTCATTTTTTCTGTGTACTTCCTGCACAATTTCAGTGAAAAATCAACTATGGCTGAGATGCAGATCATCATATCAGATCTGAAACAGAATGAGAGCTTTTGTTGTTGTTTGGTTTGAAATGTTTTTTTTGGTTGTGAGTAGTTGTGGTAGAGCCAGAGCATCCTATCTATACAAGAGAAATAGCCAGTAGTACTCTAAAAAACAGGAAAACACTTCAGAAATTGTTAGAGAAAAATGTGGATTCATCCGTTCGTGTAGCATGATTGCAGTTAGGAAAAAAAAAGGAAAGCAGATTACAAAGATGACTTATTAGAGGTAAACTGGGTTAAATGTAAGTCCAGAAAAATACAGTTGTTGTGTTTATAGTACTGTATTAAAAGTTTTTTGTGACATCTTGAGCACTGTGTCTTCTGGAAGAAGTTATTGCTATGAAGAAACAAACCTTTGAAAAGGCAGGATAAGTTTGCATTGAGATTCCTTTTGGTAGAAAACTTACAAGTCTATCATTAATTCACAATAAAAGTGAGTAATCCAAGTAATTTTGATGTAATAGTTTTTTTGTTGTGTTTTTTTTTTTTAAGTAAACAGACATGCAGAATGTAGAGTCAGAAACACTTTCTTTTTAGGCCACTGGTGGAAAAGTGTGGGAACAATACCAATGTTGTAATTAGCAAAGCATCAAGGAGTCCCTTAGAATAATATAGTACATGTCAGTTTAAGAAACAGATGTCTTTTTTGAAATGATCTGAGAAAGCTAGCACAAATTGAAGGTCATATGTAGATAAGGGCAGAGACTCGCTTGTTAGCCCAAGTGGTCTTTTCCTGTCCAGGAGTATCTTGTCAGTATGGCTTCATGTGGAGTCAGTCTCTTCACAACAGAGCAGTGTGAGACATTCCCCTCTGTTATCAAGGGGATGCTAAATCCTTAGAAAAGACTAAGTGGAGTAATGGAGAAAAAACACAGAATTTCCATGCTGCTCACTGCCTCACATTGCTGATAAACTACTACTGCCAATCCTCAAGATGCTGCTTTTGTCACCAGCAAGGAGTTTTCTTCTCTGCTCACATTGCTGTTTGATATGAGTGCTTTTGAGTATCAGCCTGGACATGTAGTAAGGAAGATGTCAGGGATGAGGTTTAATTGGGCTGAAATTTTATTGACTAAGCTCAACTGGCAATTATTGGGCAATAACTCATGGAGCAGGGGTCATGTATCCTTCCTCTATCATTTCAGTATCCTCCTCTCACTGCTAGAATAGGTCTACCTCACATGAGGTGGAGGAATCTAGGGCCAGAGATTGTCCCTGTGCCATTCTACATAATAATATCTGAATCCATTCTCCAAATGTCTTCAAAAGACATTTTCAGTCCACTTCCAGGGAACCAGGCTTGGTAGAATGCCTACTTGTATTAAATCTGGTGACACCTGTAAACATGCAACAGCTTGAACCTTGCTTCTAACCTGGATCCCAGAGCAGCTGGAGGGAAGTGTAAAAACTGACGCCAACAAATAAAATTCCTTTCCAGTTTCAAAAATATTGTCTGGTGAAGTGTCAGAGCACATCCAAAAGCTACCTGGGTGTTGTCCTGATTCTTGGTGATGCAGAAGGCAATGATGGAAGTGTGAGTGGTCTCTGTCTGGCAGGACGATGGATGTGAATGTACATAGTCCATTGCTTGCCTTTAGTAAGCCTTGAGCTCAGAGAACTGTAAGCTTTTCTGCCCCATGTTTTAAATTTAAACCCAAAAGAAAAGGAAGCCCTTTTAAAATGCCAAGACCTGTTTTCTTCTGCTTTACCACAGAAAGTCCCCCTCTCCTTTGAAACCAAGAAGTTTGCAGTTCATAGTGAATAACAATGAGGATTATTGTAAATAATACATTTTACTCCAGTTGTTTTCACCCTCATTTTAAGCTTTCTTTCATTTCATCATAGATTTGTTTTGTACCAAAACGAAGCTGTGAGATGCACACATTGAACAGAAATCAAAGTCGGGCTTTCATCACAGTTCTTAAGCTAATTGGTTGGCTTGCTGCTACAGGCATCTGCAGGCACCTTGTAGTATAGTACAGTAGTGTTATGACTTTGGAGGCCCAGCTATTTTAAATCATAATAGTGACACAGTATGCATGCTTTCTTTCAAAAAGCCTGGGCAAGTCATGCTGTGCTGAGTTTCTTGGCACACCATGTACCTATAATTTTTGTCTCATGTTTTGTAGTGTAAGTATCTGGGCATAGAATCAAAAAGCTCCACTGAATATATAAGATTTTTTTAAAAGAAAAACAAAACAACAAACACACTCTTTGTTTTTAAATTGATAATGTCTCTTTAACAGTTGTAGATGTTTATGAACAAAGGAAGTTTCGGGGGGGGGAGGAAAAGAAACATCATGATTGTGGGGAAGCATTGGGCTTTTAGAATTATTATTATTAATTTTTTTTATAAAACTGTCCAGGTGTTTTGTTAGTGATTTTTTCTATCACGATTTTGGTCCTATGCTAGTATACTTATAGGGGATTGCAGCTACACAGGATGGCTAGAAGTAAGTGATAACCTTTCATGAATAAAATGAATAGCTGCATGTGTGCTGTAATTGTAGTCAATTGAACTGATTTATTCTAGCAAAATTGTCTAGCAGGCACAATTTATTCCAATTGTTCGTGGTGCTGACAGGAGTAAAGTCAAGTTTGGAGGATCCAGTTCTGTTGCTCCCTGTTTCACCCACCAGTATGGTTTCCAGAGTGAATCTGCCTAGTGCCAGCAGACATGGTGGGTGCTCAGCATCACTTTAAAAACCAGTCCCTACCTCTCATCTGGAAAGCAATATAATGCCATGGTGCTTGTGCACAGCTGGAGATAGAGCTGCTTTTCACACTGAGGACACTGGGCATCAGAAGAGTTAAAACAGTGCTTGCTAATTTCTATGGAAACAGAAGAAGTTAAGTTCAACAAGGTTCTTAAACAGTCTGTAAGTCGGGACAATGCCATAAGTAACCTTGTGATAATAGAGTGAAATGGATAAGCACAGATAGTTATATGAGGCTCTATTCAGTTACAAACAAGAGATCCAGCTTCAGCTGGAAGGCAACTGAGAGGAACCTCTCTGTTCCTGTTTTCTCTTCATTGTATAGCATTTGTAAATGCTATCTATGCTGTTGGGAAGGAGACTAGGGAGGAATATCTCCTGCTAATATGCTGTGTTTTTCTTGTATAAGCTCAGAAAATTGCCTAGGCCTGAGTTTAAAAAGGAAGGTGTGTGTGTTGAGGGGGAGGAGGTTGGCTAATGAGCTTTTCTGTGCACATTTTTGCCAGTGATCTATTGCTGTAATTGGAAAATTATAAAGGAGAACTTTTTGTGCATGCATTACTTGGTCAGCACTAGCTATTTCCAATACACCGATAATCAACTGCTCTAAAACACTGTGTTGAAAGATATTGCAAATTGCTGTGGTCAAAAGTTTCCATGTTTTCCCAAGTGATTTTTTTCTGCACTCCAAGAAATTTGCTCTGCAATGAGGAACAGTATGTTGCATCATTTTTTCTCATCTTATTTTTGTCCTTAAATTTATTCATTCCCTATGACTGCTGATGGTGATGCTTTTGCTGTGTTCTGATTTGACTGGTTCTAACACGGACTTTTTGATATTAACCTTGCTTACCAAAGGCAAGAAGAAGAGAATAGCTTGGTTTTGGTTCATGGTCATAGTCACTAGACCTAGAGCCCTTCCAAGTATGTTCTATTTCTTTGCGAGGCAGAGGGACAAGAGGATTTAATTTCAGAAAATTAGTCTCTGTAGCTAGTGGTAGGGAGGCAGATTGGTTCAAGTTTACAACCTCTTTTTGTTTAGCCTCTGGAACAGTGCCATGGAGTCTCAAGTTTCCTGTATAAAGAGAGATCTGTATTCAGTCAGAAGGTAACCAGGCAAGGTACATGAAGTCCGTAGGGTGAATGGCTCTTTCAACAATGAAATCAGTTTGGGGTCTTTAAGATCCCAGCAGTTCCTTGTCTCAAGACAGTGTTGAGCAGGAAAAATTCCTATAAACTTCAGGGGGACAAAATATTCAACTATGGGGTGGAGGAAAAAAGTAAAATAAAAAACTACTTCAGAAAACGCTAAACAGAAAGAAATTTCCTGCAGATATTATGATCCTTATGAATTTCCTTGGCTCTCAGTGAAACAGAAGAGGTGAGGGCTAGCCACATCTTCATTTCTCTCTCAGCTGAGTCCTGTTCTGGTTGTTTGCATGCGTACACATGGAGAATTGAATCTTATGCAAAACATCTTGATGCACTATTGTTTGGGAAGCAAATGCACCAATGCAACTTGAGTCTGAGGATTAAGGATCTTAAATAATTATTCCTGAGAATATAGGATTCACCTTGTTCCTGTCTTCCTGAAACCGAAGGTGTCACTCTGCAGTTACTAAATCACATTCACATGTTGTTCCAGGGTACAGAAGCTTTGCCTCTGGGAGAAGTAGAAGGCAGGAAGAAAAGGAACGTGCTCTAATAAACATTGCACTCAAGTAGCAACTTCCAGTTGCTACTTACAGTTGCTACTTGCAGGGAAGCTCTGTATTTTTTTAATCTCTTTCTTGATTTCATAAAATCAATGAGGAAGTGCATCTCCTGTTTTCTCTGCTCATATATCTGTTGGAGCACTGTTGCCTTTTCAATAAGCTTCCAGTTGCATGCTCTTTGATTCTTTGTAGTAATTTACAGAACAAATTCCATCACAAAGAAAATGAAATGCTAGGAATCTGATTTGGGCCATCTTTCCACACTGGTTGGAGAAGTTTGCAAATTGTCTGTAGATGCGTAAGCTTCACTATCAGCAAGTTATAAATGGTTACTGTTCTGTAATGCTATTTTGATGCCTGTGAGTTGAGTGGGAGATGAAGATTCTGGAACTTTTGGGAGTTGTTCCAGGTCTCCTGACAGCCCTGCCAGGGATGATTTACTGATCTCTGCCCCCTCTCCCCCACCCCAGCACAGTTATCTAAACTTTGCCATTTACAGTATGGTTCTGTAAAGTATTAGAAAACCTGATATTTCAGTGTTTCTGAGCACCATACAACTCTTTTGCTGTCAGTTACTATTCAGAAAACATTACCAAATTAATCATGGTTTATTCAGAAAACTCTTGAACGCCCCAGTATTTTTGGAATTTTTGTGGAACCTTGGTTTTGGCAAAATCATAAGGCTAAGGCCTGAATCCATTTTGTTTATTTTTAGACACATAGGTTAGGAAAGGTGCTCTACCATCCCCTTCCAGGCAGCTGAGAAAGACTTTATCAAGACAGCTTCTGCAGAGGAGGTGGGGTGAACCCAAGGCTGCTGCAGCATGTGGTGCTGAGATGGTCCTGGCAATCTCTTGCTTTTGCTCATATTACAAGCTGCTCAGTCCTGAGCTGTATTTTTGCAGGGTATCCAGAGGTGGCAGGTCTTGTAATGAAACCTTCCCACGAGTAAGCATTTCTTGTGTTCTTTTTCTCTCATTTCCTGGTTTTCTACAAGTAAATCTGATGCAAAGATGTTTGAATATTTGTTTTTAGACAAGTGGGATGGAGAACTGCTAGCCTTCAGGGAGATTTTTGCGTCTCTCCTGATCCTGACTGGTATCTGATTTTTATGGAATACTAACAATTTTTGTTCTCGGCTTCAGCTAAGCAAGAAATATGAAATAGGTATAAAGTCTAGTTCACTAAATGTGCGAGGTAATGTCAAGCGGTGTCAAATATTCCTATTCTGCCAACAATGGGCTATTGTTCAGTATCCCAACGCAGGTTAACCACAGTGTTGTTTCTGAGAATCTTTCTGATCTATGATGACATTGCTGGCAACAACCAAAGCTCTCTAGCAGTGTTTTCCACAGTGCTGTGTCAGCAGCTTTATATACACGCACTATATATATTTATATATAAAATATACATATTTATAGCAGAGAAGTCTGACCCGATTCTAGCATTCATCCAGTTTTACTTTGTACTTAAGTGATGTTTATTCAGCAATATGGAAGTTACCTACATTTCTAGTTGTCAGTGTAGGGTATGTCATAATTACAAAACTGTGCTAGTCAGAACAGCCCCGGGAAAAGAATTATATTGATCTTATGTTACAAGTGTCTTGCTAGGAGAAATTCCTTGGAGGGGAAGAGGCATGTAATTGGGTGTCAGGGATGATACAACTTGTCTCAATAAAACACATAAAATGTTATCAGAGAAGCAGCTCTGGATTCACATACATAACAATTATAATACAATTAAGAATACAAATAGTCATCAGAACACTGTTTCTGCTGTTTGAAAGATACATCTTTCCCAAATTAAAAAAAAAAAAAAGCCTTTCTACCTATTTATAACCAAATTTTCTTTAAAATGTTTGTATCCTGCAGTGTCATTATTGATATTTTCTTGCTACCTTTCCCTCAGTTCCCCCAAGAATTAAAAAAAAAAAAAAGAAAAAGAAAAAAGAAAAAAAACTGCCCTGCCTTGTCTTGTGTATAGTTCCTACTTGATCCGTTTTGTACTCCTATTCTCTTGTTGGGCAAAAATACAGATTAAAAACTACATAAATCTGGAATTGGTGAGATGTTTAAGTTCAAATTCTGGCTGAAGATTTTTGTAGCTGTGGTGTTTTGTTGTTTCTTTTCTGACCAGTTTTGGTAGGTCCCCCAGTCTTTGGTTTGTCTAGCTCAAGCAGCAGTTTTGTCTGTGTTCTGAGGCAGTAACATCATCTAATCCTAGCCTCTGGGCTACAGACGTGACAATATGAAGCTATATGCTCTAATACAACAATTTCTAGATGGCAGCCTGTGGGCCATCCACTCATCTCCAGCTAAGATCTGGACAGTCACATAGTTCAGGCTTTTGCTCTTTTCTTCCAGCTTGTGAATGCCTAAAGAAAAAGAAGTCAAAGCACGTAAAGCACATTTATTATTATGTTGGTATTTTATTGTTTCTTGTAAGCAGCCAGTGCAGAGTCAGGAGGCTAATGTTGAGCAGCGACTAACAGGAGGGATATGATGCAAGTGATTGCAGGTGATTGCAAGTGGGAAGACAAACAATGGTGAGGCATTACTGCTATGAACAAAGATGCATGGCCATACCCAGATGATACAGCATTCAAATTCTTCCAGCACCCAAATTCTTCCTTTGGGTGCAAGTGCCACAGCGTACAACACGCAGAACCTAAAAAGCTGACCTTTTCTGCTCTTCTGTCATTTTTGGTGGTGAAGTTGTCCCGCACCTCAGTGGAGTTTTCAAGGGTGTAACTTAATATTGCCTCCTGAAGAAACATTTCCTCCTTAATTTTCCAAAGGTGGTTACAGTTAATATCTAGAAGTGCCTGGATTTGAGGTTCACTTTTTTTCCTCATAAAGAAACTCTTATAACCTCTGAGTAAATAATACAGTTGTTTTGCTGGATAAGGAAAGCACTTGAATAAATGGATTATCATACTGTCTTTCTCTTTGGGCTAGGGTTTTTTGTTCTTGTTTTTAATTTTATTTTGACAGTAAGATTTGGGAAAAGATCTACTGAGTTCTCTGATATTATTGAAGTATTCTTGATCATACATACATCAAATGCAACTGAATAGCTTCAGGAATACAGCTGAATAGCTACAGTAATATTCTTACATAGGTCTGTGATGTACCTCGCTTGCAATACAACAGGAGCAGATGTACCCCATGGGGACCATAGGAAACAAGGAAAATTTCTGCAGTAAGGGTTGTGTTAAGAACTGGGCTGTCTCAGAGAATCAATGAATTTACAAGGTGGTATGGCTATACATATCTTTAAATAGGATAGCCAAAATAAGAGGTGTTCCCAGTTCTTTTCTCCCATATTATGCAAAGATAAAACTGTCCTTTATGGATAGCATCAACTGCATGTAAAAACGACCAAGGGAAGCACACCTCAACAGATTGCATCAGTCTGTGGAGGTCAATGCCATGGCAAGTAATGGGAACCAAGATCCTCCTAGCACCTTTAAAGAGCTAGACATTTTTATTTAAATGGGAGAAGGCACTTAAAAATAGCGCTGCAACAAATGCCTTGTGTATTACATGGTGTGCAATGCTTTCTTGGCAGGGGAGACACCCTGTCCAGGATTTCAGCTCAGGATTTCACTAGGCTTCCTTTTTCCTTGCTACTCCTGCAGCAGCCCCGTGCAGGAAGCTTGAGTTGCCTTCTACGGAGCATGGACCGCAGCCATGCTGTCCTCTTCTGAGGAAAAATGCCTCCTACAGAAGACCTGTGCTTCTCATCCTGTCCACAGAGCAGCCCCGGAGCCAGATGCATAAGCCCTTCATTTAAACGCTGCTGTCTGGGGCTTGATAATTGTAGTTTCCATCCAAGGCTATGACAGGCAGTGAGTGGAGTTTGATGGATGCAGATTTTTCTTTCCATTTTCTGCCAGGTTTGATGTCTTCTGCTTTGCAGTCCACAATGAATTTTTCCCAGATTTCTTTTTTTTTTTCTTTTTTTCTTCTGAAGCCCCAAGGCCTCAAAGTTCATTTCCTTTACTCTACAACCTTCACTCATGTTTATCATCTCATTTCCTTATCATTACCAGGCTCACCTCTACCATAACTTTCTTCCAGGTGCTTCCCACTCCATTCTAATCCATGTTGGTTTTTTTTTCTTTTGCGCATTTGAGTCATTTTTTTTCTGTGTTGTCTTGGCTCAGATAGGATTAATCGGCAGTAATTGGGTAAGTTTCCTGCACTCACTTGTGGTGTTCTCAGTCTTGGCATAACCTACACCAGTCCTGAATAGCAGGAAAAGAGAAAGTCCTGGGATTTTTGCTGTTTGGGATTATTGGCTAGCAGACTGCTGAGGGATATTTGCTGCTGGAATATCTGTACTAGGAATGTAAAAACTGCCATTTTCCAGACAAGTAAGAATGTGGCTTTCTCATGATTAGCAAGAAAGCACACCCTTTGTCCAAAATGGTGTCTTATCAGTATTCAGAACATGGAAAGCCAGAGCTCTCCTAAAAAGCCAGTTAATATTTTTTAACATCAATTCATTTTTCCTTGACACTGCTCTTAGAACAGTTTATTAATTTGTCTGAGATTTCCCAAAGACTATGAGGCAGATAATCAGCACGAAAAAAATGTGGCCAGAGGGTTATACTTTGGCAGAATTACTAAAGAGTTATCATCTAACAGGAAGCATAGGATAGACCGGTAATGTAGTAGTTACAACCATTCTTATTACCTGAGTGAATGTCTGACCCATTTTACTATTATAAATATACATTTTGATGTTGATTATAAAACCTTTTGCAATTGAACTTATGTCAAACACTAACTGAAGGAGGAAATACAATGACCTTTTAAGGATTTGATTTTATGACTATAGAAAGTGAGTTTTCTTGCCAGTCTTTTAAAGCCCATATTTACTTCTGCCAAAGAAAGGAAAAAAGCCATATTGGTGAACCAGTATTATTTAGCACTGAGCAAGTAATTCTCTACTTTGAGTAAATAGGGCTATAGTTCCAGAAAAGCTCAAAAATTAGGAAGATAGAGTGAAATGAATGAATAATTCTGTACCAAACGTGTATGTATGCATGCATACATATACATACCTGTGTTTTGTTGTTGTTGTTGTTGTTCTGTTTTTTTTAGAAGATTTTCAACATTAACTGTAGTAAAATAAATAAATAAATAAATAATCCATAGCTGCAAGTGCCTCAAATCTGTTCTGGTCCTCTCAGGCTGTGCCAGGCAGCACATGTCAGTAGTGTGTGCTGGAGGCTGTAGGTACTGCGCCTCACTGCAGCCAGACAGATAGTATCTCCAGAGAAGGGGGAGCTAAGGGGAATGTAAAAGCAGAAGGGAAGCAAGGAGATAAAAGAGATAAAGGCAAACTTGCCATGCACTACTGTTGTGGGCACCTTTACAACAATCCATCAAAGTAAAATTGCCAGCCTCTTTGCTGGTACTAATGATGATGTTGCAATACAGTGGCACTTAAAAATCAGTCAGCCATTTCAAACAGTGTTTTCACTCTACCTTGGTGTAAGTCTCATTAATGTCAATAGGGCTACAAGTATGCAAGAGAAAAGGGCAGTAAGTTTCCAGAACTGTCTCTGAAAAACACCAGGAACTGAACCAGCAGTAGCTGATTTAACCCTTAATCTAAAGGAGAGATGCTCTTAAAGAAGACTTTTATGAAAAAATAAAATGCAAGCAGATGGCAGAATTTAACAGAGGTAGAGAGTAGGCATTAGGAGAATACTGAATTGCTTGGCATTTGTTTGCAAGTCTGACTGAACCACAGCTGAACAATTACACACTGGCTTAATTACGCTGCTTTAACCCACTGGACTCTGCTGACCTTCGCTGCAGTGGGTCATTCTCTGGAAGTGCTGGCTAAAGCTGTAGGTTATTTCTAGGTTATTTGCTCATTGTAAAAGCATTTTGTTTGAAAAAGACTGTTACCAAATTTAATGTTGCACACTTGGCTATAATTCAGCAAGGTACTTAAGTGCATGCAATGTTTAAGTATAAATGATTACTGTCCACTTCAGTTGGAAGTACTATTAAGATTTATATTCTGCTTAAGTAGCTTGTTGAACAAAGGTCTTCATGTGTAGTTAGGATTTTTGTTGGTTGTTTTTTGTTTTTGTTTTGTTTGTTTATTTGTTTACTTTTAAAACAACTGTGACTTTATTTTTAAGAGGCTTCCAACTTTTACAAGGACAGTTGAATCATGACTGCCATGGCTTTGTCTCTGTATGTGTAAGTCCTGCTTAGTGCGTGAAAGCACAGGACTGTAACCACATGCCCTAAAATCCACATATGGCTAGAAATTTTTAACTTCCTTATCTCTAGGGATAAGGACTAGACAATTTGCCAGGACAAAAAAAAAAGTCAGATTCCCAAAGATCAGATCACTGCAGTGAATTCAGGGCTAAACAACTTCAGAAGCTTGCTGTAGGTGCCAATAAGTTACATATTATAGTGTTGACTGCTGAAAAGCAGCAGTGTCCCATGTGTCCCATTCGTTTATGCAGGACTCATGAGATTTCCTTCCAGCCCTTTACTCCTTTTCAGCAGTCAGCACTGTTGTAGAGGAGTTAGGAAGTCACTGATAAATCTCACATGGCAGTACAGATTAGGGAAAACAGGGTGTGATTAGAGCTGTAAGCGCATTTCAGAAGTCTGCAAGGTCCTTGTGTAATTTCTCTCTTATATTCTGCAGTGAAAAAGTCTTAATCATGTGTTAGTCAAAGGACTGGAAACCCTCACAGTGAAAGTAACTGTGAAGGCTGCTTAGAAAGAAATCAATAACTGAAATAAGAAAGTTGCTGCTGCTTTGGTGTGAAAGGAAGATCAGTTATGAGTACTGGGCAGCGGGAAAGCTCAGAAGACTTGCATGACAAGAGAAGACTCCTTCCCCCTGCTGTTTTTCACAGCAAATCACTTAAATTCACAGCACCTATCTCCCTGTGTCACAGAGAGAGCAGCTAAGTGGTCCCCTGCATTTGCTAGATGTCTACAGCTGTACAGGGGGTAGGATGCAGCTTGTGCTCCTTGCAACCCTGCTGCATTCATCTGGGTGAAGCAGCTCTGGACATGGCCTGCAGCAACCCCGGTACGAGTCACCCATCTCTCGCTGCTGTGGGGAGGCCGCTCAGGTAAAGGCTGGGGCTCCGACATGAGGTTTGGCAAGGCCCAAGTCCACCTCCAGGCCTGGTCTTTATTATACAGGTGCATCCAGTTTCTCTCTGTAAAATGTGTAATGGGATGTTTCCTTTGTTCTGCTTCTCGCTTTCTGTGTTTCTTTGAGACCAATTTGTTCTTTGAGACTGGCTCAACAGCATTCAGGGCAAGACTGATAACCCTCTTTGCTCTACTGTCAGCATAGCTGATGACAGATATAGAACTGGGGGAGAGAGGCCAAAAATCTAAGTAAGTACTTCCATACACCTACCGTTCAGTGGTTTGAATCTGGTGGTGGACTCGTGCAGAGGTCTGAGAAACAGAGGAAGACATGGACTGTTACTTGACAGACATCTTCAAAGGCAGGTTGGAACAGGATGTGCCCAAAGGAACATATCAGAAGGCAGGCAGGCTGAGATGGCTGGGAAGGGAGAAGGTGTTGGCACTGCAGGGAAGCACTCAGAATCCAGGAGAGACTTCTTGTCATAGTATTATTTCTTGAAAATGTGTTAATTAACTCACAACCAACCAAACTTTCATATTCTCCAGAAGATTTCCCCATGTTGTGGCAGAAGGTAACAAAAGGATTTCACATTTCAACGTGGATATAAACTTAGGGTTCTGTTTTGCCAGTTTTTTGTCATAAGGAGATGGCAGTTGTCCTCATTGTTGGTAAAAGTAAAATAAAAAGGACTGGTGATTTCTTCAGAAAGGAGATCCTTTCCTTTCACACTTCGAGCATTAAGCAGCTTTCCTTCACGAGGCACAGACAGACTTAGCCAGGCACAACTACAAAAATTGTTACCAGTTCTTTAGATGCTTTCACAGTTGTCATATCGGTGTTGTGTGTGCAAGTGGACATAATACCTGGTGTGATGTTTCTGTTCCCATCTCAGTTCATTCTCACTGCCAGTAGGTCTCTGAATTAAAAATGCCACTTGCTCAAAGAGACACTCGGGTCATGGTACCTCAGAGTCGTAGCAACTGTATCGAATCCATGGAACTGTTGTAGAATTAAGTCATTTGATTACCTGCAGTTAGTGCCATTTTACAGAAATTATGGCAAAAAAATTTCAGAAGATGAATTTGGGGGTTCAAATGTAAAGTTCACAAAGATGTATTATTTTACAATGAAATCAATATTTTGCTGAAAATAGGAGGTTCCTTCAGCAGTTTCTTCAAAGAGAAACAATGCACAAAGGCTGGGAGTACTAAAAAAAAAATAAGAAAAAAAAATATTACTGATAGGAAGATGGAAATTCTGCATTTAATGTGATTATATCAATAGCTGTCACTTCTTCCTAAGCCAGACATGACATCTCTTTCCTTTGTTTTCCAATGAAAGCACTCATCTGTGAGCTTGTACATAACCTGGCATTACTCCCAGTTGTTCTCTGGTAATGTTTTGGGTTTTTTTTTTTTGTTTTTGTTTTTTTTCTGAATGGAGTAACTACTTGTCCATAAAGAACAAGTTGTTAAATAAATACTGAGGAGGAGCTATGACATGGAGCATTTTCCACTGAATATTGTTACATATACATTTTCATAGAGCAACCTAATCTTTTATAAATGTCCTACAATCAGAAGAACGGGAATGAAAGTTTAATTAACTCACCTACATTGGCAAAGTCTCCAGGTACACAGGGAATGGGAGTTGCTTCAGGAAGTGAGAATTTCCATTTTTAAACCAAGGCTTAGAAGGGCAGAGCTTCTTTCGTCTTCTCCTCTGAAGTATTTTAGCCCTTCCTTCAGTCACTTTGATTTAAAGGAACTGAAGTACATCCATGATCGCTTTGAGCCCCACTTCAGCTCACATCAAAGTGTGTGGAAAAACTGCCAATTAACTTTAAGGTTGTAGGATCATGACCTTGCTTCTAAGATCAGAAGTCAGAGCACAAGTAGCAAGTTAGGCAATGTCACACTTAAGTACAGTAGCACCTCTATAGCCAGTATACTTCAGCGACCTGTACTCTGCACCAAGTAGAGCTGCATGCTGATTAGAAACATGTATTTAGTTATGTTGGGAGAATTCTATTTACAGTTTTCATTTTTTTTGTTTTCTACATTTATTTTCAAAAGCTAATTGAGAATTTTGTGCAACGAAGTATTAGCGTGGTGCTTCTTATTTAGCAGAAAAAATACTTTGTAAAAATACATTTGGCAACGTATGTTACATTTGTAAAAGTACTTTGGCTGAAGTGCTTAATTATCACTTGAGTAATCAGTCTAAAATTCTGCTGATTAGACTGTGCTGCCTGCTGCTGGAGTACTGTTTAAAATGTCTCTTGAGGTCAGCTGAGTATACATGGGAGCTACTGCAGTATCTAGCTGCAGTTTGGAGGGCACACACCTTCATTTCACCTCTTTACCAGGGTCCCCACCAGATTAAGAGCCCTATGATGTTCTGTACTTATGGATTTCTGTGCTGTGGGAGTGTTTGGCCAGAGAGAGGTCTACAGGGCATTGCAGGGAATGTATTTCAGCTAAAGAGCATGGTGTATCTGGAAAGATGAGGGTTTTGACCATCTGAACTGCTTTTGCCATGACACACCTCCAGGCGGACATTATGTGATGGCTTGCCAATCTCAGTAGTAGTTTTCTGACAATGTCTGTTTCAGTTTTTCAAATTTTCTTCTTTGAAAAGAAATCATGAGTTGAAACATTGATACTACAGAGCTTCTCTTGGACTTAATTTTGCATTTAGAGGGGGAAAAATGAAATTTTGTGATCTAATTGTTACTCACCAGAAAAACACAAAATCAAAGGAGTGAGAGATGGTGACAGACCAGATCACCCAATGCTGTAGAAGATCGAGATCAAGGAAGAATCAGAGAGAGGCAGTCAGTGAGTGAAATTCTGAGATCTGAATCTGCAAGAGGTCATGTTCTTTGATTTTAATGCTGTGAAGTAGGAGAAATAGGAGCATGTATGCATATTCAACACTTGTAATGAGGTATACCTTTACCATAAAATAAACGTATCAATAGTCTTTTTCCCCAGTCTGAATTTTAGTGAGTGGCTTCATGGACATTTCTTTGCAGGCATGAAAACTGCAAGAGTTCATGGCCACATTTTCAAACTCTTACGCTACTGTCTTGAGTAAGCTACTCTTACCAGACAGATGCTGCATCTGAGGAGGTGCAATACAGCTTTAAAAGTTTTGGTCTCTTTAGTGATGTGCGATGCTAACATCAAAAAGTCCCGCACTTGGGCTTGATATGCTTTTCATTAAAACTCCTTGGAGGTCAAATGGTGCCAAATTGGGTCCCAAAGGCACAGAACAGAAGAACTCACTCAAGTTTACACAATACAGAAATGCTTTCTGCATATGGCTTTACACCGAATACTTACTTCGAAATATTTTTCCTCACATAAAAATCGCTGTGGGTTTTTTATGTTTGTTTTGTTGTTGTTGTTGTTGTTTGAAAGCACAGTCACTTCTAAGGAGCTGGGTGATTTATTGTTTGTCCTGTACTTTTCCTTTGCTTTATAGAATATTTAATTAGCAAAGGTCCTTCTGTTACTGCACCTTTTGAAATGAGTTCAGGATCCCTCTGACAGCTGCCATTTTTTATACCCCACTACGATTACCTGCAGCAAATCTCTGCTGCTCAAGCTTGCTTTTCTCTGATCAGACTCAGGCACAAAAGGAGGTGCAGTCTTCCAGCCTAGTCCTTGATTTTTTTTCAAGGAAGCCAGATGGTGTGTGCCACATGTAATTTGTGTCAGAACTAGTTAATACTGAACTGCTGTAGCATTTTTTTCATATATGGTGGATCTCGTCTCATAAGAGTTGATGTATTTCACAGCTGTTTTGGTTAAAGGACAGTAAGAAAGAAGCAGGTACTCAGTCATGGGGACTCAATAAGATAAGACAGCTCTATCCTATGCTAGCACTGTACAGATAGTGTCTACCTCAGTGTGGTTAACGTTAAATTCTGTCTGTAATACCAGCATGGACAATTTTCCTGAGAGATGGAAGGAGATGCTGCTCCTCTCCCCCTCTGGCTCCCTGTGGATGTTCAGTATCTGCATTGTCATCTGGTTAATCACAGCACAGGCATAAAAGTGATTGGTTTCAATTGAACAAAATCTGTGAAATTAAGCTTTGTTTTCATTAAATATATTATGAATGCAGTATGATGGATGAGAATTAATTCCAGTGCAGCTGAAAAGATCATTTTAAAAGACAGAGAACCACAACAAAGCAGAAGCACAGGTGGAATATGTGGTTTGCTTCATGGCTGAAGTCGCATCAAGGCACAGTATATTCTTATGTGACAGCATCCTTTTCAGAGGGAAAAGCAGGAAGATTAAATAGACGGAATGTTGTAATGTGTTTAATCTACTAAAGTAGGTTCCTCTCCTCAGTAAGATGCACTTTGATGAGAAGAATTTTAGATCATTTCAGATGATAGAAGGTGAAATGTTCATGGCAGAGACTACAAAGCAGCAATGTTCCTTTTGCTGGTGCTTAAGCATCAGTATTTATTAGTCATATATTACAGAAAAGTCCATTTTGGTAACATAAATAACTGATTATATGTTTGCAAAAGCAGAGCAAAGTTATAAAATCAAGATGCTGATTGTAGTATTGCTCTGTGGTACACCTAGCATAGCTCAGACTGCAAGTGTGTACGTCTCTTAGTTTCAAACTTATCTGCACTTTATTAGCTGAAACATTGCAATTTTTGGAGCAAATTTATATCATCTCAATTACTTAAAACTTTAAGAGCCTGTAGAGTTGTATTGGACTGCTGTATAGGTAAAACAATTTTCTACCAGTTTTGGTGTTATAGTGAAATACAGTACATTAAACTTTGTTGTCCCCTTTCCATCAGAAAGCAGTTTCCCACTGTGTTAGGCTATATTTTAAAAAGATGACAATATGAAATGCCTACTTTGAAACATTTTACAAACTCGTAACTTTATAAGGGAGTAGAATAAAGTGAAAGAGCATATTAATAAATAAATAACTGTTGATAGAATCAAAAATGAAGATTTTGACCCCTAAATCATTATTTCACTATACTGTTGAAGTCAATGGGAATTACCTTGGTGCTTGTGAAAAGTTGACCACATACAGTGTGATGAATTGTTTTGTTATTCATAAAGTTAATGTGTAGGTAACCTCAAATTCTTAATCGCACTTTATTTAATCCCAGTCAACACCTGTAACTTTTATCAGATTGTGAATTCAGTGTTCGGTACACCTTCATTTCCGGACTACCTTTCAGTCTAGTTTGTGCACGTAGGGACTTGAGGGACTGCCTATGAGGTTAATGCTGTAGGTGGTTTGTACAGGATGGGGAGGCTGTACAAATAGGTGTTTTTCTATCATATTGATAGTTCTGAGGTTTGACTGCAATACCATGAAACATCAGGAGCCACTATATAAATGATTCAAAGTCAGTAAATGAACAAAATGCTGTAGTAGATTTTAATTTCACTTTAGAACTATGTAAAACACTCCCACAGAGGAAGTCAGCTACACCTGCATCTACCTGGCAGAATGTGGTGGTGGTCCCCTTTGCAGATAAGCTACCTTTATCTACATATATTTTTGTAAAGCCTATATATATAAACCATACACGCACGCATTTATATTTATTTCAAGATTTGAATTGAGAACATTTGCGAGAGTTGAAATTAGATCTTGCTTCCAAAAAATCTGTTTTTAAATCTTATGGCTTTGTTATGGTTGCATGTTTTATGTTACATGAATTACGTCCTTTAATGTGAATATCTGGAAGATACATTCGCCATCGGATTTAACTTGCATTTTGGAATGTCCACAGAAAAAGGATCAGCAGAGCAGTAATAAAAAACAGGCATTTACTAAATTTCTTTCTGACACATCTGTGAGCAGTAAAGAGACACAGGATTTTACCAGCCCCGAACATTCAATCATAAGGGAAACTTTACAAGGGCAGGAACAACAGCACTGTGAAAACATTCCCTGAACTGCCACAAACTCTGTACTTACTACTGAAATCCTTAGATAAATATTGAATGAAATTTCTTATTGCAAGGCATGTCAGAGTAAAACAAACACACTTTCATATCCACTTTTTTCCGCCTCAGAGGTATATCAGGCGACACAGAGGCATGTTAATTGAAGCTGATATTTAAAGGCTTGATTTCCAAGCTCTGAGTTGCTACAGGTGCATCTCTTGTGGTTAATGGTAATGAGGGACTGAGGTCACCAACACAGCAAAAGAACACATCATGAATATACAAAATCTATGTATGTGGCCACATACAGCTTCTGTATTTTTCTCTTTAGTTTAGCATCTCTCAAATGCTGACAAGTTAATTGAAAGATGGGGTCTGTTTTGTGTTTTGACAGTATTAGAAAAGGATGTTTATAAGAGAGGCACTAAAAGATGCAGACATCCCCTTAGTTTGTAAACCTTCAGTTCTAGGCCTAGGTAAGCAGTATTTTCACTTCTTGGGATGAGGAATGTTGTATTTATCTTGGGGTAAATTTTATTTCTCAGGTTTGTTTGTTTGTTTTGTTTCATCAAATTCTCTGACAGGATTTTCAGTATTTCAGAATTTCAGTACATTTTTGTCTGATGCAGCATGAAAATAACATTACAAAAAAGATAAGTGTGTATTGCAATACCAATATGAAAAGATTTCCTGTTTTTTAGGCACATTAATTCCAACTGCATGTATTCAATCAAATCTGGAGTGAATCTGCACATGGAAGGCTTTCTCTGTTCTTTTGCGTTTGTCTTTGGGAAAGCCAAAGTATAAGAAAATTACCAGAACGTTGATTCTGTGCCCAGAACGTTTAAATTCACTTAATGCCAGGAAAATCAAATATGCACATCAGCAGGATACCAACAGTTGGTCAGATGGTAAAATAGTTAACTGTTTTTACCAGCAAGTCAGGCTTGCCCACACCGGAGAGGTGTGGGGTTTATTTATTTATTTATTTCATTTTATACAAAGATCTTTAGACAATATCTATTCACATACAGTTTCTGAACTCCAGGGCCAAAGGGATTTTAGCAGTGGTATTATTAGACTGGAGGCAAGTCATACAATGGCAGAAAATAAGATCAGAAATAGAAAAGCAATAAATATTGTTCCTGTGCATGGTGACTTGGATTTTTGTAGAACTCCAGGAGTTTTGATTCTCGATAACTGCTGGGAGTGTGCAGGTGGTACAGGGGGCTGAGAACCACCATGCTGCCTCCCGTTATCACTTATCTCAATTTTGTATAGGATATGCCACTGCTAGACTCAAAGCGAAGCATTGGCCTGGTTCAGGTGTGCCCCAGCAAAATGCTTACTGCAGGCTGAAGGTTGTTTTTGTCCCCGTGGTGCTGGTGTGGTGCTTCAGGTCAGCCTGCTGCTTTCTGTCTGACAGGATGGTGCTTGTAGCAAGACCCTGAACCTGAAGTGGACGGTTAGTAAGAGTGCTAGAAAACAAGTTTCTACTCCAAACTTGCCTCTAGCTTTCAGACTCGTACTTTCCCTTAGCAAACTGATTTTTCAGGGCTCTGGAATAAATGAATTCTACAGGGGATAGTTTATTTAGCATCACGCCTGTCTGCAGCCTACAGTCTCACCAGTGCCTAAATCAGATTTTTGGTGTTAGGGCAACTGCCTCCTGGCTCATCCCTGCTCATTGTGTGTCAAAAGATATAGCAGTCAACTGAGTAATAGCAGTCTGCCTGGGAAATACAATGATTTGAAACGGAATTTTGTATTAACTTAAGAAAAAACTAAGGCTCTAAAGTGAGGTTACGTTTTGTTTGGTTTGGATGAAGACAGCAAATTTAAAACTTTTTTGTTACCATTTCCATATTGAAGTCTGTCAAAGTATCAAAGGCTAATTTTGAAGATTTGTAAGCAATTATGTGGTGATGATATGATAAACAAAAAGCATGACTAAGCTGTGTGGGCAATAAAAGGACGAGGTGAACTCTTCTGTTTGGTTTCCAGGTTGGTCAGAGAGAAGTAATTGCTGTGTTGCCCAAATTAGAAACCAGAACTCTGGTTTTGCTGTGCTTAACCTCAGCTACGCCCATCATGTCCTCACGGTGACCTCTCCATTTGCTTATGAATAATAGCTCATCAAGGAGTGAAGCAACCATTTTATTCCGAATTCTCTAATACAGTGCACATTTACTAACATCAAAGCAACCACTAAAGAAAGCCAGGCAATACTACCAACCACATGGAGAGGTTGTGTTTCTGTTAAAAGTAGCTCCAGGTAATGATGCTGAGTTTTCTCCAGTGAGGATTCTTCTGCTCATGTCTTCTCTGTCCAGAATAATCCTTAGTTCTCAAAGATGTGCAATTTACCTGTGTTATTCTTGTGTGTAACTGAAGAACGTTATTTTTATTCTCTAAAATCATAGCTTGATTCAGTTCTTTCTTGTTTAAAATGGAAGAAAAGGTACTTTATTCTGTACTCTCAGAATCCTTGTTTTCTCGTCTTTAAAAGCAGCCCTGCTGGTGTAGCATGCTGGGCGTGTCATGAAGGGTCTTTAGGTTCTGCTGAAATCAGCAGGAACAAGGGGAGTTAGTCATATTGATAACGTGGGATCATGAACAGTATAGATTTTCGTGGAAGGTGCAGAGACACAAAAGTCCCAGGCAAGTGTTTGTTTGGTTAGCAGGCAGCTGAGTGCCACCTCACTGCCACTGAGGCCTGCATGATGTTGTACTCCAGTGCTGGCTGTGCATGGGAATCTCGAGGCAAACAGTCTCCGTTTTTTCTGTGCAACCAAGGTAATGATATTTTCCTTGCTTTTTAAAGCACTTTCTAGTCTTCAAATGAAAAAAAGCTACCCCCAAAAAACAAAACAACAAAAAAAACTAATAATAAAAAAAGCTAAATACTTACTGCTGCTCTTTCTTTTTAAGCTTTCTTTAAAACTATATAACACCACATTCATTGCAAAGCTTTTGAAGGCCAAGGCCATTTTACATCATGGTAATAGCAAAGAGTGCGTGAATGAGTTTTATTTTTAGATTAAGGGTAGATGGGTGCTGACATCTGTTAGTGTTTACTGAGAACATAAAAAATGAAAGCGACTAAACGTTTTGTAGCACTGAACCTACCTTTGGCAATAGGAAGGCAAAAAGAAACTTTCCAGCTGGTGTGTAGCTCCCACTGAGTACAGGCTGTTTTTAGACTTCTCGAGGATTTGGCTCTAGGAGATTCAGAAATACTGAACATGTTCTCCAAAATTTTTTAGATAAACAGGTAAGTGCTCGAAGACAGTGGCAAAAAGCAATTTAGCAACAGTACAGGAAGACAACTTCAGGCTCCTTGGGTTTTGTTATCCCTAAGGAACTGTGCTTTAGAAAATTGGACTTCAGTATGCATGGCAAAGCCGTGGTCAGGCCCTACTCAATCAGACATTGCTGGCAAAATTCCTGTCTAATTCAGCTACCAAAAATAGGTCACAGAGCTGAACACATAAAAATTCAGGCATATTTTGGAAAAGTACTATAAAAAGTACCTAATATAACATACTATGTATTTACCGATCTATCACTGTTTCTGTTTCAAATCTCTGCCTTCCTGTTTTTTCTACTCTTAGTGTCCCAAGGACCAAGAAAAATCATTTAAAAAAAAAAAACAACTGATAAATATGTTAAAGCTGCACCTTCTTCCCCTGGCATTTCTGGATTCTCTTGCCAATGCAGTTTGCTGTTTGATTTGGGTATTTCTCCATGACCTAGATTTTCTGTTTTGGCAAGCACTAAAAAGGAGGGAAGGCCCATCAAAGTAATGATATAGCAGCTTTACCCACTCTTTTCAGGAATGTTTTTCCAGCCCAGCTGGCAGCTTTGGAGAAGAAGAAAGGCTCAAAGGAGAAGGCTCAGACCTAGTAGTCTTCCAGCCTCTGGTGTGGCCTTGGGAACTGACCTGTTCTATAACAATATTTACTACTTTTTTTTTGAAAATTTGAATTGAAAAAGGAATGTTTATAGGAAAGAACTTTCTTACTCCCTACCTACACATCCTTCTGGCTGGGAGAAACAAAAGGCACCTGTCTGGGAGAGGAGTTGGAGGAAAAGGGAGAGGTGGTGAATTTACAAAGTAATTGCGGCCGTACATAAAGGTAGCCTAGCATTTCATGTCCCCTTTTATAAACATTGTGAGGTTTCTTTTTTAAAAGTATTGAAATGCTGCAATATTTATTTTTTTTTAAACTTGTGTTTGCTTGGGTTCAGCCCATCCTTTGCTGTGCACTGAACTTGCATAAAAGAGCGCTCCCACCTCGGGTGGGGGGATGGCAGGCCAGCCCCTGCCCCACTGCCTCCTAGCTGTCATTCTACCCAGGGGCTGTAATCGCAGGAAATAAAATCAACAGGAATGTTACACTAGTGTGTGTACATACCAGTCGTCCAAGTGACTTATTTATAGTCTGAGCCCTAATGTTTGTTCATTAAACTCTCACAGACCCCCCCTTCCCTTCAAGCTATAAAAGCCTATTTAATACACTCTTTCTCCAAAATCAGCAGCTCTCCAGATCCTGTTATGACAAAAACTCCGGCTCACGCTCCTGCAGCCCGAGCTTTGGTGTTATTAGTTTCCCCAGCATCGCTGTTGGGGATCAGTGCACAGCTCAGGGGCATTGTTTGTTTTTCATGTAAGAAAATACAGTAGCATTTCATAAAATGGATTGAGCTGAGGCGGCACAGTGACGGGTTGTTGGAAGCACTGCAGCAGTGCGGGCTGGAACATCGTTAACCAAGGCACATAATACATCACTGTCCTATTTCACAGCCAGTGAAATGTGAGGAGCAAAATGAAAGGATCTTAAAACGCCATACTTGATTTTTGGTAGTTCTGGTCTAAAGAAACTAAAGCTTCTGGCTTTTGGAAGGCTGGGGAGAGACTAGATGGAGGGGGGGAACAGAAAGGAGAGCCTGAGAGGACAAAGAATCAAAAATGACTCTTGGTTCAGACTTTAAATTGGTAAATTGAGTAGCTCTTGTTGTTGTCAGACAGGTATGGAGGGGTATTTAGGTACCTAACTGCTGTTGAAATCAGATGGAGTCAGACACTTGAATATGTTTCAGAGGTTAGTGTTAGATTTCTAGAGAAGGATTTCGGAGACACTGAACTTCACTTCTCCTTGATACAGCAAATATGTTGGAGGCTTTTGTCTCGAGGTCAGATTTAGCGATGTGCTCCTTCTCTCGTTCAGGCATCCAGCTCCATTTCTTTACCTGTCACCTGCCGAAGCATAGTTGGCTGCTCTGCACTGCTCACTGGGCTGGTGCTCCCTGTTGGGAGCCCAAACCTGGACATTCATTAAGGAGTTTGCAGCCAGGAGACATTCATTAAGGAGTTTGCAGCCCAGTCTTGCAGCACCATGAAACACCATCACCTAGTACTTTGTCTTTTCTTGAAATATAAGCAGTTTTTTTTATTTATTTATTTATTTATTTATTTATTTATTTATTCAGTGAAAGGGGGTTAAAATGTTATTACCTGCACAAAGAAAACTCAGTTCATGTTTAGGGAGGGTGTTTTCCTTGACTCTGTTTATTGATAAAATCTTTGCTGCTTTTTGTTCTGCAACAGTGACAGGTAAAATACATTTCAAGTGCAACAAAAATATCTATTTTATGTTAGTAGCAATCCATACTAGAGCATTCCCCTAAGATTTTCTGAAGCTCCTAAATGCCTAAAAGAGCTGCTATTAGTTTAGCACAGGGCTGTGCCAGCCATCTGTCGTGGCTGATATCATTAAATATCAGTGGGGACTTCACATTACAGAACAGGGAGCAAAGCTCTGGCATGGCATAGTCTCCCAGAGGAAACGATGGAAAGCCAGAGGCTGCATCTTTTTGGACCTTTAAAACAGCTCAGACTGAAGTGTTGGAGCTTGTACTGCAGGGCATTATTGCAAACCTACCTACAAAAACAGAGGTGTAAAAGTTTCCTTGTTCTTCGGGGGCAGAAATCAGGATAAAGTCAGTAGGCCTTTAAGAGTAAGCTACCTCTTTGTGACTTCAGAGCACAATATTTTCCCATAATAAATTTGCATTGCAAATGAAACAACTTGAAATATGTGTCTCCAGGAGAAGTAGAAGGAATATACCTTATATGTATTTGCATTTCAATAGCAGCTAAAATATGTGGTGCAGGTCTTCTGGTTGCATCTGGCTCTCTTGGATAATCAGAAGCCCAATGCCCAGAGGAATTGCTTTTGAAGGGAACGGTTCACAGCTGGGTCATGAGATTAGCAGTTTCACAGGGACTGACTGCTGGAAGAATTGCAGTCAGTTTGGGCTCACGGAGTAAAACATTGCGCTGCGTGATTATGTTTCTGAATGGTCAGGTTTTGTCTGTTTTACCCAGGTGAATAACATCCTGATGCTGTTCAGTTAAACAGCATTAGTGTCTGTCTTTGAAAATACCATTTTATTTCCTTCGCTACTCTGTGTGCATGCTTTACTGGCGTCTGTTCTGTCTTCCCAACCTCTTCATCTGCAACAGGAATAGCAGCAGGTAAAGGACAATTAACAGCAAAGTACACCACAGAACACATTAGCAATTTGCAGTTACCGTGCAGTGATATCCACTAGCCAGACTTTTGCATTTGTCTGGGGCAATGTCCTGCAGGAACAACGGAGGAAAGGATGATTAAGGTGATAGGCTGTGAAATTATATGTCTACAATTCACTGGAATTCCTAAAGATGTGTTGAGGCACAGAAGCATAGATTGCCAGCAGGCATGTTCATACACAAAAATACAGAGAATTTTGTTCAGGCATGCCTAAACTCCTTGTGATAATGAAATATTTAAATGCAGTGAGTGTGCTCTGTGCCTGAATCATGCCAATGTTTCATATTCAGAAATGTTTTAGCTTGCTTATTGTTCCTAATTTTTATTTTTATTTTTTTTTAAATAAAAAGATACCAGAAACAAGGAGATGTCCAGACCTTCAGCCCAAATCCTTCCTGTCTCAGCACAAATCATGCCATGGCTTGTTCTTTTCTGTGAAAGAAGTCTGTCTAAAAGTAATAGCTAAAGTGTAATTTTTGTTTACCAATTTCTTGCCAAAATATGTGTTATTCCTTTAAAAATACAAAGCATGTCAAAAACAACATAAATTAGAATTCTGTTTGAATTGTAGCTACTGACATGAATGCTGTGAAGTAGTTATTTCTAAGATTTTCCTCAGCATAGCATGACAATGGTTAGTGTACAGATAAACTCACAATGCTGTGCTTCATCTCTGGATGTAATCCATTGCTACTTATTATCTATCTTTATTTTGTTCCTGTACTTGGTTGCTACACAGATTCTTTTACTTTGTCCTCGTTAGTACCCACAAACACATCCTTCATGAACATTGCCAGTGTTCTTTGTTATCAAACACAGATGTGAAGAAACCACCGAGACTTTCTTGATTCTTTTTCAGTCATTGGAAATTTCTTTGTTGTTCTTTTTGGTTCCAGTCCAACTCTGTAGGAGTCAGTGATTGTCTTTCCACCAACTTCATTGGGATTTGGATCTTGTCTTTAATAGTTCCACTAAATTCATTTTATTTTCAGCCTTCAAGTATGTCTTAAAGTTATTTTATTTTAAAATGCATTACTATTTGCCATTTGACCTTCATGTATTTTATGTTTTTGAATGCCTTCTTTATATTCCGTAAATTGCTTCTTGTAAAATTCAGACACTGTTGCAGTCCTTTACCCAGCCACTCAACCTCTCGCACTCTCACTCTCTTTTTCAGAACTCTGCTTTCACTCAGCTGACAATAATCTACTTATCATTGGTCCTTATGGGTTTTAGTTTTAGGTTTCACTCTGCATACATGTCCCCCCAAGCCAACTCTGCCACCTTTTTCAAGTTCAGCAAATTTTGTCTACTGGACCTCTTTGCAAGTAAATGGCGCAAATTTCTTTCATCAAAATAAATTTAATCAAATCAGGCCATGTATTCACAATGATTTCAGAGAGTGAAATTTAGAGCCTTATTAAATATTAGTTGTGTTTTCCAAGTGACAGGCTAGCAGTTCAAAATAATTTTTTTTACCAGGCCGCCTTCCTTTTCCAGGTTAACATGTGTATGTGGCTCCCCATGTTCCTTTTTGTCATTGTTTTTATTTTTTTTTCAATCAGAAGTGTTGTCTTTCTTTTCCAGTATTACAAAACAGAATTTAACCTTTCGAATCTTAAATCTATCACTGCTGTCACTTAACAGCTCTCAGTGCTAGCATGTATTTTTTTCTGATGTACCATCAAATGTGCATTCAATCTTCTGAACTAGACTCCTGGCATTATAAAAGTCACCTTTCTTCATGTACAACAGTGGTATTAGGAGGATTCAGTCATACTGGTGTCCTTGCAAATGTCACCCCTAAATCCTTCTGCCAACCATTATCCTCCAGTTTTCATATCCATAATTTTTCCTGCTGTCTTAGTGATTTTCTTGGACTCAAGAATAGTTAATGGTTATTAAAGCAGCGCCTAATCAACACAGTTAACCTCTGTAAAAACTGTTCTTTCAAGGTCCTTCTTTCAGCAGCTTTAACAAGCCTTGTTGTGTTTTCCTTTTGTCCCTAAGTAGCTGAAAAGGAATTTGATAGTTCTAAACCTCAGTAAAGGGAAGTCCCCCCAGGTTACCAAATACTTCTGCATTGTTCAAAAGCCAGATCTCCTCGGCAGTGCCCAGGAGCAGATGCAGAGCAAGAGATGAGGGACGGATGCACCCTCTGATGTAAGAGCAGGAAAAGGCTATTATCCTACCTCACTCATGGCAAATGGTGTCACCTGTACCAGCTCATCTGTGCTGGGAGGGATAGGCAAATGCGTTAACTTGCAGTGTTACGGGGATTTGGCTGTGAAGAATCTGGAAAGGAGCTGTGATACTACGCAGGAGCAGAAAGTACAGGCAGTACCGTGGCAGGGTGTTTAAAAAGAAAAAAAGAAGAGGGAGGAGGGGAGGGAGGAGAAATGAGATCAGCCTTGTTCCCAGTCCTGGTGGACACAGCGCAAAAACCTCAGTTACAATTCGGTTATTTGTTCTCCTAACAGCGTCCTTACTATTGGGAAGAGCTGTGCCCAATCACTCTTCCTTCACGTGGTCAAGACAAGTCCATGAAGCCTTAAGAGGGGGAATTTGGCTGCTGTTACCCAGGCTTTCTCTTCCCTGGGTACAAACAGGGCACGTGATTTCATTCTCCAGTGCTTTCGGTCCTGTATCTTCCTTGAGCAGGAAATTAATACAAAAATGGAAAGTAGTTTGCCATTAACATGGCAGTGATTATCCAAGGGCCAGACTCGGCATCCATTGAAGTCAAAGGGAAAAAAAAATTTCCATCGACTTCCAAGGGCTTTGGCTCAAGGCCTAGGAGAACCTCTTCACATTTCTGAAGATTGCTAGGCTACTGAAAAAATAATGTACATACAGTGCTTCAGTGTACATATGTTGCTTTGATTATTTCATGAATATCACGTGCTTTGATGTTGGAGGCTACATAAAGACCGCCAAAAAAGATCTGTTAACTAATGACTGTGTTTGTGCTGTAGTAGGCAAATGCTGAAACTGAATTTGGCCTTTTTCCCCTGGGACTGAATCCAAATAAATGTCATGAAGTAACTGCACAAACAGCACTCACTGGAAAAAAAAAGGTCTTTGTTTCACTAATAAGATCTTTTAAGGAACAATGGATACAGTTTCTCAGTTTTCTTTATATCTGACAAAATAAAGCAGGCAAGAATTCTATTTTAAGGCTGTTTGAATGAAAGCAATGAAAATTGGTTTGCTTAACAAAGGTAACTTGACTAACTATTTGTTGTGGTTAGGGAGATGTGAGAACTCTATGAATGTTTCTGGAATCCTTAAAAGAATGCATGCAGCGTGGAGGTTTGCTTGTTTGTTTGGCTGGTGAGGGCAGTTAGGCTCCAGCACAGGATTTATGCAGGGCAGATTATACAGGCCAAAATACATACTAGAGCTGCAAAATTGTTAGAGGATGCTGATGTTAAGTAATATACGAGAGTGTGTCTTTCAGTGGGTTGTTACACCATAATTTAGTTTGATTCCAATTGTTGCTGTTTTCTGTTATTTGTTTGTAGCTTTTCTAGTTAAATGTCCTGGAGCTAGGTGCCTCCTAAAGTCAAATTGCTCACGCTGCATACTGGAGGAATTGTTAGGTTTTTACTTGTGGACAGACTTCTCCAAATCCAGCCATGTCCCCAAAGAAGTTTGCTCTTCCCCTGCCAAAGGCTGCCATCCTCCTGTCTACTCTCACAACAATTTGTGTAGGATCTCCTTCATTTGTTTTAAGCAAAATCAACTACATTTGGTTTGCTAGTCATTGGTCTGCACCAAGATGACTGGCTCAGCCTGAAGCCAGCGGTGTAGGAAATGTTCAAGCAAACTCTTCAATGAGCACATCAGTAGGGGTGATGCCTAATGAGGAGAGCAGGGAATGGTGCTGAGCAGCTGAGAGTAGCAAGCTCTTCCAACTCACAGCGGGGGCCTGAAGAGGACATCTGTTCATGGCTTCTGTCTACAGCTCGTTTGTAGGTCTGACCAGAATGCTTCTGGCAAAAAGCAATTCCTTCTGGGGGGAGAGGGGGAAAAAGTGGTCTAAACGTTTTCTACAGGGAAATGTTAATTTAAGAGAAATTCCAACAAAAAGTGAAATGGTACCTCTGGTGAAGGAAATGGGAGTTTTCCATTGAGATCAGTGGAGGTGTGATTTAACATGAAAATACCCATTTCAGGATTTCTCACAGAAAACTGCTTTCTAAATTGCAGATTACAAAGGCGTATTTATTGACTTTTTTTCATGAAATAACCTGGTTTCTCCACCAATTCTAACAGCTACCATCTTAGTGCTAGAAAAAGCAAAGTACATTTTGCTCCCATTCACCCCTATGAAGACTTCAACACAAAATTCTCACAGTAGAATTTGACCCTAAATATTTAAATGGTAAACTGTATTGAAGTGGATGAGTACAGCAGTAGCCACCAGTCTCAGTGCGTAACCAGTAGTGGCAGGTAAGCTCATTTCCACATGGCTCACCTGCTGCAAAGTGTGGGGAGCAAGATGCTTGCTGCCTGTTTTCTGCAGCACAGATTTACGCTTGCTATCAATTCCAAGGCACTCAGTTTGCTGCCCACCACTTTCACTCCTCCTAGCACATGGTGCTTCTGAACACAAAGCCCTGGTGTGAATGCACAGGTGTGTTAGCTAAGTACTCTATATTTCTTGAAATGACTACACTGTGGTGGGGAAGAGTACGTATTTCCTGTCTATACTCAGACCAGAGCACTGTCATTTCTGATTTCTTTGTCCTGCAAATGGAATTTTTAAAAAAAGCTCATAGCACACTTGTTACAACATTAAACTTCAATAAATATCTCTCAGCAGATATTTAATGATAAGTAATTTGACAATCTATTGCTGCAAGACTATCAAGGGAGTTTCAAACAGTATGCAGTAGATCCCTCCTGGAACTGTGGAATTTCTTTCTCTACAATTACTTCTCTGTGTTGCTTAAAAACATTTTTGGAGAAAATTGCATATTCCATATTTAGAGTATGCCATCTCTTGTTTCTTCAGACAGGTGAAAAACATAGACGTTCATGAAGGCATAAATCCTGGGTGTTTAATCTTTACAAAGAAATATAGTAGTTCTTGTACAAGGAGGAAATCATGAAAAAAATCACTAACTACTGAAAAAGCACAGAATATCTCAATATCCCTATTTATATAAAGAGTCAGAAGCTGTTTGCTTTATAGTAAAGAGTACAGGGAACTGATTTTTATCTCCTCCCCTCCAGATTTCAGTAAATAGCAGTCTCAAAGCGAAATTGTCTTCAGCGTTAACTGAGAAATCATGCTGTGATGCCACAGTCATAAGGATGCTTCCAACTTAAGTATTGCACTGCAGAATAAGCAAGAAATATCTTAAGTAGAGCTTGTTAAAAGAGGAAAGAACATAATTTAAGGATCAGTATATAAATACGTTGCAACTCTTTTTTTGAATCTATATTGCTTTTCCTAAATGTACTAAAACTGTAAAATAATATCAGTGGAAAATTGTAGCAGAATGATTTGTTTTCATAGTTCATTTATAGTTAATTTCCTGTACGAGTAATACAGGGAAAATGATTTAGCTGTGAGTCTAGTGTGAATTCCTTACAAGAAACCAAAAGATAAATAGCTTACTCCCTACTGCCTAAAGGTTTGAGAGCGTGGATGAACTGAATTAATGAAATCTTTGGACTCTTTGTGTGCTCCAGTATGGAAGGCATGACAAGTATTCCTCCGCTGTGCAGTTTATTTTATGTACGTGTTCTCCAAGAAGGCAGTCTGGAGAGAATACAGGACAAGTGATCTCCAGCTTTGAAAACTGCAGTCTGCTTTTAAGCTCTCTTAGGCCCAGCAGAAGGCTGTGGGATTCCTACCCTCTGTACTGGGGAAAAAACATACAGCTAAGACGTTTTGCAATCAGGTGAATGTGGAAAGGGCTATTTGCTGGGCCCTTTCCTTTTCTACAGAGAAAGGTAATGATGTCTTCCATATGGATGAGCTCAGTTGTGTAAATTCATCCTTCTAGTTTCTTTTATTGGAGCCAGAAGGATATTATTGGGGGGGGGGGGGCACTCTAGTATCTTAGTGCTTGACTGCTGTTCCGCTCAGATTGTTTTGTGCTTTCTTTGTCCATCTCTCAGCTGTTGCTCAGCTCCAGCATGCTGCCAGCATCCATTTCAGGGAAGGAAGAGAGGCAGGAAGGGGATAGACTTCTCAGCAGATCTTGGCAGGCTCTTTAGTTTGGTGTAATCTGACTCTTGCTTAAAAGAAACAAGTTAAAATATGTATAGGTGTTGCAGGGTGTATATATAAATACCCCACTAAAATATATGTAAAGGGAGGTAGAGAATAATCGACACAGTATATTCCACTCTTTTCTCATCAGCAGACTAATTAGAATAGCGAATACATATCGATGGTTCATGGTTGCTCCCCACTTTTTCTGCCCTCCAGCTGTCTGGTTTTGAATAATAATTTGCATTTCCTCCCAAACCTTTTAGAATATAAAAGATCTGAACCTCCTTGCTCCTGAGCAACTCTTAGTAGACAGGACTGGACTGAGCCTGCTGACCAGCTGCTGTTAGAGCTCTGAAAATCAAATAAATTCAACTCCCACTCATTTGCTTTCATCAGTTACATATGAGATACAATACAGATGGGATGGTCTCAATTATGAAGATCAGAGGAGCTACACAATTAAGCCTTCTTCTCTATTTCATTGATTTCAAAAAGTCAAATACATGTTATGCCTTCTCGTCTAGTTCATAAATCTCTTCAATATTAAAAAATAGAACTGTGAATTTAAATATTTAAATCAAAACAAGAAGTAAGCAAATGCATCATTGTGATAAGCTCCTAAAATTTTGCTGTAGATGTTAACTGTTGTTTTGTATTGTCTATCGAACAAGAGGCTCATATTGGTGACTGATGAAACGTGGTTGAAACTATTGATAAACCAAGATGTGAACTGGTAACATAACCTTGCCATTTGGGTTTGTTCAGTTTTATCCACCCAGAAAACAAGGATCTACCAGGCTGGTATCACAGAGGGGAAGAGTTTAACAGTGCCAACAATTTATTTAAAAGGATGCCTAATGATAAAGTGCGTTAAGAGATGTTACTTGATTTCTTGGTGTGGTGGATATTGATTGTTGATCGAAGACAGGAGCCCAGTACTCGCAATCTGATTACAAAGTCATTACAGAAGGACAAGGCTGAATGTTGAATTAAACTCAGTAAAATTAACTGTTTCCTTAGTAATACTTTCAGATGTGGTGATGTGAGTTATTAACATCCAGGTTCATTGTTTAACTGTTAGGGAGATGTTGGCATGGCTCTAGAAGGTGCCGAGAGCTTTAGCTGAGCAGCTGACAACTTTCGCAGAACCCCAGTTGTACCTCTGGAAATCCTCTGTAGCATTGCTGGAAAAACTGCTCTGGACTTGAATGGAGTAGGATCAGTTTCAGGTGCTGTTCGTGTTCTTCACTGTCCCAGGAGTGTGAGAAGGTCAGAGGAACTCTGTGTGAGGCTGGCTGGGGGTAGCAGTTAGGTGAGGAACCTGCCTGTGTACCTGCTTTGGTGAACTGATGTCAGAATAGTCAGTGTCTTCAGCCATGTATATGGTCTTCTTAAAGTTATGAAAGTAGTTAGGCTGTGAGTAAGAAGTTCTTAATAGTGGATGTGCAAATAAATGCTGGCTGCTTCTTGATACAAGATCAGATGGCACTGATATTTGTAAATTAATTGAAATATTATGAATTAAGTTACCGATGACTTAGTAGTGAAGATCAAGAAAACTTTGACAGGGTTGCATTTTCAGGCAGCTGGAGAAGGTTATCTTATTTGCACTGTTTCTACACGTAACTGTAAAATGACTACTGCCGAAGTCCATAGCAGCCCTGCTTGTCTGTTTTAGAAATGTAAAACTGACATTTATATTATAGTGGAAAACAGTACTTTAATGACTTCACAGCCAGGGAATACTGTAAGAGCACATGCAGGGACAAAAGTGACCTGTCTGAAATGCTGTGTAGGGATTTCCAGAAGGGTTTGACAAGATCCCTGCTGAAGAAGTTAAATCGTTTCAGAAGGATCCTTTGGATCACCCACAGCTCTGAGAGATAGGAGGCAATGGGTGTGAATAAATGGCTTGCTTGCACCATGGAAGAGAGGTAGTGGTGGTGTATTCCCACAGGGATCTGGGCCTGGAGCTTGAGCTATTCAACATATTTATAAGTGATCTGCACATTGGTGAGCTGACAGGGTTTGCTTGTGATCCAAGACTAATCCAGCTAATGGCAATTAAAAACAATTGTGAGGAGCTGCATGATATTGAGTGGCTAGCAGATGAAATTCAGTGCAAATAAACACAAAGCAAAGTATGTGGAGAGAAACATTCTTTCTATATTCAAGGATTGCTCTGATTTAGCTGGTACCACTCAGGGAAGAGATCAGGAGTATATGCAAACAACCGTTTGCTTCCCAAATGCCCTATGCAGAAAAATTAGGAATGGAACAAAGAATGAAACAATGCTTAATACGTAATAAATATCTTATTAATGTATTACAGAACAAATGTAGATTTCCAAAGCATTGACATGGTGCAAGAACATAAGCCCATCTTTATAAAATGTTTGGATATCTGTGTAGCAGACATGTTAGGGCTTTGAGACGAGATGCATGGCACAGTGCTCTGAGACCAACAACTCTTGTTGAAGGGGCAATGAGGGGTAGTATCTTGGCACACCACCGCGGCAAGACTTGTCAGCAACCTCTATCCAAAAGGGCTTTTAATGAGATTTAGGATTTGTAGTGCTTAATAAATAGTGGTACTTGGGTTCCTGAGCACATCTTAACATGATATTTTAGATGATGCATTTAACTTTCAGGTACTGGTTTTATCTGAACATATACATTGAAGTGTTTGTACACCACATACATTTTCGTTATATATGACATTTAGTGGTGGAACTCAGGTCAGGTTGATGGTTGGACTTGGTCTTGATGGTTTTCCAACACAGATGATTCTGTGCAAGAGGTACTGTACTGAACTGTACAAGAGGTGTTCCTGCTGAGATAGCACTGAGCTAGCAGCCAGCACAGTGCTGTCACTGGCCTTGAATTGCAGCACAGCAAACTGAGATCTGTGTTGTGTTGAGCAGTACCCCGGTCTATTGCTGGAACACCTATAACTTGGAAAATAATGCTATGATTCAATGCAGGTTTTCCTCAGCAGTGCTTCTCAGTAACTTTTCTTTAAATTGAGTTATTTGTTTAGTTGTGACCAAGGACCCCTGGTGTCCTTACTGTCTTTTTGTGTAATTCCACCATTGCAATCACAACTCTGCTTTCAGTTTCTGTCCTCATTTGCGCTTTCCAAAGTATGTCCTAGCCCGCTGGCAACAGCACATTTCAGTGGTAGTTGAAATGGTCCTTGTGTGTGTATGCACAGGAGTACCTGCAGGTATGGGGAGAATGGGATGCAGAACAGAAGCAGCATCTGGGCACTCCTGAGGATTTGTTCAAGCAAGCAGAACACAAACAGGTCCATAACTAGTAGCTACAGGAGTTTATAATATCACTGGTGTGTTTATAGTGTAGCATGGAAGGTGCTATATAAATATCAATTACTCTATTAGTACTAGTAATTACTTTTTATACCCTACATTCGTTTTATGCTCTTCATAAGAAAATGCAACCAATGTAGACTACCTTAACCTTCAAGAGTCTGCATGCAATTCATTCCAAGGGTTAACTGTGCTTGTAGTTTACTGTATTAGTCCCAGTTGTATTTGACATAAAAATGTTTTTATAGCACAACCAAATACCAGCATATTTGCGGTTGCAGTCAGATGTTTTTAACTATATTGGATATAGCCCACAATGGTTTCAGAAGATATTTCCATTGTTTTAGCCAGATTTAGAGAGGCTGGATTAAGCTATGGCACACCAAGCCCAGTGGTGTTTACATATGTCAGTATCAGTCTTAAAGGGCAAAGAATATGATGTTCCATAAACCTTTATACAGAAATAAATACCTCGCAGCAAAAATGTTTGTCTAAGATCAGTTACTATTTCAACTGTAATGACCTGCTTGGAGAAGGTCAGGGGCCAAATTTTTCTCTCATTTACCCTGGCGTAAATCCACCGTAACGTAAGTGTAGAATTTGGGCTCAGGAGAGTGATACTTTGGAGTTAATCTTCCCCTGACCCACAACATTTTAGTGCAGTCCGTTCTGTTTGAGTTGTTAATTTAGCAAACCATTCCATGGATAAGATCCTGATAAACTACGTAACACAAGAAATGAATTCAGTCAGAATTTCAGGGCAGAATGTAGTCCTCAGTAGAGCTTATTTTAATTGTCTCTTTTCAGAAAGACAACTGTGCCAGTGTTGATCTGCCAGAAGGGTTGTTCAGGTTGGAGATGTTACTGTTTAAACTGAATGTATATATTGGTAACTTACTGAAATTCTGGTCCAACTTTACAAGTGTACCAGTCCCCAGAAGTCCTCGGCTCATAACTGCCAATGCAAACAGCCCCCAGCCTTTGTCTGTCTTCTGAATTGTTGAACAAAAGCTCCAGTTTATGTATGTTGCTAATTTTTGCAGTTGAGTTCTAGTTTTAAACTTTATGGACTTTTCCCATGTCGTCTTTAACTTTCAGTTGCAATTGGTACTTCTGATCTTTACTGCTAGCAGGGAACAGCTTGTTAACAAATGATGATTTAATACCAATTTAAACATCAAAAACTGTTGTAGTGGGTATTAGTACTCTAGTAAGATACATTTGTAACTCTTGCTTAGCCTGGCAACCTCCTAACGTTTCACCTGGAGGTGCCAAGACTTCCATCGTGAATGTGAAGACAACTGATAAATTATTTGAAGCACAAATTCATGTTAAGACATGGTCCTGCCTAGAAGATTTTCACATTAAATATTTATTTGAACCCATTTTGTTATACTTGACAATGGGAGACAATAGTCAGAAGAGCCAGCTTTGCCAGCCTTTGACATTGAGTAATACGAATCTGCCTGAATTTCCCCACTCGACCATGCAGTACGTTAGTAGATGGTTTCTGTATTAAAACCTGATGTTTTTTGGATATGCATTGGATTAGCTTCTCTCAAATAACTGTTCCTGTCTAATTTGAACATTACACAAATACAGTAACAAGTGAGAGGACTTTTATTGTAGTTTTAATTCAACACAGAGCACAATATATATAACCATTGAAAACAGAACCACAGCTTGACAGACTCAGATCTGGCTCTTCCCTAATCCTGTGGGCTCTGTGCAAAGCTCTAATGGAAAAATACCCAGGAAAGGATGGGATGAGATGAAATCAAACTGTCTACAGTTCTTTGGAGATACTGCTCCATGTGGAGAGGAACTGGGGTGGAGGGAGTATCTACTGATGCTGAAGAAGTCAAAAGCTTGTCTCTGAGACTTTGGATGGAGTATCAAAACTTCTGTTACCATCCAAAGTTCCATGTTGAAAGCTGCTTTTCAGCTCCCCTCCTCTCATCCTGTGAGCAGGACTTACTTCAGAGCCCTGCTGCCATTTAATGTTCAAGCAACTTTGCAAAAGGAAGGGGATTCTGGAAGTTTATGGTGGTGTTTGCCACCATATAAGCACCAGATGGCTTTCTATCCAGATGTCCTAACAGCTGCTGAAAAGGCACACTGCAGAAAATGATTACTTCCCAGTTACATGCAGTTCCTACATGCAGAAAAGATGTGGAAAGGCATTGGTAGAGATGGGGTAAAGGATGTGTTTTATTTGTTTCGTTTCTCACCTACAGAGAGAAAATTGGGGCTTTTATTGTTGTTCTTTGGGGCCACTAAAGATTATGGAGTTCCTTATTTCTTGTTTTCCAGTCCCCTATTCCTAACCGCCAGGCTGAGCTCAGATGTGGCAGGGAGCACTGCACATGGAACCAGCTTCTGTACTTCAGTCAGACTAATTTCCACATGCTGCTTTGCAAAATGTGCCTGTCACACTCCTCTGAAAATCACGCTGCTTCCATGCCTTTGATTTCTATTGCTCCCATGATGTGCAAAACTGCAAAACATAGACCAAAAGATAACATCTGTGTACATCCAAACCTAAGTCAATTAAGTCAATGAAAAAAATTCTGTTAACTTCAGTTAGACCAGGATTGTACCCTAATGCCTTTCTAAAGAGAAATGACGGCAAGATTCTGCACCCAAGACCCGATGTTACATGACACTTAGCAGGCAGTGATATATTCCCAAGGAGCTGCAAGGAGTCTTCTGGTTCCCACTCAAGTGAGCCCACATATCTTCCTTTCACTGTAGTGCTCCATGGGAGAAGTTCTGGTTTTACACATTTGTGCATCCAAGGAGATAATATAATGATAGTTATCTCAAAAAAATACAGCCAGCCTTCCCATTTCAAAGTCGGTTGTCTAGAAGTGTATCCTTGTGTACATCCCGAGGTGCTGAGTAGTGCTAGCAGCTTTCCTCTGCAGTCAGGGAGCTTGCTCATGGAGTAAGGTGCTTGAGGTAGAATAAAAGTTCTGGGAAAGGCAACCTTGCCATGGTATGGTCTAGTTGGCACTGAAAGTGTCGTCTTTCTGAATGTAACGGAATGGAATATCTTCAAGGAATGTGTGTTTAGCAGCTAGCTCTATGTGAAATGGGCATGAGAATGGATCGTGGTTCCATTCTGCAGCATGGGTGTGGTTTTGAGACAGGTCCTTGTAATCAAATAGATTCAGTTATATAGTCTTTTTCTTAATTTTATTTATTTATTTACTTATTTTTGGCAGGGGTAGATATCTCCTGCAGCATGATCCAGTCATCCAGTTTATTAGGAGTTAATTAAATACAGGAAAAGCAGTTAATCTGGCTGAAGAAGTACAAAGCCCATAGCACATGGAAAATTGTTGTATATGTAAGAGAAGAATGTCCACCTTTAGCACTATGGGTTTTGTTTTTTTTTTTTTGCTTTCAGAGTAAGCACTTGGTTTTTTGGAAGTAGCCTGAACAAATAACTAATGACTTTTTTTTTTAACAAAATACTCAGCTACAATCATACTAGGTTAGAAACTCTGTGCAGGTCTTTTGTTGTTGTTGTTTTGTTTGTTTTTTCCTTCAAAATAAATAAGAATTAGTGCTTGTACAGAAAATGTACTCTGTTCAGTGTGTACAGTGGTTGCTGTTGTTACCCATCATATCGGGTAAAAACAAAACAACAACAAAAAAACACCATTCCAGTGAAAATTCACCCTCTTTAAAAGATTATTTATTTCTCTCTTGCTCTGTTAGGATGTTGATCCAGCTTCAGTTTCTGAATGTCCTAGTAGTGTAAGTACATACGTCTTCTGTCAAGTTCAATTAAGACTAGCTCAGATAGTAGCTGAGTGTTTTTCCATAGTAAATCGTAACTTCTTCAAAACAAATTCTGAAAATGTTCTATGAGTATCACTCTGCCTTTGGTCTTTGTTCCCTCATTAGTGTACAATAGTGTGGCTGTATCTTTTTAAAACAAGTTTTGTTTCATTTTCTCTGCTGTTACTTCAGTTTCATTTTCGAATGTGTGTACTCCCACATCTCCCGTTTCTCAGCACACAGCTGACTGTAGGCAAGAGTTTGCAGTCTCGAGTTTAGAACCAACATTGCTGAAGGAGGCAGCAGGTGAGTGACAAAAAGGAAGGGAAGCGGTAGCAGAAGGCTTTATAACATGAAGATCACCGATTTATTTTGTCTAGACAACTGTATCTTGATAGTTTGATCAGAGTAATAAGGGAACGGTATTGCTACATTGAGCTAAGGTGTAATTATACTGTTTCCAGTGGGTAATTACAACTTATTTATGAACTGCCAAGCCTAAACAATTTGCTTACTGAGATTCCTTTGGCAGAAGAAGTCATGCATGTATTTTTATGGGTCAGGTATATTAACTTCTGCTGTACGATGTAATTATTCTGGACTGTATATTATACTTTCTGCTTATAGGCATTAATAACTCCCGGAATTCAAAAGCAAAACTTCACTGTAGCCGAGCTGAACTCTGCTCTGTGCAGGAGGCAGTTAACACAAATCACAATGTCTCCTGGACTCTTCCACAATAGAAATCCCCCTGCATTGCGTTTGGCACAGTATGTTTCCTCACATGCACTGCTGCTACCTACAGTATGCCCTCCTCTTCTTTTGGGGAAGGGATGTCCCAGCCCTGCCAGGCTAGGGGGTCCCCGGGCACTGGCTCCCAGGGGCTCTCGTTGTCCTCCAGCTACTGAGCGTGATCCATGCAGCCAGTATATGGAAGCAGACAAAGCCTTTTACAGCAAGACTAATGATAAAAGCATCACTTTTGGGGAGCAACCAAAATGGCATGTGGGGCCCGATCTTCAAATTGGTGGAAATCTGTGCAGAGTCCTTACTTTCAGGCACACAAAAGACCTATATAATGTGTCATTCTCTTAGATATTCCAAACAAAACAAAAAAGACAGACCCCAAAACTCTGTCTGCGAGTTCTGGCAACAGCCCAATTTACAAGGCATTTGACCATTTAGCCCCAGTTAAGACCTCTTTGAAATCCCTGTCTAACTTCCCATTGCCTGGGTTTTCTCTGAGTCCCCAGCCTCAGCTGTTGATGGAAGATATGGTAAATAACATTGGACACTTGAAAAGCCCAGATTAATTGTATGTAAGCATCATACAGGTCAAGGGAGATTGTGTTTCATGTTATTTACTGATACAGGGCAGCATTACCAGTGGAATTTGTACATCCTATACTCTTAACACACTCGTTCACTTGGCACTCCGTAATGGAAAACATGGAGCAATTACATGCAGACAATGCTGTAATGGAAAATAATTGAAGACAGCCATGGTTTGAGTTTTTGTTTTGTTTTGTTTTTAAAACAATGCATGCCAGGTCCTGCATGCAAGCATCCTCCTCCTCCCCCAAAATAAGTGCAGCCAACACTCGAACCACATATGAAACCACAGTTCTGGGGCTCTAACTTCACAGCCAGCTAGCAATGACCAAAACAACATCTGCTGCAGTTAGAATTGGAGTACTTTTTCATTCCGCTGAGTTCCTTTCTCTGCTCAAATCACCCTCAGTAGAGTTAATTTTGTAACTGCTTTATCTGAGTAAATGGAAAACTTGATGGCTTTCCGAACTTCAGCAAAGGATTTGTGTGAAAATTCATCACACAAAAATGGCTAAAGTGTATGTGAGCATAAATCTGTGTGTATATAATATAAAGCATTTCTTGTTATGTCTTACACAGTGCTGTAACAGTTCAAGTGAGCTCTTTTAAGTTAGCATATGCTTGACATTCACTTGCTTTTTATGGTTTTGAACATCGGTGTTTACCTCTGCATAAGGGAAGCTGTCAACACAGTACTTCTAATATTAACGTTTCATATATGCCTATTCTTGTTGCTCTTATTGTTATTAATAACAACAATAATATTTGAATTATGGTGGTACCTCAGGGCCTACCCAAATTCTTACTAGGTTTTGACAAAAAAAGAGCTGGAGTCATCCCCTCCCTGACAAAACCTCAGAAGCCAGGCACGGAGCGGAGGGGCAGTGCGCTGCAGCAGATCAGTAGAAGAGCAGAACTGACTGTGCAGATGCCACATGCAATACCCAGTCAGAGAGATCAGAAATAATTGAGTTGGATTGCTTTGGAGAGTCAAATTCATCTGGATGCTCTTGCAGCTGTTGTAGCAGTGTGGCTGAACCTCCAGCACTGGTATTGACCTCAGCTCAGTACCTCAGGCTTTTCAACCGCAGCCAAGAAATAATACAACAGGTCAACAGCTTTTGGGAGTCTTGTATATCCTCTGCTTGACTGGCAGTGAGAGCAGAGAGGTGGTTTTAGCAATGAGAGTGTTTGAAGGGAGGAGGAGCTTGAAACAGAAGGATGAGCCTTAACCCCATATATATTGAGTTAATGAGGAGCTACGCTGATCGCTGCTGAGGATCCGATCACATAATCTTTACTGCAGTAACTGGTACTGAATTGTTCAGTAGGCTTCTGAAAAACACAGGGGACAAGTGTGCTCTGCCAAGCCAAGGCCTGCTGCGGTGCTGCTGCTGGGCTCCCTGCCGCAGCCCGGGGTCCCTGCAGTACCCAGCAAGCTGCCCTCATGCCCGACTTACCTCCACTCCCTTCAGTAGTACTCTGCTTCCAGGGCTTATTCAAAGAAGCCCGTGCAGGTCTGGTTTAGGTTTACCATCCTGAAAAAAAACAGGACTGGCCGCCTCAGGCTTGGAGCATGTGGTATCAGATTCAAATCAGATGTAAGTGGGGCTATACTATATGCAAATAAATCTGTGTGAGTGTAAGCTAGTGTGATTTGTACACCAGAAGCAGACAACAAGGAAATGCAACCAGCATAAATGCGTAATACTAAGCAGTCCCACCTGACTTTATATATATATGTATATATATATCTTTATATGCAGTGTCTTAGCTAATGTGACTATAAGGCACATTCATGCAGACCCCTTTCCTTTGGTCCCTTCGCAGCACTACTGACAGTCCTCTCTGTAAATTTGGTCCACAGAAGCCCTGAAACCATGGGGCTAACATAAGAAGTTAACAAAATATGGCTTCTCATGTGTTTTACCAATTAAATTGACTAATCACAGAAGTATATTTCTGGCAGTGTACTAGAACTGAATTTATGGATAAGCAGTGACACATGGTGCTTGATGGTGCTCTTCAGCATCAGGGAAGCTAAGCATTGAGTGGAGAGATGTTCTATATGAGGATCTTTTTTTCGAGAGTTGGTTGATATTGCTACAAAGGCTCCATCTTCTAAAGAGTCAGTGTATACAAACATATAGAATGTTTTAATGCAAAACCTGGGAATTTTCTTTATATTTATTTCAAGTGTGGCAAATTTTGAATATTAGAAGCAGTCTATACTGGAATTTGTAGTATTTATTGTTTTAACTCTGCTTATGCACACAACTCACTTTGGCGTTTTGAAAACTGCGCTGTTAGTGGCAGCCTTGTTCGTGGAAGAGAAGTGAATGTTTATATTCATGTATGTCAGCCTCTCCTTCCATATCTTAGCCATCCACAAAAATACTTCATCATCTTGCAGGGTCCTATGCGATGACTTTCATGCTTATGTTGTTACAAGAAGCTTATGAACACATTCTTCTTCCAGGTGCTGAAAATACAGATTTGTATCAGAACCAGAACAGTCAAAGACCTCTTCTGGCATAAAGAAAGGCCTTAGGTGAGGTAGCTGTTGCTGTAGTTTTTCCACCTGTCTTCCATAAGTAAAAGCTGTGCATTCCCATTAACTCCTTTAGGAAAGAGCCTCAGTGTTGTAAAATGTTGTATGAAGGGCAGTGTCCATCAAGTGAGGGCTGTGGGAATGGAGTGACAAAGTGAAAAGCAAAGTACAGAGGAGCGAGAGCTGAGATGTACTGGATTTTCTTTCTTCTTCTAAGTCATTCGTTGTCATGGTGGAAAAGTTTGTGTCTTTCTCCTTATTGATAAAACATGAGTAATTCCATACTGAGCTCAGAACTTGTGGGAAAGGTACAATATGAAAGGCTTTGTTGCAAAGTGCTGTGTGATTGCTATGCCTTACTCTTACTGATCCTACTGATTCTTTAAGCAGATAAAGAATACTTATGTAGCCATGTGTTAATTAGTTCTCTGTCCAAATCTACTTAAATTATTGGTCCCCTACTGGTAGAAAAAGTATTATGCAACAAGTCTATTGCTCTTCATTGTCACAAGACTGTAGGAATTGTGAGCAAGTAGGCATTAAAAAAGCTTCGAGTCCTCTACTTACATTGCTGTGTATTGGTGGAAATGAGGGCAGGAAATCCAGTCTCCTACAGTGACAGATTAATGAATTATAGCGTAATTTTGAGCCAGTGGATTTATGGATTGTTTTTTTTCTCTTCAAAAGCTGAGTTGCACCAAACTATTGGAGGGAAAAATGCAGCTTTGTCATGCATGTCTAACTGGCACAGATCCAAAGTGCTAATGATGCAGTTTTAAATGCTGCATAAGCTGAAGACACAAACAAGCAATGATGAATTACGTCAGAATGTTTTGGAAATAGTCTAATGTGGAAACTGATCACAGTTTGCAGCTGATTTAGGAGGGGATATGTCCATCTGTCCTCCTCGGCGGAGCAATAAAGGGAGCGATTAGTGAATTGCCAACATGGCAAGGAACAGCCTCCCTGGTGGCGTTGATTTTATGCAGCACTGAGAGGCTCCATGTTTCATGCCCAGAGACTCCGCGTTGAGGATCAGAGGTTATGGGGATGAGAGCGCAGAAGCAGTATGATGTCTTAATTACCCTAAGGAAATAAGCCAAATGTGCTAAACACCAGTGCTGCTCCCCCAACTGCTGTTGGCATCAGTTCCCGAGACACGGGGTGGCCAACCGTCCTGGCTGATATTGGCTGTTCTGGCAACCAGAGCCATCAAGAAAGGGAGAAAAAAAATATTAATGAATTATAGGAGCGAGAAAGCACGACAACTTGAGGGTCTGGTTCTGCAGCTAATATCACCTCACTGTGAACATCAATGACTTCAACAGGATTATTTATGCATTACAAGAGATCCTGGGTGCACATTGGTTGCTATTAAGCATGTGTATATCTACTTACATATATATTTGTATTTTATATAGCTAAATTAAAATGAGCGAGTGTATGGGATTGCTCAAATACATAGAATAGGAAATCTCTGTGCAGTTATCATGAAATTATAATTGTAAACAACAATGTTCCCCAGGTGTCTAAAGATACTTCTGTGCTTGTTAAAGACAGGATCTTTCTTCATTTTTGTCTGCTGGTCCTTCCCACAGGACAAAGCAGTGGCTCTGGCTTTGCAGCTGTCTGAAGCACTTTTCTCTCTGTACTTCCCTCAACTCATTATTCAGCCCTTCTCAAGGTGTTTGAGGACATAAAGGTGATGGTTGAAACCTGCAGGAACCAGGCGTTTTCAGAGCCTGACCTAGGGCTGTGATATCCCTTCCTCCAAGAAGCAGAGTAATCCCAAATCTGCCCAGATTTCAATGAAATTTCTTCCCAGAACAACCACCCAAAAAAGACCCAGTTCTCACTCCTCTCACTCACTAGAAATAAGATGTTAACACTTCTGAAGTTCTCTTCAGCAGTGCAATAAGCTTGGAACATTTTAGGCCTGGAAATTATTTACATCATTTCTATGGGAAGCCAAATATATCAGTAAGCACATTGAAAGTTCCTAAAGAGACAGCAGGTTATAGGAAAACTGAGGATGCCGAGCTTCAGAATTAGGCAAATATTTTGAACTCAGTGTGTAATGAATGTGATGCTCTATTATGCAGTTTAAGCTAAGGCATACATTTGTTTGTGATCATTTAGTACAGAGTGGTGAAAATATCCAGTTAAATAATTTTCTTTTACAAGGTAGTGGTTTATATTCTTCTCATAACCACGTTAACAGAGCATATTATATGTTGCTGATATAAATAATTAAAATGTAAAAATATAATTTAAAATGAGAAAAAAAATGGAAGCTGTTGCTTCTTATCTTAGTGCTAAAAGTATCTTTCTGAATATTCTGTGCCATTTGAGTTTAAAAGAAAAGTACTTGTTATTTTTCCCTTAATTAAAAAACATAAAAGATGAGATTGTTTCTCTCCTTCCCTCCCTCCCTTCCTCTCTCTCTCCTTCTTTTCTCTTTCCTTAACTTAACTTCTGATGTAAGGGAAAATGGAGTGGAGAATAAACAACAGCTCTCACTTTTTAGCCTCCCTCCCCCCAAAAGCCAGCCTTATCTGGTTGCACTTTCTTTTGCTTCATGTTGAAAAGCAAGCGTGTGTTCTTTCAGCGCCTGACATGTACCAGTGAAAGTGCTGTTTTCTCTGGAAGTGTTTTCTTTCTGACTTGCCTGTGGTGGGATCCAGCCACAGGACACGGTCTCCCTTGGGGACAGAGGGCATCTCTTGCGTGTCCGCGGGATTTGTGGTGGGCAGAGCTCGGCCCCAGCTCATTCTGACTCAGTGCTGAGCTGTGGCCAAGAAAGGGTTCAAGCCTTCTGTCTCCTTGGCTCTCTCTCTAATCACCAAAGGATGTTTTCTGTCTCCTCTGCCAGTGGGGCGATATTGCGTCTTTAGAGCTCTGAAGTGCCCCGCATCGTAACGAGAGCCGAAGCGTCCAGACAAACTGGAGGTGGTTTTGTGGCCGCCACTGGGTTTGAATTAGAAAACCAGTGAAGGGCTTTTGGATGAGATGTGCATGTCAAAGCGCAATAAAGAAAACAACTGGTCTTAAAAGCTAATCACCGTGCACCGTTGTGATTGGGACTGAAAAATGTTAGCTAATATTTTAAATGTGAGTGAAGGGTCAACAGATGAACCGTATTGTAAACATACATGTCAGCAGGAGGGCAGGGTTGAAGATAAAATTAGAACCATGTGCTTCTCCATTTCTCATAAGGCACCAAGGTCATGACCCCAACGGCTTAAAAGTCCCTCAACAGGGAAAAATATAATAATGTCATATGTCACGCAGGGAGATGCTGTGCTTATTAATTTTGTAAGGTACATACAATTGCTAAGAATAATGTTTTGTACTGTGAAGGAGAGAGTCTCTTTTAAGAACATCTGGTTTTTATCAAATAAAACTACTCTTGAATCAGGTCTTAACACAATACATGGAAATACAGTTAGAACTTACAATGAACTGTAACTAATCCCACAAACTGAAGAATCAGCACAAATCACTGAATACGATATTTAGAGCAAATGAATACAGTCATCTGATAAACTTTGGAACTGCCTTGTTACTGCTATTTATTCAGTCATTGGAGAGCTGTACCCAAGTTAGCATCTACCCCATTTCCACCCTAATGCACGTGGAAGCTATGTTTTGTTTTGTTTGTTTGTTTCCTTTTTCTTTTCCCATTAATAAATTCTAAGTGTTTATTTCTGTGGTGCAATTATGTAGCCATGGTTGGGTTTCAAGTCAGAAAAGGGAACATGGCCAATGGCCCTGATGGTGCACTGACCTCTGTGCCCAACCAAATCCCCTTCAACCACAGCCTAGGACGGCGAGGCAATGTTTTGAAGTAGAAGGCAGCTTTGTGTATATGGCGGGTCCATGGATGGCTTAGTGAAGGCAATGGCAGCATGCTATTACAGAGAGGTAAACCCTCATGTCAGACACACAGAGCTTTAGCAGGTGCTCATGCCCAAGAAATACAGACAAGTGCTGCAGAAATCTTTTAGAAGTGACACTTTTGTTGAATACCAGACATTCATGGGTCTTGTCTCTTAAAAGAAAAAAAAAAAAAAGGTGTTTTTTAGCATTTACTGTGCATCTGCTCTTATACAACAGTGTCCTCTAGAGGAGTAAATATGGGACAGAGAGAAAAAGGTCCTGAGTTCTAAGCTCTGTGTTGGGTGATTTTTCACGTGTTGGTCAGAAAATCTCTCCATTGCTTTCTCCTAACACTAAAATGAAACGTATGTGTTTCAAAGCATAGCTCTGATTCTAAATTAGCTGCAGCTTCTCTGGTTCTTTGAAGACACCATAGGTGTATTTTTGTAGTAGAGACACATCACACGGTGTCAGGGTCTTGCTGGCCTTTCCGTTCCTCAGGATACTGCCTTTCCAACCTCATTGTTTTTTCTTCCCAGTCCAGACTTCTCTTCCCTTTTTCTACTCCCTATCACTGTTCCACTTATTGTATTTCTTGCCTGCCAGATCTCTGTCTGTATTATCTCCCTTCGTGTGCATTTCAAAGCTCAGGTCTTGAAACATTTGGGATGAAAATTGCCCTCAGAGGCGCCAAAGTGAGGAAGGAACTGGATGTACTTGCTTAATTTATATGAATCCACGCTAAACCTGTTTTCAGCTGTTTTCTCAAATGCAATTATTGAATACCACCCAAGCCTAAAAGACTTGTCAATTTTTTTCCAGTCTCTGCATTCTAGGCTATGCAAGTCTTTCGTAATAGTTTGTAATGGTATTCAGGAACACAGGGCTGGAAAGAACCACCTTCTGCCTTTGAAGCTAATATCCAACAGTTTCAGCCATGAGAGAGATGCTGGGTTCATGAGAGGGCAGACCTTCCATTCCTGTGATCATAGCACACAAAATACTTCTTATCATCCTCATAAAATGTAGGTTTATAGTGGAAGGTCAAAAGCTATGCTATAATGTGCTGTAGGAACATAATAGGAAGGCATTGCAAATCAGAAGTGTGTACTAAATAAGACTCCTAGGTGACAAAAAAAAAAAGCTGACTAATAACTTTTTCTTCTGAGTAAAGAGGGAAACCCAGTAGGGTACCTGCCAATATGACCTGAAAGAAAAATCTGTGCTCAGTTTAGTGAGTGCCAGTGGGATGTGCCAACTGGACACTGAAGAGAATGTAATGGGATAGGAGCATCAGTGATTGCATCTGCATCTCTTTCTGCCAACCTCTAGCCATTCAGCAGATGGAGGAAAATAGCAGGAAAAAAAGGGCAGGAGGGTGAATAATTCTTCCTGGTGATCACAAGGTATGAAAACTTGAAGTTTGAAATTAATCAGGCATAAATGCACTACAAACAAATACATTCCCCTTTCAAACTTCCTTGTGTGTACCAATATACTGGATACCTATAGACATGCATCAGAAACATATTCCAGGAATTTTTCTCTATAAATTAAACAGTCCCTTCCATAATCCCCTCAAAATCCATCTTAAGCCATTTAGACATCCTGTCACCACAGGTCTCATGTGGAAGTAGCTTACAGGACTTCAATCTCCAGAGAACCAGAAACCTTTTTTCTCACTTTAGCTACTTTTATTCATGGCAAGTATCTTATACTCTATGTATAAAGGGCCACAGTATCCTTTCTCAGCCTTTGCTTTACAAGGTTGAACAAACCAATTTCTCCTCATTTCCAATCACAGGATGCTTCCTCTCACTTTTAATAATCCCGATTATCCTTATTTATAACACTGATTCTTCTAAAATACAGTGATAGCCCTTAAGATATTTAGAAAAAGGAGATCTGGAAAACTTGAGACTGTGAACATTCAGTAAGTTGCGTGTGCGCATGTTAAAACACAAATGGTGTACTGACACATGTATCTATGCATGGATTTTAAAAGGAGAGAAAAATGCATCAAGGTTTGGGGCTTTGCAGAGCTTTTAGCCAAGTACTTGGGCTGGACAGACCTCTTGGAGTCCACATATTTTAAGTTTAAATAGCAAGATGGAAGATGCAGCACAAAGGCAATCAGAGCAGATCTAAATACAATAAACAACAACCACCTCCTTTTCTGTTCTAAGAATTGTGTAACCTGACCTAGTTACATTTTTAGAAAGTTGGTATGTGCCCCTACATGCATAGCTTCCAGCATAAAGAAACCTTAGAACCAGGCATGTTGTTATCATGTCACTTTTCATATTCAAGTCATCTTAAAGGATTTTATAAATCATAAGGATCTTATTAATATTTTAAACATTGTCAAAAAATGAACTCTATTACCCCACTCTTATTTTTAATTTTGCTTATTTAAGCCTCCTATAAATGCATACAGCTTAAATGCTCATATAGCTGTCAGTGCTTTCCCCTGATTTCATGACCTGTAAATTCTTGGTAGAAAACTATGCTCCAAACCAGTATGTTGTGGAGGATGTAAAATGGTATTTGGGGTGACTTCTCCTGGGTCACTTGTTAAGGCAGTCATCACTTGCTTAAGCTACCAGTCCTGTATTTTAGCACATGACCGTATTTTGTTCCATATGTACTTACCAGCTACCCAGATTCTGGTCCTGTTTCTGCAGTTGCATCTGCACAAACATAGATGTATACATAAACAGACCGTCATTAACTCTAGCAGTGCTTTGAGCAACCGACAGTTCTATAATCTTCATCAAATTTAATAGCCAAAAGAAGAGGCTAACCACGAACCGGCGGTGGTGAAATGCAAACCTTGCCCACCCCACAGAAATAAGAGGGCTCTGTATTCTTGTACTCTACCCCAATCATACTTAGATCTGTTTGAAAGCCAAACCAAATTGTAAATGAATCCAAAACCAAACCACAAATTGGCTTCTGGCATCTTAGATGCTTTTATTTAGGTGCCACCCAGTTATGGAGGCTCCACAAAACCAAGCTGGTATTATTATCATCATTTATTCTATTTCTAAGACTGCTTCTGGCACCATCTGGGGCAATTTGAAGCATAATTAACTGAGTGAAAGGCAATGAAATTTTGTTTGAAAATGGTCTATTATTGTGATCCCATAGCTTCTCTTTCCTGAACAGTGTGTCAACTTCCTGCTTTTTTTCCATCTTCTGACTCTCTTCCGTTTTTTTCTTCAGACACCAATCTACAAAAATTTCTGACGTTCAACCATCCACTCAATACTAAAGTTTGCGGAGAATTAGAAATTGATACTGGTCTGAATGGTGAGGATGTGCACTGAAACTCAGGACAGTTGCGAGGAGTCCCCTGGGAGGAAGAAGCCAACACAACAGCAGTGGGCTAGTTTCAGGCAAGACCTTGAGGGCATTTTTTTTGCCAGCTGGGTCTCATGGCAGTGTTTTTATAGCCCCAGTCTGCACCACAGCCTCTCTTTGTGAGGCTGCATGCTTTGTGCATTGTTGCCCACTGAGCGCATCATCTGTCTGCTCTTGCTTGGCAGATGGGAGAGAGATCCCTCTGCTGCGACAGAGATACCTGAGGCACAAGCTATTTGGTGACTGTCATGTGTATGACATTATATGTGAAAAGCCTGGGGAAACTTTCAAATGGCAAATCACAGGAGCGGCAAAGGATGCAATCTGGGAGCAGTGATGTTTTAACTTAGGCAGTGATTCCCTGTTCTTGCCTCTTGTTGAGCTCCAGGTCTGTAGGACCCACTGCCTTAGAGCCAAGTTATTGCCAGCAGCTTTTCCCTGTTCCTACCAGGCTTTGGACAACAAGCTTAGCTCCTAAACTGGAAGAGGCCATGCCCACAGCGTCTAATGGTTGTTTACTCTTGGCCTGGTGACTGTGATATGGCCTAGCATAGCAGTGCAGATGAAACAGAGACGGAGCAACAATAAGTGAGCTTCTGGTTTCATCAGTCAGAACCTCATTCACTGCAGTGGGGAAAGGTTTTGACCCAGGAGGAGGGATTCATGTTGACACTTGGGATGTTTTGCTGTAAATGATGACATCTGATCTATAAGTCTGGACTCTGTAGTGGGGGAAAGGTACCTCTAGAGCATAATGCATACCATCCTAAAATACACATCTAAAATAAATTGCATTAACTAGAAACTAGTTGCCCAGTTCTGTCCACTGACTATAAGAAGCATCAGTATGACTAACTCCAAAACACACATCTACATTGATATCTAGAGAAAGATAATTTGCTGTAGAGGTCTGTAAACACATGAAAAAAGTCTCACCATGGTAGTCAGGTAGCAAGCCACCATTTCAGTGTTGTTCCATTACAGACAACAGCACAGTACATACGGTGATATTCAAGAGTGACTCAGGGATTAGGATTGTTTGTTTGTGGTTCCTAACCCCTTCATGTGCATGCTGTCCTGTGTCTGAGCGGGAGGAGATGGGAAGGAGGAAGGCATGCTGAATTGTTCTTTATCCTTGTTCTTTTGAGTTGTTTGTTTTCATTTAACACTTATCTTAATTCTGTGCTTCCCCATTTCAAATGCTTGTAATTGAACTTCACAGCTTCCACTAGTGAGTGCCATTCCCTCTCTCCATTCAAAATAAATAAATGTAAAATGTTAATATACTACATGTAACGTGGAGGAAGGCTGTAAATTTGTACTGGAATATCTGTTCGGACATTCATTTTCAACAGTTTTTAGGCAATAGCTTTTAGGTGCCATGGTTTTATAGTGATCAGCATTTGTACAATAGCACATGACTTGTGGAAATAGTGTTTTTTACATTTCTATTTTTGTTTTCCTCAACTTTGTAGAAACTTCGTTTTTTCTGTGACAGAGAAAAAGCTGAGACTGGTTTGCCATCCCCAAGGCTCTAGAAGAGATCAGGATATTTCAGTGAGGCAATGTTTGTGGATTCAGAGAAGCACTTTGTTGTTATCAAACTAACTGCAGTTTGCATCTTAAATTTCATCTGGCTCACGAGAAGTGCTTGTCACAGCACTATGAGGTTCCTGATGGTTCTTTATGTGAGGCAACTCCAGGAAAAAAAACTTTTAGTTCTGAGATCTGTGGAGGCATAAGGGAGGAAGATGCCTCTTGTTCTGTCAATTCTTCACAGCATCATTAGGGGGGATATTGCCAGAATCTGCATCCTTAGCTTCAGTTTCTGCTCTTTGTTGACTTTGCAGTTCTTTAATTGTATATCTTTATTTTAGGTAGAAAACAAATTAAATCGAGGCTTGCAGAGTCTTCTTGTTGCAAAAATTGGAGTTTCGTCTTTTGCACTGCCGTGTTGTCCTAAGGCCTGTGCAAAGGAGTTGTGCTGCTAAAATTTGTTCCGTATTTAAAGGGAGAAAATCTACAAAAGTAGTCTGACATAAAAGAATTTTGTAATGTAGAAGAAGTGATTTAATTTTTATTGTGCGTGTGTCTAAGACTAAGTATAGTCTGCAACTGATTTTTTGCTGGCTGTTGCATGTCCTGTTTTGTGCAGTTTCAAAAGCTCTGGGCTGCTGTCTGTCTTGTGCACTGCACCCAGGCTTCGTTGCTGGTAAGCACAGAGGTTGTTGTCTGGGTTTCACTTTCAAACCTCAACGAAACTGAAAAAGTAACCAGGGCTAGATATGAGAGCAAGTTTTGAAGACCTGCAAGTCCTTGCAGCAGATAGAGCTCGGTATGGCATACCTGGTGGTTCACATCGCTTGATAACTACTCAGTACTACTACTACAAAACAAACACTGTGATTAATCATAAGAGAAGTCCGCAGGTCAAAAACCTTGAATGAGCAACTGTAGGAGCTTCTGAGAACTGCTTCAGTCTGTTGATGTATCTCGCCATAAAATCTTTCCATATTCATATTTGTTTTTTGGCTGAAGAAGTTAAACAGTGGTCTGGCTGCTAGTACAAAGTGTTCTGTCTCCGTTCCCCTCCTGACTTCCTGTATTTCCATGGCTCCAAAGTGAGGGAGGAGTACGGAGACTGAGCAGAATCAAATGCAGGTGGGGATAATGTGCTAACCAGCCAAGACAAACAGCGCTCATTCTGTCTTCTATCTTTTTTTTTTATTTCCCTCCCCGAACTGTCCTACATTTGAAGCTATCAGTCTGTGTTTGTAGCTGCTGGGGTGTTGTGGTGGTACGGCTCACTGCAGGCTCGCATCTCCCAGCTGCCGAGAAACACTGCTGTTGCTTTTACATTTTCTCCCCCAGAAAACTTTTTTTCCTTCTAATGGTTTACTTTAAAGACAAGGAGAAAAAAAAGAAAATTAAAAAAAAAAAAAAAGGAAAAATTAATGCAGTGAATAATAGATCTGTGCAAAAAAGCCTGGTAACAAAGCCAGGAGAAACTTGGCTTGTGTTCAGCTTTGTTACAAACTCAAAGCCCAGTCCAGGTGTGTGGAAAATTTTGCGACTGTTCTCCAGGCTGCTGAGCAAAGCGGGCCCTCTTTCACTCCAACCAGAGCTGATTTCTGGTGTTGCATGGCAACACAATGAAAATCCATCTCCCTTGTGATTTGTGGGTCAAAACCTCAAACTGAAACTGAAGGACACCTAACCCTCAGCCCACAGACCCAGCCAAAGCAAAAGATTTACACAACAACTGTGTCCCACAGTGGAGAAGTTGATAGATCGCTAACCGTTTTCCCTTTAAGCCCTGATCTTTAATTATAAAAATCTGATTATTCAACTTCTTGTCAGAAAAATATATTGAAATGTCGCACCTGAGATAGTTATATCTTTTACCCCATCTAAACACATCTGGTGAAAAAGTTACACTGTAGAAGGAGAAGCTAAAACTAACCTCATCTTTTGTGAGCTAGTTTGTTCCTCTGGGCAGCACTTTGCCACCTGATCTTTCTCTTGGTCCAGCTCTGCCCTTTCAGGGTCTGTCCTTCTGGTCGCTGACCACACACTGCACAAAGTGGTTTCCCAGAGTCACAGCAGCAGAGGACACAGAAACACAGCTCCTGGAGTGGTGCGTGTGCAGGTAACAAATGGAAATGTACAATTGCTGTCTGTAGACATAAGCTAGTCTCTCAGATATTCTCTAAGGCAGCACAAGGTAACTGCTGTTGCACAGGTTTATCAGGCTTTATCACAAAGGCTGGTTGTTCTTTATTTCTTTATTGCCTCCTTAAATATAAATCACAAACCATAAATTCTGAAAATATAGTGTATAGTGGCAGCTCTCTTGTTTCAGTGTCACAGGATGGAAACCGAGTCACTCGGGCACGGTGCGTGACTGGCAACTCCCGTCTGACATCCTGCCCACCCATCCTCTCCCTGCTCAGGAGCTCTGCAGACCATGGCACCTCATTCCCCCATCAAACAAGATTACAGGAGGCTGAGGTTCACCTTAGAGAAGCAGAAGGCATTAGCAAATTGTGTTTTTTTCCTCTTGTCCTAGATAGTTCAGAGACTTGCAGGCAAAATGAAAAGGCCCACAGGCTTCCTTCTCATGTGCTAGGAAAAAAAAAAAAAAAGCCTTCTGCCATAGTTATGTACTCATTGAGAGGTGACAGAGGATTTAACTTCTGCGTGTGCAGAGGAAGGCTTTTGCCAGCACTGAAGCAACACCCAGCTCCCGTGCCAGCACCAAGCCACTCCCCAAAGCCAGCACCCACAGTCTGCTCCTTTCTTGATGGGACTCAGATCCCAGCTGCCTCTGAGGCTGCAGGCAATTATGGAATATCATAGTTCCTCCCCTTTTTTCTCCTAGAGTCTTGTAGATCAAAATCTGTATCTAATGTCTCAGTCCATGAAATACTGCTCAGTGCACAACCAGACATTTTCTGTATTACTAGAGGTGTCCAGGGGCTTTAAAAGTGCACCACAAGTCAAACCCTGGGCAGACGCACAGCCTGAAATGGCAGCAGTTGTACTATGTATGTGGCAGTGTCCTCACACAAAGAGAAGTGTCTTGCTGCCTTCTAGCCAAGTGCCAAAAAAAGCCCTTTCTCATCCTTCTGCTTCAAAAATGTCTAGTGGTAGCCTGGTGTGCTGTAAGTATTGCAATGCTAACCAGCAAAGAGTAGAAAAAAAAATGCTGTTAATGGAGAGTCAAAGATTCTTCTGTAAACTCTTGCTGTTCCTTTGCCACGCTCAGTGTAACATGAGAATGGGCAATCAGTATATGGGGAGACATAAACTTCTCAAGGAGAGCCGCTACCAGAACACATCACTGTGTCCATTTTTTGCGAGCTTCTTCCAATAATTTTGAAGAATGGTTATCAAGTTTTTGTTTTGTTTTGTTTTTAATTGCCTTTTTTTTTTTTTTTTGCTTATGCTATCCTGCCTTAATATAGTTGTTTCTAAATCTCATTTAACTTTGTTTTGTTTGCTCAATTTGGGAGAGTTTAACTTGTCAGACCTTATTATAATGAGGATCCTCTTTCCTGCTTCACAGTTTAGTGCAGTGGAATTGTAAAAGCTCTAGAGGAAAAGTCAATTAAATAAGCAATGAAAACACTCCTAAGGATATTAAGAGTTTGGATTTTGTTTGCTTTCTGTTTTTGACAAAACCTAATGTCAATACAAATGCTAAGTGACTTGATATTGTTTGGTTTTAAACAATCAGTGGTAATACTGCAGTGTGGGTCTCGCTGGTTGCCTTGGTGCTTTAGCTCAGTCCAGGAGCACACTTCTGAAGCAATCATCTAACAATCCCCATTTATTACGGTCTTGTTTCTGTTGCAGTGCAGTCTCAGAACATGAGAGACTTATGAATGAAACCAAGCTGTAAATATGCTGCAGCAGCACACTTAGCACACTCCCACCCCAACAGGGATTCCCTCCGTGAGACCAGACTAGAGCTAGTCTGAAGTAAACCCACCGCCAAACGTGTATCGTGATGATTACAGCTCCATTCTGCTCAGCTTATCTACCTCAATTGCATTGCATTACTTGCCGATGTAGCTACAGTCATTGTTTCCCAAACTTAATCTCAAAAAAGGTCTTCCCTTATCTTTAATTCATCAAATGGGAATGCAAAGTTTAAAGGATAAGAGGGAGAGTGTGCGCATCTGTGACATGTTTCATGATTATGCCTGATTTAGTTATTATTAGTATCTAACAAAGACAGCTCTCGGTATAGAACCCCTTGGACTCACCTGGCTTATATTCAGTTTCTAACCTTAAATATTTTCCTACTTTGTTCTAGGCAAAGCTATGTAGTCTTATAGCCTGGACTCATTCCATGTGAGTTTATCTGCCTGTCACCTAAAGCCCCTAGAAACAGGGACCTCTAGAGTGTGTCCCAGAGGCAACATCAGGAATCTAAACCAATCCTGCTTCTGACATAAAGCACTTCTAGGTAGAATGAGTCCAGGCCAGGCCAGCTCCCTATTTATGATGAGACATGAGAGTGAATGTATTAGTCAGAAGGTAAATCTAGCTAGCTGTTAAGCCTACTTGAAACTTTTGAACTACACTTGAGCCTCTTAGAAAATACAAAAATTTTAATAAGGTTCTGGAAAAACAGTTGCTAATTGGCCTCTACAAGAATTCTTTTTTTCTTTTTTGGGGGGGGGGGGGGGGAATATTTTTGTCAACCTGAGTAGAATAAATATATTGTAGAATATAATGGACATCCTTGCAATTTCAGTAGTTGTGGCCTCCCATCAGGCTACATCTCAGCTAGTTCCACACAGAAAAGAATGCTGTCACTGTAAGACAGTTCCTTTAACCTCTAACAGGCTGAAACTTCGCACACATGCTCCTGCATCTGCTGAGTATTTTTAAAAGTGCACAATATGGAAGGGGTTAAAGTGGATTTGGCCCTTCTTCAGTGAACCAGGCTTAAGAGCAAAACATCAGAGCACAAAGGGTGTCTCAGCCTCTAGCCAGCCGAGTTTACATGGTATACAGGGTCTACTGGAGGAAGGTGCTTTCCCTAGTCCTAGGATTCAGTGTATTTTAGTGCAGCTTTCTGCATAAAGTCACCCGGGTGTTCTGGGTGAATCTCCTTTTGCACAGCATTTTACTGCTGCACACCTCATGGTCTGAGACCGTTGTGTCCTCCGGGATGACAGCGTTGAGCACACCGATCTCCACAGTGCTGGTGAACTTCTCCTGGTATCTCTGTGGAAGATGTACACAGGATAGTTGCAGAGTGGTGAGCTGTGTTAAAGCTCTTGGAAGCTCAGCAAGTGATTTAATGGTTACAGCTGTTTGTCTGCAGAGGGGGTTTGTACAAGTGGAAATGTGCTGACCTGCAATCTGAGACCTATTCCTAGTTCTGCAAGCTCTTCCTATGCAACCTTGGGCAAAGCACTTCTCTGCTTTTCCTCCCTCCTTTATCTGTCTTGTCTATGTATTCTCTCAGGAAGCTCTTAAGAACAGAGACTGTATCTTACTCCATGTTTGTACAGTGCCTAACAGAACAGGGCCCCCGGCTTCCTGAAGTCCCAAAGATGCTGTTGTAATACAAGTAATAAATGTTAAGGAGGTGTAAGAATCTGGCCCAGCTCACCACCATCACCATCTGTTTTTCTATGACAAATTAGTAGTATGAAGGCATGCAGCTGAGTGATTAGAGCTGTGACCGTTCGCTAGACTCCCTAGATCCTGCTCCTGGGTTTGGCACTGCCGTGCTTTGTAACAAGAGCTGCTTAAGAATTTTCCAGCAATGTGCTGTTGGTTTTTCTCCCTTAGAGAGTGTCAAATTAGTAAAAACTGAAAATTGGGGAAAAAAAAATCCAGAATGTGCCAGTTTCAACAAAGCTTTAATAGGAAGATGATTCTCAGGCACAGGTTGGAAGTCCTGGAAAACCAGAAAGAAAATGACCTGCTCCTCCTGTGCCTCTTTAAGGTACCCAGAAGCATTCACATGCCTTGTAGGAGGCAGTGGTTGAAATCTATTGCTCTGGTGGATGTTGTCGCTCCAGTGTTCACAAAGAGGATGCTCTGGCACTCGGTAATGTCATGGTCGCTGAGGCCATCACCTGGGATGCAACAGTCTGGTTCTAGGTTTGGATCACACTGCAGACAGATCTGAACCTGGGTTTCCCCTGTTCCCAGTATTTTCCTTGCCACTGGACTCTGCTGTCCCAAGGAGGAAGGAGTTGAGATTGCCTCTGTGGATTTATGCACATGGATTTACAAGGTTTTGAGGTTGTCACTGGTGGAAAGGGGGAAAATAAATGAGATGTTTTACAGTTTGTACAGATAGTGAAACCATTTCCTATCTAGGTCTTCATGAAAGAGACTTGCATTCCTATTGTATTCATGTATCCTCTAATAACACTGGTGCTTTTAAATAACTTTTGTCATGAACTTTGTGATGTTTGACCAGCATTTTCCATTCTTTGGAGCCAGTACTTCATCTGATCTTGCTAAAAACATGGAAAGGCAGCTTTAAAGAGGTGATCTGTGCCTTCTGTGTCCTGGAGTGTGGGGTTTATATAGAGCAGCCTTCAGGTAGTCGTAATCTAACCTCAGCCACACCATCAGCTAAGGAGCTTTTTGCTCCACAAATAATAATTAGCTTTTGGTCATGCTTCGTCTGCACAGCACTTCCCTTTCATGGGAGAGTGATGTGATTTAATCAGCTGTGCCAGCTTTCCCCGCCACCAAGGACTCTTCTGGAGAAAGGGAGTCCTCCAGCTTAAACATTCTTAAATCTTAAGAATTTGATTAAATACTTGCATTGGAAACTTTAAAATATATTCTGCTTGAGATTGTTCTTGGCTTCTTTTTAGTAATTCCCTGTTATTTGTTGGAAATTAAGTCATCCAATGGACTTAAATAGATTATGGGGAGTCTACATTTAGCCATAAAACTACCACATTTCTGAGTATGAACTTGTCTGAGGTACTGGATGAGGCAACCACTGGCGATGATGCTTGTTGGGTTAATCAAGCCATTGAATTACTAAATTATTTATATTTTCTTATTCTACTTTTCTTGGAAAAGGCTCCCTTGACAAGTAGGTGTTTCTTTCCAAGATCATAATAAGTGCAGAAACACGGGGTAGCTTGGAACTGTCACATTTCCACCAAAAGTATTTCATTACCATTCTGTTTATGTCTACATCCACTTAATGAGATTTCTATAGATCATGAGACCCACTTACTATGTCCTTAACCCCATAATGATAGGAAGTGGTACTCTAGACTGCCAGACTGATTTCCCTCATGAGGGTTATAATGTTAAAATTTGCTTTCCAAAACTAAGAGCCATCTGTTGCCACGTGGAACTGCCATTGGTTGCTTGAATGAGTCAGTGCCCTGAGTTTTATGACAACTGGAATGACTACTGTGGTTGAAATGAAACTTTCAACTTCAGGTGTTGCAATCACAAAGAAGGCTAGTGTCTGGAGTGAAGTGGAACATGCCATGCAAAAGTGAGGTCATTTCCTACCTCTGATCTGTCATTTCTTCAGAAGCAAAAGGAAGAGGATTTTGCATCTGTTCCTTCATGCCTGGAGGATGGCATTTTTACTACCATTTGACAAAAGACTTAGAATCCTTGAGCGTCAGCAATGCCCAAGTCACTTTAGCCATAGGATTTTGCAAGGTACAGTTTAATAAAAACTGCCACTACTGTACAGATTTACAGTGAGAGGAAAGAAAAATCTTTATTTGTGGGTGAGATATATGTGCCTTCTTTTGAATGATTAGCAGACTGAGATATTTCAGGATGAGGTAAAGAAGACAGGATTTATTTCTTTGTTTGCCTCTCTAGAATCAGGCAATTTTGTGAACCTGTCACTGTAACTCCAGGAAGAAACAGGTGAAAAGTAAAGTAACTGGTCAAGTAATGTAATGTTAACACAGCATTGTTTCTACAGCCCTGAAGCAAGATTTGTAAGAGACAGCTCATCAGGAACAAAATTCTCCAAAACAAGTTACACTGCCTGTCTGTTGTTGTATAATTGAGTGTTGGTATATACTCATATGAGGTGTAGGAAAGCATTTGGTATCTTTGCAAATAAATTTAAGGATGTAGGTCCCCATTTTCCAGTAATGACTTGGAACTATTTCCATGCTGGTATGTTTATAAGGTTAAACTGAAACTCCAAGCAAGAGAAGTCTGGCATCAAACATGACAAAACGAAACTCAGTTTTATCCAAGGGTTTGCTTAGGCTTTTGGTTTGTGACACGGAACATGACTGTTTTGGTAGTGGTTTTGTTTTATAAAGGTGATTCAGTACTGACATTGGCTATTTGACATCAGAAACTCAGTCCACTCGTATTGCTTGATTGCCGAGTCCAGCTTTCTGCAGATTCCAAAAATAAAACCAGACATGAAAGGGACCCCTTTTTTTTTTTTTAAATCCTGTTAAATGCATAAACTTAAGACTTTTCTATGATAAGTAGACACTAACTTTGATAGCTCATTCTTCAAAAATGTATTTCTGCCTGTATTTCAGGCCAATGGAAGTTTTTGTACCCTTTTCCATTCCTCAGTCTCTCTCATAGTCTAACATTCAAGGTGTTTACAATACCAGGAACAGGTATATTGTTGGTTTGTGCATGTCATAGCTCTGAGGGACATGACCTCAATAAGTTTTTCTCTTCTAACATAAGAGGATGGAAAGAGGTAAGAACTTGTATCTTCTCTGAAGTGAACTTTGTGGAGCCATTCCAGTCTTCTGTTAAACAGAGGTGCTGTATTGCAAAAATGTATTCCTGCAGGTCATTTTGTGATTAGTAGGAAGGCTGGAGATTGATGGATTATGGGTTTGGCTCAAAATTAATTGAAGTCAAAGGAAAGATCTTCACTGATTTTACTAAATGTTATTTTTAAAGTACGAATTGGTGATAAGCCAATGCTTTGGTTTGAACTTCCCCAGAATTTGAGAAACAGTTGAACGGTTGAATGTAGCTAAGAGCTATGTAGCTCTTAGCTAACAGAATGTAGCTAAGAGCTGTGAATAAAGTTTCACTCTAAAGCCCCAACTTCAAGATATTTCTTTGCTGCTCAGCTCCAGGGCTCCAGTTTGCTTTAGAATCTCTGGTGTAAAAACTGTGTGAGATTTTACAGTGCTAAGTTCTAACTTTAGAGTGAGAATTTGAAGGATGTATCACCGTGAATTTCCTTCAGGCGAAAAAGGGATAGAAGCACAAAGCATCTGTAGGTTGTATTTCTCAGTTAACATGGTATATAATTATGTGAATTTTCCATATGAATAGCCAGCTATTGTTACGTAAGTCACGTAAAATGAAAATAGCCTCTTCAAACTATGGTGCTTTTCCCACCAGTGTTCTTACTGTGTAACTAGTCATGCAGGGTTTCAAAGCCTTGTCTACTACTGTCCTAGCGCTTGTTTTCCTTGTGAGCGATAGTAGCTGACATGGCTGGAAATGCGATCTTGTAAAAGGAACAGAGGTTACTTCAAGGTAATCTCCATTTTAAAACAAGTTCCACCCAGCAATTGCATAGCTTTTCTTATAAGTGATAATATTGCCTTTTTAGCTTAATTTGGGTTTATTGATGACAGAGCCTTACACTCTTGAAAGTTGAATAATTGAAAAATAGCTAATTCTCCAGTTTCTCTTGGCAAATAATTCACATTTCTTTATATACCTTTGCCAGTAATCTAGACCATTCACCCAGTGTTGCTCCAGAGGTGCTGAATTGTGTCACATCCAGAACAAATTCATACTGTACCAAGTAGAAGTCACGAGCTTTTTATTTGATGGATAAGTCTTTCAGTGTCCTCAGCAGTGTGAAGACAAAATAATTTCCCCAAAGCATAGAATCTGCAAAATTTAGAAGTGTAGACTTGTTAATATGTCTAACATATGTAATATTTATTAATACGTATTAAATGAAGATACACAAGATCTTTGTTAAAAGTTTTTGTTCAGGTTTTGAGCATGTTGAACAAGTCTTTCCTAGAAATGAAGAGAAAGGCTTTATGGGATCTTTGAGACTCGTAACTTACATGCTAATTTGTAAAGTTTGAGGGGGTGGAGTTTCTTGTGCATTTTAGAAGCATCATCTTTGTTTATCTAATAGCTATTTCATCTGTGCAGCTGTCTAAAGTTATTGGTTTCAAATATTGGGGTTTTCGAAGTACGAAAATAGAAAATGATATGTTTTGTCATTTCTGAATGTGAAACAAGTATTTCTTAGTACATATGCATGTATGCTGACATAAACATATGTTAAAACATACCTTTAAAGGCTAATACTGACTCACTATCATGCATTAACTCCAGTCTTTCTTATGGAATATGCTATATTGAGACACAAATACAGATGATTGCCAAGTCTGTGCTAAGGCTGACACAAAGCACAAACCAGAAGGTGAAATTTTCTTCAGAGCTTCAAATCTTTTTTCACTGAGCTCCCAAGCTGCCAGAGAGTACCTCTGCCATTCCCTACTAAAATCCAGTTAACTATGGGGAATCCGTGGGTGATTCTTTCAAGCTTTCAACTGTCTTTGTAATAGCCATCACAAACTGGGTAAACTAAACATGATGTAAATGTTGGTTTTCTTCCTACTTCTTATTGTCAATGCTAGCATAAATCAGCTTCACTGTAAGAAACAAACAAACAAAACCAGAAGTAAATACAGTGGTAATTGTGAACATTTGTAACATGAGTTATGGACGTGGGATGCCAGAATCTTTAAAGGGTATGTTTTTACAGTACAGAATTTTAAACAGCAGGACTGAGTAACAGTAGAAAAATCGTGTGACTTTTCTTGAATGATGTTAAAAGCATTACTCAACCTATCCCTTTCCAAGTAAGTCAGAGTGACTTCTTCAGAAATTCAGTATGTTTTTTTTAAGCATTTTGTTATTGTTGAATTGTAAGGACCTAAAAATTTTGTTGGTGTAAGCTGTTTTAACACCATTTATTCAGTGGTAGCGGTAATTTATCTCAGATGAAAATCTAGCCTAAAATCTTTAGTGTTTTGTTTTCAGTTAGGTTGCACCATATTAATTATTGCTGTCAAATAATATTAAGATGTGTTTAGGCTGTTGCCATCTAAATTTCAGCTATTACAACTGCATTTTTCTTATGTTAAAAGAAACAATTTCACCCTGTATCAATTCATGAAAGTATCTGTTGCTGAAGTTTCCAACTCAACAGCTTTGATGTTTCATCCTTCTAGCAAAAGGCAGTTATATATATATATATGTATGTATATATATATATATGAGACAAGGTATGATTGGGTCTTTGTAATAATCTAAGGAGTAGATGATACAAGCTTGTGTAAGTGATGAACCAAAGGCAAGGGGACAAGCAGGAAGGAGATAGACCAGAATGGTCTTGAAAATGAATACAAGTGCCATATGCTCAGTATGCATCTACTCCTTAGATTATTACAAAGACCCAATCATACCTTGTCTCATATATATATATATACATACATATATATATATATAACTGCTCAAAGCTGGTCTCAATAGATACTTAATAAAGGTATTATGCTTATATGTGCTTTTCAGATAAAACTGAAAGATAAAACTTTTCAGATAAAACTCAACCAATGTCCCTCAGTGCCACATCCTCACACCTCTTAAATACCTCCAGGGCTGGGGACTCCACCACCTCCCTGTGCAGCCTATTCTAAAGCCTGACCACCCCTTCCATGAAGAAATTCTTCCTGATGTCCTCTGGTGCATATTCACACAGCATTTCCATGCAACATTTTTTCTTTGGCTTCTTAAGCTTCTTGAGGTTTAGTGTTGTTGAGAGCAGATCTGCTGTTTCCCAAGAAAGATTACGAGTTACTGCATTTGTAGGGAACTCAGTTCAAAAGAGGGCTAGGGTAGACATTGACACATAGACTTCATACTTGTGATATTAACTTTTAAGAAAGGATTTGAAATGGAAAATGTGTGTCTCTGCAAGCATCTTGTAATTATTCACTTATGATTGAGAAGGGGTTTTCCTCTAGGTCTTTTAACTAAGATGAAAGTAAATCTACCTTTGGTTTGAGCTATCACTTAGAACCAGAATGATTTCTGAACTTGTCTCTGTGTCCTTTAGAAATTATATACAATCATGTATGCGCCTGTTACCTTGCTTAATATAGGTACTCAGTGCAACGTTTTCTGCCTATGTAGTGTTTTCAGAAAGTTTTCATTTCCTTCCGTAAGTGTTTTAAGATGACAACTCAATTGCCATTAACTTCATGGGAAGCTGGATCAAGCCCTGCAAAATGGTCAGAGTTCTTTGATAAAAGGAAAAATAAATATATGGTCAGGAAAGTTGAAGATGTAAGTGGAGGGGGAAGCTGGCTCAGGCTTGTACAAGGTTATTACCTTCTGTATGGTTTCAGGAAAAGATTAGCTGGAGGCTGTTACTTATCTGAATAACTCCCTTCATAAAGTCTAGCCGTTAGCTATGTGAGCAGGGAGCTTACAATGTTATTTCCCAGTGTTGTATTTAGTTAATGCAAAATGTACACTGTCCAAGCACTGGTTTACAAAGTGGCTTGTTCATGACATGCAAGTATGTAGAAGATAGTATTTGGTGTGAAATACATGAGTGCTGTTTGGAGTAGTGTACATTGTCTAAGCCTCAGCGCTCTGCCATTGTATCAGTCACTTCTCTGCTCCTGGAATAACAGCAGATTCTGACTGCCTAGTCCTGTGCCATGATTGAATAAGAATCTGTTTACTGAAGAATTTGTACAGCTGTAAAATTAAGCAGAACACATGTCCAGAGAAGTGAACAGCACATCATAAATAAAGAACAGTTTATTCAAAATCTCTCTGGCAGCTGATGAACCTATCAGGCACAGGAGGGCTTTCAGAACAGGAAATTTCTGTGAAGGACAGAAGCTAGTTTGGGATCCCTGATTTATCATTGCATGTCGTGTAAAAACAGCAGTGTGCTGACACATCTGCAGAGCTCAGTATTTGAAGCTTGTACAATTTGTAGTACAAAACTTAAAAAAAAAAAAAAAAAAGTAAAAAAAATTGCTCTCTGTTTGAGCTCTGCTGGCCTCTGAATCACATCTAGGTAATGGAGAAGTCCACTGACCCACAAGGTGTCGCAGGAGGGAGGTCTGGTCTGAAGCCAGGACACTGGGCTGTATGTGGAAACAAAAGCAATCTTCCCTACCCTTAACAAATGTTTGTCAGCTGCAAACTGTCCAACCTGTGCATTGGGTCAACAAGAAGAGACCAGGATATAATTCCTCTCCCGTGTCCATTAGGGAGGTTGTGAGGAGGAAGCTGGCATCAGCAGTAGCACAAACTGAAGCATTCCATTGGCTCCTACAGTGCCAAAGGTTTGTGTTATCATCGCCATCTGTGTTTGTGGCAAAAGATCTGTGTACATCAGATGTCAAAAAATCCCCTCAAGTTATTTGTGGCTATTGCCTAAAGCCATGAGAATGCTTCTGTTTTTGGGGGGGTGTTTTTTTTTTCTTCGTTGAAAAAAATATGGAAGTTAAAATTGCTTGTTATTTTGAAGAAAATGAAAGCAAAACCTTTTCAGAAGGAAAGTACGAGTTGCCAGACGTCCCCAGAATATTGGGAGAGACTTTGCAGAGGAATGTATCAAGTTTCTTAATGATGTGGTAGATGCTTTCATCTACATGGGCCCCTATCTCAGCCTGCCTGATTTTCCTTAAGTTGCTGATCTGTAGAAGTAATTGATTAATTTGACCAGGTGAGAGAAGTATCCTTAAAGCAGATTCCCTTATTAAAATGCTCCCTACCTTATGAGGAAAGCTGGAGACTACTGATACCCCTTTGTAACCAGGTAGGAAGGCAAAACTGGGCCCTTAGAGGGGAGGGAAACCCTAACAGTTTCCCTTTCCTTTTTGAAGTTAGTACAGGCAGGCTTGACCTGGAAATATAATCTAGTCAATTCAAGCTTCTCCCTTGTATTTTAGCACAACTTTTCAATTCAGAGCTCTATGTCCAGAGTTCAGCTGAACATCAGCTTTTCTGTTGACACCTAAGCCAGGGAAACTTGCTCTAAGACTCCAAACTCCTTTATAGTTGAAGGCTTGTCAAGGAAGAACATTTTGGTGAAGGCTGCCTAGCGCTGGGTTCAGACAAGCACTCGGATGGTAAAAAGGCCTCCACTGCCATTAGGAAACCAGCTGTCCTATCCAGATGAGAACAGAATACAGACTGGTTTAAGTGTTGAGATTAGCAGCATGAGTGTTTTGGAGTTTAGATACATTTTTTTTCCTCTGAAAGATGGCTAAAGTAGCGTATGAACAGATCCTGTGCTTGTTATGAAAGGATTAGGTCCAGCTTTTTTATAGAGCAAACTCAAACAAGACCGATCTATTTTGTTCATCTTTCATAAAAAGATTAAGGAGGCTGATTTATTATGTATTACAGTAGTCACACACTAGAAAATTCTTTCCAAAGCGAAGTTGTTGGTTTTTTTGTTAATTAAAAAAATAAATAAATCTGTAAGCAGGAATGGACAGGAACTGCTACGTTCCTAGGCTGATCCAGTGTGAACACGTTAGGCTTCAGTTTAAAGGTGGCTGGCAAACTTTTGGCAGGAATATTATTTATTTAATTAATTGGTGTAGAAAGAACAGTTGGGATTGTTTTCCCTCTCTCTTTGCACTAAAGAGCTTTTGCCTCTTGGACGCTCCATCACTTCTTACATACTGCCTTTGCAACCTACTCCCTTTTTGCCTACGTATGATACTTCTTCAATTTGGTGAACCAAGATGAATTAGCAGCAAGCTGCCTCTCTCTGACTCTTAAGATTCTTCAGCAGATCCCATGGTTTTATTGCTGGGCCATCAAGAGTTTTTTTGATTAAAACTTCTCTGTGCTAGTTTCTGGCCAGCAGCAGTTTCCCTAGCTCCATAAGTTTTGGACACAACAGCGTGGTCAGCAGTGATTGCCAGAGAGGCTGAGACACCCCGAAAATTCAGTGTGGAGATAAAAGCCCTTTGGGGAAGTGCAGGGGGCGGGGATGAGGGAATTATAGGGTCAAGGGTTTTGTCAAACATTATAAAACCTGGAAGTCCACGTGTACTGAATGTATTGATCAACGCTGAGGTACAGGAGGTGCTTTTTTTCCAAGAGTTATCACATTCCTAATGGACAACAGGAGCAGAAGGAAAAGCTCAGAGGGGTAGGCACGGTGAGCAGAAGTAAATCATTATGCTGTTTTTTTTCTTATCAGTTCTGCAACTTAAAACTACCCTGAAGAGACATGTTTTGACAGAGCTCTTCACACTTTCAAACAAAAGAGCTTTTCTCTCTCCCTCTCTCCCTTCCTTTCCCCTGACCCTCCCCACAATCTCAATGTATGGCTGGAGAAAAATGATTGCAGTCATTGTCTGGCAACAACAATCGCAGATTCTTTTCTGGAAACAAGTTGGGTCAGGTTCACGAGTGTGCACAGAAAGAAAGAAAAAGAAAGCTCCCTGGCCAGATAAATAACTCACTTTTGGAAGATGCTTCACCAGTGTTCCTGCTGTTATATAACAACCTCAGCCAAGATCCAACTATTTCATATTTGCTTAAGCAACAGAGTCATACAGTGAAAACATTACTGTGCTGTGTTAGTTGTTTAGTCATTGGTACTCGGAGAGGTGATACGCTAACAGAAGTATGCAGTAACAACCATCTAAAATGTGATGTTTTATTGGCTTTGCAGTAAATAAGGTGAAGGTACTAACTAATTTCTGCTCCTAATTTAATTCATGTTGCAAACATGAAAATGAGGACAGAAGTAATTTCTCATTGCCTGGATATTCTCGCTGACCCTATGCATGTTTACATATAGACAAAAGAAACCAAATTTCTGCCATAGATTGATGGGGGGAAAGAAAACAACTATCGTTTTGTCTCAGTATCATGACAAAGGTTTGTAATGTAACTTAACGTGAGTATAAAATTTGGTGCTGGTTAGAGCAATAAAGTAATTAGATGTTAAAAGGAGCAAATATAGTGTAATGGTTAAAAGCCTAGGAGTGGGAATCAGGCCAGCTGGGGTTCTGCTTCCATTCAAGCATGCTGTGCAACTTGGAGTAAGTCAATAAACCTTGCAGGGCTTCAATTCGACCATCTGTAGAATGGGAATAATAAAAATATTATTCCCTGGCTCCCCAAACTGCAGTAAGCCATCGAGATGAGTATTGAGTCAGAGCGCTGTGAGTTGAGAAAAGACAGATTTAAACTTTCCCAAAGTTCAGAAGTTTGGTTCCAGTTCACTTCTGTTTGGGAGGCTTAACTCCACGTTTGCAATTGTAAATCTGTTTTCCTCCCACCTATGTAGCTGGTAGGCTTCTCTTGGCCCGGTGTCACCACTCAGCCAACAAAATGCATTTATGTCCACGACAGTGTCATTTTGAGCCAAGGAAGTATGTTACACTTTGGAAACTGGGGCAACAGGGAGAAGTGTGTGCAGCTGAGGATGAAAAGCTGAAGTGAAACCAAGGGACTAGTAGTTAAATTCTTTACATATTTCAGGGACCTCTCTCTCAAACAGTTCACTCAAGATCCTGCTAAACCAAATCTCAAGAGCCCAAGCTGTATACTGCTAATTATTACAGCATCTTTCTTCTTAAAGTTGTTTTGCAACTCTCGGATGGAATGTGCTCTAGAGCCCAGACATCACCAAGACTTATCTTTGTGCTTAACTCAGTGCACCCTGAGAAATACCGACGAGGTGGTATATGTGGTTACTCTCCTGCATCTTGGTTAGGGTTTAAATGTACACAGTAAGGCGACAGCTGGGACACAAGAAACCCTTAGCCTTACTAAATTATCTTTGAACTGTTTTTAACTATAAATTGTTTTTCCTTTTAACTTAATCTCTGATTGTGGGTCGTAGTTAGAAACAGAAGTGCTGAAATACAAGTCCAGGCTTCCTGGTATATTTAGCTCAACACTGGAGTCTTCAGACTCCCAGATAAGTTCCAGAGATGATTCCAACTGTTTGTTTGTTTATTGAAAGTAGTTTCCAGATCTCTGAGTAGTTCAGAAGGTGAAACAATCAATTAAATATGCCCATGTGCATGCACACATGCACAGAATACCCCCAACGTGGTAAAGGGGGCAGAATGTTTAAAAGGCAACAGGAGCCCAATTCAGTAAAGCTGCAAAGACCACAACAGTTTTGACATCCAGCCTCTTCATATTCTAAAATTGAAATTTCTCACATCTTTTTTATATTATATGCAAGCCAGAAAGCCAATAAAAGAGTAGCAAAATCCTTTGTCAGAGTAAAATGTACATGTTCTCAGAATATGAATTCTTTAGTTTTGCACTCAAAATTGTTTGTAAAAAGAGATATACAAATATAAAATGTTTTACTTTTTCCTGGCTTTGGGGGCTAGCAGTGAGATTTTTTTCACTCAGCCCTCACTACAAGTCTGCTGTATGGGCAGGGCTTACAGTGTGTTGTAAACAGCAGGTTTAAATCAAGGCTAAACTAGTCCTCTTGGTCCAGTCAAAGCCACAGGGTGCTTGAAACTCCAATCTATAGCAATATTGGAAACAAACTACTGCACAGTAGATTTTAAAGACTATTTTTTTCATATTACTCTTTGATACAAATTCATTTTCTTTTAGCTACACAACAGGGCAAAAAACAGGAGACAAAACAAAAGAAGAAGGAAAAAATCCTTTCAGTTACAGAATGACCTTTTCATAGTCTGAAGTTCATGATGCTGCAAAATAGTGAATTTAAAGAAATTTTAAATTACTAAGTTGGGAAAGATTGTTTCTTTATATGCCCTGAAATTCTTTACTTCTTAACAGAGCTTTAAGAGTTGACAAATATTTTGTTTTACACTTGGCAACATGGCAGCCTCAGCCCTGAAAATCATTGTTTTAGCTACCTCAAGGCAATTTTAAAGTTCTAAAATGACTTAAAAGATTTTTTTTCCTGATCAAATATGAAAAGGTTTAATCCTTAGTTTGTGCATGCGTGTTCTGTAACACTCAGTAAAATCTTTGGGAATTCTCCATGTAGTAAGTTTCCCATGAAATTCTGAAAGCAGAGTTTTGCTTTTCTTATCTTATTGTCAAATGATTAAATATATATATATATATTTTTTTTTTCCCCTTTAAAGGAGTAGGAGTTTAACACCCAGTCATCTGTGTGCCACAAGAGTCAGGAAATATTAAGGCTCACAGTTTACTAAAAGACATTATCTTTTCTGCTTTAGATTGACAAGACTTAACGATCATCTGATTGACTGTTTATTTTTCAGTATACGTCTTGGTCACTGACAGAGCTCCGTACATCCTCTGTATTACTGTGGCAGGGCTCCAAGGCAGGATTTGGCTATCAGTTTATTCACTAAATTTTTCATTCAAAATCCCTCTTGAGCTTTTCAGTATGGCTCAAATAAATTATTAGTTGGCTTAGAGTGCTGGCCGTAAATGTTTGGGCCTTTATTTGAGCATTAAAAAAGGCCTGGGAACTGTTTCAGGGAAAGTATTATTAACAAATTCTATGTGATAAAAATCTACTATTTGTTTTGGTTTTCAACCAGGCTTTTTTATTTGGGGGGAAAGGCAGGGAGGAGGTTGGTGGCAATGAGAACCATTCACATCAGAAACAATGTCATAATTGCACAGAGTGGAGAGCCTGTCTAGAAACCAGGATTTCGAACATGGTGTATAAACCCCTTTAGCCAAGGAGGGAGATTCCCAGGGATGGCGGAGGAGCACCTACAGCAGCCAGGCAGGTGGCCTGGGGAGAGGTTCATGTAGAAAGCAAAGGTACAAGTTTTGTTAAAGCATCTCAGAATCAGCAGGCATGCCCTCCTTTCCAGGAAATAATTGTTATCCATACCGACTGCTTAAAGGCAAATTTGAAAGCGTTGCTTTGAAGTGGGCAGAGCATCCTGAGCAAGATTCACTCAAAGGACAATGGTCCCGGAGTTTTCCAGAACTGCCCTGCATTTCCCTTGCAGCAGTCACCAGCACCTTCCTGGTCTGTGTTAAATTACCTCTACACGGTGTTTCTGCTGATGTGTTAATCTAGTCAGGTGTGGTTGTGAGTCAGCATCAGCAAGGCCGGTTGTGTTGTGGAGCTGAGTGTTATTCCACGCAGGCTACAGACCTTGCTGCATTTCCTCTTGAGCTGGGATATTCTTGGTAAACTCTTGGTAAGCCAGAGTTTGATACAGTCCCCAAGAGACAATCAGGGCTAAGATTTTTGACCCACATCTCATAAAACCACATGACCGGCTCATACTGTTTTCTTTCCCCTCTGTATTTTCCCTGGTAATCAGATCAATATGTACAGGACTGGCTTAACAAATTGGGCTATAGGATCAAGATGGTTTCTTACATCACCAAAACTGAACAACCCAGCAGTTTAATGGAAAATTTTCACCTCTGATAATTGGATGGATTTCTGTTTCCTATCCATTTCCACAACTAGAAGACCTGGAGAGGCTTTTTTTTTATCAAAGATTGAAAAAGTAGACTAGCATTGACGCTAATTGACTGTTCAGACTGAAGCATCTCCAGGGCCTTAATGCTCCTGGGGCTAATCCTAAAGTAAATATGTTGTTGATAGAAAAAGTTATTATTATTATTCTCAACTGTGCTCCTGCTCCATTTAAAGTCTATGGCAAAGGTCTCTCAGTTTTAGAGGACACCCAGCCTGCCGTATCTTCACACAGTGATCCCAAAGGAGAGCCTGCTGTGGAGAGCTGACGGGCAGGGCTTGCTCCCTGCTCACCTCAGGCAAAGCCAAAGCTACGAGATGTGCTGCAGTCGCCCGAGGATTGCACTTGGGTTCTTGGCAGTCCCCTGGTTTTGCAGCACTAGCAGTTGCAGTTCTGTACAGAGAAAAACAATTTGCCTCTCCAGGGATTTCTGCTGGAAAGAGCTGGTTAGAGCCACTTACAGAAACAGGAAATTCTTCAGTTTTGTAAATGATTTTAAAACTGATAGCCCTAATGACAGGCATTTCTTTGGGGGCCAGCTCCAAAGTGCCTCCCAAGTGAGCAGGCACTTGTGTCAATATCTCAGGAGCAGCGTGCGAACGGCCAGTAGAGGCTGCACAGTGTCGAGTTTTGTCGTGGGGGGGATTTTTATTCAGAAAGGAAGAAGGCCTAAACACCCCATCTCATAGTTTAGATAGAACTGGCAAAAATAGCATTTTGGACAAAAATGGAAGTCCCGTGAGAAACTTCTGTTTTGTCACATGTGAGCAACACTGTTCTGACAGCATCTTCATTAAATCCTTTTTTGCGATCATTGATTTAGACTTTTCCATTGTGTTAAGCATTTTAATCCCAGGACATTGAAATGCTGCATTTAGACTGTTTTGTAGTCTTTTATTCCTTTTAGGCACATTGGGATTGTGGCATGGTTTTTCCTTCCTTTTTTAAAATGAAATATTTCAGTATTATCAACATTCATTATGAAGCTAAAACCATTTACGTGTTTCCAAATTAAAGTAGTTTGGAATTTCCACTTGAAATATGTCAAAAAGAAATTGTGATATGCCATAATTTCCCATGCAACAGAACTTCTGTTTATTGACAGAGGCAAGTAATGACGGTCCTCTTTTCTGGTAACCAAAAATGTGGTATTGAAGCCAAGTAATGAAGCATGTTTTGTCTCCCATGTAAACATCTTTTGGGATTTATTATGTGTACTCACCTGCTTGTTCTTGGGCATTGGGAGTGCTTCAGATCCTTACTAAATCTTAATGAGACATTTCCCATTATAAGACTTTGTTTTAGTTGTGTATAATTTTAACTATCTGACCTGGTGTTTTCCATTTTGGATATCTCAGACTGAAGGTTTAGGGAATGTTTCAGCTGAAAAGCTTTAGCCATTCCAAGAAGAAAGTTAGGAGGTAACACTATTTGCCCACGTTATTGTGATTATTTTTTAATCTTGTTTTTAATCTTGTTTAATCTTGTTTCCTTGAGGTGCCTGTCTACATCCACATTTTGGAGTGAAGACTTGCAATTTGTCTGCAAGTTGTCGAAATTTCAGGTTCATTTATTCTTTAAAAAAAAATAACCTTTTGGCTAAAGAAAGAACCTCTAAAATCACACATTCTCAGTGAATAATAATGTAAAAATAAATAAAACAAGTTGGTGTTATAATATTTGTCTTCTGAAGGGAAAGTAATATAATAATATGTTGTTCTTTCCTTCTTTAATAAAACATATACTATAAATGCTCTTTTTCCTTTTTTTGTTGAGAACTTGTGAACTGCAGGTCAGATGTTTAGAGAAATCTATTAAGTGATTATTTACTTTTTTTTTTTTTTGAAGCGCAACAGTTTGTTGTTTCTGTGACTGTTTGCACAGGGAACTCTGCAGAGAAATAACAGAATCTAGACTTCCTTCCCGAAACAGGAAATCAAAATATAGGAGGTTTTTTCCTATGTTTGATTTTTCTAAAGCTTCAGGCAGCAAAGCCACCGGTCAGTATTGCTGTGGAATGTGTATACTTGCTATACAAGACATTCTCCCCCTGCGCGCCCAAAAGCAGAACATGGCTCTAATGTTTGAGCTTGCAAATATAGATTTGAGTACAGCCTTGTAGTTAGTAAGCACAGGGTTAATGAAGGAAGATTATGTTGATTTGAACTTGAAAACTTTGGTTCAATTCCTAGCTTTTGCCCCAGATATTTTTTGTGTGAGCACAGGCAAGACATTTAATCCCTCTGTATCTCGGTTCCATATGTATAAAACAGGAATGAAAATACGAGCTTTGTCCCACCCCTGTTCTATCTCATCTATTTCACTCACGCATTTTTCAAGGCAATGGCAGTGCCTCTCTGTGCGCATGCAGCCCATGGCCCATCAGGGCTCTGACCTCAGGCAGGGCCCTGAGGCACTGGCAGGGAGCCACAATATCGCAGCAGATGGGGCTAGAGCCATCACAGATGCTGCTGCCTGAATGCTACTGGTGGAGCCCATGGCAGCTATTTTCACCTGAGACCAAACTCAGCAGTTTGGCACCGTGACTGGGTTTGCCATTAGGTATGCTGGGCTTTACAGCTTGGAGCCATGCTTGTATTTAGGGCTAGTTTTTGTCCATCTTTGGAGGGTTTACTCTGCAACTGGTACTATTTTAGAGCTGGTTCATTATGGTATCTACCCTGCTGCAAACAAAGTTTAGAAAACTGAAAAGAAGGTTTCTTTAATTAACCGAAAACCAGAGCCCATAGTCTACTTGATATGAAAAATAGACCAAGTTGTAGTGGTATTCGTAGCCTGCTGGAATGGTCGGTTGTTTTGGAAAAAAAAATGTTTTTAGAGGAGACTTGCCAAGAAACTGTTCTCTCAGGAAATGATAAATGGCAGTTTTGAGACTTAAGTGGCCTGTACTGTATGTATGTGTCTTGGTAACTGCTGACTCAATCATGTGTGCTCCTGATGGCTCCCACATTCGCAGCATAGGGAATTTACAGTCCTAATTCACAAACTCATTATTGTCCTGCAGTTCAGGACTTTTACACATGGTCTCAGGATTGTTTTATCTAAAACCAATGCAAACATACATATTTTTAATTACACTTCAGATAACCATTTGGTTATTATTAATTTTACAGTGTATGCTAAAATACTTGCAGTTTGTGTTCCAAAAGTAGTTTCTTGGAATACATTCTGCCAGGTTGGGCTTTTTTTTTTTTTTTTTTTTCCCTGCAGTATGTTTTCTATGAAGCTATGCAGGTTTTGGAAATTTAAATAACAGAGAAATGAAAAAATGGTGAGACTTTGCATGGCAGGGATATTTGTTAAAAGAGTGAAAGAAAATGCTGTCACTACATTGCTGGGAAGGAGGGTCTGCTTGAAGCAACACACATTCAGTAATGCAAGTTGGTTGCCATTACAATGGGGATACGTTGTGTGCAAATGCATAAGCCTTTGGAGTGTCCTCTTCTAAATGCTAACAGTGATCCTCATTTTCATGCCATTTATATTACCTTAATCCTGTTGACATCAATAAATTTACTCCTCATTTACTCTGGGGTGAAAGAGAAGCAAATTGGGACTATTGTCTGTGTAGGAGACATTGTTGCAAAACATGTCTCATTCCCCAGTCACAATGGAGGGAGAGTTTCATGGGATACACAGAGCTCAGGGGATTTTTCCTCTAATGTTGCCTAATGAATCTGTCTGAAAAGGGCCATGCAAATGGCAGAAAAATTTTGCATATACATGTCCGTGAAAATCTACACTGTGCTTGTCAATTTGCAAGATGAAGTAGGGATTTAAGAATTTGGAGATGATTTGATATAAAGTGAATCAAATGATCTTGTTAGAATTCCTAGGCACCTCATAAAGAATTGGCGTATTTGGTTATTTGCATCCTTGAAAACCTTTTCAGCATTCACGCGGGAGGCAGTTGTGAAAATGCAGAAAGCTTCAAAGAGCCTTTGCTCCTGTTCTTTGTTGTTCCTGAACAAATTCGTCTCCCGCTCCCTGTTTAATTACCCAGCTGTATGGTGCTGTCGATGCAGAGAGGCTGAAACAGCTCCATGGAGAACCCTGCCCATGCCATCTGCCATTCACTGAGTGCCCCTCTCCTGGGTCGGAAGTGATGTTACTTTTATATGGAGGAAAGCACGAAACCTTGGAGTGCATTAAATTGAAGCAAGCACCTATCCAAAGTAACTTTCTGCTCAGCAATTTGCCCGTGAGAAATGTGAATTTTAATTGCTGCCTGTCCAATTAGAAGAGGCATGTGAAATGCAGGTATTGCTGCCCCCTCTGACCGGTTACATGCTGGTTTTCAGATCATATAAAATCGATTCTTCAAGTTTTGTATAATGTTATTCCTGAGATCTTTTTTCTGGATAGCAGAAAGTCAAGAAATAGCAGTAAGAGCAGCCTAGAAGCAGGCTTATCTGTCAAGTTGGTGACAGCATTCTTGTATGTATTCGTAGCTTGAAAAGCCAAACAGTGTACGGCACATGTGTACTCATTTGTACATATTGCATGAAGGTTTCTGAATAGAAATGACAGGCAGAAGAGTAATGAAGGATGTCAGGTGTGGCCCGGTAAGCAGTGATGAACAGGTGTAAGTGCAGACCCTGAGCCAAAGGCAGGCAAGAATTAACACTGCCTTCCTGAGCTCGGGGAAGCACCAGCACTGATGAGCATCACTGAAAAGCGAGCAGGGACTGTCTGGGGAGAACTGCAGTGGCTGTCGATGACTTCAAATGGGAGCTACATCAGTGAAAAAAGTATGAATGCCAACCCTGGTGTTTGAGTTCCGGCATAATTTTATGTTCATAAATAGCATCTATGGATCACGAAGTGAATAAAATGAAATTATTTGTCATTTCTCACATTTGCAAGTTTTGCTGTGTCAGGCACTACTATATACAATGAGAGATGAAAAAACGTAGTTTATATAAAAGTCAGAACATAGCTTAAATCTAAAAATAATGTTAAACTTCACATTTCAGTAATTGTATCTGATTATTTCCTCTATTCATCCAGACCTTCTAGACTGTCTTATTGTGCCCAGCAGTGGGGTATTGCAGTCTTTCACCTTTAGAGAGTTCAGAGATTGAGTATATTTCCAGGTTTGCCTGGCCCTGCAGCACCAGAACAACAGCTCCAGCAATGTAATGATGTCCGTCTCCTGGGGTGGCTGATTTAAAACCTTTGCCATGAGCAATGACCCCCGAGTGAGTGAAGTGTATAATTAGTACAGGTGTTCACTGTACGAACAATAGCAGTTATAGGCTCTGGAACTGTCTGCAAAGATTGAGTTTGTGTCATTTTCTACACATGGAAAGTTTCTTTGTCCAGCATGGATACACAAGCCCTAAATTAACCGTAGAATTATAAATAGACCGTGGTTACAATACATAAGGAGAGAAACCTCATTTTGACCTCTTGTATTGTGTAGTCGCTGTTATGGACAGAAAGCTACAGACTCAGCCGTGACTGGCAGTTCATTTACTGCCTCTGCAGAAGATCAACAGCAGAACAGAGAATGGGCAGGAGTTGTAAAGAGTTGTACCTAGCCTACTCTGCAAAATAAACCTGTGTTACATGGAGTCACAGCACACAGAATTATCGAACCCAAGTGATGAGACAGTTAAAGGCTCAAAAATTGGGTTCACATATACTTCCTCACAAATACATCGGGCTTCATCACAGAAAGGCTTGCTTGGGAGCAGAGGGCACTTCGGTAAAGGAGGTGTCAAGCAGCTCTCAGCACTGCTTCGCAAATGAGCTTGAGAAAGTTTGAGCTATGTGAAATACTCATGTTGAAATGTTTCCCTGGAAAATGACACTTACTCCTAGGCCTTGCGACCGTTCCGTATAGAGGAACGGCCTTGAACCACTGTGACTGAAACTGGCTTCGTTAGCCAGAGGGTTATTTTGCTATTGTATTCGTGGCTCTGTTGTGCTGCAGTGAGGGGGAAGGATCAAGATAAAGTGATATTTGTGATGATGTGTCTGTATGTCTGCACATCATCTGCAGGCCGTGGATTTATGAGTTTTTCAGTCAGTAGTACTGTTATATAAATAATGCATATCAGAGAGCTGGTCACACATGGTCTTCTCACTTGCAGCTGTACACTGCAAGTTCTGGCTGAGCCAGAGAGGAATAAGTGCAACCAGACCCCCTCTGCCTTCTCTGTAAATCAGCTTCTAAAAGGCAGCATCAGACACTGGCATCATTGTGACAGTCTGGTCCCACGCAGAAAGATGTCCTGGCATGGCTACTGTGGGGTTTTCAGGCGCTGTGGATGCTGTTCCTGGTTCTCAGTTGTCATCTTCTGCAGGACTTCATGCAAGTCATTTCACCTTCTGTTGTTTCCATTTCCTCAGTTGTGAGGAGTGTGTATTGTAAAGCCTTCTGAGGCTTTATGGAAATAGAAGCACTTGGTATGTTTATCATTTTTATTATTCCCATTGTCGCTCAGCATCTATCTTAAAACTTAGATATAATTTGAGAAGATTATCTCTTGATTTGAAAAGACTATTGCTTTTAAAGACTATAAATCAACAGTGCAGGAACTATAAAGTAAGGAAGAGCAACTTACACCTGAAAGGAACTGTGCTGCTTGAGGCTGAATTAAACTCCTTTCACTTTTCAGAGCAGATGTGTCAGAGCTAAAATTGTTAGCTGCATCACACAAAGTCATTCATGAAAGTGGATGAAAATATCTTAGTTGAATCAGAATAATGTTAGCATTTTAATCTGTAAAGTCCTTAGTAGGTACTAACCTTTTTTCAGGGGTTAGGGGTGAACAAAATTCTCCAGTGACTAGCTGATTACTCTGTTGGATGGGAAAAAAAGATACTACTTAGAGACTAGCAGAAGAAAGAAAACAAATAACTCTGTAGTAACTTCTTTCACTCTTTCAGAGAAAATATGCAGAGGGAAAAGAAATGCCTGTAGCTAAACCAATTTGTGCGGCAATACTCAGATCTTCCAAGTGCAGCAGGGTCTGGCTTCTGGGAACACAAATGATCGATCTCTGGGAGGAACAGGCTGCAGCTTGCTTCAGAAAGCAGGGCATTGATTCTCTGATGTTCCCTTCCCAGTGTGCCACATCTAGTGAGGGCCTTCCTGACTGATGCCCGAGCCCAAGTTGGTGCCTCTGTGGTGATGAAGATGAAATACTTTAGATGAGAATTAGTGATGTTTCTCATCCCTAGTAGTCATTGAAGGCTGTTGTATGTTGTCATCAAACTGCTACTCTTTCTTTCCTATCTGTGAACGCTGTGGGGTGTTACTGGGTGCTGTGGAACAGATGCTGCCTTCCATCTCAGAGAAGGTACATTTTGTTATTGATCTAACAGGGGCTAGTACAGCCCTTAATAGCAGGGCTTGAGGGCAGCTATGAATTCATGCTCTTCCTTTGTGCAACTGATAACAGTTCTGGTGGGGGGGAGTAGAGAAGAGAAACGTCACAAAACTTTATGTGCAAGACTGTCACCACCTCTGCCTGAAGGATTTTCCAGTATTTCATCATGTCTAGACTATATGTACAGTGTTATCTTGTGCAGAAGTCTCCTCTATCATAGGATAAAATTACAAAGCCCAAATCCTTTTTGTTTTGAACAGTAATTATCATCATTATCTTAAGAATGAATAATCCAGGCTACTGCCTATGAACCAGAAGAATAGCAAGAGATGGATGCACATCTAACATCTGGAGCTGGGCAGATCATTTAATCTGCAAGCCTGTCATGATGATTAATCAGCTAGGAAAGACTGTGAGCCTTTTGCTTCGACCACTGAGCTGTTGCTTATACTGCCAATAGATCCACTTTTTGAGTCATGGTTTACCAGTCCAAATAAATGCCCGGTCTGGCTATATTCCTAGAAGAAGCTATTGACAAGGAAAAGCACTAAGGATTTTTTGTTATCTTTGTCATCCATTACATTTTTCAAACATGTTATTTTATCAGAAATGTTTGTTTACTTTTGAAGTCATTATAGCTTAAAATGTTATGGAGAAGAGCCTTGATATTTTAACTGACTCAATACCGGAGGGAAACCTGCAGTTGAACCAATTTGGAAAGTTAACCCATGCAGCACTTGTCACTGGCAGTAGCCAAGCGATCTGTCTCTCCATTTTCAAAATGAGTTGAGCTCCTGAAGTATTAGGAGATTGGCTTAAAGACATAGGGTTGTATTTAAGGAAAAAAAAAAGAAGAAAAAAAAAAGGAAAAACTGTTTTTTGAGACCTTGATGTACATTTAAGACCTGTTTTCAAGGTTTTCCCTGCAATAAGTCTGATTTAAAGCTAGCTCTGGAAATTGAAGCTGATACTCTTGCATAACTGGTTAGCTCCAGAACTTGGGATTGGAAGAAAAATGTCCAATGCTACAAAACGCAGAACAAAATAATCACTTAATTTCCCCCAAATTCAATTGGCAGAGCTGTTGAACTCCTGCAGGCATGGGTAATGACTCTGTATGACCCATGAAATTTGAGTGAAAACCCTTCTTCATTAGCAGTTGGTTGCCTTTGTTGGAGTTTTGCTTCTGGTATCCGTACTAGTGTGCCTTTATGAATAATGCCATGGCAGCCAACAGGCAGTTCCTTTTCCTTTTAAACGTGGGTTTCCACTGGTAAATATATTAGGTTCTAGTTCACTGGCTGGTTATTTGCTGGCTTGTGATTGATTGCTTCTGCCTCAGCTTCTTGAAGTGGTCAGGAAACAAATGAAATGCAGCTTTTGGGTGTCCGAGGCACTAGACTTTGGAGGGTGCAGAGCACCTGCATCTTCTCTGGATTTCAGTGGTGTTTCTGGATGCTTAGCTTTTCCACAAAACGAAAGCTTTATTATTTTTCAAGCATTCTGAAGGAGATTTTTCCAAGGGTATGATTTCAGCAGAAGTGAATGGAAGTTAGAAAGGGAGGGGAGTGGAGTGAGCTCACAGACATTTTTATCACTGATAAACTTCACCTCTGATCTTTGTGCAGGCCTCTGGGAAAGAAAAGTGCCTTTGGATTGTTTGTGGTTTTCTTTCGTTGTGCTGCGTTTTCCCACTGCAATGTTCTGTCTGTGTGTTTGTAACGCTTAATGCAACAGTGAAAATACAAGACAGCCTCCTTTCTGAGGAACTAACTCAGGCATATGGCCCCGGTTTTTTGTGTTCAGAATGGGTGCAAACTTGCCACCTTATTTATCACTAGAATTTCTAACCTGCGAATGCCATGGCCCATAAATGACTCCTCCATAATAATATTTATCAAAGTATTTCTGGTCTAATTATTCATGCTGAGCTTGTTCTCTAAAAATTTCTCTTGAAAGAATCTTTTTAAAGATTTTTCTTTTGAAAACAAATTCATGACCACATCAAACAGAGATTCATGTTGCCGTTGGTTTAATTACCAGCAGCAGCCCTCAGGGAATCTCAAAACTCGCTGTTATTATAATTGCTTCTCTCTCTTTCACTCCCCCACTCGTTTTTCCCGACCATTTTTGATTGCTGCAGAAGTCATCGTATGGTTATTAATTTTGTAAGCTCATTTTAGGTACAAAGAAGTTTTATTTATTTTCTGCCCATATAATAACTATCAAATCACAAATAATGAATAGATTGCAGATGCTAAAAAAAGAACTGGCTAAAAAACTTTTTTGAAAAAACGATTGAAGTGATCTTGTTCTTTAACATTTCAAGTAAAAAGCAGACTGTTGTGCCATTCCCTACTCATGCTGTCCCATCCATTTGTGATATTTGCCATCCAATAGAATCTCCCACACAGAACTCTCAAGGCATGCTGCAAACTATTAACGATGCTTCATTTCATGCAACCCCATTTCCCCCCACCCTGTGCACAGTTTCCGAAAGGGAAGCCTCAGGCAGGTGCCATCATCATCTGTGCCTGTAGCACCTACAATCCTTCCCTCCCGCTCCCTGCTGCATAACGTCCATTGTCCTTTCTGCCCGTTCCTTGCCCTGCTCTGGTGGTATTCACCCCTACCTTTAGGAGACACGTTCGGTCAGACAAAGCATGTGAACCACTGCAGTGGGTTCAGGTACCCCAGCAACTGTGGAAGTAAAGCCAGCCAACAGTTCTGAAGACGACCCTTGATTTTCAGGTGCTTGGCATGAGGTGTATCAAGGGACCTAATGCCAGCAGAAACAGATTCCTCATTCTGGCCAAACTCGGGCACACCACACCTTACTACCCGTGCCATTTCCTTGAAGCAAGAAAGGAGCGAGAAGAATTTTCGAAGTGGTAGTGGTGACATGCAGCAGCACAGCACTGCGCTGCAGTAATTCGTGCTAACTCCCATTTTCAAGCTTTGCATAGACTGAGCTTCGTTGTTCTCATTTCCTTTAGCTTACTGACAGTAAACAAAGTTGTGGTGAATTAACTGAACTTGTTCTTGTCTGCCTGCTTTGGGCAGGGAAGTAGGGCTGATGTGGCTGTGCCATAGCTGAGGTATACGTTTAGTTTCCACTGTGAGACAGAATTTGTGTCTGCTCTAAGATCCATAACCTGTGGGTGAGTCTCACTTTCTATTCCAACTGGAAAACGCTGTGCACCTCATCTGGCTTTATTACCTTTGAAAAGGAGTGTGGATGCCTCATTTGCGTGAAGCGAGAAACATTAACATAAGCAGTGCTGACCTAACTCAATGTGATGCATGGCATATTTGCTTTAAAAAGAGCTGCAGCCTCAAATGTGTTTTGAATTAGGAAAAGTGTTTTAGAGAGAGAAAGCAAAAAAGGAACCATTTCTTAGCAGGCATCTGAAAAATAACAGTTCAGAGGAAGGAGGAAAAATGTATTTCTAACACTGGGGGATTATGAGCGTATATCTTATTCTTTGTTTTTTAAAAATAAAATCTTGGCAACTTCAGTGCATACTATGATGATCCAGAACTAGAACAGCTACTCAATGGTGAAATTATCAGCAGTACTCCGGCAAGAGGTTATTAGTCATAGTCCCAGTATCATAGGAGAGCAAGAGCCAAGGATTCAAGAAACAAAACATTCCCCTTTGGAGAGAGGTCAAGATTAGTCAGTTTTGTTTTGTATAACTGGTGATGGTGGTAGGGGGGGTTGGTTTGGTTTGGTTTGGTTTGGGGGTTATTTTTCTGTGGAGAAGAGCTTTGGACATATTTTTATGTTAGTTTGGTCTTTTACTTTTTTTGAACCCTGACGTGTTGTTAATATGCCACTGTTCCACATTTGAAACAGGAATCTACAGCTAGGAGAAAGCTGTTGTCTGATAGCCAAATTCCTGACAACAAAAATATGGAGTGATATTCAGAGGCTGTACTGCCGTGATTAAACCCAGCAAAGAGAGTCCTCCGGAGGCAAGTACCACAGGGAGTTTTCTTCACATCTGTGGAACTGAAGCATCTGAAAAATAAATGCCTGTTAGCTACACAGCATCTTTCTTTCCCCTGAAGATAGGTATTGGGGTGCTCAGCCAGAAGGGCACAGTGTAGGAACATCTTGGTGAACACAAAGGTGATTGGGAGTCAGAAAGCAATCAGTTCTACAAACTTCTTTCTCGTTAGAGAACTGAAAAGTGCTTTGAGATGTGAAGATCTGCCTAGGACAGGAAAGATGATATTTAAGGTTTTATTAGAGCTCTTCCTTCCAAGTTAAAGATGTTTAGCAAATCCGCTGCCTGGCATTAACTTCACTGTCTCAGTTTTCCCCACTTTGTGATAACAATAACAGTAGCTATCTACTGCAGCATGGTGCTGTATAGATAGGCTAAGGTTCTCAGGGCTTTGGATATAAGATGCGCTAATTACTGCCATTTATTCTATAACTGTATCCAAACTATTGCATAAAGATAAGTTGTTGGGGTTTTTCAGGTTTTGGGTTTTTTTGTTTGTTTGTTTGTTTGTTTTCAGTTTTGTTTTGACCAATACTTTCCTTAATTTTCTTGTTATCTTGAGCCTATTCAACATCCTCCATAAAGCTGGATTTCCATTTAAGCATACTTTGGGAAACTGTTTAGGGTGATGGTGCTAGATGGATGCCCAGTCATTTTTGTGGATACATAAACTCTCATATTTTTGATATCTTCGGTTGTCTTTTAAGGAAAGAATCCCTCTGTTCTTGCCAACTTGTATCTTATTTTTAAATGAAAATGGAAGAAAATTGTGACTGGCAAAAGAGATGTCATTTCCTGAAGGTGAGGCAATAGTAAATGAGGATAAAGAAATTCTTGAAAAATCCAAAGTATTCTATTAATAGGATAGGGGGATTTTATCTTCTTCATTAGCTTCTGATAAAAGTTATATTTAGAGACAAGACCCTTCAGTTTCCTGGGTTCATACAAGCAAAGAAAAACATTTCAAAGTCCCTTGTTCATCTACAGCTCATGTTCTGATACTCAATTAGAGTAAAGGGTTAAAAAATAATCTCTGACCTTTGTAATATTTTAGTTTTTAAAAAAAGGCTGTATCCTGAGGCTGTGCTGGGCCAAAGACTGTAGATTTTGGACACTGTCCTAACTTGAAAATTTCCATGTGTTTTAAGTCTTGTCTCATTTATCTACAACAAGAGTTGACCACAAATGTTAATTGCTTGGCTATAGCCCTCTGGATGCCAGATAGATCTGTGAGTGTTGCACACATCTGGGCACGCGTTCAGTGCTGCGAGGCCAGCGGGGCTGGCTGGGGAGTTTGGGGAGTGATTAGCAATCAGAGGGACTTCTTAGCCCAAATCTACACCTAGAGCTAAAGAAAGATTCTCAGGAAGAGCTGGTTTCCAGTAGTTTGGGTGTTTTAAATAAGCCAAATATTTTTGCAAGAAGTTGTTAATAGCAACCACAAAAGCGCTGAACCACAGCCACCATTTCCAGCTCTCTTTTCTCAAGCAGCAGCAGTTCACAGTCTCCACTTCTTGCCATCTTCACAGCCACTTCCATCTTGCTCCTTGTTTCTGTCTCGACTAGCAGCATTTTAGGTCATCCAACCTTGCCTTTTTTTTTTTTTTTTTAACCCTTGGGCTTTGAATCCTCTCTGTTTTTAAAATAACCACTGCCCCAGAATCTTTGCACCATTTGAGGTCTTGTACTCTGTAGCCATCCGTGGCCAAGTATACTTTGCTCTTCCGTGACTAATTCTTCCTTTTGGCAGTGTCCTACCCACCTCCTTAGTAGAAGTAGTATATATTCATTTTACCTTGCTTCCCTTAGTCAAGCAGCAAGTTATATCCAGGTAATTTTATGAAGGTGACATGAAACAGCATCTGTCCTTTTATTGTTGCCCCTTGTTTCTTTGTAGGTCTTAACAGTTTCTCTCATACCTGACATTTTGCCAGCTGCAAATCCAGAAGCATTTATTTGCATCAAGATTACATACATGAGTTGTGTGTAAGTGATTAGAAATAGACAAAGATAGTTGTGAAGGCTGCTGTTTTATTGCATAATATCTTCTTCAACTACTGCTGTCGCTGAAGGCTGTATCTTAATTTTCATCTGAGGGAAAAATGGCAGTATCATAAAAGAGACAGTTACAAAACATGCAGCCAATATTCTGGGCTAGGTAATATGTAAGCCGTATTTTGTACAAATCACACATTCCTGTTACACAGTATTTAAGTGACTTGTTCATATCACAGAGTTTTTGACCTGTCAGGACATGTCTCTTATTATTGGCAGTTTCAAATAGAATTCAAGAGAGACTTCTAATATGAAAAATAGTATTATGGTTGTAATTATACTCCTCTAAAAATCATGAAAATCCATGTGAAAGAAATTGAATCGAGCAAATAGCTAGCCAGAGGTGTCAAATTTCCAGACACTTTGAGGATGTTTTTAGGAAAATATATTTTTCTTTAGGGAAAAGGACATGTGGACTTCTCTTCAGTACAAGGACCTAATTATCAAAATTGCTTTCCCAATTCTAATTAAAAGAAAGAATGCATAGATTAACCCTCTGATTTTTCCTATTTCCTATTGCTTGAGGATCTGTTACCCTAAAGCTTGTACTCTACATTCAAGACAAAATTCTTCAAAAGAACAATAATTACTCTAAAATGCCACAAAGTTATAGTCACTAATCAAATGTCCACATGTTGGTGTTAGCAGTGCTACCAATTTGTTTTACTTTCCAACATAATTCAGAAAAATGTGACAGCTGAATTTCTATACAGTGCCTCAAGAATGTACTGTGTCAAGTCAAGCCCCTTGTTAACAGCAATTCACTCTGGTTTCAAGGTAACTCCTGGAGAATCAGAGGCAATGCCTGGTTTGTATATCCCAGTTGTTTCTGAGCTCTGGCCCAGACTCAGTGGCTCAGAAGTTTCTTCCCAGCCCCAGCTCACCACTCCACTGAAAGCACAGAGCAGCACACATTGGTTAATAGAGAATTAGCAGCTACTTAGGGGTTGCAACTACTAAAAAGTAAGCTTTTTCTTATGCTTTTAAGAAATGTGGGAGAAAAAAAAATACTATAAAAACACAGAGTAAGGAGACCAGCAACAGTCTCAGTTTACTGAAGAAAAAAATGAAAGAAAGAAAAAAGAAAAAAAAAGCTGTTAGTATCTCAAAGGGAAGAAACTGGCACTGACAGCTTTATACAAGACAGCTGATTTTAGGATACAGTGTGTAACAAGTGCCTTTCTTTCCAAAGATGCTTTCTTCTCAAAGTTGTCTGTTTTACTTGTCAGTTAAGACAGTGGTTGCAGTGTTAATATAATATTTTCATTGACTAGTCATGTGCAGCCCACAAAACCTGCTAATTTGGTTCCTCAGAAGCTCAGCCTTTATATTTTTCTAGCCAGGAGTAATGTTATATTAGAAGAGAGTGTTTTCTCACCAGCTCCACTTCCTCTATCCTTCCCCCAGACACCACACACATACTCCCTTCTTTGGACAACTCTCAAGAGAAAGTACAGACAGTCTGGAGAACAAATCTTCCTTCATGCAGATTACATTCTCCTATAAACACCTCAGCGACTGGTATATAACCTCCAGCAAGAATGCTGCCTAATCTCTGGCAACAAAATAAACACATCTAAGCCAGAAGCTCTGATAAGGGGATTCTCAAGCATCTGCAATCTTGGGTGCTGTAAATGGAAGAATGACTGTTTCCAATATTTTTGAAAACATCATGTACCTGAAGAAAGAAATTTTCTTTAATAATACTGAAATTGTTGGGTTATAGAGAAAAGTTTAAAGTAAATCCTCTGTGAAGATTCCTATACATATCCCTGAACTTTTCTGAAAAGCCACTCCTAATACTGTTCCTGTCCACAGGACCGTGAAACCTCTAAAGCATTAACTTTTAGAAATATTTTGATACTAAAACGTGTAGGGACTTAGCAACAAGGGGAGCCAGGGAAGCTGCTCTCTGAAGCTTCCTCAGATATTCTCAAGAACATTACTTGAATAGGATAGATGCCACTAAAGAAAAACATGATTTATAACCGCACCTTACGAAGAGGTGTTAGGTTGAAGAGCTCACTCTCCATTTGCTAAAGTACTGGTTAATACCAATACATTCCTTCATGTCATTGCCATTAACATGTATCATAAGGTCTGGAATATTTTTTGCCTCTTACATTTTCTCTGACTGAGTCATTAGTATGCCTGAAGATGGCTTTGTTAACAGAAAGGATTTTTGGTGTGTTTTTTCTGAAAGTTAAAGCTAGCTCATTAGCAAGTACAGTACTGAATAGCAAACATGGAAGAGATTCTTTTCAAAACCACCTATGAGAGGATACACAGGTGAAGAGAGCATGACTTTCTTTTCATTAAAGTCTCTCACACTGCAGAGCAATAGGGTCCTCCTCATTAAGAGGCCATCAGTGGTGATAAATATTTGAAGATCTCCCCAGTCATTTTCAGTTATTTTGAAAAAGTACCTTCAAGAGTTGCTTCAAGAGAGCTAAAAAGCTGCACTCTCAGGAATTAACACCACTCAAGTTAATTCAGGGTAGCAGAATCGTGAGTCTAATGTTTGAAAAGTAGCTGAAAATTTTCTTTATCACATTTTCATTCAGGCAAGCATAGCCTGCATTCTGTTTTTCTTCTTGTCCTTTAGGAGCTTCACACTCGTCTTTCCCTATTAAGAACAAGCAGGGTCCCCCAGAATCCAGAGTGAGCATGGTGCATAAACTGTGCTGATAAAAAATTTCTTGATTTAGTTCAAATTATTTGTTTAATCAGTCAACTGCGTTAAGAATATAAGTAGTTATGAACAACCTTATAGTCCAAAGGGACTATGACTTTTACCCTTAATAATATATTTTTTTAATGTCCAAGTTTTACTTCTGAAATTTCCAAGTCAGGGCATTAGAAACCCAGAATGAAGGGCAGATGAGACAGCTTTAATCAACAGCTTTAACCACTCCAGATCATGGAGCAGTGCTTGGTTTAACTTCTTGGTAATTTGTAATTAACTGTGGTCTTTGTGGCCAAAATTGCCAATCACCGATAATTTGTCCTTGGCCTGCTCCCCTACCTTGAATATCGATGGCTGAAAATACTGTCCCTCTTGGCTCCATGATTCCAGCTCCCCTTGCCCCTTCCCAGTAAACCCCTATGACAAGTTTTGGGAGCAGGTCTCCAGAATGCCACTCTTTAGTTCTCCTTCACAGTGCTGCGTGAAGGAGATTCTCTTCCAGCTGTCCCTGGAGCCATCCAGACTTCCTCTTTTTTTTTTTTTTTTTTGGGGGGGGGGAGGGGGCGGAAGTAAGGAAACAAGTTCATTGTGACCTTTGGTATCCTGAATCATACCATAGATTTGCTATGAATGCTTAAAATGTAGCAAGAATGGTCTCTGCCTTGTTCCTTAACACCTCCTGGAATGTCTTTGATACCTTTGTAAAAGTTGGCATGTCATTTTATACCCAGTTGTAGCTGTTTCCTGAAAACACAACCTAAGAGGGTCCTGTGGCTCGCAGGAGCTGTGTCATTGCCTCTAGTCTATTGGTACGGGATATCAGTGTAGTCATACGCCTCTGTGACTTCTTTAGGGATAGAAAAAATTGCTGTGTAAGATAGCTACATTTGTTCATGATGTGCCATTTAAAACCTGTGCTTTAGTCTTTCTGTCTTTACAAAGAACTATTTGTTAGGTTTCTTTTTTTTCAGTGCACTGCATGGATGGCATTTTTTTATTCATTTCTAAGAGCTCGCTTCAAAGCTTGTTTTAATCTGCTTCTTTCCATCTGTGCTCAGTCTATAGCCCTTGGATCCTTTTAGAAAATTGATTTTGGAGGATGGAAAACTAGTTTTCATACAATATTTCAGTAAGACTTTGGAATAACTGTGGTGTGTAATTTCTGAAGAGTTTCAAGCACTGCTTGCTCTCCCCAACAACTACAAAATACAAAGGAAATGATTTGCATATAAAGAATTTGATCATACAAGCATCATACTTCTAATGAAGCATAAATCAGCTAGAAAGAGCTTACTTAGTTTTTCATAAAAGAAACAGTCCTAGTTATTTTCCTATGTAATTAACACTGTTGGCTGTTTTAAGTGGAGGGATCAGAGTTGTCCAAAGCAGTTAAGATTATAGCCACATCAGCACTTTTTCTGTTTGCTTTACTTTTATTCATTCTGGCATCATGGCTAATTTCTAATCAGGTAAATGTGTTTGAAATTATGATTCAGGGAAGATGATACACTTATCCAAGCAGCATGTTAAGTGCATAAACCTAGTTTAATGAAAAAGGTATTGCACACTGCAACATTTTTCTAGTGGTTATAATTATCTCTGCAGCAAACAAGTGAAGAGTATATATCAGGATGTGTATTTGGATGACGACAGGCAGATTGGGATTGCTAAGAAGCAAGGCTGTTACCAGCAAGCTACTTATTCTTGCACATCAGAGGCCTGCGGTAACAGTAGAAGTTGCCTTCTGGTAGCTTCTAACTCTCTTTAAAATGTCTCCTGCTTTAAGCAGAGGACCCACTTTGGCAGAATTGACATCGTCCCATTGCTGTCTCATTTGCAAACATAATCTTTTCTGATACAGCCCCAAGAGGCATGAGCAAAGCAATGTACAAATCCAGAGCGCACTGAAGTCACTGGAAGTATATGATTGCCAGAAACTACCACAGACTTCAGAGCATCTTGGAGCAAGCCCATAACGGGCACAGAACTTCCTGGCAAATAGCTTTGCTTATTGGATAGCAAAACTGATCAAACAACAACTAAACACAACCAGCTACCTGTACCTCTCTGCACAAATGGCTTTAGAGACCTACACCAATAAGCAGGAAAATGGAAGGTGAAGGTCATTCCTTTTTATCTCATATGGCTCAGCTCAATAGTAATTAGCTTCTGCCTCTGCTTCTGTGGGCCTCCTGCACTCCACAGCTGCTGCAGCCAAACCTTATTCCATAGAAAAAAATTAGACAATTATCTCAGGGAATTTATTTCCCAGCAAGAGTATTCACATCTCACTTCTCTCCAGTACTTCATCACCAAGACACACAGCTGTTGAAGGACTATCCAGATCTCAGTCCAATCTACTGTCATGTTCAATAGCTCATCACTGCAAGAGTTTCATAAATGCACATTTTCCAGATATATCCTCAGTCTGTGTTTCCTCTGGTAATCCCTGCCTGGAATCACAAATTTAAAAATGTATCTATAAGAATCCCCTAGTTATTTAGAATAATTAGCGAAAAGACATTTCTTGTTAGAGGAGAAGTTGTCCTTCGGACTCTGAAGATAGCTGTTTGTCTGCAGTCTTCCACTACAGTCTTCCAGTACAGCTGTCTCAGAAAGCAAGCAATGCCTGGGCAGCGGGTGGTGGAGGAACGAAATGCTTTGGCAAGCTTCGCTGCCCCTGATTCATACTGTCATGCTTGGAACATCATGAATTTGCCATCCAGGATAGGCACCATTAGCGCAAAGCGTGCCTTTTTTAAGGGAGTGAACAGTGATGAAATGAAAACCTGATGATCTGCTCCATTTTCCATCTGTATTTCCTTCTAGAAATCTTGAACTTATGTGTTCTTCAGCTTCCTCATTTGAAGAATCTCATCTTTCAACAGCCATTTCCATCCAGAATTACTAGTGTTTCATGTACCATCTAGGGTGCTTTGCCTAATGTTTTCAAAACCAGCTGCAAAGTATAAATCTCTGGCACCTCATATTTTTAAATTACTGTATCTGCTTCCCTACCAGTTGTACAAAGTGTTTGAAAAAAACAGCATTTTCTGTACGGTAGAAAAACATTTTAGTCTCTGCTGAAATCCTCCAGGTTTGTTGATGTTCTGCTCAGCCTTACTGTCTTTTACTATCCTGTGTGATACTTGGATGAATGCCAGGCACATATAAATTGCTCCCACTCATACTCTTTCTGGCGGTTTTATGTGCCTTTCACTACTTTCTAGCAGATATTTGAGGCGGCAATTTATTCCCATCACGTTTTTTCTGCTTACTTTCTTTTCCCTTTTTAAAACCTATTACCTCTTCTTGCCTAGAGGTTTACTTAGTGTTTTAGGATCCCTGTGGATGGGTCTGAGACTCTAATGACAAAATTGTGGCTTTTTCTTTATGCTTATAGCAGGGAGTGGGAGGCCACAAGGCAGACTCTCACTGCCCAGTTTCAGAGCCTCTTGCCATCCAGGAAGGACAGGCATCTTTCCTTGAGGAATGTTTGCCTGCTTGCCGTGCTGATGGCATGAATTTGAATTCCCCAAATCATAGCTGTAAGCGCCTGTCTTCCTCCCCAGGACATCTGGCTCAGTATGTTGGAGTCAGAGCAGAGAGGTTTCCCATGCCAGATAAAAGGGATGGTACACATTACTTCTTGACTGCAAAACGCAAGAAACCAGAGACTGAAATCATGTTGCTCCTAGAAACATTTGGTTCTTGATTTTCCTCTGAGTACCACAAATGTACTCCAAGCTTGGTCTAGGTTTTGGACATCTCCATAACCTAGTCTCTCTTAGGTATGCTGATTTTTCATTATATTTTTTCCTACAGAGTAGAAGAGCAGAGAAAGCAAAAAAGAGGAATTAAATAATGTAAAGAGTATCTGTCTAAAGGCAGAAGAAAAAGAGCATTATGGATCCGGTCCGAACCTTCCTCTGCAGGTCCCCAGCTTTAAAATAAGCTTTAATCCATCTTAGAAGAGTTTCTGACTTGTTGTAAATCATGTAATTCAAATGGCAATCCTAGTGAACGCTGTGTCATTGGAGCAGAGACAGAATGAAACTAAATCATGTCCTACTCCCTCCCCTTGCCACAGAATGCAGCTGTTATGCACTTGCATCAGCAAAAATATCCGTGGGGCATTTTGTGGCCTGAGTTGGTAATTGGACCCAAATGTAACAAAGAGAGCATCAGTCAGTCCTAGTTTACTCTGGATTAGATCACTGCAAGTGGGGTGGATGTTTACTATAGCATATTGGTATTATTAAGGCATATAAGCATGTTAGTAGTTTATAATGTTTTAAAAATATATGGAGACAATAATGACAACAGCAACAAAAACACAGAAGCTCAGTTCTGGGACTGAGTTCCCTATCCAAGTTCATCTCTTTAAAAGCCCACCTGTCATGCATTCATCCAGGTATAAAACAACTGTCAAAGCACATCCCAGAGATGAGAGTTAACAGGCCTCTCCTCATCCAACACTGACCAGTTGCATTAAATTTCTAATGCTGTGGAACTGTGGATCTCTGGTGTCTTCCCGGAGGTTATTGTCATGCTAATTAAGAAAAGTGTCATTTTAATATCACATTTGTATCACGTGGCTTGTTGCAATTTTCTCACACGCTGACACTAAACAAACCTTCCCTATGCCCTCGTAGGTTACACAGATGGACCAGAAACTGAACCTCATTACAGATATGCTGCATCATCTGGTTTCCAGTCAGCAGGGGGATCAAGGGAACAACAGATCATCTCAGAGAGGCAACAACGTTAATTCAGATCTCTTTCTCCCTAATAACACCCTACCGACCTATGAGCAACTGACAGTACCAAGAAGAAACGAAGATGATATATCCTGATATGGTATAAGTCTGGATTGGGCTCTTCCCACCTTTCTCCTTTAAATGGGACTGAATGCTGAGAATCTGGAAGGAATTAAGTTTATCCGCCATCCAACAAAGCACGTGACTGCTGTGTATATACACCACTAGTCTCAAACACACTCTTCTAAAAGCCGCTCATAGTAGCCTAAGGATTGCCAGGCTGTGTTCTACCAGGCAAAACTTACAGAAACCTCCACATTTATTTTGTTCATCAACAAAAATGATCACAACTCATTATTGCTCCTGAAGACCAAAACAATGTAAAGAGAGGCAAAATTGCAAGGATTTAGGGATCCTTTAATAATAATAATAGTAATAATAATATTCTAATAATACTTGAACTTAGATGGAAAATGTGCATTTTGTTTATGAATCTGCAGATAGCAATATATTTCTACTACTAATGTTTTTAAAACAAAGTAGGATAACTTATGTTGTTTTTATTGTATAAACATACCACTAACATTCTAGAGAATGACAAACCACATGCTGAATGATTTTCTTTTGCTGTTTTATTTTAACATTGCTATATAAACATTATCAGATAATGACCAGATTTTTTTAATCTGTTTTTCTTCAGGGAGGAACTAATCCTTAATCTGGAACAATACTATTTATAGTGGAAAGTACTATAGATTTTTTAAGATATCAGTTTTTCATGGGGAGACTATAAAGCATTATATAGAAAAAACGATTCTGCTTTCTAGGAAATTGTTGCCAAAGAATTTATATATAAATAGAAAACAGAGTGGTCTGAATGTACTTGTCCTGAAATAGCTTTTTAAAAAGAAGGCCCACTTCTTCTTAAATCTACTCTTTTTTTAGCTTACACTATCCAAAAATAGTACAGCAGTCTGAAGTGACTGGACTTGCAGGTCAAGTGCTTTAGCTGGCCACTTACTGAGCATCCATAATTCTTGCAGGACTTGAGGCCCCAGTTCAGGAAAGCATCTCTCATCCAGACAGCATACATGACAATTTGAATAGTTTCCTGAATAATAGCTTAAGAAAATTGATTCCCTTCCAGAGTCATTTGGTATTTAAAAGTGCTAGCTCTAATGCAGAGGACACAGGGCCTCACCTACAAACCACGTTACCCCATGTTATAGTTGCAGTAAGAACAGCAGAGTTTGGCTTGGTGTGATTTTGCACATGCACAACCTGAACAGGATTGGAGATTTGATTACTAAGGCTGAAATTCAACCCTCACAGATAGCCAGCACCTGTACCATACCCACCCTTCTTTGAAAGCAGAACATTTTTAAGGTTGACAGTGTCAGAAAACTGAGGATGACAGCACAGCTAATTAGTCCAGCGTGGTGATGGTAGCCCATACTGCTGGCAAAGGAAGGGGGAGACATGGACAGGTTAATCAGGTCTTGCACTCTGAGCATCATACACATCTAGGGCACCTCACTGCAGAGACTGTACCGACAGTAGTCCCCTCCCAGCTGGGGACACCAGGTGCCAGCAAGAGCTCTCTAAGCCTCACCATGCAGGTGGAAAGGAAAGGAGCTGCAATGAAAGCCTGCAGCGAGGAACCAGGGCTCCATGCTGAACAAATCTCTGCGGCAAGGCACAGCTCATCAGAGCTTTGCGCTGTCCCAGCCTGCCTCGCAGGCAGGCGCAGCCAGATCTCCTGCCCCACCCCAGGGATGTCTCAGCTGCTGCAACTTTAGCAAAGTGAGAAGTCTGTAAGTTGTGTTTCAATCTAGCAATGTATGTAAAAATGTAAGATTTCAGTGTTTGTTTGAAAGCAAGCAGACTTAAAAAACAACAACAAACTGTTGGAAAACTGATGTCCTAAAGCATCATAATTTTACACAGCAGTTCCCATTATAAACCTTTGTTATATACAAGCAGTCCGAATTGAGATTTCAGGGAACCATCTCATAGTACTGCTTATATGCTGGACTTTGTTTTAAACATTTCATCTCTTTCACTTGGACTGCAGAGAAAAGTATACTGTATTTAATTAACTTCAAGTTATAATTATCTGGTCTTGCTGCTGTACAATAGAAAAATGTTAAGGGTATAGACATTTACAGACATAAACAGGAATTGTACCTGGGCATTATGTTTTATAGAAAATCAAAATTGTTGTGATGATTTTGAATATTTTTTCAATGAAATTCACTGTGTAATTTCAGCTTATCAATCAGCCTATTAATTTCCTAATAAAATACAGGACAAGAGTACCCTGTCTTCTGTTTTTTCTAAAATCCAGAAATTTGATACATGTAGGAAAGTTGCTGGCTTTTCTTTTTTTCTCTTAGTACAGTGTATGGAAGTCTCAGTTGCAGCACAGGACTGGAAACTTCTGCTGATTTTTTACTAGAGAAATAAAAAAAAAGCAGGACTTAATCAGCTGGGGTGGCCCTGGGGAAAAAAGATGTATCTTTTAGCATTTGCTTAAAGCATCCAGGTCTATGCCTTTCTAGAAGCATTGTGATAACCAGCAAATACATCCATTCCGATCTGTTTGTTCTCAAGATCATATCTACATTTTCTGTTTGTCATTTGATCTGAGTGATAACAGTATTTCACAGTAAACATCTCGTGTAAGAGATAATTCCCTTGTGTTGGCATGTCAGTTTGTCTCTATCCTTTTGAACATCTCCATCACCAGTATCCTCAGAATAATCAGGTTTTAAAGTCCTCCTGATAGCAGGTTGCTATGAGGCCTGATTCCACATCTGGGTCCAGCTGATCCTTTCAGAAAGAGCTCCAGCTCTGAAACCTGTGACTTCAAATCCCATAATCCACCTTGCCCTTAGAGAAGATCCATTCTCTAGGCTGTCTTAAACTGAGCCATCAGAATTCATCACGCAGCTGCCCAGAGGTAGCCATCCCCAGCTGCTCACCAGAGACAGGTCTTACCTCTCTGCTCTGAGGAACAGACTAGATTTGTCTCATCTGCTGGGGCTTCGTACCTGGAAGACTTCTCCTGAAAGTAAGTACTTCAACATCTTTCTTCCACTGCTATCTATCCTTTGTTGTGGAATAAGGGTAGCAGGAAGATGAGCTGAGCAGCTCGATGCCTTCACTGTCTGAAGTAGCTGTCAAGCAGTATCTTGCTGTTGAAACCTCATTTGCTGGTGTCTGCTGTTCACATAAATTGTTCAGAGCATTTTTTTAAAGTGGGTTGGAAATGTTTGCAAATTGTGTGAAGAAGGCCAAAGGAAACTGTAAGGTAGGCAAAGCCTTGACTTTATGATTCTCTACCCTGTTTTTGTAATCTCTGTTAAAACAAAGAATTGCCTGAGGCTGCAGAAAGAGTCTCCCTCTGTACAGCTCAATAGCAGTTTGGATTACAAGATTGGTGTAACCCCAATCCCTACCTAAAAAGTAAATCTCAGCCCCAAAAAAATCTGCCTAAAGCCTGTCAGCTGGCTTCGCTTCCCCAGCCTGCCAGGCTGCGGTGGGTCAGGCTGCTGCAGCAGACCAGAGGGTAGGAAGCCAGGGAAGAAAAGAGGAGAAGGTGGGACTGCCCAGCTGAAGCTGATGGTGGAAACACACCAGTGGTCCCCAGCAGACGCAGATGACTGTGCAAGTTTGCCAAAAATAAGATTAATGGGAGGAAAGATGGGGGCTTGTGCAGGGAGGAGGTTTAGAGAGAAACAAAAGCATGGGCTCCTGGTCTGAGCTGCATTGGGCTTGAAGAGAGAGAAGTGCTGTGCCTGGCATTAGCATTAATCCATGGTGTGACCTCTGGGCAAGTCCCTTCACCTGTTGGGCCACATTTGTTTCCCCATCTCTTCCGCTCAGCCCACTTGTCTGTTCAGACCACAAATTCCTCGGGACAGGGACTGCCTCTTCCTGTATGTCTGCTCCTTGCCTAGCACAAAGGAACTTTAGTGACCACAGTTATATAAATGTAATATATATGAAAAGCCATTATTATTCTGAGCCTATGCAGTTTCAGAGCTGGAAGCACTTGCTGCCACACTGACAACTATCAGGTATTGCTTTTCAGATTCCCTTTCACAAAGTATCTTACAAAAGAAGAGAAGTCTGGACGTTTCACTCTTCTATTTTAAAGTAGGTTTGTTTCAAATAATGTAATGGGCCAGCATTATGCTCTAATGCTACAGAAATAATTTGATGTCAGCAGACAAAATGGCCATTCTACTGCAGCAAGTTAGCAGCAGTTGTGGCTAGCAGACACCTCTGTGCTGATTTATCATCAGTTCTGAGGAAGGTGGAAATATTCCAGGGCTTCCCCCACCCACTGAGCTAGAAAGGTTTGGGCAAGAAACAAATTGCTCCTTGAATTATAAAAAAAAAAAAAGAAAAAAATACAGAAAGATTTTCTTTTCTGTGAGTTTAAAAGAGAAAAGGTAAAAACAGTTTTAAGCTAATCCTCACATTCCCTGCTGAGATGGGTATTACTGTTCTCGTTTCACTGATGGGATGGTGGTTTGGGAAGAGGAGGGGCAGGGAAGAAGAAAAGGAAAAAGATTAAAGGTCTGATGCAACTCCCATTTACGTCCCACTCCTGCACCAATCTACTTGTGTGCTTCATTTACAAGCAGGAGTTGGGCTGTTGCCTTCGGTGGGACTGCTCAGTCCATGCAGATTGATGTAAGCCTTTGCAAGTTCAAAATCTGTTAAAGGCGGCTTTCCGTAGGTTTAGTGGAAACTGGAATTGGTTGTATCTGCAGTATTGCTTTCCTTGTGGTCACAAAGACATCTGAATTGACAAGTTTGTTTCGTGTTTCTGTTTTCAAAGCATTGGCTTATACTACTCTCATGTTTCTCTCGTGTTTTCAAACCATGACAATATTAGAGGTATTTCTTTCTACTTTGCTGATAAGAAATTTCCTTACCTACCACTTGTGAACACGCATAATAAAACGATTTTACACAAAAGGAAATACATTTTTAAATGCCCTGAAATTTCATTTTAAATAACTTGTATAACAGTTTGGCTCTTGGGCTCCCTAGCCAGTGGCAGCTATGATGAGGAAACATGAAGGGAAGCAATATTGAAACTAATAGAAAGAAATAGTTGGTACCCAAGTGTGTGTGGGACCCGTCACTACAGGATTGCCCTGGTGCTCAGCAATACTTAGCCAAGTTCCAGCAAGGATTGAGTCCTGTGAGCAAGAAGTTGCTGAGTACAAATAGAAACTAACAAGTATTTCTGTGAACACTGGCTTTTTTGTGTCTTGTCTGTGGGATGACTTTGATGTCTAAGAAGTGCAAATTTCAGCTGAAACTTTCTTTTGCGGTTGCGATGTTTAGCGGGTCTGTTTCCTGTGTCATTCCCCTGGTGCCTGATGAGATGTGAATTCACGCTCAGCCTTTCCATGGCCAGGACGCTTAGAACAGGCAGTGGCGGGGCCCCCTCTCTTCTGCCTCAATGCCTATTTTCACAAAACTTACAAGAACTTAATTATTTTGCAGACCTCTACCCTTCTGTCAAGTTTAGTTGAACTAGGCCGACAGGTTCAAAAGTTATTCGGGGGAGGCAAAACAAACACAGTGTGAGTGCATTAACCTTGTTTCCACGGGAACTGGGCTAAAAGTTCCCCCCTCCCTAAAGCAGAGATTCCGAACAGATACAACCCCCAGCCCTGGGGCACGAGAGCATCTCTGACTCCTGGGGTTAGGAGGAGACCTGCAGAAGACTCGTTCCCAGGAGCCACCACCTCTGGAAGGCTTTGTGCACCTTGCCTTCGGGGCAGCTACAGAAAGATGCTGGAAAACAGTGATATTTTTACAAGACAGCACGGCAAGTCTCACATTGCTCCGAACGACAGCGACCTAAAAGCTAATATGACAAAATGGTTGGCACCACAACAAAGAAAATGCAGGTGCCGAATAGGCGTATTATTAAACATGTCCATGCACATTATTGTAATGTAGCGTGTTGTCCGGTGAAAAGATGCCTACATGGCTGGCGAGGGAGCACTGCCAGGGAAGGGCTGGCCCCAGAGAAACAGCATTGTCCAAATCAGGCAGAAAGTTCACATAACTCCCACATTGGCTGGCAACTGCTGCCTACAGGGAACAGCTTACCAGCCCGACGTGAGGCATTATGCTCTCTGCCCGTGGATTTGCACCTAAGAAGAACCGATGCATAAAGCCGATCTCAAAATCATCTTGGAGCTCCGTTTTCTTCAAAACTAGCATTGCTCTGGCGAACTGCCCAGGGATTTAGACTCAGCTAATCCAGGCTTGGCTCTCCATGGCAGACACCCGTGGAACAAAGAAAAGAAAGCTTCCACGACCCTGTCAAGTTTCTGGTAAATCACTCGGCCAGGTGCAGAAAGTGGGATAGGCGGTCGCCAGTGAGATTTCTTGGATCAGAGAGAGGCAAATCCCCAGAGGGGGGGAAAAGAAAAAGCTTTGGAGGTTTTCTTGCCATAATTTACCAAGTATATGTGTAGCGCTCCGAGCATGCAGTGCCTGTGCATTTCACACAACCCTTAAAGCACACTGAAATGCTGAAATGCATTGCTGCTGCTCTCCGTGCTCCGTAGTTCACCCTGCTAATGTGTGTTCCCTGCCAGAGCCAGCAAGGGCTTCTGCTGTGTGCTGATTTTTTGGTTTGTCACTGGACAGTTTTTGATCATTTTTGTTAATTGCAATGAAGAAAATATTATTGTTGATGTTATTCTTTTTAATAACTCATTCTTTTTATTCTAGTCCATTTAAGTAGGGGATTACTTGGAGACATATCAGCTCCTTCGTGTGATTTTTTTTATTTAGAAATTTAGACACTGGCAGTCTTGTAGGAAAAAATATAAAGCAAAAGAGCAAAACAAATCCAACTTTCAGTCATGCTGTGTGTTATAGCCTTAAGAGTATATTGATCGTTAATTCATAAAGATGAATGCATTAGATAGAGTTGTTACAAGCACTACCAGTGCTGTAAGAACTAGAAACATGTATGAAATATTAGGATTACATGCAGTTTGTGAGATGCTATCATCTATAACTGCCATTGAAACATTGCGTAATAATTTGTTAGACCTAACGATTGCCTAACCAGGTTATTACCTGAGCTATCTGTAACCTAAATATAAAATGTGATTCATATTTTACTCCTTTTCCATCTTTGGCCCTTATTCTGCATGTAAATTTTCTGCTTTGCGTCCATGCTTTCTACTTGATTTCCCTAGAGATTTCCATCTAAATTGATCCAAACATTTCCTCTCCTTCATGTTCATCTGATGTGGGTCTGATGGGCAGAGAAGGATGCGCACAGGTGAGAGCCACTGGCCTGAGGACTGATCCCACAGCACGAGGGTTTTTTTGCAAGCCATAATACCATTTTGAATCATAGTTCATCTTTTAAAATCCAAATGACAGAACATGCGCTTAACCTGACCTTCTCTGCAAGTGCTGCATACTGGAAATTAAATGCCAAAGGCTGGCTACCTGCTGCAGGACCCAATGGCTGCTCCCTGCACCGAGACCCCTGGGCACTGCTGCGGCCATAGGGCAGCTTGGTGGCTTCGTATGCAAGTTGGAGGCTGCCATGGGGCAGAAGGCCCAAGCAGGAGAGCAGAAAGGTGAGCCCCCAGGCAGGGGCTGGCCCGGAGTGCAGGTCTGTCACTGAGCAAAAGTACTGCCCCAGGCATACACGGTTCATTCACGCTTCTTGCAACTTTTTTTACTACTTTTTTACTAACCAACTTTTACTACCCTCTCTTCATCTTCTTGCACTGAAGCCCTAAGGCTTAATACACCCTTAATGTACTCTGACATGTCCCGAAACTTAATTTCCATCTGATTCTCCCAGATCCCAACCCGTCTGGAAGTCAGCGAGCCTTTCTTCGGCAGCAGGCTCACGCGATGTTTTCTTATGCCCACACCTACTTCTGCCTCACCTAACAGACGTCTTAGTCACTGCTGCTTGGCATCGCGCAAGCTGTGATTAATATTTCCTTCCTACACCAGTCATGCAGGCTGCGATTTTCATTTTGGCTTTTTGTTTTCCTCCTTCCCCCCTTCCCACTCCCGACAGAGGCGGAGAACAATTCCTGGAAAGGAAGACTTCTTTCCCCCGCATTGCACAAACATTCGTGCGCAACTTCGGGGAGGAGAGAGGGGACTTTTGAGAGCATATGGTTAGAAGCGTTTGGGGGTTTTCAGATGGTGAATGACCGATGAGGTCTCAAAGGGGTTTTATTTATAAATGATAGACTCCTGAGAGAGAAATAATTGCTGCTCTCCCAGGCGTAAAAAAGCAATTCACCTGACATAAAACCCAGGGATAAAATTAGCTTAATGAAAGTGAGATATGGCAACTGTATTAAGCTTTTTATTTTCTTTTTTCCTGAACGGTGAATCATTTTAATTTTGTTTTCCCGTCCTTTCTTGGAAAGAGAAAAAAAAAAAAAAAAGAAAAAGCAAAGTGCCTTGGGTCTGAAAGAACAGATGGTGCCCTGCTCAGCCCTCCGACCAACTCTGCAGCGTGCATTCCTTTACTCTGTCCTCTCAGATAACTGAGTTATACAGCACACGACCATCTGGTGTATGACACATCTTGTGTCCCCCAAACAATGCCCCGGCAAACCTCTTCAGGGGAGAGGTTAGTTTCTAGGGTAACAGCAGCATGTGCAGCTCCGCGCCTTATTGAGATTCAGGCCTCCTCACTTGTCCCTATTCTTCTCCTTCCTATTGTTGTCACTTGAGCTTTTGCTGCTTGGTTACTCAGAGACTGACAATATCCATGAGTATTTTGTCCCCAGCCCAGAAACTATTGTCTCCAAATTTTGTTTCATTATTTATGTTTTCAATGTCCAATGGTTGGCTGAAGCATCTGCTGTAGAGTGATAAGGCAAGTGCCTATTTAGGAGGATTGGGCTGCTGCCTGACAACAATGCTTTGAATTATTTAGGTTGTGGCTGGACAAGCCTTTGCAAAAGCCAGGATATCCATGAAGCGCTGAGGTGACTTTATTTATTTGTCTACTTCATTTTTTTTAGGTACTTGCATCTTTTAAGCCAGCTGAAAAAGCTTAAAGCCTTCATAGATAAAATAATTTCTTGAAGAAGTAGGTCTGCTCATTGACTGCAAGTCTCTGGATTTTTCCTTGCTAGGAACTATAAAAAAAGAAAAAAGAAAACCACTGGCTTTGCTTTGCTTTCCTTTCAGACTTCTAGGGGGGTTCTACTGAAGGGATTTTGTTTTTTGAGTGCTGATATTCTCTGCTTATTTAAGGAGCCAAAGTCTGGGCTGTAACCATGATCAAGCATAGGAATTATGCATAGTACCCTGAAATTCAGCTCTAGCACTGTAATTCAGAAAGTTTCATCAGCAAACAGAAGTAGCAAATAGATGTCTTCTCCACCAATGAAAGATGCATGTCACTCAGAACCCTTTACTCTGTCACAGAACAGTCGGACTAGCAGTGCTAGGTAGTTGTAATTGCCACAAATTGCCAAAATCCCACAAAATTCTTCATGTATCTGCATGGAGTAGACTGCTCATTCAAAGAAACTGAAAATACTTGTTTAAAAACCTGTAAGATGAAGCATGAGGTTTTAAAAAGTATTAAAACACGCAATTAAGGCAATGTCAGTGACCTCTAAGCACAGATATGCTGAACATCAAGCCCAAGTGCTTTCGTCAGCCAAGGTATGAGTAAGTTCTAAAAGATATTGCATCCTATCTCTCAGGTGAAGGTCAAATATTAGAAAGCCATTAATAACAGTTAAGAGGGCTTTTGTGTATATGTATCAAATACTAACAGCATCTATATCCTTCAAAACATCATGGTAAGTTTGTAATAATGTCAAATCTGATTCAATATTTTCAGTCATTCATAGCAGACTGGAGATTATACTTTTGAAGTGACACTTGTAAAATGAATATATGACCTAAAGACAATGTTTTGAAAGATTTGCCTAACACATTTCAGATCTACCACTGGGATAAGCAGAAATAGGGTGTGTGGTTTTCTCAACAGGAATCCACTCCTGACACCTTGTTTGGTAGACCTCTGAGCTGGTGGCAGAAAATCACAATGAGAGGTAACCCTGAGCAGCACTGCCAAAGGAGGGGATTTTGGTCAGAGCATAACAGAGGGGAAAAAAAAAATCTACCTAGTTTGGAAGTCTGCACGTTCTCTGGTGAATATAAAGGCAATATCTAAAGGGAATTTCACTTCTCTTTAAGCAAAAGCTATAGCTCCAGAGAAGAGGAGGTCTTGCAGGGAAAGGTACTGCTTTGCAAGGTCTGGGTAGTCCTGGAGTGTATAATGATGGGCTGTCAGGATCGCGAAACCCAGAGGATTGTGTATGTCACACAAGGTGCTTTTCCCGTATTAATTTCTAGGATCTTTTTACAGGGAAGGTGAAGTAAAGTGAAGTAATGTTTCCTATGAAAAACTGACTAATTCTTCCTCTCTCCCCACTCTCCACTCAAAGGGGGCTGGGTAGTAAACCCCACCAGATGTAGTTTTTGCCACAAGCTGTCTTCCTGTCCTGAGGACCGCAGATCTGACTAGCAAGCTGCAGCCCTGAGCTCCCTCTGCATTTCTTCAGTATGTGAAAACAACTGAAAGTGAACCTGAGCTGGCAGTCCTTCCTGAAAAAGGTGTTCCTGGTCTGAGAAGAGGAGAGGTATTTCTTTAGGAATTGTGGAAGCAGGGTGCAGTACCAAGACTTCATCTGGAATGCTGTGTAGTGGTCTGGTTACTTGAGCTGGAGCAATCTGTTTCTGAAAGCAGAATGGAGCCAAAGGAAGGTAACCAGAGCAGTCAGGTGACTTGAGAGCCTGTATTAGGAGTTTCTCTGTCTAGCCTGGCAAAGCAAAAGGTTAAGGTTGCTCTCCGTAAGAACATACAGGAAGAAGTGCTATTTCACCTGCAGGACAATGCTACCACAAGACAAATATGTACATCACCCATGAATATATTCACAAAGGTTTCTAACCATCAGAGAAGAGGCATTGTGCAACATCACCCTAGTGTAAATGCTGGGGGCCAAAATGCCGTGCCAGCTGTAAGATGTCACTTCTTTAATCTGTGATTGCCTGCAAAGGCAGGGAATTTTTCTGCTTGACTCAAGACATCCTGCAGCTCCTGGTTGCATGGGTTTTAAGGGCCGAAGAGCCCATTAGACTGGCTGGCTTGAACTTCTGTATGACGCAGGCCGTAGATCTCACCCAGTAACTCTCCCCTGAGCCAAGCAATTTGTCTGACTTAGGCATTATCTTACAAAAAGTCATTCAGTCTTGGCATGAAGACACCAGGATCCACTCCTTTCCCTGAAGTTTGTTATAGCCTTAATTCCTCCGCTATTAAAATGGCAAACTTTTCTTTTTTGGGTTCACCCAAACTTGTTCACCAGTATCTTTGATTCTTATTAGGTTTTCCATGGACAAATAACAAGCCTTCTACAGTAGGAAATGATCTTGCCCTAACCAAGGCTGCAATAAGCCTGGTTGTGAGAGAAGACAAGGGTAATACATGAACTGATCCAGCAAAGTTGAAGTTTTCAGTCATTCCTTCTATGCTGTTCCTTCCATTTTTAGTCATCCTCCTGATGCTGTACCTTTATATTTTAGAACCTTGTTTGAAAGTGATAAAATTACCTCAGTGCTGTGTTGCAGCAGAATCACAGATTTGCGATTTCATGCAGTTTAGTGGTAAGGTTTTGTGACCTTCAGATATTCTTCTTGTGCATTGTGTGAGCAGAGGAAAGGGATAGACAGAGAGGGAGAAACCGCGCCACCTTCAGAGAAGCCAGCTGCCCAGGGTATCTGCAGGCAGTGAACAGAGGAGCCCAGCTACCACAGTCAGTCCTCACATACAGCATCACCAAGTGTATTCAAAACTATTTTTTAAATGGCTAGGAAAGGAAAATAAAGGAAATGCAGGACAGTAAGGCACACAGTTTGGCTCCTGAATGAGAATGTATGTCTCTACATCTCTGAAGAAAAATAAAATGGGAGCTCTGCTTTCTTTTTTTGACTGGCGTTGATTTGTAAAGTTTTGCTTTTTTGAGTTCCTGCCCTGTTTTAGTGGCTGAGGCTGGCATAAGCTTCATCATCTGAGAAAACAAGGAGTGTGGATGATGGATGGATGGAAGGAAGGAAGGAAGGAAAGAAGGAAGGAAGGAAGGAAGGAAGGAAGGAAGGGTGTGCCTGTAGCATCCAGAAGGACGGTTAACTCTTTCTCTCTCTCTCTCTCTCTCTCTCTCTATATATATATATATATATATATATATATATATTGTTTGTCATTGTTTAAAGAAATGTGAAGCCAAACAGGCAGAAGCAGAAGTGGCACCTGCAGTATGGAAAGGAATCACAGAACTCACTTTGTTTCTGGAAGAAACATTCTGGACCATGCTATTCTTCCTTTGTCCAGACCTCTGAGACCCAGATGAAGCCAACCAGTTGTTCACAGCATCTGCTTCTGTTGAGAGCACTGCAAATAGCTTCTCAGCAAAGAGATTTCTCTTTGGAAAGGATCACTGAACAGACAGAAAGACAAATTAAATTAGGAAGCATAAAGCAGAATGCCATGAGCAGAAGGCAAAAGGATACACTGACATTGGCGTGTGAATCAGATCGCTTGCAAAGAAGACAAGTGTACTTGTTTTTTTCAGGAATGTCTGAGTATTTTTATACTTTCAGGAAAAAATGATGGCACAGTCTGTTTAGAGGCAATGGGAAGGAAAAAGCAAAACAAAACAAGTGGGGCCATGAGACATGGTGCGATTTGCATCTAAATACGTTTTAGCGATAAGAACATGTTCAGAGGAAAGCACAGTATTGCCAGTTCACGAGACTTACTTTCTGATATCTTTGTGGGAACCAAATGAATTGCAAAACATCTGCAAGGTCCAAAGTGTCAATTATGCCTTTATGTACATGGAGGAAATGTCACATGATTGAGGCAGTCATTGGACATGGTCAATTGTAAGTTTTTATCCTCTGCTTAGCCTTAAAGCCTCACTCAACAGTCCCCTTAGACAAAGGCACTGTCAGAGAGGGAGATGGATCAGTTTGGCCACTCATAGGAGTCGCTTATCAGCACAGAAAGTGTCCCCGGCCTCGGACAGCTCTGACATTTTGTTTGCATATCCTGCTTCGCTGGTGCTTCTAAATGTCTGCTTCAAGATCTGTGCATCAAGAAGTAGCCAGGCGAACAACTGAACACAAAGCCCAGACACCAGCTAGGATTTGGAAAAGTAACCACGCAAGCGAGTGGGTTTCACAACTTTCTCTCAGACCAGACCTACATTTTGTAGTCAGCTTTCTTCTCCAACTCACAAGTGACAAGCTTTTAAAAAAATGCCAGCTTCGCAGAAGCATCTTACAGGAATGTATAAAACTAAGTCATGCATCATTCAAGGATTGCAGGAGCTGCCAAACCAGAAGAATGGTTTTGAAAGGCCCATATGTGTAACTGTGAATGCCAAATATCTTCATTTTAATGGCTTGCGTGTTACAGTTTATATTGAGCACTTCGACAAGTCCCAACAATATTCCTTCCGGATTTGCAAACTTGCATTACTTCTCAAGGAAACTTTTAAATCCAGCAACATTTGTACTATACAATTTGTGCGTGTTTTACTGCAGTCAACATCTGCGGCCAAACAGCATCCCTAGTCTGTAAAACTGCACAGAAATGCCACTGGCACCATTTCCAGCTGCACTCTGGGCTGGGGTCCCATCTCCAGTTTCCACTATCTTTCATCACTCTCCAGCCAGTGCTAGCCGTGTGCCAGACTTCATGCTTGGGTCCTTCGAAGCCCATACGGATGCTATCAGGACCTGTGTGCAGCACTCTTCTGCAAGAAGGGGGCCCTGGGTGGAATTTTTGTGGCAGTTAATTATGGATGTTTCCAGAGAGAGCCATCAGAGGACGTTCCAAAATTTAGCAATTTCTCCAAAGCCCCCTCTCTAGGTTTGTGGAACAGAACTCCAGCAGCTTGAACAGCACGAGCCTCCGCACCGCCACAGCTGCAACCGGCGTCCTCTCATTCCTGCATTACACAACCCCTCATGCCAACTGCTGGCACTGGTGAGGGCTGTTGGGCTTGATATGGCCCCCTTCACATTAAGAGAGGCTTCAGCTGGGCTTGTGATTATTATTAGATGTAATTATTACAGTATTGCATCACCATGGATGCTCACGTAAAGTATGACATCTGCATATGTGTCTGGATTCACTTGGAGAGAGTGTCCCACCAGGTGCAATGCCATTGGCAAGATGCAAGCTGGGTAAGAAAATGAGCAGTAAATGGGAGAAAGGGAGAGGGACAGGGCGGAAAGTGTTTAATAACTAAAATTTTATGGCTATGTATGCTTCTGCTGCTGGACTGTGGTGTTATTGTCAGTGCTCACACTGTATAACGCAGCCAGAGTAAAATAACAGAAGTTAAACGATGTCATTTGCATGCAGTCTGCTCTGTCCTTCAGGTTTTTTTTTCTTCACTGAGTGGTCTCCATACCAGCCCTAGCATTCATACGCAGCTCATACTCAAGCTCACAGAAATCCTGATGCACAGCTTGGCCGCTGCCAAACCAAAACAAAAAAACAAAACAAAAAAGTCCAGGAAGCCTGCTGCAGAGCTCAAGACCAACTTGTCGCAGCGTAAACGGGGCCTTGATTACAGCACATCCGGAAACAGCAGCTCGCTCACGTGGAAACGGAGCCAAGCCAGGGCACTCACGTCAAAATAACCCTTTATAACAGCCGAAGTGGAAATATGGGTCACAACCCTTTAGGTGAACGATCCAAGCAGAGAGAGAAATGAGCAGAAAGCAAGACGTGCAGGAGGAGTGTCTGTCATTGTTTTGGAAAGCGTGCAGCCAAAACTGTAAATTGCGTTATATGCTAAAGATAAAATCTCTTCTGAATTGTGGAAGCCTTCGCATCTCTTTAACTCAGATTTCTATTTCTATGCATATATAGCTGTTGTCCTCCCACCACTGCCCACTTTGTGCCTCTCCCACTGCTGGGCTGCAGAGGATTTCCTGTCCTGCAGACCAAAGAGCTGGAAACTGTTTACACATGCACGTGCCCACGTGAAAACAAGGCAGTTAGGCGCTTGTTCTGCCTAAAATACCAGCAGAGTGCCTGGCTGTGATTAATATGGGGGGAAAAAAAAAAGGTATTAAAATTTCACTCTGGTTGTGTCTGGTTGTCATAACCAACAAGTCACGACAAGGTAACCCATCTGCGTAAATACAAAAACAACTGAAAAAAGGATGGGGTTTGCTCTGTTGTGAGACCAAAAGTTGCCTAGTAACCAAAATGAAGGTATGTATTTAAAGCTGTTGGATAAGCCTACCAATACAGGTATTCCAGGAAAGGATGAAGTGTGTTTCACAATTCCAGGAATGGAAGGGAGTTTTATGAAGTGAACAGACATGCATCACGTGCACAGCGAGATAAACCCACTGGACAGCTCTGCAGCGCAGCATGGATTTGGATGGCTTACGTCAGGCATGAATTTGGCTGCGCATTTTGTAGGGGGGCGCAGGGGAAGATCATTCCAGCAGTACAGTGCTTGAAGAGAAGATTCCTGGAAACCATTTTCAAGCTGAATTTTTGGGCAGCAGTTTCACTGTGCCAGCAAAGCCTTTGTAAGTAAGGGCTCTGCAAAGAGAACATTTAATACAGAGCAAAACCCCACAGCTGATGAGAGAGGTTGTGGGGAATCAGTAGTTACGGTGAACAAATCAGGCTCCAGCCTGCAACAATCTCACTGTATAAAAGCAGTAATTGCCAGGAGAGGTCAGGCTGCTGTCCTTCATCCACTGCCTCTGCAGCAGACAATGGCACATGTTTAGGAAAATAGCCATAGAAAACAAAGCAACAGACCTATCTGGAGAATAAGCTATCTGTAAGAATTTCTTATTTCTATGCTGGTTACAAGCAGCTTGTTATATGTGGATTTGTAAAATACATTCAGCAAAGGCTTACATAGAAGGCTGGGTCCCACCTATAATAAAATGTGTTGCCTTTTACCAAGCATATGGGAAAACACCAGACACTAGGACTATCCGATGATGGTTTCCTGTTCCTCTGGACTTATTTTGAGGGTATTGGTGGCTCTTACAGCTTTACTCTGCCTGAAAAGTCAGGATTGAAAGCTACTGAACATGTTGGTCATTCCTGTTAGATAACAACCAAATGGAAAGGACTGTTTCTCTTCCATCTCCCCTGTGCATCCACTAGAAGAGAAGCACACATTTGCTGGTCACACGTAAAATAAAAAGGTGCTTTCTGCTATCGTTGTAATGAGGATTCATCGAGATCACACGCGTGCACAGTTCCTCACAGCCTGTTTTACCTCCTGTTGAAAGTGATGAAGGTCTTGTAACTGGGTTCAGTGGGAGCTCAGCTGTGCTTAGTGCTCTTCTGATTACAAAAATGGTAGGATTATGGTTAATGTCTCCTTGGAAACTGGCCTGCCACACCAATTCACTGCTAGATATTATGCTACAGCTTGAAATGAATGGTATTTAGGCTATGAGCAGCAAAGATACAGATGTTTAAAATGGCAGCAGTGACATTACCTGTGATCCTATGATTATCTTGTGATTTGTTTCTAAGAGTCACAGCTTTTGAAGCCATTAGAATAGTTGAAAGTCTTAGTTTTTTGTTACAGAAAGTAGCTTATTAGCTCTGTTTTGGGAAAAAAAAAAAAAGAGAAAAAAAGCTGGGAAGTGTGATCAGATTGCAGAACATTTTGAAGGCCAGCAATAACTCTATCACGTGCACCTGGCACGTAATTGACTTCAGCTTGCAGCCTATGAGTGCTGCTGTGCCATTTGCTAGATTTGGGATGCTCACAGACGAGGTATGGCCAGCAATTTGAGAAAAGCAGCCTCGTGAATAAAGCTCTCTACCTGAGCCTCCGCTGGCCCTGCTTGCTTCGCTCTGAGAGGAGCCTTGGAAAAAGACCCTGTCCTAGGTGAATGACAATGCACTCAGATTCTCCCAAGGAAACTGAGGATGGAGGGACATCTGGCTAGGGTGTGGTGATGTCATTGTTTTAAACTTTCTGTATTTACCTATAGGGAGTCTGCAAACCAACTCATCAGTTTCTCTTTCTAATTAAGCAGGTAAGAGCTTAAAATGGTATTTTCCTTACATTATATTTCGGAGTTGTTAGCTAAGTAGATTTGTTCCTAGCTGAGAAACAGTCCTTGTACCAGGCAAAAATCACAAATGAAAAGCATCATGCTCTGAGCCCTCAAAGAAGCACTGCCATGCCTGACGTTACCAACAAGCGCACAGCTAGGTTTTAACCTGGTGTTCTGCGCAGGGGAACTGTGCTCTGAGCTGGTTGGCAGGCACACCAGTGTTACAAGCTACTACTGATGGTGAAATGCTGCGTGTGCTAGGAACAGTCTCAGCAGCTGCAGGGCTAAGGGTGGCCATCCCTCAGGAAGGAGACAAGCTGGGATCTGGCCAGTTCCCTGGCACATCCTCCTTCACAGTGCAGTCACTTGCTCCCCAGTCTCTCTGTTCACAACCTCTGTGCCTCTCCTCCTGGTTGGGCCTCCCCTTTCCTTTGAGACTGCTGCCTCTTCAACAGCTCCGTTCACTGCTATTTCATTTGCTTTCCTTTTTTCTCCATTTCCATATTTAGCAGCACAAAAACAACTTAAGTTTTCCATACCTAATCAGCAATGTTTCAATGTTTCAATGAACCTAGCCTGGACCCTCTTGAAGATGGATTTTTTGGCAAGAACAAAGTACCAGCCAACTGAAAACCAGGACTAGTTGAGAGAAACTCCATGAGGCACCCAAATTTTCTAGATGCTGCCACAATACTGCCCTTTATTTCTTCAATACCTTTATTAAGCCTTCCTTCTTTACATTCCTAGCATTGGCCTCACTAGTTTTCTGATATTTTTTAGATCTTCTATAGGCTTATTCAAGTAGTTTTTACCAGTGGTTCATTTCTGTCTCCCATTTAAATACTACTCCAATCCTTTTTTTTTTCCCCTGCACTTACAACTCTGAGATTCTGTATGTTTTGCTGCTTTTTTCTTTTACTAAAACTAAATACTCATCATAAAAATAGTACATTTTGATTTTGTATAGTGGTAGATTTTGCTCCTGGAACAACTCTGCCACCTCTCTTTGGCCAAATTACATGTACATCAACTCTTATTAATAAAACATTATCTAAAATGACATCTACAGTATTTAAAATCTATTCAAAAATCAAAATTGAAATGCTTTAATTTTACTATTACTTCCTGGCTTTTGTGTGTGTGGTTTTTTTTTTGTTGTTGTTGTTGTTTTTAAGCATTATACTCATTTTAAAATCACTTCAGGTGTTTTCTTTGTGCAATAAAACTAAAGCAGTACATGCTCAACTAAAAAAATCATCAAGGTTATTCATTATGTTCTCTTTGTTATCACTGGAGATTTAAACATGCCACATAATTGTGGCCAATTAAAACACTCACTGATTTCAATTCTAATTGCAGCAGTCTGGGCTTGGAGGAAGTTGAGATGGGTGGAACAGGTGGGATGACGACATGGGGAAAGATTTCAGTTTATTCTTACATGAAATAAATACATATTTTAGTGAAATAGAAATCAAACAAAGAAATCGAAGCTTCTAGCCCTACTGCATGGATAAGCATCTTAGGTATGAAGTGGGTCAGCATCCTTTCATTATTGCTTTCTTCAGCCTGATGATACAGATGAAACTCACAGTTCTGAAAATGCACCTGAGGTCTAGCTGGATGTTGCACAGAATTAATAAAATGAAAAAGTGACTCTGCAGTGCTGCCTTGAAAATACAATACTGGATACCAGCTGTTCCAGCAGTAGACAACTTGGTTGAAAAGTCCCACTGCTGTGAGAAGGGGAGCAGCTCAGACATCTGAATTTTCCCACTCTGGTATCATCTGCTATTCCCCTTTAGCATCTTGTAAGTGTTGCTAGCATTAGCTGTGCTGGGCCCAGCACTGATGTTGGAGGTGGATCTCACCAGGGTTGGACAAGTGCCTCCTCTACCCCTGGTGGGTAGTTCTGGTCCACGTGTTTCAGAAATTGACTTATTTGTTGTCATTTTTCAACTGATGATTTTTTCTATGCTGGAGATCAACAACATTTTTTCTTCTTGCTCCACTCTGCTTTTCCAGGTGGATGCTGTGCATGGAATGCCTGAATCCCAGACAGCCTCTGTGTGCGTGTTGTGGCGCAGATTTTGGAAGATGTTCCCCCCTCCTGCAAACCTGGGGCAGTGACCCCCATCCTGTCCCACCCTTGGGTGCTGCTCTTGCCCCCTTGGTGCTGAACTGGTGCCAGTGAGGATTTTGGTCCTTCCTGTGTCTGCTTTCGGTGGTGTACACCCCATGCTGTGCAGAGCATTTCTGGGGCAGTCTGGGGCAGCGCCGAGGGGCTCTGGTGCAGTGGAACCAGCAGAGGTAACACACATGACACAGTGCTGTTGTGGCGCTTTTCCCCACCGGCAGTGGTTTGGGTGGATTTGGGCAGTTTTGGGCAAATGAAGGAGTCAGATCTCTTCCCATTTCACAACCTGCTAGGTTTAGCCCTTCCTGCTGGCTTTAATCAGCACAAACACAAGTTTGCATCACTTCACGTTGCAATGTGATGTGGGCAGTTCCTATTGCAGGGCTGAAGCCTCCCCTTTGCACGAAGAAAAGGCTGGTTTCTGTACCTAGGCGTCCAGCACCCAGAAAGGACCAAGCGCTTTGTAGGCAGAGCCCACCCCAGAGCTGGTGCTCCAGGACCCCAGCCTCACAGGGTGGTGGGAAACCGCTCCACCTGCCCAGGGAGCCCCTGACCTGGGGGAGCCTGCAGGAGGAGGGAGACCTCCAGGCAGCAGCACAGGTAAGTGATGTGACATTGGGTTGTCCATTGTCCTTGATTATGTTCCTCACCCATCCTCATGCCTCATCTAATCTGCGGTACAACGGGGGGAAATGGCAATTCCAGATGCCCCTAAGCTCCTCTTAAAAGCTCTCCTCTGGCTGGTCCCTGCAAAGGACTGTGCTACCTGTGGGAGAGTTAGTAGTGGATGTCTACCACCTTGCCTCTGCTTTCAAGCTTCTACCAGCAAAAGCTCTAGAGCTGTCTAATATACTCTTGAGCAAATAACCAAGACAAGCAATAACAAAGATGATGGCAAAGGAAAAGAGCAGGTGTTGGAAGGGCCTGGATGTTTTTTGAAGAGGATTAAGATGAATCAAGCTTGGATCTGCAGAGACTTCCCCTTCCCACCCCCGACAAGCCCAAAACACTCCCTGCCCTGTGAGCACTTCCTGCTCACTACTTCTGTTTACGTAGTGCTTTCTCTGACCTCTCCAAGACTTTGCTTACAGCTGGCAGCTCTAAGGCTCTTCCCATTCCCATGCCTTCTCCACCTATATGCTTGTTCTGAATGTGGAGGATGGAGGGAAGAAGCACTTGGAAGACAGTAAAAGGAACAGTGTCCAAATGACAGAAGTCCCAAGGTGTTCATCAAGGTGGCAATAGCTTCTAACGTGGGAGCACAGATCTCTTCTGCCACTACTCACTTGTGAGCATCATCACATCAGATGAAGTTTAAGGGAAGTAATATGGAGGGGAAAGGAAGTCGCTTGTATTGTTTCTTCCCCTCCTGCCTACTCCTAGAAACCTGGGGTTCTTTGGAGGCTGACATGAGGCAAACCTGAAACAGGCTCATCCCGGAGGAGCCTGCAGTGGTATCCTGGGTTGGATCCTCCTGGTGCAGCTGAAGCACATTACATATCCAGCCAGGAATGGCTGGTGGTCCTGTCTGCACTCCCTGTTGTGGCTGGGGCCACCAGCATAAGAGGACTTGCAGCCCCAATGGAAACCTGTTCCAGCAAGCTGTGTGCATTAACCTCCTGCCCTGATTCACCAGAAAGGCAGCAAGATGCATTCTGGGACCTCTAGGCTGTACTATTGAAGCAGATGGGATGACTTCTGGGCCAACTCTAATCCACATTCTCCTCCTTTAGAGTTTGCCAGTGGATGGGGTTGGTTCAGGACACAAAGGGAGCAATTATTTACAGCAATGGACTTTTCAAGGCCAGGATACCGAAGCGGGCACCAAGGAAGGGCGTTCCATCGTGTCAGCAGCCTATGTTGGCATGGGTGCACCCCATCTGTGGAGCAGCAAAACTCAGTCTTGCTTGCACGGACCAAGAGCTTCAGCTGGTTCTGCCCATAGCTTGTTGCTTAACCCAGGTAAAGCAATGAACCACACAAACCCAGATATGGCATATGCACATGCACAGATATATACATAAACATGTAACATCTTTGTACCAACATAATCAAAATAGACTCTTGTGTATGTTTGAGTGCTTCTGCTTTGGTTATTATCCAACCAAACATCTTTGCTGGAAAACTTCCCAGGTTTTATTTTATTTTGCTATAGAGGAGACAGCTTTACCTCTGCCTAAGTTTCCAAATATCTCCTGTGTCAGCTTTACCTTACCTCCTTGTGAAGATCCCAGTGTTTAACAGGATGCAGGAATTTGTCATTCTGTCTGTAATGCCTTCAAGACACACAGTCTGCTGTAGGCTACAGTACAGACTGGCACCTTACCTAAGAGATGGGTCTGTAACACCTGAGAGAGCTTTCTTTGTCTTGATGCTGGCATGTTTTGGTTTGGTTTTTAATCCTATTCATATCTGACGTGAGTTCTGCTAATGGCTGCAGCTCTCAGATCCTTGTTTGATAACAGGTTTTGAAGTGGTTGTTGCTCGTACATCAAGCGTGAGGGCAGAGGGAGGAGCTGAGCCATTGCCTTAGTTAGGCGCCCGCTTGGCCAGGCGTGGCTGCTGTGTTGTTCAATAACTCTTACCATGTCTTTTCCAATTGCTACATACTTTTTAACCCGTTCCTTCAGAGCACTTTTCCACAAAGCCAGATCTTTATTTTCAGGAATCCCATCGTGTGCCTGGGCTGTAGCACCTAGCTTTTCCCCTCCCTCTGAAAGATAAACCTCATCCCCACCACCTAACAAAGCCCCTTGGTGGGAAACCACAAAAAGAGTCATGGGTGGCAAATGCAAGGTCAGGATGTGAAGTCGGATGGTGTGCCAGATGCCCAACCGGGACGCAGCCAGGTGCGAAGTGCTCTTACCGTATGGAAAGCACTGTCTGCTCTGCTCCTGCTCCATTCCTGTTCCGCTCCTGCTCCACCCGATGCATGGGCAGGAGCTGTGGGAGCTGGCCCCAGGCATCGCAGGAGGGGATGGATGGCGGCTGCTGCTGCTCATGGCTTCGAGAGCGGCACAGAAAGGACCTAAGAAAGAAGGCGGAGGGGGGAGGAAAAAAAAAAAGAGCTTATGCTTGGATGTCTAGGGCCATCTGCCACCACAAAAAGTACAATACTGGATTCTTGAAATGTAAAAATAGATCTCAAAAGAGACATGTTTTAATGAACTGAGCACAAAGAAACATGGTCGAAATAAACTGCAAACAGAAGCAAGGTTCAAGGATCTGTTTGTTAAATGAACACCCAAAGCCAGAATATGTTTTTAGTGCTGGAGAATGCTGGCTGGCTGGTTTCGGCTGCAGCCTGCGCTCTCTTTGGGATGCATGTGGGAGCAGGAGCCGGTGAATGGCGGCCCTTGTTTGTCCTCTCTTGAGGAATCTAATTATGTATCAATTGATTTCAAAGCCCACAACAGTAACTCTCTAGCAAACACTCGCTCCGAGACATTGTTCTGATTTTCGCCTGGTCATAATTTATTCACCTCCGGTTTCAGGGAGGTGGCAGTCCCCTCCCGACCCTCCCTTATCCACCGCCCCCTCTCCTTGCGGCTCACCCAGCAACAACCCCCCCCCCCCCCCGGGGGGGGTCCGAAACACCACACGGCCGGGGGGCTGCCAGCGATCACCTGGCGCTGGAGGACGCCGCCTCCGCGCCCCCTCCCCAAGCTCCTGCCGCTCCCCCAGCTGCCGGGGGTCCCCTCACGCACCGTGCGTGTGCCCCGCGTCCTCCCCGGCCCCTCACGGGGGGCAGGGCCCCGCGGAACCAGGCGGTGGGGGTCCCCCCTCCGTCCCACCCCCGTCCCCTCACCGCCGGCCACGAGCCTCCTGTCAGCGCCCTCCCGTCAGGCAGCGCCCGCCGGCGGGAGCGGCCGCGAGCCCCGGGGAGCGGCACGGGGGGGGCGGGGGGCGCGCGCCTCTTCCCGCGCGCGGGCGCGACCCCCGCGCCCCTGCCCGCGCGCGGGACCGTGCACACCTGCGCGGAGGTGCGCGGGCAGAAACGCGCGCCGTTGTTGTTTTTTTTTTTTCTTTTTCTTTTTTTTTTTTTTTTGCAGAAGCAACTCCAGGAGCAAACGCGCGCACACGCATGTATGATTGCATTTACAGATGCGCATGCACGCGCGCATATATGCATGCTCAAATATGTACGCGCAAATGCATGCACAAACGCGCGCAAATGCATGCGTACGCATACACGCGCACAAACACACACACGCACGCACAAACATACACAAAGACACGTACACGCACAGTCATGCATGCACAAATACATGCACAAGCACGCACATACACACACGCACAAGCACACACATGTACGCAGCCGTGCACATGCCCCCCCCCCCCCCCGTCCCCCCCCAGCAGTCCCCTCCGGCTCTGCACAGCCCCGGCGCTGTCCCCCCCGTACCTGCCGGTGGCCGGGGGCTGCAGCTGAGCCCACGCAGCGGGCGGGTTACAATGGGGCTGGCCCCGGGGGGAGCCTCATAAAAGGAACACGTTTCAGCTACAAGCTTCCCCCAGCTGGCCCCCGACTTCACTCCTCGTTCCCTCTATGGAGAAGGGATGGGGGGGTGAACTAGTGTTTGTTTGTTTGTTTTTTTTTTTTTTTTTTCGGGCCCAACCCGAAATCCTCTAGCTTCCCCAGTTTAAAGGGAAGAGTCCCGGGGGGGGATGACAAAAGCTCCAGCCCTGACAGTTTCCCATTGCATCTTGGCCCATTGCATCCTTGGTTATCCCTTTCCCCAAGAGAGAAAACCGATTAATTTTTGCAATACACCTTCAAACGACCCTATCCCCCCTCCCCCGGACTTCACTAAGCAGCATCTGGAAGCGAATCCATCCCCAAATGTGTGTGTCCCCTCCCCCGGCACAGCAGCGCTGGGGGCCGTGCCCCCCCAGCCGCTATTAAGCGCCTATTACAGCGGGGGGACACGGGCAAGGTGCGAGTTTAAATGCAGCCGCCCCCCCCCCCCCCCCCCCCCCCCAAACGCAGACAATTTTGATGAGTGGGTTTTTGTCCGGATGGTTTGTAATGGTGCCTGTTTTGGGGTGTCCCGGGGGGTCCGGGAAGCTTTAATTCGCTCACAAAGGCTCATTTGCAGGTCAATGCCATGGCACACTCGCCTCTCCCCTTTGCCTAAATCTCCTTTTGTTCCCCATCGCCTGCTCCTCATGCCAGATGGCCGCGGAAAATGCTAATTTTCTCTCCCTCTCTCCTTTTTTTTTTTTTTTTTTTTTTTTGCATTTAATTGCGGCCCTTTGCAGATGGGGGCCGCGGAGTGTGTGCTTCATTCAAATGAGGTTTGCTTTTTGGTTTCCAGGCACGTTTCTAAAAGTCCGATCCGAGTCAGGCAGGGATTAGTTTGACAGGGAAGTGATCAAATTAAAATCCCTGCCTGAGCTCGGCTTCCCCGCTCCCTCCCTTCGCAGCCGTTCTCCATCCTGCCAGCCAAAAATGGGAAAATTTTGAAAAAAATGGGGGAAGAAAGGGCAAAGCCTTCTTCTCCTTGAGTGATTTGGGGTGAAATCAGCCCAAATCCAGGCAGGAAAATCAGTCTTCCTGGGGAGATGGGAAAATGAGCTTTCCTCGCCATGAGTAGGTTGGTAAAGCTGGATTGGGGCTGAAAATCATAGGATTGGTCACATTGGAAAAGCCCTTAAAGATCATCGAGTCCAAGTGTCCACCTGACCCGAGTGCCACCACTAAGCCGTGTCCCTTAGCACCCACTCTTTTGGGATTTTCCTCCCCAAAACCCAGTGTTGATGTGGATGGGATGCGGGTGCCACTGGTGGCCTGGTGACTGAGAGGGCACTGGGCAGGACAGGACCAGGACCGGACACAGCAGCCCCCCCACGCCTGCAGGGGAAGAGGGAGGTGTATGTTAAGACATATTAGGGTTATAAAAGTCTTAAAAGCTGCTTGACAGTACAGAGAGACAAACTTATTGCACAGATTATCATTTTGTGCTCATTCACAGGTCTACACTTTATTTTTTCTTTATGGTTAGTTTGTTAGAGCAAGATGCTAACTGTTCCCTTGCTGACTTCGAAGCAAATTAGCTGACTGCTTTGCCTTAATTACCCTTGCTTATCTGGCTTAATTAAAGCCAGCCCACAAATGCTGACCCAGGTGTTCCATGTGCTGGCAAACTGCAGGCACCTGGAGCTGCTCTGGAGCAAGGGGCTGCTCTCAGGTATTATAAATATATAAATATGTGTGTATGCACACACTCAGGCTTTTTAAGTTTTTGAGTTTTGGATAATATATATAGTGGGTTTTTTGGTGCTTAAGAAAAATACCTGTTAAACCAAGGATTACCCATTGTGATTTACTTGTTCCTTAAGAGAGAGACTTCAGGCATCAGCTCTGGGACTGTGGGGTGAGAAGGAGCTCTGTGATGCCTTTTTTACCAGGTAGAATCTGAGTAAGGATCTGAGTAACTGTGTGTGTGTGCACAGATCTCTTTTTGCCTCTGTCACTGCTGGGGAATCGCAGCTCCGGACTGACCTGAGCTGGTGTAAGTGAACAACTGCATTGCACTGGGTGTTGGTGCTTGACAACTCGTGGTGAGTAGGTGGAAACAGCCATTCCCCTTGGGATGACTAGCAAAAAATAAAAGCACGTTTACTGTGGACAAAGACTTAACCCTAGTATCCCTTAGATCTTTAGTAATTATTTCTCTCTCCCGATTTTTTTTTCCACCACTTTTAAATTCAAGTTGGGGAGGGGCAAATCCCATATATTCTGGCTTTCTGTTTAAGTTAGATTTGTTTCTCTAAGAATTCAAGAACATTTATTTGCTTAAAGGCTTGCCAGTAAAAAGGCCCCAGGTCTAATCCCCTTTCTGCTACACAGCACTGAAACTTAGGAAACTCTTTGCCTATTGACTTCTTCACGTGGAAACCGATCCGCTGAAAGCAAAAAGAAACCATTTCTTGGAGCGGGGGGAGAAAACCTCTGAAAGTCTGTTTTGAAGAAGTCGTTGTCCTTGGCCTGTGTAGTAGCAGCAGAAGCAAAGGCTTTTTGATCCTCAGATTTGTAAACTTGTAGACATAATAATGCCATTTCTCTAGTGTTAGCAGGTGTCCTGTCTGGAAGTTGCTGCCTCAGCCTCCAGCAGAGCTGGGAATTAGAAAATTGTCTGTCTTTCCTGAACCGTGAAGTGCTGCTCTTAAATAAAGGCCAGGTCAGATGTTAAAGGGACATTCTTGTCTTCTGAAGCCGAAATAATCTACAGTCACATCGAGAAATGAAGGCATCCTCCTCCCAAAATGGTCAACCTCTTTATCTCCCATTATATTCCGCAGGGTCAAGAAAAACTCTGTCCATGCGGATGTTTTGCAGTATTTTTCCTCAGCCTGTACTCATCCCGCCTCTGTACAGCTGAATTTTAGGGGAATAGAGTACCTGGGGAAAGTTTTATTCTTTTTTCTCTCTTTTTTTCCCCCATTATCCTTCCTGTGTCTCTGACAGAACAGTTCAGTGAATACAGATCAAGCTTCAAATATAAATTGTTTTCTCTCTCCTCATTAATAGATCTCAGATGAAGCCTTTTTTTTTTTCCCTTTTTTATTTGGTAAGATTAACAGGCTAAAGAGAATTTTGCAGCAAGTCCTCAAAAATCTTGCAGGTAGGAATAAAACACAATCCCCCTAGCACATCTTTTAATTTGCAGCTAATTCCCTCTGATAAGGTGCCTTTGCACTGTTTTATGGGTGTTTGGTAACAGTGGTTTTATGCAAGTTATTCCCAAATATCTCTCCGTATTGCCCCAAAGACGTGGTTGCTGCTGCCTGGAAGTGTTACACCAGACAGCAAGCACAAACTGCAGCTTTTATTTTATTCACACTGTAAAAAGGCTGCTTCTTGAAGTGCCCCAGCTTGGGAGCGATGCTGATAGGGAGAAGAGCTTCCTGCTTGCTGCCAGGGTTTGCCCCACTATGCACTGGAAGGGGGGCGTGAAATTTGGCAGAGGGGTGGGCTTTGTGTCAGGGACATGCCTTTTGCCACCCCCGTGCAAATTAAATACGTGTTTTTTCCCTCCAGTGCTGTCAAACCCTCCAATACTCAGTAACCTGCTGTGCTCCTTGGGCTCAGGCACCCAGCTGGGATTCAGATCTGGCTCTGCCATTGATTTTTGTGGGTGATTTGGGGAAAAATCACTTTATGGCTTTGTTTCAGATTCCAGACTATGGAAGAGAGCCAGTGCTCGCTGCTCACCCCAATGCTTGTAGGAGCTTTAAGGTGAGCATTGCTGGGTGCGTCCCTAGCTTTTGGCACACAAAGCCTAGACTTGCACTGCCACAGGCTTCACCAATAACATGCCTCCAGCACCATGCCTCCTGGATTCATTTTAACTGGTTGAAAGCATTTTAAACTGGCCAGACTGGTGGCATTGCTAAGGTCTGACATCAGGTGTAAAATGCAAAGCAGAAAATTCTGGCTGAAAGCTTCAAAAGGTTTGGTCTTGGCACAAAATATGGGCATCCCTCTTTGGAAGAATATGTATCCTGGCTTGTTTGGTTACTGAAACAAAAATGGGTTTAGCCTAAAGATGTGCGTGTGTGGGGGAAGACCCCCAGGAGTTCACAGACGATTTTGGTATTCCCTTTGGGAGAGAGCAAAACTTGCAAGCTGTTGCCCAAAGCTTTGGGGACCCACAGCCAGTGGATGGGATGCTGTGCAGCCCAAGCAGAGCTGAAGCCCTGCTAACTAGAGCCACCTTTGAAAACTTCTTGAATGAAAGTCCAAGGGAAAACAGGCTTTGCGAAACCAATTACCCCCGAGTGTATGAAAACAACTTAATTCATGCCCATTTTTTTCCAGAGTGAACTGCTGTAGGACTCGTTTCCCAGTGTGTCTCAAGCTGCCTAATGTGACCCAAGCAGGGGCTTCCCTGGGGTTTTTAATGTAAAAATGGGACTGGGTGGTGTTGGTGAATTTGTTGTGGGGGCCATTTTTGGGTTGATTTTTTTGTGTTCGAGATGAAAGGCTTGCATGTGTGTTGTCACAGAGTGGCACGCAGGCATGGCTGCACACTCCTGTCCCTCTTGTCCAGTAACACTCCAAAATATCTGGGATCAAAGCATCTTCCTTCTTGGAAAAACTTCTTTGCCTCACATCATGGCTGGGCACAGAAGAGCTCTGAGGGTGACTGTAGTGGAAAGGCTGGTGGGAGCCAGGGTCTGGCGTCACGGTTCTGCATATGCGTGATTTTGGGAAATCTTCCCAATCCCCACCTCAAGAGTCGGCGGGGATGGGGGGCAAGCTGTGGCAGAGTGAAAAGCCTTGTCAAAGCTCATGTAGTGATTTTTGAGTGTTAAAGACTGGAGGAAAAAAAAAAGGCATTGAATGTTTTTAGGTTCCTTTTCTTAGGTGGCACCTGAGAAATGCTCTGAGGTTTGTGCTGCAGAGCAGGGCTGAACTTTGAACGTGGCGTTTTCTGCCACATATGACACAAGAGGATGGGTGAGCGATGCGCAGGGCTGCAGGAAGGGAAACCAGGAACGGCGAGGACCAGGGAAGACCTTGGCTCTGCCCCCTTGTGTCTGTGCATGATGATAAAATCTTTTTAATTAAATGATCGCACTGAGTGCACAGGGTGAACAGTGCTCGCTTAATGAGCAGTTGCTCAGTTTGGCTTTTTCTCTCTGTTCAATGGACAGTGCTGGGTCTTATTAACTGTGCACTGTTCAAGCCCTGACCAAAGACATTAATAATTTCCCTGCTGGATTTATTTGGTTCAGCTCGCTGTAGTATTAGAGTGCTTTTCAAACATGAATGGATTAATATATAAGCCATGAGTGCTGTTATCTGTATTTAATGATGGGGAACCAACGAAAAGAGAGATGGAAGCTAATAATTGAGTGCTGGTCTGAGACGCTCCATAGCCAACCATTTCTAAGCACTCCTCTTCATCTAGCCAAAAACACATGCAGAGCCTAAACCAGCCTTAGCCCTGCTTCTGCTCCACCTGTATCCCCTTACCCCAACCCACATGCTGCACGGTGCTGTCCCTGCATCCCCACAGCTTGGGTTCCCATGACACCATGGGTGCAGATGTGAGGCTGCACGACTGCTGGCTGCCAATCTTCCTGGAGCAGAGGCTTGGCCATGCTGACAGGGGATAGGGCTCCAAAACTCTGTTTGTCCTGTGCCTATGAGTTAGAGCTACTTTTCCTCTCGTAGCCAGGCCCGTTTCAGGGGTTTTATGGCCTCTGCAGCTCTTCAAACTGCTTAGCATCTTCCTTTCTGCTCTGTTCACAAAGTGTTAACTAGAAAAACAGAATTATATCTTTGAATCTTACAAAGAGACTTTGGGATTGTGTTTGGGTCTGATTTGTTCCGAAAACATGTACAGAAGAACAGTTCTGAGGGGGTATGGGCTGTTGGCAGGGAGGCACGTATACACGTATACCTATATGCATGCACTACTTCTTTCTGGTTCTCTGCTTAAATATGGTCAATTCAATTTCTTCTCCCCACGTGTATACTCTGCTCAGATCTACTAAGCAAACACAACCAGTTGTAAGTTGTAAGCATTTAGTGGATCTATTTTATTTCTATACTCAAATGTAGGAAATTATGTTTTAAAAATGACCATTTTCCCCTGTCCTGTTACCTACACTTTGTGCTCATTAGAGACAAATATTTGCTCAAGAAGTGGAAAGCAGCTTTTTTGTTTATTCTAAGTGATAATAGAACAAGTTTTGGCCTGGAAAGAAAAGTCGTGGCTAGGCAGGAGAATGATTCCCAGCGTCAACCATATGTTGCATTCATCTAACTGAAGTGGCTTAATTACTGGTAGATGTTGCTGCACTCATAAAGATAGCGCTAAGCTTTCTGCCAAGGTTGTTTGCTTATAATTGCATTTCCTGGGGGCAAAGGGGGTCCAAAAGACTTTCTCCTGATGAGCTTCCCTTTCAGTCTTCTGCTTAGGTAGGCACCACGGGGTTTGCATCGGGAGATGCTTGCCTGAAACAAAGCTCTAGAGGTCTCGCAGCATTAAAGCTCCTGTCTTGGAAGTGCAGCAGCCGTTTCCCAAATGTGCAGCTCTCCTCCACGGGAGAGGGAGCAGTGGTTTGGGGTAGGTTATTCCTCTGAGAGCATAGCTGGCTTCAGCCTAGGATGGAAGCAGCTCAGATATTGACCTGTCTTTTTGTAGCTGCGATGAGCTGTAAGATCGCTCCTTCTAGACCCTTGATATCGTGCATCCTTTCCAAAAAATATTCCTGTCGTGAAATCCAAAGTGGGATTTGGGATTTCTCGCTGAGGGGTAAGCGGGCTGGCTGTAACAACGGGCAGCCTCCCTCTGTTTCTGCCTATGTATTCTCATGATAAAGGGCACTTTAAAGCCCTTCTGACAATGAATGAGTCCTAGTTAAATATTTCAAGAACTTCTTTACATGGTTTCCTCTGATGCATGTACTGTTGAGACATCTGTCTTCAGTACTAATAAAGTAGTCTAGATTTAAAATGAACTTCATTGGATTGCTTTGAAACTATAGGCACATATGGTTCATAATTAGCTGGATATCTCTTATAGTTAAATGATTTTTCCCCTCTCTCTCTCTCTCTGTCGCCCATTCGCATCAATAATAGAAGCAAACAAAGTTCCAATTGTTCCCTGTTGCGGGACATTATGTGCCTGAATAAATGGATGTTGGCTGTGTCTACATGGATTTGCCATATGGCTACAAAGGCCGAAAGAATAGGGGCAGTGTGCTTTGTGCTGGGGCGAGGCAGGCTGGGTGGAGCAGGGTGCGGGGTGGCCGCACACCTTCCTGCCCCGCATCCCGCGGGGCTGGGCTCGGGCACAGGAGCTCCTCGCCTGGCCCGACAGCCCCCTGCCCACTCTGCTGGGATGCTCCGGGGACACCTTGGCACAGCTCCTGCGGCCGAGGTATTTGGGAGCTCGGAGTGGGGATTTTGTCATTGCAGAAAGTCCTATTATGAGTGGGGGGGCTGGGACAATGGAGGTCCCAAAGGCACCTGCTTTCATGAAAGCGAGAGAAAAGCCCATAAATCCTGGAGGATCCAGCTGCCTCACTCCGGGTATTGTTGGCTTTCAGAAGTAAAGGGAAAAGCTATTTTTCTTTTCAAAGAGGGGGGAAAATCGTATTGAGGCAGCGGCCACTGATGCGGGCGCGTAAAATAATCCCGTTCTGATTAAGCGATCACGGAGCTGGAGGTAATCAATGTTACTTTTACAGCCTGGAGCGTTTTGCGGCCGTGACGGGGGGGCAGAGGCAAGCGCTGCAGGGGCCGGGGAGCGCCGATGCGGGTAAACCCTCGGCCGCCTTCTCCTGGCTGCCCCCCTCTCGCCCCCCCCCCCCCCCCCAGATCCGTGAAATAGCATCATCGCGCAGCTCCTAGGGCTTAAAAGGGACAAATCCAGCCAGCCACTCCCCTCCTCCGCTCTCCAGCACCACCTGTGGCCAGGATTGGGCCCCCTGCAGGTGGCTGCCCCCCCCACCTCCCCAGCACAGGCTCAGGGCGTGTGCCCGGGGTGCCCCCTGTGAGCTGCACAGGGGTGCGTGGCTGTGCCAGCACTGGGTGCTGTACTCATGTATTTTGCCTCGTGGCTGTTCTGCTCCCCCCATTTATAGCTGGAATTGCAGGATTTTCCTCAAAATTAATGCTGGGCTTGGACCAGAAGGATGGGGAAGCTTTACCCTGCAGTAATGTAGGGTGGGGGCATGCAGGTTGCAAGGGTCCCCCCATACAGAGCCTGCTGAGGGGCTGTCCCCACCCCTCATTTGGGGCAGCCCCAAAGCCTGGAGGGGTCTTGGGCCCACCTTCGGCGAGAGGAGAAGGGAAAAAACAAAGCGTAGAAAGGCTGAATTTGGGGCTTCCATGGGTGTGTGTTCCCTACCTCACTTTAACTCCAGCAGCACTCACACACATGTGGTCACAAGCCACCAAGCCCTTTCCTCCAGCAACTGGGGGCAGCTTTGCACTGCACAGGGGGGTGTGGATGCAGCCACAGTGCATGGAGCAACACGGGCTTAGGCCTCAGTGATCACAGCCACCTCCCCAGCTCCCTGGGACATCTGCACAACACACACCAAGCAGCATTGCAAGGGTTTCCTGGATTTTTTTTATTATTATTATTTGAAGTTGTGGCATTATTTGCAATGGCAGTGGTACAAACCGGCTCAGGAACCATTGAAACAGATTTGTCTTCAAGTAAATTCTAAAAAATGTTTTGATTCATAACTACATCTTGCGAATGCAAAAAAAAAACTATAAAAATAAATTTACATTTTGTAAATAACAAAAGCAAATATAGTGCCCTTTGGCTTAACCAAAAGAAAAAAAAAGACTATTGGATGTCAATCAGTTATCCACATTTCTGACATAAATAGAAAATATAAGTTAGTATAACTCTTAAAAAACGTTTTTGTACAAATATACACTTGCTTTTTTCTTTTTTTCCTCCACCTTTTCCTTTTTTTTTTCTTGCACTGAGAGATCAGCAGAGATTAAACATTTCATATAAATGACTTTTAAAGCTTTACACTTCTGGCCAGTGTACTCACATTAGGCATAATACATTTCTATATAGAACGTAATACATTGCACAGTTGTACGGTAACACTGCTCCGTGCGCGGCCGGGCGCTGCGCCTGTGGCTCCGGCTCCGCTCCGGTTTCGCTCCGGCTCCGCTCCGGGGCCCGGGCCGGGCGGGGGGGCCCCGGTTGGCCGTGCCTGGGGGGGCGCCTCGCCCCCGGGGCTGCGCGCCTCTCCCGTGGGTGCCGTAGTGCAAAAATCTAGGGGGGGCGGGGAAAAAAAATAAAAAATTATGATGGGATACGTAAATTAATAGGAAGCCCCCTACCCGAGCATCATCCTCCCTCCGAGTGCTCCTCACCTGGCTCACCGGAGCCGCTTGCGGGGGGTCTGCTCAGCCGGCACGGCGGCGGGGGGGGACGCGCAGCCGGGGGGGCGCTCGGCCGCTGCCTTGGGCTGCGCCGGCCGTTTCCTCCTGGCGAAGAAATCTGGAGGGGGGGGACGACGAGAGAGGGGGCGTCAGCGAGGCGGAGAGGGTGCACGGGGGGGGGGGGCGAAAAGGGGGGGGAGGACCCAACTCCCCGCTCCCCCCGTCGGGGCACGCACCTGTGATGCGGGCGGCGGCGCCGCTCCGTCGGGCGGCGCGGCGGCGAGGAGCGGGGGGCGCGGCGCGGTTCTCCCGGCTCAGCCGCCCCCCCGGAGCCCCCTTGCCGGCGGCGGGGGGCGACGGTGCCGGGGGAGCCCGGCGTAGGGGGACCCGACGGCGCCCCACCTGCAGGGTCTCCCGGTAGAAAGCGGGCACGGCGCCGCCTTCCACCTCCTCCCAGCGCAGGCGGCCGGGCGCGGGGGGCAGCGGGGTGTCGGTGTGGAAGTTGTAGTCCCAGCGGCGTTGGTCGGCCTCGCCCATCTCCCGCAGGCGGCTCCGCAGCTCCCGGCCCAGCTCCTCGTGGTCCACCGGCCCGAAGAGGCTCCTGCAGACGGCGCTGCGGTCATGGCCGGCCAGCAGCGCCCGTCGGGCCGCCAGGCGCTCCAGGGCCGGGGGGCCGGAGAGATGCACGTCGGCCATGGGTGGGTGGAGGGGGGGGGTGCGTGGCTGGCTGGCTGCGTGAGGGCCCCCCGCCGCTCCTCCTCGCCGCCAGTCCCGTCGCGTCCCGCAGCCTTGCCTCCCCGCCTCTGAGCCCCTTCCCCCGGCCGCCCCGCTTTTAAACCCCGCTCCCCTCGAGGCCGAGCAAAACACCCATTAGCAGCACGGCGTTTCCCTGCCAGCAGCCCGCCGCGATTGGCGGCAGCCCCCCCGCCGCCCCCCCGGCCCCCGACGGCAGCCCTCCTGCCCGCGCCCTCCATTGGCTGCGCCGGGCAGCGCCGCTCCGCCGCCGGCCGCATTGGCCCGGCCCGGCCCGGCCCCGCCGCATCGGGCCGGGGGGGGCGGCCCCGGCGCTGGCCCGGCCCCGGGGGGGCGGCCGCGGAGCTCCCCGCCCGCCGCCGCCTTTGTCTGCCGCCGGCCGCAGCTCCGCCGACGCCTCCCCGGCGATTTTCGGGCTTGTTTTTATCCCCTCCCTCCCGCCTTGCCAGCCCGGAGGTGGGGTGTGTGTGTCTGTGGCATCATCGTTATGTTTTAGCCTTTTTACTTCTTTTTTTTTTTTTTTTTCCTTTTCCCCGAGGGGACGTTTTGCAGCATCCGTAGGGCGCGCGGGGGGAGGACAGCGGGACCGCTGCCGGCTCGGGGTTTTTATTACGCTGCTGCAAAACAAAGCGGGATGCTTGCAGATCTCAAAACAAGCTGAGGGCTATTTTTAAAAATAGGACTGCTCGGCTGCATGGAAGTAATAAGTCGCAGCCTCGCTGAATAGAAATACATGAAAACCACAGCATTTTCCTCTCCTAACTTTTAAACCCACATAATACATGTTTGTTCACTGCAGATGAACTAATCTCGCTATTGTGTTGCCACGGATCAGCTGGCTTGCGCTTCACATTTTCTGCAGGTCACTGCAGTCATTGCCTTTTGTTGTTTTGGGATGGGGGAGCGCAAAATGAAGGGGGGGGTGGAGGGAGCATGATCAGACATGGTGCCAAGACTGGGCCCAGAGCACCATCATCAGAGGCTCGGTACCATGGTGAGCTTCTCTGCGAGCAAGGAGGGAAGATATGTACACAAGATGCCCTTTGCCCCCTCTGCGAGCAAGGAGGGAAGATAAGTACCCAAGATGCCCTTTGCCCCTCTGCACTGTTTTCCCCGTGTCTGTGGCCACTGCCAACCACATCTTCAGCCCCACTCCCAAGGAGTGGCAGGGCCCAGTGATGCCCCCACTTTGGGACTCGTGAGGTCCCTAGTATGGGACCTGTGGGGAGGGTCTTTCAGCACCCAGGCTTTGAGATGTCACAATGAGCTTGGTCTCCCAACATCATTTCTGATGTCTGTGGGGGTGGGAGGGCTCTCAGACAGAGGTCTGTAGGTCTGTAGCTTTGCAGTGGTGAAAAGAAGACACCACAAATGTGTTCAGGGTGCAGGTCCCCTGGCCGTGCTTTGGTTTGCAGGTCAGGCCCCAGGTCACTCATTTCACAACTGGGTAGCACAGGTGCTTTAGAACAGGTGAAGACTTTTATCCATTTTAAGATAGCTGTTTGGGTGTGGTGTTCTCAACAGGTACTCTTGGTTTCTTGTGTGAGCCAGACCGATGTGGAAATACCACCACAGTGTCCTTCCTGAAGTGGCCCCCAGGAGGTCTCCTGGCCCAAAGGATGTCACCCGAGCAGCTCCCAAGAAATCCCTCGTGGTGACTCTGTGTCTGAATGGGTGGTAGGTGAGCGTGGGTCAGTGAGGGTTAGGCCAGGGCGAGAAGAGAAGGCGAGGAGCCATGCTGGTGTGATAGGGGAGCGCATTGGCCATGGCACCACATCCACCTCTCCCCACCCCAAGGGGCAGGTTGTGTTTAGAAATAAACTGTGTAGAATGGGAAACCTGCTGAAAAAAGTACCTTCTATTCAAGTTGGAGCAAAATGGCGGTGGTCGAGTCCCTGCAGACAGGAGCTCTTTGTGAGGAGCCCTTGCTAACCTGCTGTGGTCCTCCTGGCTGCCTTTCCTGTTTTCGGCCTCCTTGGTTTTATGCATTCCTGCAACAGAGGCTGAGTGAGCAAACTTCCCTGCTATTTGCAAGATGTGGGAGTACACTCTGAAAACCTTCGTCTCAGGCCTTCCAAAGCATTTTCGGAGGTTAGCCAATATTTACGTAGCGCTCGAGGGATGCGAGGAGCTCTGCTTTTAGCAGGAAAGCATTTGCAGGAGTTGCCACGGGTGGGAGGCCACTTTGCCTTCCAGCTCACCTGGGAGGTAAAGCAGCTCATGTTCAAGGTTTTAGTGTCTGATGGGGTTATTTTAGCTCATCTTCCTCATTCCTGGTGCTCTCCATCTCTTTGACATGGTTTTTTTTTTTTTTTTTGTGTGTGTGTGTGTGTGTCTGGTAATACTACATTGATGGTGACAATGTGGGGGACTTTTTGCTCGCAGTTGCCATTTCTGGTAGTGTCCAAGCTTGTCTTCTGCATGGAAGGTAAGCATCCAGCTCGTGTGAGGAGGGAGCACTGTCTGCACAGAGATGTGGTGTTAATTTAGTGAGTTTGTGAACTTTAAGGCCAGAGGAATACGGTATGAGCCACTAGATGAGCAGTTTGCCCAACATGAGCCTCAAAGCCTTACCCAAGGGCCCATTCACTTCTTTGGAAATTCCCGCTCCAGTGCAGAGCGGAGGAGTCATCGTTATGCTTAGAACAATGCCCTGTAAGAATGAAGCATTTTTGCTCAAAAAGACCGATTAGCTCTGCATACCCAGAACCATATCTGCTGATGTTGGAGAAAACAATGACTTGAGCATGTATTCCTGCTGGCTGCTCTGTTTCGGAGGGTGAGGGGAGGGAAGGCGAGCTCCTTTATGGCTTGTGTATCATTGTAGGGATTGTGACTGCAGGAGGTTTATTACGTTTGTTCCTGTTTGGAAGGAGTCCAGGGTGGCCATCAGAGCGAGGGCCGAGGTCGCTGCCTTGGCAGATAGGGGAGGAAAGGTCCTCACACTGCAAAGTGAGCAAGAAGCAAGTGAGCACATTCAGTAATGTTAAGGTGTTAGTAAGGTAACAAAACAGAGAGCCCTTGCACTGTCATTCTGGCAGGGATGGTGGTCATAGAACTGCAGTTTAACTTCTTCGCAGTAGAGGGGTGGTGGAGGCAAACACATCCCCATGACACTCCTCCATCTGCTGGAGTCTCAGCATCTTCTGCATGAACGGTCCAGTTCTCGAAGTGCTGCCAGACAAACAGACCCAGGTTCTGGGTTCAAGCCTTCTATTTTGGTCCCATCTCAGTTCCCTAAACAGGGCTTTGTCCTATACACCTAGCAACATTTAACTCAGAATTAATTTAGTGCAGTCTAAATGCACTCGCCTCACTTCAGGACATGTTGTATTTGATAATTGTTTTAGCAGATATGTAGAACAATAAACGCTAGTACTTTATCTCCCATGCAGTTCTCTTTTACTGTGCATGTGATCACGCGTGGTTTGCAGTTTTGCGTTTATACCAGTGGCAATTTTGTGTGGTACTTTGGAGTCCTGCTTATATAAGCCACAACTAAAGTTCAAGCCAGTGCAGGCTGTCAAGGCTTCTGCTTGGGGCTCTTTCACCATCTAAGTGACCTTTCAAATTATTAAAGCCCACGTACATTCAGAACAGCAATAAAAAGTCAAGTTATCTGATTTGATAGCCAGGCAAAAACATGCTAGTTCAGGGGTTAAAATGTGGGAGGATAATCTGAACAAAACCCTGAAAAAATGCTGGTGGGTTTTGTTCAGTTTAGATTGCTGTATATTCCTTGTTGAATTTTCAAAATCAGTCAAAAACTCAAATCTCAGAAAAGCGCTTTATTTCATTTAATTTCACTTAATCCCCCCCCCCCCCCTTTTTTTTTTTTATTTCTTCTTGGCTCTGAGAAGAAGCTAGCCTTGCTGTGCTGCTGCCCCTTTGCTTTTCATAGTGGATCCACGGTAATACTATTCTCAGAATAGCTTTTTGGGTCTCTTCCAACTTGGGCTATTCTATGCTTCTATAGGTTGTTTCTAATTCCTGTACTGGGAGAGAGTCCATTACCCCAGTTTTATTTTCAATGTACTGTTTTTTAGGTGAACACTGCGTCGATGCTGGCAGTTGTGCAATGACTGCTGAAGGAGATCGCTTGTGGCCTCAGCTCCTGCAGGAAGTACCTGATCCAAAAAAACAAGCCCAGGAAGAGCAGGAAGCACACCAGGAGTATCCTCAGATGGATCCCAGCCACACCTAAAGGAAACAAAACCTACATTTAAAAAAATAAAAATAAAAAAATCCCAGCCCTGGAAGATGCAGCCTGACCGTGCCCGGGCTGGCCCCGATACGCGGGGCAATGGTGCCCTCTAATGTCGGCCGGGCCCGGTGGAGCCGCCCGCTGCCCCCCGGAGGTGCCAGGTGCCTGGGTGGGCTGCCTCGGGTGGGCTCTGGCAGGGGGTACAGGTCTTAAATCCGTCCAGGGTGTGCAGAACTGCCAGGGTATCAAAATGCATGGCAGCCGAATTCACCCGCCTCTAGGTTTTGCAGGTTATTCCGAGCCCATTTGACTCCTTGGCAAGACCTCTGGATGGGAGAATGCCTTCAGTTCAAGCTGTGAAAATGAGGTTAAGGTGCACGTTATCCCGCTCCCCAGGCTGGGTTCCCTCTTGTTTGCCGCTCCCTCCAATCCCCGCGATGGGCTGTGAGATAGCTTACGATGACGCAGCGAGGTGAGATAATTCCCCCCACCCCCCAGCCTCCCATATGCAATTCTTTAATTAATTTATCTCCTCGCCTACAGCTTTACATTTGCGTTCAGCATAGTAACTTTCTGAAGACGCGGCGCTGAAGCTTTCCCTAATCTCAAGAAGTGATCATTTTGTAATCTGCCTCGTGGACTCCTGGCATTAATGTGGCTGCAGGCTCTGAACAAGGACCAAGCACAACACAGCCGGCGGTGAACCTGCAAGGGAGCGAGTCGTTGGGCTCCCAGGGGGGCGTCCATCACGTTCCTCCTGCAGCCAGTCTAACTGTATGGAGGCTGCCCTGCCTGCAGTACGGTATGTGTTCAGATAGGGCAGGGAGTTAATTGTAGCTGGCATAGCACTATAAACATGCTTATGTCATGTTGTAATTGGCTCTTGGTGAAACAGCTTCACAAAGGTGCAATCAAAGGCAGGCTTTTGCCCCGATGCTAGCAGGTATCTCGCTGTCCTCCAGCAGGCAGCTTTGCCAGCATGAGCATTACGATTCTCTTGGTCATGTCACACAGTAACATATTCTGCATGGAGTCTCTCCATGTTGTTTAAAGTCAAAGAGAGAATCTTATCTCCAACACAAGCATGGCATCTGTCCTGGGAAGAGCATAAGCAAGCCCTGGTTATTTATAAATAAGCATGTGCCCTGCACAGCAAAGTCTGTGCGTACGGTGGCACATGGCGGCATTTCAGACTGACGTGGTACAAATACTTCCAGTATGAACCGCGTTCTCAAACGTTGTCATGACTGAGTGAGTCAGAAACAAATGTTTGCTAACAGCAAAAGCAGCAGAGGAGCTGGATGCAAAAGACTGAAGGAAAAAATCCCAACAGCAAATTTAATCTAGGTCCTTTCCTCTTGGTGCATCACAAGGACTGAGCCAGTCCATGGTTTCTGAGGGTGCTTACAGTGAGGGGGATGCAGTGGTGGCTTCATTTGTGCAGAGTTGGATGGATTTTTGGCAAATGATTTATTGCTGAGGCTCAGGAGGAGTATAATCCTTCATGCTGTCCTGGCTGTGCTGGGCAGAGAGGAGTGGAAATGATTAAATCCTTCTTGTTTCATCTTGACTGTAAGGAGAAGAGAGTCTGGGCAGCGTTGCAGAGGAGATTGGTGTCACTTTGAAGAGGAGTCTCCAGCACCTGGTCAACACAGGAAGGCAGTGGGAATTTCCTCCTAGCACCCTCCCTTACGGGGACTTACAGAGATAATCCCACTGCTGTCTGCTCGGGCATTAGGAAAACAAGCTGGCCGCTTGTTGCAGCAGCACCTTTTTTCTCTGTTTCAAATACCTGAGTATTGGCAAAATGCTCTGGTCCCATCACTGCTTTGGCAGGGCTGGTGCTGAACCAGCTTGGATTGCAAATTTGCAGGGTTTGCTTCATTTCTGGGAAAGGCCTATGATGGGTCCTAGTTTTAGTGCACGGAGACTTTGATGTTGGGAATCGTGTGCTCTGGAAAATAACTGTGTGAAGCAGAGGGCATAGCTCCAGGTGAGCTGCTCTTGTACTATTCCAGCCCTCTCCAACAGCATGTAAAGTTTACTTTGATTCTGCACAGATAGGAAAATCTCTTTCAGCGGGCCTAGTGCTGTTTCAAACTTCTGAAGAAGTTCTGAAGAACTGCCGTAAGCAATGAGCCCAAAGTCATGCTGATTTCTTTTTGTGTTGGGCAAATTCAAGCTGAGGGAGGGTGGGAAGGCCAGGAGGAAACAGTGAATGGTCTCCAAAGTCTTCCTGTGGTTTGAACCGAAATGTAGTGGGGAAACCATACCTCTTGTATCCCTAGCTAAAATCAAGATTGCGAGCATTATCCCCAGGCCGAGCTGGCTACAGCTTCTATCCCTGGTACAGGTGATGTGAGCCTGGCTGGCAAAATACAAACACTGCTGGTGTCTGGCCACCTCGGGAGGTGTCACCACCTCTGAGCTGCTGGTAAATCCAGCCCTGCATGTTTACGGATAGCCCTCCTCCTTTGTCCCGCCTCGTCCGTGTGTGAGCAGTGAATATCTGCACCATAGGGTTGTCCAACCCACAGAGCAGAAGGAGCTGGGCATGGGGCAGCCACGCCCTTTTCTCCACATCCCAAGGAGGCTCCACAGAGGTCTGGAGACCTCATGGAGAAACCAGCAAGGAGAATGGGAGGGGATGCACATCTCCCCTGGCCCACGAGCAGATAGGGGTTTTTCTGGGAATGTAGCACAGACCCTCCTCTGTGCAGGGAAACCGTGGTCGGGATGTGCAAGGTTTTACAGACACATGCTTTGCAGCTCTCTAATTGCCTTGTGCAGAAACATACATTAGCAGGAACATTAAATACACATCCGTGTTTTGTTTGTGCTGGGTATAGCTTAGTTGGACGGCTAACCAACAGAGAGATTTTTGTTACATTGTGTTGCTGGTGGTCTCTCAAATGCCTGAGAGTTATAAATCAGGCAATTGTTTGATTCTGACACAGGAAAATGTTTTGGTAAATGCAGGAGGCTCAAGACTAGCTGAAAATGTCTCAGGCTCCCATTGTTTGCAGAATGTAATGTGTGCAGAGGAAATCTACAGCATTCCTGTGACAAACCGCAACAAGAAGCTTCATACAGCCCAAATCATTTACAATTCTCATATAAATTATAATGGCTTAAATGTTATTTAAATGATAAACAGCTTTTGCATTCCAGACATTGCTGTGATTCCAGAAGGTGGCTGTATAATACCAGTTGAATGAAACATTGCATATTGAGGGCTGAACGTGAGGCTTTATTTGCCCGTATCCGTTTTTGTCACATCTAGCATGTTCTTTGGATAAGGACCTTGGACTCCCAAAGCACTGTGTGTATCTTGGAGCGTGGGGCTCCATCCATTACCCAGCAGCAAGCTGTCTGGAGGTCGGTCACGCCGACGTGCCCGTAGGCTGAAGACACAACTGCAGAGACAGCAGAAGTGTCCATCGCTCCTGGCCATCCCCAAGGGCACCGCTGGGGGACATCACCCCTTGCCCAGGAGGGACAGAGCCATCGAGAGACCCCATGGGCTGCAGTACTCACCCGGCCGAGGATTTCAGTGTAGGAGGAGTCTTTTTTCTTGCTGTTTCCTCAGTGCCTCAGTATGACAGACTGCTGGAGGCTGGTGGCATTTGCTATGTTTTGAGGCTTTCACTTTCAGGAGTAGGTCGGTGGCTGCTCTCCAGATTCGCCCAGCACCCCTTCTCTTTAGGAGCAGCTGACTGAAACTCGAGGGCTCTCCATTCCCCCAGGAGGGATTTGGGGACAGAGGTGGGCCATGGCAGCACCTGGGAGAAGACTGTCCCAGCAAGGTCCTGCTGGAGCTGGTAAGACTGGATGGGTGCAAAGAGCTGAGAGTTTTCATCCTATTTGGTCATGTTATTCTTGGTGTGACTCTCCTGAATTCAGGCCGCGGTATTTTTTCCAAAACCCTTCTACAATTGACACAGTCTCTACCCCATGCACATGTTTGGATGTCAGATTCCAGCATTCAGAAATGTTCTCTTCTGGTTTAATTTATCCAGAGTATGAGAGAGGCAGTTTCTACTGCCCTGTGGTTAAGCAGCAGGACTGGCGTCCAAAGGATGATCGAATCTGATTCCAGCCTCTTCCACAGACTTCCTCTGTGATTTCAGACCAGCCATCACACCCTGCTGGCTGTTACTGTCCCATCTGTAAGGCGAGGAGGATCCAATTCTTTTCCCTCATCCAAGTCTGGAGCTCTTTTTGTGTTTGCAGGGCACCAGACGGGGCCTTGGTATTAGATGGAGCTTTGGGGCTTTACCATTAAAAAGTCAGTAATAACCAGCCCTATTTCAGATAAAATGTGATCTGCAGTTTAATATGCTAAGTAACAAAGACTTTACCAAAAGAATGAACAATGGGCTTTTTCCATTTTACAAAATAATTTGCCAGGCAGAACAAGCACACTAGCATTTTTATAAAAACAAATTATAAATAATTGCTTTTTTGCAATTTAATACACACATAGAAAGAGCCAAAAGAGTTCTGCAGCCACTGGGAATCTGATTTCATTGCCGATTTGGACTGTCTCCGTAGTTTTTATGAAAATCCCTGAAGACTATGCTATTTTGCTATTTTGTAAACTAAACATGGCTTTTTTTTTTTTTTTTTTTGCTGGCCATGTGGATTCTTTTTCCGTTCATTAGCAAGCTGCCTTTTTTTTGTGTGTGTGTGAACACAATTAAACAAAAGAATAAATCAGTCAACAAACATGGGACATAATTCTGGCTGTCCTGGGCCATATACACTCTTATTTGCTCAACAGTATTAATCTTTCATCAGACTACAGATGAGCCCATTGCGCTTGGGGACGGGGAAGGGAGGGATGTCCCGATGTGCTGACTGACACCAGCCCGTGGAGCATCTTGGGTTCCCGTTAGGAGAGCATTTCTTGACCAAAAGCATCGTGGTCTCCTTCCTGGGCTGCTCCTACAGTGCAGGTGGGCTCACAGGTATTTGGGAATTGCTTCAGGGGACTGGTTCCTTTTCCTCTCCCATACTTTGGACATGATGGTTCCCAGGGGGTTGTGTTTCCATAAGGGTTGTTTTTTTTTTGTTCTGGAGGAGAATTTGACTCATCCCACTCTTTTTTTGTTTTGTTTTGTTTTTTCTTCTCATAGAGGGAGAGCTCACATCGACAGAGGATTTGATGCCTGAGAGATGCCTATCACTGCTGGCCAGCACTTCTGTGGCCCTTAAAGGCTCTTTTGAGGCTGTAAATCTTGTTCTGACAGCTAAATCCCACCCAGAGCACTTCGTGTTGTTCCAGGTCATATTAACCTTCCTCTGTCAGAAAACTCAATCTGACAAAAGGATCCAGGACACATTTCCTCATGATTTACCCTTTTTCAACCAATATTTTCAACTGCTGGTGTTGCTGTGGGTGGGTTTCCCCTCTCCATGTACTTTTAGCTGGCCTTTCTTCCCATCTCCAGTGATTTGAGAAAGATTTCTGCCCAAGTAACATAAACACTAGGTCTTTACTATTTTTTAAAAGATGTTCTCAGATTTCTCACTCTATTTTTCCACAGATCACCAGATAAATAGGCCTCAGGAAAGATATACCAGGGAGGGCAACTATAAATACTCCAAAATGTTGAGAATAAGTGTCAAGACTTAATGCATAGCTAATAGCCTAATCTGCAGTTTAATCACAAGACATTTACATTTATCTCCTCACTTGCTTTCAGCGCAGTCTCCCTGGGATATCTGTCCATTTAAAGTTTATTTATGCTACCCAAGAAAATTCATCTGCTATTCATAAGGTATTCCTCCCCATTTTTAAAATTAAACTTTTTTCTTTAAATACGACTCATCAGTGGCTGAGTGCTACACGGGGTGTAGTCCACCGCTGATCCAGAAAGTGCCTTTACCTTAAAATGCAACGCCAGCCTACACCACCCATTATATCATTATCATTACAGATACAGATGAGCTGGCCCCCTGGGCAGGATGAGGCTCATCTGTGGAGGGAGAAGGCATTTGATGGAGGGCGGTTGCATGTGCAAGTCATTGCTTTAGTGGGATCTGTTTTCAGTTGTTGCTGAGACAAACTTACCAGTCAAAATATTGCAGCTTTTCAAGTCCAAGTCAGCAACGTTTCCTGTAAGCAGTGTTTTACATTGTATTTGCATGAGTTGCTTTTGTGATTGTCTCAAAACCTCGGTAAAGAGAGCTCTGTCATTAATTTTACTCTTCTATTCAATGCTGGCGATTCGTACATTGTGCCTGTCCAGCACAAACCAGGAAGTTTTATTTGACAATGTTGCTGCTGTGCTGCAGGAAACCCAAAGAGCAGAAAAAGCCATTGTTTTGTGCTTAGATGTACTCAATGCCAGGCACCAATCCTTTACTAAATTGGGATGCACTCTGGGTAACCTTCCTTCTTCAGTAACAGATATGACTCCTAAGCTGCCCTGAGCTGGGTCTGCTCGAGTGGTCACAGTGGTATAGGAGTGTCACTCCTTAAAAGTGCTTTTTCACTCTTGCTCCAAATGTGTTTGCAGAAGGTTGTTCCTGGGCAGCCTCCAGCACTATGGCACCAGCCCCTGGTGAAACATTAATCTCTTGGCCTTCCCATCACTCACTGGGAGTCAGAGCCCAACAGCCTGCCCCAAATCACCGGGCTCTGTGGAGTAAGAAGCTGTACCCAGACATCTCACAGCTCCCTCTCCCTGGGCTTAGCTAGACACCTGGCAGCCCTGAGAACTGCTCTACGTGCAAGCCAGCAGAGGTACGTATTTGTCTCTGGATTCAGCCTTTGTGGTGAGTTGAGCCTCCGTTTCCACACAGAGGTGCTCCTCAACAAGCAGCTGGCTGATGTGCTCAGTGATGGAGCCTCAAACCAGAGGGTCTGCAAGAAATGTGAGAGCTGGACTGACCAAAGCCTTAAGAATTTCAAGAAGTCGAGCATTCACTTGTGTATGTGCTACAAAAAAACAGAGCTGAGCCAGTGTGTTTAAGCAGGACAGTGGACAAGATCTCCTGAGGTCCCTTCCCAGCAACAGCCCCATGATTCTACAAATTCAGGGTGCTGGGATCTCTGTTTTCTGTTCCTCTTTAAAATACAGATAATGCTCAACCAGACCTCCAGGCTTCAGCAAGTAAGCAAACAAATAAAACCCCAAGCAGACAAGCAAGGAAACAAACAAATAAAACCCTAAGCACTCAAGCAAGCAAGCAAATAAACATAACCCCCAAAGGACAAATGAGTCTTGTTTGTTTGTTTTAATTTTCCAGTTTGCAGTCAGCCTCCTAATTAGTGTGGATTTAATACATTTTTAAAAATATATTTATGTTTTGGTTTTGGCTAGTAATTTGTAGTCTGAGTGGAGTCATATGTGAACATTTTCTAGCTCAGGCTCTCTATAAATTTTCACCACCTGGTGCAGTGGGGAGAAAAGGTTCAGCTGGAGATCCTGGTGAAAACAACTGGAGCTGCATGTAAGACTGGTGTTTAGTTAGGATCTATGTAAATGTATTGCTGGAAGCACGAGGACTTGGAGACAGCCACTCTGCTGTGAGCTTCACTTGCAACCTCCAGAAATTAAACCTAAGTGCTTTCCATGAAGGATAAAACCAGTCATCTCTTCTGAGCCACCAGAGACAATGGAAGTGAGAGAAGCGAAGGAGTTAAAGAGCTGAAGGGTTTGTCACATGCTCTCACTTGGGGCAATGTCCACTTTTACCCTGCTGGGATTCTCAAGCTAGTCTTTGCTGTGATGGTCCTCTGAGCAATGCCCACCTGGGACAAGGCTGAAGAATGAGATCAGTGGCTCAATGAGTGGCTGCTTTTGATCCTGCCTAAGAAGTAAATGAGAGAAAGGGGGGTGAAAAAAAGAAAGAAAATCCCTGCCAAGCTGACTCAGCATATTTCACACTGTTAAGCTTTGAACTGTAAACACAGCATTTGCACCTTTTGTATACTCCACGTTCCCAGCCAGGACGCACCTTGGTGCCCCTTTTCAGCCCAGCAGCCTGCAGTAAGTCACCCCGTGAGTACTGCGTGTGAAAAAGCCAGCTCGGGGTGTGAGGAGAAAGCCTGGAGGATGAAGAGTGAGACACAGGGGGAGAGCAACCACATGGGAGAGCTCAAGAGGGGACGAGTGATCCTTGTCGCCTACCTGATAGCAACCATAGAGCTGACCTTCTTGTTCATGCAGCTTGGAGTCTTGCCTGTGAGTATGGGTTGCTGGGTTTTATGGCACTTCTTACTTCAATGACAATTGTGAAATCTTCTAGCAAAGCCAGAAGGGACTTTTCTAGAAGAAAAAAGAGAGCAAAGTGTACTCCTATCTAGCAAGCAAGCTGTGACTGCGCTCAGGGTGTGCAGCTGCTTTATTGTACTGCAGCAGCACTTTGAGCCCTTTCCCAGTCTGAGGGCCCTGCTTGAGGCTGATGTCTCCTGCCTGTTCTTGCTAGGATGGGACCTGGGAGTGGTGAGAGACCCAATAAGCTGTCAGGAGAGCTCAGAGGTAGGTTTTCTGACAGCATTATATTCTCACCACAAGGCAAACTGCCAGCAGTGAGGAGTGAGCATGGCTTGAAACAGTAGGAGCTCTTGGACGTGGCTGAGCTGAGCAGAAGGATAGGAGAAGGGGTGGAGGGGCAGAAGCTGTGGGCGGTGCTGGGTGGGCAAAGGAGAGCATCAGCATCTCCTGTGGGTAGCAGAGGTGCTGCCAGAACCACAGAGGAGGGAGCAGCAATGGTCAAAATATGGCTTGTTGGAAAGGAGTGCTGGCAGACACAAGTGCAGTCCCCATCTCTCCAGGCCCTGTATTTTATGTGTCTTTTTTCCGTGCTCATCCACTTTCTGGTGTTTCTTTCCAATCTGTGAGTTCCTGGATCCATGACACAGCTGTCTGTCCTTGTCTCTGGTCAGCCCATGCTTTCTGGGACATCTCTGCTGCGTTTGTGCCTCCAGAGGCGAACTGCTCTCTCCTCCTGGGACAAAACCACAACCCCATGGTGTCCTGAGCCTGTAGGCTGGGAGTGTTTATTTGTGGTGGCTCTTCAGGGTTTGCATCTCTTTTCTTTCCGTGGGCATCCCATGCAGACTAAAGGCCACATTTTTGCCCATATGTTGCTTGCTTTGTTAAACAACATCTCCAAGACCTAGGTGCTGGGTCTGCAGGCAAGAGAAGGCTGGTTACTGCCTACCTCATCCCTGTGTGCAGAGCCTGAATGGTAAAGGGCCTGCCTCAGGTTCAGCTGTGTTGGACCACAAGTGTAAAAAGTGATTCAGATCTGTCACCTGGTTCTAAACTGATGGTTTTGATCACATCCTGCTTATTTTCATCAGCAGATGATGTGGGCCAGAGGCTTTGTATTTATTCAGAAGCCTGAGACAATAAAGGTTGCATCTGTAGGTATGGAGAGCTGAAGGAAGCAATGGTTTGAAGCCATAGTCCTCTACGTGCAGAAATGAAGCTCTTTTTTCAGAAACATAATATACTTCATTTTCCCTGATCCATTTTTTTTTCTTTTCAAGTACTTGGCAAAGAGCCTGGGTTTGGATTCGGTGGGGTTTGGCTACCTCCAGACAACCTTTGGTGTCCTCCAGCTCGTGGGAGGTCCCATTTTCGGAAGGTAAGGGAGAACAATTCTCATGACCCTTTTTGTGGCTGAAAAAGGTCAGACTTTTTTTATATTTTAATCATAAAAACATTTAGTTCTGGTTCATGGTCCTGTTGAAGTGTTTGAAGACTTCATAAATGAACAATGGGAAAATAAATACTGTAAGTAGAAATACCACAATGTCGAAGCAACCTTTATATTAACTTAGCTATGTTTTAATGGCACACATTTAAGTGTAACAATATACTGGGAACAAGCTTAAGCCATCAGACTCCTCAGAGCCCAGGTCCTAATGGCTTAATCCTGCAAGCATTTTATAAGCATGTGTAACCTTAGAAATGTCCTGTGACTGGGAAACTTAGGGAAAAAAGGTATTTATTCTTGTTAAGTAGAGCTGTCAATGAAAAGACTGAGGATCATGTTATTTCTAAGGCTGAATCTCACTGAATCTACATTAGGGTGTAATACAGAGCTAAAATTCCTCAGAGTTTGGGTGAATTTTTAAGAACTGATCTATCTACAAGCTCATCTACAGAAATAGGAAAAGAGTGGGAAAAGACTCAGGTTTTCTGCCTACGTCATGGGACATTTGCTCCTGTTCTTAATGAAAAGTGAATGGCAAGAAAAATCCTAGAGTGGCAGGGGAGTCTATTCCCCAAAAGCAGAAAACTTGAACTAGCAGTGTGATCCAGTGATGGGGAAACTAAAATGAGACTGAGAAAAATCTAGCTTTTCTCCTTAGTTCTGCTGCCAATCAGCAAGTGATACATGGATATGGTGCTAGTATGTGCCTTGGTTTCCCTTCGTGGGATTTTACCTTTGTGATTGACTTGGGTTGTGAACTCTGCTGTGTCCTCTAGTAGGCAGTGTGTAGCATCTCAAGGACCTGACCTCTCAAAGCCTTTTGATGATACCACAATACCTGTTTTAATACTTGAATGCCCATACATAATACTTGAATACTTGAATGTTACTTCTTTTAATATAGAAAACTAGAGAGCAGCATTTATGTTCTGGACCTGAGATATCTGATATCTGTTTTTTTCCTCTGTGCATGTCACTCACTAGTGTTCAAAAAAGACACTGAAGGGAATGGGAAAAGGCAAAGAAAAATCTATGTGTGCCTGGCTTCCTGCTGGTACAGGTGCGGCTCAAGGTGTATGTTGCCAGATTGAAGCCAAAATTTGTGACGTACGTTTGAGATGTAAAGGATTTTCCTACATGTGAGACTGCTTTGTCCTCGATGTGAAAGTAGATAAAGAGAAAATAGGATGGATAAGAAATAGAAAAATGTGGAGTTTAGGTCAGTTCTTGTACATCTTGCCTGATGCTGCCAAATAGCCATGATATGATGAAGCACTGAAATTACCCTTTAAAAACAAAACCATAAAAGCCTTGGACTATCCAGTAGATTGAGGTCTGTAGGTTACAGATGGCTATTATAAGCTTCCCTGGGTTTAATGTAAGTAGAAGTTCTGACCTGAGCCTCCTCCTTAACATGAGTCCCTCTAATTACTTATGCTTAACTCTGTTTGCAGACCAATCTTGGCATTTTTTGTTTCTTTTAGTGGAAGCACCACTAATTGCTAGGCAAGGTAACACTGATCTGATAACTGTGATATGCAAGTTCAGTTAGGGGAAGGGAAAAATATAAATGAAAAACTTAATCTAAGGTGTGTTTTATAGTAATCTTAGTCCTAGTTGCTAAGAACCATTCCTATAGTACTCCTGGACATGATCTAAATTAGCTTTTTAAAATACCTTTAAAGTAAACCAAGGACTTGAATAGAACCTGAACAAAAACCTGATTTGACTGTTTTGTTATTTCTGTTTTGTTTTGTCTTCCTTAAATTGAAGCAAAACTGATCTACTGTTGTGAAGTCTTTATTAAACCTAAATAAGAAACTATCCATTTTTCTTCAAGGATGCTCTGAACATCCTCTGGAAACAAACCAGGACAACTTCAATCTCCATTGAACCTGGACCGAAAAAAAATAGCTGACTTGATTCCCTGGTCTCAAAAGACTCAGAACTGAAAAATAAAATTTGAGGGCACTATGTGCTCTGAAATGATAATATTGAGTGTGTTAACTGTACACCTTCTGAGCTGCTGCACCTGCCTCTGCTTGTCAGGTCTTCAGCAGGCCTGAGATAAAACACATTGAGCTGGGCTCTAATTACCCAGACTGCCTCTGGGAGCTGAGCATCCCTGGAAATCCCATCAGTGCCTCTTGCAGGGTCAGTGAGTGAGACCAGAGTGGCTGTGCAATCCCACCTGGGTGGGTGGACCTGCCCCATCCCACTTCTGACAACCTCGCACTGTTTCTGTACTAGGTTTGCAGATCAGTTTGGTACCCGAGCTGCCTTAATTCTCTCCTGTGCCTCTGGAAGTGTCTTCTTCCTGCTCCTGTCCATCTCCACCAGTGTCCCCATCCTCTTCCTCTCCAGGCTGCCGGCTGTGTTCATGCATGGGCTACCAGGTAAGGTCGGGCAGGGCTAAGGGACTTTCCAAATTGCTTTTATTGCCTGGTTCCCCGCTTTGTGCTCATGTTGCTGGAAGTCAGCAGCATGAAGGAACATTAATGTGTTGAGGCTGAAACAAAGAGGACATGAAGCAGCACTTGTACTGGTTATGGAAAGCAGGGCTGGCTGCCTGTATTCCCAGTCTGGTCTTCTGACTGATCTCAAGCAAACTGCTTGGACATCACCACTTGGGCACAGGCATCGAATGCTTGCTGGCAGCAGCACTATACCAAACTTCTCAGCTGCCTTCTTGCAACCAGGACGTTTTGTAGGAGACCTTTTCCCTTTCTCCTGCTAAAGTGAGCATATATACCACATAGTCGGTGATACGTGGTTACAAAAACGGCTTTTACTTCCTACAAAGCTGTTCTGATTTAGACTGACTTCCCTAGATGTCTCTGTTAAAAACCACACCACCACCTTTAGCTACTGAAGTCCATGCAGCTCATACAAGAAGATTCATGTTGGTAGGGTGTCAGCCTCTTATCGCCACTCATGAAGTGGTTTTGGTTGTCATTTCCTGCAAATACGGACTCAATTAATTCCTTTCACTGGTGTGCATGAGCACAGGGTTGCAAGGACAGTTTTGTGGCAGGCACTGCTTCTGCGGCCCTTCTGCTCAGAGCCCACAGCAGGCTTCTTTCAAGGTATTTGTTTCCTTGCAGGTGCTCAGAAGGTTATTACAGACCTGACAGCTCCTTCCCAGCGTGCTGATGCTCTGGGGAAGCTGGGTCTTTGCTTTGGAATAGGAATCATAATCGGCTCTGCCCTGGGAGGGATCCTCTCCACCAAATTTGGGTGAGTGATCTGCTCATTTGTTGTTGGCCTTGCTGCAGCCATTGAGGGAGCAGTGAAAGGATATTTTGCTCTTTTCACCCCTTACCAGTTTTTGATGATACTGTTCTTTGAATGAAGCAGTGTGCTGTGTTCTTGTGCCGGGCAAGGGTCTGGTATGATTCAGAGTGTCCAGAAGGCTTCTCTAACTCTTACTAGCAGCTCTTCACTAATTTTTAGGGCCAATAAGGCAAAGAACGTTCCAAACCTGACCCCTGCTGTAAGCTGTCTTTGTGTCCCACTGTGCCAGAGCCTCAGGGAGGACTAGTAGCATTACACCTGTGCTGGATAATGCAGTTGTAGACCCTCTCTTGCCATGTTGTTGGCGGTAGAGATTCACATCAGAACTCAATGTTTTGCTTTCCATACCACCACAGAGAACTACTTGCTGCAAAGCAGTGCACACTTCATAACCTGCTCCTAAGAAATAATGTTGTACAACTGAGGAGTGGAAATCTGATGCAGTGTGAAACTCCTGCTGACACTGATGTGCTTGGAGGGATGCTGAATATAGAGCAAGACCTTGGGGAAGGGGAAAGCAAGGTCATGACACTGAGGGAAAGAGATTGAGGAGGTCTAGCCCTGAGACAGCAGGGTTAGGGAACGAAGCAATTCCTGAAAGAAATTCCTGATTTTACTGAATTTATTGGTCTCTGTTCATTACTGGTAGAGGAAGCTCAAAGCGAACAGTGCATCAGGGAAATACATGTGGCTGCAATCTTCCTGGGAGAGATCCCGTGTTTCTGTGAAGGTGCTGGGGGAAGGAAGCCCTTGAGAACTTCTGAGTATTGTGCTCTACATTTCTTATGAACCTTAGCTTCTGTAGTTTTAGGTTAGCATGGAAATATTTTCTTTTTCAACCACTGCGAGCATTATAGCTGCTCTTCAGTGTAGGCTAGAGGGTTAAAAAATAATAAGCTTCCCCCGATTATTTATTTATTGTTCTCCAGGTATCATTCTCGTCCTGGGAGCAATCTCTGTGGTCCTGGCAGGGTGCAGTGCCCGCTAGGTGGCACCGTTGGCTTGTCCCCCAGCTCTGCCTGCAGCCGCCTCCTCCCTGAGCTGCACCCTAATGCGATTTCATTTACATCCCATCTTCGTGAGCTTCAGGCACTTAAGTCACATGGCAACACTTTATTATTGTTATTATTCAGGCCACGAGCCCTTTTGTAGTGCCATAAGCGCTGTAAAATGTATATAGGAATGTCACCTGGGCATTTTGTGTAAGTGCAAGTGGCTACGGTGTTGGGAATTGTGCACAGAGCTCTGAACCCTGTTGTGTATCCACATGCCCTCATGCCTAGTGATGCTGCTTTGCATCTCACACCTCTGTAAAGGTGGATTAAATAAGGGACTTTAACCTTACTGTGTTAAAGAGCAGCTCCTGAAAACTCTGCTGCCTCTGCCTTGGTAGAACCACAGAAACTGCTGCAGACAAAATTTCAGGAGTTTTCTTCCTTCTCCTTGGGTTATTTCCCATGCAACCAGTGGAGGGCAGCTTCAGCTTGCAGTTTGTGCATGGCTGATGGAGCATCCCATCACAAGGATTTTGTGGCTGCTGTTCCTGCCATCGCATAGCAGGACTGGGGAATGCAGTCTGTCAGTCTTCTCCATGAGGATCTGTGCATCCCACTGGGAGGACCATAGGACTTCCCATGTAAAAGAGGCAAACCCGCACCAGTGTGCTGGTGGGGCCATTTTGGCACCCCCCAACGTCCAGAGGGTTGGTGTGGGTTTGTAAAAAGCAGCTTAAAGATGAAGGACTGCTCCAAGGAAGCCGTCCTGGGTGTGGGGTAATCACCTTCTCCATTGCAGAGTCCTGCCTTTTCCCTGACCTTGTGCTTAGCTCCTCCACCAGACTTCTGTGCAAAGATTATAGGTGCAATCCACTGATGTTTTTTTAAAGTATGTTGGCTAAGATCTGTGGTAAGCATAAACTCAGCCCTGTGTGCTTCTCCCCCAACAAGCTGGCAAGCTCTGTGCCATAAAACAGCCCTTGGAGCATCACTGGTGGCCTCTGGCTGTGTCTGAGACCTTGACCTGGAGGGAAAGGAGTGGGCGTCCCGTTAGGGACATACCCAAAGATCTTTCGTCCTGTAGCTGCATCCCACAGACTGGTTATTAATCATCCCACCCTGTTTCCCACACTGGTACAGGAAGGCTACGGAGCTGCGTAATCGCTTCCCTTTTCCATAGAAAAGTGACCCAATCTGCTTCCTTTGAAAATAAACATTTCTGCCGTCTCATGGAAGAGCAAAGCTGGAGATTTCTGTCCACTCGGCATTCTTCGCCCTCCCTCGCTACAAAGTTGGCCAGCTTTCCCAGTCTGTTGACAGCATTATTCATATGTTAGTAGCAGTTTGTATACAAAAGAAGGGGTAGAAGTCAGTCTCAGTTCCTCAGCTGATGTCATTTTGGTATTATTCTGCTGTATTGTATTTACCATTGATATACTTGACCTAAAAAGCTGGTCTGTTATTGTTTTCTTTGCTAGGATAATATTTATCAACCCTTATTTATTGAGGGAGTCCCAAGAAGGAAGTTGAATGACTCGTTCTGACTTGTGTAGGACTTTTTGGATGTCGAATTCGGACATCCATTTCTAAGCTGTGGCCACCAGCTCCAGCCCTTCCTCTTCTCTGAAGTACTCTGCTTCTCCCCATGTTTTCCAAAACTTTGAGTGAAGCTATAGCAAAGCAATCATCGGTGAAATGTGGCTTTGGTTTGTGCAAATCGAACAGCCAGCTGTCTTCACCCTACTGAACTTAATTTTTGGAGCCCTTACTCTTAATATGTGGCCCAGTCCTCTCACGTCTGAACAGCGCACGCAGCTGTGGAGAACAAGCTCTTTGTGGGCAGCACCATGGTCAGGCAAATTTAAACCACCTGAGGATCAGGTATAAGCCAATTAGCTAAGATTACAGCTGCTTGTGATAATTGTCTGGAAAGTGTTTTCATGTTTATGTGCTTTCTTAATTGATGTTTTGTGGTCATTGGACAGTTGGATCAGGGTTGTGGATGTAAATACCTAGCTTGAAACTGGCTCCTGTAGTTCAACTGAGGTCTCCAGGTTGCTGGTGAGTCTGCAAACTCTGTCACAGCCCATCCACAAAAGGGGACTTGGAAAAGTAGCTCTGTTTTGTGCTGTGTAAGGGTTTCCCCATTGTCAGGCACTTACTGGGAAGCTGTTGGGGACCACAGGCTGCAGGCGGGTGTGCACCATGGGAGAGGTGGTGCTCTGGGCTGGTAGCAGGCTTTTGCCCCAGTGCTGTGGGTGAAGAGTGAAAGCAGAGGGCTGGATTAGTTTTCAAAAGTGGAAAGATGAGCCTAAAGTAGTTAATTACAGAGATCTCATCCTTTCTTCTGGGACTATGATTAATTGCATTTGGCTTCTTTCTTCTTTCTTTCTAACAAGGATGTACAGAAGCTTTGCTGAATGACCCAAGATTTGTTTGCTTTCTATGGACAAGGAGAGGTTTCTTCATTTTAGTGACTCAGCTTTAGGCTTAAATCTCTTGGAGTAATTGTTCTTTTGAACTTGGGATTTTCCTGGCCAAACCCCTTTGGTCTCTTATTTAATATTATTACAACAGGCTTTGGGGATGTTTTTTTCTTTTTCTTTTTTCTTCCTGGCTGTACTATTATCCTTCCTCCTCAAGGGGAAAAGAAGGAGCTTGTTTGCCTGGAGTAGGGGATTGCATTTCTTTTCAATAACCCATTTGAACCATGTCCTCTGGCAGGGAATTTCTCATTGCTTAGCGGCCGAGTGGAAAAACTGTGGGTGTTGAAAGGGCTGAAGGTTGGGAGCTGGGAAGGCGGCAAAGGGTGAGAGGGTTGCACTCTACTCCTGGACAAAGCGAGGCATTCTGCTGCCTGGAGCCATTCCTGCTCCCTTCCAGAAGAAACTGTGGTATTTCTCTGCCTGGGATGATGTCGATCGGTGGCGCTGGCACAGGCATTGCTTTGTCCTTTGTGTCAAGGGACTTTAGGAAGAAGGAGGTGGCATCCACTTGCCAGTAAGCTGTCCCCAAGCTGCAGTGTGGTCTGTCACCATCAGTCAGGCTCTGAGGTTCTGTAGGAGAGATGGGGAGGGAATAACAAATTGAGATGCTTGTCATGGAGCTGACAGATTAGGGAAGGTGCAGAGAACCTCAGAAAAACAAACAAACAACAAAAAAAAAAAAAACACAGGAGATTCAAGCTATTTCTTCTCATTTACTTTGCATGGCAACTGTTCTGGTTTTGGAAGCCACAGGCACAAAGATGGTCTGTAAGGTTTATGTTAACCATCTCTGGATAGAGGATTATGCACCTCATCCCTCCACAAAGTGTTGGGTCAAAGTTGAGGTCTAGACCACTTCTGTTTGACATCCCCTACAGCTGAGCTTTCTAGGTCTGATGACTTGTTTAACCTATTCTTGAACCTGAGGAATGCCTCAGTGCACTTTGTGTGAGTTTACCCAATCTTGGACCTTTACAATGGAGACAGGTGCACCTAAATTTGCTGTTCAGGCTCTAAGTGGCTGATGGAGAGTCACAGGCACTCCTATGGTATGATTTACCTCATTATGAAGCAGGCCCAAAGCAGCTCAGGGGACCTGTCTGTCGTGCAAGCTTTCTGTTTAACTTTTGTGTCACAAAAATCGAGCTCTGGTCATGATCACTATGCCAGAGTCTGATGTTGCATTGTGAACATGTTGGAAGCCACCAGGATGCAGGCCCTGAGCAGTTCCTCTTGTCCCTGCTGCTTTGTTGCAGCAGACAGGCCTGCAGCAAGCTCATCCCTGGCCCTTCCTGCCTGCAGACCTCTGTCTGACACTTTCTACAACCTCTAGGCCACCGATTGTAGGTGTAGGTCTGCTGGCTTTCACTTATTTACCCATTTTAAGACCACACCATGCCCTCCTTCCCCCTTTGCAGGCAGTAGGTAGGCTTGGCTTCCTTCCAAGGCCTGGTCTGAACTTCAGCAGGAGGAGGTCGGCTGATGGGGCTGAGAGCTCCTCTTTGGTCTTTCGCCCGTAGGTGGGGCCCTTTCCCAAGGGAGGAGAAGTGGGGTTCAAGGCAGGAGCCAGCAGCTCATGGTGGGGAGAGCTCATGCCTTATGGCTGCCCTCAAGGGCTACGGGGCTTGGGTTGAGCTAACTGGATGCTTGCATGGCAGCCCCTTCCCTAGTCTCATTAGGAACTGCCCATTTTTCTTTGAAAACCTTATTCCCCTTTAGTGTGTGTGTGGTTTTTTTGTTGTTGTTGTTTCATTGCAGGGGTGGGGGGACTCTGAGATGGCTTGCAGTGGGATGTCCTCCTGCACCCTCCTTCCTCCTGGGTGTCTTGGGTTAACTGCTTCCCCTTCTCAGGGAGCTATGCTAAAAGGGCAAATGTGCCTCATTCATTAAAAATTAATTAAAGGGAGAAAGTGTCCAGAACTTCCTCGTGTGGCTGGTCTGTGCAGCCTGGATGGAGAGGTGAGGTTTGGGGGCTGTTGGGGTGTTCCTCGCACCAGAGCTGTGGGAAGAGGAACCCCTGGTGTGTCTTGCAGGTCAGCGGTTACCCCAGCAGACAAAGCACCGAGAAATAAAAATGTGGGGGGAAATATTTGTACCTGTTCCCTTCTCCAGCTTTCATGGCAGCTTGTGTGCTGGGGGAGGATGCCCTGCCTTGCCTCCCCACGCCCGCAGTCAGAAAGCAAGGGGGTGGTGGCTGAGCGAAACCTTGTTTTGTGCGCCTGGTGGCTAGATCGCGATCAAAAGCGCGTGTGTTTGCCAAGCTACCTCTGCTGAACTTATTGCGGATGCTTGAACGCCGCTCCCTCGGCCCAAGCTCTGGGTTTCTGAGTTGTTAGCTGGCTTTCTGCGAGGCTGTGTCAAGGCGGTGGTTGATTGCTCTTGCCGAGCCTGGTTTGACATCCCAAATGATAAGCGTTTAAAAAAATAGGAAACCCAAAACAATGGGATTCTTTGGAAAGGCACAAGGTATTTTGGGCTTGGCCTCCTCAGCAGAGGCAGTGCGGAGGGCAGAAGGTGACCCTCATCATGCTGGTCGTACAATAAGGCAGTGTCTGCTCATGACTCACTGGAGCTTCATCTGCTCTTCCCACTCCTGGAATATTTCATGACCAGGCAGCAAATCCAGCAATACCGCTAGGGATTGAAATCCAGGGAAATACTGTTTTCTTTGTTAACACAAAATAGAAAGCACTGAAAAGGCTGTGGTTAAGTCCCTCAAGTGGGATTTGGGACTTGGCTCTGCTGCAGTTTTCCTGTGATGCAAGTAAGTCGTTCCGTCCCTCTGTGGTGGTGTTCATTGAGCATAAAATGGGGGCAATATGATGCTTTTTCCTTCCCTCTCCTAATACATTTACTATACTGCTGTTTAGATTATATAGTCTTTGGGATGCAGACATTCCCTGTCACGAGTTGTATGCATGCAAAGATCTACAACCTTGGGAGACTGCAGCCAGTTTTTCCTGGATGTATCCTCTTCTGCCCCTGGTGTCCTGAGCAGGCAGAGGTTTAGAGAGCACAACTCACATCCTGTTTTGGTGGGCTTGTTTCTTGTTTCTTTTTCTTTTTTTTTTTTTTAACACTTCTGATAAGCAATAAGGGCCAACATTTTGCTGTTTCAGGAAAAAAAAGAAGAGCTCAGCCAGCCATACAGCTCAGAGTGGGGTAGGGTCCACCAGAGGAGGGGGCTGAAGTGCAGGGCTGAGCCCAGCAAGAGTGGAGGGACCTGGAGGCCAACTTGGGATGGTGAAACCTTTCCCAAAGTCATGCATGCACATGTTATATGGACAGCTCTCTCCTTTATGTCTCCTAATCCTATAGATTCAAAGGATCACGCTTATGTTTAATTCTGATTTGCTTCAGTGAATGAACCCAGCCCTGCGGTGGGAGAGTCTGGGGAGCTCAGAGCAGGAAGGATGTGGTGTTTGTGTGGGAAGGATGATTGGACAGGGGAGGGAGGAAAGGTTGGGATGAATGGGAATGTGTAGGTCTGGCATAGGAAGGCTGGGCTGGGAGGAATTACGTCTTGGGGGCAGTAACCTCTGGCTTGAGAAGATGGGGGATGAAGTCTGTGGGGAAAGGCTGAGAGCTTTTAGATTTAGCAGGGCCTCTGGAGCAGCAAGGGGCTGGGTTTGGAAGGAAGTAGCACTTCTAGAATGGACCTTCATTTGTGGTGGAGGGAAGAAGGGGAACACCCTCACTGCTTTCCCCTCCTTTCCTGCTGTCTGAAATAAGGCTGCTGTATGGGGTGGCCAGAAAAGCCCCCCTTTTGGAGAATTTGGGGTTGGGAGTTAAACCCTCCCCTCAGGCATCCTTGCCAGATGGATGAGGCAAGCAGGAGGCTGGCAGCAGGATGGGAAGGGGGCAACGCCTACTTGTGATGGGGCGCTGGTCCACTGCGGGTGAAGGTCAGGCTGCTGGGATAAGGATGCTCAGAGGAAAATAAAAATGCTGTGACCCGCACATGAACTATACCAGCTTCCGTGGCCCCACCCAGGGCTTTCATTTCATTGCAGGCTCTAAATGAAACCCTGCTCACAGCCACTCCACCAGCCTGCAGAGTCAAAGGTATGTGAAGCATCCCAGCACTGAGCGCAGCCAGAGGGCAAAGGAGTTTCTGAATGGCCACCTCCAGGCTCACCCCAGCTTGCTGGGGCTTGTCTCCTCAACCTGACAAATCGTGCATTATCACAGCCAGGGGAGAAGGCATCTCTAGCATCAGGGAGAAGTGCTCTCTGCAGTGGTTATTACCACAACAGGCTTGTGGTCGCCAGGTCTGTGTCTGGGTGGCCAGGGACCATGAGGTTCCTTGCTCCTGCTGGTTCCTCAGCAAGACCCAAATCCTCTTGAGACCCTCCTGCACTTAGCAGCCACCTCTTAAATCAGCCCCAAGTAGCTTGTCTCACTGCCTTTCTTGCTCAGGAGGTGGCCTGCATGGCCTAGAAGACTTATGGAACCTATACGTTCATTAGGAGGATTAGTTTTGCCTGCAACCATTCTCCAAAGCAGAGCCACAATGATCAGGCTTTGCAGAAATGACAGTGACTATCTTTCAGCCTCCCACTTGGGCATGGCTAAGATGGATTTTCAGAAGACAGGAATTCATAGCTTTCAGAAATCTGGTCCGTTCAATGCAGTTTAGGTTCAGGTTGTAAAAGCATTTTTGAGTATTTGAGGCAGTATCTAGGCTTTTTGTTTGCTTGTTATTACAGAAAGTATTGTCCCAGTTTTAATTTATTTTTCTTGGTGGTGAAGGTTTTATACATTTAATCCTTTGTGGTCTGTATGCAGTATTAACTCTGTCTCACTAAATATTTCTCTATTCCCTGATATCCTAGGCTGAAACTTTTAGATAAATTACTTCTTAAAATTTTGCTCTAAACCCTACTGAAGTCTGCATTGTCTGTATTTTTATGGAATTTGATTCATTTTTATTTTTTTTTACCCTGGGGTAAGTGATCTGGGACTTATTGAAGTCATTGGAAGTGTTTCCTTTGAGTCTGGTTTTAAATCAAGCTCTGGATAGAGAAATTTGTAGAGGAAGGAATGAAATGTCCAAAAACCTAAAAGATTTCTGCAGGATGTTTCTTAAAAGAAAAAAAAAAGAAAAAAAAAAAAAAACAACTTGGAAAAATCATCTTGGGAACATGAGAGAGTGGGACTAAAGATAGTAATGGTTATTAAAGCTGAGAAGGATAAAAGGTTCATGCATCAGATTTTTAAGCTTGCTTCCCACAGAAGCTTAGAAAAGCTCTTAGCTCTTTTCTGATATAAAGCTGTATAACAAATTATCTGCAGTCTGTTGGTTGTTGGTTGGATTTCTTCCCCTCCCCTTTCTGACTAGACAGAAAAAAATGGTTTTCAGATGATAGAGAATTCTGGATATTTCCCAGTCTTCCAGGAATTACTGTTCCTGGTGGAAAGAAACTTACTTCTAGATGAGTCTTTTGATGTTTAGAAAAGACATTTTGAAGCCATTTAGTGAAGAACTCCTGTAGAGTAATCCAAGGATGCTGCAATAGCACCCTGTATTTGCATTGGTGGTTGGTGACAGCAGGCTCAAGCCTCACGCTACACCCACGTGTGTTCTTGTTGCATGTGATTACACGGTCTGGGACATCTAATTGCCTGATTGTAATCTGTCTGTCATACCAAAAGTTGCATCATTTTGCCTGGGCGCTGTGTGGCAAGCACTCCCCAGATGGAGTCTCCTGGCCTTTAAGGGTCCATGATTTTAAGACTTTAAGATTTTAAGATTTTTAAGACTCCTTTAAGGGTCCATGATTTTTTTCTCATACTTTTGTATGAAGCCTGATTCCTTAAGTTGTTATATGTTTTTGAGATGGGGTTTGGCTGTGGCAGGGAAGAATTTGCAATAGCTGGAGAAGTACATCTGTGATGTGAAACTGCTCTGAGTAGCAGCAGAGTGAATTTTTCCAAAAGGGCTCCAGAAGTTGAGCACTGCCTTGACTATTGCAACACTGAGTGAGGGAGAATCCCAATCCCATCTCTCCTTCTCCAGCTGTGCTGATTCATCCAATGTAGGTGAGAGGCTGGGAGCCTAGTAAAAAAAAAAAATATATATAATTCCCATGCCCTTGCAGTATATTGCATGCCTTGCCCTTACCTCAACCTAGTAAGACCCAAAGTCAGATGATGAAGGGGGAAAAAAAATACTACGATTTAATAATTACCAAGAATAGTCCAGCCAGGAGATAAGACTTTGCAAGTCCACAGGTCTGTGTGGATGCTGCAGTGAGCTCAGGCAGCAGTGGTGCTGTGGGAGATGTAAAGCACAGGAATGTAAATGGCATGCTATAAAGGGGCAATGAAACAATTCGATGGCACACCCGGGCACTTTGTAATTGCTGGTGTCGATCTATTTCTGGACTTTGGAAGTGAGCCATCCAAAAGCAAATGTTTAGTCAGCCCTGCAAGCTGCCCGTAGTGCGTGACATGTGGTGACAGGGTGGTTTAATGGGGATGGAGACGATCATTTCTTTGCCAAACAGGATTATGCTATGAAGAAAATATATGATGGAAAGAGATGGGAAGGTGTGGATGAAGTTCAGCATCTCTCCATCCTAGAAAGCTGAGATGTAAGGGGGAGGAGGCAGAAAGAGACCAGTCTGCCATTTCTGAAAGGCTTTATGAGGGGCATGGAGAGGTTTTTACTACCGTGGACATGATGCCTTTCAAAGCAAGCCCTGATTCTGAGGTTTTGGCACAAAACTGAGGGTTACTGTCAACTTTTGGCTCACAGATGTGAATGCGGCCCACTAGTGTTTGGCTGGGGCAGGTTTCTTGGTGTGGGACTGGGCAAGAGGGACATAAGGTGACAACTTGGCCAAAATCTGGGTGGAGGCAGAAAGCTGGATCTTAAAGCTTTGGCTGCTGGAGACCTGCGCAATGGTGGAGTCCGGGGGCTGGGGTTTAGCTCAGTGGGGAGACGAGCAAGTTGCAAAATGTGGATCTGAGTTCAGGTTACAATTCTGCTCCCCAGGGCTCTTCCAGGTGTTCAAGTACAAACTTCTGGCTCAGGCCCATCTCTAATTAGGCATATTCTTTAAAAGTATTTTCCTTCCTCGGCTCCTGTACTCTTGGCTTGTCTCCACTAGCCCTCTCTCCTGCGCTGGAGCACAGTTTGCTGGGTGTATTAATTGAACTGTTTACACACCTGGCTTCCTGCAAGAATAGACACCCAGCTCCTGCTTTTGAAAAGCCTAGCCCAGAGGCTGTAAACAGGAATTGTGCTATGTCTGGAAAAGCTGAACTGCTGCTTATCTCCACTCCCCGGGGCTGTGGGAGCAGCAGCAGCTGCAGACGTGGGTCAGTCGAGCTTGGAAACTGGCTTGCACACTCTTCCCATCGGTCCTGTCCTCCCCATGGCCCAGGTCCCCCTGCAGCTCAGGAGCCGCCTTCTCTGCAGAGCTATTCCCTTTGCTTGTGTCAGGGGCAGGAGAGGACCCAACTGGCTTTTGGAGCAGCTCACATGCTTATTTTGCCTCGCGTATGAAATCTGGGGGCATCATCCTGGGGTAAAGTCCTGTGCAGGACTGTGGGTGGGACTTGTGTTTCTGTCCAAGCTCCCTAAAAGCAGGGGTGGGTTCCTCACCCCTTATACTATCTGAAGAGGGACATCTCACATAACTCTGTGTAGCTCAAAGAATGGCTGTGGAAAGAGCAGGCTGGAGATGCTTGTGTTGTCTGGATCAGGTGAAATGGTTCCATGTGGTCCATTTAAGCTTTGAATAAATGAGTGTAAAAAGGTTCTGTTGCACAGCTTTGATTTCAAAGTGTATGGGGAGGGGAAAGGCAGCACAAAATCAGCTGGTTGGTGCTGTCAAGGATTTTTTTCTTCTGAGTCAGGTAGTGTTGGAAGACCCCATAGATGTTGAAATGGACTTTCTCACTGCTGGGGAGTCCCCCTTCACACTGGTGTACACTCTATTCAACCTTAAAACACTATGATTTTGTGGATGTGCTATTAGCTATTTTACTGGGTAGCTACGAGTTTTATTTTGCTCTTTTGTTATTATTATTATTTTTGGTGAACATTTCCTCAGCTTCATCTGGGAAATAACAGTTTGTCTCTGGGCAAGCCCCTGAGTGCTGAATGCCAGGGTTGGGGCACCATGCTGTTAGGTCTGTAGGGTACAGAGCGTGATGCTGATGTGCTGGGTGTTGGCATGGTTAGCTTTCTGTGCTTCTTGAGGCTCTCAGCGCACTGTTGGTAAGGGGCCCTAGAGGTTTCCCCGCAGGGCAGGTCCTGTGCTGCTCCTTGGGAAGGGACATGCAGATGCCCAGGCTGGGAACAGGGAAGAGGAAATCCAATACAGTGTAGGGCCAAATTTGCTATCCAAATTCCAGTCCAGCTTGGAACTGGAATTGCTGTTCCCGAAGCACTGAGCTGGGATTTCTCCAGCAAGCCTCCAAAGGGGCCTCAAAGTGGGGGACAAAAGATGCTGTGATAACAGCTCTTGGGTGCTTGTGCCATGGGGGAACGCCAGCAGCTCAGGTGCAGCTCCTGATTGCCCAACAAGCAGTGACTTTGTTGTTGAACTTTGCTGGCGCTGATTCCTGCTTGGCTGCTGACTTTTGGTTTTGTGCCATAAGTGAGTGTTAGAGCTGCGAGGGCTGGGAAATATCAGCTATGGAAAGGGGCCCTGGAGGACAGATGACGGTGGCAGGTGCTTTCGTCCAGGTTTACGTCAAAACCTTCTGTGGAGGAAGAGAAGAGGGCTTATTATATCCCCCTGTCACCCTTTCCTCCTGCGTAACCGTGCTCGTCTGCCAAAAAAATAAAAAAAAAAAAAGAAAGAAAAAGGAAAAAAAAGCAGGTCTTTTTCTAGAAATCCGTGGCTAGCTGGATCCAGCATGAAGCAGCATGACCATTCGTCCTGTGCTCTGCGCTCCTGCTAATGGTATCAAATCAAGCAGGAAATTATTTTTGGAGTAGTGGAGCATGTTGAAACCCAGCAGAAGGCAGCTGTTTGCGTAACCAGAGTTTTGGGAGAGCTGTCTCGCTCGTTGCCAAGCGCTTGACTTCCTATGCTGGTGAGAAACGGTTTCCCTGCTCCCTGGGGCTTCAGAGGCTGGGCTTGGTCCAGCTTCCATAGCGCAGGATGTTCCCAGCTGCTTTTCCATGGGGGTGAACCTAACTGCTTTGGGCTCCTCTCATCACCACCCAGCCCTCTGTGTCAAAACTAATGACCTGCAAAATAAAGGGTTTTGTCCGGACTCCAAAGGCACTGACTCTCAGCTGGGTTTCCAGCACTGGTCCCATGCCCCAGAGGTACCTGTAGCTCTTAGGCTGCCTTCCCAAGGGTGTATCCTGGTTCCTCTGGCTGTGCTTCACAGAATCATGCAGAACCACAGGATGGTTGAAGTGGGATGAGACCCCTGGGTCCATCTGGCCCAACCCCTGCTCAAGCAGGGCCACCCAGAGCAGTGTGCCCAGCACCATGTCCAGGTGGCTTTTGGAGGTCACCCACACCATAAAGAGGTTCCTATGTTCAGACAGAACCTCTCATGTTCCAGTTTGTTCCCATTGCCTCTGGTCCTGGCACCACTGACAAGAGCCTGGCTCTGTCCCCTGTGCGCTGTTCCCTCAGGTACTTACAAACACCATAAGATGCCCCTGAGCAGCCTCATCCTCAGGCTGACCAGGCCCAGCTCTCCCAGCCTCTCCTCACAGCAGAGGAGCTTCAGGCCCTGTGTTGGGCTCTTTCTGGTAAGCCCAGGTCTCACTTCAGCATCTCCATTCTGTGTCCTGTTCCTGCAGCTCCCAAGGGTTTTATTTTTGAAACAGGGATGGTGTTGCTGCCCAGCCATAATAGGGTCTTTCTAGGTGCTCAAAAAACCAAGCTGCCACTTTCCACACTGGCCTCATCGCTTGACTTTCTGCGTTAAAGCCTCTCAGTGCTGCTATCACAGGGAATTGAGACCCTGCTGCTTTTTCGCTTTCCAAATATAATGTTTTGTACCCTTTTTTCCACTGCTATGATCTGGTGCCTTACATCTCGGAGGTGGCTCCAGCTATGCACTGATGGAGCTCCTATGCAAACAGATTCATCACCCCAAGCTCTGCTCTCAACCCCTCATCCCAGAGCTGAGAAGATCCTTCAATTCTACCAAGTCTTTGAGACAGTAAATGGCTTCATACATGCCATTCATAAGCATTTTCTGGGTGTGACTGGCATCTGGGCTGAGCTGTGTCATCCATCCGGGAGGCTGCCCCCCCGGAGCAGTCCTGCTAAGAAAAAAAAGAAAGAATACTCATGGGGCTATGTGGTATACACATAATTTCCGTTGTCCACTGCTTTCTGAGTTGGTTGTTAGCTGATGTCTGGAATGATAAGAACATTTATTGGATGGCTTTTCTCATCCTGGTCCCAGCTAGTGATGCTAGTGCAGATGAGGCTGAAGTTCCTGTCCCCAGAATGAGATGCTTTGGCACGGAAGGGAAGGACCGAGTCAGTGCTGGGAGATTTCGAAAGTCGCCGTAGGGGTATAAAGGCTTTTTTGTTTGCAGACCTCTTATGTCATTACCCGGCCATGCAAATGCTGCCCCAGAAGAAAGACTTTTTCACATTACTGCCTTGTTCTGGAAAATTCCCTCCCTGATTATTCATGACTGCCGACTCCTTCGTCCATATGCCCTTTTCCTGACTGCCGTGGAGTGGGAAGAAACTCCCTGACATGGGAAAAGAGAGGAAGAAGTCCGGTGCGTATAAACTGAGTCAGTCTACAGTATTTACAGCTTTCCAATTGGATAATTAAATTCTCATTCAGCCCAGTTATAATTAGAAAAGTTGCCTGTCCTCCACAGGGCTGGAGTTTGTTAGCATTGTATGACTGTAAGTCAGCAACAAGACACCAGGGCATCGTCTGGAGCTGTGCTGAGCTCCCTGGGGTGCTGAGCTACTCAGTGAAATAGGTTTGAAAAAATACAAAAAGCCATTGCCTCACTGTATAGTAACCTTACAATGTAATTGCTTGATGATTTCTGGGCAATTTGGTAATAGGTTATGGAGCCTTTTATTTCTGCCTATCCCATTCATTCATGTCTAAGATTGCAGTAGTTGAATATTTCCTTGTCTAGGGTTGTTAAGTGTGTAATGCTTTCAGTCACTAGCGGAAAAAAACTTTGCTCCTAACCTCTGGTCCTGTAAGGGGCAAGGCAAAGATAACTCTGTCTGCAAATCCAGTTATTTTCCCTTTGCCACTTAATTGCTTCCTGTGGTATCGTTATGCCCTGCGCTGTCAGTTTTGGTTGGTTTGGCTTGGAAGGGAGATGGGATGGGTTGGTGCTCCCTTGGAGACCTCTCAGGTGCCAATCCATACTGAGCATGCTCTTTGCTCTGCCTTTCACCTCTGCTCTCTTCATTGTGCTAAGCTGGCTTAAACTGCCCTGAAAGTCCTTGTTTTCTGCCCAAACTCAGCCATTGTGGCTCTTGAGTGGGAGGGGCACATCTGGGGTCCCGTCCATCCCACCACCATGCCTGGTTGGGGTTTGTGGGAGATTTTTTCTTAAAACTCCAAGCTTGCCCTTCTACCCTTCTACATTGGGGGGGGGGGGGGGGGGAAGAGTATTAAAGAAGAAACAGTGGAAACACCGAGTTTGGTGGTTGCTCAAATAACTAGTCCCTCATACTTTTCCTGCTCCCGAGTCATCTTGTGGTCTACAGAGCTTCAGCCCACAGTTCTCAGGACCTAAGCTGAGTATTTATTGACTTGGTACCCCAAAAGGGAGTCACATTTCCTGGCAATAAAACACTGTCACATTTAAAACCACTAAGTAGGTCCTGCTTCTTCAGGTGAACACAGGAGTCATGTGTGAAGTGGTGCCTTTATTTCTCCGCTGATATTTTCTCAGCGGGTAGCTGTAGGGAACAGTTCAACTTCTTTTGTCGCCTTATCTCTGGGAATAATTTCAGTTCCGTTTCAGTGGCATTGCTGTGAAGCGCAGGACTAAAAAGGGTTTTATTGTCTCTTTGAACTGCGTTTTGCTTTGAGGAATGAGGATATAATTGTAACATAGGCAGGCTGGGCCAAGAGGCAGGAGGACAAACTAAGCATGTCGAGGCTTGTCCTGCCCGATCTTTCCCAATTTCATAATTTTTTTTCCCCTCCTTGCGGCTAGCACTCATGATTTAGAATTTTCCATCTAATAGCCCAGGGGCTTACACACTCTTAGCTGAAGGAGCTCTGGTCGGCTGGATGTGCTGTTTCTTTTGATGACAGCCAAGACCAGGATTTGCCGCTTGATCCATCAATTCTTTGCCATCCATGTCTGCAGGAGGAGTGCAGAGGGATTTTCAGGCATCATATTTTTTCCCATATGCTCAGGGGGCTTTCACTATCCTCTTTCCTTTTTTGGGTCATGTTTGGATTCTCCAAGTAATAAATCTGAGGGATGAATTAAAAGCAAATGTTAACTGAAAAAGAACATTCCTAAAGCCTTCAAATGCTCTAGTGTTTTCCTTTTGGGAAATTTCATTATTAGTGTAGTGTAAATACGGTGTTTGTTGCCTGTATTTTTAAATACAGCAAGTTGCGCTCAGTTTGCGTCATTTAGCAAAAACCTGCCTTCATCTGAGGGCAGGTTAACAACTAGCCTTGATGTGAAGCAGGGATTAAAGACAAAGCTGTTGGTACTGAGCCCACACCATTTCAATTCCTCATCTGCTGCTATCTGATGACTTAGTGAAGAGGAATGAATTTCAAGTCCTTTCCTGCTGCTATTTCATATCTCTACTCTATGGCTTGGCTCTTTGTGCCGAGTGCTGCCATTTTGATGGGTTTTGGCAGCCATCCTATCTACGCTGCTGATATTGGGACTGATCCTGCATGTGAGAGATCTGTTTTTTAGTGCTTTTTTCCACCACGATCTTTCCAGGACTTTGCAGAGGCACTTTTGGGTGCTTCATGTCCCTGTCTGTACGTAAGGGGCATTTGCACTATCACCCATGGGGATGTTATGAAGACAAATTGTGAGGTTTTTCAGCTGCTGTTATCAGGTCCATCTCCATATACGAGAGAAGAAAACTTCTCATAAAGACTGTTACAAGGAGCGATGCAGATCTAGGTCTGGAGATCTCTGTACTTCCACCACCCCAGATGTGCATCTAACAGGCTAGTGCTTGGCAGCACTTTGAAGTCCATGTTTTTTCTTTGCTGAAAATGAAATGAAATGGTATCATTCTTCTTCACTGTTTACTGGCAAGAAAAAAATAGTAACAATAACCTCAAAGTAAATAATTTCCTCATCGATCAACCAGTTTATGCAGACCTATTTGGTGCAAAGAGTCAGCTTCTGAAAGGTTCCAGAATATTGCAAGCACCAGTCTTAAATAATTGTCACTGCAAATCACTGAAGGACACGGCCCCTCATTACCTTCAGCTGCCTGATTGTAGTATCTACCCTCATAAAACACAGGTGTAACCCTAGGTGTCCTGCCAAAGAAGTGTGTGGCCTCTGGCTCACGTAACAACAGATATCTGGAAACGTAAGTCTTTCAGATACAGCAAAACCAAGCATGCCATTGCTTTGCTCATTGAAGCTACAAAAATGTTTTATCAGAAGTTTCCAAACTCCTCTGCAGACAGCTGGCTGTTCACACAAGTGCTCACTCCTCCTTGTTTCCAGCTGCTAATTTGCAGTTAAACACACCTACAAATACTCTGCCAGCAACTTTCCATGCAAGTCCTTCAGGTAGCTTGCAGTTGCTGTCATTTGATGGTGAAGGTGGCAGGATCCTGCTGTGAGTGCATGGCTTGGTGGAGAGGCTGCCCATGAGGCTGCCTAAGATGTGGTTCCTGACAACTGCTGCAGTAAATAAGAGTTCAGCATAATGCAGCTGATACTAATTGGCATCCCCGTAGGTGGTCTCAGTAGTGGGGCCAAGATTAAATGTGGTGCAGAGAATGAATGAAGCTCTTCTCCCTAAGGGGAGTGCCTCTGACTGAGAGCTAAGGTGTGTTAGCTCGAAATGCAGCCGCTGCACTGGGGCTGCGGATAAAGGATGTTCTTGTTCAGGGCTTTGGCACTGCTGAAATACACTTAACTATGCGAGGTGGAGAGAAGACCCTGCAATTATGTTTGACTGCTCTGAAGGACTTTAAATCTGTTTTCGATTAGTTGCTCCAAAAAGCACAACCAAGTTCAGTTAACATTTAATGTGCTTTTTAGCTCAAATCAATTATTTTCTACTATGCCAACAAAGCAGCTGAAAAGAGATCATTTTGTGCCATTCCTTGACTAGTATTTGTCCTACAAGCAGTGAAGAGAGGCAAGCTACCTGCAGATACTCAAACCTGCTAATGTGAAACACAGAGCAACCTCCTGTTGTCTTATATTTAACATGCAGAAACCATCATCGTTATGGGATGAAGGAAACAAAACACTTAATTGGGAGAGTTTGGTAAATATAGTAACAGTGAGACCACTCATGGTGCTTAAGCATATGAAGCCTGCCCAAGCAAGTAAACTGCACCTTTAATTAATGGTTTCACCCTTCTGGTTATTGAAATGGAATGACTCACTCATTTTAATCAGATGCCTCCTTCTGGGATCAAACTGTTCACGAAATCAAATCACCACATCCCTAAGGGTCTGTCTTTGCTGGGAAAAGGGTTCTTTTCAAGGGGCCTGTTGTGCAACCAAAGAGGTTGGGGCAGAATGCAGGAAATGCTTCTGATGTGCATTTTATTTGTAACTTCTGGATTTAGTGTTCCAACATAATTCCCCACACAAAATGAGTCCTAATGCATCTTATTTCTGTCTCATTATGAGGTCTTACTGGACAAAAGGTGCTGGAGCCCTTGATGTAGCACGGCAAGACTTTTCACACATTGAGGTAGAAGGTGTTGGCTGCGACAACTTGTTCCAAGGCAAGAACAGTCTGTGCTGTACCTCTGCTAGGCTAAGGCATTTACAGTTACTTACCTCCAGGTAAAGAAGTAATTTGTTTTGCCAGGGATTACGTAGCTTTAAAATGTCCTTCACATGAATGTGGTCCTGGGAAGAGACCAAATTTAAGTGTCAGACTTGGCTCATCAATGACTTCACTATTTACCTCGCTAGCTTTTGGGTGTGGAGGGAGCTCTTCATTTCGCATGGCACGAGAACTGCTGTCTAGGACCATCACTGTGGCTTCTCCAGTGCCTCGTTTGCAAAAGGGGCTGGCAGGGGAAGAGGTTCCAGACCTCCAGCACGTTGATGTTGGGCCATATCCAAGCGTTGGCAGAGTAGGTGGTTAGTTACCTGCGGCATCGGGCTGTCTGCACACAGCCCTGCTTTCTACTTGCCTGTGCTGGAGTCGTGAGAAGGCAGGCTTATGGCTGTTATTGAGGAAAGCCAGAGCATCTGGCGTGGGTGTCTGGTTTTGGAAGGTGAGAGAAGTCCTCTCAGAAGTACCCATCGCCACCCGTCTCCCTGAGTGTTGGAAAAGACAGTGATACCTGGCTCCCCGGGGCTCTCTTCTTGCTTGTTTTCCAGCCAAACCCTACCCCTTCCCCTCACAGGAACTACCCAGCCTCCACCCCTCATCCTTGGGCAGCAAAATCCAGCTTTGCCCACGCTTTGCTCTGAGCCAGCTCTGAGTAAGTGCATCACGATTACTGAGAAGCAGCAACCCCAGCTGGTGCCAAACTTGCAGATCCTCCAAAGCCACTGCCGTGAGCAGAGACCTGATGTGCTGGGAGTGCGGTCCAGGTTACTACAGCAAACCCTCAACAGTTTCCTGCCCAGCTGAGTCTTTTGGAGTCTGAAGCATTGTAACCTCATAAAAGCTAGCAAGAGCTTGAAGTCATTCACAGATTATTTCACCACCTACGGTATTCTATGAAGTCAGACATGCTGTAACATATGATTAACGATGTGTTCAGTGGTGAGTCACTGGGTAGTCTAGCAAGCGCTGCTCACCTTCTAACCAGTCTGTATGTGGGAGTCCTTACCCAGCGACACACCCAAACCCAGCGTTTTAATAATTTACCACATTCTGAGCTCGGAAGAGCAGCTTATGGAATTTTTTTTTTTTTTAAAAAGGTATTAATTTACCACCCATTAGGGAACAAACCCCCACCATGAAGAAGAAATCAGGGTAGGGGGAACTCAGAAATGTCTTATTATTTTGTATGGTTGGTGTATCCAAGAATCTCGTACTCCAGGTATTGAGTAAGTGGAGACTTCCACTCTACCTATGAAGGAAATGAAGAGTTGCCTAAGATCACAAATGTAAAGGTGTTTTGGTACTGCATGTGTACCATTTACTTCAAAGTTTAACCAGGAGTCAGCTGTGTGCAGTGTAGTTTAAATAAAGTTGGTGGAAATGTTACCACTTCAAGTGGGGTTCCTGTCCTGCTGTTTCCCCTTGAAGTGCCCTCAGTCTCATGTTTCCACCCAAGCTCTACTGCTACACCTTTTTTAGCATCAGGAGGCCAGCTATATATCCCCAAGTAAGTGTCTAACAAGATATTCCTGGAAATGAGAAGCCTGTCCTGTAGATTGGCAAGAAAAAGTCTGGGAAAAATCCATGCTTGAGAGATGGGGGGATTAAGTCTTTGTGTTACGTTAAACAGTCACTTGATAAGATGCATGAACTTTTCTTGGCTTGCAATGTAGAATTATCCTTTCCTTCCTGAGTGTCCCAAGCGCAGCGTGAGAGTTATGGTTAATCTTATTCTCTGGAATAATTAAGGGTTGTAAAAAAAAAAAAAACAAAAAAAACACTTTTTTTTCCCTATGGAATGAGCAAAGATGAGCCTGTCTGGTTGTGAGATGGTAGTGGGAAATATGAACTTGATTCCTGTTGAGAGGAGGATATTGCACTTGCATCCCAGTGTGACCCGCTACCCTTTCTCTGATAAAAATCATAGTAAGATGCCTAGGGAAGAAGAATAGTGGGAAAAACTTGTATGATATTTCACCGATTACTTTTCCAGCCTCCAACTATTTTCAGCTCAGGGGATTTCCTGACATGAATGAATGTGGTTTGTGACTCTTTAATAACCTTCAGTGGATTGTTCTTCCAACTACCCATCCAGTCTCTCCCTGAGCCTGTTTAAATCTTTTCCTTCCACTACATCAGTAGCAACAAACTCCACTGACCTTCTATATGTGGTGGAAAGAATTGGGCCTTTTTCTGTGTTTTGAACCAGGCTCCCAACAGATTAATCTGATACTTTCCAGCCCTTGTGCTGGGAGATACCACATCAGTCACTTCCTAACCCCCTGCTCCATGGCCCTCACAAGTTTCTGGGCCATTATTACACATTCCTTGAATACCGTCTCTGCAGAGTGAAGGCTCTCAATCTGCTTACTTGTCACTAGTGTGAAGTCCTGGCTGCACTCCTCTGGGCCCCTCCTACTTCTAAGGTACCTATTTGAGAAGAGGGGAGAAGTGTTGTGTGCACCATTCAAAGTGCCAGTGAAAAAGGGATTTATACAGTGATATAACGAGGTACTCTTCTCTGGCTCACTGTTTCTTTCACAGCAATCCCGAAACGATTAGTCAAGTGCTGAGCTGAGTTTTGTTAAATTGCCTATGGTAGTCCAAAGGTCTCACTCCTGAGCAGCGCTAAGCACTTCAGAAACCATCATTTAATTCCTGGATTTAAGACTTGTTTTCCCTGTCTGCATCACTTGATGTTGTTTAAGCTGCACTGACTTCAGCTGCCGTTTTATTGCCCAACCCATCAGTCCTGCAAGGGCCACATGCAGTTCCCCACTGACTACTCTTTCCCCCAGTCCCCTGCATATCCTCAGCAAACTTCCTTACCTCACTGCTGTTCCAGATGGTTCACAGCTAGATCGAGCAACACAAGTCCCAGCCGCACAGGTGGGATGTGTCTGTTGTGAGAACTGACCATTTACACCAACTTGCTGATTCCTATCTTGACCTGCCTCAGCTCATCCAGTATTAGCCCTGCTGGGATTGAAGCCAGGTGTTGCAAGCCCCCATTTGATCAGTGCAACTCATCCCTGGTCTTTGTCTCGACTCCTTCATTTCTAGACATACAGGATGATACTATGGAGCAAGCAATGCCTTAGTCACCCAGCGGGCTATAGTCCCCTGTAGGGAGAAGCTGATTTCCCCCATTTTTTATAAATGAGTGTAAACGTGGAGGTGTTTGGTGCACAGAGAGGCAGTGGGACTGTGCAACAGGCAAAAGCAGCAACGGCACATACAAGTGCAAGCTTCGACTTAGCCAAGCGAGTATTTTGAAACAGTGTATTTTACCAGAAAACAGCACACAAACGTAAATGACACCTGAAATTGATGTTGGATTATGGACTAAGCATGCAAATCCACCCACATCTTATTCAGGCGTGACTGATATGCCTCTCCTGGCTGAGTTCTTCAGAAGGGCACCGCCTGGGATCCAGCAGCTGGTGGGCTGGTGCCAACAGGGTGCTCTGGCTGCTGGAAATTTGCCTCCTGCCCCAGGTATCCTGGGATCTGCCGTGCCTGCACTGGGGCTGGATGTCCCTTAAGGGATGTTAAGGCATAGGTAGCTCTGATGACTTTCGGGATGTGAACTCGTGGCTCCCATCCTGGTGTCCCCAGCACATGGCAGCTCCAACATCTCTGCCATTGCCTCTTTTTTCCTTTCCTGCCACCCAGTTTTTCCAGTTGTGGCTGCTGCTGGAAGCGAGCAGTTGAATGAGCACTTGTTGGTGTCCTTGCCCTGTGAGGGGCTGTGCTGAGGGTGTGAACGTGAAGCTTCACCACCCTCTTGGCCTGCCACAGTAAGGTCAAGTTCACTGGAGTACAGAAGAGCCTCTTGCTCCCCGAAGAGCAGCAGCCTGCTGCTGCTCATCTGAAAAACACGGGGGGCGGGGAGGGGTTGAAAAAAGAGGGCATCCTGGTCATGGTTTCCAGTTGCGTCAGGGCTGTGAGCTCCCTCGCTTTCCTGCTGATGCATGTGTGGATACAGTTATCCGCTCCCATTTCATGTTCTGTCTCTAGAGAAATCACAGGCTCCAAGTGAAAAATGGAAAAATTGTAACCAAGGAGTCCTGCTGAGGAGATGCAGAGAAATACAGGTGATCTGTCCCAGATGATTTGTGCTACCTCTTGCGAAGTACTGCTGTCTGCCTGACCACCAGGAACCACAAGAAAAAAGGGCATCTTCCTCTGGCACATCCCTTGGGGGCTATGTTTGTTCCTGCTTGGGATGTAATGTTTCTTCAGCTAGCATCATTCTTTGCTCTTCACTTCATATGCTGTTCACTTCACATTCTGTTTTCACATGGGCATTTGCTTGAGCCGAAGGGCCCACAGGGGTAAGACTCATGCTGTGGTTATTCATGCCTCTGTATTACGGTACCGTGTGTTTCCCCAGGCTGTGCAAGTCAGGCTATCTCTGTACAGTTGCACAACAGTCCTGAGAAATATATGAAATGTTTTGAGGCTCAGTATTTCTGATTGAAGGTTTTGTGTGTGTTTGTTTTTTAAGAAGCACAAACATGGTCTTTGGTGAAATTTTGTACTTGTTTTTTGGTCTTCGGGAGGAGACAAGATGGACAAGACCACTATAGGTCGAAGATGAAATACATCAAGCAAGCATTGTCAAGACAGCAAAACAAAGTTCCTCAAGCTAACCCATCGCTGAGTTACCATGAGTTATGAACTAAACTTCTGCATCTCTAAGTTAGCAGTGTTTCTCACTGATGGAGGGCTGGCCACTGCTCATTTTCTTGGGGATGCAAAGCTGTTTACTGGAGAGCATGGTTTGGCATCACGGTTTTACCTGAGGGGATTTTTTTTCCTTTCTTTTTTTCTTTTTTTTGTCTTTATTTTCTTTTCAAACCACCAGCTGCTTTTCTTCCATAGCTGCCCCTCTCGAAGGGTGTGAGTGGATGAGTGGAGAGTGTGGCCGGACTGCAATCAAAGAAATATTTTGAGAGCCCTTTCAGAGCTCGTTAAGGAATCTGGGCTGGCTATGAATGCAAGCTTTATGCAGCATTGTTTTGAAGTAGGAGTGAGTCACTAAAAAACAATCTGCACTCTCTCCATGTTCAACTTTGACTTTATTAAGAAAAAGAGAAAGAAAACAAACACAATCCCATTCACTGCAGAAATACACATTGATCCTTTAATCCTCAGGGAAGCGTCGGGAACTGCTTCCTCCTCTAAAGAATCGCTGTATTGACGCAACATTTAACTGTGCAATTACACACGCACATTTTCTCCTGTGCTTTGCATGCAGAGCAGGGCTCTGTGGCTGGAATGCTAATCAGAAAGTGATTGATGCTATCTCACTGCACACACAGCCCCAGTGCAGCCTCCCAGCCAGCCGGCAGCAGCCCTTTGGTTTTGTTACAGCCAAAGGTACTTTCACCAAGAACTGCTGCACAGCTACTAGGAAATGCTCTGTACATGTGTTCGTATGTACGTACATATACGAATGTATATATACCCGTGCATACTTGTTTGCTTCCCAAGATCCTCATTGAATTTGATGATCTCTAAGGTCCCTTCCAACCCAAATCATTCTATGACTCTATTGCTGGCTATAAAGCCCACCAAGTTTTTCTGATACTTCATGTGCGACCTGTTTGGACTTCAGGGGCATGCAGTACTTGGTGAGAAAGCGTTAGCTGTGAAAAAGATGCACCTTTTTCCTGCTTGTTTCCCTCATTTTCCCTCATTGCTGGAGTTGGGGATACTGAAATCAGCCTGCTATCTGGGTGATGCACAATGAAATAAAAAGCATGGTGTGTGCTAGGATTTACAGCTATCTGGCTGTAAATGCAGAGGCTGGTTGAGCCTTAGATGGGAAGAAATTCAGCCCTCTTCCAGCCAGCTTTGAATGTTAATATTTTTGCTGGGTTTAATCTCTTTGCCATTATTTTATTATTAATGGTTTCATCATCAATTCTACTTTCCCACCAGCGTTAGGGATGGATTTTCCATATGGAAAATCCTATTTGTCATCCTATTTGTTATCAGTGACCACAAGCTAGAAAGTGAGTCTTGAAATAACAAGTGGGGCTGTCTCCCCAGGGGCTTGTACAGTGTCCAGGGGTGCCCTTGATTCTCTTCCTCCTCTTTTGGGTCCCTCCTTTCAGGGATGTGTTTTTAATGTGTCCACCACACTGGCTTAAAGGCTTCAGGAAAATGATAAAATAAAATTTAAAAAAAAAATGTTTTTGTTATGTCGTTGAGCAGCATTTGGCTGATGTTATGAGCTCCTGAACTCCCAGTCCCTCTGTTCATGTTCTCATTGTATGTTTCTGAAAGCTTAAGTCAGGGCTAGTAGCGGCTGCTTCTGTTAGTGCAGCAAAAAACAGTCCTTTAGTTTAATTGTATTAGTTCTACCCGCATCCTTTCTTGTGCCTGTTGCTCAGAAAATCTGTTTCTGGTTTTAGCAGGATGCATGCTGGCTGGTGTGCTGGGACAAGAGGGAAGGCAGGAAGGGGAAGAGGATGGGGAGAGGTCCCACAGGAGCAACCTGCTTAATGTGTCTCATTTGTCTTACTAGCACCACTGTATCCCTTCCTGGCACATGTGCCTTCCTGATAAGCCAAATAAGCAGAAGAAAGAGCTGTTCCTCAGAGCTGCCATGGGGTGTGAGTCCTGCCCTGCAATCTTGCTGCTTGTGGGACTCCTCACCACCACCACAACCTCTGTCCCACCCCACCTGTGCAGGGTGCAGCTCCACTCCCAGCAGCATCCATGGATGCAGGCTGTGTTTTTTCCTAGTACAGGGAAGTATCAGCCTCTGGTCTAGATCCACCTAGAGTCTCTGTGTCTCTAGGTGCTGATAAAATCACAGGATATGGCACAGGAGGTGCCACCATGCGAGGCCAAGGCCTATGCCAACTAGATTTTTCTTTAAAAAGCTCAGAAGAGGTCATGGCTTGAATAGCCCTGGAGGTTATTTTCCCTTCTGTCTTCCCCTGGGCTTCTGAGGCCCCTGAGAGGAGTAAAGGCAGAGTCTGACCCTGTTCCTGATGGCAAAGAGGTGGCCAGGTGTCTATATTAATATAAAGACCAAATTTGACACTTTACTCCTTGAAATGCATAAGGAATGGACCCTTCCTCTCCAGAGCTTGTTGAAGGGGTGAAGCTTCCAAGTGAATAATTCACGTGTTCTAACGGAAATATCAGAAGAAAAAAAAAGGGGCGGGGGGGGGGGGGGAGAGAAAAAGAGAGTGAATGGCCTTCTGTGTCGATACAGCAGTTTTATGACCACTGGTTTCATTTTGTATTTCTTAAGCAAGCAAACAAACAGTTGGTTTCCAGGACACGGGTGCATTATCTCCAATTCCAGAGTTTGTCCCTGCCACACAGGACCAGCCTAGCCTGAGGGTGTACCCTCATTACCATCAAGAAATGCTAATAATGCTTAATATGTGGAAAAACATGAAGCACTTACAGAAGGCTGTGGTCATGAAAAGGGATTTTCAGATGAGTTTGAATGCTTCAGGCTTTTCCGGGAAATGTGTTTTTGAGATCTATATTTTACTGGATTCCCCTGAATTCAGAGTCCAGCTGTACAGAATTCCATAAATCCATGAAGGCAAGCCCAGGTTTTTCCAAATGTGTAAAATTTCAAGGTTCTCCTCTCCCTTTCAGAGCAATGAATTATCAGTTGTTTGCTTTCAGCGGAGTACATTAATTAATTACTGGTTTTATAGGGGGATCCTTCACTCATTGCTGGCACTTGCTGTGGTTCTTCTTGGATCTAAAGAGTAAAACATGTTTGTGTTGGCATCTAGGAGTCTGGAAAACCTCAGGAAAAAATAAGACTGGAAAAATAAACGTTTTTTTCTATCTAACAAAAATTTTTGTGATTTTTTTTCCCCACAGAATGAAAGTTTGAAATACAGAAATAAAATTATAACTATATATATAGAGAGAGAGAGAGCCAGCTGGAGCTGCTTCTTTTGAATGTTTTATCTTTTCTATTTTCTTAATAAAGATCCTTTATGTTGCAATGCAAACTACAAATTCCAGACTGCTTGGATAAAAATTTGGGTCGAAAAAGTTGATTTCAGTAGTTTGTGAACTGTTCGGCAGATAATTTTAGATCCGAAAAAGGCAATCTGCTGCACTAAAAATAAAAAGTAACAATCCTATAAATGACTAATTTTGTGGTCCAGGGTAATTAGCAGAACAGCTTGGCAGATGGAATGCAGCAGGTCTAAATTACTGCACTAAGTCCATTAGCAGGAAGATATTATCTAACTTTGTTGTTATTAATGATAATTAATTAATTAAAATATTCATCTGGGAGTTTTGCTGTTGCTATTAACAGGAATGCATGTGTGTGTATATATATATATATATATTTGCTCTTTAATGTTTTTCTCATTTGTTTGCATCCCAATCCTTGGCTATCTTGCTCTGGGACTTTAATAATAACCCCGTTACAGTCTAGAAATTACTCAGACCGCACCTCTGCTTAGCATGGAGGAAGCTTGAGGCTTTTACAATTTGTGCTGCTGGTTGTTCCATGAAAAACATAGGCCGTGGTCTGACAAGGAAAGCAGCAGTAAAAAGCCAGGCAAGAAGCAGCCCTTTATCAGCAGGCACACAGGAAGCACTGCTGTGCATCTTGCAGGTCTTTTTGGAGTCCCATTTGATGAGGTGAGGGCACGTTTGTCTCCAAGTCTGCATGGGCTCGCATGGCTCCAAAATGTTCTCTGATGAATCCAGGTGTTGCTTTGCTAAGATCCAATGTGCTTAAATTTTGATGCCCCAGAGAGAGCATGATGGTCAGGTCGTCTTGTCCCCTCCGTGACACCGGTCTTTGTCAGCCAGGGATTCCCACCCCAAATCTGCATCCTGCTGTAGGCTTTCGGCACACATTTCTCAAAGAATTCGCCTTTGACTAACAGGATTGTCATGATGGAGAAGACTTAATGAGCTGTTTTAGTGGATAATTGCTCTCGCTGTTAAACACAAACCATACTTTTTCCTTTGTTTTCAGCTCGAGTCTCCTGAGATTCAGTCTTCCAGCCCTGGACTTTGTTCCAGCTGTGTTTGCTGAAGTTAAAGCCCTTCAGAGTCTAGTCTTCCCATGTGCCCTTAAAGACTAAGAGGAGTCATTTCCCGTTCTTGTCTTTTAAGAGGATAGTGATAATTTAGGACTTCTTATTGACTCTATTGACTTTTACTAGTTTGTGTTTGGGTTTTTTAGATAACTTACAATTCACTACAGTTAATAATTGTTGTTAACTGGGTCTACATGTAAGGATGTGGCCCCACATCTGTTAAAGATACTAAATTTGGGCCTCTGGTGTACAGTCAAAGTTTTGTCGATTGATCTGTTATATTTAGTGGCTCTTTTTCAGGTGGTGATGTACCTCTGGTGTTTTCGGATCTGATTGTACTCTGAGCTTTGTTCTACCATCCATAATCATCCCGAGTACTTTCTTCACTCCTTAACTTCATTTGATTTCACTGAGAAGTTTCAAGCAGTGAGATAATACTTTGATGAATGAAATTGGGGATTAGATGGGGATTAGATGGATCCTAAAAAGCATTTACTCTCACTTTCCGTGGGAAGATTTCTAAGCTGCATTAAACCAAGAGGGGCTCTTTTCCCCTAATACTCATGGATTTGTATTATACCATGTAATTAACAAGATTAATATTAACATTAATATCTTGATGTCAGTATTTAGGTGAAATGTCATACTGTGGTCATATCTAAGGCCCCCAGGAAAGCATGGGAGCTCTGATAGCCTTCTACATTGTAACTTCAAGGGGGTTGTTCCTCATCCAAGTAAAAGCAGACATGTGCCCAAAACCTCGCAGGATGGAGGTACAACTGTCTTCTGTTTATGATAACTACCCACTTACCTGTATTTCTGTCTGTTTGCAGCATTTTTGCTCCTATATATATCGGGCTGGTGGGAAGTCTCGTCAACACCATGATAGCAATGGTTTGGATCCCTTCACCAGCTAAATCAAAGTCAGAACATGGTGAGGCAGAGCACAGTAAGTATTTACTGCTTCTGATAAATAGCACATAAGTAGGGACAGGGGATTGACTTGATGGCAGGACTGTGCTGAAGGATTTGGGGTTGCATTTATGGGCAAAAAGGTGCACCTCTTTGCTCACACGTCCTCATCCTCTTCATGCCTGTGAGAAAGTACTTACCAAGAGATGAGCTTGGGTCAGATGAGAAGGATTTAGGAATGCTGAAGATGCAATCATCTAATTTATTTTGCATATGAACTGTCCAGAGTTTCAGCTCAGCTTTCCAGATCCCAAAGCTTTACCTCCAAATTCAGTTCTATACCAGAGTTAACTCTTGCACTGATGTTTACCCAGATGATACTACTCCAGTTAGGGTTTTTCCTCTGCATTCCCAGAAAGCATCACTCAGAAAGCCATTGCCTACACTGAGCAGAGCACTGTAACAAGCAACAAGTAATCACCCTGAGTTTCTTGTTCCCTGTGTTTAACTTGTATAAATATAATATTATCCAATATGTCATCTTCCGTAGGTACATCACAGTCTGGCAGCGTGTTCAGCATCAGAGAAATCCTACACCTGATGAAGTTTCCGGGAGTAATGGAAATTTTCTTAGTCAAGGTCTTTTCTGGATTTCCCATAGGTAAATCTCACCCATTACCCATGGTTGTTGATGTATTTAAAATAAGAAGATACACGCGGTAGACCAGGCTGGTCTCAAGTTACTGAAACCACGACGCGTGTGATCGCAGAGGAGTAAGGATTCGGCTCGTACCTCAGTGCTGCATATTTCCAGATGCTCTCAGCTACATAGGGTCAAAAACCTGGAATTAATGGAAAACAGACTGCTTGTCACAGGCCAATTTTTTGACTTTTGGCAAATCACTTAATCACTCTGCCTAATCCCCTGGCTGTAAAGGGATGGTTTTCTCCTCTTGTCTGCCATTTCTATTGAGGCTGGAACCTCTTCAGAGCAGAGGCAGATCATCTGTACCCTGCCAGAAACACTGAGGTCTCTCCTGATTTTACTTAATGATTTTAAGGGGAGGGAATTATGCTTACCCTAACTTTTCCCAGCAATTTAAAGATATTGCTGGACAAGAAACTGTGGTCAGACAGGCTGTTAATTTTTGGCTGTGTGCCAGGGAGCTGCTAGCTTTTTTTTTCCTTCCCTTGCACCTATGTGACAATCCTTGTTCTTCTCTTTGAATATTCTGTGCATTTTTCTCATGCCGTGTTCATAACCCACTGCTATCTCAAACATACCGCAGACAGGCCTGTTCCCCTGCTCCCTTTGAGTCAGTAGCAGTCTTGGCACATTCCATTAAATTCTGATTTGTAAACTGTAAATTCAGTGTACAAATAGAAGTAGGTTTGGCCATGGAGAGCGGCTAAATCAGAAGGGGACAGCATTTCTGGGAATGACCAGGTTCCTCTGTTAGCCTTGCAAAGTCCGACTGGAGCTGCAGAATAACTTGCAGGGAACAAAAGGATTCCTGATTTTTTTTTTCCTTTTCTTTCAGTGTCTACTTGGCATTAGCAGAGACAAATAATGCTAATTGGTCCTATCCCCAGTGCTGGAGATGGAATAGTATCTCCGTGGATTGGTGGCTTGCCCTAAGAGTGTATCTCTTAGGTTCTTATGAAACTAAGCTTTAAAACTGTGTTTAAATAGTGTTTATAAAATGACAGTGTTTCCCAGAACGAGATCGCCAAGTGATGTTTAAGAGGATATTCTTTTTCCAATTTTGGCTCATTTCTCAGCTCAAAGTAGCATTCTTTTCTCTGTTTAAAAACACTACACTGAGACCACATCCATTTGCAATCTGCAATGTAGTTTCCTGTGCACTGTCCTTTTTCTAACAGGCGGGCAAGATGCGCTTTGGTTTAGTCATCGCTGCTGAAATGCAAATGCCTCTGTGTTGTAGAAGACATTCTTTTCCTGTACACAGCAAAAATACATACTAAAACATAATAAACATCTCCTGCCTCAACTGCAAGGGAACTCGTAGGGAAACAGGATGGAAAGTGAAGTTGAGATTTAAGGCAGGACATGGGCCAAGTGTCACTGAGATGGGTAGGAGTGTTTCAGGGGAGCAGGAATGGGATCACTGGAGGCATTCTTGCTGCAAGCAGAGCACTACGGCCAGGAGTGATTAAAATCCTAGTGACTTTGCGGGTCTCTCTTCAGGCCACTGGCCATAGGGTTGCAGCCGAAAGGGAATTTGTCCATCACCTCCTCCTCGGCTGCTCATGGCTGGAGGCTGAGCTCCTGTTGGCCTCATTCACCTTTCCTCTCCCTGCTGCAACTGTATAATTAATTAGATCATTCAAATTACAGACCTTTCTCTATTTACTTTGTAAACAAGTTTGTGATATACACAGGAGAAAATCTTCTGTTCCTTATGGATCTCATTGTTGTCCAAAATTAGCTTGTTTGAGAGAGAAAGAGCCTTCCCAAGAGGGCTGCAAGGTTGGGAACCTCCTCCCTGATTTGCATAAAAGCAGAGACCAGCTCAATGCCTCCTCTGGGAGGAGAGCTGCTGAGGGATGGAGGGGCAGCAGGTCTTTCCAGCACGGCCAAGTTGCCTGCTCAGCTGACCTGGGAAAAGCAAGCATCATTTCGTTGCGGTAGATAAGAGACAGAAAGCCAAACATGTGGATAGAAATGTCAAACATACCTCTTGCTGCTCAGGGATCACCAGGGCTTTGAAAATACTGATAATTAGCTGCTTGTGTGAATCTTTGATTTTTGGGAAGCCTGCTTTCTTCTCACAAAGGCAACCCCTGCAGTCCCCCTGCTACCACCTTGCCATGTAAGGCCAGTATGCCCTCCCAGAGCCAGAGGCTGCATTTATAAATTCCCAGTCTTTATCTTTTTTTTTTAATTATTTTTAAATGCGTTTCACACCCCCGTATCTCCTTGGTGCTCTGCCTCACATTTATCGAGTTTCACAAGCCACTTACCTGCCTTCTGCTGCATGACCATCATTATTCATTGTTCTGGTGCAAGGTTTTCTAAGGAATTCACCCCTTGTTTAGCCCCGTCTTTCCCAAGAAGGTGAAGTTTCTGAGACCCCCTTCGTCACTGAAAGAAGGGAGGACAAGGAGGGGCTCCCTTGTCTGGGCAGTTGTAAGTAACCACGCAGGCATGGGCATGATACCTGTCTGAAGAAAGAGATGTTTGCATCTCCGTGCAATGTGTAAGGCTAAAGAAGGAGAGCAGCTAGCCCCCTGCACAGAAAGAAATGAGCTTGTTTGGAGCAGAAAGATCCAAATCCACCTAAACTCAGCAAGGGACTTCAAAGGGGAGCTTAGCTGCAAGAGCGGGCGCGTTGTACCAGGAAGAAGCGTCAGGTATGTGGGAAGGCCGAATCCCTCCTAGGTGGTACCGCAGCAGGGCAGCTGCACGAAGGCAGTCGCGCCCGCCCCAAGCCAATCTCCCCGCGAGTAAAACCAAGTGTGGTTTTTCTTTCATTTCTTCACGTGTGTCTTTTATAAACATGTGCAACTCTGTTGTCTGTTTTGGATGCTGGGAGTAAATGCTGTGATTTGCATGTTACCCTAAACTGGCTGGGGCTGAGAGGCATTTCAAAGCAATTGAGTACTGACAGGCGCTCCCCACCGAGGGGTGTGGCAAAGCCATAAATCTTCACATGCACCCAGCACCTTCTCCAAACCTCTGGGGACCAACACCAGCCAGGCAGTAAGGGAGGAGGAGTTGTCCCCAGAAAGCTCTGGGGCTCAGGAAAGCTTTGTGGCAGGGCCTGGGGTGGGAGGGTGTTGGTTCCTCACGAGCTGGGGAGCTCAGAGTGAGGCCTTCCTTGATGAAGATGCACCACTGGTACCAGCAGTGCTGTGCTGTTGGACACAGGGGAATTGGGCTGATTTGTTCAGGTGTGAGCCCTCCCATCCAAAAGCAGAGCCTGGGGCAGGTCAGATCATGACATCATGTAAGTGACTGTTTCCCCATCGTCTCACCAGCACCCAAAGCCCTTGGTTTGAGTTTTCCAGTTGGGTGAATTTCACAGGAAAAGTGCGGTCCCTGTCTGAATGGGACCCATAAGGAAAATCCGTTGTGTTGTCCACCGGTGATGGGTGGATGTGGTTGCACTTGGGGTGAATGTGCTGCACTGCAGTCAGCAGTTTGGGACAGCTCTCCTCATGCTTCCAGGAAATGTGAGCAGGATCCTTTCCGCGCTGCGGGGTACGTGACTCACCTTGCCAGGCCACAAGGCCTCATCCCAGCCCTCACCCATTTCCTCCTGGCCTCTGCTTTCCTACCATGAAGCAGAAGACTTCAGCTCCCAACTTACTGAGTCTTTGCAACTCGGAGGATCTTCCAAGGGCAGGGATGGACCCCTGGAGGTCACCAGCTTTTTCCTCCTCTCCCCATCAGCATCAGACAGTTAGATGGGGGGGACATTTACACAGAGAGTGTCCCAATTTCCTCCTGTCTTTGTCGCCCGAGGTACACAAGACGTTAGGGAGGCAGCAGTCTCACATCTTACACCAGTTCTTTAGCAGGCTCTGTCCCAATATTTTTAATTTCATGGCTCTGTGTGTATGGTGGAGTGTGCGTACACGTCTGTATTTGTGTATGTTTGGCAGGGAAGGGAAATGCACCCTACTGCAATTTTAGGTGAGATTGAGCAGGCATTTTCTGCTGTGCTCTCCAGAAATTGCCTTAACTGAAGAGCTGCCCCGGTGCCTACTGTTCCTGTCCGTACGTCCCTGACTATTTGTGGTGATACCACTATCGTGCCATGAGAGAGCTTCCACGTGCTGCTGAAATCACCGTTGGGGTGTGCAGCGAAACCTCCATGTTTGGTCTGATGTCACCAGGTTGTTTCCCAAGCAGCATTGCCAATGGTGGAAAGCTGAAGTTAGGCAAAAGGGAGGAGGAATCCAATCAGATTATTCTCTGGTTACAGTCTTGTCTGAACAAAGGTTTTCTTGCTGCCTTAATGGTTAGTCTGGCTTGGGTGATAAAAATATTTACCAGTTTATTATAAACAGCTGAATCTACAGCCTACGTAGTCACATTATTTAAAGATGAAAGTAAGCGGGATAAAAAGTGAACATTTAAAGACTAAATTGCTATACTGACTTTGAGTAGGATTCTGCTCATGTTTATATCCAGTCCCTGTAACCCCAGGGAGAGCTACTGACTCATGCTGGAGGTGACTGGGAGCAGGGACTGGGCCGTTACAGGCACTGGAGTTGTACTGATATATACTTTTCATTATCCCTCCCTCTAGGTTTGTTCCTGATTATGTTTTCCATCATCTCAATGGATTTCTTTGGCTTGGAAGCAGTGGAGTCTGGCTACCTGATGTCATATTTTGGTGTCCTTCAAATGGTAAGTGAAGTGGAAGCCCCCCTCTTGCCACACTAATGTCTAATGTGCACCTTGCTCCCTTTTTCACTCATGTTCTCCCAAATCCAGACATGATATTGAAGTGAAGAGCACAAATGTACTCCTAGCTCTGCTGGTGTTACTTGACTTCAAAAAATAAAAATGTCTCCAGATTTATTCTATTTCTTGGAATGGAAAGAAAGCAAAGCGAGGAGCGTCTTGATTTTTTTTTCTCTCTTGTCCCTTCCTGCAGGCTTGGAATTAGATGATCTTTAAGGTCCCTTCCAACACATACCCTTCTGTGATTCTTGCAAATCTTTAAGCTGTGGAGCTAAAATTTCCAACAAGTGACACGTCATCCTGGTTTTTGTAACAAAACGTACATTGAAGTTAACGTGCCTTGATTATAAGGTTTTCAGTGGTGCAGGGTAGCTCGTTTACATTTGCTTAGTAGCACCCTGTGAATTTATGTAGGTAGATAGTCTTACTGGTATTTTCACAGATGCCTTCAGTGTAGAAGAAGGACTAGTTTCTGCTGTGTGGAAACAAGCACAGCAAGCTTACGCTTTCAATAAAATAAAATAAAATAAAATAACATAAAAATATATATGGGCAATGGAACGTGGTTGTGAGACTAATAAAATGGGCAAAATGGAAAAGTCAGCTGAATTAGGCCATAGCAGGACCAAAAATAATGGTGCTGCATTATTTGGAGGAAGAGGCTAATAACTGTGCAGACAGAGCAACAGATGGTTACAAGCCAGCCGGAAGGTAGAGATGCAAGTTAAGCAATATCCTGAAGGAGGGTGGTCTTGTTATTAAAAAAAAAAAAAAAAAGAAACGCCTTCCTTTCCTGGACATTGCCGCAGAGTTCCTGTGGGATTTGGAGGAGCTTCCCATCTGTGAAATGGCTATTTTAGTTCCTTCCCTTGTGAGCTGGATCTGGCATAGTGTTGCCAGTCGCTTGGGCTCTGCCCTGTTCTCATAACGTGATAGAGCAGCCAGAGAGCATGGCTGTGCATCAGTGAGCAGAGTAAAACATCTGGATTTGAGGAGCTGGTGCCTTCACCATGTGTGTTTTGGGAGGGTGGCATTTGACTTGCTGTGTCTCGGTCCCATGTGTTCAACACCTGCTGTCAGCTGGATGCATGCTTCCGTTCAGCTGTGTTGGAAAGGAAAACAGCTCTGCTGCTCCACAGCAAGGAAAGAGTGTGTGTGGCAAGTGGGGTGACCAGCAGCTGCTTGCCAAAGCACGTCTGACCCAAACTCCAGTGCTGATGGAGGCTTACTCTGCACTTCTCTTTGTGCGCTGCCTCCTACAGCAGTACCTCCAGGATTGATTCAGGTTTAGGGGGGCCGAGTCGCCTTCTGATTTCCTCTTCCCTCTTTGAATGTAGAAGGACACACCAATAACTCTTAACATAGACGTGTCAGCTAAATCCCTAATATATGTCTACACGGAAATCAAATTTGGGATTGCAGCATGGAAATGGTTCTTGTTTCAAGCTGGCTGCTGTGGGTTACGATACCACCAAAGGTGAAAATGGTGCAGTCTGGGAAGGAGTGGCGTTGTGTTGCTCAACGGAGCTGGGACGGTGCTGCTTGGTGTGGGATATCTGTCTGTCTTCATGCTATTGTTTCCCAGGTTAGTTTGGCTGAAACTGCTGTAGATAAGGTTACCTGCACTGCCGTGCCAGTGCACCCTACGGTCCTGAGGGGTGTGGGACCTGCTGCTTTCACTCTGCTTCCTAGCAAATAACCAGATGGCAGCGCTAGCCAAGGCTCTGACCCTTCCCACAGTCTGGGTTTCATCCCAACCATACCCATTACCGTGCTGGAATCCAGCAGTGGCCTCCGGGCTCAGGTGCAGTATCTGCTTTGCTGGGGAGGCTTTGCCTTGGGGCGTTTGGCACAGAAACTGGCTTTTGTCAGCCAGGCAGCTTGCTTTCATCTATCCATGCAGTTTCTGTCTGTTTTGCTACACATGTTCAACAGCGCATGACTTCGGACAGCAGAAATGCAGGAGGAGGGAAGTGGTCGTAGCGTATGAAGGAACTTCTTTTCCTTGTGGTGCTGTGTTGGGGTTTGTAGTCCAAACACCAGAAAAAGAAAGAGAAAAATGCTTTTTTTTTTTTTTTTAAAGCACAGGACCTCTGAATCCTGATGGCAGCAAAGACATCTTGCAAAGCACTGCCTGCTGCTTTGTTGCTTGTTCTTTCCACTTTGTAGCTGGCAGTTACCAGCTCCACTCTAGTTTTCACAGGACCAGATCCTCAGTTGGTCCAAATCTATGATGCTTTCACCATCTGCCTTTAAAGCTACTGTAAGACATGAGATTTGTGTCCTAACTCTCAAATCAGGACCCTGGCTGCACTGGCCCAAAGGTATCTCTTGTAGATAGTGGCCGAGTTAATACTTTACAACTGCTTTCTGTCGAGTTTCCTCCAGTGGAAGATGTGCACAGGAGATGTAACGTGTGCCAGCTCCATCCCGCTGAGCTCATGGGCCTTCATCGTCCCTCAGCTGGCATTTCAGGCACGTCTGTTTCTGTTGTACAGTGAATTGATACTGCTGGAGATATAAATGCAGATTAAGGTGCAAGCAAATTCCACCAGTCTAGATGGGTGAATGGTGATTAATATCTGCTGACTGGCTTCCCCACTTCACTTGCTAAATTATAGCTTTATTCATAACAAATATAACGTCCTTTTCAATGAATTTCATCAAGCAGGTCCTCAGCTTTGATTTCTCATTCCTTAGTTTGCCTTTCTCTAAAATACTGCAGGGGTTTTCTCCCTGACTTGCTCTAAGCCTCCCTGTTAGAGATCCCCCTCTCATTTGCATTCCTCCTGGGCCTGAAAATGGGCCACATTTAAGAACTTTTATAGGTGGGAGTGGACGTCATAGAACCAAAGGGGGAAATAAAAATCAAGCTGCATCCTGTTTACTCTAAACATCCTTGTAGACATTGAAAACAGTGCTCAGGGGTCTGTTCTGCAGGGCAGGAGGGCAAGGCCGTGGTCTCCTGTACATGTACAGTACACACTGCCTGTGCTAAGAGGTTTCAGGCGTGCACAGATTTCGGCGTTTTGACGTCAAGCAAGACCTTGTCCAACTGTTCCCCAAAAGTCATACACCAACAAATGGCATTGCCTGGTCTGCCAATTCCTGGCAAGTCCAGTAACATTATTGCAGTTTCTATTTTTTCTATATATTTTTTTCCATTTAATTTTCAAAGCTAACACAAAGGGATGTCACAGCCCCCTTTCCCAGCCTGGTAAGCAATACCAAGGCAATTCAAATACTGATAGTCTCTTCCTGCTTTCCTCTCCTGCCCCGAGGTTGTTACGCTCCAATTGCTTAACTTCATTTTTCAGCTTCTCAGCCTCATTTAACCTCCTGTGGTGACAAGCAGCCACCACACTGTCAACATCTGTGCTTCTCATCATTCAAGTCAACTACAGAGTGTGTAGAGAGGAGATTTGGAGTGGTTTTGAGTCAGTCAGATAAGCTTTGAGTCAGATAGGCAACTCAAGAACTTTGCCGTGGACATCTCAAACACCTCTCTGCACAGGGGGATCAGCGCAGAAACGCCAACCACATCTCTGCATCCCATCTCTGTGGGATGGTCAGGGAGACCTGAGTGGCCCAAAGTAATACATCTGCTGACATTATTGTTGTAGAAGTACCAACAGGTGTACTTGTCCATGGGAAAGAGGCTTCCAGGCTCTTGGGATGAAGCACTAGGAGCTGGTGTAAATTTGCTGCTCCAGACGCTGCCCCTGCCCTGCTCTTCATCCTGGACAGGTCACCTTAGCTCTTCTCCAGCAGACTTGACACTAACGTTCCCTTGTGAAGCACTCCAACTTGCAAGGTTAAATAGCCTTGTGTGGGAAGTCCACTGGCTCCTTGCTGGATTGCATTTTCCAATAATAAAATAGTTAAAGGGTAATTAAATATATATATATATTTATGCATTTATTTATGACTGCTAGGAAGAGATCATCAGCTGCACCTGCTTGCAGTTAGGCAAAGAGCATCATCTGATAGCAGAGGATACGGAGCAGGCACAGTGAGGGTGGGAAGGGGACAGACGGATGGAAAATAGCAAGGGGAGGATAATTCATGCAATGCAGGCTCCGCACCCTGACAGCGTGGGGCTGGCTGATGGGCTGGGGTGGTGCCAGAGCAAGTCCGGGAGGAGGAGTCTGATGGGAGATAACGAAATGAGGATGGGAAGGCAGAGAGCGGGAGGGGCACAAAACCTCACATTGCAGAAATCCCCTTGCTTGTGATGTGTTTGAATCATTTTCATCTGATTGCTGGTGGGTATCCAGTGAGAGGTCTGGGAGCCCATCAGGGATGCTGTACCTCTTGTCCTCGGCACTGTGATTCCAGAGCCCTCACATCTCAGAGGCCATGTGAATGAAATTTCCCTCCTATTGAATGTCTAGGAGTGTGGGATGCTATTCATTCTCCCTCCAGAGGATAATTAATTTCATAATCATATGAAAATTAAAATAACTTAACTTTGCATAATGGGCAAAAGCAGGCCTAGGATCCAGCTCTTTTTGGAGTGGGGAGTGTGATGGCATGGAGGACTTCAGGCGTAGTATGTGCTTGGAAAATGCTGCCGGAGGATTAAGGCAGGGGAAATACCTGGAGTCCCTGGTTCGTATCTGGTCACATCTGATGCTTAGATTTCCAGACATGGGAGGGGGCAGGGGGAGCTCTCCTTAAGAACTTTTTCTCTGAAAACAAAGCAAAACACACAAAAGAAAAACTCTGGGTGGGACAAAGGGGTAGGTATTTATTACCCCGAGGACCAAGAAATCATAAGACATCTGTTCTAGTTACTGCGTTTAGTTGGCATTGTTGTACAAACTCCACCTCTAGCTGTGCAGCTTCTGGAGGGACAAGTTCGTACTGAGTGATTCTGGAAAGATGAGAGAGATTCCTGGAGGAACGATTTACATTGCCTATCATCTTATCACCAGCCTGTCCCTCTTGCTTTTTTATTTCTCTGTGCAGCAAAAGGGATGATTAAAGAGCTGGGGATTTAATTACAGCCAGGTTCGCCTAGGGGGAAAACCCACTTGGTGAGAGGACCTTGCAACAACAAACAGAAAGTTCTCCAGTTTCCTCGCTTTGAAGGATTTAAACCTGTGGCGGGGGGTGGAGGGGGGAAAGCCAACCAGTAGGCTGGAGTTTGCAAAACACACGCTCGTCTCTCCCCTGTGAGGCCAAGTGCTGCTTCAGCAGTTCGGTCCTTACTGTCAGCTCTCCTTGCAGCCCCAACACCCTTGTGCTCTTCTGCAAGACCTGAACAAATTCTCCAATGCTTTCTGGCATTGTCGTATCTATAAAACAACCTCCTTCCCCTCCCACCCATACTAGTGCAGGGTTTTGCACTACCTTCAGCCTGTCAAGAAATGTCCAGCACTGTTTGATGCCCCAGCCTGTGTCTACCCCTGGTCCCAGCCCTTACGTGGGCTGTGCCTGCCTCCATGAGCTTCTCACGTCTTCTCCTTTCCAGGTGTTTGTTTAAATGGGTGTCTTCTTGCTGGGCTCTTTTTTCAGCGGGTGCTTGTGAAGGAGTTTGTAGGAACAGCCTCATGTCCAACGGCCACAGGTGGGCATGAAGGATCAGCCAGGTATCTGTATGACTTGGACTTTTTCCATGTCACTACTTGAGGATCCTGGTCTGGCTCCACAGCAGCTCCACACAGCAAGGAAACTGCTTTGCCGTTAAAAAGTCAGGCAAAAAATAACGCTTTAGACCTTTAAACAGCAAAAGCCTTTTCCATGCTGTAAGGGACTTGGGAGAGTTGGTGGTGAGGTCTACAAGATGTGTCACTGGCTCTCCCAAGCGAACGGGAGCTCCAGCAGATACAGTAATAGTGGGGTTGGTTTTCTACATCATCATCTGAACTAATGGAAGGAATCATGAGTACGAATCCAATGTAAGGACAAAGAGAGAGAGATTTGGCTGTTCTGCATTTATCAGGAGACTTATTTGCCTTGTAAGAAGGAGGGGGGAGGAAAAAGAAAAAGCAGTGTTGGTTTTTCCTGCGACATGTGTACACAGCCACGGGCAGTGCCTGTTATTTCACTTGCAAACAATTTCCTCTCCCTTTTGTTTATTGATGACAGAACACATTCCAGCCAGGTACACTGTCTCTGCCCCAGCACTTCAAAGGAGGTCAGGTTACAAAGGCAAGCACCATCCAGCAGATTAAATGTGGGAGGGGAAGGCCCATGAGATCTCAAGTGGAGGCTGCATGCAAGGAAAAAGCCTCGAACATGCCAGCAGGAATAAAAATGAATCCCACTGCTGCCTTTTCGGTGCTGACCAAGCTTATCCATGGGAGCGAGGAAGCCCAAACTGTCCCAGGTGCCCCCGCTACTGCCTACGTCCATACTAACAGCACTGCAAGGGCAGCACGTCACCCAAACCCTCCACGAGATCGTGCACACCAACCTTTTGGTTTCCTCCATCCCAAATGTGCCCATGCTGCTGCTCGAGCAAATCGGGCACCTGCATGCCCATGAAAAATTGTAGGTGGCATTTTGGCAGGTGTGCTTGGCACAAGGATGTCATCACTGGGTGGTGCAGATCCGTCTGTCCCCATTTTTCTAGACTTTTCTTCCTCTAAGCCTCTTTCTAGGGATTTTACAAGCTTATCTATGACTCAGGAAAGCTCTCTGCTGGAAGTAATGAGTTGTCAGGTCTCATTTCTGGCCGTAAGCAGGTCCTGAGCTCCAAAAATATTATCCTTCACCTAAATCAAGATGCTGGTGTTAGAAAGGGTGAGGTGATGACTCAAGATGAGGGGCCTTTGTGGCTTATGGCTGAATCAGCAACAACAACGCTGGGAGGGAGACCAGCAGCAAAAGCCAATGGGGCCCAGTAACCAGTGGGGAGGCTGGGGTATGTATAACCCAGGGATGTCCACATGGCCTGGGATGGAAAGCGGGTGACGTGGGCTGATGCTTGCCGCTCCCATGGTGATCTGAGTAGGCTTCTCTGGAAATCACTGATGATATCCCCCCATGACTCAAGGATGGGCAGGGACAGGGCTGCGCCTGCACGGTGAATCCCGATTAAATACACCATTCAAGTCCAGGCAAATTGAGAAACCTTTCCTCCAGTGGCTCAGAGGAGCCGAACTAGGGTTTGGGTGATGCCACCACCATGTCAAGTCACGCCGAGGGAAGGCAGTCCTGTGACTCAGCACAGCCCTGGCGGGAGGGATCGGCAGGCTGGAAGGCGTTAATGACGGTTCTTCTTCATTTTCGGAGTGCTCAGCTTAATGAAGCATGACTCAGCAGCTCCTCCACCCATCCCGCGCAGGAGCTACCAGGGCTGGCCTCATCCTCCTCCCGCCCGGCCCATGTCCGTGGCGGGCGTGAAGCCGCAATGACTCAGGTCACCCCATCGTTTGTCCCAGCATCGCACTGCACTATCCCCAATGCCACCAGGCAGGTGAGCCGCACAGGGCTCGTGCCTCCGCCACGTATATGTGCCCAGCGCCTGAGCCCTGCCCAAGGGTGGCACAGGGACAGGGTCAGGGTCAGGGACAGGGACAGGGAAGAGGCAGAAGCATGAACTGGGAAACCAAATTTCTGCATGGCAATATGCCCCCTCATGCCAAAAATTGTGCTCTGAAGGACAGCAAAGGGATAATTTTGATTTTTTTCCATTAAGTTGTAGCTTGTTGGAGAAATACTTAAACTAGTTATCACTCTTTATGAAAACTTCACCTTATTTTCACTCTATGTCTATTTACGTTTTACTGTTTGATTTTATTTTTGCAATTAAATTGTTGTGTTTTTTTTTTTTTGGACTATTTGTTGTACATTAACATTTCTTTTAAATAACATCCTTTTTTATTTATCCTGCACTGATTTCCTTTCAGTGGATTTAGGGTTTCTCCCTTAGGATTAGCACAGTAAGGCTGACAGCAGCACAGCCGTGGCCCAAGTCAAATCCGAGCACCAAGGTTTTCTTTAGGCTGCACCAAAATTGAAACGAAGCCATCACAGAAAACAAAGTGTTTTGCACTAAAGCTCTTCTTTCAAGTCAGAGGGGCTTTCATTCAGATCAAACAAACCCTTCTGAAGTGGGGGAAGCTCAGTAGATCCCTATCTGTCCCTCCCCTGGAGCCCCGTCAGCCAGGATGAGCTCTTCCACCCTCTGTCCTCTCCTGCCCACTCTGTCCAGTGCCAAGTGCGCCAGATGCTGAGCAGAGAAATGAAAGTGGGCACCTTTGCTCTCTGAAGCACTGTAAAAGACAAACATGCCCTGGGATTTACATTTTCTGCTCCTCCTTCCATCCCCCTCTCCCCCAGTTTTTGCTTAAAAACTATAAAACCAATTCCTTGCCCCTTGTGCCTGTGCATACTGCTGGGGCTGGGGATTAGCATCGCTGTTGTCCTTATTTCCTGTATAAAAATGATGAACTGCCCAAATAATACATTTATAGTTTAAAATAATGGCAAGATAAGGTACAGGAGAGGAGGTGTTTTCCACCTCTGCATAAATATGTACCGTTTTGCTTTGGAAGAGCTTGCCAAAAATGAAGAATTTAACAGTAATTGTATTTCACAAATAAAATAAAATAAAATAAAATAAAATAAAATAAAATAAAATAAAATAAAATAAAATAAAATAAATAAAATCCCAAGTTAAAAATTTGTATCTCCACATGCCTTTCGATGGTTTCAATCACCGTTGCTGACCGGGCAGTGACAGCAAATTCACAGAAGCACCACTCCTTAGAGAGATCTTCCTCTGACAGGGTGGATTTATCACTAGGATGCAAAATGCTCAAAAACATGGATTGTGTCTTGAGGCCATTTACTGTGACAGCAAAGACCCTTTACCCCCCCCCCCCCCAAAAAAAAAAAAAAGCAACAAGGAAATAACTCATTTGCTCCCTTTCAGTTGCCCTCTCAGCTTGTTCCCATTGATTTAAACTGGATTAACGTTGCTTGTGTGCTTCTCCCCCAGGTTGTGCAAGGTCTGGTGGTTGGGAAGCTCAGCAAACACTGCACGGAGAGGACCCTGCTCAGGCTTGGCGTCCTCGTCTTCGCCGGCGTGGGCCTGGGCATGGTAAGGTTTGCTGTAAAATCATCCACGGTGCCTTTCAATAACGTGGCAGGCAGGGGCCCGGCTGCCACCACTGCTGCTGGCAGTGCCACCGCTGGCTCTGCTGGGCAGTGCTCAGGGGGGACCAGCAGTCCTGGGCCTCTCTGCAAACATGGCTGTGCTCAGCAACGATAAAGAGTGCTGTGAGTAATGGTTACAGGGATTAGCAGAATAATAATCCGGCACAGAAATTCGTAAATCCATCCTGAGTCACTGGATTTGCATAGAGGTCCTGCCTTCCGTCCTCAAGCCGCTGCGTTTCCTGAACAGCCCAGAAAGTAAATGCAGATTATGGGGAGAAAAAACATTGCAGTCGTACCCTGCTGTGAGACAGAGAAGGACTTTTTTTCTCATCTTTCCGGGCCTTTGTTTTGCCTAATTCCCCCAAGATTAGAGCATTTGGAGAAGGAAGCAGCAAGAAAATAATTCAGCTCCTCGGTTTGGGGATAAGCGGCGTCACCCATCGCCAGTTGTATTGGTGTGGGCGAGAGTCGATGCCAACCCCAAATGTCAATCGGGAAATCGTGCTGACGTGGGCAGCTCTGCCGATAATCACGTTCACTCAGATAAGCCAGCTCTGCCCAGGGCGGTGGGATGCTTGGGAAGGGTCTGCCTGGTCCCTGCCCACTGGCATTGTGCCTTTTCAGCTGGTGGTGGTGTGCCCCATAAAGTGTGGCCCAGGGGTGGTTTTAAGGGTCTCACCACTCGGGTTTGGTCTTGGGTGGGAGCAATTAGGTGGGGTCAAGGTGGAGCTGGCCCACCTTGAGATGTGAGGACCAGTAGATGGGAGCAGGGCATGGTGCCGCTGATTTTGGGTCTACAGGGCTCAGGCAGAGGGCCTATGGTGGAGTAAAGGGCTTTGGTGCACCAGTGTCTCACTGGGATGGAGGGCTGGCAGCTGCTGAAAGTACAGGAGAAAGCCTCGACAGCAGAGCAGACTGGAGGCACTCACTCAGCCAACTTTGTTGGATCTGGTGTATGTGTCTGAAACCTATCCAAAACCAGTGTGGATGGGACACACAAGCTCACTGGGCAGCAATGACAGAGCAGCAAGGGGGTGATTTGGGGAGGGTAATTCCCATTTTCCTCTGGAGAGACAGCAGCGCAGGGGCCACAGGGCTGACGTGGCTGCACGGGGAGGGGAAAGCGGGGAAGGGAAATGGTTGGTTTGAGAGCTGGCAGTTACACCATGCCTGGAGGGCTGTGGACGTCCTGACAGCATGGCCCAGGGACAAGGGTCAGTGATGACTTCCCACAAGAGCTATTCATAGGCAAATGCAGCAGCCGTCCTTGTTGGGCACACAGTCCTTATTAAAAAGCGCTCTGTTGGGTGGTTTGCTGCAAAAATATCTGTCTCTGGGGTGGCTTTTTGTTTCAGGCAGGTCCCAAGCACAAGGATGACAACAAATCCCCAAAGAGAGGCAGTGAGGAAAAGCAGCTATCTGTCCATACAAGAACCTCCAAAACCCACTCCCTTGCCATGAGGCGGGCTGAAGGGATTTCAGATGGGGGCCGCCGATGGCCGCAGACAGCCGGGAAGAGGCTGAAGGATGCTTGGCAGCAGCAGAGGGAAGGGGTGGGCTGGGAGCCCTGCAGTCACACCTGGAAGAGGGAGAGCAGGGTAGGGTGTCTGGCATGCAGATGCTGGCAGTGCTGCGAGCCGAGTGTGTGGGCAGGGGCGTAGGAGGTCTTGGCGGTGTCGACGGGGAAGTTTTTTCGCTTTGTCTCAAGGCATGGCTGTGCCCCATCCTGCCTCCTCCCCTCTGGTTCCCAGGCGCTGGGTTTTGAGCTGAAACTCCTGGGTCTGCCTTCCTCGCCTTGAAAATGGCCTCGGATCTGGCCGGGTGGAAAAGGTTGCTGTCTGCTGGGCTGCAGATGAGTAGCAGACACCAAGCTCCACCTGACCCCATCCCGTCAAAGCCCCAAGGCAGCAAGGAGACGTTCCCCAAGGTCTATGCACAGCTGCGAGTCTGCTCTTTCCTGGCCATTTCCTTCACCCTCCAGCCCCTGAAGACACTCCTTCAAGGCAGGGGAGTGTTACAGCTGTTTTTTCCTACAACCGCCGTGTTGTCCCGCAATGACATTTGCCCTGGCAAGGAATTATTCTCCCCCTGTCTGAATGTTTATGTACCAAATACCTGTTCCTCTGACTTTGTTCACCAGTTCCTTAAGCAGGAATGCCTAGTTCTTAACTAAAATGTAGGCAAAGAGCCCCTCCAAGGAGAGAAACCTGGCCGTGTACAAGTCTAGAGGGGAACTATGAATAAACCTCAGTATTTCCAAGTCATTATTTAGCGATGGCTCTGGGCTTCTCCATCTTCTGTAGCCAAGAGGCACAGACCAGTTTTTATGAGTGAGAACCCCAGAGAATGAAACCTCTGGCTGGGCCGGTGACTGTTCCAGCCACAACAACACACCTCGAGATGAGGCTGAGGGCAGGAGACTGGCAAGGGAGGGGGAATTTCCTTTCCATGCCCCAGAGAAATATATTTATTTGACCAGCAGGGCTGAGAGCCGCTCTAGCCCCATCGCTGAGGGATCCTCACCGCTTTTGTTTAAGCATTAAACAGCTGGAGGGATGTTTCCACTAAGAATATGTGCAATAACAAAATCATTACTCTCCTTAATTATGCTCGCTAATGTGCGCTTATGGCCAGAAGACCTATTCCAGATTACTGAATTTGGTGAATTTATTAGCGAGGAAGCAGGAGAACAGGATTAGAAATCCCAAAGGTACAGCATTACATAATGCACCGGGTTCATTCATTTTGGCAAGCTTAGTTTGGTTTTAATTAGTTATGATAATGAACCAAAGTGCCTTCTCTAGGCTGTTTTGTATAAGTAATGGAGGCTTCCTGAAATACACCACATGCATCTGCTGCTGAACATTTCCTTAGGACTTGGACAAGGGACAGAAGACCGGGGGGAGGGTGTGGGGACGTCACTAATTCCCAGACACTAAAAATACCCGCGGCAGGGCTGGAAAACGTGCTGCCGGATTACAGGGTATCGCCTGCTACTTGTGCTGCATGCTTGGAATAATTCCCTGCACACAAATGCTGGGAGACGGAAGACCCTGAAATGGCCAAAGCCACATTGTCATAAATCAGTTGGGGCTCTCACAATTTACCTAAATGTCACAGGTTTGGCTCGTGATGTTTTTCTGTATAGTTTCTTGCTGCAAAGTTGCTTTTTTGTGCTCTCTAATGATCCGTGGTCCCTTGTGTCTTGTCTCTTAGGCTCTGATGAGGACTGTATGGCATTACTGCATCATTGCCTTGCCGCTGGTGTTTGCCTTCACCATGCTGGGCACCATCACCGACAGCATCCTCACCAAGGCTGTCCCCTCCTCCGACACCGGTAAGGCTCATCAGAGAGAGCAGACAGGTCCTTTTCCATGCCCTTTGCTCTTTTTTTGGGGCCCATCAGGTGCTTCCCAGCTCAGGCTCCAGCTCACCACAGTGGATGCCCGTTTCCCCAGCAAATCTGGCTGCAGCAGTTGTATGTGGTGGGTGTCAGTGGAGGGGTGAGTGAGTACCGGTGGTACTAGCACAGGATGAGTCAGAGCAGTGTTGAACAAACATCCCACGGCCGGTGCACCCAGTCCTACCCTACCTGCTGCCATCAGGCTCCAGGGTGCTGTCGGCTCTGGACCTTCAGTCCCCTTTGCCCTACACAAGGTGAAGTCCGTGGCCTGATATACCTCACTCTTTCAGCAGCTGTTTCCCCAGAAAGCTGACACCATCCCCAGCACCACCATCCCTAATCCCCCACTCAGCACCAATCCATGTGCTTTGCTTCCAGCCCCATGCGGTCATTGCCCTGTCTCCATTTTTGGCCATATCTCTGCATAGAGTTACTTTATTTCTCTGTACAAGGGGTCTGAAATGCAGCCGTAGAAGCAGAAATCTTCACATCTGCAATTTTTCTTCAGTTGACTGAGGAAATATGGCTGTGTTGTTGCCATGGGAGCCTTGCTGAGTTTGCCCCATGATGGAGCAGCGTTAACCTGCTACAGTGTATTCCACTCATGGTCTTTCACAGTTTGCTCCCGGAGCTCTGACCACCAGGTACTCAAGAGTTCCTCTGCTTTAGCTGAGCCCTTCTGGGCCACCAGCCTTCACACTTCAGCTTCACTTGCAGCTGTCTGAGCAGATACCTTCCCACAGAACCCTACTGAGAATTGGCTTTAGAGTCTGCACAGCCCATTAGTGAAGTTTATAAAGCACTTTTAAGATGCTTCTGGATGAAGAGCTTTTCTAAACGTCACTCCAGAAGTTTATTTGTAGAGCTGAAGACCGCCTCTACTACAAATGCTGGGAGCCCACGATTTCCAAGCGCGATGTTTCTACCTGGGAGAAGTTCCTAGACCATGCAGAGGCGAGGTCTCAGATGCCCCAACCCCTCTGCATGACCAGGAAGGAAATCTGCTGCTTCACGACTTGGAGCAACATTCAGCGAGGAGGGAGAGTAGTGGAGGAAGGGCACCAAAGGCCTTTGGGGCATAAAGTAAAGCTGGAATTCATCCAGGCTCTGCTCAAAGGGGCTTTGTAAGGAAAAACAGAGCATTGCTCGGCTCTTAAAGCCCGGAGGCTAGCATCGGTCAGAGGGGAAAATGGGTTTAGTTGCCTCACCCTGGTCCCCGCTTGCGTATGTTGTTACGACAGGACAGGATGGATGATCTCTGCACAGAAAGGCAGGATGGAGACAGCCCATGGGGTGGCAGGAGAATGTCTGGGGACCCTGGGATATGTGCTCTAATGTGCCCATCCATTCTGGGCTGATGCCATGTCAAGTGCTCCTACAAATTACAGGCTCAAAACTGTGCACGAGGAGGAGGCATGCTGCCGGAATGGAAGATCACAGCAGTGGTGGAAAACTGTGTCTTCGCCAGCCCTTCCTGCCCCTCACCCTTACAACAGTGCTTTCCCTCATGGTGTTTCCCAGGGAGGAGGCATCTGCTAGTCTCGTGCTTGTTTTGGGCGCATCCCCAGTGAAGGCAGGAATGCCTGACACAGCAGAGCCACGTCCTCGCGAGCTGCCTCTCCGCGGCAGCTGTGGCTGTGACGGCGTGGGTGTCTCTCAGAGCAATGCGGCTGTTAAGATGCCTGCCATCCGTCGCAGGCCGTGGGTGGCACCACACGAGGGCTGCTCCACCCGTACAGCAGCTCGAGTGTGGCTCCTTCCTCTGCCAGCTTGAAACTGGCTCTGCAGTGAGAGCATTTTGGTGGTGTGCTAGGAATCGCCGCTTCCCCAAGGGCGTGTAAATCTGGGGATTCTCCTAACGGAAAAGCCTCTCTTTCATTCCCTGGGGTCAGCCCCTGCTGTTTTTACCTGGGACTGGCAGAGGCTAGGGGGACTTTGCTTTTGGCCAAAGGGAGGCCATGTGAGGAGCTGGAGGTTGGGGTGAGCTAAGGATGGGGTGTTGCAGGACGATTGTCTGTCCACCCTGGCTAGACACTGAGTCACCCATCCTTGCCTCCTAGCTTGGCGTTTCTGCAAGGAAACAGAGACCAGGCGGTGGCTGGAGGATGGCCCCATCCCTTGCACCCACCACCCTGCTTTCAGGCCCCATCTCAGGCCACTCCTCCTGAGGCTGACGAGTTCCAGTGAAGGCAACGGCGTGGAAATGATTTCATTCATTTCCCTTTGATTTTTTTTCCCCTCCCCATCTTCAAAGGCAGGAAGGGAAAATGTTGCACCACGTGCATGTGCCATTCAGCTGGCCGCGCGAGCTGGTGGGAGTGCAGCCCCAAGCCAAGGCGGGCTCGCATCGGCACAAGCACTCCTTGTCCCCCCGAGAATGGAGGTCTTGTTCCTGCCTAAAGGAGGGGGGAGGTAGGAAGGAAGTGAAGCAGAGCATCACTGCTTCACGGGCCTGTGTTTCACAATTTTATTTGCACATCAGGCGCAAAGCCCTAGAAGGAGAGCTTGCAATGAGGCTCGGCCCCCCCAGTCCCCCCCAAGCTTTGCCTTGCTGGTTCGGAGGCGGCCGCTCGTGGTGCCCTGATCATTAAATGAGGCCACGCTATTGCCCCGCGGGCACCAGGCTGATCCGAGCCAGCACTGTCATCTGAAGGCGGTGACAGGATGTGAGCTGGAAAGGAGTGAGCTGGGAGGAGGGACACGGCCCCGAAACCTGTGGGAGGAGAGGCTGGGAGAAGGTCTGGGGTGGGAGGTGACTGCACTGGCCAGGTCTGGCCACATGGGAAGGGGTAGCGATGCCAGGTATGGGAAAAAGCAGGGGAAAAGCTAGTGAAGGAGGAAAAAAAGGGGGAGGAAAGGTACAGAAAGATGAGATCACTGTGATAAAGAAGGTGGCAAGCAAGCATGGGTTTTGGCAGAGCTGAACAAAGTGATGCGGACATGGTTTTTGCTGGCGTGGTGACTCGTCACGGTTAAAGGTCTGATGTTAACTGAGATCTATCACGTGTGCAGCGTGGAAATGGAGCGAGGGTTGAGATTTACAGTGTCCCAAAGCTCCAGGGCATCCGACACGAGGGATCTAATTTAAGCCCATTAAATAGAAATTATCTTTCTCAGCAGTGTGTTACAGAAGTGCAGAGGGAGAGCCCAGCCTTTTGAGAGGATGGATTTCAGCTCAAAAAAAAAAAAAAAAAAAGGAAAGGAAAAAAGTGCCTCCTCAATCATAAGAGCCAGTTTGGCAATTGCAAGTAGTAATTAGTTTAATTCAAATACCTAGAGGGAAAAAAATAATTGCAAAACCTGCCCAGAAAGTTTGGTGGTTGTGGGATTGTTCCCATTGGCAAAGGGTCAGGTTAAGGTCCCACCCATCGCCGTGGTGTTCCCATGTGCAGGAGGAGCTCAGCAGCTCTTCCAGGGAGACTTCCTTCTCCGCGCACCATGACTACGCCCTCGGTTCGGGCTCATTGCACAAGTATTTTAAGCATTTTTGATAAAAGCGCAGCAGTCCCAGTGCAGCATTACACCAACACCTGGCTGCCCACCCTCCCTCTGAGCTGGGGTGGGGGGGTCAGTCCTCCATGGTCACCCACTGCTCTAAGCCATGCTAGATATCACACTGGTGTCCACATCTTGCAAGCAGGACAGCATCCTCCCCTTGCCTAGGTGTTGCTGGCATGGTGTGGTGATGGTTCAGTTCATGTCTTGGTGGAAAATTGATGCCAACAGCCCACTAATCACACTGGGGTTAAGAGAAATAATTTAAAACAACATTTCAGAGCAGAGCATAAGTTTCTTGCACAGCTTGCCCTCCCGCCCAGTGGTGTGGGCTAATAATTTCCTGGCTGGATGGGCATTGTCTGCTCCCCTGAGTGTGAGTGCCATCCCGCATGAGGACCGCATGGCCAAGAGCCCGGCGGGTGCAGGGGACCGTGGTTGCATCCTGTGAGATGTCCTGGCGGAAAAACCTGCCTTTGCCCAAGTGGAGGTGCTTCCCCTTCCCCTGGGCTCCTGTTAACCATGCAAATGTGGGAGCTGTTGGAAGGAGAACCGGCCGAGCCGGGTGAAAGGCTCCCATTTCCATCCAAATTGAAACATCCGCTCTGTTCGCAAGGGTGTGGGGGGGTAATCTCAAGGGGGTTCGGTCTCTAGCTGTGCTTTTAGCTATTTAGTCTTAAAGACATAGTTCAACCTAAGTTTCTTGCTCCTGATAAGCTCTCAAGAGCAGTATTATGCAAGAGAAGAAATGGTGATTGCTGCTTGGTGGGATGGGAGCCTCTCGGGTACCCACTGCTGCTAATCATGATATCAGAAGACGGCGTGCTTCGTTTTGGAAGGCGTCAATGTGCTCTTAGAAGCGACATCTCCGTCCCCAACCTGTGCTGTATTTGGCAGCCTGATTGAGTTCAGGAGCATCTTCTAGTGCCCAAAGCATCCTTGGACCCTGGCTAAGGTGGCAGTGAGCTTCGGCTTGCCTTTCAGGCAGCATTATGACCATCTGCATCACAGTGTCAAAGAGCTGAGCTGGCTCTGGTGGAAACTCGTCCCCATGCCTCCAGGAGGCCTTAGACTTAATGAACCCTAATTGGACTTCTATAAATGAATGCGAGAGATTATTTGAAGCAATTTCCTACCACTGCGGGGGGAAGGCCAGCAGGGACAAAGGGGCTCCCACACACCTCCTTCCCAAAACTCGCCCTCGCCCTGACGTGTGCCTGTCTCTGCCGTCTCTCCTAGGTACCATGCTGGGAATCTGCGCGTCGGTCCAGCCCCTGACACGGACGGTGGGCCCAACCATCGGCGGTGTGTTGTACAAACGATTCGGCGTCCACTCCTTCGGCTATTTGCAGCTAATTGTCAATATTGGGTTGTTTGTTTACCTCTTAAAGAGTAAAATCCCGCTGAGAGAGCAGAAAGCCCACTGATTCAGATGCACCAAAGCTGCCCCCTTACTCTTCCCATAGCAATAAAGAAGACAGTGGCATTGTGCTTTCTTTTTGAGGCCACAAATGTGGAATAAAGCACTTTCAACTGCTCCTTGTGTTTCTTCACCCTTGGCACAACAAAGACCTGACATCAAGGCCATCTGCCCCAGTGGGCAGACCAGCTTGCAATAGCAGGGGGCTGCATGCCCCGCAAGCTGCCTCTGCCACTGCAAACAGTCAGCAGCAGCTCCCGAGCCCCAGCTGCTCTAAGTCAGCATTCCTGCGTTGGATTCACGGAAACTGAGGGGATTAACAGCCAGCCCCTCTGCTCGGCTTGGGCTTTTTTTCTTCCCTCAATACTAACAAAGAAAATGGGGGTAGAATGCACCCACATTTGAGCAGCAGTGCGTTATCACTCTACTAACCATGCCTCTGGTGTTCTTGTGTTAGAGGGGATCCAGAGCTAAAGGCTTTCAGATGCTGTGGCCAGGTGTTTGCTATGTCCACTGTTAAAGCCTGGGAAGCCACGACGGTGCATGAGGCTGCTGGGCACAGCTGCCAGCAGGGCATGAGGAGGATGCCTGGCCCTGCTGTGGCCCTGACCCTCCTCCCAGGGTGACTTTTATTCCCTGTACTGAGCCTGTCTTGCTTTTACTACAGGCTGCTTGTAATTAAATAGCTTCCTCTACTATAAACTCTCCTACAAGAATTTCCTGATACTGGGGGAGGGGGGAAAATTATCCAAATGAAGTGATCAACTTTGGAGCATTAGTAGGGAATACTTCACTAGTGATTATTGAGCCTCACGAGATAAATCTTCAATAATTTTGTCCCCAATATATATATATATAAAAGAACTGCTGCTTGGTCTATGGGCTCTGTAGGAAAAGACCATCTTACTCCTTCCCAGGCAATTTAACTTGATCTAGGCACCACGTCACTGCAGGCAGATAAGAGGAGATGAGTTTGGCTTGCTGTGTTGCAAAGGTGAGCAATCCTCCAGAGCTCTGGCACTGCATTAGGCTGAAATCAATAATCCAGGTCACTGCCCCAGCCCAGCAGGAAGCTATGAGGCAGCAGGGGGAAGGCAAAGGGCATTAGTAGTAGGCAGAAGCACTTTATAGTTGCAGGGAGCTCTTGCGCCGTCTTTAGCTGCCATTACTCAATTACATGGGAAAATGCTTCCAAAAGAGCCTTTACTGAGCACGTGGAAGGCTTTTGTATTTCCACCGCTGGACAGCGCTGGCCCTCAACATGCTTTCCCTCCCTGTTCTCAGATACAGATGGGTTACCTCGAGTTCCTCCACCTCCCACTGCCCAGTCCAGGCCACCAAAATGGTGCTCACCCACTCCTTTCAAGCCACTGCCCACGCCACAGATACACATCCACAAAAGAAGTTACTGCACCACAGACTATAGTAATAAAAAGTGAACATTTCAAGTAATTTATTTGGAATGGACATATTAATGCAAAAGCAATATTAAGACGAATAACTGCCAAAAGACATTCATCAAAATAAATACAAATATAGATAGTACAAATAATTTAAATTGTGTTTAACACCACCAGTCAGTGTTGAATCTTCCTTGCGTCTCATAAATACAAGATAATCGTTTGCGAAGTCGTGCCACTCAACACACGTGGACGCCTGGCTAGAAGTCCTGTATGGAAGTCTTTGGTTTTTCTTTTTCAAAATGCATCTCAGGCAGAGCTTGGGGCTCTTTGCTCAGCAGTCTCAACAGGCTTGGAGAAAACCAAGCTGCTTCCAGCTATCTTCTTCGCTTTCCTTCATTGGTACCCTGTCCCATTTCAGTCCAAGACACTTGCTCTGGTATATCATCCAGCGGCATGCTCTAAGGGCAGCGAGAGAAAGCAGGTTAGTGAAACGCACCGGGTGGTGGAAATAGAAAAATAAAGAGCTCCCAAGTGGGAGGCAGCGTCCAGCCCTCATCGCATGCTTGGGGGTTTCCATAGGGAATTCTGCGTGAAAGCATCGTCGAGTGCCATTTCTGCCCCGGCAGTCCCTCGCCGCCCGCACCCACCCGAAATACCCGGCCTGGGGGGACCCGGCGATGCGGGCGACCCCTTGGCAGCCGGACGGAGCACAGGGGGCTCGGGCTCACCTGGGGCCGTGCCGGGCTGTGCCAGGCGGCGGGCGGGGGGCTCAGGGCGCCCGGGCCAGCCGCCGCTCCTGGGTGCCCGCCGCCTGCTCCATCTCCTGGCGGCTCTTGAAGTCCTGGATGGCCCGCTTGTTCTGGAAGTCGATGAGGGCCATGGTAATGGAGGCGTTCCAGCAGCTCTGGTCCGGGCACCGAAAGTCAATCTCCTTGCGGTCCTTGGTGACGATGGTGAAGTAGATGTACTTGCCCGTGCGCTCCACGCAGTCCACCTTGAGGATGGAGCCGAAGCCCAGCTCCTTGCCCTTGGCCCGCTTGTGCCCGTCGGGGAAGAGGCTGAGGCTGTCCTTGGTGAGCACCACCAGCTTCTTCTTCCACAGCTGAAAAAGGCTGTCGCTGCGCTTCTCCAGCTCGCCCTCGCGGATCACCTCGGCTTGCATCTTCATCCTTTCCCCTTGCTTTTCTCCTTCTTCCCTCCCTCCCTTCCTCCGCGGCGGCTGCGGCTCCTCCAGCTGCGGCTCCGGCTGGGGCTGTGGCGACGATGAGCGATCCGTGCCGCTCAGGACCGATTTATTGCAATGAATCAGCGCCGGCCGCCTTCCGGTGCCTCCCCCGGGGAGCCCGGCCCGCCGCCCCCTCGCCGCTCCGCCTCCCGCCCGCCCCCCGGGGCCGCGCTGCTGCGAAGGGGGAGCCTTGCGGAGACCCCACCACGCGTGGGTGCCCACCCCGGCTCAGCCGAGCCCCCAGTCCCTTGTTTTTTGCATCGTCCTCTGCAATCGCCGCCTTCGCCCCTTCATTTCACCCGCCCCCCCACTATGCTAAACCCACCCCCCCACACACTCGGGATGGCTGCGTGGTTTGCCAGCCCCCAGCCCCACGGGGCAGGGAGTGAAGCTGGGGATTTAGGAGACGATCAGCCGGCAGCAGAAGCAAGCCCACCGTCCCTTCCCCTAGCACCCCACGAGTTTTTGCCACCCTCTTTACACCCCACACTGCTTCGCCCAAGCCAGCGTTGCAGCAAGCAGCAGCCTGGGTGGCTCACTTCCGTGGGGTTTGTGGCTGCCTTCTGCAAGGGAAAGGGTCTAGGGTGGCATTTTCCAGACAAATGCCACTCCAGCCTGTAAAACAGCAAAGTTCCTGCACAAAAGACCCCATAAAGAGCAAGGGATCTCAGCTAGGTAGGAGCAGAGCTGGATCCTAAGCTGAAATTTTATTATTATTTTAAGTAGGGCTCCCAAACTCACCGGGGAGGGGTCTTTGAGCGGAGGAAATGGGACACCACTTCAAACAGAGACGAAACAGAAAAGGCAGCAAGCCGGGAGCGTACAAGGAACATCTGAAGGAAGGCTCCCAGTTTGGAAAGCTACAGGATGTGGCATGTTTGCGCACACCTTGCTTCAAAAGGTCCAGAAAAATTAAAAAAAAAATAAAATTAAAATTAAAAAATTTGCTTTTAAATGAAGCTCACATCTGTGGTGCGGGGTCAGCAGCCCACTTTGGTGTTCGTCTTCCTGCTTTGGCTAGAACCTAAGTGATCTTCTGCACTCATCCATCACATCAAAAAATCAGAGCCTTAGCTGTCACAGCCTCCAGCTTGTCTGAGCACTGACCAACTCAGAACACTGCCAGAAAAAAAAAATAAAAAAAAAGGGAAAAAAATTGCTCACGGTGTAGAGAAAGGTTCTTGCAGCACTGGGACCCTGGTTTCCAATTTATGGCCACTATAAGAACTCTCCCCTTTTTATTAGCATGGGCTTGCTAAGTGGATAACCACATAAAAGGAAAGCCCAGTGCATTAAAATACCTTAATTCTATGTCTTTGGCATTGTGACCATGCAAAAACTGCATAAAGCAGGTTTTAACGCTTGTTTGCCCTTACCAAGGCAGAGAGCAAAGCAAAGGTGACTCCAACTGACCCCAAACCAGGCAGCAAAATACAATCACAGAAGATTTCCTATGGGAGCATGTGTGAGGGAAGAACTGAGAGCTTCAGACAGCTCAGAGCATCCTGGCCTGGGAAAAAAAGCTCCCACAGCTTGCACTGAAGCAGCACAGCCCCAGCCCTAGCGTGTGCTGCAGTGGCTGGTCTTTGTGTAGGAAAAAGCAAAAAGCCTATTGCTTTGCTTGGGAGAAAGAAAAGAAATGTGCATATTGACTCCTTTTAAAATAATACAGGTTAATAAATTAAGTGAGGAGCTCACAGGGAGTTTACAGTGGAGTGCTCACTTCATCTTCAGTGCCTGGGGAGAGAGTAAGAAATACAAGGGAAGCGTGATCTTCCCAAGTGTCACGGAGCAGCTTGTGTACATGTGGGTCTCCCTACTCTTAGAATAAAATAAAAATAAATAAAAATAAATAAAAACAAATAAAATAAATAAAAACAAATAAAAATAAATAAAAATAAATCAGTGGGCAGTGCTAAGCACTGGGGAGGTGGTGGGGGATGCAGCAAGGCAGGCAGCATGGGCAGCTCCAGGGCAGTGCATCAGCGTTCACATGCCGGAGCCTATTTCTGCGTGCCCATCTCCCACTTTCAGCATTCAGCTACCACCCTTTGCATCACCCTAAAGCAACTTCTGTTCTGGTAAGAACATTTTCAAAGCCAACATGGCACAGAGGTATGGCTTCAGCCCTCTCCCAAGTGACGGGAGGTTTGCTGGCCCTGCCATCGCGTGTGTTTCTTAATTCAGTGCATGCTCCAGACCATGGATTTTGCTCATTGTTTCAGACTTTGGGGTTTTATGTGCCCCCCCACTGGCCTGTGTGCCCATTGGCCTGATGGCTCCCTCTGTGTTCAAGGCATGGGGCTCATGCTGAGGAAAAATGAAAAAAAAAAAAGGGGGGGGGGGGCTTAATGATTTATCACCTCTGCAGCTCTCCCCACGCACCCTTTTATGGGGTCTTGAGTGGGTTGTAGCGATGTACCCAGCCTGCCCAGGTCAGGATCTGCCCTCAAACACATCAGCCCTTACTCATGCTCTGCAGGGTATCAGCATTTCCACTGCTGTCATGCTGTCATTCTTGTTGCCACTTAACTGTAGTCCCAGAGATGTGCACATCCCTGGCCTAGCGAGGGACCACCAATTCAGCCGGCGTTACATCTCAGCAGCAGAAGGAAGTGGAGAAACGAGGCCATATGACTTTTTTTTTTTAATTATAATGATTTCCTTTTATTTAAACATGACATCTGTAGGGGGAAAAGAGCCTGTTTACAGGCTTGAGTTTGTAATCCTGCCAGCTGAAGTCAATTAGTAATGGAGAAGCATATGCTCTCACATCATAAACTGCTGCCCTCCAAGTTTTATTATTTCTAGGAGCGTAGCTCTATCCACAGGCTCCTATAGCTTAGTGAGCACCAGGTCCCCTGATAACTTGCATTAAAAAATAAAAAATAAGCTGCAAACTGGGGGTCTGGGTTACTACTGCAGAACAGTTGTGAGGAGCAGCATTTCTTCATGCTTTTCACATTTTTTTCATTTGCTCATTTTTTCACATGTTCATATTCCTTACCATATATATATATATACGTTCAATGAGAACATTCCACAAGATACCCATGAAGGTCTTGCTTACAGTTTCTTATCATCCTCTCCCTTCACAAACCTGGGACCACCAGCCACCCCAGCCCACCCCGGCGAAGTGCTGGGCACTGCTCCCTCTGTGGGGAGGACCCTGGAGGGGTCTCAGCGAGGCAGATGGAGGCCACCAAGGCTGCTTGTTTAATGATTGCAACAAACGAAACACAGCAGGGCTGGAGCTTTTCAGCTGGTTTGGGGGCTAATTTAAACAAGGGCGGTAGAGGAAGCATCTTTGCTCAATCTGTGAGAAGAATTTATCATGCTGTACGCAAGCCATGTATTAATCAGCAATATCACGTAGCCCCCGTTGCTCAATTTACTAATATTTATCTGACTAAGACTCTTTTTTCCTAAGCAGCTTGAAAATGTTTCGTCCAACTGACTCAGTGCGTTACCACTGCATGTTGTAAACTGCCATGAAACAATCATGAGGGGCTGGGGAAAAAAAAAAAACAAACAAAAAAACCCAGTCATTTCCAGTAATCTGGTCCTTCACTGGGCTCCCAGGGATGCAGCCAAATAAGGGTGCTCCAAGTCCAACTTACATAGGCACTGCGGGTCAGGGTAGTGGTTAAAAATGTGTGTGTTTGTGTTTATTTCTCCCCAGCAGTCATCTTCCTGGACGTGACCCTATGTGGAGCACGTTCTCAGCTCCTGGACATCACGTAGGTGTTTAGTCTGGTTACAAAGGCAAAAAAAAGTCCCCCAAAGAGCCTTACGTTCTCCAGTCTCTTGAGCATTGGTCATGTTGTTTGGGTCCCACCACCTAAGAGATGTATCTATGAGTCTCATCTCAAGCCCATGTGGGACCTGGATTAGGCCTGGTCTCCAGATCACAACTACCTTGAGATGTTAACCTGCATTTTGGGGGAGGACCCAGCCCCATGGACTGGCTGCCGGGGATGAGTTGTGACTCAGTACTTCCCAGTAAATGAGGATTTTGGCTGAGGGCGTGGGAACACCAGTGGCTTTCCAAGTGTTGACCTGAAATACACGGTATTTACTGGCCCCTCGGAGTGCCACGGATATTTGCTCATGTCTAATGAGCTCAGGAGATGGTTTAGGCTACAGCTCATGATTTTAAAATGATGTGATATTCCCAAACCCCATCCTGGCAATATAAATATTTGGGAGATCTATATTTTGCAGCAACAGTGATAAATGTCTGAGATCTCGGCCCTGATTGATGCTGACATGCTCATAGCATATTAAGTCTACAGCAGTTACAAATCATGGCATTCGGGTTGAAATGGCCCGTTGTGCTTGCATCTAGTCTTTTATTACCCTGTGCTACAACACTAGCATTTACTGGAGATTACGAAGAGACGGGCCTCATAGTAGTAAGAAGGCAAATTGAAGGTCACTGCTACCGGCAGCCTGCCCTTTCTACTTTCAGTGATAAGAAAAGTGCCTTTGAACCATCTCTTCCCTTTTTTATCTACCTGTAGAGATGCTTCTTGTAGGAAATCCCCCTGGGAAGAGCTTCAGCTCTGATATTTTCTCTGGTGTTTCTCACTCTGCCTCTTGTCACACACAGTGCTACGTCCCAGCCCTTTTACTGGGTGACGCTGGTGCTCCTGCTGCGGGCTCTGCCCGCAGGCTCCAGCTGTGGGCATCAGCCCTCCTGAGGCCGTCACCTGGCCATGGTTTGGGAGGAGAGGTGCTGGGGCTGACAGAGCAGCACATAGGTGCGTCCTCAGATGCATGTGTGTGAGCAGGGAGGTGAAGGACATCCCCCACATTCGCTGTTGCATGAGTTGTTGCATTGACTATCAGGAGTTTATTCTCTGGTGTAGTGACAATTGTGAAAGTGCCAAACCCTTTGGCCAAGCAAAGCCACTTGGAAATGGCCCTGAGTGTGTCCCACTTCCCCACGGTGTCCCTGTTGTGTCACCCGCAGACCCCCTCCACCATGCTGAAGTTATACAGGCATGACAAACATCATCGCAGCCCAGAAAACCCCATGATGGAGATGAGGACAGAGTGAGACGTGCTCCTGGAGGCACTTCCAACAGGTCCAGTGCTGACGAATGTGTACAAGCGGGATGTCCCCACCACCCCCCCCCGTCACATCCGAGCACAGCGCGTGCTCCAGGTCCCCCCCCCAGCTGTTCTGCCTGTGAATGAACGAGCTCCGTGCTTGGCGCATCCTCCCAGACATGCTTTTTGCTTTTCTCCATTTTTTTTGTTTTGTTTTGTTTTTGAACCAACAGTGAATAAACTTTAAGAGTAAACACTGAAATGCATCACAAGCTCGCCAAACCAAAACATCGGCAAGCCCGGGGCAGGGGGGACGATGATGAGGTCACTTTACTGTCAAGATTTAGGCCATTTCCCGTCTCCAGCCAGGCTGGGGAGTGATCACAAACAAAACCCTCAAGCACATCGTTCCCAGCAGAGGCCAGGGGAGTGGGGGATGGGAGAGCTAACGTTCACCACCATGACCTTCACCTGCTGCCTCTTCCCTACTGCTCCTCCTGGACCCAGGCCCATGGCCAGCACTTCGCCAGTGTGGCCTGTGGTGGCTGAGGATGCTGTGGTGAACCTCATATGGTGAAGTGTAGTCCCTCTCTCTACATATATATTTATATTTATATATATATATATATATGCACTTTATATGTGTTTTCTATGCATCAGCCTCAGGAGCTTCAAGGAAACCCAAAAACCATGGGAGAAAAAGGAGAAGGGGCATCAGCAATGTGCATTTCTCCAGTTTTGTTTGACTTTCCCAAAGCTCACCTGCTGCTGATTTATGTCCCTGCTCCAGACACCAGTGGGGTGGGAATGGGGTGGGTTCAACAGCCCCGAGCAGCAGCAGTTGGTGTGCATAAGCCCCAGGTGCTACCCAGTTTGCACCCATCGTTTGCCTTCGGCGTCATAAGAGGGGGAGAACGGCAGCCGCCCATCACTCCAGTTAACCGTTCCTAATGGGGCCACCTCATAAAAGCTGGACTTGCTTTTCCTTCCCATCGGTTACTCAGATCCTCTCATGTTTGAATGCCCGGCCCCACCTTGGCAAATATTTGAAGGAGGTAGCTCAGGGCATGTCACAGCCCTGAGTCCCGGGGACGTCCTGATGTAACTCGTACTGGGCTCGGGGCTGGGGCTGGAGAAAGTAAGCGATGAGCTTCGGGATGACGTTGTGCTCCTCCTCACAGTCCCCGTGCCACCCAGCTGAGTCACGAGGTGGGAAAGGGAAAATGTAACTCATAAAATGTTGAGGAACAGTGGTTTTGTTTTTTTCTCTCATCTTTGGTGGCAAAGAGAAGCGAGCTGGCAGAAACGTCTGTGTGTTTTGTGCTGACTTTTGGAGCCAAGCACAAGCCCAGTGACCTGGGTAGCATGGGGCAGGGAGCCTTGTCTGGGCTTTGCTTGCCAGGGAAGAACTGAAAATAAGCAGCCAGGGCAGGCAGCAGCTGTGCTGGTGGCAGAGTCTGGCCCTGGCCATCTGCCACCTCTCAGTCTGGTCAAAGTTCCTGTGGGGTAGGGACCGCAGCCCCAGTGGGATGGGCAGGGAGGGGATCCATCACCTGGCCCCGAAGCAAGTGAGCTTTAAACACAGAAACTGTGCAATATCCTAGAAATCCCTCAGTGCTGCACAGTCCAACGCACTGGGCCAAATGTCGTAAAAGCTTAGCTATTAATCCCAAATTAGCAGCTTCTTTTAGAAGAGATTTCCTTTAGGGCAGCACACGTAGGGTAGAACTGAGCTGGCATTACTGCCCTGCGGTGGGTTCAGTCCCAGCTTTTCGGGAGATGCTGTAACCAGAGGGGTTCCTACGGCAAGGATAAAATGCTGCTAATACCTCATTTATAATAATCAATAATTAATAGAATTATTATGCTTATTAATTATGTCATTAATATACCACTCTTAAATTATTGTTGTTGTTATTATTATTGAATGTTGCAACTATTGAGAATTTTTTCAGGTCAGAGAGCAAGGCCAAACACTCCGGTCCCACTGGCTGGCCAGCCTTCGGAGCGGGGAAAAAAAACCTCCGGATGGAGCAAAAGGAGTTAAGGCTCTTGGCAGGCGGCAGGGATGACTCAGGCATTCTTTCAGCCTTAGTGGGGCAGGAGTCAAAGTCACAGAACTGGACGGATTTCCCATAATTGGACAACCTTCGCCAGAAATGAACACTCAGGCTTGCATCAGCAGTGGCGAAGGCTGCGGCAGGGGTGCGGGTGGGACACAGGGCTAAAAAGTGATGGCTTTCCATGCGAGTACCTGCATGGGCAGGACAAGGTGGTTTGGGCAGGGACTGAGCCTGGGCACACCTCCATGACCATGTGTGCTGGCTTATCCTGCTTTGAGATGGCCAAAAAGGAGTAAATGGACAGTGAGAGCAAACCATCCCTGTGTCAGACATAATGCCAAATGAGGTTGGCGGTTCTGACACTAAACCCAGCCGGCCCAGGGTAGGACGTTTCATGGCCAAGGCCTCATAAGATGCTCAAGAGCGAAGCTATGTGAAAGTAGGAGGAGAAAGGTCTCACTTCAATGTGCCCATCTCCTTCCATCTTCTCCCCCACCCATGATGGATGGAGGGCCCATTGGTTGCCCCGCCGCTGCCAGGATAACTCATCCCCTAATTCCGGCCTTCTCTCCTGGCCGGGCGTTGTCTGCTACCTGTGACAATGTCCAAAGGCGCTCTGTGGAGCTTCACCACCCAAGGCTTGTCTAACCAGCCTATCAATCAGCGCCATTCAGCTCATGGCACCACCAGGAATCATCATCAAGGTCTGTGCTCGGTCAGTGATGAGGGAGAGCAGCAGTCACCCTGTGGTCACACCACCCTGGGACCTGGGCTTTTCGGGTCTGGCCGCCCAATGAGCACATTTCTTTGCAGTGTAACAAACCCACGGCCTGGCCTTGCCTTCTTGCACAGCCCAGAGCTGATAAGGGAGGGAGCGTGCCCCTTATCTGTGGTGACTCACAGCCGCACTTCCCCTCCGCTTGCACTTCAAAGGCTGGCTGCCTCCTGGATGGGAAAACTGCTAAGTGTTGACCAAGGCCAGGAGGAGCTCAGCCACACCTGCTCTCAGAAATCCCCTTTTCTCAGGGACCACAGCCTCCGCTCAGCCTCTTATCGCCCACCACCACTCAGAGCCTCGATCCCCTGCAGGACATTTTGCCTCAGCCCTGCTCATAAGTGAGTGGTGATTACTTTGGTATGATTATTCTGGAAAAATGAATCCGCTCATATTGATACCTGCTGCGGTCCCACAGGGCATTGTGTTGCCATGGAGGAGAAACAGCCTCCCACAGGCAGTGTGTGCCCTGTGAGTCACTGCGGCCACACCGTGATGGGAGGGGGGCTGTTGCAGCCCAAGAAAAATGTCCCTGATCTAACAACATCTTCATCCACAACATTATTTCCAGGGCAGAGACTGCTTCCAGGACACGTCCTCTCCCAGAAGTCATGTATTTTTATATACATGCTCAGAGGGCAGCACCATGGGAGCCCAGGACTGGGTCACCAGCATGGTAGCCACACGTGCTGAGAACATCAGGCACCCCATGGTGACGGAGGTGCCCATTTCTCTGGGCGATGCCCAGCAGATCGATGGGCTGTAGGGCACAGGGAAAACCTGTGATCCAGCCATAGCTGTAGAAGATGCTGGAGAAGACCTCAGGTTGCACACAAGAGGCTGCAATCGACAAACGCTGTGGGCACTGAGGCGGGGGAAGCTTTTCTGGAGAGGTGGTGGCAGGCGGAGAGGAAAGCAGGGGAGGTTTTATCCGCCCCAGCCTTCCAAGGGTGGAGGCTGCTGGCTTGGTGTTGGCTGCTGGAGCCAGCCCAGCTCTCACATGTTGCTTCCATTCAGGCTTTCTTTGAAAAAAAAAAAAAAAAAAAAAAAAAAGCAGGTTTCACTTCTCCTCGGTCAGAGGAAAGCAGCTCACTCGCCCATCTGGCACGCGGCTGGGGCGGCCGATCAGCAGAACTGGCGTGACTCAGCCCTCCCACGCACAGCCTGCGATACGGCCCCGGATATATTTGCCGAGCAGGTGAATCAATCATTGCACAGAAAGACCTTGGACCTTGCTTCCTTTCCTTCCCCTTTTTTTTTTTTTTTTTACACGTGACTGTCCCTGGCTCCCTCTTTGGGGCTGGTGCGAGCCAGCCCAGCGAGCCACCTCCTCTCCGCTCCGTGCCTGCGCTATCGGCACTGGGGAGATGGCTCCCACCTTTATATCAGTGCCAGTTGGTGCCTGGGGGCCCCAATGAGCTCAGCACCCTGCAGCATGTGGGCACACACCCCTGGGAGCTGCCAGCCTGGGAATAAAATAAAATAAATAAAATAATATATATAAATAATAAATTAAAAAATAAAATAAATACAAATATTTTGGAGCTCTTAATGGTGGGCCTGCTATGCTCTCAGGCCCCCACCTCCCCACCAGGAGCCCCCCCATGTTTCATCCAGGAGATGTTTCTGGGTTGTGCTGTGTGTGTGGAGGGCTTGCTTTGCCTTCAGAGGGTTTTTCGGTTCTGATTTTTTTTTTTTTCCCAAAGCTCTTCTCTGCCCCTTTGATGTGCTGCTTCCAACACCACAGAAGCCATTTGCAGCTTGCCTGGGGGTGCCGGAGCTGGATCTGAGAGCCCCAGCAGCATGGCCAGGGGGCAGACAGCTTCTATCTGCTCCTGCCAGCCCCCCCAAGCCCTCCGGATGCTCACGCCAAAGGGCTGGGTTTGACTCCCCCCCCCCCCCCTCCAAATGTCCCACCACACACCCTGGCATCACCATGGGGCCACACTCACAGGGGGCCAGTCCCCCCTCTCCCCGCCCCACTGCCCCCTTTAATTAAAAATTGAAATCACGTAATTGCCTCTTCATTAAAGCCAATTAAAGCCCGGCTGACGAGGGAGGTAGGCGGCACATTTTGCAACTCGCCGCGGAGATGAGAGAGCGTGCAGCGCAATTACGGCGTCTGTTTGCTTTGCCTCCATCCGACGGCCTCATCAGGGCTCACTTTGAAAGCAGGCTCTGGGTTGGGAAGGTGCTGGCAAACCCCCGTGCACTGGTCAGGCCGGCTGGTGGGAAAAGGAGCCTGGGCGGTCTCCTCCTCCTCCTCTTCCTCCTCCCCATCCTCCTCCTCCTGCCCCAGCAGCTCCCTGCACTGCATGAGGAGGAGGGATGTGGGTGGATGGAGAGCAAGGCTTTGGGGCAGCATTGTCAACATTGCCCGCATTGGGCTACTGCCATCCCAGCCACATCCTCATCCTCAAGCAGTGAGCACCACTTCTAATTAACACTTGGCCTCGCTAATAGGGAGGTGGGAGAGGAGAGTGCTGCCCACCACCAGCACCTGGGGGGTGCCGCCTGCACCTCTGCCTTTTGCTCTCCATACCTAGGCTCTAAAGCTACTGCCAGCTCCTGGGGGAGGCCAGGAGAGCCCAGGCAGGCTCAGTGCCCATGCTGCTCGGTTATGAAAACTGTGCTCACCCTGTGCTGGTGACCCCTGTGTAGGGGCCTTCTCCGGGCCTCACAAGAGGACGCAACGCATTGCCCCCAGCATGGCCCGGGGCGGTGGGAGGGAGGGCTCCGTCACCTGTTTTCCTCAGGCAGGAGCTCCCGATAACAGCCCAGCCGCCTCCACAACCACAAGACTTTCCAGCCTGGTGAGCTCTACCAAGCCGGCAGCTGCAGACAAATGCACCCGAAACCCTGTGCTGCTGCTGCCGGAGAGCCCAGCTCTGTGATTTCCCCTCTTAATGCCAGCTGCAAAACGCCTGGGCAAGCAATCCTTGCTAGCACTTCATTGCACACACTGCGCTTGCCTGTATTTTGACCTGAACGGCACTTATTAACCTCTTTTTTTTTTTTTTTTTTTGGTTATAATAATAGTCCAGAGACCTTTGTAGGCAATCTTTCTTCAAAGATCTCTTTTTTTTTGATCTTTTCATAGGCTAAGCAACAATTCATCCTATATAAATCTGGGATTGAAAGGACATAATTTGTTGTTCCCTGCTTTTTTTGAAGCGGTAAGAGATGAAACAGCTCAGCGGAATGTCAGCACTGGTTATATCTTAATTGGTTTTTCTCTGCATCAAAATGCCTTGAACTATTCACTTGTGTGCAGCAGCACTACATGACCTTTAGAGCGAGTGCTCTGACTCTCCAAACAAGTTATAGCCCATCTCCCACCTTAGGTGTTTTCATTGTCAGTGGCTCTGACACTAATTTTGTACCCATCCCTCTTCTTTCTGTCCAGGCAAATCAAAGACTTCCAAAAGAGCCTTAAGCCAGGAGTGTAGAAAGGAAAAAGGAAGACTGCATAATTGGGTGAAATTAAAAAGAAAAAAAGGGAGTGGGGGGAGAACATTTCGCAGCCTTTCCCTCAACCTACGCACCGGTTTTCCCCAGTGAAGAGGCTGCACGTGGCCAGCTCATGCATCTGCTCCCCGACCCCAGAAACACTGTTCCTGCCTGCAAGTGTGAACTTCCCCCTGTTGGCCAAACAGACATTAATGCTAAAACACAGCAGAAAGTCCTTCCTTTCCCCTAAAAGGTGGGAGAGTGTGGACTCAACAACTGCAGGGGTTCATTTGCTTTGTAAAACCATCACGTTATCAGCTCGCAAGGAATAGAAAGACCAATGGCCCTTTTCATCAGCAGCATCATGTTATGCTGTTCGGTTCCTGCCCCAAGCAGGGGCAAGTTAGTATCACATATATCTATGTCTATATGTAGAGAGATTTTCCTTTGGGCCATATTGCATAATGAGCAAATTCCTTTCCAATGTGCTTCCCTTCAGCCCTCTCCTTAAGCTGGGCCGGGTCCGGTATCGGTGATGCTAACTTGCAAGAGCTGGGGGCAGGAAGAGAGGAAGGGACAAGCCAGTGAGAGAGCACAGCATTGCTGCAGACAGCTTATTTTGGAAAGGAAAATTTGCTAATAGGGTTTTGTTAGTTGTTGGTTTGTTTTTTTTTTTTTTTTTCAGCCCAGGACTGTTAGCAGGAAGGTTGGTATGAGCTCTGGCAACCAGAGCACGCTCTCGCTGGGTTTTATTCACCTGGTTTGGCATCCCCACAAGGCGTCCGGATTCCCACGGTAAAAACCGGAGGTTAATGAAGCTTGTGCAAGAGGCGAGCGCTGCTGGGTGGAGCACACGCTCGCTTGTGTAATGGCGAGATGAACGAGCAGAAAGGAGAGCCGGTCTGGAAACAAAGCTGGCACTGGGCGAACAGCTCAGCCTTCATTCACAGAATGCTTCATTAACAGCACAGAGTGACTTCGCTAGTTATTTTCCCTTCCTTTAAATGCTTGTCAAACCTGAGTGATATACAGCACTTATTGTCCCTGGCCTACGAGAGGCTGGAGGTATTTAGGACAGCAGTGTGAGCGCATGGAAAAAGCCCTGCCTGCTGTTAGCGGTATGGCCACCACCTGCCTGGGGAAGGTGGTGCTCCTGCACACAGGTCACAGTATGGTGACAGAGCTGGACACGAAATCAGCTCCTCCCAGGAAGGGGCAGACAGTGAAGAAGCATGAATGCAGCGCTTTTATTTATTTATTATTTATTTATTTATTACATATTACAGAAAGCTTGCTGGGAGATGCTTTGCAAGAGGCAATCTCCATGGTCTCCAAAAGCTGACCGCAGCCTCTTGGTGGCCATTAGGACCCACAGGACCGGGTGAAGTTTAGCAACTCCAAGACTCTGGGGAACTTAATACATGGGAGAAGCCAGCCTCCCCTCTAGCCTGCCTAATCCACGGCTTGTGCCTATGGGCTCAGCTAGAAAGGCTGCTTGTTTTCTAGCTGAGCTGTAATTATTTCCAAAAGGGATCAGGCTAAGATGCTTCAGAAAAAAGTGCAAATCTCAAGCACGAGTTCATAAGGTTATGTGCTAACTCAGTGTAACTTCAGGCAGCCAGAGCATGTCTTACATCTCAAGCTTGCCTTCTGAATCACCAGATTCGCAAGGAACAAGCAATTTCCTTGTGCCGTAACCAGTCTGACCTCTTCTTACGCGCTCTTCTCTGGCTCAGGCCTCCTCAGGACTTGGCTGTGCTGAACTGGCTTCCTTCAGGAGACCTTGCTGGCTTGAGGAACTGCCGTCAAGGCAGCATTTCCCCGAGAATGAATTTATTAAGCCTCCTTTATTTTAAAACAGGCAAAGCTTGTTTCAGAAGGAGAGTGGAAACTTGCAAAGCCTATTTTAACTCTTCCAGCTGCCTCAAATCCTAACCAGGTGGTAGCCAAACCCAGACAGCTGAACTCATTGACAGTGCCCACAGACATCCCAAACACCTCCCACGGGGGTCCCAGGGAGCCCCAAGTCCTGTGCCAAAGGCAGCCGACAACCCACAGCCCCCCCACTGTCAGCTGTGGGGCCCTCAAGGCCTTCTTCCTAAAGAACTGAGGCGCCGTTATCGCACTGCTTCCCAAATGGATCTCACTTGGCCTGCTTCCATCTGCTTCAACCTGCAGACCCAGAAATGGAGCCTTTTTTTTTTTTTTTTTTCCTCACCCTCAGGTCAGAAGCCAGTGAAATGAAGACTACGCCAAACCGGTGTGGTCTCACAGACAGAACCTAAGTTCCCTTTATGGAGTTGCTGTGAAGGTAATCAGGCATATATCGATGTAGACTCTTTTTTTTTTTTTTTTGGTATCAAACTCACCATTTTTAAAACTTCCCTCTAAAGAGGGAATTTTGCAATTCATTTGACTTGAGGCAGTCTTTAGAAAACACCAGGACTGAGCCTTTTTTCCTTTTCTGCTGTAGTTTATGACTATAAATAACCATCTGAAGCCAAAGGAGATTTTACGAAGCTGCTCATCTTTGCCATTATCAGCTAGATCTGTAATGGCAAGGGCAAGTCTAGGTTTTGACAAGATCTGCGCTCTATTAGACTGTGTTGCCTGGCATTAACTCTACTTTAACAAAGCCCAGCTCAGCTTTCCCACTTCTTTCCTGAGGATGAACATCTTGCTCGTCAGCTTCATTACCCACTCAGCTCATTTGCTCCTCCTGAATGCTGGCACATTCACTCTCAATGTTCTGGAATTTCCCGTTTTCTTGAAATTAAAGTTCGCCTTTAAGGATTCATGCGCATAAATTACTTCAGTGTGCTAATGTGCAGATGTTTATCTCCAGGTAGTAGCACTCCTATTTAACCATGTGGTGGAAAGTATTTCTTTATGACAGTGGAAGCATATCATTCACTTTCTTTTGATATAAAAGACTGGTCAAATATCTCTACCTGATGTGCCTAGCATCACCAGCACTGTTATCAGCCAGTTAGCATGCAGGCAAACTCTGGTTATTCCCACCCTCGTCAGCCATACATCTACACCAGCAAAAGTGCACACTGTAAATTTTCTCTTCTACATCCCCTAAACTACTGTCGCTAGGACAAATTTTTAGGACCAATCTTGCCTGTGACTATTGCATGCACATCCCCTACCCTAACTCCTCCCGGAGTCTGTTAATCACCACAGTTCAGTGACTGGCTGCATTTTTTTCCCCCCTTCAGTACCCAAAATCTATCCACATCCCCTTCCTCTTCCCCTCACCCCTGCATTAATTGAGCATTAGGAAGTGTACTTTCTGACTACAAGGTATGGATGTATGAATATCTCAATATAAGGGCATATTCACATCCCCAGCATGTTCTCTATGACTGAAGGAGGTAACTGCAGGGAATCTTTAGTGATGTTGGTGCCCCCAAACCCCACATGACAATCCAGATGCTTAGAAGTTGAGGAACTTTGCTTGCAAATTAACCTAGTTTGTTCTGAATTATATCGAAAAACTCTTTAATGCAGTTTTCACAAGGGCTACTTTTCTTCAGCTCTTGACAAAGGAAGCTATCCCTATGCTCATTCAAGAGCTGTATTATGTATTAAGAGGTGGCATGCCCCTCATTGCAGACTTCAGAGTCAACTACAGAATGTCAAAGGGATTTTCATTTAACCTAGGAAGCATTACGGACCAGACAGGCACCAACATTCATGTTTCACAACTTTAATAGAATATTCTATCTATTCTGTACAAATTGAAAACACTGTATTAAGTTACAAATGTGTAAGGTAAGGCTGGAGCACTCTACATGCCTGGTCACAGTGTTGATACAGCTGCTATTCAACTGCTGCCAGTGGTTGGCAATGGATGCTGAAACTAGAAACATGTACCTGAAGTGCCGCACAACAACAAAAGGTAGTTTTGAAGACTTCAGAGCTTTAAGAAAACAAATTGTGGAATGGAATAATTTCAGTGTTGCAAGTAAGACACCAAAACTTCAGATTTATTGAACTGAATTTTGTTAAATTTCCGTGTTCATAGTGAAAGGTCCTTCCATGCTGGACACTAAGCAATAAGACTACTGGAAATTTTCTGGTTCTTTGGCTGCAACCCACTTCCATTGACAGCAAGTTTGGCCTTTACATTTTGATCTTCATCCAGAAGAGTTGTCATTTTGATAAGAGTTCGTTTCTTCTGTCTAGACTACTACATTGAGACCAATTCAAATCATTTGTTGTACAAGTACCCATATTTTATGCAAAACAGGAAGAATATTTTCAAGTATATTAAAAACTATTAAAAAGCACTAATTCTGTCAAAGTACTTACAAACATGAATAAATAAATAGTAAGATGAACAACTAAGTCTCAAATATGACACCCCCTTCAATGAAGTAAAATTACTTCAATTGGTTTTACTGAGATAATAAATATGACATTTAAAGCTGCTCAAGCACTAGTTCAATTTGTAGGTTGCAAGAAACATTAAAAAAAGGGGGGAAGGGAACTAGCAAAGAGTTCATATTGCTCTATCCGTTTCAGCTACCATACACGTAATCCATTTACTTTAGCTTCTCAGCACATTGCTATTCCACAATTTTCAAGGTTTTAACAAGAAAATGGATAATCTTCGCTTGGTAGTCTGGACTATTCCCCTATGCATAGGGCAAAAGGCTCTAAAGGCCTACTGACATACTTAGCTACAGTGTACCAACGGCTGTAGAGTGTGCTTTATTTAAACCTCTTATTTCCCAAATGCATTGAAGTTGCCACTGTACATGTTAAGCAATAAAAGAAAAGTTAGTGAAAATCATGCATCTTAAAACAAATTAATTTTAAGCATTGTTAATAAGATTGTGCTGCAGCGATGAAGTATCCTGAACTGCAGGCCAGGTATCCAAGTATTTGTTACAAGTTGTTCAAATATCACTTTGAAGTGGTATTTCCTTATTACTGTTGTTTGCATTCAGCAGGTTGGCTGGAATCTTTCTGTATAAATGGAAAAAGAAAAAAACAGTTAAAAATCAAAATGGCATACAATAAATAAAATACTTCAATGAATAAAATAAATTGTCTATGCAGTTTTAAGCTAGCTAGAGAACATTAACATATAAGGCAAGCTACATGTAAACTTGGGTTAGATCATAAAGGCCTCAGCAGCAGTGCTTTTTTTTTTTTTTTAATTCCTTCCAACTGCTTGGTACCTCATACTATTTTTTAATCTGTATTTGCATTCTCTAAACTCCATCCAGTAGGCTGAGGTTCAAACAAACCAGAAAACAAGTGATTTTCTACTCCCCCATCCAAAGGCTCAGTTTGACTTTCAGTTCATGTTAAACCGTCTAACAATAAACTGGCACCTCCTCACCAACTTGGAGGAGGGACAAAGGCAGTGAAGTCAGGCTGCTTATTTTTGCAGCATGATTGAGTTTTTACTTGCTCTTTCTGCAAAGGCGATAAAAATGTAATTAGCGTGTTGATTTGGTGTAGGTTCTGCATCACCAGTATGCAACTATTCAATAGTTTAACACTGGGCAAGAAGTCCATATGTTAATCTGAGTATGCAAAAGCAGAAACACCTTCATTAGGGAGTAAAACTATTTCCCCTCTGGCAAAAGGAAGTGTATTTGGGAAAGAACAAGTACTCCAACAGCTAAGAACTTCAGGTTTTACACTGTACATCTTGCTTGGTTTTTGCTGTTGTAAAAGTGTTCTTAGAAAGCAGAAGAATTTACTCGTATTTCCTGTTCGCTTCTCCCTTTACTGTTCTTATTATAGTTTATTATAAACAAAATCTAAGTCACAGAAACCTGCTGAATTCTAGTAAAGAAAAATAAAACTATAAAATATGACACCTTGAATGCCACCAACTGCAAAATAAGTTGTTTCTGGGTAACCATCCTAAAGAGGAACTTTTTAATGATGCAAAAGAAGCAGACATGCAAGAGTTCATCATGCATAAAGCGACCAAAAGCTAAGACAATTTAAGCACTGTGCTTGTAGAAGAGGAGTAAGAGATGCAACTAAGATACTTTATCAGAAAGTTTGTCCTGAAGAAGCTATTCTAAACCCAGACAATTATTCCCTTCACCACCTAAACCATATAGGGCTAGAGGTCACTATCATTCCCACTGGAAGTCTAGATTGCAGCCTAATTTTGTCTTTTTTGCACAGATATGCTAGAAATGTTCCAGACTCCTTCCTTGGCATTTTCCTCCCCCAGTGCATCTGGCTAACTTCAACTCTGTACTTTCTCATCTGCCTGAGTTCCCAAAAAACATGAACTCATTTGCACTGATCCAGCACTGAATGCAGCATGAATATCCTTCTTTTCAAGAAGAAAAGTTTGCACAAAGGTATTCTTTCTCAAAAAAATCTGACTGCCACTGCTAATTGCTGCATGCTAGTCATTTCCACTAGAGGCAGGCAACAAACACCCAGCATTTTTTAACCAAGAAGTTATTCAGAAATGCCTTTTTCTTACAGCTACTTTGTATTTGAATGTGGCAATAGAGTAGTGCATAGCACCACACAGCCTCTGGCTAAGAGCTGTAATCAAGTAACAAACCAATTATTTACAAACTACTTCAAAAGCTTTTCATCTCCCTCCATCCCTTCCTTTCTACTCACCTGTAATAGGAAATCAGACTCATTTAGGTTGACCATTGCAACCATTTTGGCCAAATTTTAATGGCCAACTAAAACCCTTATATTTGCTAATAAATTTCATCTCTTCTCCATACTTGTCTTTATTTCTGTGTAAGCGTTTAAATTGTGTGATTAAAACCTGCATCACAGGACCTACAAAGTTCCTTTTTAAGGATCTTTCAGTGTTGACTACAGCTCTCATATAAAAAAAATATACAATTTAAGAGGCCATCAGGTACAAGTCAGTTGTTGGAAGCTTTCAAGAAAAAATATCAGTATTTTATACTACTTTTGGCTTATAGTTGAGGGCATATCTATCTTGACAATACACATTAACTGTTTAAGCTGGGCATAAGTAACAAAGTAGTATCTCAGATCAAGTTTCCAACATAATCATTTTGCTTCCCCTACTGCAGTAGCACAGCACTACTCCCACTGAGCCAGCCAGCATGAGTTCCACATTGCCTGCATTTACCTGTCAGCCTCACACCTCAGGATTAGACAGTGAGATGCAACGGCACAGGTTGATGACTACGCTTTTCTTCAAAAGTTACCGTTTCCCCATCAGACACATGAAAGCTGAAATTTAATTTTTGGCCTGTAACAGCTCCTGAAAGGTCCAGGTCCTAGGTTGTAAGTGATTGAGATACTACATCCATACTCCCTCAGGCATGGCTGTTAGTTTGAGCTTGCTCTTCCCATGCTGCCCAGATTGCTGGTGACATTTGGACAGACAACCACTACCAAAATTCACTTAGCAGCTTTGAACAGACCCTGCTCTATTTCCTCCACAGTAGCAAGATTTCCATTCACGCTACATTTTCCTAAATTAACTTTCAAAGGTATCTTAAAAATGTTGAAGTGTGTCAGCAAGGCAACGAAGACCAAAAAGGAAAGACTAGAACTAGCAAAGATGGAGGAATTTTATCTCATTTTAAAATAAATATATCAGTAAACAAGCTGAGATTCACCATTATTGCTACAGAGCCAAATAAGAATTCTTGTTGTCTTGAAGAAATTCTCTATATAAGTCCTGAGCAATGACTTAAATTCACATGAACTGTGGCAGAACTTTTTACTTTAATGTTATTAAGGCAATTATTTCAGAACATTTACTTATGCTATGCAAGCAGCGGTTTAAACTGCTCTAAGGCCTTGATTCCAGCTTGAGAAACTGTTCCAATCGAGATACACAAGCTAAGTGAGACTCCCACTTACTCTTAAGCTTATTAATTTTTAACTCCTTCATTAACAAGTATCTATATGTAAAGCTTGTGTGTCACTGCTTCTTGTTTATAGCACCACTTGTTTGAAACAGAAAAAATAAATTAATACTCCTGCTACAATGGACCTCAACATTTTTCTTCTGGGATTTAATTACCCAGGAGATAAATGCAAGAAGCTTCAGCTAATTAGCCTATATACAGACCACTTCTTCAGACATCAGCAACCAGATCAGCTGAACTGTATCAACTGCTTATGGACAGAGGACATGCATTGAATTTCATGAGGAAGTTTCACCTAAAATTTGCAGGATGAGAGGGCTAAAATGGAAAAAGAAAAGCAGGTCTGAAGTAGTATGAATCTCTCTCCACAAACTGCTTCCATAGCTTTCATACACACAGCCCACTGCTTCCCTTCCAGCCATCCAATTAATTTGGTGTCCTAGAGAACGGGGGTATACATCCAAAGTACCCATGGCATTTACCTTTCAAGCCAGATCTTTTTTTTTTTTTGCGTAAAGTTATTATTAAAAAAAGAGACACTGAACTCCTTTTAATCCTCACTGTTTAAACAGATTAGGCAGGATATATTCCTAGCTGAATAAAAGAAAAATCAAGCCTTCACCTCCTTACTTTTACAGATCACTTTGGGAAGCTTCTTTTACACAAGCATTCCATCTGCTAAAGCAGCCGTGCAGGCACAAGCAGCCCATCTAGATCTTTGACTCCCAAACACACTTGGCTGCCAACAACCGTGGGATCAACGCAGTCAGTAGGCACTAAAGCCGATGCCTTTCTAGCACACAAGGAAGAAAGCCTTTCAATATTTCAAGTGTTTTTAGCATGAAATAAACTCCAGTTAGGAGTCAGAGATAAAGCTTATCTTTGTTCCTTTTCTAACATATGTTCTTGAGAAAAAAAAGCAAGGAGATCAAACAGACGCGGGAAACAAATTCACAGCTAACTGGAGCTAAGCAAGCATGAGGTCTGAACTGCTTTCTCCGCAAACGGAGAAAACCCTACAAAAGGTTCTGAAAATAAATTCACTGCTGACAAGCCCTTCAGCCACTGTTACTTGAAAGACATACTAAGCACCCTGAAGCAGGAGTAGTCTCTCTCTAACAGCAGATTTTTAGCTCATAATTGAAACTGGTGTTCTGCATTACCCAGTCAACTAATTCTCTATTCAAGCATAGTATCAGTTACATGAAAAAGGCAGTTAAACAACAGGGCATGCAAGCACAGAAAAATACACTTGTCAAAATAAGCTACATTATATTGACATCTTCTGAAGCTACTTTCAATCATATGACTGCTCAGTCTTCCAAAGCCACAACTTACACATAGCACAGCATTATGTCTTTTGTATAATGATACTGACCTGGTTCTAACTGAACAACTCAAATGTACTTTAATCTGTCAGGAGTGTGAGGGAGGAAGGAGGAAGAGGTGACAAAGCAAAGAGAAAAGTGTTGACATTTATCAAGCAAATGAAGTACAACAATAAAGGAGGAGGTAACATGGAAGTGACTGAAGAGGCAAAACTGGATATGAAACAAAAACAGAGTAAAGGACCATTATTTTTGCGTACACAAAAAGGAAAACTATTCTAGATATAACACAAGAGAAGGGGGAAACTGAAAGGCAAAGAAGGGCAGTGGATGAGGAGAGACAGATCCAGTAAACACAGGCAGCAATGGAAGACAGAATTAGGGGGCATGACCTTTAAAAGGCAAAACCAGAATTCCAAGTTTACTTGAAAAACTGAAGACAGTGGCTAACGATTTTTAATTGTAATAAGGGAAGACAGTTGCGTAAGACTGCAGCAGCATGACATATAAGCTGTCATGACAAATGAATGTTCTACTACAGCACGTGAATAAACAGTGCAAGTACGTTGAGACAGGGTGGTTGGCTTTTCAAAGCACATCAGATTGGAAATAAACACAGCTTAAGTGAATTGAACAAGGAAGAGCAATGCTTATGAGGGGAAGAAAAGAACTAAGAAGAATATAGCTTCACGTAAGTAACAAAGAAAAACACAGAAGCCTAGAATACAGGAAAAGAAGCATGGAGCTTGTTGCAGGCAGTGTTCTCTGTGAAGCATGGGAAGAAAGGTGAGAGACAGTATACAATAGAAGGACTTTCTTTCCTTTTAAATAAAAGGAGAAAAATGAGCAGGAGAACAAAACCTACTCAGAAGCATGAGTGCTAAAGAAAAGGCCTCTTCAGAGCAACCGACTGAACTTGTCAGGCAGTGTAAGAATGAATGTTGGAAAGGACATACCAATAAGTCAATGACTTACAAGAGTTCTCAAGGAGAGCAGAGGAGATATTTAGGAATTTGCAAGTATGCTAGAAACAGTAAAGAGGTGCAACATCAAATCACAAACAAGGAAAAATGAAGTCTGACAAGTCTCAGTATCTTTTATCACGTGTACAGAAAATAGCTTGACTGCTACAAAAGCAAAGCAGAAGTTGTGCCAGGAAGGCAAAGAGGTCATTCTGAAAAATCTACTTTCATTATATGATTTAAAGGCATCAATCTCTGTATGCATATCTTTTTCTGAGCTACTAATAAAAACTAAACCCTGAAGTCCCCATTCCCCATTTTCTTTTCCCCATACAAGGAAAACAAAAATCAAAAGACTAGCAAACAAACTACATTGCATGGCTACAATGGGACTTCTTGGAAGTTAGGTATGAATGGAATTCCACCTTACCTAGAAATGTATGAATGATAAACAGACTTAAATTACACCTAAATGGGAAAAAATTGAAAGGAACTGTCAGCATGAATGAAAAGTGAAATGTACAAAATAATACAGGAGGCAACAGCTATAACCTTCCAAGGTACTAGAAGTTCTTTCTAAAGAATAATAGATTTCACACTTCTGCCATTAAAAGGATCTTACTTAGCATGAATGTACTTTGACTCAGAACTAACATTTTGTTTCTCAGCTGTCCCACCTTTTCCCATTACAGGTACACTACTGCATTTTGATCCTTCAGAACAGAGTAAGAACATTCGTTTCTGTCATACGAATCCTGTTTGATCAATCTTTCCTCACGACAGACTTTCTTTACAGCAGTTCTCAATACAGAAAAGTAAGCTCAAATCTTGATATGGAGACAAAAAACATGTACTAACAATACAATGTATATTAACTACATAAGTCAGAAAAGTGACACGTTAAGCTGCTGTAAGACTTTCATCCACAGATCAAGTAGTTTTGCATACCTTTCACTTTTTCATCTGTGCCGTTAGAAAAGATTAAAAGTTGATGTTTTAAGAACTAAATAAGTACAAGTCTTTGTTATCATTGTCCTGGCTTCACTAAATATAAGTATTAACTTTAATATAACTGAAGGATTGAAAAATACCTATCAGAAGGAACACTAGGCCTTAGGCTGAGTTTTAAAACAGGTCACACAACGTTTAAAAGTCAAAAGGTGGGGACTAACTTTTTGAATCCTAGCTGAGCACGGACACGTGGAGTCCAACCTGCAGCCATTATAACAACTAAAAAGAACAATTCTAACAAAGAAAGTAAATAAATGAAAACTAGTTGAGACTTGTCAGACTAATTCCAAGTTGAAGTCCAACCACAGAAAAATATCTGAAATAAGACCTTTCTAAAGGAAGATAGATATACTTATTACACAGAGGTGTCGCTAAGAGGTAAAAGGCAGAAAGTTAAGAAATTACCTTAATTTATATTTATCCAAACTTAAATTTCTCTTTTAAGAGCAATTTAAGTACTGAGGAAGACAAAAACACTGCAGTCAGGAGGTAGGCTTTTTTTTTTTTTAAAAAACAATTTGTTAATATTTTCAAACTGCTATAATCTTAATTATATTGCTCAGGGTTATAGTGTGTACTACATATAAACATACTAACATCCTTACCTTAGCATCACTCTCTGCATCTTCCTCCTCTTCTCCCTCCTCTTCCCCCTCCAACTCCTATGACAAAATAGAGATAAACTAACAGAAATTAAAACAGGTTAAAAGTGCAACTTTTTGCAATGGAGAAAAAACAAAATAGCAAGTATTACCACTGTATTCCAGAGTGTTTCAGCAGTCAACATTAAAACTACTTTGGCTTGATTAAAAGAATTCAGCATCTTCTAGATCTTAAAGCAAAATCTTTAAAAGAAGATTGAAAACACAAGATTTACAAGATTCAGCATGACTTAAGGAAACTTTCCTACATAAGTCGCTGCAGTCTCCTAGCGGTTTTTGAAGTTCTACCTGATGCATTATTTGGAATTTTGCAGTTCTGGTAAGCACTATCTGTGTCTAACTTTGTTCTTTTTCACCTCCAAGAGTCTCTCCATTTATTTGGACTACTGTGGACAGACTAGGTATTCCTCTACAGGGTTTAGCAGTATTTTTGTACTGTTGTACACATGCCTATATCCAAGTAGTAGTATCTGGCACTGTACAGATTAAAAATATATGTACATTTCTATCACGATCCAGCTTAAAAATATAAATGTTTAGTCCTCAATAGCCTAGGCCCAGAAGTCTGTATTACAACTTGCAAAGAGAAAAGCAACTGCAGTCTGAAAGCTGCCAGCTCCTATCAGACCACCAGCTCAGTAACTTTAATGCACTCTACTCTGGTGAGCTTGATGACATTCAGGTATGTACCTTTAACCAATCAGCAAGAACACCACAGCAAACATAGTAAACTAAAAGTGTAATTACCTGTCAAGGATATTAGTTTATTCAAGTGTGGTATCATTTAGTGGTTTTGTGCAAAACCTTTCATGGTATGCTTGTATTCATACAACACTGCAGTAAACGGACCAGAGCTCTTGGCATACTAGAACTTTCACTCTAAATTGAACCTTTAACCCTAACAGTTGCTCTCTCTCCTTTTTTTTGAGCTTGGTATTTGGCAATAACCAGTCTTAAGACATATGACAACTACAAACTGAAAACCAAATTTCATTACCACCTAAGTAATAGGTATTAGAAAAAACTGAAGGGTCTTATCATGCAGCACTCAAGAAAAGCTTCTGCCTAATTAATTTTGACTTGTGACAGAAAGTAGCTCCCAAAATACTAGGAGAACCCTAGGTTAAGTGCTCTTACAGGAAGTAGTTTTTTTTTTGAAGACAAGTAACAGACAGATTTTACAACTCAGAAATGCTGAACTCTTTAGGAAGGAAGTACCATACACAATTTCAGGACTGGAATACAGTAGGTAATTAGTTATCTACAAAAGATGTAGTATGCATCTCACCTCCTCTTCACCTTCTTCACCTTCTTCAAACTGCAAAACAAGACCAAGAAGTTTTATCAACTCTGCTAATATTTGCATAAAATCTCTGCAGTAACAGTTCTAGCACACTGAAACGCAGTACTGGAAACTAAGCCCCTTCCAGAAGGGAACATTAGCAGCTCACAATACATTGAATGGTTATTTCCTGTTCCCAAGTAATAGGAATCTCTTCAGATTTTGTTATTCTCACATGATTAATACTACATACTAGTCTAATCAGAAAAGTAAGAGAGCGTGCTTCTAGGTACATGGTGACTAATAAAATGCTGATGGGCATACATACATTATCATCATCCTCTATAGCCTCCCCAGTGAAATAAAGCACAGCACGAGGGACTATCCTTTCACGGAAGAAGTGACCAATTTCAAAATCTGCTGCTAAAGTAAATTCAGAATCTTCATCCTGTAAAGCAAATCAGTTTGAAATAATTTTGTTCACTCCTCTGTAGCACATCACATTTTTTTTAAAATTGAAAAAGAAAAATTACAGGTTTGAGAAACACACCATCAACCCTTCTGGTGACCTGTACTTAATTTTGTAACAATAAAAGAAATATTGCAAGGCTAAATCCAGATTTGCTAAACTGCCATTTAAAAAAATTTCTACCATCTATGTACAGGCTACTGGCCTGCTAAAAAACGCATTCTATTAAAAATAAAGCTCACATTGACTTTGCTGGCCCTGACACCTGATGCAGCAGAAGGGTTCAGACTGATTCAAACTTCTGTGAAGAGCGGGTTACCAGTTGTGTGACTAGAAAAAGTTATGATTTTTTCCCCAACAGTGACAGTTATAGATGTATCTTATCAAGATGACATGCAACAGCAAAACACCACAGGATTTAAAGAAATCAACAGTATAATCAACAGTATCTTTCAGTTTATCAAGGTAAAGCTCAACTCCAGCAACAGCAAAAATAACTAAGATATGCACAACTATTAAAGAATCTGAATAGTTGGCATAGAGATGGTGAAGAAAAAACAGCGAAGAACAGTTGTGCCATTTCAGAAACAAACTTACCAATGACTCTCCATCACCAGATACTGCAAGAAAGAAAAGACAGTAAATTCAAGTAAAGTTTGAATATTGACATATAAATACATAATATAGAAACATAATATAAAAACCTTCTCATACCAGGAAGCATTGGGATGATTAAAGACTTCAAAAGGTAACTCTTAAAACTTTTAAAGTCAATTCAGATCCATCTTAAAATCAAATCCATACAAACTGTACCTGCAAAGACTGTGCTGTGATAAAGGCACCAAAGCTGCCATATAGCAGCCTCATATAGCAACACACCTTATTTCTGCATTAATTCTGTAATTACAGTAATTTTATTTTGCTAGAGCACCATAAACCTTCCTCCCTTCTCTTCAAACACAGATGCTACCAAGTAAACTTATCTTTCATCAGGAATTTACAAAATATTTTGAGAAAAGGCCTAGTGCTGCATCCAGGACAGACTAAATCAAAATGCAGTCACAAAAGTGCTTGGCAGAATTAAGGAACAGTGTCATGTTTTTTTTTTTTTTTTTTAAAAACAGAAAATCCTAGTTTCTCCTTTCATCAAGTGTCATAGGTTTTGTCATCCTACTGTGAAATACATGATTTGGTTCTGACTGTTCTCAAGTTGAAAATGCAAGTATTAACTGCCAGCATATGTCATAGCCTTGAGCCTTCTTAAACAGCAACCTCAAGAATTTGTCCTTTACACATATAAAAAGCCAGTATAAAACCATCACAAGGCAAACTAGTCACTATCCCTTTCTCAAAACAGCATCTACATTACATTCCATGTGTAACAAAATAAGAGAAACTAACAACTGCTTAAGTTAAAGGACGTTTTCATACTAGACAAATTAACTTTGGAATTACTTATCACTTGTTTCATTCCTGTGCAAACAGGGATTTGCAATATGATTACACGGGGCATAAAAGCCTACCACTAAATCAAGACCTAATGTCAGTTTTGTTTAGTACATCTCTAAAGTCCAAAGTAAACAGCTTCTTTCATCTGTATTTGAAAAAGAGTACAACGGGAGATGTATCAAAAATATAATGTTCTTCGGAATACACTTAAATTGCTTTAAGTATGTAAGTACACAGCTAGCATTAGATAAACCAGGAAAATTAGGAAGGTATATGGAGCGTCACAGATCACTAACGAATCACGGAAGAAACTGCAGAAAGTTCCAACGCTCAACACAAAGGTTTAAATGAAACCAACACTCTGGAACTTTGACCAGAACTGGAAGAGTCCTTCACATGTTAAAAACCTCAAATTGATGCATGGAGCCATCCTGTGGTAAAACAAGTCAACTTCTTTAGGAGATTCTACAAGAGACTCCACATACAAGGAATACTGTTTACACAGCACACCTAATTGCCAAATTCCACAGAATAACCCCAAACCAAAGTGATCTGCTTTGATGGGCTGCAGTTTGCCACCTTCCTCCAGTAAGAAGGCTAAATATACAATGCAGTAAATACAGTTTATAGACTTAAGCTGTATTTACATATAAAACACACTGCATTTTAAGAATCCTACATTCTCAGTTTCCAAGCTTACCCTTTATTGGGTTGAAGAAGTTAAAAAAAGAATCATTAGGTACTTGTTTAGTAATCGTCCGAACTGTGCCTCGACCCTTGTGTTTCTGTTTTTTCTTGATTGTTTTAACCGTAACATTTTTTCCTTTCTTCCAGTCAATAGTACACCTAAAGACAACATGTAGGAAACAGCATTTTAATGCAACACATCAATGGAAATAAAGAACTGCGCGCTGAAGCAACAAAGTAAAGATGGTTTCCAGTTTTCTAGTTAAAGCTACTTTTACACACACTGGCATCTTAATCTACTTGACAAGATATTTAGGATGCATCATACTGCTAGAGACTATGTACTATGTGTATGCTGGATATACCAAATAACCAAATACTTCCCTTAACGGAAAACCTAAACAGGCCATCTTCTCAGCACTATCACTGCCCCCACCCCACCCATGCTTTAACACCTCTTTGGCCCAATTACTAGAGTTTTGTAACTGAGGATGTGATTAAGCTAATCCACAACACCTCAACAGTTAAGAACAATTCTTCTGACAGCCAGGCCAGAGGAAAACAATACACAATTTATCCTCACTGCAGGCCAAGGCAGTGTCCAGTTACCCTGAGAAGCGCAAAAAGAGCGGCCAGGGAGAGGCGCACTAGCTCTCCAAAGAACAGTGTGCTCAGACTGACTTGGCAGTAAGATATATCAAGCCGGAAATAACGAACTTCTTGGATTCTTTCTGCTACTGTGCAAACTGGCACATTACCTCAGTTAAGAGTCATTCTCCATGTACCTACAGTTTTACCCCAAACTGCATGTGGCAAAGAGTAACTGGTAAACACAGACAGTTCTCTTCTAATATGAGGGGGAAAAAAATTAGAGCCAAGCAGGGTGTCAAAGTATATATAGCATTTTGTTTAACTGAAGTTATTGTCAAGATGGACTAACCTTTCACTTAGGTGTGAGTTTCACTAAACATACAAGATGTTTTGCCTCAATGCAATCAAACATTCAATTCAAAAAGCTAACAGCACTAAATGCCAAAAGATTTTGAGGTTGTCAGGGTACCTTCAAAAGAGCAAGTATATGGCATTTCCTCAGTGTTAAGTTTTGTGAGGGGAAAAATAAAACACAGGGAAAAAAATCTTTTTAAACAGAAAAAAACAGGAAGAAAGGGAAAAAAAGGAAAAAACAAGGAAGCTGCATTCTGAATACATTCAGAGATACACAGCCAAGACTAACAGAAACAAAATACACAGCCAACACATTCCGGGCTGAGAGAACAGATCACACATATGACCACTTCCTGCCAGATTCTGAAGTATTGCTGGAATAAAAATTGCTGAGATGGGCACAAGTCCAATACACTCTAAAGCTACCTATCAGAGTGACTATTGGGGCTGTGAAATAAATTAAAATGAATTTACCCTGTTATCTGGAAGTTAAAGGCTTGTTACCTCATTGATCTATTTTAACTTGAAAGGCACAGGAATACAAATGCACTCCACATTTGTGTATACATACATATATATACACACATACAAACACACTTCTGCATGCTGAGGCTAAGATCACCATCCTTGTAAACATTCCCAGTTTAAGACAGCAACATCTTTATCTTCATTCATCACCACAGTCAGGAAAAAAAAACAGCATCTTGAAGACATCGACTAGTACTTCAAAAGGTTTTTTGAATTTCGAGTTTTCCTTACCCCTCACAATCAACTATTTCGGGTCCTTCAAATGAAAAGGGATCCGTCTTGTCTGGCTCCGACTTCATCTTGTAGGTTTTTGTCAGGACTGTATTAGAAAAGTAGTCATTGGGTCCAAAGTGGAACTCTAATGAGAAAGACTAGAAGAAAGTTCCATTACAGTTTTATGTTAACACTGATTTTTTATCTTTGAAATAGTGAATCAGCAGAATCACCATTAATCAAACTCTGAACACAGGAAAAAAGAATGACTTGACAGTGAACGTATCTTTCACTGTAGCAGAATCAGGAAATTGAGAAAAGTCTTTGTTTCATATTCTGTGGAAGCCTATTCTTCATTCCTTGGCCAAGGATGATGCAGCTGTTGTTCTGGAAGTCACTCTGGCTTCACAGTAACACCATTGGGCTCTGCTCTGCCCCCAGCTCTGAGCAGTTAATGCTATGACATTTCAAGTCTAAAACAAACATTTTTAATTTAAAAAATATTTTTCAGGACTCTGTATTTAAATAGTACACTCCACCATGAGCCAGACTGTTTATTTAATAATATAAAGTCCTGGAAAAGAACCCTGACTTCATAAACTGAAGCCTGACATTACACATTTTAACTGCTTGCAGCCTGAAGCAGGTGTTTCTGATCACATGCTCATGATCATTCCTCATGTGGCACCTGAAAATTGTTATCAGAAATTCAGCAACTTAGGTGGAGAACAAAAAGCTCCAGCTAGGGAGAACCATTGCATACACAACACATCAGCTTTCAAATCTGTAAAGCTTTCAAAAACTGATCACACAAAGCTATACAAGCCTACTTCTCACTCAGGATCAGCTATGAACTAAAGGTTCATAAAGGTGTTTTTTTTCCAGCAGCATTACTTTCATTACTTGAAGCAGAGGTAGAAGGAGGAAGACCGTTTAGGCAGGTCAATTCTCCTACAGCACAGAAGGGCTGAAAGTCAAAAGCTCCAGCATCACCAAAACTACTGCATAGGCGCAGCATGCCCCATTACTTAAAATATTTTATTTACTACCCTGGCAACATGCCATAAGACCTAGATCTCGTGCACATGCAAAACAGATGAGCTAAGCGCAAAAATCACTAGCCTCAGTAGCCTTACAGAGCACATTGCAGAGCTCGTGAATCTACTTCCCCAGCACTCTTCAGCCATAGGCCAGAAAATGGTCTCTTATAACCCAAGACCTTCTTGTCCTCTTTGAAAGTCTACCATGTGAAGACAGACAAGTATCTCCAGGGACAGCAGTCTGTTCATCAAAGACATACATCCCTCAGTCATCTCCCAGAGGCCCCTTAGTTTTCCCTCACCATCTGCTTTCTCTGACCACATGGATCTCCTCACATGACAGAAATCTGGAAGGACAGAAGTCACAGAGAGATGGGTTTGGGGGCAGCAGAAGCCTTCAAAACCTAACATGCTTGCATATTAAGGAGAGGAGGCTACTGGGAACCAGTTGTGAGGTGAAATATTTGTGTCAGCTTTCCATAGCCTATTCTAGCTTTACGTCCATTTTAAAAGAAATTCAAAACATCCAGCATGGTTTGGAGGTATTCTTCAGCTAGGACAAATCCCTCTCTGGCACACATGCTCAGGGGAAGAGTCAAACTTCGCTTATCCACCACCAGTGACTAACACTCTCATACCCAAATAATCCCACAAAACATCACCAGGATAAGTAACCATTGGCATTACTTAGCAGGCAGCATCCCAAGGACTTGCAATACAAACTTATCTGCAAAGACAGCATTTCAGTATTACTTTTTAAATCTGCTAATTATGAGACAAAAGTTTCAAGGCCTATGTGAAGAGCTGTAATAACCTCTCCAGTAGCCTTGAGGGTCTTTGCTTTTGATATCAGATTAGCTATGTAGTATGAATTTCTACAGTTTTCTTATGGATTAGAAGATACTCTTATGAAGTTCAAAAAAATAAGTGTCCTTATTTCAAGCTACTTAACTCATATCCATACTCATCATCCAGGTGTGAATGTGTTAGCAAGGGATCCTGATGTCCAAATTGATAGATATCTTATAAATTACATTTATGTAAGCACATGTAAGTTTATTCATTGATTATAAAAAAAGCAAATAAGAAAAGGAATTGCTTAACTTTATGCAGATAAGTTTATATACAGGCTATAGCAAACAGCACTTTGGAAGCACCATTACTGTAACCAGGTAAATCTAGTTCTGAAGGACAGTAACTGCTGTTGTTAGGAATTTTCTGTTTTACCACTGATCTATTATAATTATTTTAGTTGCAAAACTTATTCCCCAGCAGAATTAGTGTTTTCGTTACACACCAGTGATTTGAACTTTTTGCATTACAAGGCTATCACCGCTGCTATAACTTTCAATAGTCAGAATTTCAGACAACATTCGCAAATAATTGGTAAACGGGTTTCACTGAAGTGGTTAGGAATACATCCTTTTGTTTCCAAATACAGAAGAGACAATTTGTCAGCCTTCCATTATTGGATTTCATGTAGCACTGGAATGGAACCTAATCACAGGAATATGCTGTCAAGAGGTTACGAACAGTGCGAGACAAGGTACATCCACTGATGTCTTCAACTTAAGGTACTGTAAAACAAAGCCAAATGAGAACACACAACAATGTTGTAGTCAAAAACAATTATTCCCAAATTATCTGAATGCTACCAAATAGCTATGTTTCAGGATAAAAAAAACACTAACTTTTTATAGTACTTAACTTTGTACTTAATTCATTTTCTTCATAAAACTCACATCTCCTCCAGCCTTCACAATATTTAGGAACTTAACTTCCAATTTTTCCTGTCCATACTACCCCCCTTGCTGATTATCGGCTCAAGATTTTTGTACTAATAGAAGACAATGAGGGCTAAAAACTTCAGCTGTTAATAACCTTTAAAAGGTGTTTTGAGAAAGTCCTTTTATCTTTCTTAGAAGCTCTACAACGAAGCATCTCTTGCATTTTAGACTGTTTGTTATATGACTACAACTTCGTAAAACAAACCACCAAAAAAATACGCGGGGAAAAAAAGACAGAAGGATGAAGTTTAAAGAAAGAACGTGTAGGCTGGAATTCCATTCTTTCCCTGCCTCCCCCTCAGAAGAAATCCAAGGAATACATATAGTCTGCATGAATTAAAAGTGCAACAGAACAATCTGGTTTTGACAAACACAGGATCTGCAAAAGGAACACTACAAAGAACTTGCATGAACATGAATGTTTCTGAAAAAAGGCAAAACTTAAATTACTTATTGGGTACACTTTAAGACGACCATCTAGTATTTTTTTTTTCCTATAGGCACCACACCCATTATCGTTGTTTTTGATTAATACTGAAGTCACATCTCTTCTTTTGTTGAAACACATTATGTGGGAAGTAGCACCCACAATTCACTCACAAAACAAAAGCAGCCATATAACTTTCACAGAAAGAGCAGATTATTTGGAATTTGAAATAGAAAATTAAAGCAATAACTGGCCAGAACTGAATCAGAATTGTAATCTAGAAACTACGTTAAAGATGAGGGGTGAAAAAGCAAAGGCTCAGGAAATCTGAACATTAAAAGCCAAAGCATAAAGATATAAGCCCAGAGAGAATCCCCCTATATATTCCAGCCAAACAGGATGTAATTAGAAGTTTGAACTGTTGCTCCCATCATTACTACAACCTTCATGAGAAACAACTAGGGAAAACTCACCATAGGCTGTCCAGGTTCAGAGAACTTAACTTTAATATCCTGCAGATGTTTTAAGATTGGTTCATCATATTCCTAAAAAGGAAAAAGCAATTTCTTATGGTGCAGGCAATATTTAAAAGACCGAAATTTTCACCTAGTTTGCTTGCTCAACCTGTTCTTAAGAATGAACTAAGCCTTGCAGTTATTTAAAGACTGCAGCTAAAGTTCAGATTTGGATCCAAATTTCTTAATCCTTGTTGCAAATACCACGTCAAACTCCCAAATCTCAATCACTAAGCCTTGTCTTCAGTAAATATTGTTACCATACTAGGCTTCATGAATGCTACTGAGAAGAAAAACTTAATTCAGGATATTTATTGCTGATGAGCTTTACAAAAAGACAGGCTTCAGAAATTTATTCTTTAATATCATTACAAGCAATTAATATAACTGAGAACTACATAGGATATTTAACATGAACTCAACCTATCCTCTATCTCCTGTAACTCAACCTATCCTGTACACATACAGTACCCTTGGAAAAAAAACTATAGACTAAGTTAATTACAAAGAAACAGCTGTTGTGAGCTGTAAATTTGCATTTTAATATCCACAGAGGTTGTTAACAAGATCATTTCTAAGAAAACCTGCATCCTGTTTAGCAGTTTTGGTCAGCTGTTCTGCTTATCACTCGCTTTTCAAAGAACCTTCAGGAATAGTGTTAGGGATTCTGAAGGCCCAGAGATTTGGTGTCACAATAGAATCATAGAACAGTTTGGGTTGGAAGGGACCTCTAAAGACCCATCTTGTCCAACCCCTTTGCCATGAGCAGGGACACCTTCCACAACATCAGGCTGCACAAAACCCCATCCAGCCTGGCTTTGAAAACTTCCAGGCATGGGGCATCCACAGCTTCTCTGGGCAGCCTGCTCCAGTGCCTCACCTACAGCTTGAATGAAGAACTTCTTCCAAATATCTGATCTAAATCTACCTTCTTTCAGTTTAAAGCCATTATCCCTTATCCTATTGCTGTACCCTAGTAAAAAGCCTCTACCTTTCTTATAAGCTCCCTTTAAGTACTGAAAGGCAGCAGTAAGATCTCCCTATAGCCTTCTTTTCTCCAGGCTACAGAACCCCAGATCTCTTAGCCTTTCATCAAGAGAAGTGCTCCAGCCCTCTGATCATTTCTGTAGCCCTCTTCTGGACCTGCTCTAACAGGTCCATATTTTCTCATGCTGGGAGCCCCACACTTTGCCCACCATGTCCATATTTTTTCATCCACCAGCACCCCAAGTCCTTCCCGACAGAACTGCTCTCAGTCCATGCTGATGTAATTACCCTGACCAAGGTGCAGCACAAGGTTCCAAGCGCTCACTAGTAACTGGGAAGAGTAGCAGCCATTTAACATGACAGAAGTTACTCTTATCATAAGGCAAACTTACCTGTACTAATTCACTTAGCATATCTACATTTCTAAAGATAGTAAACCAGAAGTCTGGAATTCCTTTGACATTTGTCTCTTCTGCTTCTGCTTTCTCTTCTATTACCACTGCATTTTTCAGATCTCCCTGTGAAACAAATACAGAAACAATTAAGAAATAAAAACACAACTTCAATATATTTCATAAACATAAGTAGATGTACAAAGCATTTGTCAACTCTGAAGCTGTTTTTAACGGACTTTTAAAACTCTGAATTTTCTCTGTAAATGACATTAATAGCCATGAGTTTCATTTACACAAATAAGCATATATACAATCAATTCAGATTTCCTTTCAATTAATTTGGAATTATTTTGTACAAAGTCCAAATAACCAAGTGACAGCTGCCGTAATTTGACAAATAAAAAAGGAAAACACGTCCATCTTTACCACAAACAGAAAAAATACAAACGCATTTTTTTTGTATTCATCTCTCTCCTGTAGCCTCACGTGTCATTGACAGAATTCTACCTAAAAGTCTAAAATTAAGTTCTGCCCTCTGAAACTGTCCTATCTTCCCAATTTTGCAGGATAGTTAGCAAAGTTGATTTACCATGGTTACTTTTCATTATTAATATTGAACGAATAACTTTTTGCAATGCAGAACTCTGTACACATAACTGATGTCAAACGTCACCAAAACAAAATGACCAAGTTACTTCTCTAGCCCATGAAACAACGAGTTTGCAGTATGAATTAATCGTATTGCACCTTCGTATTTACACCACTAGAGAGCAGCAAATACACGAGTTCTTCTGAACAGCAGCTGCTTGGGCTACGGCTAGCCACTATGAAGCAGCATTTTACTTGCCATCTAGACATGTTTCTGATCTATAATTGCATGGAATATTGCCAGTCAATGCTGCATTCACACAAAGCCTAAGAAACCTTTTAGCTTCCACACATTGAGTACTGTATCACGCTAAATCTCATGAGACTGGTCAAAACAAAGAATAATTTGCATTGTATATAAAACAGTATCCAAACAAAAAACAAAGGGAGATGTAACATGGGAAAAATGCAAGGAAAACCTGACAGAATGCCACACTTGTCACTCTAAGTAGGTCACTGTTCTTTAAAAGTAATAATAAATTAAAAAAATCAGTGAGTATCCACCTCCACAAAAAAAAAAAAACACAATAAAAAGCTAAAAGGCAGCCTACCCATTACATCATCCTTTGTAAAGCTAGATAGTTTCTACTCATTAGGGAGGAAAGAATCCACTAGCCAGCACACACTAGATTAGGTCAATTCTATTTTACAACTAAGACATATCTGTGTGCCTAGTTTATATTTCTGGACATTTAAGCTAAATTATGTCCCCCCAAAATAAATAGAACAGGCAGACAAACAGCCAGCCTTTATTACCCTGGGGTTATCATGTAGCACTGGAATGGAACCCATTAACAGAATGATGCTGCTAACAGATTACGAACAGTGCAAACAAAAGCAAGAATTTGCTGAAGTTAAAAACTTGAAAAAAGCTAAACTGCCTTTAGAAGCTTTCACAGGACCTAAGGAACTGTTCATCACAGCCGCACATTACTGGTAAAACATTTTTCTCTCCAAAAGATCAATCTTCAATGGGAAATGCTGTACAAGAATTACCTTTGAAAATCTTACGCATCTCTAGTTCATTACCCAGTTTGTACTTACAGCTAGTTTTTCTTCTTCCTCATTTTCACTGTGCCACTCTGACTCTGCATCTGTGGGTTCAGCTTCTCCATTAATAAACTCTCTTCTCTATGATAGAAAAAAATAACTTTTTTCTCTGGACGAGCTACTGGCATAAGTAAAATTACACATATGCAAACAGAATTGACACAGCTGTAAGCAAACATTTATAGTCTTCTCACCTTATCAAAAAGAGGTTGATAGAGTGCTGCATATTTTCTCTCTAAATCATGTACTTCTTCATAGAATTTAGCTTCTATATGGGCACATTTCACCTGGAGTTGTTTCAAGGCATCAATTCTTCTTTTCACTGCTTTTGGTAAACTAAAGAATAAACAGTTCTTTAAGCTTAAAAGCTAGTTGCCTCACCATTATTTAACATTTCACTGTGAAATAGATTGCTTATAAGCTAAATGCAATTTTAATAGATTAAAAATTTTGCTAAATTAACTTTAAAAATTTAATTAAAATAGTCTCCCAGCTATGCTCAGTAAAGAAATAAAGGCAAAAGTTTCTGCTAAAGGCAACACTTTAAGTGTAAGCGTATCCTCCTTTCAAAAAGGAAACTTTAAACTAGGGCTAAAAGAGTAGCTTTACAGGTCCTGACCTTTCCACCACGTCCAGACAACAAATTTCATAGAAATCAGCACACCCTAACAGAATATGGATCAAAGGAAACAAGGTAGGATGGAAAAAAATATATTTCAAACTGAAATTATAGTAGCTAAGGAAAACACTAAACAGGGCAACATCTTGTTTTAAATTTCATGCAAGTAAACTAAAACTTGACTTTCTTCCTGATGTAGGCCACTGAATCACAGTTAAAGTCAACCATTTTACTTAACAGGTCATTTGCTCCAATTTCCTACCTTAATTATACGTAATATCATTCCATTATGCTTTCAGTCTTTCAAGAATTTTATTACGTGCTGTACTTACGTTTCAATGTAACTTGAAGGGGTAAGCGCTGTGTTGTCAAGTCGTTCCTGTAGAGCTGCCAGAACTTGTGGATTTTGCATCACTTGGTCTGCCAGCTTTTCTATGAAGACAGAAACCCATTCTTAAAACAAATCTGAATATATTTATAGCACTTACGTCATATTATGAGTCTTACTCTGTCACAACAAAAATACTTGCTATTTTCCATGTCTCTAATATCACTGCTATAGGGAACTAATAACTCAAAGTTACCTCAGGATCAGATTTAAGAAAGGTAAGAATGGATAATGATAGAAAATGCATTCTTCTCTTTAGAAATACATCAAACCTTTGTTTTCTGAAAATCAAATAACACATTGATGACATAAGCAGATTTCCTCTCTTCCCTTCTAAGAAGGTACAAAGTACAAGTTTCTATATCCTCCCTCTATACTAGCTCTAGTTCATAAGCCACATAAATTTGCAACAGAACCATCAGATTATATTTTCAAGACATTTGTAAAAGTGTTTCCCAGTTAGTCTTACTCTTGAAAATGTGTGACAAACTTGGTGAGCTTTGTACAACAAAACAAGATTGCACTATGAGCACTTCCTCGACAACTATTAGTTTTTATAATCAAGATACTTTTACAACTTATATGACTCCTCAAAAAGTCATCACAAGAGTTGGCAGAAGACTTTTCTGGATGTCACGCCTTCTGGTTAGGAGTTTAAAAGCCTCACTAATAAGACTCATGTGGCATTCCTAACATGCAGATGTTTGCTTTCCTGATCTTTCCATTCTTTCCCACCACTCTTCTCATCAGAGATGACACAACAACAACAACAAAAAAAATCTATAAGTTGCACAGCACACACTAACTTGATGAAACTTTTACATAGGTGTATTTTTTTCTTACTTTTTTTTATTAAAGAAGCTTCAATACAGAAGGCAATAGCTTTACACCACCTTTGTAGTGTTACCTACTAGTATGTACTTCTTACCTTTTTTGTCACTTGCATTTTTAGCAGCGTCCACAGAATCCGAAGCAGTATCTTCTGCTTTACTAGAAGAATTAAAAGCGTAACATTAGAAAAGCACCACTTCGTAAAAACATTAATATTTAAGAAAAAAAGTATACTGAGTTTTCAGTATTTATAAAACTTGACCTGTAGTAAACAAGTATGCCACTAGAAGACGTGCTTATGTCTTCAAGCTTTTCAAAACCTGAAGTTTGGATATGAAATTAATTCTCCTGTGATGAACAGGAAGCAAAAGATGGAAAAATAGCTACGTGACAGATTAATTAATCTCTTTAAGTGAATGTCTGGCCTTTGACCTGTACTGGGTCATCCTGGACAGGGAAGTGTTATTACTCACAAGTGAAAACACAAGATATCCTTTTAGTGTAAGTGATAAAAGAAAAACAACTAGAAAGAATACAGGTAAGGAAGCAATTTAAATGACTGCTCTAAGCTCTTTGGACTTAGTACAGTAAGTTGTTTTGACTAATAGGAAGAACAGTCACTTTGATTTTAAGAAAGAAACAACCCTGCCCTCCTCCCAGTGTCTTCCATCTCACTTCTTGTGCTGGGGAAAAAGAGGGCCCAGAATGAGTCAACAGCCAGCAAGACTTCCCTATGTTCCCTTCCTGTCTAGAGGTTGCAAAACACAGATTGGGTATTGCTGAAACTAATCTTACCTCAGATATAAAAGGAGAAAAAAACATTATACATGCAGGTGGGTATTATTAATTACTGGATAGGCCAACTTATCCAGCTTACCCTGATGCAGTGCAAGCACTGAAAGAGCAGCATCTCATATGTATTTACACCAGCTTAAGAGACGCTTATTTGTTCTAAAAATATTATAAAACTAGAAAATAAAGCAGTGCCTTCTGCATGCCGAAATCATACAGAACGGAGAGACAGTGAAGATCAGTGCTCTCTTCACATCTTTACAGCATTTCAGCATGAACATGAAAAACTGAGTCAAGACAACACAACGCTAGTTACGTTAATCCCAAAACAGTTATTCTATAGCCAATACACTACATTCTCAGCTTCCAGCATGGTAAATGCGTGTTTTCTCCTTGCCGTAAAGAAATGCAGTCTAGCTACAGAAAATATTACTACCTTACTCTTATCCAAATTTGGTAATACCCTCTTCATTGAAAAAAAAAAAGTTCACCCACAAGAAGACCAGATGAAGTCACCTGTAACTAGATTGAACTTCATGAAATCAGTCCAACATACCTGTTATCTGCCATCTGTGTGCCTGTTTCCACCTGCAAGTTGAAATACAGTGTTTAGAAATAATTTAACAGTAGCTTGCTTACCTCAACAGAAGGTGAAGATAAAATATGTAACAGTTTAAGACACAAAGATAAATAAACCTTTTTTTTTTTTTTTAAGAAAGTCATCATGCATACTCTCTTGCAGTAAAGTGAACAGCTCCCATAACATCCAATCCAAATGGGAACTTGTTCAATTTTTAAACAGTATGTTATGTGCTTTCATTTCATCCTTTTAGACTTTTTCCCTGTTATGTATTTCAGTTCATAACCTGCTTCTACCAGATCATAAGTCTTCATCCTAAGAGCACGTCAGTTTCCTAGACTGGTTCTGCATTCTTTTTAAAAAATTAAAGCTTGATGATGAAGAAATAAATATATTATTTTCTAATTCCTTGACAGTACCACAATAAATAATGAATTTTTAATCTACGTATTACTATGCCTGATCTGGAAACAATGAAAGTTCAAACAAAGTACAACTTCGAAAAGACTTTTTTCTTATGTCACCTGGGCAGAAAAATGTCTCACTTGTCAGTCTAATCAGGGCTACTTTTGCGAATAGCTGCTTCTGCTGCACTATACAGCGTGACAACCTAAACATGCTACCAGATAAATAGAACCAAAACACGAGAGAGAATAAAATTGTTTATCCAAAAAGAATGTTTTTGACAGCAGCTGAAAGACTTCTCTACTCAACAGTTCACCAATTTGCCTTGAGTTTATTCACTGGGAGTGAAAAAAACAAAGAAAACATGGAAGCAGAAGTCCCAGCGTTCGCAGTGGCTGGAACAAAGCTTAACACAGGTACCCCAGCCCCCACGATCTGAACCAGCTCTCCAGAGACACCAGAGCCAGACTGCCTACCTTATTCCACTGTAACTTCTTTATTGGGTTGACGTACACAAGCCTATATGTCTATTTTAGTAGAAGTTCTTTTTTTTTCTCCTTCATTCCAGACATAGTAACCACTACATACTGTATAGATTATTTTACACTATCAAATTTCCAAGAAAACAGATATGGGTCTGCAAGTCAAGTTTAAGAACACAAAGAAGGTTCCATCATTCTTATGAGTCTGGTTTCTTAGAGCCTGTAACGCCTAGGCAGGCTGACCTTTAGCCAGGCTTCCAATAGACAGCTACTAGAGAAGAATGTAAGGACATCCAGAGTGACAGTCAGAGAAAGGGTAGCAGAGAATGCACACACTCCCCTACCTGGAAAAAGGAAATTCCTGCTCTAAGCTAGAAAAGGAACACTTTCACAAACAGACAGAAATGGAAAGCTAGGAGTACATGTTAGATTATTCCACAGGAAATATAGTTGCCTACAATCTATCAAAAAAAAGCAAAAAAAGCCAACAAAAAAACAACATGTGAGCTCACCATAGACCAGGAACAAACAAGAAAGCAAGCTCTTTTGACCATGTCTGTGTCAGCAACCCACTTTTTTTTTTTTTTGCCCTAAGCATAAAAAGAGAAAGTAGCAATGCGAGCAACCATGCCGTGGAGCAAAAGGAGAGAATTTTGCTATCTTATAGCTGAAGAAATAAAAGAGCAGACACTAGCCTTTCCTTCCACTGCATACAAAAAGCAGGGGAAAAAAAAGATGATTAGGAAGGTAAGAGAGCAAATTGACCTAATATCAGAGTTCAGCCAACACGTTACATGATCCTCGTCACTATTAGAGGAAGCAAGAGTAAGCAACTAAAAATGCAGACTCGCGTTACTTAAAAATTAGCCTCAAAGTCTTGTCCCTTCCAACACTGGCCCAGGGAAGGAGCCAATGGGAAAAATCCACTCCATGTACAAATCTTCTGCTCCATTGTTTGTGCTCTGTTTCCTGCAGGGAACTAACTATTTCTCAGCCCTGATGCTGAAGACAGGATTCTCATTCCTGTTTGGGAAGCACGAAGTAAAGCTCCCATAACTTGCATAATTTTTAAGTAGCAGCTGACTTAAGCTCCACTGGAACAGACGTCAATTAGGCATGTTCTGACAAGGGCCATTTACCTAAATAACATGTAATAAAATTGATAAGACATCATTCCCCTGTGCAAATACATACTTTCAGTCTGGTCTGCCTCTTCAAAGTTGTTCCTTTGGTAACTGAAAAATGAAAAGAAATAAACTGAACAATAAAGTAAAAGAAGCTTTTCCAAAAATAAAAAAAAGCTTGTGATTCCCAGTGGCATTACAACTCCCTTCTAATGGCTTAAATGTTGCAGATTACTAACAGGACTGTTCCATGAAAGCTGGTGGAGAGAGGCGAGGAGAAAGCAAGGTGATTTTAGACAGAAAGTTAAGTGCACAATTAACGGAAAAAGTACAGAAGCAAAGCACTGAGCTTTACTATTTATTGCCTTAGTTATCTTCCAAGCAAAAAAGCTTGTAGACAACAAAGTTTGTAGACAACAAAGACAAAAAAAAAAGCTACCAGAACTCAAGAAAAGAGCATTGTAGGATATTATCATCACTACCACCACCAATAAGAAGCCAAATTCATGTCTTACATCTTCTGGACAGTTCACCCTTTTCACATAACTAATACAGACAAGAAACTTATGGGAAGGAGGGGACTACATCAACGATCTGTCCCATAAATCAGTCTGCTGCAGTTTGTCTAGAACGAATGTCACATGGCACTAGGCACCTAAAAAAGCAGGAAACTAGACTCAGTGCACACTTCCAACAGTCTACAATAGCAAACGTTTATTATAAGGACAAGAAATATCCAGAAAGATGCAGCTTTAAAGCAAAAGCCTGTTTTTTTAATGGCAAGGAATACTCACAAACAAAAACATACACAGAATAATTTTTCTCTGCTAAAAAAAGCCTACTTCTTGTTCTAAAAGCCTTCTAAACTTACGCAGCTAGAATATAAAACAAGAAACTACCGGACTTGTGAATTCACAGGAAGACTTCTACCCACAACTGTTACTGCTTTTGTAACTACAACAAATCAGAAGGGAAAGTTACAACTTCCATTTAGACCTGCTGGGATGCAACTCTGTGGGAAGCCACAAACATAATAGTCTCTGACACTTTCTGTAAGCAAAATTAGAAGTAATAATGAAAAAAACAGTCAAGAGGAAGAAACTCATTAACCTGCTCCACAAGCCCTGAACATCAGCAGCACTTATGCTCACCTTGAAAGCTGTACTGAGGGCACACTATTTTGACTTCATAAAAATGACTTTGCAAATAATTTTTAAGACGACTATACAAAAATCTGCCTAGTGGTTCTGGTTTCACCTCCAGAATTTACATACTTGCCTCTCTACCTGTAGAGGGGTGTTAAAGAAACAAACCAAACAAATCCCACGGAGAATGTGCTATTATGTGCGGCAGACAACCGATGCAACAGCAGAAAATTTTAAAGAGGCCCTCACTTGGAGGGCGGGAGCCTCGAAACGAAAAGAAAGCCCCAAAAAAGCACAGAGCACGCTAAGCGAACGGAAGATCCTGGATGAGGTCAAACGAAAGCACCACGCCTGACCTCAGCAGCGACGGGTTTGACTCGAGGCGAGGCAGAAGCGCTCCCCACCCCCCCAACCCTCCCTCCTCGTCCCCCCCCCCCCCGTTCCCGCAAGAGGCCGGGGGGAGGTCGAGCTCCCCGCAGCGCCCCCCGCTCGCTCAGCACCACGTCCCCGCGGCAGCATTAAGATGGTGCCGGGCCCCTCCCCGCAGGCAGCCCCGCCGCCGCCGCCGGCCAGGCCCAGCCCCACCCCGCCCCACCTCAGGCCCTAACGGCCGCCGCACGCGAGCCCCGTCCCCGGCGAGCCCGGCCGCTGCCCGGCGGCCTCCTGAGGGCCGGGAGCCGATGGCGGCGGCCCCGCCGCGCCCTCACCTGCCCGCGACCCCTCTCCGCGTCCCTCCCGCCCTCAGAGGCAGCACCAGCCGCCAGGCTCCTCGCAGGCTCGCTCGGGCTGCGCCGACCGCCAACAAAACCGCCTCCCGTTGGCCCTGAGCGCGGGCGCCTCCCTCAGTAACAGCGCCGCCGATTGGCCCCAGCACCGCCGCGGCCGCGGCGCCGCACGCGGGACATGTTGACTATCCGGCGGCGCGGCGAGCGGCCAATCAGGGGGCGAGCGCGGGTCGGGGAGGGGAGGGGGGCGAGCGCGTGATGGAGGGGGGGGTGAAGGGGGGGGGTCGTGCCTGCGGCCTTAAAGCGGCAGCGACCGCGCGGGGCGAGGGGGGCTCAAAATGGCGGCGGCAACGAGCCCGGGCGCCTCATCTTCCCTGGCAGAATTCAGATAACCCGGCCGCGGGCCCTGCCGGTGCCGCGATTAACCGAAAACGTGGCGCTGCCTCACCTCGCTCCCCCGGCAGCGCCTGGCTCCTGCTTGCGCTGCAGGGCTCGCTGCCCCGGCACGCACACGCGCTGGGGAGGCGCGTTTTGGCTGGGCTGTACGGGAGCGGCGTGTTACCAGCCTCTGTAGGGCAGCGGCTTTCAAATCTGAGGGGTGAATCGAAGTGCCGAGTGCTGCCTAATCAAAAAAAGGTATTTCTGGTGTTTCGAATCAAGTTCCTTTTTGGAATGCAAGCGTTAGCCCTTCCAACGCTTTCATGTAATCCACGTACATTTTCAATGTAATTCCTTCTGACAAAAAATCTAACAATCTGGCTTGACTTCTAGCAGTTTGTAAGCAAAAGATGTTGTGTGGTACAGGGAACAGGGTGACTTAAGCATTTGAAACCACTCAAAGAGTATGTAAGAGTAACCTTTCACTCAGTAGGAAGAACCCTAACCCTCTGTGGAGTCACTGGATTCCCTTGTTTTATAAATGCTTTTCTGCTGGTCTGTTTAGTCTTGGATTTCAGTAATTAACTACTAGGGTTTACATCACAATCCTTTCACAAGTAAAGTTAAAAGGAAATTACGAGACTGACTAACTAAGCAAAACTTTAATGTTGGTTTAATTCAGTTAATAATGACGGGAATAATTAATGCATCATTACTTAAATAGGTACCAATGTTGAAACTAAGGAATAAGATAATTTTGAATTACATTCAAGTAGCTAAAGAACTGCAGAAATGTTTTAGAGCCCACTGCACAAATAAACAGATCTGGTGAGCCAGAGGATATGCTCAGTGGAAGGATTTTCAGCTTTTCTGTTTGCTTACACTTCCCTTTCCCTGTTTCTCCAAACCACTCCTTTTCCTAACATCAGCAGATTAATGCCCTCCCCATGCTTCCATGAATTCTTTTTTTGGAACTTTACGCACAGTAGTGGCTACGTTAATTCTCCCTTTTCCAAAGAAGAACATACACTGCAAAATAAGGATTTATCTGAAAATGTTTATGCTTTTGTTCTTGCTGATTCATAGCTGACAAGTATTCTTTTAAGCTTTTTCTGTCAATCTCCATTTTGTTAAAAGTTATTTTAACTTTTTTTTAAACAAAAATCTTTTCTTCCAAAATAAGTTTGGAGTAATATATTGTCTCCTACAAAGGTGTAGGAGGTTTTGCTTGAGTATGTGATCTAGCTGCTCCTTCCTACTATTGCAGGAATACATTGCAGCCCTATTTGCATTGCAGCCCTGTACTGCGTCTTCTGTAGAGTTTGTGCCTATGCAGTAGTGGCTAACTTGTTAATGTCATTATCCTCATAAGTTCTACAAATCCTGAATTAAATTAAAATTAGGATGGCCTTGTAAAAATAGATTTGACTTCGAGATTAATTATTAAAGCCTCCAAACAGGCCAGAGTGCTGGAACTATTTCCCATTTGTCCGTTGATGTATGTTGAAATAAACATATATTTCAGCTACCTTACGTCCTTGGATTTAGTGTCCCTCTCCAAAGGCATTTATCTCCCATAATCAATGAGGGATTTTTGCTGACTGTTGTAGCATGATGCTAGACTTTAGGATTATAGCTGAGGCACAGTCTGTAGAGTCATCTTGCCGTCAGGTGCTCCTGCCCTGCAGAGCTGCAAGAAGATATCTGCTGAATCACCCTGGCTTGATTTAAACACCCAGCCTAGCATTCAAGAGAGTTTGGCAAACCAAAACTGAGAGAAGGGATTATGGCAGAGCTGCTGAACAGACGTACTAGGCACTCCTGCTTCTAGAGAGAAAGCTTAGGCTGAGATCTGTAACTGGTATTAAAATGTCTGTGTCTTCTGCCCTTGGGTGGGTATTAATGGAAACTGCTTTCACTTAGTGAAATGCCAGACATTCACAACCTAATTTGAGAGATAAGACTTAGTCAACGACTTTTTCTGGAGGCTGAGGAAGAACTTTGATCATTGTTAAGTGGAGGCTTGGGTACTAAATAGCTGATGTGCTTCTTAATTAATTTGTTCTGTCTCAGGAGATCTTAAGTACTATGCATGTGGTACAGTGTCTTGTATAGGAATCACCCTGTGAAAGCACCGAGTAAAAATACCTTTACATGTTGTAGAAATTGCATAATCAGAGAACTAAAGTTGGTCCAAAACTACCACCGCTTTATAGAGTTTAAGTGTAGCTTAGAATGTAGAAAAAGAAGCTGAAGTTATGTATTTTGTGTGGCAGAGATTTCCTTATTTGCACATCTAAGATGCATCAGTGGTTTCCTGGAACAGCAGACAGCAAATACAACCGTTAGGCTAAAAAGGTCGAATACAACATCTTAAATGTAGTTAGGCACTCCTTAGTTTAATGTTGTAAAGAGCACTGGCAACAAGACCACACTGATCAATTTACAGATTTTTCTACCAGTGCATTGATCCAGAAAGTATTAAAAAAAATTTGAAGATTTTGCTATTGGGATTTTCATTTTCTTAGCACTTAGAAAATCATCCTTGCTTCCTCAAATCTGTGGGTATGCACGCATGCACATTTTAAAATAAATAAAATAAAATAAAAAAACACATGGAATCTGTCCTTTCCCTTTTCTTGGCTGAGACAGATGACTAGGACACTGTGGGCCCTGCATGCGGGCCACTGCTGTTGCATTCTCTTCTCCTGGTTGCCAAGTCTCTCCCACTAAGCAAATGCAGTGTAATTCACTTAACTGACACCTTGATGGATTGCCAGGGAAAAAGGTATTGTGCCAGACATTTCAGAGATTGCACAGATCAACTGGTGCAGCTACACTGAAAAAGTCTTCTAAAAGGACACGTATCTAAGCCTCTAGCATTCTTCATTTGCTAGCAAGTTTTCCTTCTGCACGACTTAATGCATACATACTGTTATTTTTTTCTAGATTGTGGCTGCAGAGTGTAAGTAACTGATCTGAACCTTGTTTTTTGTTACAAATTTCAAGAGACCAAGTCCATTTTTATGACTCCTTGCCAAGGTCATTATTTTTATTTTGTTGCTTTTAGAATAAGGCATTCCATATGTAGGCAAAACTCTCGTTTTATTTGAAGAGAGTGAAGTAATCCCATTTGTGTATTAAGGTAAAATATTGTAGCAGCTTCCTTACAGAATGAGTTGCCATTTCGTGTGAATTTCATTTTTTTTTTCTAAAATAGAAAAGACTTAGGCCTGTCAACTCACAGATGCTCCATGAAGCAGGTATTTTCCTTGCTGACGATGCTGACTTCCAAGGACAGCTGAGACATACAGGAAGAGAAAATCATGACAGGTCGAACACAGGTATGAGAAGAAAAGTTCCAAGTGTGGGAAGGCTTTGAGGGCTTTATAGAAGTGGAGAAGCCAAGTTTGAGAAGGAGAGAAAAAAAAATAGAATAAAAACTAGAAAAAAGAACTAGAAAAAAAATAGATAGCAAAACACTATACAAGACAGGGAGAAATTAAGTACCTGTGTGGAAGAACAAAGATGACCCAGGACATAGAAGGTGAGCCTAAAGAGGAGAGGATTTCAAAGGCTCTGATTTTTATGACGTGTGAAAAAAGAATCCCATTGATTTTAAGAGACTTTTGATTGTCTGCAGTGAGAAATCAAAGTCAGGAATGCTGTTTCTGCTGTACTAAAAAAGAAAGATGACTTCAGCAGCACTGATGTTTCAGATAAGGATTCTTTCAAATCATCTTACTTTAAAACAAAAATAAGACACAACATAGAGATAGAAAGCATAAGCTAAACAATGTTGGAGTTAGAATAAGACATTAATGAGGCAATAAATGCAGCAGAGACCCTTATTTGAGCTACAGGGACGTGACTCACTATGAATTTAAAAAAATATTTAGGAAGGAAGCAGTGCGTGCATGTGGAACGCATATAGAAAGAAAGCTCAGAACCTTCAGAAGACACCAACCCTGAAGTGCTCCTAAGATCTATGCAAGGGGAGTTGTCCCAGAAACAAAATGAAGCAATTCAGAAGGGAAAAAAAGGCATTAAAAAAAAAAATCTTCTACACCAATGTAAGTAGATAAACCATGGAATTAGATGAGATTCTACTAAGAACATAATGCATGGAGAAAAATGTGGGAAGGGGAAAGGGAGGGACTAGGATGGTGTTGCAGAGATATCATTAAGAAAATTTGAACCCAGGACAGCAATGGATTAACAGCATCTCCTCCATAGTCGTGTGATCAGTAGTTTTGGCTGTTTCTGGTTAGCAAGTGCTAATAGATCACCAAAAAGGAATTTCTATAAGCAAATTACTGCCACTATTTGACATTAAGTAGCAATTTTAGAAGCAGTTCATGTTAAGGAAGGTAGTTAAGGCAGCAAACTGTATGCTGTGGTTTGAGATGATTCAGGGTTAGAATTCCTAGTCTAGTTTGCAGAAGTAGCCCTGGAGTCTGTCTAGGACTGCAGGAAGCTTGGAATCAGAGAAATCTGTATGGCTGAGAAGCAGTATCTTGTGCCTCCAGCACAGGCACATCCTATCTCTTCATGGTTATCTTCAGTGCACAGGCATCTTGGGGGACGATACTGGGAAGAAGACAATGCTATGCACATACCAGTAAGTTACCCTACAAAAAAAAATATAGTGGAGGTTCACAAGCACCGGCCTGATAATATTGCAGGGGTTAAAATCTAGAATGGTATAAAAATGCAACCGATCCTCTTCTGTTCAGAAACCAAAAGGATGGAGAAATTGCCCTCATGGCTGTAGCTGTTTTTTTTGAACTACCACTCTGCAGTTTAATCATGCATTTATACAATTAATTATAAATTAGCAGAATAATCAAATACTGAATGCAAAATGTTTTTTTAATCAGCTTAATAACAGCAAGCTAAAAGTTCTGTAAACCATATTTTATGATATATTAAGATGGTTGTTAAATAGAGATAAGCTGTATTTTCTTTGCACTATACAAAGATTACATACGACCTGTACTCTACAACAGATTTTATTTTCTGTGTACAAGATGCATGTGCTTTACTGACCTTAACATTACTTATGTTTTCAAAGGCAAGTACAGATAAACCAGACAAAAAACTATTAGGCCTTTCTGGTACTCCAAATATGTTCATCTTGATACTTCAGAAGGTATATATTAAGGTAAAGCGAATACGCTTACAGCTTTTAATTAAGGAAAGGAACATAGCCTGGTGGCTATGTTCAATGCAGGTACTTTTGCCTTGTACTTACCCGCCTCGTTGTAGCTGCAGGTTGAGTAAAGATGATGATCTGTTTGCTCCCTTTTGCAACAAAGAGACTGTTAGCTTCTACTATGCAAAGTGTCCTGGGTACACTTGCAAAGTTTTTTAATAACAGCAGCTAGAGTACCATAGTGGAAACTACCCAGTTTTTCCTGCTTATGTAAAGATACTAAAATCATCTGGAAAATAGTGTTCTTACTGTGGAACAAATTACTCAGCTTCCATGTAGTAGTGAATTTTGCTGACTGTGACATATTTGAGAATACAAGCTACATTGGATATTTGATAGAGATCGGTATGCAGGACAAATTAACCAAAGCCTGGACAACTATAATAAACAAGAATCCTCATGTGGATTTGCTGACTGAGCAGCACCTTCCCAAACAGAACTGGCAGCCATTCAACCTGCTGCTGCTGTTGTGAGGAAACTTCTTCGAGGTTGGCTTTTTCTTTTTCTTTTTTTTATGAATGGATGTTTATTGACTTTCCAGATGACATTACTAATCCACGTAAACAGGATGTTTACTTTGCACATAATAGAAAGTGTAAACAGAAATATGAGCATCAGTATATGCTCACTTCTTCAATGGTGACCCAGCACTCGCCTTCTAAAAAACAAGTCCTCTTGTTGTCAATTTGCACTTCCATTCTGAACCATTTGTAGATACTCCTTGTGTAGCTTTTCTTGGGTTTCATAAACTTTCTTTAGCTTCTTAATTTGTCCTTTGCTGAGTTCTTTGCCTTCTGCATCATGCGTGGGAAATCCCTGAAATATAAAAATTATATTTAAGATAAATTCTTGGACTGCTTTTGCTCCTTATAGAATTCTGTTTTCCGCAGATGAATCATGTTTGAATAAGATAGGAAGAAAATGTCATAAGTAATGACAAACTGTCAGGGTAGGGTGCATCATGGTTAATTTTAGTCACCCAGAAGTTTGACAAGTAACTTGGACTACTTGCATATGTTCCCTTCCTATTTTCTGTCCTGTACTAAGGGAAGTTTAGGCAACTAATTTCTAGATGGTTATAGTTAAAAGAATAATAACTAATCCCTAAACAGATGGTTAAAACACCACTTTTAATGATACTAACATATTAAATCCAAGGCTTAAAGCAAAAGCAATAAGAGAAGAGATTTGTGTTCTTGATGGAGAAAGTACGATCACAGTTTCTAGGGACCTTCTCCTTGGCTTACGTGCCTATTTTCCTTATTTACACTCTATTCTTACTTGCCCCCAGGGCCTGAATTTGAATGGGTGAAGAGGACAGGCAGAAATAGAATCAATGTCCCAGATCAAGCACTCAAGTAACAGTGCTTTGTTTTTTCCAAATAATGCCTTTTATCCTCACAGGAGCAACCAGAGCCAAGTTGCCAGTACAGCTCCTTCAGAGATCCCATGCCGGGGGAGCAAAACAGTGAGCGGAACCAAAATGGAAGCACAGGTTCTCTCTGAAAAACATGCCTGTTTACATCAGTTCTGGCAGAGTTGGGGAGTTTGTACAAGTGTAGTCCTTGCCCTGAAACAGGGTAATAAATCTGTGAACAAATATTATGCATGTTCCTAGCCACAAATCTTCAGGGAATGTTGCTTTGTAATGGGAAGGCCAAAGGAGACCAATGTACAATGAAAATATCCTTGAAATGACTAACAGTTTGACAGTCTTGTTCCCCAGTGCAAGGTATGTACAAGACAATATACTGCTTTTTCTTTCTCTCCTTCCCTCCCTCCCCTGCGTTAATAACACTGCCTTAGAGGTTTTGGAACAAGATCAGGTATGTACACATACAAGCAAATATGTACAGATGGGGTAGGAAAACTACTCCTTATTTAAAGAAAAATCTCTTACATTTTCATCAAACATAGAATATTTGTCGTGCTCCAATTTAAACATTTCATGTGGTGGAATCTTCATTTTTGCCAGTTTTGCTGCCTGTAATATAAAGCATGCATTAACTGCATTAGCATCACAATTAATTACTGACAACCTGTTTTTTTAAATAGCTATCTCTGAATGTGTGCAAATAGAAAAGTAAATAATTTGCAAATCAAAGAACATTTAATTCACCATTATTTATCATGTGAAAAGAAACTTCCAGTGAGGAACAACTCAGTAAATCATAGATGTGTTTGTCTGGGAAAATAAAAAATAAGTTAATGTTTTAAACTTGCAGAGAACAACTTAATACAGTAATTGTGGTGCAGAAACGCAAAACAACTTGCTTATACTTTCCGAAAACTACATGCGATTTCTGCTCATTTGGTTCCTTAGTGTTTTAAGCGTAAACACAAAGCAAATACTACTATTTATAAACATGTTAAGCAATGACCTCACTGCAAAGGGAACCACCTTTATCGACATAATTCCCTGCTGGCAAGAACAAGTTTCTGTGCAGGTCACAGCAGGATCTGGATGCAAGTAGTTGCACTGAAAATAAATTGAACTTTCACTTATTTGTGAACAAGCACATCTCAGAATCCTTTCCAAGGCATTTATGCCCAATACAAGGGAATCACCTTCTTGAACAAACGAAGAGAACTACTTGGAATCTACTGAAGATAACTGCTATTTATTTGTTTTTTCCCTCTGTATGTGACACTCTCTAGAAGTTTACTTCCTCTTGTAGCCCAAGAAAGCATTTCCTGTGGTTAGAGTCATCAGCATGGCAAACAATCTTTTCCTCCTCCAAGTTCACCTACTCTGGCCTCACCCAAAGCCTAAAACCTTTAAGTGATCACAATTCCAGCTAGCTAGACGAAATGTGCTTTTACAATATACTACATCTCAGAGTTCAAGCATAGGGAACAGAGAGAGTCTCAAAGATAAGACAACTTGTTTTTCATGTATACCTGTGACTATTTGGTTCCCTTTCCAGCGTAAGTGACACAACCAAAATCTTCCCTAACAGGAATGTAAGATACCACTTTGGCAATTAAGAAAGTAATACTGTCTATACACTGAAATATGTGCTACAAGATCTGAGAAGCTTCTGCAGTCTTCATTCTTGTTTTGAAAGATGGCTGCTCTATAACAACAGCCATCAAGGAGATGAGTATTCAAATCTAAATTGCAAGCCAAATCCATTCTGAGCAGGAAAGTGTAGAAAAATAAATAAATGGAGGTCCAGTTAATGTTGTGCAGGGAGCCTGTGTTCTAATGCAGTCTTTCCTGCACGTGACTACTGCTGTTAACACTTTTCTTCAAAACCAGATTAAAAGAATTTGAACACTTACTTCCTGCTCTTGTTTTTTCCTGGCTGCTTCTTCTTTCTTCCTTTTTCTCTCTTCTTCAATCTATGAAAGGCAGTGTTAATGAGCAAAAGGTAACTATTTCAGGTAACTACTTCATTTTGTTGTTTTCTATAAATCTGAGCCAGCTAGCTAGCTCCACCGGATATCTAATTGCAGACAGAACTGACAGCGTAACCTACAGCGAAAACACTATGCCTTGTAATTAGGATTGTCTGATACTTCCCACTGGAAGACTTTGTTTTCATTTGCTTTTATTCACAGTTAAACCAGTTTTAACTGTTCAGGATGTGTTTTGCATGCAAAATGTATACCTATGAAAGAATACAAAACTTGCAAAAGAAATGGTCCTGCCATTTCACAGGGAAAATGTTTTGCAAATGTCTTTAATAAGACCATATTCCTCTAATATTTTAAGCTCTTGCCTCAAACTGTGAAGATGTTACAGTTTCTCAAGTAGCTGCATCCCTTGATGTTCCTAGGGCAACGACTATCCAAATTTAACCAAGTTAAAAACCTTTAAAAAAAAAAAAGTATCTTGTACTTGCTTAGGAGACCCATTAGTTTTCTAAGGGTTCTGCCAGTACTGAACATAGCACTGTTTCCAGGGAAAATGTACTCTAGCTGCAGCTTCTACCCATCGATTATATACAAACTGCCCTCAAATGCCTTTTTGATGAAAACACCTGGAACTGGCTGCAACCGTGTCTTATTTTTCCCTTTTTAAAAAAAGTCCACACGGAAGAAGAAATATTGGGAATTCTTACAAACATTTCTAGTCATGATGGAATTTTTTAATCTGTTAAAACTGAAGACAGATATATAAAGCGTTACTTTAAAATACTACAGAGTCAAACATTAACACTAAGAAGTGCAAACAGGAGGGTATCTGTACAGGCTTTCTGTATGTGATTTATGATTCCTGATGTTTATATAGCAACATGTAACGTCTTGCCCTCACACCTGGAATATCTCACTTATTCATGCTACATTAAGATTTAACCAGTGCATTTTGTTTTCATATAGCAAATAAACACAGTCTAGTTCTATTGAAAATGTCAATTTCATTTGTACAGATAAAAAAAGTCAGAATCAATTTTTCATTGGAATCATTCTTTCAGAGAGATAAAACAATATGTATGCAATACTCAACATCCCTTAATTAAATGAAGATTTAAAAAAAACAACAACAAAAAAACACCTTAGTGGTATTCATTACATCCCATAAAGAATTTTCTAGCAGCTGCTGTTTGAAAAATCCTTTTCCTGAACACCATTCTAACTTTAGTATCTACTCTGGTGTATTATTTCTATTATTATTACTAGGCTTACAAACTATCAGGGAAATGTAAAGGTATCCATAGATTCTACATTACTTTAAACATAAAAAAATATGGAATGCTTAAAATAATAACCTTTTTCTTTTCTTCTTTTTCTTTCAATAATGTGTCCTTATCCACTAATTTAACCACAGTTGGAAGTCCTGAAGAAGCAAAAACAAAAGAATGAGTTTTCCATGCTTGAATAGTGAAAGATAAACTTTATATTACCTTATAATTTTTTTCAAGCTGAATGCAAATACAACAGAATGACTACTTAAAAATGACTAAGCAATTAGGTACTGTAGAAAAAGACTGTGATATATATTTTTATCCTATATATATTCCAAAATACATGTACATAATATGTACATGAAAATGGAAATCCATTATGCTATAGATTTGCAGTCCTTGAGTATGGTGGATTATTCAATATCAGTCTTGACAGCTTGTTTTCCCACAAGAAAATAAGATTATAAAAACAGATACCTAAAAATTCACAAGATACAGAATTGGGTACCTTCATGATCTTCAAATCGAACGCCAAGTTCAGGAAGGATGTCATCTCGAAGAGCATCGCTCAACTGCAGCACTTCAGTTACTATGGAGAATGAAAAATACTTACAGTTAAGTAAGATTTGGTGAAAGTATACTGCTATCCTGATACATACTTATTTAAATGCAATTAAGAAATTGCCACTCTCTCACACAGGTTGCACAGAAAGGTCTTTTGTTTTAAAGCGATAGATGTTTTTAAATAAATTCTGCCTTCTTTCAGCTACAGAGAGAGGAAGCATGTTTCTTTGCAGGAATTCATACATTTCCTCTGAGATACCGCTATTGTTCCTGAAAACCACAATGAGAATTTCAGTTCAGTACCATAATCCCATAGAAGTCCAAAAACCTTTCCTTACTAAAAAAAAAATCATTTAAAAGGAAAAAAAACCAGGAACTTCTAAATCTGTAATTGTTTGTTCTCTTTTACAGGAGCACACTGTTAGTTCTCTGTCTCACCACTTCACCTTAGGATGAAAAAAGTTACACTGTAGGAACACAACAGATTCATATAATGAGGAGCATGGAAATTACTGAACTGGAGTGGATCGGAAGTTAATTAGTCCTACAATCCAATGCTGCACACAGAGTGTTCCTTGTATTGTAAGCTCAATACTCCATGCAAAATACTTATACTGTGTTACAACTCTGGATATTTTAAATACCCACATAAAATACGCAGCACACCCACTATAATAAATTTTACTGAGTTCTGAGTTTTTAATTTTTTATGACAATTTTTTGGATTAAAAAAAATCATTTTTAAGTTCCAAATTTCACTGAATGTCCCTTTTGCTTTGTGTTACAAGACAGAACCTTACTTTCATAAAATCAATCATAACTGCATACATATATATATATATTTTTTTTCTGAACTAGTTCTCTCATTTGTTTCCTGAATCAAATTTGTCACTGTAATTTCTTTCCTCTCTTTACAAGACAGGAAGGTATTGCTTACAAAATGTTGAGTTTTGACAAATGTACCACATTTAGAAATGAAACAATAATATACACGTTTCAATTAGGAAAACAAAATGGAGGAAATTAAATGTTGTTACTGCAACAGAAAGCTAATACAAATACCAGGCAAATTAAATTGTTTATCTTGTCCTGCTCTTTACTGCCTTCATTACATAAAAGTCTCTCAAATCACCAATTAGATAGCAAGATCCCCTTAAGTAAGCAATAAATAAACCCTAAAAAGTTTGCCATAAATCTCAGTCACACAATGCAGCAGATGACAGTAACAAATGTTAAGCTGTGAACTGCAAGGAAGGAAGCTATCTTTGTTGTAAAAGCCTGCTTTCAGTTAGGAGGAACATGCTAACTTCATAGACAAGGAAATTAATGTAATACACTTTGAAGAATTTTCAAAATAAAGGTAACTTAGTTAGTTAGTTCTTCATTCATTTTAACTCTGCCACAACAAATCTAACCTCTCAATCAAATGTACACTAAGCTACCTCTAAAATCTATTCTCAAACCCTTGAAACAACTCCTCGGAGCTTTGCTGAACTATGGAATGGAAAGGGAAGAACAATTTAGAGACAGGAACAGTTAGTACTAACAATGATTTTTCACAATTAATCAAGGCCATAAAACACATCTTCACTGTTGGTTTCCATTACGACAGTTTAGTTACTACTGTGAGGGGCAGCTTTGCAGGCAGGACTGCCCATTTAAGAGTTCTGGCTTGCAGAGAGGGTATATGCAAAGCTGCAGAGGAAGTCAGGCTAGTTACAGTAAAAAGGACTACATAAGGCTTACTACATCCCAGCTTCTTACTTGCTTACCTGCCCAAGCACTTTGCAAAAATAACCCCCAAAACATCATCTCATGTCATAGCAACCTTTGTCAGTAATACAGTTGTCTAGGGCACTGAGAAAGGAATTAATTTTTAAGGAACAGGAGGGGGAACAGGCAAGAAGGGGAGAAGAAAGAAAATCCAAGCTAATTCAGGAATGATACAACAGTTCTGCCAAGGTACAATGGATGGGTGCAGGACACAGGAAGATGCTAATGGCTGCTGCAGGATTTCCGCTAAGAAAGGTTAAGAAGAATCACAAGATTTTGTATCCTGTGCTACATCTAGCAGTGACTTTGAAGGACTAGTATTTTATTGTTTTGCTAACTACAGATAAATTTGTCAAAGCAATTGCAATCCAAACATCCTCTGGTTCTACAGATAGTTATCTTTCCTGTTGCATCTCTGCTTATCACCTGTTTTGACCTAGCTGTTTTTTCGAGCAAGACAGTTGTAGCAGAACAGAGTTTAAGTTTGTGTTTCTGGATGGCATCCTGATTACCTTTTTTTTTGGGGGGGGGCAGGTGGGGGGAGCGGTGGGAGGATGCAAAGAGCAAGTTATTAAGAATGCAAGATTTAGGTGAAGTAGATGCTATTAATTCTTCAAGGGAAAATTATCTTCATACAACAGATTTACTACCTATTTACTCAGGTAAGGAATTGCATCAGGTGAGAAATAGCAACACAGTTACAAGGAACCAAATGCACCATGAAGATCCTTGTAAGTTGCCCTTATGAACTCAATTCAGTAGCATTTTTTGATACACAGTCTTGCATTTAGGAGGAAACACTAATATAAACAGATAGATTGGGTTAGTAGGTAAGTGTTCTTTCTCCCTTTTAGCAGTGACTCAGATGGTTAAACATAAGCAGTAATAAAGGTCTCAAAGCTAATAATTCAGGCAGTAAAAGCTTCCACCCAGACACTGGATTTAAGCACTGCACGTTTTAGCAGCATGCCTTAACCTGCACCTTCATCTCTTCCATAACTGAGCCTCAGAAAGCTGAACAGTGGACAGAGCACTGACTATCCCAATACCATAGAAAGGAACGGCCACATTGCAGGACAGCTTTCTTTGCTGGGCAATCAGCAGAATGACTCTTTGGATGACAAAACAGTGCATTTTATAGGAGCTGTTTAGTCTGCTGTGAACTAAGTCATTACTTTTCTTTACCCAGATCAGTTACACACAGTGAACCACGCTGATGTTTGATGCCACTCTAAAGAAGCCATTAAGATAACAAGTGATAAGATTATCTCAGTGGTTGTTAACACTAAAAAGAGTTGACTCTGACCTATGCAAGGGAATTATGGATGTCATATCAAGGGCGTATCAGATACACTTATTGCTTATTCAATAAAACAGCACAATCAAAGCTTTTCAAAATGAGACGGGGTGTGTGTGTCAGGTGTAGCCCACAACAACTTCTAGGAAACTCCCAGATGAATTTTCAAAAGAGAACACCAAATTATCATCTTGGGTACCACAATTCCAATTGTGCTAACAGCTAAGAATGAACATCTCAGCCTATTTAAACACAGATGCTATCTGTGTAGCAATCTACATTTCTAAGAGAATGCGTTCTCCCTGTGAGAGATGATGGCTACTACTTTCATACCAAGAAAGCAGGGAATGCCCTGAACTAGAAAAACAATAGCTCATCCTCTTCATTCCTGAACTTTTAGAGTCTTTAAGCAATTAAAAGAAAATGAGCTGAGTAGCCTGTAAATGATTCCCAAATTAAAGAGACATGTAGCAGAGACATAAGTATTAAAAGCAACTCTGATTTAAAGATGCCTTACCTTTATTCTCTAAGCAAAGAGACTGCAACAGCCAGATCATCCCTGTCCTCCCCAGTCCCACATCCCCCAAATCTCATGTGCAACAACACAGGAAAAAGTAAATTCTCACCTTTTTTCTCTCTGGCAATTTGTCGCACTCCTTCTCTGAACTCAGAGAGAACTTGTAGGTATGGCATCACTGTAGATTCAATCTGTAGGGTAATTATTTCTACAGTTAGCTAATCATAATTTAGATTTAAAACAGGTCCTTATCCACTTCATATTTACATGCTTTTGGATATAAGTTGACCCTCAGGGCAGATATGTATCAATAAAAAGTGTCATTGCTCTATTGATGTCAAAGGAGAGACGATAATTTGCATTAACTGACAATTCGCCTTTTGGGCTGATAAAATCACCTTGCCTCTCTCCATTCCTTTTTCCTCTCTTTGCAGTTACAGATACATCAGTTCCACAGGCTTATGCTATGGCCCAGCTGACTATAATGCAATACATAGGCGTAAAAACAGCTGCCAAAGATATGCTGAAGAGCTACACCCAGATGAATTTGCCCCTTCATGTTCCATGTTGTCTTACTTAGGTCAAACTGCTTGTCACAAATAAATCAAGTGAAGCTCATGTTAAGACTTATTCGCATTAGAACAGATCTCAAATGTCTGTGTATCCTTACTGTATTTGGTTCCAGTACAGTGCAGTTGTCTGTACTCCCCCCCATGACTTCCTCCTCAACACAGAGCATGGGGAGACTACTGTTGAAGTATTTCAGGTGTGAATAAATGCTGTTCATGAAAGCTCAGACAAGTCATCCTGAGAATCCTGCTTTCAGGGTAGCGAATAGCAACAGCAAGCTGTCTGTGAATGCAATGAACACTTACAATTACAGATCAGGGCTGTTTGCCATCACATCTCTGGAATCCTAAGAGGAGAAGCTGGGCACCCAGGGGACTGCTTATATTAAAAGTTTAATTACTTTGAAGCGTGGGGGAGAGATAGAGAAAAACATAAACACACACACTTCTGTTTCACCTACAGTTTCCAAGTGTCTCTCCCATCTGTTAAATCTGTTACATATTTCTGTGCAATTCGCAGACCAGAGAGGCTGTTATGCTCTAAAAGTACCCATGTGAAAGGACCTGATGGGCTCAGGTAAAACTTTTTGTAAATGTGAACGCTACATGATCATCTTCACAACCACAAGGAAAGTGGTTGTGCTAAGTCTGGCAGAAAGAAGAGACCCTGGAAACTACATGAGCTACAGCCATGTCTCTGCTACCCTCTTTATACTGAAACTACCTCAACATGCAAATGAAGTGGCATCAGGAAAGCATGTGCCATCCTTACTTTATTAGATATACCAGACATCTAAAGATGAAAGATTTTTATTTCCAGAATAACTAACCTGACAGAAATGCTTAAGTCATTTGGAAAATGAGACTATGGAATCTGAGGTTTTCTGACTGCACATCTCTCCAATTCCCTTTCAAGTCGATCAATGAACCATGGTAATTATGCTTGCTTTTCTGTCAGAGCTTTTGAAGAGGATTAAGTCTTTTTTGGAGATAATGACTTTCAGATCTATTGATTCCTTCATCTTTTATTTGGACACAGAAGCAATAGGCCTGATTCACAGCTTTCTGTTTTAATGACAAGTTTTCCAACCCGGAATGTTCACTTGGTAATTTTTGCTAAGAAAAGTAAGTATCTGCAGATTGAAAGAGGGTATATAACAATTAATGGAAGAGCCAAAACATTGTTGATATTATACATCTTTATGCTATAATGATTAAATCAGAAATGTCTTGGGTGATAAAAACAGAAGTTTTTTTCCTGTAAAATGCAAAATAAGCTGCTCTGGGTGGGTACCTGACTACTGGTTTTCTGTGAACTGACTGTGTATACAAAAACAAGAACAACAAAAAACATATACGTATTTCACTAACAGGTGTTGAAATTCCTTTTCTGCACCAGATTCTTTTGACTCCACTAACCTCAGCAACATTACTTTAAAAGAGTGTAAGGCTTAACTTCTTGTTCCAAGCTACTGCCAATCTTCCCCTAAAGCTCTTAGGAACACTACTTGAATGAAGTGTTAAATACAGATTTAATTTTCATCTTCCCTAGATAAGTGTTAAGATGCTGTCTTTCTCCTGAAATTCAAAATAATTTTGAGTTAAGCTAAAATTCACTATTGATGGCTTTTAGCACGGAATGCTGAGCATCTTCGTTATCCTTTGTATATCATTATTAGATATTTCCACAGCACAGTAATGTAAGTGTTTGCATGAGCAATTACCAGACGAGTGTTCACTGACATTCAGTGACAAGTAAGCTTTTCTCTTCCTCTGGTGAACTAAGGGGTTTTTGTTTGTCTTTTTGTTTTGCATTTGTTTGTTTTATTCCTTCTAAGGAGGAACAGAAAAACACATGATCACAATTTTGAATGCAAAAGTGCATGAGACCAGCACTAGAAGCTACCCAATATCAGATGTTGTGCCATATCAGTGTCCTTTCTCATAAAGATTTTCTCATGAACAGAAAGAGCGAAGTTGATGGCTTTGCAGATGGAGTTATTTCTCCTGCCTGCCCCATGAAACATTACTATTATTACAGGGCCCATCAGCACTTTCATCAGGCATCTCCCACATATTTCTAGGAAAATTCTGCATTACAGTGGTACTGCTGAGTGACCAAAGCAAAACAGCCTTCAAAAGCCAGATAAATACCGTGGCTACAAAATGAGATCAGAAAAAGAGATTGAATTGAGGATGAAACTCCAGCTGCCTCCAGGCTGGTTTTTGGTGTACCACAAGGAACTTTAATCAGTATAATTGTATTTTTGAAACTACTTAATATACAAATCCTTGTAATGAGTCTTTATACAGTATCATGTGCTGTCTGTAGTTAATGTGGTTTCTTAAACAGATTCATCATTCAGAAGATGAGATAATTCTTTTTCTGGTTGCTGTACAATTTGTCTGTTATTAAGTCAAACAAACCTATAAAATAACAACTGTCATAAAAGAAAAATCCCACTTCCTTAGCCAATTAATTATATTGTTTCTACTTATAACATTTGAATCTGAAGTAACTCAGCTACATACCAGTAATGTAATCCCTTTATCTAACCTAGACTTTCAAAAGGACACAGAGTAATTTTGTACAGTGTACTTTGTCCTTCACTTACATTTATGTTTTGACTATTCCCTCCAACAGGAAAACCAATTGCGTCATCACTTTCTATGGCACCAAAAATCTGGTCAAGGGGAAAAAAAAAAGAAAAAAGGAAAAAAAGAACAGGTTGTATACATCAAGTCACAGGTATGTGAAGACTAAGCAAAATCACATGTACTAGGGTTTTGAAGCCACCTAGTTCATTTAACCCACAATTCACTGTGTTAGTAAGAATTTGTTTTGCTTTTTAATTGATACAACATATTAAGCATTGGCTTTCAGATTTAGGTTTAATGCAGTCAGATTTGACATTTTGACTTCATTTTTTTTTAATGTCTGATTTTCTGTTTATGTAATAGGGGCTTTCTACGGCTGAGCAAAACATCAGCTGAAATTATAATGGACTATAAAGGGTTCCAAATTGTTCCTGTTGCAGCATGCACTGCAGTTTGGGATTGTTTTGCTTGGGGTGCATGTGGAAGATCTCTAGTTTCCTACAAGATAAAGAAAATCTGTACAGATCCCTACGTATTTGCAAAATACAACAGTTAAAATTGCACAGTGCAATAGCAACTTTACTACTTGCTATTACATACCTTTAGCATTTGAGTGAGATAGGAACTGATGTTTTCTAAAAGAAGTCTGTTTGGCATTTGTCTGGAAGATTTCTTTGCAGCAATATAGGAGTTTGACTGACTGACTAACGAACGCATTTCTTCTAAGACAGAGCGAGTGTCAATATTGTCACACAGTGCTTCATGAATTGCTGCTTTCTTGTCGTAAAAACTAAGAAGAAAAACATTTTTTTTTTTACTATTTATGTCAAAAGTATCTGCAATCTACTCTAAAGAACTTTTGTTAGAGGAGTGAAGGGAGCCTAAAAATGAGATTGTCTTTTGTTGATCAAAGTTTACATCTGAAGGGGAGGAAAAAAAAAAAAAGATGAGTGAGAGAAAGGCATCATCACCATGATGCAGCTGTTTTGCTACTACAAACAAAGGCAGGCAGGATAATCTAGCTGGTAACAACTATCCAAACAAATTACATCTAATGCATTTTCAGCAGCTGACTTTTTAATACCAGTTATTAAAAGCAGTTCAAATTGCTTATTTAGTACTTATTATACTTTTTAAAGTATTGATCTCCTATCCCTAGGTACCACCTTAGGAATCTGTTTACCATCTTTCTAACGTGGAACACCAATTTGGAAATGAACTTACCACAAAGAGTAGCATTATGAAGCTGCTACAAGCAGACAAAAGGAATAAATTCATGCCAACTATGTAATGTTTATAAATAGGCATAATAAGCAATATATTATATTAAGCACTGTTCCATCACACATATTAAGACTTTTTCAAACAACATACTTTTTTCAGAGAAAAGAAAGTGAGAAGTGGTGGATAAGACAAAAACAAATATCATGAAACATAATCTTCTGTTTATCCCACTTCTTTATCCCTCTCTTTTGACCTATTACTTATTCCCCCCACACACCCTTTTTATATTTTTTTAAAGGGTTCTCTCTACCAACCCGAAGATGAAGATTGAATTTTCACTAAACAGAAGCATCTGCACTTGGTCTTACAATAGTCAACATCTCTGTTCGTGACAGTGAACTGAATTAGGAAAAATGTTAGTACCACAACACAAGAAGCTTCTTTTTTAAATTTCACATGTAACAGAAGTCACATAGGAAGCTGTTCACATGACAAACAATAACAATAGTTTGTTATAAATGTGAAAGACTGCTATATTGATATCACTGTTTTTTCTCCAGTCAATAACATTTTCAAATATCAACACCCTGATCTTTTGTACTTTTAGTCAAGTCATTTAACTTTTGTTTGTCTTCAATTTAGTTACTCCACTTTGAAATGTGTAAAATACTATTTTCATGGTTGTAAAGACTGTATACAAATTATCACTCACTTCTCAAATAGGATGACAGCATCTCAAGTAGTAAAGGAAATTACAACTATCTAACAAATGACTTATATTTCCCTACACAAGACATGACAGTGTACTTAACACAAATGAAAGGAAATTCAACAATTTCATCTAAACTTCATGAAGCTGCTGCAAGATTAAATTCACTATCTTGTATAGAGCTGAGATACTCAGTGGAAATGCTACCAGACCTGTAAATACCACTAGCAAGTCATTTTGCAACGAATAAAAATTAAACATGCAGCTACATGTCTATTCAGAGAAGAAATAGGAATGCTTCACTCACTTTTTGTTCAGCTCTGCTTCCTGATTTTCCCATTTCTGAAACTGGCCTGTAACATTTGTGGGAGCTCGAAGAATATCCTTCACATTTAAAAAGAATTCCTAAAGAAGAAGAACATAGTTCAAAACCTGTTTAGATTACACACAAACAGGATTTACTATAAAAAAAGCATTACTTCAAACTTAGCCTTGTAAAACTTATGGTTTCAATGCTATTTTGGCTAGGATCTACTGAATGGCTCTCACAAGAGGGAAACCCCCACTTTTCACATAACTCTATAAATCACAGTCAGACTAATTCAGTTCTGTGTCTCGTCTCTACCACTGCCTGATACAACAATGATACTCTAACATTAAGCTGCTCAAATACAGTACCATTTAAAAAATAATTAGATAGGAGTTCTTATGTCAGATTTTCATGTGTTGCTAGGAATGGAAAACAAGGAATAAGAATGGCTTTATAGCAAGGGTTTTTTTCGTGCAGCCATCCAGCTTGGTGAAAAGTCATTTTCACTTATTGTGTGTCCCAAGCCAAATATTTTACATAAATAGCAGAGTAGCTTCAGCTGGAAAGCCCAACATCAACAATCTCAAAATGCTGTACAGCCTCCTTGTGGGAAATGTGGGTTTAACTCACTGCTCCAAACTACGCAGGGATAGAAACTGTGCCTGACACCTCACCTTACAGCTGATAGGAATAAAGTCAAATGTTCGATGTATGTGGTGAGGAAGACAACGTAGGAATAATATAGCCCTTTGTCTATATGTGCAAAGTCTGGTCTGGTAGAGAGTGTCTGTTGGACTCAGTCCTATCAGCAAGCTAAACTGAGAAACTAATCTTGCATGTAATTGCCAAGATGCTCAGAGATGTCAAAACTTGGACAGAGCATACACCTGCAGAGAAATGTAGCTGTCTGTGGAATTTATGTGACTTGAATGTTCAATGGTAGCTAAAGAAATACTGTAAGATCCCAAATGATGAATTCAGAAGGCAAACGTCTGGGGATATGGCCTGTACATCCTTGGGTTCTATTGCTTGAAACACATTACAACAATAGAGAGCTTACATTACAACAATAGAGTTTAGAGAGCTGGAGGAAGAATGGCAAGCTTACTTACATTCATAAACTTCTCATACTGAATAGCTGACTCCATGGTGTTGTTTGAATAATCCAGCGTATCCTTCCAAGAGTGCATGAGGAAAGCCAACCGTAACTGTCGTGCTATTAGGAGTTTTAAAATAAACAAGGAAAGCAATATTAAACTAAATAAAAGTATTTTTATGGCCTCCAAAACTATAATGGCTAAGTACATAACAATTTTTAGTATTCTTACTCTCAGTACATCTACCAAAAAAGCAAGACCATTATTATCCATACAGATACCAATGAGGAACAGGGTAGCTGTTCTAAAGTGAATGAAGAAAAAAAATACCTGCAGTCAGCCAATTCTGGAAACTCCATTATGAGCTTCAATTACCACAGTCATCACTCCAACTGTATCAAAAGTACTCAAATTCTGAAGTAATTTTTACCTGTATGTTTCTTCAGTGCATCTTTTATGGTGATAAAATTCTTCAAAGATTTGGACATTTTACAGCCAGCTATTGTTAAGTGGCCAGTATGCAGAAAATATCGAACCCAGTGATCATTTTCAAAGTATGCCTGCAGGAAAAGGAAAAAAAAAAAAGACTCAACGCTGTACACATATATACCATAAACTACGATAATTTAGGAATAAAAATATTGAGGGGAAAAAAAGTTATGCTTATACAAAACATATGCAAATTTAAAAAATAACACAAAAAAATAGATAGATTTGTGTAAGTTGCTGTCAAAGCTAAGCACATAGCTTTGTCACTACAGAAACCAAAAGCCAGTGACAAACAGTTCACTGACCTCAGACTGTGCCAGTTCATTGTCATGGTGGGGAAATCGGAGATCAAATCCTCCTCCATGAATGTCCATCGACTCTCCTAGAATGGATCCAGCCATTGCAGAACATTCAATGTGCCAACCTGGCCGGCCCTGTTAAAATAAAGACATTACTTGGCTAACAGCTAATTGTCTTCCTCTTCTGCCTGTGTATCATTAGCTCATTAAATCTAACACGTCATGTACATCTGTGATGCCTTAATTATCATCCTCCCTATTTTTGATCACATGTGAAAAAAAAGGATTGAGGAATCTCTGCAGGTAAAGACTACAGAGAAACATAAGATGACTGACCAGTAAGTCATCATAAGCCTGCATGCTGAATTCTGTTTAAAAAGTATTGCACAGGCAGATTGAGCATAGCAACAGAACCTACTATTGAATATAAGATCCTCATAATCTAGATAATAATATGAGGTGAGCTACAGTATTTGTTTAACAAAAAACATGCTTTTTAATAAAGTGTAGAAGGTTTAAATCCTGTAATGTCCTTACCTTTCCCCATGGAGAGTCCCATGAAGGCTCTCCTGGCTTGGAGGATTTCCACAAAGCAAAATCATTTGGAGAATGCTTCTCACTTAGGCGATCAGCTGAGATACTGAGGTCACCTTTCAAGAGAGAAAAAGTAAACATTGACATTTTATTTAAACACCAGCATTATTGATTTTTGGTCTCACTGTGCCTCACACCATGTGAGGTTAAAAAAAAAACACTCAGCACTTGAAAGCCCTCATAATTAACTCTGACAATCCTTAGTTTTTTGATTAATGTTTGGTTGACAGGAAAGCTGACAAGTATCAGCAGCACTGCTTTCTAAGTTTTGACATGAGATTCATCTACATTCTCTCTACAGACACAATTCCAATATTCCAGTTGCAGAAAAAGAAATATTGAATAAATAAAAAAAATCCGCTGTATTTATATACAAGTAAGATTGCAGAATCACTTCAAAGTTATAAGTATCAAAATTAAGACTAATTAATCTGTCTTAATATGCACACACAACATGATCTTAGGGTATCTCTTGCATGCCCTGTCTAGGCTGCCCCACAGAATGGCTAGTAGCTGTTCACTATCTACACATTTACTGTTATGTTTTTATCATATATGAAGCGTGTATTAGTTGCCGTTAGCTCTTTATGATCTTTTGATTGGTACTCTCATTACAACATCTTCAAAACACTATGAATTTACCATTTCTTCAGTACTGCTGAAAATTACATGTGGTTAACAATACCACTTAATGCATGAAAACCGAAACAGAGATTAAAGCCAAACTTGTCAAGGGGAAACTTGTCAATTAGTTTTGATGTACAGGTTGAGATACCTGCAATCTCAGTCTTTTAGAATACTTAATGTTCAAAGTGCATAATGACAAGTAGTATTATATTCTATTTACATTAGTTGCAACTTTTAAAGTTTAGCATTTCTGCTGCCTCTGCTAGTCAAAATGACATTATCTGTTAGGGTATGGACAATCATGACAAATAAGTCAAAGCAACTAGGCTGCCAATAGATCTAGACATACACGTAGTCTCAATTAGTTACATTAATCATTCTGCTTTAGTTCCTATTTGCAAAAGCAGACAATTGTGCTTGTTTATGTGGTGGCAATGATGCATTCATGTTGACACAAAGACAGTGGTTTAAGCTCGCACCTTTTATTCCACATATACACAGAAAACCTCAGTTATAAGGGTTTCAAATAAGAAAAAAAAATCACATGCAATTTAATGTCCTATCTCAGATATTGCCAGTTACCTTAATTTCACCTACAAGTGTTATATAAAAACCTTTAAATATTCTTCTGATACATTTTGTGGATGATTTGCTACTAAAACGGTACAACCTCAGGAAGAGATAAAATGCTCAATGAAATGCGATTCATTAGTTAAGCTAGTCCGCTGTTAAGGCTCTAATCAAAAGATCTATATTTGGATTTAGTTCAACACAACAAGGTTAACAAAATAAAGAGTTCTCAGTATGAGAGAAGAATGAGGAAAAAACACACCACAAGACCAAATATTTGTCATAAAGAAAAACACAGCCTAGCAGGGAGAGCTTTCACCTGGCACGTGGAAGACTCAGCTTCAAGTCTTTGCTCCACATACTATGAAGCAGATGAAAAGCCAAATAAACTGGGCTGTACTCAAATTGGACTATTCACAACCTCCTTAGGATAATAAATAACACACAATAAATAATACTGCCATCCTAGAACGAATAACATTTGTTGCTGTTTTCCAGTTAAAAACTCACAGTGGTGGTTCAAGTAAAAAAAGAAGAAAAGAAATCCTGAGGCAAAGGAAGCAAGCAGGTAGACCATTCTAGTCTGACAGTAAATTTGATCCAAACATCAGTAGAATCATTTGAAGAGATCAACACATCAGCAATTTAAGCAAACATTTTTTTCCCTTTTTTACCTTCACCCTCTTGAAGAGCTTTCTGATCACCTACAGCTTCAGGAACCAGCTTAGCATAGGAGTGTTTTTCACTGGAATCAAACTTCATAGTATCAAAGTATACAGATCCATTGGAAACATACCTGAAAAGTTAAAGATAATTATTTAGCTAACTTTCTACCAAGACTTAACTAAACTGTACCCCCAAAATCACTATCTTACTTTTTCTAGTGAACCCACATACAGCATGGTACTGTTCACTGTGGTAAAGATGACTTAGGTGAGCCTAAGTTTTAAGGCATTACCATAAAGACTTCAGGTAAGGCACTAAAGGTCAGAATAAAATTCAAAGGGAAACCTATTAACATCTTTTGTTAAACTCTTAAATAGGTGAGACTTCAGACTAACAGTCCCCAAAAATATCTACAGCAATTCTGGTCCCTTCTAATATTTTGCAATAATATAATACGAATCATGTTTGTTTCAGAGTCCATTTGTCCTCCTTCACTTTGCTGATTTTGTTCTACCGCAGCCATGACAAAAAGTCTCAGAGGGAAGTTTTAGTACCACCATGAACACTAATAATTCAATGCAAATGATTTTGAACATTTTTTTAAGAAAGAAAAACATAGATTTTAAGCAAGAACATGCAAGAAAAATTATAGGAGTCTGAACCACAGGTTTGCTTTTTCACAATGAAAATATGTTGAAAACTTGAGACTAATAAGAGAAAGAACACTCAAAAATGCCAGTCAGGAATCTACCATGATATTAGGAGCTTCTAGAGTATTAGCCTGACTTTCACAAACATTGGACAATGTCAGAATATCATTTTGAGAAGTTTTTTTTTTTTAACCTATGTTATTTACAACTGATTTCCAGCAATCCACTCAGGGATCCAGTTTTGAAATCCCCTGCTGAAAGCTGGAAGTCAAGCCCAGTTCAAGTGAATTGGACTTTGACTATTTATTTTAAGGAATGAGGTTTTCACCCTATTAATTTTAATAATCTAACTTGTTTCTTTGTAAGCATAGAAGTATATAAACAAGAAGTATATAGTAGCACGTTTTCACCAGGTTATACATAACAGATCTTGCATAAAGTAATGTGAAATTTCTTTACTGGATGAAACACTACTTCTGGAAAAGAATATTGTTGCATATGAAAACAGAAAAGAGTAAGTGTTCACAGCAATCCAATACAGTATAAGCACACAACAAAAACACTCAGTAGTGAACTTACCCATAACCATTATCCACAATCTTTTTCACAAATGCCACAATTTCTGGTACATATTCACTAACCCGCGTTAAAACATCTGGAGGTAAAACCTACAGAGAAAAAGTAGCATTTTATATTTACGCATATGTAAATACATATATACAGACATTCAAATATATACAATATATATATATATATCATACATTCATTGAGTAACTTGCTCAAAAGCAAGTGACAGTGGAATCTAAGACTCCTACTTCAAGCTCTATGCTCTGCAACAATATGCTGTGGCATTTTTTTTCTCGGCCTCTAAGGCAATGTTACCAACACACTACTGCAGCAGACAGCCCCTATTCCACTTACTGCACTTCTGGCAGAACAGGCAGTGTGTCCCTTTGATTTGGAGGTAAATAAATAAACCTTCATTGATCTGATCCACTGCATATGACATAGTATTTCACCTGGAACAGACAAATCTGTCCTTGACTTTTGTCACCACCACACAATTTTAAGAGTATTCAGTAGTCAATCTACACGCTTAGGATGATAGGGCGGTCCTGTGTAGCTAACAAACTACCTGAAACTTCTGGATCAGTTTATATGATTATAAGCCCATTTTAGACCAAGAGGAAAGATGGAGCGTACACACCAAACTTATCTCCAGTGCACTGGTAACATGCACAAAAGTTTTAAGATTGCTGGGATGAAAACAAAACAGGTGATAATTTAATAGCTACCTATTCACATTAAAGATTAAAGGAAATACGTTATCAATACTGTTGAAATACAAGGCTTTTGAAAGCTATTAAAGGGTTTGTATTATATTCTGGGTATTATGAGGCACAGCATATACACTTACAAAACAGAAAAGAGTTTTTTTTTTTTTTTTTTACTTACATTGAGAGCTTCCATATCTTTATGAAATTCCCCTTCCCAGAATTTGGGGAGCTTTGAGAATATGGAATTGTCAGTCACCTGACTGCCAAATTCTGAGTCCAACCAGTCAGACAGCAAATCTTTGGCTTCTTCCAACATTATCTACAAAACAATTATAAGTGTAACTGAAGAAAGACTTGTCCTGTTTAAACTGTGCTGAAAGATCTTACTCTGAACAGAAAGGTTCGCTTAAGGAAAAAGACACTTGGCTATGAATACAGAGTAATCTGTGCTTCTATCACATTGTCCTTTATATATATGGATGAAACACTCAGAGGAAGGAAGACAAACTGGTAACTGACATCTGTTTTGATACTGGTCACTTACATGAGCATGTGGAATTTATGTCGTAAACACTGGACAGGATCTGCAGTTACCACACCACCCATTACCCCCATAATTGCTGGACAATCCTAACAGAAGCCTTTCTGTGCACATCAATAAGAAGTGTTTGAAAGACTGATTTGAACCTCAGCAAGGATGCATTTCTCAGTCCTATACTAAGAGGTGGATTTTTAGTTATTTACTCATTTACAACAGCATATAGCTCAGAAGGTGTGATTGTTTAGATTTTAGTTGCTTTTCAAGTTCTTTCAGGTCACTACGCACTTTTATAAAGATAGCTGATTCTACAATAGATGTGTGTTTTTTTTAAGGTGAGTTAGAGAGGTACTTCTCTCATACCCTGTGCTTCCTACAGTGAATATGACAAATAATCTGAAAGCAAGAAAAGAGGCATGTGGAAGCCAATTACTAAAAGCTAGCAATTTTATTGCCTGACTTGAATACCAAAGCCCAATAGTGTCAACAGGATTACTGTTGCTAATTGTAATGGTCTTTGGGATAAAATTCATTCTGAACATAATTAAGTTTTATATATGTTTTTTCTCTCAACAGAGACAAACTTTTATGTAGAAAACCACATGTAGTGGAATATCATATACGATTGTACAACAATTTATAGTACAACCCCTACTGAAAACAATTTCATCAAGCAAAATACTATTTAAAGGCCCTGACTATTATAAAAATAATTTAAAAAGGAGCTCAAACTGACCTCATGACATCTATTGATCTCTTCTGCAGGGAGTTTTGCTTGCACAGCTGCTTGTAGAGGGTCAAAAGCAGACTTCACCGCATTTTGAATTTTTTCCAACATTTGCTTTTTATCTGGGTCTGTTGTCTCATTTAATTTAACTGAAAAGAGCTACAAAAAAATAAAAGGTTTTAAAAAAACAACTTTCAGTACAGTAGGGCTATGTTCCACATACAATGTATTATCTTAGCCATATAGTACCTTGCTTTTGATGAATAATATGTTATGCTTTGATATCAGACTACTATAAACAGCTTTGATATCAGACTACTGAAATGTAAGCACATATATTCACTAGTCCAAAAAAATGTAGTTCATATCTCAATTTAGTTTTTCAAAAACTTTATAAATCACTAAACCTTAATTACTGTCGTTTAGTAATGTTTACTTTCTATGCAATTGATCACTTCAATTACATAGTTAATTATCCCAAATCTGAAATGGAGAAGCTTCAATGTGAAACACAAAGAGATTAAATGCTGTGCTTAAAAAGTATGTCACGCAATGACAGCTGGGCAAAATTTCCAGGCCTCCTAATTCCCAGGCCTGTATTTCATTCATTAGACCAATAATCCCTTTGTGATCTGCAGTTCTAAAATGACCAGAGAATCACCTTCCCCCATGTTTAGTCCAGCACACACAAATTATTACATCCTTTAAGCTTTCAAGACTTTTTGCTCTTTCCAAGGCCATCAGTGGTACAAAAAGGAAATCTCACAGATATCTACAGCTTTAAAATATTATGGACCAGCTTTTGAAAACCTATTTTAAAAGGCTACTTTTGAAGTTTGCATTCTAACAAATAAACATACAATTTTTTTTTTGATTTTCCCCCCCCATCACATCAACACCATTATACATGTTTACATATATGGTATAAAACAATATACAAACAACTTTTATAGACATAAAAAGTCAGGAATGCCTTTTACATGGATAGTTCTTGTCAATTCTAAAATCAGTGATAAGCTATTCCAGTAACACTTCTAATCTGTGTGATAGCAGTTCAATAGAATAAGTGAAACAAGCAGAAAGTTTAAACCGGCAGCAAAGTCAGAGGCATTTTTTAGATGCTTTGCTATGTTACTGAGTAAGAACCTAAGACACTAGCAGGGATTAAATACTGAGCCCACCTCTGAGGCAGTTTTAACATCTTCAAGTAGCTGAGCTGGTGTTATTTTGTTCTCCCTATACTGTTCAAAAAGGTAGTTCTGTCTTGCTCTCTTGATGATCTACAAAGCAGAAATATGGAAATATTCTTGTGAAGCAGAACAACAGTTATAGAAAGTGCAAATAAAATCTAATGCTATTAGATATAAAAAACTTTTCAGGATCCATACAAATTTAACAAGATGCAAGAATCACAAGCAGTAATACAACTTAAACACACCATAGATAGTTAATTAGCTACCTCAACAGAATTAATTAGGCATGTCAACAACAGACAGTGAAAGAGGCAAATAAAATAAGTTATCTTTGTAAAATGTTTACTCTTCATGATTTATAACAGCACTCGTTTATGTATGAGTAGTTTGCTAGCACAGGAAGTCACAGAAATCAATGACTTTGTGTACAAAATACATATCAGTAAGTATATTATTCATCTTGGCTTTCCAAATAGCAATTGCACATGATTCTCTGACTTTCATGCACAAACTACAGTATTTTAGATTACAATTTAAACAGGTCTTACCTTATCATCAATATCTGTAATATTCATACAATAGAAAACATCAAATTTAAAATAATCCCTGAGGATTCTTCTCAGAATATCAAATGAGATGTATGATCTAAAAACAACAGCAACAAAAATTAGTATTAGTGTTTAGTGAATACCTCAAATATGTTTCTATTCCATGCAAAAACTACTTCAATATCAGTCAATAATTTTATAGCAGTTTCAACTCTCCCTCATCCTCTAGCAAGTTTTCCCTCACACAATGACAGAACATAATATGCTTCTAACCTTAAATCTTGATCATTGAGACTAACAAGACCATTGTCCAGTAATACACTTATCTAAATAAAGTACATTTTTCTCCTTAATCTTTGCTTACTTATTAGTGCTGTTACTACTTATATCAACTGCTGTTATTACTTTTATCAAAGTAAGCAACTACAGTACCTGGCATGTCCCATGTGAGAAGCATCATATACTGTTGGACCACAACAATACCATGTCACCTTTTTTCCATTCTGCGGCTGAAATATTTCCTTAATTGAAAGGGATGGTACAGTGAGTAGAAAGAATTGAAGACACATGCTCTCAGCCAAAAACACCACATTTGGAAAATCAGAACATGAAAAACATGGATTATATATACATATATATATATATTTTTTATTAAAAAAAGCTTATTCCACTCCTAGTTTTACTATAAGAAAAGATCATCACTAGCATTTAAAAGAGAACATAAGCTGCCACACCCTGTTATCTGCACTCTTATCTATCCAGATATTAGATTACTAAGATTTGGATTAGGTAGGCCATTGTTCAAGCTGTGTTCATGAGGGAAGATCAGGCTTTCTTTTGCATTGAAAAAGGCTATACAGTATTGCCATTTCATATATTCTGGGATATTACATACTGTGTGACATTAGTATTCCTAGTATTTCCTCTCTTCCCCCAAAAACCTTCAGCCAAGGCCACAGGAAGTTTTACCACTCTGTATTACAATAATATAATTTGCAAGATTTTTTTTTACTCAAGCGACATCTAAAGAAAGAAACTGTGGTTTTATTTTGTTCACACTGCCTATGCTTACGTGTTTTACAGTTGAACCACTGGCTATTTTACATGATGATAACTTGCTAATGCATGTTATATATTAAGCAATACACACATGCATACACACACCTGTATATTTATTGTGTATATTGTAGCACTTGCCTCACCAAACACACTTGACTAATGCAGCATTTCTGGCACGTGCTTGTCAGAATCCCACAAAATAAACCCCAGAAACCTGTGTACTAATAAGGAAAACACTTAAGAAGCAAACATTTGATGACTCCTCTGTTTGCATTTTTAAGGAGATCCTCACTTTTCATTCATTTAGTCACCTTATTGCGAGTCAGGCTGTTGTAGAGGCAGAGTCTAGAATGTTTTGTCCCTTCAGGGGGAGTCCAGGGGGGCTGCATACGTTTGCCTTTACCTAGAGGAAAACCAATTTAAATAGAACTGAAAATATAAGTAGTTTTGCAGTATAACATTTACTTCTTATCACATCATTAAGTTAGTTCAAAAGAAAAAATATATATAATTACAGAAAACAACTCCAATTTAGTAATCCAAAATAATTCTGTTAGAGCTAAAGCCACTAAAAAGCCACTAAAAGATTTCAATCACTTATTTTCCGCCCTCTGCCTTGCCACACCTATTACCTTTGATTCGAGTAACAGGAAAGAAAAGGGTATAAAAGTGAGAGTGTGCAATTCAGTTAAAGCATTAACAAGAGCTTTGAAACTTAATAAAATATTAATAAAGTGCTATGGCAGTCCTGGGCTTTCTGCAATGCTGCCGACTGTATGTACTGTGATGGCATATAGATATCATACAAAGAATTTGCAAAAAAATCTCTGGAGACCAGACTTAATCTGTAGAGCCAATATTGACAGAGTTTGTGTACTTAGCATGAGAGGGAGAGGAGACCAAAAGGTTTAGAAAGAGCCTCAGCTTTTAATCATATGTGGTTGCTATGTACACAAGGCATTTCTGAGCACTCTCATTTACCACAAATACGCTCCAATTCATCAGCAGGTTAAATTTTGCCATTAAGGAGAACAGATAAAAATCTGGGTAATACCAGTGATAATATTCAAAGGAGATGGGAAGACCTGTAATTGCTGTTCTTTGGGGAATTTCAACATTTTGAAAACTGCCTTTGACCTAAATAGGAATAAAAGTTCGATACTTTTTAACTTGGTAGAAATTCATAAACAATGTTACACATACACAAATAGTGTAACACAAATTACAAAGCAACAGTAAACTGTTGTCAAAACAGAAAGTTTATATTTCATCACTACATTTCGAAGTATTTTTTGCAAATTTTTCATTTTTTCCTTTGGTGTTTTTCTGCATGAACATCACTGTGATAACTGTGTTCAGAAAAAATCTGATTTCAACAAATCATTGTCCACAGAACTAAAAGGGTTTATTTTAATTCATCACAACCTTCATTCTAGAAGGCAGGACAGTAAGCCAAAGAACCACACTTCAAACACCGAAGACTCACTCAACATGGAACACACTGTATGTGGGTGGGTTTTGGATGCTTTTCAGTTTACTTTTGGGAAGGTGGCATGTCCCTTTTGTGCTGCTGCTTTCAGCTCTTCTACTCTGCTGCCAAACAGTTTGGGAAACTGCAGGCTTATTCTTGCATTTGTTTTCTTTTCAATTTTTAACACAATTGTTAAACGTGTTTTCAAAGAACACATGGGCATGTCATCTGTCAAAGAGTTGCAGTTTGCTATGCACAGGGCTGCTTGCAGCTGTAATGATGTTAAACTAATCATCACATTAACCTGGAATGGAAGCAAAACAGGAAATTCAAAGATACACCGAAGGTACCAGGCTAATACATATAGTACTGCCTTTAGGAATTCTCATGGTAGGCATTTTAACCACAATTAAAATATTATACAAACTATTTGTTTTGACAACAAAATTGCCTTTCTGATCCTGTGTTTCAGGATGCTATTCATTAACTCTGTTTCCCTAATATCCTCATATGAAAATTTTTGACAGAAAACCTACAAGTAACATACATTTCCATGGTATATAAAAAAAAATTTAATCTCTTCCTCATCATACTTTTTTGAGTAACTGCCTAAATAAGAAAAAAAATGTAGAAAAGAACTTCATTTAATCTGCGTGCTACGGATCCACAGAAATATGTGTTTATTCTAAATAGTTTACTGTATGTTACTGACCAGAACAGTTCAAGTGCAGTAGCAGTCTATCCATAACACAGACCAAGGTATGGATTTGTTTACTCTTTGATTTACAAAGATTATACTGGTATGCTTAATTGTGGCTAATGCTTCCCTCAGGGAAGGAAGCCTGTGTGGGTTAGTCTAATAAAAGATAAGTCACTAAAGCTTTTTTTTCCTTACAACCACACTAAACACAAGGGAAAAAAAAAAACAAGCTCACAACAACAACAAAAAAAACAAGTAACTGACCCCTAAAGGTCTCAGTTTGTGAGTTAAGTGTCACATATATATATAGATAGATATAGATATGTATATATGTGCACATGTTCTATATATCCACATGGATACCAAGGGCAAAGTAAAGGCATGCTGTTTAGTCTACTCAAAGGCATCCCTGCCCGCAGTAGTCTTCCCCTGGCTGAACTGAGGTTCATTTGCTCTAACCCATCTCTGGAGCTCTCAGATACATCCAAAAAAACACTGTTAATATATCCAAGGCCTAAGAAGCATGGTGGATCCATGCATTATTTCATCCTGAACATTGCAGAACACCATTTCAGGACTTCTGATAAATATGCACAGATCAGAAAATCAGAAAGCTAATGAGACAGCCCTTCAGAAAGAGAGACTTTACACTGCAGATTTTGTGGACAGGAAAAACTGAAGCCTTTTATCTGGTTGCCCCACCCTGATCCATGACAAACATTCTGCAGACAAATCGTAGTTAGTGGCGTTAAATCTGCTACCAGAGCCAGCAGTACAACTGCGATTCCTTCCCTGCTGGAAGGAAATCAATAACCAGCACAAACACATGCAGGCATACACAAAATCTACTCTCAGCAGTCTGATTTTAACTGCTGGTCTGCTAGGAACTGAGAACACACATGATGACACGTTGTAAGAAGATGGCATTGGAGTAATATTAGTCAACTGTGAGCCAAAATGACAAACACATTATGCATTCATTTACAGATATTGCAAGCACTATACAACAGCTCTGTGTTATTATTATTATTAATTATTCCATGACTCCCTGAGGAAGGCTCTCACTATAAAGTAATTAAGTTAGGCTAGCTCACTGGAAATCATGGCAGGAGTGATGCAGCTCCCAAAAATGCCAGCACCCATGCTTACTCAATGACCTAGATCAACCGGTTAGTATTTCCTGAAATCATCAGCAATCCCTAAATTACTAAGGTTAAAAAAAGAACCCCAAACATTCAAGTGTAAAGAACCCCCCAAAAATCAGTTTTAATAAAATAACCTTAAGAAGCAGCATGCAGTTTACTTTATTATGAATTTGTACATTATACGAGAACTATTTAGTTACTCCTGCAGGGAAAAAAAAGGTGGATTGAGAAAATCCTGACATTTTAGGGAACAAAGCAAAACCCACATATCCATTTACTATTCAGTAGCTAGCTTTTTAAAGAAAACACAAATAATCAAATTCTGTATATTGAAGAATTTTAGAATCAGATGTGGAAACAGAGCTGTAACATTTGAATAGTTCAGGATCCGAGTATTACACAGAAACAGTATGCAAGAAGAATTTCATGAGCTTGAATACAAGTGGATCATCAAATTGTAAAGTGTGCAAGAGTATAAAAGGGAACTTTTAGGACTGCTCAGCAACAAAAATCAATACAATGTCAGCTAGTCTATAGCCTGGCCACCAATTTCATATTACTCACTTGTTTGAAGTTTACAAGGGTCATTTTTTTCACTGCTGCCATCATAGATTGCTTCTATGTGTCTGTACCACCGGACAACATGGAAATACTGGTCCACAGGTGGCCCCGAAAACTTTCTGAATACCTCCACATCTGCATGTGAAAATGTGAACCCCTGGATATAACTACGAGTGCTCAGGTACTCGTTCAAAGCCTTCACCCTGGCTTCCTCTTCACTAATGCTCAGAATAAAACTGTAGCTGGAAGCTGTAAAGACAGAGGCACAGGACATTTGGTCAGCATTAAAAGAAGGAGATCCCATGACCAAAATATATCCTTATACTATACATCACCCCCTCCAAATTAGCTCTGGCAACTGACAAGAAATTTGAGGAAAATATTTTTAATACAAGACACTGAACAACTAGATATTTCCTATTAATAGGATTATGTTCACACCATCGTAAGTTTTTTGGAGAAGTCTTTACGAAAGTATTACTGTAAGGACAAAAGCACAGGTTCTTTTCATGAAGGAATATTAGCTACTTGAAAATGGAGAAAAATCTCCATGCATAACAAATTTAACCAATCTGTTTTCCATGCTGCTAAAATACTCATCCAGCAAATATTTGCGTATAATTAATTTTATAAGTTGTGGATAGGCTGTGGATACTTTTCTACTGAGCTGAGCACATCCTGAAGTCTTTACAGGACTGGTGCAAATATGCAAGCTCCCAGCACCACACCAAGTTACTCCCACTTGCTCCAACAACTGCAAACACTTAAGCTGTTGCTGTATAACCCCACATTCCTCCTAGACCACCCTCTCTCCTCAGAGGCATGAGTAACACTTAGAGAATACAATGAAGAAAAGGAACAGAAAAGATATTAGAACATGCTTCTCCCTCACAGTATTTTAACACCATGATTTATTTGGTACACAGGCAATGCAAGTTTAATTGCACCTCTTCTTTGCAAACGCAGGAATGTCTTCCTATGGAGGAAGCAGCCAAAGGGTTCTGGTAGGGATGCTCACAGTAATAGCATGCCTTGAGCAAGTCAGTGGGTACAAGGACTAACACTGGTGTTTCCCTACGGTGATTCAACATTTGTAACTCCGTTGATGTTCAAAGCAAAGTAAACATTAAACCAATGTCCTGCTTGGATAGTCAGCCAAGAGAGTAATTTAAGACATAGTCAAGGACATAGCGCAATAATGTGAGAGGCAGTATCAGAACACCTGTCCCTGCTCCCAAAACCCATAAGGAACCACTGTTACAAGTGCTGCTTCTTGCATTGGTATACACCTTTTTCTGCACAAGTAGTTCCCAAAGGACTGGAGGTGCTCTTGGAAAGGGAAGGATGAACAGGGACAAGGGAAGAGATGGTTAGGAGAGGGTGTGAGGAAATGCATAATTGAAAAGTTTTTACAAATGCATGCCAATATCATCAGTTAGGACTTTATGAGCAGCCCATTTCCCATATTGAAATCAATTATTAAAACATCCAAGTAAAAATTGAACAGCTGCTCTCAAGGAGAACAGGAACTCAGATAACAGGGAAATGGCAGCTAGATAGCAAGTACATTTGTGTTTGACTCTTGAGCATTAGTAAGTTCAAGTGGCACACCACTTTAGAGGCCAGCAGAACTAATAAATGGTCAGTGATAGAAAAAATAAAATCAAAGGTCACAAAAGATATTTAAAATTTATACACAAGTGCCAAGTCAGATTTATGTAAGTTCTCAATCCTTCTTAAGGGCTATCCATGCAATTGTTCATTAAAAATAAGGAATAAAGAGTAAATAATGGTTCACAGCTAGACCTTATGGGCTAGTCTTACCCAGCTGAATAGGTTTCAGCTTTGGCTCACATAGTTAATTTTACTATAAACTGTTCAGGTTCCTAAATATTTACTGATGTTTATCATTACAGGACTTCACATGTTTACACACATAAAACAGTTTGAAATAGTTATGTTCATTAACTATGGAACCCTAAGACATAAGTGAATTTTGCATCCATGAATCATATGAGGGAAAAGCCCCCACACACCTCCCCAAATACTGAAGGAATAATCCATGCAGAAGTGAAACTGTATCTCAAAGAAAAGATCTTTAAAGATCAGTTGCAAGGAAAGCAACACTCCACTGGCAAAGTATTACTAGGGTTATTATGACCATTAATCATACACCAGGCTGCTAATGGGAAGCAACTCAGTGTATCTGAAACAACGTAAGTGCTTTCCAACCACATCTATAAACCGATCTAAAAGGGAAGTTGTACAAACTAACACACAAATAAAACAAAGATGACAGAACCTATACATGCTACTTTTAGTGAGGAGAGGTAGCAAACACTGCCTGTGATTGTTGGTACCAGTTCAGCTCTGATAAGCAGGGCAGACAAAATTACTTTGAACACTCTTGGCGTATGCATTAATACTTGAAATTATACAGTTTGACGTTATGTCTCAGTGTAAGAGCAGCAGACTTTAAAGTGCAACACATCAAAGAAACCAGTTAGCCCAGGGGACCTCATAGGAGGATGTTTTTTTGTTGAGATGGATCACTGACTCAAATTCATCCCAAACTCCCCACCTGTGATTACACGCCAGGCAAGAGCCGCACAGCACGAGCACACCTGGGCAGATGTTGGAGGGTTTTTCAGGGCACTGCAGCAGCTGGGCCACAGCAGCCTCAAGCTCCCAGCAAGCTTTCTGCACAAATACGAGTTCCCCACGCTGGTTTCTGAGGCTGCACTGAGCTCCAAACTTCCTCTTCTAAACCAATGGCTGCTTTTCAAACCATGACTAGCATACAGCTAGAGGGGTTGTACTCAGCTACACTCCAGTCAGATTGAGAGATACAAGCACATCTGCTGTGTTAGAAAAAGTGCTGAGTGATCAGTGCCAATACGAGCATCCCATTTCAATATATAGAGAACAAAATCATTCCCACTGCTGGCATTCATGTGAGTAGCTCCGACTTGGACTGAACTAACAGAACAAAAACTCTTCTCCTGAACCACAGGGCATTCTCCTGGGAAGAAAGAATGAATACAGTAACACTATATTTGGAAGGCAACAAACCACAGGGAAGTAGTGTCACTTCTTTATGTGAAAGAACTCAGTCAAAATTATCTTTATATAGAAGTTTGTTCCAGTTTCATTGATATCACTATTAAAAACAGTAGTAGTAAATCCGCAGAAGCTTTTTTTCCTGTGATTTACATCCTGCACCCTCAATTCCTGCCCGTGAGTCTCACAGTACCTTTAATTCATAACACACTCTCACTGAAGAAATTTCCTGGTGTCTCTTAAATGCTTCATCCCCTCTCCCCATACACTTCAGTATCTCCAGCCTCTCTTATATCTCCAACCCACCTTTGCTCAGTCTGCCAACTTCAGGCAAATAGGCATCCCACTGTTGAATTTAATTATTACCAATCGATGGATTCAAAAGCTACTGAGGGAGAAGGGTCAGTGAACCATATAGGACCAAGTCTCCTAACCCGCCTGCTTTAGGAAACTAGGCTAAAAATCAGCCTCTCTCTTGAATCATCCTTTTTTCTTTTCTCCTAAAACAAAAATTACAGTTGCTGCTACTCAACAGCATTAGGAAGCATCTTCCTGACAGCAAAAAAAGCAGGAGTACTACAGAGCTGTTGCATAACGCTGGTTGTTAACTAATGTGAATGGAATGATCCGAAGACACCAAGACATCACTCAAGAGCAGCTCCATTCCGAAAACAAGCACCGAGCATGAGTCTTGGAGAGGCAGCAAAATAACCTTCAAAAATCCCAAGAATGAATATTATTAATGTGACACTCTCCCAGCATTAAAAAGTTGTTTCCAAAAAATTCCACTGTAGACATTAATACAGTTCTCATACAGTAATTACTGGTGCACAGTTTGGACAATATAATTTGTCACACATTCTTCCTTATATATACAGAATGCTTTGTTGACTGCTGGAGGACACTAGGAATTTGTCTGGAAGACTGCAGCAACACGCAGACTCAAAGGCATAAGATTGTTTCTGCATTTTATTTGTATATAAAACAGCTTTCAAAGTTGACGATGTGAAACCTACACAATATCAAATTTGATGGAAATTGTTCAGTTTTATTAACCTGAAAATGAAAAGGAAAACATGTTCTTCCAAAGCTCTATGTTCCTTGAAGGAGTTGACAGCAGAGTAAATACAAAAAAGCCATAAAGCAAGCAGTAAGCTAGATTAAATAAAAACAGGGAGTTACTTTGCTTCAGGGAAAAATTAGTCTTCCTGGGCATCCCTGAACCTGCTAACCTTGTCAGTCATACTTTGAAGTCAACTGAAATGTTCTGGGATTTCTGCAGACACATTCTCTGAGGAAAACCCTTAGGCTTTTCTGAATATTTCTTTTCCAACTGGGCTTTCGCAAAACAAAACAATTAATAAGAGATATCCGTAACGTGTCAATATTACTGTGGTCTTACATTGGGGAATAGATTATGGCTCAAAACTGGAAAGACAAAAACAGGGCTTTTCAAGACTCACGCAGTGGGATCAAGAGGCTTTTAGCAGAACTAGGATTTTTAAGATGGGAGTAGCCTACCACAGAAGAGCTTCTCAGCCCTGTTCACTTCAGCCCCCCTAGTTCCACTTTCATTTTTCCCAAACTGAAACCAAATGTAATAGTTGCAATACAATGGCTACTTGCCCATTAACAAGTTTAACTAAAATGTTTCTTACAAAGTACCCCTGAACTGAGCCTTTGGTGTCCTCCCACTACTGCCCCTTAAACAAAATAAGGAAGATACATCTGAAGAAGACAGTCCTTTGAAAAATTTAAGTGTTTTTGGACTCCCTTACACAGGAACATTACCTGTGATAAGCCGAGAGGAAAATAACTTCCAGCAATAAAGAAAAGGGGACAAAATCTTTGAATCTACAGATCCTTAACTGGAATGACAAAATTTCTAAACCCTTACACACCATAATGGTATTTCACACTTGTACGACTGGTACGCCAAGGTCCCATTTGCTACAGTAGTGCCAAAAATTACAGGACTACCCCAGCCCTCCTTCCATATGGAAGGCAGCGCAACCCATCATTAAAACACGGTCACAAAAAAAAACTCTGGAAAAAGCCAAAGTTCAGAGCCGAGTTCAGGGTAGAACAGGCAGAGATAAGGAAAGAGAACAGCGGGTGAAGAGGACAGGTGCCGGGAAGCCCCAGTGCCGGCCGGCAGCAGGCGCCCCCCGCCTCAGGGAGCCCGCGCTGAGGGGGCAGCCCCGCGCGCCCCTCCCCAGCCCCGCCGCCATTTCGCGCCCCGCCACCCCCCGCCAGCCGCCATTTTGCACCCCCGAGCGCCATCGCCCCAGGGCAAACGCCCCCCACCCCCTGCCCGGCGCGTGACGTCACGGCGCCCACCTGACGCCCTGACAGAGGCCGGCCGTGACATCACCCCACCGTCAGGGCGCCGTGACAGCCCCGGCGGACGCTTCCCCGCGCCTCACCGGGACCCGCGGCTCCGGCCCCGCGCCTTACCCGGCTCAGCCGCGGCCGCTGCCATCCCGCCGCCGCCTCCTCCTCCTCTCGCTGACGAGCTGATGCAACAGCGTGCCCGGAAACGGTGCCCCGCCCCGCCCCGCCCGCGCTACGTTACTTCCGACCGCCTCCCCGCCGTCACCACAGCAACGGCAGCCGCCGCCTCAAGCCGTGCCGTCGCCTCGCCTCGCCCGCCGCCATTTTAGCCCCTGAGGCGGCCCCTCAGCGCCCGCCGCCCCCCTCAGCGCCCGCCGCAGCTTTTTCTTTTACAGCCTTTTTATTTCAGTGCTTTGAACAGAACGCTTCTTCGCATACCGCGTGCTCTCACCACAAACAAAATGCGATTACTTCGTAAACAAAAACGCAGTTCTGTCAAAAACAACATCAGGCGCTCTGTTCTCACAAAGAGCACCCGGGTCCATACAGCACACGAAGGAAGGGTCCTTCTTCACAGCCTCATGAAGGAAAGGCAAACTAAAGCTTCTTACTCCCAATTTGCCATCCAATGCTTGAGTTTCACATAGTACAACTCAAAAAAGCACCTTAGTCAATGTTGCAAACGGAGCCTGTGTCACGATTAGGCATCAACCGTTAAATCGCTTCTGACTCCCTGGAGGAAGGTGAGGGCATCACGTCCACACTGCCACTTCTATGAGCAGTTTTTGGCATCCTTAATTATAGGAAGTTTGTAGACATATATATATGTACAGGAGCATTTTTTAAGTTCATTGAAAATGTTAATTTGTAGCTACTATTTTACTTATAATGTTATTACTTGTTAAAGTGTTCATTACATTATCATAAGCCTTGATATCTAGATACCTTAACTCATCCAGTAACTTTATAATAGATTGTTTCTCTCCCAGTGTGTTTCTCCAGATGAGAAGCATCTGGTAAGATTGTTCTTCTGTGTCATTAGGCCAGTCATAAATAATTTTATCAATATCATTTTCTTTCAGGTGAGTTCTCATAAGACGCCTCCATTTTTTCACTGGTACTTCATTTATGAAAGCCCAAAAGCTATCTCTCAGTTCTGGGGAGAGAAAAAAAACACATCCGTTTAGGTTCTAAAATAGATTTTTTTCCACAGATAATATACACATTTTCCAATTACTTTTTAGCAAATACATGTACAGACCAAACAGTAACAGCAAGGCTAGGTTTGGTACTTAAGAAGCAGAACGACAAATAGGTTCCCTATTTATCTTAAGAAGCTAAAGATACCACTCTACATATCTCAAAAGTAGTCTCTTCAGATGAAATACCATTCAGTAAAGGTGGTTTTTGGGGACTGTATGTTTCTGCTTACTCTTAATAAGGTTACTCAACAGTAGCCTTTAACCACCTCACTCAGCTAACAGTACAGGTTTGCCACAGCAAGACCAGCATTAGCAAAGCCCATCACTTGGCCATTTCAGCACGTCAACATACTAGTTACTAGTACACATACATGGCTTTGATGCAGTCTTTCATTTAGCAGAAATTTGACAGAAAGACTTCCTGTTCTGACCTACACCTCAGTCATTAAGGCAGTATCCCAGTGCTGCACCACAGACTTGTTTAAAACACGCAAACAAATTCTGTACCCCACTTACTCTTAAAAGCATAACTGCATTACACTGCCAGAAAAGACATACTTTAAAGTAGATCAATCCATCATCACAGTGATTGAAACTTTTCTTAAATGCAGTACTAATCCTGTTTCAGTGTATTTTACAATTAACTGAAAGCCTTATATCTTTAAGCAATAGTCGCAGTCACTCTAAACTATTGCTTAAGTAAAGTCAACAAGAAAAAAAATCAAAGTACTGACCGTTTATAGGATGCTTACCTTTTTGAGAGAGATCTTTAACAATTATTTGATATTTTTGTTTTTGTACCTGTAATACAAAGTTGGACCATTACTTCTAGCATGCCAGAACACTTAATTCACTTATAAGTTATTCCTGAGCTATTTGATAGCTTGCTTTCACAATATACATGCCAATAACGGGGTGGGTCAGATTTCACAGTACAGCTGAAAATGAGCATGCTGAAAACAGCTGTGCTACTAGCTTGTAAGTGAAGCAACAAGACAATGTATTTGGTGCTATTGCTAAAGAATGGCTTCTGGGTCAATATTGAACGTGAAGATGAGAGAGGCACAGCAGATTAAATGATGGACTGAAGTCTGCTTTCCCAAGATATCACTCTCCATGTGTTCTATGATATCTTTAAGACAAAGGTTCCTCTTTCTTATCATCCTGCCATCTATTACTCAAGGAATAGTTAAGAATTCACATTACACATATCAGAGAACATATGATGAGATTTCCCCCCCCCCCCCCCAACTCACCGTATGATTTGCTGGCATCCTACCACTCAATCCTTTAGATTGTGCATTCTGGTAAAAAGCAGGATTCTGCCCAGTTTTTGCAGATAATGAAGTGTCCAAAGTGATCTTCTTCCAACAATCTTGTATGGAACACCTCAAATTCTGCAGGATTGTGCCCCTCCCAGAAGGCACAACACTGTTTTCCTCTGGTGATTGGCATTTTACGTTCAAATTAACACTAGCTTGTTCTTGGTCCTCTGGACTCTTAACAGAGTTTTCACCATCTGGGTTGGCTGCATTATTTGCAATTTTCACTTCTGATAAAATTAGGCTTTCAGTACTACCCTCAGATGCCTGTAAAGAAAAAGAAAATTATTTGGGAGATATTTTATAGGTAGGTCTTCAAAAACAGTTTAGGTGAAGGAAACGGAATACTTGAAATCACCAGATGTCAAAGAAATAAGAGAGCTGCTGATTTGTCAAAGTGAAAAACATATAGAAGCCACAACTTTCAAATGGTTTTGAAGCCTAAACCTTCATCTTGCTGGCTGTTCTGCTCCCACCAGGCTACGTGGTAAGGCTCACGGGCTACCTCCACAACAAATGAAAATTTTTTCCTCAGGTTTTCACTGTCATTCATTAGTGCTTGCAGTATCTCTGGGTCTGGAAATACATACTCCTCCTAAGGCAGGAAGGAATTAAGTTGCCATCAGCCGAGCTGACCTAGCAGCCTGCTAACAGTGACCTCAAGCCTGTTCTTGTATGAAGGCTGATGCTCTCAGAGCTTTTGCTGAGCTGATAGGGCATTATCAGTTCCATGTAAGAGTATGAGCTTGGGTTTGTTTGTTGTTGTTTTTGCTGAATTATTTTTCCTCAACTTCACACAATCAACTCTGTTCAAAGTAAGTACTGGAGCACACTACATAGCTTTAGAGAGGGAAGCATCATTTCCAGTATTATCAATACATTAAATAAGCCTATGCCATGAAGTTCACCTCAGGCTGATGGTGACCCACGAAGAACAGTACAAGTATGAAGCAGATGAGGATATATCTAGCATATCAGCTTATGCTGAAAGTGGAAAGTTTTAGGCAGCTTTTTTATTGTTATTTATTTTTACAAGTAGAAAGTGAGGGCAAGTATTGACTGTTTCTCCCATATGACTTCAGTTTAAGGTGCATTTCCTGCATAAGCCCATGTGATTTCTGTTTGCACAAGGTCAATGACCCGTATGTGACATCAGCATGTCACCCGCATGTGTAGGCAGGGATGTGACACTACCCCACTCAGCACACATAGTTATACACCATTCTCCTTGAATTCACTTTGAGGGTGCAAACAGGTTAAACAAGCTGCTTCTATTTGTACAGGACAGTTCTTAATTAGGTAACCTAGTGACTGAAGGTTTAGAGCATGGCTAATGAAACTGATCAATTTTGGAAGGAAATAATGTAGAAGCAACATATTTACGATATATATATTTTTTATAGCAGTGTAAGTTCACTGGTACTTCTTTGGAAGGACAGCATGCTGGTGCCAAAATAACTGGTCTCAGTAACATATCAGAATGCAACTCTCCAAATAACCTTTGTTAGAGTAGCACAAGTACACAGGTATTATAACTTAAGTTCATGATAGTATTTCGTGATAGTATTATTTCAGAGCTAAATGTCACCATGCACCATTCATGATTATATTATTATTCTACTACAGTTTATTCAAAATGTTATGTCTGCCTATTCCTATGCTACACCACTTTGACCAGGTTTTCTGTCATGTTCCTTCATCAGCTTCTATGAATATATGAAACACTGCGAATCTGGCCAGGGTGTGGGAAGAGAGACAACCCAACAAAACCCAATGGACGATTCAGATATTTGAGCCACTTATGGACCTTAAAAAAAGAGAAAAGTTTAAGGTAATGTTTTTAACTGATCTTTCAGCACCATTCCTTCAGTTTTCAACTATGACAGTTAAAACACATTCAATTGCTTGAACTATTTTACTGGTAAATTAGATGAGCTCATGCACAGAGTACTACTTGCTTTGGGTGAGGGACAAGGAAAGTAGCAGGGGGAAGGATGTGCTGCATGTGCTATGAGAACACTTTGGATCCTTAAAGATTTCTCATCTTCAAAATCTATTTTAGAGCTTGATGCTATGCATGGTTAACTACACTAGTCAGAAGATCAAGCTCATTTCTGCCTTGCTGAGCAGTTAGGAGTATAACTTCTAAATAGAAAAGCTAAATACAAGAGTACTTAACTAGTCTAGCTTCCTCTTGCTAAATACAAGACTAGCAATAGTAGAATAGTTCAGTTGGAATGGACCTACAAAGATGATGGAAGTCCAACTGCCTGACCACTTCAGGGGTGACCCAAGAAGCTGGAGCATATTAAGAGTGTTGTTGACCATGTGTAACTGTAAGATTCTAAAACAGTCTGACCACAAGAGGCCAGGGTAAAACTAGCTTTAACAGTGGAACATGTGTCAGCAGCCAGCCTTAGCATGGTAAACACTTTTCAGGATATACTTCTGAACCAGCATTCTCTGAGCCCTGATTGCCTTGACTTATGGGACTGTCTGTGATCAAGACATTAGGCTACAAGGTCCTGGTCTGTAGCTTGAGATGTCAGTTTAAAGGCAGGACACTTAGTCACTTTGTCCGCTGGATCAAGAGAAGTAATCTTATGGATTGGTGTTGTAGCTTTCCTTGCATTTTGTATGAAAAATCACACAGGAAATTGATAGCTGTCATTCCCTGGGGATTATAAGCCTGAAGCAGCAGAGAACTAGTTGAATCAAGGCACCACTTGGCAACAGTTTGAAATGAAAGCTGGTGCTTCATCTCAGTTTTTCCACTTTCAAAACATTCTGGCCACAGGCTCTGTAATGTTTTCAATGCAAGTACTAGGGAGGCCAACTCCACTGGATGCATACCAGTAAAGAGTGCATGAGGGCCTATATGAATCAGGGCTTGTTACATTTCAGGAACACACCCTACCAGACATCTACAGCAAGACAAGAATTAAAAGCTGTGTAACAGGGAAAATTAATAGTGCTTTAGTTGCACAAAGCTTTGAGATAAAATGGTGTACCTATTATATACTTACCAGGCCTTTTTCTACTTTGTCAGGTGAAGTGGCTGAAAAATAAGAGTAACATTAGGAGACTTACTAGGAATTGCTGCGAATTAAATTTCATACAAGATTTACATAGAGTAGAACTTCTTTACACAAATCAAAAGGTCCACTACAAGCCATTTAGTTCCTTGAAGTGTCCAAAGTTACTACCCCTAGCTTCCACCTACAGTAGAAGCTACACCTACACTGTGCCTTCACACAGGCAAACTGTAAAATATAGACATCAAGATGCAGTTTGGATTTTAAGCCCCTCTTTCAAAAGAAAGAAATCCCAATTCCCGCACCCCCCCCCCCCAGCCTATGCTTCTTAGCATTGTCATGGGCTGTTGCAATACAAAATGAGGCAGAAAGTTTGACTGCAATACATGCAGTAAGTCATGATCTGAATTTCAAAGGTAAACTTTGTTCAAAATTGCTTCCAATATCATCTAACTAAGATAGTTGCAAAAATAGTTTAATATGCAGTAATGTAAAAAAAGTATTTCTCAGCAGAAGATATTCATCCTCACTAAAAAAAAACAACTATGTGCATTCATATAGGGCTAACCAACCTAACATTCACATTAAGAGGCTAGAATGATGCAAGGGCAGTGATGTATTGAAAAAAATTCTACAGCCAAACACAATGAGTGAAAAATCAATGATCTAATTAGTTGATACTTCTTGTCCCATGCCTGATCTCATGCACAGGGTTTTCCTCGCTATTTGCCAATACAATGCAAGGAGATGGGGGGGAGGGGAGGACTTCCTTTTAAGGACCCTATGCTAGTCTTTGAGGCCAGGGCATCCGTTCAGTTAAAGTTTATTCATTTTATTTACTGAACAAAACTGGTCTCCATTTCACTCAAGTTACTTAATTGAATCACATGCTAAACAAGTGGGAGCTTATCTATTAAAGAGATCCCCTATAGAGTAACACTGAAAGAATAGCCTTAGTGCATGCTCTGCCTCATTCTGGAAAGTTCATGGGTAGTAATCAAGCAGAATTACCTTTATCACATCTCAGCTTTTTAATTATAAACACCACCACCACCAAAACAACAACCACCGAAATAATTGCAGTAATCCAAAGAGATGTGTTTCCTGCAAAGAAAAAGGAATAAAATCAGTGCCTGAAATACTGAAGCAGTCCCCACATATGACATTCTGAAGTACAATTCTTCCCTGCCACCTGATAGAACAACCTAAACTCCACACTAGTATAAGGACCCAGCTAGCCTGTCCTAGAAAAGGCACTGGGACTATCAACTGACCTGAATCCAAGGACTGGCTTGCAGTACACATTGTTATCCCAGTAGCAGTGGGGAATTCTGTACAGAGCTGCAAAGCAAGCTCTACAAGGCTTTCAAAAGAAATATTTAAGTGGAAAACATATGCGAAGGGTGGCAGATTGATGTGCTATAGTGTTGATAGGGCTCATTCCTTCCTTTTCTAGTCAGCAGAAGAGGAAAGTCACTACACACAGCTTCTCAGACATGCTAAACATTAATGAAATGTTTGTACTGGTCCTAACTTTTAACAGTGAGGATGTTGCAACTTTGAAAACCCTGGCAATACTTATAGCTTTTCACCAAGGTAGGTGCTCTTTTGCTTGAAGTGAAGTTTAAGATAGTTTGTCTTCCCCAACCCCTTCAAGAACTTGTCTCTATCAAGTAATTCCCAGACCGACATACAGAAACTCCTAAGTATGCTACAGAGGAAGTTCAAACCACTGTTTATGCAGACCATTTCTGTGTTATTAGCCAGAATTCATACACCCAACAGACCAAGCCAAGTGGTATTTATGTTCCAGACCTTGATCAGGTAACCCACATCCTAGGTCCATCGTAGCATTGCAATTCTGCACAATTTCCTTCCCTTCTGGACACCTGAAGTGGATGGCAAAACAGTTGTATCAACATTTCTAGAGTTATGTACTAAACCTGTTTGTGTTCACGCAGAGCTTAGAGACACAAACAGAACATGCATAAACAGATTTGTTAGAACTGCACCTTTTAAATAACCCAATACCTTGTAAGATTAAGTAAAAGCAAAAGGCTAACATACATAAGCTGTTTAAGTGGAGCAAAAAAAAACACACAACCAAACACCAACAACACATGTAGCAGATGCATTATTCATGCATAGTGAGTTTTCTTCAACAAGTGGCTCTACCTCCTGAAGTTTTGCAGTGGCTGCTACAATGCTTATTCAGCTGTGAATGTGGGGAAATACTAATCTGAAGACACAAAACATGTAAGCACACAGACATAAGCAACAAGCACAGTGGAACCAAAAATCTGTATCATCTGGGTCTCAGCCTCATGTATTTTGACATCTAGAATTTAGATGAATGAATAATGCTATTTGTCTTCGAGGGAATTATTCAGTCTAAGTGATGTGGTAGGTATTAACACACATTGGGCCACAGCTCTGAAGTTCACTAGAAAGAAAAGAATTGCTTATGTTCATTATTGAACTTACGTTTTACTGCATCTTTGACATATTTCACAGCCCTCAGCAGGGCAGAAGTATCCTTGTTTGCATTGGCATTCAGTGTCACGCGTGAGAGTACAGGCTCTCAAAGTTATTTGGTCTAAAAGTTAAAAAATGAGTATAAAAGTTGTAGCTCTATACAACTGTGCTTAAGTTATACCCTGGCCATAAAGGCAACATTTTTCCCCAACTTTGTTATTCTCAACAACCAGAAGTGCAAAAAAAAAAAGAGCACCAGGCTTTCTGCATTAAATTAAGGGCACAAGGGTTAAGGTTTCACTGAAACTGTGGTACCGTCTTTGCACTGTCTGCACAGCAAGCATTCTTCCAAGCCATTTGCATGAGCAGTATAATCTTCCCCTTCAGTGCAAGAGATACATCTTCCTTTTGAGTGTGGAGTACTGCAGTGCTGAGCAACATAAGTACCTGTGGAAGAGGAGAATCGGCAGAAGCAGCACTCAAGGGATTGTGTAACATACAAATTACCACAGCAGGATGTTACAATATAAAACCATTTTGGTCAAAGTCCAACCCTTCCTTGCAAGCAGCACATCACACGGGAGCTTGTGTGACACAGCATGGCCAGGAGGCACACCTGAGCTTACTGCTCAGACAAGGGGCAGTGGCAAAGAAGGCAGCCAGGCAGGCCTGCACTGGGACACACCATGGAGCACACAGGATTCACTGCAGCAGCTCAGTGTCACTTGTTCAGCCAGCACCACCTTGCTGGAAGGGGTGTATGACAGGCACGGAGAGAATTGCTTGTACGAAAAAAAAAAGTGTAACAAGAAGATCTCTTCTCCTTCATCTGAAGGCTCTTCAAATACACCAGATAGCCTTGTGATACTACCCAAGGGTAGTGCACTTCTTGGCGCAAATCTGAGTTAACTGCACACATTGAGCAAGGCAGGGAGAGCACAGCAAAGCAAAGTTCCACATACAGAAATCAGAATTCCCCTGGGCTCACTGACTATTGTTAAGAAAACAAACACAAAAAGCAACCCGACTTTGAACACTTCATCCCCAACAGCAGGCAGAGACTTTCTGAACTGCTGCCAAGATATCGCTCCCAGTCATTACGTGTTACACAAAAAGCTCTCGCTTAAAATGGAGTCCAGCACCAAGAAGCCATCACAGCATCAGCTGGGCTTACAATTCCACCAGCTGGAATGTAACAACAATAATGAATCACCTCAGATGGGGAATATGGAGACTGTCCAAAGTCTTACCTGCTGGGCACAAGACACAGCAGAGACCTTTGTGCAAGTATTCCCCCTCTCCACAGTCCTCTGCTCTGTTTCCAGACATTATCAACAGTGTAACCTACAGCAAAGACAGACAGGTGTTTAAGTGATTCAACCTGCCAGGACAGGATAGCAATCTTGGGGAGATGTTCCTGTAAAGACAGGAAAACATATTCAGGAGTTCATGGGAAGCCACAAAGGAAACCCAAACTAATTTCTGTTAAGTGTGCTGTTCACAGCAGTAATTACAATCACAAAGGATGGGTTAGAGCAGCACCACACGGTTCCAGAGCAGCAGCTGAAACGTTTTAGGAAACTATTGCCCAAGTCCCCCACCTCCATTTTAACTTTCTTCTTTTCACTAACTCACTACAAGCAAACTCCAGAGACCGAGGTTTCTGCCTGGTGCAAGGGATTTGTTCCACTCACCCTCGGCCTATCTTTAACTTAGAAGGGTCGAAGTCTGCCTTAAAGGAAGAAAATAAAAAGGATACGCCCAAGGAGTTTTCACACGGCATTTCTCACTGGCTCTAACCTTCCTCAGAAGGCAAGTGAATGAGTCATCGACAACAAGAAGCAGCCACCTTACCCTAACTATAGGACCACCAGGAAAAAAACAAACTTTTTTTTAAAAAAATGAAAAAGGAAAAGAATCCTGTGCGACTACAGTAGCACGAAGCGCCGAGGAGGGGCGGCCCCGGGCCGTGGTGGCACCCGGGCACAACGCGTTTGGGCCCGGGGACGGCAGCAGGAGGGAAGCGGCTCCGCTTCTTCCCCGTAAGCGTCGGATTTAAAGGTCGCCCTCCCGCAGCTCCGCTCTTCCTACTTTCTCCTCGCGGGACACCCAAAGCCTGCCCCGTAACGGTGGGGTTCACAAAACCACCCTCTTGGCAAGCGGGACGGCGGAGCTCTTCGGGCTGGCTGGCTCCCCCAAACCTTCCCCCGACGGAGAGCAGAGCCGCGACCCGGTGCGCACCCCGGCCCCGTTCGCCTCCCCAGGCTTAGGAGCGCTTTGCGAACTCCCCCGTACCCTCAGCAAGCACGAAGTAAAAGCGAGGTCCCAGATGAACTGCTGGAAGCGAACGCGGAAAACCGCACGGGGCAGGACGCCCGGCTCCCCAAGAAGGAAGATTTCCACCCCCCAATACACCCCAAAAGGAGAGAGCTGAGGGCCAGGTCCCTCACTCACCAGCAGTCCCATCACCCTGCCTCCCATCGCGGCGCCCAGCGCTTCCTCGCCGCGCTCCCGCTGCTCGCCCGGAGGAGGAGGTGGTGCCACCGCCCCTTTATCCGCCCCGGGGCGAGCCGCCCCCGCTCCGCCCCGCCGCCTGCCCGCCGGGAAGCGGCTCCGGTGCTCCGCTTTTCCACCCGTGTGCCGAAGCGCTGATTTGCAACGGCAAGAGGGCAGCCAGGTAGCACGGAAGGGACTGGCCCCAATGCGAGCAAAGTGAGGAAAAGAGGGTAGAGCGGTAGTACGTATCCTGGTGGCGTGCTTCATACCGACTGGGAGCAAGAGGAAACTTTAGGAAACGGCTCAGCTCCTGGCTTTCCACCCAAAGCTCACGTCTGGCTGCTAAAGGGCTACTTGCTGACCACAAAAAGGAGGGCAGAAGGAGAATTTTTCAAAAAAGCGCACAAACTGGCTGCATAACCAGGTTTTCTTACTCCCCCAGAGTTCTCATTTTTTTCAACAGCAGGTATTGCTCCGAGAGAGATAGCAACAGCCATGATTTTCTTCAAGAATAGTTTTCATCCTCCTCATGCACATAACTGGCATGTAGGAACATTCACCTCCTGATGTTGAAATTGGATTAATAGCACAAGGATGCATGGAATTTTCCTTTTGGGATTATTTTTAATCCCTTGCGGCAGTGGCAGTAAATGTTGGATACTTCTGTTCTTCTGATGCATAATTAGTTTATATAGGTTAATAGTTTCTTTCATTGAACTGCTCCTCTCTTGGTAATGTTTGTTTTATTTGACTGCAGTAATAAGTCCTAGTAAAATCCCTGTGGGTGCAGAGTTTTGTAAAATGGAAAGGATCCAAAGAATTTTAAACATTCACCTAGTAATGGCTTCCTGTTCAGCACTACTTTTTTTTTTTTTTTTTAGTAACTATGTTCTCAAACCCAGAATATATGACATACCTGACATGTAAATACCCCCACAGAAGAGGAGAGGATCCTTGCAGTAACTTGAATACATGGTCCCAAAGGGGGGCATGTCTGACAAGGAAGGCTGTGCTGACAGGCCAGAGATGTGCTGACTTGCTGAAGCATTTAAAGTGAGATTTAGGCAGGAAATTAGTAGACATGTTTGCACAACTTTAGGAGCAAACATTTTTAAGGCCCATACGGGACTTTGTGTAGCCAAACAAGTCTTAGGAACGACTGGGCATTCTTCCCTAGGTAAAGGCCAGGGGACCCACTCCTACCAAGTTTTAAAGTGCATATAGTGCGCGTCAGACTTCCTCAGAAAAAGGAATGGACAGGATGCTGTGCTTCAAAAAGGCATCCGATCTGGACTGAAAATGTTGACATTCTTCAAGGATGAAGAATCCTTTGTTTCTCTTGAGACTTTTTGCTAATAATGAAATCACTCTCACTTCTTACAGCTTGTGATTTGTTTCTTACAAGAACGTCATCTTCTGGGCGCTGGCTTGTATCCTGTCCATGACAGAGAGCTGTGGTTTTCTCTCCACACAGCTATCCCCTATTATCAAGCCACCCCCTTCACGTAAAGGTTTTCTAACTCTTAAGGCAAGTCTGTACATTTATGTGTGACAAGTGAAAGTCATGCACCGTCACAGGCAACCACTTCTACTTTTAGGAAGTCACTATAATTAAAAGACACGGACAGCTCGAGCCAGATGCTTAACCATGTACCAACATGCTATTGCTATTCCAAATTACTGCGTATATCTGAGATTCTTGCAGGCCTATTCCTGTAGTGGTTTTTTTTCCTCTAAAAAGCATGACCTAAGAGTGATTTGCTTGTAAAATGCTGTAAAACACAAAACCATGGTCAAACACAAATAATCTCTCAGACAAACTGCCATTGAAAGTTGTGTGTAGTTTTATTTCAACATATCAAGCACAAACAGATTTCCCCTACTTGGGGAATATGACGAGGAATGTAGTTAAAAATTTGGAAACATTTACATTGAAAGATAGCCCAGACTGGCACCACCACTAAGTATTTTAAGGCTGTATATATAGCAGTACTTACCACTTGGAACTAGAACGGCTTAGTATTGTCTGCAGTCTACAGGAAATATTGCAAATCTTTAAAAAATGGTGTAAGGAAGACTATTAACAGATTTGAACAATGCAGTGGCACAATCCTTCCTCCCTTCTGACCTTTGACAATAAAAGTGCCTACGACCAAACACATGTACACCCATATTGCTCCTGTCCTTCTCACCTATTCTGGGGCAGTGATTCCTTTCTACAATACTTGTGTGTGGTATTATAAAACAGCCATATAGCAAATAATAACAATAACAGTAAGTGACCGGGTTCTACGAATAGGTTTGTCTGATGTGACACTTCATGGGCCCAGTCCAGGACGCCAATCAGCTCTGTAAAGGTATAAGGAGCTTTCACTGAACACTTCCTGTTTCCTGAAAAGGAATGGTGCTAAGAAGTCACACATATTTACAGTTCATGTGAAATGGAAAACAAAACATCCTGAGGTCCCGTTCTGTGTGTGTGTGCTGACAAAACAAATTATGACCTAATATCCTGGGGGGTGGATTTTTTGGACCAAGTGTGCTACCTCACTTAATTAAATGCAGCCAGACAGGCACTGTGAACATCAGTTCTTTACAGCTCCCCAACTACACTCCCTCTCTCACAGAGCTATAAACCAAGCCGGTGTGGCTTTTCCAAAATGCTGGCATGTTTACCATTTTGGGGGTACCAATACTGTTGGGTAATTATTAATTGCATCAGAAAAGGACAAGACATAGAAAACAAATTGCACAATTAAAGCTACATTTGGCTTCAGCATTAAGGCCCATACAGGTTAAGAGGTCCTTGAAGATGTACATGTAAAAGGCAAAAATGACATAATCTGCAGGAACAAAGTTCCTAGGTCCCTTTTCCACCTGTCTTTCAACTTTCTTCCGCCTCTGCCGCGTTGGTTCTAAAGTGCTTTGGTGCCTCGCTGGGCTCCTTGCGCAAGTGGCCCCCCCTCCTGCAGCCAGTAATTGTTATTGCTGCCAAACGTAGTGGTTTTATTTGAAGACATAATTAATGAATAGTTGACACGTAAGAAAGATGCAAAGGAGAAACCAGCAGCGAGAGTCCAGGAGGAAGCTTTCAGAAGAGACCTTCCTGTGGAAGGATTTTTTGTTCAATGCGCTGAGGTTTCTGGAAAAGAAAGCGATATGTTTATTTGTGTGTTTGAGGGAGTGGCCAACACCCAGAGCCCCAGAGTTTCCACACAAACAGGGATCCCATGACTTCTGAGGCACCTGGGTATGGCACTGTGCCCCACAGACTCTCCTCCCCTCTTTTTAACAGAAAAATGAGTACTTCTGGGTGCTGCTGGAACAAGCAAAGCACAATAGCTGGCATGAGTAGATGTAAGGGCACAAAAACCTCTTTCCCCAGCACCCATTCACAAATGTATGTCCTAACCTTCCCAAATGCAAGAACCAGCCCTGGACATCTCAAAGAGCAACAGAGAAGAGCTAAAATCATGTCACCAATTCCTCCAGCTTCCAGAAACGGTGGGCCTAGTATGTGATCCTGCTCCACCGATGCCTCTGTAGGGCCGGATAATATGCCTCACGCCTTAAGGAATCAGCGGGGCTCCCTGGATTGGATGTAGCAGCTAATACCTCCCCTGCCCTCCCCAAAGGAGTCTACAGTGCAGAGCACCTTAACAGCAGTTGGTTAAGCATCTGTGTTCACCATTTCCCTCAGCTGGCAACTAGCAATTTACACAAGAAGAGGGAATGTAGTGCTTTTCACCCCGTGGAGCTCAGTATTCAGACCATGTGCCTAAGTCTCTGCAGCAAACTGAGCAAATTCAGAACATACCCAATGGCTGATAAGAAGGGAGATCCATGCCTTCTTGCATAGCAGTTTTCTTTATAGCCAGCACTCTGCCCAACCCCTCCCAGCTCCTGCAGCTGTTTTGCAGTTGGGAGGGCCAGGAAATATGTAACACGCTGAGGTGATACTTTTTGCCCCCATAAAGAGAGTCTTAAGCGGAAGAGATTACTGTTTCAAGTAAGGGTTGGTTTTGCCTTTCTGATGCATAACCTATTAAGGTTACCTATTGAAGCAGTTGTTCACTGCACCCCTGCAGCTGATAAAGACGCTCCAAAGGCCACAGCGGAAGACTTAAATGCCACAGGTTATTTTTAGTCCATTAAGATAATTGCTTTGATGAGGGAAAATGGTTACCTGTGTATGTCCTGTTGGGCTCTCTGTAGGGATAAGACAGCTGAATGAATTTCCTTCAGGTGATTCATTTCTTTCCCACACTGAGTGCACAGACTTCCAAACCCTGCGGCAAAATATTAACGGACATTATGTTTTACATCACCATCTCTGGTGGCGGTGATGAAACATAAACCAGGTTCACCCAGCAAGTAGCTGACTGTGATCAAATTGTCACAGCATGGGGGGACACTTTCAGGAGGAAACATGGGGAAAAGGAGACAGGTGGCAGAATCTTCCACCTTGAGGACAGAGGTCAATGGACGGGGTCCTGTGACATTAGTCTGGGGCCCCTTCTCAGCTGTCACGAAACTCTTTTTACAGCAGTTAAGGGGAGGGGGATGGAGTGCTCACATCTGCTTCCATCTCTGAAATATTCAAGGTTACCTGCATCCAAGGCTGAGAAAAGGGAATGAGAAATTAAACCTGTTTCCCATCTATTGGAATTTCATTGTATTTTCCCAACCTATTTTTTCCAGGAGTTGGGAAGCCCTTGTCAGTATAGACAGCATAAAGTAGAAAGAGGAGTGCATAAGGAAAGTACAAAAGCAGAACATTCTCTTTATTTGCCCATGGGCAATGGGCTTGCACCAGGCTGGGAAATGTCCAAGGAATGCTCAAGGAATAAGGTACCGAAGGAGGACAAGAATAGAAAGTCCGGCCCAATGATATCTAAATACTTGCCATCATCATCTGACAGCTCCTGTACGGATTCTGGTGTTGAACAGCTGCTCTCTGTATTCTGGCTGTGGTTGGATGGCTGATCACTGGTTTTGCGGCGTCTGCAGTCTTTGGCAGATCTCTGAATAAAACAGGGATTAAAAGAGACTCAGTCACTATCAAACTGAAGACTCTTCTGTTTGAACAGTATCATGTAAGGTGCTGAGGAATATCTGTGAGGTTGCGAAGTTTGATTGCTTTTTCAGCAGCTCCTAGTAGTTGGACTCCTGGCAGCTAGTTACGGATATCAAAAGCTCGTTAAGTGTATTATACACATGCCCCATACAAAGGCATTTCCTCAAATTATAACATCCTTAAGAAACCCATACAAATTATTTTTGTCTTAGCTACAACTGACACATACTAGTGATGAATTTTATAGTTCTTTCACTGAGTCATATACCCACCAAACAGATACATAAGAGAATGGGTGAGAAGAAAAACAGAACCAATTTTCCTGTAAAAGATTTTTCAGAAGGTGACTGAAGGATTTAAACACTGGAGAACTTTTATACCTGATTTCTTCAAGTAGATTGGAAAGTTTTTCCCTACCTCTGGAATGGGTAAACCAAACCCACTGTTTCCTAACAGTTCTCATATGAGGGCCTGAAAAGCAGTTATGAACCTCAGCTTTCCCACTGTTTCAGAGGTGTTCAGATTTGGGGTACTATCAAATAGAAGTCTATGTTCCTAATAAGACACAAGTTCTTTAGTGTAATATGGATTATATCTTGCTAGTTCAGATGTTCTACATTTACAAAGCATTTTCTGAGTAACATGAATTACTCCACAGATGAATGCAATGGTATCATTCCCACTTAATACAAAGGATGGGCACAAGTTTCTTGTCCTAAGAGGAAGCAAGTGATAAAGGCAGATGGCACGGACTGAAATTTAAATTGCAGGACAGTGGCTGTGCACTCCAATACCTTGGTCATATCCTCACTATGGAAAATTTCCTGTTTTGGAAACTCTGAACAGTGAAGCTCAGCTCAGTCACATGCAAAACCCAGTATAAGAGTCAGTGTCAGTAACACTGTGTGGGAAAAAAACACCAGAAAGGATAGGACACATCAACCAGGAATTACAAATAGTTAATGATGGTACGCTACTGCTGGCCTAGAGTCGTAAGCTATATCTACCCAAAACAAACCTTTCAGCCTGTGCTGTGCTTACATGGAAATGCTGCAGAAAAGGGCTATCTAAACAATTATAAAAAATATTGTATTTCCCAAAACAGGCCTTTTACCTTGTGCCGTGTAATCTGATTGTTTATGCATGTTGTTGTGTGGTTTGACATCCTTGTAGATAAGTGTCTTTCCATGGTCTGCAGTATCCCATTCTTCTCAAATTGGGCAATGTCATTCAAAGGATCCCAAGGTCTTAAACTTTTGAGACCAAAGGAAAGAACATCAGAAAAGCAAGAATACCACTAGGTGTGTTAAGAGCAATGCACCAATTCCACATGCATCAGGGCAGACATTCATCCCTGACAGTAACAAGACTTTCCGCAGATGCCGTGTGTGGAGTAACAGACACTTCCCTGCATACACAGTTCCTAGCAATGAATGAGGGGCTCCAGTCACCAGAGGCTTCACCCTTCATGTCACGAGAGGAGAGCACAGTTGCCAACTCTGCTTGCGCAGTGCAGAAAATCTCTGCTAAACGATTCCACACTTGATCGCAGCAATGTGGATTTATACCAATGGCACAGCAGATTTTCCATTGCCATGCCCTCAATTCCAGCTATGCCCAATTTGTATCAGGAATACGCACTCCAAGAGAGCTCAGAAAGCAAACCCAGGGCACAGTCTGGGGAATGGTAGGACCAGAATTACAGGTCTGTAACCTCACTTGCAGCCCTGGGAACTCAAGCAGAGAGGTCTGCTCATAACCCACAACCCCGCCACTCACTCCTCGTATTTGTAGTGCCATTCGTTAGTCGTGGCATCATGCCGGAAGAGCAGCGGTTTCCATTCTGTGCCATTCTCTCTCCGCTCTCGGGCGGCATTCCTCTGCTCCTCCTCCAGCACAAATTTTTCCTGCGTTGCCTTGTGTTGATCACCTTTGTTTATTGCACTAGTAACATGCTGCCAAAGCCTACAAATAAACAAGGAAAGAAGTTAATCTGCCTTAAAAACAGCAATTTATTTTGCCAGCTGGAAACTTAGAGCAGACACTTTTCTGGTCTATTGATACTCCAGAGGACCAGTATCAGGATTACTCAACCTCAGTTTTAGCTTGCAAATTAAATGAACATCATGAGAATGGCAACAATGAATGCTGTATGTAACGATCAGGGGAACTTCCCCTTAGATAACATCACCTACAATATTCATTAAAACCTTCAGTGCTGTCTGTGTGAGTTATAAAGTAGTTATGCTCAGTTCATTGAGGTTAGTGGCATCTTTAGAGGTGATTGATATATAATGAAGAATCTGTTATCTTACTGTCCCTTTCAATCATTTAGGTTTAAAAGTCTTTGCCTTAATGTCTATCCCTGAATCAAAGGCTTTATATTTAAAATTTAGAAGCACTGGAAGATGAATGCATGTGCAAGGCTTGCAGCTGCACATGCAATGTTGTACTCCAATATAGGAACGGCAACCAGTCTGTAGGAAGTCAATTCAATCCACAAGAAATGGACATGTGGTTGTGCACACAAACTGAAAGCACTGAAGGCTTTCATTCACACTTCATTTCAGCTGCCAGAAGATTTGTGATCTGTCATATGATGTCTCAATGAGCTTCTGGATTAAGGAGAGGATCTGCCTTTTATAAGAGAAAAAACATTACTTTCTTTTCACGATAACAAAGATGTGATAGCCCTCTCTACAGTTCCTCTAATCAGGGCATTCTAATCTTCATTTCAGATTGGATATACTTCTGAAATTAGCAGTGAGTCCTCCCAAAACATTACTGGATGGTTTAGTGATTAGAATAGGGACTGGAGATCCAGGCTGTTCCAGTATTCCCAGCTCTCCAAAACACCAGTCCTGCCTTTAAAAAAATGATTGCATTACTGCATTTCATTTGGAGCTTGCTGTGAGGCTTTTAATGTAAAAGGGGTACTGATGATTTCATTGTATTTCTATCACTGTATGCTAAAGCAAGACTCTAAAACAAGCAGCCGCTTAGATGATTAACTGGAGGCAGAAGAACACTTTCCTGTCCTTTTTGGCATATTACTCCTATGTTCTTGTGTATGAATCTTTTCTCCCAGAAATAAAGGAAAGAAACTCACTTCAAACTCAAAGTGACGGTGAGGGAGGGAGAAGCGAAAATAACAGTTTGAGGAAATAACACGGTGGCATAAAGTCAGTTCTAAGGAATATGGTGTGTAAAGAGTGAATCCTCAAACTGAAGAACTTCAGAGGGACACAAACAAAATCACTTGACAAGGGCAAATTACTCCATCAAGACTTGCATGTGTCAGACAATGAGACCCACCATGGTGAGCTGCATAATGGTAAAGCTTCAGAGACTCTCCAGTGTATGTGAAAATAGGTGATTTTCATCACTGCAGGAAAGACTGTGCAATTCAGGCAGAACATAGCCTCAATTAGATGGTAATTTATTCACAGAAATGCCAGCAAAATAAGGAGCTCAGTGGAATGTCTGTTAGGGATCTTCAAAATTTTCCCTTCTGCCTCCTTTCCCTGGATTATTAATTTCACCGTTAATTTCTGCTGTAGCAAGGGAGTCAGCTCTGGCTGTACCCTGGTAAACAGAGAAATGGAGATTCTTTGTCTCCAATACTAAGGTTTCTCTTCTCTTTTAAAAGAATCTTCTTCAGAAGTTTAATAGAAAAACATGCTCCGGTCTCTTCTGCAACAATGGCAATTGCACCAGTGTAAGTTACAAACACAGACTTTATTGCCACTGCTGTCCAGATGAAGCTAAATGCTCATGGGGGTTTATTTTCATTCATTTCCCTTCTCTACCACAAAAAGGGGAATCTTCTTAGTGTGATGTGATGCAACACAGAAATCAGATGTCCACAGGCAGGTGGCCAATCTACTGCAGAGGAAGGCAGCAAACTGCATGTGCTGCCTTGGGATATTAGCTGTTTTTGGCTAACCGTGTTGGTGAGATGCAGAAGTAGATGGTTTGAAAGAAGTGCCACATGATGTTGTTGCTCAAGGTGTTCTTGCTCAAGAACTAGCTCTGGAATGCTCTGCAACCCCCTGCGTCAGGTAGTCAGTCCTTCCATTTCCTAAGTGAAGTGCCAAGACTGTACTCTCAGGTAATGTAGATTACCCTAAAAATTCTGGTGCAGACTTTATTTGAGATCTCAGCTGAGATTATGAGGCACAGTTAAACATCTCTTTAATTGCGTTCTCATAAAATTCTGTTATGTGGTTCAAAGCACTGCTCTGCTCATGCCAGGACTTTCCACATGATTCCTCCAACTAGTTTAAGAGCCTGTGGTTGAAACAACCTTTCTTAACAAGATATCTGACCTCACATTGACATCTTGCCCTTCCACAGAATGTTCCAGCAGTTTTAAGAGACCCTATTCATGTTCTCTGGACTCCAGGGAGAGTTGTTATTTTAGCAGATATTTATTATTTTTATTTATATAATAATTTATTTATATATATATATATCAGATATTTATTATTTTAGCCTCCATCATTTCTTGGCCCAGCTTCCTGGTTATTTCAGAGCTATACTTCACAGAAATATTCCAAAGTTAATAGAGTGGAACAGAACAGGTAAATGGATGGTAATACACGCAGGCAAGGCCTTTCCAGAATCGTGCTGAGCCTTCACAGTCCTTGCTCAGTTCCAGTGGAGGAAGAAGGAGTGAGACATTTCCAGAGCTCCTTACCTTTCTGACTCAAAGTCCGTCTGCTCCTCAAATAACACAATATGGCGCTTCAGTCTCTGCCTTCGTACTTCACTAGTTGGGTTCCAGAACACTTCTACATTTCCATTTTTCAACTCATTTATATGTACTTCCCCATCCTGAGAAGAAAAACACAGTGAAATGGTTAAGGACAATCAGAAACACAAGGCAGAAAATAATCCTGACAAACGGAAGCTGAATCCGGATGATGGTCAGGATAGGGCTTGGTTAGAGGGCTTTTTTCCTCCTCTCGTCCATTAAATCTCACTTGTCATTTCCTGAAAGTTTCTAAAGTGATTGAGGAGAGACATTCCCTAAAACACTGGCTGAATTAATCAGAGAAGGACTACAAAGATATCAGGTTCCTTTTGTCAGGCTAGTGCCCAGACAAGGGTACCTATAAAAGCCCTAATACATTCTCCTTTCCCCAATACTCCTTCCAGGTACCACCCAGGATACGTAAACAAGACCCCTAGCTCCTTTTCCAGTCTTTCTTCTCTTCCTCACTTCTGAAATCTCATGCTGAGCCTACTGAAATACCATCCTTTCTAGGAAGGAAAGCTAAAGCTGAGCTCTCTTTCACATTATTTTTTCAGCTTAGTCAGCTTATTCTATTATTGCTGCTGAATTTCATTTAGCACTTCACAAAAATGCCAAAAGTCTTTCATCCTTATTCCTTGCCAATACACTTGGCAACCAACTATTAAACAGCACTTCTCTGATCTGAGGCTGGCCAGACAATCGTGCTGTGTCCCTGCTTTACTAAGCCTCTTTCCAGCCTTGCTCACAGACACAGCAATGCCATGGAGCCAGACTGAGTAGGTTGCAGAGCATATAGTGAACAGCACGACAGTGACTGCAAGTGGAAAGAATCAGACGACTACAGCTGCTGAACAGTGTGTGCATTGGTGCCATTCAGCTGCCTGGACATGGTAGGAGTGTCGTGCAAATCTTAGTTAGGTCACAGCTATTTGCTTAGCCCATCACCACCTCATTTCCTTGCATCCCAGCTGCTGCATTTCTTCCCCTGCCACGGTCCCTGATGCATGTCTGTTTTTCAAAATCCCACTGTCCATGTCTTCAGCTGTGAAACTCATTCAATTCCAAGGGTCTCTTGACCCTCCTTGAACTCTACCTCAGGGAGAGGGATCATATCATTCTGTGATTCTGTGATTTCCTCTGCCATTTCCTGAGGTGCCAATTCCAGGACAGATCTCAGGTCCCCAAAAGCCCCCCAGCTATGGATGGGAGGAGGCAGGCATTATCAAACTTCGCTATGTGCATCTTAACAGACACATACAAGCCCTCAGCTGCAGCTTTGACTTTATTCAGGTGGGTTTCAGGTTCTCGGGCAAAGAATTAGCTTTTAAGCTGTGGGGGTCTCTGTCAGGAAACCAGACAGTGCTGGAAAAAAGCCTTCAGAGCTCAGGAAAGCAGGCCAATACTCTCAGCGGGGAGGGAGGAGAACAAACAATGTCCCTACTGCTGCACAGCAGCTACTCTTATTCACAGCATGCAACTCCAAACAGTGGCTTATGGAGCCACCCATTCAAAGCCATTTAACTTCTTTCATACATCATTCTAATTTTGTGCACCACAAACAACCAGCACAAAGACCAAGGGAGGAATAAATTATTTTCATGCTGATAAAACCCAAACATAGAAGGCTGGAAGCTGAGCAGCATGCAGCCCTGTGGCTCAGCACCCCAGGGGAGCTGCTCGATTACACGCTCTTGCGGATGGCGTTCGCAGGACCCACCACAGACAATGCGCTCCACAATCCAGCACAACTCACAGTTGCCAGAGCTCATCTGACAGGAAAGGTAGCTCAGAATGGAAAAGCTACCCAAGCACAGGAAGCAAATGTCCTTGTGCACATCCAGAATGGGCAAAACTCCCTGATTTCAAAGTGGTCATTAGCTTTTTATGTAAAAAGAGAGATTGCCTGGGGGAAGGTGTCCAGCTGTGATTCTCTAAGACCGCTCGACCAAAGGCTACACTGTGGTTAGGACCTCTGTAAAAAAGGCTTTATCCAGGCACGTTTCACCTGACCTGCTTTCAATACTTACTTCAGGGTGAGACAAATCTCATCTCAGAAGCAACAATTTCTAAGGACTGAAAAGGGACCACAGGTCAACTGTAATGAAAATACGGACATATAAATGTAGCTGAGATAAATACATAAGAATCCAGTTCAAAGCAAGGTTTCACCACTTTTGCCTCAGCTACCAGGAGTTCCCAACTAAAGCTCTAGTCTGCATCCTTCACCGTGCAACTTTATTCCTGCTGGACTCCGGCTTAAAGATGCCTTTGAGTGATGCACTTACAGAGGTTAAGCATGCAAAGGTGCTGGCTGGTCTGTGTTTTGAGCTGTCCATACAGACAGAACCTCACAGGATCTGTGTCTTTGTCCTTCACCTTATCAGCAGAGGAATAAGAGTCTTCTACCATAAAGATTTGCTGTGAAAATAACAAACTTAAAACCCCATGCCCTTCCCTGGCACTGTTGTTGCTAGAGAAGACCTGAACGCAAGGCAGAAAGAAGCCTCATGATTTTCACAATCACTCTAAGGCTAACAATCTGCCTTCTCTTGTTGACTGCCATCGGGGCCTGTCCTAAGCCTGGAACCCTAAATACAGAGCCACTGGTTTCAATGGAAATGCTCCTCACTGGTTCCAGCTTTGGCTCAGGCTCTGGAAGTGCAAGTGTTACCCGCACTGCAGGTGGATGGGACTGTGGAAGCATACGTGACCTTGAGAGGTGTGCCCTGGAAAGCTCTAACATGCCCGCGCACTCGGGGATGACGCAAGGAGGCAGGATGCGCTGGCCCTCCACCACCTCTGCTCCAAGGCAGGGAGCCTGCCAAGGGCTGCCAATCCTCCCACACACCCCGCTGCCCCTACACTTAAACTGTCAGCAACTTCTATTATCGTAAGTTACCCAGTGTCCATCGAGACTTGCTAACACTTCTTCTCCTGATTTAATCTTCCCAGAGATTTGATTAATGCTTGTGCTGCCTCCGAAGAAGGGCTGTCAGGGGAGAAAAGAAATAGAAAATATGATCAGCCTAGTGAGAACTGGAAGGGAGCCAAAGACAGTGGTGCAGCAGGGTGGAAGGAAAAGTGCAACCTGGGGAAAAGAAGAATGAATTCTAACATGGATTTTGACTATCTAGCATTGCACACTTCTCCTTTTGTCCTTTTGTTTGCAAAACTGAAAGCACTGTAGGAGCTGCAGAAGAGAAGTAAGCCTTCTGGTACTTTAATATTCAGCAGTGCAAGGCCCCACTTTCATTGCAGATTAGTTTATTGTTAACTAGTTATCAGGATAAATGAACACAGGCGAGTTTTTCCCATCACCCACAATTGCATTACAGTTTGCACCATTTTACTTGCAGCCTTGTCCAAAGAAAGGCAGCAGCAGTAATGTAGTTGGTGACTTTTCCTGCTTATGGGACAGCAACAGCAGTGTGGCACTGCTTATGGCTGCATCTGTGTAAAGTCTCCAGTGTGAAGAAGCTATTGTCAGCAGCGAACAAAAAAAGAAAAAAGGGTATTTCCAGAGTCAAGGAAAAGATTCTCAGAACAATGGAAAATTCCCCTCACCTTCTGCCTGCCAAACACAGGAAACAGCGATCGTGTGACTAGTTCTTCCAATTCCTACCACACAATATTTCTTCAGACATTTTAGCTGCTGCTTTCAATAATGTTGTGAAAATGAATTATTATTTTTTTAATAACAAAATACAATCAAATCTATGGCAAACACCACGGAAAAAGAAATTACAAGCATTTCAAGAACCAATGTACATAATCCAGTAGAGTATGGGTAAATATCCAAGTTAATACCAAAACTATGGGGTTTACGTTCAACTGCTCACAATTCTACTGAAAATGGTGGATAATAAATACTCGAAGCAGAGCATGTAATTAAGATACGGGGACCTCTCTGCATTATGTCTGCACTAAGCATCTTATTTTCAATCCAGAAAATAATGGTTTGCATTTTAAGTGCTGAAGTTGCTTGTAGATTTGAGATGACACTGACTAAATACTCCATCAGCCTCAGTACTGTATGGGAACTATGGGAAGTACAGGCTGTAAAGACAAGGACATGGGGAAACAGTTTACTTTGTAAAGGCAAATAAAGACAGAAAAAATTTATTGCTTTCAGAAAAATGTGATCTGCAAAAGACTCCCCTACGTCCCATAATTTCTCACATTTATGTCAGCTAATGCTGCAACTATAAAATCCTCCAGGCTCTCAGTTTGCCATGTTTCATTTTATGCACAGGCAAGAATTTTTTGGAACAGAAGAGGAATGGATGCTCCTTAAAAAGCAAGTTAGCTGTCCAGGAAAAGATACAGGTCATAATTTTCTCTCCCAAGTTTTAACATGGCTGAAGGAATGTCTAAAGACATCTCTGTTTTATCTGCACACCTTAAGTTTGCATTACCAAGGTTTTCTATGGGAGAAAACTGCTATGTGAACAAGTCAGTACAAGGCAATGACAGTGCAGGTCTTGAGCATGATAGCCACTCCAAATCAGATGGCCGAAAATGGGCTGTTAACCTACCATTGAGGCAAGGTCCTGTAGCCTTAAGAAACACAAGGTTCAGTTCATTTTAACACCTGCTAGGTATGGGTATGTATGTGACAGTTAACTTGAGAGCAACCTTGAAGATTCACATCACGACTTGTCTTGAAGTACTCTGCACACCTCATTGTACTTTGCAAGCAAAAATAATGTTACCTTCTGAAACAGAAGCCACATTGTCATTGCCAGAATTTCAGAAGAGAGTCTGGCCAACAGCCAGCTGGCAGTGAACAAGCTGTGTGTAACTCAGGCTTAGGAGTTGGGTTCCGTCAAATTGCACCAGGCAAGACTGACTGTGGGATGACGCCTCCTCTGGAGTTAGGCCACCCCAGGGTGGGGGTACAGAAATAACGTGGTGTATATGCCCATGTCTTGTCTGGTGTACAGGGGCAAGCCTGCGATCCACTCAAAAGGGAAGCATGATGTCTCTTACCTTTAGCTTGAATTCCAGTTCTGCCCTGTGGTTTGTTTTCTCACAGTCAATGGTAACTTTCCCTCCAAGCTCCATTGTCATGGTACCATATAAAATTCCTGAAAGGGGAAAAAAACAAGAGAACTAAGAGAGGCCCTAGTTGAAGTGCTTTTTTCTGAACTCAAATTAGTCCCACTGATATGCTGTGAAATCTGGTACTTGGCTTAACATTTTGAGAAGATGGAAACCAAAGTTTCCAGGACATGTGTGTTTACTCTAAGCATGAAGAATCGTCCTGAGTCTGTATTGCTCATATACTACACCAGCTGAGCAACAGCTTGACTCATGGGTACTGATAGAACATATGAAGCAAGCTGAAATTGAGACAGCACAAATTGAAAAGGGTTGTGCACAGTAATTTCATTTATGCTAGTGCTTGAACAGACCTAGCTGCCTCTCACAGGGTGGATGGGGCAGAGAGGAGCTGTAATAGGATTCAGCAGAATCTGGGGGACTAGCAGTTGTGTAGGGAGCTCCTTTTTACACATGCTTACCGTTTTCTGGAAAGGTCATTTGCAGAAAAAAACGACTCAACAACAGAAAGATTTACACACAGGAAAAGTTCACAGAGAGTATGATTTACAGAAGTTACTGGTTCAGGTAGCTAGACCTCCCATAAAGATTAACTTATCGGTCAATGTGCCAAAATGAAAAATATGCAAAAAGCAAAATGGGATCAAACTGTTGCAGGAGTGATTTTATTACTTTGGTTCCAATGCCACCAAGGCTTAGCTTTCTAAGGAGAAATGCAGTTACTGCAGTGAATCAACTGGCAGCCATCCCAGGGGCTTCAGTGCATACCCAGATCAACAGAGCTGTGCCAATATTGTACCCACACACAACAGCAAGCACCAGCCTCATGGAAGCAGCTGGTACACTGAGGAATATCACAGTTTCATTAACAAAGAAATCAGAAGTCAAGTCAGGAATTTTTCATCCTTTATTCTTAAAAAGTCAGAAAACATATTAAACAATTTTTGTCATTAGAAGAACTTTACATCCTCAGAAGCTCATGAACTCTTACTTTTTCCATCTTCATTCTACCTGCAGTGCATATATGGAGTATTTTTAGTTTCTATGTAGTGCTAGAACTAACTTAGCATGGGCCTAATTCTGTCCTCAGCTCTGTACAAACAAAGCAAAAATACTTCAGTTAGTATTACTGCTCGTCTACTGACTCCTATGACTGACATACAGAACAGATGCTTCCTGGAAATGCCAGTCCCTGCAGTTTGAGGTGTTTGAGTGGAAAGAAGAGCCAGTGCAAAGTTAAGTCAGTAAGATTAAATTATTACTACATTATTCTTTCTGCTTGCTTCCTATGCGAACAGTCACATCTTACCTTTACAGTGGGCATATGGCATAGTAATGATATAATCTTCCCCCCTGTTTAGAAACATAAGCTTTGCCTTCCCATCCAACAATGCAGAAAGTGAGTTACCTGAAATTTAAAGGAACAAATACATGTATATTAAAATGCTCATTATGCATGGTCACTCATCTTATCCTACTTTAGAAAAACATTTACGTTTAAATGTAGGACACTAATGAAAGAAGAGATATGAAACAGCAATAATTCAGGACCTGGCAAATCATTACCGCTGAAGGCAAGCAGTTCTAATAAACTCTGCTGCATGACTTTCATTTGCTCTGGCATTCGGCCCCTGTTGCAGAAAGGGCAGTAGATTAAGTAAGCCATTAGTGGGATGCACTAATGAAAGCAGTTCCAATGCTTTAGAGCTTTTCCAGGCGTTTCTGTTCTCACAATTTCTCTAATTGTGTAGGATCCCAAATAACAAATTAATTTGCCAGAAAGACAGAAATGACAAGTGTTTCAACAGATACAGCTACAAGAAGACAGTACTTAAGAGGTGTCTGACTAAACAGAAAAAGAATTTTAAACAGCAACACTGTTTCAGAGCCTGTCGTTCTGCTGTCCTTCTGGAGGACATCAAGGTTAAAAGATCTGAAGCCACTTTGAAGCTCTAGGTTTCAACTCTTACAAATCTGTGAGCTAAATAAATCAAGCAGTTACATTTATACGGAGACTGTTGCAGAAGTCATCTGGATAATCAGATAGCTATAAAATGCCTCATCTGTGAGCATATGGAAAATATCTTGACAACTAATTGTCCACACATCCTCATAAACCTTCACCTTCTGAAAACCAGGTTTTTAAAGGGCTCAAGATTTCTGATTATTATTAATTTTAAGCAAACATTAGTGTGATCTCCCACTGAAATGGTGAAAATGGGGAAAACCCAGGAGAGCCCAAACAAGGGATTAAGGCATCCCGGTGGTAGATGCTCTAAGCATTTTTTGTTCTTAACCCTGAGCACACTGAGGAGTGACTGAAAAACAAAAACGATTTCACAATGGAAGGTGCCTAGACTTAATGTCTTACCATAAAACTTGGACCTAGCAAGAATGCTTCCAGTAATGCAAAATCCATCCTTCCTATTGCTGACGTGAAAAGCTGACACTGGTGGATGATGAGAGACCTAGAGAAAAAACAAACAAACAAAAAAAACATACAGACATTTACAGCAGCCTTTACAAGTTAAGCAGCATGAAGGATGAAACAGCATCCTTACGAGGTTGTGCACAGGCCATCTGGAAGGTGCAAAACAGAGGCCACAAAACTGAACAGAGTCCTCTAAGCCCCATTCATACCATTAATCTCAATGTTAAAGAAGGCAACGTTATATATTAGAGACAGAGTTCCTGTAAAACCCTTCTATAACAGGCCACATTTTCTTTTCCTTGTGCATTTGTGCATCTGTGCACTTAAGATCATTTTATGGTTACATGTACACATGCCGGATCTTTAACACAATAAATGACCCTGTTGAACTTTTGGGCAGCATCTGAATAACCTCCATAAAATGGATGTAGTTGCTGAAATAAAGTAAAACAAAAGAAAATTTTTTTAAAATACATTCTTTGCTTAAATGTGGAAAAAAAACCAATGTATGGGAAACAAGGAGACCCTGTACCAAAGTCCATGCGGTCCTCAGATTCCTTTATTAACTGTAAATCACAAACTAAATTTTGTCAGGCTGGTTTGCTTGTGAGCTCTGCCTGTCACTTATCCCCAAAGATATGGAAATAGACCTTCAATTTACTTTGATTAAGATCATTATGGAATGTTTAGAAATAAAGGAAGGCAGGATTTGATCATCTATTTTATGCCCCTTTTGACAGAGGCAACACAAACCACAACATTCTCTTAAAAAACAAACAAACAAACAAAAAAAAAAACCAACAAAAAAAACCAGGAAAGCAGGTTTCTGTGGCAAAGGTCTTCACTGAAGAGATTAATGTTATATATGGGACACCTGCCAAAGCTCAAGGTAATTTTGGTAAATCTAAAGAGAAAAAAGATCAGCAGCTAGTTTTTTCCATGTCCCACTCTGATGTTTAAACAAAACTTCAAGTTACTCTCACAGGGTGACATAAGGAGCATGTTCCTATGCAGGGAGGTGTAAACGGGCTGCTGCTTGCAGCACTTGAACATCCAAATAATGTGACTTACCTGTTCTGCTATGTAAAAAGTGTGACTGTTCGTCTGAGGGTGAAACCAACAGCAGCGAAATGTCTCTCCAAGAATAGGGTTGTATGGCTTTTTTATTCCCTGAAAAAAAGAAAGCAACCAAAACCTGCTACAAATCTGCAAGTCAAGTTTACAGACACAGCCACAAAACAATGTAGTAATTTTCTTCCTTATGTTAGATCAAGTCAACTACAAGAATCAAAGCCCAAGAACTGGTTACGTATATCCTCCTGCTCTAATCTCTTCACCCAAACCATGGATTCATCTGCAATTCAGCCAGCTTCATCTCTGATACTGCCCAATCAAAGCTGTACAAGATGGTCATACTTTATTATTTCTGTTACTATATGCAGCAGGTACACACTTCTGTGGAAACATGACACTAAGATACTGAAAAGCTAAAGAAGAGACCTGCTTTCAGCGAGGTAAAACCTCTGCATCCAAGGACTTAATAATTATTGATAACAACTTTTGTCTTCTAAATGTCCAGTGCAAAAGCTCTTAGGTTAACCAACACTATTTGGCACCCGATATTCACTCCCAAACCAAATACAACTTCGGTTTTGTAAATAATTGTCACAATATTCTGAACAACAGAAGAGGTAAACTGTTAAAGGAAAGGCAGTAAAGAAATACACAACCACAGCAGAAGTTTCCAATGTCCATTAGAACCCCAACCACAAGCATTCTCTCACCTTTGGCTTCTTGTAGAAGCCGGACAGATACCACCTCAAAACCTGCTTAATTCGACTGTATGGATCATCTTCAAGAACAGCCCTGCAGAAGAGAACATAAAATGTTTTCTCACATGCTCTTTATACTGTTTACACATCATATTCATTTTATACCAGTACAATGATCTTAATTTTAACAGTACTTCCCCAGTACTAAAGGGATGTAATTTCTGTACTGCTGCCAGTGAAAAAGCTGTCTGCCAGCAGTGACTGTTTTTTAGTAATGTACATTGTAAAACACACACATAAATGCTTAAAAAGTGACCTAATTCCTGCAAAAAGCCTAATAAAGTCTCTGGAGTGCATAAGGTTTGATTGGATATACCTCCAAGTATGTTAATGTGGGACTGACACTAGTTACTGCTAATAGTACAGTGTAAGTAGTAAAAATGACAATATTAATCCCACCAAAATCAAAAACAATTCTATTTTTCTTTCCTTTTCTTTGTTTTCACATTCCTTAAAAGATCTTTAAAGCTGCCGTGCTGCATGGCCTTTTTCAGTCCTTTGAGATTTCATAGAATAATTTAGGTTGGAAGGGGCTTCTCAGGGCTGTCTCATCCAACCTTCCTCCGCTCAAAGATGATGTGGGAAGTAAACATAGAGTTCCTGGCATTTCCAACCATTTAGTCAGATTTGAAAATCCACTTGCTTAAGTTCTTGCAAAATCCATTTAGAAGCAGCAACCACATCACAAAGAGGCTTATTAAAGAAGAACTTCAAACCCCTTAAAGCTTTTTTCACTCCTCAGCACTGAGGAGAACTGAGGAGAACCATTTCTTTAACTTCAGATTTCAAACATACCACAAACTAAACTTGAAAATACCACGACTCTAAAATTATCCAGAGGCAGCAGAATAAACTTGAGTAACTAGTGCTGATATTTGAATAATGCACACACTGGTTTTAAAATACACCAAACATATCTCATTGAGAAAGATGGTCCTATTTGCAAGCAGAACATTTTCTATTTTCTACTGTGGTGCTCCCTGCAGGTCTCTCCGCTCAACTGTGTTAAAAGGTGTTTTTAAATAATCATCCAAAATAATTATGCTGCTTTTGGGACAGAAGAGCTTGCTGATTCCACTGTTTGTTCTCTGTCCTATACTCCTTTGTACATAAGTACACCAGAAGGTGGCACAACTCTGTTCTGAGCTGCTCAAAGGAATGAGCCAAATCCCCATCAGTTCCAGCCTGTGCTGGAAAGGACATGTGTGTGCAAAGGCAGCTTTGTCTGGAGCTTAATTGTTTTCCCTGCTTCCTTGCCCTTCAGGGGCAGCAGTTCATCTGAAAAGGTCCCTGCAGCTGGAGCCTGGATTGATTTACATTGAATCCCAGTGACCTGAGTGTTATTTGGGAGCCTTCTGAGCACACCTCAGCCAGCACCAGGGTCATGCTTTAACACTTTTTCACACTAGTAAGAGACGTGCCCATGTCAGGCATGCTCTGTATGCTGCTTACTGGGAGAGCAGGTCGGCATGATAGTAGTAATCAGAGAGCTTGTTCAGGAATGAGCGTGGTTCCAGGATGAAGGTGGGCAGCACCACCCGTGACAGGTCCATGCCGGGTCGCAGCTGCTTCAGCAGGATCCACATCAGGCTCTTGTTCTCCTCAGAGACGGTTTCTGTTTGAGACGATTCACCTGTCTACAACCGGAAATACAAGAAGCATACAAGAAACTCCTCTCAGGCCCATCCTCAGCAAGTGAGAGACTGTAAGATTTACTAGTACACACATAGAAAATATTAGGAGATAAATGAGTAATCAACAAAGAACTGAAGCAGTCCTTCAAGTTCAAAACAGGACAAACTGATAGTTAAGGCACTGCAAAGGGCCCACTGCCAGATTGTGTGCACAGACTACAGCTCCCCCAGCGCTGTGTAGCGCCCTTTGCAGCAGAAGCACAGTAACAGTAAAAAAAAAAAAAAAAAAAAATCCAGGCAATACATTGTGGTTTCATCTGTAACTGTGTAGCTCCTCCATGTTCAATGGAAATACATGAGGTATAATATGGTGGAATGGGCCCTTCCAATCCACTGGAGAAAGAAAATGAAATTTTGAAACATGAATGTTGTTTTAATGTAGATGTTGGTTCTCTAGACTTTTGTCTAACACCCATTGTAGGCATCAGAATTTAACAATGAAAGAGAATACTTATAATTAGGCTTCCTATTGGTTTTAGGCAAGAGATTTTTATCAGAAGAAGGGCACAGTTCCATTCAGCTCCATTTCTGGAATGCATTCTGGTTCAGGAGAGGACACGTAGCATACCCCAACAGGCTTTGCAGATGGTATATATCACTAAACACTCATTTTTACCACCTGAGCATCCTCAGCACCACCTTTTTGGGTCCTAATCAGCCCTTTTACTCATCATGCACAACTTGTGAGTAGGCCTGTAGGCTTGTAGGCTGGGGAGAATTTCAGACTGAGGAACACCACAGCTCTTTTCATTTCATTGCTTTTCCCTGTACCATTCTTGTGACAGTCTGATGCAATACACAGCTCGAATCTCCAAGAAGTGGAAATCATTTTAAGAATGTAATACCACAGCGTCCTCTAGGGGTTACAATATGTTTCAAGTGTGCATGTACTGGCAATATAAATTAATGCCATGTTGAAATTGCTGTACAAGGTGTTACTCAGAATGAGTAACTGCACAAGGGATGGATGAAGAGGGATGAAAAAGGACAGGCAGGGGTGTGAGAGTAATTTCAGGTCGTTTCTGTTTGCATTCCCATCAAATACCTCACCCTCAATACTCCTTTTTTAAGCTAGCTATAACTAAAATATATTTAAAATAAGTTTCGTCACTTTTGTTACCAGTTTACCTACTGAGGAGGTGTCTTTTTTACATTCTAGGCTCACTTTTGCAGTATCAAAGTCCTTCTGACACCTGCCTCTGCCTCCATGTTCCTACTGCAAACAGGGCAAGGCATCCACACAGATGCACAAGCACATGCCTTTTTAATGCATACAGATGCACATACGTATGCGCACACATTTCAAATGTGCTTTCAAAGCAAATTTAACAGTGATGGTTTGCATCTGTGATCTGCAAATCTGAACTGTATACAGAGGGACAGAGGCAATTTCAGTTTAAGAAGCCAGTTAATGTTATTAACTGGCATGTGTTTACCTTGATCCATCTGAGCCCGCAGCTTATAGCAAACTACATCACTGTCTACAATTTACTTTTCTTTATGTTACTGTTACCATTGGAATAAGAATTAACAGCCAATCTCATCTGTATGTCTCAGGGGACAACAGTCCCACCTTGTAGCAAACAACAGAAATCTAGTAAAACCCCTAATGGTCAAGGCTGCACGGGAACTCCTTTTGAAAGCTCACTGGAGTTACTCCGCCTGAACAAACACCCTAGCTTTATTTTACATTATCCAGTATCACTCTCTTCTGTGGAAATGTAGTCCTTCCTTTTTGATTTGTACTGCACTGTTTTTATTTTTATGGAAAACTGCAGAGTCTTCTTTCATTCACACAGACACCACTGCTGCCTTTTAGGTTTGATTGAACACCAAAGTATCCATCTGCTCTACTACTCTTTCTAGGACAAGTTTTCAAGTGGCAAAAGGTCATTTCAGAATAAAGAGCTAAGAGAAATTAGGCTTGCCTTTGTTTTGGTGTTGCCAAACGTTGTTTGGTTCCTCCACTGTATTCAAAGTTCCCTGTTTGAACCCAGTCACCATTTGCTATGTGTCTGGGTGGGATTTGAGGGCAGAGATGTACAAAAGGATTTTTTTTTCATTTTTTTGGATGCCTGTAGACAACAGTTCTGTTTCTAAGCACAATTTTTACAGCAGGGCCTTGCATCTCACCCTGACATCTGAAATCCCAGCAAACGCATGCAGTTAAGAAACATCTTTCCAGCAAAGTGATTTTCTTTGAAGCATCAACAAGACTTCAGCTTCCTCTTTGAAAGCAATAAGCAAGGGAGTGTTCTGAGCCCTCCCGGTGCAGGAGTACAGCGCTTCTCTGCTGCTTACCCAGACTGACTCTCACCCAACAGTGGGTGCCCCCAGTTGCTCTGCAGCTGCCTTATTCAGAGGTGTCACAGTGACATCCAGCTAACAAAGGCTCTTACACGGAACAGAAATGCATCCTTCTGCTGTTAAGTGACATGAGAAATAGCTTTTCTACAAGAAATGGCCCTTAAGGAATCAAGTGGCTCAAATGCTCCATTAGGACACACAGAAAGGATGTTCCATGCATAATGAAAAAAGGAAAGGATCATATTTTGTATCATGCAAGGACTGAGCATCTTAATTGACCAGGACACATGCCCAGAATAATAATTCCCCCTCCTGCTGGCTCCACAAAGCCCTGTGCCAATGCTATGCAGCTCTTTACTGCAATAACTGGTTAAAGCAATCGCTGATGCTGGACACATGCCAAAGCAAAGTAGCAGAGCTGCTGTTCATAATGCATAATTATTAGAACACATGATAATTCAACATAATTTAGCAGAAAGCTGTACATTGCTCTGTCTGTCTGTAAAACACTGGAACCCACAAAGCTGATTCTTAGCTGCCATGCATCTAAAAGGCTGGATGACAAATACTATGAACAGAGACATTTCAACAGGAACAGGCAGTGATTAAAATGTTTTTATGTGCTTTTGCTTTTTTCCCATTACCTCCCCAAATTCCTCATAGATCTGTTCAACATAAGTCGTCCCTTTCCTTCCTGGAGAAACCTCTCCATGGATTTCTGACTGATCGCTTTCGCTTTCATTTGTCTTCCGGCTGTTCTCATGCGTTTCATTCTCCGACTCTTCCACGTTGTCTCTCTCAGACTTGTCCGAAAAAGCATCATTTTCCAAGTGGTGGTGGTTCTCCAGGGTTGATTCATTCAAACTGAAACACACAGTTCATTGCTCACTTCAATTTGATTTACAGATGTAGATTACTTCAGGCCTTTTGGATAAGGTAAAAGCACCCCCAAGGACTCAAAATAGGGTTTGCAGCCCAGGAGAGCCCAAGACATTGATTTCCTGAATAGCAGGTTTTCATCACAGAAACAGCAAGATATTTTCAACCAAAATTCTCTCCTCCAAATGTCACTTTGCAAAATCTGCCATCAAGCTCTACTTACTCACCCTTACACAGAATTTCCACTGGCTCCAGATGGGAGCCCACACACCAAAGGGATACAGAGCACCCACTAAGAACTGTACACTGCTATTACAGAAGTGTGATCAGGAGAGATTTTTCCCTTTACAGAAACAAATCAGAGGAATGTAGAATATGGGAAAAATATGAAGTTACGCAATACATTCCCTTTTCAGTATTACTGCTACTTTATTTCAACAGATGGCGGTCTTAAGTCAGCCCTACATTAGAAAAGGAAAATTTAAATATCAATAGAAGCAAGGATTTTCACAAAAATACACACACAAACTAACGTGGGGAATGTACTGTCCCCAAATAATGTAAGAACTCAGTTCAAAGCATGCACTGGATGACAACACATAACAAGAACACCCAGACTATAGCAGCATAAAAAAGCATAGGAGTAGTAGTAAATTGCATATTCAGCAATCCAGACTTTACAGAATCAGGGGAAAGCCAAAAATTTTTTCTCAAGTAGCTGGTAGCACCTTCATTTGAAAAAGCAAATGCAGGTTGTACAACAGGTAACAAATATGATTAGATGGGGCAGAGGTCAGCCCTGAGAAGTATTCACTAAATGTCTGTTTCTTCAAGGGGAATTTACCATGGGATTCAGCTTTCCCTATTCATACGTCTTTGCACACGTCACCTCTTTCATAGCTTAGTCCAGCTCTCAGTTGCTGCTCACATCTTCCTCTGAAAAATTCTTACCCAAGTCCTCATGCTAAGTTGCTCCTGGCTGGAAAAATAAGAAAAGATTTCCAGCATTTACAAGGAGTTTAGAGAATCTAACTGGGCCCCAGATCTGGAAGAGTTTTGTTGGTTTAGTCCACCTCCCTCTCAAAGCAAGTTTGCTCTTCTCAGTGCATGAGAGTGCTTTGTCAAGCTTTAAATTTCTCTGTGTCAGAGCTTTTCTCAGGTCATTCTGGGCATATTCCAGTTTTGGCTATAGATTAATGCTGGAAGTTACCATCCCTCGTTCCCTGCTCCCTGGTTTTTGTTTCTTAGTTTTAAGACGAATAGGCATTAGTAGTTAGAGCCAGACTTTAAAAAAATCAAACCAGAAAGGAGTAAGAACAGAGAACTGGCATCAGCTTTTCAGAAGATCTCAACTTCCAAATATGCACTTAAATAAGCTCCTGATTTTTACCACGCAAAGCAAGCCACATTGTGGTAATCACAGCTCAGTTTCCAGAGAAGCCCAGCAGGCTGAGCTCTTTTGAAACTGTCATGTACAGCTTTTTGTGCCTTTACAAAATCTTTCTTTTAACTCCACTTGCGTATGTATGTATGTATGCATATATGTCTGTGTGTGTGTATGTGTATATATATAAACTACAGGGTTTTCAGTTTTCAGTTTCACTGTAAAATAAACCTACAGTCATAAATTGGAGTCAATGACACATACACTCCAGTCCTAATAACTTGCTATTAGACATTACATATCTCCATTGTTCTAGTGACAGGATCTCATTTCTTTGTTTTAAATAGCGACCACCAAGTGTAAAGACTGATAACCAAATACACTGGATATTGTATTTGCATATGCTATTGGATAGCATATGCATGAGTTTAAGGCAATAAAGGAGAAAAAAGGTGAGAAGAGAGCTGTCAAGAGCAATTATCCTATGACTCCTCAGCACAGATACTTCCTGGATGGTAGGGCATGTATTACTTGCTGACTGTTCAAAGATCTAATTTATTTCTTCATTTTTCAATGATCAGTTAAATATGTGAGTGTTTGTACGTGGTTGCTATGCTTTCTCACCTAGTGAAGGGTTTTCTCTATGGGTTATACACATTTCAAAGAAAAGTTCATTCTAAGACTTACAGTTCACAGCTGAGAAATAGCATGTTTCTATTTCACATTTGTAAGAAGAACAGGAGTTTTAAAGTTTCACCTCCCTCACACTTGCAAGATATTTGAAGTTTCATAGGTGCAATTGACTGTCTTAGTCATTTTTACTCTAAGTTTACTCCAAAGGGGAACTAACTGATAGGAAATCCCACTTGACTGTGCACGATTACCCACCAGCCACAAACAAAGCAAGACTTAACACATCCAGAGCAGAGGAGCTGATCTGGGGAATCAAAAAGAAAACAGATGCTCCTTATTCTGAGTTACAAATTTGAGACGTTGAAGATGTTGAAGGAGCCTGTCTCTTCCATTCCTCCAAACAGAATCATCAGTAAATATGTAGAATATGCTAAAAAGAAAAAACAATCCATGAGCTTGAACTAAAACCAATGTAAAGACTTCCCAGAGTCTTCCAATGGGATTTGGACCAGGCTTGAAAAGCTAGGAAGGGAATGACTAAACGTCAACAGCAGATTTCCATTTACTCATGAACATGAGTAAGTTGCAACTTTTCATGGCTAACTTACTGTTTCAGCATATCGGATCTGTCTTGTACCAGTGCTTTACTCTCTAGGGAGTTCCTGGAAATGTCAGTGACCATGACTTCTTTGGGTTTGATACTGCTCTTCTACAAAGGGCAAAGAAAACCAAAAAACTTTGGCTCTTGTCAAACCAGGAAGCAAGCCAGATTCCTGGGGTTGCTGGACATGGAAGCAACAAGAAATAAAGCTTCATATCAGGAGTGCCTAGTGCCCTAAAGCCCTCTTGTCTAAAAATCACAGATTTGCAGAGTACTTTAGCTTTTGATTCAGAAGCACACTTGCACAGTTCTCTCCCTCTCAATTTTTATATGCTACTAAAGACATAGATTTCAAAATCACTGTATAATCTTGACTTCTCTCCCAGCAGGAAGGGAGCAAAGCAGCCAGCAGACAAATGCAACTTTGGCTCAAGGGAAGATTTGCCTTTGCCAACTCCCTTGGGTTTTGTTCTCCCTGTAATATCCATCATCTCCCTTTCTTTTTCTTTTTCTTTTCTTGACAGAGTAGCTTGGCTAATTTGAAGATAGAGTTAAATGTAATTAACTGGCCCCCTAACAACAGCGTGCCAATTTAATTGGTATGACTCCCTGTAGGGAAGGCATTTAATTAGAATGATTGAATCCCTGTGAGGAAGCCACTGTCAGTGACAAACCAAAAACCCTTTGCTCAGCACTTACACAGTTTTGGTTTTATATTCTCCCTTGTTTAAATGTGCTTTACTACTCCAGGGACAACAGAAAGTCATTCCCCTCTCCCACAACCATCAAACTCCCCTGAGTTGTAAGCACTGGGGAAAGTCTGGCTACACATTAAAACCTGTGGTAGAACTCAGAAAGGAGAGTGAATTGTCCAGATGCTGAACCCCCAGCTTGAACCAGATTCAACAAAACTCTGAGCTTGTCAGAAAAATCTGGTTCCAGTTGTGGGTACTCTGCCCTGCTGAAAACTCTGCCACGCGTACTATTACTGAGCCCCATTCAAAAAAGCATTTAATGCTGAACAACTAAGCAGTGAAGCAGAGACATCATTTAAGTGTTATGTATCATATGTTAGAGAAGAAATACTTTAAATACATTTTTAAATCTATCTTCTACACTTTCCATTTTCAGTAGCAACGGGTCTGCCTGAATGTTCTCAGTGTCACAAGCTCCATTTTAGTATTAGATTTCTACACACACATCCATTAGCTAAAGAACAAGTCCAGTGCATTCCCAGATTCATTGTCACAGTGAGCCCAGTCCTAAGAGACTCTCTTTGGAAGAAAGGAAGTAAAGTATTACAGAAGAAGCCCAACAACAACAGAAGAATTTGCTCAAGTACTAGAGCAACGTACACACCCTAGTAACACATCAGATTTCCTTCTCTTCTCCATCACTCTTCAGTAAAGTTCTTCTTCAAATCCGAGCTAAAAAACAAACAGCAGGACTGGAGAATGCACACTGGGAATACCAGAGCTTTTCAGAGCAAAAGGCAGACCAAAGTTGCTGCCATCCAACTTTGGTCCCAAGGGACAGGAGACACATCCACACTCTGCAGAGGACTCAGATTCCTACTGTTGTTATACTTGTAAGAGAGCCAAAGAAAACAACCCAAACGTGAGGTCCCACTGTGCTAGGCATCATCCATGCAGACTGCAAGAACTGCTACCCTAAAAACTGTCTGACCAATGGTGCATTGCCGTGAGCCCTGAAAGTCACATTCCTATCAGCAGAACTAGAAGTAGACACGACTTCTTCTAGATCCCACTCCAAGGGCCAAGTGTCTATATCAGAGGGATTTTTGAGGTTGCCTATTTAGCTATAAGCCACAGATAAAGCCTGTTTATTTTTTATGCTTATAGAGCTTTGATGTGAGTAGTTCCAAAATGCTGCAGTATTACTAGGAATATGAATAGAAAGAAGGCTATGGGGACTTTTTTCCCTTATGTAAAAATTTATCTGATGCATCAAGGAGGAAATTGGAAACCACTCAAAACCCCTGTAGAGAGAGAAAGTAATTATAAAACTAAGGAAGCAGTGTGTGCACTCTGCTGACTATGACACAGTATTATTAGCAAAGAGAACACATTAAAAAACAGATCAGACTCCGAGCCATATGTGCTAGCCGACAGACAGACACTGTAAGTGATTGTGTTTGCCTATCCACAGGTCTACTCCAGTGGCTAGACTCTGCAGTCTTTACTCAAGCAAGCCATTATTCATGCCAACATCTTCAGAGAGTGTTTTGGTTCAGGAAGGGAATAGAAGAAAATTGTTTATTGTGTACATGAACACAGGTGAGGTTCCTTCCAATTTGTGTGCCCAAGCACTAGCTGACAACAGATTCCATATTCTCCAAAGCCATAGGTTAGTAATGGATGCAGCAGAAGAACATATGGGCTATTTTTCAAATAGGTCTCCTTTATGGACTCTGGCTAGATTACCCTAAAGTTAAAAGGATGCCCAAGTACGAGCCATGCAACACCTCCCTCTCTGTGCTCTAAGAAGCGAGAGCTGCATCTTACTGGAAGAACTCCTGGTCCGAGAGAGGACTTGAGTGCAAGAGGTTGTTGAGCCCCGCATGCGCTGAATCACTCGAGCAGTTCATTTCTCCATCCTTTCCCTGCTTGGAGGCACTGAGCCGGAAGAGGCTGGAGCAACGCAGGGCAAGTTCCAGAGCATCCAGCCAGCATCGGCCTGTGAAAACAAGGGGCATTATTTAAGGACAGGAAAGGAAATAAGACAACTCATGCATTGCTTCTCAGAAGCTTATTACCTGCAAGCAAGCCCGTTATAACTCGGGAAGTCACTGTGTACAATTACTTATGTTTTATTTTTCATATACATTAACCCCTCGATTATTTTGCCAGAAATAGTTTATTTTAGTGGCTGCACGAGTGATACATCTGCATGGGTAACTCAGCTCACCCCAACTCCCCCTTCTTGTCGCTGGTATGGGATCGCTGAACTAGAAGCCAGCTTGCGGGTTGCACGTGGGGTGTAGTGTTCCAACAGCAATCACTCCAAACAAGAGCCAGGAGGATCAATACTGCCAGAATGATTAAGAGTAGAGGGAATTGCTTGGCGGGCTGTTTATTTTGCCCACTCTCTCTGTATTACTTTTACCTTTCTCCATTCCCTACACCAAATCCCTCAGGTAATCAGGGTGGAGCATGAGTTTTTCTTATCTTGCTCTAAAAAATCTGTACCTGAAGGGCCTACTTTGCAAATACAAGAAACTATAAGCATGGCACAAAATGGAGAGAAACCACGGTTCCTGTGCACAGCCTCACTGGATAATCTTAAGGTCTGCACAAGACCCACAGGCAGGCAGCTAATGAAAAGCAAAGGAACTCAAAAAAGAGCCTTGGCTCTTCTTGCAATGATCCACAAAGCTGTGTGATAGCATTAAAGGCTAACCATCACAATGCTGGAGCCTCTGTATTCTTGGAAGCACCTGAAAACAGCCTGCTTCTGTAGTTCAGAGTCTTTAATGAGGCCAGGACACCTGCAAATTGGCTGAACATTCAAGAACTGAGGTATCAAGGGAGTTATCCTCTAATTTCTAGCATGTAAAACAGAGCTCTTCATTACACTCCTCAGAATACATTTTGCAATATTTATAAGCGTGCTTGAGAGGCAGGGAAGAAAACAAAGGGATTTTCAGTCAATGGCAAGTGCTACAAACAGGTTCCTCCTGGACCACATCCACTCCTAGGTCCCATTTGGGAAATGCTGACATTACATTCGGTCCTATCACACTCTTAGCATCTTAGCATCCTCACTGGGATCCAGCTGTTCTCTTCGGCAGCACTCCCATTGACTTCGATATGACCAAAATCTGGCTCTATAAGAATATCAATGAGAGTTTAAGAAAATCCAGATCATATTCACATAAAGAAGTGTTTATAAATGTGAGTGGCTTTCAGTGCTTACTTTGGTACAAAGCTGCAACCAGTAAGAGAGAGAAAAAACAACAGAAGTTGCAGAATTCCACTTCAACACTTAGCCACGAACACCGCAGAGACCAGTCATTTATTCCAATTTCAACCCAGAAATTCCTTCTGCATCAGCTTATGGTTTAATAATGCCACACATAATGGTTAATAAAAGATTAGGAAGGTTGAAGGCTGTTGGAATTGATTTCACGCTATTTTGTATTTAACGAAAATTCTTGCATTAAGGCTTTACATGCAGAGATTTATTCCCTTCTCACCATGTGGAGGATTTGCATGGCTAACCCATTAGAGTTAATGGCTGCGCTGAGCAAAAATCCACTCTCCCCTGCACATCCCTGCTCCCACTACCCCATCAAGATCTGTTTCAGGCTATTCTATAAAAGGGAGTACACTACTAGTGCTCATCTTCTTTGACTTTCCTCTCTCCTTGTTTTTCTTTTCTTCTCCTTTCCTGTCCATAGATAGTGAGGACTGCACCGTTTGACATTTGGAAATACTGCAAATGTCAAGATATTTTTATATTCAATGGGCTTGGAGAAGTAGGTGCTGTGATAGGTAGCTTGATTTGCAGCAGCACGAGCACTTTGGAGCAGTAACAGAGGTCAGATCCTCAGCTCTCTGCGGCACTCTGCACACAAGATGTTCTCTTTCAACGGCCACGACAACGCGCTGCCTACATCTGCGCTTTCTAACAAGGATGACAAGGGTCACCCCCAAGTCTCCCTCAGGCCAGGACCCAGACATTTTCCACCCTGTGCCCCTGCAGCTCCCTCTCTCCGGGGCCGGAGGCACAGCAGGCCAGCCTGATCCCACCGGCACCTCTTCTGCCCCCACACCAGCACTGCCAGGGGTATCTGCTGGTACCAACATGTGCTTATGGGCTTGGCCAAGGCCTCAGTTTCCACCACACTGCCAGAAGCAATTGCTACGTCCCATGTTTAGGTTTGAGATAAATTCCAGGAAGTGGTTATGAGTAACTGGAATCATTTTGGAAAACTAATTCAAAGAGCTTAAATTAAAAAATAATAATATCAACATTTATTTTAATATTTTAAGGCGGAGACACAAAGCTGCCACTATAGGAACCTGCTGTGCACTAGCAGTCAGCATTACTTCTGCCCCACAGAACATCAGAAATGGCATCAGTGTTTTCCCGTGTATTCACTTCTTACAGAAAGCGAATTCAAGGGATGCCCAAGCTAAGAAACAGACCTTCAGCCATCAGGTGGTGCTGTGAGTCCAACTAAATACGTGCCACAAAAAACAGACATAAAATATACGATTTCCTCTGAAAATAAAAAGGTTATGTTCTCTGCAAGTCAACAGGGTGTTAATTGCAGCATAACACCATAAAATGATACCCTGTAAATTTCAGGGATTGTGCACAAGATAAACCCGTTTCATTGCTACAGGCCTAAATGAAATGTTTTTACATTTGAGTGATTTTGCTATTGAGTAATATTCATCTTTATTGTGAAAATTATATGAAAATTCTAGCACTCAGATTACTTAATTGCTTACATGACGAGTTTACTCCCTCAGGAATTGCAGGAGAATAAAGTATGTGGTCACATAATTAAAGGCTGTCATCTATAGTCATGGCAGCCTGCATGAAGGCTTCATGCATACCTTAATTCTTATATTTTCTAATTCTGAGTGGTTGACTCAAGTCATTTTTTTTGTATGCAAGATAATTAGATCAGAGAAGGATGCAAAATGTGGGTTCCTTCAGAGATGAATGGCAGCCTGATATAATGCATATGAAGGAACCAAAATAGAGCTGCAAAGGAATTACAGTGGTAGTCTTTTAGAACATTTGAGGTTTTAAAAACTGTAATGTAAAACACTGTGATCGATTATCAGCTGTAATCTTCTATAGATTATGGCTTCAAACAAGCGTATATTTAAATTCTGAAGGAAAACCCAAGAGCATACTGGCAGCCTAGAGCAGAATCTCCCCATTGGCTTTTAAGCATGTTTTATATCAGATGATATATTACTCTATCCACTGCAATGACACTTTTGAACAATTTCTGCAAAGATTATGTTGCCTTAACATCTGCATTACCTCCTTTTGCCTAGGAGCTAAAAACTAAGTACTCTCCTTCAAACATCATCCCTGAGTTTGACCCTTTCTTTGTATTTAGCACTTTGTCTGCCCAGCCACTCTTGTCTCCCTCCAGGAGTGATGGGGAATGAGTGAGCCTCTTGGACACAGCTGTTCCTGAAGTACCACAAGCGGTTGTCCTACCAGAGCACTGGCACTAGCTTGGGTTCCCGTTCTTTTCTGGAGCAGCCTCTCGCCTTGCATTGACCATTAGTTTGAATATCTCTTCCCCTACACCACTTCAGCTAATGACGACCACAAATGCACATAGTGATGCATTTGGCATGTGGCAGATGTCCTAGGAAAGTGGGATGTCAGAGGAACACACCTGCACATCACTTAGCTGTGCTCACTGAAAAAAAAGAAAAAAAAGATAAAACGGAAGTGTCTCCCCTGCGTAGGCCTTTAACTTTTTTTCTCTGACGTATGTGTTTATAGTAAAATGATGACTGTCATCAGTGACAATTTCAAGAAGGAAACTCTTTGGAAAATCTCCTAAACACAGCTGGGTTCCAAAGTTCCTTCCTTCTTGAAAGGTTTCGGAAAAATAAAACAACTAATAAACGATGTGTGTTGCCTTGACTTCTCAAAAACAAAGCCTAACATACATCCCACATATGTTTTGAAACCTTCTGTATGCTCTCGCCAGGCCTTTTGGCTCAACAGACTGGAAAAGCACCCTGCAGTCCTTTGAGATGGTTCCTGCAGTATAGCTGTGCAGAAGGGAATCACTGCTGCTCCTTGGGGGACGCTTCCCGCGTCTGCAGGGTACTGCTGGCACCACGCGGAAACCAGGAGGCTGCAAGGCTGAATAGGAGCAAGCACGTGCTTGCACCAACTCTTTTTTTTCCTGGACAAAAGGAACTACTAAAACCAAGTGACAAAAACCACTTCTCCACCTTGGAAAAAAAGAAAAACAATCCAAACATCCAAAGGTTGCTTATGCTACTAAACCAGGCTTGGTTCAAGGAATTCCTTCAAGGAATAACTTGAGTATGTCCCAGTCTTCAAGTAGATCTTAAATTACAACAATATCCCACAGAAACAAAACAAAACAAAACAAAACAACAACAGACAGTATTGGAAACATAAAGCTGTTCAGTTTTGGAATTCCTTACAGTTACCATCATTTCACCTAGAACAACTCATAATTTGATGTGTCAAGTCTATCTGCCACACTTTTCAGCAGCGGAAGCCACCCAATGTTCTCTCAGCACTCACCAGTAACGTGAGCATGCTCAAGATGGATTCATATCATGGCACATGAAATCTCAGTCCAGGACTAAACTTTTTTCTCCATTTCATTCTTATAGTTACAGAACAGCTGGGATTAATCTCTTGCCAATTAAGACTTCAAAAGCCTCACACCTAGTAACCATACATTTCTCCAGACAGGCATCACTAAGGGAATATTATTCTTCTTGAATTATTAAAGTCATCCAGCTTTTGGCCTCATGCCTCACACCTGCAAGATAGATGATTTTCAAAATCAGCCTAAAGTAGACTGCCACCTGGAAACGATGAATTCTTGCTCAAGTGCACACAAATCACGAACGATGAGGAAGACTTAGATTTGGGTTAGTCAGTGAACATTAAGGTCACTGTTTTCAGCTGACTGCTTCTTATTTTGTGGTACCACTTGGGTGCCCCGCCTGTATGATTTTTTACACTTGGGCTGTCAAAATGCAGGGATGTGATCCCTCAATTAGCTGCAGGTGCAACATATGCAGCAAGCTATTCAAAGTCAGCTTGCAAATGTCTGGATTGTAAACTGCCATGAAATGTCTAAGGAATATGAAGGGCAGACACAAAGCTAAAGAGACAACTTCTATTTTTTTCCAGCACTGCCAGGATCCAGTGGTGTATTTCATTGTGAAGATAATTTTAAATTGCAGTCTTCCTCTTGGTTCATTGCTTCTGTGTATGGCCCTTATTTCAGTAATATAATTTACTCCCCAGATCAGAGCACCTGTTTTGAGGGAAGGGCCAAGTGCCTAGCAAAAACCAAAGAAACAATGACAGTGCAAGCCAGGCACAGCTCCATCCACACCAGGCTAACCAAAGCATGCCTGGAGGAGGGGACGGACATAAGCAACTAAATAAGTGTGATTTACAATCCCACTGTCAAGCCTTTAACCCTTGGTAATCTGCTGCTTTGAGCTCCCCTGGTAGCCCCCCTTTGGTGACAGTGCCCATGGTAAAGTGGAGAGCTGCGCTACGAAATACGAGTGGGTGTAGGACTGGTTTGGGGATCTCAGGGACAGCCCCAGAATGGTCTGGGCAAGAAGCTCAGGACAGGTTTCAGCTACTAATTCTAAGCCATTCATCAGCATAAATCTGAAATGCATACACAGTCACTGGTTTGGAAAAAGCAATTTTCTTTTCTGAAACTGCTAAAAAAGAGAGACCCCATGCTCGTGCAGGCTGAGCCTTGTAGGCTGATTTGACCTTCCAGATGTCTTTAAAACACATCACAAAGTAGACTGCTGCTGAGGTCTGTGAACGTGAAATTTACTGTATCTTGGCAGTGGTTCTGCAGGCTGTCCAGAAGTCAGGACCTTAAATCCTACCAACAGTCTGTCACAGATGGTACAGCAGAGGGGAAAAAAGGGATTCTGAAACGCTGAGAGAAAAAGTAGGCCATGTAGCTGCTGATCATGATATAGTTGCCTGGATAGCAGAACTCTACATCTAACATATGCTGTAACTCAATATTCCCCAGCAAGTTGGAGGCCTCCATGAATTACTGTTAAATTCACCAAATGCTCTGTGGTTCATTTTCCACTATTAACATGGGAGACTGCGTTGAAATGAACGTGGCCAGGACATCTCCTCAGAGACGCTGTAGATTCACACAACACTGCATCTACGGGGGAGACGTGAACATACTACAAATACACGCTAACATTCTGCAAGGGAACAGATTCCACCTGCCCCATTTATGTCAGCTAGCTTAGCTTGTTTCATCTTCATCTTCTGTCTCTCTTGACCATAACTGCATCCTCTACAGTGTACAGCACACTAAGAAATGAAATAAACTCAAGCACACCCTCCTCACGATGCCCGTTCACAACAGGTAAACCAATACTAGTCTACAATCATTCCAGTAGTGTCTCCTGGGCTTAAAATCAATTTGCATTAATTATGAGTACAAACCTTAAATTGCTGCATTTTATACAGATTTCTTCAAACACAACAGTTTCTATTCTTTGTGTCCTTGCCTGCCTATGTTTTACACTACCTACTGATGTGTGTACCATTTCCAAGTCACTGATCTCAGAGAGTGACACCCATGTGTTTGGCTACTTGTCAGCATGTCCACACTGCTCAGTGGAGCCAAGAACCCCGAACTGCTCCCATGGAGCCCGGCTAGTGAACAAAAGGAGCGTAGCACAGTAACCACGCTAGGACAGCTCTTGGGTTTGGGAGTTCTTCTTCACTATTCTCTGCAGACTCTCATCCTTCCCTTATTGCAGAAGGTACAGACACTTCTCACAGCTCACTGACCTCAGCTGTGAACTCAAATACTCTAATTCAGCTGAAAGTTACACCATGTTTCATGCTAATATTTCTGGTACAATGTTACATCACAAATTTGTTTGTGAAGTTCATAGCCAAACGGACAGATCCAAAAGCTTCCCATGTCAGCTGTCACGGTCACCACGGATTAATTCTCAGAATATACTAAGCCATAATGTGCCTGTTCCAAATCTCTGCAGGTGGATCTAGGGCATTGCTAGTGCTGTTCACAACATATACTGTTTCATCCTTAACCAAAGGTCCTAGCTACTACCCACAAACAGATTTGTGATATTTGACTGAGAGGCTTCTCAGTCCCTTCTTCCTCTGATCACGGTAGCTTTCCATCTAACTATACAACCCTACTGTAGAGAAGCAGCAAAGTAAATGAAAAAGCGATTCTACTTTGACCTGCCTGGTCTCCGTCTGCTTCCCAAGAATCTTGGCCAATATCTTAGCTTTAAAAATAAGTTCCACTAAGTCACTATTTTAAGCTCTTATGATACCACTGACATAATAATTCACTGGGCAGAAAGCTTCCCACAGGCCTTTAAATATTGAAAATGCTCATGTGCCAGACATGGTTCCTTTTGTGCTTTTCCAGCATTACAGTGTATGACCCAGTCAGAAAGATCACAGACAGAAAAATCTTACCTCTGATGATCTCTTGGGAACTATAGCTAGCTTGGGAGCTTCATGGCTGAGGGTAGTTAGAACAAATCTAAAGCTGTTCTACTCCACATAACTGCTCTATGACAGTCATCATAAAAAGAAAGATTAGAAGTTCAGCCACAAGTCTCTTTGCCAGGCTGGCTTTAACATTTAATCATTAGGTTTCCCCCAGAATTACAGTTTTCATTTAGAAGACAGTTAAAATGCCACAAGAAAATGACATTATCAGACAGCAATTTTTCTTGAATGCATGCAATGTCTACATTGCTCCCTTTGTGCATTTTCTAATTAAGTTAATGGAAAGGCGAGTCACATCAATCTCTAAAGAAATAATAACTTAGAAAATCTGGATTGTCAGACAGTTAATGAAGTTACTCCTTTGCCTAAGAACCCTGTAGAACTCTTCTATATATCTGTTCTGCAGGCTGTCTGTCTAACCAGGGTTTGAAATGCCTGTAATTGATCAGCTCTGCCTCAAGGGCATTTTTTTTCCCCAAGAGACTATTGTATCAATCTAATCCTCTCAAGACAGGTGATATTAGGAGCCATGTAAAATCCTGCATGCCTTTACACAAATAAACTGTGCTGTTCCATAAGCTGCAAAAGTGTAAAAAAGAAATAAATGTGCTTCTACAGCTCTATACAAGTTCCACTGATATCATTTCACTGTATTGGCAGCTGCAAGCAGCTTTCACTGTTGATATGGTCTTTCTCACTGTGAACAGCTCTCTTTACACAGCCACAGGAAGAACAGCATGCCAAGCCTGCAATGGAAGCAGCTTTCCTCCTGTTCTAAGTGCCATGTTAAAGCTGCATTTGGCATCTTCAAAGTCCCATTTCCAGCCTTTAGCAATTTATGAAACTTACCAGCAGCATTTTCCTTCTAAAGCCCACTGTGCTCCATAAACAATTGTTGTGTCCCTAAAGTCAGTCTAGATGAAACCTGAATGAGCACGTGGGCTACTTGGGCACCTTGGTGTAATAGGTGAAAAACATCCATAAAACAACAGTCTGGGTTAATTTGCTATGGCAAAAGAAAATTACAGTAGTCTGAAGGTCAAATGAAATGAAAACATTATTTTAATCTTCTTATCTACTTATAAATCACTGATATTTTAGGTCTGCTAAAGTCATTTAGAGAGATTTCACGTAGCAAGCTGGCATGCTTGTTATCTATTGACCTGAATTTCCCTTCCATAATTTTCTGAATTCCCAGAACTGTATATTACAGGAGGAGTCACCAGGGTCTGTCTGGGCCTGCTACAGCATTAGCCCTGGTACAGCAAATTTACAGAATTCTGGTGGTTGAGAGGCATCCATCAGCAGTTCTTTAGTATGGCTATACCTTTTTCCTCCAGCAGGTCCCTACCTAGTCTAAGACTTAGGCAGAAAACCCACTAAATTCTCTGCTAAACTGAAGAAAGATATAAGCCCCCTCTCATCCTAATTTCAGGATGAAATCCTTTCATCCTCTAGTATTTACTGACTTAGTGTTTTTTCCCTCATCTACAAGCCTAGATCCTTCCACACACATGTCCAGAAAGGTAGCTTTTCAGTGAGGAATATGAAATTTGCCTATAGCCTGCCCGACCTATTCTGAGCCACGCTAATAGGCATCATCTCGAGCTGGGTGAGCTGTTACTTGTTCCTTTATGTGTCATATTTTTTTTGCATCAACCTACTTTCTTCTGCAGTCTTGAAGTCCACACTAAACATTCACACTGGTTACTGGAGAAAGCAAAGGAAGACTAAAACTTACCATCTGATTCAGAGGCTGCTCTGAAAATCAAGTAGCTGCTGGGAAGAGGCTGGGTGATCGAACCAACGTTTTCTCCTTTCGGGCCCTGGAAATGAACACAGACAAAAAGAAATAAGTCACTGAAGATGCAGTGGCTGTTCAATGTCTTTCTACCCTTCCTGGGCAGAGTGTGTATGTTTGTGATAGTCAAAAAAAAGGAAGGAGCAGATGGAGTAATTTAGAGAGATTCATTAATAATCATGACATTGCTGCTGTAGCTCCAAAGCAGCAATGAGCTCTGATGTTAATTGGACTTAGCCTAACCGTTGCTCAGCTCCCAGATTACCCTGTTTATTCACATCCTCAGAAATGGAGAAATTTCATTCCTGTAGCCTGGGACAAAGACAGTCAAATATTTGCCATTAGCGGAAGGAAGGAAGGAAGGAAGGAAGGAAGGAAGGAAGGAAGGAAGGAAGGAAGGAAGGAAGGAAGGAAGGAAGGAAGGAAGGAAGGAAGGGAGGGAGGGAGGGAGGGAGGGAGGGAGGGAGGAAGGAAGGAAGGAAGGAAGGAAGGGAGGGAGGGAGGGAGGGAGGGAGGGAGGGAGGAAGGGACGGAGGGAGGAAGGGACGGAGGGAGGAAGGGACGGACGGAGGGACGGACGGAGGGAAGGGGAAACTCCATCCAAAACCTTGTCTGTGGGGAGCAGGCCCCACTGCAGGAAAGGAGAAGGCAGGGAAAACCACAGGCTGGGGACCAAAGGTTTCCCATCACAGATACATGTTTCTGGGTTGCAGCCCTTCGCTTCTACATCTAGACACTTTGAGAACCTTTACACTGGGGTGCCTGCGGCGACAGCTGCTTCAGAGAAACTGGGAACAAAACCAGGATTCGCTTGTTTGTTGCCTTTAGTTTAGGAGCTGTAGCAAAAAAGATTATAGTGTCTTGTAAACATCCCACCAGAATCCCTTCAGCTTGACTCTTCAGAAATGATTCACAGGGAGACAAAGTACATCTTGAATTAGGCACTTATTTGAGCAGAACCACGTGCCTTGATCTCCTCCCTGTTTTCTCTTCTTGAACTCCAGCAGCTGTGAAGAAGGAGCTTTTCCTCTGCCCAGTGTGCACAGCTTCACAGTCTCCATTGTACGTGCTTTAAGTCACAAATGCTTGAAATAATAAAGTCCCTTGCATTTCCGAAGTCACCCACCCTCCTCCAGTTCCTTCTCTTCCTCGTCTTGTAAGACACAACATGAAAGTGGATCAAATATGTCGACATTTCAGAAACACATACAGAGCAGAAAACATCACCAATACCCACATGTCCACTAACCTAATTGCAGGGTGGAACAAGCGGTTTTCTCCAGAAGTTCTCAAATACACATTTACTTTAGTTTCTAGAGAATACCACACACAATACTTAAAATCTGTAGGGAAATGTCTGCAGTTTGAGTATGGCTCTCCTCCCTTGCATGGCCCTTTACAGTATCCCATCCTGCTCCTTGAGAAGACTTCTTCCCAATAATAGTGAAAGCAGTGAAACTGTGACTGCTACTGAAAATTGCTCCTGTATACAAGTGTCTAGTAGTTAAATGGTGGTTTCATCTGGATTTCTGTTTTCGAGTTCCACCCAGGAAGCCAAAACTTGGAAAGGGTGAAGAGTGAAAGCATATGACACACATCAAATTGTATCTGAGTCTATGTCACAAAGCTGTAGTGCTGAGAAGACAACAGTCTCCAGTCTAGCTTCTTGTCTCTATATCCACAGGGTTCTTCTGCTGCCAGCAGAAATTGGGATCCTTGTTATTCACTTATTTCTCTGCTCCTCTCTCCCACAAGAGGCTCAGGGTTCACAAAATTAAGGCTGTTTGAAGGCTTAATAGCCAGGACCAGCAAAGCTGGGATTTGATTAGTGATCCAGAGCAGAACAGCATTATCAGTGACATTAATGCAATCAGGCAGCATTCCCAATGGCATTCTTCCTTTCACTAGCTTGCAGCTGAACAGGACATTCAAGAATTGTTGGTAACACCATTAGTTGTGTTTTCAGTGCGGAGCAAGATATTTGTTTTGTTGGAGGAAAACCCCCACAACCAAATGGTACAGATACAACAAACCAATATTAAAAAAAAGCCTGTGGGTGGGATGGGTTGTCATGAAAGGATGGGGTAGCACAAGGTTTTAACAGACATTTAGGCGTGTGGATAAATACAAGGAGCAGCTAAGTCATTTTATCAAGGAAACATATTTCATGGTAAGGCATGCTCATACATGGAGGGGCTGTTTCCCACAGAAAGAAAAGAAGAAGAAAAGAGAGAAGGCCATAAAAATAAAGTCAACATCTCCACAAAGTAAATGAGGTTCTGTATCTGCACAGAGGAGATAATGATGTTTTCTGTCTCCCAGCCTTTGAGCTTTGTGCCTGTTTTGAGTTTAGACTCTAAACCTTCATGACAATGACTGTCTCTCACTAAATGTGAATGTTATCCCTGCTATATGGGGACCTGGAGCTCAGCTCAGACTCTAGACGGCAAAGCTAAAAAAGGGTCATCTTCAGACCATTCCTGTTTATACATTTGATTTGAGTCTCAAAGGCACTGACAAACAGCGGGTGTTCAGGCTTTGAACACTGGATTGGACTTGCCGTTTTATACAGCACAGCAAGACAGCTCGTCTTGGAGAGTCATAAAACAAAGCTTAAAAGGGGGAGGAGTCCCTTTCATTAACAGTGCTATGGATAACTGCAAGAATAAAGATAAAAGTAACTGTTATAGTATGGAGGAGAACAAACGACTGTAAAAGAAGTAGCACAAGCCGATTACTAGAACTTCTTTCTTTAAAGGAATGAGTCGAAGTTCTTAAAATCAACAAAATTAAAGTTATATATATTTCCAGATTCAGCGGGTCTGATCCCAACTAATTTACCAACTTAAATACACACCAGAACAAGATGTAGTCAATAAAAGCCTTCCCACACCATGCTGTTCAGCTACCTCGCAAGCAAGCTCAAAGGGAAATACAGAATCACAGAATCACAGAGTCGTCTAGGTTGGAAGAGACCTCCAAGATCATCTAGTCCAACCTCTGACCTAACACTAACAAGTCCTACACTAAACCATATCACTAAGTTCAACATCTAAACGTCTCTTAAAGACCTCCAGGGATGGCGACTCAACCACCTCCCTGGGCAGTCCATTCCAATGCCTAACAACCCTTTAAGTAAAGAAGTTCTTCCTAACATCCAACCTAAACCTCCCCTGGCGCAACTTTAGCCCATTCCCCCTCGTCCTGCCACCAGGCATGTGGGAGAACAGACCAACCCCCACCTCGCTACAGCCTCCTTTAAGGTACCTGTAGAGAGCGGTAAGATCGCCCCTGAGCCTCCTCTTCTCCGGGCTGAACAATCCCAGCTCCCTCAGCCGCTCCTCGTAAGACTTGTTCTCCAGACCCCTCACCAGCTTCGTTGCCCCTCTCTGGACTCGCTCGAGCACCTCCACGTCCTTCTTGTAGCGAGGGGCCCGAAACTGAACACGCTACTCCAGCTGCGGCCTCACCTGAGCCGAGTACAGGGGGACAATCACCTCCCTAGACCTGCTGGCCACACTCTTTCCTATGCAAGCCAGGATGCTGTTGGCCTTCTTGGCCACCTGAGCACACTGCTGGCTCATATTCAGCCGACTATCAACCAATACTCCCAGGTCCTTCTCTGCCAGGCAGCTTTCTAACCACTCATCTCCCAGCCCGTAACGCTGCTTGGGGTTGTTACGACCCAGCTGCAGGACCCGGCACTTGGCCTTGTTGAACTTCATGCAGTTGACCTCAGCCCATCGGTCCAGCCTATCCAGATCCTCCTGCAGAGCCTTCCTTCCCTCGAGCAGATCGACACACGCACCTAACTTGGTGTCATCTGCAAACTATTAAACGAATAGTTTAGTATTAATATAATATAATATAATATAATATAATAATATATATATAATAATTAAAATTATTATATTAATATAATATTAATAATTTAGTATTATTAGTAAACTAATAATAGACTAATACAAACTATTCTAGGACATTTATTTGGGACTGCCGGGCAAACACTGCCTGTTGATAGCCATACATTGCCTCTGCGAAGAAAGAGGACAGATGCCTGCACCCGCACACTAATTCCTAGGTTGGCATCCCGTCTCTAGAAACCAGAAAGCTTTATAAGAAAAAAAGTTCCTTGGTTCATATATCTAAATGCCAACTATAAGCAATAGTCTTATATCTTGCCTACCTACCACGTGAAAGGCACCCCAAAATTTCATCCTGCTCTAGCTGAAGTTAAATAACCGCAAATCGAATTTAATTGGCTAGCATGACTGTAAATGCCTAGGGCAGTGCTCAATCCAGATATCTGGCCCAGGGCTGAAACCCACAGTTAGATCCAAACACCTGCAGAGCACCCAGGATAACATGTACAAAGGTGCTCGTTACCTTGAAGTAGCTGGAAGTCCATTAGTGAGAGTCAAAACCAGACCATCAACTGTACTGTGGAAAACCCTTGAAAATTTCACAAGCCATTTTAGCTGGAAGTGAAAGTTGTTTAGCCAGATCTTATTTCTATCACGATGGACAGTAACTTGGGATTCTTGTCTAAGCTCAGGCTAATCTGTATTTCATGAGAAATAGTCTTTCTTTGCACAGTTACACATAACCAATTTAGATTAGCCAATTCTGCTCCAGTTGCTTCAAAAGAAGGCCGTGAAATGACATAAAACAAAACAGTATTTTTAGCATCTTCAGCCTTTAAGTGCTGTCAGAGTGCAGACAGCTTCTTTGACATCAGGCAGTTCTGGTGGATTTTTTCTTGATGTATATTTTAGTGCTCACCTTGTGGCTGGAAGCATCTATCACACAACAATCCCAGCTGAACTCAGGTTTCAGGAAATATCTTACTATGCAGCTTGAACATAGCTTTCTAAACATCTATCTCAGGTGACTTACAATATTACTTTGACTTAAAACTCAAATCTCTCAGGACTTCCTCTAGGTACAGAAACATTTTCAGAGATACATCCCTTTCATATTTAATACATTAATTCTTATTTCTGCCATACACTTTTCTCAAGAGACACAAGAATTAGATACACATATACACACAAATACATATACATATTGATAAAAACTGCTCTTTCTTTTGGATGGTTTATACCAAGGGAAGGTCAAACTGGCATAACATGACACTTCAAATCTGGCAGTGACACTACTTTTCATTACCTGACTGCTTTTGATTCTGTTTTTTCCCTACCTCTCCTGACTGTCCTTTTCAGAAGAATTCAGCTGACCTGTCATTTCACAGGGAATATTTTTGTTGATGGACAGCAAAAGATTGACAGCCTTCTTGGGTGAGTGCTCTGAATAAAACAAGCAACAAAACTCTGAAAGCTGAATAAGAAGCAAGGTTGCAATAAAACCTTTGGGATATAAAGCTAAAACAATGCATCTGGGCACAAATTAGAGCTGAATGAAAAGAGCAGCTCTTACCTCTGGTTGTTGAAGTTCATTTTAATTCTCTCCTCTTACCCTATTAAAAATTGCAAGACTTTTTATACTGATTGTATAGCTGTGTTTAAAACTGTTTAATTAACTGGAGGGATGAGCAGGAGTGAGGTTTCTCAATCTGTTCCCACGGGAATTCCCCTCCATTTTATTAGACCTTCCGATGCCAAAGACAAATTCTGTCATCACTCTTGCATGAATCTTTCCAAGCAGACTTTGCTGACCACCTTGCAGCAAAGCAGTACCTTGTCAACCTTGTTTGCACTGGTGATGTCTCTTGGAGAATTTGTCTTCAACAATTCTGCTGAGTCAATATTTTAAAGGGGAAAAAAGAGCTCAATATAAGTTGAGTTCTGTCACTTCAGGGTATCCAACAGATGTTGCTCTCAGTGCTTCCGAGGAAGTACTGGGGTCTTCCTCTTTGCTCACAGGCATTCATATTTTATTTTCTTTTTTTTGCTTTCTGCCTAATCTTAAAGGGAAGAAGAAAAAGAAATCCAGCTTTTCATAACTAGCAGGGAGTTATTTCAAGAAGGGTGAGAAACTACTAATCGTCTATGTTACAGGGAGATCCAGAGGCCACTGCTGGAGCTTATGTACATACAGCCTCTAAGTAACAACAGCCTGAAGAAGAAGGACTCAAAGGAGAGAAAGTCTTCCTACTTCCATTTCAAAGAAGAGAAAACTACGACAATGCATCCAAAGTCACACTTCTGTGTAACAGTCAGGGCTTGAGCAGTCCACTAAGTTCCAAGTCCATCACTAACAAACCCAAACCTCAGACATCAGGGGAAAAAAAAAAGACATTGTGGTCATATCATTCATCCTTTTTTTTTTTTTTTTCACTTTGCCAGCCCTTTTCCAGTGTTGTGCAAAGCAGTGCTGTACATCCTTGTCTCTGGGAAGTCATTTAGTTGGGTCTGTTCCTCATCTATTTTTAAAGATCTAGGCCATGGCTTGATACAGCTTCTGCACTAATGCATTCCCCCCTTCCCTCAGTTTATGCATACACCTATATATCAAGAATGATACATATGTATAACCATAATGCACCGTGTTCCTTTGATGTCGTATCACAACTAGGCTTCAGCATCATCTTTTTACGCAGCCAATTCACCATCACTAACAGCAACCAAATAACTGAGAATCTAGATACCAACAACGCTAGATAAATCTAGCTAGTACTCAGACGCTTTGGTGACCAAGAAGAGCTTGATCAGCTCATCAGGGTTGTTACCTTTACAGCCCAGATTGACTGATCCAAAGGATGAAAAAGTTTAAAACAGAAGCCATCCTTTTTGGAGGGTCTCTCGATCAGCTCACAAGAATGGAGCAAGATTGTCCCAACCCACTGTCCGATCTTTGGTGTCTTATAAATCAGCAGCACTCCCGGTTTCAGAACACACCACAGCTTGGTCCAACTCTTCAGAGTTCCACGAATCTGGAGGGAGGAAGGGAAAGAAAAAATGTTACCCTTATGTTGCTCCTTAAAACAAAACCAACATTTATTCAGTATTTATTCAGTATTTCCAGTACCCATTTCTCCCACGGCTGCACGGAGATACACTTCCTTACACAAGGATACACTGCATTGTCTAAACAGTCTTGGGGATCTCATACCAAAATCCCAGACCACACAAATCTGGCTATCAGTCATATTTTTATTTCTGGCTTGGTGTTTGCAGCTTGCTTAATTTTTTTAGGCAACCAGCACTGCTGGCCGATGTAAGAGTGATTTGTTAATAATCACGGAGGACGTGTGAATTAGGATACTGCACAGAAATATATTATAGCTCATCTAACTGGATTTCAGAGTCATTTTAGTAATGTTCAGCAGAACAGAGCTCTTAATGGGTTTTGACAAATACCCCGTTTCTTAAATGGGGTACTTGACAGAGAAGTAAACCTTCTCCAGCTGGTTTACTCCTCTGTCAAGCTCAATGCATATTCTCTCTTGTATAGAAGACATTAAATCTGATAGAATGTATTAAAGGTAACAGTTTTGTAGTGAGAAGTTTCTCAGTAAGGTTAGGTTTTGCCTAAGGTCTTCTCATCTCCAACATATATAGGCTGAACCTCAAGTCTTATGTTGCTGTACTGTTTTTGTGGGCCAGCATCATTTGTTTCTGAGCTAGATATTTCCATCCACAACTATGCAGCAAGTATTTTGTATTACAAAAACCAGGATTTATCTGTCATCAACACTGAACATGACTGAAACATTTTGTTTCCAATCTATTTGCTCAAATAATTGATACACATCTCACTTATCTGGCTTTTAACGATAGAATAATGTGAGAGGTTTTTCACACTGGACAAATACAATTGTATTTTTTCATGAAATCCTTAATTTACTTTATTTCTTAAAGAGCTGTTTGTTTGAAGATGTTTGGAGATAAAGTTTTGCCATTATAAAAGGGGCAACCAATTCATGACCAGTCAAACCAGACTAGATGCCCCTAAATGAGGAGAAAAACACTGGTCGAAGATAGTCTCTTGCAATGTCAATCCACACGTACTTTGCCACATACAAAGTTTTAGGACTTCAATGAGAAGCTGTCACTAGTTGAGTCCCTGCACAAGGAGAAATTACAGTTGTCATCAGGTCCAATATGTTTCATTCTGCACTGTGGCAATATAAAATCCAACTGTCAATAGAACAAGCTGTATCTGCCCATTTCCAGGCTATTACTCTGTCTATTCCCTCCTCAGTACAAAAACATATCTACAGGAAGAGGTCAGCAGACTCTTTCAGAGGAGGAAAGAAAATAATATCATCACTTCCTTTTGTACTATGCAGTTTTTGAGACCTTGTTCGTACTTAAGGACATGAAACAGACAGACTCATTTAGGTTAAGATGAAAAGCAAACATTCCCCAAACGTAGTTCAAGCTTTACAGCAACATCGACTCAAATTTAGTCTGTCTTGCTTCACTCGGTGCTAGACTCAGCAAGTATTTCTCACTTATTTTTGTCTAGAGTCTCAGAATCAATGGTCTGTATTAAATACCTTCAGCCAGTCTGCTGTGATCACTACACTGGGATCCTTTAGAGCACTGAAGAGTTGTTTGGTAGCTCTTTTCTTCTCCTGTCTGTAGTTTTTTTTTTGTACCTGGTTCAGAACAGAGAAAATATAGCAGCTGTAATCATGGCCTCTTTGGGGGAGGAAAGAACATAATGCATTAAGGACAGCTATGTATAGCACAGCTAGAACTTGACCCAGCACGGGCTCCCCAGAAATGAGCACACAGAGGAACAAAAACATAACAAGAGAGCAGATACTTTCTTTGCTTCTGAAGTTCCAATAAACATAATTTAACTTTGCTTTTCTTTGGGGGGAATGGAAAGAGGCTGACTAATGAGTCCTCCCCACCCCTCAAATTAAAGAGAATTAATATTAAATCTAATTTCATCCAAACCAGATTATTTATACTTTTGGTTTGGGAGACAAAGCAAGCGTTCAAGCAATAATTTACACAGATTGCTTAGGCATATTCCTCCCAACAAGGCCAATGAAGCATTACAGTCTTCTTGAGGTGCCTTATGGCTCTGGAGCATATGAACAGAGCAAAATAATTACACAGATTTGTTCTGCTTGCAATATATAACCTAATCCTGTATATAAAGCCCACTAATGCCCTTGGCCTATAATGACTCTTAGAAGAGTCAGAGGCTTTTCTGGGTCTTGGGAAATGACTCAGAGCAGTTCCCAACGGTTTGTTTGAAAGGTACTACTTGTTTTGTAAGTGAAAGTCAGCTGATGCTGACTTGGCTGCTTTGCACATACCTTCAGTGTTTCCTTCTTAGTGGATTTGGCCGTGGGAGACACACACTCTTTGTCAGACCCATTGCAAAGCTTATATTCGATCTAAAAAAAGAGGGAGAGAGGAAATAGGAATGTGTTAACACGAAGATGTTCAAGCTAAGCTCTAATGAAAGGTTGTTTATATCTTCCAGGAATCCATGAAAGAGCGGACTGCAGGCTTCAGCAGAAGTACACTAGATTAGATAGGCTCAGAAATGACATAACTGCAGTGTGCTCTGAATTTCCTTTTTATGTGCTCATAGTTAGTTGGAAAATTCCCCATATTTTTCGTATTTCTCCCAAGTTGACATTAATTTTTATTAAAAACAATTCCCCTATTCTTATTCCTAACTTTGAAAACTACTCATGTCTTTTCAAATCTTAAATCATTTCAATTACTGGAATAAAAAATATATAAAAGCTGGTAGAGATCCTTCAGAACTAGACTTGATATTGGTAATGACATTGTCCTGGCTGAAATGTTCAGGAACACAGTGGGCAAGAAATGACCTAATCATGTTACAGACAATACAGAAAATCATCATCATCTTGGCCTAGAGAAGCCAGGCACCAAATATATAGTCACTTCAAATCATGTTTGATACTGTCAGTGCTGTTTAAATTCATTTTCAGAGGCTGAAGACTGATCTCATGTTTGTGCTGATGGGCTGAAAAAATGTTTTACTTTGTTAGACATGGTCACAATATTACTCTTCCCAAACCAAGGTACACTTAGCGAGTGCAACTCTCTGGAACCCGCCTTACAACTACAACCCCTACACTTGGATAGGCACTTGTCCAAACCTGGGGAGGGTTAGTGGCATGAGAATTATGGTCTGGGATGGTCTCTGCTACCTTCTTAGGTGACCTTGGGGAAGTTACTTTCTCTCTCTGTACTTCTTTTCCTTCCAGCCTTTCATGTTTGGGGTCAGACACTGTCTCTACTTCTTTTGCACAAAGGTTTTATGAAGAAGTTCAGTCCTTGGCCAACTTGATTTAATGAGTATGACACAAAAAGGAGCTGTAGTAAGGATAAAATGTAACAAATATAGTTCCCATTTACAAATTCACTGCTGTGATGTGAAACAAACCCAGTGGGCTGTCAAACTCTCTCTCCTGTATGTCATGAGTTGATGTAATCGTATGACAGTGCCTTCAGTTTAGAGAGACCCACTTTTCTTTTTCCCTCCCAGTGACACAGAAACCTCTCCAGCTACTATAGCCATGAACCATGCTGAACATCAGTGTCAGCAGGGATGCATTTAATGGTAGCTGGATCAGTCCTTTACACGTGACTTAGATGAAAACACACAGATGACTTAGATAAAAACATGCAGATGCTTCACCGTATCGCAGCAAACAGACCATCAATGATGCTTTGGAGACTGTGGCAGAAGCAAAAGTAGCAGATGAAGGTGTATTCCCAACTGAGAATCTCTAGAGCAAAACTCTTGCTGGATGATGCAAGGTTGGAAATTAGGGGCAGCAAGTGCAATATGCAGCAGAGCCAGGGTCACTAAAGAACCTGTTACTTGTTCTTACACCCTCATAGTAGTCTTGCACTAAAACCAAAACAACATGTAACCCTTAAGAATAAAGAAATGAAAACTCTAAGAAGGCACACAGAGACCAGTGAAGCACCTGATTTGACTGTCCAGTCTACAAGTCCACTTTACATTAAACCCACTCAGGGAAAACACCAGCTCTGGACTCCTGCAAACTACTTCATATCTGTCGTTTTTGTTTTAATTGAAAGGTAAACCAGTCTTCTCTACCTGCAATGCCGTCTCTGGAGCATATTTTACATTTCTGTGTATGGGACTTCCCTGTAAAACCACAGGATTTGCAGTGAGGACCTCTACACAGACAAGACACCTGAGCAGAGAACTGTGCCCACAGGGTCTTTGTCACATTTCAAAGGGCAGCGGTAGACATTTGAGAGAGACGCTACAAGCTTTTCTTTATGAGGAAACATTTCCAAGTGCTTAAATGTCTCTGAGCTAGAATCCTCTGGAATTATTAAGAGATTATGCTTTCATGATTCGAGACGTGTGTTCTCTGAAATTGGTCAGGAGAATTCTCCTCCTTTCTCCCAGTCAGCAGGAAGAATGTCCTGTCCTTGAGTTTCAATTATGAGCCAACTGTTTATTGGTAATTTCACTCACTCCAGCCCGAGAGATCAGACACACAGAGAAACACTGCGTACCATCCCTCATTAGCCAGCGTGAGAAGCAGAAAAAGCACAGATGTCTGTGAGATTCTAGGAAATGCTGTTCAGGTGTCTGCAAAGCATCAGGATATAAAGAATGTTTTGTGCTTAATGAACAAAAACAAGCTAGTCACTTGTTGTCTAGAGAATTACATCTTAGCACTTAGATATTGGATAAAAATATGCCACCTAAGCTCACTTGGCTCGAGGAAATCTCCTTGAAGATCAAATCAGAAAAGCTTCCAACAACCGCCACCAACCATGCAAACCTGAGCCCTAAACCCATTGCTCATGGGCAACCGAAGCTAAGGCAGACAGAGGCACTGTCACGACTCTGCCAGCCACACCTGCCTCCTGCTTGGAGTCTCTCCGGGTCACGCTAAAAATAGAGTTAAACAACCACACAACTTCAAACCTGGGTGGTTTACACAGAGAGACATTGATTCTGCCTCCTCAGGGGTGCTGGCTCCTAGCTTCATGCCCAGGGCTGCCAGCCACCAGCTGCTCTGCTGTAAAGCCCCAGTGCACAACAGCGGATGAAGGGATCATCTTCCCCCCTACCACTGCAGTCTTTAGGAGCTCAATAAATACAGTGCAACTCACCCGAAGTCATTACAAACTGGTCTTTCACTTGGTTAAAGCAGATGGATTAACAGCCTTGGAGGCTGCTGCAGTGGGCTCCTGAACTGCTGCACCATTTCCTTCGGGCACTGCCTCCCCCGTGACTGAGCTGTGTCCAGACACATCAAGTGAAAACACGGCCACCGGGATGGTGCACATGAAGACAGGCTTAAGAACAGATGAGAAAGAAGCAGTAGCTTAAGACCCTCACTGCTTGCGTAAGAGTTTCTAAGCATGGGAAAATAAATATCTGTGCTGCCATGTCCCCAAAACAGTGATGAGAACGGTGTATGATGGACAGTGCAGCTCCCCAGGGTGGTTATAAAATGGCCAAGCTTTATGAAGGGAGAGAAAATCTTACTAAACCAAGCCATGTAACTAGGAGGCATGGCAAAGCTTTCAGATAGGCGTGACTTGGGACTTGTGTTTTCAGAAATGTGACTGTTCCCTGGGTGCTTTTTTAACTGGACAAACAGATTGCTTCCCCCCGCCAGCTTTGCTTCTTTGTGTGCTGACGAGGATGCATGATCACAGATATTAAAGAGCACTTAGCTTGCAGGTGATCTCCAGTTCTGCACGGTGAAAAGCACTGCACCTTGGTTTTTAAAGTTCCTGCCTTTTCATGGGACAGGAATACATACCACAGCCCCTCCTGGTTTTCCCAGGTTTAACCTGCTAAGTGTCTTGAAATAATATGATTTCGTGCTTTTGCATAAAGCTGTTGTAATAGTTTTGATTGCACCTCATGGTATATATAAGGTTCAGTAATCCAGGCCATCAGCTGTGAAGATCCCCAAAACACAGCAGGACCTTACAAGAGCACTAGGACATGTCAAGAGAGTATAATGATGGCCTTCTGTCGACATGCCATTCTCATCCTGGCAGGAAACTACAAGAAGCCTTTTGTCACCACAGCAGTTCTGTCAAGGACAACGGGATAATGCTTGGGCAAGCAATCCTAGCGTGGCCCCCTCTGCAACAACACGTGAACAGCATTAACCAGAGAAGAGACTTTATACAATGGGAGGGTAGGTAATTGGTGTCCTTTGTAAAATGAAAAAAGACACTGTAGTATTCTAATGAGAAAGTGTTTTTCTACCTGCTGTTTCTCCTAAGGCTAGAAGATGGTTAATCTGCCAAAAACTTTTCCAGGGCATGTCACAGCACTTGTGAGGGTGGAACGTGTTGCCACTCCCAGTTCTCTAACCAGATCTGTCCTTTCCAGGAGTGAGTGATGACCTTGCAGGGTGATGACAAGATGTACTCCGCTCAGAGGCACACTTCTTATCCCTGCTAAGTCTCTGTTGCCTTTTATCTGAGTCGTGCAACTCCTGGGATCCGCTGCTGATCGTTAGCAGTGATCATACTACCCTCACGCTTCGGCTAGGCTCTGCAAGAAGGCACACAGCGTCCTCACAACAGCACGCTTCTGCTACAGTGTCTTTTGGTGCCTTCGCTTCCAGGGGGCACCAAGCCATGTCACAGAACAGTCTCATCAACTCTGGTGGGGGGATGCCAGCCCACCATGCCCTGGATAATAGCAAGAGGAATATATGGTTTTGTTTAGCACAAACAATCCTTGCTGCATGGGATGAACACAAAATAATGTGTACTGAGAGACAATCAGACAGAATTACTCCAAGTTAGACGTATTTAAATAACATCATTCTCAACCTGTGGTCTACATGTTAACAGCAGTGACTGCTTACACATTGCACTTTTTTCTTTTTTTATCCAAGTGAGAGACAGACAGACAAAATCTGATGGGAATTTGAAGGCAGAACAAAAGTAGCTGGGGTCAGAAGTTACGTTTCACAAAAGCAAAAACAGTCATCACGTGGGAGACATGTCCTTGCTCACATGTAACTTCTCCAGTATCTTTTCCACTTAAAATTGCTACAGATCTGTATTACTGAAGGAATAAAACAAATGAAATGAAAGCTCCTACGATAGTATCAACACTATGGAAAGCTCGATCTAGCAGAAGCAAAGAGCTTCTTGCTGTTGTTGTGAATATTCACAGATACCTCAACTGTATTTAAACAACTTGCTTTTCAGTTTACTATAAGCAATTCTTTTGCAAAATGGTAACTAACAGCTCATCCAAAGCATGTCAGAGTCAGTGAAACAATTCTTACTGATAAACAAACTTTGGATTAGGGAAGATTACCCTTCAATTAATATGCTGGTTTACAGCACATCAAATGATTTTCACCTCAAATTTTCTGGGTGCAGAAAACATTCCTCTTATTTCAACGATGTTACAGAGATACAGTAGCTGTGTTTACAACATTGCCATTGCACAATGAAGAGCCTAAATTGAAAAGCCTGTACACACAAATAGCTGAGGTGACAGCAATATCTAGGGAAAATCATCACTGAAAGCCACCTATGGAAGCGACTCAAAATATCAAGCTACACTACTGTTTAGTGGAGTGCTTTGCTCCATTGCGCCAGATCATTGTAATTAAAGAAAAAGTCACAGGCCTCATGGGATGGCCATACAATCATCTAAGTGTGCCTTTCAGGGGAAGAACATTCTGCAAGTTTGGAATATTTGAAGAACATTTTAGGCGTGATGGAAAGTTGTGGACTGAGAAAGATGTTGTTTCACGACCATCAGAGTTGTATTTCTAAGCAGAAACCTATAGCAGAGCTTTGCTTTCTCCTCTAGCCATAGCTACTGCTCTCGTTCCTAGGCTGAGTTTAAACAGATGGAGAAGGCGAGCAATGGAAAACAGCTGGACTTTATAATGTAGCGGTGCTCCGCATTTCTAACCTCTCAGTGCAAAGTCCCACCCCTCTCCTCTGCAGTTTTCCCAGGATACTCCATCTCTGCTCACCTGCAACCAGCTGCAAAACCCTTTGTGGACCACAGTACCTGAAGAAACAATGCATTCCTGGGCACAGGAGCTGAGCATGAGATGCAATAGAGACTACTAGCTCCAAAATAATTACATCCACAATATCCACAGCATAAAGTACAGCAATGAAATGTCGGCAAGGGTCCAGTTTGGTGTAACACCATCTGGAAGGGCCAAGCTCTCCTCTAAAGCTGTGCTGAGCACACACAGGGGATGTTTCCCTCCTGGGCCCCTCGCAGCTGATTCCTGCAGCTTCTGGATCTCTCTGACAACTGATTCCTTGGTTTGCTGGCATTGGGAGAGCAGAGGGAAAAGTACACTTGCAGGTTGTCAGAGGTGTGAATGGTCTTTTCTGATAGTCCCAAATGCAGCTGGAATTAACTTGGAGGTTAAAAGCATGTTTCAATGAACTAAAAGGATGAGCCTGAGACAGCATGGGGTTTGCAGCTTGCTCTATCAAATCTCAAGTGATTGGTATGAGCTGTTTAAAACCACTTTTCAGCTAAAAAAAAAAAAATTGCAACCACTTAGATTTATATTTCAGATTACAAATTACACAATAAAGTCTTGAACTACTCAGGCATGTGGAAAAACACATTCACAATGAACAAAGCAATTGAAGCTTTGCCCTCCTATACATCATAAAACTGTGCATACAACAACCACACTCCTACGATGTGGTAATTTTAGACTTCACTGTGGCATTAGTGTGGGACTGAAAATAGTGAGGTACTACTGATAGTCAGCTTTAAGTCCCTTAAAATAAACTTCAATACTTTGTGGGCTCTGCGTGCCTATCAAGAGATGCCAGCTACTTTCTGGACAGTAGAATGAACAGGTAAGCATAGGGAGGGAAAAAAAGGGAAAATGCACTGCTGCATTTTGCAATAAAAGGTGTCTTAAGGGATGCTAACAGTGCTGACTGAGAGCTTGTCATGAGAGAAAGGCATCACCTGCCAATATCAGGCATGTGCTCACTGCACTGCCCAGCTCCAGAGAAGAGCCTGAGGCTTAGATGCAGTCCTGCCATATTTTCACACCACTATGAACGCTGGGCACAGACTACAAGACTAAAGGGCTCTAAAAAATAGAAGCTAATATGAGCAACAATCTGAAATAAATGACCTTTTCTTTGTCGTTAAAATATGCTGAAAGAGACTCCTCTAAAATGCAATATATAGCTGAACTGTGCCTTATTTTTTTTTTAATAAAAATAGGAATGAAAGCCACAACAGCCACCAAAAATGCATATTACTAAAAAGTGCACAAATACTGAAAGCAAATGTTCCAGCATCCAGCATTTTACTGTCTATACAGACAGAACAATCTGGATATGCTCGCACTTCAGGAAGAGACCAGCAATCCATCTAAGAGTTCAAGTACAATGAAGTGTGTTCACAAGCCAAAGGTTTATAGAGGTTTTCATGGGATATCCTGCTTGATGTCTGCCAACCTGGGAAACCTGCAGCCTGCTCCATCACACAGTGTGGATATGTGTGAAACATGGGACTGTTTCCACGTCACTGATGAAGATGTGAAACAGAAACACCATTCATCTGCGTGGGGAAACACAAGGACAAGGTCAGAGCTGGGAAAGTCCTGAACTCCACTATGGGGGCTGAATCACTCAGCCAGCTTTGCTTTCTTTCTTCTTACTGGGTGAACAGAGTCCATGAGTACATTGAAATAGCATTGCTGAAGGAACACTGATTTGCAACAGGGTCTGTTACATCCACTGTGGCAAACGAAGGCTAAGTATTTGTGGCATGGATCTGTTACCTAGTACATTTACTACTGAAGCCATTATTTAAACCTGCACACCCTACAATTCAGTTACTAAAATTATCCCCCCCCCCGCTAACGGGAATCTAAATATGACCCAATTAGCACACACTCTGTCCTTTGGTTGAAGTGACTGGAATTGCTATTTATTTTTAAACTGAAATGCCACACCAGATCCTGACATACGGTGCTGAGCATCTGGCAGTAAGGTTTTGTTTTACAGCCTTACAGCTGGGTGGACGTGGAAAGTGAAATATTAAGCAAACCAACTTCCACTTTGCCTAAATTTTTGAGGTGCAAGACATGTCACAATAGAGACTCCCTGCTGTCACTGACACTGCGAAGCAAGAGAGAAGAAAAGCTCCTTGGCTGGAAGTGAAGAACCAGGCATCAAACACCACAGTAACGCGAAGCAGCGTGAAGTGAGAACAGGCGCTACTGCAGAGGTCCAGTGAGGTGGAAAATCACTGAAGTCAGCCTCTGAATCAAATGCCCTGTACCCTGGTAGAACATTCAGGCATGAAAGAAAAAGCTAGCTCTGACCCATTTGGTAGCCAAAGTAATTGCCTGCAACACTGGAAGTCAGTAGGTGAGTTGAAGTTTGGGGCTTTGGTGTCTTACCATCCTTTTTTTGTTGTTGTTTATTAGTGTTTCAGAAGAATTTTGACTATCCCCAAGCCAAAGTCTTTGGTTGGTTAAAGCAAAGCTGGTGTGCAGGGTTAGCCTGCCGTTTGCTTTGACTTCCCACTCTGACGCAGCTGTTCTGTGCTGCATGCTTTCCTTCACTGCTCCTCAACCACTGCTCTTGCTGCCACTGTCCAGGAGAGACCCACCGATGCCTCCCAGGTGCACACAAAGCGTGGTGGAAATCTAGGCGGGCACCACATTTTCCAAGGGTGCCTCTCAAAAACGTACCTGTAAGAGACTACACGGCAAGGCAGGCCCTGAGGCTGGGAAAACACAGCTTGGCCTTGCTCTCTCCCAGACAGCTCTCAGAAGTACACTGTACTCTTGTGTTTTTCCTGCATCTCAGAAACCAAACTTCCATTCAAATAGCATTTTGGTGCTCTGAGCTGTCCTGTGGCTTGGCTGACCAACATCACATCAGAAATTAAAAGGAAAAGTCCTCCTTCTTTACACTCCTAAGTCCCTGTGAATTTAACACCACTCCTTGTAAGGCGTGCAAAACATCTGGCCTTCAAACAAAGCCCTGGACGCCATCCTTTGGTCCTTTGGCTTTTCCACTGCCAGGATAAGTCAGCAGCGGGGTTCCCATCAGGAACGTGCCCCAGAAAAAACAAAACCAAGGTTGGTTTGCATCTTGCCAGGTCCCAGCAAAAGCAGAGGACATGCACACAAGCCCTTGCTCTACACTCCCAAAGTTCCTCTTGTCACTGGAACCCCGTGCTGGCCTCTGCCAGGACATCCCTGCAGAACAGCCTGCAAGCTCCAGCAAGCACAGCCAAATATGTTTGAAGATGCAGAGTCTGTTCCCATGTATTATAAGAAATCACTTGTCTCCAGATGCTTCCTTCGTGTTATATTTTCATTTCAGCTGGTGTCATTTGCATTTTATAGCTTTATAGTTGAATAAATTTAGTTAAAAATTTATTAACAGGCCTTGCTGCTATTTCTAGTTACCCTCCAGAAACATGTCAGGGAGCTGCAGCCAAAAAGCCTGCACATGCATCTCAAAGCCAGATCTAATTTAAAAGGTCAATTCCATCTCTACAGGAAGTCAAAGCCAGGCACGCAATAAGTCTAGATGTAGAGCCAGGTCTTGAACACCCAGATCCAGAGTCTTTAGATCCAGTTTCACCTCTCTGTAATAGCTTGGATGGAAATGCTGTGTTCAGGACGTCTGGTTTAGTGCGTGTTCCTCTCCTGCTACACCAGTTCTCAGAGCTCTCACCCAGGATTTCAACTTGCAGTTTCAGATGCCATGCAGTACATTAAATATTACAGCTTTATGTTCCAAACAATTAAGCTTTATGATGGCCTTGCTGGTCAAGAACAGCCGGAGACACCTCTGCTGACAACATCAAGCTTTCAACCATAATTATTCATATCTAATTACACTGTCAAATGAGGCCCAAATAACCAAGGTTCTGCTGTAGTAGGTGCTACTAAGTCAGAGGAAAAAGTGGGCTTCTCTAGGTCATCCCCACCATCCCAAAATGCTCCTTTTCTTTCTCTCAAAACATGCACACACGGTTCCTGCAGAAACAAAGGGAGAGGCATTCTCAGTGACTAAAAAAAAGACTGTAAGTATGATTAATAACAGCTTGAGAAGAAATGAAAGCAAGGCTAGGCTGCATCCCTGTCCCACAGTACCTTGCTAATGGAGTTCGGTGTCTGTGGTGTCTCGTCCTTCAGCGTCGATGGACTGTTTCCTTCCACATCTTTTCCTGCAACAAAGCAATGCGATTCAGAAACAGAAATTTTGGGCAAAATCATGGCTACTCATGGCCCTAGAAGGGCTACTGTTAACAGGAAGCAAGAGAAGCTATGAGGAGCAATAGCAGGCACACCAAGCTCACAGAGAGGGATCTTACACAGCTTAAAATAGCCTGGATCCACATGCTCGGACCATGCGACATGTATTGCTTAAAAGTTACGTCTGAAAACCCTCTGGTAAACCACTACGATGGTTGCAAATCCAGTGTATGAAGGCAGGAGAACACCAGAAATAAGGTTGTTTATGCGTCCTTGATCAGCCCCCTTGTGTGTCTGCATTATGATGCAGTCTTTAATTACATTACCACAGTCTGCCTTTTCCTTACATTCCCCCCATGCCTCCTCCAATGCAAATAATAAATGGAATTCAGTTAATAGGCAGCTATTCAATATGTTATCCTCCTTGGTCAGTAGCTGGGAACTATACACAGACGCACTTGATAGCATGCTTTGTTTGACAAATAATAATCATGATCATAAAATGTTACAAAAGACAGAACAGCATTTAGACATAATTAGTAAAATAAAATACTGCAGAATATCAATGTCTTCTGACCAAGTTACTGTTACGATAAGAAATGCTTTCAATTAACAAGTAGTATTTATAAACTGTAACATTTCCCATCATTGTAGAGATATATATTTTCCCTTACCCAAATACACTAAACTTGCAGTACATCATACACATTATATACTAGTATGAGCATGTCTGGTCCCAGTCTAAGCAATAAAATGTAATGATAAATTCTGTTCTTTTTGCCAACCATTATCATGTTCTTACAGTAAAGAAAGCCTAAAGCTTCTATTAAAAAAGCCAAAAATAGCATCTGATGAGACAAGCTTTTTAGTGCCAAGACAGTCCTTGTTATCCAATTGAAATGTAGTTTTCTCCTCAAAATTGTTAGCAACCACAGCTTCAGAATAATGGACACAGTGAAGAGCAACCAAGACAGTGAAATACAATCCATTTGTAGCACACTGCAAACATGGCAACTGTTAAAAACATTTTTAATCATTCTGGGGGTGAGTCTTGGAAACAACACCAAATACAAAACCAGCACGGGAAAACCCTGATTCTCTTGAAGTCAAGCAGAAGTTGCCACAGATGTGCCAGAAGCCAGAATGTCTCCCAGAGTTTTCAGAGGAGCTGTGCAAGAAGCTAAGTGCCATTAGAAAAGCTTGCCACAGAAGCTCAGTGAAAAATAAATATCCTCCTAGTCGTGTTCTGCACTTCCACCATGGGAAACGCTGGAGAACAAACACATCCCTTTATAACTGGAACCGCAACTGCGCTACAGGGTTTTACTGGTACAGAAGCAGGACAAACCTCTGCCTTTTCTGCAGGCATCAACCATCAGTTTGGGGTATCAGCTTGTAAATTAAAACAGGTTCTTTGGGACAACTGTCCCTAGAAGGGTTCACACGCAGTGACCAAAGGCGGAGGGGGTTCATACGTTTCTCATCCCGTGGCACAGTGCCATGCCATACCACACACACAGTAAGCACTGTAGTCATAAGCATTGCTGGGCATGGATTAGGACCTGAACTCCCGTGTTTTTTCTTCCTCCGATGGCTCTTTCCTCTCTACATTCTCCCAGATGGAGGCAGAGGAGGTTGGAATAAACTCACAAAGCCATGCAGTTACTGTACTTGCTTCTCATGAAGAGTTTTTTTCTGCTCATGTATGGGAAAGTAACATATGGTCTGAAAGTTCGAGTACAGTTAATGGGAGTCAGCTGCTGCTTGTTCTGAGGGAAAGGCATCTATTAACATAACATAATCCAAACCAATCTTTACTATATCTCACTTCTTAAAGAAAGTTTACCTCCAAGCTGAGATCTGTATAAAAAGCCTGCACAAGAGACTTCTCTTTCTATTTGTAATACAGAGAAAAGGTTTTGTACCTAAACAACGGGATTTTAGGTGCTCCTGAGGTTCTGGACCGCCCCTCTCATAGGGTGTTATGAAAAATGTGAACATGCAACTCTTCCCTCTTGGTCATACCATTTACAAGGATTCATAAGACGTTGTTTATGGAGCAGCATATCCCGGTTTCTTGCATCAAACCCATTAAGCCTCCTGGCACTTGTGAGGAGAGACACAGTGTTTTTTGGAGGAGCGCTATCACAGCTGTCTCAAGCAGACCTAATGCAGCCGTGCGGAGGTAGAAAGTCAGCCCTTGTTTGGAAAGCAAACTTCATTGAAACTGTGTACAAGTTTCTCAAACACCCGCACACATAGTTAAGTGCACAGAAAGCCCCAAAGAGAGTCCGACCCAGAGCACAAAAGACACAGCCGTCTCGAGAAAATAAGTAGGAAACCACCACCAAAAAAAAAAAAAAAGAGCTAAATATCAGCTGGCTATATAAGCTGAAGCTCTTATCTCCCTGATCAAGAAAACATAATGCCCACAACAGAAATAGAGCTGAGGCTCTTTCGACTTAAACTGCTGGCTGCTAACATGGCATGCTAAGAAAGGTCCTCCAAAGTAGCCCAGTAGTATATGGCAAATAATTAATGGGATTTCAGGAAGGGAATCAATGGTGCTTATGGAAACAGCCTTCACCACATCACAAAGAAAAATGCTAACACTCCAGTCTTGCAGTTACAGAGCTGAATTACCGATACCTTCTTTTATCCCATTACTGTCATGCATAGGAAAAATAGAGTTCCTTTCTGAAGAGTTAACTATTCCTTTTGTTTGGCTTTCTGCTGTGTATCCACCCTATGGGTGCATTTGCCTTTTCTCCTTATAAAGAATGATACAGCAAGCGTGACTGATCAATGCTGAGACAAAGTAGAAATACTGGGTTATTACAGAATTCATTATTAGCTCCTTACAGCATGAACTATTATTTTACAGGCTTTCGGATAAGGTATTCGTATAACTACAAGAGGAAATAAAGGCTCTGATGTGTGGCAAGACTATCGTGAATAAAACCTGTCCTGACGCCATGAATGTTACTGCAGCAAATGTCAGCCACATGGCCTGGCCCAATGTGTGAACCAGACTGAAATCTAGTTCCATGTATCTATCACAGCAAAATTCCCATATTCTTTAAAGTGTATCTCTTCAGATGCAGATAGGCTAATCTACTTTTTTTATTTAAAGACATGGAGTTATCTCCCAGCCTAGACAAAAAGAAAGATTCTCTAAAAGTCATTTTAGCTACTCCGCCAATAAATGTCCTACCTTCTGAAAGAGAAGAGAGACAAAGATTCTTCCCCCTTATTGCTGCATGAAAGAAAGATGTGGTCAAGGAACCTGAATTCATGTCTCTAGTTCGTGAACTTTCTATAAAGAGGAAACATGCCCTCCTCTAATTTTTTTAGTTACCATTAGTTACCATAATCACTAGCATTTATGTATCAAGAGGCAAAAAGTCAGTAGTGTTACTTGAGATAGTGCCCTCTGCGTTCCCCTATGTTTCCTTCAAAAAAAGTCCTTTCACTGAATTAAATCTCCATAGCACAGCTTGTCCAAGGTGTAAAGTCTGTCACTCCAATCTCACGGAATTATTTACTTGAACACCTTTGTGGCTGCAGGGCTAATCCTAGGTGCTGCCCACACTGCCTGCAGTCTCCACCTGATGGCATCAGCCCTGCACCCTTGAAAAGAGAGTCTGCTGGGGCCAGGCAGCCAATCATGGGCCACTAAAAAAACGTCAAGAACTGAAAGTTCATGTAAAACAAGAGAGAAAAGTGAGGGATAGAAATATTGGATGTAGCTTGTGGATGTAGACTTGTGGTTTATCTATAGTTACAGCGGCATCCTTCAGAGGGCATGCAGGAGGTGGGAGGGAAGCACAGCGAGTCTCAGAGGGAAAAACAAGGCAGCAAAAGCAGCAAAAAAAGAGCCCACCATGGAAATATCAACTGAATGCAAAGAATGACAGATACTTCTTATGGGAAATGCGATCAAAACAAAGATATGAGGCAGCTCTGTGAGGACCAGGAAAGAAATGAAAGGAGTAAAAATATGTAAAGCTAGACAAAAACCCAGACTCTGCAAGAAATCTCCTGGCTGAAGCAGTAAGTTCTAGGGATATTCTCTCCTTTACAAACTCTTTGGCCTGTGATCTTCCTTTACATTACAGAGGGCCACCTCCCTGACGCTGGTGCTGTAGTTTGCTCTGTGGCTCAAGGCACTTGTCCTGCTGAACCCAGCAAAGACCGGTCCGGACGTCAGCAAGGTTCAAGGAGAAAAGAAGTGATGTGGGAAGCTGAGGAAGTGACAAACTCCTCCATGCTCAACTTTCCCTGGTTTCTGAAAGATTATTACAGCACTGAAATACCCCGCTGAGGAAGTCAGTAACTTCTTTAGCAATAAAAATGCTGGTAAGAACTGAAGCATGGGTAAAACATAAGGATCTCCACCTCTCTGAAGCATGGGGAAGTGACTACAGCCTGAAAGATCTGTTGGTCCTTCAGCACCCGAAGATAGCAGAAGTGAAACAGGTTTACTTACCACACATTTATATGGAATGCATTTACAGGCAGTGAGCTTTTCAGAAGTCCCTACAGATATGTAATATATGCGATTTTGGGTGTCCCCTTTCAAGTTGTTTTCCATTAAATTATCAAGAAATTGTTGAAGCTTCCAGTGACCTCGGTGACAGCGAGGATTAGTCAGCACTGCTCAAAATTGGTTCCCCGTTGCCTTGAAAAAGGCACCTCAAAATAGAAATACCTGCAAAATCAGAAATCCTCAAAACCTTTGCACTTACAGACTCTTAGCTCAGGAAACCCAGGTCTAGTTTTGCTCCCCATCTGCAAAGCCCAGCAAGTCTGCCAGGTGCTACATTTATATGAACACTGAAACCTTTTGACATGCTACGTTCTTTTTCTAGATATCAGTATTTTAAGAGCTCACAAAGGTGCTGTGAGGTTTGATTATTTAGCACTGACACGGCAACTGCGAATGACAGCTCTGCAAACTTGTGACTGTTCCCTGAAGCACTTGTTTACAGACTGGAACGGAAGCATTGTTTGCAGACTGCAATCAAGGAAAGACTTGAATGTTATTGTGAGCAACAAATTCTGAAACAACAAAATGAGCCCTATTTCCTTCAAAAAGGGTGCTGTCTAACGAATTGAAAGCACAAGAGACGTAAAGAGAATGCTTAAAGCAAGCCTGCCATTCACTGCAGCCTGTCAAGATTCCTGGCGCTTGCAGCGCTTGTATATATTTACAGAACATTAACTACAAAAAGTCTTCTCTTGTAATATTTATCTTGGGCTCTAAATCTAAACAGGGAAACCTGCCGTTAAACATTTGCAAAGGGGCCCAGGCGACAGCTTAAAGGAGTTCAATGTTTAGTGTGAAACACATCAAGTGCCTCAAAGTGGAAATGCCCGAAAATGTTACGTCATTTCTGAAACACGACGCCACGCAGTGCTCAAACAGTGATGCTCACTAACTCTGATGCCCTCCATTCCCACTTAATGCCACAGCAGTGAAAGACAGCAGCATCACGGACACAGCACTGGCTGGCAGCCAGCGACACCTGTGTTGCAAGAACAACTTCTCTCTCACTCTCACATTCACTTGTTTCTCTTCGTTTCACAGCAGCATGCTAAAAAAGTCTACTTGCAGTCAGGCACCTGAGGTTCTGCACCGAGTTTCACAAGTGCTAGAAAAGCAGTACAATAAAGGCAAGACAAGATACATTCTGCACTGACACAGCAGAAACCCACCTGGACTGAGTGGATAGATGTCATTGTCAGCTCCAAAGAAGAGATTGCGCGTCAGCTTACGAGGATCGACCTTCTGAGGGGTGGACGAGGCCGGACAGAGGGAGAACCTGCGACGAAGAAAGTTCTCTTCCTTCATGGCATGAGCTGTGGGGGTTTTCTGAAAAGGAAAGATAGAAATAACAGTTCAAGACACAGGAAATCAAAGTTTCACACCCAGAGACTCCGCTGCTTCAAAGCCGCCTAATCCTAAGAAGTGTGCCAGATCTTTTTATAGATTGCCAGAAGGCTAAGAAAAAAAGAAAAAGGAAAGGATATTAGTTTGAGGCTACAATTACTGATTTGCTGACTCTCAGCATTTGCAAACTGCAGGGAAGCAGGACACTGCTCCTTGGTGAATCCAGGCAGTAGAACACCCTCCTCTCTACAAGGATCTATCTAGAGTAACAGTTACTTACTGGGTCTATCCAATGTATAGAAGCTAAAATTCCTCTTTTTTGTTTGCTTTTAAGATTTGTTTTTTGTTTTGATTTGATTTTTGTTTTTAAGATAGAAATAACTCCATTGGTGTGAGCAGAGTTGCACCAAGCCTGCAAAAATCAGCATTTAAAATAAGCGGTGCGGAGGATGACCAGCTGTGTTGGCTGCAGAGAGCAGCAAGCGGAGATTTGCAGGAAAGCGGGACAGAAAAGCTAGTGTCACTCCTGCCCTTATTTTCTATTAGAGCACATATAAATATTTTCAGTTTTCTTTAAAATGATAGATCAGCCTGGCAGTTTGATCAATATGATAAGCCTTGTTGCTCTGCAAGGGTAAAGAACAGCATCTGTGTCCCTGAAAGCCTCCCTGCATGCCTGCACAGGAGCCGGGTGGTACTGTGCTCTTTACCACCACTTGGCTGATGCGTTAGACCATCCTGACTGGAATTAAAGGTTTCTTTTATACACATCCAACAAGCAGCTCTTTCTTACCCCTTACAAACAGATATTATGACTGTCGCCTTCCTGAGTTACAAGCGCTATTCTCTCCCCGTGTGCAGCTCTGATCGGCAGGGCTCTTGCTAGCAAGAAGAAGTGTTAAGCCAGCCTTCGGGCTGGCATCGCAGGACATGAGGTCTGCTGCTTCCCCGGGGGATGGTCACTGTGCAAAGGAAAACCCTTTGGGATGGGACGCATTTCCTGAAAAAAGTCTCCAAGCTTTCCCATATCCTTTAGGCTGGGACATCCTGCCCTGCTCTTCCTGCCCACAGAACTTTTGCTCTCGCTCAAATGACCAAGTTTAATGGGGAAGCCTCAGTGGGCTCTTGGAGCTGGGGCTCTGCCTGCATGGCTGACACAGCACACGGGGTGATGCCATAAATGTGTCCCAGTGTGAGAAACTCCCCTCCTGTGTTTCATCAGAGCACTGTCCCTCTGACTGCTCTGCTAACCCCAGGAGAAGGCAGTCCCCGTAAGAACATTTCGTCTTTTTTTTTGCAGCTTCATTTATTTACACAGCAGGTTGCGCTGACTTTGTAAACTAGCTGTGATTTACAAGGTGAGAGTCTGTTCCTTCCTTCCCACAGGAGACAGCCTCAGTGCCCAAGACCTTGATTTGATACAGACCAGCCTGGACCCCGTTGCTGACCATGGGTGAACCATCAGACGGTGATGTCTGTAATATCCAAAAAGGGGTGAATGGCTACCAGCCAGACCTAGCCCCAAAACAGGACATGTGGGTGCAATTTGTAGGGGATATGTGTCCCCCACTGGATCTGAATCATCTGCAGCAGGCGAATTAAGGTCCAGTGCAATGTGAATAACTTAGCTGCCTAACATTTGGCACCTTAAATAACCTCTTTTTTTTTGCATAGATATTCTTGACTGCAGAGTGCAGGGTTGTGGGGCAGCAAAATTAAAGCTAACCTAAAACACAAAAAGAGAGAAGAGGAAAATACAGCTAGTTACGTGTCTCAAAGCAAAATATTTAAAAATAATGCAGGTCTAAATAGCTGGGTTTGGAATGCTAACACTGAGCTATTTTCTGCCCTTGTTCCCAGCAAGGCCATCTCAGCTCTCTGCTCTGGAACTGCTCATAAGCGGCTCAGAGGAAAAGCAGGTCCGTGGGACACTCTCCCCAAAGAGCAGCGATCCAGCTCGGCTGTGCCCATCATGCAGCCAGGTAGGAATCCCCAGTCCATCCCCACTGGGGAACCAGTCACAGGCACAAACCATCTGTCCATCCCGCCCTCACACGCCGCTGGCACGGTAGGGACTTCCCGACACGGCAACACAAGGGCCCCACCAGCCACCTTCATCTCTACACAGACACAAGCCACAGTAGCAGAGAACCGCTCATACCAACGTTGGTGGCACAGCTCTTGACACCTGAGCACAAGCAGGCGGTTTATCAGGCTGGACATACACAAATATAAGTCCTTTCAACTGCTTTTGTGTCACCAACCTGCTTTTCAAGGATCATCTAACATTGCATTGCTCCAGCTCAATTACACATATTTCAGGGGTTTTCATACACCAGATGCTTCTTTCCTTGATGGTAAAAAACACACTTCACATTATTAAGACTTGATAACACACTCAAAGTATTTGGCTTGGTTTCCAGAAGATAGGTCTGTGTGTGCCTGCATCCCTACCTATCCTGTTTTGTCCTTTTCCACCTTCCAACGCCTTTTGTACCATCAGCAAAAGTCAAGGAAAGCCTACAGACATTAGAAAACTCAGAAACATTAACTTCTTAAAAGTTACATGACTATCAGCAACCTGCTGTTGTAGGTACCAGAAGTACTGACTCTGCCACTTATGCACTCTTATCTACAAAACACTCATACATACAGAAATTCATTGGTCACAAAGCATCTGCTAGGAAACAAGCAACAGCCAAAGAGACGCTCCTAGACCTGAGTGCTTTGGGCCTCAATCTCACATGGCTGATTTGAGGACAACCCTTGTTCGGAAAGGCAAATCCACCTGTAAAGAAGTATTTTGGAGGTTGCTTCAGGATATGACGGATGCTTCAGGGAACCCAGCTCTGGAGGGACTCTGGGAAGATGGAGAAGGCAAAAATGAAAAGTGGGCAAGAATTGCTGAAGGCCCAAACATGCTGTTAAGTAACATAAAGTGACAAATTTCTCCCACTGCTCCTGTATTCCCTCCAAGTCTAGCAGATGAGACAGAGAACAGTCGAAGAGAGATACCTTGTCTTGATCTGAATGGTCCAGCTGATACAGAATCCATGAGCTCTCTTAGAAAACTAACCTCCTTGGGAAAAAATCTTCACCTTAGCTCTTGCAAGAATTTATTTTGTTGTTAGTCCTGCTAGATTAAAAAGCCCTGAAGTTTGCAGCTCAGGTCATTTCTGGCTGTCGGTTCTGTGGTCCTGATCGTAAAAACGCAGGAAAGGGAATACAGAGAGAATTGAGAGAGTCACTAAACACAGTGGTTTTCAGGATTGCCCCTTTAGTGTTGACAGCTTTTAAGGCAGTAATGTGCTGTTAAATGTGAACTGTTCACTGGAGCGTAAACAGGAATAAATAATTCAGTAGCAAGAAATAAACTTCTTGCTAATCCTGTCTTTGAGACTACTTTATCTTTTAAAACCAAAAAATAGAGCAGATGAAAAGCCTGATACCGTGAAGCACAGGAAAGTGAAAGAGATGAACCTAACAGAGTGCAATTGGCTGGTGGGACTTTTGCTCGCAAGCAGCGTCAGCAATAGCCCAGAGAAGAGCAATGTGGCAAGAATAATCCTTGTTTTACCAGCAAACCTCATGGCTGCCACCGAAGTGAGTGGGAACTGCCAGAGCTCTCTGCTTCTGACAGACCTGTCTGGGGTGAAGGCTGTGAGTAACGCAGAGACAGACATTACACGTTGGGTAAGAGATGCCTTTCACGTGGCTGCTCTGCATTTTGAGCCTCCTGTGCTTGCTGGGAAGACAGTGGCAAAGGCTTTGGGGGACAGAATTTTCCTGGCTCCATCTTTACATTTTCTAAGTTGCTGATATATAATTACTGAACGGCTAAACACTGTGCAGACATTATCCTGCCCCTACCCTCTGCAAACCGGTGGGTAGGTTGGTTTGCTTACTCTGATGTTCAGCATTTTAAAATAGATTGGAAATATGCTCTATAAATAGTTAATTAGGGGGTTGGTACAGTCAAGAAGGCTGTGCTAGTTAGGGGGATTCTTAATTTATTCAAGACTTGTTTTAAACAACCTTCTCTTTCTCTGGTCACTAAGTATTTCCGCGAAATCAAATTAAACCACATTTTGTATTCACAGCAGCCCTTCACTCTAGGATCTGCATCAATAAGGAAAATTAAATCTAAAGATACTGACATTTCCTGACTCAATTAACCCTGAGGAGGTAAAATTTTCATGAATGAAAAGGCGAATTGTTAGCAGATACATTCTGGCTTTTACAGTCCCAACTATTCACGGGGGAAAATGGCAGCTCAGATCTTCAGCAGGGAGCAGGGGTAAATTATTAGTTCAGTGGTGCACTGATGATTCACAACAGCTGAAGAACTCCTGATCAATCCAGAAAGTCTGTGAAATCTGTTTTGGGAAGCTATTCCTAAAATACCTATTTATAAGATAGGTAATTGGACAACCGACCCCCTACTTACAGTTAAATAAAACCTGACAGAGTGAACTGTGCCTGAGCAGACAATCTTTTCTCTACGTTATCTATGGTTTTTGGTTAGGGAACAGGCAGAGCGCAGATATTACAGTGCACAAGGAAGGTTTCAGTCTGTCGTGCTGTTAGCTGGAAGCCGAGCACACGAAGTGTCAGCCACTCCCCAGAATTATCAGGGCCAGCTATTTCTCTGCTGTGCTGCCAAGGGGACCGCTCCTCAGCAGCGGTGTTCTTTGGTATGTTTCTCCCAGACCATGTCCTGATCTGCCAAGTCCCAAGCCAGCCCCACTCTTTTCATCTTTCTTATGCTCAGATACAGGGAAGTGCTGCTGCTGTAGGACTTCAAACCCTCTGCTGGGTGCCATCCTGCTCAGCCTGACCATCGGTCCAGAGAGGGGAAAAAAAATAACACGGGTTGCTGAAGACATCTGTCTGCAACAACAGAACCAAGTTATGGAAAGCCAGATCTAGAGACTGCTTCATTATGATTACATGAAACATGAGGGATTTTTCTCAGCTGCTTCAGCAGGCTCAGGAGTGCGGCTCATTCATCCCTACAACCTAACTCGGGGCTCATGTGCTTAAAGCTGCCTCTCTCGTGCTGTTTTTATGGACGATGCCTACCAGAGCCACCCTCAGCTATCTATCTGCTCTTGCTCTCTCCCATAACAGAAAAACAATATTTTTCTAACCACCCTCTGCTTCTCTGCTCACCTTTTCCTGCACTGGTCAGGGACAGTAATGTAGTAATCAGGAGACAAAACAGTCTTCTCCCTTAATTCTTCGTAAGATGCCTTGATTAATGTTTTCTTTGTATACACTAGTTAAAATGTTTGGAGCTCGAGGCACACCAGGGGTGCATATATGTTTAACTGTCTCACAACTAATCTCTCTCCGCGGTGAGCTTTATGTACAACGGCCCCAAGCAGCACAGCTATAGGAATTGCATGCCCACACTGGGGAAAAAAACATCCTAGATCATTCTTTCTGGGGATTCCCAACCTGGGACAAAGACAGAGGAAGGCAGAGTCAAAAAGTGCAAAACATTTTCATTTGGCATGTTGGAAAACCTCATCTTCAGAATCACCTCTGGTTTGGATAAACATCTCCTGTGTGCAAACATCGGTACATCGCTAAAGCCGTGGTGTGTTTGGGAGAGGAGTCTGCGATCTTACAGCTTGGATATGGGGTTTGTGCATTGCAATAAATACAGTCCTCATGTGTTTTGCCGTCAAATACTTGCCATTTACTTTGTAAACATTATGCTAGAGTTTACTTTAGAGTAAGAATATCAATAAGTGGGTCTTTGAAATGAATGCTCAATGATTTTTATATCCACCTCCGCTGACCTTTAAGCTGTAAATTGATTGTTATGCAGAAGGCTATTAATTTAACACAGCATATTACATTTTCCACTAGCACTGACGGGCCTCTTCTGGCTTAGCAATTCCACTGGTCTTCCCCCTTGCTAACTGCATAGATCATACCTCTCTTGCTGTAATTATGACTAGTACCTCAGCATTAATTATTTCCCCAGCAACTGCAGGCAGAATTCCAGGTTTTACACATACCACCAGAAAGATAAGAAAGCCCCCGGCATTCAGAGAGACAGCAGTGAACAGCTTTCTTGCAGACCTTTGTCTTAGTCCATCACGTTATGTTCAGTAAATCATACTTTGCACAATCTCCTTTAGGCCCTGATTTCTGATGGCATTCCTACTGAATAAAGCTCATGCAAAGGTATTTCCATCAATCTCTGCAGGAAGGTAAGGTGCTTTCACTGAATCGTCTTCAGTACTTTAATACCATGTTCTAATATATTCAACTGAAGATGAGCAAAAGGTAAATCACGACTGTTAAGCATCCATCAAGCACCTGAACACTTATCCATCTCAATCCAACTCACTGAATTTTTATTTAAAGTTTACTATTATTTATTACTGATATTGGTAGATAGCATTCTTTTAAGCAGGGAAGAAAGAAGTCAGAATGCAGATTAGCAAACACTCCTCGACAAACCAAAAGGTACAACCATGTGTATCCACAACATGAAGGAAAAAGTGTGCCCTCACACACCTTCAGGCATACTTTTTGTAATATGCACTAGCCAAGCAGTTCCATCCACTAAGGATCCGCTTTGAAACAAGCCCAGGAGCCAGATCTCAGCCTCTAAATTTCTGTGTTATCTAGAAACATTTGTGTACTTCTTTAAACTGAAGTTTCATATGGATGACAAGGATTCCCAGGGCGTTCTGCTGGAGTCACTGTGACTGGCCCCGTACCAGGGCAGACAGGGTGTGGGACAGGCCCAGTGCCATGACGGAAATACAGGACCAGGTACACGGCAACATAAATGAGAAATTCATTTAGTTGCTTGAGCTAAAGCTCTTGGAGATTTAAAGCCATGACAAGAACACACCGCTTTGGATAGGTGTGCAGTTATGTCATTTGCAGGCGGGCCACATCTTCAAGGTCAATTCTTGTCTTGATATTTTTCTTTAAAAAGAGCATAATAAGAAGCATCATTACAGGCTCACGTTGCTATCTAAATCACATAATGGGATCGTATTCTCTTTTAATGGAAGGATTCTACTTCAAGCTTTAATGACATTTAAAAAAAAACCGGTCTACTGGAAGCCTCACTGATGGCTTTCTATGATATCCACCTCTGCCTTTATATAATTAAATCTAGAAAAGACCGTGCCTTGGGGCTACACTCCCACCATACAATTACTATGAAATACCAAGCTAATTTTAAGACCTGCTTTCATGCTTGATAGTGTCCTCCTGACAGTACTCCCTTGTTTGTGAAATACTGCTCCCTTGTAGCACAGCAGAAGAAAATCAGACTTATATCTCAAGTCCTGCTGAGCCATTTGCAGACTCAGGCTCAGAAACTTCAGCATGGCAGTAGGGCACATGTAGTGGATTTTTGCAAGCCAACTTACAAGAGAGAAAACAAGTGCTGTCCAGTTTCACAAAGATTTCCCAGAATCAGACTGAGATTATTTGTTATAATTAGCATCCACCATATCAAACACATGCTCACAAAGAATGAAGTGGACGACAAGGATTTAAGACTGTAAGTATACTTCTACCTTGACATCCTGTGCAAACACAAGCCATACTTCCGCCCAATGGCTCCGACCACAAGCCCACTAAATTATAACCGAGCTGGCTTATAAATGGCTGAAGAACAGCTAAGTGACGAAGAAATGACTGCATCCCACGACATGGTGCTCCAGTCGCTGAATTTTCCACTTCTCCACTTTGTTGTTTCCCCTGTCAGATTCAAATGGGCTCTGTAAACCTCTGGGGCCTTCACAAGGAGGGATGAATAAACAAGACCAAAGAAATTTTAAGGAAGTGCATCTATTTTTGAAAAGATCCTTACATGCCCCTGTTTAGCTTTTCAGGCTTCTGGGTGCTGTGGCATACCGAGATCTGCTGTACAGTGGTTTAAATTTAGCATCCACCTATACTTCCTCTGGTGCAGCCGCTCTCCCTCGAATTCTAAAGGAAATTAATACACTGTGTATTTTTTGCATAAACTTCACTGTTTCTCCAGAGACAAGAGCATCAAGCTCTTCCTTCAACAATAGTTAAAAGACAGCACTGCAGTTATTTTGGTCCTAGATTTTTAATTAAAAATCTCTGTGGGAGGAAGGAAACTAGACAACCCACAAAGAGCATTAGGGTGGAATTTATGCTGTGTTAAATGAGCCCAAAGGACTCAAACCATGAACAGGACGATGCGGCATGCACAACAAAATCCACACTCAGTTCTCAAGCTCACAACCTTCTGCGCCTACCTCTGTCCTTCCTTCTCTGTCAGTTTATCTGGGATTTAGCTGGAGAAAAGAAGCAGCTTGGGTAAACTGCACTGTCACTTCAGCCAGAGTGAGAAGCAGGTGAATGAACGCACCCATGGCATACGAATTTAAGCATGCATTTGTCTTTGCTGATCTCCTCCTACCTGCTCGAATAATACTAACCCAGTATTTCTGCCGGTGACTGCTCCGGTATCGATACGACTGTCCCACTACCCATGCAGTTGTGTGTGTGCCAGGCAGAAGCCAGACAGAAACTCTTCGTGTGAGATATCGGCCATAATTAAAAGCCCTGGAGAATCCCAGCAAGCAAGCAGTTACGACAGAGCGTGCATCTTGTCCCTGACTTCATTTCAGTGAAAAAGGCAGGCCCCCAAGCAACTTAAACGTGCTCCGCAGTGATTGTAAGCTTGCTTTTTAAAAGCATCCAATACATTTTAACAGTAAGTATTTGGAAACACCTGACACCGAAGACCTGAGTCCCCTTCCCCTCATATCACTTTTATATTGAAACAGTACCAGTGGCAGCACGAAATTCCTCCTTGCTGACGCCAGTGTAAGCCAGAGCAGGACCCGTCTCCCCACTTTGTGGGCAGCAAACCCGACAATACAGCTCTTGACAAAAGACAGCAAATCTGAAAGCTGTGGAACACAGGAAGAGGACTTTTCCCATCACTTTAAAGCTAACCTATACTGACACCGGCTTTTTTGTCCCTGAATGGAAAGATCCAAGCAAGAAAAGCCCCAGCTGAAACAAAACAATGCTGCTGAGCTCCAAGCACTCCTTCCTACAAGCACTGGAAATACAAGGGGGGGAAGCAGCCCTGCCTGGAGAGCTGCAGGGCTCGCAGCTGGTGAGGCTACGAGCTAAGCATGCAGCACACTGCCGGCACGAGGGCAACCACACCAGCTCCAGTGCTGCCACAGGGGAGGGCAGAGAGGGCAAAGGAGGATCTGGAAAACCAGGGGCTCCTGCAGACTCCCGCCTTCAGCTTTATGGATCACACTGACCTTCAACAGCTCCGTGCTGAAAGTGTAAATGTGGCTTCAAGCAAAAAAATAAAAAAAAAATTGCCTCCTGAACAACTGCAGGCTGAGGCCAGGCACAGAAGGAAGATCAGGTCCGGATTGCCCCTGGCTGAAAGGAAGCCAAACACAATGCAGCCGATTCACAGCATTTTCTTTATCGCAGTGCTAAGAGCAGCCAGACAATGCTTTCCAACACAGACCACAGCAATTCATCATGAAGAGACGGAGTTAGCAGGAAACACTCCCATTATCTCTGCTACGAAAAGGAAGCAGAGAGGAGAATGACTAAAAGGTGACAGACAGATTTTATGAGGCCAGACTTGAGCCACGCTCTGGGCTGACCATCTTTTCCATACCAGAAAAAAAAGTGATAGGCTTCAGCTGCACAGCTCTTACAAAACAGGAGTCAGAGTTGCTGCACTGTGGCTCTTCAAGAGAAAACAAACCAAGACAAAATGAAAATATTTCAATAGCAATTGTGCTGCGCCAGATCCCCAGGCTGTGTAAATCGGGGGAGTTTTGTGGCCTCCTTAATGGAGCAATGTTGACTTAGAGCTCCGAGCATAGGGCCAGGTGTCCGGCAAGTAAAAGGGAGGTATCTCAGACCTGCGAGGCTATAGGGAAGAGGTGGAGGAGAACATGAACCATGGTGCTTTCTGGCAGTAATTTGGTCTGCATTACGAAAGTAGGCTTCGAAATGGTTGCTGCCTACAAGCTCCGAACACAGAAGAGTTTATAAACACAAAAGCCCAGATGGAAAAGATTTGAAAGGTTTGGGAGGGTAACAAGGGAAGGAATAAACAAATATCTCTGAAATGAAGTAAGGAAGCACTTAAAATGGCAGAAGGCTAGATGGCCTGTACAGACTCTGTGGTGCCTCGGAAAGGTACAAAACCTTTAACATCCCACGGCTGTGCACAAATACTGAATTCCCCTACAGGGCATAAACACAGGCTGCTCTTACCAGCTGCCAGCAATAAATACTATTGCCCAACCGTTAGCAATCAGTCATTACTGCACCCAGAAGTACTAGGAGCTGTACAAACACGTAGTAAGTAATTGCCCCCGCCTCAAAAAGCATACTGGGATTCTGGCTCAAGCAGCCACTTGGACCCAGACACATTTGCTATGGAGCAACAGACCATGCCAGCTAATGTCTGAGTGAAACAGAGAAAACTAAACAGCATCACATTTTACGTCTTCCCCTTGATCAAGTCAGCTCATTCAGCACCTTTCCCAGCAAAATTCATCTTCCACTGCAGTCAACTCTTCATCTGTAGGGGAATATATAAACACTGCTATTAATGACTTCTCCCCTGCACAGCTCACAGCGCATAACTGGAGACACCAGTGATGGGATTGCAGTAAGGACGATTAGGTTTTTTATAATGAGCAGTTTCACATCTGGTTAAAAGTGGAGGTGACAAGACAATAAAAAAGTGATTTCCAAAGCTGCTCACCAATGGATTCTGCAGCCTCCTGTGGGAGCAGGGCTGAGCTGATACCGTGTCTGTCTGTAAATCCCACATAAAGTGTCCTGACTGTAAGCCTCACTGCCAACAACTGCAGGCAAGGACATGGCTGATGCCTCTGCCTCTCTTTCCAGGGCTGCCGATGTTGCTGGACTCTTTGAGGGAAAAGATCAGCTGCTGACAGCCCGCAGCTCCTACCCAAGGCAAACAGAGCAGGCAAAAACCTTGAGTCAGCCCAGGGAGAGAAGTAATTTAAACCAGCAAAAGGAGTGCCACAGATCACCTTCCTCAGAGAAAGACGCAGCAAAGACCAGGGCGAGCTGGATGCTAGGCTGGGTTACATCCCAGCTGTGGATTTGTCCAAGGTCGGCTGTTTGCTCCCCGATGGCCTCAGGCAGTACGGCATGACCCAGTCCCAGCCTGCGCACAGAACCACCTCTGCCAACACTGTCCGAGTCACAGGCAGTCGATGAGCTTGGGAAGCAACAGCAAAGGTTTTCCTCCCTGCTCTGCTGCTGTCTGGAAGGCTGTCTCTGAAGCAGCGCGCAGTCTGGAGGAAATGAAGTCAAGGACCGCAGCACTGAAACGGCACTCGCAATAAGCAAAGGTGGGAATTAAATGAGACGGAGGTCACTCTAATGCACAGGGGGAAACTATTAGGTTCTGCTGACGTTTATTTCCCACAACAGCCCAGCAAGGTAACTGTGCCAACGAACAGGTTTATGACTGTAAGCAGCACAAAGAAAGCACATTCCTCTTAGCACGGCTTTGCAATCTTCTGAGAGCACCATCTTTTTGTCCCCCAGACTCCTTCACCTCACCATCACCTGCCTCAAACCAACCTCTTCTCATGCACAAAGGGTCATACTGGTTTATTTACTCTGTGGCAGAAGAAAACCTGCAAGTTTTAGCTAGGTCCCATGTTTCCAGACACTGGTCAGTCATGTGAAATTAGGACAGTTGCTCTGCAGAAGACCGTAGCCTGTTGATGGTACCGCCTTCCCCCAGTTACTCTGAGTATGAAGTGTTTCCTGTACCGTATGTATTTTTTGCTTTGCCTGCAAAGCCTTTCCTGTATGGTTACTGCTCATCATCCAGCTTAGCAGCAGGGCTGGGAAAAAAAACACAACAATCAATAAACCATGATATCTGGGTGATAGTATCTGACTGGAATTTTTAGAAGTTTCCCTCTGTACCCATTGATCTCAGGACTGCCCTGCCCTGCAGGTGGCTGAGGAAGATGACTGCAGATACAAATGCCTAGTATTTCTCTGCTGCCAGGCACTCACTTTTCACTGGTGCAAGGAGCTTTTCAGGATGAAGATTTTCACCACTAAGACACCTCTGTATTTCCCTGGCAGCTCAAAGGTATTTCCCAGTAAGCATTACTGTAATCTGCACCTCTGCCATGGCCCTCTTATATTGCCAATACGAGGCAAACAAAAACACAGGCCAGCCGCCAGTCTGGAAGAGAAAAAAGTCTTACACACTTTATTTAAAAATAAACTACAGCCGTGACTCACAAGTCATGACTTTTCAGCCAACATACTTCCCAATTCTTGGTTTCTTACCTGTGAATACACAGGAACAGGCAAAGCAACGCAATGTCTTTCCGCTGTACCTCCGCTCACAAAGGCACGATCACAAACGCGTGGCATATTTGACGCTCACTTGCAAGGAGTTCTGGAGGCTGTGTGCAGACCAAGACTTGTTCTGCGCGTGACTTTGTAGCAGTTCAACCATCTAAGTTAGCAGCACTATTTGCTGATGTACTTCTGCCAGTACAACGAAAAGTGTGGATGGAGTCACAGCCAAATAAAGGTGCTCTATACTGGAAGAGCTTGTTCTCCTTTCCCACAGGGGAAAAAGCTGCGCTGGTATAAGCGTGTTCATACTGGCAGACCTGCATTTGTACGTGGGGAGGGTTACAGCAGTGTTGCAGAACTGTAGGTAAAAGCAGTACAACCTGTAAGCAGGCAAGACCCAATCTCACAGGGGATTTGCTACTCTGATCTTGAATTCACTCGTCAAATTCCTACTTCTACAAGCAATCTAGACACAAGGCTGAATCAGGCTGATTGGGTTTTAGCTCAACAAAATCCACCAGAAGTCCATACAGGCTGCCAACAAGGAATAGCGGCAGCGTAAGGCGAGGCACGCTTCCATGTGGGCTCTCACTAATGCTAGTTATCCCTAAGGGACTCCAGCCCCTTAGACAGGTGATAAGTTACCCAAGTTGTTTAGCAGCAGAGGGTAGTGAAATGGCCAACCTCACTGTATCAAAACAAATTCCTGAAAATGTCAATTTATGAAGCTAATCAACGGATGCCGCTGCCACAGCTGTTTCTAGCAGAATTCAGACCTCAAGGGAGTGGAGCGCTTGTGTTTCTGAGCAGACAGAAATGCAAATAAGGTATTCAGGTACTTATAAATCCATCACAGGCGATTCCTGCCAGTCAACAGTTCTCAAGGCATAAGGCTACAAATGTTCAAAGAACCCACTGCATTTGCATGAGACTGCAGCCAGCCTCAGAGGCAGGGCAATGGAAACAAAGAAAGGAGAGGAGGGGAATGAAGAGCAAGGGGAGAAAAGGAGGGCAGGTAAAAAGCACAGCCTGGAAGGACTAAGGGAATAGTCTACACGAGGGGAGATTTTAAAGAGCCACCGGGAGCCCCGAAGGCTGGGATAGGCTTTGGGAAGGAGGAGGAAAAGACACTCACCGTGGTGCTCACTGTCGCAGCCAGCAACCCTCTCCTCTGCCACGCGACGCCTGCGCTCGGGGCAGCCGTCCCTTCCCCAAACCCTTGCACTAGGCGCACGCAGAGGCTTTCCAGCCCGCTCCCACACGCACCGCTCCTCCGAGCTGCGGATCAGCGCAGGACCCGGGGCTGGCACCCGCATGCCGAGCCTCTGCTCCGGGGGCACATGGCAATGCAGCACGCCTCCCACATGCTGCCGGCACGCCGTCTACGCACCCAACCCTGGCTCGAAAAAACAGAGCGACTCCCTAAGCGTGGTGGCTGCGGAAGAAAATCCTCAAAATAAGCACAGCGCGATTCGACCCAGCGATACGAGCAAAGAGAAGCTGGAACAATAGCCCTGAGGGGTGTGATCTGCCAGTATTCGCCAGGGGAAGTTTAAAATGCAATGCCAGTTGAGACAATTATTTAGTTGTCAGCGCTGTTAACAGTTTCATTGCTGATCAAAGCAGCAGGGCAGCACAGAGGGAATTAGAGCCACTCGGAGCCACTTACCAAAATGGGCCAGCAATACACAATCTGCAACTCTACTTCTGTCATATAATCCCTCCCACCTTTTCTCTTTCTTTTTAGAGGCTCCTTGGCATACAGAATCGCTGTGCAATAATAACAATAATAAAAGAATCAGTTCACCCTTTTCTGTAATTAATCTGTAAGGGATAAAGTAAACACCTGCAACAGTGTAGGGGCAGCAGTGGTGGAAATCCTTCCGTGCATGGCTCAGATATACCCACGCTGGACAAAGGTTTCTCAGCCACTCCAGCATCATTTTGGAAGCCACGCAGAAGGTGCCACGCAGAGGCAGGTTTGCCAAGCACAGGCACAGCCAGCAGATGCTAGCACAGAACTGCTGCTTCGGCTTTAAGAAGAGTCAGATAGATGTTGCTAGTTACAGTATCCCATAGCGATTGTACACATATTTCAGTAGGCAAGCATGTTTAATTACAGCTCTGCTTCTGCATGTATCATTCAGATCCTGGAAAATCTCCAACTGTTCTCCTTTCTTGGGTTTTCCCGATATTGCTAAATTAAGTAATAAGCAAAACTCACAAACCTCAGCCAAGGCTTGCCCCCCAAGGCTCTTTGCTTTGTGGCTGTTCTTCCCAGGCTGTGCTCTGCCCTGGCCTTTGCAGCAAAGGGAGGGCTTTGAAAATAACATATATATATATCTGTCGGTGCCACCAGCTGTAGTGTAGCAGCCGATGTCTTTTTGTATACAGTCTTCTAGTGACTTGTCTGGTTTTGTGTCAGATCAGATTCCTCTGAGACATCTGGCATTATGTGACTGAAAACAATATGAACTAAAAAGCTTTGGGAGAACTCCCACTTTTTGCGTTGATTTCTCATGAATAAGTGATATCCAAAACAGTGGAAAATTAAGATGACAGTGATAATAGTAACAATAAGAAGCTAGCATTTCCAAGGTGTTTTACACCTTCAAAGCACTGTGCAAACAAGGATTAAAATGCATGCACCAACACCACCCCCTGCACTTGACAGTCCATTGCTTGATGAAGGCGCAGCATCTGCTGAGATGTGAAGATCTTTTATTAAATCAGAAATTTCAGCTACCAGAGACACTGTCACAGTGGGGAACTGCTGAAATCTTCGTGGGAGGCAATGCTCACATGTCAGGCCCGGATCCTATTGCCACTGTGGGGCCCCGTGTGAGGAGTGATGCCGAGACCAAGGGACCACAGCAAGTTTGGGGTCTGGGAGGCAGCGTGTACACAAGGGTGTTTCTCTCTCTTTCCAATGGTTATAAAAGAAATCCCATGTGGGTGGGTAATGTGGGCCCAAAAGAAAAACTGGGATGAATTTGAAGAGAAAGGCTCATGAGCAGATGGCAGCACAAGGAGTATGAGGTCTCAGAGGAGACAAGGGGATGCAGGCGGGCTCTTGGCTGTGAAGGGCACCCTGAGGACAGGCAAAGGCTACAGGGGATTTCTGAGGGCACTCCAGACAAGACGCTACCAGGAAGAGTTTTGCCCAGGAAAAAGATCTGATGGTGTCTCAAGGTCCCTTCTGGCCCTATGTTTCCCTGGGTTCCTAGTTCCCCCCTTCCCACTAGCTGGCCCTACAAAGACAGGTCAGCCTTTCAGCACTTGCTAGGGTTGTTTGGCATTGGCAGCGACGCCAGCAAATGCAACTGTCCTGCGGCCGGTTCCCTCCAAGAGCTGGGGGATTTCTTAAGTGGAAGATGCGGAGGCAGCTCCTAGCGACCCCTTCTCCCTACCAAGCTGCTGAATGTCAGCGCAGCCTGCAGTTCTGGACCGTGCTCTGCCCTTGGCAGCCACAAGAGCCGCTGGCTCTGCTCAAGGAGCAACAAAAGGCAGAGAGGGAAACTGCCGCTGCATCGTTACTGGGCGATGTTACATCTACCTCTGCCATCTCGGCCACACCATAACAACAGGAAATCCTCAACTTTGTTCCCAAAAGGGAGCTATTCTACCTTCCTTCTGAGATGTCCTGCCTCTTCCTTATGCAGCCCAGTGCAGGATCAACTCGTTTCTGCTGAACTGGTATGTGACTGCTCTCTTCAGAGCTCGTCCCGCTCGGCTGGACTGGGGACAGTGGTGGCTTGCTTGGGGTGAGTGCTGACAGGATCAGTCTTAACGCTTCTTGATTTTAAAGAGACTTGCTTGAAAGCCTTTTTCCACGTGCCCAGTGATCACATCCCCACTGTTTCTTTCTTTGTTTATGCCCAGTTTCTGCTGAGCAACAGCTTCCTTCCTGTACTTGGAAAAGCATGCCTGGGTCGCAAAGCTTATGTCAGGTGATTTTCACTAGAAGTTTGGCTGAACTGTTTGCCTTTCTAAAAAAGCAGAAAACGCATCTTCATCTTCAAAAAACAGGATAACAGTCACATGATCACCATGAAATGCTGTTAGAGAAAGGCCAAGTAGCACACGCAGCTGTGTGCTGCTAAATTAACAACATAAATACAGATTTCAGAGCACACTGCCACACTTAAAATCCCCCCAACTTATGATTCTTGCAACAAATCAATGGTCTGATCAATTGACGACTCGAAAACAACCAAGCTGCAGCCTGGATGATGTCAGTAAGTTCAGCTCCCTGCAGCAGCTCATGCTCCAGCAGCGAAGGTGCTTTCAAAGACATCACAAATTGGGAAGAGCTCGTTAACCAGTCCAGGAAAATCCCAGTACACTCCCACCTCGAGGTCTACGCCAGTGCTTTTCCCTTGTGCCCAATTTGCTCAGCCCCAGCCACAAGCCCAGGTCACACAAAGCGCAGCTTCTTCCTATGACCCAAGCAGCTAAGGCCCAGGGGCATCTCCCTTTGAGTCTTCTGATTTCCTGGGGAAAAAAAAAGGCACACCTTTTCCCTTCAAATTCCTCTGAATCACAGGGAGGGCAGGCAGCTCTTAACCCTCCTCTAGCTGGATGAGAAGCATACTAAAGCCCCAGCGCCAGCCCAGCCTCCTGCAGTGGCTCTGGCAGGGATGGTTGGGCACAGCCGAGCCCACCGGGCCTCCCCTGATCGTACAGTCTCCACAGGGTATTTCTAGCTCGAAAAACCCAACCAACCAGAAATAACTTATCTTTTTCATTCCTTTTTTCTGGCCTGGAATCCTCTTGAAATATCACTGAGGTGAAAGAGATCTGAGCTTCGTGTTTTCCTGTGCTCACAGAGCGCAGACACACATATTGACACAAAAGGAACGTGACTGGCTCTGCGGTGCTGCCTTCCCATTAAGCAAGAAGCAGAGGAGACGGAGGAAGAATTGCTTTCTGCTTTATGCCCGGCCATGCCTTCCCATTGCTTCCAGGCATTAACTGCACGTTTCCACAACTGCATGACTGCGAGGACATGGGCAAGCCCTTAGTTTGTAGTAAGCAGCAGGTTAAAACATTTAATAGCCAAAATTCTGATCAAGCAAAAACTTGTGACTTTGAGTCCATCTTCTCAAACGTTCTTAAGATTTTCTTCATGCTGTACCTTCTCACGCTATTTTCAAACTAAAGCCAGTTTTTTAACAAACACACTTTGATCATCTGTGCTCTTAAACTGCATTCAAGATGCTCTGTAAAGAGGGCCAAGTCTTAACCAGCTCCCTATCGTTCCATAAAAAAATACTGTAGAAACAAAGACTTCAAATTTCCAAGTAATATATGGTATTACTGCTGTGGTTTAAGACAATTCCACAGACAGTGCGAGTGGCTTTGCCTAGACAGCTCCCAAACCAATCTCCTGCTGTTCCCCTAATTAATTCCCCATAGGCATCTCAAGCCTCTCTTATATATTAAGTGGCTGTCACAGTTTTTATTTGACATTTGGATCTTTCGAGACAACAAGGTGTGAGACAGAGGCCACAGAAACCCAGTGAAGTTCTGCCAACATCTTCAGTGGTAATGGCGTTTCAGGCGAGGGGTACTGCTCATCTTCTCTCGGTTGGGTACAGTAACAGCCTGCTCCCTCGGTTTCTCCGAAGTCACTCCTCATATGCAGCAGCACTGAGGAAATCAGCATGTGGGGCAGGGAGGGCGCCTTGGGCTGACTGAGCCCTGGCTGGCGAAGGAGCTCCTGACACCAAACCCCTCCTTGCTTCACAGCTGAGGTAGCCATGAGTCAGGTTGGAGGGAGAAGGCTGGAGATATGCCAACTTTCCTTTACACTAGCAGTCCTGCATGCTAAAGGGTGCTTTTTGCCCAAATATCCCCCTTTTCGGTTCATAAATTATTAGGGCCATGGGAAGCGGGTTAGTGATGGTACTGAAGTATGCTTGCTGCTTTACATGAAGCGCAGTCTTGATGGGATGTTGTTTTTCACCAGCAACGCAGCAATGCTGCCGCTATCATCTGTTTAGCTTATGTACAGAAAGAAACCTTTCTAAACCACAGCACCCTCATTCCTGAAGCTCAACACCATCAGGAATAGCCCAGAACCAGGCCTGCTCCATGACTGTAGTCCTCTGAAAGGATGCGAATTGAGAACTTGGCCAATTTACAGTGTTAATGTCTATTATACAACACAGGACTGTGCCTGCCACCACCTCTACCAGTGCATGTGAGGCTTTGCTGTTTCACTACAGAGATGACTTTTGGGGGAGCCAAATCTTCCTGCTTTCACAGGGACTCTGCTGTACCTAAGCAGTGAAATATTGCAGGAATGGGGTAGAAAAGCGATACAAGGACAGGGATTATGCACTAGTAGCAATGAAAGGGAATGATCAGAATGGTACGATTTTACAGATTCAGACACGCTTGAAGATGCCCTTTTTTAAAAAACAAACAAAAACCAAACAGAATCACTGCCAGTATTTCTTGCAGTTCAAAGAATGCTGGATCCCAAAGTCACAGAGACACGCGAGGACAACTAGCCAGAAAACATCTGAAAACATGAGCTATCAGGAAATAATCGAGAAGCCTGAAATGGCAGCAATCAGGGAGAACCGAGGGCAGCAAGAATATATTCACCATCTGTCCCTCCAGGCAAATTACTCTTCCTCAGGATGTTTCTGGCTAACAGGCTCATCTTGGAAATATCTTTTTTCGCATATTCCGTGTCTGTTTCTGGGAACACAAGGACAAATAAGCCTGTCAGAAAGTAGGAGTAGGTCTGGACCTCTGTGGCTTAGTTTAGGAGAAAATGCAACCCTTTTTCCAAATATGCGATTAGGTCTCACGATCCAGGAAGAAGTGAGAACACAGGCAGCGTGTGTTTATAAATCTGGCCACATCTGATCGCAGTTTCCAAACTCTCCATTAACAACTTGGTGAACGTCCAGCAAAAGGAGGTTTTCCAGGGCTAGGACACTGAGGAAACGCTGCTGTTGAAACATGCACTATTGTAATGATATTCCCCAGTGACACGATGCAGCTGAGACAGGATTTGTGCTTGCTGCCCAGTCAGCCTGAGCCGCTACCCCACCGCCAATAAATGGCAGCATTTGGTTTTGGGGGAGTTGTTCTTTCTCTCGGTTTATTTCAATGCACAAAACCTGCAAGGAGAAGACTTTTCTTGAGCGCAGACAGCAAAGCTGCAGAGAAGAAAAACAGGACAGTGCTTGCCTTTGCAAAGTAAAAGCCACCACAGGCCTGGGAACCAAGATGCAATTTTTACTCCCTTTGAAGATGAGGGCCGAGGCTATTGGGTCCCAGCTGGGAGCCCTGGATGAGGGCAGGATGAGGGCGCTGCTCACGCAGACACTAGCAAGCACAACAGGAGCTTTATATTGAAAAAGGTGCTACAGGGCAGAGTAAACTTTCTAAACACGCTGAGGTATTGTTCTTGAGCGCAGCTCTGAACTGCTTGGGGTAACTTCAGTTACCTAAAGAAGGGAGGAAAAAAAATCACACATGAGTTTTACGCATAGCGTGAGAAAAAGGCCAGCAAAAGCGATGAAGAGGAAATTGTTTTTTCTCATTTTTCTCATTGCAAGAGCCGAACCCCCACTGACTTCTGCTATTAAGAGAGAACAAAGAAGTGCTGTATATTAAATTGTAACCCCATCTACAGCTTCGGTGCGTTTTCGGATTCACACGTAGCGCTTGATGCCAACAAGTTTTGGTCTAAGTACTTCATTATTCTGGTAAGAAACAAGATCCCGGATGATGAAATGGCAGCAAAACAGAAAAAAAGAAGGAAAAAAAAGAAAGATTTTCTTGATAAGATTTATTCAGACTTTGCAATTTCCAGAAAAAGACAAGTTTGTCCAACTCCTCAGAAACTCAGCTTTCACTGCTTTAGGAGGAAATTCTTCAATCAGAGGGTGGTGAGGCACTGGCACAGGTTGCCCAGAGAAGCTATGGATGCCCCATTGCTGGAGGTGTTCAAGGCCAGGCTGGATGAGGCCCTGGGCAACCTGATCTAGTGAGTGGCATCGCTGCCCATAGCAGGGGGGCTTGAATGGGGTGATCTGTAAGGTCCCTTCCAACCCAAGACATTATATGAATGCTCAAATCTTGTCTGGTTTTATCAGAGAACGTGGTAGACTGGAGTTTTGATGCCACCTAACGTGATTTTGATACTTGTTTACAGAAACAAAAAGCCATACTTCAGACTACTCATGTAACTTGTTCAATGGTCAGTTTTTCCAGCACAGCCAGTACTGACTAGATGAATGCACTGGGCACTTACATTACACAGCGCATTAAGCCTAATTTGCATTAACTGTAACTGCTTAAAGATGACTTAATTAACTGGAACTACATGAGGATACCGTGCTTCATTAAAATAGAAAGGAAGGGAAAGGAAGGAACACAAACAAAAAGCAAACAGCCTAATTTCTTCCAGCACTCGTATTTTCGTTACGGCCTTTCACAGACAAACACTGTGTACAGGAGCTTAAAGCAAAGGCAGACCCGTGAGCCTGCACACGAGGCAATAGATGTGTCAGCCTCTTTTGAATCCAGCCTTAAGCAACCAGAGTTGGAAAGAGCCAGTTCTGCTCCCTTTTCATGAACCCTTTTCCTTTAAAGTTTTCAGATCTACATGGTTTTGCTTTTAAAAAAACAGTTCCCCAAAAGAAAAAGATGTTATAGCAAGGGTAAGAAAGCTAATAATGGAGCCAGATGCAGTGAGGAACAACACTGAGGGAGTCAAAAACCTTCATAAGGTCACTTTAAATACCCTTATCTCCGCTGGTAAAGAACATACCAGACATCAGGAGCCAGACCCACAGCTGGTAAACCAGCTTTGATGCAAGTGAGGCCACTGACACCATGTCTTTTTTTCATTTAGCAGAGAGCAAATCTGTTTGAGAAGACAACCGTGAGGCTCCAGGCTGCCTTTGAAGAGCTAACATACCCTTTGATGCTACAGATAGCTGGATATCGTGTTTTGCTGGCTTCTGGTTTTAAATGGGGCTCTGTGGTTAACCAGAGCGGCTGCACAGCAAGGAGAGAATGACTTGCAACTGAAGAGGAACGCCAGCGCCTGCACTCCAGCCAGGAGAATGCCATACATGCGGGAGGCTCAGGGGTACAGCACGTGGCAGCCAACTGAGAGCAAAGACTGTAGGGTTCAAACCCTTCCATTTAGAAAACAACCTTTATTTTCCACTTTTCCTTGAAAGGGTGGACACCCAAAGGAAGGACCTCAGGCCCCAGATCCGCTCTCCACATCAAAGGGCTTGTTTCTAAATCTAAAGCAAATGAGGGTGTTCAGAAGAAATGTTTGACAGTATGTGCCATTTTTAAAATGGTAAAGCACCATGGTTGTCAAAGGGTTTTCTCTGAAGCCACGCCTGTCGCAGTCACTGCAATCCATTTCTGCAGCTGTGCGACTCAGACTGCTTGAGGCCAAGTCCCCAGACTTGTTCCCTCGGTGGCCCAGTGACAGCATGGACAAGAAGGAGAGATCAGCTGGAGAGGGCAGAGAACCAGGACTGACATGGCTTCTGGAACATCCTCTTGTACAAAAACAGACTGAATATATAATTGAATGGAAAATATAGAGTGTGATCTGCAATCCTATAGCTGGAACACAGCTGTGGAGGAAAGGAAACACAACCATCCTTTCTCTGCAGCTCCCTGCAGCACTCAGCAGGTGACCACAAGTGGAGGACAAGATCTCTGCAGCCTGCATACCCAGTCCTGGCCCGCTGTTTCACAGCTTTTAGGAGTGGACTGACTTCATGGACTACCATTATTTGCTCGAGGATCTGGCAACAGGAGAGAGTGCAAGCAAAGTGCTCACCCAGGACAGGCAATCAAGTAGTAAGACAAGCCAAGTGTGTGTTTAATCCCCTCAAATCAGGCTTCAAATGCTGAGTTCTCAGCTGGTGAGCCCTGAGTCAGGAGTTCCAGGGGTGTTAAATGGCCCTGGGGAAGCTGAATGTGGTCCGGGAGGGCCAGATGCACATTATGAGCAGAAAGAGCAGTGAACACCCATGGCTGCTTTGCAGGAGCACAGCGTCAAGGCGGTGCCTGGGGGCAGCCAGCCCGGCCAGCACATGGGGTTCTGTGCTGCCCGCACCCAGCCCACACAGATCCGTGGGCAGGGCCTGCTGGGCTCACTCCATCACACTCCTCAGGGACACGGCCTTCCTCGCCCTGCCAAGAGCCAAAAGCTGGCATTAACAGCACAACAGAGGCATTACTGTACAGATGAAGCCGGATAAAAAGTACGCAGGAATTAGTTTTGGCTTAGATCTACGACTACTTGATGGCATCCACCATACTCTAATTGTTCAGTGACAGAAGGACTCCATGTAATTAAACAGGACTGCACACACAGAGTCACAGTACTAATTTTTGCAGAAAGGCAGCAAGATCAACCCACAATGTTATGCTGTGGCAACGATATCTTAACCAATTGCTATTTCAAGACACTGTCACTGGAAGAGATTTATACCCCTACCATACCCCTACCCCTGTGCCTGCCCATGCAATTAGTCTGCCTTTGTGCAAAATATTAATGGAGAGAATTTATAATAAAAATATTCACAGAAAAAAATGATTTATGTAGATACTTTACTTTTAACAGAAGAAAAACGCCAAGACTGAGAAAGTTTAGTGCTATACTTTATGCATAAAAAGTACCAAAAATTTCAAATTAGTGCCTCTGTATTCTTACATATCTTACGTACCAATTTTGTGCCTATAAACAAAAGATCATTGCTATTTAATGAGAAAGGCAATAGTAAACTTTGGCTTGTGGTGTGCAGAGAGGCACTGTTTAGCTTATGAACATACATAAAAAGGAACTTTGAAGTGACAGAATCAAACCAGAAAAAAAATCACAACTGTAAAAATGTATCCCTTATAAGAGCTTAATGTCAGCTTGTAGGTTCCTCCAGGAAACTAAACTGGGAAATCCCCCTACCATGAGCCTCCAGATGGAGGAGCGCTACAGAGACAGGAGGGAACTACAGGCAGCTTCTAGTGGCTCCTAAAAGCTTCCTCAGCCAGGCAGGATGGAGAAACCCAGTCATGCAAACTGCAAAGAAAGTGAACCAAAGTGAACATACAGCCTGTGCCTTTCAAGAGGAACACTTCACTGGAGCTACTCAGTATGACTGAGGATTTTGCCCCAAACGTTGACTGCTCTGGATTATGCCACATGAGATTTAAGTGAAACATTTTGCATTTGTTTCACAGTTCTATGTTATAAAAATTAAACCTGACTGAACTATGAATAGCACTAGGCGTTCACTTTCCCTAAGGAGGGCTGTGGCTAAGTTTCTGCTAGCTCAAGCAGCAGGTTGCTGGGAATAATCTGTCTCCTTCTGGGAGCACGGCACAGTGACCTTCCAGTCACCCAGCTGGCAAAAGATCCTCAGCAGTCAGTGAGCTGCTGCTACATTTAAGACCACTATCTGGTCTTGTATGAAGCCACTGCTAGGATTTTCATGATGAGAAGAGGTCTTCCCTGTTCTTCCCTCAACTCACCTCACAGTCCTTACATGACATTTGCACAAAACAGAACTCCAGCTTCAAAAATAAAAGCCTGTTGTCTTGGCATCTCATCAAGCCTGTGCACTGAGCTTGCTCTTCTCAAAGCAGAATAAAAATTCACAGCAACCCTTCTTGATCAGAGCACTCAACTAACAAAACCGGGCATCTTCAAAGCAAGAAAAACAATGTTAATTATAAATTGAGTTTCCTCCAAAGAGAATAGCGCATCAGGTATCTGAGAGCAATTTATTTAATCCTTCACCAGATCCAAGGTACGTACGGCACTTCAACAAAAGCAGAAAAACACATCAGGATGACTACAGGAGTACTTGCACAAAGCATCAGGGCTCAGGACCCTACCCTGGTGAAGGCTGGAAGCACAGTGCTCCAAAGAATCCACACAGGTTTTTTTTCCAGAAGAGCCCAAGTACATGCAATTAAGCTGCCAGCAGAGAGGTGGCTCTGAAGCTGCCACAATGGGGCACTGCTCCGTTGACATCATGATTCATTTACAGCAGGAAGTCCCTTTTACAAATATTTCCCAAATAAATTGGTGATCCCATTGGAAACGCTCTAGTGCAACAGAAATCTTGTTTAATAGAGACCAAACTCTGATCATATCTCCCACACAGTGAGTAATGCCATACTCCACAAATAGTCTAATTTGAATGGGTGGTCATGATGAGTAAGGCACTACTCAGGGAGAAAAGGTGAAAAAATCTGTTTCTTCCTGGTTATCACAAAGAGATGGCCACCTATTATTGCAGAGATGAGACTAGCAGTATGTAGGGAACTGACTCATGTTTACATTTGCCTTATCTTTAGAAAGGCTGTTAGTAATACTGAGAAAGGAGAGAGTGGATTTTTACCTTGTGTACAGCGCGGACTCAGTGTCTTTAAGCAGGGAATGCAACTCCTGTGCTCTGTGCTTTATGTGATTTAAATGACAGATACACAGACAAATGCTGAGTACATGACAACTGCTACAAGTGTTTCCTGATGAAGATACTGAGTCAGTAAGTTTCAAATATCTAAAATGGGCACTTGCCATGTTAATAATCCACCGTGGAGCCAGTGCTTTCTGCTGTCCTCCCACCAAACAACAGACCAGGTCCTGCTCTAAGGAGCCCACTTATCCGCTGCCCTACACTGTGCCCTGGGGTGGTCTGACAACAGCACAAGTATTCTGTGTAAATGCCCATAAACAGGTTGAATGCATTTATCACAGAGGTGACAAACAGCATCATTTTGCAGGGAAGTAAATTTTTTTTGCATGTGCTATCCTAAATATATCTATTAGCCTAGTACTATGCAGCAGAAGTGTAAGCATTTGAATGAAGTGAAATCCTGCAATGCTTCCCAAATTTCTTCTCAGAATGACAGTACTGATGTTTCCAGAAGTAATGTGAATTCAAGAACAAAACCAAACACTTTGTTTATCTTTGTAATATTTAAAGAGAATAAATATTTCCCACTTCTGCTTCTCCCTCAGCTTCATTCTGGCCACTTGAGTTTGTTTGCACCTTAAGTGCAACCACTAGGAGGGAGGTTCAGCCAGCTCACTCAGCACTGAGTACCTAGTACCCTGAGTACCTAGATGGCCACACACATGCAACACCCTGTCATTTAGTCATGTAGATCTGATGGTCTTGGGGATATCACAGTGGATTAGAAGTTAAAAATAGAAAAACCCACACCTTCTGCATTTTTGTCTTCCAGCCCATGCTTAACTGCACAAACTTGTAGGGTGGGGACTTTCACTCTTCCTGTTGGGCAGTGTGGGCACAAACACATTGCATTTCTGGTCTTGTGAGAAGTCTTGATGTGTTGTCAGGCTTGTTTACCAGCGAAGTAGGCTTGTTTATGAGGAGAGTTATTCTAAAACTGGCAGCCTTGGGCAGATGCTTTTCATTTGGAAGAGTGACTTTTTCCAAGCTGTGTTCACCACCCAAGCGACCAGCCAGGTAGGAATTCTTTGCAATCATTTTCCAGATGTGGTGGGCTTTCTCGATGAAGGCAAACTAAGGTGTGCCAGCAGCTCAGCTCTATTTCCCAGCTTCCTTCCTCCTACCTGAAACTGTCATGCACCGCACAGCAGAAGGCATTACACCGAAGGCCCTTTCTTTACACTCACCCTGTTCCTTGGCAGCAAGCCATGTCCCCAGCTCTCAGACTGATCCATCCACAAATAAAGCTATAAATCTCAGACTGAAAAGGGAGAACCGTTACACAAGATAAAGAGTTGAAACTATCAGTACATGGAGTAGAAAGGACTAAGGAGGCACCTCACGCCTGGAGAAAAAGCATGAAGACAACCAATGGAAAGCAAGCAGCAGCCCAAATCCTGCCCTTCGCCTTTCTTCTCTGGCTCTCTGCTGTGCAAGGCCCTGACAAACAACGCCAGCAGAAGGGAAACTAGCGAGCAAAAAGACCACTGCTCCTGCCTGCAGGGAGACCATGGCACCAGCAAAAACGATACTGAGGCTTTCCAAACAGCCAGCTGCCAGGAGCAGGCGACGGCAGCAGCACTAACACACATACATTGAGAACAAACCCAGCTATGCACCAGAACACACAGGCCTAATTCTGGTAACAACTAATGGCAAATTCAACCCCAGAGCACTTTAAAGCAGCCTTATTGCTGCTTTATGGTTGCTATAAATCATGCCCCACCTGCAACAGACTCTGGAGAACTGTACATCCAGTAAGTATCCCAGCAGTGCTTTTCTCCTCTTCCAGGAGGATCCAAAGATGTGATCCAAAATCACTACCTCTGTCTCTCTCTGGCTCTCCAGCACCAGGCTAATTACAGTCTTTACCCTCAGGAGTACTACCAAAACTCTGATCACCAGCCAGTCATCACGCAGATGCAGCTGTCCCACAAGGTTTCCATTTGGTAGGCACATGGCAACAAAGAGCAGCTGATCCCTGTTTCACCCAAATGCTTCCTTCAAACAGGGCAATCTCTGCTCTGTTCCATAACAGCTGCCAATACCTGCACAAAGCCACAAGGGTATTCAGCAGAGCACAGCCTATTTGTTGGGCTTTCTGAAGCTTTCTCACTTACTGGCGTCTTTAATCTACTGTAATCTACTGCACCTTGCAGGGAAGGCTAATTAACCATAGTTACAGTGCTTTTTTAATAAGGGCCATCAAGAGAAAGCAAGTTACCACTTAAGGCAACATTCATTATGGAGAAATGAGAGAGACAGAAGAACGGTATGTGAAATGGTTAGTTTATAATGAATTTGTTATCTTACCATCCCAGGCTGGAAGAGAGCTCGAATCCTGCACTACATTTTTTCCTCATTTTTCTGTCTAAAGCAACACAGTATACCCAGGTCATGTCTGGCAGGTATTTCTCCAACTTGCTTTTCAAGACCTCCAGTGAGGAAAAGTGCACAGCTTTTCCTTCACAGCTTCTTGCGGTGATTCATCATCTCGACTGTTACATGGTTTTTCCTAATGCTTAATCTGACTCATTTATTTACACTGAGAACACGAGTGCCATGGGCAGCAGTAGACAAACTTATTAACATCGCTACAACAGCTTATAATTAGAGTTACCCAAAACTTCCCAGCAAAGGACTGCTACTCAACTGAATTTCAACAATTTGTGCTGAAATTCACTGATCTCAGTCACCTTAGGGCCTGCTCAAAAGATATTTCAGCCAGATATAATCAGTGATTTCTGTGAATGAGTTGAGATGTTGTGGTTTTTGCATGCTAGCAAGAGATCTTCCCTTTGAAAGCTTTAGGTTACACTCCAGCTTTCCATCCCACCACTGAAGGGGCTCAGGAGTCCACTGCTGGCACAGCCACTTCGAGGCAGGGGGTGAAGGAAGGTAAAATCCAGAGCAGCTGAACCTAGCTCAGCAGATCCCAAACAAGCCACCAACAGCTCAAACACCTGCAGGTGGGACAAGAGGCTCATCTTCCACACTGAGCCTTCCCTACTGCTAACACAGAACACCAAGGCAAGGCCCTGAGGGCATATTGAGTTCAGGTGGAGTAAGGTACCAGGGAAGATGTGATCAGAGCTACGTCTTCAAGACCACAGCCTAGGACCCGATGCCATTCACTCCCAGCCCAGTGGCAAATCCCCTAATAATCTCAGCAGAGCACAAACTGGCTCCCAGTACTTGCAATCTGTGCTCCCACCAGTCCTGTGATCCTTCCAGTTCAAAAGATAAGGTACACTGGCAAGGCAGGGCAGCAGAAAAGCATACGCACAGCTTTGAATATTGTCATCTGTCTGCAAATAAATTGAGTACTGCAGTCCTGAGCACTGCCATGCACCCTTCGTGGGTACAGAGTTCAAGAAATGAACAGATCAATCAAGCTGAAGGCATAATACGCTCCAACCTGCAGCTGTGAACCCCATCTCGCAGATGCCTGGCATACCCCATTAAGTCCCCCTCTCTCATTACCCCTTCCCATCACAGGGTACTGAATGGACTGCCCCAGGCACACTGCCTGGAGGGTCAGCCAGCACAGCAGCCTGAGCTTCTCGCAGCTGGAGCAGGGGAAGGGGCAGGGATTGCATCACCATTTTTCAAAGCAACCACCGAGGAGAAAGTTCTCAATTTGCTGTCACTCAGCAAATAAACAAGTAAAACCTTAAATAGGCTAGCAGCAACTTTGGGGATAGATAAGATTCAGGTACAACACGTGGATCTCTTTGTGGTGTAATGAAACAATATAAAGGAAGTAAACAGAGAAAGATAAACAAGATCACTATAGAAACCCAGTACCTGGAGTTCATCATTCATCTTGCCTGCCTGTATAAAATGCTGCACGACAGTTTGCACCTTGAGGGGTTTCTAGCCAAGATACAGCATTTCAAGGGGGCACACAAATGATTTTATTAAACTGGGGCTAACCTCCACATCTTTTCTTCATTTCTGGTTTTACAGTGATGAATAACTTCAGTTCTGTGATCTTTCCTCTGAGTTTCATCCGTGTCTATACCTACAGCTGAATCTAACACGTTATGTATACAGGCCTCTGCATATGTTAAATTTTCCTTGTCTACTTTGCTCCTGCAGGAATGTTGAGTGACAGAAAAGAAACATATGCAGGCTGTGTCCAAGACAAAGGAGGGAGTCCCGTCAGATTGTTTTTCAAACTAAAACTCCCCAAGGTTAAAAAAACAAAACCCTCCAGGCTTTCCTGCCTCTAGTCACACCAGAGAACTTACTCGAGCATGGAAATGTTTGCAGAAGAGGGGCCTATTGCTAAGTTTCCCCCTTTGATTACAAACCGTATGCTGACAGGGGCATCTACGTGCTGTTCTCACATACCCATAGCAGCATATCCTGGGGCACCTGGATGTGTGAGGGCTGAAGTAAGCACAGCTGTGTTTTGGCTCAGCCACATGCCCACTGAGACCATGCAGGACTCGTACCTCTGCCATCTGAAGAGCAGGAACATGGCTCATTAAAAATTTACACCCCCAGAACAACTTCCTACAGACAGTTCCAGGTGCCTGCCCTTGCTGAAAGCCATGCAAATTTTTGCAGACAAGTTTTCTGTATTTTTCAAATTTATAAATGCAAAAATGGGGGAAAGCGGCATTTTGTCACTTCAGAAACTCAAAAGTGATCACACATTTTGTTTTTCCAGTTCAGTAACTGTCCAGGTGAGCAAGCACAGGGGAAGTTGGAAGTAGCTTTTCGGCACTAATCATTCCAGTATCATTTTAAAGCTGGGGAAAAGCCTTTACTGGAATTTATCTTCCTCTTGAAAGCAAACGGACTTAATCCTGTAAGAGGCCTTCTCACATTTTCAACTCTTTTAGCATGTGCTCACCAATTTTAGCGCTGGCATTTTGATAACGGCCAGATATCCAAGCTTGCAATTTCCTAAACTAGCATCTTGTCAGCTCGGAGCTACACACAGAGGAAGCTGCAGAAGCAAAACTGCACGCTGCGCCACGCTATTTTTAAAGCAAGCAGATCAGAACCCACCACTTCTTCGTGGGGGAACTTCTCTGGTTTCAGAAGACACCAGAACCGAACAGAGGGAAATAGCCCCGTGCGTCACTGAAAGAGGTATTTTCCGTGATTTTACAATTCATGTTTGTCATAGTCTGATAACTGTTATGCAGATTATGTAAGCTGATTTTAAAAGGAATGAGAAAATATGCAAAAAAAATTATGCAAAGCAGCCATTTTTCGTAAATAGCTGATCAGTAGGTATGTATTCATACAGAAATACCCTCAGCTAGCAATTCCCCAAACGCACCAACAGATCTGGATGGAAAGCAAAGCGAGAGCTCTCCAAGAAAGGCTGGCATTTCAGAAAGCAAGCTGACATTCCCACAGCCTTGCCTCGCACAGAATGACTAAACCTAAACAAACAGTATCTGCACACCATCAGACAAGAAAAATCCCTGCAAAAGGTACTGCTGTTCGATACACGACGGCTCTCCTAGAACAGCAGCAAGACCAACTTCAGGCTCGTTTTCAACATACTGCCTGAGACAAAGAGGTTCCTGCCAATGATGGAAGGTACTGGGAGGAAAAAGGCAGCTAAAACAAAGTGGATTCATTTCCCTAACTGCCTGTCCCACCCCTTGCAAGCAGCTGAGATTGCTCCACAGCATAACGAGCCCTACAAATGAAACGAGAACAGTTCTACATGCAGTGATCCCAATCCTCTTCTTGGGTAAGAGCTACTCTACAACCCCAAATGAAGACATGCAGGGCTGAGAGGAAGGTCAGGATACGGTTGCCATATATAAATACACACACGTGAGGACTGTGACTAACACCCAGCAACAGCAGTTTGGGCAGCAGCGGACAAGAAAAGCCTCCTTGGACTTCTCTGGCTTTCAACGCAGTTTTCTGGAGCAGCAGCACATGGTGACACCCAACCAAACAGCTCAGTCCAGAACACAGGCTGCCTGACCACGCAAGCAACTTTATTTGCTAACAAAAAGCCAAGTGACGTGGTGACCAGGAGCAGTTTTGCTGCCACGCAGCTTGGAAAATGTCTGAACTGATGAAGACAAAAGGGAAAACTGAAAACGAGAACCAGCGGTAAGCAGCATGCGTTATGGTACAGAGGAGTGGTAGGATGTTCAAACCAGGCCAGTCACACCAGCATGCCAGTCCTTCAAGCTCCCAATAAGCTTCAAATAGAGATTTCAGTCCAGGATTTTTTTTTATTTCCCATCGCAAGGCCACCATTCCAGACTAGTCTTTGGCTGTAGAGCTCCCCAGGTGGCTACTGTGTTTTATGACCCAGTTATCTTCAGTGGTCTGACAAGGCTCTTGGGATGGATTTGGCTGCAAGACACAGCTGGTCCTTCCCCCAGTCAGCCCTCCAAGTTTCAGGGTGATTTTTTGCTGCTTTCTGGCCTGCCAGCACTCTGCTGCTGCCTATGTTATGTAGCAGGTCTAGGCTACGACATGAACTCCCCAGGACAAGAGCCCAGACCACATCTCTCAGGTACAGACTTCACTTCCTTAGCAGGACAGTGACCAGGAAAAGCTGTGACACCAATTACAGTGCAGTCGCACACAAACATTGGGAAAAAAAAACATGCTCTGGGAAAGTCTTGAAAACATCTGCTACTGCAAGTGACTTACTTTGTTTTTTTCCCCATTCAACACATGCAAGTGATTAAATAGACCCCTTTTGGTGCCCAGCTCGCTTCGTGACTTGAAACATTTTCTTTCCCGTTGATGTGGCTTTTTGATTTGGTTTGGATAAAGTGCAAAAAGGAAAGTCATTCACTTAGAATAGCAGAATTTGTTTTGCATGACTCATGCTGAACTCGAGACACCTCCATTTTGGTCCTGCAGCAGGACCAACTCTCTGCTTGCTAGCAGCTGTGACCTAGCAGTGTCTGGGACTGCTGTTTTCTACCCTTCATTCATCATCTCCTCCAAAAGGCCAGTGCTGTCAGCCCATCAGCTTTGCTGCAATAGAAAGGCAAACTAATAGGAGAACACACCAGCGATCTCACCGAGTCCATTCCTGGAGCACATCACGAGAGGACAAACTAACAATCTTCCCAGATGTATTAGGCTTATTGGACAATTCCCACCATTCTGAAGTTGTTTGCGTCTAATAACCAACTCAGCACGGCTCCCTTGGGGGCAAAACAATGCTCCCAACTCCTTTCCTCCTGTCCCCTTTGACACCCAACTCTGGTTGGTGCAGCCATGCAAATAAAATAAGCTCATTGAAGTACAGTGCATCTCTCCTTTTTTCTCATATACGAAGATGCATATACATGTACACATGGAGAAGAGGACACAGATACTAGCATCAGATTAGTGCTTGAAGAAATTTTGTCCCATGGTACCTGGGTATGCATCCTCAGTACCCGTGACTGCCAGCTTTGGTGAGCCAGACCTCCAGCTCGCACCATGTGAAGCAACTCAATGCCCGGCTTCTACACATCTGCGTGTCATTGACACCAGTTGAGGAGTTTTAAGCACCTTATAGAAGCTTATGGACAGACGTGCCAAATCATTTTCAGCTGCAGTTTGGTCTGGCTCTTAAATCGCCCACTGAATTTCTCATTTCAGAGGAATTAGGCTGAATTCAATCATCCGAGGACCTGATCCATCTACACATATTCCAAGAGGCGCCTTATGTTACAGATAAGCAGAACTGACAGCAAAAAACCTGATTTGCTGACTACTGGCATTTATTTTATTACAGGTTTTGTCCATTAAATCCAGGAAACCTCTGGAAAAATAAAATGCATTCAAGTAGAAGCTCTTTCAATGGCACATTAACAAAACTTTACACACCATCTATAGCACTATATAGTGTCTCAGCCTATTAATTTGTAAATGATTTATGCTCTCTTTCTGCAAGGACTGATGGATGGCCTGGATGTGTGACACATGCATGACAAGTGCCCTCAAAATCAGCAGGAATGTGTGCACTGCTCAGCAATTGCAAAGATGCTCAAAGCAGCAGGACTCTGAAACTGGAAAAAAAAATCCCAGGAGAAGCATCTTCACCCATTCAGCCGAAGCCAAAAAAATGCTGCAACCACCAAGACAGTCACCTATTAGGCTGCAACCAGAAATACCTCCTGCTAAGCCTTGAAATGCACTGTTTATATTTATCTTTGGCTGAAATTCATCTTCCCTCCCTTAGCTCACACTGTATTTCAGTTTACACAGAGATGTTTGTCTCTGCTAAGATCACATCACCATAAATTTTGAGACAAGTTATTTACACAAAAAGACTTTCTGGTCTTCTCCTGGTTATGTATGTTTAAAAAGAGCAAAAAGTCTTTGGTGGTCAAATTTAAATATTTCCTAAAAGCTGCTCAGAATCTCAGAGCTGCACATCTGTGAAACTCTCCTCTTCGTGAAAATGATTAAAGGTTTAATGTCTGCATTTCTGCCATCTAATGCAGACCATTAGGACCACTTTAAAGAGACTTGGCTATGTTCTTTTTAGTAATGTCTAATTTCTAAAATCGTATTTAGGACCAGATCAACATTTCCATGAGGAGGACTCATTGTCTGAAATTTGGAACTTGGTCTTTACCTGATGCAAGTAACATTCCTCTTTGGCTGAAACTTAGCACAGGTTCCCAAAGCCAGGAGGTATCTTTTATTCTTTTTGTTTTTGTCCAAAACTGGGAAGAGATGATATTTTGCTTTTGGTTTTGTTTATTTTTTGTTACTACAAGAAGGACATGTTTTTAATGTGACAACTTTCTCATCTACTTTCCTCATAAACCATAGTAGGGCCCATATTCAACAAGCTATTTACATTCTTAATTTCACCACTTATTTCATTAGAACGAATCTGTGTTTCAATGGCTTTCCCACTTCACTGAAAATTAAGAACCTAAGTAATCTGCTGTATCTGGCCCAAATTATCTGTTCTATTATCCCTTCTCGAATCACAGCCAGAAAGTCTCCCAGCTCTCAGTTTCTCCCTGTTATTCCTGATTACCAAAACCAATTCCAAAACAAACCCTAAGCCTGTAAACGCCATGCAAGTCTCTCCGTGGCCAGATATCTACGTTAACAGTGTTTTACCAACTCCACAAATACATTTGCAGATTCTTCTCCTAGGATTTGCCAGCCTAAGACAGAGTTAATGCAAAACATTATCTCATTACTCAGGGCAAAGGAAAGGGGCTTGCTGGCAAGATCCCAAGTCATTACCTGTTTAGTGTCTGTATTGACAGACATCTCTTATAAAGGCCAAGTTGCTCTTTGCAGGGAGTTTTCTTAAGTACTCTGAGAGCAGATCTCCTTGCTGCCATGTGAAGGGGCTTCGAACCAGAAATATAACACAACAGGGTGTGTAAAGAAAAGATGTGACTGGAGGCATAGAAGCAGAAGAGAAGGAGAGTACAGGTGTCAGCCAAAAGTCACGTCTGTGACATGGAAAATTCTGCCGATAGAAGCAGTAAGGGAAGAATTTGGCTACAATTACTGTCCTCTAGGTCATGATTTGTGCTGCTGTCACAGTCTGTTAAGGCCACAGTGGGCAGCTCCTCTTCCAACACTGTCCTGAACAGACAGCAGCGCGAATTTTTCCTGGGCTCTCTGATTTAAGAGGTAAGATGCTTTTTTTTTTACAACGCAATGAATCCTTTACATGGTGCCCTGAAACCACCCTCCATCACCTGGGATCGATAAACAGTATAGATCAGAGGTGCTGCCACTGACTCGCTGTTCAAAGCTCTGGGGAAGACCCAAAGAAAAAAAATTGTCAAGACCAGGCCTAGAATTAGAGCCCCACACTCTAAGGTGCAGGATTCGTGGGATGTCTGCAGGAAGGCTGCCCTGCATCAGGAAAAATCCAGACTTCACAGCGAAGCCAGGTTTGACAGCTCTTCATTGAGATCCTGGGCCATGACTGCTCTGTGCAACAAGCACTCACAGGATAGAACCTCTATTTAAAAAGCCCAGCCACCCATAAGCTTCCTTTTCCAGATGGAAGCTTCCTTTTGTTCCAGAAAAGAAACGACATCCCGTTACACAGTACCATAGCACTAAGGAAGAGCAATCTGCCCAGAATACGTAGCTGGCTGGCCAACACTGCTCTGCATTCCTGCTGGAAATGTCACAAGACAAGAAGGGGAGCATCATAGAAACTCGGAAACTATGCAGTTCCAGATACTGAGGCATTTTCCTTGCACAGAAAGACTAGAATAATTATGAGGCTGTATTTGTCCTTCAGCGTGACTCCCTGTGATTGCCAGGAGACTCCCGCATGCTCACAGAACTGCCAAGCCACAGCACAACAGACTCATGAATCAAACTGTAAAACTCACGAGGCTACCCTAAAACACAAAAAAGATTTTAAAACACAATTCCTCTGTTCTTTTATTTCCTTCCTGTTTTTCAAGTAAGACTCAAAATACTCAAGATGTTGCAGCGTTGGTTGCAATTCTGTGCAGTCTCCCAGTTCCCAGTGTCAGGGCCTACAGAAAAACACCGGTGATCCCAGGTCTAACACGACAGGAGAAGGAAAGCAACAATTTTGCAAGACACCCTTCTGAGACAGGAGCATGAAGTTGGTTCTTGGTCCACTCAAGTCAGCTGGAATCGTACTGTCGACAGTAAGAGAAGCCTCCCTGTCTTGGTGCTCATTTAGAATGCATCTTGATCCCACCAGATAATTTGATCTAGTTGATGTAGCTTGCAAAAAATGGCATTTTCTAAGAACGGTTTAATAAAAGATGTGACTTGATGCCATACTCAGGTCAAGGCACAAACGGTTCACGTTTTCTCCAAGACCAAACACCCAGGGGAGCAAAAGCTCCAGCAGGTGCCACTTCAGCTTTCTCCATGCCTCATCAAAATCAAAAGAGGCAGCCTAAGAAAAAAAATCAATCAAGCTTTACATTGGTATATCCAAGAACATAACATTAACACTGCAGTTGTGTCCCATCTTAAACAGGGGCACTAACTGACCTGCTTTTAAGAATCTCCTTGTGGCAACTTAAGAAGTGTTTTTAGGCTGAGATGCTAGATTTTCTACTGAAGCACATTTCTTTCTGCTATTTCTGCTATGGATCCTGCACTCCCAGGAAAGAAATAGGCAGAGAGCAGGGAACAGTACCTTTTGCATCTGCAGTAACAAGATAGTCCAGAGCTCATCCATCAACATCCAGAAGATACAGCACAACAAAATGCTCAGGAAGATGACAGGACTGTGTAAGGGAAGACACCAGGCACTGTTTTAACTAGCCCAGCAGGAGAGCTCAAAGAGATATGATTCATTTTTGCCCATATCCTTGCTTAAAAGCATTTTCAAGGGCTCATTTCAGAACTATAAACTGCAATCGCAAGCTGTATGTGCACTGATTTGCAACAATTACTGAACTTCTATGAAAGAGGCTGGGCCGGGTGCTTACCACTAAATAGCGTGTGTCAAAACAGCTAGGATGATCTGGGAGGCTGGGGAGCAAGTACCTGTGGTGGAAGGTGTCAGCGAGATTTAGGAGCATAATTACAAAAGCTGGCTGTAGTCTGGGCATGGAATCAGCAATCACCTCCTGCAGATGATGGCTCAGAAAAGCCTGCCAGCCCTGGTCTGAACTGCCCCATAAGACAACCCCGCTGACTGCAGAGATGGGCACAGCTGGTCTGGTGCACATCCTCCCTGCCTTTCTACCACCCCCCAGAGCTGCCATCCAAAAAAATCTGTCAAATAGACAGTTTTCTTTCTTTACCTATGAATAGAGACTTAGTTTGAAATCAAGAATGACAAGTTTGAAACAGCCCCCATGCTTCTCTGAATGTAACTAACAGCCTTACCTAGTTATTTAAGAGTATGTAATATTCCTCAGTTTGAAAAGATGGGGCCATTTCTGATATATCAGGGTCAAAAGCAACTAGCAACTCGGATGTCCAGGTGGAGAGAATACATAAGACCCTAATTTCAAACAGCTCAGCACAATTCGCCAAGCCAGGAACTTCTCTATGACTTCAAGTAACATAACAGATTTAAGGTTACATAACCTGAATTAAGGTTACCTTGAAGTTTGAAAAAGTCTTTACTTGTCCACATCTGTGGATCCTTTCTGACTCAGTGGATTTTCCAGGAGAATATCCTTCACTCAGTGAAAGAAAGACACAGATTTGGAGACCAGATTTCAAAAAAATGTTCCTGATGTAGTTATAATCAAATGGAAACCAAGAAGAAAGGACACTAAAGGCTTCGGTCTGAGGAGAGAAGTCATGACTCTGCATTTACACCTAATGAAATGAAAATAGGAAAGTGGGGAAATAAATCTTGAGACCAATTGTTTGAAACAATGTCCTCAGCTGAAAATAAATAGATTTTGTGAGGTGCCTTAGGATCAATAAACGTTTGACTCAACAAAAGAATAGTCTCAAGAAATGTCTCAATTAAAAACTAGAATGAGAACAGCACAAGAAAGTGACAATGCAACAAAACAGCTAAAGTCCCCTAACACAACTTTTGGCATAAAATGATCCAGAAGTATCTTTCTCTGAAGTATTCATTGCAGTGTTTTGCTCCGAAATTACATGAACTCAATTTATCACACCTTACTAGGGCAGCAGTTTAGCAACATATTCAATTGTGTGCTGAAATATTCCAGCTCAGTGGAACACTGAAGTACCTGAACACACCGCAGGTTAGCAGGATGTAGACTAATGCAGCTTACATAGACCAAACTTTAGCACGTACACTGGGAACACGCTGAGTAGGACTGCTTGCCTCAAGTCAGGATGTAAAATTGTCATCAACACTAGCCTTCAGTACATAAAGGCCTAGAACTTATGTGAGTTCTGGGATATTATTAGGCACATGTAGCCTTGAAACTTTCTCACCTTCAGTCAGTGTTTCTACGACAACCTAAATGCTAAGTATTTTCAGTTTTCATGTCTAGTCTGGGAAAATGGATTTCAACTGGATTTTAAATACAGTTTGAGGCTCTTATTCAGCCTAACGCTGCACTGAAAGGAAAACTGCAACTTTAAGCTAGATTTTCTTTTCTTCCAGTTGATGTGCCCAGATCAGGATGCCTACCTTTCTTCCCAGTGCCTCCTGTTAAGTTTTAAAAACACAAGTATATAACCAAAACCAACTCTAGTAACTTTGCTGCACTAAAACAAAGCTAATAACACCCAGCTAGTACCAAAGTTATCTTGGTGTTGGCCAGATTACAAAAATGGAATGACCTCTGAAAGCAAAGGGGACTTCAGGAAAATTATCAACAATTTCCTTTTTATATAACTTCCCACAGGTGATAAAAGTGAAAGGATCTGGCCTTTTCAACATCAGTGGGAGTCTTCCTCTTTGCCTTGCTGGATCTTACATTCAAGGATGCAAAAGTAAATAGTCAAACCACGCGATACCAGGGGAAAGAAAAAAAGGAATTTTGTTATTGGCTTCAGTGGATGTGAGACCAAACTACAGGTGAACACAACAGGGGATGCAGACTGAGGGGTAAGAATAACGCAGTCCTAATTCCAGAACGTGATGCCCAGCTGTACGTGCCTAACTCCACATCTGCTCACCTGAACTAAACAAGGCTGGTTTTCAGAAGTTAGAGCAGCTGCAGATTTCACTGACTCCAGCAGCTATTGCAGGAGTCAGCACTTCTGAAAGCCAACAGATTTTATACAACTACCTACCATACAGATGAGGACATGTCAGCTCCAAGGCGCCCAACCCTTAACATCCTGTATTACTTTACTCCTGAAAAGCTCAGAGACTGGGGTTATAAGGCAATATATACATTCAACAAATAGTGTTGGAAGTGTACTATTTACTTTGTTGTGAAGGCTTGCCACTTCATTTCCAGCTGAAAGGGATTTGCGATATTGCCTCAAGTCTGTGCTCTTGGAGACACAGAAACAGGAACCATACTGGCTTTCATTAAAAATATATAGGCTTCTAGCTCATGACAAAAACTTGACAATTGAAGTCATAAAAAAATGGACAACAAACTAAGAGTGCTGATTGTTACAACAGCTCAGGTGCTGAGGAAGCCTAGAGAATGCTTTTTCACTCAACCAGCAATTCAGTATTTCCTATTGTGCTAGGACTTGCAGAAGAACTGAAATGCTACAGTTTGAAATCTGAATCGAGGGAAGAAAACTCCTTGCATGCTGAAGCATCATTTACCTGCCTGCTCATCATCTGATTTGGGTTCCATTTTGAAAACATGGTGTTAAAACAGATGAGATGGGAACAAATCTAGTTCCATACAAAATTCAATGGCTTCAGCTCCTGGAAATTCAGAGATTTACGTTAATGCTTACATTTCTGCATACCTCCAGGGGAAGGAAACATGCCGACAAGATTATAATGACACAGAGAAATCAATGTGAAAAGCTATAAGCTGTCCTCACAGCACCAATGTGATCCGTAAGGCTGCCTGCACTAAGTTCAGCCCTCCATCATAACCAAAATATAGATATCTTATCAGACAGCACTGGGAAAACACAGGAGAGAAATAAATCATACCTATATGAGCTGACTTGAAAGCATAAGTCAGGAAACAGCAGCACCTGATTTTTCTTTAAGTGTGATTAAGATTTAGAGCAGAGTGACTTCTACAAACATTTCCAGTACTACATATCTCTATTAAAAGATTCTTTGTCTTGTCAGACAGATGAAAACAATGGGGTGTAATTCTTGTTTACAGCAGCAATTACTTTCAACTGACCTCACAGTGTAAAGAAACAAACGTAATTTTCCAGATTTTAAGATCCTTTGCTGTGCTGCAGCAACAAAAAACAGCCTAAGTGTAAATGAGATGCTTTTTTTCCCCTCTTTTTAAAGAGGGGTGAAATGACTTTAGAATTAAATGTTACAAATAGGGGAAAAAACATAGCTAGTATCTTGATATTCTTTACAAGAGAATTAATCTACAAGCTGTTTCAAATAAACATACCCATTAAAACCTCCATAGATCTAATTGCAAAAGAAACAAGGGAGATGCCACAGTCACGTCTTTCAGGACCTATCTTAAATTTCAACGATCACAAGAGGGCTTCTGGGACAAACAGGAAAAATGAACAGTAACAAAGTCAGGACTAGATGCCATTCACTTAAGAATTTTAAGGGAACTCAGTTGAGATAGCTAGATTACTAGAAAATTAAAAATATGAAGCTTTTAGAAGAGATTTTGCGAGGACTGGAGGAACTACAAGTCTGCATGACTAACATTTGTACCTGGCAACTTTGTGAAGATTACAAAAGGACAGACACCCAGGTAAATGCAACCTTGTTGTAGAGTCAACACAGCTGCTGTAAGGGCCAGTCAGGCCTTCCAAACCTCCTGGATTTCCCCAAATAAGCAAGCAGCTGTGTAGACAGAAGTGATCCATCTAATATGATCTAGATTTCAAAAAGTGTTGTGACAAAGTCCTTCACCTAACACTCTTGAAAGCTAAATCCCTCAAGTGCTTAAACAAAAAACTAATTTTTTCAAAAGATAGAAATTGCTTCACAGGATAGGACTAAGTTGTTAGCAGTGGAAGAAGGTAATCAGTAAAGTTCATTAGGAGCCTATGCTGGGAGCAGCATTGTTTGATATGCTACAAAATGACTCCAAAAAGAGGTCAAGCAACTATGCAAAAAAAAAAATAAGGTAACAACATAAAGATAGTCAAGAGAGTCAATAGAAGCACTGCCCAAAGAACTGGTGAAGTACCCTTGCTGAAGTACTCCCAGTTGCTATACAGTTGTAACTGTTTACGAAAAATTATGCTTTGATAGCAACAGCTCAGAGCCCGACAGTCAAAAGACAAACAATATGAATTACTACAAAAAAGTACAGAAGACAACATTACACCACTGCAGTAAATCCACAGCTAATTCACACATCAAATGCTACATGAAGTTCTGGTCCTCTAACCTTAGACAAGATGAATCAGAGCTGGAATATGCTCATGGAAAGACAGCAGTGATCAAAGGTACCACTCTGTCTAAGGATGGCTCAACAGCCTGATACTCATTAGACTGCAGGCAAAGCAGAGGTCCACAAGAGGATGCCTAGTATTAGTGTGGATAATAATTGCTGTCTTTCCCAAGGCGGGACCTTGAGGCTATCAGGAGAAGCTAACAGCATCCCAGTTCTTCACAAAGTAGTATCATCCTCTGAAAGGACATTGGGTGCAAGAAGCTCACACAGACTTAGGAGGAGACCAAACCAGGAAACTGACTTTTGTTATACAGAGTGCTGGTCTGCAAACTGCTCCCCAGCTTTCCCTACTCAACCAGGGCCTTCAGTTTGTCTTGAAGCTGGGCCGGTGAAGCTGTCCAAGCACTACTGCAACACGGAGACCACACTAATAACATCTCCTGCAGCAAAGCAAAAGGAATCCTATACTAAAGCTTCCGCACAGCCTAGAATTGTTTTATCTTCAATTCAGATCTCTTCTTCACATCTATGAGTACAAAGCCAGATGCACACTGACATGGAAGCTGAAATGTTTCCATATGCTGCACTAGGGATCCAGCTGATGTTCGTTCTGCTGTCACTACCTGTAAAATGAGCAAACAGCACAACGGGAACAGCAGCTGCTGCAGAATTGTTGCTCATCTCTTGATTCATCCCGTTTTGACTACAAGGCAAACACAGCTTTGTCCAGCATATTTGAAGCCACAGTAGAAGCTTGCTATAAATGCTGTTCACATTTCTCCAGCTTCATTGCAGGCTCCTTGCTGGTCTGGAAGCAGAAAGCTCATTAAACACGACTTGTAGGTCTAGCAGTTAACTATCAGGACAATGGGAAAAGTCTGCATTAGCTCAGTCCAGAAGGTGGCTGCACTTAATTGCTTCTTTCATCAAAGATCTGTTCCTTTGTGAAGAATGGTAGAGAATTGCTGATCATTATTACCAATTTGCTGAGACACTTAAAACATCAATCTCCTTATACAGAAAGCATTTGCTGAAATTATCACCATTTACACTGTCTGATGAGCTTTTGCTCCTCTTTGCAATTTGGAAGTAGGCCACCCCATTAACAGATTCCTTGACAGGTTTAAGCAGGAAGGCATTAGTCTGTCCCCGCTAGTACTAACAGTATTGCGGCATAAGTACCAGCGAGCCCGCTGAGAGGCAATCACAGATGTGTCTATAAGCTTCCCGTGCACCAGGGCTTGTGCACAATTAAATTCAGCCACAGAAATTAAAATCAGAACTAGATTGTTTGCTTAATGAATGGCTGAGGTGTTACAAAATAGTTTTAACAACCTGAGGGTAGAAACACAAGAAAAGTGGGTATTTGACCCCAAAATGAGATGGCTCTCTGGTCCCTGCTGATTAGGCTGGAGCTAATGGCCTGAAGATGATGCACTCAGGTCCCGATTTGTGACCTCATTCCAGGTACCCCTGCTTGGAATTACCTTTGAGAGATGCCCGGAGACCAGCAACAGCCCCACACCCCTCACAGCTCATTAAAGTGCCTGAAGTTTAGGGGGAGGACTCTGAGCCTTCATGCCTTTATCCAACCTACCCCAAATTCCCCCCTTCGAGCCTAGCAGCTGGCTGATAGAGACAAACCAGCCACACTCCCAGCTCCTTTTCACAACTGTGTCCTCAAGAGTGAGCATTTCAGCAAGGGAAGAAGAGGCACAGAGTAACTAGCACCAAACAAAGGCAAGATTCTTAACTATGGGCAGGTCAAGAGGTGTTTCTATCATTTATCACCGCACTGAAATGCCTCACAGTCCTAAAAGCATCCTTAACTGTTTCCCATGTTGCACTCAGTGAGGTTAGGGCCATAGGCAGGAACTTTATGATGCAAGAACAAGAAGCAAAAGGCACAAGAGATAATGGTCCAGGTGGGTATTCTCCCAAATCCTGACAAAGCATTCTTCAGCACCCTGGGCCCATTATCATATCGTTCGTGTGGCAAGTAGCTCATTTCAGAGCAGTTTAATTCTACCCAAGACTTACATGTAACATTGGAAATCATTCAGGTAGCTACTACCATCTTCCTCCCACAGACCCTCAGCATGTGAGGCAAAATTCAAAGCCTATTTTGTTATTTTCTGGCCAAACGTATGCTTTCAAAAAACCACGTAAAGGATTGGCACAAGAATTTTTAGATACAAGAACATTTGGGTCTCTTTTCCCCCACTGAAAATGAACTCTAGAGGACTTCGAAAGATGTAGTATGCACAAGTTGCCCAGGAGCAGCTACAGAAGCCAAGCGTTTCCAGAGCCAGAGGGGTATTTTGGAAGGAGAGGAAGGTGGGTGCAGCTTTGGCATGGGGTGCTACTCACCTGCACAGCAACTATGCAGCCTGGCAGGCTGTCAGGCTCACATGTCTTTAATGAAAGAATTGAAGGAGGCTTGAGTATGAAATAAAACAATAAATGATAACGCAATACATTTGCTCAGCTTTGGCTAGCTCAAATATTAGCTACTCAAAAATCAAAGGAGAAGTACAGTAACCAGACCCACCTATGGGCAGACTCGTGGAGTAGGTTTACCATCACTGTAGTACCAAACAACACAAGGTGAAGTTAAGCAACTGCACATTACAGAGTACCTTTTAAAGTGAGCTTCCAGGACAAGACGGGGAAAGCTGTGACTTCACCTGCAGCTCAGATGTTAAACCTGAAGACAAATGACTTCAAGTAATAAGCATGTAACTTTCACCCAGTTTTAAAATAAAGCTACTTTACAACACACACAAAAGACAACTGTCTTGCAGAAGCAGGCGCACAGTTAGTTATGGGCCATACGAAGTTTCTCATCAGCCTGTTCGTTTTCAGCCCCTTTCCTCTTGCTTCTCAACTCTATCCACACAAGCCAGTAAGAGCTCTCCAATTGTTCACACGCCCCAGCTCCTATCTCCAATTACTCTGCAATTCAAAGCACCCTAATGGCTACATAACACAACCCTCCTGGCTACAGTCCCTGCAAAGGTATATCCTAGTCTAGTCTGCATTAGGGAAATGATCTCCACTACACACTTTTATGCCAGCTTCTGCTCAGGACACACCTTTCTCTGCCAGGCTGGAACAAAACTCACTGGACCAGCACTTCACAAGGAACATGGAAAAAAAAAGGAAATGCATCATTTCAAAAGACATAGAAACAAATATGTTAAGTTAAGCAAGGAAACAAGCCTGGATGGGGTGAGACAATCCAGAGCCTTGAGAAGTAAAAACAACTCGTCACACTTCAGCCCCAGCTGCAGGCTTCTGCTCCGGGATTCTCCCTAGGACCACTCCCACCTTGGGCCATCACCATGGCAAGTCACAGAGGTGCAAAGAAAAGCCAACTGCCTGGCACGGCTGGGTCCAGGGATGCTGTGCTGACTAAAGTGAAGCCAATAAGCCTCTGTTATTAGCTATTCTGAATAGCTACCCTAAAAAATGCCTTCTGTAGACCTTCTGTTCTGCTCAAAGGCGGAGGGACCTAAATTTGGATCTGTCTGCTAAGCCTGGCACATCTCTGCAATTAAGCTCACCAGCAGCAACAACAAAAAGCCAAGTGTGGGAGCCAGCAGAAAAACAAAAGTGCGGGCTGTGCAGTTCCAAGGTGGAAGAGAGGTTTGCCTCCTTGCTGGCAAGAAAAACACACTGTTGTTCCAAAAAAAAGAGCAAAAAATCCTAAAACAAGACAGCAAACAAAACAAACCTGACCCCACAAGCTTTAGGCACCCTCCTATTAAGGCTGATTATGCACAAGCTGAAGTTCTCCAAGGACACCACCAGGCTTGGATGGACAAATCCCACCAGTACAGGCAGGCTTGCTGAGAAGGCATTTAAGGTGAGGAAGACACCGTTTAAGGCCTCCAGTCCCACAGGAGGGGAAATTCCCAGATTTGGTGCTTGCTAGGACACATTCTCCTTTCACTGTGGTACTCCAGAAGCGTCTCCAACTCACCACTTTTCCTGCCCACTGCACACAGCAGGCTTGGGCCCCTCCAGCTTTTCCATAACCCCCTTGAAGTGGCTGGGGAAAGGGGTAGAACAAAATATTAACCTCTTCCCAACCGCTGGGGATGCTCATAGCACAGTCCAGCACACAGCCTGCCACGTTCACATCTGCTCCTATTTAACGTGCTCCCTCTCAGCAGGGCTGCACCCCAACCAGCCAGCTCCCAGCCTGGGATGATGCTACCGGCCAGCTCAGCGCTTGCTGAATAGTCAGATTCATCCAAAAACTGTAACAACTTCATGCCTTTGAAGTCAGTGATGTAGCCTCTTGCAAGCCACTAGGAGACGCTCCGGCCAGGTCCAAATTCAGAGGATACATTTTACCAAAGTGTATCATGCAAACTCATCTGGGATTTCCTAATTTCTGGCTGAAGAAGCCTCTTGTACCCACTGATGGGTGAAGATGGCTGTGGCCCTGCAAACAGTAGCAAAGCCCATTCTGAACTGAACTTATTTTCCTAAGGCAACCAGAAAAACAGTTTGATGAATGCCCTTTACTGAGGAAATCACCATTTTCTAGCCAATGTCATTTTTTGTTTTGCAGGCACACGCCTCTGTCATTTCAAGCCAAGACAGCTGGAGTGCCCTGACCATTGTTCATTAAATTACATGTGACTGTTTTCCTGTTACCTTTTTCCAACCCTTCTTGTCTTTTTAAGGTAAAACTGTACATTCCTGAGACAGTGAATACTTGTGGTTTTAAATAAACTAGGTCTGTGTAATATCTAGCACAATGGGGCTTTGATCCCAGATCAGAAGCACTAGGTATTACCATACAAATAAATAATAATACTCAACCCGGATAATAACAGAAGTCTAGATAAGCAAGTCCCAGCAAATAGCTGCAGTGGGCAATTGCTTGGCAGAAAAGCAAGCACAAAAATGAGAAATAAAACCAGAAGGATTAGAGTGAAATTGCAAACTTCCTCTTGAATATTCTATTAGAGCTGACAAAAGATTCAAAACTCTGAACAGAGTCCCTTTGCAAGTCAGATTTCCTAATATCATTTTCTAATAGCTGGTTAAGCCCTCCGACCCAATAAGCCACGACAGAATGCTATCGGATCTCCGCTCACACAGATTCAGACTGTTCTCTAGGGTACGTGGGCTGCCTCGGTGGATAAACCAGAGCATAAGTTACAGAAAGTGACTGAGCACCATGTTCCCTGTCACTTGAATTTTCAGTTGTATTTGTATAAAACCACACAGGACAGCAAAATATTTTTGGAAGTAGGAGGCATTTGACCGCTGCAGGAGAAGTGAGGTTGAAGGCCACAAACGCGCCACCCAGCAAACCTTGCTGTGCAGCAGCAGTTTTGAAATGGGGGCCAGGCTTCCCTCAAGCAGAGGGGAAAATGCTGATTTCTGACAAAGTGTTTCCAAATTCAAGCACTTGCCCCCACACTTAGGCATGAACAGAGTCATTCCTGCATCACTTCCAAGCAGTACAGGCAATTTATAAAATGCTTTAATTACTTCTGAGATATTTGCATAAAATTGGGTGATGCCCAAGCCCCGCTGACTCTGGCAGGGCCTCTGGTTTCAATTCAGTGAGGAGACCTGGGTGGTACAGTCAGGCCTTGGAGCTATGGGCTCCTCCTTAGTCAACATGAAGACAGATAGGGTGAGCTGCCACTTCAGATACTTCAGGCTGAATCATTTTGTAGGTTTAACTGCGCTTGCTAGGCCCAAACCATCTGATCTTGTCTCCTTCTCCTGTAGCAAGAGTTCTGCTACTGATTTTTAGGGGAGCACTCTCCAGGTCTCATTTCACCAAATTTACATTAAAAAGCTAGAGCTACAGGAGAATAACTGAAGCCACAGACTTCAGCAAAACCCTCCAGACATAATCCTGAAGCCCATGAGCAGAAAGGGTCCTTTCCGTGTTCGTTAATGATGGCATCAGCAGAAGTATCAAGCAAAAACTACTCCTTCACTAAAATGCTTCACCTAAAGAGGCTGACCTTAAGCCAAACAACCTCACTCACCTGCCTCCTCACTCTTCCTGAGCAGTTACCAGCTAAGTACCGTACATGAAGTGCTTGCTAACCTGGCAATGCTGTTTCACGGACTCCAGTTCCACCTGGGTTTCAGGCTCTCAGGGTGCAGACACTCTGCCTTTTGCAGTAGCCTAGAAGACATTTAGCACAGCGAACCAGGCCCCACACGGCAAAGCACTGTGGCACCCCTACTCTGCAGTGGCAATTTCAGGCTATTCAACACGGAGAAAACCCTGGCAGAAAAAAATAACCTGGTGAGAACAGCATGTAGAAGTACACAAGGAGAACGAGGGGGGATTTTTATTTTTTAATTCTCCCCAAACAAACAGATGACAGGGAAATTACAACAGTTATGCTGCCACTTTGATTAATTAACTGAGCAGTCGCTGTGCTCAGCCTCTGTGCAGTGCAAGGGAGCCCAGGCTTTGCTCCTCTTCTGCAGCCAGGCTCTAATGAGGAATGCTTTCCAGTTCCTCCCATCACCCCTCCAAAGCCTTCATTTTCTCTCCTTGCACTTGAACATCAAGGGTACACCTTCGTGTGACACTGATCTGCATGCAGCGCGATGTCTATCATTAGGGCCTTTACTCACAGCTGCTACCAAAGGAAAATCAAACATGGTTCCTCCCAATTAATTCTGCTGCTGAATTGGCTGGAGGAGTCAATAACGAGCACAACAACTCTTCCCCAGCACTACATAATAGATCAAGACAAATGCCAGGGCTCAACTATGTGATTTATTCACATCAGCAAACACTTGTTCACATAAAAGGGCTCCTGATTTCAGTAAAATCACTTCTGCAAATACGTGCACTTCAGTGTGAGTGAACATTGCAACAGGAAGGCTAAAAAACAAGAGATGAGGGCACAAAATTTAAATCACTAAGCCCATACTTGCAGTACCTCGCATTTCACCTCAGAGTTTTTTCTCCTTTCTTGCCTCATGATGTAGCTTTTAGCCTTACTCTTAAAAAGAAATTGCCAACGCCAGCTCTGAGGAAGATACAGTGACCTGACTGCTACCTTTAGAAACGCAAAGAAATTCAGATTTAATTCTGCCAGCCACTGCTCTACTGAGAAAAGGAAATATCAAACCTGATCAGACTTCTTACAGAGCTGCACAATAAGACATGGTAGGCTGTGAGCTAGCAGGCTAAGCTTCAATAAAGTGAAGAGTTGCAAAAAAAAATCACAAGTATTTTGGTCTGAAACCATATGGACAGCTTGGAATTAATATGCTGGCTGGCACCTATCAACTACGATCAAAGGTGTATTTTAAAACTCACCATAGCAACACCAGGATCCAACCACTCACTGCCTATTTCTGAGATGAACAGAGGGGGGAAAGAAATAGAGAAGCTATATCACTATTAAGTGCATTTTAACATTTCTGCTCCTCAAAGCATGCCTCAGTTAACAGAGCTGGTGCAGATATGACAGAGGGGTGTGAGGAAGAGCGCTGTTCACCCAGAAGTTTGCCAGCTGTATCTGTATTTTGGATCTACCTTGAGTTAGCTTAGCCCCAAAGCTGCAGAGATGCTCTGATGCCAGTGCCCGGATGGGTCGCAGCGCAGCCTCTGCTCAGCACCACTTGTCTCACCCTGGGGAGGCTTAATGCTGGTGCTGTCAAAAACACAAAAGGGGAGAGGAGCCTTTGTTCCGCAGCAGTTACAGTGTGGAGATAACATGTATGGAGAGGTCCAGAAAAAAAAACAGAACTGCAGACACATAACAAAGGAGCTTCCTTTTATAATGCAGATCGAGGAAAAGGAGATTTGCTTTCCATCAAGTCCGAGAGATAGCAAACAAAGGATGGTGAACTCAAAGCTAAGAGAGCCCCATCCCACATACAGCTAGGAGTTGTTTATAAGTATGCTGACAAAAGTCAGACATATTTTCCAGATTTTAATTCTCAAGAGTAAGCCAGGATCTCCAGGAGTCCTGCTGCCAATTCAGGCACCCAAATACATGGAAGTATTTATTACTGAGCAAGTCTGCCTGGAACACAGACTGTGCTCATATCCAGAAGTGGGCACTAAAGGTGGGAAAAACCAACACCACCTCCAGCCTTCAGCTACAAAGATATCACTTCCTAGGGCCCATTTTTACTTGGCATAATCAAGTTTGGGGTCTGTGTTTAAACTGGTTTCTGACAGCGTTTGACTGAGCAGCAACAGCCAGACAGTAGAAGATGAAGATTGTTTCTTAATTCAGTTTGTGCCTCACAGAGGACAGGGCATGCAGCCAGATGGAGCAGAGCCTGCAGTACATTTTCCTGGGAGTTGTGCAAGGATGAGTCGACAAGCAACAACTTAGACTACACCAGCCTGGTCCAGCCCAGCAGGAGCAACTTTCTACTTGCCAATTGCCAAAATAATAAACTATTTCAAACAAAACCCTGCAGATTAAAGGAAAAAAAGGATTGCAGCGTTTCCTCACAGCAACCAATTACTTGCAATACTGTTTGCATGGCACACAGAGTGCTGAAGAGGGGGCTCCAGCACCACCCCTCAGGAGCTTTCTTAATTTTAATGCTCTTGCAGCTTCTGCTGCAGGATGTTGTGAGGTTATCAGTCAGTGCTCCTGGTTGTCCTAGTGACATTTGCACCAGGTTTGCCCAACATTAGGAAAACATGGAAAGCTCAAGCTGTTAGTAAAACATAACCTTTTCAGCTGAAGGCTGAGAGCTGCTTCTGATCCACACGACATTTTACACCAGTAAGAACTTTATGAGCAGAGGATTTGGGAACTGAGGTCAGCTGGAATGGTCCCACTAACACCTCTACAACCCTTATCCCACAGGTCTGGTGATATATGGGGTGCTCGTGGAGGTCTGAAGGCCTGACAGTGCATCTTCTTGGCAGACAGGGCAGTAACCTCCCAGGGGATGGAGAGAAGCTCCTGCAGAGGGTGTTCTTGCAAAAGAAAGCTCTGGAAGTAGATGAGATGCTGCTGAGCTCCTGCCCTCTTTCAGAGGCCGTTAAAGGTTTTAGGAGTGTTGCACAGAGCTGACGCAAGTTCTGGCATGGTTAGATGTTTAAAGCTTCCTGGCTTAGAAAGGTATGAGCAAATGGTTCACATGGCAAACAACTCCCCATCCAAGGCCAAGCCGAAAACACGCTGTAATGTTAAGGCACGAGTACTGACAGGGACGCACGGCAACTGCACAGCAGCTGCCCGGCCTCTTCCACCCACACCCAAGTCTAACACTGGTTACCATTTTCCCTTTTGGGCTGGTAGGGAATTTTTGCCCTCCTACAGAAAGGAACACGGGCGCAGATTTCTGGCCTTCAAGCTGAATGATGCAGGACTTTTCAAGTGCCCCACTGCTGGAGGAGGGACATCAGGACTGGGCTCCAAAATGGGAATTCTTAGGGGCATGGACTGCAACAAACTGGGCTTTTACACAGCCTAGGAAGATGAGGGTTTAATTGCACTGGCATGGCCTCTGACACTGTGTTAAGATGCATAAGAAATAATCAGAATAGCTCAATCTGAGTTCAATTTGACCATGCTAATGTGACTCACAGCGACTTCAAGCTTTACACACAACACAGCCAATCTTCTACAGACTATATTAGCATAGTGGTAGAGGTGCAGGAGAAAAATCCTCTTTTCTTCCCCTAAAGTTATCCTCAGACATGAAGCTTTTACTGAATATCTTCCCAGAAATACTCTTCCCTTTACGTGTCTCATCCTGGAAACAAGAGCTACTGGGTTTCCTTTGACTTACTGGAAAGGGATGCTGGCATTTGAAATGGGGGCTCACATGATATTTCTGAGAAGAAAATTGCCAATGTTGCCAGCTTGCTCAGAAAAAGCCACTCCTATGCACCCTTCAGTGCTGGACAGCCAGCCTCTAACAACCACACAGCCACTTCTCTCTGCCACTCCCTTGGAGAGCTGCACAGCGCTCACGCCCTGCCTCCTGGTAAAGGGGAAACCAGCATTTACGTTCATACAAAACAAAAAACAAAAACCAGGAGTGGAGGTGGTTAGGTACACACACTTCCTTCCACAGAAGGAACTTGTGCACATTGAGCTAACTCAGGGGAGTTGAAGACAGGTGAGACGGAACAAGAACTAGAAAAACAAACTTTTATCTACCCACCCTTTCTTACCTAAGATGAATCAACACAGGAAAGACTCCAAGTCTAAAAGGAAAAAGCTTATTTAGAGATTAAGTTTATAAATGAAAGTCTGCTCTTTGTGTACTTTGCTGCCAAGACAATTTTCAGTATTCTACATTTCCCCTGCGATCTTTGTGGGTAATAACTACACTGAAAAAGCACTGGAGCACTGTCTGCCATAAGTTCAGCTGTTAGCTACAAGAGAACACAAATATTGAACTCCAGTTTGGGGAAGGTAAAAAGCCCTCTAGTTTGTCCTGGAGCACAGAAGACCCACAAGAACAAAACTAAGCTCTGACGTTTGCAGGTCAGCAATGACCTCTGTGATCACATAACAAGTGTCCCACTCTGCTGGGGCCAAACTTGGAAGCAAAGTGACAGCCCACAGCACTTCAGCCCTAGAAATCTTACACCCCACTTGTGAAAGGTCCTCAGACAGCCTGTCTCCTCCAGGCTCCCACACAGCACGCAGGCCAAAGACTTTAACACCAGGCTGATTTCTCCAAGGCTGCTGATGGGCTGATCTCTTTCGTAAACACAAAGATCCACACTTGTGAACTGTAATTACTGAGATTGCAGATGAATCCAGATTGGGGAATCAAGTTCCAGGACAGGTTTCACTCTGGACTATCTCTTCTGATTTTCATAAGCAGTTGGACCTTAATTTAGTTTCAGCTGAAGGCAATCCAGTTAGCATACTCAGGGGCTACTCCACGGCATGAAAATAAAGCACAGGCAGCAGAGATCACTCAAGAAGCGGAGACTACCTGCAAAGCACAGTCTTTATCTGAACCACAACGCTTCTGGAGACACCCTGAATCCCCTCCCACTGCAGACGCACAGCCCGCAACCTCAAAATCAGATGACACCTAAGGTATGTGCTACACTCACGTACGTGCTATCATTCCAGTTGGGCAAGCACGCGTGTAAAAGCAGGGAGTTGGTTTTTCTTTTCCTTTCTGAGACCATTTCCATAATGCACACATCAGTCACACCTTGCAGCCCATCAAATTGACATTCAGAAAGTCACCAGAACCGGGACCTTGAGGCAGGGGAAGTCAGAGCTCCCTGCTGCTGACACCGCACACAATTTCTGCACAGGATCTATACACATTGGATCATGCAGGTAAGATCAGGGGAGAGCACCCACTCTCCCAATCCAGTCACTGAAAACGCAAACACGACAGCCAGAGCTGCAACAAAAGCCGCTATAAAGGGGTATGTAGGTTTGGGGCTTCAGATGCAACTGCTCTGCAGGGGCTCTCCCACTCCCTGCACACACAGCACTGCAGCAGGCAGAGAGGGGAGAGCATCCTAACCCCGTACCGGGAGGTCCGTAAGCTGCCTCTTGGTTGCCTGCCTCGACCACAACTACTCAACTGCACCTGCACACCTTCAGCTGTCAAGCAGCAAGGAAAGAGCCCTTCTCCCTTACTGAGCTGCTCAGAGTGAACCGCTCAGACTCTTCCCATTATGCTGTAAGACACAAAGCAAGTAAAAAATTTAAAAATTCCGCATTTCGTGGAACAAGAGGACAAAAGCCTATTTTGGGAGACAAAGGCCTGACATTTCCAAGTGATGGATTTGTGGTCTTTGCGAGGAGTCAGCCTTGCAGTTTGCAGCCCACACTACAGCACTCTGAAGCTATTCACACCGATTTGCCAATGCTGGTATTTGTGTTTGCGTGCTTGGCACTTCTGGGCTATTCCAGGACTTCCCCCAGTGCTGCCGGTACACATTCTTCGCCATGCCAAGAAAGGGGTGACCCACTGCCTCGGGCATGGGGAAACATGGATAATTGCTTTTGAGAAACAGCCATGTTTCTGGCTCATGGGGCCACAGCTCGACCCTGCTCTCCCATCCAGCAGACCACAACAGCTACACGAGCTCAATGCAGCTGCATGCTGCCTGGTATTTGTAAGGAATTTGACATTTAGATTCTGAGTTTTTGTAAAGAGTAAAGCCCAATCTGTTCAAAGACTTGCTTTATCCCACTGGCACTACCCTCTTGCCCAGTTGGCTTCGGTGCACACCACCCAGCACGGCCATGCACTCCTGTTTAGCAGCAGCAAATGGAACCCCAAGACCCTGTCCCTAAAACCCCCAGGCTCATCCCCTCCTAGGGATGCTGTCTCAGCCTCCTCAAAGCAACGACAGCTCTTCTGATCATAAATAGTTAAAAACACCCAAACACCACATCAAAAAACTGACTACTATACTAACTTCCAAAACATAACATTAATAGGCTTCCCCCCCCCCCCCCCGAATTTAGCCTGCTTTTATGCAATTAGAGGGTGTCTGTTCTCACAGCTCTCCAGTGCTGGCAGATCCCTGTACAAGTGAGATGTGCTGGAAAGCCTGGCTTCAATTACATGCAAGCAGTGGGGTATTTCCACTTCAAAAACCCTACTGTTTGACAACAGCATTTTGCCCCTTACTGAACAAAGCCCTTCAGGTTTTCCAAGGCATTTTGTACACACTAATTAAGCTTATAGTGCCTCGGTGACAGAAGGGGATATCATCCCCAATGTGCAGAAAGAAGCCCGAAACAGAGACGAATGAAAATTACTTACAGATAGGGTAGAACAGAATCAAGCGGTGACTTTCCCTGGATGGATCAGCAGTAAGGAAAGAAGCTGCTGGGAGGCAGTTCCCCCAAGAAATTGACTGTGAAGGGCTAATTCAGCCAGCTGGGCTGGAGAGCACAGGGAGGAGCAGAGGAGAGAGGAGGTCGGCAGCCAGAGCACCCACGCTGCTGAGGGCTGGTGACAGCACCCGCTAGTTGGGCTGCCAGAGTGCTGCAAGCCCACTTGGCCAAAAGCTGTGGGTCCCAATGCTTCTTACCACACTGCGCCGGGCTCCAGCTACCCTTCGTATTTGAAGGGCCAACCTATCCAAGCTGTTCTTTGCAATAAACAAGCTGTTAATGCTCAGAGATAGCTATCTTTAAGGTTATCAATTCCCTTCTACATGCACGCTTTCCAGGAGAAGCAAGTACAAACTGTATGATGGCATTTCAATACTGAGGTCTCCTTTCATCAAGAACATAGATGGAAGCAGATAATGAAGTCAGTAACATCCACATCAGGACCTTCCACTTTCATCTGTACAGGGAAGTGACCACCATCTCTGCCTGCAAACACTGCCATTTATACATAATGATGGCATTAACAAAAAAGGCTAGATACAGAAAGTATTATTGTCTCCTTCAGATATTAAAATGCTACATACTAAAATGGGGGTGATTACACAGTAGCAAGGCAAATGAAATGAGATAGAGGCATCTCCTGGGTTAGCACCACAGGCCATGTGTCCCACAGCCTGCAACCTATCACAGATTTATAGCATTATTTTTCAGAGACTAAAATGAAGTGTCAGTTTCTGGAGAGCCTATATAATGTACGTGCCAATAACTGGGGGAGGGGAGGGAAATATAACCTAAATATGAAGTGAACTGAAAGTGATTTCACAGACAGCAAACAAAATGACTATGAGATGGTGTCTGGTTAGACAGACAGAAGGCAGAGAGAGAGGAAAATGACCTTGTGCAGCACAGAAGAGTGATTCATATGTATGAACCAGATACCCCAAATTACCAGCTACTAGGAAAAGAACTTTATTGCAAATGCAGCTCAACCTCCAACTTTGCAAGTGCTGACTCAATCCTATCTGTAAAATGAGAAAACATGGACAAAATAAAGTCAGTCACCTTTCTGAACTTGACCATTTCCCACCTGATAAAAACATAGCAGCATATAGAGCCAGAGCCCCAGGAGGTATAAATCAATACAGCTCTGCTGTCACCACGGATTGCAGAAGGTAACAAATTTCTGCAGGAGTTCCTCTTACAAAGCTAGACATATATGCACATGTTGCTTGATCTCCTCCAGCAACACGTATGCCATGCATGCACATGGGCATAAACACAAGCAGGTTTCAGAAGCCCACCCCTGCCCTGCTGAGTGCTTCCAATTATGGGGTCTGAGCTCTGCCCTGGTCCTGTTCTGGGCACCAAGGGGAGAAGACTGCATGGATGACAGAGATGGAAAAAGCTCTTCTTCAAGTTACTTAATGAAGATGTTTTCTTCTAGGGAGCTTTAACCCGCAAGACTGACTTTCACTTTCCAAACAGCTCCAGTTCCTGACCTTGGCAGAGCACCACAGAGGACTTGCTTCCACTCCCATGGATTAACTGTCACCGAGCAACCCACCCAGGCTAACTGGCACAGCCACTCCTTTGCTTCAAAGCTGGCACTTGCTCACCTATTTTTCCTTCCTCCAGTGAGTACATAACATACAATCGTGTGCACACAATGTATAATAGTGACTTAATTACCACCCTACCAATTGGGCAGGGCGCTATCCTGAATAACGACTGCCAGTCCCATCGGGTGATGGAAGCACGGCACGGTGCCGCACATCAGCGAGCCATAGGCAGGGTGCCCCCCGTACCTGATGCAGTTAAGCTCACTGCCACACACTCTGACCACCTCCTGGGAACAGAGATGGAGCAGCCCAGAACCACTTGTAAGCTGGATATGAGGTAAGTGCACTGCTCCTAGCCACCTCCTATGGACAAATCCACGTTCACATCCTTATCTGTATGCATCTACACAGTTTACATTGGTTAGGTCCAATAAGTTGTTCTCCTACTGAGCAAATAGCTTCCTCTGGCACTAAAGCTACCATTCATAAACTTGAAAGGTTTCAGTAGTGTTTAAAAAAAAAGTTGGTCGTGTTTTAACTAGGGCTGCTATGATTTGCTGTTTCATAATCAGTCTCAGCATTTTTTTCCTTTTAAACACCAGGGGATTGCTTTGAAAAATCTTTGTTTGTAAAACAGGAAAAAAAAACAATCTTCCCTGGTTGCAGAGAACAGCTTGAAAATGTGTGCTGAATGCAAGCTAGCATTTTGAAAATGTAATAGCAAAGGGCTCCTTAACCCCCTCATTCCTAAAGTTGGTTTTCAAACTGAGCTTCACAATTTCTCTTAAAACTTTGGGATCTCAGACTGGCAATATTGTTATGGATATTTAATATTATTCATAACAAATGGATGGATGAGCAACGTATTTCTTGAAAAGCATTGTCCCCAATGTTTTGACTACATTTGCATACTAAAGCTTTAGTTTTGAACATCTAATTGTATGTAATCTGTCTCTGCAGTCTTGAACTGGTTTCTGTTCAAGCTGTAAAAAAAAAAAAAACTGGAATAAGGGGCAGAAGCTCTGAAATGGTGCAGTTTTGCCATTCTCCCACCATCAACTTTTAAAGGGCCGTATTTCAGTGCTACACCAAACTACACAAACCCAGGCTTTCCCTGTCCCTCCTCTCACCTTGCATCCAGTGACCATGTGGCTTTTGGGGATGTCCCTCAGTTTATCAGAGGGAAGGGAGGCAGGGAAGTCAAACAATCTCCTGGGAGAACTAGGGACCCAGTGCCCACTGCCTTTCAAGGGTTTTTACGTGGCTCTGGAAGCTTCCCTTGGTTAACTCCCAGCCCCTGTCAGTTAAAAACAAAGTAGATGATGGAAAGTTAAACGCTGCTATTGTAAAGCACCTTCTTAATTTTTAGCACACCTCTGAAGCTAAGTAGCAGCAATTAACAGGCCAGCCTTCATAATTACAGCACAGGAGCCTGTCTCCATGCTGGCCGTTAGCTGCTCTCCATCCAGCTCTGCTACTGTCTTTCACCATCTCTGAACCCTGTCTGAGCAGCATCTTGGCCCCACCAAGGCTAAGGACTTGGGACACTACTGTAGGCTTCACAGGAGCCCAGCATGTCAAATATCTTGGTTTGGATGAATCGAGGCAGCTGGAAAGGGAATGGAAGCAGCTAGGGGAAACTTTAGTCACCATCCAATGTAATCTTCCTTGGCATGAACCAAAGATAAAGTGGCAACACAGCCCGATCGGGGCCCATAACCATTTACGTCCTGACTTGATTGCTTTACAGCCATTTCTTTTCCTGCATCTGCTCTTCAAGGCTCTGCTAGGCCACTTGGTGGTGAATTTTATACAGTGAGTGGGCAATTTCCACTGCAGTGTATTACGAACCTCTCACAAACACTCCTTCCTGCTTTGGGGAAGAATGCTCATCCATCAAACACCTCGGTGCCATCCTGGCTTGCCATGCACTGCAATTATTTGCTTTGGCGCAGCAGATCTCCAGGCAGCAGGCAGGCATGCTCTTATTTTCCCCAGCGACAGCATCAAACAAAGAAAGCATATAAATTATAGCAGTCTTGGGACTATGTTCATTTATCCTGCAAAGAATGAGATGTTTATGTCTCATACTTTTTTAAAAATGATGTTGTATTGCTGCTCCCATCTTTTCTTGCCTTGAGAAGGGACAGCACTGAAAACTTATCCAGCCTGGGCTTCTCAGAGTGAAAAGAAGCAGCTTCACCAAAGAAAACTTCATTTCCCACTCCCTAGTGCTCCCTGGCCTGCAGGAGTCACCCTGGTTATCATCAGTGCTGTATTTCCATGTGTGCATGGCCAGATGCAAGCTCCTTGTTCCTCTGCCTGGTGCAGACCCTGCAGCCATGAGCTGCCTCCACCCTGGCCATGGGAAGATGAAGATGTAGACAAAATACTGTGCAACTCTAACCATAATATGCTCCACCACCTCAAATACAACAGAGGAAGACAGCGTAAGGTGCCTGAGCTCTGTATGCCCTTGGGGATACAGGGAGAGGTTCTCCACCGTCAGTTTTACACACTTCTTCCATCATTTTACTCTCTTAACACAGCTGCTCTCTTGGACACTGGAAAGTTGAGAAACTCCTAAAAGGGCAAGGCCATCTCCAAGCCTTGTCCTAGCATGGATGCAGTTACTATCAAAAGACAGCAAACATTTAAAAGGACGGTAAAGGAGAAGAAACATGCAAGTTGCATAAGAAAAACAAACTAATTTCTGCAAAAAGTATTACAGATGTGTTGGCAGCACCACTGCCAACATTTCAGCGTTCTCTGGGATTTTGCAGATCACCCTTGACTGGAAAACTACCAGGAATAACACAGTGCAGCTCTCCAAGCAACCCCTGAGGTGGCCAAAATGATCAGCCCAGGAGATTCTGCATGAGTTTCTTCCCTGTGCAGTTTAAAGTTTTCCCAAAGCACCTATTTTAATCCAGAAAAACACCACCACAGAGGAAGAGGGCAGCTCCACAAAGCTTGGGGAACAATGTACCCATCACAAAGCAATACAGTTGCTCCAATACAGTTCTGAGAGCAAATTTCTCTTATAGTGAAAGTTCTCTTACAAATCCTGATTTCAGGCCACCGAGCCAGCTTCCGCTTGCAAACAGAGCAGGTCCCAATGTCCTCCAGCTCCTCTGCATCACGCTGTCAGCCTGTGAAACGTAGATGGCTCACAGAAAACAGGACCACAGCGAGAGCCCAAAGGCGTGCAAAGATAGTGACTTCACATATTCAAGCAATGAGTACAATCATGGGCCTGATTTCATTCCTGTTCCCACGTATTTGCATTTTTCCTGTGATTTCAGTGGGATTTGGATTGATACATACCCATTTTGAGAAGGAAATACTGAAAACGCTATCACCAGACCCATTTTGAGATAAGGAAATATTGAAAAACACCATCACCTTCTTTGGGAGGTATTTAGACTGCCTCTCCTGGCAAGGACTGGGCCAAGCTAAGGAAAGTAATGTACTCCTACCTGAGTGGGGCGCCTGGGAAAAATAAAGCTGAGGAAAATAAAGCAAAGGCCCCAGACTGTTGCAAGGCTAATAGACAAAACCTTGATTGAATGGTGACTGCAAATTTTATCCTGAATTTTATTAGTAGTAATAAGGGCAGCTGCTGAAGCACTCTTTATGTTTCCTTAGCATCTTATCCAGCAGTCCCTGGAATGCATCAATGTCAATTGATATTTTTCCCTGGGACAGACATCTATGCTGGCAGTTTCAAGCTTTGGCACAACAACATATCATCTCACATAAAGGAAAAAAACAACAAGAGAAGCTAAAAACAACTGAATGAAAACAAGAGTGTTTCGAGTGCCGTGGATTACCCTCCCTTCCTTTTCTGCGACCCTGATTTTCTTTCCTGTGACCACTGAGATAGCCTCTGATATTTGCATAACATTTTCCCCCAAACAGAAGTGGGAGATATTTTCTTGAATTATATTTATGAAAAATGCAGGCATATATATATATATATGTATATGTATTTTAACAATCCAAAGTTCCAAGGTCTATGAAGATCTAGTGAAAATATTAGAAGGCCAAACAGACTGTGAATAAGACCAGAGTGGCAGCCCGAGATGTACTTCCCCTCCACACTTTCTAGAAGCTGCTCACTGAGTCCAGCCTTAAGCTGGGGCGGAGACAGGCCACAGAAACTCCCAGAATGAGCTAACACCAGTATCTGGTTAAGGAGAAACGTGACAGCCATCAGCCAGACTGGGAAGTTGGGAAGTTACCACAATCTTGTGCACGCAGGCATTACACGATGCATCTGCCCCACAGCACCCTGCCCACTGGCTCCCTTTCTGCTGAGCTCCAACCATCCTGAAATTAGGACCATTTCTGCAGCCTCATTCAAAGGTTCCACCTTTATAGCTCAGCCTAAAGACAGTGCTTGCTAAACAAAGTTTAGCAGTGGAAGTGACTGTATTCGATGCAAGAAACATTTCAGAAAGCAGGAGGACCAGCACACAAGCCTGAAGAGCAATCCTGGATGCTTTCATAGGGGAAACCATCTGCATCCTTAAAGAAGAAAGGGTCTTATAGAAGCAATGACCTTGAAATGTAAGTCATCCTTAGAAAAAGGATACTTTCAAGGTTAAGTTCAAGATTTTTGTGCTTTATGTGCTAAATGTAAACCCTCAGGGGTTTTCTAATAGGTCTGTTTAGGCACCCTGCACAAATTTGCTGGGTGAAGAGCAACACGTTTGACAAAAAGCCCATACAGTAACGGTGTGTTATTCTTCACAAGAACAACAAGCTTTCTAAATACTTGTATATAAAAGGCTAGGAAAGCAGCAGTGACAGTGCCTCCCCACGTCTCTTGGGATGGCAGGAAGCTGGGAACGCTCCTTCAGCCCCCGCACAGCCAGCAGCTCGCCCCAGCGCAGCATTTCTAATACAGCAGCTGCTGCCAGGACCAACATCTGCAGCGTCTCGGCACATATGATGCTCTTTAAAGAAATAAAACCCACTGGGTTGCTCAAGAATGCTTTGGCTGAAGTAATTAAAATGGCAAAACAGTACTTTTTGGGGGAAGGAATTCATTTTAAGCAGCTCTGGCTCATTTCCAACAGCAATTAATAGCAAATTGAATTCTTGTGCAGCTAAATAACGCAGCTTCTGCCCACTAAACTTTCAGGTAGCAACATTATAAAAGGCTAAAAAATGGACTCACTTAACCAGAGACCATGCATGCTGTTTCCCCCAGTACAGTCCATTCTACTCTCCCTTTTTTGAAAAGTATTTGCATTTAAGTTCCTTTCGAGGGTGGTTTGGCAGCAACAACTACAGCATACAATTCCGTTGTCCACTCTAGCGATTTAATTGTTGTAATTCAGCTTTCTAGGCATGTGTTCTTAGATATCCAAGAAGGGGCAGCAGCAAATGCTGCCTAACAAAAAAAGCAAGCCAGCGCTTGCAAAGATCCTTTTGTATGCTCCCTTGAAGAAAAATGCACCAGCTGCCCCACGTCTTTGTGCAAAACAGAACTCCTTAAATTCATGGCACTGGGACTGGTAGCCCTGCATGGAGCTGGCACCTTCCTCTCTGAGCCCACATGCACCCACCTGAGCCCCCAGTGGCTGCAAGTGGGCTGCCAATGCTTGCCCACTGCTCTGCTTGGGGTTAGGGCACAGCTGTCTTCAGCAGGACGATCTCTGCATTGGTCAGGGCTGTTCAAGAGTACAAGAAAAACAGTGGTGGTTGCAAACTGGGGTAGTTCAAATGGAAAAAATCAACAGGGAAATCTGGAAGCAAAGAAAAAAGGACGCAACGTGGTATTTTACTGAGTTACTGTAGTTCAGACATAGCAGAGGCTTAATAGGTAACGTGGAAAGCCATTGATAAAATTAAGAATATTTAAGACCTTGTGAACCAGAGGGCAGAAGAATGATTCCAACAGTGTTCAACTTAATCTCATTTTTCAAGCACCAACTTCTTATTTCTTTTCACTGTTGCATACAGTACTCGAAACTTCTTTGCATTTTCCCTATACCCTTCTTTGTATACCAGTAGCACACAAAGGATACTTGGGATGCTCTAACTTATTTCCATACAGTTGTACCAGCTGGTAAGTCACCTTTTACACAGCTGCAGATGGCTACAATTTCATTGCAAGTAAGCACACTCCCTTTAATAAGAGCAATCAAATGCCAGGATTTGTAGGAAGTAACTTTTTCCCTTGACCTTTTTAGTACTGGCCAAATGTCAGCAGATTATTAAAGGGCAGGGAGCACAATCTATGATAAATAATCTCGTGTTGCTGCACACCAGACCAAAACGCCCCCTCCTCTCTGTCCAGACACATACTTTAGTTTTCCAAAACAGCTCTGATTTATGAATTACAGATAACCAACAGAACCTGAGTGCCAAATACAATACTGTGGGTGAGCAGGGCTTGCTCAATTCCTGGAAGCCTACACAAGGATGGGAAAAGGAACAAAGGAGTACCAGCAAGAACATAGCCTTACTTCTGTAACTGGCAGTTGCAAAATCATGGCTGGCATAACACATGCAATCTTTACCTGAAATACACCATCACAGAAAATTGGAAAAGGCACAAAAAACCCACAAGGCTGTCTCCAGGTCTTAAATCAACTGCAATGAGAGATTTAAGGTGTTCAACCTACTTAACTAATCAAAGGCACTTAAAGCATCACCTGATCATAGACTGCAATTACTTACAGGGGGATGTCAGAAAGCTAGAAAAATGGAGCTAGAAAAAAAGCCAGATTAGAGAGAAAGTACACATCTTTTATTGTAAAGATAATTACCCTTTGAGTATTTTACTGAAGAGCACAAAAGAATCACCACCAGAAACTAAAATGCACTGCATGCTTAAGATGCGTGCTGCAATTCAGCCATTAGTTACTGAACTTCAAGTAAGAATCCTGGGCTAAAACACCACAGCTTGCAAATAAAGTCAAATGAGATGGAGAGAACTGACAGCTCTGGCTTTAAAATCCAGGATGCAAACAAAAAAGGCTGAAGGGTCTAAAAAGCAAGCGCCGGTCTTCCCACCCAAGCCTTCTTGGGCTTGCCCAGCACCGCAGCCCACTGCACCGCAAGCAAATGGCGGGGCAGCCTGTGCTGCTTGTTGAGCATTTCCAGCCCCTGAACACCGCTTTTATGCTCCACTTCATTCCGCTAAGGTCCATTTCCAAATGTGCCTGAAGAAAAACTGCTTATTGACTTCAGTAAAATAAACCTTTTATTATTTCATATGCTGTTTCTTTTAGCGATACTCCAAACTAAACGGTACAGATATTTACAAGAGTGGAAGTCTCATCTGTAGTTCATCTCAGAGAGGCTCACTGAGCCAATGGCTTATGGCACAGTAGGATTGCCCATTAAAAATAGTACGGTATAATTCAAGGCTTCCTGCAGGCACCGTCTCTGTGCAGCTCAGCTCATGCTAGAAACATTATTAAGAGCTACAGTATTAAAGCCACCATTTAATTTTTATTTGATGTTAAATGAAAGCAAAGAGCATGACTAAAAAGCAGCAGTGGAAGAAAAAAAGATAGACCTGAAGATTTCCCACTAGCTTTATCTAGAGAGCAAACAAACATCCTCTGCCTTGGACAGAGCAGGCAGATGAGGCCAAATAGCCTGGCAAAAAGACCAGACCCTCTGAGTCTTGTAGGTGAACAAAGGTAAACAAATAAAACCACCACCCCAAAACTTACTTGGTGTTCATTATTTCCCAATGGAGACAGAGGTTCAGGGATGGAAGCCATCTCCCCACAGCTATACCAAGTCCATGACAGAGGCAGGAACTAACACTGAACTCCTGAATCCAAAGCCAAACTCCTTAACCACAAATTGTCCTATTTCCAGTGCCTCAACCTGAGTCCAGAAGTGGCAAACTACGAGGTGAAGGGAAGGAACAGAGAATTTCTCAGGAATATTTCTGACCCACCTAGAAGCAGACCTCAGCAGTATCGCAGCTGAACTAATTGGTGCAAGGCTCCCATATTGCAGCCCACAGACAAGGGAATGAACTTCTAGTCCTCACAATCCTCACCTTTCTGCAGTTCAAGTGGGGCTGACGCAAACACCTATCGAAGCAGGCAAAAAGCCCCATGTTGCTTAATGCTCTTTAAACAGGGCACTAGAGAGCTCAAGAGGTGAAATCACACTGCCTCCCCCCCCGGAAGCAACTGTTTCACATCCAGCCTGGATCGTAAGTGCCTGGTGCAATCACGCGAGCTCCTGCCAGACTTGGAGAGGCAGGAGGACGGCCCAAGCACAATTCCCAGCAGACCAGTGCTCACAGTGGACAAGTCCCTGTGGATCAGCTTGGCAGCAGTCCTAGGAGGACAGCAAGAGGAGCCAGTAGAGGGACTATCGCAGAGAAGTGGTGTCCTGGCCCCCAGGGTGCCGAGGTGAATTAACAAGGGAGCACAATATGGCCTCCACTTGACAGCTTCAGCTTCTGAAGATAGCCCAGTGAAATCCTGTCCCAAATAAATCACTTTTATCCGCACGGAGAGGCAGGGCATGCTTGCAGCAGCTCGACATTCACAGGTGAACACTGCCATTCCCGCTGGTGCTAAGGATGCTGAAACAAAGAGCTGGTGAGCTCTTACAGGGGATCCACAGCCCCACACATGCTCCACCTTGTGATATAGCAGCCAAGCAGGGGAGCCAGAGGGAAGCAGCCATCAGCACAGGCTGCCGCGGCTCCAGCCTGCAAGAGCAGCAGAGGCAGGCGCTGGCAGCTCATGCGGGGACCTGAGCTGTCGCAACCCGGTCTGAGCAGAAAGCAGCAGCCAGCTCCACCTTGCCCTGCAGCACGGGCAAAGCACAGGAGGGACTGGAGCCTATGAGGAGCCATGTTGTGACCCAGGGCCTTCTGAGCTGACTCCTGCAGCAGCATTTTGGGCCGTGCACCTGCTTCCATAGCTCCAGGCTGGGCTTGGAGTTGCAATCAGGTTCTTCGCTCTATTTCCACCACCACTTCCCCTCAGAGCACCTGCTGTTTCCTTACACAAACTGCCACAGCCCTGAGGTGCAAATGGCAGCAAGGTCTTCTAGCAAAACCCAGGAGGCAGCAATAGGTCATTAAGGACCACATTAGGGCAGATTTCCTTTCCAGCTGGAGCAAAACTTCAATCTCTTCTTTCTTTCCCTGTCACAGTTATGGTAATACTGCACAACTATTCATTATCCTCGTCTTAGCTAGAAAAGCCCCTTTCAATTTAGCACTTAATATAATTATGGAAAATTAATAGTGTTTAGAAAAAAACCTTACTTTTCCAGACCTATAATTTTACCTCTGTGAAACTATCAGTTTCAAGTGGATCTAGCTATTAAACAATGGCGTTTTGTATCTATTCAGTGAGCAAAAAAGTGAGTTATTCGACTGAAAATCATTTAAATTCTATTTCCAAATTCAATACTGCATCTTCAAGGGAAAATGGTAGAATCTCAATGGTAGCACAATGTCCCTCTGGCACTGTGGAAACCAATTCTCCATTTGCGTTCATGCACCACAGTGGAGCTTCCTTTTTTTCTAAGAGGAAAAGATTTGTATTTCACTAAACAACAAGGCAAGTAATTGCCTTTATGTGCTTTCAGCAAAAATTATCTCTGGCTAGAGATTTATTGTTGACTTGATTTCTCTTTGAGACACATGCAGGACAAAAGCAATTGGCTGCTACAAAGTCAGTGGGTAAACATATTGAATCCCAGGGGGTCAGGAGACCAAACGTGGGAGATTTTCAGGAGGAAATCACGTAAGAAGCCACATGCATTGACATGTCACCCTATAAACTAAGTGGTAAAAGCTTGGACTATCCAGCTCTGCAAGCACTGACTCTCACAGTCTGTTTCAAGCAATTCAATGCAATGTCAATGTGACTTCACTTGTGAGGACAAATTGCGGACATGGATTTCATACCTATGTACATCCGTACCAGGGAAGGCTGTTAAGATCCCAAACAGAGCATTCCTAGAAGCACAGTCTATTTTAAGCAATTAATTTCTACACCACTGTTTGGGGGAAGAGGGGAAAAAAGGCAACGCATATAACAAGAGGTATCTAAGAGGCAGATATATCTTGGTAGGGTCAATCTGTGTTCTCAGAAATCACTCAAACACTGGCCTGCTGGCCTGTAATACTTGAATTGATATGAGAAGCATCATTTTGAATACAGTGCAAGCATACCAGCCACAGGGAATAAAATATTGAGCAGGAAGCATCCTTATCACGTTGTTGTTCAACAATTGGAAGAACATTACCAATAATGAGATCCAGCACCAGAACTGCTCTCTGCCAACCACAGATCTTGTTGGGAACAGTAAGGTTTGTATTCATACAATGAAGTCAAATGACAGCAGCTTTATAGCAGAGAGCAACACTGTATGTTTCTGAGAAAAAGAATCGTTAGCTCCATGGGAATTATTGCAGTTAAATTGCTTCTGAGTCACGTCGGTTGTTGCTCAATGTCTCTCACTTGGTGCCTACCTACCTTTTATTTCCTCATGAGGATGCACCTGTTAAGAGAAGAGGAAAAAATGGCACTGCTGCACCCTCTTAGCTAAATGAGTTATCATTCAGTATCTTGCTGACAAAATGGGATTATTTTCATTAACATTACAGAACAGTCCTGCAGAAGCCAAGGGCATGCTGCACTAGTCATTGTGTGAACTCACAGCAAGGGAAAGACCTTAACACCATGGGACCTGTAATCCAGGCAGGCAAACCAAGACAAAAAAAGGCATGCGCAGGTGACGTGACCTTCCCAGGGGCATCTGCGGACAGAAAATGCTTCCACACTTCTCTGATGTGCGGATGGCTACAGCATCCTCCTTCACAGCACACCTCACTCTCTTGTAACAGACATCTTTCAGCACCTACACTGAGGGCTCCACAAGCCAGAACATGAACACCAGCTAAGAAAAGCAGGGTTAGATGCCTGACACTCTGGGCTTGGCTTACACAGCCTCTAGCCCTGCCCGCAGCCAGAGCTCCCAGGGTCTACTGCAGTGCATCGGTGTGTGAATAGGTGAGCAGAGGGTACTGCAGTGTGCCTCCCGTGGCACTGAGTAACAGCAGAGTGATTACAGGCAACAAAGCCTGTGTGGATCATCAGCCAAAAACTTATGGCCCATTTGCATTCAGCGAGCCTGAACTGAGAACAAAAAACCCCAAACCAGACCGTTTATATTAGTCATTTTCAAAATGTCTCCTTTTCATGATGGTGCAGCTGAGAGCAGGACAAGGAGGTTGGACCAAGGTAACAGATGCTAAGAGAAGAAAAGTTTTAAACCAAACTCAAAGCCACCAAGATTGCATTTTTCATGCCTAACACACCGAAGTCCTGCTCTAGACTGATGAGAACAGAGGACCATAGAAGGCAGCTTAAATTACTGCTGTGTCCACTGGTGCTGCGACTGGTATGGTGCATTCAGCATCCACTGACAGCCTTCATAATCCAAGTGAGGGTTTAGTACTTTATGGGGAAAAACCACTGGCATTGCTCAGACCTGAACAGTCTCTAACCCTCATATGAAAGGAAAGGTCATGAAACAATCTGCAAATCCAGATTTCTTTCCTCAGCAAGGTAAGGGGAAAGAAGTTATTCACTATCAGGAACCATTAGGCTCGCAGCACTGTCAAAGTGTTTTTTCCCCACCCAAAGCACCACAGCAAGAAGAGGCAGAAAGATTCATCTTAGAAAATGCACATTTCATCTATTTGCATCCATGCCAGGAGCTTACCAGAATAAACCCCACTGGCCCAGCACTAATTCCAGTGGTAATTTCACATTCAGCTTCCAGGGATTTTACAGACAAGCCAGCAGTAATTCCCCAAGCAAACTGTGCAATGGTTGATAAAGTGTCAAAAAGCCTTGGTCACCTCCCTCTACTACATAAGGGATTCTCTCCTGATGCTGAAAGTCATACTAAAAAAGAAAAAAGATGACTTCTTTAAAGAAAAAAACAAAAAAAAAAAACAAAAAAAAAATTCTTTTCTTTCTGCCAAGATTACCCACAGTGAGTAATAGCTACCCACACCGTGCTACGGAGCAGAGCTCCTTTCCTCTGCTCAATGGGACATGGCAATCGCTCACTGCCAGGAGAGAATTCCCTGTCACTGCACTCTGAGGAAAGAGTAAGACAATTGAGCAGTGTAACACCAGCGTAGGTTTCTCACTCTTAACTGGCACCGAACAACACAGGTAACAAAAGCCAAGCTCTCTGCAGCACTGAAGGTGGGAAGGAGCAACAACACTACCAGCTGCCTGGAACAAACTGTATTAGCATAGAAATTAAAAGTACCTTTTTGAGAAACCTCATGTTTTTGCCATAGGCAAACTGAAGAGCTACACGACTCTGCTTTTGTGCTCAAAGTGCTGGGTTGGGAAGCGGAAGGACCAAGTTCACGGTCAAGCTCTCCACTCAACAACAAAACGAGGCATCTCATCACTCGGTGCCTCTCTTCTGCATCTTACACAGATAAGCAGCAAGTCAGCTTTTATCCTAGCCTTTGCTGATCAATTTAGACAGCATATCCTTTGGGACTCTACTACAGTAGCATCCCACTCAGGGAATACACAGAGAATTGCTATTGCATTATTCCTTGGGGGTACAATTTCACATTGATTGATTCACTGACAGATTAGAGAGGATGCAGCAGGCAGACTCGGTGTTTTTCTCCACAGCGATAGCTGCACGCATCCTGGCTTATCAAGGACCCGTGTATTCCTCTTTTGGCTTTAGTCAACTGATTTTACACTGATACTGTAAACACAAGAATAGCCACCATGTTGCCAAACGCCAAAATTCACACAACCCTGCAGCCCATTCGCAAGAAGCCAGAGCTCAGCCAGGAGTTTAACAAAACCTATCCCAGAATTTGCTGTTTAGCACATAGTTATAGAAACTGGCCCACAGCATGGGCCTCAGTGGCACACCAGTTCAGACAAGAAGCCTTTAGGCATACACCTACAGACAATTAGAAGAATCTTTTCAATCCAGAACAGCATTTATTAATTAATGCATTAATTTACGTATTTAGCTCAAGAGAAGCATAAAAGAAACAATGGCACAACTTCAACTGTAGTTCTGCAAGCACAGCACAAAACCACCTGAACGTACAGAACAAGGGATATGGCTGGATTTTTATCCAGGCTGCAAAAACAAAGCAGCTGGACTACTCTGACCTGAAAATAAATCCACCTCTCACATTTTCTGTCTTTCACATCTGTCCTTTTGTGATGGACAGAAACCATGTAAGAGTAACTCTTACCAATCTGCTGGCAGCTGCTTCCCATTTTGCAGAATATTCCCCTCTAACCCCTTCATCTTTTGGTATCATCCCAATGCAAGCACAAAACCTCAACACCTTGGAACAGTACTCCAGTGCTTCACAAGTGTGGACATCAGTGAAGCAGTCTCAGCTTTTGAGTCCCTCTGCGATAAAACCCTCATGGTCAGCAGGCATTATGGCAGGAATACTTTGCTGGCTCACCTGATCTCACGTCTGGAAGAAAGCATCGACAAACTCACTGTGCTCTAGCCACCTCAAGGGTCGCAGCGGACAGAAGCATTTCAACAAGGAGTGTCAGAGCTGCCGCTGTCTGAGGGCTGCCTTAAAAATATTCAGTATGCTAAGATGCGTTGTGTCCAATTAGCATCACAGCAGAAGCACATGGGTAATAGATTTTGCAGGCAGGAAAGCTGCTCCTGGAGAGCAACCAATCAACACTGGAGGAGGCAGGCCCAAGGCCTTCTTCCTTCTTTCCTTCCAACGGAAAACAAGGGCAGCGCGTAGCCAGCTTTGAGGAGCAGCACTTCACGTGGGCTCTGGGACCCAGCCCTCCACAGAAGGCCTGGGCAGGCCAAACACTGCTCCTCAGCCCTCCACAGAGGCTCAGCTTATCAAAGGGTGTTTTTCAGGATGACTGTCTCCTTCCTCGCACAGCCAGAAAAAGCCACAGCGCTGGGGAGGGGCTGGGTGAGGCCAGAACCTGTGATTTAGACACAACCTGGTGCAATTAAACATGCCGCAGCCACACTGCTCCGCAGGCGCTGTGAGCTTCACGTGCAGCAGCGGCACCTGGGAGCAGCTGGCTTGCTCTGCCCAGCCTGGTGCTGTGCAAAGCAGAGTCTGCACCAGGAGTAAGCAAACCCAGCCTAGTGCTGGGGCTGGCTGCCACAGCAGGTCGCTGTCATTCCTGCCCAAACCCACACGGACCTGGCATGTGGACTGTCTGCTCCCCTTCCCTGAGCTGCTGCTTGGGTTTCCTTTACCTCGGTAACCACAGCAGGGGTGCATCGACACCTACAGCGCACTGCCAGAGATGTCTCCCGTGGAAGAGCAGAGGTGTGAGGAGCGGCACTTCTGACTGAGAAAGCACTGTGCTCTCAAGGCTCCAGAGGCAGGCAGACCGGGAGAAGAAACACCAAATGCAGCTTTTTCCTGAATAAGACAGCGAGGTCAAACAGCACAAACCCATGCAGTTGCAGAGGGAGCTCTGTGCCCCTTGGCTCAGAAGCAGCTGACATACATCAGGACAGTCTCATTTTTCAGGGCAGTCTCATTTTTGCCTCTTAAGCCTGTGATCCAGCCCTAAAAGACCTCCTGCACTGGCAATGCTGACAATCTCTCCGCCGCCTCCTGCGGACAGCAGGCCCCTGAGATATCAAACGAGTCTGACCTGATTCAGATTGATGTAACGAAAATTTCCACCATCTACGAATGTTATACGAACTTGTTAAGTCTGAGTTTGCTCTGAGCACACACAGCACGTGGCTGCAGACATCACCCATCGCAGACTACAGGAGCAGCCTCTCCCCGGAGGCACCCCACACTGCAGTGCTGCTCTGGTCACCGAGCCACTCTGCTGCAGCCCTGAGAGCACCTCGCTAATCACCAGCAGTGGAAACCGAGCCACCTGCACCGCACACGCCTCCCTCCCACTCACCTGATGAATCAGTGTTGCAATACAGTACAGAGAAATTAAATTAAGTACCATGAAAAGATTACAGCAGTAAATCCTCCTTTCGGTTACATTCAAGTAACACCACGATTAAATCATTCCTTAGCTTCGCACTCTCTGCTTCAGACTCGATCAGGCTGCGGGCAGAGCTAAGGCCTGCGTTTTTTGCCTCGAATCACAGAAATGCTATCCCTGCCTTGGGCAGCGGCAGCAAAAAGTGTCCCCTGGTGCCCGACCTGAGTCCCCCACTGCCCCCACATTGCTCAGAGCTCTCCCTGCCAGCCTGAGGACAGCATATGTGCAGGGTCACCTGCCACCCCACCGAGCAGAGAATGCCTGTTCTCTGCTTTCATCAAGAAAGCTTGCCACATGCAGAGAGGAGCTGCTGCAGCACGTCTCAAGGTTCATCTCAACTCCCTCCCTGTCACACCTCTGGGGATACCTGCTACCGAGGAAAGGTGGCAGCTGGGGACACATCCAACGCAGGGGCTACTCTCTGCTGCACAGACTGTGCTCAGTATCATCATCCTGTGCATCAGTGCAAGAGAGGGCAGGAAGATTTTGACCAGAAAGATACCACTGCAGCTGGATGAAGCGAAGAAGTAACTGTATAGCTTACAGACATAGCTTCCTCCTCACTTACGTTCAGCAGTTACAGCGCTTGAGGTTTGTGCAGCACTTGAACAACATGGTTTCCGATCCAGCAGACAGTTAAGTTTGTGCTTAAATGTTTGTATCTCCAGAAATACCGCCTCGCTTCATGCGGTTCAAGCCAAAAGCATTCCCAAGCTCAGGTCTACAATCTACCTGTTTTATAGACAGCAACACGTATGGTCTCCAGCACAGTATCCTTCCGAGTTCCTATAGGAAAGGTAATTACCATCCTCATTTACACGTAAGCAATTAATATCAGTGGAGACAGCCTCCTGTTTCCTTGCCATCCTGGAAGAAGTACCTTACAAACAGGCTCCACCAACCAGATGTGCTTGTGGGGCTGAAAAAGCAAAGTCCCCCTGACAGCCCACAGCCCCCCACGTGCCGGCTGCTCGCCTCCACCCAGCCCCACTGTGCTGGGACCCACCTGGGGGGCACCCCGTAACTCCCACTGCCAAACCCCAACCCACAACAGGAGCATGTTGTACTGTAAAACAGATAGCCCGTCCGTGCAGGGGAGATGGGCTGGCTTTGGGAAGAATGGGTCTATGGGGGTAATTTCCTTTTAGGGGTTATTTTGGGGATGAAGGCTTTGGGTGGCATTTCCTTGGGGGGTGGCTTTTGGGAGGGATGCAGCCAAGCCGAGGCTGGAGGTGGGGGATACCCGGCATTCCTTACCTGGCCGGGGCACCCCGGGCCCCGTGCAGTGCCACCTTCAGCACCCCGCACCCCACTGTGCCGCTCACATCGCCGCCAGGACACACGTGGGGTCGGGTGGGGGGGACGCGCGTGGACCCCCGGAGCAGCAAGCAGAGAGCAGTGCCCGCAGCCAGACAGCTGCTTGGGGGAGGCGGCGGTGGCAGGAAATACCAAAAGACTGATCCAACCACGCTAGGGAGGGAGGGAGGGAGGGAAGAAAGGGGGGAAGAGAGGGAAAAAATAGAAGGGGAGGGAAAAAAGAAGGAGGAAAAAAAAGAAAGGAAGTGTGCAAAACGCGGGCGGGATCAGCACGGAGTGGACACGGAGCTCAGCTCCGTTCTCCTCCTTCCCCCCAGCTTGGTTCTTCCTTCTCCCTGACACAGGGAGAGGCTGAAGCCAAGGCAAGACCCAGGGTAAATAAACAAAAGCAAGAGCCCTGAACAGCAACGAGGCACCCGCAGACCCATGCAAGCAGACAGCTGCCCTTTGGGGCGAGGGAGCAGAAAAGCCAACCCTGAGAAGCCCCCACACCGAAGCCCTCCAGCTGCAGGAGCGCTCTGCCCCAGCACCCAGCCACCCGTCTACCCCATCACTGTGGCTCGAAGGCACCCGCGCAGCACTTTACCCTGAGGCACAGGCAGGCTCCTAGCCCCGCATCTGTGGCCAGAGTGATAAAAATCAAGCCAGTGGCGAGCACGGACCCCCAAGCCCCTCCAGGTGAGGACAACAGGCAGATTGCAACAGCGCTGGCCGCAGCCTGCCAGCCCCCTGAGAGGATGTGGCTTTACAGGCAGCACGGTACCTGGTACAGGACTGCGGTCTCCGAGCTGCACAGCCACACGCAGGTCGACGCCAGACCAAGAACAGGAGACAAAGCAGGACCTCTCTCTGGAAGAGAGAAACCAAACATCCACCCCAACCTGTGGCAGCAGCAGCAGAATCAAAAGGCACCCAACTTTCTGAAAGCAGTATCACATGAGGGGATAATGTGACCAATACGCGCGTCTGACTTTCGTCGCTGGCTCTGAGTCACCCATTCACAGCTGAGCCCGCGGTGCAAAGTGCAGCGTGAAGCTCAGACTCACGCTTCTGAAACCAGAAGTGTTAAGCCAGACACCCCAAGTGCTCCGCTAGCCTGCCCTCTGCACAACAGCTGGATCTGTTTTCTCTTTAGCACATGCAGCCCCCGAGCTGAGACCAAGACCCGTCAGCTATGACACTCCTCGTGCTGCCCAGCAAGCCAGCTTCCAGCTCTGAAGAGCACTGACTCTCCTAAGTGAAAACATCTCCCAGACTTCAGAAAGAACCCAGAATTCATCCAAAACTGCAAGCTCAGCTTGGACAAGGACAGTTTCTCCCATCCACAGCCTCTGGCCAACCGATGGACTACAGGGGCTCACCCTGCACTATTTACATCCACGTACCTACTGTTAGCCAGCAGGGGCAGCTGATCTCCTGGGGAGCTTGGCAGGACACAGAGCAAAACTCATTCACTGTACCTGGCTAGGAGCATTTCATGACATTGGAGAGAGAGTTCAGCATTTATTTTCACTCTTTCCTAGAAGTTCTAGCACAAGACAGGACTATAAACAGGTCATAAACTAGACTATAAACAGATCAAGCATGCTGGGGCTGCCCTCTACGCTCAGGCAAACTGAGACCAGCCCAGTGCTCTGCAGAGCACACTCACACTGGAGGCTGCAGGCAGAGGCATTGACTGCCCTCATCCACAGCAAAGTGCCCAGATCCGTGCGTGGGGACCAAGTCCCCAGCCCCAACACCTCTTCTCCAGGTGATGAGCTAGAGAGAGAAAACACCCAGCTGAGCCTCACAAAGAGCAACAAGCCCAGAAACCCCTCCATGCCCCCCTACTACTGAAGGAGCTACCCTGGGACTTTTCTTCCTATTAAACAAGCCCCAGAATCACTTGCATTGACAGGTAATTATTAAATTCACCTGTAGCCATAGCAATTTCTGCCATGATCTGCAATGTGTAGAGTGTTATCAGGACTCCAGTTGCCTTTAAGTTGGTTGGGATTTTGTCCTAATCCTCACCATGGTTTTACCCTTAGGGCAAGCCTGAGTGTCGTGGCGGGGCATGGAGGTGCCAGGGCCCTTTGGTCCCCCCAGCTCAGGGCACCAGCAGGCAGAGCCACTGTGCTGGAGGTGAAGCAGCTTGCCACTGGCTGCTCCAGGCCACGCCACACCGGGCTCTTCTGCATGTCCCCGTGCCCTTCACACTTCTTCTTTTAGGGCTGGCTTACTCAAATGCAGCCAGGAAGTTTGCCAGCACCTTGCCTGGTCCAAATGGCTTTTCTATTAAACCATGGGTTTGAATTGATCCCGTCATCTGCATCCAGAGTAGCTTTAGGCCAGCTCTGGCAGCAGATGTGGCTCCTTGGCTACTGTGATACAGAGGTCTCAGGTTTATAGCATCCCTACATGAATCACAGCAGGATTCAAAGTCCACTTCCCAAAGACTGCACTTTTAAAAGCTGGTAGTATTTTGGGTAAAGCTTTCCAGTAAAATGATCTTCTTCTCAGGAAATCATTCCACAATTATTATTTCACCTGCTCACTGCCAAATCACCACACAGAACTCATTTGATAAAACCTGGGCGTGCAAAAATGCTCCTGTCAAAACAGCTAGGTCGTGGTGAGGCATACACTTAATGCTTTCCTATACGCTCTAGGACAATGCATGTCACATCAGGAAATAAACAAAGCAAAAGGTTTGCCAGTTAAACTGCAAATGATTTGTAAGTCAAACTGAACCATTAGAGCAAATTTACATCAGACTGATGTTTTGCATCATGTGGCTATGGCATTTCTGATGTGGTCCAGGGAGCCCTGAAATTGGATTTGCTGTGCCTTCAGACCTTGCACCAGACGGGTCCTCGGACTGTGGGTTAAACAAGGAGAGTTACACCCATCGCTTCCCTGCCCGTCTGCCAAAGACAGGACCTGGACCCATGCTCTCCCTTATAAACCCCCCACAGAAAAGTGGGGATGCCAAACCACACAAGCGCTGATATTTTTAAAGACTGCTTTCCACAGCCCCCTAGTGTCTGTTTGGTTAACAGCTATTCAGAAGACAATGCATCTGCTTGGTCTCTGCTGCTTATGATTGCCCTGCCTGCACTGTCCGTGCAGCTCTACCTGCGCTGGCCGTAAAATCCTCCTGCAGTAGCTGTGGATTACAGAGCTCATGGCCCCAGTGTCTGTGCTAACAACACCTGAGCTCCCTTGCTGAAAGCGAATTCATCAGTGTCCCCAGATATGATAAATCTTTTTGACAAGAGACTTCTGACGGATATACCCAGCAGTTAGGGCTGAGGTCCATTTTGGCTTCACTTCTCCTTTGCAAGAAACCAACCCTCCTTTTAGAGGGTCTGCAGCTGTGATATTTTCTTTGGGCATTTGCCAGCATTCATAACACTTACCTTTCTCACCACAGCAATATAATTTTGTCCTAAGAGGGCTTGTAAACTGGTGTGGACTCTACCATAAATAAGGGTAAGGAAAACAGCAAAGCACAATAAGCTGTAATTGTAGTGCTGGGAGAGTGAAATCAGAGTGACTCAGTTGTGTTGCTCCAGACCTTACAATCCAGAGTGTAATAGTCTGGGCACTTAAAAACAACATCTAATGTATTTTTAAGACAATCCTACGAGATGTGTGACAACACAGTATCAGTGCTGTTTAAAAATTGTGATAAAGGGAGCCAGAGTTGAGCTGCAGCAACAGACATCACTCGGTCCTTTCAGGTCAGCAGCCTACCGTTTACTCTAGGAAATGACTACAAGACTTTTCTCTGCATCTTCCTCCTTGAATCCTTCACCTTTTGCTAACTGCTGAGCTCCTCTTCCCCCGAACAGAGACCACCTATGTGAAACGCAAATGCATACTCATCTTGCAGTGTCCACAAGACACACATATTATGCTTTCCTGTATCTCACAACATATCTATATGTTTTACAAGCTCCTGCTTATGATTAGAAAGGTTATTAAATACCATAAAAGCCATCAGATATATTTATTAGCCTCCATTAAAATGGAAATTGAGAGGAACAATCATATTCATATCGTTATAATTAGTACAACGTCTCTATAGCCATAACCACATTAATCAGACATCATATGAATGGTTGTTAGCATTGCAAGATACTTGCCCTTAAGCCCATGACACACAGCGAGACAAGAAGCAAGAAGCTTTAAAACAAATGAGCTAAAAAAGAAGTTATTGAACACAAGTCTTTATCCATAGGCATAAACTTCAACACAGCAGAATACAATTAACGATATGAAGAAGATCACTTTTTACCCACATGCATTTTCCAGTGCAAAGCTCCTTGGCAAAAATATTTGATGCCATTGCTGGATAGAGCAGGAGTTCCTTGTTAACAGGTAAGTGCTGTGTCTGTTTAAAGCTTAAAAAAAACGTGTCCACAGCAAAATGTTTGCTTATTTTACATTTCAAAAAACAGAGCTACTGCTAAACCAGGATCCTAATTGCAAGTTTGCTAGAATGGGTCTCTGGGGAAGTCAGAAAAAAACACAAACAGCTCCCTGGGAGCTCCTGGAGATTGGAGTCCTCTTGTGGCAAAAGGCAGAGGAAATTTTTCAGCAAATGGTGACTGCTGAAAGTTGGGGCTCTACATGGGAGGCTGCATGGTGAATAACAAACACAGGGAATATCAGCTTGGCAAAGATTTTCACGTCACACTGCAGAGCATAAAAGCAGCAGCGCGAAGATTTCACAGCTGGCAGTGGGCAAGCGTCAAAAGGAGCAGGATGCCACCGCGTTTTGATACTGCAGGCTGCGCTTCTGTTTATTTTAGCAGCTCGTGTCTGTTAGCGTGTGTTCCCTGCTGAGATGATGTTTCTGGCTGTTTTTTTTTTCCCTCCGTCAGCAGAGGTAATTTTTCCTGCATGTTTCAATAGTGAGAACTTTTCTCCTGGCTAATATATTCACCATGTAGTACTGCAAGCCAGCTCCTGTCCTTCTTGTCAGCCTGCTGCTGAGTTGGGTGAATAACGCAATCTGAGTATCTTGTTTAAATCTCGCTGCTCTGTATTTTATCTTTTCTGCTGCATCGTTTTCTACCTGCAGTAGTCCCTGTGGACTGCCTAGAGTTCAGCTTAGGAGACATTTTGTGTGAATGATGGATGTTGGCCATGCTGGCGTCCTGCTCCCTGCCTATGTCATTTCAACTACTTCTATCCAGCCCTCATCCTAGAGAAGTCTCTTGTGGTCTTAGTTATCTGACATTAAAGGAGATTTCTTGGGCAGATCTCACCTTCCCTAGCCTGCACCCTAGCTAGTATCATCTCCTGTCTCCAGGAGGCTCGCCCTCAGGAGTGCTACGTGAATGGTGTGCTGGGAGGTAAAAATGCTCTTGCTCACACCTTGGTTTTGCTATGCCTGGAGTCAAAGGAGGTTTACTTGTGACTACCTGAGCTCCTCATTTCTCACTGCTCATTTGAAGGCTGTTCAAATCATGCACCACAAACCTATTTTATTTTCCTCAAAGTGTCTAGGATAGGAAATGAAGCTGAATATTGCCATTATCGCTCTGGTGTGAAAAACAGATTAAAGAGTTAGTTTGGTAGCCATCAATCTGCTCCTGCAGGCCTGGGTACTAACTAACTGCAGCCCAACACGCTGAACTGATTTGGTAAGCAACACTCCTTCTGCAGCTAGCAGCAGGCTGGAAAGCAGCCGGGACATCCACGATCTGACAAACAGTCCAGTGAAATCTGGGCTGGATTTCAAAACCCTTGATAAGACAGGACATGAAACCAATTTGCTACTCAAAAACATTCCAATAGCCTTTGTTCTTGGTAATATTTCCAGCTAATTGCTAAGCAAGCTAGCTGTTACAAAGCCTTGAAGGATAAAACTAAAACATACACGTATATGTAAATAGACGCATACATGCATACGAACATATATGTAGACAAACTTTTTGTGTGGCTGGACCAGACTGCAACACCCGCATTGGTATGGATAGCTGACATGTTTCTGAATGATCACAGATTTCCTCAACAGCTATTGGGAAATGTCCATATAAAGTTAAATTTTAAAAACTTTCCTTTTTTTCAGTTTCTTTTTCTTCCTGTTCCAAATAGACTTCGGAGCAGATGCCAACAAGCTTAATCTGTCTGGACTGAATGCTGTTGTCATGCAGAAAACATCGCAGTGAGGAAAAACATAAACACATCTCTTTATAAATGGTTTGATTATTAGATTCACAGACCCAGACACACGGATCTTCACATAGGCCACTATCAATCTCTCTAGGGCTATCTATTTTCTGACTGATCGATACTCTGTCCATGGATAGATCTGGATCCAGGCAGATGGTCATAGCTTAGTTCTGCTTTGTTCATTACTTCATTCTCTGCAGAGAGGGGCATTTTGACTTACAGACAACTGAATCTAGTTTCTGACACCCAACGCATGCTATTGATTTGAAAGTCAGGCCAGACAGTCACAAGTCTGATCTATCAGTAGCTTTGTAATAACACTACATCATATTCCGAAGCTTGTGGCTGCTTCCTAACGTTACAGGATGTGTTTGTTCTCATACTTGACCCCTTTTATTTTGCCTGACTCTTGAGTCATTCTCACAGCCAGCTTGTCTCCGATAAATCACGGAACCTCTCACTGCCTCTTTCTCACTCTTCTCTCTGAAATCCATCTTCTGTCTACGTCTGTCATCAAGTAAAAAGTCTCCTTGACTCCTGCAATTAATTTTAAGGATTCTTCGTTATTGCTGTTGCCTCCCTTCAACAGGACACCTGCACTTGCCACAGGGGCTTGAAGGAGACTGGGAAGAGAAAGAGTACAATGGCATTTTCTGCTACTGCTGAAGGACAGCTAGCTTACTGGTTAGGCAGCACAGAGGACTGCCAATATTTTTTCTACCTTTTGCTTCAAACAGGGACACCTGTCCAGTGTTCCTGTCACAGATTAAATGCAGAAGTAAAACAGAGAAGAGTAAAGCCTGAAGAAAAAAACAGTTTTCCTCCAAACAGATCTAACATCATCAAAGCCCATACTCTGACTTACAGCCCAAAAGGGCAACACATAAATGTTTCTTCCAGAGCAGAAAGTCCACCTCTTTTATGCCAGAGAGGACCTGATTTGAGCCCAGAGCCACTGACTAGATCTATGCTATTGATGTCCAAACACAAGGGCAGTCTGGCAAAGGATGGCTGGATTTAGCTACTAGTTGAGTCTTGACACTACAGAATAATAGCCTGGGAAGTACGAGGTCACTGCAGAGAGCTGTAGATATTTGCTCCATCACTTTGCAAATAAAATTATTAATGTCCCAGCTGCTTTCAGCCCTGATGACCTTCATTGTTCCACTGCCATTTATAATGCCTCCTGATCTGCTCCTACAGTGAGATCAGGCTTGCTGTGGTGCATGGCCTTCTCATGCTATGCCTACATTGGCAAGTAGGAGCAGATCTGTAGGGCGAGCACTTGGTGTTGAGGGTGTAATATCCACACTGTTTGCATTTCAGAGGGCTGGCTTTGGACTAGTTCTAGACCAGTCCTACCAAGTCAGCACCCATCAGCGGCTGCAGTGAATCAGGTATGCTCCTAGAGTACATCCTCCACTGCAGTTTCACTGAGAAGGAATCCAGATCCGTGTACTCCAAGATCGCTCTGCCTATGAACTGAAGAGCAGTAAATAAAGATGATCAGGAGGTTCACCTCACAACCACATTGCTGATCTGTCTGAAAAACTGAGTGACATCTCTGAGATATGAGCAGGATGCTGACTGAAGAGATACTGGGGGGGAAATACTGCTGAATGCAAAGAGGCCGGTTTCAGAATAATGTGTCATCTTAGCTACTGGCTGTTAGCAGCTCCATAGGTTCACCCATTGCTTAGTCTTCCCCTCGATTACCTGGCAGGGAGGATCAGGGTCCTCATTCCCCATTCATGCCTTGGGGATGACGGCAGTCATAGGGTACCCTGGAAGCAGAACCCTCAGCTGGGGCACCCTGGACCCATACTCCTCCCAGGCCTCCACTGAGAACAAGCCGAGCAATAGGGCCAAAGGCTGCTTTTTTCAGTCAGCCACTGTCACTGTTTTTATGCTACTGTTTTGAAGACGAATTGTGGTAAATGTGGCAGGCATCCACTTCGACTCTCATGGTAAAGATAAAGGAATTAAAAGTGAGACCGACTCCTTCAGACAAATGTCTTCCTGGAAAAGCTGTCCATGAGAAACACACCATAGGCTTGAGCAACAAATCCTCTCTGTGGTTACACAGACTTGACTACAGGACTAGAAGGGTAACGTTGGTCATGCATACTTGAATGAAACCAGAGTTCAAGACCATCTCTTGCCACCCAGAACAAGAAACCCTCAGGGACTCTGTGACTTCAATTCATCTTTGTCCCACTTCCCACTAGATTCCTCGGCACAAAGGAGAGAGTAGAATAAAGAAAAGAGTAGGATAAAGTATTCTCTTTAACTCATCTCAAGAGGAGACAAATAATTGCACTTACATATGATGAGCTAACTTTGCAGTATTTTGCAAAAGTGACTTAAGTAATCCTTGGCAAAAGTGTTACATGGAGGGTTTTATAAGCAGAGCAGAATCCAAATAGTTTCCTGGGGGTGGGATCACAGTAAAACCCTAAAATTCAGTCTGTTTTCATCAGAGCCATGCCAAGCATCTCAGCCAGATTGTGGTTTTGCAGCAAAACTCTGTGCTCCTCGCAACTCCGTCAAACTTTCCAGTGAAACCAGATGAAACTCAGCAGTTCTGGACTCAGCCAGAGAGCTCTTAGGAGGCCCGTGGCAGCAGCACGTAGACAAGGCTCTGCTGGGTAGTCAGAGTGAATTCCTGCCTACAGACTGATGTCAGCTAGGGCTTTGCAGATCATAACCTGTTTTTTTTTTCTTTATTTGAGAAGATTGTGTTGAAGTTGGATCACTGGATTATGTCAAATGGGTTGGTAAAGTTTAAGGATACTCAGGCAGAACTGTTTTCTCTTCTCTCAAATATGCCTCACTTCTTACAAACCTGCACATGTACACACAGTTTCTCCCTGAGCAGACGTTACTTTTCACAAAATTAGGGGGCTATCATCCGTGATGAGTACTAAAAAGCTTCAAAAAGCCTATTCTGCAAGCTGGTGCAAAGCACAGAGCCCAGAGGAGAGAAAGGAGGGCCTGGTGAGGAAAGAAACAGCCTCGTCAGACCTGGTCTCATTGCTGAGCTCTGCTACTGAAGTTCTCTGTGCAGACCTTTTACCTGCTCATAGCTCTTCACGGCACAGAAGGCAACCTTTCCCACAGACTTTGTTTACCTACATTTTAAACTCTTAACATCAGTGGATGTTTTACCACATCTAGAACTGCAATTACTCCTATTCTGATATAAATAACATTTTATTTCAGTCCAGTATTGCACATTATCACTGGTAGAGAGAAACACAGTCACTGACTTGTTCTTCTCTATTGCTTTATTGTGAGTTTATTAGATTTTTCCCTTAAAAAAACAAGGAGTTTGTAAAAGTGCCAATGAGCTTTTAGAATGGAAGATATTTTCTAAAACTCAAAGGACCTGCAAAGAAGAAATGTTACATCTCGAGAAGACAAAAATGAGTCAGAAAAGGTGTCTCTGTTTCTACGTTTAGGCTGTTGGCTGTCTAGGGAAAAAAAAAAACCTAATAAAGGTTCTTCTGTGCCTTTTTTAACAAGAGAGCCAGTAAGATATACTCTAAATTACGTACCTCTAAAAGCATAAGGCCAAGAACTGGTGGAAATTTCTCCTCCACTATCCTCTCTGTTTTTAACAGAAAGAAAAGCTTACTTGGTATGGGAGTTGTATGCTTGGGAGAGGAAGGCTGTGGGTGGAAATGTAGGGGAGTGCAGGACTCTCAATTCTTACCCAAAGCACAGGTAAATGGCATCAGCTCAAGAAAACACACAGGATTTGACATCTGGCAGTTGTTTGGCAGACTCTCAGATAACTTGCAAAGGAAATTCTGTTCCGTTAAAATGGGAAGGGACCTTTCTAAACACAAAGTGACTATAGACACCTGTGAGCTTGTCTATGTGCATTTTGGTTATCCTGCTCTAAGTAAACGGTTCATATTAGACCAGGGTGGACATTCTGATATAGCTCACAGCTGAAGACTGGGTCTTGTCAGGATAGCTTAAAGAATTCATGCAGCAATATAAGGTAAAAAAGCAAGCCTTGATTTTAGAAACGGAATGCCTTCCTGGGAAGTACTGCTGGTTTAATTACAGAGGTTGCAAATCTCTTCCTTTCCCTTTCTTTTGCAACTATCCTATATCAGTATTCCATGTTTAAAGAGAGTCTGAACTGATTGCTCTACTCTATTATATTCCCCTTTACCTGAACAGATGCCAGCTCAGCTGACGCGTAACTGTACTGCCAGTAATCTCTAACTACTTCACTTCTCAAGAAAGTGCACAAGGAAATCAAAGGACCAAAGGATGGGGACATGCAGAAACATTCCCCACAATGCTGAGCTTGAAGGGCTGTTGGTGTATGAAAGATGAACATATTTCAACATTTTCATGTATTTATAATTGAATATATTTAAACTGTAAGGAAGTGGGTAGAAGGCACCAGTTGAAGTCATGTTTCTGGAAAGGGGCAGAGGTGGGCTCAGCTTTCAAATGCTAGAAAAATAATACTCTTGTTACCAGCTCAGCCAGACACCCATCTCAGGTTCTGGAAAAAGGGCATTTCCAAGTGTCCCCCAAAAGGTGTAGCACTGACCTAATGGGTGGACAAGGGTGGTTGGGGTGTTTCTGATGAGCCACAAGTGTTCTCTGTGGACTTCTAGTGCTTCAGATGCTGAACATTTTACCTTAAAGTGTGACAAGGAAGAGAAGCGAAAAAGGAAACACAGCCCGGTGGTCTGCTGAACTCATTGCACTGCACAGAAATTATGCCACAATGCACTCAGTTAACTGACTGCTGATAAAAATAGAAATTGTAAAATGTCTGAGGTGGGTATTATTAACTGCTCTGAATGAATTATATTCTGTGTTTTTGGAGGAATTGTGTGAGAAGCTTTCTCTGAGAGTTTCAGAGAATAATTACTGCAAGTCTTCTGAGCATCTTGTGATGGAAAAACAAAATTGTGAATCACCTCTACAAAAGCACATAGATACAAAAGACATACTGCCAGCTAGGTCTGAATATAGCTGTCTTCTACCTCCATTCTTCCAGAGTCACCACAACACCCAACAGGTTCACCAGTGCTGAGTGGGTACCTGCTCAAACCCTCACCCAACTGAACAAATTCAGCCCACTGTACTATAAAAATTCCCCATAGCCAAACCAAAAGGAGGGCAGCTCCTAACTCCGTGAGAGGGTGGCAGAAACAAAGAGTTACCACTGCAGGATATAACGACTTTGTATATGAATGAGCGTGGGTGTTTTCTCTGAGGTGCTGCAGCCCTGCTGGCTCAGCCGTCTGTCCCCACCACAGTACTCTCACGTGCAAAATAGCATTTAAATCTCATCCAGCTCACACCAAGCTGAACAGGCCCACAGGGTCGGGCAAAAATTAGTGCCAACAGGACAATCAGTGTTTCAGTGTCGTCTTCAGTAAAGGCAGCTGCAAGAAGTTTCAAGCTCAGCCACACCGCTTTAGAAATGCATGCTGTCCACCACTGAAACATCTCTGTCGCCTTCATGCTAGGCACATCTGAGCATCTCAGCTCCTGCAGGCACCTGTGCAACTGTCAAAGTACACAGGGTCAGTCACAAACTGAAATAACTACCTGAAGCGAGGGTCTGAACTCTGAAAAAAATTTGCTTACAGGAGTAAATCTTATGTCCCTTAGCAAACCTCCTTGGAGGTGCAGGAGTGCTCTGCTGTAGCTGTTTGACTGGTACCACATAAACACTGATTTAGTGACTGTATGTTCCTACCAACAGCACTGCTTTTTGAGACCTATTTCAAGCTAGGAGGGCAAACCTTTAACAGACAGAAGGTGGATGTGTGTGTGGCGGAAGGGCAAACTAGAGAGAAATAAACTTTATAAAAAACATCTAAATCGCAAATGAACTTGGAGAGGAAAATAAGCAGTCTTGTGGTACTTCATGTCTATTGCTCCTGTGAAGGTAGGGCTGGTGGTTATCCTTAAAGTGACTTAAAAATTAAGAGTCCAGCTACCATGAGGCATGCCAGACCAGTTAAAAAAACAGTGCAGCTACTCACCAAATGCCATGCTTTGTGAAAACCCAGAAACTTCAAATGAAAAAGACCTATTAAGTCAGCCCACTGGGTCTTGGTCCAAGAGTGCAGGATTGTTCCTGGTCCCTGTTATATTTTCTTGCCCCCCACCCCCTGAAAAGCCTGGCTACAGCCACCTATTTGCAGCACAAAGCTGCAGCTGCTCAGGGCTGGAGACAGAGACTGGAGCACAGAAAGCCTGGGAAGAGAAGCTTTGCTTTTCTCCACACTCTAGTAACTACAACCAACCCAAACTGCTCTGGGGCTTTTTTTTAAAAAAACAAAACAAAACAAAACAAAACATTTCTTTAAAAATATATAGGACAAGGTTTTATTTGGACAAGCTGCAAGAGGGAGAATTTCTGTCAGATAATATGGCTGGCTTTTCATGCAAGCTGTCCTGGCAAGCCCAGCTATAGCGCAGCAAAACTCTCCCTCTGGTCAGATCCTGAAAGATATTTTCTCTGAGAGTGTTCAGAATCAAATGTGCATTTAACTCTTCTTTCCATTTCACACTCCATTTCTAGTGATTAATGCTTGAAAGCTGAAACAGATGTTTTCCACTCACAATGCCATTCTGATAACCCTGAGCTAAAGGCTGCAATCCTTAGCAGATTAGTGGCTGAAATAAAAAATGGATAAATAAAAGTGGGGAAGACGGGTGAACAAACTCAGGTTTTACTTCAGTGGATAACAATGCACGGTGGCTATGTAATCTCCACACTAATCTGCCAAAGGAAAGATTAAATGGCAAAATTCCAACACTGAGACCTGCAACCCTCATCTGTTGGATCATCTTAGTGTGTGACCACACATCTTTTTAGCACAGTGACACTGGGTTTTCCAGGTTGTTTGGTTTTTATTGAAGCAACAACAATAGCAAAGTTTCTTTCTTACACATTCTTGTGAGTATATTTCTGCCATTACATGCACTTGCAGCCACTGGGTGATTTAACTAGGGAAGAGGAAGTTAGCAAAAGCATTTCAGTTTTCAGTACAGTGAACTTTTGAGTGGCTTCTATCAAATAGGAAGACAAACTTTTCAGGGAATTCAAAACTATTTTTATATCCCTTCCTTGAGACCTTTGAAGTCTTCTTGAACAATGAACCTAGCATAGCTCTCTAAGTCAAGGAGGAATTTCCAAGAGTCCCCAACCTTTTTTTCTTTACCTGAAAGTCAACAATAAGTCAGATTTTAAAATATTACAAAAAGCTGCATGGCAAAGCTTCCAATGGGGAAGTACCCATCTGTTAATGATGTCTCTCGCATTGTTGTTTCATGTCCTGGCCATGTCTGCTGGCAGGAGAGGTCACACCAAGTTGCGGTGTATTAAGTTATAGGCAAGATAAACCAACTCAGCTGAGGGCATGCAATTGGAAATAGAGGGGAAAGGATGAGATCTGCGGCTTCAGGACCCTGAAGAGTGGAGAACTGGCTAGATATGTACCAGCCCAATAACTTAAAAGAGCTGCTAAGACACTCGCCTCTTTAAAGCAGAGGGAAGGCAACAGGGATGCCATCACCCAGTCCATTATCCTGCCTCAGACAGCAGCAGATGTTTCTGGGGAAGGAAATAACAACCCGCAGTGGGCTGGTACAGGATAATCTTACCCCCACATCAGTTCACAGCCTGGTATTCAGGAGTTAAGGGACGGGCTTAAAGCAGGGTATTTAATACTGAGAGGTGTTCCACTCTGGCTGCAATAATGATAGATTTCCTTCCAACACCCATCACTGAGGCAGGTACCCTAAATATCTCTGCTTTATGTATCCGATCAAGTCTCATACGACACTTAAAATTGGACAAAAGATCATTACAAACAGTAACTCAAACTGCCTTTCCCAAGTGGAGAAAAGGACTTTCAGCTGGCAGCGTGCAAACTGTTATTCTTGGTTGAATTCACATTGTGAGCTCCTTGAGGCCTCTTCCATCCCTAGGAAATCTGTGCCAGTTCAGTGCCTGTGGATAATGCATCACAGGCACTGAGTGTGAGCCAAGACACCGAGGTCTGTGTGAGCACTTCAAGTCTGTTGACTGGGGATCACCAACTCATCTCCTTGCACAAGGAAGTCTTCTTTAGGAAGAGGAATCATCTTTGCACAGACCCAGCTCTTCCTTCCATCCTGAGGACCTAGACTTTGCAAAAAAAGACGTTGCAAAAATCATGATGGTGGTGCTCTGTAACATGCTGAACAAGAAGGCAAACATACTCCTTTAAGATACGTTCCAAAAATGACTTCCAAACCCATGAACCTCTTCCTACCACCACTCAAGAATCATTTAGTTTTGTTAGAGCTCATAGTATTGCTTCGCTGAGGAATAACACAGCACTGGCAGTTTCTGGGTATTCATTCTCTGATGCAAAAAACTTCAGATCTCCAGTCAGCCAGAGGAATCCCTGGCTCCTAATTGCTTTTAATCTTCTTTAGGCTTCTCTTCACGAGGCTGCAGTTAGGACCCCATTTGCAGGCACAAACCCTTCAGCTGCACCCTTCCTGGCTCTTCAGTGACACCTTCTGGGACTAAAATTACCAAGCCAATCTTAGGTTTTCTGCAGCTGCTTTTATCTATGCACAGGAGTCAAGTGAGATATTTGGGAGCCCATTCCCAAGAAATGGTGAACACAGAAGAAACGTTAGCCAAGTACGCTGCTGCTGCCTTATACAGCACCCTGAAAAGTGAGATCTTTCCAGAGACTGGATTGGAGATGAGTCCCAGATGGCCACAAATCTGTAAGATTTCACTTCTCCCAACACGCATTCATTTATTGAAATTGCTTATGGGGTGGGGGGGTGGGGGGGTGTTACACTTAAAGAGCTAGATCCTCACAGTAAGAGCAATGAAGATGAAGGTGGAAGTTTATATTAAAATATTTTATTCTTAGTGAGAGTGATCTCATCTATCTTTGCTTGACGGCAAGTTTTAAAGCAGCTGTGGTGTGAACCCCAAGGTGTAACGCTTGCATTTCACTGCGACAGAAGCACTGTAAAGGGCTGGGCTGCTGCTCCCATTCCCGTGCAACTCCAGTTGCAGAGCAAAGGGGCAAAGGGGGAGGATTCCCAGCCGCAGAGGAAAACTCCTCCTGGTACACTCTCAGGGAAGAATAGCAGGCTGTGCTAGGCAGGATATTAGCTCCCTTGAACAGGCTGGAGCTCATCTGAGAAAGAGACTGTGTTTGCCAACAAGCACCGTGAGCGTTCATGCATGTACAGCCACAGGCTGGGTGACAACGTACAAATTTATAGCCACTCAGAACAGAAAGAACATCTGATTTTCCTACATGCATAGTGCATCTCAAGGAAATTTACCTTTTATCTCTGTGCTCCATCAATAATTCACTCGGAATTTTCTGGCATTTTCAGTCTGCCTGTCCTGTTTAATTTACTGATCTACAACATAATATCAAAACAGGCACCTTGGGCTACAGTTCTCCACACCTTGTGCGGCCACCGACTGCTTTGCAGAAAGAACACACAGTGGATGAAAAAAAAGACTTAAAATCTGTGACAGTCTTCAGGTTTGGCACACAGCGTGCTTTCCTCTGACCTGAACAAAAGGTGAGCCAGGAGAAAGGCATCCATCCCCTCTAGCCAGGGCAACGAGCAGTAAGGCGATGCTGCCACAGATACTGCACTCCTGAAGGCGGCAGGGCAGCACTAGCAGTACATTAGCATGACTTGCTCTAGCATGTTGACGAATTAAGCTACTCTGCATAACTCCTTCTGTATGCTGGCCCAGCACTGGCTGCTTTCACCAGCACTCATTTTCCTGAAGCAGTAGAGATTCCCTGTAAAGGAGGTGTAGCAGGCATGACACATCAGAGCCTGGAGAATTTACTTGTTATAAATGGGAGTGCTGCACAGCTGAAAGCCACCAACAAGGTTGGCAGTATGCAACATAAACAACGTGATTTGTAATCGAAGCAGAAAGTTGTCACTCACAACTCACAACCTCCTCTACACTGGTGTATAAATGATCCGTGCCCTTCTGATGGAGGGATGCTAATGCAACCCATGAATCATGCATAGTTTAAAACGAACAGAGGACCAAAGAATAGCTATGCTGTTATTCTGTTATTATGCTGTCCCCTTATTTCTTCTCGGTAGCAGGCAAAAGCTGACCTCTGTCTAGGTGTTAAACTTACAAGATATTAAGTACGCTGCCATAAACCTGCAAAAAGAGAAGAGAATTCCTTGTGTGCTTCTGCTCACTGTGTGCCCTGGAGCAAAGTACAAACCTCTACATTCTTTTTTCCTGTCTGCTGTTTCTAGTCCCAAAGAGTAGGGTTGTAGGTGTTTGTGTTCACCACTGCACACATAAATTGTTCCATCAGCATCAATTACTGCCTGGGGTCCTGAGTAGGTGAGCTCTTGCTAAATAGATGGGGCTGAGTCTGGGATTTGTCCTCTTGCTGGGGCTCTTGGTTTGGGCACTGAAGAAAACATTGACCCTCAAAACCTCCCCACTTCCCTTTCAAACTAGATGATTACCTCCCTCTTATGAATCCCTAAATACATATTCTGGGTACAAGCCTGATTTTTTATTACTTAGGCAAGATTATCTATGGGAAGCCACAGAGAGAATTTCCTGAGTATTGTGTTCTTTCAGTGTATCAGAGCTTACTGCACATTTGAACACAGTTTGCTGTCAGCCAGTCTTTCAGGGTTAAAAGACAAATACCACATAAACTGTAAGTCTTTGTGACAGTAAGAATTGCTCAGCAAGAATATTTTACAGCCTTTTCACTTGAAAGAGAGATGATCTTCTGATTGTTCTTCACCAGGGATACTGAGGCAACCTGGCCCAGACTGGGGCCCCAACCTGTTGGGTTCTTTCTGTACAGATGCAGAATGAAAGCAGCTCTTGAGAGCAGAACATTTCCAATACAAAAGAGTAAGATTAACATTTGCCCTCTTTAAAAATTGCTCCCAGCTGTACTAAAGGTCTCCACACATTTTCTTTCTAGGTGCAAAGTGCCTCCCTGCCCTGCTTGCGGGGATGCGCTCACCTTGGGCAGGGAACAGACCGAGCTGCCTCTGCTCACTCTGGACCCGGTGAAGTGTGTGCCACTGGCACATGGTGTTTGGCTGTCGATGCGTATTCTGCTCATATTTTAGGAGCTCTTTGCAGAGATACTATCATATAGCTCAAGGGCATGGTGCAAAGCACTGGGACTTGGGGTAGAATTACAAGGGCGCTCAGTGTGACTGACTGTGTGGTGTGCCAGAGGGCCTGTTATGGAGTTACACCTTTTAGGTTAATATTTGCCATCCGCTATCGCTGCTCAACAGGAAATGCAGTGTGTTTTTTATATGCTTCAAGATAAGGGGTGAATGAAGTGTCCTGATTACCGTAATCCAGTGACTGCTGGGCAAGGTTATCTTTATTTTCTACACAGTTATTGATTGTGAGGGACTGCAGACTGGCCTGGCTCGGGGAAGGACTCCCCACCTCCTGCAATAAGGCTTTATTACCAGCCTGGAGTAGCCACAAAGCCAGCTAACTCCTCAGCAAAGCACCAGCCCTGGAAAGGAACTGAAAAATTGTTTCCTGGGCTTTGTTCAAGTCCCAGCTGCTCTACTGCAACTGCCAGCAAGAGGGCCTCTTCTGCTAGCAGCAAGGGGACGGTGGGACAGCTATCCCAGCAGTAGTGGGCTGAAAGTACCATTTACATTGACACCCATCAGCATGGCTAAGCAGATCTCCTGGTCACCTTGGAAAACACTGGAGCTGTGGTAAATAAATAAAGCAGGTAAAATGCTCCAACACCAGTGAGCCATGAAAGCCCAAAGGCTTTGGGCTCCCCCTGTTACCCCCATCTACAGAGCAGAGGAGGTGGCTGCAAGCACCTGGGGCATCCTGCAGAGGCTCCGTGACAGAGGTAACTGCCCCGTCATCTCTAATTATGAGGCCTGAAGAAACTCAAAGATTTAAAGCTTAAAAGTATCTGCAGACATCAATCTTTCCAAAAGAGATGTCGAAAAAAAGGCAAAGCTAAATATAAGTTTTAGCAGCAGAACTGCTTTAACAGCTACTGTAGGTCTAGCGAGATTGTTAAGAAAAGATGGAAAGCACATGGATTAAATTTGTTGGCATAAATCTGGGGACACCAGTTTAGCTAAAGAAAACACCATCATCAAGTCTTTGGAAATCCAAAAAAGATATTATTTCAGTACAGAAAAATGGGAAAAAGAGGAGGAGACAAGAAATGGAATCTCAGAAAATAGATACCTGCCTTATTCCATATGTATTTGTGGGCTCAATTTTCCCCTTGCATAAATCAATGAAGAAATAATCTTCAGTTGCATATCTAAGTACAAAATTAGCTTTAACTACAGGCTTCGTTCTGATTAAAATCAAGGTGAGTTTAATCACACTGCTGTCCTTGTGCCTAAATCAAAAGTCTGCTAAGGCTCTTATAAACTACACTGGTATAAAATAGGTGTAAGATGACAAAATCAGATACTTCAAGGTGGAGAAGTAAATTGCTACTGCCAGTGAGCTGGTAGGACAAATGGTGTTATCTTTTACCAAGAAATTACACTGTACTGTGTTATGACAAAGGGAATTTGTCTTCTCAGCCAGTTCCTGCTTGGGTTCCCATCAGCTGACAATGTTTCCAGGGGAGCCAGAGGACAAAATACAGCCCAAATTCTGAGGACAAAAGCTAAAATGCAGCAAATCTCATGCACGACATTAAAAGATGCTTAATGAATGGTATGAAGCAATTCCACAAATAAATGCAGCAGCTGGTAATTGCTAGGAGTTATTCAGGCTGACCAGATATTCTTAGACCCTTATTACTGGAAATATCAGAATAGATGTTGCACGTCTAAATCATAAATACTGCAGTTCAGCAAAATACTTGAGTATGTGCTCCACTCTCAGTGAACTGGAGCCGAGATCAGCCAACAACCTGTTAGAGGAAGCTTACACCTTAACATCACCCAGTTCTGTGAAGAACAGCACACCAACTTCTGGAACACAGAAGAACTGGAACAACAACTAAGAAATTCACATTAAAATATGTATATAAGTAGTAAAACTAGATTTGAATATATGTTTCTCAGTTACTCATTGTGATATATTCTCATCTTGTTTTTCCTTTGTATGCTATTATTTGTCATTCTCCAACCAAGACAGTCAACTTCCTACTTTCTAAACCAGAAAATTCCTGTTGATTTTTTTTACAGGAAAAAAACACATGACAAACCCTCCCCATACTCAGAAGCTACCCCTTTTGTTAAAGCCAAAAGTGTTGTCACTGTCCGGGAAGAGGGTAGGCTGATACAAACACCTCAGTCCCCAAAGCTGGGCCTTTGGATAACACCTGAGGGCTCGACCCAAGGTGGAGCTGCTGTGGGGGCTGCCCCGCTGCTGGAAATCAAAGAGAACCATGCTTTCGACCTGGGAAATTAAGCGCCTCTCGTAGCTTTGATGCACATTTCTTGCATGCACCAGCCTTGCCAGACCTGGCCATCACAGCTCACATTAGGCCAACTTCTTCCTAGTCAGCTTGGCTACCTCCTGCTTACACACCTGACTGCCAGGAACAAACTGGGACAGGTTTAAAACAAAAGCCCAGGGGACGGCGCTACTTTTGCACACTCACGCTCCCGACTCTTGTAGAAGGCGCCTGCAGAAATGCCCCATGCACTGAAACACAGCCATGCACAGCTGGAGGCACTCATGGAGATGCACTCCTGGTTTCTGCTCGAGGAGGAGGGAAAGGGGAATTAGAAAAAAAAAAGACAGAGAGAGAAAGCAGCAATGAACTGCAGATTCACAACCAGGAAAAAATAACATCCTCCTATGCAATCAATTGAACTGCACAATTTTAAAACAATTTCACCTCGCCTCAAATCATATAAGTAGACCTACTCTTCAGTGATATTTTCCCAAACTATGCAAAACATTTCATTTAAAGAACTCTCCCTAGTCTTTCCTCAACTTTACTCTTCAGCTGAAATAAAACTCATTTTAATTCCCTATGCTGAGCAGCTGCTCCTGCAATTGCTGCTACAACTACTTGATTCCCCTCCCCAGAATCACAACCCGTGGCTTTGGGCTTTTCAAGGTTTATTATTCATTCAGTTCTTCCTTCGTGCTTCCATGGTGGGCAGGAACAGACGTGTCCCCCTGCGCGGCAACGGGGGACAGCTGGGGGGCTCCTCTCTGCTTGCTTCTCCTCTTCCAGCCGCACGCACAGGCAGCGATGGGACCAAACTGGGGCACGCTCCTGGCCCCCTCAGCAGGCAGCTCTCAGAGCTCTGCAGGGCAGGCAGCACAGCCCCAGCCGGACCCCAGCACGCTCCCACAGCCGCCTGGCACGGCCCCGCAGCCCTGCGCACACACCTGGGCACCTTTTCCACCGCCCGGCCCGGGCCTGGGCTCCGCATCACCTGCTGCCGCCACCCAGTGATGCACTGCCCATGTCACAGCAGGCAGCGGGTGCCCCGTGCCACAAAGGGGCGGGGACGGCCTTGCCCCGGAACGCTGGCCCCAACGGCCACGCAGCCCTGCCATGGCTGCCCGTGCTGACGGGGAGGCTGCTCGGCTGCCTGCTCCTGCTGCTCCAGCCTGCGCTCTGGACACAAACTCAACCAGAGGAATTCAGCTCCTCTCTCCTCTCTCCTCAGGCCCTCACCTCAAACGCCTCTCAGCGCCCTACAGGACACTGACCGAACTAAACCACCGCACACTCCTGGCCGCTCCTTTCCGGCACTGGGCCGGACAACTGTCCATGCTCTCCACGACAGGTAAGATAGTACCAACCCACACCCCACCGCAGTCTAACAGCAAGCAGGACAGTGACACGCTCGGGCCAGGACAGGAGGGACCTCTCCATCAGGATAACGGGAGACAGATGGACATGGTGAGATGCTTGAGACTCTTGGGCACAGAGGCAGGGGCTGCCTCTTGTCACAGGGCGATGCTGCTCCGTTTGGTGCTTCTTCTCTTTCAGCCACAATCACACAACGATGGGACCACACCACGGCACACTCCTGGCCTCTCTCCCCTTCAGAACTCAGCTGGAAAAGCTGTCAACACTCTACAGGACAGGTAAGATCGCCCCAACCCACACCCACCACAGTCCACAGCAAGCAGCCAGGTGACACGCTCGCGCCACGACGGCAGTGACCGCTCCATCAGGACGACGGGACACGGACAGCCGACAGCTCCATCAGGACGAGGGGACACGGACAGCCTCGGTGAGACGCTCGAGACCCTCGCGCACAGAGGCAGGGGCTGCCCGTGGTCACAGGGGGATGCTGCTCCGTTTGGTGCTTCTTCTCTTTCAGCCACAATCACACAGCGATGGGACCACACCACGGCACACTCCTGGCCTCACTGCCCTCGACCGCTCAGCTGGAAGGAAGAGCTGCCAACGCTCTCCAGGACAGGTAAGATCGCCCCAACCCACACCCACCACGGTCCACAGCAAGCAGCCAGGTGACACGATCGGGCCAGGACAGAAGTGACTGCTCCATCAGGACGACGGGAACACGAACGGACGTGGTGAGATGCTTGAGACCCTCGGGCAGATAGCCTGGGGCTGCCCATGGTCACAGGGGGATGCTGCTCCGTTTGTTCCTTCTCTTATTCAAGCCAGACACACACAGCGATGGGACCAGACCATGGCACGCTCCTGGCCGCTCCGCCCTTGAGAACTCAGCTGGAAGGAAGAGCTGCCAATGCTCTAAAGGACAGATAAGCCATCCCCAACCCACACCCCACTCACAGCATGCCACAAGATGACATGCTTGGGCTATGAGGGGCATCTCCTGGCCGTCAGGGAGACGTGACATGGACGGCCTTGGAGTGAGGCTGGGAGAGCCTCACTCAGGGATGCAGGCGCTGACCCTGGCAACGGCCTGGGGCTGCTCTTTTGGGTCATTTTCCTTTCTCACCCCATCACAGAGCCCCGAGCACACCAACGTCTGCCACTGGCCTTTCCCTCCTCTGCCCTCTCCCTCCGCGGCCACTGACCTGAAGGCTGGTGCAGCTTTCTACAACCACAGCCACCGGAGGAGCAGGAAGCACACAAGGACCCCGTCCCTACCCGGCCATGGTCCTACAAGCACACCAGCGGGGACCGCGGCTATGGACAAAGAGAGCTCGGCACGCCCCCGCGCCACCCCACCCCACCCCACGTCTCTCTCAAACCTCGCTCAAATAAAGATTCTGATTCACAACCTCATCGGCTGCTTTCTCCTGCCCTTCTTGGGGAAACCTCGGGGGGCTCTGCCTTTTGCACAAGGAGCGAGTGCACCAGCCTCCGCTTCTTCAGATGCTGGCATCAAGAGAATTTCAAAGCAGATTAAGTGTCCTAATGTAAGACCAGAACCTGCAGGCGTGGGTCTGGAAACCAGTGTGCTCCCTCTTTCACCAAGGGACCGCATGTGTACAAGGAAGGAACAACATTTAACACACAACCTCATCTGCTCTGATGGAACTGCTTGAGGAAACTCCCCTTCCTGACATGCGCTCTGCACCCAACGTGCCGCCGCTGGGGGGGCTGCCCCGCTGCTGGAAATCAAAGAGAACCATGCTTTCGATCTGGGAAATTAAGCGCCTCTCGTAGCTTTGATGCACGTTTCTTGCACGCACCAGCCTTGCCACGGCTGGCCATCACAGATCACTTTAGGCCAACTTCTTCCTAGTCAGCTTGGCTACCTCCTGCTTACACACCTGACTGCCAGGAACAATCTGGGACAGGTTTAAAACAAAAGCCCAGGGGACGGCGCTACTTTTGCACACTCACGCTCCCGACTCTTGTAGGAGGCGCATCCAGAAATGCCCCATGCACTGAAACACAGCCCTGCGCTGGGAGGGAACCCGCGGCTGCAGGCACTCGAGTCAGGGGCCTCTCGGAAGGCCAAAAGGGAAAGGCTGAGGACATTGGGAACTTTTGTGTCAACCTCAGCATGGGGAGAAATGGCTCCCCAGCATGCAGAGCGCTCCCAGTTTCCCCGCAGCCCTCTTTCCCCCAAAAGAGCTGTTCAGAGAGGGAGAAAACGGCGTTCCAGCCCCAAACACGCTGACGACCACAAATGGCACCTCACAGAACTAAACCGTGGAATTACTCAAGAAAGATGAACGAGGCCCCGGTGCTGCCAATCAAACAATGAAATGCTGCCACGGGGGACTGGGAGCAACAGGTGCTTGTCAAGAACAAATCCTTGGGCTTTCAGGAGACGTCTTTTCTATCACCGCTTCTTTTAGGAGGCGGCAAGATAAAGGAGTGCAAAGCAAATTAACAGACAGCATAAGGCAGTCACTTGACATTCTCCGTATTGATTCCTTTTCATTAGCTCCTCAGCACTCTGTGCTCCCGCAGAGACAGTCTCCTCCTTCCTCGGGCATCTCATTAGAATAAAAATACTTTTAAAGGCTCTGGAGCCGACCTCTGGATACATCTCCAGAACTACACCTTCATGTCACGTCTTTCACAATCAGCATTTTATACCAATTTGAGGACTGAGAACGGGACGTGACTGGGTTTTCTGCGCGCTTCAAACACCTGGGTTGCCTCTTACAAACACTGTCCATTAAACCTGCACTGCAGTCCTTCTGGGCTTCAGAGAGAGGGGCAGAGGAAGCCAATAGACTGGCCAGGAAGATATTCATTGTGCCCAAATTAGCAAGGAATTTGGGCATGTCATTGCCTGTCTTCAAGGGTTTGCTTCCTGTTGGTGGAAGGTTTTTCCGGGCACGTCCAGAACCATCTAACGAGTGGATTGCTTTTTGTCAGACAGAAGAGAAGACCTTGGGCTCTGTTGCCCGAGGTAATATCTGAACTCCACTTCTGTGAATTTACTTCAGGACCTTGCTGCCTTTAACTATGGCGCAAATCCTGAGGTCGCTGGAAATCATCTCAGTAGAATAATTCGCCTTTAGAGTACTTGCCAGTCCAGTTCAGTGAGCCTAGCGGCCTTTTATCGGCAAAAAAACTTACAGCACACCTGCGTTTGCATACCTGGTCCTCTCCTGGCACCAATAAAAAAGCGTAATGGTGCTGTGCTCCCTCTCTGGACCCACCAGGAAACCGCGGGGCAAAAAAATCACACTGGGAGAGCTGATGTTTGACAACCTTAGTCCAGGAGCCAACCTGACAAGCACGGCACCTGCGAAGCTCAGGCAGGAAAGCCTGAAACTGTGCCTCGGCAGCCACAAAGCCTTTTGTAACCCCGTCCTCCGGAAATCGGCAGCCTATTTCTTCTCAGCTTCTGGCAGAGCAGACACTCCTCTTGTTAATAAAGGAAAGCATCTCCAAGGAATTCTCAACCGCTGGAAAGAAGGCGGAGGTGAAGCCCTCACTTCATTTGCACAGCTCCGATAAAGGCATTTCGCTTTGGAATACAACACGCCCCTCTTCCGTGGGACATTCCCTAACAAAACTAAATGCTTAACCATGACCAAGGGGCTGAAAAACCTCCTTGGCTACCAGGAGCGCCGAGCCAAGGCTGTGCATAAGCGAGCTCCCCACCTGCAGCAGCTCGCCCAGGCCCTAAGGTCGGTGCCTGCTTCCCCTGACCCTTCTGCAGGCTGCGCGGGCACCGTGGGCAGCCCCCCTTGCACGGTCAGTGCCCAGGGAAGTTCCTCCAGTCTTGCCAGGGGATTCCGGGTTTCCAGAACTCCTGACCTTACTGCAGTTCATCTTACGGTAGGCTCTGCCAATAGGAGGGGGGAAACATCTTCTTGGTGGTGGGTCCTCAGGGCTTCGGCAGCTCTGCGCTCGGACACTTCACATCATCCTTTGCCCAGACAGGCTGTGGCGTCTCCTTCTCTGGACACAGCCAAACCCACCTGGATGCCATCCTGTGCAGCGTGCTCCAGGTGATCCTGCTGGGCAGGGGCTGCGACTGGATGATCTTCAGAGCTCCCTGCCAACCTCGGCCGTTCTGGGATTCTGTGAGCTTTCCTACTTAATTCCACAAGCAAATTACGACACACTTGGGAAAATGCTGGCTGTTTTACGCTGGGATAGATGCTTATCCTCCACTCCCAGGCCCGCCTGCCAGCCAGCAGAGCCTCTGACGTGCTGCTTCTCTGCTAAGGGGTGCCCGCAGCAGGATGCAGCAGTGCTGCGCAGAGGCACCGGGGGGGAAGTCAAGTGCAAGCAGCAGCACAGCCTCCAGATCCTGCTCCCCCCCTTCATCATTCAAGAAGGTTGCAGCAGTCACTGGAAGAAAACTTTTTGCCCCGTTTCTGCTGACCATCAACAGCTCCGGGCCCACCCTCGCTGCTGACCAAAAAGACCCCTGCAACAGAAGCCAAGGAGAGGCAGAGCTTTTCGGCAGGGTCACACCCTGACTGTGGCCCTGACCCTGCTCAGACACGTCCCAGCTCCCACTGAAGTCCAGGCCCCTACTTAGAGCATTACAGAATCACAGAATCATCCACGTTGGAAGACACCTCCAAGATCACCTAGTCCAACCTCGGGCCTAACACTAACAAGTCCTCCACTAAACCATATCACTAACCTCTACATCTAAACGCCTTTTAAAGACCTCCAGGGATGGCGACTCAACCACTTCCCTGGGCAGCCCCTTCCAATGCCTAACAACCCTTCCAGTAAAGAGGTTTTGCCTAATATCCAACCTAAACCTCCCCTGGCGCAACTTTAGCCCATTCCCCCTCGTCCTGTCACCAGGCACGTGGGAGAACAGACCAACCCCCACCTCGCTACAGCCTCCTTTAAGGTACCTGTAGAGAGTAATAAGATCGCCCCTGAGCCTCCTCTTCTCCAGGCTGAACAATCCCAGCTCCCTCAGCCGCTCCTCGTAAGACTTGTTCTCCAGACCCCTCACCAGCTTCGTTGCCCCTCTCTGGACTCGCTCGAGCACCTCCACGTCCTTCTTGTAGCGAGGGGCCCGAAACTGAACACACTACTCCAGGTGCGGCCTCACCTGAGCCGAGTACAGGGGGACAATCACCTCCCTAGACCTGCTGGCCACACTCTTTCCTATGCAAGCCAGGATGCTGTTGGCCTTCTTGGCCACCTGAGCACACTGCTGGCTCATATTCAGCCGACTATCAACCAATACTCCCAGGTCCTTCTCTGCCAGGCAGCTTTCTAACCACTCATCTCCCAGCCCGTAACGCTGCTTGGGGTTGTTGTGCCCCAGCTGCAGGACCCGGCACTTGGCCTTCTTGAACTTCGTACGGTTGGCCTCAGCCCATCGCTCCAGCCTATCCAGATCCTCCTGCAGAGCCTTCTTGAGCAGATCGACACACGCACCTAACTTGGTGTCGTCTGCAAACTTACTGAGGGTGCACTCGATCCCCTCATCCAGATCACCGATAAAGACATTAAAGAGAACTGGCCCTAGTACTGGGCCCTGGGGGACTCCCCTAGTGACCGGCCTCCAGCGGGATTTAACTCCAGTTAAATTTAACTGGATTTCAACAGCAGGCGTGCTTCTAGCCACACGTGCCTTTTTGCAGAGAGAAAGCCAAAGAACGTGGCAAACCGCAGCCTGCTGCACCCTGAGGGGCAAGGGCAGAGCAAACCCCGCGCTGGCACAGCCGGGACCATTCCCGCACAGAGCTGCGACGTCCCTGACAGCAGTTTTGGTCAGGGGCACCTGAGGCCAGGTGGGACAGCCTCGGGTGTGCCTCCCACTGCGCGCTGCAGCCTCTCTCGCCTCCGCTTCGGTCACTGTTCTCTGCAACGTGCCGTGCCCTTCAGCACGCTTTCCCCCTCTTTTTCTTGGGGAAGAAACGTCTCACTTCCTCTTACACGTTTGCTATTTGTGGGTAGGGAAAGGAGGAGAAAATACACGGCACTCTGTGTACAAATGCCTTCTCTTCCTTATGGGGAGGCAGCAGGCCATCCAGGCAGTGCTCCATCATCCCCAGTACAACTGCCTGCTTTATTCTAACCTGGCTCTCTGCAAGAACACGGCCTGAAGTTCCCAGCGGCCTGATGAGCTCATGCAGCAACATGGAAGCTGCTCTGCAAGCTCCGTGCATTTACTTATGGTCAAACGAAGCCAAATGCCACTTTGTCCTTGTAAGCGACCAACAAAGGTCACCGACGTCTGCCGCTGGGGCTGGGGAACCACTGCGTGGGGAACTCCGCTGGCTTCAGCAGAGCCCCCCTGCATGACGTCACCCAGAATTCTGACCCAAAATTGGACCGATTTCGGTGACACCGAGACTAAAGGTCAGACTGATCTTCACAATGTCCTTCACAGTTTCCTTTAGGAGTATCCTTTCTGTTAAGGGAAGTGTCCCTGCAAGTGACGTATAAAATTGACACCACTTCAGCTGCTTTCATTTCTAGTAGAGTTTTGGGATTTCTTAGCTTTTCCTCAACTTTACTCTTCAGCTGAAATAAAGTTCATTTCAATGAACTCATTTCACCTTTGCTGAGCAGCTGCTCTTGCAATTGCTGCTACAACTACTTGATTCCCCTCCCCAGAATCACAACCCGTGGCTTTGGGCTTTTCAAGGTTTATTATTCATTCAGTTCTTCCTTCGTGCTTCCATGGTGGGCAGGAACAGACGTGTCCCCCTGCGCGGCAACGGGAGACAGCTGGGGGGCTCCTCTCTGCTTGCTTCTCCTCTTCCAGCCGCACGCACAGGCAGCGATGGGACCAAACTGGGGCACGCTCCTGGCCCCCTCAGCAGGCAGCTCTCAGAGCTCTGCAGGGCAGGCAGCACAGCCCCAGCCGGACCCCAGCACGCTCCCACAGCCGCCTGGCACGGCCCCGCAGCCCTGCGCACACACCTGGGCACCTTTTCCACCGCCCGGCCCGGGCCTGGGCTCCGCATCACCTGCTGCCGCCACCCAGTGATGCACTGCCCATGTCACAGCAGGCAGCGGGTGCCCCGTGCCACAAAGGGGCGGGGACGGCCTTGCCCCGGAACGCTGGCCCCAACGGCCACGCAGCCCTGCCATGGCTGCCCGTGCTGACGGGGAGGCTGCTCGGCTGCCTGCTCCTGCTGCTCCAGCCTGCGCTCTGGACACAAACTCAACCAGAGGAATTCAGCTCCTCTCTCCTCTCTCCTCAGGCCCTCACCTCAAACGCCTCTCAGCGCCCTACAGGACACTGACCGAACTAAACCACCGCACACTCCTGGCCGCTCCTTTCCGGCACTGGGCCGGACAACTGTCCATGCTCTCCACGACAGGTAAGATAGTACCAACCCACACCCCACCGCAGTCTAACAGCAAGCAGGACAGTGACACGCTCGGGCCAGGACAGGAGGGACCTCTCCATCAGGATAACGGGAGACAGATGGACATGGTGAGATGCTTGAGACTCTTGGGCACAGAGGCAGGGGCTGCCTCTTGTCACAGGGCGATGCTGCTCCGTTTGGTGCTTCTTCTCTTTCAGCCACAATCACACAACGATGGGACCACACCACGGCACACTCCTGGCCTCTCTCCCCTTCAGAACTCAGCTGGAAAAGCTGTCAACACTCTACAGGACAGGTAAGATCGCCCCAACCCACACCCACCACAGTCCACAGCAAGCAGCCAGGTGACACGCTCGCGCCACGACGGCAGTGACCGCTCCATCAGGACGACGGGACACGGACAGCCGACAGCTCCATCAGGACGAGGGGACACGGACAGCCTCGGTGAGACGCTCGAGACCCTCGCGCACAGAGGCAGGGGCTGCCCGTGGTCACAGGGGGATGCTGCTCCGTTTGGTGCTTCTTCTCTTTCAGCCACAATCACACAGCGATGGGACCACACCACGGCACACTCCTGGCCTCACTGCCCTCGACCGCTCAGCTGGAAGGAAGAGCTGCCAACGCTCTCCAGGACAGGTAAGATCGCCCCAACCCACACCCACCACGGTCCACAGCAAGCAGCCAGGTGACACGATCGGGCCAGGACAGAAGTGACTGCTCCATCAGGACGACGGGAACACGAACGGACGTGGTGAGATGCTTGAGACCCTCGGGCAGATAGCCTGGGGCTGCCCATGGTCACAGGGGGATGCTGCTCCGTTTGTTCCTTCTCTTATTCAAGCCAGACACACACAGCGATGGGACCAGACCATGGCACGCTCCTGGCCGCTCCGCCCTTGAGAACTCAGCTGGAAGGAAGAGCTGCCAATGCTCTAAAGGACAGATAAGCCATCCCCAACCCACACCCCACTCACAGCATGCCACAAGATGACATGCTTGGGCTATGAGGGGCATCTCCTGGCCGTCAGGGAGACGTGACATGGACGGCCTTGGAGTGAGGCTGGGAGAGCCTCACTCAGGGATGCAGGCGCTGACCCTGGCAACGGCCTGGGGCTGCTCTTTTGGGTCATTTTCCTTTCTCACCCCATCACAGAGCCCCGAGCACACCAACGTCTGCCACTGGCCTTTCCCTCCTCTGCCCTCTCCCTCCGCGGCCACTGACCTGAAGGCTGGTGCAGCTTTCTACAACCACAGCCACCGGAGGAGCAGGAAGCACACAAGGACCCCGTCCCTACCCGGCCATGGTCCTACAAGCACACCAGCGGGGACCGCGGCTATGGACAAAGAGAGCTCGGCACGCCCCCGCGCCACCCCACCCCACCCCACGTCTCTCTCAAACCTCGCTCAAATAAAGATTCTGATTCACAACCTCATCGGCTGCTTTCTCCTGCCCTTCTTGGGGAAACCTCGGGGGGCTCTGCCTTTTGCACAAGGAGCGAGTGCACCAGCCTCCGCTTCTTCAGATGCTGGCATCAAGAGAATTTCAAAGCAGATTAAGTGTCCTAATGTAAGACCAGAATCTGCAGGCGTGGGTCTGGAAACCAGTGTGCTCCCTCTTTCAGCAGTTTGTTCCTTCTTTGTCCACAAATCCTCTGACAGGGACTCTACAGTGCTTAGACTGAATTTTTTCTTGTCCCACCGTGCTGGTGGGACTGCTGCTGTCAGTGGAGCAGCAGCACCACTCATTACTCCAGCGAAAGGAGCTTGCTTACAAGGCACGCTCTCTTCCTTGCATCTCAGTCCTTGTGTCGCTGCAAGCTCCTGCGGTGGCTGTCTGTATAGTGCACCAGCTTGCCTGGGTCATGGTTTGTACCTGTGCTCTCACGCACAAAGCACCATCCTTGCGGGGCTGTCAGGGCACTTCAGAGACATCCTGATGGAAAGTGTGACTCCCAGACATTGGAGACAACAAACGACATAAACTTGAAAATAAAACTGCCGTGGTGTCATAGATCACATCTCCCCCTTGCTACCCAGAGTTCTCCGTTGCAAAGGAGGGAAAGAAGTGGGGTAAATCTTTTCGGGTTTCAATTAATCTTTGAGGGCCACCCTAGTCAATAAGGGCATGAGCAATGAGGTCTGGTTGCAGCCTGGGCAAGAACATTTAATGGAAAACCCTCATCTGTTGTGATGGAGCTGCTTGAGGAAATTCCCCTTCCTGATATGGATTGTGGAAGAGGAAAAATAACTCAGTCTTCATTGTTTCTTTCCTGAGACAAAGCATGGAGGAAAAAAGCACTTGTTTTGAACTTAATCATTTATATGATGAAGGTCAAAACATTTACCCATTACTATTCCTGACCATCTTCTCAGTTCAGTAAGTCACTTCCAAATCTTACTCCTCACAGATAACATTTCAATGAGGTTGCAGTCAGAAATAGCCAAAGTTAGCCTTTTTAATTTTTCCTCAGTAAATAGCTTTATATTCTTTCAAGGAAGACAGACTAGAAAAGCATTGCAAAGGCAGTTATAGGTTTCAACAGTGTAAGCCCCTACCTAAATCACTTTTAAAAGTTAAGAAGTCAGCAGCTTTAAGGTACTTTGGTCGACTTTGAAAATTTTACCCTGATCTGGAACTCGAACAATTTACAGGAACCCGAGGAGATGAGCGACCCTTTCACACAGCCCAGAACAGCCTGTCAGACATCATTTTAGCTAGCTGCATTTAGGAAATCTGCCATCTCCTCTAAGAGCAGAGGTAGTGACCAGCACCTTCCAAATGCCAAATTACATATTCCCTAAAACCTGTACCAGTCATCTGGATTTATAAAACATATGCAGAACTCACTACAGGGAAAAAAACACTCCTTGTTCTTACAGTGTTTTAAGTGCCTTATATTCAAGTTCCATGAGGTAGCAACTTAAATGATTACACAATCTTTTCCAAAGCTTTTTCCCTCCCTTCAGTTACAAGCATGGAGAATGATTTTTTCAGCTTTCTACCCTGCACCAACGCTCCATGAGAGAGCACATTCTAGCCTAGATTCCCACACATTGCCATGTCTTCATGATTTCTTCATCAAGGGAGCAATGGCCATCTGGACACACTTGGCTGGCAATGCTTTATCACACATAAGAAATGATGCACAGTATGGAAAAGCACTGTCTGCCTTGAGTTTTAAGCTATCATCCAGGGGGCTGACAGTGTTGCACCAGGTTATGAGCGGTCACAGTTTGCTATCTTACTGATGAAGCTTTCCCCAAGTGAGATCAATAAGTGTTCCCTCCTCTCCTTCTCCCCGCTTCCTTCCAGCATCTCCTTGCCCCTGGAAGGATCGCATGAAAACTGCGAGGGAGGAGAACTCATTTTTCTCTCTTGTGTTCAGGGAAACAGAAGCATACATACTCACATGCTTTGTAAACAAATGAACTTACATTAAAGACAGGAGCTGTGCATAATCAGTACCATTTTCTAGCACAAACAGCCCAGAAAGGCCCCATCCATGGGCTGCCCACTCAGATCAAAGTGGCGACAACAGCTACACCAGCAGGGAGGACATGAGCTGCTCTGGAGAGATCACCCATCCATCTGCTGTGACAGTGGGTGTAGAAAACAGGGGGACTGAGTTGTCGCCTAGCTCCTGCTTTCTCCCCGTCAGTAATGCTCTGAAGATAATAATGAGCAAACTTGAGCAAGCTGTGCTTTCCGAGATGGTATTTCCATGGAGATGTTCCTGAATATCTCCAGCTGGTGTCCTGGCTATAGATTTCAGTTTTGTTTCTAAACGGTATGACAAGTACTCTGATTAAAAGCAAACAGACTGTCTTTATTCTGAGGTGTGCAGGTTACTGGGGGGGAGCCATGTCTGTAATGCATATTTCTCACAAAGAAATTCTGATTTTGCTTTACTTTCCATTCTAAATAAAGCCCTCTTCTCTGGTTAGTTTTAACCAATCCCTGAACACAAGACATTCTGGGATCTAGCCTGTGCCCCATGGAAAAGCCATCTTCACACACAGTGTGAAATAATTACATTTTCTGATGGGGAAAAAACCCTTCATGGTTTTACCCAGTTTGATTTGGACGATGAGGGGGTGAGTTGCTGGCTCTGCTGCTGAGCTGTGTGCAATATGCACCAAGCCTTCAGACTGGAAAGCTCTGCACTACCAAGTACCTCCTCCTGAAAAAGTCCATTTTCTTACTCAAGACATTCCTCTGGTCAAAAACCTTGGATTAAACATTATATTCTGTATTCCCTGAAAACAAGTGCTTAATTGTTGCAGGAGCTGCAGAGCATGTGATCAAAGGATGCCATATGGGCCAGTTATTAACAAAGAAAAATGAACGCACCATTCGTCGGGCTGTAATTAAAACTGAGTAAGTTTTCATTCCCATTGTTGATCTGTCTCTTTGTACCACAAAGAATAAACAGCTTCTTGCCTTATTACTCCTAACATGAATGCACAGCTCATCAGGTCTGTGAATGGATATGGTAGTAAATATTTCATATTATGTCTCAATAATATGCTGATACATATATGCAAGCACACTGCCTACCAGCTTCCTACTTGCACACATGTTAATAGGATCATGTTTATATACATATACTGAAATACAAATTCCATCCAAACTAACACAAAGCCAACCAAGATAAAAATAAAATCACTGCAGTCAGTTTTCATGCCATTCTGAATTTCAAGTGCTTTAAGATACGACTGTAATTTGCAAGTCCACATTCTACACTAGCATATTGCAAAACCATTGCATAAAAGCCTTTTTAAACTGTCAAAATAGATATCATTGTATTCCCACTTTCTTGACTCACATCTTAATCTAAAAACAACAAAAGCTTTCCAAAGAAAATTTTTAAGTGTGAGAATCAGTTTTCCCTCAGATTTACTTCTACAGAACTGTCAAATATAATCATTAATATACACCACAAGATTTATAATATTTTAATTGTCTTTCCTTCTGAGATTTTTTTCCACCACCACCACACACCAAAAGGGCTAGAAATGTCCTTATCCTCATGTGTTCCAACAAAAATGAGAGCTCAGGATCCCGACACATTTCCAAGGCAATCGGGTTGCTGAGCACCATGCCAGATGTCTGACAGCAAAACCCCAAAATGTGGCCGCACCACTTTGAGGCTGGCTGCAGCCATGGCCCTCACACTCCCAGGAGCTGTGGATAGACCACAAAGTGGTGCTGCACCCCACATCACCCATCTGTCTTGCCTGCCCTCCCACAAGGCCCCGAGCCACAGAAACACACCAGCAGCAAACCAGTAACACGGAACCAAAAGGCACCTTGGAGACCCAAGTTGTGTCCTTGGTAAAGCTCCACTGGTTGCATTCAGATGCTTCCAATTTAACCTAAAACTGGCAGAATTTACATCTTCAGACACAGCTTCCCGCCCTTGTCCTTCATTTTTAGTGGCATAACTACAACAGCCACAGCTCGCAACTTCACAAATTCATTTCCAACATTAATTCTAGACAACCTCTCCATCATTCTCTGACTTTCTCCTCTCCATTGAATTTTTTCCTTCCTTCTTCAGGTGCAGAAAAATAAAATAACCAAAGGGAGGGGGAAAGAGCTCAGCTAGTGCTTGGTTGCAAATTCTGAGTTCACAGTTTTATTATTTATGTTAAACTTTGCAAAGGGGTTATGGTCCCCCCTTCGCCATTATTTTTTTAAAGTCTGTTTGGAAGTCTTAAAAGCACAGACACAAATGAAGCTAGTCACTACAGAATATTTTTTGCCCTTTCAGACCAGACTGAGGGTACTCAGCACGGCCTTTCATTAAAAGGGCATTCTTTAGAGGATGTTTGTATCGTTAACTTTTGTTGTTTTCAATGTTACTGAGAACGGCACAACAGGTTCAAGTGGTATGTGACAACGGAGGCATACCAGCCTCAAAACATGAGCCCCTGAGAACAAGCTTTCCAGTTGCCTGGAGAATGCCCAATCCTCTCTGAACATGGCAGTACAAACAACCACCACTCGCACCTACTGACATCCTTGTGATGTTTCCAGTGATTCAGAGCCTCAACAGAGAGAAAAAGGTACTTGAAAGGTATCAGTGCCGGTTTCCAACAGCACTTAGGATGATCTGCACAAATGCTAAAGGAGCCTTAGGTCCTTCTAAATCCAAGCTGAACATTCTTCTAAGATGAACGGTGATAAAGCTTATAGAAACATCCCACACAGGCCAGGGAGGGAGCAATGTCAGTACTATGCGTGTTAAACTATAAATCTTAACCTGAAAGAAGCCTTAACTGAAATTCTGCAATAAAGCCACAGAAAATCACAAACACATCTATAAAATAAAATGCTTCTGTTCTACAGATACTGCCTCTCCTCCCATATAACGGCAGTGCCTGCGATTTCTGGAAGGAATGTTTGAAATCCAGTGAGTTTGAATGTCAGCTTCCCATGGCTCCCTCAGAATCCTCAGCCAGCAAAAACAGGAATAGGAATAGTGCAGAAACATAGGGGAAAGTGAAGAAGTCATTTAGACTATTTACAGGGCCAATAAAACGAATATTTAGATGACACAGCACCAGTGTTTGTCAATGCTACCTCGCACAACTGCACTAAAGTCATACTAAAACACATTTGCCTCATCATCTCTCATTAAGACGAGGTCCTATTTCATTCTCATTGCTGCAGCTGGTAACAGAGCTACGCAGTTTCCTACGCTGCAGTCCCACTTGTCACAGAAGCCAGTTCAACAAGGTTATTTCCTCCCGCAGCTGAAACGCAGCTCGGAATTGCATCAAGAAGTGAGGCCTCCTCTCCCCCCCACTCGAACATAACAGGGAAACTCTTCCTTACAGCTACAGCTGCAAATAGATGCACTTCTCTCCTCCACCTGCAGAACTTAGCCTTCCTATTCCAACCTCTTCCCATCCTTCTCAAAGCAGCACAACAACAACAAAACACCTTGGAAACCGTGCCGCTGCTTGCTGGCTCCTTAGGGGACCCACTGCACCCCAAGCCAGCACGGGACTGCAGAGCTACTCCAGCCAAGGACAGAAAGCATCAGCACCATCAGCACAGGTGTGCCAGGCACAGCTCACAAGTACAGAAAGTGCAAGCTCAGGAAGTGTTTGGGAACTGTATACAGCTTCACTCATCTTTAATTTAATACTCTGTCTTAGCCCTGAGGATGCTGCATTGTCCCTGCACGACGCTCCACGTAGTTTGCAGGAAACACTGCCACCCCACTTTTTCCCTCTCTCCTAAACAAAGAATGTTGGAACATCAGAGAGAGGTATTTTGAACAAGTACAGTGGTAAAAGGTCGCTTCCCAAAGCTGCCAAGAAGCCACAGTTCCCATCCCCACACCGGCTTTTAGAGGCACTGCAGGTTGTTACAGTGAAAATTCAAACGTTTAGTATTATGTCTGAAGCAGCAGGTATGTTGCATTCTCACAATCAGCTTCATCTTTAAACGCCATAGACCTGCTGCAGCCCAAAAAGCTGCATTCCTTCAACCTGTGGGTCAGCTATCAGTTCTGTAGGTAGCAATAGTTTCAGAGGCTCTTCCAGAAACGTTCATCTGGAGAGCAGTTTGCAACTGACGTAGGTGCAATGCAGCATCCTGCCACTTTGAGCACAAACACTTTTTGGGGTACATTTAAAACATCCTCTTCCTTAGCTCTGCCCTATTTTTGCTCTGTTGCAAAGCACAACTGGCAAAACAATCCATAGCACCAAACTTCACAGAAGTTATCCTCAAAAAAGAAAGGGCAAGATTAATCAGCAATTTTTAGAAGACTTGAGCAAATATTACCAAGCAGCTCTGGTATTTTGAGTTTCTACTAGCATAAGACTAACGCTGAAGAAAATATTTTAAGATCAACATCTTGCAGCTGTATTTTCTTCTCTCATAGCAAAAAGCTTAAATCAAGGTCTTGCAGCACAGGAAATATTCACAGGAGACAAATGCAGTGTTTCAACTTAGATCATTGCAACAGTTAATTGAGCATTTTGAGACAGCAAGCAATTTAACCAAGTAAATTTTCACCTAATTAAGCAGCAAATGAGATGCAGTCCACGGGAGCCGCACATTTAATTGTGTCAGCAATTACATTATAAAGCACTTCACGCACATGTACGTGTTTATACGTATCTATCGTTATACACTTACCGTGCAGCAAGGCATGGGTGTTACGTCGGTCTCAAAACAATTGCTTTAGAGCCTCAGGCAGAGCAACCTTCCTCCCACTCTCATCTCGGGCAAGTCAGTGTTTCTGGAAGGTGGCCAGGCAAGATCAGATTCATCAGCCAATAAAATTGTCTAAAGCTGCCGTTCCACAGGAGACTGCTCCTCTGGCTGCAGACTCAAGAGCAGCCAATAAAGAAGAAAATCAGCATCAGGGTGCGGGTGAGCATTTTGCCCCATACTAATGGTCTGCTCGCCAAAAAGCCAGCTTCGCTCTGCCTGTGCTGATGTATACCGTCATCCTGCATGAAAAACAACTTGCACTTGACTTGCCTGGCTAAAATAGAAGCACAGCTATTTGGAACACTGGCAAGGGTAAAGAAATCAGTCAGTCGAGCAGGTGCCTGATGAGCTGGGAAGCAGCACAGCGACACCCAGAGCCGTGAATTCATGCTATGAGTGGGGGCAGCATCAGCCCTCGCTTTGTAGGGGGAGGTGGGAGTTGCTGCTCCAGTAACTGAGCACTCACTTAAGGACAGAGATGTTGTTTGTGGTGGGCAGTGTGGAGAAAAATCTGAAACCTTACCTCTCGCGTGTTTTCTGGAGCTGGACCTGCTGCAGTGGCTGTGTGAAGCCATCCCACCTCCAGCTCCGCGCATTTGTCCTGGACGTCACTGCCACTCAGAAGAGCCCTGGATTGCACCCTGCCAGCCTACAGCAGCAGAGACACATCTCGGCATGCAACAAAGCTTCGCGGAGGTGGCTGACGTCCAGGGCATCCAGGGAACCGTAGGCCTTGCTTTCACTAGGAAAAACAAGATATGTCAACCTTAGTATGTGTTGGCTAAGCTGAAGTAAATCCTAAAGATGACAAAGCACTTGTTGCATTTGTACGCGTTAGCAGGTCAAAAGCCTTTGGAGGTCTTCCTTCTAAATCAGCACTAGGACGAAGATGAGGCTGGTTTGAAAACGTGTATTTTGACACCAGAGGAACTATTTTGCTGTGAAATCCCAATGGAGAAAAAACATGGGTGGCATTCACCTCTGCTAACTTCCCTGAGGTAGAACCTATTTGCACTTTTTTCCATGCAAGTTTTTGCATTGAGGTGCTTCACCTGCAAAGCCAACTCCTCACCCGATCTGAGGGCAGCCCAGCCAAGGCCCACATTTCCAGCCACATTTATTTCAGTCTGCTGACACAAGTGAGAAGCACACACCACCCAGTCTTCACTAGTGCCATTAAAGACCCTCACCTACGTGTACTGGAGAACAAAGTTGTCTGGAGTGCAGGCAGCCCCTTGGAAAGCTATGACTGCAAAAAGCTATACCACGTCTTGAAATGGGAGGGGTTTCTTAATGAAAAAGCACATGGTAAAAAAAAAAATGGGTTAGATTACAATAAGGTCAGCAAGATTGTCATTAACAATAACCGCTCTTCCCTTTCATGTGCCTTCAATCTCCTGTTTTGCTATGGATGTATTTTCACTTATTTATGCAGGACAGTGCTACCTGTGCTCTCTTTACATGCTGGTAATACAGCCCTCTGGGGGACTATGAACCAGAGATGTCACCCTCAGAGCTCTGAAGGCCACGTTACATTAGGGGAGCTGGAAAAGAAGCTCCAAAAGCTGCCGTACGCTAAAACCAGGCAGCACAGAGGCGCACCTTATCTGAATTCAACAGCCTGGACTTTGTACTCTGATCTTGGAAAGCTCCATGTGCAAGCATTTATTGTCTGGATTTCCCTTTGATGTTAATTGGCATAGACCCACTCAAATTCACAGAGGCTTTTCTGCCAGCTGTGGGAACGGCTGCTGCCTTTGGAAGGTGTGGGGTTTCACTTTAGGCCCCCGTACTGCACATTGCCCGCTCCATGGCGCTGCCGGGCAGCGAGCACACCCCACCGCAAAGGCAATTACATGCTGGGTGCTCCCTCAAAGCAGATCTGGGTGCTGCGGAAGACGCTCATTGAGCACAGCTTATGAAAACGGTGTCTTGGCTGCAAATAGAGGCAGGACACATACTTACTGGAAGCAGAAGTCTTAAGGAAACTAAGGGAAACATGATGAGCAAGCAAGGAGCCCCATGCCTTTCGGAGTAGGAGAGCACTAAGCCAGCAGCAGGCCCACACTGGTGGTACACATGAGGAGACCCCCCACAGATTACCTCAGCAGCCTGCCTCCAGAGCTGCTGAACTTTTGTACAGCTGGCAAAAGGAAAATCGGCTGGGCAGGCAGCTGTACAGGCACCAGAGGTCAACTTATTCTGCAAGTTCTGCACACTGTGCTAGAAATGGAGTAAATACCTACATTTTCTCCTCCTGTGCATTTGGAGTGCGGTCAGACTTCTAAAACAAAGGATTTGTTTTATCACTCATCACGAACTTCAGCTTCAGTATTTAAATGCTGTAACAGAGAGCATTTTCTAAGCTTCTTTCTACACATATTTGAGGTGGTTTTGGCTCTAATTAATTTGGAACAGGGCAGGGAGTTCAGCAATTTTCCTCTTCTCTCTCACATCCCTGCGTCCCACTTTACTTTTAAAGTGGTAGGGCCCATCTAAATCAAGGCACCAGGAGATGAAGAAAGAAAAATATCTAACTGAATTACAGACCGCTGACAGAGCATTTCATCACCACAATCGCGTGCTCAACACTTTTCAGAATTCATAACGTGAGTGGCCATGCAAATCTGTGGTCATTGCAACAGCTGAAGGGGAAAAACATTACACACACACACAGACAAAAAGCAGAATTCCGTTCACCCGCTGAATCTGCTCACTGAGGAGTTTCCACAGCATGCTCGTGCTTTGCCTGGCCACAGCACATTCTTATTCTCTTTAGCACATTTATTCTCAGGACAGCTTTGTGAAGTAGGGCGTTACTTCTGGGAAAGTTACGTTACTTAGTTGCTACTCTTACTATCAGGAAAGCCCAGGAGCATGCAGGAAGCCTGTAAAAGCTCAAGGAACCGAAACATATCTTTGTAGTTAGAGCTAACACCATTAAAACTGTATCGTGCTTCTCATAATGCAAGATCAAAAGCTGCCTCCCTCTTCCCCATCCCTTCCAGCACATGGATGTGCAGCTGCATCTGTGCATCCCTACAGAGGCAGCTGCACAGCCTAAGCCTTTTAGCAGCAGTCTCCTGTTTATGCATATTTTATGGGTCCAGCATTTCCATGTTTTTTACATATATACATATATAAATGTGTGCGTGACCTCAATGTTTAAAGAGAGCTTCCTGATTTTGGGGGACAGCTATTTTATATGCAACCCTTCACACGTAGTTTGAGCACAAGGGGTAGCACGACAGTGTCACTTCCATAGTTCTAACTTTTCTAGCACGGCATGATTATAAAGAGCATGTATAGAAAAAAAAAAAAAACAGTGAAACAGTCTGAGTTCCTCTGGTTATTTTTTTCTACCTCAATCTAAACAGTCCCTGATTGAGGGTACTGTTCTGTCACCTCCAGAAACAGAGAAATCCATGGGCAATTCTAAGCAAAGAACTGCAATATGCACCAGAAAGCATGCATCAGTCCTAAAGTTGAAAAATACAGCCTGCAGAGAATAACACAAAAAAACTATTTCCCCACGTGTCGTTCACACCTGTGAGAAGATGCCCTCTCTTGCAGCAGGCAGGTCAGGAGGCACCACATCCTTGCTGAAAAGGGGAAGGGAGAGGGCAGAGCATGGAAGGAGAGACAAGATCAATGGATGGTGTTTCAGTAAGCCCTTGCGTGAAGGGTGAACAAGGGGTAGGAAAGGCTCAGTGCTCAGCTCCTGATGGCTTCACACAATCCTGCTCCGGGTGCAGGCCACAATGAGCAAGGATGGTGCCAGCTGGACTTTTTGTGCCACAGAGTAGCTGCACAGCTACCTGTAATAAACACCTTCTGTGTGTGCTGTCCTGTGATTTATCATGACAAACACCCAGATTACCCATTAATACAGAAAACAAGACTAAGCAATGCACAAATTAAAAAATCGTGTTGCTCAGAACTCACTTTGATCCAAATGAAGCAACTTTGCACGTCTAATACTGCAGCTTTTGGCCTTGAGTATTATTGACAGGAAAACTGAATTTGAACTGAACTGCCTGAGTTTTTATTTCTACACACAAACACCCAAAATCAGTTTGACACTGCAGTATAGAGTCAGTGCCCTCTGGCTGGCAGTCCTGTTACCATCTGTAACGAACATAACATCTTAAAACATAAATATTTTATGTTGGAACAGCAAATACAGTCTGAAAGGAAGAAGGTAGTTGTGGAAAGTGACATCAGAAAAGGAAAGAGTCAATGTGGGCCTCTCCAACGTGGGCTTTCATGGAATTATGAGCATTAATTACCCTGCCTGCCTCACCTGCCACCAAAGCACACCCCAAGAGGCAGGAGGCCCATGGGGAAGCCCAGTACTGAGCAAGGACAGAGGTCTCCAAGGCAGAGAGTGCTGCCCTGGGACCCTGCAAATTCATTTTCCAGCTCAGTTCCAGATTTTTGCCCCACCCTTGACAAAACTCCTAACTGCACCAGGGAGGAAATATGTATAAATAAATTAACAATTTTAATAAACAGCTGTTCCAGCATAAATACCCTGTCACATCCCATTTTCTGCTTGTAGAAACAAACTTTACCCGTGCTTCCTCTGCTGCACTTGGGCTAATTTATCATACATTATTCACGTTGCTTCGTATTGGTGTTTAATTATTCACAACTCCCTCCACCCTCGCCCCCTTTCTCCCTCCACTTGCGTGAGGATCAGTCCATACCATTCACCAGCGAAAGCCCTCGCACCAACAAAGACGAGGCTGGGCACGATACACTTTGACCAGAAAATCCCAAACCCCGTATCTCACTCACGGACTAGCTTGGTTCACACCTCAGCGCTCCCTGATGGGACTCAGGAGCCATCTCAGCGTCCCCTGCCCTACCCCTGGCCGCCCAATGCTCGCTGAGGGGACACGCGGAGGAAAATGGCCGCCGGGGGAACGCGCCGCTGGGCGCCATTAGGGCCAGCTGTCCCCTCGTGTTTTTCTTTAAAAGCTGCAGCACTCTCCTCCTTTTAATAACACCGTCCCTCGGGACCGGCCGACGGCTGCAGGATAGTGCCCAGCGATGGAGAGAGCGGGGCGGATCGCAGCGATGGGCGCCCGCACGTGAGGTGCGAGGCTGTGAGGGCAGACCGCAGCTCTGAGGAGAGGCGACGCGCGCGCGAAGCGCGAGCGCTACCTCAGCTGCCCCGCCTCAGGGGGCGGCCGAGGCTGACGGGGGGGGGGGGCGGGTACAGGGGAAGTCGGCTGAGGAAAAGGCAGAAAGTGAGGAAAAAGATGGAGAAACGGGAGAGAAAGGGCTCCGCGGGCGCTTGTTCTTTTATCTTTCCTTAGGTTTATGGTGTTTCTCCGTTGTTTATTTATCATTTTTTAACCTGTTGTATGTGGGGAAGATCTGTGTGTTACTCCCTTCAGCACGCGCTCTCAAATTGCTCCACATCTCTGTACCTCAAGGTGAGCTCCCTCAGGGCAGCAAATACACCTCCATTTCCCCAGTAGCACCTGTGCTACGTTTAATCCACTGTTTCAGGGTACTCTCTGGTATAATCATGTACAATGCTGTTGTGAGACAGTATTTTAAGAGTCATTTTCATCTGTTAGTGCCACAGGGGTGTTGTTTTGATGCAACTGCCACTAAGCTGAAAATGAGAGGCTTTTTCCCCTTATGTATGCATTCAGGAGAAAGCTTTAAAAAAGCACCAGCCCCTATACGATTGCAGGCTGATCAGAGGGGGCACAGTGCCAGAGTAGGGGTCTTTCTTTATCTCCTTGCTAGGTACAGGGCTGTATTCAGCAAAGTCCTCAAGCATGTGTGCTTAAATATTTAGTGGCCTTCTGCCTTCAGAAAGGTTATTCACACGTGCTTTAATTCACCTTTGTGCTCAACAGTATCATGCATAAGGACCATGAAGCTTTCCTTAGAAGAAAACCTTTGATGCTAGTCTGCTTCCGAGTCAGCTCCCCAGATTTCAAGACCATAGGCACAACTGAAGCCAAGAATGGTAAGAAGATTATTACTGGTTTCTGTAGTTGAAGTACTAGATACCACTGCATGCGTTTCATTCCAAGTCCCATTTCCAAACAGCCAAAACAGGCTGTGGTGGTGGTGGTTCTTTTTAAAAGCTACAGCATTCTCCTCCTCCTAGTAACACTGACATACTGTTGTGTACAAGAGGTATAAATCTGCTGGCCCTGCTTCCTCACCTCTGCTGTATAGCGATTCCACTCAGCACAGAATGCCTCAGTCAGCATCACCAGCAAATGCATCATGTATGATGTGCTTTTTTAACTTTTAAGGCTTCCCCTCCAGCTTGTATAACGTTATGCAGCTGATTTCTTGAATTCCTACATGCAAAAATCAATCTGTTTGTTCTGAAGCCACAGAGTTTTCATCTGCTGCCAGAGGGGGATCCATCTGGGTGCCATGACTTCCCTCCTTTGAAACGAGCTCCCCGTGTGCCCGCTAGCAGGCGGCAGTCCCACAGCCGCATTCAGGGGCTCTGCCTGCTTTTGCTTTACCAGTGGAGCAGGGAGGATTGGAGATGGAAGGCATCCTCAGGCAGAGGCCAGGGCCAGGTTTTCATCCCTGGGGTGAGGCTGGCAGGTACAAGGGCCATTCCTGACAGAAGGGCAGGTGCCTCCTTGCAGGGCTTAGCCCATTTTAAGCACCCAGCTGCTGCAGAAAGGCATAGACTTCCTGTGTATTGTACATGCCTGCCATACACAGCCTCTGTTGCATGTTCAGGGTGGTGCTTGGCACCGCTTAGGCGATGGAATGCCACCCTGCATCTGCTGCTTGCCTCACCAGAGAAGCAGATGAGCCCCAGATACTCACAAAACCTCCTTTTGATTACAAGTCAGCTTACAGAGGAGGGATTTGCACAGGTATAGTAAGACCTTAATCACTTAATCAGAGTTTTCTGTGTTTGCTTCCTGCCTTTGCTGTGGAGTAACTTAGGAGAAGGTGGCATTTCAGTCAACTGTATGAATTCCTTTGGGTTTTCCTGTCTGTTACAGCCCTGTTGTATCTCCTGATTTTTTGTGCTGTGGCTGTGCTTAGTGTGGGAGGTCCTGGGCTGCTTCTGGGGACCAGCCTTTGCCAGGGAGGCAGAGCCCTGCCAGCTCCTTGGGAAGGCTGGCAGGCATCACAGTGAGATCCAGCTCTATCAACTTTGGCTTCTTGACCAGGCCCCTCAGTCGCTTTTATATAACAAGAACCAGATCAAAAAGCCAGGCAAGACACGGATGATTGATTTACCCCAAATCTCTTTCCCCCCCACTGGCAGATTTTAGCACAGGTCCTCCCAGCCTGGCCACCCTCATGCCTGCTGCCCGTGACCTCGCAGAGCTCTCACCCCTACCTTATTTTTCAGTCTCATCATTGAGGCTATTTATTGCTGTAATTAAGTCGATTGATTTCCCCCATATGTGAATACTGAACCATCCTGAGACTATCACTTCAAAGAACTTTTGTCAGATTTGTCACCAATAATTAAACTGTCTCCACCTAAGCAGACTGTGCTTTTGATCAAGAATATGCAGTTTCCTCCTGACTGTGGGCCAAGGAAAGCCATGATTTGATCACAGTGCTGGCAGATATCCTAGCGAGCAAAGGAAGCTCACTTTGTTATGCTTAGCAGCTCCTGCCTTTCAATCATGGGAAATTATCATTTGACTATTAGTGTGAAAGAATTTTCCTTGCACGCCAGCAAAGTTAAAAGGCTACAGTCAGCTTTGAGTATGATGCCTTCCTTGTGGAGGGTGATGAGAGACTTGTACTTATCTCACTTTCCTGTTTGCCTGCTCATTTTTGGTACAATCCCAAATTATTAAGATGATATATTAGTTGCAGTAGAATTATTTAACTGTGTTAAATATATTTATTTCCCTTTTCTATGGTGTGATGCAAGAACAGGAGGCACCACAGCCTCCCTTCTGCAAACATTTGCACTGCACACCTGCAATAAAACATGCAGGTTTTTTCCACTACAGTCCCTCAGCACCAGCACAGCAGAAACAGGCTTTGCTTCCCCCAGCCCATGGGAAAGCGATTCAGCACCGCAATGTGGCTGCTGGCAAAGGTGTCAGTTCATTTTGCTAGTCTTCTTTGTAGTATTTTAATGGTGACTGTGTGTGTTCTTTGTTTTTTTTTCCACAATGCAGAAATTCATTGCTCAGGCTATGAATCACCTACAAACCTGTCTGATTTTATTCCCATTCTACCTGTTTTGCTGAAAGAAACTACTTGTGAATATTTTGGGGAAAAAAAAAAAAGTTTAACTCTATTGTAAAAAAAATAAATCTAAAAAGTCCAGAAAATGGTAGACAATTGCAAATTCTGTTTGGTAGGGTGACCATGGTCATCACACTGCCATCTCGTGCTCCACTCAGCTAGTAGTTCTATTCATCTGGTCACGCTGTGGAATGTAAAGTCTCACCAGGATGGGTCTTTCCCTCCTCAGTGGCTCTGTCCCCCCGCCCAGAAAGCAGCCAGCTCGACTCCCAAATAGGCACTCTGCCTTTTCTGAAATAAACTGAATAGCCAAGACCTTGGGAGTTGAAGTGTCTGCTAAGTGAAAGAACAATTCAGCGAAAAACTGCAATAGCGTCTTTTCTCTGAGTGCTGTGAGAGCAGCCTCTGCAGACCAGGGTGCTTGTTGTGTCTTCACATAGATTCTGGCTCTACCTAGTAAAAGCACTTACAATTTACTTTGTGCAATAAATTATGACTGTAGTCATGTTTTATCTGTAATGAATTGCCTGTATTCTACAGAATAATACCTCTCTACATCAAACCTCTCCTAACATCGGTTAAAGCCAGTGACTTTCAAAGAGCCTTAAGGCTCTGGTTTGGAAAAAACACTATGCCTCCCTCAAACTGACTTGTAAAATTTCATCCTGTGCAGCCATGCATGCCTACAACACAGTGGAATAACTTGGCTAGATGGAAAAAACAAACACCAAAAAAAACCAACTCTCTGATTTCTCTCTACGAAATAGAAGGTTGAGGACCTAAATACATGTGACAGATGGCTCAGTACAGTGCTCTTCAGGAAAAAGCATGTATTTTCTACAGCTGCTTAGAATAACATCCTAATATAAATCTATATATAAGAGAAAGCTGTCTTATATGTGCTGACCTATTTCAATATCAAATTCTGCATAAAGGAGAGTTATCAGCATTACTACAATTTGTGTCCAGTTCTAGATAACAACTCAGGTTACCATCTGCAGAAAGCTTAAATGCATGTTACTGACTGACATCTATGTATTTTCAGATTCCCTGGTCTATGACTCACCGTGTTCTAGCTTCACATTTAATTTTGTTTCTTAAAAAAAAAGCATGCCCAGTTTGTCCAGGCCACGTTCAAGCTGTTTGCTCTGGGCGTGCCTCTTCCTTCTCTGTCTGACTTGGAAGAGGAGGGGAGCAGGGTTCCATGTGTGACTGGAATTGGTGCTTTCTTTGGATTTTTCAGGATTTCAGTCCCCTTGACTACAAAATGTTTTAAATAAACTGAAATGGCATATAATCTTAAATCCTAATTGAAACAATCAATGTTCATCTTCATTTGGAAATTGTTTTAAAAACATCCAAATGGTGAAAAAATAAAATGGAAAGAAATTCCCAAGAAAGCTTTTTTACAGGCACTGTGGAACTGTTCAAAGCTTTGTCTGATGGCATTTTTTTTAAAGGCAATGCTTTCTAAAAACCTAAAAAGCTCATTTTCAAAATACCAAGTTGCAGCATCAGTGGCAATGCTGGCACTGAGCTTGACGAATGAAAATATTCACTACAACTAACACTGTGAAACCTATTTTGCTGGCATCCCAGTCATGTTTTAGGAGATCGCATGTGGAAGAAGAACAATTCAATAGCTTTAGGCTTGGCTTATTATTAAACTACAACGATTTTAAAGGCTTCACTGATCCTTCACTGTTCAGAAATTTTTCTCGGTATTTTGGTAAGTGGCCTACGAGTGGCCTCCAGCGCTCAGCTTTCCTCCTGCACATGCCTAGCTGGGCTGTCACCGTCCGTGCTGGGAGCATCACTTGGGCCAGGACTAGCACCCGAGAACTGTTTGGCCCCAGGAGACCCTGCCCAGAGCAGATCTTCCCCGGGCCTGATGCTGAATTACGAGCATGGGACGTTTGGATGTGAAATGTTATTTCTTGTTCTGATTTATTCCCCATTGAAAGGGAGACATTGTACGGGTTTGTAAGCAGCTAGGTAGATTTAGATGTGTCTTTCAGTAGATTTAGCACATTTGCTGAAGCTCCCTTACATATCTCCATTATAGCTGTGCTTGTAAAAAAATAATACAATAAAAAGAATCTGCCACTAGAGCTTTGCCTTGACATCTCACTGTGTTTCAGGTTGGAGACAGAAGAAGCCGAAGGAACTCAGCAGATGTTGCCGGATGCTTTAAAAGGTGCATTTAAAGCCTCCCCGAGGAGCTATGTAAGAAAAGGCATGGAAGAATCATGGTTAGTGTTACACACATGCACATAAACAGATCCATTAACTGAAATAGCCTTTTAACTGTTATCCTTATTGACCAGTACAAGCAAGCACATCATTGTTTCCTGTCTTTATTGATATATCTGCACTGTCTTCAGCAATCCTATAAATCTGTTATTGCTGGGAACAGCTGCAGAGCAGACTGATAAGGAAAGGAAATGAGCATAGCTGATAATCCAGAATAACCAGCTCCAGACTGGTCCGACCAGAGCCATTACACCTTGGACTAGGCACACCATCAGAAAATGTCTAGGCATTGCCAAGACTAGAGTGTAAAAGCAACTTCTCAAGGAAGCAAAGGCTTGTTTGACATAGTCACCAGCTGCATTGTCAGGCTATTGCTGAACTTACTGTTTCTGAAATGCGCCATCTAACCAGGTGTACATCTCTACAGACAAGCATGCTGCATCTGGCTGAACCGCTAACGTGAGCCAGGGCTGGTAGGGATGGGCTTTGCACCTACAGCATGGGGAGAAGGAAGGGGAAACAGCACATGGGGTGGAGGGAGGTTATCGGCATCTGGGAAGCAAAAGGGGAAAGTGAGCAGCTTGGCAGCAGCAGCTTTCCCTGGGAAGAACGATGGTATCGTGTGCCACCTGGAGGCTGAAAACAGAAATAAACAGAATATATTGTACAGTTCCAGCCATCACTTTTTAGGTGGACACATACCTTAATCAGAGCAGATGTTAGATCAGCCTTTACCACAGAGCCTGTTTTCCTTCTGTAATGCATTCCCAGCACTGGAAATACCACATGAAACAACTGTCAATCAAAAACAAGTCCAGAAATCTCTTACACCTTTTCTTAAAATTTCAGCACACGTCTTCTTGCCCATCCTGCTCTCCATCAAAACAGGGACAGAAGCATGGCAGTGTGTGAGAGCACTGTCTCTCTAGCACATGGCAATGTGCTTGCAGTCTTCTCACAAGCACTATTAAAACATTAGGGATGTCCACAAAACACTAGAATTATGTCCAGAACATCACTCCAGAGAATCTGGCTCTTCCCCCGTCACTTGGAAAGCTGAAGGTAGGATGTGAGTTAAAGGAACTCACTTTGATCAAATTAGACTACCATTTCTTCGTGAGGGGGGCTCAGTTGTTAGCTTTGCTTCTGGCTGTTGGTGGATGTTATCTACTAGCTTAAAATGAAAGAAAACTGGGAAAAGGTACCTGGATGAATAAATGCGGTGAAGTAAGCAACAAGGACAAAAAAAAGAACAGGCCTGGATCCTGAACCTTTTTCTTCACATCTAGGAAACGGGCTGACAGGGGCTCCCAGCTTCTTCCCCTTGTGAGACATACAAACAGCCCCTTCCCTTCTGCCAGCAAAGCAAGCAGAAAGCAGCTCCTCCTGGTGCTTTCCAGGCAGGTTTTGCGCTTCATTTACCTCCACCTGCACAGGCAGGAGGCTGGCATGGGCAGAGTTTTTTTTCCCAACACAAAAGGAGGGAGAATGGAACAGCACAGCACTGAGGTGACAACGTTTGGCACCAACTCCACAAACATTTCTGCAAATTGCCGAAAACAAAACCATTTAAAGTCAGAGGTTTCAACAACAGGAGGTTTCTTTGGTTGTGTGATGACTGAAAAGGACTCCCTGAGCAGTGCCACAGTAATTGAAAAAGAAAAAAACTAACTTCTCTGGTGGATATGAGAAGTGGGAGAACACTGTACCTACCTCAGAAGTGAGTAAACTGTTGCTCTCTCTTTGCTCCTCATTCTGCCCATGGACAAAAGCAATTGTATTTACTTTTTTTTTTTTTTCTCCCCTAGATCACCCAGAAGCTTTTAAGGCCTAGCAGCTTTCCAGCACTAAGATTTTTCTTTTTGCTTGAGAAAGGCATAGTGTGCAAAATTCTCCAGTGTTTTTCCCTTCCAAGCCCCCATTTTTTACTCCCATTCTGCAAGAACATCCACATCTGTTCATCTCCAAACTCCATTTGCTGCCTGGTAACACCCAGCCAGGAAGGGCATGGAAGAGCAGCAGCATTTCTGACTGCATCCCATTTATCAAATAAAGAACAGGACAAAAACATTACATTCTTCTCTCTGACCTCCAGTTCTTTAGTCTCAAAGGCAGTAAAACTAATAAATGATAAGACCAGGTACAAAATTTGATTTCCAGATACACTGGCTTAACTCTACCCACCTGAACAGGCTACTAACAGCTGGTAAGACTGAATAAACCCCTGCCTGCAAGAAATGTCTGCAAAATCAAGCTGAAAAAAGATGGGTTTTCATTGTAGTCAGCAGACACAGAAGTGATTTCAAGAACTGTAGCAGCAAACATTATATATTAGAGGTATATTGCTCAGTTACTCCAAGCTGCAGTTGTACAGTGAGGATGCACTTATGCTGTCCTGCTTTGGGTTACCATGCAAGAGACATTTTCTGCCAGATGAAACTTCTGTCATCCAGTCAGGCATAGCTATGTAATAAATGTGAACAGTTTGTTAAAACAGATTCATCATACTATTAGACAGTCATTTATTAGCAATATTTATGAAGTGACAGGAGCTTCTATGGTAATTCACCACCGTTTAAAACCTGTACATGGCTGAAACAGTAACAGTGGTATTTTGGGATCTGTGAGAATGCATAACTCTAGGTAGCTTTCCACATGCCCCATGGTCTCTAAGGGCAGCCAGAACAGTTTGAAGTATTTGAATTTCAGTAAACCAAACAACAAGCCTATGTGATATATGGTAAAAAGTGAGGAATCTTGCTCCCTAAAAGCCTCCCTGAAACTTATTGCCCATGGCAATGGTAGTCAGCTGCAGTGGAAGAGTACAAGACAATCACTTTGCTCGTATCTCACCACTCAGTCATTTCAGAAATTGCAGTAGTGTTACCATGGAGGATCACAAGATTTTACAGTAAATGTCAGCACCCTGGGATGAACTGGGGAGCTGCTGAGTGCCAGAATCACTCTCTGGGCATGTGATCTTCCTGGGGAGTGATTTGGATGATGCTGACCAGGTATAGAGACTGAGAATTTTGATAGAAATGGACTTAATTGAGGTATTTTGTATGCATCTACAGTCAGGTAAACTGTAATCAAGAAGTCAGTTATCACAAAGATATTTTTTGTAAGCATCCTTTTCTTTGCTTTCCATCATGACAACAGAACATCCCATTCAAGGGCTGAAAAAGTACTCACTCTTGTTTTTCTAGAAGTATTCAAGTCCTAGAAACAGCAGCCCTCACCCATGGCTATTTCAGTGAGTAGAAATCTTCTGACAGAGCTCGGATTAAGGTACTGTTCCTTTAACTGGTGCAAGCTCTTTGTTTAGAGAAACGTCACGTCCTGGTCCTGCCATGCAAGTCTCAATGTCAGAGTAACAACCTTTAGGGAGCCGTGACTGTAACACAAATCATCTCATAATCCACCTTAAAGGGTTGGAACCCACTTTCATTGCACATTTTAAAGCCTTTCTAAATGAAACAGGTATTTTGGCAAATTAATTTTAATTCAAAAGAAGCTGAAAAGAAAACCCTAAGAAAGGAAACGACAAAGTGCTCTAGGATGATGCTTTTTAATTGTTACTTTTATATTTTTAAAAACAAATCAATTAAAAACATTATAGACGTGCTGAAATTTCCTGTACAACAAATAAGAAAACAATAAAATTTGTACATCATATCAAGATATTTAACTAACAGTCACTTATTTGAAACGCATCAACTTTTCCCTTCTTAAGCAGGCCCCAAATGGGAAGAAGTGTAAAACAGAAATGCAGGAGATGTCATTGCCACACAGTAGAGCTTTGAGCCTGGACAGTAAATCAGTTTAGATGAGCAACAGCAAGAGAAAACACTGAATGAAGAGAGAGATCTCAGCAATTATAACACAGCGAACATCAGAATGCAGGGAAAAAATATTTGCCAGGATTCAAGTCACATTGGCCAAAAAGGATCCACAAGAGAACCCTAGTTACCTGTAATCCCGTTCTTCCTGAATAGATATCCTATGAAGCATGGCCTACTTACTCACAGGGACAATAGAGCCAACTTCATTTAAAGCATTTTAAGCCTTACCAACCTTTTCCACCTAACCCTGGGATCATTTAGTTCAAACTTCTGTCTCTTCTCACAATGATTCAGTGCTGGGAAATCACAGAAGTGTTGAAGTGGATACAATGGTATTAAAAATGGATATTCATTAGATGCTGACACAAGGGAGACTTTGGCACCTGCTTCCAACGTCAGAAGAATGGGACAGATACTTTTGTTTTCTGCAAGAAAAGGTGGTTGGGCAGAAACACTACGCTAGCTGGTTCTGATGTTCCACTGCAATATAATGCAAACGCACAATCTAAAGTAGAAGATTCATCTCCCTCTCCTCTGTGCTGTATAAAACAAGGACTTCTGAAGCAACAGAGCATTCATTCACCACCCTAAGGCAGCATGTTCCTGCAGGACCTGGAATAAGGAATGCTGGTTCTGTGCTCTGCACTTAGAAGACTGAAAGGAAGAAAAAATAACATGACTGTAAGGGGCAGGCCTTTCTTCCTCCCAGTTCCTTTGGAATGGTTCTGTTTGGTCCCAGTGGTTTACTTCTGTTTGTCATCTGACAGCAGCTTAGGAAGAATGCTGGGTGAGATCAACTATGTGGACTGCCATTTTGGATGGAGTTGGGCAGGATCACTAACCTCATGCATTAGGTTTAGAGGTTTTTTTGTTTTCTTTTTGTGTGTATGTGTACTGATTTAAAAAAAAATCAGAGAAAGAAAAAATATTCAAGAACCCACAAGTGGCTGCTACAAAAAAATAAAAAACTGAAGCACTTTGTGGTTTGTCCTCCAGTTTTGCTCACCTAGCACACCACAATTTCACACTGGGTGTAAAAAATTCCTCTGGTTATCTGTAAATTTACAGTTGTACACCAGGAATTCCTGCATTTTCTTCTGCTAACAGTGGATTCTGCGAGGTCGCCAGGTTCCACTGTAATACCACATATACTCCTAATATATGTAGCTATTTTTGACAACTCTGCTAAAACAAACAAACAAACAAACAAACAAAAAGCAGCAGAACTTCAGGGACTCTGGTTATTAAACCTTCACAAGATTTTCACCACTTTAGAGCTATTCTATAGCATTATTCATAAACTTCATATTCCTTTGCAATGCAACCAGTGCAATGATCCGAAGACCAAAAAACAACACACCCCCAAACTACTTCAGAAGTCCTTCATTGGTAATGCCTTCACAAGTCTAGCAGTTATGTACCAGCAAAATCCAATCAAATCCTTGGCTTGCAAAATCAGCAAACTAGGGGTTTTCTGCTTGTTTGTTCTGTTTTTAAAAGGACCAGTTAAAATAACAGCAGCAGTACATTGCAAACAATTACAAAACAATTACATTAGATCAATGAGATGCAGGCAGGTAAGATATGTCTCAGTTTTGAACGGCTAAATCAACCGAGAAGTTGGTCTTTACAGCAGAACTTTGTGCAATTTGTTTTGGTAGAAACAGTAAAGCCAGTCAATCTGTTTGGGAGTGCTTGGACACTTGGAACCTTAGTTCAACATTTTCACAGATTTATACGTTTGAGGAAAAACAACAACGATAAAAAGACACCAACCTGAGTAAAACTCTATTAGAATAGAGTGATCATTATTCAGTAAATCATATATTGCACCTTTAAATAAATCATTATAAATTTTATAAAAACAGGAATATCAGCCAGGAACAGGGAGGAGCTATTCTCTCCTTCATACACACCCACACACGCCCCCGCGCACACATTCACATACTCGCTCAGTTTTTCACTATAGTTAAAGCTTGGAGTGACACACCACACTCCTTTTCCTCTAGCAGAGGCACCGAAACATTAAGGCAGGGGATATTCATGGTGAAATGCAAAAACAAAGCTCACCTCCAAACTTCTGGAGAGTCCTGCCAACAGTGCAACTACAGTTAGGTTTGACATAAGCCTTATTTAAAAATCTGTGTTCTCATTAAGAGTTTCAGTACAAAAATAGAATCTCTGCTGGTTTTTTTTTCTAGAGTAGCAACTAGAAAAGGCACAATTTCCAAGTACAAATGTCCGTTTGGAGGAGGTGTTTGTACTCCTGTTTTAAATAAAAAGGAACACTCAGGGAAAAAAAAAGATCACAGAGGCACATATCTATTAGCTAAGTAACCAGATACAGTAGATAAAATATGTTCCTGAAACTTATAATTAAATATATTAAAACAGCCCACAAGCCTGGTGTCTGTAAATGAAATCATATAAAATTGTAATAAAAAGCTTGTGTTATTATTTTAATATTGAAATTCTAGTTCATTGTTCGTACTGTAAATGCTATTTCACCTATCAGTACTGTTAAATTCCCAAGAAAAAGCAAAAATTCCTCTGTTAACTTTAAGTATTTTCTTTTTATAACAATCCTTGGCTCCTGCCAGCACTGTTTTTGTCCTGTAGATCACATCTTCATATAAGGACAAAATTGGAGAAACCAAATGTAAGACACTGCACACAATCCCGGAAAACATACGTAGAACGTCTCCCTTTCTTATGAGCAGACAACACCTCTTGGAGACACTGCGTTCCTTCCAGGCTATGCATGGTAGCCGTTAGCTTTCCCAAAGCCTGGCTCAGGTGTGAAATTTTCATAGATTGCCATTGCTGTTGTGTTTTGGTAAATAAGATCTGTTTTCTTGTCTTTCTGGGATCTAATAATATCCATGACACACTGGTTTAGGAAGACGTACTGGTCCTGATGGGAGAAAAAGAAGAAAGGATATTAAGAGAATTCTAGCAAATACCTAATTTTGGAAGTAGTTCTGCTTCTGAATGTAAGTTTCAGTTTTTGGAAGTACTGCACTGAATGTTTTCACACACAACCATTTTATTTATTTTAGAAGTTGTATGTATATAGAAAGTTGGACTAGAGAGGACCTCATGATGTCATGTGGACCCTCAGTAAAAAAACAGGATCGAATTTACTGTGTTGCCTAACATCCTCTTAAAAGACTTTCATGATGGAGATTTTACAGCCTTTTCCGGATCAGCTTGAGTTAATCCACATGCTTTTTCAGATGAAAGCAGTACTTCCAGCAGGAACGCCTGTGTTCCTGCAGAATACAAAAGATGCACGCAGAGACCTCTTGACTGAAGGTAATTCTGGCTTGTGGCTATAAAGATAAAACTCACATGGGTTGAACAAGCTTAAAAGTAATTTTTTCAAGATTTAATTCTTTCTACCTGCAAATGCTAGTCCAACAAATTACCCTCGAAAGTGATTGCTTGGATATACTACAAAACCCTTAGCTGCAAATACTTTTGTAGGAAGAAATAGGGCAGGAAGCAGGGAAGTTTAATTAGAGGGTGATTTCAGATTGCTCTGTAAAATCTTATCTTCCTGTAATTCTGAGCTACAGTCTTCTGTCTACCTTTCTTGGATTATTATGCATGTTTGAGAAACATGCTGCTGGATGAAAATCTGAATCTTACCTCAGTCTGCACCATTAAAGGTCGATGCATTCGAAGATCATACACCACTCCATACACATCCACAGTATTCTCAATTTCAATCTGCTGAATCAGGCGGTCAATGGCAATGAATGTCCCTGTCCTCCCGACACCAGCACTGCAATGACACATGGAAGCCATTTACTGCTTTCTCTCAACCACTTGCTCACCTGTAGCCTAATAAAAAGCCAGTGAAGTTAGTAATATGCTTTCTATTATTTCAGTGGCACAGGTATCAAAGCTTCTGCAGTCCAGAGGGGTGGGTTTTACCATGACCAAGATGGAGGAAGGACACCCTTCCGGGACTCCCAGAACCACACTGAAAAAGAACTGTTCTTAAAAAGTCACAAGAGGAAAGCATGTCTAACACAAATTTGTTCTTCCTACCTGCAGTGCACTAGAACAGGAGAGTCAATAGGATTTTGACTGCTGTATTCGTGAACGTGGTGTCTGAAGTTGATGAGCAGGTCTGTTGTCTCTGGCACTCCGTGATCAGGCCAGGAGGTGAAATGGAACTGACGCACCATGCGGCTCTCCTGTGTGTTGGCCTAGAGGAATATGCATTGGAAAAAAAGAAAACAAATGAGCTTCAAAAGAGCAACAGAAGGGCTTCCTGCCATACGTACTGTGCAAGACTTTTCAAAAAAATTGCTCGTTACAAACTGTGCAGTACTTTGATCAATGATATTCCAATTTCCCTCTTCCTTCCCTTGTAGTAGAGAATACTTAGAAATAATTTCCTTTCACTCGACTCCAAGATCTTCTCTGCCGCATTACATTTGCTGACAGAGATGGTGCTAATTGATCAGTTTAGCAGATATTCCAAATATCTGCATAAAGCATGAGTTTTTGTGGAAGTCTCAGGGAGACACATGCTGAAGGGTCACCGATGGGGAAACCAGTAATTCCCATTAGCAGGCTGGATTTTGCCACTGCTTTTATCCCTTCCACTCTGATAACTTTGAATTTGACTAAGTTTTAGTGATGTTAATATATTCTGTCACTCCAGTGTTGCTTGACATGTGAAGTCACTGACTCAATAAATCACTTTCACGCATAGCAGTACACAACTAACAACTGGACAGCCACTTACATTTTCTACATTGAAGTCCCTTATTGTCCATTCTGGAAGAACAGTCTCTAAGACCATTGTCACAGCAACGTCACCATAGGTCTTGCTTTGTTTGTCTGGCCAATATTGCTCACATTTCGTCTAAGAAGAGAGTTAAAAGGTTCAACACATTACACAGAGCAATAAAACATAGGGAAAAAACAGAAGGTCATGGCAAGGTAGTTTCCTGTGACTCCACCTTGGCCTTGACTGTTAGTTTTAAATAACATGCCACCCTCAAGTGAGGCTGGGAAGCATTTTCACCCTTCCCAATGTCCTATCCTAAAGCAAGAGCAGATCTACTAAAACCATTCTCTATGGAGAGGAACCAATCTTAAAAATGGAGATTGCACAATCCTCCTGAGTCTGGTAGTCAGGAGATATAAAGGGAAAAAAAATTGGGCTCATTGAATTCAGAAGACAATCTTCCATTAACTAGATGCTTGTTTTAAGAGTGATCAATCTCCAACTTATTAGGGTAACAACAAGATTAGAAGAGATACAACTGTCTTCAAGAGATGGTTCAGTTTTAATATTAATGCTAAACAAAACAACAACAAAACCACCATACCCGGGCTTGTTCAACACATTTCGTCAACATAACAATAGAGTAGATATTCTTTTCCCAAATCATGCGCCAGAAATCTTCTATAGTATTGGATAAAGGACCTTGTGCAGCAATAAATGCCTTCTTTGAGATATAGCCCTAAGAAAAAATATATATACACATTCACACCTTCATCCATGAGCCATAAAAAGTCGATTTTATAAATCATATGATCTGTTAAGCCTATATCAGAAAAATACACATTATTTTTCTTCTCAACTAATGAAGCAACTTACAGGCATATAGTTTGCATTAATATAATCATCGGTTACAGAGTTCAGATCTGAAAGTTTAACACGAGAAATATCATCTGCAGAAAGAAAGGAAAAGAAAATTATGAATTTAAGAACTTTCAGAAATTTTCGGCAAAATACTGCAGTTCTATCACGTTTTCTAAATAAAAGGTGTTTTAGAATGATGGGCATTCTGAGAATAAGAACATAACTTTATGAATCAGAAATAGCAGTAGTTCAGGCTTTTATAATGAAGGTCTTCAGAAAAAGGATTGGCCAGTAACAAAAAATTCAGAACACTGAACATATTTTTAAACACGGTTTGTTTTCTCACAAACACAAAAATCTGTATTTAACCCAATTCTTCCTTAACACTTTACTTTGCTGGGATGTCTGCAGATAGCTTGGCAGGGTTCAGGTTCTTAGTTTGCAAAGCTGTCCAGCAATGTCTTAATATTTTTTATAGTTCTGGTAAATCTGGACTGCAAGTTTCTCACAAATGAAAAATGAAAACAATTTAATTAAGGAAAATATTTTTATAACTTTCAAGGAAAGCTCTTTATGTTTGTTTGTACAGTGATTGGCATGTTCATACAAGGAAAACAGCAGCCCAAATTCATTTTTTTCCAAATTGGCAACACTAATTCCCCTTTGAAACCTCCGGGTACTATTAAAATGAAATCAGCCAAACCCAAGGTTTTCTACCTAAAAACTCAATTAGTAGAAGTGACAAAATCTGAGAGAGTAACTCACATGGTAAGACATTATTGTATCTATTTTTCCCCCTGTTCTCTGGGATTTCAGCAGCAAATTTGGGCTGATGAACACCAGCAGACTTGAGTTCCTACAGTGAAAGAAAGATTCATGAGCACCTGGTCCTGGTTTAAGAATTATACAGAAACACATTACTGAAGCAAATACTCCAAACACACTTGGCCTTTGCTGTAAAAGTAGGCATGTAAAACTGGGTTAAATGACAAAAATCAGCTTTCTACAGAGCGGGAGGGTGACAGTAGCAAAGCTGATAGAGAAAGGATTAGTACAGAATGGAAGAGTAATAGCACGTTTAAAGCCCACAAGTGGGCTTTAAAAGCCTAGAAATAGTTTTGTAGAAATACATTAACACTGACTCTGATTGCACACCCATTCTAACTCCAAGGCAGCAGATCATTTAGCATGAGCTTTGCTGGCGTTACAGAGAGAAAGGGAGCAAGTTACATCATAGAAGGACTGTAGAAGGAAGCAAAATCTGAGAGGAGGGCAAGGGTGGAGCACCAGCCTGCCGGGTACAGTAAAAGGGACAAATTTTGTCCTGGAAAGAAGAAAACTTGTGAGTAACTTTGAGAAGTGGAAAAAAATAAGATTTTTTTTTAACAGCAGACATGACAACACAGAACCTGTCTGTAATGACAGCTGATTCCCGTCTTTTGTACCCTATATCAATTAAGCTTTAGCGCACTTCACAGAGGAACAATTATGGTCATTAAGGAAATCCTAACTGTTGTTTCTCTGACTGCTTATATCCTTCAATTTATTTCACAGGTGTGGTTTGCAAATCACACAGAATGCATTAAAGAAGCCTGCTATTAGTGAATGACCTGTCTTGCTGTGTAGGAAAAAAATGATGAAATAAAGTGCAGAGAAGGTAAATGGCATTCCCAGAGTGCAAACACCACTAGTGCAATGAGGGCAAGGACTGCGGAGGTCTTGTTTCCAGCAAGAGCTCTGAGCAGCAGGCCATGCTATAGCTCACAGGCAGATTTAATGATTCAGGATGTGAAGAATTTATCATGCACTTCAACTAAACTTAGAGCTCACATGCAGCTTAATAATGTCTATTGTAAAAGGTCCCTTATTCTCCTCCCCTTCAGTATACCTCACATACACTCCAAAGGAAAGCTAATTTGCTTTCCAAAAATATTTGTCACAAAGCTCTCCCAACTGAGGACACACACCTCATACTCTTCAGCAAAACCACAGTTGGAGTCTGCTTGCTGCTTCTTAAAGTAGGACTCAAAGTTCTCCACTTTAATCATTTTTGATCTAAAATGAGAAAAGCCATGTATTGGTAGCTGATACTAGGTAAATAAACCATGAATTCAGTTGATGCATTACAAAACATGCTTTACTTACTTCTTTACTCTTCAGGGGAGAGCAGGGGAAGGGAGGAAGAAAAAAGGATGATTAGACACATGCAGTTGTACTTTTCACTACGTGAATCTACGAACAAAAGCATGACTGTTAGTAGCACCCACAAAACTGCATTTACAGGGGACAGGATATCAAGGCAGATCATTTAACTGATCTGTGCCAGCCAAGAAGAGAACAGTGCATCCTATTGATGAGAAGGATATGACAGAAGGTGCCAGCCAGCAATTTCTGTGCTCCCCTTCCATCGGATCAGCCCCATTCCCTCATGTATTTTATACCAATTAATGAAGTCTACACAGGTGGGATTTCACAGCATGCTCAGGCCATGCCTTTCCATCAGAAAAAAATAAAATAAAATTGGTGCATGAGCCAATAACCTGGTTCAATTGCTTGTGATTTCCAGGATATTGTGGCTACCTATTGGTGGGCTATTACAATCTCAACATCATCTGAATTAACAGCTCAGTGCAAAGTAGCCATAAAGGAAAATTCAGTGCAGAGTTTTGCTTATGAGCTCTTTACCAACAATTTGGATTGCTTCTTTAATGTGTACAGAAGCTTGTGTTTCATGCAAACATCCTATTGTTCAAAATTGCATGGGGCATTTGTCTATCTAATAGCGATTCATGAAGCAAGCACTTAGATCACTGTAGCAGCTGTGGAAGTCTTGATCAATATGATTATTTCTAGCCTGCAGGCTTGAGTCTTTAAGTTTCATGAGGAGTTAATAATGCAGAACTGTATGTAAAACTGCACAGAAAACAAGCACCAGGATTCAGAGTAAGTTTTGCACGTATCACTTCAGCTCAGAAAACACCATCTGAAAGGATATTGACTTACTTAATTGGAGAAAAGGACACTTCAGTATTCCTTTTATCTTTCCTATGAGGAGAAAAAAAAACACAATAGGCTCACAGTAGAATTTAATGGAACATATATGAGATTTCTGATGACAGTTACTTCATGTGCTTGCTCAGAACGATTTATTGTAAATGATCTCATTCTGTGCAAAACAAAGTCCTGAGGCAAACCTTACACCTGCAGTAAAAATAAAATACTTCTTCATTCTTTCAATGATGTTTTGCAATGGGACTGTTTCTTTCTGTTGGAACCAGAGCAAAATTATTCAAAACAATGGGTTTGAACAGTCATTTAGCTAGTCTGATGTATCAGCTCTGATGTATAACAAAGATTTTGAATAGAATGTATTTTAAAGCATCACGGCGACAGTGAACAGGAACAGACACCTTTTTTTAATAAAAAGGTACAGAAGTGAAATACTGATATTCCTCACCACAACAAATAAAATAACAAACATGTTGTTACCTTCTCCTTGTCCAGAATATGTAACCCCCTACAGCAACTACAGCCAATATAGCTAAAAGGCATCCAATAACAGCTCCAGCAATAACACCTTATAAAAGAGAACAAGTATTACTCATCATTGATTTACATCTGGCAATGCTCTGAATCAATCAACATACTACAAGAGAACCTCGCAGGTGACAGAACATACTCTACTCTCCTAAGTGTCCTCTCTTCTTTAGTGTATCCTTTGGCAGTACCAGTATTGAAAGCTCATTAAGAACAATAAAACAAGGATGATAAACTAATAAAAAAATTGAATCAAAGGGTCAGTATTTGCATTCCAATACATTCGGTTCTAATTTACAGGAACTGTTAGAACAACAACTGCTTTTGCTGTTTGTTTCTGTACTAAAGTCACACTGTGTCATCCAATCCCTTTTAGCACACCGTAAGTAGCATAGGTTTTGGTTACTTCTCAAATGGAAGTCATGTATGGAAAAAAAGAAGTCACCTGCAGAACTAGCAAGTTATGAATTTACGGAGCAGTGGCACTGCAAAGCTAGAAAGGAACAGTCCATTGCAGACAGACCAATGGATATTTTGCAATCATGAAACTTGCCATTAATTAAGGAATCTCCACACACAACGTATGTTCAAAACTGCCAGTCCTGCATTAACTGTACCTGGATCCTGGGGTAACGAAACCTTGTCAGAACAAGGTGAAAATGATACATAACTATGTTCTTCCATAATGATGTTTTCTGCAGTAAAGCTTATATTAGTGAAGCCTGCAACACTTGCCCTGTTAAGAGAGGAAAAAAACAACACATACGTGACATGATTTTAACAGCCTTAAGCAAGGTTTGTGATCTCTTCAATTAGAACTCTTAGGTTTCAACTGCAGTGAGATAAATACCTGTATGAATGAAGTGGAGTCAATGGTCCATTTTTATAGCCATACATGGTGTTTCCCTTGCCTACATCGATGATGTTCTGAGAACGGAAAGAAGGTAGTTTTGCCTTCTCTGTGTCTGCGACATAAGTCACATAGGTGCCGGTCTTCTTTTTCTTGAAATCTTCGTATGTGTAGTTCAATTTGGACTTCAAAGGTGGACAACCTTCAGGAAAAAACAAGGATATAAGTGGTACACATCACACACTGTTTTTATAACCATCAGCACAGTTGGAGAGGGTGTCACATAAACCACAGCTGTGACTGTTCCACAAGTACTGCCTGAAATTAAAGGCTGAGGGAAACAGACAATCTCAGAAATTCCCTCTGCTGCAGTGCAATTTACTTAACTTCCCGTCTACTCCTTGGTGTTACTTGGTTTCATCTCCTTTTGGTTTTACTTCTACCAAGTACAGTGGAGCTTCTCCATAACGGCATATGAGTGGTGGACTCTGGTGTCCTTGTGGACAACTTTCACTACACAAGTCAGTCATGTCCAAACCCACTCCATCAACTACCAAATGTAGAGAATACTACACACTGTAAAAAATAAGGGCAATTTGTATTTGATAACATTGTGCTACTCAAACAACATCAAGCTTCATTCAGGGTGATGCTAAACTCATCCTGGCCTATACTGTCTGCTGTGTCTGACAAAGTCTCGCACTTACGCCCTGAGAAATGAAGGAGTTACTTTCTGCTTTCTCTTTCCATAGACACAAGTAGGACAAAACAATCAGTGACCAAAACATTTTCTTGTCTGAAAAACGCAGAACAGGATAATGCAGTCAAACGGTGACCAATAGGACACCATATGCCAAACAACGTTGCTTTGTGCAGTGTCTGCTGTTAAAAGATGAACCCTAGAAATTTGAGGCAGATTTTACAGCTGAGGCATGTATGACCTTAGACATGGTAAAACAGCTCACACTACCAACTGTCTGACAACTCAAGGGCAAGCAAACTAAGCAGAACATCTTCCTCATTTGGCTGAAGTTTGCTTATATTGCTTTCTGCTGATTGCTTTACAAAGCTAAAAGCTTCTTCTAGGAAGCTGATATAGTATTGAATTCATCATTAAAAAGAAGAAGCTGCAAAGGGGCTCTGAAAGGTTACTAAGTGGAAATGCTCTAACAAGTTTTCTACAGTCGCATAGACAAAGTTTGATCTGATATTCACTCTACCAACAGCAAAGCTCCTGTTAGCTGTAACTGCAGGAACAGGGAGCAATGTGGCTCTTCTAAAGCACTAATGTGGTTACATTAAATGCAGCTGAGGCTGGAATTAACTTAGTTGCCTAGAAATGGGTGTTCAATACCACCTGAGATGTCTTATCTGGTCCCTCATTTCAATTCCAAAAGGATGTACCTCCTGAGCAAATTGTGAATGTCTTGGTTATCACCTCAAGGCACCTCACAGCCTTAGACACAACTGCGTACACAAATGCGTAAAGTAATGAATGTTTCTCCTTAAGATAATGATGTCTATTTTAAGACAGAGAAACCCAACTCAAGCATATTAATACTATCTGAACACTACAATGCTGAAGTGATGGTTGGCCATAAGGATGGTTTTCTGCTCCTACCAAAGCACTGATCTGATTCCATACATTCACAGGATCTTTCTTCCTTATTTCCCTCAAATCTTGAAACCACCTTCTTGAATTCCTTACAATCCACCCAAAAATGCACTGAAGCTTGTCAAGACTAAACAGGACCAGTTGAAAGTACAAGCAGAGCTGTCACTGTGTGGAAGACACTGACTTTCAAATCAGCAATTCCAGGGCAGCTGAGTTGCACGTGAAAAAAATAGGAATTTTCTGCACTGACATACCATATATAGCTGGGCATTTCTTGGACATATATTGTATGGAAAAACACAGAAAAAAAAAGATGTACAGACTGCTGCATGATGAATTTCCAGTGCTAAGACAAAGGATAAGCTGGAATGTCATATCCCACTCAGAGAAAAACTATCTCCATCAGCTGTGTTATTCCTCCTATGCACAGTCAGAAATAAAAAGGTCAACTAGAACCTACACTGCAAAGAGATGTTTCTTTACTTTATGATTTGTCCCTAGACATTCATGAATTAAAGAAGACTTGATGCTTTAAAGAGGTGAGTTTTATAGAATACCATCTAGCTTTCCCTGGTGTTCTACTTCCCATGACATGTAATGCTGACAATGTTATTCAAGCCTTCCAACAACCACAACCACACACACACAAAACACCCACAACAAAACCACCATCTTACTAGATAAGTCTTCCAGCCGAAGAAGGGATGGAGAAAAACATCCTACATTGCAGAACTCTATATTTCTGGCTCTGAAAATTATTCTCTTGGGAAGAAGGATACTACTCAGTCTTGTGGCAGTAACCACTAGCAAATTGAGTAACCACTGGCAACCACTAGCAACAGCACAACAGCAATACTTCAGAGTCTTATATACAAGGATAACTCAGGCTGAAAAAGGCTGAGTGAAAACAGTGGCTTTGTGAAAACAAGAAGTGATTTGGCTTCAGTCAATCACGGTATTTGCCTTATGATTTTTGAAAGCTGATTGAAAACAGAGCAAGCTTTTCCTCTCTCCATTTAACACCTGTTTAGAGTTTAAAACATCTGATATTCATCACAGCAAATTTTTTGTCCTAACATAATGCTATCTGATAAACTGTTTCACACAGCTAGGAGACAACATTTTAAAAATCTTACCTTCTTCTTCTGTTATGATCATTACTGCATAGGCTTTTAATGGTCCATACAGTGTCTCAAAATCAAAAAATTCAACAGACAATGAGTTGTGACTAAGCACCTTGACTACAGGAGCTGTTTTTGGAGTAGGTGGATCTATAAACAGAAATATTTTTAGTACCTTAATGTCAGGTAAAGATAATTTTTTCAAATAAGAAAATATTGTAATAATGACATCATTCACATCATGCATATTTATCATCAAATCATTTAGGTTTGAAAATACCCTTAAGACCATCAAGTCTAACCATTCACCTAACTATGAACTCTACCACCAGGCCATGTCGCTCAGTGCCACATCCTCACACCTCTTAAATACCTCCAGAGCTGGGGATCCACCACCTCCCCGTGCTGCCCATTCTAAAGCCCGACCACCCTTTCCACGAAGAAATTCTTCCTGATATCCAACCTAAACCTCCCCTGGCACAACTCCAGGCTGTTTCCTTGCGTCCTATTACTTGTCACCTAAGAAAAGAGACCTACATCCACATCGCTGCAACCTCCTTTCAAGGTGGTTGTAGACAGCGATGAGGTCTCCTCCCTCAGCCTCCTTTTCTCCAGACTAAACAGCCCCAGCTCCCTCAGCCGCTCCTCATGTGTCTTGTTTTCCATCCCCTACACCAGCTTTGCTGCTCTTCTCTGAACATGTTCCAGCAACTCAATGTCCTTCTTGCAGTGAGGGGCCCAAAAGTGAACACAGTGCTCGAGGTGCGGCCTCACCAAAGCCGAGTACAGGGGGACGATCACGTCCCTTGCCCTGCTGGCCACACTGGGTCTGGTACAAGCCAGGATGCCATTGGCCTTCTTGGCCACCTGGGCACACTGCTGGCTCATGTTCAGCCAACTGTCAACCAACACCCACAGGACCTTTTCTGCCAGGCTGCTTTGCAGCCACTCTTCCCCAAGTTTATGTTGCTGCATGGGGTTGTTATGACCCCAAGTGCAGCACTGGCATTTAGCCTTGTTGAATGCCATACAACCGGACTCAGATTACACTTGGCATGAATGTAGTGTTCTTTTCATAATCTGCATGATGATAATGTACTGTGTATCAATTACGCTATTCTGCAATTGTGCAGTTAATGTTTTGGTCCTGTAAATATCTTCCATTCTCAGATCTCAATGCTTACCTGTAATGCTTGTTTTACATGTTTTCTGCACTGGAGAACTTGTATTATCATTTGAAAAAGTTGTAACAGTAACATTATAGGTTTTGAAATAATCCAAAGGTGATGTTTTGAAGCCTTCTCCTGAACAAGACCGACTCTCTTCTTCTTTTATAACCCAAGAATCAATAGATATTTTAATGGTGAAGCCAGAATAGTGACCATAAGGACATTCCCACTTCAGCATTAGGTAAGACATATTAGCCACCGATTCACACTGAAATGAATTCACTGAGGAAGGAACTGCACAAAAAAAAAAAAAAAAAGAAAAAGAAAGGTTTCTATTTATAAGCTCTTCTGTGTATAAGCGTTTGTAAAACACTGGTATTGCTTTCCACTTTTAAACAGACGAAGCTACTGCCTACAAAGAACTTGCCACACAATGAGAAAGAGTATTTAGCACACTGTAAGTACACAGACCCCCTTTTGTGCCAATTTCTCTGCAGACAGGTTTACTGAGAAAATTGGGGTTGGATAAGTGTCAATATCAGCAAAGCTTTCCAATACTGTTCAACCACTGAACACGAACATTTTTAGACTTGTAGACAAACACTAACTCCCTGTGTAATTATATTAAATACTTAGTGGCCAACAACAACAACAAAAAAAAACAGCCTTTGATATTCGTAACTCCCTCAGTGGTTCATGGATAGCTGGACCGGATCTGACAAAAACTTCATCCTGTCGTCTATCCTGTCTCCAGCAACAGGCAAGCATGAATACAAAGAAAAGAATGCAGGATTGAAGGATGCAGACATGCTAGCATGTAAAGGAGAAGTTATACATGGCCCCATGGGGAACGCAGACAAGAGCACTAGGGTCACTTTACGTGTAGAAAGTGACTGAAGAACACACCAACGATCCAAGAGGAAATAACAGTGAATCCAAACAAAACGCAAAGGAGACTGAAAAGAACCACAAGTGACCCTTCAACATAGTGCCAAACAGAGGAAGGGGGATACCTAGCAGAGAGTTACAGCAGGAGCAGCGTGTGAGCCATTCCAAACAGCCTCTCTGCTGCCCTCCCTCCAGGGAAAGGGAGGGAAACTGCTCCAAGTCCCAGGGGTTGCTCTATGACAGGGGGTCTCACTCTAGGACAGGACCCCAGGGGTCAGGACAGGGCAGACTAAGCCACCTCCTTCAGGTCTGGACTGTAGCTAGCCCTGGCAAGACAAGACCTTGTGGTCACCAGTTACAGGAGCACAGGCTGCTCAAACCAGTTTAGAAGACTCTGGAGACCAAACAACTGAACTAGCTCTGTGACAGGCAAGACAAGACTCTGTCAACAGTCACAAAAGTTTGCTACCAAAGACAGAAGAAGCAGAGGCAGAGCCACACTGGACTCTTTTGCACAGACTAAGTAAGCATTATGAGCAGCCAAGCAGCATGTTCGAAGTGCCAGAGACACTCTTAATGGGTTCATCACAAGGCACCTCTGGAAATCCCAGTAAGAACCTCTGGACAGATTCACTTCACCTCAGTTAAAATCAGACAAAGCAAAGGAAAGGACAAAGCAACGCAACAAGGGGAAAACATCACAGTGCTTAACATAACGAACACAGGACCACCTCCATCTTCACCACTCTGCTGAGGAGCTGAGTGGAGCAGCATAGACAAGAGCTGCCCAGCAGTGCTGCCACGACTCAGCCACAGCCAAACATCCTTCAAATGCGTGAAGTTCTGCAGGCAAAATACACCATGTGGGAGCCCTTCAAAACAAGGGTGTGAAGCCCAAAACCAAACGGGAAAGAAAGCAAAAACATGTTCCACACAACCCCTGTCCACACAAGCATGACCAACAAGAGGTGGGCAGTGTATATCACCTATGCCTGCAGCAGCATTTCACCCATCAGGCAGAGCCCTGTGCTGCACAGCACAACACAGTCCACAAAAACATGACTGCAAGCAGCTGAGACTTACCTGTGGATTTGTTTACAGTCACTCCTTCTCCTTCCATCTGACCATCAGCCGCTACTGCAAATACCGTGAAATTGTAATTTGTCCCAGGGATTAACTCGGCAATTTCGGCTTCCTTGACATTTGACGTATCATTCCAAATGGAGGTACCATTTGCAACCTCTATCCTGTATGTGTATGGGTCCGAAGCAGTGTCGTTCACCCTCCATGTCAAGGCAACAAAAGTCTCACCAACATCCACTACCTGGAGATCAAGAACTTTGCTGGGCTCTGGAAAGGCAAAACAACAATCCATCAACCTGTAACGATATCTGCTGACAAATGGGGATAGAAAAAACTCAGGCACACCACTGCTTCACTCCCTTCACACCACTCATCGTTCAGAGTGCAGGGGCACCCAGCAACAGCACCAGATGCTCCCAGAGACTCATCCATCAACGGGCTTGTAAAGGAAAACTACAAAAAAGAATAGTCGTTTTGAGTGGGGTCCATCTCCATTTTGCCCTCCAAAGCAGGAGTGTATAGCACCACCGTGCCAGCATTCAAGAGCTAGAGAGGTGGGCAGGAAGAAGATGAGGACCAAGGAGGAGATAGGGAAGAAAGACAATTAAAACAAAAACCAAAATCAGATAAGGGCAATGTTTCTGCTGCACTCTAAGATCCCATCCTTTGCATATAGCCCACATCAGGCTCCAGCACCAAAACATCCCTTCGGTCCTCAGCCATACTGAACTACAAGCCTTAAGCAGGCAGGCAGAGCCCCGAGCTGCACAGCACAACACAGCCCACCACAAACACGACTGCAAGCAGCTGAGACTTACTTGTACACTGGCTTATGGACACTCCTTCTCCTTCCGTCTGACAATCAGCCTCTACTGCAAATACCGTGAAATTGTATTTTGTCCCAGGGATTAACTCGGTAATTTTGGCTTCCTTGACATTTGACATATCGTTCCAAATGGAGGTACCATTTGCAACCTCTATCCTGTACGTGTAGGACTCCAAAGCAGTATCATTCACCCTCCATGTCAAGGCAACAAAAGTCTCACCAACATCCACTACCTGGAGATCAAGAACTTTGCTGGGCTCTGGAAAGGCAAGACAAAAATCCATCAACCTGTAACAATATCTGCTGACAAATGGGGACAAAAAAAAAACAACAAAAAAACACAGGCACACCACTGCTTCACTCCCTTCATGCCACTCGTCATTCAGAGTGCATGGGCACCCAGCACAGAAACTCCCCACGTGCAATCTGGTTTGTGCATAGGAGCATTTAAAACAGGGGTCTGAAGCCCACAGTTCCTACAATTTTTATTTTAAATTCCATTCTTAATAGCATTTTACAATAAAATAAAAAGAAATTTCAAAATGCAATTTAAAAATTTAAAATAGAATTTTTTTTAAAAAAAGCCTACTTCCCCTCCAAACTTAGGGAAGATAGGTCCTCAAGAAAAATCTCTATGCTGCAAGCTTTACTGACTGGTTTCACCAACTGCTTACTATCAAGGTTATGCTTCTTCTGCATTCTAATGCCCTCTGTCCACAGCCATACTGAACTACAAGCCTCAAGCGGGCAGGCAGAGGCCCGAGCTGCACAGCACAACACAGCACAACGCAGCCCACCACAAACACGACTGCAAGCAGCTGAGACTTACTTGTACACTGGCTTATGGACAGTCCTTCTCCTTCCGTCTGACCATCAGCCGCTACTGCAAATACCGTGAAATTGTATTTTGTCCCAGGGATTAATTCGGTAATTTCGGCTTCCTTGGCATTTGACGTATCGTTCCAAATGGAGGTACCATTTGCAACCTCTATCCTGTACGTGTAGGACTCCGAAGCAGTGTCGTTCACCCTCCATGTCAAGTTGACAGAAGTCACACCGACATCTGCTACCATGAGGTCCAGAACTTTGCTGGGCTCTGGAAAGGCAAGAAAATAAACTGTCAAGACAGAGAAATGCAGAGAGTGGAAAAACCACAGTCACATTTCGCTACTCCACATAGATTAAGTGTTAACTGTAGCCATGCTGCACTTCTATAGTATCAATGCCCTGCTTCCAATATTCAGGGACATATCTCAGGAAAAGCCACAGAAATTTTGGAGGAGATTCTCTTTATTTTATTTCACATACTAAAATCACTTGTTTCCACAATGGCTTCCCAGACAGACAGACAGATGGAATTCAGGGAAGGAAGGAGAATGCAGGACAGTGTTGGTCTGTTAGCTCAAGACTGGGCCCATGAGTGTCTTAATCTGAGCTTCCCAGCACAGCCTCTCTGGGACAGCAGAAGGAAACTGTGCATGCAACAGTGACCCACACTGGGGGGTTGAGGTTGGCAAGTCTAAATCAGCACAAACACTGGGTAGACACGACTCACCTTGGGCAGCTTAGACAAGCTCCGCTAAGTAGAAGCATCTCCAGGATACGCTGCCCCTAATTGCTCTGTATATGGACACTGCCTGTTCCCTTTCCACGCCTGAGCTCAACACATAAGACAGCTCTTCTGCCATCTGCCCCTCTGATCTGGGGAAAAGGTGCCAGAGCACAAAGCAGACAGAGCTGGCACCGCTCCTGATAACGTGGTCCTAGGCAATGTCACAGCTCACAGAAGCCATGGGCCTCTGCAGAGAGCTCAAAACAAGCTTTGAGATCACTAAGTCTCTGTGATCTTTGTGATCCTGGGCACTGGATCCTTGCACACCACGGCCTTTTATAAAACCTGATGACAACCTCCACCAAGAAGCACTGTATGGGGCCCATTCAGACCTGATGTCCAGGCAAGGTCATGCTGTTGTAGCACCTGGACTTCTGCATAGCTCATCATCTTGGGCATTCAAGGCTAACTGCTCCACAGGCAGCTCGGACAGTCTCAGCCCTTTACCTTTTTGACAAGGACAGCCTGACATTCATGCTCAGAGGAGCCTGGAGTAAAGCAACATGGCAATGCGAAACAGTAAAAATTTGGAAATAAAAGGAAAAAAAGCAGGGCTCTCTTACAAACTGCTTATTTAGGCACTGCATTTGAGAGAAACCGGTTCCTTACTTGTATACTGGCTTATGAACACTCCTTCTCCTTCCGTCTGACAATCAGCCGCTACTGCAAATACCGTGAAATTGTATTTTGTCCCAGGGATTAACTCGGTAATTTCGGCTTCCTTGACATTTGACATATCGTTCCAAATGGAGGTACCATTTGCAACCTCTATCCTGTACGTGTAGGACTCCAAAGCAGTGTCGTTCACCCTCCATGTCAAGTTGACAGATGTCACACCAACACCCGCTACCTTGAGGTCCAGAACTTTGCTGGGCTCTGCAAAGGCAAGACAACAATCCATGAACCTGTAACAATATCTGCTGACAAATGGGGACAAAAAAAAAAAACAACAAAAAAAAAACCACAGGCACACCACTGCTTCACTCCCTTCATGCCACTCGTCATTCAGAGTGCACGGGCACCCAGCAACAGCACCAGATGCTCCCAGAGGCTCATCCATCATTGGGCTTGTAAGGGAAAACTGCAAAAAAGAATAGTCATCTTGAGTGGGGTCCATCTCCATTTTGCCCTGCAAAGCAGGAGAGTATAGCACCACCGTGCCAGCATTCAAGAGCTAGAAAGGTGTGCAAGAAGGAGATGAGGGCCAAGGAGGAGATAGGAAAGGAAGACAATTAAACCAAACCAAAACCAAAATCAGATAAGGGCAATGTTTCTACTGCATTCTAACCTCCCACGCTTGGCATATAGCCCACATCAGGCTCCAGCACCAAAACACCCCCTCTGTCCACAGCCATACTGAACTACAAGCCTCAAGCGGGCAGGCAGAGCCCCGAGCTGCACAACACAACGCAGCCCACCACAAACACGACTGCAAGCAGCTGAGACTTACTTGTACACTGGCTTACGGACAGTCCTTCTCCTTCCGTCTGACCATCAGCCACTACTGCAAATACTGTGAAATTGTATTTTGTCCCAGGGATTAACTCGGTAATTTCGGCTTCCTTGGCATTTGACATATCGTTCCAAATGGAGGTACCATTTGCAACCTCTATCCTGTACGTGTAGGACTCCGAAGCAGTGTCGTTCACCCTCCATGTCAAGTTGACAGAAGTCACACCGACATCTGCTACCTGGAGATCAAGAACTTTGCTGGGCTCTGGAAAGGCAAGAAAATAAACTGTCAAGACAGAGAAATGCAGAGAGTGGAAAAACCACAGTCACATTTCGCTACTCCACATAGATTAAGTGTTAACTGTAGCCATGCTGCACTTCTATAGTATCAATGCCCTGCTTCCAATATCCAGGGACATATCTCAGGAAAAGCCACAGAAATTTTGGAGGAGATTCTCTTTATTTTATTTCACATACTAAAATCACTTGTTTCCACAATGGCTTCCCAGACAGACAGACAGATGGAATTCAGGGAAGGAAGCAGAATGCAGGACAGTGTTGGTCTGTTAGCTCAAGACTGGGCCCATGAGTGTCTTAATCTGAGCTTCCCAGCACAGCCTCTCTGGGACAGCAGAAGGAAACTGTGCATGCAACAGTGACCCACACTGGGGGGTCGAGGTTGGCAAGTCTAAATCAGCACAAACACTGGGTAGACACGACTCACCTTGGGCAGCTTAGACAAGCTCCGCTAAGTAGAAGCATCTCCAGGATACGCTGCCCCTAATTGCTCTGTATATGGACACTGCCCGTTCCCTTTCCACGCCTGAGCTCAACACATAAGACAGCTCTTCTGCCATCTGCCCCTCTGATCTGGGGAAAAGGTGCCAGAGCACAAAGCAGACAGAGCTGGCACCGCTCCTGATAACGTGGTCCTAGGCAATGTCACTGCTCACAGAAGCCATGGGCCTCTGCAGAGAGCTCAAAACAAGCTTTGAGATCACTAAGTCTCTGTGATCTTTGTGATCCTGGGCACTGGATCCTTGCACACCACGGCCTTTTATAAAACCTGATGACAACCTCCACCAAGAAGCACTGTATGGGGCCCATTCAGACCTGATGTCCAGGCAAGGTCATGCTGTTGTAGCACCTGGACTTCTGCATAGCTCATCATCTTGGGCATTCAAGGCTAACTGCTCCACAGGCAGCTCGGACACAGTCTCAGCCCTTTACCTTTTTGACAAGGACAGCCTGACATTCATGCTCAGAGGAGCCTGGAGTAAAGCAACATGGCAATGCGAAACAGTAAAAATTTGGAAATAAAAGGAAAAAAAGCAGGGCTCTCTTACAAACTGCTTATTTAGGCACTGCATTTGAGAGAAACCGGTTCCTTACTTGTATACTGGCTTATGAACACTCCTTCTCCTTCCGTCTGACAATCAGCCGCTACTGCAAATACCGTGAAATTGTATTTTGTCCCAGGGATTAACTCAGTAATTTCGGCTTCCTTGACATTTGACATATCGTTCCAAATGGAGGTACCATTTGCAACCTCTATCCTGTACGTGTAGGACTCCGAAGCAGTGTCGTTCACCCTCCATGTCAAGTTGACAGATGTCACACCAACACCCGCTACCTTGAGGTCCAGAACTTTGCTGGGCTCTGCAAAGGCAAGACAACAATCCATCAACCTGTAACAATATTGTCCAGAGAAGGGCGACCAAGCTTGTGAGGGGTCTGGAGAACAAGTCTTACGAGGAGCGGCTGAGGGAGCTGGGCTTGTTCAGCCTGGAGAAGAGGAGGCTCAGGGGCGACCTCATCGCTCTCTACAGTTACCTGAAAGGAGGCTGTAGAGAGGTGGGGGTTGGTCTATTCTCCCACGTGCCTAGTGACAGGACGAGGGGGAATGGGCTAAAGTTGCGACAGGGGAGTTTTAGGTTGGATGTTAGGAAGTACTTCTTTACCGAAAGGGTTATTAAGCATTGGAACGGGCTGCCCAGGGAGGTGGTGGAGTCACCATCCCTGGAGGTCTTTAAAAGACGTTTAGATGTAGAGCTTAGGGATATGGTTTAGTGGAGTACTTAGTGTTAGGTCGGAGGTTGGACTCGATGATCTTGAGGTCTCTTCCAACCTAGAGAAATCTGTGAATCTGTGAATCTGTGAATATCTGCTGACAAATGGGGCCAAAAAATAAACAACAAAAAAAAAACCACAGGCACACCACTGCTTCACTCCCTTCATGCCACTCGTCATTCAGAGTGCACGGGCACCCAGCAACAGCACCAGATGCTCCCAGAGGCGCGTCCATCAACATGCCTGGGAGGCAAGAGTAAGGAAGAGGCATCTCCAGTGGGATTCAACTCCCATTCCTTCAGAAGCAGGAGCATGCACCACCACCGTGCCAGCGCCCCCAGGGCTTCTCTTGGGAGCCCAGAGAGGTGCGCAGGAAGGAGACAAGCGTGCAGGGGAAGGTGCCGAAGAAGAAGGTGGTGCACCTTGGCACAGCCTGAGGGAAGGAAGATAAATGATTGCTGGAAGAGAAACAGAAGTGATCACCCACGACCACCCTGCTCTTTTTCCACTGCTCAGGCCCCAACCTCGCTCCCAGGGCTGGAAGAACAGAGAACACCTCCCCACAATCTCTCTGCGGCACTCTGTTCTCTGTGCCTCTGCCAACCAGGGTCAGCAGTCATCACCGACAGACAGCGTGGAGAGATTCTGGGAATCAACAGCAAAGCCAGGAGCACATTCACACGCACGTTTCAGGACAACACGAATGACAAGAGCCAGCATCGGTTTCCTTTGAAATACGGCCTGGAGAAAGACCAGGCTGTGCTACAGCCTTGCAGGCCAGCTCCGAAAACGGCCCTCCAACACCATGCATTCAGACGTAGGACACCCAGCACAGCAAGGTGCTCAATGGCCAAGGCAGTTCTCCTCAACTAGCACTGCCCAAAGCTCATGCTCCTGCTGCAGCCTAATGGCAGACACAGGACCCCACATCACAGAAACTCCCCATGTGCAATCTGGTTTGTGCATAGGAGCATTTAAAACAGGGGTCTGAAGCCCACAGTTCCTACAATTTTTATTTTAAATTCCATTCTTAATAGCATTTTACAATAAAATAAAAAGAAATTTCAAAATGCAATTTAAAAATTTAAAATAGAATTTTTTTAAAAAAAAGCCTACTTCCCCTCCAAACTTAGGGAAGACAGGTCCTCAAGAAAAATCTCTATGCTGCAAGCTTTACTGACTGGTTTCACCAACTGCTTACTATCAAGGTTATGCTTCTTCTGCATTCTAATCCCCTCTGTCCACAGCCATACTGAACTACAAGCCTCAAGCGGGCAGGCAGAGGCCCGAGCTGCACAGCACAACACAGCACAACGCAGCCCACCACAAACACGACTGCAAGCAGCTGAGACTTACTTGTACACTGGCTTATGGACACTCCTTCTCCTTCCGTCTGACCATCAGCCGCTACTGCAAATACTGTGAAATTGTATTTTGTCCCAGGGATTAACTCGGTAATTTCGGCTTCCTTGACATCGAATGTCCTGTTCCAAGCGTGGGTACCATTTGCAACCTCTATCCTGTACATGTAGGACTCCGAAGCAGTGTCGTTCACCCTCCATGTCAAGTTGACAGAAGTCACACCGACATCTGCTACCATGAGGTCCAGAACTTTGCTGGGCTCTGCAAAGGCAAGACAACAATCCATCAACCTGTAACAATATCTGCTGACAAATGGGGACAAAAAACAACAAAAAAAAAACACAGGCACACCACTGCTTCACTCCCTTCATGCCACTCGTCATTCAGAGTGCACGGGCACCCAGCAACAGCACCAGATGCTCCCAGAGGCTCGTCCATCAACATGCCTGGGAAGCAAGAGTAAGGAAGAGGCATCTCCAGTGGGATTCACCTCCCACTCCTTCAGAAGCAGGAGCACGCACCACCACCGTGCCAGCGCCCCCAGGGCTTCTCTTGGGAGCCCAGAGAGGTGCGCAGGAAGGAGACAAGCGTGCAGGGGAAGGTGCCGAAGAAGAAGGTGGTGCACCTTGGCACAGCCTGAGGGAAGAAAGATAAATGATTGCTGGAAGAGAAACAGAAGTGATCACCCAAGACCACCCTGCTCTTTTTCCACTGCTCAGGCCCCAACCTCGCTCCCAGGGCTGGAAGAACAGAGAACACCTCCCCACAATCTCTCTGCGGCACTCTGTTCTCTGTGCCTCTGCCAACCAGGGTCAGCAGTCGTCACCGACAGACAGCGTGGAGAGATTCTGGGAATCAACAGCAAAGCCAGGAGCACATTCACACGCACGTTTCAGGACAACACGAATGACAAGAGCCAGCATCGGTTTCCTTTGAAATACGGCCTGGGGAAGGACCAGGCTGTGCTACAGCCTTGCAGGCCAGCTCCGAAAACAGCCCTCCAACACCATGCATTCAGACATAGGACACCCAGCACAGCAAGGTGCTCAATGGCCAAGGCAGTTCTCCTCAACTAGCACTGCCCAAAGCACATGCTCCTGCTGCAGCCTGATGGCAGACACAGGACCCCACATCACAGAAACTCCCCACGTGCAATCTGGTTTGTGCATAGGAGCATTTAAAACAGGGGTCTGAAGCCCACAGTTCCTACAATTTTTATTTTAAATTCCATTCTTAATAGCATTTTACAATAAAATAAAAAGAAATTTCAAAATGCAATTTAAAAATTTAAAATAGAATTTTTTTTAAAAAAAGTCTACTTCCCCTCCAAACTTAGGGAAGATAGGTCCTCAAGAAAAATCTCTATGCTGCAAGCTTTACTGACTGGTTTCACCAACTGCTTACTACCAAGGTTATGCTTCTTCTGCATTCTAACCTCCCATGCTTGGCATATAGCCCACATCAGGCTCCAGCAGCAAAACATCCCCTGTGTCCACAGCCATACTGCACTACAAGCCTCAAGCGGGCAGACAGAGTCCTGTGCTTCACAGCACAACACAGCCCACCACAAACACGACTGCAAGCAGCTGAGACTTACTTGTATACTGGCTTATGGACACTCCTTCCGTCTGACCATCAGCCGCTACTGCAAATACCGTGAAATTGTATTTTGTCCCAGGGATTAACTCGGTAATTTCAGCTTCCGTGACATTGAACGTCTTGTTCCAAACGTGGGTACCATTTGCAACCTCTATCCTATACGTGTAGGACTCCGAAGCAGTGTCGTTCACCCTCCATGTCAAATTGACAGATGTCACACCAACATCCACTACCTGGAGATCAAGAATTTTGCTGGGCTCTGGAAAGGCAAGAAAACATACTATCAAGGCAGAGAAATGCAGGGAGTGGAAAAACTATTGTATTTTCCTCAACCAATTACTATTTTAATCAAGACATTCTTTTATGTTGTATGGCATGATTGCTAGCTCTATGATCTTCCTCCAACTCCTGAAGACTCACTTCATCTCAAAAATTAAAATAGTCTTGGTGCAACGGTGGTGACTTCCATACCTTAGTTGTCAGCTTCATGCAAGCTGCTGAGAAAGAATCCCCCATACAACTTTTTTTTTTTTTTTTTTCCTAAGCTAGCTATCCTAAAGAATAGGCTTGCAAGATTCACAAAACTCTCCTCTAGATCCAAGGTAGGTTATTTCAGCTGTACTCCATCACATATATATTTCAAATCTCTAGGTCACATATTTGAACTGCTGCAGCTGTAATGTAAAAATTTGCCATAATAAGCAGGGAAGGGAACCCAAGTCTAATGGTGATAAAACTATTTCAAGGACATCCTACAATCACATTGTTCAGTTACACTCTTAGTCAGTTGTGTAGATAAATTTTTTGCTCTTTCTCTACTCCAGTAAAGCAGTTGGATCCACTTCCTGCCACAATCCTTGCACTGTGAACTACAGTTTTGACTTAAAATGCTAACGTAGTGTAAAAGCACAGAATACACTAAAGGTTCACATCCCAGTGGCATTCCAAGTCACTTACGTGTTCCACTGTTCCGATCACTTTTTGCCTCACCAGGTAGTGGCACATCCCCTGATGATCTTTTGTTCCTACTTGTAGAGTTTACTGATAAATCATCATTACTATTGGTTCCCATTTCTGCAATTAAGTTTTTTGATCTGCAATCCTCAGTGCCTGAAAGGAAAAAAAAAATACAAGGCAGTAAGTATCTTTACAAAACTTCTGAATTCCCCACTTGAAAAAATATAGTCATTTACAGATATCTTGCAGAGACACAGACTCCTCTATTTTTTCAATTTGTTTTCCTACAGAGATTTCATTGCACATTTCCTGGTTTTACCACTTTTTACTTTTGTCAGACAATTTATATTCGATTAAGAAATTGCCACATTACTTCGGGTATTCAGTGACTCAACTCATAGTTTGAATGAAGGCTACCATGATCTGCTCTGTACAGTTTTGTTTAAAAAGAACTGAATGAACTTACAGGCACAATCTGTATGTGCATTGTTATTATGTAAAGCTAGCTGCTTTACTCAACCTGGCATAGCAACTTTATCTCTTAGCCTTAGCGTATGAGAGAAAAAAAAATTTAAAAATTCTGGTATTCACATACTGTTCCCACAAGGCAGATACGATATAGCTACAGAAAACTTTAGGTTGACATAGTGCAGCCCAATGTGAGGAGAGAGGTGATTCAGCTCTTTCAGTAACAATACACAGAAAAACTGCTATCTTAGTTGAAGCTGTGATATTGTTACATGAGCAATACACACTGCAAGCACGCTTAGGAAAGGTGACTGTGAGCATCAGGATTCCTAGTCCTGGAGCATGGGTTTGGACAGAATCCCAACAGAACAGTTGTTTCTCAGTTTAATCGAAACTGATACACATGCAGGTTCACATGAAAGTGAAAGCAAAGAAAATACTATGAGCCAAACTCACTCACAATTCAAAGCTCCTTCAGAACTATATACAGTTTAAAGCAGTGTAAAATGTGAGTTTGTCTCTCCCATTTTAGTTTGGTCCTGAAACTTAAGGGCTAACTCATTTAAGTCTGATGTTTGGTATTAAGGTAGACCTCATCTGCAAGTAATTTTGGAAATTAGTGACACATGAAGCGTTGTCATCTTGGTAAGCACAGCAGTTGCTATACCTACTTCAAAAAATCCTCAAAGCATCACTTTGGGAGTCATTTTTGCTCTGAGTCGTTTGTTTTGTTTCGACGTATATTTTTATCCTTCTAACTATATTAAACCTGTACTTGATTTTACCAGAACCCTTTACAAACTGAAAAGCAAAAATGGATTAAAATGCCCATTTATGTCCTTATCCTTAAATGTCCTTTTTTTGTGTCCTTATATGGGATTTTTGTGTCCTTTTATGTCCTTATCCTTAAATGCACTGCTTGAATTATGCTGACTAAATAGGAGTTTATATTTCTGAATGCTTTTTATAAAAAATAATTTCAGCAGTTTTTTTTAAATACTTAGCTGATGCTGTTTGACCTTTCGAAAGAAAAAAGAGGACAGCAAAAGTTACGTACAAAAAAAATACATAATTGAGTAACAGAATAATACTTACAGGCAGCTGTACATCTGACCTGGAAAACAAAAAGAAATAACAGAAATTAAAACTTTAAAACTACTGGAGGCTCAAATAAAATAAGGACTGTTTAAAAGTAACAGGTAGTACAAAAAAAATCAGTTTAAAAAAAAAGAAAGTATTGTTTCACTACACACTTCTCAACCTGCAAAAGAAATACCTAAAAATCTATTAACAAAAACAATACCAAAAGCATTCTGATCAATTAGAGAGAAAAAGTAAACGCGCTGGTAAAACGTTAGTTTCCATATTTTTTTCCTCTAACCAGGCAAAGTTTATTTTGTCAAAAACCTGGCTTAGCATATGGTGGTTATTTTGCACATAGAAATTTAAAAATAAACCCCAGATCTTAATTAAGAGACTTAAGTTACCCTCAATACCATCCCACAAAAAGAGGCAGATGAGACTGATAGGGTTTTTATTCATAGGGATTTTTCTTTCATCCTATGGCTGCATAAACTTTATTATTACTTCTCACAAAAGAGCATTTTGCATTTTCTGAAACAATTCGGTGAATTCAAAATTCAAAAATATTTAGTATATATTCTGAAAACCTAGTTTATCTATGTGTATGTAAACACAAAATATCAGCAGTTGCCTATTAATTACAACCTGAAACTAGTCTGCTAGAAACACTGACAGGCACACAAGAATTTTGCTTTGAAAACATTTTTAGTCTTTCAACTTCATGCTTTTACTCCCAAGTAAGCCATTTCCCTTCCTGCCAGTCCCCACACAAACTGCCCTATAAATTTTCTTCATCTCCCGCCAGGTGGCAGCACAAAATGCTCCTAAAGGAGCGTACTAAAAGCACCAGACATGGGTCTGAAGGCACTTAAGAGAAAAATAGTGATTTCCTGGAACTCACAGCCAGCTGACGCCAACCAACTGCGGCAGTCACTTTTGTCAGGCAACAAACACAAGATTGCTTCAGCAGTCATAGCGGGAATTAAATACAACCATTCACCTTGCAAAGATGCACATGAGAAGGCAAAGGCAAGCAGGGAGAGGTACGCGTCCCAAGAACACGTGGGGCCCCAGCACGGTGCTGGGGACCAGCAGATCACGGTTCCCTTGTGCCACAAGGGCTTGCAGGCACGGGAGGTTTCTGGCCACACACATCTGGGTCTTCCAGCATTATGGAGTGGGCAGTTGGAGGCTGTCTCCATCCCCGACTGCTCGGGTGGTGCCTGCAGAAGGGCTGGCCCTCACAGCGAGTTGCTTCTAGAAAATCCGATTTAGCTTTATGCTGGATGATGCCTTACCCACCCAAAGCACTAAACCTGCTGATAGCAAAGGTTGACACATTTATCTGAAGCACTTCAAGTTTTGTCTCGTTTTCTTTTTCCACTCTGTTTTCTTAGACGAGGTTGCTACCACCCAACAATGCGATGAGTGAGCAATGGCCCTGAGCAACCTGCTCCTGGTGGCCCTGCTTCAGGCGGGGAGGTAGATTTGATCATCTCCAGGGTCCCTTCCACCCTCGCCCATTCCATTTCTGAGCTTCCACAAGCTAACTAGAAATAAGCGGCTATATCGTGACAACACAACATAGAGCTTGAATCCCAAATCGCTCGCCCCTCAGCTCTCCTGTTGCCACAACCAGCTCCAGCAGCAACAGGGTCACAGGCCCTGGAAGACACACTCTCAAAAAGTTAGAGGATACCATTAAGTCTTGTTCTTCGTATAAGTGGCTACAAAAAGCACTCTGCAAAGATGAGGCAGACAAGCTGACTAGAAGAAACACAGCAGAAGGAAACCCTTCGGCTTTACAATAGTGAGAAATGCAGTAGAAGAGACCCCCAGCCTGCGATGGTGTCATTACTGCAGCAAAATGTTCGGCTGCACTTTTTAAGCAAAAAAGTGCTTGTAAGAGGCAAAGAAGCAACTCCTGATCTTCTCCAGTGCAGTCCTGCAGACAACTCAGGACACAAAGGACAATACTCGGGTTCACATCTCCTACATACAAATGTAACAGTCATTGTCAACCTTTCTGAATATTTGAGAGCCCAGCCAAATCACTAGGCCTTTAGGAAGTGAAGAAACGTGTTCATTTGCACTCAGGTCAAGAGTCCTTCTGTATTCTTTCACAAACAAGTGGCCAAGGAAGAAGTGACTACGAAGGGAAAAGCCACTCAAAGGCAGGAAAACAGCCCTGTGCAGCGTTCCAAGTACAAGCGCTGAGCTACCTGGAAACAGCTGCTGAATGATGAGCAAGAGGTGAGATTCCCTGAAAGGCAGGACAATCTAGAAGCAAAGCCAGAAAGATGCTGTGCTTAATAAGAAAGGAAAATTGCAAAAAGAAAAACAAAGAACAATGTAAAATGAAACAGAAGTGTGTACGTCACAGTGATTTCTACTGCCCCACAGGCAAAACAGCAACAGCCTGACATCACTCACAACCTGTCCTTAAGTTATTCTCTCTTCTGTAAAAACCACCTGAAGATGCCAGTGTTCTTGAATTTTAAAGTTTCTCAGTTCTTTCTCCCTAAAGTTCGAGTTCAGGTTTAGGGCATCCTTCCTGAGCAACAGGAAAAACAGACATTAGATGACTGACAAATAGCTATGCCACTACCAAGCCCCTCACACCCCTGTTTCCTACCTCCTCATTTCTTCCCTGCCTGCCCAAACAATACACACATTAATTCCTGGTTTGCCCCCAGCTACGACCATCTGATCTAACAGCAACTTACTACCAAGCTGCCACGAACTCAGTTGTACAGTCATGCGTTGGTTTTGTTAATGATGCTCAAGCAACAGAAGGAAAGTTGTGCTAAAACTTCTGTCTTGTGATGAACGAACGTCTTCCTGGCATTTTATTTGCTTTTGTTCATCACAGACTTCAGCAATCTCGCAATACCCCTCTGACTTTCCAGAATCCTACATACTAACCAAATTGAACAAAGCACACCCTGCCGGCAGCAGACAGCCCTCCTTTTGAAACCCAAAACCACGCAAAACAAATGATCCCATTCCCGAGCGTCAGCCTGCCTGACTCAGTCATTCCATGCTGTATTTTTCAACAAGCCATCGACTTAACTGTTCTCCAGCCTCCTGTTATTACTTAATGAAATGCTATTTATACAAAACATTTGTTTATTATTTCAGAGGATATTCATGCTGAACACCTGATTCTCCTTGGGTTCACACCTGACATGCCCAGAGCCGTGCCAATTCCACTTTTCTTTTCAATTACATTAATCCATTATACTCATGTACGGAGCTGTTCCCTCCTCCCCGCCCCAGACAACGGGAATGTGCTGGGAAGAACATCTCTCCCCAAGAAAAGCTAGGAAATATTCAACAGATCAAGCAAACAAAAAGACAGCAAAATGTGAAACAGTGAACATTTCAACTGAACAACAGGAGAGGTGTGCATACACAAACTCATCGCTGTCATCAGCTATCATCAGCAAATGAATCTTTTCACATGTCACACAGCAACACGCAGTCTGACCAGAGGCGTGTGCTTTGCAGGGGAGCTGAAGAATTCATCTGCACTCACATGAGGTCTGTCCTGCGCTCCTCATTTGTTTTGTGGGGTGTAAGAACTGCAGGACTCAGCTCCATCCTCCTCAGGTAGACGGTCAGGTCACATCACTGAGGAATCATTATTATTTTCATAGGTAATTTTACCAGTGAAGAAACTAAGATGGGCTGAGGGAAAACATTTTCAAAAATTCTACGTGACTGAGAAGCCAAAGCTGCACTGATGTTTGCCAAGACTCAAAGCTTTTCAAGAGTAGGATCTGAAATGTGCCTGCCATACATGAGCACCAGAGTAGCCACGGGAGCTGGGCTGCAGCAGGAAGGCCAGTGGTGACTCTCCTTCTGCTGGCAGCAAGACTTTGGATCAACTCTACAACTTCTCTCTACAACTACCTGAAAGAAAGGTGTGGGGATCTGGAGGTCAGCCTCTTCTCACAGATAACTAGCAATAGGACAAGAGGGAATGGCCTCGAGTTGCACCAGGGTAGGTTCAGGTTGGAAATTAGGAGACATTTCTTCTCAGAAAGAGCAGTCAGGCATTGAAATGGGTTGCCCAGGAATGTGGTAGAGTCACCGTCCCTGGGGGCGTTCAAGGAAAGGTTGGACATGGTGCTTAGAGTCATGGCTTAGTGGGTGACATTGGTGGCAGGGGGATGGCTGAACCAGATGATCTTGGAAGCCCTTTCCAACCTTACTGATTATAGGATTCCACGATTCCAACTAGGCTGTGCTGCCAAACTGCACCCTCCAGCAAAGTTTGGGTTCCTGCACAGGGGGAAAACCCTTGTCGACAGCAACCCACCTGCCTGGGGTTCTCCAGTTTCCAAAACAAACAGCGTGGTCTGGTTCATGTAAATAGAGGGTTAGGAAGTTGGCTCTAGAGTCAAAGTGTGAGCAAACCAAAACATCCTAACCAAGAAAACCCCTTAGCCACAAATCTTTCCTGAGAAGACACTTGAGGCTGCTGCTTACTATTTCGTGTGTGCTCACCAGTGTGTGCCTTGTGACTCAGATGCAAAAAGCCAGGAAGCTGCTCACACCCCTCTCACAGCTAACGATCTTTCACACCTGTACCTTCTGATCTTCTCTTCTCCACCCACCCATCCTCTCAGGTTTGGAAGAGCTCTACACAAATACCACCAAGCTGTCATTACTGTCATCTCCAAATTCCTTCTCAAAGCCCCTTCACAACGGCAATCGAAATCAGACTATTGGCTAATTAAGCTCAGTGCCCACTGAACTTGATCTCGCTTCCTTTTTTCCCCTGCTGTGTGCACCTACCACTAACTGTCCCACACCCATGACTGTGGGCTTTTAGGGCAAGCCAACACACTGAAACCGTCACGATAGTTTTAAGACTCCAGGCTTTGCTGAAGTTAGCAGCCATCGCTGCCCAGCTGACAAATACTAACTAGCAAAGCCACAATGACTCCAATGCTTGTAGTCTTCTCTGACACCTCAGATATTTCATACTTGGCACAGATTTATTCAGAAAGCATTCCAACAGAAAGGTTTCACTCTAAGTCACACAAAATAAGTGAAAACTAAAGCCAGGAATGCCACCATGAAGCCCTGCAACGCTGATGGTGAGATTGCCCAGGCATTGCATCCACAGACTGACAAGGCCCTCCAATAATTGCTGATTTTCTAGGACTTGTAAGGCATTGACTGCTGCTCCAGCTAGGGACATGTTCCCACTGCGTTGGGAGTATAGAATCTAGACCAGCAGGATGCGTTTCTGCAGGAGGTAACAGTCTCAAAGGCTGGCCGCGATTTGGACAGACGCAACATTCTTGTCTCTTTCAACCCATCTCAGGGCTGTTTCACCTTATTAATTTCCACGTTATTGCCAAATCAATGGATTTTGTAGGCTTACAGCACAGGGCAATCAAAATGAGATTACATGAACTGGGACTTAAAACCATGTCCCACTCATTTGGCATGAATGAGCCTATATGAGCCTACTTCAAATCATGCCTTACTTTGGCAATTTCTGGCTTTGGGGAAAAAAAAAAAAAAAGATCATAACAGAAAATGAACTAGAATATACTGCCACAGTCTCTTGCCTTATTTTCTAATTTCTTCCTAAAATGTCACAAGTCTTTAATTCCAAATGCTTCTCTGCATTTAAGCAAAGTCTATGCACACAAATAATTATACTGTTACACCGTTGTAGAATGCATAGTAATTCACAAAGCCTAAATGCAATTAAAGGTATGCCAAGCCAAGGAAAGCGTTTCCCCTCATGCTTACAGTATTCAAAGAAAAAAGGCAATGCAGCTTAAGCCAGTGTGTGTAGATTGGCTCCAAGCTATGCTAACAGTCCAGAGCTCTCAGCAATTTCAGTGGCATTGGTAAATTCTCAGCCTACCTGCATCAAGTCCTTACTACTTGAATGGGAAAATAGGAGGCAATTGGAGGCTAAGGCAGAAGCTAACCTTTAATTAAGTTATAAAGTTTCATTTAACATTATTTTCTGGATTTGGTGCAAGTTTATTGGTGGTGGTGGTAGTAGTGTTTTGGGGGTGTTTTTATTTGTGTGTTTTTTTTTTTTCTTTCCCCAATGTATTTTTATTCTGCTAAATCATTCTAACTGTAACCCACAATAGGTTGTTTGATTTAAAGTAGCTCTAGATGAACTCAATAACATGACATATTCTCTTTCAAAGCAAAACTGGAGATAACGCTGCAGTGAGTGTCAGCTCTGTATCCTCTGGTATCTTAGGCAGGCACTCATGGCACATCCACAAAAAAACATTTCACAGAGTGGTTTAAGAGGGTTTATCCTGGGGGGAAAGCTCAAGTTTTAGAAGCAGAATTCAAGTTTTTGTGAGATATTTGGAGTCTTCATTTAATCCTAAATGAGCAGCAATGCTAACGAGACTGCATGGGGCTAGCTGGAGGTCCAAAATCCAGAAGAAAGAAAAATGAGCTGATGTTTGCTATTAATTGGGTAGGGCTGGGCCCCCTTCTGACACCATGTTGTTTTAGGAAGCTATGCAAAACCCTAAAGCAGTTAATAGCTATACACAACTGTGCATAGGTTATTTTGAGATGTTATGCAGTTATGTGGAAGAAGGAAGACTATTTCCACTTTACAAATACTTGTATTTGACCCCTGACATTTCTAAATTCTGTCTTCCCCGAAGCAAGCTTTTCTCCAAAGAGGGACCAAATATAATTTTTTCCACTGACTTTTATGAAAAAGTTTGAGATTCTGTTTTGTGCAGCACCTCCAGTGAACTAAAAATGCTGTGAAAGACAAAGCCTTGTAGAAAAGCCAAGATGAGACACTGAATGAAAATTCACAGTGAAATATACTGGAGAAAATCTTTCCTTCCTCTCCTGGTTTTACTCTGTATTTGACCTGTATCTGCTTCTCAGATGGCTAACCTAGGAGTGAGGAATTTTCTGGGCAACATATCTGAAATAAAGAGAAAAATATCTAGAATGGAACTCATCTGAAGTGCACCTGTTAGACCTCCTTCTCCTCCTCAGTCCTACCCTTCTAGAAAAGGTTTCTGAGGGAAGTTTTCCAGTGGTTTGGTACCAGGTGATGACTCATCTACCTGTGCACATACAGAACAAGCAACAGAAATACCTAAGGCCAAGAAGCACAGATTTTGGTAGCAAATTGGCTGATAGTAGGCCCAGACACCAAACACGACTGCATTACAACTGATAGCTCACCACTGACCTTAAGAAGCACCATTAGACCTCATTCCAATGGTTTCCAGATGAGAAATCAGTTTAAAACTTTTCCATGCAACCCAACAGCTTCTCTATGTTTCCCCCAAACCTGCAGGTCCTGAAGAACTCCGGGCCATGGGTGCTGCAAGCCACCTCAGTTTGGCAGCACCGCTCTAAGCATCTTGCATTCATCCAGCTGACAAAGCAACAACAAAACTTCATCCTGGAGAAAGGCTGCACAGTTTAATGAGTCTACATTTTCCATATAAACCAATCAGCCCTACGTATAGCATCTCCTCAGTGATGGTCCTGCTGAAGGAGTTTACGAACAGAACAGTGTGCTCATTCAACAATGGCAATGAGTATTATTTAGAACAGCCACTTATTAAAAAACAAATTATTATCCTACTCAAGCTGCTTATCGCACCAACATCAGTGTAAAGTGCAGCTGAGTGTGCAATGAGCAATGCCTGAATGGAAAAACTCCTCTTTTAATACGAATTTTCAGTTAACACAGACATTTTCTTTCAAAATTAAGAGTTTACAGCATCAACCTTCATTTTATACAAACAAAGCACATTCCTGCATGTGGCTTAAGAGCACTGTTTTTTTTCCACTCTGAGTCATTGCTTAGGCACACCCTGGAAGGAGTAGGATACAATGAAAAAAGGAAAGAGAAAAAAAAAGAGAAAAAAAGAGTCCTGTGGCAACAACACAATGCTAACTGTCCCCAAATCAGCAGGGTTGGCCACCCAGACAACATGGAAAATGCACACCAGAGCCAGCAGCTGCCTGGCCTTTGCTGTGCAGTCATGAAAATGAGGGGCATTTCCTGACAGCGCCCTATTTCAGATCTGTTGAGAGTGATTGAGGCTCTGAGTTTCTCTCTTATCAAAAGTAGATTTCCTTTTCCCAAGTCGGACACTTTGGATTCTTTAGAGTCCTTGCTCAGGAAAGTGTTAAAGCTCACTTTTGAGCTGCATTTGGTTTGAGAGTTTTCAAAGTACTTCTAACTAGAAAGGGATTTTAAAAGTTATATAGAAAACTTAGATACGACATGAAGAGAGAAAGATGATTTGCAAACAAAGACGAAATTTTTAATCCATGACACCCTGCCCAGGGGCAGGAGAACCATGGCCTGTGAAAGCCTTCAGCTTACTTCCTCCCACGAGGAGCTCAAAATTCTGTCCTGCTAGACAGAAATCCTTCTTTTATGGCAGTCTTGACGTTGGTTCATGAAAAGCTTGTTGCTTCCTGTGTTCCTGTGTTTTTTCTATACATGTCTTAGGACCATTCATCTATTTGCCCTTATCAGGCTCCTGAAAACTTCCTAATTTAAAAAGCAACGAGGTGTGCAGCTGTGATAAACCAGCCTGCGACCACTGCCTGACACAAGGACCTTTCAGGCTAACCTTCATCTCCTCCTTCATGCTCTGTTACTGTTTATTACAATTTATTTATGCTCCTTCAGTTCGTTCACTTCTACCTCTATGTAAAACACTGCACAAGAACCCAAATCTCTATTGTGTTTCCCTTGCCCTTTAGCTGGGAAAATCTATCCACAGGGAGGCAGGGAGAAAAGCAATCCTTCCCGGCCATCCCCAAAAAGTAGCTCTGGTTTGGTAGTGCAGCCTTTAGACCACTAGAGGCCTCAATAAAACCAGCAAACTTCAGCCTGAATGACTAACAGTGAAACATGCCTGCATTTCCCCCCAAATTGACATATACCGGAAAATACAAGGCTAAGGATGAACGTGCTGGAGTAGGCTGGGCGGATGTAGATGTAAACGCCAGCTGAGCCGCAGTCGTGGGAGCTGACGCCACCATGCCTGGCTGGCTAAGGCAGGCTCAGTGCATCTTCAAGCATCACAAACCTGTCACGAGGGAAGTAATTTTTATACAGTAAGTTATCGTCTAGACCTCATAGTTTCTTCACAGTGGTTATTTACTACTTGTCACATCTTTAGCTGCGCTGTTTTGTATCGAGCCTGCAATTTTTGATGAGCCCTAATAGCAAAGTAGCATCAGATCATTTTCTTCAAAATAAATGCGAATTGCCTCATAGCAAAAAGTGTGGAGCTAAACATGTTCCAACTCTAAATTAAGTCAGAGCTTCAGCTGATCTACAAGGCTCAGATTATCACAAACGAACAATCTGATTAAATAAATCATGTTTTTCCATACGCCGTTTTCATGTGCAGCAGCACGGGGCCAGTGGGGGACACCCTTGAGGTTTGCCCACAACTGTCAGCCCATTTAATCCTTTAATGAATTTAAACTGGAGCAAGAGACAAATGGACTACAAACGTTCAAAACATGTAGTAGTACTCCTCAGAGGGAACAAAAGATCCATTGTACAGCTCCAGTAAGTTCATCTAGGGCTCTGGTAGAGTCTCTCTTTTCCTCCCCTTTGAACAGAAGCTGAATAGAGACAGGAATGAGAATTGGCTCCACCATCACCCCTTTGCCAGACTCGCCTCTGTGAATACATTGAGGCTGGATGAGGAGTTATTCACTGACAACAACTTGGGCTCTCTCTCACTTACCAGTCAACAGACATGGCCATATATAAAAGGTCACCTTCATGGCCACCTGTGAGGACCAGCAATGGTGGAAGAAGGCTGAGTGATGCAGCATCACAGCCAGAGATCAATGTAACACTGCAGCCCAGCCAGCTGCAAACTTTTTGCTCTAGAAAAATAATACCCAGGGCTTCTTTCTCTTTCCAAAATATGTGAAGGAGTTTGGCTTAGCTCTGATACAAATCAAATATCTACTAGCTTGCTTCAAAGTCTTATATTTAAGAGGAAGATAAATTTATGTTACTTATTATGAGTCTCGAGACAACCATGTTAATCCCAAAAACAAATCGCATATTGTATCATTTTGCTTGGTCTTGCAGATCACTTGAAAAAGAAATAGAGGGAACTTCTAAAACAACAAGTAAATTTGTTTACACCATTCTGCTCATTGCTTGCTTGGAGCAGCAGTACCATCTATACAGCTTCCCATAGCCTTTGCTACTTCCATACAATCATGTGTTTTCTGTTACCTGTACCATCAAAACACAAAAACACCCATCTTTCTCCTGCATTGTCTAAACAGACAAATTCGAAGTTTGCATTAAAAGTTCCTGAAAATAACTTTTTAAGAAAAGAATGCATGTAAACGAAAGACAAACATTCCTTAAATTTACCTGTTTTATTCCAAACTGATTGCATTACCAATAAATTAATATCCACCACCAGCAAGTTTAATGATGAAGCACAGCAATTTCAATCGAAATTCACCTTCCACTTTATGGTGGCTTTCACAGATTTTAAAAAACACAAGACTTTAAGAAGAAAATTTCCACACAAGATGTGTTTTTGAAGGCAGACACACGTTTTATACAGCCAGCCTTCTGTTTAACAGACTGCTTTGGCAAAAAAATCACTTTGAAGATTTATGAGATAATGGTGTGCTACTAAGAATAATTTCATCTCAATGACATTTGACAGTGTTACCCCTAACGAAAAAACAGAAAGGGGCAGCAAAAAGTGCAGTACCATTCTCTGAACATTCTGGCAGAATCAGACTTTGGATGGGTCTGTGGTGTAATTCTTCTCCTGATTGTGACTGAAAGAAAGCGAGATATTAAGGAGAACTAAGACTAGTCAGGTGCCGCCAATAGTGCAGAAGAGATTTGTAGGGGAAGGCTCCATCGGTGTCTCTATTCCTCTGATCTATTATTACCCTAGTTAGGCAAGTTCCTTTTCAAAAAGCATATTTGGGACAGCTAGAAATTCAACCCCCAGACATGCTCCACGCATTTTAAACAAGTCTCTCTTATTACTTATACACAAAATGGCTGAATGAACAAGGAGTAGCAGGTACTAGAATCAGCCATGACAACTCATCCTCCAAGATGAGCTTAATTTTTGTTGCATCTTCAGTAACAGCAGAATAGTTCCTTCAACTTACTGTTCTCTGACTAAAACTGAAACTCAGAAGAACAGATCTGATTTTATTTCACAGGCAATGTCTTTGAAACATCAGATGCATTTTCTTTTGTTCCAATGTCCTTAACATACCTAAAACACAGAAACTGAAAAATATCACAACTTCCTCTCCAGTAGCTTTCTAACCTTGAGACCTTCTAACCTTCTAAACTGCAGAAACAATTTTCCTTCTCCATCACAAAATGCCTTGGAAGCCTAGAAGGACAAGATCTTTATGATTTATATACATACAAATCTATATGGATTTATATAGATTAAAGATAAAACAATACCTACAATAAACAGTAGCAAAGCATTACCAACCAAAAGAATAACAAATGATAGTAAAACATTTCTATCCCAGAGATATTTTTTCTGGCCTGACATTTAACATTCAACTTGCTATACTTCATAATAGCTGAAGTACAACATCTCTGTCATTTTCAGGGAGGAAACAAGGACATATACACCCAGAACCAGGTAGAGCACAATTACACTATTATTTATTTGCTTTAAAGAAAAAAAAAAAAAGACAAGACATAGGAAAGGCCATGAAAAATAATGCACAAGGGTTGCATTAACACAGATCTTGGCCACAAATAGGATTTTGATTGGTCTGTTAAAAATATTCTTCTACAGTTTCTCATCTATATGTTTGATGCTGACAATTTCCAAAGCTCTGAATAAAAATTCCATACAAATATCTCCATCGGTTTGGAGCAGGAGCTACGGAGAGAGGTACAGGAGAAACTGTTCAGTTCACCATGATGTACTTCATCATGCACAAATGGGGCAAAGCTTCATCTTCCCAGTCAAACACAGAAGCTACCTTAAATCAGCATTAAGATGGACTAAGTCCTGCACACCACCATGGTATTTTACATGCCCATTACAGACCTAAGTCATTTACTGTACTTTCTCAGGAAACTGCCACATTTCCAGCAGATTAGGGGGCATAACATACACACATGTAACTATCTAGCAACTGCTGCTCACTACCAATAAAGCCTTTAAAGCACCAATATAAAACAGGAATTATGCAAAGCTTAAGTGCTCTACACCACACTGACCTTCTTAGGCCAGGACACATCCTTTCGGTTTAGGGTATTAAAGAACATGGGAGAAGTCAGTGTCGAGTCAGAAGTCGAAGCCTTGCATTAGATGAGATAAATAATTTCTTGACCTTTGTTACCCACTGCATGGCTGTTCACCTGCATGAAACATGCACGCAGGGACAGAGATAAGACTGAAGTGCAAGCACCTGCATTCCAGCTGCTAAAACCTCCTTTGCTTGTACCTTTTAATTGATGGCGTTGTGCAGATTTCCACACCGCCTTCCCTTAACTGCTCTTAGTGGCCTCGTGCTCTCTCCCCACCTTCCAGTAAGGGTTAAACCAAGAGTGATTCACCAGCTGGATTCCTCTGTGCCACTCCTGCCTCTAACAGAAAGTCATAATGTCACAGTTATATAATGCTGACAGAAACGTGACTACCTGAAAAACAGGTTTGAGTAAAGAAGATAAAACTTTTATGATTACATACCACAAAAAAATAAAAATAGTGCATCCTTCACAGGCTATTTCGGCCTCATAACTTCCAGGAGATACAGCTTTATTACTGTTTATAGCAATCACATTACAGCAGATTAACTGGGGAAAACAAAATAACAACAACAAAAAAAGGCTCTTTGACCAATTTGTGCTGTTGGCAGGAGGTGCCAGCAGGGTTTAATCATCCTTTGCCCAGATGGCAGAACCCCCACCCTGTGTTTCAGCATCAGCGAGGAGGCAACTTGCAGACAATAACCGCTAAGAGTTTAAGCAGGATGAAAGACTATGCTAGGACTGACACATACGAACCAGACCAAAGGCAAAGCACGCCAAGCCAAACTAAAGACTACTGTTTGTTGTACTCAGGCTGCCCGGTGCAAAGCTAAAAGGCTTCTCATTTGACCAAGAAACACATTAGCTTGAATTCACCAGTGCAGACAAGACTTAAGTTTAGAAAGATGCCTGATCCATCACCAGACTCAAGCTATGAAAAGGGAAATATACCCGCAAACTTTTTTTTCCTCTCAAGGGAAAAATGCCATGTATCGGGACATGAGCCTCCAGATGCCACAAGGCATGAAGGCAGATGTCTAGACAATCCCTAAGGGCTGAATGTCTTTACAAAGACATTTTCTCTTTTTCTTCTTTAGTGATATATCCTGTTTGTATGACTCACAGCCTTTTAAGATCCACTGTTACAATGCTTTCTCCCCTGCACCGTTCAGCAAGTTTTATGCCTATGCTGCTTCTAAGTGCACGTTGTGAAGGGTGCAGCCTGCTTTAAATCCTGCCTTTACAATTTAGAGCACAGTTCCTGCACTGTCTCTCAAAGACACTTAGCAAAGCACATTCCTTACAAGTAAGCCAAACAAACAGAAAAGCCTTTCAATAACCGAGGGGTTTCCTTGTTTTAGAACAGAGGTAAGACCAGCAAGCCTGTGCTCCTGCACTGTTGCCCTGGGGAGTCAGGCATAGGTTGGTGAAAAAATAAGTTCTAATCACATCATACATATAATACTGTCATATCAGACATTTCTCAAGATCCTGGTTAAACAAACAAAAACAAAAAACAACCACCACCACAAAAACAGGTGCTGTCATGAAAATCATGGATAGGTTTACATAGAACTGGTAAGAATACACTATCCTATGAGAAGTAAGCAGGTAGCTTTTAATAGGTGTCAAAGAAAAAAAAAAATCAACCCTTCAGCCTACCTAGCCTTATTAACATTTACCAAGAAATGTATCAGCATTAAGCCAACGGATCCCAAACATTGCAACAGCAAACACTTTTGTCCTAGGACTTCAATGCAAGTACATCAGGCAACCAAGCATCCTTCTGGACCGCGGTGACACACTGCTTGGTCTTTTCAGTCATATGTTACTACTCTGGAGGCAGGAACCTGATGCAAGCAGAGACAAGGCAAGCACAGAAAAAAGCAGCAGAGGAGAATTAACTTGTTACTGACACAAGAAGATGTCACGATCTGTCATGCCTACGCCCTGCGCTAAAATCACAAGTGCCACAATAAAAGGCAGTAATTTAATGGAAAAGTCTCCAATAACATCTTCCACATTTTTGTTGCAACACTGACCATTGAGTAGGTCTCAGGAAATTTCTCAAAAACTGAAGTTTGATTATATGACTTACCAGAACCTAACTTTTGTATTCAAATGAAATAAAATGAACTACCCTTGTGCTCTTGTTAACTCCCAATCACAGCATTTATGTTGCAGATTTCTGAAACTGTCTGAGTAACTTCCTTTATACTCTACATTCAAGCTACCCAAGCTGTAGACTGTAGGTTGAAACAACTAAAGAAAAGGGTATTTTATTGTTTCCATTCTTTGCCCTGATTTAAGTAGACCTTCTGCTCCGAGAGTATCACCAGTTTTCCTAATAAATATCTTTTCAGATTTAACACATCATCAAATCTTAGAACAGTAATTTTTTAAGCTGTTAACACTGTTCCTTCATTTCCCTTTCTCATGTACCCACGGGATGTTCCACACTTCATGTATCCATCTAAAGACCTAACATCTGTATTATGCAGTCTGAGTTTTCTTTCACTAATTTCATTAATTTTACTGCTACGTCATCAGCAGAGTGCATCCAAGCACATTTACAAGGACTATCAGAAAAGCTTGGTGTAAATGGTGGCTCAGTCACCCCGGAGACCCGGTACCCGCACAGCTACGCAACCCAAACCAGAGCGAAACATTATCTTCCAACTGATCTTCTGCAGAAACAAGCTTTCCAATAAAGCACCAGAACTTCCTCCTTTATTTCAAACACTGAGCAGACACCCGAGAGCCAGAACTGCTTTGAATAAGGATGAATTTAAAATGACTAATCATTTCCTCTATTATTTTAGAGTTTATGGTGCCTCTTATATCTTGTTTGTGTTTCCATGTGAGCTAGTTCCTTTTGCAGCACCGCAGCTTTTGGTGCTAAGCACTGTTTTTAAAGCTATAAGCTTACAAGGGGAAAAGACAAAGCCAAAAAACAAAGCAGAAAAACCAAGCTCCCTTGTCTGAGGGAGTCCAGCTTGCTTGTCTGCTGAGCAGGATCCACGCTGCTCGTGACAAGCCTGAAGACAATAAGGAACAACAATAAAGGAACAGGCCTAGCAGATGTTGATATTGCTGTTGCTGGATGGAGCCTCTTTTTCCCTTGCTGAATCATTTATTCATTAAAAAACAGTTCCAGGGAAGCCTAAACTATTCATGAATTTGGGCTGAACTTACAGAAGGGTTCACTTGAGGACAGACCCCTCCAACTTGCACTGAAAGCAGCACAGGAGCTTCTGCAGTGAACTATTTTGAATGCAACAAAACATTTGGATGCTGTGCGCAGGGAATAAAAGCCCAGGCAACAAAGGGCTACATTCAGCTGAAACGCGGTGCAAGTAGTTCCCAACAGTCAAGGGGTTACAGCACTCAGCTGGCACGCAGCAGATTCAGGGCGAAAGCTCCTTGAGCACAGAGCGGGGCCTCGGCTCCCCTCCAAGAGCCACCGGCCATCAGCACGACTCAGCCTGTCCTCCGCCGCATGCCCTGATGCAGCACCAGGCTAAAAACACAGCCCTGGAGACCCGAGGCCAAGCCCTGAGGAGGGAAACAGGCCTCAAGCAGAGGCACATGGGGATGCGCCGCGGGGGAAAGGATGGGCTGCTTTCCTCTCCCACTGCGTTCCCCTGTGGCTCTTGGTTTTACAACGCAAACCACACAGGCAAGAAGCCCAAGCTGAGCCACTCACACATGAGGTCACGCCTAGCGGGCAGATCAACTCGAAACTAGCCAGATTAGGGCTTTCTGGGTTTTTGTCCTGCCAATGGTTGCTTGAATTGCCATACTTTCCCCCCCCTTCAAAAATTTAAGAACAAATCAAAGTTATTTTCCTGTATCTATGCCACCAAATGTGAAAGTAAAGAAAGACACAGATGCATTTATTTTCTTTAATGCTATCCAAAGTCATTTAGAAATAAATCTGGCCACAGCAGAACTGCGTGCACTTACAGGAGGTGAGCCTAGGACACATTCACATTTCATTAGCACCTAGACACCAACTGCCCTGGAGCAGAATATACTATAAAAACAATATATGGACATTAAAAAGAAGCACTGGGGAAAGGCATCTGTTTGCATGCAGCGGTGGGGAGGCAGCAAAGTACAAACAAAAGGCATAAATTGTTCCTTCTCCTTTCTGTTTAGCTTTCTATGTAATCCCACTGAATAGCTGTAATTTGGGGAACAGCATTAAGTTCCTCTACCAGAGGCCACTTGGTACATTCCCCTCATTCAAAAGCAGTCTGAGTACAATGGTAAGAATGTTATTCATTATTTCCTATTACTTAGGGTGGGACTAACTGCTACTCAACAAGCCCGTGTATCAGATAGAGACATCTAAACTACGTTCACTGAAATGAATATCCTGGGGAGGGAGTGGTATAAACCACTGAATGCCTTTTTTGTTTATAAGCAAAAATAGTAACAGGTTAATTCCAAAAGCCATCTAATTAATCAAAATTATGTGCAGGACAATGGTGTGAAGTGACAGCAGTGAGATCACCATGCAATGCTCTGATTAACACCAGTAAAGGTGCGTTGATATACGTACAGGAAAGCAGAGTTATGCAACCTGGGATATTTGGGGAATCTGTGCTCTAATACATGCTCTAGCTGCAGCATTCCCAGCCCTCAGAACTGGGCCTGAAGAGCTCCTTTTATTCTGTTACCTTCAGAGAAGAAAAAATCCTACATTACAGGTAGTTTCTCACCTTACAAGTGGCCATTCATAAGCAAGACTACTCTTGCAGCATCCACACAGAGTCCATGAGGCATTATACCCAGTTATGTACAGCAGGGATGCTGTCAGTGATTACCCAAGAGACTGGATGTTTTTGGCTCCATGGCTTCGGCGACAAACTTGCGACCAGCTGAAAACGCTGCCCGATTTACCTAAGCTTGTCCGTCTCCTGCATCTTCTTCATCTCTGCAAATTTACACCCTTGATGACAAAAACTGCAAATAATGAAGCAAACATAAAGGGGCCAGCCACGAAGGTTGTGCTGAGTTTGGCAGTTTGTCCACTCAAGGGCTTCTGTGAGCCCCTTCTCTTCTCCTGCCTGCCCTCTGACACCTCGCCAAGCCTGCGGGACTGCAGCCCCGGAGCCCAGCAGGCAGATTGGATCAGCAGCCACCTCGCACAAGAGACTGGGCAGAAGTGGAGGAAAGCCTCCGCCCTGCGGCACGGCTTGTTCAATTGCCAGTCAGCGTCAAGACTTCTAAAAACAAGAGCAAGACAATGAAAGATCTCAGTGATATGATGGGAGCCAAAATTGCCCAATTTTATTTATTTATTTTTTGCACGCAAATGAATCAAAAATTCCTGTCTGATAATATCTTCCAGCGTACAACTCCCAGCCAGTGGCACATGCCAGGCTGGTGTGGAGAGCTGCAGCCATCCACAGCTCTAGCTGGAAGGACAGACATGCGGCGCTTGTCAGGATCAGGATCGTAGTTCCTGATTTCCACTCTACTAATTGCTGGTGCACAAAGGAGGGATAAAATCTGTTAAGTATTTATGAGAAAAGACTGTATGGTAACAAAAAATAATCAGTGATTAAGATTTTTGTTTGTTTGTTTTTGATTCTGGACGAATGCTCTGCCCAAGCAGTAAGCTTCCAGTTTTTGCAGGCACTGGAATCTGTAGTTCCCCCTCAAACAAAAAGATGTGCTTTAAAATAATAGGAGAAGAAAAAAAAAAAAGCCAACTTCAAGCATTTTTTCCCACTGCTTTCCCCACCACCACACTACTAAGAGCAAAGCTCTGAATATATAAATAGCCTGGCAAGTGTGTAGTATAAACCACACCCCATCTCAGGGCCACTGTCTTAAAGGAAACTATAATATTAAAAATCCCCACAGATGTGGAGAATGCAGTACGGTCTGCACTTGATATACTTCTGTACCTCCTTTTGAAGGACAATGAGTACCTCACACAAAAATGCCATTCCCCCCTATTTTATTTTATTTTTATGAGCAGAGAATTTTCGGAAGCTCTCCCAGCCCCACTGTTTTCCGCTCCTCCCGAAGCCATGATGGTTTTTAATGAAGAACAGTGGCTAACGTTACACACACTCCGGGGTTTGGGAGAATGAGGGCTCCTCCCTGCAAAAAAACAACATACACATAGTTCAGGATGTTAAGGCAGGAAGATGCAACAGTGCACATCTTTCTGCATGACTGAGGTCCCGAGGTCCCATCTCGCTGCAGAAGGCTCCCTCCTAGTCAAGGGGCAGAAGGATGCTTCAGCCTCCAGCCCACTCGAGGTTCCCAGAGCAATTCTGCCAGCACAAGCTGCAGCCTCCCCTTCTGCAGGCGGACATTTGACACCCAGAAAGTAGCACATTTCCAACCGAAAAAGAAAGCAACTTTTCCAGGATATGTAAACCTCTTCTGTGGAGCTCGCTGTTGCTATAGTTATAGGAAGTTGCTGAGAAGTAAGATGTCAGGAAGCTGAGAAGAGGAACCAGACCTTTATAGGACTAACAAGAATCAGAAGTGTTGCGTTGCTAAAAAAGTAAAATAAATCCCTTAACGGCATCATTAAACGTCACACTTCTGTTATAAAGAAAATCCCGATGTTCAAAGGAGATGGGGAACTAGTATGGAATTCCTCTCACAGCTGAATTCCAACCTCCTTTGTTCTGCCAGGTCTGGACACACGTACCTCTCACCAGCTTTCCCCTCTTGCTGTACCAGTTGAAGTGATGGGTGAATGCCACCCTCCATCCCTCTCATTAAAGCAGTTTGCGTTTTGCTCTGCACTGAGTGAGTAACAGGAAAATAAAACAGGACTCCCCAAGAAGCCAAGACTTCGCTAGCTCTTCTGAAGCTGGAAACTACAACCTCAGCTTGTGCTGTTCTGCGTCTGCCAAAAGCCTTTGAAGTAAATTCTTTGAAGTTGGCCAGAATCGGCTCGGAACTGGAGCAAGCGACAAGCAGGCTGGCTGGGGGGCCGCCTGGGGGCTTCGATCCCCACACGGCTGAGTGCAAGTCAAGCTTGGATTCAGTAGATAAACGTGCCTTTAAAAAAATCACCCTTCTTTTTACAGGTAAAGGCTTCAGTCCTTGCTTACATTCACAAGATGTCCAGTGAGCTGAACCACAAATTTCAACAAGTGTCAGGAGATCTGGATGCGTGCACTCAGTTCGGTTACTCCCACTGCTGCAAACAGCATCTCTTGAAAAACCCCATCTGTGATAGCGCTGGACTAGATGCCAAAACCATTCACCGCGCACATTTCAGCATCCCCCAGACTCCCTGCAATATTTCAGCTACACGGGTAACGCAGCTTTTGTTTTCTCAGAGATGAGACAGAGAGGGAGTCATTTTAAAAAGTCTTTTTCTGGAATCTATCTGCAAAGGCTAACCCTGATCCTCATTTTCACTTTGTAACCTGGTGGCAGGCAGCCTGCAGTTCTAAGGGTTACAACTTTACAGAGCAGAAGTAAGAGGTTTGCGTTAAAGTAACAGCCTGCCTGAAAACAACCCCAACCTGCTGCTCGCCTAGCATGTACCACCACACTAAGCAAGAGGCAAAGGAACATCAAACCACCACCAAAAAAAAAGCTGTAAGTGTAACACATCAGAAACATTTCAACCTCCTTGGGATGACCAGCAAGCAAGAGAGCAGAGGCAGTAAGAATGGTGCTGTACGCACACGGAGTGACAGTGCTTTAGCGAACTGATGGGAATTAGTGTAGTTTCTGTTGCACTGAGTGAGGAATCAGGACCCGCAGAGCAGGCAGATGGCTTTTTGGCTGACAGGATTATGAATGCATTAGACATACTTCGATTCTGAAAAAAATAAAAACACAATTAAAATTAAACCAGTTACATGCAGCAGATTATGCACCGGGAACAAACTGCCTGAACTTTTGGGGCACCAGGTCTCATCATACCAAGTATTGCTTCTTTTTTTTCCTCCTTTCCCAAAAGCTGTACATTCTTCAATGCAAGTCATTTCCCTCATAATTTGGAACTTCTTCTAGAAGTGCTTTTCCTTCAGTCTCTGACCAGCTGTATGTAACAACTAAGACGATAGATCAAGATTTTCTTGTTCTGCTAAGGTTTTAAAACCATTACTCATAGGCTTTTTTACAAGTCAGTATTTTCAATAATTATGGTAAGGAAAAGGAACCCGTCAACACTATTTCCTCTCTATTTGCTCTGCTAATTTTGTGGCTTTCCGCAACAGTCTAAATCAAATAATTTTCAAAATTGAAATCTAAAAAAGCTTCTGCTTTTTTTTCTTTTCTTTTTTTTTTTTTTTTTTAATATAGTCTGCCATTTAACATATTAAGCTCCAGAGCACGCATACTGTTTAAAATGCAGCACCAGAGCGCAGGCATTTCCCCATGATAAAAACGTTGATGAATTTTTGTATGGCTCTCTGACTGTAAAGCTCTCATAAGGCTGCCTCAAACACTGCAACAGGTTTCCTCCTGGTGATTTGCACGCTACATTTAAGGTGTTTGTAAGATAATTTGCCAGTGTTACTCTAGCCAACTCATTTGTTTATTTATATATATTATATATATATTATTTTTTATGTTAAGACTTACAATTCGAATTTATCTAATAGTTCGGGCGAGTCTCTCCGAAGAATTGTTCTCCTCATCTATTGCACACAGACGTGTGACTTGCAAGGAATTACATTCAGAAGTATTACAGTTCTATTGCAGGAAGAAGAGTTTACAAAAATAAGCACAGCAACATATGAGTTAAGCAAAAATATATTTAACTGGCCTGCTGACCACAGCCAGATACTGAAGCCAAGAAGATCTTCAAGCAAAGTAACGTCAGTTAACATCACATTCAAACCGCCTAGTACTATTTTAACAGCTTTCAGTTTCTACAGCATTTAACCAGATAACGTACGTATCTTAGCACTGAGGTCTTTAACACAGCCCCCAGACACAAGACTTTATTTTCCCTAAGGACACCACAACACACGAAAGAGAAGACGCTGAACTAGACCCTGAGCTAAGCCCTCTCAAGTTGCTTGCTCCCTGCTTGTGTATTTAGCATGTCATCAACACAATGAGCCAATAAATTGCTGCCCCTTCCTTCCATGCTTTGTTTTCCAAGGGTTCATTGTATTTTATTTCAGTTTATTTAAGCAAGTTTTCTGGCATTGCTGGTACTGAAAAAGACAATTCTTCTCTTTGCAAGTATAAAAAAGCCTCTGAAAATGCATCTATGTACATTAATTGCTCTGACCTTATAATTTAGCAACTTAAAACTTGTTTGTTCACTCTAATCGGCAACTACAAATCAACAAGCTTTTAAACCTTGACAAGTTACGGAGATTAACGACATTGGGAGAAGTTCTTTTCACTTTTTCATTTTCTCCTGACAGTTGCAGAGATCAGCAATACATCAAGGCAAAACATCAGCTGTAAAACTTCTGAGTGGGTGCTGTTTTCCTGAACATGCAACCACTGGGAAAAAACTTCACACTGAAGAGAAAGCTTCATGTTCATGAAAGAGTTGAAGGCTAATCACTGCATGTTAGGCGGCTTCCTGCAGCCCTGCAGGCACAGCAGCTCCCCAAGGCCTTTTCTGATCAGCTGCACAGGTTCTGATGTACACACAGAGGTCAACGAGAACTGCTTCGACTGACTTTCTTTTATGCCATCCGCTGAGTCACTCCAGACATTCAAAATAAGGGCATGTGACTTATTTTCCCAACCAACGGCTTCCAAGGATTATTGCTTTCATGGGTCATTAGACATGTTCCTGCCCTTCTTCATTGTTTTTGCTGCAGAGCGGGGATGGTAGTTTGGCACTTCCAAATTCATTTCAAATTTCAGAAGAAAAAAGACAGAAAAGGGAAAAAAATTGAGGGTGGGGGTGTACAAGTAGCTTTAGCACAAGACTCACCAAAACACACTGGGGAACGCCAAGCTCTCTCTTTTTTCCCCAAACACCATAAGGCAACAGCAAGCCGAAGGAGGAGTTGGGGTTGATATCGAAAGAGCTGTGGCAGAGCTGGGAACTGTGTTTGCTTCCCTGGTTTTGGGTAAACATCCAAACATTTGTATGACTAACTGATCCTCATCATTAGATTTGTGTGTAAACTTCCCTATATCAAAACATTTAGTCTGCATACACTTAGAGAGACGTCTTTGCCGCTTTTATTTCCTCTCACAATCCAAACAGAAATGGGGCACAGATTGCTTTTATTCTGATTTTATTTTTCCCTAGCTGGAATCTCTTAATTAAAATAAGGTGAATGTTACCCCAAACAGATGAAGTCGGCAACCGAATGTCCAGCTGCATGCAGAAAGGGTCCCTTACACTAAGAACAACTGAGTACAGTACTTCTCTGCAACAGCTCAGTCACTAATGCTTTGGCTGGGCACTTCCAACAGTGGGAAGAGGCAGCAAGCGGCAATGGGAGAAAATGTCTGTTTAGCTTTGTTCTTCCCACTCCAACCTATGGTTATTATTTTGGGCCTTTTTAAAAGGAAAAAACAATCCCCATTTTGAGGTCGGCTCTGTGAGAACAGAGCAAACATGAACAGGACACAGGCAGCTGCAGCTCTGCACAGTCCTTGTTCAGAGGTACAGGCAAACACTAAAGAGAGGTGGAATGGACCAACGTGGACTCAGCATTCACAAGGGGAAAGCAGCTGGCAACAGCAGGAATGGACCATCGTGGACTCAGCATTTACAGGGGAAAGCAGCTGGCAACAACAGCTTAAGACTGTCAAAACTGGAGAGAGTACTTCAGCTTGTTGCACAGCTTTTACCAAACGGTAAAAAACACAGGCCTTAAACTCAGTTTCCTAACTAGAAATAATTCCTTGACAGCTAGACTACAAGAAAAGTCTAAAAACGGCCTCTTTTTTTTGTTAAAATGTGTAATAAACATCTGAGACAACAAGAATATTAAGCCTCAATAGAAACAAAATGTGTTTGGGGAAACAGATAAGAGCCTTTGGGTAAAATAAACAACATAGGAAATAAAAATTAATTCCCTAATGTAAACTGGAGGAGGAACAAAAAAGATTTTGCCAGTAGATTCCCATGTTCTGACCTCTGCATGAACTCCAAGTAACCAGTTTGCAATTTTAAGCAGCAACAAGAATGGAAAGTGCATTGGAAGATAATGAAGGAACCCAGTCCTTCTGACTTTCTGCTAAGCAGCTGAAGCAAAAGGTCAATCAAAGAAAAATATACACTGCACAAAGTTGCAACACCAAGATCCCCCAAAATACTTCCTTGCAACTATTATAGGTAAAGCAAAGCAAGTCAGAGACATAAATTTACACTCAAAATAAAGCCTCAGAGCCCATGGCTAGTTTCCTTCAGCAAAGTTTCTGCACAAAATCTGTATCTTGGGCTTTAGCTAAATCATCAGTTCAAGAAAAACAGTCTTGATTTAAGAATCAAGTACTGGAATATCTGTCACATTCCCACATTAATGATTCCAGTGCTTAATTAATTTTAGCCTAATTACCTGTACCCACCCCAAAAGAAAATGTATTGAGACCCGAATACCCAAACTATTTTAGGGTACGTGAGTGTGTGGATTTTTTGAGAGCTGATGCAGAAGTAACAAAACCCAACTGTGATCCCCGGATGACTAAAATATCTCGAATATAAGTTTAACTACTGCTACTGCTGCAGAACGTGGCTGGCCCTAGCCTGCTCTGGCTGTGGCTGGAAGAGGTGAGCCATGCCTCCTCTCCTCCAGCTGCCCTTCCTCCTGCCCCGTCACTCACCTGAATGCACAGTGAGTTTGTCTGAGGAGCAACACTGGCAGAAAACTCTACCGGAATAATGTGAATAGCTTTCTGCCAGTTTAGCTATCTAACCCGGCTCAACATAGGGTCAGGCACAGGCCAGCGGAGGGGAAGGGAGCAGCGCACGTCACTGGGCAGCAGCAGGGAAGTAGATGGTCATTAGATTGGCTCAGCTGTTTCGTAAAACCTCACCCTCCTGCAAACATAAAGGAAAAGACCACACCTGGTGCAGGTCACCTTCTGCCAGCAGCAGGAATTTCACAAAGGTGACAAATATTTCAGTGAGGTGAAGGAAGCAAACAGGATCTTTCTGACTGCTGAAGACTACCAAGTTGCCTACAAAATGAAGGCATGTTCTTTACCCATGGGAAATGTCAAAAACACCACTACTGTGACCCACTCAATTCCCTTCCTACCTGACTTACCTGTCTTTCCTTTGCCTATGTGACCCACCTGAAGGCCGCCGGAAGAGAGGCAAAAGCCACCTGTCTGAAGCCACATAGATCAAGTCACTTCATTTAGTTCCCTGTGCCATAATTAACAGTGTACATCATTCCTGGATATGCTCTTGGAAGGATTATTTACAGAAGTGCTCCCTTCTCCAGCTACACTACTGAAAACATCCTAGGTTATTGTTATCATTACTGCGATGCACAAGGCGCTTCTGGAAGGATTCTCCTCATGGAGCAGGAACAAACAATCCTTCAGCCAGCACCAACAGTGAAATGAATGAACCTGCTGGGAACCCCTTGATGAAATATGTTGTATTAGATAACCTGGCCTACTCCTTAGTAAAGCTTAGGAGAGTTTTTGTTCACAACAGAAATGGTACCACATGTTCTTCAAGTAATTGCCATAAATACTGCACAAATTAACTTCTATGAAGTATTTGTTTCTAAATAAACTGTCCTCCTTCCTCAGCACAATAATATTAGCAGAGAAGACAACTAGAGCTGCTCGAAATAGCAGAACTTGAAGAAGGCAGGAGGAAACAGAGCAACCTTCATTTCGCCTCGTCATGCAAATCAGATATCCGTACTTCAGTGACACCTAGAAACAGCACCCAGGGGCACCTCTCTGCTGAGAAGGGTGCTCCCATCTGGCCAGAAGGGCTCCTGCCCGCTGTCCTTCCAACCTACCCACAGTAACACAGTGGGCTTTGCAAAGGACCTCCCCTTTTCCAGAGAGGAAAACATTAATTCTATTTCCCACAACACATTTTTGAAAGATGAATCCGCAGCAGTTACTGGATGTAAATAATTCACAGTCCGCCAAGGGCTCAGAAAGGAATCCTCCTTTTTTGGTGCACATGGAGGGTCCAAAATACAAGAATGACAGAGTGAGATCATTTACCCTTCCTTGCTTTAGAAGTCATTTCCCCACTGCTGATTCTCGCTTAGAAAGGACACTCAGAAAAGTTGCAGGATTCAACAGACTGAGCTTAAGAATTAAAGAAAACACTGCTTTGCAAAAAGAGAAAACTAAGACGTATGCAGAAGTGCAAAACTAGCAGCAGTAGGGGAAAAAAAATCTCCTTTGGTACGGAAAAGGAATAGGCAAGTGAGATGTCAGAAGAGCCAAATGGTCAGGGGCTGCAATCCCACTTGCTGCCATCAGTAACCAAGCAACGTAAGGGTGCATGTCTGTAGACAACCAGACCTCCAGCCTTTCATTGGAAAGGCAGGAAAAGTCACCTGGGGCGGGTGGAGATGCTTAAAGTACACATCCTAAAAGAAAGGATGCAGCTGATAGCTAAAGCCCTTCTGATACAAGTGAGGGAGTCATGAAAAGAAGAAGAGAGAAAATGACCCCAGAACTCCTCACAGATCTGTGAGCCACTTTGTGAAATGGTAATTGAGCTCTACACAGTCAGTCAAAAATACATGACATGCTTTCTGAAGTGAGATACTGAGAATATTTTCCCATCATTTTAATAAAGTGAATGAAAAAATACAAAAGTCACATACAGAAAGAGAGAAGCGTAGTAGCTGCATACATGCTACAATGTTCAAAATGAATATTAACTGTGCTTCTTGCAGACAATAGGACATTATTATGTATAACCACAGAATATATCCAAGCAACACAAAATGCCACATGTGCATTTTAAGACTGGACAGAAAGCTCAGTGCAAAACCGTACACTACCTTGCACACTAAGCCTTTTATGAACAGCAGAAGAAAAGCAGAGTTCCTGGTGCTGAACATGCCAAACAAATCATACTACTATAATCTTTATACCTGCATAGTCTTCTCTCTATTGATAGAGGGAAACCATACAAGCTAACCCTCCGCTCACTGAACTCAGTGCGAACAGAATCTTAGCTTAAAAGTTGCATGACTAATTGGGATTTTTTTGATTTAAAAATGAATTTTAATTCTAAAAATATTTTCAGACACTGTTTACTCCTGATACTCCAGGAGAACTTTGAGCTTTACAGGTGTATCTTACTGTTTCCCCCGGTATTTTTTTCCTTCCCTGTTTTGTGCCTGACACATACAACATTACTGGATATGCAGAGCAAACATGACTTGGCCAAGGTGCTGCCAAAAAGCTCCAGGAGAAGGATGTAGCTGGTGGTGTTTTTTTTTTCTTTTTTTTTTTTTGGTTGGTTGGTTTTGTTATTTTAAAGAACTTCCAGTAATCACCATGCTAGAGGCCACAACACTATAAAAGTATATATAAAAAAAAACCAAACACATCAGAACAGCTGCTGTTTAACTTCTTAACATCTGTTAGATGAGGTGCTAGAGAAATTTATGCTAAGTTACTGCTTAAATCTTACCCCAAAGAATGCCAAACAGGCTACGCCAAGTGACAACTTCTAACCCCCAGAAGCCATAACTGTTCGGAGATCCAAAACTGCTGTGAAAACATGAAGACAAGTTACAACAGTCATTGGTAGCTTCATTTCTCTTTCTGTATAAACACTGGTACTAAACTAACCTCGCAAGATCAGGGGTGGAGAATTGAAATGGAAAAGTGAAATAGAAGAACCTTTGAGTGTATATCCATATATCCAAAAGGAAGGAAAGTTTACTAAACATTCACAAGGAACACTGAAATACTGCGAGCTAGAGGACATACCCCAAGGTGAGTAACACAGGGTGAGCAGAGTATGCCTTACCCTGCAGTTTAGGTTTTTCTCTATAAAGATCTGTAAGGCAAATTTATATTTTAATATTTAAAGAAAACTGAGGAGTAGATTTAGCTAGCTCTACAAGTGCAGATCTCAGTGTAAACAAGCAGTTCTGCTAAAAATCAGGGAAGAGGAGAAGAGCTATTAGCCCCACTGTTAGCATTGGTGAGGGGATGGGGAAAAGAAGGGAGCAGCAGGTAAGTTCATATCACAGGCTCGAGATTTTGGCTGAGCAGCTTCTCACTGTCATTTACACCACCTGGGCTGTCCTTGGAAATCAGAGTTAGGGAATGCCCAGAGAGGCTGCAGAATCCAGCCCAGGGTATTAGATGGAGAACTAAGCACACAAAACAAAGCCTCCCAATTCAGGATAATCTTACTGCTGTTGATGTTCAGTATGCTGAGAGCTTCTCCGTGGCTCATGCTGTGTGTACGCACTGAAATCCCCGGTTGTTAATTTGTACTGCAGGACAGGTGCTACTTTCAATGATTTGGGGGGCACAGGGGCAGTTGGTTATTTGGGGAGAACACCGGGGGCTGCTGGTAACTTCTTTTTGACAGGTAATGGACCCTCCTCCCCACCTCCAAAAAGAAAAGCAAACACCGAGTAAGGTTACTGTTTTCCAATTAGCCTGTGGTTCTTCCAGTTATATATTAACTTTCACGCATATTAACCAAACCATAAAACCTGGGTGGTTGCCCTCCCCGCACCAAGAAGTACGTGAAGAAAATGGTAGACCAAGGAGAGCCAAAACTGCTTGGGCCAGATGCATCTTTCCAGAAACAGCAGTAGCACAGCCCAGCCACTAGCTGCAAGCTCAACGACAGGGCCTTGCTAAAGTGACAAGGCGACGGACACTGCAAACACACACAGCGCCTGAGTCGAAGTTTCAGCTGAAAAATGCAACACACCAAGTGATACTGAGAATAAAACTGAAGTTAGAAGAAAAAAAATCAGGTATTGTTGACCATCACTTCTAAAAACTTCAGAGGCAAGATTCCTGTTGTATCTGCTTGAGGAGCTGGGTTAGAAAGAAGACAAAACCAAAAACCCAACACATGCCACACAACATGGGTCTGCTGTAATGTCAAGCACCTGACCTGCAGAAGTATTGCTGTCTGTTTGTAAAGCTACATCCAAAGCAAGACCTCAAAAGCAGGCTTAAGGGAGACTTGGCCAATGCACAGACCTCGAGGTGGGACGGATTGCCTTCAGCAGCTCCCAGTTTTTAGCTTGTGCCCCAGGCAGTAAGCGAGGCCCTGCTGACAGCTCAGGGCAGACGCTGCGAGCAGTGCCATGGGCAGGGAGCCAGCAGCAGAAGAGCAGCAGCGTGCCGAGCTCCTGGCACAGGCAGCACCTTCCCCCAGGGGACACCCAGCTGGTACAGGGCCAGCACCCACCTGAGGAAGGTGCCAGCATGGCTGCCACCCAACACCACCAGCTTCCCGACAGCCACAATCAGGGAAAAATTACAGCAGGTGCCAGACTTTTTCCCTATAAAAGAGCTTGCTTTCTATCAGCAATGAAAGATGCATAAAACTAGAACTGTAAAGCAACCCCCCCCCCCCCGTGACCCCTAAAATGATGCACAGTCTACTAAAGACAAACTAAAATGGACAAAGCAAGGGACCTTTCACTCCCCTTAATTCAATTCTCTCCTTTAAACCAGTGCACTGTTAGTACCCAGCAATGAGACTAACACTGAAGTTTTTCAGCTCGATGGTAAAATCATGTAGTGTCCATCCATCTCCAATAATAGCAATATCAAGACAATGAACTCTATTGAGGCTTCTAATAAGGCAGATAGTCATTTGCATAGTACATTTTCTGTGACTCTCTGTAATACAACATCTCAAAGACTCAATTCAGACTATTCTCCTTTCCCACAGACGTTTTAAAAAAAAGATTCTTTTACTAGAAAAAGTAACAATGACCCCTCCCCTAATAGGAGAAAGCACAAGATGGGGTTTTCCTGCATATGATGGGTGCATACTCATGTCAGTGTATTTTTCTTTGGTTGTGTGGTTTTTCTTCATTTGTTTTAAACTATAAGCTCTTCACCTCTGCTGTGGAGTGAATGCTCAGAAATACATTTCTGATTTTGCTCTAATAAGTTTCCAAGTAGGAAGCACTTGGAGATCCCCATGCACCAGCAAATTTCATCTTTAATTCCTGCACTGCTGTCTTTTCCTTTCATCTATGCACATAGTCCTGTCCTGCATGACTCACTGGATTATTATTTGCCGGACATACCAGGACATACCACTGTGCTGTAGATATGCTAGCCTGCTTATGAGTCCTGAGCTTTGGGATAGGCTCTGCAGTGTAGCACTTGGGTAAGCTCAACAAATCACCTCCTTCCCATCAGGCTGTAACAGCCTCGAAGATGATGCACGCACACGGAGTTTATGTTGTGCGTCACAGTTCAGCTCCAATAACATCTCCAAGTACTGCTGTAGAAAAGCAGTGATGATTGTGGCCTTCCTCTTTATCTTTCTGCTTTCTCCTCTTTCAGTAAATAATCCTGGACTTTGTCAGTGCTTTATTTAGCACAAGGAAACACCTGTATTATTCCTGGAGGTAACTACGCTACCTTTAACTATGCACTCAGAACACTGCTGCAATGCACCATAAAATAGCTCCTGCCTGCTCTGCCCTCTGTCCCTCCTGGCGTAGTCACAGGCACACTACAGGAGACTGCTAAATTCCCCATCCTGGCACCCATGCCAGAGCCCACAAAAGGAACGGCAGGTGGGAACACGCATGGTAGCTCCTCACACAGACTCCCAGCCCCAATACCAACACCAATCCACCTCTGGCTGCCAGCGCAAGCTTTCTGCAGCCACCCCTGCCCAGGGCGCAAAGGAATGCTCTGGGCAAGCCCTCAGAGGCTTCCTCTGCCGTGTTCCACAAAAGCAGCACCACAAGGGTCTCCCTGCTGAAGACCGACCCAGAGTGTTGCTCTCACACCAGCCTTCCCCATTCCCACCCGGGCAACTCAGCATCAGGTCCCTGTGAAAATGAAACTAGACGGCATTTTCGGCAAGCCAGTGAAGGTCAGTGGAAAGGGGGAAAGAGCTGCCGCACAACAGCCCCAGTGAGGAACAACGCTGAGCTCTTTGTCCAAGTTTCTGATTTTATCAGATTATGCCACAGTGTTAACATTGTTTATGGCCCTATTTTGCGTCTGTGAATCACCCACTCCCAGAGACTCTTCCTCCACCCCAGTTTATAAATAGCACCACACACAGAACGGAGTTTATGAAGCACGGGAGACTTGCCGAATCAAAATAATGTATATGGAGCTGACAGTCTTTCAAAAGCCTCCCTCATTTATTTATAGTGCTGGCCAGACAGGCAGATTCCCACATTTTATAAACCCTGTAGGTCACTATCTCCATTGTTCATTCACAAACAACTCTGCTAATAAAGAACTCCCTCTGGTTACAAGTGAACTTGGTTCCCAGCACACTGCTTCTTGGCACAGGCCTTCTGAAAAGAAAGATCTTTAAATAAGTATTACACATTATTTGTATGTATTTGGAAGCAAAATATGCCTAGTCCACAATAAGGTAACATGACGTTATTTACATTACTGCTGACATTTAGACTTTGCAATGCACCTCATGGAAGCGTACCAGTACATCAGTACAGGATAGGTCATTTTCTACCATTGTAGCAGACTGATTTATGTTTCCAGAGATTATTTGCTATGAAAATACATTCCCAATTACAAGTGTAAAACCCATCAGAGGGGTGCTTGTCACATTAAGTTCCTCTGCGAAACTAGAACACCATTAACTCCCCTCTTTTCTCCTAGAATCATTTCCTTGCAATGGGAAGCTCACCATGCTATCAGCCAGATAACAAAGCAGATAAGGAGATACGTGACCAAAGGTTCAGAGAACAGTTTTCTGGAGTCCAAACACACACAACTCCTTGCTGAGCCAACACACTACCACGTGTCTGCTGAGCTCAAAGCCCCAGCAAACCCACAGGTGCAAATACGCACTGCTGCCCCGCTCCCCACGTCCCCCAGCCCCATTTACCAGGCAGCCTGAGCAACACCAACGTGGCTGGGGCTGGGAAAAGCCCTTGATCTGTGCACTGATGGCAGAGACGTGGGTAGGCAGGGAACATAAAGGGCCTGTGAAAGTCTATCTGCCCAGATTGATTTAACAGAAACAGAAGAGCCAGTGAAATAACACTGGCATTTTCCATTGATAAAATCCCTTCTAAGTGCCTAAGATGAAGGCATTCAAGTACTTCTCTCTCTGATTCATCATTTTTTTCCCTGCAATAAATCACATGGTTATTTGTCAGACTAATGGTTTCTTAATAAGCTGTAGAAGTTAAAACCTGTTAGAGCAAGATTCCTCTTTAAACACAAAGGATCTGTAAAACACCTGAAACACACATTTGGGGAACAGTTAAATGTATTATTATTATGGTTCTTTTTGTTATTTTGTAGATTCAACAAATAAGAAAAAAACTGTTTATAATTTTAATAAAAAAACGAAAATGTCAGTGCCTGGAAAACATCACAGTGAGTTTGGACATCTTTTAAGCCAAGTGCATGCCTTTTTTTTTTTATTTAATTCTCTTACTGCTTATCTCATCACACAGTTCCTTTTCCTTTAGCCTCTTTCAAACAATACTTGATACTAAACAAATAAAGCTAAATATCAAAACGAATTATTTCACACTAAAAGTCCACTTTTTCTCTCTTGTTCTACATTCACAAATATATATACATGTGTGTATATCATAGAATCATATACGGTCACATACGTACATACACACACATATATACTTCAACTGACTTGTATTACGCATTACTTCCATGCAGAAAGACAAAACAAGAGCAGGAGCCTCTTGCAATCAGACAGCAGCACTGAAATGCACTAAGTCCGAGCCGTGCGTCATCAGTTCACTGTGTTGCTTCAGCCCCTCCTGCCACGTTCTCCACCTTCGGGAAGAGAAGCGTTCCCAGAGGGCTCAATAACACTGTTCTCCATTATCACTCTGAAATACTGAGCAAAGGAATTGCAGAAGTAATATTTAACCTACTGTAATCTCTTTCTGTAGGAAGAATGTGTCTGTAATCACAGTCCTTGATACCATCTCTGATCAATGCACAGTGAACTATGAGATCATAAATTAGGACTGTGGCATAACTGCAGGAACGGGAATTTCCCCCAAAAGGTCTCACTTACGGACACAACGGGGAAACAACTTGAAATCAGGGAGGAGAAAGAAATTTAATTAGAGCTGACTGAAGTGCAGCACATGGTTCACAGGAATTTTTGCTTTCAATTAAAGCACCCTCCTCTGCCACAGCAAACTAAATAAACACAAAGTAAAATGAACTATACTGTGACATATATATGCAAAAATGAAGACAAGCACGACAGAAAATTTGGACAGAAACTGAGCCATACACCATGTGCAATTACAAGCCAAGTTCTGCAACAAACACTATTTTGCCATAAACTACACAGGCATTTATTCCACCTCATCACCACAGCATGTAACCATCCTTTTTCCTCCACATCACTAAAACCCATTCTACCCACATAACTAAAATCTGATTTGAGCTGTGGGCAGAAAAGGAAAAGGGAAAGGGAAGGGTGTAAAGAACAGCACTGACTTTCAGAATTAGCCTTTAAAAAAATCAGTGAAGATTCACATTGATGAAAGTGCTAAAATAAGAAATCTGCCACATTTCTAAAATTGTAACGAGGAACAGTGTAAAAATGGAGGCTATCAGGGAAGGATTTGCAATCAAAATGACTGACAAACCGCACACAGAAAGACACATAGAAGACTTAGGAAAACTGGATATTTGATTTAGAAACTGGTAATGAGACAGACCATCCATAGCTGCTTTAAAAGAAGGCCAAGATTTTACAGAAGGCCTGGAGCTTTCACCTCCTTTAAGCTTTAACGGGATTATCTGGCCCAGATAACAGGATTTAGGGAAGAAAGGTTTCAATGCCAGGCTGTGGCACAGCTCACAGCAGGGCACTGCTGAGGCAGCCAGAGTGCAACGCTACCCAGGCCTTCCTAGCAAAAGGCCCCTTGCTTTTAATTTCCTCGTAACTTACCTCAAGTGCCTCAATGTGGTGAGGAATTTTTCAGGCTAAGTGCCCATACTTGGCTAGATATATTCATTACTTACAAAATGTGGAAGCCAAAATGTCTCAAATGTTTGAAAAAGTGAGAGTGAGCGAAAAACACATCGGTGTGCCATTATTAAATACCCCAGTGACCTTCTCCTCCTCCTGCTGTACAGCACTGCTCTGAACTCTGGCAAGAGGCAGCCTTTTACCCCTTCCCAGTAGTCCTCCCTTCGCTGAGGTAGCCTTTGCCACCACTGGCAAAACCTTATGTACATCAGGTGGCTTTGGAAGATCAACATAAAAAGGCCTAATTGACTTGTGCCTACCCAAGTCTTTGCAGAACTGGAGCAGAGGGGAATAATCAGCACAAAGCTACCTGGAGATAAAGCACGTACCGAAAGACTCTCTGTAAGCAAACACTGACTATGCTGCATGAGGAAGGTTTTGGGGGGAAAAAATGGGTGAAATAGCCAAAGGCATGTCAGGAAGCAGCATGAAAAGGTGGGGAAGGGGCAACAGGGAGTGGGGATCAGCAGCCATGATACACACAATTTTGGAGTCTGGACAAGGCAGATCCAAGGCCATACCAGGAAGTTGACCCTATGGGACAGGGTCCAGGTCAGCAGGGCGCCCAGCGGGGGCCCTTCCCCAGACACCCGCTCAGCTGCAATGCCCATGCAACCTGGCCAGGCCAGCGCTCACCTGGGCTTGAAAGCTGCTTCAGTACAGAAGTGGGAGAGCTACCTCTTGGCAAAGGTGCATTGGGGGAGCCGCACAGAGGCATCTTCATCTTTACCACAAACCGTGTCCCAGAAGGCTGAAGCTTCCCGATAGCTGCTCCTTCTGATGAGGGGGCCAGCACTGAGCAAAGGCAGCTAAATGGGGGTGAAAGAGAAGAGTGTGCCCTGTGCCCTGCCACCACCCTCAGAAAGGCTTTAATTCTGACATTACCTAAATTTCAAGTGCTGGATCTTGCAGCATAGAAACGTTGCCTAACTACAGGCTGCTTGTGTGCACATATGCGTGCTTAAAAACAAGCGTGACTGTCAGCAGATACTGATCATCAGTGTATTATAAGCTGCATCCAACTTGTAGGTTCCTGCTACGTGAGGTTACAAGTTCAATACTAGCTGCCTAGAAATGCCTTCTACCAGTATAAGCAGTATCCAAATTACAAGCGATAGTGTCATATTATCACAGCTGTCAACAGCGCAAAGGACTGGGAGTGAGGGGGCTGATTTCTACCTCTCTCATTTCAGGAAGGGATGTCTCATCCCAACAGGATCTAATTAAAAAGAAGGGGGGACTGACCAGTTTTATTTCCGAGACGAATACGGTTCAGCTCTCTGTAATGAAACAGCACATACTTGGGCACTGCTTCAACAACAGTTGATACACACTGTTAGCTTATGTAGGCTGCTGAAGTCTTGCTCCTCCTGTATGCTGTGTTTACTCATCATCCTCCCCCAATAACCTACTTCCTTTTCTTTAGAAACTTCTGTTCCTGCTTTTGGTTTCTTAGAGATGGACATGATGAAAGAGTGCTTATACCCCGAAGTCAATTAGCCTCTCGTATGCTTTCTTTTCTGTGTCCTCCCCAACTGTGCCCACGCATGGTTCTCGTTTTGCTCCCTTTGATGTGTTAAACTTGGGGTAGAAACATCTCAAATTAGAGTCCTACAACCAGCACCCAATGTCTAGAGACCACAGACTGCCCACAAGACCTGTTACTGTGCTACAGGACATCCAGAAACAAACTGTAGGATTTCTTCCCTGGCAAAAAGAAGGATTTGCAGTGTAACCAAAGGCAACAACCAGGTCATTTGTTATGTACAACAAGCACAATTTGGAGTTTGAGCAGCCTGCTGGTAGCCATTTCAAAGACATTTTACTAGCATATTGGTTTTCCCACCATTTCAATACAAGGGGTATTATCTTTGCCCCTGATATCTCAACAGGTTCAGAGGTACAGTTTGCTCCCTAGCACCCCGATCCCCCCTCGCTATCCCCACTCACTCCAAGGAGCTGTTTCACAGCTCAGATTTGTTCCATGACATGCTAAGCATCCCAGATGAAATCTGCTGCCCCACTAAGTGGCTGCCAAGGTTTTGTGCTGCCTCAGTCACACCACACAAGTGGTTTACCACAGGCTGCCCTCTGTCTAGGGGTGAATGTCTATCTCACAGCACAAGAAACCCTTCCCCATCTGTGCCTGATGTAAGGAATGCCTCTCCTATCTACAAACCCACAAGAATTAACCAATTCACTCGGAGAAGAAAGGGACGAGACCCCACAACCCAGCTTTTGTCCAATTTATAACCCATTCATGACCAAAAGGGAATACTGTATTCATAAAACACAGGAAGTTGTGCGAGGGAAGCTTTTTTCCTCCAGCTCTCATTTTTGACAGTTCATGGGCAGAAGTGAATCCTGGTAGAGACAGATGCGGTGGGGCACTATGTTCACTTCCTGCATGCACCTGGCAACTGAGAAAGATTTACTTATTTTTTTTTAAAGAAACCATTGCCAGAAGTCCTAACCCCATCGAGATCCTTTAATATTAGCTTTGTACAAATACACAATGTCCTATGGTATTTACAACCTCCAGATCACAAAACATAACCAGTGCAAGACAGAGGAGGAATGTGCAGAGAAGATGCGAGGGGAAGAAACTGGAGGAGAAGATTATTTTGACCAGTGGTCATGTGAAACCTTGGCTTGGTTTCAGAAGCTATGGCTCAGAGACTTGCCCCAGGAGCTCGGATAGCTTTACCCATGTACATGGGAGTTTGTGAAACTCAATCAAGTAAGCTGCCAGAGCACAGCTGGAAATCAGAACCTTTTCAGATGCTGACAGTTTCTTCAGCTGACAGAAGGAAAGACATCACATCATGTCTTGCTTCCTTGTAGCCTGCAAAGACAAGCATGAAAACGGATTTACATAGTTCTGGAAACATCCTGTCCACCCTCCAGCTCAGGCGAGCAGCTCCCCTGCCCTCAGACAAACCTTGACAGCACAAAGTCCTAAAAGATCTCAGTCATTAACTTAAACCTCAGACCTCCAGTAGGATTTCAGAAGTCCTACAGCATCCCTAGATGACAGAGCAGCAAGTCCTTACTTTGGTAGAGCAAATATTAAGAGACCATTACTCAATGGTAATTACTCAGGGAAAGTGAAGTTTGATTATCTCTTATCTTTTCCAAATTTTTCTGCAGTAGACAAAACATTCAGCTAACCAGGTTAATACTGCAAATCTTAGGCTACCATTGCTTCAAAGTTCATTTCAACCATCTTAGGACAGCAGTGACAAATACTGCACGCAACAAAACTCCAAATAAACCTCAGCACGAGGTACCTAGTTTCTTTTTGACATCTATTTTTTTTTCAGGACAACCTCAGATTTCTTTCCTGCAGCCAGCTTTGCACACACAGGAGTACAGGGGGTCACCCCATCATCTGCAGCAACTGGTCTTTGGCAGAGCTGGACATCGCAACTGACTATTCTTATTATCTTTACGAGGAGCTGGAAAATAAATAAATAGTAGCAACTGTTTCAGGTGATGTAAAGGGCCTTAAAGGTAGGCACTGGAACAAGCACAGTGCACACTGCTCACAGGCCAAAGCAGAAAGGCACTGCACAGAATTTGTGTACAAGCAAAACCTGTAGGGCACAGTGAAGGACATCGGGCATGACCTCCTGCCTAACAGCACAGCCAGCGGGCGACAGCTTTGCCAGGATGGAGCAGGGACTGCTTTGTGAATCACAAAGAATTGCCATTGCCAAACAGCAGTACCTTCCTGCAAGTCAAAAACAAAACAGGGCAAGTGAAACAAAAGATTTCTTTTTTTTTTTTTTTTTTGGCTGCTTAAACTTTTAGAAATTTAAAAGAGAACTACTTTATTTGCAACTCTGTGATGAAATCCTAACCATAGAGACCTAGGAGTCGTTACCAAGAGACTGCTGGGGTGAAGAAGAGGGAAAGCATACTCCGTAGTCAATAATTACCAGCTCTGGCCTTCTGTTCACTTCTCCTGCAGCATACGCTTCCCTGACTGAACCAGGAAATCAACAAATGAATTTAAAAGTACGAAGACTGAGTCAGAAGACAATAGTTAAATACCAGTTAAACCACATACCGTAGGTCTGTCTTGTAGTACTGGGAAATGAGTACTACTCAAGGCGGTTCCAGATATTGCATCCACCTGCAAATATTTGCTGCTGGCTACAGCTCAACACATACTCTCACTAGCAGTGCCAGTACTTTGCAAAATATTGCAGGCAAGAAAGAAAAAGAAAGTTTGCTTAACATAGAGTACAATAAACTCATTATATACTTTAATCATCAAAAGCATATATAGCCTGGTTGAACGGATTTTTTTAAGCACGTTATGTGATTACAAAGTTAGCTAAGGATACCTGCTTTTTTCAAGCATTTTAGGCTTTCAGTTTCATGAATATAGAGTCAAATTATTAGCTTCTTTAATGTGGATCTTTTTCTCTGAGCGCGTAGCAGAAATCAGAAATTACAGTGTCACAAAGGAATCGGGCACATGCTCACAATAAAAGCACAGGAGCAATTACACTTCCATTACATAGTCTCAAATCCACGTATAAATACCCTGTGTTAAGGCATTTGTATTTTAGATCCAGCAACCTTCCAGCAATAATGAAAAACCATTCCAGCTGGAGAAAGAAACAAGATAAAAATGCTCTGACATGGTGCTGGAGGACATTGGCCATTTAAGTCTTATCTCACAAGAAATAGCTAAACACTTTATAACAGTATCTCATCTGTAATTGTTAAGCTGGAAAAGAAGCCTTTTTCCAAATGGATTCAAGGCATTGAATTTTTTATATGCTGTTAGCTGCCTAGCTTCTCTAGTTCTAAGCATCTCCTAAAAACATTAACATCACCAAATGCAAGTCCTTGATAAAAGTTATAGACAAAGGAAAGTTGGTTTTTTTTCTTTAATAGACACAAAGGAGCGTATTGTCAAGATTTATTAAATACATAATTACCTGCATTGTTACAGAGATTAAAGGACAAAGGGCCAACAGATCTAATTCCAGATTGTACAGCCTTGTCATTCTCCATAATTATGATTTAAAATTGAACTTGAGTTAACACATTCATAATACCAGTGTCTACAAATGTTTTGCATGCACTCAAAAACAGTTTATTTTGATGTGCATGTGACAATACATTTAATTTATATGTATTATGATTGATCATTCCAGTAAACACGCTCAATTTAATAAAATGTGCTTTTTCAGTTGGTTGTAAGAGTAGTTTCAAAACTAGTACAAGGTTCTTTAGAAACAATAACTAGCTAGTCTGTTAGCCACATCAGAAAAATTGCAAAACAAACTCACACAAAAATCTTCCCCCTTTTCTCCTTCTATCTCAGAAATACTTCCAGAAATAGAACTTCACACTGCAGAGATACTGAAAAAAGAAAAGGAAAGTATTTTGATTCTGCAGATGCTAATGTTATCTACCTCATGTGAGAGTATCTTGGTCTCCTTTCTCCAGCTGTCAGATACATCTATTGGAAATTGTGCTTAAACACCAGGCCTGCATCTGTGGTGCCCGCAGTACACCAGCTAAAAAGGCCAGATCCTGACCTCAACGACAGGTTGGTTATTTCCCCTGGTACCCAGCTGCGCGGAACTATACCATGGAGGTGAATTCCCCTCACAAAGAATTATGCAAACTGAACCAAAGACATTGAACTTCCCCAAAGAAAGAGCTATTTCTTTTCATTTTTTTCCCCTCAGTTTTGTTGAAGACACACTTTTACAAAAAACATGAGAAGGAAACTGCCTACACCTCTTGTATTTCTCCTTTACAAGAAATATTAATCTATAAAAGGTGAAGCCATCAAAGACATCAGTTAATAATGCACAGCCTACTTCACACACAAAAAAAAAGGCACTGGAATCATGACTACAGCAAAAAAATTATTTATTTTTCTTATTGGTATTGAGCTCCAAGTCTACTATCAGAAGTGGCTGATCCTGCAAGTAGACTGAAAGAACACTAGGACCTAGAAAATTTAATTCACATGGCAGAAAAGCCATGCCCTGTCAAAAATTCCCAAAATTCAAATTTGGTTGTAAATGAGCGATTATATGCGCAGCACCAAGAAAAATTAGATCTCCCATGTTTGCCTTCACTGGAGAAAAGTAATACAACAAAATAAAATTTAATGTCCTAAAAGGACCCTGCCAATTTACCACTGTTCATTCTATTTCCCCCTCATTTTGAGGTATTTATAAGTACATAAAGCTCCCGCAGCATGAGAGAAAACAACCGAGCATAACCACAAAAGAAGGAAAACCCAGGTTGTTGCTAAACTTCCTTACCAACACAACACAATTTTGCATCTGTAAATTTGATGGCTTCCACAAGCACCGTTTTTCCCCTTCAGCCTGGTTTTCATAACAACATCACGTTTTAATGTTAAAAAGTACAGCGAAACCACGGCACACCTAATTCTGTGACAAAACCACTGGTAAGGCTGAGTCAACCTCTCTTGACAGTTCCACACAGCTACTTTCTGCTATGGTGAAACCAACGTGCGTTCCTCCCACCTGCACCCCGAGGCTCATGGTGGGAGCCCCTTTCTCTCTCAGCCAAAGCTCCCTCTTGGTCTCAGAGAGAGGGGCCAGCACACAGGAGCGCTGCCCTTGCCAGGCAGCGCTCCTCTTCACATTTTGGCTGTTGTTGGTGTTGGAGACTACCGGCATCTTCCCTGCCATTTCCACTTCAAAACACATAGGCCACCTCACGCACGGACAGGCAGCAGAGCAAGTTTAGAGGAAGACAAGGATGTGATCCCTCTGAGTTCCAATCAGACAGTAAGCACCAAATCATCTGTCCTTGAGCTGCTATCGATTGCTGTTAGTCATGGTCCAGGTGACACTAACTGAACGAGCTCCCATGGTTTTCCCCTTTGTTCCTCTGGAGCGCAGTATCTTGGGCAAGTTCAAAATTTCAAGTGAATGCTCTGGGATCATAAGGAAATTGCAGGGAAAGCAGGCAGTGAAAAAAAGCAACCTCCATTTATCTGCAGGGACTGTGCAATTGACACAGCAGGCAAACAAGGGTCAGAGGGAGGCAGCAGGAAGCATGCAGACTGTAACACCGCAGACAGTCCCATGCTTCGCTGTGTACGTAGGCTGGTCTGCCCCAAACCCAAGCTGCACCCTCCTCTGGCCACTGCCCGCTGCCTCGTCGCCTTCGCAGCATGCCCCTGACTCACAAGCCGAGCAGAGTGCTCCCAACCTGATCCTGGGCACCCGTGCTTGTCCCTTACTTCCAGGGAGAGAGTTCATAGACAATCTGATTTGAAAACACAACAGCCTTCAACAAGAAACACTACGAGACTGCATCTGCTCGCCAGGCTACAGTAGACAGGCTGTAATTTACAGCAAAGCTCCAGACCCAGTGCTCAAGCCTTGCCTTGACGATTTTATGGGCTCAGAAGCAGAAGTCTCTTACCTTCAGTAGGGGTGGGGGGAGCTCACACAAATTACTCCTTATATTCCAGCCCTGGCCCATATGGTGCACAGTAAACAGAAAACAGTACTACGGTATGTAGATGGCATTCTCCTGCACACCACAAAACCAAACCAATCAACCAAAAAACCATGAAGTCTTTCCAATAAAGAAAACAAAAAGCCCCAGCATTTTAAAAGAGACAACAACAAAAACGCTGCACGCATTAGGAATTCGCCAATGACATACTAGATACTTCTTTTACTCATTTAGTCTGGCTAAAACTGTACAACACAATTAGAAAAGTCAAAAGTGCACCAACCAAGTGGGAGGTGGAAGAAGAATACAAAAGGGAAGACAAGAGGAGTGCACAGCACTGGGCAGAAGGAGACTTCTTGACACTGACCAGGAGCTTAGAGGTCATCCTTCCAACAGCCCTTCTCCTCCCCACAGCAGGGCTCCTTCAGACATAAGCGTCAGCCCTCTTCCCTGCAAATACCTGCAGGACACAAATCCAAGATCCGTTACAGCCCCACAGGTCTGGTACCCCAGCAGATTCCAATTCTTCTTCCATTCCTTCTTCTGGCTGTAGCCATAGACACAATTTCCTCTATTCTGAGATGCTGGTGAAAGCATAGTTTCCTTTTCTTCCACTGCATTTCTACAGGTGGAGACAGAGGCTTTCTTATGTGGCCCAGGCTGTCTCAGATAAATTGGAGCGGGAAAAGAGTGACAGTCACACTATGGGTTTCATTAGAAGGGAACAAGGGGTTCTTCCAATGTCCTGGTGGCGACGGGAAAACAACCCTACACACATTCAGTGAGGTTCCAAACACCACCGACATCAGGCAGACGCTATGGCAAGATACAGCTGTTCTCTTGTCTCGCCCTGCCCTTTCCACCAAATGCCCATCAACGGCTCAGAAGATAACTACAAGCCACGAGTTCATTGATCCATCTCTGGTTGGACCGCATGTATGTGTCCATTCCTTGCTGGATTACAGAAATACCTTTCCCACTTAATCTTGGATTTTTTCCTGGAATTTTGGATTAATAGCCCCAGGGGGCCTGTTTATGTGCAGATACATTAGGGAACAGCTGGAAAGCGCTTAGAGAAAAGCCTTGGTGCTGCTTTCCAGAGCAGTGCATCTGTTTTGTTCTTCTTTTCCTGCACATGCCTGATCACTCTTTCCCCCCAGCAGTTGCTTTCTAACGTCTCACACGCTAGCACATGCTCACCTACACTTAGTTGGCAACCTCCCCCCACAATTAACGTCCTCCTCTGCACAGTCATCTCCTGCTGAAAGGTGATTTCCTACGGATGGCTCCATTTAAGGCAGGTTCTCTGTCACTCTCCCCTTCCTATATAGCAGTAGGCCCTCTCTGCTAAAGAAAATTCAACTAGCTCCTCCTGCGCTCCCATTGACCTTTGATGATGCTCAAGGTATTATCTACATTCAAATTTTGAAGTCTAACAAAAAGCAGTCACATCAGGTTAGCATCCAACTGTGCAGAGACTTACTGGCTCAATAGCTTTGCTCATATCAGAAATCTTCTTTTAAGCAAGAAAAAAACCCAAGCAAACAGATGACTTGAGATAGTTTCATACCTACGAACACCAAATTTCCAGTTCCCAACCACTCTCTGACACTGCTGAAATGCTCACTCCATGATATCCTGTAATTGTAGTAGGAAGACGGAACTGCACAAATTAAAATTATATGGATTAGTAAAAATCGGCTCCACATAATAAATAATTTTAAAACAGTAACAATTTCTCTCTCTCATACTTCGCAACTCCAACCAAAAAAAAATGACATGCCATGAAAATCCTCAACAAAGACTTGCATGTAGCTCACATAATTGAGGAAGTACTAATAATAGCGTGGCTGTTTGCACAGACAACATTTCCACTGTGGGCCTGAATTCTGATCTCAAATACGCAGAAGAAGATATTTTGTTGTGTGTTGCTGGCTGTGGACTAAAATCCAAGTACTGGAAACCAACTGAGTGTGCTGCAATACGCAGTCGCTGTGCACATCTGTGGCGCCTTGAAAACAAAGCATTTATCGAGCGCTGCAGAAGGTGTTCGCAGCGTCTGTTCTCATTTTGAACATACAGAAGCTCTTGAAATAAGACTAAATTGTGGTTTAGTAAAAGAATGAAGGCATTTGCGTTACAGCATCAACCATCAGTCACCACAGAAAATAATGCATCCTGACAGATGAGAAGTATATCTCCAAGCTCCTCTGACACAAGGAAACACAGCCCACAGCCACAGCTTCCCTTCCGGCTCTCCATGGCGTAACTCCAGGCATGCTCAGGTCTCTAGACCAGTGATGCCAAACTGGGGTATCTATCTAATGGTGGTTGCTAAAGGCTTCATCCAGAGGTGGCTTTACAGTAGCAGCTAGGTAGCCTCACATTTCTCAAGCTTTATTATATTTTAAAGCTCTTAAGGAGCCGTGCATAGATTTACACCAAAATATTTACTAAATCTTTTTGTAAACAGTACTTACTTTGAACATCTTTTTCTTTCATGTGACAAATAGAATAATTTTATTAACTAAAATTTAGGGTACCATGCAAGAATCAACAAGGATGATTAACAATGACCAGTATGTAGCAGAAATTAACCGACATGCAACATACACACGCAGCAAGCCCATATTTTAAACATGATGGTGCTTCGTTTAAACTCCTCAGCTCAAAATTCACATCAGCAATTAAGTCATAATCCTACATAATCGACTCAGGCAGCATCAGTAGGAGTTCTGTGCAGGGAATAAGCTGTAAGAACAGGCTATTAGGTCCACATAAAAGGCATTTGTAATTCTAAGCACCAAAACAACCACACAAACACAGGAGCTTACAAGTCTATTACTTTTGAGTAGTGGATGTTATGCTGTTGTATCACTAACAGGATCCTTCTCAAACCACCAGCTCCCATAAAAACACAAAACAAGGTCCCTTTGTCCCGTTTTTAAAACAAAAGAAAGCCAACCTTGCCCGCTATTTTGTAATTTGTTAAGAAAAAAAAATAGGGAAGATGCTTATCCTTGAGTAAAAGGCACCATAGAAAGATCATATGCCTGTCACACCACCAAGGAGCTGCCGTGACACAGCCGTTCCACAGCTCGGGATGCTTCCCGGCCCTCGCGTGTGTTGGGGCCGACAATGCTGCCTGTGTTAGGAGCGCCGTGCCTTGTCCGACCCCACAGCCGTTGTCTCAGAGGCAACGTGGAGACCGGATCCTGCCAAGCTGCTTCCACCCAACTCGCTGTCCTCCCTCTTGCAGGCTGGCAGGGAGACTGCAGACAAGGGGCCATAGTTTCTTACCAGCACCACACGAAGCCCAGCTCATGGCACGTGCCCGATGGTCCCACCAGCTGCTGCCTCCTTCATCCTTCAGCTGGATAACTCACCAGGCAGCCCCAGGCCACATCCCTGTACCCGCACACATGCCACACCACGAACAACAGTGGCCAGCACTGACATCTGCCTTAACCTGTGCCAAGAATTCACCACACAGAGCCAAACTGTTCCCTACTAGATGCCATCCTTATTTTTAGAGAACAAAACCACGTCAATGGTACTTGGAACAGGCAGCAAGACTAATTATGCACAGAGCAATCATTCCCTCCAAGTAAGGCTTTATTTCACATCCTTATTATTGGCATTAATGGGTTACACAAATCCAACACACATTTTTCACACGTTACCCCCCCTAACCACCACAAGCAGCCGTACTGAAACTTAGCTATTTCAAACAAGCGAATGATTTTCACAGGGACTCAGTTCCCATTCCCCCACCTCTCTCAGGAGATCAAGCAGGCCCTCCCAACGTTCAAAACTCCACAAGGTACTGACCAGCACCAGTCAAGAGAGCTGGTGAACCCAGAGTCCTGGCACAAGGTCCTGGTGAACCCAGAGTCCTGGCATACCTCACTGGTAAGGGTCATGTCACAACCGAGACTGTCAAAAATTGCAGTCTTCAGCATTGTCAAACCATGACTCCCAGCCTTGGTACAACAGCAAAAGGAGATGGAATTACAGAAACACATGTACCCAAAACTGAATACATAAAACATACAAAGAGGATGAGGCAGAGATTTACAATAACCGTTGGCTGTAATCACAAACTGGTACCAATGTAAGATAAGGAAAAAACAGTTAAACAATAGGTGGTGTAATTCTGCTCTGTGACCCTCAGGGTGGGCCTGAAACACAAGCCAGGGGAACCATCAGCACAGGTTACTGAGCACCTTGGTCCATACCAACACATGCTCACGCTTCTGTAGGAGAAACGGTTGAAGTAGAGCAGCCAAGCAAGTATTTCTGGAAGCAAAAGTTCAGCAAGCCCCCAGACATGACAGTTCTCAGCAGTCATGTAGCATACCTATGGAAATGTTAGAGAATCATCAGCCAAGAGAAGAATGGGGTGAAAGTCTATGCCAGCCAGCGATGGGTGGATCACCTGGCAAGGGATTACAATTTACATCACCCAAAGGTGTTCTTGGAAGAACATCCTGCATCATGCTCGGGTGTAGAGGGAGGTAAGCTTGAAACGCAACTGTGCCAACAGTGGCCTCCAGTTGACCCACGGCCGTACACCACCAGGTCCGCTCTGTCCACGCCACAGCAGGGTTTTACTGCCCAGTAACCACATCGCTCCTGAAGCCTGGGACCCAGCAGGCGACGCGCATCGCTGGCGTGGGAGAAGTGCAAATAACGCATTACTAATTAACCAGCAGTGACACAACGAGGGCAAGCTACCATACACAGCAGGGGGGACTGGAACCATCCCTCAGGTAGCTTTAACCGAGGCAAGCACCCGGGGCACCCTCACGCCCAGCTGTCCCGCGGGCTCCCGCCTCCGGTGCCAGCCGGCAGCCACCCCCCAGAGCTGAGCCCCCCAGAAGGGGGCAGCCCCCAGGACCCCGGCAGGGGACCGAGCCCTGCTGGGGGGACAAAGGCCGGCCGGGAGGCCCCAGCCGCACACCTGCCCTGGGCCTCCCCACGGGGCAGGTGCGGCGGACGGGCTGCGCCCCGGCGGGCGACCCCCGCCCCGCGTCTCGCCTCACCTCGGCAGGCAGCAGGAGCAGCAGCAGCAGGAGGAGGAGGAGGAGGCAAGGCAGGAGCCGCGGCAGCCGCCTCATGGTGGCGGAGAGCGCTCCCGGCGCGCAGCCGGCCGCTCAGCCCGACACCGCCTCCCCCGGAGCCATGGCCCCGCGCCGCCCGCCCCGGCGCCGCCCTCCCGGCCGCCGCTCCCCCTAGCGCTGCGCACGGGAGGAGCCCGAGGGGAGCCCTGAGCGGGGCTCGGCACGGCACGGCTCCCCCCGCCCCTTACATGGCCGTGCTGCGGCGCGGGGAGGCTGCGGCTGGCGCTTCCCCGCCTCCCCCCCACCCGCTCCCTGCCACCCCTCGCCCCCCCCCCCCCCCCCCCGGCGGCCCCGTCCCTCTCCTCGTCTGCTCCGCTGAACGCCCTGGCCCTATAACCTCCCCTGCTGCCCCTTAAGGCGTCCCCTCAGCCGGGAGAAGGGAAAGGGCCGAGCGAGGTGAGCTTACACACCGCGTCTTTAATTACGGGAGCACGGGCAGGCTTGGTTTTCCCAAAGGTTGGGAGCTCACAGGTTTGCAGTTGGCCCGTCTTCCCCTCAAAACACACGCACAGCGTTATGGAAGCAGGTATTTCCCCGGGAGTTCATGGGGAGACTCCCAAGAATAAGGGCATGTGCATGGCTAAGGGTTTGAGGGGCTGAGAATTAGAGCTAGATAACGAGGCTGCTCATCCCTTCCTATCAGTAAGGCTTGGAGGAAATCGATAATTACTTCCTGAAACTACTTAATCATTAGGGCACATTCAAGTAAGAAAATAAGCACTGTACAAAACCCCTTAATAAAATAATCTTTTCTATACTTTCCATTCTGTGCAAGGCACCTGAGAATTATTTTCCAGTTGAAGGCTCTTCCTGGTAAGCCACATGACTGCCAGGAGTTTCACTGGTTGCAGTGAAGTTAATGCTGGGGTAACTTCTGCAGATCAAACCCTACAATTTGGAAATCACACCTCTGACTCAAGCTCCTTGTTGCAGCTCCCTGTGCCTGCAGAGAGCCCTGGTGGCTCTAAGATGCCAAAACGCAGCTCCTGCCTGGGCAGGGTTTCACTTGCATCTAAACACAACCAACCACCTTCACCGCGGCACATCAGGGTTATGCTGCACAACTGCACTTGAGCAGTTGTACTTGGCCATCCTCAGTTCCAGCTCACAGCGAGAACATCGTGGTGTTTTCGGTTGTGCGCCTTTCCAGTACAACAGTCTAACAGCTAATCCAGCCAGCCTTAAAATTCAGTGGGAATATCTCCACTGATTCAAGCAGCAGTGGCATCGAGAGAGCAAGAAATGGGATTCTGACCTGTTCAAATTTACAAGAATCTTGAAGCTGGTGTTGCCATTCCCAAACTCACGTTATTCCCAGACTCTCAAATTCACTCATTTTTCTTTCCTCAGTAGGCCATAGAACCCATCTTAGAAGTAGCAAGTATTGTATATCTTCAGGTATTTTACTCCATTGCTCCAGAAAGCAACCAGCCAGCTGTATTGTCACTACAGGAAGTTAAAACTCTTTCACAAAAGCATGTCTGTCTGGATCCATCATAGCTGAAGGGGCTTTCCACGTACAGGCTATGCAGAATCTATGATAATTACTTTCACATAATACTTGTGGCTGAATCTTCACAACTGCTCGTATGTCAATTACCTGAAACAAGAGGCCTGTGAGGTTCTGGGAGGTAGTCACAACTCTGGAACATCCACAGTAGTAAGAAACTGTATGAATCCTGTGAAATTTACATGTAGCAAAACAGTATTTCTAGGTCTGTAGGACAGAACTGCCTTAATGCAGATCTTTGATTGTAGGTATCATTAGTGGCATTGTCATCAGCAGTTGCCTATATAGTGAGGTTAAACTGGCACAGAAGGCATAGGAGGATCGTTACTGTTTCAGGGTACAACACCCAGTGACTGTTACCAGACCTCAAAGGACTAGCTCCTTTCCAGAGGTATTTCTTGTGTGCTATAAGTATGCCATCAGTGCCATAACACCAGCTGCACTGAAGTGACCTATCAGGATTCACTGACATTTGAATAAGCTCAGATATACTGAAGATGGCCACAGTAGGAAGTGCCAAGAAACACATGGCACTAAGAATGTAATACTTTGTAACATAAAACAGAGGTGCAATTTCCACTTGATTCATTGAAAAAAAAATGATAGCAAACTTCTTTTTGTATGTACAGACTCTGATGAAACATTCATCTCCCCAAGATCGTTTAAAATTCTTGGGTGAATATTCCAAAATAGGCTATTCTGATTAGATTTTGAGAGGCAAGTGGAGAAAGAATGGTAAGTGTACCTCATAGTTTCTTTGGATCAGTGACTCTTCTCTATAGCACGCTGTCATTGAACGCTAGCCATGCAGACCACAGGGAAGAGCTGGATGACAACAAGCTGTGATTCACGCCAGAATCTGGGACTTAGCATGCTGAAAACCAAAGAAACAAAAAATTAAAGCCCAGATTTTTAAACAGTCTTCCAGGTGTTAATTGTTCAGCAGCAATAACCATCTCAACACAAATAATTTCCAGGAATTAGAGGCTCAAGGTTGCATTTCAGGCTACAGGCTCTTCACAGCTTGTTACTAATCTGCTGGAAATTCCCTGAATGACAACTGCGGTTGCCTAATTGTTTCTGTAGGTAAATTGTGTTTATTCTACAGGCTTATATTAAAGCTATATGCGTGACAGGATTATAAAACCGGGTAGGTGTTGCTCCTGGGCTAAAGCTTCCACTGTACTTTCATCTGAAAGTTAATTTGTGCATCTGAGTCATAAAACCTCTTCAAAAGGAAGCATCAGAGAGAAGTGTTTCCACATCCTTATAATCAAGTTTTTGAACAAGAGACCTAAGTTTAAAAGTGGCCTTGGGCTCTTGCTCACAAATCCAGGAGGAATGTGCAGGCATACTACTTATGGGCGATCTAGTTTGTACAGTAAGGTGTACTATTGATGCTCCAGGCAGAGAGAAAGGGGAGACTGCAAAAATATACAGTAATCCAAAGCAGTCCAATTCGGAGCAGTCACCCTGGCCGATAACATCAGTCTTCCACTGAGACTGGCAATTAAATAGTTTCTAAAAAAATCAGTATGGCTATATTTAACTGCATACCACAGCCAGCCTCAATCACAATAGCATATTCTCATTAGTTATTCACAGTTTCATTCATCAGCTCAATGCAGTGTCAGCCAAAAGAGGCTTCACATTGTTGAGCATCATCAGGAAGGGTGTTGAGAACAATGCAGAGAACATCATTTTGCCAGTACATAAAATCCAGGTACACCCACATCCTGACTAATGTGCAGTTCTGGTCTCAGCATCACAAGAAGGACATAATGGACTTGGTAGGGAAGGCACTGAGAAGGGCAGTTAAAACGACATAGATGATAGCACAGCTGTCTTACAGAGAGACTTAAAAAGGTAAGATTTTTCAATTGAGTGGAGATGGCTACCCAAAAATAGGATGAAGAGCTTTTCTTCATTAAATCCAACCTAGAACTAAAACCACACACCAAAACTAGTACAACATTGGCTTAGAACAGATGCAATAAGTTGGTTTTTTTTTACATAACAGGCAGCAAACATAGCAATCTGTAGTCACAGCAGGTTTTAAAGGCAAATGGCATAAGCAGTTCCAAAGAGAAGGGTGACAAATCCAAGGACATGTCCATAAACAGGAAGAAGGCAGAGATGAGTCCACAACATCCCAAATCAAAGACTGCATATGTTAGTCATGGACCTGAGATGGCGGTCAGGTTTCTTTGCTTTTCTTAAACACAATCTCCTAATGCTGCTGGAGACAGGACACTGGGCTGGATAGATTTATCTGTGGCCTCCCCTATAGAGCATTCCTTAGTTGCTTACAGCAGCGATGTCCAAAACAGGGCCTTGCTGTACCAAAGTGTTGTATAAGCACTCAGCAAAAAATGAGTGTTAGCATCAGCTTGCCATTTAAATAGGCGAGACAGGACAATAGGTGAGGAAAGTGTACGTTACTATTGTCATTAATAAGAGAGGAAGCACTCAGTGATATGATTTCAGACTGGGATCCAAAAAGCACTGTGTGTTCTTGCTTGCCATTGCAAGTTCACAGATTCAGACAAGACAGGACCTATGTGACTCACGCTGAATGACAAACGGCCTTCTGTCCGGTCCATCGTTGCTCAGTGCCCTGAAGCAATGTAAGTCCGAAGTGCTCCTTCTGCTTGACATTGCTCTGACTCTTATTTACGCCACTTTATCAGACCCCTAAAGGGTCCTTCAGGATTCCATATACCACTGAACTCAGATACATCTCTTGGGAACAACTCGGAAAGCAGGACTCCAGTCCCTTTTATATTGCAACAGAGGAATACGGGGAGAATAAACTAAAACATACATCACCATAATGTACAGTGTTGTCCTGGGAACAAATGCAGTTCTACTGCTTTTAAGATTATCTTGGAAGAAAAGATTAACTAAAAGAAGATTGACTAAAGGTATTCACAGGAGAAGGTTTTTATATATATACACACATGTCCACACACAAATAGTAACAAAACAGAACAAAAATTGGTACGTAATTTGGTTCAGATGTTCTCAGATCAAATGGAAGATCACAGCACACAGTTCAGTCTGTCTGCCCAGCCTCAGAGACGTAGCAAACACTGGACATGAAATTAGAAATCATCCTCGAGACCAGAGCAGTGCATGGAAAGGATAATGCTACACTCATTAAAAGGTTATAGAGGTGAATGTCTTCATGAGTGCTGTGGATCTTCCTGGGGTGTCTAGCTGCGGGCAGAAAATGAAGAATTTGCAGCAAATGCTACACTCAGCAGCAGCTTTGGTTAAAAAAAAAAAAAAGTAGAACACCTTCTATTTAGTACTGCACCTGGGATAGTTCTACTGTTATAACAGATGCTGGAATGTCTCTGAAGTTGGATGTGGATCTAACCTGGTTTCTGCTCACATAAGTTCTCCACAGTCTGTAGCTGCCAGAGCTACTGGCTGAGGACTGCTATGTAGTATTGTAACTCCTAAGCAGCACATTTTCTTGCTTTTTCTTATGTTCCTCACAAGGAATAAAAGGTGTACTGAGCTGCTGGCATGACCATCTTTAAGTTGGATGGTGAAATTTGACCAAATAGGACATTCAAAGGCAATGTCACTTTCTGAAAGAGGAAAGTTAACTTCTGTGTCCCGGTTAGGCCAGGTTTGGGATGGTTTTCTTTTGACTGAGGGAGAGGAGAAAGACAGTTTTAGTTGCTTTTTATTGCCATGGTGGAGGCTAGAAAAGAGAACAAACTGAATACAAGCTTTTGTCTTCTTTTTTTGACCTGACTTTCAACAAGACTTCAAAGTGCAATAACTGAAAATGACTTTCGGAGGCAGGAAACACCTTCAGTCAATCTATTACACTCATTCAGCGGCCAGTTTCCTGAGTGGGAGGGAAGGTGGGCAGGGAGGATATCTTTTACATAATAATTGAGGGGAAAATATGCATTAAAAACCCACAGAATAACACACTCCAAAGCATCTGCAGCACCTGAGCTACTCCCAACACAACAGAATATTTTTGTAAGTGACTCAAGTTCAAACAGGCATCAGTCTTATAAGCAGGCTGTCTTCTATGCAGCAACAAATGGGCTTAGCTTCAATGGGTGTAGGGAAGAAGTCCTGGCCCTATAGCCTGCCTCATGAATGCCATCCCGTGTACTCACTAGGCTTCACACAGGAATAATGTCATGGATTGCAAAGGACTACTAGCACAATAAACATACAGAGTTTTACTCAGACAGGAGAGCGATGTTCATGACAGACAATCTCTGTAGGGATTAGCAAAGGGCACAACCGTATCTCAGCAGCCCATAAATAAGGGACAGGTCTGAGGTAGCATATAGAGCAAAAAGCAGCAGGGACTGACACGAGTCTGGAAAATACTGGGAGAATCTGGGAGCCTGTGCAGCCAGTAGAAAGATTTCCCCTTCTCCCCCACCTTACAAGCTTTTTTTCCTCATCTCCCTGCTTACTAAAATAAAATGCATAGATTTTTTTAGCATGTAGAACTTGAGCGGAATCACTTTCACCTATTCTAAGTCTCTGAGAAAAACTGTTTCCAAAAAAAAAAAAGACACCATACAATATAAACGGAATAACATCAGAATAATTTCTAAAGCTGTGCTACAAAGCTTCACAATTGCTGAGTCTGCTCTACTGAACAAGTGAAGTCACCTGGCTGATGTGAACTAGCAGGTGTGGATATGACTGGGGACCTCTATCATAGGACAGTAAAAAAGGCAGTGGCTGAATAGTCTATGCTGTCCAGAAGTACCATCTGCCACGATGTCCTACAATGATCCTGCCATCTCTAAAAACTAAGGCCTTAAACTTGTCTACAACACCATGGCTCTGTGACACCGCTTGCCAAAATGGCTGGTAACTAACAGAACCAAGATTCCCAAATGTAAGGACCATAGTCTCTAGCCATAGATGACTGCTCAAATCCCAAAGTGGCAAATATCAATGTATTAAAGAAGGAACAAGTTAAAGAAATTAAAAAGCAAATATATTGATTTTTTTTTTGACAAAATGATCAAGCCTCCTTTTCCCCTATTTTCAACATTGTGAATTGAGTGGCAGAGGGCTACTGTTAGGGGTTAGGGCTAGGCTAACCAGGCTTTCATGATGTCTTCTGTTCATCCCCCCAAGAAATAAAAATAATAGGCAGAAATTATGCAAGATTGCAGATGTTTTTCAAGGGTGATACATATCAGCTAGATTAGGAAAGAACAGTTGGTGGATGTCCTAGGTGACTAGTTTTCAGAGTCAATCAACTCTTGCTCCACTGCAGAGATTGCCCCTAAAAGTGATGTGGACACATCCTCTTGTATTCATTTCACACACAGTATTGAAGCATGAATTTTTCCTATAGCAATCTACATTTGATAATACTGTAATAAAGCAGGAAAAACAGTAAGTTAAGCAATAAAAATACTGGCTGGAATACAACTGTCCTGTTTTACATATAACCAGCACAAATGCCAGCTTTAAGCTGGACATCTCTTGCCTTTTCCAAAGGTATACAAGAAGTGTCAGAAAGGCAAAAAGCAAAGAAGTTAAGTCTGAGTCCCTGGAGTCTTGGTATTCAGCACAAGGAGAGACTGAGACCATCCTGAGCCTCTTTTTGGCTACCAGGTGCTATTTACTGGACTCAAACCAGTGTGATTGAATTGGGATAGTTTCAAGAATTTTGGTAATAAAACCTGCCAACCGAGCTTGAAAAGCAGTGGCAAGAAGGCTAGGAAGACATCTGCCTGGGAAGAAAACAAAAGCTGACATCAAAAAATTATCAGCTCACATCCCAGCTAGCATGACTACACTCTCTGGCTCTGAATTTGCATCCCTGCACTTGCAATTCAAATGCCTGGTGATGCACTCTGATCTTTGTTCATTTACTTGTCCTGTCTGACTGGAAATGATGCTTTGGCAATAACCTGCTATTTACTGTGGCACCACAGCCCTAAACATCCTGCAAGACATGCTGAGGCTTAGCTGGCCAAATTCTTATACTGACCTTTCAATTCTCAATGAGAACTGAACACCAAGTTGGCTTATATCCCTTTCAAAACTCTCAGGTTCTGTTTCTAGATTTTTTGTTTTAGTATCTATTTTCTTAAGGAAAAACTGCTATCTACCACTTCAGCAGTCAGTGCTATGCACCTTCATTATGCTCCTGGAAAGAAGCTCTCACATTCATTAAACTCTAGCTGAAATAATGAACAACAAAACAAACAATGAAGTACTGCTATTGCTATTCCCCCGTATTTTAATAAGATGCACTTGCATATGAACAAAAATGACAGACTAGTACACTGCTTTTTGGATTAATAGTTTCAGTCTGTGATGTTTCCACCTGTGATTCCTTATTTAAACAATAGGCCGTTCTGAATGGTGCTTCTGTTCTGCAAGAAAACAAGTGCCCAGAGGGCAAGGAAGCCACATCAACAATTACAAATAAATCCCGTGGAAGGCACTTAGAAATTGATAGATTAGATTCTGCTTGCTTCAACAAGTACTCACCAACAATAGTCCAAGTTAATTTTATAGCTATTTGACAACTTAAAAAGGTTGGGTGAATAGTCTGCTCTCTTAAAACTGAAAAATTTCATTTTCCTAAAGATCCTGAACTTCCCAAAGTGCATCTGCATAAATATACACTGTTGCAGGAACTTTACAGGATATGAAAACGTGATCATTTGATATTTTCATACTTGTCCTCCTTGCTAATTGCTACAGATCTGCTAGCAAACTCCAAAGTGAGACAGTGCAGAAGGGCAATAGCACTACAGACTATATTCTGTGCCAGAAAAGATGCAGGGTTTTTTGATTATTTTTTTTTCCCCATGAGTGACTGGCTAAGGAGCTGTAACTGTCATCTCTGTTGCTAGCTGAAGACAGCCCAGATTAAGCACATTAACTCCTTTTGAGTATAAACAAGTGTCTTGTCTTCAGCAGGGCTTTACAGCAGTACAGATACTCTGTGTCACTGTAAAAACGCCCCTTTTTGGCAAGGAATAACTTCACAGTGGCCAGGGAGAAAGGAAACAGGAAGAGAATGGGGTAAAAGCAAAACAGATAGCAGGGGTATGGCAGAAAATTACTGCCTTATTTCTCCACAAGACTCATACCTCCAGGTGATACCAAAGCAAGGAAATAAAATGTTTGAAGTGGCTGACCAGGAACATAAATCATACAGCACAGACCTTCAATATTAAAGCTGCAAGTCAAAAGCAGGGAAATGCTAAATATATATATATATATAGTTTTCTTGTTCAAGAAGCATTGCTGCTGCCACACCACAAGCTGCAAAGTGGAGGTAGGGCTATCCGCTGCAGATGTGGCCATAAATACACCTCATGGGCTTCCTGTCAGACTGTGCTGTTATTTTTGACAAACCAGGTATGCTGAGGCTGATGCTTTTGGCTAGGCCTGGGTTCTCTGCTCTCAGTCACTGGCTTCTGTGCTCTAACACACCCCAAGAGGGACACTTAACACCTGATACAGGGGAAGCATCACTGCCATGAGAAGACTCCCTGTGCCCACCCACCATGGCAGTTTGACCAACCTTACCTGAACCTCAGGCAAGCGGGTGCCTTGCAAGTTCAAAGTGGTGTCCTTTTGAGAGATTTCTAATCTCTGCAGCTCAGAAAAGCAGCAGCTAATAGAGAATGTGCTTGTGCTTTTTAGTGATTGTCAGAGGGAATGGTAATGGAGCCTTTGCACAATTAATTTCCTTTATCCAGTGTCTTTAATTAATCTAGGGGATAAAGCTGATTATGTTTCTCTTCTGCAAAGTATATTCTTTCTGTACCACAAGTTGAGTTTGCTTCTACTATTAAAATGTGGTTTGGTGAGACAAATAAATACAATCCAATTTATCATTTTTTTTTTCCTAACAGTTGGTCTCAGCATCAATCTTACCTAGTCCATTAGCCACTTCTGACTCAAGGAAGCATGTATCTCCAAGAGTTAGCAATTCTTTGTCTAAAGGTAACAGAACAGTAAAGAGTAAAGTTAAAACCATAAATATTTTTATCTCAGTAACCAAAATATGCTGGTTAATTAACAAAACTATTTGCTGGTCTCCTTCTGAAGAGGTCCTCAGGTTTTGGCCTGGTCAGGCCCTGAGACATGAGAATTAATCCTTATTGTCATCTACGTGCTCTTCACAAGCTTAGATTTTCTGAACAAGTTCATTTAGTTAAGATAGCTCAGATTTTTCTCTAAGTAGATTATCTAGCATCCTGTCTTAATCCCTTTAATTTTGTGTGGTAATTACTGCCTTTCTTGTGTGTTTTATTGAAGTTTGGGATGCTGTATACAAAAACAGGCTGAGGTAGAGGTTAAAGCATACGTAGACATAAGTAATAGCTATAGGACAGAAGAGATAAGGAACCTACTCAGCATTTAATGGTGGTGCTATTCCCTTCTAGAGGGTAGTTGTCAAGTACATTCTCTAATTTCTCTCCCCTGGACACAAAGGGCTGCTGTACTTGGCCTACTGCATAATGCACATTATCCACAAATGTGGGCCATATTCCTTCCTGGTATCCCACGAACTACAGGAACTGCCACATTTAGCAGTGAAAGCTTTACTGCCTCATCTAGGTTCTGGCAGAATAAGCTGGAAGACAGCTGTTTGCCAACTGAGAAATGTTTTCTCAGGATGCCCTGCCAGTCCCCCATTCCCTCCCTAGATGACATCAGGTAGAAACACCATGTTTTCAAAAAGACACTTACTGACTAATAAAGCTACTAAGGAAGTACGAGCTGCCTAAATACAAAGTCTGATCTTGCTTCCATTCAACTATAAATAATTCCAGTCATCTCAATTCCTCTGAATTTATTTCATTTCAAATGAGTTCAAGATCACCACCACCTTTAACAGTTTGACTGCCAGCCTCTTGACAGTGGCTTTTTCTCCTTCCAGAAGTATCTACACCTGCATCACAGGCAGAAAAGACTCCCAGTTCTTCTTTAAAAAGAAATGTGACTGGCTCCCTCCTGATTGCAGGAATAAGTTTAGAAACATGATCCCTAAAGGGTCATCATCCAAAAGGTGAAATAAACTCTTGAGGACAGGGGAGGAGACATACTTTTTAAGTTCTTTTCATTATCTCTGAACATCTGGCACAGATGAACCAAATGAACACTTGGCTTTTAAGGAGCTTTTCACACTTTAGAGGTCACGGACTTTCACTCAGTCCTTTGTCAACTTTACCTCAGGTGCACAAATGGACATCCAAGATGTGCAAAGCAAAGGAGTACCATGAACTCCTAAATTTCTGCCACTACTAAAGCCATTCCACATTTGAATCTCTGACCCCAAGGCCTGGCTAGACAGTGCTGTTTGGACAAGCAAAGTCTGCCCAGGTGCTTTTAATTATTAAGAAAGTAGTTTCCCAGAAATAGCTTGCTAGCTGTCTGTTTGCCAGATCTATTTCTTCCGACAGGAAAAGCTAAATGTAAACCTCCAGCACTTCATAACAGGCTACAGAAGTCTCCCTCCAACTGGAACAGGACTCTGGAAAGACTGTGCCATACTCTCTTCTCCTTTGCAAAACTCTGGGCCAACTCATAAACAAAATTACCCCACCTAGCTTACCAGACCTCTGTAGAGAGATTCTAAGAGCTACCTTACACCGCCAGAAGCGGCACAGTGCTGAAGAATCTCCTGAGTCTTGATATAGACATAGGCATCACAGGCTTGTGAAAACAAAGCAAAAAGAGAGCTGCTGTTATACGAATGCTTATAAAGCCCTTGCATACTGCTGAAAGAGACTAGTCCCACCCTGTTGCTTGAATGTAGTTTCAAGGCAAAATTGGGCCCACCTGGAACTGATTGAGAAGGAAGGTTGGTGGATATGTTTGCCTGTTCTCTTTTTTTCTTCAGCATTTATTTATTTTCAAAATGTCCTGTTATGGACCCTGTCAGATTTGCCCAAACTTCAGAAGAACTGGTTTTTATTTACATATTAATATGAGGTACCTTATGTATTGCATGTGTTACAACTTTTGCTGACCTCAAAGGCAACTCTTCAGGAAGTATTTCACCTTTCTCTTCCTTGATCTATACCCGGGAATCTCTTACAGGAGGCAGACAGAACCTGAGGTGCAAATCCAAGAGGAAAAAAAATGTTCCCTAATAACGGTAAGCATGATATAGCAAGGCAAGGAATTGTGTTTCCTAGGTTCTGCCCACCTGTACACACACACCACTCTGGCAGGAAGAAAATGAGACAAAGAACGTTACAGTGAATAAAAAGGTCACTTTTCACAGTAACTGCCAGGCAGCTCATGGTTCCAACTCTCCCTTTGCAGCCTTATTCCCTGCTGGCATGGCATCTGTGCTTAGTCTTCAGCATTGAAAGCTCCCTGTTTGTGGAATCTGTAGCCAGACTACATGACAGGATATATGTTCTTATTAGTGCTTTTGTTTCTAGTTTGGCAATATTTGGAAGACATCCAGAAGACTTGTTAAAGGAGTGTAGGTTGAAATAAATTGATGTTACTCAGATATTACTAGGTTATTCTTAATTCTAATGATGCCTAGGGATTACCAGGAGCAAAGTTCCCTAGTTGGTAGGTACCATGCAAATATGTAGGATAGTATTTGCTTTAAAGTGGTTATGGATAAAATAGGAGGCACAGAGAAGGTTTTTACAGATGGCACAGAAAGCAGTTAAGTAGCTTGCCCAAGGTTGCAGAGAAGGATTGTGTGAAAGCCAGAAACTGAGACTCTGTCTGCTGAGTCATAAAACATGAGTTTATTCATCTGAATTTTTTTCCCTTTGCATAAATGCCAAGGAGCTCTGCTGTGATACAATATACCTAAGTTGCTTAAATGTAGCTGAACTCAGTATATAGAGAGTGGTCTCATTAGCTTAAAGAAATAAAGACCTTTGTCGTACAGAGGGTGGAAAAGACACTACTTATTTGCAAGAAAGGCAGTGGCCTAGTCTTCTGGGTCACTGCTGGGCAGTGTCACCCTTGTGCTTAGTGCCAACAGGGAGATGACTCACTAGTGTTGACACTGTGGTGCTGCTGTTAGTCTCTTGCACATCTGACTTCCTTCTTTTGGGCAATTTTTACAACTGTACCCATCCACCACAGTTCTTCAGCTCATTCAAAGTTTCCATAGGCAAACTCAAAGGTCTGGAGAGAGCTATGTGAAAATATTGCCTGTCTGCTACAGATACAGATAGATGCCAAGGGAGGCTTGCAGCTCAATTGGTGAAGCCCTTGCAATTTACAGCAAAAAAGAGGAGGGAAGAGGACATCATGAGGGAATTGCATTGCAGAGCACTGCAAATTGAATCGGGAACTGGGCTTTTTCTCCTCTGGAGACTGGTTGTGAAAAAATAAAGGATTGTCTTGCTTCCTCTTCACAGGAGGTCAGGCAAGGCAGAGAGCCGGCATCAGCCTCAGCCAGCTGAAATCAGCAAGCATAAGCAAGAAATCCAGTGTCCAAAAGTAACCTTTAAAAAATTAAGACCATTACATGGCACCAAAATAATGCAAAGCAGAGCTTCCCCAGAGCACTGTGGAAACATCAGCACTGTCCCATTACACAATCCTCCATGGCTGCCTACAGAGCAAGCAAACATCTAATTCAGTCACTAAAGAGATCTGATGTTTTCGGCAGGGGATCTGAGAATTGAAGAGGTGGTATGACACAGGATGGTGAAGAAGGAAACAAAGCTAGGGCAGAGGGTCCCACTGTGTAGAACAAAACCTCCAGTTGGCAGGTGACTCCCTGTTTGCCCTGTCTGCTGGCTTCTGATCTGGCAGAGTACTCACGGATATTTAACTTGAAGCATTTGAGCAGTCCCTTGAAGGCAGTATGGATGCATGGCTTGTAGTGTAACACACAAGCCACATGCTCTATTTCAGTGCTATCTTGAAGTACTTCCCAAAAAAGCAAGATTCAGCCTCCCTGGCATGACCTAGGCAATTTTTTGCCAAAAATTTCCCACTGGTCCACATCTGCTCTGATGGAGAAAGAGCAGCAAGGTGGACTCTTCAGCAAAACAGACATTGAACCTGAAAACTGAAGATCTGGGTCCAAAAAGAAGAATTTTTAGAAGACCTAAATGTATCATCAGCTCAGATAGCACTGATTTTACACTTTCTGTGAAGAGAATTGATACCTTAGAATCCCTATATAAGTTTCTAGAAAAGTTATTTGACTTTCAAATTAGCATCTACTCCCAACTCCAATGGGATTTGCATATGCCCAGAGCTTATTAAAAATTAAGATATTCTTCTGTAGGAGGTTAAACCTAAAGACTTATGAACACAACTTTAGACATTCACATTTGGAAAATGTTGATCTTCCTCTAAAATATTATTTTATTAACTGATTTTTCTCATTATATAAATGTTGTATCTAGTGCTTTCTAACTGCACCGATAGGTTGGGTGTGCAAATGAAGACAATGTTAAAAAAAATAGAAAAAAATATTTCAAATTTTCATCTGTTTGGGTGTTTCCTCTGCTTTGCCTTTTCATAAAATGCTCTCCTTTGCCTCAAGAAAAATTTGAATGCTCTTAGTTTCTGAATGTTGTCCAATGAAAATTTCTGAAGGTTATTTTTTTCCATTTGAGAACAGAAACATGTCCGTTCCATGCTCCCCTGCCCACAGCTGCTAAAAGATGTGTAAAAAAACACAATAAGCCCAACCCAAAACATTAGTTATTAAACTTCCCCCTTCCTCTTATTTTGTAATAAGTTAACTGCCTGCTTCTGAACTGTTTTCATCATGAAAACTATTCTCCTCTAAGTTGCTAATACACCCAGAGAACTGATAAGCTAAGAATATTTCCTGATTTTTTTTTTTTAATTTCCACTTAGTATATATTTCTATGCCAAGCAGAATTACATTCTCTACCCACTCTGAAATTCATACCCAAAGATACATTGCCTGTAGAAAGGCAGACCTTAGGAGGCTTTTTTTCTTGTCTATTTTTTCCTATCTAATGCTTTGCTGGTTATGGAAAGTTATTCAAGACTGATCCATCAGGGTGCTCTGAAAGAACTTTTATTAGTAACAAACAAGGCTAATAGGCCAAGGCAGCACATAAACAAGAGGTTTTTTCTTTTAACATCAAGATCCCTAAACAAAGGGACCTATTGATCTTCTAAAACTATAATACAGAGCACTCAGGTTTCTATATTTTGGGTACAGAAACTGCTCTAGCTTCCCGCCAGAAAAATGATGCCAGGCTGCCTTTATACAGCACTCAGAAAAAGGTTAGAGCTCTTAGGAAAACTGGAAATTCCATGGCTATTCTTAATACTCTTATTATCATTATTCTCTTACTATTAATAATATTCCACTAAGAATATTCTGTATTGTCTTCCTCTATCAGTTTTTTACCAAAGTAGTGTTATACAGCCCCTGACTACATAAGCACACTCTGGTAGTGGCAGGAAAGGAGTTTTGAGCAGCTGAGCACAGATACCTACACCAGTTGTCACAGGACCCCAGTGGGACCTCAGTGGGTGGGAGCTCTGGTTTTGCCCAGGAGGCATCTGTGCTGCTCTTCAGATTCACAAGCATTGCTAGTGAGGACCTTGTTTGAGTAAAGTGGTCACCAGCTGACCCCTGCACATAAGCATCAAGCCAGCTAGCCTTGTTAGCCCAGGTACCACATTTTGCCACCTTGGTTCTGCACTACTTGGGATTGAGAAGTTCAGTAGGACAGGCCACACTGGAACCCAACCAGACAAAGAGTGACAGCTCTGCTACCGTGGTAGGTACTTGTGTTATGCTGAAGAGAGACCTAAAGGATCATATCAAATCTTCTGTTAGCCTACCAACCTGTCAATGACAGTGGCCAATAGCAGAAGCCTAGGGAATAAAAGAAGAGAGAAGAGAAGAGCAACATGCTAATCATGTATTGATGCTTTTCAGGTGTCTCTGCAGCAGGTTTTATCCAGCATCCAACAATCTGCAGCTCAGGACTCTGGGATGTAAAGATATATGAATTTGTAGTGCATCTATGTGGTTAGAACCTGACATAGATGCTTTTTGTGGGAAAGAACAAAACTCACCAAGAATCAAAATACAGATGTCACTCTCTTCAAAGGTTAGCTCAGACTTGGAAATACCAGAAATGTTTGATGAAAGCCTCGAAAATATTATGGAAAAATAAATTAAAAAGCAAGAGAGAGGGAGTTTCCTAGCCTGCCCTGGGCTCTTATTCCCTTGTCTGTATCCAACCCATTTGAAGCTCTTGAGTCTTGGGTTAAACTGCTATTGGTGATACAGTAACCTGCAAGCTAGATGAGGTTACGCCAGCCGGTCATCCTGTCTTAGCTAAAACACTTTAAGAGGAGCAAGAAGAAGAAGGACTAGAAAGACTTTTGTAATGAGCAGAAGTATATCAGTGCTTTTATGGCCTGGTGACTGGAAGCCCTACACATGTTTCATTTGATAAGGCAATCACAAGGCTTTCATTCTCATCTGAATAAGAACATTTAATCTTCACAGTATTAAGTCCCATGTGCTAAATTAAATTTCCTGCCAGCTCAGCAAACCGTTTTGATACTTTGAACTGCATTGTACATGCTTTCCTTTCATCACAGGATGCATTTTGTCTCAGTGTCAACAGCCAAGAGGAGAAACACCACTTAGGTCAGAGAGCTCCTTTTGCTTAAGCACAAGTATCAATATACTGCAGGCAGTGAGCTGCGGTGTTCGGAACAGCCGTCGAACAGCAGGCAATTGGGGTGGGATTCAGATGACCAAGCAGAGCTACCTGCAGTGGGGGTGACTACGCCTGAGCTAGTCGCTGCTGGCTCCTTTAACTGTTCCTGGGTAAAAACGTCACTTGGCTGGCACAACACAGCTCATCTGATGCAAGCAGCAGAGCAGACAGAGAACATCCGAAAAGTGCCTCCTTCTCTACATTGATTTTTAAGGTTGTGCAGACAATCAGCTTACATGTGGACAGCCACATTGCAAGTCTCTGTGGTCAGGACAGAAGAATCTGCTTTTTAGTTCCGTTCCAGTTCTAGGCTAATAAAAGATTTTGCTACAGTAGGTTTGGGGAGGTTTCTGTATTCCTCCTGCTGCAAGTCTCTCACCTATGAATATCTTTCAAAACGCCTCACCCCCATAAGCTCAGTTTTATATCTTCATTCAAGAGTCACCTAAAAACCTAAAGCAGAGAAAGCTGGTCACATTTTGTTTCAAGGGAAGAGAAGGAAGAGGGGGAGCAACTGATGGCATTATTGAAATAGTAGAGTTTTTTCACATCCTAAATTCTCCACAAGTTTAAAATGTTGTATCTTGGTAAAGTTTGCCAAATACTTATGCTGATTTTGTAAGCAAAGTTTTAACTGTTTTCCCTATTTACATTTCTTCTAAACGTGATAGGTGTGATAAAGAAATTTAAAAGAAATATAAGCTCAATTAACACTATGGTACAAATCAAAAGGTAGACTGGAGGAACAATGTGCAATGAAAAAAAAAAATGACAGGACACAGAAATTTCCCATTCAGCTCTCTTTTGGTCAACTCTGTTCACAGCTCAGTCCCTTCCCAACATTTCTTGCATCATCTGAAGTTCATAGCACTTCATAGATTTGCTGGCTCAGGCTCAGAAGTATGGGTGGTTTAGCTATGTAAATCAGCTCAAAAATGTACTCACAAATCACCTTTTCTTTGTTATACCAGTGAAGCATCACAGGAAGATGAGGTTGACCTACAAACCTCCATTTCTCAGTATTGCAAACTAGCTTTACTTGATCAGAATAACTGAACATGTCCGAGGAAGAAAAGCTTAATTTGCTATAAAAAGGAATTAACTGTGTATAAACAGAAACTAGGTTTTGGCAGGCTCTCCTCTTTCCTAATCCCTCAGTATTTCCCCAATTACTACACAACCCAATCACTCTACATAAGTTGTTTGTATTAACGTTACAAGAGGCCATCTGTCTACAAATACCCAATCAAATAATAGAAACCTCAAACCAACACAAGAACACTCAAATTCAGCTACTGACTGGTCTAGAAGATATTTTGTGTAGCATAAATATTTTCTTTTTAGGCACTTCAATAAAATTCTTAGAGTTTTCCAAGCATTTATCATTTCAGTGTGGCAGAAAACTGTAACAATTCTTTCTCCACCCATTTCAAGAATTTTTACTTTCAGTCACCAAAGATGATGTAACACGAGGCCTTTCCAGTGTGCATCACCCTGTTATCACAGCCCAAAATACTACTGTGTATGCTACGGATGTTACAAACTTAGAAATTATAACAGCACATTCTAATCCCCCAAACTGTGCCTCCCTTAGAGGCATCTCACCTGAAAGATCAGCATTCCTCTACAAAAGCATGGATGTAGCACACCCGTGGAGCATGGATGGGTCCCCCGAATCAGTTTAGATGGACTGGTTTTGGTAATCCAAACTAAAATACTTGGATTAGTTGTACAGTTTCTGTGGAGAACTATTTTAGATTTGTTTTTAATTAAACATACCAATCTGCATAGAAGACGTGCATTTTGCTTTAAGAGCTTCAGTTTGAAATCGGTATCATTTGTCATATTCAATATTCTTGCTGAAGATGAGGGAGAAGAGGAAGAAAAATAGGAGACTGCACAGAACTAATCTGGCCAGCATTAGCAATTATAGCAACTTGTATCACACTGTGCCATTTTTTTTCTGCTGTCCAAAGTTTCCATGGGGACAGAAGAGATTGAAAAGATTAACTATGAGTTGCAATAACATCTCTGAGCAAGGAACACAACAAAATGTTTGGAAGTGTGGCAAGAGGGTGTTTCCCTTTCTTGCTCAGCAGTCTAAGAAATTATAGTGATGCAGTAGTGTGTAGCTGTTTCTCAGGTACCCCTCAGCTTCCACATTTCACCACTGCTCATCCAGATGTCTGAGAGAGGGAAATACCTGCATATCCTATGAAAGAAATACCATGGTAGTCACAGTGCCTCTAAGGAGATGATGTTGCAGCACTATGTGCAGGAAAGCTACAGCTGTGAAGTCCCCACTTTGCCACATGCAGTGAGAGCTCCCAGCCTGTTAATAGAGCAGTTGCTTGTGTCTGGCCCTGATCCTGGGAGATGAAAATTCAGAAATGTTGCAGGCACGTATGATCAGACTGTTACACTGACCTACACTGATGCTTAAGAACTAAATTTGCCTTAGTAGCCATAATGATTCTAATGTGTAACTGTAGGTTTAAAATTAAATGTCAGAATATATTAAAAGCAGCTGATCACAATGACAACAAATACAAATATCATGGAGAAAAATCAAGAGATTTCTGGAAATAGACTAGATTGGATCTTGAATGATTATCTCAGCCTGAATACATATATAGTTTAAGTAAAACCCTGTCATTCTTAGAAAATCTTGCCTTCGAAATATATCCTGGGATTTCTGTTTCCTAAGAGCATTAAATATAACGGTGGAGTATCTTTTCATAACTACCTTATGCAGTAGAATTATGATATACTGAGAACAATGACCACGGTAACTAAAAAGGACATATGCAGCAGATTTGTATAAAAAAAGTTACACAAATGTTTGCAATATGGTCTGTAGTATTATCATTACCGCTTAGGGAAACAAAATATTTCACCAGGGATAAATACAGCAGCCAAAAATCAGCTATTATGTAATAGCTGAAAAAAAAAAAAAAGGAAAGGAAAGGAATAGAGAGGGGAAAAAAAGCACTCTGCATCTCCTCATGGTCCCTGGGGTATCTATACAGACCAGATGTTAGGAGGGAAGGATGTGCTAGTACAGCCTGCTGCACAACCCAAATGACACAAGGATTAGGCTTCTTGCAATAGTGTAAGCTTTGAGGTGTAAAAAATGCTGAGGAACTCATGCTCATGGAAGGCAATGGGGAGGAAGAAACTCCTGTGCTTAGTTGTAGGTCTCTGCCTCAGAAGATGGATTGTCAATTCCTGGCTGCGTTGTCTGGCAAATCATCTATCTCTTTCTGTGTCTCAGCTACCTGTGTAACAGCTGCGGACAAAGAGTGATTTTGTATCATTCAGAACCATGCTGAGAAAAGGAATCCTTAATTTTATTATCAAATAGTCATCCTAGTAGATGCCAGTCATTATATGTTGTTATACAATAATATAGTTGTTATAAATTACATGTTTTTACATTTGTTATGCAGATGGAACAGTGCATTTGGAAAGCTGTTCTTCAAGTATGAAAACTACGCTAATAAAACTTATTCCCCTTCCTGCATAAGCTATACTATTATGAGACACCTACCACCTACATTAACTGTAACCATGTGCAGTAGTTGTTGTTTCTTTCTTTAACTTTTACTTTTTCTACTACTTCAGTAGAGTGGATGCAGTGTAACTTCAGAGCGCAGAGATGGACTAGCAATAAGAATGCTGTTCAGATGCTAAACCCACACACCATTTTTTCTGGGCCTGAGAAAAGGATGGACAAGTAGCAGGAGAGTTAATGTCAGGAAATAATAATAACACTAATACTTCACTAATTACTCTTTTCCTCTGCACTCGATCAAAAGCAAGATTAGGACTGCAGCTAACCAAAAAATAAACCCCAACAATTTATGTTAAGAATAAGAGGATACATCTGTTTCCTGCCTTAGCCAGATCAGCTTACCCTTGTCATCAGAATAGCTGTGCTGAGACGCAAAGTTCTGAAGATTAAAGCCGAGGGTCACTATTTTTACCCAGAAGAGCTCAAGAATATGCGTAAGACTAGTTCATTATGTCATCTCTGACTGTGACAATGCAGAAGTATTGCCAAATGGGGAAACTCCTAATTGTAAAAAGCTCATCTGAGGGAATGCAATTGAGAGATTAAGCAAATATCTGCCCCCAAAGACTTCTTGACTCCATTTCTAGAAGTCAAAAAGACAGGCTTACCATATTACTAAGCACAGAACTGACATTTGGCTTTAGCAGGACTTTACCAGTACGTCCAGTATGTCTCAGCTCTTACTGTGCAAAGTCTTTTCCATATTTTAGAGCTGGAAGAAAGACATATTGAAAATGGTCTCTTTCATTTAATTTTTCTTTTACATATCTCTGTTTCTGGACTGTTCGCAGGATTTCTTTTTTAAGATGAAATTTGCTACAAAAACTATCAGAGTGGGAATACCTAGTCATACCGTCAACTTACTACCATCTGTTCACTGGTTACTCATGAGTGGTTGGAGTCCCCTTTGTGCTAAGCGCTGCATGTATGCATAACAAATAAGAAAGTGCCTGTCCCACATAGCTCAGAATAGACCAAGCTAAGATTTGCTCAAAGACTGCCAGATGTACGTGGCAGAGTTGGGAAAAGAGCCCAGATTCTCTCATTTCAGATTCAATTCCAAAGCATCATCTTTCTTTCTGAAATGGATTTGATACTGTCCTATGTTAGCTGGGAAAAGAAAAGACCCATGTCACTGACAAACAGGGTTTTAGTAGTCTGTGGCTTCAGCTGTGAATGGAAAGGCTGGTTTTATTTAAGCTGAATGAAGGTGGATGCTCTCCTACAGCCAGCACTGTTCAGAATGATGGCAGCAGAAGTAATCACTTTGCTTCACACAGGCTTCTATCCCTATGAAGCCTCCTGTCATAGAGGAAATAACAGTTTGGTAAAGGTCCAGGTCAGAACTGGTCTTTGATCTTTCGTAGCTTAGCAAGGTAATGTCTCCTAGTTAACTGCAGTCAAATTATATGACCTGTGGCAGACATTTAGAGACACGTTTATCCTGTGAAAACAAAGCCCTTCAAACCCCAGGTGAGAAGGTTCTGCAATTTAATTCCATCATCCAGAACTGATTTATCCCTGGATATAAACAATGCCATGTGTAGCATGGCCTATTGGAACAGCTGTTGTGCCTTCATTTCTCTCATCCTGCTCTTAGGAAGGCCATTTTTACTCTCTATGGTGCAAAAACCCTTTCCAGACCATATCGCTGCAAGAAGTTAAAATACAAACCTCACCCTGGACTTACTCCTGGAGGGTGATATACAGAGGATTTTGTGCCTCCTTAGAGATAAACAAATTCAGGAGTGCTTCCCAGACAATGCCCAAGGTCCTAGAAGTCTTTGCACGTCCAAGCTCAGACCTAGACCCTGCATAGCCCCACATAGTTTCAGACTATTACTGCAGATAACTGCTTTACAAAGCTTTTGCAGTGCCACTTTCTAGCTGATCTGGCAGAAGTTTCTATCGAATCTGTTTCACAACTCCTCACATATTTTTGCTTTGTTTCTTTGCTTTTAGAATATTTGGGGTTCTTCTCCTTCATTAAGGATCTAGATCAGCAGACACAGCTGAATAATATTCCCATGTATTCCTCTTGACCTAAGTAGGATTCTTCACAGCAATAAAGCCTATATATCCAGCAAAAATGTGTGCAGATTCAGACCTGGAATATTCAATTTCCTCACTCCTCTTTCAGTTTGACATCTGATCCCTGTCCTTTTGATTCTTTGTAATCCGAAACACCAGGCTCCTTTAGCAGCTAGTAGAAAAGCCCAACTGAGAAACCAGGTAAGCTCCAGTGATGAATATGACAGTAACCTACCATTAAGGGGGTGTTAGATTTAACAGTAAAGAGAGAACCTACAGAGCCCTTAGAAAGTTTAAAGAATTAAAGGTAGAGGAAGAAGAGCTAAGTGAGAAATAGAGATATATCTCAGACTGCTTTCACTACCCCTATAAATTATTGGCCATCATTTCTCGCTCTTCCCTAGTATAATTCCCAACTGCCTACTTCTTGTCATTCTGGTATCATTTTACCTTCAAACTGCCTGAGCCAGGTTTCCACAAATCTGAGATTTACAAAAGAAAAATACCTTTGGAATCATTTTTAGTTGTCACCTTGCTTTTTTTTTTTTTTTCTTTTAATCGTGCATCTAAGGACCTAGTTGGGCAGGGGAGAGTTTTGAAAAGGGAAGGGAGAAAGGGAGAAAAGATCCCTGCTCATATAAGCAGCCTGTTCCTGCTCTTCACTGGCCCCTTACCCAAAAGGGGTAAGGGTTTTGTTAATATCACAGAATCTGTGTTGTAGAAAATTTTCATGCCATCTCGAACCATTAACCTAAAGAGCTTGGTGTTACTGCACTCCTAACTCAAGCACTGAGTTAAATGGAACAAATCTGAATCCAATTTGTATGTCCAGATTACTGGTATATTGGAGTCTCAGAACTAAAGAGGTGCAGAGAGGATCCAGCAATGTTGAGGAATTGCACAGGTTTGTGCAGCAATTGCATCTGTCGCAGGAGAACACCAAAGGCTATCATGGGCCCAGAGAAACAGGTCTGTGTATGGCCTACAGGTCTGCACTCAGATCTATTTCTCAAAATCCCTCCAAGTAGGAACACAGAGGAGGTCAAAGCTACCACTGCACGTCAGAAGCTGCTCTGTGCTATGTCTGCAATAGCATTGTATCATCGTCAATTCCAGAGCACAAGGAGGTCACCACATAAAGCTCTTTTACCCTAGCTTTGTAATGAGATAGCTTTTGGATCAAGAGGCATTTAATTATAATGTAAATTAAGAACTATGGAAGGTGGTATATAGTTTTTTGACAGCATCATTCACAGCATTACATCTGTACTTTCAATGAAAGCAATGTAATTAAGGAAAGCACAGCCAGTTTGAGTTTGCCTTGCAGGAGACAGAACTACAGTGATTGAAGCATGTAGCAGAGCAATGGAAAATCAGTATTTCTCCACAGTTTATGAAATGAAGCACTCACAGTGTCAGTTTTGAACTATTTTGCAGTATATTTTGAATAACCCAGTATATGTCTGTAATAAAACACTGGAATCCCTAAACCCCCATAACCAAACAAATGCATCCAGGCTGAAGGTTGATTTGGGGGTGGATCTTTTAAAACTCACCACTGCCAAATTTCAGCTGTAAGGGAAGGTGTTATATGTGCAGTTTCTAATGTTACTGCTCAGCCTGCAATGAGATTATGGTATTGTTAAATTAAAGGAGTTCCTGTTCCGTGCTGTTGTTCTTGGCTGGTCCAGTATTGTGGGTTAACTTCATGTGATGTATTTTCTTTAGAACAAATTTCCTTCAATTCATCAGCAGAGGTTCAAGCTGCTCTGCTAAGAGTTTGTGACATTTTTTTGGAAGTGGTTACAAATATGCCAATGAAAAGTTAACAGATTGTCAGGAACACTCCCTTGGGAATGACGTTTCTCGTTTTTCTTTATTCTTTATCTTTTGTTTATCCTTCTTTCCCTTTCAAGACTATATCTTTCCAGCCTGGCAAAACTGTTGTATGGAGCTGGCTACTTACGATACAGTACTACAGAGCTGCAGAAGAACCCAGGCCAGGCAAGAACAATCTAATTATCTGCCATAATGGAGGCCTTGAGCAACAGAGATTCAAGAACAAACCTTCAGTTACTGGTAACTGTAGATTCTGTTCCTGGCTCTCTCACAGGCTTGTTGGATAACCCTGACCACTCTTTGCCTCAGTTTCCTTATCTGTGAAATGGAAAAGATAATAATACTTAACAGACAGAGGCTGTTGTGAGTTTCCATGCATGCAGATAGATGGTTAACACCAGTGCTGAGCCACGCGAGAATGACACTCAGCTTCTGGTTGTGTCTCTAGACGCTGCACTGGTCAGCTGGGGTCTGTTCCTCCCACACAAAGCAGCAGCTGTGTAGAGATGGGAAGCTCTGAACTCAACGCCACGCAGAAACACTATGCCAGATCCCAAGTAACATAGCCCTGTTGAAGTTCAGTTCTCAGGAAGAGATGTATTACTGCAATATAACTGCAGCTAATCCTGGTCCTAGGACCCAAAGTGGTATTCTAACAAAAACATCCTGCACAACATTTGAAAATGCAGGTACCTACAAGGTCCTAACAAATTATTTGATCCCTGAAATTTACAAGGTTGGAACAAACATCTGTGTGTAGGAGCACCTATGACCTGCTTCATTAGGTCTATATCTGAAGAAGAGGAGATAACACGACAGCAAGGCATTGCCACAAGCCACATTTGCTGTGCCTGAGTCCCTACAGAGGATGAACTGAAGGGCACCACTGCCAATTTATTGCCGTCAGTTATTTCATGGCGTAAAGACAAACACCAACAGATTATCAGTGGTACAATTCCTGCAGAACAACCAGTAGGTCACCTGTGGAGTTGTCTCTAAACAAAAATTGGTGTTATCCTATGCTTCACAGAACACAGAAGCAGTCAACGCACATAGCAAAACTGGAATGAGCTCTCTGACAGAGTCATCTGGATCATGACAAGAGCGTGCCATTAAGCATTTAGTCAGAGGGAAGAGGCATGTGATTGTAGGTAATATGGGTAAGTCATCAATCTCGGTAATTACAGATAAAACAGTATACTCAGCCAAGAAGTGGAGAAAGATGGATTAAAGTAACATGGTGTCAGTAAGAACAGGTAGGAACAAATAGAACGTTTCAAGCACAAGAATGTTTGCTATTTGTTTTCCTCCGAAGTGCTTTATATTTGATAGAAACAGACCGTTCTGAGAAATTCTAACTGGTACACTGAATACTAATGTCTATCCAAGCCTCTCCAAATCCATTGAGAGAGTCAGGGGAATAAAGGCAGAAAGGACTATTAAGAAGTTAAAAAAAAAAAAGTGGAAATAGTCAACGAATGACCTTGTCATATAGCCCTGTTCAAACATACACTTTCTTAACAACTGCAGTAAAGTGCAGCTTTGAATTGGATGCGGAAAGAAATATTCCTCCCACCCCCCAAAAAAAAGTTAGATTTAGCTCAGCCGTGAAAGCTGTTCCCTTTAATGTGGCAACAACAGGAATACAAGAGCTTCACATTCCCCTTTTATATGTTTAACCTTTGACAAAAAAGGTTAAACACTTTCCTTACAACTGACTCACGTCAGGAAACGCAAGAACTATACTCTCCAGATGAAGCCTGGCTAGCTGCAAAATGCAATGTCAGCGTCTGAAGTGAAGTAAAACAAGGATTCCTTGTGCAGCTCCTAGTACTGCTACAGGGACAGGAAGTGGGTCAGCAGAAGGGTCTTTTCCAGGCGAGAGAGAGATGAAATGGTAACGGGAACAATAAGGAAGTTTGGGGCAGGGGGAGAATTGGCTCGGATTTCAAACATCTCACTGAAATCTACTTTAAATGCATTGAAGTATTAAAATTCCCCTAGCAACATAGCAGGAAAGTTTACAAAACATTAAATGGAGTATCTATGAAAGCTTCCCATGCTTTCCGTTCTGTGCCTTACAGATACTTTAGGGCCAGATTCTCATCTGGTGTCAATACGCCTAATTCCCTTCACTTGGCTCGGATTTGGCTGACTGTGCTAGGCTATTCATCAGAAGCCTGATGGCCAAGCTCCTGAACCGTAGCACTCCAAACAAAGTCAACTGAATCTGCAAGTACTTAACATCTCTGAAATTCAGGTCTGGGGACCAGATAGTGCCACCAATTCCTACTCAGAGCCCTAACAGGCTAGAGATAGACTCCAGGTTAAACACAGGCTGTGCTAGGTGGAACAGTCACTTGCTGAGCACCGAAGAACAAAGGCTGCAGGAAACCAGGAAGTGCTGAGCACTGACCTCTACCCAGGATAAGGCATAAAGAAATGATCAGAGGTGAGTCCAAGGGTGACTGCTGTCCTCAGAAGTTTTTGGAGGGGGCCACCCATTCAGGACACAGCACAGGAAGTCCCAGGAGCATGGTTCCTCCACCTGGAGCATGTTGGGGAATTGGAAGAGGAGAGAAATCACTATGAATATGGCAGTAGTGTCTGGAAGTAAGGTCTGCCTGCTTCTGTGGACAGACTGTGGCTGGTATAACAGCCGTACAGCAGACTTCATGAAATGGTCTTGGTGGGGTAGATGGTCCTAACCCTCTCCTCCCCGTGAAAACTTCATACTGTGGGAGGGAGAGGAGAATGTGGGATGTGAAGAACCAGGCACTCTTTTCAGGAGTAGATCCTCTCCAAGCACTCAGTCCTCCTAAGCACTGAACTTGCCATCTTCCCCTACTTAATCCCTCTGCTCTAAGCCCACATTGTTCTAATGAGTTCTCTTCCTTCTATGTTTTGATTTACCTCCTTCACTGCAAGGTGACAGCCTGCTACAAAAGCTCAGAGGGCTCTATAGCTTCTTTCTGCCTCATGCTGCCCAATTCCTCACCTTTCCCTGATGCTAGCTACCAACCCACCCCGCTGCCCTGCTCTCTTAATATTGCCTAGGTGACTCCCCCACCCCAATGTGTTTGCTGGTGGCAGCAGGAGGCAAGACACAGGGAAACTCTTCTCTTGCCTGAAGCACACATTTTGGGGTAGAAGGACACAAAAGCTCTGATAAACCACAGCACAGTGTAAAGAGCTTAGGAAACGGTTGTGGCCAAGTTCCCGGTTCCCTTCTGCACAGTAAGGCAGTTGTGAAACTCTATGTAGGGCAGCACAGCATGGGACGGTGTCCGGGTGTTGTCCACAAATATTCTCTTCAAGACAATGTGCAGAGGATGGGAGGAGGAAGCTGTTTCAGGACTCTTTTGACTGAGAGGGAACAAAGCTGCTTGTCACAGCAGCACAGAGTCCTTCAGCCAAGTTGGTGTGGATGCAGGCATCACAAGCATATTACAGCATGGAAACAGTCTTCTGTATATCAAGCCTACAAGAAGGTGATCCCAAACAATGAAAACAAGAGAAAAAAATCAGTTCTGTAGATGTGATCTGTTCAGCATGTCTAGAGAATGGCAATGCTCTATTACCCGCTGTTTCGAAGCTCCATCTCCTGCTTCCTTCATTATATGTGCACGGTAGCCCAGGGTAAGTCCCGGTTGCGGAACCTTGTGGGTCTTCTCCCACCATCAAGAACAATTTCACTTTAAGGGAAGCTGAATCTGGCTTTTAATTAGTGATTCAGTTCCCCTCCAAAACCAAAGCAAAATAAATAAAAAGGAACTCTTCTGCGTTTGAAGAGTATTCAAAATTCAGGAGATTTTTCAGACATTGGGACGATGAGGAAGTGCTGCTTCTGCCAATGCACTGATCTGCAGCACATGTTGTACTGCATGGTGCTAAGAGGCAGCAGCCTCCACCTCAGTGTTCCCCAGGAAAGCCACCACTGCAGTAAACTATGGGTTATACTGCATTTACAAAGGGTGGTGAGGACTGTGTCAACCAGCATATTTCAAAATCATCAGACTCTGGGACTCCAGCATTTTGGTATAAACTGTGTCCCTCCTGTCCCTCTCAGAAGAAATCTTTCAAGCCCAATATTCTATATCAACACCACAGAAGGTTATAGAAATCGTCATAGAAACACTGCATTTTCTGCAGCTTGATATGTGATGCTAGCAGGCACCAGGTGGCGATGTAATTACAAGATCAGCAGCGATATCACAAAATCGTGGTGTAGTAGAAGTGTTAAAAGAATTATTACATAGACATTTTCATATATCATTATTGATCCAAAAAGAAAACTATACCACCCTCTAGCAACTGCCTGATCTGATATACACTAACTTTCCGATCCTATGTAATAAGACAGATATGACATTTAAAAGACTAAAAGGAAGGTTATATCAATATGGGATAACTAACAGCTTTCAGCAGGAGTTTTTGTCAAAGATTCTAGGTGGGTTTTCTCATGTATTTGCATAAGCATGTGCATTTGTGTTTCAAAGAGTAGGAATAACTTGTGAATGGACTGGATGAACTCCTGCCCTTCTCACAGAAATGGCAGACTGTGCATCACTGTACTTTGCAATGATCCTCCATTGGGTGAGAAAGGGAAAAAAGGAATGGGTAGGACAGCCATGTAAGGGCTGACTCGATGAACAAATGTTCACTAAGTGGAACAAACATAAGAAAGTAATAAGGCAGTAGTGAACATCCCAGCTTGCAGACTGAAATAGCTGGCACCAAGTGCTCAGACCTGAAGCACTAACGGGCTCTCCAATTCAGGATCAGGGGCAAACACATCTCAGGCCTGTTTCTCTTCTCATCAGGAGTAACACGTTACAGTCAGCAGGGCTATTCTGACATACATTCCCATATCTGGGTGCCAGATGGGAAATAAGTAACACATTTTTAAGAGAGGGAGTGACTAACCATTAGAACAGACCAGCAGGGGAAGCAGTAGATTCTCAGTCTTCTGAGCCCAAACTGGATGCTTGCTTTGTGCAGGCTGTGTTTCAGTGAGACTCACAATGCTCACTGCAGGGACAGCAGTCTGACCTGTGATTAGAGCATATACTATCCAATCTGACTTGAAATCTTATTCATCTATAATAGTCAAAGCAAATGAGGGGAGAATTGGGCCCTTTATTATTTCTCAAGTGAGTGCATGAACCAAGCTTGTGGTGTAATACATGCAACACAGGATTCAAAGTTTATATTTCATAAATCATCTGCTGGTATAATCACATCATTTGAAATTCACATTAGCTCATCTAAACTGGTTACGATACAAGTGAATTCATTTTCTTTTTGGAATGAATACCTTTATTCTGCATTGTGATTTTGGATGACTGCAATCAAACCTAATTTACAGGCAAAATGTGTGACCCCAACACTTTGGTTTTGCTGTTGCATTTCTGCTGCTTAATTCCACTTAAGATTCCAGCAAACTGGCATGAGATGGACATATATCATTCAGGTAGAATTTGCCTCTCTCTGCAGTAAAGTATGACCTTGAAAGTTTAAAATAAATAGTAATCACATTGAAGATTCATTTGCACACAATCTCTTCCAGATGGCAAAGTCTGTGAGCTAGTTTAAAATGATTTCTCATCAAAAACACATCAATTTTTCTCCAAACAACTAATACAGTTTGTAAAAGTATGTCTGAGTCTTCAGAGAAATACATTTACCTCTAATGAACTGTAGTACAAGAGTATCCAGTGAAGATGGACCTATGCTACTTTAACTGACAACTGGTAAAAGTGATCTGGTGAACTTCATCAGCTGAATTTTTAAACAAGTTCTAGATGAACCAGCTCTGGGCTCATCTAAAATGGGCTAGATTGTGCCTACACTTCTGTTGCTTTTAAGCAAAAATTAATATGCCACCAGCCATAAAGTTTTGCATCTCATCTTGATTAATGCACTGGATATTCAAGAGGATCTTCCTTTACTTCAATTAAAACTGTGTTATAGTTCATGATTGGTGTAAGTAATTTAAATAATACGTTCTTTTTGAATCACATGCTCTGTGCATTACAGAAGCATCTTATAGTCTTGTCATCTGCTTATTAATAAATTGCATAAAAATACTAAACCATAGCTCTTCACTGCGATGAAGGAGATGAAAAATTATTTTTCTTCTGCCTTTTAAATATGTGGATGGCTATGAATAACTTGTGAATTTTCTGTACATGTCTCCAAGCCCATCTCCATCTTCAGTCATCACTGCCTATAAAAAATGAACTAACCCGGTCAGAAGGCAGTGGGCCAGGATAGTCCCAAGACACCTAACAGGACTGCCTGCAAGAGAACACGGCAAACTAGGTGTGTGTGGCTACTACCAACAAGCTCCAGTTTGAATCGCTGGGCCATTTTACCCTCTCTGTAAAGCCACTGAAAGTATATCAGTTCTCTGCTGTCTTCCACATTCAGAATTCAGCATAAAAGACAACTGTGCTGATTGCAGGCAGAAAAGCCTGAATCCCAAGAGGACCCCGGGCTGCTGACAGGACCCAGACTGTCAGTATTGGTGCTCAAGTAAACTTGACTCCTTACAAAACCTCAGCCTTGGGTCCCAAAATATTTTTGCCTTTCCGAATTTGGAGATCAGACTGTAATCTACATAATAGATGTCTTTCAGGGATTAAGTAATGTGTCACGGTCAATATGGTGAATGAATTACTCTTTTAGTTCCTTTTTTACATGGTGCTGCACAAAATTATCTCTTCTGTTCTCATCATTTCTAATCCTGCCTGCACATCTGCAGTCTTTCAGCTGGCAGCCCCTTTTCTTGAACAGAGTGGGTTTTGCTTTGCACCTAACTATAAACCCAAATTAAGCACTCCTTCACCCTGCTCTTCTAGGTTTATCATCTCCTTTTCCTTGAACAAGATTTTGAAACATGGCTTTCAGACACATTTTTGACACACTATTGCACTGCGCCAAAGTCAAATAGGAAGTTCTCTGGTCTCGGCAGATACTTGCTCTCTTTCCGAGAGCAGTGTGCTTTTTATAAAGTACAAACAACGGCCAGTTATTTCAGTAGAGCTGAGCTTAAGCTGTGTTTTCCTGGAAAAATATATTACCAAACAGTAACAAACACAGCTGTCTGGTTTTTGTTTTGGGTCAGGTGGTAGGAGATCTGAAATCAATTCAATCTCCAAGATTCAAATCCTGAATGAACATAGGTAATGAGAAAATGTACTGCTCAGGGAATTATAATGTATGTTCACTTTTCACTGCCTCTCTTCTAGTGATAAATTCTACTTCCTTTTACACCAGTGTAAATTCACAGCAATAGTATTGATCTCTGTGGGGTTACACTGAAATATATGCTCATATATCAAATTAGGGTATGGCCCTCTATCCAAAGGTGAAAGGCATGCTGTGAAAGATGCTGATTACTTATTAACAGTGGGTGCCTACAGTATCACTACCAGCTGAGCTGATTTATATTTCCAGCATTTTGAGGATCATTTACTAAAAAAGTTTTTAAATACATTTTAAGCTGTGAGTTTAGAAAATGGGAATCCTGAAACTTTTTTTTTGTATTTAACCTCGCAACTCTGAGAAACTTGTTCAAAATCCAAGTGAAAAGCACTGTCTGTCCTACTCTGTATCGTCCCCAGATGCACTATCGTAGGCTAGCCAACTGTGTGATCTCATGGACACTGGCCTGAGGATCCCAGCAGCCAGACCCTGCTGCCCACCTTGCCATGACCCGTCCCTCTCCTAACCTCAGTTTCTGATCTCTCCATCCTGCTCCCTGTGGCCTTACTTAAACTTCCAGCTGGGAAAGTACCACTGTTTGGGGCTGTCTCAAAAATGTCTTGAGTAAGGATTGAACGAAGCCTATGTCGAAACCGTTTCCCGGGACTGATGAGTGTACATTTTCTGAACACAGTCTCTTTGGCCAGGGCTTGACTCCAAGAGTCACAGCCAAGGTCTAGCTATGCTGGCAAAGTCCCTTGCAGATACTTCTTATACCATGACTAAAGGAGTTTTTCTGAAAGTGTTGCTACATTGGGGTGCATTCCTCCCCTGCATCCCACACCTCCAGCTAGTAACTATTCTAGCCAAATAATGTAGTGCAAACCTGACCTCAATCTATCTACTTCTTCCCATGGACATAACATAAATAAAGTTGCCGCTTTTCCCATTCGTGAGAGATCAATTGTGTTCAGAGCAATAAGCAGGGTTCTGATTACAGGGGGCAATACCCCTCAATACCACCAACTGGAGCTATGTGTGGTGGGACAGTGGTACAGCCAACACTCATCCACCCTCCCCAGCACAGATGCAGCTGCTCCACAAGGGAATCAAACGTAAAATCTCTAGGGTGTTGTCGTACAAACATCCAAATAGAGAGATACAATACAGAACATCCAAAGAGAGTTATTAATTAAGAAGGTTGCATTTATGCTCCAAAAACTTCACTTCTTCAAGCAAACATCTCCGTGTTCTCCTTTCCCCTCCCACCTTGCCCTGTCTTCACACCCTTGGCTCCTTATTCAGTGTGTGAAGTTAACATCTAAGTATAAGTAAGGGGGCCATTTTTCTTATAGGCCGTTTTATTTTTCTTTTGTAACAGCCCCTGCTATTTTGCAAAAAATGTTCCCAGCTTAAGAGAGAACGGTGCATGCCTGCTGTGGGTGTTATGTGAACGGAAATTATGTGGTTTGGATTTTTACATGAGAATTCCAGGAGAAGGCAAAATGTTGCAAATAACCTCTATAAATCATTTTAAACAAAGCTCAGGAAATGCCCTAAAGATTTAGCTGGCAATACCTAAAAAGAAGTTCACACTGTTCTCTGACTCCTGGTAAGTATGTTTGCTTAAGATGTAATTGAAAAAGTACTGTGTTACTGTTTAGATTTTCCATTTTGTATCTCCTGTCCAGACACAGATCATTGCTGGCAGCCCTTAATTTGTACTACGCAGCATTTCATCATCCAAACAACAGTCCCTCTGGGGCTACAAAGTAAATGGCTAGAGGGAGATAGGTACCAACCAGAGAATGGCTGGGGAAGGCTGGAGTGAAAGGCTGGTGACATCTATAGAGCTGAAGAGTTACTGCAGTTTCCCTTGCCCTACACTTTCCTCAGTCATTCAGGCTGGTGAGAAACGACAACCCTTTATTCAGTGTGGGATTCTACACTTTAAACCCTGGTCTGGTTATTTTCTGTCCTGTGCTGCCTCACACTTTTATTTACATCACTGCAAAATACCAGATTACTGTTTTTTAAGAAATGTTCTCTTCTGGCCAGTAAAGAACCATGACTCTTTACAGTTCTTTTCAGTTCAATTCAGAGCTAAGTATTGGGTGGAAAGGGGATACATTCTCTCCTGTAAAATACCTGTTCCAGTTACACAAGTATGAGGAAACAAAATTAATATCAAGCACCATATTTACCATCCGAAGAAGTAGTTTCAGGACAGCAGCACGAGGATAGTTTGTCTTGTTGCCATCAGCCTTTGACATTCAGAGTCGTTCTAGAACGAGCTCTGGAAAGAAGAACATATTTGGAGCCCAATAATAAAAAATGGGAATTCGTGATCATTCCCCTTACCAATCTTCCACCAAGCTTAGAGGCAGAATAGCGGATGAGCTGTTCTGAGAGCTTATGCAGTTATAAAACTCTCTCTTGCATCATTGGTTTTATAGGAAGAAAACAATTGTCTACAGTCAAATCTACTTACTTGTTTGTCTCTCAGGTAAGTTTTATACCTTTCAATAAAAACTCATCTGTCTTCACAAATGGGTAAATCTTACTTATTTGGTATATAAAACCAATATCAGGACATCCCATACTAATTCTGAGATATTAGAATTCATTTACTGCCTACTTAGTATTTTTTTTTACTTCTGTTTTTCTTGTTTAGCTGCCCTGGGATGGCTCCAGTCCAAGTATTTAGTGAGAAATGGCCTCAGTCTGATGTTCTGATACAAGACAAAGAGAGAAGAAATATTAGCATTCTTGTTTTACCAGTAGGAATGGAGGTACACGTTCATTTGCTCCTATACTCCAAAAGTCTGTGTCAGAGCTGGAATTTTAATTTAGATCTCTCAAGTCTCTGCAGTACCATTTCCAATGTCTCAAAGAAAATAGAAGTGAATTTCTGACACATTTCTGAAGGCAGTGGGCCTTAGGCAGCCCTCCTTCAGCTTCCATACATGACTGAAATGCCCCAGAGAGTTGTTCTGAGTGACAGCAGGCACTTCCTTCCCCTGCTGGCAAGAGGCACACAGGATAAGTGTGTTTATTATTTTCTCGACCTGCATTTTGGAAGGTTACTTATACAGGCTTAGAAGTTCACAAGTGACTCTTCTGTGCCAGTCCTCAGAGTCATGGTCCCTGCTGCAGAATATTTGCAACGCTCTTTTGATCCACAGTTTTGAAGAGAGATCTATCAGAGAAGAGGGGGAACTGCCACAGCTGTCTTTTCTGTAAGTATTTATTTATGCTTATAAAATCAGATGGGAAAGGCGCCCATCCTGTGCCCTAGGCACTCCTGATGATTATTTAAAAGCACAGCATAATAGAATGACAAAACCAGCAGACGCACACAGAAGCAATCTTTGCTTAGAGCCTACCTCAGAGAGTAATATGAAAGAGTATCCAGACATCCAGGGGGAAAAAAACAACCACCCCTCATGTTAAAAAAAAACAGCCATGTTCCTAAAAGCCCTACAATTGGCGAACTCCTAATGTGGAACTCAATGACAGACTGAGGAACTCTGCAAGAAATGGGGTAAAAATAGCCAGGTATGCCCATAATAGCCAGTATGACCATCACAGAGCAGGTCCCTGGAATATTCAGAATGTGGTTTGTATGGGCGGGGGGGCTCAAGCGATTGGACATGAAGCTCAAAAAGCTCAAGCAATTTGGACATGACTGGTCACAAGTGTCAGTATCTCCATATATAAATCTCTCTCTGGCTCCTGTCTCTTGCTCATGGCTCCTAAAAGCAATAGGGATAAGATATAGTGAATTCATAGTCTCTGTTCTTACCCAGTACAACAGCATTCAAACACAGGATGCAACCATTTACTTTAATGTCACTCTGAATAAAATAAAATAATTAAAAAAAAACACCTGGCAAATGTCCTTCCCCCTTCTCTCTCCCTGTACACTTCTGAGGCTTTTCTAATCATTCAGTGCCATTCACCAGAGGCTGTTGTTTTCTCCCAGGTGGTTACAGCTGCCTTCAGAGAGTATTCCTGAAGTATCTTAAGTGGCTTTCAGAGGAAGCTGTGACATTTAGATCCAGGCAGAACTACGAGGTTTAGAACACCCCACTGGCTGAGTGGCTGACAGATGAGCATGCACATTGCTCAGATTGTCTCAGGACACAGAATTAGAGCCCTCCTCAGACAGGAGGCAGGAATTAAGAACTCATTTTCAAACACATCCCAGTGAAATACCAGCCACTCTAGCTGTAATTCGTTTGCTTCCTGCAGCTGAGTAGGCACCCAAAGACTAGACCCCGTACTGCAAAAAAAAATACAATGCTATTTTCTTCATGAAATATGTCCTGGTCGATATTCTCCTTAGATATTCATTTTCTAGGAGGTCCAGATTAGATGCTGCAGGTTCTGTGTATTCTACACAAGCTTCTTGAAACGCTTCTGCACTTGGTGTGATGGAAAATGTTGTGACAGCACAAATGTTCACTGACTTTACTCTTATTACAGCCTATACAAACATCTTTGAATTGATTACTCTCTGCCCTGTAGAAGATGGGGAGAGTTTGCTAACGCCATCAATTTGAGTTTTGAAAGGCCTTCTCCTGATGAAAATACAGGCTGGCTTCAGGCATCTTGAAATGCTTAAGCTGTGGGTCTGTACACAGAAATGCAGGCTTCTGGGATTTTATATTAAGCGATCTCTCTCTCCCGAGGCACAGCCATTTCACCCCATCCAAGTCACCAGACTCATATTAGCACTCTCCTTTCATATTGTGTTCTCATATTTGTCTTGTCATGTGTTCTATTGGATTCCACCCTGACGTTGCTAGTGTTTACATGAACGTGGTGGATGAAGGGATTACTTCAGTCTTCCGATGCCACAAGCCCTGACCTTTGCTCCTTCTCACCAACAAACTTCAGGTTGCTGAGCCAAGACTGCAATGTTTCCAGGTCCCATCAATATTAGTTTGCATGTGTGTCCTCTGTTTCAGTGGTTCATATGAACTGCAGTACATCTGCCTTGTGCTTCTTTTCTCCTCTCTTCCAGCTACCTGAGGTCTTCTGGTGACACTGAATGGACAGGAAGTAGTGCACCTAATGCAGTACACCCTGGGGCTTGCCTGACTTTAGGCAATTCTGAGACACCCAGTGGGCTGGCATGACAATCCCAAATCATTCAGCTGGCATGGAGACAAGTCAAACATAATTCCAATCAAATTACTTCTTTTTTTGTTGTTGTTCAGGAAACAAAAACACAACCAATACACTTTTGTACTACAGAAACATCTGAGGTCTTCATTTCCTAAACACCATATACTGAAACTTTTCAACCCACAGAAAGGAAAACATCAATATTATCATGTTTGGCCAACTCCCGACAAACATAAATTTTCAAATACCAGAAAAATATGTGGGACAGAATGCTTACATATTTTTGCTCTTTTACTGCAGAGTAGGAAAGAAGCGTAAGCATAAATACATCAACCTCCAGATTATTTCTGCTTTCAGATGGAAAGACAGAGCATTAAGAGCCTTACATCTGACTGATCCAAGGACATACAACAGTAGATCACACCTAGAGCCAGGAATTCTCACTCTGTCCATTGCTGTAGTGATTAGATGATGATGCCAGTCATGATAGAAACCATATAACAGAAGGTGGGTGTTGAAACACCTGTAACTGGCACCAACTAAGCTAATCATATATAGTCTGTGTAATCAGAACATTTTAAAAAAATACTTTCTCCAACCCACACAGGAAAACTGTATCGTTCCTTACTCCTACGATGCATTGTACTATATTTCTTCTTGTTAATACCGTATCAACAGTTTGTGTAACACTCTTACTAACACATTCTTAAGTTAGAAATAGGAAGTGAGTAATAATGCAATCAAGAGTATCTCTTGTGTTATTTTTGTGTGTGCATGCAATATATTAGTGATATGTGTCACTACTCTGAATCAACAAGAGAGATATTAGATTGCTTGATTCCTGAGTCTTGTTAAATTGAAACGGAAGGTCACCCTTTTGTTGCTCTCCTGCTCTCAGGGATATTGTATCAATAAATATAAACAGGACTCCCATGTTGTAAAAGAGTTGACATAGAATTGACATTTAAATAGATGGATTAAAATACTGTAAATTTAACAAGCAAAATGGACCTCAGATAGAATTTACTTTGAAATATGGATCTATTCATGCCTCAGTACTGCTCTAGGCAAATCTCTCACCATCAAATTACAAAGAAAACTGGGAAGGGAGCTTTCAGTTGGTGCTTTAGCAAATAAACAAAAAATTAACTCTCTTGTTTCCCAGTTGTCAAAATGTTCCATTAGCTATTTGAATCCAAACAGCTTTAACCAGTAACATAAAGAACACGGGAAGACTAAATAAAGCCCCAGGCCTTTTAAGACTTAGTCCTCTCTGGATACAAGCAGTCAGAACTCACATTAGCTTCAAACAGAATTTCCCTGGCTTATGCCACAGATGAATTTGACTTTAGAGAACTTTTTTTTTCATACATTAAGTAAAATATATGCGTGTATGAGTTCAAAATTACATCCCTGAAGTTAGGACCTGGGGGCAAGAGGTTAAGGAGGAGTAAGGCAGGCTTTGTCCATGGTGATATCACCTTAAGCAACTATAAAAGTTCAAAGGAAAGCAAGCTCTAAAGAATTCAAAAAAGAAGCTCCAAAACTTCATAGTTTTGACCCATTGTTTAGTTTTAGAAGGGATTTTCTTACTTTTTCAGCTAGAATTGCAGATATCTTTGAATCTTCAATGACAATAATACTGCAGTCTCATCACACAATGCAGTATCTTGACCCTCCAGACCAGGAATGAGACAGTCTCTAGGCTGTGAAGGCTTTTCCTCCCTTTGTTTACCATCCACTCCACAGCAAACTGACGTTTCTGGAAGCTGAAATCTCCTCATCCATAACTTCATGAAAATGACATCAATGGAGCTTCTGCTTTTTGAGAGGTTGTGCTTCACCACAACCCTCCATACGTCCTTCATTAGTGACCGCCTGGCACCCACAGGTAGCCACTGCCCTAATAGGTGTGGAAGCTTTGGAATGTCACTGAAAAGATGGAAACATGGCCCAAGGAAAAGAGCCATTTCCACTCCCTTCATCACTTCGTTGCCATTTTGCTTCTCAGCTCTAGTTTTCTCGCATGGTCCAGAGCATGACCTAAGCTGTGAAGAATTGTGGGGAGACATGTGCAAGAGAATATCTAATGATTCAGTCAGAACAGAGCAGAATCAACCTGGATTGTGCAGAAAATAGCACAATACAAGGATACTACATTACTCAAAATGTAGTGTCACCTTGTCCTTTAACCACTGTTCTGAACCTCAAACACACTCAGGATACTAAATTCCCAGCATTTACTGCTGACTACCTCATAAAACTTCTCTTGCTTCTGTTGTTATGCCTTACCTAGATGAGAGGAGTAACACCCATGGGTAAATGCTGCTGGTTTTTACAGCTGCAGAACCCTACTAAAGCTACCAGGATTGAAAGCATTCAATTAAAAGAAGAGCTAGCCCAGCTTATTGATATGAGTCACATCTGATGTTATCTTGTTCTGTCCTATTTCAGTTTTGGTCTCATATTTCACTGCAGCCAAGCAGTCTGAAACCATGAAAATGTCAGGAAAAAAAAAAAGTTAAACATTTAAGGTCGTGAACTGTGGTTCTTTTTCTTCTCCTTCTGTGTTTTGGTCCCTGAAAACTCATAAGAGGAGGAACATTTTATTCTTATAATGTAGCTATGCATTAGCCATGACAGCATCACATGCTGCCAGACCTGCGGTAAAATGTTACGGTTTCTTGACTCTGCCTTTGAACTCTGTCATTCTGCAAGTATTGACTGATGGAAACACCTCTCTCCTTGTCAGTTCCTATAAGGCAACAATCTCTGCACAGATTCTTCCCGTATCAGCAGCCAGCCAACACAACACTTTTCTGAGGTAAAGCTTCATCAGTATTCCACTGGTAGAAGAGTGAAGTGCTGAGAGATTAATATTCAAAGTCATTTCCCCTCTCCATGCTCCAGATGCAAACTTTGGCAATCTCCCATCTCCAGACTGAGTTGTTACCTGAGCAGGTCCTAGTTTTCCCCTATCTTCTTTACCTGACAGCCTAATTTAAGTGGGGGAAAAACAGGTGGTCAAGCTGAAAGAATAAGGGAGGGGCTTCCAGTCAGGTATCCTGTTTGGGCCCCCCTCTGGCAAAGCCTAAGAGCACAGTGAGTCATCGAGCACCCTTTGCTATTTGCATAAGTCTCCACAGGGGTTCCGTGGCACTACAGGGAAGCCAAGCTACGTCTCCAGAGACAGTCTGCTGGACCTGCAGCTTGTCCCTCTGACAACTCCAGTCAGATGGAGACTTTTCTCAGCAAGCAATAGCGATGAGATACAGTGCTGAAATAAATCTCTCCCTTTTCTCCTGCAGAACCAAGCTGTCAGGCAGACATTAACAAGTTGGGTGAAACCAAAACGGTTTTCAACAGCATGCTTTCGGTTAACCAGGCTCCATTTCCCTCACAGAGCAGCACTTTGCAATAGGCCCTTAATGACCACTGCTCACAGTTCTCAAGCTCGTTTACTGCTTTGTTCTGATGTCATTATTTTATACAGGAAATAGATGGAAAGATGGAATGTAGCTATTACCACTCAGGAAAAAAAAAAAAAAAAAAGCAGTAACTGTTAGCTCTGAATTCTGTCTCTGTATCTGGCTTATAAAGGATGCTTAAAGAAATTACATGAAAGCAAGAAAAGGAAAAAAAAAAAAAAAGGCAATTATCCTACCCTCTTCAACACCATGATCTTAGCCACTTTTAGAAAACTCTTTGCCCAGACCCACCTAATCCTGAGCCAATATCATGAAACTTGAAGACCTGTAACTGTCAGGGCTGCGTGGCTTGGAGGAACTGCACCTGCTTGAATTCCTACCTCCTTCTTTTGAAGGTCTGTGGCAGTTCATTCCCTGCTTCATTCTGAGAAGACATAGTAACAGGTTAGGGAGATAGGTACTCTTTGGTGATATGACTATTGGCATATCACTAAGATTTAAAAAAATAAAAATAAAAAAATATATGTGAAAAAAGGAAGAGATTAGGCTCAACCTTCCATTTAGGCTTGGATGACTTTGCAGTTGCTGAATTCTATGCTTGAGTGCCATATAGATCCTACTTCAGCGACTCCTACCATGAGTAACAGACACATCAGCTAGCGTGCGTTAACCAAGCACTAAATAATGGAAAATGCTTACTACTAATCTCAAATGATTATTAAGAAAATTAAATTCTTTTTCTTGCAGCACATAGAATTTAACAGTGATCATATTTTGCATGTAGAGAGGTACCAAATTACGTGAGAGACAGGACTGTCTGTCGCGTACGAAAGCAGTAAGGTTTTTCAAAGACATTTATTCCCAACGGGTTGGTTTTAGTAAAGGCTCAATCCAAATGTTCTTGAATTTGTATACTTATATTACTTTTTTTTTTTCCACTCAAAAGTAAATCAGACTATATTATGGTTATTTATGCAGAAAGTGTTTGTGTAATGACAAAAACTGGCTAAGAAGTAAAGCTACATGTATGCATTAAGAAGACTAACGACATTAATAATGAGTTCCTGCACGTGTTCTCTAAATAACATAGAAAAATTATTAGTTACATCTGCAAAATGAGCATCTGTGCGAGATAAGCTGCACCAGAAAACTTTCACCTGACAAAGCTAAACGTTATTCAATTTTTCATTACTGTCATTCTTTATTATTAATATTTTTTTTTTCAAATGAGGAACACTTAATTCATAAGCTCCCGTAAGTCAGAATTCAGAGTAACTTTTGAGCACTGCCTGATCAACTAGGCTTTGTTACAACAGGCAGAAAGAAAGGGCGCTGCTGCTGCTGGCAGTTCAGTAATGCTAAGTGACAATGAGACTGGGAACGAATACCAACTAGAAAAATTCAAAGAAAAAGCTTGAAAACAGCTTCAGGTGCCAGACAAAGCAGTCTTGCAGAGCATATGCCAACTTCCTCTGACTACATACAATATGCAGGTTCTTGGTTTCTTAATCAAGCTATTTTCAGCAAAAGGATGTATAGCTTGTCTTTATAACATCCTGACATGACATACAGGTTAAAATTCTTAGCTGATTATGTTCCGTAAAATGTAATTAAACCAGAGCCCAATCTCATCCTTTTCCAGTATACTTGAAGACATCAAGATACTACTAAAACCCATAAACTTGTTTTCTATGGTGATGGTCTCTTAGAAATATGACACAGAACTTAACTCTGCCCAAGGTATCGATCATGAGGCTCTAATCACTTTGTCTCCCCTGGTTCAGTATTTTGACTTACTCTGTGGTGACCTCTTGGAGCCATCACTATTCACATACATCACATACATATTAACACACCTCTCTCTGTACAGCCACAATTGTTAGTATGTACTAACAATGAATGAACTTCAGCAGTAAAGAATATTCATTTATCTCAGACACATGGAAAACTTAGGAACTGTCACTGAAATGGTTCTTTTCTGAATGAGTTATCTGCATTTTCAAACGTTTCTGGACGTGGTAGGACTATTCAGAGGCAGAAGATACTTTCCAGAAAACATTTTTCTGTGGGACTCTTGGACCAAACGTATAGCTGGCCTCTTGCCAAGGGAGCATCTATTTCTGTTCCCAAGGATGATTTCTGACATTAATTTTCTTGACCCTGGAGCAGGGGAACTATTAATCAGAGAGATAAGCAGGTAAATATCTTGAGCCATACCCAGATACATGGACTTCAGCTATCTAAAAAGTCTATCTATTCTGCCTAGCAGCAAGGCTTGCTGTGAAATGCTTGTTTACTAATATTTGCAAGACTACAACAGATGTACAAAATTAGCTAGGCTACAGTGAACGTTAAGAAAGGGCAGCTGATTGCTTAATCTAGAGAGAGAAAATTTGTTAGAAACACCTCTAGCTGTTTGCTGGCATGGAAAATTTTTATAGTCAAGAGGCAAGATTCTCTACAGTGACAGCCTTTCTTTTCAGATTTGTGCTTTTGCCTGTCCCCTACCCCATTCCTCCTGAAATTAGAAGAGCTGAAGCTAGACTATGGATTTGTATGTACAGGGAGATCTGGCTGATGATTGCTGTTGTTTTTGCCAAAACTTTTCTGATTTGCCTATTTGCTTTTTCTATGTAAAACACGCAACAGTAAGAATGCAAAAAACATGCAGAGCCAATGTTTTGAATGCTGGATGTATACAGAAGCAATATTGCAGAGGTCAAGTGAATCTAGGGATAACTGGGGTACTTTCGTCCCTTAGGAAGCTTAATGTGTATTAAAAGGCAACATTTTAGACTCAACTGTACCAGTCTCATTGATTTCTTTGGGGTAAACTTTACACAGTAGACATGAAACTTTGCTCTCTGCTTGTTGGCTAATGCCACAAACTTTCATGGGCTGCAAGTATGTATACAACACATTGTAGATGCCAATGGATTGCGCTGTTATTTGGAAAAAAAAAGAAGAAAGAAAGAAAGAAAGGAAGAAAGGAAGAAAGAAAGGAAGAAAGAAAGGAAGAAAGAAAGGAAGAAAGAAAGGAAGAAAGAAAGGAAGAAAGGAAGAAAGGAAGAAAGGAAGAAAGGAAGAAAGGAAGAAAGGAAGAAAGGAAGAAAGAAAGAAAGAAAGAAAGAAAGAAAGAAAGAAAGAAAGAAAGAAAGAAAGAAAGAAAGAAAGAAAGAAAGAGATGGCTTTTAGCACCTAAAATCTAGCTTGTGTAATTTCACGCTTTTGTAAGAATCTCACCCACTTTGTTACAATTGGACCCTGTTGAGTTTGTATACTGCAAACACAGAAAACTACAATCAGGAATTTACTATCCAATTCTGAAAAACTGATACATCGCTAAGGTATAACAAATAGGGAAAAATGAAGGAAGAGCAATGCAGGTGATAAGATCAAATAAATACAAAAGCTAACAAAACTATGTTTGATTTTAGAATTTCTCCATTAAATCTTAATACCTAACACTTCATTCATCTTTTTCCTACCTTGTCAAAACCAATCCTGCACCAGCTGAGCAATCCTGAACTCACAAGAGGTCCAGAAATGAATTTGAAATGTCAAATGTGCTGAGTTTGGGGGTTCAGCCTGCAGCTATCTCCCAGGACCTGATAATGACTACGTGCAAAATGCCTACCAACTTCTTTAAGCTGCCTTGAGTTGAGCAGTTACTAACACTGAACAACCCATGAACACCAGCTGCTTTTGAAAATAAACACAAAATCTATTTTATTTTTGTTCCTTCTCATACTCTACATAAAATGTCTAAAGCTCTTCCACTTCTCATTATCAGACCACTTTCAAAATTGCATGTTTGCACAGTATCACAGCACATGTTCTCTCCTCCAGGAAAGGTATATTTCATGCTGTAGCTATAGAGGTCTCTGCAGACATGATCCCCTGAAAGCACACTGCCATCAGCGCACTTTTTGTCCTCAAACAAGAAACAGCACACTGTCATTCTTATTTCCTCTGAGCCATATGCTTTGGTGGCTTGAAAGTATCCAAACCAAGACTTCTCTTGTTTTTCCTGAATATCTGAAGTGGATAATCCCACAGCCCCAGTCTTAAACTTTTGGATTTTTTAAATTCTGACTTTTGCATAAATTGAGGTTTTTACCTCAAGCAAAAATTAAGCTTCCAAAGTTTTGAATATGACAATGTCAGCCTTCTGCAGTGTGTGTTTATCAGAATAACTGCTGGTGACACAAGCTGAGAGAGGGGAAACCCCAGGACATGCACCGTATGTTGACAGGGCCAGCAGCAGAAACAACAACTACTAATTAAAACAGTTCTTCATGGTTTCAAAATGGCTTTTCTAATAACAACTGCTGGTTGATTCTTCCTTAGGAGTACTTAATTCTGAATAAATACATCTCTTTCTCAACTTTGGGAAAAGTTTTTTATTCCTTCTGCCTTTTTTCACATTTGAAATATAAGGAATATTATAGTAACCATGGAATCCTGATGACATAATGGTTACCATGAGAACAAAGCTGAAATAGTGTCATCAGAGCCCCTTCTCTCTGCTGTGTGCTGAGTTTTATATTTAACAGGGATGGCCAAACTGCTGCCACCCAGCCTGACCAATGCTATCCTGCTTAACTTGGGTTTCAATGGCTGTGAAAGCAAAGCTGCCCTGTGCTGCTTCTTTCCATCTCAACACGATTAGTTTTGCTTCAGGGCAGCAGTTCCACCAGTGTATAAGTCTGCATAGCAGGCAGGTAAGAGGATGAGTGTGCTGTAGCAGCTCCCCTGAGACACTCATTTGTCATGTCCCTAGGACATACTCCAATATAGCCTTTGGCCATGTATAAAATGGTTACGCTTGGTCCTTGCCAAACTAACCAGACTTAAAATCGGGTTTCCTTGACTGCACTAGATCTCTTTGCTAACTACACTGTCATTCAATGCATCATTTTCTGTGTCTAGCCCTGCCATGACCTCTGCCCAGAGAGTGCTCTGCACCCACAACGATCTCCCTTGGCTTCAGCAAGCACTAGCTAAACGCAGCAACATATCACGTGCAGCCTGTTACAGGACAAGAGTGCTGAAGCAGACACCAAGACTCAAGACAACACTGTGATTCAAGTTGCACACAGTTAGTTTTTTGAGTGCTCCTGAGTGCTGGCAATTCAGAAATTAGTTCAAATTAGCTCAGATTCTGCAGTACCGTCAGTGTGACTGCTGTGAACACCAAGTGCTACCCTCTCCTGGGGCCAGCACACCCCACTGCTACAGGGCAAACAGGCACTGTCAAAAAGCTACACCCAGAGGTAGCTCCAGCTCCAGAGAAGCAAAAGCTATTCCCAGTTAGTTTCCCTAGAGAAGCTCTTCTTTCTTTTATTGCAAGAACCGCTGGACATGACTCACTGCATATTGTTTGTTCATTTTGCTATATATATTTCCCAAATGCTATTTTTAGTTGCATTTCTCCCTTATGCTCCTACCATGTTTACTGCACTAAAACAACCCTCTAATTTTAATTTCATATTTAACCAAAATAAATGTGGCATAGCTCTGTTCCTTCAGTAAAGCTATGCTGATTTATATTATGCATACAGACATACGAAAAGTGGTCAGAGGGGAAGACATGGAGGATACTACAAAACAAAGGGGCAAATTTACCAGAGGCAGCATTTCGTATAAAGCTCCCTGCATTCTGCATGTTTAACAGAATATTTTCACACCAACACAGCCAGGTTCCTGCAGATGGTTCACATATATTTGCTTCTTCCTCTAGCCAGGATCCACAGCACACACTCTTCCCAAAGCTTCTGGCCACAAAGTTTCTACTGTAGCCTCTTTTTAGTACCTACTACCTGATATTTTTACCCCACTGTTTCAAATAGCTCTTCCTGTTTCCTTGCCTTAACCTTATATTTTCTTCTTCGAAAACCAGGATAAAAATGGAGACATTGTCAAAGACTAACTGCAAAGGCTCTCTACAACTATAGAATAATTCAGGTCGGAAAGGATTTCTGGAGGTCATCAGGTCCAATTCCTATTAAAAGCAGGGCCAACTTAAAAGTTAGATGAGGTTGCTCAGGGAGTTGTCCAGCTGAGTTCTAAGTATCTTCAAGGATGGAGATACCACAGCCTGTCTGGGCAGCCTGTACTGGTTTTCAATCTTGCTTACTGTGAAAGTAGTCACTGTTTCCTTACATCTAGTCAGAATTTATCTGGTCAGAATGTAGCTCTTGCTACAACTTAAGAGCACTGCCTTCTGGTTTTTGCTGTGAGAGCCTGATCCTTGGGACACCTCCACTAGATTCTCTCCAGTTTATTAATCTCTGTCTTGCATTGGGAAACTCAGAACTCTGGACATAGCTTCACAAGTGCCTCATGGAGGGGAGAAATCACTTTCCTCAGCTGCTGCCTATGGTTTTGCTAGTATAACCTAGTATGCGGTTGTCCTTCATTGCTGCAAGGGCACGCTGCTGATTCAGGTTCAACTTGCCATGCACTGGGACTCCCACATCCTTTCCTGCAAAGCTGCTCTCTGGCCAGATGGTCCCCAGCTTGTACTGTCACGTGGGATTACTCCCTCAGTACAAAAAGCACATTACAAAACTCAAAATTTTGCATAAAAGCACAAACCTTTGCATTTGTCTCTGCAGAACATCAAGAAGTTTCTGTCAGCCCACTCCACAGCTTCCTGATGTCCCTCTGAAAGGCAGTCCCATGCTGTAGCCTACAGACTGCTCCCCCCAGTTTGGTTTCATCTGGGAAATTCAGGAATAGCCTATCCCCTCATGCAGGTCATCGATAATGATGTTAAACAGCAATGTCCCCGGAGGAACACCATTCATAACCAGCCATCACATAAATTTTGAATTGTTGGTCACTACCCTTCAAGCCCTGGGGCTCAGCCCATTTTTTGCCATTTTTGCAGCTCGTGTCTCATTCCATATCTCCGCAACTGTCTGCAAGGATGCTGTGGGAGAATAAGTCAAAAGCCAAAGCCTTGCTAATGTCAAGGTAAACAACATTTACTGCTTTCCTCTTGGTCCCTGAACTAAACTTTTCATCATATAAGACAATCAGACTTGTCAGGTATTGTTTGCCTTTGGTAAACCCACTCTGTATGCTCGCAGTCACCATCTTCTCCTTCACATGCCTAGAAGTTACTTCCAGGTGAATTTCCCTCACAACCTTCCCAAGGACTGCCCAGCCTGCAGTTCCACGAATCTTACTGCTTGCCCTCTTGCCCCCCCAATCCTTTTTTTTTTTTAACACGGGCATCACATTTGCCTTTCAAAGACAGCAGAAAACAGCTTTGCACTGACATAAGCCACGCCCTTAGCATTCTTGTCTGGTCCCATGGACATTCATCTACAGATACTTTTTATATGAAAGGTAAACTTGTAAAAAATACAACAGACACGGTGGGGCATACCTTAACATCAAAATAAACATACTATGAATGCAATACTTCAGGATTTGGAATAACATTTTGTAGAGAAAAAAGAAAAAAAAAAAGAAAAAGCCTCTATGACTGAAGGACCTGTTCTTGGAATAGGATACTTGGATAGGGTCAGTCCATCTCCTCCACTTCTCCCTTGCCTCACCTTGGGACAGGGCCAAGATGGGGAGATAAACCCTGACTTTGAGGGTTTATCAAATGTAAGTTGGCTCCAATACAATTTGGAAAGGCCTTCTGTATGATTTCACATACCTGATGCAGAACTACAGAGCTGGGCTGGGAACGTTGCTTCCATCAGTGTACAATGAACTTCAGCATCTCTCTTTGCCATCTCTGGTTAGCCTTCTGGCTCTTTTATTCCGTTGTCTCTGTGTGAGGTCTGTCCTGTTTAAAAGAAGACATATGTTGAAGAACCCAAAGAGAGGGAAAAGAAGTGTAGAAGCCTGCCAAGTTCCATTGGACTCTTCCCATTGGGAGAAGGACTAATCTTTCCTTACACTTAGAAAATAAAAGAAAAAAGGATGCAGCCCAAACATATCAACATGGCCAGATAAATGCATCAGGCTTTGCTGTTTTGAAAGAAATGAGCCATTTGGGAGAAGGAACCAAAGCAGTTGCATTATTTATGAGGTGTTTCCCCCAAGACAGTGCAAGTCCACTGGGGACTGTGTGGTTTTATGCACTATGTTGCCAGTGGGACCTACTTCCCTTTTTAAAATGAGCAACTGAGAGTGGCAACAAGAAATGTGGCAGAGCTGCAGATGAAAAGCTGCAGGGCATCACCTTGGCGTTTGGAGAGGGCTTTTGTGGCACAAAGCTGATTGTCCTCTCTCAACCACAGATAGTGAAAAAAGAACAAGCAGAAACATTACTTGCCACAGTGGCTTTGATTCCACAAGGCTTGCTCTTAACTCTAAGAACTAAAATGGTGTTCATGGTTGCTAGTGCAGGACAGCTGTTTTGCTGCAGGTGACACACAGGGAAAGGAAGCAACCTTACCAGGGCAAACCCCAGGTAACACTTTGACCTCAGCACATCTATCTTATCACAAAACTAAAACCTGCACTGAGTTTACCTCCAGAAGATTGATTTGCATTTATCAACCTGAAATTAAAAAAAAAAACAAATCTCTGTAGCAGAGTCCCTGAGAACAGGCTCAACCCATATCCCTCACCCGCTAACAGGAGTCACTGAATGAAGCATGTTGTGAGGGCCTGACACTCTCTTTGCTGCAAGCAGTTGGAAGGTCAAAAGGGAAATAAAAACCAAAGTCACTTAGAACCAGCTGGGGTAGATTTTTGAATGACTTCCTGAGCCATATAATCAAGCATTAGCAGGGAGCACAAATACGGCTGCATACTAGCTTCAAACATTACAAATTCCCACCTTAACCAACAGCTGGGATCCTTTACCTGTTCCATCAGCTGCCTTGAACCCAGTGTGTACAATGAGTGCTTCACTCTCAGCAAGATCGAGCTTCAAATTTCAGCTATAGCCTCTGCTCTGCAACCTTGTCAGTGGACACCCTGGAATTATTTGGTAGTACCTCCTGACTGCTACTCCAAGCCTAGCTCATCAGCTGTGCTTCGCCCAATGTTCAACCTCAATCCCAGCTGTAAACCTAAATCAGCAACCTCTGCCTGCCTTGCAGAAAGCTGCCGTCAGAGGCAGCGCCGAAGGCACTGTCACATCTGACAATAAACCCATCTCAGTGGTCACCAAGTCCCAAATCTTCACCTTCAGCCTCATGCCTGACATTAACCTCACCCCAGTCCCACACTGAAGCCCTTCCTAATTGTGCCAGACTAGTGATTTCTGCCCTCCCCAGCAATGATTCCCTCTCACTGCCTCCATAGGCTCAAGCCAGGCCATAACAATGGTTGCTCAAGCCCAAACTCTAGCTCATCTTGCCCTCATGGCTTAGCCTTATATCCCGCCCTAAATGTTGGCTCCTCCTGACAGAATTTTTGACAAAAAATAGTTGGTTGACTAATCACAATACATTACTCTGCTCTGTAGTGAGCAGTTGGCAGATTACCGGGAAACCAAATTTTGCTATTCAAAATCAGTCAAGGCATATCTGAGCTGCAGTTTTTCAGCAATAAAATGCAGAGAACCGCTGGCAGCAGCACACGTAGTTTTAACATCACACCTCCTGCACTTTGGTAAGCCCAAGAAGCAAAACAGTTTCTTGGAGTAAAGCAGAGCCTCTCAGCTATTTACTGCTGCTGGCCCCATCCCCCTGCCAAGTTGTCGTGCACCCCACAGCGGCCAGTGGCAGATGGCTGGTACAGTAGCTCGGAGCATTTGGGACCGAGGAAGCTAATCCCCCGGCACACAGTAGCCTTTCTGAAATCTGAAAGGAGTTCCCATCGCAGGCTCTTTCCAGCTTTTCATGCTATCAAATTTTGGAGGGGAAGAGTGCACTGAGCTAGTCCAGTAGTAACTGATGAGTCCAGTTTTGCCTCTTGCATCAAACTCTGACTCACCCTGCACTGATACCAACTCGCAATTCTCTCTTAATTGGGAAAATCACTAGGATAGTACTCGCTGCCAGAATTCTGGGTCATAAAGTCATTCTCTGACTCAGAAGAAGGTTTACAACAGCTGTGGCAGTGATATGTACCGTAGGTGAGTCATGTTGAACTATTAGCATGAAGAGAAGAGCCTCATAAAGCCGAAACAAATACATAAAGAACTGCACTGACCCATCTAAATTATAATCTTACATTTGTTATTCTATAGCAAAGGACTCAACAATGTCTTATTGCGTACTCAGTTTTCTGGAATGCAAAATTTAAAAACAAAGTTACTGAGATGCTTCTCATCGCATGAATCCCATACAGCCTTGTAATTCCGAGGCTAAAACTTTAGCTGATATAAATTTCCTGGCAGGCATTAGGTTTGTGGAGGCATACTGGTTTTAAACAGCTCAGAATCTGATTCCAGATTCATGGGACGAAAACCCATGTTTATGGATTATGTAACAGTGAATGCAGATATGTCTGAAGTGCAGCACGCAACGTATCTAGCGGCATATAACAAAATATTCAGTGAATATTCAGAAGGAAAAAAACGCCCTGTTTAATTTAAATTACAGGAAAAAATTAGATAGATAAATACCGTCAGGTTTTCCAATCAAGGATTCCATTAAATAAAATTATTAAGAAAATATATGATATACTAAGTAACTGAAACCAATTACTGACTTTTGGTGAATGGATACTGAGGTAGTTTCACCAATTTAACAGGCCCACCATTATCTTAACGTTGAATCCTTTGACTGTGGAGTAAGCCAGCTAATGGCACAAGTCATACTCAACAATATCGATGCCAGAGCGCTCAGAAAAGCCTGGTCTCCAGCGTGTGACGTGCGTGTTTAAGTTACAACCTTTTTAGGGAGAACCAATGTGAGGAACAACAGGGTTACATGGCTATCCCTCAGTACCAAGTAATCACCGGGGGGGGGGGGGGGGGGGGGTTAGAAATGGGAGAAAGTGTAGCGCGGTCTTTGAAATCCTTTGCTGCCTTTTATCACGTCAGGACAGAAGTCCCCGTCCAGGCAGCAGCCGCTGGGTTTGTGTCAGCACCAAACGCGTTACCTGCAGGCAGCACGGCGCGATGAGGGCCAGCGCGGCGAAAATGGCCGAGCGCTGAGGGGACACCTGCCCGCTCCTGCCGGGGGCCTGGCGCCGTGACAGGGGCGGGGGGCGCCGTGACAGGGGCGGGGGGCGCCGTGACAGGAACGGGGGGCGCCGTGACAGGGGCGAGCCCCCTCCCGCCGCCGCCCACCCGCGGCTCTGAGGGCACGCGTGGGGGCTGCGCTGAGCCGGCGCCGGCGGCGGGGGGCCGTGGCCTCACTGCGGCAGCCGCTCGGCGGGGAGCTGCGGGCCGCCCCCCGGGCTCCCCCCGCTGCCGGTTCCATTCATGCTTTCTCCTTCCTTCGCCATCTCCCTCGCCGAGCGAGGGGAGAAGACGGGAGCGCGCGTGGGCGGCCGCTGCCAGGCTCCCTGTCAGTCACACGGCCGCCGCTGCCGCCGCCGCCGCGCTGCGAAGAAGGCGAGCGGGGGAAGAAGGAGGGCGAGCGGCTTGCCCGGGGGGAAGGGGGGCGGCTGGCGGCACTGCCCCCAGCCTCACGGCCCCATCCCGGGGCGCCTTCTGCGGAGACTGAGGCGGGCGCGGCCCCGCGGAGGGGAGCGGCGGCGGCCTGAGGGGTGGGTGCGCGTGCACGCGGCGGGGTACAGGGGAGGTGTGAGGTGGGGGCGCGGCTCTGAGGAGAGGCGCGAGGCAACTTGGAACGGCCGTTAACGGTCGTAACGGTTTGGCGCGGGGGGTGGGGGGGGACGGGCTGAGGGCTCCGTCTTCGTGCGCCCCCCGCACCTGGAGCGCCGGCGGCGGGGCGAAGGGGCAGCAAGGTAAGGCAGAGCCGTGCCGCGCCGCCACAAGGCGGCTGTCCGGGTCCCGGGGGGAGGACGGGAGGGAGGTGGGCGAGCGGTGGGGGCCCCGTGGGCAGCCCCAAGCCCGGCGCCCGCCCGCTGCCTCGGTGCCCTGCCCTCCCCTTCCCTCCGCCGCACCGGGCGGCTGCTCGCACCGCGATTTTTCTCCCTCCCTTCTCCAGTGTGATTTCATGCGCCTCGACAGACCCGCCGAGGAAGGAGCGGGGAGGCTGCTCTCACACCCACAGGCACGGTAGCGGCAGCAGCAGCACGGCTCGGCGCCGCTCTCCTCAGCACTGCAGCCGGCAGCCGCTTCCCCTAGCGGGCAGTGCCTGGTGCCGAGGAGCTGCAGGCGGAGGCGCAGCCGGCTTCTGTGGGGATCGCTCTGCTGGCATGGAGCAGGACGCAGGCTTCACGTGTGCCCCCTGAGCTCGCAGTTAATGAGCGATTTTTTTCAACTTGACGTGCGGTTTTCTCCTTACGCAGCCGCATTTTAGCGAGGCGGTGATTCTTGTATCTGGAAAGACGAATTTACTAGGTTTATCCTTTTTGTGTAACGGTGTTATTTACGGAGTTTATGGGGTTTGGATCCAGCTCCAGTGTTTGCCACCTGGTTGGCAAAGACTTGCAGCTGACCCTGTGCTGGTTTTGATTAGGGATTCGGGAGAATTGTGGCCGTGTTGCTCTCTGTTCTTACTTGGTGACAGCTGTATGCACCGAGGAAAGAACGTCTGCTTTGATTTCAGCCTTTTGTCAGGCAGTTTGAGATAACTTGTTTTATAAATCCTGAAGCTAATGGATCAGGTTGAAATCTTGGGTAGATTCAGAGCTCACCCTGATTTTAGCACAAGTTTTGTATGTGCCAGAGTGCTGAATTTTACCGTCTGTGATATCTGAAGTAGAAATTTTCCCTTTTGCTTTTCCGCCGCTTGTTTTTCATTTTGTTCCTTTGCAGTAGCACTTTGGTCAATGGTTTCATTGATATATTTGAATTGTGGTTGTATATTTGAAGCAAAGGATAGTCCTGAGGCTCAATATGCTCCTATTGAGACAGAACAGAATTTAGTCTGTTGACTTGAATGAATAAAATGGATCCTAGAGCTCTTGGTTTGCATTTGTGTACGATGATTCCCAGGGATTTCAGTAGGTATGTGCAGGAAGGTGAGCACATCATGTTCACCTGTGTAATTCATTGTGCCGTAATTGAATAGGTGTTATTCTTTGTAATATTTTGCAGATTTTTTTTCTCACCCAGAATTATGGTTGTGTTTTAAGGGCTAAGCTTTAAAATATTTGTCAGTACACTATAGAGAGTTGTCAACTGGATGTCATGTGTGTAAAACTAGAAGAACCTCCAGACAGCAAGACCATCAATTTAGTGTGATAAATGTAGAATACACAACAGGAAAGCAAATCTGAATGGTTGTAGCATGCATCTTGTGAGGCAAATGTTGAAAAGGTAGAAAGCCAACAAGCAGATTAATGCCTTCAGCTTCCAAGTAACTAAAGTTGTTTTAAATGGAAGAGCTTTATTCTGTTATGACATGCAGTTCATGACTTAAAGAAAAACAAGAGAATGGGGAAGAGGAGTTATTTTTGAGCATTTGTTTTTTCGATGGTGGTGGTGTTTTTTGTGTGTGTTTTTTTGTTTTTTTTTTTTTTTTTTTTTGGGGGGGGGGGGGGGTGTCTCCAAATTCCGTTATGCAGCAGGATGCTTTCCAGTATCTGTTTTCTCAGTATCTGGAAAGGCAGATGTTGCTGCAGCAGGGGCAATTACAATGACTTGCAGTACAGGAAGGGGAAAAAATATCTGTTCTGACTTCTTCCGCATAAAGCATTGATCAGATACAGAGCTTTAAGTCCCTCAAATAGTGTGAGAATGTTGGAAGTAAGGATCTGGTTTTTTGGTCTGCTCTGTTTAGGGCTTGTCAATAGAAGAGATGAGATAAGCACCACAGATAAACTTGTTTCACTAGTGGAGTGAAATTAATGCACAAATTAAAGGAAGTGTTTGTTTCTAGAAAAAAAAAAGTGTTACAATCTCTGTTAAAGAATTCTACCTTCTTGGCTTTACCTTACAGTTGTCCACAAACCTCACCAAAAAGCAGTTTTCCTAGGTTTCGTTGTTTGTTGGATGCTTAACCAAACTGCTCTGTCCTGGGAGATGTTGAGTCAAAAAGCAGAAGAGGCAGTGGTGACTCAAGCACTGTAGGCTTTTACAGAAGAGGTCTTCTCAATTGTAGCTTTTTTTAAAGGTGTATGATAAAATCCTATCTTTTCCGAGGTTGCTGAGAACTTTGTTATCGCAGCATAAGAAGCTAACTCAGAGAGAACTGCATAGACCACAGCAAAGTGAGACTGATGTGACCCTAGATTCGACCTGTGATAGCATGTAGCTTCTGAGTTTAAGCTGGTGATGCCAAGAATTTATTTCTAGCTTTTAAATATAAAGTGTTTCTACTTTAGAGGATATTTGAGACTTCCTGAAAGTAAAACATGCAAGTGAAAGTTATGAACTGAAGAGGTGACTTGTGCTAAGGCATCTTTTAGCAAAAACAAGACTGGAGGAGATGCCTTCCTTCAGGCTCTGCTTTCATACTGGTTTGATAAATAAGTTCAATCTGACACCAAGAAATGACTCAAAAGGGCAAAAAGCAAATAAAAAAAGGGCTTTTTCCTTTATCTTAGAGATGTTTGGTCATCTGTTTCTTGCAGGCAGGGACTTCATTACATGTAGCTGGCAAAGCACTTTGGCCCCTTATTTGTGTAGCAAGTGAGCCATGATACACAGGAAAGGCAAGGGGCCCTAATGTCTCAGGAATGTGGCAGGATTTTTTAACCTACTCCAGAGCTCAGGCACAATAATTGTTTTTTTTTCCCACTCTCTTTTCACACTCCTTTCATAGTATAGAACCACCTGGACTAGTTTGGTTCTATGTTTTACTACTGTGCGTACCAGAATAACAGCTATTTAGTGCAACCTTCAGCATTTTTATAACAAAGCTGATGTGGACACAACTGTATGTGTTAACATGAATTCTTGGTTTTGACACAATCTTGTCCTTCCGGTATAAACAACTCAAGTTACAGGGAGATTGTGAATTGTTTTTTTTGTAGAGCATCAGATAAATACCTTCCAATGAGCCTTGTCAAACACTGCTGTGTAATAAAGCTTTTTTTTTTTTTCCAGAAGAGTTGTGTATGTGATGCTGGGTTCACATAGCAAGGAGTGACAGAAAAAGTGCTAGCCACATGTAATATATTTCAGGTATGCTAATTTGTTGAGGATGATACCTGTCTTCGTAATCCTTCGTGCAAACTTGGGTACTTACAGATGTGGCAGTGGTTCAGAAAGGTTTTGAAAGCTTCAGTGAAAATAGTGATGGTTGCGATGTGCATACTGCCCAGCAGTTTTACCCACTGTCACACACAGCTAGCATGCCACCATCCCGATGGAAGTCTGTGTGCAAACACAGCTTCATCAAACTGCATAACCTATGACATGGATAGTGTTAATTACATTGCTTTCTTAAATCATTCAAATGTTGTAATTCGTATTTCACTAGAATTGTTCTTCCACCTGCTCTGTCCACAGATCATGTTTCGTTAAAAGTGCTGAGGAGCACCCAGAACTCTGAAGACAGCAGTTTTGTGCGAGATAAGAATGTTCCTTAAAGAAGCTGATGGAGGATAGAGCTCAAGAGTGCCTGTCAGACACTGGCAGCATAAGATGACACCGTAGTCTAGTCTGAAATTGTAAGTCTTGAGGAAGACTTGATGTCTTTCATTTTACAAAAGGTTCTTTCACTGGAGAAACTTAATAGTGGGCTGGAGTCTGCTTTCAGGACCTGCATGGATGTGTTTGCTTCTTTTCAGTTGTGCTAATGTCAGCATGGAGCAGCTAAATTTTCTTTGGTGGGTCAGGTATTCTCTGTATGCAGATTTTAACTGAATCCCTCTCCGTTAGAGGAAGTGGAGTTTATTTACCCAGGTGAGCCTGAGATCCACAACCCCCATTTCTCAAGTACTTTGCAGAACTGCTAGGAAATCTAGGAAACAGGTGGTGTAAGCTTTACAGCCTGACTGAATCTACCAAAGGAGTCTCCATTTCTGAAGCTGTGTATTCATAAGGAATTGTTTCATTTACAGAAAGCTGTTTGGAACCTGTAGGTACCAACAGTCCTGAAATCATTGATGCCGTGAAACATTTCACATGAATGATATCCATACCCTTGCAGAGTCTGCTTTTGACTGAGGCTTTTTACTGTATAGAGACCTGTCAGTAGGGGACCAGGTTACAGGTCAGGAAGCTAGGACACTGGCAGTATATATTACATGGTTGTAACTACGGTATTAAATATAAAAATTGCACTACGCTTGGCAGATATGAGCTTGATACTACAACTGGGGGAAAAAAATCAATATTAGTAGATACTTTACTGGAAACTACAAGTCCAGTGGACTTTTTTTTCATTTCAAAAAGTGGAAGAATCATATCTCAGGCTTCCATTTCTCTTCACCTTCATTACACAGTTCTTTTAAGAAACAGTAAACGCAATAAGCAATCTTGTGAAGTGTGATTCTATTTATAAGTAGGCAGTGATCAAATCCTGTCATTTATTCCTGTGTGACCCTGAGAGAAGCAGGAGATGGATGTTTTTCACTGGGAAATGGAGGAGTAATTTACATATGGAAATTTGCTAACATTAGTATACCAAGCTTATTTGCTATGTGTGCACACATTTTAAAGAACTAGGCTGTGAACAAGGAGATGTATAAGCCTAAATAATAAAAATGGCTATTCTGGTAGTTACCCCTGCATAGACAGACTATTAGATATAAACTGCTTTTGCAGAAGTTGGGAAAATTACCTCTAAACATGGAGGAGGGGAGAAAACAAATTACAAAGCTGGGGGGGGGGGGGGAAAGCCCCAAAATTATGCAATTTGAGATGTAACAAAAGCACAGAGATCTTTCAAAGCACACGTGCTTTGATAAAGATAGGTATTTTTGCCTGTAAAACCAATGTGAGAAATCGAGGTTAAATGTCCTCTTAAATATCCACACCCTTGCTTGTTCTGTAGCTATGTATAGTGAATAGTGGTAAAATACTTTCTTTTACAATTTTAACTGTTTATTCAGGTAATGATGCATGCTGTACTACCAGCGCAGCAGAGAAGTGACTCTGGGACATCTGTTACTCTTTGAAATGCATGGTTATGAAATCAGGATTAAACCTAAAAATCACAGCCTCCCTAGACCCTGCAAGTTCTTTGTGTCTAGAGATGTATGCCCTTTGCTCAAATGCAAGGGGATACAGATAATGACATATCCCACCAGTTATCTTTAAGAAATAGATACCGAAAATTGGTGTTGGAATAGCACTAGTCTCTAAACTTATGTCAGTAAAATGTAAAATTGTTTGAAATAAATGGTGGAGGAACAAGATGTAGGACTTAGCAGACTGTTGATGCATGCAAAGTAACAAACAGGATGCTTGAAGGAAATCTTTAAAAAAAAAATTCTACGAGTTTTGGTAAATATCAGCAAGTCTTTTAGATTTTCTTTGTAATATGCAGGTTGTAAACAATCAGCTTTTGTGTCAAGCTCCTAAGTATTTGATGTTAGAGTATTTGCACTGTGGTACCACATCAGTCTATAAAATCATTGCAAATGAATGTCAAAGTAGTATTACAATAGAATATGGCTTAATTCATAGGCCAATGCTGAATTTAAAGTTGTGGTAGAAAACTTAAAATTGAAAATGTTTTAGAAAGCAGTATTTTTCTTGAAGGAATATCAGTTGGTATATTATGGCTACATTCGGTTATTTCATCTATGCTTCCTTTTGGGTCATTTCTTTTTTCATAACCTAACCGTGTTTTTTTCTGGCATTCTTAGAAGCAGAAACTTGAAATTTTCATTTCCAGAAAGACTCAGTTAAAGCTTACAGGGCCATTTGTGTTTACGAAATCTGCATAAGTTGTTTCAGTATTGAAACAATAGCATGCTACTTGTTGCTTAATGTTACTTAATTAGTTAATGTTTAGTTATTTAACTGTGTACAGTTTAATGTATAGTTTATTTCTGTGACTTCACCTCTCAGTGGGGGTCAGCTTAAACAAATTTAGATGATGCAATCTTTAGGATGAATGGCTACCTTGCTTTTGGGGGAGGATGATGGGGGGTGGAATATTTGGCTTACTGCTGTGACACGTCTCTCAGCCCATGCTTTGGATCCCCTCTTTTTGCCTTTGGTCACCCAGACCTGTGTTAGCAGGCCAGCGAGTCCCAGGGTTTAGTATCACTGATCTTTAGCCAAGACAGATTCCATAGTTTTGTGTAGCCAAGCAAATGGAGGTAGACAAGAATCTTCACTCCAGGATTTCCTGTTCTGTTCTTCTTCCTGGAGGCCATGCTCTTCAAAACAAAACAGCAAAACCCAACAGTGACACTGTTGAATTCGGAGCATTCCTCACAGCCAGATGCTTTGTAAGGCCTTGGTTTCCCATAGGTCTCACAATGGTTGTTGTACTTCTCTGAACAGACTGACCTGGCACTTCATGCTCTTGTTTGTCTTCAGACACTTAAACATTTCACATCTCTTAGGAGTACAACAGAAATATTCCCACGTACCTGAGCCTCTGGAGGCTGAGCTTGAAGTTGCTTTTTCTAATCCAGAGCATCCATGTGGTTCTGAGTCAGTGACAATGGAACTAGGGCCTAATCTTGCCCATGGGTGAGATATCTTGTCTTACGTGGAAGGAAAGTTTGATGGTTTCCTGAAGAGGTAAAACTTTCAGTTTTTCAATTCGTCATCTCTTGTTTAACACAGAAGCTAGACATGCTTGCAACTAGTCAGTTGGCAGGACAGAACATCTTTATTGGTCTCCGGAAGCTAATCCTGCAAATGCCAAACATAACCTGACGGAAGCCAAAACCAATCCGTTTTACACCATTTCAATTCCAGGTAGTGCTGTTAGCAACTTGAGTGTCACAGTTCCCTTGCCTTCCCACCCCCTCAAACCCATGCTGTAACCAGTAGGCCTTGCAAGACATTATAAGCCAATAGACATGGAAATTCAGAGCAAGTCTTCTATTACAGAATTATCTCAGACATTGCCTCGCACACAGACCTCTCATGGAGACTTAATAACCCTTTAAAACCAAGCTAGCTGCATCTGGTGTTTTAAAAGCTTTGGCTTGTGTTTGGTAATTTGCCTTGTTTGCAGTGAAGACTTGGGCAAGCCACAGGAGTACTGGTGGCTTTTTGATCTTGCTGGTCTTTGCAGAGACCAAGATTACAGATCATGCTACAGATTCCAGACAATCTCTAAAGAAATGTCTTGCCCTCCCAGACGGTGATGCTTGTGGATTCTTTGTAGGAAGCTGCACTGGAAATCTTAATTCCTGAGGCTGTGATCAGCACTAAACGTGATTTGTGAATTCTTTTTTAAACTGAAGTTTGCTATAACATGAGATTTAGTTGCTTGTACACAAGCCTATCCGTTTTACTGCTTTCAAAATGTGGTTTTACTGCATTTTTCCTTAGTTCTGCACTCGAGAAAGTAGCAAACCTAGCAGTTTCTACCCTGAGAAAAACATTTCCTTTTTTTTTCCTACAGGTAGTTGCCACTCCCCTTCAGTGGGAAAATGTGTTCTGTTTGTACCACCAACGATATCACGAGCCTCTAATGGTGCCTTAGAGTTTTTTATGAAATGCAAATACTGACATTTTGTAAAGATGCAGAGCGTTTTTTCAGGTATCACTGTGTAAAACCAAAATTACTGAAAACATAAGCTAAGAATTTTGCATGGTGGGGGGTCTTTCTTCTGAACTGTATCTCTCAGGTGCTATAAATAAAAAGTATTTTCATAATAGATGACTTGCAGTCTATAAAAGCAGGTCATTCCAATTACTATCTTCTTTCTCTTATTGCCGCTTAAATGGCAGAAGGTATTTAGCAGCCAACAGCATTGCACGCTTCTTTAAGTGGAGGTGAATGCTTTGTGGAAGTGAGATGAGGGGAAGGCTCCACTGGAGTATAACCAGCTTTGGATACCTTTGGAAGGCAGGATTGAAAAAGCTGAGGTGGGTGGTTAAACCAGCAGTAATCGTTTTTTTGGTTTTGTTTTTTTGGGGGGGCAGATGTTTGCCTAATTTCAGTTCTTAAAGAGAAGTCGTATTTTGTAGCCCTGTTCCTGTGAAGGTTGATGATTGTAAGTATTTGGCAAGGGGATTGGGAGAGGAAAGGTTGAGAATTTTCTTCTTTGGTTGAGACAAGTACTGGGGAGAGGAACAGTCCATTGAGCCTGGTCACTGCTCCTGGCTGATCTCTGAAAATTGCCTTGTCACAAGCAGTCCATGGACTGTAGGCCGACACTTGTCATGCAGCAGTGGTGACAACACAAACACCAGAAACCTTGCCACACAGCCACTCTGGAAGGTTTTTCTTAAAATTCTGCTCTTGAGATAAAAGATTGCTCAAAAGATAGGCAGCTAGACTAACCGGGATGCATTCCCTGTGTTTCCCAATCCTTCATAAGATTTTGCATCTCAGTAGTACTTTGTGCAGGGTGCAGGCGTATGCTCCCATGAAATAATAAAGAAGGCAGATTCCTACAGGCTTGCTAATGGCAGTGAGTCCTCATGGGCTTGAGGTTTAATGTTTCTCCCCTCCTGCAAGATTTAAGAAGCTTGACACCTTGACTCAGCCTCTCTGAGAGAGAATTTGTTTTGCCAGAGATGTTATTTATGCCATTCTCTTGGACACGTGATGCTGCTTGTGAATTTACTGTCAGTTCACTGAATTACTCTCGCCTGTTTGTTTTTTTAATATACTTGTAAATAAAATAAGCTGCTTTTTTTTTCTTTTTTTTTTTTCCAGCAGCATCCAGAGACTCTGGGAAAAGGATTCTATTTTATCTGTCAGCCAGTACAATTTTCTGAAAGTTCTGCAGAGCCCTTTTACTTTTGGGAACAGAGACTTGCTGCTTCCTCTTCCTGTACCTTAACTTGTTGAGTACAGCTAGACTTGTTTATTTTCTTTTACAGAACATCTTCTATTCAGTACTCCAGGAGCATCTGTTCCATCATTTTCTGTCTCAGTAACAGTACGTATTACAAGCCTGGAGCTTGGCTGTATCCGTCTCCTTTAGGAGCAAAGCCTCCCTTGCCAGTACAGATCATTGCCACCATTCCATTACGCTGACCGAAACATTTGCTCCTTAAGTTTGAGAATAGCAAGCCAGAGAGGTGGAATAATTTAACTAATTGGCTTGTTTCAGTCCTCTTCTAAACATGGAAATCAGAGCCTGAAAACATTTGTGAGATGAAATCTTGGCACAGACATGATCGTTTCTGTGAAACTGCAGATGTGACTACTTTGTTATGAAACTGTTGGGAGCTTCGTGAATTATTGTAACAAATCCTGTGACTGAAAACCATGTAATGGCTATTTTATTCTGCTAGTGATTGTTTCTGCAATCCAGAGCCCATTTTGAATGGCTGCATAATGAAAATAGTTACAATTTTCTTTTAGGTTAAAAACGGGGGGGGCTTCTCACTCACACATATGATGCCTAACTTGCTGCAATACACATGAGGAGTTGGGCTAAAATACACACAGCATTAGGTCACCCATTATTTATTGTCTTAAACCATGTTTTCAGACCTTTAAGTGCTCTGTTCTTTGTGGTAAATTTATTGCAAGCATGTGTAACATGTTTTATAACATCTCTGGCTCCTTAATTACGTATTTTTCCCTGAAGTGGTCGCTGCCCTTTTAAATTAACTTTCATTTCTTTTGAACTTCCAAGCATCGTGCACAACAGTGTTATATCCTGAACTTTTTAGGAAAAAAACATTGTCCCTTTGAATTTCCCCATGTGCTCTCTGGTGCCGCAGCTCCTCAAACTCCTGACTGGGGACACTGTTGTAGATCTTGCTGCTGAATATAGTGCTGGCCATTTGCCATAGTTCTGCATGTTGCCAGTGGGCAGCAGATCACAAATGGAGACTCACTGCTCTAATGTTTTGTAGTGATGCTAGATAATGAGAGAACCAGCAATTAAGCAACAATATGTTTTATTTGCAGCGTATTCTATGCAGCTGAGAACATCAGTTATCACAGTCTGTTATCCTTGAGTGGGTAAGATTACATTATATTAGTGTGCATTAGATTAAATTGAGAACTGTTGCTCAGTGTTAATCCTGGTATGACTTTAATGTTACATAAAGGCTTTTAAACACAAAAATTGTGTCAGTGATAAGATACTGATTCAGGTGTCGTGCTGAACAGAGACCACCATTACCTGTGTACCTAGGATTTTGAAAAAGATTTTTTTCTGCTTGGCGAACTTGCTTAAAAGTCAGGTCCTGCTAACATTATTTCTGGCTTTACTGTGTTCTGTCACAGCCTACTGGTGTGGGTTTATCTGGTGGTCTGGGATTTGTAAAGCTGTGCCTGTGAGATTGCTGATTATGCTGGGAAGAGAAGGGAGTCCAAAGCTAGCTGGAATAGTGTCTGCTGTCATTTGGGAATTTGCTTTGTGAAGGCACCCTGCTTTCTTCCTAGGTTGTTAATATTGAACAGAAGTAGAAACTGAGAGCAGATTTCCAAACTGACTTTCTGTCCTTGAAACCAGATGTTTTTCCAGTTTGGAATGTAGTTTCCTAGCTGTATCTATAAGCTTTTCTTGCTTAATTTTTTCAGCCAATACCAATGTCTTCTGCTCAGTGGATGGCTCTCCTCCTTTCCGCCTGGGTCTGTCACCTCTTCAGCCCAATTGTCATCTCCTCTAGCTATGTATTTCTCTCTCTCTCAAAAAGCTCAATAACCTTCTGCCACAATGGCTTCAGACCAAGGAAATGCAAACCACTGTCTGTGTCCATCAAATCCTCACAGATTAGCAGCTTCTGTTTGATGTTCTCCCAAGCACGAAGGAAAGAGCTTTTTTCCCCGAAGCAATATTATCACCTACATTCATAACTTCTGAAGACAGGGCAGGTTACCCATAAACACAGTGAACAGCTTAGCTGGAAGAATTCCACATTTAGCATAAAACCAGTGGCAACTGAAAGCCTCAGCAGAAACAAGTAGCCAAGCCCCCCCCAAAAAAAGTGTTAATGAGGAAGAACTTCAAACCACTGGAGAGCTAATTACCTGTGTCAGCTGGGGGATATCAGAGGGGTTTAATATGTCATAACCTGAAGATGAACCCACCCCAGATAACTAAGGATGATATATAAGTAGCTAGAACCAGTGAGATTATATAGAAATTACTGCATGCAGATGCTTCAAATATATTGGTATTTTTTTCTAGTACTTAACACAGTAGATGATGTGCCATCCAGTAGGAATTTTGGGGAAAATAATCTATTTTATGGCTTCTGAGTCAAGGAGGAAATACTGTGAGTTAAATTAGGATCTGATACTGTGGTTCTGTGATTTCTTTAGTTCATTTGCTATGATGTGTTTTATGTTTGTCCTTAAGCAAGGTGCTCGGTGCTTTTGGAGAGGATAAGGAATTTCAAGTAAGTTTTAAGAGTTCATGACAATTTCTCAGATGTTCATAATAAAGTCTTCTAGAGCCTTACATACAAGTAAAAGTAGTGGCAACTTGTAGGCAATAATTAGATTTGGAGAAAAGCATTATTTTTTGAGCATTTGTGGTTAATTTGCTTTCATGACATTCAGCACCCTTGGGATCAAGTTTATTACAGCCTAGAATATTATTAGCTGATGATGTTGAGACTTCCCAGTCGGTAATGGGGGATAGAATGGGATGGGACCTGACCTTGAAATGAGCTGTGTCACCATTACAATCTGTGTAAAAGAATCACCTGTTTCTCCCTTTTCTTCTTCATTTGCAACTGATTGCTATGGATGTCATTCTCTCTTAGTCTTCAAGACACAGCAGGTATTTGTAAGTATCTTTTTAAAACCACCACTAGTCCTAGAAATAGTGGCACTGATCCACTCAACTATTTCTATGCTGCTTCCTGAAATATTGAACTTACACATTGTGTCTATCTGCTTGTGATTGCCATCTTTCTTCTCTGCAGTTGCTGTGTGATTTTAGGAGCTGATGCTTCATGAGCTACCAGAGCTAGAGATGAGTAGAAATCTGAGATCCTTCTGACATTTCAGGCTATTTAAAGCCTTGCTTCCTAGTAATAATAGTTTACATTATATTGGTAAAGCTAGAGAAGCTTTTTTTTATTCTGTTGTTCAAGAACTGGTCTCAGACTTTACACCAGTGTAAATTTTAAAGCTTTTCTGCTGTACTAATCTCTCATGTGTCATTTTGGAGCTGTTAATTGATGATAATTCTGAATGTTTAATCTGTTTTCTTTGAGGATTTCTAAGCCTTTTGGTGGCAGACTATCTCTCAGTGACACTGGTTGATGTGGGGAGTACTTTTTGGGAAGCAAAGGGATGGGAAGGCAGAAGAAGCCATTTCTCTTCAGTGTATTGTGTGTACAGCAATGCTCTGAAAAGCAAGGGCTGGAAAAGGTGAGAGTGATTGGTCCTGTTCCCCTCTGCACCTGCCACGCATTCATGTTAGAGGATTATGGTGCAGAAGGAAAGCCCCGTCTGTTGATGTTTGCCTTGGTGTAGGTTAGTTCGTTTGAATTAGTTCCTTAAATAAGGGACTTTACATAAATGGTGTTGCTGGACCTGTGTTTCTGAGCGTATGCCATATCGTGTCTGTGGGTGTGTTGGTAACTGCTGCAGAGAAAAGGAAAAAGTGAGAAATCAAGTCAGTGCTAGAGCTGGAGAGACTAAGCACTCCTTTAGTTATTTGGAGGTCATTATTTCTATGCGGGGTTTAGCATCTTCACAAAAAAAAAAAAAAAAAAAAAAAAAACTTGGTCCAAAATAAACTCAGAAGGTACCCGCAAAGTGAAGCTTAATTTTTCCTTTTGTTGAACCTAATGGCAGAAATCCCCCAGATGGGTGAAACAAGGTCAGACTTGCATGGTGGTGGTCTGCAGGCTGTATAATGTCGAGGCATGTGCACACAACCATTGGCAGTTTTCTGTCTGAAAGGATCCTGATAGTCTGCTGTGGGGCAAAAGCTGTTGCTCTGTTTTGAAATTGTTTGAAGTGGTGTCCAGAGAGAGGAAAACAGTATTGGCAGCAGCTTCCTTTGCTTTGAATATTATGTCTGTATATTCCTTAGAGAACTCATTAATTTTTTAAGGCTGTGGCAGCAGCAGGCTAAGTGCATACAGTAGTGGTACACTGATGGTTTGAGGTGCTGCATTCATCCTTTTGGGGTCTGCTCCCTTCAGTGACGTGTGGCACCCCAGGATGACTGGGAACATTCAACCTGAGAAGTAGGCTTCTTAGCCTACAGGAAGGTGACATTTGGTACAATGGTAGAAACAAGAAAATGGTTTTCTTTCTAGAGCATTGTCTGCTGTCTGATGGAAATGCTTCTTAAGATGAACATACTGTGCTAATAAACTCAGCCTGCTTATAGAAAGAGGGGGATTATGCAAGACAGACCCACTTGCTAGCTGGTGGTGGGGAGACCTCAGTATGTGAAAGGCGAGGTTATGAGTTACGGTATGATTTCTATTCAATATTGTCAGTCTGGATGAGTGCCTTGATTGCTGACTTACAGGGTCTTAATGTTGTGAATGGGTAAGCTTTTCAAACCGGGATATGTTAAGGGTGGCCATGTTTCATGTACATGTATATGCCACTCTTTTGTAGCTTATGGTATCCAAATATTTCACTGTCTTACTTTTGGCCTTGATTTCCTTCTATCCTTGTGCCTCCCATTTTTTTCTCCAGGGATGACTGAAAATACTGATGTGCCTTATCCAGGAGGACACGAGATGAACAAAAACTAAACAGCAATTCTAGGGTCATTTAGGAGGTCTATATTAGACAAGGTATGGAGCTCTTGAGTGCAGACCTAAGACTCAAGTTATCACACCCAGCTTCCTCTGTAGGAAAAATCATAAGAGATTCCCACTGTGTTTTGAGCTACAGCATTGGACCCTAGAAGAAACGTACTTTTTTTTTTTTTTCATGCATGGGTGCTTTGAAGGTGTAGAAATCAAGACTGAGTTGGCACAGCTGAAGCAGCGCAAGGTTGTGGCATGACCTTGGGGCCCTGATGACATTGTGCTGTCACTTGGATGCATAGCCGTAATACAGAGAGCAGATTAAAAGGGACATCCTCCCGTGCCCCACTGCCAGTCAGCTGTGGGTCACAAGTGAGACAGGCTTGACCACAACTGTGGCCTGAGGCTCTCTGGAGGCTGTTCTTGGAGACAAGTACACCTTCTTGAGGGGAGCAGAGACGTTGAAGGATACTGAGTAGGGTGTCACGGGATGTTAGAGGCACCAGTGCCTGGACCTTGGGACAATGAAGGAGGGAAGCAGTCAGCAGATGGGCCTCCATTTGGTACTGAAACCACGTACTGGCTTTACTCGGACTTTAGTGTGACTTTAGTATCCTTACTTTTGATCTTTAATATTAAGACCACTTGGTGCAGACTCCGGTGGTTGTGGAGTGTCTCTTCCATACACTCTCTAATGCTGTCTAATGCTGCTTCTCCTCCTCATTACTGTAATCCATTTCCAAGAACTAAAAATCAGAGGCATGCTTTCTTCTCCAGCCGATGGGGCTGGAAGCTGTAGGAGCTCCAAATTCAATGCTATATGTTCTGTAATCAAAGACACAATGTAAACAAACTGTAAAACATACCAGATATAAATGTCAAGGGGGAAGTAACACTCCGTCCAATACAAAATATATTCTGTGCATAAAGCTCTCACGTGTGCTGAGAGCACACGTGATATATATTTTATATACACATGTATATATTTTATAATGTCTGGAATGGAATAGTACTAATCTTCCTGACCCTGAATAGATATCATCCATCCTGCGAAGGAAGCAGAATCAAGTTCTCTAAACAAAGCAGTCCAAGTACAGAGGGACTGTGGTCCAGACCCCAGGAGTGGCTACATGCTCTAACACCTGTTGATTTAGAAACAGGTAATCCATCATTCTTTGGGGGGTGCTAGCCACCCTTGCTTCCTACTGCGATTAGAGTCAAGGGCGTTTACCGCCTCCAGGATTCAACCTTAAATGCCTGCCAAAATGTTCTCTGCTTTTGGCATTTGTAATGATTCCAAGTTTTTTGTCTTTTTTTTTTTTTGTATTTGCAAATTAAAATATCAAATCAAATCTACCTTGATACTAACATTTTCTTCCTTACCTGTCCTCCTCCTTTCCCCACACAATCTCCAAGTCTTTCTTTGTGGACTGGAACCCTGTATATCATGTTTCAGTAAGCTTTGGGGTTGTTTTGCTAACATATAATTAGGGATTTATAATGTAAATGGTGACACAACCTTAACTAGCCTGTTGCAAATGTGACACTATTAATTAAGGGCTCTCTAGGGTGCAGTATGCTCCTTGGTGGATTAGCTTCCTGGAAATTTAATGGCAGTTTGCAAATTGGCATCCAGTTTTGCTTTTAGTCTGTTTCTTGCTACTACACAAAGGAATTTGGATTCTCGTAATGTGAGATAGTGTGTTATTCTTTTTTTTTTTTCATTTTTTTAAGGAGATAAAAGTAAAAAGATTTCCTTTTACCGTTCTGCTGTATTTTAGGCAGGAGGATGAGTCAGCTGGGGAGATCCTGGAGATACGGTACAAAGACAGATTGCTTTGTTTGTCTGCTTAGTGTCCACTTAGTTTTCTAGAGATTAAGCAGGATATTCATGCCCAGCTGTAAGTAACCAATCAAATTAATATCTCACATGTTGGTGAAGCACACTGAAGTTCAGAAAACACCTGAGGTTTAAATGTAATCCTAGTTCTATTTCTGCCCAGTTACTTTATGGAGGGAGGTGGAGATCAGCATTATAGGGTGCTATAGGATTTACTTGGTTCTTAGTACATTTGGAGGCTAAATTGTTTTGCTTCTTCTCAGAAGAACACTGGCTTCTATTTGTGGTATGCTACAATTTTCTGTACTCCTTACAGGTTATCCATATAACATCACTGTGCAATAACTGTTTCTAAACAACTTCATTTATAGAAACAAAATAATTCTAGAATAGCTATTCTTAAAATACTCATCCTACTCTACTCTGGCATAACTTGTATCTGTAAACAAATTCATAAATGTTTAATAATGATTCGGAGGTCTAATTATAAGAACTAAACTGGCCTGTGTGGCAAACCTTCTAGCTAAGCAGTTCTATACCTTAAAAAAAAAATCATATTCTGTAAAGATCAGCATTTATCTAGCTGTTGTATACTACCTTTCAAGGCATGCCACCCTAAATACTTCTTGTTTTGTTTTCAAGTTGTTGGTTGTCAAATACTTTCCAGCCACTTGATTTAAACACTAAAGTGCTGAAATGTATTGTAAAATCTCTTTTTTTTTCTCAAGAAATTAGTTAAAGAGTGAGTCCATAAAAATGTATTGCTGTCCCTTGTGAAGCAATTTTATAGATACAAAACAAACTCTCCACCAAAAAAAAAATCTAGCATTAACCATTAAAGTAGTTCAACTTTCTAAAAAATCAAAATGCTACCCAGGACGAAAGCTTGTTTAGCTATGACATATATTCTTCTGTGCATTCTACTGTGGGTTGAGTTACTTGTGGATGTGCTTGACTTATGCTGTTTGACCCTACAAATGCTGGGAGCCATGAAAATTTTGGCTACCTCTCTTCATGCCATATGCTTTGCTAGCATGATGCTTGCTCATAAGCTGATCAGACTGTTTTGATGGAGACTCAGTGCTGAGAGATCATGAATCCACGCTAATGTTTAATGGCAAAACAGCCTTGAGTGATTTTGTGCACAAGAGAGGAAAAAAAAATTAAATGAACCAGAGCTCAACATCATCCTTATGAATGGATGAAGAATATGCTGAGAGTTTGCTGGATCATCTTGAGGAACCCTGTCAACACCACTTGTGGCATGTGACAAAGGAATACTGAGTAGATAACAGGCTCCTTCGGATAGCTGGTTCCTGCACAGGATAAAACTAGATGAGGATCTGCAGTGCAAACATAATTGGCTGTAGGATGAGGGCAGGAATGTGTCGCATTCTGTCAAAGTTAGGGTGGTATAGGGAAATTTTTTGTTTCCAAAAAAAAATTGACAGGCAAATGCATTTGATGCAAAGAGTTCTTAATGAACTTAAGCTATCTAGCAGTAGTGTCTATATGCATTTCTCCATAATGTTTCCACAAACCATTTGGCAAGCTCTCTGGATACATGTCGAATTCAGAATTACAGCACTTGCGTTTGTATACGGCATGTGATCTGTTTTTGCCCTTTGTTACTTACGGCCTGTACTCTGCCTCACCCAGAAGCATATAGACATTTGCTTACCTGAATTAGAATTTCATGAGCAGTGCTGCACTACTTGGATTGAGATTCATGTGGGTGGGAAGGAGCATTATGTCATTTTAATCCAGCAGTTAGTTCAGGGATAAAGGAACAGGGAAGTGATAGTTATGCGGAGGTGGGGATGCAGACCCGTGTGGAGTTGGTAGAAGGGCTGTGCGGCAGAACAGTAATTCCTTTTTCATATAAAATTTCTTGGATCCAGCTGCAGTGTGTATTCCATGGTGCAGTGCTGATGGCTGGAAGGTGTTCATACCCACCTCTTTTTATCCTCATAGAAAGATGTCTTTCAAAGGCTCAGGTGGATTTTGGTAGGGTTGTGGACTCAAAGTCATGCACGTCTGTGGATCTGGTATTCTTAGTGCTCCTCATAAGGGTCCTAGCAGAAGAATGTAGTAATTTTGGTGCTTGCTTTTTGTATCATTTTCATGAAATCTGCTGAAAGGAATTATCCTTACTGCACAAAGACTGATTGCTGAGGAAGATATTGTGACCACTTGTAGTGGCTGGCTCTCTAGCAGGGTTTTTTGACTGCTATGTGGGAGTTTGAGGTTTCATCAGAGCAGAGAATTTAATTTCCCTATTTCACTGAGGTTAGATTTTTACAGAAATATAACTCTGTGTACCTTGCAGAATCTGCAGGAGAGCAGAGCTGATTTGTGTTGAGACAGATCTCCCACACAGCTGTGAAAACAAGTGCACAAATTCAGAGGAGCTGGGTGTAAATCTGAAGTAACTGTCATGGCGATTGATGTTCTCTCTAGGAGTTAATCTAGATTTACATCAGGGTAACTGTGACCAGAATCTCTCAGTCTTTGCTAGACTTCAGTAGCTCACAAAATTAATTGCTAATTAACTCGAGATAGTTGATTATTGTGGATGCTTCCCACATATTTCTTCTGTCTTACCATCATGGAACTTAAAGGCAAAGCTCCACAATATCAGACCAGACCCAACATATTCTGAACTCCTGCTTGTCAAAAGCTGTCCCCTTCAGCTAGACATTAACCTTCTAAGTGCGGTCGGCAGATACACCAAAGCACTGCAGTCCTCAGGAATCCAAACTTGCGTGCCTCTGGGGGATAAACAGCAGAGACATGGCAGCACACATCATCTATGGCACTTAAAATAGCAAGGAAGCAGTTAGAGGAGGTCCTGCAGGGCTGTCCCAGGTTATCCTGGAAGGCTGGCCTTGCCACTTTCTGCAGTGGAGAGGTGCAGCATGAGTCTTTTTGACATAAATATAGTAGTCAATGTTGAGTGGGCTCACAGCTGAGATACCTAAGAAACAGCCTGAGATACCTCCCCTTAAAGCACTACTCCCCTTGTGTGTCAGAAAGGAATTGGATTTGTGTGCTGTTAATTCTACAGAAAGCAGGTTGTAACACGAAGTATCTCATGGTAAAATATTAATTGGCAGCATTCAGGGCTATTAGGAGGGGAGATGGCAGCGCTGTTCCTTCAAGGGTTGGCAATGCTGAGGTGCCTGAAGGTTCTGCTTCCCTCCTTTTCTCTAAAGTTTTCACCCTCAATATTACACGAAGAAGGCCCACCTTTTTGTGTGTGTGTTTGGTTTTATATGGTTTGAGTAAAACAGAGATGCCAAAAGAATGGGATCCTTGTGAACTTACCTGGTGTATTGCTGTAGTTTGGGCAAGGAGATCTTATGACAGCCTTGCTTGAAAACTAAGTTCTGGTTCTGCTCCAACTTTGTCTGAAATGGAGGTGGAGGAAGACAGTAAAGCAAACTGGCTGAGAAGCTGTAATGCCCGTTAAGATAGTAAAGGAATCTGTGTTGGGGTTGAAATCAAAAGTAAGGCTATACTCAATAAAAGGTCCTTATTCTGAAAAGAAACATTTTAAGTCCAACCAAAGGGGAAAAAGGCAACAAGAGTCTAAAATGTCATCCTTGTCTTCATAGACTTGCTTAATAACCTTCCAGATCTTGGGCTGTACCTTGAACTCGCCTGTCTCATGATAGCTTGTAGTTTGATCTGGGAAGGTCTGGTCATACTGACTGCTGAACATGCAATGAAGATGTAAAAATACAATAAACTGGTAATCATCTTTCTTGCCTGCATATGAAAGTAAAGGCATTGTGCCAAGCAAATATGCGCATTAGATGACTAACAGAGCTCCCACACTGTCAGTGTAGGCAGGGAATATGCAATGCAGCCACATATGTGTCTCAGAACCATACTGAGTGCTTTTTATTCTTAATGTTTGGTTTTGTTTTTAAATAGGAGTTCAGATCCTTGAGCAGGATGTTTACCTCTATGCACAGAAAACAATATTGGTCATAGTTTTTAATATACGATCAAGTTTTTAAAATCACCAGCTGATAAATCTATTGTGAGTGACATCAGAATTTCAAGCGCTTGCTATAAATGTTCACTAGAATAGCCCTGTATATCAGATGTAATTATCTGAGTTTACAATTTTTTCAAGCTCTGGAAGAACCCTTTTGCTTTTCTAGTGGAAAGTCTGTTGGAAAGTCTTGCATTTAACTGCCCTTTTTTGAGGTTCAATCTCTTTCTTTGGTAAAATGTTAAAGACTTTGACAAAAATTAGTATGCTGTAACAAAGGAATTTCATTTAATACTTGCTCAGCCATGGTTTTAAAATACCCATGCAGACATGACTAAGCTGAACACCTAGGGGAAATTCTGTAAATCCCTGTAAGAGGGATGCATTTCCACATTGCATTTAAACAGTGAGCTTCCATTGAAGGTGGTCCCCTTTTCAGTTCCCCAGTGATGACTAATCCATACCCCTAATTAATTAGTTTTCCATCAATTCTGCAAGCTGAAGCAGCAGCCCTATTTCTGCATAGATAAGATGGATGAATATGATGCAGTGGAGGAGATTGAGCAGGATGAAACATTTGTGTCTGTAGCAGTGTAAGGTTAGACTAGCTTAAGGTTAGTTTTATGTTGCACTTAAGTGTTGACTGTTCATATGGCAGTGTCATTTAAATCCCCCAGGGAATGCTGAGGACCACCTGAGCCAAGAACTCTGCCAACACAAAGTGGGAGACCATCTCTTCAGTTGTCTTCAAAAATAAAGATTTAAAAAAAAAAAAAAAAGGCAGACCCTGGAAACAGGAGACAAAATTTCAAACCACCAAGTACCGGTTCTGTGACCTGACAACCAGCTGATCAGTATTTGATGAAAAGATCTCAGCTTGTTCCAAGAGCTAATGTTTTTCCAAGTTCGTCACACTTACCTCTGGCTCATCCCACAAGCATACGATATTTCAGAAAGCAGAGTTCCAATGTTGGACAGGTAAAAGAAGGCAGAAGTCTTGAGACTCTTCCCAGGACTCTTTCGTAGACAGCAGCAGAGTCTGTCAGTATCCTTTTAGTGCTAAATAACTTTCCATTTGATGACAAATACATTTCTACGTTAAAGACCAGTAATCAGGGAAGCCAGATTTCCCTTATAGAGCTGTTCAGTAGCCTGTGTAATAGATTGGTCTCTATTTTCTCTGTCCCCATTTTAAAAACCTGTTTCTTATTTGTTGATCTTTGTGAAAGTTGGCATCCAGATCCCTCATTCCAGTTACCTTACTTTTACTAGCAAAAATTGCTGTTACGTGGACTAGCAGTTACAAGGAGTTGTTTGGAATGGTTGGCACGAGAGTCTACAAGTACTCTGCATCATATAAACTGTGCAATACTCTCAGCTGGTTAATTAACTTGTTTTTCTGGTCCCAAGACAGAAAGCACTTAACATGCATGCTTTAGTTTAATAACACATTCCTGCTCATCTGTCCCAGGAGACTTGTCTCTGTCTTCAGGTTTGTCCATTCTTAAGGTGGAAAAAGTGAATGTAAGGACCAAAGGTTGGAGAGTGTGGCTTTTCAGGGAAATGCATCACACACACTTTGTTAAAAACTACTTTGTTGAAACGTCTGTAACAAAGTACTTTTTGTTGATTTGGGGTTGTAGATGTAGGGAGGGAACATCTTACAACACAACCTTGCTACAGATTGCCTGATAGATGTGTTTGTTGGACTAGATTCTGTGTCCTTTCCAAAACAGGGAAGAACTAGCAATAAACCATTTTATCGTTGTGTTCCACTCTTTAGATTTGTGTTATTGTTCTGTGATGATGCTCCTGCACATCAGCCTTCTCTGCTCCTTTGTCAGTGCCCAGGTAATCATATGCACAAGTTTTGCTTGTGTCTGGGCAGACTATGTTTTTGGCAAAAATTAACCTGGGAACTTAGCAAAAATTGGGGTCTTGCTGGTACAGAGTACAAAGTAAAGTCACTTCAATTTCCATGAAGTAGATTGGATGTGCTGTTGAGTATGTGGTACCAGTAGTTTAGCAATTGCTTATCAGTTTGCTGTGACACATCCTCTAGAGGTTTCACACAGAGCAAATTGATGTGCTGAATTCCTCTCTTAACTCAGAGTCTGGATTTGCTGGCACTTATGCACATGAGTAAGTGTGTGACTAGTTTTATCTGCTTGTGTCAGCGTAACAAAGGACATGTAAGAGTTTTAAAAGCAAGGGCTTGGTTGCGCAGCTACATTCAACTTAGTGTTTCAGGTGACTAGCTGTTGGTAAAATTATTCAGCCTCCAAGGTTTTTCTTATACTCATGGGTGCATAGCAGCATATTTTGTCTAGATCACTGCAAAGTAGGTACAAAATGCTACCAGGTCTTAGTATTGTTTTCACACCAGTTTTGATAATAACTGCAAGATTTGTAAGGTGTTTGAGAATAAGATTTTTTGTTTCCAGAGACAGGACTGACTCCAAACTGTCCTAGATTTAGTAGTATTTTCTTCTGAGTGTTCACATGTTGTAGGATAGATAGAAAGATGGGGCAATAGATGGGCTTATTTCCTTCACCAGTTGGAGTCCTTCACAGTGTGGAGTCTGGCAAGGTATCTACACTGAAGGCCAACTACAACAGTTGCAGATTGCTTAGAAAGGGGGAACTCTCTCTAGAAGCTCCAAGGACTTAGGGATACAGGCCCTGTGCCTGCAACTTCAGCATTAACTCTTCATTTGGCCTCTCTAGAAATGTCACAATACCAGGTTCCTTGCATAGCAGTGGATGTAAAGAAAACTTTTATACCAGTGTTCGAATATTATGGTGAACTGCAAACACTAGGGAAGGTCAAAGAACAAAGAGCTTTTTTGGCTGCTGTCACTGCAAATAGGTTTATGTTAAAAACTTGGGTGTGTGAACATTACCTCATGTCAGCTGAAACACAGAAACTACACGTACACATTCTTACTCTGCTTTTGTAAAAGCATTAAGCATTTTTTGCTTGAATTTTAGCAACGTTTTCTGTTTGCATTGCACTGAGAGCATACAGAGTAGATTGCACTTCCACCTAACTGAAGTAGTAACTTTCTACAATGGGCATATGTGTTGACACACCAGAGCCCTTTGTAGGAATGGAAAGGGAGCAGTACAGAGAGGCTGAGCATCTTTCAATAAATTACTTGATAGAGGGGCATATAATTTGGCCATCAGTAGCAAGTCATGGAATCCAGTTACCTCTTGGTAAGACAGGCTGCTGGATTGCAGTGAGCACATTGCAAAGCCTCGTACTCTGGAACTGTTGAGTAGTGCTGGCAATTATGTTATTGCCTGAAGTCTTAGTGGAGCAATGAGGATGGTGATGGTAGACTCAGAACTATCCACCCTGTCTTTCTATGGGACTTCTTGGCTGCTTTGAATGACATCTGCTCTTTAAAAAAGTTCTGTCTTCCCTTGGGACTTGCCTGCAAGACATCTTTGCAGTGTTAGAGCTTTGACTTTGGAAAATGTATTGGCAAACAAACTTAATGAAAACACTTATGAAAATAATTGTTTCTCATATTTTTCCTGGGAGGGAGAGAGAGGTATTTCAAAGGGGCTATAAAAATATAATATGGTCTGTGAATCTTATTCCTGTTTTTTTTTTTCTGGTTTTAGGAATAATATTTGGATTCCGTTTTGACACACACTGTGTACACAGACAGTATTTCTTATTCTTGGACCTATATAGTTCTTCCATGCTATGTTTGTATTATAAGTGAAAGATGCTGTACCGAGGCTTTACAGTAAGTTTCTTCCTTTGACTTAGTAGTCCCTTACCTTGGGTAGCAGAAGATTCCTTAATGCTAAGATATGCTGTGTTAGTTAAGGTTATGTTTTGAGGAGTGCCTCACAGTTGACTCCAACTTTGTTTTAGCTGGCTGCTGTCCTGTTGTATCCTGGTGTCTTCTAAGAACGTGACTTGCATTATTATAAATAAAAATATATTTTTTCTGTAATGCACAGAGATGCTTACCTGTATGCAGTGGTCACCTCATGTCCCTGTGTCAGAGGTGAAGGCTGCATTTCTAGGTGGACTTCAGTTTGTTAGCCTACTCAAAACTGGTCTTTCCAATTTTGAGTAAAATGAACTGTCTGTGGTTTCAACAAGAGCTCTGTAGGAGAGGATACTTCCAGGATTTAGCCCTTTTTTATATTCTTGTTCTTCAGGAGGTGTCCTGATTGGGCTTGTGATGCAAAGTGTGTTGGCATCAACAGAAAGAGTTGTATTGGTTTCTGTGGGCTTTGGATGAATGTGCCTGGTGATGTGCTTTAGAAGTTAATGGTGCACCATATAAGACTTGGACGAAGCACTGTATCCTCTGGATAAACAAAATACAGCTTTGGCCCCACTCTTAGTAGAATTTGTAAAGGAGGAAAAAGTCTTTGCACTTTGTTAGAGGTGTTTTGTTTGTTTGTTTGTTTTTTGTTGTTTTGTTTTGTTTTTTTCGACATGCCTGTATGGCCCTCTTTTACCCATGTTTTTTGCTATGCTTTTAGTGGCATGGTGTGGCACAAAGTGTCTAAGGCTATGATGGACTGTTTCCAAATTCTTTGTTCAGTTAGCTCCTTAGGTAGGTAAGATGCAGTCAACGGTCCTTCACAAATAAGTAGTAAGTGTTTCAGTCCTGTACTATCAGACCTTTAAGGACTCTGAGATCTTAGTGAAATCAGTCACTGTGATTTCAGCTGAAGGTTTTGCGTGGATCACAGTTCCTGTATGCAGGTAATAAACAGAAGTAGGTGGGCCAGCATAACACAGGAATATACTTCATCTCCTTTCTGTGCTTCCTCCAATCCCATCATTTGCAAAAAGCTGAGCAGAGGTCAAATGCCTGTTGAACGTGCTGCCAGGCATAGCTGCTTTCAGACACTGCTTACAGGAACCCAGCCTTAGGAGAGGACAAAGTACAGGTGGATGCGCTTCTGTCCACTACTGTTCAAGGAATTTGCAGGCTGCTGCCAGATTGTTTTCCAAAAGAAAGCAGTTCCATGCAGTGATTTGGGCCAGAGCAGTGATGATAAACATGAACCATAAGCAGTGTACCAGACTAATGATGTTATCATAACATTAAACATTTCTCCTTCTTGGTAATGTAATTTCTGGCTTCTGCTTATTTCAGATCAGTGGCTTGATAGTTTAGGGATGAAAATCATATCACAGTCCCTAGAATTTCTTTTTTTGGGCAAAAGGATGTGTAAAAGGCCCCAGTGATTCTTGGACATCTGGTAGCATTCAAGCTTAGACTTTTCATTTATGTTTTTTTAGGATTCTAGAGCATAAAGGACGTAAACAATAATCCCAGAGGTTCATCTGTCCTGGAGCAGACATTGGAACTAAGCTACTATGTGACTAAAAGAACTGAGTGCGTCTAATGGTAAGTAAGGCAAGGAAGATCAGATAACATTATACTTCAGCATGGAAGAAAAATTGTTATACACTCTTTCAGAATTTGTCCTAATTTTCTTGGAGAATGAAGGGAACAAGTAACAGCAAGGTTGTAAATGCTTTGCAAGTCCCAGTTAGCAGGGAATGTATGCTTTTTGCTAGATCTTTTTGGTCTCCTCAGTATCTTTTAATCTAGCTGTGGTTCTCACGTTATGCGGAGGGTCCGTTTGTCCTCTGTTAAAAGACTACTTGACGTCTATAAAGCTCATTTTAACTAGGATTTCTAAAGAAACCTAAAGGATTGATCTTCAGTCTTAAAGCTCCTAGGAAAGTCATCCTAAATCTAGTCCGTAGCTGTCTCAAACATTTTTTGTTTATTAGTGGTAAGCAGTAAGGAAACTAGTGTGGATTTGTGTGTGCGCTTTTTTTTGTTGGTTGTTTTTCTTTTTAAGTGGTCAGGGTAGTGGGTGAAAACTTAAGTCACTCTGGACTTGGTTCTAAGCATATTTTATCTCTTAACTCTAAAGTGTTTCCTGTCCCCACAGTGAGGGCTTTTAGAACTACTTTAGAAAGACTGGACTTTCAATAAGGCATTTGGTGTAGATAGACCTTTTTTCTTTTTATTGTCTAGAAAGCTAATCCATTTACGTTCTGCTTACAATATCAGAATGCCTTGATGCTGCAGTGGTACAGCCTTCCATACCATCTAGCAAGGATAGCTGCCTTGCAGATTATTGCAGTCGATTATTGTTTTTATGGTACAAAAGCCAGTTCAGCTGCTGTGGGTATGCCTTTCAAACTCCACGCTGCAAGGGAGGCCCAGCTTATGGAAAGATGCTGAAAGCCTTTGTTGGCGAGCATTTGGAGAACAAAAACATGTTCCATATGCAAACAAGCTGTAAAGTGAATGGGTTCATTCCACCTGCTGTATGTTTTATTTCAGAAACGCCCTTTATGAGCTGTGACCTATTCTTGTTTACATAAAAATTCTGAGAAGCTTCAGGTACCCTGCAAATATCTCTCTTGTGTGTTCAAGTTGTCTTTTCAGATGAAGCACTAGTGGTCAGCTTTGGTCAGCTGGTGATCAATGCTTACTGCTCATTTGACAGTAGAAAGGATGCGCTTTCCTTTCCATAAGCTCACATGTTTGTGTTCTTTGCAGTCTTTGTGTTATACAGGTCTTGTCCGGGTCCTCTGAGGCCACTGTTAAACCTAGGCTATAAAACCTCAGTATTCGTTACTTTTACATTGAGGTTATGTGTAGACATGCCAAATAATTGGAAGTTTGATTGTGTTAGGACATTTTCAAACAAGCAGTAAATGTCAAACTCACTTTTTGCCTCAAAGCACTTAATCTTGATAGCTGAGCATAAGTAAAAACATGATACTGCATGCTATGTCATCTTTATAGGCATAGACTTTATATTAACTTCAAAGCAAGATGTAAATGCCATTCTGCTGGTTCAACAACAAAAAAAAAAAGATTCAGAACTTATTTTACAGAGCTTATCAAATTTATCCCTGCAGTGAGATTTGGAGTAAAATGCATTTAAAAGTACATAGTTAAAACAGGAGTGAATTTGATCCATCTGCTAACATAAAAACCACAAACAGAATCTATTTTTTACTCTTACTAGTATCTAGTGTTTTTACTGAGTAGTAAATGTTATATGTTTATGATATGAGGTCAGCATATGTTACTTAAAGATACTGAGTACGTTCAGAGCTTTCACATTTCATTTCCTTTTTTCCTGTCCACGTATATGACTGCCTTGTGGAGAATATAGGAAGGATTTTAATAGAATAATGCTTTCTTTTTCCCCTAGTTAGTATGAGACATCACTTCTCCCACTTCTGTTTTTGCTTAGGCTTTTGCACTGCCCTAAACCAAGTGTTCTCCTCTTTAATTTCTTCTCATTTCCACTGGATGCTGCTTGGTCTAAATATCATGTGTTCATGATGTAGCCTAGAGGATATTTAACGAAAAGACTTTTAATTCAGCAATGATAGTGTCTTCCTCTTTATATGTGGGCAATACGAAGCAAAGGGTTTTTTTTGGCTTTTATGTTTTGTTTTTTCTTTTAAAAAAACAACTAAGTTTTGTTTATTGCAGAGTAAGGTGTGATAGTTCTGCCTTGCAGAAGAACTTAGCCTGGGAAAACCTGATGTGGGAGGGGAGACAGAAGAGATTGACAGATTGACAGTTGTTAACCATTTGACATCAAGGTGAACTTGTTCCAACAAAAAAAAGTCAAAGGTCTCCAGCTGAGTGTGAGCTGAAGGTTGTGTACTTGCCTTCATGTTACCAATGCTTCCATACTGACAATATTGTGTTAAAATACTGTGGAGGAAGAGAGTTGGCTGTATAGGCTGCCTCTGGTAAGCATGCTTGCTGAAAGGTACCCTGAAACAGCTTCAGTCTGAGGTGGCTGCACAGATGGGTTTTGGTACAAGAGGCAAAGACAATGATAAAATATCAGTGATAGTAATCTGAGCCAAGGCTCTGGAAGTGGTATATAAAATGCAAATCAGTGTCTTTAAAGTTGCCAGAAGATACTTTGAAATAAACATTTTAGTCATTGTCCATTATAGGGCCATAGACTGACCCCTGCTTCCAGTTTGGATAAGGAACAGATATCATCTACTTGCTCACGAACAAGCTAATGAACTTAGACAATGCAGAAAATGCTATCTAGAATGTGGCTGAATGGTCCCAGTATTTAGTGCCTAAGACGAGCAATCAATGGAACATGTGCAAAGAAAACACTGTCACTTTCACTGTTGTGCGTGTGAACTAATGAGACACTTCTAATGCTTTGCTTGGTTAGGGTAGGTTGAAGGGTAAATGTCGAATAAATATTTACTTTCAGATTCTGAACAATGCTTTGGGAAACTGTTAGAATGTGTTTGTGCTAGCCAGTGGAAAAGGATGGCTAAAGCATGAAATGATGGATTATCTAGGAAAAACTGTCATTTCAAACTCCCAGAAGGCTGTTTATTTCACAGAACTGCCTCATGCTGGATTTTGCATGTGCTTACACCCAACATAGTGCATCAAGTAAAATAAAATTGGATGGTGTTCCTGGAGGCTTGAAAAGTTTCGCTGTAGATGCGTGAGCTGCAGCAGTGCGGGTAGAACAGAGGATGCAGATAAAAGAGGTCACATGAATCTGTGAAAAAGAGCAAAATTAAACATGCTATTTTTGAAGGAACGTGCACTTGGGTTGACAGCTTGAAGTTGAGGTCTTTCAAGTTAGATCTTTGTTAAAGCAAGTTTCTTCTGCAGTATGTACACAAAACTCAACACGGTAGAAAACTGATATAAATCTCATTCTAACTCAGCATCTAAGATTCAGAGTGAGATGATGAAAATGAGGCAGTTTGCAGTGCCAAGGTACACTGCCTCTTAAGGTTCGCATCTACAGGGACACTGATTTCAACAGAGGTAAATCAAAAATCGATCTAGTCTTCTTGACAGGTATCAATTTGGTAAATTACCATGTGCTAGTTTTAGTTATATGGTCCTTATTGCTTCAGTACAAGTTTCTCTCAGAATTATGTAAGGAAGTTTGCCTTGAAGGAACTTCACTTGAGGGATGACATCAGCTGTCTACAGTATATGAGAGTATAATTGTTGTTTCTTGTGGGCCAGATTGTGGTCTCTTTCATTTGGGGGTGTTGCACAAATAATCTTGAAGACTTCAGGGAGATTTCTTGCAAAAAGAATGAAGTGAATAAGGTTCTAACACTTTCCACTGACAGTAGAAAGAAAGCTGCCCTGGGAACATAGTTGTTTTCTTTAACGTTTTAACAAATACATGTTTAGACAGATTGTTGACTTAAATTTGAGCTTTCATTATGTGGACATTTCATTATTTTATTGTAGTATTTATAAATGCTAGTCAGCATTTCTAATGAATGCTTGATTCAGAAAGATTTGTCACTACAAAGTGTTTGTAGAGTAACATGAACAGTTTGGCTAACAACATGCAAACAGAATTGTGAAAAAGCCATTCTGACTTTCGCATGAAAAATCCCATTGGTTTTCATGTAAGATTTTCTTCCAGTTTTTCTTCCTGTTTTATTACAAATCGTGAATAAGTGGCATTCACAGCACAGCAGGTAAATAGTGAAAATGCCAGTTGTAACATTCAGGAGCAACATCAAAAGAAACTTAGCCATGGATGGCAAGTTCAGCATTTACCAATGGATTAAATGCATGAAGTTCACACAGCAAAATTTTACCTTTGTCAAGATCTTGAAGCATAAGCAGTGACTTGGAAGGTGGTGTTTGAAAGACATTTTTTTTGTGTGTGACAACTTTATGAAGGGCTAGACAGGTTCTTAGGCTTTTACTTTGAATTCTTCTTGTACTTGACCCTTTCTCAAGCTGGAAAAGTAGCAAGTGAATTGCCATGGTGCTCTTCCTTCTTCTTCTGTCCTTCTCATTTTTGACTTATACTATGTAGCAGGTACAACTGATAAACTGAAATTTGTAGCTTACAGATGTTTATACCTGCTAAGGCTGTCCTCTGGTGTAGTCTCATTCTTCTCACAATATCAGGGATATCTTTGTGTTCAATATCAAAGATACTTTTATGTTATTCAGTCTGGGATTTCCAGAGACATTTAAGGAAATTGATTATTTGTTTTCCGCTGAAGTTCTAATGGAAGTTGTTATCCTTTGGCCACCTTTCGGGCATCCTGCACAAAACCACAATAGAGTCACCTTGTTGGTATGGCCATGGATGTATGTCACTAAGTGCCTTTCTAGGCCACGGTAGAGGGACTTCAGTTCTCCTTGTAGCACTACAACCATGTGAAAGAAACTAGAAATAGGATAGGTGGGCATGACTGACAAGTGAACGACTTCAGCAGGCCATCTTGAATGACAACAGCTCTGGAGAGAACTGTGAAGCTGACTGGTCTCTAGCAATGCTGACAGCTTGGTATTGGTGGAGTGTGTATTTTGAGTTTTGAATTGCTATGAGGGTTAACCATGAACTTCAAAAGGAGGGTGAACTGTTTTAGAGCAGACAGATTTCTGCGAAAAGCAGTTTGGTGTATTATGGTGTGTGTTGTCATCTTCAGTGTAACAGTCCAAGTAACAAAACAGAATATACCCAGGTTGATCTCGCCCAGTGTTTTTGTGCAAAGCTCCAGTTCACTATTTGTGTTTCTATAGCAAGATATCTTAACCACTCTGCTCCTGTTGCTGCTTCTCCAGCAGCTGAGTTTTTCCTGGGTTTCCACAAGGATGTATGTACATCTCTTTCCCTTCCACAAGGATGTATGTCTCTTAGGCTTGTTATTTAGCAATCACAGAAGATAAGTCTGGCCACGTACTTTATCGGTGTCAGAGTGAGGTCTGGATGGCATCATCTTTCTTTTTTCCTGGTTTCTGATAAGGGAAATGTGGGTATGTGGGCCTGAGAAGTGCAACAGCAGTCTCTTCTAACAACCTTGCTCTGGATGGTCATGTTGGGAGAAGAGTCATAGCTGTAGTTTGTTCCTGCTGTGCAGTTAGATGTAGCAGCCTGTGCATACCAGGACAAAAACCAGGTGGGACATAGTGGGATATTCCTTGGAATGAAATTTCTTGGCTTGTCATGCATACTAGCCCGGGCTAGTACTGTAATACTTCCCAACTTAGAACTTATTCTCAGGTTTTGTGCAGATGCAAGTATCATAAACATCCCTGTATCTTAAGGCCTGGAAGGCTGGGCTCTCAGACTGTCCAGTTTGTAGTAGATGATGCTCTCACAGCTGCGCCTGGTTCCTTAACTGTCAGTGACACACGGACACACATTTGTGTGCTGTATTTGCAGACATACAATTAAAGAAAGCAAAAGCATATGGTTGGCAGCAGCTTGAAAAGCCTGCCAGTCTTGGTTTCAAGAGCAACTGTGCAGTATTGTCTCATTATCTTTCAGTACAAAACAGACCCCATGTCTTTAAGCTATTTAAAAAAATATAGAACTTAGGCCCATCTTTTGAAAAAGGATTAAAGCTGTATAAAGTCCTGTTTCAGCAGGACTAAGACCCTGTGACCCTGTCTGGTTGGACTGAGAATTTTTGAAAATTTCCCTAGACCTTCTGAAAATCTGGCTCGTTGATGTCCTTAACTGTTTAGGGAGTGGTGCCCAGCATCATTTTTCCCACTAGAGAAGATGAATCAAAATCCATGTCTTATTTCTGCAGGTCTGCCTTTAAAATTTTCCCTGAGGAGCTCTCAGTAGCAATTGGGAAATGACAATTGCAGAGAAGTTTAAATAGAACTTCTCCTGCTTTGGAGTTTAGAGCAGGGACTTCCAGAGGAGAGGGAGGGAAGACTCTACCATAACTCTAAGGTTTAATCCTCAAGAAGAAGGAAGTTTTCAGTGTACTGCGCTCCTTGCATATGCTGCCTTGTTTGATTTGAGCTGCTGCCAGCTGCTGTTCTTAGTCTCCCCTCACTCCTTCTGCCAGGCTTTCATACTCCCCCTCCTGTGGGCTTTTCTTCTATGGCCTTGTATTCATTTTCCTTCTTTCATCTCTTCTCTCATCACATATTCTCATTCCATTATTCTTAAGCATGCTCATTCCTTCTTTTGTCCCTGTCTTCACCTTTATTTTATCTTTCTCTGTTTGTTGTTGCTAGTCTCTTGTCTATCTTGACTTTCATCTTTTATATTACCTGATGGAGAGTGGTTTTGTAGGACCTAGTTTAATGTCATAAAACAGATATTTTAGAGGTCAAAAATAACCAAGGGCCTATTTTAGGCATCTGAGATCCAAAACAGTTCAGTGTTTTTTGGTTCAGGCACCTTGTTACATACCAACTTTTTTTTTTGCATGCCTTATGGTCACTGTTTGAGTTGGTAGACTGATTGATTGATTAATGGGCAAACTATTTACATGGCTACATGCTGAAATAAACTGAAAGTCAGCCCAGTAAACATGCTAGTCGTTTTTGAGAACGGAACCTTGCTGACATGTGGCTGTTAGTAACGGTCTCAAACTGATTTTTGAGCTGAAGCAAACCTCTTTGGAAGTCTAATGTCTCATGTCATGGTATCTTAAACCCCCACTGCTGATTCATGCTGAACAGCCAGAAGCCAGCCTGAAAACAAAGTAAGAGCATCCATTCAGATTTTTACTTCCTGCCATTCCTTTAGCAACTCTGTAACATTGACAAGCCCTATTCTTTTGGAACCATGCTATCTAGACCTCTGCCTTAATAGTTTGCTGACTGAAGTTTCATGCCTTACTTATACCTGCTGGTACCATTTCTGTATCTAGCAGAAGGAAATGCAAGAAACCTCAATGAGAGAAGTATTTCAGTAAGTATAATATTGAGAAGAGGGTGGGAGGAGAATACCATCCTTAAGAATCAGAGGTTTTAATGATGGAATATATTCTTCATTGTGTCATAATTCTCTCTCAAAAAAGAAGCCTTGGGAACCTGAGACTTGCTTTATTTTTTTTGCCTCTTTTTATCTCTTTCCTCCCACTCATGATCTCTGATCTTTGTTAATCTGGATCTGCTCTTTATGTTCGTAGGGAAAATTTCTTATAAGAAAGAAGAGAGACTGCAAGGACTGAGAAGTTATCAAAGCTGAGGGAGAACAGGCATTGAGTTATGCCTCAACTGTCCAAAAGCAGTGAGGAGCACTCTCCCATCCCTGCTGCCTGAGAAGAGTTGTCAAAGCAGGGCTGATCATGGCCTGGTTTCACCTGGTTAGTAGGATTTGCACCTGCAGTGTGCCCTGTTTGGAAATCTGGTTGAATGTGACCAGGGAGTTAGCCATGTCCCTTTAACCACAAAATGTGCCTTCCAATCAAGATTTGGCTTTGATTGGGTGTTGTAAAAAGCACTCTATTCAAGCATGTTATTGAGGGAAGGGACAGGAAGGGGAGTCTGCATTGGTGAACCTTCCTAAGGAGCATCCAGATTTAACGGAGAAAAGAGAGATTCTGCCACTGCACAGGAAAAGCTTTTGGGAGGACAGGAGAGGAGCTGAGTAAATACTGACACACATGACTTCTGTGGGGTGCATTTTAATAACATCTGTCAGTTCTTTTAAAAGTACCCAGCTGGCTGTGGTTTAGCTGTGCATACCTCCCATACTTATTTCCCCAAATAAGGCATTGGCGTGTTCATTTCACACCTGTTCATGGACATGGAAACCCAGTAGACTGAGTTTCTTCCCATGTGCTTTGCTGTCTTAGTGTTCTGGTGGGCATCTGAGCTTTAATTGCACTATTCTGTTGAGGCTTTGTGTTGTACTGTATTCTATATAATTTCTTCTCTGAAATTGCACCCACCACTACGATATGTGCTCACACTGGGTTGTTAGACTGTTCTCACTATGGGATCTGAATGCCTCTTCACTGGAGTCTGTTTGGCTCCTTGTGTGCTGCACCCCATGCTGTGGTAGCAAGCTGCCTGGTTATTGCTACATTGTGATTCTTACTCTGCACACACCAAAGAACATGAGCGCTTATCAGGTGTCCTTAATAACATGAATCTGGCATGGCTTTATTTTCAACTCAGCTGTTAGGCTAAAAGAATGTGTTATTTTGAATAAAAAGCAGTTTCACCTGAAAGTAAATGGCCAAATGGGTTTTTAGTCCTGACAATAGAGGCCATTTGCTGTTGATTATTGCCATCATGGCACACTTTAAGTGAGAACAAACATACTAACCTCCTCCAATACACACAGGCCTTTTTTCCTAACAGATTTATTCATTAAGCATATGTTCAAAGACTACAACTATTACCACTTTTAAATAGAACAATTTTTTCATTGCTTTTCATAGATACAGTGCCACGGTGTTATGAAAAACCCATTAACATTCCAGATTTAATTAACTAATATATTCTATTAAAACTGTGCTGCTCCAGCAGTTGTTTCACAACAGGCAGATAAATACTGTATGTTTAAGACTGACTTCAAATGACAGTCCAAAGTTGCTCCTTGGCAAAGTCTTCAGCAGTCTGAATGCCTTTGTCTTTTCTGTACATGCCTGAAGAAGTGTCTCTTACCTCTGAGCCCAAAAATGGGGGCTGAGGTGGTAAGGCTGCAAGGCTTGGTTCTGAATTCCTTGCCAAGGCAGCATTCTTACTGAAATAGGTTAGAAATAAATAAATAAAAATAATCTAACCAATTTTGCAGGCTTTCAGGAAGAAGGATGACACTCCTGAAAGACACTAAGTGCCTTCCATTTTGTAGGTCTGCTGTGGGAGATAAAAACATGAAAGCTTTTTCAGAGCAGGTCATTTTTCTTTGTCGTTTTTGGGCAGGGGCTCTCAAAATGGTTCCTTTAGCACTCTGCGCACTGCCTGCTGCTGCTGTGTGCTTGCTGACTGTGGCAGGTTCTGAATCTCCTTGGCCAGGCCACGGGAGCCTCTGCCATTTTCCATAGGTGAAAGTGCTTGTGCAGCAGCTCTTGGGTGAAGCTTCCTTTGTTCTTGAGGCTTTTCTGTGTGCTGCTAAAATGCAATTCCTAGTTGAGACATGTATGACCTTAGTGATTCTGTGTCTTTTCAGTTGCTAAGACCACTTCAGCATCTGCAGAGATAAAAGGTCAGTACGCAAACTAATGTTGTAATTACCCTCCCCAAAAAAGTAGGACTTGTTATCTTCTTGATTCATCTCTTGTCTTTTGAGTCCCCATTTGGCATATCTGAAATAGATCACAGCTCTTCTACCTGAGCCGGGCGTAAAACGTTTCTCCTTGTCCATTCTGCTTATGATTTTACCAGGATAATTAATGTCATCTGCAGCATAAAGGACAAAGAGTGTGTTGCACATAGTTGAAACTGGGAGTCGAGAGGTGCAAAGAAAAAAACTGAGTGGAATCTGGCCCCTGTGGAAGAAGACAAGTAGGGTAGGTAGGAATGTTCTGCACTGGTCCTTAGGAGCTAAGAATGAGACTTCCAAGATCATTCAGTAGAGGTTTAACTGCTCTTTGTAGAAGTCAAGTGTGTATCTCAGTGTGGGAAGAGACTTCGTATAAGGCATTTGGCATCTCCGGTGAATGCAGACAAAGTGTTCTGGATAGCATAGTGGGAAGAGAGCTGTGTGGATGAGAAGTATCACTGGAAAAAGTCTTGCTTCCTATTGGCACATACGGTCACCCACACTATGTAAGGAACACAGTATGGATAACATTTGACTGCATACACTTCGAAATACATTATAAAATTCCTGAAAATACAGATTTAGACAGCTGGCACAGTAGTGTTCCAACATGGGAACAAAGCAGTGGGACATCTTGGGCTCCATGAGGACGTGTGGCCTTTGTGATTACTTGCATTACAAATGTTATGAAATCAGGAGCTCCTGAAAAGAGAAATGCTCTAATCGGGGCCTGAGAAAACAATTTTTTTAACAACCCTAATTTGTGTTGCACAGATGAGGTGGTAAAATGAATTCATGTCCTTTCATCGTCAGAACAGTAGATGGTGTGAGACCTTTAATACCTGTAGCAGTGGAAGGTTTTAACAGTGTACCTTGACAGTTCTGCCTCCTGCAAATACAGCAGATGTGCCACCTGCTTCCGTGGAACATCAAATCATATGCAAGTCCTTTCCAGAGTGATCTTGGTCCAAGGTATCTGAGAACACGTCCACTCTGATTGTTGGTGCACAGAACAAAAAAATTCTTAGGCTAGCCGATAGCAACCTTGCCCTGGAGCTGAAAGCAGCAATGCTGCATTGTTTCAGGATCTGGTTCCAAAATGATGTCTTGACAGCTTTGCTTATCAGCTTGTGGACCTGTTGGTTCATGTCAGCTCTTGCTAGATGACTTGGCATGAGGCAGTGGAGTATAAGGTAGTCACCTTCTCAGATCAAGGAAAACCTTGGGATCCAGGCTTCTGTGAGAGGTGTGTTTCTTTGGATTGTTTTATAAGAGACTGAAGCTCTTGACTGCAGGCAAGTGGTGCAAAAATGCTCCCAGAATAATTGCAAAGCTTATCATCAGCATGTGCTTTTTTTCTCACCTACTCTGACATAAATCCATAGCAACTTGTGCATGTCTGCTTATGTAGCTAGACGAAACATTGCCCTGTGCACGTTTCTGTCACTGGGAAGACGATGAGAAGGCAAACTGTTGGATTCTTTTAGTTAGCTTCTTAAGCTTTTGTGTATGTGTTGATGAGCACAGTACAGGAACCCTTAAAAACTGGACACAGAAACAAAGTGAGCTGTTACCTTCCTCCAGGTGCGCTGTTTGCTTTTGTGTTGTTATGTGGTCAATTAGAGAGGAGGAGAGGTTGATGGAAGTATTATGCTTAGCATGCATCTCAGCATGGCCCTAACATGAAGAGCCTGCAGTTACGGAGGTAGCAGAGCACTGATGCGGAGCAACAACCATTGATTGTGTAGCCTTTGCATTTGTGCCCATAATGGAACTGCTCTGAGTGGAAACGGAGAGAAAATGAAGTGTGGACATCCTGTTGCCAGGTGTCCAACACCCTTATCTAACCAAGCGCTTATTCTGGTGACTAAATGATAGCATCTGAAAGATACTGTTTTTTGAGGAAGCCAAGCAGTGCAAGCATAGCCTTTTTAAATCCATAAAAGAAAGTGAAATGCTTATAGTTGGGATGGTACCCTTGAGGCATATATAAGGTTTGTGGCTGAAGATGATTGTTGAGACTAGTCTTGATATAATTTACTCTGCTCAGGGAAGAGAATGTCATTGGAATAAATGTTGAATGTAATGGTGGCTATCCTAGATGTTTTTGCTGAAGGCTCCAGGGCATAAGATTTTAGTCACTTAGAAAAGCAGGCTGTGTCCAAATGGATGGCATCAAAATCTTCACATTTGAACTTGGCAGGAGGCCAGCGTATCACCCACCTGCTTCAAGGTGCAAGCTCTCTGATTCCCCAGAGGAGGAAACAGATGTAAAACATACAGGTCAGCAGGCTAGGAAGTTGCTCGAGAAAAATTAGAAACACGCAAGGGTATTTGCATTGCAGCTGCAGAAGTTCTTTACTTGCAAAAGGAAATATGCTTTATTTGAGTAATACAAGTGTGCTAATGCCAATATAAATGATAGTATTAATATTAAATACTTTCAAAAGTGCATGAAACTAGAATGCACTTTCTGTTTAATTTTCTAATTGACTCTGCTATCACAGAGGCTGTTTGGTTTTAAAGTAGCTGTTTTTTGATTATGCAGTCAGGCACTTTTACTCGTATCCTGTTGTTAAAGGCTAAAGGTACAAAAGTGATCATTTGGGTTTGAGCAGGGAGAGTCAGTTATTCTGTCTCAGAAAGAGGATTAAACTCTGGACATCTAAATCTGCCTCTTTGCTGCCCTGTTGACAATTCTCCCTAGCTATGTTTCTGTGCAAGGCAGATCCATAAGCAGTCAAAGCAGCAACTCTTGAACTACAGAATTGCCAAGCTGCTTTGTGGGTGTCAGTTTTCCCTGTTAAATGGAGTTTGCAGGCTCGGAATGATTTGGGGCAACCAACTCAGCTGAAAGTCAACTTGTGGTCTGTTTATAAAAGCTCAAGGCACCCCCAGAATTACTGCCAGGCACTTGAAAAACTTTCCCTGAAGAAAATAGTATAACAAAGAAATGTATTCTTTATATTAAAAGGGGAATGCAGTTAACTGTTAAGCAGTAATCAGAAGGACCTTCTGTAAGGGGTTTAATAGGAAAGGAGGAAAAAAAGCCTTGTACAAAAACAAAAGAAGCTTTGAATAGAGCCCTGATTGAAAGATGGCAAATGCTAATTATGTGTGGGTGTGATGGAAGTTAATATTCACTGCCTCTGCCCGCTGAGGGTCTGCATTCACTTTTCAAGAGCTGTAATTTGACACTGTATTTAATATTTTAATTGTTTTGAACCAAACACTGCTCTAGGGGCCCTAGCTGCCATGAGAAATAGCATATTCTTTAACTTGACAGGTTTCCCAGGAGAAAAGGAAAAAGGACAGTGCTTAACAACACATCCTTTGTTAAGACCTGTAAGCATTAGTAGATCTGTTAAGCATAAACCTCTTGTGTATTTGATTTAATAGTGGAACTATGATTTATATGGGGACAGGTGCATAACTAACCTTCCACTGGAAACTCAGAGCAACTCCCACATTATTAATGGAAGCATTGCAGTTTAAAACTAATATTGGAGGAGAAAGAGACCCGTGTAGATAGTACAGTAGCTATCATACACTTTGCATTTGGTTCCTTTATCTGACACTCTTATTGCTTCTGATGGCTTCTCCTGTTTTGTCCATGCTAAACTTGGAGGCCTGTCTTTCTTGAGCGAAGAGCCTGATGATTTTGCTTTCCTCTCACTCCCATGTAAGCAGGGCTTGCACCTGAGCTAGCCTTCTCAGTCAAGGGTGTTGTGAGCTGCGATGTTCTTGCAGCTCTTTCATGTGAATTATTACATACTAGAGGTTGGATGTGATGATCAAGTAAGTTACTTGCTCATACTCGTTGGGCTAGAGATATTAAGCAGTCAGTAGCACTGGGCAGGACTCTGTCTTGAGCAGCTGGTTTCTCCGAGGAAGGAAGAGTTTGGCAGCAGCACAAATGAGGTTTCTGAGTGTCACCCTTTGGTGGCAAGCTGCATCCTTCAACGATGTTTTCATAGACCAGAGTCCTGTCATGTAAAATAGTGCTTTCCAAACTCTTTTGATTATTTGGAACAACAAGCTTACAGAGGTAAGGAACTTGGAGAATGGCTTATTCTCTTTTCTGTATTTCTTTTCCCCCCAGTTATCATATTTTTTTCATGAACTAGTTCTTAAGCAACAAGAAGATGAGCCACGGGGGGGGGGAGAAGAGAGCTGATATAGGAAGACATATTAAAACAATTTCACTAAAATCTTCTCTGAATGGATTTTGTTTTTGCACTTCAGACCTGTAGAGAGCAAGCACACTTTCAAGCAAGTAAACTTGCACTGGAAGAATTTCTGAGAAACAGGGCCAAACATTAGCTAAGAACAGATTCTTTCTCACAGGGAAAAATCAGGCTCGCTTTCTGAAGTGCTAATTCTGCCTTATAAAAAAATTCCTATCTTGTTCTTAACAAGCCTATAGTTTTTCTACTGAATACAAGCCGTAGCATTAGTTTAAGAATTAGTCTGAAAATTAATCCTGGTTTAGTCTGCAAGTCAGTTTCAGAGGTGTATTTTTGGAACAGTTTAATAAACTGGGAAGCTTCTGGGCATTTCCTTCTTTTTAATGACTTAAGAACTGAAGTGTCCAAAAATCTAATTAGAGAAAAAATACTACCTTCATAATTTAATTAAATGTATATTTCTATTCAACTGTACAGCCCAATGTAATAGAGACTTGTGTCTGCTATAACCTTGATAAAACAAGTATCCCACCACAGATAGCAGGGTCCCTTCTTTACATTAAAGTTTAACAGGTGGCAGGAGATGTTGACTCCTGTTGTAGCTTCCATTAAAATCAAGCAAAGGAAAAGGGTTAAGGTTTTCTCTTCATATTATTCTGTTTGAAAAAGGATTGCAGTTGATGGACATTTCCACTGCTGCAACTCAGCTAAAGATGGCCTTAGGAACTGGGGTCTATCCAGAAGGTACTGTCACTTGTCATTGTGACGCTTCCCTGTGGCAGCCAGGCAATTACTACGCAGTGCCTGCTGGACTGTTGAAAAAGTCACAGCATCTTGAAAACTTTGAAGTTGGAGAAAAGGGGAAAAATCTCAAGGGCTGGTCTGAAGCCTGAAACTTGCGGAACAGAACAGCAGTGACCAGTTGGGAATCAGTTGAGGTCTGCAATCTGTTTGTTGGCTGGTCCCTTCTTGTAGAAGAAGAAGAGGGGGAGGCAATTTGTCTTGCAATCTGATATTTTGCTTCTCCATCCTTCTCTAGCAGCTTGCAGGCTTGCTCTTATATGTGACCCTGCTGTATCATAATAATGGTCCTGGGTGAACATGAACATTTTTTTTGACTTCACCTCTTTTTCTCTCCTCCCACCCATCCCAGATGAAGTGGCAGGTGGACTGAGTGGGAGCAGTGTGAAAATGAATGCAGAGAAAATGTGTGACTCAGCAGTTCAGCAGGGAGCTGCTGAGTGGAAAGGCAGCTATTCTCCTCACACGCTCTGGTATTGGGTTCCTGTTCCTCCAGAGATGAGAATAGGCCATTTATGGATGGAGTTTTGCAGCCCACCAGCAGGGAAGAGGGCTGCATATTCTTTTTAGCAGAACTTATCTTAAGTAGAGAGGAAAGTTTTCTCTCTAAATTGGTTAAGTAACGTTACCAGTAAAAGAGGAGAGGTATTGGACTAGAAATACATAGACCTTAGTTTGCTGCCTGGTTTGATCATGACTTTTCTGCGTGACTTTCCACCTTCCTTTCTTTTCTCTTGATGTATCTTTCCATTCTGGTAATCGGTTTGGCTTAAGCAGTGTCTGGACTCCACCAGCTGACCTTGAAAAGTGTAAATCCCAGTGCTCTTTCTGGCTAGTAGAAGGCACACATGTTCCTCTCTGTGCTTCTGTTTAAACAAACTTCAAAGAACATTTGCCTTCCTCAGAATTAAGGCTGGCTTTTTAGGTGCACTAACTGCCACTCACGGGCAAGCAGGCACAAAGGAAAATTGATGCTCTGTGTGGGTTGTCCTCTACTTCATAGGGGTAAATTAATATTTTTCTCAACTAATAATAGGGAGGGGCATTGCAGTGTCTAACTAAGCATTTTTGTAATGATACAAATGAAAGTTGAGACATTTTGTTATCAGTTTTATTCTTAAGGAAGGACTGAAGAAGATTTTTCTCTGTAAACTAAGCAACAGGAGGTAGGCGCTTTGTATCTGTGAACATGCTTACTAAAAGCTCAGTTTCAGATCTGTAGTTTGCGTTGTTGTCGCTGAAGTTTCCATCAACTTCTGTTCCAGAGTTTGATCTTTCAAAGAACAAATGAACTCTTTCCTTTCAGCTGATGCAGATGATACATGCACACACGCGTGCACACACAGGTACATGTAAGGTGCATTTGGGATTGTTTTTCTTTTCAGCTCTTCATCTTGGATACTTTCAGGGACTACATACTCTCCCAATCAGTGTTTTATTCAGACATTTGGAAAAGGTAAAGTATGGGACCGTTGGAAACAGTAATCAAGTAGAATAGTAGTCAGTACTGTATCATAATTGGGAAGGTACAAAAAAAAAATTAATAATGGAGGAGCCAGAGATAGATATGCCTTCTTAGTATAACTACATGTGTGGAACTAGCATTCCCACTGCTTTCAACACAGCTCATTAGATCTTGAGTGTAATTTTTAACATGTCGGATGAGTTAGGAGTGTAGAGAACATGAAGAAAAAACAGCCTTTCCCTCATGGGGAATTGTACCCATCAGTAAGAAGTTATGACATAGCTTCTGCCATTGTATTTAGTTCATGAATATCTGAGATTGGCTGGTTGTGAAGATCAGTAAAAGTTTGAGTTGTAGGTTAGTGGCTCACCAGATGGTTTCCTGTGGGGAGAGGAATTCAAGTCCACAAGTTGTTTGCAATGCAAATATGGCAAGTGCCCTTCCTTATACCCACTTCCTCCCATACCACTGCCGTGCAAAAGAAAAATTCTCTTGATCTAGAAGCTAGTTATTCTGTTTCCTTCATTTTCATACTGCAAGGTGTTGCAAGCAAAAGAGGATGCCCCATAAGGCCATCTCTTTGTACTAGCACTATAGTTCCATTCCTTGAGTAGAGGAGCTGTCTTTTTACACTCCAGCAGCACAAGCTGCCTCTTTGTGTATTCTCCGAGGCAGCTCATCCATGCTGGGTGTGTCTTGACAGCATCTGGACTTCCCTGAAACCAGTGTCTAATGACTTGCAGATTTAATGGGCTCCTTACCGGCTAGGTGAAGTACAAAACCAGGGTTATGTCCTGCATATGCAATTTCAGTGTATGTGAAAACAAGCTTTGCAGACCCCTATCAGTAGCATAAGTTCAGTTAATGTTCTCTAATCAATGGGAGGCCTTCCTAGCAGTTAGATGGAAATCTGAGACAGTGATTTCAATAGAGAGTTAGTTGCATTTTGAAACCTGAAGATGTAGAGGCTATATATGGATTTAGGTCTGTGATGTAAAGTGTTTGTAATTTTGCTTGGTGTTAAGTATTGCTATCATGTTCATAGTTCACAATGCTTTCTCTGGTCCCATTCTTCAGTGTAAATTCTTGTCAAGTACAGTCATCATGGAGATGTAAACAGGTTGACAAGGGTACGTATCTTCCTCACACCTAGCACAAACATGGGACAGTGCAGCTGAGCTGCTGCGGCCTGCTGACTGCTGCAGCTTGAGAGCTGGTGGTATAGTTGAGGCCCATTTCTCCTTCCTACTGTGTGCATCTAGCAGGTAGTTCCATAGAGCTTGTGGGTTGCCTGCCTGTACTGCCCTGCCCCCAAGCTACTTCTGCTCGTTACTGCCATGAGGACAGCACCCACAGTAAGAAGCATGGAGTGGTTATTCTTCCTGTTTTTTCTTGCTGGTGTCTGTCCTGTGTTTCCTATTTGTTAGGAAATACAGCCAGGATACATGGTTGCGGAGGTTGTTGGTTTTTTTTTTTTTTCCTGTGATGGCTCTAAATATGAATCAATTCAGTTACAGAGCTGCTGCTGCCTTGCCCACGGTGGCATTCAATTGATTTATGGTGTATTTGTTACTGCAAGGCATTGTCATCGTACTTCCATTACTACAGTGCCATTTAGTGTTCCAGTTAAGTCTGGTACTCCAAGTGTGTGGTTTTCTTCCAAGAGTGTTTCATTCTTCTGCCCTATCTGTACCCATATGCAGAGTCAAAAAAGAAGCAAACAACAACAAAAGAGAGGTAAAGGGGTTTTAGAAATAGATATATTCTGAGTTATGGAAGCGTACTGTTACCTTGTGAGGGGATGAAGAAGTTCCCCTGTATAGATCATTCCTTAGCAAATTGTTGTGCCATTTATTTTTAGCAACTTGCTCTGGTGGCCGTGTTTAGGGAAAGTATATGGGATGGGTGCATCGCTAGTTTGCTTCAGAAAGTTATTTTTCCCTGAACAGCAAGGATGATGGTCAAGTTCACAGTGCTGTTTTGAAATTCCGATTTTCTTTAACAAGGAGTACGCGTGATATAGATGTCAGAAACCTTTTAATTCTTCCTCCAAAGGGTTTTTCTAGCAAACTTAGCCCTGTGTCGAAGGAGAAGTACTGGTGGAACGTGAATTTCTGCATCATGGGACAGGGATTCAGGAGGCTATCACGTGGATGTTACATTTCACTGTCAGTCAAATCACTGAGAGGTGAGGCATAACTGACTCCTTCTGGATGTAGTCATTCTTGTCAGCTGTCTCAAGACCTTCCCGCTGACCTTGACATGAAAACTTTTACTGATGTCTCACTTGTGAGACATCTAATTTGTGCACTGAAGGAAACCCCAACCCATTATCACAAGCAATACATGAATGTAGGATTGTAATATGAAGTTTGAATGATGACTGAAGTATTGCTTAACACAGACATAGTTAAATCAATACAAAATCCTAGGTGGGCATCACTACTTTTGTTAAAATGTAATATTTTGGGATTTGGAATACTAAATTTTAGTGGACTTGTATTAATCTACCTTAAATTCTTTGTATGTCCAAGACATGATTCTTAATATATACATTTACACATATGAATTCTGACAGTTTTCCAGTATTTGAGTTCTTGACCTAGTGCCGCTGTTGATTTTTACTGTACTAGTGAAAACACCTGTTGGTAGCAGCTGAACAGAAGCAATTCAGCATAGCAGGAATCTGTGGCTCTTAGGTCCATAGAGCAGATCTCTACCTCATGCAGTAAAAAATAATTGATAGTAGAAGTAGTCTATTGTCCTTCACATAGGGCAGAAGAAGAACTTGACTCCTACAACTGTACATCTGTTGCTAGACAACACTGGAATACCGGGAATTGGGCTTCTTGGCTCTGGAGAGGCATAGATCCCCATGGTTACGGACCTAGCGCTCCCCTAACTTTGACGTCTTTGTTCCAGAAGGCATATGGTTAAGCGGCCTTACCGTCGTCATCTGGAGTCAGGGTTCTGTTTCCAGCTTAGACACGATTGGCCTTGTAAAATCTCAGGCTGTTACAGATATGAAATGAAGACATTCTATTTACCTGCTGTATAACAAGGTAAACAAGCTTTTCATCAGTTAAAAAAGAAGTCGTTTGAAATATGAAATATTATGAGTTTATGAGTACTAGTTGAAAGCTGAACTTGACATCTGTATTCTCTGGTTCCTTGCTCTGGTTGTCTTCCCAAAGATATTTTAGTTGTGCTTTGCACATATTTTATCTGGAGCTTCAGGAAGGTGCATCCAACAAAGGCCATCACTAGGATTTGGAATGACAGTAAAAGACTCATCAGCCATTCTCAGGGACTGAAGTACGTTATTTAATGCAGATGGAGGAAAAGTTGGACTTAAACCATGCTTGGTGAAAACGGATTAGAGACTCAAGCAAGTCATAATAAACTATGTAAATAGACATTGTTGTAGGTTTGTCTCAGCCACATGTGAATGCCTTTTGCATGGATGGCAAAAATAATTTCTGACATCAAGATTATGTCCTGGCTAAATTTCAACTTCCTGTTCCAAAACACAAAGTATAAGCATTCCACAAAAAGAGCAGAAAAGAAAATAGGCAAATAGTAACAAGGGGTTTCCCTTTGTTCTAGTCTAAATCCAATGAGACATGAAGCAGTCTGAAGAGTTGGAAACTTTCAAAGTTAACTCATTGTGGAATATGAAAATGAAGGCCAACATTGAAAGTATTAACTATAGTGCAGCCTTAACTATAGACATGACTGCTGTGTCATCCTCCTGGAGATCTTTGCGTCCAGCTCTGTGTAGCACTGTACCAGGGGTCAGATGTTAAGCGTGTGGCCAGTGTCTCTGGATGGCGTTTGGGTTGTGTGTGTTTCTTGGAGGGTGGGGTTTTCATGGGCTATGCATTACTGGCTGGAGCCTGAAGGGCAGAGAGGTAGAGTTCCCGTGACCTCTTCAGCTGTATTTCAGAAATTGTCTGCTTTTTATTAACAAGTGCTATTTTTCAAACTGTTTTCTTCCAGCATTAAGGATGCATAGATGGAAGTGAAAGGAAATTTACTATTGAGAAATACAGGCTGGTTGACATTTCTGATACTACCTTTTTAATTCCATATTTTTTGCACATTTTATTGCTGTATGATTAATATGAAAATGGCATACATACCTGGGTGTATGTCTCTCTAGGTGTGTATTCTCAGTGTTTCCTGAGAAACACCTGTACAAAGACAATGAAAATAGCTACCTAGATCCACTTACAGCCAACGTACCCTGCTGGGGCCATTCCCCCTCACAAACTGAGTGGAGATATCTTGAACATAAGAAACAAGTAACCTGAGCTTTAGTGAAAGTACCAGGCAGTACTTTGCAGGTGCTCCTTTTTGATTCATCTCTGGGTCTCCACAGTCATTGCACATTGATGATCCTCTTGCTGTTGAGCAGCTGTGGGAATGGAGAGCATTGCAGGAAGCCATTAACACTTCCTAAATGCCTTGTTTTCTTATGGAGGCATGTCCTAAGGTCTGTTTCAGTAAAGGGAGGGAAGACTATTGAGTAGTGGGAAATTAACAGCTCGTGGAAATTAACAGCTCGTGTTCCTTCCCACTCTCACGATTTTGTGTTTTAGAAATCAGAATGTCAGATTTCCATGAATCCTTATCCTACAGATGACCAGCCCCTCAGATGATGCATGAATCCAATGTTTCTTTCGCCTAATTAGAGCTGTGGCTAGTTTCTGGATGCTTATCCAACACAGGCTTACGATTCCAAGACTTTTAGAGAAATATCTGATGAAGAGAGTGTTCTGTAGAAACCTGACGAATTTTCCTCATGTGGAAAGGGGTAAATCAGGAGTATTTACAGCAGATAGGTCTGATCTTTTACTCCTTTTAACTTGTAAATTAATTAATGTCTATGCATACTGTGTTCAAAAAGCTGTTACTGTGGGACTTACCACTCCAGTGCATATTGCTATTGAACGGAATAGCGTTATAACGTTATTAAAATAGCTCTTAAGTACAAATTCATCCACGAAGTAAGTGTTTAGACTTAGTCTGTGCCATAGAACACTCAGCCAAAAATCCAGAAATCTGTAATCAAATTAGACAAAACAGACAAATAAGTGGAAAGGAAGAAACTGAGGCAGGGAGGGACAAAATGGATTCTCTGCCATCATGCAGCTGGAGCTAGGAAGTAGCACAGATGGTTCCTTTTTTTAAAAAAAAAAAAAAAGTAAAAACAAAAAGGTACAGCGATGTAAATGAGAATGCATTAACAACAAAGCCCAGAATCTGCACCTCCGGAAAGAAAGGGAAAATAATTTATCCGCCCACACTCACTTTTTTCTGACGAAGGCAGGTGAATACAGCTGCACTAATAGAGTGTGACGCTCGCAATCCTGAGCCGCACTTACTGATGCAGAACTGAGAGGTAACCATCGTCTTTAGGAAAACAATAGTTCTTGCAGCCTCCGCAGTGGCTGCAGGGTTACGTGCTATTCGTTCCCTGCACATGTCATTTTCATGTGAAGGTCTTTCCAATCCAGCTGCGATGGAGTCCATGGATGAAGCTGAAGGACAACCAGGACAGCTGAACAGGAAAGAGCAGTCCCTGAAAGCCTCCCAGAAAACAGCACTGCTTGGTTGGGCTGCCTGGTGGAATGGATTCATGACTGGAGACAGCGTGTATCTGTTTGTCCTCTCGCAGATACTGGTAAGGAAGCTTGTCATCACTTTGAAATGCTGGGACCCTTCTCTCAAGCTTTCTTGTCTTGGGAGGATTCTTCCTCATTAGTGGTGGACATAGCAATGGACAGAGCTGCAGTCACCTCCCACAGCCTTGCTTTGCAAACAGCTTTTGCCTTTGGATGTCCCAGACTCCCATCCCATTCCCTGCCCCTTTGAAAATGCCTCCTTTGTAAAATGGCCAATCTCACAACTGATCAGTTTTCTGCAGCTAATATGTTTGGGGGTAAATAACAACCTTATTAAAAAGTGAACTGGCAAGTATACCCTTTAAGGTTCATTCCAGTGTGCCCTTTGTGGTAGGAAGTGAGGGTATACCTCTCTGTGAGGGTGCTAAATGTAACATCATTGTTTTTGTCATTTTATGTTAACTGTGGTGAGTGTAGCAATTGTGATTCAAATGAAATGCTTCAGTATGTGTGTGTATATATTTTTATAGGGATAAGTGTGCGAACATTGCTATTTGTGAGAGCTTTGCATAGTATGAGATAGACGTTTTAATAACACCAAGTTCATTGAATTCCAGTTTTGATTTAAAAGTGATAACACTGAAAGGTCAGAAGTCAGAGGGATCTCTGCTCTTTTGATGTACAGACTACCGTGGGCAATCATTTTGCTAGTATAGATCAGAGTAAGCTTGCTGAACTCACTGATAAGCATCTAGTTCATGCTTGCTGAGCATTTAGCCCTCAGTCTTTTTATTGTTGTTAAGCTACAGCATAGAAAATACCTGACTTCTGAAAGCAAAAGTGGTGATCAACATAAAATCAATGAGAACTAAATTAGTTAATTATGCTGTCTTGAAATGAAAATGAATGTTTGTATAATGAGGGATACTTATTATGTATTTTCTGATTGATTGCACAGCTTCTCTGCATGATGTTGTGGTACAGCGCTTATGGGACCATCCCAGCAGCTCAGAATGCCTTTGACCTGCTGTCTTACCTGCTTACCCCATTTGAACGATTTTTGTCAGGTCAGGGGGAGGTAAGTCCCTGTGCTCTTCTCTCTGATTGTATGGTTGATGTCAGTAGCTTTGCATGATGTTTCCAATATCTCTTTAGACTACATGTATGATACACATGCACTCAGAATAATATCGTGACTGCTGCATTGTGTGTATGTTCTGAAAAGTATTTTCTGAAAGCACTTTCATATTTTATTTTCAAGAAACAGGGCTAGATTTTTGTTTATGATGTTACATCAGCTCAATGGATTTTTTTTTATAACGTACAAATGATTGCAAATGAAACAAAGCAATAAGAAATCAGCCCTTTAAGGCTTAGCCGACATAAAGGAAGAGCTGGAACTTCATTTATTAGAATCGATAAAAATTTAAATTCTGGAAGAATGAATGAAGCTGCATAAAGGGTGCAGATCACAAGATACTCTGTCACAAAATTCTGTTTTTGTTGAGTGTTTAGAGCATATCTGGATGTGGTGAAAGTATTTCAGGTGTACTAGGAGTATAGATACAATTATATCTTCAAAGCTACCTCAGTAAAATTGCTTAACTTCTCACCATGACATAATGACACACATACTGGTATGATTCATTTGATTAATTACTGGGGTAATTATACCCAGTGTAGATTCTGCTAGCATGGACAGAACCTTAATTAAATGGTGAGCAGCTACTTTCAAAAATCAGGTGAAATATAATTGTTATCAGAATGTTTAGATTCATTGTACATGATCTTTGTAAAGGAGGCTAAGCAGTACAAACAGAAAATCTGAGTCAGTGCCTCTTGTGGCTTAAGTACAGCGGAGACTGTTTTCTGTGTTCCCTTAACAGTGTTTGAGCTGCATGTCACCTGTTCTTTTCTTTATTTGAAAGAAGCACTTTCTCTTTGTCCTTCCTTGGTTGGATTTATTATGATGCATAATCAAAGCTCTTCATAGAGCATTGCCTGTATCTTATTTGCAGTGGGCCTATCATTAACAAATTGTTCTTTACAAAATTGTTGATTTATAGGACTTTAACTGAAAACTGTGAGGACTGAAAACTGAGGACTTTAACTGTTCTGTGAGTTCAGTGTGGAGAAAAGTGATTCCTAGAATGCACTACAGGAACACCCTGAGTATGACTCTGTGCAGATGTTCATGCATATCTTTGAGAACTGTTTATTATAGCACTATCTACAGTACAAATTTATACTTGAGAACAGTAAAGGCAAAGAAATTTGACATTTAAATAAAACTCTTAACTCTGAATTTCTTTCTAGCATTTTGTACGTATTGCTGAGAACGAGGCTGGACTCCGAACTACTTAAATATGACTCAGAGCATTAGAATGAATTTCACTGCAAGTACTGTGAATGAACCTGATGACATTCGACAGAATGCATGGAAAATGCAGGAGAGTCCTCTGTGGCTGGGTTCTTAGTAAGGACCTACAAACACAGGAACAGTACTAAACTTAATTCAGAGCCTTTTGCCAAGAGATAAAATCAGACTGACTGTGGCAATGAAACTTGGGTCCAGGCTGCAAAATTCAATAGTGTATCCAGATCTCAATTTTGGAAATATTTATGGGCAGGAAGCAGATTTACTGTTTCAGCAACAGCCTTCACAGTGGAATCTGGCTTTTAGACCTTCAGAGATAGTTTGTCTTCTCCAAAGCCTGGCGTTTTTCTGGTGGTGGTGGTGGTGGCTTTTCCACAAACAAGAGTAGGGTGTGACTAATCCACATGGAACATCCAAGAATGGATGCATACTGTCTGACAAAAAACATGTATGCAGATACTACTATACTGTGCTCTGAAGTACTTCATAATTATTATCGATTCTGTTGTTTTGCAGGACCTGACTAGAATTGGGAGTGTTGTGGTATCATATATCCTGCTCTCTTTAGCATCTCTAGGACTGCTACTTGTAGGATCTCTGGTAAGTACAGTACTGTGCAAACTGTGTTTGTGCCCTTTCTTTAGCAAGTTTTTGTAAGATGTCTACTTTACCCTAAGCTGTTGACGCTATGCCTAGGATAGTTTTAAAACCACATCTGGGCAATTTCTATGTAACTTTTGGCATGCTTTACATAGAGAAATCATGACTACACTGATCCTTAATCAATTTCTTGATGAATTGTGGATTACACTGATGGTTTTTATTCCTTCTGTCTGCAGATGGACAAAATATTTTCTCTTAGAATAGAAGGGATGTGGCCCAGTAAAGGAATCATCTCAAATTGCTGCCTTATGACTTGACCACAGAGCATCTGTTATATGAAGTGGCAGAAAGAGCTGTTGCAGAGCACCAGGACACTTGTGGGTGCAATGTCCTTGTAGATACAGGCCAAGGCCCCAGCTGCAGAACAATATTAGTGGCATGACTACAATTAATCTAGTTAACTGTCAGCCACTGGGGAGCAGGAGCAGTGTATTGTGTTTGTGTGTGGCTGTGTAATAGGCACAAAGGTGTGCACTAGATGGGAAAGCTAGGGAGAAATCTCTCACTTCAGGGAGTTTTAATTGAACAAGGCATTTCTTGCCCCTCTGTGTTGTTCTGTTGAAGTGGGGATGCAGGTAGAACATGGCCTCCTGTCACTACAGCATCTTCAGGCAGCTCAGGAGGCAGCTCAGGAAGCTGAAGCTACGCTGAGTACACGCAGTTTAAGTGATGTGCAATGTAATGAAGTGTATCATAGAATCACAGGACTGTTGGTTGGAGGGGACCTCTGGAGTTGGACATCTGGTTGAAGCAGGGCTGTTGCCAGCACTTGATACAGAGCGTTATTCTACACAGGTTTTGAAAACCTCCAGGGAAGGAGATGTATCACCTCTCAAGGTACCCATGCCTTAACAATATGGTACGCATGGGGAGGAAGATTTTCCTAATGTCTGATCTCAATTTCCCAAACTGCAGCGTGTGGCCCCTGTCCCTTGTGGTATCAGCTGTATGAAGGGTCTGGCTGCATCAGCTCCGTAGCTGCCCTTGAAGTAGTTCCAGCCTTCCATTGCATCACCCCTAGCTGCCTCTTTGCCAGACTGAAAAAGCTCGATTCTCTCCGCTTTTTTCAAAGCTCGTGCTCCACACCCCTGACCTTTTTGTAGCCTTACACTGGGCCTGCTCCAGTTTGTTCATACCTATTTTAAACGGAAGGACCTAAAACTGGACATGTTATTTAATCAATGTGCAGCTGCACCAGTGCCAAGGTGAGCGGGATAATACCTGCTTTAATCTGCTGGCCATGCTCTTCCTGATGTCACCTGGTATGAAGTTTGTCATATTATATACCATGGTGAAGTTCACTCAGAGGCAGCACAGTGGCAAAATCTTATGTTTACTGTGTAAGGTGATACACTTCTTAAAACCATTCTCAAGGCAAAGTAATTAGTGTTAATGTCTACATTAATGTGATCTTTGATGTAGGCAAGGAAGCTAACCTGGCTTATGTAATGTTCTGCTTTTTTGATGCTGCTGTTCCTTATCCAGATGTTTATTTTTTGAGGACAAAATTCGTCTGGTGATTTTGTGACTGCAAATAGTAATGAAGAAAAATGAGACATCTGAGGGTTTTGATGAACTGTGTGCATTCCAGGTAATTGTTCAGCAAAACATTCTGAGCTGGAAATCAGAATAGCAGAGGTGTGATTTCTCTGTATATCCAGCCTATTTGTTGCTGGATGGAAACGTTTTATTGTCAAACCATTCTTAGGACAGAAGGTAACTTCAAACAAGAGCTTTGTGCCCAAAAATCCTGATCTCACTCATTTTAAGCTGCTTTGAATCTATAGCATCACCTTGCAAATGAACATTTTTACCAGTGTAAATGAGAGCTGATTGGGCTCATTAAGTGTTGGTTAAAACTTCTGTACAGAAGCAGTTTTATAACAGCTTCCCTGTAGTTGAGTTTGCTCTGTTTTGTGATCATATGGTCTGCACTAACGGACAGGTCCAAGGTGGATTAGGGCACGAATGTCACTGTGACAGCCTGTTCTCTGGACAATTCACAGAGCATCAGACCATAAGTAATGTCCTGTGCAGTCAGAACAATGGTCTGTCTCTCCCAGTACCTTTTAGGAGTGGGTGTTTAGAGAGCATATGAGCCTGGTCTGTTCCTACTTGTTACCTTACTTCTCATCACTGGTCATGCTGATTTGCAATTTGAAAACATCGGTTTCTACCAGTATTTAGGGAATCAGGTTTAAAATAGTCACTAGTAGGACACAGGCAATACCACAGTGATGGAGCTAAGCAGGATTTCTAGAATCCTAGCCTGGTGGACAACAGACAGTTGCATGAAGGTAGTTTTCTTTATTTTCCTTCTGTCTTTGTGTCATGGTTTTACCCTGCTGGGCAACTGAACTCCACAACTACTGTCTTGTTCCCCCTCCTCAAAGGAAAAGGGGGAGAAAATATGATGTAAAAGGCTTATTGATGAGATAAGGACAGGGAGATCACTCACCGATTATCGTCACAGGCAAAACAGGCTCAGCATAGGGAGATAAATATAATTGCCTATTACTAACAGGCTAGAACAGTGAGAAACTAAAAGCAAACTAAAAACACTTCTCCCCCTCCCATCCACTCTTTTCTACCTCCTCTCCCTGTGCAGTGCAGGGGAATGGGGCTGCGATCAGTCTTCAATGCTTTCTCTGCTGCTCCTTCGTCCTCACTCTGCCTCTGTTCCACACAGGATCCCTCCCACGGGATGCTGTCCTTCCTGAACTGACCCTGTGTGGACTTCCCACAGGCAGCAGCTCTTCATGAACTGCTCCCACATGGCTCCATGCCACGGGGTCCATCCGTCAGGAGCAAACTGTTCCAGCACAGGTCCCCCACGGGCAGCAGCTCCCCCCAGATTCCCTGCTCCTGCGTGGGCTCCTCTCCACGGGCTGCAGCTCCAGCCTGGGGCCTGCTCCTGCGGGGGCTTTCCATGGGCCGCAGCCTCCTCCAGGCCACATCCACCTGCTCCTAGTTCAATGCTAGGGATGAAGCTGGCATGAAGTTTCAGGTATTGGAATTCAGAGGTGGACTTGTAATTTTTAAGGTCCATGTGTAGAATTAAACAGCCCACTGATAATATCTCAAAGTCATCTAGTCTGGCACAGCACCAATGTAAAACAATACAATACAATATTTTTTTAGATTTGTGCTATTTCAAACCCTTAATTAATGCAGAATATTCAACTTTAATGTTGCATGTGTCCTAGAACTTTGCAAGATTTATTATTTAGTGATTATGTCATGCTTTGTAACCTAATTGTCTGGTTTTTAAACAGGCTTCACCACTGGCCAAAAAATGATATAGGCGTTCTGAGCCTCAAAATGAGGTGCATCCAACTCAAGGTCTCTAAAAATGATTGGTTTATATATGAATTTAGGCTATGGTGTCAGGTTATCAAAGATGTGCAGTTCAGGAAAATTATATTTACCTTTCTTAACCCAAGTATATCAAATTGTTAGGTGGAAAACAACATTAATTCAGGAGAGGTATCATTTGTGGAATAGTATAGTAGATTTTGATTTTGTAAACAAATCTAGGAAAGTTAAGAAAGTGAACAAAAGGACAGTGGTGTCACGTTGGCTTGCATGTGATGATCACAAGCACATTCTGCTTCCAATGTTATCCCTGAGTTCAGCCTAACCAGCTCTGTAGAAACCTCTGTGCCTGAAAGCAGGTTTGAATGGGTAGATGTGAATTCCTGTAACACACCACAAAGCTTTGCCTGCATGGAACGTTCCTGTCCTCTTTGATACTACCTAATCCTGATGTGTTACAGTGAGTTGGGATGGTGTCCTAATGACCAATCCTCCAGATTGTATGGAAGGGCTGGCATCAAGCATAAAGGTTTTTTAAATGTTTGTTTCCTCCAGTTTTGGCATCTGCTCAGAGCCCGTCCAGATCCCCCCTTTCCGCTACAAGAGGACAGACGCCAATCTGTGAGCCGGCAGCCTTCATTCACGTACTCAGAGTGGACAGAGGATAAAAATGAGGATGACTTCCTAGATTTGGATCCCGTACCAGAGACCCCAGTCTTTGACTGCGTAATGGACATTAAAGCGGAGACAGATCCAGCTACTCTAACGGTTAAATCCGTGGGCTTGCAAGAAAGGTAGGGTAGATACAATGAATAGGGGGAAGTTTGGTCCCAGATTTTGTGGGCTTAGTTCTGTACCTTGTAGGAAGCTTTATTACCTTTATGACTGTCACTTTCAAATGTGGTTTTAAACAGAAGCAGCTGCTTTATTTCCTGTCTGTTTTCAGTCCAGTCCTAAATATGCAACATATTAATCAACAAGTGCAATTTCCAGATGACTCTTAACAAATTTTATTCAAAAGTGTCACTTGTTTCCTTGAAAAGATACATTTGTTTGATCAGTTTCTTGCCCTTCCCCAAGATGGCAACTACATAGTATGAAAACCAGTATAGGGCAGTGAAAGCTTTTACCACTGAAAGATGGATCTGGTTAATTCTTTTTCTGTCACTTATGTTGAAGGATTAGTCCTTACTCCAGGGGCAAACCATAGTACAAATGGCAATCTGCTGTAATTCTCTTAAATCAGTTAAGTTAGTCAAAAAGTAAATGAATTCCTTTGAAATGAACCCAGGAATGGAATTGTAGGGTGAGCTGATGTTCACTTCTTGAACCAGGAAGGCAACAGAGCTTTTCAGGGAGATGCACAACAGGGAGAGATGAAACTCCTGTGCTGAGATGAAAGGAAGGCAGGAGTGATGCAGCATTGATTTGTGTTGCATTTCTCTGTCTTCACTCATGCATCTCACAGAAAGGTCACCTGTAATAGGCAAAATTTGAAAGGCCCAGAGGTGCATGAATTCCAGAATGCGTGACTGTGGATAGGGGAAGGCTCAGCAGAGTTGCTGAGTGTTCAGTTGGACTGAACTTCAATCCATAAAATTATTTTATTACACTTTACCAATCATAAAAGAGCGTGCATGTGAGTGAAAAGGAAGTACGCCAGATTTAGTATCCTCATCTCTGAGGCTGAAGTTGATTTAAAGTTCCTGTCCTTTATTCTTCTTTGGACCATGGGAAGGCTGAGTTTACATTGTTAGCTGCCTGCATCTTTTTTCCTGTCTTGTTATTTCAATTGTCTTCATGAAACAGAACAAAAATCTTCAGAACAGAAATCCTGTAAAGAAATTCTTGAAAGGTGATGGTGTCATGAATAAGAATGAGTTTATTGCAGGGCCCAATGTAGAAAGGTATCAGCTTTCTTTATTTCCATTTTTTCAAGCTTAATTGGAGTGCTAACCATAGTTAATTCTCATGTCTAAAACTTAAAAGGTAAAACTTAGATTAATTAAAAAAAAAAGTATGATGCTGAATTTCCAAGGCTCCCTGTAACACAGTAAAGTGTTACAGCAGAGCCTTTTAATTTGCAGTCTGTGAGCTTAGAATGTTTTTCTCACACTTTACTCTTGATTACGTTATTCGTCCTAAAATGTCTTTCTTCTTGTATTATATTCTTCTGCTTTAAATATGAGATTCCAGTAATTTTGGGTGCATGTCCCTGAATCTGCTGATATTAGTGAGCTTTGCTGCTGTTTTTGCATTATGGGCAAGACTGAAATGCATCAGTCATTTGTGCTTTGAAGCTTCCTTGATCTCATTCCATCTCTCTTTTTAAAGATGCTGACATTTCTTCTCAGGTGGCAGCTAATTTCAGGAAAGATATTCAGTGTTTCAAGAGAGGTAGTGAGTATCAAGTAGTTAAAGTAGTGAATTAAAGTTAAAAAATTGTCAAGGAAGTAGGGATGGGGAAAAAGACTACAGCTGATTGAAGTTCTCTCACTAGGTAGAATGTGTTATACAAAGATGTAAAGTGAACTTCTCTTCAATATACGCATATGCTTGAGAAGCCAGACCTTGTTTGGGGTTTGGACTATGTTCTGAGAAATCTAATTTACATCAAGCATTGGTCACTCTTCCTTTGTGTTTTTGTGTTTAAACTATCTATCCACCCCTCTTTTTTATCCATCTTGCTTCTGCATCTTTCTTCCCTCTCATTCTTAACCACCCACACCATTAATAGAGTAGTTACTAGCTAAATTCAAACAGCACTGAATGTTACTCTTATGAAGAGACCATCTCATTTCCTCATGCTGAAGAATTGATACCTTTACGTATGTAGCCTCTTCTACCCTAAAAGAACCCAAAGCATTTGTTATCAAATGCAGTTATTTTGGGGGAGGGATGTAGTAGCTCTTTAACAGCACGCAGGATGATAGGGTCAAAATATTTTTGAAAAGCGCCACTAAAGACTCAGTGTCTACCACTAGTAGTCATGTTTCATCCAAAATCATTTACCCATGACTGTGAACTACAGCAGGAGGCTGGCTGCACGTGCTTTTGGAAAAACTCCTGAATCTAGAAAAAGGCTGTGATCCAAGTAATAACTTCTACCCATTTCTCTGTGAGCTGGTCATCCTCATGTGTTTACATGTTTTTTCAGCAGCTTCTGAAAACTCCTCCCAAGTAGATTTCTCCAGCTGAGTGAAAGTAATCAAAAATAGGTCTACTCTGTGGATATATAAACATTATACTTAGTAATCATTGTATGGTATGATGTCATTAATACACTAAAGATATTTAAATACAGATTCACTGATGGCACTTGCATCTTTTTTTTTTGTCTGTGATATGTGAGATTGACAGAAGCTTTGGAATGCTTTAAAAATATTCAATAAACAATGCAGGCATTTTGGCTTTTTCATTTTGTTGTGTGGCTAACTTGTATAAATGCCACTAAAAATTCTCCACTTAGGTTATAAACAGAGGTGCTCTTAACTGTTAAAATATTGGGACCTTCTTTATAACCTTCTCATGATGTACTATTGTTGAAAGCAAGTTTTTTTTAAACAGGTTAATTGTTCACTGTAAAGGATTAGCATCTCATGTATTGATTCATGTTGAACTGGTAATGTTTATCCTAAGATCTCCCCCCCCCCCCCCCCCATGTTGTCTGGGCTACTAAGAGATGGTTATTCAGTAGGATCTGGCCTGAAGAAACCTAGGACCAAGCTTTTCACCTGCGATGTTTAAAATGTCCATATTTAGCCTTGTGATTTACACAAGTATATAAACTTTTCCTGCAGTTGCCTGCTCAGTGCCTTTGACGCTTCCATTTAGGTGACAAAATATAGTTACCTTACTACAGACAACACTTTGATAATATTGGCCTTTGTGTTCCAGTGTACAAAATGATCTTCAGTCTTGTTGAGACAAGAAGCATCGCCAATTTTTCAAAGGTAGTGACAATAATGTACGTAGCAGAACCAGCTGGGTGCTTTTCTAAAGTCGTTGTTTATCTGTCATTGGGACTGCATACATTGCTGACGCATGCTAGCAATGGTGGGTAAGTCCATCCTGTTGTAAGCTAACTGATTGCTCTGTTTTGCAGGAGAGGTTCAAATGTTTCACTCACGCTAGATATGTGTACCCCAGGCTGTTCTGAGCAAGGTTTTGGCTATATCATGTCACCACGGGAACAGTCAGCTCAAGAATACCTCCAGACAGCATCAAACATTCTTACTGAAGAGGAACTGCACAAGAAAGCACTGGATCCTTTCATACTTCAGGCAGAGTTCTTTGTGAGTATCTGTCCTTTCCTTATAGGAGCATCAGGAAAATGGGATGTTGTCTATATTCTATGAGCCTTGCTATTATTTTTCTGCAGGACTAAAATTAGTACATAAAAATTCCACTTCGATCAGTGAAGCCCTAAATGAAATCCCCAAATTCATCATCCTTTGAAATGACAATGTCTGAAAGCTTTCAATGATCTTGTCTCTCAAAAACTACAGAATTGGTTCTGGAAACAACAGCAAAGTCTTGTTTTCACCAGTCTGTCTTTTTTTTTTTCTTTCCCTTTCCTCTTTTCTTCCTCAGCATGCTACTAGTTAATGCAAAATCCAACTTCTTCACTGAAATATAGAAGAAAAGCCTAGTTTGCTATAGACACAGCTTCTTGAAATTTTGAGTTGCCTTAGGGATGAAATTAGTCCAAGCGCATGCTCTTTGTTGTTGAATGTTTGTCATGGAGCTACTTTCCAAGTTGCCTGAATGTTCTCCAGATGACTGAAGCACAGGATGGCTAGGTCACTCAGCTGGAGCCTTAGAAAGTATGTTGTACTGTTTTTTCTTCTGCACAAAAATTATTTACTAGCTGTAAGCTGCTTTGTCAGTTGCTTTTAGGATTCTCTTAAGCACAGAATCTCAGCAGAGTGGAAAGAAAATGCTTTGCAATATAGCATCTTTCTCAGCCTGTCCCCTTTATGACACTTCAAGTGTCACTTGCTCTTGAGAGAGATTCAGAAATGAGATAGATTGGTCTTTTGTTTTAAAGCAGCCTGACAGATATCTGTGGTCCTTAATTCACTTAGTGTGCTGTACAATTTGAAGAAAAGCAGCTTTTGTTTAGGTAATCTGTGATAGTTTCAAAATAAAGCATCTATTGCTGTTCAAGGGAAGAAGTGGTCACTTAATAAGTGTCTGAGTTGACTGCTGAACAAATCTTATCTGCAGTTTAATCAGTCTCTGAGGCCCCCTGTAGCTTTCACGCAAAGAAAGCAATGTTAGAAGAAATAAGTTTCCTTTCTTTGAGAACTTTTGAATTAGTTTTCCTTCTGTCCATAAAATCAACAGCCAAACCATCCCAGGTCATTTTCATACTTTAATGAAAACTGAAGTGTAGGTAAAAATGCTGTTTAATCAAAATGTAACTTCTGTAATTAAAAATGTAAACTAGATTGCTTTATGAAACAGTTACCACCAGCTCTACAGCATGTATTTTCTGTCTCTGTCTAACCTACTTGGCTTTACAAGTGCAAATTCATAACAAAGCAAGCAGCCGTGCTTGACATTGGAAGAAGAGTCAGGGGTGTCACTTGCAGGGTTAAGTCCTGAAATTCTTACAAGATTTAGAGTTTTAATCACTCAAAGTCCTCTTGAATTCAGCAAGAATTTGAGTGGAGAATAAGTTCCAGAGAGCTTGGCTCAAGTAGGGTTGTGGATGACTGAATACAACATAGCTAAGGAAACCATTAAGGTTTCACTCCCATGCAGCTCCTCAAATTGAGAGGAAACTACTTCCACCAAATGTTTTATAATTAATTGCCTCTGGTTAAGGCCCACAGTATGCTCAGTGCTGTATAAGAGGCCGTCTTCTAAAGCTTGAGAATTTAACAGGTCATCATAATTTCCTGACTTCACTACCAGTGTGTCCAGTACTAGCCTCTCAAATTCAGTGTGCTGCAGCTGTGGTGACCATCTCTGCTCCCAAGCTCCATGAGCTGCTTCTCTGCTGAGCCTGATTTACACATCCCGTCTTATCACGTCTAGTGTCTCCAGTTGGTGGAAGGGTCTTGTTTGACCCTGCCTGGCATTGGCCACTTAATTGCAGGAGGTGAGTACTGGAGAATAAGAAGGTTCTCCTTTATTGTTTTCTTTAGGACTGTAGTGTAGAGAGCAGGTAATCCCTGAACACCTCTTTACTGTCCTTGCCCATGGAGCTGTAAAGTGCGGTGAGCAAAATGAGTGATAAACACTCCTGCCCAGCTCCATGGTATCAGATCAGTGCAGCAACCTGTCATAGTGTGTGTCGTCATTTGTTGCTGGTGAGAGTCACTAGCAAATTACTTCCTTCCACCCTCAGAGAGGAAGAAGGAATGTGAGTCAGAATGGATGGTGTCTGAGGTCCATCACTTTTGGAGCAGAGTATCTTACGTACTACCTTTTACTTAGTTCTGTGCCTACACTTGCAATTCAGTTCTAATAATATTAGGAGCTAACATAATACTGTCTCACATATTACTCAATGAATTAGTCACTATGAACATTTTCATGTAAGGATTTCAGAAAAGAAAGCCAGTGACAGTAAAAGGAAACATCAATCATATAATGGTGGTAAATTGCTAGAAGTACAGCACCATATGTCTTGGTTGACTTCATCACTTTGCCTCCCTCACAGGCAGGACATAATGGGTTTGGGATTTTTATTCCTTTTGTGAATCTAATAATACAGTCTACTCTGTGTTTTTTTTTTGTTTGCTTGTTTTTTTTGTTGTTGTGTTTGGTTTTTTTTGGTTTGTTTTTTTTTGAGCAGGAAATTCCAATGAATTTTGTTGATCCAAAGGAATATGATATTCCAGGCTTGGTGCGGAAGAATCGCTACAAAACAATTCTCCCAAGTAAGTTTCCTGCTTTTTTTAATCGCTAATGCAGGGTGGTCTATTCCACATGCTGAAGAGCTTCGCACTTTGGTGTGTTTTCCAGGATACATCAGGTGTGCTGTCACTACCCCATATTGTCCACTGGGTGTATTTATGAAGCAGCGACATAGCTTCAAAGCTAAATCAAATTTCAAAAGAGGTACAGAGCATGAACAACCTAAAATTGACAGAAGATCAGTAGCACTTACGTTTTAAATTCAATAGAATTACATCATTTGGTTCTGTTTAAAACTTCTGCACAGGAATTTGGTGTGTTTATTCAGAAGCTACTTAGTGGTTTCTTTGATAAACTCTTTTAGAAGGACGTTATTTTACAGAGCAATGTATTTCTCAGAATCATACCTCAAATGCAAACTGAGAAAGAGTATTGGAAACTGCTCTGATGGCATTAAGATGATAGAGAAAATCAGAATCTTCTGTTACATTGTTTGTAGCCAAGAATTGGAGTTTTAAGAAATGTTTTGGTACAGATTTCTATATGTATAATTTTCTCCTATGTCTCAGTTTAAGATACTTGAAAATGAATACATTTAGATGTCATGCTTCATTTTTGCTGTAAGCCATTGTTGGAAGATGCCACCACTAACCATAGTTAGCTATACTTGCAAAGCCCAAATGGTTCAATGTCAGGTTAGTAAAGATAGGTTCAGAGAAGTCAAAAATGTCCTCAGCTATACCTGTCATTTTAGACAATGAACCTGGGTTGGAAATGGTTCCATGCTACCATATACTTCTAAGAATGATCACACTCCAGGTTAATTACTTGCTGCAAACTTTATCTCAGCCTTATGGATATCTGTGTCAGCCATTGCTGTTGCTTTGACCTCTCCTGATAACTAGTTTCTACCCTACCATGCCTCCAAAGATTAACAAGCTTATTCCAAGCTCATTATGATCTGGATTATTTTTTTTCTTGAATGAATTTTAAAACCACAGTCTCTGTGCAACATTATGTCCCTGGCTGTGGCCGGAGGATGGCCTGATGTCTTTGAGGAGAGAAATGGGCTGACTGGGTTCATCTTTGTTCAGCTACCTCCGTTTTGAAGGGTATAGTGTTGGCAGTAAAGAGGCTAGCAAGGAGTGCAAAAATTATACTTTTATCTCCTTTATGCTTTAAATCTAAGGATCCCAGTAAAGTATCCATGCACAAAGCAGGAGAGGGAATTGTAGGCAAGATGAGGGAGAGTCCAGTCCTTTCTGGGTTTTGACCATCCACTGACTTCCCAGTTTCCGAGCTGACCAAATGTAGCCTGTGCTGCCTTGTGTATCTACTTAGTATTTCTCCAAGCTGCAGAAAGCACTACTGGCAGGAACTACTGGACAAGCTGCAGCAGAGCAGGCTCGGGCAACTGATTATCCAAGGGAACAGCAAGTGCTTGATTACCAAACCAAAGTGAAACCCCAAATCCAAAAACCTAAAAATAATTAAAATTCCATCACCCACTGCATCTCCAGAAGCACTCTAGGCAGTTATTGTTAAAAGGTAAAGTCACTTAACATGATGACCAGTTGCTTGCAACCCTCAAGTTAATTGTAGTAAGTGAGAGACATGATAATAGTCTGTTATTCATCTAATTTATATTTCATTTGTAGTAAATTCTTTTTGCAGATACTCACATTTCACTGTTGGTAGTAAAATGGCTTAGAAGATGGCTTTCTGATGGCAGAAAAGTGTTTTTGGAAAAACGCCAAGCTAACAAGGTTGATGTGGTTATTTCATAAACATGAAATTACTTATTTGCAATCTTCTATTTGGGAAAAGTCCTGTGGAATTTCCTGGAAAATTATGACTTTTCTCTAGGATATTTGAAGGCACTGTTTGATTATATGGAAAAGGGTCTTGTTACAGGATCCCAGAGGGTGGCATGTTGCGTGTCAGTCTCTTTGAATCCTTTTCTGAAGAGTAATGTCTAGACAGACTTTCTTTTTAATTTCTACAGTTTTATTGCTTTTATGCCATTTTCAGTTATGCAAAACACTTCAGTAAGTTTAGCCAATTCCTCTAAAATGTCTAACATAGCATAAATACAGAAAGTCCATAAAAGAGATTGTGGAAAAAATAGCTGACGTCGTTTGGCTTCTTAGAGATGCAGGCTACTACTGTTTGGTTTTTGTGTGTGTGTGTGTGTGTGTTTGTTTATTTGTTTGTTTTAATAGATATGGTGCCTTCTTTAGCCTGGCCTATGCACTAGTTTTGTCCTGGAAGAACATTTTTTGTTAAGAGTAGGATTTGGTTTAACTTAAATGTTTCTGTCTTGAAAAAATCGAAATTCATGCCACAAACTCTCATGATATTAAAGTGTTATGATTTTTGAAAAGAATGAGTTATTCCTTTTTATACATTTCTAAGAGAGGCAGTTTAACTCAGTTACGCTTCCTTAAAGCAGTGCAAATTCTTCTATCAACAATGCATTAAGAAGCTTCTCTTCTATGAAATAAGGTTAGAACTGCTCACTAACATACTACTGTAAAAAAATGTAAATACATTAGCAGAAAAATCACAAGCCAAGTACTATAATTTGGAGTAAAAGAATATTATAACATTTTAATATTTGTGGGCACAGCAGTAACAGTCCACACTGAGAATTAACTCGAGTTCAACTGCAGCTGAATACCAAAAGGAACCTTTGCTTAGAAGTCTGTGGCACTTAACTTACTTGATAGAGTTCTTCAAATCCAATTTGTTTGTCCCTAGAGATTCACTATAAGCTGGACAACATAGTATTATTGCTGTTCTGAGAAGGGGGAAATGATGTAACCATTACTCAAACTTGAGCAGGCTCCATGGATGACTGCATAAAACCCAGACAAAAGGACCTTAGGCAAGGGGCCTCACTACCCAGTCCAGTAACATTTAAATAAACATCTGGCAACTGATGTTACCTTTTTATGGTGTAGCATTATCTCCTGTCTCATCATCTCCCCAGCACTAGGGAGATGAGCAAAGGAGAGCAGGAAGGAATTGTATTTCAGAGGAACTCGCTAGCTTCCATATTTCTGTTTTACTAAACACCATCTCCGTTAATATCTTTGCTTTGTAGATCACATGATATTGTGACTTCATTATCACATAATAGATTATGTGAATTAGTTCTGTCTGAGGACAGCGTTTCATGCTGTCTGTTTATAGTACAGTAGAAACAGCTGTGTGTTTGGTCCTTTGTGCTTGATCCAATATCACACTGTTTGCATATTTATTATTTTGTTCTGGTTTCTGAACAGTCTCATTTTTTTTTTTAATGAAGATGTTTTCTGTGGTTTGTTTCTAATATTCTCCTGGTGATGCACTGTTAATGTTTGCTGAGGGCCTCTGTCAGAAGAATGTTTCTTGTGAATGATAACAAACTGGAGTACTGGTGATAATGGATGAATATGGGCCTGTGTAAGCTTGCATTAAAACAAGTAGAACAGCTCCCATTGACTTCAGTGGGAGCTAGACTGAGGTTCTCAGATGGAATCATGTTTTCCTTTGCTGTCCTATTAAAAGAAGAATAATGCTTCATAAATAGTGCTGAAGAGGAAGGGCCTCAAGTACTGAAACATCTTGTGCAAAAGGACTGTTTAATATCCTTCCATTTTTCCCCAGCCATTACATTTGTTAATAGCACTTCTCGAACTTTAGCTTATTGCAAGACAAAATAGGGGAGAAAATATTCATCTGGCTTGCCTGCACACAAGAAATGTATATTTATGATTTGGGAGAAAAAGTGTTTGCTGCCATTAGAATAATGTCTTACAAGCCAGGATGGATCTGTTCACCCAACAGACTGAGAAATAATTTTCTGGAGCAGAAAAGTTGCTGCTTTTCCAGAGTTGCTCTGGGGCACTGACTCTGTGACAGGAGAAATTCAGCAAGCTTCAGAGTGGGTAAAACTATCAGAGGAAGCTAAAAGACCCCAAGTACCTTTCACCTTTTTCTGTATTAACATTTTAACATGAGAGCTTTCCAAGGCCATTGACATCTATTGTGATAGCCGTGAATGCATCCAGATGTCTCGCTGTACAAACTTCTGTGTCTGTCTTTCTCTCCTATCAGCAAATGATAAACTATTGCTTATTTCTTTACACATTTCAGATCCTCACAGCAGAGTGTGCCTTACCTCAGCTGATCAGGACGACCCACTTAGCTCTTACATCAATGCTAACTACATCAGGGTAAGAGCTCAACAGTCCTATATGTTTGCCTAGCCTCTATTAGCCACTGTTAATGTAAACAAATTTGAACGTCCACTGGCTTTTAAAGGCATCGTGGCTGATCTGATTGTTCTTCTCTCCTGCTTACATTAAATGAAAACTAAATCTCAAAATGCAATTACACTGGTTCAAACCAGAGAAAAGCACATTTCTGCACTTCTTGATGCAAATTGCTTGTCAGCTGGCTGATCGGGACACTGGAAAATAAGCCTCAATAAGGTTTGCGACCTAGGTAGAGTCACCTTGAGGCTGTTGGACTCTCATTGCTGGAGTTATGAGACCATATTGTACCTTTGCTCCATGTGCATATGTGCAGGAGAGAGGGGAAGAACCGATGCCATGGTGTCTTCATTCCAACCAGCTTTTAAAGACTGAACCTTCAAGGTTGTGGTGGACATCCTGTTAAATATGTTCTCTTGTTGTTTTGTTGGCAGGGCTATGGAGGAGAGGAAAAGGTATATATTGCTACTCAGGGACCGATAGTTAATACTGTCAGTGATTTCTGGAGAATGGTGTGGCAGGAGCGTTCTCCCATCATTGTCATGATTACCAATATAGAAGAGATGAATGAGGTAATGGTGTTACATATAGTCTGTACTTTTATCTGTACTCTGGCAGATATTTTCAGCACAGATGCTAAGCCTGCAGAAATAAATGAACAGAAGTTAGTTCAGTGGCCTAAACAATCAGAGCTAGAATTAAATTCGTCAGAGTTAAAGATGTGAGCTGCTTTTCTTTCAGTTCAATTTACTGAAAGTCTTGTTTTGCTGTCTGACTTAGCCTACTGCTGGTTCTGCTATTTTTTTGTCTCCCTGCTGACCTGAAGCCTTTCCAAACCCAGCTCTATTTGCAGACATGCTTTAAAGCTGTCTCTAAAGGAATCAGAAAGAATAGTATTCTAGCCCTATTTGTTTTAGTCTTCAACAGCATCGATGTTTTTCAATCTCGCATTTATTATAGTTCGTTGTCTATAGCCACCTCTCTCAGAGCTGTCCCTGATTTGTGAAAGATAGTTACAATAATCAACAACTACAGCTGACTTGGGTGTGGAGGCTCTTTTCCTCAAATATGTCTAGGAAATGCTGTTGAAATACTGAGATTAAGAAGCAGAAATTTTCTATTTACAACCTGCTGGAATTGGTGCTTCTAGAAAGTACATCGTCACAATGTTTCTGGTAATCTGCCTAATGTTATTTTTATTTGCAGTAATAAATACTGCTGCCCTGCAGCTGTTCATTACTAATTTACCTACTGCAAAATTTACCCCATAGCAGAGTTGCAAGAACTGTGTGCTTGGTCTTCAGTTTACAGGTTGGTAGCTGATCTTCTTCCGTCACCTTTATTGGCAGTGTAGAATGTGAGAATATGGTCTGGGCATGTGTTGAGCTCTGCATCCCCCTTAACCTCTGGCAGCAAGCTGTAGTAGAGAAATACAAATGGTGTTTCTTATCTGCAGCAGCAATATCTGTCAAAGCTTGTCCCCGAAACTCAGTAGTTCAGTTGAGAGCGTTTCTTTTGGAGAAGACATTTCAGACACTTAAAAGACGGAGAATATAGTCATACAGATGGCCTGAAGTGCTAGCTGGAAGCTGAGTGCCCATAATTTTTGCATGTTCACAAACCTTTAGCTTTCCCCAGTTGTGAAGTAAATCATTTTAGCCTGAATTTTGATGGAAAAAATAGATGTGGATAAGACAGACACAGAATTACCATGCTTTGCAATATAAAAAAATATGTATATATAGTTGTTATAGCTGACAAATTGGACACATGCTCTCAGGGCACTGCTGATTTAAAAAAAAAAAAGTTAGTTGCTAATCTAAATGTTTTGTTTGTACTAACATTTTAAACTCACATCCTCACATCCACTTCTATCTGAGGCAGCACTGAAAGAATAACTTGCTCATTGATCAGAGTTGGCAGGTTATGGTGAACAAGATGTTGAAATATTATGACATAGTATACCCAAATCATTAAAGGACTGAGATTTGAGAGAGAAAAAGAAGCAGAGGAAACATTGGTCCTGAATGATGTATTTGCTGAGTTCTTCTGCTATAGTTTTCATATAAAGGTTATTTTACATTCCTGTTATATCTGAATTTCCTCTTATCCACACTGACAAAGTATTTCATCCATCATCTCAGTCTTAGGAAGGAGCACAGTGCAGTGGTGTTGCTCTATATGAGTGGAGCTAGCTACAGTCCATATCGTAACAGCTGTTGAGTTTTTTCTGATACCTTTTGTATCAAAAATTAAAAGGTGTCAGGAATCTCAGCCATAAATACAGGGTAAGTCCTTTCATGTGGATGTCTCCTATATTCATTCCCTCTTTTCCATAATACATATTAATATATGAATAACAGGACTCAGAATTACGTAGATTCAAAACCAAAACCTTTGTTTTGCCATGATGCTAGTAACGGAGGCTTTGTGTTCCTGCTCAATGCAACAACTTGGGTAATGTGCGTATGAAGAGCTCTGTATCTCAACCCTCTGTCGCATCTAATCTGAACTGACAGACAGCCCACAGAAATGAGTGGGCAATCTTACTCCACTCCTTGAAGCAGAGCAACGTCTGTGCTATTGATAGATGCTAGCACACTTGACAATTTTTACAATGGATTCTGCAGTTTAAGAAGAGAGGAAGTAAAAATGAGATCTGCGTAAATAATTTTACAGAGACACAGTGGGCCACATTCCCAGTGGGTTATTAAATGATGCGCTATACAGATGGAACAGCACTGCTTCTCCCACACACAAATTTTGACTCAGTAACTTTGCAAGACACTCTTCTGTTGTTAGTCTTTCTCCTGAAATGGAATTATTCTTGGTGGGGGAGAGCAACACACAACTTTAACTCACTTCCTTCAAGACTGTGTGCTGCCATGTAGAAGAGAAAGCATGCAACCATCCTCTTTAACTGGGTCTGTCCAGCAGCAGGTTCTCATTCTCTTATGATAACAAGATGTTGTTTCTTGCTTTAACATAGGGGAGTCTTTTTCTAAGAAACTGCCTTGTTCATGTTATTCCTTGTCCATGGACCTGTCCCTACACCGTGTTGAAGTGTTTGTCTCTTCTTTTGCATGTTGATTAGCTTAAAGAGAGATTGCATACAAAAAAACTCAATTGTTTTCAGTCCTTCCAGAACAAGAGTGGTTACAGATCCCCACCTACTTGTGCAGAGTATCAGTACCATGATGTAGATTTGCATATGGACTGTCGTTTCAGCTTCTCTAATTGTCAGGCGGTTCTGGCTGCATCTATGGTGGCGTTTTGGCAAAATCAAATGTAGCAGTCTGATAGATCCCATAGCAATTGCTTCCTTTTTGTTCCTCATCTTTGATGTAAGATCCTCAACATCTATTTAAAGTGGATTTTGGTACATAAGATAATTCCCCAAACATCTCCAGTCATGTTCAGGAGTCATCCCCCTCGCTACAGGAAGGACATGGACGTGCTCGAGCAAGTCCAGAGAAGGGCGACCAAGCTGGTGAGGGGTCTGGAGAACAAGTCTTACGAGGAGCGGCTGAGGGAGCTGGGCTTGTTCAGCCTGGAGAAGAGGAGGCTCAGGGGTGACCTTATTGCTCTCTACAGTTACCTTAAAGGAGGCTGTAGAGAGGTGGGGGTTGGTCTGTTCTCCCACGTGCCTGGTGACAGGACGAGGGGGAATGGGCTAAAGTTGCAACAGGGGAGTTTTAGGTTGGATGTTAGGAAGTACTTCTTTACCGAAAGGGTTATTAAGCATTGGAACGGGCTGCCCAGGGAGGTGGTGGAGTCACCATCCCTGGAGGTCTTTAAAAGACGTTTAGATGTAGAGCTTAGCGATATGGTTTAGTGGAGTACTTAGTGTTAGGTCGGAGGTTGGACTCGATGATCTTGAGGTCTCTTCCAACCTAGAAATCTGTGATACTGTGATACTGTGTGATATGTTCTTTTGTACAAAAACCTATGCAGGTGATAATCTTATATTCAGAGAGCAATGGCCCTTTATCAAAAGTAGAAAAAATGTATTTTGTATTTCCATATCCATTTATACACGCCACAGAAACAGCAGCAACTAGTCTATATTGTGTTAATCATTATTATCTTAAGAAAAGAATTAATCTGAAAACACAGGCTATTAATAAAAACAAGCACATTTCTGCTGGCCTTTCTAGTGAAACCTCAAAATGTGTATCAATTGCACAAAGTTAAATAAAGATGTGTGTATTTAAAAACAGTGGTTAGTCATTATTTGATTTGTGCATTTTTATCATGCAATCAAGCTGTTATGAATGCAGCAAAAATTGCCAGAAATGTGGTCCCTGTATAGAAATTGAAAATGTGTACTTATTATAGAAACAACCATCATTCATATTCATCTATGCATGCGCTAATCCAATTTCAGAGGAGTAAAAATGAACCTCCCTTGACGGTTGCTTAACTAGATTTATTTTATATTGCACACAGAAATGCACAGAATATTGGCCAGAGGAACAGGTCACCTATGAAGGAATAGAAATCACAGTTAACCAAGTCATACAAGCAGATGATTACCGTTTAAGGCTCATCACCCTAAAGGTAAATCATTCAAATGTACTTAAAATAGTTTTGCTACCTAAACCCTTAAACAGGACTTCACAGAGAGCTGTGTAGAAATATTTGCACAGTAAATTACTGTACAAGTATCACTTTTAACTACTGCAGTCATTATTGCTCTGTCCAATTCACCAACATACAAATACCACAATAATGTAAGCAATCCAAGATTTATACCATGTGAGTACAATCTGAAAACTTCCAGGCCAACTTTAGCAGTACAGGGTTAACTCAGTGGAAGAAATCAGTGACTTCTGTGCCTGTGTCTTTTGTGTTGGTTGATCTCTTCGGTTACCAGCGATAGGACCCAAGGAAATGGCATGAAGATGCATGTTTTGGATTTTTCTTATCAGCAAAAGGCGCTTCACTGAGAGGGTGATCAGGCACTGCAACAGGCTCCCCAGGGGAGTGTTCATGGCACCAAGCCTGATGGAATTCAAGTAGCATTTGGACGACTCTCTGAGACATATGGTTTGATTTTTGGGTGTTCCTATGTAGAGCCAGGAGTCAGACTTGATGATCCTTGTTGTGTCACTTCCAACTCAGGATATTCTATGACTGGTCACTGAGAGTGACATGTTAGTTCAGTGACAGCATCTTACCAGCCTTTGCAAGTCATACTACAGACAGTGCTTGTGGAATAACCCACTAAATGCTGTGATGATATTCTGTAGAATTCAAAGGCTTGTGTGTTCTTTGGGCCATGGACTTAGTCAAAGCATTACTGATTACTAACAAGAATCTTTTACTTGCATGGAGTTTTACATATTTTGTAGTAGGAGACCCCTAGAAAACATTTAGATGGTATTTTTTGTCTACGTATGACTATTATTAGACTGTTGTCAGACTGCTAGATATCTCCAGTTGTTTATGCTTAAGATGACTGTTGTGCTACTAACAAGAAATGGAAGAGTTGCGAACTGACCAAAACTCTTTTCATGTTGCTTGCCTGCCTTCAGTTTCTTGCAGTGGTTGGACTACTGGTCTGCTTGTCATAATAGTGGTGTGGTAACACTCCTGCTGTTCACAAGGCTGACTTGACTTTGAAGATGCTTTAAGGAATCATTCACTCTAAGACATTAAAACTGCTGATGACCTTTATCAACACTTTTCACCACAGAATTATCTCTGCTCATGTTTCTAAGCGTAGTATCTTTCCAGCTATTTGTCTAATTTTACATACCAGTAACCATTCTATCATCTCGTGAATAGAGAGTTGAAAGGCAGATTTACTTTTTCTTAAGTACTTGGGTGCTACTTAGTCTAAAATACCAGTCTTATTTTACAACTGATTTCATTGTTAGGTTCTTGAATCTCAAGCTATATGCTTTAATAAGAACAATCTATTTACATAAACTTAATACATATTTAATATACCACACCTACCCTCGACTTCAATATAACAACACCATTTCTTTCCAAGCTGAAAAAAGCCTTCCTTTTATCCAACCATTTTCAAGTTTCTTCAGCCATATGCTAATAGGCAGAAAGCCAGTATGTGAAATTTCAGGTCTGGACTGAGTGTGGGAAGTCTGTCACTCATGCTTTTTGTGAAAGCAGCAAGGAGAAAATCATGTTCTCCAACAAGTGGGAAGTAAAGAATATTTACAAGTGTACTGCAGACTTGCACTGACCTTAAATACAACCTATCCCAAACAATACAGTGCAGCAGCAAGAACAATATATAGCTTAATTCTTCTGGAATAATGATATCTCACAGAATTGGTCACACTTCAGTTACAGTGACAAAACAATTGCCTCAATAAAAATCCTGCGGTCTCTTCCAGAAGAGTTTCTTCAGAATTATCCCAAGTCTTCTCAGCCTCAAAGAAGCACCAGTGAAGAATATTTTTATTAAAGTCAAATCAGAAGTGTACAAGCTTCTATAAGCAGAAACATGGAACTGGTAACAGCATAGACAAAACTAAAGATATCCAGAGCTCATGCTTAGAACTTTGGCTGTTTTCTGTTTCTGTCAAATGAGTGGTTTTATGTAGTGATTCATGTTTTTCTTCAGATGACTTTAATCTTTTACTTTTCTCTGAGTTTTATTGACAACATTTGAATTACAATTTTAACAACCCACTTAAGAATACAGTATTCATAATTTCTGTGGCTTACACATAGTCACATGTTGAAAGGCAACTGTGCATATCCATGTTTCAGAGCAGTGTTGAAATCTGATCTGGTTTCCTGTCATGAGCCCAAAGTGCTATTCATGACAGTTAGTTATCCTCTCTTAACCAGAATATCTTCTGACAAAGGTAAATAACCTAGGGCCATGCTCTATGCTACAGTAGTAAGACACTTTTTCTCAACTGAGCGAGACATACCCTTAAGGTTCCCAATGGCTGCGCACTTCAATGAGCACTTCAAACCCGGCATAAGCTGGAGCAACTACTAAATGAAGCCCAGTCTCCCTCTGTCCAGCTCTCTTGTTTCCTACCCTTGTTCCATCTCCCATGTCCAACACAAGCATTTGTGAGAATGTGCAGTAACCGAAAGAGGGGAAGCTGATCCATGTGAAAATTAATCCTACTAGAGAAAGAGAAAAGATTTAACTCGATGACTTCCACAGTCCAGTTTACAAATGAAGCTATGCAAAGCTTTGCCAACCCAGGAGAAGGGTGGGAGGTGGCAGTCATGGAGCACTTCTAACATCCATCAACTGATAGTCATAGGGACTTAGCCTCAGTGACAGAAACTATTTCTAGATTTTTGCATCTCTTTCTTTAGAAAGAATCAAATTTGTTCTTTTTTTCCCCCCTCATCTCTTGAACTCAGCCAGACGTGTTTAAGGAAAGGTTGTGGAAACTAACAGCTCAGTTCCTGGACTTCGTGAAGCCATTTGCTTAGCCCTGTGCCAGCTGGCTTATGTAATGGCTGAAAGGGTAAGGCCAATTCCCTGAGCTCCATGTTTGGCACCTTCAGGAATCAGGCAGAAGGATGTCACTTTGAACACAAAATCAGAGGCACAGAGTGCTGCTTGGCACTCAGAAAAGGTAAAGGCACGTTTGCTATATTCATAGCCATGCTGAGAGATAGAGGCAATCAGAATTTGTCTCATGAAAAACCCTGGACTGCAACTAGATGCAATTCTCCTCTTCCAGTGTCTCTGAATCTGTCACCATGTCTAAGAGAAGAGAAGTGACAGGAAACTGATAAGAGTCTGTCTGTCAGAAAAGAGAGAAAAATAAGCTCCGATCTCTATCCCTCATCTAGCTAGCTAGCTATCAAAGACAGAGATATGGCTCCTGGCTCTCTGTCTGTCAAATAGATTATGAAAGCAATTATGTCACAAGTACAGCTCTGGCTTTGCTGAATGAATCTGTCAAGAGGGAGCAGACTGTTTTGCACACAGCTCTTGGCACTAAAAGAGCAGAGTACTTCTGGTGGGGGGGTTGTAGGTTTTTCTTTTTTTTTGAGGCAGTTTGTTGAAGTGCAGACTTGATCTTTGGAGTCTAGATTTCTGTGTTGTGTGGCTCACCATTTGGTTCTCCTGTTCCTTTTAGCACTGATTTGCTCGCCACATTCTTAAAGGAAGGCCAGGTTTCAACATGACTTTACAATTAGATTTAAAAAAAAAAAAAAACACTTTGTGATGTGATGTTTATCTTAACTGGGTTGCAGAAAGGAGAAGAAGTCAGAAACCTGAAACATTACTGGTACACATCTTGGCCAGACCAGAAGACACCAGATCAAGCTCCCCCTCTGTTACAGCTGGTACTGGAAGTGGACGAGGTAATGCAGAGTGCAGAAGAGAAGAATGCCCCAGTGATTGTTCACTGCAGGTAAATAAATGATGTATGCAACTTTGAAGGGCTCCTTTGCATACAGTGGCATACTGTTGTATTGGCCATCAGTCAGACATGTAAGAGATCTGGTCCAACTGCTTTAAATATTCTTGGAGCTTCCAAATTCAAGTTTTCTCTTTCCACCTTTTGCACACACACAGTCTGAGCTGAACACAGAAGATGTTGGTGGCTCAGTTACAAGTAATAAGTCTCATTTCATTTGTCTTACCAGAAGTAAATGTCTTCAGTAACCTTAAAAGGGCCATTTTACCATAATGAACACTCTGAATGAAACTGAGTAGGAAGATACATGCAATCAGAAAAATAAGAACCCTTAACTTCAATAATAGTAATAATAAGATATCTTTTACCAATAAAAAAATAGAAGTTCTGGAGAACAAAAGCAAGTCTTCTTTTGCTAGTGTTTAGAAAGGTTAAATGTGATTACTTGAAAACAACAAGTCAGTTCTCAAAACAATTATTCCAAGTAAATTGCAAAAAGTGTAATAAGTGATGCAGTAGTACTGCCAGGATAATTTTCTATTATTTCAATAAAAGTACATTTTGATAAATGTACTTTTGGGATTTCTGTAAGGAATTTCACCTAGTTTTGCATAGCATTTTCTAGGAAATGACATATAGTCGTTAGTCAAAAGCCATAGTAAATGAGATATTATCATATAACAGGAATGGTTTTTTTGAAGAGACTCTGGCATGAATGGTTCATAGTCCAGTGTTGCCAAAGATCCACCTATAAGCAAATAGAGAGTAATTATTAATAGAAAAATCATATAATGCCACACTAGTGTTAGAATCAGATCTCTTCAGGTTTATCTTGATTGTTTGATTTATTTACTTAGAACATGTGTTTTAATGTAGCTACTGACAAGATCCTATGTCCAGGAAAAAAATGGATATCATGCTTAGGGCTATGATCTCCTGGAAAGCAGGTGTCTCAAAAAATAACATGGAGGTTGTACTGGTTGTATATGAGCTCCCTATATAATGCTGAAGCTGAGAGGTCAAATGCAGTTCTGAATCCAGAAAAGGAAATTCAATAAGAAATGCAGAGTTGTCATTCTTTCTGTATGCAGAATGGGTAAATAATTAAAGTGCTATGTCCACTTTTTCTGCCTCTGTTTTGGAACGAATTTTGACAAATAGGGGAGAGTTCAGAGAAAAATAACGAACGGTTTGTAACAAGATCCCCTTTACCCTTGGAAATCTGTATTTCTCAAAAATCTCATTGAAGAAGGATGGTGTTTGCTGCAGGTGAAGATTCTGACCACTGTGTCACTTGTGCTTTGCATATTTGCCTGGTCTTCTTGTATGGTGTCACATCCATGATCTGGATATAATTTGGAGGCAATTAGGGTATTTTTATTTAAAAACAAAACAACAACAACAACAACAACAAAAACTAAGAGACACTAAGAGGCATGGCAATAGGGTTAAGAAGTGTTTTATGTGATAGGTGGGGACCAGAGCCTTTTCAGATTATTCTTAGTTGCAGTCATTTTATCCAAAGAAGGAATTTAAACTGATGCCTCTAATTGAGAGCGGTGTGTGCAGCAAGCCGTTGGTCAAGGCCTGAGTTATGCAGGGTACTTGCATCTCCTTTGGCCTCTGTGAGAGGTCCTCAGTAGAACATAATCTGGTGCATTTGGCCTTCAGTGATGTAAAGTAACCCACCTTGAAGAAGAAAAATAAGTACAAGCCTAATCATGAAGCTATTCTTAAAAGCAATGTAAAGTTAAAGGAGGCTAGCAGTCTTGGTAAGGTTCTGTGGATAGCGTGGCAGTCTTAAAAAGGATTATGACTTTTTTTCAGCCACTGAGGGACTTGCAGTTTGGCCTGGGATAAGTATTCTCTTGGTGCTGTTTGTCTTTGAAAATGTTGTACCCTCCCTTTGCACAATAATCTATGGATGGGAAGCAGCATACAAGAGATGCGTACAATAGCCTATTTGATTATGGTATCAAATGTAAGGTGAGGGGCTTTTCTTTTTTTTAATCTCTTGATGTGCATCCATATGCATCAAAGAGTACTTTGAAACTCTGAAATATATGAAGTCTTGATAAACAAACTAGAAGATAAATTGAGACATGAGGCACAGAGTTTTAGGGACCAGGAAAAAGAAGTCAGGTAGGTATCTCCATCACAGTTATTTGACTATAAGACTGGGATTAGCTCTTAGGAAGTAAGATGGCCCACCAAACTTCCATTGAATTGCCTCAATCATTCTGTAATAGAAGTTAAAACAATTACAATGTAGCTGTTGCTAATGCAGTTTCCATAACAAGCATAAATACTGAATTAAAAAAAAATAATTCTATACGATCAAAGAAAAACAGTATTAGGAGTCAATCAGCAGCAGCTATCTGCAGACTCCATTATTGCTGGTACATTTGTTGCCAGTGTTTTTGTGTTATGACTTTAGCACAATTTAAATGGAAGCAGGATTTCTTACAGTTGTGTCAGGTAATTATTCCTGAGGATGCTCACTTAATTATTTAACATATAAGAAGGGCTGTCAGCTTTTGCTGCATAGTTTTTTTATAAGGTGATAAGAATTCACAGCTTCAGTAGCACTGTGCCTTTGAGAATAAAATCAATTCTGGTTATTAAGCAAGGACTGAATCAGATACAGAAATGTTCAGGAAAGGTGAAGCTTCTTTAATAGTCAATTTGTTGTATCCTACTCTAATTCAGAGAATTAATAGATTGCAGAACTGATAGCAAATGGCACCATACTTATCATATTGTTGTTAGCTAAATTGAATTACTAAAGTAAGGGGGCTTTTTTACTGTACATATGAATGAAAAATAGCTTTCAAAGAAGCTGTAAGGATTAAGAATCTCAAAGCAAAGGTTGCCCTCAAAGCAAGGGTTGCCCTCAAAGCAAGTCTAACCAAGAAATACTATTTAACTTCTTAGTTTGACAAATTCAATGGTATATTAGGTAAGACAGTACGTGGTAGTCTATTTTTTGGCACTGTATGTGAAATAATCATGCTTTTGATGTGAGTGGCTCACACTGAATCGTGTTGTCCCATTGAAGCCATTCATATTCACAAGCACCCACCTGGCAGAGGTTGGAGGGAGGAAAGGAATAATGGGGTTTGACTGCTGGTTTTCCTGTTAAATGAGTGCCATTAAGTTCCAAAGCCCTTCTAACTTGTTCACTGCTTCTCTCTCCTTTTCCCTCCCTTAGTGCAGGCATCGGGAGGACAGGCTGCTTTATTGCAACTAGTGTCTGTTGTAAACAGCTGAAGAGTGAGGGCATAGTTGACATATTGCGAACAGCCTGCCAGTTACGGTTAGACAGGTAAGAAAACCTGTTTCTTTTCCAGAAAAAAACTAAAAAGAAAAAGAAAATTGGTAACCTTTCCCTTTACTTAAGGAGGAGAAAATGGGAAGAGGGAGAACATTCCTGGAACGAAGTTGTCCTGTTCTAAGCAGTTCTGTCTTGCCTGTTTTATGAGAGCAGTAAATTTTAACAAACATCCCTAGTTAGGTTCATAGCTGGCATCCAAATCTGTGCAGCTGTGCAGGCTTGGAATGACCTTTCACCAGCAGAGGAGTTGGCCCCATGTTCATACAGAAGCAAAGGCTCAAAGTTGCACTTGTTTCAGAACTGTAGATCAGCACTTTGCTCCCTGGAGTACAGAAAATTGGCCTCATGTACTTGGAGCTGTGAGCACTGCTGGGAGGGCACTGCTGCTTGGGACTTTGTGGGGAGGGGGAGAGCATGCACAGGCTGAAGTGTTTGCAGACATATGAAAGGAGCTGTGAAAATCTCCAGAAATTCAATGGTTTCCAGTTAAGCATTTCTTAACACACCACCTTGAGTTTGATTATGAAGTAAACAGACTTGAATTTTGCACCAGAGATGTTATTTTTCCTCTCCCACTGGTTTCAAGTGCCATCAAAACATGTCTCAGTGCTCTCTCTAATGATAATGATAAATGTAGTCGGGGGAAGAGATGTCACGAAAAACATACCAAAGATTTTTCTGAGGAAAAAAAGAACCTCAACCCCACACTGAACTTTATTTCAGAGGAGAAATTATGCTCAGTGGGAGGCAGAAAATGAAATGCTTGCTGCCCTGCTGAGGCTCTGATAGACAGGGACCTGCAGGAGCTTGGAGATTTGGCTATTTCAACAGATTTCAGGCCAAACAAGGAAAGGCTTCTTGAGGAAAAAGAAAACCAAAATACGAATAGTGAGTGCTGATTATCCATGGCCCAGTGAAGTATCTGGCTGGATCTGATATATCTTGTGCCCATGACTAGTATTACACCGGAAAATAGCCACACGAATGATGGTCAAAGACACCTGTTTACAAACGTACTTGGCACAGAAAGCAGATTAAAAATACTTGCTTTGCTGGGAGAGGGCAACTGGCAGTCGCTTGTAGAGGCAGAAGGGAGGTCGTGCTTAAAGGATGCCACAGAGCAAAAGCAAGCCTGCAGGGGCCGCTGTTGCTGCCGTGTACCTCTTGTTAGTAGGGTGGGATGTGAAAAAGCCATTTAATCTCATGGGAGGAAATACTCAAGATGGAAAGCAGTCAAATCACCACCTTGCTATAGGAAAGCATGGTTTCTTCAAGGAGTGAAAAATCCCTTCATTCCTTCACAGATTACCTTTGCAAAAAAACTGTGCATTGGGCTTGCACTGCTGGCCAACAGTTGGTCCTAACATAACATGGTATGACTAAGGAAAGGAAGTGATCATTCCTGCATCCTTCCGGCAGCGCTGAGACACATTTGCTGTCCTTCCCCAGAATGCAACTCAAATTTGAAAGGTTCCTGTGGCAAGCAGGGGTGAAAGAGTAATATCTCTGTTCTGTGCCAAAGCCTGGACTGCAAGCACATGCTGTGGTATGCATACGTGGGAAGGGGAGGAAGCTACTGCAAAACAGGAAACGAGATAAAATGGAAAATCACTTCCTGTGGTCTGAAACTTGATGGCCACCCTAGCGCTTCTGTTGCTACAACTTCAGGGTCCAACCTTGCTGCTAATGGGATTGCATGGGGAGTAGTTGCTAGATATGACTAAAATTCCTTGTGTGTCATGGACTAACATAAATATATTTCAGTGCTGTGTGTGGCACAGAAGGACTCTAACCATAAGCCTGTGTTAAATAGAGCAGATGGAGAAGAGATGCTCAGCTGGGAAATAGTTTCTTTAAAAACATGCTGTGTGTTTCCCACCCTTTGCTCATTGATGAGAGGTTGAAGCATGGTTCCTGCTCATTATTACGAGTGTGTTTCAAGCATTCTGTTAGCAAAGTAACTGCAAGAGGCTGAAGAAGGAGGTTGTCTTGAACCTTCATCTACCTTCTGGTAGCATGACTGTATGATCCACAATTGTTAAGCTGGGCCCCAGAGAAGAGGGCAGTCCATGAGGATGGTGCTACCAGTCTGCTGCCCATTTGGCTTAGAGGAAGCAACTTTCCATTAATTTCCTCTGATTTCTGATGGAAGGCATCACATGTTCTCTTTCTCAAGCTGACACAGTCTGGTTGGCACTGGCCACCCCCAGGCTCCCACGTTCCTCAATGCTACTTGTTGTTTTAGACTCCTTTTGGCACTGCATTCCCTGGATCCATGCACCAGCACTAGTGCTGGGACAATTTTGCATAAACCTGTGAATTTGAGCTACAGCTTTTAATTATTTTCATAATCAATTATGAAGAGATCGTATCACTGTTATGAGGTACTCTTAGCAAAATTTAAGGTGTTTTTCTTTTTCATTCATTTTTGTCTCCCACTGTAGTATTTGTGTTCATTAATATGGTACTTGCAGAAATACACAGGTTAATGATGCACAGAGAAGCAAATTGTGTTTCTGCTCCTGCTTGCATTTCCTTTCAGATTTGCAGGTTTAAAGAGAACAGTAAAAGCTGAACCAAAACACATTTCTGCTCTTGGAGTCTCTTACTAGTCAAGGTGTGCATGGCAGTCAATTGAGTTACTAGTTAGAATTGTCCTTTGTAAAAATTACAGTGTCTGTTCCAAAATTCTGCTCTCAATCATCTGATTTGCTGGTGATCTTACCCCCCCAAAAAAAACCAAACAGTCTGGGATGGCACAAAGACATTGCAGACTGGGAAAGTAGGGTGCTGCATCAATTCTCTGGGCTAGCCTGGCTCTCTGTAGTCCTGAATTTGTTCCTGAACTCAGTCCCTAGTGCAACTGTGAAGTCTTACAGGAGCTACTTCACCTCTTTATATTCCCCCAGCTCATATCTGTCCGTGTAGAGCTTTGAGGTACGCGTTGCTTTTTGCCACGTTTAAAATGGTGCTTAGAATACAGGTGCTACAGCCATATATATGCAAATGAAGATGGCATTGTCTTACTGGATTCAGGCCTCTGCTGTTCCTGTTCTGACTTGTTTCTGTTCCTTGGTTAGCAGAGACTTTCAGAACAGAGCTTGAGGTTGGACTGCAAGCTGGTTACAATCAATGGGTGCTTTCTCACTCCTTTCAGGAAATTTTGGAATAGATCTTTTGTGTGTAACACCAGCTTCATGCTAGCTGTGCCATTTCCTAGTATGTTATTTGCATGTAATAAGGCTACTGTTTCCCTCCCCTTTTTTTCTTTCCTTTTCAGGGGAGGAATGATCCAGACTTGTGAACAGTATCAATTTGTCCATCATGTCATGAGCTTGTACGGAAAACAGCTTTCTAGAGCAGCAGAAGAATAAGTGTTCATGATATTCCTAAAGGCTAAAACCAAGAGAACTTTTGACTGCATTCAGATATATTTCAGATCTGATAAGAGATGCATGGTAACCTGGCTGTCTTAGCTGGAGAGAAAGATATATTATTTTACTTTGATATTGCTTTTATGCTCTTGTTTGCATTGACATTTAAGAGCTGAGGTATGCCTTGTCTTAAACATATGTGACAGGACATAATCTTCACCAAAAAAGGCTTATTTATACTGTAAATAAGGATAGTAGCTTCATTTGTTACAAAATCGAAAAGAAAAAAAATCAGTCTTCAGTTTGCTATTTTTAAAAGATAATTGCTATTCTATCCAAATACAGTGTGAAACTTTTTGAATTGTCATGCTGAAATGTGCCGTATGTTGACTAAGCTTGAAAGTAACTTTTTGCCTCTTTCTGATTGTTTTTACATATAAAATTACCGAATACTGTGTATATCGTAAACCTTCTGAGCCTCTGCATTGAAAGATTCAAGTAGATTCATGTTGAAATGTTTCACACGTCATGTTTGCTTGTTTTTTTTTGTTGTTGTTGGTTTTTTTTTTCTTAAAGCAGTCCCCCACCAGTGTTATCAGAACTAAAGGGAAAAAAATGATTTCATTGATGTGAGTGAAATTCTTGCCTCCAGTTCCTACCAGCAACATGGTATCCTTACAGCTGGGTGAATCTAAGGTTGATAGGGGAGAAGTTAATCTGAATTCTTCATATTTTACCTTTCCTTTGTCAATATTTTGGCGTCTCACCATGTAGCCAGATTAGACTTTTGCAAGTATTTTCTCTTTTTGCATGGTGAAATCATAATCCCAATACAACTTCCCCATAAATTTGAGGAATTCGAGGTGAGGAATTATTATTCTTTTAATTCAGTTCATCTTTATTGAAAAATGAATAACAGAAACACTTGTGTTCTGAATTTAAACCTGTTTCAATGCTTTGAGAGTAACTGGGTGGCCAATGCTCATTAAAACTAGTATGACTAGAAATGAAAATTTTATAGGCAGCTTTAAAAAAAAAAAAAAAAAGCCTAAATCTGTTGGCTGGTCTTTGATACGTTTACCCTCAAACCCAATTGAGACAATTGTTAGCCCATTATAATCACTAGTCCAGGCAACAGCATTTCCTTTAAAATAATAGACTACTGACAGACTACTGCCCATGCTTTTGTTTTTAGCCCTCAGTCTGGCTATGCAGGCTTAAGTTTGTGTTTAATGCTTAGAGGTAAGCACATTTCAGTTCTCTGATGAGCAGAGAAAAAAGGAGGTACGTAGGACCCTTTATATGAGAGATGAGTGTTTTGTGAATAGAAGCTGTAATCATCTACTACAAATAATTTGCTTCTCTATTTGTGACAATAACCAAAACCTGCTGCTTTTGTTAGTGCAGGAGATTCTCTGAACTTACTACACTTCTTTATCAGGAGAAGGGAAAGCAGCTCTCAGAACAGTAAGGGCTGATCCTGCTCTCACTGAGGTTTTGCCATTGACATCAGCAGGTGCAGGGTAGGGCCAGAAATGTTATGCCTACAACTTCATCACTGTGCGGAAAGCTTCCCAGTATTTCAGTACACATCCTTAATGTTTATTCTGTATCCATGAACCTGTAAAAATCCTGTCAGCAGGGTTTGCATGAATGTGTGGCAAAATGTGTTATCTTTAAACCACTTGATTTTATTGCTGTATTTAAAATATTTCCTTCAGTGAGAAGCTAGCAGGAAGAACTGGCATTCTTTTTAAAAATACTGGCGGTAGTCATTAAATAGAGCAATAAACTTAAGCTTTTGAGCATAACATGACTGTTAGTTTTATGTAAACCTTGCTAGCTATGTTCTTCCCATTGCTACTGATTCTTTCAAAAGGGTAACGCTATTTTGTCTGAGCACTCCTTAGAAATAACAAAAGCACCACTGATGTTCTGAATAGCATTGTAAGTGGAATTCCCTATAAATAATGTTTTCAGCTGTTCAGTGCCCTTCAGTGTCAAAATTGACTCAGTGAATAAAATGACTTGTTCTGTCATCAGCTTGCTGTGTATCTAATAAAGAATATTTGTTGATGATGGGTAGGATTGTGCGTGTAGGAGAGAAGTTGACTGTATAAGCTGCCTTCTGTACAAGGAAACTTTCTAGAGGAGAATTGCTTTATGGCAAACACGGTACGAAGGGCTCTAGCATACTGACGAGGTCCATATGCAGATCTTCAGCAGGCATTAGTTAGCAGTGTAGTTTGTTGACTTGGATAGAAACAAACAATTTTTACTGGTGAATGAAATCTAACCTGCTGTCCGCTCCTGTTCTGCATATGTGGAGTGTCCTGAGAGTGTGGTCATCGGTAAAGTCTGGCTGTTTTGCATCAATTCACTAGTACAAAGCAAGTGTCAGCCTACTTCCCCTCTCTGGTTATGAGGATTGCCCTGCTGCCATCTCACGCCAGGCAAGAGCATGCTGCTTAGTCAAGATCAAAATATTCAAATGCCTCTTGAAGTGTTATTTTGTCTAACAGTCAGAGCTAATCCTCCTATTTATACTTCAGCCTTACCATAATTAACATTTCTCTTTAAAAAAAAAAGGGGGGGGGTGTCTGAAGGACCTTGTATCAGCTGCTCTGGTCTCTTCTGATGGCAGAGGTAGTCTTAAGTGTTTAGGATTAGCAGAAAGGGTCTCTGACCATGCGGAAGCACTTGAGGTGAGTGGAGCTGCTGTTTCTGCTACTCAGAAGGTTTGAAACTGAGCTGACAATAGGGACTAAGCTAAACTGTGCATCTCACTAGGCTTCTCTTTTTACTAGGCAGTCTTAAGAAAAAAAATCTAGCACACTTTATCCTCCCTCTCCAGCTCACTACCCAAGCCTATTTGTACCTGAAACTGCAGTATTAACACCTACAAAACAACACAGTTGTTCCTCAAAGGGCTGAATTCCTCTCCTTGGATATGTTAGCATGTAATAACCTGAGATAATTTTATTTAGAACCAGCTGTTAATGTCTTCACTGTCAGTTTCATAAACTTTTTCACACTTAGTGTGAAAAGACTAAGGCAGAGCCTAGATCAATTCCTTGTTTGTTCATCGGTCATTGGCCATCATGCTTATGCAGTTATCGTTTGTTTCTCTTGTGGTAACAGAGTAATGACACTTTCTGTCCTTTTGTAGGTCTTCTGAGATCTGCAGACACACAGGATTATGTAAAAACAAAGACTAACATAGCATGAGAGAGCATGAGCTGTCCCCAGGTAAAGCATGACTGACTCTCTCAAGGGTCATGATAAAAGTTAGTTTGGTCAAATTACTCTGAAACATCAGCTATCTACTATGTACAATAGTGTCACACTTGCACAACTTTCAAAAGCTGCTAACAATTTTGGATGTTTCCTCAGTAATTACACTACTTAGGAAAATCTTATTCTTAATCTATGAGTTTGCAGTAACAAAAGGACTTGAGACTAAAAAGATCATGAAACAGAATCTTGGTTCCCGTCGTTTCCCTGCTGTCTCTGCAGTGGAGGAACTGTGCAGATTGCACACTAAGGTGGTCTTAAAGTGTTTGTCAATCACTTGGTGAGTTGGTAAGTTTTAGAAGTGGATCTAAGTATGACTTCAATTTGTTCTTTCCCTGGAAATCATTTTAAAGGGAAAAGGTAATTTTACAAATTGTTAATCGTAAATGTCTCTTTCTAATTTTGACATAAAACATGCTTTGTGCATCTGCTAAGGAGGGAAAAAAAATGTTTTCTGAGATACATTGGGGATAACCTTATTTCTTCTGCTGAGGCAGTAGACTTGTATTGGCTGATGTTTATGAGAGTGACAATTAACATACGATAACATAGGGCAGCTTGGGACTCCTGCAGGAAAAAATGACTCCATTCAAAAGCACAAAAGGAATATATTGAATGAAAGCAGCATTTGCAGCGCAGTTTAAAGGAACAAACATTCAAAGAACTGCATGCTCTAGAAAACTGATACCTAAAAGTAAATTTCACATATTCACAAAGAGGTGAATTCCTGCTATTGGAGGCAAGGAAAGAGAAGAGTCCACTCTCCTCTGAGTACTGATACAGGTCAGGCTCCAGCACCTGAATACGGCAGAAGCCACATTCTCATGGCGTAGCATGAACTTTCACAGAAGGGAGTACAATTAACTTCAATACAGAAGATCTTCACAGGCTTTGTGCTCCGTGTAATTCCAAGTAGGGCAGTAGGCAAGATTTATTCAGTTGATAGCAAAGCTGAACACAGAGGCTAAACAATTTACTCAGAATTAAAAGTCTTATTGGCACCACAGCTGGCAGTATGGTTCAGAGCATCTAAGAGGATAAAGTTGGCAAAGGACTCATGTATTGTAATTCCTGGCCCTCATTTCTCTTTCTTCACTGGACCATGCTCCTCAAATTCCATGTTTCATATTTCTTGTTTCTCTCTTATCTGCTTGTTGCTCCTTAGGCTTAAAATACAGTAAAAATAATAATAAAAATAGTAATTATTTTTATTAGTAAAATATATTACTAAAATATAGTAATTATTTTTATTAGTAAAAATAAATAACTCACTGTGTTGCACTAGTTTTAATCCAAAATGCTGATAGCTAGTGTCTTCCAGGGACCATCTCTTGCCTTGGAGAGAGCCTGTGTTGCCAGACACCCTTCAGAGGGCCTCAGAGGACCTCTTCTGCCTACCTTTTGATCTCAATACATCTCAGAATTTTGGGGACAAAAATATCTGCAGTACCATGCATCTTTAGACTAAAGACATTTCTCCTTTGGGAAATGGTAATGTTTGCCTGAGTCAAATTTTTGTTATGTATGACCTTAACTCCTCTAGTCCCATAAGCAGCTACAACGTGTCTGCTTTTCTCTGCAAAGGCAATGCTTCTCTCCAGGGATCAGAGGGAAAAAAATCTGCATAGATCCTTTTGGTCTAATCTTTCCCCTTTGCATGCTTATTTAGCTTGTTTGCCTCTGAAGTGGACATAAGGAAAATTGTCAGGATTTAAGTCAAAACTAATAAGGTACCACAGAACAATTGAAACCTCCTCTCTTAACAGATAGCTTTGACTCCTTTTGTCTTGGAAGAAGGAAAAATGGGTGTGATTGGTTTTTACTACATCCACTGTCATCATCTTGGTCCTTAGGCTGGTGTGAGGAATAATGAAGAGCAGACACACAGCCATCCCAAAGGTCAGGGTAATAACTCTTCATTAGAGAATCCTTCACTCCCTTCTTCAAGCCTACACCTGACAGTGTGGCCAGACTTAATGATCCAAAGTGAAAGATCTTCTCATTCATATACATTAGCTTTCTCCTACAGCACTATGCACGCATGTGTATGCATACGCACATGCCCACTCAGCGTGCCGCAGTAGCTGGCATAAAAACAGAAGGATGAGGGAGGACTCGTGAGCACTGCGAAATGAGCATGGAAACAGACTGCCTGGTTTTTGAGTCTGTTTGGAATAGTGGGTGGAATTGGATTGGGTTGGCAGTGTTTTGTTTTTGTTGGGGAAAATGCGACTCTCAGCCCAGATACCAGATTTCTCTGTATCTAATTTGGGCCCTTGTTTCTCAGTTAGAACGTTGAAGGGGTAAATGCAAGTCAGTTCCTTGACAGATTTATTAGACAAGCAATAAATAATACCTGATCCACTTTACGGCATGACCAGTCCTATTTCCACACTCTTCTGATTTGATGAATGTATCTGTGTTAATAACACTAACTTCAAGAGAAGGAAGCACAGAGCCTCCGTCATGCTGGAATCCCTCTTTAGCCTGTGAACTACAGCATGCAGTTATTTTTGGTGTCTATATACAATATTTTTAGCTCACTGAAAAAGCTGACAATGTTTTAGCCTCTGCACTATTTTTTTTATTGATTTCTGTTAATTTTCTTTTTGCCTTCCCCTTTCTTTCCTAGACAGGTAGAAATCATCTGAAATCATCAGTAAAAGTGGTATATTTCCTGGAGAATTGCCATTGCTTTGTGTGGCGTTTACCCTTAGAATTACTTCTGTCAGCCTCTGGAAGTTGGCTAGCAAACATTCTTTGGTGTTTCAAGTTCCTGTGTGTTGCAAAATGTAAGTGGAAGGTGCCTCCTGCACTAGACTCCCTTCTCATTTGAGTTTAGCATAAATGCGGAATAGATAACTGTAGTCTGTTCTAAGCAGAAATCAAATGCAGCCACTGAAGAGAAGCAGTTTATTGCCACTAGTTCACCCTCATTTACAAACAAGATATGTAGTTTGTGTCCTTCTGAATGGATAGACCTGCATCCATGTAAAGAGGCCTCTTGTACTTGCAGTATTTCAGCACTGCTGCTGTTAACACTAGTAATGTAAAAGAGAGATAAATACACAGGCTGTGACCTGTAATTCATTCTCTTGAGAACTACCCTAGTGTTTGGGAATGAAGTCCTTCTCCGTACAAAGAAGGGTGACAATCTCAGACTTATTACATGGTGAGCAAGAACTGTTCAAAGAATATCCTCTGTAATCTAAAGTTATGAACTGGTTTTCCAGAGAGCCCAGTCCCTGTCTGATTATCTGAACAAACTGGTTGGACTCAGAAATGGTGGATACTGCTGCCTGTAGAACTTAAAAATAAACAAAGCCAAAGGCTGCCCATTTCACTAGGTTGTGAAACAAGCATCGAGGACTGACTTAACTGCCAAAGCAGAATTTGTTGAATGCTGTAATGTTTGAAACCTGACCCTACGTGTTTTCTTTTTAACATGAAAAACAAGGGTGGTAAATTGTTTAATAGTCCGCCTTTGATCAAAGTTCTAAAATGGTGTTATAAATGATTATAAGAAAACGTGGGATTGGGGAGGTAATGTTTATTTTTAAATAAAGAAGGCATACCTTTAACTTACCGAAGATATGCTCCTTTTAGCCTCATACTTGAAGTTTCATTGTCCTGTTATTCTGAGAATGAGAAGCTGCTGAAGTCAGTGTAACGGATGCAACAGCATAGCCTGTAAGAGGCCACTAAGTATTTAGTTTGAATGGATCAAAAGCCGTATTTGTCCAGTGTGGAGGGACCCGGGCACCTTCCGAAGACTGGAACAGCCTACAGGACTTCACATAAGCCAAGGGACACAGAAGGGTCAGTAATGGTCTGAAATCTCCATTCTTTTGGTAGGTATAATCAGGACATTAGCAGCTGGAAAAAAAAAAAAAAGGTAAAATACATGGCAGCAGATAAGTCTGTCAGGAATGTACTAGTACTCTGTATTTTGTGGCTGTAGGCATGCAAAGTGGAAAATGGTTGTGCGAGGTCAATAGCTTTAGTTTCATGTCTACGTTGCTTTTTTCTTTGCTTTCCATGAAAGGAACCGTATGAAATACCACTCTGAAGTGTCACTCCTTGAGACACTTAAAAACAAGGGTAAAAGAGCTGCGCAAAGTATGGTGTAGGGAAAGCTCAGTTACTTACAAACTTGTCCAACTCTTTTCTATAACAGAATCTAAAATGAACATTCACTCACACCAAGTCTTTGTTTTGTATAGTGCAATGGTACCACCTAGTCGTTTCTCAAGATGTGGTTTGCCTTGCAAATGGATGCTGATTCTGTTAGTAGAAGCCATACAGTGGAATAGCAATGCTGCATGGTGATGGGTGAAGTTAATGTCTCTGCAGAGTACCCATCAGTTGATTCACGGTACACCTGTGTTCTTAAGCATGGAGGGTTGTCTGTGTTAACCACTTTTTTTTTTTTTCTTGTCCACAGTCAAGACATGGGCTAGTTGAGTCAAGGTGATGGGCAGTAACAGAAAATGACATATCCTTCAAGTGCAACTTTTTGGTCTCTGGAAGTCAGTTAGTCTTATAAAGAAACAAGGAATCTTGTAACCTCACAAGTCTTCCAAAAGCTTGCTCTTTCTTACTAAATTTACTGTTAAGGGCAATTTTTCTAACAGAGCGCTTGCTGGCTAGAAAGTAGCCAGAGTGTACAATAACAAAAGGTAATAGCCCAGCATTTCAGACAAAAAATAATTGTTTCTTACCAGTCATTTGTACTCCACAGCTGGCACAAGCTGCTGGATCTTAACCTGTACCATTTTCATGTTCAGAAATTTTGTGGTCAAGGCTGAAAAACTTTGATCAGGTAAAGGAAATACAAGTAAATGAAATTCCATTTTAAGGTGAAAGGAGGAGCTATTAGATTGGTGGGTTGGTTTTTAAACCATGTCACGGTGAGTGTGCAGTGGATTGTGCGGTGGAGCAGGTAAGTAAAGCAGCATGCTATGTGCCTTCTCACTTTAGCTTTTGATGCTACTGGGTGTGGAGTTGCTCCATAGAGACTGAGGGCAAAATACACTCCTTACAAGGGCATTTGGGATTATAGAATAATATCTCTTATCTCTTCCTAGCCAGCCCCATTCATTGCTGTTGCTCACACTGCTGACCGTTGGTAAGCAGGAAAAGAAAGGGTGAGAACAGAACAGTGAAAGTGAGGGTGGTAAGAAGAAGAAAAAACCCTTTGGGCAGAGCAGGCAAGAGAAAGAGAGAGCTCTTTTTCCTAGATTCTTGGTTTCTAGAAAAGCCTTCAAAAATTGTGTTGCTGTGAGAAAAATTCTGAGCAGGAGAAGAACGACAAAACAGTGTCTAGAGATGCATGATATCCCTTTATTTTTTAGAGGGTATATGGAGATACGTAGGCTAGGACAGAGACTCTTCACTCGTCTTCTGTACATAAGGAATTGGAGAACATTCATTTCTCATACAGGCCAGCTGGAGACAAAGGCCAGCTCAGCAAGGAGACTGGAGTATTTATGTTCTGAGAAGGAAAAAGATCTGTTTGGGTGACCGCCCAAAACAGAGCACTCTCGGTATAGCTGTAATTTCTGCTGGCAACAAAGCAAAGTCTGAAGGTCATGTGGTCTTACCATTGTCTGCCCTGTGGACTGTATCTTCTAGTTTGCAGTGCATTGTTACAGCCTCTATCAGAATAGAAGCCTGTGCACCTAACTTTGGAAAGGGTTGTGTTTTGGGTTGATCTCCTTCTGCCCCATGATCCTCCAGCAAGGACACAACTGTGTCAAAGATTAGCATTTCTTACTTTATCTGCCTTATCAAGGAACACTTTTTAAAACTAGGGACCTGCCATTTCTAGATGACTAATGCTCATCCTTTATGGATGAGAAGTGAATAGTCCCTTTTCCCCAAACTGCCTTCCATACTGACACTAGTCTTGGCATAGCTGTAGGCAGCAGAATCCCCACAGGAAACAGGTTATATGCTGACAAGTTTCTCCAGTAGCATAGACACATGACTTACCAAATGATGCAAGCCAAACTGACAAAAAGTGGGCTGCATCTTCTCTGTGGGGTTTGCTGAGAGAGAAGCGAGCCTTTTTGTTATTCTCAAAGGCCAGCTCATGGCATTACATGTATTGCCTCTGCTGAACCATCAGCTGTGGGCTTTGATTAGAAACATTTTGTCTTGCTTTATTTTGGCTTAAAGAAACCTCCTTTCTGGTTGTGTCTTGGTATTGCAGTGAGAGCAGCGACTCAGTTCCCAGCCACGTTCACCAAGAGTGAGGTGTGCACAAGCTCTCTTAGCATTCATATATTCCAGTGTGATAAACTTGAGACAGCTGTGGAAGTCCTTAATGAGGAAAAAGTGCAATGAAATTATCTAAATAAATAAGCTAAATAAGGTAAATCCATTCTGATAGTAGTGTTTGTGTTGATTTTCCTGGTGTAAAATGGAGACCTTTTGCTATTACCACAGAAAAATGTACTAGCTCCAGTAAGGCATTTGCATGGAGCTGTTAGAAATGAGTATTCAGGGTCAGCTCCTTATTGGTCAGTCTGGCTGGAAAAAAGTTACTGTTTTACCTAAACTGAGGAAATACTTCTCAAAAAAATACTAAATGGGTTCATTCTGGTTGAAAAATGCTGCACCTCTTTGGAGCCTTCTAAAATTAACAGTTTAAAATGTTGCCTATTTCAGTATGTAGATCCATTAAGTGATAAAAACAGGCTTCTAGGTTATTCTACAAGTTTTTTTTTCACCTCTGTTATCCTGATGCACAGTGGCTTGCCAACGCAAATTGCTAGATAGCAGTTAGTTTGACAGGAGAGCCACACTTACCCCTACATACATCAGGCAAGTGTATTTCTTAATGCTCCCTTCCAGAGTTTGCATCCCTCAGAACCCTGTCGCCATAACAGCAGAACTGTAACAGCAGAAGATGTGCACGTGCAAACTGAGATTGAGACACACTGCTCCGTTGAAGTCTTCAGCTCGCAAACACAATACGTCTCTCAAACCACCAGAATTGTTGAAGGCAAGTAGCATTTGTGACCTGGGCATCTAAAACTGTGTTTCTGAGTAACTAAAGCGACAACGGGACCAAAAGAAATGTTGCCTTTCTGTGTAAAACTTGTACTGAATGACGTAGGGGTTGAGGATTTGTCTTAAGCTATATGTATTTGTCTAAACATAGGGCATAAGTAGGGCTTAGTACAGCTTGACAGAAGGAAGTAAGTCCTAACGGGCCTTTTGTTACATCCAGTTGTTATTACCATTCTTGAATGATGTCTAACACCGGAGAATCAAAGCACCTTGCAGCACCCCTATGCAAACTAGGCAGCCCGTTTTTTTCCCTTATGTAGATGATATAATGTCACTGTTTCTAGAGACTTGTGTTGGACCAGTCAAAATCAGTGAGAAAGATGCAGTTCATTTTAGGTTCTGGAAAGCAGTCCTTACTGCTTCAGATTTAGCAGTTCCTGTTTATGCAAAACTCATGATCGAATGATTTGATTGGGTCTGGAAGAATGTGGCCCTTAATGACCAAGTAAATAAGTCTTCCCATCGTCTTCCCATATGACAGTCCCATAACTGTCTGATGTAACAAAGGTCATGAGAGTCTCTATATAACAAAAAAATCACAAGTCATTCCTGTCAGTGTGCAGAGCACTTCTAAAGAACAAATTTAATTCCCGGAGTGGTATCTGTGATGGACATGAAGTTGTACTAAGTACAGTAAGTAAAGTAAAGCAAGGTTAATCTAATCTTTTCCATAAAGCAGACTTTTAAAATATCATATACTCAAACAGAGAAAGCAGGTAACAGGTCCCTATTCCATTTCTTTCATTCATTCATTCATTCATTCCAACGTTTCTTCCTGAATTTTGGAGACATTCTGAGCTGAAGTGATAAGTAAACAAAAGCCTAGTATAACATGGAAAAGAGAGAGTGGGTTCCAGCAGAAGAATGATCTAGAGCGTTTTTTATAGTATCAATAAGGAGTATGTGCTAAAGGTAGCACTCCTTTTTTTCTTGCCATTAGTTCTTTTGTTTACAATAAAACTTTTAAAAAGAAAAATTGAAGCACTATAACATTCCTCAGCAGCAAGGAAAATGTCCCAGTTTGCAGCTGGCATACTGCAAGTTTCAGATGCTGTTGCATGTTTGTAGGGCATTGTTGCCTATCAACAGAAAAGAGCTTTAGAGCAAGAACCATTATTTTTGTTCCTTGGTTTTGTGTATATTGTAGTGGGGCACTAACGCATCTTGTGTGCCTTTCAGTGCCTTTGCCTGAAAACAATACTAACATTTAGTTCATAATAATATTCAGGACATATGTCCCAGTTCATCCCTGTTTAATTTGTGATGTCACGTGACTGACAACAGAAGTTCTGCCTTTCTGCATTCTGTTCTTTTCCTCATTTCACTTGCTCTGTCCCTTTGTCTCCTCTCTTTCTTACTCTATTCCACCTCATCTCTCAGACAGTCCTTTATTTACAAGTCTGCCCACCAGGGCAGGTCAAACTCCCTATTTCTTTTCCTACAAAACTCCAGAGTCTTAAGTCCAGCAGTTTCCATTTACACTCCTTTGCTCTCTGTATTGCTTATGCGGTTGAGGGGTGATATTCATTTTCATTGCAGAGCACCAGAATAAAAGGATGCTTCGGAGAAGAAATGCATCTTCATTAGCCTTAGGCCAAGAATATAAAATCCAAAATACATCATTGTCAGTGGAAAGGCTTCTGACTGTTTCTAAGGCTTTGGCAAGGCTGTGAGAGATCTTTAGGGAGGAAGGAGCATAGGAGTGGGTCTCAGATTTCTCTCCTCAAAGATTCTGGATTTTCAACGGGTCAGTTCTATTAAGGAGTTAAAAAATACTGATTTTAACAGAATAAAACGAGAAATTCAATAATAAGTTTGCTGTATTTCCCACTACCACCACTGATAACATTGGCTTCTTTTTTCTTTCCAGTCTCAATGCCTCTTCTGAGATGATGCAGATAAGTACAAGCATATAGTGTCCAATACCCACACTGATACTACATGGTATCCTTGATTGTGTCTGAAAGTAAGCGCTAGGGATTTGGCTTGATTAGTGACTAGACCAGTTACTAGCAGCTAGGTTTATAAAAATTCTTAAGTTAAACAAAATGGAGTGTCTTTACAGGGGAGATTAGCTTCAAGTAGTGGAGTGAAGCAGGAGGAAAGAATCTGCCTTTTCCACGCAGTGTGGCACATGAGCACTGATTGCATGCCATAGCAGCAGCTGTTCGTGGTTCAGTTTGCAGCTCTGTCCTCTGCAAATTTCAGTGAAAGAGCAGTTCCCACATCTAAATTAGGTTCCTTACTTGCCTGTGCCCCATTCGTAGCCCACCAAAGACGTCAGTGGAAGTTAGAACATCTTATTCAGTGGAGCATGGAGGCTGTAAATGACTAGTGGAAGGTCACACTAGGAGTGTAAGCAGTCAAAAAATTACCTTGGCATTTTTCCCCAGGTCAATAAAAGTTGGACTTCAAAAAAAGTGATGAAGAAAAGGTCAGGTTGTTTCCTTGTTTATGAACAGATTCTAAGTCTTCATTTCTCAAGGCATAGTCAAACTTTCAGCACCAGTAATGCAGGCCACTGCTTCTGTCAGTTTTGCAGTGTCACAGGCACCATCAACACCAAAATCATCTTTCTTTGTTCCTGGAGCATTAGCAATGCAGCATATTCCCAGCAGATGGTCTGGCAGGCAAGGTGGTGGGAACGATTTCTGTAGTGCTTTTATCCAGCAATGACCCTATAAGGCAAGCAATTAAAACCTTTGCTATATTCTCTGGAGCTAGAAGAGCTTGTTTGGAACCACATCAACGCCCCTTCCTAGATATCTGTAATGCTGTAGGGATGACAGTTTCTTACTTAGAAATGTAGCATGAATTACTTGTGAGATGTTATGTGTGTCGAACCTCTAAAAGCTAAGAAGAACATAAAGAAGACAATGATTGAGGAGAAAGAAACATTAGAGATCCTCTCCAAAGTGTCAGAGAAGGACTTTGAGAAGGTGTGCATGAACTTACAAGTTCCCTGATTTCCATGGGCTTCTCAAAAAAGTTGAAAGAGATGAAGAAGAAAGTGGAGTTTGAGGTTGGTGGCACTGTCTGCTTTCAGGACAGTTTAAATGTTCATTTCCATTCATACTTTTGTTTTTCTGTCCACAGTGACTAACTGTCCTTTGCATAAAAGTGCATAAAATGGCCTACAACATCTGTCACAGCACCCAAGACTCTTGACAGAGATAAAAGACCTCAAAAAAAAGCCTACATCCAAAAAGACAGCTGTGGAAGAAAGCAGTTCCACATCCCAGGTAGGATACACGTCTACATTTTTTGCAGCAGGACTTTCGAAGGTGGATTTTTAAAGGAGCGTGAAAGAATTGTGCCAAATCTCAACAAGGTAAAAATGTCTTCAGAACCTCTCTGTCAATCATGTCTGTAGGAAGATCTCTCACTACAGATTAAATTCATGTCAAATCAGGTTCTTGATGTTAATGTTGCATCCTGATAGTCTAGCCAAGGTCTTCAATCCAGTATTCCTTAGGATAAACAATGAATGAAATAATTAAATGTTAATGAAATAACCCAAATATGAATATTGCAGACAAGATCTTATTCACAGAAATGACTGTTGTATTATACATGTTCAAATGCCCTTGACCAGAGTAACTGCAACATACAGGATGCCTCTCAGATGATTGGGTATTCATTCAGCTATACTGGAGACTAGATCTCTAACAGGCTGACTTGCCTGGGGCAAAGCTGCATTTGCTGACAATGGTTTGTTGATTTCCTACTAAAAAGGAGACCAAGGTTGGACTTTATTCACTGTGCTACCCCCTGCTGGGTTTAGGTGTCCTTTAAGCAGCACTGTGTGTCCTGCCTGCTGTGTCCACTGGACAAAAAGAATGTGTTCAAAGGTGCAGGCATTCTGCTTATTATGGGGCAAAGCCTTTGTGTTCCCAGTATTCCCTGAGAAAAATATGAAGCAGATGGGTAAGAAATATATGCTGTGCGTTACCAACATGAATGAAAAATACCTGGGCATCCACAATTTTCTTGAGGCTGGCAAGAAACTCTGTTATATTCAGAGCGATAGGTGATGTTTGTTATGGGATATGGGAGGTTCTGTGTACAAAGACAACATCTGCAGAAAAAAATGTGAATGTCAAAATTGGTGGGCCAAACTGTGACCTGCTTTCTTTTCTTAGACATCCTTGTAACAATCGTGATTCACTGGTCTTTTTAGGCTCAAACAGAAATCTAACATTGTTCAAGTCATAGACCAACTTGCAATTACCAGAGCACCCATGTGAAAACACCTTTCATGAGATAGCAGATTTCAGTTTGAAGCCTAGTTATTACACATAATAAGCCCAATTCTCCGCTGACGTAAGTGTGGTAGGGGTGTGAGTCACTACTGAGTTTGGACCAGTTTTAGTGGAAAAAATGGGAATGATAAAGTGCACTTTGGCACTTGGTAAAAGTGATGCTGCCTACCTTCCTTACCTTTTACTGCAGTTGGACCATCTTTTAAAGATAAGCTTTGCCAGAAGTACCATTCTTTAAGTGTAATACTTAACTTTTTGAGTAGCAGGGCTTGGACACGGAGTATTTGGTAGCATTTGCCTTACTTAAGCCAAATAGCAATCCTGTGCCAGGTACTGCAGCACCCTTGACAGATCATGCAGAAAGATAGCAGTCCTCTTTCTGCTTGCCAGTTGGTTCCAGGTATGCCAAATGGTTCCAGGTATCTTATCTGCAGCTGCCTGAAGCCATTGACTTTACAATGACCTAGAGTCAGGAGAGGGGAAAAAAACAGAGCTGAGACAGAAGAACTGAACGGAAAAATAATGTGTCCGTTGGTATTCAGTTTTGTAAGATTACGTGAAATTTCTATTGAACATTAGTTAGATTAATTTCTGCTGAAGTTTAAGGAATGAATTGATCTTTTTGCTGCCATTTAAGAAAGAAATCAAACTGACTTCACTGAAGTCTCACTATTTAGTGCAGGAAATCTAAGGTCAGGAACTAGCCAAAACAAAATGAGTATTTGTCTTTTTGGTATTTTAACAGGTGAGCTCCTAACATTCCTAACAGAACCAAAAGGGCTGAAAGAAAGGCTGACAACAGTATTTGAAATCTGCCTGCCAAACAAAATGCCAAGCTTCACCTGGAAGTAAAACGGGCAAGAGTTGAACCAAGATGATAAGTATGAGGGCATTCTACTGATGACGGATCGGTCCACAATTAGGTCCAGTGGCCCTAGAGCACTCAGTGTTGAGACTGAAGATCTAGTGCAGAAAGCTCCCCTCTTCATCAATCGTAAGTAACACAAGGTAAGCATCTTTGGGCTGTGGGTGAATCAAACACAAGATTAGCAAGTTTTGAGCTGCAAAATCCATACAGCTAAAGTGCAAAGCCCCAGAACTTGGGCTGAGAGAACTGGAAGCTGCAGTGTTATACAGCTGGTTTGTAGATGGGCAAGCAGAGAAGCATCAGGGCCTCTTTCACCCTGGAAGTAAAGTCCCAAGCATGGAATCTCTCCTGTGTAGGAACGTGGGCTGTATCCTGCAAAAGCAAAGCCACCTGTTCTGATTTATAAGGTATTTGCTGATACATGCCATTTCTTGTTGCCAATCCCCTCCCCTTTCCTAGCTGTTACAATTCAGTTCGTCAGCGAACCTGAGAAGCACCCAAGATGAAAAAGGGAAAAACCTGCCTGGAGCGCGTGCTGACTTCCAAAGATGTCACCCTAAAGGGGATGAAGTATGAATGGGTGATTGAGAGGTCACTTAAGTACACCAATAAGCATGAAGGGAAGAGAGCAGAGCTCATCATTAATGCTGCTGGACTGAGTGATTCAAGAGATTGCACAGGCATTGATTGCTGTGCAAGACAGTGACCCTAATGAGCGGTACATCAGTGGCAGTCTGACTGAAGATGGTAAGTGTGCTTGGCTCAAGAGAGGAAGAGGAACAGTAGCCTTTGCACTGTTTTTCATTGCAGAGTAGTAGTGCTGCTTTGCTGTAACAGCTAGGAAACTGACGTGAGATAACCCTGCTCTGCAGTCTGTTTATTGTTTAATGTGGAATAAGCCATTAGTGTGTGCTTTGTCTTGGTAGCATGAAGGTAATAATTAAGGATTTCCCTTTGCTGTACAAAGTGGTAGACACATAAAGGAGTAAATCTTCCTTTTAAGTTCTTGCACATGCCACCTAAACCAGCCTAGTAAAATATGATGTTTTTTATTTTAGCCAGGATTGTCATAATGAATTCTCATCCTGATTCTTTGAAGTGACCCATGGGATGTTTGACTGCAGTCTGCTGAAGACCAGCAGCACAACGTGAGGCTGTTGGTATAGTAAATATTTAATATCACATTTGTTTTGTGAATTAATTTTGCAGTAGCGTTATTGATGCTGTAAGCTTTTATCTATGAACTTTCTATAAGGACACATGGCTGTTAAAAGGGAAGGTTGGCAAGCTTAGCTTCATGCTCTTGGCATAGACTGAAGGAGAATTTCTAAGTTCTTCTTCGCAGTGTGTGGATTTCAGTGGCTGTTAGTATTTGAGATGATTTCTGTTAGCTGTGGACCAGCTTTGAGTATGCCCAGATACCTTCCATGAAAAATGCAGTGTTTTAAGACTATTTTAAAATAAACTGCTTGAAAGGCCAATAAAATGGTATTAGTGTATCCTTCACAAGTTCAGAAACACCTGACTATTCAGTTGGCATGATGATATTAATGAACCCTCAGGGGCCAAAAGCAGCTCAGATGTGAAATCAGGCAGATTTTAGGCAGTTTGTTCATGTGGAAGATTGATCTGTCCTAGCGCCCACCCCTGACAGCTGTCGCTGTGAGGGTGGTCTCTTCCTAATAGCTAGGCATTTTCTGCATCAGATGATGCCCCACAAATGCTAGCTTGACTTGATGCACAGACTTGGGTGGAGGTCACAGTATTAATAGCATTTTGGCCAAGCATGTCTCATTTTGTTTTCCCAAAACAGGCCAGAAGAAAGGAGCAGTTTCCCAGTGGCATCCCCAGTGCTGGGCTTTCCAGGTGTGCAGCCTCATGAGGAGTCTGGGGCCAAGGTTGAGTATGGCTGGTGATGGTGATGGGCAGCAAAAAACCCTGGCTTCTGGAAAATGGGTACCAGGCCTGGTATGTGAGTGCCCATCAGGATGGCCTGAAGGGACAGGGTTGGGGCAGGGGCCTTCTCTGACCTCTCCTCCAGAGAAGAAACCACTTCTGTGGTACAGGTAACATGGAAAGCTGTGTCTGAGCCACCTTTCTATGCAGTGGTTCCAGGGGCTCCTACCATCCTGTGCACAATGGAATTGCAGTCTGGTGTCTTAGTTACAGACTTACGCTTCCATGTGCAGAGTTCAGGTTCAGATACAAATATTCTGTAGGTAGTAGCAGAAACGTTCATCTGGTTTGAAAGTTCTTCTGGATCAGCTAAGGGTCCAGAGCAGTGCCAAGAGGCTGTTTTCTGCTTTGGCTTTTGGGTTCCTAGAGCTGTATCCCTCTAGTGGATACCCAGAAAGAAGGGTAAAAACTAATTAACAAGAGTCTTTCTTTACCCCCCTTTCTTCCCTTGACATCCAATTCACCAAGCAGAGATAACAGCTTTCATCCTGAGGGCCTGTCCATTTTGTTATGAGGTCTCCCTTCTGTAAATACCTCCTTGGTGTTTTAAATGCTCAGTCCACAATCGTTCTGTTCACATGCTCCCACTGGCATTTCTTCCAGGTGCTTTTGCCACTGTGAAGGGTGTATGTGTGATATTCTTGTTCTAACTGGGGATCCTGCCGAACTCTGCGTCATCCTGAATGATGAGAAGGTGGAAGGAGTGTGGTTCAAGGATGGCAAGTAGGTAAAATACCCCTGGTGTTGTCAGTATAAAGAAAAGCTGCAAAACCCTAATGGGGAGTTCTCCAGTATAGCTACTGTGGGATTTGGCTTGATTTTGGTAAGGGGCCTTTAACTAAGGACAAACAGCTGGACAGAGCAGGCAAGAACTGATCTGGCCCTTCCCAGTCTTCTACAGCCTTGATCTTAGTAAGTTTTGGCTTTGGATCTTGGCTTTTTTTTTTTTTCCTTCCCAGTTTCCTGTACAGATGCTTTCATGTTTGTTAACCCATTTTCTCAGCCTGGGTACTTGCATTCATTCCCAGAAGGCTGGTTTCTCACCACCCACCCTTCTCCCTCACCAAGTCTCAGATTTTCAGTGTAATCAGTAAGCATATCCTTTGCATGCTAATGCTCACCCTTCATTGAATGCCACGTGTGGCTTTTGGAGGCAGATTTGCAGATCCTCCTGTCCACGTAACACTGAATTCATTCTGTCCATATATCACAGAGCATTTTGTTAGAGAAGGAGTTAGAAATCCTGACCCCTTAGTTGTGTTAGAGGAGGAAGCTGATCAGAGGATTCAGGGACAGGGTCACAGGTGGTGTTTGTTGCAATGCGGGTTGTTTTGTGCCTCAATATGCTTGTCAGATTATGGCCGTGAGAGGGATCTAGATAGTGTAGTAGGGAGCCATCTGCAAACTCATCATTGACAGTCTGGGAGAGAAGCGAGAAGGGAGGTACACATTCAGCCAAGGGACAGAGCAACAGTTGCCATTGCAGGTAGTCACCCCCTCTCCTTACTGCTGTTCACAAGGCACACGACAATGCTTGCAGAACCGATGCTTCACCAGGTACTCTAACCCGGGCCTGTACCATTTGACAGGCTTATCTGTCTGCATGAGCAAAACAGCTTCTTTCTGCTTCTTTGTTAGCTGAGGGGAGAAAATTGAACAGTCGTTGATTATAAGTGACTAAGCATAGGTTTCTGTATTTATAAATCCGTGATCGAGAATGTTGGCCTCAACCCTTGCTTCAAGCGTTGTTGTCATGAGCAACAAGAAAAACACCTTTTCTGAAATTACATATAAATATGTGTGTTACTCAGCTCTTGGCAGCCAGATGGCGCCAGATGGACTTTCAGACTCGTCTGCAGCATGGAAATGAGCCTCTCTGCTGAATCAAGGCGAGGTGGATAGATACCACTGCCCAGGCAGTGGGACAAATGTAGAAGTAAGGATGCTTTGTCTGCAGCACCAAATATAGATTTATCGAACCTGTGTGCAGTAAAAGCTCATCCACAGCAAAGCTTTGGTTATAAGGAGGGCTGACTTCCTGCTTTCAGAACTATTCTAGTCTGCATTTTTATGACTATTTCAGCAGAAGATTGTCCTTTGTAAACCATATGCATAAGACAGTTGAAAGAAAAAACACCAGAAATATTTAGGAACTTGGTTATTTTCCTTTACTGCATGCATGACATCCTTGTCATTTTCCCATATTACTCTAACAATTGACAGAGTATTTTGTTTACAAGCAGTAAACTTGGATTCCATGATCTTTGTCATGATCATAGCTATCTAAATGTAGCCTTAGGGAATACTAGCACAAAGGGCTTCTTCTTTTACCTTCAAAACTTAGAAACTGCCTGGAATCAAATCTCCAGGCCCTAAGGAAGTGGGGAACTTTGGGGGCTTGATGTTTCCCAGAGCTTCCCCTTTCTCTGCTGAGCTGAACAACTAAAGGAGATGAGCCAGCTCCCTGAACAACAAACAGAATGAAATTACTTAAATCAAAACACACTGAAAATTTTGCACATCCCTGAAGACTTTGATGAAATACAGGATTCTTACATTAAAAACATTAAGGAGTGTATGAGGGGCCAACCTCTGGACCATCTTTGCTGGGAACTTGCAGACACAGGAAAAATGTCAAACTGTATTTGCAGCTGCAGTTTTCAATTGTCTTCTGTTCTTTCCAGATTCTCCTGTTATTGAAGAACCTGTCCTCGAGCTTTTTGCTGCACACTACGAAGACTGAGCATACTGCAAGCATCAAGGTGCCTTTCAAGGCAAAGTCTTGCCTTGTGCAGAGTCACATGGTTCAGAGATGGTGTTGAGGTGACAGAGAAAGAGGTGATGGAGAAAACTAATGACTGGGTTACAACCAAAAAATGTCCAAGAGAAGACAGTAGAGCCTTTGTGCTGAATCTGAAAAAATGTCTGTGGCTCGGCTTCTGTCAGTCTTTACCTCAGAATGGTTGGTAGATCCCAAATCTTTTTATAGCAGGCCAGTCACTGGTAGATATGTTGTCTGAATTCAGATTTCCTTTAAAAAAAAGAAACAAAACTTGCTGTGGGGCAGACTGAGTTACCAAATCAGTTCGCTTTTGCTGGAATCAATAGAACTACCTGAACTACATGATTTACACCATGAAAGGATACGACCCTCTAAATAATAGCTCTCCATGTCACTCTGTTCAGCTGCTCACACTGCAGACAAACCAAAACCCTCACAGGGGACAGTAAAGTTCCTGGAATACACAGGGAAAATGCACTATATTGAGATGAAAAGCACCCAAAGGCAATGGTGGAAAGCAGGTGACTCACTTCACCATCAAGAAGAAGATGGGCTGGGGAAAAATCTTGCATCAAACTAAGGGTGGTGGAAAGTAAATTCACCACATTTGCTATGGGTAAGGTGGAGAAAGAAAAAGCCTACCAATTCAGAATATGTGGAGTGAACTCTGAGGGCCTCACTGAGCCCCTTGAAACAGAAGTTTTTGCTGGACCAGCCTATTGGTAAGCATTTGATCATCTCAGGACAGCTGTTTTAAGGTGGTTTCACTGTCCTCTTTCCCATCATTTTTGTCCTCTTCCTTCTTGCCAATCCCCAAAAGAACGCTGTCCTTGTGCCTCAGGGGACATTCCAAGGTCAGGAGCTTAGAAGCTGTTTCGTGCCTGGGCTAATAGCCAGGATCAAGCAAATAGCCAGGTCTTTTGACTACAAGTGTTTGTGGACTTAGAAACCCCTCAACATGGACTGGCCACGAGAGAGGACTGACTAACACTCTGTTCTAGTGTCAGTTACATAAGCTTAGTAGAATACAGCAGAAATGAAAAGTGGCTTTCTCTGGAAAATATTGTGGGAGAGGAGAGAAGATAATTTAAAAGGGAATGCTTAAAAACATTTTGTTTTGCAGCCAAGAAAGAAAATATGTCAGCCAAAACCGAACTTGGTTAGACAACACTGTTGAACTGTGTTCTAGGAGTTATAGTTTGGGTACCTCTTGTGCCCATTTTCCTTCACAGACTGGGATCCTTGCAGAAGCTGTACCTCCCAAGATTTGCAATCCCCCTTTCCCCAGGATCAGAGTGTATCACAGAAGCCAGAGTAGAAACAATGAGTCTGGCCTATTGAAGCATTTCAGAAAGACAGAAAACTTCCAAATTAAAGTAATATACATAAGTTCTCACCTAAAACTTTGCATTTTTTCATTTTTATTCAAACCACCTATGGATTAGGGAAGGCATTTCTGGACTGCTCTGCAGCACATTGCAGAAAGAGCTCATTTTTTGAATAAGTGCAAGCATTGAAATATTTCAACCATTTCAAATGATAAAGGGAAGTGGATGGCAAAGTAAAAGGCTTTAGAAAAAGGTTGTGGCCATTAATAAACCTAAACATGCAAGTTAGCCTCCTTCACTTCTTACTGTATGTATTTATGTATGTGTACATAGACGCACACAATTTGGAGTCCACAAATTCTGTCTGTGCTGCACTAAACTGATTTTTCTCTGTGTAGAGCCTTCAAGATAGATGTTTCAGCTTCAAGCTGTAGATGTCAGGAAAGAAGCCGTCACCATCGCCTGGAGCTCCCCAGCCCAGGATGGAGGCTTTCCAGTGGAAGTCAACATCATAGAAAGAAGGAAGAAAGGCAGCAATCTTTGGGTCCCACTCACCAAAGAGCCAGTCCAAGGTCAGACCAAGATTATTATGTTTTATGTAGCCAGAGGAAAAGCTAGAGATTAATCAACCAAATGTCATCATGGCATCTAGCAAGATGTATATTTTGACACACACTGTTCAAAGTGAGATCCACTTTTCAACTCTCAAATACAAACAGCTGGATACCCACAAGCAGCAATGAGATGGTAAAACACTCAGCACCTCTGAAAGTCACACCTGTGAATTTGGGTGCCTAATTTCAAGCATCTATGTTTTACATTTTTTCCTACGCAAATTTGGCTGTTTTTCCCTGACTTAGACCAGAACTGAATTAAACAAATGACTGATTTTTTTGTATCCATCAGATAACAACCATATGATCAATGCTTAGCACAGCTTGCATAACACATGGGAATGTTCCTATCAGCAGCAGCATCTGACTAACAAGACTTATGCTTTTCCTTTTCTGCTAATATTTTGTTACTTTCTTGGATTCTTTCCTCTGTCTCATTCAAAATGTTGGACTTTCATATTAATTAAGTTATGATCAATCACATTACCCAAAAATATCCCCCTTAAAGTAACAACATTACTCATGGTAAATAATGGAAACACTTTATGATAGATTATTCAGTTTCAGAGGCGCTTTTCTCTTTTTTTTTTTTTAATTGAATGGAGGTTTAACCTTGCTTAAAGGCTGGACTATGAAAGGCTTGGCCACTCTGAGTTTGTTACTTCATGGGAAATCCCACTAAAGTCAGTGGGACGAGATATGAAGATATTTTTCCCCAGCGTGTATGATTACACCAGGCGCTATAAACCATAATGTAGTAGAAAGCATTATAATGGCAAATTATGCATCTCTCTCCATAATATATTCTTAGAAATTCTATCTCCTTCTTCTGGACCTTAGCGAGAGATGTAAAAATGGACCCCTGGAGATCTGAAGGCTAGATTTAATTAAGGGGCTCCCTTGACCCCTAAGTTCATGTTGTTCTCCAGCAGTCTGTGAGCTGAAATTTCCTCTTGTTTTTTTCTCAGTCCAAAAGCAATTAGAAAAAATAAATGACCACTCAGGAACACTTTTATGGGTGATTAGAGAGTTGTCTAATTGCAACATTTGTCTCTCCAGGTACCATATTCAAAACGGGTGGTTTTCTGAAGGATATAGGATGAATTCCATGTGATAGATATCAACCATGCAGGCCCTGGACTTCCCAGCACACCCTCAACCTGTTGTTGCAAAGAATCCCATCAGTATGTTTCTTTCAGCATTTATCATCTGGTTCCTAAACATGTATGTTATAACTAGACCTATGCATTTATGACTGAAGTCTGAGGGAATGTGGCAAACTTCAGCCTGTATTGATGTAATGAATTGCATTGGGTCTTGCAGAATTTATGGAAGTTGCCTAAATTGCGTCTTTTTTTTTTCCCTTCTCCCTTAAGACTGTATTTTTAGTAGGAGAGAATCTGTGCTTAATTCTGGACTGACTGAAATCGCAAACAAATTCTAAAGGATTGCCGTAGCCTCAGAAACTGGACAAATTCTATTTTTTACCAGTTACAGAGAATTCCTTACTTTGTATGACCATAGAACTAAAGCATTTGAAAAACAAAAGACTAACAGAAGCCATCAATAAACTGCTTAAACTATTGATGGAATCTTTTAATCAATATAGGAGTGGACCTCAGTAGATGCACGTAATTTAGAGGAAAAGAAAAGCCAAGCATAGAAGATAACATAACTAAGAAAATAGAGAATTCTATTTAGTAGGTGGGAGCCTTGAGGTTAAATAGTTACCCAGATGGGAAAGCATTCAGATTTCTTTACATCAGAAGATAACACAAAACCAATTTAATGCCTGAAGCCATGATTCTTCTCCTATCTGAAGGCTTGCATTAGACTCGCATAGGCTTCCACATTAAGCCTAGGAGAATATGTATTATCCATATGCACCATATTCCTCACGACCCTTTATGCTCAGGTGAATATATTCTGTAAAAGCCAGTAGCATCAAGTTTGGCACAGCATGCTGCACTAGTTGACTTTTTTTTTTTTTGTGGATTAGTTTTGTGTTTGGTGGTTTTTTGGTTTGGTTTGGTAGTGTGGTTTTTTTTGTGTTGCTGTTGTTTTGTTTTTTGCATTTTGCCTGAGACTTTCAGAGCGGAACGTGTATTTGGATACTCAACTCCCTATTCATTTGCTTCAAAACATATTTTTTAATATCCTATCTTTTACTCTTCTTATGTGTTACAGAGACCTAACTAGACTGCTGCAAGGTAGACTAAAGGTCAAAAAAAACAATATCTATTTTCAAGAATGACTATTAACTGGGGTACTGTACTCCTTGGCACATAAACTTGAAGAACATTAACAGTATCTTGCAAGCCAGTAAGCAAATTGACTTGTCTGAGCAATTCAGATAGCACCTAACCACTTGACATAGGACTGTAAGAGGAGATTTATTAAATAAGAACAGAGACAAAGCAGTCAAAACAATAAAAAGACAGGTTTTAGGAAATATAGTACAGATCTCATCAATCAGCTAGGAAGAGACAGAAGCAATGCATAGATCTTTAATGCATAGATACCTCTCCCAAATATATGTGGAGAATGGTGGTCAGTGCTCATAAAAGGTGTCCTTTCCAGGTTGAATTCAGATGGTCCCATGTCAAACATTGTGAGGACTTCTAAATGGCCAGCCTTGGAACAGGGCTGTATGTACGTGCATTCATTTTAGAAACTGCATAATCTTGTTGGACAGAATTTGCTCCATGTTTACTAAAGCTGCTTTCACTCTAGGTTTGACGTCCTGAAACAGGAGCAGCTCTATGTTCACATACACAAGTGTAGGCCTGCAGGTACAGTGATCCGTCACAGCTCTCCTGCTGTTACGGAGCCTCTAGAACTCGTGAATGGCCTCCACATGGTGAATTTGTCCAGCTCCAGCATTTTGTTAGCCTGGCAGGAGACAAACCAGGGAGCTGTGCCATCAAGATATGTACTAGAGGTTGTGAGCTGAGGACCAAGGAATGGACAAAATACACCAGAATGCTTATCTCTACTACCATTTAACACTGTGGGAGGCTTGCAGCATAGACAAATCCTTGTTCTGAATCCAAGTCATGGAAGAAGCAATGGAGTTACTCCTACAAAGAAGGAATTCTAGCAATGCCACCTCTAGGTATGACCTGCAGTATCTGTCCAGCTGGAATTCCCATCTCTCACTTGTTACTTTCTTATGTTTTCTAACTATACATCATTTTTGTAAAGGGTTATCAAATTCATCTTGCACAAAGGAATATTGTGCAAGAAGGTCTGCTGCTTTTTGCAGTGTTTTCAGGGTGCTGCGAGGAAGCAGAGGCCAGCACAAGCTGTGCAGTCAGTCAAATTAAAAGCATTCTGTGATCCTGGCTAGCACTGAGCTGTCCCATGAATGGGTATGTCACGTATAATGGCAGTTGTTTCTCCCACCACTGACCTCTCACACTGAGCATGTGATTACAATTGATTGTCCAATTTGTGTCATGGATACTGTAGTCTGAGTATGGGTTAGGTGGGTAAGTATGACAGCAAATAAACTGTCATGTTTGAAATGCCAGTTAGTTTTAAATACAGTGGTACTGAGACAAGATTATAGTTCTCTCAGGTGATGGGTTTGAATGGGACGAGCAGTCAGGTGCTAGCGTGCTAAAGATAAAATAGTATTATCAGAGGTTATGCTTCAGAGACACTAATTATGTCTTGAGAATGAAAATTTTATAACATTTCCTGAAATCCCTAGCCAGCTTACTATTCAAGGTAGCAAATTATTTAAATCCTTATTGTTTAGGACTTAGGAGTTCTTGATTATTAATTATGAAAATCAGACTTATTATGCCTATGATATTCTCAAGTGACAAAGCATGATGCTGACTGCTCTAAGCAGCAGTAATGCCAGCAAGAAAAGGTGTATGATTCGTAAGTCATGTTGTATAACACTGATTTCTGCAGAGTAGAAGGATGTTCACGCTTGACTGAGGAAATCTCAGGAGACAACATCTGGGTGACCAAAAAATGCTTGTTTCTCCTCTCAGTCTCCACTTTGGAACTATATAAACAGTCTGTAAAGCATGGCTTTGTACCACATCTCCAAAGAGAGAAACACCAAAAAATCTCAGAGGGACTGCAGGCTCCAAACAAACTTCTTTAGTGCAGAATGGCAACATGCAGTACTGTACCAAAGAGTATGACAAGTCCTATTAGAAACAGATGTACAAAATTGTTTGTGACAGGAGGTGGACAATAAAATCATCTAATGAGGCATTAAAGCTGCCTCTTCTTTTTGTTTGTTCTCATTCATTTTTTACATGAACTATTTTTAAATGTTCTACCTTCCTCACCTAAAATTGGTGTGAATAGGTGCTCATTACTAAGATGTTGTTTGCTGAGGCATTAATGTTTCTCTTCTTGTGGTACAGGTATTAAGAAAATAGCTGGCATCATTGCTCTTAGCCCACTGCAACCCTTACACTAACTGCCTTCTGCTGAAACAGTTTGAAGGTTTCTTCTTCCAGTCTCAGTCATTCACTTCTTCGGGCTTGACTCAACAGACTGAAGAACGGCTTCACTCTTCTGTGCAGTCTTTCACTTTTTTAATCTTTTAATATCTCTTTCTGTCTTGTGTTTTGCTTCTGTCCCCTCATAGGTTTGATCTGACTGTGAGGTTGGAGAGCCACAGGATGGTTTGTTCTGGGAGGGCAGGGTGCATTCATACATCTTTGCCCGTAAGATTCTGTGTTATGTCCTGTCACAAGAGAAATCCTGCACTTAGAGTTTTCTTTGGCATCCAGTGAAATACAGCTGCAGGGTTATGGAGGCTGCAGTTATCTTTTGGCCTTTGTCATATGAGCTGTCACTTTGATTTAAAAGAGGATGACTGTTGGAGAAAACTCATAACAGTGCTTTAGGTTCATCAAGTCCCGTGCAACTGCTTGCTATTTTTCTGGCAAGCTCTTTTTTATAAGCCTCTCTGATGGTGGTTAGGGTAGAGGGACTTCTGTGCACACAAGTTTGTCAGCTGCATCATCCAGCCCTCTGCAGCTGGACTAACAGTGTTCAGCAAACCATAAAGCATGGAGGAAACTCTCTGGTTTATCAGCAGAAGCAGAAGTTTTCAAGCATGCAACTACAGTTTGCACAAACTGAAGTTAAATCATTCTTGATTAAACCTTCAGTGACCTAGGGGGAGCAATTAGGTTGTAAAGGCAGAGCTTGAGGTCCTTATGCTGTCCTTTCTGAGGTACGATTTCTTTTCACAGGGATGTTGAGCTCATATCTGGAGAGGTTAAGGACAATGTCTTTGCTGTCCTGTTTTTAAGCCTAGACGTCAGTGCAAGCTGTGGCTCTGTGGTACCTTGCAGAATCCGCACCAGTGTAAGAATGGATCTCGGTTTAAATTGTACAAATTTATCATCAGCTATTGTCCCTCAGCTTTCAAGGCAAGCAAACGGACTAACTGTAGCATGAGGTTTATGTGGCATCTCCCAAGTCAAGCCAGCTGCCTGCCTTGTTCCCAAGCCCAACCTTTGCACTAGCTCAAAGTCAGAGCCAGTTAGCTGACGCAAACATGGCAGCAGCACAGTTCAGACCCAAGTGATAAGGAAGGTACTGAGCTTTCCTCACTGTGACCAATGTGGAGGGAAAGGATGAAGTAGTATTTGCTCCAGACATCCCTAAATGCTACCTTGTTTCTCATCCTGTGTTTGATTGGGCACATACCCATAATAGCACTAACACAGCAGTGTCTGTCCCCTTGGCAGTCTGGTGAGATTATTTCCATTGCAAGTGGGTGCAGCCAAGTGTAGGCAGACTAGTTTGCTCCTTAGAGAGACTTCCATTACCGTAACAATCTGCTGGGGGTTAGGGACCTTTGCACTGTGTTTTGTACGTCTCTTCACAAGAGAGTGCTTTTTAAAATTAACAACCTTATTTTTTCATCAGAAGGGAATTACACAGGGCAAACTGCTACTCGGGTTCCTCAAGCTAAAAGATATTAAGGAAGAAAGTGCTTTAACTACACACACACAGACTTTGGAAGGGAGGAGCTGAAGTGAATTTTTCTTTTCCCAGAAAAGGACACAGGGAGGGTCCCAAATAGAAGAAACCAATACTTAAACATGCAGACTAATTTTTAGTTTCCTTCTGACCTACCACAGCTGGCTGAGAAAATCCCAGAAACTGTGACCCTGAAACAGAATTGCCACCCAGATGAAGATGAGGAAGACAACTAACAGACTCATGGTGTGCTGAAACATGTCAGTACTGCCACATGGTTCACAGCTGCAGAAAAGGTCTACAGCAACAAGCACTGTCTGACCCTTGAGCTTCAATGGAGCTGTGATACATCTGCAAAGACAAAGGTAAGCATAAACATTCATGACAGTGCTGGAGGAAGAAGGGTGCTTTTGTATACACGACTGTGGACTAAGTTCAGGATTCCTCTTTGGCTTTGGGCATACCACTAACAGGTTCTGCACCTCAGCTCTCCACCTGGGCAGTGGGCTTAAGACAATAGGGCCTGTCCATGTACAGGGACGGTGGTGATGTCATGTCTTGACGTAACAGAATACTGGCTTTACAAGTCATTTGTCTTGGAGTATATTTCCTGTCTGACCGGGATTTGTTTCCTAAATGAAAAGGATTCATTAAAAAAAAAAAAATCTGTCATGGGTAGGAGATTGCATGACAGTCTTTCCAGGCCAGAGCTATAGAAGTCCCTAAAAGTATGTTAGATGTGCTTTTAGCACACTCACTAGTCACCGTCAGGTAAACGCCTTTTCCTTTGTTCAGTTGTTACCTGCTCAGGCCTAATCAGTAATAAGGATGTCTCATTAGCAGTAGTCCCAAATAAAACTGAACACACCCCAGTTCATCAGATCAAAATGGTAAGTGATTTTTCTGCCCGGTTTGGGGAAAAGCAGTATGCAGGTACTTGGAGTAGTGAGATTCAAGCCGTTTTTCCATCTGGCCTGTTACTATTTTGTTTATTAAAACAGGGATATAAAACGAGCAAACTATATATTAACATGTGTCACCAGTTTATACATATGTTTCTTCAGAAGCCTGTCCACATGCTTCTACAAATCCTTTAATCCCATTAAGAGCAATGGGCAATACATTCAAGTAACAGTATTAGTAATACACTAAAATGAGTAATTGAGTGTCAGCATATTTTTATTTAACGATCAGCCTTTCTTGATCCATGTAACTAGACCATATGTACATTGCTTCAGTTACATGAGCAGCTGAGGAAAAGCATCTCCACTTTGGTGGCTGTGGTTGTTTTCTTCAGTGGAATTGCTGTAGGCCTGGATCTTACTCCAGGTCTGGAAATAGCTTCAGTAGCTTCTGTGTATGAGTGCATTTAAAAGAGTAGTAAATAGGAGAAAGCTAGATTGGTTGTGCCTTGTGGTACATTCCCTTGGTAACAGCCTGCCTGTCTTCAGGCGGGACAGCAGGACACAAGCAGATGTGAACTGATTTCTTATTCATCATTATAAATGGTGAGTCACTGGGTTTATCTGCACAAGCCTGAGAGATGGTAGAAAAAGTCTGAAGGAGAAGGAAGGAAATAGAGCTGTTGCCTGAGAATGAGGTCTCATAGGAGAATTTTGCCCTACAGTGTTATATTTAGGATGCAGGGGATTTACCTGATGGGACCCCACGCCAGTGCAAAAGAAGATGATGGAGACTTCAGAAAATGTGTTTAGATAGAGGCTGAAAATTTACAGTGGACACTGGAAATTAAATTGCCCATGCAGATCCCCATGATTCCCCCAGAGCATTGTGTAGACTATTAATGCCTCAGAGCAACGCCAGCAGAGCGATATCCCTTCCTTTCCAAGATCACCTGGTTTGGTTTATAATTGGGTGTAATTTAATCATGCATTTCTAAAGCACCTTGGGAGCCAAATATCCCAAAGCACTTTACAATTTAATGACATTAACAAGAGAAAGCATCAATATATCCCCACGGAGCAAAAACCTGACACCTTATTTACAGACTGAGAAACAAAGAAATTAATTGCTTGCCTACAGTTGCACAGCAGGTTAATGGGAGAATGAGGTTTCTGATTCCTTCCTTTCTTGCTTTTCAGTTTGTATTTGTTTACATGGGTAATAGGTACACTGGTCAGATGCTGAGGGTAGTGCAGCGTATTGCTCATTCCTCTTCCTGAGTTTTCCCTCATGGGGAAAGAAGGCCCAGGGCGTGAACTCTCATACCCAAGCTCTTTGGATTTGTACTTATGCAGGGGAAGATGCCGTCCTGATGGTGCTGTGTTTATGTGTCTGTATGTTTGTGTGTCCAACCGATAGTGCAGTGCAAAGCAGCCCAAGGTGTCTATGTGTCCTTGGCAGAACATTTTGACTTCAAGATGGAGGAGTGTCCTAAGAAGGACTGGCTGGCATTGTGCTCCTCGTTGACCAACCACACCATGAGTCAGGGCAGAGTCTGCACCATCAACTGTGCTTTCATCAACAACCCCCATCCAGGAGTGACCTGTACAAGGGCAAGATTAGCATCACATGTAAGTCTGAGTTGTGATTCAGCTCAAGTGGCATCTGCCTACTAAGGATCCCGACAACCTGCAGCTGTAAGTTGACCATCTCTGGTAAGTCAGTTCTGAAGCTGCTGTGCTTCACTGGGCATGATTTCCTTCAGATTGGGTAACCAGCAGTAGATTTATGTCTTTGAGTATAGTTTATACTCTGCAGTTTTCCAAGGCAAGTTGTATTACTGAGATTGGCAGTGTGGATCACACCTCTCTGGTCAGTTCGACTCTTGTGCCTGCACATGGAGGAAGCAATAACCCCGTAGGTACTGCAGCTGATGCTGCAAGGGCTACATTGTTTCTAAGAACTTATCTTCATATCCAAAAAACAGCCTAACTGATGTTGACTTCCTCTGAAGATTTGCCTTCAGTTGCCTGAAGCAGTATTGGGTCCCTTAAAATGGCATATTTTGGCTAACAAGTCTCATGAATTCCTTAGGTGTCTCAAAAGCAAATATGGCTATTTCTCAGTATGTAACCAGGCCTGCCCTGCACCTGTGGCAATACTTAACACCTCCAGTCAGTCAACTGATGTATTCTGACAGTAGCTTTGTGCTTTTTTTTTTCTTACATATACCACAGAGACTGCACTGGTTAGATCTGTTCTCTTCCTTTGTGAAATAGCAGGATTTTGCCAACATTGTATAAAAGCTAGTAAACGTTTCCAAGATACAATTAATGAATTAATTAAAAACAGACATTTATGTCCCCCTCTCCCTTCCCTGCTTTTTTCTATGTCAGAAGTTCCCACCTAGTGAAGTTTTAAATCAGGTTGTAACACAGCAACCTGGTTCCAGCTGGCTCAAATTGGTCCTGTGCAACTGAACGCTTCCAGGTGCATAGGGTGAAGGTTTGCTAACAGTAATGCACAATCCACACACGGTTTCCCCATGTCATGGTGCCCAAACTTGCAGCTTGCAGACTGGTCTTACAATATGTACAGCAGTGCCTTGAAACTGCTCTGTCCTGTGAGTTCCAGCAGCCCCTGGTGAGCTCACTCTACTTATGATTAACCAGGGATCCTTCAAGGTTAAACATGGAGAGCAAGAATTCTCCATCCTTTTGTCAGACATGAAACTGTTTTCCACATTTTCCCTTTTTAGAGAAAAGGCCCTAGTCCCATAGTACCTGTTGTTGTTCTTTTAAAAGGAACGAGACACTGTCAGGCACAGCTTGAAATGAAACTGATACAGCACCAATAATGATGGGTCTATATTTGGAAAGATCTTTTACGGTTATTTTTGTCTGTGATCATTGCTTCTGGACAGCCTGCTGGCAACTGCTGAGCACACACACGCACACCCCCACCTCCCCCTGAAGGTTCTGTTCTCCCTGCCAATGCAGAAGTAGCTCAGTGTGGGTCAGCAGAGGGAAAAGATGTGCATGCTGGGTTTCCTGCTCTGATTTTCAAGCACTCATCTGTCATTCTGTGTAGGATACATATGACACTTCTTTCACTGAAGCCAGCCACCACACGCCTAAAAGACCAAAAACAGTTCTTTATTGTTTTTGAAGACATCCTGGTGTTACTGATTCTCATGTTTCTCAGGCTCCCTAATACACTCCTCCCCAAAGCCACAGTTTGAAGCCATATCCAACAGCTGGAGGATAGTTTCCTAGTCCCCAAAAGCAGTGGAAGCTCTTCCTGGCCAGGCATCGTTATCAGCCAGGCTGCAAGGAGAACCCTGGCGGTACTGCTCACCCAGTCTCAGGGAAGGCAGGCAGGCCTGAGGGGCAGAACAGTTTTGTATCCCTCTGGAGATCTGATTGCTAGGTAGGACATACCTTCTGCCTTTCCACATACAGCTTGTTGAGGTGAGCACTGCTACAATAGGAACATGACTCTTCAAAGCTATTCAAAGCAGCCTATTTGTAAGCAGAGCTAGCTAAGAAGCAAGGCTTGCAAAAGCACTGTGTGGGTGAGGTGCTAATTTATATTCAGATTTCTTAATGGCCCCTTGGGAGGGGGTGAGATTTCAGAGACTCTGACACCTTGTTTCTGGGGCCTCCTGAGGCTCCTCCTTGCCCTGACCTGGGCAGTCGCTTGGGAAGGTCTCTGTTCTGCTAGGGGTCTTTGCAGCTGAGTGAGATGGGGAGAGCAGATCTCAGAATAAGAGATAAGGAACTGCAAAACTGACTTTAGGAGATCAGGTTTTCACTCCAAATTGAACTTAATTGCAGGCTTATTTTAGATCTGAGGATCTATATTATTGCTGATTTGAGTTCTGGAGATGGGGTAGTTACTGCCTGGAGATGGGTGCTGTAGGCTGGGGGACAGTGTACCTACTGTGGGGACTCCAGCTGTGAAAGTACACTTTGTTAGGCTGGGAGCTCCTTTCGACCAGGACTCGGGAGACTTTCTTTAGGGGTTTCAAGGGTCTTTACTTGGTCACAGGTGGTCTGAAAGGGAAGGAAGTAAGGAATGATCTAAGGGATGAGCAAATCTGGGGATTCCGAATAGCTGGGCTGGAGACTCGGCTGCTGGTTTCTGTGTTGATTCCATGGGAGCTAAACCTCTGTTTCTCATAAATGTCTCCTCTGTTTTGTATGCTCTTCTGTCTCTCTTCTTTAAGGAAGAGCACTTGCATTCCTCTGCTTAGCATGTTTTCAGTTTTAGCCTTTTTGTAGTATTTGCCAAATCACATAGTGCATCGTTGCACCTCTGTGAACACGCATCAACATCTTTCCTGCAGTTATAGCTCAGAAGGAGGGAATCTTGTTTTCCATAGCAGGGTACAGAGGACACAAAGCCTGTTAGACCCAAAGTGACTCTTTCAGAACAGTGATGAACTGAACAAGGGGAATTGAGAAGTGAAATGAGAATGAAAATGGGAACTCTCGAGACTCAAAGTACCACTTCCTATGAAAATTGTAACCAGTTGCTTTTAGCCGGCACTTTGTGAGATTTGCACTCAAAACATAGGGAGGTTTGCAGTGATTACAGCACTTCTCTCTCTTTTCTTAAGAAAAAGATGATAAAACCCTCCTGGACACAGTGACAGAAAGTTTGCAGAACTCTAAACAGAGGATATAATTAGTGGAACCTGCTCTGCCTGGTCCAGCATGCAGAACAGCATTGCTGTGGCTGTGTAGTTTGTGTGGCTCAAAATGCAACTGCACTTGGCTTTTGTAATGGTCAGTTAAACAAGGTGGAAGAGAGTGGGGCTTCTGCTCAGCAGGGCATCTTTCCATATTTCTTGCCTGTAAGTGGTTTCAAACAGCATGTGAAAGGTAACATTTCTAATACCATCTGTTAATGTATCTTAATGGTAGTAAAAGGATCCTAAGGCTGCTGTTTTCTCTTCTATGTATCAGTTTGCTTCTGCACTGGTCAATGAGAATCCCGCTTCTGAGTTCGGGAGGAGAGCTGGATTCTGTCTCCTTATTTGTCTTGTCCCCAGATAGCTCGGCAGGATCTCTGTGATGATGTAAGCTTTGTTATGTCAGACTGCATAAACAGACAGTAAGCGATAAATCTGAAGTACTTAAAACCTTGCAATACTAAGAAAGTAAACACAGTCTGCAGCTTTGCAAATTAGGGAGTCACTGTCTGAAAGAGCTGGTTGTAGAAGGCAAACTTCAGATCCAGAAGGGTCTGGTACCTTCACTGCTGGTGGGCAAGACTAGATAAGGAATTAGAACATATCCGAACCATTGAAGGATTGATAGAGAGACTGATACATTTATATATATTAGTGCTGGTTCTTTTAATTCAGAGTGAATTCTTCCTAGAGCCTCTTGTGGAATATAAGTACAACAGTGGCCAGCCACACACACATGTGGAGTCCAAGAACATTTTGCCACCTTTGTTCCACCTGGATCTAGGAAGGAGGTCTGTGGGAACTAGATGCTCCTTCCAGCAGGCCTCTGAGTTTTTGAAAGGAATTGTAAAAGTCAAAGAAGCACCCGCTTTCCCCTGCAGTTACTCCCTTGGGCTGCTTTGAAAAGAACTTGGTAGTGTTTCTGCCTGTTACTGATTCATTCTTGTGCCAGGAACTGCTCCACTTCAGATGGGGAGTATGGAGGAATTGCTGTTAAGCCTGTGAGCAGATCCATTTAATGGACTGGGAGCTCTTACTCTGTGCTTCTGTGCTATAAATCCTTGAAACCTGTTCCACTGGTGACAGATGGACTGGTTCAGGATTAATGAAACCAAATATCTGTGCCACTGCATCAAACACAGCTGAGGAAACTGGCATCAGATCCTCAACCAGAGAAAAATGTCCATGCTACCCTACTTTCTCCCCTGGAAATTTTGCTTAGGAAGGGAGGGAAAAAAAAGACTTGGCCATTTGTCTGGGATTTCTGGGCAGTGAGCAGCCTTCCCAGAGCAATCCTTTGCAGCAAGCTGCCTTCTCCCTGGAAGTGTGGACAAATGGCCATTGTAAGCAGGACTGGCTGGAGCAGCAAGGGCGAGTGTTCTCCAGGGCTCTGCACCCCAGGGAGCTTGGGGTGCGTTGTAACACCAGGCAGGCATCATCAGCGTAGTGGTATCTGGTTGGTTTGTGTTGGATGTGCTCGTCAGTGTGCATGTGGTGGTGTTTCAGGGTTCCCCAGATGGGAATGCTGTAGCTGGCCATGACAGCGCCTGTCTGCTTCAGTGGGGCACTGGGTAGCTTCAGGGCTAGAGAGGCTCGGTAGGCTGCTGTCACAGAACCAGTGTGCAAAAAGACACTGCATCTACACAGTAAACATACCGAGTAAATTAATATTTTTAATTGCTGTTACATACAGAAGAAATGAGGAAAAAATACATTCCAAACAAAGAATTAAAATAGTAAAATCAGCACAAAAATGTGTTAAGAAAAGATCCCAGATCAAGTGGCCGTACTGCATGTGGTGACCTTTACAATCACGGTAAAGGAAATAAGTGCTGGAGACTTTCAGACGTGGCAAAAAGCTGACTCCCCCAGGGAGAGCAGCTGCTTCAGTCACATCTTTCAGTGCACTCTGTCTGGAATGCGTGGGAGAGGGGCCGGAGTGAGAGGCTCGCAGGGGTACAAGACATGGATTTAGTGCTCAGGACAGACCAGTGAGTCCTGCGGTCTCAGCCAGGCAGAACTACTGCTTACCCAATGGCATTTGCTTTTTCTTTCCTTGGTTGTTATTGTTTTTTGTTTGATTGTGGGTTGTTTTTTTTTTTTTTGGTTGGTTTGTTGGTTTGGTTCCATTGTTTTCAAATTCATTCTTTTAAAAAGGTTTCCACTGGCCTGACCCTGCCCACACTGTAGGCCTGGAGCAAGGCTTCCAGGGTAAAGTAGTAGCAAGGTCTGGCCCAGCAGAAGCCTGCAAGAGGAAGGTCTAGATCCATGTGTTTGTACTGATTCAGCACTCTCACCCAACAGGCTGGATTTAGTTTCTTGATTTTCAGCTGTCAGGAAAAGATTTATTTTATTTCCTGTTGCTCTGTCTTTTAACTGATCCAAACAGGCCCAGGCGTTGCTCCCGCTGCAATCTTGGCTGCTTGGCCCCTGCATCCCTCTGGTATGACACTGGCTGCAAGGGTCTGCAGTTGGCCTTGTGCTTCAGCCTTGCTGTTGAGCTCTCCCACCACTCCAGTAGCTCATCCTACAGCAGCGTAGTGTCACCACGAAAACAATACAAGCCATAGAAATTTTGGCATTCCTGCCAACTGGCCACCTTTTTTCATTTGTGGTCTACCTAGTCATGTATTTTTATTCTTTACAATAAGAGCAAAAATAAAATAACATTAAGAAAATGTCCTCCAAACTAAGAAAACTAGAACCCATCATACATTTTAAAGAAACAATAAAAATTTGCATTGTGTTTGCTTCTGAGTTCATATTAAGATAAGATTTAACTGCAGCTGCTTCAAAATTATGGTCCATTTCACATGTACACAGCTCACACTCCTTGGTGAGTAATTCCTTGCCTTCATTTGTGTTTGTACAGCAGCTAGTGGTACCAGAAACAAGTAGTTTGTAGCTGTGGTCCAGATTTGAAATCAGTGAACTGTGGCATTTTTATAGTCATTGAGAACATGGTGATGGCTTAGAGCTGTATTTCTAGATCTACTTTTATTCTGAACCCTCGGACTGATGGTACAAGCACTTCCTTCACTGCAGAACCTGCTACTTCTTTGATTCAGGTGAGAAGGAAATTGAAATAATTCAAGAAGGATGTGTCGACCTTATTGATTCTAGCAAGGCCTTCCCTCTCTGCTGATTTTAAAGCCAGTAAACTTACAATAACAGAAATTAATCATCCCTTTTTAAGTTGTCCCTTGAAACCGAGCTGACCTTCTGCAGGATGAAGGTTGAACAGAATGACTTTGTTTTCTGTTCCAGACTTTCCAACAGCCATCGCAGACTATAAGAGCACTGTGTTTTGACTGGATTAGATTTATTCTAGCTAACAGTCAGGGATGAGACTAGACTGCAAAATTTGGATGCACAGTTCATATCTAAGAATTTGGTTGAGGCTTTTAGAAGAACCAAAAACCGTTTGCAAAACTGAGATTAGAGTTCAGACTTCTAAGCTAAACCCTCCTCAGAATTCAAGTGTAGCTGAGCCCATCCTGTTAGGCAGTATGAATAAATATTTTTCATTTGCTTTCCATCTGATGCAAACTGAAAAGGCAGTCACACATTCCATGCTTTAAGAGAAGTCCTGCAGAGGCCTAGAAGCATTTTTAACACTACAGTACATTAATACTTGGGACATATAGCACTTTACATCTTCAAAGTGCTGTATGAGCATTAATCCTTACAGCATCCTTGTGAGGTAGGCAAGTGCTAATATTCCCATTTTAGAAATGGGATGAGAACAGACACAGGGGTCTTGGTCCCCTGCTGTTGTAACCTGGCAGAGAGTGCTGATTCCCATACACTCAGCCTATTTACACCAGATGAGGACCTGGCCCCCAAAAACTTAAGTAACTTACCCAAGGCCACAAAAGGAGCGAGCATGGATAAAAGGCAGGAGAAGTACCTGGGAGGAACATGATTATGCTGCCTCTGCTTAAAAGAGCCCCTGTCTGTATCCAGAATCCAAGCAGAGAGAACAAGGCACCTGGCACTGAGGTTTGCAGTTGTTGTGTGCTTTGATCTGCTTCTTCTGAAACAGCTCCCAAATTATCATGACAGCAAGATGAAAACTTACAGGTGTCAGTGTCAAACTACGGCACAAGAAAACTTAAAAGAATCACTAAAAAATCTGCAGTTTGTCCTGGGAATTTTAAATACATAAGTATAAATATATCTATTGTTTCCATTGATTACAACATGAAATTTTCAGCAATCTACTTAATAGCCACGTTAGAGTAATTCTTAAACCAATCAGCCTTACAGGTGCCTCAATATGGAGGAGTAAGAAGCCAGGTATTAAACACTAATACTTTTTTTTTTTCGGCAGCGGAGGAGTAAAGCCGTTAATATCCTATGGCTTTGTTCTACTCAGCCTGCCATTTCTAAACCACCTTCACCCTGTTGACATCAGTGCAACTGGCACAGCCCAATAGCATTACTAGCATTTAAAAACCTGCTGCAATTAGCATTGCTTCTTGGACTCACTGGGAGTTGTGTGTGAGCAAAGACAAGGAGGATGTACCTACAGAGAGAGATGTACAGCTGAAATATATTCTCTGCATTTCCAATTAAAGAGCCAAAGGATCTTTGAGTGGGTGATAACTACAGTGTAATAGAAGAGAACAAAAGTAATTGCACAATGTGTTTAGCCTCAAGTGACCATAGATGGGAATTGCAAAGCAACCCTTTGAGTACAGCATCCTGTAAAGAACGCCTCTGTGCTTTGCAAGCACCAGAACTGATACTTCTGGGGCAGGAACGCTACATTACTGGGGTGCTTCATTCCCCCTGTAACGTCCCTGGGCCAAAAAGCAGGTGCTACTCAGAGACTTTACCCCCCAAAAGAAGAGAAGAACAGCTTAAACCTTTCAGTTTTACAATGCAGAGATAGCAGGAAGGTCTACAACTGACTGGTGGTGCCATAGACAGTCATGTCCTTCGCACTTCTTGTTTGCTCCCTTTCATAGTGAAGACTGCCCTTGCTGGGGTTAAGGGAAGAGTTTTAACCCCGTGAAAAGGCATTTAACAGTCTGTGAGCAACTGCTTAGTGTTTCTCAGGGTTTCTGAAACTCAGAACTGTGTCAAGTAAGTGCATCAGCTCATCTCCTCCCAGCAGGAAAGACACCCTCCAGGAATGTGGTCTCACACAAGTAATATGGATTAAAAGCAGAGAATGCATGGTAGGAGAGAGATTTTGAAGATTAAACGCCTTCACTGGCAAACCTCTGAGCCAACTAGGACTCTCTCAGACTTTGTATGCTGAGGGCTCTGCCTCATGTTCCTGGGCAAGCTGACACCGTTGCTTCACTGGGATGGAGCTAGCATGGCTGGCCAGGATATGTCCCAGCCAGCCCCTGCTGGGTGAGGGGATGATGAGGGGGCAGCAGCCCACTTGGGCTACACGTGCTTCTGCTGTCCTAACTAGTGTCACCTGCAGACCTCTGCAACCAGAAACTGCACTTCTGACAGCCAGTGGGTTAGAGAGAGCAGGTCTCCTAATGACACTTAGAAGATCCTTTTTTTGCAAGTTTCCACAGAACTTAGAAGTGGAGCAGGACAGCAAAGAAAGCCAAGATGAAAAAGCATGCAGAAAAGCACCTCAGCTATCTTCAGGAAAGGTAAGATGGCTCATTTCTAGAGGGAAAGAAAGAGATAATGGCTCAGATTGAAATTCTAACTTTTAAATCGCAGAATGGCTGAGGTTGGAAGTGACCCCTGGAGGTCACCAGGGAAGCTCATGGTGCACGGACCTTCTCTGAATAACTGCTGGATCAAGTGTGCTGGACTGACCCAGACTGAAATGTGCTCTTTGTTTACATGCTGGGAGAATGGTGGGGTTCACCTCAAATGCTTAGATTTCCTCTTAGCTCAGTCAGTCTGTTGCAGGAAGAGATTTGCAAACAGTCAAGCTTAGTAACAGAGGGTGACATCCGCAAAGAGCTACACTGCAGGGTTCAAGCTGCGGCCAGGAGATAAGCAATGCTGATGAATGAAGATGTTTTATGGCTCTAAATTCCTTTGCTGTTTACTCCAGGCAGGCCCCGATACACCGGTGAATGAATACTGACAGTATTACACAACAGCATTAAAGGGAAGAGATTACACCAGACTGTGCTATTTACAATGTTTTCCCTCTCAACAATGCAGCTGACCTCTCTCTTTGAGAAGCAGCAGATGATTCCACGGGGTCAGGATGGTTAACCTAGATTTTTGTAATACTGGTTGCATTGGCACTGATGCAGAAGTCATGGGGGGGGGGGGGGGGGCGGGCAATGCCTGTTCCACACCCAGTCCCAACAGACAAGGCCGGGGAGGAACAGGAGACCCACTTAGCACCTCTCAGCACCAACGGAAAAGCTAGCAGGGTCAGTAACATTTCCTCAGCTGCCCCCTGACCCCGCTGCCCTCCCTGCAAAGAATTCCTGCTCTGCCACCTGTGCCAGGGACTTAGTGCCAGGCTTTTGCCTGGAATGGTCTGGGCACGCAAGGTATGGCAACCATGGTACTTTTCATCCCACGAGGACAATCTGGAAGGCTGCCCATCCTGTTTGCTCTGCCCACAAGGCAGATTGTGCAAGGGGTTATTAGGACCTGCGTGGATCTGAGTCACGCGCAGTCTGTTTTGGTTGTCCCTGTTTGGCCACAGGTTTGAAGAGGTGTTAGAACCCTTCGCTACCTCCTTAGCCTGCCTGGATGCATTCACTGTGTCTTAAAAACAAGCCACTAGGGGAGCATCTCAGCCCACAGGAACAGCCCTGGAACGGACAGAAGGGAAGACCACATTTAAGAGAGTTTCAAACAGCAACACAGCTTGCTGTCAGATATCCCAAATAGCAGGAAAAAATACACATACAATCACAAATCAATCTGGTATTAAAAGAAAAAAAAATAGGGCAAACTCTTTCTATATCTTTTTAAGAGAGTAAAGACAGAAGTAATCTTGCTTCAGCAGATGGGCAGACAAACCAAGTGAAGAAATTTGGGTCAGAATGAAACAGGCTTTCCCAGCCCTGATGGCTCTCACATTGTCACTACTCTGTGTGAGTTTAAGAAGGAAGAGGCAGGCATTTTGAACACACAGGACTGTGCTTTTCACAAAGCTCTGCTGAAAAGGGGCTTTCCAAAAACAAGTGGTGCAAAGCTAATCATCTACCACCAGCTGGCAAAACAGAACAACAATCTACAAAATCAGGGTCCTGACTAGCCATTTCAGACACGGGAAATGCTCACACAGAGATTCAGAAGAGATGCTGCAAGCAGCAGGATCATAAAGCTTAATGAGTATATGGAATGTTATCTGTTAGAATACTGGGAAAGGAAGATGTAAAGATTTAAGATTCCTATCTGCTGTAGTAGACACAAATAGGATGCATCCTCCAAGTCCTGCTGTAAAAATCAAAATTCCTCATGTGCCCATGACAACTCAGCTGTCACTGGTGGCTGCTCACACCACATATTTGCACACGTATGGTGGGGCGGAATGCCCTGGCCTAGCTACCTAGACGTCCCTGAAATCCCACCAAACTCTAAGTTCTGCCATATGTGTTGATATCAACTGGTGTCCGCAGACCTGCTCTGGAGCGGCAATCAGCCACAATCAAAGCACACAGCACTTCATCTCAGTGTATCTCCTGCTCTGTGCTCTCTGCCTGGTGTTTTGCTTTCATTCTGGTTCTGCTAAGGGCTGCCCCACATGCTGCTGTTCACTCCAAAGCTCAGCCCTCATCTGAAATTGCTGGTTTTACTCTCGCTGCAGGCTTCCTTTCAGCAGAGGCTCAAATAGCTCCAGTTTGTGTACTGAGTTCATAATGCACAAAAACAGACTAACTTAAATGTTGGTTAAATTGATTTTACCTATGGCTTTAGCAGAGACCTGTGCCTGTCTGCCTCCTATTGAAAGCAAGTCTCCTAGCACAGTGTGTGGCCAAAGCTTCTTTCCGTCAGCCCTCCTAATTCTCAGACATTCAGCATCAGTTTCAAGACTAACAAGTAAAATGCAGTAGTATAGCACTTCCAAGGAGGAAAAGTTGGATGAGTAGCTACTGCAGGGACAGTCTAAGCTTTCTGATGTGGACTCCACACTGAAGTAAGCTATATTCAGAGAAAGCCATTGAAAATAAAGCCCCAAAGGTAATGCTTCAAAGAAGCAAAATCAACATCACCAATATGCCTAGAGAAATGGAGATCTCTCTCAGGGGTGAATGCAGCTACAGCACCTGAGATATAACCCACATTGTTCACAGACTGTTGGCACTCCACCTAGCTCCTCTTTTTGAAGTCCTCTTCATCTCTGCTCTCTACAGCTGACAGTGCAATAAGCATTTGAGCTGCATAGTAAGTAGCCATGATGATGACACGCGAGTAGGGCACAGGAAAGCAGAACTTGTTAACTGCAATGGTCAGATCCGACACCATGAAAAGCATCGCGCCGATGCAGGCCGAGAGCTTGGTCCATGTCCAGAGGTCGTTGCACAGCTGCATGCCGGCGACCGCTCGCCAGCCCATGAAGCCAATCAAGGCGATGTAGACAGCTACCAGGTAGGTGAATGGGCCAGAGAGGTAGGAGTACAGGAAGGCATAACAGGAACTGCAAACAAGGCCCATCAAGAAGCCGGCCTTCAGGTCCAAAGGCTTCATGCCAAAGGCTGAGGAGTACAGGATGTGTGTGATGGCGAACATCAGCAGACCTAGAAAGAGGCATTGACAAAGCAAGAGTGACTTTCATCAGTGACTGGCAGTCAGTAGCAAAAGAAAACGTGGCTATATTGGATGTGAAATATACAGCAACGACTACAGGCATAATGTCCTTCCTGTGTTACAACCCTTATTTGATTTCAGCAGGAACCCCACTGAACACTTGGGACCATTTTAATATAAAAATCTGTATGTAGGAGATCAGCTTTAGTATCAGGCTTCTGCCCTAAGAAAATACCCCAGTGCATCTACAGCTGCAGCTGAGTATGACTGTTGTGGTGCAAGCCATTTTTGCCAAGAGGCCAGGTGAACCAAGCTGCTGCAGAAGAAAAAAAGCTGCTTGCTTTTCACATGTTCCTCCTCCCTGCTTTGGATGGAAGAGTGGGAGCAAGGCAGAGCAAAGATCATCCCCTCTAAATATCTGTCATCTGAAGCATTTCACTCCTAGGTCACGCATGAAACAGGAAGGCTGGAATCAGAGCAGTATCAGAACAAAATGTGAGAAGATAGTGATCCCTCTGAATTCAGACACAAAATCTGACCGTATTTAGTCACAAACCCAAAGGCAAGGCACTCAGGGACTAAATCTGGCTTTTACTCCATCTCTGCCCATAGCTAGGAGAAACCTAAGCTGGAAAGGAGCAGCTGACATATTTCAGGGACTTATACCAATGTGATCTGCCAACAATGTTACGGCTATTTGTAAGATTCAGAGGAACCTTAGCTGGAAACAATCAGTGAATATAAAATGCCAGCTTCTCTTTGAAGTGTAGCACCCCTGAGAAATCCCAGATGTGGTTACTGGAAGGTACGGCTCATGTGTTATTCACTCTCTACTAATCCATTTAACAAAAACTGTCACCATGTGTCAGTACAGCTGCTGACTACTACTTGTCTTGCCAGTTGTATGTAGTAGGCCCCAAACTGAGTCCAGCTCCTCTGGTTCCCAAGCCCATGTGTGGCACAGCTGTTCCACTTCATCTGGGCAAGGTTATTAGAGTGGCTGGATGTTTTCATGCAGCTCTAAACCATGAAACAGAGAAAAGGATCTGGGAAACTGAGTCCTCCAGCAGGATGCTTGTTTACGTTTAAAGCACGATGTTGTGGTATAAAGGGCAGCCGCTAAAACCTGCCGCTGGCAGACATCTCTTCATCCTAATGCTTGCTGAGGCAGCTTGAAGGGGAAGTGTCTCCCAGCCTTCAGGAAGGACCAGATAGATGTCTGCTGGAAGCTCAGCCACAGTGGAACAAGAGGGGAACCCACCAGAGGGAGAGGGCTAGTTGTGGGGTCTGGTCTGCAAGGTGAGAACACGGACAGTGTGAAGGAAGTGCAAAGAAGGGCAATGAGAAGGTGATGTTTTGCAGAGCTGTTACACATCATGAGCATAGCACTGAGAGAAAACGAGGAGGGATTTAGGACGAGCTGTTTATAGTGCAGGAAAGGTTAGAGCCATGGGGGTGGTAAGGACGGGAAGGTTACTTCGCCCTAGCAGTGAGGAGTGATTTTTCCTTCAATGGCATTATGTGGAGAGTGCTGGGATGGGAACTGAAGAATGTGTTGTCCTTCATGCAGGCAGCTGGCAGCGAGGGGGAGGAGAGGAAGACAGGATGCAGCAGCCAAGCAGAAGCCCAGAAAGGTAGGAGGGGTTTTGTGATACATGGTGAGGCTGGCCACAAACAAGTCAGCTCTCAGGTTTGCTCATTCGACATCCACAAATCAAGTCAGGAACTGGGGAAACCTGTGTCAGCTGTACAGGGAGGGGGGCACATTTCTCTTGCATTTCTCAGCCTTTGGCTCAGCCCTCTGACCACACCAGACAGATCTGCCTTTTCCCTCTGTCTGCTTCCTTCTCCTCTCTGCTTTATTCTGGGCTACCTAGACGGAATCAGAGAGCCCAGGTTTCCTTCCCCCTCACTGCTTCTTGAGTTCCCCTCACACTGGCAATGAGTCCTTTCTGTTGGTCCCCGTCTTCTTCATCAAATGCATAAATTGTTTCTAAGCGTCTGCTATTAAAGGATGTGGATGTTCACGCTGTAAACTGTCTTCTAAATCCAGTAAGGCACTAGTCAGAAAATAGCTTGTTATTAGTGGATTGAAACAGCAAAAATGAAAGAAGTCAAGTGTGCCAGGAGTAAGTTCCCAGGCTCTCACTTCCCTATAAAATAATGAACAAATGTCCTTTTATGAACTCATTGTCTCAAAAGCTATTCATCTCAGCCCAGTTCCCAACCCTTTTTTCTGCCTGAAAGCCATAGAAGTACATTTTTGTCTAATAATTCCTCTTATTCCCCTGAAATTTGAAATTCCCACAAAGGATAATGTCAAAAGTTTCAATGTCGTCAGTTGTCAACAACAGCAGCCTGCTGTATTTTAAATCGGAGAAAATACATTTTGCAGGAAAGGTGACAGAGTAAGTGGGGTGGTACACTTTATCTGCTGACAGCTGAAACATGTTATCGCTTCAATACAGAAGGCAGTAGCTCAGATTAGGACAGAAGAGGCAGACAGGAGACAGCTAGAATCAAGGCAGAAATTTTCTAAATGGTCTAAGAAAGCTAAACAAACATTCTCCTTAAATCAAGAACAAAAATGGATCAAAACCCACAAAGTGATGCATCTAAGTTGTGAAACTGGGGTAAAAAATCCAGCTTATTTGCAGATTAAAACACTTTAACTAGACACTGAATTGCTGTGACAAGTCAACCTTCCTCTAGCATTAAATCAGAGAGGGGACTCAGAGAAATCCCAGCTATGGGAACAGGGAACCTCTGCACAGCCTTTGTACAAAAACAGTCATGGTGAGATTTGGGTCTTGAATGTTTTCCAAGCCACAGCTCAAGAAGCAACTCCAGGAGGCAAAACAGAAGCATGGGCAGTTGGGCCAAGGTGACTTGTGCTGAGCCAGGCACCCCTGTTAGGAGGAGGTCCATCGGTGGGAATGCCAACACCCTCAGCACAGATGGGACCGTGCCCCGAGAAATGGATGGAGCTTCTCAGCAACATGGCCAAAGTTCAGCCAAATGGATCCAGTCCTCAGGGCCTAATCTACAGTCCAACAAAATCAGTAAAAGTTTTTACATGAACTTTTAAAGAGATCTGGATAAACCCCTGGGAAGCAGGATTAAAACCAGATTCAAAGCTTTTGGCATTTCATATCTGGCATTTCAAATACTTTCCTCTCATAAAGAAAGCAAAGCTTGTGGGAATCCCAGAATAAAACTAAATACTGACCTCATAAAAGGGGTAAAAAATAAGCCTTTGACTTTCAGAGCTGACAGCAGAAAGTCAGCTGAAGTCAGAAAACTTGCCCCGTCTCATCACATTTTCCAATGGGACAGTCACAGGTGGATGTTAAATAAGATCCCTGCTGGTGAAGTTGACTTCACAAACCCCACCAGTGCAGTTAAGTGAAGAACTCAACTGCTGCTGATTTCTTGTGACAGTCCAAGGCCACGGGGAGTGTTGCTGCAGGCAGGCTCAGTGTGGCTTTAAATCATTAATCTAAATCATTATGTTCTAGTCTGCAAACAAGTGAAATAAAACAAGCCTGTTTTGCTCTGAGAGATGTGGATCTTTCTGTAGAGATGACAGGGTATTGTGGTAAGCTTTGCCCTCAATTCCCCACCATTTACATGTCTTGCAAAACCAGCTCCCATATTTTTACAACAGGCTGTGCGTGATTCATGCTGATGAACCTGCAAGTAGGACAAGATTTCTGATGCTTTGGTTCCTAACATTCACTTAAACACCCCCAGCAAGCTACAGGCTTGTCTTTTAAAATTTAAGGATCTTTATCTGTTCTCTGCTGAAGATCTTTGCACCATGCATCTTATTTCTGCATCCTTATAGAGAAGGGCTGACAGATCTCACTGCAGAGGGACAGCAGGTAAATACTTCCTGTAGTTTCATGGCAGCTGCTGAGTGCCGTAAGTTTTTGACTCTTCCCCGGACATTCTGCTCATGCCACTTTCCCAGCTCCCGCCAGCTGAGACGCTATGAGCACGTACCAAGGAATCAGACCTGCACCAATTACATCTATGACTCCAGGGCACCTCCAGATAAGCTCGAGAGACTCATCCATGATTTGACTCCTCTAACTGCAATGGATTTTAGTCTAGGGATGAGTGCCTCACACTACCAGGCACTTAAGCTGTACATGAATAAACAAAACACATGGCCAGCAACTCATTACTAAATAAAGAGAGTAACAGCCAAGCACTGTGGCATCCCTTTAAGACTCACACTGCACTCACCATGAATGAAGTAGCCCTGCTCCTGCCAGATGAGAAAGGCATCTCCCACTGCCGAGAATATCAGTCCTGCTAGGATGCGGCTGGCACTCCGGTGTGCCACTAAGAAGTTTATTCCATGAGCCAGAAGGAAAACCCACAGGCAGAAAATGGGCAGACATTTGATTAGGGCACTGAACCAGGAGGGGCTGGAAGTTGGCAGCCAGAGGACAAAATAGACACAAGTCGCTTTGAAGAAGGGCACCAGTTTGGGGCCTTCACTCTTCACCTAAAAGGAAAAAAAAAAAAAAAATTAATAGGACCATCAGAAGCATCAGTGGAATAAACTACCAACAAACTGTCTCCTTCCTTTTGAAAGCTTCTCTTTGTATACTCTCAGCTAGCAGCATTTCTATCCCAGAAAAAGGCTGCTTGAACTTGACTAAGATCTTCAACCTAGACCTTTGTGAACTTCTGAAAACACTTCTTGGCTGCCAGGATGGGTTTTGTGTGGTGGAGATGGAGAGAATTTTAGATACCTCTTCTATTTATTTATTCTACTGAAAACATTTAGGCCATTAGTCAAACCTCACTGATGGTCTTTGTACCTGTCTTGTACTTAGACTAACCCCTTTTGTAGACCTCCTTTCCTGTAGCTGGGGAAATACTGCACTCCCCAGGAGTGTCCCAGCAGCAAACAAGCCAACGAAAGTGCTAATAATCCCTCCTGGCTTGGTGTATCCTCTTGCTTAGCCAGTTGCAAATCACCTTGGGGATACAACCTTTCTTCTAACCTGTTCTCTTTCCTGCCCTGTAGGCTCATGCCTGGAGCTTGCTGTCAGCATCACCACGTGACTTCAAAGCCCATCACATCAGCCTCCAAGGTGGGGATATCACTTCCTCAGCTGACTACTAATAACATGAATCACGTGTTGCTTTGTTCTAGCATTACGCTAATAATATACTGTCCATATTGCAGGAAATGCTTTGACTCAGGGGTCTATTGTGTAAATACAGACAGAAAAATGCAGCGTGAGCACTGGGCTGTTCACAACAAAGACACAACAGAGACAGAGCAGAGAGCTACAGACTCTGCAAGCTGGGTGTGCTCTCACCAGACGCTCAGCTGGGAGCACTCTGGACAGTCCTAAGATATATACCGTGTTCACCTGCCCTGCTGTGCTGCTTCTGCCTTTTAGTGCCAGTGGGGAAAACCCCACATGAGAAACGAAACTCCTATTTTATTTTCTTCTGGAAAGCAGCTGAGGGCTAAAAAAAGGAGCAAAGGAAGAGACTGTGATTGCCTGATGCACCTGCAGTGTTGATGAGCTGTGTCCAGGGATGTTTTAGGATGCCTGCTTCCTCCTGCAGCTAAGGCAGTGCAAAATCCAGAGTGCACAGCCTGCTGTGGGGGTTCACTCTCAATCTTGTCATTTCTTTGATCGAGCAAGATTTCATCCCTTAGTATCATGACATCCTACTACTCGTGGCCAAAACACAGAGGCCTCATACACTGCAAGAAGTCATGGGGAAAATTTAGAGGCATCAGAGCTGGGTTCACACTGCAGAGCCCATCACAATCTGAATATCCATGCTACGGTTGCCTATCTTATGCAAGGACTCCATGCTCCAGAAACCTGAAAAAGAACTGTTGGCCTTTTTTCCCAAATCACTTGGCCCTATTTCTGCTTCCTGTTTTGTGGGACTCCATTGCCATGACACAAAAACAGCGTCCATCTTCCTCTGATGCAGTGTATTTTGGTGCAGACACCTGGAATGGCTAGAGGCTCTACAGCAAATGACTCCATGCTTACAGTGCTCAGTTAATAAAGCCTAAACTCATCAAAATTCAGCAGGTTTTACAGACATAAGTGAAAGGAATTGGAGGAGGCTGGAAGGCAGAGGCAGAGGCAGTGGAGGGCATCTTCACATGCAGTGTCTAAAAAGGGAACGTGATCTCTGAAGCAGCAAGACCATAAATAAAGGGCATCCTGAGAAGATAGTGCTTTCAAAATTGTTCTCGCATCTGATGGAAAGTTCCCCAGCATATCAGCAGTTTCTTAGCAGCAAGGTATTTCATTATTCCTGTATACATTATTCATAGGCTATTGCCAACACAATTTTTAAACACTCCATTAAACAACCAGGCTACACAATTCACTCACAGAAGGACATTAGAAAGCCGTTAACTTTCTTGTATTACACTGGGAGCCCATCGTGAGTCCTCTACATCGGTTGTCCAGATTAATCACCATTTACCACCTCTTGTCTGCATTTCTTGGGAGAATTCTGCCAGCAAATACCAAATGAACTTGAAGTAAAAGTCATGAAAGCCCATGTAGTCTCAAAGCACTGAGTGTGCTTGGGAACTATCAAGTAACACAGGGGGAAAAATGTGGAGACAAACCTCCTCCTTCAGACCCAGCACCCTTCCTTTCCAAAGTGATTGAGATGGTCCCCGGCCACCTCCACAGCTGGGGCCTGGCTCCAGCTCTGCCCCCTCCCCTCCTGTGAAATCTTTGTTAAAAATGTAGTTGATCACATTCATCCTCTTGCAGCTGCAGATGACAGCACTTCTGGCAGGATCTCCCCTACCCCACCAGCCGTGGAGCATCCCTGCTACACCACAATGAGCCTGTGATCTCCAGTCAGGAAGACTAACTTCCAAAGAGAAAGAGAAAAAGAATTTGCAGCTTCAACAGTGCTCCGGGTTCCCGCAACAGTGTCAGGTAACGTAGGTAGCTTTGTATCACTGAAGACAGAGGTCTATGCTGAAAGACACCATTCAAGTTCAGCTTTGTTGGCAAAGGACAGAGGCACTGTTGGAAGCATACAGGAGAGTATTTGGGTTAATAAACACAGGAAGTTTCATTTAATACCCCATATTAAAATAAAAACACCTGCTAGGATGTTACCATTACAGTCGCAGCTTGCCCTCCCCTGTGCACATGCATGATGAGACAGGTTTTAATTACATTTGTCATTTTCCCCAGGAACCTTGCCTTACTGAATGTAAGATATGCACTTGTGCAGAAAGATTATGTTTGCTTGGTAACCTTGAAATTATAATTTCCTACTATCTGAATGTGAATTTTCCAAGCCCAACCAGCATTATTTTAAAATAATGGTTTGTATTATTTCCACTCTAGTAACAATTAAGGAATTTTTCATGCATAAGGGTCAGATTCCAGTCTCAGTTACTCACTCCTAACTCTGGAATTTAGGGAGTTAGAGTCCTCACATAAGAATAACCTGATAGACCTAGAAGGGCTGCAGGCTTCTCATCATTAACACTTTATTCCTTTACAACTTTTCTACGAGTATACTTCAAATTATGTTATTTCAAAACATGCCCTTGCCTATTACTGACCACTGCGGCTCAGGGGAGCCCCTGTGCTGGCTGTGACCAACACAAGTGCCCACAAGGGACACCACTTGCAGAGATGGAGGTCCCCCCGCTGCTGAGGTCCAGGCAGCACATCCTGCTGGGATGGTGTGGTGGTGGAGGTATTTGGGAGAAATCTTCCAAGAAACGCTGAGGTGACTGAAGGGTGAGGCTGGGGGGTTTCCCTCTGTTCAGACATGTGGCTGGGACCTAGGAAGAGGGGATGGGACAACTTGCCATCTGGAGGACAAGTCACAGCTAGTATTGGGAGGCCGTGTACCAACATGAGTGGAGGCTGTGGCTTGAGGAAAGCCAAGCACATAATCCGTGACTGGACTTGCCTGTACCTCAGGGAAGAGAACACTGTTGCTTGGCTGGGTGGGTAAATTGCATCAAACCACCCATCTCCTTTGCACGTGAGTCTCAGAGACAGAACTTGAGATGTGGCTGTGCTGTGGTGTTGGAAAATGAAGTACTTGCTGCAGGTGACAAGGTCCTTTTTGTTAATGTATGTGATTTTTATGGCTTTAAGCTGGGTTTCACCATTTTGTCACAATTGCTATTGCATTTTTCTTACTTGTTTTCTTCTACTGCTAATTTACTCTCGGCTGACATGCAGTCCGGAAAACATCTTGAATACAATGACAAAACAATGTTTGCAAGTTTTGAATTTCTGAACTGAGCATAATTCAGGGCAATTTCTCAACTCCTATGATTACCAAGTTATTTAGAGTCTTTAAAAAATAGTTTAAATTGCTGTAAAGCCACTATGCCACTAGTAGAGAAATTACAGTCAAACTACCATTTATAAATTATCTGCATCCAACCAAGTCCAACAAAACCCTCCACAGCTAAGGCAGACTCTGAGGAAGTTGTGTCCGGGCTCTCACCAAGAGATGTACACCCATAATCTTTAAACAGAACCTGGCAATGGCACACACAGCTCTCTGGAGGTTTGGGCTTGGATATCCAGCTCCCTGCTAGGGATGCATAGCTGTACAATATTCCTTTTTGTTTTGTCCTTTCTTACTCTGCTACGGTTTGTAATATTGCTCATTTCCTTGTTGCTGTTGTTCAGCATGACAGGTGATGCTATCACACTGGTACTCCAACCATGCTGTGGTTTGGTATTGGTGTAAGACTTCTTGAGAGGTGAGGCTGGCCAATGAGGAAATACAGCTACAGGAGAAGTGGCAGACCTGAAGAAGTGATGCGGGGTAATAAAGACAGGGGAAAAGTTCCCAATGTGCAAAATATATATAGGACGTATATATATGTATAGATACAGCCCCCAAGCAATATCTGCAAATTAGTTATTGATGACTCGCCGAGAGCCCAGGGATCCCTGCTGGGAGGTCTCTTCTCACAGCTCTCTGCTATGCACTGGGAGATGCTAATGATTCACATCTGTATAAACCAATATTCATGATGATGTGCGACCTGGGAACCATCTATGCTGCTCCTCAGCAGTACAGCCAACCTGTGCTGACTGCTGCAGGCATGTAAACAAGCCAGAAATTTACAACAAGCTCCTCCATCCAAGAACAGGCTGCATCCACAGAGGTACATCTATACATGTAAGCCACAACCCTGATTTTCTTTCACGTTTTGGAGCCAGTTTTCTGTATCTACATCACAAGTGGGTTCATTCCTGAACAAACACGTGTGCTTTCAACAGAGTTGCTCCGAGGGAGATGACAAGCTTCTCTATGCACCAAACCACAAAGGGGCATAACAAGAAGCAGTGGACTTGAGATAGGATGAAGAAAATCCAGCTGTCACAAGGAGAGAGGCATCTTACTCTTAAGGTATAGAAAAGTATCAGAAGCTTGTTGCTTTGAAATGCTAAAGCTGGACAAAGTGCACCTTTTGGAAGTCTCACATTGGCCCCAGGAAACAATGTGGAGTATGTTCTTCTCTTTGCAAGCCCCCTAAATCAGCCCACGCAGATAACGAGTGTACAACCTCTGCCACCCAACAGCTATGCACCAGCTCGCTGTGGAGCTATGGCTCACACCATTGGGCTGTAAAATGCTGCTTTCCAGGAAAAGTGTTTGAAAAATAATACCCCAGCTATTTCACCGAGCAACACTTGAGCACGACCATGCACGCTGGCCAAAAAAAGCTGGGCTGTTGTCCTCCACCCATCCCTCCCATTGGCCTTGGCTGGCTGAGTACTGTGTATCCAGGCCTGAGCCGCTTCTCCTGGCTTTTGGCATTGTCCATCATGGATCCTGCCTTGGTTCTGCCTTACTATGACAACAGCCCCTACCCCACTGTGTGTCAGTAAGCATTTATGTGGCTTTGGTGCTGTGTATTATGATGCCACTGTGATGGCATTTGGCTCATTTTCTCATTCCCCAGCAAATGTGGCTCTTTGCAAGTCCTCTGTGCAGTCTGAATCACAGAGGGTGCTGCTTCGGCCTGGGGCTGGACCACAATTAGGACACAGAATATGCACCTGCAACAGGCTCCTCTGCGGAGCAGCTGGGAAAGCCTGACTTTGTGCTTATCCAAAAAGGGTAGGCCTTAAGGAAAGAAGCCCGTGTGTGCACAGATCCTAGCCAGAGGCAGCCAATTTTCCCCAGGTCTCAACACCTCATCAGCTTTTGCTAAACCATGGAGAAACGCAGCCATGCTGGGCAACTCCTGGCCACAAACCTGTGAGCTGACTGCAAGGCCACCATCCTCTGGGTGCTCCCACCCTTGCTCAGACGGTGCAACACAGAACCATGCAATCATAGACTGGTTTGAGTAAGAAAGAGACAGATAAGATGGAAAGGGGCCGGCCAGCCATCCCTTTTTACTCTGCAGGGTTGTTCAGATTAGGAGGGCTGGCTGGGACAGCCCTGAGAAGGTGAGTGCGCAGTGCTTTGCCTCCACCTCTGCTCACCTGGAGGAGCAAACCTGCTCCTGGGAAGAGTCGCTTACCTTCCGTTAAGAAATGCACTGGCTCATACATGTCCCAAGTTGCTCCTGAAGAAAATTCTGAGAAAAAGCATTTGTTTACAGAGGGTGGCAAAGAGTCACTGAACCAGCCAATCTACCTGCCTGAAATACTGTGTTAGTGCAACATATTTGTGCAAGTGGGTATTAATAAGAGGGCTTATGCTTGTGTTGGAGGTGTCATGAGTCAAGCATCCAAGGCAGATGGCTCTTGAACAGGCTCTACTTGCTGCGGGAAATTCAGGGTGATAGATGAACGCTCCTCCCTGCAGGTGGAGACGAGGCCGTAGAGGCTGCATCTAAAATTGACTTTTGTAACGCCTAATAAATCACCCAGGAGAGGAAGGTACACAGTTCGCCTTTGGGAGAGTGCTGATAATGGGCTGTTTGGCTGCATCAGGCTTATACCATGCCCCGAGCCTGGCCAGGCCTTGCGGTATTTTCTTGCAGCCTTTTCTTGCAGCTGCTGGCACTCCTCAGCACCCAGGGCCTCCGCTTCTCTGACAAGGGTGGTGCAGTGAAACTTGCCTCGTGCTCGGCTGTCCAGCCAGACCTGTTTGAGAGCGGTCAAAACACCTGGATTCGTCTGCCAGGAGAGCCTCCATCGTTCAGCACAAGCCAGAAGTAACAGGGCTTGGCCTGAATGCTTCCCACCTGCAGAGGGACAATCCTCCCTGCTCAGCCACTTGTGCCAGGGCAATGGGCCCCAGGCAGCTACTGCAGCCCGGGGGAAAGGAGTCTCTTCAGCTCCTCCTGCAAACCAACTTTGTTGGCTTTTCTCCTCCCCCCCTGCACCACAGCAGCCTCAGCACATGGGGAGTTGAGCCTCCCCATGGCTCAACTGCATCACCCCCCCTTTAAGCAAAGTAAGCTCCAGCCATACTTCCCAGCTTTGCACCAGTGGACCGAAATAGTCAAGAGCTAGAAATACTTGTCTTCTTTTTCTTTCTTCGTTTTCTTTCTTTAAGAGAGAGCTATGGCTACTTGCCATAAAAATACAATTAAAATTCTGGCACGGGCCCTTGCAGTCCTTGGGTGGTGAGCTCAGATATATTGCCGCACGAGTTCTTGGCATCAGAAAAGCACCCTTTGGTGGAGACACAGGGGAGCAGGCAGCGGCTGAGGATTAATCAAACTGGCATCTAAAAATGGCACCCCCTACACAGCTGCATGGAGAAATGAGAACCACAACAAAAAGTTTTGTTTCCAAGCCGAAATCCTGCCTGACTTGCAGCCAGGTCAAAATTCAGCCTAATCTCCAGATTAGCCACGGGGGGGGGGGATGAAAACCTGTCAGCACTGAGGTTAAAATCTTCCATACAAGCATCTTCCCCAGGATGCAGCGAGAAGGCAGCAAATATGGAGCAGTAGGCTCCCTGCAGCTGCCGGCACGTGCCGCCTGGCAGCAGGGCAGCCTTTGCCTGCAGGGTCAGCTTCTCTCAGGGGAAACCACAGCTTGAATCCCCACAGCCAGGCAGCACTCCTGGTCACGGCACGGACACCGCACAGCCACCCAGCTGAGGGACGTTTTGCCTCAAGGGGCTGGGGAGCCACGTGAGCAGGGCTCACCGTGTCCTGGGAGTGTCAGCATGTGAGACTGCAGATGTGGCTCTCAAGGTCTCGTTCCCGATGCTCTGCGAGTGTGGTTTTTCCACCACAGGCTGCTGTCTGTCTCTAGCCTAGGACACTGCTCAAGCCCCTACTGCCCAATGCTTTCCTTTAGCTATGCTGTGATGGGAGAGAGTTTCTGAAGGGGGTTGTCCTGGACAGTTTATAGAAGAAGACTGAACACACAACCTATGAAAGATAGTTAAATAAATGACTCTGGAAGTTAAAAGAGATGAGGAGCATTAGACAAGCTTTGTGGCATTCTCCAGAGGACAGCAAAAGAGCTACTACCATGAATCCTTGCAGAACAGTCAGGGAGGAGAGACCCACAGTAGCAGGCAAAGCTGGCAGGTAGGGCAGGAGATGCCAAACTGCTGCTCACACAGAAATAACAATGCCTGTGTACAACACAAATACAACAGCAGTCTCATCTCGTCTTCAGTTCTTTAATGAAGAAATTAAGAAACGCTGGATGCTGAGCAGTCGCACTGGCCGTGCTCACAGGGCTGCTTTCGAGGCCAGTTTGGCTCAGCAACCGGTGTGACCCGAGAGTTCTCCAATGTTGTAGCTCTCTGCTGCTATACCTATGAGTTAAAAAATGCATCTGCAAACACCTGTAAAGTAGCGAGGGGGAAGGCCACCGACAGGAAACCAGAGTCTCACCTTCAACAGACTCCTGCAGGAAGCCTTAGAAACGTGAGGGAATGGAGCCATAGCAGCCTAAAGCAGAGGCAGGTGGTTCTGGAGCCAAAGAAATCCTGTCCAGCACATTAGGGCACTGCCTGTGCCACACACTGCATCAGGAGAACACTCTTGGGCTTTGCCTTTTTAACCACAACACTGCCCAAAGCTATACTGAGACACTGGACCACAGTGTTCCCTCCAGCAAATAAGGAAGTTCCAGCATCCATAAAGGTATCTCCTGTACCAAACAGGAGAGATTGGGCTAGCTTAGCTAACTGCTGTCAACAGGCAGTTGACAACAGCATCTCTGGGACCTGCTTCTACTACGCAGGACCTGCCACTATCAGCAGGGAGCCCTGACACCAGGCAAGGTGAGATATCACTACAGCAGCCAATGGCACGCAGACTCACAGGGGTGTCTGCCCTTGGCTTCCCGGGGAGGCCTTTAAGATGTGGAAGCCTTTCTTTAGCAGATGCTAACTCTTGAAATCAAATGACAGACAAACACATTTCATCCTGAACTTAAGGCTTGGCTCAGATGTATGTTTTTGTTAGGACTTGTTTTGTTTGTGTTGGTTTTGCTTTTTTCCTTTTCCAAGCATCATCTGCTCTGTCTGCTGGGCTGGCACAGGACCACAAGCAGGGCTATTTTAAAAAACTTTTTTTAACCTGCAGTGGAAATGATTGACTCCCCATCTGTAGCAATCCTATAGCTGTCAGCAGTTCTGGAGATTGCCTTCAGAGTGTGGTTGGCAGTGTACCATTGCCAGTGACCAACAATGTTAGACCAAGGGACCTGTCAAAGACTAATGCTTTCAGGGTAGTCCACTGGCTCTCAGAAATTAAAGCAAAAAAAAGAGCATTTGCATGCCAGCATCTATCTCAGAGCAAAGACTGCTTTTCCCTCATGGGATTTCACATCTTCCTTTTTATGAAACTGAAAGCCCCTCCAAACATTTCCTTTGCTGTAACACACAAAAGAAGCCCCTGCAGATGTTAAAAAACCCAGACCATAATGGATCTGTCTTTTCTCTTTACTCATCAGAGCTGCGGTGCTGCCACTGCCAGGGCATGCACCCTTCCTCGGCAAGCGAGGTCAGATGGGGCTGCATCCCCTAGCGCTGCCTGAGACTGTAGAGGGTGGCCGTGAAGCCACAGGGAGCTTCAGGATCCAGCCAACATCCTGGGATGTGCAGTGGCAGCCCCAGGCTGTTCCTCTCAGGTTGAGAAGGGGCAGGCATGTGGCTTGTCACACTAAAATCCAGGTACAACATTTCTGCTGGTTAGAGAAAAGTCTCTGCAGCTCATCCTGGGAGTGATTCCCAGGCTACGAGTGCAAGTTCTCAGGAGACTTGTCATTATTTACATCACACTCTTCTGCAAAGGGAGGCCCTTCCATCCAGAAGCAACTTCTTCAGCAGAGATGACTTCCTTTTACCTGCCACCTGTGGGGGATAACGCAAGTCTAAAGAGTGTGTCAGGAATTTGTGCTGCCACAGCCCCAGCAGCTGAAGAGCCGTTAATGTACCAAAGACACCAGGTGACACAGGCCAGGCTATACCAGCCCCACCAGCCATTCCCAAGGACCTGTTAAGGGTGAAACTGCCTCTGGCACCAAAAGGCACTTCTGCAGCTCACCTTTCTGGCTCACGCAAGAAACTCGTGCACAGCTGCCAGGAGAGGTTTTTGCAACAGCAAAAGGAAGGCAGGATGGAGAGAGGAGGGGAAGGAGGCTGCCAGTGGCTGGGAAAGCTGGCAGCTCCATGCAAGAGACTTTTGCTGTACAAATCTTCGCAAGGGGCTGCAATAAGATCAGCAAAATCTTTGAAAATGCAAGCAGGACTGTGCTGGGAAATCCAGGAGGGAACAGCTTTGCTCGACTTGTGCCTAATGGAAAGCTGAATGAAATGCTCTACCTGTGTATCATGGCCTGCAAGCTGAATGCTTGTGAAACGGTGATGTTAAAATTAGAAGGGGGAATAACAATGTATCCCAATAAGGATGTGTATTTAGAGAGTTACCACTCTGGTACCTTATAAAAACAGAGTAGTAGCCCTCCTCGTTTTCTAATGGGACCAATACGCTTTAAGGAGGACGAAAGGTCAACGTATGACAGCAGAGTCACAAAGTTTACTTCCAATATCTACATCATGTGCCAAGATGTTGTGACCTGGACCAGCCAGTGTCAGGCACAACTTACATGAAGATTAATTGGACTTTCATGGCCAATATCAACATGAGGGGGCAGCCAGCGTGCCAGGTGCAAACATTAGCCTATGCAAACAGTAACCCACACACTCCAGGATTCACACTGAGGCATCAAGGGTTTCAATTGCAAAACCCCTGCTGCATATACAAATGGCATGCAGATGCACACTCACAAATAAGTGTGCATCTGTGTACCACAGGTATGTCCTTTACACTGAGGGGGGCGTAAGCACATGCATGCACGGGGCACAAACCAAACAATCCTGAAAACTTCATCAGTTAAATGATGAATTTCAACATCACACTCCTTTTATATCAGGATTGCAGGGAAAAGCCACACAACCAGCTTAGTTTCTCTTGCAATGGAGCACAAGTCAGCATTGCTATCCAAGAACCCTGGTTGGCTCTGACTAATGCCACAACAAAACCAGAAGACACAAGGAAATAGGCATACAGCAGCCAAGCCATGGTCTCAGCCAGCACAAGCCCAGTTCTGCTGAAGCCATGGCAGACAAAATGCCTCATACGAGGCTGATGATCTGCCCCAGCACGCTTGGCGTAGATCAATAAATTCTGCCAGACAGGCAGGATCTCGCCTAGCCCACCTACCACCCTGCAGCTCTGGGAAAGCATGGAACCCGCTCCTAGTCCACGTTCAACATTACACAGAGGGATGCTCTGCACTGACACGCTTGTCATACAGAAACCTGCCATTACCTCAAATGCTATTTAGATTATGGCAGTATAAGCAACAGCTATAGGAAGGGCACAAGCGGGTTAGAGGAGGCAATAACCATCACCTTCATTTTGGGCACGCTGCAGTAAGCAAGATCCGTATCTTTATTGTAATTACAAATCTAGTGGCTGTTTGTGTGATGTGAAGGGCAGTAGAAAAATTAAATGCTAATATAATATCTGCACCGGCCTCCAGTGGGAAGGGAGTTATATAACTAATGATCTTTTCACTGTTCAAGAGTTTCCACATGCTAGCAGAAGACGGGTGCCAGATGCCATCTTTTTCTAAGAGTCTCATTTCACTGGAGTTATTATTTCCTTAGTATTATGCAGTTACCCACAGAGAAAGATAACTTTGGCTCTTCTGTCATACTCTGCCATATTTTGGATATAGATACTTGACAAGGAAAAGAGAACGGCAGAAACACATTTAAGAGGAATTCTGTGTAAGTACAAGCTTCAGAACTGGACCCATAATTTTAATACACAAAGCACACTTGGAACAACAGCCGCATATGACTTGAGCGATACACTTGAGTTAATGAAGTCTTTAATCTACAGCACTGCCTGCAGAAGTGATCAGCTCTAACTCCTTAATGCAACCGCGCTGGGGCTGGGAAGAACCATTAGCAAAGCCTGGACTTTCTAGCTCCTGGTTTCAGTTACCAGCCTGTCAGAGCAACAGCTACAACAGCAAAGGATAATAATGTCATTGCAAAAATGCTCAAGTTTAGCCTTAAAAATATAAATTATGGCACACCACTATTCCCGGACTCTTGCTAGCATAAACCAGCACAAGCTGTAGCTCAGTAGGGCCAAAGCTTTTAGGCTCCTCCCAAAAGGTGTGACTCGCATAAATGTTACTGAAATCCTGCTAAGCTTACCTGAGGTGATGCCTCCCCCCCTTATTTCATTGATTGCAGAGTGTAGAGATCTCTTCTATAATTCATTTAAACAAGCCTGGTTTTTTATACAAGTGCCATATTTTCATAACTGTTGATGTGGTATATAAATGTGCATGTTTATAAGCCTCCTGTGTAATAAAATCCCCATTTATGAGGCATTTAAGTAATGGGAAAAATACAATGAAAGCAACAACGCTGAGTATAAACAAAGAGAACAATTAAAACATACTCCTATACTGTAAGAGTTAGTTCTTAGATGGTTACTAATGCTTTATTCCTTAATGCAGAAATAACATCCTGTATTCAAGAACGAAAAAGTTGAAATAGTTCAAGGTGTGATCTGGCTTTCTTGTTTTCGAATGCAGTTTGGCTTTCTGTAATCATCTGGATCGGTAGGGTTTGGCCCTTCTTCAGAAGCTCCAATGTATGAATAGCCACCCCATTTTCCATCCCTATTCAATATTTTGCTGGTGAATACCATTCCAGAGCATACTTTGCTTTTTTGGGGGCATCCAGTTTTTTAAGTGACCTTCATGCTCCTCCACAGTGACACCCTGCTTTCACCCAGGGGCTGACAGGGGCTACTCCCAGCAGGGCACCGTGCAGGGGGAAGGCAACAAGGGCTTGACTTGCTTGATGCAGCCAAAACAATGTATTCTTCCCCAGTCCAGCTATCTCCATTTAAAGATGCAAGTATGTCAGAGAACAAAAGGGAAAGGATGGGGATTGTTAACAAACGGCTTCTTGGCAAAATCTGTCCCAAACAGGGCTGTGCTAGGCCATGCAAGTCAGTACAGACAGGATGTTGTAGGGATGATTGTAGGGATGAAGCCCACAATTCATCTTGCCCAAACGGACAGCAATATCATCTATAAACTGCCCCCAGAAGAGACCTATTTCAGCCTCTTGATGTCTTTATTTTTCCCATGCCCAGATTTCTTCAAGGTGATGTGTGAAGCTCTATGCTTAGTTTAGCCCTAACGTTATTTAAGGGGAAAACAGGGTCCCTCTGAGCATTATGTAAGTGCTAGAATGACTGCACATCTCCAGGCTCATCTGCTCTGCACTTGTAGCCCCGCAATCATGATGTCTGCTGGGCAGAGAGGTCTTTAGGGCAAGGCAACCTCCTACGGCCCAATGCTCCAATGCTGAAACCTGCTTACCTACTACTGGAAAAAAACAACAAAACAACAACAACAGGAGAAAAATTGCTAACAAGGCAGTCTCAGGGAGGACTTTTATTAAGATGAGACCAATGACAACTGAATAAGAAGAGAATTAAACCTCACATATCCGTGAAGGAAACGTGCCACTTATTAGCACTGCTCTCCAACCCCAGGTTCTTATCCTACCCACCTTTATGCAGAAGTTGCAGCTCTTAATCAGAGCAATATCAGGAATAACATTTTTTAAGCAGGATGCTCCTGCTTGCCTAGCAGAATAAGCAGCAAAAGCTTCCCTCCAAGGTGACTTCCAACTGGAGCAAGCATTGCTCACCAGCTGGAGCAGGACCGGCAGACAAATGCATCTTTGCTGCCACAGCCCAGTTCCGTCCAGGTCTGGACTCCAGCATCAGCAGGACCCCAGAGCATTATCCCCGCCGAGTACCTGGCAGAATACATTTAAAAGGTATTTTGGCACCAGGCTCATTCATCCAGGGGCACTCTCCCCCCTTATCACATCTGCATAGTGCAGCACCAGAGAACAGCTCGGCTAGCTCTGCACAGCACTGCAGTCTCCCCGTGCGCGTGGGGCGGACATGCCAAGCCCCTAGGGCATGATGCACACCTGGCAGCTGGCACTAACAAGCAGTCCTACCCGCGCTACCTCCCTGGCTTCCTCTCCACCGTTTGTGTCTCCTTGCATGGTTTCTTCCAGCTATCAGCTGTGCAGCAGCTCTGGAGCTCAGTGTTTTAAGTAATCTGTCACATTTCCTACAAGAGTGTCTTAGTGGGGCTGATGCAGGAGATCAGGTTATGCCTAAGTAGCGTGGGCCATCTGCTGCAGTTATATACAAAGGCCATAGCTTTGAAAACTGGAAACAAAACCGTGTCACTCTCAGCTGCACTCTTCTAGCGTCTTCCCTGTTGAGGCTGATGCTGCAGGACACTAGGAGAGAACATGCATTGTAGACAAATCAATTCAGCTAGCTAACTTGATTATGCCTCAGGTGCTGCCCCCACAGACTGTGCCCCCATCACGTGCCGCAGCAGAGATAGCCATGCTATCACCTGATCATGCCAACATCTGATCTATCTATGCAGCAAAAGGCAGTGCAGTACGGAGATAAGCCCTGGGCCCCAGGGGTAGCACCTAGCTGCGGTCAGACTGATCACCCGCTGCTGTTCCCTTCAGCAAGCGACCTGCTGGAGGGAGCCCACCGGCTCTGCAGCCACCCCACTTCTCACCCCACGCATGCTCCTGGGCGCTGTGCAGTGCTGCACAACACCATCATGGCCTGCCCTGGGCAGGCTGTAGCACAGCCGATGGCACAGCGGCACAGTGCACTCCTTCGAGAGAAGAGCGATGTGAAAAACAGCTAAAGGTGATGCGCGAAGAACAGCTCCTTGACAGACTGAAGGCTGGCAGCTCTTTTTTGTGATCTCTCTGGAGGATCAGACTAGCATTTGCCAAAGCCCTCCCCTTCCACCTCTACAGCTGTGGTAAACAGCTGCAGCTCTGGTCACAGCTCCAGCAATCCGCAGCTTCACGCCTGTGTTATTTGCCTTTGGTGAAGCAAAGAGTTGGCATGTCAGGGACGGAACCAGAGCAGAACTGTGTGTTGCTGCATGTCAGAAGAACAAGTAGAGAAAGCACCTTTTTCATCTCCCATTCCAAGTTACGTTCCTGAAGTGTAGTTCCTGGTATAATTCCTGAATTGCGTACACCCTTTCCCAGCACATATCCATGCTTTCATCATTTGCCCTTCTCAAAGCCTAGGTGAAATATATGCTCCAGGACCACCCTGGATAACCAGCCTTAAAAGCCAAGTGCTGTCCCCTTTGAATTATGAAACAAACTCTGCCAGTTTTTAGCCATTCCAGTATTGTCCCAGGGCAGCATTTCATTTCCAAGGTACAAGTACACAGTTCACTGTAACCAAAAGCATTACTTAGATTAATTTAGCTTATGGCACAGAAGCACAAAGATACCAAGCCTCTTCAGTTATTTTTGAAAAGCATGAGGAAAAAATAAAAAGTAGTTTGGCCTTACAATGGTGTAATGTACAAGCTACTTCCCTCTGTCTCTAAAGATAAAAATCACCCCCAGGCTGCTGATGAACTTACCAGGTACATGTTAACGAGTGGGGAAAATTCATCTGAAGTATCAGACAATACAAGCTGCTATGCAAGGCTGGCAAAGAAATTTGAAAGTTTTGAACCTTGGCTTTGTGAGTTAGGGAGGGGGGAAAAATGCGATTTCTACCTGTGAGAGAAAATGCAGCGGAGTCGCTGTGATCTGTGCAAGCCATTAACCGAAATACAACAAAACAGGATGACAGCGGGTCCACAGGGACCCAGAACACCACCAGTAGGTGTTCAGCGCTGCAGTGAAAGCACCAGGCAACTTTCCTACCAACAGACAGCTATTCTTACAGCACACAGTGGGCTGCTGGCGTACTCAGCCAAATCCCTCGCTTTCTAGAAACAGGAACATGCGAAGCAGCGTGTCTAACAGCACAGCTTATCTGCTGTTCGGGTTGAAAGCATTCTGTCTCCTTCCAGCACAGAAGCATCTCCCCTTCACCTACAGGGCCAGGACCTGGTACTGCCAGTGCAGCCTGGCACGAGCCGCAGCTCCCTCAGCTCCTAGCTTTTGCTCCGTCGCGTCACATATTCACGTCCTCTGCCAAAGGACAGCGCTGAATTGCTGCCTTATTGCCGGTTATGTTAATTAAGCTTCATGACTCCCCCGTGAGACAGGCAGGTGACACCATCCCTGTCTCATGTCCGTTGGATGGTGGAAGTGGCTCACCAGGGAGACCAGGTGTCGGCGGGAGCTCTGTCACCCAGCAGGAAGGGCTGCGGGACGTGGTGGCCTCTAGAAGCAGGGACGGGCACCAGAAGGCTGCTTCCAGCCCGGGTCCCTGTCCCTCAGCCATAGACTGAGCAACAGAAACCAACTGTCACAGGGGCCAGCGCCAGCGTTGGCCTGAGCTGTCACCTGAACAGCAGAGCGCTCTGCGGGTCATAACTGTGCGTGAGGGCCAGAGGGAGCGCAGCACGGCGGCCAGGAAGGCGATGCTGAGCGAGGAAGCGGCGGAGCAGCAGCAGGAGAAAGCTGGGGGGAGCGTGCGGCTCCACGGGGCCCCGGCTCTCGCCTCAGCACCCCACGGCTGGGGCAGGCGGACGAGCCCGGGGGTGCCACGGAGGACTCGAGCAGCACCGCTCTAAGCAGACGCGCTGCACACGAAGCAGATATCCATTTTTTTCCCCCTCCCCCGACAACAACAACAAAATGGGAGCTGAGGGCGAGACGAAAAGCCGCCCCGGGCTGGAAGGAGGCGCACCTCTGGAGCCACAGCTGCCGGCGGGGCGGGCCGGGGGCGCAACATGGCGGCGGGGGGCGCGATCCCGCCAGCGGCCAGCGGCCCCATGAGGGGCACGGCACGGAGCCCACGGCACGGAGCCCACGGCACGGCACGGCACGGCACGGCACAGCACGGAGCCCACGGCACGGAGCCCCCGCCTCGGCAGCCGGTAAGAGCAGGGAGGTAGCGGGGAGGGCGCGGGTGCAGGTCCCGCCGCGCACTCACCACGGTGACGGGGGACACCATGTCGGCGGCGGGGCGCGTCCTGCTGCCGGTGGTGCTGCCGGTGCCGGTACCGCCGTGCTGCCCTGCCGCCCGCCTGCCTGCCGGGGTGCTTTTTTAGGCAGGGCTGACGTCAGCGGAGGGGGGGCCCCGCGGCCAAGGCTGGGGGCGGCCCCGGCCCGGCCCCCGGGAGGGCGGGCGGGGGCGGGCAGCCCCCTCCGGGCCCCCCCCTTCGGCCCCGGGGCAGGCCCAAGCCCAGTGCTGGCCCTGCGGGGGCGGACCGGCGCTATTCTGCCGGTTCTCCCTTTGCCCTCACCTTGCCCGCGGGGCTGCCCGGCCCCATCCCGCACCCAGCGGCCCCCGGTGTCCCCCACGACTCTGGCCCCAGCTGCCCTGGAGGCTGCCGAGCTGCCGGCCCCGGACGGGGCAGGACGGGGCAAGGAGCAACGCTACCGAGTGGGACACAGCGGCTCGGGCTGCTTGGGGTGACCCCGGGGCTGCCTTCGGTCTATTTTTACTTGAGGATTAATATTCAAGGATGCAGGAAGCTGCTTTTCGTGTAATATGATCTTGTTCAAAAGTTTCGCCCCATAACAAAACAAACAGGTACTTAAATAGTAGATGATTGAGTAATCTGCTATTTGCAGCTGGAGCAGAAGTCATGCTTGGTATTTATCACATCGAGGGAACATTTTCTTCTATAAAGTGGAAAAAAAAAATATCTGTGTGATTCTTTTGCAGCCTTTGTGCAATAAATTGGTATCATGTTTCCGAGGACAAAATGTTTGCAAGCAGCAGTCCCAAGATCCCACCCCGGCAGCACGATTGCTATCAGTGTAGACGTGTAAATAGCAAGAGGGCAGCCTTTGGGCTGTCACCACCCGATGGGACTGGGATGGACTCTGCAGCCTGTGCGTCGTTTGCCAGTCTGAGGGAATTCTACCCCAAAAACATACTGCAGATCTGCACCATCAGGTCAGAGGAGCATCACAGTGAAATCTGTGGCAAGCAAATCTCAATCAGGTCAAAGGATGTGGTTCTCGATGCAACATGGCTACGGCCAGGGGATGGAGAGCTGGTCTTACAATTTCAATTAAAATAGTTCATAGGGCAGTAGCATTTTCATTAGGCAAGAAGAGAGGGATAAGCTTTTCCTTTTCCAGGGAGCTAGATGAATTAGAGGACTGAAAGAAATTTCACAGCTTTTCATGATGAAGGCTTGCCCTGCTGAAATCAAGGAGGCCAGTCCGTAGTGGGAGCAGCACAAGGCACCAGAAGTATTTAGATGTCAAAGGGTGCCATTGGTTTGATACCGTATGGGATTTTCAGAGGGCCTATGGACTCTCAGAACTAGGGTTCCTAATTGCTTTCAAAAATCCTCCTGGGAGCTTGATTATGTCTTGGCATTTAAATATCTCCAAAAAAAAATCAGTTCGTTGGTCCCTAGCCAAACTCTTCATCTGCTTATCTTGGCCTTTTTTTAAGCAACGAGCCAGACAGTGCATTGGGTAGGGGCATGTTTGTATTTGGGTATCGTCTCTGGTGCTCCAAAAACAGGAAGAGGTGATTGGGATGGATGCAGCTTTGCATTCATCCATTTGTTCTAATGTCTTCACTGGTTACCAGATGAAGCTTTACCTGGTCTCACAAATCACATATTTCTATGTGTCATTGATGCAAACGTTCAAAATATGTTAAAGTTTAGACATGGTTTTCCACATGATGTTTAGCTTAAGGAAACCTACCTGGAAGTGAAGGTGAAACCATGTGCACGTCCTGACTTTCCTGTATCAAACAGTTACTGGGAAAATCACTCTCATTAGTTTTGCCTAGGGGAGTTTGACCATTTGTGATTTCCTGACAGTTATTTCTCATAAACCTTTCAAAACTAGAGATTCAGAAGTCCTAACAGCAGATATGGCATTTGTATGGAGTGAAGAGGTGATCCCTCTTCAAATCAAGATGTCAAAGATTTTGCAACCTGTATATAAGGTGAATTTTTGTTGTTGTTTATCTAATACTGGATTGATTTCATGTCATTCACAAGATTATTCATATGATGTTGTTCATTTTTTCACTATCAAATTCAGTGCTGCATCAAAGATAAGTGATTCCTTCTAAGTTAGGGACATCTTGGAGTATTAATGAGGAATTTGGACATAACAGCAATATCTTACATTTTATCTAAATGCAATGTCATAGAACGGGACCTGGCACAAATCCTTTTCCACTGTAGAAACAGCACTCCAAGCAACAGATGAAGGAAGCAAAAGGAATAGAGGGTCAATGGCTTCGTAACACAGTAAAATTTGTCTTGTTCTATGCATGCTATACCTTTTTTTTTTTTCTTTTTCTTTACTGGTGTTGCTTCAGTAACCAAATTCCTCCTTTGCAGTCTCCTGTCCTGATCAATGCAGGTGACATAGATCTCATGGGGCTCACCACACCATTTTGTTCTTAATCAACTGCAGGGATTTAAAACAACAAAGAAAATAGTTCCAATTTTGTGGAGGTGGTATTTTTAACTCGCTATCAGTAGGCAAACAGAGAACAGTAATCACACGAGCATAAATGTATGGAGGTTGGGTATAGCAAAACAGCACATTAAATATTTCTTTGCACGTTCCTGCCTGAAGATGCTATTGCTGGGCCATGTCTGTGGTCTGTGGGGAAAAAAAGCAAGCAAGAAAAGTCCCATCTTCAGCAAGGCTGCTACGCAGCCATTCATTTTTCTGAAGGATCCCACGGTGTTTAAGCTACTGCACATAGCCCCATGGCTGTGTGTGCATGCAGTGGCTCCATGGCTCCTACAGACATGTTATTTCTTCATAAAAACAACAGCCATATGTTTCAGTGATAGTTTAACCTTTTTTCTTCCCTTCTCTGTGTTACTATTCCACCAGTTTATTCTCCTGTTGGAGAACTGCTAGTGTGTGGGCCCCAACAGCCCTGCGCTGAAATCCGTCAGCGAAATCATTTTAGCCGGGTCCCTGAAGCCCCACACGTCAGGGAGACTCAGGACTCCACTTCATTAGACACAGTCCAGACACGTCCAAAAAAAGACAAGCACTTCCGAAATGCGATTAGCCTTGCAGTGCGTGGGTCCGTGGATATTAGTATATGAAATATAGTATATGGATTTTTATGGGAGGCTGTTGGGGCCAGAGAGCATGAATCCCAAAGGTCTGCGGGACAGCCCTATCCCTGTATGTTTTCTAGCTGCTTGTTATTCAGTGAGGTGGTCCTACATCCAGCAATGGCTGGAGCAGCAGCAAAATGCGTCTCATGCTCAGGTGTCTCTGGAAAGGAGAGTGCAACCTGCCCTTGCTCTGCTGGCATGGGCTCTGCCAGTGGGCTGTGGGGGCACACGCTTTGTTTTGTGCTTTTGTATTAATGCTAGACCTGAATAATAACAGTGAACTCAGATTTACTCTTAATAAGAAAGTGCCTGGGAATTAAACTGCTGAGGAACCACATGAGATGAACATGAGTCCCTGCTGACTGCTCCAAGCAGAGTGCTCCCAGATCCAGTGGCTATATCCAGCCTGGCTTTCTGTTCTGACACATCCAGCTCCATGTAGCTCCATTGCGGTTTGCATGCTGGTCACTGCACCAGTTCCTGATCCTTTTCACGTCAAGTAATCTGATGTTTCTCTCTGCACACGAGGATATATTCGGCTGTTTCTTTTCTGTACAGATTTATCTCCTGAAGGCTAGAGAAATTCAGAAAGTTGCCTTTGCTTCCCTCATGGGCAATTCCCATTATGATGATAAAAGTATTAAATTTAGACTTCAGAATTAACATCTCAGTGAAATAGGGAGGGCTCTGCAAATTCTTGCCTCCTGAGAGCACTTTTTCAGGCTGTTTACTGAGCCAGAAAGGCAACACATCATCTATTTATAGGCTTTGTATTTGAAAGTTTTCTTCCCAGACATAAAATCAATTTGCTGCTGGGGCTTAATAAATGCTGTGTGTACATGTGCGTGTACATGTTTATGGAAGAGGCAGTCTTTCTAGAGATGAGCATGGGTATAGCTAAGCGGGATCCAGAGCACGGGTCCCTTATGGGACTTTACTTGTTTGTGATTGGTTTATATTCTAATGTCCATCAAAACAAACACATTAAAATCTGATCAAGAAGATCAATAGGGAAGGAAATGTATCATCCATTCTTTTAAAAATCTCTGTTCTACAGCATGAAGGTAAATCACAGAATCTGCATTTGTACAGTTTGTATCCCTGCAGTATCCTTTAAAGCTATTTCAGACACATAACAATCTCTTCTGAGATTGACAAGAGTGACATAGAAGCTCTTAATCAAACTAAAAAGTCCATAACAACCTACCTCAAATACTAATTCTGATTCAGTTACAATTTCTGTTCCTCACTCAGGTGCTCAATTTCCCAGTACAGAAATCCACCCAAAAAAGCTGTGATTTATCTAGTGATCGATTCACCAGTGATTTAGCGATATTATTCTCCACAAGCAGGAGGTGCTAATAGCTGCCGTGTTGCAATATTCACAAAAAGCAGTGAAGGCTTGTCTTGGGAAACATCATTAAATGATTTGTAGGAAAAAACATGGTGCAATTAAATGGTGAGATTACAAAACAGCACATAGGTAGAGAAAATGCTTTAATGTCTATTTTCACTGAATCAATCTAGTTGAGCATCTGGAAGAAAAATTGTACCTGTGATGAGGGAGAAGCTTGCTGAGATGATGCCAGCCCAGCCCAAAGCTAGGTGCTGGCGGCAGGCAGACGAGGCCGCCTTTCGGCAGCATTTAGGTCTCAGTGGGCGCACACCCATCGTGAATGCCCCAAGTTGCATGAGATGAGGGTCAGCGGTAGCTGCCAGGGAAGAGTTGGCATGGTGGTCAGAATGGTGGTAGTAGTGTGGTGTCCAAAAGTGGCAGGTGACTTAGGGCAGGTGGTCTGAGAGACCTTAAATACCTATTTTTCAGAGAGCGTTTTCAGAAATTTTGCTCTCTTCTCTGATATTTTCCAACGCTCTGACATGAGTTGCAGTATCCAAAGTCACTGATCACCTCAAAGTCTTGTCTGTGGGCAACAGGCATTTTCTGAATTCCTCTAAAATCAGTCTGAGTCACTAATGAGTTCAGATGAAGTTTCTTACCACTAAGTTTATTTAAATCCAACCACTGTTACATTTCCCAGAGAAAAACACTGTCAGCACCGCCAGCAAGCAGTACAGTGATTGTGTATCAGCAAAACTGCCATTGATTTTAGCAGCTATTTATTGCATATGTTCCCACCAACCACTTTCTAATGGAATTTTAACAATTCAGTAGGGTCACTCGAAAGTCTTGAGGAAGCAAGGGAAAAATTCGTCCCTTGTAGGAAATGCTCCTCTCCAGCAGTGCCTCCAGTCACGATCACCAGTCAGATCGGTGCTCTTCTTCTTGTTCATATAAATATTTCTGGTGAATCCTGGTCATTAATTTTCCAGGCATACTTTGTTCTTTTTTGATTCAGCTCACCCTGCCAATATATATACAGTTTCACCTCTGTCTTATTAAGTCCCTGAGCTGCTGGTTGCTGGATACTGGGAATATACAAAGCAAGTATGTCTAGACTCAGCGTGTTCAGGCTCTCTAGCAGTTGGCTGCTGTCAGCCTCAGGACAGATGAACCCTTGGTCTGGTGCAGTACATCTTACCTTAAATTAAAAGCACTGTTGTAAGAACTGGTCTAAATATGCCTCTCTTTCTGCTTGCTGTCCTGTAAGAAATGACGTTTTTCATTTGAGTTAAAATATTGCACCAGAGGAAATTTTTTGTTTGTTTGGGCATCCTGTTCCCAATGGTTTCATCTCGCTCCATTTTCTTGTGTGTGATGTCAGCTCCAAAAGTGTTGCATGGGTATGTGGGCAAAAATAACAGGAGTAGGACGGGAATCATGCCTGTTTTCAGAAAAAATGCTTGTATATCATAAAAATAGGAGGGATTAATGCTTGGGTTGGTGCTGAAGGAGGTGGCCAGAGCACGCTCAGGGTTGGGCTGGTCCCTGCCTTGGCTCTCTACCTCCTACACATGCATAATGCACGCTGCATAAAAACTACAAGGAACACAGCACTTGACATGCACCTGTAATTTTAGCTGAGACTTCACAGTATCACAGTATCACAGATTTCTAGCTTGGAAGAGACCTCAAGATCATCGAGTCCAACCTCCGACCTAACACTAAGTACTCCACTAAACCATATCACTAAGCTCTACATCTAAACGTCTTTTAAAGACCTCCAGGGATGGTGACTCCACCACCTCCCTGGGCAGCCCGTTCCAATGCTTAATAACCCTTTCGGTAAAGAAGTACTTCCTAACATCCAACCTAAAACTCCCCTGTCGCAACTTTAGCCCATTCCCCCTCGTCCTGTCACCAGGCACATGGGAGAACAGACCAACCCCCACCTCTCTACAGCCTCCTTTAAGGTACCTGTAGAGAGCGGTAAGATCGCCCCTGAGCCTCCTCTTCTCCAGGCTGAACAAGCCCAGCTCCCTCAGCCGCTCCTCGTAAGACTTGTTCTCCAGACCCCTCACAAGCTTGGTCGCCCTTCTCTGGACTTGCTCGAGCATGTCCATGTCCTTCCTGTAGCGAGGGGCCCAAAACTGAACACAGTACTCAAGGTGCGGCCTCACCAGAGCCGAGTACAGGGGCACAATCACTCCCCTAGCCCTGCTGGCCACACTGCTTCTTATGCAGGCCAGGATGCCGTTGGCCTTCTTGGCCACCTGGGCACACTGCTGGCTCATATTCAGCCGACTGTCAACCAATACTCCCAGGTCCTTCTCGGCCAGGCAGCTTTCCAGCCACTCATCTCCCAAGTTGACCCGAGTGCTGTGCCTATATCCCTTGGCATGCTATCAAGTGCAACATAATACAGCAGATAACGAAAGATGAGGGCAAACGAGCACTTTGAATAAGTGACAGCATCCATCATTCACAAACCATCCGCCACCTTGAAGTGAACCGAACCTGGTGGATTTTCTGAGCCATGCTGGCATAATCATGTGTTATGGCAAGGACTAGAAGTGAAAGGAAAGCTGAAAGGAAAAATATTTGTGTGAGGTTTCTTGGGTCCTTTTGCAAGGTCTGGGTTATATGTGTGGTTGGAAGTACCCCGTACGATGGATAGCAGGAGGGAAAGAAGGAGGCAGCACATTCTGGTAAAGAATGAAATGAGACCTGGCCTTTCATCCAGGCTTCTCACCTGACTCACCAGGTAATTGTGAGCACATTTTGGCTTTTCAACACTTGTCTGCATCAGGAAACAATGGCTGAAAGCTGTCTTCTTCAAACCAGTCTTTTATCTTTGCAGCAAAGTAGGCTTGAATACATCTAAAGCCAGCCAAAGCACAAGCCAAGGAGCATATCCCCTTTTTGGAAATCCGGCATTGTACCTGCAATTAAGTGAAGCTGTACTGCTCAGGGGCAATACACCCCCCAGGCAGCTAGAAGTGTGGCTGTGGGCAGGGAAGGGAAGTGAGGCAGGGCCCCGCTGCAAGTGCAGGCAGGGCCGGGGGCAGCTTGCTCAGAGCTGGCCGCGCTGCTGAATTTCTGGCTAACACCCGGCCTGGGCTTTTGGGATCTTCACAATGGTGCCACAGTTCCCTGTCACTATGGAAACTGGGATTTTTTTTAAAAGGCTCTGGTTTAAAAAAGTGCATTAAAACTGCAACTTGTGCTCTGTTCTCTTCCCTGATTCTTGTGTTGCATGGTAAAAGCCGAAGGCTCCTGGAGGCAGACCTGGCCTCCTTAAACCCAAAATCTGGGTTCCCCTTCATGAGTGAGCCACAGCTGAATCAGCAGCCAGTTTTACCACAGATACAGAGAGAAGCCACAAAAGCTGTAAAGTCAGCAGGAAAGTCCCCCATAATAGTTTGAGGAACCAAAAACAATGTCAAAACAACACGGTGAGATCCGTCTGTCCCTCCATCACACAGCCCTCTAGGGTCGGCCAAGGGGGTGTGCAAAAAGATTGCATACAGCTCAGGTTCATCTGAGTGTATTAAGCAACTTCAGGAGGAGCTTGTTTAAATTTCTGTTCTTTACAGTCTTGCCAAAGCTTTTATATGCAGCCAAACACTAGTGTTCGATTATTAAAGGAATCAGGCTATAGTATGGGGGGCTTTCCCATGTGTATGTGCTCTGCATACCTGACTGCCAGATCTTTCAGAGTCTGATTCAAACCCAGCTGAGATGAGAGCAACCAAAAAGGTCTTTTCTTTCCATGTGTGGGCAATAAAAAGGTCTTTATTGTAAACGGCTTTGTCTTGGAGCCTACTATTCAGTCTTAGCAGTGTTCATAGCCCACTGAGTAGGTCATACTTGGCTCCAGTGAGCCAGCCTCGAGCAAAAACCCTGGTGTTTTGGGCCTCTCACCACAAAAATCGCACAAGAGATCTGCGTGTGGGCATTGGTCCCAGCTGTAGGCCAGCCCCAGTAGTGCAGCCCTCATTTTAATGGTCAGCATTTTTGTATCCCTGTCCACCATTACAGAATCACACCTGAATCTTGACACCAACGCTTATCACCTGGGAATCACAACGTACTTGCAACCTGCATTTGTAGCCCCTGGAGGCATGGCTGGAAATCTAAAAGCCCTTTGCAGAGGCTCTGTGAAGACAGATACTTACCTCCCATCAGTCCTGCTCCTTTCCAGTTTCGTCATTGTGCCCACATAACTCTCCGTGGGGCTCTGTTGAATTAACAAGAAAAAGCTGAGGGCTGGAGAAGTCCAGGAGGGAGGCAATGAGCAGCTGAGGTGAAGGAAAGGAGGGAGGGAAGTTTCTGAGTGAACTTTAGCACTAGAGGAAATCCTCACTTAACTGCCTTCCTGGGATGAGTTCAGGAAGCCCTGCGTAGGGCATACCCCACTTGCAACCATTACAGACACCTAATTAGCAGGTGCCAGTGTCCAGGATGTGATTCAGAGTAATTAATTTTCATATACAATTGGCAGAAGGAAATGAAGACTCCTCCAGGGAAGCCACAGAAAACCAGGTAATTATAAAGAGCTGGAAAGACAAGGCACAGTGTTTCCTTCTCCCTCTGAAATGTAGGCACCCAAAGTCCTCTTCCTCATCATGTCCTGAAACAACAAATCCGTGTTTAGGAGAAAGAAATGCAGGAACAGAAACGCTAGAGCCCCATACAGGGCTGACCCACTAACAACTCATGTGATAGGTAAGTAAGCAGCTGGGCTTGCTTTCTCCAATGAACATAATGCTGCTCCATTACCGCGTGGCCATGCCGGACTGCTTGGGCCTCTCAAGCCTTTTCACCATCCCTTCCACTTGCCGTGTCTGCATCACACCGTGGAGCCCTCAGCTCTGCAAAAAGCCTACAAGAAACCTGAGGAGAAATGTAAGCAAGTCCGCCTGGAAAGGTGCCGGAGCAACGAGGCGCGTGCATGCCCAGCGTTACAGTTCGGAGCCAGCTCCGGAGCGTAGGGTGATTCCCAGTCCAAATGCAGGAGGCTCCCCTTGTCCGAGGTCAGCACACCCTGCCTGGGTCCCGTGTGACATGGTCAGGGACTACGGGAGAGGACAACATCAGTGGTGGGAGGGGCTTTCTGAGCCCCAGGTGCCTCCAGCAGCCCCTGGACCAAAGGCACAACCGGTGGCTACCAGGCCATGTAAGGGAGCCTTTGCAGGCCCCTTCTGCTGACATTTATTTTTGGTCTGTTTTGCTTTCTTTCCCTTCGGGTTTTCTCTTTCACTGGGCATGCTGTCAGGCCCTGGGCACTTTGCCAGCACTGCAGTTCAGCACTGCTGGTCACGCCGTGCCCTGGCCTGGGAACTTGTGCTCCCGGCATCGTTGTTAGAGTCTCCTCCATCGCCCTCCTTCACTCACCGGTCAGATCTGCATGGTGGCAGTTTTCAACAAGCAAATGCAGATGTGCAACCATCCGCAGCGACACTTGTTGCTCATTCCCACTGGAAGCATGTCCAGAAAAGAGAAGTGAGGTAAGATCCACGACCAGCTCCTCTCAAAAATTGCCAGCAGTGCCAAGGTATCAGGACAGGAGTGTCTGGAGAGTAGCTTAGGATAGCTATTGGCATTGCCCTCTTCCCTGGAATAGCACTTTTTTGTCCATGGATGTCCTAGATGCTGCAATATAGAAATGGAAGAGCTCCTTTTTCAGCCTCACTGCCCCTGTGCTTCACCTGTTTTCCCCTGCTAATCTGGTGGGCATAGCCTTGGATTTGGGCTAGCGTTTTTTTTATCATAAATATCTGCAACAGCATTCTGAAGTGTAATGATTTCCCATTCTTGCAAATATGGAAATATTTTAAGCTCATTAGAGACATTTTTTTAGTTCTTCCACATGTATACCTTAAAAATGTCCAAGCTTCAGACCTCTGCCTGTGTGCAAAATACAGAGGAGTATTAGAAATAAGATCAGAAGGAAGCAAAAATGATGTGACTGATGCCTTTGAGAAACAATTCCAGCTCCTTAGAAAAATAATATGGTTACTGGTGTTTCCCTTTTTGGCATGGCTGTCCCTGACTGCCTTATCAGCAGATTGCTTTTTAACAAGAACTTTTCTTTCTAAGAAAGAATACAACAGTTTTAACTTGCTCATTGGACCGTGGCTTATCTGTATGATCCCGGGTGATCTTTGTCTTTTTCTCTGCCTCACCTTGTGCAAGATTGAGATGGTTTAAATTAGATGTTTTATTTAGACCATTAAAGACTTAGGTAAAGAAGAAAAGTGATTTTACAGAGAAAGATCTGGATGCTGCCTACAAATTCCTGTCTCTATTACTAACCAGATGTAGCAGGCAAGTCATTTAAAAACTCCTAGTTTGGCAGGTGAGAGTTAGGCAGCATTTAGGAACTAAGGTCTAAGAAAATGATTCAGAAGCACATTAGACTGCACTTCAAGTTCACTCTTACTGAACAACTAAATAGCATGTCCTTGTAGTTATCATCTTCTGTATTTCTGCTAGGCACAGAGCTAAGTTGGCTTTCCTCTAATCTTTCTTCCATAGGGCAAAAATAAGTGCCAATAGAAGATAGTGAAGATCAGAATATCTTTTAGAAGTCCAAAGTTCTTCTCTGCACTATTATCAGTATCGTCATATCTAATAGTTTTATATTTTTCCTGTTTGGCACAATGGAAGATGTGTTTGTCACCAGAGCTCGGGCACTCTATGAGACAGGGACAGCAAGTGGCCGAAGCGTAAGGGACAATATATCCAGCATAAAGAACTGAATCTGGGTTTAGATCAGGAGTAAGAGATTTACAAATGTTTGAGAGGCTTAAAGTAGAGCTTTGAAACTTATTGTCTAAAACTAAAGATAGGTTTTTGCATGTTTTTAAGCTTTAAAACCTTTTCAGTTTTAAAAACTTCTGGATAGTTAATGCTCATTTGTTTTCCTGGGGTGGAAACAGTCAGAAAATGACGATGTGGTTTTGCTATGAAGTAAACGCGCTGAGATCAGCCCGTATCTCTATCCAGAACTGCTGACTTTGGGCTATACTGCTAAGTGCTGGCTTTTCATCTCATGATAACTCATGTATGTTCATGCTGCTGTGAACAAGTACAGCTCTGTTAGCAGTTAAGGCTAACCTTGTAGTTACACAACAGCATGGGATACTTTCCAGAAGGGACACTACACTAGCACTAATGTTTTGTTTTGAGTAGTGGGAACAAGGATTTGCTTCAACCTGAACCAGAATTTGTATGTTTTTACTACACTCAGTCATGAATGGTTGCTCCCTAACAGCACTATATGAACTGGGCAGCAGAAGTCCTTTCAGCTCTAGCCTCTCCTCCAACACTGGTCGTTGCATCCAATAGCACATCTATGACCAGTGCATCTGATAGGGCTGAAAAGCAGAATGGCAAGAGGATTAGGGACCTTTGAGCCCTGTGAGACATGTGTGCGTGATCTCTTGCAAACAGTCATCGTATCAGTGAAACACTGGAAAGATTTTTACCAAGGTTGGTAGAGACACCGAAGAGTCAGCCCTTCCTTTCAGATTAGTTTTCTCCCTCCTATAACATTATCAGACAAGGAAATGATTAGAGAATACCGTATTTGTACAAATAAATGTGACATTGCGTCTCAGCAGAATGGGAGGCATATGTGGGAGTGGGGATGGGGTCAGACACTGAGGCTGCACTTACATTACCTGGATTTAAATTCCAGTTCTGCCACACCTCTCCTGCTCATCTCACACCATCTGCATCTTGGTGGGTGCCTGAGCAAGGCACAGCACAACTTGCACTGTGGCTGGCATTTCTAAGTACTTTTGTAATAAATGTGGTGTAAACTTCTGCTTTCTAGTGTTGTGTCTGCAAGAGTTTGCATTTCTGCAGCAGTACCATTAGTTTGATGAAGCTATCTGAAATAACACACAGTAAAACAGGTGTTTTACATTTTACATTCTTGACCTGTGCTTATTAAAGCATTTATGGGAGGTCTGATCTGCAGCCTGTTCAGGTTAATGAAAGTCTGTGCATTCACCTCCACGGGCTTCAGATCAAACCCAATGAAATTAATTACAGAAACAATTTGCAGGAAAGAAACAATGAAAAGAACAGCATAGTACTGGAGGATGCAAAAGAGAAGAGTAGTAACAAAGCTTAATCACTCAGATCTGCTTAAAGGCTTTTTAGTTAAATGATCAGAAGTGTTGATGTGATTATAGTGGATACGATGGTACAAAAATGAGATTTTGCATTAAAAAAAAGTTATTAGATTAGATTAAACCATGACATGCTGACTTTTGAATAACTGCATATAATTGACTTTGTAGCAATAAACCTACCAAGAGAATGACCAACCTGTTGCTGAGAATACAGCTGTAAGCAAAGAAGATGTAAATAGTAGGGACAACCTTGCTAAGGTACAGACTCCGGGCACTGACTCAACTGTTGTGGTCTAAGGCAGTGGCTTCAGAAGACAACATATTCGGCAGCAGTAGCGGTGAGCGATATTTTCCCTCCCAGCTCCTGGGAGATGCTCTGTTTCACTCCCTTGCTGGTGCCTGCCTTGGTGCCAGCACAGACCTTGGTACAGCTTTTCCATGAATCACATGGAAACTGAGTGTGCTTTCAAATGTGCACACACAGAAACAAGCAAACATATTTTTGCTGGGTTATTTTTTATCACAAATCGAGTGATGGTATTGACACCAGGGCCAAGACAGCACAAGGCAAGGAGAAAGAGGATGGGCAGGGGGCAGGGGCTGGTGAGGCAGCCCTCAGCATTTCAAGTCAGCTTCTCCTTTGCCAAGGGCTCAAAAAAGATTTCACATGACCACCAGAAATACCCATTCTTGGGTTTGGGGTTGTTTGTTTTAATGCAGTCAAATGGTGTTTTTACAGTAACCATTTGTTTAACAAATTATTTAACCTTGTAGGAAGTGATGGAGTGCTGATTATTTATTCACCAAAATTCAGGAGTCTGAATCTAAATTCTTCTCGCACTCCCTTTCCTAGTATGTCATTATTCCAACTGGGAGAATGCTTAAGATATTTAAATAATCTCTCATTCAGCTACATGTATGAGAAAATGCATTCACTCGGTACAATAATGCAATTGTGCCTTTCCTCTGAGATGGCAAAGCGGGTTAGTGGAGCCATTTTGAGAAACAGGAACCGAAAAGCAAAGGCACTCACACAGGCTGAGCACAAAAAACATAAAACCAGATAGCAAGCATGTGAAAAAGCCCCTCTGCATTCACAGACAGCAGAGAACAAAGCTAACAAAGCAAATTGTGTGAGATGAGAAACCACAGCACTCCACCAACTAGAGAAATATGTAGATTTGGGTTGACTCTTTTTCAAACCAGCCAGGAATACAGAGCATGAGTGGACTGATGCTCTTCTGCTCTTCATGCTGCAAATCAGGAGCAACTATGCTCAAGCAACTCCTTTCAGCACAGGTATGGTAAAGTAAAAGTTATTTGAGTGAAAAAAGGTTCAGGCCCTAAACAATAGGTGCAAAACCTGGCCATCAGCCCCTGTAGTTAGTAATAGCTGCAATATGTTTGTGGCACTGACATAAAAACACGAAGTCTCGGGGACAATTATCCGCAGCACAGATGCTGGGACATCTACTATACAGCCAAGAGATCGGCAACAGAAGAGGGCTGTGCTTAACCCAAGAGAACAAAAAGACATTTTTATAGTTGTTTATGTTTATTTGTTCTATAAATATTGCGGCAGGGTTCCTTTTGGGTCAGCCGGCAGATCTGATTAATTTATTTTTCAGTTTCATTTTTGTGCCTATAAATCGAGAGGTGACTTGGGGTTGCAATGCACAGCAACCACAGCTGCTAAAAATAGACCACAACCACATAATGCACACAACAGGGTTCAACCACCGCACTCCCGTATACCTCAGCTCCTTTAAGTCCCTACACATGGGCAGATTTGTGTATTTGGAGGCATGTAAACCTGCTGTGGTTCTGACTTACTTCGTCAGAGCAACATGGGGAAGGAGGCAAGGCAAAGGGAGCGATGACCAGGAGGCAATGCGAGCCGCTCAGCAGACACACGGCTGCCCCGTCCCACAGGGATGGGAGGGGAAGTGCTTTCCCGAGGGAAAGCAAGGATTCCAGCCTTTTCAGTGTTGCACAGCATTATTTTCAACTGCAAACAGTTATTAAAATAGCAGCCTAAAAAATCAAGACGGAGAAGAAAGCAGAGGGTGTGGCGGGAATCGGAACGATGCCGTTTTGATGGCGTTTTTTCTTGTGAAGTCGCAAGCCCAGAAACAAACCTTACAAAGCAAAGTAACAACTCTCCCCTTTCCAATGGTGGGCTGCAGCCTCTTTTATCCTTACAATTTGCAGACCACCAGGCACAAAACAGCTCCGAAGAAGAGCTGTTAGCTCGCTGATGTCCAAGGTCACCTCGCCTGAGTTCCTGAACCCGGGGCTCTCTCGCACGGGGCCAGGGGAGCTCCAAGCAGGGTCTGCGACAGGCACCCGAGCCCAGGTCAGCGCAGCAGTGCTGCAGGAGCTCGGCGAGCAGCCTGGCTTGGCAGGGGCAGAGCCAACACTTTGCCCGCTTCCTGCTGTTCTCTGAGTAACCAAGCTAACGGGGTGGCCTGGCTGGGGCAGGAGAACGGCCGCGAAGCCAGGTGTTGGGCCAAGAGGGACGGGACAGCTACGGGAGGGAGCTTAATCTTGCACGTGCCAAAGCAGAAATGGGGGCGGTGTATGTGGGTGTGTAAGTGGGGTTATGACCTTTTTCTACTTTTGCATTGAACTTCTTTAAGCATAACTCTCGCCCTAAAAGTCGGTGGTTCCAGGCGCTGTGAAATACATTGGCCTGGCCCCACTAATGGACCCGCTGTCTCAGAAGGCAGCTTTTGATATTGCAACTGGGAGCAATTTCTGGACTGGCAAGCAAAGGTCTGGGCAACATTTGCCTACCTAGTGACGCAGTTTATACCATTCTGCTTGGCATATTCTTTCTCAGGCCTGGAAATGAAGAGAATTTCAAAGGAAAAACACAAAGGGCTTGGATTTGTGCAAGCAAAGTCAACATTGACAAGCTGACAGGATGCAAGCCAGTAGGGCGGAGACTCAGTGTAGATCTCTGCCGTTAATGGTCTTCCCCCCATTTTTTGAAGTGTCAGCGATGCGGAGTTACTCATCCAAGTAACTTCAGTGGTAACCAACAGTGGTGCAGCAGACAGCCAGTGTTTCCTTCCTCTCTGACAGTCCACTGGGGGAAAGGCAGAAGCTTCTTGGCTGGTGCAGGGGCAGCCAACAGGGTGACATTGCCTGGCAGCCCAGCAGTGTGGCAGGACAAAAGTCCTGAGGAGGGATGGGCTCTGCAGCTCGGGAGGTGAGCAACACAGTGTATCTCATAATCTGCCATGGCAGGGCTTGAACTTTTTTGAACTTTTCTGTATTCACGGTCTTAATTTTGTATTTAGGGTCTGTAATTTTGTGCTTATGGTACACACTCGGCAATCATGCAATACTGAGTGACCAGCTCAAGTCCCCTCTTCGCCCTCTCTTTCCTTGCATTTTTCTCATCCCTCTTTATCCCAGCTGTGGCCCTGACTCTGCCAGTGCTCCGGAGATCCCACGTTACCTCAGAGCAGCTGCTGGCAGGTGGATGGGGGTCCCTCCTGTGTGGGGACGATGTATCCCAACCTAGATGTGACGTATCTGACACTATATTCCATTCCTCCTAGGTACTGCCTTGTTCCTGTCTGTCTCCAGCTACTGTCACGTAAGCCATTCCTGCCGTATCACTTCCTGCATGTGGGGGTATTTGCATGAGGTATGTTCCTGAGACCACACTGTGGGATATGTTTGTGTTCTGGATTAGTTTAATGGAACTGCAATATAACCTGCAAGACAGCTTCCCAGATGGTAAATCGTGTTTAAACAGTGGAAAACAAATACACTTTCTTAATGCTCCAGTCCTTTTACATCTGGTTGCCTAGCATTGCCCCTATCTCCTGTCCGCTTTGCAGTGCTTCAGCAAAATTGCCAAACAAGCTGGCCAAAAATCAATTGAACAGAGATCAGAAGAAAAAAACAAATGAGATATAGCAGTCACTGATGGTATACACAGGCATATCAATTTGGCAGCTAGTCAAACTCCTTGGAACAATCAGCTGTGCTCATTAAATGTCAGAGCTGTGAATTTGCCCCGGGCATTATCAGCAAAAGCTTGAAAGTGGCCCAGCTCAGTTGAAAGAGATTTTCTTCCCCCAAATTTCAGGTAAATAGATGAATGAGATGTCAATAGCAATTCTATACCCCAATTTTAGCTCCAGAACCTGATTTCTGTGCCACAAAGCCAGGGTGGAAACTTGGAGGGGGGTGTTAGCATGGAAGATTCAAGAAGCAGCACATTTTCTGTATACACTCGAACTTGGAAAGAAACATGCTGCCATTACTGGGTTTGGTTTTCCTTAGTATCACAGCAGCTTATGTGTTACATGACAACTGCCAGGAGGTGACATAAAATAGAAGACAACTAGGGTGAGGTAGAGAAAACCTCATTCTTCTAGAGGTCAGCAAAGAAAGAGCAATAGCTCCATTCCCTGCTAGCACTGCTGAATGGTGCAGGAATAGGGAAAGCTCCCCAGCCCTGCTATGTTTCTCTTCTCTGCAGCTCAGGAGGTTCCTGCTGTTTTAGGTTCAAAAAGCATAAAGCAGAAGAGCCAATGGCTTGCTCATTCATGTAGGCTTTGGGAAAAATCTGTGGAAAGAATTTATACTGTGTAAACATCACAAAAGTCTTTTTTTTTTTTTTTTTTTTTTTTTTGCCAGACAGGCCACATTAATGACAGATTTTAAGCCAGGTATTATTCAGATATCTTTATGGAAATCAGTGAGGCCTCCCACCAACAGACCAGTTACCCAGTATGGCCTAGGTTGTGAAACACACACTTGGCTAAGAGCTTTGCCTCACTGAGGACCTTGGGATTTGACCTTTAATTTTGAATGTGTGACTGTATAAACAAGCCATCACAATTTGTCTGCACTGTGCTCATCACAAAAACCATTCACACAGAAAGGACCTGGAGGTAAGTAGCAGGCAGAGGCCATTCTCGTAACACCCAAGCTTGGTGATTTCTCTGAGGACATGAGATTCCTTACCCTACCTCAAAGGTGGAGAAGTGGGCTCTGTCTGGGAGGGGAAGAGGGTTAAAAAGAAACCTCTGGGCAGAGATCCTCTGTCCCACTGGGAGCCAGGGCTGACCAGTTGTGTGGTCAGAGTCCTGAGCACTCTGCAGGTCTCTCCATAGGAGAGTCTTTGCCTGGGATCTTCATACATTTGGTTATTTGGAATAATGTCCAAGAAACAGATGGTCCCCTACTTAAGAAAGGCATATTATTGCTTCTGGAGTGCAGCATTACTGTCGCATTAGATAGGAGTCTCTAACACTGTTCTGAGAAATGCTGCCTGCTCATATCACATTTCAAAACATGCAAATAAATCAGTGACCTTTGCTACCAGCAGAAGTGCTGTGTGGATTTGTATTGAGACTGGGAGAATGGCTGGCTGGAGGGGACCAGCACACCAGCTAAACCATGTGCTGCTGAACAAGTACATCAGGAAATTTCTTTGGAGTGAAAAGTTGATGTCAGGCACTGCATTTCTCTAGCACTGTACCCAAAGGGGATCAGTATCCATTCAAACGCAGCAGCTTCTCAAGAAGAAGAGGCATTTAATAAGTGAATGCTGAGTAGCATTTACAATGTATACAAGACTGTTATCTCTGATTTTATTTACCATAAAGGATGGTATTAATTCTCCACCTCTAGCATGCTAGCTCTAGGGAAATAGTTAAAATTGTAACTGCAGTCTCAAAATCTGCATCAATTTGCACCTTGTTGGATCAGCAGTTTGTGTGATAAAGGAGCCCTGACCTCCCCACCTGCAGTGGAAAGTCCAAAGGTATCATCAGGAGGTTTTAGGCTTGTTTACCAAAAAGCAGAAGTGCAGAAATCCACATAGGGAAGTAGCCTAGGAACACAGGCCAAAAAAGATGTGACATGGTGGAGGCCTCTGACTACAAATAACACCCCTCACCCAGCTGAAACCCCATCCAAAGGATGTCTCCTTTGAGTGATGTGAACTGCATCTTTCTGAATCTAAGACTCAGTGCCACAGCTGCAGTGCTTCCTGCAATCCCTCCGACGCTGGAGAAAATGTCTTGCCTATTATCTTTACTGTTAAAGCCTGGATTTCCTGTACAGGGGAAGTCCTCATGTAAAAAAAGCATAGAAAATGGTTTAAAGAAGGAGCAGAATGTGCTCAGATTGTGAAGCAGCTGATCTAAAGGCACTGAGACCCTTAGGGAACCCTGGGCCACAATAGTTGACATTTGAGGCAGGAAATGATGGTTTATTTAACTAACTGAACTGAAAACTGCTAGGGAATTTAAACAAGGGAAACAGAATTACTGAGGGCAGCATTTAGCTAAGGAAGGCATGCAGGCCAGAGCTCCTATGATCGTGGGAAATACTGAGAGATTTGACATCTGTAAGTGGTAGTGGCCTCTGCTTTGTCATTCACCTAAAAGACAGATCAGGTGAGCAAAGGATCCCCAAAGGGTGTTCCTGCTTGCTCACCACAGCTTCTTGCCCCGTCTGGTGTTTCTCCACACAGTTTTCCTTCCAGCCAAAGGCCTGCCTTGAAGTTTCTGAGATATAATGGCACAATTCTGGCACTGGGCTACTCTGCTCCTATTTTTGTTTGTTTTCAAATGTTTCAGTAAAAATACTTTCGAAGACATTTATTAGATAAAAACAGGTATGTCTGTTCAAATAATGGCTTTTTTTCAGAGGTTTTCTTCACTCTTCTCAGTCACGTGCAACAAACTCTAGGATTTTTCACTTTCTGTGGCAATGAATGATATCCAGGAGTTTGTCTTTGGTAGAGGATCTGGCTACAGAAACCAAGCCAAGAGGAGACAACCTAAGTCAGACAACTTCAGTAACAGCAAAGGAAATTTAGAGAAAGGCATAGCATAAAAGCATTCATGATTCATCACTTGGTACCTGGAAGGAGAAAACAACAACTGTGATCAGTTTGGGGGTTCCACAAACCACACCTGACTATGCCAATACCCGGCTGGTCTCAAGGCAGCGCTCCTGCAGGTGAAGTGCTCGATCTGTGATCTCCCCCAGCTCTGCCCACCAGGGACATTCCCCATGGCCCAGATCTCTGCTGCGCATCGATCCCCCTGCCTCCCTCCAGCCCTGCTGAGGGCCAAGGAGTCAGTGTTTCGGGACTGGAATTCATTGTCCCAGCTTCATTTGATCCCATTTAACAGGGAAAATGGCAGGTAGCCGTCCTTTTGCAGAGCAGTGACCTTAACCTCCTTCTCCAGCCCACTGGGAGGGCAGAGTTGAATGAACAACAGTCTGGTTGCTCTGCTGAAAGCCATGGCCTTAGGGGAACTAACTTGTTGTTGTTGTTGTTTGGTTTGCTTTCAGCTGAACTGTTCCTGGCTGGCCAGCTTCATTGTGCAATTGTACAAATACCGGTGCCAGCACAAATAAGGGATGATGGAAAAGCCAGTGCTGCAGGCAGACCAGGTTTCTTCTCTCAGCAACTCTTCTAGCTTAGGCTGTCCTCAAATGCATGTGGGACACCTGCTCCAGGAAAAGCTTGATGAACCACAGCAAATGTAAAACCCCATGAGATTATTATTCAGACTCTTCCGCCATTCTGCACAGATCCTAGCATTGGCCTGCTCCTCCTTGTACTGCACTTGGCTTAATTTCTGTGTGCTGCATGCTTTTAAAATATTTTAAATGTCAGGCACTATCTGGAGGAGAAATGAGTCTATAACACCGAATCATCTCCTGCTGAGCCCCACTGAATCATCACAACCTTGGACAATTGATCAACTGATTTTGTGTTATTTATGTTACCCTAAAGGCTACGTTTCATAATTTGAAATGTATGGATTGGAAAAGCTGACAACTCATTCTGCTCAACCTGTTTAGTAACACTGCACTTGTTTGAAATGCTTACTTTCAAGGGAGAGAATATATCCAACCTGCAGAGACCAACTTCCTTTGCAGCTACAGCGGATAAAAAGTCTTCAAAATATTTAGAAACCGATTTAAGCTAACAAAGTCAAGGAAATAAGTGTTAAAACTCAAACTCCTGCTTGATGGTCTATTTGTAGTTCATCCAGTGGTAATGAGCCAGATTCTTGCCTAGAATAAATGGGCATAAATCCACTTAAGCCATGCAAGAATGTTGATTTATGCTTGCTACAAATCTGACCTTTATTTCAGTATTTCATGGTAAGCTCCAATCCTCTTTACACTGCTCATTTATTGGAATGGAATTAGATTTACCAAGGTATGCTCAGACAAAATGGATTGTTTTTCCCTTAAATTTTTGTGCCAGGGATAAAATTGTGGTCTATTTCAATGGAAAACTGTTAATAAAGTAGCTTTGTTGAAGAAAAGTCAGAAGTGATAGCCTCATTCATTTCAACACTACACGTTATTTATTTCTCAAAGCTACACTGAAAGAGTACAATATGCTCCACAAATTACAAAGCCCTTCCAGGAAATCTGAGATGCATCTGAAGAATGGAGGTTGAAAGAAGTTTAGCTAGCAAGCAGTTGCATAAAAACTTAAATATATGAAGCCAAATTATTTGCTGAAGGTGTGCTGGAATGAAAATACCCTTTTGTTTGCTTAACTGAAACTACATTGCTCCAAATGACCTTACATTTTTTATTTCTAAGTCCATGACCCCTGCACTGAGGTTCAGCACGCTGCAAGATGCCAGACTTACCGGAATATGCTAATCAAGAATTTATTTTATTAGTTTTAAATATAACACTCTTGATTTTTGACTATAGTAGCTGCCTGGTAAATACAACTTATCACTGAGGAGAGCCATGCTGAGAAAACTGCGTGTGAGATTATACTACTGTAAAGTGCTCAATATGGGGGCTAACTCAGAAGACAGAGCTCATGCAGGAGGCAGCAGCCTGTTTGCTAAATTCTTTTTCACACAGGTAACATCTTATGCTGCTGTTTTCAGTCTGCACTAGTTTCCTGTTGATGTTTGAAGAGCTCATTTGCAGTGAATTGTTTTCAGCCTGGCCACCGGATGAAGAACTTCTCTAACACGACAGTACATAGGGATTTGACAGAGAAACATTAAGGTTGGTATGGATGAGGCACGAATGGCAATGTGCAGATGTGAAATCATCAAGAAACATCAAGAAAGGAAAAAGGACAAGCACGGGCAGATGTGCCAAAATCAGCAGGACACTGAGATCGCAGCACACACTGCGCAGATTCTCAGGGCACCTGGATCTCATTTAAATCTCTATCTGCGAGGTTTAATCTCTGCAGATTCTCAAGGCACCTGGATCTCATTTAAATCTCTATCTGCGAGGTTTAATCTCTGCAGATTCTCAAGGCACCTGGATCTGGCATACCTCAGGAGGCAGTTTGACTCTAGCCCTGTCCTCTAGGTGGACCTTGGACCTGTACTCTAGCTTTGTCTTCAGCCCCATGGTGGGGGCAGCAGGTAGACCTTGGACCTATGTAGCAGCTCTGTTTCAAACTTTTTCTCTGGTCCCACCTCCTGCTGCTCCTATATGGACCCTGGACTTGACCCACTAACTTGCCTTGTTTGGACCCTGGACCTGGTTCATCAATTTGCCTTGTCTGGGCCCATTGATGGACCCTGTTATCAGTACCCAGCTCTGAGGGACAGTGCCCAGCTGGTGAAGGCACTGCCCATGCTGGGTCACCACCGGCTCCTGGCTTGTACCAGAGGGGTCCTGGCCAGGCGACGTGGCCACACGCATCTCCGTCATTGTGCATGAGAAAGAAAGAGTGAGATCCATCTGTGAGAGAACCCTATGAGTAAAATCAGTTTCAAATGAAACAAACTTCCCTCTCTAGGTGGATTTGCATTGCACTTTGCTACATTAGCCAAACATAAGCAATGGAAACAACAAAATACTTTGATCTGATTGAGAGGTACAAGTGTGTTGTGCCCTCGATTTTGGAGTTTGTTCCCTGATAACATGCAAAAGAGATTGGATTTGATAATAATGGAGGGCAGGGGGACTTGATAACCTGGACATGAGTTTCTCTGAGGCAGGGAGAGGCTGAGATGAAGAGGTGCAATAGCTAGATAGGGGTAGAGTTTCAAGAAGCAGTTCATTTTAGGTTGCTTTCATTTGGCAGCTTATTATATTTTTGTTTTCATGTATAATATAATAGTGATCTGTAAAAACAGCCAGGAGCCTAACTTTCAGAAACGCCGTGGTCCCAAAAACTGACGTAGATCTTCCAGTCAGGCTCTCAGCACTGTTTAGGAAATAAATCCAAATATTTCAGTTGTAAAGAAGATGCTTTGGCTCCAGAACAATATGAGAAAAATGTACAATCCATTTGATCTGCTTCAGATGCCACAACCATCTGCAACTGCATGTGGCAAACACACATTTCTCAGATTCACAGGCATGTATGGTTGCAAAGAGCATTGAATACTTTCAGTAAAATAAATAAACCTTTAGTATGCTCTTTTTGTTATTTACTTCTCTCCCAGCAGCTCTCTGTGCAAAGAATTCCTCCTTGAAGACCCCGTTGGACTCGAAACCCACAGCCAGGCGATGCAGAGCCTTTCAAGGCAGGAGGTATTGTGTGCAAAAGTGCCTGACAGGCAGCCAATATGAACAACAACGGTTGGCACCAGAAGAGGGTCACAGATGCGTATTTGAACATGCTATTGTGCAATATCGCCACACGGTGTAGGCTCCAGCTGCTGCAATTGGAAAGACACCAGCGCCATCTGCCTTCGTAAAGCCAAAGGAAACCGGGGAGCACAAATACGGAATAAAAGTCCTGTAGAGCAGCTCATCTTCCCCTGCTCTTCGGGGATTCCCAAGGGTAGCTCCTTAATTTCTAAACTTTGGCTTTGTAATATCCACCGTTGTTCTCAGTTCTTATAGCTTATCTGTATTTTTTGCTGTCAGGTAGAAAGCACAAACTCGTGTCATCAGTCATACGAGCTGGCACGCAGATGACACCACACTTCATCCTCCTGGGTCTGGAGGCTCGGTGTGACTCAGGGACCGAGAAGGACTCCCAGCCCAGTAACTACAGCCAGCACCTGTGCACCTAGCGCTGCACGCACATGCACGTGCTCTCCACTGCTCAATGCTGCTAACTCGTGCTTTCTGTGCAGCTGAAACACCATTTTCTCATACTCAGCGTTTGTATTCCATGCAAATACTTTGTCTCTTAGTCGGGAGCTCAGATGAAATGCAGACAGCAGCTTTTGGTTCAGGGCAGCTCCTAGGGCAGAGAGCTTCCCAGCACTGAATAAGGGATCAGCTGGAAACTGCTCATCGTGTTGGGACAGTTGTCTCTCAGTATGGGTTTTCTTATCTGGGATGCTGTCCCCAAAGCCTCATGATTCTCCAGCAACCCAAATCAGCCTAATCCTCGTCATGGAGGAAAGCTCTTGATGCTCTGCAGCTTGTCCTACATGTGCTGTTTGATTTCCTGTTAATGCTATAGCATCTTTGCACGAGATTTGCATTTCAACCTTTAAATACCACTTTTTCATGTTTACTATGATGGCATGGTTTTGTTTGTTTGTTTTTTAGTGACTTTAAGCCACTTTGGAGAGGAGGATGTTTTTATAAAACAATCTTTTCTTTGCATCTAATTTCCATAATTCTTATGAATAGCTACCTACTATCTATATATGTGTACACCACATACTACAGGTTTTTTGTCTATTTCCCATATATTTATTTTTGTGGATTTTTGACATATTTAAGCAACAGGCACTTTCAAGATATTTAAGCTAACTAAGCTATTAAATAAACTAAACTAAATTAAATATAATTACTTTTTTTTTCTATTCTTATTTCTCCTCTGGTTAAGAGAACACTGCAAATACTTTGCAATGCCTTTAGCTGTTGTTATTCAGTATAATTATCCTAATTTTCTGGCAGACTTACTTTTTTTTTTTTTCTCATGAAGACGTTAGTATTTTCATCAGTAATGTCCTGATTTGATAGGTGGTCCACAGGACCCCATTCTTTCCTGTTATGATGCTTGTTCATCCATTGACTTTAGGGTATGGTACATTAATGCTCACATGCAGTGTCAGAGTGCTGCAGGGCTAACCTGGTCGTGGAGGCACAAATGTGTTTGCTTGCACTTATCTCCATACCAGAAAGTCTTGTAGGCTTCATTTAGAGCATGAAGCTGAAAACTGTCCTGGAAAAAAAATATATATATATATATATATATATATTATTATTATTATTATTATTTTGAAATTGCTCTTAAAGACTAGTGAAGTTTGTTTCTTGCTGTCTTGTGTGTTTCCGTCCCCAATGTACAGCAATAGAAAAGTGATACTTTGTGATTGCTCTGGATTCGAAATATACACATTTCAGAGCACTGGTAATTTCAAAACACCTACAGAGGAGTTCATATTCTCTGAATTTAGTCTGTCTGTCTTGCACTCCTGTGCTAGGAAGCTGTGCCACTTCTGTGACAAGCTGACCCATTAAACAATGAGCTGCTCAAGCAAAACCTCTCTCTCTGACCCATTTAAGTACCTAGAAAATTGAAATAAGTACCAGTGAGATTACATTGTCTAGAATAAATCATGTTAAACAAGTTCATTTCCAGCAGTGACTAGGTAACTGCTCCTGTGTATAGCAGAAAAGCCACCAATGCAGATTGGTTTTAGGAAGCCTTCTAATGCTGTCTCCCATGACCAGCTGTCTCATAAGCAAGTCACAAACCGCAAATGGACAACTGGGTGCAAAACTGGATCTATAGAATAATTAGCAAGAGTAGGTCATTAGCTTGGCCAGACATATCAAGCAGAATTCTGCAGAAGCATTTCCACAGCACCAACTTGATATTTTTAAAAAAATAATTTGGAATGCAGAGAAGATAAACTGCTTACCAGGCCCACTGGCTGGGAAGGGCAGCAAGTGTTGGAGGACAGGGCTAGGACCTCAAGGAACTTGGCAAAGTACAGTCAGGGGGAAAATGTGATTCAAAGGACATGCTTTCACTCGCTGCTCTTGGCAGAACTGCCACCGTCATAGACGCAGGTTGTGGAATTACTGGTCTGATAGCATCACAGTGCATACTTGGTGGTTAGCATGGATCGCAAACAGAACAGGAGTCAGCCACGCCACGCCACCACGAAAAACGTCAGATAGCACCAGGGGGTATATATATATAAAGGAATATTGTTTGACAGGCAAACGAAGCTATTCTTCTGTTATGCCTGGGGCTAGTAAACCTTCGGTTGGTGTACAGTATTCTGCTTTGGCTAGAATAGTGATTTAGAGGTTTTATGAGGAAATATTGGTAGAATTGGAGTGGTTAATTCTGAAGAAGGGGGAGACCTGGTGCATATTCAGGGGGTCCCTGAATACGCACACTGTGTTTCTGAGGGAGAGGGCAGCACACTCATCTGCTGAGAAGGCTCGTGGGCTACAGGTCTGGGTTACATGCTAGAAGCAGCCTTCCCATGGTGCAGCTAAGGAAATGGAGGGAGAGATTACTGTGAGGTATGACAGCCTTGTTTTGTCAGTTTTCAAGCGCAGATTGGACATGTATATGTCAGAAATGACCTACACATAATTGATCCTGCTTTGGGGGCAGTAGGAAGGAAGGAGACACTTCCCAACCCTGTTCTTCTGATATTCCTGTTTGGAGCTGAATGTCATAATTTAGACACCTAAGTTAGATGTCTAAATTATACATTGTGAATACCAGCTAATTATCAAGGCTCTTGCTTTCCATTTCTGTTTAATATGTCATTAGGAAAAAATCTTAGTAGTCAATAATTTAAATCCAAAGCAGCTATAATGCAGGCTGGCACCATGCTATGCAAACTCTATTTGTTCAAACCTGTGTTTTCCAAGTCCTAGGCTTCGTTTGAGCACATACAGCCAGCTCTGCTAACATCTAAAAGGCTTATGATCTAGAGACCTGTCTGCTGGACATTAGGGTGATCCGGTTTATTTAATAAAAGCTTTATTGGAACACCCATTTAACTTACTGCAGAAAGGATAATGGATGAAACGGGGAAAGAATAACTCACAAATATTACTCATTCTGAAGATGCTAAAACTCAGGCTCAGAACAGTCTTTGATATTTGACCTCTGCAGATGGCCTGTAATTAAGACTCTAATCCTCTGAACACTTAAACACACTTGAAGTTAATAGGATTAGTCACATGCCTGAAGTGTGCATGGTGAGCAAAACTGTTGTTGAATACAGCTGATTAAAAAACTTGCAACAAAGGCATGTTTCTGGTGGAATACTGTCTGATATTTTCTAAGTGTTTTCAAACCAGTTCTAAGTGATTTCCTAATGTGATGATGTTTAATAAAAATAAAATTTAACCAAGCTGTAGCTTGAAAAAGTGTTGTACAAAAAAAAAAAAAACAAAAAAACAGTAAATCAGTCTGAACTTTTTCAGAGGCAGAAATTACAGGTTGGGGGACATTTGAGAGAGGTTATTTTGGTTTTCTGGATGAGGCAGGTCTACATTCACGGAATTTTACAATTCTTGCAAAGGAAATTTGAGACTAAGCATGCACAGAATCAGACAGATCAGACAGTTACAAAAAGAGGAAGAAACATTTTCTCCTTTTTTCTTTAGCAAAAATATAAGTTTGGCTTAAAAGCACATAAATTGTTCCTTCACTGTCGCTGACAGACTAGCTGTTCTTGGGAATCCTGGCCAACTTAGTCGGGATAAGATTGTCACATTGTGAGTGTATGAAAAGATGATGGAAGAGCAAGTACAACTGGGGAAGTGATTTAAGATATTGCAAGGACAAAGCTATAGGCATACACGGCACTGAGGTTCCCATTCATTGTTGTACATCTGCCAGAAGAAGAGACTGGAGCACAAGGCATCGCGCTGATGCATAACGTGCTAGATTTTATTTTTGTTGCCATTTATACCATGGGTGCAATGCGGGAATCCCAACACAGCTGAATCATTTGTTACCACCCTATAAAGTGCCTGCTGCATACACATACACAGCGATGTTACGTCTCCCATTGGTAACAGTGTAGATGCAAATCTCCTCTGCCATAGGATGTGTGGTACCACAGTATTGTCATATACAGGAAAAGGTAACGACTGTGGTTAAAGGTTTCCAAAAAGTGGCACATGGCAAACATGTGCAGTGCCATCCCCTGACTTGCTCAAAAGTCCTCTTTTAGAGGCAGGGAGAGATTTCCTCCACTCGCCCTCAGGATTACTGTCAGCAGAATGATGACTGCATTTAGCCAAGTATTCCTGCCAACTCCAACACAGACCAAAGTAAGCAAATAAAAAAGCCCAAGAGTAACAATCATCACTCTGTCAATACTGTTGTTGTTATACAGGAATCTGAGTCACACTAAGAGGCCTCTCAAGGAAGGGAGCAGTGGAGATACAAGAAATTCAAGACGGAGCAGGGAAATTCTGATTTAAGAAGCACCAGAGCAGCGATGAGGTGGCAGATAAGATCACACGAATATGGCATCGTAACCTTCTTGACAGCGTCACAGGGGAAAACAGAGTGCTGAAAAAGTGAGAAACATTGGTAAACCATTGCCTCTAAGGAAGGACAGACTAGAAGGTCTTAAACCAAAGCAATACTTAAGATGAACATTTAAAGAGAGCAATAAAATAAGGAGGGCGGAAACCAGAAGATGTAATCTAGGTCTGAGTCAATTAAAAAGGTAGCGCAGCCTGTTTCTTACTGGGGTCAAAAAAAAAGGGGGGAGAGAAGAAAGATGTTCTTCCAGGGTGAGGGGTTAAACCGGGACTGAGGCAAAGCAAAGGCAGTGGGAGATGAGGGGCATGGCCCCACACAGAGCCACCAGAGCAGGCCCTGCAGGAGCAGCTCCAGACCTCCTCTGGCTCAGGAAGTACAAAAGCAACGAGCTGAGCACTGCAGTGCCTCACTGGGGCAAATCATCCCGTTCCTCTCTCCGCTTAGGGTGGCACTGGGTGTCTTTACACAGAGCTGCTATGGGGCTCAAAGCGACACCCAGAAAGTAATTTCAGATATGGAAAAGTAAAGCGACAGCGGGGAAGAGCCACAAGGGAGACTGGTAAAGGCCAAAAGCTGGAGGAACTGAAAGCGGGGTGTTACAAAATAGTATTGAGGCAAGTGGGAGCACCACTGAGACCAACAGGAGGAGGAAGAAATGAAAAGTTGGAGGCACGGAGAATTTCCAACCTCCTCCCTGTCAGCAGTGCAGGGGAAACAGAAAGGGGAGAGCTGAGAGCAGGAGCCTCGGGCAGCTGCGGGCTTGGTGGCACACGTCACGGTAGAGAGGAATTTGTGCCGAAAGAGAGCACAACTAAAAGAAGACAGCTTCTACGAGAAGCAGCCGGGAGCAGAGGAATTTTATTGTTTTATTTGTTTATTTTTAGAGGAACCGAGGCGGCAGGGGGGTCATTCGGAGAAGGGGGGCGCCCCTCGGCGCTCCCCAGGGCGGCCCCACCGGGCCCCCACCACCGCCTGATGGACGGCCCCGGCTCCCCCCGCCCCGAGCCACTGCTCCTGACGCGAAGCGCACGTCAGGGCGGAAGTGACGCGCGGGCCGTGACGCCGGCGCGAGGCGAGGCGACATAAGGGGGGGAGGCGGCGGCGGCCGGAAGCGAACGGCGCGGGGCGGGGCGGGCGCTGAGGGGAGCGGAGCGGCGGCGGCCTCGGCTCCGGCTCCGGCCATGGATTTCCGCAACATCCTCGTCATGGCCTCGGAGCAGCAGGGCCTCAACGCCGTGCCGGTGAGCGCACGGACGGGCGCCGGGGCCGGGGGGCCCTTCCCTTCCCGTCCCCTTCCCTCCGGGGGGGCCGAGGCACCGGGCGCGGGGCCGGTGACAGGCGGCGAAGGCCCCCCCGGGGGCCGTGCCGGAGCGGGGCAGGTGCCGGGGCCGTGCTGGGGTGGGCGTCGGTGCTGAGGGGCGGCCTGCAGCGGCTGCCGGCTGCGCTGTGGTGCGGTTGTGGGGCAGGCGTTCCGGCAGGCCGCTCTTTAACGTGAGGTACCGCGGCGGCGGGGATGCGAACCACCCGCGTGCTGGCTGTAGGAAGGGCCGGGGGCCTTCTGGTGCGCTGGCGTCCCGGGTCTCGTTCCTTCGGCAGGACCAAGCTGTAAGCCGCGTGTGCTCAGGTGCGTGACAAATATTGCCCTATGGCAGGCACCAGCCAGGGAGACACTTGGCCTGTGTGTTCTTTAACCAGGCGTCAGAGTTCTGTGCTTCTGTGATTAAAGCAGTGTAAATGAGCGCAGGTAGAGGCTTTTAGCATAAAAGGTGGGGAAAAAGAGTAAAAGTGTAGCCTTTACGTCTGACGCTGCTGAAGCAGACACTCAGGGATCGAGGTTTGTCTTGGACTCTCTGTATCACTACTTAAACTTTGTTAATGTTCACCAGTGTTGTGACCGGTCACTGGTGTGGACCAACCACATGGTAGGTACACACAATTCATCAGATCCTGCTGTGTTTTTAAAACATCTTATAAAACATATTTTGTATACATAAAATTGATACATTTACATGCATTTTGTATACATTTGTAAATGTATACATTTGTAACATCTTTTGTATTTAGTCTGATCAGGTTTGCCTCTGAATCTACATAGAGATGTTATTTGTAGCGTAAATAGGAAAATAGCAACTACGTAAACATGGTAAGGTATTTAAATGTCTGGTTTATTACTTTTAAAACAAGGTGTTTGTTTCACAAAGCTGGTTTTGGGTGATTGTAGTAAAATTTATTTCAACCTCTTTAGTTTTCACTTGCAGTTCTTAGGTGCTGCACCACTCTTTCCTGTCACATAGTTATGAATTACGATGATGAATTGATGAAACATCTGCCATGCTCCCTATCCCAGATATTGTGCTAGGGGAGGCAGTCCTACCCGTTGTGCAATGGGTGAGGAGGGTTTTGTTACTGCTTTTAGAAAAGGCAGGATTAGGATTTACCTGATTAACTCATGCAGAGGGAGTGCAATTATATCCATAGCTGAAGCAGGGTTGGTTTCTTGCCTCTCTTGCATGTTAGTGGTGCAGCTTCTAACTATCAGATGACCTTGGTCTCCGAGCAAAAGTGGAGCTGTGCTTGGCACTATTTGAGATTATCTGCAGCTGTTGGGCTTCAAAAGAAGGCCTGTGAAGGCTTTTTGATCTGTTGACATCTAAGTCACTCCACTAGAGTAAAAGTAATGCATAAAATTCATTCCTGTCAAAAGCATATAAGTAGCCATACATATTTTTTGATTAAAATACTGTACAGACGAATTACAGAATTCACAGGTATGTAATATTAATGGCTTTCCAGAAATGTTGATGCCTTAATTAATCAGCAGATCCCCTGAATTTCCCTTTGAGGAGTTTAAAAGAATCTTTACAGTGCAGTGAATTAAATATTCCATGCTTACTGTAATGAAAAAGAGTAACACACAAGTTATGTAAGTAAGCTGAGTTTTTCTATTGCTTCTACTTCCTAAGAAATAATATAGTCCTGTATCATAAAAGGGGGATAGTATTGCATCATGTCCTTGTAAAAACAGCTCTGCTTGTTCATCTCCCAGTGGAAATAGGTTAGAAAGAAATGAACCTTCCAGGGCCCTATTAATTGCATCAGGTTGGGTTTCTAAATAGAGCAGTACATATCTAAACTAGTGTATTAATGATGTGTCACCAATAATCTTTAAATCAGTTGTTGAAAAATGTCTCTTTTTCTCATGTAGCATTTGGGGGGGGGGGTTCAGTATTGTGTGTATCTTGTTGTCTTATGTTCAGTGGTTCATTAGACCTGCAGCGTGGACTGGCTTTGATTAGATATGATACCAGTTGCAACTGTTGAACTCGGTTCAATGTAAATCCTGCCTGGGCACCCCCTCCCTTCACAGTGAGATTGGTACACGCTGTTATGGGGCATAATTGATGTGGTGAAGCACTTTGAGGTCTTCATGGAAGATACTTCTAAAAGTATGAAATGAAATAAGTTACTTAAAAACAGACAAAGCATATTTAAGAACCAAGTCATCCTTTTATTTTCTCGATTCTGCAGTCATTAATAATTTATTAGAAACAACCTCACCTAGGTCACTGTTCCTTTTCACAGCGGGAGTATCAGTGGACAGAACTTGAAATCTGAAACAGATTTAAACACAGACAGGTGCCGTGAAACTGAAACAGCTCATCATCCACGTCAGCACAGGCTGAAGTCTGGCTTTAAGTCAGACTGATGCACAGGAGCATGCATCCTTACAAAATAACCTCCACTAAAACTGACAGATACATGCACTTATGGAAACTTGGTTTGCATTTCTCTCCTTATAATAAACTTCCTTAAAAGTGCAGCCATTGTAAGTATTTGGGAAGAAAAACCACAGCAGAATCCAGAAGTTTGTTCAGAGGACCAGAACTTGTTACAGAGCTTTCCCATGACACTGTAATTTACAAACTACTGAACACTTCCCTCCAGGCAGGAGGAGCCCTTCGAGAGTTAGAGGAAGGGTAGCTGTGAAGCACGGGTCGCAGTTGTGGAATTGGGCCCCTGTTTGATCTGCAAACACTTATCGTGTGGCTAAAACCTGTCTCAAAACAGGGCCTGGCAATGCTTCGTGCGCTATATCAGCGCCCACGAGGACAGCAAGATCTGTAGTAAAGCTGGCAAGGGGTTGAAGAGGGCTTTTATTTAACAACTGGACTTGATGGTTAAGTTCCAGGCTCTTACAAACACTGACTAAAAGGTGTAAAACTCTGAGTTTTTCCTATTCCTAATCTCTTTTTGCATAAATGAATGGGGACCACAATACACTGCATGAAGGAAAGAACAAAGTATGCCTTCTTCCTGCGTGAAGCAATATTCAACAGAAGAAAACTGTTTTTTTTTTTCAGTTAATGGTTCAGCTTAGGTCTTGTGACAGCAGTTGCAAAATCTTCAAGTGACTTTACTTTTTTTTTTTACACTTTTTCATACAATTGGTGACCTTGTTAAGTGGGTTTTGAGAGATGAGAACAGCTGACTCTTATCTTTCAGCATTTATAAAGGTGGTTACAACCTGCAGGGAATGATACAAATTGAAGCATGCTTGGTAACTGCCATTGACTGTCATAACTCGGTGTTCATAGTGGTAGTTGGGAAAGCATTTTACAGACATGTGCGTGCCAGGAGACAACAGCTGCAGAGCGAGCTAAGGTCCGCAGAGCAGAGGCGGTGGCCATCCAAACGCAGGCCAGGAGCGGACTGCTCAGCGGGGAGCAGCAAACATGGGTGTGGGGGGCTTCACCTGAGCTGTGTTCACAAGGGCTGTGTTGAACTTGCCAGTGTAAAGAATGCGTGAGACAATCTGTGCAAGCTGCCTGTCCTTAGTAGCACAAGTGGGGATTGCCTTCAGCTCAGCTGTGCAGGCGTGGAGCAGAGCCACTGGCATGTGCAGGCACTGTACAACAAAATGGGATGGTGCAGGATCTGTCACTTGTGTCTCGCAGGGCTTGGTTCAGAGGCAGGCATCGCTGGCTGGGTGCTAGTTCTGACAGGGTAGGTGGGGAGTCATGGCAGGGTGCACACAGGTAAAGGGAAACAAGAAACCTCAGAGGAGAGCTCCTCCAGGAGTACCATTCACTGATGGGAAGAGGCTGTATTTCTTGAGGGGACACAGTTGAAGAAAGGCTTTTCTGCAGCCTTCCCTTTATTCTTTGGATAAAGCAGGGCCCGTTTTGTCTCAGCAATTGGGAGCTGTTGCAGGTGCTACCTGGAGAATTAATCGCTGTTTGCAATTTGAGAAGGGTGCTGTTCTGGGATAGCTTGACCTGCTCTCTTCTAGGGCTAAATGTTTGTTTCCCTGTTACTTAACCACCTCGGTGATAACAAAGCCAGGTAGTGCAGCTGCCGCTGCCTGGCTGCTGATATAGTGACGTGCCCTGACTTAGTCGGGCACTTGTACCTGGAGTCTGATGCATGTTCATTTGCATTAAAAGTTGGGTATTTTATCGGTGACTGTGGAGCACGTGCATGTTTCAGTGCTTTTAGAAAGACTAACTTAAGCAGGTTATCGTACGCGTTTTTAATTGAAAGTGCACAACGTGTGTCAACAGCAGTGGTGATTCATGGTACAGAGCTTTCTGTACTCATTTATGAAATGCTTAGCTGTGGTTTCAGCTGTTAGTCAATATTAAGAAATGCTGCTGCCAGGAAGACTTCAAATCTTGAATTTTGCACAATTTCTCACATTAGTGGCAGTGAGCAAACAGCGTGTCTGTCAGGCTGCTTCACAAACCTGCTCCTGGGTAGGACTGTTGGGTGTAGTGCAGCAAAACAAAGCCTGAAAACTGCTTCCCCATCACTTTAATTCTTTATAAAGCTTCCTAATGGGATAGATCAATCTACGTTAGTCCCTGCTGTCTAGCAGTTTTCAAAAGTGCTCCTTCTGCCTAAAACTGTTTTAGAAAATCCTTTCGTTGTTGTATTTAAAAACTGTACAAGTTGAATAATTAAACCAACTTTTACCAAATGAAATTACCAATTGTGAAACATGCCATGTTTAACTTAGTACAACACTGATTTATGCCAAACATCAGTATACTACAGAGTACCTTCAGTTGTTCCAAAGGCACTGATTTGCTTCGATTTCCTTGAGAAAGGATTTTCCCTGATGATGTGGGGATTGCTTTGCCTCTCTATCTGTTCCAATTTAGACTGTGCATGCTGGATTACTTCAGGCCACAGAGTCAAGGGTAACATGAGCAGAAATTGAGAGGAAGTACTGCAGTACAGCTGAGGTCTCCTGAAACGTGAGGTCTTCAGGATACTTGTGGTAAACAGCATGGAAGAAATGGGGCTGGGAGGGGGAGTGACTCGGCTTCCCTTGAAAAAGAGGGGCCCAGCTCCGTCCATCTGCTTATCCTTTAACTGGTCCTAGCTGTCATCATTGATTCTAACGATTTTGATCAAAAGTAACCAAAATTGTTCACAGCTGAAGCTTCTGGAGTGATACGGGTTTCCCAAATCAGTTCCCAGGTTGTGGCAAACGGTCTTGTGCATAGAGGAGTTTCAGTAACCGAGTTTGGTTGTAGTAGCTCATTGATGCGCTGAGGAAAGATGTCAGGGTACAGTACTGCAATGTGTAGAAGGATGCTGTAGCTTCAGAGTTTTAGTCCCTTGGAAATTAGTAAAGATGCCTCTAGACAGCTGGTATTGCAGCTGCCCTTTTTGGAGCCAGTTTTGGCTGCATTTAAAAGTCTCTGAACCTTGCTTCATAGTATCTGTATACACAAGGTAATACATGGCGTTACATACTGTAACATCAGGTAATCCGAGTGTCTCTTCAGGTGGTGCTGTTTCAATGAATCAGTTTAGACCTAAGGCTTCCATTGTATGTTACTGAAACCTACAGAAAGTTGTGCTATACTTGCTTGCCAGCTTATTGTCCTTTAAATACTTGGATCATGTATCTATCTTCGCTAGATATTTTCATGTCTTTGTTAACTTTCATAATTCTGTACAAGGCTTCATAAGGCTTAATTTACCATGTAGGTCTTGTCTGGGCTTATAATCGGCTTGCTACCAAATCAAAACAAACAAAAAATAAACAGGAATAAAAGCTCAAATAGTTCTTTTCTGAATTTATTCTGCTTTCTACCTGCTTCTAGATTTAACTGGTATCTATCGTATTTATCTTGGCGAGTGTATGTCTTGTTGCTTTTTCTTCTCCAGTTTGTGGGGAGATGTACCAAGTCTTTTCCTTCCCATTTATCATTCTAAAGCTCAGCCTGGTGGTCGGTATGCCTGTGGAAGGGCATGTCTGAGTGGTGCAGCTGCACTAGTGCAAGTGTTGGTTACAGCTCCCAGTAAGGGTGGCACTTGGACTTTAATGTATGGATTAAAAATACAATTTATGGGAGGTAACAGAAGGAGAAAAGGGACAGCGCGGATCCTGTGTCCATTCAGATGCTGAGAGCCCCGAGGTGCGCAGCACTGCCAGGCGCCTAGGCACGGTGTGCTGTGCAGCCCTGTCTGTGGGGCTCGCCACACCAGCCCTGTGTCTGTAGGGCTTTCATAGGGTGTTCTTGGAAGCAAACAGCTCTACTTATCGTTTCTACTTCCAAGCAAAAGGACGTCATATCAAAACCTGCTGCTTCTTTTCAGGACGAAATGAGCCAGCAAGTGGTGTGCCTGCCAGGTGAGAAGCGGCAGCCGTGTCCTGGTCTCAGCTGGTGATCTCGAGCGAGAAGTGCAGCCGAGTGCAACGTGGCCAAACTGCCCGTGTTGTAACAGGGCAGCTGTTCTGTGCATCACGAGGTGCTGCAGCTCCTTGGCATACAGCAGTCAAGGAGCCAAGTTAAGACCACTGTGGCAGGAACTGAAACTAGTATCACTGGTTTTAGATCAATCTGCTAATTATGCTAGTGAAGTCAATTCTAGCTTACTTCTGGGCTAATGCCCTTATTTGAGCTTATTGGCTTATTTTTACTGAGTAAGACAGCCTGAAACTGAAATGAGCATCTATGGAAAAGCTGAAGGGCCTCGTGGACCTGCGAACTGAACAGACTGGCAGCCTGGGCTGTACTCTGCTTTTGTTTGTGGCTTGGTCAGAGACTGAGGCTGAACTGAAATAATCCTACTCCATCACTGATGCAGCTATTGCATTCCTTCTCAGTCTGATGCATTTTACTCGTTTCTCTCGGTTTTCCTACCTGACATCTGGCTCCTTGTTTCTTCTTTTTGAAGCTGAGTGCTCTGTCAGCTTCATTGGAAATCCAGTGTTTAGTATTCTGTAGCATCTCTACACTTAAAGTAAAGCATGAGACTGTTACTAAACTCCTCAGTTTCAGAAAAATTGTACACCTCAACATTTCTGACATGCTTATTTGTTCTTTGCAGAAAAGATACAGTTTGGCTGTTGGTCCTCCCAAAAAGGTTCCAAAAGTCAAGGGTGTCGAGTCTGCAGCAGTGCAAGCATTTCTCAGACGGAAGGAAGAAGAAAAAAGAAAAAAAGGTAACTGCTGAAGCAGCCCAAAATATATCCTGTGGAAGACTTTCATTGACTCTTTGAGACTTTGACCCTATTCAGGGCTCTTGCAAATAGGGTTTTACATTTGCTTTTGGAATTCATGCGTGTAACTGCTGATGCTGAGGGATAGCCAGTGGAAAAGTTAGGGCCAGGGATGTTTGCATGCTTTCCAAAGGACTTAAATGTTAATCAGCTACACTGGCATTTACTGGTGGAGACCAAGAAGTAATTAAGGTGGAGAGAGATTTCAGGAAAGCATCCTGAATTTTTGTTAACATTACTTTGAAATGTTGTTTTTGTGTCAAAACCTGGTAAGAGTTTTTGATGTTGTTGTCTTAATCTGCTCTCTTGATAAAGCCCGGATTTTTAAATTGGCGTGGCAAAAGCTTTATCTAAGCCATGTTTTTTTTTCCCACTGTTATTATAACCAAGTCTGATGGACAGGGTGGCCCAGGACTGTCTTTCTCTCCTGGGCCAGTTGTAAGCCAGCCAGCTCCTTATCCCTGCTGCCAGGTCCAGCCAGAAGCAAGACTGAGCATGAAACACAGTTGTACTCACAGTGTACAGTCATGGCCATTGACAAATAAAATAACATAGGCAGGGCATGGTGCCTTTACAGGAACCCGTATAAAATGCAGCATGAGTAGCCCAATCCAGTTTCTAGGAAGTGATGCTCAGGAAACCCCCTTTTCCCAGGTCTTTCTGGTATTTTGCCCCCATCCATGCCATTGGTCTCTCTAGTACATAGCCCTCAGATCTCATTTTATTCACCAGCTAGTTCAGCATGAATTTTGTCAGTAGATCACACACAAGACACTTAAGATAAAGAGCGTACTCATGCAGAAAATAGCTAAAACAGTTCAGTAGGAAAATAGGGCAGGCTGTGGAGATGGTGCACAAGGCACTGCTGAACAGATGCAGTGACCTGCAGCTTGCTCATCTGCCTGGCTGCTTCCCTCCCTCTCCTACACCTCAGCCTGTTTTCCAGTTCTTGTTCCCACACCCCAATAGTCATTCATCCCTCCCTTTCCCCACCTTCACTTAAACATATGATACTAAATTCTGTACACTCAAAATTCTTTTACTCAATCTCAGAACTCCTTCCCTTTCACCAGAGATCCCATATGTCCTGTACCTTTTTACACAGTAATTCTCCTTAGTTTGTATAGCATTTGACAGTGGCTTCTGTTGAATCATGTCAGCCAGTTTTGTAATAGCAGTAGTTGGCATAATTGTTGACTTTTGTTTATGCAAGTACCTGATTCAGGTGAATCAGGCTGCCCTGTTGGCAGACCTGGATCACTTTCGGGTCTGTTGCGAATAGCTGTTAGCCAGAAATCCTTAAGCTATTGTCTTAAATGGTTTATCAGTGGGAAGAAACTGAAATAAAAAGTAGTGCTTTTGCTTAACTTTCTCCTGATTTTCTTTTACAGCATTGGAAGAAAAAAGAAAGAAAGAACAACTCTTGGCTAGACGTATTGAACTGAAACATGACAGGAAGGCAAGAGCTATGGCCTCACGAACGAAGGATAACTTTTATGGCTATAATGGCGTTCCTGTTGAAGAGAAGTCTAAAAAGAGGAGGACTTGTGAGAATGTTGCTCAGGCTCCAGAGGCTGAGTATCCAACAGAAGATGAAGCTGAGCAACTTGAATATGCTCAAACAGAATCTGAGCAGGAGCAAGAAGAATATGATGAGAAACCATCCAAAGCTGCTCTAAAACCAAAGGCACCTCCCAAAAGTGCACCAGCACCTCTAAACTTTACAGATCTTCTGAGACTTGCTGAAAAAAAACAATATGAACCGGTAGAAATAAAAGTAGTGAAAAAGATAGAAGAAAGACCCAGAACAGCAGAAGAATTGAGAGAGAGGGAGTATTTGGAACGCAAAAATAAAAGAGTAGAAATGCAGAAAAAGAAAAATGAGAAGGAGATTAAGAATACGGGAATATCCGGTTCTTCAAAAAAAGTGACTTCTCTGAAAGAATGTGGAAATGCAAAACTTAGCAAAAGCTCAGTAGATAAACATTCCTCTCCAAAAGGCAGCCTTTCTTCTATGAGCGGTACTGATAAGAAATCCAAAGCACCAGCATTGACTGAAAAACACTCCCGGTCATCATCTTCCAGACCAAGTCAAATGGAAAAAGTAAAAACCTCTCAGAACGGTTCCTTAAAAAGCTCTACTGGTAGCAGTCATAGTAAATTACCTGTCAATGGTGTAGGAAAGTCTGGCTCAAGCTTTCCTGTACAATCCTCTAAACCAGTGGCCAACGGGGCTCAGAGGCTACCCGCTGCTAAAGAATCCAGCCTGAAAAGGCCTGCCCACACGAAAATGGGAAATGCCGCAGCCCTCCAACACGAAGTCAACTCCAATGCAAAGCGAGCCAACAGCAGCTTAGGAAAAGGAGGACCTGGGCATCCAGGTGGCGGTTCAAGTGCAGGCCTCGGACGATCAGGCAGCAATTCTGGTGTGGGACCGGGAAGGCCAGGGAGTGGTTCAAGCCCAGGACCGCGGCAGCTGGGCAGCAGCTCAGCTGCAGGACCGGGAAGGCCGGGTGGCAGCTCAGGCATGGGACCTGGAAGGCCGGGTGGCAGCTCAGGCATGGGACCTGGAAGGCCGGGTGGCAGCTCAGGCGTGGCCCTTGGGCGACCAGGGAGCAGCTCAGGTGCTGGACTGGGACGGCCAGGCGGCAGCTCAGGCAGTGGGCCAGGAAGGCCGGGCAGCAGCACAAACACAGGACCTGGGCGGCCAGGCAGCGGCACAGGAACAGGACCAGGAAGGCCGGGAGTCGGCCCCAGCATGGGACCTGGGCGGCCAGGCAGTGGCTTGGGCACCGGACCAGGAAGGCCGGGGGTCAGCCCCAGCATGACACCTGGGCGCCCAGGCAGCAGCTCGGGAACAGGACCAGGAAGGCCAGGAGTCAGCCCAAACCCAGCACCTGGGCGACCAGGCTTGGGTACAGCTGTAAAGCCTAAGTGTACTGTTGTGTCGGAAACAATTTCTTCTAAAAACCTAGTCACAAGGCCTAGCAATGGACAGATAAATGGAATGAGACCTCTGCAGGGGCATAGACCTGTGTTTCGTTCACAAGGTATGAAGTTCTGTAGCAAATAAGTTTTCTAACTTTTGTTATTTGTTCCATGTTTTTGATAAGTCTGAGTTGAGGTCAGTGGAGGTCTTTGACAGTTGTAGATGCAATTAGGAAGACTTGCACAAAATAACACATTTGTCTTTTAAAGAGTGTATTTAACAGTGGAATACTTTTTTCTGCTTTGAAACTTCCTGTTTTCACCCCTTCTCATATTCCTTGAAAGGAGTGCCTGGGCTGTAAGGTCTTGATGAAAGAAAGCTAAGCAACCTGTGATGGATGGTGGGATATGGATGGTTTTAAAGGAAAAGAATAAAAGGATTCACTTCCTGCATTGTTCAATTATTCTTAGCCTTTAATAACTTAGTAAATAAGATAATTTAAATAACAGATGCTTAAAGCAGCACATGAAAACTGAAACAACACAGCATACCTGTGACTTTTAGTTGAGTGCTTGGGGAAATTCACCTTATGAATGAGTAATTACAAAAATTTATTTCTGAGCAGGAGCAAGGAGTATGGGCTCTAGCAATTAGTACCAGAAAACCCTGACCAAGAACATAGACTTCTGTCTGGTTGTTTGCTCAGGATGCAGTTGATGATACTGATAAGTAATCTTCTACAGCACAGCACAGAGGAAGTACTTCCTTTCAGTGAATTTGAGAATTGCTAATTAGCTTGAGGCAGAAGTTTTCTGCGTTGAAGCCCAGAGCTAACAAAATGCCAAAGTACAGCAAGGAGAAGTACTGTTAAAGTAATGGTATGTTAATATTAATTCATCTTTTTTTTTTATTCCCTTGTCATTAAGGTATTGGGAGACCACCTATTGGTTACAAAAGACAAATAGATGATGATGATGATGACGATGAATACGACTCTGAAATGGATGATTTCATTGAAGATGAAGGCGAACCCCAAGAAGAAATATCAAAGCATATTCGGGAGATATTTGGATATGACCGGAAAAGGTACGAGAAATGTAAATTTTAAGCTATTGCAAAGCAAACAACAGAACAAGATGAATATAGTTCAATGAATAAAAACTTTGGAAATAAGTGAAGTGCTGAGATCAAAAAATGTTTTTTTTTGCATTGCAGAAATTTAATGAGCATTAGAGCCCCTTCTGTGCAGAAGGGATTTTGACTTTTTACACTGCTTGCCATGTTGGGGCAATAATATTTGGGGAGCAATAATATTTGATGCAAGCAGGACGTAATTTATGAACAACATGGCTTCTTCATCTTCTCTCCTACCTAATCCATAGTAACTCCTTCCTATCATAAGGTGTTAAAATGCTTCCTATGGCAGTCGGTATTTGAGAATTCATGAACATAGCTGCCTGGATATGAACTGGTAAATGCAACAGTGTTAACAGTTCTCTAAGAGGATCTAAGGTGGCGTATTTGTATGTCTAGGAACTGTTGGAAAAAGAAGACTGTGGCTTATTTAAATACTTTCCTCGTGTCTGACTAAGGTATAAGAAAGCAAGCATTCTAAAGACTTCTAAGTTAGATTCTTTCAAACTGTTAATGTAACCATATGTGGCAAGGTAATTTTTCTTTCTAAAAGGATGCGAATTCATAACTGAACTGTACATGATGGTGTTTTTCTGTGTGCTAAACACTGATGTGTAATTTCCAGATATAAAGATGAAAGTGATTATGCCTTACGTTATATGGAGAGCAGCTGGAGAGAGCAACAGAAAGAAGAAGCTAGGAGGTATGCTTGGATTTAAATTAAAATAGAAATTGGGAGATTTGTTTATTTTCTGAGTCATGGGGATATTTGCTGCTTTTTTATAATGGAGGCAAGTAAGTCTTTACATTTTTGATAGGAAAGCTTAGGTAAAAGATGAAGCTCAGCCAACCAGAGTGCCAGTGGAATACTGGGTACATTAAAAAGTTCTGTATGTTCATTCTATGCATTCAATGCATCGCAAACTTTGCTAGTAGAAATTTTACCAACTTAGTCCAAAAAGTCTTCCTGCAAATACTTTGAATTCTGACTGAAATGACAAACCCTTCAATTTGTCCCAAACATGTTTTTTTGCTAGTTTTTGAGGACTGGAAAAAGATTTGTGTCTTGATCTATATACATCTGTGGTTTGTGTGCACATGCATATATAAAGAATGCTCTGACACACGTCTGTAATCAGCGATTTCAAAAATGAAGACTAGGCTTTCTTATTGGTTTTGGCCTTTAGACCTGTGCAATTCTTAAATAGCTATTACAAAACGTGGCATTCAAGAACTGATCCTTTTTGTTTTTTTTTCCATGCCTGGTAGAAGATGTCTGCAGTGCCCTTACCAAAGTTTTGTAAATGTTATGGAAGGTTTTTTATAGGTAATGGAAAATACTGGAAATCTACAGTCACATTTTTTTTTTCGTTCTAAGTTTTTTATATTTTTCATGGAGTGCCTCAAGTATTGTAAACTTGCATCTTTTTAAAGTTATAGTCAGTGTCCTTATTCCTTCCTACTCTTACAAATAGCTGCAGCTCATGTAAAGCTGTAGTCTATTAAATGGAGAAATAACTGAAATTTTACAGTGATACTGCTGCTTACTGAATTCTGCGTTGAAGACCTAGAATGAGGTTTTGCAAAGCTTAGTACCTCGCTAACTTTTAACTACACGTGCTAACATAAAAGAAGAGATGAGGAATTTGAGTAAAACAGTGTAACTGTTTCCTATCCTTGGCTATTTTTCACTGAGTTTGGTTAAAAGTTTAACCATTGACATGAGGAGCTTTTTTCTAATCAAGCAAGCCCACTAAAATTACTAAATTCTAAGCTGAAATGGAAAATGATGCTTCAAGCCAGAGATTGATTGCACAGATTCTTGTTGTTTGCTCTCTTAATCTGGATTCTGCAGTTTCCGGAATTCATTGACTTCCCTCTGCTTGTTTAGGCATAAAATCCTTTTTAGAGCCTGTTCTGGAGCAGTTACCCCAGAGCAGCTGAACGATGACAGATCGTCATGTAGTTGACCCTGATATATTTTGGTGCAAACTGCCTTATCTGCTGCTTCACGTTGAGCTGTGGATGCACAAATGCTCTGAGTAGGCCTGCAAATCAGGCAGGGACTGATCACAAAACAGTAGCTCTGCGACACCCATTGCTGGTATCACACCGGCAAGACTATCCAGTCATCATCCATTGAAGAGGAGGTCAGTGACCGCAGATACTGTTTTCAGTATCTCTTTCAACATACTGACTTTTAGAAAGTTGAAGGGACTGCACAAGGACATAGCCAGAACATGCTCTATTTAGCAGCATCTCTTCCCTCTGCCTGCTCCCCAGAGTCCAGGCAGCTAGCTGGACTGAGGGTAAGGCAGTGTCATTCAGGTAGATGCCTCAAGTCAGGAAGTTGCCACAAAATCTATTGCTTGTTTGACGGATCCGCTCTCAGTCTTGCCAATGAAAAAGGTGTAGGCGGTCCTCAGAAAAGCTGATCTGAGTCAGTCCTGATATGAATTGCATGTAAGAGTTACTTTGGCAAGAATTGATGGATGTTTCAGCAGCTTCTTGTCAAAAAAGAACGACCTTTCTTAGCACAACTGTTTTCTTTTTTTTTCATAATGGTCATTTCTTTAAAGAAAACTTTATTTTCCCTCAAAAGATTTGATTCTGCTCTAATGATGAGACTTTTGGGGGTATATTTTTTCTTTTCTTAAACTGTAATCTTGCTATAATTGAAGAAAACTTAAAATTGTTGAACTGATCTAAATCTTTGTTGCTCAAATCAGCTGTAATTTAGGATTTCTTTTCTTGGGGGAGAAGACAAATTGCATGTTTCTTGAGTAGCAGTTTGTAAAGGCTTTCAACTTATTTGGCAGCTTGAGACTCGGTGTTCAGGAAGACCTAGAAGAATTGAGACGGGAAGAGGAAGAATTAAAACGCAAGAGACAGTCTAAGAAGCTGAGGACACGTTAACTGACTTACGGTGTTGACTTCTTTCATTTTTGTGCTACCCTCTGCCTCCATACATCTCCTCTTATTCTACTTCAGTTTCCATTTGCTTGTTAGAGGGCAAAAGAATATGTTAAAGGGATGAAAGAACTGAAAAATAAAGGCTTTAGTTTGACTTAAATAAGATATTTATTTTTAATACTGCCAGGGTTGATTTTTTTCTATGAAGAAATTAATGCACTAATGCATATTATTAAGTAGAAGAAAATTAATTTCCATTGATTAAATCAGTTCAAGATGCCAGCAGAAATATTGACTAGCTATGCACTGACTTGGAACTGTGTGGGCCCATATACAAGTAAACCAATTTTGCATTCACTTGAAAGTAAGGAATAGCATTCTTGTTCCCTGATTTTTTTTTGAGATGTAGAGAAACTGCTTTATATCCTGCTTTGTCTCCTGAGTTGAGCCTCGAAGTATTGAAACATTATCTTCTGTACAGAAGCAGCTTGGGTGTAAATTCAGCCATTGCCACAAATGTTCAAAGCAATAAAGTGCTTTATACTTTCTGATTACCCATAAACAATAACTAAACTAGCACCCTCTTATTTCTGAACAGGAAAGTGCACATCACTTGCAAAAATTGCACAGTTATGGTTGCAACCCAAAGGTTAGGCTGGCTTTTGCTGTGTCTGGAATTTCAATGCCAATCAAATTCAGTATGATAAATACACATCCCAAAAATAGGAATTTCTAGTGTTTGTATGTAACCTGTGCTTTTGTGCTCAAGCACATGCTTGGGAGTTCCCTTCCTTCCCTGTCAATCTTTACATTTGTCTAACAGCTGCTGCTGCTTTTACAAGTTGTGTGCAGTGCTTGTGTTTTTTTCTTGCATTAAGCATCAGGTGTGTTCAGTGATCTGAAATGTGGAGCAGTTATTTATCTAATCAGGTTTGCTATTTGAAAAGCACACTTCCAAAGTATTTTCAGCTCTCTAGAATTAATAACTTCATATTAACTAGTGAGTACTTCTGAGTAATTTAATCAAGCCAAAAATCTAAAATGCATGTCAGGAGAGTTGGTTCTGTTACCTAATGCCCATATTTGCACATTATTTCTAGCTATGCACTTAAAGACTGTAACTGAATTTGTTTACTATCAACACTGGCTTCATTTAAGTCAATAAGGGTTGTATTTGAGAGTCTGAAGCTTAAACCTGATGTTGCAGCTACTTTGATTCCCATGGTTGCCCTTCCAAAGCTCACCAGTATCACCACTCAGCTTTGCCTCAAGCTCCAAGACTTCATTGATAAAGACCTCCGGCTTTAGCTGCTGAGGCTATGTTGTAATACTAGAAGTATTTAGAAAAGTATGAAAAGGGTTTGGGGCATATGTTGGGGAAAAAAAAAAAAGAAATAAAAAGGAAAAATCACTGAGTAGAAATACAGTGAAGGAACCTTTCCTGCCAGAGCGCTGTTTAAGTGTTCTTCCTGGAAAGAGTTCAGACAGCAACCCATAAGGAACGATCTTGGAAGCTGCTGAAGTTTACACATCTGACTCTTAATGAGAGAAAAAACAATTTGCCTTTTTAAGACATTTTCTGTTGATGGTGTAGCATTTCACTGCCTTAGCAAAACACTGACATAAGCTATTGGGATGTATTCTATAAACTAATTCAGTATTAGCTGTCAGGGAGCCTAGATGATAACCATCATTGCTCCTCTGTATTTTTAACTCTCTAACACAAATCGGTTCTCAGTGTATACACTTGAGACCATTCAAGATAGTGTAATCTCAGTGCTTGTCTAAAAGCGTGTTGTATTCACTCTGCTTAATGGGACCATCTGAAATTTCCTGTTGTAGCTCCTAGAATTACCCAAACGTGGCAATGACCTCTGGGACCATCATCAAGTTGTGGTTTGTTTTTTGTTGTGGTGTCTTTGTTTTTTGCTTTTTTTTTGTTTGTTTGTTTTGTGCTTTTTTATTATTATTATTCTTTTTAGCTGGAGAAAGGCTCTAGGTCTGTCAACCCAGACAACTCTATCAGTTGCAAGCAATTTCCTGCCTGGTTGGAAAAAATGTCTTGTATGAAGCAAAAGAACCATATTGATTCAAAATTGGTTCAGTTTGGAATTAAATCTGCATTTCAGATAAAGATAGGTTAAATAAATCCTGATTATTTCATCATTTTGTACACAGTTAAATTTCTTAATCTGTAAAGCACTTTGTCATTGGTCTTTTAGATGGTGACTGGAATGTACTCTGCTCTGCCAGCCTCCCTAAGACACTGAATAACTTTTCTTCGCACAAAAACAATTGCTTAATTTTGTTTTTCATATGAAAAATTATTTAAGGACACATTTGTAATTTTACAATCAAGAAGTACTTTCTCATAATTGGCATGGGATACTAATGCTTTTCAAATTTTGTACAATGTTTGGGTTTTAATGTTTGCATTTGCTGCATATTTGTAAATCGTCTAGGAAGGACCTTGTATCCAAAAATATGTTTGCTGATTTCCAGATTAATATTATTAATCTAATGAGTACTTCGGTACTCATCCAAAGTGCATCAGAATTTGAAGTTAAGAAAAACTGAAAGAATGCTTATATTGGTTTATGAGGATCTGATGTTAAGCTAATGATTTAATTGTATGTAATGAAATTCTGGTTTGGTTTTTAGATTTTAATTCACTGTTCGACAATGTGCCTTTTATACTAAATTGTGTCAAAAGATAATGAATGTAGGAGTATAAAAAGGTTGGTCAGTTTCTGCTATCTCAGATTCTATATCCTTAAACTTGATCGTGTGAAATGGTGACATACTTTGCATAAAACCCTTCCAGGTCTGGCTTTGATTGCACAGTTACAATAGCTACTTCTTTACTGATAACGCTAAATCAAATGAAGGGCACTTTCTATTGATGACTACTTTTTGAAAATGTCTTGTATTTACATTTGAGCTGTGTTTCACTTTACAGCGGTCTTTTTGGAGGCCAGGGTTTTGCATATCACAGGAAGCCTTATTGTGCAACTCTGTGCTGTGCATAAAAAATAAAAATCTTTCAAGAAGTATATGAGATCTCTATGGAAATCTGGATTTATTTTTGTGTAAAGCCCAAAATATTGTCCAGGAAAACTAATTTTCTATTTTTTTTGCATTTTGTAACATAATCTAGTAGCTGATGCATATTTCTAGATATAGCGTGCGTATTTCTGGAGACCAAAACATGTCAGAAAGAAAATAAATATATGCAGATACTGGTGTTTAAGTTGTGATGAATGTACTTCTATTTATTTTGGTGAGTGGGTGTGATGCAATATTAAAGTGTTAGTGTGTAAATAAGGGTGCTTCTAGTTTTAGCCAATGGTTTTCTTTGGGGATATCAGTTGTGCACAATGTCTTTTTACACAATGTGACAAATCAGGTTTAAAAACGTACATAGCATAACTGTTTTCTGGTGCTGTCAAGAAAGTGTATACTTTTGCACACACCAAATGCATATAAAAGTTTTGCAGAGTATGTATACAATAAATTACAGGCATTAAACATTTCACTGCTATTTCTCATTGGTTTCCTTTATGGAAGACTTCTCAGATTGTTTTCTGCTGTTTTCCTCAGAGATGTCACATAAAACAGCATTAGGCTGAATGTTCTCCAAGAAAAATTCTTCTCTTGTTCTCATGCAGCCAGCAAGAATGTATGAAAAATTGATGGAGTTGCTTAAGCACTCAGAAAAGAGCTGAAATTCATTGGCGTCTTCTACAGTTTAGTCTTCTAACCTAATTTATATTTGAAGGAAGGAACATGCATTTTAGAATGGTAATATAAACAAGCGTACAAGCTGCCTTTCATCTCTTCCAACGGGAGTACGGTGTTTCATCCTGCAGTTTCATAAGCAGCATCCTTCTCGGATTCTTCTATTCCCATGTGAAGAACCTGAACCTCCTCTACTGCTGTCTGCTGTGCAATTGTGTACTGCTTTGACAGTTGGAGGTAAATACCAATGATAGTTCTGATTAGCTAGCACTGTGAACTACTTCCAAGCAGATAAATGAATACCCATCATCAAATTGAACCCATCTGCCCGCCTTTCCTTGAAAAGGGAACACTCGCATGCTCTTGTGCTTTAAAAAAAAATATATATATATGCATATATAAAGTCACTTAGCATTTGATCGGTGCCCAACCAGTACTCTGCTTTGTAGGCATGAAATCTTAGCCTGTTTGTTCTTGCCTTGTATGGAATCCCCCTGAGATTTTTAACGCATCTTCATAGTTCTAATCAGTCATTATTTCAAAGCAAATATATTCTGTTCAGGCAGAAGGAAATTTTACATTGAGTTATCTTAATCTGGCCAATAAAGCTATACCTCTCTGGAAGCAACAGAACTATTTTACTCAGACTTAAAAAAAAAAAAAAAAAAACACCTTAGCTTGAGGGCAGTTTTTAGTTTAATTTGAAATAACACTTTAATTCCATAAGGCAGAACTGCGATTTAGTCATCCAATAAATGTTCTTTTACCTACCAGTTTAAATGCCCATGGAAACATTTATTTTTCCATGAACCTGGGAATCCAAAAAAAATCTGACATACCATGGTTAACATACTTTGTGGGATGAAATTAAAAACAGAAGAGGTTCCTGAGGTAATAATACATATCCCTAATTTAGTTCTAATCTCTCTGCCTGCAGTTAATGAATGCTTTTCCCAAACCAGCTGGTGCTTAATTTCCTTTGGGGATTTTCTCTATTCATTTTTTTTGTGCGAGTCTTTGTTTTTACCTATATCCTTTTCCCCACATCGGCAAATTTGTGGGTTTTTTTTAACCTTGGATGTAACATCTGCCCACCTTCTCTGTGTTACTAAGTTGAGAAAAGGCTCATCTGATGTCATCTCCTATCATACCATACATGAATGCAGCAATTGACAACTTAAAGAGAATTAAGAGCTTTGTTTTTGTTCTTTTTTCCTTACTAAAGGCATGGGCTTGCTTCTGACTTGAAAAATACTTAATGAGGACAGTGTTGCAGGTTTTACAATGCACTCAGAATAAGAGTGCATATGTAATCATGCTGAGCATAAAAGGATGTTTTTCAGTGCCTTGGATATACTCTTCAACGTTTTAACCTCTTACGTGGACTTATTTATGGAAGGGTAACTAGCTTCCTTGAATGATGCAACAAAGGATTGATAATGTTTGCTCTGAGTTTGTCTTCAACTCCCTGTCACAATAATTCTCCCTGCCAGCTTCTTCTTTTTTGGTCTCAGCATATTCAGTACTTGTTCTGACAAAGAAGTGGTGTGTATGTTGGAGCAGTACACCAATTGGTTGACGGGCTGCTCTGAAACTGATAAAGGACTCTGCTTATAATTGCTTTTTGCACAGGAGAGGCACTAACAGGAGGCAAGCTGCTCTATCCAGGTCTTTATTTTTATGGAGTGTGCAGGAATTTTGTTCCTGAGACCTGTGATCTGTCCAGAGCTAAAACCAGTTTGATGGGTTTTGTGAGGAAACTGTTCCCCTGCCACTTGTGCACATAGTCTTCATTTATTCATAGACATTCAGTATCTGGGATGATCACAGAAGTACACTTCAGAAGTGAAAATTTTGCACAAGGCACATAGCTTCTATAACTTTTAATTTCTGTTCCATTAATCTTAATTTGGACAGCTCATGTTATTGCATGATTTCCTCCACTGGAGGAAGGTTCCTGAGAACCTCTTCCTTTGGCTTTGCTGATAGGTAACACAGAGATACAGAATGCCCAAGGTTAACCAGAAGATTAAGGCCAGTGTCTGAAGTATGACATTTTAGGACACAGAAGATGATGCCATTTTCCTCTTGTGTAAAACTGAATAAAATTCACAGGCCACATGCAGTAGAACTAGCTCCATGTTCCAGGAGCCTCATTTTATTTTGCTCTCTCCCTCAGCACCTGAAAAACCACAGCCTATTTTCTGTGTAACTGACCATGTCTTCTATCAAGTCTCAAAGAAAATATCTCAGTAAGAGGACCCTTAGTGCTGGCAAAATGCTGTTTTTGAATACACAGGGCAAGCTTTTATGGAGATAGGAGCTCTTAATTTATTAAGAGTTTGTTATATTGTGTATCTGCTCGATAAATACCAGTTTAAGGAAATTTCTGAAGCTTGATTGGTAGTAACATATGCAAAACGCTATGGGCACACTTAGAAGAGCACAGTATTACCAGTCCTGCTGGCTTTACCAGATGATTTGCTTTTAAAGTAAATGTGCATGTGAAAGCTTTTCTAGAGCAGAGACAGTGTTGGATAATGTAAGAGCACTGTGGTGGAGACTTGCATATGAGCTGCTGGGCAGGCAGATACATTTACTGTCTTTAAACCACCCACAGATGGCTTCAAGATGGGGCTAAGGCACGATGTGTTTATCTTCAGAACTGCATTTAACAGAACACTCCTGCTGCTCTTGGAGCTATCGGTAACTCTCCAGCTGGTCATGTTCAACCTCACTATCGTCAGCACTTCTGGCCTGTGTTGTACTTAGGCTGACTGCAGTGAGTGTGTACGCATAGAGCAATGAAGCCAAAAGCCTGCAGAAAACATCTCTAGAAATGTCAATTATACTGCTAGCTTTCTTTTTGCTTAATGCAGTGGGAGGTGCTGGGTTAGGGAAGTCAGGAGCTAGCTTCCAAAGCTGAAATACAGACGGGAACTTCAGTAATAAAAAGGTAGGAATCAAGTCTTTAACCTGTGCAACCTGATATAACTACTGGTTCAAATGAAACTATAATTTTCATCAGATCAGGTTGTGTTTATAATAAGACTCTGCCATCTTTTGGAAAAGTGTTTTTCTTAAGTTGCCTCTCTTGGCAACTTTCTGCTCTATATGTCAAGAAGCACTTTTGGAAATGGCAACCTGTGAGATGATGTGGGGGAGGAACTGCTGGAGGGTGGTGTGTGGGGTAGCAAGGCCATTATCTGTGTGGGCAGAACACCAGCTTGCTAGCAAGATATTTAATCACCTCAAGATTATATGTAATTCAATATGGAGTTATTCCTTGCATATAATGTTTAGAGCAGATTTTGAGTCAGAAGGCATAGGCACTGTTCTGAATTTAAAGAAGAGTTCAAACAGTGAATATCAAGAAATCTGGCCCTGTAGTTTGGGTGCATGCTTAGTCAGGGATGATGACCTGTAAGCCTCAAGGCAATGGTATACTACTCAGCCTTGAGATGACAGTGGTGTGTCACTACCAATAGTATATCGTTACTGTTCCAGTTTCTACAATTATTTTGGCTATATTGCACATACAGATTTTAAAAAATGTTACCAAGTGTCTAACCAAGTTTGTTACCAAGTGTTTAATACTACATATCTTTCAGATTTGCCTAGTTGTCTTTACTGTGAAATATAGAGAAATTAAAAAATGAAATTTTTGAGATAAAAAATTTACAAGTATCTTATTCTTAACCATTAGCCTCTGCTAGCACCTTTGTGAATCAAACAGTGATTTTCAAGCTGTCTTTTACAAGGGTTTAGGAGAATGTTCATGCAGATCATTCTAACAGCTCATCTTGGGATTCACCATATTCCACCCTTCAAAAAAGTACACAGCCTTCAAGTCTGTAGGAGGCTGTAGTAAAGGTAGCTGTTGTATACATCCCAGTCCAGAGTTCTCAGGTCACGATTCCTCCTGCCACAAAACCCAAGTGGCCAAGGATACCTCTCGCTTTTTACAGAGGCCCTTTACCATAGCATTTTTGTAGGGCTTGGGGATTTGCTTGCTGCTGCCATTTTGTGCATTTTGCCCTTCAATCGCTCTCCTGCAGGTTGGCAGCTTCTGCACAAATACGGGCTTCGAGAAAGGGCAGGACTGACCAAAGGGAGACCGCCAGGAAGGAGGAAAGGCAGTCCTCACCGTAACTCCTCTTCAAAGAGTTAGACATCCTACCCTACAGGTATGACTTGTCACGTGTCTCAGTGTTTCACTGACGGGAGCAGCCAAAAAGGCAGCCCAGCTGTAATGGGAAAAATATTGACAGAGAAAGACGTGCTGAAAAACCAGACGATGTCTGCTGCCCTGGGAACTTGGAGCATCCCTGAGGAGCACAGCTGGCGTCCTTGAGGTGCAGCTGGGTAACTCAGACATGCTGAGATACCCTTAATAAGCACAAAACTTACCTTCCTTACCACCCGGAAAAACAGCAATTTGTCTGTGAAAAGTAAAAATCAGTCTGGGAAGGCAAAAATTGCTCTAAGAAAACACCAATGCTCGGCTGCTGCGAGGTAGTGTCCTGCCCTCCGCCCCCTTCCCCGGTGTCCTACGCCCCCTTCCCCGTCCCTCGCTGACTGGTCTGCAACTGGGAGCAACTGGGTGGGTGCCGCGGCAGTAACGCTTCAAAAATATTATTTAGCGCGAGAGATACGCATGCATACAGGCAATCCAGAAGTCACTACGTACTTGAGCAGCGGTGATTCACGGCGGGTTGCCACAACTCAGCTTCAAGAAGTCAGCGGCGCCCCGCAGCGGCCCTCAGGCGAGGCCGCCGCCTGCCCTCACGCGGGGCCGGGCCGGGCCGGGCCGGGCGGCGCTGGGGCGGCTGGGAGGCGGCAGCCGGCGCCATGGCGTTCGCGGCGGAGGCGCTGAGGAAGCAGCTGGGCAGGGTGCGCGGGGCCGCCGCTCCGAGGGAGACGCGGGGCGGGAGGGCAGCGTGACAGGGGACTGGGGTGGCGGGGCTCGGCCGGCCCCGCAGGGCTGGGGTCGCTGCCGGGGGAGCGGGGTTTGCCTACCTGGCTGCCGTAAGGCTGTGCCGCAGGTGGCTCGGTTGTTCGTCGGGCTGGGGACGAAGCGTGCGGGGCGCGCGGTGGGACTTCGGAAAGGGCTGTCAGTGTCCTGGGGGCTTGTCTGATAGTCCCTGCCTGCCATCTCAGGGCTCTTCAGGCAGGAATTTGTTTTCGTAGCATCCCCCTGAGGTAAAAACTTTTTAATTTCCATATGAGAAACTGAGCTATGCATACCTAACGCCAGGCTCACAAGATGAGGAATTCCCCATCTGATAGACCTCAGAAGGACTTTACGACCTATTTAATAGGAATACATATTTAATAGGAAAACAACATATTTAATAGAAATATATCTCTTGTATTATGAATATGGGGTCAGCTGGGGAGGGATGGCTTTGGTTCACAGCCAGGTGTGTCAACGCTTACAACAACGTCTTACATTCAAGCTGTGTGGCTGCTCCTCGCTTGGGCACCTTTGATTTTTCAGCCGCTCGGCTTTGCAGCGTCCCGTCAGACCGAACAGCAAGAAGCTGACTAAAGGGCGTTTCTTGGCCGCAGCTTTGCGTTTTCACATGCAAGGGGGAAAATAATGGTGCTGTGTAAGCAGCTCTAGCTATGGTTCTGGTGGGGGGTCTTGCTGAAGAGCAGGTAGGTTTTAGCTGCGGCTTTGTGGCAAGTATCGCAGCGCAGTGAGCCTCGTAGGGCGCTCAGGACTGGCTCAGCCCCCTGTAGCAGCTGTCTCTGCTTACACAGGCAAGAAGGGAGAGGAATGGTATATGCAGAATGAGGTCAGAAATTGAGTTCTAGTGTTGCAACAGCAGACCCGTGGTACTTTCAAAGCTTTTTTTGGTATCAGCTGTTTAAAGCATTTATCTCATGCCAAAGCTATTTATAATGCTACAAGTAATTGTTATCTGCCCCTTCTTGTGTTTCCACTTTCTCTTGGTTCTGTCTCCCTGTCTCTGGTAATGAAAGAAATAGCCTTTGAAAGGAAAATTTTTTCAGTTTTTTTTTCTCTCTCCCTGCTTTTCAGTATAAGTTCAGGGACCTGACCATAGAAGAACTGAAGACTGTTAACAAGACCTACCCTAACTTCACGTTCTCCATGAACACATACAGTAAGAAGTGATACAGTTACTTTGAATGATTCTTACTTGCCATAAATTCAGATTGTGTATAATGTGAATGTCTTCCAGGTGCTTTCCTACCTTTATTCTGACTTGCAGCAAAATTCCTCTTGCTATGTGACTATTTTTGAAGAAAGCATGCATATAAAAACCTAATTTTAATGTGTCAATAATTGTAGAAGGTTTATTTTTTAAATTTCTGTATGTGTAACAGCATTTTCCCATATCCTGTGATTCTATTTAAGGAAATTTTATGTCTTTAGCTTGTGAAGTCTAGTTTCTAGGTTCCTTCAGAAAGACTGAATGTTCTTATGACACCAGAATTTCAGAGAAGTGATTTTCAGACTAGTGATATCCTTAGTTTTACCAGTGCAGTCTTCATTAGGATTCCATTAAGGAGTTATCACAAAGGAGGATGGGGGGGACGCAGCAGACAACACTTTTGTAACATTGGTGAATAGAGCAATGTATTTGATTTCTAAAATAAAAATAGCAGTGTATGTTTGTAGTTGTGGATGTGATTGCCATAATCATTTTGATTTTTAACTTCAGCCTTCAAGGATGGATCCCAGAAAGACCTCCTGAATTTCAGTGGTACTGTTCCAGTGAAATATGGTAAGAGTAATTGAATGTAATTTCCTTACTAGTTGTGAATCTAATTGTAAAATGTGCTGGGTACGGCCTCCCAACAACATACCATGCTGATTGGTCATGGAGAATCTTAGAAAAACGTGTGGCTAAAGTAGTAAAGATGGCTTTTCTGCTCTGGCAGCCAGATGGGAGAAGTGGGGAAAAAACGAGAGTGCTGATACTCATTTCCAGCAGCCAAAAGGAGTTAAGTTTGCTCCTAAATGTGTTGTAAATGAAGTGGAATGTTAAAATCAAACATGAAAACCATGCCTCTAAATTATTAAATTAAGTTGTGTTAGCATGCATATACGAGATGAGGTACCCTTTCTCATTTTGGGTATGCTCAGGGCTAATGTACACACACTATAGGATCAAATAACCAAGAATGTGAATGAATACAAGTCTGTGGTCGTGCCTTTGGGATCCTGGTATTGCTGGTGTTGGTTTCTGAACTGCAGCTTGAGTAAAGGTGGCTGTAAAAGAATTTGCCTAAATTGGCAGAAGCTGCTTCTGCTCCATAAACAAGTATCTTCATGCACACATAGATCTTGAAATAAGACATGAGATAAGTCAATTAAATAAATAAAAAATCATATAGTGTGACAGATTTATTTGCCTAGAGAACTGGACACGTTGGCTGACAGAGAATACCCAAGGGAAAAAAAAAACAACAAGAAGAAGAAAAAAGCTTACATTAATCAAGACTCAATCAGTGGCATGTCAAGTTGATCCAGACAAGTCCGCTTTTGTGAAGTGGCCTAAGTAACATAAATGCTTTTGAGTGCAAAACTAGAAAGTGATTTGTCTGGCTTTTTGTTTTTCTGAAATGTGAATCACATGCACACACACTTTTCTTTTTGTTTCTTCTCAGTGCAGAGGTTGGTAATGGTTTTTGGTTTGTGTTGAACAGGTAATTCCTATAACATACCTATTTGTCTGTGGATTTTGGATTCTCATCCCTTCGCTCCCCCCATTTGCTTCTTGAAGCCGACTGCGAACATGGGCATTTCAGTGGGAAAGCATGTTGATGCTCATGGCAGGATTTATTTGCCCTACCTGCAAAACTGGAGCCATGTAAGAGGGGCAGCAGGGGAAGGAGGTGTCTGGGAATAGTGTCTGATGTTATATGGAGAGGGGTGGATAGGGTCTGGGGCTTTTTGTTTTCTGCGTTGATGTTAAATGTGTAATGATTATGCAAAGAGAAGCAGAATGTTAGCACCTCTTGAAATTACAGCTTTCAGCCAGTATGAGGTGATCATAAGGAAAATTGCAATTGATTCTAAAGACAATTATTTTAGGCTGAATAAGAATGGGATTGAGTTTGTTACAAAGTATTTTAAGGCCTGTGTTGACTCTTTGATGTTTTCCCCTTTGTTGCAGTGAATAATGAATAATAATAGTAGACAAATTGAGTATCCCTGGAACGTTCAGTGGAAGTTCTGATGTTTTGGGGATGTCTTTTTTAAATAGAACTATGCAAATCATTAGAACAGAGATTCAAAAGCCAGTGCTGTTGCTAAATAATTTTATGCACCATTAAATAACTTACTTAAATATGACTGTCAGGCCAGCAAAAGTGATTTAATGAAAGCTAGTTTTCGAAAAAGGATAGGATATATTTTCCATAATTAATAGAGAAATTCCCATGGGAATTGTTTCTATTGCTCAAACTTCCACTGTCTTCTTGCCCAAAGAAGAACTGAATCACCAAAGCTGTGCTCAGTTAAGCTCATCTAAGAAGGAAACTGTCTTTCCTCTAGCTAAGATTTGCCCTGTTTATATTATTTGATGTAGCTAGATCAAAGGCCTTCATATGTCCATGGATGCTTTCAAAAACTAGTTGCACTGGTCATTTAAATTCTGTAATTCCTTTTTGTTACATTCCTTTTAAGCTGCACTCCTGTTTGAAAAGTATCTTCTTAAAAAGTGATGCTTTTCTTTACCTTAAATCTTTCCATGTTAAGGGTGTCAATATTTATAATTTTATCTGATTTTGTATAGCTATGACTCTTTATGAAACTGCTTCAGTTTACAGTTGATACTGGTATGTGGCAAAGCTAGTCAGCTATTTTGTCATATTCCTGTATTTCAGCCTAAATCAACTATTGTTGGATTAATCAAGGAAATGATTGCAAAATTTGAGGAAGAGCTCCCTCTGTATTCATTGTCATCTTCTGACGCAGCCAGGCAATCAGAACTTCTCTCCTACATTGCAAAGATTACTGAAGGTGTGGATATTTTCGTATATTGGTGATGTTCTAACACATTGTACTTATTAGTTATTGTACTTATTAATTTATTGTTATTACTTTATATCACAAAGATGCTTGCATAACGTTAACATCTGAATTTTTGGTGCTTGCATGTCCACAGTGTTTGGTGTTTTCTCTTAAGAGCCTCTTCTGGAATAGAGAGCTCAGACTCTCTTTACTTGAATAAGCGGTTCGTTTTGGTTATTTGCATTTAAGCCCACTGAAAAATGCTGCACACTTAGCACTACTTATTTGTAGGAAATTACTGCAAGAAAATTCATTGTGAAATCTTGTGGAAAGAAAACATGATTTTAGAACAAACAAGTTGATTTTACCCCATCACAGTCATACGTTCCCTCAGATCTCACTTGCTCGCGCTCTCACATCGGTATTTGCAAGCCCTGAGACCTGTCAGCCCACAGCGACTGGTGTGCAGCACTGAGGACAAGGAGTGCTGGTGTTTAGGCCATACTGTGTCTCTTGGGTTCTTCTCGTTCAGTGGTGGCAAGCTGATTTTGGTCTTGTCTTTTACAACCTTCAGGAGTGGATGCTCTTTGGCATCTTTTGCCTCACTGTTTTATCTCACCTATTGTAAGTCTTGGGCAAAATTCCTGAATTTCACAGTTCTCATGATTTACTTATCTGGGTATTCTATGGCTCCAGTGCTGTTCTTCATCTTGACACATACTCTTCAGGTCAATCCTTTCTTCTTTTAATGAAATCACAGATGATCATCTGTGGCAACTAGTGCAAATCCTTCCCTTTGAACCCTTTTCTGCTGTTTCGTCTGGTAATAGTGTACACAGACACGTTTGTGAGCACACTCGTGTATGCTATACATGTTTCCAATCAATTGATCTTAATGTTTCTGTTACAAATCTCTGTGTGTTATACTCAGAATGGGAATTGTTGCATTACCAGTATCATTAGCTAAACGGTCGTTGTATTTTAATCAAACTTGATTTTGAATGTCTTTTCAAAATTTTAACTCTTTTACAGATTTTCTGACCCTGGTATATATTCATGCCTGTAGCAGTAGCAAAGGTAGTATTGTTTCTATGGTCTTGGTGTCTAGTTGCTGCTTATTATTACGCTCATACGTTCCATTTAGTGAGAAAACATTCCTATTGAGAGAGGAGTCTGTGTGTGTTACACCTTTGGAGTTAGTTAGGATGAATTTTCCATGGTCAGACTTGACCACTATTTTGAAGAAGCTTATGTAAGTTGGTTTAACTCCATCTGTGATCCTTTATGAAGCTTCGATACTTGTATTGATGTAGTATGGACCAGCACATCAGTTTGTGTTTTCCTTTTAATTGTAGGAGAAACTGACACGAAATCAAAGAGTAAAACTGGTGGAGACAAAAATGAAGGGCGTTTCAGCAAAATCACTGTGGTTGGAGCTGGAGATCTTGGCATTGCCTGTGTGCTAGCGGTTGCAGCAAAGGTATGTAATTAATGTAAATAGCTACAGACCTGATTAATATAGAGGCTTCCAACCTAGTTCTTAGTGTCTGACACACAGAACTAGCTCAGCATTTTCAATAGTCGTGTCACTGCTTATGTCATTTGCCTCTTCCCTTCAGTTAATTTATGGATGCACAGAAGTGATAGTTTCTGCTATGTTTTCTCAGTCAGTTTTTGTAAATACAAAGGATTGAATTAGGAATTCACTTACTTTGAAAATCCTTTGTTAATAGGTTGTTGCCTAAGCTGTGGCCTGTTAGAATTGGGATCTCCTCGTCACCTGGAAAGGGGTTTTATAGCTGCAATACGGTGCAGACCATCTATATGCTCAGAGACAATCTTTATTACTTTCTAGAGATGTTTTTGTTAATTTGTTTCATAATGCCTTATTTTCCAATTCAACTCATTAAACTAATTCCTTTTTCTTGTGATTTGTCAGTAATTTTGGTGAGGTCTGCCCATATTGCCTATTTTATACACAGTACAACAAATGCTGTTTTGAATTGGAGAAAGAGCTGTTTTTATTCCCACCACTGGCAAGAACAACTTGTGTTTTATTGTTGAACTGTTATTCATTTAGGGTGTTGCAGACAAGGTGGTTCTTCTGGATCTTTCTGAAGGTGCAGCAAAAGGTGGAACCATGGACTTGGAGATCTTTGCTCTGCCAAATGTGGAGATCAGCAAAGGTACTAGGTCTCATTGCTGGAATGGCTTTAGTTGCAGAGGTTGAGGTGATGTAGCTCGATAGCTCTTCCACGGTAGGAGATGGAACTGAATTGAGCAACATCTTTCATCCTCATTTTTCCTTGCTTGCCTGTGATGTTTTTATGTTCCTTGGACCCTCCACAAGACAAAATTGGGGAGGCTTTCACATCAGGCTTCTGAGGTGATTTATCTTTGTCTGGGGTCAGGGATGCGTTCTGGTTTCACCAAGCATCTTACTTGATTATTCTGTTTCCACCTGACATTGCCTGTTCTACATCCTTTGATCTTACCTTGCAGATGTTGCTGCTAGCACATTTTTGTTCCTGAACCCTGCTTGTTGAACTGTACCACAAATCTCTGTTCGTGCTTTTGTGCACCTGTTACATATTTATGTTTCTCTCTGATAGTGGAAGCTTTATGTCGTTGCTGATGATGCTATTAGTAGTGTCACAGTGTTACGTCATGCTTCTGTACTGTAACCTGTTAGTGTGCTTATGTCTAGGTTTGGGGCAGGCTGGTATTACGTCGTTTAGTAAGCTTACACTTTGTAGGTGTGCTAGGCGTTTGCTTTGGCTGCAGCTGGTTTCAGAAGTGGTATTACAGTCAGGTAACATCGTAGGCTAACATAAGTAGGCTTTTGGAACTCTTCTTATGGCTGTCTACACGTCCTTCATTGAGCTAAAAGAACAAATAAGGATAAAGGAGTAAAGTCTCTGCCCTTCTTTTACAAGTCAGAAGAAGAATGAAGCAGCCTTTTCATGGGTGGATTTTTTTCCCTTGCCAAGAAAATTAAGTTTAGAAAGCTTATATATCAAAACTGTATATGTGTTATCCGGTTTGTGCTTTGTAGCCTTGGGCAAACTTCAGTCTGTCTTCTGTGTTGCCCACTATGAAATAGGAAGAGTGGTTCTGTGGGAGAGCTGTGTTTTGCAGGTGCTGTGGAAGTGCCCCACATTCCAGTTGCGGGGTGGGGTTGAGACATGAGGGGAAGAATCCCTAACTTAAGCTGCATGCTGCAGTTAAGCATTTAGGACAGCATTTTGGTTTGCATCTGAAACTTGATAAAGTAACATAAATTTTTAAAACACATTCTGTTTATATTTCCAGATTTTTCTGCTTCAGCTGATTCGAAAGTTGTGGTGCTCACGGTTAACTCTCTGGGTGATGCTCAGACTTACCTTGATGTCATACAGAGCAATGTGGACTTGTTCAGGGGAATTATCCCAGCAGTATCACGCTACAGTCAGAACTCTGTTCTGCTTGTTGCTTCCCATCCAGGTGCGCTGGTACTTCACCTAATGTTCTGTCCCTGCAATGGCTTTCTTTTTGGGCTGTTTTAAAAGTACATTACTGCAGAATGCACCCACTTAGTCAGAAATTCTTGGTACTCTGAAAGATATTTTCCTTTTCAGCATTGAGCAGGACACTGTCTTTGAGGGGGTTTTTCTTAACTGTTACCAAGGTAAAAGAAAATAGCGTACTTTGTTTTGTTTAAAAGGTATGTATTTCTGTATGTAGCTTAAATGTCGCTGTACCTACAAGATTAGCATCCATTAGCTGCTGTCTTGTCAGCTGTTTTATGTGTGCGTTTCTCCTGTGCAGTAAGCATAGATGTGTGTGTGTCGTGTACCATGTGATCAGACTCGCAGACTACTAATAGGTGTAATGTAGTGTCACTAGTGAACATTGCAGCTGTATTGGGGGGGGGAAATCCAAATCTCTTTGGTAAGGAATACTGTGAAATAAGAAAAGCAAAACACAACTTAAAGGGCAAGAAGTATGTGTGACCTTGTCTGTCCTGCAAACAGGCTGAAGACATTGCTAGCCCTTTTCTATTTTTCAAGTGCTTCGTGGCCTTCCTATCATTTAGAGCTGTGGAAATGGAAAAAAGATTTCCTGCCTTGTGGGGAGGAAGAAACTCTGGCTGCATTAAACTTAGAAGCACATGAGGGCTTTGGTATAGGGAAACATAGTGACTCATTTTGAAGTTTCCCTTGACTTCTCTTAAAACTTAACTTGGTCTGTGAATCTTCTTTGCCTCCTCCCCACCTGACCTGGTGTTTTGGTTGAACGGAACTACTGAAGTGTTCATGCATGCTTTTGCCTTTTCTAAAGAAAACAAGTCCATCCTGAGTTTTGTAACTGACTAATAGTTTACAGTTGGGCTGAGTTTTGATTGATCCTTTATTGTCAGCATATTTTTCTTTCACATATAGTTGAAGTAATGACGTATGTGTCATGGAAGCTCAGTGCATTTCCCAAAAGTAGAGTTATTGGAGTAGGTGGCAATCTGGATACCGAGAGATTTCAGTATATACTCGCAAACCTTTTGCAAGCACAGGCACTGGGAAAAGATGCTTGGATTGTTGGTGAACAAGGGGAAGACAAAGGTAAAGTGATACGGTGTCATGACTGTGAGTATTTAATGTTCTGGCAGTACTTAACTAATTGAGAAAAGTATTGAAGGTAGTCATGAACAGGGTAGTAAAATTTTTATAATGTAGTTCAAAAGAATAAGATTCTGGTCTATGACCAGGTCTGTAGACCTGGGGTGTTTGCAAAAGTATTTTACGTTTGTCACAGTAAAAGAAAATACAACCTTGAATGCTTTTTAATTGGTGTAACGATGTAGATTAGATTGAAAGAGAAAGGAAGTGTGCTATAATGTGTAGCAGGCTACTGCTAATGTAAAAATTATTGCCTATTAATTCATTTTTAAGCAAGTGTCTCTGGTCAAGTACTACTTCAGAGTTTTATTTCATCTGTCTAGAGACCCTTAGTGGGTCATCAACTACATTTGTCTTGTTACGGGGGAAGGAAAGTTTGGAACCTTGTTTTTTTTTTTTTTTTTTCCCTTTTCCCCACCCTGTCTGGTCCCTATTTTAGTCACTGTTTAGATGTAGATTTAAATGCTATGTTTGTTTCTATCTAGTACTCTCATGGACCAGTTGTAACTCACATGCAAATCAAACTGAAACAATGGCTGCTCATAATTCAAAGGAAAAAGTGGCTAACAGGTAATGCCATTATAATCTTAAGGTTTTTCCTTCATGTTCAAATACTTGAAGTTTGCAGGGATTTTGTTTTTCTTCTGTTCTTCATGAAGAGGAGGAAGTTTGCTCTAAAATTTCCACAGTTTCTGAGTTTCTATGAATGTGTAGGTCTGTGTGTCACTCATTTTTATGTAAGAGTATATACCTGCTGATTTTCTAATGTTTTTAATAATGTTGTGTCTGCAATGGTATCTAATGACAAGACAAGCTTTGTAGAATATACGTGAGAACATCAGAGCTGCCGGTTCAATTATGTCCGTTTTAAAAAAAAAAAAAAAAAAAGGGGGGGGGGGGCAAGCTTTCTGGCATAATTTTCTCAGAGTTTGTGCAGAAGCAGTTTACTTCAAAGTGAAGTAGAAGTTTGGATCAATTTACCTGATTTATTTATCCACTCCTTGACAGAAAAAGGAATTGTTACTACTGTGGGTAAAATATATATTAATAATTTCTTGAAGGAATGTCTTTATTCTCTTCTGTTGTTTCCCAAATAAGAGAGTCATGTTTTTATGATATGCTTATATGCCTGTAGGGTTTTACATATGAACCAAAAAAAAGTAATAATTTAAATAATGAAAATCTAAACAGCGTTTTCTCCCCTTTTTGTGGTTTATGTAGAGCTATGGAAATCCTAAAGGGAAAAGGTCAGAGATCTTGGTCTGTTGGGCTCTCAGTTGCTGATTTGACTGACAGTATACTGAAAGATAAAAGAAAGGTTCATTCTGTATCCACCCTGGCAAAGGTAAATGGGTTATCTTTTGGTTGGCACTGTAATGATGTTATTTATACTGGAAAGCCTCTGTTCAGAAGTAGCACTGTTTTCATGACTTTCTTCCAACAACCACCTTCAGTTCTAGTCCAAGCGAAGCATAAACCAGTTGTTGTGTTAACCTGAAACCAATATTAAAAGTGGATTGTCTTACCCCAAAATACAAATGTTTAGATGGAAAATGTGGTCAAGGTTGCTGACCAGCTCCCCAGGAACAGCTGGATTTGGCAAACGAAGAGAAATGTGTCACAATTTAAGTGCTCATTGTTGAATGTAGATTTTTGTGGGGACCAAAAGAGTTCAGTATCATTTATTAAAGTATAAATTTTCTGACATTATTTTATTTGACCAGCTTTGAAACAGCTGTTTTTGTTACTCCTTGATTCTTTACATTGAGGAAATCATTAAACTCCATTTAACTTAAAATTGTAGACTAGACTTTGTGTGAAGTTTACCCAAGAGGCTTCATTAAAGCTCTAAGTCATTTCAAATGAGTAAAAAAGAGGTAGAAGCATTTATTGGTCGCTCCTACTTACAGGACTCGGAAGGATGGTTCACGTTCTCAGTGCAGGGAAGTTGAGCACAAAAGGCTGCTCACTGTAATCAAGTACAGATATACAGCTCATTTCATCATTGTGTTTTCAAGTGAAGTTTTTAATTCTTTATGAACTAAATGCAAAAGTAGAGGAGTCTCTTAAATTACAGTTAAACTTACTAGTTAGAGTAACTACAGAAAGTAAAATTTCATGTACAGATCCTAAAAAGAAACAAAATCAATAGTGTAAACTTGAGCTACAATGATGTAACGTTGGTGAAGTCTCTCACAGAATGAATACATGATCGATACTCAAAAAATATTCCCAGGAGGGATTTTTGTTTTCCCAAAGAAATTCCCCAGCTAAATTGTATCATGTAGTATCAGCTTGGCCTGCATCGTAAAGGTCTGATATATTTATGTTGGGAAACTCTTCCAAGTGTAGCATGATTCAAGATATTTTTTAATTCACACTGTAATATCTTATAGTTTCTGTACAGTAAAGCATTGCACGGGGTCTAAAAAGTGGAATTCGAGCTATGCAAAATCATGCCATGTGATGAAATCTCCTTGCTTAATTAACATTATCAAGTCACTTTGTGGTTCTGTGCTTCAGATAAAGATCAGCAGAAATAAACAACTGACAGTGTTCTTTGCACGTTGTTTCAGGGATGTTGCAATATAAACAGTGAAGTATTTTTAAGTCTTCCATGTATTCTTGGAACCAGTGGAGTGATTGAAGTGGTCAAACTAGAAGAAGATCCATCAGTGCAAGAGAAACTGCAGAGCAGTGCAGGATCAATTCATGACCTTCAGCAGCAGCTCAAACTGTAAGCACCAGGGAAGCCGCAGCGTCTGCTCACAGAAGCTGGAGATCTGCTGGGCACAACTGGTTGCTCAGTGTATACGGTTTTCTGTACAAGACAAGATTTTTTTTAATTTGCCTACCACAGTGCTTTCTTTATGTGGATTTGGTTTACATTATTTAACACTGCACTGCCCGGTACAAATTTCTGTCTTGAAAAGTGCACTTTGGGTAACCAAAATGTGGAGATGAATGTGCAAGAATGCTTTATGTAAATTCAGGTGGTATTTGTCTGTAGTATTTCCTTTTTCCCCAGCTAATTATGGCCTGATTCTTGTTTTATTCCTAACTTCGCACCTCAGTAGGACACTGTCTAGGACAGGAGCTTACCCAGCTCCTTGGACACTCCAGCGAGAATCCTTCCTCCTCTTTCCACGCGCTGCCTGAGGGACTTGTGTAGCACATGGCTGGTTGTAAGGCAGCTCGTAGGGGCAGCAGGGGCTGCGCTTTGGGAGCTTGATCTTTTGTACTTAATGTCTAACGTCAATGGACTCCGTCCTTGTGGGTTATGAAGGGGGATAAAAGCCTGATTTAATAGTACACTGAAGTACATATGGATTTCTGTTGTACGTTTAATGATGCCTGAGGCTTTCTGGCCGTGACTGGTACATTTTATGAGGGCGCTCAGGGCATCGAGGGGCGCCCCTCAGGGGCAGCCGGGGCACCACAGGGTTCAGAGGGCAGCGGGGGGGAGGGGGGGAGAGGCGGGGCCGGGCGGAAGGCGCCGCCCGGGAAGCGCCGTCAGGGCCGGGCGGAAGCGGCCGCGCGGGCGCTTCCTGTTTGGGCCGGGGGCGGGCGGGCGGCGCCGCCATGGCGTTCTCGGAGAGCCAGCTGAAGAAGATGCTCGCCAAGGTAGCGCCGCGGCGGGGCGGCGGCTGCCCCCGGCGGCGGGGGGGCGCGGGCTGAGGGGCGCGGCGGGTCGGGGGGCCGCGGGGGCGTGGGGAAGGGAAAGGAGCCGTACGGTCAGCTTTGTGCCTCAGGACCCGAAAGCCGTGGCAGGGTGAGGCGTTATTCCTCGCCGGGCTCGCTCGGAGGCACGTAGTGACGGCTGTGGTGTTCTGCGGGCGAAAAGCGAGCCTCGTCCAGCTGCTGGGGGTGACAGCCCCCGAGGTACCCAGAAGTACCCGTCTCTAGGCACCTAACGGGAGTTATGGGCTTTGTTCTGGGGGATGTTGTTGTAATAAAGTTCAGTCGTATTGTTTGCACAATGTAAACGTGACATATGATAGACAAAGATCTGATCAAAACGGATGGGTCCTTCACCTGCAAAGGATCAGAAGCACCTCTCCTGTTGTCAGCTCGAAAATGAATGCTGAATGCTAACTCGGTGCCAGCAAGTGACGGTGTGTTTGTATTCACCTGTCTTCCATTAATGAGTGACTGACATGCCACGGGAGGTGGGGGGAAAGAATCAAAGCTGACCCCTTGTCCTCATCTCTTTTCCGTTCCACCCTGCCTCACCCCCATTTTATTGCCCCCAGTGCCATCTGACTTTCTGTAGGTAAGTTCAATGAAAGGTGCAGTGAATTGAGCAGTTCATGAAAAGTGAAGTTACTGTTTCAGCACTTTTTTGTATTTTTCAATAATAGTTCCACTTTCTGTTCTATAGAGGAAATCTAAGGAGTAGGCGTAGCTGTGTGTGAGATACCAAAACACTAAGCCCCGGCTCGGGAGAACACAAACTCGTAGTTTAATTTCAGGTATTGACCTGCTGCCTGATCCTGGCAAGCTTCATCTCTTTGCGGCCTGTTACCTGATATGTTGAATGAGGAAGATGCATTTGCCATCTGATACTTGAGGAAAAAAAAAAAAACCTTAAAAATCAAGGGTTTAGAGTAATCAGTTTTAGTTAGCTTTATAGAGATCGCTAGGATCTTGCATTTTCCAGAGGGATTTTGGCATTTCTTGGAAATCCTCAGCTACTTCCTATATGAACATAGAAAAAGATTGTCTTGTAATATCAGTATTACTATGTCTGCTAAGCAAGCAGGCGCTGTTTTTGTCTGTTTTTTGATTAAACTGACCTGGGACCCTTGTGCTACAAGCAGACTTAAATCCTTATTCCAAATCCTTATGTTTGGTAGGAGCTTCTGTTAGTGAAAGCCTGTTTTGGTTTTGTTCTTTTTGTTCTTCTGATTGTGCCAATCTTCTTGAGCCTACATCCTGTACTGTAAGGTGTGTTCCTATAAACGATCCCCTCTTTTTTTTACATGGCTGGAGAAGTGCTCTCACTCCTGCTGTAGAACCACATCTGGTGATGGGGGCACTCACTGCCCTTCTCCAGCCTGGCCTCACTCTGCCCTTGTTTGAAAGTTGCTCTTGTGGGTAATGGGATCGTTTATATGACAGATTTCCCCTTTCATGTTAAAATTTGAGGTACTTTTGACTTGCTTTCTGAGTTACTAAGCTTGGACTGGAGGAAGGCCTCAAAATTGTCCTGTGTAAATAGATATTAGATATTTTATCACATTCGTTAATGAGTAAAATCCTGGAGTTGCAGCTTTTGGTAGACTAAGGTGTTAGGGGAAGTGACGGGGCATGCTCAGCCCAACTCCTCAAGGAATAGTTGTGATGCCCAGTGGTAGTAGCATCTATGTCAGTCTCTGTAGATATTAGAAAAAAGTGTTAGTTTTGAAGTTTCACAACTCAGGGGTGTTTTGTCAGAGCAAAGGTGACCCTTAGCCATGGCACCAGGCTTTGCTCTTGGATAACATTGGAATTCATTTGTTGCCAGCGTCTGTGTGTGTTGGGTTTCAGGCTGCATTGTGGAGGGTCATGGAGGAATGAAGGGACGCTGTCTGTGGTCCCTGAGACACCTGAAGATTGCCTTTTTACAGAGCTGCACCACCCGGTGAAACCAGCTCTCTGCTGGTCAGGAGCATCTCCTCCGTTGTCTGGGGGTTCTTGTTCTGAGACTTGAGTTCTGTGCTGAGACTCGCTCCCTGCTTCCAGGGAAAGCAAGGGGATGAAACTGGTGGTGTTATCAATAATATGGTGCCTTGAAATGTCTGCTTTCTAGTTAGTAATAATAATAGCAATTGTAATAATAATAGCAATTGATTAGTGCCGTGGTACCAGTGCTATGAAAGTGGTCTGTGAAGTTCAGATTGTACATAGCTGTGCGTCAGGAATGTTTAAAATGTCACACTATTGGTTCAGAGATGCAGGTGGGGTTTTTTTGTTGTTGTTGTTTTTTAGATCCACAAATACTCTCGTGGCCAAGGGTATTCTTTTGTTTCTCATAGTTATCCTTTGTTTTCTTCATATTTGTATTACAAATTGTATTAAAAACTTTAAAACTGCGCAAAATTCTTTAGAGCGTTTCTACTTTGTGGTTATTGTATGTGTCCAGAAGAGGATTCAATAATTTTCCTTGCTTTTCTAAATGAAGTAGATTTAGTTTTTTTGATAACGGCATGTGGGTAATTTTAATTTCAATCAGAAGATATCAAGTGTTTGTCAGTTGGAAAGGTATATGGCGGTTTGTTTTGCAGAACTTCTGGTAAACGCCATGTCTCAGTATTTGGCTTAGCTTAAAATATTACATTGGTTATGGGTAGAACATCAATGAAAATGTGATAGCTTTCCCAAAACTACTTGATCTGTAGACTGTTATTTAAGAATAAAAGCATCCTAACATGTTGTTAAAATTGGGTAAATTATATAGGAAGTGGAGCGCAGAAGAATGTCTGTATATTATCAGCGTAAACTCTCATAAATGCAGGTTATTTTGTGAAACAAAACCAAATTAAATTACAGTGAAGCTTTAGGCTCTAAAAATATTCTTTCTGTTTGTTTTGTAGTATAAGTACAGAGACCTCACCGTGCAGGAGACGACCAGCGTTATTACTCAGTACAAGGACCTCAAACCTGTTATGGATTCATATGGTAAGTCTGCGTGACAAAGTTTTTGTTACTGAATTGTTGTTGTTTTACATATATTTGGTAGCTTTTGTGGGAATTCAGGAGATTAAAGCTAGAATATAGAATTTTAAGATAATCTTTTTGATCTTTGACATCAACACTTCCCTGGAAACAGACAGTAATACAGAAAAGTTAGCTAATGTGCCAAGGAGTGTTGCATTTTGCCACAGTTAAAATTTATTTGATCGCTCGGAGGTTGGTACTCTGGAAATTGCTGGTATCTTATGAATTGTGGGGATTTTACCCTGCTGAGCAGCTAAACTCCACCCCAGCTGCTTTCTCACTTGCCCTCCTCAAAAGAAGAGGGTTCAGCTGCTCAGCAGGTGAACCCACCACACAAATTCAGCTTTGCTGTGATACAAAGACATTTTTGGAGTTCTGTCTATTTAGAAAGTACAGTAAGTTAATGTACAAGTACTTCATTAAAAATGAATATTTGTGGCAGTGCTTTAAAGTATGAGGAAAGCAGTCATGCATATAGAAAACTGGTATGAGGGGTTTTGTAATGTAAATTAACAATGACTTAATCACTATTAGCTTTTTTTTAAAGGCTTTGTGTAAATTTCAGTATGTTAAAATGCAATTTAGGGTCAGTTTCAGAGGGTTGAGGGTGTGATTTCTCAAAATACAGTGAGCCAGTGTAGCTGCTGATCACCTTCTGTTATTGTGGGTGGTGAGGCCCTGGCACAGGCTGCCGGGGGAAGCTGTGGACGCCCCATCCCTGGAGGTGTTCAAGGCCAGGCTGGATGGGGCCCTGGGCAGCCTGGGCTGGTGGGAGGTGTCTCTGCCCGTGGCAGAGGGTTGGAATTAGATGACCTTTAAGGTCCCTTCCAACCCAAACCATTCTGTGATTATCTCTGTCACCTGTAGGATTCCTCTGTGAGACAGTTCATATTAATAAAATATGATAAAAAAATTCATAGTACTTTGCTTTCTAGATTACAGTCTGGATTGACAAGAATCGAGGAGGGATGTAGGCAGGTAGAAGTTAAATGAGTTTTAACTTGAAGTGCTCCAAGCCAGCAGCTGTCATGGAAGTAAAAAATATATATTTTTATATTAATAATAATATAACAGTAATAATAAATTGTGCAGTGGCCAGAGAATCAAAAGCAATCGTGAAAAGTCTGTGGTTGGAATCCCCTAAGCAAGTTTGCAATTACAATGGAGTGATCAGAATTCCAAATAGCACTGAGCTGTAGCATGAAGCTTGTTTGTTACCTCTCTCTTCCTAAGCTTCCTTGGAAGGTTGAGCACAGAACTACTTACAGATGGCTGGTACTGTTTGGAGCTGTGAAATGAGAGATGAGAAAATGGTTACGTTGCTGTTGAGATAATTTTCAAGTTTGTAGTAATAAAGTAGTATATACCCCCCATGTAAGTCCTGACGTGTTCTGTCTACCTTTGTAGAACGTTAGCAAAATAATTGTATATGGTCAGCTACATTTGAAGTATGACTAGAAGCTTTCAGAAGAGATTAAGAAAATAAGTTTTATTACCAAAAGTTGATTTATTAAGCCAAGAGTAATCCATTGTTTTGAAACCTGGACACAGTGACTCAAAACTGAGGTCAGGGTTCCTGTGCTTTTTGTGAACAAAGACCAAGATGTGGCTGCAAGTCAAGTGTTACTCTTTTCTTCCTCTTCAGTGTACTATTTGGTTAAATTGCCTTTAATGGTGATGTAACAAATGTAATGCCTGTGGCCAAGTAGTTCTTGGTAGTCTTGCTGACATGCTTGTTTGGAGAAAGCATAAGGAATTCTCTGTAATCCTCAGATAAAAGTTGTTACTTATAAATGGAATTGAAATTATCCTTGTAGCAGTTCTTATGATGAGCAATTTGTATGGTTCCTACATGTTCTACTTGGACTCTGAGGAGACAGTTTTATTCGCGGTGAAGGTAGCTTGACAGCAGTCAGTCAGTGTTTTCGCAGAAATACATTATTCGTAAGAGGTTACCTCACTGTAGACAACCATTTACTAGTCTGTAGATATGGAAGAGCAGAACTTTTCAATGTACTTACTTACAGGTAACGTCTGCATTTACACTAGCAAATAGATAGGATATAACCTGAACAGAGATCAACACAACAAATGGGTTTCCTTTAAAAACACCGTTTGTTCCCTTTCAGTTTTTAACGATGGCTCATCTAGAGAGCTGATGAGCCTGAGTGGAACCATTCCGGTGTCTTACAGAGGTATGCTATTTTATTATTATCAATAATAATCATCAATATTGCCACCCTTATATTCCCAAATCACATTTAAAACTGTTCAGATTTTAGTGGTTCAACTTCAGTACTTCCATGATCGTTATTTTTGTGAAATCCTTTACTTAACCACAGCATATTTGCCCTAGCTTTGCTGTGGAATAAAATTTTAGTGTGCATCGTTTCTTCATGCCTGTACAGCTCTGTAACTTGTGTTTATCTTTCAGTACTGCGTGTGTTTCAACTTCTCTAATTGAATGTTGCAAACCACTTATTGCTGCAGCTAAGGATAATTCAGATTAGAATCTTGTAATGTTACATTGCGGAATAAATGAGATAATGTATTAGTGGTAAACAGTAATTGTAAATGAAAGTTAAATTATTCTGAGTTCATCACCATATCAGGAACTCTTCGTTTGAGTGTTATCAGTAGATACTGGCTTTGACTTGTGTCAGTGCAGTTGAATTTACTGGTGGTACAAGTTTTAAAAATCTGAATGCAAAAGAACAGGACTTATAAAATCTTTCAAAACCTCTTTTTAGGTAACACATACAATATCCCAATTTGCTTGTGGCTGCTGGACACCTACCCTTTCAACCCCCCAATCTGTTTTGTTAAACCCACTAGCTCAATGACAATAAAGACAGGGAAGCATGTTGATGCGAATGGAAAGATATACCTTCCTTACCTGCATGAGTGGAAATACGTAAGTATAAGGAACTTGAAATTGTTAAATTACTCCTCTGAATTTCTTTAGATATTTGTACCATTTATAACAAAAAGCATAGTCCTATTTACTTGGCATCTTAAACCATTTTTTTAAAGAAAGGAACTGCTTATTGTTTTTAATGTCTTAAAGTTCCGAATGTTGTGTTCTCTGTTGCCTGGTTAATTGTGCCTTTAGTGGCAGCTTGTCTGATTGAACAGTGCAGCATGGGCTTCCTTGCCTGGCAGAACACTGATATGAAGATAAGGATATTTACTGTGAGATAAGAGTATTTACTCAAGGCGAATTGTAAATTCTGTGAAGCATCTCTTGGTTGACATTAATCCGTGATGAAAATGGTCTGCTGCCATGAGCATTTGGACTACTTGAGGCACACTTTACTGGAGCTCTGAGTATATGTATTTGCTTTACTAATAAAGAAAGGCATTGAGCAGTACAGGTTTCAGAGAAGTTTTGACCAAAGCATGGATATTTAAAGAAAATAAAATATGCTGACAAGGTCAGAAGAACTTGACAAGATGCACAGTTCTATCAAAAGTGATTAGCAGCAATAAATTTAATAAGCATGGGTGGTAGTTCAGCACTTGTGTGGTAATAGTGGAAAGATCAGCACATAGGTCTTGCACAAGCGGGAGGATCATCTAAGATGCAGATAATACGGAATTGATTTTACTTGAGAGATTGGTAAGAATAAAATAAATTTGGTTTTTGGATTACTGAGTGGATTGCAGAGATAAGAAAATCAAGAAATAGGGTCCTTAATCTAGTACTGCATTCATGAAGCTTGCCTTTCATTTGGAGAAATGAAATCATACCTATAAAAAAGTAGTTACAAACTGTGAGAAAACCAGTGTAGTTATACTTAAAGGAGGTTTACATGCAACTCCTTAAATGGGCTAGATTAATTTCTGTTTAGCCATTCTGAGCCGGAACAAAAGCTGTGTTGTATTATCTTGGAATGTCCCAAAACTTACTGATCTGTGCTTTTTTTGTGTGGAAGAGATGATTTAAGTTTCAGGAAATTATTATAATCCATCATCGTGCAGTCATCTGCAGTCATTTATTGCCCTGTGGTTGATACGGCACTACGTGCTAACCAGGTTATTCTGGAGCTAAATACTCAGAATCGTGTATTCCTCTGTGCTGTTTTGAATACCAGTTAGCTAGGTTGCAATCTGTAAAGGAATCCATAAAGAAAGTTAAATATACATGTGTGGGTGTTTGTGTATATGCATACAAACAAATGAAAGGATGGCTTTTCAGAGCTGATAGAATGGTATCATGTTGTTGTTAGAGTCAGGTAAACTAACTGCCAGCATAAATCAACAACTTCTGATTCGCTTATCCTCACAGCCTCAGTCAGACTTGCTGGAACTGATTCAAGTTATGATCGTGGTGTTTGGTGAGGAACCTCCAGTCTTTTCTCGGCCTACTGTTTCAGCGGGCTACCCACCATACCAGGCAACTGGCCCACCAACTAGTAAGTGGTTGTGGCTACCGATTTCCACAAATGCTCTCGTTAATATTCCAAAGTGTGGTGGTGTTCTGCATGGTTTGTTTAGAAATTATACTATGCTAAAGTGGCTTTCTGTACTGATGCGTAATGAATTCACTTGTGCTGTGCTAGACCTTTTTGATCTATTGGAAGAATGTATATGTTCGGGGTTTTTTTTTGGCTTTTGGAAGCAGGGGAAAAATCAAGGTTGTATTATGTGGGGGGAAGCAGAAAAAGGTAACAAAACAAACGAACAACACACATGCTTTCCCTCCCCCCAAATCAAAACAACTGCTAATGTGTCAACATTCAGGGATATCTTTAAAAAGACATTATTGAGATAACTGTATCTTAATGTTTTTTGTATTTTGATAATACAAGTACATCTGTTAAGAGCTTCCTGAAACATTTCGTATGCCAGAATCCTACTGCTTGTGTTGCCCATGTGCACAATCATATTTGTTTGTCTTTTTAATAATTTCTGGCTGAAATTAAAACAAAAACCTGCCTCATGATTTTTCAGGCTTCTCTGTTGATTTGGTACTCTGATTTAGGACACATTTTATTGCAAAAACTGTCAAAAATATTTAAAATATTTTAATATTTTAAGTTTATAAATTTTTGGAAGCAACTTAATTTAAAGACTGAGGATGGGCGAGGGGGAGAAAAGTGGGAAACAGAAAAGAGAAGACTGAATTGGATGGGAAGAAAACAGTAGAGTAGAGCTACCCATGAAAGACTGGGGGGGGGGGGGGGGGGGGGGCGGGAAGCAGATAAGCTGCAGAGTATTTAATGGTATTGTAACAGTTCTACTTAATTCATTGGTAGGCTGATTTTAGTTGGGGTTATATTTTTGCAGTTTTTAAGGCTGTGTGTAGTTTTGAATGAAATAAGTCTTTTATGAGATCATAGTTGCATCTAAAAAAAAATTAGTCACTTCACAGAGAAAATTTTATATTAAGGTCTTAGTCTCTTAACACATGGGAAGAGGGGTAGCAGACATAAATGGGACCATTAGAGATAGTTGGCTATAGGTAAGTGTTTGGGGCTTTTTAGCTTGTCCAGTGCTAACTTTCCTAACCATGAGAGCACTAGGTAACTCAACAAACAAGCTGTTGTGATTTTCCAGGAACAGCAGGTGTCAGCACAGTGTAGTTTTAGTGGAGACTGTGACCTGTATTGTGCTTTCAGGGAGGATCAACTGAAACATCACGCTGTTTTGTTCCTTTGTAGTCACTTGTGGCTAGTATAGTTGAAGTAATTTTAATGGAAATGTTTCAGGATTTTCACATTATTAATAGCTGCTTAGATTTATTACAGTATTACTAGAGTAGTTGCTTTTTCATTTTAAAGGCAATTGGTCTCATTTTTAAGTTCTAGATAATGCTGTTTAAGAAATAAAGCACTTTAATTAAAAAAGTTAAAATTTAAAAATCCTGAATCATTTGAAAGTGCTTAAGGATGCAGGTAGCTAGATAGGCTTAAAAAAAAAAAAAGTAAAATGGTAATATTCCTAAAATTACTATAAATATGTAATAAATTCTAACCATAATTTTTGTAATAGAATCAGATTTCTAAGAAGAAACTTGAAATTGCTAAGGCTGTGTTAAAGCCTTAGACATTTATATTTGCTGATAAAAGTTTTTTAGAAGTATAACTTCTAAATGGCAGAAATTGCTAAACAGCATGATTGGATTGTTAAACAGCTAATCAACTGTTAAGCCTAAATACTGTGAAGGTACTTAAGTTATACGCTCATAATTTAGTGAGTAGAGAACAATGACTCATTAGAAAGGTTATTTTCTTTTTGTCATCTATAATATAAAATATGAAGACAAAATTCATCAGGTCTGTCATCTCTAACACACCCATTTTTTGAGTTCTCGTGCTGCAGAGACTTTCTTATGCATTCATGGTTTACTTAGTACAATTGCTCACTGTGTTTTTAATTTGATATACTTTTTTATCCATGCATTGGTGAATTTATATTTAAAGTAATTAAGAAAATAAATATGCAGTGAAAGATGTTCTAACTAGCAGTTCTAAGGAAAGTGTGATGTTCTTTTCCTCCAAAAATACGTGAAATCGTTATTTTGTTTAGCTTCCTATGTGCCAGGCATGCCAGGTGGGATAACTCCCTATCCACCGGGAAGCACTGCAAACCCAAGGTAAGAACTATTTTAACCACTTTGCATCATCATTTACATAAGATGGTTTCACTGAATAGAATCTGGTCTCATTTCTATTCTGTTTCTTACGGTGGATTTGGATCTCGTTATTTATCTCCTAGTTGTCATGTCTGCTATGTGTGCTCATGAGTGAGGACAGAACTCTTGTCAATAGCCAAAAGAAAGTTTGAGACAGGTGTAGTTTTCTTACTGTTGTTTAAACTGTAATGTAGTTAGGTGACAGTTATGTTTTCAAAATGATTACCTAACTCCATGTTCTCTTGTTTCACTTGTATAATGAATTTGGTTTTATAAGGTTATGCTTGATTGCTGTATAAAGGCACGTACTCTCAACTGGGCAATTCAAGTGATTGGACAAAACAATTGCTGGATTAATGTGAACCTTCATGTGTTTTCTTCCTCCCTATGCCTGATCTTGTTTCACAGGCATTAAAAACTGACAGTGAGTCACAAGAGAGTACCTCCTGGTAATAGTTTAAAGAGTTGTTTGGAATGAACTTGTAGTCTTCCACAATATTCTTTGGCAGTTAGAAAAGGAGCAGTTTGTACTTCGGCTTTGGCTCTGCTCTCACCATTAGTGTTCTATTTTATAGCAAAACCTGTTTATCACAGCGTTACAATCTCCATTCAGAAAGCTCTGCTAACCCAGTTTTCTCTGGGCATCGTGTTTTCACATGTAGATATGACTCTGCGTGTCAGAGTCATACAGCAGAGAACTGTTGTTGAAGAAACTAATGACTGTCTTTTAGAAAAGAATATTTAACTTAGAATTTCACTTCGATGATCTTAGAACTTTTCAGCAAGTACATATTGCTTTCAAGTGTACTTTTATAGATTTTTAGAAGATGAGAAATTCTTAGCAGCAGGAAGTTAACCTTACCCCCAAAAGGTTAAAATTGCAAAGACCAAGAGGCACTTCAGAATGTAATTACCCTCTTTGTGAAGATTTCATTTAAGTAGTTGTAGGTAGCTAATACTCTAGAAAAATACCTAAATCTTAAGTAACTAACAAAACTAATTCAGAGCACTCTAAGAGAACTTGAAGGGCACAAAATGATTTTAAAAGCCTTCTATTAATACGAAATAAAACGTTTGCTTTAAGTATGTTATGTAAAAAAGTGAAAATGAATAAACCTTTTCCAGAATGATTACAGTTCTTTCTTAGCAAGTAGCAAGACGTTGATTGCTTTCTACCTAAAGTTTTTCATACTGTTTTTCTTTTTATTATTAACATCCTTATGTCCTGATTCTGTTAAGAGCATATGAGGAGTTGCTATAGTATATAACATTTAGATTTAAGAGAAAAAAAAAAAAGTAAGCATCGGGGTGTATGTTTTAAGGAGCGAAAAACAGGAATTTTGATAAGTTCTTAGGGCAATTTTTTGCCTCCTAAATAGACCTATTTAAAGTGTTCTTAATGTATTTTGCATAGCATTTTTGCGTTTACATGAAACAGTTCAGTAGTCCTCCTGTTAATATTCTTATAATATTAAAGATTATTAGAATTGATTTTTTTTGTCAGTTCGGAGCTAGAATTATTAGCTTTGGATAGTTTAGGGTTTTAGAAAGGAAAGTTAGATATTAAAAGGCAAAAATGAGTGATTAAAGAGAAATTGGTATGATCCAAATGCCTGACCAGGAAATAACTAGGTAGGGCTTCAGATAAAATGGTATCATCTTAAATTATATGAGAAAGACAAGTTGTGAAAGATGTTAATGGGAACAGGAAAAGAGAGAAAGTATAACGTGGCCTGCAGTTTAAGCATTTTATTATGTCAATAAGTATTTAATATGGAGACATAAAGGCGATATGCTAACATTATTTGACTATTTGTAAAATATCACCTATGTATTTCTTTCTTTGTCAAAGCAGCTACCCAAACTACCCTTATCCAGGTGGTGTTCCGTTTCCAGCAACCACTAGTGTTCAGTACTACCCTTCTCAGCCTCCTGTGACTACTGTTGGTGAGTAGCTTTGAAAGTATCTCTTTGAATTGAAGCTTCCCACTGAAATTGATATGCAAAGAGAGACAATGGGAAAAGGAATTTATTGTTCTTAACGTGACCTTCTAAAATACTGATCTTGAACAGAGGGAAAAAAAAATGTTACTTGAAGAAAGAATATTACACATTTTGCATCCTTTGCCTTTCACTTTATTCACTCAGTTTGTTAAATTCCTGGCTGTATACAATACATTGTGTCTGCTCTCTGAATATGTTGAAAAAACAGTACATGTAACCACCTTAAGATGTTTTTCTTCCCCTTCACCCATTAACCGCAGGTGTCTTTTGATTGTATTGCTCTTTGTTCATGGTCTTGGCTTTTAAAAATGCTTTTGTCCTCACTTAATCATCTACTAGTCTCAGTTTATATATATACTTATACTTTTACTGCAAAAGTCCTAAAGCAGAGGTTTTCAATGAATTTGGAATAAACTTGTTTTTTATTGCATCTTTCTTCTTCTGCCTCTTTGCTTCGTGACATTATCTAGTTGTTAGTATATAATATTCTTTCTTCCCTTCAGCAGCAAGACCTAGGATATTAACTCGTATCTTTTCCCATTTTGCTGCTTGGTTGCCCTGTGTTGGCAAAAAATAAACCAGCTTGGCTTCTGTTCTGTCCTTCATTTTTAGTGTGAGTACGTGTAATGGATTGGGAACCAGTGATAAATATCTAATTGAGTAGGAAGGTGGTGCAGTGACTTTGCAATTGGGTAGTCCTTTTGGAGCAGTTACATGATAAGGATACAGACACTTCTGTCACCTTGGTCAGAATATCAGTCATTTGTAATCTCTTGCGCTGCAATTAAAAAGCACATCCACAGGTTCTTAATGTAATGTGTGAGCTCACAAATATTTATACATATTCATCACTCCAGAACCATGTGTATTTTGAGGCTTTAGTTCACCTTCTTGGGAACAAGGCAAGCTCACAGATTGGCAAAGGAAGATGGTTGCTTCAACTTACTCTTAAAAAAAAAAAGTGAGTTCTGTTGTTCTACAACTAAGAAACAAGAAGTCATATTTTGCATTTTTTGAGCCTCATCCCATCCTTCATGTCCAAGTTATTTCAGCTTTCTGAATTACAGAAGTGTTCTCCGTTGGCTGTTTAGTGGTCATTTCCACTCTGAGGTGATGTGTGGCTACTGTACACTCTACAAGAAATCTGCTGTCCCAGCCAAGGCGCATTCAGTGTTGGGGGGGTTGCTGGCTCTTTGAGGGTTGGTAGTCCCCACTGGCTCTCATTGTCAGACATGCAGTAGGCTGTTAGGAACTTTTCTAGGGAACATCAGCTTTCTGCAGCGTCTCTCAAAGCAGATTCAGTTTTGATTTTATGTGGTAGAGTTAATTTAAAATACAGATGTCATATTTAACTACTTTTCTTCCTTTTCATTCCCAGTGAAGATGAACAGGTGGAGTATCTGCCAAGTATTATAACAGACTTTTCACAGGTCCTGAGTTAGGTTATCTGGTATCATGTTGTAGTGCTGGATTTTACAGTGGCAATTTAACATTAGACAGCTTCCTTTGATGCAGCTAGGTAAAAGTCATGCACCTGCTGTGTATGGTTTATCTCATGCAACATGAAATGCAAAGATATCCCTTTAATCGTCCAGTGTATTTACAGTAAACTTCTTTTACTTTAAACTGCAAACGTTTATTTCCTATTCAGATTTTTTTCTGCTGTTGTTGGACTATGGTTTATCATACTAGCTTATTGGGAACATAGCAGGAGCTAAAATTTGAGAATTTTGTTTGTATGGTGGCAGGGTGTTTCCTTTAGTGAGCTTAGTTTGGATTGAATGAAAATACAGAGTAGCTTAATTTTTTTTAATAATAGCCAGTTTTTCAAGTAGTCCTTCAGTTGTTTTTTTTTTTTCTTTCTGTTCCGTCATCTGCCATTAATTACCTGATGCAGTTCGTAGTGCTTCTCTAAGGTCATGTCTGAAACCAGACTCTGCCTGGTAAAGGTTAAGGGTTTCAGTGCTCTCTGGATTTACAGGCTTTGTGCCATAAAATCTCCCCCAAGCTGGGCTAATTATGGAAGTGACAGAAAATGCTACGGGTTCATGCTCTTTAGGAAGACATATAGAATCTAACTGATGGTCCCTCATATGTGCAAAGACCTTTTTCTTACCTGTTGACACTTGTATGAGAACTTTCATTGTTAGGTGTATTGTGACTTTTTTTTCCTGTCCTGCTTTACTGTTAAAGCAAACCTTTTAAAAATAACCCAGAGTGAGAGATACCAGAAAAAAAGTAGAATTGATTGCTAAGTCTGGCGTGTTAGAGGTTAATAATACTGTCTAAAGTGAACTTTATTATTTTAAAATTACGCAAATTCTGTTGCAATTTTTATGTAAGAAACACATCAGTAATTGTTCTGCTTGTTCCGCTTAGCAGGGGAGGTCCAAAAAATTCTTTGGATGTTTTAAGGATTCTCTGAGGTGTGTGGGGTCTTGTCAACTACATTTTGCTAGTATAGCAATACCAACAGGTACTCGAAATACAATTTGGTTTTGTTTGGTTTTGAAAACAGTTATGCTCAGACCCTAACAGAAAAGTGTTATTTTTTTGATTCAGATGTTTTTTTTTGTCTTAAGGCAGAACTGAAATTTTTAGACAGCATGTTCCAGATTGTTGCTGGTTATCAGGAAGATACGTACCCTAATCAAAGATACTCTACTGATGGAATTTCACTGAAACAGACCACCTTTTTCCTTATATTATTGTAATCTTATTTGGGGTTAGGGTAGTAGTCCAGTTTTTCAGTACTACTAACAGCATACTCAAATGTGTTTATCACTGTTTATCTTAGTGTACTTAACTGGAAAAATACTAATCTTGGAACTACTGTGTTTAAATGGCAAAATTAATGTACAGTTAGAGTTGCTTGCTTGCTTTTGCTTCTTCTGAGGTCTTGTGGTTATTAAGAAAGATGTAGAGATTGGTTGGATTTCAGCTGATTTGAGACATTTTCTGAACATTTGGGAAAAAAGAACAAGAGATGTTAATGCTTTTGTCTTTAGCAATGTAAGATAGATGAGATCCTTGATGAGTATTTTTTCAGTTGTGTTATCTAGAGAACTGAGAAGTATGATGTATGTAATGATGTAACAACTTCAGGGTTTTAATGGCTACATATCTGGATAAAAAGATATTTTTGGTACAATTTATTTCTGTGAATTTCCCTTCCAGTTACAGAACTTCAGATCTCTCTGCATTTCATCCATAGAAATTGGAGGATTTGGACACAAAAAATTGCAATAATTCTTGCTTGCTTTATTAGTAGTTATGGTTAACTGAAACTTGACCTTAAAAGGTGTAAGGCACAAGCATGGGAAAACTGCCTCTGCATTTTTTTCTAATAGAGGAATGGTTGAAGTGGTTTCTGAGGAATACTGGTAGAATCCAGCAACGAGTAGCCAATTCACATTCCCTAGAGCAATCTAAGTTTTCACGATCTGCAGACAAGCAAAACTTTCTGAGGTCAATATTGAGAGTCCACCTTTTTTATTTTAAAAGGTGGAAGTCGCACAGACTCTTGAAATAAGGTAGTCTCATAGAAAGGCTGACTTGCAAAAGCAATAGGTAATATTTAGGCTTAAATGTGAAAGCCTCTAACGTTTTAGAGGGTGAGGGACTAGTGAAATGTGTTAAATTTACTATTATTTATGGATGGAACTGTGATTTAATGAATTGAAATTACAAGTTGTACTTAGCAATCATCTACATAGTAACCTCAGTTACATAGCAGTGTCAGCTGCTGTTTTAACTAACACTGATCAATTTAGAAACTAGTTATATAATACAAGAACAATAGCGGCTACTGATCTGTTTCACTGCTACTAAAATAACTCTTTTTAAGTTTCTGGGCACCATGAACCAAGTGAAACTGATAAATTAGTATAACTGAGATCAAATTGTATTTCATCATGATTTTCATCATGTATTCATTATATCATGAAATACATGATATTCATTATGTATATGTACATATATGTATATATATCACGTATATACATGATATTCATCGTGTATTTCATCATGCTGTAGCTAAAATAGAGTAGAATATTTGCTCACCTCTGTTAGAATCGTAAAATGAATTTCACAGCACCTCTGTATGCTTGATTTAATGCTTTTTATGCAACTAACATAAAAGAAATGTTTTGTCCAGGGAGAATTTTTACAGGTTCTTCGTGGTTGCCTTTAGTAAACCTCTTCCTCCCTCTCCCATCATTACATTATCATCCTGCAGAAGTTATTTTTTAAAAAAAATGTAGGCCCAGTATAATACGGAACATCTTTCTAAAAGTCTGCCATCTACTTTTAGTCTGCTAAAACTTCTCTATAAATGAAATTCTAATATAATTGATTTGCATTTCTGTTTTTAGTAAATATTGCTTGTTAAAGGAAGATTATCTTAATAAACCAACAGATGTTCTGTACGAATACTGATTGTTTTACTGTCTTCCCATGCCTGCCCTAGGCTGGCTGAAAGAGAAAGATAATTGTGAAACTAACTGTAAAGAGTAGAGCATGTTGTAGCTTTTGAATCAATGTCCAGTAACTTGTCAGCTAGGCCCTGTCAGAAGTAGAAAACAGCAGTAGTTAAAATATTTTTCATTGTCATTATTTCTGTTAGCATAGTGTCCATCTATTTTTCATGAATCTTTAAAATAAGTAATTGGTAAGCCTCCAAATAGAGCACCTCCAGGCAAATTTTCTGTCTTAGGCCAGCTGTTATATTATTTGTGATTGAACACATGTATCTGTTAATTCCTACAGAGTTCACTGGAAATTCAGTCATCTTTCAAAGACTTAGGCTAACAACATCTGTAGATTTTAGGGGAAAATGGCCAGCCTATTTTTAAATTAAAGCAATTCCTGTGGACGCAGGAATAGTAAAGTGGATAAATGGATTCATACTCTTAAATTTACTTGTTGTACACATTAATATTTCTTTTTATTGCTCTGTGGCCTCTTCACAGCTTCTGGAAACTGTTTTAGAAAATATTTCTCTTACTATTCTATATTGCAAAGTATACACAGCAAGATAGCCATTTTCTCCAAACTGGCTTTATATTGAAGCCAGTGCGGAAGAGAGTTAATTTTGTGCTTGTGAATTTCCTTGTGCAGGACCCAGTAGAGATGGAACTATCAGTGAAGATACTATTCGAGCTTCCCTTATTTCAGCAGTCAGTGATAAACTGAGATGGCGGATGAAAGAAGAAATGGATCGTGCACAAGCTGAACTCAATGCCTTGAAACGGACAGAAGAAGACCTGAAGAAAGGACACCAGAAACTGGAAGAGATGGTAACTCGCCTGGATCAAGAAGTGGTAAGCAGAGATGAAACACTGCTCTATATCCGATTATTTCTAGCAGGGAACAGAAGTACGTGACTAATTCGTATTTAGCACGAGAGAAATACCAAAACATCCACTGCACTGCTTTTCAAGTGTATATTCTCTTTCTAAATTGAGGTGCACGTATTCAGGAGAGATGAGTTGGAAATAGCAGTGATCCTAAAACACATCGTGCCATGTCTTAAAAATGTTGTTGTTCGATACTAGAGGAACAGTATTGATGTTTTTGCACATCCTCTCTGGAAAAGACGATGAATGTTGTGGTAGTGTTTAATCACTGTGTCGCCATTTCTGGCTGATAATGTACAACGGTAGCACTGGAGAACATTGCAGTGTCTTAGTGCAGAGATGCTGAGTTTAGTCACAGCTTCGTTGTGTAACTCCAGTTTTCCTTTCCAAACGAGAGTCTCTCCTACTCCTTATGCTCAGAACTTATTGCTAAGTTTTTTATTAAGGTCTGATTTCTGCTTACTGTATCTGCTGCTTGCATTCTTGTTTGGGAGTAAGATTTTGGGACTAATGATCAGTTTCTGAAACAATCAGCTCAGTGTTCATATACTGTTTAAAAAAAAGTGACTGTTAGAAGTTGTAAATAAGGAGCAGAGAACAGGGAATACCATTATGTCATTATATAAATCTGTGATGTGCCCACAGTGAATGCAGTGTGTAATTGTAGTCTTCGCTATCTTAGAAAGGAAGGACATAATAGAACTGCAGATGTGTGATAAAAAGGCAAGAAGGGTGATCCAAGGGTGATCACACGTGAGCAAGCTTGCATTGGAAAAAGACAGAGTGGGTCGGGGGAAAAGTGGAATCTGATAATGGTCTGTATGGCTTTGAGTAATATGAGGAGAACAGATGTGTATAGTTTCTTCCAGTTGGTTAGCTGTGGGACATGGAAAATATCGGGAAGCAAATTCAAACGGAGGTGTTCACTATTTCTTTTACAGATAAATTATAGTTACCATTGGTGGTAAAGCCAGCATGTTTTGTTTGTTTCTTCTCAATACAGCTTAGAGTTTGTGTCATGCTCAGCAGACTTATCTAGGAACTTACTACAAAGGACACATTTCCAAAGAAAATAATTATTTTGGCTTTGCTTTTTCATTATTATTATATTTAACTGGTTTAAACCACTGATTTTCCTCATGTAGAACCTTCAAAACACTGAGGCTGTTACTGTGCCTTCTCTAAAATTAAAGTTGATAGTGGATTGACATGACAATCTTAAAACAGCTTTTTAAATGATAGAATCTCGAATATATAGAGTGCTAGCCCTTTTTTTTTGTAAAAATCATAGTAAAGGTGTATAGAGATGTAAAGAATCAACTGGCATTTCTAAAAATATTGACAGTTATCAAGACAGCTTGACAGAAGATGACATTCAGCCCTCTAGAGCTAAGAAATAAACTTCTTCAATGTTTTTAGGCTGAAGTTGACAAGAACATTGAACTTCTCAAGAAGAAGGATGAGGAGCTCAGTTCTGCCTTAGAGAAAATGGAAAATCAATCAGAAAATAATGATATAGATGAAGTTATCATTCCTACGGCACCTCTTTACAAGCAGATCCTGAACTTATATGCAGAGGAAAATGCAATTGAAGACACCATTTTTTATCTTGGGGAAGCACTGAGACGTGGCGTGATAGATCTAGATGTCTTTTTAAAGGTAGGCTTCTTGGGATGGTTTAAGACGTGTTTTAAATGTGTTTAAATCCCTTGAACTCTTGTGTTCAGCTTATTAATGATGTTTTCACTGAGTACAGAAGCACATATGGGTAGAAACAAAAGTTTTGAAAGAGGAATTTCAAAATTAACATGAAGGATCAATTTTAAAAGCATTATAGATATGAACTCATCATCAGAAAGGTACAATAGTTTCAACACAAGCTTTCCTTTGGATTTAGATTACTGATTTTGGAGAAACTAAGGGTGACTAGAGTACTCAGTCAGCTTTTCACTTGCAGTCTATGGATGCATCTGCTGAGGCAAACAGTGGAGTGTTAGACTGATAGAAATAAAAAGTGGAAGGAGACCTCGAGAAGCCAGCTAGTTGTGCACCTCTAGCAGAGACCTTCTTAGAGTATTTATTCCCTTTCTTTGCTGTGTGTGGTGGGTGGCACTTGAAATTAAAACAGAATTCTTACTTTGAATATATTAATAACACTTTTTTGGAGAATGGAACTTCCCAACATGGTTGTCTGAATTGGATCTGAAAAGTTAGTGTGCAAAAGTGTCACCCAGTGACCCCAAGACAATGTTACGAGGCTTACCAGTCTTGTCTCTTTCTAACGGGTAGGTTTCCCCAAGTCACCACATCAGCTTGGCTTTTAACATTCAGCAGACAATGCACCGGGTAGAAACATACTATTTCCTTCTTAGGTAGCTTGCTAGTTTAAAAAAAAAAAAGTCTTCTCCCCCATGGGAAGTACACGTTGCATCTCCTATATGATAAGAACTTGTGTAGAACTAATTATTAAATCACAAAAATATACTATAGTGATTGCATTTGGTAGCCATTTACAATTATAAGCCAAGAAAATACCATTTGGAGAATTAATGTTTCCAAAAATAAACATCCCGTTTGGGTCATGGACTATGTCATGTTTTCAAAATTTGGATTGCTGTAGAATTAAGATGTTTATCAGAACTTTCCCAATAGCCAGCTGTTTTTATTCTTTTTTTCAGCATGTACGTCTTCTGTCTCGCAAGCAGTTCCAGCTGAGAGCATTAATGCAGAAAGCAAGGAAGACTGCTGGACTCAGTGATCTCTACTAAATTCTCAGACTTTAACTGGGAAGTTAGATTTACTTATGAAGCAGCCATCCTGTTGATTTTTCTCTTAATCGGTAGATGCCCAGAATAAGTTATTACATCATTCAAGTGTAAGATATTTTGAATCAATAATATATTTTCCTTTTGGTAAAGACTAGCTTTTATTAATGCACTTTCTATTTCCTGTAATCTTTGTGCTGGTGGACTTAGGCTAAATAAAACTTGTTGCATATTTCCTCTATAGAATTGTGTACAATGTACTTTCTTTACAAACAGGCCTGGCTTATGGAGTGTCAGCTGAACCATTCTTTTGTTTTACTTTTGAGATTTGGAAGATACTTCAGTGTCCTGAACTAGAATAATTCACGTTTGGTGTAACAGCTCTCTTGTGACTAATGAAAGCTGGAAACATTGAATTTTGAGGCCCTGCTGTTTGACCTAGCTGCTATATTGACTGCCATCAGATCATGGTCATCCTGGACTGTATCTTACAGTACCTTAAGCCTTGCTGTGTGTTGCATTTTTTTTTTCCTGTAGGAAATGCTAGGAAAAACAGAAGGGCCTCTACATTTGCACTGCCTGTGAGGCTGATAATGCTGTGCACCACCATGCCATGAGAGGCAGAGGTTCTGGGAGCCCACAGTGAGCAGCCTCATGGTTAAACCCAACACACGCTGCAGAAGAGGGTAGGTTGTGAGGGAGAGCATCACTCACCTTGGAGTGCTATACGGATACGTGGTGCTGCTCTCCTCCTCCATTTGTTTTTGTAAATTAAGACCTACAGGCTGCCTTGGCAAAGCTAGCTTGAAAACCAAAATTTCATGGTTTGAATGCTATAATCAGTGTGGCTCAAAGCTGGGTCTTTCTTAAGGCTTTTCATGTTACAGTTGGATCTGAAAAAGGTTGTGGATCTTCTAAAAACTTTGAATAGGGCTTCATACCATCTTCCTGCTGTATGCATAAAACAGGTGCTCATAATTGCTGTTGCTGTGTGCTCTCATTCCAGGTGCTGTTTTGATCATTTAGATTGAAGAGAAAGCAGTACAATAGCTACAGCTTTTCCTTAGTTACTGACTTTGCTTCACAGCCTGTTTCAGCTTATTCTGAAATACTTTGTTCTGAGGTGCATCACCAGCTGCAGTCCATATAGAAGTCTACACTTGAGTGAACCAGGTGGTGTTTCTATTCCTGTTACATGCCATGTCCTAATGTTAGGAAAAAGAATAAGGCCTTTCCCTCTTTGTTATAAGGAGGTTTTTTTTTTCTCATGTATTGCTAAGACACTTTATTCTTCTTCATGTACCATACTGTGGGCTTTGCAGAGTAACACCCCTCACTGTTACTATACATGGTTGCTATTCCAGAGGAGATAATTTGCTGTACTTGGCAGTGGGTTGACTTTTTAATGGATGTCATGTACTCACTGTGGAGAGACATTTTCCTACCTGTTGTTCAGCATGCATGTAAGGAAAACATTTCCTTTGTTACATCTCTTTTCTCAGATAATTTATCAGTAACGTCAACACTTTCTTTGCACTAATAAGGCAACCAAGTTTAAGTCCCAAGCATTTAAGTACTTCTATTAGTACTTTTTTTCTGCACTCTTAACTCAGAAGTCTAGTGTTATAAAAGTTTACAAAGTATTTGGAACTGACAACAGATTAGCTTCATACGCAAGATTTTTTACAAAGGTGATGTTTGCATTAGTGTGAGTGAAGGAATATATTTGATAAAATCACTACTGATTTTAAGTGGAGCTATAGTGTAGAGAAAGCTATATAAAGAAAACTGAGGAGACATAACAGTTGATGGTTTATTTGGTGTTGGAGCTGGTACTACAGGTGAACAGTTGCTGTCTTGTTGCATACAGGAACTTGGAACACTTTTTTAAACATGCTTTGGAGATAAACTTACAACTAGTCTGATACAGTACACAAAAATAAGGTTCTCTAAAAAAAGTATACACAAAAATTCCAAAGCAGTTTTAGGAAAATATATTTGGACCAACCAACAGTGAACTATTCAAGCTATTCAGCTGGCAGAGAAGGCTTGTCAATTTTTTTAACAATCCTTTAACTGCAAGAAAATAGTCTTTGGTTTCACGTTGTGTAAGTTGCTAGTTACTTATTGTTCTGAGCCAAGGTTTAAACAAGATGAGGAAAAGGCAAAGGGGTTTCTAGGCAGTGCTGCTTTGAATGCTGGATTTATGTCACCACTTCACTGTACAAGACTAGGTTCTCTCTAGCTCTGGCTAAGAACACAGGTGTCTGAGTATGGGGAAAATCCTAGAATAGTTTCCTAACACCATCTTTAGGAAACTCCTTTGTTCAGATTTTATTTTTTATGTTCTAGTTGAGATACATACATTGAAGGATTTGACCTACTTGGAAAGTGCAACATTAAGACAAACCACTAAACCTGTTAAACTGCAAACACTGAACTGCTTGAACAGGCTTAAAACTGTAGTTCCTTCTGGATTCCCCAGAGTGTATCTGCACTCTTCCTTAATTTCTCCTCCTCTTCAGGTTTTAGGATCATCTTCACCACATCAGTGATGCCATTATTGCCCAGTACACAAGGAACACTTAGGAAGACATCTTCTTTGATTCCATGCATGCCCTGAAAAGTAGGTAAGAATAGTTAGTTAGGATAGGCCTTGTGTATGTGTTTTACAGAGTATTCTAATATGGAAAACTGAACTAAGTTTAACAAACTGAACTAGAATGTTACCCCTGTTCTCAGTTAAGACAAAGTTGGCAAAAAGGGCTGCTCACCTTAACAACTGTAGAGATTGGGTGCACTCTTCTTAAGTTCTTCATAATAGTTTCAGCTAGATCTGCCACAGAAAGGCCAATAGCCCATGATGTGTACCCCTTCAGTTTGATGACCTCATAGGCACTGCAGAGTAAAAATCACTCATTAAAAAAACAAGTAGCTTCATCTGAATGTTTGTAGGAAAGGCACGTTGGAGGTGCCTTAATCTAGAGAGATCAGAAGCTTCACTGATCAGTGGACAGGACTGACATGAACAGGTCTATACTACGCCCCTCACTAACACTGGAAGTTTTGAAGCTAAAACACTTTCCTTATTTAAAGCTCACTAACAATGAAAAATTAGCTCTGCCAAATTTACACTAGTTCTTAAAACATTATTCCGAGTTGTATTGTTTCTGTACCTTGACATTTGTTTTGGGCCGCTTACTAAACCTGATATAAATAATGCAGTTTAGAGATGATGTAGTTCATCATTAGTCCTCACATTCAAAAAAAAATAAGGAAATCAGTATTTACCTGTCCACCACCTGCTTATGAACTTCCTTCCAGTGTTCCTTGTCTGCATCGGTTCCCAACTCTGGATGAAGAGCCTTCAGGGAGACGCCAGCAACATTCACTCCACTCCAGACAGGTACTGAGAATTGCACAGAGATTAATTGCCTCACAAGATGAAGAATCTTGCAAACATAAGACTTAGTTTTATCTTCCTCAAGTTAACAGTTAAGATAGGAACTAATTAGATTAATCTATGGCACATGTTACAGATTTAGAAGTGGCTTTGGTCTCATAGGTCATACTATATTTAATCTAAATTGTGAGCTAAGAACATGAAGTGGTTTTATGCTCCTATATGTGACATTGCAGGGTTTTAATGTACCATTATGAAAGCAAAACTCCTAAACAACATGAACCAAATTGACAGTAACACTGTACTTTGCAGCAGTTTCTCAAAATAAAAATTGATTCCAAATGCATCCTATTGGGTGTCAGGAAACAGACAGTGCTGCTCTGCTGTTGCTAGAGGAAGTGCAGGCTAAATGAGGAGAACATTGCTCTCTCCTGTCCTCATCTAGACTCGACTCTGCAGTTCTATTCCTAAATATAGTTCAAGGAATAGAGTGATGCCAGTAAAGACAACTGATTTGACTACCGGTAGATCTACTGCAGATCTTTGGGAGTCCCTTGCAGAGAACTGTACCCTCTTGCTTCCTCAGTTTGGTTTTTGGAGAGTTATGGGAACAACTTAGCGTAGAAATTTTTAGCCTCCTTAGGTTACAGTAATGACCTTTTCCAAGCAGCATAGCTCAGGTCAAATATAGATCATCTAGGGTTACTCTGTGCTGCAGAAGACTTAAAGCAGGACTTGCATTCTTAAGCTGCTGCAGTGCAAAAGCTTTCTGAGCAAAGTTTTGCTGTAGCCTTCACAAATGGTTTCTTGCAAACAAAGTATAGAAAGAAAAAACTGTAATAGCCAGATTTCACCCTTACCACTGGAATCTCCATGCTCTCCGACAATCCACCCATGGCAGCTCAGAGGATGGATGCCCAGTCTTTCTCCCATGAGGTGGCGGAAACGAGCAGAATCCAGGTTGCAGCCACTACCAATAACACGGTGTTTAGGAAAGCCACTGATCTTCCAGGCCACGTAGGTCAAAATATCCACTGTAAGTAGAACAGGGAGGATAAGTGCCAGTCATCAAGTTTGATAATTAGGGTGGTATCTTCTGTTCATCTGTAAGGGTTTTTATCTGCATGCTAGTTGGGTGGAATAGAGAATGAAGTCATGCCCATCACCAGGCTAACATGATGACTGTTTATAAAAAGACAAAATTAAGAGGCTGTTTATGCTATGCATACAGTTAACAGTGCCCCGTACTGTGTCCTCTGCTAAAGATCACTTGCAACCAAAGACCCAAATTGGAGGGAACCTGGTTTACTTCTCAGAGAACCAGCTTGCTGAGTGTGGAGAGGACAATGACACTTCTTGCTATGTGCTTATTTGGCATAAGCACTTTCCAAAAGCCTGTGCTTGGTCATGTTAATATACTGACCACCTCACTGAAGAAAACGCTCTTCTCTAAGCCAAATCCTCTTGCCAAGGCAAAACAAGACAAACCTGGGTTTGAGACAATAAGCAGCTTGCAGTCAGGACTGTACTTCACAACATTGGGAATGATGAATTTGAAGATATTCACATTGCGCTGCACCAAGTTAAGGCGGCTTTCTCCTTCCTGCTGACGGGCACCAGCAGTGACAATGACCAGCTTGGAGTGGGCGGTCACACTGTAATCTGCAGACAAAAGGCTGTATCAAATGACCTGTACACATGGTTCAGGACAGGAGTTCAATTGCTTTTAGCATTGGTAACTAAAATTCACAAGCTTGAGGTTGCTGAAACTTCAACGGTAATTGTTACTCTAGACTTTGTTTCTACAGAAAGTAGAAAATTCTTTTTTAAAACTGTGGCCTGTTGCCACAGGCAGCAGCCTTAAAGGCAAGTCAATATCTTAACCTGCAGAACTTAAGCAATGGTATTCCATACTTCTCAGCCATAGGTAGATATAGGGTAGCTGTCGGGATGCCCTCCAGTGCAAGTGTTGTGTAGAAGAGTGTAGAAGAAGGAGGAATGCTCTGCTTTCATAATCCATCACCTGTGGACACTGGAGCTGAGTATTTACTGGGGTATGAGATGGCTGCTACTTGCCCCAGCCAAGCCACCACTAAACTGCAAGCTGTCAGACACTTACAGCTGACAAGCAAGCAGTAATGCATTCAGAGGCTAACTGCCTGTGAAACAATTCTCAGAGGTCCACAAGTACTTCAATTCATCTTTCTATACTGAACATAGTAGTTGGATGGCCTTTAACAAGGTGTATGAAGCAATGTCAGCCGAGTACTATTTCTGTAGGAACAGAAATGAAATCAGCTCCCCTTCTTATGATTAGGATGGCAGGCTCAGTGCTAGACTTGGATGACCAGTTTGAGATCTGATGCGCTTATCTCCATTTGCAAGTAAGTACATTGGAGCCAACTACTTGCCTTTCCCAGAAGTAATCTTTGGTGTTCTAAGGAAGAGGCTGCCATGCTGGAGATCTAGCATCTCTCCTCTCAGCTTGTCCTCGACAACATCAACAAGGGCAAGTTCATCAGCCAAGTCCTGTGTGAGACCAAGATTAAAAAGTAAGTTTATTTCTAAACAAAGAACTCAGTTTGAAAAATGAAGTTACAATTCTTTTAGAAGCAGCGATCCATTTCAGCAATTCTGTTCACATCTCTCACTTCACTAGCTCCCAAGACAGGTATTTAAGTTAGTCTCCTGGGATATCCCCTTGGAATTAGTTATATACTTTCCATATCCGCATTCTGCATGGAATAGTTGCACAATTTAGCAGGACATTGACAAAGAATAACTTAGTAGTTGTTCACAGACTAGCTATTTTAGAGTTAAATAATCCTAGTGTTATTGTAGCATTTTCAATGACTTCAGCATTGCAGAGTGCCTAGGACCACTTTTTGCAGTTCCCACGGCAAAGAACTGTTCCATCACTCCATCTTTTTTGCTTCAGACTAAGAATTAAGCCATTTTGTCTGCCTGTATGCTTGGAGTGTTAAAGGGCTCCTACTTAAAAGGGCATCTGGAATTTCAGAGCTGCATTCACCATTGACTAAGTCACAGTATGTTGTGTCAGATACTAAGGAAAACTTGGTTTAGAAGAACAACAAGCTATTGACAGGAAATTGCTGAAGTTAACTTCTTCATTTCAGGCCCGAAAATCAAGAAATGTACAACCAAAAGTTCATCATGTGCTAGCTCAATTAGTCTAATAAGGCAGATTACTTTCTGTCCTTCTTCTTAGGTCTCAAGTAGTCCAAACTGTGCTGCTTGATCCCCAGCTTGACACTTACCCTCATCAGGACGCTGATGGCACAAGCCATTCCGACTGCACCCACACCAACCACACTGATCTTATTGTGGGCATGGCCATGCTCCTCCTTGTGGACATTGTGGATGAGCTGATCCTTGAGAGACATGGTACACTGCAGAAAGGAAAGCAACAGATTATCTCTCCAGTCCTTGGAGCTTTCACTGACACGGGGATATTTGTATCAAGCAGACAGACTTTATTAACAGATGCTAAGAAAATGAATATAAATCACAACAAAATAATTAAAAACTGAATTAATCATGACAATCCACTGTTTAAGCTTACTATAGAGTTGAGCAGTACAGATTATGTAGCTGGATAACTTTCCAGCATTATTAGTAGAATGGTTTAAATCATCATCTGTGTTACATTTCACTAAAGGAAGCCATCTTAGTACTTTCAAGTACAGCATAGTCTGTCAGTTTTCATTCTGCTGCCCTGAAAAACTGGTACTCTATGCCTCTAGCCTTTCCAGAGCTGCAGTTGTACAACAATTTGGCAAAGCCTTCTTAAAAAGATTATGATCCTCAAAGTGTGCTTTATGGATTTGTTTCCAAGTGAAACCGTACGGTTCTGCATTGAAATACCTAGTTCCTTGTGTTCCTGAAACATGATACTCTGAGTGGCATTACCAACCCTCACAGCCTCTTTTTTTTTTTTTAAGCTACCAGCTGCACAGCAGCCTGGTTATATGGGCTCTAACTAACCTGTGCCAGCCACAGGTGTGCTGAAACACCCTGATAATGAGGGAGTAGTGTGCTTTCACCCCAAGATCCTTTGCTTTCCCAGGCAGTGCTGTGCTGGCATCTGCCCAGCTTCTGCTTCACCAGAAGAGCCCAAGGCAGGGGCAGCCTCACAGATGAATGCAAGCACAGACACAGCTCGATTCCCAAGCTAGCGCTGAACAGGCACCCCTTCGTGCAGTGCAGGAAAGGCCACGCAGTGAGGCAGAGCTGGCAGGGCAGGTAAGGGCTAAGTGGGGTTGGGGTGGGAGGGACAGGAAGCCAGCAGTGTGCGCATTTAGGAAAGGCTGACTAAGAGCTGCAAGCGAAGACCGCCTTAAGATGTCTCCTGAAACATGGGCCAGCATGGCGCGCGCAGTCTGCACGTGCCCAGTGCTCCCCCAGCACTTGAAACAGCACAACGTGCAGGGCTGCTGAGGAGTCTGCACTCAAGCATTTCAGAGTTAATTCTTGAAGTGTTTTCAGCCTGGTAGTTCATGGAAATCAGCAGGTTAGGGGCCAAGCAGTAGCTGAAGGTACATTTCAGCTCCTTGTAGAGCAGCTTCGTGCTAACATTCAGTCGCAGCCTGGAGCCATGCCTGACCCCAGGCCCATTTCCCCCCGGCTGAGAGGAAGCTTGGGGCGGGCGCTGCGGCAATCACGCCGCTTGCACAAGGCCCGCGGGCAGGGCAGGGCAGGGCGCGGTGCCTCGCCCATGCGGTGCCGGGCTGAGGGCCAAGGCAGTGCCGGCAGCCCCACCGCTGGAGGGGCGCGGGGGGGGGTCCGCGGCCAAGCAAACGACACCGAGCGGACGCCCGCCACCCCCCCCCCTCCACCTTCCCGGGCGGCCCCTGCCCCCCGCAGCCTCCACTCGGGGGCTCGGTACCCCGCTGTGCCTCCCTCCCTCAGAGGGAGCTGAGCCGCAGCCCCCAGCAGCGGCCGGGACCTCCCCACCGCCCCCTCAGCCTTGCCCCCCGCCAGGCGCCGGCCACCTACCCCTGCTCTCCTCAGCCGAGCGCGGCGGCGATCGTGGCGGGGCGGGTCCGAAAGCGGGGCCTTAAGTAGGGGCCGGGCGGCTGACGTGAGGCGGGCGGGCCGCGGCGGCGGGGACGTGCCCGCAGACACGTCGGGGCGAGGGGGGGCGGCAACGGGAAGCCCGCAACGGGCCCCGCTACCCTGCGGCCCCTAACGGCTGCCCAGGCGGCCGCTGAGGGAGCCTGAGGGTGCCTGCGTGCACAGCACGGCAAAACCCTGCTGCCGGCACCGGGGCTTCGCGGAACTGGTTTTAGTCCTCCCTCAGATTGATTCCCGCCGCCTGCTGAAGCCCTTGGGGTTTATGGCCCCCTAATTGCGCTGTCGTGCTGCCGGATGGAGCCTCTCGGCTGGCGGCTGGAAACCCGCTTCTAATTTCCATCTCTGTCTATTGCTGTTTGTTTTTTTTGGCCCAGACATCCTCCTCTGCTGTTTGCTTCCTCTTTCCCCATATTTGTCTATCAAATTCCCACTATTTTTTTTCAAGTTACATAAGCTAAACCCTGGCAGTCTTGCGTGATACAGGCCATGCTCTGATCACTGGGACGTCCTTTCTGCAGGCCTCTTCCAGTTTTAATTGTTTTCTCTTGAGAGAGGATGCTGCAGTGGAGTATGTTAAACAGCCTTCTCAGTGGTGCCTCTGTCGTGAACATTGTTTTCCTGTCGTTGCTGGAAATACCACAAGTAGACATGCACTTGTGTTTTTCAGTCACACCACAGTCAGCTCCCCGTCACCGGGTGGCTCCTTAGTACAGCCAGCTCTTTCCCCTCTTCACTCACTTCTTCCTAAGATACTAACAGAGAACAAAATCTATGTTTTATTATTCTCTGGATGTCTGAACTTTGGATTTTATACTACAGTACAGGCTTGTCCCACAAAACTGTTTTTCCATAAACCCATGCTACCTTTCAGCCCTTTGTTAGTTGAATTTTTTGTTTGGAGTAAAAATTCCCTTCAGAAGTTTTCCTGGAGAACTGCACAGACATCAAACGCACAGTTCCGGACCACTTCCAGCATGGCTCCCTACTTAAATGTTCACTGTTCTCCAGGCCCGTAGTAACGCCTCTGAGTCAGTTAGCTTACTGAAAATCCTCAGACCTGGATTTGTGGTTAACTGTGCTTCAGGATTCTGGGATCGAGACTGGTTCTTCCAGTTGGAGCACAGCAGCCTCTGTTCTGCTCTCCACGTGTCTGCCTTCATTTATTGTGATGTAGCCATTTCTCCCTTCTACTCCTTCTCTTAGACATCCTCTCTTTAACCCATGGTCTAACATGTTCATCCTCAATGAAAATAAGGGAAGCAGTCATTTAGGCTTATGGGAGTAACTAGTTTACCTTTATTGTCCTGTTCTTATATTAGTGATACTTTTTTTTTCTTTTTTTTCTCCCTAATTTTCTTGTGGCTGTGGTACCTTTCAGGTATTTGCCTTAGCTATCTTTTGGGTTCTAACTCTGGCTGATTTTTGGCAATACCTATTTGTGGCTTCTAGGATATATTTGAATTCCTTTATGAGGTGATTATCTTGCTATGTCAGAAGGTCTTCCTTTCTAATTCATCCATTTGTCTTCCTCTGCCTATACCAGCTTTTCCAGTTCTGCTTTGTCTGGGATATCCCTTCTCTTCTAAAGTCACCTTACCTAGTTGTTAGTTGATTTACAACTGAGAAGAATGTATGTTACCATGGAGGTCCTGATCTCTCCACCACTTCATCCCATTCCTAGCACTTGCAAGCCTAAAACAAGGACCTCAGTCATGCTGGACTGGTCCAGATTATGTGGACATGGGTGCATCTTATAATGTGTGAGACTTGTACTCATCTACCAAGCTCTGCTTTACAAGTGAAGTAATTCACTGCTGCTGTTCAACGCATGCTAATACCTTCTCACTGACCAGCCCAGAGGCAATTCCTTTCTGCCATGGTGATCTGATGGGAACGGTAGCCCAAAGCCTCATCGTTTCTTTGAGAGTCCACTGGCAAAACAAAAGAAACAAGAAGCACAGGTAAGAAAATAACTAATAATGTTTGAAACATTGCATAAGGAGAGATTTGCATGAAACTGAAGTCAGAAAAATACAGTTTGGGTTCTGTACTGAACCACCACAGGTTCTCATTATAAAAAAAGAACCGTTCTACCAAAGGAGGTTAGATATAATGACCTGTCAGTTGCAAAAAACAGATGTGCTTTGTTCCTTGCCGCTGAGTGATGCTTGTGAGATGTGCGTCATGGGCGGAGAGAGACCGTAATAGCTGTGGTGTGGAAGGGAAAGTGCTGGTAGGTGCTGAGTAGGCCTAATGCTGCAGGAATGCAGAATGAAAGGAAACCGTATAATGTAGTTCTGTCATTCTGTATTACGCTGGGTTCGCTGAGCATCTTGGTCCATCAGCAGTCCCAAGAACGGATTAGGAAGTTTAATTCTGCACCCCAGGAATCTATCCCTACAGGGGCTTTGTATGAATGGGCCTAAACTTCTCGTTCAGAGTTGGGGTTCTGGACAGCATCTACACTGAGTGTTAACCCTTGTCTGCTGGGATAGAAACTGAGCAGTTGACAGGAACAAAGATCAAGAAATGTTTTCTCTCTATAAAAAATTTTGTTTCTGAAGATTTTGAATATAAGTGGCTTCTAAGACGAGACCAGTTGGGTTGATTAATGGGCATTTAAAAATATATAACTAGTGTAGAGCAAGTGGTATTTTACTACTGTCATAGCAAGACCAGCGATTCTAAGAGGAGAATGTTAGTATTGTAACATTGCTTTTATTCTGTGGCTCAGGCATATAAAATTGAACATGGTTTTCAGTGTATAAGTTCCAGTAAATTCTTCACTTGCTTGTGTCTGTGCTACTTGTTACTGAGAACAGAACCAAGACCAAATCTCCATTATTTATAACATAAGGTAACTTAGAGCATCAGGTTCTCCTCATCTGTCTGGTGCCTGTTCCGATACCAGAGGTCCTGCCTTCAGTAGAGTAGACCAAAGCAAGGATGTAAGATGTTTCAAAACCATCCTGGTCCTAGCATGTCCTCAATGATGGTGAGCAGATCAGAAGCCTCGTTTCATTAAAAATGAGTGACAGCTTTTAATGTGCTGGTGTTAATTCACCTGGGTTGCAAACAAGAAGGCTGCGAACGCCAAATTTTTCCTTTTATGTGTCCTTTGTGGTCTTAGTAGCAGCAGTAGATGCTCAGGAGGAGAGCAGTCATCTGTCATGATTGACATTGATTTTCTGCCTCAGACGGCTTCTAACAGAGAAAGCTCGTAACAACACAAACTGAATGGGGTGAGCAAATGAAGGGCATTGCTCTTGCACATGGAAGATGGAGGCCGGGTTTGTTTTGATTTCTTTTAAGTGACTGACTTTGATTGTAGGGATGGGGCCAGCTTTCCTCACTTGTACACATAACGAGTTTTACTCTTCCCGTCAGTTTTCTGCTGTTGCCTTCCATCACAGTAGCAGGAGGTGGTGTAGATAGAGGGATGGCAATACTTGAAATGTGACAGGGTCTCTCCAGGGAAGCTTGGCCCTTCCTCAGCCTGCTTGTCCTCTTTTCCATGTTAGCTTTCACAGATTAAACATGAAAAGTAAAGCAACAGAAGTTGCTGAATGTGGAAATGTTTCTGTTTTCTCTCTAGGAGTATCAGGCAGAGCCTTTCCACTGACCTCAGGTGGCATTTGATCAGGCTTTGGATGATAACAGAAGGAAAAGATTCACATTAATCAATGTGTTTAAACTACGAGATACCGATTAAACCTTTATCACAAAGTCCAGAGACAGTTATACAAGGTGCGTTCAAAGTGTGTCTCTTGCTTTTTTTCAGTTAAACACTTACAAAGTGTTAGTACATTTCTCTCCATTTTGCTAACATGCAAGAGGTTTTACATGGTGTTGTTTCATTCCTACACTTCTTGCCATTTGCTCAGGTCGTTGCTCCTGAAAGAGTAAGTCCAATCTGATGGTGCTGCTGGGGTGGATGAGGACACCAAACCACGACCTGCACATATTTGCTGTATGAGCAAAAGCCCAGCTAGGAGATTGGCAGTAACCCAATGCCACTGCTGGTGCTGACCAGCCCTGGAAAGGTCAGTGAAATCTCTCTGCTCCACCTGAGATTTGAGGTCTAACTTGCTCCTAAAAATCATCAGTGTTATTCCCAGCATGATCAGTCCTGCTTTTGCTCTGACACCATCAATGACTTTTCTTTCATAAGATGTCAGTGTGTGCAGGAAAGACCTGGCACTGGACACAGCTGTGTCATGTACCAATCTTGTCTCTCCCTTTGATTTATTCTGAGGCCTGAACAACTCCTTCCAATTTTATGGCTTCATTTCTCCTTTGTAAAATGGGTAGGGTCCTTATCTACCAACCCGGTGGTGGTACTGTAGGAATTAGTTTATTATGAAACACTTCAGCATCATAAAGCAAAATGGAAATGATGGAGGTTCTTTCCCTAGATCAGAGGAGGCTGGGCTACAAAACTGAGTAGCTTGAGATCAGAAGATTGTCATACTCTGCTGTATCTTCAACATCAGAAAAGCTCCCAGAGCCGGAATTCTTGCAATTTTTAGATACTTCTCTGGGTAGGATACAGGAAGTTGGTTCACACTCCATAAAATCCTTATTTGTGTTCTACAGACTTCAGCAGTATAGCTCCATCAAACCATTTGAACTGATCCAAGGAAACTAAAAGCTAAAAGATGAGTTTCACCTCGCCTTGCATTAACAGGTATCGCTGCACATACAGCATTACGTGTTACGTATCGGGTGGTACAAGGATGTAGTGCTTTTGCTGCTTCTCTCCCTCTTTTTGTTTGCACCGTCATTGTGGCGAGTGGGCGGGGTGGAGTGGGGGCTGGGGGAAGCACTAGCTGATGCAATTCTCATTTCCGAGTATTTTTTACTTAGGTATTTCTACAACCTATTTATTGGTGTCCACCAGGGTAATATATACATGGAGACCTGTGTAAATAATTGTCACTTTCTGAAGATTCTTTAATTCCCAAGTGCCTTTTTGTTAGATGTAGCTAGAGGTAGCTGGACTAAGCAGAACATGTGACTGTCTTGCTCTCTAAAGGACTGGATTTACTCATGGAAGCATGAGTCACTGTGCAGGATTCTCCAAGCCAAACCCATTCCTGTTACATAACTGAATATTTACTCATTTACTTAGGAACTGCAGGAAACGGGATGCTCAGATAAATCACATGGGCATAGATAGATAGAAAGGCAGCCGGGTGGACAGGAACCACTATTCAGTCTTTGCCTAGCATAGTCGCAAAGATATCTCAGCAGGTTCAGCACCTGCCTCCTGCTGACTGTCCAAAGGAGTGTTATCCCTACTGCAACCCCACCGATGCTGTCTGGCTTCTAAACTAGCAGCAGAACTCTTACTGTTATTTAAGTTGTTCTTGAGTGCCTGGCAGGTTGCAGTAAGTGGAGACTTTCTATAAATTACAGTAGGGAGCCAGTGGGATATGAGAGGAGAGCTGCAGACTGCTGCCACTGCTGCTTGCCAATTCAAGAGGGTAGGCAGGTTCAGCAGCAAAAGGTCAGAGGCATGTCTCTATATTCCATCTGGAGCAGAGACCTCCTTGCCCCTATTTTAATATTCATATTCATTCTGCAGCTGTCAGTTTTGATTTTCCCAAGATCCCTTCTCAGCACACCACATGCCAACAAACTGGTTAGCTCAGTGTAAAGAGCAACAGAGTCCTGCAAAGGCAGGTTTTTTACTGGTTCAGACCTTTTGGGACACAGTACATTTAATGACACAATATTGTCTCTCCCACAGCGAAAAGCATAAGTAAATCCTCCTGTAAGAGGGAAGACAGCAAAGAAGATGGTATCAGACCCATCAAGGGATGTGGAAACAGATGTGGATGTTGTGTGGGTTAGCGTGTTTCAAGGAATAAAAGGAAGATGTGTTACTCAGGACAGCAGAGTAAGTAATTGATCCATCCTGTCTCATCCAAGTGTTCTCTTTCTCAGAGATACTTTTGCAGCATTTCAGACCTTGCATATCTGATCAACCCTCAGTGTATTCAAAGTGATAGCAGATTATGTATTCTCTTCCATGCCAAAATGACTGTGGCCAAGCTCTCGTTTCTACGAAGGTCAAGGAAGTCCTAGAGAATGAAAATTGTTCTATGTTTTCATGAAGGACACACTTGAACATGGAAGATACCTGTCCTCAAGGCTTTCACTGAAAAAATCAGTGCTATAAAGCACAACTTTTGCACCTTTTGTTGTTTCCTGGAGCTTGTAAAATATGGCTTAGTTCCTGTAACTCTTTGTGGGCCCCAGGGAATAAAACCCAGTTCTGTACCTGGAGTGGGAAGGCCAGAGATCGAGACATAATCACATTCTGGTTTTGCACATTCTCTAGCGTATATGGAAAATGTGTGCGCCTACAAATGACTGTATGTAATAAATGATTATCCATTCCCTGGGGAAGGCTGTGGGAGAAAGAATATGAAGCTTAACTTGCAGTTCAGTAAACTTATCAATAGCATGGAGACGGGCAGCCAGTTGCTTTCATTTCAGTCCCCACATTTGGGCCACACCTGAGTCTCTTTAAAAGAGCTGCAACTGGCCTGGCTTGGCCCTGAGCTGGTAACAGCCCTGAGGGGTGCCTTCAGCTTCTGTTACAGAGCTGAACTCTTCTACTGTCCTCAGAGGGGAGGAATAACTTCACTGTCTCTGCACGAGGTACTCTTTTACATCTTTGTTTCTGTGGTGGTGGTAGCTCTGTGGGTGAGCACAAAGCCCAGGGGGGCAGAATGTGAGAGGCAGGTACTCTCCTGAGGGATTATTACGCAAAGTTCTTAAATACCATCTATATCGTATGTACTACCAGGACAACATGCTGCTGGAATGGAAATAGAGCTACCCCCAGGAAAAGCTGATGCCTTGTCTTTTGGGAAGTTCTGCTCCCTGGGCTTTTTAATTTTGTTTTAATTTATTTTATAGGCAGAAAGTTGCTAAAGAAAGAGACACTTTTTTTTTTAAAGACCAAGTTCTCCCAGCTCATGCTACCTGTTAGGGATTTACGTCATCATCTGGAATGCGGTAGCTTTGCTTTAGTTGGCTGCCATGGGTGTTCAGGGGCCTGCGCTTTCCTCAGGGGCACAGGGTTGTAGCTGGAGACATCATCCTATCCACAGCAAAGGTAGACATGTGCATTGAGGTTAGATATAAGTTCAAGGCAGGAAGAAGAGGGTGATTTCTAATGATTTTTTTAAAAAGCTATTTTCTTCCATATCTTTTTTTTATTTTGAATCCCCGTGTTTCCTAGTTGAAACATGATACACTGCACCATGACTCAGTGCTGAAGGTCTAAAAAGAGGCAGTGTTTCTGAAGGAAAATAAGACTAGAGAGACATGCAGCCTGTGTGGCTAACCAGCAGTAATCTCAAGCAGTAATCTGCTTCATTATGCAACCATAGAGAAATTATTAATGTACTCGGAGCAGGTACCAAACTGAACATCTCTGTCGGCAGCACAGCTTCACAGTGCAGGCATTGTACAGACACACAGTAGCTCTCCTCAGCAAAGAGCTCACAAATCGTAGAGTCAGAGCAAAGCAAGGAAGTGAAAGTGGAACCACAGAAAGGCAGACTGATTACCAAATACGATACTTGTGTTAGGGTGCTGTGTTTTTCCAAGAAATGTCACATGAGCAAAGACCTGTATTTCTATCAATTCAGTTTTCTTATTTACATTCAAATTTTAAATAGAAAATGAAATCTTGCTTGCCTGCAGACTGCCAATGAATCATTTTCACAGTGCTATGCTAAGCCTGCAGTTGCTGGTTTGTGGTCCCTTTATTCCTGTGTTTAGGTGAAGCTTCACCAATATTTAGCAAACTCTTGCAGGGCACAGCCTTGCTGTTTTGCAAACTATGATGAATCTTGCTTAAAGAGGAGGATGTTAGAAAAGGGAACAAGAGCTTGACTTTGAGCTGCTGTAGGGGCAGCCTTGGTTCTTGCAGAATCTGTTGTTTCTTGACCCTGAATGTAAGAAGAACAGCATGCCTGTGTCCTGGGTCACAAATGCAAGGTACACCATTTCTCACTGGCACACCAGCCTTGTGTTGATTTTCTCACAATTGTCCAGATCCAGTTGTATTCCTAGACCCTGTGCAGTTCTGTCCTTAAGAGGCAGTGTCCAAGCGTAGGTTCCCTTTTTAAAAGATACCAATGTGACAAAACAAATGAGATGCTAGGAGATAGTGTCATTGATTCTGTGCATGTATGCACTAGAGCTGGATTTCTTGATGCTGGGTCCCCTGATCACTGCTGGTACATTTTTCCACCTCCTTTTTGCCAATTGTACATCATTCCTGTTTTGTACATCCTATGGTCTGTGTATGATTCACTGTGTGTTTGTGTGAGGTCTTTGAGATTTAATGCTGGGATGTCGGGAGGGAAAAGATACCAGCATGTTCCATCTTTCACGCACTGTGAAGATGAACAACTTTTGGAGTGGTGACAGGGATGTGCAGTCCCTTGGTACACATCAGTTCCCCTCCAAGTGGCAAGCCTTTGGACTGGCCCCTGGGGCAGCGGGGTTCACCCAGTTCTTCACTCTCATTCTCTGGACTGAAGCATTTGCGGACAGGGCAGTGCCAGATTGGTAGCAAAATGTCAGCATTAGAGTTTGTGAGACACGGACAGAGCTGAGCCCAGGCCTCTGACCTCTGGGACATGGTGCGGTATATTTATGTATGCAGGCAGGAGTGAGCTCTGCTGCTTTCTTGTGGAATATCATTGTCTGCATGTTTGGCTGCAACCAGCCCAGGATTCTTTCATTTTTAATCTTACCAATTGTTTGTGCCCCCAGTGCATGTTGAACATACAGTATAATCTATATGTTTTAACAAATGACTAATAATCTGTCTCATGGCCCCTTTTAAAATATGCTCTCTTGCAACTAGAACATCTGGGCGTTTGGAGTCAATAGGGTGTTATGTTAAAGAGACACAATATATATATATATATTTTAAACAAGGGGCAAAAACAAACAAAAACCCTTGTGAACATTTTGTGTCTTGCATGAACTGACGGCAGTTAATTCAGTGCATGACCTCTGTAAGAGCTCTTAGGCATATAAGAGTAGCCAAAAATAGCTCTGTGGAAGGTCGGAGAAGACATCCCTTCTGCATATGGGAAAGCTTTGCATTTCTGACCTCAATCATCTATCTATATGGTAAGCAAGCAGGGAAGGCTATGAGTATGAAAATGGTCTCGGTAGGCAGGCAGAGCCTGTGTGTTGTGTTCTTTATTCATATGAACATGTATGAACTGCTGTCTGCCTTGGAGATTTTCCCACATGTGAAGCAGAGAAAGCCTGTCTTAACTTCCAACCCACGCTTCAAGGTGAGCCTAGCCAAATAAAAGCTGGATTCAAACTGTCAATAGATGAACAGCAGCAAGAGGGACCCTTATGTTTTAAAATGGAGCCATAGGCTCGCATCCAAGTGATTTTAAGCTTGTGACTGACCCTGGAGTAGGGAAGAAATTTCAGCTTGTCAGACCGAATGTTCTCTTTCTTTTGATGTCTACATGCTGAGGCAGAGTTTACGAGAAGCTTTTATAGCAGATTCCAAAGTCACTGCAGAGCACTTTAATTATTGAACAGGCAAGAGCTAATGCAGGAGGGAAGGGCTCTGTATGTCTGTGGGTATTAATCTCCCTTCCTCCCGCCCCCTCCTGCCCAAATCCTCTCGGTTAATCAGGTTATGTTTGCCCTATTTCTTCCTGGGAACGAGCAGAATGCAGCACCGATAGAAATGGAGGAAAGGAAGGAAGAGAAGGGCACGCTGAAAGCAAGAGTGGGTTGCGGATGCTCCAGAAAGGAAAGTTTCCCTTTGGCAGTGTTCCCAAGATCGCAGCAGGATGCCTGCGGGCTGTGGGCTGTCGCTGTGACCTGTCACTCTCGCTGACACGCTTGATCTTGCCTCCCAGGCCGTGTGCCAAAGGACACTGAAGGGGGCTTGCCTGTCAGTGCTCAGTCCGGAGGCATTGGTGGTCTCTGCAGCCAGCAGCCCCCTCCCCAGACTCTCAGCAGCCTCTTCCAGCTGAGAGCCCATGTGAGGGAGCGACCGATGTCAGGCAGAGTGTGTTCCCCCAGGGATGTTTGCCTGAAATGCGGTGGTTAATGTGGGGGTGGAGAGGCACACACAGACACAAACTGTGCGCCGAACGCCTCTGCGCAGTGATAGAGCTTTAATTCTTGCTGCACTCATCCTCTTGAACGCATGGCTGCAAGCCACAGAAAAATAGCACAGATGGACCTGCCAGAGTAAAACGCAGCAATGAGAAACAGGGAGCCAGCACGCACACGGCCAGCATCCCTTGCCTGCTGTGCTTTTTGTGTCAGGTTGTGCTGGTGAGTCCAAGCTTCCTTTAATAAGATGGAATGTATCTCAGAGTGCTGAGATCTGGAGGGCTCTTGGAACAGGCGTGTGCCCTGGAAATGCTCTCATCTCCAGTTTTAATGGACAATACCAGACTGGGAGATTGGGGACCAAAACTCTTCTGTGACCAGTGTTTAGATACAAAACTTGCAGCTGAAACCCTTCCTGAAATGTGTTTTTGAGGTCTGGGTCTGGGCAGGCTTAACCAAATACGTGATGTCTTATGGGAGATGTAGGTGCAGTGACTCGGGTGGTTCTGGGAGACTGACAGACACTTTAGAAGGATGTAGACCTGCAGGTCTGCATCTGCAGTCTGTGTTTTGAGGTCGAATTTATCAAAAAGCTCAAAATAAAACTTTTCTAGACCACACTGTGAAGCTTCAGGGAGTTTATGCATAACCCTACTTCTCTAACGCGCAGGTTCTGGCACAGGATCAACTGATGTCAGCCTGTGCTTGCGTTTCAAGTCTGGCAGGAAGTGCCAAGCCACACAAGCGCTGCTTAATGCAGTCTTGGGTGCTGCTTTCTTTGCTGAGATCTCATGGATCATTGTTCCGCTGCAACGCGGGTATTAATTAGAAGAGATCTTTAGCACCCCTTTTTGCTAACTGCATGGATCAGGAACATTTTTGTAGCTCAAAGCCAGGCAAATGCTAAAACATTCTTCCAAAAACATAAATGCTAGTAAACGCAGACCTGAGCTAGTAAATCCTGGAGCCGTGACATGATTTTACATGTTTCCCAGTGCACAGCAGAGCTAACTGGATGGCCACAAACTCTTCTTCCCACAAGAATGAAGACAGACAGGAAATGAACCACCAGAAACCGTTCCTTGGCAGGGGAGGGCTGGGGAAAAAGCAAGGCGAAGCAAGCCCTGCGCTGCGGTAGAAGCAGGCCTTGCAGGAGCCTACAAGCCGATCTCGGGGCCGTGTTCCCACTGTGTGGTGCTCACTGACCAGCGTGCCTTGTGGTGTATGTCCAGGACCTGCCGATGCCCAAATGCAGTGTGCTGCCACAGCCCGGTTGATCATCTGCTGGTGCTGTGTCTTACAGAGACTTGCTTGGATCTCCTCTGTGCAGTCCCTCTTTGCAATAGCAGGGAGCAGGAAGGCTGAGCTGTTCTGCAGAGCTGCTCTTCGGTCGAACTGCGGCAGGTGGGAGGGGATGGTCACGGCATCCCTGCGCGTGAGGGAGAGAGCTGAGCTGTGCGAGGGAGGGCTTTGGTTCAAGTCGGCGCCAGGTAGGAGCCTGACTTGCCAGCCTGCGCGTGGGAGCGCTGCCGGGAGCAGATGGCTGGCAGCCCTGCTGCTGCAGGGTTAGCTGGCTTGTGGGGAGCTGCCAGGCCTGTGCAGGGAGGAGGGCATCGTGCCCTTCGGAGGAGAGTGGGGTGTGATGCAGCAGCCTGGAGGCTTCCCCAAACACAGTAGAGTCTGACTTGGACCACGCTGCTACTCAGCCTTCAGAGATGTACCTTGTTTTCCCTCTGAGGATTGCCCAAAAGAGCAGAACTCTTAAATTGTTTGCAGGTTAATGGGAGGCTTTTTCTACATCTTTCTGATACTGCAGGGTAAAGTGCTGTCAGTCACACAAGTACACACACACAACTCATCTTCTCCCCAGCCCCCAGACTAGACTTGGGCTCCCAGAATTACATGACTGGCTCAAAAAACCTGAATTTACCATCTGGTGTACTCCTAATTGTCTTTCTGTCTTCCAAAACCTTAATTCTAAGCCAGGAGCTATTTTATTTTTTTTAATGAGAACTGTTTTTGTTTGTAACCAAGTTCCAGGACTCCAGAAGGTGGAGCTTTAAGGAAAGCCTTGGGGGGGGGGGGGGGGGGGGGGTGTGGTTCAGCTCCAGTAGCACTGAAAGGAAGCTGAGAAGCAAAAACCTTAGTGGAGAGGATGGGCCAGAAGGCACTGAAAAGGTAACTCTGTTTGACTTGAGCAGTAGCTGGTGGAAATGGCTGCATGTTCCAAGGAACTGCATGTTACAAATGCATGGCTCATGGCATGCAAAGCAATCAAATCACGAGTTAATGACTAGACCAGTGGGAGAGGCAAGCAGGCAGTATAGGTTGTTAAATCATTAAAAAAATAAAACCACATGAAAAATCAACACTGCATTTTCAAGTTCAGAACTTGGCTTCCATGATCTGCTTTTACATGAGGAAGAAATTGGAAGTTGAAGGGTGAAGAGTCTTGAAAATATCTGCCTTGGTTTTAATTGCTAATAATGTTTTTGACGGGCAGTGGCTATACTGCCTCCAAATAGTGATACACTTGACCGTTTAAGACATTGGGCATCTACTCCATTGGAAGTCTGACTGTGCAGAAAGTACTGCTACAAAACGCCCATTGAAGTCAGGGTGCTGAAAGAAAATCTTTAAAAATGCTGATATGACAGCATGAATGAAAGATTGAATTTGGCACACCGTGTTTTGTCAGGGATCCATGGGTCTGGAGCTCATTGACTAATATCAGTCAGATAATTCTGATCTAAAATCTTTCATTCTTTCCCATATTGTTCTGCTGAACATATCACATGGAATTTGGGGAAAGAAGAATAAAATGTTAAGATTTTAAAATGTAGCTTTTATAGCATATTAATGTCTATTCTCATATCTATTTTGAGGTATCCTATGGAGTTAAGGTTCTTGGAGCTTGGATGCTTCTTGACTGGACAGCCAGTGTTTCCCCTAACCATAGTCTTTTAAAGCTGTTGCATGGTGTTTCCTTGAAGCTTTTTGTCCCCAGACAAGCTTACTGTGTTTGGAAACCTCAAGCAGAGCAGTAAGCTGTTTGTTTGATATGGAATCTTGAATGTGAATGGGGGTGTGTGATAAAGTTGGTAGGTGCCTAATATTGGCTGATTCACTAAATAGCTTGGTGCATTTCTAGTACTTAGGATGCAAGCAGCTTGCTTTTGATAAAGCAGCTTTGAGAAATTCTTTGTGTCATATAGAGATGAATTGCTTTTCGTCTGATTTCTTTCTTTTTGAAGATATAGGACCTTCTAGTTTTGGTGAAACAAGCGTTATTGCTGCTATCTCCATTGATAAAGAAATGTGAAAAAGAAAATTTCCATCGAGTATGGATGGTCCTGCCCAGAGCACCTGAAAATGCTTCTAATCTCTGCCCTGTAACTGGACTAAAGAAGTCATTAAAGGCCTGCTAGATAAACAGTTGCGCAAGGCCTTTAATAGGGAAATTAGTTTGAACTTTGTGCTGACGCCATTTCCTGCTATTATTACATGCAAATAAATAAAGTGGGGGGAAAAAACAACATGCCCAAACGTAAGATCAGCCATTGGACTCTGTACTGCTTGATGGAGTGGCCGCAAACACACAAGAAAATATTTCAAAGTCAAGGATTTGTCTTCTGGGAGATGCTCGAAAAGGTTATCCTCCATACAGCTCTTTCTAGCTCTTTCTTTCTCTAGTTAACCAAGAGAAGTTGTTGCATGCAGCTTCAGCTCCTTTGGAAGAGCCAAACTTGGTCTCTCTTCTCCTTAGGCAGATTTTCAACTACTGTGGTTTTGGAGATTCCGCTGTGCACGCGTGCATCCTTGCAGTGCAAGTGGAAGATAAGCTGCTTCTTCCTGAGACTTGACATGTCTCTCGCAATTAACCTGAGGACCTTCAGGGGTCACAGACATAAAAACATGGCTTCAGAGGAGTCATTTTCTATAAGGCTGAGGAGGAGCCCTTTTTTGAAGAGCTGAAGTTGGCCTTTGTTGATATCCCTCCTGCTTTTCATCCTATCCACTCTGTCTGCTATTGGGTAGTCTTAAGTATGGTGCTGGAAGTCAGCAATGATTTAAAAAAACAAAACCAAAAAAACCTCTGTCAGTGACCTAGATCCAGTGAAGGTTTCCATTATTTAGATCACATCTTGCAGATAACGCAGAAAGGCTCTCAATATTAGGTTGAATTAGGTAATTGTCTCTTTAAAAAGTAGGATTATTTTAGGTAAAGACAGCTGAAGGGCTCCCTTTGACCACTGATACTGCTCTTTTGATTGCATGAATATGCTTAGCAGTTGATGGTAAACTTTAGAAGTGACACGTTTAAAATGTTGTCCCAGTTTTTTGTTTTGTTTTTCCTCATGCTGTTCTTTGGCAGGTGCAGACTCCAAAAGAGCCAAGCAGGCGGGGTGTGCAGCCTGCGAGGTCTGGGCCCTGTGGTGCCCAGTTAGACCTCAGCTCTTGCCAAGTGAGGTCAGTAGGAGGGATGACCCCGGGGTTGAATTTGTAAAGAACCAATAAGTGTTTTAATCCTGCAGAGTCCTGAGGGAGTTGGATGCCCCAAAACTTGGTAACAAGCTGTACCAGACAGGTGGGGGGCTGCACACAGGCCTGCGGCTCCAGCTCACACACCTTATGTACAGTCCTTTAGAAGCAAGAGAGCTGCCATCACATTAACGAGCTGAAAATGAGAGTAATGTGAAGTATTTGTCCAGTTTATTCATGCGAAAGAGTGAGTTGGCACAGCTACACTGATGCCTCCTGGTGCTGCCGCAGGAACAAATCCTGGCAGGAGCTTGCTCCGTCGCTGCTGGGGGGCCAAAGCAGAAGTGGGGCTGAGCACTGAGGCCTGGCAGCTGGGGGCCTGGCCTTTGTCCTGAGTTGATATTTTAGAGAAATGAGACGCTGCCTGCTCTGGCAGTAGTGCCTGGCACTGGGAGGTCCGCAGGGCTGGGACCAGCTGTGTGCGCGTTAGCAAGCTCGGGGCAGTAAACGGGCAGCTACTGAGCAAACGGTGCTAAGGAACTGGCATCCGCTCTGCGTGAGTGCTGGAAACTTTGCTTCTGCCTAACTGTAGTCTGCACCTGTGGACCAACGCTCACTAGTGACTGGAGTTCATTTCTGGTTTAGTTTCAGACTGGGGATATCTGTTTACGTGCTCTGAGACTGTTGTCTGAACCAAAACATGGTAACCAAGAACACTTGGGAGATGTGCTTTAAGGGTGTTCCTGATGGGAGTCCGATGCTAATGTAGATCCATCCAGGACCCAGGAGCTCACAGCTGTGCTGCGTAACACAGCAATGTGTGCTTTGGAGGTGTCTAATTACAGCATCAGAGTCTGATTTCAAACAGATCAATACTTATTATTTAAAAGGGAGGTATGTTTGGAGGAGAGCAATAATGAAATAATGTGCCTTCAGCTTAGGCAGTAACACAAGTGCTACAGAAGCAGAGCTGCCTTTCTAGACCGTGCATTGCTGTGGTGGTGTTTCTTGCCTGCCCTGATCGCTGAGCAGCTGCAGGAGGTGGAGCACGTTTGCCTAATGGGAAGAGACGGCTTCCCGTTCTCAGCCAGGGCTGGAGGGGAGAGACCTTCCTGCAGGGACAGAGCACAAAATGTCGACGTTTGAATGCTGAGTTTCAGGTCGTGGCAGTGCTGTCTCCTGTGGAGTTAAATAGGAGTCTGACTAGGACAGAAACAAAACCGAGTGCTGCTTCTGATTATTTTTGTGAATTTTCTCCTCAATTCTGTGAGTTTTTCTGTAGTGGAAAAAGCATCGCGTGGCCCTGCTTAGGGACGTGAAGCACGATGCTCCTGTCCTGTGAGCTGCAGTTTAAGCACAAGTGAATCAAGTTCTTGCGAAATCAGCCACTGCAGTGTAATGAGCAGCTTAACAATCCAGCACTTCTAGTGGAAGATTTCCTGGTCGCAGTCAGGTTTACTGCTGTTGAGACTGTCACATCTGATGCGTGTGTGGGCAAAGGTTTCGTAGAACAACAGGACAAGTTGGAGCCCTTCTGTCTGGTAGCAGGGGCCTGGTTCTGGCTGCCTGCTGCCAGCTGCAGCCTGTGTCTTGAGCAGAGCACCAAGCCTCCCTTGCCAGAGCCAAATCCAAACCAGTATAAGGCTGCAAAAGGGGCTGGTAATGCTGCAGTGTCTTGCTGCCCACATGCGCTGCAGATCCCCCAGAAGCAGGGGACGTGTACACCAGTGCCTGTGCTGCAGAGCTCCCACTGCACCCCGCGGTGCCTGGGGAGACACAGGCAGGGGACGTCGTCCAGGTCAGCATCACTCCCCCCTTGCTGCTTGTGTGACTGCCTCCCTAGGGATATGCTGCTTCTGAATGTAGGCCAGTGCTTCATAAGCCTCTGTCATTCTTTGCTTGGGTACAGCAAACAGCTGCAGGGCAGAGAGGGGGCCTTATTTTGCACTCGGATGGTGTGCTGCGGTAGTTTGCTGGGAAATAGCTGTGCTCAGTGAGAGGGGTGTCTCTGGTTGCTCTCCAAGCACAGTCAAACACAGATACTGAGGCTAAGGAGACCAAGCTGTGTCTCTGGGTCTCCTTTCCTTCCATCCCAGGCAGCAGAGAAGCTAGCTGCCTCTTCTGCACCTTCTCCCAGGCTTTGCACATCAAGACAAAGAGCCCAAGATACAGAGTCTGGGCACTGGCAGTGCTTTGTCCCAGCTCCCAGTGCGTACTGTGCAGGGCTGCAAGGGAAAGTGGCCTTGGGAACTAGGCTGCCCACATTTAGCAGGGGCAGGCAAGTCCTGGGCTGTCTTTGCTTTGGGATCATCTTCCTTTGTAGAGCTAAATGGGGTTTGTCCACCTCATGTGATGTTCGGTCTAGAAATCCTTCCTAATATGTTTGAATGACATGAAATGCTTCATGGGGGGGAGCATGCTGAAGAGGAGGGTTGTGTCTGAAGGGATTTGCTGGTGAAAATGGGTCTCAAATCCCTGGATAGAGATCCCTATTACTTTAGCTGAGTAGGGCACCATGTAAGGATTGGATCTCAGCTCTGACAGCTGGTTCTTGTTCTATCACTCTAGGGTTTTGGTATAAAGTTGTGGAAATCACCTAAGAATGGTTATTGTAAAATCTAGCAGTCACTCCTGTGTTCATCTTCGGACTGCTGTATGTGTTTGCTTTTGTTAAGATAAGTTGAGGAGCTGTGCCCTAGGGAGTGGCAAGCCAGGAAGAAAGGCTGTTCCATTTCTGCAGCGCCCAGGGTCATCTTCCAAGTATGAGTTCCCTAAATAAGCGCTCCCCTGTCCGCTGTGAAACAGCACTGGCCATCTTGAGAGACTGAGAATTTGGCGCAGGGCAAGTGACATTTTAGTAAACGGGCTTAAACCAGAGGGTTGGAAAGGAGAACATCTGATCTCTGTGTTTTCCATAGCTCCCAGTGTGCTTTTAATCAAAGCAGATTCTAAATTCTGTCAGGTCTCCTGCATTTGGAGTCTGAGTTCTTTCTTTCCTGTCCCTTTTTTGAGGGACTTCCATCTTACCCCACAACTGCCCCCTTGCTGTCCACATCTGTGCCATGCAGAGCAGCGCCGTGCTCAGTGCTGTGCTCAGCCTGTGCGACCTGCAGTTAGAAGAGGTGCTAGCGACACAGACAAGGCTTGGGAGTCCGAGCGAGCTCATTCCCTATGGGCGCTCTTTGTCAGGCACTCTTCAGTTTAATCACTAAAGTGCAGGGCAGAAGGAAGTGTTCAGCACTGGGTGACATCGTGTCACCATACAGAGCGTGCTGGGGGCACCCCCGTGCCCATGCCACGCTGCTGTAAAAGCGTTCTTTATAGTGGGGTGCTTTGTGTGGCCTGTTTGTGCAAAACAGGATGCTTGGTACTTTCCAGCTGGGCTATCTGCTATCTGGTTCAGCCTGTGCAATCTTTGCCCCCGCCGAGTGCACACCCAGAGAAAACAACCAGGCTGATGCCCGCGTCCTTCCTGGTCCCCCGCTGCTGCTGCTGCTCCATTCGGGGATCAGCTCGGGGCAGCGAGGGGCGAAGAGCACAGTGCCAGCACAGGCAGCAGGCAGGGCCCACGGCTCAGCCATGCCCGGGCTCAGGGCTTGTCAGTTGGGAAGCAGGTGACTTTACAGCTCGGCGCTTATTTCCCGAACTTCTTATCTGCAGAAGTGGGGCAAAGGTAGAAACGGGGGGAGTGCTCACCGGGAAGTGGGTGCTGCGGGGCTGTTGCATCAGAGTTGTCAGTTCTGATCACGGGACAGGCCACATGTTCGATCAAGTCATTATCAGCGACCTCTTATCTGGGTCTGCCTGTCAGCTGGGGATGGGGAAGGCGGCAGGTTAGGTCAGGGAGGTGGGCATACTGCTGTGATGCACCTCGCTGTCGGGCTGGAGGTCCCACCTGAGGCCACTGCTCTTGGGGGGTGCCTGGAAAGGGGCAGCTCCTGCCCCTGCCCCTGCCCCCCGCTGATGTATGGCCACTTCCTGGAGTAAAAGAAGATGTTTGGGTCTTGTCTCTTTAGCAGAAGCACAAGCTTGGTATGCTCAAATCCCTTCCCTTTTTCTCTGAAACATGCAGTCCTGTTGAGCTGATGGGGACTGGTAGATGTAGGGCAGAAAAGACAGGGTATGGGCGCTGTTGAGAGCAGGACACTTTCCCTTATGGTTTAGGGGCTGAAATGCACACCTGTGAGCGCGTGCAGGTTGTGTTGGTGGCTGAGTCCCAGGGAGGGGATACAGCAGGGAGCTGCAATTTCCAAGCCATAAGGTGCTTGGGCATGAGTGAATATTTGGGCACGGTGTCGAGGTGTGGAGAAGGCATTGCTGTGGCAAAGGGATGGGGCAGTTGTGTGTGACAGCTCAAAGGGCCACAGCTCGCTCCAGGAAGGCAGCGCATGGGAGAGGGGTGATGGCTGTGGTGCTCTGAGGACACCGCAGGGTGTGGTAACTGCAAGAAGGTGACCTTGTGTCAGGTGGGGCCTGCGAATGAACTGAGGCTGGAGTGGGGCTGTGCAGATGCAGGCACTCTAGAGGACAAAACTGGGTCCTGGATTAGCGTGTTTTTTTTTTTTTTTTTCTGGCAGGGGACTGCCTTTGAAAGCCCCGGAATTAATCTGGGTTTTGTGAGGGCTGTGGGTGAGAAGGTAACAAAGCAGCCCTGTTAAAGGGGACCTTAGCAGGCAGGGAGGACAGGGCCTGTTCAGCTCCAGGCCAGTGTTTCCCTTGAGCATATGCTGACAGCTGAACTAGTGGAGCAGTCAGGCTTTACCAGGATGAAGGATGTGGGGTCTCTGGTTGGCAGAGGGGTTTGGAGGGTTTGTCAGGGTGTTGGAGAGGATGAGGATGGTCATTGTGTGGGAAAGGCAGCAGCTGAGGGCACGTGGGCTGGGAAAATGCTGGCAAAGTGCCCCAGCTGCGTTCAAGTCATCTTTCGCATCACTGCCCTAACTGCTGTGGCACTTGGCAGCCCAGCCGTGACCCTAAACCTGCCCTGAGGGCAGAACAGGGCTGAACTGGCCCCGCATCTCTTGTAGGGCATGGGGATGTGAACGTGCTGGCCTCTGTCCCCAGCAAGCTGTGGCTGCCTGCAGGGTGCCCATGGCCCCAGGCTGCAGGTAGGGAGGCGCCCGGGCTCCGCTAGCACTGGGCTCAGCTCCGTTAGCCTAACCTGCTGCCAACACCTGCCTTGCCTCTCGCCTCTTCCGCTGCACACAGGAGCCCAGAAGGGCCCTGGTGTGTTGTTTTCTATTTAGGAGGTTAGCGAGGTGCATGGTGAATTCCCTTGCTTGTAGCATTTCAGACGAGCACTTGGATATCTTGTTGAGGGATAATGTGTTTGGAGGTAGCTGAGGGGAAAAGCAATGTCTTGAAAAAGACAGAGGCGATTGGATTAGGTGACTTCATGGTTCCCCAGGCTTTTAAAACTCTACTGCAGCAGCGCATCTGCCATTAGTTACTGGGGTTTATGGAGGAGCACCTCCACAGATGACCAGTGATGTCTCATAGCTGTTAGGAACGGAACTCCCGCATTGTGTTTGGATGGTGCAGCTCTTGCTGCAGGGTAAGATAGAGCCTGGGAACAAGTAAAGAACATTGCATCTCACTCTCTGAAACTGCTGCAATACAAAGGCTCCAAATCCACTTAGGATGCTGCCTGCAGGTAGCAGCGATGTTGGGTAGGTTTTTCCCTTGAGAGAAACACAGGATGGATAATGGCAAACTGAATCTTAGGCTTTCTGGCTGTCACCTCCCCTGCTTACACAGTGACTTTCTGGATAAGGCAAGTGTTTGATAGGAGCTTTGGCAAAGGATAACGTAAGCTTTCTAGCCAGCACAGCTTCTAACTTGAAGTGTTGTTAAGGATGTAGTTAGTGTAAATATGGGAAAATACTTGCAGCTGTAAAAACACCTTAAACAAGGGAGTGGGGAGTAAGTCACATCATGCTCTGTCACACTGCACAGTTGAAGATCACAGTCCTAAGAACTATGAGTATGCAAGTAACTGCTGGTAGGAATGGCTCCACTGGAACAATGTAGCTTCCCCTCCTGGCCTGTGCTAGAGCTCTAGTCGTGAGAAACAGCCCAGCCCTTTTTGTGGTGCATCTAAGAATTTTCATCTGCTGAAATTCCCAGGCTGCAAATAAGCTGAGCCAGACTTGTGTTAAGATCTGCTTTTAAGATATCCTGTCTCCATTACTAGCAAAGCTCAGATTTGAATGGCTGACAAAGCAGCCTGTGCAGCTCTCCTGGAACAGCAGCTGCTCTATCAATGTATGGAACAAGCTAAGTATTAATCCATGGAGACTTAAACTGGCTTTTGTATGAGCAGGAACAGGGGCACAGTAGTACCAGTGATGGTGTGAACTCCCCACGTAGCAGAAAAAGCTTTCAACCTCTAAAAATGAAAGAATTTAACAGTAACTGTATTGTAACCCTGCGTGAGGGGACAGCTGAGCTAGCACTAAATGCAGCATTCTTTTATTTTAGACTTGTATAGACTGGTTGGGATTTGATTGAACGTCAGAAAATACACAGCCTAAGCACTAGAGAAGACTTGACTTTAGAATTCAGTAGGGTTTATTCTACAAATCTTAGATCAATGCCAATGATACAAGTTTTATGAATTCTCATTAAAAATACAAGTCAGTATAAAGATTCCAATAGTAATATAATGCATGATGATTCCGTTTCAAAACTTAAGGAATGAATCTGGGTTTTGGACCATGCTACAGAAAAGGGGAATACAACATAGGAGAAAATATTTAGTTGACCTCCCTTACTGTAGGAGGGGCCTGTGCCTTATTGCCACAATACCTGAAAAAGCAATATGAAGTGCATAGCAGCCTTGCCTGTACAGTCTCTAGGCAAAACTGTTGAATTTAGCATTCTCCTCCTTCTCTCCCACACAGTTCTAGTAATTAAGTAATTGATAGCCTGATATCGCACCAATAACTTAAAGCTATAGCAATACCACCCCCCATAATGATTGCAAACAGTCCTTTGAACTGTAAAATCTTCTTGTGATGCACTGAAACTTTTTACACTCTAAGCATTTTGTCCAGTGTTCCAGGAATCCTAAATACTGATTCAAATCAAAGATTTAGTTCCATATTCCAAACTCTGGTCTATTCCTTTTAAAAGGAAATGATTATTGCAAAGCCTTAGTGCGGTCTAATACTCACATGTGTTGTTCATAGCTTCAGGCACGGAATATAAATCAGATTTTCTTGAACCTAGCCCTCTGATATGATGAAAGCCACTACAGCTTTCTCTAAATAGTTGAAATTTGGCCACAGAATTACTAGAGTGAATGCTTTGGAGTGGGGCAGAGCGAAACTGCACTTGCTTTCTGGGAGCTGTCTGCACTTTTAAGAGTATTAGACTTAGTAAAGCCATACCCTATGCCTAGGTTTTAGAGAAACTGTTTATCACAAGAGGCAACTTTTGACAAGATGTGCACCTCTTCCCACTAATGCTGTACGTATACCTGTTAATGTCTAGTGAAGCTTTTACCCCACCAAAAAAACACGTCCCTCTTGCTGAGCCCAGTCACTTCTTGTAGCAAACCACATTAACATCACAGAGCAGGTATCATGCATCTATCTGCAAAAGCAGACAGGAAAACTAGGCTTAACAATAAGCATACATTTCCAAACAGAATTTGGGTGAGGACAGTGACGTTTAACTGAAACTCAGCTTTTATCATAATACAAAAATCCAAGAACACTGGATATACAGAAGCTGCTGGCTTCCACACATTAGTTAAAGAAAACCCCTTCTTGCATAAATGGAGCAGCAGCACAGAACAAGCACAGACTTGGCTGTACAAATACATCTCTTCTGCTGAAGGAATTTACAGGAGTTTTCCACCTGGAATCATACTATAATGTTTTAACGTCATACCAGTGGTGGCAAAACCTTAGCCATCATGCATGCTAATGGGAATTTTTTCTGCCTTACAGAACACTGCTGTGCTTCCTTTGAATAAGTATAGTCACTGATTTGTCTTTGTAGTAAATGCCTCCTATACCTAACAGTCACGTTTAGTCAGAAGTAAAAAAGCTCAGTAGCCCATCCTGGGCCTTAGTACAGTCAAGATGACAACAAAATACAAGGATGTAATTGAACTGCATATTATCATAGAAAACAGATTTACTCTGCATTTAAGTCACATTTAATACAAGACAAGTTGGTCTGAAATGGTGAACTGGTTCTATTTGGAACAAAGTATGGCACAGATTCCCAATAGCTATGGACACTGTGTAAATAACACATTTTTCTCTTTGCAATGATTATCAATTCGCCAAAAATAGTGTAACAGTCAAACAGGAAGAGTGAAGGAAAACAGATTTAAGGGAAGAAATAATAAAAAAGTCTAAATTGAAAATAAATGACTGCTTTTGTAAGAAACTTTATTTAACTTCATTTTTAAAAATGCATTCTCTCCTCAGAACAAATGCCACCTTAAAAAAAGATTGCAGTAGCACACGCTTGCACTCAAAGGAAAACATGCAAACCTGATGGCTGAAAAAAATCTGCATAAAAATCCAAGACTTCAGGCAAAAGTTTGCCCCATGTGCCTTCAGGGACCCCAGACCATAGACAGCTTTCAGTGCAATGCCTCTTGCTTCCAATTGGTGGGGAAAATATATGGCAGAAGCTTGTCTTCTGACACCTACACTCTCCCAAATGTTTGGAGCAAAACCAGTTTCTGCTATATTTTAAAATATTATTAAACGGTTGCAGAAAGTATAAACGGAATTCAATAAAATGTCAGAATCCAGTGAAGAAAAACTTTTGATTTCTACCCTGTGCCATACATTTCTTAAAAAAATTAGACAGAAAAACAGATTTTATTAATACACCCTCTTTAAATTTTTTATTTCTGAAAGCAGCTCTTTATGCAAATCATAAGCAGTTCCTGAGTAACTGCAGTAAACAGTGTCTTTTAAATATTTTTGCGCCTCAGCTCTTCTGTTTTGGTTCTTCCTTGTTTTTCTCCCTACTTTTCAAGTTTAATCTCAGTTCCTTTTTCAAAAAAATGTGCAAGTTCAGTTAGCATCATTTCCAGAAGTCCACAGCTTGCAGGTCCTCCTGCAACAACTATAAGATCTGCACGTGTGCTAGGTTGTATTCCTATACCTATTGCAGATTTTGCTCTCAAACCTGTACAGCATGCATTTTCACGTCTTCTTCAGCATACGGCGGGACTGCCATGTATGGAATTTATTGTAGGCCGTCTGCAGCATCTCTTCTATATGACTTATCAACTGAAAGATTAAGAGGAGAAAAAAATAAATGTCTCAGCTACCACGAAATAGATCCCCTCCCCTGCCTCTGATCAAACAGATGCTCAGGTGAATTATTCCTTTCATTCACTCTGAGCGATCTCACCAAGATCAAGGAGGCATGCCAGATGAGGAGAGAAAGGACCTAGAAGCTCTATGCTAACTGCAGAGGTAGCAGTTCAGAGAGCTACTAAGCTGAAGAGGTCCCAGGGACGTGACACTTGGTTCTGCTGTTTGTTCCGGTATTTAGTCTGTAACCACTTAAAGTCTGATATGGTAGGAGATTATTCTGAAGTAGCTCAAGTTCTACTTCATGATGGAAATAGAAAGTGAAACATAACTTGCCCCTTTCTGTTGTCTCACTTGAGGAATTTCCAAAGTTATAGCTCTTGACAAGTTTGTTGTCATTCAGCAAGGTAGCCAGGGAGAGTCAAGGAGAAAAGGCATACCTAACTTCGTACCTAATTTCCCTCTGCCAATTTTCTCAGTAGTAATAAAAAAAACCAAAATGACATAGGATAAGAAGCAGCAAAGCCACCATCCTTTGATAATTATGATTCACATTACCAATTATGTAATTAATATAATGTAATTAAAGTTAAGAGTAATTTTCCCTTACATTTGTGCTTAAATACTGTCTCCGAATCTTTTCTTGGAATGGGCAGAGCTTCGTCACCTGAAATCTTTCCAAGTTGCTCCTCATTTTCACAACCTGAGAGAGAGACAGAAACCAATGTTGTAATTGCTTGCACAGAACACCTTGTAACTCATTCTGGGGGATACTTTAAGTATGTACAGTTTGAGGAAGGAAAAACTCCTAAAACATCTTTAACTTAAAGCATATTTATTTTTGAGTACAACATGCCTGAAAATCCACTGTGGTGGCAAGGTGATTACTATTACGTGGTCAGTGAATTCTATAGATATTAACCAAAACATCATTTTTTTTTTTTTTTTTTTCTTCACGCAAAGACTGTATGGTGAATTTCAGGCCACATTTTGCAGCAGAAAATTTAAGATGGCTGAATGCAAGTTTTTAATCTTTGGAATCCACGTGAGGTCAGAGGTTGAGAATGGCAACAGAAGAACTGTAACAATCCTACCTGGTTACAGCCAGACATCCTTTCATTAAGGCAGCTCTGTTCTAAAAAGCAGTGCATGTTTTGAAGCTGAGTGATTTTTGCAATGGATAGAAGGATAAGGAAAACTTCCTTGTAAACATTGTTGCAGACATTAGGTCTTAAAAGTTGCGAAAGGGGGGGGCGATAGTTTCTGTGTGTTAAACTGACAATGATAAATCTGCAGCTGGAAAACAGCCAACCATTCTGCTGGAAACTAGAGCACAGCAAGTGTTCCTGAAGGGTGTTAAGAGGCCTACAGGGATAAGTATGATTTTAGCCAATAGTACCAAGTTGCTGAAAAAAAGTCACATTTTATAGTGTTCTGTGAACTTCAGTTCTAGGGATGAGTTCTGTGCATCAAGTTAATGATGGTCATTTTAGACCATGATATGGCCATGTCTTAACCATGCCCACACTAGGAAGGCTCCACCTTACCTTTTCTTCTAGGAATGGCGTGTTAACTGGAAAGCAGGACCAGAAGTGTCGTAGCAGTTCCCCTACTGCCACGTACAAGTGTTTTAGTTCAGACTGAACGTCATTTGGCACCATCTCTGCAACGGGAAAAAGGCTTTGTCACTTCACTCAAAACTAACATATGTAAAATGAGAATGTTAGGCTAATGAAGAAGCTTAGTAATACACATTTCGTAGTAGAATGACAGAAAGGTTGGCTGGGAGGGAACTCTGAGGTGCCTCACACCTGAAGTAGGACTATCAGTGGCATTAGATCAGGTCAGTTGCTTATTTATGGCTATGCATGGAAACTCATAATATTGAGGCAGATCTATAGCCAGGCTAACAATGGACACTGTGCTTTAATCCAGAATTAGAAGTAATAATTAGAAATAATTATTGTTGTTACAGCGGGGCAGTACTGACTGCTTCTGGGACCAGAGCCTTGTTCTGTTCAAAGCTCAGTGCAAAATGGGCTGTGAGGTGTGCGGTGAATACTGCAAGCTAATGTAACTTCTAACTTTCCCCGCTGTTACATGGGCAAAGAGAACAGTCACAGCACCTGTCAGTGACAGGGCACACGGAAGACAAGAAGTTTAGGCAGGAACAAGGAACTTTCTCCCCAGCAGCGCTTTAAAGAAAAAAATGGCTACACTGTTCAAGAACAGGGAGGGCACTGCAACTGTAAACAGCAGGGATGAAAAGCTCAGCCTGTCACTGAGAATGGCAGGAGCAGTCACTTGAACAGTACATAACAAACTTGAGGATGAGGCTGTTAAAAAGAAGGTGGTTAGGTTTGATGAAAAGGAGTTTAGCACCCAGTCTGTCAGTTGGGATGGGCAAGAAAGCTTTGTTACTGGCTTGCTGACTCCTTTCTGTTTATTACCATGAGAAATTCATACTTCTTCAACAGACTGCATAGTCTCTGCTGTCCTTCAGATCAAGTACAAAATGTGAACTAGAGAACCATACTAAACCCTGCCTTGTGAGAACAGGGATTCATCTGCTGTGAGACTAAAGGGAAGGGAACTCAAGCTGGCATGAATGTGACAACAGGAAATAGAGCAGTTGAATGGAGATGGGAGAAGGAGGGGTTGCCTGTTTGCCCTTGTAGTCCACAAGAAAAACATCCTTCACAGGGAGCTGTGGATCTTAAATGCAGGCTGCAAAAAACCTAGTTCCAAACTATTACCTAGAACACACTTCTTTATAGCTCTCCCAGACTATGCCTTTTACTATGCCTTTTATTTTCTAAAATCCAGGAAAAAATACAAGTAAGAATGCTGAGCAAGCAAACCCATTAACTGTACAACGACTTAGTATCAGGTGCATCCTTTATCACTTGCTCTGTGAAGTTCCGTCATTCACTTGCTGCAGCACTGGTACAGCCAGCGCCGCCCTCGTAGGGTGCCTGGGTTGTTTTTTTTTCTTGTTGCCATAACCAGTCTTACTCCAGCTACATGTTTCCAGAATTTCCTTTATCAGTGTAACATATTCTAAGAGAGAGATGAAACAGCAAGCTGCTTTAAAAAGGAATAAAATGTGATTCAAGTACTATATACATCCTAAGTCCTTACGGTTTATGGCTTGCTGTGTTCCACCCTGCATAAGTGCTCCTCCAGGTGACAGGACTGCAATAGTGCTAGTAGCATCACCACTTGAAAGAACCTGAAGGGAAAGAGGTAACAATTATTTCAGTCCTTAAATTAAATTGTGTAAGAAACCTAATTGTAGATATAGTTGGGAAGATACAGTGGACGCTCTGATGAAGAGTTTGCTGTACTGAAGAATTAAATGAGGTGGCTTTGTTAGCTCATGTTTTCAATGAAAGCTCTCCAATTATGAACCAACAAACCTTTCCTTTACCTAGTGTGTGAACTGGCTGCGCAGCTACTCCTACAGGACAATCCTCACAATACAGAGATGTGACACATTCACAGTTGTGACCCCTTTTCTTATGGCCAAATTTAAGAAGGGTAGTTCAGAAACTGGCTGGTGAGATGGCCATACTATCCTCACACTGCTAAAAGCGAACTTCTCTGCAGCCCATACTTAAAAACAGATCCTACCTAAATGCATTTTGGGGTAAAAGACCCATTCAGTTATATGCCTGCTTACTAGACCTTCTAACACCATGATATCTTAATTTTCAGAGGGTGGCATCAATAATATTTGCCAGTATTCATGTTGCATGATTGTCCTCCTTTACTATTTTATGCCTTTACTATTTCTTCAGAACAATATGGTAATGGTAGAATATAACTCTGAATATCAGCAAAGCTTCAACTGTCTTTTTTTTCTTATTATTTTCTGTGTTTATATTTTAAACACAACAGCTCAAAAGGTATCACCTAAAGTTGTAAATTATGTTTAGGCTGAGTTAAAATTCCAGTAGCCGAGAGACAGGAAGCTAGATGTTAACATTAGGAAAGGAATTTTGCTGAAAATTCTTCCATACCTGAGTTAGTTTGGGTACATATGCCTCCATTTCTTGCCTAATACTATGAAAAGAACTAATTATATCCTGACTGGTTGCATATTGCTGTGATTGAATTGGAGTTGGACCATGATAATACCTGTGAGAGAGAAAAGTATATTAATAGGAGTGTTGGTAAAAATGGAAAAAAATCATTGGACAGCCATTCATATCTTTGCAATTTTAGATGCTTTGCAACTGTTGACTCCACTATCTAAATCCTGTTGGCATGAAAAGTAAATGTATTGCCATGTGGAAAGAGGTTGGGTTAGAGATGGTATGGCACCAAAATAAGACGTTTATATTGAATCTGCGAGCATCATTCTGCCAATGAAAAGCTACCTGTGCCACCTATTTTGCTCAGTTCTGGGAATATCATCATAATGAAGGAATTGACACTGCTTTTATTTGAACCTCAGCTAAACGAAGTTACACGCACATTTGGATCTGTTCTCCTTCCTGTGGTATCACTCCTTCTCTAAAGTTACTTCTATGGTTCTTAAACTGAAGAGTCTAAAAAACAACTACTAGAAAAATATAAGAGCAGTGGCCAGTCCAAACTATCCCAACAGCCCTTCTCTCCCCTGGGAGTGGATTTTGCTTGGAATTGTATATGAACACTTGCTACATGTTTTTCCACTGAGCTGCAACAAAGTGCTGAACCTTTAAGATAAGTCTGTTAAGATTGTCATAGAAATTATATCAAAGCCCTCCTAGTAGGTTTACAGAGGCTTAACGAGCTGAGAAGCAAGGTAAAATCAAACTACAAATTTAAATGGGAATTACTTGGAAGATGGTTTATGCAGGAATTCATGTTTTGTTTCTAAATTTAGCCTAAACACACTTCATTGCGGCACAGTGGAAACTAAATCAGCCGATTGTGTGCAGGCTGTGATGAGACCTGCTAGATAGAATATGCTGAAATAGCCCAGCATATTTGGTTAACTTACCTGTCAGATTTCTTTAAGTTTAGTGCAATAGTTTTAACGCTATTATTCTTTGCTAAATCTTCATATTCAATGGACTCCTGTAGTTTCACCTAAAAATAAACCAAAGAATTGTACACTTCACTAATTAGAGCGCAATTTGGCACATTTACTGCCTTTTTTCTCTCACTTAACTGAGTTTGTGTGAAAGGGCTAGTAACACCTTAATGAAAACAAAATTGGCTGGAATGGTTTGTGTCTACTCTCCTAAGGGAGGTATGCCCAGTACCGTTTTAAACGTGCAGCTTGCAAGTCTTGGCACTACTGCTTTTTCTGTAGATTCTGACCAAAACTCACAGTCCCCGACACTTGAGAAATTATTTTGCTATACATACATCATTCTTTTTTCTCTCTAAATAAGTCCTGCTATCTCCAGATTAACAGAAATAGTAATAATGTAATGACTGGAGTACAAGAGTGTAGGACTAACATCCTAACAGTTGCTCAAGATATTTGGTGACAATAGAGCTAGAGCATTCGTGGTGAGAGGTGTCACCACAGTGGTGACAAACTTTTTCAGCATGGGTAACACCACGGGTAGTTTTCCTTTTGTAGGCTCCCACTCTTATGCTACTTTCTCATTCCTCTCATCATCACATTTGTTCTTGTCCTGGTCTATTTACTTCCTCAGTAAAAGCCTGCAGCTTTCAGGAAGTCAAAGCTGTTGACCACTGCAACGTTTAACAACTTGGGTGTTTTACAGCCTTTTCTCACAACATATGCAGGTTTTGAGTCAGCTTGGCATTTTCTATTTTGGCTGTCAACTCTATCAAGGAGTATTCAGTTAAGTTTTGTAGCAGTTGTAGTACTTCTTCCCCACTTTGTGAGCTGCTGTTGTTCATCTGAAACAGGCTGTTGCCCTAGTTCAATGCACCAGGCATCACTACTCTTTCCGTTGAACCTTCCTCCAGCTTCTGACCTTAAGATGAAGGCTGCTGCGTGCCAGTTCAATCATCCCCTCTATAAACATACACTTGACAAGTTAATATTGTCTCCTGAATACCCCTCTCTCTTTCATATGTATGTTTTCTAGAAGTGTTCAGGCAAAAAGCAAAAATACATCTGCACAGCATGGAAAGAACCTGGGTCCAATTAGAACAATGTTGGAAACTTGGCTTTCATGGGGCATAACTAAAGAGATTAACAGAACAGTACTTCAAGGTGTAGTTCATTCATGTTTACCAACAGACATATTCTATGCACAAAGCTTTTCACTGGCCCTCAATTGTTATTCAATATACTTTTAAGCAAAGCTAACTTAAGTATTGTTTTAGATACTTCTTAAAACACATAATGAACCTTCAGCATTGTTTTAAGAGACAGCATCCAATTCCTTTCAACCAGAATCGCATCAGCTAACTATACCTTTTTCATTGGTGGTTGAAAGAAATCTGAATCCCTGGAGTTTCCATCCATACTGCTGGTCTCACTGTAATGGTCATTTTGTGCTTCTCTTAAAATAGAGAAACAGCATTAAAAAGAATCCACCTCAAAGGAAGTTTTAAATACATGCTAGAGACAAGGTAAATACATTTATTTCAAAAGTTCTATATGCGTCTTCATACTGTATACCAGCTTCCCCCCCTTATGTCTTAACTTATAGAAGCTGATCTAGATAAAAGGAACCAATTCCTCAAATGACCCTGTTTGTCAAGGGGGAAATTCAACAGCAGGGAAGGGTACTTCTGCCTCTCTGCAGAAATAGTAGCGTGCCCACAATGCAAGTGGGACACAGCAAAATCATGCAAAACAAACACTTTGCATACACACTGAGGCCAATCTTGTATTAGCAGAGCTATGGGAGCTCTGAAATAGTACTGTTTCAGAACGAGAGCTACTGTCTTGTCTCACTCTGAACTGAGGAACAGAAACACATATTACCCAGAATGCTATCTGAGGCCCACTGCTCATTCTGGGTGAGACAAGAACAATGAGAGGGAGCTCAGCCATGCAGAAGAAATGATTTAAATAAGATCTCTCACAGGTAAGGCCTGTAGGATTTTGGTACAGTAATAATCAGTTGTTTAGGTGGTTGTCTATAAACAAGTTGTACCACAGACCTTACAACAAACCCATTTCATTCCTCTTCTAACAAGTTTTTCCACTACAAATATATGTAACCAGCCGATACCTTTAAGGCATGGTCAGGGACAGGGTGCTGCACTGGGTAAACCTCTAACGTGATCCACCCAAGTCACACTGTTCTTCTGCTTCTGCTTTGACCTCTTCCCATGCAACCTGCTATAGGAAGCCCCAGCAGGCCTGCTCCTGGAAGGCAGGCAATAGGAACTTCCTGTACCAGACCTCTCTCCCCCTGCACAGCCAACAGAATTCTGTCTTCTGCAGCCTTCAGCAAGGCTAGAGCGCTAAAGCAGAAACATCCTTTCCTTTTCTGTATCTGATTTGTATGATAGCAACCCAGCTAAAAATAGCATTTATCATTTCAGACAGCTCTGAAAAAAGTGTATGAAGTAAAATGGAACCTAACAGTACTTTCATTTCTAGAGCCTAATAGTTCATTCATAAAAAGAGGCTGGATGAGGAACTGCAGATGTATTTTCCTTTTGGAAATTCCTTAAAGTATGCAACAAAATTTAGCTTTTAGATAACATTTAAACTTACTGTTTTCTGAGGCCAGCTGCAAGGACCATGGCACTATGATGATTAAAGCGTTTTATAATGGCAGCATTGCTACTTTCTCTAGCAGATTTTGAGGCATTTGATGTAGAGGCCACAGAAGCAACACCATAGCCCTACAAAGAAAATAACACTAGTTACCTCCTCTCTCAAAGCCAGAAGGACCATTCTGTGTTTTCCACTGAGTCAGGAAGCCTGTGTGCCACCTCCTTGCAATTTCACTGGGTGATACTGTACCATCATCTGAAGCAGTGTTTTCTTACCTTCCCCCCCCCCACTATCACCCACATCTGCCCTGAAAAAACTTCAAATGCTTGAACATTTAGAGGTGTCAGAAAAAAAGTCTTAAACAAGTAATTTTATAAGACACCTTGATCTGTTGTGTATACAGGACTAGCTTTAAAAAAAAAAAAGGATCACCTGTACTAAACAGACAGGCACGGATGGCAAGTAAGAACTAGCAATTGTGTTACTGACCTCTTTTTAACTTCTTGTAGAACACCAGCAGCCTGCAGGCTAAATGACACCTGTCTGGAGGATGTGATAGCACTGGGAATTCAAAAAACCTCAAGCCTTAATGCTGGCAGTGTTCCCCAGTTACCAGGTGGCTGAAGGCAAAGCGAAGTAATTCCTCTTAAAAAGAGAGAAGTCTGGCTTTATACCCAGCACACTAAGGCAGGCATCTGAGCACAGGCTCCAGTTCTTCACACACATAACTGTGTAAATGTTGAGTACTCAACAAGCACAGCAGCCTAGTAAGTGACCCGTCTTAGAATAAGCATTTGTAGTAATTTCAACAGGAGAAAGACCCACTTTCCCCTTAAATGAAACGATTTTTTTTGTATTTTTGCCAAGTACTTACTTCATCTAATGTTTTATCTTCCAAAGCTGTTAAATCTATCAGAGGGTTTTTTACTCCTTGAGATACCATTGTTTTTAACCCTGTAGGAAAGAAACAGAAAGAAAAGACCATGAAAAAAAAAAACTGAAATAATTATGGGATTATTACACTCTATTTAACCTTTAAGGAAAGGCCAAAGGTTCTGCAGATGTCCAAATATCACCATGACTAGAACTTCCAACCCTTTTCAAAGTTCCCTTCAAAATAGGCCATAAATTTAGAATATTATTGTAAAAGAGCAGCCTACTAATTACAGCAGCTTTCAACAACTTCTACACAACTGAACGCTGTTCTATCTATAAAAAAGAGTATGCATTTAATATTAGTTGTATTAGTGGGAACTGGGAGGCCTTAGTTTTGTTTCTTCTAATTTTGGCACTGTATTGCTGGACTGTCTTAGGTAGAATGGTAGTTTGTATCTGGTGATAGCTTTTACTTGTGAAGGGTTGTGGGTTCCTAATAGAATGTATTCACTAGACAGAACATGCACCAACGAATGGTGTTAAATGATCTCATCTCTTCACATTCGAGGTAGGTTTGTAATCATATAGAAAAGTTTAATATGAAATCTTAAATATCATCTGACTTAAGCTTCTATTAAAATGACTGACAGAACAGGTAACAGGATCTACATTTGTCTATTGTGGAAAACTGATCCTACCACAAAAGCTATACCTGCTCTAAATTGTGCGCACAGCATGAAATGAAGGCTTATGTAAAGGAAGTTATTCCATAGTAACTGATGGCAGAGCGTAAGTATACTATCATGATCACTTATTTTTGGAATTTATCACTGATTTATTGTTGCCTGAGTTGTGATAAAGGGTATTTCTAGTACTAGCACTTCCCCATTTGTTTCAAGGAATGCATTTGCTACCAGACAGCCTAAGAATAATAAAGCTATAGACAACTTCCAATGTCCATCTCTACCTCTCACAGTTTGACAAACAAGATGTCCAATAGATAGACATGTGAGAACTCTGACTTGAGTTTTGCAAAGTTCACTAGCCATACCTCTTGATTTGTGCTCTATAATACTGCTAAGTTAACAGCCTATTGCAGAAAAAGAAAACTTACCTTTTTCATCCAGTTTGGCACATTCTGCAAAGAGGTCTTTTGAGCCTGTATTGAGTCTGTCCCGATGGAAATAATGAGACTGAAAAAATCGTGTCCAGAATTCCCTCTCTGTCATGTTATGTGGAACATTTTCTGCATATTTCATTTTTACTGTGAACAAGCAAGTAATGATTACAAAGTATTCTGCAAATCCTAATACAGTACTTTACATTGAAAATTCCTTGCTTGCTTCCGTGCTTTCTGTCTAGTGCTATCACCATTGGTGCCAGTTAAATGTAAGGGAATGCAGTAGTTAAACATCAGCAAACTCTTCTATGCCTTACAATACTACCTAGTGCTCTGAAAAGAAATGTACATCACAGAAACCAGAATATTCTAATCTGAATCACACACGCGCACACACATACAAAGTCTTATTTACCAGAATTCTAGTTATTCTCAGGATGGATCTAGCATTTTTAACCTAGAGCCAAAAGGAACCCTTGTCAGAGTTCAGCATAGTGCAAGGGAAGGAACGGTCTCTTGCCCTCCTCTAAAGGTGGTATCATGGAGGGAAAAAAAAAAATGACATGATCAGTAGGGGCGTATTATGGGAGCCAAGTAACTGCTTACAATTAAAAAAAGTCAGTGCAACAAGTTGAAATGCTTTCATCTAATGAAATCAAGTTTTCATTTCAAAAGCATGTCTTAGCACATACTTCTTTCCATCCCTTCTCAAATTAAGGAAATAAGGCAGGGAAAAATCATCCAAAGAGACTGAAGATACAGTCCTTTATACTTACAGGCTCAGGCTTGCAATGTAGTCTTCCTGGAGTAAAATGGTAGTAAACAAATCTTAAATTAATGTATTTGTAATGCAAAGCACGATTCTTACCTGCAGGATATGTTCGAAATATGGATTCGATGATATCTGAAGTCAAATTGTACCTCAGACCATTGCAGCCATCTGTTTGAGGCCGTACATCAGCCTAAAAAAAAAGCATACAGGGAGGAGAAAGTTTAAGTCTGAATTCCCTCTGTAAATGGAGAAGGAAAAAAAAAAAGGCATAACTAAGTCAAATTCTGCTGCAGATAATCATCTTCCTCCAGTAATACATAGCATATTTGATCATAAATAGCTATTTTTGGAGTGGTAAATAAAAGAGCATGCATTAATTAGTTTGTTATACTTGCCACTTAAGGGATGATTCAAGAAGTAGACTGTAGATTTTAGAAGATGAAAAAGACCATCAATCAAGGGAGATATACTTAGTTTAATATAACCTTGTTCCAAAGCAAGAAAAGGCATGTTTACTGTATATGCCCTATCTTTTGGTATTCATTCAAGAATTCAGATAGCGAAGAATCAGTGATAATTTATGGTTGTTACACCTTATTTTCTTAAGCACTAAAAGCATCTCAGTATAAGTGATAAATAACATTGCATTTAAAAACTGACTGTAAGCCTTAGTCAGAACTTGCGAGTTACAGTTCAGTGATCATTTTAGGAAGCTCTGCATCAAGCAAGCAGAGTCAGATTCTCAGTAACCGAGGAAAGCATATGCTGCCTTTTCTTCATTTTCCTGTACACTTAAATTCTAGTTTTTAGTACTACCTTGTTTCTAGAAAAGCACTCATTCTGAACAGAGCCAGACAGTTATTTTTAACTTGGATGAGAACACACATACCTAGAGATTTCTTCTTCACAAATGCAGTGTACACAAACTGGTTATTAAAGTAACAATCAGTTACTTTAAGAAAGCTTCACTTTTTTTTTAAGGTGTAAGAATAGTGCGGTGACAGAAAATCAAAACAAATTCATTTAACTGATTCAGGTATTTATAAAGGGAAAAGTGAGCACTTGTATAGCAGGTAGGCCAGAAAACAATTCCCATCTCCTCTTTCCCTCCCAAACCTTTAGCGTGTGCAAACAGTCATTACAAAGGTAAAAATGGGATTCCAGCTAGCAAATCATAATCTGTATGAGTTTTGTTGCAGGAGTAAAAACACGTCCCTGTGGAAGGAATCTGAAGATTGTACCTAGATTACTTTTAGATTGCATTCAGATTACAAAAGCATTGAGATCTTACGAAGGGATAACATAACTGAAAGTTGGGGAAAGAGATAAAACAAGCTTTCAGATGTACAAGTTGTTCTTTGGCTAGCTGAAAGCATGTACCAGCTTAGAAAAACAAACACAGGGAAGGAATAAGACTGCTTTGTGTGGGTGTCTTCGCGGCTTCATTTATGCACATGGATGTTGCAACAGACACTCTTTTATTGCATTAATTAATTGCATTAATACACTATAGTGACTAAGTTAATCATTTTTTCTGTTACATGGAAGACAAAGCAGCAGTATAAAGAGCATCTGCCTATTGCCTCTTTAAGGTTAAGTTCAATCTGAGCATCTTAAATTGACAGAATTTTGAGGTTGCAGATTTGCACAAAATGTTTACTTTTTTTCTCCCCTTTACACTTGCAATATTTTAACAGAGAAAGAAGAACATTGAAGTATATGGGAATAAAGTATAAGAGCAGAAATCTTTCCCCAATTTGTTTGCTCTAAAGTGTTTTAAATTAGAGGTTCAACATACCAGAAATGCTGCAGAGATGCCCACATCCTGCTTACTAGGTGCTGCAGAATTATCCCCTGCATTCAGGCTTAAACGATTGGCCCAGAATTCTTCAGCACTGATTACTTGGCTCACAACAAGGTCTTTATAGAGCTGAAACAAAACAGGATCTTCTTGCAGCATTCTGGTAAAAGAATGTATTGAATACAATTGAAACGCTGAAGAATAAATCACTAGGATTTCCATAACTAACATGAGTTCACAAAAGGAACAGAAACTAACTCTTCTTTCAAAAAATGCTGTGTATTTCTTAATAAGATTGTGTAAATAACCAACCTCAATAACGATACTTGTCTCAAAAGAATGAAGAAAGGGCTTAAAAAACCTTGAAGGAATAGCATTAAGTGCTACAAAACAGTAAAGCCTAGGAAAACATTAATATGGGATTAATGTCTTGTCTTTAAATATTCTGTGAAGCTTTTGTGCCTTTGCATGCCCAAGACTAGAGTCTTGTGAACTGCAAAAGCACACTGACTCTTCCTGAACTACCATTACCAAAGTCTCGTAGTAGAAAAAGGGGATTTGGGCACTGTCCAATTCTTGTTTAAAATCTTAGAATTTGGTAGTTACAGGTCTCTACTTTAGTGCAAGAGTACAGATAACAAAATACGCATGGCATAAGATAGCTTAAAACACACATGATCTTGAGATTTTTGTTCATTTACATTTCTGTTGGTGACAGTAGGACCTTCACCACTTAACTACTGCATACGGTGCAAGTGCTGCAGAAACATTCGGTGTCACTACCTCCACCAGGGAGTAATGTTTACAGAAGTTAGAAACCAAATATCAAGCAAGTACCCTTACTATCCACGATACAAAAAAGGTATGCACCAGAAACTTCAGTTATTTCACGTTCTCTTTTTCATGCAGCTGTATACCAATTAGAAGCCCACACTAGGTTATCTGCTGGGAACTATGCATGCACACGGACAATTAGCCAATAACCTCAACAACCTTAAGCATGTTCCTCAGGGTCTTGGTTGTGAACAAAAAAATGAGGCGTCTTATGAATACATAGTACATAGTCTAAGGAAGAACATAGACAGATTGCAATTTGGACTGAGCCAAAGTCTGTAGCAGCTCTGAGGACAAAGTAGGATGAGATAGAAGTGGTAACCTTCTGGGACAGGACATTGCTAGTATGTTTTCTTACCAAGGTTATTTTTTATCCTTTTTTTTTTTTTAAACAAATATGGATTAGTAGCCATGACCACTAATTAGTGCAGCAGGAAATAATCTTAATTTGAAATAGCTCATTTAATCTTGGAATTTTGGTACATACCTCACCCCAAGTATAAGCAAGCAGAGGAATGCCACAAGGACTCTGGATGAAGTACTGTACCAGAATAGGCTAGACTTTTTGGCCTCATCTCTTCCAAATTAGGCTAGTGAAGCCCCATCACTGGTCTTGAACTTTAATTGTTAAAAGAACAGACTAGAACAGTCCATTCTAAAGATTCTGTCTTTTCTGATTCTAGTTTTCTGTAACTAGAAAAGCTATTAATGCCACATAGCATAGTACTGTAAAACTCCATTTACAGCTACAAAGATTGAGAGCTAAGACTGTCCACCTACTTGGTGGTGTTACTGTTAGAAATAAGGAATTAGCGTAAAGAAACCAGTATGGTAACAGTGCCAAGGTAGCCTGCACTACTGTAGAGTCTAGCTGTCACTGCAGTACTGAAAACAGTTCATCTCAGATTTGTCAGAGCTCCAGTGCAAGGATTCTTGTCTGTTTGGGAAATCCCTTTGTAAAGATCTAATCTGCCCAGTAAAGTCCTATTTTTTGGTTAAAAAATATAAAGTTTACCTTTAACTTAGATAAGTTCAAAGCTACAACAGTCTTTGAAAAGGGAAGCTAGCAGATACAGGATTCACAGGGGATGCTAGTGAAACTCATCTGGGGAGTCACAGAGAAGTGTGCCCTAAGCCCACAAGGGCTGGTTTAAAACAAATATTTTATAGGAAAGGAAGCAAATCTTAAAAGCCCTTTTAAAGAAGGACTTAGTTCCTGAAACTCATCTCTAAATTCTTTTTAGAATAAATATCCTGTGTGCCAAATAACAAACTACTACACGTCAAGTGAGATGTATGAAAAAATTGAGTAATTTAGTATAGTATATAAAAAACAGGAGAATATTTGGCAGGGGCAGGCAGGAAGGAAAGGGTTATGCAGGGAGGAAAAAAACAAGCACAAATCAAGGAAGGTGAGAACTTCTGGAAAAAAAATCTTTCAGACAGCTTTTCTCACTGGTACTTATGTACTTAAGCACACTAAAGAGACAGACTGCCAGTTGGGCACTTTCATCTCATAGCGATAGGTAACAAAGACTGGGTAGCAGCTGGTCTGGCTGCCTTTACACCTCGAGAATGTGTCACTGAGAACACAAGCACAGTCTCAACATGTTAGAGTTATATAAGTCCTGAGGAACTGCCTCTAAATTGAAAGCGGAGAGATTTTTACAAATGCAACATCGCAAACCACGTTGCAATACAACACAAGTTAGACAAGACTTATAAAAACAAAGACAGCTTTCAGACTCCTTTCTCTTTACCTGTTTTTCTCCTCAAGTTCTTTATTAGCTTTCCTTTTGAATTTGGGCAACAGTTGTTGAAGAAGATCCTTTACAGCATCTCGCTCCTTCACTGCTGTGCTTTCATTGGAGAAGTGAAAGTTGGTTGTGTCCCCTGCATGCAATACTAGCTGAAGCTGAATTTTAGCTTTACCTTCTGGACTGATTTTCTGGCCTAGATTACACAGAGAGCATTAATTAGCAACAGACAGTAAGCTTATATAAGAAACTGTCTACCCTAGAGTATTTGGTTACAAGCAGTTATCCACATCATCCAATTAAATGTCATTATCCTACGTGTGAACTCCAGCCATACAAGTAGAACAGAGTCCTCCCCTTAAATTAGTTGGAATGCTGCACCTTGTCCTCTCCAAAACCCAGTATCCTTCAGCCACAGCTCAGGAGCCCAGATTCAGCTTGGTATTCACTACATTCTCTGTTAGCAAACTCCTGTGAATTAGCTTTTCATCACCTGGAGACTTCAACCTGGTACAAGTCCAGGTTGCTGCTGAAAGGTGACAGCCTTGTCACTTCACCCTTGCCCCTTCTTCCCACTGCCTCTCTTGCGCTGGTGCTAGCGTTTGTGCAGCAGGCCAAGCCAAGGAACCGAGCCATTAAAAAGTAACCCCCCTTCTGTTTTTCCAGCTGGGCCAGCTCCCACAGAAGAGTAGTAAGAAAGCAGATGCAGGGTGGGGTAACAGGATGTTGACAGCAAAAGTATGCTGTTTTCAAGCGGCGTGCTGTAAGCACAGTTAGCCACAGTACTCCCCAAAGGTGATCCCCAGGTGCCTCCAAGGTGCTACTACACCCTAATGACTCATAAGAAAAAGCTAACTCCTGCTTTTTGTAACCAGAGGCTAGAACAACTAAGTTTATGGACAGTAAACAACTACATTTATGGATTGTTTTGTTATATTGACTTCAGCATAGCCCTGCAAATGGCACCCACCTAACTCCCAATCTTGGCCCCTTTCTCCAATGCAACTTGGAGACAGGAACCAAAGGTCACCCCTAAATCATGATCTTTCTTACAAATTTCTTATCCCACTTTTTTGATTTTGAAAAAAACAAATAAGCGCGAGTCATCTAAGTTATAATGACTTATATGCCTGTACACTTTAATATGTAAGCTGCTTAAGTGTGTATAAGCTAAATGGCTGGATAAAACCTTCACAAAATTGAATATAAGTGAACAGACCCTTTAAACTTCTTGTCACATTTGTATTTCAGAAAACAGCATATTAGTTTTGATTCATCACACACACTTTTGATCATGCTGCAGTACTTGTATGTGACTTCTGACAGCAGTAATCACTAAAGCTTAACCAAGTGATGCATACAACATTTTAAAATTCTTTTTTGGCATTACAACACATGGAACACGAGTACTAATTGGAGCGAGAAAGGCAGCATAGAATAGACGTTTCCTGTTCAGTTTTGACTTGCAAGTACTCTGCTATTGCAATAGCAAACACTTATTGGGTGCATTACAGTCAGGCCAAACTACAGAAGCTAGCACTTGTGAAGCTGTGGTCTCTTGGATGAAAATAAAACAGCGAGGTTCACTTTATATGAAAACTGGAACAGCTTTAGATGCATAGTTTAACAGATGACATGCCAGACAGCTTCTGTGTTAGACCCTGAAAATCCTATACTCTTCCTCAACCCTTCTCCCACCCTTCCCTCCACAAGCATATGGCATAGATAATTTCTCTGTTTGATTTATCGCAGAAATTTTTCAAAAGTTAATAGAAAGTGCAGTGTAACAAATCTGAAAAGTACAGAAGTTCTGCAATTACATCCTTTATCAACTGTTAAGCACGTACCATGGTCCTGACCACTGCTGCTATACAGAATAGCCTAGACAAAGCCCCAGACCCTTGCAACCTTCCTGAATTACCTACCAGTGTTTTATAGCAAATAAGCTTTGGACTGTATTTAAACATTTCTTGAAACACCACTTACTGAAGCTGGAATAGGAAAAGTCTTTACTTACATTTTATGTCTGCATACATATGGCTGACTGTGAAGCGGTCTTTGCCTTCAGGTGCCCATGCTATCCTTTCAGCCATAAGGTAGAGAGCCCCATCCTGCTTCTTCTGACGTACCTTCTTTACAATCAGTAACACTTCTTCAGATGATGTCGCCATTGTGGCTACAAGGAACTATTAAAAAGAGTAGAGTTGATTATCATCATCATCACTTATCTCCTACTATTCCTGTCAAGGTATTACAGCCCACATTTACTCATTAATGCCTACATCATTTTTGAACTAATGCAGATAGACATGCTCCCCTGTGACCATGCAGTTAGCAAATTTATTTAGACAAAACAGTGCGAGCTACTTAAATAATTCACCTAATTATATTGCTGAGACTCCTCGTGCTCCCATAAAAGACCTGCACACCTTAAACTGATAACCAAGTTCTCCTATTTTAACCTTTCTTTACTGTTTTTTCAAGCTCGGAAGAAAACCAAAGCTACACAAGGAACACAAATTCCAGATCTCCTCTGGCATTTGGCAGCATTTTCCTTCTTCAGTATGAACAGCAGATGCTAAATCATTTCACAAGAGGGAGGGATACAAGGTATGTGAAAAAACAAGGATTTTCAGTTCTCCTCTGCACTAAAGATAACAATCCAGTTACAGTCCTGTTTCTACTGTAGTGATTTTTGCCCAAGACTTGAACGATATTTGGTACGCTTGATCCCAGCTGTCCAGTCTCCTATCCCCATCCCTCAGAGGGACTGGACTGTGTTATACCTCCTTCAAAAGATTGGGCATTTTTTCACTAGCCTCTCATCGACTAACCTTTTGATACATGCCACGAGTCCTTTTGATAATCTTCCCAGTAGTCACCATCCCTCCTCTTTTCAGGTTCACTCTACAGCCTTAAATGTCTCAAGAGAATATGTATGCCATAGGTATGTCTAGATTTTGTTAACATACTGTTGCACACTTATCAAAAAATCCCAGGTTTAGTATGTTTGCTGTAAACGTTTAGTCTGTCCAATTGCTGTATTTTGTACACCACAAACTTTTCTGTTGATATATAGAACAGTATTTTCAAAAGGTGATACATGTATTTTATGTGTTTTATAATAATGTTTGCTGGTGTCTGCATCAAACTTCAAAAAGCAATTTACATCACCTATCACACTAATAATAGGTATCACAAAATGATACTTCTGAGTATTGAAACTCAGATAGCAGTGTTTTGTTTTTTTTTTTTAAAGACATCAGCAAGATAGGAGATCTTACTCTGACAATCTAAATAGTAGGATAGCATTCCCTTCGGCAAGTCAAAACCCATCATTGCAATGCGTTAAGTAAAATACTGATTCAATGGCAAACGGGCTCTGCACTTAAGCTTTGCTCATTTATCGCGTCACTCAGCCAAGGCTTCGCCCAAGACTTCAGTGATGCTGAGCTGAACGTGGGGGTTCACATCAGCACCACTGCAGCAGCCACTAGAACATGCTGTGCCACATTCAGAGCAGCCCTGCTAATACTGCTCTCTCAAGGAAAACTGCATGGCATAATTTCAGGACTGTTTCCTAGCATAATCCATTACAGTCTCCCCAGCAGCATTATTCTCTTTCGGTGCTATTTATGCTACCATTTTATGGAGAATTTCCTGTTGCAGGTCCGTAGTCTCTCATCAGCACCTTATCCTTACCGGAAAAAGGCAGCTAGCCACAGAATCCAATAGACCAGAAACCTCAATATACGCAAGACTACAGATTTTGACGCTTTTCTCCCCTTGTTAATTTACAGTCCTCTGAGGTCATTATTAGCAAATGCAGTAGAGACAAAACCACAAAATGCAAAGGAATTAAAATCGTTCTGAACAGAAAGAAAAGGAAAGCATTTCCATAGTCAGGCTTTCTGATGCAAGTTGCTTTGCTTTTAACCATGCTATTTCACCCACCTACAAGCAGTCTTTTAACTAGGAGGAAAATGATCAGCAGCTAGCAACTTCTCCTTTACAGACGCAGTGCTTCTAGCACAGTACCCTGCAGTGTGCAATCTGTGAACGCACAATTATCCCACAAGTGGCCCATTCTACCTTCTGGGAGAGCGAATGCATGAGCTTGCTGCCGTTCTTATTTGTCACTGCTCTGCTTCCTTTTTCATGCAGTAATTTATGGTGGCAGTAGGATGATATGCACAACAAGCATTACCCAAAATGGAGAAAACCCCGAGCTGTCTTTTAAACAATACATCAGAAAGAGTAAAACAGAGTAATAATCAGGACTTAGAAAAGTTACCGTCTTTCACTAACGAGAACAAGATGGCTTCTCTTGTTACAAGAAGTCCAAAATTCTAAAATAGAAATCTCACCCAGCTGCTAGAAAAGCGTGAGGATGGTCTCCTATTGACTGCAGAGGGGAAGGCGATATCCTCACCGTGCACATGCAGGGAGCCAGTCACTTTCTCTTTTTTTTTTTTTGACACTTAAGGCTTACGATGAAGAAGGGTGAGAGCCATCAATGATCTGCTCACGCCTGCCCCAATATCCTAACATCTATATTTAACAACTGTGCTGAAGCTTCCAGGAACCAGTACTGCAGATGATGATATTGCTGCTCAAAGAGGCAACAACTGCAACATTCCTAGGGAGAAATTCTCTTATTTTACATCTTTGACTGATAATTTTAATCTGCTGCTAAAAGAAGCAGTGTTGGAGTTGTTCAATTGCATATTTTGGAAGACAAGACTTTTCTCTGGCTTAAGCATCTTCCTGAACAGGAAAACCAGACAGTTTATTTGAAAATTCTGTAGTGACAAAGCTTTTAAAGACATGATTGGTAGCTCTGAAAACCATCTGGATAAAGGGGTAGGCCTTAACCCATGGGTATGACTTGTCATCAAGCCTGTCTTGGGGATGTTAATGTCAGCTGCAATTTACAACTGGCAAGATCAATCAGGAAGCTTCAGCTTGGCGTAAAACAAAACAAAAGGTCCTGTTTGCTTATCTATGACTAACCCCTCCTCTCCCAGCTCTATGGGAATCTTAGAATCATTACGGTTGGAAAAGCCAAGATCAGCTGGTCCAACCCTCCCCCTACCACCACCATCACCCACTAAGCCATGTCCCTAAGCACCACATCCAACCTTTCCTTGAACACCCCCAGGGATGGTGACTCCACCACCTCCCTGGGCAACCCACTCAATGCCTGACCAGCTTTTGGAAGTGAACACAGCTTTTTGGCAATACCATTACATTTCAACGGTTACCTTGCCTTTAACGCAGAGACTCTTCCTAACTGATCCCAAAGCCGGGAGCCAGCCTCGTAACGCCCTGCTGAGCGCTCTCCGTTACCAGCACTTGGCCCCAGCCTCCTCCTGCGGGGTCGGGGAGGTCTGAGCAGGAACGGAGGAAACCTTTACACCACTGGCTAACTCAGATGCGGGCAGGGGCCGGCAGCTGGGCTGTGCCAGCCTCACCGCTCGGTTTCCGCTGCCGCAGGGCAGGCCGGGCAGCCGGTACCGGCGGGCAGCCGGCGCTAGCGGTCAGCGGCCGGTCCCAGCGGGCAGCCGGCCCGCCGAGGCGCGGCCCCACCGCCCCGTCACCTCAGCGCGGGGCCGGGAGCCGCCGCAGCGGCGCCCTCGGGGCGCAGCCGCCACCGCGCCGGCCTGCCCCGGGCCCCCGCCTTTGTGCCCCCCGCCACCTTCCCGCCGCCCGGGCTCAGTCCCGGCGGAGCCCTCCCGGCCTAACGCTCCCCGCCGGGCCGGGCCGAGCCGAGCCGGACCGGGCCGGGCCGGACCGCGGCCGCAAGGAAGGCGCCTGAGGGCCGCGTCCCCGCGATGCGCCGCAGCCGCGGCCCCGCCGCCCCCCCCAGGCGCTTACCGTGGGCGGGGGCCGGCCGGGCGCTAGGGGGGTCGGGCCGCCGCTGCCGGGGCCATGGGGCGGGCGGGGGGCGGGCACGTGACCGGAACACGCCGCGGAGGGGGGGGAGGAGGGAGGGAGGAGGCCGCGTCACGTGACGGGGGAGCGGGCCGCCGCCGCGCGGGCCCGGCGGTCACGTGGCCGCCCCTCCCGCTCTCCCTCCCTCCTCCTCCCGGCTCACGTGACGGCCCCTCCCCCGCCGCCATGACGGGAGCGGCCGGAGGGGGGGCGGCGGCGCCGGTGCCGCGCCCACCCCGCCGCTCCCCCCCGCCCGCCGCGCCCGGCCCTCCCCGGTCCCCGCCGTCACCCGGCCCCGCGGGGCGCGGCTCCCGCTCGTCCCCCGCCATCGGGCCCGGCAGGCCCCGGCCGCTCCGCTCCCAGCTCGGCGCCGCCCGGCGCGGCGCTGCGGGGGAGGGGCCTCCCCTCGGCAACGGCCCGCCGCGGGGGGAGGGGGGGCGCCGCGTCAGCGTCACGTGCCCGGGGCCGCGCGTCACGCGCCCGCCCGCCATCGCGCGGCCGGCGGCCCGCTCGCCCCGCCCCCCGCCAGGGGTCACGTGCCGCGGGGGGCGGCCGCTGGCGTGAGGCAGCGCGAGGCGGTGGCTGAGGGGGGCGGCCGCTGAGGGGGGCGGCCGGGAGCCTCCCCTGCTCCTGCTGACGGGGGCTCGGGGCTGCTGCGGTCTCTGTACGGGACCTTCTGCGTCCTCCCTCCCCCAGCTGCCCTGCCTCTGGGTTTTTGGGCAGCGTACCCATCGGAACCTGTCAAATTCCGCAGCAAAAGTGCTTCTGGCTCCCTGACGCTCCCCAAAGGTAGGCTTCTGGGTGTTGGCGTAGGTACTAAACATCAGTGATGTGTCTACCTGCACAACTTGGGCAAAGGCGTTTAAAACCGGGTGCACGTATGTTGTTGGTATGCTTAAGTCTAATGCTCCCTGAGCATTTTCCTCTTCTTGTAACAGTCTCTTTAAACGCAAAAAATCTGTTGTAATACTAAAAAGTGGACTAATTGAGAACCTACCTTCTTTTTGGCAGGTGCTGCCAAATGCTGAAGCTGTACCCATGAGTGAGTACTGCCAGCCTTATGCATCTATGGCCTCTGCGCCAGTCATTCCAGACTCTTACAACCATGTCCTGGCAGAGTTTGAATGTTTGGATCCGTTGCTTTCTGCGCTCAGGCTGGATTCTAGTCGTCTGAAGGTGAGTTTGTGGTGTTCATTTTTGTTATTCAATTAAAAAAGTTACCCTAATCAGTTTGTTATTCTAATTAGCCCACAAGCTTTATCATGTTCTTTGGGGGTTTGTGCATGCTAGCTTATGGGTGGTGTGCTATGGAGAAAGAAGAAGTGAAGGCAGAATCCTACTACAGTGTTTTCTTAATGCAACTGCAGGGTAAAAAATACAATCGTAGATGGTTGCTATCTTCTACAGCTTGTTTGGATCTCAGAAGAAGCAATTTTAATTTCTTTAGTGATGGCTCTGCTGCTAGTGTTTGAGGAGTGGCACACAAAGTTGGCAAGCAGTGAACTCTTTAAAAAGCAAAATAATAACGTAAAGAAAAGATATTGTACTTACTAGTGTCTATGTTCTGCATTATGATTTTTATGCCTTCAGTGCACGTGTATAGCTGTGTCGAGGAGATGGATAGCTCTAGGCAGCTCAGGAGGAGGACTGAATCTTATACAGAGAGATGGTTGGAAGCAAAGGCTCTTTCTTACTCATAAGGTAAGGGTAAAATATTCTGGACAAAAATATCCAGGGGAATTGGGACTGGGAAAGAGGTGTTTTCATGTTAATTTTTATTAAAGGAGTCAATGGGTATTTTCAGCTTGTTTAAATTGTCCAGATAAGGTAACATTTCAGACTGCTATGTGTTAAAAAGGGTTGTGGTACTGGTCTGTGTCCCCAGAGTGTGTGGTGTAATGTGTTTCATGAGGTGTGAAAGAAACGGCTTGAGAGGGACAGAACTCTGCTTATCCAATTCTTTCTTATAACAACAGCAGCAAAGTTACACCCTGAATGTATGAGTCAAAAGAAAACCCTCGAACGTGTAACCAGAGCGCCTAACGTGGATAACTACTAATGTTTGGGTATCCAAACTATGAACTACCTGAATAGGCAAAGAAAATATAGGCTTGCTTGTTTTTTCTGAAGGAGGTCAAGGAATAGGGATTGCTGTTCCTACCGCCCAGTAGTGTTTCCTGGGAGCCATTGTTGCTTCCACTATAAAATGAATGCAACCATCTTTGGAGGTTGCAAACATCTTGCTTAGTTCTGGCAAAACAACTTCCATAGGTACAAGGACAGGTGACTGATTTCTGTGTTCCCAGGCTAGAGGATGAGCTGTTGATTCTCTTGATCCAGTTGTGTTGTTGGCTGCTGCTTCTTAGAGTAAGCTCAGTGTTTGCAAACAGAACCCAAACAAACAAAAGCACCCGTATCACCACAAACTGGTGACAGCTGTTGACATTAATCTGTTTTATTTCATAGAGATAAAAGTTGTGTTCTGGCAAAGGTAGTACAAGAACGTTTATTACCCATGCTTACTGCCATACTTGCTTTCAGGAAGGTGCCATTTCCCGAGTTGCCTGCTGTTTGCATGATGAAGACTACGTTGCTGTTGCCACCAGGTGAGTGATGTACTTGGAAACCTGAATGGCGGATAAATATTTTGAAGTAACTTCTAAGTTTCAGACTGGCATCTGCTGAGAACTTGGAGGGAGGCAGGGAATTAACTGGTAGAGGCTTCAACAGAATAATTCTCTGCGTAGTTTGCTTATTCTTTTTTTCGGACATAATTATTCTAGGAAGAAGCTGTATTCCTGTAACAGAACATCCATGAGAGAGCTAAGCATGCAAAGTTATGATAAATGTACCCTTGAGACCCTTCAGCATCAGAAGAAATGTTTTCAGTGATACGGCAGAGTGAAATTTGTAGTTGATATCACGTTGTTTAAAATTTAAATGCATATTTTTGCTTATGCTTAGCATCCTTGCTGGCAATGCCAGCTCTGAGGTGGACTTCTTGCTTAGGTTTTCTATTTCTTTGGGATAATGCATTTTTGTCACTGATAAAAAGCTGAATGCCTTTAGAACACTTATGCTCAAGCTGTGTTTTCTTTTAAATGTTGCAGCCAAGGTCTCGTAGTAGTCTGGGAGCTGAATCAGGAACGTCGTGGGAAACCAGAACGGATTTATGTTTCCTCTGAGCATAAGGGCAGAAAAGTCACAGCTCTATGTTGGGATACAGCAGCCCTCCGTGTTTTTGTAGGAGATCATGTGGGAAAAGTATCAGCCATCAAGATTAACACATCAAAACAAGGAAAGGTAAAACGTCGCATACTTCGGGATAAAGAGGTTCCCAGGGGGTGCTGTATGGATTATTTTTTTTTTTTAAGAGATGTAGAACAGAGGAAAATTTCCTTTGGCTGTTGGGAAAGCAAACTTTCTGGGTAGCTTTGACTGCAAGAGAAACAGTCTACTGAGATAACAGTAGAAATCCTTGCAATTCCATACCCAAACCTTTTTTAGCTAATTTACTAACTCAGTGTAAAATTGTTTTCAAATCTATAGAACTAAAAATTTTGTGTGATTTAGCAACACAGAGATGCTGGATTCAGACTGACCTTGTGCGGGTAGGTTCTGACAGAAATTTGTCCAGACTTCAGAGATTAGAGCAAATCCACAGTTCATCTTAAATTTGTTTGCTATGATCAAGATCAAGCATGGTCTCGTAGAATTCCCTTCAGTACAGGACAGAGCAGTATTAAAATAGTGTGTTTGTACTGGCTGAGCTTCTTCCTCTTGGAGTTGACAAGTATCCAAGTATTCAGTTTTGGCATTTCTGAGCCTGATGAACTCCTTGGACCCCTTAGACTCTGGGTGCAGTGCCAGCCACATGTTTTGGTCCTCAGCTCATCTGTCAGTCTGAGAAAGGGCAGTCACAGACTCTGATTTTTTCTGGGCTTCCTGGATCAGTGTGAAAGCTGTGTATGTTTATCCTTCTTCTTAAATGTGTATTTCTTGGGATCTGTCTGGATACTCTCATTCCTGAAGATGCGGAGTAGTTAAAACAAATGGTGGGTGGACACAAAGTTTAAACCAATTACGCTTCGTGCAAAAGGCATGCACGTTAATGAATAGCAGCCTGATTTCTAGTCTTTCAGTGTTTCAAGTTTTATCATGACTAGGTCATTTCCTTCTCCTTTTAGTTGGTAAGATGCAGCACAACCTGGAAGTAGGCATGTTCCTTCAGGTTGTTTCCATCCCTCATGAGAGACTTCAGAAGGAAAATTGTCTTAAACGTAGCAAGAACATTGCATTTAAAGAGCAAGAAAATCAGCTGTGGAAGGATAGGGGAGAAGGGCAAGACCCATGAAATATGTGCCTGCTTGGGCATGTTAAGACTGTTGGATCTCAAATGCCGTGTGGTTTGTTCAAAATAAGCAATTGACACCTTCATAACAAACAAGACAGCTTTAAACTGTCAAACATGGTGATTGTCCACTAGAAAATGGGAGCGCACTTTGCGGTAGTTTCTTATTCATAAGAAGTCTGTCTAGGACTCTGTTCTGGCACCCATGCAAGCTGAGAGACTTGAGTAATTAAGAGCATTTGGGTAATTCACTGCTGGGTAATAGAAAAAGTTTGTGAGTGTATATAAACCACCTAAATCTGATGGATTTTTTTTTGTATTTAGTAATCTCTCAGATCTGTCTCTATAAGACTTGGCTGAAAGTACCTGTTGGGAGAATTGAGAGAATTGGCAAGTGAACAAAGCTTACAAAAGAGACCCTCGTGAAGTTACAAAAACACTCTTAAAAAATAAAAAAAGTCTGTGTGCTGTAGGATAAGATTTCTTTTCTTAAAACTTTGGTAATGGAAAACTTCAGTAATGTTTTTGGGAAGAGGATGATTTTAGATTCCTCCATCTCTAAGCATTAGAACCTTGTTTCATGGGGGAGAGAGGAGAGGAACTGCATTGCCTTGCTTTGTCTTAGGCTGTATATTCAAGTGTATGTGAGCCTTTTCTGAATTTTGCAATTTTAACTTAATGAAATAATCTTTATGCTGAACTGAGGCCCAGTATGCGTTTTTTGTCTTTTTTCTTTAAACTGTAGGCTGCTGCCACTTTTGTGATGTTTCCCGTTCAGATTATAACCACTGTAGATTCCCGTGTTGTTCAGCTCGATTATTTGGATGGGAGACTGCTCATATCTTCACTTACACGTACTTATTTGTGTGATACAGAGAGGCAAGTTATGTTTTTCTTGTAAAATAATGGACTTGCAAGGCTGCTCCGCAGCCAGGTGGGTTGACTGCAGAAGGCTTTTTTCAGCAATTGCTGAAAGAGGAAAAAAAGCTCATGATCTGAGGTTTTACTTAAACTAATAAATATCGCTACACCCCGTATGTTATAAACTTTATGCAGGCTTCAGAATTTAAATTCTGCAATGAAGAAAACAAACGATCAGTTCAGCAGTTAGGATTTAGTATTTTTATTCTTCAAGAACAACATAAAATTAATTAGAGCCTTTGTTAATGCTGCCTTAACAAATGCATTTTCTTCACTAGAGAGAAGTTTTGGAAAATTGGTAACAAAGAGAGAGATGGAGAATTCGGAGCATGTTTCTTCCCTGTTGGAAAAAACAACGGGAATCAGCAGCCACTCATATATTGTGCGCGGCCTGGCTCAAGGATGTGGGAAGTGAACTTTGATGGGGAAGTGCAAAGCACGCATCAGTTCAAGCAGCTGCTCTCATCACCGCCTCTCCCTGTTGTTACTCTCAGGTAACGCATGAGCCTTACCGGTGATAAACAAGCTAGGGACTTCGAGACTAGCTGAGAAGATGAAATAAACTCCCAGTGCAGTCAAAATTTAATCCTAGCTGTCATCTTAATGTGTTTCCATCTAATAATGAAAACCAGTAGTTAATTACTTAATTAAAAATGCCAAAGCCTTGGTTCTGTAGGTGTCTCTGTGACTATAGCAGTGAATTTTGCTGTCATAAGACTATGTACATTTAAGCCAGGTTTAGATTTAAAGGATTAAGAATGTGATACTATTATAGTTATATCTTGTAATAGATCATTTTTCTTTACAGGATGGATCCTCACTGCACGACTTCCAGCTGCTCTCCACAATCTTTATCTTTCCCCAAGCTACTGTATTTGACGTGAGTGTTGGTTTCCTGTTGATAAAGTAGATTTAAAAATCCTTTAATAAGTTGTGTATACTCTTAATTTGTATTATCAACTTAATGTTTTTGCATAAGAATTTTCCAAATATCATGTTAAACAACTGTCTCATTTGCTGTACTTTACATATATAAGGATGACGTTGGCTTATGGTGACTACTGCGATTAACTTTTGCCTGGTTGACATCTGCTTTGCTTGCAGTGAGCACTATGTCGTGACCTGGACGGAAAGAGGCATTTATATCTTTGTTCCCCAAAGTGTTCAAGTCTTACTCTGGAGTGAAGTAAAAGGTAAACTTTAAGAATCTTAGTTTGTAATGTGGTTTGTTACGTTTGTCATATCTGAAGTCCTTGCCTAACACAGAGTCTTTCAGGCTCCATTTCTACAGCTGGATTGCAGAACATTTATCAGAGAAATCATTTTTGTTGTCATCTGTCAGACATACCCTTGACTAGTAACCTTCTCTCCACCCCTTCCAACCAACTCCTCCCTCCATATTTCTGAGAAAAAAACCTGGCATAAAGTGAATCTTAAAATACAGTAACAAAATACTGTGAGGTAGTAACTAAACCCACAGTACTCTTTCCCTATTGCTGTTTATTCCCAGGTATCCCGTGAAGGGTGAACTGCTGAAAGCTGAAAAAACATTTTTCTAACATCTGTCTAACCAGTGAATGTATTTGTCACACGAGTGACACCTCATAAATAGTTATATGTGTATGGTTATAGGCACAGTCCTACAACTGTTGGTTGTTGTCACTTTTGCAGGGCAAGCAGGCGATCAGGCCCAGTCAGCATGGGTTTATGAAAGGCAGGTCCTGCTTGACGAACCTGATCTCCTTCTATGACCAAGTGACGCGCTTGGTGGATGAGGGAAAGGCTGTGGACGTGGTCTACCTTGACCTCAGTAAGGCTTTTGACACCGTTCCCCACAACATTCTCCTCGAGAAACTGGCTGCTCGGGGCTTGGACTGGCGTACGCTTCGCTGGGTTAGAAACTGGCTGGATGGCCGGGCCCAGAGAGTTGTGGTGAATGGAGTCAAATCTGGTTGGAGGCTGGTCACTAGTGGAGTCCCCCAGGGCTCGGTACTGGGGCCGGTCCTCTTTAATATCTTTATCGATGATCTGGATGAGGGCGTCCAGTGCACCCTCAGTAAGTTTGCAGACGACACCAAGCTAAGTGCGTGTGTCGATCTGCTCGAGGGCAGGAAGGCTCTGCAGGAGGATCTGGATAGGCTGGAGCGATGGGCTGAGGTCAACTGCATGAAGTTCAACAAGGCCAAGTGCCGGGTCCTGCACCTGGGCTGCAACAACCCCAAGCAGAGCTACAGGCTGGGAGATGAGTGGCTGGAAAGCTGCCTGGCCGAGAAGGACCTGGGAGTATTGGTGGATAGTCGGCTGAATATGAGCCAGCAGTGTGCTCAGGTGGCCAAGAAGGCCAACGGCATCCTGGCCTGTATAAGAAGCAGTGTGGCCAGCAGGTCGAGGGAAGTGATTGTGCCCCTGTACTCGGCTCTGGTGAGGCCGCACCTCGAGTACTGTGTTCAGTTTTGGGCCCCTCGCTACAGGAAGGACATGGACGTGCTCGAGCGAGTCCAGAGAAGGGCGACCAAGCTTGTGAGGGGTCTGGAGAACAAGTCTTACGAGGAGCGGCTGAGGGAGCTGGGCTTGTTCAGCCTGGAGAAGAGGAGGCTCAGGGGCGACCTCATCGCTCTCTACAGTTACCTGAAAGGAGGCTGTAGAGAGGTGGGGGTTGGTCTATTCTCCCACGTGCCTAGTGACAGGACGAGGGGGAATGGGCTAAAGTTGCGACAGGGGAGTTTTAGGTTGGATGTTAGGAAGTACTTCTTTACCGAAAGGGTTATTAAGCATTGGAACGGGCTGCCCAGGGAGGTGGTGGAGTCACCATCCCTGGAGGTCTTTAAAAGACGTTTAGATGTAGAGCTTAGGGATATGGTTTAGTGGAGTACTTAGTGTTAGGTCGGAGGTTGGACTCGATGATCTTGAGGTCTCTTCCAACCTAGAGAAATCTGTGAATCTGTGAATCTGTGACTTCTTCCTTCTGCCTCTCTCCCACCTTTTGGTGTTAAGTTTCCAATGCCTTTGTCTTTGAGTGTTTGCACATAGTGTAACTGTTTCCTTTGGAAACTGTTGAAAGGTCAAAGAGGTTTTCTGCTACCAAATCTTTTTGTTCTTTTTCAAAGCTAATAATGGTGCGCCTCTCTCATATTTATCAGTCTTAGTTTCGTTTTTCATCCTTCAAAGGAAAAGGGAACTTTAGCTTAAACGTACTTTTGGATGCTGTCTAGAAATGCAACTCTGGAAAGTTTTGATACTTGAATTGTGCTTTATAGTTGTTAGATGCTAGCTTAGTGCTCTTTAGTGTTTGTTCGCCATACCAATTGTGCTACATGTATTAGACTGTTGCACGTGCTTGTGCTCAGGGAAATAGGTTTTCACCTTCCTTCAGGAACAAAAAGGAATCCTGACGAACAATTTCAGTCCTTAACATGCTTCTGTGCATCTGGTTTTGCAGATATTCAGGATATTGCAGTTTACAAAAGTGAACTGTTCTGTCTTCATGCAAACGGAAAAGTTGTACACCTTTCCCTTCTGCTAGTAGACCGCTGCGTAGATCGTCTGATAAGAAGAGGGTTCTGGACTCTTGCTGCCAGGGTCTCTTGTCTCTTCCAAAATTCAATAATTTCTTGCAGAGTAAGTAAATACCTTTTTGTAAATGTTCCATGTAACTCCATTTTGTTCCTTGTTCTCTTACAATAAGTTCCATGGGTTTCTAAGGTTTGTATTTTCAGAGATTTTAAGAAGTCTGCTAGACCTTATACTTTTAGTATGAAAATTAGCCTGCATATGTAGTACCTTATTAATTTTTTCATGCATGCATTAGAAATAATAATGCTTCTGTTTACCTGTGTATTTTTAGGCAAGAAAAAATTTGCCACTAGACAAGCTGGAGCATTTGAAGTCTCAGCTGGATGCCTCAACTCAACAGGATCTCATTTCACGTCTGGAGGAACTGATCTTGAAGGTGGAACCTCTAGATTCTGCGTGCAGCAGTAGGAGAAGTAGCATTTCATCTCATGTAAGTGTATTAGTAATGCCAAAAATGTTAGCTAGAAGTCTTATCTTTGCGTCTTACAACCATCTTGTTGCTCTCTTTGTAGATAAGGCTTTTGATTATACTATGTCTACTATAGGCGATAATACTGGTTTTTAAAGTTACTTGGGGTAGGGAGGTATGAAATACTACTACTTGCATTCTTTAGGCTCTTACACCCCTGTCTTTGTGTTATTTTATGGCTAATGGTTGAGGTACCGACAAAGATAGATACAAAGAAGGCTTTCTCCACAGCTGAGTTTTGTACTTTGCCGTGCTTCAGTAAAGGTCATCTTGATTATAACTGTGGTCTTATCTGGTGAATACTGAATTTCTGAATGTTCAGAGCTGTCCTAGCCCTGTTTTAAAAATGGTCTCACTCTGCAGCTCAAACAGAAAGCTCTAAGGAAAAAATTAAGCATATTTGTAATACTCTTTTATACATAGAGCTGCTTGGCGTTGACTTCCCAGCAGTATTTCAAGAAAGGGGAAACATTCCGTAGTTAATACAACATGAGTTGCTTTCAATCTAAGTATTTTAAAAAGTGAAGCTTAAAAACCAGTAACATAAATTCCATCTTGACATGGTAAACGAATTTTTTTCCATTCCCAAATGGGAACGTAAACTACGTGGACTGACCATGAGCCAAAGGTTGTACATGTGTCTAGAAGCAGACAGTATTAGTGGATCCATAGTTGTGCTAGCTAGGTATGGTTTACTGGTAGAAAGAACATGGACTCGTCTGGATGCAGTCACATGGGGTGAAGTGGCTGGTTCACATACGGGACTAAAGCCAAGATATTTTTGTCTCGTGGTCTTGTACTGAGTATGCCAGTTGTTCCACAGGCTGCTTTCCTAAAAGCAATTGCAGTGTGTGCATCTTTATAATGTCACTGGACTATGCATTTAACAGCACGGGTGTCCTTTGCTGTTCTGGATCTGTCAGTAATCTGATCTTCCATAGGGTTTTCTCAGATGGTGAATTATGAAGTACTGTGAGGTTATTTCTGTTGGGATGGTTGTTTCAATTCATTGCAGGAAGTTGAACAAGGAAGTGCAACTCAAAAAACATCTGGCCCTTCTCCCTTGTCTGACAGGAAAGCTTCAGTGTCTTGGACTCTGGTATATATCGTGTTATTAGTCGAAGAGGCAGTCAGTCCGATGAAGACTCATGTTCTCTCCACAGTCAAACATTCTCAGAAGATGAGAGACTTAAAGAATTTCCTGCACACCAGGAAGATGAACAGGTGGAACTTGGTAATGTTTCTTAATGAAAATACGTTCTTCAGGTGCAGTATTTATTTATTTTACAAGAATTGATTTGCTCTGTGCTCTTATTTTCCACTATCAAGTTATCTATAATTAAATTTTCTAATTTGTTCAATGGAAACACAGTCACCCCACCCTCCAGTCAAACTTTCTTGAAACATTGGGGTGAAATACTGGCTCCACAGAAATGAACACATAAACAAAAGTGAGAAAGAATACAAAAGGTCCAGAGGGCTTTTCCCAAGCTGGAGTTTCACTCGAATTTTCTTCCCCCTCTGTGTGCAATTCAGCATTAATACTGAGACTGTCTTGGCTGACTATGGCAGTGTTAATTGAGCTTCAAATGAGATTCGTTTGATGTCCCTATCCTTCCAGTCTTTTTGGCTACAGGAAAGAATTTATTAGTCTTGTCTCTGGCATTATTTCTTCAGGGAAAACAAGTAGGCTTAGGGAGAGTAGGCTTAGCTTTCTTGCAGGATTTCATCTGTAAAGGGGATCACCTCTTACACATTTATACATTAGCATGGGAATGATATAATTGTTAATACCTAACATTTTAACTACTCAGGGAGTTTATTTCTTAACAAATACCTGTTGCTAGATGAAACATAGTGAAACAATGTGTCTTGTTCTCTGCTCTGAAGAGGAAGAAACCTGGGATGATAAGGAGCTTGTTTAGTTCAGGGTGCGGTAGAGAGGCTTTCTGTTAAAAAGGCTGCTCTTAGCTGTTGCAGAGATGTTTGAGGAGAAAGACAATTTGGATGCTTTGTAGGAGGAAAACCACAGTAGGGTGGGAGAATTTTTGCTTCTCTGTCAGTAGTGTGTCCTGTTGACTAAGGTACATGATGTTTGTAGCCCTTATGCTTACATTTGTCTCTTTACTTTCGTTCACCAAAAAAATGACAAGTGAGAAAATGTGCAGGAAGGATATAATTTCTAACATTAAAACTCTAAAATGAAGGGTCGTAGTTCTTGAACATTGTAAGTTAAAACTTTTCTATCTGTTCATTAAGTGATAGCAGATTTGCTGATTGTTCCAAGATAGAGAGGTTCTAGATGATTCTTGAAACACATGTACTTCATTTGGTATTTAAGAGCGATAGACTTAATGAATGACTTCATGTTTTTGCTGTGCTGCAGCTGGTTTCCCTGATCATATTTACGTAAGATGTCACAAGGTTTTAGGTTGCTAATTTGTATAATGAACAAAAGCACCCTTTTGGTCCCAGTCAGTTGTGACCTTTAGGCCCTATTGAGGGAGAGTGGATTCTGTTAGAATTTCTGTAATAGCACAGCATCTTTTCTTCTCAGCAGTGCAGATAGGTCTGACTGTTGCAAAACAGTGTCATTCTTACTCAAAAGTATCCTTTTTTTCTTCATCACACCCCTTAAAGATACAGTGTGCTTGTGCGAGGAAATGACTAATCAAAACACCCTGTAGATACAGGTAGGTATGTAAGAGTGAAGAGGAACTAGTCAGGGGCTCTGTATTTCCTGTGATTCTTGTCAAAAGCCAGAGAGTTATGGGTTTAATTGTGTTTTGAAGTCCCTTCAAATAGGAGTGATTTACACCTTAACCATGATTTGTGTTTCTGTATGTTCAGATATAGTTTCCCTTTTAGGAAATAGGGCTGTGTGAATTGATGCATACTACAACGTTCAATTTTCCTATCTGCTTAAATAACTGACAGTGGATTAAATCAATTTTTTTTGTCTTTGAAATGAACTGTAAGGTTATGTATAAATGGTAAGTTTTCAGACAGTTGTTGCTGATTGTCATTTGTCTTGTTATAGAGCATAAAGGTTTGAAGTCGGTAATAAAATGGTCCTTGAGACTAGGTAATGCTTTTCTGTCTCCCCACAATCTTCAACATGAAATACTGAAAAATATGATTATTCCACGCAGATTATCTAGGAGTGAATTAGTGACCTGTGCTTTGTTTCACTGTTTCATTTTTGCCAGGCCATTGTTTCATGACTCTTTATTTCAATTCCATTTGTTAGACAGCGTATCTCATGCATCTGTGGCGGTTGAGGCTGACCGGAGTGAGACATTCCTCCCATTCAGTATTCCTTTGTCATTTCGTTCCCCATCTCCTCTCGTCTCTCTCCAAGCTGTGAAAGAAAGGTAAAACGTGCAGGAGGTTCATTCATCCATTACATCATTCTGTTTTATGTCCTGTGAATTTGTAGCATTGTCTGATTTAGTTCATACTCTGCTCTGCAAAAATGTAACACCTGAAATGAAACACTGGAGATGCAGTCATGCTTGCTAGGCTATTTAAAGCTTTCATCTTGACTCTAATGAAGATACGAAGAGCTGCTGTAAGTAAGCTTCAGTGCAGCCAAGGTTTCAGCCTTAGTTTTCTGAATGTCTGCTAAGAATATTTAACATAACCATGTAAACTGTGGCAGTGGTTTGTACTCAGAAAGAAACTTACTAAACATATTGTTTTAGATTTTAGCTTTTGTGCTACTTGGATTTCTGAATGATAAGGGCTTGTAGGCAAAAACTAAAATATTTGAATGGTGCTAGATATTGCCAAAACACACTTGTGAAGTGTACTGTCTAGCTTGCCATCTTTCTCCCCTCATGCGGCACCTTTCAGTAAATCTAATGAATTTCTCAAATGTTCATGGAATAATGGTAGCTTATGCCAGGTGCAAGTAAATATGGTAGCGTCCATTTTGTGCAGAAATCAAATTGCCTTTTAAAAACTCACTTCAACATATAAAGCAAATGGTGTTAAATACATGACTTAAATAATTCTTGTGAAGCTGGTGTGTTTCTTAATCAAAAAGTTACTGCTCCATAATGATGGTTTGAATCATTACTTCTTCTTTAATCACTTAGGTATGTCAAATATATTCTGCAACAAGAAAAACATAGTTGATATCAGTAGTGTGAGTATCTCAGAATAGCTTTCAGACATACATGCATTGTTATGAGTTCTTTCTAAATCATAAGCAACTTTTAGGAGTTTGACTGTAAACAGTAATAGTAAATAGAACTTAGTTTTAAGTACCCTCTATGTTCTATTTATGATTAAATAAAGTAAAATCATATTTTACAGTTACTTTTTTAAAGTTTCCCTATAATTCTAAAAAAAGGTGTGGTGTTTTTTGTTTTTTTTAAGGCTCCTAAACGAGTTCTTAGTCAGAAAGCAAGAGGCTGAGTTCTTTGTTCAGCTCTTGATAACATGGTTCTCCTCATGGTAGAAATGGGTTTCTGTGTGCTCGTTGGGATTTCTCTTGAATAAAATACCTGGGAGGAAAAAAAAATCGATGACGAGAAGGATGTTTTTAGTGAGCTTTATAATCTGAAGAATTAACTTTGAGTGCTGTAAAACCATTTCTTACTACTAAGAGGGCCATCATTTCCTAATGCTTTCCTGATGCTTTATTAGCCCTAAAATGAAATGTAGCCAATCTGCATTTATTTGTGTACAAATATATCAAAATCTAAGCACTAATGTTAGTATGAGAGCCTGTTTTTTCAAGCAGCAAAAACCCCAAGTCATAAGTACGTCAATTTTTGATTCTTTGTGCTGATATTACAGACCATGACTCAAGTACGAATTCTGAGCAGTTTCTTAGGGAGTTTTGTTCTCGTTGTCCATCACTGGTGAGATCCCGTTCTCAGAAGTTCTTCAGGTTATAAAGACATCTGAAATGATGGTTTGAATGGAAAGAAAGTGCTTGATTGTTTCAGTTGTGAACTTTGAATTTGACATGGTCGAACTTCTGACTTCTAGTGTTTCCAGCTTTGTACGCAAAACTACCGAAAAGATTGGCACACTTCATGTGAGTCCTGATATTAGAGGGAGGCAAGAAGCAAAGGATGACGAGCAGCAGCAGGAGGTGGCTGTCAGTCTTCTAGCATCTCCCCAGGAAGAGAGAGCGTGAGTGCAAAATCACGTTGTCTTAGCAATTGCATTTACTGGGTGTTCTGAGGCTAGCAATCTAAAGAAAATGTACCGTTTCAAGGAGAACGGAGAGCTCTGTTTGTTTGTGTTTTTCCAGCTGCTGTTTGTTACTCTGGTGGGTTTAGCTGGTTCTAGCTGGCTTCTTACCTAGAAACTGGTTCAGAACGTTGGAGCGTGCAGTCTCCGCAGTGCTGTAGTTACTGAATTGTAAGAACGTAGCGTAATCAGCAACTCTTATGTAGCATACCTGTGATGCCTGCTTGGGGTATGAGTCCAACAGTTTATGTCCTGCACTTACAGAGTGGGGAGTCAACACACTTTTCTCCCTCAAACCGTGTTTTATGGTACCTATAAAACATAATGGCTGTCCAATTAACACAGAGCTAAACTGTTTCATATTCCAGTAATTTTATAATGTATGGTAACTTTCATATGGTGTCATACTATTTTTTTATTTAGTGTCTTCAGAAATCTGCTGTAGTTAGAGCGGAAGCCATAATAAAGGCCACAGAATTATTATTATGGTTGTTCTTCATGTCCAATTCATCTGTAACTTTTGCTGAGCTGTTCCTTCTATAGAAATGGGAGCTTTATTTTTTTAATAATGGAATTAATGTTGTTTCCTGACAAATCTGAGGAAAATCCTCATGTAAATTATTAAATACAATACTTCAGTGAAAGCTGAAATGAATGTGTTTTTCTAGATCAGAGCCACAGAGCTGCCAGCTTCCAGAGGAGGATCATCTAAGAGATCTCAAGGCTGCAACAACAGAAGCTGTGTAAGCTGGGCAATTTTTAGTGTCTAGATGTGTTGGGCTTTAGTAGAAAAATGACTGATTTTTTTTTCACTACAAACATGTAAAAGTAATGTTGTGTCTATTAATGCTACCTGTAAAGCTCTCACTTTGGTTAATGATTTGTTTCCCCTGTTTAAAACCAAGCAAACCCACTATAAGCTTGGTTAGGACAAAAGGGTAACACTGAGGAATTATATCCTAACTACAAGCATGCTTAAAACAAACAAACAAACAAAAAAAACATATAACAATGGCAAAAAAGAAAATCAATCACAAACACAATGCACGCAAAAAAAACCCCACACCTAACAAAAATCAGTTCTGAAAGAAAGCCTGGGGAAATCAGGAGGTACTAACAGCAAATGCAGATGGTACAACTAGCCTAAACTCTGTTTGATGCATTCAAAACCACAAAAACGGCAGCAAACTGTAATTTAAATTCAGGAGTATACTTTGAGTTGCACAAAACATACATAATGTTTCACTTGTGATGTCTTACAGCTGTGAAGCAACTTAAGTTTCTTTTTTTCTACAGAGCCAAACTCCAGGATCCCCTGGTTTTGTTAGAACCACAGTGCATGAGAAGGGTTTTACGGGAATGGCTTGTCTATCTGGAAGAAAAATTTGGCAGCAGAGAGCATTTTGATTCCTCTGTTAGGAAGAGCAAGACTGTATGTGCTGAAGAACAGAGGGAAGTCCTGGAGGAAAACCTGCAAGTAAATCCAACTGGTGGAGACCTAGCAGAAAAAGAACCGAATAGTATCTTGGAAGACTACACTGAAAGTAATGATGAAACTTGTGAAAGCCAAAATGTATGTGAAAATAGCACTAATTTCAAGGGACCTTTGGGTGGCTGCTTTCAAATATCTCCTCCATGTGACCTAGAACCAGATGTTCAGAAAGATCTTGTGGAGCTGACAACTCTGTGTTTTGAGCTGAGTGTATTTTCTTGTGGAAATGGTGATTCAGAGGAAAGCTTTGATCAAGGTCTGCCACTAGCAGCTTTGTCGACCTTGGCTTGTAGGTTTATACAAAACTACTTCTTTCTTCTGGATTTGAAAAGACTAAAGCAGTGCATTATAACCACGTATGCAAACAGCCCTAATGTATGGGAAACATATATCGCAGGATTGAAAGGTAACTAATGAAAATTTTATTCCTAGTAGACTGAGAGAAAGACTTTGTTTGGGAAGAAAAAGAAAATAAAGTTTGAAGATTCCCATTTATGCCTGCAAATTTTCCTTCTGTGGATATAGTGGGGGAAGGGGATTGGTGGGTAGAAGGTTTTGTTCTGTTTTGGGGTTGTTTGCTTGGTGTTCCCCAGAAGGCTAATGTAGGGAAAAACTACTGGCTTCTAGGAGAGAATGGTATTCCCCTCACTTTGCAATTCCACAGAAACTACTTCTGAAGCTGTTAAATTTATATGGAGCTTGTTGGTTGAACGGTGTGGCAGTTACAGACCAGATCTATGTAAAAGCAAATATATGCCCTTCAACGAGCAGAAAAATCATGTGTAAAATCAAATATCTATAGAAATAAGGCAGAAGGTAGGAGATGGGGCTTCAGTATTTGCATTAGAAATGGAAGGCCTGACTTAAAGAGCATTGTCATTAGTGTGAAACAAGGCTGAATGGTCCTATGCGAGTGAATGGCTTGTGATCGCTTCAGACTTCCTTTTTCTGCAGAAATCCTTTTGACGTTTTTGATTTCTCTTTAGTCTTATTGAAGTAAAGCTTCCTGATTATACTGGAAAACAGAACCACGTCTGTTCTCTGCATTCAGCTTCTGCTTTATGTGTTTTCTTTTAAGAGTGACTTAAAGGCTTAGCATTAATTTGGCACTAACGGAGATCAGTCAAAGAACAGAATCTTGCTTTGATGGGTGGCATGTGGTGTTGGGCTTCTGGGAATTTGTTCATAATTTGTATCTTCATGAGAGCTTTAAAGTAACGTATACATTCCCAGTTTGCTCTCAGCTGGACTGTACTTGTGTTTGTAGACTGTTACCAACATTTCATCAGGATCTTGGTTTATGATGAATTCTGCTTTCTGTGAAGTCAGTGACCAAACTAAAGTTTTTATTTATTAATAGAAGCAAAACATACTATACTGAAAACTGCAGACCTACATTATATTTAGCAAGCCATATGTCCTGCAGTGTTTTTGTTTTTTTTTTTTCACAAGAGAAAAACTGCGTCCTCTGAAGTCCAAAGACTTCAGAAAGGAGAAATATATCAAGAATATTGTTCCATGCCTTCATTGTATCATTTATAACTGAAACTTGAAAGCACTGCCTCCAAGTGATGTTGACTTCCATGACATTTCATGACTTGTTCATTAACAAGTGTTCACTTGTTGCTACTGTTCTGAGGAAGTACAAAAGGTAACTTGTATCTGTACATGTAACAACAGCTCTGAGTGTGTTAAGGCAAAACACTGTCTGTATCTTGTAACATGTGCACTAATTTATTTCAGAACTAACTTGTCACAGTTCGGTTGCTTTGGCAATGGAAAATGAAGATATGTTGAAAATACTGAAACTGTTGCATGACCTGGGGCCCTGGGATGATGGCCCTCTGTTACTGGTACATGCTCAAAGGTAGCCAAGTCCTTTTTTTTTTTCCTCTTCTCCATGTTGTCAACTTGCTAGCAGGAATTGGTTTTGAGAGCTTCACACTGTATGAAGCTTTCTGGGAATCTCTTCAGAAGATCACCTTTCTGAAAATGGTATTTGTTCTGTCTCTCTTTAGGCTTTATGAAAAATTTGGTGAAACAGCTCTTCGGCCCTTGATCAAGTTCCACCCCTCCATTTCGCCTTCTGATATCAAGCAGCTTTGTAAGAATGATCCAGCTCACTTCTTAGCATATTTAGATAGCCTGGTGAAGTCACAGCCAGAGGATAAAAGGTAAAGGGAATAGAGAGCCTTTCACCTGTGTGCTGCCTTCATCACGCAGATGTGATTTTTTTGTTTGTTTGTTTAACTGTTTTGATATTTCTGTGCTTGGTGCTCTTTATCATTAGTTTCCAAATCATTCTGCCAGTTTTAGTTGGTTTCTCAGTATGGATTTTATTAGCTTAGGTGCTAGTTCTAATATTTTTTTTCTGCAACTTACTTTCAAAATAACCTGATATTTTTGTTCTTGTGCCTACTGTTCAGCATACCCAGGTTAGACAGTATTTAGGGAAAAAAAAAAAGCAGGGGGAATCCAACCTCTGTCAACTTAATGGTTTTCTGTGGCTCCCTTCAGTGCCTAGGAACATAAATGATTCTATTTTTTTCCATACTTAATTTTAATCATGTTTTACTTTTTTTCTCGTGTGCAATTTTTGTGTCTCCATGTATCTGGTATATTTAAAATCAGTATTTTTTCCCCATGTGCTTTGTTTTGTAGGTCATCTCTTCTTAGATCTCTTCTGCAGCCGGAATCAATACGACTGGATTGGTTGTGCTTGGCAGTTTCTCTTGATGCACCACAAAGAGCAAATACTGTGGATGTGGAAGGAAATCCCAGGTAAAGCGAGGTTCACCCGAGGTTCTGAGTGCAGCAAAAAGCTGTTCTGCAGGCTTAGGTTTTATATGACACTTTGGATGTCAGTGAATCCTTGGAGCATTTTGCATATTGCAGAGTTCAGCAGAAGCAACCAAAGGATTAAATAACTACCTGTAATACCTTATTGAATGACTGTTCTTGCTGAGACTACGCCATGTCTCGTTAATGTTCCTACTTCTATTTGATAAACCTGAATTTCTTGTAGAGAGAACTTTTTTTTTTTTTGGAAGAAAACCATTAATGTTTTGAAACAAAAATTTTCTTTGTCTAGGCCACGATCGCATTTGTTTACATGGGGCTACAGCCAGCTCATTCTGCTTTTGGTTAAACTCCCAGCTGATTTTGTTACAAAAGAGAAAATGGCAGACATCTGTAAATCACATGGGTAAGACGAAAGCTTGCTAATTCTTTATACTTGCTTAGCTGGTACTCTAACCCCAAAAAGATACAAATGAAAAACACTTATCTGCTCCTAGCTTGAACAAGTTTCACTCAAAAAAATTTCCTGTTTTGAGGATGAATTTTAGGAGTCCAATTTAATGCATCTGATACCCCTTGTGAGCCCGCTCTGTGATGAGCCGTATGATTGTTGGCATTCAAGAAATTCCGTTGCTTCTGTCTTCATTAAGTGAATATTTAATTATTGTTCATTTCAGTTTAGGATGAATATTTGATTCCTGGAAATTTTTACTCTGTTATTTAAGGTTTTGGCCTGGGTACCTTTTCCTCTGTTTGGAGCTGGACAGAAGAATAGAAGCCTTTACTAATATTGCTCATTTGGATGATCTGAGCCTATTGAATGAAGAAGATGGTTAGTGAATCTTAAGCTGTGTATACATTTCTGCAACATCAGAACTGCCCTTAGTCTCTACTGATTAAGTTTCTCAAAAGTAGAGTTAAGCTGTTTTTAGTGGTGGTGGGTTGTTTTCTTTTTCTAATTTTTGAAGTGTTTTAGTAGCAGTTTCACTTGCTGGGTATACAGCAGCATATTTGAAAAACCTAAGTGGGAGTTATGCTCTTGCATCTTCACACGGTGTTTCATGAAATCAGTAATTCTAGAAAACATTTAACAGCTCAGGAATGTAGGGTTGTTTATCAGGAGTAAAAGCTAGATTTGGAGGAATAGCTAGCCTCCCCACACGGCACAGAACTTCCCCCACTACACACGTTTATACACACACAGTTGCAATGAGCAAAGTATTGTCCCAGTAGCCTTAAGATGAACAAAACAATTATTTGTTTTTTGACTTGACAAAGCCTCAAATGCTGAAGTATTGCGAAGCTTTGTGTATAGTTCAGCACTGAATCTTGACACTGAGTCAGTCAAGGCAATATAATTCTGTATGCAATTTGCTTGTTGATAACACTTGATTTTCTTGCATTTCTAAAGAGAAAAATAGAATAGCTAGCTTCCTTTTTAGGTATGGATCTGTTTAAAACAGTAGGCTTGTAATAAACCTTGTTTTACAAACAACGTAACAAATTTGGTTTTGCATCTAGGTTCAATTCCAGAGACCATAGAAGAATGGAAGTTTCTTCTGCATCTTGCACAAAATCACAGCGCTGTTTTCCACCACCATGGACCACAGAATGGGAATGCTGTCAGCAATGGTATCCCCAGCTGGCCAAACTGCATCACTGTGGAAAACATAGCTCTCCTATTAGCAAAGGCCATTGGCCCAAATCGTGCCTTGCCTCTATTGCAAGAATGTGGCGTGATGCTAGAATTGTCTGACAGATTTACTGGAGTGTGTGAGATACTGCGAATTGCTGAGAAAAGACAAAGGTAAGATGATGCAGCAGCAGTTCTGTATATGCACACCATTCATCTTAGATCTTCTTGGTGCTTTAAAGTTTCAGTTAACAAAAAGATAAAATACTTCACACTTTTACCTTGAATTTTAAACTCACTGAAACATGCTCTTTTATTTAAGAACTATGTATTATGCAATATAGGTACCTTAAAATGGGGAGACAAAAAGGAAATGGAAAACTGTACATTAGATATATGTGAAGGAGGTTCCATGTAGAGAGTCTGATCTGACCCCTCCAGAGAAGGCATGCATGATGATGTCATGATATCACGTAATTGTGTTTTTGACATTTGACAAACTGCTTTAAAAAGCAAAACCGTTGTTGTTAGTTTTTTTTAACTGTTTAACTGTTTTAACTGTTTAAACTGTTTTTAAACTGTTTAACCTTTTCCTTTGTTTTTCTTGCAGAGCCCTGATTCAGTCCATGTTGGACAGGTGTGACCGGTTTTTGTGGTCTCAGCAAGCATAGAAAAAAAATGGGAAAACTTTGGGATCTGTAATGTGTATATTAAAGTGCCTCTTAAACTTTCAGGCTCTTAAAGAAATGAACTTCTCCCTAAAAATTCAGTTGTATTGAGTCAACATCCATCTGACAGGTATTTGACTGGTAGTTGTTCACAGTTCTTTCTTATTCATTAGAGATGAGTTTTACACTCCAGAACTTCAATCAAAAGAATCCAGTATTTATCTCAAAATTAAGCTCACAGATTTCCAAGGTGAAAATGCCTTAATTTATTTTCTGAGTCTGCATGAGTTAAGCGTTAAGGGTATGAGCCACTAAGGATCAAATCATGGTGTATAGATTTTTTTTTCATTGTTTGAAAACATGAGAAGCCATTCCTGGGAAAGATTTAAGCATGTAATTTTTCGTTTTCCTGTAAATAATACTTACTTTTTCAAGTAGCTGTAGAAGTACTTGGTGTGATATGTATTTTTTTCCTCTTAAATTATATGCACAGTTCTTATCCATTTGCAATTAATTATTTGTGACAAGTCTTAAAATAGAGAGAAAATATTTCTCAGGAGTGGGTTAATGGAAACCTGATGAAAAGAACTTACTAAATAAACTCACTGTTAAACTATAAGAGTGATATTTCTAAATTGCCTATATCTGCTTATGAAATATGAGTAGATTTTGGCTGTGATATTTCGACAGACCTCAGGACAGCAATATTCCACAGTGATTTTTGACCTTTTAGAAAGCAAGAGGACTACATATCTTAATCTAATATTTTCTTAGAAGCTGAATGTTTAGAGTATTTTAGATCAATGCCATTGAGCAAGAAATCTTTAAATATCTGTTAGAATATGAAGACTCATAAAATCACTTGGATTTAATTTCTCGTTTACAGAACTATGTTTTGTATGAGTACTGTTTCTGCACTTAACGCCTGTTTGAACAGTTTTCTTTCTAGGCTACTAGTTTTGACCCTTTTCACTGTCAGATTCTCACAATTTTAGCAGAAGGCCGTGGTGTCTGATCAATAGTTGATTTTTGTTAAGTGTCATTTAAACAAAAAAAAAATACTGCATGCATTAGAACAAAATTTTATTCTCTTCAAAATCTGTAACTTGGTCAATAAATGCCTTGAAAGCATTTCTTTACACAGATCTAAAAAGAATCTTAGGTAGATTTGCAGGATTTATACAGTTCCCAAATAGTGCTTTTATTTTCATCAAAATAGGACTATAGTAATACAGCTTTCAGACTTGGATGGGTGCAGTCTGACTCTTTCATCTCAATTGCAGGAAAGACTTTATTGTGGAGAGTTGGTTACTTCACTAGAGGAAATGAAGCTACAGATAGAGAATTAGTAGCAGGCTTTCATCTCTTAACACTGTTGCTTGTGGAAAAGCCAATAAGTAAGTACTTCTAAAAAAGAAAACTTTAAACATTTTAGGTTTTATATTTTGACATGGAAACAGGACAGATCCTTCTGTCAGAAGCACACCGTGCCCTTATGTTACATTACAGTAAGACTGTTGGAGTAGGACCCAGGCACTTGCAGTATGTGGTGAGGTTAAACAAGTCAGATGATGTCAGTGTCTGCTTATCTGCCAAATGAACACACTGCTACCTCAGTGACTGTTAGGCCTAGCTGTTTCATGCAGTACATCAAAGCTTTAGCTGAGTACTAGTGTTGCCTTTCTTAGGGGAAGTTAGCTGACTTATCTCTAGATTTAACTGTTCTACTTTATTTGTTCCATGTACATTGTATACATAGCATTCTTTTTCACTTCTGTGAATGTTTTGTATGCTCGATTAACTTTTGTTGAGTGGTGTGTTTTTTTTTTTGCAATAAATCATAACTTTCCACTCAAAGCTTTTCTTGTTCTTAAATTTTTTGTTGGAGTAGTCATGCAGCTAATGTAACAGGAAGTATTCGTTAAAATCTGGTATCTAAAGTGAGCTTGTGTTGATGACTTCAGTTAACTTGCTTGTCAATAAAGAGTAAAAATTTACTTTTTGAAGAAGAGTTGGAAAAATTGCTGCTTCCTATTCTTAATGCATATGTTTTCATCATATATGGATAATGTGAAGGAAGTGTGATATGAAATGGTCTCATGTTTAGAATTTAGTTGCACAGAGCAATGCTATCATCCTAAGGCTTCCTGAAGGATCCCCCTTACCAGCTCTTCATCAGCCAGTTAAGCATACACCACTGGTCGATTAAGCCAGCCTGCAGTGAAGCAGATGAGCTGTGGCTCATCTGTTGTTTTGGTGACAGGTGGTGGCAGGGACCCTTGAGAAGCAAAAATCAATAAAGAAAGGCTTTGCCTGGAGCAACTCTAGCTAGCTTTTTTCTCCTCCTCAAAAAAAAAAAACCTCTACCTGGCTCAAAGCACTTATTTCACCATTAGAATTATCAAAACCTACCAGGAACTGTGTTTTATTTAAGGTAAACATCTATATGTACAATCTGTTTCTTGAAGAGGGGCCATGTTTGCAGTTACTAAGTCTATAAGTCTGATGTCAATGCTAGTAATTATTGCATGGACCAGCATGGCAGAAGTCCTGAAGTGAATTCTTGCTTGAGTAAGCTAGGATAAGGCCATCTTCCCAGAATATGGACAAATAGCATGTATTACTGTTCCTGAGCGGGGAATTCACCTCATACCATTTCCCAGTCAGAGGCTTATTGATTTAGATTGCAAAATACCGAGATTGCAGAATGACTGCATTTGTAGATACTTAAGATTAAAAGACAGTTTGAGGGATAGAACTTCTGAATAGTGTTTTGTTTTAACTGTATCAGTGTGTATAAAGTCAGAAGACAGTCTCAGAGTGGCTCTTACATATGCTACCTTTACCTGGTGTGCACACGTAGCCTGTGCTTCAGTGCTAGAACAGAAGGGAATATTTTGCTCAAACACTTGTGCTTGTTCAGTGGCAGCTTGCCTATGTCTCTGTGAAAAGGAGCAGTTGTTGGTTGCAACTTTTTTCTGTGGGCCAAGGGCTGTGACTGGGAAGGCAGGCCAAGAGGAGACAGCAAAGCAGGGTTCAAGCTGTTAACTTGCAGGAACAGAGTCAGGAGGATACACTCCATGATCTAAGGATATGCTCCAGCACCTGTCTTCTTGCAGTTATTCTCACGTTTGCGCTATTTGCAGAAAAGCTTGGTTTAGTGAGAATGTGAAACATCAGACCAAATCATAAAACTCAGAAGAGCCTTTTGTGCTCAAAAAACGTCTGAGTTCTTGTACGGAAAAGGTCCTTAGGTTAGGTCAGTATTGAAGGTAGTGTTCTGTTACAGGTCCCTGGACACAGGGGCATATGTGAGAGTTCTAGTGAGTGAGCTCTATCTCAGTTTATAGGAATCATTTTGCAGTCATGACTTACTTTACTTTAAATCAAAACTAGAAAGGAGACAGACAGGGCTCTGCAGCCAGCAGAGAGAGAACTCAAGCTGACCTGTACTGGAAGGGGCATGAGTCATCAGTAGGATGTGAACACAGTTGTGGTAAAACTTGGCACTCCAGTCCCTACAGTAACTGAGGTGTTGAATTGGTAGACGTGAGGTTCATGGGTGGCAAGGGCAAAACTATGGCTCCCTGCTTTTTGTAAGGTTTCCCTTTCTGTTGGGTTAAGGTATAGATTCTCTTTGTCTCAAATAATTAAATTTAGAGATATGGCATAAAAGAAAATATCTGTCCTTTTGCTCCAGGTCTGTCTTTAGAAAATCTCTTGTTCTCATTAGCTAAGTTTTTCTTTGGAGGAAGAAAACCAAGGAAGACAGCTGCTGGCACTTTATTAACCCAGTTTGTTACTGTACATCTTTTACCTCATGCCCCTGCTGTTAAACTGCAACTGCTAATTAAGTGACAGAGTTGTGAATGGGGCAACAACACCTACCTCTTCTGCAGAGAATTTAAAGAAACTCTCTGGGGTTCAGACTTGTTAAATTGTGTATGAGAGCGCACAATGGGAGACGTTTTGCTTGCTCACTCCAGAGCCTTCTGCAGAAGAAATGTGTTAGTTGTTATTAAAAGGGAAGCAAGCACCAAGCACTTTTTGAGCTGTTCCCTAAGCAAGTTTGTTTGTGGGCAAACAAACTATGAACCATGCCAATAGGGCTTGACAGTTGATATGGCAGTCTTAAAAAATCTAGCAGAGATGTGGCTATATGGATTTGAACTTCCCCTTTGGCAGAACATTTACTACTGCATTAAAACATCTCCTTCCTTTAGCCTCCTTGAGCCCCACTGAGCTGTTGTTGCAGCAGGATGGCTGAAAGTCCCTTGAGAGGAATCTGTGGGAGCAAGCAATGGAAAGACAAACCATCTTGGCCTTCGTCATGGTGGCATGAGTATGTGCTATCTTAAAGCATTACCAGCAAGGATGTACATATTCACAGTTTGCTCTTAACTCCATTGTGAAGCAACACTTCCATCAGCTCTGGGATCCATCTTGTCAGCCTAGCAGTTCCAGCAGCAGTTCTGGTAATGCAGCTGACTATTCCTTGTAGTTCCACACTGTTGGCTAGCTAAGCTCCTCCATGCTGCTCTCTTGCTCCCCGTCCTTAAAAAGACAGGGGAAGAAAATATGAAAAACAGCTCATGGACTGAGATAAGGATAGGGAGGTCACTCACCAGTTACTGTCATAGGTAAAACAGACTCGGTGTAAGGGAGATTAATATAACTTATTGCCTGTTGACAACAGACTAGAGCAGCGAGAACTTAAAAGCAAACTAAAAGCACCTTCCCCTCATCCACCCTCTCCTATCTCCTCCCCCTTGAGTGGTGCAGAGGAACAGGGAAGGGGGGCTGCCATCAGTCCCTAATGCTTTTTCTCTGCTGCTCCTTCATGGTCACTCTCTGCCCCTGCTCCACGTGGGGTCCCTCCCACAGGATGCCGTCCTTCCTGCACTGATCCTGCGAGGGCTGCCCACAGACAGCAGCTCTTCAAGAACTGCTCCCACACGGCTCCGTACCACGGGGTCCATCCCCCAGGAGCAAACTGCTCCAGCACGGGTCCCTCACGGGCAGCAGCTCCTCCCAGACCCCCTGCTCCTGCGTGGGCAGCTCTGGCCCGGGGCCTGCTCCTGTGGGGACTCTCCATGGGCCGCATTCTCCTCCAGGCCACATCTACCTGTTCCACCATGGGTCTTTCTGCAGGCTGCAGGGGAACTTCTGCTCCAGTGCCTGAAGCACTTTCCTGTCCTTCTTCACTGACCTTGGTGCCTGCAGGGCTGTTTCTATGTTTTCTCACGCATCTCTCCCATCTGCTGTTGTGCAGCAGTTTTGTTTCCACGCCCTTTCTTAAATGCTGTCTCAGAGGCCCAACCAGCGTCGCATACTGGCTCAGCTCTGGCCAGTGGCAGATCCCTTTTGGAGCTGACTAGAGCTGGCTCTGGTCTGACCTGGGGCAGCTGCAGGGCTCTGCTCACAGAGGCCACCCCCCAGCCCCCCTGCTACCAAATCCTTGCCACACAAGCCCAATACACTTGTGCACAGAACAGGACCCAATCTTGTGCTCCAAGGTAAATGCAGGTGATCAGGCAGCTTCCCCTCCAAGCTCTGTCCTGCACAAGTCCCAAAAAAAGCGTGACAGTTAAGTCAACCATAACACTTCAAACACACAGAACACTTCAGTCTTTGAGGCAGTTTCTCAATCTGCTTGGTGTGAGGAGCAAATAGTTCCATGGACAGCAAAGAAGCACCGTATACTCTAAAAAGTTGTGTAACAGGGTCCATGAACTTTAGTCAGGACAAGGGCAGGCTTATTGAAATTCTGTGTTGAAACGAGTGGTGCTGGGGAATTCCCACCCCTGGGTATTCTGCCCAATTTCCTCTTTTGAGGGCCTGAACCGCTTATAAATACCCTCTCTGAGAGCACAGGAGACAAGCTTCATCTCCTGGCTTTGCCTTTCTGGAGTGGTGAGTGATACTCTGAATTTACAATATGCATGCAATGTGTTTTTTTTCTGGTATTTGGGAAAAGAACTAATGTCTTAATGTGTGGGACTTCTCTGTACTCATGAAAGGAGCTGCAGGAAATGCTGAAATGCAAGTGTCTGCTGTCCATCTGTCTTTGTTGAAGCGTCCTGTGTTGAGCACAGAAGGCATCAGTCCTTGTGGGGCAAGAAGAGGGCTCGTGGGTTGGCTGCTAGCACTGGGGTGGCTGCATAACTGCTCCTGCAGCTGCCTGGGCACGGTTATGAGTGCGATGAATGCTGTGTCAGAAATCTCTGTAAAAGGTGCTTTAGAACTGCTAATCTCTAATTTTCTCACAGCTCCGTGTCACACTTGGACAGGGAACCATGAGGCTCTGTATCTGCTTCGTGTTGCTCTCCGTTATTGTGTGTGCAAGTGCTGACAACCCATTCACACGTGGCGGAAGATTTGTCTTGGATGCAGCTGGAGGTAAGCTGCTCTGCTGCCACAGGTCTTTCCCTCAGGACCCCTCCCCGAGCACGGGTTATGTGCAGTCAGCGGGTGCAGCCCTCCAAGCAGGGAGGTCTGCAGCTCAGATTAGGGACCCCTGCTGGTTGCTGCTGGGAAAGGGCCCTGGTCAGCCCCCGCAGGCACTTTCTGTTGGCAACTCCCGTGCAAAGGCCAATGTGCAGGAGCACCTCTGCATTTCTTTTCCTCGGGCCTTTCCAAGCACAGCACAAACGATGTGACAGGCCAGAGCTCAGGCTTGGGCGCACCCCTGCAACCAAACAAGGCACAGGGACTGCAGGAATAGTCACTTGCTCATGGAGAGCTTTTTGCAAACCCTCTGCTGGTAAAGCCCCAAAGCGCAGCCGGTGCTTTCTCTGGTGCACAGCGTGGAACTGAAGGACCACTGCCTGCTTGCTGTGAGACAGAGCTTCACCTGCCCCTGCAGTGTCCCAGCTGAGCCATGCAATACTTCCATGGCTCCATGAGGGTCTCCCCAAGGAGCCCCCTTTCTTCTGCTTTGCCAACCTCCCCTAGCTTAGCAAAAGAGTTTTCTCAAGGGAGCCTTGGGGACACATGGAGCTTTCTGGCCCAGCAGCAGCCTGTGAGCTTCTGGCTGAAGTGGTACTTGGCTGTTGCAGGGATGGGATTTTAAAGTTAACATCGCCTCTGTCTCTCTGCTTTCTTCAGGAGCATGGGATATGCTCAGAGCATACCGGGACATGCGCGAGGCAAACCATGTAGGTGCTGACAAATATTTCCATGCTCGTGGCAATTACGATGCTGCCCGAAGAGGACCTGGTGGTGCTTGGGCAGCCAGAGTGATCAGGTAAGGGAGCTTCTCTGGTTGTTAACAGCGAGTTCCTAGGGATCTGAGCATCCCAGTCAGAGTGAAGTCCTTCTTGACACACACAGCTTTTGGCCCAGAAGGACTGGGGAGGGGAAGCAGTTTGTGCCTGAGTGAGCTGTCTCCACATGGAAAGGTGCCTCCCTTTGCACATTGCAGGGAGCCTTTCTTCTCTTCCCGAGCAGGCAGATTTATTGTCTCTGCATTTTTGGTGGAAAAGCACTATTTTTCCTTGCTGGCTTACTTCCTGACATAAGTTACAGGTTCCATCGCGGTGCTCAGATAAGGACTTAGCATGTGCGTGCACCTGACGCTGAGCAGGCCTGTGGAAAAGCTAGCGTTAGGCGAGTGAGGAAACGAAAGCGAAGCGATGCCTGTGCGGGGGGCTACGTGCTGGCTGGTTCACGGGGCTCCTTTTGTTCCCACTAGTGATGCCCGGGAAAACTGGCAAAGCGGCGTGAGCGGCAGAGGCGCAGAAGACACCCGTGCCGACCAAGAGGCGAACGCGTGGGGCCGAAACGGCGGGGACCCCAACCGCTACAGACCCCCGGGCCTTCCCAGCAAATACTAACGCGCAGTGTGCCCCTTTCCCCTCCCTCACGCACCCGCAATAAAGAAACCGCCTTATTTCCTCGGCCCTGCTTGGTTTATACTCAAGCGCCTTTTTATGAAGGGTGGGGGGCCGGGGGGGGCCCTTGGGGGCCGGGGCGCGGGGAGCTCCGGGCCGCCGGGGGGCGCTGCGCGGCGGGGCCGGCCCGGGCGCCCTCTGGCCGCCGCCTCGCTGCTCCCGGGGAGGCCGCCATGGACCGCAACCCCTCGCCGCCCTCCAGCGAGGCGGAGGAGGAAGGCGACGCGGTGGGCAGCACGGTGTACAGCAAGCACTGGCTCTTCAGTATCCTCACCCGCCTCATCGAGGTGCGCCGCGGGGCGGGCGGGAGGCCGGGGCGCTGCTGGCGGTGGTGCTTCCGCGGCCGAAGCGACGGGGCGCTGGTAGGGGTGTGTGGTGGCCTTTCCTCACCTACCGCCCCCCTCCCCCGGTTTCTCTCAGGTCATTAGCCCCGAGAAGACCGAGCCCAGCGTGAACCCTGAGGAAATCCAGACGGAGCTGGACGAAGAGATGGAGAACGACATTTGTAAAGTGTGGGACATGTCGATGGACGAGGTAGGGGCACCGCGACGAGTGACTGCTGCCGTGTTTCTGATGCTGCGTGTCTTCAGTCTAAATCCTGTCCCCAAAAGGCTGGGGAAGGGCATATAATTAAATGTGCTGGACCAGCTTTTTGATGTAGGTGGTACTGCTGCTTCTCTGGTTTGGCTGACAGCGTTCTGTGAGTCCTTAAACAGGGCAGGTGTGGTGAACTGGTCTGAAGCAGGCTCATCGCACGTTTCGAGACCAAGCAAGTGCTCTGTGTGCACTCCTTAAGCCCGGTACTAGATGAAAAGCAGGCCTTCTCTTATGTCCCAGCTGCAGGGCCCTGTGCTGCTGTCTGAGGATACAGAGCAGGGCTATGTGGGAGTGTAAGGGAAACCATTTGGTCTGCCTGAGCCACCCTCTGGGTGTGCTATGGGTCGCACAGTCCTTAGGGTCAGCTGGTGGCAATGGGGCCATATTCACACCTGTTGGTTTTCTGTATTACCTGCGGTGTCAAACTGAAGCCTGGAGTGAATAGACTCAGCAGCAACTCAGCTGCAACTGAAGTGAACTCAGCTTGTATTTAGCAATTTGATTACTGATGCTGTCTCTAAAATGGCATGTTTTTATCTAGCCATGTTAATGCTAGTAAACATTTGTTCTGATCAATAAACAATCTTTTAAAGTTTAGCTCACAATGGCAATTTAACATATCTTTTTGGTATTTTTCTTAACATTCCCAAATTCTGGAACAAATTCTCAAGTAAGACAAAGATTTATTTGTAGTTCTCTGTTTAAGTGTTTCAAGTAAACATGGAAGATGTGTACTTCATTCCCAAACAGAGAACTAATCCAGTGATTTAATGAGGTGAAATGAGGAGCAGATTTCCTCTTTTGTATGCTCTGATCAAGTGCTAATGGTAGTCCTTTCCCCCCCTTTTTTTTTTTAATATATGATATCACTGCTTGACAAAACAGTATTTACTGAATTCTGCATGGAATTAGCATGCCTGACCCTTTGTTGAGATAGAGGAAAGAAAAACTAAATATGACTGGCTTGTTGTAAAGCCTATCACTGGCATCTTTAATCACTGTAGGGGCTTGCTGATCTTCTCTCAGTGAAAAGCAGGAATGGTGGTATAGCACATTATTAGTACTAATTGTTGGTAAATACTTGATCTCTTGTAGTGAGTTTGACATCTCTGATTCAGTCCTTGATCTATGTGAAAGGGTTTGATTTGTATTTGGAAATTGTAAAATTGGAAAGTCCGTTTACTTTTTCATTCACTTTCTCCACAGGATGTCGCTTTATTTCTTCAGGAGTTCAATGCCCCTGACATATTCATGGGAGTTTTTGCCAAATCCAAGTGTCCTCGCCTGACTGTAAGTATGGGCTGTCAAAAAGCTGTCCCATAATAATAGCAACAGTAAATAGCTCTGTACCTGCTTTCCTAAATATCTCCTTCCTCCAGTTGCATTTTTGAATAAGTTAGTGGAACAAAGAGAAAACATTAATTTAAAAAATGTTTTTTTGCTCAGCATTTTTAATATGGTCCAATCAGTAGGTATTTTAGTGATGCTGAAGGTGTTCTGTGTCATTATTGATGAAGGATTAAATGTATGAAACTTAGTTATAAGGCTAGTTATAAGAATAAGTAAGGACTGGCCTGTTTTTTTCCTAATAGCTTGTTCTGTAATTACTATACAGAAATGGTCACGAATTTGTTTTGTCAGACCTACAAAAGTAACCTTAGCTGTTAGGAATCATTGGAAACCAGTCCTTAATGAACTTTTTTTTCTTCCCCCTTTGTTTCAATGTCATTGCTTTGCGGCCTGAATTACGTAATGCACTTGCATTTAGAAATTAAACCAGGGTTTTCAGCCTTACTCAGTGTTCTTATAACATGTGAAGTTGCCAGAACCTTTATGTCAGGAGATGAGTAGAGGCACACAGGCCTTTGAAAGCTCAGTGTTTTGTACTTTGAAAGTGTGACCAAAATTGGGAAGTCAGTTCAAATGGGCTGTCACTAGATATTGTTTGAAATAGCAGCTGCTAGAGTGCCTGGTATAATTTGGCAGAGGTAAGAGAATGTTAATAAATACGATAACTTCAATTGGTTAGGGTTGATTTCCAAGTTGTTGAAACTGAGTGACTCCTAGAATATTCTGCATTAGCATCAGGCACCTGCAGGTGTTCTAGAGCTCCCTTTGTAGAAGTGTGCATCCTTCTAGTGACTGTCCGACTGTCTGGGCTTGAGTACTTTAATGGGATGCACTGCTTTTTTTTTTTTTTTTTTTTTTTTAGGAAGCTCATATTAAGATGTGTTTTTTCTTTAGGAGTAAGCGAGTATCTGTAAAGAGGGTGATATCATAGGGTGATATATTTGTTTTTAGGTCCTTATTGCTTTTATAATAATGACGCCAGATTAAGTTCTAAACAGTATATATAGACAATGCAAGCAGAGTTTCATTTTGAAATATACTTGCTTTTACAGAACATCTTAACTATGCTAAATATCAGAATAGTACTTCTCCTGAGTATCCTTTAGGCTACTCTAACAGCATACCTTAGAAATATTGCCTAGAAATTGGTAGGACATACGAACTTGGAAGTCAAACTGGAAAGCATCTTTGAACCTTTCTTATTTTTGTCTTATGGTTGTGGAAAGAAACTTGTGAACTGTGTTGCAGTTAGTTCGTTATACCTTGTTTGGACTTTTCAGGAAATCTGCGTGGGAATATTGGGAAATATGGCCTGTTTCCAAGACATATGCATGTCCATTAGTAAAGATGAGAATCTCGGGTAGGTGTATATATATGTTTTATATGTGCTTTTCTGGACTCCCACAGTTATGGAATATACATTGTGAAAGGAGCTAAGTTTGCTTGCAGTGCCTTTGTTCACATCTTTTTGTCAAATCCTTACTGGTTGAGAAGTATTCAATGAGGAGAAATAGGATACAGAATATCGGGGTTCTTTTGTAGTCCCTAGTCAAGCTTCCGAATCTTAAATTTCTACGTTTGGCAGTCTTGAAATGCTGGTAGTACATATACAGTCTGAAAAAAAATGGTTTTAATTTTAGGACATGACTGCAGCTATGAAATTGACCTTTTCCTATATTTTTGAAAAAGATACTTTTTACTAATTCTTACCTTAAATTTTCTATTTAAAGCCAAGTGTTATTGCAACGTTTGTGTGATTCAGACTCTCCAACTCTTCTGGAAACAAGCAGGTAGGACATCTCAGAAATTAATGAATCATTAATTTAGTTAAGCTATGTTCTGAGGCCATGGGGGAAAAATTGACGAGTGGTCTCATTATTTCGATGTTTTCCCATCCTATCCTTTTGTCATTTCCACTTTCGTTCTGCTGTGGGCTAGATTCCTGTTTTCTGTCACACCATTCTCATTATTTTGGTTTTACACTTGTAATGCTAAGATCAATGAATTGGTTTCTAATTTGTTAAATGGGCAATTCCTGCCTAGGTTGTTGTTAACTTGCCTCTCCCAGCCTGAGGTGGCCAACATTTGGGTTGAGAGAATCCGAGACAGCCCTTCAGTGTATGACTGTGTTTGCTTTATCATGTCAAGCTCTACAAACGGTGAGTTGCCAAAATGAGCTGAGAATAAGTGGTTTGCAGAAAAAATAAGAAGTGAATTATGCCATTTTAAAGACAAATATTTTCAGTTGGGAGTAAAGAATTTCTTTAAAATAAAGTTAAACTCATTATTACTCAATAAGGACACCGAAATAAACTTGTCCAGCCTTTGCAGGGTTTGTAAATATATCTAAACCCAACATGCGAAGTGCACGTAGAGGAATAAGAAAGCTTTGTGGGGGAATTAAAACCAAGTCAAATAGAAGAAATTATTTGCACAGTAAAGGAAAGGACATGATCCTCATTAAAGAATATGGATATGTCATTTTTGATCTTTGAAACAAGACCTAATTTAGATCATTATTATTATTTTAATCAGATATGTATTTTCCATTTTTAAAATTGCCATACTTGCGGAATGTGAATTGGAGGAATGATTCAGTTTCTCTGAGTGGCAGCAGAATACTGCACAGGCTTTGGGTATGCAGTCAATGGTAAAAAAAAAAAAGTCTCTCCTTTTTTGTCATAGCACTAATTTTGGAAAAAAAAAATCAAGCACCCAATCATGGAAACATTTTGAGTAGCATTTATTTCTGATGTCTACTCAATTGTAATAGTAGTTGTCATTTGTCTACAAATCATAATACTTTAGCTTTTAGAACATGAAAAATACCAGCTTATTTTTTTTAACTGATGTAATGCTCGTTCCAACTGAAATCACAGATCTACTTAAGTAAAATGCAGGTTAGCAGAAAGCTGCATTAGGGACAAATCTTGGCATGTTTTATTTTGGAAGCAGAAGTTATGACTTTTCAGGAACTTGAAGTCTCTTTGAAGAAAAAAGTTCCTTTTTTATAATTAATTAGGTAGAATGTGTCGGTGGACTTGTCAGCAGTCCCTGTTCATCAAGCTCTCCACCACATTTGTGCCCCAAAAAAGTAATAGGCACAGGAACCCTTAGTAGATCATGAATGAAACTAGTATATGTCAACACTGAATTTACTCTGATACTTGTATATGTTAGCATTTTGTGAACTAATTTTTGCTCTTTTCTTGAATTTGGTACATTCTTTTGTGTGCAGTTGAATTGCTGGTAAAAGTGGGTGAAGTGGTGGACAAACTATTTGATCTAGATGAAGAGCTAATGTTAAACTGGATTAAAAGTGGCACGTGTCAGTCTGTGGGACCGTCTGTAGATGATTCCCCTGAAGAACTTCCAGATTTTAAGATTGTGCCTTGTATACTTGAAGCAGCCAAACAAGTCCGGTAAGTGAGATTTCTTTATGGTGTCGTGGCTGGGGAGACTTCTTGTAACCTTGTTAAGGCCTGTCTCAGAAACTCTTGATTTTTAGCAGGAGCTACATGGTTTGCCAGATCACTACAACACGTGCTTGCACCTACCATTTGAAAGGAGCTAACTAGCTTGTCAGCAAAGAGCATGGCAGACTGCTGATGGTCTGTTGTGCATCTAAAACGTGTAGAGAATGATGAGAGAATTCAGTAATTTTATCTTTAACTTGGCTTTGTTTCTTGTTTTGTTCCGTGTAGCTCAGATAATCCGGAAGGACTTGATGTTTATATGCATATCTTGCAGCTCCTAACCACAGTGGATGAGGGCATTCAGGCTATTGGTAAGACACTTGCATTGCTACATGTGATGGGAGTAAGAATGGCAGTAACTTCTAGATGATCAGGTATTTTTAATGGGGAGAAAAACAGTTCATGTACCCAGATTAAATTTGGTGGGTTTTCTTTTTTTTTCTTTCTCAAGTGCAGGCTCCTGATGGAGGAAAAGAAACTTGGAGTTTGCTTTATGACCTAGTTTGCCATGAACTCTGTCAGCCAGATGATCCACCGATCATTGTGCAGGAGCAAAAGACTGTATTGGCCTCTATTTTGTCAGTGCTATCTGCTATGTTTGCTTCACAGACAGAACAAGAATACATCAAGATGAGAAAAAGTAAGCCATACTTTTTTCCGTTCTCCTTTTTTTAAAAATATATTTTTATAATTGATATGGGGTGAAAGATGGTTAGTTTATTAGTATTTAGTATTAGTATTTTCAAATAGAGGTTAATTCAGAACACAGAATTCAGATATATGTTTCAATACAGTATAAGGCACCTTACTGGTGACTCAAAAAATCATAGCTAGCTCAAAGTTCTGGTAGTGGATACTTCTGAAGAGTTATGGTAATGGAATCTGCAGATTCTGTTCAGTCTTGTCCACTGGCTAAATGCATGAAAACTGCAAAATCTGTCTTTGCTAAAATATGAGGTCTTGCTAGTCTTTTTTTTTTTCTAGAGGGGAAGATTCTTTCCTTAAATCCATCTTTATCACTTTTACTTTTCAATCCATTTAGAAGTCTTTAGAATTACAAGTTTACCTTGGGAATGTGAGTCACCTGCGGCAGGAGCTTTTTTTTTGTTTGTTTATCAAATAGGATTATCTGCATGTACCTTTAACATGCTAGCTTCTCTTTTCCTTTTTAAAGGTGCTAAGTCTGACTGCCAGCAAGGTCTGGCTGCCTTTAGATTAGGTTCTAGCTTAGTATAGCAGAGAGATAGAAGTGGTGAGGGAATGCTGCAGAGAGCCCTGATCCTTACTTTCCCTGCCATTTCTGTAGCTGGGCCTGCACAAAGAATCTGCCCTCCCAGAAGGTAAGAAGTGGGTTTGTTTCCTTTTTGCTCGCAGGACTCTAGAAAGAATTGTGCTTGCTCTAGGTTATCACTAGAAATGCTTTCCTTCTATTCCTTACCAGCAGCGTATAATTTTAATAGGTACAGGTTAGATTGCAGTAAAGCAGTACTTGGTTTTTATGTTGTTCCACGTTTTTATAAGTCTTTGATTAAAAACAAAGACACTGTCAGAATATGCATTCTTGTAGCTTTTCTATAAAATCTTCCCATCTGTTCCAAAATTCTAGTTCCTTGGTAGGATTGGGGGAAAAAAAATCAGTGTTAAACATTCACTTTCTTGTTACTGTATATCAGATATGCCTCTGATTGGGAGCTTGATTCGTATCTTACAATACATGGAGGGCTGTGGGAAGAGATCTGTTGATAACTCAAAGGAATCTGAACAAGAAGAGACTGGAAAAGGTGACCTAAACGAGGAAGATTTCCACTTGAAAATTTTGAAGGATATTTGTTGTGAATTGCTTTCCAATATGTTTCAAGAACTGACCAAGGTAAGAATAAACAAAGTTCTAAGAGGGATTTCAGCAGGATGGGTAAGAAAAAAAAAAGTTATTAATTGGACGTTTTTCTGAGCAACTGAAATTGCATGCCGGAAATTCATTAAGGAATTGATCAGAAGGTCAGTAGCAATGTGTGTCAGATGTCAGGGACACAGGTTTTCAAAGGTATGTACCGTCAGGGCCAAGATTCTGTATATTAAATTCTCCAGGTGTATGTTGTCAATTCCTTTTGAATAGAAGTTAATTTAGGAAAGACCATCAACCCCTATATAAATTGATCTTCTCAGCTGGACTTTTTTTTTATGGGAGAATTCAGCAGAAGAGACTTCTGAGGTGTCAGTTTTCACACCTTTTTTTATTAATGTCTGGCATTGTCTTAGAACTGTACGTTCTACTTGCTTGTGGTTTCACCTGTTATGAGAACGAAGTGCTATAGCCACTGTGTGCGCAACTGTGAGTTTTTCTTTGACAACTGCTCGTGACATGCTAGTTGTATTTCTCTCTTTATTTTCCAGGAAAATACATTAGAAGGACTAAACCAGGGACATTTAAATGAACAGACGTGTTCGTGTGCATTCCAGAACCTCTTGCCACTCTATTTTGCATCAGTGAGTATATGACAAAGTATATAACATGGCTAAAAAATACTACTCTTGCAAGGCCTTTTGTAGCCAGGTGTAAAACAGCATTAGGACAGAATTGCTCGGGCACCTGTAATGTACCACTTTAGACAGTCTTGCCCCCCCCCCCCCCCTTCTGGCTTGCTTCAGCCAGAGCTTTGCCTCCATCATCAACTGATAAAAGGTCTAACTGTGCTGAAATGAATGAATGAGTATCTCCAGTTTTATGTCAGCTGAGAAGTTGTCCTGTATGTTTTTATAGAATAATTATAATATTTTGCATAGGAAGCTTTTCTTTATGTACTTTTACATGATAAAATAAGAGCTTGGGGAAGGCAATGTTTCAAATCTTAGACGAGCTGAAACTGTGGAGTTGAGGAGGAAGCTATCTACCATGGAGCATTTTTCATTATTCTTTACGATGGCTACTGCTGGCTGCTGTGGCTGGGAAGATGGATTAGAGAGACCCTTAAACTGACTATAAGAATTCTGTGTTCCATGCAAGTTAGTGTTTTTTTATTATTTTTTTTGTTTTTATTCTGTGTGTGTGTGTGTTTGTTTGCGATTTTAATTCCAGGTGGAGAGTTTCCTTGAAGTTCTGCGTGAGGCTGATCAGACACTTGCTGAAAATCTAGAAAAACGTTTCCCAAGCCTGAAGGTCCACACCTAAGAGTGTACATGAAATACTTTCCATTTTTGGAATGAAGATTTTTGACTGTTCATTACAGTGTTTCAGAAATCAGTTTTTCAGTAAATGTGAAAGAATGAGTTAGCCTCCGAACCAACAGGTGGCTTTTAAGAAATGTTCCAGTTAGCCCTGATTAAACTAGGGATAATCTGGTCTGCATGGGGAAGGAAACTGTTGTAAATTCAGTTCTGCACCTTCCATCCTGTTTGCTCTGGTGAGGAGACTGTTGATTTCTAGTTGCTCTTCTGCAGAGTAGTGTTGTTTGAATAACTCCTGATCCTGTGCTTTTCAACTTATGTTGAAACAGCAGAATGAATGAAATGCACAGAGTTGTTCTTAATGTGATGATGGCATTTTCCAACTTGCTGCTGGCAGGAGGAAAATTGATCATGAAAATCTTAGATATCCTTTGGCTAAGCACCTTCATGCACCTGATGAAAACAGAGTTAAATTACACAGAGGAGAGGGGTTTTCTTTTTTTTTTTTTTTCTTTTGGATCACATCAGTACCTTGAGCAGGTATTTTAACAGATGTTTCATCCTGCTGTACCTCTAAAATCTTTACCTGTCTTTGATTGAAGCCTTTTTTGCCCTGCAGCTCTGAGTTATGACATTTAGTCCCAGCGCATTTCAAAGGATCTGAGAATGTGGTTACCAAAGGTCTGTGCTGCAGCTTCCAGCCCTGGCAGCCAGCTACCCAAAGTTAAGAGTTATAGGATGGGCTTGGATTTAATCCTTGGCATACTTGCAAACTTTTTGCTTTTTTAAAGCAGTCGGTACTTCAGTTTAGGAAGACAACATGTATCAGACAGTTCTTTCCTCATTCACATGTTTTGTGAGTCATCTGTGAATGGCATTAGGAATGCCATGCGAGCCTTACTCTTCAGGGGAGTTAAGATGTTAGGTCACTTGCAGTCAGTGAATTCAGTGTACGGAGTCTTCTAAAATGCCACTTCTAATCACCTTACATTTTAACTACACTACATTGTTATAGCCCTGCATGCAGTGCAGCTAATGTTCTTTCCTGTGTGTGTGAGCAGCACATCAGCTCCAGCTGTTGCTATAAATCGGAGTGCAAAACAATTGGTCTTCATCAGCTTTGGGATTTAAAGGAAGAGTGGAAAACAGAGCATAGGGAATAACTTAATACCATTATGCACACGTTCCCTTGTTCCCCATGTTTTTTTATAGGCTTAAATATTGTGCTGGGCCCTGTTTTGTTTGCCCTGAGTTACCTGTACATGTGGTAAAGTACAGTGTCTGTATGTGTATATAGCCTTTTCATCCAAACTTCTAGTTTTCAAAAAAGTACAATTTAATCTTTTCCTTGTGCTGCCAGAAACTTCTTAGCTGTTGGCAGGGGACTTAGAATTTAAAAAGTCTGATGTGTGTCACCAAAAAGAATTGCAGTGGTTTCTATCAATTTTTGTATGCTGTGTTTACTGGAGAAAACTGGTAACTGTGAATAGGATGACAGCATTTTTCCTACTACTTTGACATTTTTGGATATTTTCTTACACCTACAGATTTGTAATAAAGTTTCTTTAAAAAAAAAACCAACAACACTGTATGCTTTTATTCATTCCAAGTGTCAATTAAATTTGTTTTCTGAGCTACTGGAAATGTCTGTTGCTCTCTTGAACATGTCATTTTTAAAAGGAAAATTGAGCCTCTTCATACTGTCCTTGTGCTGTAAAATATATTGTCCTTTATTCGATACTCATTTTAACTATTTCTTGTTTCCTGTGCTTGGCCACTGTTGTGGTCTGGAAGTAAAAGTCTCTCTCATCCAGTTGCTAGCTTTTCTGGACTCCGTTTGTCCCCAGATGTGTTGTACGTGTCTTTACAGTAGCCCACTACAGCTGAGAATTCGTTCTGGTTTGCATTTCTTGAGGTTTGGTGGTTTCCAATAGTGATTTAATGTTCCAAGAAGGTGAGACATCATCTGTGTTGTTTATCTGTATTTGGTTCCTTCTGACTTACCATACACAAGTGCCAAGTGTTGGCTGACTGTTAAATGTGGTCTTGCTAATTACAATGAGTGGGTGAGACGTGCCATTTCCCCGATATTACTGCTTGAGTTGGATGCTACCTAATGCCTGTCACATAGTAGTCGAACAAGTGGATGATTTCAATGCATGGCAAACCAACTGGGTCCCATCCTCCACTCTTCTGCAGTAGAAGAAGCTGTAGAAACTTTCATCGGCCTTGCTTCGGCAGAATGATAACTCAAGTATGCTGGGAATGTTTGTCCTCGATAAGCATAGTGGAATGGAGACAGAATTCCCCACTTGCCCCACCAAACATCTGCAACCTGTGCTGCACGGGTGAGGCAGAGCAAGAGGTTGGTGCCAAATCATATATATGCAAGGGAACTGTGCAATGTTTTTGGCATTCAGATGCAGAAGAAACCACTCATGGGTGTCTGATGTGTCTGGCAATGGTGCCCATGTATTACATCAGCCTGCCAGCAGAGATCTCCCTGAGCTTGTGCTTCATGAACATAATATGCCTGTTTAAACTATAAAGGTGTTTTTTTTTTTTTTCTTTCTCCTCTGTTCCATCTCCTAGCCATGCTTTGACGCTGGCTGGCAATCCAGATCTCTCTGGGTTAGTTGGTTCAGAATGGATCTATCTGTAAAATCAGGCAAGCAGTTTTCCTGCAGACCAAAGACCTGATTTACTTCCATAGCATCCCTCCGTAGTGGAAAGCACTTTTCTCTGCCTCGTGCAGAGCTCCAAATGAGAAGTGGGTATGCAAAGTGCTGGACTAAAGTAACATGAGCCTGGTCCTGCTTAGACTGAGGCAAATATGAATGGTGGTACGAGAACACCTAGAAAGGAGAGGTAGAAATCAGGCTGCAAGGGCTTATTTTAAATTAGGCTTGCTAGGTCTGCATAATAATTTCATTCAAAGACAGGATTATAATGTTATTTTGACTCCTGTTTTGTGTGCATCTTGCATCTTCATAATACATAATAACTGTTTTCTGATGGGATAAAGCAACATAAAACCAAAGCAATTTGGTATGTGTGTTAAAAACCAGTACTAGAATGTTTCATCTGCTCCCTTGATGGTGTAAGGAGCTTGTTGCTGCTGTTCATGTCCTTGTGCTTTGCCCAATATATATTTTTTTAATTTTAGTTTTATATTTTTAAGACCTGCCGCTTCTGGTAGACTAAACCATGAACTTCTTTTTATATTATTCTGTATTCGGTCACTCTGTTTTCTTCTTTTTCTGTCATTACATGTTTAGTTCAAGTATTCTTATAACTGCTATGGTGATTCCCTTTTCTATAAGATTGTGCGTTGCTGATACTGATTTATTATAACTACCTTGGTTGTAACTAAGCCAAACACACACACGTGCACACAAAATTTAAAATCTGTTTCTAAAAGTCAACCATCTTCATAGTTTATGATAGTGACATGAAAAGGTATGGTACCTTACAGTGTTCTTGTTTTTTGTTTGATTGTATTGAAAATCTGGGCTCTTGGATTATTTTGGATTACTAACCACAGATTATTTTGGCTGTTTACTGAGTTAGAGTTGTGAAGGCGGCAGCACCTCCGTGATATTTTCATTCAAAAATTTATTTCTGTTTCTAGAGCAGAATCACTTGGTCACAGCAGTTCCACAGCAAATCCTTTACTTTCAAAAAAAATAAAAATCAATTTTTCCTTTTTAATGCTTGCTGTTTACTTATTTTCTGTTCTAGATGATGGTGAAATTCACATGCTCTGCTGAATTCAATGATAAAGGAAGAATCTATTACACCTGAGGCAAGGACTAGTCTGCTGCAATACACAATTTCTCAAAAATCCTTAATGTGAAGGTAAAAAAAAGCAGTGAGCAGCTGTGTGTTCGCTCCTCAGTCATGGCCGTGTGCATCAGTCATGCTGTTAGTGTGCCCATCAGTTGTAGCTGACAAGCCGTGTGCTAAGCAAACCTGACATGATAAGGTTGGTAAAATAAATCAGGTTATTTCCGATGGCTATGAACAGAGGTTTTGCAGTGGGAAATACGGTTCCTGTTCCTCCTTGCTTCCCTGATTCAGTGACTCACCTCTATATTCTGTTCCAAACAAAATTGCTTTATAAGGCAGAGAGCTAACATCTGATTGGCATGAGGAAAGTTTGCTTCCGAATTGTTGTTGTGAAGAAAATGAACAAACCTATGGAAAACCCTCTGGGGTTCTTTGTGCTTGCTTGCTTTCCAGATCTTTGGGAGTTAGCTGTCTGGCCTCATGATGAGCAGCAGCAAAGTCTCAGAGCTGAATTTTATACAAAGATTAATGCAGACAAGTTTGCTTGAAAAGGTAACAGTGGTGGGATGTGAGGAGGAGTAAAGCAGTAATACTAGAGAAAGGAAAAAAAGAGATGAAGGGATACTGGAGAAGGAAATAAAACAGAAAAATTATGACAGAGGGGGGAAAATACTGACTAATTGTGATGTTGAAGGAGAAAAGTATTAAATATCAGTAATAATGATAGGATTCTAGATTTGTCCAGGTGGAATATCTAATGTGTGGTCACCTATCAAAAAGGTGTCATGTTGATTATATTTTCTGTTTTCAAAGCTGAATCTTCTTTGTAGTTTTCCCTGCTTGCACGGCAACGAGACAAGTTTAAGGTGAAGTCCCCACAGCAGGTGGGCAGGCTGATGTTGCTTCATTTCATCTGGTTTTGCTGGCTGGCTGAGGCACCAAGGTGCAGAGCTGCTCACAGTGGAAGGGAGGTGGTTTCAGGTGTTGTGTGCCCTTGCATCGCACACACCTTGTACCTGCCAGAGGTGAGCTCCAAAAGTAGAGCTGTGCAGGAGTGATGCTTGTGTTGCACTTGGCTCTGAGCAGAGCACAGCAGACTGCAGCAAACTCCTGGTTTTGATAATTTGTTGGGTATCAGGGGGCAGGTACCTATTTTTACTTGAGGAGATCAAAACCCTGCTCAGTCTTCAACGCCAGGCGCTATGAGTACAAATCTTCAATTTTGTATTTGAATTCAGCAATTTTATAGGAAAATGTGTTTACCCCAAATTAAAAACTCTGTATGACCAATATATTCTACAGGAATTAAAATCCAAGCCTGAATGTCCATGGTACTTTGTTCATGCACGTGGCGTAGACGTGGTGACAGTCTGTAGGTTTGTGCCTGTAATTACCATCGTCCTGTGTTGTTGGCACACCCACATTTTTTTGTCCCTTTATCCACTTTCTAAGGAAATCTTAGAAAAGCAAATGCACCTTGATATCATTCTGTGTTGCAATGGTGGCTGTTATTTATCCTGTGCTTTAGGTTACGCAAACTTCATTTTAATTTTGCAGTGAGCTTGTATCAATATTATTTCTGTTGTCGCGCACATCGTTTTGGGTGACAACCCTGTTTAAAGAAGTTGTAACTTTAACAAGCCATCTGTTAACCTTTCAGAGAAAGGAAGTGCTTTTGTCAGTTACTCTAATGAAATCACAAAAATCATTTCCTGGTCTCCAGTTGTAGCTCAGTCATCCTATCTTCTGTCAATAGGAGGATATTGAAACATACAGGAGAATACATGCACACTTTAATCCCACCTTGTGATATAGCCACAGTGCTGTATTTTAGTGCGGCAAATTGTAATTAGCTAGTGATGTCAATGGCTTTTATTTTCCATTATACATTCTCCGTATTGCACAAACTCTCTTATTCAACAGGAAAGAGTTTCCTCATCCATCGGGTAGGAAGGCTGGGCACAAGAACCGTGGGAAGATCTCTTGAGTTCCTGCCAGCCTTATTAGTAAAGATTTTGATTTCATGAGTTAAGAGGGTAGAAAGGAAGGAAACTCATGTCAGCTTAGGTGGGAATAAATAAAACTGCAAAATAACTCCGTTTCCTCCTTTGGGATGAGGCCACTAGAATGGCTGGATGGAAGGAGGAGAAACAGTGGACAGAAACATTTGGAGTAATGGGAAAGGGAAAAATGAATGATGAATACATGGGAAATTGCCTATTGAGCTATGAAGTCGTGTTAAGTCTGAGGAAAGTCTTTGAAGCACCAAAATGTGTTGGCACTGAGCAATGAGAGCTGTTTGTGTGGAGAAAATCCCAAGCCCAAATGAAGGGAAAACATGTCTGGAGCCAACCCTTGTGATGGGGGTGCAGGAGTGAAAAGAGGCTTTCCCGTGTGTTTTACTGGGAGGGATGATGGAGTCAGGCTGCTTCCAGATACATCCCTCTGAGCTTTGCTGGGCTTTAGCTAGACCTAAGCATGTGCCAGTTGCTCTCTTGTAGTTACGACCACCCCTCTGGTCCAGGTGTGGGTTTTCTGTAAAATAAAATGGTCATGGTTAATGAAACTCAGGTAAGAGTGAAAATGTTGATGTTCTCACCCAAAGCAAGAGACTGAACAATTGTGTTGGAAAATAACTGCAAGGCTACACCACAGTTGTCAGTTTATGCATTGGAAAAGCACTTAATACTGCACACACTGCCTGTGGCAGACTTCTTTTTTTTCCTTCTGGTCCATGGTGTAATGTTTGAGAGTGCTTTTTGGAAGGAGCTGCTGAATGCAACATGGCGTGATGTGGGTGCCCTTGCAGGGAAGGGAACTGCTTTCATGATCTAACTAACCAGTTGTTCTGCTGATTCCTGAGTTGACTCAGACTTAAAAGAAGTAAATGTAATTACATTAAACAAAGCTTTTTCCTTCCCACACGTGCTCTGGTCCGTTTACCGCTTCTGAGAGACAACAACAAGCTTATGAATAACAAGTGAAATCTATTTTTATTTATTTTTTTGACCTGTGGCAAGAGACTGACAGGAGAAACATTATGCACAGGTGCAGCATGTTTATGGGATCAGAGGAAGAGGTTACAAGAGTGTTTGAAATGTGTTTTTTGAATGTGTTCTTTGAATGTAAATCTCTATGTTAAGTTGTCAAAAGGATAAAACTGTCAAGATTTTAGTGTTGCCAGTTGCAGCTCAAGATCATTTTGACAAAATGTGGCATTGTTTGATCTGAAGCCTTGACAAAACAGAGGAAAAAGATAAAAGGGTTTGAATTCAGTTCTTGGCTACTCCAAAGGCTTCTTCTGTTTAACTGCCATAAGCTGGGTAACCTCTGTGTCTTGTGACATGGGTTCAGCAGCCCATTGGGATTCAGTGTTTTCCTGCCAGCCCGGAATGACAGCCTGTTCAGTTGTACTGCTCAGCTATCTGCCTGTCTGTTTTTGAGAGCATAATCACACATTTAAAGTCATTTCTGTGTCTGGCCGCAAATGGAGAGTGCCACGTAAAAACACAGCCTTGCCCAAATGTGGGCCTTCTAGAAATTCATTCTAGACTGTGCCTTCTTTTTTGTCTGTATTAATGGGGTAAGAGAAAATAGGTGGGGTGAAAAAGCTCAATTAAGTCAAATACCAAAGCTATCTAATGCCTTTTGTCCTCTGGAGCAACTCTCCCATCAAGTTGAAAGTAAAGATGGTTACACACAATTTGTTCTTGACTAAAAAGTAGATTTAAGAAAAAGCAAATGCTTTCCCAGGGAACTTGCCAGATATTAAAAACTAGTTTGACTCATCTAAAACAAACTTTTTTCTCCCATCTTTCCACTCTGAAAATTAGTACTCTTTTTGCCCATCCCTAGCTCTTTTCTATTTAATTCATAAAGATAATGTGAATAGGAGAGAGATTTAGTGTTTGTCAGTTCACTAAATATACTACTTGAATTTCACCAAGCTCTGCTTGCACAAACACATCTTTGTTAAACTTTCTTTAGCCTGTTCTGGTCTACACTGGCATCCTCTTGTCAATGCTCACAGTTACGTGCCTGCTCACAGTTTACCACCCTAATCTTTTTTCCATTATTCTGGTTGCTATTTAGCTAATGCTTTTATCCTTGAATATTCTTATCATGTTGTATTTCTCTGAAGCAAAATTTTGCGCCAAGTGTTACCAAAAGCAAGACTCTCTAATCAGACAGATGAAGCTCATTAGTGGTATATTTTCAAAGAGCCTTTTTTTGATGCAAACTAATTAATTTTGACCCATTGCAAAATTGTCCTAACTGTAATGGGAGCTAAAATCTAATAAGATAAAAGAAACTGAGATGGAAAAAACAGCCGTCACGAGAACACAGCACGATGAACAGCTTCTGCTAAATCTTGGAAATGATGATCTGTTTTACAGCTCTGAGGCTGAATGTTTTACAATTGCCAGTGTGTTTGAAGTCCCTACGGTGAATTGATGGTTTTACGTTGCTGGTTTTCATCCTTAATGCAGAACGTAACTGTGATTTAATTTACTTTGTTCATGCTGACCAGTGGTCAGTGTTAGTGTTACGACAGAAGCTGCCCTCCATGGTTTGTTCTGCTGTGTGAACAGGAGCGTTGCAGAGGATGGGGAGGGGGTCTGAAGTGCCTAGGCTGAGAACAATCCTTCAAGTTCATTTCGCTTTGAAACATGAATGGACCATTAAAAACAAAAAATTGCAAGGAAAGAAAAATCTGGCCACATTCTCAGTTTCAGAAAGGCTGGTTGTTGTTTTCAGCAAGGAGGTGAAGAGAATACAAAAACCTGGTTTAACAATGTCTTCTGATTGGTTGGACCTTGGAGTCAGTTCTTGACTTTCCTTGGCTTTCCTGTGTTTAAGATGTGTGAAAAATATTGATTACAGTCTTCCTGCTTCTTATTTTCAACAAATTTAATGTCAGGTAAACATCCTAGATGAATTTGAACACGGTAGATGATACTGGAGCACGCTCATGGTAAGGCTGTGCTGTTAGAAGTGCCTGAAGAGCTCTCTTTCTATTTTCTGAGTGGATCAAAGCCGCCTGAATCGCTTTCTGAGCTGTGCTTATTCATATCATTAGCAAGTACAAAGCTTTCTCCTTTGTTAGCTTTTTCCACCTCACTTTGAATGCAAAATATGTCGCTGTTATACTAATTGGGCCAACAGGCTGAGGTTAATAAACACTCAGGTGCTTCTCTTATCGGCAGCCTTATTTATGCATTTGACTATTTTGCTTTGTGTTTGCCTGTGATGTGAAAGAATTGGATAACTCTGGAGGTTTTTAAGTAGAAATGATAAGGTAGTAGAAATAGTGCTAATGGGGTGGTTCTTCAGTGACCAGAGTGCCTTTTGACTACACTTGTTAAGAGATGGAGAAGTATCAGGACCTGGTCAGAAGTAATCCCTGGCTTTGGTTCCCACCTCACTCTGCAAGCTGCTAGTAGCTCTTGTCAGTGCTGGTGAAGTTTCCTATGGCTCGGAGATGCTTTGTTCTCCCCTTTTTAGGTGCTTTGTCCTTCGTATCCAGGCAAAGTGTTTTCAACCCTGTACTCTGAGCTCTCTGCAGAGCCCTCAGCATCAAGAGGCTGTACAGCCTCCCCTTCCCTGCTAGGGGTTCGTCTGCTGGGGCTCATGGGCAGCCTTGGTGCAGTTCGGCCGTGTAACCTCAGCTCAGACAGCTATGAAAACTGCCGTGAACCTCCCCTTCTCCCTTGCCTGAGCTACGTGGCAGGTTGTAGATCTGCAGATCAGTTTGTCAGGTTTTCCACTTGGCTTTCCCCAGCCCCGGTGGATGGCTGTGGCTGGACTGAGGAGTAAATACTGGTTGCCCCAGTTACAAGGGGATTTTTTGCTGACCTCTACAGGACCAGAGCTCTCTTGCTCCCTGCAGGTTTAAGTTGAGGTCACTTGGCCAACATGGAGCAGATTAAAAAAAGAAATACACCAACAATAACAAAAAGTAGCTCTTTCAGTATTTTGTTTTCCAATCTGACATCGGTTTTGTTTGTTGAATGTAGCTGATAGCAAATTAGTGATATCATTCACTGGTGGAAAAAAGTCAGAACATGCTTTCTCGCCTGCATTTTTGCAAGCTTTTGATGAAAGGCTAGTTAAGGTGTTGTTAGGAAACTACGCCTTGTTTGCTCCAAGCAGCATGTAACTTCTATCACTTGTGATTTTATTTAGCTTTTATCAAAAGAGAAAATATTAACTGCCTCAGTTGAAAGGGCTAATATTATTTCTTTAAACAGTCCAAAGCAAATATATAAACAGTGAATGGTATGTTGGCTAGATGTGCTTCAGTAGATTTACACAGCATCTCCGGCTTTTCTAAATAAGCATGCTTACAGGCTGTTGGTGTTACAGCTGGCTGCATCACTCTGAGTGGTAATTCATTTAATTGGTTCTTGCACTTTTCATTGGAAAAAGATATTTGTAAATGTTTTCAATACTTGCATAATTTAAAGGTTTCTGGATGTAATCCACCTTCTTCTTTTGTTGCTTTTTAACTGCTTATGAATCAACTGCTTCATTATTCAACAACAATTTGGTAAGGAGAGTTAACTGATGGCTGAACCCTGCCTAGTAGCTGAGTTATTGCACCAACGTGTCAGATGCTTCTCAGCACTCGCTCAAAGTACAGTACATGATGCTGTTGTAGCCTCACGCTGATGAAAGGTTGGATGAGTGTATGTTGGAAGAATGGTGGTTCACAGAAGAAGGGGCCAAATAGAAGAATTTCCCTGTTGAAAGCCGGGGCTTTTGGATCTGTACGTCTTCAGAAAATTTGAAAAGCTCTTGCATTTGCAGCTGTTTAACTCCCTGTTAGGTAAATGAACTAAAACGACATAATTGTGGGTTATCTCCTCTAAGAGAGGGAAGTCAAAGGATGGGAGAGTGAAGATTAGAAAGTGAATGGAAGCGAGTGATGCTGCTTAGGTGTTACAGTCAGCACCTTATAAATATTAAAAACAAATGGGAGAAAATGAGTCAGATTTTCAGACAAGCAGGTTTTAGGCATCAGGGCATCCATAAAAGGCAGACAGAATATGAGGAAAATCTGTAAAAGCTGCTCTGAAAAAGAACCTGACCAGCAGTCATCTTCAGGATATGACCTAGGATGATATCTTCAGGATATGACCTGTCATAACTCTGTCCATTTGGTATTAGTTCTGGCAAAAGTAAGACACTTTAAATCATTTCAAACCATGTTCATCTTCACTCTACCTTGCAACTTCCACAGTGCTTGTCTAAATCCACGTGATTCTCAGACATAACTTGTCTGCAGCAGTTAATTAACAGAAAGGCAGAGGGCTGTAGTTAGCATTTGCAGTAGTCTGTTCTGGAGAGGTAATTATGATTAGGGCAGACTTAGTATTAAATCGTATTAAACCTGGTTAGTTCAGGGATGTAACACTTGATAACTTCTTCAGGAAAAAAAAAAAGGTATAAAGTGGCTACATGGCCTCAAGGAATTGATTCTGACTGGGAAGGGAAGTGACTGGGCCAGTGAAGTCCAGAGGATGTCTGAAGAGGTTTCTAGGCCAGCAGTGATGTGAAATTTCTGCACTGGAGATTAGAGCACTTTCTCCTACCAGGCAGGGAGAAGGGGTAATTCACACTGGTGACCTTGATGGGATTGAGAAGATTTTAGGGCTCACTGATGCTCTCCTTCAGTCCTGCAGTGTTCAGGCGGTTAATCTCATCTTTCAGCAGAAGATGAATATCTCCGCAGATCATTCCCCTCCTGCCTTTCCTTGGCTCTTGCCTCATGAGTTGTGGCAAGCTGTGGTTTTGTTGAACAAAATCACCCTCTGACTCTGTCTCTCTTTTCCCTAGCACTTAGGAACTGGAACACTTGGGAACCTCTTTACTACATTGTTTTTCTTTTCTTTCGTTTTCCTTTTTTTTAACCCCCCACAGACCAGCTTTCTCACAAGGTTGGTGAATACAGGGCTTGTGCTGTGTCTGGAAAGATGTAGCAGGTTAATTGAGTCCCTACTTCTTTTACCTGTGACATGAAGAGCAGCCTTTCTAATGGTGGGAGGAAAAGAGATGTAGGGCAGAAAGCTTATGTTGGTCTGTTTCACAGACAGGAAAAAAAGTCTCTTTACTGTTTGTCCCTCTACTGAGGTGAAGGTCTGGAGCTGTGACTGTTCTTAATACTTGTCAACCTAAACACTTGTAGTGCATTTACCTACAAATGGGTATGTGCAGCATCAGCACCAGTGTCTGGTTGCAAGCTCTGCTCTTTGAAAAACAAAAAAGAATCTCACCAGGTCCTGGAGGAGAAGCCCCCCCTGGATTAGGAGCCCAGCAACATGAACGGAGTCACGACCTCTTATGGAGCCACTTGATGGTCCTGGAGCTGTGAAGGACCTGGAAATCAAGGGACGTCTCACTTAGAGCTGCATGTTGCTGAGAAAAGGAGGATTCATTTAACAGGAGGAATTATGAGGGGATAATGTGATTGAAAGCCAGCTTGTGTAGCCTTCATGGTAAGTGTTAGCACAGTTGCTTGGTGCCAATGTAACAGGTTTCACAGCAGCCGTGCTGGGCAAAAGGTTGCTTTGCAAAACATATGATCAGCTTGACCCACTTTTGAGCAGGGTCAGACCTACACTTGATCCTCAGACGCTTATCTGTCTGGAGGGCTTTGTCTGTATGAGAGGCTATGTGTGAGAAATCTCCTGTGGGCTTTTTTTAAGAAAAAAAAAATCACCGTATTGCCTTGCCTCTTGTGAGATGAGGAAAGGGCTGTTTCCCTGCAGTACCTGTGCCCCAGTTTGTCTCTGTCCTTCACAGCTCCTTCCCACTGCAGTGTCCCTTGAGACTTCTGACATCCTGCTGAAAATTTTTGGCCTCTCTCTGCCTCAGTGCTCCCACAGACCAGATCTGTGCCAATGTTTTCTGGATTGCTCTTTACCCGTGCCGTCTCATCCCAGGAGCAGCACCTTCACACATAGCTAACCTCTTTGCATTACGCTCCACGCTTGACTGCTGGTAGCTTTGCTTTGCCATATTGCCCTTCTCTGTGAGGAGAGTCAAAGCTTCTGTTCGTAAATGATAGATTATGCTGCCAGCTTTTGGGAGAAGGTAGAAGTGTCCTGCTGTTTGTGAAAACCCAAAGAAGCAGTTCTGCTTGTAACAGAGTGATAGTTGCCTGAAACTGTGTCACCTTAAAACCATGAAGATCCAGCTTTTGGGTGAAACCTTTTAAATAGTTCTACCAAATAACCTGTGCCTTCAGAGGAGCTGGAAACCAACCCTGCATGGAGAGGAGCAGAGCAGGCTCCAGTGAGCACCCAGTGAAGGCAAGCTGTAATCGAGTCAGTTCATGCTCTGTGGTTCTGCCCTTTCAGATGGCAGGCATTGGCTGTGGTGAGCAAGCACTAAACCAGTGAATTAGGTTTAATCAGTTCCCCGAGATTCTGAGCACCCACATTATCTCTTTATGTAATTAGTTATTTTCATGTTGTGTTAAATTTCCTTGGCTGTTACTGTGCTGCTTTGCATTGTAGGAGCAGTTAGAGACGAAGCTGAGCACAGACTCTGCAGAGTTAGGTATGAGGGAAAGGATGGCCAGTGTCCCAGAAAGCTCCTGCTCAAATTGGAGATGACAGGGCAATGCAGGGATGCTCCTCTCTGTTTGTCAGACAGGGGCCTCGGAGGTAGGAAGTGCCCTTAAACCTGGTGGAGCTGGAAGCTCAGGTTGCATCCCCTCCACGGCTCTTGCATGCCTTAAAGCTTGTGTGCTTCTGCTGAGTTCAGCCTCGCCATCTCGCTGTGTCCCCTTGGACTGTCCTGTGCCCTTCCATGTGCTTCGTGTCTTCAGGTACCTACAGGTGGGAACCAACCTGCTGCTTCTCCTTCTCTGTGGGGAGAGAGGCTCTCAAGTGTTTGGGCAGCTGCAGGTGGAGGCAGGCACCAAAACAGGTTTTCGGAAGTGTTTGTATCACTGGCGTTTCTCTGAGCATCTTGACAAGCTTGGGCTGTAGGGAAGGATGTCTGTGTCCCTTAACACCAGAACAGTCCAAGTGGATACACCAAGGGTAAACGGGCCTTTCCGCTGTATCTAGTGAAAGCGCATAGTGTTTGAAGGAGAGGGAAAAGCAGGTTTGATTAAAAATAATAAAAATCATTTACAGCTAAAGCCATCTGAGCTCTGTTGTCTCTTTAGAATTTTATGAGGGATGAACTCAACACTTTGAGAAAAAAAAAAAAAGAGAAGGGGAAGAGAAGGGGAGTTTGAACCTGGCTGCCATCAGGTAGCACTGGATACCCAGCCTGAACCCAGGAAATCACCAAATAAAAGACGCTTACCAGCAACCAAAGAGCTCTAGAGGGCTACCTGGAGTGCAATTCCAAAAAAATTGTATGCAGAATGGCACGCTAGTTCTTACTGCTGTGTTTGATGAGCTAGGGAGAACTGACAGATTAGTCATGGTATCGTAAATATCTTACTGTGCCCATGTTTACACATTGATTATTGATATCAGGCTCTCGTATGTTTAAGATTCTGCGTAAAGATAATATGAATTGTTTGCTTTTTGAGTCAGTGTGTTTGATGGGGAGATCTGTTCTGCCAGAAGGAAGTGAAATGTCTGTTGTAGACCTAAGCCATATAGTGAATAAATACTGCATTTTCTTTATGAAAGGGAAAATTGAATCATCCAGTCCCAAAATGGATCCCATTCGCAAACTGGAACGAGTTGGCTGTTCCAGTTTTGCTATTCCTTAGAGCCATGCTCTTCCAGTCCCACGCATGTGTGGAGGGCAGAGCTGTTCACCCTCGGCTCTGCTGGGCTTGCTCGAGGGTCGGTGTGTGCTGCTCCGGGGCGAGCTGAAGTCCCGCTGTGTTTCTTGATAGCCATGTGGGCTCCCAGTAGGGGTTCCTCCAGCTCAGGTACAGGCACTGAAGGTGTCTGCGCAAGAACCACGATGTCTGATATGGTTTGGTGTCAGCCTCATCAGTGTAATTTGTCGAGTGCTTTACACCGGTGTCAGAGAGCTCTAGCTGGAGCCATGCTTTCGGGGGTTTTAGGCACTGAAGAGAAAAATACTGAAGATGGTTCAGTCACTTGAGTAAACTAGGGGGAAAATGGTTGTTGCTGACTTTGAACCTTTCTTTGAAAGCCAGGTTTTTAAGTAGTGTAACAAGCCCGGGATCTGCTGGCACAGCCCCGTGCCCCACACAAACGACTCTGCCGCCGTACCCCTCGAACCTCCACAGACTGAGGGGCCGGGGGCGTGTTTCGGCCTCTGCTGCCCGGCACAACCCCCTCTTCCCTTAGCGCTGCTTTTTGGGGAGCTCCCCGGCTGCTGAGCCCGCACCTTCGCCGTCCTCAGGCGGGCTGAGGAGGGCGGAGGGAGAGGAACCCGCACCGCGGGCAGCCTCCAGCGCCCAGCCTCTCCTCAGCCGCTGCCCGCCGCCTTCCTCCCGCCTCCTCCTCCTCCTCTTCTCCTCCCCCGCCCGGGGGGGTTAGGGCCGGCTCTCGCCCCCTCCATAAAGCAGGGCCGGTCCCGTCCCGTCCCGTCCCGTCCTGTCCCGTCCCGTCCCGCTGGGCCATGCAGGCCTTGCCCCGCCGCGGGGGCTCGCTGGAGGCGGCGCCGTGCCCGCGGGAGGCCGGCGGCCAGGTGAGGGGCTCGGGGGGCCGAGGGGCTGGGGAAGCCCAAATTTCTAGCGGGAGTTGAGGTAGAGCAGAGGAACTTGTGGGCTGAGGAGAGGGGTAAGGTGCGGGTCGGGAGCAGCTGCCTGGGACACTGCAGGTTGCGCCCTGAGCGGGCTCTGGGAGCCGGAGAATATGGGATAAAATCAACAGGTAAGTACCGATTCGCTGGCTGTAGTTAGTGACACCGGGCGGTTTAACGAGCGGTAGCCTTTCTTGCAAAAAGCAGAAGGCTTTAAGGGAGCGAGGTTACGCGTGAGCTTGCCCCGCCGTTCCCCTCAGAAAGCGGCGCGGGCTTGGGTCTCTTCGGGAACGGCGGGGCCAGGAGCACCCCTGGCGTGTGGAAACCTTCCCGGTGAGGTGACATCGCGTTGCGGTCACTTACAAGATCGTGTCTTCGTCCTTCCCTGTTTGCAAGTGTGGGAAAAGGACAGCGAGAAAGTAACCAACTGCTCAGGAAGGGAGGCAGGAGGCTGGAAAATGCCTCCTGACACTTTTTCTCAAGTACAAATAACAATCTGTGTCAAATATGTACTTAGGAGTTTTGGGGCTTTAGTTTACAGCTCTAAAATATAATTTCCTTTAAACAAATACGTTTGGATGATTTTAGATATTGACTATCCGCTAATATAGAGAACTGAACTGCAACATATAAATGCTAAATATCTATCCCACAGAGAGTATTTCAGGGTGGTGAGGTGGAGAGAAAGGGAAGGTGATCGCTGTGGAGTCCAGCAGCAGTCATTTTTAACCAGAAGGCACCCAGATAGCTATCTGAGTAAAAGCTTTGGGGCGTTTCTCCTGTTGGTGTATTTTCATTAAGACTTAAGTCATGTAGATGACAAGTTAGTTTTAGCAATAATGATTCCTACCCACCATATCCAAAAAGCTTAAATGTGATGCCATAAAGGAAAAGTGTCAGATACAATTAGAGCTGAGTTACTGGTACAGAATAAAATGAAACAGGAGGTGCAGCTGTTGGAGGAGAGGAATTATTTTTGCATTATCATTTTCCCTTGTCCTGTACCAATAAGGTGGCGGTGTTAACATAGACCTGTTGCCAGTCTATTTTTGTACTGAAAGATGAAAATTAATATTAGTTTAGGACTACAGATGCAAATGGTGTGCATTTGGCATTGTAGGCATCTGAATTTCTCTTCTGCAACGTTTTCAAATTCATCTTAGTGGTCATTTTTAGAATTTAATGTAATACACTGCATTTTTTATGCTTTCTTTGTTGGTTCTTAAAAATATTACTTTATCAATGATATTGCCCAGTCCTAAATACAAGGTTAGTTGAACAAGCAAAATGTAAGGTCAGAACTACAAGATCAGTCTTCAATACGTGTAGTTTTTCCAAGCTGTGCACCTTATAATATTACCTGCAACTGTACCAAATCTCATAAGCTGATCTTAAGTCAGTGATCCTGAATGTGGAATCAAGCCAACGTGCTGTGTATAAACCTTATATAAAAAAACAGCCTGATGGTTTATGCCTTCACAGACCACCATGTGTTCATAATGGAGACTTTTTTGCTTCTACAGCAGCATCATCCGAGTGGAATTTGGCTTACTCAAATAGCAATCTCTGCACTTGAGAAGACAACCAATAACTTATACGTGATTGGGGGGCTATTAGTTTTTTCTGCTCGGAGTAGCCCTGCTTGGTGCCTGTTCCTGGCTCTTGTGATGCTGAACAGATGCTTGCTAAAGCGAGCTGTGAAACCTGCGGGCTGCTGGGCCTCAGCACCGCATTCAGCAGATAATTTGGAACCTGGACTCAAGCTGTGGGAGATCAGTGGCTTTGCTGGACCAGAAGCAGTGCGCTGGATGGACACTGTTGTCCGAGCTCATTGTATAGTGACAGCTTATTAGGGGTAAGGACCTCATCAGAAACCCAGTGAAGGTAGCGATAATACATTAGCATCACGAGACCTCTTCCAAGGGTCTCCTCTTCTGCATCCCAAAGAGCTTGCAGCCAGTAACTTCCTTAAAACCTTCCTTGCAGCAGACTCAAATGTTTACCTTGTTGTAAATCCCTCAGTTTAAAATGAAACTAATTTAGTTGTTTTGTTAGGCAGATTACCTTCTTAATCTGAAAGATAAATGGGAATGTTTTTGATAAAAGATATGTAAAATCTGTGTTTTTGTTTAAACAAATCTATAGTAGGTAGATACCATTTTAAACAAGTTAAAGTTGGAGATAACATAGAAGGGTATCAACAGAACTGCGTCATTTTGACTGTGTTTTTATTGTTGCTTTTTCCGTCCCCAGGTGAGACGGCACCAGATAATCAGATCTTAAACACTGTGTCAAATCAAGAAATAATTCCAAGTAGCAATAATATGCCTTTGTTTTTCCTCCCTCCTCCTTCACTGGCTCCTTCAGAAACCTTTTTTTGTTTGTTTTTGCAAGGTTTGAACGCACATATGAGACAGCCTATGCTTCTAACCCTTGTTTGTTTGTTTGATTTTATTTTGCATTTTCCACATTCTTAATTGTTCCCATATTATTTCTGTTTATGGCCTGGCTACATATAACTAAGAATATGCTCTGCGATATCTACTGATTTCATGACAGTCAAGTGTGTGATCACTAGTAGTCTACATGGTCCTACAGTGTAGCATGTCTGAGAATTTTCAGTGTGAGTTGGGTGTTCATTGTAAGGATTTGGCATGTGAATTAGGGGAACTGACTAACAGAATAGCTCTGTTACATGTGGCTGGAGTGGGACTGTTTATAGTCAACAGATTCTGTTCAGCACAACATTTCAACTCTTTAGGTTTTGTCTCCTTTCTCTATAAAAGTAATGCTTTATGGTTGTGTAGTGAGAGAAAGGAAATGATTTTTCAGCTCTGATTTATAAAAGCATGATCTGTCTTTTCCTACCTATATCCAGTTAATTTTGAATTACTCACTTTACCAATATTCATCAAATATGCTAATAAGTATTTTTTTCAACTTACTATTTCTGCTGACACGTTATAGCCTGCCTTTTTTTCCCTAAAAATACCAACACCTGTTATAAACAATACTTCGAAAACAATTTTTGCATGCTAGAGAACTACTACAATTTTTTATAAAATCTTTCAACTGAAAAAAAAACCAACAACACACCGAAAACCCTTCTGAATTTCATCTTCAGCCCACAGATTCTGTGTGAACCTGACTTTATGCCTGTCATTATATAGTGACTTATTTGGCACCTTTCTTTTTGTGGTTGATAAGTCAAAGTTCAATATTACTCCAAGACAAACTGAAATGTAGAACTTCATACTTTTTGCACTACTAACCATTCAAAAAATTTCTTTGCATTTAGTTAACTAAGTCAAATTACACAATGATTGAAGATAATAAAGAGAACAAAGACCATGCATCTGAAAGAGGAAGAACGGCCATCATTTTTTCCCTGAAGAATGAAGTTGGAGGACTTGTAAAAGCCCTAAAACTTTTCCAGGTGTGTAATAATTTCATTTCTATAGCAGCTCTATATTTTTGAATTTTAAATGTAGTTTTGGAACACACTAGAATTAATTACATCAGTTTATTAAGGATGTGATTCCTAACATGGCTCCTACTTTGCACCCAAAATTATCCATGAAGGTAAATTTATGCCTCAAAAATTAGATGCTGGCTTAAAGTCTTCACAGACTTTTCTGCACCTACTAAAGTTTAGAAAAGATTCTTCTTTTTACTCCACGAAAGGGGATTGGCACTCATTGTTTCTAAAGCATTAAAGAATCAGACCTGAAGCACCTGCTGACAGCGGGTACACGCTTGGGTGCTGACCTGCTGCCTTCAGTGCCATTGTTACCCTGCTGGGCTGGACTGAGGGTGACGGAGGTACTCGTTTGATTGCTGGGCAGGTATCCTGCAGGGAATATGGCAGCGTTGCTGTGCTCTGTCATCTGGCACTGCATGTCTAGGCTAGGGGTTCCTGTATGCTCCTTATATAAGATGTATGATTAATAATTAAAAATAAAAAGAAAAAAGTGAGGTTTATGCCTGGAAAACTACTGTTTTTAAATCCCTTGCTTGTGAGATAATTATATGGAGACTTGACAGGCATCGTTATGAACTTCCCCAGACCAAGTTGCTGATCAGCTTCTTATGGGAGGGATGAAAGAAAAGGGTCAAGGAATTTAAACCTCCTTACTGTGTCTTTTTCTGCTTCCTCAATGTAAAAGAAACCAAAAGAACACAGATTCCTTCATTTTCTTCTCAATGGGAAGCTTTTCAAAATCAAACTATTTCCTTACCACCAATAAGCAAACTGCCATTAGGAGATCCAAATAGCTAAAATAAATTCACATAGCTGGTAAATATTCTGTGGCAACAGAACATTTTTTTTTTTTTTGGAATAATGACTTTTTAGTCAATCAGTTAGTCAATCTGTTTGAAAACATTGCTTCTTACAAAACAGGAGAAGCATGTAAATCTGGTGCACATCGAGTCACGGAAATCCAAGAGACGAAATTCCGAGTTTGAGATCTTTGTTGACTGTGACAGTAACAGGGAACAACTGAATGAGATCTTCCAGCTCCTCAAATCCCATGTCAACATTGTCTCTATGAACCCAACGGAACATTTCAACGTGCAGGAAGATGGTAAGCATAAAGGGCAGTGCTGGCAAAAATGCACAAAGAAAGACATTATTGCACTTTTCAGCATGTTTGAAGTTTGCTTGAGGTGTCCACGTCTGCATTCATATAGTGTTTTCCATGGCTAGCTATCGGGTTTGTGCTTCTGTGCTGTCAGTGAATGTAGAGTGGTTGATGCGAGTGGGGGCTGCATTGGCTGTTGTCCTCTAGAAATACTGGCTGCTTGTTTTTCTGTGCTCCCATCGCTCCTCAGCACAGCACAACCGCTGTAAGTGGGAGTCCCTGCACCAGCAGAGACCGATGCAAAGGCAAAGCCTGAATGAAGGGCTGGGCTGTGGCCTGTGCAACACGGTGACAGAGCTGTAATACTGACAGGCATCAGTTCAGTTCAGGTTCTGGGGAGAGTGGGAGATGTTTTTTGCAATTTCCTCATGCAGCTCCTGACTTAAAAACTTTTTTTTAACCACTTTTCATCATAAATGGTTACTTATATTGGTGTGAAAGAAAAGGCGCCTTTCACTTTTGGGATGCTTCACATCCTGTTTACCTTTGCTTCTAGTTCAAGAGATGCACAAAATTCAGGGCAGCACAAAGTCAGTCCAATGTATTTCTCAGTCACTGCACTTGGCACAGGCTGGTAGGCAGGGAGGGGTGAGATATGGTGTCTTCTGGATAAAAATTGCTCATTTTAGCCCTAATTAGGGAAAATCTCAATCTAAATACTTCCTCTGTCCTTTTTAAGAAAATTAAAGAGCATAGGGAGAGAAAGAAATCCTTTCATTGTTGTAGTATGTTAACAGCTCTGGCAAGAGCTGCGTAAAAACTCTTTAGCTTTAAAAAAAAAAAAAAAAGCTGGGGTAAAACTAATTATGCATCTCTAAGGCTGCAGGGCTAAAATCGCCTCCTTCTCTTCCTCTTCCCCAGCACACCCCTCAACAAAGCCTGATGTTTCTGGGACATGTAAGCACAGAGCAGTGTTTCTTGCCCAGGGTCAGTAAAGCAGGATGGGAGGACTCCAACCTACTCCTGCTCTGCCCAAGGAACACAAGCAAATGGATTCTTGGCTCCTTTGCCTGCTTTGTGCCCTAAAAGACTGGCATAGCACTGCGCATGAGGAGGCCTTGCTGAGCAGGAGCCTCTAGATGCTACCCTAACATTAATAGTAGTAGCAAACCCGGGTTAACCATTTCCTCCCCTGGAAGATTTGGAGTCCTCTGTGCTCTGTAGGCAGACTGGCAGTGACAGAGGAGGAAGTGTGAGCTGTAGGCTGGTGCCAGATAGGCAGCGGACTCCCTTGTCCTATTCGTGACCCTTTTAATTTATAGATTTTGCTTGTAACCGCCATAGCCATACTTGAAAGTAGCATTTCCTCCCTCAGCACGCTCGCTGTTATTAATAAGTTTGTGGATTCCATGCGTTCCCTAGACATGGAGAATGTTCCCTGGTTTCCAAAGAAGATCTCAGATTTGGATAAGTGTGCAAACCGAGTGCTGATGTATGGGTCTGATTTGGATGCTGACCATCCAGTAAGTATCTTCCTCCCCCTGTGCCCAATCCTTAGTGGAAAGTACCTTGTCGAACTTGCTTCTAAAAAATGCAGCTTTTCCTCCTCCCTTTCCTTCCCCTCAATGGTGCCTCTGTGGGTCTGAACACCTTCTCGCGGGGGGTTTGCTTCTTTTCCTAGTACAGGCAAGGCTGTCACTGGTTTAGCTCCCATGCCTTTCTGCGAGGCTTACTCATGTGAGGACTTTGGGTTTGGGCCCTGAGTGGTTGCATAAAAATACTACAAAAAAAAAAAAAAAAAGCTGTTGCTAGACAGGCTTGGTTCCTCCTCTTTCTTTCTTCCTTACTAGAAGTGGAGCAAACAAATTAGTACTTGCACTGTACAAATGGCCAATTTGTTCTGTAATTTGGAATAATCAAGCAAGTAATCAATTTTGTGTAAATAGTGATAGGACTAAAAGGAATATTTGTCTATTGAATATATATTGTGCGTGCATAAAACCTCTAATCTTTGCTTTGAATTGGTGTATTCGCTTATTTTACAGTAAAAAAAAAAGTTTCACACGACAGTTCCTGTCCTGTCCCCTCATTCTTACACAGCATACTTTTATATTTCCCATTGAAGAAGTGTCAAATGTCTTGTTTTAAATGTATTTATTTAGTACAGCTTGAAAGCTCATTTAACTTTTCTTTTTCTTCCCTCCTCACCTTCCCTCAGGGTTTCAAAGACAATGTCTATCGCAAGAGACGAAAGTATTTTGCAGACCTTGCTATGAACTACAAACAGTAAGCTCAACTTATTCCAGAATAAGCTTCCCGAATATTTTGAAATAATAGCAGAGTGGACTAGCAGGAGCTCACCTCCCTGGGCTCTAATATCACTGAGACAGACTTGGCTCAGGAATCAGGGCTGGAGGGTTGAAATGAAGGCAGATTAAAAGGTGGATCTAGGCCATTTTACAGCTTCCTGGGTCTCTGATCAGTCTGAGAATCAGCTCACGGCTGCGCAGCCATTGTGGCATCTGTGGCAGTGCTGATCCTTGGACCGGCAGCAGCGGCAGCGTGGGCTTCCTGCACTGTGGTTCATTTAAGCCCTAGGTTTGCTCCCTGCTTCTCTGGAAGTGGGTGTAGCAAGAAAAGGGGGTGGGCAACACGTTGCACAGCTGCCTGTGCCAGCACATACATACTACACCAGGGCAGATGGGTCTCCTTTGTGATGAAGAGGGAGGGGAGGCAAAAGTCAGTATAGAGCCCGTTGACCACTAAGTGTAAACTCTCTAGGCAAATGTTAATACTTGAGTTTTATTTCCTGGTTTAAAATAGTGCATGTGATGCACAGATAAGAAGTCTTCTGCGAAATGAAATTCAGAGAGCTTCTTTCTTTAGAGATGCTGCCTGGGGGAGGGAGCTCTTAAAGCTGCAAGAGTTTCGTAGCCCAGTGCTATAATTTTTTTCTGAACATGATTTTCTTGTTGCTGTTGCACGTGTGAATTTAGATGTCAAGTTCCTCAACTGGGAATGACCTAGAAACACGGGGTGTCTAGAGCTCTGCTGCACTATGCGTTAATGCAGCTGGCCACCAGCACACAAGCAGTTACTGTTGTATTGTCAAGTTTCCCTTCGAAAGCACCTGCCATGCTGGTTACCTAGGTGGCAGCAGAAGCAATGTATTGACACTCAAGTTGCTTTCAGCAGGCTTTAGATCACAGCTTTGACATAATCTACTTTAATCAAGATCCTAAGGGCTAATTAGGAGAGATGGACTACAATTACTGTGTTCAGACAGACAGTTGTCTCCTCTGCATAGAAACATGATTTTTACCTAACATATATTTAGCTGCTTCCACTCATTGTGTTGCGTGTTTAGGGAATTATCTTTTCCTAAAACAAATAAAGATAATGGAAAGGAATTGTATACAGGTAGGGGAAATACTACAGGGAAAAGGATGCATTCTCAGCTCCTGAAACTAAAGGTTTTACTGTTATTTTAAATGTTATCCCTGGTGTTAAAACACCTAAGAAACTGTTTACAAGACTAAAGCTTTCAGACCCAGTGAGGTCAATGTAAAGAATCCTATTGGTTGATTTAGGTGGAAGAAAGAGCAAGCCTCTTAGCCTAAAAGCTCTTCAGGGTGTAGACCAGATATCACTGTGTATTTTGCAGCGTAGTGAAGTCTTAAACCTGACCAAGTGTCACAGCCATATGAATGTTAAATAATAATAGTAAGGAAATGAATCATCCATATAAGCCTTTTATCAAGGCATGTCCTTTTGTCCTCTTCTCCTTTTAGTGGTGACCCAATTCCCAAGATTGAATTCACAGAGGAGGAGATCAAGACCTGGGGGACTGTATACCGAGAGCTTAACAAGCTTTACCCAACTCATGCCTGCAGAGAGTACCTTAAAAACTTGCCCTTGCTCACCAAATACTGTGGGTACAGGGAGGACAATATTCCCCAGCTGGAAGATGTGTCCTGCTTCCTGAAAGGTAATGTATTGATTTTCTTAAACAAAAAAGGAATTAAAGTCCATTGCAAATCACACTGCTATTACATGGGCACCAAAAATGATCCTTGGTGTCCTGGTTTTGGCTGGGAAACCCAAAAGTGAAACATTTGCTTGATTTAATTATGGTCTTTCTACCAACTGGATTTTAATGCATTGTGTCCTGGATATACAAAAACAGTGATGTCTGGGGCAAATGCTAACTATAAAGAAACTCAGGATTGGTTAAAGCAACACATAATTGTATTGTGTTTGCTGTAGACATAAAATCTTAGTAAATCCTATACAGGGATAGGGGCATTTTTATTACACGTTGGCCATTCTTGAGTTTAGGTCTAATTTTCTAGTCAGGCCTAATTTTCCCACATGCTCTTGAGCCAAAGTAGCACTGTGGCATTTACCCCAGTTACATCAGGGTTGAGAATATTATGAAGTTCTACATTAAACTAACATACAATTTCTCTGTTCCTTTTTAGAGCGCACAGGTTTCACCATCCGTCCTGTTGCTGGGTATCTGTCACCCAGGGACTTCTTGGCAGGATTAGCATTCAGAGTTTTTCACTGCACTCAGTATGTCAGACACAGCTCGGACCCTCTCTACACACCAGAGCCGTGAGTCATTTAATCTCGGGGTACAATGAGATGTGCATTTTTGAATCTTGCTGCATGAAGCCGAGCTACTGAAAAGCTGTTCAAGAATGCCAGCAAGAAAACTTATTTTTAAAGCTGCCAAAGACTCGGTCTTCATGCTGAATGTAATGATGTTTTGGCATGCTCAAGTGCCACCTTCAGAAGTACGGGATTTTCAAAAGTACAGCACGTTATTGGAGAACTCCTAGTGGTGTCATCGTGGGAAAAGTTAGTTTAACATTCAATTGCCTTATAAATGTGCAGCTTGGATCGTAATTTTAGACATCTTCATTTGAAAATCTGAGTTTATGTACTTTTGTAGCGCTGGTATGACCTGCTTAGTTGCTTTCAGCTGAACTCGATTTGATACTTCTCTGTCTTTTGATTCGATACTTCTCTGTCTTTTGGTTATTAAAGTTTCACATGAGACGTTGTATCTGTTTAGTGGTGTTGCTTTTTCACTCTACAACAAAGGAAGATGATGAGGTTTCTTGTTTTTTCTCTTTTCCAGTGATACCTGCCATGAGCTCCTAGGCCACGTCCCTCTTTTGGCTGAACCCAGTTTTGCTCAGTTCTCCCAGGAAATTGGTCTTGCATCACTTGGGGCATCAGATGAGGCTGTCCAAAAACTGGCAACAGTGAGTGTTTCAGTGCCCAGTGATCCTCTTTAAAGCTTAGTGCTTTACTCAGCTGATTCCACTCTATCTAATTAATTTGGAGAGTCATGTCAATATTAGCCATGCCAGCTGCTAGACCTGTTTCACAGGTTCTCAGTTTTTAGAGCATATAGCAAGTTTCCATGCTAGGAAAAAAAAATAAATTCAGGAAGATGTGAGTGGTATTTTTCTTCACTTGGCTATCAGATAAGGATGCCACTTCTGGGGGTAGCTCAGTTCTTCCAGCTTGAAATTCAATAGTCTGATTCATCTGATAAATATCTTTTTTACTTCCAGGAACATGGTTCAATGATTTTAAATGTAATCTGTTTCTTTACTGTGTCAAATGAATTGAAATAATATGATCTTTTCATTAACTGTGTTGAGCACTAGCATTAGTTTTTTTAGCCAATAAATTCAAATAATGTAAATTAATCTTACTTTCAGATAACAGTTTCTAGATGCTTTGGCCAAAATATTATGAAATGAAAATTTTACATGAAAAATAATCGATGCAACTTTTGAAAGCCCTCCCTCCTCCCCTCTCTCCCTTCCCCCCCCCCTCCCCAATTGTAGCTAGTGGTAAAATTTTTGCTGTCTTCAGTGGGAGCAGAATTAAACCATCTAAGAAAATACCATTCCTTGCCATGTACCTGCAGGAATCATGAAATCCAGCAAACTAAATGTTATTTTTTTAGAACACTAAACAAATGAGGAACAAACTGTAATGGGCTGTTGTTCACCAAGGTCCTCTCTGTCCAGTGGTTCTTTTAAGATGAACCTGTCATGTCATGACAATATTTCTCAAAAAAATATTTAAATTTCTGTGATCCTACTGGGATTAACAACTTCCAGCCTATCTGGGTGAACTATATTATCAGACTTTCTTATTAGAAATGTGCAGTCCTGTGGTTCTTCACCCTTCCATTCAGGTTCCTTTCCCTTTCTATATCTGAGAGTGATAACTAAATGATGACTGTATGCCATTTGAAACTGTTCGACACCACCTGCAAATAGAAATGCCCCCATCTAGCTCACCACAGCATCTTTGCAGAAGGCTGAATTATTTCACTCCCTTCTCTGTTTCAGTGCTACTTCTTCACTGTAGAGTTTGGCTTGTGCAAGCAAGAGGGACAGCTAAGGGTTTATGGGGCTGGTTTGCTCTCTTCAATTAGTGAGCTCCAGGTAAGAATATCCACTGCTTATTTCCCTCTTTTCTTTGCTCGTACCTGATTATTATTGTCACTGTTCTGCCATTTTATATGAGGTATGATTATTATTGTCACTGTTCTGCCATTTTTTATGAGGTGTAATTCTAAAAATACTTTTAAAAAACAAAACAAATCACAACCAGCTCCTCAGTACCTACTGCAGGGATGAATTTTAGGTGAATTCAGTGTGGCATTAATTACAGGGCAATGTCCTTTTGGGTGCATGCTGAGCAGCTCACATGTTGTTTTCAGAAAGCATCTTATGACGGGTATTTCTTAACCTTAGGTTCCAGGTAACCTGTTCTGAGAATAAGACTGCTGGTTTAACCAGATTCTGAAAATATTGCTCTTGTTTGCAAAGCAGTCTTGTGTTTGAAGAACCCCATTTTTGATCCTTATTGGTGGAATATGACCCTTCAGAGTTATTCAGTTTGTTAAGCTTAAAACACTGTTCAGCTGCAGACATGTTTTAAGAAGCAACTCACTAAATATGGTCTCACGTCATCTTTTTTCTTTTTTATTCGCTTTTTGCTTCTTGTCTTCTTCCTTACGGATTCTTTTGGTGATGATGTTCCTCTGACATGATAACGCATTACGTTACCCAGCACTCGCTCTCTGGCAGTGCCAAAGTCAAGCCTTTTGATCCAAAGGTCACCTGCAAGCAAGAATGTCTCATTACAACTTTCCAGGAGGTTTACTTTGTTTCTGAAAGTTTTGAAGAAGCAAAAGAAAAGATGAGGTACAGTTTTTCTTCACTGTTTTGTAGAAGCAGGTTTGACTTCATGCATCTCTCGGCAGCAGCATCAAATCTTTTCATTCTTAGCACAGTTTTATACTTACCTTTCCTGGGGCTGGAAAGCCGAATTTAATATTTGTTTGGTCTTTCATGTACTGGATGGAAGAGATGATGAACTATGTAGTAATTATAATTACCACAAAAGTGGTTTAGAAAAGTGGTTATTGATACTGATTGCACACAGAGGATGCATTTGTCTTTTGTTTAAACTCCCTCTCTTTTTTTACTTGAATAGAGAGTTTGCAAAAACCATCAAGCGCCCATTTGGCGTGAAGTACAATCCATATACTCAAAGTGTGCAGATCCTGAAAGACACCAAGAGCATTGCCAGCGTGGTGAATGAGCTACGTCATGAGCTAGACATTGTCAGCGATGCCCTCAGCAAGATGGGCAAACAACTGGAAGTTTAACATTCCCATCATCAGTGTGGTGTGCTCAGCAACTCTTTTCTTTTCCCCACTGCTTTCTTTCTAGGCATGTAACGTGCTGTATGCAGAACTTTCCTTTACAAATGGAAGAATGAATGGCCCATAAGGATAATCACTTTATTTGTTTCTCTGTTTAAAGTCGTTTACAGAATGTATTTCCTCCACCTCTATCCTCCCTGGATAAAAAAGTCCTAGTGTTCCTTCTCAGAAGCTGGCAGAGGACTAGAGAAATCACCAGACTTGACCACAGCTGTGGTCTGTGGGTCAGGGCTAGGAGCAGATGCTTCAGAGGGTGGCTTATGAGGCAATCATAGAATAATTTGGTACAGGGAAATGTCTGTCTGACTCTAGTAGTCTATGCTGCTAATTTTACAGTAGTGTAGACTTTATAGCGTAGAAGTTATAGTAATCAGTGCTTCTATGCCTGTGCTATTTAAGTTTAAAACTTGACTGATTACGATCCAAGCATCAGGACACAAATAGCTGGAAGCTCATCATGATAAAATGGAGGGGTCAAATCTCCTTTTCAAAGAGATCATTTGTTCCCCTGAAGAATTGCAACTGTACTGATTAGCATCTTTCTAGTAGAAGGCAGAGATACAGAGCTATTGCATGAAATCTTAATTCTGCTTATTTCAAGAGATTTGCTGTCAGCTCAGAGTCAGGATTTTTGTTTCTGTCCCTGGTATTGCACCTGAGGGAAGACATCATTTGCCTTTTTCATCACTGAATAAATGTAGCCAAGATTATAGCAAGCCATCAGGTAGTAACTTATCGCAATGCCTAAAACCATTTCCAAATTACAATTCAATATTCAAAATGGCTTCACAGGACTAAGTGAAGCCCACTTCTAAAATGGCTCTCATTTTAAACTCTGGTGTTTAAGTTCTTAGTTATGGCCAAAGTTCATGGCTTTTTTATAGGAATAAACATCCCATTGACAGCTCAGTTACGTCATTGACATTGCAAGCTGCGCAAAGATGGATTTAGTTTCTTCTTTGCTAGGCCTGAACACCTGTATTCACCATCAAGCAAATGATAACTGAAAGATCCAAACATTTGATAGGAAGCAGTGTCCCACAGTAGTTTCAAGCATCCTGTGTAGCTGTACAGAGCTGCACTGCCTGCTGTTTCTGCCACCCCATCTATGAAATGAATTTATCTGTACGGGGAATGATACATTTGAATGGAAGATCTGTGATGTGGAGGGTGTATTTGATATCGTGCTAGGCACTGATTCTTCATATGTAGCTCTACAGAAAAGCCACAGTTTGCAACTGTGGATGTCACTGGGAAAATCGACTGAAATTGTAAATGCACTGGAGATGTTGATCCAAGTCCTTTGGGAATTGGAAAGGACTTCCGAGAACCTCTCTGCTTGATAATGACTTTGTTTCGTATGTCTTCTGGTAGGCTGCATCTGCTTCATAAGCAATCACCGGCCCTATCTTCCCAAACACACTCACTGTTTATCTAGACTTAATTTTCCTGTGACTTTATTAATCCACTATTATTTTTTAAAGAATATTTTGGACATATAGAATTGTGGTCTACAACATTTACAGTTTATGTCACACTTTCAAATAGATTTTAGACGCTTCCTCTTCCTGGAGAAGAACCAGTCTTTGATAAGTGAGAGGGATGTACTGTCTGCTTCTGTGATAACAGTTAATACTCAGCTGCATTTTAAGAAATGATTGGATTATTATGTTGTTGAAATATAGATCTGTGTTACTACAAGACTTTGCCTGAATTATGTATTCATTGAGTAGGAAACCTTACATGTCCTAAATTAGCACCTAATTTCAAATACTTCGGGGGGGGGGGGGGGGGAATACAGCAACTGTGTCTTTATTTGCACCCGTGTAACAAAAAGTGTAAGTACTGCTAAAAGTAATAGAAAGAGGATGTGTTTTCACAGTGTTTACACATATGTTTGGCTTCACACACCCAACCTTTCTGCCTATGTGTAGAGCAGTGACAATTTAAGTGTTTTTAACTACTGTGGAGGCTTTAACTGTCAATGAAATAAATAGCGACGCCCTGTTGGTGATTAGTAGGAGCAAATAAACCTTTGCTTTAGCACTGTAGCACTCCCTTCTGACTGAAGTTTTATGTGTTTATGCTCTGATTCGGCTTTTCTGCCCCCGCGCGTTCATTCCGTGGGGAATGTTATATATTTTTGTGAGAGGTGACTGGGGCGGGGGGGGGCGAGCGGGTCCCCCCCTGAGGCGCGACCGTTACCCAACGGCCGCCCGCGGGGGGAAACGGTCCGGGGCGGCTCGGGCTGAGGCGGGCTCGGGCTGAGGCGGGGCCGCGCCGGAGCCCGTCCCCGCTCCGCCTCTTTCTCCCCGGCGGTTGTTGGACGGGGCGGGACGGGACGGGACGGGACGGATGTATGGCTGCTGGCCCTACGGCCGCGGTGCTGTTCGCCTGGGTAGGTGGGTGCCGAGGGCGATGCGGCCGGGGGGAGCCAGGCCCTGGCCCGCCGCGAGATGGTGGCGCGGGGCCGGGGTCGTGAGGTGGCGGTGGTGGCCCCGTCACCCGGCCCCGGGGGGGGGCGGGTCCCGCATGCTTCGTATTTTGTTCCGCCGCTGTGGGAAGGGTAAAGGTGGGTAGCTTCGTCCCCACGGCCGCCGTGTGTGGCTCCGGGCTGCCCAGGCACCTGCCTCCTTGCCGCTCCTGACGGCGTGCGGGTTCCTCGCAAATTGGGAACTGAAACCAGAGCTTGCGAGCAGCCTTCTGAGAAGGACGGTGGGTCTGTCGTGTGGTAACGCTCCAAAACTGACTGCCAGACAGCGACTCGATCAGCCTCTCGAGCTCAGATCCCGAAATCTCACCCACCTGTTAACCGCCCAGCCTGATGCTTTTGCCTCAAGTGCCTAACGCTTCTGTAGGCACCAGATATTTAGTGCGGAAGGTGCCCTTTTGAGGTACACCAGGTGCTGCGTGGGGGGGAGCAGCGAGCAGGGGAGTGCAGGCCAGGTGGGTTAACCCCCGCTGGGCCGGAGGTTACTGACAGTCCGCCCTTGTGAACAGAGGTTGGAATTGGACTCTGGTCATCGAATAGAGCTAGAAGTGGCTAAGGCATCCCCCGACGTGTTACCACATGGTCAGCAGTGGCTTTGTGGGATTGGTTTAGCTGCTTTTGTTTTGTTTTTATAAACACGTGGTCTATTTCCGTTTTGCCCGCTTTAACTTAAAAGAGTTTGTTCTGCTTTCCTCACTTAGGTTCCAGAATAAGGTAGCATGTCTTTCTCATCTTATTTTGGGGGTGTACTGCTGGAAAGCATTGGCATGAATAACATCTTGGTGATGAGTGGGAACCATTTGAATTAAAATTAAACAGGTGGGGATCATTTTTGATAATGAGGCTTTCTGCCTCAGTAACTATTAGCCTACAGTTAGTGTTATCGTGATATATTCCAGCGTGTAACAGTGGGGTTATAGTGGCAACCTGAGTAGCAGCAGATCTAGGACAGTCATTGTTGGTAATTCTGGGGGTCTTATGAGACAGCTGCAGGATTGAAGATCCCCTTTTGGGGGATTTTCAGGAGCAAATACTGGCAGGTTAACCTGTGACATGTTCCTGATGAGGTTGTTGGCTCATAGGAGCAGGGCTGAGTGTATCTCTTTTTGTTAACTTTTTTTTTTTAACTTGTCTTTTTATTTATTTATTTGTGTGTATGTGTATTTGAAGGGTGCAAAGAGCTGTGGGCAACTTGGTCTTGGTCATAAAGAGGATGTGCTGGTACCTCAGTCAATGAAAGATGTTTCCTGCAAATGTTGAGACATTAAGAGCATTACTGAAGGAGGGGGACATTCTGCAGTTATCACTGGTAAAAACATTGCACTTGCAAGGAATGTATGACAGAGCGTGGAAAAAAAAAAAAAGTGTTTCCCTGTTGATTTGGTGCTGCCACCTATCTTTTGCTTTTGTTTCTGAGCTTAGTTGCAAATTCTTAGTTGCAAAGCGGTTTCATCCAGTGCTTGTTAATATTTTGGGGAATTTCCTCTGTTTTGTTTATCTGTGGTTATTTAATGGATTTGTGAGGACAATTTTTTTTTTACCTGTTTCATATAACAGCTTTTCATACAAAACTGTCAATTTTCCTGTATTGAGGATGAGGGGGGAAGGAGTTAAGTAGGAAGTTATTCAGTCTTGAGAAGTTGTAGTGTAAGGAGTGGAAAATAGCATCTGGTTTTTGAAGGGTTCTGCTGTGGGCTAATTATGGGAAAGAAGGGATACAGAGAGGTGTGAATAGTATGAAACAGTTCTGATAACAGGTTCCTGTTTTACTATATGGATTGTCTCCCTTGACTCTACATAACTGTGCTTATTCAAAGATGCTTCTTATGCATCAGAAATAGTTCTTTCTCTTTTTGTGTGATTGCAGTGCCTAAAATGATACAGTCAGCTGTCCTTGTCTGTCACAGGATCTCATGGCGTATAGACTTCTCTTTTTAGTCTGTCAAGTGGATGTGATTTTATTTTATTTTATTTATTTATTTATATTATTCCAGGTGCTGGGGAGCTCTTTGTGTGTGGCCATAACAAAGAAGGGCAGCTGGGATTGAATCACACAGAGGATGTACTGCGTTTCACTTTGTGCACTGCCCTGTCTGGCTTTCATGTAAAAGAAGTTGCCTGTGGTTGGGATTTTGCAATCATAGTAGGTAAGTCTGCCTCTGTAGGAGCTGGGGAAAAATGGTGATGTGAAGAACATGCGGAAAGTTCCACATTGCTATTGCTTGTGCAGTGCACAGCACTCACTAGTTTTAAGCTACTTGCATTGCAAACTAAGTTAGTCCATGTTTCTTGTATCATCTTGAACTTCAGACCTTTACTGAACATGATATGTAAAACCAGAAGCCTGTGTCCTCAGGGGCTTTGGAAGAGGAGATGCTAGGTCTTTTTTGAGTTGTTTCACTGTGATACTTTTGCCTGTTGGAATGTTACGGTGCTTTGCTTTTGCTCACTAATACACTGATCAGACTCTAACACTTTATTTTGCAGGAATTGGCCTAGTTCTGTCCTGTGGGTCTAATGCTTTTGGACAATTAGAAGTTCCTCAAATTTCAGGTCCATGCTTGACTCCACAAAAGATTGAGGTAAAGATCTAAAAGGAATTGTGCTTTATTGCTCTGAATGTTACAGCAACTTCTTACAGCAACTAAAGGCCTGGTGACCTCAGTGGGCTTTAAGCCAGGCCCTTCAACTGCTTTTGAAGGAGTCTATGTGATGAAATAAATTTACAAAGTAAAGGACCAAAGATGGTAATTGACTCAGAAATGAGAAGCTAAGGTTGCTTTCCTTGTTGTATGAAGCAGTTGCCCACTTGTTATGGAAAGCTGTTTCACTTGTGATTAGAACAATTCATTAATGCATTTGGATGACATCTGCAGAATGAGTCTGATGCTCAGGTGATGTGAAGTGATATTAAAGCTAATGAAACCATCCAACTTTACTTCAGCTGAAGTTTTGCCTCAAGTTTGTAAGAGACTAGATATGTTTTGCTACCTGGAGTTTACTCATACCTTTGCATACCTTGTTCAAGGCTTGTGCTTAACTGTTTGAATGATGCCTTGTAAAACAAAATAGATTAGCAGTAATCCACCCCGGAAAAAATAAACTGTGTGATAGAGTTCAACAAAATTAGTGATGTCAATTCTTCTGATACATTGCTCTTTTGCTTCTTGTGCACTTCTGGTTTTTAAGTATGTGCTATTTTTCAGGTGAGTTTATGACTACAAATTTCTCTCCCACAATGAGGACCATAGTATTATTTCCTGGTCTTAAAAACCTTTAGATAAAAGCAAGCTTGGTCATTCCCAAAATAATATCAGTATGGGAAAGTATGTAGCTGCCATAAAATCAAAGTGAGAGTATATACTTTAGTTATGTACTTTGAGACTAAGATTATTTTTACTTCTGCATGTAAAGGAACTAAAAAGTACATTGACTCACTTCTTGTTTAACCTCCAGTATTTATCAAACAATATCAGCTTCAAAGGAAATAGAGGAGGAAGGGAAACAGCTACCTGCTCAACATCGCAGGCAACCCCCCTCCCTACCGGCCCTGCCTCCCCAGGTGCCCATACACAACAAGTTTTAGGCCCTGGAGCTTGAGAGACTGGTGGGTGAGGATGAGGTGAACAGTCTACCCAGGAGGATGCCTAGGGTGAGGAAGTCGACTCCATACCTCAGGACTGCCTCCACTAAGAAAGAAAGAAGGGTGATCGTTGTAGGCAACTCCCTTCTCAGGGGAACAGAGCGCCCTATTTGTTGACCTGACCCTACCCGTAGGGAAGTCTGCTGCCTCCCTGGGGCCAGGGTCAGGGACATTGCCAGAAACCTTCCTAACCTGGTTCGCCCCTCTGACTACTATCCTCTTCTGATAGTTCAGGCTGGCAGAGATGATACTGAAGAGAGAAGCCTGAAGGCTATCAAATGGAACTTTAGGGGACTGGGATGATTAGTAGATGGAGCAGGAGTACAGGTTGTGCTTTCCTCCATCCCTACAGTGGCAGGGAGAGGTACAGGGAGGACTTGGAAAGCCCACCAGATAAACAGGTGGCTCAGAGGCTGGTGTCAACACAGAAATTTTGTTTTTTTTGACCACAGGGCACTTTACTCAGCACCCGGCCCGCTAACTGCAGGTGGGTCCCACCTGTCTCAAAGGGAAAAACAGATGCTAGTGCAGGAGCTGGCAGGGCTCATTGAGAGGGCTTTAAACTAGGTAGGAAGGGGTCGGGGACGGGGAGGGAACAAGGCTCATTAGGGGTGTGCCAGGGAGAACAATGTCAGGGCCTGGGGAGCAGGCAATGGCCCAGCTGAAGTGCATCTACACTAATGCATGCAGCATGGGCAACAAACAGGAGAAGCTGGAAGCCATTGTGCAGCAGGCTAGCTATGACTTGGTTGCCATCACTGAAATGTGGTGGGACCACTCCCATGACTGGAGTGCTGCAATGACTGGCTATAGGCTCTTCAGAAGGGACAGGCGGCACAGAAGGGGTGGTGGTGTGGCTCTCCATATTAGAGAGTGTTTTGATGTTTTGGAACTCGAGACTGAGTCTGGGAATGATAAGGATGAGTCCCTCTGGGTTAGGATCAGCAGGAAGGCCAATAAGGCAAACTCCCAGTCCCCCGTGGCAGCATTTCATTGTTTGATTGGCAGCACTGGGGCCTCGTTCATCTTTCTTGAGTAATTCCACGGTTTAGTTCTGTGAGGTGCCATTTGTGGTTGTCAGCGTGTTTGGGGCTGGAACGCTGTTTTCTCCCTCTCTGAACAGCTCTTTTGGGGGAAAGAGGGCTGCGGGGAAACTGGGAGCGCTCTGCATGCTGGGGAGCCCTTTCTCCCCATGCTGAGGTTGACACAAAAGTTCCCAATGTCCTCAGCCTTTCCCTTTTGGCCTTCTGAGAGGCCCCTGACTCGAGTGCCTGCAGCCGCGGGTTCCCTCCCAGCGCAGGGCTGTGTTTCAGTGCATGGGGCATTTCTGGATGCGCCTCCTACAAGAGTCGGGAGCGTGAGTGTGCAAAAGTAGCGCCGTTCCCTGGGCTTTTGTTTTAAACCTGTCCCAGATTGTTCCTGGCAGTCAGGTGTGTAAGCAGGAAGTAGCCAAGCTGACTAGGAAGAAGTTGGCCTAAAGTGATCTGTGATGGCCAGCCGTGGCAAGGCTGGTGCGTGCGAGAAATGTGCATCAAAGCTACGAGAGGCGCTTAATTTCCCAGGTCGAAAGCATGGTTCTCTTTGATTTCCAGCAGCGGGGCAGCCCCCCCAGCGGCGGCACGTTGGGTGCAGAGCGCATGTCAGGAAGGGGAGTTTCCTCAAGCAGTTCCATCAGAGCAGATGAGGTTGTGTGTTAAATGTTGTTCCTTCCTTGTACACATGCGGTCCCTTGGTGAAAGAGGGAGCACACTGGTTTCCAGACCCACGCCTGCAGGTTCTGGTCTTACATTAGGACACTTAATCTGCTTTGAAATTCTCTTGATGCCAGCATCTGAAGAAGCGGAGGCTGGTGCACTCGCTCCTTGTGCAAAAGGCAGAGCCCCCCGAGGTTTCCCCAAGAAGGGCAGGAGAAAGCAGCCGATGAGGTTGTGAATCAGAACCTTTATTTGAGCGAGGTTTGAGAGAGACGTGGGGTGGGGTGGGGTGGGGTGGCGCGGGGGCGTGCCGAGCTCTCTTTGTCCATAGCCGCGGTCCCCGCTGGTGTGCTTGTAGGACCATGGCCGGGTAGGGACGGGGTCCTTGTGTGCTTCCTGCTCCTCCGGTGGCTGTGGTTGTAGAAAGCTGCACCAGCCTTCAGGTCAGTGGCCGCGGAGGGAGAGGGCAGAGGAGGGAAAGGCCAGTGGCAGACGTTGGTGTGCTCGGGGCTCTGTGATGGGGTGAGAAAGGAAAATGACCCAAAAGAGCAGCCCCAGCCCGTTGCCAGGGTCAGCGCCTGCATCCCTGAGTGAGGCTCTCCCAGCCTCACTCCAAGGCCGTCCGTGTCACGTCTCCCTGACGGCCAGGAGATGCCCCTCATAGCCCAAGCATGTCATCTTGTGGCATGCTGTGAGTGGGGTGTGGGTTGGGGATGGCTTATCTGTCCTTTAGAGCATTGGCAGCTCTTCCTTCCAGCTGAGTTCTCAAGGGCGGAGCGGCCAGGAGCGTGCCATGGTCTGGTCCCATCGCTGTGTGTGTCTGGCTTGAATAAGAGAAGGAACAAACGGAGCAGCATCCCCCTGTGACCATGGGCAGCCCCAGGGTATCTGCCCGAGGGTCTCAAGCATCTCACCACGTCCGTTCGTGTTCCCGTCGTCCTGATGGAGCAGTCACTTCTGTCCTGGCCCGATCGTGTCACCTGGCTGCTTGCTGTGGACCGTGGTGGGTGTGGGTTGGGGCGATCTTACCTGTCCTGGAGAGCGTTGGCAGCTCTTCCTTCCAGCTGAGCGGTCGAGGGCAGTGAGGCCGGGAGTGTGCCGTGGTGTGGTCCCATCGCTGTGTGATTGTGGCTGAAAGAGAAGAAGCACCAAACGGAGCAGCATCCCCCTGTGACCACGGGCAGCCCCTGCCTCTGTGCGCGAGGGTCTCGAGCGTCTCACCGAGGCTGTCCGTGTCCCCTCGTCCTGATGGAGCTGTCGGCTGTCCGTGTCCCGTCGTCCTGATGGAGCGGTCACTGCCGTCGTGGCGCGAGCGTGTCACCTGGCTGCTTGCTGTGGACTGTGGTGGGTGTGGGTTGGGGCGATCTTACCTGTCCTGTAGAGTGTTGACAGCTTTTCCAGCTGAGTTCTGAAGGGGAGAGAGGCCAGGAGTGTGCCGTGGTGTGGTCCCATCGTTGTGTGATTGTGGCTGAAAGAGAAGAAGCACCAAACGGAGCAGCATCCCCCTGTGACAAGAGGCAGCCCCTGCCTCTGTGCCCAAGAGTCTCTAGCATCTCACCAAGGCTGTCCGTGTCCCGTCGTCCTGATGGAGAGGTCCCTCCTGTCCTGGCCCGAGCGTGTCACTGTCCTGCTTGCTGTTAGACTGCGGTGGGGTGTGGGTTGGTACTATCTTACCTGTCATGGAGAGCATGGACAGTTGTCTGGCCCAGTGCCGGAAAGGAGCAGCCAGGAGTGTGCGGTGGTTTAGTTCGGTCAGTGTCCTGTAGGGCGCTGAGAGGCGTTTGAGGTGAGGGCCTGAGGAGAGAGGAGAGAGGAGCTGAATTCCTCTGGTTGAGTTTGTGTCCAGAGCGGAGGCTGGAGCAGCAGGAGCAGGCAGCCGAGCAGCCTCCCCGTCAGCACGGGCAGCCATGGCAGGGCTGCGTGGCCGTTGGGGCCAGCGTTCCGGGGCAAGGCCGTCCCCGCCCCTTTGTGGCACGGGGCACCCGCTGCCTGCTGTGACATGGGCAGTGCATCACTGGGTGGCGGCAGCAGGTGATGCGGCGCCCAGGCCCGGGCCGGGCGGTGGAAAAGGTGCCCAGGTGTGTGCGCAGGGCTGCGGGGCCGTGCCAGGCAGCTGTGGGAGCGTGCTGGGGTCCGGCTGGGGCTGTGCTGCCTGCCCTGCAGAGCTCTGAGAGCTGCCTGCTGAGGGGGCCAGGAGCGTGCCCCAGTTTGGTCCCATCGCTGCCTGTGCGTGCGGCTGGAAGAGGAGAAGCAAGCAGAGAGGAGCCCCCCAGCTGTCCCCTGTTGCCGCGCAGGGGGACACGTCTGTTCCTGCCCACCATGGAAGCACGAAGGAAGAACTGAATGAATAATAAACATTGAAAAGCCCAAAGCCACGGGTTGTGATTCTGGGGAGGGGAATCAAGTAGTTGTAGCAGCAATTGCAAGAGCAGCTGCTCAGCAAAGGTGAAATGAGTTCATTGAAATGAACTTTATTTCAGCTCTGAAGAGTAAAGTTGAGGAAAAGCTAAGAAATCCCAAAACTCTACTAAAAATGAAAGCAGCTGAAGTGGTGTCAATTTTATACGTCACTTGCAGGGACACTTCCCTTAACAGAAAGGATACTCCTAAAGGAAACTGTGAAGGACATTGTGAAGATCAGTCTGACCTTTAGTCTCGGTGTCACCGAAATCAGTCCAATTTTGGGTCAGAATTCTGGGTGACGTCATGCAGGGGGGCTCTGCTGAAGCCAGCGGAGTTCCCCACGCAGTGGTTCCCCAGCCCCAGCGGCAGACGTCGGTGACCTTTGTTGGTCGCTTACAAGGACAAAGTGGCATTTGGCTTCGTTTGACCATAAGTAAATGCACGGAGCTTGCAGAGCAGCTTCCATGTTGCTGCATGAGCTCATCAGGCCGCTGGGAACTTCAGGCCGTGTTCTTGCAGAGAGCCAGGTTAGAATAAAGCAGGCAGTTGTACTGGGGATGATGGAGCACTGCCTGGATGGCCTGCTGCCTCCCCATAAGGAAGAGAAGGCATTTGTACACAGAGTGCCGTGTGTTTTCTCCTCCTTTCCCTACCCACAAATAGGAAACGTGTAAGAGGAAGTGAGACGTTTCTTCCCCAAGAAAAAGAGGGGGAAAGCGTGCTGAAGGGCACGGCACGTTGCAGAGAACAGTGACCGAAGCGGAGGCGAGAGAGGCTGCAGCGCGCAGTGGGAGGCACACCCGAGGCTGTCCCACCTGGCCTCAGGTGCCCCTGACCAAAACTGCTGTCAGGGACGTCGCAGCTCTGTGCGGGAATGGTCCCGGCTGTGCCAGCCCAGGGTTTGCTCTGCCCTTGCCCCTCAGGGTGCAGCAGGCTGCGGTTTGCCACGTTCTTTGGCTTTCTCTCTGCAAAAAGGCACGTGTGGCTAGAAGCACGCCTGCTGTTGCAATCCAGTTAAATTTAACTGGAGTTAAATCCCGCTGGAGGCCGGTCACTAGGGGAGTCCCCCAGGGCCCAGTACTAGGGCCAGTTCTCTTTAATGTCTTTATCAATGATCTGGATGAGGGGATCGAGTGCACCCTCAGTAAGTTTGCAGACGACACCAAGTTAGGTGCGTGTGTCGATCTGCTCAAGAAGGCTCTGCAGGAGGATCTGGATAGGCTGGAGTGATGGGCTGAGGCCAACCGTACGAAGTTCAAGAAGGCCAAGTGCCGGGTCCTGCACCTGGGGCACAACAACCCCAAGCAGCGTTACGGGCTGGGAGATGAGTGGTTAGAAAGCTGCCTGGCAGAGAAGGACCTGGGAGTATTGGTTGATAGTCGGCTGAATATGAGCCAGCAGTGTGCTCAGGTGGCCAAGAAGGCCAACAGCATCCTGGCTTGCATAGGAAAGAGTGTGGCCAGCAGGGCTAGGGGAGTGATTGTCCCCCTGTACTCGGCTCAGGTGAGGCCGCACCTGGAGTAGTGTGTTCAGTTTTGGGCCCCTCGCTACAAGAAGGACGTGGAGGTGCTCGAGCGAGTCCAGAGAGGGGCAACGAAGCTGGTGAGGGGTCTGGAGAACAAGTCTTACGAGGAGCGGCTGAGGGAGCTGGGATTGTTCAGCCTGGAGAAGAGGAGGCTCAGGGGCGATCTTACCGCTCTCTACAGGTACCTTAAAGGAGGCTGTAGCGAGGTGGGGGTTGGTCTGTTCTCCCACGTGCCTGGTGACAGGACGAGGGGGAATGGGCTAAAGTTGCGCCAGGGGAGGTTTAGGTTGGATATTAGGCAAAACCTCTTTACTGGAAGGGTTGTTAGGCATTGGAAGGGGCTGCCCAGGGAAGTGGTTGAGTCGCCATCCCTGGAGGTCTTTAAAAGGCGTTTAGATGTAGAGGTTAGTGATATGGTTTAGTGGAGGACTTGTTCGTGTTAGGCCCGAGGTTGGACTAGGTGATCGTGGAGGTGTCTTCCAACGTGGATGATTCTGTGATTTTTATTTTATTACCTGTGAGGGGAAAAAAAAATCCTTAGCTATAATGTTCTGAAAATGCTGTCTCCTATGATTTGCCACTTCAGCTCCAATTTTTCCCATCTGCCCTCCTCTTCCCAAGTGTATAGCTAATATAAACCATCCCCTTCTTGGTAACAAGTGTTTAGGGAGCCAGTAAGGAGCTCTTACAATGTGTTTGTTTTTCCAGAATATTGTTGCATTAACTAGCTAGCTTTTCTGCTCCTAATTGCCTCAGTGGAAATGCCTTCCCTCCATTTTTATTTTTTTTTTTAAGTTGCGAAGGTTTACCTGCAGCTTCCACTGTCAGCTCATTTCACACTTTGGAAGTGTGAAGCCACACAAAGCGGAGACCTGGGTTTATTTCTGCTGGGGCAGGGGGAGCCAGGCTCTGCTGGACCTTCCAAGGGATGGAGGGGAAGGAAGGAAGGAAAGCTATCTAACAATCTTCATCTAACAGATTTCAGTCATGTTAAGCCAGAGATATTTAATGGAATGCTATGGTAGACACATTGCAAGTGTATGTAACTATGCAATTCCCTTATTGCATTTGTGTACACCAAGATGTAGTATTTTGTATTTATAAATTTTGTCCTCTCTACAGATAAAAAATATAGGATATAGTTTTAATTCTCAAATCTTATCCCCTTCATATCTTCTCTGTTCACTCACTACCCTATTTTGATTTCTTGTAGTGTTTTTTTTCCTCCCTCTAGGTCAAGGAAAACCTTTTTTCTTTGGTAGTTTCAGGAAAAGGCTTTATGACTTAAACACACAAAAGCAAATTCCAGAAATAGCAAACGGTGAATTGATCTTTATTTTCTTTATTTTTATTTTTTTACCTTTTTGATCTGCTACTGTCCACTTTTTAGGATTTAACCACTACAAAGAAAAGGTGAAGACACCTTGATTTTCCTAAGGATGCATTGATCACTGTGGTAATGGAGTTGAAATGGAAAAATGGAGCACCCACTCTTAGAGTAAATATCTGTGTATTTATGGAAGTTTAGACAGTAATTGGCTTACTATTATAAAAAAAAAAAAGGAACAACAAACACACACACAAAAAAACCCACTCACAAATTAAATCCTAACCCTCCATGACTTCTGGGAACAGTTACAATAACTTTTCAGCATTTTCAGAGCAAATAAGGACAGGAAGTGAAATAGAACGCATTAAAAGGGTTTTAATTATTATGGATGTTTCAGTTCTTGCTTCAGATACATTTCTTGCCATGAAAACCATGTAGGTAGGTGACTCTTCATCCGGTACATGTCACTGCAGTGTCTTTCCATTTGGCTCAGTGGATTGGGTCATTGAGGCTGATGGATGCCATGGGAGCAGAAGTTCCTCACGTGGCTGCAATGCAAGTGTGCTGAGCTCAGATAATGTTTGTGGCACTATGTGCGGATATCACCGGAGGAGGAGGTGGCCCATGCTGAAGAAGCCCCACGGTACAACAAGCTACCAGAAAATGAGAAGAAATATGCCCTGTTCACTGATGGGTCCTGTCGTATTGTGGGAAAGCATCGGAGATGGAAGGCTGCTGTGTGGAGTCCTACACGATGAGTTGCAGAAGCTGCTGAGGGAGAAGGTGAATCGAGTCAGTTTGCGGAAGTGAAAGCCATTCAGCTGGCTTTAGATATTGCTGAACGAGAAAAGTGGCCAGTTCTCCATCTCTATACTGATTCATGGATGGTAGCAAATGCCCTGTGGGGGTGGTTACAGCAATGGAAGCAGAACTACTGGCAGTGCAGGGGCAAGCCCATCTGGGCTGCTGCATTGTGGCAAGATACTGCTGCCCGGGTTGAGAACCTGTTTGTAAAGGTATGCCATGTAGATGCTCATGCGCCCAAGAATTGGGCTACTGAAGAACATCAGAACAACCAGCAGGTGGATCAGATCAAACTGCTAAGATTGAAGTGGCTCAGGTGGACCTGGACTGGCAACATAAGGGTGAATTATTTATAGCTCAATGGGCCCTTGACACCTCAGGCCATCAAGGTATGAATGAAACATACAGATGGGCTTGTGATCGAGGGGTGGACCTGACCATGGACACTATAGCACAGGTTATTCATGATTGTGAAACGTGCTGCAATCAAGCAAGCCAAACGGTCAAAGCCTCTTTGCTATGGAGGACGATGGCTGAAATATAAATATGGAGAGTCCTGGTAGATTGATTACATCACACTCCCTCAAACCCACAACAGCAAGCGCCATGTCCTTACAATGGTGGAAGCAACCACCAGATGGCTGGAAACATATCCTGTGCCCCATGCCACTGCCCGGAACACTATCCTGGGCCTTGAAAAGCAAGTCCTATGGTGACATGGCACCCCAGAAAGAATTGAGTCAGACAATGGGACTCATTTCCGAAACAACCTTATAGACACTTGGGCCAAAGAACATGGTATTGAGTGGGTATATCACCTCCCCTGTCATGCACCAGCCTCCGGGAAAGTTGAGCAATACAATGGACTGTTAAAGACTACACTGAAAGCAATGGGTGCTGGGACCTTCAAAAATTGGGATACACATTTGGCAAAGGCCACCTGGTTAGTCAATACTAGGGGATCTGCCAACCAAGCTGGACCTGCTCAATCAAACCTGTTACGTACTGTAGAAGGGGATAAAGTTCCTGTAGTGCACGTAAGAAACGTGCTGGGTAAGACAGTCTGGGCTACTCCTGCCTCAGGAAAAGGCAAACCCATTCGTGGGATTGCTTTTGCTCAGGGACCTGGATGCACTTGGTGGGTAATGCAGAAGAATGGGGAGGTCCGGTGTGTACCTCAAGGGGATTTAACGCTGGGTGAGAATAGCCCATGGGTATGTTAATTATATATATATATATAATATATATATATATAATTATTGTAGTGTGTTAATTATTATATAATACTGTATGTCATCACTACCATGATTGCTATATGTCAATGTCCTATTAATGGTATCACAGTAACAGCTATGCAGATAATAATGAATGAATTCTGATAGAGTTGGACAAGCACAGAGATGTGATGGAATGAGAACGGGCTACAACGTGTGACGATCCAACATCACACACCACCTCTTCTGCCCTGAAAGACTGCTGTGACAGATGGAGCCCGAAGTCAGTCATGGACTATGTAAACTCCGTGGATATTCTTTATACCATAGATGAAAACGGTGATTAATTGGAATGTATTGGAAAGGGTGTAACCTGAGCATGACATAAATGGTATGGAATAAGGGGTGGATATATGTCCTGGCTTCAGCTAAGATAGAGTTAATTTTAACTCATTATTATGAATCTTTTTCATCCAAATAGCTCAGTCATCCAAAGTCACCTGCTACAACTCACCCTGCTCATTTTGCTGTGGCCTCCACAAGAAATTCCTAGCTGAGGATGCACACTTGAAAGTTACAGTTTTACATCATATTTTATGATGAAACAGTCATTTTCTCAAAACAAAACAAAATCTCATCTATTTGGAGAATACAGATGTGCACCAGTTAGCTGGATTTGAGCTATCTCAGGCTTGGCAGTTCCTGACAGTAGAAATGAGAAGTCATGACCACATCTCTGAATTCAGTGAGATGGCACAGGGGCAACTGTTTGGATGGAGAGAGGCTTTGTTGCCCACCTTTTGTGTCATGGCAGGACCGTCCCTAAAATAAGTCAAAATCAAATCACTTTGTCTAACTGTGGGATTAATAAGATTTGTCAGGTCTCCAGCTAGTAATGCTTACAGTGACCCAAGACTGATGACAGACTCAGCTGCTGCCTTTAACTGTGAAGATGAAAATGGTCTTTTTTCTCTACTGGCCATTCATGTTTCTGATAGAGGGAAAAGGTCCTTGGAGGGAATCCTCCTATCTTCACGCTTGACAAGGGAATAATCCCACACTGCAATTCACATTGCAGACGTGCAATGGCACACTCTGACAATGTTGTCTCTTCTAAAATTAAATTCAGAATTTGGGAGTCTCTTCAAGACATTGACTCATATTTGCCAGGATCTGGGAAGAACGAGCCCCCCCAGAAAAGGTCTGCAGAACAGGAGTCCTAGGCAGCTGGAGAGGACAGTGACAGCTCTGAATTGGCCTCATCTTCCTCAAGAACTGTTTCTGAGTTTAGAAAAGTTGAGAAGTATTGAAAACAGCCCGGTCCAAGCAGTTTTAAAGCCAGCCCCTAACAGGGGCATGCAGCTAGCTCTGCTTGACCTGTAATCTTTCAATTCAATGGGTTAGGCAAGAATCCCGTCCCTTGTCTTGGGATGCAACCAAAGCACTGTAGAAATCCTTCTAGTTTTCACAGGACATTTTTCCTTTGAGACAGTCTCTCACTTTCCCCTAGATTAGAGCCATTATCAAACCTGGCTGTATGCTCAGAGAGCTGCTAATTTCCAGGAGAGAAAGCTTGAGAGTCTAACGATGCGCAGTGGAGCCAATTTAAACACACTTAAACTCTCTTGCCAAATTACGTCATTGCAGCTTGTCAGGCACCAACTTTTTAAACTGCATCTACTGAGACTTTATTAGAATCATCCCAAGTCATTTCCCGCAGAGACGAACAAATTATACTAAATAGTTTGCCTTGAGTATTGAGACACGGGCTCCCAAAAACTGGATGGTATTTGCATTTGACTTCCTTGTCAAAAAATCTGAGTGATTGCTTCAGATATGTGTAGTAATTTGTACTGTGTTTCCTCATAGAATAGCAAAGGACATAGCAGAAAAGGACATAAAGCAAGACCCAAGTATCATTTCTCCAGGGATTAATTCAGCCTTGCATGTGCTGGACTCTCAGAAGACTACAAAAGGTTGATGGGACTGGAACTACTACGCGGTTTCCGACCAGTTTAGAAAAAGAGATTTCTTCCCTCCTGAACAGAAACACGCATTTCCTCATTTACAGTGGTTCCCTCCCCGGTGCAGAAAATTAGTTTTTTTGGTCCATGATAACAGAGTAACGGAAGTCCAAGTAACAGAACAACAACTCAAACAAACAAACACACACATACAAAGGATCACTTGGGAAAAAAAAAAATAAAAAAAGTTCTTTTCAACTCTGAGAGGAATAAAGTCCATTTGTCTAAATGCAGGAGAAGAGAGGACAGGCTACATCTGTAGGAAATGAAAGTAAATTCTAATGGCCCTTCTCTGCCTTGTCTCAGGTTCAGAGACTGTGACCGACCTGGAATCCTACCCCCAAACAGAGCACAAGTATGTGAATGTGCACGTTAACTGCTAAAAAATACCTCCTTTCTGATAAGGAGTACGAGAGCTCCCTCTTCTGCAAGTAAGCTCTCTCTGGCTCTTCCCTTCAGGTTTTAGAGATGAGAAATTTCTCATTTGGAGCCAATAGAGACTGCACACCTTGCAGTCAAATCTGCATTAAGAGTTGCTGTCCATCTGTCATACAATCTCTCCTCCCCAGTCTTTCTCATTTCTTTTACAGGACGGTCTACTGATAAGAGCAGAAACAGCAATGCAAACAACACTAAAATGTGTCTGGTAAGGTCGCAGGGTTGCAAGCAGAAGTTCTGTGGTAAGCATGAATACAGAAGACTGATTTTTATGTAAAAAAAAAAAAACAACTTTGCTATATTCCAGGTGTGGAGGAATTCCCGCCATCCCCCTCCCCTAGTATATCAATACAGGTATTGCTTAAAACAGTCTGACTTTTTTCAGTTTGTGTGACTTGGGTTTCCTAGTTTTCGTTTTGCCTATATTCTGTTTGACATGAGAACAAACTCTTTGATTCAGCATCATTTTAAAAATGAGCTAACCATATTCAGGAGGCAATCTAGGAAAAATACTATGCCTGAAAAGTTGCTGTGTTAACTGATAGTTGAAAAATGCCTAAAAAATCGGAAGGAGCAAAATATTTTCTCCACAATGGGTGGGACAGAACCTTTTCATTTAAATCTCATTGGGAAAATCTGAGTTAATCCTTAGGTGAAAACTGAAGTATCACTAACTTATAAAGAACAAGTGAAAATGAGTCATTAAGCAGTAGAAGAATGAATATATGAGTGCATTTTAGAGAGTGTTGAACTTCTGATGTGTGGCCTTCCTGAGCTAGGTGGAGAGATGTTTGTGTTGAAAAGGAGTTAGTCACAGTACTTAGCTTAAGGATAAAGGGTACCAGCATTGAAGCCAGTCACCAGAAAAGATGACACTGAAGATGCTGCTCTGTGATAACATAGGAACAAATATAACCTATTCCATTGAATCTTCTATGACCCTTCAGTAAGAAAGAACCCTGTGTCTGAGAAGCTATAACAACACCAGGTTTGGTTTTTTTCCACCAGTTTCCCCAATACAGGGGAATGAAGGATGAATTCAGAACAGGTATGGAGGTCACAGCAGGTCTTTCCTCAGATCCAAAGTGAACTGACACCAGAAGGGGGGCCTGGCTCCAACATCTGCTGCTACTGAACCATTCCAGGATGGGTGAGAGGCGTGACAACCAACGTGCAACATATTGCCGACACAAAGCACCCCTGGCCTCCACAAATTATGCAGCTGCGGGCCCCACAAACACCAGGCATGCCTAGCGTAAAGGGTCTAGAGCAGCACAACCACTGCAGTGTGCTCATCCCCATGGATGACTTTCTATGTCAGTTTCTATAACAAAGAAACACTATGCCCTGAATGATGTGGTTAAGCCCCACAAAATGAACTGAAGGCAGCTTTTAATCTTTCCCAAATAAGTCCTTCAGCAGTGCTTCATTCTCCTAAAGTATGCAGTTGATCTTTAATCCCAATTAAAGGAGGCTCCTTCAGAAATTGATTCAGTTTAAGATCTTCTATCAGAAGATCTGAATTTTCATTTTGCTGTAGGTTTTTCAACTGAGACACTTTGAGAGGCATTCTCAGTAAAAGCATACCAAATATTCTTACAGAAGAGGAGTGTGGGAGCAAGTAGAGTACACCAAGTACACCACCACAACTCTTATGATCTCTTCTTTTAGGCTTTACTGGCAAGGATGACCTTTTCCTCCCTTGCAGAATACACTCCGGAAGGGAAGGGCCTTAGCCAGAGTAGAAGAAAACATGGTCATTAATGCATGGGTGTGGTCTTTGTTTTATGGGCATTTTTTTTGGTTTTTCTTCCCCATCTGAATCCACTTCTCTCCCCTTGACTTGCTGTGCTTCCTCATTGTCTTTGCTCTGCCCTAGCAGTGACTCTGAATCCTCAGACAGCTCAGCCCAGACTGTTGGCCTCAGGAACATCTGTTTCACCATCACACCCATGCAGCTGCCATGCAGATCTCAGCATTTCCCCGCATACGCCTTGGTGCTGGCATGTCCATTGCCGAGAGGTGGAAGCAGGGGCAAAACTCAATGGGCCATGCAGCGTCTGTTCCAGGGCATGCAGCAGATGGTCTGAGAACTCCACACAGGAGATGGGCTTTTGGACAGTGCAGCTGTGGCATGGAGAACACAGACATAAGCACCCCTCTGACCACTGCTGCTTGGGGCCATGCCGTGCAGGCTGGGGCTGCCCTCAGCTACAAAGCTGTGGAATTCTCCTTTTACAGCCTGACTCAGTACTCTCACATCCACTGCTCTGCAGGCATTTCTCTTCAATGGGTCTGTCCCAGCCCACCCAGGCACATACAGGCCACTAATGCTGAACCATAGCACATATGAGGCTGATCGCTACTCTCCTATCCAACATATAGGATATAAAGTGGACAAAAAGCTCATGAGGTGTGAGACAGAAATGCTTCCTGAGCAAGTCTGATCTCGGAATTCCAGGTCTAGCAACCAGAATCTTTGGATTTGCAAGGAAACAGCATAGCTGCTCCTCCCCATCCCCACATCATCTCCACAGTAATTTTTGTGACCCTGCAGACCAGTTGTTAAGTGACCATTGAAGGGGAATGGTGCGCCAGCCTATAACAAGTTTTCTGTGCTCATTTTTTGAAGAGCAGACAGTCCCTCTGTCGGCATTGATAAATGCCTTGCAATTTGTCATATGGCTCAGGAATCAGTGTGGCTGTTTTTGGAAAATCATTTCTATTGTCATAGATCAAGAATCACAGGTAAAACCATGGAAATACCTGTCACTCTACACATAATAGGCAATTACCCCCCTGTTTCACAGGATTTCTGATCTCTTCAGCCAGCTGGTGGAAATGAAACAGGACTGAGTATTTTGGGTGTATTTATTATTATTTTTGAGCATAAACTAGGGACCAGGAAAGATGCCTTGGGTCATCAATAAAACTTGTGCTTAGGTGACTTAATCCCATGATTACTGTAGGTCAGCACACTGAACTCTGTTGGAAACTCTGTAGTGGTATGGCTACACGGGTGGCTTTAGCAGCTTCTAAAAGCTTGGCTTTGAACCTTAAATGCCCTTGGATAGACTTTCATGTCATTTCTTAAGTGGTCAGACAGTGGTCACAGAAAGACCGTGACTGAAAAGCCTCCCCATCGTCCCACTTGCTATAGTTTTCTAGGATTTCTTTTACTGTATAGACATCAACATAGCTGATGCCTCCAGTTTGTAGGAGCTGATTCACATGCTGGCAGACTGAGATATGTGGCACAAGCTATGGCCAGATATGCTTGTTGGCATTGAAGCTGAATTACTGGCATGCCAGTTGAAAACACCCAGACTGATGAGCTTAAATGATGGCAAAGGAGCTTTCCCTCCAGTCAATCTCCCACAGAGGACACAGTTACATTCTTTTCCACAGGAATTAAATGGTCAGTAAGAGGAAACAGTTCTATAAGCTACTTTAACAGAAGCGTGTGCACCATTATGTGTGCCTACAGTACCTGGCTGGCAACAGCCGTGTTTAAGACCAAGGTTCTCACCTAAGCTTCTTCCATGCTCAATGGAGGAAAAGATTACAAGCCAAGGTCACCTCCTCCTGTAATAATGACCCAGACTTGAGCCATCCAGTTGGCTGTCTGGAGATGCATACCTCTCCCTTTTAATTGTAAATGAAGCCTAGAGAAGGAGGTTCTATTCCAACATCTATCTTTTAGATGATTAAAGTAAGAGGAGATGTCATTACCAGCAGTCCCCATCCAATTGCTTGGGCTTCCAGAGGAGGCCAGAGACTGGGAAAGATGTTCTCATTTTGTTAAAGTAGTTCTCACCTGGCTGATTACTCTTCCAAGGGCACATTTGACTTCTTTGTTCCTCAGACTGTAGATTATGGGGTTTAGCAGCGGAGTGAGGATCCCATAGAGCATGGAAACTATCCTATCCTGATCAGGTGAGTAGGCAGAAGAAGGCCGTACATACGTGCAAATAGTAGTCCCATAGAAAAGGCATACCACTGTCAAGTGAGAGCTGCAAGTGGAGAAAGCTTTGTGCCTGCTCTCAGCAGAGTTCATGCACAGGATAGCCAGAAGGATGTAGACATATGAGACCAGAGTGACCACAAAGGCACTGCTTCCAAGGACCCCAGCTACTGTAAGAATCACCAGTTCCCTGCTGTAAGTAGGTAAGCAAGAGAGGGCCAGCACAGGTGCAATATCACAGTAATATTTCTCAACTTCATTAGAAGCACAAAAAAAGAGTGTAAAAATCAAAGATGTGTGCAATAGAGAATTAAAAAATCCTACTACCCAGGTGCCAATGGCGAGGCGAGCACATAGTTTCATACTCACAATATTAACGTACTGCAGCGGTTGACATATGGCAACATAACGGTCATATGCCATCACAGTCAAGAGCAAAATCTCTGTGCCTACAACATCAACGAGGAAGAACAGCTGGAGTATGCAGCCACTGAATGAAATCACATTGTTCTCAGACAACAAGACCTCCAGCATCTTTGGCACAGTAATAGTGGGGCATAAGATATCCAGTAGGGATAAGTTGCCAAGGAAGAAGTACATAGGGTTGTGCAGACGAGTATCTGTGCTAATGGCAACAAAGACTGTGATGTTGCTTGCCATGGTGACCAAATAGATGATCAAAAACAGCACAAAGAGAAAAAAACGCACCTCTGGAGCATCAGAAAGGCCTATGAGAATAAATTCAGATACTGTTGATGTGTTGACCTTGTGCATTTTATCTTTCATTGTGGAAATGATTACAGAGGTGTACCTGGAAAAAAAAAAGAACAAATAAAAAGAAAAAAAAAAGGTGTAACAGTCAAAATTTCACTTCCTTCTAAACAGTGTGCTTTTTTTTAATCTCTTTTGCAGTTCAAATACATTTGTAAGTTTGCATCACCACACTCAACATCTGAATTTTGCTCGCATATACGTAAGACAAAAGGCAAAAAATAGTATTAAGCTTAACAGTGATTAATCAAAAAAATTTAAATCTTTGAGTGCAAGTCATCTTCTCAGACTGGGGAGCTGAAAAGTTGAACACAAAGATACCTCCCCTCTGTGGTGACTAGCTTGGTTGAACATGGCTCCAAGCAGCCCAACTGGGCTTTGAAAGCAGCTGTACTCTGAACAGGGGAGGGGTAGGAATCCAGATCTCTAAAAACCATTTCAATGTAAATTTTATGATACTACCATCTCCAAAGAAGTCTGGGTTACTAACAGAAACTAAAGACCTAATTTTTAAGTGAGTAATGCTGTCACAGAGGAATTAAAACCCTGGTTATCAGCAGAAAGGATATACCCAGAATACATTTATTTTTTTCAGCTTTATCCAGTGGGATAAAAAAGGGATATAACCCAGTATCTAATTAAAGATCTTCCTCTTCTCTATAAACTTTACCCATTAGGCTTTCACATCAATATTAATACTTTCAGGATCCGACTGGATGTTTTTTTTTCTTTCTCCCAATTCAGCAAAGTTTAAGGAGATAGCACATTGCTACATTAAACATAATTCGTGGAAATAATTTACACAGTAGTTCTAGAGAGAGATAAAGCAAGGCACAACACAAGTACCCCCTTACTTGCAAACCAAAGCACAATGATGAGATGGTGTGAATATCATAACACAGTCTCATTCATAAGGGATACAGAGAAACAACTAAAATAGGAGACTGATATCCCATTTGAGATAGGCGTGGCTGTTGTCTCATTCTCACAGAAGCTTGCTTCCATCTTGAAAGGGACCAAGGTCAGAGCTTAAAACACCATAAGAAATATCTAGGCCAGCATGAATAAAAGGCATATGGTGTTTTAAATCAGAGCATCACTTGTTCTTAGAGTTCGGAGGTTATTCAGCTGAAACACAGTGGAAACACACAAATACTCACTGCAACAAGGAATTAATTGCTGGTAATATACAGTGGTCTGTATCTCCAGGAAACGTCACTGTCCTTTTTCTTCCTTCTACATCTGATTAAAATATTTGCATGTCAGAAGAAAAATGATTTCACTGTAGATTTAGGAACACCAATCTATCAAGGAAGTGATGAGTCTGAATTTAGCAGCACAGACATACTCATACATAGAATCACAGAATGGTTTGAGTTGGAAGAGAACTTTAAAGATCATCTGCAAGCACTGGCAAAAATGATAGCCCGACTACAAAAGTAAGTCTCTTTTTCAATGAGGCTTTATAAATATGTGCTGAGGATGTGTCTGGGGACAAGCGTCTCTGAGGTTTTCTTGGATGCTTCCTTTAGTGCATATGAGGCTCTTTCAGCCTGTTGTCAAAGAGTCAAGGGGAGCTAGAAATGTGATAAAACAATTTCCTCTCTGAATCCTCTGATTCCCATGACCTTCATGTTGTAGAACCTTCCCCTAGAGCTGTGGTTTGATACTTGAGTCTCCTCAGGAAGAGGAATAGATGTCATCATTTTCCCTGGGTCCTACCAGGTGTCATTTCAGATTATTGAAGTTTTACATATCACAAGGGTCCAGTGTTCTGATTTTTTAAGTTATAGTACTGCCTTAAAGAGACTTGATCACAAACTGTTTTCAAATTAACTTGTCTTGATCTGATGCCTGAAATCTCACCTACACATAAAAAGGTCAAAATAAATTTGGCAACAGCTCCTCTGCAGAAAAGTATACCTGAAAAGAGGGCAGTGGTAACACACATTCAGGGTTTCTTTGAAGGGTAGAGAGGAGAACCTAAATGACAGCAGTGGAGCAGCTGTGAAGCACTGCAAGGCAGCTATCACGGCACCATGTGCCAGCACAAACACCCTCCATGTGGATTTTATGGGCCACCTCTGATTCCTGTATGGGAGCAGCCTTTTAACTATAGCCCCTACAGAAATGACTTAAGATAGACTTGTGAAATCCATGCACTAGTTGAAACAGATGTGTACCCTGGTGTAAGAATGAACATAAGTTACCAGCATTACCTTGGAGAGCAAAAAACGATTTTCCTCTTGTTCCAGAAAGCATCCGTGCGTTCAGTTATTGAAGCACCACTTTCCATGTGATGTATGGAGTGGCTTACCTGTTTCTTTTCCAGCATTACCTGCCCATAACTTCTACAATGTTAACATGAATGATATTGTTTGTCAATCATTCTTAAAGCCTGTTCACAATCTTTGCAGCGTGGGACTCATACATAGGAATCTTAATTTTGTACATCACAAGATAAAAAGGAGCTCTCCAAAGATTACAAACCACAGGCCTGTCCTGCAATGGTTGTATAGACCTTTGGCTGGAAGAAGTTTCTGTTGTCCCAATCTGCCTCTGTGTACTGCAGGCAGCCCTAGGATCATCAGACATCATACTTCTGGTGAAGTTTTGCAACAAAGAATGGAGCTAATCATTTTGTAATAAACCCAGAGGTTGGCAATACATACACCGAAGATCAACTGCATCCACACCTATGAGCAAAACTAGAACTGCGCTCTTTCATCCTCCTAAACTGGCGTAATGCCACTTCCACTAACTGAAAGCTCTTTGCAGGTTCCCATCTTTCTGTCGAAGAGCCACTGGAGGGCGATATTGCAATGCAAAATCTGGACGCGCTACAGGGCTCCAAAGAACATTGTTGTACCACCAGTCAAGTGATGGACGTGTCAGTACTGGCCACAAAAAAGGGGCCTCCTACCTAAGTGTGGGCTATTTACTACTTCCTGGTATTTAAAATCTCAGACCTCATGTTTAAAGTCCAGTGTTGATAATCAGTCCTTAGTACAACATTGTCTGATATTCTGCTCAACTATTCTTTGCAAGCCACCAGCATGATGTACTCGTGGTAGCCTGCTATCTCACCAAAAGGCAGACTTCTAAAAAGCAGTGGTATAAGTAATGTGTATAAGTATAGACCCCTTTAAGGAGAGTTTCACATCATATCTGAAACACTTTTTTTTACCATGGATGCATTGGCCCATCTAAGTGGCAGTCAACCAGCACCATCAAGAGCACTTTGGGCTGCTGGCTCAATTCCACACCTGGTCCTCAGATGTGCTGCTCATGCTACTGCAGGGATACTCTTAGCTGAATTAGGTTATTACTAGTAGAAGCACAGGACAGTATGTGAGCTATGCTGTTAACCTACTCTGATCAGGCTTTCCATTTAGTGAGGTCATTTGTGATGTTTTTAGTCCAAGACTACAAATAACTAGGCTAGCAAATATGATACTACTGACCCCCAAGATTATAGTGGCATGTGTAGGTCACAGGCACTATCATGTACCGCATGCTAATGCATCTTAAAGCTCTCAAGAAAGCCATCAGCAATTACCAAGAGATTCCTTAGCCATGCCTGTGTCATAACATTATTTTAGTCAGCTTTGTTTGCCATATGCTTACCAAGGCCTAGTGAATTTTACATAAATGTTTTGTAAGACTAGCCTTACTAGCCTCTGCATAAAGTGGACGCTGAAATATTCGGTACATGGGCAGTAATTGCAGCAACTCTGAAATATTGCTCAGGGAAAAATAGGCCTTATGATCAAATGCCCATACATGACAGTGCTTGTAGAAAAGGTGTTATTCTGCCTCAAGGGAAAAATCAATTTTCTCAGGTAGTTTTCCTCACCTTCTAATGCCTCAAAGCAGTCTGGAGATACTTGGATGGTGTAACTCCCCCAGACATTACTGTACCGTATACCTAAGATGCTGGTTATACGTAGTACAGTGGAAACTCTTTATTACGAATCTTTTTCATGGCAGGACCGTCCCTAAAATAAGTCAAAATCAAATCACTTTGTCTAACTGTGGGATTAATAAGATTTGTCAGGTCTCCAGCTAGTAATGCTTACAGTGACCCAAGACTGATGACAGACTCAGCTGCTGCCTTTAACTGTGAAGATGAAAATGGTCTTTTTTCTCTACTGGCCATTCATGTTTCTGATAGAGGGAAAAGGTCCTTGGAGGGAATCCTCCTATCTTCACGCTTGACAAGGGAATAATCCCACACTGCAATTCACATTGCAGATGTGCAATGGCACACTCTGACAATGTTGTCTCTTCTAAAATTAAATTCAGAATTTGGGAGTCTCTTCAAGACATTGACTCATATTTGCCAGGATCTGGGAAGAACGAGCCCCCCCAGAAAAGGTCTGCAGAACAGGAGCCCTAGGCAGCTGGAGAGGACAGTGACAGCTCTGAATTGGCCTCATCTTCCTCAAGAACCGTTTCTGAGTTTAGAAAAGTTGAGAAATATTGAAAACAGCCCGGTCCAAGCAGTTTTAAAGCCAGCCCCTAACAGGGGCATGCAGCTAGCTCTGCTTGACCTGTAATCTTTCAATTCAATGGGTTAGGCAAGAATCCCGTCCCTTGTCTTGGGATGCAACCAAAGCACTGTAGAAATCCTTCTAGTTTTCACAGGACATTTTTCCTTTGAGACAGTCTCTCACTTTCCCCTAGATTAGAGCCATTATCAAACCTGGCTGTATGCTCAGAGAGCTGCTAATTTCCAGGAGAGAAAGCTTGAGAGTCTAACGATGCGCAGTGGAGCCAATTTAAACACACTTAAACTCTCTTGCCAAGTTACGTCATTGCAGCTTGTCAGGCACCAACTTTTTAAACTGCATCTACTGAGACTTTATTAGAATCATCCCAAGTCATTTCCCGCAGAGACGAACAAATTATATTAAATAGTTTGCCTTGTGTATTGAGACACGTGCTCCCAAAAACTGAACGGTGTTTGCATTTGACTTCCTTGTCAAAAAATCTGAGTGATTGCTTCAAATATGTGTAGTAATTTGTACTGTGTTTCCTCATAGAATAGCAAAGGACATAGCAGAAATTTCCCCTAGAGGAAATGTGGAGCCTTAAAAAAAGAAAAAAAAAAGTAGGAAATTACAGTTTGACAATTACAGACTAAAGAAACAACTGAAATTCAGCACTGGTTCTAATAGTACATTATCATCTGTCAAAAATTGTTAGTCAGCCACTAAGAGTTATCAGCCTGATGTGCATCTTTTACACAGTCCCTCCCTTCTGCCTCCCACCATAAACATTTCTTCTTCATGGGACATAGCTTAACACAGGAAAAAAAAGGCAATTGGAAATCCTGTGCTGAACTCAAATGTTTGTTGACACAGTCTGTGGAACAGACTAGCTCATACGAGGAAAACTTTCACAGTAAAATAGTTGAAATGTGACAGCATACGTCCTGTAGGAGGTCCAGGTGCCACCGCTTCCACAGACAAATGGCAAGGTCCTTTTCAGCTTTAAAATTCATGGGATTTGTTCCACAGCCTTATACCATGCCATGTGATGGAAAGACAGGATCAAACCTTCAGTTTTCTCAAAGATCTCAGAAAGAGACTGAGACTAAACTAGAACAAACTAGAGACTGAACATGTACGTCTCAAAAATCTACCCACTTACCAGCCCAAGGGTCTCTCTCTCATCATGCCCAATGTGTTAATGCTGCCTACTTTGGTCTGCACCCAAGATGTAGCAGGATAGAAACAGATTGCCTTAAGCAGTAGATTAACAATGGCCCAAAATGGCCATGACTCCATCACAGCAGGATCCTGACTAATGTAGTGGGTGGCAGAGGAAGGTGGTTACTAAAAGAGCAGGGAGGGGAAGGAAGAGCCCCCTCCCAAAACCGGCAATTGTGCCCTTGTTCTCCTGTCTCCTCGGTATGAACAGTAAGTTCCAGCTCTTCAGGGCTGTCTCTTAAAACAAGCTACAGAATCACAAATTCATGAAGTCTCTGAGGTTGGAAGAGACATCTTGAGATCATGCATTGCCCCTGCTCAAACAGGGTCAGGCAGAGCTGATTGCCCAGGACTGTGTCCAGGCAGGTTTTAATATTCCCAAGGACATTCAAAGGATATACAAGCTGCCAGGGCAGCTTGTATCCCAAACTCTGCTCCATAATTACCTTTTAGTTCCATCAAGGCTCCCAAAGCATAATTTCCTCTGCCATTTTCCCTACTGTACCAAAGTACAAGGGTGTCTCCAACCCATCTCTCCATACATATCAACCCACATACACCAACAAAGGCTGGTAACTAGCTATTTGGAGATAGAGGTCTCAGTCTCCTGTTCTAAAAAGACCTTTGGCACTACCAAATACATTCACGCAACATGAAAACACGCAGAGACACCACTCTGGCCTCATTATATTGCAGCACAGTTCAGACTAAAAGCTCAGGAGCAAGGGCAACCCGACTTGCTGCAAGGCCATCTTCACAGCCCAGGGATGAGGGAACCTACACAGCTGGGAGGCTGAACCAGCTGCTGCCAGCAACACCAGCAAAGTCTGGGTGCCAAGATGTAGCTGAGCTGGCAGAGCAAGGCACACAGCTGCCCCCAAGCTTTTGGGGGAAGGAATTGCTCTGCTGTGCTGGGGTGGGTTTGGCTACACAGAAGGGTCCTGGCTTGGGATGGAGGAATGGACAATGCAGGAAAAGGAGACATGCTGCAGCATGGTGGGGGGGTAGAAGGCATGTGTCTAATTGAAATAAGTGCCCTAAACTAGAGCAAGAAGTGTTGTTTAGGGCACTGCATAGTCAAACAGCTAGAGGTCTGGACTGGCGCTTGGCCTGGCTTTCACAGGCAGCAGCAAAGACTGAGCAGTGGTAACAGCAAAATATGCTGCACCAACCTGGGACTAGCACTTGCCTTGTTTCAGGCAATAACAGACAGTGAGGTGGTCAGAAACTGCAAAGAGAAAGCTATCTACACATCTTTAGCAGACACGTACAGGTTTGCAGGGGGTCATTTCTGCTCCTAAACTTCATCGTCATGGCCGTCCTGTGACTTGTCCCCAAAGTCTAGCTGAGACCCTTCAGTTTAACCATAGTACTGCCTGCTGCTATTTCAGTCTACCTTCACCCCCATGCAGATATGCAGACATCTTTCCCACAAGTCAGTCCTGGGAGATGATTACATTCCCAATTATTTTCAGTTGATAAATCTTGAGTACTTAAAGATTGGTATGACAGAGAAATGCAGAAATACTTACAGATCAGCCACCTAAATTTCCCACCCTCCTTCCCCCCCCCCACACACACCCCTTTTGCATTTGCCATAGTTCTTACTTTTTAAAAAACACTCCTGGACTGACTTGTTTCACTGTAGCATCCAATGGCAAGTTCAGCACTTAGCAATACTAGCACTGAGATGTAACCTGGAGTGGATATACCAAATTTCTACACCTTTAGGGAAGCCAACAAACACTTCACAGGCTGAATTCACTGTAAGGTTGCATGGAATAGGGGCTGACGCTATATGCCATTAGAGCTTAAACCTAATTAGGTACCCCATAAATATCTAAAACTTGGTTTTTAATTTTTATTTTTTTAATTTTTATTTTTTAATTTTTTTAATTTTAGATTAATGAATAACAGTAACAGCAAAGATAGCTTGTTATATCCCTTCCACCTCTTTGAGAGGAATAACTCTCTCCCATATCAGTCCTCTCTGAACTGGCTGCCCAATCAATTCTTTTGCTTGTGTTCACCCAGAAAAGCACACAGGGCCACTCAGACAAATTCAAAGTCCATTAATCCTCCAGCAGCAAATTTAACCTACACAAGTCACTAGAGCCCTCTAGTGAGCACCACTAGAGTACTATTTAGACCAGGGATTTTATTAAAGGAAGCAGAGATTCAACAGAGCTAGGAAATGCCAGTGGAATACAGCACATTTGCCCTGAGACTGGGTGACTGCCTTCTGTATGTTACTGCCATTTCTGCCAATGACTTAAGTGATCTTGATCTATCAATATTTTAAACTATTTTTACTTCTTCTCCGTAGTTTGACTTTGATCCGTCATTACACTTCGATTAAGAAGCCCTTCTAGTTTCAAAATGCCAGAGAAGTTTGGGGATCTGGTGTCTTATAACGTTAAAACACTTGGGGAAAACATACAGGAAGATTTCCTCACTGGATTTCCTCACTGCACATAAATGACCTATTTAACCAGGCTTCCTCTGATATTCTGATGAATATCAGAAAGAAAGAAACCAGCATCTTCAAAGAGTGATTTTTCCTGAGGATGGGGTGAATTATTTCCAGGAACTGCCTGTCTCTCTGTCCAGTAGTGGTGCTGAGGGAGCTTAATTCACTAGATCAGACTCAGTTGACAGTTGCTTATGCTTACTGGTAGGCAGCACCAAATTTTGCACCTTCAAAATCCCTGGTTCGTTTTGTTTTGTTTTGTTTTGTTTTGTTTTCCCCTCTAAAGGTATCTTTTACTCTAAGAGACCTGGACCCCCCTCAGCACTGGAATGTGATGCTTCAGTGGAATGCCTAAATTTAGGTGGGGTGAATCCAATCCTAAATCTCAGTCACTCTAGCACAAACTTACTCTATTCTCTTCTTGGCAGATGGTAAACTTCTAATGGATTTGTCACATAATTACTACCCTCCTAAAGGATTAAGTTTGCAGAAGGAGTACAGAAATTAATTACTGCAAGGTGGAGATTTCGCTTATTGAAGACAGCTCACAAACTCCTAGTGTCTTTTTTTTATTCTTCTTCCCCAAACACAGTTGCTGTCTCCACAGATAAAATGTTGGATTGTGGCAGTTCTTCCTTTTCATATTGTCCCCTGTAATATTTCAGTAATTTAATTGTGTGAAAGAATTATTACTATTTTCTGAAAAGTTAAAAAAATTGCATCCTTTTAAGTCTAGAAAATCCTACCACTGAAACCTTGGCCACCTGTAGCACACCTGTAAGAAGCATCGGTGCACAGCCCCCGTGCTTCTGGCACCGGGTGCCGACGTGCAGTAACAGCACCAGGCAGCCGGGAGTTTTTCTGCCGGGCGTGCTGCTCTGAACGTGCTGATTCCACCCAGTGAAACTGGTTAGACGGTTTCCGTTTTTTGACATTTGTTCTTAATATTTTCAGATACAGATATAGATGTACACGCATAAGTTGAAGAGCTTATATTTTGTAAATACTTTGCATGGTGATATTTATTGCTTACTGCAGCTGCTTGTTGATAATGTATGATCTTGTGTAATATTGCATTGTATCTTAATGTGGTGACAAAAAGATATCAGACGTATTCTGCTCAAATAGCTAAGTGTGAATCTACCTATAAGCTTCAGCAACAGGGTGTTCCAAGTTATTCCAACTATGGATAAGCACATTGATTTATATCATCCAAAAATGCAGTGGAAGTGAGTCCCTCTGACCTCATCATTCTAAGCTTCCCTTATGGTCAAAAAAAAAAAAAAAGTACTTCTCAAGTACTACTCACCTTCTCTGAGAATAGATCTGGTCATACTCTAGGATGCAAATCATATTTGTTAAGTATAAAGAAGATCAGATGTACAACACCAAATAAGATAATTACGCCTGAGATCATAGACCTTACATCACCAAAAGCTAAAGCGAAGAAATCAAAAATGCACACCTTGTCCTTCAAACTGGGGGGTTCCAGTGACTGAAGGAATGTAAACATAGACCCATTACTTTTTGATGCGTTATGAAGTATCGATTGTGTCAGGTATAGCCATCCTATTCAGTTGCCCTAAAGGTCTTTCACACATAATACATACTAAGGTAAAAAAAAAAAAAAAAGACTAACTCTTGCTGCTGGTGGGAGGGAATTCAATATTCACACTGGTTAGTAGGTTAGTAGGAAACTTGGTTTTCCAGGCCTTGAATACTAGTGGTGAAATAACTGTTTCCCATTTGCAGTTTCTTCCTTATGATGAAACACATTCGTGCACCACTTAATTCTGCTATAGCACTGGATTTCAACACAGGCAGAGTTGCTTGCTTTCCAAGTTGGGAAATAACCTCAAAGTTCATTTCAGAATTTCTGTTATGACACAAACATAAGCTGCCGTGTAACTGCTTGTAAGTCTTTCTAGCATGGAGCGGGTTACTTGCTAGATTTCCCTAAAGAACGTTGACCTCCTGATGCCTGCATTTACACATAAAAGTTCCATTGTTAACCTTATGCAAGCCCTTCTGCAGCTGCTTTTTATTTTTACAGTGCTGGGAGCTACTAAAACTAGAATAAGGCTTGTCTGGGATTCCTAGCCTGTAATAATCTAGTTCCACTTTGTCCTGAAATGGCGCTTTGCTAAATTTAAGTAATTTTAAGAGTAAGCAGGCTTTGTCTCTGTTACTTCAGATAATTTGGAAAATGCCTATAAGAAGCAGTCCCAAAACCAAGAATCAGTCAGAATCAAGAGGCCTAAATCAGCCTCTGTAGATAGTATGGACTTCTTTTCCACACACCTGTTTCAGAGCTGACATAGAGGAAATGATTCTTCTTTCACAAACAGTGGAAGGAGGAATCACTCAGGCTCCAGAACCCCTCTCTCACCAGGTTGGTGTGATAACAGCTGGTAATATCTTAAGATGGGGTCTGAAACATTTTTGAACAGGTTGTAGTCACCTGCTGTGACAGAGAATGGGTTGTGGTGATGAGAAGAGTTCATCCATTGTTACAAGAAACAGACAAACGTTATGGAAACAAACACAGAAAAGCAAAAGAAAGACAAAAGGAAAAGAAAAGACACTGACAAAAACCACAGTTATTCAGATCTTTCTACTTTTCAGTTCAAGGAACAGAATGATCCGTGCCTGAAGAAGTTCATCGTGTTTCTTAATAAACAGTAGAAATGTTAGCACAAGTTCTGTTGCGTAATGGTGGTTCACTTTTTCCAATCAGTATTCAGAAGTTGCTCAATAATTCCCACTTGAGCAGATCCAGCGATTAAATGGTTTTTCTTTAGACTCTGCTTTATCCCACAGCATAAATCCTTTTCCATTGGAATTTCATCCCAAACATCTGAGCTCTGCCCAAGAAAAACTTCTAATTCACTCACTGCTTCACAAGGCTCAATGTATAATACCATCAAATCTTCTCTACTCAAGCCTGGTCCTCCTTACTTCTCTTTGAGGGTGCAGAGGAGGATGCTCTAATCACTATCAGAAACTGCAATTATAATTGCAAAGCACTGTGAAGAGCAACAACCTTAAAAATCTCTCATTTGTGCTGCAGCAGTGACAAATTCAGGGGTGGACTAAGGAGACCTAGAGCCCATAAAACAGACAACAGTATCGATGAAGTCTACTGCTCTGAAGAAACCAATGTCGGGTAAATTCCTGAACTGGAACTAAACATCCTTTGGGTTTTAGATACTGCCCTACATGCTGAATTCCAACACTGTTCCCATATCCTGATCTGCCACTAGTCTGTAGGAAGGTAAGTCCAGGTTTTCTGCACAGCTGGTTTGTCTCAGAAGAATCTGCAGCGCTGCCACAGTTTCCACATGGATGCCTTCACCTCATTATTCCTCAGGGTGTAGATGAGCGGGTTCATCACTGGGCAGAAGACAGTGTAGATCACACAGATATGCTTGTCGGAGGAAAAACTAGAGAAGGGCCGGAGGTAGATGAAGATGCAGGGTATAAAGAAAAGCGTGACGACCATCAAGTGTGAGGCACACGTGGAAAGTGCTTTCCAGTGCCCCTCAGTGAAGCGGACCCTGACTGTGACCAGGATGAACGTGTAAGATGTGACCAACACCAGGAAACAAACCAGGGATATTAAGCCACTGTTGGAGACCATGAGCCACTCAGTGACATGGACATCCATGCAGGCAAGCCGGATGACAGGAGGCACATCACAGAAGTAGTTGTCTATTGCACTGGGGCCACAGAAGGGGAGCTGGATTGTGAGTAGTGTCTGGACGATAGAGTGGAGGAAGCCCCCAGCCCAGCAGGCGAATACCAGGACCCAACATACCTGCCGGCTCATGATGGCTGTGTAGCGCAGGGGCTTGCAGATGGCAGTGTAGCGGTCATATGCCATCACTGTCAGGAGGAACATCTCTGTTGCCCCAACAAAGTGCAGAAAAAACAGCTGGGCTATACAGTCCTCAAAGGCAATGGTCTTCCTTTGTGAGAGCAGGTCCACCAGCATCCTGGGAGAGGTGACAGAGGTGCAACAGATATCTATGAAGGACAAGTTGCAGAGCAGAAAGTACATAGGTGAGGACAGCTTGGGGTCAGCTTTGACTGTCACAATAATGAGAAGGTTCCCCAGGAGAACCATGGCATAGGCCAGGAAAAAGAAGGCAAAGAAGAGGATTTGCAGCTCCCTTGTATCAGAAAGCCCAAGAAGGATAAATTCAGTCACCCTGGAGAAGTTTCCTAGTGTCATTGCATCGGGTTTCCACGGTGCGGGTGTGGGCACGAAGTCATGGGCTGGCCAGGAAGAGAAGGAGATGTGCTCCAAGGTTCATGGATGATGAGGGAAGGATGCATTACTCCTATTCTACCTGCTACAGAAAGCAGAGTCACATCATGAATTACAGTGAGAGTTTGCAGAGAGTACTTGCTGCCTCTCATCTCCCATCTTCCCACTCCCTTGTCAGGTTTCTGGTCCCTCATCCCCGAACTTACTCTGACCACTGTTTTCTGCTTTGTAGTGGATATGACAAAGTGCATACTCCCATTCTGTCAGGGAGGAGTCACATTCTTCTTTCATAGGATGAGAGACATGAACGCTGGAAAAACACTATTACCATCCTTTCACCCACTGGGAGTATAAAGTGCCATCACGGAAGGCAAGCACTTGCCATGCCCAAGCATCACGTCTACAATATATGGCTGAACCATGAGCTGTTCCATGCTCTGTTCCTAATTGCTTTCCTTTAAATTGACAAAAGGGTTCTCCAGTTAGCTTGTCAGCTCTGAAACTAGAGATACATGCACAGAAGCCAGGCCTGGGAGGTTCCTCACTGGTATTCCTCTCCATTGAGCTAGCGGTTGTCTGGTAGCTTGACTGCTGTCTTAGGCCTGGTGTTGACAGAACACGCTCTTCTGAAGAATGTATTTTCTAACATAGCATAAGCTGCAAAACACTGCATGCATTCTATGCTGCCTCTGTGTTACTCAGAGACATCTTTAAAGTTCTTCAGTGGATGTATACACTGTTTTGCAGAGCTTAAAATATGATCCACAGAAAAATGCTCATTTTCATTTACAATCACACCAGGAAATTCTTCAGCTGCTTATTTTTCTCTGAGAGTTTATAAGTCAGCAAGCAGGAGACTACTGTTAAGAAAGCATCTGATGCCTTTGATACATGCCTCTTACCTTTTGCTAATACCTGAGCAATTTCTTTGGTTACTACTCTATTCTCCACCACTTTGCAGTAGTTCTCAGAGTGCTTCTCTTTCCCATCAAACAGGATTGCCTCATGCATAACTCAGAATATATGACGGAAAATCACAACACTAGTCTAGAAATGGTCCCACTTTGTCCTCTCTCCCGAGGGCTCAGTAATCTTCCAGAGCTAGCATAGCTGCAGAGGGGATGACTAGCCATCTGTCCGTAGTGCCCCCCCATGTTGTACTAGACAGACACCTGCAGTACAGGCATCACAGCACTGGCTCCCTGTGTAGTCAATGAAGAGAAATAAACACTCTAAAGGTATGGCTCAGTTTACCTTGTTTAGAACATCACACTACAGTGATGTGCTTATACACTAGAAGACAGCACACCTGTCTGAGTATAAATGGAGAGCAGACACCTGTCCCATGCTGGATGTCTATAATGCAATCAATGTTAAATGAAGCTGCCTGAAAGGATCCAACTGGCCAAAATGTTACAGTAGCATTTACGTATTTCTGTACATTTTTCAACTGATTACCAAGCATTTCTCTCAGCCTTTCACATGGATGAACAGAACCACACACGTGCTTTAATATGCCATGGCTGATATGAAAAACACAGGCAAAGATGAGATTAAACAAACAAACAAAAAACAACAAGCACGCTACTACTGTACCCAGTTACTAAATGTTGTTACAACATGAACTTCCAAGTCTGAACTCCACAGCATTTGTCTTCTGAAAACATTTATAATCATTCACTTCAAATTTGTTTCTACTTTTCATCTGACATGGCATTGTTCCACTCTTATTCCTTCTGCTTGTAATTGCCACATCCTACTCTTGTTTAAGTTTCTTGTTGCATAGAAATTTGTTTCAGGAGATTTTCTAGCAATTTTTCTTGTCCTGGCAGGCTACAAACAAATTATATTGTGACAGTATCTATGTCCCATTTTCCATCTACCATTTAGTCAGAAATATCCAATGAGGCAACACCTCCAAGACTTTCGGAGCTGACCTCAGAGTTTCCTGCATCCCCCTTCTCAAACTCAGACCATCCTCACACAACATATAAATACTCCTGTAATGTACTGGATATGGAAGGTAGTTTTCCAGTAGTGGAGTTGGACCCGTGAGAACTGTTTTGTTACCAAACTCCAAGTAGCTGCCCAGGGCCTTATTAAAGAGATTTGGTGATTGGGTCCCTGGTGTGCAACAGCACAGCAATTTGTTCCTGAAGGCTGATGGGAAAGGACAAGACACCGTGCACTTCTATACAGTCAGGGGCCTTTTGTGTGAAAAAAAAAAAAGCTCCTAATAAAACAAACATAATTGTAGAGTCGTACTAACAATCCCTGCATTGAGAAATGTTGGGCACCAGGAAACATTGCTTGGATCAGAGGAGCTGCAGAGCTAGGCTAAGTTGCCATAGTGGGAAACTGCAGTCACACAGGGATAGACTGGACTCATTCACCATTCATTCACCAAGACAAAAGAAAGTCTAGGCAGACCAAAGATGTTGTCAGAGGTGGTGCGTCACTGAGAACTGAGGCTCAAGTGAAAAACAGCTTGAATTTGTTTCCTTGAACTCCCACTTCAGCATTTAAATGGTCACTTTTAAGCTTAGACAGGCTGAAATGGGCTCTGCAGTATCAAAGCAGTTTGTGTTTGGTACTTGACTTTATCCCTTTTAGAGATTCTTCAGTTTCCTTACTGGAAACAGCTGAGGAAAAATCAACCAAACAATAACATTCTTATTAAGAAGATGAGGAACATTTTCAGCGTTCAGCTAGGAAATGTGTTGTATTTCATCATGGAGAGAGATTTAATCACCCTATTTCCACTGATATACCTATTCTATAGATAATACTAGTGCAATACTTACAGAGAACTGGTCAAAATATGAAACTTCATCCAGGGTCTAAATAAAGCTATGAAAACTATCCTGATAATTCCTGTGGACAGTGGAAGAGGCAGTGTTTATAGATTTTAACAATTCTTGGATTGCTGTACTGATCTGCTATGAAGGTCACTGATGACATAAGGTCAAGGCTTTGGAAACGTGTTAGAGAGCAGGGCTCCTTTAAGTTGATCCAGACAAGAATAGCTGTGATTTTAGGTTTGTAGTGCATGAGTTTTGTTGGGAAATAAATTGCACATCTTACATTCGTTGTCATTGGTCAGCTTAGATTATGAGTGTTTTGGGGACCCAGAGTCAGGAGGGAGAAAAACACTGAATTGGATAGCACATTCACCAGGAAATACCAAATAAAAAAAACAAGTTCCGACTTTCCATTGTAGGAACGCTTTTAGCTATTAGCCTTGTGAGTTTTTACATCGTGATACTGACACTGAGCAGTAATAAGAGTAATTATTATTACTGGAAATTGCAGTGGCAGGGGAAGTGGAGAAGATTCCTCTCCTGTTACCTGCATCAGCAAATGACCAAACTAGCACCTAATACCAGTGTTTTAATAGCTAACTCATAGAGTCAGCATATGACAATGTGGTTTTCATAAGAAAGCATTTACTGTAAGAAGAACAGGGATATCCAGTGGTATGACTGTTCAGCCTGGAAACGAGGAGGCTGAGGGGAGACCTCATCACAGTCTACAGCTTCCTCACAAGGGGGAGCAGAGGGGCAGGTGCCAATCCACGCTCTTTAGTGACCAGCGGTAGGACCTGAGGGAGTGGAATCAAGCTGTGACAGGGGAGGTTCAGGCTGGACATCAGGAAGAGGTTCTTCACTGAGATGGTTGTCACGCACTGGAACAAGCTCCCCAGGGACATAGTCACGGCACCGAGCCTGTCGGAGTTTAAGAAGTGTTTGGACTGTGCTCTTAGTTATATGCTCTGAATTTTTGGGTAGACCTGTGTGGGGCCAGGATTTGGACTCGATGATCCTTATGGGTCCCTTCCAACTCGGGATATTCTATGATTCTGTGATTGCTTCTAGCAGCAGGCAACGATGAGCTTTGCAGACACCTTGGGCCACCATTGTGCAGCTGAATGGGCTACAGAGTAGCTAGCGTTTGCATGCTTGAAAGTTCACCCTCTGGTAACAGCAAGGTCTGCCTGAACATCATTTATAATATCCCGCACCTGGGACGGGGCAACCCTGGCTATACGTACAGACTGGGCGACAAGACACTGGAGAGCAGCCCCGCAGAAAGGGATCTGGGGGTTGTGGTTGACAGCAAGCTGAATATGAGCCAGCAGTGTGCCCTGGCAGCCAGCAGGGCCAACCGTATCCTGGGGTGCATCAAGCACGGCATTGCTAGTCGGTCGAGGGAAGTGATTGTCCCGCTCTGCTCTGCACTGTGCGGCCTCACCTCGAGCACTGTGTGCAGTTCTGGGCACCACAGTACAGGAAGGACATTAAACTGTTGGAGAGTGTACAGAGGAGGGCTACGAAGATGGTGAAGGGCCTAGAGGGGAAGACGTATGAGGAGCGACTGAGGTCACTTGGCCTGTTCAGCCTGGAGAAGAGGAGGCTGAGGGGGGACCTCATCGCGGCCTACAACTTCCTCGTGATGGGGAGTGGAGAGGCAGGTGACCTATTCTCCGTTATCACCAGTGACAGGACCCGTTGGAACGGTGTTAAGCTGAAGCAGGGGAAGTTTAGGCTAGACATCAGGAAGAGGTTCTTCACCGAAAGCGTGGTTGCACACTGGAACAGGCTCCCCAGGGAAGTAGTCACTGCACCAAGCCTGTCTGAATTTAAGAAGCGTTTGGACTGTGCACTTAGTCACATGGTCTGAACTTTTGGGCAGACCTGTGCGGTGCCAGGAGTTGGACTTGATGATCCTTATGGGTCCCTTCCAACTCGGGATATGCTATGATTCTATGACGCTATGATTCTATGTACATATTGGTGTTTATTTATTTGCTGATGTTTCAGCACAATCTGTCATTTTCCCCTGACCTAATATAACCTCCTGTTTCTCTCATGTTCCTATTTTACCCTGAAATGAGTCCCATCTCCCCAAAGGCTGCTGACTCAGCAGCTTGCTCAGTTGTAAACACATCATGTTAGCCCACGAAAACACACAAGATGAAAGCTGCCAATGCCATGCTGAACTGAAGGGATTGTTTACTCATAGAAGCTTGGAACTACCATCTCTCCTTTGTGCAGAAATGTAAGGAGACACCATTCTCCAAAGCTTGTAGGAGATAGTAGGAAAGAACAATTTCCCAAAATACTTGATTGTTACTCTTAATGCTGGGAGAAGCCTAGACAAATACCCAAGATACAGCTATGACATGTCTGAAGGTAAACACCACAATACCACCCCCCACACTCAGGTTTGATAGGTGACAATGACCTAATATATTTTTGACTGACAGTTTCCAAAGAAAATAAAAGATACATAAATCTATGAATTTAGCCTCAGCTCTATTCCAAGAAGCTACGCTAAAAACAGAGCAACATTACTGGAAAGTCCTTCCTGAACACTTCCCTTTTCCTCCCCATGTTTTTTTTTTTTTCTGAGCTCATGTCATTGTACAAGCTTGCACTGTGTTGTTTCATTTCTCACTCCTCTTCACTTTTCTGCTCCACAACTTTTTCATGGCATTTTTCACCTCTTCATTTCGGAGAGTGTAGATCAAGGGATTGAGCACAGGCGTGATGATGGTGTAGAACACAGAAATCATCTTGTCTGCTGAGAAGGTGGTGGAAGGGCGCATATAGATGAAAATACATGGCCCAAAGAACAGAATTACAACAGTGACATGGGAGCTGCACGTAGAGAGTGCTCTGAGACGCCCTTTGGAAGAGTATGACCTTAAAGAGACCATGATAATAACATAGGAAACAGCAAGAACAACAAAACAGGTGAGGGAAATCAGACCACTATTGGTAACCACAATGACACCAATGACATAGGTGTTAGTGCAGGCCAGCTTCAGCAATGGGTGAACATCACAGAAATAGTGGTCAATCTCATTGGGTCCACAGAATGGCAGCTGAATGGTCAGTAGGGCCTGCACCAGTGAGTGGACAAAGCCTCCCACCCAAGAAGCTGTCACCAGACAGCCACAGACATGTTTATTCATAACATTTGTATAATGAAGTGGCTTATGTATAGCAATGCAACGATCATATGCCATCACTGTGAGAAGGAAGATCTCAGTGCAGCCAAAGAAATGGCCCATAAACAGTTGAGCTATGCAACCCACAAAAGGGATGGTCTTCTTACCAACAAGAAGGTCATAAATGAGTTTGGGAGCTGTAACAGTAGAGTAACTTATGTCTAAAAAAGACAAGTAGCTCAAGAAGAAGTACATGGGAGAGTCCAGCCGTTCACTTGTCTTTATAGTGATGATGATAAGCAGGTTTCCAAAAATGATAACGGCATACAAGACTAGGAATAATAAGAAGCACACTTTTGCTATTGTCTTATCTTGTGTGAGACCAAGGAGGATGAACTCTGTCACATTGTTTTTGTTCTCCATAGACATCAAGTAGACAGGACCTGAAGTAAAGAAAAGAGCTGCCAGATACAGCATTAGAAATAGGATGTTATCAGTACACAAATATATTCATCACTAGTATGCTAAACACTAATCATATTTCCTTTGATGTCTTTTGGGAGGGGGGACACTTTCCATTTAAAATCAATGCTTCCCTCAAGGAATAAGGCTGCTATCCAACTCAGCATGTATTATTTAAGTATATAATAAGAAGCTCAGATTATTTATCTGAGGAAGGTGGTAGAAATAATATCCTCAAGAATACTAGTTCTCACCTTTGCCTCTTAAAAAAAAAAGATGACTACTAGGTTCCCTCAAGACCCACTTTTACCCTATAATGTCGACTTGGAAATAAAAAGTTGAACCAAAGGGACAATGCAGCTATAATTCAACTCCCAAAACTTTAGTCATGGCCTGAGGAAGGTCCCTGCTCAATAAGAGAATGTACTTTCCTTTTCAGTCCTCTAAGGGAATGCAACAGTACTGCTCCTTATCTCTCTGACTGTGACAGATCTGTATAAGCTGTCACAGAAAGAGCTGCCCAGTGTTTCCTTGGACCACCTTTCTTACAGTACATGCGTGAGCTAATCTGGAGCTAATTTGCATTAAAGGTGTGTTAGCAGAGGGACTGTATACCTCACCCAGGTCCTGGACTGAATGTTGAACCCCTCATAAATACATCTGGGTTAATGAATGCACCCCTGCTGACTCCCATACAGTATCCACAGTGTTCAATTTATATATGAAAACAGAGGTGGCGAGGATATAATAACCTTGTCTGTGATACCAGTAAGTTGTCTGGGGTCTGAATCCCATTTGATAATCACAGGTCACTCAGTTCTGTCTCCTGAGCTCTCTGCCTCACCCACTAGCTATACACATCTAGCACAGCAGAGAAAATGGTCTTTTAGTGTCTCCAACCCTATCTCCATGGTCCTCCAAGACCAAAGGGAAAGCACTGTGGGGAAAACCCAAGTGTGTGTGTTGTGACCACTGATTTCTGACATACAGCTAGGCGGGAAAATGTGACTGAGCACATAGGAAATGCCATCATCAGCTTCTGAGTCCTCTCTAACACTGACATCCTTTTGACAGATTATTATGGTAACAGGATATAGCTGGGGAAAAAAAGGCAACTAAAAACCCAAATTAAAACAAGGGCTAAAAACTGAGGTCTGTAATTGAGGTTTTTCTAATTCATAAAATGGACCTCACAAAAGTCACTCTACAGAATTCTCTATTTTTAAAGGTAGGATTTCACAGTCATGCTTGAACAGAATGATGTAACAATATCAGAGAACTTACACAGTTTATGTTTGCCAGTCTCCAAGAGTTTACTTGCTATTGCTGCTCTGATGACCTTCTCTGACCACTTTAGGTGGTTTCATCAAAATGGCTGAGCTGCAAGTTGCTGCTTAGATGTCACAAGAGCAGTCCACATCTCTGCCAATTCTGAAAACTACAGCAGCTGAAAAGAACAACCTGACTCTCCGTCTGCATTTCTCATTCTGCAAGAAACAATTTCTTAGAGCATCTGCAAGAACAGCTCTCTCTCACAAGATGGGGAAATTGAAGCAGAAATATTTCAAGTATATCATGCAGCAGAAGCACAAGACTACCTGGAGTAATGAGATCCCAGAGGCATATGAAGATTTCTTTGTCAGAAATCGTCAGTGGATAAACAACTAAAAATTGTACTTTGCATGCTGTTAAGGTAGTCTCTGGAGGGTGACACTGGAGTGCGGTCATCTAGACTGTGTTACATCGTGCATGCATTTGCCTGCTTGGTTGTTTGATGGCTGGGTTTTTAACACTGTCCAGACAGATAGACTTCATTTACTGTTGGCCATGTATTTCTTCTGGAAGCACTGCTGGTTCAAATAAACATCACAGCTGGCTGTTTGCAAGACTTTTATTTCTTTTAGCCTTGCAATCAAACATTCCAGGAGTAAAGGAATGACACATGACATTTAGATAAATTCTGTTTTCTAATTTCTAATTTTCTAATTCTGTTTTCCTAAGGTAGTATTTCTGATATGTGTTCTTATTCCATATTAACTTGTTCTTACTATTGCACGTTGACAGTGCAAATAAATACCAAAACTGTGCTGTGGACTGCTATTCCTTAGACATCTGGTCTGTACAAATTTGAAAGAAAAAAAAAAAGAGGAAGTAAAACAGGAAATCATTTCACAACTTTAGAAAGGATTGTGGTTAGTCCTCACTGCTTATCAGATATTTTTACTCAGACAATGCAAAACACAGAAGGCACTGTTTAATTCTTTAAAGTCTTATATGAATTCTTACCAACGTGTTGACAAGTCTAATATTATTTTCAGTGACACCTTCCATAAGCTATGATCAAACTTTTGCCCAGCAGCAGCCAAAAGCGAAGAAACAAAGTTAAAAAATAAAATAAATAAAGAGTTATAAGCCCTAGCTTGGGCTAGGAACACCTTGTAACCTTAAATCCTACTTAAGTGATGTTAAGGTGTAACACAGGTGCAAGCATTTGTAGAGACCATAAATGAAAAAATAAAAGGGAAGTGCTTCAGTTACTTTTGCATAGTACCATGCAGGTACAGCATAGGCTATGCACATGGAAAAATAAAGACACGTGATTCATCAGTACTGTCATTACCAATAATGAATTCTATATCAGACGTGCTTGCAGACTATTAAATAGATAAGGTTACTCTTAGGTTTATGAAGTGATTGTTTTCCATATTTTTTTACCGTAGGTATTTGATTCTTCTTTGATGAAACCTCAGCCATGGCTATGACTGTACTGAGACAAGTGCACTCTGTGATATGCTCCTCCATCCTGGTCCTTCAGGATTTGTAAGGGTTGGGTCTATAGTTGGTGTGCTACAGACAAGGCCAGTGTGTACACCTCAGGCACTACAGCAGCTACAGGGCAGATCATGCAGCATGTTTCCCCTCACTGTAGACCAAGTCCATGATAACAATCTCCGTAAAAACAGTGCCTTCAAGAATACCTGGAAATACTACTTGGAATGCTGATTTATTTTATAAGTGATGATGATATTTGAATTGTTGTTTAGGGTGGAAATGAAACCACCCACAGGGAAAAAAAATCTCTCGTATATACATTTTAAAACACAATTTTGCAATGTCATGGGCTGAAAACTTAGTTCTGGTGAACTTACCTATCACAGAGAAAGCAGCAATTTCTTTAGTCACATTTGACTTTAGTATTTTGCTTGCTCTAAATCTTAGCAATTCTAATTTGAGAAGAAGGAAGAATGAAAGGATCTTTTCAAATTGTTTTTCCCAACACTGTATGAATTCTACCTAGGACTGATTTCTGATGCACTCTGGGGTATATTTTCAAGATTTAACATCTGCTTAATGAAGCTAATCTAGACAGTGGTCAGTATAAATCTCTCTATATATAGGCAGAATGGCTAAATTAGAGAGATTAAATTAGAGTACCTTTACAGAACCCTTTATTTTTCCATTGACTAGGAGGAGCCTAAGTAAATTAACATCACCAGGGTAAAGTTAACTTCAGGGAATAATCCTTTTTGTGCCCTGAAAGTAGCTCAGAGCTTTCCCTAATGCCATCCTATTTTTTGTGTTATGGCTGAACTCCTTATTCCTAGGCATTTCTAAATTTCTACAGTTTCCCTTTCCAAACATGGTCACACTCAAGCATGTTCGTGGGGCTTCTTTGGTTCAGCCGGTTCCAGCTGTAGCCCCAGCGCAGTACATGTCACTCGTAAATAAGTGAACTACATCTTTAAAAAGACTTAATAGCCATTAACACTTCCAGCTTACCATTATGCAATCAGACCATCAGAGTTCCTTTGGTCAAAGATGTCCAGAAACCAGTATATTACACTCTGCACAGAGTTTACAAAAAAAAAAAAAAAAAAGGCACTTTTAGAAGAAAATTATCAGCTGTATAGGATGCATTTTAGTATGGAAACATTCCCAGTCAACTGGTATTAAACATCACCAGTGCGAGTTGTGCCCAATGAAACCATGATCAGTTCTCCCTGACTGTGCAGGTGATCTCTTAGCAGAGAATGATGTGGAATGATTCAGTTAATGCAAATTTTTGAGCCCCCATTTAAAATTACAGCATAATCAGAAACTCTTGTGCAGACAAAAAACATCAGCATCTACAGGAAACAATGAAATGGAGAAAACCCAAGATTACTCTCAAACCCACAAACTAAAAAGGAAATGGGGAAAGTTAGGGACTTTTCCTGTGCTTACAGTTGTTCTAACTGTGGACCAAAGATAATCAAGAAGAAGGGTAAAATTGAAATGGGTCCTTCCTTTTCCAGTATATCTTCATGAAAAAACAATCGATAAGAACAACGACATATTGATTTCTGCCTAGTCTTACCAAATTGTGATCCCTCCCTCCCTCCCTCTCTCTCCCCCTCCATCCCTCCCTCCCTCCCTCCCTCCCTCCCTCCCTCCCTTCCTCCCTCCCTCTTCTTTTAACTTAGCACTCACATAGCTTTCCTACAGAAAATAAAAAGTCAGAATGGCTGCACATATACAGCTGTACAGTACCCAGTGGAAGAGAAACAGCTGGGCTCCATTCAGGCCAGAGCAGAACTCAAAGCAAACCCCATCAGTCTCAGTGTCACGTTTAAGCAATCAGTGGTTCAGAAAGGAGTGACCAAATGATAAATGATCAAGGAAAACTATACGGCAGGTGGGAAACTCCTAAGCTAAACCAAGATGTATATTCTTGAAAGGATTGTAAAGACCCATTCACAGCACAGCCAGCTTCACTGTGTATCCCTCTTGGTAAGGTCCCTGCCATCACCACCAAATTGCATTTTACAAAATATTCATCTGCCTCACCCCATCTCATTGACTTATGTCACATAGAACTCTGTATCTGAGCTAGTCATATCCACACTTCTTCTGCCTTCGCAGAGCAATTCATGACCAGCTTAAGCTGGCTACTTAAGGGTGTGATGAATTACTTGCTGGAGGTACGTATTTCTTTCTGCTGACTCTAAGAGGATGACAGGAACAACTAATTCAGTGGGGGATTTCCACATGATATGTCTTACCTCTTAAAGAACGTTTTCAGGACAGACTAAAGCTGTATGATATGATGCAATCAGTTGCAAAATAAAATAAATACCATATAGACTGCTAACATTTCGAAAAGGATGGGAATTTTTACCCTCTCATTATTGCATGCATTATCCCCTAAAACTTCAGGTGGTTAGTGGGAAACAAAAGAATAAATACAAAATTATCTAATCCAGGGCTGCAGAACTAGCCCTGTACATGGTTCCAGCAAAAGATAACAGACAGTTGATAACTTCAGTGAAAATTTATTTTTGTATTTTCATATTTGTTCAAGAAGAAAGGAAAAGAGAGAGGAAAGTAGGAAGAGACAAGAAGTAAGTGAACAGAAGAGAAAAGAAAGATGGATAAGCTGGAAAAGTTACCTCCTCTGTATTTGGAGGCCTAATTTTTTGTGTAGGGGCTGTGTGGTTTTATCTCATCAACATCTCTGTTCCCTGGTAGGGATGTGTTAGAGCACAGGGTCTTTAGAGAAAACAGAATGGAAAGCTTCCAACACTTGCTTAGGAGATGCCTTTTACAGTATAATCCCATTTAACTTAGTTTCTTGCTTTCCTTTGTCACAAGTGTATCTTGGTATTTCCTGCCTATGTGAGAACTGCTTTGATGGCCTGTCTGGATAACGTAGCCTGTGTGCACTGAGTGTTACATTCATAACCCAGAAGCAGAAAGGAAGGCTGAGAAGAAAAGCATTTAAGTACTGCTCTTCAGCCTTCTCTGAGGATAATCTCTCACCTGGAGGGCTCTTGGGGCTGCAGGAGGGAGACATAGAGGCTTAGTGAAAGGAAGGCATGAAAGGAAGGGGCAAAGGAGACATGAATTCTGTCCTGACTGAAAAGGTTAAACAAACATATTTTAAATAAATAGTCATGAGTCAATGCTAATGACATTTTGAAAGCATTTCAGTATTTCTCCACCAGAAATAACAGCCAATGGGTTAGCTGAACGTTAAACTGGACAAGTGTGTGCAGTGAATTAGTCCAGTTAACCCTTTCCAGAACCCTTCCTTAAACCAGGCTGAGAGCTCTATGGTTTTCCTAAGCATAGAGGCTCATTAGATCCGCTGCTTTGGCTTTCTAGTGCAGTGAGTAATAACACAGTACTTTTAGTGTATAAAAACGAATAAAAACTACGTGAAACACAAAGCTTCATTTTAAAAAAATGTAAAAGATTCCTATTGGTATAGAGAGAGGCACCATCCTCTAGGGGTGGCGAAGAATTACCTGTCATGGTAATCCTTTAGGTAATCCTTGCAGGTTGGGCACACTTCTCTCACCAGTGGTTAAGATTAAGCTAAGTTCCCACAGAGACAGAAGTCACTTCTTGATGAGCCTTCATCAAGTCCTATTTTGCATGAAATTTCATCACTGAAAATCCAGTGAGCAAAGCACAATGCAAGAACTTGCATGTTTTAGCAAAAGTCAGTGAATTATAAAAGAAGAAAAAAAACCTTCTTTTTACAACTGGGGAAACCAAAGGCAGCAAGTCAGCTATTTTATGCCTATGGAAGTCAGCTGATTTGATTTTGACTTTGTCACTCTATGCTGTCCTATGGAAAGACACAGATCTTTCCAGAAGTGGATTCATCTGATCTACCTTGGACCTGGTTTTAGGATAGGATTAAGCCTGAAAGGGACACCTATATTTTGAACAAAGTTACTTAGGACAGACACATCTTGCAGTCAGGAAGGGCTTCTTCTTTCTTAACATCCACAGTCAAAGGAGAGTCCATGAAACAAAGCACAGTGAAACGAATGGACATGCTAACTCAGGCATCAGTTCAACCATGGCCTCAAACTCATCATTGCTCTGAACTCTGCTGTGTATTTTTAGCTTCTGCCTTATGGATGTGAATAAACAATTGTTTCTGCCACTGATTGTTACTTTGTTTTGTTGAAATTTATTGAAATATAGCCTGGCCCAATAACAACCGAAGAAATGTAACCGTCTCCTGGCACAGAATGCCAGTAATCCACACAGTGAAAATGGAAACCCCAAATCAATGAGGAGATCAAATGTTGCTCTGGGTGAAAATAGTCCTCTGCTTTAAATATGAAGTCCTGGCCAGGTTAATGAGGTTTAATAGAGTATTGGGTAAGAAAGTCTTATAGTCTTTGGGAAAGAAAGAGGAACAACAGCTGACAGAAGTCAAAGATTAATCCTCAGTTACCTGGCATGCTAAACTAATTTGGGCCAGACCTGCTAGTTTTTGTACCCAGTGATACACATGGCAATGATTGGGCTAACATCATACCCATCTCCTTTTGTTTCCCTAGCCAAATGGACTACTAAAAGAGACTTAGCGCACAGGTTCAAATCAATGGGAATGGAGAAAGGTGTTTACTCTGTTTTCACTCCGCTGGGTTTAGCGCACAGATCTGGACCCCACAGTGTCAGTGCTGTGATGTGGCTGAGGAGTGCTGTGCATGTTGAGTAGACGAGCGAGGCGCTGAAGATGGGCAGCAAGTGCTGGCAACCAGCTAGAGAGATGAGGCAGGAAAAGAGACATGAATTTCATGGTGGGTAGGATGGGGATGGGGCACTGCTTGGGGGGAAGTTGTGAAACTGGAAATGGAAGGCATGAGGCTGGAGTTTGTGAAATCAGAAGTGCCTGAGGGGTGGTGAAGGACTGTGCCAAAAGGCAGTATGAAGTGGCATGTAATGCTGAAGGGTTTGAAGTTGCCTTCAAAAAGATGGTGACATGAGGAGCAGGCATTGTGTGATGAAGGCAGTACTAGGACAGGTCGTGCAATTGTGGCTGCTGAGGTGTGCTTGGGCAGACCCTTCTCCAGGGCAAGTTGTGTGATGCAGTAGGAACCAATCTGAGAGGCCACTTGCGTTGGGAGAGGCTGGGGTCACACTCTGCAGTGATGGGCATTAAGGGAAGTTTGGCAGGGACAATCGGCCCTTGGGAATGAGAAGTCGTGCTGGGGGAGGTTGCAAAATCAGCAGCAGGGTTTACGGAAAAGGACTGGCAATTTCTCAGCCTGTGTCACCCCAAGCAACAGTAAGGCACCTTCTACACAGACTGTGAAACTAGAGCATCCCAAGGATGGATGCAGGTGGGAAGTGAAGCAACAGTACAGGAGACAAAATATAATTTTGGACAGAAAGTTTTTGCTTTTTTAGTATTGTTAGACTGGCTGAAGAAGGGAGAAGTGGTAAAAATGCATTTCTTAAGACGTGACAATGACAGGTTCTGTACAGAGAGGGAAAGGGGAAGTAGTTCAGATCTAAGTGACCACACACAACAAACTAAATGTTTCCTCCAGAGAGTGATTCACTGGCTCTCAGACATTACATTGACCATGGCTTTTTAAACAGTGCCTAAATAGCCCGGCACTACAGTGCTGACATGAGCAATGACATGAGCATTTCATCTGGACCACATGTCACAGGATTCAGGTTATAATTTTCCCCAGCAGATCCATACCAGGCAGCTGCTGCAAATCAGCCACTGAAGTTACAAGGAATTCACAAAAAGGTGAGAAATTCTTAGATGACTATCTTTGCCATTGCACTTTGTCTGAAGTTTTCTGTCATGCTTTTGCAGAGATGGAATGGGACAGGAGGAGAAAAAAAAAACTGGAAGAAAGGAAATCACACATTTCCCTCTCCTGAGGGTTAGAAATTGGCTATAGACACACAACTGTCTTGATCATTTTCAAGTTAGGGAAAGCTTCATTCTGGTGAGCTATTTTCATGAACAAGTGCTATTGTATTGCTTTAAATACAGCTCTGTAATAGACGATGCCACTATTCAGAGACCTAGCATTAGAAGTTTTCATCTTAGATGATCTGTTAGGATTAGCCAAGAAAACACAACAGCTTAACTTTATATCCATACTCTAAAATGACTTTGTGGTGTCATGGCTGTTTAGACTGACATCTGCCACAAGAACCATGTGGTACTCAGCTTGTAAACCACAGGCAGGATGTTTAATTTCAATGGAGTGAAAGGTCATGTAGACTCAGTTTGCTGCTGTTTGATGCAAGCTTTCACTAATAAGTTTTATTAAGGAAGTAGACTCTTATAAAGGTATATAAGAAAGTTACTTTTTTGGTCTTCTTTTCCACAGTCTACAGAAGTCAAAGAAAGATTTCTTCACTTCCATTCTAGTGGAATGAAAAATTATTGATGTTTTGTCATCTATCCGCAGGACTTCCCTTACAGCTTGTATCTGTACCTGGCAGTCTTTATGCATATACTATCAATGGCATAAGGCCATGGCATTTAACATTAGGAAAATCTGCTTGATCAGCTTAAGTTAGACAGCTAATTGCCTGCCATTGTCTGAATTTTCAGCACAGACAGACACATCTCTGGAGGATGAGGTGAAATGCCTTTTGGAGACAATTGCAGCAGGGAGGTTGAATGACTGCTTTCCTAAAACAGGCACCTGGTCAGAAGGCTGGAGTGGGCTTAGAGAGAGCTAAGTGACACTCAAATGTTTGGGTCCTCTTTAAACCAATTAAAAGTTTGCTTCAGGTCACACAGACAGATTTTGGCAGAGGAGAGTACTGCATTGAATCTTCTAAAGGCTAGGAAAGCATTTAACCACTGGATCTTCCTTTCTCCTCACAGCAGACTCAGTTCACAGAATTAGAGGCTGCTTCAGCTACTTTCCACAGCGAATCAAGGTCTGACAATTTTTCATTGTGAGAGTCCTGCTGCCACCCAAAAAGCAGATAGAGAGGAAGTGAACAAAGTTATAAGGCTGTATCTTTTCAATTTGCTTGTTATAAATGTTCAGGGAGGCCGAGGCTTGCTAGTGTTGTTGGTCAGGCAGTATGCTACCCTCCCCAGGTAAGGAAAGAGAACGTGAGTTTTGACTCGGGGATGTTCCACGCAGGGCTTACACACCTGTTGTGAAACACACTGTGCTGAAACAGAACTTCTGTGTGTTCAGAAGGAGATGATGATTTTTGTTTTCTGTAGTCCCTTTCAGTATGCACTTAAATTCTTTCTTTAGAGACCATTGGTCTCTGAAGTCTTAACACTAGAAGCATATGATGTCACTTAATAGCTGTGGATGGAAATATCCATCTTCCTAAAAAGAATATAGTGCAGTGCCAGAAGTTCCCTGTTTTTAGTAAACCCTAAAGGTTTCTCATCCTGCAAGCTGTGATGAAGTTAAGAGTGGAATTCACCTCAGATCCCTTTGGCTGTCTGCACATTAAACCTCTTGCTAAAGTTGGCACTCTGCAATGTATCAGCTGTCACGAAAGACAGGCAGGTGATTGCATGCCTCTCTTAGACACCTATCTTGGGGAAAAAATACATGAATCCTGGAGGTATTCATAAACCTCCATTAATTCAAATTGAAGCTTTAATGGTTATATTACATGAGATGTCTGCATTTTTAATGGAGAAAGCTAGGAGCAATTGTCCCAGTTGGACGCCCAACCAAGCATGCGCCTGCCACAGGCTAATGCAGCAAGATTGTCTCCCCTGTCCCAGGCCATCAGCTGGGCAAGGAAACCATCTGCATCATGCATTTATCTTGTCTTGGTCGATGTAATACTGAAGAGGGTGTGTTTGGAGTGGCAAGATGAAACAATGATGATTCAATTTGTAACACTTCACTTGTTAAGGTAATCTATCTGCAAGCATGTTGCAGCATTTTACAAAGAGGGAAGAAACCATTGTGCCAGTTCAATGATTCACCTCTTCCCAGCTCTCCCCATTTTGACTTGTTCCTTTCTCCTTTTTAACTATCTCTTGCTGCTGTCTTTCAAGGCACTTCTCCACCTTTCCAAGTCTAAATAGCTGGTGGTCAAAGATGATAAGGGTCACGCTGTTTGACCTCATCAGACCAAAAAAAAAAAAGGTGTGAATTCTACTTTTGGGCTTCATGTTTTGTTTTAGTTTGCTTGGTTGGTTGGTTGGTTAGTTGGCTTGGTTTGGAATCTTTTGCAAGATTCTCATTCAGATCCCAGTATCATGGGGAAAGGAGGAGGATGAACTCAGGGAACAGGGTGAAATGATTATTTAACAATTATTAAATATTTATCTCAACATGAGCCAGCAATGTGCACTTGTAGCCCATAAAGCCAACCATCTAGGGTTGCATCAAAAGCTGCACGACCAGCAGGTTGAGGGAGGTGATTCTCCCCACTGCTCCATTCTTGTGACACCCCACCTGGAGCGCTGTGTTCAGCTCTGGAGCCCACAACGTAAGACAGACATGGACCTGTTGGAGCCGGTCCAGAGGAGGCCATGAGGATGCTCAGAGGTCTGGAACATCTCTGCTAAGGAGACAGACTGAGACAGCTGCAGTTGCAGCCTGAGGAAGAGAAGGTTCTGGGAAGACCTTACAATAGCCTTCCAGTATCTGAAGGGGGCTACAGGAAAGCTGGGGAGGAACTCTTTGTCAGGGAGTGTAGTGACAGGACAAGGGGCAAGGGCTTTAAACTAAAAGACAGTGGATTTAGATTAGATATAAGGAAGAAATTCTTTACTCAGAGTGTGGTGAGGCACTGGAACAGGTTGCCCGGAGAAGCTGTGGATGTCCCAACTCTGGAAGTGTTCAAGGCCAGGTTGGATGGGGCTTTGAGCAACCTGGTCTAGTGGGAGGTGTCCCTGCCTATGGAAGGGGAGAGTGAAACTATATGATCTCTGAGGTTCCTTCCAACCCAAACCATCTGTGATTCTATGAATTCCAGTATCCTGTGAGGGTCAGCCACTTTGTCCCACATATGGTTCTTACAGTTTCTCTCTGAGAAGGAAATTATTAAGGGCTGCCTCTGTCAGACTGAATTGCTTATTGTTTGTACATAGGACTCAAGAACAAACCAATCATATTAAACTATACCTTATTAAAATCTAAATCAGTCATCAACATAAAAAACTAAAAGCTATTTTGAGTACTCTCTACTATGTTTTCTGCACATATGTGTAGGACAAAACTTAATCGTCTGTAATACTGCTTAAACTTGTATACTGATTGCCCGCAACTTTTACACACTTTTGGCAAAATTCGTCTCACTTAATCCTAGCAGCATGAAGAAAAGACAATTATACCAGAGTTGTTAACGCTGGGTTCCCTTTTTATTCAGAGAAGAAAAAGATGTACTTTTCAGGCATGATTTATCTGAGTTACTGTTGCTCGTTTTAAGATATTTGTTTCCCATTACTGACAATAAAAAGACCTCACAACATGAATCAAAAAAAGTGACAAACACATTGTAATTTAACTTGTCCTACATGTCATATGGAATGTGGCCTCAGATGCAATGCTTTGAGCAGTGCCTTAAAACACTGCACTTCAAGTCCAACCACAGCAATCCCTCCTTGAATCTAGCTCTGGCTACAAAGAATGAGAACAACTCTGGAAACACCACCAAGTTATCAAGAGGGAAAGTCACATGAGATTTACTGCCTCTCTCTGCTTACAGGTCTGTGTGAAATCACTCATAATGAATACTTCAGCTACATCGTTCTTCCTTCCAAATGCAGACAGCCAGACTCAAGGAGCTAATCACAGTGGTGCTGCAGGAAAGGCAGAGCCATCTTATGCTGTCCTCAAGTTCATGGAGAGCTTCTGCCTCATCAGTGCTGCCTGTGGGATGGTGGGAAACGGCATGGTCATATGGTACCTTGGCTTCCGCATCCGCAGAAACCACTTCACTGTCTACATCCTAAACCTGGCTGCTGCCGACTTTGGGTATCTGCTCTGCATTGCCATCGAGACAGTCAAGTACTTGATGCAGTTCAACGTGGGGGTGCAGTTTGGGATATTCCTCTTCCTGGATCTTTTCATGTATGGGACTGGCTTGTATCTCCTGACGGCCATCAGCATTGAGAGGTGCCTGTCCGTCCTCTGTCCAATATGGTGCCGAAGCCACCGCCCAAAGCACTTGTCCAGCATCATTGCTGGTCTGCTCTGGGGTCTCTCCCTGCTGCTGAACACACTCGGATATGTATTGTGTACCATTCACCCCTCCAGCAGCTGCTGGCCCCTGCTCATCACCATTGGAGTCTTGGATTTCCTCTTCTGCACACCCCTTATGCTGCTCTTCAGCCTGACCCTCTTCCTCAGAGTCAAGTGCAGCTCCCAGCACTTCCGAACGGGCAGGCTCTTCACCGTCATCATGCTCACTGTCCTCTTCTTCCTCATTTTTGCTGTGCCTCTGAGCGTCCTGATCCTCTTTGATTTCTTGGGCTACAAATTTCTCTATTCCCCTGAGATTGGCTTTGTGCTGTCCTGCGTGAATAGCAGCCTCAACCCAGTCATTTACTTCCTTGTGGGGAGCTACAGGGATCGGAGAATCAAGTTTGCCCTAAGGCTGGCATTCCAGAGGGCATTTGAAGATTCAGCAGATGACAAAGATGAACGGGAAACCCGTGACACGGTAACTATGTCCTCCTAATACCCTGCTGTGCCTAATACAGTGACAGTGCTCTGGAGTTGAGGGCTGACTGCTTACAGAACTGAAGAACTTTGAGGTATTCGGTGAAGGCGGATCATCTCATCTAACCTTCAATGCCTTCATTGGAGACGTCTATCCTTTCACTAGTTATTTGAAGCTCCATCTGTATTAGGACTACACTGAAAGTGCCTATTTATTTTCAGTGACTATTAAATTATTTCGCTTTGATAAGGTGAAATGTCTTGATGCCTGTATTTCATTAGTGCAATCCCATCCAGAGCTTACAGCTCACTCAATAAAGGTCCATCTTTCAGAGCAAAACAAAATTGACATTCATAAATAGTCACTTTTTTACTCAGATCTCTGAAGATGATACAGGATTCATCCTCCTCCTTTGAAATCAACCAAGAATTTCCTGTAAGACAGTCTATCTCCCTTAATTTTAAGTACTTGTATCTCGGCAACACATGCGGCCTTTTGTGGCTCGTAGAGTGCATGATTCTTTGCTTCCTAATGTAAGCATTTCAAATAGTGAAATGCTTTGTGCTCCAGAAGTCCCTTTCTTCTATTAACTAGGGAGCGTTTCATACCACAGAGTTGTGATGTAGTAGAAAAGGGCTCCAACCCCTACCAACCTTCTTTGCAACTTCATGCACTGAGTTGCATGCTCTGTTTTCTTGCATTTCAAAGAAATACAGAGCTGGAGTTGCATATTATTTTAGCTTCCTCCAACACTGCATTTAACTACAACATACATTGGGTTGTTATTTCTTCCTTTAAGAATGACAGATGATAAGAACCCAAGACCTCTAACATTTCCTGACCTACCGTTAGAAGTAAGTTCAAGGATAAGGAAAAAATAGGAAACAGAAGAAAGTTAAATAAATAACACAATTTACAAATGAATAAATAAATAACTGTATACCTAATTCCTGGAGATGCAAGATACGATTATTTGAAATGTTGGACTATCAGACTGCCCAATATTTGCTCTTTCAACTTAAATTGATGGAAGAGGGCAACACAAGTAATTTTCTTTGAAAAACCTTATAGGCTTCCTCTTCATGCATTCATCTGCAAATATGTTTCTAAAGGAAATTTGCATTCTTCTCCTGTCTATTCTCTTTTCTCTGTCCATTTGTCTTTTTATTAATATTGAAAAACAACAATTAAAAACAGTGGTCACCCTAATGTCTGTGGCTGCTTTTTGCTTCCCATTTACAGTTCCTGAAAGCTGAAAATTGAGTTCCATTTCTATTACTCTTTAATTTTTAATGCTATTTTTCTGCAACTTACACATAGTTGATTCAGATTAGGTCTATGCCATCAATTATTTTTAGTAAGATTTTTTGTTCTTCCAACCTCTACTGGAGGTGGGAAGAGACTATCCATTTATCAGAATACATGTTAAAATGTTTTCCTTTTAATATCTGTAATGATTTTCTCATTGGGAGAACAGAAATTCATTTCCTTTATTATTAAAAATGTTACAAGCCTTTCAGAAAAATAAAGGAAAGCAAGTTCTATTAAAAACTAAACATTTCTGTGCTCAGAAGAAGACATCAACTGATAAAAACATATAGCATATAAACCGTGAAAAATTTTCCATCCTGACAGTTTGTCCCTTAAACATACCCATCATGAAGACACGTGGCATTTAGTGTGAACACACCTTTTAAATCCAACCCTGGGCATTTAAAGGTGACGCCTGGATATAAATGACAACTGTAAACACCCTCGACCATGCATGGTATGAGACAGGCACTCTCTGAGGTGCCATCTGCCAGATATTTGCAGTGCATTTCCTGTGGTCCAAAAGAAGACAGTGATAGGATCTGCAATGACATGGGGAACATTTGCAGGATCTTCCACCCTGAACTAACACCAAGACAGCCAACTCAGCCTACCAGGGAGGATGTAATCAGCATCTGAATTAAATTTGTCCTCTGGATTGCTTAGTGTCTCTCGGGAAAGACCCCCAAGGCACCCAGAAGATCAGTGGTCGTGCATGAGGACAATACACTCTTCAGGGGCCACCAGTACTGAAAAAAGCCCAGAGTTCTGCCTCCCTGGGGACAACTGGAAGGAGACAGCCAGCCCAGGGTGTAAGTTTTGAGTGTTCTCCTCAACATGGCCTAAATGCCAGCAGCATGAGGTGACTGTGAGGGATGGCATCACCTGTTCCTTAACAGCAGCAAACCTAACTCCACTCCTCTTAGAAGACCTTGACACCAGAGTTTGTAAATGATCTCCATTTTCTCATTGATTTCAGCAGAAGGCACACACACTACTGTTAGTATTTCTGCAGCGCAGTTAAGGCCTGGAGGAAGGGATCTGTATGGTCATGGGCACACTTCAGAACAGTTCAGTTTTCACCATGTGCAGGAAAGTGAAAAAGACTCTCTGGTGCCTTGATTTGGTTCCCTTTCCCAAGCCTCTGTCCCCTAGCAGTTATCCCTATCCACCCCTTCAAGCAGCAACTCCCTTCTCCACCCAGATTTTCTACAACAGCCAGCCTACTTCCATCCCTCGTCCCAGCCTATCTCACACATCTCAAAGGAGCAGCCTTCCCGTTGCAGTTTTCCCCAACACCAGATGCCAAATTCCCGTTCTTGCACCTTTCATGGAGATTCACAGGAAGGAAGGGGCAGCAGTTAGAGAGAGCGAAGGCTATGTCCTCCTTGGAGGAGGAGCGTCAGGGTCAGCTATCTAGGGGTACAAGGAGGGGCAGGTGCCTCTAGATTTCTTTTGCAGTGCTTAGGTGCATGAGCTCACAGCCAAGTGGTGTCTCACAACCCACAGAGCAACTTGGGATCAGGCACAAAAAAGAGCAGAGGTGGTACAACAGCGCCAACATGTTTGCTAGTGAGAATGTTACAGAAACCTCACTGCAGGCCCTACAGATTGTATGCATTAAAAGCTTAACCGCCAAAGACAGTCACCCAATCCTGCCCAGGCTGGAAAAAGACAGTATTTCAAAGTGGCAAGAAGTTGTAGATACAGGACTCAGTCTGATCCTAAACTCTGTTTAATTTGGACTAAGAGAGGTGACAAAGTCAGGTAATCACAACATCAGAACATCTTTTGGGGGATGATGGGGGGAGGCATATGAACAGGATTAGTGCAGTTTAAGGACATGCTCTTGCCCAAATATACATTTATGACAGAATTCTTCACTTACCCTTGAAAAGAGACGGCTAAAGGGAGACCTTACTACAGCCTTTTAATTCTTAAAGGCTAATACATTTAATACTTATAGGTAAAATGGCAAAAGAATTTTCACCAAGGCCTGTAGTGATAGGACAAGGCATAATGGATTCAAATTGAAAGAGGCTGGATTTAGGTTAGACATTAGGAAGAAGTTTTTACCACAAGGGTGGTGGACAAGGTTGTCCAAAGAGGTTGTAGATGCCCCATGCTTTTAAGTATTCAAAGCCAGGCTGACTGGGTCTTCGGGCAATCTGATATGCTCCTCTTTCCTGGCAGGGAGGGTGGATTAGATATCTTTAAAGGTCCCTTCCAACCCAAACCATTCTATGATTGATTCTATTTTCAGTCCTTTTGTGTGCCTTCAAAAAGCACCTCAACAGCTGCAATGAGGCCTTTTCTCCCTCCTCTATACCCTGCTGAGGCAGCTGAGGATACATTCTGAGCATATCTCTAATAGTGTGACATATCCCTGCAGTAAAGCTGTAGGAACTCAAGTGGGGTTAATTCAGGGAATTCAGCCAAGGAAAGAGCTGCACCATGCTGTTCCATGGGCTTTTGTATACTCTCCATGGCGTCTGTCTTGTCAGAGTCAATCCTCAATAGGTCATTCACTTTGGTTAACAGAATAGATGTCATCTGAGAGTGGAAGTAAAATTGTAATGCTATTTAAGATGTTAAAATTACCACAAACATGAAAGCACACATACTATTGTTCCGCTTTTCCTATTTAGCTTAGTAAAGTACCAGTACATCTTCCCTAGAAGTGAACTGGACAGGAATTTGGACTATTTAGAAAACAAGGCAGAAAAAGTTATAGTATCTAAAAAGAAAATGTACCTTTGTCAACAAGGTGGGCTAAGGAGAGAAGTGAACCTCTGTTGGCAGGGAGAGGTGACCTTTTGTTAGACCAATATAACTAAACTTAGCAAACCTCAGGTCACTTACTTTTGGAGAACAGCTCCTCTGAACTCAACCTGCCAACACTATTCTTTGAGGTGACTCCTCCACTGTTTCTCTACAGGAGCTGTCTCCTACCTTCAGTCTTCATTTTACTCTTCAGAAATTACCCACATCACAACAAAACTCTTGACCCTCTTGGGCTATTCTTCATTGGGTAATGGATGAAGAAAAAAGCTACTGTTGTTTGCAGAAAGAAAATGTCTGTGGGCAATATGTGGTGACCAGCTAAAAATTTGATGGGATACGTTCGTTGAGGAGAATGTCACGCAGAATAGGAATGTATAGTGACAAGAATGTAGATCTCTCCTAGCTGATATTGCTCTCTCTATGTTTTAGATGCTAATGAGAAGGGGAATCAGAAGCAAATATAAACAAATCATGAACTATGATATGAGGATGGACTTACATGCATCTTCATTGTTAAAAGTCATTGCTTCACACATTACACATTAGGTTCTTGGGTTGGTAGACTCACCACTGGACTAGGAGGGGAACTACTGCCACCAAAATGCTAACTGGCCTCAGGGCTGATTGGCAACTACTTTTGCACATTACCTTAGTACTGTTAATTTCACAGTTTTGAAAGTAGAACAGAAGTAGTCAATTACACTAACCAGCAAGAGGAAACAGTTATGTATAGGCAGAAACCAGCACCAACAGTAGTCATGTTCAGGATGCAGACAGTGATGGGACCCCTTGTAGCACCACATCAGAAGAAGCAGGGAATAATTATTTTCCCCCATACTCAGATGAATGACTACCAAGGCATCACAAATGTATTCTGCATTGAAATAGTTGTTTTGTATTCAGCTAAACTATAGGTCACTGGCCTTTCCAAGAGCTGGATGCAGGGGACTTCTTTATAGCTTAGTCAACATGAAACATCTGCTATGAGAGGCGTTCTCAAAACACTGCTTCTCAGGGTGTTTTGTTTAGGCCCTCCCAATCCTCACGTCCTGGAACCAGCAATCCTGATCAAGCTGGAAAGAGACTGAGAGACCAGGGCACAGAAAATGGGGGGACAGGGAGAGAGAGGAAGTAGAGGTGGGACCAGAGGAGGTAGAGAGAGACACTGGGATGAGAAAAGTGGGAAGATGGAGGTAGGCAAGGAAATGTCAGGTGGGGGTGGGTTCCTCGTCCTTTCAAAGACGACAGAGCAGGACAGGTGGACACTCACCAGCCTGAACAGAGACGCGGCAATGGAGGAATGGTTCCTAACGACAGGGACACAGCCCAACCAGGCTCCTGGCCGTGAAGAGAGAGGAACCGAAGGGGAACTGCCTGAGCACCCCACGGGCTGGGGCAGGTGGCTGGGGGAAAGATCCGAGCACAAAAAGAAAGAACAACAACAGTTCAGTTATGACTTGAATCAAGTGCATTCAAGAGACAGGCTGCCCTTCCTCCCTGCCCAGTACCTCAGAAGGAAGGGGCTTCCCACGGGCAGTCTTTCCTCTCTGACGGTCTCTCCCAGCAGAACTTGCAGGCTGATGCAGGTGGTGGCACACGATGAGCTCTATGCTAAGACGAAAAACTCGTCTGCAAATGCACGCACGTGTGACAGGGAGATCACCGGCGGCAGGCGGGGGGCCGGGAGCGAGGCCTCAGTGAGGCGGGGGCTGCCCCCTGCCGGGCACAGCCGCGCTCGGCCCGGGCAGGCCGAGGAGCGCCGGGGGGTGGCAGGGCCGCGGTGGTGGCCGGTGCTGCGGGTACCCAGGCCCTGCAGGGCCCACACTGGAGCAGGGCAGCAATGGGAGGGGAACAGAGCTTCGTAAAACAGGTGTTCAGGGCCTGTAACCTGCAGTACTGCATGTAACACGCTGTGCTGCGTGTAACCTGGAGTATCGCATCTAACCCAACGTGCTGCGTGTAACCTGCTGTGCTGCATGTAACCTGCCATACTGTGTGTAACACACCATAATGCATGTAACCCCCCACACTGTGTGTAACCTGCTGTCCTCTGCGTAACCCAGCAGCCCCAGTGTACCCTGCCAGTTGCTGTGTAATCTGCCATTCCCTGTGTAACCTGCCATTCCCTCTCATAACCCGCCATTTCCTCCCCATCATCTGAGTGTAACCCACCATTCCCTGTATAACCCAACATCCCCTCCTATGCTGCTGATGAGAGAGGACTCTGGGGCAAGGGAATGAAGCTGGGCTGAGAAGAAGGGGCAGGAAAGGCATTGTTCTAAATGTTGTAGCCAGCAGGACCAGGGAGGTGGTCATCCCCCTATACTCTGCTATGATGAGGCTGCACCTCAAGTGCTGTGTTCAGTTTGGGCCCCTCACTACAAGAAAGACATCAAGATCCTGGAGTGTGTCCAGAGAAGGGCTATGAAGCTGGTGAAGGGCCTGGAACACAAATCATGAAGTGCAGCTGAGGGAACTGGGGTTGTTTAGTCTGGAGAGGAGGAGGCTCAGGGGAGACCTTATTGCTCTCTACAGGTACCTGGAAGGAAGTGGTTGGGAGCTGGGGGTTGGCCTCTTCTTGCAGATAACCAGTGATAGGACTAAAGGGAATGGCCTCAAGTTGCGCCAGGAGAGGTTCAGGCTGGAAATTAGGAGATACTTCTCAGAAAGAGTGGTCAGGCATTGGAACGGGTTGCCCAGGGAGGTGGTGTAGTCACTGTCCCTGGGGGTGTTTAAGAAAAGATTGGATGTGGTACTTAGAGACATGGTTTAGTGGGTGATATTGGTGGTAGGGGGATGTTTGGACAAGATGATCTTGGAGGTCTTCTCCAACCTTAATGATTCTATGATTTTGGTTGCAAATAAATCAATTTCCCTCACGTAGAATCTGGTTTGTTCATGTCGGTAATTGTTAAGGGGTCTCTCTGCCTTTACCTCAACCCACAGGCTTTCTCCTTATGCTGGTGAGGAGGGGGAGCGAGTGTGCAGCTGGGGGACCTTGGCCTTCAGCCAAGGCTAGCCCACCCCAATAGAGAAACCCACTGTAGAGAACACAGGCAGCTGGAGTCAGCCAGAGCCAGCTGAGAGCAAGAGACGGGGAAGGAAGGGCCACAGGGAGAGCTGGGAGACAAGTGGAAAGAGAACACTGTCAAGTTGAGCCCAGGCAGAAGTGGGAGGTGGTTCAGCAAGCAACAAAGTGAAGTCATGGAAAGAAAGAGTTCCTCCTGGTTTTTTTGTATTTGTTTTTGTTTAATCAGCTGTGGAAGGATACAAGGCATAGAGGGCAGTGTTGGAGGGTGAGGAAGAAAAAGGCAGCAGAGCAGCCATTTCAGACAGGAACAGAGACTGTGTCCTGCCCTCCTTTCCATCCATTCCCAAGACACTGCAGGCTGAATTGCATCCTTATGGGAACTGGATTGAAGTGTAATGGCCACGCAGTCCCAGTATGTCCCAGTAAATGCTTGCAATTCTTGCTGGAAGATTTCTCTCAGCTACCGACAATCAGAACTCCTTTTCTGGGAAAAGCAGCCAAATCCTCTAAGGGAACATCCTATCTGGGCTGTGCAAGATCAAACACATCTTTAGAGCATGGTCTGGTTCCTGAGCTGATCACGCTTCATGACTTCTAATCTTCTCTGGATAGAGGAAATGACTAATGAAAAGAAACTTCATAAGATAAACAGTTATAGAAAAAAAATCTTTTTTTTTCCTGCCAGATATTTCTATTTTATATAGATTGTTTCTGTCTTAGTAATTAAATGAATATTAGCACCTATATAATTGTTTTGTTTTGCATTTTTATTGTTCTCCATTCTTAATTGATGAATCTCATGGATATTTGGCAATATTGTTTTCTCCATCTTAAAAAATACATCTTGTTATCTCAGATATTATGCCTATTTCACAACAAATGCCTTAGGATGTGTTTCCATCCATAGCTGTGCTTTGCATCAGAACACCAATATACAATTTATGGGAAGTTCCTGTCAAAAAGATGGGATCTGAGAAGAATGAGGAATACTTATTGCACAATGTGTAGTAGAGGAATTAATACATGAATTATTGTTAAAGATAGCACTAACGATAAGGCAAATTGTAATGAAAAGACACAAAGGGAAGAATGAAGATAGGAGAAGGAAACTGAACTGCATAATTTTTTTTTTATGTAAGATGCAAGAAAAATCTTCAAGTCAGACTACGCTGAAAAAGGACAGAAAATAGAATTTTATTTTATTTTATTTTTATTTTATTTTATTTTTGTACAGCTAATTCCAGACTTGTTAGTCCAGTATTTAACAGCTGCATTTGCTTTTTGGCAGGTGAAAAACACAAGGTCCAGAGATACTGCCCGTACCTACAAATCCTCTCTCACTTATATCCCAAAACCACCATAAGAAACAGCAATACTTCTATTTTTATGGTGATTTTCTATTGTTGAAGAAAACTTCAATTAGAAATAAATTAAATCTATCTGGGATGATATAAATTTGTCTTTAGCCTTTTCACAGTAGGAGTTAGGTGACTGGACTTTGGGTTCTTGCAATGCAGGAATTGCTAGCATGTCAGGTAACCCCACTATAACCACAGGGATCCAGTAAATACAACCAGTGGAGCTGAGAGTGTGACTAAAGGGGAGAGGACAGCAAGCAGATATCACAGCTTCTAGAGATGTCTCTGCTAAAAAAATATTGTACTCAATCATCAAATGTTCTCCAAATTCTGTTAACTGACATGAAACAGCTTCAGTGAAATTGCTGACGTGTAAAAAGCAAATGAAACACCAAAGAAAAGCTGTGACCCCTGTTATTTCTTTGAGTGTTCTGATCAGAACATTTCCCCTTCTTTCTCTGCTTTAGACAGAGATTAAAAAAAAATAAAAAACAAACAAACAACAAAAAAAAAAAAACACCAGATTTAGATCCCCCAGAGGACCACAAAGACTTGTTTACTGACCAAAGAGAGCAAGAATTTATTATGCTGGGACCATGGCATAGGTACCCCTCTGCCCCTCCCTGGGTTGCCTGCGGGGTTCAGCATCCCTAGGACCTGCTGCCCCCCTGCCCGAGCACTCCCACTCCCCAGCACATGACATTTGCACCACTGGATGTCTCTGTAGGACCCTGAGGTAGTGGCAACGAAACAGAATATGTTGCCACAGACAGATATTAGGTTAAAATTGCAACAAATGACACACAATGACTGACAAGTGCTTTGGGTGGTGACATTGGTATAAGACAGGGAACAGAACTGCAAGGCACCTCTCCATGTTCAGCACTGTCAGAAGATACATGCCGGCATAGAACCAAAGGAGAAACAGATTCATCAGGATATACTTGGTCAAATCACGGTCGTGTAGGAAATAACAGGAGAATGGAAGTAACATATGATACAAATATATCAAGGAGCAACAAGAGCAGAGAGAAGTCAGAGACAGCCAGGTTCGGGACACAGACAGTGAATGGGTTCTTCATGTGGAAAAACATGAACCACATGACTATTCCATTTGCCATAAGTCCATACAGGCAAATAGTAATAGTGACACCTGAAATTATCAACATGTAATCCCTTATTATGCACTGAAATTCCACATATCCAGAAGTTGTGCAGAGAGGTTTGTTGTGCTGGTCTCTGCCATGGTGAAGCTCCTGCTCCGGGTGGCCACCTTGTCCCTCTTGCAGCCCCTCCTATGAGAGACAAGGAAGGAGAGAGAGAAGAGGAGCATCGGCACTCCCAGCACTCACCGTCTCTGCCCGTGATCCCAGGTTGTGCCCAGGACAGGCTCCCACAGCTCCAGCCCCATCCCTGGACAGGAGGTATCTCCCACCCACCCATCCCTGGCCTCCCACCTCCCGGAGCTCCTGGGAACAACACTGTCACAGGAGCACCAGCACACGGGACCTCCGCAGGGCCAGGCTCGCCAGGAGAAAGGGGCTGGCGGCAGATGCCAGGGCTACCCTGCTCTGCTTCAGCCTCCTCCCTCGTGCCGCGGAGCAGACCTGTGCCCAGAGATCAGGTCCCGCAGTCAGGAGACTCCTCTCACAATCTCATCTCATCGGTGACAGCTTCCCCTCACATGTCTCTTGGGTGGTAATCTTGTCAGTAGGAGCTAGCCACGTCACCTCCTTCTGTTTCCCTCTGCTGTTTTTTATCAGGAGGTTCTGTTATGGTCCCAGTAAGAAATACTCCAGGAAATATCATATAAAAAGCCTTGTACTCGAGCTGAAACCTTGAGGAAGGAGAGGATAGCACAGACAATCTTATGTCCTTTCAGGTGTTGGGAACCCCAAGTCTTGCAGCATCAAATTGGCCTCTTATCAGGGCAGACCTTGTCTGTGGAAGTGTTACCTTATCATGGTAATTTAAAGTATTATAGGATTTTCTTAAAAGAGAGAACAACACATTGTTTCTACTGTCAAACAAAAATGGATGTTCACTTGAGAACCGTTGTGGCACTCTTGCCTTGATAAAGGCAAGGACACATAGGCGATGGAAGACTTCCTTACCTCTCACCTGCTAGTTAGTTAACCTTACCACCTGCATCACCAAGGGGGTGGTGGGGAAGAGATTTGGCAGGGCAGGAGGAAGGTAGAAAGGTGAGAATGAGTGCAATGACCCAGGGACCGTTAGCAGCATGGCTGAAACAGCAGAATCATAGACTCATAGACTCATAGAATGTCTCAGGTTGGAAGGGACCTTAAAGATCATCTAACTCCAACCCCCTGCCATAGGTAGTGATGCTACCCACTAGATCAAGTTGGCCAAAGGCCCCATCCAGCCTGGCCTTGAACACCTCCCTGGATGGGGCATCCACAGCTTCTCTTGGCAAGCTGTTCCAGTGCCTCACTACTCTTACAGTGAAGAATTTCCTCCTAATGTCTAGTCTAAATCTATTCTCTTTTAGTTTAAGACCATTCCCCCTTTTCCTATCATTATTTACCTGAGTAAAGAGTCCTTCTCCACCTTTTTACAAGACCCCTTTAAGTATTGAAAGGCCACAAGGAAGTATTCCCGGAGCCTTCTCTTCTCCAGGATAAACATCCCCAGGCTGAACATTCTCCAGGCTGAACATCCCCAGCTCTCTCAGCTTTTCTTCACAGGAGAGGTGCTCCAGCCCTCTAATCATCTTTGTAGCCCTCCTCTGGACTCACTCTAACAGGTTCACATGTTTCTTGTGCTGGGGGCCCCAAACCTGGACACAGTGCTCCAGGTGGGACCTCACAAGGGCAGAGTAGAGGGGAACAATCACCTCCCTTGACCTGTTGGTCACACCTCTTTTAATGCAGCCCAGGATGCAGTTGGCCTTCTGGGCTGCAAACGTGCACTGCTGGCTCATGTTGGGCCTTTCATCTGCCAGAATCCCCAAGTCCTTCTCTGCAGGGCTTCTCTCAATGAGTTCTTCTCCCAGTCTGTACTGGTATTGCCCCAACCCAGGTGCAGCATCTTGCACTTGTACTTGTATAACCTCATGTGGCTTTTTCTCCAGCCTGTCCAGCTCCCTTTGGATGGCATCTATTCCTTCTTTGGTATCAATGGCACCACTCAGCTTGGTGTCATCTGCAAACTTGCTGAGGGTGCACTCAATCCCATCTTCTATGTCATTGATGAAGATATTGGAAAGCACTGGTCCCAAGACAGACCCCTAAGGAACATTGCTCATCACTGGCCTCCACCTGGACATAAAAACATTGACCACTACCCTCTGGGTGAGGCCATCGAGCCAATTCCTTATCCACTGGATGGTCCATCCTTCAAATCCATCTCCGCCATTGGGAGGTCAGTCTGGGTAGGGGTGTCTACTGGGGGGGTCATGGCCCCTCTGTCTGGGTTTCAGTCTTAGCCCTGGAGGTGTGGTGGGTGGACACCATTTTTACCTCACTGGAAAGCTGCTTTGTAGTGCTCCCAGAATAGAGGGTAGAGAGACCAGTCCATCTCCCACCCTCCCTGCTCATCAGAGGGGGGCTTCTGGCTTTGCCCAAGCCTCATCAGCCACCCTCACGAGGGCTGCTGGGTCCTGGTGGCTCCCTCGGCTACCTCAAGTGGCCTCGATGCAGGAAACACCTGCACGCCAAGATCCCCCGCTCCACTGCAGAACACGTCTGCCCTGGAGCTGATTGCATTGGCAAAACCCCTTGGAAGTCTCTGGCAGCCTGTGGCCTTAACCCTCCTTCTTCCTCCCATCATTCCTCAGGTGTGGAATCACTCCCAGTTGTGCCAATCTGTTTCCTGCCCCCCCAGGCCCTATCACACACCCATGCCCTGCACCTGGGATGCCAACAGTGTACTCTCAACAGCCACCCATAAGGCAGAGCTCTGGCCCTGCCTTAACTTGCCATGAGAAATCACCGGTGCTCAGATAGACAACAGCACAAGGGCTTTGCCCTCTCTCTCTGATCACATCCCTGTCCTGTCTTCTCTGAGATTACATTTTGCGGGGTACATAGTGATGCAAATGTACTTTTATCTACAAGTGGTTCCTGTCTCACAATCTCATTTTGCATCATAAGGGCTGCCGTCCTCACTGCTTATATTCTCTTTCATGTGTTTTCCATCTTCTGAATACCTCCTCTTAAGAGTTATTGCCTATGTTTTTTCTATGTTTTTCTATGGTGTTTTTTTTGTTTGTTTGTTTTTGCCTATGTTCATTCACAGAATGATGTCCTCCGAGGATATCTTTTGATTTCACATGGTGAATGTACATTGATGAACCCAGCCCAGAGTCTCTCCGGGGGGAGCCAGTCTTGAGCTGCAGGAGACGGGACCTCATATAGACTTAAAACAAGGGTAGAGCTAGTTCCACCCATGAGAAGGTGGTGGTGAAAAGGCTTCCAATAGGTGCAACACCTTCATAATGCAGGCAAACCCTGGGTGCTCAGGCCTGACCCTAGCTGGATCCCGTGGTCCATGGGCTGGAGGTGAATGGGTAGGGTCAGGACAGAAAAGGGGCTGCTGTTGCCTTCAGGGCCCTGGAAGAGGGAATCAGAGAGCCTCAAAGTGTACAGGTTAGTGTGCTGTGGTGTTCAGTCATGTTTCATGAATTGAAGTTCCAGCCCCTTCATTTTCCGTTCCCACAGTTGGGCCAATCAGATATCCGATCATCATTGTCCTTCAGTGACAGCATTTTGTGTGTGTGTGTGTTTTGTTTTCTTCACCGCCACTGTGAAAAACATTGCCCAGTACTGATTTCTTCTATGGCTTTGTAGCATTGCATTTGTCACAAGTGTTATATTCCATGCTTTGACACGTTAAAGTAAAGCCTCTATCTGGGGGCAATGTTTCTGAAATAAAGTTGGGAGAAGTCTTTGAGCACCAATTTACATGTGTTTAGAAACACTGAGCAAAGACTGCATGCTGCTGCACAGCCGCACATCAGACGTTACCCACTGTTGAGGGTCCCTGCCTGGCCTCTCTCACTCTCACCTTTCTGCCATTCTCCTGCCCAGGGAGTGACTTAAATAACGACTTCTGACACAGAGCTTTCCCCATACAGACAAGGGGTGCTGCTGGGAAGTAACAGTACAACACATTCATCTGCTAGTCTGTTCCCAGAGCTTCCTGGTATGAGATGATCCTTCCTTCAAACTCCTCTCACTTTGTACTTGAACAGTCCAGCCAGCATGGTCATTCATTGACACCATGCTCCTCTCCCTTCCTTTACTTCCAAGCAGAAGACTTTGTTTGCAGTTGGCTCTGCAGGGATTTTCTTCTACAGCTGTGTGGCTATACCTGAGTTAGTTGCAATACGTGCCAGGTTTGCCACACATTATGGCAAAGCCTCTGCCAGGGGGCGAAGTGTCTCAGGAGACAGCAGGAGAAAGTCTTCCACACACAATGAAACCCAGCAGCCCCCGAAGTGGCAAAACAAAGCTGGTGGATGGGGAGAAGAAAAGGAAGGGGGTGACGTGGCCAGCTCCCACTGACAAGATCACCGTCTGTGAGACATGTGAGGGGAAGCTGTCACCGATGAGATGAGATTGTGAGAGGAGTCTCCTGACTGCGAGACCCGGTCTCTGGGCACAGGTCTGCTCCGCGGCACGAGGGAGGAGGCTGAAGCAGAGCAGGGTGGCCCTGGCATCTGCCGCCAGCCCCTTTCTCCTGGCGAGCCTGGCCCTGCGGAGGTCCCGTGTGCTGGTGCTCCTGTGACAGTGTTGTTCCCAGGAGCTCCGGGAGGTGGGAGGCCAGGGATGGGTGGGTGGGAGATGCCTCCTGTCCAGGGATGGGGCTGGAGCTGTGGGAGCCTGTCCTGGGCACGGCTGGGAACGGGGCCCTTCCTGGGCACAACCTGGGATCACGGGCAGAGATGGTGAGTGCCGGGAGCACCGATGCTCCTCTTCTCTCTCTCCTTCCTTGTCTCTCATAGGAGGGGCTGCGAGAGGGACAAGGTGGCCACCCGGAGCAGGAGCTTCACCATGGCAGAGACCAGCACAACAGACCTCTCTCTGAGCTACACAATTTTTCAATATCTGGACTCTTTTGAAAATAACACGCACATATGCTTAAGACTATCTTACGAATCTCTGGTCTTTTTAGGTGTCTGTATGGGGATTTCTTTGTGTGGACTTGCAGTGAATGGGATAGTCATATGGTTCCTGTTTTCCCACATGAGGAACCCATTCGCTGTCTACATCCTAAATCTGGCCGTTGCTGACTTCGTGCTGCTCCTCTTCTCTTTTTTGCTCATGTTGGCAATTTTGATCTTAACAATTTGTTCTCTCTTTGATTATATTATTCTTTCCTATATAGAACTTGAAATTATAGTTGGATTTCTGTGCCACTTCTTTGACCTCAGCAGCCTGGGTCTACTTACAGCAATTAGTGTGGACCGGTGTGTCTCTGTTTTCTTCCCAATCTGGTATCGTTGCCATCGCCCAAAGCACTTGTCTGGCATTGTGAGTGGGTTGCTCTGGGTTCTTGCTGGATCTTTTGTTTCCTCAATGTATCTTAGCTTTTACTTTGTTAAACGATATGGGGACGCATTTGGAGGTATAGCCATTGCAATCACTGTGACTTTATCATCAATGATGTTGATTTCCAACCTGTCCCTGTTCATCAAACTCCGATGTGGCTTTCAGAGACGACACCCTGGGAAACTCTATGTTGCTGTCCTGCTCAATGTGATCTTCTTCTTTGTCTTTGCTATTCCTTTCAGCGTAGAGGTATTCTTCAATCTTCCGCGCACACAGGAACTATTTCCTGACAAAGTATCTTTTTTGCTGGCATTGCTGAACAGCAGCACCAATCCCATCGTTTATTTCCTGGTGGGCAGCTGCCGGCGACGCCGGATCCAGGGCTCTGTGAAAGCTGCCTTCCGTCGGGTGTTCGAAGAGAACGCGGTGAGCGAGGAGGGGAGCCGCACACCCAGGGACATGGCATCAGAGACCACTGTGTGAGGCCCTGCTGGGGAGGAGGCCTGGAGGCACAGAGCCTGGCAGGCAGCTCAGAGCCTGCCTACTGCGGGGAGGGACCACCGCTGGAGCTGGGCAGGGGGCGCGTATGGCACGGAGCTGGCACGGCACTGCCCGGCCAGGCTCAGTCCCCACACGCGGGCTGTCTTCCCCATTGCAATGCCCCTCATTGTGCTGATCCTATGAATAAACTCTGGCTCCCTCTGGTCGGCAGATGAGTTTCGTGGTCTTTGGGGAGACATCCTGCCCAGGGAGAGTCTGGCATGTTAGGCTCTGGGGGAGCTCTGGCTGTCTGCTGTGCAGGCAAGGAAGGGCTCTTCAAAAAGGATTGCAAAATTGGGCGAGCCAATGGGTCCAGGTTGGTCATGGGGAGCTCTCCATGCTCTGCTGCTGAAGGGAAAATCTGCCTTAGGAGGCAAATGCTGCCATGGGAAGCAGCAGTGTGACTTGCCCAGGGCAGCCCCGTCCTGACCCCACTCCCTGTGATGGTGTGATGGCAGGGCAGGCCATGCCTCTGCGTGGGTGGTGAGGGCTGAGGAGAAGGAGGGGGCCACGGGGCACGTGGGAGGCAAAAATCCCAGACATCAAGTTTGGGAAGCAGATGCTAGTGTGGTGTGCCTGAACCAGCGTGGAGCTGGTTCACGCGCACTTGTCCGCATGGGGAGGTGCAGTGCCACATGGCGCTGGGGATGTCCAAAGCCCAGGGTCCCCGCTCAGGTCGCCCCTGTGCTTTTGGCAGTGGCTCACATGCCGTGACTTGCTCACATGCTGCAGGGCACACCTGCACTCAGACCCTGCTGCTCAGGGCATCCTGCAGCACCAGTCTGCAAACAAGTTTAATTCCCACCCGCAGAGCTGAGACTACATCCAAAAAGGCACAAAAAAAAAAGAAGGGGCACATTATCAGAAGGGGAGGAAGCTGGCTTCAATGTGTATGCACAATGACATGTTTGTATGGGAATGTTTGTGGTGGTTTTACCCTGCTGGGCAGCTAAACTTCACCACAACCACTCTCCCACTCCCCCTCCTCAGAAGAAGAGAGGGAGAAGAAAGTATGCTGGAAAGAAAAAAAAAGGCTCCCAGGCTGAGGTAAGGATAATTTAATTAAATCATAGAATATCCCAAGTTGGAAGGGACCCACAAGGATCACTGAGTCCAACTCCCGGCTCCACACAGGTCTACCCAAAAATTCAGAGCATATGACTAGGAGCAAAGTCCAAATGCTTCTTAAACTCCAACAGGCTCGGTGCTGTGACTACATCCCTGGGGAGCCTGTTCCAGTGTGTGACAACCCTCTCAGTGAAGAACCTTTTCCTCATATCCAGCCTGAACCTCCCCTGTCACAGCTTGATTCCATTCCCTCGGGTCCTATCACTGGCACCAGAGAGAATAGATCGGCACCTGCCCCTCCACTCCCCCTTGTGAGAAAGCTGTAGGCTGTGATGAGGTCTCCCCTCACCCTCCTCTTTTCTAGGCTGAACAGACCTAGGGACCTTGAAAGGGGGACAAGGAAGAGAGGAAAGGGACAAGGAAGAGAGAATAAAGAAAAAGTGAAAAAGAAAAAGAAAAAGAAAAAGAAAAAGAAAAAGAAAAAGAAAAAGAAAAAGAAAAAGAAAAAGAAAAAGAAAAAGAAAAAGAAAAAGAAAAAGAAAAAGAAAAAGAAAAAGAAAAAGAAAAAGAAAAAGAAAAAGAAAAAGAAAAAGAAAAAGAAAAAGAAAAAGAAAAAGAAAAAGAAAAAGAAAAAGAAAAAAATCAAAGGCCACACAGAAGCATAGAGAGAGAAAAAAATATATTCTCTACTTCCCATCAACGAGCAATGTTCAGCCACATACTGGGAAGCAGGGCCGCAATATGCCTGGCAGTTGTTTGGGAGGACAGACATCTTCATAACGAGAGCACCCCCTCCTCCTTCCCCTTTCCCACCTTTTATTGCTGAGCCTGACACCATATGGCATGGAATATCCCTTTGGTCAGTTTAGGTCAGCTGCCCTGATGTCCCTTCCCCACCTCTTGCCCACCCCCAGCCTGCTGGCTCTTGGAGGGGTTTGGAGGGTCCCTTGATGCTCTGCCAGTATTGCTCTGCAATAGACAAAACACTGGTGTGATACCAGTGCTGTTCTAGCTACAAGTGCAGAGCATAACACAGTACAGGCTGTTGCAGGGAAAGTTAACTCCATCCCAGCCAGACCCAGTACAATGTCCTCCTCCGACCTAAAGCTGAGATCCCTTCTGACAAGCATTGTAGCAATAACAACATGAACATCGATTGAGGGGCCCTTCTCTGAGGACCCAGCCATGGCAATTCACTGTGCTCAGGGTTCTTGTCTCCATGATGCTTCCTAGGCGCTCCTGACCATGCCTGGAAAGTCAACGCTGCAGACACAGGTGTATATATTTATAGCATCATAGAACTGAACACTGATCATTATGGAGTTTTCTTTGTCAATGTACTATTATATTTCATAAGAAACAACCTAAATCATTGTTTGACTTAAAAGAAACTTCTTCCAGAATGTTGGCTGTTTTCTTTATAGCATATTTAACACTCTTTTTTTCATAACATTTAAATAATAATAATAATAATAATAATAATAATAATAGTTCTTTATGTACATTTCATACTTCCTGTGATGTTTTCTTCCTGAAGTATGGTCAAAGAAAATACAAGACTAACTTGGCAATGGTTTCAATAAAACATGAAAAGATTCCACAGAGAAGTCCCTTTAACAATCTTCATGCTCCAGGCTGGACAGGGTATTGCCCCGTCACGCCTTAGGAAGAGCACTGCTGGATGCTGCCCTCTTTGTCTCTCTCACTCTTACTCATTCTTCCTTCTCGCCTACTCTCAGGTACATGCAGGACACACTGGTGAGGAGAGGCTCGCTGGCAATGCAGCCCCACCAAAATCCCCCTCGCGGACCAGGTGACCCAGGTGGGTTTCCCTGAGCAGGAACAGGAGCTCTGGGACCTTGGCTGGCTGCAGTGACTCATCCAGCACTGCGGCACATTCAGCACTGGGACACATCCAGCACAGGGACACATCCTGCACTGGGACGGATCCTGCACAGCACCAGCAGCAATTCCCCACACACCTGGGGCGGGTGCCAGGGGGGGCAGGTGCAAGGTGTGGATCACGGCTCCAGGGCTGCTGGCAGAGCTGGCCCAGCATACCCAGTCTTTATTCCCAAATTTTCCTGGCACTTCCCCTTTATTTTTTGCCTGTTCTCCCCACCTCAGTCCCACACACTGTCTTCTGTCTAATGCTTTCTCTCTAGGAATATCTTAGAGGTATCTCTGCCCCCATTACTCTTTCCCTCTGTTGGTCTCTGCTACGGAGACTGGCATCTATCTCTGCCTGAAATGGGTGATGTAGTCTTGGTAGGTGGAGAATGTGTTTGGAACCTTCCAGGAACCATTTTGCAATTAATTATTTTCAAACTTATGCAGGGTTTCAACTTCAGGGAAGGAATTTAAAACACACAATAGCTGCAAGTGATCTGACAGGAGGGGATGTGGCCATCCTCACATCCTTGGCTTTCATGTGCCAAGACAACTCCAGCCCTGAACCCTTGGTTTGCACCCTGAAGCGGGTGGAGCTGTTCACACTGCTGTCAGCATGGAAAGGCAGAAGTGTTTTAATTGACAATCCCGTGGGAAGGCACCACTGCTAAATATTGACCTCATCAGTTCCAGGCAGTGCTCCTGTGACCAGCTGTGCACATGGAAGGTGGAGCTGGTGGGCTCAGAGAGAAGGGGGCACCTCTTTTGAGTTTGCTTCTCTAGTGTTGTCCCACAGTCTCACCAAAGAGACAGTGATGCAAGCAGATGCTCTAGCCTGTGTCTTCATGCAGGTGCGGTGAATGAACCTCTGAAGGTGTTCGTGTTTATTTGGTGGCTGCACATAGGGCCTCAGAGCTGGCTCAGCCCCCAGCTCACACAAATACCTCTCCACCTCAGCACAGCTGAGAGTGTAGGTGCACCTGATTTTAAAAAAGAAAGCTTTAATTAGCTCTGAAGCTTTTGCCTGGAGGAGATGGAGGATCTAGTATGATGCATTGAGCAGCCTGCAGGAGCATGCACCCTGCATGCACAGGCATTGCTGCACAGGTGGTCACTGCTGAGCAGAGAAGGGCTGGCTTGTCTTTCCTACAACACTGCTCATTCCCTTTCATTCCAAAGCCCCTGGCTTGTCCATGGGGACCACGGGTGCCTCCCAAGCATGCTGTGCCTCATCCTACTGCAGCTGGAACATCACTGGAACAGCTGGGATGCAGCAGCTGTTGGCAGTGACAAGACCTCCCCATTCACGTTGTGAGGGCCCTGGGCAGCCAACAGCATCTGCCCAGAATGCGGCAGGTAGCAGAGAAGAAGCTGCCTGCAAGAAGTCTGCAGTTCAGCTCCACCACCACATTAGAGCTGGAAGCTCTTCCTGGGAACAGCTGAGCACACAGGGAGCACCAAGTGACCGATTTTCATTCCAGACCCCAGCTCCTCATAGGACGGGCTGACAGATGTGGAGGGCAGGAATGCACCCAAGGGAAGAGGAGCCAAGGAAGCACTGCCACTGCCCCTTTCACCTGGAGGGTCCCTGCTACCAGGATTCAGTTCTCACGGCTTCAGCAGTGTCGTTTCCATAAAAAGTTAATTGTTTTCCTTCCATCTCCCAGTATCCTCTGTCACATTGAAAATCCAGACTTTACAGAGTCTTCAAGCAGAGCTGTCCTTTTCAGCTTGTTTTTGATCCTAACGTTACTCCTCTTGTTTTTCTGGAGAAGGACGAGACACACCAGAAGTGGATACAGTCCTCAGGTTGTGGTTGCAAAACGGCTCAGGCTAACCATCTGACAGCCCAGAGGACAGCGGGAAGGACTGCAAGAGCCAGTTCCAGTCCAAACCATCGCGTGCAGATGGCCCACATGATGCGTGGACGAAACTCAGTTTGCAGCCTTGCTGCCAGAAGAAGCACTGCATTTTGGGGAAAGCCTTCTGGGGATGATCTCACACACATGCCTACTTCCCTGTTCACAAAGTTGAATGGGAGTTCTTTGCATAGTCTTTGCATGTGTCCACACCCGCTAGGGGTGCACACACAAAGCTTTGCCCAGGCATTATTCTGCTCTGCTTTGCCAGACTCTTGCATCCAGAAGCGCTCAGCTCTTCAGCAGACACACCAAAACAAAGCACCAGCAGGAGCTAAGAGCCTCCATGGCTTTGCTTTAATAGCACACTGGCTAGAGCAAGCTCACTTTTGAAGAAGGAATGGCTCAGACCTGTTAGATAGGACAGATTCAAAGCAAAGATTTCAAAGTAAAAGGTTTTGATGGGTGTTTCACCACCTGCCCAGCGCCAACCCCAGGCACAGGTTCCTGTGCTGCCCAGCACATTTTGTTGTATTGCAGCTAGTTCTGCGCACCACCAAAGCCATTGTTCTTGCCTCACCCTGTCTCACGGGACACCTCCATCCCTAGAGCATCTTCTCCCAGGGAGGGACTGGAGAGGGTTAAACATTTACTTCCACTGAGCCTTCACTGGGAGTTTCGCTTCTGTTTTCAGGCTCTATGATGTCTTCAAAAGCCCTCTGACAAGCCAGCCTAGGAGAGATAGGGAACTTCTTTGTACAGCTCCCTGCCAGGAAATAAATAACAGGGTTGATACTGCTGCTCACACAGGCAAACAGGAGAGGAGTGTCAAAGAAGAGAACTGAAAAATCAAACAATCTTAGCAAAAGCCAGTAAGGAAAGTCAGCATTGAAGAAGAGGAAGGAGATGACAATGAACAGAACCACAACACAGAGCTTCCTCAGGGGATATTGCCATGAACAGCACAAGACCTTGGCAAAAAGGGTTAGACTGGAAAGAATCAGGATAAGCACCGACAACAGGTAGCTCAGGACGAAGATGACAACTGCCACTGGGGAGAAGTAGAGGGTCACGGTAAGCAAGAAGGAGAGGGCCCAGAGCAGGGCGCACACAAGTGCTGGCAAGTGCCAGGAGCGATGGCAGGGCCAGCAGGCCCGGGAAAGGGCAGACAGGGATGTGCTGGCACCGAAGGCTGCCAGGAGGTAGATGCTGGTGGTGAAAACGAAGATGATGATGATGTTCAACATAACCATCACATCCCATGAGCCCAGCCTGTGACAAAAGCTCGGTGGTCCATAAAATATCACAAGGGCGATGGCAATGGAGAGGAGGAAGGTGAAGTCAGCGATGGCCAAGTTGAAGACATAGACAGTGACGGGGTTCCTGCGGATGTGGGAGCCGAGGAGCCAGAGGACAGCCCCATTGCCCACCAGCCCACAGAGGCAGATGAGCAGCGTGGCAGGGACTTCGCTCAAACTGTCGGCTTCACAGTCAGTCCACTTGTAGTCTTCCTCATGTGAGGCAGCCTGCCTCATCAGCTCACGCTGCCAAGCCCCGTCATGCGCCATCCCACTGGGCCAGCTCCAGCAAGCAGGGCTGTCTCTTCCTGTGCTGGGAAACAGCATGTTCATTGCGAAATATCTGCCGCTTCGCCTTCCCCTTGCACAGCTGGAGGGATGATACGAAACAGAGGCGTGTCAGAAGCTCCAGTGTGCCCCCACACTGGGATTTTAAGGTCCTTGCAGCCATACCTCATCTTCCACATGGAGAAGCACAAAGAAAAATGAGGAACGGGGGGGGTGGGGGGATGGGTATAACATGCCTGGCACAAAAGCGTGTACAGGAATGGAGCAAAAGCTATGGAGATGCCTCTTTCCTGGCTTTGGACAGGTTAGATCTGGAGGAGGGAAATAGGGGGATGAAGGGATTGTCCTTGGAGATGTCAAAGAGCAAGCAGTTTTGGGGGTGGATCTGACATGGACTCTCAGGTGCCTAATATTACAATTGATATTACTAAGCAGCTGGGTTCCTTCAGTGAGACACTAATTTCAGTATTTCCCTACCACCTTTCCCCAAACATTTGTACATCTTAATGAGCTACTGTTCTCCAATCAGATTTGATACAAATGACCAGCAAGTTCAAAAGCAAAGGGGGGGGGTAGAATGTGGCGGAGGAGGGGGGGAGAAGGAGGCAGGGGGGTGCACTGATTAGGATGGGAAAAAACACCTGGAAAAGCCTGACCTTCTTTTCTGTCGCAGCCTGGAGACCTTCACTGGAGCAGACGTGCTGCAGACCTCTTGCTTGCCAGCTGCTGTCCTGTGACAGGATCTTCTCATGAGGTTTCCTGGAATTACCGCTTATAAACTGGACCATGCCTGTCCTGGTGAGCTTGTGCGGCATCCAGCATGGTGTGTTTCTCAGGCCCTTTTAGAAACTGCTTTGTCGTGTTCTCAGGAGTTCTTGCAAACATGGAACTACTTCACAGCATTTGATGATATCAGGGTTCTGGTTATAATCTAGGCTTGTGTTCATACAGGAAATGACTAACAAGTCTCAGAAGCTAGCCCTATGGGAAAAACAAATCATCTCGCTGTCAGGTTCCTCTTTAATTTCACTTTAAAGCAAACACAATCCCAAAATTTTCATATCTTTGAACTGGACAGACTTTTTTTCCTGTAGTCCAGGCGGTGATCTTTAGGACCCTGTGCTACAAGCGTGGCATTGCTGTAAAATTTCTGTCCGATTCAAAACTAGGTTTGCCACTTACATACCACAGCTTCACAGTGACACATGGCCTTCAAATACACAGCTTCCAGGAGCATGCTACTATGAGCAGCAAAGCTAACTGAGACTTCCTAAGACAATAGTTTCTGGAGAGCTGAACTCCAGCGAGATGAGTCGTACCCAGAGTGGCTGCAGTGTAAAGAGCTCCTGCTGCACCTGAGAGGAAGGGGTGCTCCTGCTGGGGCCTGGAGCATGTAGCGGCTCCAGGGCTGAGACCTCCTCCTCTCTTCCCTGCTGACACTGCCTTTGTGTCCCCAGATACCCCCCTGGCAACCCCAGTCCCTTCGAGTGCAAACAAGTAATGATAAGAAAGCTCCGAGGTATGCCGGTGTGGTGTTGTGCAACATTATGGTCACTGCCCATGTGCTCTGAGAAAGAGCAGAATTACACAGGGTTTCTCAGCTTCTGCTTTTGCAGGCAACATCCTGAGATCAGTTACCTGCTTTTTTTTTTATTTCCAACACAAGATTTACAAACATCAATTATTTGTTTGTGTCGAGGTTAAGTTCATACATCTTCAGCAGAAGCTATGCTCTGTAAATATTATGGCTGTGGTAGCAGTCACTGCTGTCTGTCAGGAGAGCTCATGAAACTGTCCAGTAGGCAGAGCTCACCCCCTTTGAGCTATCACCTGCCAGAGCCTTCACATACTCTATTTCTGTCCCTTTATTTAGGACTGCCCATGCAGTTTGCTCTATGGGGTTCTTCACCCCACGCACAGAACTGCACTTGCCAATGGTCATCCACCCCTGTCTGTCTGTCTGTCTGTCCATCCTCTGTCCAGCCTGGCCCAGTGCTGATTGCAGGCACTTGCCTCTTTACCCTGTCCCTTCCTGCCTCCCTAGTTAAACCCCCCTGATGGTGTCAAGATTTGTTTGCTGAACGATGCTGTCAGCTCCATCTGCTAGAAGTAGATGGACCTTTTCTGCCAAACAGTGGTGCAGGTGGATACCAGGACAGGGGGAGATGAAAACTTCTTTTCTGTCCCTCTCCATCATCTCCTCCAGTATGGGGGCTTGTGAGGATCAAGGCACTGGATGCTCAGTGCTTTAGTATCAGGCACCAAGGCCCCAGAGCAGGGATATCTCCACCCAGGGAAGCAGACAGGGTATGGACTGAGGCCAAGAGCGTGGTCAGGTTCACCCTGGAGAACAGATGACACAGGACTTCCAGACCACATAATTGTAGCAGTGCAAACTGCTGGGCAGCATGAGGAGACTGTCACTTTAATTTTGAGAAAAGCAAGCACATCCCACAGAACCAGCAAGCGTAGATACTGCAATCAGCATTAAATGATGTAAAAGACAACTTTATTAAAATAAGTTAAAAAGACATTTGAGAGGAGAACCAGCCCTGCTCCCCTGGAAACCTCATCGAGGACAGCTGTGACCCAGGGGTCAGGCATCTGTCCACGGCTGGGCCTGCTCGCCTGGCTGGGCAAGGGCTCTGCTCCCATGGGTGCTGGAACGGGGCGCGGAGGAAGGCCTGCCCGGGGGGATGCTGTAGGTAATTCTCGACACAGGGCCCTCACCCACCATCCGCGGATCTGCCCTGTCTTCAAAGACCCTCTGGAGAGCCATTTTGACAGATTCTCTGAAATTCTGCTTTTTGTAGTTCCCAACCAGGACATAAATAATTGGATTGCTGCTGCTGTTGATGGCAGCCAGCAGAAGGCAGATGTCAAAGATAAAATTGGTGTAGACATAGAAGTTGAGGAAGATCTGGACACTGAGTGGGATAGCAAAGAGGAGGAAGAAGAAAACAGTGAGGAAGGATGACAATGTACAGCCTCCCTGGGTGGTATTGCCATGATCTACACCTAAGCTTAATGAAGAGGATCACATTGGAGATGACCATAAAGGGGGGTGAAAAAGCAGAAACTGAGAAAGCATAAGGTTGCAAGAACCACCCAGCCGCATTCAGAGTGACCCAAATCATACATAAAGTACACGAGCCCTGACAGCACACAGGTGAGAGCCCAGAGCAGGCTGCACATGACAGCTGTCAGGAGCTGTGGCGATGGCATCGGTAACAGAAGGGCCAGAGGGTACCCAGGCACCTCTCCATGCTGATGGCCATGAGGAGATAGAGGCTGGAGCTGTATGTTAGCAGAACCTGGAGTGAAATGGTAGGAGCACGTGCAAAAGCTGTGGGTGAAAGCAGCTGAGCATGGGCACATGATACATTACAAGGGAAACTGATGTGCAGAGGAGAAAGCAGGCATCCGCAACAGCCAGGTTGAGGACATAGGAAGTGAAGAGATTCCTCCTGATGTGGAAGCCGAGGAGCCAGAAGATGGTCCCATTCCCCACCAGGCCACACAAGCCGATGAGCAGCATGATGCTACCAATGACGATTTCAGGGACATGGCCTGCAAAGCATCTGGTCCCATTGTCTCCATCCCCTGGACCATGACCTCCATAGATGGGGGGAACACTGTACTTCAGCCACGGACTGTGGTGTTGGGATGTCGCTCCATCCTCCTCCTTGCTGTCTCCTGCTCACCTAGGGAAAGGAAAGGGATGATGGAAAAGCAGTGACTCTTAGGTCCCCACTGTTGTGCTGCTCTGGTCATTCAGTCCTTCCCTCGCCTCCATGGGCTCCAACATCTGCAAGCCAGAGAACAAAGAATGGAGCGGAGAAAAAAATAAAAGATGAGAAATAGGGATAAGAGGGAAAAGCTTGGGCCCAGGATGGAATGCTACAGACAGAGAACTGGAAGAGGAGTGGAGCAAGAAAGGAGAGGCATGCAGGAGCCATTTGCCTGTCAAGGACTGGCAAGGGCTGAGCTGGCTAATGAAAACGTGGTCACTTCTTTATGAACCAAAAGCACTGATTTGAAAAGACGGTGATGTTGTCAGCTGTCCCTCCCACATGCAGCAGGGAATTCCCTGTCTCCCTGTCAGTGGCTGCACATTTGTCCATGCATCCAGCAGAGTGGCCGGAGACAGCAGGAGGTGATCATGGCAGAACTGGCACCACAGCTTGGGCTGCAGTACCTCCATCCCAGCCTGCCCAGGTAGCCAGGGCTGGGGAGCAGAGGGCCCTCCGCTGATGGGGATTGTAAAACTCTCCAGAGCATCTCAAGAGCATCTCAAGACTCAGAATGCTGCATGTAACCTTAACAAAGGGAAAAAAAATGAAAAAGAAACAAAAAAAAAAAAAAAAGAGAGAGAGAGAAAGAGAGAGAGATCATTGAAAGCAGCATACAATCTCCAGGAACACAAATGCGACTTCTGAGAAATGAGATACATGTGCATGCAACAATTCTGCCAGACAGCTGGAGTATTTCATTTCTGGATGCTTAAGCTATCTGAGGATGGCCAGGAGGTTACATTCTTGGATCCACATGGCGCTGCAGGTACTCAGCACTACATTTGCATGTGCATCCTTGCCTGCTCCAGCCCTTCCTGCCCTGCACTCAGGAGCACTGCACCAACAATGTTTTTCCCCTGCTGGCTCTTCCAACGGGACCCAGCCCCGCCAAAGGCACTGGGTGGAACACGGGTGCTGCGGACGTGGCCGTGCCACTACTGGGCAGCCAGTGCTGAGCTCAGTGAAGGCTCCTGTGGAGCCACCACCATCTGTATCCGCAGCTTCCACCCTCAGCGAGATGCCAGTGAGGGGCAGAGCTGAGGGTGCAGCTGACAGGGTGGGGATGATGGTGTGTGCTTGTGCAGAACAACTTCTGCTGAAGGGAATGACTTTAACAGGAAACCTTAGGAGTAGCTCTTCTGTTGCAGGAGCATTGGAACTGGAATTATATGACGGGATGAATCTGATGTCTTTGGGAGCAAACAACATATTTTAGAGCAGCCTAAAGTCAGCGAGGAACCAGATGTTCATCCTGGCAGCCAGGACAGCAGCCAGGAGTGGCCGATCACAGGGACACTGATCTACAGGAGAGGTAGGGCACAGAAGGGTGGGTTCCCTTGGGAAAGGTCTTCTACAGCTGAGGGACCTGCCCAGAGCGGGTGTGGAGGGCCCGTGCCCCCAAGGAGCCGTGGGAGGGTTGAACCACAACCACGCTGAGGTCAGGAGCAGGAGCCCCTGGTCTGTGCACTACCAGAAGGATGGGACTGTAGGAAAACAACCACGAGTGTTCCTGAGAGCAAGAAGGAGGATGTGGACTTCCCATGCCACCACCGTGCCCCTGGTGAAGGGCTGGGAGGACTGCACTTCTCTGTAACAGCATGCTAGAAGGGAAGCACAGCACCTGAAAGCATCCTTCCTAGTACCTGTATTTGTACCATTAGGGGGTATTACATCTGGGCTGTAAGTGCTAGTGAAAACTACCATTCACTGTTCATTTATTCAAAGATAATTTATAAACTTTTATAAACTGTTAATGCCCAAATTCGACAACTAAAACTAGTTTTTGGCTCCACTTTGAACGTGCATTCCCTCGTGCCCATGAGACATCTTGGCGATAATTCCCACATTCTTCCCACAAGGGGAGTTGCTTCTTGGAAGCACTGCACTGGCCCTGCCAGCATCACCAGCATCACGCTTTTCCGCTGCGGGGCAATGCCCACCCCGCGTGGCTGGGAAGCCCTGAGATGTGGGGGAGTGGAACAAGGAGTGATAGAAATGCGTCAGGCAGAGAGGGAAGGCAGTTGTGACAGCTGGTCGCTGCTCTGGGAGGGGCATATTTAATCAGAAAAGCATGAGGAGCCATTCACAAAATTCTTGCATGGTTTCTGGCAAAAGCCACTTCCTTTGTGGGGAAAAAAAAAAATCAAGATAAATAAAAACAAGGAAGCGGAGCTCTGACGTAGCAGTGGTTACAAAACCTTTCTCGATGCCACTGCGACCCCACTGTGGCTGGGGCAGCCTGTGTATGCAGCATAGGGGCACAGAGAAGAGCCAGGGGACGAGTCCAGCGACACCCTCGTGACCGGGAAATGTTCCTCGTTGCACAACTGGCCTGAGGGGGATGCGCTTCAGGATCTGGATTTGAGGGGAGCCTGAGATGCCAGGAAACCAACGTGGATCTGCCCAAGCCCTTCTGGAAAAACAGCCCTAGCCTGCTGATTCACCAAAGCTAACAGTTAAGTGCAATGTTTTTCTTCAGCCCTACCCCACTTTTCTTTCCTCCAGCACCCGCAGCCAGCACCTCCCTCCCTCCCCGCTCTCCTGGGGACAAGCTGCGCTCTCCCCAGTGCCTTTCCCCTGCCCTGTGCTGCCCTTTTGCAGCTCCTGATAACTCCTGTCCCCGTCCTTATGCCTCCCTCTCACATTCACAATGGGAGCCCTGTTCCCCGCCTCGTCCCACTCACCCTCAGGGTCCTGCTCACCCCCCTGCCCCCTGCTCTGACCGCAGCCAGGACCGCATCCCACCACCGCCTGGCCTCCTGCCATGGAGCCGAACCACACGGGCCCGTCTCCTGCACCACCCACGCCAACACCCGATGGAGAAGGCGCGTGCGAGATCGATGTCCCCGATATGGCCGTGGACGGCGTCACGTTGCTCATCTGCCTCTGCGGGCTGGTGGGCAACGGGGCCGTCCTCTGGCTTCTTGGCTGCCGCATCCGCAGGAACCCCATCACCGTCTACATCCTCAACCTGGCCGTCGCTGACTTCACCTTCCTCCTCTTCATGCTCACCTCCGCGCTCCTCTACATCCTGGACAACCTCTCCTGCAGCACCTTCCCTGTCTTCATGTACCTCAGGTCGTTCCTCCTGCCCCTGCTGCTCACCCACAACATGGGCATGTACCTCCTCACAGCCATCAGCATTGAGAGGTGCGTGTCTGTCGTCTGCTCCAGCAGCCCCTGCGGCCACCGCCCCCAGCACCTGTCGGCCGTGGTGTGTGCCCTGCTCTGGGCCCTCTCCATCACTGTAATTGCTGCAGTAGCTTTCCTGTGCCTGTCACACCAGCACGAGCAATGCCGTCTGGCCCTCATCTCCATGTACGCCCTCAACTTTGCTGTCTTCGCACCATCCATGGTCATCTCTAGCACACTTCTCTTCATTAAGGTCCAGTGCGGCTCCCAGCGGCGCCAGCCCAGGAGGCTCTACATCGTTATCTTCCTCACCGTCCTCTTCTTCCTCCTCTTCGCTCTTCCCCTCAGCATCTGGAATTTCCTGCAGCATGTCAGTTACATGCTGGGGCAGTCCCAGGTGGTTTTCCTGCTTGGCTGCATCAACAGCAGCATCAACCCCTTCATCTACTTCCTGGTGGGGAGCTGCCGGAGGCGCTGCTCCTTGGTGTCCCTCCAGGTCGCCTTCCGGAGGGTCTTCGTGGAGCTGGCCGATAACACGGTGTGCAGTGACAATGCCACGATGGACACGCTGAGCCCGGCCTGTTGAAGCCTTTCTGCTACTCTGCTTAAGGCCCCCCCAGATGATGGCTGGATGGCTGGTGGTTTCACTGGGGACCCAGATCAATAAATGCCTGCCCTGTTTCCCCAGATGTCACCCTCTCACTGCTCCCTGCAGACAATAACGGGCGGGGGGGGGGGGGGGCAGGGGTGAGAAGAGAGAACGTAATTACGCAATTTGGAGGTCAGTGGGGGGCAGGATTCCTGGCAGGATTCCCTGCAGGTGCACAGCTTTCCTTGTCCCCTCAACCCTCCCCAGCAGTACTATTCCCAAAAGGAATGTGCCCCAGAGGACAGAGTTCCCATCTCATGCTGTCAGACTGCCACATTTCTGCTTTTTTGGATGAGCGTTGCCTTTGGGAAAGGCTGACTCATGTGCAAGTGGGGAAAAACCTGCTCAGTGTCCTAAGCCCCTCTCCCACATCTCCTGTGCAGCCTCTCCCCTGCTCTGCCCCCCTCCTGTCTCCAGAAATGCCAACAGTGGGGACCAGGGGCACCCAGCAAGTCTCTGCCGATGCCCCGCGCTCCCACAGAGCTGGTTCCTGTGTCACTGCAGCTTGGTGTCGATACACATCACCAAATCACGCATCCCCGAGCAGGCTTGGGTCCATGTCCAGCGCCCGCTGCAAGGCTGGGGTCCTGGGGGAGGACACGCAGCGTGGGTGCCTCGAAGCCAAACCGACGCGGCACTGGTGCTGGGGTGGGACAGGCTGGGGGCAGCTCCCAGCCCCCAGGGCACGTGCCGGTGTCCCCAGGCGTGGCATGCAGGACCTTGGGGGGAAGCCCCAGGTCCCCAGTCCATGGTCCCCGGACCCCAGCCCTGCCTCCGCCTGCTGGGATCAGGCGCTGAGCCCCAGGGCTGGAGCTCCCCGTGCGCCTGCCCCACTCCGCGCGTCCTGGTGCGCGCAGAGCCCCCAGCCCCGAGCCGCGTGCCCACCCCCAGCCCCCCGGAGGTGCCCCCATCCCCCGGGCCACGGAGAGGAGGAACGAGAGGCAGCGGCAGAGCAGCGGCTTTATTGGGGGCAGGCGGCGGGGGCAGAGCCGGGGCCGGGCGGACGCGGGGGCTGGGGGCGCCGGGCGCTGTGCGGGGGGCTTCCCGCAACGGAGCCCGTCCCGGGCCGCCGGAGCCCCCGCACCGAGCGTCGAAGCGCCGCTTCTCCGGGGGCTTGCGCCGCCGGGCCTCGCGGAAGCCTCCGGTTTCCTCTTTCCACGCTGGAGGGCAGCAAAGCCCCGCGCTCCGCGTCGAGGTGGCCGGGAGGTGCGGGGACGGGACGCGACGGGACGGGGATGGAGGGGACAGGAGGGGATGGGGATGGAGGGAATGGGGACGGGACGGGGCGAGAAAGGGGTCCCGACGGATACGGGGATGAGGATGGGTTGGAAGGGGCGTGGGAGAGGATAAAAGAGGATGCGATGGGGATGGTATTGGGAGGGGATGGGGATGAGGATGGAAACAAATGGCGACAGAGATGAGGATTGGGATGGGACGCAGATGGGAACAGGACAGGGTTTAGGATGGGGACAGGGAAGGGGAGGGGAGAGAATGGGACAGGACGTGACAGGGTGGGGACAGAGATGGGATTAGGATGGGATAGAGATGTGGACGAGGACCAGATTGGGATGGGATGGCACAGGATAGGGAAGGGGATGGAGACAGGATGGGGATCCAGACTGGGACAGGGAATGGCATGGGATGGGACAAGGTGGGAGAAGGATGAGCTTGGATGGTGATGTGGGCAGGAAAAAGATGGGAATAGGATGAGGACAGGTTAGGGATGGGACAGGGGTAGTGATGGGGTAACGACAGGACATGAACACGTCCTGGCACGCAACCATGGGAAGGTGACCCATGGGATGGCCATGAAGAGGTGTGGACAGCTGAGCACAAAGCTGGGGGACGCAGTGCGGGCAGTGAAACCACAGTGGCCTCTCAGCTGGAGATCACAGTGACGCCTGTCTCCTCGAAGACCCTCCGGAAGGCGACCTGGAGAGACACCAAGGAGCAGCGCCTCCAGCAGCTCCCCACCAGGAAGTAGATGAAGGGGTTGATGCTGCTGTTGATGCAGCCAAGCAGGAAAACCACCTGGGACTGCCCCAGCATGTAACTGAAATGCTGCAGGAAATTCCAGATGCTGAGGGGAACCATGAAAAGGAGGAAGAAGAGGACGGTGAGGAAGATAACGATGTAGAGCCTCCTGGGCTGGCGCCGCTGGGAGCCGCACTGGACCTTAATGAACAGGATCACATTGGAAATGACCATGGGTGGGGCAAAAATAAGGAAGTTGAGGGCATACATGGAGATGAGGGCCAGACGGCATTGCTCGTGCTGGTGTGACAGGCACAGGAAAGCTACTGCAGCAATTACAGTGATGGAGAGGGCCCAGAGCAGGGCACACACCACGGCCGACAGGTGCTGGGGGCGGTGGCAGCGGTACCAGAGCGGGCACAGGACAGACACGCACCTCTCGATGCTGATGGCTGTGAGGAGGTACATGCCTATGTTGTGGGTGAGCAGCAGGGGCAGGAGGAACGACCTGAGGTACTCGAAGACAGGGAAGGTGCTGCAGGAGAGGTTGTCCAGGATGTAGAGGAGCGCGGAGGTGAGCATGAAGAGGAGGAAGGTGAAGTCAGCGACGGCCAGGTTGAGGATGTAGACGGTGATGGGGTTCCTGCGGATGCGGAAGCCAAGAAGCCAGAGGACGGCCCCATTGCCCACCAGCCCGCAGAGGCAGATGAGCAACGTGACGCCGTCCACGGCCATATCGGGGACATCGATCTCACACGCATCTTCTCCATCGGGTGTTGGCGTGGGTGGTGCAGGAGACGGGGCCGTGTGGTTCGGCTCCATGGCAGGAGGCTAGGCGGTGGTGGGATGCGGTCCTGGCTGCGGTCAGAGCAGGGGGCAGGGGGGTGAGCAGGACCCTGAGGGTGAGTGGGACGAGGCGGGGAACAGGGCTCAGGGGACAGCAGGGCTGGGGAGATGCTGGGGACGGAGGGCTGAGGAGGCGGCTGCCCTGCCAGTGGTGGGCTGGGGCTGAGCGTGGAGCAGAGTCTGGAGCAGAGGGCAAGGGGCTGCAGGAGGGGGTGAGGGGGGGAGAGGGGGCTGCAGGGGCCTCAGGGGAGGTGCCAGCAGCGCCCTGGTCCAGGCTCACCCCCATCCCTACCTTTCCAGGCAGCGGTCTGTGCCCTGTCCAGCTGGAGCCGTCCTTGCCACTGTCCTCTCAGACAAGGAGATTTCGTGTCTCTGTGTCCTCAGAAGACCTGAGCAGACCTGAGCCTCCTCCGTGCCCCTCCGAACAACGCTGTTCCTTGGGCGTTGCTGCAAGAGCACTGGTCAGGTGGTGAGAGCTCTGCCTCTTTCAACGATACTGGCTGCATCTCCCATCCTCTTCCCTCGTCAAATTTCTGTTGATCTTGCAGGAAAGGAAATGTTTTGTCCAAGAGGATATCCCAGAGGACAAATATTGCAGCAGCTACATCTTGCTGTGAAAGAATCTTGGTGCTTTTAGGATCCAACCTGATATCTCATTAGACTGGTAATTACCACCTTCCTAATTGTTTTATTGTGCTCCATTCTCCTCCCACTACTCTTCCCTAATGTTGGCATCCTTCTGAGATTGTTCATTACTGTTTGCACTTCCCCTCAGCCTCCTGGTGAGGCCTGGCCACAGCGGCTGGTCCACGCTTGTCATGTCATGTCACCAGGGGGGGTTTGGTGTCGGGGCCGTGGGCTCAGTCTGGGGCCAGGCTGCAGGGGACACAGGGGCACCGGGGGCAGCTGCTGCTTCCCCAGCGGGCCCCCGGGAGCTGCGTGCCCCGGGTGAAGTGGCAGGAGGGAAGACGGGAAGGGCGAGGGCCACGGGTGACACCGGCAGCCGGGCCCAGGGAGGGACAGAGCTCCACAAGTCACCTGCTGGGCCAGGAGGAGCTCTGAGTCATCCTGTGCCTCCCTCCGCCCTGGACTTTGCCTCCGGTGGATGCTCGGGGCAGTAAAACCGGCAGAGGCCAGGGAGGGACTGGGACACGCAGGGTCAGCGCGGGGCGGTGGGGCCCGGAGCGGCGTCCCTGCGGCCAGGCCCACCGTGCCCACATGCAGCAGGCACCTGGGGGGCAGAGCCCACCCCCGGGGCCCTCCGAGGCCGCAGCCGCTGAGATCAAGGCCACTGAGATCAAGGCCGTCATCGTCGGGGACGGAGGCTGCGGGAAGACGTCGCTGCTGATGGTCTTTGCCAGAGGGGACTTCCCCAAGGTGAGGCCCCTCCTGCCTGCCCGAACATCCCCAGGCTCAGAGCCCCCCAGCAGCACCGGGACCCTCATCCCGTGCAGCCCCCTGCCCATGTCCCCCCACAGCTTCCTTCACTGGGGACGGGGCCCTGGCACGGGGCGTTTGCCGGCACCGGGGGGGTCCCACTGCACCCCTGGGTCCCAGCCACCCACCCAAGGCTTGATGCTGCTGTGGGAGACCAGGGGTATCCCAACTGCCTCCCCATGGCCTTGTCCATCCCCCCAACCCCCCCCCCAGTCCCTCACCCAACCCCGGGGCCTCTCCAAGCCACCCGCTGCCCACGCCCCTGTCCCCTGCCAGGTCTACGTCCCCACGGTGTTCGAGAAGTACACGGCCTCCTTCCAAGTTGACGGAAAGCCCGCGAAGATCCACCTCTGGGACACGGCAGGTGGGAAGGGATGGGAGGGGACAGCCTCGGGTGTGCCCCTGTGCGTGGAGGCGCTGGGGACGGGGTCCCCCATGGGTGTCCCTGCCGCCTGCCATCCCCAGAGCCCCCCACGTCCCCCCGGGGTGGGGGCAGGCATGGTGCATCAGGGAGCCGGCTCCTGACGGTCTGCTGCTGGGCCTGCAGGGCAGGAGGACTATGACAGGCTTCGCCCGCTGTCCTACTCAGATGCCAATGTTGTCCTCATGTGCTTCGACGTCACCAACCGCAGCAGCTACGACAACATCCTGACGAAGGTAACGCAGCGCCGGGGGCTGCTCCCGCCCCGTGCATCCTCCCCAAGGGGGCTGCCACCTACTCCGCCGTCTGTCCCACCGTCCATCTGTCCCACACCCCGTCCTGCCGCCCGTCCCGTGCCCCCCACGCAGGCCTGGTGGCAGCCACCTGTCCCCCACAGTGGTACCCGGAGGTGAACCACTTCTGCAAGGGCGTCCCGGTCCTGCTGGTGGGCTGCAAGACCGACCTGCGGCAGGACCCCGAGGTGCTGCGCGAGCTGCGGCAGGGCCGCCAGGAGCCCGTCACCTTTCAGCAGGTGGGTGCCCCCCCCCGGCAGGGGACACGAGCCTGGGGCAGGGACGGGGCTCAGCCACTGCCGCCGCTCTCCGCAGGGGGAGGCCATGGCCCGGCTGGTCCACGCCGCGTCCTACTTCGAGTGCTCGGCCAGGTACCAGGAGAACGTCAGGGACATCTTCGTTGCCACCTGCGCCACCGCGCTGCGATCCGCCCGACGGCCCCGACGCAGGAGATGGCCCCGGGGGGGCTGCACGCTCTGCTGAGACCCCGCACCCCCGGCCCGGGCACCGTGGGCCGGCACGGAGACACCCCGTGCACAGAGAGGCGCCTGCCACCGACCTGCCCGCAGCCGCCCCGCTGCTGAGAACTGACCCGGGGGACCCCCCGGGCCCCTGTCCCGCCGGCCGGGCGGGGGACACGCGCTGAGCGGCTGCGGTGCGGTTCTGCCATTAAAGCTCAGAGCTCGTCAGCGCCGTGCGGTCCCTGCGGGCAGACCCCCGGACACCCGATGCGGCACCAAAAGGCACAGGGCCGCAGCCACGGCACCGTGTGTGTGTGTGTGTGCGCGTCTGTGAATGTGTGTGTGTACATGTGTACGTGTGTGTGTGAATGTATACATGTGTATGTATGTGTGTGTACGTGTGTGTGTGTGGGTGTGTGGATGCATATGTGTGAATTTATGTGTGTGCACTTGTCTGTGTGTATGAGTGTGTATGTGCGTGTGTGCGTATGCATGTGTGTGTACATGTGTGTAGTGTGTGTATATATGTTTGTATGTGTGTGTATTTGTACATGTGTGTGTACATGTGTTTGTACACATGTGCGTGTGTGCGTGCGCGTGTACATGTATGTGTGTACTTGCCTGTACTTGCCTGTGTGTACGTGCATGTACGTGAGCATGTATGTACATACATATATATATACATATATATACATATATATGTATACATATATATACATATATATACACATGTGTATACATGTGTGTACATGTGTGTGTAGTATGTATTTGTACGTGTGTGTGTACGTGTGTGGACGTGTGTGTGTATGTGTGTACATAAGTATGTGTGTACATGTGTTTGTACATGTGTGCATACATATTTGTGTGTGTATGTGTGTGTACGTGTGTACGTGTGTGTGTCTGTCTGCACGCGCCCCCCCCGCCCGCGGCCCCCCAGCCCCCACGTGCCCCTCGCTGGTCCCCGCGAGCATGCGCGGGGCGGGGCGGAGGGGGCGGGGACACCCGGGGGCGGGGCCAGCGCGACGGCCCGCGGGAGGGCGCTCGCGCCCGTCCCCTGGCGGCGCACGCGCGCTCTCTTCCCTCCCCCCCCGCTCCGGCGGGGCGGGGCCGGCGGGGTGCGTGCGCGCGGCCGCGCACGGCCGAGGCGGGCCGGGCGGGGGGCGGCGCATGCGCGCAGCGCGCGCCGGGGGAGGCGGCGGGGGGGCGCGGGGCGGCTGCGGGCGGCGCAGGCGCAGTGCGGCGGCCGAGGCAGTGTGTATGTGAGGCTCTGACGGGTTCAAAATGGCGGCGGCGGCTCCTGTGTGAGGAGGGGAAGCGCGTCCCGGCCGGGGGGCGGCGGCGGCGGCGGCGGGGCGGGCGGCGGTGGCGGCGGGGTGGGCGCGGGCGGCGGGCGGCGGGGCCGGCGGCCGCCCGGCAGCGGGCCGCGGGGTGGCGGCGATGCGGGGCGCGGGGTGGCGGCGGCGGCGGCGGGGGGACGCGGCGCCGGGCCGGGGAGCGGGGCCCGCGGGAGCCGGCGGCGGCGCGGGGCGGGCGGCGGGGCTGTCAGCGCCCGCTCGGCGCGGCGGGGGCGGCGGGCGCGGGGGGGGCGGTGGGGCCGGTGGGGCGGCGCGGCGGCCGGGCCGGGCCCGGTCGCGGTCGCCGCCTGACCCGGGGGTTCCTCCTCCGTCTCTTGTGCTTCTCCCGTGCCGGCGCTAGAAGAGGACAAAGGCGCAGGAGAGACCTGGTGAGCCACTCGCGGCGGGGCGGGGGGGCGCCGGCCGCCGGTCGCCAAGTTTCCGCAAGTCCCCGGAGAGGAGAGGAGAGGGGCCGGGCGGCGGGAGCCGGCTGCCGCCCCCGCGGGGCCGTCCCGCGGGCGGCGGGGCAACCGGCCGGGCCGGGAGGCAGCGGGCGGGCCGGGCCCCTCCGGGGGGTCGGGCCGGGCCGGGAAGTTGGCGGCCGGCGGGGGGCCGGGCGGCGGCGGGCGCCGGTGACAGCTCCCCGGGGAGCGACGTCCCCCGCGCCGCTTTGTTCCGGCGGGCACCGGCCCCCTCCTGTCCGGGGGGCCGGGGCAGGGCCGCGGCTGCGGGGCAGGCCCGGGAGGGGGCGCGGGGCGGGGGGGGGGACGGGCTCGGGGCGTGCGGGTGTTTACAAACAGCGCCCGGCGAGGGGAGCGGGAGCGCTCGGGCCGGTCCCGAGCGGTGCTGGCGGGGGGGGGGGAGCGCGGCGCTCCGCTGTCAGACCTTTTCCGGAGGGGCAGGGGGCAGAGAGCTCGGGGGGGAACAGGCGCTGCCCGCGCTACGGCGGCAGTCCCGTGTTCCTGCACGGGACGGCAGAGTCCTGCCCCGGAGGTCTGCCGTAGTCATAGGCGTGGGGTTAAGAGCTGCGGTGTACCTAGATGCTGTTTTCATTCTGTTCCTGTAAAAAAAAAAAAAAAAAGTTTAGATGCCACCTGACACCTTGGGAAACTTTCCCGTGTACAGCATGGTGTCACAAGGTGGCAGATTTGGAGATCTGAGCATGTAGGTCTCCTAAGATGGGAGTTAGTCCCCTACCCCCAGCTGCACCGAAGTGCCGCACACAGGATCCCGTACGTCTCCCTGTTTGAGGGAGATGTTCTGTGTGTGTGCGGCTGCTCCCGAGTGCTGCGGTACAGGACACCCAGAGGACAGCAGTCATGTCATTTGGAGGAGCCGGTTCTCTAACGCGTAGTGTTGCGCTCTGGGGAAACCAGGCTGCTCCCCTGCTGCCGTCAAATGTTTAACAGCAGGCGCACAGCTTGCCTGGTTCCTGTCCCCAGCGCGAGGCTGCTGAGCTGCCGCTCATGCCGGTAGTTGTGTGGAGCAGAGGCCTTCTCCTGGTTGGGGACCTGCAGCTCATGTGTTACAGAACAGCTGGTAAAGTCATTTACCCTAGGTCATGCCTAAAGTTAGAATGGGAGTATTAAAGTTGAGGTGGGCTTATCCCCTGTGTTCACTTGATCTAGCCCCACACAGGGGCTCGGATTCAACCTCAAAACGAGTGAAGAAATGAGGGATGTAGGTGCTGCACGTCCCTGAGACCTGCTTCACTGTTTCCCTCTGAATTCAAAGGAGGAAGAGGACGACGACAGCAGCCCTGGAGTGTCCTTCTCACTCTCTTCAGAAGAGTCGGAGATGGAGCCTGAAGAAGAAAGGATCCGCTACAGCCAAAGATTGGTCAGTATCAGCCATTACTGATCAAATCCTGTTCTTGGTTTTCTTCAACTGAAAAAAGAAAAGGTTTTTACTGGCAACAAGTTTAAACAACCAAAAAAAAACACACCACAAAACAAACATATTGTAGTGGATTGCTGCAGCTTGTCCTGAGGTATTAGCTCAGCCGGTGGTGAGTTGGATGGCTTTGTGGGTCCTGTCTGCATCGCAACGCTTGCCTTAGCGGAGGGTACAGATTGACTGAACTCTGGAAGAGGGGAGCATTGGGGGCTGGGACTGGATAAGATGCTCTGGGAAGGTGCGGGATAGAAATATAAAGTGTGTGTCTGTAGCTTTTGTCACGGCAGATTTTCTCCATGTGTTTGTAGCAACTGGAGAAGGTGAAATGGTGTATGTTACCGTTATGTTGTCCTGGACTCGATTTGGGCATTCTGTGAAATCAGAGAAAACCAGCTTCAGGTTCAAGCTCGAATTTGCTTGTGCACGTGTCTTCTGGTTTTTCTTTTTGGGGGAGCTGTTCCAGAGCTCGGGTCCTGGTTAGGCCCTGTCAGGAGCTCTGGCTTGTCTGATGTTTGTGCTGATGTTTGGGGGACTGCCTGAGGCAAGCAGTCTGTGAGTTGGGGTCGTAACTGTGAGTGGTGTGGGAGCAGCTGCTCCAGGAGCCTGTGATGCTATTCCCGGAGATCTTGGGGAAGGAAGGGAGTTGCTGTGTCTCCTGCAGGCCAGCATCGCATTTTGAGGCAATTGTAAACCTTCTGGGAAGTGCAAGCATCAGCTCTGTGATAACTGAGGTTGTGACAGGGTTTGTCTCTGAGTCACAGTGGTACTCGCACCCTCACCTTCGAGGTGCTGCCTGTGAAGTTAAATCCTTATCCTTTAATGCTCTGAAATCGTTTGCTGTGAGGCAGCATGGTACTCTGCACTAAGCTTTGCCCTCGGATGCGAGTGGTTCTCACACGAGACTGTCAACGAGGTTGCTCCTCTGTCGGTGCCAGGTACCTGGCCATAAGTGCTGGGGAGCTGTAGCTGGCACGTGCCTTGCAGGTGGCCCTGGGGTGGAAACCCTCTGGTGAGGGCAGAAACAGGTATTCCAGGCCTGGCCCCTGTGGAGGGAAGACATTGCATAGGCAGCTGTGGTTTGTCTGCAGACCTGGGGTGCTGAAGGTGTGCTCCTTCTCTGGGGCTTCGCAGCATCTGTTGCGTGGTCATGTTTTGCAGAGAGGATTGTTGCACGAAATGATTTGGTGGCAGTCATGTACACTCTTGTAGTCAGCCTTCTTTTCCTGCTTTGGGGAACTGAAGTAACTCTGATTTGAAGGAGTTTTCAATCTTTTCTCTTTTTTTTTTTTTTTTGAGAGAGTGCTTTAAGAAAAGCCAACAGTAATACATCTGTGGATGCTTCAAGCTGGCTGTTTTTTCCCCAAGTGCTTTGGGGGGTGCTTCAATTTGGCAGTGCTGCCAAAAGCTGCAGTCCTCCCTTGTCCTGACATGCTTGTTCCCACAGCTGTGTGATATGTAGCTTGGGGTGCTAAAGGTGACCACTTCTGTAGCCAGCAGTCAGGCCGGCAAGATAACTTCTCTTGGAGGCAAGGCTTCAGGTTTTGGTTAAACTACAGTCTTAGCTGTGCAGTGACCCTGCTGAAGTAGCCCAAAAGAGCTGGACAGAGATGCGGCAGTTGAATGGGACTAGCAGCCAGGAATTGACCAGTTTAAAAATGCTTATAATCTCACAAATAAAAATTGGCAGGAAGAGTTGCTGTCTTGAGCGTACATGGCCTTAACTCCAGTAGAATGTGCTAAGCTGGATAAAGGGCTGCGTGCTGATGAGCTGCGTGCGTAAGGGGCTTGGGAAGACACACAGGCAGCAAGCAGAGGACAAGGCTCATCGAGGCTTCTGTGGCCTCGTGTCCGTGCTGTCCCTGCTGGCCTGCAGCCTGGAGCCCCTGCGTGCTTGGTGAGGCTTGGTTCATACCTCCTGCTTGGCTCTTCCTGGGAGCTCCTGCTCGCTGTGCTCTTGCTGTGTCCGTGAAGCTTCCTTGTTGAAGGATCTTTCAGAGATGCTTAGTTTTTTTCCCTAGGTGTGTGCTCTTGACTTTGTCTGTCTGAGATGTGGGGAGCTGTTCTCTTAGCTGGTGTTTCTGGCCCTTGCAGAACAAGGTATCGTGGGTGAAATATCCAGGAAGACAAAAGTGATGGTTATGATTTACTTGAAAATGCTACTCTTACGTATACATCGTTCTTGGGAGCTGACTTTTGTATGCCTATATTAACCCTTCTAGGTAGGGAAACAGGTGGTTGGTAGTACAGTACGCATCTGTGCTTTGTTTCTCATGTGTGTGACTGGTGGTCAATGTGGGTGTGAAAGCAAAAGGTAACATTTAAAAAAAAAAAAATCCAGCTGTGATAGTAGTCTATACCAGCCAGGCAACCTTGACCAGAATATTTTGTAGTGTTGAAGGGGCCGAATTAATTGCTTGGGCAAGTAGCAGGGTTAGGGGATACGTGTGGCCCAGGATGTCAACAGAAGCTTGTTGTCTGGTGTGCCAGGGCAGTTACACTTAGAGCATCTCTTGGTGTGTCGCCCTGGTCTTGAGACCAGATTGGTTTCATTCAGGATGCAGTCTCAAGTACTTTGCCTCGCTTTTAGTGAGTGACACTGCTGCCTTGCTCTGGTTCAACAAAAATCTGACCAGTGTATGTTTTTTGAATGAGTTTATTGGTGAAAGATTCAGATTTTGAAGAGAAATCTACCTTTCCTCTGGGTGTAGTCGCACTCCTGCACGACCCTTCTGCCTGTTCACACATCGCTGTGTAGTCTAATGGTGCATCCGGTGGCTCGCAGTGCCCTGTGCTTGCTTCCTTGCTCAAGCTGCACATCCACGGCACCCAAGTTTGCGAAGGACTGGGTGAGCTGGTCTGGATACAGCATTGTCACTGCGAGGGTGTCTTGTTCTCATCTTCCACAACTAAACCTGGAAGAAGCTGTGTCCCGGCATGCTCTGGGAGGCTGCTGCGGGTAGGGGAAGGCAGCCTGCGTACGGCGCTGCGTGAGCACAGAGCGTGCAGGGCAGCCGTATTCCTCGCCTTCAGATTCGGTAGGGCCAGCCTGCGCCATGGGGAGCTGAGGGTGGGACTTGCCAGGCTGCAGAGCACTTCTCTGGTAAGTCTGCGCGTGTGTTGCTGCTCCTCGGTGTAACGAGGCAGCACTGCAGGGGCTGGTGAGAAGTGCTGGCTCTGTAAGCTGCAGCCACATGTTTGTGTAGCCCCTTCATGGAGGAGCTGAAATGCTCTATTGTGTCCCGAGGCTGGAGTGACGGTCCAGCCCTGGCGTTAACAATGTGATGGCTCCTCTCTGAGGCTTGGAAGCCTTCTGCTGGCTGTCACTGGGTGGTCTCGCCCAGCCCATGCCACAGCACGCTGCTCAGCTCGCTGCGAGGAGGCTTGGTGCACGCTGGCGCCTACAGCCTGAGTTTGTTTGAGGCAGGAGTGACCACGGGAGCAGCTCTGGCTGAGCTGCTCGAGCAGAGACGCGCCTGCCTCCCCGTCGTAGCAGGGAGTGCTGGCCTGGTGTGCCGCTGAAGAGGGAGTTCTTTCTCACACCAGCCTTCGCTACACGTAGAGCTGCTCTGCCTGCGTGGGTCCGTGGAGCTGCTGAAGGACTGCCCAGCACAGTGCGGGCCTGGCATCCGCCTGTACTTCTCCAGAGGAGTGCTTGGTACTCCTGGGCATGGGAAGCGTGGAGAAATCTCGCCTCCTTTCTGCTTCAGGGCTGATCATGCCAGGCGTTTTCTGTGAACTAGGACTAGCAAAACCCTGTAAGTTACGAGTTGGGATCAGCACATCACTGGAGCGGTGCCGTGAGCTTTTGATGACAACGCTTGGTGAGAGGAAAGAGGGCAGCAGCAGCGTTGTGTCACCTGGGGATGGCTGCAGTGGGGAGCCTAGCGGGAGAGGGTGATTGCCCCAGGGACCGGTCCTGCCAGCCGTGGTCTCTAATGCTGTCAAGTCAGCAGTCTTTATCTCGGGTGTGGTTCCCAGGTAGGACAGGCAGAGCTGGTTTTCAGCCTCACTCTGCAGTTGCCTCTGGAGCTGATGCCCCAGAGCTGGATGCCGCTTCAGGGGATGCACAGCTGTGCCCTAAAGAAAAGTTGGGGGGGGTGGGGAGGAGGGGGCATCTCTGCCTGTCTGTGCTGGGCTAGTTAGCTAGCCGTCCCCTGCCTCCAGCAAAACCGACGAGACTGGAGAGGTCTGCACTGGGGAGATGGGGTGGGGTAGGAACCTCTTAAACTGGCTCTGCTGCTGGAGAGAGCCTGAGGTGGAGCCGCACCCTCCGCCGGGCCGCGGGAGCGCTGCCCTGTGCGGCTGGGGCTTGGGCATGGCTCCTGCATGCTGCACGGGCCTTGGCGGCTGTCCCTGGCCGGGCGCGGTGGCACCCCTTAGGGCTGCCGGAGGCTGTTGTGGCAGCGGCGCAGGGGAGCAGGCTGCTGGAGGAGGAGAGCCGCCTGGTGTGAGGGCTGCGGATGGCTGGAGTGTGTTGGCTGGGGGGCGAAGCGCTGTCTCTCCTGTCGCTCAGGGCAGCCCGCGGCTTGCTTTAGCACTGGCCTGCCCTGCCCTCTGATCGGATCCCTCCGTGAAATGTGAGAGGAGGCCTGTCCCTACCAGCTGAAGCCTGGGGCCACTCCCATAAACAACAGTTAGCAGACCTGTCCTTGCATGTCGGTGTCCACGCTGCCCCTGGGTAAGACTTCACGTGAGCTCTACAGCATGCGGAGTCATCAGCCAAGAGATAGAGCTTGGGGCACGTGGGAAGTTGTTCCTGCAGCATGGCGGCTCTGATCTTGTGGTTTCCAAGTCGTTGTATCAGGGTACCAGAGCTGCCTTGCAGTATGGGGTGATGTCAAATGCAGGACACAACCTGTGGACCGGGAAGACTCGCACGCTGGCGTTGACATGAGACTCATGGCAATGCTCCAGCCCTTCTCCTCACGTGGCCAAGGGCACAAATGGCCTCAAGGTTGTGAGAGGAAGGTCAGGAGGGAGCAGGCTGTGGGATGGCAGGACGATGCTCATGCCTAGTAAGGTGGCAAGGAGGAGCCACCCTTCTTCCTTGCAGAAGCCTGCCTTCCCCGCATTGCTCAAGCGGCTGGCTATCTTGAGCGGCTCACGCTGTCCCGAACGCGGGATGCGAAGAGTAATGCTTTCTGTCGGGTGCAGCCTGACCTGTCTGTGCCCCCTGCAGTGCTGCTCCCTACCAGGTAACAATCCCTTGCAGTTGTGTGCATCTGTCGTGCTCAGATCTTGGTGTGTCTGACAGAGGCAAGTCCTGCTGGCCTCTTACCAGCTCTTGCGGGGTTGCTTCCGTCAACCTGGACCTGTGCTGCACGCTGTCACTTACCCTGTCACACGATGCACCTTCCTGTTGCCTGTAAGGACGTGGGTTTTGTCTGCCGGAGAGCCTGGTGTGAAACCTGGCTGGCCAAACACTGCTCCACTGCTGGACACACCTCAGTTTCCTAGTCTAGACAGGACCTGGGCTATCAGGGTAATTAATCTCTCCCTCATGCCTCTGCTTCAAACTGAAAACACTACCAATGAGTCTTTCCAAATGACCCAGGTATAATAATTGAGCACTGAATAATTTAGGGGCTCTGTTCAGATTTGATTTGGGCAGCTGTAGGGACTGGGAAGGGTGAGTTTTGCTCTAGCAGCAACTTGGAAAGAAGTTCAGTGAGCGTTTGGATCTTGAAAGATGCAAGATCGCACTGGTCCCTGGAAGAATACGGCCCTGAAGCCAACTGGATGATGTTCCATGTCAGCAGAGAGGTAAATAGCTCTGCTGACTTCTTACTGTCCCAAGTCTGACTGCGGCTTGCGAGTGTCCTGGAAGCCATGGTACTGCTTGAGCTGCACCAGACAGCACAGGAGCACTTGAAGTTACGTGAGTGTTACTAAACAAAATGTGCAAATGGCATTGACGCCTCCTGTTAATAAAGCAGGAGTAGGTTTTCTACCAGGGTCGGCCAGGCTTGCTCATCTCTGGGTGACTGGGAGAAGGCAGAAGGCAGGGGGACATGGCGTGCATAAAACCTTCGGTCACTGAGTGTCGTTGTGCCGCTGATACAGCGGACGGCGCGCCCGCAGCATGATCCTGTGGCTTGAGCTGTTCAGGGGCAGCTGCCACACCGAGATGCGTGCCCTGGGTTGGGAGAAGGGGAGTCACTGCGGCAGGGCAGGTCCTTGCAGTGCGTCCTGCTCGGCCCTGGTGGGGAGCTGGGAGCGTAGGGGGATCTCGTTTGGTTGCCTTGGGAAAAGTAAAAGGGCAAAGTGGAAGAGGAAAGCCTGTGGTAGGATGACTGGGCCTGTAATTAGATATCTGGGATACTAATTCTAGATATCAAGGCTGTCAAAAGCACTGGGGGCCAAGAAGGGTGGGGAGTGCTCCCAGTCTTGGAACTGGAACTGTTGTCTCCCGTTGGCTTGGGGAGCTTGGGTCTCAGGTCTGGTGTTTTGGGGGGTCATGGGAACAAACCCGTGCAGAGCCCTCCCTGCTGGGAAGAAGCAGTGAGTAGGCACATGCACCCATTTGGAAAGTGAGATTCGACTGCTTCAAGTGGAGCGAAGAAAATCCCTGTAACTGCACTTGTACAGATGGATCCCCAAAAAGCCTACCAATAAACCTGAAAGCAGCATCACAGCTCTCCTGTCTTAGATGCCTTGGTCTGGCTGAGGTGCAGACTGAACTCTGCTGTACCTGGGCTTGCGCCGGTCCAGGACTGGTTCCTCTTCTGGAGGACTTAGGGCAGGGTGGCAGGCAGCCTGTTGGGTGCTCTCGGGCACTTCAGTTCTTCTTTCCTTTTCCCTGTGCTAGTGCTGTCCACATTCACGTGCCCGCAGATTCTCTCCCACCTCTGTGGTGCTTCTCAGGCAGTTGGGAAGTGCTCTGTACCACATGTCCTGGCCCACCTGCTGGCAGCTGGGCCTGTTTTTTCACGTGGAGAACACGTGGGTTCTCCCGTCGTCGTCCCTGCCCATCTGATGGGGAAACCATAGGCTCCAGGGAGGCATCACAAAAATGGGAGAGCTGCTGTAGGTCAGTGGTTTTGGAAGAGCTCTGCTCACACAGCATGGAGAGACAGAAGGGCTGTGATGAATGCAAAATTTTCTGTGCCTGCTGATGCTCCCTCTTCACCCCCTTCTCCCATCTCCCAGGAGCCAGGGGAAGAAGATGCATGGCTGCACATCGGCATCGCTTGTTGCCCTTCTGCTGGCCCTTGAAGTGGGTTAGATAAATCCCGGGGCAAAGCATAGCCTGCAAGTCAGTGATGGCAGAGGAGGTGCCTTTCTCACCGCTGTGTTTCTGTGGGTCTGTGTTTGTGCATCTCTGTTGCTGTAGAAACAGCATAATGGTGAACAGAGCGAGCCGGCCATCCGGGGACGGCAGATGCCCGTGGAGGAACCCAAACTGAAGGAGGTATTGGGCTGGGATCTGCCCGGGGTGGCAGCATGGTGAGGAAAGGTGGGTGGGCTGATGCTTGTGCAGCAGCACTCTGAGGGGAGCAGTGCTTTCTGTAGCACTCCACTGGGTTGGGTGCCAGGAAGGGCACGGGTCCTTGTTGCCAGAAGAGCTGAGGAACGGTTCACGGCACTGACTTCTCGCGTGTATGAGCGAGCTGTGGCGTGGGGCACAGGTAGGTTTTATGGCGGCTGGTTAAAACAGGTCATATATGCAGTGAGCGGAGCAAGGAGATCTTTTCCCTGAAGTATGTTAAACACTTTGTCTTTCCCAGTCTCTTAGCCATCACGCTGTACACAAGCAAGAGTTTTAGTAAAGCCACCCCGCACCTTTTTTTGGCAAGGAAAAGGCTTAGCTCCGGGTGTGATCGTCAGCTGTGGTTTTCGTTAGTGCTGGTCCTCAGGGCTGAGAGCTGACTGCAGCATTGCGCTGCCGTGTGCTAGCCAGTCCTGAGGGGTTTGGGAGAGGAGGAGTCCTGTGGTAGAAGGCACCAGGGGAAGGATCAGGACATTTCTTGCTAGGGCTGTTATCTAGAGAAGCAGTTCCCAACTGGTGAGATGTGTTTTTGCTATGAATGAGATACGTAGAGGGGATGGGCCTTCTTGATGTTGTGTTTTTCTTTGCCTGGCCTCTGTACAAGGCAGTGGTAAAAGCCTGTGGGGTGAGAGAGAAGCGGGGCAGTGCTGTGGAAATTGGAGAGAAAAAGCAGCAAATAGTGGAGGCAGGAGCAGAGCAGCCTGTTTAAAATAGTAATAATACGGAGAGAAGAGCCTGGCCTGTGCTGTTGCAGTCTGAGGGTGCCCTGCTTCCCCTTTGCTCCCCTGTGTACCTCTGGTTCCATGCAACTGTGGTCTTGGGATCGAGCTGAGGCGGCCAGCAGTGTATGTTCCTGCAGGGTTAGGCTGCCTCCCTGTTGAATTTGCTGTACACCAGTATTTCTGTGTGTCACTGAGCTCCGGAGCCCCTGCGCCGCATTTAGAGTAAGGAAGGGACAAGCACTGGGCTTCCTGTGGGGCAAAGGGGGAGGGAGCACGTAGGTTGGTGTAACTGTGTGGGGGAAGGAGGAAATCTCCTTTCCAGTACCTGGGAACAGTGGCCTTCCCAGTACACTTGCTGGCCATGTTCTTCCCAACAGCACTGGGTTGTTCTCCTTCTTCATAAGCTTCCCTGGCCCTGCAGCGCCAACAGCCTGTGGCACGTCCCGTAAAAGGACAGTGTCGGCTTTGCGGAGGCTGTGGTACAAGCCCTGGGGCTTCCCGTGCTGTTGTTGCCTGAGTACTCCCACGGTGAGAACCAGCAACCGGTTTCTGCAGAGCTGGGTCGGGGCAGTGGGAAATTAGGAGGGTCAGTTCTGCCCTGCTGGCGAAGCAGGTTCGTGGCCTGAGCTCCCGCTGTGCTGGTCCCAGTGAGGGTGAAGCTACACGGAGCTGACCTAGCTGTGCGCTCGGCTATGCCTTGTCTGTTCCCAGAGTGGCTCTTGCGGGGGGCCACGAGCTGACACAGCTCACCAGTGCGAGCCGGAGCAGGACAGGAGATAGGGCAGTACGGCTGTAGGTGGTCCAGGGGCAGGGGGCGAGGAGAAGCACCCCAGCTGGCAGCCCCCAGATCTCCTGGGGGGGCAGGCCAGCTGTTCAGAACCACACAGCACAGCTGGGATGAAACCCACTCTCCCTCTGTCCACCTGGGCATGCTCCCGGGCTCTGGTGCCTAACCTGCTGAGCGGCTGTGCGCCTCGGTGTGGAGATGCTGTTCTTGGCCTGCTGGCATAGCCCTGCTGTGAGCCACGGAGTCTGGACGGGTGCTGGCACCTGGCTGGGGTTTCTGAGAGCATCTGTACACAATGTTTCCCGTGAGAGGACAGACAAGCGGTATTTTGAATTTCTTGAGCTCCAAGTCCTATTGGGACTGCAGCAACACCCAGTGCGGATTGGGAGGAAATGGGTAAAGCGCATGTAATATTCAAGCCTGCCTCTTTGGAGAAGTTTAGTCTATTTTGTTCCATTTTTTCTCTGTTACCTACTTATATAAAGCAAAAGGGGGTAGCAGAGCTGCTAATGCTTATCCACCTGACTGCATAACGTGTGTGCTGGGGAAACCCTAGCAGGAAAAGGGCTCTACAGAGCCGACTTTTTCCTTGGATTTTATTGACTTGGAAGGGGTGGTAGGTAACTGAAAGAGATTTGCTCAGACTGCTTGAGAAATAACAAGGTTTAACATCTAAGAGCAGCTTTTAGGACAATCTGTGTGGCTCAGAGGATGAGTTTTCTGTCCTGAAAGGTGGTGCGGTGGAAGATTTGATGGTCCTTCATGAGCTTTCTTGAGTGCTCGTAGAATCGAGGCAGGATCTGTCTGCGTACCAGGGTGCTGTGGCTGCCGCGGGCGTTGGCAGCCTGCGGGTCAGCAGTGCGCAGAAGCCCTCGGGAAGGGTGGCCGCACATGGACGCGTGCAGGTGACACATCCCTCTCAAGAGCAGCGTTTCCTTATTGGGGCTGTTGCCAGACTTGCCCATCTGTGATCTGATCCACCATGCTCATCTGCCTGGTGGTTTCGCTGCTGTGGCTGGTCAGCGTGTGGCTGAGCCGCAGCTGCTGGAGTTCTCCTTTCTCTGTGGTGCTGCCTCCTCACCTGCCTTTCAGCCTTGCTCGAATTCCCCAGTTACTCCTTGTGTACATCCAGTTACAGAAAAATGCAAACTGAAGCACTCTCCTTGCTCGTGCTGAAAGGCTGGCAGCCCAGCTCGTGGTGGGAATCCCTCCTGGAGCTGTGAATCCTCGGAGGGCTCCAGCTCTGCCTGTATCTCTGCGCACTCCTCAGCCTGCTGCTGTGAGTATGTTTTTGTCCAGGAATGTGCAGCCTGGGGTGCACCGGCTCTGCTCACCAGGTCTTGAGAGACAGGGGAGATGATGAGGGGCATTAAACCTGCTGGCTGAGTTCTTGGGTTCCTCTTGTGAAACCAGGCAGCAAAAGAGTGAGTTGAGTACATCTGTCTTATCTGCCAAAGGTGACTGTCTGGACAGGACATGTAGTGCTGCTAAAATTAACTGCCTTCTAGCTTGTCCTGGTGTCGGCTGGCCTCCAGGCTTGCACAGAGACCAATACAGCTGCTGACAGGCTGCTTTCCCCTGGCTCTTCCCCGGAGGAATAGGACTTCTCCCACTGGTGTAACAGATCTTACCTGGCCTTTTGGGGTGGCTCGTAATCGCAGGTGGAGCTCAGCCGTTTTTGGATGCTGTGTCTTGCCACGTGTATTTGCCTGACATTAAAGCACCCATGAATGAGTTCGTGTGAATGTTGAAGGTTTGGACTACTCTAGGGAAGAGCCATAGCTCTTTGCTGTAGAAGTGTGTGAGATGTTGAATTCATAAACTGAGGAGAGTAGAGCTCGTTAGCTAACTACCAGTCTGGATGCATTTCAGCAAAGTACACCTACAGACAGTGGCCAGGAGGCACCCAGTGAGGACACGTGGTGGTGAACGCAAGTGGGCACCGCTCTCGTGGGGAGCAAGGTGGTGTAACAATACCTGCAGGCCCAGGAGTGCAACTTGCCAGCATTCTTCAAGTTCCTGCTTCTCCTCCAAAGGCACACAGGAGCCTTGTGGGAGGCAAGCTGCTCTGGAAAAATGGCAGGCGAAGGGGGAGAGACTCAGGGAGAGATACGGTGAGGGGTGCTCTGGCCTGGAGGGGCTGTGGCACAGTAGGAGGCACGTCCTGGGGAATGGGACATGGAGGTGCTGGAAGTTCAAGGAGGGGATGGCAGCAGACAGGACAGGAAGTGACTAAAATACTGTTGGTTTTGCTCTGTAAATATGTGAGGCTGTTTTGGCAAAAGGCCGTCTTGTTCTGTTTTCAAATGCGACCTTGTACTTCTCTCAAAAAACCTGCGGGAGAGCAGTCTTCTGGTCATCCTCAGCAGACTGTCGGTTCCTTTGCTAGAGGTGGCTGCTGGTGGAAGGGGGTGTCCAAGGAAGTTCTGAGGAGCACCACCGTGGGGCTGCGTGAGGCGCTTCCCCTCAGCATCCCTTGGAGCAGGAGGCTGCAGGTGGAAGCATCAGAACAGAAGGGATGGTGCTGGAGTTGCCTGCAGGATTAATATTCATGTTATTTCCTGCGTTGAGTGAGTGGTATCCAAGAGGGTGAGAAAGCACTGGTGGAGGACGCGTATCTTAGATGAGAATTGCTGGCTGGCCGGTGTTGGAGGGTGAATAAACTGCCTTTATCTTGACCCTGCCTGCCACTGATTCTAGACTGCTTGTCAGTTCTTCCTTAGTAAAACTCTTGTCAGGATGAAAAATGCCTGGATCCTAACATAGATCACAGAGCTGAAAAAGCAGTATTTACATATTGCTGCCGAATGCCAAACGCTGAGGTTGTCTCACAGGGGTGTGTAATGTGCCCAGCTCATAACCCTTGCATTGCTGGGGCTGGGCTTCATCTGGGACACTGGAGAGCCTCAGTTTATGGGGTAGTCTCATTTCTGGAAGTTGTGTGTCCCTCGTGGAACTGACAGTTGCTGCTGGGAGATCCCGGCAGTGTTAGTGAGTGAGCCCGGGGCTGGGACGTGCTGGAGCTCCTCCTGGATGGGGCTGACTGAAGCAGCAGGAAAGCTGAGAGGGCTGCAGCAGCCTGCCGGGCAGGGGAGCTCAGCCGAGCTGTGGGATGGGGGGGACAGCTCCTCCGGAAAGAGATCAGGCTGTGCTGTAGGAAGGATTTGTGCAGCTCTTAAAAAAAAAAAAAATGCTGGTGGAAAGGTGAGCACAGCGTTAGCGTGGCATGGCTGTGTGCATCTCTTAACAGTTATTCAACCAGGTGGCAATTCCCCATATGGCAGGTGAAGATCTAAGCACCTTGGTGTAGAAAGGGGTCTTGGGGTGTCCCTACAAGCCCTATACCTGTACGCTGACTGCATCTGTCCTAGTATGGAGATGTAGTTTGGGGTCTAGGGGACCATGGTTTGTGTAGCTGCAATAGGGAAGCTGCATACTCCAGGGAGAACTCAGCTGCAGAGACTTGCCCGGAGTCCCTGCAGGTGCTGTCTCTCCCAAAACGCGTGCTTGGAAATGCAGAAGCCTTTTCTCCTTCCTGTCTGCTTTGCGCACTGAAATGCTGTTTTTCCCCACCCTCTCAAGACAACAATGGCTTCAGAGCACAGTGGCCCCGGCCACGTACACAAGAGGTGTTGTATAACCAGCGGAGCTATTTGTGTTGTGGCAGTGCTTCTGGGTCTTCAGCCGTGACTGGGATCCTGTTCTCCTGCATACTGTGCACATCAGGAATCCAGACTCTTCCCTGCCCATGGGAGCAATTGAAGCTGAACCTGGCTGAGTGTGGAGGGGGGTTTGCAGCTGATGCTGTGCTGGTGACAACTTGAGCCCTAGAATTTGGGATTTGCTCAGCTGGAGGAGACAGTCCCCTTCCTTCCACGTTCTGCAGCCCCGACTTTCCCGTTGTGAAGGGAACCCGGCTCAAGGTGCTTGCACCTCTGTGTTGTGGCTGTGTCCTGTTCGTGCTGTGAACAAGACGTGGGAAGAGTTAGAGCGGTTCCGTGGTCCCACAGCACAGATCCTTGGATGGGCCCGCTGGGCTTTGTGCGGCTGCCGCTCAGGAAGCGCGGGGCTACGGTAGGCCAGGCTGTCCAGCAGCATCCTCCCAAGCCTGCAGTGCTTTGGGTCATAAAGCCTTTAAATTTCTGGTCATTTGTTCCCTGGTTGAGTGACGTAGGGTGGGAGTGGGGTCAGTCCTCAAAGCTGCCTTTGGTGCTCAGGATTAACCAGAACCAAGCAGTCTTGTGGCCCAAACGCCACACTGGGCTGGTTTCAGCTCTTCAGCGTGTTCAGGGGCCCGAGCTGAGCGCTGGGGGTGATTACAGGCACAATATTCTGAGCGAGCCGTATTGGCTCGGCAGCACGAGCAGGGTCTGCATCAGGCCTGCCCACGCACTTGCTGTTCTGCAGGTTAGCTGGCCTGCGTGGTCCAGCCCGTGCCAGCCTGGTGCTGCTCCTGGAAGGACAGGTCTCGTGGGGCAAGAGGCTCCTGCTTTGGCGTGGCATGCCTGAGGGGTGGCCGATGCAGAACCGCCTCTTGTGCAGCTGAACTGGGAGCCTGGGAATACCAGTTGGGCTTCCAGCATGGGATCCAAACGTAAGTTAAGGGGTGAGGCTGGATATAGCCTTTTGCCAGCATTTAGCGTGTCAGAGCTTTTTCATCCCGTGAGGTTTTGTCTGTGGTGCGACCTGGCCCTGCCATTTGCCACCACCCGCCCGATCCCAAAGCAGGTGAGAGATACAGACTACAGGGCCCAGCGTGCTGTGCTTCGTTACACGCATCCCCTAATGGGCTTAATGACGGAGAGCTGCCTGCTGGGGCCTGGAGTCCTGGGCCTCATTTCTAGGCTTGCCTGGGAGGGTGAGTGCAAACCAGTCCAGCAGGAAGGCCACGGGCGCGCTTGCTGGGCTTGGCATGTCTTTGGCTTCCCTGATGTGCCTGGGTGAGGAGCAAGGTCCCTGGGCAGGTAGCCTGAACTCTGTGGCAGTCGCCACCGTTACAGCACCGGGAGCGGTCAGAGCTGGCCCCGTAGTGACCGCAGCGGTCAGCAGATGTCCCAAATTCTGTCCTGTGATGCTTGGCTGGGCCTGCGCAACTAACTAATGGTCCAAACAGCCCCTGTGCTGCTGTCTCCAAGGGCAGGCCCTTGGAGAACTTTGTTTCGGGGTACTTAGTGAGGGCTTTCTGAAGTGCCCCGAGCTGTGCCCCATTCAGGAGCAGCCTCTCGTTCCTGCCTTCCAGAAGTGGTGTTTGGGCCCCTTTTGTGTTGAGGTTTCTGCAGGGGTTTTTGGAAAGATGAGGAAAGTTAACGAGGTGTTAACAGCGGGGAGAGGTAAGCTGCTCTGCCATAATGGGCTGGAAGCAACTTGCAAATTGATCAGCCTCCTAGAAATTGTGAGGTTGAACTTATAAGAAGGGGGAGAAATCTCCTCCGTGTTCCTGCACTGGATGATTCATTTTTTTTTTTTAATTTAAAAGGCGTCTTTAAAGTAGTGCATCTGTACTGGGGCACCCTTTCTCTTTCCCCAGCGCGGTTTAAATAGATGAGGCTAAAAAGAGGAGAGGGACGAGTGCAGCAGTCAGACCGATGGGTGGCTGTGCCAGGCTGGAGCTTCCTGGGAAATGTTACAGGTGCGCTCGGTTGGGCTGTGCAGGGTGTGGGGAGTGCAGGATCGGGCAGGAGAGTGAGCAGAGCGGTGCTGGCTGCTCGGGGGCCTTCGCCTGAACTTCGCTGTCACCGCGGGGCGGGCTCGGACCTCCTGGCTACTGAGACGGCAGGAGCGGGGAGCCAGCCCTGCTTCTCCCTCCCTGCCAGGGAGAGGGGACAAGTGAGCGGAGAGTGCCTCGGGGGGACATCCTCGTGGGTGCTGGGGTTGGAGGCAACCGCTCCCACCCAGGAAAGGGTGCCTTCCGCCTCTGGGAGGCTCCAAAGGATGGCGGAGCTATCGAATGCGCTCGCTCCACGCGGAGCAGGCATGCGGGGACTGTGGTGCTTGGGGCTGCGTGCTGCTCGCTGCACCGGTGCCACCGACTGTCCGCGTTGCAGAGGGGTCCCGTGGCTGGGGGGCTGCTGGGGACACGGCCCCCCCGGCGTGGCCGTGCCTCAGCAGCCCCCAGGCGTGAGGGCAGCTGCGCTGTCGCCTCCCGCCCCATTCCATCCCCGTCTGGCTGCTGGCAGAACAACTGATGTGATTGCTCTGTCGCGGGAGCATCCCTAATTGGGGGAAGCCAGCTTGGCTAATTCAGACCGGGTTGACTGTTGTCTGAGGGGAATTAGGGAGCATTCCCACGAATGGCTCTGCCAGAACACGGTCAGTCTCCGGAGGGGTGGCTAACAGCTGGGGACAGTAATTTCTTCCAGATCCAGCTATACTAGAGGAAGATGTCTGTCAGGAATCCCAGTACAGACATACTTATGAGACCCTCTCAGAAAAGGGTTACTCCCTCCACCTGCTGCACCTCGCACATGAGGGAATAAATCAAACTTCTGTGCGCAAGCATAGCCAAAGATGAAAACTTGAGAATTGTCTGCAGCGTGAACCCCTTCCTTTATCACTTGGCATTCTAGCAGAGATTTAAATTCACAAATGCCTTTACCTCCAGTGAAGAAAAATACTGACATACCTGGTTTTTTTTAAAAAAAAAAAAAAAAAGAGTGATTGTTTTTCCTTTGCCCCAGTTAGACCAGCTATATTTCCCCTCTTCCTGTGTTTGTGTTAGCACTTAGGAGTGGATTACCTGTCTGCCACATGGCCCAACATGTGCAAATCTGTTGATTATAGGAGGAGCAGATCTGCTGTTTCAGTGGTGTGTTTGGGATCGCAGACACGCATTGCCTGAATAGATCTGTGTGTCTGCTGAAAACTGATACCAGCACTGCTTGCTGAGCAAGAGGCCTAGGGAATAAGACAACGCGGTGGCATGGTGTCTCCTCTCTGGGAGCAGAAGCGTGTACGCTTCCCAGAGACTGCCGGCTGCAGGGCGAGGGTCCCCAAGCTCCTGCCTGAGCTGCATTGGGTTGATATGAGCTTCTGGGACAGCTGGGGGAGGAAGCAAGCTGGTCACTCCTCCTGGTCCATAGCTCTTATTTTCTGGTCTGATCTCTCCTCAGCGTGGCACGATGAGGCGGCGTTACGAGGATGATGGCATCTCTGATGATGAAATTGAAGGGAAGAGGACTTTTGACCTCGAGGAAAAGCTTTCCACCAACAAGTTTAACTCCACCTTCGTCGTCTTCATGGAAGGCAAAGGTTTGTGTTGGGGCCGCAGTGTGTGCTACTGCTGTCTGTAACCAGACAGCTGTTGTGGTTAGTCGCTTCTCAGAGAGACATGCCGTGTGAGATGACCTTTCCCCGAGCCTTTAGGAGAAAGCCAACAGTGATCACAGTTGGATGTACTCTTTGCCTCTGACTACACCCAGAATCTTCCTGTCTGCCAACTTGAAGGGCGGTTACAAGGCAATTGTGGTGATAATGGAATCCCTTCCCACTGTCCCGTGTTTTGCTGCCTTTTCCTTTCTACTTTTCACTAGAACTGTGGAAACTGGCTGCTGTTCACACTAGTTCTGTGCTTTCCTCTGCTGTGAACTGCTTTACTTGCATAACCCAAGTAGAGCAGAGGAGGCGGTAACATTTATGCCTGCTCCCCTGCAAGTCCTGCAGCAGTCCCCAAGAAGCTTGAAGGCAATGTGGAGCATATTGGTGAAGGTTTGGCTCAAGCCCGCTAAGCCCTTCAGCCAGGAAAGTTGGTAATAGGGAGTGTACATGGGAAATGGCACGGAAGCTGCTCAGTCTGGAGAGCAGCGAGCTGTTCTGCAGTGCTGTGGGCTTGCTGGGACACATGGCAGCCAGGAGCGAGGGGTTTCGCCTGGGTCAGCACCTGTAATTGCAGCCACGTGTCTGCTAGATGCTTAACTCAAAGAGTGTGGGGGATCTCCCCGCTTGCTTTTCACCATGCACATGGCTCAGTGGGATGTCTTTTCATTGTGTAACCAGTGCAAGCCCTCGTGACGATTTACCATGAGGGTGAGCTCTTGCTCTGCTGTGAGTTTCTTGTGGAAGTGAGGACCAGAAACCCATGCTGTTCCCCTGTCTGGCCCAGCCTGTTGGAGCAAGTCCCCCCCGCCCCCTCCAGGGGGGCCCTGTCTAAGGTCTGTCAGCAGCAAACACCATGCTGCTTACAGAACTGCTGCAAAGGAGTTCCAGGATCTCTGCAGGAGTGCAGAAATGACAAGGGACAGGGCTCTCTCACTGGCTAGCAGTGCCACAGGTGTGAGGAGGTTTTCAGATTTCAGCTGGACAGGGCCCTGAACAGTCTGATCCAAGTCTGAAGTTAGTTTGCTGGGAGCAGAGTTGGACAAGAGATCACCAGAGGTCCTGCCTAACCTCATTTTGTGTATAATACTCTGTAGGAGTCTCTTCTAACACCTTCCCTCTTCTTTTCCCTTCACACCAGACTTCACAGTTGAATACATCCAGCGGGGTGGCCTGAGAGACCCTCTCATCTTCAGGAGCTCTGATGGCTTGGGGATAAAGTAAGTGTCAGGGCAAAGAGTGATGGGTGGGTGACTCCGGCCCGACTTCTTGCCTGTCTCCATGTTGTGGGGGATCTGATCCTGGTAGCTGGATCTGTGCTCTGCCAAGCTGATGTGACCGTGTCCTGTCCGCATTGTTGTGGAGTGAGCAGAGGAAAGCATCTTCCGTCTCGCATATCTTATTCTTGCTAGTCTGTTTGGGCTTAAAATGAGAGGACTGAATTGGCTGTAGGTGATCGCAGTTCAAATGAATGCCTGGCAGGTCCTATTACTGCTCTGATGCAGTATCTGGCTTTGGTTTTTTGCCTGATAATATAGGCAAATATTACCAGATAGTTCAGCAATTTGTACTATATCTGGCATTTTTGAGAAGTCAGACTTGGTCTGCCCAACATGTTTTACTACTAAACTGCTGTCTCTCTCTTGCTTCAGTATGTCAGTTAAGGCTTACTGCTTTGAGAGTAAAGCTGTACTGATGGAAAATTTTGCATTAATGGTGTTTATATAAATACAATATGGGAAGGAGATATAGTTTTAAGGCAAATAATACTATATCAAAACATTATAGCTGAGAAGCTGGAGGTATAAATTAGTTCTAGCAAACTTTGTCAGAGCCAGTATCAGCAGTGTTACTGTTAACTTCAGAGACTGGCTACGAGAGGATGGGCAGTGCAGGATGTACTGTAATCTGGTGAATTAGCAAATTGTGCCAGGCTCAGACTTGGGAGGGTACGTGTTTGGTACCGGGGATTCCAGTGTGGGTAAAACTGGATTCTCCCAAGCTTTTGGTTATTTTTCTGGGTCTAGAACTGCTTGAACAGGTGCCTGCCCTTTCTGCTTGTGATAGTGGTGTTTGTGCAGATAAGTTAGACTAGTTATGTTGTGTCAGTGAAATATACTGTTTCTCCTGATTTAGCTATGTCCTTTGCCTTTAAAGCCTTTAAAATGAGAGCTAGGATTTCTTAGCTCAAGGCCTGTTTACTCATTTACCAGCAGTCACTGTACTCTGGAGATGTTATATCCAATTCCCAAATCACTCCTGCTTCGCTAGCCAGAAGCTGGGCCCAGTGCTTCAGCCAAACTTGTGCCCCCAGAGATATAGATGCATGGATCCTTAGCCATGTCTTCGCCTACACCCAAGAGGCAAAAAGCAGCAGCGTGCCAATGTGGGGTTACAGCTGGGAATGGTCTGCAACCAGAAGCACTTCATGATTTTTTTAGCAAGGTGTTTGTCCTGCAGGATGCCAGATCCGGACTTCAGCGTGAATGATGTGCGGCTGTGCGTCGGTAAGTGTCTCCTGTTGTTCGGGGACCACCACAGTATGCCTGAGTTGCGCCCTGGGCAGACAGGGAGAAGTTGGGAGTCATCGGGTGTATCAAAGCTAGAAGTCTGGTTTTGTGGCTCCCCCAGTGTGCAGCTGGTTGAACATGAGCTGTCCTTTGCCAGCGGATCACAGCTCTTACCTGCTTGAGGAGTCTAGTTTGACCTGAAGCAGTTTCTGTTTCGATGTAGGTATGGAAGAAGATGAAGTTATGGGAGAGGCCAAGACGTCGCACATGTGTGTGGGTGGGTTCTTTGAGGAAGGACCCGTGTCTCCTAGAGCTTCTCTTCTGGGTGGCCTGTTGTGCACAGAGATGGTTCCAGTGACATCTGTCTGTTCTGGCAGGGAGCCGACGGATGGTGGATGTCATGGATGTGAACACGCAGAGGGACATAGAGATGTCCATGGCACAGTGGGCACGCTACTACGAAACACCTGAGGCCGAGCGGGAGAAACTTTACAATGTCATCAGTCTGGAGTTCAGCCACACCAAACTGGAGAACCTGGTGCAGAGACCTGCTACGGTCAGTACGGCTCTTCCTTCTGCAGGGATGTCCCTTCCCTCATGCTTGTGGTTCTCTGCAGTAAAGGCGCAGCCTGATGCTTGAGTGCAGCAGGAGAGGAGCTGCTCATAGCATGTATGGGCTCAGCCAGGGATGCCCCTGCTGCACTCTGGAAGCTGCTGGAGCTGGTTCTGTGTTTGACTTAGATCAGCAGATGCAGCCGATATCACAGTCAGGCTGGGGCTGCTTTGCCTCAACTGTAGTGGCCATGGTCAGGTGCCTGTGCCTCGTACTGCTCTGAGGCTTGGTGCAGAGCTCCCTCTTGCCTCCTACCACAGGGATCAGCTCCCTTGTGGTCAGAGAGGTGTAGGGCAGGGGTAGCTTGTCCTGGTGCCTTGGCTAGGTGTGAAACTCCAGCTGGGTCTAAACCAGACAGCAGGGCTTGGCGATACTTGCTGCGTTTTGAGAGAACAGGAAAATCCTGGGTGCCAGTTAAGCTTTGTGGCTGGCTTGGTGTTTGGAAACCACAGTCCCGTTAGGACAGCACCCCTGTGTTCAGCTGCATAGACTCCAACAAGATCCACAAGATGGCAGGGAGTGCTGCTGATGCAAAGGGCTGAAGTCTCTGAAGGCAGAGGAGGCCCAGACTGGGGCTGCCCTGGAAAGGGGGGCAGCAGGCTGGCTGTCTGGCAGGGGAAGGAATCAGCAGCTCCTACTGAAGTGTGAAAGGTGGGATGTCCAAGATGGACATCCTGAAATCCTTCACGGTCAGTAGAGAGGAACAGGCAGCTCTGTAGGGCCATTTGTTTCTCTCTGTTAACTGCAGAGGGAGCCTGGACATCTCTGCAGGCTCTGGCTCTCCTGAAACTTAGTGAGTTGAAGCCCACCTTGGCAGATGCTGCCCAGCGTGTGTTTTGTGTAAGACCAGTGCATAGCATTTCCTGGCTGACCCCCAAGTAGAAGAGCAGCATCCTGGTACCATGCTTGGGATCTTGCTGCAGTGTTGGCTGCCTGTGTGAATTCAGAGGCTCACCAGAGTCAGAACAGCTGGTCCCAAATGCTTTATGTGCAGCATTGCACCAGTGGAACAGGAAAGGTTGCTGGGGTGTGCAAGAGCTAAAATGGGAGTATCATGGCCATTCAAGTAACACCAGGCCCTCTGTCCCTTCCTTGCTCCCGTAGTTTGTTGGGGGCCTGCTCTGAACTGGGTTTTCTGGTAATCTCTGCACAGCAGTGCAATGGTTTAGGTATGTCCATTGCAGGGGTACTGTGCCCTTTTTTTTAACCGTACTCATGTCTCCCACCTTTCTGCTGCAGGTGGATTTGATTGACTGGGTTGATAACATGTGGCCCAGACACCTGAAGGAGAGTCAGACAGAGTCCACGAATGCTATCCTGGAGATGCAGTATCCGAAGGTGCAAAAGTAAGTGACTTGCTTTTGCTGCCTGCCACCGCTGGCACAGCTCAGGATCTCTTGCAAGAAAACAGCCCAAGGGAGAAGCAGTTTGTTCCAAGGGGAAGTGGGAGGAACGTTCCCCCTGTTTATTTCAGTGGGTGACATCTGCAATTAGTTATTTAAGTCCTTGCCAAATGCTGTGTAGAAGGGCAGTCACGTCACCTCCAGGAGCTTTCTGTGCTTCGGGGAAATTCTTGGTGCTCACCACCTGGAGGCATCTGGAGTTGTTGGAGCTGCTAGGTGTAGGTGTAGGCCAGACCTGTGGCTTGGGGGTTTCTAGAGCTGCTGGGTATATGAGTATGGAAGCTCTCCTCTTGCCTGGACTAGATCTTTTTGAGAGGATGTGATAGAAATGCGAAGTGAGCTCTCCTGCAATCCATCACCTCCTTGCACCTAAAGTGCTTAGCACTGCAGTGATTAATTGCTGGCACTGCACCGAGCTATTGGCCTGGGTTTAGGCAGTCCATTCACTTTGAATACACTGCATCTGTTTAGAACAATGGGTCACCTCCCATTTACACCTTATTGTTGTCTTGCTTTCCACCAGGTACTGTCTGATGAGTGTCAAGGGCTGCTACACAGATTTCCACGTGGACTTCGGTGGTACTTCTGTGTGGTACCATATCCACCGAGGAGGAAAGGTACAGACTTCATCTGTGTGCAGCATTTGCTCTGTGATGGGTGACTTCCAGTTAGAATTGTGCAGGGATTTCTCTGCATGGGTGTTCCTCACCCAGCTGTGTGTTGTACTGGTGCCTGCCTTGGAGGAAGTCCATCTGGAAGGGGAACTGGGAAGGTGCCAGTCCTCCCACCTGCCCTTAGGCAGGGTGAATTGCACCTTAAGCTCCCCTTACAGCTGGGGTGTTAAATCTGTTCTCTTAACTTTCAGAAAACAGATCTGTAGCAGTTCAGTGCTATAACAGTGAAGGGGCTGGCTAGCTAGCACAAGTAAGTCACTTGCTAGTGCTTCAGTTGCCCTAGAGAGCACAATCATGTTCAGAGAATGAAACATGACCAACATCACATCCTTGCTGGGAGAACATCCCTTCCAATTGCTGTTGTGTGGATGTGCCGTTATCACAGATTTAGTCTGGGCTTTGGCATTACCACTGTAATAGCGTGGAGAAGCTTGTATTTAAGTTTTTGTTAACTGCGGTTGTCAGCAGTGCAGCTGTTAAGGAAACTGCACCGCTGCTCAGGGTAGCAGTGGATCAGATTCAGCAGTTTGTTTGAAGTGGTGCATTCAGAGCAGCAAACTATGATGGTAGCTCAGCTTGGCATTATTAACAAAAGCTAATGCAGAGGAAAATACCATGTAATGCAGAATTTACCGAAGGCAGACCTCACCTCTGTTGCCCTTTGAAATGCAACCAGCTCCTAAACTCAGCCCTTGTGAGCAAGTGGAAGAGACCTCAGGATTTACGGTTAAAACCATTAGCCATCTAGGGTTGAATTCATCAGTGACCCAGGAAGGAAAGAAGGCTTCCTCTGGCTTTGGGCCCTTGGTGGCTGGACATGCTCTGAGAAAGAGCCTTGGACAGCCGTCATGGTAGGGAGCCCTTTCAATTTTAACTGCTAAGAGGGAACTGTCCGGCTGGAGGGGCTCCCTCTGCAGTCAGTGAGGACAGATTTCTAGGATGAAACTTGGACTACAAGGACAACTCCTGGGCAATTATTTCATCCCATCTTTCTCCACTTTCTCCACTGACTTAGTCTAGGTTGAGGGAAGGCAACAAGCTCTGCCCCACTTAAATAATCTGGGCTTTTCACCCACATCTTGCAAAGGAGATGTAGCTGCCAGGCTCCCCAGTGATTCTGATAGTTTGTGGCTCCAGTGATTTTCCTCAAAAGATGGGCTAACAGTCTCTGAAGAGCCTAGCTGGGGGGGATGGATATCTACTTGCTCATCTGTACAACATGGAGACACACATGCAAATCTCTAGTTCAGTTGGCTCTGAATAACATGGTAGCATTCAGAAAGGTGCAGGTAAATATATCCTTTCTTTCCAAGTACTCTGTCGTCAGTGGGTTTTACATATATCAACACTGTCTTTGCAAATAACACCTTACAGGACATCCCAAGCTTGGTATAGGTGTGATGCTCGGTGCATCAAGTTGGGAAGGCCCTTGTTCAGTGGCTTGTCCTCTCAGATGGGACAGCCGTTAGGTCAGTTGACTGGGGATTTCTGCAGGTTTGCATCCTCTGGGGGTGGGGAGAGGAAGATGTTTGGGTACCTGGAGAGGGAGCAGGACAGATCAGGAAGAAGCAGGGGATGGTCAGTGCAGTGATTTACATATATGTATTTTCTTTGCTTGCAGATATTCTGGTTGATCCCTCCTACACCCCAGAACCTGGAGCTCTACGAAAACTGGCTTCTCTCAGGAAAGCAGGGTGACATTTTTCTTGGGGACAGAGTGTCAGAGTGCCAGCGCATCGAGCTCAAGCAGGGCTACACATTTGTCATCCCCTCAGGTACAGTAGGGTGGGCAGTTGCATCCTGGCTTTTGCCAGGGTTGTGGCAAGAGGCTGAAACTCCTGGGACACAAGCTGAATCGGAACAGGCAGAATTTAGCTTTCTCCTTCGTGAGTAACAGGGAGATGTTACGTGGCTCTGTCCACTTGCTTGTTGGCTCCCAAACCATGGTTGATATGGCACTGTGGATTCCACCCAAGTGACCAGAAAACTCCATCTGGCTCACATCATGCTTGATCAGTTACTAAAGGAGGCTTTCCCAGGGCCCATCATGCTGACATGCAGAGCAGTGCACGCTGATGATAGAGGCTGGCCCAAGACAGCACAGCTCCTCTACTTCCTGTCTCTCTTGTGAAATCTCTGCAGAGTTATTTTCAAGTTGTGAAGCAAGAAAGAGAAGAGAGCCAGTGTGTGTGTTTAGGGAATGAGGTGACTGCTCTGGACGCAAGGAAAGATGATGGCAGTCTGGAGTACTGGAGACGGGAGAAATGGAAAACATAGAGCTAGAAGTGGATGTTGGAAAATTCTGAAACCTGATAGGGAGCTGGGAAGCTGTATTATGGAGAGACTTGCAGGTAACAGCAGAAGGCTTGAGCAAGGAGACTTTGAGGTTGGGAGTGGGAACACTTTCAAAGCTCTGAGCAGACGGGTCCAGGGAAAGAAGCAGAACACTGGTCCTGGCTCTTTCCCTGGGAGATCCCTCCATTGTGGTCATAGTTTGCTAAAGGAAGTTAAGGGAAATCTTTAGCCTAACTTGGTTAAGCAAGCAGAATGAATTGGAGGGCATCAACAGTGTCTTGTTTGCACAATTAGTGCGGTGCTGTGCTAGAAAGCAGCAAAGCAGAAGCAATGCGGTGGGTGGAACAGCAGCCCAAACTGGGTTGTTCACAAGGACTGGCTCACAGCCTTTCAGGACCTGTGATTTGGACCTGGGATGTCTGTAAAATGTTGTGCTTGCGCTAGGGAATACTCCCTTGCAAGTAGAAGGATTATGGGACCCTTTTCAAGGCTTCTGATAAAACTGCTTCATAAAAATTTCTTCCATAAGGCTCTCTGATGGCAAAGAACGGTGTAACCTGCTGTTTCCTGCAGTGCAGGAATAAGTTGTGTTGTACATGCATACTCCTGTAGCTTACAGCAGGACCAGGAAGAGAAAACACCAGGGATTGCACGAGTTACTCATTTGAGTCATGGTACCGTGAACTTCTTTTGAATCGAGTGGCCTTGCTCTAAGGAAAGCCGTGCTGGAATCTACAGAATGTTGGGCTTGCCTGGATTGCTTAGTCTTTGAAATAAGAGGTTTTTTATTGTTTTTTGAATTGTTCAACAAACTTAGGAAAACTGTTCTCCTCGCTGCTGGTGTTATTAGGCCTAATGCAACCAGGAAGCAACTTTGCAGAGACAACAGGGTGACAAAAAGCTGTGGACAGGAGGTAGATACTGACACACTTACTACCATGGGAAGATGTGAGGCCAGGTCCACAGACGTATTTAAGTGCCTAAATACAAGTCTGTCTTTAGCTCATAGGTGGGTAAAGTGAGCCGAGTATTAATTCGGCAGTGATGCTTCAGGAGGAGTGCACATCATTGTGGTAACACAGCAACATCAGCCCTCAAAGAGCTGGGATCTAAGCGGTCCCATCCTTGCCTCCCGCTGCCACTTGTACTGGCTGATGTGTGTGGGGTCAGTAGCTAGTCTGTGTGCTAGCAGCTACCCTAGGTGTAGGAGTAGTTTAAGGGTGTATCTATCAGAGTAGACTTAGCTGGGTAGCATGGAGGTTGTGCAGTTTGAGAGCCCTTCTCTGAAGATCAGAGTTCATAAGAGATTGCAAAGGAATTGAATTAGTAGGGGTACACTTGTGAGACTTTGTCCTTACCTAATTGCTCAGAAGGACTCTTCAAACTCTTTCTCCCCAAGGTTGGATCCATGCTGTGTACACTCCCATGGACACGTTGGTTTTTGGAGGCAACTTCTTGCACAGCTTCAACATCCCTATGCAGCTCCGGATCTACAGCATCGAAGACCGCACGCGGGTAAGGAGAGCTGAGAGGACCTGGCCTCCTGGGATGGCAGGGAGGGTGCAGCCAGGAACAGTGCAGGCAGGCTGCTTGCGTCTCCCCCCGTGACAAACTGCTCGAACTCCAGCTGTTCTTAAACGAGACGTCACAGCCTGCTAAATGTATGGGCAGGAGCCTGGGTGAGGGACAGCCTGCAGCTCGCACTAAGGATGTTATTTCCTTCATGCTGCCTCCAGTCTGACACTAGGAAACCTCGCAGGGAGTGTGATGGGAATCTCCCCAGGCAAGGCAGCAAGAGAAGAAGGCAGCAGCATGGTCGTGGGAATGCATCCAGCAGACCTTGCCTCTTCCCTTACCCAGTTGCCTTCTGCTCCTGTTTGGCATTGATCCTAGACCTTGATGTGGTAAAAATGACTGAAGTGAAAGGCTTCCTGAGGTCTTGAGCCAAGAACGCGGCTGACAAGTGGGTGCTTTCCCTTGCTCCTTGGGGAGGCATGGGTCCTGCAGCCCTCGGCACCCGCAGAGAAGCCTCAGGATGCACCTGGGCTATGACAGACCGGCCTCTCTGAAAAGGTTCAAGGTGCTGCAGCAGGCAGGACTTGTGGGTTAGCACTCAAATGCCAAGCCAATATTCAAAGGAGCCAAGACACAGGAGGATGGACTGTGTGCCTGCTCCACCCCGGGCAGTGTAGCCTCAGGAGGGTGCAAGGCAGGCAGCAGGGTCAGGGACATCTGCCTCCGTGTGAATTGCCAGCACTGATGTGACAGAGTCCTGGTGGCCCCACTGTCTAGCAGAGAGCTGACAACTCCTCTTGCAATAGACCATCCCTTTCCCTTTCCGCGTACATGTACTGTCAGATGCTGTGCTGTGGCTTGGGAAGAGGGCTTGAACCTTTACCTTCAACTGAAGCCTCTTGTGGCACCTGCTGTTGTCCTGCACTAATGCGAAGGAGGTCTGTGGGGGAAGCACGGTGAAGAGCTGCGACCCTAACAGGCAAACAAAATGTTAGTGGCTTACAAGTGAGAAGTACCTGGTCTCTGCTCTCCTTCCACAAGGAGAATTACATGAGGCTGCCAGAAGCAGGAATGATGCTGTTACATGTGTACGTGCATTTCCTGCCTCTCAGGAGGGGATTGGTCTGGTTCAGGGCAGCCAGAGCGGTTTCCGAGCAGCCCTGTGGAGAAGCCGGCCTGAACTGATCCCCTTCCCCTTCCCTCTTTTGCAGGTCCCAAACAAGTTTCGTTATCCCTTCTATTACGAGATGTGCTGGTACGTGCTGGAGCGCTACGTCTACTGTATCACCAGCCGCTCACATCTGACCAAGGACTTCCAGAAGGAATCGCTCAGCATGGGTGAGCCCCTGTTCCTTCCTCGCACGGCCCTGCGGGCCCTGCCTGGCTCAGCCGTGTGGTAGGCAGGGAGGGTTATGTGGGAAGAACAAGGGACTATCACTTCTTCAATTTCACGAGGTGGTTTCTTCGGGTATTTCCTCTCTTTTCCATGTCTGCTCTGCTGAACAATCAGAGGGCATTGCAGACTCGCCGAAGGTTGTGTGGTTTTCTGTTTTTTTTTTTTTTCTTTTGAGCAAGAAGTTAAAACTAGCCAGACTGCTGCTTCCTCCTTTGCCATTGCAACAGGTTCCTTTCAGCTGCAAAACCAGCACACGAGTTCCTGGCCTTGCTGGTACACAAAAAACCTTTAACAGAAGAGGGGGAGGATAGCAGCAGTAACCGCGGTTTGCTGTGGGCTGCAGGGCTTTAAGGCTCTCTTGCTGATCAGGGCTTTCCTGCATGCAGAGTTTGAAGAGCTATGTCAGAAGTTTATTATCAAGGGGGTCTCTCGCAAAAGGATTATTTGGCTTTACAGCCAATGCAGACGGGCCATGCAGTGGTTCAAGAAATGATTTGTTACAGAGACCCTCCAGAGTGGGAGAGAGCTGGATTGCCTCCGCTGTAAATACCCACTTCTGGGCACCTCTCCTCACAGACAGAGCCCTTTGGGAATGTGGAGAAATCGCTCCCAGCTTTTGTTAGTGTTAGGGGAGGCTTCTTTATTATGCACAACCAGGCTCAGAGACCTCATGGCCATCTAGCAAGTCCACGTCCTCTGTTTCCTATCATGAAGGCAGGATTGAGGTCTCAAGTCACTCCCAGGACCAGATGGCTGGAGATCCCTAAGCAAATCCAGCCAAATACAGCTCTAATGTCATCTTCGTGAGGCTTCCCATGCCTGGCCTTCAACAAAACAAGCTGGGAACGGGAAAGGGTTTTAGCTGTTCTTTACTAGCAGCTGTGTGCCCCATCCTTTCTCTGGCCTTGTCCCACATGTATCTGCTGTTGTAATGACTGGGGGGATTCCTCTAGAAACTAAATGTCTGCTGTGACCAAGTGACCGGCCACTGTGCTTTTCTCTCACTCTTTCATGGCAGATATGGAGTTGAGCTCCTCAGACTCAGTGAACATGGAGGAAGAGGAGGAGGAAGAGGAGGATGCAGCAGGGAAGGAACCCAGGCGACCAGTCACAAGGCGGTCTGTTCTTACCAGCCCCGTAGCCAATGGTGCCAATGTGGACTACGATGAACTGGGCAGGAGCTGTCGGAGCAGCCTGACAGGTCTGAAGAAGAGCCCGTCTATGGACTCTTCCAACTCTAGCCGGGGCTCCCAAAACGGCCAGGCCTGGGACCCACACGGCGGCAGCCCACGCAAGAGCAGGAGGGTGCACCTGACGCAGTTTGAGCTGGAGGGGCTGCGCTGCCTGGTGGACAAACTCGAGTCACTCCCCCTGCACAAGAAGTGTGTTCCCACTGGCATCGAAGATGAGGACGCCCTCATCGCTGATGTCAAGGTATGTAGGCATGAGGAAGCCACGAGTGCTGCCGTTCCTCGGGACTGCCAGGGTGTGTCTGCTTCCCGGTGGCATCAGAGGTGGAAAGGTGACCCTGGACTTACCTAGTCCTGGTGTAGGGGATGATGAGTCTGCAGGCTCGCACACCTCTTCCTCCACTACCTGAGGCTAATGTCACACCAGCTGATGCTGACGGACAGCCCTAGCTTGGATTTTGGGTTGGGACTAGCAGGAGCAATAACTGCTCTTGGCCAACGTGGCCGAGAGTCTTCTGGGCCTTGCCTGTGTCCCTTACAAGTGTTAGTGCTTGTTTACAGTGTGATTTGTTTCCACTTCTGGCTCTGGCCTCCTTAGGCTGCTGGACACTGAGCCCTTTCCTTGCCCCAGGTGGATTTGGCCTTGTTTCTTAGGGTGTTTTGCAGGGTATGATCTTGGGTTCCATGAGAATCTTTGCCTGCTCTACAACCTGTGCTGACTCCATGAATCACAGAATATCCCATGTTGGAAGGGACCCACAAGGATCATAGAGTCCAGCTCCTTGGCGTTTTAGCCCTTTCAGCACTGAAGTGGGAATTTCAGCCTCACTGTACCTCAGAAATCCATTTTGGGTATGCAAGTCTATGGGGCCAGATGGGATCCTCCTGAGGGTACTGAGGGAGCTAATGGAAGTGCTCGCCAAGCTGCTTTCCATCATTTATCAGCAGTTCTGGCTATCCAGCGTGTGGTCCCAGTCGACTGGCAACTAGCAAACGTGATACCCATCTACAAGAAGGGCCAGAGGGAGGATCCGGGGAGCTACAGGCCTGTCAGTCTGACCTCTCATGCTGGGGAAGCTCATGGAGCAGCTTACCTTGAGTACAATCACATAACACTTACAGGACACCCAGGTGATCAGGTCCGGTCAGAATGGCTTTATCAAAGGCAGGTCCTGCTTCACCAACCTGGTCTTCTACCACAAGGTGACGCGCTCAGTGGATGAGGGAAAGGCTGTGGATGTGGTCTGCCTAGACTTCAGTAAGGCTTTTGACACCGTTTCCCAAAGCATTCTCCTGAAAAAGGTGGCTGCTCAAGGCCTGGACGGGAGCATGCTTTGTGGGGTTTAAAACTGGCTGGGTGGCCAGGCCCGAAGAGTCGTGGCTCAGTGCTGGGTCCAGTTCTCTGTAATATCTTCCCCAGTGATCTGGACGAGGGGATCGCGTGCACCCTCAGCAAGCTGGCAGAGAACACCAATGTGGACAGGAGTGTTGATGTGCCTGAGGGCAGGAAGGATCTGCAGGGGGACCCAGATAGGCTGGACCGATGGGCCGAGGCCAACTGTTCGAGGTTCAACAAGGCCAAGTGCCGCGTCCTGCACTTGGGGCACAACAACCCCATGCAAGGCTGCAGGCTGGCGGCAGTGGCTGGAAAGCTGCCTGGCGGGAAGGGAGCTGGGGGGATTGGTGGGCAGGGGGCTGAACAGGAGCCAGCGGTGTGCTCAGGTGGCCAAGAGGGCCAACAGCATCCTGGCTAGTATCAGAACTGGTGTGGCCAGCAGGGCGAGGGAAATGATTGCCCCTCTGTACTCAGCCGTGGTGAGGCCACACCTCGAGTACTGCTGGGGCCCCAACATAAGAAGGACATGGATGTATTAGAACAAGTCCAGAGGAGACCACAAGGATTATCAAGGGGCTGGAGCACCTCTCCTGTGCTGACAGGCTCAGAGAGTTGGGGTTGTTCAGCCTGGAGAAGAGAAGGCTCCAGGGGGACCTAGAGGCTTTCCAGTACCTAAAAGGAGCCTGCAGGAAAGCTGGGCAGGAACTCTTCATCACAGAGCATAGTGATAGTACAAAGGGGTAATGATTTAAAACTGAAAGAGGGTAGATTTAGATTAGACACCAGAAAGTTCTTCACTCAAAGGATGGTGAGGCCCTGGCACAGGCTGCCCAGAGAAGCTGTGGATGCCCCATCCCTGGAAGTGTTTAAGGCTAGGCTGGATGGGGCTTTGAGCAACTTGGTCTAGTGGAAGGTGTCCCTGCCCGTGGAAGGTGTCCCTGCCCATGGCAGGGGGGTTGGAATCAGATGATCTATAAGGTCCTTTCCAACATAAACTATTCTGTGATTCTGTGATTTTAGTCCCTCAAACCACGGTTACTTTCTGTTCCCTTCCTTGCTAATGGTGATCTGTTCAGCTGTCTGCCTGTAGTGAAGCTGACAGCCGTCGGTGTACCCTGGTCCGTGCTGTTGTTTCTTTTTCCAGTCTCCAGATTTTGCAGGGCATTTGGTGAAACTGATGCTGCGCTGGGAGCAACAGGGTGCAGCTCAGGGCCCCGGCACTAGCCCCCATGCCTGAGCCTTGCAGGCACCACTGGTGCTTGGCTGCAGCAGCATGCATGGGTGCTGTTAGGGGGCTGTAGCTGTTTCCACGTGGCTTTTGAAAGCATGCTGTGCCGTGGCCTTCGGAGCACGCACAGTGTTTCACCCTTGGACCCAGCAAGGGGAACTGGTGTGTTGCGCCGTGTGTATGAGGCAGAGCATTCGAGGTTGTCAGAGCTGAGCTGGGTTTGAGACTTGTGCAGCGGACGCGCCGCGTTCTGGAGCAAAGGGATGGTTCCCTGAGACCCACCGGCCCCGTGTCCAGCTGTGTCTGGCAGGTGAGCTGGGGGTGGAAGTCACTGCAGGCTGGTCAGAGCGAGTGGCTCCCCTGAAGGCCTTGCTCCCTAATGCCACCTGTCCTCCGGGTTCAAAAGCACACTGAGGGGCAAGGCCTGGTCCCTCGGGACTGGCAGCCCCACAAGTCAAACCTGTTACAGGGTGCCCACATGGCACACAAATCCGTAGTCATCAGCTGCAGGGAATGGGGCCAGCTTGTCAAAGTACTGCAGACCTCTTCTTTTAAAACTTGTGTTTTCCTCAGAGGTGATAGAACTGTCAAACTAGTCTGGTGCTTGTATCCCAAAAAGGGCTAAGGCATTTCTGCATAGACCTTCTAATTGGTCTGGTCACTGAAAAGCCTTGTGAGCAAAGGGCTAATTTTTCCTATCAGCAGTTTGCATGGAGAAGAGCTTATTTTTGTAGGCAGGATGAGTTGTTCTCAAGAGCAAAGCAGCCACATCATAACTTACAGATGGTGTTTGGGTCATGTTTCTTATGTAGATTCATGTACAACTCCCTCCTCTAACAACTTTAGTGCTCTCTCACGGTACCTGGGCAGTGTGCGAGCGCAGCCCTTCCTGCCAGGATGCCTGCTGGGTCTCATTCTGGTGCTCCTGCCCTCCCGTGCAGCCCATGCTGCAGGTGGGATCCCTCGTGTTGCACCCTGGGCCTGGATCTCTTCTGGTCTGGAGCTTGTTGGAATTCCTCCACTGTCTCTCTTTATACACTGGTAGAGAGCTAGAGCCTAATCCGGTTTGAGTGGCTTAACTTCGAAATGGTCAGCAGGACCTGCCTGCATCCCCAGCATCTGGGCCTGCCTCTGGGGCCATCGCTCTGTAGCAGTACTCGTACCCTTGTGTTACCAGGTGAGGTTGTTAGTCCCCAGACCCGGCCAGCAGGGCTGCTGGAGGGAAGCACAGAACCAGTGTGGTTTTGGCACTTACCAGCTTCGCTGCCATCACCGGGAAGCTGCCTCCCAGTTCGGGAGATGCGTTGTGGAAGGCTCCCGTGGCTCTTGGAGTACCTGGAGGTGGCACAAGGAGCATGGCTGCTCTGAGGCTAGGACAAAGCTGGCATCTGTCACCCGAAAGAGCAGGACGGGGCTGGTGAGAGCATCAGGCTGCGAGCTCTGGGCTTCTCGCAGCGCCACTTTTGCCACCGCCTCTTGTGCGATGACCGTGAGTTCAGGACGCCTGTGTGCTGGGCCACGTGAAGAACCGTGCTTCTGCGTCCTGTCATGAGCTGAGCCCAGAGCTGCCGCACGGTGGGACCTGACGCTCTGCATGTGACAAAGGTATGCTTCCAGCTCTGTGGCCAGAGGAACTGTCCATCCACTGAAACCCATCCCAGACAAGGCTGCGTCAGGCACTGCGAGTAGGAAGAAAATTATGTTGCCACTTCTACCTCCACCGTAACCTCTTAGCTTTGCCTGCTGCATCCCTTGGACCGCTCCTGGCAACGCCGTTGCTGCCTTCTGCTCTACCGTGGCTTAAATGGGAGGGCCTGCAGAAATCAAAATGACTTCTAGCACTGCCTCAGGAGGAGATCTGCTTTTGGGGAATGAAGCTGACACACAATCCTCTTCTAGCACTGAGTCTTGCTGAAACATCTCCTTGAGTTCGGTGATGTCTCCATTGACGGTCTGGACTGGAGTCACTGGATCATTGGCAAAGAGGGAATGTGTGAGAGGTCTTACCACCTTTGGGCTGCTTCTGTCCACTGCTCCTGACCCAGCTTGGGGTGTGCTGCTTCCCCTCACTTAGATTTCAGAGGAGCAGGGTAGTCCATGAGGCTCTGGCTCCTTCGGCAGCTCAGCTGCCTCTGGAGTGACTGGATCTGCTGCTGGCTGGCTGCTGGCAGGCTGAGCCCCTGCCCCAGCTCTTACCTTGCTGCAGTGCTGCCAAGCCCCTTGGCATCGGGAACAGTCACAAACTGGCTGCATTTGGGTTCTGCCTGGCAGCACTGGAGCACCAGGCATTACAAAAATAAGAAGTCTCTCTCCCAAAAGTGAGGATCCTGTCTCCAGAATCTCTTTTTATAGCCCCCGGTATGGCTTCCCACATACCTGGCTCAGTGTTGCACAAAGTCTTTCAGTATCAGAGACGACATCTTGCTCTTCTGGCAGGTCTGTTCCTCCTATGGGTCACGTCTGTTCCCAAGACAGTTTGGTTTTCTGTGTGCTTTTGTCAAAGAGAAGCAGTGAACATGGCAGCTTGCTGAAACCCAGAGGATGTAAAAGTGCTGATGAGCAGCCATGGGAGGGGTGCGTGGTCTCGGGGCACTCCGTGGGGAGTGTCTGCCCGGTCCCTGCTTCGTGCAGGTGATGGGAGGCTGAGAGGACTCAGTGAGGAACAGGGGCTGCTGCCACCAGGGCTGGACAGTGAAGGGTCAGGGTGGCCGGTGAGCTGTGGTAGGTCTTCCCATGATGGGAAGGCAATGCTGGCCACGCTCCTGCCTTGCCTACAGGTGAGATGAGATGAAACCACAGCATGGAGCGTGGGGGCTCCCTGTGCATGCGCTGGCGGTACGGCTTTCAGGGCATGTCTGGCAACTGCCATGGAGTGAGCTGGGCCGGAGTCCCTGCTGTCCTGCCCGAGCAGAGGTGACCTCTGCATGCCGTTTGATGTGCTTGACTTTGGCGATGACCTGGGGCCCGCACGCTCCCTTGGAACACGGTTCCGGAGGTGGAGGCAGTCCGGGCACCGACGTTAGGTCCATGCGCAACTTGTTCCTTGGGCTTTTTGGGGACGGGATGGATGAGAGCCGTAGGTGCTCGCAGATGACGTGCATCAGGCGTGGGAGCGGTCGTTTTTCCCTAGCGCTGCTTTTGGGGGGCTCGCTTTCTGTAAAAGAGCTTCCTCCATTTTAACCGCGGGGGGCTGGAGCGAGGCGGGGGGCTCTCCTGGAGCTGGGGCTGGCGGGGGGGGGGGACCTCGCTGCACCCAGCGGGGGCTTGTCCCCCTCTAGCGGCGAGGTCAGCGGTGGTCTTGGGACTACACCAGCTCCCCAACTTAGCCGCTGCGCGGCCGGGGGGCGGGATGCGGGCGCAGCCCCCTTCTTTGGGGAGCTCCCCCCTCGCCTCGTGCCCGGGGCATCTCCTGCGCGGAGGAGGGTCTGCCCTCCGCCGGGACCCCGGCAGCTGCCCCGGAGGAGACAAAAGAAGGGCGCCGGGGCGGCTGGCCGCGAGCGGGGCTCCGGCTCGGCCCGGCCCAGCCCGGGGGGGGCCGCCCCGTTCCTCCGGCTGCGGTGGCGGCGGGCGGGGGGGGGCCGCGCCGCCGGGCCCCTGCGCCAATCCGCGCCGTGCCGGCCCCTCCCGGCGCTGCAGCACAACGGCTCTGCCCTCTCGGCTCGCCCGCTCGCTTTTTCTCTTCTGCCATCTTCCCGTTGCAAAGCACTGCTGGGAACCGCATGTGGGTGACGCAGCAGCATTGTTTCGGGCTCAGGAAGCTGCCGCCGCTGCCCCAGGGCTCGGGAGGAGCACGCGGCCGCCGGGGCGGCTGCCGGAGCCGGGGAGGAGCCGGGGGGGCTCGGGGCAGGGGGCGCAGCCGCGCTCCCGGCCATGTCCCTGAGGAGCGGGGGTCCGGAGCGGGGCCGCACGCTCTGAGCCGGCCCCCGGCGGCGGCCGGGGAGAGGGGGGGGGCCCCGAACCTCGCCGCGCAGGCACCGAGACAAAGAGGGCTCGGCAAACTTCGCCCCGGAGTCGCGGCAGCTCCAGAGGCACAAGGTCAGGCAGCTGGCACGGCTCGCGGGCTGGGGAGGGGACGCGGGGCTCTGGGACCCGGGGATCCCCAGCTTCCCCTCTCCCCCCCCCACCCACCCCCGGTGTCCCGGGCTGGCGCGTGGACTCACCTCTCCCCTCCCCGTCCCCCGGTCCCCCGGGCGTGCTGGCTGGCACCCAACTCTCGTGGCCGGGGCAGTGCGCGGCATGGCACGGCGTGCTGCTCGCAGGGTCCCCTCCCTGCTGCCTGCCCCCAGCGGGGTTGAGGTGGCCCGCACCCATCCTGGCTTCCAGCTGTCTGCAGCCCGAGGACCCTGGCACCCCCAGTGAGTGAACCGCCCCCCCCACACACCCAGTTTGGAGCGTGCCTGAGCCCCCCGCTGGGCCCCAGGCACGGGGAGACTGCGGTTCCCTGCGCACACGTGTGCGCGCGCACCCTGGGTCCCCGACCTCTCCTTCCAGCCCGTGCTCGGGGGCCGGCTGGCCGGGAGGCGGAAGGTCTGCAGGCAGCGTGCTGTGCTGCTGGGGAGCTGGGGGAGGCCGCAGCTTCCTGCCACCTCCAGAGCAGGGCGGGGGACGCGGTGCCGGAGCCAGCCCCAGCGTGCGGGCAGCTCCCGTGGACACCCGGCCGCAGGCAGCCCCGCACAGGGATGCCGGCAGGAGGCTGCTGCTCGTGTAGCCATGGCGACACCCAGTAAATAAAGCACCTTTGGCAGCGGGTGGGCTCGGTGGGGAGGGGGCTGCGGGCAGGGGGACAGAGCGCTGGGGGCCTGTGGGGCAGCGCGTCCGGCCGCCAGTGCCACGGGGGCACTCGTGTCACGGGGGAGCCGCTCCCAGCCACCCGCGGCTCGCACCGGGCTGCAGAGGGCTGCCGGGGGCACAGCAGTTGCGGGGGGCAGCGAGGGACCTATGCGCTTCTTCCCTCGTGAATCCTGCTGGATTGCAGGAGCTCGGCGCTCTCTCCCAGCCACCGCACAGCGCGGGGCCTCGGGGCTGAAATGCAGTTGATGAAAGCATTCGTGCACATCGACTCGACAGAGCTTGTCTGTCTAATGTGGGGAGGGCTCGCTGCTCACGGGTGTGGGTGGAAGAGGGCTCCTTCCGTGCCGTGTTTAAAGCACGCTGGCCTTGGCATCTGGTCAGAGCCTGCCTGGCTGACAGGAGCATTGTTTTGCTCTGCTCACACCTGTCCTTTTTGTCTCTTTTTCTTTCCCCCCCCCGCCGCCCTCCCTCTCCCCATCAGCTGCTGCTAGAAGAATACGCAAACAGCGACCCCAAACTGGCACTTACAGGCGTCCCCATCGTCCAGTGGCCCAAGAGAGATAAGGTAGGAGCTGCAAGGAGGGGCATGGGTGGCTGTTGCTGGAGGGTACCACGTGCGGCGTGGCCAATTACCTGCTGTGCAGCTGGGGCGCAGCGGTGCCGCCTCTGTACCTCCCTTGGGAGCCCGTGGGCAGTGGGGGAGCGCGGCAGGGCGCGGGGTTCAGCTGCCTCTGCAGCCCTGTGGGCAGCCCCGTGTGCTCGCAGCTGCAGAGGTCTCCAGCTGTGCTGGTGCCGGGGACAGCCCCGGCTGCTCTGCATTCTGTAGCTGTGCTCAGAGGGGCTGGAGCCTTGGTGTTGGTGGGGGGGTGATTGCTGGAGGGACCTTGCACTGCAGTCTCGGGTTGCTGAGGGGGGGGGGGCCTGGATGGCGTTTCAGGGGAGAGCGTCGCTGTTGCGTTGCCTGGGAGGTGAAGGGTGAGGTGTGGGTGTCAATGATCAGCAGCTCCCCTGCCTGTTCGGCAGGCAGGCTGGCCCACCACTGCTAGGTGGGTGTGCGCCAGGGCTTGTGCCCCCGTCAGCACACTGCCCGTGCTGTGGTGCTGGCTCTTGCCCCCAGGGAAGGCAGCACCCTCCTGGGGGGTCTCTGCCTGCAGGCAGCAGCCAGCGTCTGAGGAGAGGGGCCTCGGCTTTCCCCTGCTGTTCCCTCTCCAGCCATGCTTGTAACCCAGGGCCCAAAGCTGCACCGAGCTCTGGGCGGATGGAGGTGAGGGCAGCCTTCCAGACTTCCCCTCCCTCTGGCTGCCTTCCCGTGCCCGCCAGGACAGCTCCCATGGTCACCTCTCCCCTCCTGCCAGGAGGCAGGCTTATGGGCGTGTGGGGAGAGCAGGGACCCCATCACGTTGGGAAGGATTGGTAACGCTCAGTCTGGGTGTCTGGGTACAAGCGATCTGCTCAGGTCACCCTTCAGAGGTGCCTGCCTGCCCTGTCCCGGGGTGTTCAGCATGACTTTGCTGGTCCTTGAGCAGTGCAAGCATCGCAGACAGCTTTTCTGGCGGAAGAGATCTGGAGATATTTGCATGCTTTGGGTGCAGCACTCAAATGCTTGGCATACCCACAGCTCTGTCCTTGCGCTGGCCTTTTGGGTGTACAGGATGTCATGGCCATTCCCAGAAGGATGCCGCAGCCAGCGGTGAGCTTGCTGATGGGATGCAGCAGGACAGATGCCGGCTGAGGAGCTGTCCCTTCCCACCCGTGCCCTTAACGGGCACTGGTTGCTCTCAGCACACCTCGAGCTGGCAGGAGGGGTGACCGGAGCACCGCTTCCAGAGCTGAGCCCCATCCCCATGAGGCTGGAGGAGAAACCTGGCTGCACAGAGGGGACGGGCTCTCTGTCCATAGAGTGGCAAGGGAGCAGGGTTGCTCCCTGCGTGTGACTGGAGGTCGCAGAGGGCAAAACCAGAAGCTTGCTGGTCCGAACGGAGTGCTGCCATCCGCCCATCTCACACTTGTTCCGTCTTTTCTGTTACCAGCTAAAGCTGCAGGCACGGCTGAGGGTCCGCCTGCCCACCATCCCCATCACCAAGCCTCACACCATGAAGCCAACGCCCCGCCCGACACCCGTCAGGCCCACAGTCTCTCCCATTGTGTCGGGTGCCCGGCGGAGGCGCGTGCGGTGCCGGAAATGCAAGGCCTGCATGCAAGGCGAGTGTGGCATGTGCCACTACTGCAGGGACATGAAGAAGTTCGGCGGGCCTGGTCGCATGAAGCAGTCCTGCGTCCTCCGGCAGTGCTTAGCGGTGAGTCTGTAGCCTGATCCTTTCCTCCAAAGTCCACTGCAGCCTGGCAGCAGCTCTGTGTGCCTGGTCGGGGAGAGGGTGGTGACCAAGTTTGATTCCTGGGGAGAAGTTGGCCCCTTCCTTATTGTTTGGGTGGTGAGGGAAGGGAGGAGAAGGAAGAGGAGGAGGAGGAGGGGGGAAGGCTATCCTTCCTCACCCTGGTATCACCCCTGCTTTCCTTTGTAGCCCAGGCTGCCTCACTCGGTCACGTGTGCACTTTGCGGGGAGGTGGATCAGAATGAGGACTCGCAGGACTTCGAGAAGAAGCTCATGGAGTGCTGCATCTGCAACGAGATCGTTCACCCTGGCTGCTTGCAGGCGAGTAGCACGTGTGCCAGGGCTGAGCTGGGCTGGGCTGTGGGGAAGGGCGCTGCTGATTGCGCTCTGCTTTGCAGATGGATGGAGAAGGACTGCTCAACGACGAGCTCCCCAACTGCTGGGAATGTCCCAAATGCTACCAGGGTGACGACGCGGAGAAGGGCCAGGTAGGAGGCGAGCTGTGCCGGGGCAGGGGAGGTCATGCCGTGCATCGTCCATCTCACTGTGTCCTGCTGTGGGTAGGCAGGACTCGGGCCTTCCGGAGCAGAGCGGTGGCTCCAGAGGTGCACAGACAGGCTTGTGGGGTGGGCTGGAGGCTGGCAGGCACCAGCCCCAAGTAGGGGACCAGTTGGGCGGCAGCAGGGCCATTGGGGTGCCACGCAGCGGCGACCTGCAGGGGGTAGAGGGCCCGGCAGACACTGCTGCAGTACGTTCCTGGGGCCTGCGGTGAGGCAAGCTGACAGCCCCCGCTCTGTCTGCGGATCCTAGAGAGCTCATCAACGCACCAAGGCCAGGTTCCCGCAGAAGCGGCAAGGTTGGCTGGGTCCTTCTGCCAGGCAGCGAGCGGGCTGTGCGCGGCGGCAGCAGTCCCACTGGCACCTGCCAGCACTGCCCAGGAGGCCAGCCTACGGCCGCCGCGTCCCCCGTAGGACTGTGCCCACCGCCGCAGATGGAAGCGGTGCAGCCAAGGCAAGCCAGGCTGGGGGAGGCCGCAGCACCTTCACGTTCTGGGTGATGTGCATGCGTGGGGTGCACATCTGAGTGGCTCCTGGGTCCCCCGGCACTTCAGGTGGGCGTGATGAGCACCCCTTGTCCCCACAGTGTCTTGTGCTGAGCTGTGATCCGGGGAGTCTCTGCTGCAAGAGGCAGGGGACTGACTGTTAGGCACAGAGCGGAGGCTACCCCAGCCTCAGAGGACACTGCTTCTGTGAGGGGTGGAGATGTTGGTTCCTGGTGTGAGTGGAAGAGAAGGAGGGCAGGCGCGTGTTCCCCAGGTCCGGTGTGGCCCCACCCCTGCTAACTTGCTGTCCGTCCCACTTCCCTGCAGAAGCGCAAAGTAGAGGAGAGCGATGATGACACGGCGCAAGCCAAAGTGCTGCGGCCCCTGCGGAGCTGCGAGGAGCCCCTCACCCCTCCACCCAACTCGCCCACCCCCATGCTGCAGCTGATCCACGACCCGGCATCTCCACGAGGCATGGTGACACGTTCGTCCCCAGGGGCCGGCCCCAGCGACCACCACAGCGCCAGCAGGGATGAGCGCTTCAAGCGGCGGCAGCTGCTGCGGCTCCAGGCCACCGAGCGAACCATGGTGCGGGAGAAGGAAAACAACCCCAGCGGCAAGAAGGAGCTGTCGGAGGTGGAGAAGGCCAAGCTGCACGGCTCCTACCTCACCGTGACGCTCCAGCGCCCCACCAAAGACGTCCATGGCACTTCTATTGTCCCCAAGCTGCAAGCCATCACGGCCTCCTCCGCCAACCTGCAGCACTCTCCCCGCGTGGTCATGCGCCACGCACCTGCCAGGATGCCCCCACGGGGTGGTGGGGAGGAGGAGGTGGCGGCCGAGGAAGACGAGGAGGAGGACGATGAAGACGACGAGAACGCGGAGGAGGGGGGGGTGGCCCGCCTCAATGGCAGAGGGGGCCGGGCACAGGAGGGCGAGGAGAGCTGGATGCAGCGCGAGGTCTGGATGTCCGTCTTCCGCTACCTCACTCGCAGGGAGCTCTGCGAGTGCATGCGGGTGTGCAAGACCTGGTACAAGTGGTGAGTGTGGGAGCGCAACGGGCAGGGGCAGCGCCACCTGGGCCACTCGTGTCCTGATCCTAACAGGCAGCCGGAGAGAGGAAGGGGGGTGGCGTCCTGCTTCCTGCGCTGCTGGTGCCCTCCCTGCCCTCCCCATCACTGGTCTTTGCCGGGCAACATCACCTTTGGGCCCTGTGGCAGCCCTGCTGCCCCTTCCACGTGTGTGTTGGTCTTGACTGTCCCCCCCTAGCGCCTTCCTCCTGTCCCATTTGTCAGAAGATGGTCACAGGGGACACGTCCCCCATCGCGTCCTGGCGAGGTGCTAATGCCCTCTCCTCTCCCACCGCCCTGCATGGTCCTTGCCCTTCCCGGCCCCACAGCGCAGGCTGAGGCAGAGATGGGTTTGCTGCCTGGAAGCGCCTCGGGGGGCGCAGGCCTGAAGACAATGCTGGCAGTGGGACAGCTGTGGATGGAGGGCTTGGGAACAGATGGGGATGGGGAACTGGGAGGCTTCTAACTGCTGAGCGGTGGGAATGGCTCGGCGGGAAGGGGCTGTCCCGCTTTGATCGGCAGGCATGGTGTGCCGTGGCAGCTGGAGGAGAGCGTCCCCTCCCCTGCCGCCGGTGTGGCAGCTCCGGAGGCAGGGAATGCACTGGGTCCTCAGGGCTCCTGTGAGAGAGGAATAGTTTGTGCCACATCCAAGCTCTCTTGTGGCTCCTGGTGAAGCAGAGAGCGTTGCCAAGGCTGTGGGGCGGGACCAGGCTGAGCATTTTGCCTGCTGGGAGCAGGGAGGCTGAAGATATTTGCCCCAGCAGGGGAGCACCCAGGAGGGAGTAAGCAGGCTGGCAGCTGCCGTGTGGAGTCTTGTTACGTGGCAGCAAAACGCTGCTGGGGCTGTTTGGGCATCCCTGGGTGGCCACACACCCCCACGTGTCTGGGGAACCCTGACAAATCGGGAAGAACGGCTTTGTGCTGCAGCTGGGGCTGCGCCAGGTCCGGGGTCCTCCTGGATTTATGGCCTCTCAGACCACAGTGCTCTCTGGATTCAACTTTCAACCTTGTGCTCGTCCCCAGGTGCTGTGACAAGAGATTGTGGACAAAGATAGATTTGAGCAGGTGCAAGTCCATCACCCCCCAGGCACTGAGCGGCATCATCAAAAGACAGCCAGTCAGCCTTGACCTCAGCTGGACCAATATCTCCAAAAAACAGCTTACGTGGCTTGTCAACAGGCTGCCAGGTGAGTGTGGGCCAGCGAGAGGGGTTCCTTGCCCCTGCCACCAGCTGGCGCTGAGGCTTCCCAACAGCTGGACCACACTGGGAGATGGGCTCTGCAACCCTGGCACCCGCCAGTGGGAGAACCCCTGGGTGTCTGGATCCTATCGCCTGGGGAGTAGCTGATAGGGATGTGGTTTCCTGTGGCTGTTCTAACCGCTCCTGCATGGAGCGTGGCTCCACGTCCCACCCCTGGCAGGGAGGGGAGCCGCTTCCTCCTGCGCCTGGAGAAAGGGTTGTGACTTGAGATACCTCGGAGTGGGCAAAGCCCAGCTGACTCGTTACCTCTCCCGGCAGGCTTGAAAGACCTCATCTTGGCGGGCTGTTCCTGGTCTGCAGTCTGTGCTCTCAGTACCTCCAGCTGCCCCCTTCTCAGGACCCTCGATCTTCGGTGGGCAGTAGGAATCAAGGACCCTCAGATCCGGGACTTGCTCACGCCTCCAACAGACAAACCCAGTAAGCTGCTGCCGCAGGGCAGGGGCGACCAAGCCAGAGGAGGGTGACACGCTTGGGCGCAGGGCAGGGAGGCAGTGCTGGATCTGGAACGTCCCAGCCCAGCAGGGCAGATCACTGCATGCCTGTGCTCAGCTTCTCCCCTCCCTTTGCAGGTCAGGACAATCGCAGCAAACTCCGCAACATGATCGACTTCCGGCTCGCCGGCCTGGACATCACCGACGCCACGCTGCGGCTGATCATCCGCCACATGCCCCTGCTCTCCCGCCTCGACCTCAGCCACTGCAACCACCTTACAGACCAGTCAGCCAACCTCCTCACGGCCGTGGGTTCTTCCACGCGCAACTCCCTCACCGAGCTCAACATGGCAGGTGGGTACACTGCTCTGGCTGGCCGAGGCTGGCCTCCCCGGCCCTGCCGGGCTGAGGGCAGCCTGGCTGGCTGGGCTTGCCATCGCAAAGTGGCTTCCTCCTCCCCACCTGCCTTGCCAGCCTGATGTGAGAGCTCAGCGCCAGCTTTGCAGAGGCATCGCAGCTCACCTTTCTTCTCGTCTCCCCGCAGGCTGCAATAAGCTGACGGATCAGGCCTTGCTGTACCTGCGCCGCATCTCCAACGTCACTCTAATTGACCTGCGAGGTTGCAAACAGATCACCCGCAAAGCCTGTGAGCACTTCATCTCGGACCTGTCCATCAACAGCCTCTACTGCCTGTCCGATGAGAAGCTGATCCAAAAAATCAGCTAGAGACCCTCCCCCAGGCAGACTGAGGAGAAGGATAAGAGCCCAACCCACCCCTCTTGGAGAGCCGCTCCTCCACATCCCCACCTTGCCCTCTGTGTCCTGCTGTTGCCTCCCACCTGACTTGGCAGGCAGGGCCGCTGCTGGCCTCGCTCCACCGTCCTTCCTCCTTCTCCCCCTGGGACTTCCACCGATGAAGATGTCCCACCAGGCTGGCCAGTACCAGAGGAGGAATGGGCAAATGGCAGGGAGCCTCGGCGTGGAGGCTGGCCGCTCTTAAGGTGGAGGTTGTCATAGAGATCTCCGTGCAGAGAAACGGGGCACCCTCTTCCCCCTGCTTTTCCCTTCCTCCCTGCCATCTCCTTGCCTTGAAACACTTGTCACTTCCCTGTTAGCACAAAGCTCGAGGGTCAAGGTCTCTCCAAGGAAGAGGGAGCGGAGCTGGAACAAACCCTCCCTGTCTGTGCCACCACCAGCTCGTTGCTCGCCCTGCTCTCTCAGCCCCATTAATTACGGTTTTCCTCGTCTGACTGCAGGGGCTGTGATCGAGTCCCCTCCTCCTCCCCGGCTCTTGTGCGTCTGGGTGGCTCTTTCGGTGTCAAGGGCAGGAGCTCTGCAGCCAGGGTATGGCGGCTTCTCCAGCCACAGGGCTGGAAGCAGAGGCTCTATGGGCCGTTCTCCCCCTGCCCCAGGGGGCGAGGCTGGGGACAGAGCGCTTCCACGCTGGGGCGGTGCCAGCTTTCCTGGAGCACCGTGTGTCCCGAGGCAGCCCCGCGCTGAGGCGAGGGCTGGGGCTGGGCACTGGCTGGAAGCAGGGGAGAGAAACAACAGGTACATCAGAGCTCAGGGAGGACACACAGCAGCATCTGAGGGTGAGTGAGCACATTGGGGGGGACAGGAGCTGCCTCCTCTTCCTCCCCAGCTCCCTGCGCGTGGCCCAGAATCACGAAGCACTCTGGGGCCGCGACAGCCAGAGGGGCGACAGCTGCTCTGTCTGCCCAGGGCATTTCAGCCTGGGACTGAACTGGCACAAATGCCCCATTGCATTGTCCTCTCCTTCCCCCACCCCATTTTAGCTGCCGTTTTTCCTTTGCAATGAATGGTTGGTCCAAAGAACCTCTCTCTAGGGCAGCAGAGAGCTTTTTGCACTTTAAAAAAAAAAAAAAAAAGAAAAAAAAAACCACCACAAAAAAAAAAAGGCAAAAAAAAATCCAAAAAAAAAAAAAAGCAAGAGATGAAAAAAGGTTGGAATCTTCTTTTGGGTCACTATTTTCTTTCCCTCCCTGCCCTGCCCGTGCCTGGACATTCCCCATCTCCCCGGTGCCTGGATGCCTCCCCCCTTGCGGTGTGTGCAGCCAGCACAAAGCAGCCCCTGTGTGCCTCCGCTCCCCAGCCCCGAGGAGCGCCGAGGGGTAGGGATGGGGCAGGCAGCCCCCCGCTGCCGCAGAAGCAATAAGGGAGGAGAGGCAGCCCCGCTCCCGGCTGGAGCTGCTCCCTGGCCGTCGGGTGGAGGGAGGCACGGCGGTGCTGCCGTGGGACGGGGGGGCTTTGCCACTTCAAACCCCGAGGGCTTTGAGCAGGAAACAGCCCAGGCAAGAGGAGGATGGGAGAGCCGGCACCCAGTCACGGCCAGGCAGCAGAGACCTCTCCCCCGAGGCTCTCCTGGCGGTGACTCCTGTGAAAGACATCGGAAGAATCAAAGTTTTTCTTTTTCCTTTGGATTGATTTTGAGTTTTGCCGTGAGAAGGAAGAGAGGTGGGGCCGAGCTTAGAAGGAGCTGGCAGCTGGGGGCGGCACGGGGAGCCCCAGCTGCAGGGACTCCAGCTGTGACCTTCGTCACCCATGGGGCACCCCAGCCCCCTTGGTGGGCAGGGGGGTGAAAATCCACAAGGAAGAAAAAGAGAGAATTATATATATAAAATCACTTAGTGATTTAAAACCAACCCAGACTGCTCCCTAAAGACAAGTCCTGCAAGAAAAGTCACTATTGTTTAAGGATTTGGTTGTGTTTTTGTTCTGTTTCAATCCCCTCCCTCTTCCCCCCCACCCCCGGAGAAATATTGTAAATATATATTTTTTGTTGGCGATTTAGAGTCCATCTCTGATGTTTGTGCTTTAAAATTAAATGTAAGCATTAAGGGTAAAAGCAAACCCAGTCTTACGCTCTCTCAGTTGGTATGGCTCGGGCTGGGGGGTTTCTGGTCTGGGGGCAGAGGGAGGGGAGCTAGTTGGCCTTTTTTTTTGTTGTTGTCGTTTTCTTTCTGTTTTGTTCGTTTTGGTTTTATTTTTTTTTCCTTTATAAGCATTCTCCGATACTGGTCTTAGAGAGGATCTTTGCTCATGACATATTACCACAGGTAGGGGAGCGACGTTGGCGGGGGGAGGGAAGATACCAGCCTCCGAAGGGAAATATTTTGTTTCTCGGGGGTGGATTTTTTTGGAATAAAAAAAAGTTTCGAGAAAAACCAAAACCCGGCGTCTCGGCTCTGCCCCTTGTTTCTCCGCGAGTCGGGCGGGCTCGGAGCTGCCGGGCTGCACCGGGCGCCTCCCGCAGGGCCCCGCGGCCCGGCTGCGCCCAGGCGCCCCCCCGCGCCCGTCGCGCACCGGGGGTGGGGCGGGCGGAAGGGGCCGGGCACCGACACCGGCACCGGGCCCGCCCCGCCCCGCCCCGCCCCGCTCCGGCCTGGGGCGGCAGCGCCGCGTCCGCCGCCCGCCCGCCCGCGGGGCCGAGGCCGCCCCCTGCCCCCTGCCCCCGCCGAGGCGCCGCCGCCGCCGCCGCCGGGGCCCCCCCCCGCGCCGCCCGGCCCGGCCCGGGTGGGGTTGGGCCGGGACTGGGGCCGGGGCCGGGGCCGGGGCCGGGCCGGGCGCGGGCGGTTCCGTCTCGGTTCCGGTTCCGGTTCCGGGTCGGCGGGGTCGGGCCGGTGCCGGCCGCGGCGGGCGGCCCCGCGCAAGATGGCGGACCTGGAGGCGGTGCTGGCCGACGTGAGCTACCTGATGGCCATGGAGAAGAGCCGCGCCGCGCCCGCCGCCCGCGCCAGCAAGCGCATCCTGCTGCCCGAGCCCAGGTGAGCGCCGCGGCACGGCCCGGCCCGGCCCGGCACGGCACGGCCCGGCACGGCACGGCCCGGCACGGCGCCGCGAGGCCCGGCAGCACCGGGGCGGGGGAGCAGCGCGGCGGGAACGGGGCGGGCGCGGGGGGCGGGCGCGGGGCGCGGGGCGCGGGGCGGGTGCCGGGCGGGGTGTGCTGAGCCGCCGGTGCCCGCCAGCATCCGCAGCGTCATGCAGAAGTACCTGGAGGACCGGGGCGAGGTGACGTTCGACAAGATCTTCGCGCAGAAGATCGGTGAGTGGGGGGCGCGGGGGGCAGCGCCCGCGGTCACGGCGCTGCTGTTCGGGGGGGGCTGGGGCTGGGGCTGGGCTGGCGGCAGCAGCAGCGGCGGCTGGGGCCATCCCCCCCCCTGCCCCTGGGGCTGCGGGGCGCTGGGGCCGGGTGGCGCACCCCCCCCACACCCCCCCGCACCACTTCCCCCTCCCTGTCACTTCCCCCAGCGCTGGCGCTAACCGTCCGGGGCAGGAAGCGCCGCTCGCTTCCTCCCGGCAGCTCTGGTGGTTTCCGCCACATCCGCCCCGCGGCAGCCCGTGCCCTCGCCCCGCGGCACCGACCCCCCCGCTGCCCCCCCCCCCCCCCGCCTCCTGCTGCCCCATGGTCCCACGCTGCTCCCCGTGCCGCTTCTCGCCCTCGCCTCGCTGCGTTGCCCTGACAAACCCCGGGCCGCTTCTCCTGCCCAGGGCAGCCAACTTCGTCCCTTGGCCTGGGGGGGCACGGAGCGGGGCAGGCACCTCTCACACCGTGGCTCTGCCCCCCCCCCCCCCAGGGTACCTGCTGTTCCGGGACTTTGCCCTCAACCAGGCAGAGGAGGCCAAGCCCCTGATGGAGTTTTACGAGGAGGTGCGATGGGGGACCCGTCCTGGGGGCAGGAGGGGGCCGGGAGTGCAACTCAGGGCCTGCAGACCCCACCGATACGGTGTGCCCGGGGCACCCAAGGGAGACGATGCCCTGGGCCCCTGGGAGGTGATGCCCCGGGACCTGGTAACCGTGGGTGCCAGCCAGCAGGATGCGGTACCCGGTGGGGCTGGGGTCCTGTTTCCCAGCACGCTGGACCCTGGGGACTCCCCACCGTGGGCTGCGCGTGCCCCGCGTGGGGCTGAGCCCCGTGGCGGTGCAGTCTGGGGAGCGCTGTGCCATGGATCTGTGCCCTCACCAGATCAAGAAGTACGAAAAGCTGGACTCGGAGGAGGAGCGAGCCTCCCGGAGCCGTCACATCTTTGACCATTACATCATGAAGGAGCTGCTGGCCTGCTCCCACGTGAGTGCCGTGTTGTGGGGAATTAACGCCCTCGTTCGTGCGGCCCTGCGCGGGCCCTGTGCCCCCATCCCATCTTCCTGGGGTGACGCAGCCTCGTCTCGCCCCACAGCCCTTCTCCAAGAGTGCCACGGAACATGTCCAGAGCCGCCTGAGCAAGAAGCAGGTGCCCCCAGACCTCTTCCAGGTGGGCATCGCTGGGGACAGAGAGGGGGCCCTGCCACCTCTGGTTAATCCTTACGGGGGGCTGGGGGAACCCCAGAAGGTGCGAGGACCCTGAGGGATGCTGATGGGAGGGGGTAAATGAGGGGGGTTCCTGGGGGTCCCCGTGGGGTTCTGTCGGGTCGCTTGGGGCTGGAATTAACAAGGGGACTCCTCAGAGGGTGGCGGTGGAGACACCAGGTGTAGAGGTGACCAGGGGTAGCAGTGGGGTCCGCAGGGGCTGGCAGTGATGAGGATCCCCAAGGACGGGGTCCTCAGAGACACAGGTGACCCTGGGCGGCAGGAGGTGGCAGTGGGGATGTGAGAAATCGGGGAGCAGGGAAGGGGATACCCCAGGTAACGATGGGACCGAGGGGTGCGGGTGGCACTGGGGACGCAGCACTGACTCCTGTGTCCCCCAGCCCTACATTGAGGAGATCTGCCAGAACCTGCGCGGGGGCATCTTCCAGAAATTCATCGAGAGGTGAGACGGGCGCACAGCCCCTTGGGGACCAGGGTAGGTCCCGTCCCACTGGGGACGAGGGTCTCCCAGCCTTGGGGTGGGCCAGGGCCCCCTTCTTAGTTAGGAGCTCCAGGGGTGTTGGTCCCCAGGCCAGGGACTCAGGGCTCGTCACCTCCAGGTCTGGCCTGAGGTCTGTGTCCCCAGGCGGGGGTCCCACCTGCCTCCAGACGAGTCCCAGGGGTCCCGCTGCTCCGCGATGGGTCTCGGGAGGTCTCCGCAGGGGTCCCTCACTCTCGCCCTCTCTGTGCTTCGTTGCAGTGACAAGTTCACGCGGTTCTGCCAGTGGAAGAATGTGGAGCTGAACATCCATGTGAGCAGGGATCCATGTGCTGCTGGAGGGGGGGACGTGGGTGCCGGGGAGGAGGCTGCTGCCGTGGCGCGCAGACGGGCACCACGCAGGGCAGGGGCACCCTCGCACCCCCTGGGCTGTCACTCCCGCGGGTGCTGGCGGTGCTCCCGCACTCACCCTTGTGGGTGTTCACGTTCCTTCCCTGGGGAAGCTGAGGCAGTGTGCGGGACAGCCCCCCCGGGACACACCGTGCGGGTGCTCAGGGGTGACCCTCGCCTCTTTCTTGCCCGCTCCAGCTCACCATGAACGACTTCAGCGTTCACCGCATCATCGGCCGTGGCGGCTTCGGGGAGGTCTACGGCTGCCGGAAAGCGGACACGGGCAAAATGTAACGGGGGGGCAGGGGGTCCTGCCTGCGAGGCCGTGGTCCCGCGGGAGGGCCGGGGTGGGGGGTGGCGTTGCCGTGACAATAGGTGTTAGGGGTTGCAGCAGTGTCGCCATGGCTGCAGCTCTCCTGGAGACACGGGGACGTCACAGGGACGTCATGGTGGCTGTGGGCGGGAGCTGGGTGCGGTGACGTGGCCGCGGGTGCTGGCGGCACAGGGACGCGGCGCTGGGGGCGAGGCGCCACGGCCATGAGCAGCAGCAGGACCCTGCAGGGACCCTTTGTCCCCCAGGTACGCCATGAAGTGTTTGGACAAGAAGCGCATCAAGATGAAGCAGGGCGAGACCCTGGCCCTCAACGAGCGCATCATGTTGTCCCTCGTCAGCACCGGGGTGAGGGGACTCGGGCGTGGGACCAGGCTGGCACCCTGGTCACGGGTGGAGGCAGCGAGAGGGGTGCTCCTGGGGCACCGCCAGCGCTGCCTGACCCCATCTCTCGTGCCAGGACTGCCCGTTCATCGTGTGTATGTCGTATGCCTTCCACACGCCTGACAAGCTCAGCTTCATCCTCGACCTCATGAACGGTGAGAGGCCCTTGGCTACTCCCTGTCCCGCAGGGCTGTGATTCCCTTGAGCCCCTGTCTTGAAATTGCTTGCTTGGGCATCCCTGGGAGGACAGCGGGCAGTGCTGGAGTGACAGCTGATCCCCCTTACCGCAGGGGGGGACCTGCATTACCACCTCTCCCAGCACGGTGTCTTCTCGGAGGCGGAGATGCGGTTCTATGCAGCTGAGATCATCTTGGGTCTGGAGCACATGCACAGCCGCTTTGTGGTGTACCGTGACCTCAAGGTGACCGTCCCCATGGGCACCCATGGACCCCGCAGGCATCAGGAGGCCCCTCTGATGTCCCCAGGCCCCGTAGAGACCCCTGACCCTGCAGCAGCCCTTGGACCCCGTGGGCAGCCCCAGGTCCCACGGACACTCCCATCCCAGCAGGAAGCCCCTGGGCACTGTGGGCACCCTTGAAACCCCGTGGGCACCCTGGGGACCTCAGCGGGTGCTTGCAGGTCCTGCGGGCACCTAGGGCCCAGCCCCAGCCTGACACGCGTGGGCAGCCTGGCTTGGTTGCCACCCGTGCCTGCGGGCAGGGCTCAGGCTCAGGGGCAGCACTGTGTCCCGGCAGCCGGCAAACATCCTCCTGGACGAGTTTGGGCACGTCCGCATCTCAGACCTGGGCCTGGCCTGCGACTTCTCCAAGAAGAAGCCCCACGCCAGCGTGTGAGTGTGCCCGCGCACCACCCTCCCCCCCTGCCTGCCGGCACAGCCCCTGACCCCGCTCTGTGCCTCCAGGGGCACCCACGGCTACATGGCCCCCGAGGTGCTGCAGAAAGGAGTGGCCTACGACAGCAGCGCCGACTGGTTCTCGCTAGGCTGCATGCTCTTCAAGCTGCTCCGGGGGTGAGAGCACGGGCACGGGGGGCGAGGGGAGCAGGGGGCAGATCCGGGGGCACCGCTGAGCCCCACTCCCCATGACCACAGGCACAGCCCCTTCCGGCAGCACAAGACGAAGGACAAGCATGAGATCGATCGCATGACCCTCACCATGGTGAGTGCAGGGCACTGGGCATCGGGTTTGGCCCAGAGGGAGGTGGGGACAGAGGGTCCCCTGGGGGGTGAGCAGCTCTCAGAGCGCGTGTTGGTGCCGTCTCCGTGCGTGTGTGTGCAGAATGACGTGTTTCCACATAGCTGGGTGTGTGTGCGCGGGCACCTGTAACCATACGCACACGTCAGTGCGTGCACCTCTGTGTGCCAGAACGTCCTGGGCGCGTGTGGGTCCGTGTGCGCACACATGCCTGACTCTTCATGTCTCGGTGCCACGCACATGTATGCCACGGTGCTTGCGTGCCCTCACACGCTTGTGCAGGTGTGAGCAGCCGTGCCCTCGCCCGCAGGCCATCGAGCTGCCCGACTCCTTCTCCCCCGAGCTGCGTTCCCTGCTCGAAGGGTTGCTGCAGCGGGACGTCAACCGGCGGCTGGGCTGCATGGGGCGTGGGTGAGTCCCGGTGGGCACGGGGGAGAAGGGTCCCACTGCAGCCACACCGCAGCCCCCGGGGGATCCACAGCGCTCACCCCTCCTTGCTCCTCAGGGCTCAGGAGGTGAAGGAGGAGCCCTTCTTCAAGGGTCTGGACTGGCAAATGGTTTTCCTGCAGAAGGTGAGGGGCACAGCACAGGGGCAAGGGTAGGGGGGCCCAGGCAGGCACCCCCTGGACACCCCCTCTCCCGCCTGCAGTACCCACCACCCCTGATCCCACCCCGGGGCGAGGTGAACGCAGCTGACGCCTTCGACATCGGCTCCTTTGATGAGGAGGACACGAAGGGTATCAAGGTACTGGGGCGGCGGGGCTGGGCTGCTGCCGGCTGCTGCCCAAGTGCAGGGGGCCGGGGTGGGGGCCTGGCCCTGACCCTGTGCCTCCCTGCCAGCTGCTAGAGAGCGACCAGGAGCTGTACCGCAACTTCCCTCTCACCATCTCGGAGCGGTGGCAGCAGGAGGTGACAGAGACGGTCTTTGACGCTGTCAACGCTGACACTGACAAGCTGGAGGCTCGCAAGAAAGCCAAGAACAAGCAGCTGGGACATGAGGAGGGTGAGTGGGGCCGGGTGTTCTCTGGGTCCCCCGGTGCCTCTGCCGGCCTCTGGCTCTGCCCGGGCGGTCCCAGCGCTGACACTCTGTCCCCCGGTGCTGCGGAGACAGACTATGCCATGGGCAAGGACTGCATCATGCACGGGTACATGTCCAAGCTGGGCAACCCCTTCTTGACACAGTGGCAGCGCCGCTACTTCTACCTCTTTCCCAACCGCCTGGAGTGGCGTGGGGAGGGCGAGTCGCCGGTAAGGCGGGCAGGGGCGAGGGGGGGTGCGGGGCGAGCTGTGCAGGGTGCAGCTGGTGGACATCAGCGCGTGCTGGACGCGGGGGCTCAAGGCAGTGGGATGTGCACAAACATGCACGGCACTGTGAGGGGTAGAGGGTGCACGGGGACGTGGGGGGCTTGGCGTGGGTGTAGGGACTGGGGGCCGGGCTGAACCTGTCCCCCCAGCAGTCTCTGCTCACCATGGAGGAGATCGACTCGGTGGAGGAGACGCAGGTGAAGGAGCGCAAGTGCATCCTGCTCCGCATCCGCGGCGGCAAGCAGTTCGTGCTGCAGTGTGACGTGAGTGTGCCCTGGGCCACCCCCACGGGCTGCCTGTCCCCTGGGGGTCACTGGCCAGCCCCCTGGGTGCTGGCCACCTCCTGCCCCTTGCTAGCCATCCCCTGCGAGGAGCTAGTCACTTCAGCTGGGCACTGACCACACCTTGCTTGGTGCTAGCAAGCCCGGGGCAAGCCCTGAGCCCTGGTGCCGCAGGGAGCCCCGCTCTGACCTGTGCCCTGCCCCACAGAGCGACCCCGAGCTGGTGCAGTGGCGGAAGGAGCTGCGGGATGCCCAGCGCCAGGCCCAGCAGCTGCTGCAGCGAGTGCCGCGCATGCAGAACAAGCCCCGCTCGCCTGTGGTGGAGCTCAGCAAAGTGCCGTTCATCCAGCGCTCCGCCAACGGGCTCTGACCGCGCGCCCTCCTCCCCACTTCCCACCCCACTTCTAATTTATTGGGTTGGGTTCCCACGTGCCCCTGCTCCTCGTCATCCCTGGGCCAGGCACTGCAGGGATGCCCCGTGCCAGATCCAGCCCTGTGCCCAGGCACCCCTGGGGTCGGGCGTGGAGGGGGCTCAGCCGCCAGCAGGGAGCTGGTGCCGGCCGCGTGGCTCGTGCTCGGCACGTCTCCCCGGCGTCCCCCCGGTCCTCTGCGACCTCTCCAGCTGAGATGAAGGTAGCCCCATGCCCTTCTCCCTGCCTGCTGCTCTGCCCCCAGCCTGGTGCCTGCTTCACCACCGCCATGTGTGCCAAACAGGGCGGGCGGCTGCCCCCCCCCCCTCCACGCAGGTCAAGACCTGTCCCCCCCCCCCTTCACCCGTAGCCTTTGCCCTGGCCCTTTCGTGCCCATCCTGTGGGTGCCAAGTCCTTGATGTGCCCGTGAGAGTGAGTGCGCGCGTGCTTGCCTAGGGGACCCCTGTAAATACTGTGTGATGGGTCCCCTGCCCCTCCCGCCACCCCCTGCGCTGGGTGGGGGGCACCCCTGGCACCCCCGGGCAGGGGGTGGGCAAGGAGAGGGCAGCAGGGGGGCCCCCCTCTGCCTGCTGTCGCCTTGCTGCCCATGTCCCCAGCGGCGGGGTGTCGTCGTCGCCCGTTTCCCCCAGCCCTGGGGGCATCTGTAAATATTGGTCTGCGGCCGCCGCGCTCCGGGGGCTGCCGGCGGGAGGGGACGCCGGGCAGGGTCTGGGTGTGAATGAGGTTTTAATGAGCGGAGACGTGAGAATGGAGAGAGAGAGAAAAAAAGAGAAAAAAAAAAAAGAGTTTTTATAATAAAGATGTGGAAAAACACCGTCCGGCTGCTGTCCCCGGGTGACCGCGGCTGTGCCGGCGTTCCTGGGCCGCTCCCCGCCCGGGGGCTGCGCGCCTGGCGCCGGCGGGACGGGACGGGACGGGACGGGACGGGACGGGACGGGACGAGGCGGCGCCGGGGGGCGCGGGGCCGGGACGGGGCGGGGGGGGGGGGGGAGTCCCCGGGGCACCGAGGCCCCCGCTGGGATGGGGTCTGGGGGGGTTGGTCCCGGAGCCGGGGGCGGTGCTGGGGCCGGGCCCTCGGTGCCCCGGTGCCCCGGTGCCGTGAGCCGGCTCCGCGGCGCCGGTTGCGGGCCCGGTGCTCCCGGCCGCCGTGCCCGGTGCCGGCCCCGCCCCGCGCCGCCGCGCTGCGCCGCCGCCGCCGCCGCCCCCGCGCGCAGCCATTGCGGGCAGGCCCGGAGCTGCGGCCCGTCCCCCCGCGCGCTGCCCGGCCCGGCGCGGCCCCCCCCCCGGGGACATGGTGTCGGGATGGCCCGGGCCGCCGATACCTTCCCGCTGCACCGCCTCGTCTGGCACAACCGGCACCAGGCGCTGGACAGCGCCCTGCGCTCCGGATCGGTGGGCGCCGCGCTCCCGCCGAGGGGTCGGGGGGCGGGGGGGGACACCGAGAGGCTCCGCACCGCGGGCACCGGGCACCGGGGGGGGCAGGAGGGCGCTGGGGAGCGCCGGGACAGGGGGGGACGGGGCGCTGGGAGCTGCGGGAGGGGGCTCCGGCATAGGAGGGGACCGGAGGCGCTGGGGTGGCGCTGGGGACTGGGAGAGGGGGGAGACGGGGAGGCTGCGGGCACCGGCGGGACCGGGGACACCGGGACAGGGTGCTGGGGCACCGGGGGACGGGGAGCGCTGGGGGGGACAGGGCTGGGCGCGTTGGGACCGAGGGACTGGGGGTGGGAGCGCTCGGGGGCTGCTGGGGACAGGGGGGAGCTGGGGGCGCGGGGCTCCAGGATGGGAGCGCGGGGAGCTGGGGGGGCTGGGGGCAGCACCAGGCTGCGTGGGGTGACGGGGAGGGCACGGGGTGCCTGGATGACCCTGCCCGTGCCCGCAGCACGATGTGGAGCTGATGGACCCCCGTGGCCGGACCCCGCTGGAATTGGCCGTGTCCCTCGGCCACCTGGAGTCGGCGCGGGTGCTGCTGCGGCACAACGCCAACGTGGGCCGGGAGAACGCCAACGGCTGGACAGGTACGTGGGCACGGGGGCCGCCGGCGCAGGGCGGGAGGTGCAGGGACACCGGCGCTGGTGGTGCCCGGCTGATGGCACCCCGTGCCCCAGTGCTGCAGGAGGCGGTGAGCACGGGGGACCCCGAGATGGTGCAGCTGGTGCTCCAGTACCGCGACTACCAGCGAGCGACACGGCGGCTCGCCGGCATCCCCGAGCTGCTCAGCAAGCTGCGTCGGGTACGGCCCTGCCGGGGTGGGCACCGGGCACCGCTGGCGCTGGGGTCCCGCCAGGCTGGGGAGTGGGGGTCACGGAGGCTGCTGGCGAGCTCCTGGGGCCCCCCACAGGACCCCCATCTCCCCCAGGATCCCCCGATTGGTTGTCCCCCAGATCCCCTACCCGCAATTCGGCCTCTGCCGAGGATCCCCACTGGGGCTCTGTTCCACCCACCCAGGGCTCCCGGCTGGGACCCCCTTGCTGCAGCCCCCTGCCGTGTCACCCCTCTGCCCTGTGACGCCTTCATCTCTTCCAGGCCTCCGACTTCTACGTGGAGATGAAGTGGGAGTTCACGAGCTGGGGTGAGCAGGGCCGGGGGCTGGGGCCGGGGGGGGCCGCCCCCACCGTGCTGCTGACGGGTGCCGGTGCCGCAGTGCCGCTGGTCTCCAAGGTGTGCCCCAGCGACGTCTACCGCGTCTGGAAGCGGGGCGAGAGCCTCCGGGTTGACACCACGCTGCTGGGCTTCGAGCACATGACGTGGCAGCGGGGCCGCCGCAGCTACATCTTCAAGGGAGAAGGTTGGCTCCAGCACCCTCAGACCCTGCAACCACCCCCCAGGGGTCCCCCCGGCGCCCGTGCATTGCACGTACTCACCCATAAGGACGCCGGATCCCCTACGGAGACCCCAGATGCCCCCAGGGGCAGGGGCAGTCTGGGTGCCGGGGGTTCCCGTCCCCGCAGTGGGAATGGTGGGGCCAGGGGCAGGCACTGACCCCCTTCCCCACGTGCAGAGGAGGGGGCAGTGGTGATGGAGGTGGACCACGACAAGCAGGTGGTCTACACCGAGACGCTGGCGCTGGCCTTGCACGAGCCCGACCTGCTGCTGGCGGCCATGCAGCCCTCAGAGGAGCACGTGGCTGGGCGGCTGACGTCGCCCATCGTCTCCACGCACCTCGACACGAGGAACATTGCCTTTGAGCGGTGCGTGGGGGGGGTGCTCGTGGCGGGGAGGCTGGCAGGGCACAGGTGAGGTGGCCGCGGGCCTGATGCCTCCACACCCCTTCCCAGGAACAAGTCGGGGATCTGGGGCTGGCGCTCGGAGAAGATGGAGGTGGTCAGTGGCTACGAGGCCAAGGTGCGCCTAGTGGGGCGGGGGGCAGGGGGGCTGTGGTGACCCCAGGGCTGACCCTGTCCTTGTGTCTTGTCTCTGCAGGTGTACAGCGCCAGCAACGTGGAGCTGGTCACCAAGACCAGGACCGAGCACCTCTCTGACCAGGACAAGTCACGCAGCAAAGGTGACAGCCCCAGCGACCAAGGGGGGGCTGCCTGCAGTGGGGGCCCACCCCCCTCCCGGGTCAAGGCCCTCCTCCTTCCTGGGTGCAGTGCTTGCGGGGTGACAGGGGGCAGCCTGCGGGGTGACGTTGGGCGTTGTGTGGAGCGATGTCGGGCAGCGTGGGTGGCGGTGTGGGGCAGCACGTGGGGGTGATGTGGGGCACCGTGCTGGGTGCACCGTGCCTGCCTGCACTACCCCCTGCACCTCGGGGTCTCCCTGCAGGCTCCAGGACTCCCTTTCACTCCTTCCTGGGCCTGGCGCAGCAGCACGGCACCCACAACGGGGTGAGCAGTGGGCAGGGGGCCTGGGGGTGATGCAGGGCGGGGCAGGGCTGAGCTGTGCCCCCCCCACGCCCTCCCCAGGCACCCGTGCTGCAGGCGGCCAGCCCCACCAACCCCACGGCCATCACCCCCGAGGAGTACTTCGACCCACACTTCGACCTGGAGGCCCGCAACATCGGGCGCCCTATCGAGGTGTCCAGCAAGGTGCAGAGGTGAGCACCGGGGCCGGGGGAAGGCAGGCCATGGTGGTGGGGTGCGGGGGCGGTCCCTGTGCCCACACCGGTGCCCGGGCAGGTTCAAGGCGACGCTGTGGCTATGCGAGCAGCACCCGCTGTCGCTGGCGGAGCAGGTGACGCCCATCATCGACCTGATGGCCATCTCCAACGCCCACTTCGCCAAGCTGCGCGACTTCATCACCCTCAAGCTGCCCCCTGGCTTCCCTGTCAAGATCGGTGAGGTTGGGGCTGCGAGGCTGGGGGCTGCGGGAGGGGCAGGGCCTACCTGGCACGGGGCTGCTGACCCCCCGGTGCCCCCAGAGATCCCCCTCTTCCACGTCCTCAACGCCCGCATCACCTTCAGCAACCTCTGTGGCTGCGACCAGCCGCTGGGCTCCGTGCGGGTCTGCGCCCCCGCCCAGCCCCCCGGCGCGCAGCCCACCGGCCCTGGAGGTGAGCGATGGGGGTGCCCTGGGGGGTGTGGGGGCATCGGGGCGGGGGGTGTGGGGGGGATCCCCCTGGGGGTGGCGTGAGTGCGGGGTGCTGGGGGGACCCCCCCAGGCGGTGGCGGTGCCCCCAGCGGTGGCGGTGCCGCAGGCTGGCCCTTCCCGTGCGAGGTGGAGCCGGGGGTGTTTGAGGTGCCGCCGGGCTACACGGTGCTGGGCGCGGGGCGCAGCGAGCCCCTGCGGGACGAGGACGACGACCTGCTGCAGTTCGCCATCCAGCAGAGCCTGCTCGACGCCGGCACCGAGACCGACCAGGTGAGGCCCCGCCCCCCGGAGAGGCCCCGCCCCCGGGAGAGGCCCCGCCCCCCGGGAGAGGCCACGCCCCCCGGGAGAGGCCACGCCCCACCAGGCCCCGCCCCCTTTCTACGAGGCCCCGCCCCCGCAGGTGACGGTGTGGGAGGCGCTGACCAACACGCGGCCCGGCGCCCGCCCCCCGCCCTACGACGAGGAGCTGCAGCTGGAGCGGTGAGGCTCCGCCCACGGGCGGGGGGCGGGGGCGGGGTCTGGGGAAGCCCCGCCCACCGCGCCCGGAGGGGGGCGGGGCTTGGCGGGAAGGGGAGGGGCTCGAAGGTGTCGGGGTGGGGCTGGGTGGGTGGGCGGGGCTACGGGGGTGGGGGCGTGGCTTGTTCGGAGGGGCGGGGCTTGCTCGGGGGCGTGGCCTCAGCGCTGTCCCGCAGGGCGCTGCAGGAGAGCCTGCTGCTGCAGGCGGGGCCCGGCGCCGCCCCCCCGGCGGGGCCCCCACCCGGGGCAGGCGGCGGCGGCGGCGCCCCCCCCCCGGCGCCCCCCGGCTACGGCAGCTTCGCGGAGCAGCTGCGGCTGGCCATGGCGCTGTCGGAGCAGGAGCAGGAGGAGCGCGAGCGGCGCCGGCGGGAGGAGGACGAGGAGCTGCAGCGCATCCTGCGCCTCTCCCTCACCGACAAGTAGCGCGGGGGGGGCCCGGCCCCGGGACCCTCCTGCCCCCCGCACCCCGCCGGGCCCGGCACGGCCCCCCCCGGTGCTGTGCGGTGACCCCGCGGGGCTGGGGGGGGTCCCTCGCGGATGTACATACGCTATACATACAGACCTACACACAGCGCTGTGTCCGACTGTGCCTGGCCGCGGGGCGTCCCGGGGGGGCTCCCTCCCCCCGATCTGGCCCCGTGCCCCCGGAGGGGCTGCCCCGGGGCCGCGGGGGCGGGGCCGGGGCGGGGCCGTGCCCGCTGCCGCTCCCGGGCCGTTCCCGTGCCCGCCGCGGGCGGGGCGGCGGCGGCGGCGGCGCTTCCTGGTGCGGGGCGGCGCGGCGGGGGCATGGCGCTGGTCACCGTGCGGCGGGCGGGGGGGTCCGCGGTGAGTGCGGGGCCGGGGCGGGACGGGACGGGACGGGGCGGGCCGCCGGGTGCTGCCGGGACGGGACGGGACGGGACGGGCTGGGACGGGCCCTGCCGCCGCGGGGGGGTGGCGGAGCTGCGGGCTGCCCCCGCCGCTCCCGGGGCCGCCGCGGTTTCGGGCCCCTCTCGTCCGCTCCCAGCACGCGGTCGGGGGCTGCCCGGTGAGCACAGCAGGGGTCGCGGTCCTCAGCTGCTGCCAGTAAAGCCACGCTCGTCCCCAGTGCTCCCAGTATGTTCGCTGGGGGGGCTGCCCCCCTGGATCCCGCTGGCTGGAGGGGCTGTCCCAGTGACTCCCACGGCAGTCGGGGGCTGGCCCAGCGCCTCCCAGTTGGGCACAGGTTGTCCCAGTAGCTCCCAGCCCATACCCGCCCCCCCGCACCGACCGCTGGGCCTTATCGGGGTGCACAGCCCCTGTGAGCACTTCCCCTGGGCAGCGCCCAGCGTGGGAGGGGGAACTGGGGTGAGGACCCCGCACTCCGGCTCCCCAGGGGTCTCAGCTCCCAGGGACCCCTCCCCAATCCCCATGGGACCCTGCTGTGCCCATGCTGGGGGGGGGGGAGGGAGGGGCAGGGTGTCGCTGTCAAAGGGCACCGATGGTCATGCCCATGGTCATGCTCCCCTTGGGGCACTGCCCCCCCACGTTTGCAGGAGGACAATGTGCCCAGGCGCGGCCAGCTGCAGAGGCGGTGAGAAGGGGTCCCCAAGCCAGGGGATGGGGGCCTGGGGCACTGGGGTGGGGATGGGACAGCATTGTCCCCTCCCTGCTGCTGCCCCCCATCCTGCTCAAAGCCCTGCTGCCCCAGGCAGAGTTTCGTCATGGTCAAGGGAGCTGCCTTGCTGCTGCCTGCCGAGGAGCCGCTGGTGGCTGAGCCCCCCCCAGCTGCGCCCCCGGGGCGGCAGGAGCAGCACCTCCAGCTCATGATGCAGCTGCTGCGTCCCCAGGATGCCATCCGTCTGGTAGGGCATGGCCACCTCCCCAGGGGTGGGATGGGACGAGAACGGGATGGGGACGGTGACATGGAAATAATGGGGATGAGGATGGGATGGGGACAGGATGGAGACCAGGATGCAGACGTGGACACAGATGGGATGAGGATGCAGGTGCTGATGGGATGGGAATAGGGACAAAATGAGGATGAGGATGAGAGTGAAGCAGGGATGGGGACAGGATATGGATGGCAATGAGAATGGTAACGAGGATGGGATGTGGATAGGGTAGGACTGGGACAGGATGGGTCAGGATGGGGATGGCAATAGGGACGGGCAGGGGACAGGCACGAGACTGGGATGGGATGGGATGGGATGGGATGGGATGGGATGGGATGGGATGGGATGGGATGGGATGGGATGGGATGGGATGGATGGGGAGGTGATGGGATGCAGACAGCAATGGTGATGGCAACAGGATTGGGGATGCATTGGGGCCCAGCGTGCCCCCAGGGTGCTTGCAGGTCATCCCCAGCCCCATGGGCGCGGGGGGCAGAGCAGCCGTGCTGCCCCGGGGGTGCAGGGTCTCCCCTCAGCCTCCCCCATCCTAGGCGGTGCGGCTAGAGTCGGTGCGGCCGCAGCGGGTGAGGTACCTGCTGGTGGTGCGGCCGGAGGAGGCAGGTGCCGAGGGCCAGACGGTGCTGCTGGGTGTGGACTTCCCACACGAGGGGTGAGTGAAGCTGGGAGACCGGGGTGGGGTAGAGGCAGCCATGCCCCCCTGACCTCTGCCCACCCCAGGTCCACCCATTGCACCCTGGGCATGGTGCTGCCCCTCTGGAGTGACACCCAGGTCTTCCTCGATGGTGACGGGTAAGGGGGAGCCTCCTGGAAGGGGGGGAGAGGGGGCTGGTGGGATGGACAGAACCTGCAGGAAGGAGTGGGGCAGGGGTGACCACCCTGACCTGTGTGTGTCCCTGCGGTGCCCAGGGGGTTCAGCGTGATGTCTGGGGGGCAGACCCGAATCTTCAAGCCCATCTCTGTCCAGACCATGTGGTGAGCCAGCTGCTGGGCACCACCGCGGGCATGGGGGATGTGGGTATCACCGTGGGCATGAGGGAAGTGGGCACCACTGTGGCATGGGGAACATGGGCATGGCAGGTGTGGGAGCCACTATGGCACAGGGGATATGGACATGGGGGACTTGGGCACCACTATGGCACGGGGGACATGGGCACCACTATGGCATGGGGGATGTGGGCATGGGGGACATAGGCAGGACTATGGCACAGGGGACATGGGCACCACTATGTCATGGGGGACGTGGGCACCACTATGGGTTTGGGGACATGGGCACGGGAGGTGTGGGCACCACCATGGACACAGGTGTGAGCAGGGGATGTGTGGGTGGGCTTTGGACATGGGCAGAAGACATGAGGCCGTGAGGCGACGTCAGAGGCACCATGACCGGGGACGTGTGGGGCTGGGAGATGAGGTCCTGGGAGGAGGCCGCGGTGCGGGCAGGGCGAGGGGGCCGCGTGCCAGGCTCCTGTGCGGCAGGGCCGTGCTGCAGGAGCTGCACCGAGCCTGCGAGCAGGCGGACCGCGGGGGGCACATCCCCGGGGGCCCTGCGCTGCTCTGGGCCCGGGACTACGCGGCTGCGCTGAGCTCGGAGCAGAGCTGCCTCAACGAGTGGCTGGCCATGGCCGACCTGGAGTCCGTGCGCCCCGGCTCCCCCCAGCCCCCGGGGTAAGCCCGGGCCCTGTGCTGTGCCCCTGGGATAGGGCTGGGGGCGGGGCTTGTGGGAGGGGGGCGGGGCTTGTGGGAGGGGGCGGGGCTTGTGTGAGGGGCGGGGCTTGTGGGAGGGGGCGGGGCTTGTGGGGGCGGGGCTGCGGGGCGGGGTCTGCGTATCGGGGGCGGGGCTTGAAGGAAGTGGGCGGGGCCTGGGAGGGGTCGGGGCACGTGCTGAGGTGCTGCGGTGGTGCCAGGCCGGCGGTGCCGGAGCTGACGGAGCAGGCGGTGCGGGCGCTGCTGCGCGACGTCCTGGCCTCCGCTGACCTGGAGAGCGTCACCTCCAAGGAGGTGGGTGCTGGGGCCGGGGGCGGGATGGGGCACGGGGGGGGGTCCCGTCCGCATCCCTCACCCCCCGCGGTGCCAGGTGCGGACGGAGCTGGAGCGGCGCACGGGGCGCAGCCTGGCCCAGCACAAGGACTTCATCGACAACGAGATGCTGCTGGTGCTGGCGCAGATGGACCGGCCCTCCTGCGTCTTCCCGCACCTCTACCTGGTGGGCAGCGGGGCAGGGCGCGGGCAGGGCACGGGTGGGGCGCAGGAGGGGCTGTCCCCAACCATCACCGCTGGCACAGGGCTCCGAGTGGAACGCTGCCAACCTGGAGGAGCTGCAGCAGAACCGGTGCGCGAGGGGCCATCCGTAGCGGGGCAGGCATGGGGGCAGTGGGGGGCACGGCCCCGATCCCCCCTGCCTGCACTCTGCAGCATCACCCACATCCTGAATGTGGCACGGGAGATCGACAACTTCTTCCCGGCACTGTTCACCTACATGAACGTGCGGGTGTATGACGAGGAGGCGGCTGAGCTCCTGCCCCACTGGAACGATACCTTCCTCTTCCTCTCCGACGTCAAGTCAGTGGGGACAGGGTGTGCCGGGGATGTGGTGGGGCAGGGGTCACCAAGGCATGGAGCGTGGGGGGCTCAGTGGGGGTACTAGGGCAGGACTGGCGAGGCAGAGGGGCGCAGGGAAGGAGCATCTTGATGGCTGAGGTGCTGGGGGCCCTGGGGGATGCTGGAAGGTGAGGGACTCTGGGTCACTGGCTCTCTGTGGACACTGGGGGCGTTAGGGACAAGGGGTCCATTGGGCAAGGGGTCCTTGGGGACACGTGGAACCATGGGGCAGGGAAGCACTGGGGCCATGGGTGGCACTGGGAGCTGGGCAGCTGAGGGTCCTGGGGTCCCTGGGGACGCCGGGGTCCCCGGGGACGCCAGGAGCTGTGTCGCAGTGAGGCTGCCGCAGGGCCCGCGGGGGCCGGGCGCTGGTGCACTGCCGCATGGGGCTGAGCCGCTCGGCAGCCACGGTGCTGGCCTACGCCATGAAGGAGTTCGGGTGGCCCCTGGAGCGGGCACTGCGGCACGTCCGGCGCTGCCGCCCCGGCGTCCTGCCCAACCCCGGCTTCATGCGCCAGCTTGACTTCTACCAGGGCATCCTGAGCGCCAGGTGGGCGGGGCGAGCGGAGCGGGCGGGGTTATCGAGGCCACGCCCCGTGGGTGGGGCGTGCTGTGACCACGCCCCCAGCAGTCGGTGTGGGTGGGGCCAGAGGAGGCCACGCCCCTCTCGCCTTTGGGAGCCCCGCCCTCACCGGCAGGGGACGGGGCCAGGGCAGCGGGTGACCGCGGGTGCTCCCGTGGCAGCCGGCACAGCGTCCTCTGGGAGCCCCGGGCGGCAGAGCGCGTGTCCCAGCCTGAGCCGGAGGAGGCTGCACCAGGGGACGAGGTTGCCAGGCCCGAGCCCCGAGCCCCGTCCCCGCAGCCTCCCGAGGAGGCGAGCAGGCACCCGGCGGGGCCGGGGCTGTCGGGGGCACCCCAGCGCCCCCGCATCTCCCTCTGTGCCGTCATGCGGAGCATCAGCCTGATGGAGTCCCCACAGCCCCACGAGCTGCTGGAGGAGCCCCTTGGTGGGGAGGTGAGTGCCAGGGCAGGGGGCACCGGGGGGAGGTTCGTGGACAGGGTGAGGCTGTGGCACGGAGCGTGGCCGGTGGGACGCTGACCATGGTGGGGGCACGGGTACATGGTGCTGGACTGGGGATGCTGGGGGCCGTGGGGCGAAGCAGCTCTGTCTGGAAGCCCCTCCTGCTTCCCGCAGGTGTTTGAGGCCACAGAGGTGCCGGGGGACCCCGGGGGTCCAGGGGGGTCACCCCCAGGGGCACGGCCCAGCTCTCGGCCCCGGCGCGTAGTGCGCCAGGCCAGTGTGGATGGAGGCCCAGCCTGCGCAGAAGACCACAGCCCACCTGCCTCCGGCTGCGACCCTGCCCTTGACCCCACCTCACCCCTTGCCCCCTAGTCCCAGCGGGGAGGAGGACAAGGGGCAGGCCCCCTGCAATGGCACCAGGGGATGGGGCAGGGTGGGGGCCTGCTGCCCCCCCCCGGCCTGCACTGCGGGGCATGGGGTAGCACTGCCTTACCCCCCTGCCCGGGGCCCTGCTGCACCCCTGGGGGGTGATACAGCCCCCGGGCCACACCTCGCCACGCCGGCACCCTGCACCAGCACGGCACCAGCCTGACAATAAAGCACGTAATGCACGTCGCTGGTGTGGGGACCCTGCCTCTGCCGGGGGGGCTCGCAGTGAGGGGCTGAGGTCGGTGGAGACAGGCGTGGGGCTCCCGTGTGGGAGGTGTGGGGTAACGCCAGTGCTGCCAGCAGCAGGAGGGGTACACCATGTCCCCGGGGGCCGGGGCAGCTTGGGGAGGAGGAGCCGCGCACTACAACTCCCAGCAGCCTTTGCGCGCTGCTGCTGCGCCCGCCCGGCTCCTCCGCCCGCGGGCCTCATGGGAAATGTGGTCCAGGCGGAGGGCGGCTGCGGCGCCATCTTGTGCGAGGCCGGGGCGGGGGGTGGGTGTGAAGACTGCAGTCTGTAGGAACCGGCGGCCGGCCCGGTGGGGAAGGCGCCCCCCGTCCGCCCCCGCGGGGCCCTGCATGCAGAGAGCTGCCTGGAGCCCCCACAGCGGGACGAGGCAGGCTGAAGGGCGCGGGGCCGGGCCCGGGTCTCACGGCGGCTGGCTGCACCGCTCCGCTGGCACGTAACCGACATGCTTCGGTGGTGTGCCAACGGCCTGCCAGGAAGCCAATAAATTAAGTAACCAATAGCCTAAATAATTAACAAACTCACTCTTTTATTAATTTGTGCTTACACGATTCTGCACGCTATTAAACAGCAAAACTACTAATAATCAAATGAATCCCACAGGACTAACCCTCCCCCCCCCAACGCCTCTGGGAGGCAGATGCGATGCAGGCTCCCGTGGGCTGTCCAAATGGCCCCATCCAAATGTTTCTGGCATTGCCACTACCCCGGTCACCTCAGCTCTACGGGGGATGCGCGGTATGGTCACCTAGGAAGGGACACCTCTGCCTGCGTCCCTTCTCCTCCTTAGCTGTCCTTCTTCCCCCCCACTGTCCCTCTTCTCACCTGCAAGCCCCCCGCCAGCCCTCCTCTACCTCTCATCCCTGTTCCCCCTTGAGCTCTCATACTTGCTACCAGGCGCCTTGCATCGCCACTGCCATCATCCCCACGCAGGGCAGGGGAGGCTGGCCAGCACCGGGGTCCTGCGGCACGATGCCACCAGGTGTCATGCCGCAGGACCCCGGTGCTGGCATCAAAGCTCTGTGCCCCTACAGCCTCTCGGCTCACTTCTCCCAGCGCACACGCCACGCTGCAGCCACCTCATCCACGCCAGCCTTTACTCCGCATCCCTCCGCTGGCTCAGAGCCCGTACTCATGCCAGAGGCTGGGGGGATAGAACAGGATCAGCGAGCAGCCCCCGGTCCCCGCTGTCCCCAGAAGCCCACCCCGGTCCCATACACACCTGTAGGTGACTGCGGGGTCATCGCAATGCTCCAGGAGGGCGTCACGGACTGGGAACGGGGGGCTCAGTCCCAGCGCTTGCGCCCGCTCCCAGCGCTGCAGGCGGGTGATGCCTGTGGGGGAATACGGGGGGGGCGTTATGAACTGGGGAGGGTCGCTGGGCGGCCTTGGGAGGGGGGCTCGGGGGGCGCTCACCCGTGCAGGGGCCGTACTCCCAGGCCAGGTCGAAGCGCCGCAGCATGTCCAGGAGATCCGGGGGGGGCCGGGGGGGAGACGGGGGCTCCTGGGCGGCCTCCTGCGTGGGTAAGGGCGGGGGGCGGGGGGGCGGAACGACAGCGGGCCCCGCCCGCCGCCCCCGCCCCTTGCCGCGCTCCCCCCGCCGCGCCGCGGGGCCGTCCTTGCTCTCGGCGCGCCCCGGCCGCCGGTGCCGCCGTGGGAAGGAGTCGGTGATGAGCCCGGTGCGCTCCATGGCCTGCGGACGGGGCGGCTGCGGCACGGCACGGCACGGCACGGCGCCGCCCCCCCCCCCGCTGGTCCCGAGCCCCCCCCGGCTGTTCTGTCCCCTCTCCTCCACCGCTGCCCCCGGCCGCCGTCGCACAACCCCGGTGTCCGTCCCCCCCCCCCCCCCCGGTGTCCCGGTGCCGCCCCCCCCGCCGTGACTCACCCCGCGCGTTCCCCGCCGCTCTGCCTCTCCCGCCCCCCCCGGAAGGGCGCCTGTTTGTGCCCCCCCCGGCGCCGACACGGTCCCCGGAGGGCCGGCCCCGGCCCCGCGGGTGTTGGGGCGTTGCGGCTTTATTTCTGCTTTTATTTTTCCTGCGTGTGTTTTTTCCCCGGGGGGGGGGGGGGGGGGCGGACGGACGGACCGGGGCGGGGGGGTCAGGGCGCGGCCCGCGCCAGGGCGGGGTTGTGCAGGACGAAGCGGCACAGCCCGGGCAGGCGGCGGTGCCCCAGCGCCTCCTGCAGCCGCTGCATGGCGCCGTTGCCCGTGGCCGTGTGCCCGTAGGTGGGGAAGCCTCGGGCCAGCGCCCGGCGGGCGGCCAGGACGGTCAGCACCCGCATGAGGCCGCGGCGGCGCTGGGAGGGCAGGGTGAAGCCGTGCGCCCCCGCCGCGAAGCCGTCGGTCAGCACCCAGCAGAGCGGCTCGCCGGCCCGGTCCAGCAGGCACAGGCTGGGGAAGCGCTCCAGCAGCTCCCCCAGGTACTGGCGGCTCCGCGCATTCCCCCCGTACGCCCACGTCGCGTCCAGCAGCTCCGCGTGGGCCGGGCTCAGCGTGCCCACCCGCACGTCGGGGTCCAGCCTGCGGGGAGAGGGACGGGACGTGGGCGGTGGCGGGACGGCGACGGGACAGGGATTGGGACACGGACGGGATGGGGATGGTGCTCACTGTGGCTCAGGTAGGGTGCTGGGGTCGGGGTGCAGGTATGTGTAGTACTCAGTCACCTCCAGCTCTACGCCCTTGGCTGCTGCAATGTCCTGGGACACTGTGGCCACCCCATCCTGCAGCCCTGGGGGGGCGGCAGCAGCAGGTGCCCCACTCCTCCCTGTCCCTGTGCCTTCTGACCGTGCCCCCCAGCATCCCCAAGGACCCCCCACTGCCCCTCTCTCCTCCCCCAGCACACTCCCCAGGGACCCTGCTCACCCAGTCCCTGCCCTTGGTACACCCGCAGTGCCCCAACTCACATCCCCAGTGCATCCAGCACCCCAGTGCCCATCAGCACCCACCCATTCCTGCCCACAGCACCAACTGGTGTCTCAAGCCCCCCCGACCCAGGCTCCCAGTGTCCCCACCACCCCAGCCCCTCGGTGCCCTGGAGCCACCGAAGATGTGGAAGGCAGCATCCCAGCGCAGGCAGCCCGGGGTCTCCAGCAGGGCCCGGTAGGCGCCCACGTCCCGGTAGAAGGCCGCCTGCAGGTTCCAGTAGCAGTCGTCCACTGGTGCCTGTAGGGCAGGGCTGGGCTGAGCCCCCCCGGCACAGCCACAGCCCCGTGCCCCGAGCGCCCGCCAGCCACCTCTCCGCTGCGCCGCGCCAGCACGGCGCCAAAGTCAGGCCAGGCATCTACTGCGACCTCGAAGTCCCCCGGGTTGCCGCGGTTGATGTTCAGCACGGCGCCGTACACCTGTGGGGCGGGCGTCAGCGACGGGGCGGCCGTCGGGGGCCCCCCGGGCAGCACGGCCTCGCTTGCCCCGGGCGCCCTGCCCTCACCTAAGATGGCCGCCCTCCTGCGGGGTGCGGGGGGTGAAGGCGGAGGGGGCGGGGCCTGGTGCCAGGTCGTGGCTGGGGGCGGGGCCAACCGGAGGGGCGGGGCCAACCGGAGGGGCGGGGCCAACCGGAGGGGCGGGCAGGGGGCGTGGGGGAGGTGGCACCGGTAAGGCCGGGGCCGGTGCGGACCCGGGAGGGGATTGGCCGGCTGGAAGCAGGCCGGGCTGCCATTGGCTGGGGCAGAGCCCGTCCGGGCCGTGATTGGCTGGCGCGGGATGCCCGCGGGGGTCGGGGCGGGGGTCGGCGGGGTCCCGGTGCGGGCCGGGGGTGGCGGCGGCGGCGGGGCGCTCACCGGCAGGGCGCGGGGCAGGCTCCTCCGCAGGGCGTCCTCCAGGCGCTGCAGCTGGGCCGGGCACCGCAGGATCAGCATGGCCCTGCCCGGACACCGGCGGTAGCGGGGGGCGGATGGGGACCCCCGGGCACCCCCGGGCACCCCCGGGCACCCCCGGGCACCCCGGTCCCGGCCGCCCCCCCCGGGGCTCCCCGGTCCCCGCGGCACTCACCCGGGGGCTGCGGGCAGGCGGTGACACCGGCAGGTCCCGGGGCGACCGTCACGGCCGGGCGAGTGCCCCGTGCCCGGGGCGGGCGGTGGGCAGGGCCCGTCCCCGCGTGCCCGGGACACGTGGCGGCGCCCCCCCCCGTGCCCTCCCGTGCCCCCCCGGTGCCGCGGGGACTGAGCGGCGGCGGTGCAGCCTGCCCCGGTGCGGAGCCATGCGGATCCTGACGTGCCCCGGGCAGCTGCAGCGCCTGGAGGGCGCCCTGCGGAGGAGCCTGCCCGCCTCCCTGCCGGTGACGGGGCTGGGGGGGCACCTGGGGACCCCCGTGCCATCGCCGTGACGGTGACCAGGACCAGAGGACCCCCCCGTACCTCCCTCATCCCTCCCGCACTGACGGTGACACGGGCCCTGGGGACCCCCGTGCCATCGCCGTGACGGTGACAGGACCGGTTGACCCCCCCCCCCGCACCTCCCACCGCCTCCCCAACGGTGCTGGGGACCCCCCCTTGCTGTGACGGCGATGGGGACACCGGGCAGTGCGTGTGTCCCCATCGCCGTGCTCGGCCCCGTTGCCCACCCCGTGGCGTCGCCCCCCGCCGCGGCCCCCCCCCCCCCACGCTGACCCCGTCCTGCAGGTGCTGGGGGCCGTGATGACGGTGGCGCGGGGGAACCCAGCTGCCCACCAGGTGCTGGTGGACTCGTGGCCCGATTTCGCCGTCGTCCTCACCCGCCTGCGCCCAGAGGTGCCCCTTGGCGGGGGGGGGGGGGGGAAGGGACTGGGTCGGGGCGGCCGCGCTGGGTGCTCACTGTCCCCGCCGTGCCCCCAGGAGCAGGCGGACCCCGGGGACTTCTACGCCAACCAGCTGGCCGTGTTCTACCGCGAGGAGGGCGCCTGGCGGGCGGTGCTGGGGAGCTCCGAGGCCGTGGACTGGAGCCGAGCCTTCCAGATGCAGGGTGAGCAGGACGGGGAGCCGTGCGCCCGCGCCCCCCGGCGCTGCCCTGGCTGACGGGGCTGTCCCCAGGGATGCAGGACGGGGTGCACGAGGCCGTGCGCGAGGCGGCCGCGGCCAAGGGGCTGCGGGTGAAGACTTTCCGGTACCGAGCGATGCTGAGCCCTGAGCCGCCCCGGTCCCGTGTGCAGTGAGTTGGGGGGGGAGGGCTCGGCTCGTCCCTGGGAGGGCACAAGGGTCCCTGGGCACATCCCCAGCTGGCAGAGGGGTGACGAGCTCAGCCCCAGGTGACGTCAGGGTCCCCAGTCCCATTCCCGGGTGGCAGGGGGGCCCCTGATCCTATCCAAGTGGCACAGTGGTCCCCACATCCCCATGTGTCCCGTTGGTCCCCAGTCCTGTTCCTGGGTGGCACGGGGGTCCCCAACCCCATCCTTAGGTGGCACTGGGTGAGGGGGTCCCTGCTCCACCCCCACTGAGGGCGTCGGGGACCCCTTCCCCCCGCCATCCCACCCTGTTGCAGGATCCCAGCGGGGCTGCGCCTGGCGCCGCTGTCCCCGTCCCACGTCCCACTGCTCAACGCCACGTGGAGCTTCGGGGGCACGGGGCGCAGCCGCCGGTTCCTAGAGGGGCTGGTGCGGGCACTGCCCAGCGCCTGCCTGCTGGACCCCCGCGGGCGCCCGCTCTCCTGGAGCCTGGTGGACCCCCTGGGCTGCCTGAGCCACGGCTACACCGTGCCCGCCTGGCGTGGCCGCGGGCTCAGCGGGCTGGTGCTGGCCGCGCTGGGCCGGGGGCTGCACGCCCGTGGCTTCCCCGTGTACTGCGGCGTGCTGCCCTGCAACACGCCCTCCCTGCGCGCCCTGAGTGCTACCGGCTTCCTGCCCCAGCCCGGCACCCTCTACATGCTGCTCAGCACCCCCCAGTAGTGCCCAGGGGGGCGTAATGGGGGTGTCACCACCGGGCCAAGGGGGGGGGGGGCTTCCACCCGAATTCTGGCCCCCGGCGAGCTCCCTGTCATGCCCCACGTGCACCGCCACAACCCCAGGGGGATTCCGGTGCAGCTGCCCCCCGTTCACTCTGGTCCCTACTGATGGCGTGTGCTGGCTCCTTGCCCCCCCCCCCCGGTGCGGTGTGGGCTGGGGCGGGGTGAGGGGGGGTGCGGCGGCAGCACTGGAGAAAGGCTTTTATTTGTTAATACAAGAATAGATCTTCTGCAATAAATACCCTAATAAATAACATCTCCAATAAATAAACACTCACAGACGCACCGAGACAGCCGCCCCCGCGGCCCCGCCCCAAGCCCCAAGCCCCGCCCCCGGGGCATTGGCCCCGCCCACCGGGGGTGATTGGCAACCGCGGGGGTGGGCGGGGCTTGGGGCAGCGGGGGCGGGGCCTGCCGTAGGGGGGAGGGGCTTGCTACGCGGGGTGGGCGGGGCTTCTTGCTCCTGGGGGCGGGGCTTCGGCGCTGGGGGCTCGGTCCCTCGGGGCCGGCAGGGCGCCGGGGGTGCCGCGGGCTCGGGGCTCGTTGCAGCCGTGGGGCAGGGCGAAGACACCGCCGCTCCCAGCCCCACGGGCGTGGGGCAGCCCCCACGGGGCCGGCGGGGGTGGCGGGGAGGTGAGCGGCATCGGTGGCGCGCCGGGGCAGGAGCCCCGTGCCCCGGGCACGCGGGGTGGAGGCGCGCCGTGGTGGCCCCGTGCGTCCGAGTGCCTCGCCCCTGGGCAAGGCAATGGCGGGGGCGTGAGGCAGCCCGCGGGGCCAAGAGCCCCATCCCTCGGGACACGGCGAGGTGAGGACACGGGGTGGCTGTGGCAGCACGTTAGGTTCAGGATCCCCATCTCTCAAGGCACAGCGAGGTGATGATGAATACGCGGGGTGGCTTTGGTGGCGCTTTGGGGTCAGCAGCCCTGCTCTTTAAGGCACAGTGGCGATGGGGGGAGACGGGACACGGGCTGGCTTTGGTGACGCTTTGGGGTAAGGATCCCCACCTGTCAAGGCACAGCAGGGTGGCGATTGGTATGTGGGGCTGTTTTGGTGGCACTTAGGGACAGAAGCCCCTCTGTTAAGGCACAGTGGTGGTGGTGGGGATGTGGGGTGTATTTGGTGGCACTTTGGGGTCAGAAGTCCTGTCCGTTAAGGCACAGTAAGGTGGCAATGAATATGTGGGGTGGCTTTGGTGGCACTTTGGGGTCAGGAGCGCCATATCTCAAGGCACAGTGAGCTGACGGTGGGGACGTGGGGTGGACTTGGTGGCACTTTGGGACAGAATCCCCATCTGTTAAGGCACAGTAGTGTTGGTGGGGACGTGGGGTGGCTTTGGTGGCATTCGGGGTCTGAAGCCCCATCCATTAAGGCGCGGCAAGGCGTTGGTGGGGACGTGGGGTGGCCTCGGGGGGCCCCGTCCCCCACCTTGGCAAAGCGGCAGGGGGGGGTCTCAGAAGCCCCTCGCCTCGAGGCGCAGCGTGACCACGGCGGGCGGCACCTTCTTCTTGAGGCGGTTGAAGTCTTTGGCCGAGCGCCACAGCCAGGTCTGCAGCTCCTTCAGCAGCCAGAAGTCGTCCATCTTCTTGAGGAAGTCATTGGGGGCGGCGGGGGCACCGGGGGGCAGCGGGGGCCCAGCAGGGCCAGCGGGCAGCGGGTAGCCCAGGGAGGACATGACGCCGGCGATGCTGACCACCAGCCCCTGCAGGCTGGAGCAGAAGTGGCCGAGGCGGTGGCGCAGCTCGGCGGTGCCCGCCTGCCCGTCCAGCCCGCGCAGGTAGCAGAGCAGGCGGCTGTAGGCACGGTAGTTGGCTGCCAGCCGCGCGTTGTCCGTCAGCCCCCGCCACAGGTCCAAGTCCACCGTGGCGCTGGGCACCTGCTCGGCGCGCGCCAGCCGCGGGGGGTTGAAGTCGGGCTCATTGAAGGGGGGGCCCAGGTAGTTCAGCTGCAAGGTGGGAGGGAGGGGGTCAGGAGGGGGGGGGACCGGGGTGGGACTGTCCCCCGTGTCCCCAGCTGCTGTGTGCTCCACGTGCCCAACGCATCTCACGTCTCTGCAGCCTCCCGCCCACGTATCCCTGATCTCCATGCCCACTGTGTCACCACTCTCCACGTCCCCCAGCTGGACATTCCCAGCACATCCCAGGTCTCCAGGTCCCCCTGTCCACCGCCTCTCCTTCTCCTTCACATCCCTGGTCTCCATGCCCTTGATTGCCTAGATCTCCGTGTCCCCCAGATGGACGTGCCCACCACGTTCCCCTGTCCCCCTACCCCGATCTCCATGCCCCACCACGTCCTCAAGCTCCATGCCCACCACGTCTCCAGTTCCCCATGTGCTTGACATCCCAGGTTCGTGTCTCCCTGCTGAATGTGTCCACCGTGTTCCCCCAGTCTCCACATCCCCTTGTGCCTGAGCTCCGTGTCCCCGGTTCCCCATGATCCCCACGTCCCAGGCCTCCATGTCCCCCTCCCGTACCCGCCGTGTCCCCACATCCAGGCAACGGAAGCAACCAAGGGAGCTCAACCAGAGCTTGCATGCAGCGGGGGGACAGCAGTGGCACCGAGGCACCTCCAGCTGTGCCACGCCAGCAGCACCGGGGGCACGTCAGGGCAGAGACAGGGAACCTCCGCGTGGGCCGGTGCTGCTGGCGGGCAGGGAGAGGCGGTGGCAGGGAGCCAGGGGTGTGCAGATGCCCGCGCCCCATGCCTGGACCTGGGACGAGGGCAGGGGCCGGGGGAGACGCCCTCCGCCGGAGGCACAGGGCGGCTCCCCCGGCCCCTGCCCTCATCCTGATGAGGCATTTCCTTGGCCTCCAGCATGGGTGGAGACCCACAGCCTCATGCATACAGGTGCAGTCCCACCCCTGTCCTGACGCTGCACCACGGGGAGGCGGGAGGGTCCCCACACTGGTGGGGACACAGAAAGAAGCAGGAGGTCCCCAGGCTTGTGGTGCCAACAGGGAGATGGGGGGGAAGACAAGCCGGGGCGGGGGGCGAGCCCCCTACTCACATAGGTGCCAGCGAGGGTGCGGAGCTGGTGCTCCAGGTAGCGGGTCAGGTCGTAGGTCTTCTGGATGGACTGGCCGGCGCCCAGCTCCTCCGTGCCGTTCAGGGCGGGCACTGCCGGCAGGTTGCAGAGCGCAGCACACAGGAAGGCAAAGATCCCCCAAGAGTCTCCTGCAGAGACACGGCGCTGCCTCAGGGGGGTCCCTGCGGCACGGGGATGGGGAAATCGGGAGCCCCGGGGCACCCTGGTGGGGTGTGATGGGCTCTGGGGTGCTGGGGATGTGGCAGCGCCCCGGCGGCTGCTCCACTTGGTTCCACCAGACCTCTGCTGCGCTCCCCACCTCCCTGGGTGGGGGGGATGCAGACTCCCCGCCCCCCCGAGGAGGTCCGGTCTTGCCCATGGCGCCCAAGACCTCCTCCTCTCACCCGGTGACAGGGATACCCTGCTACCTCATGGACCTTGTGCCACTGGCACGCTCACCACCAGCCCCAGCCTCATCCTGCACACGGGGAAACTGAGGCAGGGAAGGTCTGGGCATGGAGCGGAGCCGCTCAGCATCCACATGGGAAGCCCGGACTGGTGCAGCAGGGGCTTTGGGGACCCCAGTGTCCCCACCAGCACCACTGGGACCACCATCCAGCACGGCCTCTCCTCTGTGCACTGCCGACCGCGGACTGCAGAAACAATCCTTTATATGGTCTCGAGCGAGCGCTGCTTGCTGCACTCCCGCCGGGACGCCCGGGTTATATTTGGGAACGCCGAGTCACCTACCACCAATGCCGGAGCGGGCTTGGTTGCCTTCCTAATCACAGCACGTTGGGCACCCTGCGGGACTGCAGCAGTACATCCACATCCCCGTCCCTGTCCCCGTCCCCATTCCCATCCCATCTGGCCCTGCCCTGCTGGGAGCCTGGGGCCGGGCAGGGGTCAGGGGCAGGACCCCACAGGGCGGCTGGGGCGCGGGGCAACCTTTGCCGAGGCCTCTGCCGGAAACCGCCGGCCGGGCCACGCCAGCGCCCTGACGTCAGGGCGGGTTACGAAAGCCAGCCCCGCTCACCGAGAGGTCGCGGCCGCTTCCAGGAGGCTCCGTCCAACTGGCACCTCGCTGCGCACCCTGCCGCGCTTCCCGGCACCTCCTCCGCGGGGACAACCCACTGCCGGCACGCCGCGGCACGGCTCCGCACGGCACGGCCCTGCTCCCAGCCCTGCCCGGCACGGGCAGCCCCTGGCGGCCCCCCCAGGGAGGCGAGGGCGGCGGGGAGCCCTGCGGTGCCCTCACACGTCACCACTCCCCGTCAAATGCTGCCGGGAGGTTTGGAAAGGCAGGAGCAGCCAAGCTCCACTGACGCACGCGGGCCCGTGGGGACGCCCTGGCTGCGGCTGCGCCAGTCCCTGCGCGTGGCACCCGGCCCGGCTGCGCCCACCAGCTGTGGGATGCCGTCTCCTGGTGATGCACGGCACCCTGCGGGTGTGCAATGCGCCCTGCACAGGTGCCGTTGCGCAAAGCTCCTGCATGCACGAGGCACCGTGCGCGTGAGGCACCGTGCAGCCGTGCGATGCACACCGTGCAGCTGTGGCACTCCGTGCAGGCATGTGACGGGCACGGTGCAGACGTGGGATACAACATGAAGACGTGCCGCGCGCCACGAAGGAGTGCCGTGCACCGTGCAAGCGTGATGCACCAAGCAAGCACAAGATCCACCGTGCATGTGTGTGGCACATAGCACACGTGAGATCCACCGTGAAGGTGTGTGACACGCTGTGCACGTCCGTGACGCTGCGCACTGATGTCAGCCCCCGAGCACACCCTTGCACGTGACGGTGACCTCACGGGCGCCGCGTGCCCCACACCGCAGCCGTGACGCAGGGAGCACGCGGAGCCGCTCGTGCACGGCCGAGCCCATGGGTCCCAGCATGGTGAGCGTGGGGGGCGCACCGCGGTCCCGCTGCATGCGTGCAAGTGTGCGTGCGAGCGTGGGCCGAGGGCGGCGGGGGGGGGCCGCATGGCGGTGACTCACCCGCCCCCGGGTGTTTGCTTTGGCCCGGCCCCACCGTGGCCGAGCCCGGCACAGGCGCTCGCAGCCCCGCACTGCGCAGCGGGGCCGGCGGGACCCTCACCCGCCACCGGCTCGGGTTTCCAGAGAGGGATTTACACCCGGCCCCAGCCCTGCTGCGGCCAAGGCAAACAGAGCTGGGGGGGCCAGGATGGGGGCGCGAGGGGGAACGGGGACGAGGACGGAGCAGCCGGCAGCTCCCAGGCAGGCAGCTGGGGTGCGGGGCTGGAGGAGCGTGAAGATGAGGACGAGGATGAAGGAGGGCACCAGGAAGCGCCTGGTGGATGTGGATGTCCGGGGCTGGGTGGTGGCTGGGATGCTTGGCCGTGGCGGCATCACAGCGGTGGCACTGACCTGGCCGTGTGGCAGCTGGGAGCGACTGCAGCGGGAAGCCCAGCACGGTGCAGCCACTCTCCCTCACCCGCCTTGGCCACGACGGCTCGGCACTGGGTGGAAAATGGCTCAGCACCGGCACAGGCAGCAGCCACGCAGTCCCGGGCCCGGCAGGGAGGGGGGGGCAGGCGGCGAGCGGGGCCGGCACAGCTGGATCCCAGTGACGTCGAGAGGAAGAGCCCGAGGGTTTCAAAACCGGCCCTGGAGTGGGGCCAGGATGCTCCCGGCCCACGTAAGCAAAGCACGGAGCGGCTGCGGGGCCGGCCCCACGGGCAGGTGGAGAGCTAGGGCCACGGGAGCTGGCCCCCCCCCGGAGCAGCGGCCAGCAGCACCCCCTCCCGTCACTGCCCCAGCACATGGGTGGGGATCTGTGGGCACCGAGGGGGCCGACAGCAGTGCCCCGGGACAGCTCGCCCGGCCGTGCCCCCGTGCGTCACAGCGGGGCCGCCACCCGCGTGGCTTTGGAGGCGTGGGACAGCACGGAGCAGGGAGACAGCGGCAGAACCGCAGCCCTGCGATGAGGCCGGGGGGGGGGCCTGCCCCTGCTGCCCCCCCCCGCCGAGCAGACCCCCCCGCGAGCCGCCGCTGCCATTGTGCGGCGCTGAGCTGTTCCCTGGGCACGCCGTGGGCAGGGAGCTGCCGGGGTCAGGCGTGACCGCAAGCTGCCAGCGCCGCTTTTCCCGAAAGTGTTGAGCAAAGCGGCTCGGGGGCTTGGGGAAGGGGGGACCCCCGCCCTGCCGGCCCCTCGCACCGCGGAGCCCAGAGCCCCGAGCGCGGTGAGGCGGCGGCGGGAGCTGCCGTATCTGATGGGCTGGCGGCCAAGGGACGGCGGAGCCCGGCACCGCTGGGAGCGCGGCCCCTCCGCGGCGCTTGCCCGGCTGCGGGGCGGGAACAGAGCCGGGACGTCCTGCGGCAGCCAGCGTGAGCGCGCCATTGAGGAGCGGGGAGCAGCGTGAAGCCCGCGAGCGATGACGGAGCAGACAATAGCAGCGGCCCCGGCTGCCCCGACCCCCGGCTCTCCCCGCGCGCCCTCACGGACGGGCTCTTGCACAACGTGGCAGCCGCCGCCAGCCGCTTGCGGGGAGCCAGCCGGGAGATGCTGCACGCAGGATGGGCCGGGATGGACACCTCGTGTCCCCGGGGCTGCGGGACTTTAACGCTGACAGCAGCCCCGTGGCCCTGGCGTGAGGACGCCTGCTGCCCGCACCTGGACGTTGGGTCCTGTGGTCCCCGACGGGAGGGACGCGCAGGCACTGTGGCTGATATTTCCTGCACCCAAAGTGCCGTGACTGCCCCCAGATACGGCAGTGAGAGGCAGCGGGGAGCAGTGGGGATCCCCCAGACCTACCACAGGCCTGGCCGGGAGGAGGAGTTGCAGCGTGCCTGCCCTGCTGCGCCCTGTGCAGGTCCCTGAGAGCAAGGCCACATCCCCAGGGGCGTCGGGGGAGCACGCGGGGGGAGCCCGGCCCCGCGCCCCTCCGGCCATGCATGAGCTTGCAGCCCGCACTGAGTGTTTACATCCTGTCTCCTCCGTGTGTTTATAAATGCATCCGTGCACGGGAGACTCCAGCGAGGCCGTAATTAGCTGGGCCTGGATTTCCCATCCGGCTCCAGCCAGCGGCACGATGGAAGCCCCCCCCCCCAACCGGAGACAGGGGAGCAGGCCCCTAATCCCAACCAGACCCTGCACCAAGGGCCGGCCCTGCGTGGTGCTGCCTGAGGGCACCCGCAGCGCCTGTCCGGCACGCACTGCCGTGCACCGCCACGCACGCCAGCGGAACCCAACGGCACAGCCTCCCCGGTGCCCCTTCCTCGCTGCACCCACCACTGGTGCCCGCAGACCCATCTGGCACTCCTGGCACAGGGCTGACAGTGCCAAAAATCCCTCCCACGCCAGGCACCCCAACCCGCGTCCCCTGTGGTGCCGAGGGCCAAGGCGGCTGTGCCTGCAGCCACAGCACAAAGAGCCGAGGGAGCTTTTATGGGAGCGGCGGCGGAGCCAGGGACAGCCCAGCGCCAAAGGCAGCCTGGCCCCTCTCCGGCCTGGAGCGGAAACGGCAAGCTGGGGGCCGAGCCCGGGAGGGGAGCGGCAGCTCCCAGCACAGGGGGGGACTGGGGGTGTGGGGCCAGCTGGGGCTCCCGGTGCCAGCCCGCATGGCGGCACCGAGCCCCGTGCCATGGGTGCCGTCAGCCCCTGACCTGCCACCACTGCTGGCATCTCCCTCCAGCCGCCCCGTGCCACGCTGCTGGCGGGTTTGCATGGGAGCAGCCGCTCCGCTTGGCAGGCGCGGTGGGGATGGCTATGCCCTGGGAAGCCGCACGTGCGGAGGCAGCACTGCACGCCCCGGTGCCCTAGCAGCACCAGGCGCGGGCTTGTCGTCTGCGGGCCACCCAGACCCATGGCGCTGCCATGGCACAAGTGGGAAAGCTGGCCACCCAGACGTCCCGTCTACGCTGGTGAGGGCAGGTGGGTGCAAGCGCATCCCTGCGTGTGCCTGCTGGGATCTTTGTGTGGGCACCTGGCGGGCACACAAGGGGCCACAGAGCCAGGATGAGCCCCCCCCCCCAGCCCAGGAGGAGGCAGCTCCCGGCAGCAGGGCAGGTGGGCGCAGGGAAGGGGGTGATTTATGGCGAAATGTGCCACTTAGCAGGGCATAAATCTTCCCCCGGCGCAGCCCTGTAAGCAGAGCCCTCTGCATTTCCCTTCAGAGGCTGCTCGCGGGCTGGGGCTAATGCAGCCCAGATGTGCGCGGGGACCGTGCCCTCGCGCAGCCTGCTAACGAGGCGCGGGGACACCGGTTCCTGGTGGGAGCCCGGCATCCCTGAGCCCCGTCCCCGGGACATTGCCGGGCCGGGGACGGCCTCAAACGGGGAGCGGAGCGGCGGCCGGCCCTCGGCATCCCCCTCCCTCCCTCACCCGCCACGAGCTGTGCCGCGGGCTGACCGCAGGCCGCGGCCGGCAGCCTCCTGGTGCCACCAGCTCCCCGCCACCTCCACCGAGCTGGGGACGGGGTTCAGAGGCGCGATGGGGCCAGGAGCTGGAGCCCCCGGCTGCCGGCCCCACTTTTCTGGTTCCCCCGAGTCGCGCCGGCTCCGCGGGAGCTTGAACAAAACCTGGCCCCGGCCTCGTGTCCCCAGCCCCGCGCCCAGCGAGGCGGGAGCCCGGCCGACAGCGCCCACAGTTTGACCTTTTAAGGGTTGTTTTCCAGCGTTTTTCCCCTTCCTTTCTGCGCCAGGCAGCCCCAACGCAGCCCCTCCGCGCCACGGGGCCGGCAGCCCCCCGTCTTCCCAGGGCCCCGGGGGCGGCTCCAGCCGCCAGGGCCGGGGTAACAAAGCCATCCGGCAGCTGTGGCCAGAGCCCCAGGGCAGTGGCGGCGTGCCGGTTCCCTCTGCGGAGCGGGGCATTTCCCCAGCACCCCCAAAAGCGTCAGCCACGTCCCGGTGGGGCTCAGAGGCTGCAGCACATGCCTGCACTCGCGCCGCCTGCCCCACGAGTGAGCCCCGGGGAAGGAGAAGCAGCTCTTCCTGCCCCCCCGAGTCCCAGGGACTTTCATTTTCCTCCCCTCTGTCAGTCCTGGGTTTTAATTCTCCGTGCTAAGCGGCGTTTCCCTCCCTGGTAATCACAAACATGCATGGAAAAGAGGGAACTAGAGAAAGGGAAAAAAAAAAAAAAAAAAAAAAAGCAGAGGGGGAAAGTCTTAAATCAATCCCAAAGCCAGACAGACGTTTTAATCAAATCAAATTAAAATCAGCAGCGGCTCGGCACAGCGAGCCGCGCCAGGCGCAGCAGCCCCCCGCCCCTGCCCCCGGCCCCTCGGTCTTACCTGGGGGCTCCCCGGCCACATTTAGCATAGTAGAGTCAGGGCGCGGGGCTGGAGGGGGCGCGAGGAGCCCGGGCGTGGGGCTGGTGCTGCGCCGAGCCCCGAGCCCCGCGCTGACGGCGAAGCTGCCTGCTCTCCTCTGCCCTGGCTCGCACTCGCTCGCGCTCGCTCGGGTGTTTTTTTTTTTTTTTTTTTTTTCCTCCTCTCCCTATTTGTTTTGGTTTGTGTTTGCTTGGGTGTTAGGTGGAAGAAGCTGTCTGGGCTGTGTTTTTTTGGTGTGTGAGTGTGTGCACGGTTTGCACCACGCTCCGGCTCCCTCACTCACTGCCTTTCCCCCTTCCACCTCCCTTGATTTGCTCTTTTGATTGGTGTCCAGGAATGCAAGAATAAAAAAACGCGAGCTCGCATACACCCTCTCTCCAAGCTGCTGCCTCCCTTTTTTTTTTTTTTTTCCTTTTTTTTTTTTTTTCCGAAATTCAAGTGTTAAGCAGAACCAGGTTGCTTTCAAGAATGTATTTGATGCAATTGTACACAAGAGCGGGCTCCATTCATTCCCCTCCCTCTCCCCCGGGCTCCCCCCGGGCTCCGCGGCCGCGCTGGGGAGGCTGTGGCCGGACCGGGCGCCGCGCGCGGGGCAGCGGACGGGGACCAGAACCGGGGGGGGGGACCGCAGAAAGGGGGGAAGGGGGGGGAATGCCCCCTTCCTCGCGCCCCCCTCCCCTTCTTCCCCCCTTCCCGGGGGGGCCCTGGCTGCCGCTCGCCCTTTGTTAGTGGCCGGGGAGCGGGACGGGGCGGCGGGCGGGGGGCTCCTTCCTACCTGCTCGGAAATCCATGGGGGCGGCGGCCCGGGGGGTCCTGGCCGCAGGGGGGCTGCGGGGCGGCCGCGCTGCTGCGCCGGGGCCGGGCTGGGAGCTCCCATTTGGCGGCCCCGCTCCCCGCGGGGAGGGCAGCGAGGGGAGAGGGGCGAGGGGCGAGGGGGCGCGGGGGGCGTGGGGGGCGTGGGGTGCCAGGCTGCCGCCCCGCCGCGGGGCAAGGGGGAGCGAGAGGCGGAGAGAGGCGGCGCAGGCAGACAGACAGGCAGGCAGGCAGACACACAGACAGAGCGGCGGGGAAGGGCGGCCGGTGCGGGGCGGGGGGCGGCACGGCCGGACGGACGGAGGGACGGCGGATGGCCCCGCCGCCCCGGCCCCGGCCCCGGCCCCGGCCCCGGCCCCGGCCCGGCCGCCTCCCGCCCCGCGCCGTTCTCTTCCGACGGGACCTCTCGGCGCTGCCCCGGGGCCGCGGCAGGTGACCGAACCCCCGGCGGCGGCAGCGCGGCCGCGGCATCGCCCGGCCCGGCGCCGTCGGGGCTCCGGTGTCCCCCCCCCCCCCACCGGCTCCCGGCGGAGCTCCCGGTGCGCGGCTGCCGGTGCGTATCGCTGCCGTTCTGCCGCCCGTGCCCGGTGGGCCCCGGCCCCGCGCCCTGGGTACCGGCCCCAGTCCCCCGGTACCGGCCCCAGTCCCCCGGGTACCGGCCCCAGTGCCCCGGGTACCGGCCCCAGTGCCCCGCCGCCCTCGCCCTGCGCAGCCCTCTCCTCCCGGCCCCGCGAGCGGCTGCTCGGGCAGGGCGCGAGGCTGCTGACAGCCGGCTCGTCTGCGAGCAACCTGCCCCGAGAGGAGGGACCCCGCTCCGGTGCCCGCCGGCCCTCTGGAAATGGAGGCTGCCGTCCCCGTCAGCGGGCCGGGGGCGCCGGGCTGGACCCTGGGGGCCGAGCACGGTGCGAAGCCCTCCTGCTCTGCCCGGCTGGGCAGCTATACCACCGGGGGGGTTCGTGGCCGGCGTGCTCAGGACACGCGGCCAGGACACACGGCCAGCCCCTTCCCCCTGCGACCCACAGCCCACAGCGTGCGGCGGCAGAGGTGAGCCTCGTGTCCCCTTTTTTGCAGGGAGAGGGGGATTCGCTCACGACGAGGGGCGCAGCCTTGTCTGCGCTGGCTCCCCCCAAAATCTTTGTGCGAAACAAAAGCACTGCACGGCAGCTGGGGAGCGCTTGAGAGGGCTGGGAGGCAGAAGGTGGCTTTGCTGGGGCTCATCCCCGCTCTGAAGCCTCCCCACTGCTCCGCACGGAGCAACCGCATCCCCGTGGCACCCCAAGCCCACCCCAGCCCTGAATGCAGGGACGCCCCCACCCCAAACCTGCCCGCCCTGGGCTCGGACAGAGCAACGTGTGGCACCGACACGCGGCTGAGCGCTCAGCACCCCCGGCGGGGCGGCACCGGGAGCGAAGCTGCTTGGGGTGAGGGGGCCGCCGGGCACTGCCCGGGGCTGCCGGGCCGGGGGGGGGGGGGGGGGGGGGGGAGGCGGCGGTGCTGCCCCAGCCCTGGCGCTCGGGGGGTCCGGGGGGGCTGCGCCCGGCTCCCCGCAGTGCCGGGGGGGGGTCCCCCGCCTCCCCCCAGCCGCCAGCGCGGGGCCGGCCTCCCCGTGCGCTCCACTCCCCCTGCCGCGGGCAGGGTGTCCGGTTTCCCCCCCGGCAATCGGCCCCCCCCCCAGCAGAGCCCGGCGGTTGGGAAAAGCCGCCTGCGGGTCCCCGGGGGCTGCCGGCAGCACCGCGGGGCTGATGGGAGCGGCGGCCGGCTCCGGGCCGACCCCGCGGCTCCCCCGGGGAGGGGGCGGGCGGGCGGGGGCCCCTGTTCCGGGGTCCCTATTTCGGGGGCCACGTGCCGGGCCCCGCCCCGCTCGCCCCGGGGAGCCGCAGCCCAGCCCCCCCCCCCCCCCCCAGGTCCACCCGGGGCCGAGACCCGGCGGCGTGGGCGAGGCCTTGCCCCTGCCCGGGGCTGCGTCACCGGCAGCGCCCCCGCCCCAGCCCCGGTGCCGCCGCCGCCTCCCACTGCCGACCTTTGCGGCGGGGCAGCCCGCCGGCCCCCGCAGCCCGCAGCACGCCGCCGGGGCCGCACCGGGCAGCGGGGGTGGGCGGGGGCTGCCCCGCGCCCCGGAGCCGAGCAGCCCCGCGCGGGGCAGGCTCCCGCCGGGCCCGGCCCCGGGGCAGAGCTGCGGGCGGCGCGGGGGGCCGGTGGCCCGAGGGCCGGCGGAGGGGAGCGCGGCCGGCGTCGCCCCACCCCTGCTCGTCGAGGCCCCATTGGCCGCGCGGCACGTCGCTCCGGCTGTCCTCCAATCCGCCGCGCCGCCCGCGCTCCGGCGTCCAATAGCGTGCCGGCCGGCCGGGAAGGGCCCGCCCCTTCGCGGGCCGCTGAGGAGCGGGGCGGAGCGGAGGGAGACGGGCGAAGGTCCCGCCCCCGGTCACGTGAAGGGCCGCGGCTCGCAGAGCGCCGCCGCGCCGTCACTCAGCCGCGCCAGCCAATCGGGCGGCCGCGGGGGGCGGGGCGGAGGCGGGCTGGCGTCCAATGGGAAGGCGGCGGGCGGGAGCGGGGCCGGTGGCGGCGGCGGCGCGGCGGGAGGGAGCGGCGGGGCCGCGCGGGCGGGGGGAGAGGGCCCGGCAGGTGGGGGGGCGGGGCGGGGGGCGGGGCCCGGCAGCCCCCCCGCCATGAAGTGCGTCATCGCCGGTAGCAACGTCAGAGGTGAGCCCGGGACCGGCACCGGGACCGGGGGGCGGGGGGGGGCTGGGGTGTTGGCGGTGACCGCCCCCCCCCCTCACCGCCCCGCTCCCGCAGCCCTGGGCCGCGCCGTGCACGCGCTGTCGCGCATCGGGGACGAGCTGTACCTGGAGCCCACCGGCAGCGGGGTACGGGGCTGCGCACCGGGACGGGGCCGTACCGGGGCTGGGGAGGGGCGGGGGGAGCCCCGAGCACCCCCCCCGCCCCCCTCGTCCCGGTGCAGGCCCGCCCGCTGACGGCCCGGTGCCGCCCCCGTGCCCCCCCCCAGCTGTCCCTGCGGGCCGCCAGCGCCTCGCGCTCCGCCTTCGCCTCCTTCCTCCTGGCGCCCCTCTTCTTCCAGCTGTACCAGCCCGGGCCCCCCGCCGCGCCCCCGCGCTGCAAGGTGCACATGAAGGTGAGCCAACCCCCCCCGGTACCCCCCCGGTATCCTCCCGGTACCCCCGGGGGCTGACGGCCGTGCTCTGCCCCCCCTGCCCCAGTCCTTCCTCGGCGTCTTCCGCTCGCTGCCCGCGCTGGAGAAGACGGTGGAGCGGTGCCTGGTGCTGCTGCGGCCCCGTGCCAGCCGCCTGGTGGTGCAGCTGCACTGCAAGTACGGTGAGTGGGGCACCGGGGGGCGGGCGGGGGGGGCCGCACCGGCCCCGCTGAGCCACCGTTCACCACCCCCCAGGCATCACCCGGACCCACAACCTGGCCTTCCAGGAGTGCGAGCGGCTGCAGGCCGTCTTCGACACGCAGCGCTGCGCCAGCAGCCTCTGCGCCCCGGCACGGTGAGGGCACCGGGGGGCTGCGGGGATACGTGGCGGGGGGGGGTGGGACACGAGGTGCTGAGCCCCCTCCCGCCCCGTGCCGCAGGGTGCTGGCGGAGGCTGTGGTCCACTTCCCGCAGACGCTGGCGGAGGTGACGCTGGGGGCCGGCCCCGGGGGCAGGATCAGCCTCCGCAGCTACGTGGAGGACGAGGCCGGTGAGCTGGGGGCCGGTGAGCTCGGGGCCGGGGGCTGACGGGGAGGTGCCTTCCCGCCCCGTGCCCCTGACGGCCTCCCCGCAGACCTGGGCAAGGCGATGGTGACGGAGCTGTGGCTGGCCCCGGACGAGTTCCAGGCGGTGGCTGTGGTCCCGGACTCCCGCATCACCTTCTGCCTCAAGGAATTTCGGGTGAGCGTGACCCGGGGGCCACCCCCAAACGTCCTCCCCCCTCACCCGCTCAGCTCTCACTCCATCTCGTCTCCGCCCAGGGAATCCTGACTTTCGCCGAGACCTCCAACTTGCCCCTCACCATCCACTACGACGCGCCCGGCAGGTAGGAGCAGCTGCCCTGGCCGCCCCGTGCTTGCCTGACCCCCCTGTGCTCAGGGCCTCTGTGCCCCCAGGCCGGCGATCTTCACCCTGGAAGACCCCCTGATGGAGGCACACCTGGTCCTGGCCACCCTCCTGGACCCCGAGAGCAGCTCCCAGCCCCCCGCAGCCAACGGGTAACCGCTGCCACCAGTAGGGACCAGAGTGAACGGCCCCCACGCCACCCCCGCTGACTCGCCGTCTCCCCATGCAGCATTTCCCACGCGCCTGCCCCGTCTGACGACTTCGCCGATGACCTCGAGTCCTACATGGTTGCCATGGAAACCGGCAGCTACGGGGAGGATTCGGGGGCACCCCCCAGCCCCACCTTCCCCCTGCGCACCCCTCGTCCCATAGAAAGCGACCCCCAGGAGGAGGAGGAGGAGGAGGAAGGAGCTGTGCCAGGGACGCCCCCTCACAAGAAGGTGGGGGACGGGCACGGATGTGTCGGGGGGCAGGGGATGGGCGCACTCCCCCCTGACACCTGCCTCTCCCCCCCCAGTTCCGCTCGCTGTTTTTCGGCTCGGTGATGACAGCGGGGGGGCCCAGCCCGACCCCCAACCAGGAGGTGCTGGCAGAGGACAGCGATGGCGAGTGCTGAGACCCCCGGTGCCCCCTGGCACCAGCCCTGGGGCCCTGCTGCGGCAGCTGGCACTGCCTGGGCACGCAGGTTGTGCTCCCCCGGATCCCCCCAGCCACAACACAAAGCACCCCCCCGCGACCCTTTACAAGTTTATTCCCAAAAAAGCCTCCTGCCCCCCCCTCCACTGCTGTCCCAGGGGTGGGCTGCCCCACTCACCCCGGTGGGCCCTGCCCCAGAGGGGGCTTTTGGTTCGGTGGAGGGTGGGGGGGGGGGCGGGATCTTACAAATAAAAAAACGAATGGAAAGAGGAGCGACCTGATGGGGGGGCCGGGCCCCGGGCCCCGGCGGCGGGTGCTCACTTCTTGGCTTTGGCAGAGTTGCGGGGAGGGGTGACGGGGCGTCCGGCGGGGTTCAGCCCGCTGAACTGCCCGTATTTGCCCTTGTTCTTGTCGGCCGGCTTCAGGATCTGGGGGTCAGGGGATGAGTGGGGGGCTGCAGGCGGCCGCCCCCCCACTTTCCCCACCTCCAGGCCCACCCGCCCACCCGCCCGAGCTGCAGCCCACCTGGAAGGAGCACATGAGGGTCTCATCCACGCTCATCATGGCGCCTGCGTTGTCGAACTCCCCGCAGTAGTTGGGCGCCGAGAAGAGGGTCACGAGCTGGCGCTTGGCGAAGAATTCGTAGCCGTCCTCCACCACCTGCGGGGCCTCGGGGCTCAGCTGGGGCATCCCCACTGCCCTGGGGCAGATATCCCCCCTGCGCCCTGCCTGCGATCCCCCCCGGGACAAATACCTTCCCTCCACAAGCTTACGGAGCCCCGCCACCCGCTGGGGCAACACCCCCGAGACCCCAAACGTCCCCTCTGGAGGGGAAACCCCCTGGAGACCCCTGCCTGTAGGGAGCCCGGGTGTGCCCAGAGCAAACACCCCAGAGCAAGAGCCAGGCACCCCTCCAACCTCCCCCAGCGGTACCTGGTGTGCCCGGCAGATGAGGTCCAGGTCGTGCTTGTGCAGGAACTTGGCCACCACCTCTGCCCCGAAGGTGAAGGAGACGCCGCGGTCGTTCTCGCCCCATCCCTGCACGTCCTTGTCCGGGTCGGACCAGAGCAGGTCGCACAGCAGCCCCTGGTCGGGCACGTCCGTGGGGCGCATGATCCGCCGGATCTGCTCCATCGACTGCAGGTCGGGAGACAGCCCTGCACGGGGCGGGCGGCGTCAGGCCCTGCCGGGGGGTAGCCCCCCTCCCTGGGACAGCCCCCCCCCCGGGACAGCCCCACGCCCCGGGGGCACCGTGCCCACCTCCGTGGCAGCAGAAGATCTTCTCGTCCACGATGGCGGCGATGGGCAAGCAGTTGAAGCAGTCGGTGAATGTCTTCCAGAGCTTGATGTTGTACCGCCGCTTGCCTGTGAAGCAGCGGCGTGGGTGCCAGGAGCCCCCCCACGGAGCCTCGCCAGCCCCGGCCCCGCTCCGGCTGCCCGCGGGACGTCACCGGGTGACGCAGCGTGGGCCTGGGACGGGGGCACGGGGCAGGCACGGGGCATCGCATCCCGGCAGAGAAGGTGCCGGTGGGGACGGGTGGCATGGGGGTGACAAGGGGGCTCCCGTTTGTCACAGAAACCGTAGACGGGGCCAAGCGTGGGATGGCACGGGGAAGACACGAGGCGAAGGCGGGCAGGGAAAGGTGGGTGGGATGGGGCTGGAGGGGGGCACGGCGGCGTCTCAGCACTCACACTCATCGTAGAAGCCGTAGATGCGGTTGATGCTGGCGCACTCGTGGTTGCCGCGCAGCAGGAAGAAGTTCTCGGGGTACTTGATCTTGTAGGCCAGCAGCAGGCAGATGGTCTCCAGGGACTGCTTGCCCCGGTCCACGTAGTCGCCCAGGAACAGGTAGTTGCTCTCGGGGGGGAAGCCGCCGTACTCGAAGAGGCGCAGCAGGTCGTAGTACTGCCCGTGGATGTCCCCTGGGGGGGGGGGGGGGGGCACAGCGCGGGGTGACGCCCGGCCCCGCCGCCCCCCCCCCGGTGCCCGCGGTGCCCCCGCCCCGTCCCGGTGCTCACCGCAGATCTTGAGGGGCGCCTCGAGCTCCAGCAGGATGGGCTGGCTCAGGAAGATCTCCCGCGACTTGAGGCACAGCCCGCGGATCTCGTTCTCCGTCAGCTGCACGTTCTTCCCGGGACGCGACCCTTGCACTGCGGGGGGGCGGCCGTCAGCGGGACCCCCCCCCCCGGTAACGGAGCCGGTAACGGAGCCGGTAAACGCCCCCAGACCCCGCCGTGCCCCCCCCACACCCCCGGACCGCCCGGCCCGGTACCCGCCCCCCTCTCCCCGGTCCCCTCAGGCCCACCCCCCGCCGGTCCCGGTCCCTCCCCGGAGCCGTTGCGGGGCCCGGAGGCCGCCGGGGCCCCGGGGCCGTTGGTGCCGCGGGCGGGGCCGTTGGCGGCGGCCCCGTGCCGGAGGGGGCGGCCGGGGGGGTCCCGTGGGGGCCGCTCACCCTCCAGGAGGCGGCTGATGATGGAGTCCAGGTTCAGCTTCTCGGTGTCCGCCATGGCCGCCGGACGCTGCGTCCCCGCGCGCCGCCCGCCCCGCCCCGCCCCGCCCGGCACCGGGAGCGGCCCGCGGGGACCCGGGGGGCGGCGCCGCAGCGCCCCCTGCCGGGCCGGAGGCCGCCGAGACGCGGAGCGGGGCGGCCGGCGGCGGGACGCCGGGGGGCAACCGGGACGGGGGACGAGGGACGGCGCCGGCGGGCACCGGGACACGGCGGGCACCGGGACGGGGGACGCGGGGCAGCACCGGGACACGGGGCGTGGGACGCGGGGCGGCACCGGGACACCGGGAGTCGGCGGGACGGGGGACACGGGAAGGCACCGGGGGGCACAGGGACACGGCGGGCACCGGGATAGGGGACGCGGGACAGCACAGGGGGCACCGGGACACCGGGGGTCAGCGGGACAGGGGACACGGGGCAGCACCGGGGGCACCGGGACACGGCGGGCACCGGGATAAGGGACGCGGGACAGCACCGGGGGCACCGGGACACGGCGGGCACCGGGATAGGGGACGCGGGACAGCACCGGAGGCACCGGGACACCGGGGGTCAGCGGGACAGGGGACACGGGGCAGTACCGGCGAGCACCGGGACACGGCGGGCACCGGGATAGGGGACACGGGAAGGCAGCGGGAGGGCACCGGGACGCGGGACGTAGGACAAGGGGCTGCACCGGGGGGCACGGAGACATAGCGGGGGCACCGGGACGGCACCGAGACGCTGGGACACGGGATAGGGGACACGGGACGGCACCGGGGAACATGGGGGGGACGCGGGAAGTGGGGCAAGAGGAAGCACCGGGGGACGTGGGGGGACACGGGGCAGCACCGGGGGGCAGCAAGACGTGCGTGGGTGGATGGGGGGGGGACAGCGGGGTAGGAGACACGGGACATAAGGCAGGGGGCAGCACGGGGGGCACGGAGACACCGGCGGGGCACCGGGACACTGGGACACGGCACAGCACCGGGGAGCATGGGGGGACACGGGACACGGTGGGCACCGGGGCGCCGGGGTGGGGACTTGGGTAGGTGACACGGGACAGCACCGGGGGACGTGAGGGAGACGGGATTTGGGATGGGCGACAGCACTGGGGGGCAGGGGGGACACGGACAGCCCCGGGGGTGCACCGCGGGGTGCACGGGACCGGGACATGTGACGGCACCGGGGGGCAGCGGGGCACCGGGACACGTGACAGGGGGCACGGGACAGCACCGGGGGGCACGGAGGCACCGGGACACGTGACGCGGGACACGGGACTGCACCGGGGGGGGGTCGGGGGGGGGCGCGGGGGGACAGGCGCAGCTCTGCCCCCGCCGCCCCGCTCCGTGCGTGCCCCGTGCCCGCACCCCCCGGTGCCCGCTCCCGCCCGGCGGGGCCGCGTCTCGGGGCTGTGCCGGTGCGGCCACGCGGGACCGTTGCCGGGAGGCTGTTGCCACCCCCGTGCCGCGGAGACTCCCGTGGGGGCCTCCGTGGGGAGCGGGGGAGACGGCGTGTGCCGCGCCGTGGGGCGCTGTGCCGTGCCGTGCCGTGCCGTGCCGTGCCGTGCCGTGCCGTGCCGTGCCACGCGTGCCCCCGGTGCCGTCCGCTCCCCGCGTGCCACGCGCGCCGCCAGCCCGGGCCGCGTGCCCGTGGCCCCCGTCCGTGACATTTCAGCCCCGCGGTGTCAGCTGCGCCGCTGTCCCCGGGCGACCCCCGGGTGCCCCAACCCCCGCTGGCCGCCTCCCCGCACCCCCCGCCCCCCGTCCCCGCCCCGCGCCCTCCCCCGGGGCCGCCCCGCCCGGGCTGGAGGCACCGCCGGTGCAGAACCGGGCACAGGGCTCTGCGGGCAGCGACAGCCGCGGGCACCGGCACCGCCACAGCGACCGCCGGTGGGTGCCGGGGGGGGGGGGCTGCGTGTGCGCTGTGCACGCGTGTGCGGGGACTTGCGCACGTGTGTCCACGCGTGTCCGTGCGTGGCGTGCTCAGAGCGCTGCGGGGACGGGGACGGCGACAGCGCGAGCAGCTGCCGCGCTAAGCCGGGGGACGTGCGGCGCCGCATCTCCGCCGCGCTGGGGACAGGCGACAGGCAACAGGCGACAGGGGCCGGGTGGCAGCCGGGGACAATGGGGCTCTGTGCCGCCCGCCGTGCCCGCCGCCTAATCCGGGGCACGGGGCCGGGCCCCGGTTGGGGGGGGTGTGGGCGCGGGGCTTTAAGGGCTCCGAGCGCGCCCCCGGCTCCAGCGGGGCGCTGTCCTGGGGGCAGGCATCCATCCACGCGCGACCGCGGGCCCCGCGCAGGTACCGCGGCGAAAGGGCTCGCCGGGGGGCGGGGAGGGGGCGTCCCGCCACCGGGGTCGCCCCCGTCGCGTGGACACCGTCCAGGGCCCCCCCGTGGGGTCCGCGGCTGTCCGTGCTGGCCGGGGGACGCCCGTGCCTCAGTTTCCCCCCGCGCCAGAGCCGCTGGGCTGGGGCACCCGGGGGGGGGGGGCGTGCCCGGGCCCACAGCCCCAGGGCACCTTGGCACCGGGCGCAGGGGGGTCCCCGGTGGGGCTGAGCTGACGCCGGATTAGGATAATCCCTGCCGGGGCTCAGCCGGAGCTGCCCCAGTCAGCAGGGCTGGCACCGAGGGGTGCGGGGGGGGGGGGGGGGGGAGAAGGGACACCGGGGCTGGCACCGAGGGGACCCCAGGACACCCCGGGGGTCCCTGCCGAACTCGGCTGACTCAGCCCCTCTGTCTTTTGCAGCCCCCCGACGCCAGGATGGTGAGTGGTCCCGGGAGCGTCCAGGCGGGGGGGGCTCTTCCCGGCGGGGCTCGGCGGTACCGGGCACTCGGCGTGGCAGTGCCGTGCCCACCCGCCGCGTGACCCCGCGGGGACAAGGGGACGCTTTGTCTGGGAGCTGGCACTGCCCTGCTGTCCCCAAGGCGGTGGCTCCGTGCCTGGGCACCCCCACAGCCCCCCAACCCCCTTGCCCCGTGCTGCGGCACTGCCCCGTGCCTGCCCCATGCTGCCCTGAACCCCACGCCCGCCCCATCGCCCCCACGCCAGCTCCATCGCCCCCGTGCTCGCCCCTCATCTGTCCCACTGCTGGCCCCATCCCTGCCCCTGTCTGTGCCCCGTGGCAACCCCCACGGCAGCCACCCGGTTCCAGCCCCGGCTGTGCCCCACGGCAGCTCTCAGTGGACCAGGTCAGCGTGGAGCAGCCGCTGAGCCCGAAGGAGCAGGAGTGGGCAGGGCCGGAGGCACTGTGCCCGGGCTGGCTGGACGAGGAGGTGTCTGATGGCGAGGTCCCCGAGGACACCGGGGACCCCGACTCAGCCACCCATGGCTACGAGTTGCTGCAGAGTGCCCTGCGCCAGGAGGGGCTGCCCCTCACCGTGGACCACACCAAGGAGCCCCGCACGGGTACTGGGCATGGGGGTCACGGGGGCTGGGAGCTGGGGACACAGCGCCAGGCTGTGTCCTGGCACTGGGGTGCCAGAGACGGGGTGGCAGTGGGGTCCCATGCCTGCTGACCACCACCTCGCTGGCAGGATTCGGTCCACTGGACATGACTGTCTGCATCCTGGGCTCCCCTACCGCCTTCCTGCCCATCCTGCTGGAGGGTGGCTCCCGCTGCCCAGGTGCGTACGGCCCCCAGTCCCCCATAACGGGCAGCCACGAGCTCCCCCCACGTCCCACCCAGGGTGGGTGCCCAGCACAGGGGGCACAGCCACTGCCCACACCCCTGCCCACCCGCAGGTGCCATGGTGCTGTGCCTCTCACCCACCTGGGCCAGCCGGGTGCCCTCGGAGACGTCCCCAGGCGCCTGGTCACTGCTGCTCTCCCAGGGAGTCTCCTTCGAGGCGGGGGGCCACAGCACCCTGGAGGTGTTTGTGCCCCCCCGGAGGGCCACCTACGTGACGGGCACCTTCAGCCCCGGGACTGAGAGCAGCTGGGTGGGCGAGCTGGCCCGCGACCTCGACTGTCCCATGGGGGGCTCGGTGCCACTGGCGCAGTGGCTGGAGGACCCGGTGGCCACCCGCCGGGTGCTGGCTGCCCGTGCTGGCCTGCTCGTGCCCCCCACCCTGGCCTTTGTCCTGGGAACGGAGGGGGCCCTGCCTGAGGACCCCGCACCCCCTGGGGTGCGCCTGGTGCGGCTGGAGGACCCCCAGGGCCAGGAGAGCCTGGTGCGGGAGGAAGTGGGCGCCTTCCTGGGGGGCACTGCCATGAAGCCCTACAGCCAGGTGGGCACTGGGTGGCACCGCGGGCTGGGTGGGGGGCTGTGGGGCTGGGGCGTGGGGGCAGGGAGCAGCAGCGGGACACTCGGGGGCGGCTGTGGGGTGCCAGTCACAAGCACCGAGTGGTGGCGCGGCTTGGTGGGACGGCCACGGGGTGGTGGTGGGAGCGGGTGGCAGGGGGCGAGGGGTGCTGTGGCGAGGTGGCAGGGGGTGACACCACGCTGCATGCAGGTGGCGGTGCGGCCGGCAGGGTGGCGGTGGCGTGGGACAGGCACTCGCAGCACCCACGGGAAGGCGGAGGGGGCGGCGGTGGCGGCGGCGGTGGTGGCCCGGCTGAGTGGGCTGCAGGAGGAGGAGAGCGTCCTGCTGGAGGCCCTGGTGCCCACCACCCGCCTGCCCGCGCCCCCCCCACGTAAGACCCCCCCTCGGGCGCCCACCACCCCCGGGGGGGGAGAGGGGCGGGAAGGGCCCCCTGGAGCTCCCACCGTCCCTGGGAAGGGCCCCCTGAAGCTCCCATGGTCGCTGTCAGCCTCATGTCCAAACCCTGGGGTGGGGGCCACCCCGGACCCTTGCAGCCCCCTAGGGAGGAGGGGGAGGTGACTGCCCTGGCCCCCTCCTGTCCCCTGAGCTGGGGGGCAGTGCCCATCATAAGGGGGCAGGTGGGGAGGCGGGGGGACCGTCCTTGGCCCCCCACCATCCCAGGGGGCTGGGGGTGGCCGTGGTGGTGGTGGTGCCACACTGGGCTGCCCTGCGACCGGGGGTGGGTTGGGGGGGGGGGCGGCTGGGCCCCCTCCCCACGTTCCTGTCCTCGGGCTGCGGCGCGTCCCTGCCCTGTCCCTCGCCCCCCAGGCAGCGCAGCCCCGCGGCTGCCCGTGGCCCTGCGCATCTGCACCGTCGTCTGCCGGTCCTGGGGGGACCGGCCCCAGCTCTGCCAGGTACGGCCCGGGCGCGAGGGTGGGGGTGCCACACCCTTGGGTGGGGTCGGGAACCCCCCCCCCCCGTTCATGTGGCCCCTGTGCTTGGCGGTGGGTGCAGCAGGGTGGGGGTGACCGCGAGCTGTGGGGTGTCGGCACCTGGTGGCTCTGGGCGTCCCCGGGGGTGGCCCATGTCCCCGTGCCGGTGGCGGCGTGTCCCCACAGGTGGCATGCGGCATGGGGCGCGCGGAGGCGCCGGTACGGCATGGGGCGGCGCTGCCCCTGGGCCTGGACTCCAGCCTGCAGCAGTGGGGCCTGGCGGACCCGGGGCACCGGCAGGCACTGGCGGAGCGGCTGCGGGGGGCTGCTGAGGACGCCATGGCCGCCCTCCTGGCCGCTGAAGCCGAGCTGAGCCCCGCACAGCGTGGTGGCGCCCGCGCCCGCACCGACATCCTTGGTGAGCACCAGCCCCTGGGGGTGCTCCTGCAGGGGCAGGGGGAGGGCAGCCCTGGGGTGCTGAGTGCGCCGTTCCCACCGTGTCCCCCAGGTGTGGATTTCCTGCTGTCATGTGTGGATGACACCCTGGAGCTGGTGGCCCTGTCTGCCAACTGCCAGCGGTGCTTGGAGACCTGCCTGCTGGCTGAGGCCATGGGGCGCGACGTGGGGGAGCCTGCTGGTGACCTGCCCCGGCTGCTGGCAGAAGCCCTGCTCCACCGGGCACAGTGCCACCTGGTAGAGGGCAAGGACATCCTACTCATCGGGGCCGGCGGCGTCAGCAAGAGTTTCGTTTGGGAAGCAGCCCGCGAATATGGCTTGAGGGTAAGGAGGAAATGGGGCTGTCAGTAGGTTCCAGAGTGAACACCGGTCACCGCCCCGCAGGCAGCAGCTGCGCTGCAGCAGTGCTCGCACTGCGGGTGGTCTCCGACCTGCTCTCCTTCTGCATGGGCTGAGGGGGGCGGCGTGGGGCCGGGGGTGGGCACCCGTCCCCCGTCCCCATACCACAGTGATGCCCGTGTGGTGGCTGCGCAGATCCACCTGGTGGAGTCGGACCCGGAGCACTTTGCGGCGGGGCTGGTGCAGACCTTCCTGCCCTACGACAGCCGGGAGCACCAGCGCGACGAGGAGCACGCTGAGCGGGTGGTGGAGATGGTGCGCGCCCGGGACCTGCGGCCCCACGCCTGCCTCTCCTACTGGGACGACTGCGTGGTGCTGGCGGCGCTGGTGTGCCAGCGGCTGGGGCTGCGCGGCAGCCCGCCCGCTGCCGTCCGCCTGGCCAAGCAGAAGAGCCGGACCCACCAGCACCTGCAGTGCTGCCGCCGTGGCCGCCCGCCACCCGCCGCCTTCGCCGTGCCCTGCCGGCGGCTGCGCAGCCACGGGGACGTGGAGCGGGCGGCGGGTGTCGTCCCCTTCCCCGCCGTGGCCAAGCTGGAGTTCGGGGCGGGCGGCGTGGGCGTGCGGCTGGTGGAGAGCGCCCGGCAGTGCCACGCGCACGCCGCCCGGCTGTGGCGCGACCTGCGTGCCGACACCGACTACCCGGGCATCGGGCTGGGCTGGGGCAACGCCATGCTGCTGATGGAGTACGTGCCGGGCACCGAGCACGACGTCGACCTGGTGCTGTTCGAGGGGCGGCTGCTGGGCGCCTGGGTGTCGGACAACGGCCCCACGCGCCTGCCCGCCTTCCTGGAGACGGCGGCCGTGCTGCCCTCCTGCCTGCCCGCCGACCGGCAGGCCCAGCTGGTGCGGGCGGCCCTGCAGTGCTGCCGGGCCTGCGGGCTGCTCGACGGCGTCTTCAACGTGGAGCTGAAGCTGGGCCCCGGCGGCCCGCGCCTGCTGGAGATCAACCCGCGCATGGGCGGCTTCTACCTGCGCGACTGGATCCGCGCCGTCTACGGCCCCGACCTGCTGCTGGCGGCCGTGCTGGTGGCGCTGGGGCTGCCGCCTGTGCTGCCCGCCCGCCCCGCGCCCCGCGCCCACCTGGCGGGCGTCATGTGCCTGGCCTCCGAGCACGGCCCGGCGCTGCGCCACGGCGGGCTGGCGGCCCTGCAGGGCCTGCAGCGGCGCGGGCTGGTGCGGCTCAACCCGCTCTTCGAGGAGGCGGGCGGCCAGTACGAGGAGCCCTGCCTGAGCGTGGCCTGCGCCGGGGGCAGCCCAGCCGAGGCCTGCGGGCGCCTGCTGGGGCTCTGCCAGGCGCTGGGCATCGACTCGCCACGCTACCCCGTCGACCATTTCCTCTCCCACTTCAAATAGCCCCGGCGGGGAGCGGGGCGGGGGGGTGGCGCAGAGGTCCTGACCCACGGCCCTGCCTGCCCGGCCCCCGGCGCCCCCCGGCTCCCCCCGGCCCCCCGACGTGCCCCCTTCTCCACCACCTCCTCCCCCTGAGCCCTCCCTGGGCCTTGTCACCCGTGTTGCTCGCTCCCCGTGGCACGGGGACAGAGCCCAGGGGGAGTCCTGAGACCCCTGCCCAGCCATCCCTGTGCTGTCCCCAGGGGAGGCATGGAGGGGGCCCCCTCGTTAACGAGCCGATGGTAATGGGGTGGCCCCCATGGCACCCATGCCACTCCACAATGGCAGTAGGACCAGCCAGCACAGGGAGACCCCGCAATAACAGAGCACAGGGAGGTCCCACAATAATGAACCAGCGTGGGGAGACCCTACGATAAATGAGCATGGGGAGACCCTGCAATAGCAGATGAACATGGGGAAACCCTACAATAACAGACCGGCATGGGGAGACCCTGTGAGGAAACACCATCACTGGGTAGACCCTACAATAACAAACCAGAGTGAGGGAGACCCTGCCATAACAAACGTGGGGAGACTCTCCCATGACACACGGCCCTGGGAAGGGTCCACGAGGACAAGCTGGGCCCTCAGGAAATGCCGTGTGACAACGCAGTGTGTAATAGCCACTGCTGCCCTGTCACCCCTCGTCACCATCGAGTGGTCTGACAGCAACAGATGCCACAGTAACAGCAGCAACCCTACAATAACACAGCCCATGTAGCACCCGAGACCCCCCAGTAACAGCAGCGATCCTACAATAACACAGCTTGAGTAGTCGTGTAGTGCCCAAGACCCCCCTTACTGGGGGGGAATAGTGACCCTAAAAAACCACACAGCCCGTGTAGCACCTGAGACCCCCCAGTAACAGCAGTGACCCTACAATAACACACAGCCCACGCAGTGCCCTAGGCCCCCAGTAGCAGCAGTGACCCTACAATAACAGCCCATGTAGCACCCAAGACCCCCCAGTAACAGCAGTGACCCTACAATAACACAGCCCATGTAGCGCCCTAGACCCCTGGTAACAGCAGTGACCCTACAATAACACACAGCCCACGCAGTGCCCAAGACCCCCCGGTAGCAGCAGTGACCCTACAACAACGCACAGCCAACATAGTGCCCAAGACCCCCCAGTAACAGCAGTGACCCTACAATAACACACAGCCCATGCAGTGCCCTAGACCCCAGTAACAGCAGTGACCCTACAATAACACACAGCCCATGCAGTGCCCTAGACCCCAGTAACAGCAGTGACCCTACAATAACACAGCCCATGTAGCACCCAAGACCCCCCCGGTAACAGCAGCGACCCTACAATAACACAGCCCACGCAGTGCCCTAGACCCCCCAATAAAGGCTGTGGAGCACCGGGGCCGTGTCGCTGTCCCACTTTCTGCGGGCAGTTCCCCCTCCCGGCCCCCCCGCGGGCCAGCGCTGACATTTGGGGCCGACCCCTGCCCTTTGCAGGGCCACCCCGATACCCGAGCCGCCGCGGGGGCGTGGCCCCGGGTCGGGGGGCGTGGCCTCGGCGAAAGGGGGCGTGGCCTCGGCGAAAGGGGGCGTGGCCTCGGCGAAGGGGGGCGGGGCCGCGTCCCGGACTACATTTCCCGTGGTGCCCCGCGGCGGGGATGCCGGGGTCCCCCCGTGACGCGGGGGCGGGGCGGGGCGGGTGCGGCGGTCCCGGTGCGGCGCCGCCATGGCGGGGGTGTTCGACATCGACCTGGAGACCGAGGAGGGCAGCGACGGGGAGGAGCCCGAGCTGGGCGCCGTGAGCCGGGCCGGGGGCTGTCGGGAGAACCGGGAACCGGGACGGGGGCGTCTGGGAGCGGAGGGGCCGGGGCCGGTTGGGCGCGGGGCACCGGGACGGGGGCACCGGGACTGGCGGGGGGACAGGGGAGCGGGGACGGGGCTGTGGACGGGGGAACCGCACCGGGAATGGGAGCGGCGGTACCGGGACTGGCGGGGGACGGCAGAGGCGGCGGGGGGAGGACAGCGGGGACCGGGACCCGGTGGGGCTGCGGACGGGCTGGGGACGGGGGCACCGGGACGGGCTGGGGACGGGGCTGAGCACCGGGACAGAGCCGGGCTGGGGCGGGGCGGGGAGGTGCACCGGGGGCCGTCAGCGCTGGGGATGAGGGGCGGGGGGACGGACGGACGGAGCGGGGGACGGACGGGCAGCGGGAGGGGGACCCCCGCCCTGGGCGGGCACCGACGCGGCGTCCCCCCGCAGGAGATGGAGCTGGAGCCCCGGGGGAACGGCCTGGAGTAAGTGCGGGATGCCGGGGGGGGCGCCGGGGGCCCCGTCCCCGCTCACCGCCCGTCCCCGCAGGCCCGTGGGGCACTACGAGGAGATCGAGATCTCCGAGAGCAGCGTCAACAACGGCCCCGAGCACATCGGCCCCCACTGCTTCGAGCTGCTCCGCGTCCTGGGCAAGGGCGGCTACGGCAAGGTGGGGGGGGGCTGCCCCCCGGCAGCCAGCGCGGGGCCCCCGGGGCTCGGGGGGGGGCTGCTCCCGAGCTGCCTCCCCACCTCCACCACCGCTCCCCAGGTCTTCCAGGTCCGCAAAGTGCAGGGCACCAACACGGGGAAGATCTTCGCCATGAAGGTCCTGAAGAAGGTAGCGCGGCCCCCAGCGTGCCCCCGCCGCCAGCACGGGCCCCCCCTCACCGCCCCCTTCCTCCTCCTCCCGCCCCCCCCAGGCCAAGATCGCCTGCAACGCCAAAGACACGGCGCACACGCGGGCCGAGCGGAACATCCTGGAGGCCGTCAAGCACCCCTTCATCGTGGACCTCATCTACGCCTTCCAGACGGGCGGCAAACTCTACCTCATCCTGGAGTGCCTCAGCGGTGCGGGCGGCGCGGCGCTGGGCCGGGGGGGGGGCACGGGATGGGACAGAGCCCGGTGAAGGCTCAGGGCCACCCCGGGGCTGTGCCTTGCAGGCGGGGAGCTCTTCATGCAGCTGGAGCGCGAGGGCATCTTCCTGGAGGACACCGCCTGGTAGGGACGGCTGACTCTGGTGTATCGCGTCCTGCCCCCCAGGGTGAAGGGGTGCGGGGGGGCCCCCGGTGCCGCTCGCCCACACCCCCCCCCGCCGCAGCTTCTACCTTAGCGAGATCACGCTGGCGCTGGGCCACCTGCACTCCAACGGCATCATCTACCGTGACCTCAAGCCGGAGAACATCATGCTCAACAGCCAGGGTGGGCAGGGGTCAGGGGGGGCTGGGGGGGGCAGCGTGTTGGGGACTGACTCCACCCCCCCACCCCCCCCTCCAAGGGCACATCAAGCTGACGGACTTTGGGCTGTGCAAGGAGTCCATCCATGACGGGGCCGTCACCCACACCTTCTGCGGCACCATCGAGTACATGTGAGCCTAATGGGATGGGGGGGGGAGGGCGGAAAGGGGTTGGGAGGGCCCAGTGCTCAGGGTGCCCCCCCCCACACCCCCCCCAGGGCCCCCGAGATCCTGGTGCGCAGCGGGCACAACCGGGCGGTGGACTGGTGGAGCCTGGGCGCCCTGATGTACGACATGCTCACTGGATCGGCAAGTTGGCCTCCTGCTCAGGGACTGGGGGGGGGTAGGGGGACAGTCCCGGGGGGGGGCCCCCTTCATCGCTGCCACCCCCTCCCCTTGCAGCCCCCTTTCACGGCCGAGAACCGCAAGAAAACCATCGACAAGATCCTGAAGGGGAAGCTCGTGCTGCCGCCCTACCTGACACCCGACGCCCGTGACCTGCTCAAAAAGGTGCCTGAGCCCCCCCCCCCCAGCCCCCAGTACCCCCTGCTTGGGAGGGGGGCAGCACTGGAACACCCCCCTTGGGGGGAGCACTGGAACACCCCCTTGCCCCTTCTCTTCCAGTTCCTCAAGAGGAACCCCAGCCAGCGGGTCGGGGGGGGCCCAGGCGATGCAGCTGACGTGCAGGTAGGAGTGGGGCAGGGGGGAGGTGTCACCAGTGATGCCCCCCCCCCCCCCCCCGTGACTCCCCCCCTTCCCACTCCTCCTGCAGAAGCAGCCCTTTTTCCGCCACATCAACTGGGACGACCTGCTGGCCCGCAGGCTGGACCCGCCCTTCAAACCCTGCCTGGTACTGGGGGGGGGGGGGAGGGTTGGGGGGGGCAGCTCCGTCTCCTCTTTGTGGGGGGGCCGTCAAGAGCAGCCGCATCCCCGCAGCAGTCGGAGGAAGACGTCAGCCAGTTCGACACCCGCTTCACCCGCCAGACGCCCGTGGACAGCCCAGACGACGCAGCCATCAGCGAGAGCGCCAACCAGGCCTTCCTGGTACCGGGGGGGGGCACTGGGGGGGGTGGGGTGGGGGTTCCTGACCTGCCCCCCCTGACGTGCCCCCTCCCCACGCAGGGCTTCACCTACGTGGCCCCCTCAGTGCTGGAGAGCATCAAGGAGGGGTTCTCCTTCCAGCCCAAGGTGCGCTCCCCCCGGCGCCTCAACAGCAGCCCCCGCACCCCTGTCAGGTACTGGTGCTGGGGGGGGGAGGCACTGGGGAGGAGGGGGTGCAGCGTGCCCCCCCCCTCACCACCTACCCCCCCCCACAGCCCCGTGAAGTTCTCCCCCTTCGAGCCCTTCAAGCCGGGGGCAGCGGCGGCAGCAGAGCCCATGGAGCTGGGGCCCAGCCTGCCCCCCCCGCCTGAGAGCACGGCCCCCCTGCCCATCAAGACCGCCGTGGGCACCAAGAAGGCGAAGGGGGGGCGGGGGCGGGTGCCCAGGTAGGGAGGGCGGTGGGGGGGGGGGGACACCCACAGGGGGACGCGCCACCGGATGAGGAGGGGCCCCGTGTGGTGCCGGGGCGGGGGGGGGGCCCGTCCAGGTGCTGGCCGCGGGGCGAGGGGGGGCCCTGCGGAGCTGCTGGTGCTGGCATGGCGGGGGGACGCCGGCACCGCCCCCCGCCCCCATGCTGCTTCTGCGGGGGGGGGGTCCGGGCCGTGGGGCTGTGCCCCCGGTGGTGGGGCGAGTGCCAATTAAAGCATTGATCAGGCCTGGCTGCCCTCTGCTTGGGGGGCTGGGGGGGCGCCCCTTCTATCTGCATAGCCACGCCCCCTCTGTCTAGCCACGCCCCCTTTCATTGCCACACCCCCCCAGGCTCCGCCCCTTTTCACCACCTCCCAGCTCTGGGCCATGTGCTGCCCCCCTTTGCCCCTCCCCTTCCCCAGGCCACGCCCCCACTAGGCTCCTCCCATCGCCCCTTTGCCCCGCCCCCAGCTCCACCCCCTACGCCAAACCACGCCCCCAGGAGTGGCAACGTCTCTTTATTGGTCAGCGGCAGGCCCGCACAGCCAATTGCGTGGCTCTGCCAGGGCTTGGGGCGGGCGTGCTTGTGGGTGGGCGCGGTGACGTCAGAGGGCGGTGACGTCAGAGGGCGGTGACGTCAGAGGGCGGTGACGTCAGAGGGCGGTGACGTCAGAGGGCGGTGACGTGAGGCCGTGCGTCCCCCCAGGTGGCCGTCCCCGAGAAGGCGTGCATGTCGCTGAGCAGCGCCTCGGCACTGCCGCCCAGCGCCTGCGGCACGCCCGGGGGGCTCTGCTCAGCCTCCAGCGGGGCCGCGGCTGCCTCCTCCTCCTCCTCCTCCTCCTCATCGTCATCCTTCTCCTCCTCCTTCTCCTCCTCGTCCTCCACCTCCTCGTCCTCCTGCCGCTGGTGCTGGGCCCACGGCATCAGCTCTTCCTCCTCGTCCGGCGGGGCCGTGTCCTCGTCCCTGTCCCCGGGGGCTTCGGCGGGGCCCTCCCGTCCCTGCAGCTGGTGCCAGCGGCTCCGCAGCAGCGCCAGGGCCCGGCGGCCCATGGGCCGGGGGTGGTAGCGGCCGGCCGAGAGGTGGCAGAGGTGGCGCCAGGCCAGGGCCAGCCCCACGGCCAGGCACAGCAGCAGCCCCAGCAGGGCCCCTACCACCCGGTCGCTGCGGCTCCCCACCGGCTCCCCCGCTGCCGCCAGCCCTGCCAGCACCAGCAGCAGCGGCGGGGCCGGCGGGCACCGCGCTCCAGCCTGCAGGGACAGGGCAGGGGTCAGCACCGAGGGGGAACGCGGGGCAGGGCCATGCAGAAGGGCAGGGGCTGGTGCCGGGGCAGGTGCCCCGTGACGGGAAGCTGCGGTCGGCAGCAGCTGCAGCACCTGCAGCAGCAGGCCGGGCTGCCCCCGCAGCAGCCCCAGACAGCCCCGGCAGCCCCAGTCTGCTCCCGGCAGCCCCCATCCCTGTAGCATAACCACCCCCAGCACCTGCCCCATGCCCCCCCCGCCTGGCGCCCCCAACCTCTACCTCCCCCCCCCCCCCCCCAAGTCTACCCCTCAAGCCCTGGAACCGCAGCACAGCCCAGCCCTGTTGTCACCCATCCCACAGAGCTGACTGCCCCTCCCAGGCATGGGAAAAGGGGGCTACCCCAGGGCCCCATCACTACTGTGTCGTCTCCCCCCTGCCCCCCCCCCCCCCCCCCCTTCAGGACAACACAGACTGAATTGGAACAAAGCGTGGACCGCTCCCCACCCAAATTTAACCAAGGGAGCAGGCAGGAGTTGATGCTTGTGGCTGGGGACTTGGGGGGGGGGGGGGGGGGGGGGTGTGTGCATAAACCCCTCCCCACCCCCCCCAGTTCACTCCCAGTCTGCTCCATGCCCACCCCCCCGTGTTTTTTTGGGCGCTCACCATCGCTGGGTGCTGCTGGAGCGGGTGCTGGTGCCGCAGGCGCAAGCAGTGCTGGGGGGAGCCCCCCCTTGCTTCCTGCCCCCCCCCCCCCCCCGGCAGCAGCGGATGTATCGATGCGGGGGGAGGCGGGTGCTGTCCCCATCCCCCCCCGCCTACCCGAAATGGAAAGGGCCCCGGAAACCCAAGGTGGCGCATGAGGCATGGGGGTGCGCTGCCTGTCACCCGTGCCCCAGCGAGGCTCTGGGGGCTCTAGTGTTGTGTCCCCCCCCCCCCCAACAGTCCTTGGGCCACCAACCCCCCCCAGTGCCCTGATCTCTGGGGGCTCTGACACCCCCTCCCTTCCTGCCCCCGCAGCTTGAGCTGCTCCTGCTCTGTCCCCACTCCGTGCCTGAGCTTGTGCTAAAAACCACTGCACCTTGCACCCCGCCCGTGCTACCCGTATAGGGATGGGGTCATGTCACAGCCTGGGGGAGCTCCAGCGCACCCCAGCCCCACTCCTCCCCCCTGACAAACCCACGGTGAAACCCCCATAACCCTCACGGTGCCCCCCGCCCCAGGGCCCCTCTGCCCCAGCACTTAGCCTCACGCAGCACCTTTCTTATAAAGACATTTATTTGGAGTGAAAATATAGATTTTGACCCTGCCCTGTAGGGAGAACAAAGGGGGAGGGGGAGAGCCCCATGATATAGGGGGGGGGATGATCCCGTGGTCACGGGGCACATGCTGTAACCCCACTGGAAGAGGGGAAGACCCCACCCCACCCTGGGGACATGGGAGAGTTGGGAGGGGTGCAGGGCTTAGTATTTGATCCCAGAGACCCCCCCCTGGCCCTCGGGGGCAGCTGTGGGGGGGGGGGGTAGTGGTCCACAATCCAGGGGGGCAGCACCCAGTAAGGCAGTGGGGTCAGGGAGGGGAGCGGCCGGACGTACAAAACGAGGGAAGGATGGACGGACAGCCCCAGGGTGAGGGGCGTGAGGTCTCGGTGGGGGGACCCTGGGGCAGCGGTGTGGTCCCTGGCTTTGTGCGGGGAGGAGGGGGACAAGGGGGGCAGCCCCGGCCGCGTGCCCCGGGCCGGGGGAGCCCTAGACGTGCCCGTTCTCCAGGCGGCTGAGCTGCTCCTCCAGGCGGGTGATGCGCTGGCCTTGCTCCGCCACCAGCGCGCGCAGCGCCGCCACCTCCTGCAGCACCTCGTCCAGCCGCCCGCCCGCCTGCGCACACCCCGGGTCACCTGCCGCGCCCTGCGAGGCCCCGCCCCCACCCACAAGGCCACACCCCCTCCCCAGATGCCCCGCCCCCTTCCCCGAGGCCCCGCCCCTCCCCCAGAGGCCCCGCTCCCTTCCCCAGAGGCCCCGCCCCCTCCCCCAGAGGCCCCGCCCCCTCCCCCAGAGGCCCCGCCCCCTCCCCCAGAGGCCCCGCCCCCTCCCCCAGAGGCCCCGCCCCCTCACTCACCGGGGGCGCGGGGGCGCCGGTGCCCAGTGCCGGGGGCGCGCTGAGGCGTGCGGAGGCGGCGGGGGCCGCGGGGGGCGGCGCGGCGGGGCTGGGTGCGGCGGGGCTGGGTGCGGCGGGGCGGGCGTCGTGCAGCAGGGCGCGGCGGCTCACCTTGAGGTCCCGCTGCTTGCTGGGGACGTAGGCCTGGCGCAGGGACACCAGCACCGGCCCCGCCGTCTGCCCCGCCACCCACTCCTCCGCCTCCATCGCCGGGTCGGGGCCCGCCGTGTCGGGGTACAGGTCGTCCTGGAAGAGGTCCGACTGCCCCCCCCCCCCATCACCACCGCGTCACCCATGGGGACACTCCGCACAGCCGCCGCGCCCTGGCCAGGGACCCTCGGCCAGCCACCCTGCGGTAGCCGGGACCCCCCACCCAGTTCACCCGTGGACCCCCCCCCCCAGCTTCACCCAGGGACCCGATGGGTGCCCCCCCGCCGCTCCCCGCTCACCTTCCTTGGCACTGTCATGATGATGGGCTCACACTTGCGCTCGTGCAGCTTGTAGAACCTGCGGAGGGTGACAGAGTGTTACTGGGGGGTGCAGGGGGAAGAGGGGGTCACCCCTCACCCCTGCCCCCCCCCATCCCCACCTGGCGATCTCGCACTTGCTGACATCCAGCCCGCGCTTGGGCATCCAGCCCATGCCGCGCTGCGGCTCCTTGCTGGTGAAGGTGTTGAGGAAGTGGATGTAGGGCGGCTCCTCCGTGATCTCGAAGTACCGGATGCTCGAGTCACCCTGCAGGCACCGCGTTAGAAGGGGACAGGTGGGGATGGGGCGCAGGGGGGGGGGAGGCAGCGGGGCCGCACCTTGCCGCAGACATAAACCACGTTGGTGTCCGGGTCGTAGAAGGGCAGCAGGGCCCCGTTGCTGGAGTCCAGCTCCTGCAGCCCCATGGGCTCCTCCAGGTTCTCCTGTGGGGCAGCGCGTCAGCCCGGTGCCACACCGCACCCCGGCCCCCCCGGGGCCAACCCCGGCGGCTCCTCACCGTGTCCCACAGCGCCAGCTGCCGCTCGCTCATGCGGCTGAAGCCGGTGGTGAAGATCTTGCCGTCGGCCAGGAAGATGGCACGCATGGGCCGCGCACCCTCGTGCGCCCGCTCCTTCTCCTGCAGGGAGCGCGTGGGACAAGGTCAGCGCCCGGGGACGAGGTGGGGGCGCAGCACAAGGGCACCCCGGTGGGGAGCAGGGCCACAGGGAGGGATAAGAAGCACCCGGGGGACACGGGGATGATGCCACCCCGGAGCCGTGCTCACCGCCACCACGGTGCCACGGCGGGGATCGATGACGCGCACGCTCTTGTCCTTGCAGGCGGTGCAGAAGCGGGAGCCGTCGCGGCTCCAGCTGACGCTGTAGATGAGGTCGGGGTGCAGCCCCTCCAGGCGGTACAGCTCCTCCGCTGTCCCCACGTTCCAGATCAGCACCACGTTGTCACAGCCTGCAGCGGGGAGGGAGGCAGAGGCACAGCTTGGCCAGACCCCCCCCAGCCCCAGCTGCCCCCCCCCGCCCCCCCCCCCCCCTCCAGCTCCCTACCTGCGCTGAGCAGGACGTTGCGGGCAGTGGGGTGCCAGCTGATGATGCCCACACGCTTCGAGTGCCCCTCCAGTACCACCACCGGCTCCGTCAGCGGCTGGCTAAGCCCCCCCTCGGGGACCTGCCACACCTGCGGGATTGGGGCAGCGGGCAGGGGGTGTGGGTGAGAGCCCCCTTTGTACCCCTCTCCAGCCCCCCCCCGGTTTCCCATCTGCCCCTCACCATGACGGTGCAGTCCTCGGAGCCGCTGGCGATGACGTGGTCGTTGTGGGGGCACCACTCGATGTCTAGCACGGGGCCCGTGTGCCCGCACACCGTGGGGTAGGACTTGTCGATGCGCCCGGTCTGGGAGCACGGGGACAGCGGGGTGGGGGGGGTCACCCGACCCTGTCCGTCCATCTATCCGCCCGTCCGCCCCCCGGAGCCTCCCGCCCGCTTCCCACCTTGTGCAGGGGCAGCACCAGGAAGGCGCCGCCGCCGCTGGCCTCCACGATGATGGCCACGAAGGAGGGGTTGACGGCGCAGAAGGTGCTGTCCCAGGTGACGCGGGACACGCGGATGTCATCGTAGCACTGCTCCGTCTTCACCGGCTGCCCGAAAACGTGCCGGAATTTGCTCTGCCGCACCACCTTGCGAAACGACATGGCTGGGGCGCACCCCGGGATGGGGTCAGGCTGGGAGGCGGGGGGGGGGGGCACAGCGACCCCAAAACACAGGGCAGCCGCGGCCTCTCCCCGCAGGGCCCGGTGGCCCCCGGTAAGCCCCGGGGACTGGCAGCGGCACCGGGGGCGGGGGGGTGGCGGGGAGCGCTGAGCCCCGTTCCCTGCCCCGGGTAAAGGGCGGCCCCGTCCCTCCCTGCAGGAGCGGGAAACCAGCGCTGGGCAAACAAACCCCACCCTGCCGGGACGGGGTCACCCGTGGGGACGGGGACGTGCCCGGTGGGACGGGACCGCCCTGCCCGGGATGGGGGCGGGGGGGGACGGGGGTCACCGCCGCGGGGACGGGGCCGCGGGTGGGGACGGGGACGGGGTCGGCCCGGCCGGGACAGGGCCGGGTCCCGGGGTGGGGGGGGGCAGCGGGGGGCGGCCCCGTCGGGGCCAAGGGGGCAAAGGGACGGGACGGAGACCGGGACCGGGACCGGGGACACGGATGGGGCCGGGAGGGGACACGGAGGGGGTCCCAGGAGCCGCCCGCGCCCCGCGGGGCCGCCCCGCACTCACCGGCGGCCGGGCCGGGCCGGCGGTGCCGGTGCCGGTGCCGGGCGCGGGGCTGGCGGCGGAGCCGGGACCGGGGCGGGGGGGGTGGGGGGTGGGGGGGCAGGAAGTGAGCGGCCCCGCCCCGCGCCTGCGCACTGCGGCACCGGGCGGCGGGGGGGAGGGGAGCGAGGGGGCGGGGCCACGAGGAGGGGGCGGGGCTGTGGGGGCTGGGAGGGGCGGGGTCAGGGCGGGGGCGGGGTCAGGGCGGGGTCAGGGCGGGGCGGGGGGCGCTGCCGGTGGGGTCCCCGCCGGAGATCGGGACGGGGGCACCGGGACGGCGGCAGCCGGTGGCAGCGGGACCGCGGTGTCCGGCGGCACCGGGGCAGCGGCCTCCGGCTGCAAAGGAGCGGCGGAGCCCGGTGGCACGGGGACCGGGGCGGCGGGCGGCACGGGGGCGGCGGTGCCCAGCGGCACGCCGGCGGCGGTGGCCGGTGGCACCGGGGCGGCGGTGCCGGACGCCATGCGGGCGAGGCGGTGGCAGGCGCCGGTGGCCAGCAGCAGGTAGAGGCAGGGGTTGAGGCAGCTGCCCACGTTGAAGGCCAGCCCCACGAAGTAGGTGAGGCTGGCGAAGTGCTCGGGGAACGCGTGGCTCAGCAGCTGGGCCAGCTGGAAGGGCAGGTGGATCGCCAGGTAGCCGCTCAGCGTGGCCGCCACCAGGCGCTGGAAGCGGGCCGGCAGGCGCCCGCCACGCTGCCGCCGCCTCCGCGCCGCCGCCACGGCCAGCGCGGCCCCGTTGCACAGCAGCAGGATGCCGGTGGGCAGCAGCAGCCCCTCCACGGCCACCTCCAGCCAGCCCAGGAGCTGCTGCCAGCGGCCCCACTCCCGCCGGCACACCACCAGCCCCTGCGGCACCTTCGAGGCCTGCGCCAGCGCCGTGCCGGGCGCGCTGCAGCAGCCCGCCGCCAGCCACGCGGCCGCGCACAGCCCCGCCGGCCAGCACGCCGGGCGCCGGCAGCGGTACCAGAGCGGGGCCAGCAGCAGCAGGCAGCGGTCCAGGCTGATGGCGGCCAGCAGGAAGAGCCCGCTGTAGTAGGCCAGGTCGATCAGGAAGCGGTGCAGGCGGCACAGCGGCGTGCCCAGGGGCCAGTGGTAGCCGCGCGCCGCCGTCCAGATCTGCAGGGTGGAGTTGGCGAGGAAGAGGAAGTCGGAGGCGGCCACGCTGAAGATGAAGGTGGCGAGGCCGCGGCAGCGTAGCCGCCAGCCTGTCAGCCAGAGGACGAAGGCGTTGGCGGGCAGTCCCAGCACAGCACAGACCAGCATCAGCTGCCTGTCCCACCCCAGGGCGTACGGGGGCTGCGCAGATGAGGACGGTGACGTGGATGAGGATGGGGACAGGGACAGGGACGCCGTGGCGTTCTCCAGCTCCATCGGCCAAGCGCAGGGGGCAGTGGCTCCCAGGGCACCCTGTCGATGGCACCCACTGGCACGTCACTGTCTGCTGTGGCAGCATCTGCGATTCTCCCTCCGTCGCTGTACCCTCTCCCTTTGGATCCCCCCCGTTGCTCCCCATCCCATTGCCCCCTCCATGTCACCCCGTCCTCTTGCCCCTCGCCTTTGTGCCCCCCAGGTGTCCACCACCCTCATCTCCCCTGCCAGGGTCCTCCACCCACTGTCCCCTGGCTGTGCCCCACTCCACCCCACAACATCCCTGCAACGCTCCTGTGGTGCCCTGCACCCCACAAGTCCCTCAGGCACCGGACAAGTCTCCCCGGCCAGTAAATAGTGTAGGACCTACTGTAACAGCAGCGCAAGCACAGGCTCGGGCAGTGGATGTCGGGGTCTCCTGGGCTGCAGGGTGCCCTATATGCGGGTCTGGGTGGGAAGGGCGGCGGTCAGGGAGCTCCGCCCACCCTATCTGCTCCCCCCCGCCCCGGCAATGACCCCCCCAAAAAAACCTCAATTTCCCCCTGTGGGGGACAGGGAGCTGCTGCCAGGCAGGGCGGAAGCAGCCCCAGTATTGCTGCTGAGGATGGTTTGCCCATGGCCCCCCTGTGGTCACCCAGTCCCCGTGGGCTGGTTCCACCAGGACCCCCCCCCCCAACCCACAGCCACCCGGTGCCAGGCAGGGGGGCTTGGGGCACCTGGAAGCCCCGGGGCCGGGTTGTGTGGCCGCGCCGGCTGCTGCGTGCCAGGGCCGATGCTGCAGCATCCCCGTGATGGCATCTCCCTGCCGTGCGCTGGCTTCCTGCCACCCGCCAGCAGCTGCTGAGCTGGGGCGATGCTATCGGGGGGCCAAGGGGGCCGGGGCCCCACACGCACCGTGGCACCACTCCTCACTGCAACCTCAGCTAACTGGGGGGATGCCTGGGGGCTGGAGGGCACAGGGATGTGGGGACATCGTGGGGATGTCGTGGGGGCATCATGGAGATGGGACGTGCACGTGGACACGTCCCCGTGCTGCAGGTAAGGGTGGGGACCGACGTGTGCCTGTGCTGGGGACATGGCTGGTGGCTGAGGTGTCAGCGTTGGATCAAGGCAAGCACGGGGACGCTGGTGGTGGCCGAGGGACATGGGTGCTGGGGACACCGCCGCTGTGCTGGGGACCAGGGTGCCGTGGCTGCATGGCCATGCCCTGGCACGAGGACATGGTGGGACGGCTCGTTTCCTGCCGCCGTAATCGCCGCTAATTGGCTTTGCCCTCCCCGGGGTGGGGGGTGGGGGGCAGGTAAGAGGATTTCCCTGCCTCCTTCTTAAGGGCCGGCCGCCCCCCAGCCCTGCTTCCCGCTGCCTGCCTCCAGCCCCCGGCCCCATGCCACGCACGCGGGGGGACAAGGGGGCCCCCAAGGACGCGGACACCCCAGGCAAGGGGAAGGGGGAGCAGGGGGGCGAGAGCTCCCCCAAGCCCCCCGAGGAGGGTGGCTCCCCCGGCAGCAGCAGCCCCGGTGCTGAGTCCCGGCACGGCGGGCACGGGCAGAAGAACAGCAAGAAGGGTGCCGGGGATCCCCACGCCGCCGCCGCCAAGGCTTACTCACCCTTCCTCAACACCGTCTTTGGCAAGGTGGGGGCAGGGGCTGGGGGGCAGTGGATGGAGGGGCTGCGGGGCGCCGGGGATAGGTTTGGGGATGCTGGGGATGGAGGGGACGTGGGGCACTGGGCAGGTGCCACGGGGCAGGCCTGGGGGGGCTGGGGGCTCTTCTCCCTCCGTCCCTATATGGAGCCCAGTGGGGGCACTGTGGGTGGGGGGGTCCTGGGGGGGTACAAGCAGCAGGGCTGGGCACTGTGGGGCTCAGGGACCTGCAGCCCTGGTGCCACCCCAGAGACAGCCTGGAGCAGGGCAGCCCCTGGCCTCCGGCAGTACAGGAAAACCCCGTTAGGAGCTGGGGCTGAGGGTCCCGGGCAGGGACTACCAGGGTGGGTGCAGGGGAAGGGGGCAACAGTGGCAACAGGGGAGGGGGGCAGGCAGGGCTTTGCCTCCAATCCGTCTAATCCCTCCTGCGGGAGTTAATTTTGGCCCATGCTTAACGAAGGTGACACCGCGGTTTGCTGGGAGGGGTGGGGGCTGAGATGGGTCTGATGCTGCTTCTGCCCCCCCCCCCTTCTGCACCCCACACCCCGGTCCAGGAGCGGGAGCTGTCGCCGGAGGAGCTGGACGGTGAGTGGTGGGGTCGGGGCATGTGGGGGACACCGGTGTCATCTGCCATGGGACACGGAGCAGTGGAGACATGCCCCGGGGGGGCCTTCTGTGGGACGTGGTGCCATGGGACATGGTGCCATGGGGATATCTGCCATGGAGGGACCTTCCATGGGATGTGGTGCCATGGACATGGTGCCATGGGACACGGTGCCATTGGGACATCTGCCATGGAGGGACCTTCCGTGGGATGCAGGGCCATGGGAGGTGCTGCCATGGGTTGTGGTGCCACGGCTTCCACACCTGATGGGTCCCCGTGCCCATGTGTGCCTGCGGGAACAGAGCTGCTGGATGCCTTCAAGGAGTTTGACACCGATCAGGATGGCTTCATCAGCTACAAGGACCTGGGCGCCTGCATGCGCATGCTGGGGTACATGCCCACCGAGATGGAGCTCATTGAGATCTCCCAGCACGTCAAGATGAGGAGTGAGTGCGGGGCCGGCTGGCGCGGGGCCGGGGCAGTGGCGGCGGGACGCGGAGATGCGTGCGGAGACAGGGCTGGGGCGCTGAGCCTGTCCCCGTTCCTGGCGCAGTGGGCGGCCGCGTGGACTTCGAGGACTTTGTGCAGATGATGGGGCCGAAGCTGCGGGAGGAGACGGCCCACATGGTGGGCGTGAGGGAGCTGAAGATCGCCTTCCGTGAGGTACGGCCGCGGGGTCACCGCGGGCCTGGGGACACCACAGGCACGGGGTCACCGCGGGCGTGGGGACACTGTGGGCATGGGGACACCCCGGGCATCAACGGCCACGGGGAATGCCATGGCATGCAGGGGACCGCTGGCATGCAGGGGACAATGACCACAGGAAGAGCAGGGGCTGGCCCCAGCCCAGGGTGTCTGGGGGGGCTGTGGGGAGGGGACCCAACCTGTGGGCGCCGCAGTTCGACATGAACGGGGATGGGGAGATCAGCAGCGCAGAGATGCGGGAGGCCATCGCGGCGCTGCTGGGCGAGCAGCTGAAGGCGCAGGAGGTGGATGAGATCCTGCAGGACGTGGACCTCAACGGGGACGGCCGCGTGGACTTCGATGGTGAGCCCTCCCCCCCCCCCCTTTGTCCCCACAGCACGGGGGATGGCGGGGGGCAGTGCAGCCCCGTGCCCCTCTCGGCCTCCTGTCTCACCCCGCAGAGTTCGTCATGATGCTGTCCTCCCGGTAATGAAGCCTCCAGAGAGGAGGGGACCCGGGGCACCCCCGCTTCCCGACGCCGCTCCTGCCCCCAGGCACCTCCTGCTCCATCCCGCGTTAGGGTTCAGAGCGAACAGCGGGAGCTGAGCCCACTTCTGGGAGCGGGGCGCCCACCAGGCCCCCCCGAGCCGGCACCCCCCTGGGGCTGGCAGCGCGGCGGGGGGCTGCGGGCCTCCCAATAAAGCTCCTTGGTCTCCTTGGTCAGACTGGGAGGGTGGCGCCGCTCCTTGGAACGGGGGGGATACGGGGTGGGAACGGGGTGGGGAGGGGGTCCTTGCCCCCATGGCACCCGCTCACCGACCCCAGCCCACCCCAAGCTGCCCCAGGCCTCACGTGGGGAGCAGCCGGGGGGGAGGCAAGGGATGGGGAGGTCTCAGGAGGGGGGGAAGCGACCCCAAAAAGGGACGAAAAGAGGTCGGGGTGCCCTGCACGGAGCCGGCACGATTTGGAGCCCCCCCAGCCCTGGGGGGTGGGTCAGGGAGCCCCCCCAGCACCGGCTCCGTGGTGTAGCGGTGATCACGTCTGCTTTACACGCAGAAGGACCTGGGTTCGAGCCCCAGCGGAGCCACCCCGGAGGATTCTTTTGTGCCCTTTTCCCCTCGGCCCCTTTTGCCACGAGGGGTGGGGACACGGTGTCACTGCTGGGGGGGCCTCGGGGAGCCCACGCGATGTGCCCTTATCCCCGTGGGGGGAAAACAAGAAGCCAGCTCTGCTGGGGCTCAAACCCAGGCCCTTCCGCACGTAAAGCAGACGTGAGCACCGCTACACGCCCCAGGGACGGCCGGGTGAGCCCCCCCTGACCCCCACCCGCGGGGACCCGGCCGAGAGCCCGGGGGAGCAGCAGGGGCAGCACCAGGATGGCCGAGTGGTGAAGGCGTTGGACTTAAGATCCAATGGACGTGTGTCCGCGTGGGTTCGAACCCCACTTCTGGTAGATCTGTTTTGTTGGGGGCAGGGGGCCCCAAATCCCCCCAAGGGACTGCGGATTGCCCCAGGGAACCCCAAACTGCCCCAGGGACCCCAAAAAGCCCGAGGGACCCCAAATTGCCCCCAAGCAACTGCAGACTGCCGCAGGGAACCCCAAACTGCTCTGGAGACCTGAAATGACCTCTAGGAACCCTGAACTGCCCTAGAGGACCCCAAATTTACCCCAAGCAACTCCAAAGTGCCCTAAGAACCCTAAATCACTCCAAGGGACCCCAACTGCCCTGTTCCTGGGATCCCTGGTGGGGCTCCCTGCTCCCAGAGACCCCCCGGAATGGGGGGGAATGTCTGGAGAATGTGAACAAACCCTCAGAACAAGCAAGGAGGAGGAAGGTGGGAGATATTGTGGCCCCCCCGCCCCCACCCCCCACCAAGGAGCTGCCCGGGTAGCTCAGTCGGTAGAGCATCAGACTTTTAATCTGAGGGCCCAGGGTTCAAGTCCCTGCTCGGGCGATGCCTCCCTTTTGGGGCTGGGGTCCCTGTGTCCCATCCCACCTCTCCCCAGCACCTCCAAGTCCCCGGGGGGAAGCAGCTGCCCCAGGGCACCCACAGCGTGGGGCTGTGGGGCAGGGGATGCCCAGGGTCCTGGGGATACCCCCCCACCCCCCCAAACAGAGCACACGCAGCCAGGCTGGGGCATTCACAGATTTTAATTTAGTTGTTTTCCTGGAGAGGGGGGAGGAGAGGGGGAAAAAAAAAAAAAAAAAAAAAGGCATCATACACCCCCCCGCTCTCTCTGCTGCATGGAGTGCCGCTGCTTGCCACCCCCAGGCCCCCAGTGGGGGGGGCAGCTCAGCTCCTACAGAGACCCCCGCGCCGCCCCCCCTGCCCCCAGCACATCTCTGGGCCGCTGTAGTGTGGAGTGTGGGGGGCAGAAGCCGGGCCCCTCGCCCCGAGAGGAAGGCACCGCGAGGGGGGCGGGGCAGGTGGGGTGCCCACCCCAGGGTACGAGCAAGGAGGGGGGGGACGGGGCCCCCCGGTAGGTCTCTACATATATATAATGTACACCTATAGAACAGGCTGCGGGCACAGCGGGGGTGCCCGCGCAGGGTGAGTGAGGCCGGACCCCCGCTCCCAAGAGCACCCAACTGCCTGGGGGCGAAGGAGAGATGAAAAATGAGGGGAGGGGGAGAAGAGACCAAGGCCAGCCTCGGGCTCACCCCGCTGTGCCCACCCCAGGGGGGCCGCGTCCCCACCCCCGGGAGCCGCCCGGGGCACTGCCGCTCCTGCGCCGGGGGTCCAGGGACGAGCGCGCGCATGGGGGGTGACGGGGGAGCCCCCGGGGCCGGGGGGGGGCCGGGCTGGCTCCCGCTCCCCAGCATCAAGGTCATTGTGGATGGGCTAAGGCAACCCCGGCGGGTGAGCGCGGCCGGCGCTCGCAGCGGGCGGGCAGTGAGACAGACGGACGGACAGACGGACGGGCGCAGGCTGCCAAAGGCGCTCCCCAGGCAGCCCCGCGGCCTTGGCCCTGCTGCTCCTCCCAGCCCTCAGAAAATGTCCGGGCACTGGGTCCAGTCCTGCTTCTCTTTGCTCTCCCAGTAGCCGCCCCTGTAGACGTGTGCCAGCTCCTGGGTGACGGGGTCCTTCTTGCGCTCGAACCACAGCGGCTTGTAGGGGTCGTAGGGGGTGCCTGGGGGCACGGAGAGGGGGTCAGCGCCGCCGGGATGGGGGGCTCGGGACCCCCCCCAGCCCGCTCCTTACCGTCCTCGGTGGCCCTGGCGGCCTCGGCCTCGCGCCTCTTGCGGGAGAGGCGCTGCTTCTCCTCCAGGCGCTGCTTCTCTGCATTGGCCTCGTCCCAGCGGCCGTTCTCCATCAGGCGCTGGTCGGGGCGCCGGCGGCTGTCGGTGGGCGCCGTGCCGCTCTCGGGGGCGTTGAGCGTCAGCGCCAGCTCCGAGAAGTAGTACATGTTCTCCGCGTACTTCCTGCGCCAGGAGGGAGGGTTCAGTCCCGCTGCAGGGCTCCAAGCCCCCACCCGAGCCCCGCGCCTGCACTCACGGCAGGGGGTTCCTCTTCCACAGCAGCACCCGGCTGTCCTCGGCCTCGTGCGCCCGCTGCCGTGCCTCTGCCCCGTTCTCCCCGCTGCCTGGTGCCACCTTGTAGCAGTCCATCTTCTCGTCCCAGGTGCCCAGCAGGAGGAAATGCACCTTCCCCGTGGGGTCTGTCACCTCCCCGGTGACCTGCCAGGACAGGGAACGCGTCCCACCCGGTGACCCCGGCGCCCCAGGCGGAGCGGTGCCGCACCGGGACGTGCCGTGTGCCCGGCCACCCCGCGCCCTACCTTCCTGGCCACATCCCGCGAGAAGTAGCTGTAAGGAACGAACTTGAGGTTGCACTTGTCGCCCGTCTTGTGATTGACGATCTCGATTTCACCTGACTGCGGGGGAAGGAGGGTCAGGTTCAGCCTGTGCATCTTTTCCCTGGTGACAGGAAAAACTGAGGCACAAGGCCCAACACCTCCACACGTGGCACTGGCACCCACCTGGTCTATCCAGAGCTTGCCCACGATGATGTTGTGCACGGTGGTGGTGACCTTTTTCCACGTGTAGTGGTTGCCGGAAGCGTGGAAGACGCAGTGAATGGTGCCTGCGGAGGGAGAGCAGCGCTGGATCAGTCCCCTCGTGCCCACCGGTCTCTCTTGGGGGAGCAACGGCCCCCAGCCCGCGCAGCCACACGCTCACCCAGAGGCATGATGGAGAGATATTTGCCCCGGAACTTGCTGGTGATCTTGATTTCCTGGCGCAGCGTCCAGCCGTGCTTGGAGTCGGCGTGGTGTGCGGCGGCCGGCGGGTGGTGGCTCACCTGGTGGGGACGGGGCAGTCAGCCGGGCTGCGCCACCCCAGCGGGTGGCCCGCGGAGCAGGGCCGCGGTACCTGCTCGCAGAGGGAGCGGTAGCCGTTCTCCTCCAGGCGGTCCAGCTCAAAGGTCTCCCCCAGGAGCGGGTTGAAGGGCTTGCTGGTGCGGAAGACGGTGGTGGAGTAGGAGGAGACGGTGAAGGCAGCCACGTAGCACAGCTGCTCCAGAGAGCTCTCGCACTTGGCCGCCCGGTCGAGCAGCTCGTGGTACTCCAGGTCCTCGGTCAGGCGCTGCAGCATGGACAGGGGCTCGTTGAAGTTCACCTGGAGGAGAGCGAGAGGTGAGAGGGGGCCCGGGGCGCGCAGCATTCACCGACCAGATCCCGTCTGCGTCCATGCTCACCGGCATGGGGATCTTGGACAGCTCCTTCCCAATGCAGTTCTTCATGATGCTCCAGAGGTTGAGGCTGTAGTTGGGCTTGTAGGGGATGCGGGTTCTCTTCTCCTTCTTGGTGTCTTCTACCTGGTGCTTGTACTGAAGGAAGGAAACCAGCAATGTCACGAAGCTGCTGCGACCCCCCTGACCCATCCCCATCCCGCAGCCACCCCCAGAGCAGCTCGGGTTGCGACGCGGGCAGAAAGCGGCCGCCCTACCTGCTCGTCCAGGCTGATGTCGCTGCTGGTGCCGCTGATGTTGCTGCCAGTGCGCCTGGGGGGAGCAGAGGCAGCGTCAGGGCCGGGTTTGCCCCTGCCCTCCCCAGCGGGACCCCCAGGCACTCACTTGTGGCCCATGGTCTCCAGCGCAGCGATGTTCTCCGGGGCGTCGAAGAACTCGTTCTCCTCGTCCTCGTCGCTCAGGTCTCCTTTTGCAGGGCAGCAGGGATCTGGACAAGGGGACGGAGACAGGCCGTGTGCCTGGGCTCACCCGGGCCCAGCAGGGGACAGGGGGCACGGGAGGATCCCTGCCACCGCTGGGCCTGGCACAATATGGGAACAACCGCCTGGCTGCAAGGCCCCTCAGTCGCACGGTGGACACCAAGCAAGCCTGCCGCTTGGGGACAGCGGTGTCAGGCTCGGGGACAGGCTGACAGCGCCGCGTTATGCGGAGCGCTCCGCTCTGGGCTTCCCCTCCCCTCCTGCCACACGACACCTCGCTCCCCCCAGCCGGCCCCGGGACGAGACACGGGCACTCGGGGTACCTTTAGCAGAGCCACCAGACCCAGCAGTGCCAGCAGGCAGGACGGTGGCGCCGCGGAAAGCCCTCTCCAGGTGGTTGTGCTGCTTGGCCAGCTGCTCCAGCGTCTCCTCCAGACGGATGCGCTGGTCCCGCTCGTGCTGCAGCGACCTCTGCCACTTCTTGCTATGGGTCTGGGCCAGCATCAGAAAGTCCCGGCAGGCCTGCGGGCAGCGCCCCGTCAGCATGGTGGGGAGAGGAGCGGGGCCGTCCCCCCAGCGCCCGGCACCAGACTCACGTTGATCATGGCGTTGGAGGTGATGCGGAAGAGCGTGGCCCGCTCGTTCACCTGCTTGATCTTCTCGGTGCTCTCGGCGGGCAGCCGGAGGGTCTCCAGCTCGCTGAGGGAGCGCTGCAGGGCCGTGCCGTGCTTAGCGATCAGGTCGTTGCAGGTGCTCAGGTCCTCCACCTTGCTCGACAGGGTGCGCAGCGTGCTCTGCAGCTCCGTCTTGTCCGTCTGCGACACGGACTCGTCGCCGGAGTCGTCTGCCGGCGGGACGGGCCGTTAGCGGTGGCGGGACCGGTGCTGGGGAGGGGGTGGGGGTAGCACAGGGCGCCGGTACCTGACTCCTCCAGCATCTTGACGGCTTTGGCCTTGGCCAGCTCCAGCGCCGTGACCCAGCGCTGCCGCTCCACCTCGGAGCTGGCCTTCAGGTGGTAGGTCTGGGCGCCGCCGTTGGAGATGACGAAGTTGCACGAGTCCTCCACCGTGATGTTGGCCGTGGCCAGGTTGATGGTGCCGCGGCACGTGTGCCGCATCTCCGCCTTGGAGCTGCGGGGGGGGGGGGGTGCCCGGTAACGGGGCCGTGAGCGGGGCCAGGCCGCGAGCCTCGGGGCGGCCCCGCCACGTCACCGGGCGGCGGGGGAGGGGCGGGGGGGGGGGCGGAACGGGGCCGCTGACGGAGCCGGGAGCCGAGACCCGCGGGCGGCTCCGTTCCCCGCGGGCGCGGCGGGGCCGGGCCAAGGTCAGCGGGAGCGGGGCGGGGCGGGGCGGGGGGGCCGTGCCGTGCCGTGCCGTACCGGTAGTAGCTGAGCAGCCCGTTGCTGAGCACGAACCACCGCCGCTGGTAGCCCTTGATGTAGTTGGTCCACTTGAACAGCCAGCCCTCCCGCGCCGAGCCGCCCACACCGGAGCCGCCGCCGCCGCCGCTCCCCGCCGCCGCCGCTCCCGGGGCCGCGCCGGTGCCCGAGCCGCCGCCCGAGCCGCCCGCCGCCGGCGAGGGCAGCGCCGGGGCCGCGCCGGGCGCCGCGGGCAGCGCCATGGGGCCGGGCAGCGCCGCCGCCGCCGCGCCGGGGCCCGCGCCCGCCCCGCGCAGCTCCGCCATGGCCGCCGCCGCCGCCCCGCCGCGCCCCGCCCGCCGCGCCGCCGTCACCCGCCCCGCCCCCCGCCGCCCATTGGGCCCCGCGGGCCGCCCCGCGCCTCCCATTGGCCGCCCCGAGGCCGCGCGCCCGCCCCCTCGGCCCCCGTGCGCCCATTGGCAGCGCCGCGCGCACGTCTCCGCGGCGCGCCAATGAGGAGCGGCGGAGGCGGCCGCGCGGCGGTGACGTCAGCGCGCGCGCGCGGATTGGCCGCGGCGGCCCCGCCCCGGGCCGCGACCCCGGGAGGCGGCGGGGCCGGGACCGGGACCGGGTGGGGCGGGGGGGGGGCGGGACGAGGCGCAGGGGCGGGCAGGCGGCAGTACACAACGCTCTTTATTTACATCCCTATAAAAATGGAAAGTTACAAACGGTACCGGGGCGCAACCGGCAGGGCCCCGCGCCTGGCGGCGGGGCGGCCGCGGGGCCCCGGCTGTGCAAACGCTCCGCCTGCCGGTACGGGCCGCGCGCACCGGGGGGGGGGTAGGGAGGGGGGGCGGCGGGGAAGACGAGGCGAGTGTGCAAAGAGGCGCGGGGGCGGCCGGGGGCTCCCGGTGCCAGGCTCCCCGCCCGGTGCGGAGGCGGCGCGGGGGCACCGGGGGGAGCCGCCCCGCCCCGCCCCGGTGCCGAGGAGCCGCGGGGGGGGCTCCCACCGGGTGGCGGGCGCTAAGCTGGCGCCGGGGGAGGACGGGGCGGGCGGCGGGGCAGAGGCCCCGGTGCCGGCCGCTGCGTCCCCGCTCACTGCAGCTTTGTCTCCAGCAGGTTGAGCTTCTGCTGGTCGACGTAGCGGGAGAAGAGGGCGAGCAGGTTGGAGGGGGGGGACACCGGCTTGGCCAGGGCCGCCGCCGGGATCCGCAGGAGCTCCCGGGTCGCCAGCAGCATCAGCTCCGTCCTGCAGGGACACGGCGCCGAAACCGAGCGCTGGGGGGGGAGGGCACGCCGCGGCCTCCCCCGGCGCTGCGGTGGAGGAGCCGCAGCCCACCCGCCCCCAGCCCTGCCCTGGGCATCACCCGCCTCCCTCCCGGCTCTCACCACTGGTTGTCCTGCATCAGCTCCGTGCTCGTGTCCGAGCTCTGCAGCTCCTCCCCGCGGCTCAGCACCAGGTAGAGCAGGGACAGGCCGAACTGCGGGGAGAGGCACCAGGCGTCAGGGGGGCCCCGCTGGGTGGTGGGGGGGCGGCAGGGCAGGGCAGGAGGCGGCTGCAGCGCGGCCCCAGCCCTGCCCCCGCAGCTGCTGGCCCCCCGGGGGGGCGGGGAGGCGCACCTTGTTCTGGAGCACAGCAGCGAGGTGCAGGTTGGTGGGCGCCGGCGCGGTTGCGCTCTGAGGTAGGTTGGTGAGCTGCTGCACAAGGCTGGTTACCGTCCCCAGGGGGAGGTGGTAGAGGACGTGCGAGAAGGGCCTCAGCAGGCAGGGCAGCACCTGCAGGCAGCGGCAGAGCCGTCAGAGGCCCCTCCGGCCCCGCATCCTCCCCCCGTATCCCTACAGCTGCACAGCCCCGCTTTTAATTTATGCTAGTGGTTTCCCTTCATAATTCACCCCCCCGTTCTCCAAACGAGCCGGGGTTTATTTTGCAGCTGCCGCTGTTTTCACGCTGGCTAAGCTCCCGCCCAGAAGGGGAGGCCGCTGCTGTCACCCAACGAAGCAGAGGCGTGGACCCAGAGAATGGGCACCCCCGGGGCACAGGGTGCTGGAGAGGAGAGCCAGCTCGGGGCGCATCGGGGCGGGGGCCAAACGAGGGGAACCCTCCCAGCCACGGGGCGCAGTCACCTCGTCCTGAGCGTCCTTCTTGATGAGGAAGGGCAGGTTCCTGGCCGTCGCCATGAGGACGTCGGCCGCTTGCTCGGGTGACAGGAAGGGGAGGATGCGGGCCACCAGGCGCTTTCCTTTCCGGATGCACATGATCTGCATGAAGTGGTCATCGCTCGGCCTGCCGCAGAGGGGAGGAAGGAGCTGACTCAGCGGGGAGCTGGAGCGCTCCCGGGGGGTTCCCAGAGGCACCCCGACACCCCGGGAAACACCCACATCCAAAAACGGGGACGGGGAGAGCAGTGACACCCCCGCGTCCATCCCGCCCGCGTGACGGGAAGCAGCATCGGCTGCTGCGAGCGCCCACGGGCTGCAGCCTCCAGGTCCGCTCACCTCTCCTGCCCGGGCGCCTTCCCCCTCAGATTGTCGTACATATCGCAGATCTTCTGCTTCCTCTCGCCCATCAGGGCCGGCCGCTCGCCTTCCAGGCTCAGGAGGTAGCGTCGCTCGTAGTCCTCCACGTCCAGGAGGAGGCTGTACGTCTGCAGGAGAGACGGCGATCGACACGGGGCAGGGGCTGAGGGGGAGCAGCCCCGCGGGGAGGCGGGACGTGCAGCTCACCTTCTCGATGGTGACGAGCGTCTGGCGCCTCTTGTCCCGGACCTGCTTCTCCTTCGTCTCCTGCCGGGAGGGACGGAGCAGGTCAGCGCGCGGCGGCTCCCACCGCGGGGCCACCTCAGCGGCGGGAAGGGGCAGGACTCACGTCATCCTCGCCGCGAGAGGTCACCACCGCGTCGATCATCTTCCGCGGGTTGTTCACGCTGGACACCGTCAGCTTCCCGAGAGAGCCCTCGAACTGCACTGCAGGGGCAGGAGGGACGCGGGGGCGTCAGCACCACGGCACCCGCTTCGCCTCCGGCCCCGGCAGGAGCCGCTCCCCACTCCCCGCAGAGCTGGGGTGCCCGGAGAAGGGAGTGCTGACCTGGTTTGTAGGCGTGCTCCAGCTTCGCCACCTGAGGGGTGATGAGTTTAGTGCGTTCCTTCTTGGGACCGTCCCCGTGGACTTCCTCAGCTGCTGCCAGCTTCTCCAGCTTCTGGAAGTAGTTCTGAGGCGGGGAGAGGAGGGGTTGGGACCCCAGAAACGCAGCCGGCGAGGACCGAGGCAACGCGCGGCCTCCCCAGCCTGTGCCCCATCCTCCTCCCGGGACACGGAGAGACGCTCACGTCCTCCTCCAGGAGCTCGAGGTCGCCCCTCAGCCCCCCTTTCTCCAGGCAAAGGACGACTCCCCCGCCCTCCCTAACGCTCGCCTCGCCGGTACCTGGTAGTAATAGTCGTCCAGGTAGGGGTCAGTGCTCTGCAGCTGCATCATCTGGATCTTGGACACCCAGTCCTTCTCCCGCTGCAGCATGAGGTTAGCGTAGGGGTCTTTGCGAGCCTGCTCCTGGTGGCTGCCCCGGTGGCCCCCTCGGTCCCCCACCGAGCCGTTGAGGCTGCGGTGCTGGCTGGCAGGAGGCAAGAAGGGCACCCGTGAGCACACAGGAGCTACAGGAAGGGACAGAGAGCGGTGCACAGGCTAGCCCCGGCAGCACGGGCCCCCCGGAGCAGGGGGGGGGGATGCCCCCCCGTGCCGGGCAGCCCCTCTCCCCGTGCTCCTGCCCACCCGGTGCTCACTTTCGGTTCTGCTGCTGCCGCTGGTGCAGGAGCCGGCGGTGCTGGGGGTGCAGGTGGGTCGTGTCTGGCCGGAACATCTGCGGCTGGGGCCTGCGGGGAGCCAAGGACTCGGGGTGAGCACGGGGCGGGCGCGTGGCCCCGGGGAGGGGGGCGCGGCGCCTACCTCAAGCCCTGCAGGTGGGATGCGGGGCCCGGTGGGGGCTGCGGCTGCGACGGGGGCGGCGGAGCTGGGGCAGCCCCAAAGAAGGCACGAAAGCCGCCGGCTGGAGACATCATCTGCCCCACTCTGCCCTGCAGCAGCTTGGGATTGACGGAGGGCAGCGGGCTCCCGACGAGGCCTGAGACTCGGGCGAACTGGCTGGGAGACATTCGGCCGGCCTGGAGGAGCGGAGGGAGCACGAATCAGCCCAGGGGGGAAACGGCAAGGGCTGGGTGGCCGTGGCCAGCACAGGGCTGGCTCCTGTGGAGCTGTGAAGAGGAAGACAGGACGCCCGCTGGGGGGGCAGAAGGAGGAAACGAGCAGGGCGATACCTGGGCTCCTCCGAGCAGCTGCGCTCTCTGCAGGTGGGTGAGGACGGGAGAGACGCTGTGGGGGAACGGGTGGCCCAGCAGGGAGGAGTTCTGGGGGGAAAAGAAGGGAGCAGGGCTGCCCGTCACAGCCCTGGCACGGCGACGCAGCCAGGGCGCTCGGAACGGCCGCGGGGAGGAGCGAGGGGCGTCCCAGTACCGGTACGTTGCAGAGCTGGTTGGGGGACATCCTCTCGCCGTAGGGAGCGGGGTAGCGCTGCTGCATGCTGGCCCGGATGTGGACTGGCTTCGGGCACAGGATCTAGGAGCAGGGAGACGGCGCGCTGCAGCTGCTGGCTCCTCACACAGCAGCCCCCAGCCACCACCGGCTCCCAAGGCGGTACCTGCTGGTTGAAACTGGGCACGGCAGCCTGCTTGGGAGGGGTGCCGATGGGGACCGCTCGCACCGGGGGGCTGCCGATGACGGGGGAGGACGAGCGGCGGGGCAGCGCCCGCTCGGAGGGGTCCCTCTCTTCCTCCCGAGCCTGCGGGGGTCTCTGGGGCAGAGCGTAATCCAGCACGGACACCGAAGGCATCTCCTGCGAGGGGAAACGGAGGAAACCCCCCAGAGATAAGAGCCCCGGGGCTGAACGTGGTGGCAAGTCGCCGCCACATCTGCACAGGCTTTTTAGCACTGGGAAAGCACGATGGGGCGCAGAGCTCCTCCACGTCCCAGGATGCTTCCCCGGTGTCAGAGACCCCCACGCCACGGCCAGCATTCCTGGAAAGCAGGGAGAGGGCTGGCCACGCAGCACTTAAAACCCCAGCTCTTACTTCACTGACGACCAAAAAAACCAATGCCTCGAGAAACCAATGGCTCTAAACCTTGAGCACTGACGCCACTGGCGATCAATCATTTCTCTGGGAGCACCGTCCAAATGCTCTGTGAACTCCGGCAGGCTCGGTGCCATGACCACGTCCCTGGGGAGCCTGTCCCAGTGCCCAACCACCCTCCCGGTAAAGAACCTTTCCCTAACCCCCAGCCTGACCCTCCCCTGTCCCAGCTCCATGCCGTTCCCTCGGGTCCTGTCGCTGTCCCCAGAGAGCAGAGCTCAGCGCCTGCCCCTCCGCTCCCCTCGTGAGGGAGCTGCAGGCCGCCATGAGGCCTCCCCTCAGCCTGCTCTGTGTGGGCTGAACAAACCAAGGCACCTCAGCTGCTCATCACACATCCTCCCCTCTAGACCCTTCCCCATCCTCGCAACCCTTCTCTGAACGTTCTCCAGCAGCTCTGCCCCAGAGCAGGCGGCAAAGCCCTGCCGGGGAGGGGCCCGCCCCGCCGTACCTGAGCAAGCAGCGGCCCCCGGATGCGCCGCAGCACGGCGGGGCCGTCCCAGATGCCGGCGTTGAGCGGCGCGGGCTGCGCGCCGGGGGCCCTGGTGTGCACAGCCCGCATGATGGCCGGGTCCTCCAGCTCGCTGTCGATGACCAGCCGCGTCAGCCGCTCCGCCAGCGTGTCCTCGGGCTCGCCCAGCAGCTCCGCGTCCTCGCCGCCCGGCACGGCCCGCTGCCCCGCGCCCAGCGGCCTGTCCTCCAGCTCGGCCAGCCGCTCGTGGGCCTCCTGCCAGTCGTCGTCTGCGCGGGGGAACGGGGAACGGGGGGGGGGAGGAACGGGGCGCCGGTGAGCGACTGCCGGGGGGAGAACCAGAGGGGGGGGGGGGAGTGGGGCGGGGGGCGAGCGCTCACCGACGGCCCCGGCCCCGAAGGTGTCATCGTTGAACTGGTCGATGTCCTCGTCCTCCTCGCCCAGCGCCTGGAACCCGTCCTCCTCCTCGTCCAGCGGGCACTCCTCCGGGGACTGCGGCGGCGGCACCGGTCAGCGCGATGGCACCGGCACCCGGCCCACCGGGGCCCGGACCGAGCCCGGGACCGGGCCCACCTGCCCCGGCCCCGCCGCCCGCCCCGGCCCCGCAGCGCCGCTCCCCGCCCGCCCCCGCTCACCGGGTACCGGAACATGGCGGCGGCGGCGGCGGCGGCGGCGGCGCCCCCCGCCCGCAGGCTCCGCGCGGCCCGCTCCGGCCCCGCCGCGCATGCGCCGCCGCGGGCGCACGCGCATGACGTCACCCGCCGCGGGCGCGTGCGCAGCGGCCCGGTAACGGGGAGCCCCCGCGCCCCCCCCCGCAGGGAAGCCTTAAAGGAGCCGCGCCCCCGCGGGGCTGCCCTTAAAGGGGCCGCCGGCGCTTTTCTCCCCGCCGGCTGGGGGCGTACCGGGGGCACCCCCGCGCTGCTGCCCCCGCCGTGCCCCCTGCCCGGCCGCGCTCTCCCCGCCGCGACCCCATCCCCGCCCCGCAGCCCAGCTCCGGCCGCACAGCCCCGGCCCCTGGACGTGTCCCCGTCCCCAGCCGTGTCCCCCACTCGTGTCACCCCTGCCCACCAGCGCCCCCCCGCCGTGTCCCGGTCCCCAGCCGTGTCCCCTCACCGTGTCCCCATACGCAGCCGTGGCCCCATCCCCTGGACGCGTCCCCCCAGCCATGTCCCCTGGACGTGTCCCTTATCCCCAGCCGTGTCCCCCACTCGTGTCACCCCTGCCCACCAGCGACCCCCGGCCGTGTCCCGGTCCCCAGCCGCATCCCCTGGACGTGTCCCCATACGCAGCCATGGCCCCGTCCCCTGGACGTGTCGCTGTCCCCTGCACGTGTCCCCCCAGCCACATCCCCTGGACGTGTCCCTCACCCACAGCCGAGTCCCCCACTGGTGTCACTGCTGTGGACCAGTGACCCCCAGCCGCATCCCCTGGACGATGTCCCCCTACGCAGCCGTGTCCCCGTCCCCTGGACGTGTCCCCGTCCCCAGCCGTGCCCCCTGGACGTGTCCCCCCAGCCGCGTCCCCCCGCTCCCCACGCGGCGCCGTGTCCCCCCCTCCGTGGGCCGCCGGCCCCCCTCGGTCCCGGCGCCCCGGCTTCCCCCCCGCGTGCCCACGCCACGTCGCGGGGCCACCCCCCGGGCGCGGGTGGGGGCGGCTCCGCCTCGTCCCTGCCCCGGGCGCCGCCGCCGTGCCCGTCAGCGGGGATTAGCGCGGGGCCGGGGCCGGGGGGCGGCGGGGCCGATGCGGGGCGGCGGCAGGCGGGCACCATGAAGGACCGGCTGGAGCAGCTGCGGGCGGTGGGCGACCCCGCGGGGACGTGCCGGGGGGACACGCGTGGGGCGCGGGGCGACACGCGGGGGGCGGGGGGAACGGGGGGCGGGGGGGCGTCCCCCGGACAGCGCGCGCTGCCCCCACGGCGGGGCGCGGGGGGGAGAGGGGGGGTGCGTGGGGCTGAGCCCCCCGGTTCCCGAGCGGGTGCGGGGCACGCGTGGGGTCCCACGGCCCACGCTCCGTCCGTGTCGGGGGTCTGGGGGCGCCGCCCCGCCCCACGGCGCACAGCCCCCCCCCTTCCCGTGGGGCCGGGATTTAGCGGGGATTACGGAGCCAGCGCCCGGGATCAGGGCTGGGGAGGGCGCGGGGGGATTAGCGTTATTTTTACCCCAGTGAAGACAGTGCCGTGAGGGGGGGGAGAAGCCCTCCTCGGGGAGCCCCCGGTGGAGGCCGGGGCCGTACAGCCCCGTACCGGGGCGCCCCGTCCCCATCCACGTCCCCGTCCCCTCGCCGTGCCCCAGCCCAGCAACCCGTTAATTCCCCCCGGCCAGATGTGAGCCCCGCTCTGCCCGGCGCAGATGGCACCCGGCCGCCCCCCCTCCCCTCCCCTCGCTGCTCGGGGTCCCCCGTGTCCCCTCCCCGCGTCCCCGACCTGCCTCCGGGTGTCCCCGGGGTCCCCTGAGCGTCCCCCCGGTGCCCCCCGCAGAAGCAGGATGCGGAGGACGATGCCGACGAGCTGGAGATCGCTGTTGACAACACGGCTTTCATGGACGAGTTCTTTGCCGAGGTGCGGGGCAGCAAGGGCGGGGTGGGGAGGCCTTGTGGGGGGGCTGCCACCTGACACCCCCCCCTTCACCCCCCCAGATCGAGGAGACCCGGCAGAACATCGACAAGATCTCGGAGAACGTGGAGGAGGCCAAGAAGCTCTACAGCGTCATCCTCTCGGCCCCCATCCCCGAGCAGAGTGAGTGTGGGGGCCCCATGCGTGTGTCCCCCCCTCCTCCCCAAGCCCCCAAACAAGACTGGGGGGGCCCTCCCTGGGCCCTCTCCCTGGCGGCTCAGGGCCTGCTGTCCCCGCAGAGACCAAAGACGAGCTGGAGCAGCTCACGGCCGACATCAAGAAGATGGCCAACAGCGTGCGGAACAAGCTGAAGAGTGAGTGGCTACGTCCCTGGCCCGGGGGTCCCCCGGGGGGGGTGCACGGTGCCCTGATGGGTGTGTGTGGGGGTCTCGCTGCTGGCAGGCATGGAGAGGAACATCGAGCAGGACGAGGAGCGCTCCTCCGCCGACCTGCGCATACGCAAGTCCCAGGTGAGGCCCAGCGGCACCGTCCCTGTCCCCCGGGGTGGGACGTCACCCCCCAGTCACCGGGCCCACGTCTCATTCCTGTCCCCTGGGGGCTGGGGACGTGCCTTGCCTGGGTGTCCCCCGATCCACATCTCATTCCTGTCCCTGGTGCCCGTGGGTGTCCCCAGCCTCATGCCCCTGTCCATGGTCCTGTCCCCTGTGGCTGGGACGCGCCATGGCCAGGGTGTCCCCATCCCAATTTCCCTGTCCCGGTGTCCCCATTCCCAGCTCTTGGTCCTGTCGCCTGAGGCTGGGACATGCCATGCCCAGGGCGTCCCCATCCCAGCGTTCCCATCCCGATGTCCCCATCCCCATCCCCAGCATTCAGTCACGTTCCCTGGGGAGGGACATGCCGTGCCCAGGCTCTGCCCATCCCAATGTCCCCATTCCAACGTCCCCATCCCGAACTCTTGGTCCTGGCCACACCTGGAGTGTCCCTATTCCAGCGTCCCCATCCCTGTCCCTAATTCTTGTTCCTGGCCCCTGACGCTGGGAGGCACCGTGCCCAAGGCGTCCCCATCTCCACGCCCCCCTCCCAGTGTCCCCATTCCCGTCCCCTGGGGTGGGACACGCCATGCCCGCGGTGTCCCTGTCCTGATGTCCCCATCCTGACGTCCCCACCCCGCCATCCCGTCCCCAGCACTCGGTCCTGTCTCGGAAATTCGTCGACGTGATGACCAAGTACAACGAGGCGCAGGTCGATTTCCGGGAGCGCAGCAAGGGCCGGATCCAGCGCCAGCTGGAGATCAGTGCGTGCCCCCTCCCCCGCCGCAGGCCCCCCCCCCCAAAAAAACTAGGCGGGGCCTATCCCACACGCCCCGCCCCCTTTTGGTGGCATGGGAGGAGCCTGTGGTGGCCCTGACCCCGCGCAGCCGGCAAGAACACGACGGACGAGGAGCTGGAGGAGATGCTGGAGAGCGGGAACCCCGCCATCTTCACCTCGGGGGTGAGCCCGGGGGCACGGGGGGCATGGGGGGCACGGAGGGCTGGGGGCCCGGCCCGCCCCTGCTGACCTCCCCCCCCCCCAAACCCCCCCCGCAGATCGTGGACTCGCAGATCTCGAAGCAGGCGCTGAGCGAGATCGAGGGGCGGCACAAGGACATCGTGCGGCTGGAGAGCAGCATCAAGGAGCTGCATGACATGTTCGTCGACATCGCCATGCTGGTGGAGAACCAGGCACGGCGCTGGGACGGGCAGGGGACGGCGGGGGGGACGGGCAGGGACCCGGACCTGGGCATGGGACGGGATGGGGACACAAGGACCCCTGCGCGAGTCCCCGGGGAGGGGGCGCCCCCCAGCGCAGCATCCCGGTCCCCCTGGGAGCACGTCCTGTGCCCCCCCAGCAATGCGAGGAGCTGCCGTGTGCTTCCCCCCTTCCTTCTGCTGCCCCCCCGCCCCGCAGGGAGCCATGATTGACCGCATAGAGAACAACATGGACCAGTCCGTGGGCTTCGTGGAGCGTGCCGTGGCCGACACCAAGAAGGCCGTGAAGTACCAGAGCGAGGCCAGGAGGGTGAGACAGAGCGACGGCCCCGGCGCCCCACAGTGTCCCCACCCCCCCCCCCGGCAGCCCCCAGCATCCCCAGGGCACCCGCTACGTCCCTCTGCGCCCCTTTGTGGTGGTCTCGCTGGGGACAGTTGCCCTCGTCATCGGACTCACGGTGGGGCTGAACAAGAAGTAGCCCCCGGGCTGGTGCTGCCGTCCGTAAGCAGCCGGGGGCAGGCAGAGCTGGGGGTCTCTCGCTGCTCCGGTGTCAGCGGGGGGCTCTGCGCCCCCGTGCCGGGCTGTGCCTCTGCAGTGCTTCGGTTCCTGCTGCTGCCTCTGGGGCTAGGCCACCGGGCACTGCCAGGTGCTCGGCTCTGCGACGCTGGGGCCCTGCGGTGCTCGGGGGCTGGGTTTCGTCTCTGCGCTTGGCTCTGCAGCCCCTCGCCCCCGTGGCTCTGTCTCGGAGCTGACGCCTCCCCCTTCCCCTCGTCTAGATGCTCCCAACCGTCCCAGCGCTGGCGTCTCCCTGCGGACCCTCCCGGCTCCACTCCCTCCTCTCCGCGTTGCTCCTGGACCCACGCCTGCCCCCTCGACCTCCTCCCTCTGCCTCCGCTGGAGCGCTACCCCCGAGCCGTCCCCGCTCCCCCCGGACCACCTGCGTTCCTCTGGACCATCCCCGTGTCCCCCGGGGGAAGGGGCCAGGGCTCGACGATTCCCTTTGCCGGTGCTGATAAACCACCTCCCGGCGACCTGCCTCTCGGCAGCGGGAGCGAGGGGCCCCAGAGGAACAAGCAGTGACAGCGGCCGACGCGGGGACACATCCTGCTCCCCGCGCTGGCGCGTGGCCGCCCCTCCCGGGGACACCAGCACCGCTCCCACCTGCCCTGCTGCCTTCCCAGCCCGTCCCTCGCCCCCCTGCCCGTGCCGCTCGCGTCCCGGCCTCACTGCCGCTCTCTCCCCACGCAGAAGAAGATCATGATCATGATCTGCTGCGTTATCCTCGCCGTCATCTTGGCTGCCAGCATCGGGAGCATCTTCGCCTGAGGCCCCCGCCCGCTGCCTGCAGGTGACGGGGCGCCCGCGGGGCCGGGGGGGTGGCGGTGACACCCCTCCCTGGGCGGGGATGTCGCGGAGGGATAGGGGCAGCCACCTCCCCTGCTCCCCCTTGGCAGGTGGCCTTCCCCCTCCTGCCCGGATGATCCTGCCCGCGGCTCCAGCCCCAGGACCTGCCCGCCAAGCCCCAAGGACGTCGTTCCGCTGCAGCCCGGAGGAGCGCAGGTCGCCTGCCCTGCTCCCGCTCCCTCCCGCCGCCGAGCGCGTGCCCCAAAGCCCCCCCCCCCCGCTTCCTGCCCTCTATCCGGGGTCCTGCGCAGAGCAGCTCCCTCCTCACCGGCACGGAGCGGCCGGAGGAGCCGTGCTCCTCCCCGGGGCAGCGCACGGAGGGCTCGGCCTCGCCCGGTGTCGCAGGAGGAGGCTCTCCTCTTGCTTGGAGCTCGCCTGCGGCGATCCCTTCGTGTCGCCACTCTCCAGACATGCCGCACCCGCACCGGGCCCCTCCTTCTGAATAAAGAGATCACCCGCGCTCTGTCCCGGGGTGTTGTCTGGAGGAGATGCATCAGTCACCTCCCAGTGTCCCATCCCCACGTCTGAGCCACCAGAAACCACAGCAGCAGACGCACGTTCTCAAAGAAGGGTTTATTCCCGGCCCTGCCCGCTGCCTACACCCTGTGCTTCAGGAAGTATTTGCCCCAGTAGCGTCCCTTCAGCTCCAGGTCGCGGGGGCTGAGGTACTTGCGCATGCCCAGCATGTTGGCGGTGACGACGCGCTCGAAGGTCCAGGGGTTCTGGTTGTTGAGCCTCCTCTCCTCCTCCTCCCGCCGCATCTGCTGCAGGCTGTCGCGGCTGACGGGGATGGCGGGGAAGGGCAGCTTCCTGGCCACCTGCGTGAGGAAGGGCTTCACCTCCTCAAACTCGCAGCGCCCGCCCACCTCCACCACCAGCCGCCCGCTCTTCACCGCCGTCACGTAGTGGTCGATGGGGCCCTTGCCGCCCCCCATGCGGTGGCCCAGGCTCTTCCGCGTCACCGCCTTGTGGGGGGCCGGCACGCGCCAGACGGCGAACATGGTCTTGGGGTCCATGCAGCGCCCGATGGTCAGCCGGATCATCTCGAAGTGCCCCCAGTGCAGGTAGCCGCCCCCCAGCGCCTGCGGGAGGGCACGGGCAGAGGGGCAGCTGCCGGGGGCCGGGTCGTGCCGGTGCCCCCCGCCTTCCCCCTGCTTCGGGGGGCAGCGGTCTCACGCCGACGTCTGCTGGCTGCAGGCCCCGTGGGGACACCGGGATGGCCCCAGCCTTCCGCCCCGCTCACCAGGATCCCGTACTGCCCCTGCGTCAGCTCGGTGGCGTCCCGCGAGGGCCCGCGGATGTCACGCAGCCGCCGTGGCTCCCGCTGCACCTTGGGCACGGCCGGCACCTTCTCCATGAACTTCAGCTTCGTCCTCTCGGGGAACGTCACGCCTGCCGGGACACAGGGCTCACCGCTACGCCCGGGCCGGAACCGGGCACCGGGCCCCGCCGCCGCCGCCCCCCGCCCCCTGCCTGCCCTTACCGCTGTAGTCGGGGGGCATCGCCCAGCTCCTGAGGGCCGCACGGGGGGCGGCGCCACCGGCACCTGCGGGCACAGCGGGGTCAGGGCGGGCACCGGCGGCACTGAGGGGGGGGGCCGTGCATCCCGGCAGCCCCGGGAGTGTCCCCCCTGGCCCCCCACAGCCTCCCCCGGTCCCCCCCCCGGCCCCCTCCCGCTTCCTCCCCTGTCCCCCCAGCCCCCTCCCAGTTACCCCCGTCCCTCCCTGTCCCCCCGGTCCCCCCAGCCCCCTCCCGCTTCCCCCCCGGTCGCTCCCGGCCCCTCCTGGATCTCCCTCGGCTCCCCCCGGCCCTCCCCCGACACCTCCCGACCCCTCCCGGTCCCCCCCAGCCTCCCTCCCTCCCCTCCCGTCCCGTCCCCCCGACCCCTCCCGGTCTTCCCCGCTCCCTCCCGGTCCCCCCCAGCCCCCTCCCGGTTCCCCCCCGACCTCCGCCGGCCACCGCCGGCCGCGCCAGCCGCCACCATCCCATGGCCGGAAGTGCCCTCGGGGCGCCGCCATCCGGGTCCTTCCCCCCGGGCCTCCCGGCGGGGCGCACTTCCGCCGGTCCGTCCCCTTTCCCTGCTCGGCGCACCCGGGAACCGCGCCGCGGAACTTGGGTTCCGGGAGCGCTCGGTTCCCCCTCCCCTCCCCCCCCCGCAGCCGCCCCGGTGTGGCCACCGAGCCCGCAGGGCGCCGGGCAGGGCTCCCGGCACGGCCTCCCCCCACGCTGTGCTCCCCCAGGGGCCCATCCCCATCCCGCTGCCCCATCCGAGGCGAGAGGGGCCGCGAGGCATGGCCGTAAGGGGATGCAGAGAGGGCTGTGCTGCAAATGGTTCTTTATTGACGCTGCGGTGCCCCTCGGCGGCATCAGTAGGTGCTGAAGACGGCGCGGATGTGCTCCCCGTCCTGCGGCTTGTACACGCTGACCCCTGAGGGGATGGTACGGGCGTGAGGCCAGGCTGCCGGGCTCCCCCAGGACAGCCCCGCCGAGCCCCCCGGCCGCTGCCCACCTTCCTGCAGCGAGTCAGCGCCGCTGAAGAACTGCCAGAAGGTCCTGTCGGCCTCGCTGCCCTCCAGCTCGTGGATGGACACCACCATGGGGCCCCAGGACGTCGGCTTCGTCTTGAAGCTGCGGGCGAGGCCGGGTGGTGGGATCAGGGCTGGAGTGGTGGCAGCAGCGCCCGCCGCCCCTGCTGCCCCCGCCGCTCACCTGAATTCCTTGGGCTTGGCCTCCTCCGCTGCCTGCAGCACAGCCAGCAGCGTGGAGCCGGCTGGGACGCTCACGGTGGTGGAGAAGTCGAAGGGCTTTCCCTTCAGGTTGTTGCTGACGGAGTAGTGCACTGTGATCGGGGGCCCTGGGGGGCAGAGGGGCGGGCTGGGACCTGCGGCAGGGCCACAGCATCGCCCTGCGGGGCTAGGGGTGGCCGGTACCTTCCTCAGCCGTCATATCCTGGCTTGGGGACAGGGGCAGCTGCGGGATGGTGACCGCGACGACGCTGCAGTCTAGGCTGGCAGCATCGAGGTAGGGTCTGTGCACCAGGGCCGGCAGCGCTTGGGCAACAGCCATGGGCTGCTGCAGTTGGTAGCTGTAGACGGCAGAGAAAGCCTGGGCACAGTCCCACTCCCGTGGGGCGTAGAACTTGCTGGCTGTTTCCAGCACCTGCATGGCCAGCGACGTGCTGTAGATGTTCCCAATCACGCCGTTCCCTTCTGCCTGCTTGTCGAGGAAGCTGTTGGCCACCTCTTTCAACGCCTCTTGTAGCAGGTCTAGTGTGTCATGGAGCTTTGTCCGGTTGTACACACACTCCAGCGCCAGCGCCACCACAGCCTGGGTGTCTGCATGGTCTCGGTGTCACCGCCTGCTTGGCAGGGGCAGAGCCACCGGGAGCACGGGGCTGGGGGGGACCCTTACCCACATCGATCTGGCTTTCGGGGTTCAGCAGCTGCTTGGCCAGGATGATGGCATCCTGTTCGTAGTCACCTGTACTCGTCAAGCACAGCGCCAGCACGTCCAGGCCCACGCTGTACAGGGTGGTCAGCGGGACACCATACTCCTCTGCAAGCAGTGGGGTGCCGTGAGCCCACGGAGGGACAGTGTGCGGTGGGGAGTGGGGTCCCTGCGCCGCCCTGTGCCCCCCTCAGCCCCCGTACCCAGTCTGGCCACCTCCTTGTGTGTTTTCTGCTCCAGGACTTGGAGCAGGTTGACGCTGTGCCCCTGTGACTCGACGTGCCGGGGATCGTGGCAGGAGGAGAGGAGGGCGAGGGTGTACAGGGCCACTTGTCCTGAGGACATGTCTGTGGGGACAGAAAGCAGCCGGGGCGTGCGGGGTGCCTGGAGCAGGGACCCTGACCCCAGTGGGGCTGAGCTGCCACCGGCAGCAGGGAGACAGCCAGCCCCACAGTGCCAGCAGGGGTGGCAGGGTGCAGGGGTGCCCCCCGAGGCACCCCCTTACCTTTCTGTGCTCTCTTCACCGCGTCCTCCTCGATCTGCTTGAGCAGGTGCTGCCGGCCATTGCTGCCGGTGGCTCCGGCCAGGTTGAAGGCCAGCAGCACGCTGGGGTTCGGCATCTCGGACTCTGCTACCGATCTCTCCAGGATCTGCAGCATCCGGGTGAGCTCCTGGGGCGGGATGTCTGGGGCGAGAGGGAGCGGGCGCTCGCTGGGATGTTGCCAGAGACCCCGCGCCCTCCCTGATGGGCTTTGCCCCCGGTCCCTCCGCCAGTGTCCCCGCAGGAGGGCTGGCACTCACCACAGCCCTGGGGAGCTGTGCCTGCCGCCCCGCTGCCCAGCAGGGCCAGCAGCACCCCGATGCTGAGAGCTGCGCTGAGCATCCTCCCGTCCTCAGGGCCAGCAGTCTGCGCTGTGCCTGTCCCTCGCCGCGTCCTCTCTCTTTTAAGCTGTCTCCTGCAGAGACGGGGTGACCTTTTGTGCCCTGCTGTCCTGGCACCACCAAGCACCTAGTGGCTTATCTACGTGCTTGGCACAGGCACCCAAGGGTGCTCCAAGGATACCAGCTGGCCTGTGGTGCAGCAGGATGGGGCTGGGCTGGGCTGAACGGGGCTGGGACCAGCTGAACAGGTTTGGGCTGAGCCCAGCTGGCGCTGGGACCGCGCCTGGCACCGACACCATGCCTGGCACTGAGACCGAGACCGTGCCTGGTGCCGGCCCCACCTGGTATGCCCATGCCATGACCCTCTGCCCCCCAAACTGGCCCCAAAATGACCCTTCTAGTGCATGCAGATCACCCTCTGCTGCCAGGGAGAAAAGCTGGGACGTGGCCCAGCGTTGCTGAGGAGCCACCGAGGACGTGGCAGGGTCACCAACCCCTCCTGGGTGTCCCCTGGCAGGGGTCCGAGCTGTGGAGACGTCGGTGCTGGGGACAGGGTGCTTTGCCCCACCGGGCTGTCACTGCCCCCCTTGTGCATTGACACCCAGGGACGGGGACGGGGACGAGGACGGGGAGGGGACCAGAGGGAGAACGGGGAGCAGGGACAGGGGAAGGAGTGGGGCCAGATTAGGGCAGCCCAGCAGTGATGGGGCGCAGCTGGGCGCAGGGGGCGGCTGGGACCGCCCGCCCTCCCATTGGGGCAGCTGGCCTTGGGCCAGGTGTAAAAGCCCCCAGCGGGCCCACCCCTGCTCACCCTCCATCTTCTCTGCTGTGATGAAGGCTCAGGGGTGGCTCACGCTCCTCCTTGTGACCACAGCCAGGGCATGGGATGCCCTGGGTAAGAGGCAAGGGGGTGCCCCCGGGGCATGGTGGCTGTGCCCCACCTTGTATTTTTCTCCCTCTCCAGGGTGGGTTTGCGTTAAGGGCTGCTCCCTCAGGATCATCACAGCTCTGCAGGGATCCCTTCTCTGCCCCCCTCTGGCTGTAAATGGGGGGGGTCTCCTGCTCCCTCTGTGCTAGGGCACTACCTGGTTGGGTCCCCCCCTGGCTCATTCCCTATCCCATCCCAGTCCAGGTGCGCTGTGGCAGTGGGTGGCTCTCAGTGGCAGTGCCGGCTGGGCTGCTGGGGACCGGAGCCATCAGGGAGCTGTGGCTGGGCTCTGGCTGCGGCGTGACCGGTGCTGACGGGGGCAGGTACCGGTTGGAGCACCCACTCACGGCCTGTGGAACCATCCTGCAGGTGAGGGGATGGGGATGGTGCCAGCATGTGTCCCTGGTGGAGGTGTTTGGGGGGAAGTGTGCCCCCACGGGAGGGCTGGGAGCCGGGCGTCCCCCTGCCCTGTGGGAAGGGAGTCACGCCAGGCGGGCACGTTGGCTCCTCGACCTGCAGGTGAGCTCCTCAAGGGGCGGATCCCAGCAGAGCCTGGAGGGTTGGGGCACTTGTGCCTGGGTGGGAGCACCAGTTGGGATTTTGGGTGGGTGCAGAGGGGTAGGTAAAGCTTTCCTGGGTCAGCCCCAGCACAAATCCGGCTCCTGGTCCCCCCCCAAAAATGGGTGCTGGGAGCAGGGAGGGGACACTGCTCTGAGCCGGGTGGCGCCTCTGGCCCTGTGTCTCGTGGTTCCCGCAGCTCCTCCCAGACACCATCCGCTACAGCAACGTCCTCCACTACCGCCCGCTGGCTGCGGGGCCCGTGGCTCACCCCGCTCCCTTCTCCCTCCCCGTGGAGTGCCGCTACCCCAGGTGAGCACAGTGCCCTGCGTGCCGTGCCCCGGGACCCCTGGTCCCAGTGTGCCCCCCGTCCCAGCAGGGAGGGCTGCCCTGCTGCAGGGTGCTGCCTTGCAGGAGGGGCAGCGCTTCCTCGGGGGCTGTGCAGCCCACCTGGGTCCCCTTCGGCTCCACCGTCGCCCACCGGAGACGCCTGCGCTTCGCCCTGGACGCGTATGACCGTGAGTGCTGCAGCCCCGTGACCCGCTCGCTGGGACCCTGCAGCAGGGGGTGGCACCAGGCACACACGGCCGCCTGTCCCCAGGGTCCTGGTCCTCCCGCCTGCCCCTGCCCACCTTCGTGCTGGGCGAGCTGATCAACATCCAGGCATCGGTGGCTGCCGACACGCGCCTGCCCCTCCAAGTCTTCGTGGATGAGTGTGTGGCCAGCCCTGGTGCGGCGTCGCAGGTGACGTACCAGCTCATCGGGGACGGCGGGTGAGTGCGGGGACAGGGGGTGTGTGTAGCGCCGTGTCCCACGCTGGGGGCGGCTGTGCCCACCTTGTCCCCTCTGTGCCCTCCCCAGGTGCCTGCTGGATGGAAGGCTCGGCCGCTCGCGGTTCCTCCCGCAGCGCAGGGGCGGTGCACTGCGCTTCCAGCTGGACACCTTCCTCTTCCCCAACACCTCCAGCCCCCAGGTGCGTGCTGGGGGCGCAGGGATGGACGGTGGGGTCCCTGTGGGGCAGTTCTGGCAGGAGGGTGCCTGTCCCCACAGATCTTCCTCCGCTGTCACCTGCGGGCAGCGGTGGCGGGGGCCGGTGGCAGCAAGGCCTGCTCCTATGACCGCACGGCGGCCGCCTGGCGCTCCCCGGACGGTGCCGACTGCTCCTGCTGCGGCTCCCCAGCTGGCTGCAGGGCCCGGCGGCGGCGGGACAGCGGAGCAGGTAAGAGCTGGGAGTACGGGATGGTGCTGGTGCTGCGAGCGCAGCGCTGCCCACGGTGTCTCCCTGCAGGACTGCTGGGCACAGCCAGCCTCCACCTGCGGCTGCTCTCGGCGTCACCCAGCTCGCACACGGCACCGCAGCCTGGCACAGCCCCGCCGCACTGCCCCTCGGCCCCGGTGCTGCGTGGGGACCAGAGGGACTCAGGTGAGTGCGGGGTGCCCACCGTGGGACGTGGGGGTCCCCTGTGCCCCCTCACCTCCTTGCTTCCCCCCGCAGGGACAGCGCTCCCGGTTCCTGCCACCACGCTGGTCATGGTGGCCATGGGCTCCATCCTTGCTGCCGTGGGTGTGCTGGGCTGCTACTGCTCCGCGCGGCGCTACCGCAGCCAGCACCAGGTGGTGGCACCGGGGGAGCCCCGCGCTGTGGCCATGGCCCCCACTGGAGGTGATGGTGCCCAGGTTCCTCCCGTGGACCCTGCTGCTGCGTGAGCCCACCTGTTTTGGCAATAAAGGCGGAACAAAGCTGGATTGCTGCGGGGTGTCTTGGGTGCGTCCCTGGGTACTGGGGTTGCGGCTTGTCCTGGTGCCCCCGTGTACCCCTGAGTGTCCCATTGGACACCCCATGCTGCCCACCATGCCGGGGGCTTGCACCCTTCTTTGCTTTCCTCTGTGTTGTCCAAAAATGCACCCACAGTGGAGGCATCCCTTAACTGGGGGTGCTCCCGTGGGTGCCGGGGGCAGAGATGGGGCTTCTGGCAGGGAAGGGGGTGAGCGTGGAGGTGGTGGGGGTGGGTTGTGTCCCCAGTAAGGGGATGCGGCTCGGTGGGATGCTGTTGCTCAACAGCAAGGTGAGGGCTGCAGGATCCTGTCGCAGGGGAGGGTCGAGGAATGCGGGATGTTTAATTAGCGATCGGTTTTGTTTGCTCCTCTACACCCGAGCCCTCGGCTTCTGCTCCTGGCAGGGTGCCACTGAGAAGGATCAAAACACCGGGAGCCCAAGGGCGAGGCCATGCGGTGGCCCTGGGCCAGGGGAAGAGGAGCCGGCACTGGGATGTACTGGGATGTACTGGTGCTCGTGACTGGCTGGGTCAACACAGCTGCTGCGGGGGGCACCGGGGGGGGGGGGGTTGGGGTGATGCCAGCTCTGCCGTGGCTCCGGGGGCTGCTCCAGCAAAGTGGGGGCAGAGCTGGCACGTAGCGGGGGGAGCACCGGGGGCTGTGGTGCGGGGGCGTCCGGGGGAGCGGGGCAGGGGACGTGGGGACCCAGCTGGGCTGGGGGTGCCCAGGAGCTGCTCCTGCTCCAGCCCCCCCCCGGCGGCATTGGCTGAGGGGGGGGCTCCGCTCCGCGCATCGCTGCCCACGGGGAGGAGACGTTCCTGCGCCTAATGGCCCTTGATGGAGCCTTCTTCCAGGAACTCGCTGCAGGGCTTTTTATTTTTTTATTTTTTTCTCCTTTCTCCCTTTTGAGTTGTAAACAGCGCGATGGGGGCTGCGAAGCGGGGGGGGGGGCTCCCGGCTTTAGCACGCCCCTCGCGTGTTTCCCCCCCCCCAGCCCACGAGTGGGTAGGGTGGGAGCGGGGGCCGGGGGGGGGACTCGGGCGCTGGGTACCCCTCCGGTAGGAGGGTCCGAGCACCGGGGCGCCCCCTCCCCTTGCCAGACCCCCCCCCCCCGCCAGGGCCGCCCCTGACATCACGGGGCGGCTCCAATCGGCGCCCGTCGGTGCGGGAGGGGGGCGGCCCCGGGGCGGCGGGGAGGGGGGGGGGGGGACGGGACGGGGGGGGCACGGGGATTCGGGGGGTGTAGATGGAGGCGGGGGGGCTCCGGTGGCCGCTCTGCCCCTGCCGCCTCCATGCAGGGGATGGGGACGCTGCGGCTGGGGAGCCGCGCCGTCATGTACACGGCCGAGACCCTCCCCAAGGGCAAGAACCGAGTGATGGGGGTGAGTTGGAACCGGGGGGGGGCACCGCTGCTTGCCCCCTTCTCCCCTCCCTAGCCTCGCTGCACCTCCCCAACTCCCCCCCCCCTTAACATCCCCGGGGGGCTCCGTCCCCGTGGGTGCTGCCAGACCCTGAGTGTGTGCATGGGGGGGGGACAGGGACATTTCCCCCCCAGCACCGAGGAGTTAATTTGCGGGGGGAGTGAGGAGTGCGCGCTCTTTGCCTGCCCCCCCCATGCCTTGCACTGCCCTGTGTGGGGTCTGTGGGTGCAGGGAGCCCCCTCCCCTCCTGTGGGGTTTGAGCTCCGCAATGGGGCTGAAGCCCATCTCTCCCCCCACATCCCGAGCTGCGGGGCTGCCCCAGGGGAGGGGGGATCCAGACCTGCCCCCCCCCCCAGCTGACAGATGCCCCCCCCGCCCCGCTCAGACCATCCAGATCATGACCGGCTTCATGCACATCGGCTTCGGGATCGTCCTGACCACGCTCACCAACGTCTACACCTCGGTCTTCGTCATCGGCGAGATCCCCTTCCTGGGCGGCGTGTCTGTGCGTAGCGCGGGGAGGGGGCTGCCTGCTGTGCCCCCCCCCCCCCCCCACCTGGGGACCGGGACGGGGTCGGGGCTGGCCATATGGGGGGGCATGTCTGTGCTGTGGGGGCATTGCATGGGTCTGGGGGTGCGGCAGCTGACTGCCCCCTCTCTCCCGGCGCAGTTCATCATCTCGGGCTGCCTCTCCATCGGGGCAGAGAAGAGCCCCACGGAATGCGCGGTGAGTGTGCCCCCACCCCGAATTTGGGGGAGGGAGGGAGCGGCATGAGCATGGGCGAACCCCGCTGGGGCGAAGCAGTGTCCCCATTTGAAACCTGTGCTGAGGCTATTTTTGTAAATGAGCTATTTGAGGGAAGAATGATGGGCAAGGAGGAGAAAAAAAAATAAAAGCACCCAGCTGGGCTGGAAACGAGCCCTTTTTGCTGTGTCAGCAGAGTCACTGGGGGGCTCAGGGGGTACCGGGGTCCTGGTGCCAGCGCTGGGAGATCCGGGGGTGGCTCGGGATGATGCTGGGGCTGGCTCAGAGCCGTTACCCATGGCTGCAGGCTTGGGGCAGAGGGGCTTGCCGCCAGCCCCAAAGCCTCCCCGCACCCTCAGGTGAAAGGCAGCCAGGCCATGAACGTCATCAGTGCCATCTTCGCGCTGCTGGGCATCGTCGCCTTCATCGTTGACCTCAACCTGAACGGGCTGTACCGCTCTGGCTTCGACTACTACAGCTATCTCGTCCTGGTAAGCAGGGGCAAGGCCGTGCCTCAGCTTCCCCTGCCTGGGTGGCGTTCAGCCTTCTGGGAACCCTCTCCCTCCCTTTGGCACTCGATCTGGATGCTGCCTGAGCCCCTCCTGGGGGCTGCTGCCGTGGGGCTCTTTCCCAGCCCCGTTGGGGAGCCCAGGGCTGGCGGTGCCCATGTGGTGGGGTCAGGCACCCGACCTGTTTCAGGCTGGTACGTCGGGTACTGGCTTTTGCCCTGGAAGTGGCTGGTTCCATCTGCGCACCACGAAAGCAGCGAGGTGAAGGGCACAGAGCAAAACCTTACTGCCCGCAAAGGCTCAGCTGCTGTGCATGGGATGAGTGGGAGATGGGGAAAACCCTTGGCCCTGAACTGCGGGGTGGGGTCTGCCCCGCGCAGCTGAGCCTGGGTTCTGCTGATGGCGCTTTCCCCACCCTGGAGCTCGCAGGGAACGGCATCTCCATCGTGCTGCTCATCTTCACCATCCTGGAGTTCTGCATTGCTGTCGCCACCGCCAATTTCTGGTGCCGGGCGACCCGCCTGAGCTCCAACGAGGTAGGGCGGGCGAGGCGGTGGGTGAAGCGCGGGGGGCCAACCCCATCCAGGGCTGAGCGCTGACTCTTTTCTCCCTCCCCAGGCCATGCTGATCGTGCCCAGCGCCACACGGGCAGACTTGGCCGTGCCACCGGCAGAGCTGCCGCAGCCACCCAGCTACACCGAGGTGACCGAGCGGCCCGCAGAGAGGGGGTCCCCAGCCCCCTCAGGTGCCAGGGGTCACCCCCTGACCCTCGGGCGGCATCCATCTCTGTGTGCTTCTCTGTTTCGCAGCTGGTCGCCCCTGAAGTGTAGTCAGGCCCTGAGGACGTCCCTGAGAGCGGCACCGGGTCCCCTCAGTGTGCCCGAAGCCACCCGCAGCCGGTGCCCAGACCAGGGCCTTCAGCGTCCCCCTCTCACCGCGCTGTGGGCTGGGGCGTGCTGGTAGCCCCCAGCCCCACCGCTGAGCTTGCCCCCTTCCCTCCTCCCTGCTGGTGGATCTTGGCTCACCCCTGTCCCTGGCTTGTCCTTATGGGGGGCTGCTTGTGCCCGCCGGCTGCTCTGGGGGGCTCTGTGCTTTGGGGGGGCTCTGCAGGGTGTGCCGGGCACGGGCTGGGGGCCTGGACCCACTGGGGGCAGTGGTGCTGCTGCTAGCTTGGAGGCTGTGCAGCAGCCGGACTCTTTCTACGTCGGCTCGTATTGCTCCAGCTTTGTTATATCTTGGAAATAAATGCTGAGGCCAGGCCTGGCTCTGCTTCTTTCGGGGGGTTTCTCAGCCCGGGGACTGCCTCATGGCAGCTGCTGGCTGTCAGGTGAGGAGCCAGAGCTGTGCCACAGCCCAGGAGCAGTTTTGGGTCGAGTTATGTGTTTTCTTTCTTGTTTCAGCAACCCCTCCCCGTGCTCGCACCGCTCAGCCAAAACCTCATGGATTATTCACTTGCTGTCAGTTATTTCTGTTCCCAGCTCTGAAAAAATAATGAGCCGGTTCGGGAGGAAAAGCCCCAGAGAAGGGAGGTAGTGCGGAAGGAGAGGCTCTCACCGCTCGCGCTGCGGTCACAGTGCATTAAACTCTGGCTCCTCACCCGTGGCTCCTGAGGCACGAGCCCCTCTGTCCACACAGCTCAGCGCTGGTGTTTTTGGGAGCCTGTGACCGCTGCCCTCACCCTGTTCTATAGGGTCCTCAGGGCTGGGTCCCCACACACCCCGCTGTAGGGGGCTGAGCCGTAGGGTGCCCCTTCCCAGCTCTCTGGGCATTGACAAAGCAACAATCCCGAGCCCCTGAGTCTTTACACTTGCAGCTTCTGAGCAGGAATATGTGTTTCGAGGCTCTTCTGGGGATTTTGCAGACTTGAAAACCCCTGGGGAGGTGGGGGAATGTTGAGGTCTGGAACAGCGAGCAGCAGGGTCCAGGGGGCTGGGTACACAGGGGATCTGTGTCCCCGTGCACAGGGCAGGAGCTGCTCTTCGGGGTCCCTGCTAGAGGGAAGGGGTCCTTGGGGAAAGCCAAGCCTGGAGGAGGGGGCTGCCCTTGTTTTGCAGGCCTAGAGGGAGTCCCTGCACTCCAGGTTAGCACTGGGGGGGAGTCTGAGGGGTCTGCACAGCACAGCCCCTCCACGGTGTTGTGTCTGGGGCACGGACCAGGGACAGCATCAGCACGGGGACTGTGGAGCAGCGTGTGTTTGCAGTGAGAACATTGGGGCTGCTCCGTCTTCCCAGGGACAGGCGGAGATAAAAGCCAGCTCTTGTGCTTTTGTTAGCTGAAGCCCACCCCAGAAAACGTGGCTTTCTCATTAAGGACCCAGTGCCGTAACAGCCCTGCCAGAAACACGGGCTTGGAAGAGAAGACAAATATTGACTATTGGTATTTTTATGGGGATATAAAGTCTTCCACAGGAAGCAGAAACTTTCTGTGAAAAGCAATTACCGTCACAATCTGTTTTCCTTGGAAGAGGCAGGGATTTGGGTTGGAAGGAGGCTCTCGGTCACACCAGGCTCGCCGAGGCGCCGGGTCGGCGTGGGGGGGCTCCCCAGCGCCTGCGCCCCACAGGCTGCGTCCCTGCGCTCCCTCCTGGAGCCTGGGGGGGAGGCGGGCCGGCGGAGGAAGGATTTCCAGCTGTTGGGAGAGCAAATCCCAGCTTAAAAAAAGTCGCCGTGTACAGCGGCGAAGCAGATGGGGGCTGGCCGGCTGCGGCGTCCAGGGCTTGCCACTTCCCAGCATCTGTTCAGCCAGGCGCTCGAAAGCTTCACCTCCTCTGGCATCAGTTTCCAAAATAAATTGTAACATCCTACCTTGGGCTCCTGCCATCCCCAGCTGGACCTGGCTTTATTTAGAAAGGGAAGAGCGCTTTCTCCACGGATCCCCCCTTCAGAAACGGGGTTTTAAGGCACTTAAGCGAGTCCTGCTGCTGGGACGAGCGTGGTCACGGCTGTTTCCGGCTGAAAGGCTGAAACTCCAGGAATGCTTTAGGAGCCTGAAAACGTGGATTTGGGAGGAAATCCACCGTAGCGGGTGGTTTCGGCTGGGAACACAAGCCGCTGCTCCCGGTGGAGGACAACAAGGCTAACGACGGGATCTGGGCATTTCCACGGGGGCTGTAGCGTGCCCTCCCGTGTGCTGCCGCGGCGGGTATGCAGCCAGCATGAGCGCACCAGCGTTGGGATGTCACCTGCTCACCGGCAGAAACCGGGCGCTGAGAGCCACCAGGAGCACAGCCGGCAGGCTGAAACTCCTCCGTGCCCCTGTTTTTCCTGGAAAGCTGCACCCCGAGGTGAGACGCAGCCCGGCTCACCGCGGGGAGCTTCCAGACCCGGGCGTCTTCCCAAGGGCGACATCGCCACTGGGCGTCAGCGGTGACAAGGCGGGCAGGGGACGCTAGCTCAGGTGGCTCTGTGCCCACGTGCAGTGCCACGGCACGTGCCAGGGACAGTTTCCACGTGCATTTTCACACAGAAGCTGCCCTCTCCACTCGTGCTGCTGGCCAGGTCCTGCTCCCGCTTCTACGGCCTCACCCTGCGCACTGACACGGTGCCAGCCCCCGATGCGCCAGGCCGGCAGGGATGGAAACCTTTGGAAATGTCCCCAGAAGAAAACAAAGCCCTGTGGGGATGTGTGACAAAGCAGCCGTGCCCTGGGGTCTCCGCAAACCCAGCAGTGAGTGGAGGAGCTGCCGGTCCCTCCGTGCCCATGGGGGCACCGCGAGGTGGCTGTGGGGGCTGACCAAACGCCGTCCCCGTCCCCCTTGATTCCCGTGGGCTCCCAGCCCAGCGCTGCCTTTGGCCGCCCGAGGAAGCTGAGTGGGGCCAGAGCAAGCGTCCCAGCTCCCTCTAGGGCCAAAGCAAAGGAAAAGGCGCTTCGGAAAGCTGACCCGAACACCGCCTGCTGGAGCTGCGCTGCGGAGAGCCCTGTCTTGCCCTGGGTCAGTGCTGGGGCTGCAGATTCTGCAGATTCCCGCAGCTGCACGCGTGCCCTGTGCCCATGCTCAGCTCAGGTGCATTTCGCCGCAGCCCGGCAGTTTGATACACCACAAAACAGCCTTGAGAAGTGCTCCCACGCATCCCACTGCCCCCCAAACCTTCCCCACGCCCGTTGCAGGGGTGGAGGGGCCCAGCCGGGGGGCTGCAGCCGTGCTTTGCCCGCAGGAGAGGGCGAGGGGACGGGGGGGTGCCCGCCTGCCACCCATCCCACCCGCACTGGTCCCACGGGTGCCGATTTGCCAGGGCGCTTGTGGAGCCAGCGGCAGGGTCCCCACCGTCCCGGCTGTTCCTCCATCCGGGGGGGAAGCGGCTGTTTTCTGGCAGAGCCAGAAGCCGGTGGCCCGAGGAGGGAGGAAGGGGCCCCCCAGCTGCCCCCCGGGAGTTCTCGCCATGTGCAGTGGCTGCGTTCCCAGGCTGAGCTCTCATTTCCTAGCGGAAACAACCGCATCCCCTTTCCCTTCGGAAGGGGAGCGAGCCCCCCAGCTCGCGCCTGCGGGTGGGCTGCTGTCAGCAGGGACAGGCCCGCGGGGTCGAGGCATCCGGGAGGGAAGGAGAACCCTGAAAAACATAAAAATGCAGCAAAGGAGCTCCCTTAGCTCCTCCGCGGACTGATACAGTTTGCGATGTTCGCACCATGCCCCGTTTCACTCCCTTTTCTCCCCGTAAAGAAAGCACCGGGGCCGGATGCCTCACAGCAGCTGTAAGGAGCTGCCCGAGGAGCCAAATACCTGGGACGGGCAACTGCCAGCGTTAGGTATTTCTGCTGCCCCGGGGCAGGCAGACGAGGCTCTGGCGGGTGGCTGATTACAGGGACGATGAGCCAAGGGCCCGCAGGCAGGAGGCAGCCCGGGAAGGGCCCGGGGCATGCCGAGCCCCCAGCCCCCAGCGGCGGTGCCCACCTCAGGCTCGCAGGGCGGACGCGTGTGTGGGTTTTGCAGCCTCTCTCCCTTCTGCTGGCAAAGCCCCCTCATTGAGCAAGAGCAGCCTGACGGGATTTCCATGAACAAACTTCCTGCGGGGAACAAAGGGCAGCAGGACCGCGTTCCCCGGCCAGCTGGTGCTCCAGCAAACCCCCGGGGGGACCGGGACCGCCGGCAGCGGGCAGGGGCAGCAAGGCGAGCTCAGGCTGAGCGAGGTATGGGGCGGGGATGTAGCACGGGACATCCCCAGGGCCCCGTCCTTCAGCCTCCCCAGCCCCGCTCTGCCCGCAGGCGATGGCAGCCACGGTGACGGACTCTGGCGGCGTGAGGATCATCACGGAGGTCATCCCGGCCACGGACCCGCGTGCGGCCCAGCTGGCCTCCAGCTCCGTCCCACCCGCGCCCACCGTGTCCTCGTTCCAAGTCAGGGGCTTCAGAAGGGCACAGCCCAAATTGCTGGGGGTGAGATCGCGGCGTCCCGGGGGCACAGCCCCTCGGTGCCGTGCCGGTGGCAGTGGGATAGGGGTGGGACACGGCTAACGGCGATGCCCATCCTCGCCGACACACCGGCAGTGCCTGGGGATCCCTCTCCCCTGTCCTTTCCCAGACCATCCACATCGTCACCGGCATCATTCACTTCTGCCTCGGGATCATCCTGACTGCGGCAGAGCACAGGGCCTTTTCCCTCCCTGTGGCCAGTGGGATCCTCTTCTGGCTCGGGGTCCTGGTAAGCGGGGCACTCCGGGGCTTCAGCCCCTCACCACCCGAGAGATCTCAGGGGATCTGCTGCTAGGGGCGGATCTCCTGGTCACCAGGATCTCCTTGTACGCCCTCATCTCATGCCCACAGTCCCCCTGGGGATGGAGGGCTCCTAAGGGCAGACCCAAACGCTAGTGGGGCTCCGGGACGTGTGACAGGGAAGGTGCGGCCTCACTGCTGACTCTCTCCCTCATCTCTTTTCCGAGCAGCTCCTGGTCTCAGGCTCTCTCCTAGTGGAAAGTGACAAAAGAGAGAACATCCTGCTGGTAAGAGCTTTGCATTGCTTCTGCCGCCTCTGCCTACCCCAGCAGCTGGTAGGACTCCCGCGGGCCTGCACCGAGGGCCTGTCCCACCCTCCGGAGGTGCCCAGCTCTCCGCCCACCGAGCAGAGTGCGGCCGAGCCTTCAAACGTCAGGGCATCTACAAGGCCTGGCCGAGCTGCGCTCGGATGACGGAGGAAAAGTGTCACCAAAGGTGGCACCGCTCGAAGCAGCTTCTCCCGTGGCTTTGTCGCCTTGCTGGCTCTCCGGGCAGGGCAGGCGTCCCAGTGCCAGCCGCACGGCGGCACTGAGTGCCGGCGGCCAACGCGGTGCGACCCGTACAGGTGAAGGCCTGCTGCGTCGTCAACGCCGGGGTCATCCTCAGCACCCTGGTGGCCACCCTCATCCACGCCACGGCCATCACTCGCAGCATCCCCGGCTGCGACGGCGGCCCGCTCTACCAGCCGAGGCAGGAGTGGTGCTTCAACGCCAACACCAAGGTACAGCCGGGGGCTGCGGGGCGCTGGGGGGCACCAGGAGCTGCCGGCGGGCAAGCCGCCAGCCCCCGGGGCCCCGCTGCTGGCAGGTGCTGAGCAACGGGCTGGACGCCGTGGCGGTGCTCTTCTGCCTGCTCGAGTTCTGCGCGGCGGTGGCGGCACTGGCCTTCGGCTGCTCGGCCGTCAGGCGGCACAGCTACACGCGCATGGTTAGCGGCGCCCCACGCAACGCCCCGTGCCCCCCGTGCCCCCCGCGGCCTGCAGCACGGCCTCCTCCACCTCTGCCCCGCAGGCGCTGTAACGGAACCAGGCACGGCCCCGCCGCCGCACGGGCCCCACGGACCAGGCCCGGGCCCCACGGACCAGGCCCGGGCCCCGAAGCCTCAGTGGAAGCCCCCGCGGGACCCCCAATAAACGCCTCCCCCCCCGGCCGCGGCCTCGCGTCTCTCCGTGACGCAGGAGTCGGGATGGGGGCGAGCACCGGGAGGGGGGCGAGCACCGGGACGGGGGGTGGGGGTGAAGCCGCTGCCCGGCACAAACATGGCGGCCGCTGCCCGGCACAAACATGGCGGGGCGCGCGTGTGGGAGGGGCGTGGGGGGGTTGGGGGGGCACTCTGCCCGGCACAAAGATGGCGGTAGGAAGGGCGAAAGTCGGCGTCAGCGCGGAAGCGGCGCGCGCTCCCGACGTCATCGCGCGGCGCGGCGGGGAAGGCGCCTCGTGGAGGATGGAGCGGGACGGGGAGGCGGCGGCGGCGGCGGGGCCCGGGGGGGAGGCCCCGAGCTCGGCCCCAGCGCCCGGCCCGGCCCCGGCCCCGGCCCCGGCCCCGCGGCGCCGCAAGGCCGCCAAGAAGCGGCAGGAGGCGGCGGTGGCGGCCATCCCCCGGGGCAGGCCCAAGTCGGGGCGGGTGTGGAAGGAGCCGGGCAGGAAGAGGTGCGGGCGGGGCCGGGCGGGGGCTGCTCGCGGAGGGGCCCCGCGGGGCCCGGGCTGCCGGGGGGGGGGCGGCCCCGCCTGCCTCCGCTGCCCGCCCGGCCCCGTGTCCCCGCGCAGGTTCTCGCTGATGGTCCGGGACAAGCCCCTGCGCGCCTCCTGGGAGCGGAAGGTGAAGGAGCGGCAGGAGAGGAGGCTGGTCCGGGAGCTGGCGCGGCAGCTGCAGGAGGGCAAGCAGCGGGAGCGAGAGGTAACGGGGCTGGGACGCACCGCACAGCCCCTCTGGGGGCTGCTCTGCCGGGCAGCCTGTGCCGGGGCGAGCTCTGAGCCCAGTCAGGCTGCGGGCAGAAGCTTCTCGCTCTCCCCGTTGTGCGACGTCGCGTCTCTGCTCGTGTCCTGGGCTTGGTGTTATCGTGGCAGGGCCCTGCGGGCCGCCTGTCCCACAGCGAGGACAACCCCGCTGACTGCGGCCAGGCAGGACGCTGAACCCCCCCCGTTGTCCTGCCACGTGCAGGCTGCAAGTTGCTGACTTGGGATAAACTCACTCGGTCAGCTCAAACCTCGTGGGGGAAGTGCCGACAGCTCGGCTTCGTGCAGTGGGTTTTGTGCACGTGCAGGTGTTTGTCGTGCTGCGGTAGCTGCGCGGCTCCCTGGCTGGCACCTCTGTTGCGCTGTGGGCCAGCGCTAGTTGAGGTTTAAGGTCGGAGGATGGGACCTGCAGGGATGTTTTTGGTGCTTCGCCCACAGGAGAAGAAGCGGCGGCGGGAGGAGAACCTGAAGCGGCGCCTGGAGAACGAGCGGAAGGCAGAAATTGTCCAAGTGGTGAGTCCAGTGGGAAGAGACCTGGGAGCTGGGGATGGTGGGGTGAAGAGGGCGTGATTATTGCCTCTTCCCTGCCACATGAGCTGGGGGACATTCCCAGGAGCATTAGGATAAGCTGCAGTGCTTTTCCACCTGCCTGAAAGCTGACTCTTCCCCTCAGATCCGGAACCCAACGAAGCTCAAGCGGGCGAAGAAGAAGCAGCTGCGGCGGGTAGAGAAGCGGGACACGCTGGCCATGCTCCAGAAGGCGCCCGTGCGGCACAAAGCAGCCACGGAGTGAGGCCAGGGCACCGGGCGGCCGGGGCTCTGCGGGTCCCGCTCCTCTCTGGGGCCTCAGTGATGGACAGACAGCAGGACGGAGCTGAGGGGGTCATGCAGTGCTGTGATCTGCAGGATCTAGCTGCTGCATCCCCCTGCCCTGTGAAGCCCCGGGGTGTTGCTAGTGCCTGGGGCTTGGCCAAGAACTGTTTCAGCTGCCCAAATTTTCCTTTTCTTTATAAAAACAAAGAGGAACTGCTTTGGACTCGCCTCCAGTGGCTCAAGGGAAGGCTGGCATCTCTCTGCCGAGGGTCTCCTCCTGTCTTCCCGGGGTTACAGAGAACCACAAACCCTTGTCCCCCAGGGTTCCCCTTCCTCCAGGAGGGGGTCTTGCCCACCCCAAGGAACAAGCACTGGGGTGGGGGCACCTCTGCTGTGCTGCAGAGGTTGGAGAGGGACTGCGTGGGGCAGTGCAGCCTCCTGCTGCCCCTCTCGGGGGGGGGTTGGGGTGGGCTGGGAGACAGTGGGGAGGTGGGAGGAAGGAAGGGGCTTGGGGGCGGGAATCCACGTGTACTTTTTCATGTTTGCGTTTGGTTTTCTTGCCCTATAAACGTCTGTTTCTGCTCCTGGCTGTGCCTTCTGTCCATGCTGAACTGGACCGGTGGGGATGGGCAGAATGCTGGGGGGGCAAGCCAGCCGCATGCCCCCCGAAGCAGGGGGAGGGTTATTGCAATTGCAGGATCTCGGGGTTCCCCAGGGCGGCAGGCAGAGCCCCCTGTTGGGGTGTTCCCAACACGCAGCACCCACGGAGGGAGCATGGGGAGGGGTGAAGGACCCTCCAGGAGCCACGGGGTGTGGCAAAGCTGAGGGTCATCGGCCGGGCGGCCTGCGCTCCTGCTGCTTCCTGGGTTAATGATTGCCGAGGCCGCGCAAGGCAGGGTGGGTGGCGGGCGCTGCCTCTCCCCAGCCGCCTGCCCCAGGGCCTGGCACTAGCCCAGCCTTCGCCTGCGCATGGTAAGAAGGGGCTCGGAGCCCGTCCCTGTGGTTTTGGGGCTTGCAGCTGGTTTTCCAGTCAAGTTGTGTGGGTGAACGCAGCACCTCGTCCTTGGGCAGGGCTGCTGCTGGCGCTGGGCGGAGCTCCTGGCTCTGCAGTGGCCTGGCCAGGCTGAGTGAGGGGGCTGGGACCTCGACATAAAGCTCACCTGCAGCCCCTCTGCCTTGTCCGGTGCCGGGGAGAAGGGGTAGAGGTGAGCGGGGGGCTGCTCGGTGGGACGCTGGGGGTGACGCGCGGCGCTTCTGTCCCCAGGTCCACCATGGTGGAGGTGACGGTGACGCCGCAGTCCTCGCTGGCCGACCGGGCGGTGCAGGTGGTGGTGCGGGGGCTGGCCCCCTCGCAGCTGGTCACCCTGCGGGCCTGGCTGACGGACGAGCACGGCGAGCGCTTCCAAGCGCGTGCCTTCTACCGCGCCGACGAGGCGGGCGAGGTGGACGCCGGGAGGCACGCCGCCCTGGGGGGCAACTACGCTGGCGTCTGGCCCATGGGGCTCTTCTGGTTCCTGCAGCCCGACACCCTCTTCCGACGGCTGGTGAAGCGCGACGTGGCGGGCAGCCCCTTCCTCGTCCACCTGGAGGTCTTCGACGGCCTCTGCCTGGTGACGGGGCCACAGGACAAGCTGCTGGCCGCCTGCACGGCCGAGCGGTGGTACGTGGGCCCCGGCGTGCAGCGGGTGCCCATCCGGGAAGGACGGGTCCGGGGGACCCTGCTGCTGCCACCAGGTGAGCACGGGGGTGCCCCCAGACCCAAAGGGCTTCGGTTTCCAGGCCCCCACCCCGGTGGCTCGAAGCTGGAGAGGGGCTTGGGGGGTTCCTCCACGGTGGCACCCCCGTGGTGACGGGTCCCGTGCTGCCCGCAGGGCCAGGTCCCTTCCCGGCGGTGATTGACCTGTTTGGGGGCGCGGGCGGCCTCATTGAGTTCCGGGCCGGGCTGCTGGCCAGCCGGGGCTTTGCGGTGCTGGCGCTGGCCTTCTTCGCCTACGAGGACCTGCCCCGCACCCTCACCCAGCTGGACCTGGAGTACTTCGAGGAGGCGGCCAACCTGCTCCTCCGGCACCCCAAGGTGAGTGCTGCAGGGCGGCGGGTGGCCCGTGTGAGTGGGGACGTCCTGGGGCCTGGGGATGTCCCATCCAGCAAGGATGTCCCGTGAACAGGGATGGCTTCCTTGCGACCAGAGATGTCCGGGTGACTCCGGTGTGCTGGTGCCCAGGGAAATCCTGGATCTGGGGCTGTGCTGGTGGCCAGGGGGCACCGTGGTGACGTCCCACAGGGCGAGCGGTGCCACCAGGTTCTCCCTCTCCTCTCCCACTGCAGGTGCGAGGCCCGGGCCTGGGTGTCATCGGCGTGTCCAAAGGGGCTGAGGTGGCCCTGGCCATGGCCACCTTCCTCCCGCAAGTGGTGGCCACGGTGTGGATCAACGGCACGGCCTTCCTGCACGGCAACTCGTTGATCTACAAGGGCCTCCGCATCCCCCCCATCCCCTACCACACCGAGCGCATGCTCTTCACCGAGCTGGGCGCCATGGACAACTCGGCCATCTTCGCCGACCCGCGGGACCCCGCCTGCAGCGCCTCGGCCATCCCGGTGGAGAAGATCCAGGGGAAGGTCCTCTTCGTGGTGGGGGAGGCCGACCGCAGCTTCAACAGCAAGCTCTTCGCCCAGCTGGCCACCGCGCGCATGCGGCAGGACGGCTACCGCCTGCTCTCCTACCCGGGGGCTGGGCACCTCATCGAGCCCCCCGGCTCGCCCCTCTGCAGCGTCTCCAGCCTGCGGGGCAGCCCCCGGCCTGTGGTGTGGGGCGGCGAGCCCCAGCCCCACGCCAAGGCGCAGGAGCACTCGTGGCAGGAGATCGTCCAGTTCCTGGAGCTGCACTTGGGCCCTGTCGCCTCCATCAAGCTGTGAGCCCTGCAATAAAGGCACCCTGGGCCTGTGCCCCCCCCCCCCCCGCAACTGCTGACCGAGTACTGCGCTGCTGCCGTGGCTCGTTAAGGTTTAATGAGGCTGATAGCAGAGCACCCGTGGCTCAGCCCTTTGCCCTGGGCGTGGGTGCGCTGAGCTGGTGGGAGTTGGGGTCTGTTGGAATGGGATTTTTCCCCAGGTGATGCTCAGGAAGCCGTCTGGTGGACAGCAGAAAGGGGCAGGGGCGTCTGCTGCTCTGTGCCCACAAAAAAACCCAAAGCCTTCCCAAGAAAGGTGAAAACCAAGCCTGCTTCCACCCTGCTTTGTGGGGCTGGCTGTCTCCAAGGAGCTGTAGTTTATTCCCCTGCAAAGGGGGAATGATGCCCCATGGGTGCCCAGCTCCTGCATCTGGTGCTTGGGGGCCGAGCTCCAGGAGGGAGCAGTGGCTCCAGTGCTCCTTGGGTGTGGGACCGTGGCTGTCAAAAGCAGTGCTCAAAGCCCAGCATTGCAGCCGGCAGCAAAGAGGTGCCTGCGGGGGGCTGTGCTGGGCGAGGAGCAGGGCCGGGACAGGTCTGGAGCTGGCTGTAACCCCAAAGCGGGTGGCGGTGTCGGGGTGATGGAGTTTAAGCTCCAATAAGGGCAGGACCCAGAAGGGAAACTTGGACGGGGGCCTGGGAGGGGAGCGTGCAGAGGGAAGCCATGAAACGCTGCCGTCAGCAGCGAGCCGAGGGGATCGAGGTCCTTCCCTGTGCTGCGGGGCTGAGCAGCTCTGCCTGTGCCCCCAGCCTGGGCAAAACCCAGCTCTGGCTGTGTTCGTGCCCCGTCCATCACTTGGTCACACCACGGGTCCCGCCCTGGGCACCCCAGCCCTGCGGGGCTCAGCACGGCCAGCGGTGCCACGCAGGCACAGGGGCAGCCACGGGAGGTGAGGGCTGAGCCGAGGGGTGGCCGGCGGGGACCCCTGGCCCTGTGCCATGCTGGCAGCAGCAGTCTCGATTCCCCATTCGCGGGAGCAGTTCTCCTGAGCCCCTGCAGCAGCGGGGCACGGTGCTCTTCCGACGACTTTCGGTTCCCCCGCAGCACCACAAGCGGGGCAGGGTGAGGGCGAGCGGCAGCCCGGGGGATCAGGGCACAACCGCCCCTTGGTCTTTGCAAGGGGGGCACTGTGTCTGCTCCCCACAGCACCCCAGGAGCGTGCCAAGGACCCCACGGTGCTGCCGCAGGAGCTGGGGGTGCCCCAGCCGTGGAAACACTCAGGGTCAGCTTGGATGGGGCTTTGGGCAACGTGACCCGGTGGAAGGCATTCCTGCTGTTGGGCTGGGTGGTCTTTATGCATCCCTTCCAACCCCGACCGTTCGAAGACACCCCCACCTTGACGCGCTCCCGGTCCCATAGCCATATGGGCCCCTGATGCCACCGCTGTCACCATCACCTCGTGCCAGACCCCGCACCATGTGGCCCGGGAGGACGAAGGAGTCCACCGGTGCCCGCATGGTGCCGCTTCAGTCGCTGCTCTTGGTCCAGCTTAGCATCCTGACGGCATCGAGTCTCGATTCCCCATTCGCAGGGGCGCGGGACAAGCCGTTCCTTTGAACAACTTTCGCTTCCTCCCACCGCCCCGGCATCGCCCTGGTGGGCTGTGGCAGCGGGGTCGTACTGGCGTGGGAGCCCCGGGAAGGGCTCGTCCCCCGTGTGGGGCAGGAGGCACCGTCCCGTCCCTGCCGGTCATCTGATTGCTCCCCAGCCCCATGGCTATAAATGCACGGCCCCACTGCTGCCCCACGGAGAGCCCCGCGCTGCACTCGGCGCCGCCATGGGCTGGAGCCGCTCCTTGCTGCTGCCGCTGCTGCTGCTGCTGCCCGCGGGGCCGCACTCTGCCCTGGCGCTCCTGCAGTACCGCTACGACTGCGGGGACTTCGGCATGCAGCTGCTGGCCTACCCCTCGCGGGGCCGTGCCGTCCGCTTCAAGGTCGTGGGTGAGTGGGGAGCTCAGGGACCCCGGTGCCACCCCGACGCCGGGCTGAGCCACGTGGCTTCCGTGGGCTTTGGGGGGTTCCCTGCACGCCCACATCCCCGGGGAGCATCGCGGCACGGTGCTGTGCACCGGGATGGGGCCAGCAAGGGGATGTGGGTTCAGGGCCACCTCATGCCCCCCCCCCCCCCCCCTTGGCATCCCCACAGATGAGTTTGGCACCCGCTTTGAAGTGGCCAACTGCTCCATCTGCCTGCACTGGCTCAACACCGGGGCGGATGGCGCGCTCGTCTTCTCCTCTGGCTATGAGGGCTGCCACGTCCTGGTCAAGGTGAGGCCGCTTCCCGCTTGTGGGGTGCCCGGTGGTGCAGGACGGGGGGTTGTGACGGCCCCTCCTGTCCCCCCCCACAGGATGACCGCTATGTCCTGAGGGTGCAGCTGGAGGAAACGCTGCTCAGCGGGGTGGCGGTTGCCTCCTACGAGGTGAACATGACGTGCCCGCAGCCGGCTGACTACGAGACCGTCGCTGACACGAGCGTGCGTGGCCAGCTCGAGTCCGTTCGGGGCAACGGCGTCCACCAGAGCCAGGCTGACGTCCTCATTTCCCAGCCCCAGGCTGGCCTCCTGCAGCACGTATCCCAGTCCGCCCTGGCTGTCCCCGTCCCCCAGCTGCCCCCCCGACCCCCCAGGGACCAGGTTCACCCCGTGGTGCAGACACAGCCAGCTCTGGTGCACCCGGGGCTGCAGCGCCAGCCCCAGCCCAGCCTGGGTCTCCCGGGGCTCCAGCCCCAGAACCAGCCAGGAGCAGCTCGCCCCCTCACCCAGCCCCAGCCAGGCTTCGTTCGCTCGGCTCTGCAGTCCCAGAACCAGCATGGGGCGGTGCACCCCGGGGGGCAGACCCGCCCAGGCCTCCTTCGCCCGGGCCTTCAGCTCCAGAACCAGCCTGGGCTGCTGCAGCCGGGGGTGCAAACCCAGCCGGGTCTCCTTCGGTCAGGGCTTCAGCCCCAAAACCAGAATGGATTGGTGCACCCTGGGGGGCAAACCCAAACTGGTCTCCTTCGGCCAGGGCTTCAGCCCCAAAACCAGAATGGCTTGGTGCACGCTGGGGGACAAACCCAAACTGGTCTCCTTCGGCCAGGGCTTCAGCCCCAAAGCCAGAATGGATTGGTGCACCCTGGGGGGCACACCCAAACAGGGCTCCTTCGCCCGGGGCTTCAGTCCCAAAGCCAGAACGGCTTGGTGCACCCTGGGGTGCAAACCCAAAGCAGTCTCCTTCGGCCAGGGCTTCAGCCCCAAAGCCAGAATGGATTGGTGCACTCTGGGGTGCAAACCCAAACAGGTCTCCTTCGCCCGGGGCTTCAGCCCCAAAACCAGAATGGCTTGGTGCACCCTGGGGGGCAAACCCAGCCAGGCCTCTTTCGCCCGGGGCTTCAGTCCCAAAACCAGCCTGGGCTGGTGCACCCTGGGGTACAAACCCAGCCGGGTCTCTTTCGCCCGGGGCTACAGCTCCAGCACCAGCCCGGGCTGGTGCCCCCCGGCCTGCAGCCTGGCTCGGTGCACGCCGGTGCTCAGACGCAAGCCGGCTTTTCACGCCCGGGGCTTCAGCCCCAAAGCCAGGCGGGCTCCGTTCTCCCCAGCCTCCAGTCCCACTCCCACGCCGGCCTCATCCGCCCTGGCCTCCAGAGCCAGGCAGGGCTGCTGCAGCCCGGCCAGCCCCGACCGGGACTGCTGCGACCGGCACTTGCGCCTCGGCCTGGTCTGGTGCGCCCGGGGCTGCAGCCGCAAGCCCAGCCGGGTCTGCTGCACCCCGGCCTTCACCCCCAGCCCGGTCTGCTGCGCCCCACGGCTCTCTTCTACCCCTCGGCAGGGGCAGGTGGGTCGGGGGGGGGTGGGATGGGGGCTGCAGCCGGGGCGGGGGCATCCCTGGGGAGGGGAGGGGAGGGGTTCGGAGAGCAGGAGGGGTGCTCAGGGCGGGCAGGGGGATGCATGGGCAGCAGGACACTGAAGGTGGGCAGGGGATGCTTGCACAGGAGGACGTTTGGGGTGGGCAAGGGGATGCTGGAGGTGAGCAGGGGAGAATTTGGGGTGGGCAGGAGATGTTTGGGGTGGGCAAGGGGATGCTGAGGGTGGGTAGGGAGATATTTGGGGAGGGCAGGGGGATGTGCGGGCAGAGGGATGCTCAGGACGGGCAGAGGGGTGCTGAGGGGAGCTCCCCCCCGCCCCCCCGGCCCCCTTAGGCACGCAGCTGACGCGGGAGCAGTGCCAGGTGGCAGCGGGGCGGCTGTCCTGCGTGGCCCCGTCGGGCCGCGATGCCTGTCTGCAGGCGGGGTGCTGCTACGATGACACGGACCGTGCAACGCCCTGCTATTACGGCAACACAGGTAGGGGGCTCGGGGCGGGGGGGTCGCCCCGTCACCTGCCGGTGCCCTGCGGCCGCTGCCTTGCCCGTAACCGGCGCCGCCGCGTGCTGCAGCCACCGTGCAGTGCCTGCCGGAGGGGCACTTCGTGCTGGTGGTGCCGCGGGGCCTCTCCGTGCAGCCCTACAACCTGGACAGCGTGCGCCTGGCCAGCAGCACCCAGCCTGGCTGCCAGCCCGCCCAGGCCACCGAGACCTTCGTCATGTTCCACTTCCCCGTCACGCAGTGCGGCACCACCGTGCAGGTTGGGAACGCAGCCCCCGGGGCTGTGGGTCCGGGAGGTGGGAGGGGGAAGCGTGACACCCCCCCACACACACACACATCCCACCCAAGGTGATCGAGGACCGGCTGATCTACGAGAACCAGCTCATCTCCACCATCGACGTCCAGCCGGGTCCCCGCGGCTCCATCACGCGGGACAGCGTCTACATGTAAGGGGACGCGGGGTGGGGGCGTGGGGCAGCAGGACCCCCCCCCACCACGCGGCTCACCCCGCCGGTTCCCCCCGCAGCCTCCACGCCCGCTGCATCTACAACGCCAGCGAGCTGCTGCCGCTGCGCCTGGAGGTGGCCGTGCCCCCCACCGCTGCCCCCATGGCGCAGCCGGGGCCGCTGCGGCTGCAGCTGCGCATCGCCACCGGTGAGCAGCCCCGCGTGGCCCCCCCGTCCGTCCCCCTGCCCGCCCCCCCGAGGGCCGCAGCCCGCTCAGCATCGTGCCCTCCCGCAGACGAGAGCTACAGCGCCTACCACAGCGACGGCGACTACCCCCTGGTGAAGGTGCTGCGGGACCCCATCTACGTGGAGGTCCGGCTGCTGCAGAAGACCGACCCCAACCTGGTGCTGGTGCTGCACCAGTGCTGGGCGTCCCCCAGCACCGGCCCGGCGGCCGAGCCCCAGTGGCCCATCCTGGTGGACGGGTGAGCAGGCGGGGAGGGGGCGGCCGGGGGGGGCTCGCAGGCACTGACAGCGGGTCCCGCTCTCCAAGGTGTCCCTTCGCTGGGGACAACTACAGGACGCAGCTGGTGCCGGTGGGACCCGCCTCGCCGCAGCTGCCCTTCCCCAGCCACTACCAGCGCTTCGTCGTCTCCACCTTTGCCTTCGTGGAGACCCCCTCCATGGCGGTGCTGGAGGGAGAGGTGAGGCAGGGGGGCGCGGGTCCCCGTGCTGCGGGGGTCCCCTTGCTCTGCGGGACACGGAGCACGGTGTGACGTGTCGCCACGGCTCGCAGGTGTACATCTTGTGCAGCGCCTCGGTGTGCCACCTGGCGCAGCCCGAGCCCTGCCGGCCCTCCTGCCAGCTGGCCGTGCCCTCCCGTAAGTGTGACTTGGTGTGGGGGGGTCCTGGCTGCCCCTGGCTCTCCCACACCAACCCCCCACGCCCCCTCCCCAGGAGCCCGCCGGTCAGCGGGGGACAGGGGGACAGCGAACGCCGTGGGCACAGTCACCTCCCAGGGACGAGTCGTCTTCCCCAAGAGGCATGCGGCAGGGAGAGGCTGAGCCCCGCGCTGCCACTTCCCTGGGGCACTGGCTGCCCTCCTCCTCCTCCTCCTCCTCCTCCTCCTCCTCAGCCCCTGCCTCCGGGCCAGCCCCCTGGGTGCCCCTGGCCCTGGCGGCAAGCAGGAACCCCGAACAATAAACCAGTGAAGAGCACGGCTGCGGCCGCAGGATTGTAGCGTCTTGTCTGTGCAGGAGGGGAGCTCCATCGCAAAAGAAAAGGCTGAAGCCTTGGAGCTGCCGTGGCCGCACATCCTCTGCCCCGCGGTCACTGCCCCTCAGACAGCACAGAGCCAGGGGAGGGAGGGGAGCGCCCCGCCGCCCCTGCCCCTGCCCTCACCCCGCCCTGGCAGCAGCACACCCTTCCCCAGCGGGCTGAGCACGGCTAAGGTGAATAATTCTTTATTTCCATAACGAAACTAGGTAACTGCTTACAAAACCTGCACAGTCCCCCCCTTCCCTCCACACGTCCCCCCACCAACCCGTCACAAACTTCCACCCGCGCGTGGGTCGGAGCCGTTCGGTGCATCAGTTACAGCCACGGAAGAGAATCTAAAGCCAGAAAGACAAACACCAAACTGGAAAAGAAGAAAAATCTGAAACAACAAATCCATGAAGCATGGGGAGGGCGACATCCAACTACCTTCTCCTCTGCCCACAGCTAGAGCAGGGGAGCCTAAAGGAGTAACAGAACACCTCCCCCCCTCCCTCCCCCCCCATTCCCTCCCCCCCGACCCCCCACCCACCCCAAACCCCAGTGCTGCAGCGGGAGATGCCGGCCCCAGGCCCGGGGCTACAGGCTGTAGAACTTGAGGCTCCGGTCCATGCCCGTCGAGGCGATGAACTTGGCGTGGTGGCCGAAAGCCACTCCCGTGGTGAGGCCGCTGTGCTCTGGGGAGGGGAGGCAGCAGGTGGTTAGGGCACAGCCGGGCCGAGGCGCTTCCCCTCCCGCCCTCGCCCCCCTGCCCCGCACCGGTGAAGTGGAGGATTTCCGTCCACTGCTTGCAGATGTAGATCTGGACGTCTGTCCCGCCCAGCGCCAGGTAGGTGCCGCTCTGGTCAAAGATGAGCGACTTCACCTGTGAAGGAGAGGGGCAACAAGGCTTCAGGACGTGCCCGGGAAGCTCCAGCTGCCGTGCCGGGGGGGGGCAGCACCTCCCCTCCGCCCCAACACCCACGCAGCGCCACCGGCACCTCCACGTCAGGCTTCCCAGAGCGCGTGAGCGGGGCTGGGGTGGCCAACGGCGGCCCATAGGCTGCCAGCCGCGGGGAAAAGGGACTGCCACACACCTCGAAGTTATTGTCCAGCTGCAGCGTCTTGAAGTTCTTGAGCTTACGCAAGTCCCAGAGCTTGACAGAAGAGTCGTCTGCAGCCGTGGCCAGGTAGTAGCCGTTCTCGGAGAAGGCGATGCTGGTGATGGGGCCCGAGTGCCCCGGGAAGTTGGCCACGTTGGTGCGTTCCTGGGGACAGGAGGGTCAGACACGGGCCGCTGGCAGGGAGACGCTGCCTCGGGCACCCCAGCCTCCCCAGGGCAGCAGGTTGGCCAGGAAAGCCCAGGTGACAACAGCCCCCAGGGGACAGCAACACTTTGCACGTTCCCGGAGAAGCAGGGATGAGGAAAGCCCCAGGGCTGCGTCCCCGCCATGTGGTACCAAACTCCCTCTGCTGTTCACATTGGCCCCAGGGACACTGGAGAGCAGATCCCTACAGCTATCGCTCTGTCCGCGTAGCTTAGCCCACGGCAAATTGCACAGTCAGGCTGCTGCAGAGTTAAAATGGCCCAGAGAGCCAGCACGGGGCCACACGCGTTGGTTGGAGCTACGGCACAGCCGCTGGGCACCAAGCCGAACACGCCGCCGACTCCCCACCCCCCTGCGCGCCCCGGGCCAGCCCTACCTTCAGATCCCAGATCTTGATCTGAGAGTCCATCGTCCCCGTTCCAAAAATGAGCCCATCCGGGTGGAACTGGGCGCAGGTGAGAGCTGCAGAGACACAGGGAAACATCGGAGGGCTGAGGAGACTCTGCCCTGGGAGAGCCCTTCTGCCAAGAGCCCCCAGACGAGTTCTCCCATGCTCCGAGAGGCCACGGACCCGTGGGCAGAAAAATACCTCTCTGCATGGTCACGAGAGCCCCCCGGGTGGGCACACTCAGCCTTACCACAGCCAGAGCTCTCATCTGTCACCTTGGTGAGGACACGGCCGGTCTGGATGTCCGAGAAAGCCCAGTACTGGAAGGGAGGAACAGGGTGCTGAGCACACAGCGACGACGCGGGGTGCCTGCACGCCCTGCGCCAGGTCCGGGCCTCACCTGGTCATCAGAAGAGCTGAGGAGGTAGTCACCTGTGGCGTGCAGACTCAGCCCGGTCACGGAGCCCTCGTGGGCACGCACAACCTGCACGCAGGAGGCGTTGGGCACAGACCAGATCCGGATGGTAGCATCGGGAGAAGCTGAGAACACCAGCTCCTAGAGAGGGATGAGGCAGGAAGGTTAACGCCAAAATACCACCGTGCCTCCATGCGGAAGCTGCCTACAGGCAGGAACTGGTCAGAGAAAGACACAGAGTGCCCGATCTGGGCAAGTCTGGCCGCGAAGGAAGAGGCCAGAGCATGCAGCAGCACACCTGCGAGGGGTGGAACACGACGCTGGTGACCTTCTTGGAGTGGCCCTTGAGCGTCGCCAGGATCTGCTCTGAGCTCTTGTCAAAGACGATGACGTTTTTATCAGCCCCGCCTGGAAAACACAGCGGGGAGCTGTAAGAGATGGAGTGGGGCCAGCCAAGTCCAGCGTCCACCCGCTGCTCCTGGAGAGCTCTGTCCTGGGAAGCTCTGCCATGAGCCGACAGAATTCCTCACGCCCCTTTGCCCAGCTCAGCCCCCAGAAGCACAAAGGGCCCCGCTCCCAAGCAGCCGCAGGCTCTCTGTTGCCACCAGATTCCCCGTGACACGGAGGCGGCTCCCTTACCGGTGAGGATCTTGTTGGTGTCGGAAGGACAGAGGTCCAAGGCCAGGATCCCCGGGATGCTGGCACTGTGCAGCCCCTGCACGACGCAGAAGGACGCCAGATTAGCGCTGCGAGCAAGAAAATGCTCCAAAGGGAACGGAGGGGGCCCTGGAGGGGGCCCAGCGTGCTTTGATTTAGCTGTAGGAGCCCTCACCACATGCACCCCAGCACAGATCCCTGTGGGAACAGCCACGACCCTCTCCTAGCTCTGCCCAGCAGCAGACCCATCGCCTTTTGATATTGCCAAGCGCGTACCCAGCGGCAAGGAAAGAGTTTTTGAGTGCCCGTCCCACATTGCAGCACTCACCACATGCGAGGCGACCTGCCGGTACTTGCTGAGCTCCTCCGGCTTCACCAGCTCCTCTGGAACCGTCTTGCCTCTCTGCAGAAGGAAAACGGTGCAGGGATGAACACCTCAGGACGCGTCACATCCTAACTTCCCCAGTATCTTGGGAGCAGAACGCGGCTGCTCACCTTCTTACGCTCCGTGGTCAGCACCGTGGCCTTGTCTTGAAGCTGCAAAACGAGAGGACAGCGTCTGCAGCCTGACCTAAGCTCCCGCAGCGGCAGGCTGGAGAACAGCCGCTGAGGTCTGCAGCAGCACTAGCAGCAGATCCTTACCTTCTGGATGATCTCGGGGGTCATGCCTGCGAGCTCTCCCAGGTCCATGGACTCCCCAGCTCCCTGCGGGGCGCACACTCGGTTACACGCGGGAAGGGAGCACAGGGGAAAAGCACCAAGTGCGGCAGCGGGGGACTCACCGCCACGTTGGGCTGGGAGGACGGCACGGTCTGGGGCACGATGAGGCCGGCCTGCGGTTTCAGCGTCGCCAGAGCTGCGGAGGCAGAGAAGTCCCGTGAGTCCCTGCCCTCTCTCCCCGAGGCTCACGGCTGCCCTCCTTCCACCGTCACCTTCTCTGGCAGCAGTGACCTCCTTGGTGAGCCGAGCGATGACGCGGCAGGCAGCGTCGTGCTGGTAGAGCGCGTGGGACAGCTCCTGGCGCGTGGTCTGCAGCTGCTGGCGCAGGGTGAAGCTGTGCAGCATGACGGCGTCCTGCCGGGACGGGGCACAGTCAGGCGGGCAGGCAGACACGCTCAGCCCCGTTACCGGCCTCCGCTCCCGGCCCTCGGCCGCCACTCACCCACTCATCCTGCAGCGCCTTCAGGATGGCCGGGATGCTCGTGGCAGACGGCGGCTTGGGCCGGATCGGGTGGGCGACTGCCAACAGGACAGCACGGGAGGGTCAGCCGCGTCCTCCGCGCCCCGCAGCCCCCCCGGGACCGGCCTTCCCCTCCGCGCCCCGGCCCTGCGGCCCGGCCTCGTGCCCGCACCGGGAGGCTCGGCCTGCCGCAGCCCAGGGGAGGGCCGGGCCCCGCCGCCCGCCGGTACCCTTGATGTCGATGAGCTGCTCCTCGGACAGCGGCTGGTTGTTGACGGGGTCGGTGCCGTTCTCCGCGATGTACTTCTCGATCAGCCGCCGCTCGTAGACGTGGTTGGAGACGGGCGAGACGCACGGGTGCTCGGGGACCTCGTTGGAGACTGTGGGGAGGGCGCGGGTCACGGCGCGGCACCGACACCGGTACCGACACCGGTACCGGTACCGGTACCGGCAGGGCCCGGGCCCCGGCCCCCCCCGCCCCCCGCCGCCGCGCCCCGCGCTCACTGGAGCAGATGAGGGCCATGGCGGGCCCTGCGCTGCCGCCCCGCTCCGCTTCCGCCCGCGGGCTCCGCTCCTGGCTCCGCTTCCGCTTCCGGTCCCGGGGCGGCGCGCGGAGCCCCTCCGCCGCTCCCGCCGCCTCACGCGGGCTCCGCCGCCGGAAACGGAAGCGCTCCCGGCGCGCCCCGCGGCGGGGGCGGGGCCGCAGCGGCGCCCCGGACTACAACTCCCGTGGTGCCCCGCGGCGCAGGGTCCGTCCGCGCGCCCCCGCCCGCCCGGCCCCGCAGCGCCCCCGTGCGGCGGCGGGGTACGGGGGGGGGGGTCACGGGGTGGGGGGGGGGGCTGGGGCCCTTGGGGAGGGGGCCCGGTGGGGCGGGGGGGGCTGGGGAGGGCAGATTGGGGTGGGAGGGGGGGGTAAGGGGGGGCCGGGGGGGGCGGGAGGAGGGGATTTGGGGGGTGCTGGGGGGGTTGGGGGGAATTTGGGGGGTGTTGGGGGGTAATGGGGGGGTTGAAGGGCATGTTGGGGGGGTTGGGGGGCTGGGGGGGGGATGAATGGGGGCGTATGTTAGGGGGGATAATGGGGGGGTACGTTGGGGGGGGTTATGTTGGGCTAGGGGGTGCTGGGGGACCCCCAGGGGGGTGGGGGGGACCGGGGGGGGGGGGGCACACTGGGCACAGGGGTCCCGGGGGGGAGCGGAGGTGCTTGGCAGGCAGGGGGGATGGTACGGGGGGGGGACAGGCCCTGCTGTCCCTGCTGCCCCCCCCACGGTGCTGCTCCCCGCAGAGCCCCCGTGCCGGAGGCAGCGCTGGGGATGGGGGGCGACACCGGGGGGAGCCGGGCCCTGCTGGGGGCCGCGCTGCTGGCGCTGCCCTGGGCCCCCTCGCTGGCGGCGGTGGCGGCGGGGGGGGGCCCCGAGGGCTTCGGGAGCCATGCCGTCACCGCCACCGACGACCTGCTGTGGCGGCTGGGCCACGCCGCCTGGGCCAGGCTGGAGGGCTGGCTGGGCCCCGAGCCGCTGCGGCTGCTGGCGGAGGTGAGCCCCGGACCCCTTTTTGGGGGGGTTACGGGGACACCGGGGGGGGGTGTCGCTCCCCCAGACCCCGAGCACCCGCTCTTCTCCCCCGCAGGGCCTGGCCGCCGTGCTGTGGCTCATCTCCTCCGCCATCTCGGCCGCCCTGGCCGTGCTCAGCGCCATCGCGGGGGACATCCTGAGCGCCTGCGGCCTGGGCGGTGAGTGGACGTCCCAGCGAAGCCGGTGACACCCCCCCACAGCACCACCACCACCCCCCCCCGACCCCGTTGTTTTCCCCCTCCAGGGGCCTGGCTGGTGCGCGGGGCGGCGCTGGCCCCCGGCGAGGTGCAGCGGGTGCTGCTGTGGGGGCTGGCAGCGCTGGCGGGGGCCCGGCTGCTGCCGCGGCTGCTGGGGCTGGTGCTGGCCCCGCTGCGGCCGGCGCTGCGCTGGCTGAAGCTGTGCTGCTTCCTGGGAGCCTTCCTCCGCGTGGCGGCCGCCGAGGGCAGCAGCCCCACGGCGCAGGCGGCGATGCTGCTGGGGCTCTGGGGGCTCTACGTCCTGCTGGGGGGCGGCGGGGGGCACCCCCCCAGCCCCGAGGTGCGGCTGGAAGCCGCCATCCACAGCCTCGAGTGGAAGGTGGAGGAGCTGTGCCGGCGGCAGAGGTGGGGGGGCCCCCAGAACCGGGAGGAGGAGTGAGAGGGTGCGGGGGGGGGCCTGGGTTGCCCCCCAGCCCCATGTGTGTGACCCCCGGTGTGTCCCCCAGCGTGTGCGCCCCCCCACCCCGCTCACCCCTTCCTCCACCACACGTGTGCCTGGTGACCCCATGGGGCAGGCGCCATCCCGGCAGCCCCCGTCCCACTGCCCCCCAAAGCTGGGGAGCCGCTCCCCGTGCCCCCCCCCAGTGCCTTCACCGAGCCCACGGTGTTTTGTCCCCCAGGGGGCACGACAGCAGCCCCCAGCCCCAAACCCTCGCCCACCAAAGAGCAGAGGGCAGCCTGTCCGTCTGTCCGTCTCCGGAGGTGGCTGGGGGGCGGGAAGGGGACCCCGAAGATGGGTGTCGTCCCCCCCGTGGGATGGCGGCCGTGCCCCGTGCTGCCTGCTCGGTTTGCAAGCTGCTTTTTAAACGGTTTTGGGTTTTTTATTTGCGGTGCCAAATAAATAGTTTCACAAGTGTCCTTGTGCTGCCTGGCCGACCCCGTGGGGAAGGGGTGAGCGCCACGGGGTGCTCAGGGTGCAGGTGCCTCGGTCCTGGGGGGGACACAGAGGACGCCGGGGACGGTGGCAGGCGGGGACGCGCTGGGCCAGCGTGCGCTGTCCCCATCTGTTTGCTGAGGTGGGGGAGCAGGGGCATATCCGTGCCAGGAGCCGGCCCCGTTGCCCTCTGGCCGTCCCTGCCCTGTGCCTGGTTGCTGGGCCCCCTCGGCCCCCCTGCCTGGCCATGCTTGCGCCCCGTGTCCCCAGCTCTCCCAGTGCCCTCGGTGTCCCCAGCCACTCCAGTGCTTCCAGTCCCCCCCAGTGCTCCTAGTCCCTCCAGTGTTCCTAGTTCTTCCAGTGCCCCCAGTCCCTCCAGTGCCCCCAGTCCCCTCAGCCCTTCCCATTCCACTCAGTGTGCCCAGTACCCCCCAGTGTCCCCAGTTCTTCCAGTGCCCCCAGTTCTTCCAGTGTCGTCAGCACCCTCAGTGTCCTCAGTCCCTCCAGTGCCTCCAGTCCCTCCCGGTACCCCCAGTGTCCCCAGACCTTTCAGTGCCCCCTTTTCTTCCAGCGTGCCTAGTCCCACCAGCGTCCCCCATCCCTCCCAGTCCGTCCCAGTGTCCCCAGTCCCCCGCAGTGGCCCCCACCCCTCCCGGTCCCCCCCAGCGCCCCCGGCCGCCCCGCCCGCCGGGGGTCCCGGTGCGCCCGGCGCTGCGCACCCCGGCGCGGGGTCCGGGGCCGGGAGTTTAGGACCCGGCGGGGCGAGGCGGCGCCGGTGCCGGTCCCGCCCCGGCCCCATTGTCTGGGCACGGAGGCGGAGGGACGGCAGCGGCGGCGCCGCTCGCACGGACGCGCCGCGGAGCCCTCCCGGCCCCGGTACCGGCCCCGGTACCGGCCATGGCCCCGGCCCCGGGGGCCCGCCTGGCGCTGCTGGCCGCCGCCCTGCTCGGGGCATCAGGTGAGCGCGGCCGCGTCGGCACCGGGCACCGGGCACCGGCACCGGGCACCGGCACCGGGCACCGGCACCGGGCACCGGCACCGGCACCGGGCACCGGTAGCGGTACCGGCACCGGCAGCCCGGGATCCGCGCCCCCCGGCATCTGCTCCCTCCTGGGAGCCGCCGGGAATCCGCTCCCCGCGCCGCACCGGGATCCAGCGGGGATTCCCCCGCGCACAGCGGATCCCCCGCGATCCCCGCGGTGCCCCCCCCGCCCCTTCTGACCGGATTCCCCGGGCTCCGGCTGGGACCGGCCCCGTGCGACCCCCGGGCTCCGGCTGCCCCCCGCCTGGATCCGACCCTGCGGGACCCAGCTCCCCGCGGCGCTCCCCCAGCCCCGGGGGGTTGGGGCCGGGACCAGCGACACCCCCCCTCGGCACCCAGCACCCGTGGGAGCGGGGACCCCTCGGGCCCCCCACACCGGGACACCCCCGGGGGGCGGCACCAGCTCGTCTCCCTGCGTGCCCCAGAGCGAAGCACTGGGGTAGGGGCTGCGGCCCCCGTGCCCCCCCCGTCCCCCCCGAGGCCGGTGACAGTGGTCCCCGTCCCCGCAGCGAGCGGCGACTGGGCCCCCCCGGAGCCCGTGTTCCTGCCGGCGGAGCTGGAGGTGCTGGCCGTGCCCGAGCACTACCGACTGCAGCGGGCGGATGGGGACCTGCCCGCCAACACCTCCCTGCGTGCCCGCACCGAGACCTTCCTGCTGCTGCCACACGGCTCCGGCGCCCAGCCGCTGCTCCGGGCGTCCTACCCACCCTTCACCACCCGGCAGGTAACGCCACCCCCCCGGCCCCCCCCGGCCCCGGGGCCGCCAGGATCCCGCCAGCATCCCCGTCTGTTCCAGGAGGTGCCCACTGAGAGCCCCCCGGAGAAGGACGGCTGGGCTGTCCGCGCTGTGTCCCTGGAGAGCGCCGTGTCCCCAGACGAGCCCTTTGCCCGCGTCCTCTTCCACCTGCGGGGCCCCGACTGGCTGCCCGGGCAGCGGGACCGACGCAGGGAGCGGGAGCACCCCGGGGAGCGGGACTTGCCCTGCGTCACCCTCCATGCCCACCACCGTGGCCGGTTGGCACGGGGCGCCTGCCGCCTGCAGGTTGGTGCTGCCCACTGGGGCTGGGGGACCCCACTTTGGCTCCCCCCTTCCTCTGAGCCTGCTGCCTCTGTATCCCCCCCAGGCTCCTCTGGGCGTCTGCGTGGTGGAGCTGGAGATCCCCCCCCGCTGGTTCTCCCCGGCCGCCCCTGCCCCGCGCGCCCCCCTGGAGCCGGCCGAGCTGCACTATGGCGTGGTGGGGCCAGGGGCATGCGGCCGCGCGGGGGGCCGGGGGGGGGACGCGGGGCCACGGGAGGCCCCGCGGTACCTGGGGCCGCTGGAGCTGCGCGTGGCGGCGCCGGCACGGCGGCAGGAGGTGCGGCTGGACGAGCGGGTGCTGCTGCGCGTCCCCGACGCCACGCTGCGCCCCGGGCAGCGCTTTGCCGCCACCCTCGCCCTGCGGCACAACTTCACCGCCCAGCAGCTGATGCTGCGGTGAGACCCCGGGTGTGGGGATGGGAGCGGGAGGCAGGGGCCGGGGGGGCCACAGCGTGACGCGTCCCGTGTCCCCCCCACACACCTTGTCCCCCAGGATCAAGGCCAAGAAGGGGCTGCTGGTGGCGGCAGCCCGACCCGTGGACCCCGCCTGGGCCGTCCAGCTGGAGCGCACCCGCGGCCCCAAGCACTGGACGGCCGTGGTGACGTGCCGGCGGAGCGGGGACGCCCACAGGGACTGGAGGTAGGGGCAGCAGTGCCAGAGGGAGCTTCTGCATGGCGCCCGGTGTAGCCCAGTATGGCCCTGCTGGGGCACGGGGACCTGTGCGTTGCACTGCTCCCATCCCAGTATGGCCCAACAGGGGGACTGGGGCTGTGGGATAGCCCCCATTCAAGTCATAGGTTGCAGGACAGCTCCATCCCAGTAGATCCCAGTTGGGGTTGTGGGTGGCCGCATCCCAGTAGCTCCCAGCCCGGGACATGACTTTGCAGGGCATCGGAGGCGGTCGAGTTCCTGCACCTGGACCTGGCAGTGGAGAATGGGACAGGGGGGCTGGCGCCGGCGCGGCCCCTCACCTGGCAGGTGGAGTACCCCGGCCAGGACCCCGAGGCGCAGAAGGACAAGCTGGTGTGGGAGGTGCAGGTGTCGGAGCGGGACGTGCGCGCCCTCGTCCCCTTGGTGCAGGTGGGTGCCCCCCCGGTGCCCATCCCCCCCGGCCTCCCTGCTGTGCTGCGCTCTCAGCCCCGCTCTGCCCGCAGGAGCTGGAGCTGGTGAACACGGCGCCGCTGACCGGCGTCCCCCGCGCTGTGCCGGTGACGCTGGTGACGGTGGAGGCGGGGGGCGGCGTGGCCGAGGTCACCGAGCCGCTGGGCTGCGAGTCGGCTGACAAGCAGGTGCTGCAGGTGAGTGGGGTCCCGGCCCCCCTGGAACTCCCTCCCGGGGGGCTGCCAGCCCCCTACCCCTCTGTGTCTCCCCCCCCCAGGTGGCAGACAGCTGCGATGCAGTGTTCGTGGGGGGCAAGGAGAGCCGGGGGGCACGGGGGGCACGGGTGGACTTCTGGTCACGCCGCCTGCACGCCTCTCTGCTCTTCACCGTCTGGGCCCCGCTGCTGCCGCTCCGCATCCAGCTCGGTGACACCACCCTGGAGCAGGTGCGGGGCTGGCGCCTGCCTGGTGCCACCGAGAGGTGAGATGGTCCCAGCGCCAAACCGCTGCCACCAGCCACCGCCGTGGCGTGGGCCAGGAGGGAGCTAGAAGCAGGAGGAGGTGCTGAGCCCCACGGCACTCGTGCTGCACGTCCCTGCCCCACTAAGCCCCAAGGCACTTGGGACACATCCCTGCCGTGCTGAGCCCCCTGGCGCTCATGCCACGTCCTCCTGCCACACCCCACGGCATGCCCCCTGCCCCACAGAGCCCTGCAGGGCTGGCGACGGACATATCCCTTTGTCCCCAGTGCTGACGGGGAGGCGGATGAGCCCGGGGAGGAGGCTGAGCGGCGGGCGCGGGGTTGCCGGCCCCAGTACCAGCGCACGTCAGTGCGGTTCCTGGCGCACTTCGTGGCGCACCCACGGGACGGTGGCCGTCACCTCTCCTACCTGCCTGGCCCCGAGTGGCTCCTGGATGTCACCCACCTGGTGGCTGGCCGGGCACGTGTGCAGGACCCCCGTGTGGCGTCGCTGGAGGGGGACACCGTGGTGGTCGGCCGGGAGCCCGGCGTCACCTCTGTGGAGGTAGGCTCGGGGTGCGCCGTTCAGGGAGGCGTGGGGCTGGAGGGGTGGCAGTGCTGGGGCTGGGAAGGGGCCTGACGAGGTGCCCCCTGTGCCCCCAGGTCCGCTCCCCTGTCTCGGACTCCATCCTGGGCGAACAGATGCTGGTGGTGTCGGAGGAGAAGGTGACGGTGACAGAGCTGCGTGCCCAGGTGGTGGCGGGGCTGGCGCTGGCGCTGCGGACGGAGCCGGGCCACCCCGGCGTGGTCACGGCCACCTGCCAGGGGATGACCACGCTGCGGGCCCCCAAGCAGGTGAGGGGGCTGCGGGGAGGTGTGGGGGTGCTCGCGGTGCCCTGAGCCCTGGTGTCATCCCCGGCGTCCTGGCAGGAGGCAACACTGTCCGTGTGGCTGTCCTTCTCCGACGGCACGCTGGCCCCGCTGGAGCTGTACGGCTGGCAGGATGTGGCGCTGGCCGTGGCCTCGCTGGACCCTGCCGTGGTCACCGTCACGGGGGGCTTGCCTGGGGCCCCCGCCTGGCGCCCACGGGTGCTGGCAGAGGGGCCGGGGCGGGGGGCCCTGCTGCAGCTCAGCCTGCACCCCCCGGACGCCTGCCGCCGCGGCCGGCACCGGGCGGCCGCTCTGGCCACTGGCTCTGCCTGGCTGGAGGTGGGGGCTGCCCGGCGCGGGGCCCCCCCCGGCAGCCCCCGGCCCCCCGCGCCCTTCCCGCGGGCCGAGGGGGCCATGTCGGGGGAGGCGGTGACGGCGGCCGGTGAGCCCCGCAGGAGGAACCCCGGCGGCGTGGGACCGGCCTCCACCAAGCTGCAGGGGCTGGGGTCTTCCTCTGAGGAGGAGGAGGAGCAGGGGGAGGAAGTCCGCGGCCGTGCTGGCAGGGAGGAGGAGGAGGAGGAGGAGGAAGAGGAGATGGTGAAGGCCCCGGCACGGGTGACTGACCTGGAGATCGGCATGTACGTCCTGTTGGGCGTCTTCTGCCTGGCCATCTTCATCTTCCTCGTCAACTGCATCTTCTTCGTGCTGCGCTACCAGCAGAAGGAGCCCCCCGACGCCGGTGCGGCCCCCTCGGCCCCCCAGCCCCACAACTGGGTCTGGCTGGGCACCGACCAGGAGGAGCTGAGCCGGCAGCTGGACCGCCAGCAGCCGGAGCCCCCTGCCCCGCCGCCCCCCCAGGCGGGCACGGAGACCGGGCGCTGCTGCTGCGGTGACCCCCAGGCGCCCGACGCGGGGCCTCCCCCCGGTGCCCCGCCGCCACCCGGCACCCCCCTGGCCCGCAAGGAGGGGGCTGCGCCAGGGGGCGGCCGGCGGAAGCGCGTGGAGTTTGTCACCTTCGCGCCCCCCCGTGCCCCCGAGGAGCCCCCCCAGCCCACCCCCAACGTCCAGTCCATCCTCGTGGCCAGCGAGGACGACATCCGCTGGGTGTGCGAGGACATGGGGCTGCGGGACCCGGAGGAGCTCAGGAGCTACATGGAGAGGATCCGGGGCAGCTCCTGACCCCGGGGGCAGCTCCTGCCCACCCCCCCTCCCCGAGCTGGCACTGCCCCAGGGGCACCTGTATGGGACTGGCCTCCTCCCTGTCCCCGTCCCTCCTGGTGGCCTGAGCCCTGCCCCAGCAGGGACACCGGAGGGCCTGGCCCCACAGGCTGTTGGGGTGGCAGCCGCCCGCCCCGCGGCATCCCTCGTGGGGGGCCGCCGTGGTGCCGGAGGGCACGGGGAGGCTGCGGCGGTCCCCCCCTTGCTGTGGGTCTCATTGCGACGTTGTGTTCATAGTGCTGATGATGAGTCCTGTGGTCCGACCCGGGGAGCGCCCCACGCCCCCTCTCCCCCCGGCCACACGTCCGTTTTGTATCCATAACGCTGTGGGATGGGGCCGCTGCGGGGGCCTGTTATTTATGGAAGATTTTTAATTCTGACGTTGTTACAAAAATAAAATATTTAAAAAAGCGGAGCGGCTCCCATGCCGTGGTGTCGCTGCAGCAGGCAGGGGCTGGGTGCTGGGGGTGCCGTGGTGCTGCCGGCACGGCCAGGCTCCGCCAGGCACAGCGGGGCTGTGAGGACAGCCACGGGGCCGTTCGCCTTCTCCGGCTCCTCTCCTTCCAAGCCCAGTGGCTCAGAGTGGGGGGTGAAGGGCTGCGGGTGAGGGGGGTGAAGCTCTGACACCCATGGGTGCCTGCCCACGGCCTCACCCCCAGAAAATGGTGGAGGAGGAGGGAGCCTCACGTGGAGCTCTTTCACTCCAGGGAGCTCCCAGAGCCTGGGGGGACCCCACTCGCCCTGTGCTGCCCAGCCCAGGTCCCTGGAACGTGGGGATGTTGGGAGCTGTGCAGCGTGGCTCCCACAAGACCCTCATCCTGGGGGTCCCGAGCGCGATGCAGTGTGGCACCGCAAGGTCCCGCAGTGCCTTGAGCTGCTCCCGAAGCACGGTGGGGACCCTGAGAGCACGTGGCGTGGTCCCCGAGCGAGGGCCACCTCCGTCTGCCCCCGGGGTGCCGCTTCCCCCGGGGCGCGCAGTGGTTTGCTGTGGCAGGATGGAGCCACCCCCACACTCAGCCCCGGGGTGCTGGGCTGGCTTCCTGCACACCTCAGCCAGACACGGAGCGAGCGGCGGCACGGGGCCACGTCCCAGCCACGTCCCCGGTGCTGAGCACGGCAGTGGGAAGGGGGGAGCGCCATGGGGCTGCCCGGCAGCCGGTGAGGATGGAGGTGCTGTGCCTGCTCGTGGCGGCTCTCTGTGCCGCGGCTCCCGGACCAGGTATGGCGCCGTCCCCGGCCTCTCCCCCAGCCTCCTCTGCGTGCCAGGGATGTCACCAGCATCGCTTCGGGTTCGGTGTGGAGCGAGGATGCTCTGCAGATGTGGCCTCCTTTCCCTCCATGAGGTGGTCAGCAGGGTCCAACCGTCACCTCGCCTTGCTGCATCCCTGCTTGGGGGCCGTTGAGCTCGGGAACCCCAAAGGAGCTCCCTGGGCTGTCCTGTCCCTGCTCCCCCCGAGCAGAGGATGGCGTGGGCATGACCCCGACCTGCTCTGGCAAGGGGCTGCATGGCTGCTGCACTGCTCCCCAAAACATTTCTCCAGCGATTTTATGGGCGCCTGTGCACCTCAGCAGCCCCCAAGGTGGCAGTGGCGGGGCTCACCCCTCTGCTTCTCGGCTCGAGGATGCTTCCTCTGCTCTTCCCTGCTGCAGGGACCCCCAGGCTCCCTCTTGTGTCCCCCCAGTGCTGTCAGGTAGGTGAAATGCTTTGCCATCGGCATGCCTGTTCCCTGCAGGCACGAGCCCAAAGGATCCCATCCTACCCTATCCCATCACCCGCCGCCACTTTTGGAGCAGATTTTGAGCTCCAGTAGGGTTCAGGGTGGTTTCACACCTGAAATGGCTGACAGAAGCAGCTGCCAGCCCTGCTGCCGGTTGATCTGTGACTGATCATCAGTGTCCGCGCTCCAGCTGACGGCTCCCACTGCCCCCGTCCTGCCACATCCAGGGGCTACGGGCTGGGTTCCCCGTGGAGCAGCAGCCTGAGCCGTGCCCAGCTCGCAGGGAAAACTGTTTTTTGCACAAGACTGTTGTTTCGCAGATGATGGGAATGAAGCGTGTTGTTTCCTGTGGAGTATCGCTGAGCGAAGGTGAAAGCAGGCTTTACCACCACCGCAGGCTGATGCGCTGCAAAAAAGTGCCCTTGTTTTTGTAAGAAACCATCTCTGCAATAGCTGCTCCTCTTCCTGAGCTGAGGAGCGAGGCCTGAGGCTGCGAGCTTGCAGCCCGTTACAGCGGAGGCGGAACAGATTTTGCCAGCAGCATGTGCACAGTGCCTTGCACGCAGCAGCTTTGCCCTCGCAGCCTTCTGCCTGCAGCCACCCCGGTGGCGACATCCAGGCAACACCAAAAGCCCCGGCTGGGCCTGGCTGGGCAGCGGGGGCTATGCTGGGAGCTCCCCAAAGCAGCCCTGGGTCGTGTCCCCCGACACTGGGAGGCTGATGTGTAGCCGCAGAGGTTGGGTTTTAGGAGCGCGAGAGACATTCCTGCATGGGCCTCTCCGGGCCCCCATTTTGTGGCAGCCTCTAGGTGCCATTTTGTGCATCCTTCCCCAGCACGACTCCACTCGCTGGGGGGCCGAGGCGTACACCCTCGCACCCTCTCCAGGTGTCCCCACATGGGGCTCGGGCAGCCTGGTGGCTTTGAGGGTGAATGGGGGACGTCGGTGGTGGACGTGGGGGCACATCATGGCCAGGGGTGTGGTGGCTCTGGCTGTGTGTCTGTCTGTCGGCACAGCCGTCCGTCCATGCCATCTTTCAACTGCATCTCCCTGGCCGCCTCCTGCCCGGTGCCCGTGGTGGGGACACGGCTGGGGCGAGGGCACGGGGTGGGAGGACAGGGCCGGGGGCTCCCGGAGCTCAGCCCCAAACCTCTGACCCCTCCACACAGCCCCGGCGGAGCCAAGGGGGGCCCCCACCAGGGCAAAGAGCGGCGCGGCTGGGAACGCTTCAGTGGAACCAGGTGAGAGCGGGTCTCCTGGGGGGGGCAGCCAGAACCAGGGCCCCTCCGGCGCCCTCCACCCATGCTGTCCGCAGGTCCCCCCGGCGAGGCCGTGCTGCGCCTGGATGGCGGCAGTGACCGCTGCGAGGGCACGGTGCAGGTGCTGCAGGGGGGCCGCTGGCTGCCCGTGTGCCGGCGGTCCTGGCACGCCGCAGCCTCCCAGGAGCTCTGCCGCCACCTGCACTGCGGGGATACCGAGGAGGACGCCACGCTGCCGAGCCTGCCGGGGGAAGGGGACAGCACCGATGGCTGCCCCGTGGTCATGGCCAACTGCAGCGGCTGGGGGCTGGAGCCGTGCTGGCTGCGCTTGGCCACCGAGCCAGGCTGCTGCGCCGCGGGGCCGGCTCACGTCACCTGCACGGGTAAGAGCCACCAGGGCATACTGGTGCCAGGACGAGCCGGTGGCCACCACCGCACCCTCCCGGCACGTGGGGGCTCCTGGAGGTGCCAGCAGCGCCCCTCCATCCCGACAGGTGCCCCAGCACTGCGGCTGGCGGGCGGCCAGAGCCGCTGCGAGGGCCGCGTGGAGCTGCGGCAGGAGGGCGTCTGGGGCACGGTGTGCGACGACGGCTGGGACCTGGCCGACGCCGCGGTGGTGTGCCGGCAGCTGGGCTGCGGCTGGGCCCTGCACGCCCGCGGCGACGCCTCCTTCGGCAGGGGCCTGGGGCCCATCCTGCGGGACGAGGTGAGCTGCGGCGGGCACGAGCAGCGGCTCTGGGAGTGCCCGGCCACGGGCGAGCACGACTGCCATCACAAAGAGGACGCCGGCGTGGTGTGCTCCGGTGGGTCCCCGCGCCGTGCTGCGGCCACGCGCCCCGGGGGATGGGGGCAGCCCCGGGCAGACGCCCCCACTGTGCCCCCTCCCCGCAGAGCACCAGGAGTGGCGGCTCTCCGGGGGCCGTGATGGCTGCGCGGGGCGCGTGGAGGTGTTTTTCCGTGGGACGTGGAGCACGGTGTGCGACAACTCCTGGTACCAGGTGGAGGCAGGCGTGCTGTGCCACACGCTGGGCTGCGGGGAGCCCCTGGAGAGGCCGTCCTTCCACCACACGCTGCCCACCAAGATGCTCTACGTGTGCTCGAGCTGGCAGCCCTCGCTGGCTCACTGCCGCTGGACCTACAACAAGTCGGCGCCTTGCCATCAGTCCCGCGCGGCCGGCGTGGTCTGCAACGGTACGGGACCCCCGGCGCTGCAGGGTGGGGTCCCTGCTGGTGACCGCCCCAGCAGGGGGGCTGCAGCCTCTCCCCTCCCCTCCTGCAGGCTCCCAGGGCTTGCAGACACCAGCCCCGACAGTGACGGTGACACCGAGCAGCATCACGGTGCTCAGCAGTGAGTTCCCCATACTGTGGGTCCGGGGGGGATGTTAATGGGGCTGCAGCCTTCCCCCGTTCTGGGGGGGAGCCATGGGGTGGGAGGGCATTGTGGGCATCACAGCCTGTGTCTGTTCTCTGCCCCAGCTGAGGAGGGCTCTGTGGCTGGGGACACGCAGTCCCTCCTGCACATGCCCCTCTTCATCCCATGCCTGGTCCTGGCGGCACTGCTCCTGCTCACCCTGCTGGCCTTCACCACCGCTCTGCTGAGGCTGAGGAAGAGGAGTGGTAAGGAGCACCCCCAAGGGTGCGGGGGCTGCAGATGGGCGACGCCCTCCAGCTGCATCCCAAGCACCCCCTCTGTCCCCGCAGCCCTCACCGTGTGCCCCCCTGGGCCGGTCCTGGTGACCAACAGCACCCAGGGCCCCGACGTGCCCTCTGGGACCTGCAAGAACTACAGGGAGATGCCCCCCAGCCTCCCCAAGGAACCAGGTGGGTCTGGCGGCCACCTGCCCCGTTGGCCCCCGTTAACCCCTGTTAGCCCCCATCAGCCCCATCTCGCCCCACAGCCCCTTCGCCCGTGACCCTTCCCGCTGCCAAGGGCTCTGACTCCTCTGACTCCGACTACGAACACTACGACTTCAGCAGCAAGCCGCCCGTGGCCCTCTCCACCTTCTACAGTGAGCCCCCCCGCAGCAGCACCCTGCCACCCCGGGTCCCCCCCGCTGACCGGGTCCCCCCCCTGCTCTCCCGCAGACTCGCTGCGCCGACGGCCGGGCGAGCAGCAGCCGGGCGAGCAGCTGCACCCGTTGGTGCCCAACCAGGACGGGATGGAGCCGTTCCCTGCAGAAGGTGTGCCAGCCCCCGTCCCTCTGTCCCGCGGCACCGTCCGTCTGCCTGCCCACGGGCGGGCGAGCGAGCGCTGTGGCCCCGATCCCCGGGTGACATATGGCCCATGCCCTGCAGTGCCAGCGACGATGCTGTGTTCCCCACCGTGGGGCAGGGCAAACAGCTTGTCCTCCTCCTCCTCCTCTTCCTCCTCCATGGAGCCCTACTGCAACGAGAGCGCGCCCCCCCTGCATGCCTGGCCCTGCCCGCAGCCCCCAGCCTACAGCCCCCCCCAGCAGGCAGCACCCACAGCCCCTGGCTGCACCCTACAGCCATGCACCGGTGAGCACGGGCAGCGGGCTGCGAGGGGACGGGGACGGCAGCAGGGATGGGGACAGCCCCCGGGGTGGGTATGGGGAGGTGAGACCCCCCCCCAGGGATGGGAATGGGGGGTGAGACCCCCCCCAGAGATGGGAATGGGGAGGTGAGACCCCAAGGATGGGAATGGGGATGGGGACAGCCCCAGGGGTGGGAATGGGGATGGTGAGACCCCAAGGATGGGATCAAGGATGGGGACAGTCCTGGGAAGGGCCACATGGGTGCTGGGGGGGGTGGCAGCAGGGATGGGAGGTGCCAGTGTGAGCCCCTGCCTCCCCCAGTGCCCCCGGCCATGCCCTGCCTGCCCGATCCAGCGCTCGCCCAGCCCCAGGTACAGGTTCCTCCAGCAGCCACCGACCCTGCAGACAGCTCCAGCACCTCCTCGGGGGAGTGGTATGAGAACGTGCAGGGCACAGAGCCGCCAGGGTACCCAACCCCACACCACGGTGAGGACCCCGTGCTGGCGGGGCTCCTGCCCCCAGCCTCCCCCCATGGCCCCGCTCTGCCTGACGGGCTCATCCCTGCAGGCTGGCCGGCTCCATCCTGCCCCCCGGCGCAGGACCCCAACTCCTCTGAGAGCAGCGACTACGATGACATCCAGAGCTCTGGCTGCTGAGGATGGGGATGGGCAGCACCGGGCGGTGGGAAGGGGGCTGCGGGCGCTGTGGAGGACTCGCGGCCACGCTGTTTACATCTCCTTGGGACTTCTCCGTCTGCCTCCTCCGTGTTGGGGCACGGGCAGAGGCGCAGGGGCTCCCGGGGGGATGCTCGGTGCAGGCTGTGCCAGGCTACGTGCTTCCATTAAAAGCTTTTCCCAGCTTGTCACCGTGTCCCTGGGCCACGGGGACGGCTGCTCAGCAGCCCCGCAGTGAGGCTGGGTCTCCAGATGTTCCCGGGGGCTGATGTCCCCAACACCGTGTGGCAGAGCTCCCCTCCCCAGCCCTCGGTCCTCCCCATCCTGGGCCACCCTCTCAGGGGTGTGCTGGCCACCGTAGCCAGCCCAGCCCACAGGCAGCACCCAGCGATCGCAGTGGGGGCCCCAAGCACCCCAAACGCCCGCCCTCACCACGTGCTCCTTCACGGGGAAGCCAAGCTCCCTGACGCTGCCTGGGGCTCCGACCTGCCGCAGTGGAAAATTTGCCCCCCGCCACATCCTTCAGCTGTTTACCGAGCCGAGCGGCTCTGGCAGCCCAGAACAAAGGGGCCATGCCGCAACAACGGAGGAAGCACCAAAATAGCAACAAAGCCCCAGACAAAGGGCAGAGGAGACGAGAGGCGAGAGCGGGGCCGGGAGCAGCACCCGCTGTGGCACGCGGTGCCCGTGGGGTGCCTGGGGCAGGGACGTGGGGCCTGGTCTGCGATTTGTGAGCCGCTGCGCCGCGCGGATGCCATCGGCTGGGGACATTCGTGCAGCCGTGTGACAGCACTGGGCGCTCGGCGGTGCCGCTTTCACCACCACCAGTGCAACGGCGGTGTGCTGGCAGCCAGCAGGCTGCTCCTGCCCATCAGCAGGCTTCTCACGGGCAGGGAGCACATCAGCATGTCCCATCGCTCTCCCCCGGCCCCTCCAGAAAGATATTACAGCTGTCAGCTGCCGCAGCACACGGATGGTGCCGAGCTGGCTCGCGCTGCCGGCAGCTTGCGGGGATGCTGAGAGCTGCAGCTCCTCTGGAGGAAGGGAGGGCTGGACCCCAGCGCCCGCATCCGCCCGGTTCGGCACCCTCGGGGATGTGGCACGAGGCCTCCCCGGCCTCCCTGTGAGGGCGGCTGGGGTTATGGGTGCCGCTGGGGCTGGCTCGGAGAGTGGCAGAGAGCATTTGGCTTTCTAGCTGGTGAAACCTGGCTGAAGAGCCAGGACCGGGGCAGCTGAATGCACGCGGGAACATGGCCAAGGGCAGCGATGGGCATCCCCGGCATGGTGTCGGGGGGGAATTTGCTGAAATTGTTATTTTCCATCAAGCCAAAACGTTGCTTAGTCTTTTGAAAGCCCGTGGTAACCATGGAAAGATCCGCGGTGCATAGCAGCGCGAGTTCACCCTTTTTTACTCTAAAGGAAACAGGAGGGGTCAAAAATGGGGCAAAGCCCTCCTTGCACACATCCTTCTCCAGAAACGCACATGGAGCAGCCGTCCAGGCTGGCCCCTGCTCCCACTACGGCCGTGCCTTCCCCTTCCAGCCCATGGGGACAGGGAGAAAACCCGATGCTGTCCGAGCTCAGGAGGAGCTGGGGGTCCCCACCTGGCCAAGGGGACCCCGCGGCCGTGAGCTGAGCGCGGAGCAGGGCTCAGAGCATCGCCCGCCTGCTCCGAGCCTCTCTGCGCGGCAACCTGCGGCCGCTTCCTCTTGAGTCATGGAACATCTTCAGCCCGGAGGCAGCTCGGAGGCAGGAAACTCCCAGGGGAGCCGAGGCCCCACTCTGGGGCTGGGGCTGGAGAGTGGTCTTGGGGTGGGGGAAGCCCCACAGGAGCAGGGCACCCTGGGGCCGTGGAGTGTTGGGTGGCCACGGGGCACAGCAGGAGGTGGCAGTGGAGCTCTCGCTGGCCCCACGGCACAGCCGCTTATCAAGAACACCATCGGGTCAATGGCAAACCTTCGTCAGCATGCATGACCTGGATTCAGGGGAATTAATTAGGGCGCAATCAATCAGCGCCTCTCCCATCCCCTGTCTGTCACCACTGGCACCCACGTGCCTCGCAGGGACACGCGGTGTCCCCAGGACGCCTGCAAGAGGGACAAGCAGGGCTGGTGCCAGCGTCAGGGTGCTCCAGGCACACGGTGATGCGGCGCGGTGCGGCTCGGCAGGGCTCGGCGCTGCACGTTTCCTGCCCCGGTGCAGCGGTGCTCGCCCCGACCGGCGACCACAGGCGACGGTGAGGCTGTCGGTGCAGAGGCGAAGCGACCCCGGACGGACGAGGGAGGCAGCCCCCAGCACGGGGCGGCTAGTTGTGGCAGGAAGCGGTGCCTCGTGAGAGCGGCCGCAGGGCTCCCCGCTGCAGCGAGGGTGGGATCCGGCCCCTCTGAGCACCCGGGCTGTTGGGTTTAGTGGCCACCACTGGTTTACTCTGCTGAAATCCAGGGTGTGGGCTCCCGAAATGGCTCTGAGCTGCAGCTGAGGCCAGTTTTGACCAGTGGGTGCAGCTCCAGGCACTCGGGAACACCCAGGACCCCCCAGCTTCCCTTTGGGTGCCAGCTCCAGGACCCCAGGGTCTGGCTCGGCCACACTGCCCGCAGCTTTGTGGGGGCCCGAGGGAGAGCTGGGGTCCTCCTCACCCGCCAGTACTGGGCACATTCACCCCACTGAGGAGTTGGGGGGGGCTGACAGGGGAACCCTTGCTGGGGATGGTGATGGGGATTGGGATGGGGTGGGATAGGAATGAGATGGGAACATGGATGGGATGGGATAGGATGGGTTGGGATGAGTAGGGGATGGGGAGTGAGGATGGAGACATGGATGGAGAAGGGATGGGGATGGGATGGGAATATGATGGGGATTGGCTGGGAACGAGGATAGGGATGGGGATGGGATGGGATGGGGATGGGGACACGGGAGGGGATGGGGTGGGGATGCAGATGATGTTGAGCCTCTCAGTTTCTCTCTGGTTCTGCAGGACCCGGCGAGGCAGATGGCAGGTTGTGACTTCAAACGAGCGAGACGTGACGCAGAAAACCACAGAGGGAGGAAAAACAGCCTGTTCCTCCCCGTCCCCCCCTCGTCTCCCTTCCCCGGCCCGGGTACAGAGGCGTTGGTGCCCCGTGCTCAGCCGCCAGCGCCGGGGAGGAGGAGGAGGAGGAGGCAGCCAGCGGCCCCATGGCAGCCTGGCCGCCCGCCGTGCGCCTGCTGCTCGCGCTGGGGACATGGGGTGAGTACGGTGGGGCTGGGCCCGGGGGGTCGGGTGGTGCTGGGCGCCTACCGGGTGCACCGCACCGTCCCTGCAGCGCCGACACCTCGGGCAGCGGGTGGGGGAAACCCAGCCTGGCCAGAACCCCAAGATAACACGGAGCCCGTGGTGAAACCCCGCTGCTGGGCAGGACGTGGGGGCTCGGTCCCGTGCCTTGTGCTGCGGGTCACCATTGCCTCTCCCTTGGCTCACCCCCTCGCCAGGGTCCCGCGCCCTCCCTGCGCAACCCCTGAACATGGCGCTGCGGGGGGACTTTTGGGGACAGGGACAGGCAAAGGGGCTGGCCGAGCACAAGGCCACAGTGCCGCCGCGCTGCCGCTGGGGCTTTGGCAGATGAAATGAGAGCGCACACCCAGCGGGTGCCAGTCCCCAAAACGCCGGTGTCCCTGGTGCCGGGCTCCCACCCGGGTGCCACCAGGCTCACGGATCACCGGCTCCTTCCAGAGCGGCCCCCCGGCAGGGCACGGGCTGCCCCAGCCCCCAGCAGCCGCCCCGTCCTTGTCCCACAGCCCCGCGGGGTCCAGCCTGGTGGCAGTGCTCGGCTCACCGCAGGGCCACTGCCACCATGCCTGCCTGCTTGGCCTGGGCTTCCTACCAGTAATGACGGTAGCTAGTTAGCGGCAATTAGCAGGTGTGCTTCTCTGTCTTTTTTTTTCAGCAGTAATCATCCACCAGCACGCTGTGGCTGGTTGCGTGAGGTTGCTTGTATTTAATGAAAGGTAGGGAGGAGTAGGGGTGAGGGCAAATTCACTGAGAAAGCCGGAAAATGCTCTTTTATTGCCAAGAAAAAACAGCGGCCTATGGGGTCTGTGCTGCCCAACCTCCCCGCTTGTGGCAAGGCTGGCCAGAGTGCCCGGAATCACCTTTCTCCTCCTAAACACCTGGTGCCAGGTCGTGAGCTGGGGACGCTGCTCATGGTGGGGGCGCCGGGTGCAGGTACAGCTGATCCCATCCCCTTCTCTTGCAGCAATCTGCAGCCACAGAGGAGCGGCCCTGAACCCTACAGGTGAGCATGAGGGGGGGAGCAGCTCCCCGGGACCACCCGGGACTTGTTAGCATGGTGCCTGTCGGACCGGACCAGCACCCGCTGCATCGCGGTGGCTTTGGCCCCACGGCTCCGGCTTTGGGGCTGTGGAACCTGCTCGGTCCCACGAGGCCAGCAGTGGTGTTGTGGTGCCCAGTGTGAGTGTGTGGTACAGGGTCCCGGGGCTTTCATGGCTGCTGCCCGTGCCCCCCGTGCCCCATTTCCCCTGCGCACCCCGAGCAAGCCCCGTTTCCTTCCTGCCCCATGCTGCCAGCAGCCCCGGCTGCCGCAGTGGTGCTGAGCCTCACTGCAGCACCGAGCCAGACCCGGCTGGAAAACCGTCTGGGGGCTATGGGGAGGGGAGGAAAGCCCCTTATGCCTCTGCTCTCCCCGCAGTCCCCCGCCTGCGGCTCACCGGTGGCAGCTGCCGCTGCGCCGGGAAGCTGGAGGTGAAGATGGGGACAGCCTGGAGCCCCGCGTGCTGGGACATCGGGAAGCAGGCCACGGTCAGCATCTGCCAGCAGCTGGGCTGTGGCCCCCCCGCTGCTGCCGGCCACTTTGAGGTGGACAGCAGCAAGAAGCCACAGGTGCAGGCGGCGCGGTGCACTTGGACGAACACGTGCCTCTGGCAGCTGGCTAACTGCAGCAGCCACGCCGCCTTCGCCTGCAGTGGTGAGCATCATGCCCCCCCTCCCAGCCCCCTTGTGCCCCCGCTGCCCCTACCTGTTGCCTCCCTTCTCGTTTCAGAGCCGGCGACCACCACCACCAAGCCTCCCCCTACGCCACCAACCACCAGCCCGGAGCCCACTGGTGAGAAACCCGCTGCCCGCGCAGCGTGGCAGGGCTTTGCTCCCCGTGCAGTGTGGCTGCTGGGGAATGTGGGGAGCCAAAGTCCTGCCTGTGATGGCCGCGATCTCCCTGTTCCCTCTCCAGGCCCCCCCAGGCTGCGGCTGGTGGACAGCAACTTCAGCTGCTCGGGCTTTGTGGAGCTCCACATGCGGGGGCGGTGGGGGGCCGTGGCGAGCAGCCCGGGCAATTGGATGGAGCTGGCTGCCCGCATCTGCAGCGCGCTTGGCTGCGGCAGCCCCATCGATGGCCCCGCAGCCCCGCAGACAAGCCAGCTCCTCGTGAAGTGGGAGGCAGTGGAGCCGTGCAGGAGCCCCGAGCTCCTCGACTGCTTCAACAGGACCAGGGACGGGCGCGGGAGAGCGCCCGCCTTCCTCACCTGCTCAGGTGAGCGACTCACAGGGGGTTGCAGTGGCGGGGGGGCTGTGGATACTGCTCTCCTTTGGCATGGAGGAGGTGGGCATGGGGAGCTGGGAGCACCCATGGGTGGCAGAGGTGCCCCTTCCACCCCTCACGTTGCCGTCCACCCACTGCCGCTCTTCCTCTTCCGTGCGTGAAGACAAAACAGGAAATCTCCCGTGTGCGCTGGGTTCCTGGAAACTGCACCCCCAGACCCTGCTTTGAGCCTGCAAGCGGGAAAAGCTGGGGAGCCAGCACCCTGAAACCCAACGCGTGCGAGGGTGGAAAGCATCGGGGTCTGGCACGCTCTCGTCCATGCCCCCTTTGTGTTTTCTGCAAGCGTGGTGGGGGAAGCTTGCAGGCAGCTCACGGCTCCCCGCCGAGCAGCCCCTTGCTCGTGCCAAGGCCAGGAGAGCCAAGCCCCGGGGCGAGCGGCAGGCTTGCTCCAAGCCTTTCCATCTGCTCAGGCTTTGAAGCCAGACCGCGGGGTTTGGGGGCTTAGCGGGATGAACCGCAGCAGCTGCCAGAGTGGGTTTCACGGCTGCGCTTGCCACGGGGACGGTTCCAAGCCCCTCGACGTCTCTGTCACTGCTTGTGCGAGCCCTCAACGCCCACGGCAAGAGGGGAAGGGAGAGGCGGGCACGGCGAGCACCCCGGCACTCGGCCACCAGGTCTCTCTCCTGCAGGTTCCCAGCCGCAGGCGGTGCGGAGGCTGGCGGGTGGCCCCACGCCCTGCGAGGGGGACATCGAGGTGTTCCAGCAGGGCCGCTGGCAGGTGCTGTGCGACCGCCCAGCGCAGCGCAACGAGCGGGGCCGGCAGCTGTGCAGGGAGCTGCGCTGTGGCAACCTCTCCTCCAGCACTGAGGTCCGAGAGCCCCCTTCCATGGGGGTCTTCTGTGACGTCCGCCACCTGCACCTCTGCCCGGACAGCCCCAGGTCGCTCCGCTCCTGCTTCCGCACCCGAGTCGTGTGTAAGTGGCCAGCAGCTCCCCGCGGAGCTCTCTCAGCCCTGGCAGGTGCTGGCCCTGCGCGGTGACATCCGTCCTCCCACAGGCCAGGACTCGAAGCCGCGTCCCGCCGGCGTAGCAGCGGGCACCGTGGCGAGCATCTGCCTGGCCCTGCTCCTCTTCGGCATCCTCCTGCTTATCTGCGGCCCTCCCGCCTACAGGTGGCTGATGAAGAAAAGTAGGTGGCGAGCTCCCCGGTCCTCCCCAGCCTGTCCCCACGTCCCCCCAGCACCTCCAGTTTGTGCCCACCCCGATGCCCGTGGGATGCCCGTCTCCAGCGCCTTCCCCGTCTCCCCCAGGGTTTCGGGCCACGCGCGCGCTGCTCCCCACCTCCCCAGCCGGGTGCCACCACGGGACGCCAGTGCCACAACCCCTGTCCCCATTGTCCCTTTGCTGTCCCACGTGGCACCGGCGGGGGGATTAGGTGCACAAAGGAGCGTTTCATGAGGCGGGCAGCGGGTCCCGGGGGGGATTACCGGTGGGGGGATTATTCAGCGCGGCAGATGGGGCCCGCGGGGGGCCGGCAGACGGAGGAAAAGAAGCTGGCGGCAGAGCGAGCCGGCAGCTCCTCAGGGAGACGCGTCGTGCCTCACCGCCTCCCCTCCCGTGCAGTCTCCAAGAAGAAGCAGCGGCAGTGGATCGGCCCCACGGGGCTCAACCAGAACGGTGAGCGGCAGCAGCCCGGGGGCGGCGGGTAGGGAGCGGGGTTTTGGGCCAGGGCACGGCGGCGGCGGAGGTGTGAACGGGCTCTCGCTTCCTGCCGCCGCGTTGACTCACCGGTGCGGCGTTGACTCAGCCGGGCTCGCCACGGGCGAGCGGCTCCCGCTCTTACTCAGCCCTCGGGAGGGGGCCGGGGCGTGCGCCCACCTGGCGGGGGGGTGCTCGAACGACCCCGCGCACCTTGCCCCCACTCTGAGCCGCCCTGCCTTGCAGTCTCCTTCCACCGCAACAGCACCGTCACCCTGAGGCCGCGGGCAGAAGGGCAGAGGGCGCAGGGGGGGGACAACGACTACGCTCAGCCCCCCCAGAAGAGCTCCTACCTGTCGGCATACACAGGTGAGGCGTGGGAGGCGGGACGGTTTGGTGACGCCGGGCGAGGGGCTGCCTGGGGCTGGCGGCCCCTTCTCAAGCCCCAGTAAGGAGCTGTGCCCTGCTCGGTTCCCTCCGCAGCCCTGGAAGGCGCAGCCCGATCTTCCAACCCTCCGGACAACTCCTCTGACAGCGACTACGACCTGCAGTCTGCCCGCAGGCTGTGACCCTGAGAGAGGTAGGGGCGGCCCAGCTGCGGCTACTTCCATTTTGGCAAACCACCTAGTTTCCTGCCCTTCCTCCTCGCCCTGCAGACAGGGGTGGGATTCAGCACGTGGAGAAAGGTAAAGCATGAGTTGAACAGAGCTGGCGGAAGAGAAGACAAATGCCTGTGCCAGAAGCCCCCTGCATCCCCCCACGGCGTGGCAGAGCTTGTCCTGCTCACAGGGACGCGGTCACTCGTGGGGAGACCTTGCCGCTCGCCGTGTCCCTGCCAGAGCCAGAGCTGAACCTGCCTGCACCCCTCGCCACCCGCTGCGCTCCCCCCAGGCCGAGCAGTGCTCAGCTCTGACCCCCCGCCCGGCTTTGGGGTGCCACAGCACCCCGCTAAGTGAGCGCCCTTCCGAGAAAGCTTCCTCAACCGTGCCCTCTCGCTTTGGGGCCTCCCGCCTGGGAAAGTGCGAGGCGGGGGCTTTTTAAGCTATTTGTATGAGTCTAAAAGGCAGCTGGGTTGCAGCAGGCTTTGCACGTGCACCGAGAACGGAGCAGCCGCGCTCACGACAGCTCGGAGGGGGGTTGCCGGCCTCTCCACCTCGAAACCGGGATAACCACGCTCCTCCGCCCCGCAGGGCTGGGCTGAGAGCGGCTGTGCACGCACAGGGCTCCGTCAGCGGGGCACTGCGCTTTGCCAGCGGGACCACGCACCCCTGGTCTTCGGGCAAGGCTGCAAAGATGTGAGCTTGGCCGTGCTTGTGCGGGACAGTGTGAGATTTGTGCCCACGTATAAAGCAAAGCGCAGATGCGAGGAGCGCAGGAAGGGTAAAAATGTTGAGAACCAAATCTGAGATATTTAATTAGCAGCGACGGTTGTAATAAAATCATTTTTCTAGTAATTATGTCTTGTTCTCTTCCTTCCACTACCCACCAGTGCTGCTCCTTAGACCAGCAACCTCCCAGCCAGTGAGGGAAAACACGTTGCCGGCACAGGCCAAGAGAGAAATGGTGCCGAGGGGCGAGCTGGGCTGATGCACAGCACCGCAGCAATGGGCCCCTTAGGGAAAATGAAAGGAAGAGAGCAGGAAAGACAAATTAGAGGAAGATGGTCCTGCAAGAGGGTGAAAGCTTTTATTGACAAAATCAAGAGGAAGTTGGTGTAAGGAGGCCAGGATGGCACTAAAAGATCAATAGAAAGTAAGAGCTGGATGCCCTCCCATTTCCGAAAGCAACCACTGCTGTGACCTCACGTGCAATTCATTGAGTTTTATTACTGTAATTAACCACGATACGGAACTATGTCCATCAAACCCCCAAAGCATTCCTCTTTTTCTAGTCCATTAGTAACTGTTCCTTATAAATAACTTACATGGATACAAGCAGGATTCGTAGGATAAAGTGCTGAGCAAAGCAAATCCCATTTCCATTAAGAGCTGGGGGCACCCCCTGTTACCTAGTGTTTCCTGAGGAGAGAGGGGAACACGAGGATGGCTGGAGCCTGCAGCACCCCAGAAAACGCCCCAGTTTTTGCTCCCCAGTGAGCCGTGAGCACCTGGATTGGGCCGAGGGCAACCTGACCTCAGAGCCAGTGGGAACACCTCAGGCAGAACTGGTTTGGAAGTCACCCCACACCAGCGTAAAAACACAGACACACCTCGAGGCCTGGCCAGTCCCCCAAGGGGCTGGCTCGCTGCTTCTCCCTGCTACGACGCATTACGAGTCCACCTGCAAGCCTGGCTGGCTCTGCCTCTCAATTCCAGGAGGGCCGTGAGTATTTTGCATCAGAAATACTGTCAGTGATTCCCACCGTGCCTTTTGAACACCTGTGAAAAGGCTCAGAATTACTGCATTACGTGTGTTATCCAAAGAGCGAACGACAGGCACGCAGGGAGGATCTCTCACTCGCCCCCCCACGCACAGACGGGGGGTCAGGCTCTCAGCGGGTGCTATCAGTGCGCGTCGCTCCCACGTACCCCACACCAGTACCTCCCTGGAATCTATAACGGAGCCTGGACAAACAGACTGGGAAGAGCGGCCACTCCAGCCCACCAGCAATCGTCCCAAACTGAACCTAGAGGTGCAGCTGCGACCGCCTGCCACGTCTCTCATCCTACACGACGCTCTCAGCTCGCTCCTCTTCCTCAGTCCGCAAGGAGGAGGGAGCAGCAGAGCACGCTGCCCGTGAGTCCCAGTTTAGTAGCCAGGCCAAGCGGGGCGCTGAGGGTTTGGTGGCGGGGGGTACCCAAAGGGAGGCCCCGGAGGATAGGGAGGCTGTGGGGGGATCGGGAAACTGGGAAGGGGAGGCTGGGTCGGGTAGGGGCACTGCGGCCTCCCTGCCCCGGGGGGTGCATAGGGAGGGTAGCCGGGTCTGGGCGGCGGAGTGGAGGGCAGAGGGCCCGGAAAGGAGGGGGCGTGTGGCGGGCCCCTGGACGGAGACCAGGAGTAGGCTGGCCCAGAGGAGGGGGCTCCCGAGGGAGGCCGGGGGTAGCCCGGCACGGAGCTGGCAGCCTGCACGGGCGGGTATCCGGCATCCGGAGGCTGGCAGGGAAACACGGGCTGGGTGCTGGGCTGCGAGGCAGCAACGTGTCCCACGGTGACCGGGGCGCCAGTGAAAGGAGCAGGAGGGAGAGCTCCGTGGGCTGTGGGGCCGACCGGCATGCCCGGGGCCAGGCTGTAGGGCAGAGGGAAGGAAGGTGCCCCCGAGGGGACAGGCTGCGGCTTCGGCGCGTCTGCAGGGGTGTGAGGAGGCAGCTGCTGCTGCTTCGAGTCCCTGCCGGGCTCCTGCGGCGCTGCCGACTTGCGCAGGATCTCTTGCAGCTTCTCCACCCTGACCCGGCGCAAGTGGGACAGCTTCCTCATCACGGAAAACTGCTCGAGAAAGGTCTCCAGGGCCACCTCGCCCTCCAGGAACTTCTCAGCCATTTTCTGCAAGAGAAGACAGTGCTGCACCCCTCAGCACTTCCTCCCCAAACCCACTACAGGATAGGATTTACGTCTCTCTCTCAGGCGCACGCAGAGGATCACTGCGCCACACACAAGCAAAGAAAGGGAAATCCAATTTTTTGGAGCAACAATGTCAAACTACACAGAGATAATCCTTGATTTAAGGGATTAGGCTTGGGAGCGTAAGTGCAAGTCTTTGAGGACTAATCGCTGGAATTGCTAATGGATTTAAACCTTAAGCTCACCTCAGACTCCTCTTCGATTTTTTGGCTTTCCACCTGCAGGAGATCCAGCAACATCTGAGGATGCATTGCTGCTGAAAATTTCTCTGAGGAAACAAGCAGCAGAGCAAAACATGGAACACAGAACGGGGCAAAAACATTAGCACACAGCCCTGTCTTACAGAGCCTGTGCTTGTCATCTGTTCCGCAGCTCTGTAACGTGAGACACTCAAAACATAAAACAGAAGGAGCTCTCTTCCTCGATGTCACATCTCCGTGCCCAATCCGCTTGCACAAGAGTGCCTTCCTACCTTGGAAAATGTTGATGCAAGGAGAAAAACAGAAGAGGAAAGAGCCTTAACCACTGCTGCACTGGAAGGCTTTTTTTGCCAAGACAGCATTCTCAACCTGGCCCCACGAATTTGACCGGAAAACGGGGCAACACAGCTTTGACACACAGCAGAGTCCTTACTGCCGCCACCCCGAATGAATTTTCCTGCTCAGTACGGCTGGTGCAGGGAGACGCAACAGGGAAGGATGTTGCACAGCTAGCTACAGCCCACGTGACCGTATAGGACGGGGTGCAAGGCTCGGATCCGCTCACCCAGTTTCGCCTTCTGCTCCTTACAGCGCTCGGCGAGCTTCTGCAGCTCCTCGTACTTGCGGGAGAGGTCGGAGCGCCCCGTCTCCAGGGGCTCCTGGAACTTCAGATTCTGCTCGGCCAAGCTGCGGTTAGCAGCGAGCGCCATCTCCCTCTCCAGCTGCAGCTCCTGGACCTGGGGAGGAGACGCGGCAGTCGTGGGACTGCCGGCGAGGTCCCACGAGCCCAGCCCTCGCCCAGCCGCCTCCTGCCTACCTCCCTCGACTCCAGGGCCAGGCGCTCGATCTCCTCGGCATTTTCCTGCAGCTCCCGGAGCTCCTCCACGGTCCGGTTCTTCAGGGTGTCCATCCTCCCAGGGGAGGTGCGGGATCCTAAGATGGGGAAAAGGACGTCAAATGAAGAGGAGGTTTACTAAAGCCCACTGCAAATAGGCACTAATCCTATTACGGATTTAAAAACAGCTTTGCTGAACTGCTTGAAGCAGCTATGCCAGAGAAGTTCCCTTATGCTACAAAGAATCAGTGAGACCGAGGGCAGAGCGAGAAGGAAAACTGAACGTTTCTAACCATTCCTTATTTGGCAGCTGACTTTTTTTTTTTTTTTCCTTTTCACAGCATGCTTGGAAGGATCACTTACGCCTGCCAGACGTTTTTGTCAAGGAAACACCTACTCACAGCCCCTCGATAGCAGGACGACGTCACGCCGACTCCCAGGCTCCAGCTGGCTCTCGCTGCACCATCCCATTCACAAATCCTGCTCTCCCCGACCTGCTTTCCACGCTCGGGACCCGCAGCAGCTCACGGACCACTGCCACCACGCGTCCTCCTGCACCTCGCCAGCTCTCCAGCTCCTCGCCCCATCTGATGTGCCTTCCTCCTGCGTGTTCTCTTCCCTGGCTGTAGGGTGGCACCGCTTCCCTCGCTAATGGCTACCAGTAACGCTGTTGCTTAATGTTGGCTGGGTAGGGAGCTTGATGCAACACTTGTAGGTTTAAAAATCGCTGAAATAAGTAGAAATAGAGGGAAATATAGGGAAATAGGGGGAAATAAAGGGGGAATAGGGGGGAATAAAGGGGGAATAGAGGGAAATAAGGGGGAAATAGGGGGAAATAAGGGGGAAATAGAGGGAAATAAAGGGAAATAAGGGGGAAATAGAGGGAAATAAGGGGGAAATAGGGGGAAGTAATGGCCCTGCGGCACTGCTTGCCTGAGTGATTTCAAACAACCCTGTGCTGCCGGGTAAGATTTAGGGGCTACGAGGCACTCGCGCCACGGCTTCTGAGACGCAACGACGTACCGGGACGTACCGGGACGCACCGGGCAGCGGGCGGGGAGGGCGCCGGTGTCCTACCCGCTCCGCCGGGCGCGGCGCACCCGCGTGGAGCGGCACGGAGCGGTGCGGCAGCTCAGCGTTAGAGCGGGGCCGAGCGAAGCGACCGCGGGCCGCCCGGTACCGGCGCCAGGCGCCCCCGGCAGGCGCCGCCGCCGTGCCCCGGCCGCCCCGCGCTTCCGGCTTCCGGCGCGGAGGCGGAAGTGGGCGGTGCCACCGCGCGGGGCGGGGAGAGTCCCCCCCCGCAGCGCGGAGGGTGGTAGGTCCCGCCGCCGCCATCTTGTGGCGGGGGAAGGCGGCCGTGGGGGCCCTCGGCGCCTCGTGCGCTGCTGGGCGAGGGGAGGTGCCCGGGGGGCTCGGCCTCGGGGGGCCGCACACGGCTGTTGTTTGGGGTGACCTGGAGTGCTGCTGGGTGTAGTCCCGATACGACCAGCCCTATGTGAAATGAAAATAAAGTTTAGAATCACAGAATCATAGAATATCCCGAGTTGGAAGGGACCCATAAGGATCATCAAGTCCAACTCCTGGCACCGCACAGGTCTGCCCAAAAGTTTAGACCATGTGACTAAGTGCACAGTCCAATCTCTTCTTAAATTCAGACAGGCTTGGTGCAGTGACTACTTCACTGGGGAGCCTGTTCCAGTGTGCAACCACCCTCTCAGTGAAGAACCTCTTCCCGATGTCTAGCCTAAACCTCCCCTGCCCCAGCTTGACACCATTCCCATGGGTCCTATCACTGGTGACTAAGGAGAATAGGTCGGCGCCTGCCCCTCCACTCCCCCTCGTGAGGAAGCTGTAGGCCTTGATGAGGTCTCCCCTCAGCCTCCTCTTTTCCAGGCTGAACAGGCCCAGTGACCTCAGCTGCTCCTCATACGTCTTCCCCTCTAGGCCCTTCACCATCTTCGTCGCCCTCCTCTGGACGCTCTCCAACAGTTTAATGTCCTTCCTGTACTGTGGTGCCCAGAACTGCACACAGTACTCGAGGTGAGGCTGCACCAGCTCAGAGCAGAGTGGGACAATCACTTCCCTCGACCGACTAGCAATGCCGTGCTTGATGCACCCCAGGATATGGCTGGCCTTCCTGGCTGCCAGGCCACACTGCTGGCTCATATTCAACCTGCTGTCAGCCACAGCCCCCAGATCCCTCTCTGCAGGGCTGCTCTCCAGCATCTCGTCCCCCAGTCTGTCCATACAACCAGGGTTGCCCCGTCCCAGGTGCAGGACCTGGCACTTGCTCTTGTTAAACTTCATGTGGTTGATGATCACCTAGCTCTCCAATCTGTCCAGATCTCCCTGTAAGGCTTTTCCACCCCCAACAGAGTCCACAGCTCCTCCAAGTTTAGTGTTATAGTCCATAGCTTCTTCAGGGGTGAAGGGATGGGGGTAAAGTGAGTGTGGAGAGGCAGCTGGGAGTAAAGGTAGTGCAGACCTGGAGATGGAGAAATTAGTGGAAGTGCAAGAGAAGAGAGGACAGGGGAGGGGTGATTACTGTGGGCTGGGATACCTCTGCCATGTGCCAAAAATTCATATAACAACGTTATTTTCAGGTGGCGTAGCTGGAACCAAGACACATAAAAGTAAATCCCTCTCAAATAGATAAAGCGGGGAAGTTCCTGAGCAGCGAGGCAAAGGCAGCCCTGTTCTGGCCATACTCTGTGGGAAGCCGTCCTCCAGATTTCCACACTCCTGCGGGAGTGAACCAGTCTACAGGTTATTTTAGGACAGGGAAAAGCTCTGTGCTGCCGGATGAGAGGGGCTCAGGGCGGTGAGGAAGGCGAAGGGGACCACAGGCGGCCAGGCAAGGTCATGCAGGTACAGTGGATGTGTCTCAGGAAAGGCACCTCTGGTCCTCGTGCACCACGTGAGGCCTGTTGGCTGCTGTATAATAAACATGAGTCATATGGGTCCGGATCGGTGCCCTGTGGTCCAATTTGTTCATAGCGGGGCTGATAACCAGGTTGAGACCCAATGTTACTGCAGGAAAGGGACTTGACATTTCAAAGGGAGATCGATATTTCCAAGGCTTGTTTGAGGAGCAGTCTCCAGGGTAGTGGAAAGGCTGGAGCACATCCAGTTCACAATTTCTATCAAGCTATAAGGACTGAGTAGAGGATAAACAAGGTTGTGTTCCAATTTGTTCTTTGCAATGACGTAAGAAACAGAATGGGAAAGCATGCAGTGCCAATGGCAAAGTGTTATCCCAGCAATTAAAAGTTTGAAAAATGGGTGTTTTCTGCTTAATGTGGAAGGATGCGCCCATTGCCTGTTTATCCGCCTCCTTAGTTTGTGTAAGAGATGTTTTCGGCTGGTTGTTGTGATACATTGTGAGTGTTTTGGAGTAAAATGGAAACATTCCACGGGTGCTGCTGTCGAGGGAGGACTGAGTGACTGCAGCCGATGTTGCCCGTGGCTCCATGGGCTCTGAGGTGGAGGGTGGCAATGCAAGACTAGGGACCAAAGTAACTCACAATCTGTGCGAGGTTGAAAAAATGTGAAGTGTACAGGAGGTCAACTCAGCAGCCCTGATCCTTTGTCAGATGTTGCCTTTGGTTTATTGTCTGGCCACGTTCATTTGTGGTTTTGGTTGACTGTCCCTTTGAGCTTAACAGTCATAGGAAATCTGGGGCGTTTTCCCTGTAGAAGGAAAAAAAGATAGTGCTGTGTTTTTTTTTGTTTTTTTTTTTTTTTTTTATGTGACACTTTATTTTCAAGACAGTGTTATCTTCCTGAACAGGGAAGGGTTCAGACAGCAGAAGAGCCTTTCTCAGAATCCCACCCATCTTTTAATTGTGAGTTTATGAGAAAAAAGTACTTCTCTTTGCCCTTGGTACCATGTCACACAAGTACTTCTGGCTGTCCATCTGTCAAGCCACAACCCAACCAATTCTCTTCCTGTACTTGCTTTTGTGTAACCAGAGGGCTTCACAAACCGCACGGTTCAGCCACAGAGGCTGTGTTGGTTGCCCCCGTCTGGTGATCACAGCAGATAGCAAGATCTGCCCTCAGCACCTGCACATCCTGCCCCTCAAAAGTACACCCAGCAGTGGAGCTGACATCTCTCGGGCCTGCCTTAATAGTGGGGAAGTTAATCAAAAGTTGTTACTTCAAGTCACAGGAGCATCAAACCAGACTTTCCTCCTCACAGTCTGCCCTTACAGAAGGGTCAGGAAAGACTGGGAACAGGGACAGGAAAACAAGTTTGCTTCCTTAATCTGCTGTTACCAAGATAAAGTGTATATCAGTAAGATTTTTATTTTTTTTTTCAAGCTGAGCGTTTCCAGCTGGCACAGATAAGAGTTCTAGGAATTGATGTATTTTCCTAAACACAGCAAGGATAGTTCTGCCCAGCACCAGATCCATTTGACAGGGCTGTTCTTGAGCTTTATCAGCAAAGTCCCTTGCCACACAAAGCCTGAAAATCCATCTACAGTCCTGTTTGTCCCGTGGGATGAGCCATATGATAGTTAAATGCAGTGTAAGTGTCAGTGCCCAATCTTGCGCGATTCCCACAGAGACTTTTTTGGGCACCTGGCTATCGGGACTGATCTGTTGCGACTGCCTCCAGCCTTGTGGCCATTGCCTTCCTGGCAGAGCTGCACGGGGATTTGTGCATGCACACAGGGATTTAACCCAGGGTTATTTGCCACTCACAGAGGCTTCATCGTCCCTCAGATCCAGGTCTCCTAACCTTCCCGTGCAGGACATCCCATGCATCCTAACCTTCAAGAGCAGGACACCTCCTACCCTGGTTTCCCAGCGGGGATGATGCCTTAGGAGGTGCAGCCTCTTCAGTTGTGTCTTTCCCAGCTGGAAGATAGCAGCTGCCAAGAGGCACATCGGGAGCAGCCTCTCCTCCCTGGCCATAGCTAGTTCATGGCAAAGCTCAGGGGTCTGCCCCACATCCTGCCTCCGCACTTTGGTGTCAGGAAGCCCTTCTGCTGTAGGACGGGGTGAATGGCTCCAGCACCGCCATGCAGAGCAGCCTTTCCCTTCCAGTTTCCACAGAGAAGCCTGTTTCCCCTATGACGTCTGGGCTGAAACTTGGGACAAAGGTGGGAATTGCTGCAGAGGCTGTTCTCAAACCCAGTGAGATGCCTCCTGGCCTTGCGTCTACCTGAGTAACTGCATGCTTCTGATTCTTTGGGTTTATCTGGTGTCTACGGCATGGGGATGTCCACGCAGGGGATTTCTGGTACCACACCAGAAAAACAATGACCTGTAACGGTGATGTGAGGTCCCCGTGACCCATTTCCTCCCTCTGCTCTTAATTAAAATGACCAGAAACGCTCTGTTTTAAGCCTGTTCTGCCCCTTCACAGTCTGCTGTCCATCAGGAAAAGATCTGACCGTGAAATGGTTAGACCTTGCAAAGGTGGGGAAGAACGCATTTTTCCAAAAACTTCCTTGAGGGCTCCTGGTGGAAAAAACCTGCATTTCTTATCAAGCTTGCCACCCACATGCAAAAATCTTGACGTGTGAGCAAACAGGCAGCAGCCCCGGGGCCTCACCCCCTCTGGCAGTGTTCCTTCTTCTCCCCAAGCTGGCCATGAGGCTGGTCCTGCTCCTCGCTGCGCTGCTGCTCGCCCACGGTGCCGTCCGGTGAGTGCGGCGGGGTTCGTGGCTCTCCCTCGTGGCAGCAGGAGGAGCGGGGGGAGATGCCTGGCTGGCTCCTCATGGCCACGGGGATGCCTAGGAAGGGGTCTGGCAGCTGAGGTGCTGGGGGAGACCCGTGCTTGGACCCAGGCCTCCCATGGGCACAGCTATGGAAGTTTGATTCTAAGGCAAGCATCTAAAATAGACCAACGAAGCGTACCCTGCTGGAGCTCATTGCTTGCTGTTAGTTGTAGTGGTAGCCACGTGTGAGTTCAATTTCAACCATTTTGAAATATAATTTCCAAAATGACATGTACACCCAAATCCACGAGCTTTCAGGTCCCCATAACATCTGACTGGTGCTGACGGTGCATGATCTTGTGGCACCGTGGCCATGCTGCGTGCACTGGCTTATCCAAACGTGGGGCCAGCCTCTCACCCCCTGCTCATCTCTGCCATCCCTCGCTGGCCAGGATCCCGCTGAGGAGGACAAAGTCCCTGAGGCACAGGCTGGAGGAGCAGGGCTTGCTGGAGGCCTTCCCGAACATGCTGCCTTCCCGCGTGGGATCCAAGTTCTTCTCCGGGCTAACGAGTGGTGTCACCACAGAGCCCCTGGAGAACATCATGGATGTGAGTGTGGCCGGAGCGTGCTGTTGATGTCCGCAGGTCTGCTCCTTTCAGGGGGGCCGTTGAGGAGTCCCAGCCCTAGAAAAGAGGAAATTCTGCTTTCAATAGCTCTGCTCCCCTTGAAACCCTCCCTCTCCCCCATGGCAGGCTGAGTACGTCGGCGCCATCTCCATCGGCACGCCACCCCAGCAGTTCCTCGTGCTCTTCGACACCGGCTCCTCCGACCTGTGGGTGCCCTCGGTGGACTGCTCCAGCCCGGCCTGTGGTGAGCAGTGGGACTTGCTCCCGGCGAGGGCTGGCTGGCATTGCCCACGCTGTGCCCATTGCTCGAGCAAGTGTCGGGTGTTGACACTCCTCCTGTTGGTGTGGGCCGTCATGGTGCTGCTGCGCCAGGCAGAGAGTGAGCAGGGAGAAGGCTGAGGACCTCCCTGAGGAGAGCAGGGCTGCAGGCCGGGGGAGATGCTTCGCTTCGGAGGCGGCGGGTGCCTCGAGGCAGCCCCGAGGCCTGCCCAGAGAGTGACGTGCGAGGAGGAGATGGGGTGGATGCCAGTGAAGCACGTTGTCCATTTGCTACCTGGAGCTCCGGTACGTCCCAAAGCCATGCTGAAGGGCAGGTAGAGACAGCCCGAGGCACGGCTTGGCCCAGGTGCTGCTCAAATGGTCATTTAGCAGTGCGCTAGTTCTGTACAGCAGTGGGTGCCAGCAGGCTAGAAGGGAAACAGCATCTCAGATCCGTGTAGCAGAGGAAACAGAAGATCTTCTTTCCTCTGGCAAGAGTAGATATTGCCCAGAGGACAGGGATTTGGCCCATTTTAGGGCCAAAGCAGCCCTTGGAGGTAGGTACCGGGGCCTGCCCGTGTCGATGACCCAGGGAGCTCAGGGAATCCTCCTGGGGGTTCGCTCCGGTGCATCTCGTTTACAGAAGCCTTTAGTGGGACTGTCCCATCATGGGCCGGTCGCAGCGTGAGACGTCCCCACCACCAGTCCTACCAGCAGCAGCACCTCTGCCTTGGCCCTTCTCTCCGCGGAGGGTCAGTGTTGTGACCAGCCAACCCTTCTGCCCCTGCAGTCAGACACGAACGCTTCGACCACAGGCTGTCCGCCACCCACCGGGCCACCGGCCAACCCATCTCCATCCAGTACGGCACCGGCAGCGTGGCCGGGGTCTTGGCCTACGACACCGTACGCGTGAGTCCAGCTCCTGGCACCTGCGGTGTCCAAAGGGGCGATGCAAGGTGGAATAGAAACAGGGCAGAGCCAAAGCTTGATTCCTTCAAGGGGCCGTGTCCTGCATTTCCAAAGCTTCTTCGCTGTGTCCCCACTTGATGGTTCTCCAGCCGCATCCTGTGCTCTCAGGGCTCTCAGACCTTCTCGCCATTCCCATCAGCTGGACCACAAACACTGCGTGCTGCAGCTGCTTGGAGCAAAGCAGATGCTGAGCAGCCTGCGAGCTGCTTTTGAGCAGGATTAATGGAGTCCCAGTCATCCACAAGTTACTGGCAGCAGGATAATTAAAAACCCTTCCCTCTGGTGCCAGTGCAAGGTGTCGGCAGGTGAACTGGAGCCTTTCTAGCAAGGGTGCCTTTTGGAGTTGCTGGGTGCTTCTCTGTACAAGTCATTTAGCCCTCCTGCGTAGCCTGAGCTCACTACGAGCCCAGGTAAGGTTCCTGCATGCAGGGAGGCAAATCAAGCCTTGCTTGGACACGGGAACATTGAATTCTTACCTTTTTCTGGAGCAAGAGCTGAGCACAAGCAGCACTTCTTGGGGATTTAATCGAACAATAATCACATCCCAGCCACCGCTGCGTCAATAACAAGCAGACCAGGACCAAAAGCCTCCCGGCTCCCCTCCAGCCCTGTCTGGCTCCCGGGGAGGACGTGGGGACTCTGCGTGGGGTTTGGTGCCCTCTGCCGCCGTGCAGAGCGGGCAGCTGCTGCCACCAGCCTGGCACAGCCCTGCAGGGCAGGATGGAGCTGAGCGTTGCCTTGTGCACGCCTCACAGCTCGGTGCTGGCTTATCTCAGGGCTCCCAGGCGAGGACGGAGCATGCGGGGAGTGCTCCAGAGGGTTGCCCGCTCTCTTTGGGAGCAAAGCGTGTGTTTTTCCAGAACGCAGCACATCTTGTTCCCTTCTTTTCTCTACCAAGGTTGGAAACATCCAGGTCAGCAACCAGGCCATCGGCCTCAGCAAGAAGGAGCCTGGCTCCTTTCTGACCCACCACACCTTTGACGGCATCCTGGGGCTGGCCTTCCCCAGCATCGCCTCTTCTGGGACCGTCCCCATCTTTGACAACATGATGAGCCAGGGCCTGGTGGACAAGGACCTCTTCTCCATCTACCTCAGCTCGTAAGTGGGGACCAGCAGAGCCCCCTCGGTCTGCAACGAGACAGCTGCTCAGCATGCCTCTGCTGTCCCCTCTCACCTCCAGCGAGAGCAGGACGGGCAGTTTCGTGATGCTCGGAGGCATGGATTCCTCCTGCTTCTCTGGCAGGCTCCACTGGATCCCTCTCTCTGCCGAAACGTACTGGCAAATTGCTGTGGACCGGTAAGCTCTGCTCTGCACAACCCAAAGCTTTCGTAGAGGGGAGAAGTCTGTCACAAACGCCAAACGTTCAGCTTAGAAAATTCACAAAATATAAGGGACGGGGCAGGATCCATGCGAATTCCTCACACGCACATAGGCAGAAGGCTCTCTCGAGCAGCAGCTCACAGCTTTTGCTTTGCGGCAACTCATGCCCTGGTGGGCAGTGCACCCACACTGATAGGTGGGAGATTACTGCTGCCTCCTCCTGCATCTGGAGCACCAGCCGGGAGAAGTTCTGCCTCCTGATCGCAGCGGGGCACTTGCTGGGGTGCGGGCAACACCTAGAGGTGCTCAGCGCACTCTGGGGCCGTTTTCCAGCATCATCATGCGCGGCCGGGTCGTTGCGTGCCCGAGGGGCTGCCAAGCCGTGATTGACAGCGGCACCATGCTGCTGGCCGGACCCCTCCGAGACGTCGCCGCCATCCAGCGCCACATCGGGGCCTCCGAGTACACCAGCGGCCAGGTGAGGGCAGGGGGAGAGGAGCCGGGTGGCTGGGACCGGGCAGGTCCTGCCTTCACTGGAGAGGCTGCCACTTCTGCTCCCTCCTCGTGGAGGCTCCTTCCTTGGAGATCTCCAAAAGCCACCAGGACGTGGTCCTGGGCACCTTGCTCTGGGTGGACCCAGAGGTGCCTCCAGCCTCATCCGTTCCATGATTCCGTGAAGGCAGCTTGCTGCCTGGAAGTTACCATCCACCCCCAGCCGTACCTGCAGGTTTCCTCTCTCGATGTGATGCTCTCTGGAAGCATCGCCCGCGGTGTGCTACTTTCAGCCCCTGATGCTCCATTTTCCCTTGCCGTACAAGATCAGCTGCAGAGCCAAGAAGAGCTTGCCTGATGTTGTCTTTGTCATCGGGGGAACCAAGTTCCCTGTGCCTGCCAAGACTTACATCCAGCAGGTGAGTGCCTGCCAAACAGCCAGCCTGGGGGCAGCTCTTGTTCCCCCACCTAAGGGCACAAGGGCATAAGTGACGGACGGGTTGCACCATGTCACCAAATGCAAAGTGCCTGAGGTTGTCCCTGAGAACTCCAAAAGCAACAGTAGGAATAATAAGGACCGAGGGGAGCCTGTGTGGAAAGGGGTCAGGAAAGAGCTGCGGCCGCCAAGGGCGGTCAGCAGGGCATGAGGTGGAAGGGAGCAGCGATGCCAGCGCAGTGCTTAGATGGACAGCATTTATGATTTATTATTGTTATTACTAATTATTAATAGCTTATTATTATTTAGTTATTTAACTTGCTATTAACTTCTATTAAGCCAGCACTTGCTATTAAACTTCCCTGTGATCACCAGCTGTATTTCAAGGCTTCTCATCTAAGCCGTGATCCATCTTAATGCTTCTGAAATATGGACGTTAAGGATTTTAACACATTAAAAGGATCTTGTGCTGCTTCCTGAGCTTTGCAGCTAGCTGAACGGGGGGGATTCAGGCTCACTGCCCTGAATTTGCAGATTTACCTCGGCTATTGCAAGAGCGGCTTTGAGAGCATCGCCATCCCTGCGGAGCTCTGGATCCTGGGTGAGGTTTTCCTCCGCCAGTACTACAGTGTTTTTGACAGAGCCCACCGCCGGGTGGGCTTAGCCCCGGCGGTGCAGCAGTGCTGACTCCCCCGGGGACCCCCACGCCCCCTGCACCGAGCCCGGCGTGCTGGGGGCTTCCACAACCTGCAGATTCGTCGGCTCCCGGCACCGCTGTCTGTTGACGGAGGAATGAGCTTGTCATAATTTGACAAATGATTTCTTTCCGTTGCAAAAATGAAATCCGTATCCTCGGTGGCTTCGCTCGTCTGGCTCTTTTAGCAACGGTTCTGGGCAGTAACGGGTCTGCAGTAAGAATAAAAGGTTTGAAAATGGCTTGGAGCCTTTATTGCATGACACAGTAAAGGGGGAGGCAGAATTCGGGATATAATTGCATGTGTTCAGAAGAGGCCCTCTCACCCAGAGCCCTGTATATCCGCACATACACACAGCACATACGTTTTTAGGGTACAACAAAACCTGCTCGTGGGGCTGGCTTTCAGCTTCAGGTCTGTTTACTGCTGCTCTGGAGCTTCGGTTGCTAGAAAAGAAATCACCACAAGGACGACCAGGTTACAGAATACTGCCATCTCACTACAACACCATCCTGAACACGAGGCTTTCCCAGTTTAATTTTTAAATGCAATAAGAGCATTTGCCCATTTTCTTCTTGCTCCTTCCCCAGCAAGAAGACTGCCATGCCAGCGTGTGGCGGTCCCCTGCCTTCTGCTTCCCACGGTCTCCCCAGCAACGTTGTGCCAAGTGTGACAAATATTTCATAAAAAGCCAGCTCAGCTGGTAAATGGCTCGCAAGGCTTCTTATTTTCATCTCCAGCCCAGCTGAGGGCAGAAGAGTGAGACCAGCCGCCCGGCTTGGGAACATTTCTGTTTTTCTCCATAAATCCTGGCAGGACGTGGGCAGGGGCAGGCGGCACAGGGCCAGCGGGGAGCGCGATGCCAGGGCTCCACGCAGGGCTGGAGGCTGCAGCTCCCGCTGGGTCCAGACTTTCCATTCCAGGGTTCAGCCAAGACCAGGCTGTTCTTCCTTCCTCTCCCACGTGCAGATAGCATCCATCCTCCGTTCTCACCTTGCTCAGAGCTGGCCTGAGGCTGGTGCTCGCTGGTGCAGGCTCCCTCTTTGTTTTCCTCCTGTGCCCCATGTGCAGGACAAGGTGACCGTGCCTGCAGCCACAGCTCACGCGTGTGGCACTGCGGTGCCTGAACCGGAGCCGAGTGCCTCTGATGCAGCCAGTGCAGGCAACCTCTGCGTTGTCCTGGCCGGCAGCATACCCAGAAGCTCTTGGCCCGGTGGGTCACAGTTTTGTCCCCCAGCTGGTCCCAGTTTCATCCCCCAGCTGGTCCTAGTTTTGCAGACAGACGGATGGGGATGAACTAGGACCCCAGCAGCATGGTCTGTGTGGGACTGGGGTTTCACATCACCCTTATGGCCCTGCACAGGGACGAGGGGGTGACAGAGAAGGAGCCCTGCATGTCCCTGAGCCAAAGCCAAGATCCCAGTTAGCGCTGCTTAGGGAAGGGATCGGCGCTGGGCCATCAGGTGCTGTCACCCTGGGCAAGGCGAGGAGCTGTGGCTGCTGGCAGGGCCTCGGGTCTCGGCTCCTCCTCGATGTCGGGAACAGGGCTGGGAGCCTTCAGGGAAGGGGACAGAAACACCTCCGTGCTAAGGGAAAAGCACCTGGCACCCGTGCTGGTGAAGCTGTCAAGGAAAACCCCTTATTTGCCTGCTGGAGGTCGGTGCCTGTTTAAGCAAACACATTCCAGCGCTGCTCCTGAGCCCCTGGCACTGGCGCTCAGCAGAGCCCCTGGCACAAGCCCCTGCATCCATCACAGGCTCATGGCCACCGCGTTGTCCCCGGGCCATGGCCACCCCCTGCCCCTTCCCCACCCAGTGCAGGAGGGGTCGGTGCAGCACCCGCTGGGGCTGGGGCACCGGGGGGTCCTCGCCCCGCGCCTTGCAGCAGCCTGGGGACCGCAGCCAGCCCCACGTCCCCACGCTGGCCCCACAACTCCCAGGGCCTCCCAGTGGCACCGCAGGGCACCAGGAAATGTTCCTTCCCCAGCCCAGCCTGCACCAAGCAACCCCACGGCCAGGCTGTGCGGCTCCCGGGTGAAGATGGCGAGCCGTCAGCTTGACATTCCCCCAGTGTCCTCTGCAGACATTGCGATAATGCCCACCCTGCCGTTTGCCTTTCTTATCGGGGCTGCCGGCCAAACAAGCACGGCGCTGTATATAGGGAGCTCAGCCCGGGCACCGGGCACATTCGACGCCTCTCCGCTGGCACTGGTGCCTCGCTGCGAAGAGCCACGATGAAGCTGCTCCTGCTCCTCGGCTTGGTGGCCCTGGCCCAATGCCACCTCTCCAAGTGAGCGCTGGGCTGGTGGGGTGGTGGGCATGCTGCTGGGGTCCCGAGGACCCCCCCGGGGATGAAGTGGGGGGAACTGGGCAGTAAAGGCATCGTGGAGGGGTCACGGCTGGGGTGGTGCACGGCAGGGTTGGGGGACAGCCCCCAGCCATCACCGTGGCCAAGGCACAGTGCAGGTGGCCCCAGTCCGTACGAGGGGCTGCAGGAAGAGGCGCAGAGCGAGGGCACGGCGCAGCCCCCAGGCACGTCCCTGCCCTGAGCCTTGTCCCCTCCTGCACCCCAGGATCCCGCTGAGGAGGTTGAAGTCCCTGCGGCAGAGGCTGGAGGAGCATGGCTTGCTGGAGCACTTCCTGAAGCAGCACCCCTACAACCGGGCCTCCAAATACTTCCCTGTCTTTGCCGGCACCACCTCCTCTGAGCCTCTGCAGAACTACATGAACGTGAGCATGGCACCAGCATGGCCCCCATGGGGCTGCAGGCCCCTAACCGTCCCCCTTTTCGCCCCTGTCCTGTCCCCCCTCACCCTCCTGTCCCCCTGCCTAACCTGCCCCACGTTGACAGAACGAGTACTACGGCACCATCTCCATCGGCACCCCGGCCCAGGAGTTCACCGTCATCTTTGACACCGGCTCCTCCAACCTGTGGGTGCCCTCGGTGTACTGCTCCAGCCCGGCCTGCAGTGAGTGTCGCGGGGCGGGGGGATGCTGGGGACCCCTGGGTGGGCTGCTCCAGCCCGGCCTGCAGTAGGTGTCCCCGTCCCTGGGGGTGCCGAGCGCTGGGGATGCAGCTAGCCCCGTGCCGCAGTGGCAGCATGGTGTTGGGACAGGCCATGACCATCCTTCTCCTGTACCCTCAGAAAACCACAAACGCTTCAACCCCTCTGAGTCCTCCACCTACGTGAGCACCAACGACAGCGTCTCCATTTTCTACGGCACCGGCAGCATGACTGGCATCCTGGGCTACGACACCGTCACCGTAAGGCAGCGGCCAGCCGGCTGCCCGTCCTGTGGGACCGGGGACACGGGGGCACCGTGCGCCCCAACCCAGCCCGTCCCCTTCTCCCTGTCTCTCCGACCAGGTCTCGAACATCCAGGTCACCAACCAGATCTTTGGGCTGGCTGAGACTGAGCCCGGCATCACCTTCTACTACGCACCCTTCGACGGCATCCTGGGCCTGGCCTTCCCCAGCATCGCCTCCTCCGGGGCCACCCCTGTCTTTGACAACATGATGAACCAGGACCTGGTGGCCAGGGACCTCTTCTCTGTCTACCTGAGCAAGTAAGCCCTGCAGAGCCGCCCAGCCCTGGCAGGGGATGTTCTCCCCTTGGGGAGGCTCTGGTACCCACGTCCCCTTGGCAGCACGGGGTCCTGAGCCACGGGACTGCTGTGTCTGATGGTTCCCCCCTTCAGGGATGACCAGAGGGGCAGCTTCGTCCTCTTTGGTGGCATTGACTCTGCCTACACCACTAAGGGCATCACCTGGATCCCGCTCTCTGCCGAAACCTACTGGCAGATCACCATGGAGAGGTACTCCCGGCAGTGACGCTATGGGGACTCGGCCCCTGGCCCCTCCAGGAGCTCACCCTGTATCTCCCACAGGGTCTTCGTCGGCGAGAAGGCTGTCGCCTGCTATTTCAGCTGCCAGGCCATCGTGGACACCGGCACCTCGCTGCTGGCTGTGCCCACCACCGCCCTCAAACGTATCTATAATGCCCTGGGTGCTGACTCCGACGGCGAGGTGAGGCGGGAGGGGAACATGGGGCTGTTGGGGACCCTCAGGGCTCGGTGTCCCCTCCGATGGCCAAAGACTGGCTGCTGGTCCCCATGGGACACGCGGCTCCATCGGGGTCGCCGCTGACCCCATCCCCACCGCAGATCAGCTGCAACGACGTCAGCAGACTGCCCGACGTCGCCTTCAAAATCAATGGCAAAAAATTCACCGTGCCAGCCACAGCCTACGTGATAGAGGTGAGCACCCCGCGGGGACAGGGACAGGGATGGACCCTGCAGGGGGTGGTCCGGGGGGGGGGGTCCGGGCAGCTGGTGACCATCTCTATCCACGTCCTGGACTGCAGAGCGATGGGTTCTGCAGCCTCGGCTTCGAAGGCATGGACACCCCCACCGAGTCGGGCGAGCTCTGGATCCTCGGGGACGTCTTCATCCGCGAGTACTACGTGATCTTCGACAGGGCCAACAACAAGGTGGGGCTGTCCCCGCTGGCCTGAGCGCATACTCCCCCAAGCCAGGCCGGCCCCTGCACTCCCGGCCCCCCCTGCTGCTGTCACTGAGCAAAATAAAGCCATGGAAAAGCATCTGCGTGCTGAGTTTCTCTGGAAAGGGCTGGATCGGGCCCCGCTTCCCTGCGGCGTGGGCAGGCTGTGCCGGCAGCTGTGGCCCCGTAGCGTCACCACCCATAATGTCAGGCTGAGGTCCTGCTGGGTGGGATCTCAACGTGGGGAGGTGACCCCCTGCCACGGCGGATGCTGCCCACGAGTGCTCCTGGCTGATTATTTATCAAGGACAAGCCGCCGCCGCGCTGGCACGACTCGCCCTTGCTGTGTTTGTTCCTGGCACACAGCTCACCAGGAGGGCCAGCACAGGCTGCTGAGCCCCCGAGAGCTCTTGGGTGGCTCTTCCCCCAGCCCCTGGCAAGTCACACACGGCTCCTGCGTGCGCAGAGGGCATCCAGCACATTTGCCCTGGGGATGCAGGGGACGGTGGCAGATGCTGCCCGGTGTCACCTCCGGGTCCCACTTTGCCCCACCGGCGGCACGGCTCCTGCCTGTTCCCGGCAGTGCCCCCGGCTGTGCAAACACCCTGCACCTCGTGTGCTGGGGGCCGGAGGCAACCGCAGCAGGCTGCCGATAAGTGCCGAGCCGTGCCACCAACCGGGGTGCATGGGCTGGCTTATCGGGGTGCCTGGCACGCCTCATCCGGGAACGCCTCCGTGCCCTCCGGTATAGAGACCGGTGCCCTGGTGCTACCGCACCACATCCCTGCGCCATGAGGTGGCTGTGGCTGCTGGGGATGGTGGTGGTTGCCCGCGCCATGGTGAGGTGAGGGGGACACCGGCGGTCGGGGCAGGGGAACCCCAGGACCCAAACCCTTCTGTCCCCGTGCTCAGCATCAGCCTGTCATGCAGGATCAAACTGCACCGGGGGAAATCGCTGCGGCGAGCACTGCTGGATGGCGGGGTGCTGGGGAGGATCCTGCTGCAGCAGTCCCCCTCCCCAGCAGCCAAGTATCACCCCACCACTGCCACCGAGCCCCTGGCAAACTACATGGACGTGAGTGCGGGCAGAGCTGGGGGGCTTGGCAGGGAACCTCAGTGCAGGGACACGGGGACATGTGGGGGGACGTGGACAGTTTGGGGGGGGGGGGGTGGCTGGAGGCAGTGACATACACACACACACACACACACACACACACACTCGGTGCCCTTTGTTGGCAGCTGGAGTACGTGGGCACCATCTCCATCGGCACGCCACCGCAGGAGTTCACCGTCATCTTCGACACCGGCTCAGCCAACCTGTGGGTGCCCTCGGTGTACTGCTCCAGCCGGGCCTGCAGTGAGTGTCGCTGGGCGGGGGGATGCTGGGGACCCCCGGGTGGGCTGCTCCTCTGCCCACCCTGCTCAGGTCTCCCGTTGCTGCAGCCAACCACCGGCGCTTCGACCCAGCGCGCTCCTCCACCTACCGCGGCACCACCACCAGCGTGGCCACCTGGTACGGCACCGGCAGCATGGTCGGCGTCCTGGGCTACGACACCGTCACGGTGAGCGCCCGTGGGCGAGCTGGGGCATGGAGCTGGGTTGTAGGGGTGAGGCAGGGGCATCCCCGAGCCTCCCCACTCTCCCCACCAGGTTGGGAACATCCAAGTCCAGAACCAGGTGTTTGGGCTGAGCCAGGCGGAGCCTGGCTCCTTCCTTGCCCACGCTCCCTTCGACGGTTTCCTGGGGCTGGCCTTCCCCAACATCTCCTCCTCTGGCGCTACCCCGATTTTTGACAACATGATGAGCCAAGGCTTGGTGTCTCAGGACCTTTTCTCCATCTACCTGACCCCGTAAGTGCTGGCAGGATCCAGGCAAACCCCTCCTCGTGCTTTCCGGGCAAGCTGGTGGCCACACGCAGTCGGTGACGGTGCCAGCGTCCGGGTGCAAATGTTACCGATGGGGAAAGCCTCGCGTCGAGGCGAACTCAGAACCCGCTTTGGGAACAACGCGTGCAGCACCGGGCTCTTGGCAGCAGCCCTCTGAGGTGCACAGCTCCTACTGGGGGGCCGGGGGGCACCAGCATCCCCAGCTCCACAGCTCTTCCCCCCCCCAACTCCCCCTCGCCCCAGCAACAAGCGGAACGGCAGCTTCGTGCTGTTTGGCGGCATCGACGACACCTACTTCACCGGGAACCTGAGCTGGATCCCGCTGACCGCCCAATCCTACTGGCAAATCAAGGTGGACAGGTAGCACCGGGACGTGGCACGGGGAAGGGGACCCTGGCACCAGGGTGGACACCTGGCCTCAGGGAGCCCGCTGTGTCCCCAGCATCACCATGTACGGCCGCCCCATCGCCTGCCCGTACGGCTGCCAGGCCATCGTGGACAGCGGCACCTCGCTGCTGGCCGGCCCCACCCGCAGCGTGGGCAACATCCAGTATGAGATGGGAGCCAGGCGCAGCGCCAGCGGCGTGGTGAGCACACGGGGATGGGGACGGGGTGCTGGTGGCTTCCTGCGAGGGCTGAGGCCGTGCTGTCCCCTCCCTGCAGTACTTGGTGAGCTGCAGCTTCATCCGGCTCCTGCCTGACATCGTCTTCGTCATTGCCGGCACCCAGTTCCCGCTGCCACCCCAGGCTTACATCCTCCAGGTGAGCACCGAGTGCTGGCACCCGGCACCTGTGGCCTTGCTGCCCCTCACCCTGTCCCCACCAGCAGGAGGATGGCTCCTGCATGAGCGGCTTCGAAGGCTACACCCTGCCCACGGCCACCAGCGAGCTCTGGATCCTTGGGGACATCTTCCTGCGCCACTACTACAGCGTCTTCGACAGGGCCAATGGCATGGTGGGGCTGGCACCTGCTGTCTGATGCATGCCACAGCGTCTGGCCACAATAAAGTCCCCAGCCGGGCAGCACGGGCAGGTCCCTCCTGTCCCCAAAGCCACGCTGGGCTGGACGAGCACCTCCGGGACCGGGCCAAACTGCCCCGAGCTGGGGAAAGCCCCAGTGCTGGGCTTGGTGGGCGCAAGCAGGAGCAGGGAGCATAAATACCAGGGTGACTTTATTGGGGGAGGGAGTAGCTGGCACTGGACCCCTGGCCCCACAGCCTCCTGCGCCATGGGGCGGTGAGGAGCTGGGGGACCCTGTGCCCTCCGCCCGAGAGAGCGGGGCGCAGGGACATGTCGCCATCCCTGGGTGCTCGGCACGGCCACCTGCGTGCCTCAGCACCCCGTCCCCAGCCACGCCTGGCCAGCCAGGCCTGCTGGTCCTGCAGCCTTCCTCCTCCTCCTCCTCCTCCTCCTCCTCCTTCTCCTCCTCCTGGCAGGGTGGCTCTAGGGAGCCACACGCCCGCCGGGGCTCTCCCTGCCGGCTGTTGGCACGGCCGAGGGGTCCGCGTCCCCGGGATGCCCCTGAGCATCCCGCCTTGACCCAGGGCTGCCCGTGGGAGCTGGGGGTCCCGTGGCCTCTCCAGGGGGGGCAGCAGGGGGCAGAGCAGCAGCTGAGAGCCCCCCACGGTGCTGGGGGGGGCTCGGGGTGGTGGAAGGGGGCTCCCCCCCAGGAGAGGGGCCGAAGGGGGCAGCTTGGAGCAGGAGCTGGGCCAGGCGGTGGCGGGGAGGCTGGGGGGTGCCGGTGGGCACGAGCTCCTTGTGGGACGGGGATGGGGACGGGGACACGTCGCCGCTCTGCAGTGGGAGCTGGGTGTCTGCGGTGGAGGGAGAGATGCTCCTGGTTAACATCACCACCAGCCCAGCGCCGCCGGGGGGGGGGGGGACAAAAGGCACACCACGACACAAACGTGGGGGGCAGTGCGGGGGTGCCGAGCCCCCGGTACCTTGGCAGGCGGGGCAGCAGGCAGCAGGCAGCGCAGGGGGCTCGGTGCACGAGTGGGGACACGGCCTCTCCTCGCAGCTCACCTCCCCGAGCTGGAGCGGCAGGAGGAGGAGGAGGATGAAGAGGAAGGAGGCGCGGGAGAGCCGCCCGGTCCCCGGCGCAGCCCCACGGGCTCACCTGGCACGTGCAGCGGGTGCAGGGCTGTCCCTCGGGGCTGAAGGTCTGGCCGTTCACCACCTTCCTGCCCTCGTAGTTGCAGTCTAGGGGTGTCGGGGAGGGGGGGCAGCAGCGCTCAGCGTGGGGCTGGGGGGCACTGGCAGGGTGGGGGCCGTGGTCCTGTGCCCTCCCCCCCGGCCCTCACCGTTACAGACAGGGCAGCACTCGCCCTCGGGGTGGAAGGGGTAGGTGCAGAAGATGGCGCAGTCCACGGGTGAGCAGGCCACCGAGCCCAGCTGGCAGGGAGAGACGCAAGGGCTGGGTGTTAGCGCGGGCTTGGGGTGGGGGGGTGGGGAAGCCCCCAGAGGCTCAGCAGCTTTTTCCTATGATGGGAAAAAGCCTGAAGGACGGGAGCCAAGAGCATCCTGCAGCGCCCGGACCCTGTGCTCCGGGGCAAAATTGCCACACCGATGCTCTTGCCTCGGCCCCCACCCTGGGGAAAGGCACCCACCCCAAAACCTGGCCGCCGCAGCCCTCACCAGGCAGATGCAGCTGAGGCAGGGGTCCAGGAGGGACGGGAAGGTCTCGTTGTTGTAGAAGATCTGTCCCATGTAGGTACATCCTGCCAGGAGGAGAGCAGGGTTGCAGCCCTGGAGGCCCCCAGGCTCGCTGGCTCGGGGGGGTCAGGCTCAGCCCGCCTCCCCCCCACTGCCCCCCTGGTCCCTGTCACCTGCCGAGCAGTCGGGGCAGCACTGCCCGGGGATGTGGATGGGGTAGGGGCACGTCTCCACGCAGTCCGTCCTCTTGCAGCTCACTGAGCCATCGGCCTGCGGGGGGAGAAGCACGTGACAGGGACCTTGGGCCCGTGCTGGCAGGCTTAAACCCCAAACTGACGGGTTTAAACCCAAAATTGAAGGGGCAAAAGCCCACGGAGCTGGGGAGCTGCTGGGGACCACGTCCATGAGCAGCCTGGTGTCCCGAGGGAAGGGCTGGGTGTCCCGGGAGCCCGGCTGGAGGAGAGGCAGAGGCAGCACGTTCGAGGCAGAAGGCAGCCGGAGAGGGACTTGGCTTTGGTGTCTAAACCTCTTTCCTTCCCAGACCTGGTCTCTCCATGCCACGCACACCCAGGGATGCAGGGGATGGGGACGGGGATGGGGACGGGGACGGGGATGGGGACGGGTAGGAGGAGTGAAGCAGAGCAGGTTCTCATTCACCTGGCAGATGCATAACTCACAGGGATCGCCCGGAGACCAGATCTGTCCGATGGGAAACTCAACCCCGTTGTCATCCACGAAGCAGCCTGGTGGGGACAGGGACACGGGTGGGGACAGGGATGTGGGCACCCAGCCCACCAGCCTCTCCATGCACGTGGGTGCTGCTGTGCACGTGCCCGCTCCCCGCTCACCGCCCCCAGACCCCGTGACTATGCCCCCCAAACGCCCGTCCCATCCCCGTGCGCCCCCGCGTGCAGCTCCCCCAGATCCCACCCTCCCAGGGACCCCCGTGCTGGCTCACCCGAGGGGCGCGGGGGGTCCCGGCAGGTGAAGCAGCACTGCCCGGGGCGCAGGTGCCGCTGGTGCTGTGGGCAGTCCAGCGCTGGGCAGGGGGCGAAGGAGCACTCCACCTCGCCACCCTGCGGAGAGGGGGACGCGTCACGCACCGGCTCAGTGCTGGGGCCACCCATCCTGCCTGCGCCCCTCCGCCCCACGGGACACCAGAGAAAGGCCGGGACCCCCAGCAGGTTGCCACAGGATCCCCAGACCCACCCGGCAGACGCAGGTGGTGCAGTCGTCCTCGTCCAAGCTGAAGCGGGCTCCGTGCACGTACGTGCGGCCGCGGAAGCTGCACATTGCTGGGCAGGAGAGAGGCGGTGAGGGCAGGGCTTGGATGGGGAGCAGAGCACGGTCCTGCCTCGCCAGGACCCCACGGCCCATCCCCGGCAGCACCACCCACAGCCCCTCGCCCCCCTCCGCCTGGGGGTCCCACCTGGCTGGCAGGAGCAGCAGTCGGGCGGCGAGGCGCTGGGGCAAGAGCCCGGGGGGCACTCGGGGGAGATGCAGGAGACGTTTCCAGCCTGCGGAGCAGAGCAGAGCCCGGCGCGGTCATGGGGAGGCAAGCGTCTGCCCCACGAATTGCAGTCCCCCAGCAGGGCCTGGCAGCGATGGACACCACCACGGTGTCACCACGGTGACAGTTTTGGGGAGCCGCTCCCCAAGGGAGAAAATGGCTTTGTCTTCCTGACGCTGAGCACAAAGGGGACCTGCCGTGGGCTGACACTTCCAAAGCGCCCACCCCCCGTCTTGACCTGCAGGTCCCATTTTGGCCCCTGCCCCACGGCTCCGGAGCTGTCTCCCTGAGCACTGTGACACCTCCCCAAAATGGGCACCCGGTGCCAACGAAGCCCAGCCCGAGACATCCCAGCAGTGCCACGAGATGGGACCCAGGCCCCACTGCCAGCCCACCCCAGTGCAGGACGGCGTGGACTCACCAGGCACACGCACACGGTGCAGTTGCCATCTGATGGGGAGAAGACGTCGCCCTCGGCACGGGCCACCCCCTCGTGCAAGCAGCCTGCAAACCAGGGGAGGGTCAGGGGGGGCCATGCTGGGGCGCAGGGCTGGGGCTGCCAGGGCTCACCTGTGCAGCTGGGGCAGCAGCCCCCGGCCGGGGCAGGCAGCGGGTGGGAGCAAGGCACGGGGCAGCTGACGGCCTCGCAGAGCACTCGTCCTCCCTGCCGGGGCAGGCACAGCTCAGCGCCACGGCCAGCTGGCACGGTGAGCAGCGGCACAGGGAGAGAGGGCGCTTACCTGGCAGGCACAGCTCCGGCACCCCGGCTCCATCCAGCGAGTGCCCGGCTCCCGGAGGGCCCCCCGGTACCAGCAGCGAGGGGCTGGTGCGGCGGTACCGGGGGCTCCCTCCCCGCGTGGGGACAGCTCAGTGACCGGGGACACGGTGGTGGGCGAGGAGGGAGGAGGTTGGGTGCCCGGAGGTGCGGCAGGGAGGTGGGAAGAGGGAGAGCCCCTGGGGACCAGGAGGGGTCCCCCAGGGCCGGGAGGGAGCAGGACGAGGGTGGGGGGATGCTGCAGGGACTGAAGGATGGGTGAGGGGGCCAGGATGGACTTGGGGAAGCCTGGAAGGGAAGGAGCAGGCATCACTCAGGGAGCAGGCAGGGAGCACGTGGGGTCCTGCTCACCCGCCCTGGCCCAGGGGAGCAGCCAGTTACCTTCACAGGAGACCCTGTCGCCGCTGAGCCGGTACCCGGGGCGGCAGGAGCACAGGTAGCTGCCTGGGGTGTTGTGGCAGGCGTGCTGACAGGCGCGTCTGTCTCCCGGCCGCCGGCACTCGTTGACATCTGGGGAGCACGGGGACTCATCGGTGCCCAGGCAGGAGGCAGGAGCTGGCTCACGGGGGAGAGACACCCCCACCATCGCGACGCACGGGGATGCCCGGTGTGCCATCTCCTTGGGCACGGCCCAAGCAAGGACGAGGACGTGGCAGCAGCACCGTGCCGACGGCCACCTTGTCCCTGCAGGCTAGGGCTCGTCGCGACACGGAGAGGGGCAGTGCTCACCCACGCAGGAGTGCCGGTTCCCGTGGAGGTGGTAGCCGGGCCGGCAGGAGCAGCGGTAGCTGCCCACGCTGTTCTTGCAGCGGTGCTGGCACGGCGTGGCCAGGCACTCGTCCGTATCTGGCGGGCAGAGGCTGAGGCTCGGCGGGCCCAGCTCGGCCCCGCTGGCCCCCGCCTGACCCCCGGCCCCGCGCACCCTGGCAGCTGTGGCGGTCGGCGGAGAGCTGCATGCCAGGGCCGCACTCGCAGACGAAGCCGCCCTCGGTGTTGACGCAGAGACCCTCGCAAGCGGCGCTCAGGCACTCGTCAATGTCTGGGGGCAAGAGGGGACATCTAGGAGCTGGGGGATGCCGCAGGCCCCCCGCCGCACCTCGACTGCCCCCCCCTTCTCACCAGTGCAGCGGATGCCGTTGGCCGTCTCCACCATGGAGAAGCCGAGGGGACAGACGCGGGCCACCTCCTGGCACCCACCGTGGTTACAGGAGAGGTCGCAGCCATACTCCCCGCATGTCCCCGGTGGCTCTGAAAGGCAAGCAGGGGCACCGCGGGGCACCGGGGCCACCCCTGGAGCCCTCTCACGCTCCCCCCCACTCACTCCTGCCCCACCTCCAGGGTTTGTGCCCTGCCCTGGGAGGGGATAGGGACCCTACCTGGGCAGGTGATGCCCTGCTCTCCATCCGGGCACGAGCAGAGGTTGGGGGCAATGCAGAAGCCGCTGCCACAGCCGAAGGGGCAGAGCGCTGCAGGGCACGGGGACAGGCAGCGGTCAGGGGCACGGGGACCCCCCCATCCCATCCTGGGGAGCGCAGCGGGGCCTGGGGCGCCTGTACTCACGCAGGGTGCACTGCCCGCTGCCCGGAGCCAGCATCCAGCCGGGGCAACATCCGCTGCCGAAGCCTGAGAAGCAGACGTGGGGCCCCACGCGGCGCCTGAGCGAGGGACAGAGGCTGAGGACGCCCTGCCCCATCCCGGGACCGAGCCCATGAGGACGGGGAGGGGGACACACGCGGGAGCGGGCACCCACGTGCCCACAGACGCCCCGTCCCGTGCGGCACAGATCAGTGTGAAGGCAGGCTCGGGGCGCACCAGGGTGTGGAGTGAGCCCCCAGCGAGATGGGACGGCAGGAGAGGGCTCACGCCCCAGCCGGTCCCAGCACCCCAGCACGTGGTGACAGGGGAGAAACGTCCCCGACGAGGACAGGGACGCGGGGAGCGAGACCCCCGCGAGGGTCACGCTCTCCTTGCCCCCGTGCGGACGGAGCCACGAGCGGGTGCCGGCCCCTCTGGCCGGGACGGGAGCCCCGAAGGCAGCCGAGGGCTCGGCAGGGCTCGGCGTGCCGCCGCTCCCAGGTGCAGCTGCGAGAGGGAGAAGGAAAAAGGGGGGGACCCGGCTACCTCTCCACGGCAAAGCTGGCTGGTTTCTTCCTCCCGGGGTACACCCTGCCCTGGCCGCCCGGGAGGAACAGGGACACACAGGCAGCCTGGACGAGCAGCTCGAGCAACATGACAGGCGGCTCCGGCACGCTCGCAGCGCTGCCTTCCTGCCTGCCTTCCTGCCTGCCTTCCTCGGCGGCACGGGCGCCTACCGCATGCTGGCCCTTGGCCCTGCTCCTCCTCCCGCCCGCCGGGCCGGGAACAATGCGGGGGGTGGAGGGAGGCGAGAGCGGGGAGCGCCGGGGGGGACCCGGCTCTCCTCCCACCCCGCGCGGGGGGACGCGCGTGGGGATGCTCACCCGGCGCCTCCCGGGCTCGCCGAGCCCCGGCCTCGCCCCCCGGCCCGGTGACACCGTCGTGTCCCCCGGGACCGGGTCCCCGGCGGGGCCGCCCCACCGCCTGCGGGGAGCTGGGGCTGGGGGGGGCGGGGGGGTGGGAAGCGAGCGAGCGGCGAGCGTCCCCCCTTCTCTCCTTTCCCACATCTGGCAAAGCTCCGGCCTGGCCTCTCCCCACCCCTCCTCCTCCTCCTGGCGGCACTGGGCTGCCTTCCCAGCCCTGCGCGGGGACCCACCAAAGAGGAGCACGCAGCAGATAAAGGGGCCAAAGTGGAGCGGGGCCGGTGGGGAAGGGCGCAGTGAGGGGCGAGGGGTGCTGCGGGGCCCCCCCGGCGCGAAACACCCCCGGCCTTGCCCCGAAGCGAAGGTCGCGGGCAGGTAAATGATTGAGCAGGGAGCAAAGGGCCGGGCGGCTGGCCCCTGGTCAGAGGGGGTCAGTCCCTGCAGCGGCAGCACCCACCCGCTGCCCGCAGCTCCGTGCCTGCCTCGCAGCGGGGTTCCCCCAAAAACCCTCCTGGGGTTGCCCAGGACCCTTCCCCTGCGGCATCGCCCCAAGCGTGGTCACCCCCTGCACCAGCATGGGCCGTCGTCATGGGGTGCAGGGCTCTGGGGTGCCACATGTAGGGGACGTGGAGGGAGGAGGACGCTGGAGCGTGGCCAGTGGCACGGGATAAACACGGAGCAGGGTTTTTAAGCCACGGCAGGAGGAGGGCCGTGCACCAACGTTGCCGAAATCCCCGCTGCGGGGAGGCTGTGAGCATCTGCACCTGCAGCCCCGCGCTGCTCAGGGTGCTGGGGAGCTGGGCCGAGCCAGGTTTGCTTGTGGGGGAAGGAGAACTGGGCTCGGCCCTGTAGGCCAGGGAATCGAGCAGCTCTGGGCAGGCAAACTGAGCACCTGAGCTAATGAAAGCCGCCTGCTCCCAGGGAGCACGAGCACACGATGCAGGCTTGCTGCAGAGGGTCACAGTCCACTTCCCCCATCCTAAACACAAGCAGAGATGTCCAAATATAGGCTCCACGTGAATTCCTCGAAGAAAGCAGGGCTTGCCCAACAGCTCAGACCTGCCGAAAGCCCAGTTCCCGTTTCAGCACAAGCTCGCCTTTCAGGATGCTGCCTAACCTCTTTGGCAGTGCTGCTGGAGGAAAGGAAGAATATGGGAGAAAACCTATGCTGGCACAAACCTGCCATGGACATGGCCGGGCCGTGCTGGTCTCACAGACGGTTGCAGTTTTTTGAGCAAAAGGTGCAGAGGTGCATGGAGAGGGGCGAGGACCTGTCCCGGTATCCTGGCTGTATCCTGGCCCCCTTCTCCCCTCTAGCTGTGGCCCAGATCCTGCCAAGTGCAGGACAGGAGCTCCCCGGGGTGCTCCCAGGCTCCAGGAACTCGGTTCGTCACGGATGGGATGCACACACCGAGTAAGGTGCAGCCCAGCACGGCTGGACCCAAGCAGAGGCCCAGGATAACCCCAGCACAGCCAACAGCACGGGGCAGAGGGCAGCCAGGGACTGCCCCGGCCCCCTCCTGTGCGTTTTGGCAACACTGCAGGGATGGTTGCAGCAGCGAGCCCAGGCAGCCCCTGGCTTGGACAGATTACAGCTGCGTGGAGCCTGGGAGGATAATTATTAATCTGTATTTTAAGCATAGGGAGCTGCCACCCAGGGGAGCGAACCACTCCTGCACGCCCACGTTGTGCTCGCAGAGGGGCTGTTTGCTCACGCAGACCTGCAGAGCCAGGGGTACCTCTGATTCCCCCCGCAGGGAGCAAGTTACCAGCAACAGAATTGAGCATGGTTCGTGCTAAATGATGCCTGAGGACCAGCCCAAGACCTTGCACATCAACCTCAGTCAAAGTCTGCTTCCAGCCAACCTGAGTGCAGTTGGAAGCCCTGCAAAGCTGCAGCAAGCAGGGCAGGAAGGGCCAGGGCAGCTGGAGAAGGGCTTCTGGCTGCTGCCTGCTCAGCTGCTGGCTCTGGCCCTGGCCCGGGCAGGACCCCAGACTGCATGAAGCCAGAGCCTGACCTGATCTTGCCCCTCTGTGATCCCAGCACCAGCCCTCGGTGCAGAAGGGCTGGCAGCGCTGAGCTGGAGGGCTGCCTGCTGGGCATCTGGGAAACAGGAATCCCCTCCCACTGATCCTCTGGGAACATGGCACATAGGAGCAGGCTGCTACACCTGCGGAAATCCAGGACCCCTCTTTGTAACCCACCCTTGCTGGAGGGAGTCAAGGTTACTGCAGGGATAAACCATCAGCACACAGAGGCTCTCTGGTCACTGTGGGTTGCCTGTATGGCACCTGCGGGATGATCGCAGGAAGGCTGTGAGCAACGCTGTGTCCCTACACCTTCCTCCTCTCCGACCTCTGCAGGGCTGCTGCCACACAAGAAGGCTGTCTCATGTGCTGCCAAGAAGCGCTGCTCCAGAGATGGCTACAGGGGAGAGGCAAGCTGCAGCTTTCTTTCCTCTAAAGGGATGCACACGGTCTGGAAAGGTCTCCTCAAAAACCTGGCAAGGGACGTGCCTCCCTGGCAGAGGCACTTGGCACTGTCACTGTCAGCCAGTTTGCACCAGTCACCACCAAGAAGTGAAACTCAAGTTTCTTTTGAGTCAGAGAAAAGCCATAAAAATACATCTGGACAGCAGACACGCTCCCCAGCGCCTGTGGGCTCATTGACCCCTTTGCTGATCTGCCAGACCTGCTGTCCCCTGTGCTGCTCTCACCACCACCAAGCACAGGAACACAATTCAGTGCAGGAAACTCCTCTGGGCACCGCGCTGGCTGGGGAAGGAGGCTTCCTCTGGCTGGACGCGGACACAGCTGCACACAGCGGCATGCAGAGCGGGTACTGCCACCCCTGCTGTGCCGATGAGGAGCTCAGCGCCAGGATACAGACCTTTCCTCTTGGACTACTTTATTTGGTAAAACTCGGACTCCACAACTGATTGAGCTTCCCAGAACTTCCCTCCCTGAGCAAGCCACAGATCCTGTGGAGAGAGAGGAGCGTGCTGTCCCTCTTAGCTTCCTTATCCAGATGTAAAGAGATCTTCCCCCTCCACGTCTGCAGGTCTCACCAGCCCCTCATGAATCCTCCAGCCCTCGCCCTCACCCTAGAGGCAGCTTTGCTTCCCCTTCCAAAAAAATACAACGGATCAAAAAGAATTGAAAATGAAACCAAAAGCAGGAAAAAAATTACTAAAGACAACAGTGAAGAGTGAATCCAGGCAAGGGCATCGCATCAGCCGAGTGCTACTGGTCACCCAACAAGAGCGACGAGCGAAGCCCAGCTCTGGGTCAGCAGCTGAGTCCGTAGGATTTGTGAATCCAAGCTGGCAATGACGTGGTGCCTGGCCAACGACCACCCCCCCCCCCCCCAAATCCCTAGCAAACTGGCTCCCCTTCCAAAACTCCTTCTCCCACCTCCCCTTGGGCAAGTGCCACCCGCCAGTGTTCAGTGCAGCCAGTCAGGGGTCTTCCAGCTGCAGGCGGGGAAAAGCCTCCCTTGCTCGATGGGGAGGAAGGTGCTAGGGAAGGACCCCGAATCCTGCTAGTGGATCCGGGTCAGCTCCTCCACGATCTTTATCAGGTCATCTACGGTGGCCTCCCTCTTCATGCCACTGCCGTCGTCAATCTGCATGGAGAGAAAAGGCATGGGAGCGTGGAGACAGCAGCAGGTGCAGAAGAATGCATGCCCTCGTAGGAGGGCACGTGTTCAGTGCAGGCTGAATTTCTGAGCGGGGTTCCTACCGCTAGTTTCATGAGCCCAAGCTCGTATCACCCATCTCACCTGCAAGTTTGCCACCACCTCCTGCATCTTGGGCCTGCTGATGTCCAGGAAGCTTTCGATCAGGTCACCATCAATGAACCCCGTAGCTGGTTCTGTCTTGCGCTCCGTGTGAAATGACCTCCAGGTGCCACTGTCAAGGAGCCAAACCCACACGGAGTAACACCAACCCCAGACCATGGCTGGAAAAAACCTCCCCCCACTGCGTCCACAGCAGTTGCCTGAGGCAGACTGACCACACTGCCTCAACAGGACCACAGAATTTGTGCCACGCTTTTTAGGGCTGTTTTATGCACAGCAGACCTTGGGGTCTTGATATTAATGCACGTGCTGTTCCTCAAGCACAGTAAGCTCCTGTGATCAGACCCCCAAAATCTGCAATATTACAAAGCCAATTTTGTCAAACCCTTCAAGATACACCCCTTTACCACATGGGCGTCTCTTGCAGCACAATGCCCTGATCACCTGGCAAACACACCACCCCCCTCTCCAGCTGACACATGCTCTCCCCAAGGTGTCCCAACAGAGACAGGCCTTCAACGCCCCCCGCCCCGATTCACAAGCCAGCCCCCAGCATTTGCTGGTGCAGGCCCCTGGCTGGACCACAGAAGGATATAAGGAGTGCTCGATCTTGCCCACGCTCTTGATGACTTTGTTCAGCCTGTTCTGCATGTCCAGCAGCAGGTTGTACCAGCTCTCCGACAGCGAGGTCACCAGGCCTGCAAAGGACAAAATGGTGACGAGGGCTCAGGGCTCAACCCAGGGCATCCCAGGGAACCTGGGGCCACGCTGCTGCAGCTGCCAGCAGGCAGGGAGCAGATGCTGCTGGACTGGAGCTGTACTAAAGGTGGTGCCTGAGAGGGCTGGGATAAGCAAGGGCTTTCAAAGAAATCCAGAGCAATTTCCTCTCCTGGAAGCTCTCCAGACAGAAAAGTAGGTTTTTGAGGACAGTATGGCACAGAGCACCGCTAGACTGATGACAGAGAACGGAGACACGAGGAAACCCCAGACCAGGTCAAGCAGCAGAGAAGGGGACCTGCTACCCTCCTGCTCGAGGTGATTCTCCCTGAGCCTTACCTATCATGCCATTGACTGTGCCAAAGAGAACTGATCCTTGTGTCGGAGTGGATGTCTCGCCAAGGTTCTGCATGACCAAGGACCCGTGACAGAAGACGTTGACAAACTCTCCCAGGTGGGACAGCCCCACTTCCTGCAAGTGCTGGCGCTCCTCGTCGGTCGTGGCAGCACTGAAACCCAAAGCACCCTGCTCAGTCTGTGCTGGGGTGACAGGTGAACTCCCCCCGCTCCTGTCTCACATCTCCTCAGAGCTATGCATGCTTCTGACCACTTTCCTGCCTGACACGCCTCTGTAGCTGTGATGCTGAGGGGACCAGAAGGCCCCACTGCCCCGTCCCTCCTGTCACACGCTGCCACATCCCCCTCCTAGCCAGCCCACCTGTCCTTCTGGCACACAAACAGGTTGAAGGCGTTCTCTGCTCCTAAGAAGTTGTCGTCATCCAGGATCTCTACGGCACTCATCCAGTTTGGATTGAAGTCCCGGGCAATCTGGAAGAGGGCAAAAGGAGATGCAGTATGGTGCACAGACAGCCTGCCCTGTTAACAAACATCCTCATTCCACCCAACACCCACATTTGGGAGCAAGGTGGGATCCAGTCTGCTCTCTGCTGCTGGATGAAGAAGCTGAGCAAAAGGCACCAACTGCCTTGGTGGAGACGGCCCTGGCCTAAGTGGCACTCAGGTGATGCCAAGGCAAATACTGACAAGCCCATGCCAAAGCCGTTCTCACAGTTTAAGCGCGCGGATCGCCCCACTGCCTGGTCCAGCCCCCAGCTGTGCCGCATTTGCTGACAGACGCAGCAATGGTCTCAGTGAGCCATCCCGAATGCACAACAGGCTATCTGGGTGGCAGCTTCCCACTCCTGGCAGGTGACAAGCACACCTCCCGAGCCTGCGCTTCACAAGGCTTCTGGCACACAGCTCGGCTCCTCAGGAGCCCAGGGATTTGTCCCTCCAAGAACCACATAGATCTGCCTAAGAGAATGTCACCAGGTGACCCTGTTCTCTGTGCACAAACCTACATCATTGTATTCCAAGAGCTGGCAAGTGTGGTGAGCCAGGCTCCTCCATTTACTGCCATCAACACCATTTCACCTGCCCAGTCTTCTGGAACAGGTAATGCAGACTCCCAGCACCTCTTTGACCAAGTGAACATTCTTCCTGAAGAATGTACCTGTTAGAACTCTACTGTTTGTAATCTGAAATTGTCTATATGACTAATGTTCTAAGTTCTAATGTTTGGTAGTTAGATACCATTGCAGAAACTGTCATATCTGTTTTAAAACTGCAGTTCAGCCAAAACACCCCTTGTGTTGATGGCTGACAGAAAACAGTATCTTTGGAATTGTCTGATAAATTACAGCACGTACGCATCTGAAGCGATAAGAGAAGTGAAGGCCTCTTCTTTCTTGAAGACCTTTTCCAACCTAAATGATTCTATGACTATCCAACACCACTGGTACCTCCTCAAAGTTTCCTTCCATGGGCTTGTACGCAAGGAGCAGGACAGATCGCATCAGATCTCCCACAAGGATGAAGTCTCCCTTGGTCTTCAGGTAGAGCGCCATGATATTGTTGTAATGGTTGCACTCTGTGCGCAGCTCCTTCTCAGCTGTCCACTCATACAGGCGCACCTGAAGGAAGGAACACGACTCCTGAGCTAGAATGGACACCCATGCCAGCCAGGACATGCTTCTCCAACAGAGACTGGGGACCCAGCTGACAGGCACAGGGCTGGACAGCTTCCAGCTCTGAAACGTGCTCGCGAAGCAAGTCAGGGTCTCGTGAGAGTCCTACCGTGCTGTTGATGCTGGCTAACAGCTTCCCGTTGAACTCCACCATGGAATATACAGCTCCCTTCACCTCCTTTTCAGCCAGGCTCTGCAGTTTCCCTGGAATCAATCCACAGAGTGCCAAGTTATGTGCATCGTGCTCCCAGGGCCAGGAGGCCTTGAGGTGGGGTTCAGACAAGCTGCCTTAAATACTGCTCTCTCTAGAAACTGTCTCAGAGGATCTGTGGGCAAGTAACGCAGGAGCAGCAGGACAGCAGGGGGCAGACACACACAAAGCAAATCCCAGAATCTGGTTCTTGTGAGGGATTCCTGGGTTCCTCTGGCAGACGGGGGAAAGGGGACGTGCTGTGATGACCCACAGCAGTGACAAACCGCTACAGATCCTGTCTGGGGACAGCTGGATCTCTGACTGCCCTCATGCAGCTAGACCTGGCCACACAAGAAGACCTTGCTCTTACCATCAGAGTAGTGGAAGACAACGATGCGGCCCTGCTTGGGCTCTGCCTCCTCAGGATACACCATGGCAGTGCCCACAATGAAGTAGGTGTTTGGATCCTTGCCGAGCTTGCAGGAGACCAGGCTGAGGGCATATTCATTTTGCAGAAACTGGTGAGCATGAAGCACTGTGCAAAGAGAGAAAGGCAGAAACAACTGGGTCCCCTGGGTCCCAACAGGCAGCACCCCCATACAGGAGCAGAGCAGTTTGTCTAGGGACGGCTGGAAACTCAGGACATGAACAAGGTGCAGAGTCAATGGCTGCCTGGAGATCCCCTCACCTGTTCCCTGCCACCACCTCATGCCATCAACAAATCACTACACCTTAAACCCATGACGTGTGGCTGATGATCTTCCAGAAAAAATGCTCTGACTGAAGGAAGTGTATGAGATCACAGCTTTGTGAAGGTCACAGGTATCAGCCACACGCTGATGAGCTTGTTTTGGAGGGGAACACTGGATGAGAGCGTGGGCAGCATTTGGGGCTGGTACCTTCGAAGGTGTGCTGATCTATGATGAGCAGGTTGTGCACCTCCACCTCCTCTCCAAAGGACGTCTCGTGCGGTGCTGTGCTGCTGGAGAACAGCTTGCTGGTACTGACGCTGCTGGACAGGGCCTAGGACACAGAAAGGCAGGTCACATCCTCATGCTACTTGGCACGTCCTCATGCTGCACCACGAAGGCTGAGACAATTGGGGACCAGAAGGATGAATGGGAGAGAAGGAGCTCCCTGGGCTTGAGGAATGGGGCACACTCCCTGCACCAGTGGATTTACATGATATGCAAGGCAGAGGCAGCACTGTTGAGCAACAGCATTAATAGAACAGTTTACACAGTGTTGAAGCTCCCACCACAGCTTTTGCCTGAAGGGGACTTGTGTCTGCACCTTTGAGAGAAGGAAACCACTCGAGACCAAAGAGAAGCCTATACAAGGGACTGAAGGAGCTGTGTTCGAAACAAAGGTGATCAGACAGAACAGTGAGCATGCTGAGGCTGCCAGAGAGCAGCACAGAGAGACCTTGACACCACCACAGAGACATCTTACCACCCCATCTCCTCCCAGGCTGCCAGAGGGAGAGCTTGTACTCAGAGCTTTGGAAGAGAAGATTGTCAAGGAAAATCTGCAACATGGTTTGGCCTAAGGAGCTACAGTACCCACAGCCCAGAGCTCAGGGACGACCTAGCAGTTACCCCTCACCTGGGTGCTGGCGCTGGGTCTGAGCGCAGTGGTGCCCCCACTGGCATCCTGCACCTCGATGCGACTTGAGAGCACGCCAAAACACTGTGATACCTCTTGGTAGCAAATTTTCCTGCAGGACAGAGAGCTGTGTGAGCAGCAGTGCCAGGACAGGCCACTCCAAGGAGAAACTGCAAGGAAAGAGCTGCTTCCTTGCACAGACTACTCTCAGCATATGCCACTGATTTGGTCTGTGTGCTAAACTGAGCCTGCAACAGGAACACTGACTGCAGAGCTTGCCTCTCCCCATGGCGAAATCTCCCCCCAGTCTTGTCCAGTGCAGCAGAACAAGGGCCCCTCGAACCAGACTCCCTTCCACTGCTCGGCTCACCTGGGTGATTCGTAGAGGGGAACCGTGCGGATGTGCAGCTTCTGGATCTCGTCGATGGTGCCGATTGTCAGAGTGCTGTTATTGGCCAGTGCCAAGCTGTACAGGAGGAAAACTCAGCAATGGGGCTTGTAAGGCAGGCAGTGCAGCCAAGAATCTCCCTCCTCTTCCCACCCCCAAAATTGCTAGTCATTGGATCCCCTTCCCATACTGTGCAGATCCAAGCAGGGTGGCCAAATTAGTGCAGCATCTAGGATTACTGATGCACAGAAGAGAGGGACAAATGCTTAAGAGACAGGACCACGCACACCTGTGTTCTCATGTGAGACCCAACAAGCAGCACAAGGGACTGATCATTACCCTGGGAGAATCCAGGGCCAGGACTGCTGTATGCCATGAGAGTATTGATGGAAAAAGCTCTCCCACTGATCAGAGTCAGGCATACTTCTATCCATGACCTGGTAAGATGGAGCTCCAAGGCTGAGCAGCCCACCCTGCGCCTCGTTTATGCCAGTACAGAGTCTAAAGCTCCCCCCGCCGCTGTGTCACGCAAGGCAAGGTGCAGGCTCACCTGTCGGGATACCCATCCGAGTTGAGGGGACACATGTAGTTCACCTCCTTCAGGTTGACGTTGGAGAAAACCAGCTTGTGGTTACTGCTGTAGATGACGGTGGGGCGGTCAGAGCAGGCAAACACGTTGGTGGTGGACAGAGAGCGGAAAGTCCTCAGGACAGTGGGCTGGGTCCCAAGGGTCACCTTTTTGCGGTCACTCAGCAAGCCTGCAGAAGAGGAGCACCGGTGTTGGGAGCTGCCCCAACAGAGCTCACAGGAGCAGGACAGCAGAGAGTAATGTGGCTGTGACATGCTGGGAAGAAATGAGTGCGAGTAAATCCATCCTGCTGGCAGCAAAGAAATGGATATAAGCATCAATCTCCTTTGTCTGCAGTCCCCTAGAGAAATCCACCAACTCACAGTACCCACAGCCAGTCCCACGTGAGCACAACCATCTCACAGTGAGAAAGAAGTAACTTGGAAGGAGAGAGAGATCTCCAGAAGGATGAAAAAAAAAGTACATCAAGCAAGTAAGAGGGCATACGTCCAGCCACCTTCCCAGGCAGCCCACTCAGTGCTAGGCCCCATGGTTACCTGTCTCAAGACTGAGCCCAAAGTAGAAGAGCGCCCCATCTCCCAGGGCACACAGAAGGTAATGGCTGCTCTCAAAGGTCGTCATCAGGATGGAGCGAGGGATAATTTCTGCAGGGAACAGAAGAAGAGAAGAAGGCTGATGTCACTCACAGCTCAGCTAGTTCAGTCCCTGCTGCCACCAGCCCCAGGAGAGCCCTACCTCCGCCCAGCATCTCTTTGTGCAGCAGCTCAAATGAAGGCAGCTTCAGGATGCGAGCGGAGATGTCAGTCCAGAGCCCGATCGCACACAGTGGGGACATGCCATTAGTGTCCCCCAAAGGAGTGATGTCCAGGCAGGCAACTTCATGCTCCATTTCTGTGCAGCTGGCAGGAAGGAGAAATCAGACAGGAGTCAGCCTGGAGCCCGAGGACAGACAGTAGAGGCTGAGAGCCTGTGGGGCAGGAGGAGACGTGCACTCACCTGATCTGCCTGAGCTCTTGGGGTCGGATCTCCAGGTAGTACAGGGCTCGTCCCACAGCCACCACCACCTGGTTGCTGTTACAGGAAGCCACGCTGATGTTCTTCCCGTTGGGCTCTTTCCACTCGCTCACCAGGGCTTTGGGCTCCTGACTGACCAGTCTCACAGAGGCAGAGGTGATCTGAGGAGAAAGAACACTTCTGCTCGGAGCCGGGACAACACCTCACTTTTTACATCTGCCCGAGGAAGTACTGCAGCCCCTGCCATGATGCGCAGCACAGATATAAATTATCTCCACAGAGGAGAAGGGCTATGGAGTGAAGATGAGAAAGACGTCTCCTCTAGAAGGACCATTACCTGGATCAATTGCTGATGTGCCACATTGCCACAGAAGAAAGTCTGCTGATCATCCACAAACCCTGTGAGCTCCGTCTCTTCTACCTCCTCTCCGTTTAACATAAGAACCCTAAAGGGAAAGGGAGATCCTGTTAGGTCATGCTCCAACATGCGGCCGAGAGCATGGCTCAGCCTTAACCCCACCTTACCTGGTCTGGCCAACAAAGGACAGCACCAAGGTATTGTCCGTCTCACGATGACAATCCGACCTCAGGGGCCACAAGCCTGCAACAGAGAGGCCACGTGCTCACAGCAAATATTACAAAAGCTGGTGGGTGGAAGTCCCCCACCCACACCCCAAACCTCAGTCTGCTCACAAGAAATGTCCCCACTGGGCCCTCTCAGGTCACGGGGTGTATCAGACAGCACCAAACAGCTCACGCACCTTTAATGCCCGGCAGGTCAATGCTGGCATGCTCGTGAATCCCAATGCCGTTCCGGATGATCCGTAGCGAACCCTCCTTAAACGCACCTGAGCACGTGACCAGCTGGAAGAAAAGCAGATATTTACCACTTGTTGCTGGGAAGCACCCCCACCACTCCTTGCAGTGACAGACTCGGGCCAAGATGGGGCCCCCATCTTCCTTGCTTCTCAGAGGAAGTTCTTTGGCAGCTGACCATTCCCCATTGCAGGAGAGGAAACCCTTCCTTGTTAACAGGGGTGCCCAAGAAGAAGCCCTCCCACTCATAAACCACTCTTCAGTGCAAGACCTCAAAGCCTTCCCTGCACCACGATAAGACTTTTAAATCTCCAATAAATGGATTTCAGTCTTTTCCTTTCATGGACACCCTCCACACACCTTGCAGGCCCAGACATCCCTGGGACAGAGAACCTCAAGGCAGAATCAACATTACCTGCCCTTGGCCTTGTCTTTCCAGGTCTACTACACACATGTCGACGATGGGACCGAGGTTGGTGAAGGTCTCCATAGCCACTACATAGGAGCCCTGCTCATTGCTGTCCACGTTGAGCTACGAACAAACACAGTCATTGGTTTCCAACAAGAAAGGTCAAGTGGAAAGCAGAGGGTAGACAAGGAAAAGAAAGGAAAGTTTCCACCCAGCGTATACACCTCTTGCAAACAGGATGAAAGCAGATGTACGAATCCTGTCTGAACACGCAATTAAGCCAGCACAAGGCCCCCACTTACCTTCACAAGCTGGGAATCCCCAAGCCGAGAGCCAACAAACACCACACCGTTGTCCAGGTAGGTCAAGCACTCTGCAATGGATGTCTGGGAATTGCAAAGAGACAGATGAACCACCCTTAGCATGAAAAGGGCTCTGCCATGCCTCCCAAGCACTACATCTGAACTGCAGCCAAACAGAAAGACCCTGGACACAGGGGAGGAATTTAAGCCCTTTGTAGAACTGCCAGTGTCCAAACTTCTCCCAGGGATGGTGTGCAAACACCCTGCAAAAACCCATGAAAATGCTGTAAATGTTCGAGTGCCCAAATCAGGAATTCCCCAGGCCAAATCCAGCAACTGAAAGTTTGGAGCTAACAGCTGTGGGGAGTGAAATATCACTCCAACCTGGGCTCCAAAGAGACACCACTCCTGCCATTCGGCTGTCTGCAGAGCCCCGCGACCCTGTGGTGAGAAGCAGCAGGGCCACTGCGCTGACGTGGCAGAGTCCTACCTCACCGAGCAGTTCCACACGCAGGTCCTTCAAGGTGACCGTGCCGTCCATCTGTTCCTCCTTCTCCAGAAGCAGCATGAAGAGGCGTCCTTCCATGTCCCCCAGCAAGTAACGGGACCCATTGGGATCCACGCGGTTGTGGCACACGATTGTACTTTGCTACGTGCAAAGCAGGAAGTGTTAGGAAGCCACTGAAACGGCACCACCTCTGTACACGCCAGAGGGGAACAACCACATCCACAGCACACCAGCTGCTTGCTGGAACCACAGCCAAATCCCACACCAGGGCACTCTTCCTGCATGGAGGGAGAGGGCTGGATTCACCCCGTAATCAACTGTAGCAGCAAACACAGCCAGAAGCTGTGGGCAAACAGCCTCGCTTTCGGTAACTAGAAAGCGTTTCATGTTCCTAAATAACACGTCCCTAACTCGTTCATAGCCCAGGGACGATGCCATCAGAACACCTGTTCTTCTAATGCTGAGCCTTTCACAGGTGTGTTGCAGAAATGCTGCCTGGGACCCGAAGAGCTCTGAGCCTGCTCCATTTCTGGACAGAAGCTCTGCAGACATTTTGCTCTGCGGGGTAGATGCTGCCTGGCCTCCTGCTTACGTCTTTGGTTTAAAAACCCCTGATCTTGCAGATCTTCACTGGATGCAAGCATTCTACTGGCCTCAAGACCCAATGTGCCTGCACTCTGACTGCAGGTCAAGGCAGTTTTGTACATCAGCAGAGTGTGGGAGAGTTGCTCTACTCACTCCAGTATAACGAACCCTCCAGCACAGAGCCCCAGCAGTGGTCCAGTAGCCTGTAGGCGTTCACGCAACAATTAGTATTTTTTTTTTTTACCTAAGATTTATAACTCTTTTCTAGCCCATCATTATTTCCCGCTTGAAAGGACCTTTTGATCATAGCTCAGGCCCTCTTTCAGCCCTGAGCAGCACCTCAGCCGTGCCATTCGTGCTTCCTGTACCGTTTAAATGTGGGAGCTGGCCCGTCCCTCTGACAGAAACCACAAGCTCAAGTTCCATCACAAACTGTGTGAGTCTTTTTTCCTTTGAACAAGTGCCCCAATCATACATCGGTGGACTCAAGTCTCCAAGGGGCTCATTCATATCTTTCGCTGCCTGAACTGAAACCAGGCTCTGGCCTGGACCAATGCCCAAACCACTCACTACCTCCTAATTAATCCCTTTCTCTGGGGCCCTAACGGGATTTCAGCTTTACTGCAGCCATTTCCGAGTACTCCACAGAGAGCAGAGCCACATACGACAGTGCAAGCACACGCTGACATCCTTACAGGGACCACACGGGTCCCTCAGCCCTCCAAAACACAGATCAGCCATCGTGCAAAACGCCTAGGCTCACCAAAGCTCTGGGAGTAAGTGGCCCTACTTGGCCACACCTGGAGACCAGAAGAGTTTAAATTCCTGACTACAAGTGGCCCAGCACCCTCCCAGCACCTGCAGACATGCCTGAAAACAGAGGAACTACAGGAGACAATTCTAGACGTCAGCAGTTGCTCACCTTGATGATAGGTGGAGCTATAGCAAGGTATTTATCTCCGTTGTGATAGGTGATGGACTCCTGCCCAATGATGATTGCACCTCCAAAAGGCTCTGGCACTGTGCAGGGGAGAAGAGAAATGTCTTACCAGAGAACCTGTGTGGCACAAACGAGGTGTTCAGCCTCAAGGATCGAACAGGAGGGAAGATTTTGCACAAAGGACTGACCTGCGATGACCATGGAGGCTTCAGCCTCTACGTTCTCCTGCTTCCAAGGACCTTTGTTGAATTCCTTCTCGCGCAGAGACACCTCGTACGTCTTGACATGCCGACCCTGAGGGTCCTGAAAGAGAAGGCACAAATGACCACGGACACCGACAACAGCCTTCTGTGCACAGCAGCAGAGGCTCCTGAGGCTGAGCTGATGAGAAACCGCAAAGCAAGGCAGCGCTGCCCCGTCTCCCACGAGAACACCATCGCCCAGCGACCAGAGCTGCTGAGCCTTGCCATCCTGCCCACCAGTGCAGGCTGCAGCTGCATGTGGGTCTGAACGCACGCACCCTCAGCCGCATTTTCCCTAAATTTATCTGTATGTAGCACAACCTTTAGATAAATCCCTGTGCCAAAAGAGACTGGAAATGATTTTTCCATTTTTATACCCACGAGTGATTTTCTGGGCTTCGTACTCATCTGACGCATGGCTCTCTGCAGATCTGGGTATGAGTGGCACTGCACGGTACTGCCACCGCCTCCAGCTCCAGCAAGGCGCTCAGGAATTCAGCTCTGCTCTAACGGCGCAGGTGCCAGAGCAGCTGAGCGCCCAGCTCAATGCTCCTCAGCCTTTTCAGCCTGGTTTCCTGAGGCAACAATCTGCTTGCTTGCTGAACAATCCTCCGGCGTCTCTGCCGTTCTAGCAATTCCCACCCTGGTGGGCAATTTCAACCAAACCTGAGAGGGAACAGAGGCCTCGGAGGCAGAGTCCACGTGGAAATAAAGGGTATAGGAAAGGAGGTCCGCACTAACAGGCACTTGGGAACCCATGTAGGGGACACACGGGACCAATGCCCAAACCACTCACTACCTCCTGATTAATCCCTTTCTCCGGGGCCCACAACGGGACACACGAGCAGTCAAGGCACAGAGAAGTCTTTGATCGTAACCCACTGGCCTATTTCACGCCTCAAAAGCCAAGACGAGGCTCTAAGCCACGAGGAACCAGGTTTCCTTAGAGACGTCGTTCGCAGAACTACTTTAAAAGAGCTGTTCATCTTTTTATTTATTATGCCTTACCACTTTCCAGACCTAAGTAAAAGTGGGTTTTGCTCCCTGTGGCTGTTGGCCCTGTAAGCAAACACTCACAGGAAAGCCGGGTACCTCCTGGCTCACCCCTCAAAGCCTCTGAGCTCAGCAAACCCTCACCAACAGCACTCGGCAGCCCGACGTCTGGGTGCGGCAAGAAGCAAAGAGCAGCGCCAGCGGACAGAGAAGGGGAAGTCGGGGGGAGAAACGGATCCACGTGGAGGAGAGAGATGAGGAATTAGCACAACCAGAGCATATCCTGTACGTGTTAAAGCTGAAGCGAGGCTGTTAGAATGGCAGAAGTGTTGTTAATGTGACTTTGGCATTTCTGGACCTTTTTACTCCACACAACAGAAGTTCTCAAGTCTTTTTTTTCTTTTTATTTTTTTTTAATAAACTTGCTCATTTTTGTATCTTCCTCTGGTTTCGTATCTACACAAGAATCATCTCAGACACTCAATGCTGTTCTACTCGATCCAAATCCTGTGATAATGATTAATAAATTGAGAAGGAATCAGGGAAAGCAGCAGCTTGGAAATGTTCCCCCCTCCCCACACACACAGTCGGACTCCCAGGAACCAAAGCAAACCCAGCGTTTTACATAAGGCCTCGTGAGTCAGAACTCGCATCTCACTCCTGCTGCAAGGGTAAAATTCATTTATTAGACATGGAAACGGATAATTTACTCTATCTGTACAATACCTGTTTATAACTACCAATGAATTTGCTCCCAGTTCGCCTGTAACATAAATGTGCCAGATTCCTTGAGATAAGACCCTTTTTACTAGCTGACTCTGCAGGATGACCAAGCTCCTCCTTTAGGATGCTCTTGAGGACCGAGTGGAAACTTGTGCTTCTGTCCAAGCTCTGACACAGAGTTTAAGAATTTGGCCAAATCACCGTCCCTCTCTGCCTGTTTCCCCACCTGACGACGGCAGCAGCACAAATCGAACCCACAGGGGCGCTCACCACTCCTCCGAGCTGCGCACCCCCACTGCCAGCTTTGGGGACGTCACCCGTGAAGCAAGTCAAAACCACGAAGAGCATCGCCAGCCGCTCTTGCTGCATATTTCTACAGCGAAGACAGGCTAAAAGAGCTTCCCTTCTGACACCAAGCTGCAAATTGTCATGGGATAAAAATAGGGCTCCATACACGCTCCTTGCTCAGACAAACAAGGACTGCCACGTGTTCTGAAAGCTTGTTTGGAGGCCAAGGGAGAGCTGAGAAGTGTGCAGATGAGAAGAAAGAGCACAGGTAGCCGCAGGGCAGGGGGAGAGCACTGGCCTGACACAGGGGGTCCGGGCTGCTCTCCCGAACCCTTACTTACACAGCAACAAAGCGATGTCTCCCAGGTCTTTCCTCACTAACTGTCCAGTGGGGTTCAAGAGCACCCACCTCTCTTGAAAATAACAGCAGGGGCTTTTGAAAACAGGGAAAAATCAGACCCTTGCTACCATGTGGTTGCAGCTCCCATGGTATGAGTTTGCCCCCACGACCACAGCGGAGTTGAACTGAATTCACACCGGGTCCTGTGCTGTTGTCGCAGTAGCTCCCAGCCAGGCACCAGCTAGCGCCGGCTTTGACAAAGCAAAGATAATCCCTCGGCCAGCCAGCACCGCAAAGCCTCTTTGGTTCAAAATAAAGTGTTCAGAGAGAGGCCTATGAGAACTGCCTCTGTGAAAACCCAGAGGTTACGGCCCCTCTTTTCACTGCCGGAGTAGCCTCTCAAATACCACCAAAGACGACACGTTGCCTTTTTGAAGAGAAAGGATGAAGTCTCACAGCCGTGTTTGTAAGAAGCAACTGAGCAGGATCTGATCCACCTGCTCTGCGCTCACTGGAAGGACCCATGTGCTCCTCTTAATCCTTTAGCACAGAAACAGTCCCCCCCGGAAGCATCAGCTGCCCAGCTCTCCTGGGGGAGAGCATTTCTTTGCCTCTCCCAGAAATGGAAAAGCACAGCACAGAGGAACACGGGTTTTCCTCAGCTATGAAACGAGCCTGCAGGAGCCAGCAGTGTCTCTTACCCTGCCCACTCAGCCACAGCACTGCTTTCCGCAGGCTCCAGGACAACACGAGTGCTCCAGCCACTTTGGAAAACCTCTGGAGACCTTGGCTCGTGCAGGTCAGCCCAGCAACCTCCAGCACCCTCTGCCCGAGTCACCGATGGAGAACAAGGTACCTGGTAGACAAAGCAGATGGTCGGGGCCTGGCAGCCGTAGAGGAACTTCACATCGATGACCTGGAGCTCTTCCAGGCGGATGTTAAAAGCCTTTAACTCCTTGTTCTCCCGGTCCAGGGGGATGACCTTGAAGAGGCCATCGTAGAGCCGCAGGCCGATCATCCGGCACTCCGGGTCAATGATGCCGATGATCCCGGTCTCCGAGGGACGACCGATGCGATCCTGAGCAGGAGACATGGGGAGATGGGAAACAGAGTGACCAGCGTTAGAAAAAGATCCCTGCATGGGACTCGGGAACAGCAGGTAGAAGAGCTACCACCCCTCTGCTGACAAAGGGCTCCCCCCACACCTCCAGCGGATTTAAAACTGCCTGGCAAGCCAGAGGCAAGTCACGCGTCTTCTGAAGCAGCAGGTCCTTTCCACCAGGGAGCCCAGCAGAGCTCCCGCCGCACGCGGCTACCCCGATCACACCGCACTGACTCCTGGAGCACCTCCAGGGCGGCGGGAGATGGGCGCTCCAGGAGCAGAACCCGCAGCTGGCTTTGTAACCCCAGCTCTCTGCGGAACGACCTCAGCACTCCCCACTGGTGTGAAGCGCTTTGATATCCATGACCAAAACCCACCCTCCGAAAATCCAGTGCTGTTATCGCCCTCCCGCAGACCCCTTGGCTTTGCTTGGCGAGGGCTGATATCAGCATCTCCACATGTCACGAGGAAGAACCATGGCACGGGAAGATTAAGTACGTTTCCCCCAAACACACCAACACCTTACTGACAGGACGTGCCCACCTACGCTTCCTGCCCGTAACCCCCTGCTCAGCTTCGCTAACAGTACCTCAGCAGAAGCTCAGCATCTGGAAACAGATGGGAGATATTTTGGCTTGACAGCTGACAGAAATCATTTGGATAAAGAATAACAAAAAGCCAAAAGGACACGTGGATCTTTGACCTGCTGGGAAGGCGTGATTTTAACCAGAAAAAAAAAAACAGAACGGAGCACACCTACAGTTATTAAGCTCACTGTACAGCCACAAAGGCAAAAGTAACTTCAGCAGTCGTGCTTCTGGTACGCAGCATGTAGGTACTGGTCACAAAACACCAGAAGAGCCATTTTTGAGAAAAAAAAACACTACCTGACATTGAGTTTTGAGTACTAAACCTCTTTAAAGTTGGAGCATCTCAAATCAACCTTATTCTTCTGCAAACTGTTCTAAGAACACAACTGGAGCTGTGTCCTCAGTCCCTGAGGCTTGCTCACTGGATCAGAAAACCTTTAGAAATAACAGCGCCAGCAGGTGAACCCGGCTAGGGTCCCCTGTAGGTGAAAAATCCCAAATATCCAGGCAGACGCCTGTCACCTGGATGCACCTCTGCCACTAACAAAGCAAATCTGTCCCCAGGGAAGAGAACCTGCCTCCTCCCAGACCCGAGCAGGAGCTGCAGCATTGCTCACTTGCACGTTGCCGTGGGCGCGGGTGATAATGTCGATGCTGTCCCCGTTCTGCTTGTACTCCAGGATGCAGGCGTTGTACTTGGCCGTCAGGATGAAGAGCAGATCCTTGCTCTCGCCCTGCGAAGGAAGGGCCGGGGGGTGCCGTCAGGGGGGGGTGGCAGGGAGCGGCCCCACACCCGCATGGCAGGCAGCCCCCTCCCGCAGCAGCACACCCACCTTGGGGCGGAAGAGCTCCATGACGGCGGTCTTGCCATACATGCCCACCTCCTTGACGGGCCGCAGCCCCTCGGCCGTCACCACATAGATCTCCAGCCGCGTGTTCTTGGCGATCAGCAGGTTCAGGTCCTCCGCCGAGGTGAAGTGCCCTGCGAGAGAGAGAGAGAAGGGGGAGAGGCCGTCAGCCCCCACCGCAGCGGGGCGGCAGCTCGGGGTGCTCTCACCGAGCGAGCTCACAACCCCGGGGGGCCCAGCCCGAGACCCCAACACCGCAGACACCACCTCTCCCCCAGCTCCCCGTCCTTCCCCAGGGAGCCCCCCAGCCACGGGCCCTCTCCACCCCCCCCCCCAAAACACCTCGCAGCGAGGCGAGACCCTGCCAGCCAGCCACCACCGCCCCGCAGCACCCCAGCCCCCAACGCCCCACCGATACCCTCAGCTCCCTGAAACCTCAGCCCCCCGCCCCGAGAGGGGCACCGCTGCCCCCGCAGCACACCCCAAAAAAAACACAGCCCCCCAAGAACCTCAAGCTGCCCCCAGCCCCCCCCCGCGGCGCCCCCACTCCCTCAGCTCCCCCTCGAGGAACCCCGAGCCCCCCCCGTCCCCCTCAGCACCCCCAGACCCCCCCCCGCACCCCGGAGCCCCCCCCGGGGGCCCCGCACCCCCCCGGCTGCCCCCCACCCCCCGTATCCCCGGGCCCCCCGGAGCCCCCCCCCCCCATAACCCCGCCGCCCCCGGTACCGGTAACGCAGCCGTTGACGGCCGTCGGCTTCTGGGCCGTGACCACGTAGTTGTAGGACATGGCGGCGGCGGGGCCCGGCCGGGCAGAGCGCGGCGCGCACCGGGAGCGGGGCCTCGCGGGGCCTCTCCGCCGCCACCGCCGCCGCCGCCCCTTCCGCCCGCCGCCGCCGTGACGCCAGCGGAAGGGGCCGCTCTGCGCCGCCGGGAGGACCGCCGGGAGCAGACGAGAGGGCAGGTGGGGGGCGGCACCCGGACCCCCCCCCCCCCGGACAGGGAGGGGTCCCTGCTTCTAGGGGGCGCCCCCCGGTCCTCCCCCATCCCGGGGGGGGGGGCTATGTGTAGGGGGGCGCCCCCCGTTATCCCCATCCCCGTCCCAGGAGGGGTCCCCATGCGTAAGGGGGCGCCCCCTGGTCCCCCCCCCCATCCTGGGAGGGGTCCCCCTTTGTAGGGCTGCACCCCCCGGCCCCCATCCCCATCCCCAGGAGGGGTTCCCATGTGTAGGGGTGCACCCCTTGTTACCCCCCTCCCATCCCAGGAGGGGTCCCTATGTGTAGGGGGGCGCCCCCCAGTCCCCATCCCCATCCCAGGAGGGGTCCCGATGTGTAGGGACGTGCCCCCTGTTACCCCCCCACACCCTGGGAGGGGTCCCCATGTGCAGGGCTGTACCCCCCGTTACCCTCCTCCCATCCCAAGAGAGGTCCCCGTGTGCAGGGGTGTGACCTCTGGCACCCCGCCATCCCGGGAGGGGTCCCCATTTTAGGGGTGCTCCCCCAGGCCCCCCGCACTCCCCCTTCCTCTGCCCTCCCCGTGAGCCGCCCGGCCCAGCCCAGCCCAGCCCAGCCGGGACGCCCCCGTCCTGCCGGGGGGGTCTGGACCTTGCCCTCCCTCAGCCCCCGGCAGAGTTTGGACCCAGGCCGAAGGCTGCGCGGGAGCCACAGCGCGGGGACAGCTGACGGAGCTGGGGAGCCCCGCGTCCCCCCCAGTGCCACCGGGACCTGCAGGAGCCGCTGCCCCACCACGCTGCCATGGAGGTGAGCCGGGGGCAGCACGAAGCCCCTCGCCCCGCTCCCCGTCCCGGTGACACCGCCTCTCCGTGCCCGCAGGCCTCCAAGAAGCTGGTCAGCTCGGTGGCCGGCTGCGCCGACGACACGCTGGCCGGGCTGGTGGCCTGCAACCCCGGGCTGCGGCTGCTGCGGGGACACCGGGTGGCCCTGCGCGCTGACCTGGCCGCCCTGCGGGGACGCGTGGCCCTGCTCTCCGGGGGGGGCTCCGGCCATGAGCCCGCCCATGCAGGTGAGTGCCCACAGCCCCGCCGTGGGCTCGGTGCCCCCCTGGGCACCCCCGAGCCCCCCCGTCCCTGCTCCTCCACAGGGTACATTGGGAAGGGCATGCTGAGCGGGGTGGTGGCCGGCGCCGTCTTCACCTCCCCCGCCGTGGGCAGCATCCTGGCGGCCATCCGGGCGGTGACGCAGGCTGGCGCAGGTATGGGGACGCGATGGGGCACTGGGGAGGTTGGCGGCCGTGCCGTCACCTAACCCCCTGCCCCTCCCCGCAGTGGGGACCCTCCTGATCGTGAAGAACTACACTGGGGACCGGCTGAACTTCGGGCTGGCGCTGGAGCGGGCACGGGCAGAGGGGGCTGACGTGCAGATGGTGGTGGTGGGGGACGACTGCGCTTTCACCACCCAGAAGAAAGCTGGGCGCCGCGGGCTGTGCGGCACCGTCCTCGTGCACAAGGTCCGTGGGGTCCCCTGGTGCCCCTAGGGGGGACGATGCGCAGGGGTCCCTCACCCATCACTGCCCCCTTTGCAGGTGGCCGGGGCCCTGGCTGAGGCGGGGGCAAGCCTGGATGAGATTGTCAAGAGGGTGTCGGCGGTCGCCAAGGCCATGGGTACGTGCACGGGACCCTCCCCAGTGGCAGATAAGAGGCACCGGCACGTGGTGGACTTCAGCCCGAGCCGGGCATCCCACGTGCCCGCAGCGTGGCTGGGGCATGGTCACGTTCCTGCCTCCCCGTGTGGCTGCCTGCGTGCCCGCCGCCTGCCCCGAAATCTGGCACGCATCCCTCCTTCTCCCCGCCACCTACAGGCACCCTGGGGCTCAGCCTGTCCCCGTGCAGCGTCCCCGGGTCCAAGCCCACCTTCCAGCTGGCTGACGATGAGATGGAGCTGGGGCTGGGTGAGGAGCTGCCCCCTTGCCTCCCCCCCTGTGCCAGGCTGCTGGCGGGCATGGGGGCCATGTGCCCCTCAGCCCCGGGCGTCAGCATGGGGTGACGCTGCCCTGTCCCTGCAGGGATCCACGGCGAGGCGGGCGTGCGCAGGATGAAGGTGAGCAGCGTCCCCTCGCCCTGCTCCTCTCCCTGCCCCCCTGCCCTGGCCTCACGGTCCCCTGCACCCCTGCCAGGTGATGCCGGCGGACGAGGCGGTGGAAACGATGCTGGCGCACATGACAGACCCTGCCAACGCCTCCCATCTGCCCCTGAGCCGCGGTGAGCATTCCTGTTTCCCCGGCCACCCCCTGCACGTGCAGGGCAGGGGCCTCACTCTGCTCGCTGCCTCGCAGGTGCTTCTGTGGTGCTGGTGGTGAACAACCTGGGCGGGCTGTCCTGCCTGGAGCTGGGCATCGTGGCTGGCGCTGCCGTGCGTGGGCTGGGTGAGTGTGGGGGCACCCTGGAGCCCCCCCCGGCTTTGCCCTGAGCCCTCTGCTCCTGAGGACCCTTCCTGCCATGCCACCTCGCTCATGGCCACCCTTCCCTTGCAGAGAAACGAGGAGTCCGCATCGCCCGGGCCCTGGTGGGCTCCTTCATGACGGCGCTGGAGATGGCCGGGGTCTCCCTCACCCTCATGCTGGCAGACGAGGAGCTGGTGGGGCTGATCGGTGAGCGCCCGCAGGCGGGGAGGTGGCACGGGACGCGCGGGGTGGCTCTGGATGCCGGCACTCGTGGGCACACGGGACCGGTGCCCGGCCGCTGGCGCTGCTGGATGCGGTGTCATGGATTCAGCGGCTCCTGCTGAGCTGGCACTTGCCTCCCCCCTCTCCGGCTGCTCTAGATGCCGAGACCACGGCCGTGGCTTGGCCCAACCTGGTTGCGGGGCCTGCCGTGAGCCAGAGACCGGAGGTGCCGGCACCAAACGAGGGACCAGAGACAGCTCAGCAAGCGCCCAGCACAGGTCAGGGCGGCTGCGGGAAGAAGCCGACACCGCTCTGTGCCTCAGCTTCCCTGCCTCCCCTGAGTTCAAGGCCAGGCAGGGGGTGACGTCTCCTCCCTGCAGGGCCTGGTGCAAAGTGGGTGCAGCTGGTCCTGGAGCGGGTGTGCAGCACCCTGCTGGGCCTGCAGGACAAGCTCAACGAGCTGGACCGCGCGGCGGGCGACGGGGACTGCGGCCACACACATGCCCGGGCTGCGCGAGGTGCGTGCCGGCCATTGCCCGGGCCGCGGTACCCCCGCTGCCCCCTCGGAGGAGCGGGGGCCGCTCCACGATGTCCCTTTGTGGGGAGCGAGGACCCCCAGGCCACTCTGCCCACCTGGGGGCAGGGTCCCCCCACGTTGCTGGGTCCCCACAGCCTCCCCTCTTATCCCCTCTGCCCCGCAGCCATCCAGGAGTGGGTGCGCAGCCGGCCCCCGCCGGCGGCCCCAGCCCAGCTCCTCTCGGCCCTGGCCGACCTGCTGCTGGAGAAGATGGGCGGCTCCTCCGGCGTGGTGAGTGCGGGGCGAGAGGAGGGAGCGCGGATGCGGACCCCCGCTGTCCCCCCCGCTGCCGCCGCGGGCGGTGACGGGGCCGGTGTCCCCGCAGCTCTACGGGCTGTTCCTGACGGCGGCCGCCCGGCCCCTGCACAACCGCAGCGACCTCCCGACGTGGGCTGACGCCATGGACGCCGGCATCGAAGCCATGCAGCGGTGAGTGCGGCGGGACCCCCGCGGGACCCCCCTCCCCACAGCCCCTCCGCGGGCCCCTGCCAAGTCCTATGCTCGCCACGCAGGTACGGAGGAGCTGCCCCGGGGGACAGGACGATGGTGAGTGCCGCCGCGCAAGGGGAAGCGTGGCGGGGCCCCGACGCTGCCCGCCTGCTGTGGGTGCTGTCGGCGGCCCTGGCGCTCAGCCCCCTGCCCGTGTCTCCCAGCTGGACTCGCTGTGCGCTGCGGCGCAGGCGCTGCACGCCCTGCGCAGCCCCGGAGCCGACCTGCTGAGGGTGCTGGCCTCCGCCGTGCAGGTACAGGGACCGGGGGAGGGACCTAGGGTGGGCAGAGTGGGCTGGGAACGGCTGCACCGGGCCGTGCTGGCCGCATCCTGAGCGCTCCCCGTTTCCCCCGGCAGAGCGCGGAGGCGGCGGCAGAAGCCACCCGGCACATGGAGGCTGGCGCGGGCAGAGCCAGCTACATCAGCTCGGCCCAGCTGCTGCAGCCTGACCCCGGGGCGGTGGCGGCAGCGGCTGTGCTGCGCGCCGTGCTGGAGGGGCTGCGGGGCTGAGGGGGGGCGGCCGGCCTGTGGCTGCCCCCCCCATCCCCCCGGCTCCCCAGGGCTGCAGCAGCGATGGGAGACTCTGCAGCACGCCCCGTGTACCCCCAATGAATATTTGCGGTTCCACAGAGTTGGCCCAGAGCGTTTTTCCTCGTGCAGAGAGGGGTGGGGTGGTGGGGATTGGGCCCGGGGGGAGGCAGCTGGCCCCTTGGGGCCACGTCCCCACGTCAAGGGGGGACACAGCCAGCCCTGAGCTCAGCCTGAGCGTGACGGCTGGGGAGGAAGGAAGCTGCCGGGCTACCCACGAGCCCTCATCTCTGCCCCGTGGCTGGGTGGGGAAGCCATGAGGCTCACATGGCTGCACTCACGGGGTCTGGAGGAGGCTCCAGGAGGGGGGCAAAACAGGAACTTGAGGGCCGGGGCAGAGCTTGCCCTGCAGCGCGGGGCTGGGGGAACCACACAGCAGACCCAGAACAGGCTGAACATGAGGACTGGCCTGGGCTGCCCCAAAGGACACAGGTGCAAGAGCGCTGCGGAAGCCAGCATTTTATTAGGCGTCCCTGAGGGCTGCTGAGCTGGTCCCACCACCACACACACATCCCCGCGAAGGGTAAGGCACGGCGCGAGGGCTCCTGCCGTCCCCGTGGAGGAGACCGGGCTGGGGCAGCCCACGCTGTGCTGGGTCCCAGCACCGCCAGTCACGGGGTGCTCCTCTGGCGGCTTCCAACCTGACGAGGTGCCCGAGATGGCACCGCAGGGCTCAGGGGCAGCCGATTTGGCACAGATCACGGTCCAGGCGCGAGGGGACAGCTGGACCCCGCAGGAGCTGGCAGGCAGAGGCACGAGGACGCAGGCAGGAGCGCGGCGCTGCAGCTGCTCTTGTCCTGAGGCTGGCAGGAGGCCAGTGCTGGGCCACAAGGGAGGCAAAGAGACGTCCCCACCGCAGCGGCATCTCTGCTGTAAGGCAGCTGACCCCGTTCTTCCCACCAACAGAAGAGCGTTGGGCACAGGCAGCCCGGCGAAGGCAAGGCGTCGGGGCAGGCGGGACAGCAACGGGGTCGGAGAGCTCCGGGCTGGCAGCCCCGGGACGGCAGGGACAGATCTCGGAGGCGTCAGCGCTCGGTGCCGAGCAGGGGCTGCAGGGAGACGGGGGTGAGCCTGGAGCCTGCGCTCCCCTGCCCAGCCCACCCCAGGGACGGACCAGCTGGGGCCGTGGTGGGAGGCAGACCCCCGGCTCGGCTCCTCAGAGCCCCCCTGGGAGCCGATGCGCAGCCCTGCAGCACTGCGGGTACCTGGCGCGTGTCCGTGGAGTCGTCCTCGGGGCGCTTCCAGTCCGGCTTGGCCAAGGCGCACAGCACCAGCACCCCGAAGAGGACGATGAGGAGCCCCAGCACGTTGGCGAAGACGGCCTCGGGGGGCAGGCGGTTGTACGGCATCGTTGCTGTCCCGTTCTTCCTGCGGAGGAGAATCGCAAGGCTCGCCTCGCTGTGCCTGCTGCGCGCTGCCCCGGGGGCTGGGGGCTGGCTCCATGCCCCCAGCACAGCTTCACGTGCTACAGCGGGAACAACCCCGCTACGCCAGCAGCCCCGTAACACCGCTCCCGTGGCCACCTGTCCCATCTGAGGCTGCGACAGTGCCCTGGCCCCTGAGGGTGCTGCTGCAAGGAGCTGCCAGCGGCTGGTATACAAAGCAGCACGGGGCTGGAGGTGACAGCTGGAGGGTTAAGACCCTTCCTTGACACGTCCAGCCTTCCCCTCAGCCCACATCACCCTTTATCCACCCTGCAGCAGGGAGCTGTGGTAGTTAACCACGCACCTGGGCTGGGGGGAAAGTTTTCACTTCCCTTAGTTAAGCCCGTGCTTAGTTTCGGTTGATACCACTGCAAGCGCAGAGATAAAAATACAGCCCGAGCTGCCCAGCCTCTCTCCCTGCGGGGACTTTCCCCATGGTCGGTCCGGCAGAGCCCAGCCCAGCACCCGCTGCAACACTCACAGGCTGAAGAAGAGCTTCTCGTTGATGCCCGACACGCAGGATGCCACAGAGAGCATGAGAATGGTGGAGCCAAAGAAGACGTGGACGGGCTTGTAGAGGGCACGGAGCCAGGGGGGCGAGTAAGGCAGCAGGAAGGCACTGAAGCCAGCCAGCCACTGCGGGGACAGGAATTGAGGAAGGGAAGTTTGGGGGGGGCTAGGACATGGGGGGAGGGCCGGAACACGCACCCACCTGGCAGGAAAAGAGCAGCACGGTGGCCAGCCCCAGCCAGCTGTGCAGCGAGTACATGTTGGGCGTCTTGGAGGCGTTGTGGAAGCCGAAGACGGCCACCAGCCCCACCACGGTGAGGCCGAAGGCCGTCAGGGCCAGGGCGCCGTGCAGGACCTTCCAGGGGAGCTTGGGGCCGCGCCAGGCGGCGGGCAGGCGGTACACCAGGGCCGCTGGCGGGCGAGAGGGGTCAGGGGGAGCCTGGGGGGGGGGGGGAGCCGCCCCGCCCCGCAGCCCCCGACTCACCTGCGCCGTACAGCACCACCATGCCCGCCACCATCAGCACCGGGTGCCAGTTGAACATGCGGGCGCTGCCGTCCCAGGCGAAGCCGCCGCGCCAGTGCTGGCACCAGGCGCCGACGAAGGCCAGGCAGAGGAGCCCCAGGCCGCCCAGGAAGGCGCAGAAGGGCCGGAAAGGCACGGCCAGCATCGCTGCGGCGGGGCGGCGGCACTGCCTGGCGGGGACAGCGAGGTGCCGTCAGCCTCCCCGGCGCTTCCCTGCCCGGCTCCGGGCCGCGGGCAGGCACCCGGGGGAGGAGCCGGCCCGAAAGGGGAACCCCGCTGCGCCGGGGGGGGGCGGCCCGGCCGCCAGGAACACACCTCCCGGGGGGGGGGGGGGGGAGCCCCGGGTGCCCCCCCCGTGCCCCCGGCACCCGCAGCCCCGTCAGCTCCTGCAGCCCGATCCCCGCAGGCACCTGCGGGCGCCCTCCGCGGCCCGGCCCCCCCCGAACCTGCCCCCGCCGCCCCTCACCGGCTGCGGGGAAGGAGCCCCGGGGCTCCCTCCGCCGCCCCCTCGCTCTCGCCCTCGCTGGGCGCCGCCATGTTGGCGGGGGGGGGCGGGGGGGGGCGCTCTGGCCGCCCGTCTCGGTGGTGCCCCCGCCCCGGGCCGGCGGGAGCCAGCGAGAACCAGCGAGAGCGGCGGCTAGAGCGGCCCCCGCGCGCTTCCGCCCCCCTCCCCGCGCCGTTGCCATGGAGACGCAAGATGGCGGCCGCGGGTGAGCGCTCGGCAGCGGGAGGGGGGCGCGGCGGGGGCACCCCGGCACCGGCAGCACCGGGGGGCGCCGGGCACCGCCGGGACGGCACCGAGGGACCCTCGGGGGTGGGCCGGGGCCGCAAGGGGGTGGGGGGGCTGCGGGCCGGGGGGGCGATCCCCAGCCCCGGGGGTCCCCTGTCAGAGAAGGGCCCCCCCCCGCGCCCCCGGCCCCGCGCCCCCGGCCCCTGCCTCACCCGGCCCCTGCCTCACCCGCGCCTCCCTGCCCGTCCCCGGGCAGCCCCGCTCCTGTGCCGCCTCCTCGGCTCCTCCTGGGCGAGCTGCTCCTTCGGGGAGCGCGGTCCTTCGGGGTGAGGTGACAGGGAGCGGTGCTGGGTCACGGCGTGCCCCGGCCCGGCCCCGCAGCGTGGCCTGCTCAGCGCCGCCGGGGAGAGGTGTGAGTAACCTGCCCGCACCCGCCAGGGCTCGCACGTCTTCCTCGTCCCTGCGTTTTTTTTCCTGGTTGCTCCGTGAAATCGGGGGCAGCAAAAGCCCTGGAGGGTGGGAGAGAGCAACCTTGTTTGTGAGAGCCCAGCTGGCGGAACAGGGGCTGGAGCAAACCTTGGCATCTGTGCCAGGAACCGTCAGGATGTGCTGTGGCTTTGACGCTGCTTTGGGTTTCCTGGCTGAAGAAGGTCGCAGGGTTCAGGAGCTGCCCCCCACCCCCGTTGTGGGGGGTTGCGTCCAGCCCTACCAAGCAAAACCTCCGCTCCCCCCTCAGGTGCCAGCTGTAGGGAGCGGTGATGCTGAGCCGCCGGCGCCACACCATGAGCTGCCTGCACCTCAGGGGATGCCGGGGCTGAGGGCTCCAGCCCCCGGGGAAGGAGGATGCTCCAGACCAGCAACTACAGCCTGGTGCTGTTCCTGCAGTTTCTGCTGCTGTTCTACGACCTGTTTGTCAACTCCTTCTCGGAGCTGCTCCGCACAGCCCCCGCCGTCCAGCTCGTCCTCTTCATGTGAGCGCTGGGCGGGCAGGGCGGCGGGGCAGGAGGGCCGGGCTCTCCCGCGCCACCGGGGTCTCACCGCGCCTCTCCTCTCCCTCAGCATCCAGGACATCGCCATTCTTTTCAACGTCATCATCATCTTCCTCATGTTCTTCAATACCTTCGTCTTCCAGGCTGGGCTGGTCAACCTCCTCTTCCACAAGTTCAAGGGGACCATCCTGCTGTCCGCAGCCTACCTGGCGCTCAGCATTTCCTTCCACGTCTGGGTCATGGTAGGCTGGGGGCTGCCTGCTTCTCTCAAGGGCATGCGGGCAGCAGCCACCACCCCCTGCTGCCTTCTGTCTCTCTCCCAGGAGAGGCAGGGCACGGTTTCCCACTGCTGGGGATGTTTTGGTGTGCCCCCATCCCTTTTGTCCCCCAGGGGTTCCCCGCCTGCCCCCTGCCGTAGCTATCGGGCTGGCAGGGAGCTGCCGCATCCCGGCCCCCGCCCTCAGCATTGTGACCTGCTGCAAAATCCTCTTTCCCCAGGGAAAGCGTGGTGGCTCTGGCTGCGTGCTGCCACAGAAGCCCACGCTGGAGTGATCCCTGCTGAAGGCTGTGGCGGCAGCTCCCAGTTTACCTGGGATTAATCCCCAGCAAACGCCCGCGCAGGGAGGCGGGGGGCAGCCCCCTTCCTGCTGGCATCAAGCCCCAGGGGTTCCCGCTCTGTCCAAGCAGCGTTGTCCCCTTCTCTCCCCCGTCTCAGCCCCCCTGTCCCAGCTGCCAGTTCCCAAAACGAGCAGCTGCCGGGCCCTGCCCAGCCCCTCCTCTGCAGGGCTGGGGCGAGCGCTTGTCCCCACCCTGCTGCCCCGGGGCCGGGGTAGTGCCCGGGGCTGGCCCGGGGCTGTCCTGCCCACGCTGTCCGGGCAGGGGATTGATGGGGATTTGCAGGGATCTGAAGCGTGAAGCCAGAATAGGTCCTGGCTCGCTGGCCAAATCCCCTGAGCTGCTTAACCTTTGGGGTGCGGGTGCTCCCGGAGCCAGCAGCATCACATGGACCCGCGGGGCACAGGTCCAGCCCCCGCCCGCCGGGATCAGCGGCGTGCCAGGCCGCAGGAGCCAGAGGTGCTGCCCCCAAGCTGACGCACGGGTTCTTCCGTGTCTTTGTCCGTGTCAGAACCTGCGGTGGAGGGACTCCAGCCGCTTCGTCTGGACCGAGGGCCTGCAGACGCTCTTTGTTTTCCAGCGGCTGGGTAAGGGCTCGCCTTGGCTGGGGCAGCGGGACCAGCCCTGCCTGGGGGGACTGGGGGGCTCCCGGAGGCCGTGTGGGCACCCCCAGCCCTTCTGGCCGTAACCCCGAAGGCGGGGGCCTGCCCTCACCTCCCTCCCTCCCGCAGCGGCCGTGCTCTACTGCTACTTCTACAAGAGGACGGCGGTGCACCTGGGCGACCCCCTCTTCTACCAGGACTCACTCTGGCTGCGCAAGGAGTTTGCGCAGTTCCGCGGCTGACGGCACCGCTCCAGCTTGCGGCCCTTCTGCAGCTCCTCGCCCCGAGGGACGGATCCAAGAGGCCGGGGGGGCTTGGCCAGGCCCCTCAGCTCCGGCCCAGCTGTGCTCCTCAGCCTTCCAGTGCCCGGGCCTCCTGCTGGTGCTGGCACGGCTCACGCGGACAGCAGGGAGCGGCAGGATGCTCGCGGTGCGTCCTGGTCCGCCCCTGCGTCACAGCCCCTGGTGGGACTTGGGAGTTTTTGTGAGTAGTAAAGGAATAAACTGGCTGCGTTTTCCAGAGTCTGTCTGTGCGGCCCAGGCGTCTCCTGCCCTTCCCTTTCTGCCGCGGCCAGCGTCCCTGCCTGTGCCTGCAACTGAGGGGAGAGCAGGAAGCTCACGCAGCCCTGGCCTGCTGGGGGAGTCACAACGCGGGCTGGTGCCGGCGGGTGGGCCCGTGTGGGGCCCCGCGGGCTCTGCTGGCGGCTCGGACAGACGCACGGACAGGGAGGCCGCGGTCAGACGGGCGCAGGGCCGCGGGGAAGCCCGGCCCCGGGCGGCCGCGGGACTCGAACCCGCGACCCTTGGCCTCAGTCCTCCGGAGCCATAGAGAGGGCGGCCAGAGCGGCGGGCGCGCTCCCCGCCGGTTGCCATGGAGACGCAAGATGGCGCCCAGGGGTGAGCGCGGCGGGGCCGGGCCGGGCCGGGCCGTACCGGAGGGGGAGGCGGGGGGGGGGGGGGCGCGGGGCGGTGCCGTGACCCCCCCCCGCCGTTCCCGGCCACGGCCGCCGCTCCCCCGCAGGCCGCCAGCGCTCCTCGGCGCCGCTGCAGGTGCTGCTCTTCCTCAACGGGTGGTACAGCGCGACCTACTTCGTGGCGGAGGCCTTCATCTTCGCCTACAAGGGTGAGCCCCCCCCCCCCCTCCTCCTCCTCCTCACGCCCCCCTCAGCCCCGCGGCGGGCGGGGGCGCTGAGCCGGCCGTGCCCGCAGCGCTGCTGCTGCCCTACCCCGTCAGCAACCTGCTGCTGGACGCGCTGCTGCTGCTCCTCTACCTGGGCACCGAGGCCACCCGCATCTTCTTCGGTGAGTCGTGGGGAGCGGGCGGCCAACAGCCACGGCCCAACCCCCCCCGCCCCATCCCGGGGTCGGTGTGTGTGTGGGGGGGAACGGGGGCGGCCCCCGCCCCGCTGACCGGGCGCCCCGCAGGCTCCAAGGGCAACCTGTGCCAGCGGAAGGTGCCGCTCTCCGTCAGCCTGGCCCTCACCGTGCCGGCGGCCGTGATGGCGGCCTACTACCTGCTGCTGCAGACCTACGCCCTGCGCCTGGAGGCCATCCTCAGCGCCATCCTCCTGCTCTTCTACGCCGCGGAGCTGCTGCTGGGCGTCCTCGCGCTGCTCTCCTTCTCCAGGTGCCGTGCGGGGCGAGGGCAGCGCCGGGGCGCCGCGTGCTGCCGGGTGCTAACACGTCCCGCGTCCTTCGCAGCGTTGATGTGTATTGAGGCCCTGCACCAGAGGACCCGAGGCACAGGTACGCGAGGCAGCAGTGAGCCAGCGGCCCCAGCCCGCCTCCCAGGACCATGCTGGCACCCGTGGGCAGCCCGAGGCGCGGTCTCCCCGCTGCCCGATCCCCTCCGCTTCGCCCGCAGCATGTGCGAGCGAGCGACGCGCTGGGCAGCACCTGCCCTGCTGCCACCCGGCCCCCGGGGCTTGTGACGCACAGGTCAGTTCAAGGTACGGAGAATTATTTTTTTTTCTACCGTGTTCTCAGAATCGTTCACTATTTTCCAATAAATATTTATTTTTACCTGGTGCCTGGGCATGTGGCGTCCCACGGGGCAGCGGGCTGGGCACGGAGCGCTCGGGAGCTTCCAGCACGGCACCGCCTGTGCTGACCCCTGCCCCACGGCGCTGCCCAGAGCTCGCCGGGGGGGCACAAGGAGCCCCTTGGAAGTGCCAGAGGACAGGGGGGCACTTGGCTCTTGCTGCCCTTCCCTCCCACGCGGCCTCGTTCCCCACAGCTTGTTGTTCCTTGTTCCGTACCACACTCACACCGCATCCATCCCCTAAAAGTCCTGACAGAAGCTCCCTGCAGCGCCATATAAAAGATTGACAACGTCATCAAGTTTATTACACAATTTCCAACCTATCAGAAAGACAAACAAATCTAGTCACTGCGAGCAGGAGGGGCAGCGCCTCGCTGGGTGGTTAATAGGGGTTTGCTCTGCACTTTTCCCCACTATTTGGAAAGAAACTAAAAATTTGTGTCATTTAAGTAAAAAAACAGAACTCTCCCACCAAATGCTTCCCCCAGCACTCACCCGCTAAGCCGGCACCTCATGGTACTTTACAGAGTTATATTTTTTTCTTTTGTTTTGTGTGATTTTAGCCTAAAAAGACCTCTGGAGCCGGGTTTCTCCTGTCCAGCCACAGTTCAGAGGGCCAGACCACCCGGCTGGCATCCCTGGGGGCTGGAAGTCACTCTGGGTCTCCCTAGCTCGCCCCGACCCCCTGGGGCTCCTCCAGCACACAGCCTGTGCCAGAGGGACCCCCCGTGCGGGGCTGGGGGCTGCTCCCTGGCCTCGAAGCGGCGGCGCACAGCTCTGCGCAGCCCCGCCAGGCGCCCAAACCTCCCGGCCTTGTCCCCACCACCCCTGTCCCGCTGGCTGGAGGCCCGCTGGCTGCGGGTGGCAGCCCGCCCTGCCTCCTCCGCTTCCTCTAAAACAAGGAAGGCTCTGCGGGAGAGGCCAGCTCCACGCGGGGCCCCGCTGGCGCCTGCTGGCCGGAGCTGCTGCTTCGGGAGACGTGTGCGGAGGCGGCGATCCCGCTGGGGAAGTCGGGGCGGGGGAAGGGGGCGACCCCTGCCCAGCTCCCACCCCAGCACGCCGCCCCCCGCCCCAGCTGGGAAGGCGAGAGCGGGGCCGGGCTGCGCTTCCCCTCCGCCGGCCGGGGGGAGGCTGGGACCAGGCACAACTCCCTGCGCCTCCGCCGGCCAAACCAGACGCAGGGCGCGAGCTGCACGCCTCCGAGCCCCCCCGCTGCACGCGCCTGGGGGGGATCCGTCCCCTTCCAGACGCCCCCAAAGGGCTGCAGAGAGGAAAAGGCTCACAAACCTCCCTCCGTGGTATAAAAGCACCGTTTCTCTTTGGGTCCAAGCATCCGCGGAGCGGGGCGGCCCCAGGCTCCCCGGCTTCCAGCCTCTCCCCGGGAAGCAGCAGCAGCGGTGGGTGCGGGCGAGGGCTCAGGCCCTAAGGCCACGAGGTGTCGGAGGGAGTCCGCGGGGCGCAGCGCGGCCCTGCCTCGGGTGCCCGGAGAGAGCCGGGGGCGGCGGGGAGGGGGCAGGGGGTGGAGCGGCCTCGGTGGCACAGTCCTGGTCGAGGTGAGGAGATAACGAGTCCATTAAAAACCACTTACTGCCGAACTCCTGCAGGGGAGAGAGAGGAGAGGGGTGGTCCGCGCTGCTCCAGGGACCCCGCGCCTCCCCCACGGGCGGCCCCAGACCCGCGGGTGCCTTGCCGCCGGCTCACCTGTCTCAGTGGTGCCGGTCCCTCTCTCTGTCCCTGTCCCGATGCCGCTCGTGCTCCCGGTTCCGCTCCTGGAAATAGTCCTCGTGCCGGTCCTCGCTGTGCAGCAGGTCCCGGTGCCGCCGGCTGCTCTCGCGGGACCGGCTGGGAGAGCGCTCCCGAGACCGGTGTCGTTTCCTGGGGAAGAGGAGCAAAGGGTTCTGGTCACCTCCCGGGGGGTTCCTGGCCGGGTCTCTCCCCGCAGAGGGGACGGAGACCAAGACCGGGACCCTGAGACGGGTGCCCGCGATGCCACCCGCAGGCAGCGGTACCTGGAGGAGCTGCTGCTGGCGCCTGTGCTGTAGGACTTGGCTTCGATCCCATGCAGGCAGTCTTTGAGGGAGGAGAGGAGGACGCGGCACCGCTCGTCGTTGGCGACGCGGGACTGCTTGATGACAGCGATGGCCGTGAGGAGGGTCTCGATGGCGTCGCTGTAGTCGCCTGGGCGGGAGCGGAGCGGGGCTGAGGGATGCGGGCGAGCTGCGGGGTCGGGGCAGGGCAGGGGGACGGGGACGCGGTCACCGTTACCTGCGCTGGCGCCCGACACCGCCTTGGAAATGGCGCTGCTGGAGATGGCCCGGTTCCTGTTCATGATCTCCTCGAACTCCACCTCGCTCACGGCGGGTGGCGGCGGGCCCAGCTCCCGGCTGCACGGAGACACACGCGGGGGGAGTCGGCACGGCTCCATCCCCCCCCCCAGCTCCGTTTGGTACCAAGCGGCCTTCAGCCCCCCCGTCCCTCGCCCTCCGCTCACCTGCTGTGGTTGTAGGGGGCCATGGCCTTGCCGTAGGTGTCTGGCGGGGGACCCAGGGCTGCGCTGGGCGGGGGGAAGAAGGCTGGGTTGAGGTGCAGGGCTGGGGGGACGGCCCCCGGGGGCGGCACGGCCAGGTGGGGGGGCAGTCGGGGCGGCGGGGGCATGAGGTGCTGGTAGTGGATGCCGGGTGGCGGCGGGGGGACGCCGAAGCCGGAGGAGAGGGGTGGCGGGGGCGGCATGGGCGGCGGGGGCAGCCCCATGAGGGGCAGGGCGGCGGGGGGGCGGTTGAAGAAGGGCAGGATGGAGGGGGGCTTCTCCACGCGGGCGGGCGGCAGCGCGTTCTCTGTCGGCGTGGCACGGCCATCCACGGAGTCCATGGAGTCCCGGGAGTGGGCCCGTGGCGGCACACCTGCAAGTGGCACGGGAAAGGGCCGTGAGCTGCGGCCGGAGGCCCCGCGCGCCTCGGAGACCTCCTCCTCCTCCTCCTCCTCCTCCTCCTCCTCCTCCCCGCCCGCCCACACGAGGTCCGGTCTCTGACGAGCTCGAGGTGCCCAGAGACAGATCCAGCCAGCCAAGCGTAGCCTCCGCTTCCACGTGCCTCCGGGAGGGTCCTGCGCTCTCAGCAGGGCGCCGGCCGCCTGCACGGCGTCGCAGGGACGCTCGCTTTCAGCCGGCGGGGCTCTGCGGTGGTCGCAGAGCAAGCGGGTTACACGGACAGAGGTGCAAAGCCCCAAGAAACGGGGAGAGGTGGCCAAGTCCCCAGTCCCAGGAGCTGTTAAACAACCCAGAGCACCTGCGGCCTGCTGATGGGAATGGATTCAAACCAGCGTGGGCACGGAGGGACGCCAGGGGACAGAACGCAAGCGCTGACAGCTAGAGGAAGGAAAACTCGGTGCCTGTCTGCCCTACAAGAGACAGGCAGGAACCCTTGCTGTGTCCGAAGAGGCTTTGAGGATGAGCCAGGAGAGGAAAGAGGGGGCAGGAGCCCTGGGGGAGCTGCCGAGACCACCACAAAGCCTCTTGAGGGAGGCCAAAACTCCAGAAGGGGATGCGCTCTGCTCCACCAAGCCACGAGGGCAGGCGGGGACGCCGTCTAACGGCGCAGCCGAGCAGTGACCAGAGCTGAAGGGAGGGGGCGAAGGGCAGAGCTACCCCGCTGAGCCTCGGCCAGAGCGTTCAGAAAGAAGGGCTTTCCTTGCATGAAACGGGTCACGGATCTACAATGGCCACAGCTGGCCAAGACCTCCTCGTACATGCTCCTGCCAAGTCAGTCCCTCCGGCTCCGCAGAGCCCGCCGGCGCGGGGCCGGGGTGTCACATCGCTGCGGAGTGAGGCAAGGACCACCTATTGCCATTGTAGAAAGCCCACGGCCAGGCCCCAGCTGGAATACTGTGTCCAGTGATGGGCACCTTACCTCCGCAGGGATGGACAAATTCTGGAGGAGATCCAGAGAAGAGCTACTAATAGATATGGAGGGTCTTAGCTATGTTGGTAGGCTGAAGAGCTTAAGCCCATTCAGTTTGGAGAGGAGGAGGAGGAGGCTACGAGGGATCTTCGCAGTGTGTGAGCACCTAAAAGGGGATCATAAAGACTCGAGTCAGGATCTAATCGGACTCGGCAGCAATAGGACATCACCCCCAGAGGCCGCTGGCAGTGTCCCCCCACCCCGAGGGCTCGGGGGCTCGGCCTGACAGCTCGGCGGGGTCCTGCGGGAGCTGCCACGCAGCGCGGAGGCCCCCCCCAACCCATGGCGCGCCTGCGCCCCACTCACGTTTGCGAGCCTGCGCCTCGAACTGTGACAGGTTCTGCCGGGTGGCCAGCCTCACCTCCACCTTGTCCCCGTTGAGGATTTTGCCGGGCAGGAGCTCCAGCAGCTTGTGGACCGAGTTCTCAGAGGCAACCACCACCTCTGCATACCTGCGGGGAAGCCCGGCGGTCAGCGGGCAGGAGCCGGCCCCGAGCGCTGCTCCCCCTGGCAGGGGTAGGACCCCCACGGAGCCCCAGCCCGCCCCCCCGCAGCACCCCCCACCGCCTGACACCAGCCTGGAGCCACACGTGCCCATCGGTTCCCTTCCCAGGTGCTCGCGCTGCCGGGAGCCTGCAGGTCACCCCCCCTGCTCCGGGCGGGCTGTGCATCCCCCGTGCCCGCTGGGGAAAGCTCCGGCTGCCCCCGGGATGTGGCCGCAGGGGCCTGGCTCCCCCCCCCCGCCCCGTTTCCTCCGTGTCCCCCCTCGGCTCTCACCCTTTCGACTGGCCATTGGCCCGGTTCTCTGCGAACTTCAGCTCCACCACGTCGTAGACGCCGACCGAGCGGATGGTCTGGATCAGCTGCTGGTCCGTCGTCCACTGCGGGCAGCAGGGCAGAGGCCGGCGTCAGCTCCCGCAGCCCATCCCACTCGGACCTGCAGCCTCTCAGGGCTACAAATCCCGTTCCCGTTCGCACCCTAGGGTCAAGCCCAGCTCAGAACGCCTCGTCGACGTGGACTGAGAAGAACCAGCACCTCCCAGCAGCTCTGCAGCCCTCAGGGGCTTCTTCGGAGGACCCTCATCGGCGTACGCGCCCGAAGCACTCACCCAGGAGAAGCTGCCCACGTAGACGGCGGCTCTCTTGTTGCGCAGCCCGCTGTAGGTGTACAGGATGGCAGGGGATTTGTTGTTGGGCTTGGGGGATGGCTCCTGGCGGATCTCGGGGGGTGGCTCCGAGCTGCTGGTGCGGCTTTCAGGGGGCTGCGAGCTGGCTGCGAGCACGTCGTCGTACAGGTCCATCTGGTCAGCATTACTGAACTCAGAGTCCTGCGAGGGAAAAGACCGTCAGGGGAGGCCCGGGGGTGGAACCGTGGCTCGGGAAGGGGCCCGTGGCCACGCACGGGGCTCTGGAGGACTGCTCTGACACGCTCAAGTCCTCCAACAGCCCCCCAGCAGAAGCCAACTCTCGTCCCCCTCCAGGATTTCACGTCCCCAAGGCTCCTGCTGTCCCCAGGGCCACCTCCTGCCAGGGCAGAGGCAGAATCGACGCCCCCCACGCCCGGACGCTGCCCCGGAGAGATGCTGCGGCCACCCCGTCCGACGGCGTGCCCCTCGGACCGCTCATCTCGGGTCTGTTCACAGCTAGAGGAAGGCGAACCGCAGCCACGAGTGAAGCAATCTCCTGGAGGGTGCGTTCGCCTTCAGGACTTCATTTTTGCAGCGATAACTCCCCCGGGCCCAGCCAGCCCCTCTCTGCTACTCCACCACCCTGCAAAAACCGCGCGGCACCCTGGGCTTGCAAAACAAAAAAAGCCTCGGCGTGTGGAAACCCCCGTGTTTGCGCTTCCTCCCCGCCGGCACGGAAATCCCTGACCCGCCCTCGTGCGTGGCCCCGCGTGAACACAACCCCCAGCAGCGTGCCCGGGAGGAGCAGCAGCGGGCTCCGCTCCCCGCTGCTCGGCGTAACCCTGCCGCGACGGCGCACGTGCGGAGGTGGGAAGGGAGGGATGCTCCCCGGAGCAGAGCCACGGGGCTGCGCCTCGCCGGCAGCCCGTGCGGGCCCGACTCTCCCCCTCCCGATTTCGAGGACAAGCCTTTCGCCTTCCCCACGCGCTTCTCCGCTCGGCTGCGGCCCGCGCCCCCCACGTGGGCAAAGGGCTGGCTCGCCGCGACCTGCGCGCCCGGGCAGGACTCAGCTTGCTCCTCGCACCAGGAAGAAGCTCGGCTCTCGTCGATACGAGTTCAGCGGCGGAAAATCAAACTCAATAAGCACCGCCTTGCCCGCCGGGCCGATCTGTGCCCCGGGTACGGCAGCGCGGCCACCTCCCGCTCCCCCTCGGGCCGGCCGAACTCCTGCGGGGCTGCGTGCGCAGCGCTCCCCCCCCCGCAGCACTGCCGCCCTGCGCGGGATGAGCAGCCGCCAAAGCGGCTCCTCAGCTGCGAACTCGGGTGTCCTAGATCCGCCTTCCCGTTCCCACTCCTGCTCCGTGCTATATTTAATTGGGAGCGTACGGCGAGCGCCGTGTTTACTACGTCTCTCCGTGCTAACGGCCCGCCCGGATTCAGCGTGCACAGAGCGTCGTTTCTTGCCCCTCACTGCAGCAGCGGCACTGCCCCCGGGCCCCAGGCAGCACAAAACCGGAGACCCTGCCCCAGCGACGCGGGGGGCCCGACCCATCAGCGCTGGGGACCCATCAGTGCTGGGGACACCAGCGCGAGGCGGTGAAATCCCCTGTGCTGACAGCCGGGGAGCTGCGTGCCCACAAGACGGCACTTCGGGAGCTCGCGGGGCCGCCGGGGAAAGGTGCTCAGCATGCAGCCCTCGGAGGCTCGCGGAGGCACGAAATGAAACCCTTCACCCGCAGACACCCTCTTGACAGCCACGGCCCTTCCTGAGGCAAGTTGTAACATTCATCATCCGGCAACTTCGGCTGCGGAGCTGATAAAAAGGTCGCAGGAATTTCAACAGGGAGAGGTATTTTCATCCTCATTCTCAAAACAGCCCAGCTGTTCGCTTCGTCGGCCTCCCACGCCGCTGCCCCCCCCGGCAAGGCCCAAGGCTGGAAGCTTTCTGCCTGGAAGGTAACTTTCGGCGAGTTCTGGAGAACAAGAGGCGGCTGGGGCAGAAATCCCTCGGAAGCCCTCAGCTGCGCTACGGAGGGGACGCTGCAGCTTGGGAGCCGCTGGGGATCCTCCGGCTCCGCTCAGCTTTCGGTGCTCGCCTTTTTAAGAACTGCCGTGCTCCCGGAAGACGGCACGCAGCTCGCGGTCCCGGCGCTCGGGGCGCGCTCCGGCAGCCTCTCGCCATCGCCGTCTCACGCCGCACAGGCCTTGCGCACCTTGCCCCCAGCCGCCGCGGGCCAGCCGGCCGTGATCACTTCCAGCTCCAAGAAGCCGCCGGCCGCTGGCTCTGTCAAAGCCCTTTTGTGTCCCGTGCCCCAAACCCTCCGGGTGAACCTTTCCGCGCTGCTTCCTGCTGCGTGCGGCCAGGCTCGCGCTGTTCTCTCGACGGCACTCCTGCGCTCCCAAAGCTCCCCGAGGCTTCGCCGAGCCCCTGCCACATCCGTCCCGGCTCCCCAGCAGCCACGTGCCCGAGCCCCGGCCGTACACCCCGCCGGCGGCTGCCCGGTGCCTGAGCCTCGCGGGCAGGCCGGGCGGCACGGGGCTGGCTCAGAAGCGAGGCGGCGGCGGAGCTGTGCCGTCCGGTGCTCCCACCTGCTCGCCTCTCCTCCGGCGGGACGTGATGGCCTTCCCCGCCACGCCGCCGCTGCCACCGCTCTGCGGGCGTCGCGTTTGCTTTCTCTCGGCTCCTTCCCCCTGCCGTGCGGGGTCAGCGCGGGAAACCGAGTCCCCCCCTTGCCTCCTGCTCCGCGCGCTCCTGAACTCCACCCCGGTTCCCCCCGGGCCCTTTCCTCCTCCCCGCCTTCCGCGCTCAGCCCCCCAGCTCTGCCGTCCCAGGGCCCGGGGGTTCCCTCTGGGAGCCTACCGGGAAGCACCCGCCGGGCCCCGGGGAACGTCTGGGTGCCGGGGGCAGGGGCCCGCCGCCCAGCTCACCTCCCGGTGCCGTCCCCGCCCCCGGTTCCCCCGGGGAGCCCCTCACCTGGTTGAACTCCTCGTCGGCGTAGATGTCGATCAGGTCCACTCCCTCGGACATAGTTCCCGACGGGGCCGGGGCCGGGGCGGGACCGGGACCGGGACGAGCAGCAGCAGACCAAGGGGGGGCACTGCGGGGGGGGGCGGCTGTCACTGCCGGTCCCCCCCGGTGCCCCACGGTTCCCCAAACCCCCACCCCCGCCTGGACACCGACCCCCGGTCCCCACCCCCCAAACCCAGCCTCCGCCGCCCCCCCCGGCCCGGTGCCGCCCCCCCCGGCCCGGTGCCGCCCCCCCCGGCCCGGTGCCGCCCCCCCGGTCCCGGCCTGGCCCCGGACCCGGGAGCAAGGGGAGGGGACGCGGTCCCTCCCCCCCCCGCCCCTCCCGGTGCCGCCCGCAGGCCCCGCGCGCGCCGCCCGCGCTCACCGCCACCGCCAGCGCCGCCGCGCCTCGCCCCGCCCCTTCCGGCCTCCGCCCGCCGCGCCCCGCCCCTTCCGGCCTCCGCCCCGGTCTTACCATAGAGTCGGGGGGGCTGCAGGCGCAGAGCGGCCCTGGGGGGGGGGGGGGTGGAGGTGTCATGGCGGCGGGCAGGGTGAGAGGGGAGGGGGGTGGGGGAGGATGGGGGGCCGGGGAGGGGTGAATTGGGGGCGGGGGGGGGAGCGGGGGCCCGGTGTGGGGAATGGGGGCCTGGGGGACCCCGGGGGGGGGTTAGGGGGCTGGGGGGGGGCGGGGGGCCGTGGGGGGGGGGGGGATTGGGGGCTGGGGGGTTTGGGGGGGAGCTGCATGTGGGGTAAGGGATGGGGGCCTGGGGGCGGTTAGGGGATTAGGGGCAGCGGGGCTTGGTGGGGCGCTGTGTGTGTGTGTGGGGGATTGGGGCCTGGATTGGGGTGGGGTGGGGATTAGGGCCGGTGGGGCTCGGTGCGGGGGGGTGTTGGGGCCTGGGGCTGTGTTAAGGTTGGTGCCTGACGCCCCCGGTGCTGCCCCGGCCCCCTCGCAGCTCTGCTCGCTGCCCCGATGGGCCCTGCGCCGGCCCGTGCCGCTGTGCGCCCAGCGCGGGTACCGCGGGGACTCGCCGAGCGACTCGGGGAAGGACGTGCTGGAGATCCCCCTGCCCCCCTGGCAGGAGCGCCCCGACGAGCCGCTGCCCACCAAGAGGGCCCGGCTGCTGTACGAGAGCAGGAAGAGGGGCATGCTGGAGAACTGCATCCTGCTCAGGTGAGGCACGGGCTGCCCGGCCCCGCCGGCACCCTGGGCGCGCTTCGGGCAGGGACGGGGCATGCTTCACGGGAGGCGCGATAGCAGCCCTGTGGAGGTAAGGGCCGTCAGGAGGTGAGCGTAGCTGCCACGCAGCTCAGCTCGCTACTGCGTCACAGGTCCTTAATTAGCAAGGAAGAGCTCTGGGCGGTGCAGGAATCAGCTTGATGGGGCAGGGCACGGTCAGAATCCAAGCCCTGAGGAGATGTCGTGTTGCTTGGGGGGGAGGTGGCAAGCATCTGAGGATCTGCAGTGAGCTGTCAGATAAATCACCGCTTGCGTAGGTTTAGGGTGCGGTGGTCGGTGCGGCTGCTGGCAGGACAGTGCCAGAGGAAGCACATGAGAGGTCTGGAGGAAGCTCCTAGCTGGTGGCTGAGCCAAAAATCCTTTGGGAGGACTTTTGGGGCCTCCTGGGCTTCTCCTGTGGTAGGTAACAAAGCGTAGCCTGGGGCGTAAGGCAGGAGGCAGCATACACCAGCTCCTCCCGGTCCTCTGGTGTCACACAGAGAGCCAGGCATCAGCCACTGTGCCAGCCCTGCTCTTCCTCCAGCACCCCACACTCATCCTCGTGCATCCCCCTTCCAGCCTCTTTGCGAAGGAGAACCTGAACCGCATGAGTGAACGGCAGCTGAACCTCTACGACCGGCTCATCAACGAGCCCAGCAATGACTGGGACATTTACTACTGGGCCACAGGTACGCGCGGCCACCGAGGTGGCACCGCACCGGGCTGTGGGAGCTGGGCTTGGTGTGCTGGGCGTGTTGGGACTGTGTGGGGCCGCTCTCCTCACGCGGTCCCTTCTTGTTTTCACCGCAGAAGCGAAGCCTACGCCAGCCGTGTTTGAGAACGAGGTGATGGCCATGCTGAGGGAGTTTGCCAAGAACAAGAAGAGGGAGCAGAGGCTGCGGCAGCCGGACCTGGAGTACCTCTTTGAGCCTCCACGCTGACCGGCGGCTGTCGTTTCCCTCCCCGTCCCCTGGAGCAGAGGAGGGGCACCGGGGGCCCTGCAGAAACACCAGCGCTGCCGCCCTCCCTGCTGCCCTCCTCCTCTGGCAGTGGCTCCCGTGGACTCTCAGGGCTTGATGAATAAAGCTGTGGCTGCTAGCCCTGGCGCTCGCCTTGCCTGGCTGCCCCTCCTGCTGCACGCCGGGCTCTGCTCTTGGCTGGAGGTGGCGGCTGCCCCCATCTCGTGTCCGTTCCTTGCAAACCCAATTTTCAGGGAGCTCCGGCAGGTGGCCCCACGCGTGGGCAAGGCGGGGCTCCTCGCCCTGGCAGCACGTGCAGGTTCGTGGCATGTGCTGAGCTGGGGGCTGGCTGGTCCCTGGTAGGCGGTGTCCTGCTGACCCTCGGCCACCCAGGCACCCCTGGTGCTCCTCAACCCGACACGGGGCACCGGGGAGCCCGCAGTGCCATCCCGCCTGGTCCCCAGCGCCCTCCGCAGGGTGTCCCAGCCGGGCCGGTGTCCCCAGGCAGCAGGGATAGTCCCTGTGCGGCCGCGGTCACCGCGCGTCACCGTGCCGGTTACCTGGAGACGGCACGGCGCCCCCGGCATCCGCTTCCGCAGTGATGTCCTGCAGCCACCACTGCCTCCAGGTCCTTGTGGCGGCACCGGGGGGACACCGGGCAGCCCAGCGGCATGCCGTCCACCCGTCCGTTTGTCTGTCCCCGCGCTAAGCTGCAGTCCCTGCCCTGGGGCTCACCTGCCGTGGGGCCGGGCACCGTCTGTGCAAAGCCATGTGCAGGGGACAGCGGGGACCTCATGGAATTCTACGCCACGACCTATGCGGTGGCTTACGGTAGGGGTGCAGGGCAGCCCTCACACCCCCCCCTCTGCCCCCCCCAGAACTGCAGGGGCCTGGCTGAGCCCCCCTCTGTCACCCAGGTCACCCCGGTTTCAGTCCGTACCTTGGCCACCGCCGTAGGCGCTGGCTTCGTCTCCAACACCCGCTCCGATGCCGCCGGCCTCATCCGCCCGCGCAGCGCCGCAGGGGGGTGCGTGCCCCCGCTGCGGGGCAGGGATGGGGGCACCTTTTGGGGGTCCCCCTGGTCACAGCCGTGCTGGCCTCTCGCCGCAGCCGCTTCTGGGACACCGCCATGTCCACCACCGCCGAGCGCTTCCAGCCCCTCCTGCTCCCCGACGGCCGGAGCCTGCTGCCGCAGCACGTCCACCAGCCGGGCAGTGGCTACAGCCACCAGCAGCCCCTTCCTCACCTCCGTGCTGGGGCGGTGAGCCCCCCGCCCGCCTCCGGGGAGCACGGCGCCGATCCTGCCCAGACTGGTACAGTTTTGGGGGGGGGGGGGGCGGCTCCAAGCCTGGAAGGGTTTGGGGGTCCCAGAAGCCCTCTGCCCCGTGCCACCCCCAAAAGCAGGGGGACGCCCTAGGCCACGTGAGCGTTGGGGCAGCAGGGCTGAGCACCCCCCCCCCCAATCTCCCCCCCGCAGACGTCCTGCAGAGGACGACCGTCGGCGCCAAGGAGGAGACGGGCTTCACCAGGGCCACCCCGACGAGCGGCACCATCCTGCCACCCGCGCTGGGCCAGCCCGTGAGCCCCCAGCCCCCCGGAGCCCCTCTTCCCCCTCCGACACCCGACACTTTTTTCTCTCCTGCAGCTCGGGGCCAGCACCACCACGACGGCCTACCTGCCCCCTGCCCACGGCACGGTAAGCGGGACAGGGCGGTGAGGTGACCCCCGCCTGGGGACCCCCGCGTCCCATCCCTCCTGGTCCCCCGCAGGGCGGCAGGGTGCTCCCGGTGCTGGTGCGGGGCTCCGACAGAAGCAGCGGCTTCAGCCGGGAGGCCCCGGGCCTCCTGAGCGTGCCGGTGAGTGGCTCCCGTCCCGTCCCCGTCCCGCGTGCCCCCCCTGGCCTCACCCGCTGTTCCCACGCAGGCCTCGCCCCGCCGCCCCCCCTTGCTGCTCGTCTCCCGGGGGCTGCAGGCCCCCCGCCCGGCCCAGGCCTGCCTGCGGGGCCGGCAGAGCAGCGGCAGGATGGTGGGTGCGTGCCCCCGACCCCCCCGTGCCCCCTGTCCCACGGGGCTGGGCACCCACCCCTCATTTCCCCCCCCCCCCCAGGAGCCGTCGGGGTTCACCACTAACCACGGCCGGGCCGCGACCCCCCCGTGGGCCCCGTGCCCCGCAGCACCGGGTGAGTGTGACCGGGCCAGGGGGGCGGATAACGGCCGGGGGGGCCCAGCCGTGACCCCTCGCCCCTCGGTTTCACAGCGGAGCCCGTGCCCAGCTGCACGGCACGGCCCCGGGGGGGCGTCCAGGCCCTGCGGCCCAGCGCCTTCGGCACCAACAACCTGCGCGCGGGGCTGGGGGGCGGCGGCGGCGCCCGCTTCTCGACGCCCCCCCCATAAAAAGGCTGCGGAAGGGGGAGTAAAGGCGCGGGTCCCGCGGGGGGCGTGGTCACGATCAAGGGGGCGTGGTCACGATCATGGGGGCGTGGTCACGATCAGGGGGCGTGGTCTGAGCACGGGTGGGGGCGTGGTCCCAGGTGGTGGGGGCGTGGTCTGAGCGTGGAGGGGGCGTGGTCTTAGGGCTCGGGGGCGTGGTCCCGAACTCGGGGGGCGTGGCCTGAGCGCGATGGGGGCGTGGTTTCTGCGTCGGGGGCGTGGTCTGAGCACGGAGGGGCGTGGTCCCGATCAGCGGGGGGCGTGGTCCCGGTTGAGGGGGCGTGGCCTGTGGTCGGAGGGGGCGTGGTTCCTGTTTAGGGGGCGTGGTCCCTGTCTCGGGGGCGTGGCCTGAGCGCGGAGGGGGCGTGGCCTGAGCGCGGAGGGGGCGTGGCCTGGGCGCGGAGGGGGCGTGGCCTGAGCGCGGAGGGGGCGTGGCCTGAGCGCGGAGGGGGCGTGGCCTGAGCGCGGAGGGGGCGTGGCCTGAGCGCGGAGGGGGCGTGGCCTGAGCGCGGAGGGGGCGTGGCCTGGGCGCGGGGGGGGCGTGGCCCCGCGCCTCCCCGCGCCTCCCCGCTGCCCGCGCCGTGCCGGGCTGCCGCGGCGCCGCGCGGGCCGGGGGCGATGGGCAGCGGCGGCTCGGCGCGGCCGGCGTCGGCCGAGGGCCCCGGGGGCGCGGAGCAGCGTCTGGAGGTGCGCGGCGGGCGGCTGCCGGCGGCGCTGTGGGCGCAGCGCGGGCTCATCAAGCTGTACCTGAGCGGCGCGGGGCTGCGGGAGCTGCCGGCCGAGCTGGCGGCGCTGCGGCACCTCCGCACGCTGGCCCTGGACGGCAACGAGCTGCTGGAGGTGCCCGAGGCGCTGTGCCGCCTGCCGCGCCTGGCGCACCTCTACCTGGGCCGCAACGGGCTGCGGGGGCTGCCGCCCGCCTTCGCCCGCCTGCAGAGCCTGCGCTGCCTCTGGCTGGAGGGCAACGCCGTGGCGCGCTTCCCCCGCGCCCTGCTGCGCCTGCCCGGCCTGCGCAGCCTGCAGCTGGGCGACAACCGCCTGGCGCGCCTGCCCGCCGCGCTGCCCCGCATGGCCGGCCTGCGCGGGCTCTGGCTCTACGGCAACCGCTTCGAGGAGTTCCCCCCGGCCCTGCTGCGCATGGGCCAGCTCCACGTCCTCGACCTGGACCGCAACCGCATCGCCCGCTTCCCCGACCTGGCCGGCCTGGCCGGCCTGCGCCTGCTCTCCTACGACCACAACCCCGTGCGGCAGCCGCCCCGCGTGGCCGACGCCGTGCGGCTGGTGGGCGACGGGGCGCAGGAGTTCATGGAGGCGCGGGAGGAGCGCCTGCAGGGCCTCCGGTGCCAGGACGAGAAGGAGGAGGAGGAGGAGGAAGGCGCTGAGGCCTCCCCGGCGGCCCCCAGGGACGGCTCCCCGCTGCTGGGGGACGCGGAGGGCGGCGTCGCGGCCCTGCCGGGCTCCCCGGGCGAGACGTGAGGCGCTGCGCCGCAGCCGGACACCCCCTGGATGCGCTGCAAAGGGATGGGGAGCCTCTGCGGGGCTGCCAAGGACCAGCGTCTCCCGCCTAGGGCAGGCAGAACGGGAAGCCTGCGACCTCTGCACAAGGGAAAACAGCCCACAGTTTGCTGGGACTGCAAGGAGCCGCCACCTGAACCCACGGGGCTCGCAGCTTGCCATCAGCATCCGCAAGCCCACCTTAGAGCGCCCTGCGTAAGCATGGGGCTCGAGCATCGGACAAGGGAAACCTCCCTCTGCCTGACGGGTGGCCCTGCAGACCCCGCTCACCCACGGGACAGGCAGCCAGGCGTCCCTGAGAAGCCGGTGTCCCAGGAGCACGGCTCTGGGGACTTTCCTACAACCAGCTGCAGGTGCCCCACCGCCTCCATGGGTGCCTTTTGCTCCTGGTTCCATGGGGCAAGACAGAAAGAAGCAACGCTGTTTGCATCTTTGCGTGCAGACCCCGTTGCCCTGAAGAGCGTCAAGGTTTGACACAAACGCACAAACCTCTTCTGCACCCAGAGACCCCCCCCCACCACCACCACCACTTCCAGGCTTGGGAAGATGGAAAGCCTCGCCTGTGCACCTACTCTCAAGCCTGCGAAGGGGTTTGCCTGTCTGCAGTGGGAAGAGGAGTCCCATGCCCTGCCCAGAATCAGGCTCTGGAGACAGGGCTGCAGGCTCACCGTCCCTCTTCCCCTCCTCGAGCCCCATTTGTACCAAACCCTGGCAATAAAAAGCACAAACCCAGCAAATCTGGTGTGGAAAGGCTTTGGGTTCGGCTCTCGGGCGGCTGCAGCAGGGAAGAGGGAGGTATTTGGGAAGGGGGTTGAACTCAGCCTGTCAATGCTGCGCAGCAGGGCCAGCTTATTTGTATTTTTCGGGCTGGATGCGGTCCCGTTCCCTCTGCCCACCCCCGAGCCCTCCTGGCGCACCCCGTGCCGCCTCTGAGGTCTCAGCTCACCGGAGGGCACAGACCGCGCATCCGCTTTTAATTGCGAGGGGTTGGGCTGGGCGGCCGGCGGCCAAGCCCGCGTGCCCACCACATCCTCTGCCTTCTTTGGGGCTTTTTCCTTCTCTTTGCAGCAGGAACCGCGGGCTGTTTGCAATGCCATTAAGAAGCTGCCTTCCCTTGAGCAGGGCTGTGCCACCGCCGCAGGGTGAGGGGTGCAGGCAGCCGGGGGTGCCGCCAGCCTCTCCCCGCAGCAGGGACGAGATCCACGGACAGGGTGACACTGAAATGGCACGGAAGGCAATGCTTGCGGAGGGGGTCCCTGCCTCTCCGGTGCCTATTCCCACCCTGGATCCCGATTCCCAGCTTGGGTGTGGGATTTGTGCCTGTCCCGGGATGGGGCTGGTGTCTGGGACCTGCCGCGGGTGGCAGAAACCCCACACGTTTCTGCTACGCACGAGCCTTTGGGGCTGCTGGCATCTTCGGGAGGCGTGTGTGCAGTGCATCATCCATACGTCTGCCTCTATATATATCCCTGCCTCCTCGCAGCTCCCCGCGCACCACGCCGCGTGTCCTCGCCGCAGCTGGGAGCATGCTGCTATTTCCATCTGCTCCTGCTGACTGCGGGCACAAAGGTGCAGGCACCGGGAGCGCTGCGGCGAGGACGGGCTCCACATGACGGGAGCACCGGGACCGAGCGCGTCACCCGCTCTCCTCCTTCAAAAGACCCCAGTCACGAGGAGAACCAGGCTCCGGCGTCCCCCCCAGCACCCCGGCCCCATCCAGCACCGCGCTGCCCCGAGCACGTCGCCCCCTGCCAGCCCCGCGTCTGGAGTTTCCTTTACTTATTCAAGACCAGCGCCCGCTCAATTATTTATCACAGCAACTCGAGCCTTTGTGGTGCTGCTGGCGCCCCGGGCTCGCAGTCAGCCTGTGTACCCCCCGCTTTGGGGACAGGCGCCCTGGCGGGATGGCCCTGGGCACGGTGGCGTTGTACCCAGCGGGTACAAAGCCCCCTGGGGACCCCCAGCCCGCCCCCCCCCAACCCACACCCGCTGCTGGCACAGCCACCGGGGAACCGCGAGGCCGGCCCCCCCAGCCCAGAGACGAGGCACGCTGGCAGTTCTGACTGTCCTTTATTACTGAGAGCAGGGGCTGCCTCCAGAAAACGAGGGGCCCCGCTCCCCAAAAATAGGATTCTGCAAAGAGGCGCCCCTGCCTCCGCCGGGGCCGTGCCCCCCCCTCCGCCCCCGCCTCCTGGGATCACCCAGTGCGCCCCATCCACAGCACACCCGCTCGCCGGCCGCTCTGGGCTTCATCTTTTTTTTTTCTTTTTTCATTTTTTTCATTTTTTTTTTCGTTTTTTTCTTTTTTTCTCTATTTTACACACCAGTTGGATGTTACCGTCACATGAAGAAGAGAGATACCTGAACAAGATAACGGCTAAGAGCTCTAGAGTTAAAAATGAACACACAGCCCCGGGGAGCCCACCCTTCCCCGAGGAGCAGGGGGGGCAGGGGGGGACGGGCACCCCTGCCCACAGACCCCGCTTTTGGGGACCCCGGCACAGCCCGACGCAGTGCCTGGCACTGGGGACCCTGCCACCCCTTGGCTTTGTGCGCGAGCCCAGCTGCAGCCCCTTCCCCAGGTGCGTGAATCTCCTCTGTTATGTTAAAAAAAGAGAGAAATGTGGTAAAAATACAAATGTCCCTAAAAGCATTATTATTACTGTAGTAGCAGAATTATGACTTCTCTCCAGATTGTCCGAAATGGTCTAACGGGGGGGGGGTCTCCGGTGGCTGCCGGACACTTGCCGGCGGCAGGACAGGGACGGTGCCACCGTGTCCCCAGGGCCACTTGTCCCCCCACAGCGAGTCCCCTGTGGCAGAAGGAGGGCAGGCAGCCGGGGCGGGGGACATGGGGGGGCAGCATCCCCTTGATGGCTGCTCCTTGTTTTTTTGGGGGAGGTCTGGCGCAGGCTCCCCCATGCGATGAATCGACCCCGGTGGCTGGGGCTCAGCCTGAAGGGATGGCACCGATGCTCGTGGGGGTGTCCCAGCTGCGGGGCACCCCAGGGTGCCTGTGCCGGGGACGCTGTGACGCAGGGACGATGCTCGTGGTGCTCTAGGTGGTGGCACCCCGGTCTCAGGCTGGTCCCCATGGCGGGGCGGTGTCCTTGGCACGTGTTGGGTGACACTGTGGTGGCCACAGGAAGACTGGGGTGCAGAGCCCGGCCCCTTCGGTGTCCCCGCGGTGGGCAGGGGGTGGCCGTGCCCTACCTGAGATGGCTGCAGAGGTGGCAGCAGCCCCGCTGCGGGAGGGCTTGGCCAACGTCCCTGGCATGGGGACACCCCGAGGATACATGCACACGCTGGTCACGGCATCCCTGGTGGAGCAGGGAGCCCTGGGGAGGGACAGAGTGGCATCACCTGCCGGGGACGTGTCACAGCCAGCGCTGCTGCCGTCCTGCTGCATCCAACGCCACCGGTCCCTGGCACATGGGGGACACCCACCGTGGTGACAGCGGGGAGCCAACGGGGAGGCGCGGGCACCTTGGGGACGCCACTGCTGGGTGCCAGCCCCCGGCAGCCAACAGCTGAGACAAGGACACCGTTCTGCATGGCGTGGGGACGGTGGCACCCGCTCCATCCTCAGGCGGGACCCCCCCGTTGGGCACTCGTGCGGGCCCCAGGCCACCCCGTGGGGATACGGCCAGGGTGCAGCACCCCTGGGTGCCACTGCAGGGGGGACGCAGTGGCATCAGGAGTGTGGGGGACGTGCCGGGACGGAGGTAAAGCAGCAAACCCCGCTGGAGGCAGCGACAGATGTGCCCGCTTTGGCTAACGAACTGTGGCATGGCTTCCGATCCCTTGGGTGCCCCAGGGGTTGGGGGGGGAGCGGGATGGGACGGGGCAGGGTGCGGGGACGTCCCCGGGCAGGACGTGGCTCCCGCTGGGGCGACGCTGGCGGCTGGGAGAGGTTTGACTGGGCTGAAAGGGGGTGAGGCAGGACCCCCCCTCGCACCGGCAGCTTCCCAAAATGTGGGATGACACTGGTGGGGGTGGGCCGGCGGGGCCCTGGGGACGGTGGCTGGAAGCACTCACAGGAGACCTGCCCGGCGCTGGGGATGGGGACGGGGGCGCTCCGTCCGTCTGTCCATCCGCTCCCCACCCTCCACCGCAGGGCCACCGCCGTCCCGCCCCTGTCCTGCCCCAGGGCCGGGGGGGGGGCTCAGGCTTTCAGCTGGTGCCACTGTGCCACCGCCTGCCGGGGCCGGGCGATCATGTCCTTCCAGTGCTTCACCTCGCCGGGGCCGCTCTTCCAGGACAGGTAGATCTGCGGGGACACGCACCGTCACGCGCCGTCCATCTGTCCGTCCGACCCTCTGACTGCCCCCTCGGGTACACCGGCACCTCCGCCCCTCACCCGCGGTGTCGTTCCCCCCCTCCCTCCCTTTCCCCGGGTTCGATCGGGTGCTGCCGCGCCAGGGGCTAATTGCCTCTCTGCGGCAATAACGGGGATGACTGCGCTCGTTTGTCATCGTTACCCTAACGAGCCGAGCGCCGCATGGATTCGGCGTCCATCAAACCCGTCCGTTTTTTGGGGCCGGACCCACCTTGCCGATGACATCGTTGCGGCTCAGCCTGTCCTTGTCCATGACGGTGATGACGATGGTCGTCTCGCGCAGCCGCTCCGTGGGGATGTCGAAGGAGAAGGACTCGTTGAAGACGGGGTTCAGGCACCGCTTCATCACCACCGTCTTCTTCTTCTCCACCCGCTTGTCCTTGTACATCAGCCACACCTTCACGTAGGGGTCTGCCGGGGGGGACAGCACGCGGCGCTCAGCCCCTGCCAGGCACAGGGACAGGGCCCGGCACCCCCCGGTGGGTGTTGGGGGGCGATGCCCGGGGCGCTCGTACCTGACGTGCCCCCGATGTCCATGGCTTTGAGGTTCCGCGCTTTGATGATGTTCACCACGATGGAGTTGGCGGAGGGGTTGTAGCACAGCGACAGCAGCAGCTCCCCGCGGCTTCCCTGGGGGGGCCGCAGAGGCCGTTAGGGCCCCCCCGCCCCGAGACGGGCTCCCCAAAGGCGCCCGCTCCTCGCTGCGGTGCGCCCAGCCTGGCCCCAGCCCCTCCAGGTGCACAAACACCTCCGTGTCCCACCACGGGACTGGGGTGGTGGGCTGGGGACACCCAGAGCCACCCCAAAGGTGGACTTTGGGACCGGGCAGGAGAAAAAGGGGCCACCCTCGGGGGCGGACATTTCTGGGGTCATCGCCAGTGGGACATCTCAGGACCGTCCCAAGTAGGACCTTTTTTGGGGCCATCCCCAGTGGGATGCTTTTGGGGCCACCCCCTGCGGGATGTTTTCTGCTCCTGTTAGAGACAGGAGAAAAGGAAAACTTTAATTTTAGACCTCCCTGAAATATCTCAGCCTGACCCCAAATGAGACGTTTGGTTTGGGCTACTTAATGCCTTTCTGTAACTGCTAGATGGGGACGACGTGGCATGAGCAGCCCCGTGTGGACACCCCGCAGGAGCACCCGAGCCAGCACGCGCCCCCAGGGTGGCTCCAAGACTTGGCCCCTTTGGGACACTGCGGGGACGGGGGCAGCCCCCCCCGAGGACTGTCCCCACGGGCCTTACGCTGCCGTCGCTGCACGGCTTCAGGTCCTTCCAGAAGGTCTGCATCTGGGTGAGGTCCACCTTGTTGAGGGGGATGGACACCTCCCCGATGGGGTCGTTACGGCTGAAGCGGTCGTAGTCCAGCACCTGGAGGTACAGCACCCGCTGCACCACCTTCTCATAGGGGAACCCTGCGACGGAGACGGAGGCGATGAGGAGGCAGCCCAAGAGCTGGGAGAGGTTCGCACCGACAGTAGCTGGCGGCCCCTCTTGCCACCGGCAGCCACCGGAGAGCCTGCCCCGGGTGGCGGGGCCCGGCAGCCGCTCCGCCGCCATCCCGGTCCCTCCCGGCCCTTACCCTCGAAGAGGAAGGTCTCGTTCCAGTGCGGGTTCAGGTTCTTCCGCTTCACCTTGGTCTCCAGCTTGTGCTTCTTGTCAGGGAGCAGGTAGATCTTGACGAAGGGGTCGCTGGTGCCGCTGAAGTCCTTGGCCGGCAGCTCCTGGGCCTTCATGATCTTGACGGTCAGGGTGGACTCCTGGAAGTTGTAGCCGACGCTGAACTGGATGCGGCCCAGGTTCTCCCGGCTGGAGCCATCGTGGCCCTCATCGTCCTCGGAGCCCGGGGAGAGCTGTGGCGGGGGAAGAAGGGGTCGTGAGTGGTGGACATCTAGCTCGTGGCCATTTTGGCCGCGCCGTGCCAAGCTGGAGCCACAACCACCACCCTGGAGCTGCGTGTGCAGGGCCCTGAGCGCCGGCGTCTCCGGCCCTGCGGCGGGAGCTGTCAGCGGGCATCAGCCTCTCCCGTCTCACCCACAACCGTCCCCTCGGATGACTCCTGGCTCCGCTCCGCGGGGACGGGGAGCACCAATTAGCCAAATCCCTCCTGACAGCCCGCCCGTCACGGCCCCGGCACAGCTCCCCGTGACGGGGACTCAGCAGCACGGGCTGGGACTGCCGGGGGGGGGTGCGAGGGGATGCCCGGATGGGTGCAGGCGAGGGACAGAGGCCGGCGCCCCTGCCCACCCGTGGCACCCACCATGAGCATCTCGCTGGTCAGGGAGTTCACCAGGTCGGAGACAGAGGAGCGCGGCTCTGTCTTGCGGTCGGACTCGTCGTTCTGCGTCTGCCCGGGCACGGGTGCGGTGTTCACCGCCTTGCCGCCGGCTGGCAACCTGGGGAAAGAGAAGCAGCGCCCTAGAGCGGGGCCGGGGAGACCCCGAGGAGATGCCCGCAGCCTGGGGTGCCCCGGTGGGCCGGATCCAGGCAGAGCCGGGCTGCGGAGATGCCGGCCACCCACAGCAGCCTGTGGGCATCCCTGGCGGTGCCAGCCCGGTGCCAGTGCGCAGGTCAGTCCCTCACGGCCAGCTCAGCGGGCACACCGTCAGCCCAGCAAGGCGCAGCCACCGCCCCCGGCCACCTCCTGGCCCCAGGGGTCCTCTCCAGCACCCCCGGCTTTGGCTGCGCCCACCCAGTGCTGGCTGTGTGGCCGAGCCCCGGCGCTTTGTGCTGCAGCTCAGTGCCTGGCTGATAACCATCCCCTCTCTGGTCACCGCTGACCCAGGGCCACCTTCCCTGGTGTCCTGCAGCCGGAACACCCACCCCGTCTGTCCCCGTACGGGTCTCGGGCGCCTGTCCTGGCAGCTGCGGGGATGCTGGGCACGGAGCCGGGGGGAGCTGCAAACGGACAGAGCAGCAATGGAGGCGGGCGGGCACACACCGGGACCACGCTGCCGTGACGCACAGGGACAACGGGGGACACAGGCACACGGCGGTGGGGACAGACCTGAGGAAGGAGGGGACGTGCGCGTGCACACGCACTTGCGCCCTGGCCGCGGGGATGGCACAACTCCTACACAAGCCAAGGCACGGGGACAAATTGACAGACGGACAACAGGCGCAGCACCAGGACGCACGGACCTTGGCAGCGCTGACCCCGGGGTGGCAAAGCCACGCATGCACACAGGACGCCCACCGACACGGCAAGCACACGCAGGCACGCGCCAATGGAGACGCCGGAGACCTGGGAGCAGTGGGGATGGAGGCGGCGCCGGGGGGGTGGGCGGGTGGCGGGGGCTGTGGGCTGTGGGCAGCCCCCTCACACAGGTGTGACGGCGCACGGGGAGGATGAAGAAACTGAGAGCTGGAGAGGCAAAGTCAGGTTAAAAACAGAGTGAAGGCGGAGGAGACAGCGGCGGTGGGGCCAGGCAGGTGTGGTGTCGCTGGAGCTGCCTGGGCCGCGATGTGCGCCAGCGGCGGTCGTGGGCCAGCAAGAGAAAGGGAGGAAGAGCAAGAGAGAGGAGGAGGAGCAGCGTCTTCCACCACGGGATGGCCGGCCTGGAGGGAGGGAAGGGGAGAGAGAGGAGCAGGGTGGACAGAGAGCTTGGCCAAAGGCACAGGAGACGAACCGAGGCGCTTGGCTGGAGCCGCTGGGGATGGGCTAGAAGGAAGAAGCCAAGAGATGGGGACGGAGGAAACGTTTCGAGGCGGAGGAGTGCCGGTGGGGAGCTGTCCCCTCCGCCGGCCGAGCCCCACGGGGCCGAGGGGGCAGGGGAAGGAGATGGAGGCATGACGGCCATGCTCGCACTGTGATGGCGGGGACGGGGCTGCGAGCGGCTGCGCGGCGCTGGGTAGGGGGGGAAGTGCTAAAAACATGGAGCGAAACTGAGCCGAGCAGGGTAAAAATAGCCGGTGGGCGAGAACGGTGCCGGTTCATTAACACGCTGATCACGCGGGGAGGCAGCACCCGCCTGCTTCGCACCTCCCCAGAGACGGCATCGACACCGCCCGGGGCTGCTCCGCTCCTCGCCGCTCGGGTCCGGCCGGGCTCTGCCACCGGCGCCAGCCGCGGGAGCTTTGGGCGGCCCCCGGCAAGGAGCCTGGTGGGGCCGCACGTCCCAGGGAGTGCTGCCCACCCCTGGGCACCAGTGGCGGATGAGAAGCGCGTTGGGATGCGATGCGTCTCAGCTGGCAACGCTTTATGGGGTCCCCGCAAGCCTGGCCGCGCCGTGCCCGCTCCCTGCACGCCCCCGTTCTCCTGGCACGGCGTCTCTGCCCTGCTCGGTGCGACGGCCGCCCCAAGCCCCCCCGGCATGCAGACAGCACGACGCTGGCGGCGATGAGGATGGGGATGGACGGAGGGAAGGCGGGGAGGGAAGGAGGGGGAGGAAGGGGTCGGGGTCTGCTCGGCGTCGCCGCTCCAGTGGCAGGACCGCGGGGGCCGGCGAGGAGAGCTGCCAGCGTCTGCAGACGTCGCCGTGCCCGCTGCCTGGCCGCTCCAACCTGGGCGCTCCGCGAGGCCGGCCTCCTCCTCCTCCTCCACCCTGGGTGAGGCCCTGGTCTCCTCCTGCTGCGGGACTGCCCTCTTCCTTACTCATACCTCTTGTCCCCCTGAGCGTTCGGCTGGTTCGGCTGCGTCCCAGCAGGTTGCAGGTCGGGGATATTGGCAAAGTCATCTTGCTCTGAGAGTCCCAAAACCAGGGATAACACCACCATCCGGCCTTCCCTGCCCAGGCGGCCCCGCACGCGGGGAGGAAGCAGAACGGGAGAGAGAGAAAGAGAGAGGAGAACAGAGCGTCAGGCGGGGGACCTGCTGCAGCGGTGGCCCCGCGGGCAGGGACAGCCGGGGACGGCAGCGTGGGGAGCACTCCACCACCGGCCCCTGCGGAGGAAACGGAGTCTGGGACGGGCAAGGGCTGCGGGGAGAAAGGTGCCGGCTCCTGCCCAACTCGCCCCCAGCACCACGGCCACCCCTGTCCTCGGCCGGTGCCGCCAGCACGGCATCCCGGGGCCCGAAACTGCGCCCGCACCGTGGTGCCGGGAGCCGGGCGGGAGGGTAAACAGAGCAAAGAGCAGAAGCAGCAGAAGTTAATGGCTCCGCAGCGCGGCGGCGGTCAACGGCAGCGGCTCTGCGGCGGGGAAGCGCCGCACGCTCGGCACGGCCCTGCTCCGCGGGGCCCCCCCGCCAATTAGGGCTGGAACCGGCGGCAAGGCTGGGTAAACAGAGAGGAACACGACCCTGGGGATGGCTAATGAGCCTCATCTATAAATCAGGAAGCCGGCAAATGGAGCCGGCGAGGAGGCTGCCGGTGGGAGAAAACAGGCTGCGCGGCGCGGCGGGGCGGAGAGGGGCCGCGGGGCTGCTGGAGGTGTCCCCACCAGCGGTGAGAAGGGGACAAATAAAAGGGGGGGGGGGTGCGCAGCTGGGAGGAACCCCCCAGGGCGTCAGGGGCCAGCGGAGGGCACCGTGGGGAGGACAGAGGAGGAAGGAGGGGACGGAGTGTGCCGAGCAGCGGCGATGTCATGTGCCGAGATATGGGGACAGCGCGGGGCGCAGATTAGTCCTCGCCGCTGGAGGCTGAAAAGCCAGCGCTGATAGGGGAGCTGCGTCTGAGGCAGATTAAAGATCACACGCCTCCGGCGGCTCCCACCCGGCTGCCCGTGCAGATCACAGCCAGCGGAAGGCAGGCGGGCAGGCGGCGATATCGGGGCCGCGCAGCCGGTCGCCCTGCGTGGGGGCTGCCCCCCCAGTGTCACCCCCACCGCCCCGGGGACAAAGCCGGAGCATCCCTGCATCCCCGTGCTCCCTGTGGAGCGAAGGGTACCCGGGTGCCACGGATGGCAAAGCCAGGGTGGGAGGCGAGCCGGGGGAGTTTGGGACCCCCTTCCCCAGCCCCCCGCGCTGGGGACGGAGTCCCGGCCCCCAGGGAGGCTGCGATGGGACAGGGGGGACCCGGCGCTCGCCGCCAGCCGCGCGCAGCGTTTACCGAGCCTGGAGGCACCGCCGGGGAGAGGAAAGGACCGAGAGCGAACTTACAGGAAGGACTTCATGTCCAAGCCGCGGTTGCGGATTTGCCCCACCACGTGGTCCCAGCTGCCGGGGTTGGAGCGGCTCCGGCCACCAGCTGTCCGATGCTTGGAGCCGGCGGCGATGCCCTGGCGCCCCTGGCCGCCGCGGGAGCCCCGGGGGTTGCCGGCACCGGAGGAGCCGCTGTGGGCCTGGAGGTGGCCCAGGCTCTGGCTGGTGGTGGGCTGGCTGTGGTTGCCTCGCTGGTGCTGGCTGAGGGGCTGCTGCAGACTTTGCTGGCGCATGAGCGTGCGGGGCCTCTGGCATTTGGGGTCGCCTGCTGAGGTGGGGATATACTCAAGGGTAGTGGCTGTGGACAAGGTGGAGTCCTCGAAACTTAGGGAGAGGAAGGGCAGAGGAGAGGAGAGAAAGGAGAAGAAGGTGAAGGGGCAAAATTGGAGGAAGGAAAAGAAGAGAGTTAGAGAGAGGATGCCCCAGCGCAGGGAGCGCTCCGGCAGGGGCCAGCGGCTGCAGCGAGCGGTTCCTCTGCCTCCCGGCCGCGGCACGGCCTCCCCGGCAGTGCCAGGCTCCCGCGCTGCCGCCATCTCGCCGGCCGCCCCGCTGCTGCCTCCCGGGCGCCGGCGGCGAGGGGCTCGGTGCCCTCCTGCTGCCGCGCCGCCTTCCCAGCGTGCCGGCCGACCGACCTCGTCTGCGAGCTAATTAATTAGGCTGCTGCGTGAAGGCGAATCCCTCGGTGCCCGCGTGGCGCCCGCTCACGTGCTGCCAGCCAGCCAGCCAGCCCCGTCCCCGTCCCTCCCAGCCCAGCACCCAGCCCATGCCGCGGGGTCTCACAGCCTCGTCATCCCCAAAGCACCGTGCCGGCTGCGGTCCCTGCAGCGATGGGGACTGAGCCCCAGGGCAGCAAGCCGGGTGTCGCCGGGGCCAAGCCAGGCAGCAGGGGGGCGGTGGGGACGCAGCACCGGGGAACACGGATGGGCTTTGCCCCGCCGGTGAGGGGGGACGAGCAGGCGAGCGGCGGGGATGCCCATCACTGCCCACGCAGCCAGCCCCATGCCGGGGCTGCAGGCACACGGGGCGCAGCCAGCGCAGACCCGGGAAGGAGTGCGATGCCCATGGAGCTCGCGGAGCTCGTGGCTTGTACCAGCGGTGGGACAGGGACGGGGACAAAATGCGTGGCCGGGTGCGCGCCTGGCCGCACCGCTGGCGTGCAGAGCGGCTCGAGGGAGACGCAGCGCTGACAGCGGGTTTTTGCAGCAGCCGCCCAGCCCACCAGAACAAGGGGTGTGCAGCCCAGCCAGCCTGGCAAAAGCCCTCTGGGGGTCCTCGGTGCACGGGGAGCCCCCCCGGCACAGGAGAGTCGCCTTCAGCAGCAGCCCCCCCACCACAACCCCGGTCTCTGCGCTGCCCTGGGGCTGGCCGGGCGATGGCTGCAACCGTGGGGCGAAGCTGTGCCGTCGTGCATCGCAGCAGTGGGGAAACAGAGAGGGGGAGAATAAAATAAAATAAAATTAATAAAAAAAAAAAGAGGTGAAGAAAGAGTGAGAGGTGAGAGAAAGAGAGAGAGAGGGAGGGGAGTGGAGAGCTGGGACAGATGCGGCCCCATGGCCGGGGCCTGGAGGCACGCGGGGTGTTGAGCCTCCCCCGCGCCTGCCGCCGACCTCCTTTCGGTTTCCTATCAAATCCTAAATTAGTTCAATTTACAACCTCTCCGTCACAGGAAACTAAATCTGGCTCTGCTCGGCCCCGAGCCAGCTGGAGGCGCGGGCTCTGCCAGCACCATGCCATGCGGGAGCCGGCTGGGGACGGGGCACTGCAACCCCCTTAAGCCCACCAAAATCGACCCCCTGTCCCCAGCCTGGGATCCCCTGGGGCCTCCGAGTGGCCGTAGGATGGTGGCACCGGGCTGGCACAGCAGCCTGCTGCCGGCACGGATCATACCCAGGATGCCCAGCATGAAAGAACCCCCCCCAAAACACCTGAAGCGCAGCAAAACATGACCATGAGCAGGCTCTGCAGAAAAGATGCTGAAAAAGCCTGCGGGCATCACAGCCGCCCCCTTAACCCTGCCCCTGCCAGACTGTGCGAGCGGAGCCCGTGGCGGCAGCTGTCCGTCCGTCCATCCGTCCGTCTGCCTGGCTCCCAGCCACCCGCAGCCCCTGCCTGACTCCCTGCCGTGGCGGTGCTGAGCCACCCATGGGCGCGCGCTTGCACAGCAGCTGGGCGCTGCCCCGGGGGGTTTCCCCTCTCTGCTGGCACCGCGCAGGGAGACGTCCCGTGCCGGACCATCTCCTTGCGCTCTCCTTCCCCTCTCGCCTCCCGGTGCGTCCCAGCATGCCCAAAATGCTCGCCACTGCCCGGTGCTGGGCTCAGCGCCTGAGCGAGCAGGGGCTGCTGCAGCCCAGTGTGGGGGGCGCGGAGACCAGAAGCGTGGTCCCACCCGCACGGCCACGTCGGTGGTCGCAAGCTGAGGACGCCCGACGTGCTCCCAGCCTCTCCGGCTGGTGAGTCCTACATGAAGGCCGTTTTTTCTCCTAGCCCTGATAATCCTCGAGCTTTGCCCAGATCTGCCCCAGCATCAGAGCTGCAGGCGAGGTGCCGGTGCCAGGTCCCGCAGCAGCACCACGGGTAGGAGCAGCGCCATGTGGGGACGGGGCTGGCGGCGCTGCGCATCCCCACGACGTCCCCGTGCTGTGGGGACACGGCTCTTGCCCCAGGGGCGTCACCGAACTGCTGCCCCCAGCCCGGGCACCCATCCGGGGGGGGTGCTGTGCCGGAGCGTGCGTGCTCACTCACTTGGACAGGCTGAGCTTCCCTGCAGCCAAGTGGCTCTGCACCGTGTGCCAGCGGCCCCTCGCCGCCTTCCCCATGCTGGGCTCGCTGTGGGCAGAGATGCTGCTCCTCATGCCGTCCTCGCCGCCGCGCTGCTTCTCCCCAGGGCGGCCGTCGCGCTCCCCCGCCAACCCCGCGGTGGCCGACGCTGTCAGCTTAGCCCCTGATAACAGAGAGCCACTGGGCCGGGCCGGCGGTCGGACCCCCCCAGACAGACATGAAGAGGGGCCGGACGGACAGACGGACATGTGGGGGAGCCGTTTTGTATGGGGAACGGGGTGGTGGGGGGGGACGAGGATGGGGGAGAGAGAGCCAGAGGTGGACAGACAGACAAGAGACGGACAGACAGAGAGAGAGAGAGAGAGACATCAGCACTGCAAAAAAAAGAAAAGGGAGGCCCCTGGCCGGAGGGTGCGCGGGGGGGGGGCTGGTGGAGGTGGCAGAACCAAAAAAATCCAAAATGAAGGGGGGGAGGAGGCGGAGGGGCCCCGGGCCGGGGTCCTGTCCCGAACGCGCAACCCCAGCCCGTGCTGCCGGGGGGCCCCGGGGCACCGGGGAGCGGGTGGGGGGGGGTTGCTCGTCTCCATGGGGCTGCCCATGGGGGGCCGGGGGGAGGAGGAGGAGGAGGAGGAAGGCGCGTGGGTGCTGCCCATGTACTCACTAGACGCGAGCAAGCCCGGTAAGGAGAAACTCACTTGAGGGAAAGGCGCGGGTCACCATACGGGGCGTAAGGTGAAATGTTTAGTATAAACTCCTTGGGAGGGTACGAGCTCCATTTCTGCTGCACTGTGTTGTCATTGTTATTCCAAAAGTCTCTGTCTAGATCGCTACAGCGGCCGGAGACGAGGGGAGAAAGAAGAGGGAAATACAAGAGAGAGAAGCTGAATTCCTGCCGGGGGGAGCGCAGCCCCCCGCCCCCGGCCAGCCGCTGCGGCCGAGCCCTGCGGAGAGAAACGGACAGACGGACAAGCAGGCAGGCGGACGGACGGACGGACGGAGCGGGGCAGAGCTGCGGAGAGACAGGCTGGGAAGGAGAGAAGGACGCAGAGGGGTTAGAGAGAGCTGCCGGCGCTGCGACCCCGCACGTGGGCTTGGGCAGGGGGCCGCATCCTGCCATCCTCGGCAGCCGGGTCCAGAGGCCGACGCTGTGCCTTGAGAGGGGGGTGGGAGACGAGCGGCGGTGACGGGAGGGGGCTGTGCCCGGGTACCTCGATGCTGGGACCCCCCCATCCCCTCCCTTTTGCCAGGGTGGGGAGATGGGAGCGGATCCCGTGTCTCCTGCTGGCACCGAGCGACAAAAGCAGCGCTCGGTCCTCGCACAGCTCCCAAAATGCTGCCGGCTGCACAGGCAGAGCCGTGTGGGATGTGGCCCCGTCCCGGATCGGGATCTCTGGTGTCTGCACCCCACCGAGGCTGGGGTTTGCGGCAGCCCTGGTAGGGACCGTGGCTGTTTTCTGCCCAGGGCGAAGTGTGCTCCATCCCCGCGGCGCTGCACGGTGCCAGGGGGTGCAGGAGCGCAGCCGGGGGCCCCTGGCTGCCAGCCCCCCATATGCACCCCAATTCCGCGCTCCCTGACACGCCCCTGGTGGTCCCAGCTCTGTGGGGCACTCCATCCGTGGGGCAGGGCTCAGCACGCCCAGCCCGGGGACACCGCTGGGGACACCCACGCCAAAGGCCGATAACTCCCCATGGGTGACTGCAGGAGTGGGGGGTGCTTTGGCACGACAGGGGGACCACCCAGCACCCAGCCTCCCCAACCTAAAATCAAGCCCACGGGAGAGAGCTGGGCAAGCGTCCGCTGACGCCCTTTTGGGAGCAGAGGGGACAGCCACCTCTGTCCCCAGGGAGGGTCCTTCCGCGGCTGGGTGGGTCGGGGCACCTCGATCCCGGTGTCCCCACACAGGTGACGGCAGGCAGGGCGCTGTGTGGGCTGTGGCTGCGCCGGGGCCCCCGCTGGCACCGCAGCCCCTGCCCCTCTCCTCCCGCCCTGGCACGTACTTGATGGTTTTCTTCTCGCTGCGGCCTCGGCTGGAGTCTGGGGTCCCCACGGTCTCCAGGGACGTCTTGTAACGCTTTCCCTATGGGGACAGCAGAGGGTCATGGGCAGCATGGAGCCCCCACCATGGCTGGGGGGGCTGCACCTCGTGCCCTCCATTGCTTTGGCACCAAATTTTACCCTCGCCTTCACGGCCTCCCGTGGGTGCCTCCTGCCCAGCGGCTGGCTCTGTCCCCATGCTGGGCACCATCCCCAGGACGGAGCAGCAGCTGCACCCTGCACCCCGCCACAGGGCAGGAGTGTGTAATTTTAGGCTTAATTGAAGTTGGATTAATTGAGTTCACCTTCCCAGCAGAAGGGAAGCGGTGCCATATGCTAACAAAGCCGCGCTCGCTCCTAACTGGGGCTTGTAATCAGGGCGCTGCGCTGTGATTTCCTACGGTGGGTTCGGCATGCCGCTCTCTTCCAGGGCGGACAAGAGCGCAATTAATGCTGATTAGTGAACGATTAGGAGCAGCGCTGCAGGTGCCCGGAGACTGCAGCAGGACGGGTGAAGGGCTGGGGGCACAGACCAGCCCCCACCACGGCACCCCGGGGCCTGTCCATGGCACGGTGCCCACGGGCGCACCGCCGCCACCGTCCCCCGAGGTCTGCCAGCACGGGGCTGGCGGCTCAGCCGGCTTGGCCATGGCTCCTGGGTGCCATCGAGGTTTGGGGACACGGCTTCCAGTTCCCAGCCTGGACGTATTCCCGGCCGATTTCTACTTCTCTGCTCCTCTGCCAGCTTTGCCCTTCGCCTCCCACGTTTCGCGCACGGGCACGCTCACAGGAGCCGCCGCCTCCCTTTGCGGGCAGGCCTGGGTCCCCCTCCCCGCCACGCCGCGGGGGCTCTGGCCGGGGGGGTTCTCCCGTGCAGAGAGCCGCAAGAGAGAAACCGCTGCCTTCGGAGCACTTGACCCAGATTTGGATCTCGTTGTGAAGGAAATGCAGTCAGGGCCGGGCAGGGTGGCGAGGGGGCTCAGCGACGCCGAGCGCCCCGGGGTGCAGGAGGTGCTGGGGGGCACAGCCCACGGCGGGGACGGGGACAGGGACGGGGACGGGGACAGGCTGGCTGCCTTCCCGCCGGGCTCTAGCAGGAAAGAGCGCGCCGAGCAGGACAGGGGCCAGATCGTTGCAGCTTGTCACAAGCGTGTATCTATACGTATTTGGAAACTTCCCTCCATGCCGCACAAACAGTTTCACCCAAACATTTAATTATCGCCTTTCCTAAAGAGCAAAATAAAAGCTGCAGCCGGCATCGCCGCAAACTGCGCTCGGCAATGGGCTCTGCCTGCAGGCAGCCCCGCACCCCTCGGCCCTCCATGGGGCACGGCCACCCCGCTGTCCCCCCCCCGCGGGCACCCAGCCCCAGGGCCACTTACCAGTCTGCGCTGGCACCACTGGCAGATGCCACACAGGACGATGGTGACGCTAAGGCTGACGGTGATGATGGCTGAGACGAGGATGACATCGCGGGAGGGGGCCCCTGTGGGGGAGCAGAGCAGAGCTGAGGTGGGGGACGGGGAGGGACGGCCCTTCTGGGGACCCACGGCCGCCCTACGGCACCCACGGCCACCCCAGGGCACCCCCGCTCTGTTCCCCCGCTCTGTGCCCTGCGTTGCAGCCCGAGAGCCCCCCGCATTCACCCCTCTGGTCAACCCGCTGGGGGCCATGGCGCAGGGAGCTCCCCCCCAGCAATAAATGCGATATGGGGACCCGGGCACGAGAGGGGAGGGAGACACCGGGGCCATGTGGCGGCCCTGGCCGAGAGCCCCTGGTGCCACCCCGCTCCTCCCCACGCCTCTCCCCGCTGCAGCGTGGAGGTTTGGTGGGACCACAGCCCCACTCAGGCCCACCCCTGTGTAGGACCCCCCCTGCGGTGGCATCCGTGCCGTGACATCCCCGCTGCCAGCGTGGGGTGGGGACCGGCCGCCGCTCGCGCCCCAGCCAGCGGTGGGAAGCAGCGAGGCCGGAGCGAGCGTGCCCGTAGCTGTGCTGCAGTATAAATATTAAACAATAATCGTTAATAATTAATTCGCCCGCAGACCTTGTTATTGTAATGAAATTTGCCAGCGGCTCAGGCGCTCGCATGAGTCAGAGAGGCAGGATCCAGCGCCCCGGCATCCCCCCCGTGCGTGGTGGGGACCCCGGCGCCCCGCTCCCATGCCTGCTGCCCGCAGAAGGACGAGGGGTGACAAAGCGGCCCCAGCACCGGTGGCCCCCGGCCTCGGGAGGGAATAAAACACAGAGGCAGGGGTGACGGTGGCAATGAAGAGGAGTTTTACAAACGCCCCAGAAGCGGCTGCCTCGGACGGAGCTGTGTGCCTGCTGAGGCTGCGAGGTGGCAGTGCCAGCCCCGGGGCGGTGGGGACGGGGCTGGGGGCTCCCTGCGGGCTGGGGTCCTGGGACCACCGGCAGCCCCAGCCCACACACACACGCTGCCTCCTTCCGAAACCAGGCCGGGGGGGCTCCAGCGCTCGGTCACGAGGACCCGTGAATAAAACTCGCTTAGCAACTGTTGCCTAGGAGGGAATTTGGGACCAGCCCTTGATTTCAAACATTTATAAACTGCAGCCAGAGAAGCTGCTGGGGGCGCAGAGCGCTCGGCACGGGTTAACGGGGCAGCCTGGTGTGGGCAGGGATGGGGGCGAGCTCTCCTTCTGCCCCCCAGCTCACCCTGCTGCTCGTCCCCATGGCCCTGGGACCTGCTTGGTGACACGGTGACACGCAGGACACCTCACCTGCCGCTGCACCGGACCCCGGGCAGGGGAAGTGGCATCCCAGTGCTCCCAGTCCCCAGCATCCCCAGTCGCCCTGCTGGCCTCCCCAGCAGCTGGGGCTGAGCTTCTGTCTCATCCCTGCAATGCTCCCGGCCACCATGTCCCTTCCGTGTCCCCAGGGGAAGGGAGGGGGGAGCCAGGCGGGACAGTGAAGGGCTTTGGGAAGGCTCAGCACGCCCTGAGCAAGGCCAGGCTGGAAAATGCCAGCTCAGCTGCTCCAAAAGAGGCGAGCTAATGGATGCGGTGACAGCGACCCCGTGCCGGTGGCGGCTGTGACCCCCCCGGCTTAGCCAGCAGCTTCAGGAGATGCCACGGTGCTCGCAGGGTCAAGTTCATCTCCAGTATAATCCGGTAAAGGGAAATAAAAGGGGAGAAGAAAAGCGGGAAGGGATGCGTGCTGCCTGCACCGTGGAGCCAGGGCTGTGAGGATTATCCTGCTTAGGCAGGAGAAATCGGGGATGCTGTCACCAAGGGGACTTTGGCTCCTGCCGGCGCCACGCAGTGCCGATGCTCGATGCCTGCCCCGGTGACACCAGCGGGGACCTGCCCCCCCTGTGGGGCCACGCGCCCCCAGCACCAATGGGGAAACGCTAGCCTCCGCTGCAGCAGAGGTTTAAATGACTTGTTTTCTGGGCAATTAGCGCCGCTTAATTAGACAGAGAAGCTGAGCTCAGAGCTCCTGGCTGGTCCCCAGACACGGGCGCTGCCTGGGGCGCAGCAGGGTGGTGGGGCGGGGGGGTGGCACGGGTGGGGACGCAGCCCCGCGAGCGGATGGCAAACACAGCGCTGCTTTCTCCACGGGTCTCCTGCGTGTGCCGGTGATGGAAAGGGCTGGGAGCAGGGGGCCAGGGTTTGGGGGGGGGGGGGGGCTGCAGAGCCATCAGCCACTCCCAAGCACGAGCGAGCGCGCAGGGAAATGCGAGAGGGATGATGGTTTCCTAAGCGCCGCGTGAGCCGGAGATGCCGTGAGATCGGCCCGGCGGAGGCGAGAAGTGCTGATGCCAACGGATCTGACACGCAGCGGAGCGGCGGCACCGGTGCTGCCGGGGGGGCGGGAGGGGCAGCAGCGGGTGCTGGTGCTCCCTGGCCCGGGTGGCGCTGCATGCCTCCGTGGCCCTGCGCACCGCAGCTCTGCAAGATGGGCTTTGCTGGAGCTCGGCACAGACAGACCCAGACCCAGACTCGACCAAAAGCCCCCCCGGGGTCACCAAGCTGCTACCACACACCGCTGGCCCTGGGCAGTGCCTCCCGCGTGGCAGTGGGTGGGCAAAGCACCTGCGAGGGGTACCTGGAGGGATCGCGGCTCCTGGCCACTCTCCCCGGTGGAAGGAGCTGGGAAGTTCTCCCAGGGACAGAAAGGGCTTGGGCGAGCGGTGGGCGCGAGCCGGCAGCATCCGTGGGCACGGGGCTGGCTCTGACCTCCGGTGCCTGCTCCACAGGTGCCCACCCTGCACAGCCTCGCAGGGCTTTGTTTTTGGGTGCAGAACCAGGGGAACAGCCAATTTCCCAAACGATTCCTGGGGAGGAGAAACCAAAGCTGTGCAGAGCTTCCCCCCCCCCCCCGCTTCCAAAATACATCCCCACCCCACCCCGCCTGCTGCGCTCTCGAGAAGCGCCATCAAAGCCTCTCCCGCAGCCGGCGTGCCACAGCTCCACACAGAGAAACTTCTCCGCGTGCCAAGCCGCCTTCCGCCACGGCGCGGGTGCCCAGCGCGCCCGCCCCATGCGCCAAGCCCCGCGCCAGCCCCGCGCCTCGCCAGCCCGGCAGCGGAAGCGCACGCGCTCGCGGAGAGGGGGAGCGGGCGAGGGTGCCAAGCGAGCCGTGCCTTGCAGCCTCAGCAGGACGAGATGCTGAGCCCAAATGGGGGGAACGGAGAGGGGACACGGCAATGATGAGGAGCAAAGGGAGCGTGATCCTGCCCGGCACAGTCTCAGAGCGTCCCTGTGCTCCGCGGGAGGGCTGTGCCGTGCCGTGCCGGAGGCCGCGGGGCGGGGAGCGAGGTGGCCGCTCTGCCACACCGGGGCTTCCCAGATGCTGTTTGCCTGGCGCCAGGCCGTTAATTCCTCCTCTGCTCATCCTCCCACTCATTTGCTAGATATTTCCCAAACCTCTTATTTTTAGGCTGCAGCTGAGAAGCTGTGAATTTGCAGCTTTCGCTCCTGTGCGGGATGCCGGGCGCAGCGTGGGTGGGATGGGCAGAGCGGGCGGCGAGACCCGGACCCCACGGCGGGCAGGGGGAGAGCGGCCGGGGTGCTGGGACGGAAACCCCCTGAGGAGGGGGCTGTGACCAGCGCTGTCCCTGGAGGGGAGCACGGCTGCGTGGCAGGGATGTTGGAGCCCTGCGGCCGTCCCGCCACCCTGGCAGGTTTCTGGCCGTGGTCCTGCCACCCGGCACCCGTCTTCACAGACAACGCGCCGAGCGCCGCTGCTCACCGCACCAGGCGCGCCCGGGGCGAGAGGGAAGGGAACAGGCGTCTGCTCTCCATCTGTGCATCTGTCTGTCTATCCGTGCGTCCCCCTCTCCAACACATCCATCAATCTCTCCAACCATCCATCCCTCGTACACATCTGCTTCTCCATCCAGCCATCTGTCCAGCCCCCGGAGCTGTCAATCTGTCCGTCTCTGCCTCCCCCACGTGGAGCAGCCTGCCCTGGGGGGCTTTGTCTCCAGACCCCCAGGGACCTCCCTCCCACCTCTCCAGCCCTCTCCCCCAGCGCTCAGATGCCTGCTGCTGCAGCGATGCCGACAGACCGGGGCCTGGCAGGTGCCTGCTGCCGGAGGTGGCACCGTTGGCTCTGGGAGACGAGGATGCCCTCCCACAACACCAGCACTGCTCCATCCTGGTGCCAGGAACCCTCCTGGCGTGCAGGCTGTGTGCACGGCACGGTCACTGGCACTGCCACCGTACGCGGCACGTGCAGGGCGGTGAGGCCGGGTCCTGCTGCCCCCAGGGCACGATGTCCCCATGCCCACGGCAGCCAGGAGCACCCGTGCCCCACTCCAGAGCAGAAGCTTGTGGTAGAGGCAGAATCTGGCACGTGAGCACACTCTTCCCCCAGTGGTCTCCCATGTCCGGGCTATTTTTGGCTCAGGATTTCCGGAGACGCGTATGGTTTCTGTGCTTCGTGGTCCCCACCGTGCTGCTCCTCCCGACAAGTGCCCGCCCCCCCAGCCCCTCAGGACTTTCTGTGCCCGTGGGTTTCCATCCATCGCACGAGGCGTCACCCTCCCTGTTTCAAGCCCACCTCCTGACATCCTTGTGCCGTCCCTCACAGCTTCCCCCACCTTGACCTCTCCCATGCCATCTCCCCCAAAACGCAGGCACACTCCGGTTGAGCACCTGCATGCACAGCCTCGGCCTCGCCCCCTCCTCCTCCTCACCCCTGCGAGCCCCCTGGCAGCCCCCGGCACTGTCCAGGCAGTGTCCCTAGCCACCAGCGTGGGGATGGGAGCCCCTCGGAGGGCTTGGTGCCAGGGGCTGCGAGCGCACGAGGGATGCTCAGCATGGTGGCAGCCTCCAAAACAGAGGCTGGTGGTGCTGGGGGAGGAAGGAAAGTGCAGGAGAAGAAACACGGCTGGGAGGGGAGGAGAGAGGAAGGGAATAACAGCCCAAGGAACGCCCTGGGGACACGGAAGGACTGGGAGACCCCAGGCTGCACCCTTAGCTATGTGCTGAGACCCCGGGACAGCAGGGATGGTCCCCTATGGGGCAGCGGGGGCTGCCACCCACCAACCCCCCCAGCCTCCAGTGTCCCACGGCGCGCAGGCGGGGCGACGTGCATCCCACCGCGCCCTGCACCGCTGCGCTGCGCCCTCCCTCCCTCGCCGCCCCAGCCTCCTCCATCGCCCCGGCTCCGTCTCCGTCAGCGCCACCGGCCGCTTCCCTTTCAAACCTCATTAACTCCCCCCAAGGTGACCCGCTCCCTCCTGCAGCAGGGCCGCAAGCCGAGCCACCCGGGGACGCTGCGAGGGGACAGGGGGACCCTGCACGCTCACGGGGCACCCCGAGCCCACGGCTAGGCGCACGGCAGCCCTGCGCGGCGAGAAGGCCGGGACCGCAGGGTACGGGAGGAGCCCCCCGAGCCCTCCAGGGACACCCCTGCAAGCCCCCGGCCCCCCAGCCCTGTTCCCCGGAGCCCAGGTCCCCGCTCGGCCCCCGCTCGACGCCCCGGCTGGCGCTCTGCCTTTGCACACAGTCCCTGCGCGCCAGCCCTGCTGTCGGCTCTTCGAAAGCCCTTCCCCTGCTGAATTCATCTATAATAGATATTGTAGCTGAGCCCCCAGGGGCCGGGGGGTGGCAGCGATATTATCTGCATCTGTCTTCATTCCCCTCTCCCCCGCCCTTCCCCGGCAGGCTGAAAAGCCGCGAGATCAGGCGGAGGAAAGCCGCCTCCAGCTCCTCTCCTGCTCCTTGGCGCGGGGGGATCAGCCAGACCTCCCGGTCCCCGTCCCCGCACCCCCCGCAGCCAGCCCTGCCCGTCCCCGTCCCCGTCCCGCCGCCTCTGTGGGCAGCTGAACTGCTCGGGGGCGGTGGGCAGGGAGCCACAGCTGGCAGCACCCAGGGGTGAGCGAGAGCCCGGGGGGCTCAGCACCCCCACAGGCACCCCACTGCCATGGGGGATGGGATGGAGCCACCGGGGGGGGAACATGGGCGCTGCCAGAGCTGGGGACGATGGGGTGAGGCTGTAGAGGATGCTCTGGGGCACAGGCAGCAGCACGAAGCCTGCTCTGGAGGGGCTGGGGGCCAGCAAAGGGGGGAGCCCCAACCCCCAGCAAGGCAGGAACACGGGGGGGTGGCAGGACAGGGAGGGGACAAGGGTGCTGTGCCCGCGCTGTGCGGGATGCGTGGCTGCAGCAGGTGCCTGGCTCCCAGCGAGGCTGGCCAGCCCGCGAGCGCTGCCAGCCCTCCGCTCTTTGTCTGCCTTCCCCCGGCTCCGCGCTCCCCCCTTCCTCACGGCCCCTTCGCGCCAGCCCCCCTGCCCGCCCCCAGCCATGCTCCTGACGGCATTTCGTCTCCTTTCTAACCCGGCTCTCAGCTTTTGTCCCACCCTCGGCACCCGCTCCGACATCCCCCGGCACCCGCCGTGCCAGCGCGCAGCCCTCCCCGAGACAGCGCCGGGGGAAGGCGCACACAGCACTGGGTTATTTATCCACCGCCTCCCAAGGGGCCAGCAGAAACGGAGCCCGTGGGGACGGGGACGCAGGTGGGGACCGGCGGCCGCAGCTCCCAGCACCTGCCTGGTGTGTGGGGATGAAGCCGCTGCCCGGAGAGGGGACAGCTGGCACTGGCAGCAGGGACGGGGGGGACATCTTGCCTGGCAGCACGGCGTGTGGCAGGGCAGTGGGGAGGGGGGGCACCGGCGTGGGGGACATCGTCCCCGTGACACAGAGGGCACCTTTGGCTTCAAAGCCAAATCTCCAAAGCTTTGCCCTCGGCCGCAGCCTCCCTGACACGCCGCAGGGCGCGGTACCGCGGGCAAGGGCCCTGCCAGCGGCGCAGCCCCCCCAGCCCCCCAGCAGGATGTGGCTGCTTTGGGAAGCCCCCCCGGCTCGGTCCCGATTTTGAACACCCCCTGCAGCTGCCCCCTCGGGCATCCCCCCATCACCCACCAGCAGCTCCCTGCCCTCTGAGGCTCCTTTGCCCCAGGCACGTCACAGATGGTGGCAACGTTTCCCGAATCACCCCAGACATCCATCCGCCCCCCAAAACACACAGGGAATGCCGGGGGCCACCGCCACCGCCCCGCGCCCCCCAAGTGGGCTTTGCCCACAGACGAGTGCAGCACCGGGCTCGGGAGGGCTGACGACACCCTCTGCCCAAGAAGGGTCTCTCCCAAAACCAGGGCACCCCCATGTTCTCCATGCCCCCCCAGCACCCCACGCAGCCCGGCTCTTCCCAAACCCAGAGGGGCTGCCAGGAGCAGGGGCAGACGCGGGTGCCAGCGGAGCAGCAGCGCAGAGGGAAGCAGGGGCACCGATGAACGGAGCAGATGGTGTCCTGCTGCTGGGCACCGCAGCACCCCGCTGCCCCGCAGCCAGCCTTGTGGGGACACCCCTGTGTGCGGGGAGAGCCAGGGACAGATTTGGGGGAACAGAAGGGGTCTGCGCCCTGTTCCCACCCCAGCAGCTCAGGCTCTGCCGTGCAACCTCGCAGCCTGGCACAGCAGCTGGTGGCCTAGCGTGTGCCAAGGGGGACACATGGTGGGGGCAAGGGGCAGGGGCAAACTGGGGGCAGGTGCAAAGTTCGGGGGGAAAATCAACTCGGGCGCAGAGCTCGGGCTCTGGGAGGGAAGGGCCACGCATAGTGCCGGCGGGGACCGGGCTCACGTCCCCCCTCTGCCACCACGCTGCCGGGTGACCTTGGCCAGGCCATCGGCGGTGTCGCGCTCCCCTGTCCGCAGGGCGTCCCATCCCGGTGAGGCTGTGGGGATGGAGCGCCGTGGGACCGAGCTGCTCCCGTGCCGCAGCAGGCGGGAGCGCCGAGCCCCATGGAGATGACAGCTTCCACTCGAAGGCTGCTCACCGGGGCCGCCAGCTCCCGGGCAGCGCCGGCGCTGTCACCCGCCACGGGTGACGGGTGCGTGGCGGTCCCCGGCGTGGCCCCACGCTGCCGCTTCCCGCAGGCCTGGCTCTGCCAGCTGCCTGCAGCTCGCCCCAGCAAGGCGCGCCGGCAGCTCCTGCGCTCCCTGTGCTCCGCCACATCCCCGCCGGCACGTCCCCTGCCACCGCAGGACACGCCGTCCTTCTGCCCTCTCCCTGGGCCCGGGGACCCCAGGGGTGCGAGCACCCGGCGAGCTGCCGCGTGCCAGCGGCATCCCTCCTGCCACCCTCGCCCGAGACCACCCCGGCGGTGTCCCGGAGCCCTCGAGGCGAGGCCGAGCGATGCCTTCAGAGCATGAGCTCAGCAAAACGGCGGAGGCCAGAGCCCCCTCCCCAAGCCCTGGCGCGGTGGTGGCGGCGCTGGAGGAAGGGGGCCGGGGGACCCCGGGAGGCGAGGGCTGGGGAGGGGCTGCGGGGACGGCACCGGGCGCTCAGCCTCGGGCTCCGGGCGCTACCCGGGCTGGGGGGCGCCGGCCCCGAGGGTTGGGGCAGTGCCGGTGGGGGGGGGGTGGCCGGGGAGCCCCGGCCCCAGCGGCTCCGCAGGGCGGTGACTCGTCTGGGAGCCGCGGCGGTGACTTTGTCCCCAAAGTGCCGTAACTCCCGGCCGGGACCTCCGGCCGAGCCGCAGCCGGGGAGGCGAGGGGGCGGCCGGGCAGCCCGGGGACGGCGGCGGGGGGCGGCGGCGGCGGTGGTGGGGAGCGGTGCGGGCAACCCGGGGCTGGGCGGAGGGGGGGCGGCGGCGACCCCCGGTGCCCCCCCCCCCCCTCCCCGTCCTCCCGGTGCCCCCGGCGGGCTCACCTGCGCTGGCAGCCTCCGGGTCGAGGTACATGGTGGCGGGCGGCGGCGGGGCGCGGCGGGGCCGCGGCTCATCAGACGGCGGCGGGCGGCGGCGGGGCGGGCGCGGGGGCCGCGGGCGGCGGCGGCGGGGCCGCGGGGGCCCGCATGCGGCGGCGGGGGGCCGGGAGCCCCGCGGAGCCCGTGCTGCCCGCCCGCTGCCTGCCTGCTGCCGGGCGCGCGGGTGCGTGTGCGTGTGTGTGCGGGTGTGCGCGCGTGTGCCCCGACCGCGCATCCACTTGCTGCTCGCTGCTGGCGGGAGAGGAAACTGCAGCCGCCGGGGAGAGGCGGGGGGGGGGGTTTGGAGGGGGGGGCGTCGGTGCCGTGAGCGCGGCGAGAGGGGGCGGGGGAGGGGGGGGGGCAGCGGCGCGGCCACGCGTGTGCACCGGGTGCCGCACACGCCCGGGGCGCCGCGCACACGCCCACGCGCGGTAAGACGCGGGGGCGCGCACGGGGCGCCGCGCCCACGCGGGAACGCCCGGCCCCCGCACGCCCACGCGGGACCGCGGCCGGGCGCCGCCCGCGCGCCCCCACGCAGCGCGCCCACGGCGGGGGCACCGCGGGCACGGGGCGCACACGCGTGGGGGCCCACGGGCGCGGCGCGGGCACGGGGCTGCGCACACGCGCGCACCCACGCGCGCACACGCCCCGCACGACGCCCCAGCCCCGCAGCTTCCCCGAGCGGCCCCGGTCCGGACGCCTCCAGGCCCGGTTTTCCCGGTGCCGGGGCGCGGCGGCCGCCGCCGGGGCACTGCGGGCAGGGCGGCAGCGGCGGGCGGAGGAAAACCCGGAGCGGAGCCGTGGAGGCGCGGAACGGGTGCGAGCCGTGCGCTCGCTGCCTTCCCCCCCCCCCCCCCCCCCCCCCAGCACGCAGAGGCAATTTCTGCCCGGCTTTTATTGCCTCGTTACCATTTGCGAAAGAGATGCAGGAGAAGAGCAAACAAACGGGAGCGCGGCTCTGCGGAGCGCTGGGGCTGTGCAAACACCGGCACCTCCGCCTCCATCCCCCGGGGGGCTGCGGGGCAGGGGGAGCCCCCCCCGGGGGAGCGGTGGGATGCTCACCTGGACGGCCGGGGTGTCGCGGAGCCCCGAGGGGCAGAGCCCCAGCTGGCCTCGTGGGACGGAGGGGCTCAGGTGGGTGCTCCCTGCAGCCGTCCTGGGCCGGGCAGAGCCAGGCCCCCGTGCCGTGGTGGTTCAGAACCTCTTGGGACCGAACCTCGACCTGCCCTGCCCGCAGGGTGGGTTTTGAGCAGGGGAGGAAGCAGGGAATGCCCCCTCCTAAAAGAGGCTGCGGGGGAGACCCTGCCCCAGCGGGGCTGTGTTTGGGGATGGGACTGAGCAGGGGGCAGGCGGAGGTGTGCGAGGACCACAGGGCACCAGGTCTCACGCGCCCAGCTCACACCACGGGCTCCTTGCAGCCCGCTCTGGCCCGACGGCCTGGCACGGGGTGGGAGCCCATGCGCACCCCTTGGCCAGGGGCTGCCTGCCAGGCAGGCTTTGGTGCACGCAGCCGGGTGAGGGGATAGGTGGGTGCGGGCCTCGGGGCTGTGGGGCAGGCTGTGGAGTGGGCAGCAACCGGCACGACCCTCTGCCCCCTCTATTCAGGGGCTGCCAAAGCCTCGTCACGGGGAAGTGCAGAGCTTTATTTTGATTTTTTGTTATCCCCCCCCCCCCCCCCCCCCGTGGGAACCTTCTCATTAAGCCCTTGGCACAAACCCCTGCTTTCACTCCGCTTTTCTCCGCTCGCTTCCCACGCACTCTTCAGCGAGCGCTGAAATCCCCGTCCCCGCACGCAGACGTCCCGGCAGCGCCGTAACCTCCCGCACCCACGCAGCCGCGCGCCGCCGCCGCGCGCCGTCACTTCCACCGGGGCCGGGTGGGTGTGCGGCGCTGCTGACTCACGGCGGGGCCGGGCCCGGCACCTCGCGGCACCGGCTGGGTGCTGAGCAGCGCCGGGGAGCTTTTCCCTTTCCCGTCCAGCCACGGGGGAGCGAGAAGGTTGGCCAAAGGCTTGGCTCAACCAAGGTGGTGCAGGTGGGCCCTGATTCGTAGCCGGGGCCCCGTTGCTTTCCGCCTCAGTGCGTTGGAGATATGAGTCCCAGCCCCATCTTCTCCAGCCCTTCTCCTGGTATATGTCCTACACACCCTGGCTCCCTCAAACCCCTGGGCATCCCAAACCCTGGGCATCCCAAACCCCCGGGCATTCAGAGCTCTGCTAGCCTGAATCCCCAGGCAACCAAAACTCCTGCCACCCCAATCCCACGGGCATCCCAATCCCCTGGTCGCCCCAGCCCCTGGGCAATCAGAGCTCTACCATCCCAAACCCCTACCACCCCAAACCCCTGGCCTACCTGAGCCTTGCCATCCCGAACCCCATGGTCTCCAAGTGAAGCCCAGCGTGTCCCCCCTGCCCTGTGGCTGTGCTCTCCCGGGGCCATGGGGCAGGGAGATGCCCCTGTGGCTCTGCTATGGTGCTGGCCATGCCCCTCTGGGCACTGCGGGGACCGCTGCGTCCCCCGGGCTGGCAGGGCTCAGCTTGGCAGGGCTCAGCTCTGGGAGCGGGGCGGCTCCAGCTCCTGATGCTGGCAGCGTGGGGACACAGCAGCCCCTCTCCGGCCTCCTGGTCCTGCACCAGTGTCGCCATCCCCGGGCCACCTCTCCCACCCGGCCATGGCTCTGCCAAACCAACCCAAATTTCTGCGGGAGGTGCCAGCACAGGGCTCCCCAGCAAAGGCAGCTTTTGCTGCCAAATTGCAGTTTTCAGTTCCCAGCCGCTTCGTCTCTTGCGCTGTTTGGAAAAGGGTCATTATACGCCTTTCTTCTCGCCTCCTCTTTTATTTTGTCGATGGGGAGAAGATGGGTATTTCTTATTCTCCCTTTGCACTGAAAGGGGAGAACCTTTTCTTTTCTTTTCCCTCGTTTCAGCCTTTTATACAAATTAATCTTTGGGCGGAGGCCAAGCCTGGGGAAATTTCATGTAAAATGATGAAATTTTCAGAGCCTAATGGGGGTAATTACAGGGGGTTAGAAAGCAAACTATTTTGCAACTTTAACAAGAGCAGGCTGTGACCTGGCACTTGTTACAGCTAATAAAAATGTTAATGAAGCGGCAGCAACGAGGCGGCTCTCCTGTTCCTCCCATCTCCTTCCTTCTCCTTCAGGCACCTCGAATCTCTGCCGTTGTCCCCAGGGGTGACAAGGAAGGGGGACCCCAGGGCAGGGGACCTGAGCACCATGCCCCTGCCCCAGGAGGTGGCCGAGAGGGGACAGGGTCCCTGCCCGTCCTTGTCCGCCAGCCAGGTGGAAGCGGAGCCGGGCGGCACGGCGCGGTGTTTGCCTTCCTGTGCAAACAGTGCAGGACAGAACCAGTCGGGCAGCTGAGCGGGCTCAGCGCTGCCGAGCTGCCCCTGTGGCTCTGCCTGCACCCCGGGGACCCGCACAGCCCCAAAGGCGTGGGGAGATGAGCACCAGCCACGAGCTTTGGGGCAGATGAGCGCTGCCTCTCCTGGGGAGGCTGGCATGTGAATAATTGGGCTGGCAGTGGCCGAACGCCCTGGCATGTATTTTAATTACCGGGAAAGCATCCGTCATGGGCTGCTCCTGCAGCGCAGATGCTGGGCGCCGCGTTTGCTCTGGGCTCGGAGGAGATTTCCGTCGTGGCTGGCGCTGTTTGCTGTGGGCATAGCCTGCCTGTTTGCTTTGCCTGACTGGAGCGGAGAGACCAGCCCTTTGGGATGCACGCTGCCGTGCCGTGCCGTGCCACACCAGCCACAACAGTGCAAAGAGACAGCAAGTCCCTGGGCACAGCTCAGCCCAGGTGGTGGCTCCCCAAGAAGGCACACTGGGGATTTTGGGGTGGCTGAAGCCCTCTGGGATCTGGGTGGTGAGCTTGGGAAACCCCGGCATGGAGAGTGCTGTCTGCAGCACGAGCCCATGGCACAAAGGTTTTTCCCAATTTGGGTACAGCTCCAGGGCAGTTGCAAGCACTGGGGGCTGTGGGCAGTGGGGTGCTGCACTGCATCCCTCTGGCCCTGGTGCGGTGCAAGCTCTGGTTGGAGGAGTTCCTTGCTTCTCCTCTCCCAGGCAGCAAATGTTGTTAAAAGGACAAAAGAAACACAACCAGAACCATGAATTATAATCAATGTGAAATGCTGCAGACAGTGGCGTGGCTGGAGAGATGCAAGCCGGGGCAGCCACGGCGCCGTTCCCACAGCCTGGGGCTGGCTGAGCCGGGGGCACCAGGACAGCCCCGCCACAGCCCCCATCTCCTCTCCTCCACCTGGATGGGACTGGGCACCTCTTCCCCGCTGAGTCTTGAGCAGATAAGCGCTGCCATGAAGATGATGGAGCCTCACTGTCACCCAGCCACTCTGCAGCCCCACGTGTGCCCTCTGCTCGGGGCTGTACCCCATTTTCATGCCCCTTTGGCTCAAAGCATGTAAACATGATGCAAGGGAGGATGAGAAGAGAGAGCACCAGTTGTGCACGGGGCCACCCAAATCCCTGCCTGCTCCTGGCCAACCTCTCTGGCCTCACCCCGAGCACCCTTGGTGCTGCTGCAACTCCCTGCTTGGGGATGGTGCTCGGTGCTGCGGGGGTGATGCTCGGCACCATGGTGCTCAGCTGGCAGCGCTGGTGAGGGACCTGGCACGGCGGGGTGGCTGCCAAGCAGCGGGGCCAGTGGGAGAGGTGGCAGGTGGGGGCTGAAGGTCGCGCCGCAGACTTTGCCCGCTCTGGCAGCAGCTGCTCGGCAGGTGGCACGGCGCTGAGGCTCTGCTGCCCCCGCAGCAGCAGCCACAAGGCGAAAGGGATCCTGCAGCGGTGCCCCAGGAATCCTTGCAGTGCATTTTGGCGGTGCTGCCCCCTGAATCCCACATTCGGTCTTTCCAGGAGCACCAAGCCAAAAGCTGGTTGGTGCCGGCATCCTCCCCTGCTGCTGGCTACAGCCAAACCTCTCCCCCTCCTTCCACCCGCGCTGACGGCTGCACCGTGCCCTACTCCCGGGCGGTGCCTTCCCTTGTTTGAGTTGCCATTTAATAAAGGGATGGGTAATTGCTCCAGCTCCTAGCCTGACACGAAGGACGTGGTTGTGTCTCACACCAGGCCAGGGGCAGGGGGTACAGGGCAGGGCAGCGACGCAGCGGCCGCGCAGCAAGCAGCAGTCTCTGGAGCACAGCTTTCGTGGTTTGGGAGTCAGGTTGCGATCAATTAGAAAATGCTCACTCCAGCCCCGCTGGCCTGACTCAGCAGGTCCCGCCGCCCCGCTGGACGGCAGAGCCGGGCACCGCGGTCGTGCCTGGGTGCCGGCGGCTCCCCGAGCCCCTGGATGGGACGCTGCGCCTTCGGGACATGACCGGGAGGGCTGGCGCCAGGGCGCCCTGGCAAGGGGCTTGAGGGTGACGTGCGCTCCCACCTCCAGGGACAGAGCAGAAGGTGGCCTACGGAGGTGTCCCCGGCTGCCGCAGGGGAATGAGTGCTGCTGGACTGGGGACAGCCTGAGAGCAGCTCACCGCAGCGCCTGCTCCTGCTCTCCCCTTTAGCACACACCCAAAGCCTGTTGAACCCTGTCCTCCCCCTGCTGCTTCCCGAGCCCTTCAGGGCTGCCCCCGGGACATGTATTTTTCATGAGCGCTGGAAGGCATTGGCGGTCGATGGCTGGGAAAAGCAGCGCTGCGAGAAGATGCTGCCCTTGGGCAGGCACAGCCGCTGCCCTTCCTGCCCGCCCAAAGTGCTCCTGGACGCCGAGCCGGGCCCCAGGCTCTCTCTGCGCACCGAAGAAAAGCTCTCTGCGTCCTGGTGCTCGCGTAATTTGTGGTACGCGGCGCCGTAATGAACAGTGACCTCTATTAGGCATGCTATTAGCCCCATCAGGAGTTCCTGCAGTACATTGTCGGGTTCGCTGGTGGGTAGGAAGGCAGCCAGGTTCTGCCGAGTAGCTGTGCAATTAGGGATGGGCTGATGGCCGGCAGGCAGTGGGGGCACGGCGGGGGGCTACACTCGCTGGTTCCACTGCTGCTGGTGGCCACATTGCGAGGGTGGGCATGGGACCGGCTGCTCCATCCCGCACAGGGCTGGAAACCCAACAAATTTGGTTTCCTTCACCACCACCAGTGAGATCGGGCCAGTGCGGCAGGAAAAGGCCCAGCACCTGCCCAGGAGGGAGGCAGGAGCCCTGGCCCCGAGCTGGGGAGGAGAGGGGACAAAGAGGCACCTGGGCTCGGGGAGAGAAGGTGGGAAATGAGCTGGCCATCCCGCCCCTGCGAGGCACAGCTGCCCGTGGGGAGTGCACTCGGTAATGCGAGTGCTTAGGAGAAAGGTTTCTAATAGCCAGCGAGCAACACGGGTTTATTAAGAACAGGTTGTGCCAAACCCCTCTAATAGCCTCCTTAAACGTAATCACTGATGAAGGAGATAAGGGAGCGGAGGGCAGAGCGGCTCTGCGCCTTTCAGCGATGCCACGGTGCACGCATTAAGAAATTGGCCCCTGCCCAAGTGGATGAAGATGCCGCTGTCCATCCTGGCTGCCAGCAGCCCCCACCGGCAGCCCCCTGCCCACGCAGGGCCGGGGGGACACTGACTGCCAAGGGGATTTGGCAGTGGCACCCAGGGCAGAGACCCTCGGTCCCACAGCCCTGGCTGGGGATGTCCTGTCTGCAACAGACCTTCAAGACCCAGATGAGGCCATGCCACTGTGCCCCCAAGGCGTCCCCCTCCCTGCCACCTCCCTGGGCCACAGGTGTCCGTCCTTGGCCATTCCCCAAGCCAGCACGGGGACAGAGGCTTCACCCCGTCCCCTCCACAATGGGGACAGCATCAGCGGGCACCCGATTTCCCCCTGAACGTCACGAAAGGAGCTTCCAGCACCGCATTTCTCAGGGTGGGAGGATTTGCATTCGTCTGGGGATGGGGACGCTGGAGAAGGCTGCCCAGGCAGTGTCTCTGCTCCACACCAGCCGCCGCCAGACACGGGACCCATCGGAGAGCTCCCAGCAGCTCCTGCAGATGCCAGCAGCTGCACCGCCGCTTGCCAGCGGGCCCTGGGGCTGCTCGTGTACCATCGGCACCCGCTGCTGCCTGACACCGTTCCCCTCCCGTCCCCACGCTCGCAGCCTGAATTCCCAAAGGCGCTTTAAAAACAGCGTCTGGCTGTCGAGCAGCTGCCAGCTTCGCCTGGATGTGTGAGCCTCGAGCATCTTTTTGAGATCAGGCCATTTCATCGCCCAAGTGTGAGTTTGCAGTGCCTGCCGCTCCCCCTGTGTCCCCCTAAGCACTGGGGAGGGTACAGGGGGCCCCGGGCATTCCCCAGTCCCCAGACATCCCTGGGGGGAGCAGCAGCGTGGGGCCGGGGCGCAGGCAGCAGGATTGTGCACTTCGGGGCTGCGTCATACAGCAGAGGCAGGAGCTGGCAGACGGATTGAAGCAGCGCAAGGATTTGCTGTTCTAATTTCTCTCTCCTCCACTCCACCGATGGGCTCACGACGCCATCCCAAGGAGGCACTTCAGGCACCGATGTGCATGTGCTGGGGCAGTGCCAGTGCTTAATTGGGCTCTGGTATGTCTTGCCTTCGTTAGAGGCAGCCTGATCGCAAAGGGAGAGGAAAGGCAGAACAACCCCTTCAGCCCAGGGATGGAAGGGGTTCTGCCCCCTTGGGATTTTGGGGCTAGTCTTCTCCACCTGCTTGGAAGAAAGCCCCCGGGCAGGCAGGGGATGGGGTGGGATATAGGAAAGGATATAGGGTGGGATAGGCAATGGGATAGGGGGTCGGACTGGGATGGGATGGGATGGCTAAAGTGCCCCCCTGAGGAGTATCTAAACAGGGTGTTTCTGGTCCTGTTTGCAATATTTTGGGGTTCCAAGCGTGGGTGAGCCCATGATCCCTCCCGGCCAGCAGAAACACACCCCAACCTACTGGGTGGTACAGAGGGAGCAGAGGGGTCTGGCTCATCCCTCCTGGGCTCTGGGGAGCCCCAGCAGCCAGGGGGTGCTGGCAGGGTCCCCATGCATGGCTCCAGCCCAGCAGCTCCAAAGCCAGGAACTGGCAAAGTGCTGCTGCAGGGGGAGCACAGCAAAATGCTCCTCTCCCCCTTCCCTCCACCCTCATCTTCTCTGCACATCCTGGGGCTGCCACAGGCCCCGTCCCACCCTGGGGAGCTTCTCCCTGTGTGACTCAACCGCAGCTGCCTCCCCCGACGGAGTCCCCCTCCGCGGCTGAGTGTCACCCGCTGACGCAAATCCTCCCACCCCCAGCGCCGGCACAGGATTTGGATGGGATTTATGGGGGGTGGCGGGAGGAATCGGACGCCCCCAGCCCCAGCGGCGAGGATGGTGCGGGGCTGCTGGGAGCAACTCGCCCTGCCGACAGCAGGGGAGAAGTCCATGCTGCCTCAAACCCCAGTGCCTGCAGGAGCCTTGCCCAGCAGCACAGCATCCGTCTCCAGCACCATGCGCATCCCTGCCCAGAAGTGTGTGAGGATGAAGGTGCTGCTCCCTCATACTCATCTCCCTCATACCCACCCGCCCGATGGCGATGCCCCACATCCCACTGCTGTCCTGCCACCTCGGGAATCAGACCCACAGCAGCAGCCCCCCAGGTCCTCTGGGGACCGCCGGAGGGCTCTGGGAAAGCTCTGGTCTGAATCTGGCCCTTCCCGGTGGCTTCCCATGGGACGGCCGAGTGGGATGTGGGGTCTTGGGGGGTGAGAGTGGGAATGGGGCTGGAGTGCTGCTGGGTGCTGTGGCCTTGCCAGCACCCCTGGGAGGGCAGAACCAGGGACCAGTGTGAATGGCCGAGGTGAGCTGGGAGCACTGGGACGCACCGGGAGCACAAGGAACCCCGAGAGCACCAGGAGGCGCTGAGACCACCAGGAGCGTTTGGAGCTCTGGGAGCCCTGGGGTGCTCTAAGGAGCAGCAGACCGCACTGGGAGCACCCGGACGCACTGGGAGCAGCGGGACGCACTGGGAGCAGCGGGACGCGCTGGGAGCAGCGGGACGCGCTGGGAGCACTGGGATCCCCAGCAGCGCCGGGAGCAGCGGGATGCGCCTGGGGCACCGGGCGCGGTCTGAAGGCTCCTCCTGGTGGCTCCCGCGGAGAACAACCGGGCACCGGCGGCGGGACGCCCAGCGGAGATGCCGGGTGGGCTCTGCCAGACCCTCCGCCTCCCCGGCCCGGCAGGACCCTGCTCCTCCGCGGGAGGCTGGAACCGGGGGGCGGCGGCACCCGGGGAGCTGCAGAGATGCTGCCACAGCGCCTGCCCCCCCGGGGCCCCTCCTCGCTGCTCCCTGCGTGGGGAGCAGGAGCAGGAGCAGGAGCAGGAGCAGGAGCAGCACGGGCACAGCTGGCAGCAAGGGAGGAGAGGAGGGAATGGGGCCATTTCGGGGGCTGGGACCCCGAAAGATGCCCGATAGATGCAGGCTCTCTGGGAGGGGGGCTCCCAGGCCGGCAGAGGTGTCCCCGCCACGCCGTAGCCGCCGGCCGGAGATACGCAAGGAAAAATCGATACCTGGCTGCATGGAAAGGTAGCGGCGCGCCGCTTTTTATAGCAAGCTGCCCCATTTGCATCCTTCCTCAGCCCTGACCCAGAGAGACCGACCTCTGGCTAAATTAGCTGCCTCGTCCCGGGGGAAGCAGGCTTTAAAAAGCAGCAGCCGAAAACGAGGAGGTGAGGCTGGCCGTGCTGGAATATTCCACCGCTGCCTGCGCTGTCCCTGCCCACCTTCCTCGCACGGAGGCCCCCCCTTCCCCCTCCAGGAGGGGGGCAGCAGCGGGGGCAGAGCAGGGAGCAGGGAGCTGCGGGGAGCAGGAGCAGCCCCGTGGGGAGCGGGGATCCCCGCAGGGATGGAGGGGGCTGGCTTTCCCCCCCCCCCCGGATTACAGAGGCGCTGAGGCGGGGGAGCAGAGCACGGCGGCATATCTAGGTCAGCGGTGTGAGCGGCTAAATGAGCTCCCTCATTAGCTGCCGCTGCCTCCGTGCTGCACCTACGTGGGGCCAAGGCGTGGAAATCATCCTCTGCCTGGATGAGGAGGGGGCTTGGGAGCCCCTGAGGGGGAGAGAAAGACAGGCAGGCCTGTTATTACAAGGAGATTGGGGCAAAAACGTGGGGGCTAACGCCAGGGGGAGGCATGGCATCGTGCAGGAGGGAAGGATGGTGGGACCCCAGGTGTGCTGCATCAGCCTGACAGCTACAGAGGAGGGGTGCTGGCGTGGGGCTGCCCTGATGAGAGCAGGACCGGGGCAGATGCAGCTTTTCTTTTGTTTGGAGCTGGGCAGCCTCTGGCTCCTTGCTGGGTCTGCAGGTCCAGGTATGTGCTGAACCCCAGGTTGTGGCCCCGGGCTGGCCCGAGCCCCGCTGCGGCATCACTGCGGTGCACAGGCTGCGTCCCTCCATCAGAAGGATGCCGCCCTGCTCGGGGACGTGCTGCCTGCGGCCCCGCGGGGCTGGCCCGGAACCATGCAGGAGCCCTCCCAGCTCCCTGCAGTGTCGCTTTGTCCCTGTGCTGGTGGCACTGGCTGCTGCTGGCCCGGACCTGGGAAACTTCGGAGCTGGCAGTGGCTGCGCTGTGCTCCATGCCTTGTGAGCAGCTGCGGTAGCAGGATGCCGGGGTGAGCCGCCGGCAGCAGCAGGCTGCAACTGTGTGGCCATGGGTGTGTAATTGGTGTCACCGTGAGCAGCTGAGCCCGGTGCTTTTAGGATGTGAGTAATTACACCAGCCTAATTTTGAAAATCAGGCTCTTAACCTCTTGCCAGGCTCATTTGCAGGAGAGCCATCTCGCAGTCGGAGCTGCTGTGCCAAATTCTAGGCAGCTGCCAGCTTTCGTGCCACACTGCCCGCTTGTCCCCAGCCCTGAGGCCACCAGAAATGGGCAGAGCGCATCTGTCCCATCTGAGGGGTCCCCTTGCTGTGGCAGTGCCCTGTGCAGGAGGGGAGCTGCCCCCAGCTCGTGCCCAAGGGCTGAGCCCCTAAAGAGGGGCTGGAGGGCACTGGCACCCTTAGTGGATGTGGGAAGAGCTCTGGGTGCAGGGGCAAAGGGAAGCAAATGGAGTGGGACAGCTTCCTTCCCCCCCTATCCTCTGTGTTTATTTTGAGTGTGTATTCTCTGTACCTTGGAAGTGGGGTGAGGAGAGGGGACTCAGAGAAACTACTTGAGGTTTTCTGGGCTTGGGCTCCAGGTGTGTTTGAACGCCCAGCCAGCTGTATGTGGGCTCTACCAGGCTCTTGTGAAATACTTACTCCCTTGCTTTTAGGGCAGTTTTCTGCCAGTGAGAGGTGTTGTGTCTCCTGGAGGGTGGGTGGTTTTGATGGTCAGCGGGAAGGCCAGGCATGGCCGTGGTCTTCATCTGCTGTGTCCCACGAGCTAGCTTTGAACCCTGGGGTCTTTGCATCCTGCGTGGAAGTGGGCGGGTGGAGGCGTGCAAGGAGAGCACATCTCATCCACCTGCCCCAGGCTGAGCTTGCCACGTGGGACGTGACCAGCAGGAGTGAGTTGACCCTCCATGGGTCCCCAGCCAGCAGGAAACATGGGCTGCCCAGGCTGGAGGAGAGCTGTGACCCCTCTGCAGGCTCTGCCAACAGCACGGGGCTGCACACTGGCTGCTGCATGCCTGAGCTTCAATCCAGGCTGCTGTCACCCAGGCACAACAGGGGCTGGCAAGGAGGGGGCTGTGTCATTTGCAGACACCCCCCCTCCCGCTGCCCTGCTGCACAGGGATAAGACATGCCAGTGGCCTCTCCTCCCCAACAGGACCACAGGGAGGGGACAAGCTGGAGAGCAGCCAGCCCGGGGACAGCCCGTGGCATGCGAACGGCATTGATATAATATATTTTCTTGGCTTGCCTAAGCGTCTGTTTGTTTGTGTGGGTTTATCTCAACAGCAGCCGTGGCAGTTTGGCACGCAATATGGTAGCTGCTGACATGTGCAGCTTCTCCGAGTGTAGCTCCGAGATGTAGCTGCCCACACAGGCAGCGGGACGGGACGGGCGAGTGGCTCTGGGCTGGTGCCCGCGCCCATCCTCACCTTCCTCCTCCCTGCTAACCCATCTTGGCCCGCAGCAGCCTTGCCTGGTGGACCTTCCAGGTAGTTCCTGGTCCAAGAAGTGCCCGTGGCAGTGGTTTGGGTTGTGGTGCCATGCTCGCTGCCCCTGGAACCCTGCTGTGTTTTGCAGGTCCCTCTGTTTTGTGCTGCCCCGTGGGTGGTGTGGATGGGAGGCAGCTTGATTCGGGCTCCCCAGACCTGGTGCTCTGCCTGTTGGACCCCTGCACCCCAGTGCAGAGATGCTGCTCAGCGCCGTGGCAGTGCGTGTCTCAGGCTGAGCTCTGCCGCCTTTGCTGCCAAAGCTTTTTTTTTTTTTTTTCCTTCTCAGCTCTTCCCTTCAGAGACTTGTTTATGGCCGTCAGGATCTGACAGGCTCTTGGCACCTCTCCCACCCCCAGCAGATGACATGGCAGCAGAGCCTCCCGCCCTCGCCCGCTTCTCCTTGCCCTGCCGCTGTGGTTTGGGACCTGTTGGGACGGCTGCCTCTGCAGGGAAATCGAGCTGGAGACTTCTAGAGCCAGAAAAGACCTGGCACCGGGTTGACAGCAGCAGAAGCCAAAAGGCTCAGATGGTTTTAAATGTCAGGGAGAGGTGTGAATGCATCTCAGAGACAGCATGTCCAGGAGCGATGGCATTTTGCAGACAGCCTGAACTCTGGAGCCAGCATCCCCCCTCTCGGAGCGGTGACTTTGCCCCGTCCTGTGGCAGGGCAGCACTGTGCCCGCAGCGTGGGGGGTGTGGGTGTCCCTGGCCCCCGGTGCTGAGGAGGGCAATGGGGCGCTGCCGGGGGCAGAGCTCTCCATGGGCTGATGTGCGAGCGCCCGGCATCTCCTGCTGCTTGTCTGACCTTTCTCATTACGCAGTGATCTGCCCTGACACTTGGAGGCGGAGTGGAAGGAGGCGGTGGTCATCTTCTTGCTTTTGCCGCCGCATGTTTGCCTGCTTTCCTCTGCCACCCCCCAAAAAGAGTTTGAAGTCTCCAGGAGTCAGCAAGTTCTCCGTGCCAGCCATCTGTCCCATTTCCCCTAGCAACCATTTGTCCTTTTCTTCTTCATTAGGTAGCTAAAGCAGATCCCGACTGTCAGACCCTCTCTCGGCTCCCTTTTCTCCTGCGTTCGGCTCTCTGGATCACTGCTCCTGTTTGTCGCTGTCGCACAGGCTCCTCACCTAGAAGCATGATGCCGTCCCACGCGGGGACGTGTCCCGCTCGTGTTGTGACAGCTCTGCGTTTGCTCACGTTCTGGGCGGGCGCTGGTGTCTCCGCCTGCGTGCTGGCTATTTCTTTACAGCCTGATCTTTTCCAGCTCCCTCGTCCTGATCCACACGCTGCTTCCTCAGCCTGCATCGTGTTTCTAGGTCTGCACAGGGACTGGGGGCTGGCACTGCTCGTGTCCCTGCAGCATGTCTGGGCCCTGGCCTGCCTGCTGCTGCCGCAGGGCAAAGATGAGACACTAATTTCTAGGGAAGTGGCTTTGGAGAGGTGGAACCAGAGCTGTGCCATGCGTTAATCTGATGGCTGCTGTTTTAGCAGATGATGTGGGTGTTGAATTGGCAGTTGCCAGGACAGAAGAGCTCAAATCACAGCAGCCAAGGTGCATGTACACAGCTGGGGCTCAGGGTGATCGCAGCTCCCCAGCTCCTCTGCCCTGTTCCGGGTGAAGCTGAGCAATCGGGGTGTCTGGCGCTGCCTGCTCAGGCTCCCCGTCCTCGTGCTGCCTCTGCTTCACAGCATGAGCAGGCGGGGGAACCTGGCACCCCACAGATTCTCCACATTTGCTTAACAGCCCTGCCGCCTCACCCCGGCCGCTCGCCGTCTTTCTGCTGCTTCCCCAGGCTGTGGTTCAGTGCCCGAAGAAGGAACAGCTGGGGATTTGCAGCTCTTCTCCCACCAGAAATGGCTTCTGGGCAGTGAGGGCAGCTCCTGGAGGTCACCTGGATGCAGTGCTTTGGTTGGGCCATCTTGCCCCTCTGGGGTTGAGGGTAAGGCTGTTGGTGCACCACTGAACCCAAAATTCCTCCTGGAGGAGAGATCCCCAGAGGCAGGCTGCCCTCCTCAAAGCCAAGGCCATCTCAGGCACTCGAGGCACAGGGGTGACACCTCTGCTGCTGCTGGAAGCGCTGAGCAACCTGTGTTTGAGGGAGTCTCATGTGCTGCTGTGCTGCCTGTACAAATGGGAGCTGCTGCCTGCAAGGGAAAATTAGGAATTTTTTCATGGGGGAATTATTCTGGGATATTTCTGGGTGAGGTTCTCACTGGGGAGCACTCTCCAGGCGCGAGCAGAGATTTCCCCTCCATCAGGTCAGAGCTGGGCTGAAGCCAAGTGTGTTAGAAAGGTCTTTGAGGTTCTGGAGAACTGAGGGAAGGCCCCGCAGCCTGGTGTGAGGAGTGGGAAAGGAGCCAGGAGCAGAGCCAGAGAGGAATCCCTGATGTGAAAGCTCTCTGTTCAGTACAACTGCCTAAGTCCTGCTAATGATCACCTCCAGAAACCAGCACGGATTCCCAAGCTAGCAGAGACAGGAGAGCATTTGGCCTAATGAAATTATCCAAGTGCCCTGGCTCCAGCTGCTGTTTTTTAATTGCATCTGACTGATGTCCAGGCGAGGCAACTGGGGAGCAGTGGCATCCTCTGTGCAGTGCCCACATCCGACAGCGGTGCTCGCAGCCCCCTTGCTTCCTGGGAGGCTGCAGGAGCTGCGTGGTGAGGATGTGGCAGGCTCAGTGCTCTCTTACGGCCGCTTCTCTCTGTCACTGACAGGCACAACACAGCTGAACTGCAAACTTTTCTATCCTGCTGCAGTGATGATTGCCATTGCAGGAGCTTTGCAAGCCACCAGCAGTAGGGAAGGTGCTCGTTCTTGGTCAGCCCATGGGGTGAGCGCCCGTGGTTTGGCACCTTGGCTGCTGCTCCTCTGCAGGGAAGCTGTGCTCATGCCACCTGACTGAGTCCCGCAGGGCCCTGGGAAAAGGCCAACTCTCCTGCTTGTGGGGGTGAATGCATCCCACGTCCCTTAAAGCTCCTGTTAAAAATCCTGATTCATTTCTGGGCTGGAGCTCTCCTTCCGAGTGAGGTTTTAGCAAGGAGGATGGAGCCAAGGGCATTTGAGAGGTGGGCGGTGGGGAGGAATTAGAGCACACAGGAATTCAGGGGGGTCGAGCAGACGAAAGCGGCATTTGTTGCACCCGAATTAGGCAGCGCCGTGCTGAAGCCAGGCCCTCTGCTGGGCTGCCAGCACTGTAAGCACAGCACCTCGAGCTAGGCCCCCAGGATGAGGAGCTCATGGGCTTGCATTTTGTCCCCTCTCAGCTTCTAGGGTTCATTTCTGCTTCCTTTTCCTGCAAAGCCACGAGGCTTTATAATCCAAGGCAAGCTTCAACGCGGAGAAAAAAAAAAGCTTGCTGAGATTGAGGGGTTCCTCCAGGAGGGAGGCGGATGGCCAACATATCAACAGCCCCCAGCACTACTCTGACCACCCACCAGCTCCTCTCTGATGGAGAGGCCACCTGCAACTGATGGCCAGGAAAAGGCCCTGAGCATTGCTAACCAGCCTCAGCAGCAGGGAGAGCTCCAGTGAAACGTTATTTAATGTTCCTCTTCAGTGGAGATGGCTATTTACCAGTGAGAAATTTCTGGGCTGAGGAGTCACAGCTTGGGTAATGCTGGATAATGTCCTTGGGAGGGGGAAGCGCTGGCGGGATTTATAGCAAGTCTTTGAGGCTTGGCTTCCATAGTTAGATCTGGCACAGATTTAGAAAAGCAGCTGGAGGATGAGTTTGTGCTTGGAATCATTAGCAGCGAGGGCTGTGCTGAATTACCAAGCGCAACCCTGGGGAGGGGGAAAACGGTTTCTAGGCTTTTTGTCTAGGCCGGTACAATAACTGCGTGTGCACACGTGTATTTACCCTGCCGAAAGTGAACCCAAAGCACTGAAGGCGTGTGGTGCCGTGGCTGCCCGTGTGGAGGGCGGCTGGCAGGAAGGATGGATCCTGCAAAGCAGAACCCGGGGAGCAGCAATGAGGCAAGGAGCTGCTGGGTTAGCTGGGAGTGTGCTGGCAGCGCACTGCCCGGCTTGTCCTGCTGGGACCTGGCTGCAGCCCCGCACCTCGGTGATGCTCTGCCTCTTCAGGTGCCTGGCAGATGCTGCTGTGAGTGAAGAGGTCCCGGTCTGCCCTGCCTGATTTGGGGATTCAGCTCCAGAGCGGCCTGTAAACCCTGGCGTGTCCCTCTAGGAGCCTGGCTTTGTGCTCCCACCATCTGCAGAACATTTGTCCCCAGGTTAGAGTGGCTGAGGCTGGGGAGCTCTGATCTCCGAAGTGAGCCCCAGCTTGCAGGAAGGAACTTGTTTCAGGGACTCGAGCACACAGCATGGGACAGGAACAGATCTAGATGCCGGGCTACTCCAGGCTGGAGCAACCCTAGCCTTCTGAAAAGCATGAATGGGGACAAGACAGAGCTTGCACTGAATGAGTTTGTGATTTTGTCCCCAACAGGACCCAAACATCTCTCCTGGGATGTGGTGGCTCTGTGTGTTGGGACTGGGGCTGTTTCTGTGACCATCGAGGCAGAGCAGGTTTTCAGGGAGCTCTGGTCATGGATAGTGATAGACCTGGCGGCCAGTCTGTGGGGAGCTTCTCCTAAACAGGGTAGAATCAGCCTGAAGGCACTGGTTTCGAAACACTTGGGTAGTAGGAGCTGATGGCTCGGGCTGATTGCAGGTAGGAGCTGACGCTGGGTGGTGAAGGAGAGCTGCCAGGCTGGGGAGGCACGGCTATGGCGGTGCTGAAAGCGAAGACAGGCACTTGATACGATGGAACTGGGGGCCAGGGAACCCTACTGGCTCGTTTTTTAAAGTTCTCCAATTCTGGTTGTATCTGGCATTGGCAACAGTGCGGCGTTTCTCTGATTTGCAGGCACTCTCCTGTGGAAACGTGGTTGATCGACGTTCCCCGGAGTGAGAGATGGCAGGTGAGGTGTGGGGGACATTCCTCCGAGGGGAACACCGGGGCAACGTTATCCCTCATCTGCCTGTCCTAGCGGCTTTCTCCTTGAATTTAGCTGTGCAAAACTGTACCCAGCACCGGGGTCCTCCGCAGGGGCTGGGTCCTGGCTTCTCTCTGCGTGCAGCTCAGGCACCACAGAGCAGCTGGAGATGGCTCGCTTTCCCAGCACGTGTGGTGGAAGAAGCTGTGGGACAATCATCTGGTGGTGAGACCCCCAAAACTGACCTTGAAAGTGATCTCGAGGCAGTTTTAACCTGCAGGGAAGTGGAGGTGAGCCTGGCACAAAGCCGGGTGATGGGGTTTACCCCGGTTTGGGGTCTCACAGGGCTTGAAGAGGAGGCAGAAGGCGCCTGGGTGTTTGAAGCCTGGTGTCAAGGAGGCTGCTGTGCTCTCGGAAGATCCCATGTAGGATTTCTGTTAATGTGTTTTTTTTTTTTTTTTTTTCCTGGCCCCTATGATATTACAGTAACTCTTATGGAGGAGTTCAGGGAAACGGGTAGGGCTGGGACCAACGAGAGGGGTTCATTACCATGGAGTAATGAGCTGTCTGGCTCTGTGAGGCAAGCAGGAGCCTGATTTAAGAGCAGTTCAATTGGATGTGCTGTGCTTGGGGGTGGTGGTAACTAAAACAAACTGAATAATAATAATAATAATAAAACAGCTTCCCATGTAGGCAGCTATTTTTAGAAGCTGGTGGCTCCTGGGTTTGTACACTTCAGAGCCTTGATACTTTTCCAAATTTCCTGTGGAGGATCTTGTTTTGCTTTAAGGTTTAGGATGATGTGATCCTTAACTCCAGCATCCCACTGGCTTTCCACAGGACCCTCGGATCAGCAGAGCTGTTGGTTCTCCGCTGATCACATCCTTCCTGTGCACTGCTGGCATGTCACAGAGCTTGCCAGCACCCAGCCAAGGCTGGCTGCAGCGGTCTGGACTCCTTGCTTGTCCTGGATGGCTGTCATTTGGTGATCCAGGGGCGTGGTGACAGACCACCTCTGTGCCATCTTTTATCCCTGGGTTATTTTTCAGCTGAGCTTGACTGCACAAAGTGGGGTATAGTCCAAGCATGAGTAAGGGGCAGCAATTTACTAAGCCAGAGTTGCTGCTAAAGGTTTTCTTGAGAAACCAGCAGTTGTGTCGGTGGATTTGATTTCCTGATGAAGAGGCAATCAAGCAGCCTGTGTAAGTGAGCCCTAATAGGCACGTGTCTGAGCTATCCATGATGATGACCCAGATGATGTATGTTATCTTTGATGTTGTAACTCTGCTCTCCCATATCTCTCCTAAGATGTAGGGCTTGTCACTGATGCATGTACGTTTCTGTGCCATCGCCCTGGGCACTCGAAGCCGAACTCTTTCATTTTCCCCAGGCTGGGAAGCTTGTAAGGTAATGTTCTTGCTACAGAGGATGTAAGTGAGAATCAGGTTCAGCAGGGCTGAGGTGGTTCTCTGAGGCTTAGCAAACATCTCTCTTATAATGCGCTCCCATTAATATCTTAATCAGGCAGATTTTCTGGCAAGCAGTCATTACCCGCGGTGCTCCTCCACCCACCCTCGCGAGGAGGACAGAGGGCGATGCCTGTGTGGCGCAGGGGCAGAGATGGGGGACTTCTGGGGGGTGTTGAGTCCTTCCCTTAACACTCGAGGGAGTGTTAAGGAAACATCATTACACAAAATGTCCAAATTTGTTTGCAAATTGTGTCACTGCCACAGGAGTTTTGATGAAGAGCTGGCAATAGCTGTGATGTGCTCTGCTGCTGGGGCTGGGCTGTAAATGTGCTCAGATCCTTGCTTAAGGAGCAGCTCCAGTCGGGCACGGATGGCTGGGGCTGCTCATGCTGAACACCTGAGCTAATTGCCTGTGATGAGTTGTGTAGGTTAATTGGCAGCATCCGGACTGTTATATACTCCTTACCACTGCTTGAATTGAAAGTCTTGGACAGCAGCTGATTGCTTTTTCATTAGTAAAAGTCAGGTATAGCTTTCATGAGACGCTTGCTTCTGTCTGCTGCAGGTTTCAGAGCTCCCAGGGGCGCCTGCCCACCGCGTTGGCTCAGCTCTGCCGGGAACGGCTCGTGCTGACAGGAGGCCTTGGAAGTGCCACAACGCGGGGTGAAACGATTTCTCCAAACGCTATATTTGGCACCAGCTTTTCATCTAAACCGGAGCCACTTTACACCTGTCTGGCAAGATAAAGGGACTTAAAATGAGCATGAGTGCAATTCCCTTGCCTGCGCAGTATACAAAGATCTCAGCATCAATGAATACCGGAGCTTCAAAGCTTTTGCTGGAAGTTTTTCCACCACCTATAGTTCTGTTGGGCTGTTTTATTTTCCAGGTACGGCGGCGTGCACCGAGTGGGCCATTTGAGGAGCTCCCCTTGCTCTGAGGAGGAACGGACAGAAACGTGTGTGCCGCTAACCCCTGCTGGATGAACCTGCCTGTTATCTGGGACCTGTACTCGTACCACCGGAGATGGTTTTTGCTACTTTCCTATTCTCTTGCAGTAAAAGCCTCTAAGCGATGTCCTTGGGCACCCCTCTGAGCCTCGCAGAGGCCTCGTTTCCCTCTCCGTCCCGCTACACCGGGAGGGAGCTTTTGCCTGAGAGGTGCCCGGGGGGCACCGCCGGTGGATGGGGCTGTGGGAGGGGGGGCCGGGGCAGCGCTGGGGACCTCCCCGGGGGGGCAGGCGGAGGACGGCCGTGCCGGGGCTGCCGCGGTGCCCCCGGGCCCGGCTCCACCCGGGTCCCGCTCGCCTCAGGCCGCGGCCGGGCCGGGCCCGCCAGGGGGCGCCGCCGCCTCCCCCCGACCTCCCCGCTCCCCCTCCCCTGCCAGCCGTCGCCATGGTGACCGCTGGGTGCGTAGCGGCCCTTACGAAGCTGACGCAGTGGGCGGCCCGGCACGGGCGGGGGCGGCCCCGGCACGGGCGGAGGCGGCGTTGGAGAATCGGGGGGCCGCGAGGCCCCGGGATGGAGGCGGCGGCGGCGGCCCCGGGCCTGCGGCGCTGGCGGCGGCGGCGGCGGCAGAGAGGTGAGGGCGAGCGGCGGCGCCCCCCGCGGCCTGCGCCGGCGGGCACCGGGGCGGGCAGGAGGCCCCGCGGCAGGTGCAGGCCCCGGCCGGTTCCTCACCCCGTTCCGTCCCGCCCGGCAGGTGCGGCGGAGCCGTGCCCGCGGGGCGGGGATGAGCGGAGCGGGGCTGCTGCGGGCGGAGCCGAGCCCCCAGCTCCCAGCCCGGCCGGGCCCCGAGGCCGGCGGCGGGGCCTCCCCGTGCTGCCCTGGGGCCCGCCGGGGGCAGGCCCCGGTACCGGCCCCGTGCCGGCCCCGCCCGTCAAGGCGAGGTGCCGGTGCCTCGCGGGGCGGGGGGGGTGGGGGGGCACCGGCGGTGGCTCGGTGGCGGGCGTGGCGCGCGGGTTCTTTCTCCCTGTCAGCCGTTACCGCTTCTCCGCAGGGACCGGCGCGTGGAAAAGTTTCCCGGCTCTGGCAGCGCTCCTGCGACATGCGTCCGCCACGGCGGGGGGCGAGCCCTGACCGGAGGGATCCGCGGCTAAGGTCAGAGACCCGCGTGCTTCGCGAAGCAAAGGGCGCGCACATCGCCTTGAGACCCCAGAGCTGGGGCGTTGCCAGGCTGCTCGGCCACGACTCACGCTGGGCACGTTCCGGGAGCCGGTGCCTGTACGGTCGGGACGGGCTCGGTTGCCGCTCGGAATATAGAACTGGTGGTTGCAGAGTCTGCAGGTCCTGGTGTAGGCAGCGTGGTGCTTGCAGCCGGTTCCGAGCAGGGAAATAGCACAGGGATTGCCAGAGATAGTATATCCAGCTCCTGGGACGCCGGAGCGCTTGTAAGCGTTGCGTATTGAAAGCCGCAAATCTCTGTTGGGTGGATTAGCCAGCTCGTTAAAAGAAAAATGGGTCTGGAGGAAAGCATAACCTCTGCCAAGGTGGGAAGGAGATTACCCGCCTGTGAGGATAAAACCTTGTGTTACCTGGTGAGGAGTTGCCACATCCCGCTGACTGTCGTTCTCTGGTTGAGCAGGGAGAAGCGTCTGAGCTCTTGCGGTCAGGCTGAGTGTTTTTAAAATAGTCGTGGTTGGGAGATAATGAAATTGTAGGAAGTGGCTTCTGTAGAGACAGATTCTTTAATCTTTGGGTTTTATGACATTTGCTTCAGTGAAATGTGTGTCTAGTGGGGAAGTGTCTACACCGTTAAGGAGGTCTGCTTGTGACTGGGGAGGAAGGGTTATCTATCAGGCACTGCTGGAAGGTTTTCAGAGTAGGATACGTGGTCTGGATGAAGTTACCCAGTTATCATTGTGCTAGGTGTTAGCTTTCTGTGGCATAAAAGTTGCATTGGGTTCTTCAAGCTGCTGATTGTATTACTGCTCAGCCTAGTGAACGTGTGTCTGTGCAGCCCTGTGATGGCTACGGGGCAAGATCCTTAGAGAAATGCAAGATTCTTAGAGAAACACGAACAGCACCTGCTGTGCTGTAAGGCATGTAGTCCAGTACCTCTGTAACCAAAACTCTTTGGAAAAGAGAAAAACTTTTAATCAGTGGTTAAATAACAGACTTGGGACTTACTATGTCTGTTGTTTTACGAAAACTTTTACTCTATAGCATGTTATGAAGGGAATGAAGCTCTGGGCTTGACCTTTTGAGGTACGTACGTACTGCTGTGCCAACCTCGATGGCGCTGGCCTGTAAAAGGAGATTTGATCAGAATTCTATTTGAATGTAAGGCATCGGGCTAGATCCCTTTGATCACTGTCTGCAAAATGAAATCAGAATTATCAGAAACTGAGATTTCTGTAACTTCCTGATGGCTCAATCATTGCCAGAAATGGGCAACAAAAAAGGCAAACTTCACTCGGCTGTGTCTACCAGTTCCTCTTCTCAAGTCCTAGGAAGGAGCAGTTGCGCAACAACATGATCTGAATGGTTAAAACTGAGAAACCTACTAGTCACAGAAAAGTGGAAAGGTCAAAAATAGCCACTCTGATGACAAAGTTGTGGTAAAAACTAGAGGAGAAATAGGGTAAATGAAAATGCTCGTTGGTCTGCCTGATAAAAAATGAATGTAGATAAGAAACTGTTTAAAAGAGTTGAAAAGACTTGTCTCTCAGTGCATTCTACTAAATCGTGGCAGTTGTAATTTTTATGAAACTCAAAATTCCTGTGAGCAAATAATTATGACAACAGAAAAATTGGAGTGTACGTGAGTGCGCGGATGTGTTTTTGGATTTCGTGTGGAAACAGAGATGCTGTGTTCCTTGTCCCATGTCTACCTCAGTTTGTTCACAGAGAAGATTTTTATGCATCCCTTGAGCGCTGTGTGCATCTAACCAGAGGCTGGCGAAGAAGACTTGCAAGCTGTCTAGCTACCCTTTGACAGACCCACTTAATTTGCATGTTTTTTCAGCCCCGCCTGTCTTTGCTTCCCTCTGCAAAAGTTTGGCGTTCCCTGTGGGATCTGAGCATGCCAGCTGTGGATTGTCATGTAATCCAAGGGAAGTTCAGGTTGTTTCTTTGGGATGCAAGCTTTAATCCTAGGGTGCTGAAGATGCAGATGTTCCATGACTTTTTAGAGTGCCAAGAGCAAAACCGGGCGGAGAGGTGTTTCATATGCAGCCTCATTCCAGCAGTGAATTAATTTTGAGATAGATCATGAAAACTAGGTCACTTTGGTTTCTGAGTTGCAATAAAATTGTATGAATTCACAAGCAGGATTCGTGCACTTCTTCCAAGCCTTTGTGGCTTATGAAACCCTCCTAAAGCAATGCAAATCTAAATCTTTTTGCTTTTGTGGGTGCCTTCCAGGGAAGGACCAGCAAGCTGGGGACATGTAGGAAACATATGAGCGCGAGCCCCGTGATGCTCGGTACCCCACGCAGCTTCAGCTAGGTAATGTGGCGCTTTGAGTCATTTACGGCCCTGCATATAATTTCATGATCTTCCTTGCATTAAAACAGCAGGGGTTCTGTTCAGCCTGCTGGCAGGGGAAAGTTGTTTGAGACTACTTTCCTTGAGTAGCGAAGTCCTATATCTCCTCTGGAACACGTAGTTTTTATGTTGGGCAGTCTGCCTGCACCCTGCTTTTCCTCTAAGGAAACACCACGCTTGGCTTTTCAGCCTGCCACCTAGGTAGCAGTTAATAATACATGGTTAAAGCTAAGAGTCTGGTGCTGACAATGATCCAGCTGATGAATAAGTACATCCTGAGCTGGATTCAGCGTTGCAGTTTGAGGAAGTTATATTTAAAGAGACAGCAGTGGAGATGCTTAGAGGAGTGAAACTATTTTGGTTCTCCTCTAGAGAGCTGTGGGGCCGGGTACTTCTCCGAAGGAAGACTTCAGGCGGGGAAGGGGATTATGAAAGTGCCCTTTGTGCTATCAGGACTGTGACAAAGGGACTCTTGAGATTAGTGGATAGCTTTGGGATGGTTATTCCTGCTGGAATAGATTCTTCAAGAGTAAATCAAGCTTTTAGCTGCTTTGTGCTGATATCTTTATTCTTCGGTGTACATATATGAGAATCTAGCTTAAGTGCACGTCTGCCAGAACAAACACGCGTGGTGCATGTTGATGGTGGTGGGAATGGTTGTGATACTTCTAGTTAGAACTACACTCCTCCAGCTTCATGCTAACGCTTGCTGGCTCTTGTGTTTTCGAAATCTCAGGAAAAATATATATATATATATATATTTTTTTTTTTAAAGCCTGCTGCACAGTCTTTCTAGCTTTGAACTTTTAAGAAGGAAGAAATTAAAACTATTTTTTTCTGGTTTTAATAAGAAATGGAGAAAAGCGTATGCTGGAAAAAGTAAAAACTAGGATCCTGTTCGCCACATCTCAGCCTGCTCTCCAGTAATACCGTATGTATTTCGTCTCCTCCGAGTGCAGTTGCTCTATGTGTAATTCTGTAGTACAAGATTCTCAGCGCTCTTCTTATCCTGCTTGCTTGTTTGGGTGCGTGAGTTTGTCATATGGTGCCTGGCATCTGGATCTTAAGCGCGTTATAGAACTGAGCATATACAGGAATGTACCCTGAAGTGATCTGCTTAAGAAGTCACTTAACTATTTGAAGCACTAGTGCAAGCTTTAAAGAGCGATAACAATGAACGTGAAAACTGACGTTTTTATATTTGAGAAGCAACATCCAGTAAAGTGGAATATCCTAATATAAAATGCATACACAATTTGATTTTAAATGCAGAGCACGACGCTGCTGTACCTTGTTGGTGATTTTGAATTAAATTCCTACTGAGCCCGAGGAAGAAATGTGCCCTCTCTCTTCAGTCATGTATTTCTTCTTTTCTGTTCTTTTCCATCCTCCTTCTTTCTTCTGCCCCGTCCAGCAAAAGGTTGAAAGTTCCTTACCTCATAGACCGGATTTGCTTGAAAAGATGTCAAATTAGAAGATGAAATAAAAAAGATTGCTGATTATTTTACTCTTCCTTGTAGCAAGAGTAAAAAATGTGCGTGGCAAGCAGAGACTGCCTGTCGAACAAGGAGTTTTGTTGTGGGCTCTTAACCGCCAAGCGTACAGTCAGTCTGCTTCTGCACGAATGCTCCTTTAACTGGACGCATGTTCCTGCAGATGGTGGGGCTCTGGCAGCCCCCTGGAAATTCTCCCTTCTCCTGCACTGCGGTTTCTGCCCTTCCTCTTGGTCTCCCTCAGGTTGCCTCTAAATGTCTGGGGGAGTTGCATGAGAATTCATGGCTTTTAGTTCAGTCAAGTTAACTCGATAGGCAGCCCTCTTTTGGTTCTTGCGCATTCCCCGTGTGTGGAATTAAAACTACAAGTAGATTCCTCAGTGAGATCCATGACCTTAATAAGAATTTCTCCCTGCAAACAGGATGGAGCAAGATACAATCTAGAGCTTTAAAAACTGTAATTTTCCTTGTGCTCTTCACATACCATTTCATCAGGCGAAGGTGCTATTCAGCAGGCAGCAATAGAGGGAGAAACCTGGTGCAGCGGTAACTTCTCTAGAAAGCTAACAGTAAGGTGCATTGTCTTCTGTGGAGTTGTTTAAGCTGCTCTCATTTCCCTACCCTTATGCACAAACGAGGTGCATAAAAAAGAGGTAGGATTGTGCTGCTACGCGCGCTTCCATCTTCGGAGTGTTCCTCGGAGTGGGGGCGTCCTTGTGCCCTAAGGGGCCCCGAGACGGCTGCCAGATGTGCTCAGGGCGCCTGTGCCAGGCCCTGGCTCCTGCCAGGGCATGGGCAGCGTTAGGGGTGGGCGAGCGCTGGTGATCCCTTATGGTAGCCTGCTTACCCACCTTCGCTGCTGGGATCCTTCCGTGGTGCAGCCTGGTGACACGTGAGGCGGGGAGGTTTGCTGGAGCATCCAAGCAGCGAGTCTGTTGTGTTAGTGAGGAGCTACGCTCCTAACTGTGCTCCTTGCTGAAAGGGCAGACTCGCTGGTACTGGGTGGTTTGTGCCAGATCCTCTTCCTCTTGTGGAGCTGTGGCGAGATAGTTTTAACCAGTGTTTGTCGATCCTAGGAGTCATTAGTCAAGAAATGTGTAAGGACTACCTTAAGTGCGTAGGTGCTCTAAGCCTTTGCTGTGTCTGTCTTGTGTAATGTCTGCGTTGGGTTTGTTGGCCTAGAGGAGCGATTGTCGGCACAGACCTGGGAGATCCTGAGTTCAGATCCAGGCAGGCTTCTAGACTGAGTCAGTCTTTTCTGAAGAACAACAGATGTGCAAATGAAATGGTGAATCCCTTAGGCCAGCTTAAATAAAATTGAACTGGATAATAGGAAGAAATGGGGAAATTCAGGATCTCGTTACTGTGTCATTGCAGTAAGTACAACAGAATTGGGCAGGCTGGTAGGGATAAAAACTCTTAAGTGCATTTCTCCCCTGAAAGGTCTCCTATCAGATTTATGTATATAGTTGGAATTTAGAGCCCTGCGTCTTTTAGGAAGAAGAATAAAAACGATTTGGCACAATACTTGCTGGTGTTTACAGCTGTAGATACAGCCGTGATGCATTTTTGGAACATAGATTCCAGCTCAAAAGTCTGGAGGCTTGCCTTTTCCCCAGGTGATCTGCTCAATGATCTTGCAGAACTGTGCTCTTTTCTCGGGTGGGAAATTAACTATTTCACCTCCCATAATAGAAGAGCAAGTCAGATGCGTTTTTGGGAGTTCGCAGTATCTCGGTCAGCCTGTGATTATCCTGAATAAGGCAAATCCTGTCTTCTGTTGTCTTGCATACTCCATTAGTAGAGCGTATCAGGACCTGTCAAAAGTGCATTCTTCCTGAAAATTCAACCTAGTACCATCTTATAACTTCCCTTTATGCTTAGCATGCCTGTGAATGGCCAAAATTTATATTCTTTCCTTGTTGAAATGCAGCTCAGATTCCGGCGATCCAGATGTGAGAAGTAGTAAATGAACTCCGTGTGGCTCTCCGTTGCCGAATGGCTCGGCAGCAGGAAGCGGGCCGCTCTGTTTGCTCATCTGCTGCTGAACTCGCAAAAGCCCTCTTTTAAAAGCGTGCCTGCCAGTCCTCGAGCGTCTGCCTCTGACCCTCTGGAAACGGAGGAGTTTTTCTAGCCCAGCGGCCTGTCTCGTGTGTCCCAGAATATCCCCACCGAGACAATCTGTCCTTCCATTTTGAAGGTCCCGTGTGACTGCGTTACCTCTCAGCCGGATTTAACCTTGTAAACCACGGCGCCCTTCTTGTTACTGTGCTCTGCCTGCTTCGGTTGTTTGGCACCGTCTCTGTGGTATCCCAGTGTCTGCTGGTGACAGCCGCTCCCCCAAAGGAGGGCGTTCAGGTACCAACCTCAGCTTCTACTTAGGGGTAACCTGTGCCCGTGATCCTCCATCAGAGGAAAGGGAAAAGTTCCCGTTTGCTCTGTTGAACGGTGGGTAAGTTTCTTCCTTAAAAGAAGATGAAGCAGCAGCACTTTGTGACTTGCGTTACGTTCCTGTTGTAGTGGATGCTCTTCCCTGCGTAGAATGGACAGAATAACGACAGATTTCTGTAATGAGATTCTCTATTTGCATGCTGCGGGATTGCTCTTCCCCTCACCTTTGTCATTTTCACTTATTTTCTAGCAGAGAAAGAGGCTGCTCTTTCTTTCAAGTCTTCCTTCCAAGGTTAATACGGGGCTGGAACTACTTGGCACGTGAATAATGAAGTGCAGAGGGAGGGAGAGGTGCTTTTCCTGAGACGTTACGTGCGTGTTCTAAAACCGGAAAGAGCAGAGCTTTCCTCGAACTTCAGTGACATTATTGGAGTGCAGGGCAAAATGCCCTTGCATAATTGTGGTGTTAAAATTTCTCTCTGCAGGAAACCATGGTATTCTTCCACCAGAAGCCCTTTCCTCTCCAAATGTCATGCTTATTCCTGGTTCAGTGCTTTGCTTTTGGAAACCGGTCTTTTATCCCTGTTGATTTTTGTGGACAGAAGAAAAAGTAGCACATGTTTTTCCAGATCTCTAAGAGCAAACCCTTTCGAATGCCTCAGGGGCCGTGATCAATTTTAACTCCACGGGAAACTGGGACATCCACAAATGCGGTGTTGTCCTGGATGCCTTCTGCAGGCTTAGAAGAGTCTGAGATAAAGATCTTTGTGGGCTGCATGTAGCTAGCTAGTTAATTGTTTACTTTGCTTTTTATAGGACCGCAGCTCGCTGCTGGTGGGGAAGAGAATCTATCAATTCCCCGAGGCCTTGGTCTGACTTTCTCTCAGATGAAGGTGGAGGAATTAGTACAGGCGGTTTTGGAGGTGGGAGCCATGTGGGACGCTGCAGAAAATGCTCGTTCCTCTGTGAACGGGCGGCTGAGTAAGTGTGGTGCATGCATCTCAAGTGCCTCATGGGAGCCTGCTGGTAATATTTACAGAGTTGGTGAATTTGGAGTATGCAGTGTGTGAGTTTGCACGCAAGCACAGGAAGTATCAAGTATGTTTAATTTGTGCCAGTGAAGGGTGATGTGCATAAGCTTGTTCAGGGAGGGGTGGGTAGGGAGCCTGAAAATCCACCGTGAGGTGGGTATCGGGTGTTTGGGGAGAAGAGGCATCTATTCCTGTAACTGAGTGTGCAAATTTGCTGGACGTGTATTGTAGTGCAGGCCCACATGCTTCTGAGTCGCTAGACTTGCACGGAGGAAACAAACAATGCAAACTGTGCTCTTCAGTGTGAGAAACCTATGTTTTTGTGTCCCTGATCCTCCTGGCTCCTCGGGTGTTTGTTCCTTGGAACGGCTTGAGACTCGTCTGTTAGGAGCTCGAAGGTACGATGGTTGTGTTCCGTGTTCTTTGGGACACGCAGCACGTATTTTGTGATGAGCTACTCTGACCAGCTTCTGGGGCCACAGAAATAGTGATCTCCCTTCTACTGGGAGCAGCAAAGAGCAGAGAAATTCAGCCTGCTGCTGCACGCTGCTCTCATCCCACAGAGCTTGTCACCTCCTTGTTTGCCTGCGCTCCTGCGTGCGCTTGGGTCTGCAGATGGTGGTGGGGTGAGGTTAAATGGATGTTTCGAGACAATAGCCATCATCAGAGAAATGAGTTGGTGAACAAAGTGTTCAGCATCAAGGACACGATGAGGAAATGAGTTTTTGCGGGACTTGAACTTTTAGCATAGTGTTAACTGAAAGCCTGATAAGAACTTAGCATTGCTGTGTATTTTGAGACGATGCTGTAGCAACCAGGGAGGTGAAACAGCAGATTTGTTCTGGGGCTGCTTTAATGACTCTGAGCTCTCAAAAGTATTTCTTGCATCAAGAAGGTAGAAGGAAATTCACCGTATTCTCAGAATATGCACGTTAATATAAAGCAAGTTGCAGGACGTGTACGGGATGCTTCTGCCAGCTCTCTGAGTGAGGTGAGTTGCTTGGTTAGTGTGGGGGGAGGATGGGGTTGCCAAAAGGAACGTGGAAGTCTCTGCAACGCTGAATATCCTGGCCTGTCCTCTGAGCTAATCACTCTTTAAAACACTAATGATGTGCGAAGGATGGGCCTTTATGTCCTGAGCTGCTCTTGTGTTTATCCTATGAAAACTTCTGCTTTTCCAGTTGCTCAGCTCATATTTCTCTAGTGAACTCTTAATTTGTAATAAACAAAAAGAGACTTGAAAGCAGTGTAATGGATCGGTTTTTAATTGAACAGAAGAGAGCAAAAGACGAAAGCTGGAGTCTTGCTTCCCACTTTAATGCGTTCACAAGGAATAAGGCCTTTTTAGTTTTTGTTCATGTGAGCGCAGCACTAGACAAGGAGGCATGTTCTTTTGGAAAACAACAGCGTTGAGCAGAAAGGGAAGGAATTGTCCCTGTTGCCGTAGCTGCAGGTCAGTTGCATTTCGTGTCACTGCCCCTTATATATTGTGGCCATGAAACGAAATCCTTTTGAGTGCAAATGCAGAAAAGGGTGTGGCTAAAGCAATCAGGAACCTTTTCACTTTAAATTACCTGATTTATGACATGAAAATCTCAATGTTAACATAGATTTGCTTTGCAAACCATTCGGCTGTAAGTTACCTGGTGTTATGCCAAAACACTCCCTTTGACTAGCATGAGAAAATACAGCTCTGCAGCCTCTGGCCTAAACCACAAGGGCTGAACGCTCCCGAAGAAGAGAGTAAGTTGAACTTTCAGTCCTTCCAGCAGGCTTCGTTCAAGTTAACGTTTGACTTACTTGCTGAAATCTTTAATATGAAATCTTTTGGGTGGGAAATGTGAGTGAAGCCCCTTTTCCTGTTCTGTTCCGGGGTTCCCTTTGTCATGCCGGGATGTCTGCGCTTACGGCTTTCGTGTCGGCAGTAGGAGCTGCACGTCGGTCTGCTGCGTCTGGCCACACGAGCCTCTTGCTAAGGTGCAGTGCCAGAGAGGAAGACACTGGAACCTGCTTGTCTGAGCTTGGAGAATCAGCAGGTTCTGCTTCCCTGAAATGTGTCTGATGGCTTCCTTGTACTCTAGCTGATTATGGTGGTGTTTGCTCAAGTGCCTTGCACCTGGCTGCTGCCTCTCTGCAGGAGTTTTCCTGGAGCTGGCATTTCATAATGGAGTTTTTGTTCCAACTCTAGATTTTTTTGGAGAGAAAACGTGGCAGATGCTGATTAGCAGAGGGGAATAGGGAGGAAGATAGGCTTATCCCAGGGTCAGCGACCCTTTCTGCAGGGAGCAGGAGTAGAAGAGATGAGGAGCGTGATCTCTATCTGTTCTTCAAATACGCGTAACATTCCTGCTGCAGAGGAGCAAGGCTACCGAGACTTCATTAGATATTTCTGCTGTTGGAGAACGATGAGGTTGGAAGCAGTTGTGGCTGTTAGGTTCCTATGGGAACAGCTAGGAGATGCAAGGGCTTGGATTCTCAACTATAAGGGGATTTGTCAAGAAAGGTGGGAAAAAGATTTCTACTTTGATTGGAGTGGGAAACTAATATGCTTCATTCTCTCCCCAATTGGCTCCTGACTACAGTTTTTCTCCGCTGAAGAGGAGATGGGATTTTGTGCCGTGTCCTCAAGGCTGCCTCGCTGCTCCGCTGCCACAGAGTTAATTACAAGGCGGGCGGCGAGATGCACGAGTCCGCCCTGCTGCTGTTTGACCAAGTCGGCAGCTCAGCGCTCCTTTGTGCGCGGGGGGGGGCAGCAAAAAGACCGGGGGCCTCTGCAGAGCAGCTGTGCTTGGGGAGCGGGGTTAGCAACCATCCGAGCGGATGGGCCGGAGGAAATATTTCTGAATCCACTTTTACCTCCCTGTCTAAAGCGGGGCAGACAGCTGCTGTCGTTTCCCCTGCAGTTTCTGTTAACTGCGGGACTTTGCCCAGTCCGCCCAGCACTCCTCTCTTCTGGGAGATCAGTTGACCTCCCTGCGCGCAAAGGCTGGCGACAAACCCATGTGGGATCAGGGAAACCTGCACTTGGCGACCAGAAAGGAGCTGCAATTCCGAAGTTACGCTGCTCTTTCTGAGGGTTGAGAAGGAAATACCAAAAAGAAAAAAAAAAAAAAAAAGGATTAACGAAGAGGCTTAGTTTTGTAGTGCTGTTTTCTAACGAAATTCAGTGGAAGGCAGGCACCTGCCTGGGGCGGTGCCTTGCTGGCCCTCAGATGGGTGCTTACCTGCTTGCTGGGCGGTGGCGTGCTTAAGGAGGAAATCTGGGGGCTTTAGCAGTCTGTGACAACAGCGAAAGGCTCGGGGACAGCAGGTGTTCGGGGACGGACCTTCTCGCATGAGTAAAACCCACTGTTTTGCACTTACCTCTTAAAAACAGCTCACTTTAACGCTCTTTTTCACCCACTGATAACTTTGTAGCTGCACATCCTGGTTCTTTGACCTGTAGCGAAGTCAATGCGAGTTGGTCGCCAAGCAAAACCGTGAGCGTGGCTCACCTCTGGAGCCATGGCGCCCGGCTGCAGCAGCTCTGCTCCCCATCCGAGTCACATTCGGGCGCCTGGGGACCGCGGCCCCGGGGCAGGGCTTCGTCCTGCTCGGGAGGAGCCGACCAGTCTTCTGCCCCCGGCGCTGCGGGCTTCACTCGGGGCGGTAGCTGGCGTGGAATGCAGTGCCTGCGGTGTAACTGCAAACTTTGCTCCGCTGCGGTGAGTGGGAAGCAGTGCTGTTTCTTCATAGTCCTTCTACTTTGTGCCTTGCCAGCATAGTAAAATGCAATTTGAATTAAGGTCAGTTACATGTGCAGAGCATTTTTCAAGTGGTTGAGTTAAAGGACAGCTCTGCCTTCTCTGCAGCGTTTATACTGAGGAGGGCGCTCGCTGAGGACTTGGAACTATTTAAAGAGCATGATTTCACCTTCCTCGTGGAGGGAGAAAAACCCACCTTCAGTTCTTTTTCTTACAAGCTCCTGTTCCGAACTGCAAAAGGCAGCACGGAATCTCATCTCAGATTGCCCTAAAGTTAGGAAGCGCTGAAGAAGCGGGCACTTGAAGGAAAATTGGGTGTAGTGTGCTGGTGCGTGGCTCTCGTGTCCTCCGGGGGCGGGTGGCGAAAGGTCGCTGCGGGCCTGGCTGGCAGTGGGGAGCAGAACGTGATGCCTGCTGCTGGCAGCCGCGGGAGGGGCGTTAAGGGGGCAGGCTGTTGTGGTACTCGTCGGTGTCTTTATCTTCTTTCCTTCCTGTCTCTGATTCGATGATTTATTTCTGGATTCTTTGACTCCCATCCTGATGACATTACTGTTCCCTAACTCCTTCCAGCTGACGGGGTCAGAGAGCGAGCTGTTCCTGTGCATTTGGCCAGGGCTGCCAAATCCGGTAGCTGAGCGGTGGCAAGGCTTCAGCGCTGTCCCAGATCCAGCCAGAAGCGAGGCTGAGCGTGCAAGTCCCCGTAGGCCCGCACGTATAGATAGGTTACACATACATTATCCTGTAACCTACCACATCTCGGAGACCAGATTGTCTCACTGCACCCCCCCTGCTTCTCCCATACACAGCTTCCCAGTGCTGGAAATGCATAAGTTTTCCATTTTCCTGTGTTTGTCTCCGTCCTGGCTAATTAGGGTAAAGCAGAGGAGCTGGGGAGAGGAAGGAGAGAGGGAGGAAGATGTGCAGCTGCTGATGCTTCAGTTTGGAGAGTACTTGAGGAAAGGCAGTGGGGTCATTCTTATGTCCTTTGTATACTTTTTTCCTTTTCCAGATTAACTTCAGTCTGGCAGCTGGAGCACCTTTAAAGTTTCAGCAGTGCCAGGAGAGATCATTGAAGTGTCAGTGAATTATTTATAGTGTCATTCTGCCAGCATTCTTGTCTCCTTACTCCAGAGTGATCGTTGGCCTATTGGTATGACTCTCTCGCCTCAAGTAGGATGCTGTGTGCAGCACACTGCGGTGTTCAGGGTGTCCAGCTCTTTGGCCGGACGCTCTGATCTGCGACCGAGGAGTGCCGAGGAAAGAAGAAGCCTATGGATATTCATTTTTTCCCATTGAAAGAATGCTCAAATTCACCGTGTGTTGCGCAAGTCAGTCCTCAAAGCCGCGTGCTGTAGCAGACTACGCTTTCTGGAACTGTCTGCTCTGCTCTTTTCTTTGCCATGCAAATAAAATCTTAAGTTATGTGTGCAGCTTTCTGCCACATGACGTATGGGATGTTGTGCATCCGAAGGTGTACAAAATGGTCAGGTGTTCATATGAATAATGACACTAATATGGATAAATAAGATTTCTTAATCCTCTCGCTTCCAGCCATAGCCTAATCACTGATTCTGATGATGAATTCCCCACACAGTGAAAATACTTCAATATTTTCATAAGTCATCTTTCTGTAGAGCAACTCCTGAGACGTCCCCTGATGCTACAAGCTTCAAGGAAGGAAAGGAATGCAGAAAACCAAGCGGACCGATAGCTACCTGCAGCTCAGCGGCGTGGGAGGGCTGGAGAGAAGTGAGTGCTTGACCCAGCATGGGTTCCTGAGGTCCCCATGACTGTCAGGTTGTGTCAGGTCTAACACTGTCAGGTGTTAGAGGCAGAGATCTTTGGGGAAAGCACGTCGCCTGTGGGAAAGGCTGTCTTCAGGAATGCTGCGAAGGTCTGCAAGAAGCTACCTGGCATCTCAGTGCAGTCATTGTGTGATCTGTTAATGAGTACTCAGGAGATCCCCTTTTCAGAGATTTATTACAGTCCTATTTTGGGAAAAGAAGTGGAGCCATCTGACAAGACACTGCTCTTCTGTAGCTTTTGCCCTTGCGTCTTGTTGTATGCGCAGATCTCTGATTCAAATGTGGTCTGCTAGTCTTGCGGGCTGGGCTCTGTGGTCTGAGAGGTCCATGCAGAGTGTAAGTCAGACAAAACATTTCTGCAAGAATGCAGGCGTAATTCCTGTAAGGACTCTTCAGAAAGGCTGGAAACATTTTCCCACGTTGCCCAGAAAAGAGCTGTAGGAAATCTCAGCTTGAATCTTTGTGCCTATGTCCAGAATTTAAGTGACAGTGAAGAAATCGAGGGAAAAAAATAGCATGGGATTATGATGCAGGAGAGCTCAGGCCTGGGCTGGGCTTATGCCTGATACTTAGATGCTTGATTATGCCTTCATCAGCTGGGTTAATTGCAATTTAATACTGTTCTGAGGCCTTTGAGCTCTAATCAAGGATGAGGATTTGAATCGGGTGCTGTAACTGCAAAAGATGAAATGAAGATCTTCTGCAAGCTTTGAAAATTCACTTGCAACAACAAAAGGTGAATTAGTAGCCAAACCCCGGGTCTTGTGCTCATGATCTGTTCTGAGATTACTGTAGCACTCCCACCGAAGCCTGCTTCAGGCATTTACTTCTGAAGCCCAATTGAAAAGCTTTAAATGACCGGACGCTTCATGGTTAATTGTACTATAATTAAAGGAAAGGGGGAAAAAAAAGTCCACACTTAGATAAATTCTGCAGAAGGCATTGCCACAAAGGCACTAAATTTAATTACAGGGATAATGATATATTGCCTACAGCATGAGAGGAAGAAGTACTTTTTCTTCTAATAGTCTAAATCTGTCTTTCTGTGTGTCGGCTCAGAGCCAATCGCTTGTCCTGGAATACATCTGAATAAACAGCGTTTTTTTTCTTATAATCCTGTTTGGATTATAAATTCAAGTGTGAAGACTCATTTAGCTATTGAAATTCTCGTCTGCCAGACTAGAGGAAAGGTGGCTTCTTACAGAAGTCAACTTCAAAACGCTTCCTTTCCGGGGAGCTGGTGGAGCCTCCTGTTTTCTGAGCGTGAGCCCCCTCTCTGTTGGGAAGCTCTCCAGGTGAGCTTTGGGGTCAACTGCTGTTCTTTATCTTTCTCATCGATGGAAGAGCGATACTGCTTTCCTTTGTTTTGCCAAAGCTGTGAAGTTCCCGATGCTTCGAGTTTCCAGAATGTGTTATTTCCATGTGGATAACTTGAGCTGGGACCACCTGGCTTTCCTTCAGGGCGTAGAGCAGCCAGCTCCCAGCGCGTTCATCCTCACGGCTCTTTGCTTGTACCTGGCAGTTGGTATCAAGGGTGTGGAGAGCTCTGAGGACGACCCTACTGATTTTCTTCGGGGAAGACGACGTTTTTTTTTCTGGTTTAATTCTGACAGATGTGGGCTTCGGTGACAGTTTTAGGAGGAGCACGTTATGTGGGATCGCCCTCTCGAACAAGAGTAGCACAGCCGAGCCAACGTGGGGCACACGGTGCGTTTTTTCAGGCGGGTTTGCAGCTGCTCGCCAGGCGAGTGGCGCGGCTGAGCTGTTTAGTCTGGCGGATCTCTCCGTGTTGTTTGCTCGCAGATAAGATGGCCGGTCTTGTTTCCGTCTGTTTGGCAGTTCACTGGCCCCAAGCTGATGACATTTAGATGAAGCTTGTAACTGAATTCTGTCTAACTTCTCTTTTGGCAGGGAGAAGATACCTTGCTCCTTTCCCAGTGCCTCTTTTGTGATCTCTGATCCCTTTCATTTTATTTTTGTGCTTATCTATGTTTTAGTAACCTTGCTTTTGATTTATGTTCTGAATAGTGCCCTGCTTTTTTCGTACCTCCTACAGTAGTTCGGAGTCTGCAGCACCAGGGTTAGGGGACTCCTGTGCGTGGCTGGTCCGCGTTTCCTGCGCTCCATTAGCGTGGGGAAGGATTATTCCTGATTTTCTTCTAGTGCAGCCACTTGTTAGCCACCGAAGCAGACGGTTATAATCCATGTTGTGCAGTTCGTGTCTGTACAACTGCGTGAAGCCAAGGAGTGTTCTGCCGGGGTATTCTACTGCTGCAGCTCTCCTCCTCACCTCCCTTTTGTACATCTTTGCTAACCTGGTTCCAGGATGGCCAGGGGGATAGCGATGCTGACACGCTCGTCTAGCTCCTGCCAACGTGTGCTCGGCGACTTCTCCAGCAGCTGATAACGAGAGAAAGTGAGGAGTGTACGAAAACAAGGAGGATGGTGGCAACAGGGAGAAAATATTTGCCTTTGTGAAAATGTCAGGGCAGCCCTGGGACTGGGCTAGAAATGCTTTGATGACATTGCGATCCTGTGCAATTAGCTCCGAGCTACAGCGTGCAAACATCAGTGCGAAGGCCCGCTGCATCTGGCCCCCTGCGTAGCCTCTTTGGAGGCAGAGCCGAGGCCGCCTGTGGTTTGGTGCTCCTCTTGGAGCCGTGAGGAGAGGCAGGTGGGGAGCACGCTGGGGTGTGTGGGAGGGCTGTGCAGGGGCAGAGAGGTACAGACAGCCACGACCAAGGCAGTGACAGTTTAGCAAACAAGCATGGAAGCTCGGGCACGTCGGGAGCAGAGGGAGGCGCCCTGGCCGAAGGCAGGAGCATGTGGCTGTGCTGCATGGAGCGTGGAGTTTCAGATTTGGAGAGCAGAGAACGGGATGGGAATTAGCAGTTCCAACTCCAGGGTCTGTGGTGATGAACAGAATTAATTGTCAAACGAAGTGGTCATGTTCTGCTGTTCCCAAATGATTTGGCTGCTTCTGGTGTATTAGAAACAGTAATAAATAGGGGCTATTTTTTTTTTTTGTATCCTGCAGATAAAAGTGGCAGAAGTCTACATAAGCTCTGCGACAGAGCAGGCAAAAAAAAGTTTAAATACGTGTATGGTACAGTAAGAGTGCTCACAGGACCTACAGCTGGAAAAGTAGAGGCTGATCCAGCTTGAACGGGCGATCTTCTAAAATCAAGTTGCCTACCTAAACAAGGAGCTAGGAAGCGCTTCCTCTGCTCGCGTGGCGGGGCGGTGGGGGTCCGGCCCCAGTGCTGCGCTGGGTGACTGCCGGCGGGGTGCAGGCTTTTAGCTAAAGGGCTTTTAGCTCTGGGTATTAGGGTTACATATTTCTATCTTAAATATGACTTTGGTGTGGCTTAAATATGAAGCAAGATCAGAGAAACCTGGGCTCCGTTCACCCTTGCGTGTGTACCAAAATGAAAACAGGCTTACTGCTGGCTATCACACGCATCCAGGGCTGAGGTTCTGGAAGAGCACGGCTGCATTCAGCCCCAGCTTCAGTTTAATCTTCCCGTGTCGGTAGGAAAGCCATGAGCATTCAGGAGGAAGAGGAAGCTGTCGGTCCGCTTGTCCCAGCGACTGGCGGCGTACGGAGGTGCGGGACCCACGCTGTCACTTGAGCCTCTTGCAGCAGCGCTGCGTGCGTGCGACTGGGACGGCATCACCAGAAAGGCTGGAGGAAAAGCGAGCTGACTCACGGGGAACTACCCATTTGATTTCCCCTGTGTCTGAATTTGGGACTTAGTTTCCTGAAGCAGGAGAGGGCTGGAGCTGCGTGCAGCGACCGGTCAAGGGGTTCACTTCGTGAGGCATGCTGCGCTCCTCGGTGACTGCCTTTAGGCTCGTAATAGCCAAGCGTTTGGGGCTGGAGAGCAGCTGTCGGCAGCTGGAAGGAGGAGCCCGGCTCCTGTCGGCATCCTCCAGAGCAACAAAGCCCTGGAGAAATCGATGGAGAGCTGCAGAGCAGTGTCATCGAGGGAAGCCATGGAAAATGCGGAGACTGAAAAAGGAAAGGGAGTAAGAGAATGACAGCATAATGGGGGAGTGGGTTGCCAGAGGCGAGAGATGCATCAAATCTGAAGGATGGGGTGAGGAGACAAGGATGGCTTTCAGAAAGTGGTGCAGGAGTGGGGCTGCTCTGGGCGGCGAGGTGCTGCTGCTGTCCCCGCACCGTGACCGGGGCTTGGGCTCCTGGAGGGCGTTATTTATGGCAGCAGCCACTCGGGCAGGGAAAGTTTGCTCAAGCTGTCGTTTGTGTGAGCCAGAGAGCTGGAGTCTGGCTCTCCCTCCCTCCCGCTCTTGCTTTCTTTGGATTTTCACTGTAATTAGCACGCTTTACATGAGCTGGGTCAGGGCTGGCAGCTTTCTTTAGAAGGCTGTGTTCTCCAGGCAGGAATAAGGAAACATTTTTTTTCTTCTGGGAGTACTTAGCTCAATCCTTTGTTTTATTCCAAGGGCTGTTCTCGTGCACTGAGGTGGAAGCCATGAGAAGGGAGGGGCAGAGCCACGGATTTCTTCTGAAGTTGCAGCGACAAACGCCCGCGTCTGAGAATTCAGTCCGGCTTTCGAGGTTCCCTGTGAGCTTAGGTGCAGCGGGGAAGGCTTGGAGAGACTCTCACCTGTGTGATTTGGGCTGGTTTAGGGTGAGAAGAGCATGTAACTCAATATAAAGCCGTTCTGCTGTCACCTACCTCAAAAGTGCCTTTCCTTTAACATCTGAAAGGCTTCTGAGTCCGCAGGCGACAGACGGGGAGCAGCAGAGGGTCAGCGTTTGGATACGGACGCTGAGCGGCCGCGTTCGCGTGGCGGCCGACGGCAGCGCTCTGGTGTCCCGCTGAGAGGTCTCTTGCAGCGCGTGTACCAAGCGATATGGCGGGCGTTGCCCCAGGCAAGGAAACTTCCGAGCTGCGATTCGCAGCTCTGCTATAGGATTTTGGCAAATACGATGTGGTGGTCGTGCCGTGCGGGATGTACGCTAAAGGCGGTCGCTGCTGTGCTGACACTTGTGTCGGGAAAAGTGCCTGCGTGTGCACAAGCTCACGCGTCCGGAGCTGCACAGGTAGCTCTTTCACCAGATCGAGCGCCTCAGGTATTTGATCTCTGCTTCGTTAATGCCCTGGGGTAAACTCAAGTGCAACTGGATGTGCTTTGTGATACGGGTGGGTGGCCTGGATTCCTGCTGAGGGAAGGCCTCCTCTGGAAAGCAACGGTCCTTGCGATGTTAGGAGATTATTAAATTTCCCAAGATCTTGTTGGAAAAAAAATAGATTAGGGGGTCTGGGTTTTGATATTACTTCTGTGAAGCCAGAGTTTTTTTGCATCTGCTGCCATAAATAACGCCCTGCAGGAGTCCAAAAAACTGAGGAGGGGGAGTGGTGGCAGTAGCAGAGTTAGGTTTCCTAAACAGGATGCCGTGAATATTGATTTAGGTTCTGTTTTATTAAATTTGCTTGTAAGAATGGGATATGCTGCAAGCAGAAATATCAGTTAATGTTGGATTAATTTTCAGTGAAGGCTCTGAGGAATCCCAAGTTGTGGCAAGGAAAAGAGGAGCTCCTGCTTGGAAAGGTATGATACTGCTGCTCTGTGTAGGAATGAGCTATTGGGAGGCGGGATCCCGGGCTTCGTGGTTTTGGGGGGACTCATGAAAACAAGGTCGTGAGGTGGGTTAGCAGCGTGCACGGGGTGGCTCATGGGAGTAGAGGTGCAATGGGAGAAGGCTTAGGAAAGGGATTGCTTCTTACAACACGCAGTGCCTCGCCCTAGTGGTGAACGGCATGGAGAAATGATGGGAGCTTAGTTGTTGGAGTTGTTTGCAACAATCACGAGCTCTTAAGTTCAGGTCTCATCCTGGGTGGTTTAAGGACGGGACTGAATACGCACGCCTTTGGGTGGATGACCTTGATGACCCCATACTTTCAGCTTGGTTTCTGGGAATGTAAGACACAGGCGTGCTTTTCCTGCCCAAAGTAAAGAATGTGAGACAAAAGGGGGGAGCTGAACCCAGGTGGAGGCACATGCTGCTCAAGGAGACTTACAGATGCCACCTTTTAGTGCAAATGTAACAGAGAGACCGGAGGAACAACACCAGAACCTGCTGTTTGAGCAGAAATGGAGCTGTCGATCTGTCAGCCCAGGTCCTGCAATTAGGGACGATTGAGGGCAAAATCACTGAACCAAACAGGCGAGCATGCAGCTCCACGAGATGAGCGTCAGCAGTAGCCAGGTAAGCCTTAGCCTGTCTGAAGTGAATTTCCAGCACAGATGAGCCTGACAGTTTCGCATCATTAGCATCCACGTTTAACGATTGCAAGTGGTATTATGAAAAGGTGCTTTAGGATACGGTCTTGCTGTGCAGCAGTCATTCTTGGCATTTTTGACTGGAGCACGGATGCGCTTAAGAACGTACTAATGGGATGGGAGGGAAGGAAAAATTGCAGTATAAGCTGCGGCGGGTCGTGAGGCAGCAGAAGCAGCGCTGTTTGAGACCCCCAGTGAGCGGGGGGGGGAGCGAGGGGCCCTGCAGCTCTCTCTGTGCCCCTCGTGCTGCCATTCCACTCCCCACGGTGCATGGTTTTATCTTCTCAGCATCTTCCCTGGCCAGAGGCACCTTCCTTTGTCAGGCACTCCTTGATGCGAGCAGAGCCAGCGCTTCCTCCCTCCAGCCCGCAGCTGCACGCGGAGGAACGTGCCCCACCGTGAGGCTCGGGAGCCTGCTGCTGCCTCTCCGCAGCCGGGCGCATGCACTCCTGCACGCTGGCGTGCTTTTTGGGGAGGGGAGCAGGGAAGGAGTGCCAAGGAGCGCTGTTGACCGCATAGTTTTCCAGAGTTTGGCACTGATCTTCTGTTCTCCCACTTCTTTCACTCTTCTCGTATTGGCAGCGGTGGTCCGTTTAGCTCCCGTAGAATGACTGGTGGCTTTCCCTGTAATGTGACTCATCCTCTAGGGAATTCCCGAAGCAATGAGTCAAGTTATTGGGAAAACTGTTTGCCCACTAGTGTAAAGTAGGAAGCCGGGGAGCCTGGCTGTGTTACCGCAGAAAGGCAGCTGTTTTTCAGGGTGGCTGGAGTTGTCCCCTCTTCATAAGGACAGGCCACTTGGAGGTTAGCTGCAGCAGGGAACCGTCACCGACTTTACTTTCACCCGGAGGTACTCTGCTCCTGATTCTTTTCTCCTGATTGATCAGGGGGCTGATCTGAGAAGCGTTCCAGGGTGGAGTAAAACTGACAGATTTGAATTTGCCAGGATTGTAGTGAAAAATAGCTTGCCTAAAGAAACAAGGGTGGCAGGTTGGCAGCGGTTGATTACATCCAAAATATTCCTTAAAGCACCACTTACCACTTTCTCGTCCTGGCTGACTTAACCCAGCCCTGGTTGTTTTTGCTATGGGCAAATTAATAGTTGTGTGGTTTGCAGCTGTGAATTACCAAATTTTGAAGGCAGCCATGAGACATTACAACAAGAAACAAATAACTTCAATCCCTAGTGGATGGATCCAGGAAAAGTTAACTGCTGTACCTTGTATGTGAACATGGGCTGGCCGGGGTTGCGCTGGCATTGCCTGCTGATGCCGCTCGGGCTTGGGATGCCCAGCGTTTTGGCTGCGCCCACAGACTTGTGCTGGCTCGTGCCAGTGATACCTTCCAGCATCCTTTCCCTTCCCTGATCAAGCCAAGCTTTTCTTGTCACTGGTTGCTGGCTATTAGACACTAGCAGGTTTTATTACCCTGTAGAACAGTAAGTTCTATTTGAAATACAAAATTAGTTTCACTTTTTAATACATTTTTTTCCCCTAGCAACTTGGACATTATTTTTGCTCAAGCTTGGAATCGTCAAAAAGCTCAGATTGTGGGCTTTGCTAGCACAAAATGTAGGTGGCTGCAGATATGTCGGCATTGATACAACGACAGGGTGTTGTTTTTAACTAAATTAATGTCAGCAGACTTGGATTGTGCTCCTTTTCTACTCCTAGGTTTCCAGTAAAGTGGCTCGTTTTAAGGTGAGGCTGTCTGTCGACTTCTGTTGTTTCTTGACCAGTTATTTGTGAAGACTTTAACGTTCTGTAGTCTGACAATTCAGAAGCTTGGAGCTATACTGTGGTAAGACCTCCTGAGGTAAAGGGGAAAATCCCTGGTCGTCCTGGGGCTGTAGGATGAGGCTGTTTTCACATCTGAGAACATCACTGAACATCGCTCTTCCCGAATTTGGGCAGTCACGTTTCTCACGGGGATCTCTGTTTTTATGTGCTAACTCGTTTGGCACTTGAAGACGCTTTTAAGGGAACTGTGCTTACCCCTGCCAAGTTGTTCCTTGCCTGCCCGTGGATAAATCCTGGCCTGTGGGGTATGCCAACCTGGGGGGGGGGGGGGCGGAACTTTAGGTCCTGCCAATTTTTCTCCTATTTACACACATCTCACTAATTGCAGCAGAGAATGACGGGCGGCCCCCTTGGCGAAGCCACCCCTGAAGTACGCTCGCTGGGAGCATTTGCTCTGCTCAGGAGAGCTGTGCTGCGAGCACAGCCAGGAGAGCGGGCTCGGCTGGTGCCAGGGGCGCCACGGGCATGGCAGCAGGTTCGTGGGAACATCTCGCCAGGGGGAGAGTGTCTTCGCTTTCTTCTCGATTCGGTGGATTCCTCATCCTGCTTTTAACCACTGGCTGTAAAGCTGTGAACGAGCGCTGCGAGTAGTAGTGTTTTGGTATCGTTCAGCTCTGCTTAGGACTTTTCCATGTTCTCACACTAAAGACAGTGAGAGTCAGTAGAATTCTTTTTTTTTTTTTTTTTCCAGAAGAACAGCAGCACTGTGGGCAAGCACATGCCATGCAGATATGTTGGTCGTTCCAGTGTCTGTATGTGTGTGTCTCAAGAAGAAAAATCATTCAGAAAACCATTCAGAAAATGTATTAATCTTGGTAAAGAATAGCCTTCTTCCTGAAGGCAGCAGCAGCACGGCTAGCCAGCCCTCCCAAAGAAGCAAGGCACTGTCCCAGCCCGAGGGTGAGCACGTCACCTGGTCTTCCCTCGCACGCTCCGTGTTTGTGTGAGGCTCCTGTGAAGGGAGGCAGACACGCTGCCAGTTTGCAGTGTATTTGTTGTTGTTCTTAAATGCTTGTTATCTCTCGTGTTGTTAGACAGGAAGAAGTTATAGTCCTTGCGGTTGCAGAAAAAATGCTTGGAAACTTGAACCCTTTGTATGCAGAACCCTGAAATCCAGCTGAAGTATGGTAATGGTAGCAGCTCTTTTTGAAAATATACTTGTGATTTTTTTAAATCTCAGTTAATGGCTCTGATCACCTGGGACTAGCAATACGGTTGCTCAGAAGCAGGTGATATTTCTGCCTTAGACCCTTTGTGGTGTGCTCTGTACGGCATCATCCTACAGGAAAATAGCCATTTCAGAGTGCGTAGCAGATGTGATAGCATCCTCTGCTTCAGCAGTAAGGTTTCGAGAGCTGACTTTTTTCTCCTTGTTAGAGGAGAGGCACTGTTTCTTAAAACGAAACAGAACAACTCTCTGATAAAGAGGCTTTTGAAATTCCCAGGTGTAAATTGCAAGGCTGTGAGGTTCAAGAAGGTAATGGGTGGCAGAAGTTGTTTGTTTGAAGATGGAGCAGGACTCACAAGAGCAATTTCTCCCCAACGCGAGAGGTGTCTGGGGTAAGAGACAAAGGGGATGGATGTAAGCAAGGAGCACGCGGAATTAGAATCATAGAATCATTAAGTGTGGAAAAGACCTCCAGGATCATCTTGTCCAATTGTCCCACCTTGATGGGACGAATCACCTGAAGACACCTTGATGCTTCTGCCTCAGGGTGGGGGCTTTGAAGAAGCATTAGGGAGGAAGACGAAAAGCTGGGGACAGGCCAGCGTGCTGCGCCGACTGGCTGCTCTGTTACTAGCAGCCTAGTGTGGCGGCCATCACTACTGCATTTCCAAGGGCGCGATTATGCCCGCATTTGTGATTTAAATCGGTGGGGCGTAACGGTAAGTGCTTGCCCCACGCGTGGGGTTTGAAGGTCAGGTTGTACTCAGCGTGTGCTCTGGGTGTCTGTGTCAGCGGGCACTGTCGTGGTTCTGGGTCCGACCTAATCGCAGTAGTTCCCTGCCGGTGACAGTGTGGTGCAGGGGAGCCCCACCTGAAGCGGGCCGGGCCACAGGAGGCTTTTTGAACCTTTCCTGGCTCAGACCTGATGACTTGGCCTCGTGGCTCTGGCACTGCCTCGCTGTATTTCCTTCCGCTTGGAAAATAGGAGGGTACGGAGGAGGATCTTCAAAGTAGGTGTGAGACTGGTATTCCAACAGCCATGGCTTTGCCTGCATTGTCTGCTCGTGCCGAGCAGCTTGTGACTTGATTGTAAACGTGGCTCCTAGACGTTACGTTAATACGTGTCATATTCTTCAAAATACAAATCTGCTCCCTTAAGCCTGTTCAGTTGTGGCAGATCTGTCCTCACAGCCTTCTGGCAGCCGCTCTTCCATCTCCCCCCAGGGAAAGAGCTTTCCCTGCAGTTCTTGAAGGCACTGCTTGCAATACGGACCTGCTGCTGCCTGCAGAAGGCAGCCCTGTCTTGGAAGGACTCGTCCTCCGCTGGTGCTGTGGGACTTGTCTTCCTGTTACAGTACGAGCGTCTGTTTCACCTCGTGTACTCAGTAGGTGTCCCTCCCTGTTACGAGACGCTTTGAGGTATTCCCATCCAGGGGATGCACTTGTTGAAGGTCCGGATGCTTTTCTTTCATCTTTCATCTGTCACCTGGCTCATTCCTGCCTTTCTTTGTTAGCGGGTGGATTGTGCAGGGGAGTCGGATGGCAACTGACCTCGCTGTCCAGCTCCTGCTGTAGGCCGGGTCCTGGATGGGGCCAGATGGGTTTGCATGCGTGCCGACACCGGCAAGGAAATGCCTGACCAGCCTCGGGACATCTCAGTGGGGATGAAACCACATCCCCTGTGTCTCACTGCAAGGAACAATTCCCAGATTGTGAGGGTCCAAGCTCAGAAACAGAAAGAGCTTCATTTAAGGCCTTTAAAAATAGCTGGCCAAAGACTGATAAAGTTTGTTCCAAGTTCTAATTGATGATTTCCGTCAAGTACAGTAAGTGCTTAAGAAAGGCATGCTTAGCGTGAACAGGGGGCTTCTGTAAGCCGCAGGGGTGATGACCCGACGTGGGGCAGGCTGCCCGTGGTGGCTGTGGGGTGTGCTTGTGAGGAGGGGAAGGGGGGCTGGGTGCTTCAGGCAGGGCTGGAACCCTGCCTGTTCCCCAAGTGCTGTTATTGCAGGGGAAGGGTTCGGATTTTATGAACCAGCACACGCTTAAGGGTCGGGAGCTGTCTGGTTAATCATGCTGAATGGCATTTTTGGTCACCTGAATGTGACAAACGTGGTTATTTTACAGTGTTGTTGCTTTCTGAGTTCACTTCAGTATAAAAAAAAAATCACTGGCATCCACAAGAAATACAGCAAGCTTCAATAGCTCTAATAAATAACTTAGGAAGGTGAAGAAATGCCGGCGCGCTGCCAAGGGGCAGAATGTATTCCTGTTGATGCAAGGAGACGCGGAAAGTTGCACAGCGCTGCGGGGAAGTACTCGTGATTGCCATCCTGCGTGGTGGGAGGCAGAGGATGCATCTCTGGAACACGTCCCTCTGGAAGGGAAGGCGCTGTGCCACCAGGTGCCTTGCCCAGGTACCCGGAGCCGCCTCTGCTGAGGCCACGCAGGCCGGTGGAGGGGCAGAATGCACGAGGCTTGTTTCGTTGCAGTTTTCCAGACGGATTTTCCTCAGCAGCTCTAGCAGCTCTGTGAAAGCTGGCGGTCCTGGGCCGTTCCTCCCGAGCAGGACAGCAGCTCAGGGCTGGATGTTCCCCAGGAGCCACGTGGCGTTTCGTCCAGTGTTGCAGGAGTGCCTGGGAGGACCGGTGCTGGGGCAGCGAGGGGCCTTGTCCTGCGCTGACTGCTGCGTGTCTGCAGAGCCAGCCTTAGGGCTGCCCTTCGGGCTGGGACCCCGTAGCCCCGTGCAGCGAGGATGGCCGGGCTGCTGGGCTCCGAACGGCCCCGCCGGGCAGCTCCTGCTCGCGGGGCTCTGGTGCTGGGGCAGGGCTTGGGGAGTCTAGCGGTAAGAAGTGCGCTGGCGGGTGCAAAACACAGAGGAGGGGGGATTGCTTCATCATCCTGCACGGTGCCTTGTCGCATGCAGGTCACCGCCTCGTGCAGGGGGAAGATGATGAGCGTGTCAGGCTAGCAGGGCTTCCCCCCGCTGGTGTCTCCGTGCGGACATCACCAGCGGTCCGTCAGAGCGAGAAGAAACTCGTGGCGCTGTGCGGGATCTGATTTTGGCGTGCGGTTGGCCTTGCAGCTTCTGCTTGGCAGGAGTAGCAGGTCATGGTCTGAAACGTGGGAGGCTGAGCAGGGAAGCGGGGACCTCGGGAGCGTTTAGGGCAGCCGAGGAGGGGATGCTGAGCGAGCCCCCGGCCCGGCGGGTCCGGGGCTGGGAGCCTCTGGAGAGGGCTCACGGGAAGTCAGCGTGGGCTGCGTGGGTGCAGCTGTGCCTCGGGTGCCTGCGTTGGTGCGGTGAGCCGGGAGTCGCTGATTCTCTCGCGGGCGTTGGCGTGGCGTGGGTGGTCTCCTGCAGCACGGGGCGCGTGCAGCCCTTTTCCTTCGGCTGGGGCTGGGTTCAGCTTGTGCTCGCGCGCCTTCTTCCCAGGCTAATGTCAGCCGTGATGGGATGTTGGATTAGACTAAATCTCCTAGGTTTAGCTGGAATGTTGTCTCGCTGTAGCATTTTTCTCCCTTGCTCTTTTCTCTAAGCCTTCCCCGGCAGCCAGCTAATTCTCCCCTTCCCCCACATCCTGTCATACCCCAGAGCATGTCACAAGGAATTAGTGGCTGAAAAGGCCGGCAGAGGCTGCTCCTCTGGAACAGGCTCTCCTTTCTGCGGCGGGTGGCCCCCTCTGTGTGCCCCTTTTGTGTCCCGTCCAGCTCCCCTCCCCCTGGTCATTCAGTGCGTGCCAGAGGAGAGGCCGGCGGCCCAGGGCCTTCCCGGCCGGGCTCAGCACCCTCCTGATGCCACCCGCTGCGCCTGGGCGCTTTTCCGGGCCGCGGCCGCACCCGCGGCGCTCCCGGTGCCGCCGGGAGGAGGAGGTTCGAGGTTGGCGCTGCTGGAGCCTTCCCTTCCCTCCCATCTCCCCGCACGCATCTGACAGCGTCGCCCGCTCTCGCTCCCCGTCCTTCCCACAATTCGCACACAATCTCCTCAGAATAGGGATGATGTCACTTCCTTCCAGAGGGTGCCGGGGGTGTGGAAGGGGGAGTCACGACCCCTGCCTCGGCGGCTCTCGGCAGCCCCGATGAACAAACGAGGCGGCCGGCTCGGAGGGAGGGAGTTGCCGTGAGGATGATGCCCGGCTCCGTCGGCAGGCAGGCACCGCGCTGTCCTTCCCTCCGCCGCCCGGGATTCTCAATGGCTGCAAGAAGAGTTTGCTGCTCCCTCCTTCGCTTGTGATGCCTGGCTCCGTGGATGTGCACTTCTCCTGAAACGCCCTCGCGGGAGAGAAGGATGAGCGGCGGCTGGACCGCGGGCCATGTAAGATTTCTGCTTCCATAGATCTGCCTCTGATCTGAGGGGCAGGGCTCTGGACTCCTTGCACGCAAAGCTCGCTCCTGCATGTGCCTCCCCCGAATTTCACGTTGGGAGCTTGGGGCTTCTCGCACCAGGGTTCAGATTTCAAGGTCCTGGGAATTTTTCCACTCTTTGGAGCAATTTTTGGGTCAGTGCAAGGGATTCTTGTTGTTGCAAACTAGGGTCAGTGGTCTCAGGGCTGTTTGCACTCTGACCTTCCACTTTTCCTCCCGGTTTCCCTGCTGGAACTCCCATCTTCATCTTCTGGAAACGTAACTTCTGGGATCTGCTACTCTGGCATGAAGCCAGAGTCTTCACAGTGACAGCATTATGGTGGTGTTTTTTTTTTTTTTTTTGGTGGGCTTTACAGTCTCAGGCCTTCTATCATCTCCTTTCTTTCCAAACCAGGGGCGAGGCCCTGGGCCTCACAGTTCAGGTTTGGCATAGGCAGTCTTTGAAAATTAATTGGGACTCTCTTTGCAGCGTGCTGGCTGCCCGGTAAGCATACAGCTAGGAGCGACAGCCCCACAGTGACCGGTCCCGTGTGTGACGGTGAGTGCCGGGCTGCTGTGCTCTGGCCCATCCGTTGCTCTGCCCAAGGAATTCACCTCAGGTGCTTGCTGCTCTTGCTGATACCCTGCCCCGAGCCGGCGGGGTGGTGAAAGCAGGCGGAGTGTGCCTGCCTGCGCTTGGAGGGGTGCGAGAGTTGCGGAAAGCGCCTCGGTGGGACGTGGCTGTGAGCTGGGAATGATGGGAGCCAAGGTCTGAGCTTGGCCAGAGGCAGAGCGAGCGAGCATGTTGGAAAGTGCGTCCGCATATATGCAGCGGGGCTAGCGGTACTTGAGATAAAGGGGCTGTCGTGCAGGCGGCGCGCGATAGGCAGGCGGGTTATTCACGGCGAGGCTGGAAGGAGTTGCCAGATGGCCAGAGGAGTGAGCAGTTTGAAGGTAGAGCTGCAGTGTACCGAGTGCTCTGATTATTATGTGCTAAGGAAGTGTGAATCCAAATGGTGTTGTAATTTCACATTCGCTGTGTTTGTGGAATAGAGCGTTTCCTTCACCCAAGTGAGTAACGTGCTGGAAGCGTCAGCCTGTTCGCTATGGAGTCTCCCGGAAAGTGCGCAAGACTTGTGCGTGTTTTCAGTGCTTGGGGACTGAAGCAGGTAGGTGGGGCTGGGCCGGTGGCCCTGGGTGTCAGCACAGCAGGGAGGCTTCTGTTCTGGGGGGGTCTGCACCGTGGGAAAGGGATGGGGTAACCACATGCGCCTGGTGAGTACGCCTTGGTGGGACGGGGAGGCTTCTCTACCTGAAGCAGCTGGTGCTGTGATACAGTCTGGTCTGTCACAGAACCAACACTCGTGTTACTGTGAAGAAAGTTCAAACTAGTTTAAATGTGACCATGTCACTTGTCCCATTGTGTTTGTTTTTAAACTCGGAGCACTTAGAGACATGTGCAAGTTAAGTTTTTTGTGTGGCGTGTGAGGAGCAGCAGAAGATACTCCCTGTAAAATGCAGTTGGAAGTCCTGATTACATCAAAGGTAACAAATGGGGACACTTTCCTTTTTGCCTAGCAGCAAATTGCCAGATCAGTATGAAAAGCTGTTGTTGCTTTCAAGACACATCTGTGGAGCAGCATGGTGACCGCAGGTCGTGGCTGGAGCGCTCCGGCTGTGGCACATGCTGGTGGAGGGTGGGCAGGGGCTGGGGGCCGTGCTGCAGTTTGGGACTGAGATGCCTTGGGAGGACGCACAGCGGGGAGGCCAACGCCAACACATGTGGTGCCCTGGTCTGTGGTAGCACAGGAGGGTGCAGGTCGGGAGCGTGGTGGGGTTTGGAGCACAGGAGGGAGGAAGCGACCATCGCTGCAGTCGAATCTCTGGTGGCTGTGGGCAGACCGCGCAGAGGCGAGATCTCTGAAACAGAAGGTGGGCAAAAGCGTACAGAAGGCACGGCTGCTGGTGAGGGTCCGAGTGTGTTGTACCAGAAATGACAGAGGGAGAGGGTGTGCTGTGGGGACAGGCGGGACTGGTCTGACCCCGCGGGATTGGACTGGAGCAGGCTGGAGCGTGCACAGCAGAACTGAAGTGGTGTGGGAGAGCTCTGCTGGGAGGAGGTGTCTGGATAGCCCTGTGGAGTCTTGTGACTTATATCACTGCTGTTTCTTTTTTTAAAAAGGGTTTGTGAAGCTTTAGAAATAGGAGCACAAACAAAATGCGAGGAGGAACAGCCAGCCCCTCAATCTTCGACCTTTTTTAATTGCTAGTCCCCGTCAGGGCCAACGTGAACACAAAGGAGATGCAGAGCTGGCAGGGTGCTTCTGTGCAACTTGTGGTTGAGCGAGAGATCTCCTAGGAGTTTGCTCCCTCTGCTCTGAGTGCTTTCTGTTGGGAGTCAGTCAATGGCTTTGTCAAATGCTCCTGCTAACTGTTAATGGTACTTCGGCTTGCTGAGCCAAGTGAGGGAGGGCACTGTTGGACAAGAGAAGAGGCTGCAGCAGGTACGCCTGTGGAAGAACACGGTAATAGGACCTTGTTCAGGGTTGAAGCCCCCGCATAACCTGTCCAAAGCACCTGACTACTTACTGACACAGAGCTCCAACAGGATTCCCGGTAATCTTGTGAAGTGGAGCTGGGTGAGTGGTGATTTTGTCGGGTGAAGCAGGTGTTTAAGTCACTGAATCCTTCCCACCCTTCAAATTGTACCTTCTTCTCCTGCGTGCTCCTTCTCGAGCGTGCCATGCCCCCTGGTGCTGGAAGGAAGAAGCTCTGCCATCTTTGGTGTAAGAATAGGATAGCTCTCAGGTGTGGTCCTGCTGGCATGGGGCTGCGGGGCTCTGCTGTTGGGGGTGAAGAGGATCATCAGTGTCTTTGATTCTGTTCTTTTCTAGGAGGTGAGTGTCGTGGCTGCTGAACTTTCTCAGACCCACTAGCCATGCCAGGGATTGTTGTGTTCCGCCGTCGCTGGTCTGTAGGCAGCGATGACCTCGTTTTGCCAGCAGTCTTCCTCTTCCTCCTGCATACCACCTGGTAAGTGAGAAAGGCAGGATGATGGCTTGAATTATTCCATGATTTATTTATTTATTTTTTTTTTGCTGCTCCTGTTTCTTGCAGCTGTAATTCTTCCTGCACTTATACAAGTGTCTGGAAGGCTTCTATGGGCTATTTCTGATGGACACCAGCATATTCCCAGCTGTTGGTTGTTTGGAGAAGTGCTATTCCAAGTTCCAGTTCCAAAGAAGAAGCCTGACCACTGGAGTCTGGGGCTATGTTTGTGGACAGGGGCACAGGAAAAGCAATCGGAGTAGTAGATTCCATGGGATAATGTGTCTTGACACAGATCATCAAATTGTTCTGATGGGGGGGTGGGTAGCAAGGCTTCTGCATGGCTTGTAGGGAGGGGATTTCCAGAACAAATTAATATTAATTGTCAGCAGCCAAGTTAGGTGGGACACTGAGGATCCTCAGTAACTTGGAGGAGAGCAGGTGTGGGATATTGCATGTGGCTTTCTTTGGCTTCCTGTGGTAACGAGCTGGTTTGTGACTGGCAGGTTTGTGATCCTCTCCGTGGTGCTCTTTGGGCTGGTGTACAACCCCAACGAGACCTGCTCGCTTAACTTGGTGGACCACGGCAGAGGCTACCTGGGCATCCTGCTCAGTTGTATGATCGCAGAGGTGGCAATCATCTGGCTCAGCATGCGAGGCAGCATCCTGTACACAGAGCCCCGGGACTCCATGCAGTATGTGCTCTATGTCAGACTGGGTAAGAGGCAGCGGCCTGAGGCCTCCTAATGACTCAGCCTCCACACTGCCATCTGCTATCGCAGAAGACTTCTCTCCCCACACCCTGACAAACACACAGCTTCTGAAAGACATCCAGATGGCCACTTGTATGTGATATGCATCTGAATACATCACATATACTGCACCCTGTCATTGCTGTAAGACTCTCATGCAGTGCCCCAAATATCTTTCTAGCAAACCTTTAACTTGTCATCTTCATTGCGATGCAGGTACATCCTTTTCCTCTAAGAAAATATGCTCCCCTTCTGTCTTGCAACACAGATCTGCCACAGTGAGATGCATCTACACCTCTCTCCCACCTTTTTTCCACAAGTTTTCCTATGATACAGGCATATGCTTTTGTAAATCATGGCTGTTCTCACCCTGAGGCATGTGCATGTCCTTGCCTGTCATATATATACTTAAATCTGCATCCACCTACCTCGAGATGTACCTGACCTCTTGACTCACATGTGATGCATCTCTCCATCCAGCAACCTGCACTCTGATACTCTACCTCCAGGCACTGGGAGATAAATAGGTTTGCCACCTGCTCACTGGTTGCATTCTCTCTCTTAGGGTGCATATTTATCTTGTGTTCCTAAAAACATTTCCTGTTTTGCTCACTCACCAAGAACTAGGCTGGAAAAGGGATTGTTCTTTAGTCTGTCATTCAGGGTTTCCATTTTAGTTTTTCTTCTCTCCTCTGGTATTCCAGAATAGAATACTGCTATTCTCTTCTAGATACAGAAACTTGATTGGATTTTTTTTTTTTTTGCTAGGTGACGATTCTAAGAGAATCTTTCGGAGAGGCAGAGTCAAGTCCATTCCAACAAAGCACTGCATGTTTTTGCATCGCATGTTTTTGCTGGATTGTTTTCATGCAAAATTTGCTAAAATATGGGTAACCTTGCTTGAAAGCTCTGTCTGGGAGACATTTCCGCCTTTGAGTGCTAAGTGCAAATCATTAACATGAAGAGCAAACAAATATTTCTCTCCAGTTTCCCAGACACACTGCGGTCTCCCTAGGGAAGCACGTAGAGCCTGATAGCTTGAGTAACACTGTTAAAAACAGACTAAATGGGGCAAGGGAGGGAGAGAGAATCCAAAGAGCCATTTTCCTACCCAGGAATAATCCAGATTTCTTTCCTGCCTGTGTTAAACCATACCCATGTTCAGATTCTGTTTTAACACTGTAACATGGGTCTTATGTATGTTTAGCTGATGTTTTTTACTCTTAACAGTTTTGTCAGCTCTGATGATAGACATAGGGCCGTGACCTTTTCATGGGCAAGGTCTGTGTGATTGTCCTGTTTCAGCATGTGATATTTAGTGCCTACAAACCTAAAGATATAGCTCTGATGTGAGCCCACAACGGCCTTGTCTGTGCTGCTGCTGCTCCTGCTCTGCAGCTGGTACTCTCAGAGGAGAGGTCAGCTAAGGAGGGCAAAGCCGAGTTCCACTTCAGAACATAGTTTGCGCTGATGAGGAGCTGGGTCCAGCTCTGGTTTCTGGCCCATCGCTCCTGCAAACTGTTTGCTACCTGGCTCTTTGAACTAGTCTTTCTGGGATGGTGAGAGTCTCTAGCAGACCACGTGCGGTCCGATACCGTGCCCATGTGTAGATGAGGAGGGTGAATGGTCAGGCATCAGGCTGGAACATGGCTTCAGTCTCGGCTCCACCAACGGCATGCTAGGCGTATCAAAGTAAGCTGTTTACCCTCTCGGTACCTGACTCCCCATCTGTACTTTGGGGTTGTAATGCATTGAGAAAGTGAGGATGGGCACTTCGTAGCATTCCCCAACTTCTTTGAACCACTGTCAATCCCCAGTTTCTTGCTCACTGCCAGGGTATCGTGCAGAACTGAGGAGCCAGTAAAGGCTTCCTTCAGGACTGCACCCTGGCAACTGTTGCTGTAAGGACTGCAAAGGACAGAGGTGATGGGAATGTGCTCAGTGTAGTAAGCAGAATTAATCTTGGGTACACATCACTATTTACTCCATTTCTTTGAATCAGGCCGGCTCTTTGAGGTGGTTGAGAATCACCTAGGTGGTGATTCGTGTTACCTGGGAGTCTTTCCACTGTCATGGGTGGAAGGTTGATTCACACCTCTGCAGCCAGAGTACTTGCACATACAGAGCTGTGTGGTCCCTGTGTCACTTAGGAGTAGTTACTGTTAAGGAGGCATTATGTTTTTGGTTCGCTTTCTTGAATAACTCCTTCCAAAGCACTGGGGCCCAGTCCTGCCATCACTTAGCCTGTGCCACTGTTCTAAAGAAGCTGTCGTTGAGATTCCTCTCCAGAAGATGAGGAGAGGCAGTCATTAATCCTTAGGGAGATGCTGCTACTATTCATTGTGTTCCTTTTGTTTCAGCTATCTTGGTGATTGAGTTTGTGTATGCTATTGTGGGCATCATTTGGCTAACGCAGTACTACACTTCCTGCAATGATATCACCGCAAAGAGTGTCACTTTGGGTATGTATTTGGAATGTGGTTTGTGTGCATTCCTGTGTATGCGCAGACATCCTCTTGCCTTGGAGAGCTAATTCATTCATGCATGTGGGGATTGACTGTTGGAAGTGGATTATAGCTGTAAATGTAGTGCTTGTTTTCCTGAGACATTAGAGCTCAGAACAGTTGTTCTATTCATTTGTTTGTGCTGTCTGCACTGAGGCAAGGATTCATGTTCCCATGGAAGGGTCTGGCTGGGGAGTCTGAAAGACCTGGTTCCTCTTCTGTTCAAAATGGCTTTACCATTTTTCTAGAACTTGTTTTCAGTCCCTCAGTGGACTGGTTGGGGGCCGATGGTAATGCTACAGTCCACCTAGGTACTCAATGAGAGTTTAATGGCCTTCTGCACGGGCAATCTCCTAAAACAGCTGGAAAACCTAGCTGTGGTCAGAAGCCTTTGCAGAGGATATTTACTTGTGCTGCACCTGGCTGCAAAAGTATTTGGGTTAAATTCCTCTGTCTGCCCTGCAGCAACGGAGAGGTACGTGTGATGTCTGTGGAGAAGAGCAGAGAACGACGATGCTGCCAAGACTTAAGGGCAGAGCACCTGACTCCTCTCCTTTCTTTGTAGGAATGGTTGTGTGCAACTGGGTTGTCATCCTGAGTGTCTGCATCACGGTCCTGTGCGTCTTCGACCCGACAGGCCGGACCTTTGTCAAACTGCGTGCCACGAAGCGGAGACAACGCAACTTGAGGACATACAACCTGCGGTAAAGCAGCATTTCTGGAAGGGTGCCCTGCTTTCTTTGGTTCTTGGCATTCTCCCTGCCTTGCTTCAGGGAGCATTCAGCTTCAGGCGTTGCTTCCCTTTGGTGAGGGTGATTTTGGAGGAACGCAGCGCAGACTGTCAGGTGCTGTGTGTGGGCATCTGTATCTAAAGGAGGCAAAGCAACGAGGTATCTGGATGGATTATGCATTAGTCACTGGTTTTGTAAATACTTGCTAGCCCCTTGAACCACAGTGCTGATCATAACAGCTTGTTTGTCTGTCCTGTAACATTGTGTTTTGCCTAGTAACAGCAAGGCAATGCTTAGATTTTGCTTAGGTAGAGGCATCTTTTTCCAAAGCCTACTTCCTCCTTTATTTTTATCTGCAAAATAGGACCTTTTGGCCTGAGTTTTCTTGTATTTGGTTTTGGCCAGGAAACAGTTTCTTTTGTGTTGGAAGCTAGATGTTTTAATTAAGAATTGATTGCATCTTTGAGCTACCCAGATGGGGATGTGAAAGCTTTTTTCACCAAGCAAGGCATTTTTCAGAAGCTTTTTCCAGTAGTGGGACAACACAAACAGGCTTTTGTTTTATTATGCAGTCTTGACATATGTAACTGTCAGCAAGGAATGTGGCTTTGTAGGACTGAGGGCATTATGTTTTGAATGTTAAAAATGAGACTTTTAAAAAAATATTCTGCAAATTTTGTATTTCTCATTGGGAATGTATATTCAAGGAGTGTATTGAATATGTGCTCATTCAGTGTCTTGAAATGGGATACTTCAGACTGTATTTTTCTGTAAGAAAAAAAGTCCTTAGACTCTTCTAAGGACCACACAGCAAGCTTTGTTTGAAGGCAAGCTTTGTTTGAAGGAGCCTGGTTTTTACTGCAGAATATAAGATGCTCTTTCTTACCTTTCCAGTATGTTACTAACGCTGTCCTTGGATGTTCAGTTAGTGCCCTGTAAGCCTAATGTGTGCAGTTGCTGCATTATGATAAAGACATTCCCAGGCAGATCTGGATGAGAAGCTGGAAGATACTATGAAGATACTGTGGATCTAGTACCCCACAAAAAATATGAACTGTTGGGCTTAATCAATTTTTTTTTCCAAAGGGAAAACTGACTGCCACAGGTTACGAAGTTCTTTTTGCTGGAGAACTTAAGGTAGAATAAAACAAAACACCAAAAATGATCTTCCCTCTGGAATTTTAAGATCCCAGACAACTGAGTGAAGGTATTTGTCCCTTGGGCCATGGCCAGGTTTTTCCCTCCAGGCCTGTAACATTTTCAGAGAGCTTGTGCCTGCTGTTTGCAGATTTCTACTGTAGAAAGGGGAGCATTAACAGATGTTAACAAGCAAAATGCTTGTGGGCTGTAATGTGAAAGGGAAACATAAAATATTACTACGTGTTTGCTACTAAAGCAGTTGTTTCCAGAGTATATTTTGAAATTCTCCACTTAAAACAATCCTTCTGAGGAATATGCTTTGAAATTTTCTGCCTGTTTCTGGACTGTGATTCTGCAAGATGCTGAGGACCAGCCATTCCTATCGAAGTCCCCCGGTCTGCAGTGATAGAGCCTTCTGACATTACAGCAGTAATTTGACCTTTGCATTACCTTAATCTGAGCCATATTTCCTCTGTCTTAACTCATGAAAGTACTTGGTTGGTTTGTCACATTTAGGAGACATGTGACTTTGGCTTCCTTTTTGTGGTACTCTGTAACTTACTGGACTCCGCTACACAGTGGTTTTCCTTTACTAGTGGCATCTCGATGTGTGGGGGCTTTTACAGTCTTGCAGAGCTAACAAAATAAATCAAAACAAAACAAATGACTCAATTAATTGTGCTGAGACTTTTCTAAGAAACTTGCTCTAGGGCTCATAATAAACATGTGGAAGTTCAGTGTTAGGAAGAAAGAATTTGGGAAAAGTTGGAGTGAAAATAGCTCAGAGCACACTGGCTTTTCAGCCTCCGCGGTGAAGTTGTGAAGTTCTTCGCATTGCTGTCTGAGTTCTCTGGAGTTTTAGTAGAGCAAACTGGCATTGCCAACTCTGTCTTAAGACCCACGTATTCCTGTTCCACTTTTTGGAATCTTCCTTGGAGGTTATGGGTAGTTTTAAAATGTTCAGGCATGAGCTGATGGATAGCCCTGCAGAATCTCCTCCTCCTGTTGCAGGCAGATACTTGTTTACCAGCATCTTTTTCTGCCAGGTGCAACCCACTCTTTGTGCTTGGGATCTTCCTGATGTGATCATTTGGCAGAAAACTGGTGGTCTTCTTGATTTGGTCTTGATTAATTAACATGGGTCTGACCCATGTTAAGTTAGTGTTCACATTAAAAAGATCCTGCATTAGAAGAGCTGTGGACTTTCTCACATGCAGGTGGCATGGCTGTCTGGCAAAAAAAAAAAAAGTCACCTGCTTCAACAGCGCCAAGTCTGACTTGATCTCAGGTTTGTTCTGCAGGAATGCTAGTTAAACATAAGGGACTGTCACCCTGCAAAGTGTTGTAACTAGGGCAAGCTCACGACAGTGGAATGAACTCAGCAGTAGTTTATTTTAAATAGGGTTGTCCGGTTAGCTAATTTTGAACTGAAATTGAAATGTCATATAAACCAAATGTGGGTTGAGTGAAACCTTCTGTATTTAGGCTCTTTTAACCTTTAATAAATTGAAAGAGAACGTTTAGCTTGCTTTTCCTTTTTCAGATTAAAGTTATGCACCGTACTTGAAAAAAGAACAGACTTTTTTTCAGTTCTATATTACTGCATTACTTAGCATAAATATATATATCCAAATAAGCAATTTATTGGAAAGATTTGCACAGCTCTTATTGTAAGTGCTCAGTGTCTTTTGTAACCCCATAAAAAAAAAAAAGTAAAGTGTTTCCACTGAGTGGTGGTACGTCAGAGCTACCAAGTTTCTGATGCAGCTACCAAGTTTCCAGTAGAAACTCCTTCCATTCAGAGAATCATAGAATGGCTCAGCTTGGAAGGGACCTTAAAGATCATCTAGTTCCAAAGAGGTGGAACACCTCTTCTGTGCACCGCCAGGTGCTTGGACATGCTGCTTTCAGCAGATGATATAGAACAACCATCTTGCTCAGGAAGGACGCCAGCTATATAAAAACGGAGGCTTGGTCCTGGCTAGAACATTGATAAGCTCACTTTCCTATGAAATGAGCTCAGTCTTTAAACTGTGTGAGGTCTCCTTTTCTCTGCTAGAGCAACATAAAAGTATAGCTTAGGATGCGTTTTACCTGTGGCTACATGGTTTATGTATCGGATCATACTGTTGTTTTGTCACGTTCTCCTGCCTGTCCTCATGTGCCAACCTACCCCTTTATTTCTTTACTGTAGACACCGCCTGGAAGAAGGGCAGGCCAGCAGCTGGACTCGCCGACTCAAAGTTTTTCTTTGCTGCACGCGGACAAAAGACTCTCAGTCGGTAGGTACCAAGTGTCTCCTGTCAGAGAGCAAGCTCCGTGTGTGGCTGACGGTACATGGGACTCAGCAGAGCACAGCAGTGTGGGATTCCTGCTGTCAAACCTGGACATGTCGCATTTCCCTGTGAGTGTTCTTTGAGATCTGGAGCCACAATGAGTCCAGTAAGCCTTGACAGCAGTGCATGCAAGGATCGAAGATGTCTTCCAAGAAGCAGCAAGCTGAGCTGCCTCCCAGAATGAAAAGGCTTGAAGTTTTGCTGTATGCTAGTTCCTTTTCCTTTCTTTCAGCCTGAGTGGGTTGAATTTACAGTTCCTTTTCTGCAGGAGGGAACCTGGGTATCCCATGCAAAAACAGAAGTTGCTGTTTCCCTCTAGGTGCAGATTTTCACCTTTCAACATTGCTGGGGAGGGCAGTTGTCTTTTTTAAAAGAGCCAGTCTTAACCTTCTGGTTTTGAGTATTACAGGATGCTCTCTAGGACAGGTAATAGCACAGAAAAGCAATGTTGTTTGTCAGTTTTAAGCTCTTCTCCTGAAGTTGTTCTTTACCTTGCTGTTGTGGCAAACTGGGGTGATTTTAAGTGAAGATACTGGTGGAAAGATACATTTTTCACCAATTTAGGTTCAGCACTTGACAGCACTTTGGTCGGCTTCAGTTTCCTTTTGCTTAGGCAGTTTCTCTTACTGTTTGAGTTTGTCTTTTATGCTTCAAAAAGAGACCTCTTTGAAGGTGGGGAAAAGGTAAACCTGTCAGAATTGGCAAAGGATTATTTGTAGATACCAACTGGTCCAAACCTACCATCTAATCCATGGATTCAAATGAAGATTGACACTTTGAAGTTTTTATGTGCTACAGCTGGTACTTTCCCTTGCAGAAAACAGCTTGGGGGGGTGGGATGGGGAAGGGGGAACACAGGAGGGTAAGGGGTTGATTTTTGCTTCCATAAAAGTTAGCAGCCCATTCATTCCTATTGAAAGCAGTGGGAGCAGGTTTTTATATGTTAAGGTGGTATTCAACAGGACTCCCAGTGACCTGGTGGAGAGGTGAATAGTAAGGTAAAGAATTTTGCTGATGATTCTACTATTTAGGTTGGTGAGAATTAAGAGTATCTTAGAACTCCTGAAGGACTAAGCAGAATAAGGGAATTATCAATGATAAGCGAAAGTCATAATAGAAAAGGATGAGGTGATGCATACGCATCTGAAGAAACAAATTACTCACACACACTGATAGGCTCTGAATTAGTTACAACCTCTCAGGAAAAGAGCTAGGAGTTATGAAGGGCACCTCAACAAAGACATCAGTGCACAGCAGTGACCAAAAAAAAAAAAAAACACCCAGAAAAAAACATTTAACTTCAGTGGAAGGGCATAGAAAATGACAGGAAAGCCATCAAGGGACCGGCCACATCAGTGATGTTCTCATTAAATATAGTTTGATCTCCTAAAAGATGCAGCAGAAAAAGGAGCATAATGGAAGGGACGTGAGCTTGTATAGCAAGAGAAATAAGACTGGGACTTTAACCTCAAAAGGGAAAGGTGCAATAAGATGAAAAGCTGTGTAAAAATAATGGAGAGTCAGGTGAAGGCTACCTGAACATGTGTTCATCACAGATGGCAACCAGTATGAATTAGATTAAAAAGGGTTGTTGGTAAGTGCTGCGTAGTTATCCTCAGGGTGCGGTTTCCAAAGTGTGGATGGCTGCAGGAGTTGTCACAGCCCTTCTGCAGAAATCCAGCAAGTGTTCTGGCGTGCTGGTCCTGCCCGGCGCTCCTGCAGTACTGGACGAAACACCTCATGGCTCCTGGGGGACATCCGGCCCCGAGCTGCTGTCCTGCTCGGGAGGAACGGCCCAGGACTGCTGACCTTCACAGATCTGCTAGAGCTGCTTAGGAAAATCTGTCTGGAAAACTGCAACGAAACAAGCTTTGTGCCGTGGCAGCTCAAACAGCGGCGTTCCCTCAAGGGTTACGTTCTGCCCCTCTGCTTTTGGGTGTACCAGCTTCCCTCCTGCACCGCCAGCACCGCCAGGTGCCTTGCCCGGGTACCCAGAGCTGCCTGCCCGCAGGGCAGCGTGGGCACTGCAGCCTGGCTTGGGAGCCCTGAGGGGCAGCCAAATGTCCTGATTCCTGAACAAATGTATTTTATCTAGGAATGCAACATATTTCACCTCATGTCAGGATTTTTTTTTTCAAACAAACTTCTCATTCTGCCATGACTGTTGGTTTCTGCTTTTTTTCTAGTTGAGCATAAAAGCAGATACCAGAATCTTCAAATTCCTCGTGCTATTGAATTTCCACTTTACATTCAGCTTGTGTGATTTCCAGGCTCTTTTCTTTGAAGAAACAAGCTCTGACTTTGTGTGTCCTGGCATGGCAGTGTGTGGAATGAATGCATATGTAATGGATCAGAAATGAATCCTTTGCTGCCTCTCCCAGGCTTCATGGGAAAAAATGTTCTAGCAGGGGATGATTGTCCTCTGAGCTGGAAAACAGAGTTCTTCTGAGCGGACGTGGCATCAGGGCAAGAATCTGTTTTAAGGGTTTGGAGTGAAGTCTGCAACACTAAGGCTCTGCTAGCCCCAGAGCCTCCAGGGTTTGTAGCAGAACACTGCAGACAATCCTAGTGTCATATCAAGTGCTCCAGCAGAAACCCCTCCTTCGGAACAAAACACGCATGTTGGACTCTTGTTTTGACCTTTTATTTTGGTCAGAATGTTAAACGGAGGGGTTGTTATTTTGGATTAGTGGGTGTCATATTTTATTTTGAGTCCATTTGCATTTCTTGCATGCTTGTTGGAACGGTGGTAGGATTTACAGGGTCAGTACTTTGAGGACTATGTGGTTGTAATGTTGGAGAGGTTGATGCAAGTCCATTTGCTCTTCAGAGGCCCAGCTGATATGGAAACCTGCACAGTTGGCACCTGAAGTCCCATTCCTAACGATGATTTAACTTGCTCTGGTAGGCATGTGGAAAAAATACAGAAAGTAATCTCGCACTCCAGGAGTTTGTCAGAGATGAATGAATGTAGGTCATCGCCTGCCAGCCTGCTAGGGGGAAAAGGGACTTACTTTCTTGCCTGTCAAAGAGATGGAGAGATTCTGACCTGAAGACCGGCCTTTCTTCAAGTGAACAGCCCAGGCTTTCTACAGACAAGACTGCAGTCACGTGGCCTGAACTCTGTGTAAAGGATGCTATGAAAATACAGGCTTGGAAGTTCAGGATGAGACTGTTAAATCTTCATAGGAAAGGTTTAGCAATGGCGTGAGTGAAAACACTGACTATCTGTGTCCCACAGCACTTGCTAAGTCCCACTTTTTGTTTGTTTAGCCCTTGGGTCACTTTTGCCTTTAAGTCTGCTGTTCTGAGCGATGGCCAGACGCATTGCCTCGCAGTCCAGCCCATCTCCAACCTCCCAAACCATTCTCACTCGAGGTCCTGTGTTCTTTCATGGTACAGAGCCAAAGGGGAAATAACATTTCTCGTCAAAATCTGTGTCACTCTGCTTCAGAGCCTTTGGGTGACTTTTGAAGATCACTTCCACTTCCCTCCCTTCTGTGGTGTCTTCCTTTTTGGGGGGGTGGTCACTTTCTCTGCTGGAACTCTGCATTTAATGACTCAGATCTCTTTTTACAGGTTTTTCTCTTCAGGCCCTTTTGCTTGGGTGTGGTCCAAGATAAACTTGGAAAAGCTTGGTAACTTGCTCAGCTCTTTCAGTACCAAAAGCTGTAATATGTAACACCTGCTTGTCGTGATTTAACTCTTTGAAATCGTATAACAAAGAGCGTGATAATAAACAATGCAAGCTACAGAGACAGCTCAGTGGCAGGACTGAGAAATCGCTCACTTTCTCTGTGAGGTACCAGGGATGGTGAGGTCTAGCTTAAGGATGGGGAAAATGATTCCAGGACAGAGTTACGGAACTGAAGAGACTGTTAAATAGGACAAAATTGGTGCACTTTTCCTGAATTGCGTTTGTTCTATTGAAATTGCTTTTGAGGATAAAGTAGGACTCTGAGATGACATTGGATTGGGATTTATTTGGTTCTTGGCTTACTTCCTGTGACTTATTTACAATGTAGGGACGAAAATGTTTCCCTTCCCTCCCTTTGTGTTTGCCTTGCCTGTTTTGATGTTGAGGTGGTCTGTTTATCCACACGTAGGCAACCAGCACAGTGCAAATTCAGTCTCAGCTGAGACCTATGCGTGCGACTATGTAAAATATGAAGGGTATTAATAATGATTAGGCCAGATATGGTGTTCCCTGAAGGAATCCCATGGATGTTTTGGAGAGAGCTACAGAAATGAGGCCATTGCTGCCGCATTGGTTTTCATTCTGTGTCCTGTTTTGAGGCTCCCCACACCCAAACTCTTCCTAAACCTGTCTCTCCGTGGATTTTGCAGGACGCCTACTCTGAAATCGCCTACCTTTTTGCTGAGTTTTTCCGAGACCTTGACATCGTCCCATCTGACATCATTGCAGGCCTGGTTCTTCTGCGTCAACGGCAACGGGCAAAGCGCAATGCTGTGCTGGATGAGGTGGGTGGAGGGGGCGTGCTGCTGTGCGCGGAGGTGGTGGGCATTTCACTTGGCCTCTGACTTAACCTGTTGCTCTTGTAACTTACTGTGTGAGAACTGCGTGTCTCTGCCCACCTTGTTTCTGTTGTGTGAGGGGCTGTTGCCAGTCACGGAGCTGTAAAATAAAAATACTATTCTTTAGCAGCTTTTTCCGAGACTCCCAAAAGGGCCCAAATGACACTAAGTTGAGCTTGACACCTGTTGTCTTTTCTAGGCAGGTGATACCTACAGATTTAGCTCTAGACCCCAGATGGGCAACTGCCTTGAAGAAGGAGGCAGTTACTTTAAAGTGAATAGGAAGATTACTCCTTCTATACAGTGATGTAGAGAAGACTTCAGCATTTGGACAGAACTGCAGCAGGAACGTCAGGGAAAAATTCCTGAATTCTCAAGCTGTTACTGGCATTGAGATTTCCAGATTGCTAACTCAATAGAGAAGTTGTGGTGTTTTTTCTTTTTTTTCTTTTTTTTTCCCCCCAGAGTTGATGTTCAGACAGCGGTGATCAAATGGGGCAGAAATCAGAACCCATTCAGGAGACTGGTCAAGATGCTTGCTAACTATCTTGTCCCGTGTTACGTAGTTCTTTCTTGTGTAGATTTTTGTCTTGGTGTCACAGAGAAGAATTTTTGTCTGTTTGTGACTTACAGGCAAACAATGACATTTTAGCTTTTCTGTCTGGGATGCCAGTGACCAGGAACACAAAGTATCTGGATCTGAAAAACACGGTAAGTCATTGGACTGTGATGTTGCAAACTCACCATACTTCCCGTGTAGCCTGTATTCTTTTTTTTCCAGTGGTTTCTCTTTTCTTCTGCCCCTCTGGAATTATCACAGAAATTAGGACTGGTACAATAGAATAAAAATGCTTGCTTTCCTGAAGCTTTGTGTTCAGATCACTTTTAAAGCATTATCTGTCTCTGTCCTCCACGTGGCAGGAAGTGGTAGTATTTCCACTCAGATAGGGAAAGACAATGTGAGGTGTCTCCAAAGCCAGATGTACAAGCTCAGTGCTGCAGCCAGGAATGTTGTGCAGAGCTCCATATGGTGGCACCAGCAGCAGAGCTCACGGAGCCCAGCAGGCAGGGCTCCGTCATGATGAGGGAAGGGAGCTTCCTGGAGCGAGATGGCCTTCCTTCCTGGGGCTGGTTCTGTCAGCAGTTCTCAGGATGGAAATGGCTGCAGTCTGCTTTATGTAAATTGAGCTTGGCTTTTCTCCTGGCATGCTCCTGTTGCAGCCCTTCATCTCTTGGCTATATTCACACTCCTTGATTAGATGATACTGCTGCAAGAGATGCAAGACTGACCCAATCCCAGTATCTCTGATCAAGCAATTCTGTGATTAACCTGCTTGTGGCTATGCTGTACTCTGCTGCATTTAATGCTAACATCCTGCTTGTGTTCAGCCTGTCTCCTTCTGCACAGGGTGCTTGGGGAGCAATATCAGCATGGCTTATAGAAGACAGCACTGAGGCACGTGGCCCCACACTGTCTTTATGGTCCTCTCTGGGCATCTTCCTTATGGCCTGTGCCCATGTGGAGCAGTGTATTTAGAGAGCTCATCTTCTTGAGACTTAAACCAGTTTCTCCAGTGTTCAGTTAGGGTTGGGTGGGGCAAAACCCACAGAGAATGGCCTTCCTTTGCAGCAGGGTGTTTGATACATAGAGGAGAATGCCTATAGAATTAACTTCTGCCTTGGTTAAGCAGCTAGAAGGGCTCCTCTGACCACAAAAATGGCATAGCTATACTGGGAGGGGAGGGAGAGGATCTTTCTGAGCATAACCAGCGCACTCTCCTGCAGCCCCCTGGAAATGCTGACAGTGTTTGCTGTTCTAGTGGTGGTAAGAGAGAACGCTGATCTTCAGAAAGAAGGGTGCAGTCTAAGATGGAAAAAGGGAGACGGGAACAAATCAACGTGTTAAGAGAATAAGGCCTTTAGTGAGTCTCTTGTCTCTTTCAGCAAGAGATGCAGCGATACAAAGAGGTGTGTTACTACATGCTGTTTGCCCTGGCGGCCTATGGCTGGCCCATATACCTGATGAGGAAGCCCACATGTGGACTCTGTCGCCTGGCCAGATCCTGCTCGTGAGTGGCCGTCCTGTCTATCGCTCTGCCTTCTCTTCTTTCCTCTTCCCTTCTGTTTTTCCCTGATTTAGAATTCTCCTTTCTTTCATCAGTTTGCTCTCTCCCTTATTCTTCAGTTACTTCCTTCTCCTTTGCTCTTCTGCTTTTATTTGTTTCCCTTCATATGCTGTCTCTATCTCTTTTCCTTCATTCTCATATCTTTCTTCTGTCTTTCTTACACTTGCTTATCTTCTTACCTCGTTAAATAAACCAGACTGTCATATGCTCTATCCTCTCTGGTGCACTAAGGATCACGCCAGTCCTGTGCAGTTTGGACAGCCAGTGGAGAGAACTCATCTGGCTTTCATCTGACTGCTTTCATGCTGAGTCAAAATAGCTGTCTTAGAGTGCAGAAATCAGATTTATCAGCAAGCCCAGATATGCAGGGAGTTGACATTTGGGTCTTTATTAAAGCATCAATAAGACTTGGCCAGAGTTTGTGCTGTGCTCTCTCTAATTGTTTTTTTCTGCCATGCTGTACAGTTCTCACCTCACAGAAGCAATGCTGTAGTACAGTTCAGGATTGCATAGTTTTAAATGTTTGCTTTTAGCTGCTGTAATGCTGTCATCAGATTCTCTTTGGGGTTGAGCTTTTTGCACTTATGCAAGCAATTTCTTTTCACTTTTACATGTGAAACATCTTTCAAGGAAAGGAAGAAAAAATCTGCTTCCGTTGTGGTTCTGGGATGACTCTAGACCTGTTTTGTTGTTTATTATAAATAGATATACATCTAATAAATGCTATCTGCTTGTGTGTTGAAGCAATAGAGGAATTGTGCCATTAAGCACAGTATTCCCTTAGGAGAGATCCCAGCCCTACCATGGAGTGATTCCTTGGAGACTGGTTGCACTGTAGCTCTCCCTGGTGCCCAGAAAGAAAACTGCATTTGAGCCCAGTGCCCCTTTTTGATGCCGAAACATGATTTGTGTGCTGTTTTGTGCAAGAGCTTCAGCAACTGAAGGAAACCATTTCTGTCAAGATGAGGCCAATGTGTCTTGCAGGGTCCCCCTTCCTTTCCCTCATCTCTAGGCATTCCACTCTAAAAGTCAGTCTCTTCCACATTCCTCTTTCCTCAAAGCTCTCTCTTTTTTTTTTCTTCTGCAGATGTTGCTGTCTCTGTCCCTCACGTCCCCGCTATGCACCTAGCGTCACCATTGAGGAGGATAATTGCTGTGGCTGCAATGCCATTGCCATCCGGCGCCACTTCTTGGATGAGAATATGACCTCGGTGGACATCGTTTATACTTCTTGTCATGATGCGGTAAGGAGTCTGCAACCCCTTTCATACTTGGGGCATGTTCCTACGGTCCCTCCTAATGGGGCTCACATGCTTCCAGATGTGGTACAAAAGAAGGAAACTTGAACTTTTTCCTATCTCTCTGCCAAGAAATTCTGCCCTTTGGACAGAAATATTTGTTACTGCCAAAATCAGATCGTTCAGAGGAGTGCTTACCTGTAAGGCATGGTCTGTCAAGCTGCTGTGCATGCTTTTCCCTGAGCAGGAGAATATGTAAACAGGAATGTTTCACCTGAGCGCTACAGTAGTGGGTCTTTTCCAGGTTTATGAAACTCCTTTCTATGTGGCTGTGGACCATGATAAGAAGAAGGTGGTCATTAGTATCCGAGGAACACTGTCTCCAAAAGTAAGTGCACTGTAAGACCTCATCTACCCTTGGCCACCCTAGCAAACTTTCAGGATAGTCTGAGACCTTCCTGACTTGCCCTTGCAGTTTGACTTATCTGAAACACGGTGACTTCTTTTCTTCAGGATGCCTTGACTGACCTAACTGGGGATGCAGAGCGCCTTCCAGTGGAGGGTCACCATGGGACGTGGCTGGGACACAAGGTATGTAAGAAAACACTTCTTATTTTGATGTTTTGGATTAAAAAAAAATACAGGGGAAAAAAAAAAAGAAAATATTAAACTGCTTGAGGTGTTAAGGGTGTTATGTAACTGCAGTGAAATGGCTATGAGAGGTAAAATAAATAAATCATTAAATTGTAACAGTTAAAATCAATCTGTAATAATAATAAAACATCAAAAAAAAAAAAGCAACATGCAATTAGTAAAAACCAAGCTGCAAAAGGAATCCGTGGAGACCTAGAACAAAATTATTGGTGTCATTGAAATTACTTTTTCTTCCAATGACCTTTTCAAAATTTGCAATCAAACCCCAACAATATGTTTAAAATTCTGTTGCAATGGGATAGTCATTGAACCTCGTAAAACGATATTGGCAGGACTTGCTTCTGTGTAATTAGACTGATGCTGTGTATCTGTGTTAATGATCGGGAGTGGGCTGACTAAATCAATTTGGTATAGAGCTCACCTTTGCCCCAGTCCAGCAAAGTAATGACACACGTGCCGAGTTTTAAGATTATCAGGAATTTGGCAGCCTCTCAAGATGCCATGCCAGACTGGTAAGGAAAAATACAAACTGGAGGTTGTGTGTGTTGGAAGGAATGTAGTGGCTGCTAGGAAATGCAGTTCAGGCAGACAAGATGCCGCTGATATCCGGTCAGGGTCTCTTCAGGGCAGGATATTGAGCTCAGCTCTTCGGCAGCCCTGAGCTGTGAGCTCCTGCTTCGTTCCCAATGTCCTTCCAGATCACCTCTTCTGTGCTTTGATGCGTTGCTTTAGGAAGTGGAGCATTAGTAGCTGATAACTGCGTACTCAGATGCTTAGATATGGGTCTGATAAAGAAGCCAGATACCCAAGAAAGAGCTGTTGGGACTCTGTGGTCTTGAAGGAATTTCTGACACACTTCCAGAAAGTGTGTTCTTGAAAGCAGTATTTTGTAGCTCCTCTTTGGATAATGAGTGTTTCTTTTTTTCCCAAAAATGAGAAAATGAATTGACATAGTGATTACACAGGACGTCATATAGAAACACAGATAAATGAGGAAGTGTTTTGTCACATAATTGATATTTAGATATCTGAGCCTTTACTACTCATTTAACGTTTCTGAAGTGTTACGTCTGCAGTTGAAGATAATGTTACTTGGTTTTATACTAATTCATTTAGTTCAAAAGGGCTTTGCATAATCATTGTGATAAGCAGTTCACAAGTATAAAAAAAAAAAAAGGAAACTGAAGGAAAGTAAGGGAAATTTGTTCTATGTTAAATGTGCAGAAAAACTAGTAATACCTGCAGAAGTTAGTTTTCCCTTTTTGATCTCTTTTGTGTGACAATATTCATATGCCCATAACTTATATGAAACATTATCAGATCACTTCCTGTGTTGTATATTGAATTTTTATTTGGTGTTTGTATTATTTCTCTTTCTATTGTTACTCGTACAGAAATACAGCTTTATCGCAAATTATTATCAATATTAATCTTGAGACAATAATGTACTGTTGATTCCTGAGGGAAGCTAATGAAGATAATAGAATTTAAAAATGCCTGTCTTAATGCATATTTAATGTCCAGAAGTCAACTTTAATATAAAAGTAGATGAAGTATCTTGCTAACACTTACATTTAATTTGAAGAAAAGTATTTGACCGTTTGGGAGCTTCCTGTAAGTTGTTTGGCTTCTGTTATTTTTCTTGCTGATTCTGTCCTGCACACCCAGCAGTCTGGGAGCCAGCCTGTCAAGCTGCTTCACGCAGTGTCGATCAGACATCTTACAAATTAAAACTCTTGATGTTTACATGAGCCTTCTTATCACTCCAGTGGTACCACAGCTGAAAGTGTTTGATTGTTTGGGTTGTTGTGAGTGCCACAGTTAACATTTGTTAGGTCTCTGAGCTATTTTGGGTCAGAAAAATCATAGCTGTAACTAAGGTTTATGGGTTGATGTGCCAAGAAAAAAAAATATAAGTAGGGGATTATTGCAACTTAGAGAGGAAATTAACAACAAAAAGATCTAACTTTGCCATTTGAGATAGAATCCATTTATTTTTATAACAAAGATCGTTTAAAAATAATCATAAGTGAAGGGCATGAATCCATGGTTAGTTCTGTTGAACCTGTATAGATCAAAGCTGCTGAAGTGATGACGTTATGGAGGTTTGTCTCATGCTGTTGAGCCAGCCAGGATGACAGCCAGTAGCTGCTAAAAAGGAAGCTCTGAAAGCTCAGCCATGATAGCAGCCCTCACCAGTTTGATAGAACAATCAGTAATAGCAATAACTTTCAAGTTCTTTTCTACCACATAAATGCCCTCAGTTGTGGGTTTTCACACACACGATTCAAATATTATAGAGAAGTTTTGTGCTGTCAATTGGTGAAGGAATACAGAATGTTTCCTACTTTTCCTAGACCTCCAGTCTGTTTGGTTATTTACATGTTTAAAATTAAACCCAATTAGTTTTATTCTTTTGAAACTTGTGAAACAATATCCACTTTAACAGAAAGCCTAAATGCAACTTTGGTAAGTCTCATTCCATAATGTTAAAATCACTGTCTATGTTAGAATGTGCTGTAATGTAATTATCAAAAATATAGATATAAGGCTGACTAACAGCCCATTAGTGATATCACCACGGATTTAGGTCATGCTTTTCAAAAATAGGATCCTAAATTCATGTTAGAAATTTATATAAGTAGCCTGCCATTCACTTCTCATTAGAGTTAGAAATGGAGACTCTTCTGAATGCAGCTGAAGCTGGCTAGCTGCTGAGAGATCTGAACACAGGCATGAAATATCATGGCATCTGCTTTTTTTTGATAATGACAGTAGCATTACAGATGTCCCATTTCTGGGCTCAGCAAAATCACCTGTGTCTTTTTCTTCAATAGGCAGATGGGTTTGATGGTATGTTTGATATTGAGGACTGACAATTCCACATTTCTTTGCTTTTTGAGGGGACTGTGAATTCTTTTATGCCTTTGAGATTAAACGGTGCTCAATAATATTCATTTTGTACTGTTTTGTACAGTTTTCAGGTAGGAGTGTAATGGAAAATAGCAGAGGAGATGATCCTCCCTGGCTTTTGGCCAGCCCAGGCAGTGTGAATTACTTGAGATCTGTAATCAACGAATTAGAAGTAGCCAATTTCTGTTTACCTGCGTTCACCCTGGACTACATCACTGTTTTTAGCCTTTGCAGTTCAGGCTTGCTCACCATTGAATATAAACTGTAATAAAGGCATAACCAAGACATTTATGCGACAGACCAAATTCTAGTCATTTGTTTATATTAGAGTTTAACTGCATCTCTATTATGCAGAGGGAGACAAACTCTTTAAATGCAGCCATCAGCTGGGAGAGAGGGTAGATGTTTAGAACCAGACTATCAGTTTTTTTCCCATCTTCCAGCAGTTCTTAGCTTCTAGGAAATAAAAACCTTTAAAAATTTGCAGTTAATGTCCTTTGACAGCAGAATCCACTTAATAGCTGCTGCTGCCTGCAGTCATCAGTAACTCTTTCCTACACAGACAGAGCTGCCACTTTTTCCCTCCAGTTATGTCTTGGTGTTTGTGCTGTTGCCCTGTGAACTTGTTAGGCTAGCACATGGTTTGATTTGCAGATTTCCATGGAAGAGTACGGTTCTGTTGTTAAGATACTGACTTGCAGAAAATCAAAGTTTGGTTCTCCTGCTCTACTGCAGGTCTCAGTGTGAGCTGAACTACCAGATACACAGCCTTGTGTTTAAGTTAGGGTATTTTTTTTTTTTCTCCAGACTTTACACCACAAGCCTAGGATCTGTGAGGGTTGTCATAACTTAAGAGCTGTCATTACTCTTAAACAATCTATGGCTCTGGTAATCAATGAGCCAAGACGTGTCTCTAATGGAGTCTTTTCCTAAATGTGGAGTGGAGTCAGTATTCCTCCTCAGCCTTGACACGTGCTCTGTGGCACTCTAGAGATTGCACAGAGGTCAGAGCAGTTTGGTGCCTCCTAGATGTTTACACCAGTGCTGATCTGCAGCCATTAATGTCCGATTCTGTCTTTGTGTTTGCCCTCAGGGAATGGTGCTATCCGCCGAGTACATCAAGAAGAAGTTGGAGCAAGAAATGGTGCTTTCTCAAGCTTTTGGACGAGACTTGGTGAGCATTAGGTTTTTTTAATCACTGCAGGCTGTAAAGAAGTTGAGATTTTCCTAAAATGCTGATTTTTCAACCTCCATGTCCCTGAATCTGTTGTACTAACTTCTAAAATCTTCCTTCCAATTCCTGTCCCTCTGGATTTCCAGATGGGCCATGAGTTACTTATTCCCAGAAAGCTTATTTTTATTTTGAAGCCTTCTACCCAACAGTACTGTAGAGCTCCTGATTTTTTTTTATTCCTCGGGCAAAGCTAAGGCAGGAAGTCCCATTCATTGGCACTGCAGTAACAGGGAGCATTAAAAACAAATCAACAGGAACTAAAATCCCATCTCTATGGAGATTCTCTTTGGAGACAGCAGTGGGATGCCATGCTGACTGTCTGTGTGCGCACATTTCTTGTGATAGAAAGCTGTAGGAAAAACCCAAGAGAGACGTTATGAAGAAGCTTACCTTAGCTTCTGTGTCACTAAAGGCACAGTCACTGTCCCCACTGGGGAGGGATCTTCTGAACTGCCTGATTCCCTGCTGCCAGACAGCTGTCCTTTTCTCATGCCCAAATAATGTCTTGGCCTGAGCAGGCCCATGGGAAATTAGGCACTGCTCAAGGGAGAAAGAAAAGGAGAAGAGGGTTATAAAAGGCCTGACGCTTCCCTGGAACTGGTGTTGCACTAAGTCAGTGCAGAAGTGTCTGCTTTGTGATGTTCAGTAGGTGAAAGAAGAGATGCATAGACATCTGACTTCTTTTATCATGCTTTATTCCTCTATGCCCAGAAAACTCACTGGTTTTAAGTGAGCTGTTGCTCATGAAGGTTTTTTTCCTGCTCTCCTATAGAGCTCGGTTAGCATCTGACTGGTAAGGATATGGTGGCATTTGAAGCTCTATACTTTGGGTGCTTTCTGCGTGTGATGATAGGTAACATGTCTGGTTCTGTTTGAAGCTGGCTTTATGTATGGTAGGTCCAATTTCTAATTGATGTAATATAGTGTTACTAGCTGGACCTGACCCACAAAGGTAGAGAGAGAGCTTGATTAATGAGATGGAACTACTGGCTTGGGTTAGGAAATGAAGTACTGTCTGAAGTTGAACTTTGAAGAACATATGAAGAAGTGGTATGGGTAGAACATAAATGCCATCCGTCCCAGATCCCAAAGGTTTGTCTAGCCCAGTAAATTGTTTCTGACAGTTGCCAGTAACAGATGTTCAGGGAAAAACTGCAACAAGTGAAATGTATAAATTCTTCATTCTCTCCAAGTGTGCACCTCAACCTCACTGACTGTAGCAGGCATGATACTGACTTAGAAGTAGAACGATACAAAGATCTTTCATTCCTGTCGCTTTGTCTGTGTTCTTTTTTTCACCTTATGCAGAAGTCTGTAGTCACAGCTGTGGTGACCTGATACTGTGGAGTGTAGGATCTGGGTTCTCTGTCCTTGTGTAAAGCCTACAGGGCACTGCCAGAGCTCTGAGATCTTGTATTAAAACAAGATCAAAGTTTCTCAAACATTGTCTTAATGAACTTCTAGAGTCTAAGCCATGCCTAGTGCTCTAGCCTCTGAATAACAAGAACAGTAGAAAACTTTAGAGAATAGTTTTGTCTTTGAATTACTTGTACAATTGCCAGCTGTTGGGAGCATCTGAACTTCAAAAGACTGCTGTTCCAACTGCAGGTTAGGATTTCTGTTTTTCAGCACTCACAAGCAGTGAAATTAATGAGAGCAAGTCATAATTTCTAGAACCAAGGAGACCTCTAATCCGTGAGTCTGGATTTGAATATTTTCAGAAGGTTATCAGATCTGAGGAGGAGCAAAAAGCTCATCAGATTCCAAGTAACTCAAACAACTTGAGTGTACATTGCCTTTTTTTTTCAGGGAAGACCCAGTAGATCAAATGCTGACTCATGAAAGTGTAGGAGAGAATGAATTCCAGTGTCCCCTCAAAACAGGCGCTACTGGAAGACAGGAATGTGCCCTGTGCCCAGCTCCTGTGTGTCGTAGATGAACCAGTGTAAATCGAAACTGTGCTCCTGTTTCAAAATATAGCATAACTAGATCCCATTGGAGGAGGAGTTGTTTAGCTGGAATGTGGAGTGCTCGCGTATAGCAAAGACTCAGAAGCTGGGGAGAGGGACAGATTTGGGGGTTTGTCAAGTTTCTTTTTGGTCTGACTTCAATTTCTTTTGTTTTTCATTTTCAGGGGAGAGGAACAAAACACTATGGCCTGATTGTGGTTGGCCATTCCCTAGGGGCTGGCACAGCTGCCATCCTGTCCTTCCTTTTGCGTCCGCAGTACCCGTCACTGAAGTGCTTTGCCTATTCTCCCCCAGGTGGGCTGCTGAGGTAGGTGTTGGGTAAGGAGGTCTGGTGATAGGGTGGGGGGGGGTGTAGCTGTAGCTGGATCAGATCCTGGTTGTGATGTTCTGATGAGTAGTAAAAGAAAGTCTTTGCCCTGAGAAGCATGTAGGAAAATGTAGTGTCAGTTTATAGGACCTGAGGGTTGTTGGCAGCCCTTGTTCTCTGCTGTAGTTTAGAGTTTAGGATATGATCACAGGTGACCACTCCCAAATATTCAGCTTTGTTTACTTCTATAGCTCTTATTTAACCCTGACTAGTGGGAAACGCAAGTTGAGTAGACAGAGTGCAATTTCCTTCCTTATTGTTTGCACAATGACAGTGTGTCCTCTCCCCATCCTCTGTGAATAGGTGTACAGAATGGGAGATGGAGGTGTTTACATTTGGTCAAACATCAGATCAGTTTGGGCTCCTTTTGCAACTGACAAAGAAATTGGCACTTCCAAAGTGTGATTTCTGTCATTCTAAAGTGGGTGCCTAAAGTAGTTCAGAGGGGTTGTGCTGCTTTGCCTGTTTCTCTCCTTTGGTTGTAGGGGGAATCTAGGGTAGCTGCCTCATGTCTGAAGAGAGGTATTGAATTTCTCCTGCTGTAAACTGGAGCAGACCTGCAGATAGTGTTATTTGCATGGCAGCCAAATAACATCTCACTTGGTTGCTGTGAAATAAGGTCTTTCCAGTCGTGATGGGCACCGTGAGTGCACTTAGAAGGACCTATGGGTTACAACCTTCTTGTTGTAGTTACTGCATCATGTTCCAGCAGCAGCCAAGGGATTTTAACCATCCTGCTAATGATTCTGGACATTAGCATGCCTTATTGTGACAATAATGCCTAGTCATCTGCAGCTATAGAGGAATTGCTCTGCAGAATGTTTCCTGGGAGTTTTTTTTAGCTTTCTGCTCAGAGCTTTCCCTCCTGAGTTCCCTTGATAGCACAGGCCAAACCGTACTGTGCCACCTCAACTGTCTGAGTTCAAGGAGGTGCCTCTGACTGCCACACTTCTGTTGCACTGTGCATCGTGCCCAGGATCATCTCTAGGTCAGTGGTGCTGGCGGCCTCTACCTGTGGTGACTGATTCAGAAGAAACGTCTTTAGAAGGTAGCTGACTACAGAATGAGCTCATGGAGTGGAACCCTTGATTCCCTCTTGTCTTGGTGCTCAGGTTGCTGCAGGAAGTGGCCATCTTAGTTCTACTACGGTGTCTTTTTAGAGTAGTCTCAAGAGCATGGAATATCTTCTTCCTCTCTGATCACCTGGCCATTCCCAAAGCACAGGAAAACCGCTATGAGGTGTTGAGTTAGAGAAACTTCTGTTTCTAAGCATATGCAGAGCTCTTCACAGGTAAGGAAGGAGGAGGTGTGCTGTTTGAGCTATACCCTTACAGAGCAGTGTTGCCTGGGGCATGGGATGTGAATATCAGGCTCATCTTTTTAAGGTGTGCAAGTCCTGAGGGCCTCGAGCAGCTTGGGTTGTGTGTTTTATGACCCAGGTTCACTGTCTAGTAACTTCTCAGATACCAGTGGCAAATTGGGAATGAAGTGCAGTTTGCTGCTAGTGAAACCCTGTTTGCTTCTTCTTGGTCCTGTTTCTCTTCCAGTGAGGATGCCATGGAGTATTCAAAAGAATTTGTGACTGCAGTCGTGCTTGGCAAAGATCTAGTGCCCAGGCAAGTTGAGAAGTGTCCAAATTTCTTGATTAAATATCTGCTGTTCTGTACCAAAGTCACCTGTTTCCTTTCAGAAACACCCAGATCATACCTGTCTTGTGTCCTCATTTACCTATCCTTATATGCTTCTCACTTGTCTTCCTAGTTTACCTGTGTATAGCTGTGTCTTTTACCTGGACACCTATATTGGTGTTTCACACACCTTCTTATAGGCATATCCCTCTCCATCTCTGAATCAGTTGCCTGTATGATAGAAAAAAGTGAATAGCCTGCCTCTGTAATAATACTCATGGTGGTATTTGATGTGTCAATGCTATCTTCTTGGTTGTCTGTGTTAGCTCAGACCTCTTTACTCTGCCCTGAACTACATGTGCTGATTTCTTGTCATCTCCCTCATTTCTTGTCTTGGCATTTCTCACCTCTCATTGTTTGCTGTGACATTCTGCTGAACTAGGGGGCAAACAGGGCATTGAACTAGGAGCCAAACAACCTCAGTTTTATTTATTTATACACACATCCCTGTTGTGTGACTTCAGATAAATTCTCTATGTACAATATTAGGCACGTAGAGTTCAGTGGAGGAAAACTACTACGATGTTCAATATACCTCTTGTTAACTTGTATAATAAAATCCTGTCTATTCTGAAGTCTGCTTCATGGCGTTGTATAGCTCTGTGCCATCTTTCTGATTTGTGTTCTGTAGCATCCTATGCTTCATTTGTTTCTTGCTCACTTGTTTCTCTGATTGCATCGTTTCCCTCATCTGTTCATTGACCTCTCATATCTGTGTTCACCACTCTGAGTCTGCTATTGCATTTCATACTTGTTTGTTGTCACAGTGGTTTCTGTGGCCTTTTACCCTGGTTACTGGTCCCACGTGATGCCACAACTCACCTCTGGAGTGATCTACGTTATGGCACTGTTGTTTCTTTTGTAGCATAATTTCTCATTCTTCTGTGCTGTATGTCTCTACTATCCTGTTACCTGTCTGCTGTTCCTTGCCCAGCTGTTGTAAACACGTCTTCCTCTTTTCCAGAATTGGTCTCTCTCAGCTGGAGGGATTTCGCCGTCAGCTTCTGGATGTTCTTCAGAGGAGTAACAAACCAAAGGTAAGAATGAAGATTAACAGACCCATGAAGGGAAGCGTCTGAGCAGTGATGATAATAGCTCCATGTCACATAACAGTGCTGCAGACTTCTCCTGCACCCTAGGTCTCCTCAGGTCCACCAAGAGTGTTGCTGAGGTAACCAGAGGAGTGATAGCAACAGCAAGAAGACACCTAGAGAGGTCTGGGTTAGGAGCTACGCTCTGTTTGCAGGCTGAGTTCTAGCTCTGTGATAATTCTGGCTCATGTGCTGTAACTTCACCGTTAACATGTCTAAAACAACCGAGCAGGAAGTTTTCTAATCTCTGCCTGTTCTGAAGTCTCTGTTCCAAGCCTAGCTTTTCCTGGCCAACAACAAATGGTAACAGGCTGGGAAGCGCGACAGTTACCTGCTTCTGGGCATTGCTGTGTGCTCTCTGGGTGGTGCTGTCCTAGGACAAGTGGCCTGCTAATGTTTTGGAGATAAGAAATGTGTAAATTTATTCTTCCCTTGTCTTCTTTACCCTTACATTGAGATGGGAAAAGCATAAGACTTGAAGATGCTTAGGGGTAAAATATTTTATAAATGATCTGTTGAGGGTAAAAAACTGAGCTAACACTTTTCTTGATAGAATTCTGTGGTTTTTGGCATTTTTTTCAGATTTTAGGATTTCTTTTTATGCATAAAGACAGACATAAAGGGAATTTTTGTCTGCCTAAGTTGTATAGTCTTGCTTCTATTGGTACATTAAAAATTCAGATTCTGTCTACCTTGCTTATCCTGGAAGATAAGCTATCCATTGGTGGACAAAGATGTGTTTGCTCTAGATCCCTAACTCTACAAAAAACATCCAGCAAAAAAAAAGATGGACAAGATTTTGCCACTTATAAGGTTAAAATTGTGAAAGGAAGGGAGAGAGAAGTAATTTTTCTGAGCAAGGTTGTTATCTCTTTCTAGGTCTACTATTCAAGCAACAGGTACATGAGCTCTGTTTTTCTCTTTTCTGGTATTAGGTATTCAGTTTAAATAAACCTACCTATAGTGTCTCGTGAGATGGCTCTTTTTCTCTGATCTTTTTCTCTTCTCCATATTCTCCTTCCTTTCCCTTGTGTTGGACAGTGGCGAATCATTGTGGGTGCTACAAAGTGCATACCCAAGTCAGAGCTCCCTGAAGAGACAGAAGAAAACTCAGTAACGAGTAATCGCCTCTGGACCCATCCCAGTGATCTGACTATTGCTCTGTCTGCAAGCACGCCGCTCTACCCACCTGGCCGCATCATCCACGTGGTGCACAATCATCCTGCAGAGCAGTGCTGGTGAGTATGCGCAGAGCTGTGAAGCCAGCCTATGGATGGGGGGTTGAAAAACTTCTGTTGGAAAAGACTTCCCAAGAGAGCAATCCATCTATGAAGGAGGTGACTTTTTTTCACTGCCTTATGGTGACAGTGATCGTGTCTGTGCTGTGAGGATAGAAAGATACTTGTGTTGCTGTTTGTTAGTGCAGTGCTTTAGAGGAATAGCAGTAGCATGTGTATTTAATATTTCCTCCCTCTATTTTTCCTCCTGTTGTTTTTTCTGTCTCTGTAACCTTCTGTTTTGCGCTTTTGCATGCCAAAACATTTGCCTGCTCTTTCATCCCCTGCTCCCCATTTTCTCCTCTGGATCCCAACTCCTCTTTTAGTTGCTGCGAGCAAGAGGATCCCACTTACTTTGCTATCTGGGGTGACAATAAGGCGTTTAATGAAGTGATCATCTCACCAGCGATGTTGCACGAACACCTCCCATACGTGGTCATGGAAGGGCTCAACAAGGTAATGCTGAAAATTGGGATCAGGGGGCGGGGAGGGGTCACTCAGTTCAGTAGTGTGGACTTTGGCTTGAATGCGTAGAAGACCTGGGTTTGGGCAGGAAAGGCTTGACATGATGATGCTGCTGAGGTGAGCTGTAGACACGAAATGTCCACAGAGCCAAAGTTCTGTGTGTGTACTGGAGAGCCAGGAATCCTTTTGGTGGGGTTTGGGCTTATTCACTCTTAATGCAAGAGCACTTAAAATGCCCTAATAATATCAGTGCCTTATCATTCAGGTAGTCCTCACCCAGGAGAGCTGGCTGTTTAAATATACAAGACCTTTCCCCTTTGAGGGGTCGGAGGAAAGAAGATTGTACTCTGGGCCATTTATGCGCAGGCTATTTGAGTCAAACGTGATGAGGTCTGGAAATTGAATGTGGACTTCAATCCCAATGCTCAGAGTCCCAGACTAGGTCCTCTCTCCAATTTTAATGCCATAATAATATGAGGTTGGGTGGTGTTCGGTTCAGTCTCTCAAAGCTGCCTGTTACAGCATGCAGTTCAAGTGAAATTTAGTGAGCTGTGACAGCACTGGATGTCTGTGCATGCAGCTGCATGGGGTATTTCAGAAGTCCTCCATGCTACTGTTGCAGCTGCTCTGTTAGTCTGCAGGGTGGCTGAACTTATGCTTATGTGTAATGGTTGTGGAATGAGTCTCTGCTCCTAAACTACAGTTTGTAGCCATGCAGCTCTGCCATAGAGATTTAGCCAAATCTTCTCTACTGTATTGGTTTGAAAGCTGCTCCTGCCAGCATCTCTGGGCATCTCCCCAGCACTGGATTCCTGGCAGGATAGAGTACGTCAAAATTCATTGATATAATCATTTATGTCAAGACTTTGCTCTGTGCTTGTGGAACACCTCAGTAAGAAATGAAGGCAGATCCAGCAGTTTGGAAGTTTTGAGCTGAGAACAGCGAAGTTGCTGTCTCCAGTAAAGCACTACTGTTCCTTTGCTTGCCTTGTTATAGGTCTTGGAGAATTACAATAAGGGGAAAACAGCTTTACTTTCTGCTGCCAAAGTGATGGTGAGTCCTACAGAAGTGGATCTCACCCCAGAGTTGATCTTCCAGAGTCAGCCCTTACCTAGTGGACCCTCAGTGCAGATTGGAACTGGAGCCATAACAGTGGACAGAAGGAACAGCAGTACAAAGTAAGACTATATCTTTGAGTTCTTTGTAGGATCTTTGGCTCCCCTGTGGGTCCACTGTGATCGATGTTAGTGGGAAGAATAGATCCAAGGGCTGCCTGTATGGGACTTCCACTTTGCTTCAGTATGTCTTGTGTTGTGCTAGGGGAAAAATGATTCTTTGTGTTGCTTAAGAATCTGCTAGTGCAGCAAGGTCAGGAGAACCTAGAAGTTGAAGGTACGGAAACTTCCTTTTCTTATCAAGGCAAGTGGGATTTTCCCTGGAATCACAAAGACGAAGTTTGCAGTCTTGCAGCCAAATCTCTGTTCTCCTGTTTGAATTAAATGCTCAAAGATGGCCTGCGGCACTGATTCTTGAAAGCTGAGCAGCAGTGTCAGCCATGAGCTTACCAGAACATCTGCATGTAAAGTTACTTTATGAAAAACGACTTGCATAATAGTAAAAACTAGAGAATCTGGGAACATGGATACGGATTCAAGTGTGTTGGTACAGGACAAATATAAAGGCAATGTGAGGTAATGTGAGGGGAGAGCAATTGATGTCCTTTTCGTGAAGGACAAAGCAGGAAGCTCAGTCTGGTGAAAAGCAGGCAAGGGAGAAAGGCACGAGTGCTGGAAGCGTTCCTGCAGGGATTTATTTTTTAAAGCTGGATCATCACTGCTTTGAGCAGTGACATTGGTATTCTGGCAACAGCCAAAAGTTAGAGGTTACATCTTGAAGGCATACCAAGGATTGGCTTTGGGGAAGAGCTCGTAGGGTACGTAAACAGCTTTACATCCAGGAGTGAATGGCAGGGAGACTCCTTGCAGAATTTCAGATAATGTTTGAGGCATGCAGAATACTACAAATTTGCTTTCTTTGTTTCTTGCAAATATATTAAAAAAAAAAAAAAAGTGGTCAAAGACTTGCCAAAGAATCGGACCATGTGAATTCATGTCAGAATTGCACTATGCAGACGAAACAGGGAAGTGGGAAGATGAGAACAAAGTAACCTGGTCTAGTGGAAGGTGACCCTGCCCATGATGGTGGGGATGGAACTAGATGATCTTTAAGGTCCCTTCCAACCCAAACCATTCTATGATTCTAAGATGGTTTGTAGTTGGAGAGCAAATAGGAATCATGATAGAAACAGAAGGCCATCTTAAGAGGCATTCATACCTTTAATAATTTTGTAAAGTGAAAACAGCTCTGTGTATTCTTGCAGTTGATTGCTATAAACATTCCTGCTTGCTTTCCCCTCTGTAAGAATTGCGCCCTGCAAGGGTGAGGTGCAGAATGAGCTCATAAGAAGATATTAAGGACTTGCTAGAGAAAAGCAGTCTCCCGGCCCACGTTCCACATCTAAGTCTAACTGTGCATTCATACTTCAAAGTGTCCTTAGCTGATTCTTCTTCAGTTCTGTGATGCAACCATTCAAAATTAATCTGTCTGTTCCTCAAACAAAGAACAAGTTTACAAAACTCAATTTTGTCATGATTTATAGAACTAACAGTAAGACTCAGCTTGTTGTACAGCTTCTGTTAAACAAACAAACAAAAAACAGACGATGGCACTGTAGACACAAGAAGATTGTTTCTTTGCAAGGGAAGAGCTTCTGCTATGGAGGTTTCAGGTAGAGACCCAACACGAAGCTGTGTGTATCTGGGTAGGGTTTTGGAGGAGGCAGGGTTATATGGTCTGTCGTGTGATGCACGGCTGGGTGTCCTTGAGATAACATGAGTGAGATGTACATTTAAAAGAAAGACAACAGCAAATGATATAAAAATGATAGGGCTCTTGTTGCAGAGTGAGTGGTCAGAGACGGTGAAGGAGAGCTTAGACAGGAGCAGAATAGAGGCCATGATGAAACAGCAAGAGAAGGTATCAGCCAATGTTTGGCTACAGCAAGGCTGAGAAAATGAACTAGGTCAAGCAGCAGGGACAGGAGTGGTGCTTTCTATCACAGCAGACCCAAGGTACTGCTTCCTTCTGAGCTGAGTGAAAGCAGAGGAGTCCTGAGATATGAAGGGGAAAGAAACAGAGGAGAGGGCAGAGAGGCTATGGGGAATTGTTAGGGGGAAATGTTGTAGCCTGGTTAAGTTTAATTCAAGATCAAAGTTAGTTTACTGCCTCAGACTCCCTCTTTTTGGGATTCTTGAAATATGTTCTCAGAACGTTATTACTGTTGAAATTGAAAGAGACGTGTACTGCAGGTGTAGACCACTCTGGTTAGAGCAATGACGTGCCCTCGGTGTGCACAAGGGAGTCTGTGCCCCAGGCTTGGCTCTTCTGGCAGCTTTTGGTTCTGAGGAGTGATGCAGTCTCACATTGTCTCTGTTTCTCGTTGCAGGAGCAAGTCCCATTCTGAAATCAGCTTGGAGGGGTTTTATGAGACAAAGCCACTTTCTCCTGTGCAGAAAGACCCTGTGGAGCTGCTGCTCCTGGATACAAAGGAACGTCTGTCTGTGGAGCTACAGGACCGACGTGCTCCTCTTGCAACCATGGAGAGCCTCTCTGACAATGAATCCATCTACAGCTTTGATTCAAGGCGTTCCTCTGGTTTTCGTAGCATCCGGGGCTCTCCCAGCCTCCATGCTGTCATGGAGAAGGACGAGACGCATTGCTTTTATATAGACCCTGCTATCCCCGAGGAGAACCCCTCCCTCAGCTCGCGGACAGAGCTGCTGGCTGCTGATAGCCTCTCCAAGCACTCCCAGGAGACTCAGCCCCCTGAGAATGCACTCAGCAGTGGTGGCACTACCCCCCAGCGACGCTGCAGCGAGGAGGGGGCCAGCAGTGAGGGGGACCGTGTTTCCTTAACCCCTCGTGAGGAGCTGTCCCTCCAGAACGGACGGCTCACTGATGTTCCCAGTCCCCAAGTGCTGGAGTTTGCTGAGTTCATAGACAGCCTCTTCAATCTGGATAGCAAAAGCAGCTCCTTCCAGGACATCTACTGCATGATGGTGTCTGATAGCTCCAGTGACTTTGCAGAGATGCCCAAGTCTGTCAGTGATCAGGAGATCCTGTTGAGGGCACAATATGAACCCAACTTAGTCCCAAAGCCCCCAAGGTTGTTTGCAGGCTCAACAGATCCTTCATCGGGCATCTCTGTCTCACCCTCTTTCCCTCTTAGTTCATCTGGAGAACTCATGGACATCACTCCCACAGGCGTGAGCAGCCAGGAGTGCCTGGCCACTGACAAAATCCGGACTTCCACCCCCTCTGGGCATGTAACCAGCCCTGCCAAGCAGGAGGACCTCATGATTTCAGCCCTTTAGTGCAGGGCAAAGGGGTGCGGCTCTGAGAGCTGATCCCGTAGGCTCCGTGCTGGGATAATACTTGGAGGAGGTGGTCATCAGGCAGTTCAGATCGGCGGAGACAGCTGGAAACATTCCTTCTGGGGTGACACGGTGGTGGCACACTATCTGGAGGATGGATTGTGCTTGAGTCCCATGCTTATAGATGGGATAAGAAGCCTTGCCTCACAAGGCCTGCTACACTGAGAGGGTCTGAGTCAGTAAAGGTAGATGCAAGTTCCCTACCTCAGCCTGTCTCATTTCATATAAGAGGCAGATTCCTTGCCCAAGGGCACCTGCTGAGTTTGGGAGTGAGATGCCCTGCTTCAGGGAGTCCTCTGGGGTAAAGCTTCTCTGAAGCTTGAGGGTTAGATAGACAGAAGCAAGGGGGCCAGGCCAGATCACCCCCTTGGTACCGTTTCAATAGTTTTGGAAATGAGCGGATTGAGACTTTGGGCCCTGTTGCACTACCATGTCGGATCTGGCCCAAGATCCAATTCGTCACACTTCCATGGGGATTGCTTTCCTAGGACACACTCTTGTTTTAAAGCCATTGGGGCTGTATTCTCTCCAAATGCAGCCTCCCTTTCCCTGGCCAGGCACAGCAAGAATCAGTCTGGCACTATTTTCTCTCCCCTGAGTACTTCTGTGTTCAATGACCACCAGGCTGCTCCTGAGAGGAAAGGAAATTGTTCTGAAGAGCCAAAAGCCCTCTGCCATGTCCCTCTTTTGCTGGAAAGAGTCCTCCTGTGGATGCCATCATCATCACTTCTCAGTTCCCTGGACTGCTCTGAGCTGGCGACGTTCCTACAGGACTGACAGGATTCTCATCTCAGAGCTTCATGGATGGATCAACTTAAAAATATTTAAAAAAGCTTGTCAGCACCCAGCATTATTTGCTAGCTCCCTGCGGAGCCTGGGAGCCTCTCCTGGACCCCGCTGGGTCTTCACACCACCCGTATGCAGTAATCACAGATCAGTGCCAGCCTCTGTCATTGGGAGTTCAGGGAAAAGATGAACTTTTACTAAGTATTGAAATTTTTTGTATGTTTACAGAGCTGCTAAGCTTTATGGAAGGTATTTATTAAGCAAACAGGGAGGCTTTCTGTAGGCAAGAAGCATGTTCATTCTGTCCTTCCTGTGCCATTCCCTCTGGCAACTGAGGGGGAGAGAGGGTGCGCAAGTATGACTGCGAATCCCCTGCTTTTGAAGTGGAGTAGGGTGTTGGGAGAACCCCTTGGATCAGAGTCTGGGGGAAGCTGCGCGTCCCTTGCCCACCCTCACTTGTCCACCTCCCTGTTGCACAATGTGTTACAAAGCTGGACCAAGTCATTAGCAAAACTACCTGAGCACTGCTGTGCAGAGCCTCGGTGCGCAGAGGAGCCTGCTAGAGCTATCTAAGCAGTGAATTTCTGATGGTGGAAGCATGAAAGAAACTACCTATCTAGAAAGTTAAACGTACTGTGACCTGGTGAAATCCTTTAACTGACAAAACACCTTCATAGCAAAGCTCAGCGGAGTTACCAGTCAGTCTCAGTGGAGCTCTGTCCTCCCTCAGTGGAAGAGAAAATCCTCTCTTAACTTCCCTGTAATGCCAGGGATGTTACTTCCCCCTCTTTAGCTGTGGTGTTTCCATTGTGGGAGGATGCCGTGCTTCCCAGGAGCTTGGTTCATGACGACTCCCTGGGCTCCCGGTATCCCTCAGCCTCTGGCTGCGTTTGCTGAGTGGCCTCTGGAAGCCCCAGTGATGGATCAGGGCTTTGCTGGCCTGGGTGCTGCACAAACCAGGCCCGAGTGGTATCAAATACCATCGCATCAGAACAGGAGCCCTTTAGAGCCAGTGTGCATTGATGTAAATGACTTCAGGTGCACAGAAATGAACTGGACTTTGTCCAAGTGCTGATCTCCCACTCAATTTAATGTGGGATACTGTACCCCCTGCTCCTTAGAAATTACAGGGCCTCTAGAATTGCAGGGACTTTGTTAAACGGGCAGTAAAATATTGTCCCTGTGCTTTGGGTTCCAAAGGGGACCTTTTCTATACAGTCTTGAATTGGAGGGAAGAAGTCCCTCTGAATTCAATGTAATTTGTAAAAGAAAACACATTCTGAGCAACAAGAAGTTACTGTTTGGTTTGTAGGTCCTTCAGAACAGAGCAGTGTTCCCCTTGCTGAGAGGTTGTGTAGTTCAAGAGCTCACACAGAACAGCTGTGGAAGTGCCATCAGGTCATCCACTATTGCAGACCACAGGGTAAGGCTGAACTGCTGCAGATAGCCTAGAAGCACTACTAGAAGCACGACTAGAAGCACTAAAAAGGTGGTGTCCAGGAATATGTACAATGAACTGGGTAGTTTTGAGGGGAAAGGGAGCTGAAGCATAGGGAGACTAAGGCTAGCAGGCTAGCTCAGCTCCCGATGCAGACTGCTGACATGCACGTACAGTGGGGAAAAGGATTCAATCTTCACTTCTGCCTTTAATTTTTGGCAGAAGGTGGGTAGTAATAACACTTAGCACTTCAGCAGAGCATTATATCTGCAAAGCACTTTACAAACATTGATGAAAGAATCATCTCTGTCCCTGGCAGTGAGGTATTAGGAGAAGTCTCTCTGAGACTAGGTAGAACTACTGGTGCCCTACCCGAGGATGGTGGGGAGATGACTCAAGGTGAGGAAGGTGGATAGCCTCCCTCTTAAGAAAAAGTTGTTTCAGTAGCGACCTGATGATGTTTAATGGGTCGCAATATTGCACTAGAAAGTCACTTCTGACCTGGGTACCTCCCTTATGTCCTGGAAAACACAATCATTGTGTGACTGTTTCCTTCTCTGTGCCATTGGAACTGCGTCCTGGGGGAATGGGTTGACCTTGTACTGACCAGCTGTAGCAGGAAACAGCTTGGCATGCTGGATTTTTCTGTTTTGTGCTCTGTGATTATTAGGCTTCTTTTGAAAAGCCTGGAAATGCCTAATGCTTGTGACCTGGCCTTGCCATATACCAAGGCAGTAAAGGTACAAGAGAAACCTCAAAGTTAAAGTTCTAGTTGCATCGCATTGGGGGTGATTCCTGTTTTCCATTACTCTATTGACAAACAGATCTGTTCCCAGTCCTCACAAAAAGCCCTTGCTAAGTAGTTCCATGTTCTTTGCATTATTTCTGCTTTAAATGGCTGAGTGTCTTCATTCTTATCCCTCCTATGCTGTAGGATTGTTTGGACAGGCTGGTCTCCTATTCTATCCTGACAAAGTATATCTGGAAAGGTACAAATGCATGCTAAATCTGTAGCTACCTCCTTCATTCATACTGCATACTACTGCTTGCTTTCTCTGCCCTCACTCCACTCTGATGTGTAGCTCTCTTTGGAAACATGAAGCTTCTTCGGATTTCTTAACCTCTCAGCTTCTGGTTCCTACTCTTAAGCTTTGTGCCTTTTAATGTTTGTATGCTTCCTTGATATTTCAGTGGGATGTTCCACCCCGTGAGGAGGCAGTGCTGGAAGAGCAGTTTGTAGTGCCTGACACGCTGAACCTCAGTAAAGCAGATGATAGTTCATCCAGTTCAATAGCGCATCCTTAAATCCCCTGAGGTTTATTGGCAGAGGAGTGGAGCTAAGACCACCAGGTTCCTGGAGAGCAGAGAGTGGGCTTTGTGCACCTTAAAAACAAAGCATAGTAAGTGAAACTATATACACCAATGCAGCTTTGCCAAAGAGTCTAGCACAATCTTTCCACAATCCCCTGGTGCAGCAGATTTCAGCTGACTGCATAAGGACAGGACTTGATGTGTTTGTTCGTGATGTTCTCAGCAGACAGTAGTGGAATGTGATCTCAAGGCCTTGAAACACTCGGGGGCAGCAAGGAGGGCCGTTAGCTAGGTGTCTGTTGAACTCTGTCCAACAGCTTAGGGAACAGCCTCCGACCCCGCCCCGAACTTGCTCAGAGGTTGTGAAGGGTTCGGTACTGTTGTCTGGTTTTCACGTCTACAGGCTGTCCTCCAACCCCTTTGGGTGTGTCCACTGTGGAAGAAAATCTTTGATGATATTCTAGGAAGTTTTGATAACCAAGCCCTTAACGTGTAATGCTGGCTGGCTGCATTTTTTGGAGGCTCTTCTGCATCAATAATAATTGCTTTTATTATTGTTTTAATTGCAGTGGTGCCAACATAGACAGAATTCTGCTGTGTTTATATGCACAAGTGCTAAACAAAAGGACAGCCCTTGCCCAAAACCTAGCATTATCCCGTCTCCTTCTCTGTGGAGCTTCCATCTCCATTTGGTACGTGCATTTTCTCCTAAAGCTGTTGCTCTAACCTTTCCTCTTCTCCATTCCTGTTACTGAACGAGGAGCTACCTTACCTGTCGTTGTGGTTACACCATCTCAGGATGATGGTGTCAGTGGTGTCTTGGTCCACATCCTTGGAAGCACCACTTAAAAAGCTATCCCCGATGATCTCGTGATGACCCAAAACATGGGTGAATGGGATTCCAGATGCTGTGTGTCTTCCCAGGATCTTCTTGATGCACTTGAGAAAGCTGCTGCCTTCTGTGGCAGATGAGGCTATCTAGAAAGGTCAAAGCATTCTCAACACCAAGAGGGTCGTTAGATGCAAATGTGGTATCTCCAGCTTTGCTTACCTTGTTTCTGATCACTGTTTTCAGTGTTTGTTCATAATTTCTGCAAGTTTCAGAACTTCATTCAAAGTAAACTGCAGTTGTATGAGACATGTTGCTCTCTACTGTGGACTGAGATGCCAAAGCTAGTTGTGAGCACAGGTATTCAAATCCAAAGGTTCCCATTTATGTGCTTTTATGATGCTGTTACGTAAATTGCAATAGCAGCTGCAGATCCCAAGCAGCAGTAGGATTTAAGTGGGAAGTAGTTGCTGCTGCCAGTGAACAACGGCACATGAGAAAGGCGAAGCACCAAGCGTGTTTGGTGCGTGTGCTCCTTGGACCTTCTCCTGCTGCAGGAGTCTTTTGTTACTCTGTACCTGGTCTCCATCAGAGGAAAGAGAACAGGGCTGTTGTGTATGAAGCCCAACAAACTGAATGAATATGGAACTATTTTTTTAGGTATTTTTTTAGGTACTTTTTAAGGTACTCCTAGTAAGGTTGCCCTCTGCTCAGTTTCAGTGTTTTGTAATCTGGGCCTAATTAGGAGGGTTTTTAAAATTTTCCCTTAATATCTTGGATGATTTTGTTTTGTTGTCAGGTGTCTTTTTGATTTGTCACTGCTCTGGATTCAGTGGTCTCAGTCTTAATGTTCTCTGAAGCTCCTCCATGTTTTTGATTAATATTGCTTCCCAGTTTTAAATTCATTTTAATCCTTGCTGCACCCTGTTTTCAGACTGAGTGATGAGATCTCTACATGCTTGAGAGCATCCTGTTGAGTTGTAAAAATGTCCTCTTGTAATGTATTCTTCGTGCACTTAACTGATATTAATTGTTGCTGAAATGCATGTGTTAGTGTATTTAGAACTTTCCTTTTGTAGCTATATCATTGCAAGGAAGACAGGGAGAAGGAGCTTCAGTCTCAGCCAGCCCCAAATGCATGTTTTGTCCTTTCATCGTATTGGCACCCTGATACTTGCCACTTTCATAGGATACTTGTCAGGTCTGGTGGCAAAACTGGATGCATGTTACCCTGACTATGCAAACAGTGCCTGGGCTCTTCTACGGATTTTAAAATCTGAAGAAATGGATTTCTAAGTGTAGTGAAATTTGTGGGGGTGTCTTTTATCTGCTGAGTTATCTACTGAGTTACAAGCTCCTGCTTGTTTCTGCTGGATGCCATTTGCATATGCAAGTACTGCGTATACTTGTCAGTGCTGACCACATCTAGATGTCATGAGGCCTGGGACACTGGAGGGCATTCTAGCCTACCCTGTTGCATTTCCACGCTCAGCAGAAGCACTTCTGTGTTCACCCAGAACCCAGGAATTGGCTAGCCTGGAGCTCTGCTTGGTGCTGTGTTCCCGCTGTGCTTATGTATACCTACTGCTGGAATATTCTCTTCCCTCAGCAGTAAGAGGACATTGTGGCTGCAGCAGCTTTTCTTGCTTGGCAGCAAGGGCAGCAGTAGTATTTGATCTCCTTTTTTTTATTTTTTATTTTTAAAGGGATGATCTTCTGCAGGCAGTAGTTGCAACTATGTTAAGCCACACAGGCTGGTAATTTGCCAGTAAAGTGGTTTACATTTAAATACTTGAAAAGTTTTCAAAGACCTTTAAAAAATCTTCAAATGTAATGCAAATACTGGCAGACATTTAAAATAACCTCTGGTCCTTAACAAACCTAGCAGCTTTGCTTTTTGCTTAAAAGCTTTTCGGCTTTCCTCCCTTTTGTAGCATTACACTTCTTTCTGCTCAGACAATTGAAGTCTGAGATGCCTTTTGCTGACAATCCTTCTATGCTGTCACTTGTTTGTTATCCCTTCCTGTGTTTAAACTTACCCCACCAAAGCTGGATTTTTGCTGAGCTGTTTTTTAATTATGCTGCTGCCAACAGACTCTCAGAACTCCTCTTCACTTTAGGAAGTCTAAAGACAATCTCTGCAATCCTCTTTCTCATAGGAAAAGCATAGGGTGTGTAAATATTTATTGTCTGAATGCTTCCTTGGTAGTTCTGTAGCAGCAGAAGTAATGAGTTACAGAAATACCAGGAAGCGAAAGGAAAATGGTAGAATGATTAACACACTGAACCTGAAAGCTCAGTGTAAAAACAAAGATTTAACAGGCATATGTTTCTTAGCATGTGAAACATCGGCTTCTTCCCTGTCTGCAGTGTACAGGTGCCTTCTTACCTGCCTAATGAAAGGGAGGGTTGGAAATTCAGCAGTTGTTTTGCGCACACTGCTCTGATGCTCTGAATGAAGGAGTATGCACCTCTGAAGCACTGGAAAGCATCGTCTGAATCAGGCTTTTTGCACATCTTTCTCAGGGCCCGTTCAGTACTGAACTGCAGAACTGGATGTAGGGAAGAACTGCATCTCTTGTGCCAAAGCTCCCCCTCATGGTGCTCCTGCGTGGAGGAGGCTATGCTCTGTGTCACAGGCAGAGTGCATCCTGCTGGGAGGCAAGCACTGCTCTTTCTCTGCAGATACGGGAAGAGGGAGTGAAGGGAAGATCCCATCTGAGAGATGGGACTTGGTCTGGGTGTTCCTTGCTCTCTGGTCAGGCGGTCATGCTGACATTATAGTTCGTTCATGTGAGAGGTATGTGAACCAGATCGTACTGATATTCGGTGATGTCCTTTTCCCCTTGCCAGCTCTAGAGTGGGTGGTGTGCCGGCTCCGTTCCCTCCAAGGGAGGAGCTGCTGCCCCTTGCAGTGAGATGTGACAGGTTCGATGGCAGGGGTCAGCCTGAGCTTGGTTTGCTTCAGAGTTTTATATTCCAGTTCAGAGCAGGGCCTTCGCTGCCCGGGTGGGTGGGTATTACATGAACCAGAGCCAAAACCCTTCTAATTCGTAAGCTGTTGGTAGAATTGAGAAGTGGTTTAGGAAGGAGATCTTTCATTGTATGACAGTCGCCCACTGTGCGGAGAGCAGTATGTTCTGCAGAGCAGCAAGGCTGTTGGCTTTCTTGTGTGGCTGGAGCACTGCAGGCTGCCAAACTTCTGTGCTTCTTTCTTCACCATCTCCCAACTGTTTCTGCATCCAGCGCTATGTACCAGAGCTGGTATGCTCTGCACATAGCATGAGAGGATGTTGCTAGCCTAAACTTTGGCTGCTAAAGGCCTTGCATACTGGAAATATGAAGCAATTGAGGAGCAGTTCCTAGCTTGGTCACAGTGACTTGCAGTCCTAAAAAGCATCAGGAAATATACGCAGCTGTCCACGAGCACTTTGCTGTCTCCATTGTTGTTGGTTTCTTTTCTGCTTATTCTCTTGAATTTCATGCCTGTTGTGCCTTTGTTTTCCATTGGCTTGAGGTGCAGGCCTCCTACTTGGGATCAGACAACTACCTTCCTCTCCCACTTTGTCGTGTTTCTTCTCTGGCTGTACAAAAGGAGATGTGGTGTGGCCAGGGACTGGTTTAGAGTCATCCTTGCTACAGGTCCCCCTCTTTCTGCCTCAGCTAGGACTTGTCAGATTTCCTCACTGTCCCCTGCTCACTCAGGTGCCCTGCTCACTCAGGTGTCATCTCCAAGTGCCAGCAGCAAAGCCTGACCCGAGGCAGGATGCTTCCTCCTACCCGCACCGCAGTTAACCCTGCAGCCCCCTCCTGTGCGGTAGGAAGGGAGGACTTCCCAGCATTTCTGACCTGTGGTGTATGTGACCTCAGCCAGTGTTTAACAGGTCTGTTCGTGAGTAAAACTTCCTCTCAGGTCTATTCAGGAGTAAAACTCCTCTACTCAAGATCTGACTTTTTTTTTTTTTTTTTTTTTGCAAGGACTTAAGCTGAAAGGGACCTAACACATTCTGAACTGTCCACTGCAGTTTTGATTTTACTGACGTTCCCAGACTGGTTCTGGAACAGCCATCTTCCACAGGTAATCTATTTTTCGAGGGTCGGGCATTCTTGTAGCTGTCACTGCTGTGTTTGATGCCTGACCTCACCACGTCACCCTGCGCTTTGTTTTTCACTTACTGAACCTTCCTATCCACCCAGCATATCTGTATGATGAGGGAACCTTAATCTGGTTACTTATTTCTGCAAGAACATTTAACACAGCAGCACAGAAACAAGCATTAGCTTTTTTTTTTTAAATTGGGATTCCACTGCCCTGCTTTCCATCTGGTGCTTTGTGCAGTTCTGATGGCTCAGAGTTGGAGGTACCTGGTGCGTGTTGGCAGTACCAGGACGAGGGAGCAGCCCAAAGCAGCATGTGCGTCACGCAGCACTCAGGCTGGCTGAGCGGCACTTGCCTGTGCCGTCTGTCCTGCCGTGATGCATAGCTTCAGGCGTGTTGTCTGCGCAAAGCAATCACAATATGGTGTGCTTGCTAGACTACTACCAGGCACCTTTTTAGGGTCTTACCTCCGTTATCAGCATGTCCACAGTGCTCAGTGTCTGGTGGCCCAGCGGCATCATCTGCAGCTGCTGAGGCTACGCAGCTTCCCAGCTTTCCCTCCACAAACACTGCAGTTGATGGCAGAGGTGATGTCCAGGGAATAGTCTCAAGCTCCTTCCTTTCTTTGTTGTAAACTTAATTACTAATGTCAACAGGGATTATATCTGCATGCTTGGGACAGCAGGAGAGGAGCGCTCTGCCCTTTAAGACCCTTTCCTTTAGCTCAGTTGTCTGCTGCCATGTCCTGCTGTGACAGCCACTAGTCTTGCCTCTCCTCCTGTATGGCTGTGAACGAGCAGAGACAGCAAGGCCAGAGGAGCTGTGGGAAGCTGTTTCCCTTCTCCTCTTTTCGTGCTCTTTAGTGCCAGCCGTGCTGGGTGGAGCCCAGCTGCACGGGCTCTGTCTGACAGGAGCTGTCTGCTGGTGGGGCGCTCCACGCAGCGATGGCACACAGCAACTCCCTTGCCTCCCGCTCCTCTCTCTCTCAGCAGACACCAATGCCTCTATGGAAAAAGCCCTTCTGCCTGCTGTCACCTATCTCACGTCATGTGCTGGGGCAGCTCAGACTCTAGGGTAGCTGTGAATTAACTCTTTGACCCCAATTGCCTCTTTATAGGTAAAGCCTTTTGTGTTTATGGGTGAAGCAGCCCTTCTAGGGAGCTCTGACTGCCTCTTGCAGGACTTGGAGCACTTGCATATGCAATCAGGGGGAAAACAGCACAGGATCTTGTGTCCCCATGCTCAACTGACAGGGCACTGCCTGTCCCAGGAATGCTGCCCTTCAGATCCCTGCTCCGAGCTGCCCCAGCATGAAGACTACAAGGAAACTAAAGCACTCTTCATGTGCCATTCTCATGTGACTTTTTGTACCTATGTATGAAAGATCTAAACTAATATTGCTGTAAAGAAAGATACAGATTAATATAGCATATTATATAAAGATATATGTATATAAACTTTTCTGTATATTGTATGGCACTGTGTATAAAATGGATGTAGAAGCATGACTGGTGTATGCGACTGTTCCCAAGTCTGACCTGGAGAATGATAGTTGTGATTTGCCTGGGGTCATGTCCCAAAGGATTGTGCGTGAGTTTGAGAGTTGGAAAAACCCACACTGTGCTCTCTCATTGCAGTGGGTCAAGGCCTAAGATGTTGGTGCATCAGTACAGCTGTCTGGAAGGCTCTAGGGAACAATTCAGGTGACAAATGGGGCCGTTTGTCTCCTCGCTGGCTCTGTCTCTTCTGGATCTCAGTCTTTGATGGAATGGGGGAAGCATCTCTGTCCCTTGACACTTATGTTAGAATCACAGAATCATTAAGGTTGGAAAAGACCTCCGAGATCATCTGGTCCAACCATCCACCTACCACCGCTATTGCCCAATAAACCACGTTCCGAAGTACCACGTTCCAACCTCTCCTTAAACACCTCCAGGGATTATGACTCCACCACTTCCCTGGACAACCTGTTCCAATGCCTAACCCCTCTTTCTGAAAAGAATTTTTTCCTACTATCCAACCTGGACCTCCCTTGACACAGCTTGAGGCCGTTCCCTCTTGTCCTGTGAGAGAGCCTCACGTCCTAGAGAGCCCTGCCTTTCTGTGTGGCAGTCACTAGCTCCAGCGTGGCCCTGTGCAGCCAAGGGTGGAAGCAGCAGGAGACTCAGCTCTAGCAATTTCTCTTCTGCTTGATGGTTTTAGCTATCAAGTACTAAAATTCAACGTGCCATACACAAAGACATTAGTGTGAACAAAGGCAGTTGAGTAAGAGTGATTCTTTGGAAAGGTATGAGAAAGCGGCAGGGAGAGGGGGACTGAGTGCAGGCAAGAATAGTGTAGGAGCCTACCCTGTGGGAAAAGGGCAAGGTGCTGGAATTTTTCTGCAAAGAAGGTGAGTTCAAATCGGTGAGCAAGTTTCACGGAAGCTTGGCAGTAAGTGCCCTGCAGAGCAAGGGGCACATCTTTGTGTAGGTTTGTAAGGCGGCACTATGCCTGGTGCTGTTTACAGATGAATAATGCCATAGTAATATATATTCTAGAAAGGGAAAAGCAACGCTGTGACTATGTTGTTAGAGGGAGAAGAAATATGGGAAGTCAGTGGAACAGGTTCAGCAGAGGAACAGGATCTTTCTGACCAACCATTAGAAATGCAGGAAAAGGAATGCCTGGAAGAAAATAATCCTATTAATGGCTGCATGGAATAGTTTTAGTGGTTGTTCCTGAAGAGACTAAGTACTATCAGGGAATTAAGAGCTCAAAGGTGGCTGAACTACTGAGTTCCTATAAAAATGCCTGTAAAAAGCGATGGTATGTGTAAGTGCTTGCTGATGCTTTGCTTGTTTTTTTTTTTTTTTCCCCTGCCCATAACTATATCAGGTAGTCTCATAAAAAGATATTACTTCTATAAACACTTCCTCTCATGAGGAAAGAAAGACATTAAGCTCTGCATACTACTCTTGTATAAACATGAAATAATCCACGCTTAGGAGTGCCTGTTTTAATACAGTTACTAAGGAGAAAGTATATGAATGTGTATACAGCAGGCACTGTGGATGTTGCTTTAAAACCTGTTTTGCTATTAAAAGCCTTAGCTATTGGACATAGCAAGGGATGTAGCTGCTATTTCCCAGATGACTCTCTGGCTTTTTGGTATGTTGGTGGCTGTTGGAGAAATTTACAGCTTATTGAGGAAGGTTTTCCAACCAGCAGCCCATAAAGCATCCAGAATTACACCTGAAAACAAATTTTCTGACGATTTGTAAACCAGACTAATGCATTCCCAAGCAAAAAAAAGAAAATGGGTGTCAACTAATGGAAAATATGTAAGTAGTTAAAGCTGTAATCTAATTTTTAAATGACTCGTAAATGGCAACCACAGTAACAACACTTCATAAGCTGGTTCAGTGTCTTTTTTTCATGTGCTAGGTTGTCCTTCAGTTAGAAAACAGGAAAAAGAAAAGGTTAAGAAACAGAGATCTGGAGGTGATTGTGCAGAAAGTGTGCTTTAAAAATTCAAGGTGCGAGAGGTTATTTAGCCTGTACTGTTTCAAAAGAGGTAATGGCCTGGTCAGTTGCATTACATAAAGCCTTACTTGACCAAGTGATCCTTCTTGGGAAGAATGTTAAGGGAAATAAAAAGAAAAGGAAGGATTTCTAGCTAGGTGGTGGCTCTAGCTAACTTAGTTCTTTCAATTAATAGTACAATAGAGAACACAGGGATGCTGCTTGCCATTGCAGGGTGACTTTTGCTTGTTTTATGAGGCCAGATGGGTACAAAGCCATCAGGAGCCAGGTCAGCCTGCCCCAGTGTAAGGAGAGGCTTGGAAAAACTGTAGAAATGGAAGAGCGGTGGGTGGTGGTGTGTCAGGCCCTGACAGCAGCGCTGGGCATGCAGAGGGGTGCGACTCAAAGAGCGAAGGGCTGCGTTGCCTGCATGTATTGCTCTGAAACCTCAGAATACGCATGCTTTTCTATAACACTAACTATCTGAATTTCCCTGCCTTCTCAGCGATCTCTAGTTATGCTGCTCTTCTTCCAGTAACAGAGCTTCCTTGAAAGGCAAGCCCAGCGTTTTGTGAGTTCGTTTGTTCCTATGAAAGTCAGCACAGGAGCTCAGTCAAGCTTGGATTTGTTTGTCTGGAGATGCAGAAGCTGGTGTACGATGCTTGCCTGCGGTTGGTGTGCCTGCTCCATGGTGTCCCGTGTCGCTCGGCTGTGCTGCAGCAGAGGGTGCTGTGCCCGTGCTCACTGTGCTGCCTGCCTTGGGCACCTGCCCTCTGTAGGGGTTCTCCGAAATGCTGCTTTCTGCCTGCTCCCGGCGCTTGCTGTGCTGCTGGTGAGTGCAGGCCTGGGGATAACAGGCCTCAGCAGTACCGTGAACTGGCACGAGCTCTGTGGGGAAAAGCCCCAGAAATGAGTGCAGCAGGAGCTCCTTCCCAACCTGCCCAAGGAGTTTTCAAGTTTCTCGTGCTGCCCTAGTTGTTCTGAATCCCAGCAGTGCTGGTGCGAGCCCCCGTGCTCCTGGTAGCAGCTGGGGTGCCAGGGCACAGAGGTTTCCTGGAATGGGTGTCCCTCGCTGGTGACCTTCCTTTATCCTTTTTCTAAATCAATGGTGGTGTTCTCTCCATCTTGGGAACAAACCTCTCGCAGTTAATGAATAACCAGCGAGGGATTTATCAGTGCCATTTTCTTGCCGAGAGGAGATAACAGAGCGAGCCTGCAGCAGTCAGTTTCCGCCTCCAGCAGTGTGGGAGCTACCTTGGGTGTGTACGGGGCGTTGGGGAAGGGTGAGGTTGCATCCTCTGCCGTCTCACCCTGTCCACTGGCTGATCACGAAGGAGGCTTCCAGCCTCTGCATGAGGACTCAGCAGAAGGAGGCTGCCCTGAGAAGGACTCTATGGGATGGATCTCCTTGGGCTGGCCGAGCTCCACCGGCCTGCATTGGCCCTCATGGCGGTGGCTGCACCCCCGGGTGCCAAAATGCTTGTACGTGGGGAGTGTTCCTGGATGAGTGTGTCTTCGTGCACCAGCCCTGCTGATCAGTACTGATCTCTGGGGGCTTCGCCGGAGGACACGTTCCTCAGCTTTGATAGTTTGTCATGTCTGCCAAGGCCTCTGTGTCCACCGCTGGGACGTTTTTGTTCTCTGTGGTTCTTTGCTGACAGAGCCAAACTGGTCGCTTTCTGTGGCTGCGTGTTGATTTGAGACATCTTGCCCCAAAAGTACAGGGGGTACCTCTGCTCATCTTTTTCCTCTGTTTTGAAGACAAACCAGAGCTCTTGGGAATGGAGGCTCTTCCCTGAGCATTTTTTGCATCCTTCCAGCTGAGGCGGCGGCTCCCAGCAAGGCCCGCTGGAGTTCCAGTTTGCCTAGAAACTGGCAGGAGTTGCAAGTGAGAGGCAGCCCGAGCAAGCAGTGTTTTGTTTAGGTGGCCGCACAACTTCCATTATGAAATGCCTTCGTTCTGCACAGCTGGCAGGGGGCTCCCAGAATAACCACGCTTGCTGAGAAGGGGAAGAATTGCAGCAGTGTTTGAGGCAAGGAGACGCTATAACACAAAGATGAAAGCTGTTGGGCAGCTTAGAGAGAGAGAGAGAGAGAGAGAGAGACAGCCAGACCCATGGAGAGGAAGAGATGTATGTCGGGGCTGGGGGAAGAATTCAGTGTACCTTGATTTCATAGGACTGCCTGCTGGCTGCCTCAGAGGAACCCATAGAAAAGGATGCTTGCTGTGTGAGGCTGGAGGGTAAGGAGAAAGGGTCTTGAAGGTTGGAATCTTTGTGTAAGTGCAAAACTGAGGAAAGGAATCAACCGACTGGACTGTGGCGTGATCCCTGGTTCTTCAGCTGGCCTATTTAGACTTGCTGAATCCAGTTACGTCAGCAACGTTCAAGGGAGAATGGGTTTGAAATGTCAGGGAGCACGGAGAGCTGGCTGTTCCCACCATGCCTTCATTCAGCATCACCTCGCGTGCAAGCAGGGTGAGCTCTGCTGAGCTGGGAAGTGCTGGTGGTGTGGCAGGGGGCATCTGGCAACAGAGTGAGAGCAGAGAGGAGTGGGTTCACTTCTGCAGGCAGGCTGCTCCCGGCATGCTGGCAGAGCAATCTAGGATGTACCTTACACATCCATGATAACCGTATCGGCGGCGTTGGAGCTAACAAGGCCAATGACCCCAGAGCGAATGACACTCTCCTTTGTACTGCGCTAGTGTTACCTCTTGCTGCTCTATTTGCATTTCCCTCTGCCTTTCTGTGTCCTCAGGCAAAGCCCAATTACAGGAACATGAGGAAGGTGCCGAGTTCAACAAAAGGAAGTTTTGATAGAGTATAGTAGCAGGAAACAGAGCAGCGTTAAGGCTCTCATCCTTTCCCCTGCGCCCCCAGCTCAGCAGAAATGTCACACGTGTGCTCCCCCGATTTGTCTCCCTTCTGAGCCATCCAGATCACAGTGCCTCCTGCCTGAGGCCATCAAGTGAGGTAAGAATTGGAGAGAACAGCAGGCATCTGAAACGCTCTGTAATCTTGCCAGCTAGTTCACACCCTGTGCTGTGCATCCTCTGCTTGATACCACAGCTCTTATGTATGCCAGCAGCAGTATCTTGCTGGCCTACCACAGTGTAGGTCAAAACCTGACCCTCCGTCCCACCTGCCTTCTGCTGTTGAGACACAAAATAATCCCCTTCTCAGCCATGGTCATCCAAGAGACTATACACCAGCCTTTGGCTGCAAGCCTCAAGCTGCTGCATCCTGTCTCAGTGAGGTTTCCAAACACTTTTTCCTCCATCCCAGCATCCTTCTTCTCTGCATCCCCACTACATTACATTACCTTAAGGGATTTCAGCCTCAAATGCTGGCTAAGGGTATGAGAGATCCTTATTTTCCCCACACAGGTTAAATTTAGTGTTAAGCCAGGCTGCCCTGCGTGAAGGGGTGGCGCAGAGATGTGTTCACTGTCAAATTCAATGGGATCTGAGCCAGACTCCACTGCATGTTCATTTCAGAGCAAGAGAACACAGCTGAGGTGAGCGGTCGCTCTGTGACATCTGGCTGGCACGGACCACGGCAAATACAGGGCGCAGTCCCCCCGGTGTGACCTCTTCAGTCTGTGATGAGATGCGGGACAGAACCTGGCTCTGTGTGGCACAGCCCCTGACGGGGTCTGGCGGAGGGGCAGTACCAGGGGAGCGCAGCCTCGGGCAGCAGTTTAGCTCCTCGCTGCAGTGTGACGTGGGCGGTCTGGTGGTGCTTTCCTCTTGCTTCCAGGTTGGATTTTCAAAGGCACAGGGGGCAGGTAAGCACCCGGTTCCAACTGAAAAGTGATGGGGATTGATTCCAACCCCCCGTTGGTTCCTATCGGAACTTCGTCCTTACGTACGTGTCGGGAGAGAGAACACTTCAGGAGCAATAGTAAGGTTGGAAAGCATTATATAGGATAGCAGTAGGGATTTGTGAAACAAGGAAGTAGGTGCTTTCTCTGACGCACTAGGAAGGCGGGATTCCTGGACTCTTCAGAGTTCTAAATTCATTCTTTCTGCCCTGATAAATCAAGAAATACTGGAAATATTAGACTTAGATTGCTGCGATTCTAAAGCAAGCTAAGGTTTACAGCTTTAAAATCTGTGATCATCTTTGGCGGTTTCTTTTGTTGGATCAAAAATGGACGCTGCCGATAGCTGTTAAGTGGTAGCACAGAGGAGCAGCACGCAGCTTATGTGGCTGACGGCATCCCAGAGGAGCAGCATGCTGTATGGAATGCAAGTCTGAATCCTGCGCCTGCAGAGTCTTTCCTAAGCATTGTCACTTGCCTTGCAGCCTTTGAAATCCAGCTGTGAGCTCTGTGAATTCCTTAATCAGGTCAGTCAATCTGATGAGCTCTTCCCGAGCTCTTCCCGAGCTCATCTGAGGGTTTCCCAAAGTGCCTCGAACCAGTTAGCTGGTGAGATCTGCAAGCTCCCCAGCTCTGCCTGCCAGCACCATCCCGCAAACTAGGCATTGTAAAACAACCAAGAGAACCCCGGAGCTGAGTCTGGTTCTGTTGCCGACTTGCTGTGAGACCTCTGAAGTCGCAAAAGGATTCGTTCCCAAATGGGGTCTCTGTTAGTTAGTGGGTGGTGATGTCTCCCTGACGCTCCTGCTGCCGGCAGCGAAAGGCCCTTGGCTTTCTGGTGGCCTTGCTCAGCGCTGGGGCTCGGGGAGGTGGGATGCAGGAGGTGGGAGCCTGCGGGGACGTGGCTGGGGCAGAGCACATGGGTGCACAGGGCCAGCGCTGCGTGAGAGGGAGCTTTGTCACCAGCTTTCTGGCTCCCCTCATTGCCTGCATTCCCGTGGCATTACTAATCGAAGCTGTAGTCTTCGCTTGAAGGTTCTGGATCACCGTGTGATCACACTGAATTCGCTGGCTGGCTCAAAGAAGCATTGTCACACCAGATAAGAGCACCAGCTCTTCCCCAGGGAAGTCAGGTAGGGTCAAGGAGAGAAGTTTCCCCGTCCCCTGGTGCAGCCAAATAACCATGGGAAATACAAGTCCTGCACAGCCCCTGGGGCTGAGCTGACTCCAAGCCCCGAGCAGATATAAGCCGGGCAGAGTGCAGGGGAGGCTGCACGGACCATCCCCACATGAAGCCCTTACGCAGCAGCCCCTTTCTCACCCAAACACTATACAAGTACTAATACTGGCAATAATATTGCCTGCTTTCTGCAGCCCTTCTTCGCAGACTTCGAGGGTGACAGTAAATTGGCCATATTACGGTTTCTCTGCTTTTTAAGCCCAGTGGCTACAGCAACCTGTGGAAACGGCACAGGGGCTGCATGTGTAGTGCCTTATCTTCGTTTTTAACCGTGTGCAGTGTGACTAAATCTGAGTCCTGGCTGACATATCCAACAGGAAGCATTCCGAAACTGCGTAGCTAAGGAGGCCACCTGAACACAGTTCACAGGGTCCATGGGGAAGTGTCAGTATGTCCTATTTAGTACATGTAAAATGTGTAGAGTTTGCCCTAATTGTGCCTCCGATAAATGCTGGTGAGGCAGACTAGCACAGGCTAAAGTCAGGGCAGGCACAGCTGCATGCACAGGGCGGTTTCGTAAGCCCACTTCCCAAGAGGACACAAAGGAACAAGGCGCGAAGACTGCTGGTGTACGACCGCTTCGACACAGGCGCACCCCATTGCCCCCTGATTTTTTCTGTGGTGAAATTGAGCACCGTCACTTCTTGTAACTCGAGTGGGCTCTAAACCAGCTTTGAAACTGATATATCGTGAAGGTGCTAAACCAGTGGGTGTGCGCGCGCCAAGTACGTAACACAGGAACTATTAGTGTGAGGGGCCGAATGTTCCAGCACCTCCAGCATCTCCTTTGGCATCTGGTGGCACAGCCGCATCAGGGCAACCCCACGTCTGGCGCCCAAGCGCCCTGCTCTGCTGAACCTCACCTCAGCCGGGCTGCTGGTTCTGGCTCCTGGGGGCTCGTGCCTGCTAACCTGGCCCCCGGGACAGTGGCTCAAGGGAAGGTAATAAGAGACCCAGAAGACCTAGGGCTGTGTCCGAGAAGCTTGATGGGGTGCTGGGGTGTGAGGCGGGGTGGGGGGCACTGCTGAATTATTTTTTTCTTTTCAATTGGACTTTGAAATTTAGCGCTGGAGGGAGCAACAGCCACACCTTCCATGAGTAATATCCCTCCACCCCCTCCTTGGCTCGAGCTCCCGACCAACCACATGGCATAGAGAGAGCAGTGTTTACAGAGAGCGTGACCCGGAGGAAATGAGGAAGGGAGTGTGTGTGTGCATCGGAGGGGGAGAGACGGGGAAACAGGAGGACACGGGCTGAGCGGGAGGGAGAGTGGCAGAGGGGAGGCAGCGGGAAGGAAAGCAAACAGCCCCCTGTGATGGGGGCTGGATTTCTATCCCCTGGTGCTGCTTAGTGTGCAACAACAGTAGATCAAATACCTTTAAGTGTTTCTGGGCTCAAAACTCTCCAGTATTTCTTGGGGGTTGCACGATTACGACCCTGACATGCCAGGGTCGGAGCTCGTTGCAGTGAGGGGCCAGGTGCACTGTCCCATTTCCAGAAGGGACGCGCCTGAGTGCGTGCCTCGGTGCCATCAGGAGCGCGTGCCCAAACTGTCTTTTCCCTTTAGTTAGGTCCAGGAATGAGACAGCAGTACTCCTTGGGACAGAGATCCAAACATGCAGGAAAAAAACGAAGGTGAGAAGGGCGGACTGCCGATACCTTGAGTGGTCCAGGCACAGCAAAGATGGGTGCACCAGCCCTGGGGGGGGAGTTTGGTCCAAGGGACCGGGCACTGGCTTGGGATCAGGAGACGTGGCTTATGTTTCACGGGCTGCCAGCTGGGACTTCTGCCTTCGCCGTGAGAAGTGGGAGTAGCGGTTATTAATCACTGACACCTCTTACTACTAAGATAATGAAGTGTGTGATACCGCGGTAATGGCACCACACAGGTAAAACCACGTTGAGTCTGGGATACTCCGGCTGTGCGCAGTGCGCAAATACCTGGCGAGCTTCGTGCTATTGCCCAAAGACACGGAGTTATTTCAGAAATTATTTCTGAGCCATCGGCCTGCTTGTTCTTATGATAACTCTGTGGTGCGGACAATGGAGCCGAGCATTCGTTTATCTTGCTCCCCCCGTAAGTACACCGGGTATTTGTCGGGAGGCAGCTTGCCGAGGCTGGTAGCTGCTCTGCTACGTCCCAGTCGCTAGTGGGATGCTCTCGGAGGGCTCTCCCAGCTCGGCAGTGGGCTGGGAGCGGGCACGACGGCATCTGGCTGCTCTGCTATGCCCCAGCCTGTGGTGTGGCTGCTGAGGGACAGCAGAGAGGTCACCGAGGTCTGCCTGAAGCCGGTCGCCGCACGGGAATTCACTCCTTGGGGTGGAGAATCCCAGGCAGGGAATGGCGCAGGTGATCCAGAGGGTTATGGATCCGAGGCGGATCGGTCTGAGGGTCATTCGCCTTTCAAGTCTTTGGATCATCTTTGGACTGAACTTCAGGGTCTAATGCCGTATCTGGCAGGGACTTGATCTTCTGCCAGCTCAGCCTGTTTACAGGTTCTCTTGCTGGCTTTGGCAGCCACCAGTGAAGTGACCCAGAATAGCCTTGGCCTTCCCCTGTTGTTTTATTGTGCCTGAGCAGCTGAAGCTCCGGCTCCCTCCTGCCACTCCTGTAACTTATTACAGGAGCGAGGTCCGGGTGATGCTTGGGAACTCACAGGGACATGGAAGAGATGCATGCGAGACGTGAGGGATCCTAAAGGGCCTCCTTTGCATACCCTTATTTACGGCAAGGAGCATCTTACCCTGTGTGTAGCTACTTCTTGTGTGCATAGGAGACTGGAGGTGATCTTTAACATGTATGCCTCCCTCCCAGACGTCCTGGCAAGCTCAGGGGCAGGAGAGGAACCCAGTCACTAGTTAGCCCTGGCTGAATTTGGAGCTGGTGGCGTCCTTTGTTGGATCCAGGAGAATTTAATTCTGAGGTCTAATACCTGGTAGGGCCTAGTGCCTGGCCTGGCCCCGAGCAGATGTGGCTCTGGCCGGGCTGGCCCTTGGGCTCCACGGCGAGAATAAACTTCGACACAGAAAATGTTTTGCTTCCTTCCCACGCAGCTTGTGCCCGAAGATGGGGGGATGTGAGTGCGTGTGCCCAGGAACAAGGGCCGTGGGGTAACGGAGAATAACAATTGTCTTAATGGAAAGAGGGAGAGAGAAGAAAAAAGGGCTGTTGAGCTCTTTCTTTCCATCCCTGAAATAATAGACCTATTACTCTCCCCAAACCTCAGCCCCCCTCCCCTCCCCAGAGAAGAATTGGTCACTGCACAGCTGTGGGAGCGAGAAAAATATATTTATATATGTAAGAGAATCTGCCCTTCTGAATTGGTTTGTGGGGACGGACAAAACCTCATTGTGCGCTTTATCTGCCCAGAAGAGAATGGCCCCACAGTCTGCGCCTGGCAGGGGCCCGGCGTTTGGTTAACTGCGCTCGGACAACTGTGACTTCATTTACGCCCCGCGCCCCGGCTCCGCTCGCCGGCCGCCCCCCGGCCGCCGTGGGGCCGCCCCCGGGCTGCGCTGCCCGCCGGGGCCGCCAGGGGGGCGCCGGGCGGCGGGGGCGGAGCGGCACCGGGGCCGGGGCCGGGGCCGGAGGGAGGGAGGCGGAGCGCGGCGCCGCAGCCCCGAGCCCGAGCCCGGGCCGGCCGGTGGGCAGCGGCGGCCGCGCTGGGCGCCGGCGGCTCCGGGAGCCCTGCGGAGCGCTGCGGAGCGGCCCCGGGGGATGCCCCGCGGCGGACAGTAGCCCGGCCGCCCGGTGCATGGCACAGCTATGGAGGTGGTGGACGAGACGGAGGCTCTGCAGCGCTTCTTTGAAGGTAAGCGGAGCCCCGGGGCAGGTCCAAGCCGCCTGGGCAGCTCCCGGCCCGGCTCGCATCCTCGGGGCCCCGCGGAGCCGCCCCGGGGCTGGCAGCGCTGCGCTCTCCGCCCGCTGCCCGGCGGGGACCGTCCCCGTGCCTCGGGCCGGGCTCCTGGCAGCCACTTCGGCGCAGGGGTCGCGGCTCCTGGCCGCCCCCGGCTCGCCTCGGGGCCGAGTTTCTGCCCACTCGTGTTCCCCACGCACTGCGGCCGCCGGGACGGGCTCCCCGCTGCCAGCTTCAGCGGGGACGTCGCCCGTCTTCGGCACCCGTCGGGGGGGCTGGCAGAGGACCCCGCAACAACCGGTGCCTCAACCGGTGTCTGCAGGGCTCTGCTGTCCGCCCGCAGCCCGGACCCCGTCACAGAGCGCAGCCTCCTTCACGTGAGTGCGAACTGGAGGCAGCTTTTACCAAAGCCCGGGGTGGAAAAGTGATTGCTAAGAGAATTTGTCACGCAGGGGTGAGACGTGGTTGCTCGCGGCAGCTGGGGAGTCCGTAGGGCTGAGCCGTGCTGCTGGGGAGGCGCTGGGACCCTCCTGCCCTTTCTTGTCCCTCCCTTGGCTCAGCGCAGCTTCTCCCTGGGCCGGTTTTGTTGGCACGTTCCTCTCTTCCTGGTTGACCCTCGTTGCTTCTCTTCCCCGCTCGCTGTCTTTGTTTATCTCTTTCTGGTGCTGCGCCCCACGCCGCGTGCCCCTTGTTCTCTGGTGGGCCCGTTCCCAGGCAGACGTTTCGGTTGTGTGGGCCGTGGGCCTGTCGAGGGGCGACAACACACCCGTCCCAGCGAGGCTTCGTTGCATCAACAGGTCCTGGAGCTGGTGGCAGCACGGCCTGTGGCTCGGCCCGCGGTCGGCAGAGAGCTGTCTGCGTGCACGGGTCAGGTCTGGAGCGTGGGACTCCCCCGGGGGTCCTTGTGCTGTGCTTTGGCTGCGGGGGCGCTGGGCAGTGTGCTGCCTGCACTCGCTCCACTCCGCCGGTGTGGGAGCACCACAGCCCCTCCGTTTTTCTGGCTGGCCGAAGGACTGGACCCGTGGAGGAAGAGGAAGGTGCGCCACAAGCAGAAGATGCTCTCAGGAGAAGCTGGGACCGAGCCGTGGCTCAAGCTGCTTACCTCTCGCTTTCCCCTCTCCTAGTGTCCGTGCGATGCCTCAGTAACGCGTCCCCTCAGAGGCCGAAGCATCCCCTCTTTGTTCCAGCCGTGGTTCTGGGTTCCTGGGAGCGACAGGATTAGCGAGGACAGAAGCCTCGCCACACGGGTTCTTATCATGTGTTCCCAGCCTGTTTTCTCCTCAGCCTTCGGGGGGCTCGTTTTGTTTTGGGGTTGCCGCTGGGACCAAGCTCCTAACCCTGCTCAACCCACCTGCTGTCCTCGGCGCACCGTGCGCCTCCCCAGCACCCCACGCAGCCCTCGCTCAGCACCCCAACATCAGCTACAGGCGTTAGGCTTCAGCCGTTTGCCTCTTGTTTTTGCTTGTAAAAGTGGAATCTTGTTCTCTCCCAGAGCATCTTTGCTTAGGCTGGAGGCTTTCTTTCTTTTTCTGTCCATCTGGCTTTCTTTCCAGGTGCTCTAGGTGACCCTGCTTGAGCAGGAAGGTTGGACGAGATGGCCTCAGGAGGTCCCTGCCAGCCTCAACTATCCTGGGACTCTTCTTCTCGTTCTCTTTCCTTCTTTCTCTTTGTTATATTTGTCTTTCTCTCTTTGATTTTCTCCTTCTTTCTGTCGTTCTAGTTCTCTTTCTTTCTCCTTCTTGAACCAAAAGCATCTTGTCTATGTAAAAACAGAGAGTGAGGAAAACCAGGGCTGAAGGAGATTTCTCCATCTGTGCTATTCGCTTACTCGTATGACTTCCTTTGAAGAACTTCTCTGAGCTTAGCTTTTTCGCAGAGCCCAACGTGGCTCCTTACTTCCTTTGGTCCCTTTGGCGGTGCTGTTAAAGAGCGGCTGTTACAACACGGTGCTTGAGGGCGAGAAGGGAAACGGAGAAAGTTTGGGCACGAAGGGTTGCTGTTCGGTTGGTGCAGCGAGGTGAAGGAGTGAGACTCTTTCCTCTTGTGCACGCTTCCAGTAGCGGTGCTCCGAAGGAGTCAGCGGCCAAACTGACCCGGTTATTTGGAAGTGAAAGGCAGCGCCTGAAATGGCCAGTTCTGCAGCGCAGAGTTGGATTTGCCCTGGAATCTCAGTGTGCAGAAGGATTAATAGTTCCTGGATGTGTAATATAACGATGAACAATGGACCTGTTCGAGTTTATTAATTTAGAGGGCTAAATTCGTTAGTGGAACCAGCTTCCTCACTACCCTGTAACTTCTTCAAAGGTGTGTGCTGTTCCCCTTCCTGCAGGGAACACATGTACAAGCTGCAGTTTTCTTTTATAGCAAAATCCTTTTTCTTCTCACAGATCACCTTCTCTCAAGTGGAGATTTCACGCTAAAGGCTCTTCTTCCTGCACACTGAAAGCCCTGGAATAATTAGGGAATTCCCTTTCGTTTGCCTGAAGCTGGTTGCACAATACCTGAGTCGGCTGCAGGCAACCCCACCATATTTAAGAGTAATCCTTTAGTGCTTGAGCAGCGCTCGGTATTTCAAAGTGTCAGACAAGGATTAACTGGTCTCTCGCAGACTTTTGGGGAGTGGGGGCTGTGCTCGCCCGAGGTGCGGCAGAGAGCTGGTGTCTGCCGAGGGCAAATCCTGGCGCGTGGCTGCGGCCACGGTGCCGCGGGTCCTGGCTGCAGAGCAGGGCTTGTCTTGGGGAGCAGGCGTACCTGAGATCTGGGGTCCTGGCTCAGGTCTTCTCAGCTGCAAGGGACGGGCCCTGATTTTCATAAAGTGGGCTCTGGGCATCTGCTGGGGCAGGGTATCCTTATTTCCCTGGAGTGTAGTTGTCCGCTCTGTGACAGTGAGATCTGAGACTTGCAAGGAAGGAGAAGTGGAACAATGATGTGAACCGTCTAGGACTTTGCTCTGATGTTGGGAAAGGACTAGGAGGAAGTGTGCGCGGCCTCGGAGGGGGGAGGTGGATCGGACCCAGGTTCATGCCCTCCCGGGGATGAAGATGCTGTGGGTGCCACCGCTGGCAGCGTGGCCTCAGCATCCTCCAGCTGGGCCTGGGGTCACTGCTGCCCTGGCTTGGTACCGCAGCTGGCGAGGAGAGCTGCGGGCAGGCGGCTGGGACAGCTTCGAGGAGAGAGCGTGGGATGCTGGGGGTTCTGGCAACGGAGGTAAAGGAGCTCAGTTTGGTCTTTCCATAGTATTGGGAGTGTTTATCCAGAGCGCTTGTATTTTGTATCAAAGGAAAAGTAGGGAGTTGAAAGTGTCTGACCCTTGGCTGGCATCCTGCTAGAAACCTTACCTTCCTCCCTGCCTACCACTCGCGTAAGGGAAACAGTTACGACAGAGCTCAGCTATTCGGGATCCCTCTCTCTCTCGGCTAATTTATGAGATAAGAGGTTGTTAAAGAATGTATATCGGGAAAGATGTGCAGAGCTGGGCTTGGGGGGCAGGGGAGTGGGCGGTTTGGCAGATGGCTGCACGGGGATAGGGCAAGAGATGGAGAAAGAATAGCGAACGCAAAAAGTTTAGAGGATTTTGAGTTGAACTCTAGTTGGGAAAGACAGTAAAAAGGAAGGGGCTGGATTTTCAATGAGAGCCGTGAAACCCAGCAGATTTATCTTGGTCCTCACAATGTTTTGCTGTGCACGAGTGGCTGGAGCAGTTGGAAGCGGGGCGGCTGTGTGTCCGTGTGCCCCTGCACGCAGGGCACTGTGCTTGCTGCTGGGGCGGTCGCGGGAGCCTCCCGGCTCGGGGGGAGCAGGCGAGCACCGGGCAGTTTATCAGTGAGGCAGCAAGTGTGTTTGTATTAGTGAATGTTTTCACCCGTAGGAGTGCTTGCATATGTGTGTTAATGGTATTGGTTCCTTTCTTGGTGATTTTTATTGTGTATTATGGAGCGCTTTCCACGTGTGCATAGGAAATGCTGCCCTGCAGGAGGTCAGGGCCATCGCCCCGTCTTCCCTGGGTGCAGAGAGAGGAAATGAGGGGGCCGAGGCAGAGAGCTGAACCCAGGACTTGTGGGTTCGCACCCCGTCCACTGTGCTGCGTCATGAGGGCTGTGTCTGCGTGCTGCTTGGGCGTGCTGCACACCTACGTGGGGATCTGCTGATGGACAGGAACCAGCAGAGGACTCCACCAGTGAAGCTTTTGCCAACATGAAACTGCAAAGCGGTGAGCTCGAGGGATGAGGAATCGTTCTTTCTTCTTCAGAGCTGGCCAAATGGTGGGGGGAAAGCATCCCTGAGCTGGAGGGGCTCTGGCTGCAGGCAGTGCTGGTGACCCCCGCTGTGAGTTACAGCTCACCAGGACTGCTGAGCACATGGCGACCTTTTTTCTGCCGGGGGGACAAATCTTGGAGGAGTGCACAAAAGAGTTGTAGAGAAAGAAGGGGCTGCTTTGGAGGCTTCCTGGCTGCTTAGGAGTGCAGAGGGGAGACTGGTGGTCTCTTGTGGCTGAGAACAGTGGTAGCAGAAGGGACAGAAGCCAGCCATGGGCCAGGACGGCCATCCCCACATGCATTTTTTGACACCAGGTCTTGATGTAGCGATGTAACTACAGAGGATCAGAGTGGCTCCTTTGAGTTACAGAGTGGAATGGCTTTTTGTGAGCTGGGTTTCATGTTCGCTGTTCAGCCTCTGCCTGTCCAGCTGCTGTCTGCCCTTGCATCCCTGAGTGCATCCTGGAGCTCTGGCGCTGCGCTGGAGAGAGGCTGACCCGCAGTGCTTGTGCAGAGCTCTTTGGCCTTACAGGAGTGAGGGGAAGCACTGGTGAAAGGCCGCGGAGAATCACAGGCTCCACACGAAAAGCACGGCGTGGTCTTTGCTGCGTGTTGCTCCAGGTGCTCCGTGCCGAGACCCGGCTCTCGGGAGGGTTGGCCGGGGAAGCGGTGGCTTTGCAGTGTGACCATCTCTCTGGGGCTGGGCTGGCGCAGCGGGGAAGGTAAGAGGCTTTGTGCGCAGCCCTTTGCTGAGCAGAGTTAGCCCGTGACAGAGTGGTCCTGGGGAACCTGGTACAGCACAAACACATGACCATCCCTCCTGGTAATCCCCTCGCAGGCCCAAATCCCAGAGTGCAGCAGCAGCCTCCCAGCCTCCTCCCTGGCCCTCCCACTCTTCCCTGGGGGAATAGAAAAACCAGCAGGCAGCAGCCCTGGGACCTGGACAAGCTGAGCTAGGCAGCATAATGACAGAGGGGGAGAGCAGGGACACGGCGGGAGCTTGACATCTGCTCTCACCATGCTCAGGATGCGCTGGATCCGAGCAGGTAACTGCACAGATCCCTCCTTACCTTCCACAGCTCAGCTTTCTTTCCTCTCTGCCCTCTCCATCTCTTTTTCCAGCATGATTTATTTGCTGGACCTCCCATCTCTGCCCTCCATCTCCAGCTTCCCCTGCCCGACCAGCCTGGTGTCCGCATCTGCTCAGCACGTGTCCTAAACGAGGGCAGGTAACGCGAGGCTGCTGGGGAGCATGGCTCCGTCCCAGGCCCTGCGCAGAGGAGGAAGGAAGAGAGGAGAGAAAAGCTTTCCCCTGAGATCATCAGCAGCTCTGGGAGGTGTTCCTGGGCAGAGGGAGCTGCTACCTCCATCCCGGCAGGGCCAGCAGCAGGAGGTCCCGAGAGCCTTCAGCCAAAGCACTTGTCCTCGTCTGCTTCTTAGAGCAAGGCTAGCGCCTCCAGAGTGGCCTCATGAGTGTGCTGGAACTTCTCTGGGGGCAGCCCTCACTCCTCACCTTCCCCAAAGCTCCTGGGGGAAAAGGATGGGGTACATCCAGATGGAGTGAGGCCAGGGAGCTGCTGGTAGGAGGGCGGGTCCCTGAGGATGTCTGATAAGGGGTGGGTTGTGATTCAGACAGCGACGTGTGCCCACGCCCGCGGAGGCTCCGTGGGGTCGGCGAGAGGTACTTTGTCCGCGCTCTGGTTAATGTGTCCTCCGCAGGCCGGTGTCCTGCGAGCCATGGCTGGACAGGGACCAGGCAGGGCTTGGGAGGAGAGGAGGTGGCAGCGAGAGGGGGCCATTGGGGAAGATGAAGGGAGGCGCGTGGAGGTGTGACCGGGCTGGTGGAAACGGGCATGCTGGTGACTCAGAGCTGACCCGGGCTGCTCCCAGGCTGGGATTGCACAAGGGCTGCTGCGGGAAGGAGATGCCCGACAGGAGCGGTGGGACGGGGGGGTCCGGCTGGACTGAGGGAAAAGCGCAGCTGTAGGTCCTTCCGTATCCCTTTGTATGAGGGCAGGCACTGCAAGGTGCTGGCACTGACCCCATCAAGCCTGTTGTGAAATGAAGGTACCGGCCCTGCCCTGTGAGCTGAAGGGGCAGGCGGCCGCGGCGCTGGTCTGGTCCTAGCACACTGGGCTCAGCGGGTGGCTGCGGCCAGGAGCCTTGTGGAGAGGTGTTTCTTCATTCGGTGCTGCGCCCTGGAGCACAGACGTGATCTCTGCTTTCCTTGGTGCTGCCCTTTCGTAGAGGTGTTTGCAGGGGGAGCGTTTCTCTGCTGGGATGTCAGTGGGCTGGGTTTCCCACGGGCACAGACATGAGTGCGAGAAGGCAGAAGTGGAAGCTTGGTCTTTTGGAGAGCAGATGTGGATGTGGAAGCTCTCACGTGGCTTCGGGGGGCACAAGGGTTAGGACTGTTGATGTGAGTAGGATCTAAGGGTGTGGATCCCATCCAGGAGGTTAAAACCAGCTTCCCCCTAAGGTACAAAGCAGGAGCTGGTGCTTGAGAATCATTCACTGAGCTTAACCTGGGATGTGTGCTGGCATCTGTCCTGTGGTATCTCGCAGAGAGGCCCAAGGGACTGTAGAGTCTGGAGGAGGAAAGCTTTCAGCACAACCAGCACCACAACTTCTCCAAAAGCCCCCCCATTGCCCATCCATGTTTTTTGGTGTCTGGACCCTATGAAGAGCAGGGGCACTTTGGCTTCTTCACTGGAATCAAGGCTGCTTGCAAGGTAAGGAGGCAAAGCAGATTTTGTGACCTGGAAACATTCACTTGGAAGTGTAGAGCATCTCAGCAGCTTCCTGATGTACTCTGGGGGCTGAGGAGAGATGATGAAAGCCTCCGTGGAGCCCTGGAGCCGCCTCTTGTGACCAGCGACCCGCCAGCTGCACAGAGCTGTAGGCGAGGCAGGGTTTCTCTCTGCTCTCTCTCACTTTTCTGCTAGAGCAAAGCGTTTGCTGGGGCTGGCTGTCTGGGGCCGGACTCATCCCAGTTGCTGTGTTGCTGGCTGCAAGGACCCTGGGACGGAGCGGCCGCTGGGTTAGCGCTGTGGAGAGCTGGGCACTGCCCAGACGTACGTCCCTACCCGAGCGGTTGTGGCCTCTTCTTGTTTTCTGCTTCCACGCCACTTTCTACCCTGCTGTCACTCTCTACCCGTGGTCGTTTAGTGAGAAATAAAACCAGAAGAGGCCTCTAAAAGATGGAAGTGAGCTGGGACCCTGCTGCACTTGTCCTGCTCTGCTCTGCGGCCTTGTGGCTGGGGTGAGACCTAAACACTCCTTGGAGCTGGGAGCTGTGCCAGGATGGTGCAAGGCTGTGTGACCTACGGACCCCTGGCCTGCAGCAGTGCTGTTGGAGTCTGCCTGTCCTTGGTGCCACCCTCACAGGGTCCCAGGCCATGGCTTGGTGTACTCACGGTGCACCTCTGCCTGGGATTTCCCTGCTCGGGGTGGTGTTGCTGTGGCAGAGCTCACTGGGTAACCCCTTTGCCTCTCTCCAGTGGTATTACTGGTAGGGGCTTGGACTTTGCACTCTCCGATAAGCTAAATGTGTCTGAGGAATGATTAACTAGCATGTGCGTTGCCAGAGGACAGGGGAGCAGCTGTGACTGGAGACACAAACAGGAAGGGGCTCGTGGCTCTTGGGCCCAAGCTGGTGCTTGCTGGGTGCCTCTCCTGTGCGCCCGCTCAGGGGGCAGCATCCTGCAGGAGAGAGATCCTGCACCGTGACGCCTTGGGCTTTTCCAGAGCTCGGGGTAGACAGAGAGAGATGAGCTTGTCGGATCAGCAAGGGAGGTGCAGAGCCCATGGAGGAGACCGTTGTGCGTGGGAAGGGGTGCTTCTAGGTGTAGGGGGTGGGTTGCTTTGGACACCGCGCTTGGCTACCTGTTGGCTCCCACATTGGGTCTTATGGATAAAACCTCTTGCTCCTCCTGACTGGCATGCTTTGGCAAACTCTTGCGCATCCAGCATGCCTTCCTTCTAGCATGCCCCAGGGCACGTTCAAGGCGTGTTTGAATGAAAGGCTTCCTTCCTGAGGGAAAGTGCAACGTGATACTCAGGGTCCGCGCTTATCTCCCTGAACTTCGTCTGTTTTGATGCGGTTACGGAAAATGGAGAAAGGGGGGTCTAGGAGCAGGGCCGCGGGGCTGGAGAGAGTGGCAAAGCAGAGGTACCAGACCTGTTGGGGAATGAGAGCAAACACTCACTGGCTTTGCTGGGGAGGAGGGCTGGTTGGAAGCGCCAAGACCGGGGTTTTAAATAGGCTTGGTGTCGGGATTTGAGGGCAGAGGCTAGGGAGAACCATGGGGAAGAGGTCCTGGTGTGGTGCCGCACGGCTGTGATTATAACCCATGACGTGTCCAGGGCTAGGGCTTGTGTGCAGGGATGCAGGCAGGGGTGGGAGCCATTCCCTCTGGTGCTGCATCATTGCTTCTCTCTCACACCCCAGTTGCTGTGATGGGCTTAGTAGAAGGAGAGCTGGCGTCAGTCTTCAGTGGTTAAGGTTTTCCTAGCCTCTCTAGACTGCATGAACTTTTCCTTTTTTCCCCACTCTTCCCTTTCCCCATCTCTCATCCCTTTTGCTCTATCAAATCCTCTTTTCTTCTGCTGCTCTCATTATTCATTTGCAGTGTATTGAAGGAGATGTACTGAATTATGCCCTAAGTAGTCACAAACCGCATCACTGGGAAGAGCAAAACAAGTGGGGCTGTGATTGCAAACCAGTGCATAGTGTGAATAGAGACTGAACAGGCTAGCTGAAGCAGTGTGGGAAGGGACCAGAAGTAAATAAGGAGCTGATAGGCACATGCAGTGCCGACAGCCGTGGTCTAGCCTTTAATGTCTCTGATTTTTATAAAAGGGTTATGAAAGCAGTTTTTGCCGGGACTGAATTTTTCTTCTGTAGGGTCTCCTTATCACCCTAACATTGCAGTGGTGTATTGCCTCCTGAGACTTGGAGTGCCAAACAGATCCGATTTCCTTCTCCAAAGAGAAGATGGTAGTACTTGATGGGGAGGAGATGATGCAGAAGGTGTGGGGTGGGCATGGGACAGGATCTGGGGAAGACACAGGCAGGGTTCCCCAAAGAGTTGGAAGCCTAGGTCCTATAAGCTGTCTGTCTGTTTTAATGGCAAGGACTGTAGGGCATGCAGAGCTGCTCTTGCTTGCAGCCTTGAGAAGTGAACGTTGCATAATGAGAGCATAAAACTTAATTTGGAACATGCAGATTCACTTATTTCGTATGCCTGAAAATACTTATTAATAAACAGCTATCATTTATAACTTTTACTCCGTTGTGCGGATTACAGCTAACTGCTGGAAATCCAGATAAACAGGAAACCAAACAATTTATCAGTGAGCTTGATCTTGGCTTATCTCTTCTGTTATGACAAGCAATGGTTATGGACATTGATTCAATAAAGCACTAAAAAGCGCGCTTTGACTTTATTGGAAATGAAACACCTGCTTAAAGTAAAGCAAAAGCCTAAGAAGGGCATTATAAGGGCCATCAAGCCATTTCACAGTTGGCTGCTTGCTGACAATATGATCCATGCTCAGCTCAGTGTAAGAGCAGAAACAGTCCTTTCCCTGATGAGATCCCATCCGAATCAAAACCTGAGGTCAGTGGGGAGTTCTGGGTGGGCAGTAGGAGAGCATCTGTCCATCTCCCCTGTTTTAGTTCAGCCCTCATGAGGGGTTGTTGGGATGGACAGCTGGGTGGTGATGAGTTTTCACATGCAGCATAGTGGAAAACATAGAGGGGAAAGAGGGGTGATAAGTGATGTTTCAAAACTAATTTCACTGTTGGCATTGCGGGGCCCGAAGGGACACCAGATAGACCAATGTGGGACCTGCAGACAGGGCTTCTTGTCCCAGAATGAAATGTTCAGCTGCTGGAGGTTGTGCAGGGGCTTGAGAGGGGGAACTGGTCAAAAGTCAACGCAGTCTAACAGGATGCTCTTCTGGAACATCAGGGCAGGGACCTTTTATGCTCCCCTGCTTTCAGACACGGACACTATGTCCCTGTTATACCCAGGAGGCATCTGTGGTTGAAACATCATGGATGATCACTGATAGATGTTTGTACTGAACTTTTACAGGTTTTTTATGTGAATTTTCAGCGCAGTTCTTTTAATATAGCCAAGGCACAAATAAGCTGGTGATTGTACCACTGGGCTGTCCAGAACCTGCAGTGTTTCACCCAAGCCAAGTTTAGCTTTGAAAGAGATGAGGATGGTACCGGTGACAGTGAGCTGTGATGGTTTGCAAGCCTAGTACCAGACACCACAAACGCTTGCCCCCCCTGCTGTAGAGCAGTGCCTCACTAGGCACTCACAGTGCTTTTTACTAGCAGAGGTCTGGCCCCTCATACACAGGCTGGCGTGCTTTCAGTTGGCTCTCTGAGCAGGAGTGGTAGTGAGGTTTTATTTAGCTTTTTATGTCAGCCCTCTTCTCTGCAGTTAGGGAAACTAAACCACACAGAGTGAGTGTTGAGAGCTAGATAGGAACAGGATGGAGAAAGTTGGTCGGATGTGTCCCTATTTTGTGCTTTGAGCTGGTGATGACCAGCCAGTGAACAATTCACGTTAGCAAATGGGAAGGGGCCATGAGCTTCAGGAACGCGGGCTGCTCCCGGATGATGGTCACTGAAGGAAACGTGTGGAGCTCTCTCTTTCGGCAGGGCTGAAGCCCAACTTCTGTAGAATTTGTGCTTTGGCTGACCTGTTGTTTAAAGGGGTCAGGGTGTTGGTTGTTGGTTTTTGTCAATACAGGAGAGCAGTGTTAAATCTCGTTTTGCTGTTCTGCAATGTCATGGGACTGTTAATAAATCCAGCAGCCTCGTGTCAGCGAGCCTCTGGGAAGTTCGAGGTGCTTGCCCTCACCGCTGGCTGCATAGCAGCTCTTCAGGCTGGTGGTGAGAGGCAGGCTCTGCCCTCGAGTTGTGATGGTCTGGGTGGAAGGATGGGCCTCCCCACCTACAGAGGCAGCTGAGGACTGCCTGGGGTAAAGTGACCTCTTGCCTCTGTTCTTAGCACTGCTTGTTCCTCTTTCCTTGCTAATTTCATAAGGCCCAGGTAGTGGCAGCATCTTCTGATGAAATTACCTTCTGGAATTACCTTTCTTAAAATAACGAGGCTTAACTGAGTTTCAGGCCAAAGAGGACCATCAGGTCTTCTAGCCTGACCCATGCAACAGCCTTGAGCAGTGCAACCTCCAGGTAAAGCAGTGGAAGAACAACGGGATGGTTGTTTTTGCTGCCAGTAAGAATTTACCCATGAGATTGATCTTCACAACCTAGCCTTGCTGGGAGAACTGTGGGACTTCTCATCATGTGTGTTTGTGGGTTTGTGTTTTAGCTGTTAAAAAACAAAACAAACAAATAAATAAAAATATAGCTGTAGTTGGGGGCTTTTACAGGAACGAATACATCCCACTGGACTATGCAAAATAGCCTTTGCCCTTGGCTCAGCCCTGGGAGTCTGCCTGGGCTGAGGACTTCTCTGGGGGACACTGAGTCAAAGAGACTTAGCACACACCGTCAGATATTCATTTGCAGTAACCTTAAAAAACCTGCATTGGCGTAGTCCCCTGCGAAGACTTGAGAGGTGAGTGATTTTGGGAACTGCTTTCTCCCCTTGTGAGCAGAGACGTCGTGGGGTCCGACGCTCTTTGAGCCAGTACTGTAAAAACAACCTAAGGAGATCGCTGTGCTCGCTCGGTGGGTGCGGACAGTCCAGGGAAAGAGACATCTCATTTCTCGCCTCCAGCGCGGCGGCGGGCGTGCGGGAGCAGTGGTACCTTGGACAGCAGTTGCTGTCCCCGCACGGCTTGTGGCCCTCCTGCTGCGGCGAGCAGGACAGGGACGGATGGCGCGGGGGGGGGCAGCAGGATGGTCAGCCTCTCCGGGATGAAGGCATCCTGTTTCCAATCTGCAGGTGCAGCTGGGTGGAAGGGCTCCGGGGAGTTCCCTGAGCACTGAGAGGGCGGCATATCGTGCCAAATGTCCGATTTAATTCAGCTCTCGACCTAAAGCAAAAGCGCTGACATACACAACTGGAGATGTGGTATTGCTCTTTCCTAGTGTCTGAAGGGACTGCTAGGGGAGACCCAGGAACCTGCAAAAGGGGAAAGGGGCATTTTGTTTAGTGACAGAGCCCAGCGCGCAGTGAGCCCCCCAAGGAAGCACAGAAGTTCACTGGTGGGGTAGGGCCTGGCTGCGGGTTACACCAGTGCTGTTCCAAAGGTGTGTTGGGGTCTGTCACAAAAGAGAGGAGAGTGGGGTAATAAAGCAAAGTGGCTGTGCTGCCTTGGGGGTGGGTGGCTGACTCTCATCGCTCATGCTCTTGACTCAGCTTCCCCCCCAGAACTGGTCACAGCCACCACCGCAGCCGTTCCAGCCTCTTCTGTCACCTTTCACTCGTAGCTCCTGCTGCTGTTCACAGACAGCGAGGAGTTGTCCTGCAGCCCTTGGAGGGAGCTTAGGTCTGTGGTAGATTTTAGCACTTCTCCTGTGAGGTGAAGGAATGTTTTTGTCACTTGTGTGGCAGCTACCAGGCAAGCTCCCGTCACAGCTGGCAACTGGCAGAAAGCCTTCGGGCAAGGGACAAGCCCCACGCGCTGTGCTGGCACTGGGGGCAGCGGGACGAAGTCAGCGCACTCTGCTCCCCTTGCATGGACAGTTTGTGAGCTTGGGAGTTGCAGTAACGTGCTTTGAATGAATTTAGCCAACAGTAGTCCCTTGGCAGGACTGGTGAGCTACAGTGGGGATAAGGAAATAGGAAAATATTTTCCAGATTGTTCCTGTAGAGCGGAAAATCCTAAATTAACCTGTAATCACCAAGTTACCTCTGAAACCTTTTACCCAGTGACGTGAGGAACCTGAAGGACAGTCAGTGAGCAGGCCATGGTGGTGGCCTTCTGTGCTGAGCAAGGTTGGTCTTGTCTCCTTGAACTTCTTATGTCTCTGCTGAGAAGCTTTCTGCTGCCTCTCTGCAGTCTGGGATTCAGGGCTCTGTGGGCCCTGCAAGTAGAAGGGGCCTCTACGATATCTGAGAAGTATAATTGCTCCTAGAGCAACTCTTTGAGGGTAGTTTTTGACAGGTCCCAAGATGGTGACCAGTAATGTTAGGATTCTGTACTGCAGTCATGCACGAGGGCCTTGGGCCTGCTGCGGCTGTGCTCTGCAGGCACGGAGGAGCAGATGGGCCCCGACCCATGGGTTTCACCCCTCGTGGAGAGCTGCTCTTCCCTGCCAGGAACAACATCTCCTTTCGTGGCTGTCACTGTCAAATCTCCCACACCAGCTGCCATATCCTCTCTGTGAAGCTGCAACGTGCCCCCAGCAGACCGCTTTCTCCAAATGTGAGCTCCTGTATGTGAGGACCGAACCACTACCACTCGGCCTCCCGGCAGCAAATAGCCCAGGCGGGAACCTGCTTTTGTAAAGCTTCTTATATGCATCCCTGGCAGTATTACTTCAACCTTTTCCAAAACCTCTCCAATATTTCCATATCCTCCTCTGCAACGAGCGGGCTGTGGACTCCAGCCGTGGTGTGCAGAAAGCCAGGACCATTTCTCCTATGTCTGCTCGATGGCCTGCTTGTGCGCAGGGAACTCTGCAGTCACCGCCACAGATGCCATGTCATGTCAAGGGCTCGTGCGGCTGTGGTTAGTCCTAAATACTGGAGCCTTTCTATTAGGAATTTTTTTTATGTGTTTCCCAGCCTGTACGTGCTGCATTCAAGTGGTGATTCAGGACGCTTTGTAAGAATGAATATATATATTTTTTCCTTTTTGTTGCTATCCCACCAGTCAGTGTGCCACTGTCAAACTTTGCCAGGCGGAGATCAGCAATAAGAAATGCTGAATGGCTTTGGTGCTGGTACCAGTCCTGGGGGGCTCTGACAGTAACTACACTGCTCTTTGATGTCAGGTTGATGGCAGTCGAGACCGGAGGAGTTGGCCTGTGAGCAGTTGTGGCTAGGAGATAGTGAATGGCCCAGCTGTGAGATCCTTGTGCTATTTAGGCACTGGCAGTGAATGGAGATAAGAAAGGGAGCATTCAGGTCAGGCTTCGAGGAGAGCAGCCAGACTTTGAGTGTGGGCCTGCGGCATTGTCTCCCAAATGGAAGCGATGAAAGTCCAGACGCACGGCGCGGAGCCCCGCAGGGCAAGCTGGGAGTGAGTGACCTTGTGCTGGCCTAGACAGAAGGCTCTAAGAGTTTTGTTAATCTGTTGATCTAATGACTCACGCGATTCGTGTGATTTGCCTTCCTTCGTAACTTGACTCTGTCACAGCACTGGCAGCGGGCTGCCTGGTTCGCCTGTGACCTGCTTTTCCCAGCAGGTGCTGCGGCACGGGAGCTGCGTGTGAACTCTGCTCTTGTGGCAGGAGCTGGGTGAGCGGCGCTGGGCAGCAGCCGCTGTTGCTGCCGCTTGGCCTCCGTGCTGAGGACAGGAGGGATGGCTCCCAGAGGTCTGCCCAGGTTGAGGTGCCAGGAGAGGGCTCTCGGTTTGGTTCCCAGGTCCCTGACCTTCCCTGTGCATCTCTTCTGCACTCACTACTTGGTGGGGACCTCTCATCTGCTGTTGTCCGCCCCTCGCAGCCCAGGCCACGTTGCCATGACATTCATCTCACAGTTCTGCCGCTTTGGGTACATCTCGCCCTCCTCTCAGTGCCGGAATTTGCCTCCACTTGTCTTTTGCATGGACACTGCTCGTTCTGTGCATCGAGAGCCCGTGGAGCCGTTCTGCCTCCAGGCACACGTGCAGCCAGTGCCTCCCAGCAGGCTGACCTCCTCGTCCTCTAGTCCGTGTGAATACTTCTGCACTGCCCTCCCCACCCCACGTCCTCCAGCAGCATGCCAGGCACCTTTTTTCTCCTCGCTTGCACTGCTCCGGACAGCGTGCTGCTTTGAAGTGAGACCCAGAACACACAGAGAGCCTGCAGGGTGGATGGGATCCAAGCGGGACGTTTCGTATCTGATTTGTATTGTCTGGTAACTGTTTGCTAAATCCCTGGTGCAGGAGCTATGTTCCAGTGCAGGAGAAAGCTCACAGAAAATGCAAACAGCAAATAAAATAAAATTAAAAACAAAACAAAACAAAAACAACATTCAGTCTGAAAGCCTATAAGGAAATAGCCAGTATGGCAATAATCTCTAAGATTTTTTTTTAAATAACCATTTTAATTGAGCCTTTTTTTTAAATTATTATTGGCTAGAGAAGTTTAGTTTAGCTCAGGAAAAGGCAAAGTATGAAGGTGACTGAGCTAGTCCATGAACGTCTTTCTGAAAAGTAGCTTTCTTAGAGCAGAAGGCTCTTTAGTAGGTAAGGGAATGGAGATGCATCATGCAAACTGAGACAAGGAAAAAAAGGGTGCAGGTTTATTAGTGTCTCTCCTTTCTCAGGAGATGAATTGATCCTTTGAAGCCTAATTCAGGACTGCATCTGTCCAAAGGATGCGTCCAGTGCAGCGAGAAGTTCTGGGTTTGATGGGGGACACTGGGTAAAATTCTGTGGACTCAGGGATATAAGTCTGTATTGTCTTAAGATGGATGAAGTCAGAGAAGTAGTGTTTAGTGTCCTTCAGTCCATCCCTCCTTCAAGAGCACAAGGAGAGCAAGAACTCACAAGCACGGCACATCAGCTCATGAACCAGTCCTGAACCGGAGCCAAGTGGCAGAGCACAAAGATTCATGCTGGGCAACCCCACCACTGCTCTCTAGGGCAGCGTGCACCCATGGCAGTACCTACAAACATCCCGTTCATACTCCGTGGCTGCCAAGCAAGACTTGGGATGCTGAAGCAGGATGCGTTGAATCTTCTTCTTTCCTTCCTGGGGAAAGAAATGACTGCCCTGAACCTGTCTGCCTGACTGGTCTGCTTCTTTTGGTCGTGCTGCTCTGCTCTTGGATCCTGGGAAGTGGTATTGGGTCTTGGGAGGTTTGTGCCACCAGTGAAGCAGAGGTGAATGAGGACTTCCTGAAGTGATGGTAGGGGAAAACAGTGATAAAAGAAGCTCTTGGTGCCTTTTGTGGTGTTTGCAGGAGTGTTTCTGGAGCAAATGCTATTGCCATGTAGTGCCAAGAGCAAATGCTGCACAGTTGCATGTCCCAGCAGTGTGAGAAGGAAGATCTCAATGACCCGATGCTCCTGTTTGTGAAAGATTGGTTGCACAAAAGCAGTGATGGCCCTCCCCAGTCCCTGGCAGAAGTCCCATCTGGATAAAGAGCTCTGCCTTCGTACACTCAGCCTCCTCTGGAGGCTGTCCAGGCTGGACAGGAGGGACCTTGTTGCCTCCCAGCTAGAAGGGAGGAACGAGACGCCTGATCTGGACATGGTGTTCCTGGCGATGCTTGGCTGCCTGTAGGTTTGTATTCTGTTGCTGTTTGATTGTTCAGCTTCACGCCCAAGGATTGTTTTGTGCTGGGGGGCTTCCAGGGGAAGCAGCGCAGTTCCAAGTCCCGAGTCTCCTGTGCAGGTCTTCACAAGGGGGCTGAAAGTGGGCCCCAGTGTGGCTCCCAGGCCACTGAGTTTCCTCAAAGCCTTTCCAGGAGCCCGGCAGTGTCAGTGGCCCAGCAGCGAGGTCAGTGTCCGGGGCTGTGTCCCTGGGGCGCTCTGCCTGGCGGTAGCAGGGCAGTGACATTGCACAGGCACCTTCTGCCACTCTTGTCAAGTCCCTTTGCCTCCCTGACTCTTTATTTCCTTTCCCAGTCACTGTTGACCATGGCCCGAGGCAGTGGGTCATAGTCTCTGCTTAATGTCAATATGTAGCTGGCAATCTTTATTTATTTATTTATTTTTTTTCACGTATCGCCAATATGTTCAGATAATAATTCTCAGTGAAGAGAGTTTACACAGACAGGAAGGAGAGCTGAGCCAGGCCTTCACGGACGTCACCCGGCAGAAGCTCCTGTCCCCAAAACTTGCAATCTATGTATAGCCAGTGGCCGAGAGGAGCAGCACAGCTGGGGTTTCTGTGCCAGAGCGGAAGCTTTGGCTTAGAGGTCTCCTTTTTTCTGCCCTGTCTTTCACCTGAGGCTGGCCAAGCAGAGCGGCCATGTGGCCAGTGTGCCGTAACCCTAGCCAGAGCAGGGCTTCAGGAGGGTGCGCGGTGCTGCTCGGCCGTGGGGCGGTCAGCCAGCAGCACGGAGGAGCCTCAGCGAAGGCATCCAGAGGCTGAAGGCCTCTCCCCATTCCATCTTCCTCCTGGGGCAGGGAACGGGGGCGCAAGGGTCACGGAGCCGGCCTCACATGGCGGTGCCCCTGTTTCAGCTCGATTGTGGGAGCCGCCAGCGCGCTCAGATGGAGTGGCCTTCTCTGGTCCTGCTGTCCTCCCTCCCAGCCCTCCAGCACCCTCAGCCTGGGGAGGGAGATAAAGGCGTTATCTTCTGCCTCTGGTTCTCCAAACAAACAGGGCAATGTGCCCCCCTGGGCAGGCACCTTGGACCCGCCAAATGGCGACGCTTGTGTGGGTGCTGCTGTTTCTGCCATCTTAGTGTATGAATTGACAAGCAGGGCATTGACGGCAGCGGGGACACACACAAACGCTCCACTGTGTCCCCTCTCACACCTTCCCCTCCTCCTCCTCGGCCCCGATGCCCGGAGGACAATGGCTCTATCCAAGCCAAGGTTCACAGCTGGCAAGGGCGGAGGAGAGGCCAGGACCAGGGTGGGGAGCCGGAAGGAGAAGGGACTCGGGTCCGGAGGGATAGCGGCTCTGAGAGGGAACGGACAAGGAGAGATGGGAGCTGGGGAAATTTGGGAGGGCCTGGAAGAGGGAGAAGGTGCTGACAGGTGTCTGGTGGAGAGGCCAGAAGGAAGGCGGGAGGAGGAAGAAGAGGGTTCAGGAGGGAGGATGGGGCTCACTCACCTCTTCTGTATGGAGCCACTTGCCTTTTTCTGCAAGGCTCCTTGAGGGACATGCCCTTGCCCTGCTGTTGTGTAGCGTGATGCTTTCCTTTGCCTCCTCTTCTGCCTTGGGATGTCTCACCACACACCTTGTCTTCCCCAGGGCCTGGGAGAGAGGGCATTATCTCTGTCTGTATACCTGTACAGGCTTCATATACTGGCTTGTATCACCTCCCTACTAGGAGGTCAGGAGTAGCAACAGGTATGGGAGGAAGGGTTGCTGTGGGCCTGAGACAGGATATGTTAAACACTTAGGGACGCTTCCTGGCTTATCCAAAGGCACTTTTGTAAGATCTATTCTGCGCACATAAGCTAAAGAGATGTGGGCCTGTGTGAGGGGGGCTTTCCAGGTGATGTGGGGATGCTGCTGGCGATGCTGCTGCTGCCTCAGCATTGGGCTGCAGCCCAGTGATGGTTTGGTTGCACCTTGTAATCTGGGAGGTTTGCCACTGGCTCGCCGTTCAGCCCGGTTGTTGCTCCAGGGTCCTTCTGGCCACTGCAGACCCTACAGCTCTTTTTTGGAATCTGGGGCCTTGGCTAAACCCCACCTCTGTATCAGTGCGGATGCAGGAGCCGCCCCATTGCTTCAGGAGGGCAGGTGATGTCCTTGGCGGTGGGCTGACAACATGATGTCCCTGGGAGGAGGTGTGGGGTAGCGGCTGTACTTCTGCATCGACTGAGGCAGTGCTGCCCTTTGTGGTGGGAAGGGGCATGCACTGGGTTTGTGTGTGCCAGAGAAGGGTGTCTTAACTCAGCTGGAGCCACTTGGTGATGGCACGTTGGGGTGAGTAACCAGCTGGTGCAGGTCAGCTCCGTCGCTCTTGGATCAAGTGAAGGTCCCCAAAGTCATGGAGCTGTGTGGGTTGGTACCACATAAATGTTTCCCCTACTGGCAGCCTGTGCAGACCCCAGCAGGCTGTCCTGGAGGGGCTGAAGGGGAGCCATGTGTCAGGAGGGGCTCACCCCGGGGGGGAGCCGCACTGCAGGTCGGGGAGGGGGCCCCGGGGGCCCTTTCTGTGCTGTGGGCAGCAGAGGCTTCGCTCCGGGGTGGTCCCGAAAGCTCTTTAGGGGAGATGGGGGAGAGGTCTGGCTTGGCGTCCCACTCGGGTTACAGGAGCCACTTCTGCCGGGAGTGACTGGTTATCGTTACAGTCAGGTAATAAAGAGCATTAATTAAGGAGGAATGCTGGGCCGGTATCTGGGGGGAGGCGAGGGCTGCGGGGTCGCGTTCCCTCCTGCCGAAGGGGATGTGTCCCCCCTCCGCACCCTCTGGGCAGCTCTGGGCTGGGAGCGTGGCAGGAGGGGGAGTTCATCCCGCTGTCCCTTCAGCAAGGCGCGCGCTGTCCCCAGCTGGCCGCTGTGTCACCCAGGCCTCTGGGCAGGGACAGAACTCCATCGTGGCCTCCCATCCCTCACAGTGTCCCATCCCAGAGCAGTGCAGGCACAGGGGGATGCCATTCCCTGCGAGAGTGGGCCAGAGCTGTTGTGCTGGGCAGAGCCGGCTGGAAGGAGCGGATCTGAAGCCAAGCGCTGGCCCCACAGCTCCCCGGGCTTAGGCGGTGTTTGGTTAGCGAGCCGTGGCCTGGATTCCTCGTGCTCGCGGCCCGGCCGGCAGCCAATCCTCCAGGGCCGAAGGATAAACACGGGAGGAAGGCGAAGGGGGTGCAGAGCGGCGTGGGGCCCCGGGAATGTGCCGATGCGGCAGCCCAGCCTGCCGATTGCACAACCTGGGGGGAACATGGTTGGGCCACGCGCCTCGCCTCGCTGCGGCACTGACCGTCTGGGCATGGTGTGCCGCTGCTGAGCTTGTGAGTGATGCTGTGCTGAATCGGGCAATGCCTCGCTGCTGGGAGCAGTGCCCGGCAGCATTTGTCCTGCTCAGGCTGGTGTGCTCCTGAGGCTCGGCGCCTGTTCCAATGCATGCTGGAGACCACAGGTATTTGCCCCCCTCCTGGCCATGGGGTCAGGGCTTGGCCTCCACAGCGCCTTGGGAGCTCCTTGTCCTGTCTGGAGTGAGTGCACAGCAGCACTACAGCCCTGACGTCTGCGGCACTTCAGGAGAAGTGTCTGGGGAAACAGGCAGACCTTCAGTGCAGGCGTGGCGGAGGCCGTCGCAGGTACCTTTCCTGAGCCTTTCTGTTTTGGGAGCCAAACAGCGCTGAGATGGCAGCAGAGGAATGGAAGCGTGCAGCAAACACTCACCAGTGTCTGTGGGTTTCCATTTGTCTTCATTGCAGTCCTCTTCTCACTGGCTTTCACAGCACTCAGGGCAGAGCAGAGTGCTTCATTTCTAATTCAAACCAGCACCCCTGCGGTGGGTCCCTGAAACTGAGAACAAAAATTCAGCCTCTGTTGCACAGCTACAGTGCTGCGGGGAGGCCCTCGGCTTGGCACAACCTCTTCTCTTCCTCCTCATCGCTGGCATTCCCCCACCCTTCGCTGATGTTCCCCAGCCCGTGAAAACAGTTGACCTCGTTGTCATCTCCAGGTTCCCACATCTGGTTCTCGTTAGCAGATCCCAGGATGAAGTTCCTCAGCTCTCTCCCTTCCTCCCACCCACAGGTGACCCAGGCAGGATTATGGGCGATTAGAAGACAGGCAACAGAGCAAGAATAGGTGGGGGAGGGACTGTTATAAATAGAAATACCATAAACTTATCAGCCTATCACTCGAGGTAAATTCTGGGTTTAATCTCTCAGACCTGTAAATATGACGACTCGCAGGGGCCAGACACCTTTAACTCTTTCAGCACCCCAAGGCTGCATGCCCATCTCAGATCGAAAACAGGATGCAGCAGAGCACCTGAAAAGGGGACAGGGAGCACCCTGAGCCAAGAGGATGTCGCTAGAAGAGACGAGCTGGCAGACCCACGCCATTCAAACAGAGCAGTGGGGAGATGGCAGTGCAGGAAGCACCTCCGTTTGGATGTCGATCGTGTTTGGAGGTTTGGGGAAGGCAGAGAAAACCAGTCCAAACATTGGGATTCCTGACATTCTCACACGTACAGGGGCCTCTGCTCGCCCAGCGCTGCTCACAAGGAGGGTGCTGCGGGTTTAACATCTTGTTTTTCTGGCAGAGTTTACCTTTGGGGTCTCCTCCTTCCTCTTGTGAGGAAGGGGTGGAAATGTGGGGGTCAAGAGGAAGGCAGGACAAAGGGATCTGGCAGGTTTGGGAGTTTGTTTGCAGCACCGACTGAAGGAGTGGTGAAATGGAAGGTTTTCCTGTAAGAGTTTGACCTGAGGAGCCTCTCCATGTCTGTACAGGGAGGTCAGCATGTTAGCAGGGGGGTTGTACAGCGTGGCTGAATTACTTGGCCCTGGTGCCCTCCTGCCCCACGATGCTCATTGTGTGCAGAGCATGCTAATAAGCTGCTCTGCAAGAAGGTAATCTCTGGGCAGCTCTGCGGGGGACTGCAGCACCTCTCCAGGCTCACTGCTCCAGGCTGGAGGGCAGAATTTGTCCTGTTGAGCTTCAGGGACATCAGCGGGGTTACAGGTGACAAAAGCTCTAGTGAACATTTTGGAGCGGGTGCTGGTGCAGAGGCAGGGCCGTAGGGCAGGAGGTGCTACATGGGCATTGCTGTTGTTCTTCCCATGGCAAGGAGGTGAATGTTGGCAGCACAGGAGCGCTTGGGGCCTCCTTGGGCTCCTCCATCTCTCTCCTGCTGGGACAAGGGGATGCAGGAGTCCATCTCATGTGGGGCCGTGTGGGTGTTATGCTTCCCAGGGTCCCTGCTTTGTGGCTTCCTACTCCCTCCTAATCCCCACGTTGGAGGGGGAGGGAGTGTTGTTAGTGTCATTAGGAGCTCGTGACTCTGTGGAGAAGTATTAGCTTTTAATTAATCACCTAAGCTGGCTTTTGGTTAGAGCCCGGCCTGCATGGAAGCTACGGGTGGTGGGATGTTCCTCGTGCGGGCACACCGGCGAGTCCCACTACCCCGACGTTCCTGCTTCATTGTCGCTGGCACGAGTGCCTCCATCCGCAGGCCGAGGAAAGTCCTTTATTTTCAGATTTTTCCCATCACACATGCGCAGCCGGCCCCCCGCCACGCTGTTATCACAGCGGCACAGCTGACGCACCTCTCGCGTCAGGTTGCTTATCGCACCCTTTGCCTGGGTCTCAGCTGAGCGCTCCTGAAGGTGACTTTTAAGAGAAGGTAGCAGAAAAATATGTGAGCCCAGCAGCTCTGCTGTCTGTTGAGGACTTCCCATCCTTTCTGGACAGGTCCCAGGTTCTTCTTCCACCGTGGAGAAGCTGTTGGAGTGTGTAGGTGTGAGGGGATCCTGTTGGGGTCAGACATCTTGAGATCTTTTTATGGACAGGCTCAGTAGCTTGTGAAAAAAAGCAGCAAAATCGGTCAAGTGCCTTTTTTGCTTCCTTGAATCTGGGTCCCCACCCTAAGCCTTGGGATGAAGATGGGCCTTCCAATAGCTTTTGAGGTGGATGTTTGCCAAACACATCGTGATTTATAGCTTGGTGTCTGACCAAGGGCGAGGTGGCGGAGAGGGGCAGTGCTCACCCCTGGCAGAAGGTTTTGGCCAATGATGATGCTCACAGGGGGGAAGCCGAGGGGTGGCTCCTTGCACAAGAGGTGCCTTGGTAGAGCCATAGGTGGTGAAGAATCAGGTGCAGGGTGTAGTGAAGGTCCTGGGGCTTGAGTGAGGGACACAAGCACCCATGGTGCTGGCCCTTGATGAGCCCTTCCAGCCAACCACAACTCAAAGGAGGACAACTGCATGGTCACTACCACATCTCTGCCACTTCAGGAGTTGAGAGGACATGGCTGTCATGAAGGAGCATCTGCAGCTCTACGAGGGAGGTGCTGGTGCAGCTCAGGACCTCACAGGCTCTGCCTGCCTTGTTCTCGTCCCACTGCGGTGCCAGCCCGGCACTAGCATTGCATGTCTGTGCTCTGGATGCGTCCCTTTGTAACAAGGATTCACATGGGAGAGTGTCACCTCCTTGTCCCCGGAGTCCCCGGGCTCTACCGTGGAGGCACATGGTGCACAAAGTGTTAGGTGTCCTGCAAGGGAACGGATGCCCGGGATTGTCCCCCCTAGGCAGGGTTACTAAAGGAGAGTTCCCCCATCCGCACACACACCCTGTCCGTTTGGCAGAATTCCTGGCTGGATTTATTCCTGCCGATTTGCTTGTCTTGGTATGAAAGGGATTTGCAGAGGGGAGTGCTGCAATTGGCCGGGTGCGGGCTGAAACCCCCCGTTTTCGGTTTTGCGGTTCAATGGCTGACCTTTCCCCACCACCTCGCCTGCAGGAGGTGGGGGCCGTGAGCGGGTCTCCTCCTGGGCCGGGGACACTGTGCTTGGACGTGAAGCATTCGGGCCTCTTGGGAAGGGCCCGTCTTCGTTATCGGAGCTGGGGGCGGCGGGGGGGGCGGGCCTTCTCTTCCACTTTCTTGGCAGTGTCTTTGGCACCGAGGGCTGGCACCGACCCCAGAGGGCTGCAGACTCCCACTTCAGAGAGACAGATAAAGAAAGCACTTTCTGTCAACAAAACCCGGCCCAGCTTCCCCAGAGCAGGAGAGGGGAGGAGGAGCCCTCCAGGAGAAAGGAGAGGGAAGTCCACTGCTTGCCCCCGCAGGAGAGAGGAGAGGGAGGAGGGCTCCTGCAGCATCCAGAGCTGCTCCAGGGCAATCATGGCAGTGGTGGAGAAATTCCAGCACGTTCTGCAGAGCGGAGGCAAGGGTCCAAAGGGAAGGACTCCAGCTTTCCCAAAGCACCACCGAGTCCTGCCTCAGGGCCCTGGCCTCTGCACAGATCGCTCTCTGCTGTGGCCCCTCCATCAGCCATTAACTGCAGCCCCGGCAAGGCCGGCGGCTCTTGTAGCTTTGCTGACAAAGCTGCTGCGGGCTGCGTCAGGGCCAAGTTGGTGGTGGTTGGGCAAGAACTAGGTCTCGTGCTCCGTGGAGCTCAGGCCTGGTTCCATGATCTCCCTTCTCCCATGTGTCCTGAACCCAGCCCCTACAAAGCCCGCTTGACCCACGGTTGGAGTGTGCCCCGCAGGATGCTGCAGATGAGCCCCACCTGTGTGTCCAACTTCCCGGGCTGTGTCACCACCCTGACTTGTCCCATACGCGCTGTCCCTGTCTGGTTTTACGCTGGGGTGCAAATGGGTATGGACAGACCTTTTCAAAACAAAGGATCTACTAATCTTCTCAGATCGGTTTCTTGACTTGGCAAAGGTCTTTGGTGGTGTTTCTGACCTGCATGGTGAGGGCCTTTGCCTTTCATGTCCTTCTCATGGCTCTTGCTTCTGCCTCCTCTCCCCTTGCAGGCCATGACATTAATGGAGCTCTGGAGCCATCTAACATCGACACTAGCATCCTGGAAGAGTACATCAGCAAGGAGGACTCACCAGATATGTAAGTGCTTCCCTTGCTCCACAACAGAAACAGTATTCACTGATGTTTTCTGTGGAGAGGTGTTGAGCAATTTCCAGTCCTGCAATGTGAGAAATAATCTGGAAATCACTGTGTGCCCTAGCTGTATTACTGTCCCTCCTAGAGTCCTCCTTTATAGCTCTTTGTTCCCTTATTTATTTCCAGTTCTTCCTATCTCTTCCCTGCTTCTTGCCTTTGAGTTTCTTGTCTCTTAGCCAGTGTCTTCTGTCCCCTCTCTCCTCCCTCCTTGAGGGCACTGCAAAAGACTTTTTCTGAATTTGAGCAATGTGAAAGCAAGCACTAGCAGCTTGGTGTGAAAGATTAAATCCCCAGTGCAGCATGAGTGTGGAGAAGGGAAGGGTCTCCCTGTGTGCACTGGCAAATGGGGGGGAAGGCAGACCTGGGCAGCAGCCAGTGGGGTCTGGGCCATAGGTTGGGAGCAGGGTCTTGGGCTGACGCGACAAAGCAGCTTTCCCGTGCTGGTCCATAAGGTGCAGCACAGATCCTACTGTCTCCCGGTGCCTTCAAAAGCTTTGAGGTTGGTTTCCTGGGCACTTCTGGCCTTTACAGCTCCATGGGTGGATTTTCTGGCATTGGGGCTGCGTCAGTCCCACTGACCTGGGTGACCAACCTGTACGCTCTTGCTCGTGCCACCACAATGCTGGCTGTTTCACTCATCTTCTGGGTGTCCCAGATCACCCGAATGGCTCCGTCCCCATTGCTGAAGGGCTGGGTAGCGGGTGGAAAATACCATCTGCCTGTCCTGCTGCTGAGGTTGTCCCCTTCTCTCTCTCAGCTGTTTCCCTGACATCCCTGCTTCAGCTGGCTATGCGCACCCCCAGCCCTCCAGCTCAGCTGCCATCAGCGCGCCTCTTCCCAGCTCCGTCGCCAGCGCTGGGCATGTCACCAACCCCGCTCCCAGCGGTTCCCTCCACCTTCCTCCCCCGGGCGGCCAGATCCCGATCCGTCATGGTCCTCTTCTGGCCAACCCTTGCGGACCCAGCTACGGTGCTCACCTCAACTGCAATAACAACAATGGCATGGTGGTGCCCAAGGGCTACCTTGGTGGCCACTGCCTAAACAACGTGGTCCCTCCAATCAAATCGGAGCCCAAGGCCTCCTACGCACCTGGGTAAGTGGGGCTGGGGTGGCAGAACGAGGGCATGTGGTGGGACCGGCGTTCCTCCAGGCTGGTGGTGCTCGGAGGCCTGAGGTAGCTTTTCCCACAGTGCCTTAACTGCTGACCTCATCGGTCTGTTTTAAGCCCTTGCTTCACAGAGAGAGGCTTTTTCACAAGCGTATGTCCTGAAGTTTCCTGACAGGTTCTTCAGTTTTGGTCTTGTCTGTCTGCATGGATTTAGGGAGGATCAGTGACATCCCACACTTCTGCAGGTAGACGGATGATTGGGTTGTCCATGCTCTACACCTGCAAGCACGTGATGGGAGAATCACAGAATCATAGAATATTTGAGTTGGAAGGGACCCACAAGGATCGTTGAGTCCAACTCCTGGGTCTCCAAAGGACTACCCCACCAAAAAAAAAAATCAGAATATTGTGGTACCATCCAGTTTAAGAAGGAAGAGATGCAGAATACATTTGAACAAAATAAAACTCAGTTTCCAGGATGTTCCCATGACTATCCCAGGGAAAGGTGTTAACTAAGTTGGGCAGAGAGATGCATTTCTCTTGGCCTGATGTTTTAGATACTCCACTCAAGAGGAGAGAGTGTTTGAGCTGGATTTATATTCCTTTGCAACAAGCTGTGGATGCAGCCCTGGTGAAGGGGAAGAGGATAACAGTTTTAGTACTGCTGATGGACTCAACTGGAGAACTAGTCCTGGGAGGAGGAAGGATGCGGTTCCTGCTCCGTGTGATGGCCTTGCCGAGAGCATGGTGACATGGCAGCTGCCATCTGCAGTGATCACCTCAGTGGAGAGCACTTCGGCGTGGTGTGCCAGGAGGGTATGGCAATAGCATCTGGGCTAGGAGTTGGCATGGTGGGAGGGGGACCTCTCTAAGGCTGCTGTCATTTCCATGAAGTTTTGCTGCCTGGAGATCCACACAGAAGACTATGTCTTGTGTCTTCTTCCTCCTCATCCCTCTGGTCCATGCTGCTCTTCCCCAGCCACGGGGGAGCAAAACAAGAAGGTGATCTGAAACAGGGCAGATGGAAATTAAAGCATGCCACAGCATATCCATCAGCAGGAGGCCTCGCCCGTTGGTGGTGGTTGTACCTCAGGGAACAGTGTCGTGGTCCAACCCGTCCCCGTGGCACAGGAGGTGGGTGGTCATGCTGTGCTCTCTGCATAGCCAGTCTCTGTGCCTTCTCCAGTGGAGCCTGTGGATGTAAGGGACACAGAAGCGAGGATGGGCCCAGGACTGCTCATCTCTACAAGCCCTTGTCTGGCTTTTCTCCCTCTGCTGTGTGCCCTCTAGTGTTGCCAGCCAGTACGGCGTGGTGATTCCCGGGCTCGGAAGCCACCAGCTCACTGAACGAATGATTCAGCTCTAACATAGCTCCACTGGGATGACTTTGGCCCTTTGTATGAACTTGAAAAGATCTTCCAGAATGTGGCAATCTAAACAAAATCTGCACGTAATTTATTCCCAGAATAAATTCCAGTTGCTGTATACCCAGAAGGCTGCATGTGGCTGAGGGGGAACTATACCCAAAGGTATGACGGGATGCCTTTGTCATATCCCTTTCTTCTGCATACATCTGGCATTCTCCAGGATGTGAGAATACATGAGTGAGATCATAGCTCTCCTCCATTCATAAACCAGACCAGATTACCTGTCTGCTGGCTATATGTCATCTTGACTTGCACCAGGACAGCAAACCTCTCATGGAGACATTAGGAACCGCTGTGGCCAAGAGAAGAACGCTGTAATCATTTAAGGCTGTCACTGGGGCATTTGCTGGGGACAGATGCAGCTTTGTCTGTGGTGGATCATATGGCTATGTGAGTGGGCTCCACCAGGACCTGGTGATCATCGCATGTAGTGGAAGTGGGGTTCATAGCAAATCCTTACTGTTGGAGATGGAGATGGTTTGGGTGTAGATGAACTGGTTCAGCACTGATGGCAGCATTTCTTCAGCATCACAGAATGACTCATTCTGCTGTACTGAGCTTTTCCCAGAGAAGCAGTCTCAGTGTTGAACACCAGCAAGCTCTGTCCATAGGCTGGCTGTGCCTGCACAACCTGCCTGTGTGAGTTTGATAGTGCCCATCTTTCTGTTCCAACTCCTTTTCCAGTCTCTACTGTTCTCTGAATTGTCCCTCACCCTTTTGTTGTTGTCCAAAACGAGGCTTGCTGAGACACAAATCCTGATAAATTCACAGGAAATATCATAGGACATTGTGGACAGCTTGGACAGGGCCTGAAAATAAGGCTGGTGATGGATGCTCTAGACCAAGCATAGGAGGAGAATGGAAAGGTGCCACTAAATGAAGGTGGAGCATGAGGGAAGTGTACTGAGGGCTCTTTGTCGGGGTTACCTCAGTCCATCCCTCTCCAACAACTGCTGCACACCACCTGGTCGTGGAGAACCCATTTATTGTGTCGTGGACTCCTCTGGTGCAGGAAGATGCTGGTGGGTGTCCTGGTTCACAGCTGTTGTGGGTGCCCTCAGGAGCAGCGGGATCTGGTTTCAGAATGGTGTGTGCATGGTGCGCTGTAGCTTTCCTCCCCTGCAGCCCTAAGCCTCTCGCTTGCTTTTTGGACAGCTTTTGTACAAGAAGCACTGGTTTGTCTGGGACTATTTTGCTGCCACAAAGCTGATGCTGTAAGATGGGGGAATGGAAAAGGATCCCCATGTAAAATCTGCTTGTGATGAGGAGCTTGGTGTTGGGAGATAGGGAGGAAAGCAGCCATTTCTGTCTTAGAAAGAACAGGCTTTGCCAGAGCGGTGGGCTGCTGAAACATGGCAGGGCTTGCCATGGCTGGATGTCACCCAGGATGCAGAGTGGGCAGACAAGACATCTCCCTGCCACGACATCTCCCTGCCACGACATCTCCCTGCCACGACATCTCCCTGCCACGACATCTCCCTGCCACGACATCTCCCTGCCACGACATCTCCCTGCCACGACATCTCCCTGCCACAGGCCTGCACAGGGGCAGAGCACATTGCATGGGCTTTCTCTACAGCATAGACAACGCTTGCTCCAGCCACCAGAGCTGCTTTCTCCCTGCTCATCCCTGCTGCAGCTTCGGTTTGTGGCGACCATGGCTCAATCTAGCTGGTGTCAGGGCCTCAATTTTTTCCATACGTTTGATCTGCAAAATACTACCAAAGAAGAACTGGTATCTGAGACGAGCAAATTGTTCACTTGTGTACCAGCATAGTGGAAGATTTACCTTGGCCTGAAGATGTACGAGGCCCAAGATTCTTCTGCAGGAGCATGCATGTTGAGGAGGGGCTGGGAAAAGGAAAAGGAAAAAAATGGTTCAGACTAATTTTGAAGGGGCTTTGGAAATGGCTAAAGGGCCCAGCTGCCTGGAGCGTGCTCTGGCTTCAGGTAAAATAAGGGAGGAAGCAGAAGCTAACAAGCTCCCTGCCGTGCACCTGTGCTGACACTGCACACGGTGGATCTAGTCATCAGTCCTGCAGTCTCCAAGCCGTGGGTGTGCTGTAGAACGCAGCTGAGAGCTCCCACTTTTATTTGGTTGCATTTTGCAGTCAGGGCCAAATCCTGCTCCTGATGCCAGTGGAGCAGAGCCAGGGTGATACAGCCGGCAGCTGTGGTGGTGCTCAGGTGCGTACAGGTCGTACGGCAGAATCCAGCCCACAGGCTTCCCAGCTTTTGCTTTCGTGCATCAGATCCCAGCTCCCCCAGAGCCACCCATTTACCCATGGTGAAGCACAGGGTCTTTCTCAGGGGAACAGATACATTTCTGTTTGACTTCTTTCAACCGGACAGGAGCCGCTGAGCAGAGGAGCGGTCTCATAGGCATGCCAACATAATGTCTGTCCCTGTGGCCAAGGTCCAGGGCAGCGCTGCGGAGAGCAGGGCAGTGGTGCCAGCGATGGCAGTCCCCAGCTTGCCAGCTGGCCACGCTCGTGGTGATGGGGGTCCACTCTGGGATTTCCAACCAGAGCCTGGAGGGTGACTTTATCAAACTGGACCCTATCGGTTGTGCTGGAAGCTGGTTTAAAATGACCTTCCCTTTTCTTTCCCGATCGCTCTGCAGCACTTTACCTGACTCTCCCCCGGACTCTGGATCAGAAGCCTACTCCCCTCAGCAGGTGAATGGTAAGTGCTTAAAAGAGAGAGAGGGGGGAAAAGTTTAATTATCAAAACCCCAAACCCAACATCCTCCCCCTTCTTGTTCTGTGAAAGTGGTTGGCTCTGAAATCTTTATCAGACGGGAGAAAACAGGCGGCTGCAATACGTGGGGATATTATCAGTTAGTAAATATCCCTAGACTTTCGCCTATTGTTCGCCTGCTAGTCTTTGCAAGGGGGGAGAGCGAGCAAGAGAGGGAACAGGAGAGAAGGCGAGGTGTGAATCCACTTACGTGGGGAGAGATCGGCAGTGTGGCTTGTCCCCAGGAGGGTGGGATGTGGAGCCTGCGAGCCTCCTTGTCCTGCCCTCTGCCTTGGGTGAGCAAAAGGCAAGGAGCGTGAGCGCGTCCCTGAAATGGAGCCTGGCTCGGGGAGACCGAAATGAACCCGCCGTTCAGCAGTAAGTTCCTTCCCAGCCCTTCCCTCCCCTCCAGTGGGGCCAGCTGATCCCGGGGGTCTTCTGCTGCCCCTGCAAAGGGCAAGGGAGAGCTAGTTCCCACTCGGCCAGGCACAGCCAGAGGCGCTGCCAGGCCCTCCCGGCTCCCCACAGGGAAGCCACTGAGCGTTATTCAGTCCCTGTGGTGACCTTCACTGCTCTTTGGTGGCAGAAACTCCTTGGTGAGGAGGGAAAGTTGCTTCTGGTCTCCCTTCCCCCCCATCAGTAGCACCCTCTTCCCCAGGCTCCAGCCCAGTCCCCACCAGGAACAGCGCCTGCTCTTTTTTTTTTTTTTTTTCGATGGAAGAGGTCAAGAGTTCTGTTTATCTTGCTAAAAAAAAATCCCTGGAATTCCTCCTGGCCCTTCCTTAAATATAACAAAGAGGCCGGGTTGCTCACCACGGGGAGAGCTGCTTTGACGTACTGGCGGAGCGGCAGCACCTCTGCTTGGGGAGGAGAGGAGGCTGTGGAGAGCACCCGAGCTGGGAGCACAGAGCACAGGTCCTGCCTTCAGCAAACGCATCAGCCCCGGTCCCTTCCCCTGGGTTGGAAGCCCGTGGAAATTGCGATGTGCTGTGGAGATGGTGAAGATGTGGTGTCCAGAGTGTCTGCCGTGAGGGCATGTTCTTGCACACGCGGGTGCGGGTTGTCCCTTGAAAGCTGCACGGGCCTCCCAGCTGCCAGTGCCAAGGCCGCCCACGCCGCAGGGACAGGACAGTCACTAAGGACGCTGTAAAGACCTGTTTGTTCCTTGCAGTGCTTTGTGGGGAGGGTGCGAGGCTCCTGCGCCAGCCCTGAAGCAGCTGTCTGTCTGTAGGGGCTCGGTCTGCGGGTTGTTGGGAGGCTCCTAGAAGCTTCATCCATCGGCTGAGCGGTACCAAAGCTGCCTGGTGGCTGCGTCGTTGAGCCGTGCCGGTCTGTGCCCCAGGTGGCACTGCTGGAAGCCAAGTGCTGGTCAGGAAGGCAGGGGCAGAGCTGGGTAAGGGGGATGGCCTGCCCGGTGCCCTCTGTGCTCAGCTGAAAAGCAGTGATGCTCCGTCCCAGGGATGTCACCTGTCAGCCCCAGCCGCTGTGTTAAAGCAAGGCTGCCTTTTGGGCCTGGGCTCCTGAGGAAGGAGAGCTCCCGGCCTGCCTGCAGCAGCACCAGGGCCCTGCTGCTCAGCTGGGCTGTCCCTGAGGCGGCCCCAGCGAGGCAGGGGAGCACAAGCGCTGCCTGTGAGCCTGGCCAGAGCAGCCCGGTTGGAGCTGTGCTGGGAAAGGCCCTGGGATCCCGTCGAGCAGCAGAAAGCCTTTGAAGGGAGCAGAACGGGCAGCAGCCCTCCTCCCAGCAGCCTTCGGTAGGAGGGCTCTGCGCAAGTGCACCTTTCCTTCCCAGACCTCGCAGCGGGAGGAGTTTTCTGATTTCTGGTGAAGTGTTTGGGCCGCATTAGTCAGCCGCTGGCTGGTGGTTGAGTGACCAAAGTCCACCCAGCTCAGTGTCCGGCTCAAGGCTGGCCGGTGGCACCTGCTTAGGGGAGCAGCCTAGCAAAGACCAAGCAGACATCTTCCCTGCTATCCCCGCCGTGTCCCAGTGGCCTGTAACAGCCTTGGCTGGTCCCTGCATGTGTTTTCTCTCTTGTGCAATGTGCTGGTTCTTAGCATACATGTCCAGATGCCCAGAGCAGGGTGCAGAGAAGCTTTGTCTGGTGTTTGGAAGTCACTGTCCCTTCCCACCCTGGGGCCAAGCGCCTTATTTCCGCAGGGACCTTGGCACCCTGCGGGGACACCTGGACGTGCCCAATGTAGAGACACCCCCGGCTGTTAGCACAGGCTGTGAAAACAGAGGAGCTTCGTCCTGTTGTAGAGGTCGGTGGGGGCTGGTTTTGTGGGGCTGGGGAACAGGCCGCCCGTTTCCCCAGGCGGGGGCCCAGCAGAGGGCTCCTGTTCTCCATCAGCGGCTCAGCTGTGCGTTTTGGGGCTGCTGGGGCCTTTCAGTCCCAGCTTCTCTCAGGTGGAGTGCTTCAGCCGGACATCAGCACCTGGCTTGCCCGCAGCTTTCAGCCAAAGCTGTCTGTGTGTGCTATGTTGGGGCGGATTTGGTGGGCTGGGCTCTGGGGAGGTCCCTGGAGGGCAGCCTGAGCTTATGTGGTCTTTTTGCTGTCACTTCGAGGGCTTTGTTGTTGATTTCCTTAGCAAGTACAGGCTTTTGGAGCAGACCTAAGATCTTCTGTTTCAGTGCTAGGATGGAAGGGAAGGACTGTTCTGAAGGCAGTGTCATACAAACGCACCTGGGCTCAGAGAACACAGAAGTCATTTTCTGCTCTGAGATGAGCACTGAGCTTGTTCAGGTTTGCCAGTGCACCAACTTTCTTACCAATGTGTTTAGTTTTCTTTAGTACAGCTATGAGTACTGTTTACTTTGTTCAATTTCTAGGCATTCTGTAGACAAGTTGAGTGATACTCAATCATCCATCTTTACTTTACACACTTTAATTTTTGCTCTTAGATCCCAAAGGGTTTTGGTTTTAGTTAAAGCCCTGTGCTGTGCACTGGCATTGCTGGGCATTGACGTTATGGTTAAGCAGCTGCAGAGAGATGGATTTGCGTGCCGCTGTAGACACCAAGCATTTATTCTGATGGTGATATAGTCAAATCAACCCTAATCATGGCATCACTTTAGTGTCCAGTTTCTCACAGAGGAGGAGGAAGATAGGATCACATTTGAATGCCTTTTTTTTGTTTATTTAAATTTAGAGATCGAAGTCTCATTCTGTTTTAAATTAAAAATATAAAAAATAAAAAACAAGCAGTGCCCCCATAGAAATCCTCACTGGTGACGCTGATGAGCTGGAGGTGTTCAGTTGTCCCTGCTCTTCTCTAGTTGTTCCCTTGTCTGCCTTGGCTGTCGGAGAAGAGCACAGTGAGTGTCCTTAGTAGTGCGCAGTAGCACTCTAACACATCAGCAAGGCTTTTTTGGTTCTCCTGGCCCAAGCAGGGTATAGACATCCCTGGGACATCCCTCTGCATGGACTATGGAGGGGTCGGTCCAGGCACCCCTGGCTTCTGGGCAGCCTGGCTGGCTTTGTGCAAGGGGCCGTGCTCTCTGGGCAGCCCCGGGCACTGTTGGCCTTTGGCACATGCACATGTTGCTGGGCACGTTCCTTGGGCCACTCCTAGAACCAGTAAAATTAGTCAAAGTCCAGGTGCTTTCTCTGTAGCTCTGTGTTTCCAGGCACAGGCTTTGGGGCAGAGCCTTTTGCTGACTGCTGGGCCTTTATCCCCCACTGCACTTTCTTGGCCTGTGCAGCTCCTTGGTGCTGCAGGAATATTGTGCCTGGTGGTTGTTCTGCTTGAAGGGATATACAAAGCTAACACAAAAGCTGCCTGGGAGTTTCTAAAGGCATGCTTTCCCTACAGAATGGCCATGCAGGGTAGCTAGGTTTAGGAAATACCAGGAATGTTTGTGAAAATCTTCCCTCAGCCTGAGAACCTATTTCTCCCTTGAGTTTTGGTTCTTTGAGCTTCAAGATGCTAGGCCTTGCTTGCTTCCTTTGTGCTTCCAGTTTCACCTCCTTGCAGAAGATGGACAGTGCAGGACAGCAGGTTTGGTGGGGCTGTGTGTCCCCCCGTCAGCTGGCCAGCCAGTGCCCTGCTGCATCCTTGCACCAGAGATAGCACTTGGCTACACGCTCGCCTGGGCAGTGTCTGAGGTTGACACCGAGCCAGTGCTGCGGGCACGAGAAGGGAAGCTGTGCTCCAGTTCTCGTGCTGGGTATCCCTGAAGGTGCCTGGGATGCCAGGAGCACTGCGGGGCCTGAGAGGAGAAGTCAGCGCAGGGCAAGGCAGCTGTTGCAAGCAGACAAGGTGGCTGCGGGGATGCAGCCGTGCTGAGGCTGGGCAGAAGAGGTAGGGAGGTATGGGTTGGTGAAGATAGCCAGGGCTGGGATGGTTCTGAGGGGAGAGGAGTGCTTGGTAACAATTTCTGGTGGGTGGGTTTGGAGCAGAGGCTGGACACGGGCTGGACGCATGGTGGTGGCCCTGCCTGCTGCTCTAACAGGCGTGCCTCTCTCTCTCTCTCTCTCTTTCGAGACCCTCACCTCCTTCGGACCATGACCCCCGAGAACATGTGCCACATGACTCCCCCATCTCGCCTGGAGCACCCCCCTCCGCCGCCGCCTCCGCCGCCACCCCCCCACCTGCAGGCCCCCCCCCCACCTCCTCCCCACCCGCACCAGCCCCAGCACAACCCTCACTTCCCCAGCCTGCAGCGGGACATGTACATGAAGGCTGAGCCCCTGATGCCGCCCTACGGCATCGGGCAGGGCATGGCGCCGGCCGACCTGCACCATGCCCAGCAGTCGCAGATGCTGCACCAGCTACTCCAGCAGCACGGAGCAGAGTAAGGCCTCGGGGCCCTGGGGCTTTGTGTCCTTGGGGTGATTTGGGGACCTGGCGGGGTGGGGGAAATGGGAGATGTAGGCTTGTGGAGTGCGTGAGCAAAACCACTGGGTTTAACCACAAGTTAACCAGCGTGTCCTGGTTCTCTGGGAACAGGCTGGGGAGGTGTCGAGGTGGAGATGACCCAGAATGTGGGGCAGGGATTGCAGTGCATAGCTTGGAGCTGGGTGGTGGGGAGAGACGAGAGAAAAGCCAAGATGTGGCTCAGTGCACGCCTGGCACAGGGCTTGGCCGTCACTGGGTGGGTGGGCAGAGCCTGGTGGGAGAAGGAGGTGAGGGTGCTGAAAGAGCCCATGGCTCCAGGCACAGAGGTTCTTGGTTTTTGTGTGAGATGGCAGCTTTTTCCTTTCCCGCTCAGCTTTTGCTCTCCTGTTGGTCTCGCAGCCTCCCGGTGCACCCTGCCAAGAAGAGGAAACACTCTGAGTCGCCCCCCAACACCCTCAATGCACAGATGCTCAATGGGCTGATAAAGCAGGAGCCAGGTATGGGGTCCGTGCCGCTCAACCCTGACAGAGTCCAAACGCCTCCCTGGCACCAGCCGGGACCGCTCTCACCAGGTATGTGGTTTTCACCCCCCCATCCCTTAATACCCCCGGCATGCAAACCCCTGCTGCCAGCCCGGGCACCCCGCTGGGCCAGGGTGCCAGTGGGAGGGCACGTGGGGGCCACAGGGTGCCAGCCAGTGGGGCTCCTCCCGGCTGGGCCCCCAGGAGGAGGGCAGGGCACTGCATCCCTTGGGGCCCAGACCTCGCGCCGTGGCAGTGCCCTGGCCATCAGGAGGCTGGCAGCACGGGTGATGCAAGTTGCTTCCTTGTGCTCTAACCCGAGTGGATGCTGTGTCAGTGCAATTGAAACACGTATTTCCCCCTTGCTGCAGGCCTGATTCAGGACAATGACAGTTTAAATGGTTCCTACCTGGATCCCAACTACCAGTCCATAAAGTGGCAGCCGCATCAGCAAAACAAATGGGCAACTCTCTATGATGCCAACTACAAAGAACTGTGAGTAATTCAGCCAAAGTCAGATTCACCTTTCATTTATCGGTGTCAAGGGACTGAGGCTGGGAGGATCCACTCACAAAGTTCACCTTGGGCTTCCCCTTGTCTTTTATCACCTGCTGATCTCTGCTTGCCTGCACTGTGGTGGAGATACTCTCCCTGTGGTGCCTTTGGTAAAGTCACTTCTCTGCACTTCTACAGGGATGGTGGAGGATTAAGAAATGGGGCCTCTTCTGTAGGAGCCAGCAGAAAGCAGTTCAGCAGCCACTTAGACCTTGGGTTGCCATGGGGGGTTGTTTTGGCAAATAGAGCCTTGCCTGAGCATGGTTTGGACCCGCAGCACACTTTTCCCCTTCCCAGGCTTACAAAATGTCCTGGATTTTAAAATGTGTGTTAGGATTTACAGGACAATAGATAGCATGAAAGACTGGATGTAATCCAGAGCCACTTCAGCACAGCTTGAGAGCAGCACAGAAAGGAGCTTGAGGAGGAGTGGGAGTAGTCGGGGAGAAGAGGAGAAGAGGAGAGAAAGAAAGGAAGAGAGAAGGGTTTGAGGAGAGCTTTGAGGGAAGCCAGAGGGCCAGAGAGGCCAGAGGAGCAGGCGGAGAGGAAAGCCTGGGGTGGCCAAGGCAGATGGGGAAGCAGAGAGCGGCTGGGTGGGAAGGGGGGTCAGGAGCTGTCAGGAGAAGCTGGGGCAGAGGAGGGTGGGGGCAGTACATGGATGAGCCTTGTAGGAAAGAGTGCTCAGGAGGAAACCGCTGTGGATCCTCCCTGCATTCCTCAGAGGTGACAGAGAGCTGGCAAGCAGCAGGCTGGGTTCCAGGAACTGAGCAAACGCCCCCATTTCCCCTCCTCCTCTTACTGGACAGCCAGGGGCTGGTAGGGTCCCCTCAGGGGACGTGGAGGAGGGGGTGCTCTGTTGTTTGTGATACCAAATAACCCAAGACTATGATCATAGCTTGCCCAGACGGTGCTCAGGGTGGGAGCCAAGGATACCTGGCAAGAGCAGTCGTGGAGGCAGGGAAGGGTCTGTGATGTGCAGGGAGGCTGCAGCTGCAAGCCCCAGAGCTCCTGCTCAGAGATCTCAGTCTGCCCTCGTCTTCATACCGCCTTTAATTCAGACTCCTGCTAACATAGCGTGCTGGGGGTTGTTGCCCTGCAGAGAAGTGGCCATTAGGTGGTTACTTCTTTGGTGACATCCTGTCATTTGCAAAGATTCTGGTTGTGGTTGTTTCCGCAAGCACAGCAGGAGAGGGGTAATGTGGGGAGGTGATTGCTTCCATTTTGCTAAACTGTTTCCATAAAAGAAGCATCTCCCACCTTCAGGTAGAATGTCAACACCCCAATTGACCTATTCCTAGTGGGGGAAGGAGAAAAAGGGAGATAACGTGATAATTAGTGATTTCTACCCTGAGACGCAAGGCTGCCTTCTTCACCAACAGCAGCATGCTCTTTGCTACCCACTAGACTTTGCTCCTCTTCCCTCCCTGGTAATTTTCTCCACTGCTTTCTACCTTGTGACTGTGTTTCACTGTGTGGTGTAGGCAAGTTCATGCGGTTTCTGCCTGTGCGGTAGTTTTAAATCCGTGACGTAGCCTGGGATCCTCTTTCCCAGTGTATTTGGTAGTTTGCTGAAGTGGGCAACTCCTCTGCAGAGCTTTTCTTCTACTTTCAGTGTTTCCTTCATGGTGTGAGATCTTGTCTTTAGGGTGCCATGGCCTGGCACCTGCCGAAGTGCTGAACTTTTCCTGTCATGTGTTGCACTGATGTGAGGGCTACTTCTAGAAACTCGTGAGTAGCTCCAAAGTCCAGTCCTGCAGCCCTTCCCCTGCTCTCCACCTTCACTTTGCTTTTCTGCAGGCTGTGGGACGAGGGAAGCCGGCCACCTCTCGCTGACCACGTATGTGCATGCTGTAGCCCCCATACCAAGCTCCTGCTTTCTGCACAGGGCAGTGTTTGTAGCTGGCCCCCACCACCTTGCACGCTGCCTGGACACATCCTCTCAGTCTCCTGGTTTTCAACCGGGGCCTGGCCATTACTGGGCAGTTACAGTGCTGAGGTTTTGCCACCTGACAAAGCCACCTTCGGCTTCTGCTGCTGTTTTGCTTCTCACGGGCTGTTTTTGTGCCGGTACTGCCTCTCAGTGTCTTTACCCCATGTCAAAGGGGTTCTGAGAAGGGAGATCAAGAGAGGTGATCTCCCCTTCTCTGACTTGGGCAATGCTTGGTCACAACCTGTTGGTCCCTGAAGTGGCCTCTCCTCCACTGTCAGTCTCAGCATGGTTTTTACTGTGTGGCAGAAGCATGAATGCACCTTTTATAGTCAGCAGGGTCCAAAGAGCTCCACGCATTGTGGAGCAGACCTCTCGCACGGCCTCACTTTTCTCTTTGACATAAAGAGTCCCCCTTTTCCTTCCATCTCACTGTTTACCTGTGTTGGGTAAACGGTCTCTCATCTGAAACGCGTCACAGCTCTTTCAGCTTGTCACAGACCGTTTGCAGATGTTACGGTTCCTGTTCCAGAGATTTGCCACGCACCCCGGTATTGTACAGACACAATGGCAGATGCAGACTACACAGTATTTACTGCTGGGTGCAGAGAAGTCGCTGGATTGCTGCGAACCACAGCTTTTAACTCCCACAAACCCAGCTCTGCACTGCTGTGTTCTTTGGATCTCTGCTTGGGGTCACTTGCTAATACCTGCTTTTAGGATTTGGGGTGAAAGCCAGAACAAACCTACTTCTGCAGCATTTAGGTCATCATCCAGTTGTGTAATGGATAAATTCCTTTGAAATGACTTCATGTAGATTTTAGGAACTCACATGCGGTTTGGTGTGGAGCTGGATTTGACCCAAATAAAAAGTTAAGGTCAAGGATTGATCGATTACATTTTTTTGTTATGCACTACCTCAGTGGGCTCCAGCTCTTTTCTGGTGGCTTAGCAGTCAGGGAGCTCTAGGAGAGGCAGTGCATGGTGAGCTTACATCTCTTTCGAAGTGGACAGTCACTTAGACAGTTCTCTTGGTACAGCGCTGCACCAGAATAGATCTGTGAGGAACTGCAAAAGCTCAACTTTCCCTTCTTTCTTCTATAAGAGCTTTTTTTGGTCAACCAACTCATGTTTTAGCAGGTAGGAGTCTCCTTCTTCATTTCTGCCTGTTGGGTATACTCAGCAAATGAGCAGGCATCTGTGTCTCTTTGAGATCCATGAATATTTCAACAATTTAATTCCCTCTGAGATCATTAAGCAAAGACCAGCCATTCCTGGTCTGTTTTCTGCTGGAAGCAGTCCTGCAGTTTGTATATGCTATTATAGTTTCCTGCCCCTAGAGGGAACATATTTTCCCCCCTGTCATCCAGGTGCCCGCAACCTATTCACAGCCCCAGGAATTTGAATCATCTGAATCATCTGATTTTTCCTACTCTTGTTCTTAAGAAAAGAGACCAGAAAGGCACGTTAAGGAGAGAGACTGAGCCACGAGCCCATAGGAAGCTGTTCAGGTTCTTACCCTGGCATGGCTTCTCACCAGTCAAGAGCTTGCCAGTGTTTCAGCAGTGACTGTTGCACACAAAGAGCAGCTCTGAGCCCTGGCATATGCAGGAGATTGACTTCTCAAAAGCAGTCACTCTAATCCACCCTGACGTAAGGGAGAAGAACCTGCATCCAACCCACAGTGTTTCCACGAGGCAGGGCAACTGCTCACAGCCTCCATGGGGGCAAATTTCTCTGGTTCATAGTGTTTGATCTTCCTCCTGTTCTGCCTCAGAGAAAGCCAGTCCAGCACTTACTGCTGCCTGGAAGAGACCCGGCTTTGCTCCTGGCTCTGCTCCTGCATCTAAGTACAACACTTTCTGTTGGGTTAGTGCAGTGATTGCTTTGTCAGTACTCTAGTATATTTCTGAACCTATACAGAATAGAATGCTTGTGGATTTATGTATAATGTTCCATGCTAAGTGCAATCTTACAGGGCAAAAAATACAGCTAAATGATTTTCCATGCTGCTCCTCTTGTGCTCACAAAATTGGGTCCCTTAGCAGGTCCCCCTGCCAACAGCAGGACAGAAGTGTCTCAAAGTCTGTTATGTTTGGAGGTTGATTAGCTGAGAAGATTTTTCCAGATTTGAGATATAGATGAGACTGTCTTTCTGCTGTGAACGTCTTGCTGTGAGATGCTGAAACCTGGTGGGATCTGGGAGTTTCTTGGAGATCCAGCAGTCTGTCTGTGTCAACCAAAGGTACCACCTTCTCTGACTGTACTGCTTTTCTGGGGAGGAACTCAAATTGCTGGGCTCTTGCCAGCCTTCTGTCAGGACTTTGCACGTACATTCACTGTGCCCACCAGCTGTCTGATCTGGCAGTGTCTCCTGGGAACAGATAAAAGTTCACAGAATCACAGAATCACCTAGGTTGGAAGAGACCTCCAAGATCATCTAGTCCAACCTCTGACCTAACTCTAACAAGTCCTCCACTAAACCATATCACTAAGCTCTAAATCTAAACGTCTTTTAAAGACCTCCAGGGATGGCGACTCAACCACTTCCCTGGGCAGCCCCTTCCAATGCCTAACAACCCTTTAAGTAAAGAGGTTTTGCCTAATATCCAACCTAAACCTCCCCTGGCGCAACTTTAGCCCATTCCCCTTCGTCCTGTCACCAGGCATGTGGGAGAACAGACCAACCCCCACCTCGCTACAGCCTCCTTTAAGGTACCTGTAGAGTGCGATAAGGTCGCCTCTGAGCCTCCTCTTCTCGTGGTCACAGACTCTTTGGCTGAGGATGAGTAACACGTGCATGTTGCACACAATTCACAGCAACCTCCTTGTCATGCAGTGTGTTCTGCACACACAAGGAGCTGCATCCAGCGCTCTAGCTGCACAGGCTCACCTATGAATCTACCGGCAGCCACTTGCCGCCCCCTTCCACTTGTTTGTCCTTCCACGTATGTGGATGCCACTCTGGCCTTTCTTTCCAGTTCCTTGCACAGAGGCTTCCTGAAGAACTGATTGCACTGCCGTTAGTGTTGGCTGGTGATGGGACATGAGGAGACCTTTTCTCCCTACTCATGCTGCTCTTGGTGAAGGCTCTAATAACCAATGCTGAAAGATTTTTGTTCCTCAGAAGTTTCCTACTATGTTTCGTAATGATCAGTAGCCCCATGAGAGTTTGTTCCAGCTCATATCAGCACCATTCAGGCTCATTTAACAGCTCTTTTTTCTTCTGCAGTGAGTGGACGCTGTCACATCAGATCATATTTGCATCCTCTTGCTTATAAATATGTAGAAAAATTCATCTCTGTTCAGTTGTTTTCCTGGAGAAAGCTGCAGAGTAGGGGCCTTTCAGCTTTTTTTTTTTTTTTTTTTTTTGCTGTTCTGTGCTATACCTTGGGGCCAGGTTCCTTCTCAGCCGTTGACTAAGCTTGATGACATGGGGACACCACAGGGGGAATTGGAACTAATCCTGCGTTGCCTGGGTAGCATTTCTGCCTTCTGAGACCCACCTAGCACCAGTGAATGTTGTTTTGTTAATGGTAACACATGCCCATGCCCAGGCAGGGGCTGCAGCAGCCCTCTCTGCTGGGAGAAGAGCAAAAATGAGCCAGGCTCACCTGGGCTGCACGTGTGTCATTTCGGTATACAGTCCTCCTAGAAGCAGGCTAGATCAAGGAAGTGAAGGAGAGGACAAAGGGAGGAAAGGAAGGAAGGGTTGCAGCATGGATTTAAGTGGAAGTGTCTGGAAATCTGTGTCTTGGCATGGTGGGCTTATGTCTCAGGCTTTGGTTATGTGGGCTGAGGAATCTGTGTTGGTTGAAGGAGACCAAAGTTTCTGGATTAGTTTTGTTGATAGTATGTTTCTCCTTGGCCTTTTGCACTGGTCTTGTGGTTTCAGACTCGCTGAACCTTCAAAAGGGTTAGCTAGTTTCCAGCAGCGGTGCTGAAGAGGCCTGGAACCAGGCAGTTCACTAATTTACTCCTGGGAGCAGGAGTAATTCATCTCCCTGACAGTGTGCTCTGATAAATGCCAGCAGGCTCCCTCCTCCCTCTCCCCATTTGTTTACGGTTTGAGGTAAGGCAGCTGGGGAAGGGTAGTGCAGCGCTCAACAGAAACCTCTCCACACTGAGGCCACTGCCTCTGTGCTCTGGGAACTGGGCTGGTGCCGTTCCCTTCCCATCAAGCAGACCAGTGCTCTCCATGCCCACAGGCTTTCAGAAGCCTCATTTGGATGAACCGTCCTCACAAACAGCACTGAGCTTATCCTTGCTGCAGATCCCGCAGGGGACAGAGAGCAGTGTGACACGGTCCCGTCCTGCTGGGTGTGTTTTAGGTTGAGTGACAAAAGTGGCTCGGGCTAAGTCCTGTTGGCCAGCCTGGGAAATACCTTGGTGATGGGTCACTGAGTCTCACCTCCTCACGCCGTGTGTCTCAGGGACCATCCATGGGTGCTGAGCCCTGGACACACCAGTGTGGCCGTGGCTGTATCAGTCTGACACAGACTGGCTGAGAGGGCACAGTGGTGCTGCTTGACTGTGGGTTCCTGTCCTCCATCCTGGTGCTTGTGTCCTGGAAGAGAAACAAAGCAGAGACTGTGTGAAATTCGTGGTCCTTGAATTAGGGGGACTCCAGACATCATGTCTTAGGAGTGGCTGAGATACTGGGGAACCCGTAAAAGGAGAGAGATGGGGGAGATTTTTCCTTCCAGAAGGGGAACGGCTGATGGGGTGAGAACATCCCTCTGACAATCCCATTCTCTGCCATGGATCTAAATACAGGTCCCATTCTGTCAGAGACATGTTTTTTCCTTGCACTTCCTTTCCCTTAGTGTTGCACGTTCACGTAGTGGATGTGGGCACTCCCTGCTCCTCCAAGTGTGGATGCCAGACATGGTCCGTGGGGAGTTTGTAACTTCTCACCCTCAACTGGCACAGGGAGAAAGCTCTGAAACCGCCCCTCCTCTGATCCGGGCCTCCTGAATCCTGCGGTAATCTGCTTTTGTCAGTGGGAACCTTCTGGCTAAAATAATCCATTTGACCCCAGACCTTTTATTCCTGACGCTTTGCCCTCTGGCCCTTGAGGTCTCTCTGGGAAAAGCCAGCCTTGCTCTGGCTGCCCCCAAGCTGTTGACTGGTGTCATCCCTAATACCAGGAACAGCTCCGAGCTGTTGACTGGTGTCATCCTTAATCCCAGGAACGGTCCCCGAGCTGTTGACTGGTGTTGTCCCTAATCCCAGGAACAGCTCCTGGCCCGGGGCCACCTGCCCTTCCCTCTCCGCCCGCTGTGGTCGCAGCAGCCACCCACCGAAGAGCATCTCTTGGGAGAGACTTGCTGCCAGCTTGCCTCCTGAGGATAGGGCCTGGGGCAAAAGAAAGGCTGCATGGCAGTGGGGACATGGCTTTGCTGCTTCCAGGAGGGATTTACAATCCGGTGGATACCCCAGCCCATGCACCATTTGCAGTGGGGTGCACTCTGAAAGCAGGGACCCCACTCTGGAGGTTGGCACCGGTCACGGCCATCGGGACAGCTCAGTCCTTTGGGAGCTCGGGGAAAGGGGGCCTCTGAGAACGGGCCTGTGGAGGGGCCAAGTGTTTCTGGAGACAGGGGGAGCCTGTCGTCTTGTTTTCGGCATGTGTTTAGCAGCCATCAGTTTGAGTGATGTTAACCAGAGCATGTTTTGGAAGCATCCACGGTTTGGAACTTCGGCCAGCCCTTCCCATTCCTCTGCTTTCTCTGTTACAAACCCCTGAGGCAAGTGGTTAATGCCTGGGATCCTGGGCATGCGGAGGCAGCTCAGGGGCAGGGCGTCTTGGTGGAAGCAGCTGGGAAAAGGGCTCCAGCACCCATGGGCGAGCACAGAGGGTGCCAGGGCCAGCCCAAGAGAGAAGAGCCAGATGAAGAACTCGGGGTTGTGGCCAGGAGGAGGGCGACCACAAAGGGGAATTCCTTTCGTGCTTCTAGGCTAAGGTAGCGCTCTGCTCCCACCGTCTGGTTTGTATTCAGGGGCGGCACGGGCGGCCTCGGTCCCTCGGGTGCAAGCGATGACTGCTTGCTCACGGGCATCCATGACAGCCTGGAAAGTCCCCCCAGACTTCACCTGGCAGTAACCGTGCGAGGGCATGGAGGGCTGTTGTCGCAGAGGAAAGGAGGTGGCAGCCAGGCGTGTGGGGGGGGTGAGAGTAGCCCTTGCATGTCTCTGCTTCCTGGAGTTCGCTGCGGTCTGCCCCATCCATCACTGTCAGTCTGTACTCCTCCCCAGTGTCCATCTGTCTGTACTGAGACCTAGAGGTGGAAGTCAGAGGTAGTTTGTTTTCATGGAAGAGTACTCAGTAATTTTTAAGACTTATGTCAGAGGCTAGGCTGAGCTACCTTTCTCCTCCTGAATATTTCTTTAGGCACAAAAAAAAAAACAAAAGGCAAAAAGGTGGGATTCTGGTGTTCTGCTAGAAATTGTTGATGGGAAGGCAAGCCGAGAGGCATCTCCTCCAGGCAGGCAGCACATCCCGGGGGCCCACCAGCCCAGGTCAGGGCTCTCGGATGGTGAGAGAAAGGGGACTTGCTGCAAAGGCCACATATTTCCCTCGTTCCCATGGCCACCAGCCTGTTAGGGAGATGCAGATTAAACCTCCCCAGCTGGTGCGTGTTGGCTGGGCAGCCAGGGCCCCCTCTTCCTCCTCTGGCCATGCCAGTGGGAGCTGGAAGCTGCTGGCAGCAGCCGGAGCAGGTGTCGGCGGTGTCGGCAGGAGCCTGGTGCGCAGGCAGCACCGGCCGGCAGCAGGGCAGCACAGGCAGCGTCCGGAGCGCGGTGGTGGAGTGAGCGGAGCTGTGGGACCAGCCTGAGGTGCTGCAGGCAGGTGCCCAGGCTTTGGGCAGGCTGCTGCTTTGTGCTCGGTGTCACCAGCATGCATTGAGCCAGGGCTAAGGAGATGCTGGCTGCTGGCTCATGGCTGTCATGTTTTTTTTGTTTTTTTGTTTGCTTGTTTTATTCTCTCTTATACTTCTTGTATACTTCTCTCTTCTATTGTGTTAGTACTGTGGTTTAGCATATAGAGGGATGTTTACCCCAGCATCCTCATCAAATCCTAGTCACAGGAACCACATTTCTTTCCAGTTGAAGACTCAAGCTTTGTTCAAGCGATGCTTGCAGCTCTAAGGGGATGATACAGACCTTCTCAGGCCTCTTATCCTGCATGACAGGACAGATTGCTGTGCAGGGCTTGGGCAAGGTGTTGGGTTCATGTCTGAACCTGGGAACCCCGGAGCAGTGTTGGTGCAGAGCAAGACGGACCGCCTGCACGACTGGCACAGCACGTGCTGGTGCTCTGCAGCTATGTGACGCTCTCTCCTTTGCCCCAACCCATCCTCCTTCTCCTCCCTTGTGCTTGCTGTGCCTCAGGATTATTTTGTGGCCATATGTGTAAGTAGAGGTGGCCTCAGTCTGTTGAGGTGGGACCGTTCATGAACAGTCACTGTTCGTCTGTGGTGGCACGTGGAGGTGAGCCCAGGGACCTTCCCAGGCGGGGTGGTTTACTTGGGACATGTACCGTGCCCTGCAGACCCCTTGTTGCCTCTGTTTCTGGGTGCATGGCTCGTCCTGCCCCCAACAAACGTAAGCCTCTCGTGGTGTGCTCGGGGATCTGGTCTAACACCTGCTGCCTTTTCCACAGCCCCATGCTCACGTACCGCGTCGATGCTGACAAGGGGTTCAACTTCTCAGTGGGTGATGACGCCTTTGTGTGCCAGAAGAAGAATCACTTCCAGGTCACGGTCTACATCGGCATGCTTGGAGATCCCAAGTATGTGAAGACCCCTGAGGGCCTGAAACCCTTAGAGTGCTTCTACCTGAAGCTGCACGGAGTGAAGGCAAGCAGGAGCTAAGGGCCAGTAGCAAATCCAGCAGGGAGAAGGGGAGCTTGGCAAACAGCTGGGATCAGGCAACACCATGTCTTTCACATTCTAACTCGTAAGGGTGATTGTAGGAGAGTGCTGAAGGCCAGAACAAGGCAGACCTTGAAATATAAGGCCTAAGACAGACTCAATTGCCCCCTGGGTGTCGTCAGGGCTGCCTCTCACTCACCTTTGGCTCCAGAGGTTTGCAGGCACTTTGGGAAGATCCATTCACCCTCAACCTCATCCCTGCCAAGGGAGGCACCTGTGCTTGGACAAGAATGGCACCCAAGCTTGGTGTTGCTCCTTAGTTGTGCTGAGTCACAGGAGGGGCTGGGCAGACAGCTGGCATGTGTGGAGGCTGGGGAAGAGGCGGCGGGAAGGGGAAGGGCTTTTTGTCACGTACCCAAACCTTTCTTTCCAGTTAGAGGCCTTGAACCAGTCAATCAACATAGAGCAGTCGCAGTCAGACCGCAGCAAACGGCCCTTCAACCCTGTCACGTGAGTATTGCCCAGGCTGCATTCATGTTGGGGAATTGCTCCTGGGGAATAAGCATTAGCAGGAGAGGGTGGGGAAGGGAGCTGAGCTGGAGGCCTCAGTGACAGTATTGTGGGTAGCACACCCTCCAGTTTTATCCTCTGTTGCCCACGGCAAAGTTTTCCTTTCTTTACCTTCCCCACTCCACTCTGTGCCCAGCTCATAGACCTACCTTGGTGGAGCAGGCCAGGAGATGGCCATTCCCCAAGGACCCTCCTCTCCAGCAGTATCCTCACTCTCTCCTCTGTTTCCCCTTCCCCAGGGTCAACCTGCCTCCAGAACAGGTCACCAAGGTCACTGTGGGGCGGCTGCACTTCAGTGAGACCACAGCCAACAACATGCGGAAGAAAGGCAAACCCAACCCAGACCAGAGGTGAGGAGCAAAGACACCTTCTTCAAGCTGTTCTGAGTTCTCAAGGCCTGTGGATGTCCCAGTCCCCAGCCTGGGGAGTGGCAGGTCCAGCATTGGCCCTCCTTTTCTGTGTGGAGGAAAAGAGATGTCTGCTGTGGCCACAGGAATGGTTGTCCCCATTCTGTGAGGGGTTGCAGACGGGAGAGGGGATGTGCCAAGCCCACTATGACAGCCTGGTGCCTCGGCCTTGGGGCAGACTCAGCAGTTCCCAGTGCAGGACGACACGCTGACCTCTCCCCCCTTTTGGCAGGTATTTCATGCTCGTGGTAGCCCTGCAAGCACACGCACAGAACCAGAACTACACGCTCGCAGCCCACATTTCTGAGCGCATCATCGTCCGAGTAAGTCCTTCCCTCCTCCCTCAGCCTCTGTGGGTGTCCCCAGCCCTTCGCTGGGTGACCTGGGCAATTCTCTTTCTGGCTTTCCCCACCCTGCCCTTGAATACCTTCTCCAAACTGTCACTGCCTTACTTGTAGCTATCCCTGTCTGTACCTGGGTTCTCACTCCGGCCTTTCCACATCTGTTTGGTGAGAGCAGCTTCAGGGCATGCAAGAACCTGGTGCAGGACAGGGAGGGTGTCCCCTTGTCCCAGCCCTGCCCTGGTGCCAGGTACAGCTGTTGGGAGAACAGTTGTTAGGACTTCGTAGCAAGGACAAGACCTCCAGGTGCAGGAAGACGGGGTGCCTTCTCAGGGCTGCACTTTTTGCACATACTAAGGTGGCAGTGCTCAATTGGGAATGCAGAGGAGCAGGAACAGAGAGGCACCATCCCCAGACCCTCCCAGGGCTCTGTTAGGAGAGCAGTCAGCTCTGTGGCCTGAAGGCACGGAGTAAAATACACACACACAGAGGGGCCTTGGAGTCTGCAGACAAGGGCATGATGAGTTACACAGCCTCCAGGGTGCCCAGAACTTCAGGGAATTGCAGGCAGCCTGGACTACCCCCTCCCAACCTGTGAGTGGGTCACAGAACTGTGGCAGCAGACCAGAACCCCAGGATTTGGGGCTCAGGAGCAACAGCGATATCACTTATGGTCTCCAGCTGTCCTGCATGGTTCTGGTTGGAATTGTTGGGAGAGCTCTGAAAGCCGAGATAACAGGCAGCTCAAAAAGGCAAGGACTATCCTTTAGAGAGAGGAGCAGAGTGAGCATAAATTTGGTTCCTGCTGGAAGAGGCTTAGACAGGACAAGCAGATGAATGCCAAGGTTGCAAGGGCAGGCGGGGATCTGTTCCCAGAGCTGACAGTGGATCCCTGCCACTTTCCTTTGTGCTGCTGCAAAGCTCTCTCTCACACATCTGTAGCCTTGCTTGTCCTCTTCTGGCTCTGCTGTGACTGTCTGCCCAACTGCCTGCTGTCCCTCCTGCGGGGCTGGTGCTGTCACAGCTTGGCCTTGAGATATTCCTGGGGCCATAATGTGGTGTGCTGCGGGCTGGAGAGGGCATCCCTGCCAAGATCCTGTGCCTTGGACTCTTCATCCCAAAAGTCCCCTCTGGCTTCTCAGGCCACCTGGATCAACATGCCCCAATTTCAGCTGAGATCTTCCCTATTCCTGGCTCCCTTCTGCAGAGCAAGGACACAGCCATGCTGTTGGGGTGCTTCTGCTTATCCCTAGCTTTGTTACCCAGCTGTTTCCCACCCACACTAAGGGGGACAGTGTGCTTGGAGCTCTCTGATGTCCACCAGTTCCCTGTGGCCTTCCCTTCAAACCAGTTCCTCTGCAAGGTGCATAGTGGGACAGGACTGTGGGGCTCTCCCGATGTCACCCCTCTGGCCATGTCTCAGAATGCCTCTGCCCGGCAGCACTGCAGCATTTTGCTGCTTGGTTTACTTACTGCTGTTTTCCAGTTCCCAATTTCCTGTCTCTCTACAGGCCTCCAACCCTGGCCAGTTTGAGAGTGACAGTGACGTGCTCTGGCAGCGGGCACAGCTCCCTGATACTGTTTTTCACCATGGCCGGGTTGGCATCAACACAGACCGCCCCGATGAAGCCCTTGTGGTCCATGGCAATGTGAAGGTCATGGGTTCGCTGATGCACCCGTCAGACGTCCGAGTGAAGGAGGACATCCAGGAGGTAAGAGCCAGGCAAACCAGGCTAGGCTTGGCTGATCAGGGATCTGAAAAGGCACTGCAGAAAGCGTAGGTGTCCTTGTGAGCTTGTTTCAGCAGCTGATTTTGACAAAGTCATAGGAAGCCTGAGCTCTTATTGACTGGACAGGAATGACATTAGCAGTCTGTCTTTCTCTGTATGTCCCAAACACAGCCTGTCCATTATGTCTTAAAGAATATTGGCACTTCCACTGTTAACCAGAACTAGCACATGCAAAACTGACAAACCTGAAAACAAGCGAATACCTCAGGCAGCACACTGGGGCTTGCCAGAGCCTGGGTGAGAGGCTCAGCTCTGCTCCAAAGTCCTCTCAGCTGGATGTCTCTGTACAGGAAAGCTTGGTGCAGTTGTGTCTCATGTTTACGAAAACTGCCTCTGCCCTGTGCCTGGTTGTGCAATGGGGCTCGGCTTCCTCCTGGCTTCTCTGCCCAAGGAACATATCCAATGATGAGAACTGGACATTAATCCCAGTGCAAATGTTCTTTGTCTCCATAACTGGTCTGAGTAGGGTTCAGGGCTGTTTCACGAAGTACCTCTTGCCTTTGGGACCTGTTGTAAAGGCATTAACATGAACTGTAGTGGGTTTTGCTGCCTGGGGTCAGAGTCATGGGATCTTAAGGAGCAACACCCCACTTAGGAGTTGCACATGTGTCTGTTTTGTGCCAGGTGGACACCACAGAGCAGCTGAAGAGGATCTCCCGTATGCGACTAGTACACTACAACTACAAGCCCGAGTTTGCAGCCACAGTGGGCATTGACAATACCTCTGAGACAGGTACAGGCCCTGTGTCACCCTGCTGTGGTACCCTGCTTACATCTGCAGCACCGGACCTTATATTCTATGACCTACAGTAGCATTTTGTTTGTGGGGCAGCCCCGCCAGGCACAGGGCTGGAGAGGGGGGGCCTCTCTGAAGCATAGGCATTTAATAAAGCTCTCTATTTAGGGAGCTGGAAAGAAGGTGGCATTTCCCACAGGTGGCTTCTAGCCCCTCACTTGGGCTGTGGTAAGGCTCCTCCAAGTACCTACCCCTCCAGGGGTGCACAGTGAGCCTGGACACAGCCATGTGCTACAGCAGGGTAATGCACATACCCATCCACATGATCTGGGAACCAGCCTTGCCTGAACAGCCTCTTCTTCCACAGCTGAGACGCAGTGGTCTGTGGGCTGCCCAGGCAATGAGGCCTCTTTATGAGCTCTGCTTGACCCTGCCCAGGCTGGGGTGAAGGGGAAGACAGCCTTTGTTTTATCCCCAGCACGGAGGGCTCCTGCCAACAACTGCTCTGGCAAGAAAAAGATTTGTGGCAGGAGGAGCGCTGTCCAGATCCCTGTGACCCACTGTGCCATTTCCACGCAGGTGTCATTGCACAGGAGGTAAAGGAGATCCTTCCTGAAGCTGTGAAGGACACCGGGGACCTGGTCTTTTCCAATGGAAAGACCCTCGAGAACTTCCTGGTAGTAAACAAGGTCAGTGGCAGCCCGAAGGGACAGGAAGGGTGGGGAAGCCGGGGAGGTTGTTGAACCTGGGTCAAGGGAGTTATGGAGCTGGAAGTGGAAGAAGGAAAGAATGGTGCCTGGGAAATGTTCCTAAGCCAATACCACCTGTACGAGTTTCAGACCTGTCTAATCTTTCAGATGTCAGGAGCAGACCTGAGTGGACAGGAGACATCTGCAGGGAGGAACTAGCCTGATGTTGGTGAAAGTTGGCAGCATCTCCCTCGGGAAGGACTCCTTGTTGGCAGCTGCCTGCAGGGAGGCTCTTAGTCATAATCTCTCCTTTCTAGATAAGATAAGGTGGTTATGTCAAGATAACCAGGAGCACCTGGCTACTTGACCTCACCATAACCTGTGGCAGCCTGTTTGCTGCTCTGGGCGTTGAGGAGACAGCCTTCTATAGCACACATCCCTAAAGTTCTCCCAAAGCTGCCAGTTTTCTCCTGCATCACTCTGTCCTCAGTGCCCAGAGTATGAATGGCCAGGACTGACCTTAGTGCCATGTTTATCCTTTGTGGAAGCCTAGATCCCTGCAGCTACATCACTAACGAGCAGTAGCCAGGACCATGGGCTTTTCCATAGTGTCCAAAACCCTCTGAGCTCAGCGCTGTACCAGCATGCCAATGAGATGTGCTGCCTCGCCTCGGGGAGCTTTGCACAGGGATATGGAGTAGCAGAGCCTGAGGGTGGATAGGAGGCATGGGTGATGCCACAGTGCCAGCAGCAGTATGTGGGATGTAGCTGTGCTTGCGCCAGAGGGATGTGCTTGTGCTGGAAAGCCCTGCCTTTACCAGAGGGGCTGCAGGGGAAGGCTGCTCTCCAGAAGCTTCTGAATTTGGGCTCTCCATTGGTCTGAATCCACTGGCTTTTGGATAATGATGCAAAATAGCTCCAACAGCTTGCACCACAAGCAGGAGACAGTCTTGGAGGGCTGGGAAGGGGCAGAGAAGGGGCAAGTGGGGAGAATTCCTCTCTTAATTTAACCAAGGGCTCCTGACGAAGATGAGTACTTTGTGTCTGTCCTTTGTGACTGAGGAGGACTCCTTGGAGTAACACCAGCAGAGGACACAGTTCTCAGGGATCAATGAGCTAACACTTATTGTTTGGGTTGGATTTTAAGAGAACTCTTGTTCTCGCATCCAGGGGCTGTGTGCCTTACTGGGTGGGTCTCGTCTCCACTCCCCCAGTGCTGGGGGGGTGTTGTGTAGGCTTTCCTGTGAAACAGGGCACGGGAAAGCAGTCAGAGTGGATGGATCCATAGGGGGGAGAAGGAGTGCCTCCATGTGCCTGGCCACTCAGACTTCTGACCTGTTCCCTGGCAGGAGCGCATATTTATGGAGAACGTGGGAGCTGTGAAGGAGCTGTGCAAACTGACAGACAACCTGGAGACTCGCATCGATGAGCTAGAGAGGTGGAGTCACAAACTGGCCAAGCTCAAACGGCTCGACAGCATGAAATCAACTGTGAGCTCTGGGACATTCAGGTATGAGGGCAAGGGAGCCAAAAGGGATGTCTTCTTCAAGCCTGGGCAGCCCTGAATGGCAGCCCATTTGGGCAAAAAGGAGATGGGAAGGAGTGGTGGGGCATTGGCAAGTTGTTATGTGGTCTGCAGTAGATTCAGAGAGCTGAAGGATCTGGCATACACATACCAAAATCCTGCTCTCTGACCAGCCCCAAAAAAACCGCTATGAAATCATCACCACGTTTTTCCAGAGTTAGTGAGTGGCATTCTCAGAGCAACGAGTTTCTCGCGCTTCCAAAATTGTTATACTGACCTATGTCAGCTTATGAAGGTTTGGGGCAGAATTCAGGCTTTCTGGGCCAATGCACCAGCACCCACCTGCCCCCCAGAGCAGGCTGAGTGACAAGGGTTTGTGACTGTCGTGTCACACAGAGATTTCTTCCCTGGCAGAGAATCACGGTTTTGCCTGAGAACCACTCGAGGTGCAGTGGCAGGGCCTGTCCCTGCACAGCTCAGCTCGATTCCCCCTTTCTCCTTGCAGCCAAGCAGGAAGCCAGTTCAGCCGTGCAGGAAGCATGCCCCACAAAAAGAGGCCCCACAAAGTAGCCAGCAAGGTAAGGGACTGCTCCCAACCAAGCGTTGCTGTGCAGGGGAAGGTGGTCTGCCTGGGATCAGTCTTCTGCATGGTTCTCCAGTGTTTTCCTGCACATGCTGCAGAGGGAGAGACCCGGACTGCTCCCATTTTCCTCATCTCTCTTTCCTTTTTGTCCATGCCTAATGAAGGCATTATCTGGCTTCTGCTCTGAGGGGTTTCAGGGCTTGCAGGGGAGCAGAAGGAAAGTTTGGAATGTGATGGGTGGGAACTGTGTTCAGAAGCAGAGAGGACCAGAGTGATAAAGAGTCCTGAGCTGACATTGGGATTTCTGTCTTGTAGTCACCATCAGTTGTCCCGGAGCAGGCCTGTATCAGTCAGCGCTTCCTGCAAGGCACCATCATTGCCCTGGTCATCATCATGGCCTTCAGGTGAGACCATGCACCCAGGCTGCTGCTTCACCATCTCCCTCCAGCTCATCGGCTTGGTCTAGGCTGGGCCAACCAAACAGGCAGTGCTGGAAACACAGTTTGCTTCATTTCCAAGGAGTGGTCTCACTTCTTACTACCTCCTGGAGGCTTCCCAGCACCATGGGGTGGTAGGGAGGCTTACGGGTGCCTCAGAACAAGGAGGTCTAGCTTTTATTATCATCTGTGGAGTAGACATTGAGGGGCTGTGGACCTCCAGTTTCTTTCATGGGCTGAAATCCCTTGGAAGCAGGTCAGCATCATGCGATGTGCCATCCTCATGCCTGTCCTCAGCCTGTACCTCTCTCTGTCTTTTCAGTGTGGTGTCCATGTCCACACTCTATGTGCTGAGCTTGCGCAGTGAGGAGGACCTTGTGGACATCGATGGGTAGGTACCTCTGGGCTCTGTGGGAAGGATGTGGTGCCTGGGGCAGTCTGAGGCAGGAAGAGCAGCCACCATGGGGTTACTAACCACAGCTCCAGTGAGCCATGCTGTAAAGCCAGCCAAATGTATCCATGCATCCAAGCCTTACGTTGTTCACAGCAAGAAGTGAGGAACGGAGAAGAAAAAGAAAATGTCCTGATGTTTGGCTGCTCACATACTCATGGCCTGTCTGAATGTTATTTGGATGCCTCTTCTGCTGGACTGAAACAGCACAGTCCCACTGCCTCTGGTGGGGCTGGACCAGTCCGTATGAGGCAAGGGTGCAGACTGCAAGCAGTGTCCTTAATGTGGAGAGAGTATCGAGGGAGTGGCCCCAGCACACTGTGCACATGGTTAGCCTGTGCTGGGCATTCAGTTTCAGCACACTTCACTCCTTTGGGAGCTCACAGTACCAGATAATGAGTCTCTTTTTCTCTCTCTTTTCCCTGTCCTACTTCTCTCCCTCTTGTTCTGGTTACATCTCCCATCCAACCCATTTTCTTTCTACTTTCACTTTAATTTTCCCTTTCTTGTCTTTCCATTTCCATTATCTTCCATGCCCTCTTTCATTCCCCCTTGCCCTTCCTCACTTCTACCAACCCTCCTTTTCTTCCCTTCTCCCTTCACTGCCCTATAGCTCTTTTGCTGTGCCCACTGCCTGTCTCCTGGCCCTCTTTCGGCACAGGGGTCCTGGGGTCCCGGTCGCTCTATGCCCACGGTACGTTACTCTTTCATTCTACTGTTATTTAATTGTTGCATCCTTTCTCTCAGTTCCTCTTCTTTCTCCCATCTGCACCACAGAAGACAAAGAATCTTAGGCAAAACGTGAAGGCAAAGAAAGGGATACAAATACAGCTCAGCAGCTGGAGCTCCAGGAGGAAGGACTATGGACCCTGTCAGGCAATATGAAAGGGAAATTAGGAATAGTGGATTGAAGAAGCAGTGAATCAAAGGCTAAATAAAGAAGTTTCATACTGCAGGTAGAGCAGGAGTGGGCAGTATGAAAGAAGTGAAGGGAGTATTTGAAAAGGATGGAGACTGAAGAATTAGCCCAAAAGATGTTCCTACCCTCTCTTCATATATGAGTAGTTTTATTATGAAGGGTCACTCTAAATTATAGGACAGCTTAGTGTGCAAAAGAAGGACATAAAAAAACAACAAGAACAAGAACAACAACAAAACCTTAATTGTTTCTTTATATGAGCCGTTACTACCGGGAATGCTTGAGAATTACTGACTCAGTTCTCCTGGTGTCTGACTCACTAACAGGCAAGTTACTGAAGTGTCCAACTGGTCTATAAACTCCACTCCTATATTTTGCCACTGCAGGAAAAGCAATATCTTCAGAAAAATAAATAGAAAGCATGTTTGAGAGGTATGGCCTTAAATATCTTACTGCAACACCAGGAAAGTTGGCTGAGCTACTAATTGGGAACAGACACTTAAAGCATCTTTGTTGATGTGATCTGCAGGGCTGCAGCAACGTACTTCCCTTTAAAGGAAAACAGGTCTTATTTGTCTGTCAGCACCCTTTGAACAAAGTGCTGCATAAAGAGCAGTGGAAGGCATGTTAATTTGTTCTTTTTAGAACTACACAGCAGTATTTCACAAGAAGCTATTAAAAAAGTAGTTGCTCGTGGGACGCAAGATAAAACCAGGCATGGAAAGTGTTGACAAAGGCAGTGGAGGACCTTGAGGGATAGAGGTAGATCTTCAGCTGGGATAAAGGTTGGCTCCAGAGGCTGGTGTCCACGTGTCCTCCAGGAGACCACTATTGTGTCTCCTTTAACTAAAAAAAGAAGTATATGTAATAAGTTAAGTCTTGCAGGTGACAGTGGTATTTGGGTTTCTCTAAATGAACAAAGGCTCCATTTATCTTTGATAAACCTTGAGCAATGCTAAGGGGACAGATAGGACATTGTTTCAGGACAAGCAAAACGTGGGACAGAGCAAACTGAACTGAGGAGGGACTGGACAGGTGAAATCTTTAATTTCTTTGTTAGGAACTGAGTAGGAATCTCTGCCTGGTGGGCAGCTGCAGTCTGTGAAGGCAAGAGGCTGTGTTTATCCCATCTCTCCACAGGCAGTAGCTGGTGCCTAGAAAAAAAGAAAAGGGGAGAAAAACAGCACCAGGCAGTGGTTCCTCACTTTTCACATTTGCCCCACCATCCACATGAGGTGCCTGTGGCTTCCTCAGCTTCAGTGAAATGCCTGAAATTGAGTAGGGCAAATCTAGGTGGGATTGTGTGTATTTCTAAAAAACAAAAAACAACACAAAACACAAGGTGAGGAAGTATCTCACATCCTGAGACCCAGGCATGTAAATCCACCCCAGAGATCACTATTAGAAAGTAAATTCACTGAGTAGTCTTTTCCACAGTGAGCACCAAGGGAGCATTGCTTGTGTCCTCTGAACCAGATTAGGCTTGTCCATGCCATGGGACAGCCACACCATCTTTTGTGACATTTCCTAGCTCTCCTAGCTGTCTTTGTGGCTTGTGTGCCTCTCTCCTGCCTTGCTTTCCTTTCCCAGAGCACTCCAGTCTTTACTGCTCCTCACCACTGCACTCTATGCCTGCTCTTGCTCTGTGTACCTGGTCCCATCGACCCACTCACTGCTACAGCTGCTTCTCTCTTCACGTACAAGTGACACCATGGTTCCCTGTGGTAGAGGTTTTCACTTGTGTTTCCCTACATTTCAGGGCAAGCCAGAACTTTGATAAAACGCAGATGGTGCGATCCACAGCTGCATCAGACAGAGCCAGTAGCAAGACCCCCACACAGCACGGTAGGTCACAGCACAGCAGCGGGCACAGCAGACACACAGGGGTTGTGGTGCTGGGTGATGGTCACAGCTGTACCTCCATGCCACGGGCTCAGTGACATGGAGCTGTCTTCATGCTGGGAGGTCCTGGGGCTGTGGTTTCATGGATGGGATGCTGATGGCGTGTGATGCTCCTTCCCTTGGCTTATTCCAAGCATCTCTCCTCTTTGCCCTGCAGTCACAGCAAATGTGCTTGACTTGCTCAGCAGTTCACCCGGTCACAGTGTGCTAGCATGCTTCAACCCACCTTGTTTCTCCATGTGCTGCTCTGCTGCTCCCACCAACGTCTCCTCCATTGCCCTCTCTGAGACCAGCCCTACTCATGCCACTAACAGGACAGGTAAGTACCAGCCCAGCAGGAGGTGCTGGGACAACCCTGCGCTGTCCGTCCCACCACTGTGTCACCTCAGATCCCTCACCTGGTTTCTCACCTCTCTCTGCACCTTATGAAAATGACATGCAGCCTCCACAAGGTACCCGGTTTCCTCCACACCCACTGCCTGGAGGGGCTGAGACCTGCTCCAGCAGGCAGCCAGGGGGCAAAGTGGGACTGCCAGGCTGCGCAGCCTTTGCTTCCTTTGCGGCGTGGTTTTGTACATCCCTGATCACACTGCCAGGGTAAGTGGGGACTGGAAGGTCTCTGGAGCTCAGCCAGGACAGGGCCATGAGAGGCTACGCCAGGCTGGCCAGTGTGCCCAAGCAGCCATACCTTGCAGTCTGGCCTCAGGCCTGTGTTTGCTTTGAGCAGGGTTTTGGCAGGCCAGGAGCTGTGCTGCCTCTTGGCTGCCCAAACAGGGCTTTTGCAAGCTCTCTTACTCTATCACCATTGTAGGAGCAACAGCACCTCAGGCAGTCAGAGCAGAGCTTTAACAGCCCTGGAGTCATGCCTTAAATACTGCCCTATGCAAGGGCGGTGCGGTGCCCGCTCTTTGTTCCCACAGCCTGTCACAGCTTCCCTGTGCTGCAAGGATTTTGCACCATTCTCTCCAGGCATGGAGGCTGTTACACATGGGGGTGTAATGCCGGAGGTGACGCTGGGACAGGACGAGCCCAGAGCTGACAGCCCTTCTCTCTGCACTGGCCTTGGAGGCAGGAATGCTGCCAGCCTCTGCCTCTCAGCGCAACCTCTCTCCCTTTCCTTTGCAGACCAAAGTCAGACCTCACTCCTGCCAGTGACAAATATCAAAGCCAAATCCAGGGGCGTCACCGGAAAAGCGACCTCCTACACCAAGTGGCCAAAGACGCCTGACAGGTCTCAGAGCTTCGGCAGCCCCAATGCCAGCCCCTCCTCCCCCTTCACCCACCTCCAGGGCAAATCCAAGTACATCTCCAACCTCTCGCTCTCCCGCAGCAACTCCCCGCTGGGGCAGGCCCGGCAGCAGCGCAGCGTCAAGCAGCCGGTGAGCGAGTGGCCCCGCACAGAGGATCCCAGCACAGATGGTAGGTGGGCCCTCTCCTCTTCCATCCCCACAGCAGCACCGTACCCCTGGGCAGCCTTCTGGGGTATCCTCCATCATCTGGTTCCCTCGCTGTGTCCCTGGGCTGTGGCTTGTTTGCCCTCAGCTCTTCCAGTGCAGCCAGGTTCAACCTCCAGCCCTGCGCTTCCTTCCCCTGCTGCCCTACGCTTTCTGGTCGTGTTAGTCCCTTGGTTCCCTTCTGAGGCTGCCGTTAGGCAACTCCCTTCACAGCCCCACCAATTAGCCTTTTCCAAATTAGATTTAGAGGAAGAAACACACAGGTTCAGTCATGTTGGTAGCAGAGGGAAAGGAGTTTGCTGACCAGCCACTGGCAGAGCCTGAGGCAGCCTTGCTCCTGGCTCTCCGTGGCTGGTCGTGGTGTTAGCGCAGCGTTGCGGCAGTGTGGCCCTTCTCTCTGATGGCATGGGGATGCGGAAAGACAGTCTCAGTGCCCGGCGTCCCTGCCAGCCCTCCTCACCCAGGCTGCCCCAGCTGTCATCCCTTTGCCGTTACTACATTGCCCGTCTCCCACCTGCAGGACCAAGCCCAGTGCTGCACTCCATCCGGATCATGGAGATCGACATGGCCATCCAGTCCCAGTACTGCACAGCCAGCAACACATGCAGGTGAGCAAGGCTGGGATAGCTGCTGGCACGTCGGTGGCATCTTGGGGAGCTCCAGAAGCAGGTGGGCAGCTCCTGGAGCTTTGGGCCTTTCCCTACGATCACCCAGAGGCAGCCCTTGCCGCTCCTTGGACAGAGGAGCTGGGGCTCGGGGTCCAGCCCTGCTCCTTCACCCAGAGTGCAGGAAGACTGCATTTGATGATGAGCTCGCCCTTGGGAACTAGCCTGGGAAGCCCTCCCCTCTGAAGTCTGAGCCCAACAGAGACTTTGGGTCCTGTCCCGGCCATCTCACAGCCAGCTGCAATGCTGCAGTCAGGTCTAATGCACTCTCTTTCTCCCTAGGACTGGGAACTTCACCTACCGCATCCCTGTCAGCCAGCTCACAGCAGTGAACACCAGCCTGACCCTGGAGATGAAGTGAGTGGGCAGGGCTGCTTTCTTCGGTGTTTCTGCACCCCTGAAGTCAGCAGGATACTGTGCCATGTCACTGTGGTGTCTGTTGCCCATCTTGGGTAAGAGACAGCAGAGGCTGGTGCCTTCCAGGGTCTCACCACATCTTGTCTCCCCAGCTCCTCTTCCACGTTGACCGTCTCCCTTTGTGGCCTTGTCTACAGCGACCCCTGCCAGGATGCCGTGAGCATAGACAGCCCCACCAATGCCACGGACACGCAGGTAGGTAGGGTTGGGCTTACAGAATCCACACTCGTGAATTGTCACCCCAACACAACACAGATGCCTCCAGAAGGGACTATAGCAGTCTGGCTAGGGCAGTGCAAGAATTGCTGAAGGGACTTTGTGCTCTGATAGCCGTACTCTGCACTGACTATTGTAAATGTAAATGTAAATGTACCTCAGACATCCCTGCACCAGCTGGTCACGCAGTGCTCAGTGCTTTTGATGCCTGTGGATCTGGATAAAATGTCTAAGTGCCTCCTTGCCCCACTCTTAATCCAGCTCTATTGCTGATCTTGGAGGTGCTGCTTCTGCTCCAGAGACAGCTGTAGGGTCACTTGACAGAGAGGGGTTGTGCATTTCCTTGCTAGTCTGCCCTAGGAGGACATCCTGGGATGCTCAGCCCTGGTCTTATCCTCCCCCCCCCTCTGTTTTCTTCCCCAGGAAACAACGCACCGTTGGCCTCTCGTGATGATGTCTTTCAGGGAGTTCACCTACCACTTCAGAGTAGCACAGCCTGTGAGTACAAGCAGCTGCTTTGCCTTTCCTCTTGTTCAGGGCTAAGTGGAAGGAGAGCAATGGGAATGTGGCATCATCATGGCACAGGTTTAGTGTCCACATTGTGTGGAGAGCCTTCCACAGCCCTTTTTATCATGGCTGTTCCCTTCCAAGGCACACAGGTAGTAGAGAGATGTAATTCGGGGGGTGCGGGGAACAAGTGCCTACCCACACATGGGGAAGGGCGGTGCAATAGAGCCAGCTGCTCACACACAGGCCTAGAACAGATCATGATCTTTGTCTGTGCCAGCACATAGTTCAGGCACAATTCCCCCCCCTCCTTGGAGCATGCATCCTGCCTCTGTCTGTAAGCTCTTTTCTTGCTTTCTCACATAGGGCCGAGCCAACTGCAGCACTACTCCCGAACAGATGGGACACCTTTTCACTGACTATTATTTTCAGTTTTACTGGCTCTGTGAGTGAGTCCTGGCAGCACCAGTGCCCTCTGGTTGGAGAGAGGAGGGGGACTGGTGACACTGGGGAGACTCCCGTACACCCTCCTCCAATAGCCCCCAGCCCCATCTTACCCCCATCACCTGCTTCAGGCGTGGAGCTGGTTTGGTTGTGGCTGGTGATGCAGACACTGAAGCACAGCACACACAGAACATAGGACCTAAGCCACAGAAACACAACCAGCCTTGCAGTGTCTCCTGGGCTCACCTAGCACCAACTCCCGCCACCCCACACCGCCCCGAACACCTCTCCATCCCTTATGGGGACGCTTGTGTCTCCCGTCACTTCTCCTGCCCCCTGTGACACTGGATTTGAAAGCATTTCGCTGGACTGAATGTGGACAGGTCTGCCACATCCCAGAGCACGGATGGGAGCTCCATCCTGTACTGGCCTAGTGGTCCCGGATGTGCCACATCAGTTCTCCACAACACTGGAATTGCTCAACACTGGAGCCCTTTCCAAGAGGGAAACGCTGGAGTTTCACCAGGAAAGGAAGGCTGTGCCTGGACGTACTGGAAGTTGTACACTGGAGTTGCTGTTCCTTCTAGTTGGCCCAGGGCCATCCCCTGCAGCCCCCCTCCACAGACCCCTGGAGACCCCAGGACCCCTGAACAGACCATTCTCTGCGGACAGCAAGAGAAGGTGCAGCTTCCACGTTTGCCCTGCCTGTCCCCCTCTCCTCACTGTACTCTGTCACCGTATCCAGGTCTGGATGGATAAACCTAAGAACCCCACTGAAGATGCTGCTGAGGCTGTGCCCAGGCCAAACCACACGTGGGGACGCTTGCTATCAACCCATGGGAGAAAAATTACCCCAAGCCACCTGTGTTAAGTGTCGTGGGGACCTGTTTCCTTCATTTGCCAGCAGCATGTGGCCTCTCACAGTGCATGTGGAGCTGCCCAGTTGTCTCTTGAGTCAACGCAGCCACTCCACCCAGATGTGCTGAGAACGACCACCGGCAACACCCAGCGCGCCCTGCAGAGCCAGGCTGGGTCGCTGGGGATGCGTGGTGTGGTCTCACTGCACCACCAGGCTAACGGATCTCTGCCAGGCACTGGCAAAAAGAGGCTGATTTTCTCCCACTAAGGAGGAAACAGCAGTGACTGTGGGTCCTCGCTGTCACCGTTCTCAGAAAGCAGTGATGTTGAGTGTACTTTGGGTATTTTTACTGTTACAAGTTCTTAACTTGCTAAACTACTGAATTTTTTTTTAAGCCGTATAAAAATGGGTCTCTTAATCCTGTCCCTGTTGAGCTATGTGTGTCTCACATAGGAAACCAAAGGGGGCCACTGCTAAGCTCCACCTTAAAGCTTGACTGCTACAGCGGTGCCGGGACGTGTCGGAGCGACCAGCGCTCATGCGTCCTGCCCCAGCCCCTCTCGCTGAAGAAGGAGCCCTCTGCACTCCTGGAGGCTGAGTCACCACCGGGTCCATACAGCCGTGACTCATTTTTCTAAGAAAGCAGCAGCCACTGCTGTGGAAGGGCAGAGAGGGGGAAACACCACTCTCCAGTCCTGAAGGAAACTCTAAAGCTGGCTTCAGAGAAGAGCAACCTTGGCCCTTGCGGTCCCGTCGCTGGACGCAGGCAGCTCAAACCAAACTGTTTTTTGTGAAACTGCATCAGGCTCTGGCTGCTGCATTTTGTTCCTGTCAGTGGAGATGGATGCAGCAATCCCTCCGCCACCACCAGCTGGCTCGGCTGCTCCAGAGAAAGAAGCTGCAAAGATGTTTTAGCCGATAGAGAGATGGTTCCTGTGTGCACCTCATGGGACCCTACCCTGCCTTCCCTCCCCAGCCTGCTTCAGAGCTCCCTTCTGAGTTTGTCCCAGCAGAGCAGCTATAGCCTTGCACTTCCTTGCAGCATCACTGTGAGTTTGTGTCCCTGCCTCCAGAGGACCTGGCCCTTTCCTTTATTTGCAGGGCAGATTCGAGGTCAGGCCTTCATTCCCATGCTGTGCCTGTGGGCAGCAAACAGTGAACTACATCGGTGATGCGCTCCAGTTACTAAAATGCACTGAAGCCTGGGCAGCCAGGAAACGGAGGGTGAGCAGGGAGTGCCAGGCAGCCAAGTGGGAATGAAGCTCACGGAGGCCTTCTGCCCCAATTTGGGGAGCTTGGAGAGAGAGCAAGAGGTCCAAAGGCATGGGAGTACCTATACACAAACAGGTCAGTCAGCTCCATTTCCAGCAGGATTTTCTGCTGCCAGCAGCTGGTAGGGAAACCCTCCAGTGTAGTGCTCCGGAGAGGATGCTCGATGCTCTTCTCTCCACCTGCCCTAGGCATTTTTGCCCAGCCTTAACCCGTGAAGTTGCTTTCTTGGCAGCTTTTACTCTCCAGTCGGCAATCAGTGGCCCAGGCTGGCAAGTCCTTACTGAGGCGAGCGATGCCCTGTGCTCCTCGAGGTCTGCTCAGCTGAGAGGTAGCCTTCTCAGACCCAGCCACTGTTTTCCCTTACTGCCGAACTGGGCTTGAGGCCCGTGCTCTTTTTCAGCCCCCGCAGAGGCAACGGGCGGTGCCGTGAGGGCCAGAGCTGAAAGCGCTGCCTGCAATCCCCACCACCGACCCCCCTCACTGATGGTCATGGCCGAGGGCAGCCGAGAGCCAGGCGAGCTTCTCCCCTGCCACAAGGGAAGCTGCTCCGAGGGGGAAGGAAGCAATCAATCACTGGAAACGCTAGCAGCGGTGGCCCAGGAGGAGATGGAGTCTCTCAGGTGTCCCTGCAATGCTTAGCCAAGGGGTTTACGAGGGCCCCAGCGAACCAAGTGCCTAAGGGCTATGGGAACATCTCTAGTGCCTTTTTCTGCTAACAGGACTGTACAAGGGAACGGTGGTTTCCCATTCGTGTACTGAATGCTGCGTGCCTCAAAAACAGTGGCCAGTTAGCTCAATAAATGAGGGGAGGCAATACCTAACGTGCAAGGGGTGGTCCGAGCCCCCATACAGCTGTTTTACAGCAGAAAAACACAGGGCCTGACAGCGGTCCACAGTATCAGAGATTCAGAATGCCATCTTCGGCACCTTATGTTGCTGCAAACCGTATCTTTTGTCTTAAAGTACATCACAACTCATACACCAGCTCCACGGGCAGCTGCACAGCAGTATGACAGCAAGGCAGGAACGAGCTCAGAGGGGTTTTGTAGCAATGAAAGGGTCATAGGATTGCTTCTAAGGCCACAGAAACAGCTATTTGCACAGACTGCCCCTAGAGGTTCCCGCCCTACCCACCGGTAACTACAGATGTGTTCCCCATCCCCAATCAGTAACGAGAGTTAACAATCAGGCCTTTCCCTGCATGAGACGGAGGGAGCTCTGAGCCAATGTCTCCAGCCTTACAGCCTGGGGAAAACCCTCTCTTCAGCTGGAAACAAGATGCTTCATCTCTCTAGACATTCTTGGCAGGAAGGAAGACGAGCATGGATACGAGGCCACTTGCCAAAGTCTGGCTGTTTCGGAGTTTGTTTCAAAAGCAAATTCACAAACATTCTGTCCTACTGTTAGAGCTTAAAGCCTGTAAATAGAGACTATGCCACCACTGCAAGAATTAAGAAAAAAAAAAGTAAAGCACTAATTTGTTTGGTTTAAATGTTGCTGTCACAGCTTTAATCACTGTATATTGCCAGCAAGTTTGTAGAATTGCCTTCTTAGCAGGTATTATTGATTATCGGTTTTTATTTGTGGGAAACAAGCGTGGTTTCCCTCCTTTCTTTCTGATTTATATTTATATTTTGCCGAATTTGAGTGCTGAGTCTCCGGATCCCCCACTTTTTTGTTTGGCTTATTTAGACTTTGTTTTATGCTCGAGGTAAATATGCCCATATAAATAAATATATAAATACTGCTTTGTATCCAAGGATGGCTCCTGGCTGCGTTCCTCCCTTGCTATGAAAAAACAGCCTTTCGGGTCAGTAGTTATAAGCTGCTTGTCACAAGACCGAGGAGCTCCAGCGCCACCTGCTCGGCATGAGTTTCCAGACATGCACAGGTTGGGGTCAGGACAACTGCAGGCTGTGGCTGCTCACTGCTATGCAGCACACTTTTGACCAGATGTAAGGTCATGGCTCATGCCTCAAAGGCCAGGTCCAGACCCAGAGGCATTTGAGAATACTTACAGAGGGAAAGCTTCTTTACCAAATAGGAAATTAGGGCTTTAAATCTGTACAGAATCTGTTGAATTTCCAACTTTGAACTCTTAATTGCTCTGAAAGCTGGACTACAACTTTAGGCTCCTCTTGCACAGCCCGAAGGTAAGTACACCCACCTAGCAAAGAAAAGCCGACTTTTTGGAGAGAAAGCCTCTGTTCCTTACCTTCCTCATGCTGCTGAAAGGAAGTAACCGGTCTTTGTGCTGCACCTTTCTGATCTTGTCACATCAGTGACCCCAGTCTCTTGGGGCCACAGCACAGTGCTGACGAATTCCCCAACATAACACCCTCTCACCACTGAAATCTGCCCACATCTGACAGCTGCTTCCCCTGGCTTCCCACACTCGCTGCAGCCCAGGAACTCCACTACCAAAGACAGCCACTGTCAAGCTGCCTAAGTTTGACACCGGGGATGTGTCACACACCACCAGCTGCAGTTTCACAGCATTAACTATTCTCTGCAGTAGGAAGTCCAGCTCAATTCCAATTGCGTGTTCAATAGCCTAGAAGGAAATACCAACTGTGCTTGATTCCTTACAAACAGCTGTTCCAGCTGCTGAAAGCAGCCAAGGAGACGGCTGCTGGAATTTCAGGTGCAATACAGGGACCATCCCAGGGCTCATGGATTTTGTGCAGAAATCAAGGCTGTTTCAAAAAGCCAGGTGAAAAGCATCTGAAAGACAAACCGCAAGTCCAAAGGCAGGTACATCACAAAGCCAGCTTTATTCAGGTTTGGTTTGTTGTGCTGGCAGCAGTCACCTGACAGGAGCACAGTCCATGCCTGACACAGGCTTCCTTGTAGAAGTGTAAAAGAAATATAAAAAGAGCTTCTGCAGGGCCTCCCACCTAGAACCAAAGGAGAGAGGAAGGAGGTGAGACAGCTTTACCCAGAGCAGCCCTGGACGCTACTGTAGCTGCTCAAACCACAGCCTGCCGGGGCTGTGCAGCTAGGCAAGCACAGAGAAAGCCTCACGCAGCGTGGGGGCAGATCCCCCACCAGATGCTGCTGGGTCAGAAACACGCCTTGAGCAGAGGAGTGCGCACAGCGAGCGCACTTCCTCACTGCCTCAAACTGGGATGAACACCAGTTCTGACCGCAGATAACAGAGGGGCACAGGACCCCTCCCCACTAAAATCATCCAGTGGCTGCGCTGCAGCTCAGCGCTGGCAGAAGCGCAGCTGATGGAGGAAAAGCAGCGGCAGAGGTGTGTGCTGTGAGGCAGCTGCACTGCTTAAACCCCGGGGCTGCCCTGCGGAGGCTGGGATCAGGGCCCGGCCCTTTACATGCCCTAAATCTGCCCCCGAAGAAATCTGGGTTTTGTACAGAGCAGCTACCCTGGGGGCAGGTCTCCAGGCACCCCCTGCACGCAGACATCACGCACGGCACGAAGGTCTCGGGCAGCTTACAGCCGTCGGGGGGGCGCCGGGCGGCCTCACACGTAGATACCGACCCACAGCAGCAGGAACAGGACGCCGAAGCCCATGAAGAGCGAGGCCACCAGCGAGATCAGCAGCTCCTTGTAGATGTCCCGCGTGTACTTGGTGGAGGTCACCTCATAGCTGCCGGCCGGGGGTTAAGGCGACAACGGGGGCACAGCGAGGCACCGCCACCCCCGTCCCCGTCCCCGGTCCCGCAGGATACACGAAGAACCAGGCGGTGAAGAACATGCCGATGGCCAGCAGCACCACGGTGAGGTGCGGGAACACGGCCGGGTTCACCGGGCTGGTGTACCGGCTCATCGCCTCCAGCTCCTGCGGGGGCACGGCGACGGGCAGCGGGGCTGGCGGTTCCCGGGATCCCCGGTCCCCGGTCCCCGTCCCCGCTTCCCCTCCTCAGCCCCCGATTCCCGGCCCCGGTTCCCGTTCCCGGTTCCGCCCCAGGCCCCGTTCTCCGTCCCGGTCCCGGTCCCGGTTCCCTTCCTCAGCCCCCGGTCCCGGCCCCGGTCCCGGTCCCTGGTCCCTAGTCCCCGGTCCCCGTCCCGGTTCCCGTTCCCGCTCCCCGTTTTCCGGTCCCCGGTCCCCGGTCCCGGTCCCGGTCCCGGCCCCACCATGCCGCCCCAGGTCCCGGTCCCGGTCCCGGTCCCGGCCCCACCATGCCGCCCCAGGTCCCGGTCCCGTCCCGTCCCGTCCCGTCCCGACACGTCGCCCCGGCTCCCGCCGCTGCCCGCCCCCGTCGGAAGCGGAACCGCGAGCGGTGCGTGCCGGGACGGGGGGACGGAGCGGGGGGGAGCCGCGCCCCATTGGCTCCGCCGGCTCCCGGCGGGCGTCGCGGCTGAGCGCGGGAGCGGCGGCGGCGGGACGGGGCGGGTAATGGCGGCGGGGGGAGAACGGCGGGGCCGGGGCCGGGGCCGGGGCCGGGGCCGGGAGCTGGGAGCTGGGAGCTGGACCCGGAGCCGGGAGCTGGACCCGGGGCCCGGGGCTGGGGCCGGGCCCGGGGCCGGGGCCCGGGGCCCGGGGCCGGGGGCTGGAACCGGGACCAGGACTGGGGGCTGTGACGGGGACCAGGGACCGGGAACGGGGCCAGGAACGGGACCGGGAGCGGGGCCGGGAGCGGGGCCGGGGCCGGGGGCTGGAACCGGGACCGGGACCGGGGATGGGGACGGGGCCTGGAACTGGGGCTGAGGGGTGGGACCGGGACCAGGACCAGGGTCCGGGAATGGAATCGGGGCCAGGGCCAGGGTCTGGATCGGTGTCGGGGTCTGCAGCCTGTGGGGCACGGATTCCCGGTGCTGGGGGGAGCCGTCCCCATCTCCCTGTCCCTGCCCGGTCCCCGCAGCCCCCTGCGGGCGCTGAGCGCAGCCCCTGTGCCCCGCAGGATGGGGATCCACGGCCTGGCCAAGCTGATCGCCGACGTGGCGCCCGGCGCCATCCGTGAGAACGACATCAAGGCGTACTTCGGGCGGAAGGTGGCCATCGACGCCTCCATGAGCATCTACCAGTTCCTGATCGCCGTGCGGCAGGGCGCCGAGGTGCTGCAGAACGAGGAGGGCGAGACCACCAGCCACCTGATGGGCATGTTCTACCGCACCATCCGCATGGTGGAGAACGGCATCAAGCCCGTGTACGTCTTCGACGGCAAGCCGCCGCAGCTGAAGTCGGGGGAGCTGGCCAAGAGGACCGAGCGCAGGGCTGAGGCCGAGAAGCACCTGCAGGAGGCCCAGCAGGCCGGAGAGGAGACCAACATCGAGAAGTTCAGCAAGAGGCTGGTCAAGGTGACCCAGCAGCACACTGACGAGTGCAAGAAGCTGCTCATGCTGATGGGCATCCCCTACGTGGAGGCCCCGGGGGAGGCGGAAGCCAGCTGTGCCACCCTGGTGAAGGCAGGGAAGGTCTATGCGGCTGCCACGGAAGATATGGATTGCCTGACCTTCGGCAGTCCCGTGCTGATGCGGCATCTTACTGCCAGCGAGGCTAAGAAGCTGCCCATCCAGGAGTTCCACCTGAACCGTATCCTGCAGGACCTCGATCTGACCTGGGAGCAGTTTGTGGATCTATGCATCCTCCTGGGCTGCGACTACTGCGAGAGCATCCGCGGCATCGGGCCCAAGCGGGCCGTTGAGCTCATCAGGCAGCACAAAACCATTGAGGAGATCGTTCAGCACATAGACACCAATAAGTACCCTCTGCCCGAGAACTGGTTGCACAAGGAGGCCCAGAAGCTCTTTCTAGAGCCAGACGTGGTCAACCCTGACGACATTGAGCTGAAGTGGACGGAGCCGAACGAAGAGCAGCTTGTCCAGTTCATGTGCGTGGAGAAACAGTTCAACGAGGAGCGCGTCCGCAACGGTGTCAAAAGGCTGAGCAAAAGCCGTCAGGGCAGCACGCAGGGCCGGCTGGATGACTTCTTCAAGGTGACGGGCTCCATCACGTCGGCCAAGCGCAAGGAGCCTGAGTCCAAGGGGTCGGCGAAGAAGAAAGCCAAGACCAACAATGCCGCAGCCAAGTTCAAAAAGGGGAAATAAGCAGACTCAAACCCCGGCCGTTAGTTTTTATGCTCAACTGGGAATTTTTGGCTAATAACAAACAGTCGTCTTTCTGTCCTGTGTGTCACTGCTTGGAAGGATGCTGTGCGGGTTGCTGTCAAAGTCCTTCCAACAAGGCTAGGCTAGTGAAAGATGCGAGTGCTTCAGCAGCAGTAGTAAGGCATAAGGCTGGGGGGCAAAGAGGGCTGAGATCTGCAGCTTGGGGGAGCTGGCAGGGGCAAGAAGCTGGTGGGCGAGGAATGAGGGGGCTGCGTTCAGCATTTCAGCTGCAGCTTCTGTCGGTTGGAGGCTTTTGACAGTGAGGCCTCAGGGATGGGAGGTGACACCCAACCACAAATCCCTTCAGATTTAAGAGGTAAAAAGCTGAACACCTAGAGAGCGAATCAGGCACAGGTATTGGAGGAGAGGTTTCTCCCTGACACAGCTCATCTAAAAAGAGGTAAGGTGCAAGCGGCAGAGTCAGAAAATGAGGAGACATGAATGGAAGGCAAGGTGGAATTGGGAGGAGACTTGAAATAATGACGTAAGCTTCTCCCTTTAGTGAGGACCTCAGGTACTGGCTTCCTTCTCTTACTGTAGTCATTTTTCTTTGTTTAAAAAAAAAAAAAAAGGAAAAAAAAGCTGTATTGTGGATTCCAAAGCCCTGGCCTGCTCTTAATGCATAAACCGAGGATAAGCTGACCTGAAACTGCAGCTCTCCAACCCCAAATCTTCCCGCCAGGCTCAATTTTATGTTTAAAAAGAAAAATGTCAATAAACCTAAAATGGAAACCTCCTCACCCTCTTGATTTCTTAACACATCCTTCCACATTGTGCACACAGAGACATAGATCCCAGACTAAGGAGAAAAAAGATGCCTTTTTTTTTAAATTTTGTTCTGTATTTTGCGTAACCTTTTACTTGTAGAAGCAATGTGCTTTTCTTTTTTTTTTCTTTCCAGAATAAAATTTATATACAAATACTTTTACCAAATTCTCTGGAGTGATAGCTTAAACCTTGTTGCTGAAGCTTGCACAGCTAAAGTAGAACCTCAGTTTTAAAGAGGAAACCCATTACTGACAATAGCTGACAAATCAAGCTCATGCCTGAATACAGGAAATTTGTGTTTTAATCCAGGTATTAACAGTGACTTGAAAGATTTGTAGACAACAGATCTGTGGGTCAGCTCTTTGCAGACTTACAAAACAAGAAGCCAGGCTTGTTTCAGAGGGGGATTCTATTAACATTGCTAAGATAACCCTGTTTTTTAAGCCTCCTCCAACACTCAGTAGGGAAATTAATCTGAAGCTTCAGGTGCTCCAAGTGCTCTTGCTACGTACAGTGCTCAAAGCTAATGATATACCTAATAGCTGCCAAATAGCCACTGCTTGGGCTGGAAAGGCCTTGTTACTCGTGATCTTTGGTGTGTTCAAAACCACGGTGTCTGGGGGATTTGACAAAGGTTCCAGTGCCAATCTCCTTGGCTGTGGGCACTGCTACATCACAGGGAAGATTTCATGGTGAAGGGAACAAATGTAACCGCTGTCCGAAAATGAAGAAGCTACAGAAAACAAAACAAACCCACACCTATTAGCAATTACAAATCTGTTCTCATTTGCTTGTCTAAATGTTAGGAACCTGATCTGCAGTTGCAGATGGGATGCATCTTCTGATGCACATTTTCAGGGCAGAATGTGTTTCTCCTTCGCTGCCTGCAGAAGCAGCTCGGAGAGCTAGATCAGACTGTCGATTAGATTATAAGGAGCTTGGGCACCTACGTCACCGATCAGTGCCTTCAGGCAGGCACCCAGTAGTCGCTTTCATCTCGAGCAGACTTCCACTTCTCTAGGAGCCACCTTCCTAACATGAATTGGGGAGCACACCTGCCCAACCTTGGCATCCCATTAAGCTTCTTTTGGCATACTCATGGCTTCTTTCCCCCCTGTGGCTTTGCCAAAATGAAGGTTCCTCCCCCCACCTCATCTTACCCCATCCACACCAGCACTGAGCAAACGAAGGTTAATGAGCACTTTCCACATGGTTAGCCGGGGGAGACCAGACCTAAGTCCATGCTTACCCAGACTCTTACGAGAGTTTCTAATGATCCCCTTTGTGGGTGGCATGAAACTCTTTGCTGAGCTGCGACTTACTTTGGGGATTTTATCAATGAGGGCCAAAGGAGTAAATAAACCCCGCAGCTGTCCCCCTGCACAAGCCCTTGGGGATGCTGCGTAACCCGCCCTGGTCAAAAGGCTGGTGCCTGGCAGGGCTGCCATGGCCGTTCTGCCTCGCTTCTCAGCGGCGCGTCTGCAAACTTCCCTCCGCGTGTAACATCAGAATGTTTCTAAGAATGGAGAAAAATGGATCATGTTTCTTCTTTCTACCTTAGGACAGCATGCACGTTTGGTGTGCAAATCGCAGAAACACGTTCGGATGCTGGGTAAGAGCGCGGTGTTACGCAGGGAAAGCAGGACTGTAGGCACACGCTTCAAATCCAGTGTAGGGTTAAATCACACAGCATTCACGTTTGTAAGGTTACTGATACATAGCAAAAGCTTATTAGCAAACTATACCTAGACTCTACATTTTCCGTACATCTGAAATTCTAATGGCTAGGTGTTACCTGGAGGCTCCCTGTGTAGGTGTCACCATCTCATTGGGACAAAATCTCAGAGAAAACATTTGAAGAGTTGCTCTCCTGCCCTGAACACATAAAATGAATAGAGCAGACAGAGGGAAGCCAAGGGCAGGAGCATGCTATGAAGGAGCCGCATAGTCTGGGAGACCTGCACAGGTCTCAGCCCGTGAGGAATCAGCACGACTTTTGGTGCTGGGGGATTTTTGGCCATCGGGATTTTTCTCTAAGCAGAATAAAACTGTGCAGCAGTGCCTGGAGCAACTCCCGATGGAATATTGATCATTGCTTGAGAAAGAGAGAACTTGGTCCCAGCATTAGGGTGGGGTGGATTTTCTATATGGTAAGGGTGTTCAGGTGCACTCAGGAAGATGTTCATTTTGTGGAAGGGAAAAGCAGCTGCAGTCAAAACTGAGAAATATCCTACCAGCTATCTGTGGTTGCTGGCAACTCACAAAGGGATTTGTAAACAGAGGACGGTATCTGCTGTGGAACTGTAAGTAGGACTCTAGCTGCATATGGGAAAAGTGGGATGTGGTAATGGCTCCCAAATTTGGTTTCCCTGGTGGGAAGCACTACAACGCAGGTGTTTAAGTAACACGTTCACTGATGCCTGGTGCATGAGCAGAACCACCAGGCATTGCCCCCTGCATCCTGCCACCCTTCGGGGCAATGTGCTGTAGAGAGAACAGCACGCTCGAGTTGGGTAGGTAATAATCATGCCTTTAATAAGGGAGAACAAGGGTCTTTGAAAACTGTGAGACAGCTGAGCGTTAGGGAGAGGTCTCAGTACTGCAGAGAAGCAGAAGGAGGGGTACGAGGGTGCTGAGAAACACAGTGGAGGTTTTCCTGATGCGGTGATAGAGGTTTGCTTCCAGGAGCTTCTGATTTAGAGCCCCTCTTTCCTTGCTGTTCATCTCAAGTACCACCCACCTGCCTGCCTTCTGGGTCATCTCATTCCACTACCTTTTTCTTTTTCCCTACGTGTCCCTACACAAAGTTTTCCACTGCAGTTTATCACAATCATGTTATTGTTAATTAACAGGAGAACAGCTTTTTATACCAGAAATCAGGCTTCCAGGCATAGGAAGGATTCCTGAAATCTGCTGTGCTCCACTAGAAAGAGTGAGTAATGGGGACTGGAGGGTCTTGATTAGAAAAATACCACGTGCACAGTGTTTTGTGGTTTGAAAAGTGAAGGCATCAATTTTCTTTCTGCTGTATGGACCCTTCTAATACATGATTTATTTTTTGTTGTTGTTCCTCACCTCCTGGATTCCCATGGATACAACTAACAGATTTCTACTAAATACATGTTACGTTCAAGTCACGTCTTAGTCCTGCAATGGTGAAGCCCAGCCTGAAAATGCCCATCTTGAGTGGAGAAAAAACATGTAAATACTGATTGAGCTGGAGCAGACACACACGTTAAGTGTAACAAAGCCCCGTTTCTCTGAATTCTCACAGTGGCTGGGGGATGTTCCTCTCTCTCTGAAGTTAGGGAGAAGTTATTCTGTCCCACGTCTTCATGACCCCGGCACACTCAGCCTTCTCGTGGGGCAAAGCAGCATGTTCCCCTCTTCTGCTGCCACTTGTAATGAAAGGAGGCAGCACATTTGTAAAGTCCTCACAAATATACCACAGCATCTCCAAATGCTTTTTCGAATCATGCATTACTGTCTTTTTTTCTGAAAATGAAAACTCATTTTCAAATTCATCCTCATGACTAAAGAGGACAAAATGCAGCTTCTGAAGGGCTTCGGGTGAGTTGCTCTGCCCGTGGGGGCTTGCTGGGAAACTAACCAGAGTTAGCTGGTGCCTCGACTATTGAAGCTTTGTACATTTAGTGGGCAGTCAACATAAGGTACTTGCTGATAGCAGCATCATACGCAAGCCATGCCATTGCTTTTTTGTACTTCCCAGTCTTTCCTCCTTCCAACAGGTACGCTACTCTGATACGTGGTGATATGGCTGAAGGCAATAGCACCGTGGTGACCCAGTTTATCCTCCTAGGACTGACAAGTGAGCCTGAGCTGCAGACTCCTCTCTTCATAGTCTTCTCAGTGATTTATCTCATCACCCTGATGGGCAATCTTGGACTCATCACACTGATCACGACAACCCCCCAGCTGCACACTCCCATGTACTTCTTCCTCTGCAATTTGTCTGTCGTTGATCTTTGCTACTCCTCTGTCTTTTGTCCCAGGCTGCTTATTGTCTTCCTGGTCGAAAATAAAACCATTTCTTACTCTGCCTGCTTCACTCAGCATTTCTTTTTTCTTGTGTTCGTGACCACAGAGGTTTTCTTGCTGGCTGTGATGGCATACGACCGCTACGTAGCTATTTGCAACCCCCTGCTCTACGCTGTTTCCATGCCCAAGAGAGTCTGCGTGCAGCTGGTGGCTGGGTCGTACCTGGGGGGGATTTTGAACTCCCTAACCCAAACGTGTTGCTTGCTGCCCTTGCCGTTCTGTGGGCCTAATGTCATCAACCACTACTTCTGTGACACCAACCCTCTGCTGAAACTCACCTGCGCTGACGACCACCTCAACGAGCTTTTGCTCGTAACCTTCAACGGGACCATTTCCATGTCCGTGCTCTTCGTCATCATCATCTCATATGCATACATCCTCGCCTCCATCCTGAGGATCAGGTCTGCCAGAGGCAGGCACAAAGCCTTCTCCACCTGCGCCTCCCACCTGCTGACCGTCGCCTTGTTCTACGTGCCCGCCGGACTCAGCCACATGCAGCCGGGCTCCAAGTACTCACTGCAAATGGAGAAAGTCACTGCAGTCTTCTACACCATGGTCGTCCCTATGCTTAACCCTGTGATCTACAGCTTGAGGAACAAGGAGGTCAAGGATGTGCTCAGAAGAGCCACAGCAAAAATCATTTTTGCGAGCTGCCCACTGACCAAGTTGACCCCTATCAGCTGATGTAAAAGGAAAGCAGCAAGAGGTTTGTATCAGCTCTGCAGAGTAGAAAGGAGTCACATACTTGTAGAGAAACAGATGCAGCAAATTTTAACCCTGCTTTAAATTTTGCAGAGACTCCGTGTTACCCAACATCCTGTCTCCATGGGTCTCATAAGCATTTCCTTGTCACCTCTTGCTTTATTCAGAAATTAGGTAATATCAGAGAAGGTGGTAAAAATAAGCTCAAAAGGATTCTCCCTTTTAGCCTTAGTTTCATAAGAAGTTGCACTAATTCAAGCAGTGATCCCTCCAGGAGCAAGCTCAAGAACTGGAGGGCTTTGTGGAGGTATAACCAAAAAAAGCCTCACTTCTGCAAACTACAAGAAAATAATCTCATTTTCTTCCAGGAGGATGTGCCGTGGAAAGTAAGGGAAGAGAAAGGGAGCAGAGAAACTGAGTGATCAGGTGATGAGGGCAGTAAGTGTACGTGCTGTACTCTGGTGTATTTATCAAGACGCTACATAGTTGAGTGACTGTGATTTATTTTGATGTCCACGGGGATCATGACCTAAGCATAACCACTGCATTGGTTATAACAATAACCCAACTTTTTTATTTTATTTTATTTTATTTTATTTTATTTTATTTTATTTTATTTATTTTATTTATTTTTTCTCAGCCGTAAAAGCCTGCTGTGGATGCATAACATAAAGTAAAATATACCCGGAGCATCCAGCTTAGCAGGGGTCACTTCACAAGAGGCAAACCCAGAAAAACAAACCAAAAGTCTTTGTAAACCCTTTCACAAAAGCTTCTGTTACTCTCAGCTTGGGCACTAGATGGTCTTGCCCAGCATGAGGAGCATTTCGTGCATTGTGCCGTTTGTGGTCCTCACTAAAAGAAGGGCATTGAGTTGCTGGGATGTGTTCAGAGAAGAGCAATGAAGCTGGTGCAGGGACAAGAAAACCAGAGTTATGAGGGGTGGCTGAGGGAGCTGGGGCTGTTTAGCCTGGAGAAAAGGAGGCTGCGGGGAGACCTCTTCGCTCTCTGCACCTCCATGGAAGGTCACAGTGAGGAGGGTGTCAGTCTCTTATCTCAGGTGACAAGTGATAGGATGCGAGGAAGCAGCCTCAAGTTGTGCCAGGGGAGGTTTAGGTTGGATGTCAGGAAGAATTTAGTCACGGAAAGGGTGGTTGAGCATTGGAACAGGCTGCCTGGGGAGGTGGTGGAGTCCCCATCCCTGGAGGTAGTGAAGAGACGTGTGGATGTGTGGCTGAAGGTGGATGTCCCAGGTGGGGGCAATGACCGTGGCTGCCCTCTCTGAAGTCCCAGTGAGAGAGGAACTATTTTTTTCCCACCCAGTACCCTAAACAGGTCCAGCACTGTGCTTCATCTGCTCTGACGTGTTTCTCTGCATCAAGGGTGGAAGGACAGAGCAGAAAGGAGCACCAAGCTCCTCTGCCATGTGTGACAGTTCTCGCCCTGCTATCCTGAGTCACCCCCAATGAAGCGCTTCAGCAGCCCCCGTCTGTCTCGTGGGGGGCACTGTCCAAATGCCTCTGCTTTTCATACAAGCTCCATCGCAAGGTTTGTTTAAAAGCTCTATAGTGGCTTTAACTGGTTGCCATTTCATTCATTCATTCGTTCTTTGTTATGACTCTTTTAGAAAAAAGAAACAAAAAACACCACCAACAACATAGTTTACAAAGACGCTTATTTAAATAAGACAGTATTTATTCACTTTAGCATTTATACAAGCAACAATGGCTGTACATGTTCTTCCAGAAATTGTATAGTTCATTGAACATATAAGGCATGTGTTGATTAAACATTAAAAAAATCTCTCTGTCTACTGTTCTCTCTAGAGCACCTTTCACCCCAGTCATGCTGCACCCTGTAGAAGAGCCGTAATTCTCTCAGGTGTTGTTCAGTGATTGCCACACAAAGAATTTGAGCCTCTCATTATCCAAAAAGAAAAGATAAGTAGATGTAAAAAAAAACAAAAACAAAAAAACATATCCCAAGAAGACATGCTTCTGGCAACATGCTAATTAATCTATGTGTGCCCATGGCAAGTTGTTAGTATAGATACAAGTCCCCTGAGCCAATGCCATGGCTTTGTGGTTTCTGATGTTTCTTCTATACAGCAGGGAAAATCTGCACTTCAGTCCACATCTGTACCTTGACCTGGATGCCCACAGTCTCAGGATGTCCCTGGCAGCTTTCCATGGGGAGGCTCCTCAGGGCATGGGCATGAGCAAAGACCTGTGCTGTGGTCACTGGCGCAGCCCCCAGGGAGGGAAAGACCTGAGTCCTTCCTGCAAAATGCAATTTGTTAACTAGGCGCTGCCCAAGCAGAAAACTCCTAGAGAAATTCAGAGCCTGGAGCAAGCTGCAGGTCTCCAAACATCACTGCACTGACTCAGACACAGCCTCAGCTCTTCTAGCTCATTTGCACATCTGCAGTTTGGGCATAAAAAACTTACTAATCAGGAAAAGAAAATATCAATAAGTCTTTACTTCCAGTTTGAGCATCCCTTTAGCTGGCCACATTTTCATATAACATGACCTATACACAAAACCTCATGGTACCATATTGTTTTTGCTGGGAAAGCACTGACAATTATTCTGACAGACTCTCGAAGGCTCATGCCATGATTAAAATGAATTGTGATTGTTTGAAGTGGATGACTCGCTGTGTTGGTACTCTGTACCTGTTATTGCTGTGTGATCTCCCTGTCTGTAAAGCTCAACAATAACGACGGCTAATGACTATTCCTTCATTACCACCAAAGAGCTGCAGAGCTCCCGATGCAGCTTCAAAGTCAGGACACATGTGGGAACAGACTTCGGCCCCACAGCCTCCTCAAAGCCCCCTTCACCTCCCTGTTCCTCAGGCTGTAGACCAGGGGGTTGAGCAAGGGGGTCACTGCGGTGTAGAAGATGGAAACCAGCTTCTCTTCATCTTGCAGTCTGGCTTTGCTGGGCAGCATGTAGGTGACCAACCCTGGCATGTAGAAGATGGTGACGGCAGCCAGGTGGGAGGTGCAGGTGGAGAACACCTTCAGCCGCCTCCCTGCAGAAGGCATGCGCAGGACTGTGTACAGGATGCAGGCGTAGGATGTCAGGATCACCAGGATGGAGCCCACGATGTTGAACTCAGCACTGCATACCTGCAGGATGTGGTTGGGGCGGGTGCTGGAGCAGGAGAGGTGCAGGAGGGCGGGCAGCTCGCAGAAGAAGTGGTTGATGCTCCTCGCCTGGCAGAAAGCCAACCTCCCCGCCAGCACCGTGTGTACCAGCGAGGTGAGGAAGCCCGTGGCGTACACCAGCACGGTCATCTTGTAGCAACGTGCCCAGGACATGAGGGCGGCGTAGCGCAGTGGCTGGCACACGGCCGCGTACCGGTCGTAAGCCATCACCCCCAGGAGAAAGCACTCGCAGATGACGAGCATGAGGAAAACATGCATCTGGGCAAAGCAGCCCACAAAAGAGATGTTGCTTGTCCCAAACAGGAAGGTCTCCAGGGCTTTGGGGATGACAGCAGAGGAAAGGCAGAGGTCCATGAAGGACAAGTGGGTCAGGAAGAAATACATGGGCGTGTACAGCTGGGGGTCAGTGTTGATCAGCAGCATCAGCAGCAGGTTCCCCATCACCAATAATGCGTACAATGATAAGAAAATAATGAACATGGGCGTTTGTAGCTCTGGAACATCAGAGAATCCCAAGAGGATGAAGCTGGACAAAGCTGTGAAGTTTTCACCGTCCATATTTTTATTAAGTTATGGTGAAATTGCATAGAAATAAAATGAATCAATGAAATAAAGCTCCGAGAAAGAAATACTGTGGAAGAATCACAGCTTCACCCATACAGTAAATGCAATAGAAAGTGGTATAATTTTTAGAAAATTACAAGGTGACTCTCTTTAGCCAAAACTTCCAAGTCAAACAAGTGAAGGCTATAATCACATAGGTATTAAAAGCAAATAAATACTGCTGTGATTTATATAGCATATACTAAGGAGCCATAAAGTTTATTCAAGTGTAACAAATCAAAGTCAAATAAACACATTCCAAAATGTGTAAAAGAGAGAAGCTAGGAATTCCTACTACCACTTTCTGGAAATATGGAAATTTTAAAGATTTTTTCTCTCTTTTTTTTTTTTTTTTCCCCAGACAGAATCAGTGTTCTTCTATAGCATCACCAGTTGGGGTACAGCCTTTTCATTTTGACACAAAGCTGTGCACTTGCAATTGGTATTTCATTTTATTTTATTTTATTTTATTTTATTTGTCTGCTTTTGAAGAAAAATCCCTGCCAGTGCTAGGTAGTGGGAACAGCAGAGGTGTTGGCTCTGGCACAGCTTTGCTGAGCTTGCAGCAAGCTTTCTACGACCAACTCAAACATCCACCTATTAAAAAATGGTCTTAAAATAAATATATTAAGCCAAAATTCAGAAATTGCAGCTAGCTGTTACCTGAATATTTCCATCTCCCATGTCCAGTCACTCTGCAGATGGAAGATCTGCCTACAGATGTCTACACCTCAACTAGCCATCTAAAATGTTTCTGGATCAGTTTTAGGTAGGATCAGGAGCATGTTCTTTGAGCTTATTTCCTGGTCACTCATTTTATTCTACTGAACTAAGGTCTTCTAGGACAACAAAGGCTGGAAATGTAGACATAGCCTCCATTTGTTGTCAGCAGAAATAAGCATGCTTTTGAGGACACAAATCATCCAGTTTCATCAAGGGAATTAAATTGATGGTGCCCTCAAGGTGCACAAGCCCATCCCAAAGAGACCATCTGTTATGACCACCTCCTGTATGAGCCCCCAGCCCTGGAGCGAAGCAGACCTTACTTAACCTGCTTCAAAGTTCAGAATATTCTAGATGTTAAAGACCTTGCCGACATGGATGAAGCTCTTTCTGAGCACGAGCGCACACTGCAGGGCTTCATGGAGCAGAAGGCTTTTTTCTGAATTTTCTTCTCATCCCAACAGAAATGTGTGACAACGGCTGCTGGTCAGCCATATAAACAGAAACACTAATCAAGGTTGTTTTTCTTTCTTTTTGCTTATTTGTTTTGGTCTGTTTTGATTAGGCTTGCTACTTGATCACTGGAAAGCAAAACAATTATAAAATTTACAAGGTATAAACAAAATTACCCCCAAAGTCCGCTATTAGCTACCTTGTCTACCCTCCTTTCTCAGTTGTACATCCCTGTGCTCACTTGTTCCGGAATCTTTTCCCTTTACTCTCTTTGAAGGTTGGACTTGATGATCTTGAATGTCTTTTCCAACACAGATGATTCTACTCATGCCTCCAGCTCTTTCCTGAAGTGTGATAAGACAAAGAAAATGAAGCTACAGATGGCCTAGGGCTGAAAATCTGTGCTGGAGCTTATTTCATTCCCAAGTTGCCACTAAGGGGCTTCCACTGTTCTGTCTTTACAACAGAGCAGTTCTTACCCTTTTCCTTAGAAAAGAGATCAAGTCGGTCCAGCAGCATCTTTAAAGCAGGCTCTGATCTGTGTCACCAAAGCCACAGCATGAAAGCTGTAGAGTCCATCTCTTTCGGTAGGGATGTACGTGAGAGATGCAAATATATTTTTTTATGCAAGTGTCTGCAAATAATTATTTTTCTGAGCCTTATATAAGCATGGTTATAAGGCAGATCTATGTGTGTTTACAAGGGAGATGTCATTTGTTGACCTTTGGGACTTGCTCCCTGAGCAATGCCAAGTATGAAGCTTGGGAGAGAAAGGATGCACTGTAATCAGTATTCTTTTCAATATTGGACTGAACCAGGGCTTGGAAAATTAGTTTGAAATGTTTTCAAATTTAGCTGTTTATAAGTAAATCGTCATATTGAGAAACAATGAAGACTCATGTGATCTGAAATCTATTTGTTAATGAGAGCCTTCATATTAATGTGCTTGTGCTTGAGATCTGTTCATAACCATACAACTCTCAGTAATAAGCAAACAGAAATATATATTTTTTTGTTATTTCCTCAAACTTCTAGTGGAGGCATCCCAGGGGCTGTGTTTGGTCCTTCAGCTCATGACTCAAATACATATCAGGGTGCCTCTCCATCATCATAAACATCCCAATGCTCAACCATCAAGCAGAAGGCATCAGTGGGGTCTGGACATGTATCCCATCAGTCCAAGGCACTCATCTCCCAACAAAATGCTCAGATTTTTCCCTGAACCTAAACTGCCTGTGCACCAGAAGGTGCTGAGAAGTATTTGTGCACGTGTTGAATGGTAAATAATAGTTCTGTCATACAGAGCATTGCAATTTCAAAAGTGCTCCCGCGTGGTATGAAGATGAAAGCTGGATCTCACATCTCATCCCATTTAGTACCCAAACAGTCACAGAAATGACTTCATCTGACCAAACGTGGGTACGGAATCCAGTCACCTGAATATGTGTTACTTAAGTGGGCTACGGGCATTTGGGAGTTTGGGGTCTGCTGGATGGGTAGCAGGTAGGAAACATAACTCAGACTTAGAGCTTCTGAGAAGAGGAGCCAGAATACTGTGGGGCATCTAAAACAACACTCGAGCGCTGTGTTTAGTCAACTGGCTTCCCTCCCAGGTGGTGTGCTTTGAATTTTGCCAGTAGAGAATTAACCTTTTTTCCAACACTGGAAGGAACCACTCTTTTCTCTCTAAAAAGGAGTCTGGGAGAGACCCAGCATGCACGTGGTGCAAAGGAGCAGGACTCTTGAGAAAAACTGGTGGAGCATCATACGGAAAATGTAGATAAAATGGCTTACATGTTCATTTAAATACCTTCTATATTATTTGTCTAAACACATTTCTTCATGCCAGGTCAGCAGCAACCATTACAGTCAAGCCTGAATTATTTTTTGGTACCTTCCTGCATTAACTTGGTTGCAGCAGAGAGCCAAAATCTGAACTGTCCTTCAGGAGGCCAACGTGTCCACTGACTGCCAGGAAAGCCTAAGCTGGCTCTACTCTGAATGGTTAATGCTCCAAGGAAGAAAACTCAGAAAACACGAGTCAGATAGGAAAAGACTGGAAGACAATCCCAGGGCAGTTTGTTTTTTATTTATCCCCAGATATCAAAAACTTTTGCTGCAGGACTCTTTTATAAGCAACAGCGAAAGCTGGTTGCTGATCTAACGTTGCATTGAAGGTTGCTGAAAACAAACCTAACAGAGCATTTGCTGCATGAATTTCTGGAGTGTTGACATGGAGAGACCTCTCAGCAGATATATTTCCATACACTTCAGTGGTGACCACATGGCTTGCTCTTTCTTTGCTCAAAAGCATCATTTTGCACAGCTGCTTTGAAGATGCAGAATTAGCTCAGACTTCCTATGTTTATGCTAATAAAGTCTGAGTGACGATGTTCCTGAAAGCTTCTGCTGGATGAAGAGACGTTATAAAACAGCACAAACATTAAATGATAATTTTATACCAGACACCTAGAAAATACAGAAGAAGTGGCAGACAGAAGAGAACACCAAGCTGTGTAAAGATGGGGAAGTGAGATGGAGAAACATTTAGATGGTTTTAAATGTGCTTTTTTTTTTTTTTTTTTTTGTCGATTTGTTTTTCTGCTGGAAGGCACCAGACGGACAGTTCTGGCAATGTACCAGAACTGGGTAGAAAAAAATTTCCCCTTTCTTTTTTTTTTTTAATTTCCTTTGTCCCTATTCAATACTAGGCTAAAAAATAAGGCTCATAGGAAAAACAATGTGAATCAGGCAAAAAATAGCCTGCAGTTGAAGTTAGGGAAACAAAACAAAACAAAACAAGACCAGACTTCAAAGATTATTTCAAACAAAAACCATTGTCACAGCATTATTTCATGTGACCTAAATTCATGGTCTCAAGCAAACTGCTGGAAAATTCAGTTAACAGCCTCGTATTGTCAGGAAATTCGTCAGTCATTAACGGAAGACATGAGTGAGCAGACATGGACCAATCTGATGTCAACAGCAGCAAGGTGCGGGGCAAAGCCAGTGCCTGTGTCCTCCCTTTGGCTCTCTGAAGCATGAAATGAAGTTGGTTATTATTTTTGTTAATCGCTAAATAATAAATTGCTGCTGGAAGGTGTGTAATTGGAAGTAATATTGAAGCCTGCCTAGCTCTCTCTTTTCAGCTGGCCCTGATGGGACCTCTGATGGGCAGCAAGGAGAGCAATCTACCTTGTGCTTTCCTGACGGCATTCTTCATTTCTGTATTTCTCAGGCTGTATATCAGAGGGTTCAGCATGGGGACTACAACCGCATACAGCACAGAGACCACCTTGTCATGGTCCAAGGTGGCTGTGGAGCCGGGGCGCAGGTACATGAAGAGGGAGCTGCCGTAGTACAAAGTGACGGAGACCAAGTGAGAGGCACAGGTGGAGAAGGCTCTGTGCCGCCCGGCTGCAGAGCGGATCTGCAGGACCACGGACAGGACCAGCCAGTAGGAGACCAGGATGAAGACCGTGGTGCTTAGCACGTTGAAGCCCACCACAGCAGAAACCACCATCCCGCTGAGCCAGGCATCAGAGCAGGAGAGGGCTAGCAGTGGCGGGCCATCACAGAAGAAGTGGTTGATTCTCCTGGAATGGCAGAACGGGAGATGGAATATGGAAACCGTGTGGATAGCTGAGCTGAGCACTCCGGCCAGGTAGGCACCTGCCAACATCCCAATGCAGAGCCGCCGGGACATGACCACAGGGTACAGCAGCGGGTTGCAAATCGCCACGTAGCGGTCGTAAGCCATGGCAGCCAGCACATAGCACTCAGCAGTGGCACAGGTGGCAAAGGAGAAGAGTTGAGCGGCACACCTCATGAAGGAGATGGCCTTCCTCTTCACCAAAAAGTTCAGCAAGGCCTGAGGGATGATGGTGGAGGAGTAGCAGGCATCCAGGAGAGACAAGTGGCTGAGGAAGAAGTACATGGGTGTGTGCAGGCAAGAATCGATTCTGATTAATGTGATCACCCCCAGATTTCCCACTAGGCTGACCACATAGATGGCAAGGAATAAGACAAAGCATATCACCTGCAGGTCTTCTTGGCTCGTAAAGCCCAGCAGAAAGAATTCAGGTGCAAATGTAGAATTATCTTCAACCATACTGAGTATACAAGCAGTGTACCCACAATACATCTTTCAAATGACAATGCTTAATAGGCCCAAGTCTGTCAACGATGTTGAATATTAATTCTTTTCTACCAGCCACAAAGCTTTAAGTCAGTATAAATCTCTGAGGGATTTACAGAAAGCCTCAGGTTCTCAAGGACAGTCTTCTGTACAGTGATAGATGAATACATATGCCCAGCAGAAAAAAGGTGAGTGTTTCTGGCCTCCATTTTGCAAAAAATCAGACCAGTGACAGTGGTGGTTTCTTCAGGAACTTCAAACTTCAGCATTACACCTTGTGTACCTCTTTGAAGGAACCCAAGTTTCGAATGCAATTGGAAATCGCACTGTAAGGACATCTCCGTAAGGGCATGTTGCACAGTCATCCACACTGTAAAGACATCAGCAGCAGAAGAGGCAGATAGAGACAATAAAAAAATGTGAGATATTGCACTAAAATGGAGTCTCACAGTCCTACCACTTAAGCTTATAAACTCCCTCAGAAGAGTCCTAGGAGAAGACTGTCCAGTTCCTTGTGGCTTTGCAGTGTCCACCCTTTGAGCTCCCCGTACAGACTTACTGCAGGCAACAGAAATTTGGAAGCTTTTGGAAGAGTAACTAGTGAATTCTTCTCTAAAAGAAAGTGATGAAACACAGTCATTGGCTAGGTACAAAGACAGGCAGCTCCTTAGCCACGGCGCCTCCTGGATGGGACCTTCTGGAGCCGCTTCACCTCATCAAACAATGGAGCTGCTGGAGACGTTATGGTGCAGCTCATGGCCTGGGCCCTACTGCTGGCCTGCAGTTTGCTCAAAAGCACCAGGGAAATGGATTTAATCATTGGACAAATTTGTACAGCTTCACATAACCAAAGAAAAGGAGAAAGTAAAAGTACCAGGTTAGCATATAACAAAGCATGCATGCCACATCCACCAGCTGGCTATATTGGTTCAGACCTGTCATAGTCAGATCACGCTCACATCAAGATTGCAGTTTAAGCATCATTTCTGCTTAAATACATCTAATTTAAAGCATACTGTGTGCTTAAATGTGGTCAAATCTGCCCTGCCTTTTCTGACAAGGACAGGAACACCCCTCCAGCCAGCATCAGAGCCTGGGTGGGTGCTCCATGTCCAGCGTGAGCACACCTGTGAATTCAGGCAGCAGATCTCCCAGGAAGACTGCATCTGGGTGAAAGCACTGGAAAACGCGACCTCTCCCAGCATAACTTGTCCTCATGTAAGGTGGAGCAGTAATAGGAGCCGGGACTTGTCTTTCTGGGTTTTTGTTTTGGACTTGATGCTGAAACCAGAGGTAAAAGATAAATTCAGACTCTCTCTCTGCTCACTAGACAGAAAGCTGCATCTCCTAAAATGACACTCTGCAATGGATGGAATAAAAAAAATTGACTTTTTTTTCCTGGGTAACATTAATCATCACTTGACAGTGTTACACCAGAGAGCAGAGAGAGAGTGCATCTTATCTGTAACCTGACAAGCAGATCCACACTTAGAAGCCATCATGATCTTATGACACTTTGCTCAGGGGGGAGGTTCTGCTCCAGAGCCAGACACCTAATTTCAGATGTCCTGCGAGCAATGTGTCTGGCCTCACGTTATTATTAATGGAGATTTAGAGACACTTTTTCCACCGCCTGAGGGGAAGCAGCATCTCCGAGACCCCTGCGAGGAGCCAGGGGACAGGCTGCAGCTAATGAAAATGGAGCTGCAGGGGCCCAGGTCTGGACCTACCCCAGAGGCAGCATCCAGACGCTGAGATGGGGACACCGGGAGGATTGGCCCAAGCTGCACAATTAACCAGGGGCACAGGCTTCATCTCAGAATGGGAAGCTGAAGCTCCCTGTCAGGAATCACATCTCCCTGCTTCTTGAAGACATTGACCGGAATGGAGATAAATTAAACTAAAACCCATACCTTCCTGCCTCGGGTCCTACACTGCTCGTGCTGACAGCCAGTAGTTCAATATTCTGCTAACTAGCTGCCAGCAAAAGCACAAATATTCTTGTTTTTCCTCATGGGAAAAGGACCTGCATTTACGCCACCTGCTCAAATTCAATAAGGTCTTGCATTTCTTAGGCAAACCTTGCAAGACCATTCAATAAACCACTCTTTCACTCACTGAGCAGCTCGTCCTTAGTTTTTTCCAGCACTTCAACCACAAAGGTATAGACACGAGACCCTGGCTGCAGAGCAATGCCTTGCAGAGCAGTCTGCAATGTGTTGTCCTGCTTAGGTAGCCATTCATCCACTCCCACTGTGAATGATATTCTCAAAATCTTGGTATGGGAACATGCCTAAAATATAGACCTAAAATGTCCTGCTGTTATTTTAGGAGTCCTAGAGTCCAAATTATCTAAAAGTACAGGAAAGACTCATTAGTAAGAGATTTCAAATTGCACAAGTGCTCCTCTGGTCTCTGAGGGCGGCTGTCCTTGCTGTCCTCAAGCAGAGGACAGTTGTTGTACTCCCAGCTGCTCCCTGCTCATGCTGGAGAGGTGCACAGCATCAACCTGTGCTTCCAGGGCTCATCGGCTTGAAGTAACGGGGAGAATAACAGTGCAAGCACCGGGGAATTGTCCCATCGAGCTAAACTCAGCCTCTGGAGAGCCCAGGCGTGTCCTGAGACCCATCAGGGCAAGCTACAGCCAAAGGTCTTTTAGCATTGATGGCAACAGAAGGTTTTATTTGAACAACATCAGCTCAAAAACTTTGTCTTTAACAGTTTCATACATTTTAAAAAATCACCAGAGATGGTTTCTTGTAGTTCCCCACACTATGCATGTGATGTCTATATTCAAAAGCCCTTATTCCACACATACACACATCATGGCTCTTCTTGAACTCATTCAACCCCCAGTCCAAACTACAAGAGATAAGAAATACAGTACTTACTTTTTTAAGTTTACGCTTATAATGAGAAAAGCCTTACTTTCCATTTGATGCACCTGCCTTTATTTTTCAGCCAGAAACTCTTCCTGCTCTTTGTTCAGGAAGCTGAGGTGTGGCCCTGCTGGCTGCAGCTCATCCTAGAGGAAGATGTAAGTCAGCTCTTCATCTGCTCCAGAAAAAACAAATGGGAGTTGGGGGACTCCAGTGCTATCCCCCTAACCAAAATTTAACCATGAAGGGTCACGCTTCCCAGGGAATGTCAACAGAATGAATCCAAAATGCTTACGTAGGAGCCAGGCAGCCACACAAGCAGCCTAACCCATTTAATTTAGCATCTGAGTGCACTGAGGAGACCTGCTCACCTGGGATTATTTTTTTATAAAAATAAAAAATAAAAATTATATTAAAAAAAAAAATTCAATCTGGATTCAATCTGGATTTCATCTAACCTGAGGCCTCACTGAAGAATTGAAAACCTCATTTCAATTTTAAAACCTCATTTCAGCAGTAAAGTTTCCCTCTCTCCCAGTTCTGTGATGGGTCACCAGCTGTGGAGGCAACACAAGGGCCCTGTTTTACCTACATGCTGTTTCTCCGTCCTTCTGCTCAAGGCCAAGCCTCTCAGTTACCCAAGGCTTAATAGGACCAAAAAAAAAAAAAAAATTTTTCAGCTAACAGAAGGAGGAGTAGATATTTCCAACAGTGCCCAATAGATGGTGACGACGTACAAGAAATGCTGATCAGTACTTTCCTAGCCAATAATTTGGCATTTCCCCCCTGCAGCACTCCCTTTTAATACCTGAACGAGACTGCTTTGGTCATTGTGTGTCTCTAGGGGCTGACAGCACAACACTTACAGAAGCAATAAGTCATATATTTGCACACAGGAATGGATTTTATTCAGTGGCAGATGAAATGCAGCATTTGAGAAGGAAAGGCACGTCCAAGGAACAACATTTTGTCTGTGGTGTACTTGTACAAGCCCGCCGTGTTGCCTTGCCAGCAGCAATGAGAGTCAGCTTCGGGGTGGTGACTTCAGTGTTAAAAATAATTGTTCAAAGTTTTAGGTGCTGACCAAGGTCACATCACTGTGTGGGTTATGTTCCACTGGTTGATGTGTTTGGGAGAGGATTTTTCCTCAAATGACGGTAGAACTCACACCAAGTTAAACAGTCCTCATCCGGGAGGAGCCCCGGCCGTCTCCTCAGATGACCCTCTGAGTGCCCTCCAGAGACCTTTGTGGGGACACCCATTACTTTGAACCGAGGAAGTGCTAGAGGAATGTAGAAAAGTTTTCTGGGGTGGGGAAAAAACAATTGTGGCAAACCCACCCGGGGAACGGTAGCATTTCACAGCAACCACAGCAGTTTCTAGGTAAAATGGTGAAAGGTGAGAGCTGTAATTTGTGGCAGGAGTTGCTTCTTGTGTAAGAAGTACATACTTTGTTATTCTTATTATTTTTTATTATTACCCTCCCCTTTTTTCTTCCCCCCCCCCCCCTTTTAAAGTCCTTTTCCCCACTGCCTCATGGTGAAGTGAAAGATCACAGGATGCAGCCACTACTGAAAATATTTTCTTTGTATCTAACAAGACACTGTGGGCATAAATTAGTAAGCCAATTACAGCTTTGTTTCAAGCCTTTGAAAGGCAGAAATTGTGAGAGGGAAAAAAAATAAAAATGGAGAAATGCATATGGCTACCCAAAAAAAAGCTAAAAGATCAATTTAACTCTGCAAAGTTCTGGTAACTTAGCAGCCTGGTTTCAAACAGACCTAGTTAAAAAATCATATTTCATATTCAGTTGGCTTATTCACCTTATACAGTTATCCCCCCCTCACCTCACCCCCAAGACTAAAACATCATAATTTACCCATTCAGATATTGTTCCCATCTTTCCCAGGAAGAGCTTTTGAAGGAGCCACTTCCCCAGCCAGATCCTGGGTCCAATCCTGGGGGGGATGTCCTGCCTTCATGAACCCTTCTGGATAACATAAATATTTTTAATTTCTTACCAAGAAAATGTAAGCCCAGGTTAACCCTGAGGAGAAATGCTGATCCCAAATCATGGCATGCTGCTGAACTCTACAGGATCAGGAAATGTTCTGTGACATTATTTGACATTTTTCCGGTATAGACATTTTTCTGATAAATCCAACAACAGCATGTCCCACACCCCTTCATTTACCAAGCAGGGGGCTACGGCTTGGTATTACAGCTAATTTGAGCTAGGGATTGACATGGAAATCAGTAACAAATGTGTATGTGAACACAAAGGGATATAATATATAAATACATTGTATAATATGGAATTGCTGCATTTTTATGGATACACACACATGTGAATGCGTATAACTTGGCACTCATAGGACTAGAGGCCTCCCAGATGTCCTTTCTGATCAAAAGAGTCCCATCTCCTGCTCAAAGCAGGGCTGACCTCACACTACACGGTTGCACATGGCCTCATTCAGGCATGTTTGGAAGACCTGCATGGATGGAGGCTCCACAGCCTGAGACAAAGCCCCACAGCCAGATGGCCTGAGTCCTGGCCTATGATGCTCTGTGCATTTGTGGTTTCCCAAGGTCTTCACTCGCTCCTGTGTCATTAACTCTGCTCAGACCCCAACAGTGATTCTTTCTGCTCTTCTCCTCAGTGCATCCTTCACAACTTGGTTCCTCAGGCTGTAGATGAGTGGGTTCAGCATTGGAATCACCACTGTGTAGAAAACAGAGACCATCTTATCTGTGTTCAGGGAGTAACTGGAGCTGGGGCGCAAATACATGAAGATTGTCGTCCCATACAACAGGGTGACAGCTGTCAGGTGGGACACACAGGTGGAGAAGGCTTTTTGCCTACCTTCAGCTGAACGGATCCTCAGGATGGCAAAGGAAATGAAGATGTATGAGACCAGGATGATGGAGATGGTGCTAAGCTCAATGACCCCAGCTAAGGAGAAGAGGATCATCTCATTGATGTAGGTGTTGGCACAGGACAGAGCCAGGAGGGGAGGAACATCGCAGAAGAAGTGATTGATGACGTTGGAGTTGCAGAAGGGCAGCCTGATGATGAAGGTCATCTGTATGATGGCGTTCAGGATGCCCCCGATGTAGGACCCCACCACCAGCTGCACACACAGCCTCCGAGTCATAACGGCTGAATAGAGCAGTGGGTTACAGATGGCCACGTACCGGTCATATGCCATGACAGCCAGCAGGAAGCACTCGGTGGTCACAAAGACAATGTAGAAGAAGGTTTGACCTGTGCAGCCAGCAAAGGAAATGGTCCTCCTCTCTGATAGGAAGTTCACCAGAGTCCTGGGGGCAATCACAGAGGAGAAGCAGATGTCCACCACCGAGAGGCTGCCAAGGAAGAAGTACATGGATGTGTGGAGCCGGGGGTCACCTCGGATGATGATGATTATCCCCATGTTGCCCAAAAGGGTGATGATGTAGATGAGCAGAAACACCACGAAGAGGGCTTCCTTCATCTCTGGTTGGTCAGTCAGGCCCTCAAGAATGAACTCTGCCACCGAGGTGCGATTCTCCTCTGCCATTCAGGGCCTCATATCTATGAAGGGAGAGAGCACAAAGACACAGGACAGTGAAAATGATGACTTTTAAAATTATTTTTAAACTGAAATTGGATAAGTTGACAATTTACGCCATGTGGAGCTAGGATACCCAGACCATTCATTTCTAGGGATCTAGGACAGTAGGGACCACACATTGGCCATGAGAAGTCAGCCAGCTGGTCTGAGCTTGTCTTCTACAGTCCAAGGAAAGGAGAAGAGAAGGCATCCCAGCTTTCCTAAATACCCACACCAGCCTGCAGCAAGTCACTGTTGAAGGCATTTTACCTCCCAGCCTGTGGGCAGACCTTAGGTTAGGTTCATCTCTAACTCAGGATCTCATTTTGGTACCTGCAGTTTGATGAAATCGATGGATGAAACATCAGATAGAGATTCAGATGACATAGGCTAAGTTACCAGCTCTGCCCTTGCTCTCTAGCAATTAAGCCTTTCTCCTTATTTGTTTCACTCCTCTCCCCTCCCCAATTTCGAACAGATCAGAAGGTGCCCTGAACAGGATGGCTGTGTCTTCAGCAGCATCTTCTGGCTACAACTGTAACAGTTTGGGGTAAAAGTAAAAATACCATAGCTTTTCTTCCTTGGTTTTGGAAGAGAGACTGTGGAAAAGACAAAGTTTTTGGGAGTGAGAAGAGGTTGCATGATCCTGAAAGTCAAGAAATAAATGAGAAGTTTAATATTAGTCTCAGAAACCTTGGAGAGAGGAAGCCAGGGAGACCATGAGTGCAATTTGAATCTGAAGCTGTAGTTTTGTACTGGGATGAGCATCAAACATTTCATTAATATAACTTAGAGAATGTACAATTAAGTGTTAAACATCAAAATCTGTCTTGATTGCTCCATGACACTGAGAGCAAACACATTACTCTGGGTGTTAGGGTCCCATGTATAAGGAATTCATGTGGATTTAATAGAAAATAAATCCGTCTATCAATAAATGCTCAAAGCTGTTATGGAGTTGAGCTGACCAGAGCCCATTGCATCCCTGCTCATCACTTGCCCTTGCCATGAGGCACCATTAACCACCACAATACATTGATGACATTCATCATGCCTTGCATTTTCAGAAATGGGCCAGGAGATGAAACCTGATTTGCAGAAGTTATTCAAGTGTCAGGTGAGAGAGCTGCAAGCATTTATGAATATGAATATGAATATGAACCAGCTGTAATGTACTGGCTGAGACCAGGCAGAAATAGGATCTGTGATGTCCTGGAATATAAAGTAACACCTGGTGCCTTCCCCAATGTGCTTAGGCAGCAGCATCCAACTGAATTGCATCTCATTTCCAGGTGAGAACAGGGAATGGCTCACAGTTCTGGCAGAAGAGAGGAAAACAGCCGAAGGAAAAAAGGAAAAAAAGAGCCAGTGTGAGAATTCACTGTTTTAAGAGGCAATCTGTGAAGAAAATACTTCACAGAGGAATCTTGGCTGTGGCACAGCACAGCATCCTGGTGGTGAGGATGCTCATGAGGACTTCCCTCATCCCATTTTTCATAGGCAAAACTCATCTCCCTCCAGCATCTCCTGCTTCTTCCCTTGGCCAGAGGGGAGACCACAGAGTTGTGCTGAGCCAGGCTCGCTCAGCTCCCATTGCCTGAATTTAGGCACATAATCAGGCTGCTTACCTTAGTGAAAGGGTAAAATATAGGTTTCTGTCCCTAATAACATGAAGGTTTAGAACAGAACAATTACAAATTTACAAGAGTAAAGATGAAGATCAAAGTCTTACCCCATCAGGTGAGCATCAGGATCAGAAGACTCATTGCAGAGCCCTTTTCCATCAGCTGAACACACACACTTTGTCTCAGGCTTGGTGGGTGGGTTAATTCCTCCTTGAGAGTGCTCTCCTCTCTTCTTCTCACAGGCTCCTTAAAGATACCATAAGCACCATGACTTTTGATCCCTGCACACTTTTGAATTCATATACTGGTGTGCATTCCAAGTGCATCCCAGCAGAAATATTTCACCTTTAACCAAGACAGAGGAGAAAACCTTTAGCTGGTGTAAATCAGAGCAGCCTCCCTGAAGGTAGTATAGCTGCAGAGGTTTATACCAGAGGAGGACAGTCCCAACAGAGCTCACCCTGACCATTCAGGGAACGGTCACCTTGACCTGTGGATGGAGGCCACTTTGTCTTCCACTTTGGATTGAACTACAGACTCAGGAAACATGCATGGTAAATCTTGGGGATTAAAACTTGAAGCCATCCTCACAGTTTCCGGGTAAACAAGAACATCTCTCCTGAGGTTTCAAGAGCCTCATGCATATTTCTGTCAGGTGAAGTTCTTCACTTACATCAACGTGTTGCCTTTATACGGGTGTCTGCAAATCTCTGTGGGCAAAAGACTCCCCTCCTCAGGGAGGGGGTGTTTGTCCTTGCCTTGGCTACAGTTCAGGTTTCTGAGAGAAGCGAGTCTTGGTTGTATGCTGCTGGCTCCTTACTGAGAGTCCATGAGTCATAACAGCTTGAACTACTAACAAAGGCTTAACTATGCATGCAGGATGATGCAAAATCCTATGCTAATTCCTGGACTACAGCAACATTGGTGTCACAAATATCAAGAACCTGTGACAACAATTGGTAACCTCAAGAGACAGAACTGGTAGAGATCCCAACGAGTACGAGTTACTCTTCACAATCCCCTCTGAAAACCAAGGGCGAGATGGGAAGGTAGATCCAAAGGGCAATTTGCTCCAAGCATCTCAAACACCTCTTGTAAGCAGCTTATGCTGCAGTAATCGGTGCTGGCTGGATGCCTGCGCAGATGGCTGGGATCACGGAGATGACGGCTGGCCCAAGCCTCCAGACAATGAATGAGCCTGAACCACTTCCAGACTACTGACAATTAAGAACGGGGAGGGCTGTATTGGACCCACCTGTCGGAACATGACTGAGGATGGCAGTCCTCTAAACCTTTTTCTATGTTCCAGACATTCCCAGGAACATCTCAGCAGCCTGTTTTTTCCTCCCTTTTAACAGAGAGCAGGGTCGTTCTACTGCTCTACCTCTACTGAAAGATCAGAATGATCTCAGTATATTTTGGAAAGAGATGGTATTAATTCAGTACTTTCTGTAAACAAACTTTTGTTTAGAAGAAAATGGATAGCACATTCACCGCAATTTCAGTGTAATTCACCTCAGCGCAACATACTCAAGTATCACTCTTTCAGTGTCTGAAACATCTTAATGAGATCCCAATTCATAACATGAATTTCACTATAGATTTTTTTCCCTTTCAGTAATAGGAGCTCATGCTTTTAAAGAGATTGCACGGATACAGAAACTATATAACTAGCAGCTTGTGTCTGGATCCCTGACTTCCATACGTGGAATTTCCTCACCTATCAGTTGAGAAATCCATTGTATAGATATATAAGACACCTACTTAGGCTCTTTTCACGATCAGTAGGCATGAAGGTGGTGGTTTAGTAGCTTAGACATGGGTGCTCAGGACTTTTTAGTGCCCACCATGCATTTTTCCTGCTCCCCAAAGGAAGCAAGTCTCCCAACATTTTGTGCTGTATCTGCTAGTTCTGTGTTGATGCCCTCTTAGATGGAATTAGGTGCATCAGTAGATTCAGTAGAGCCCAGAGAGGGATTTTCCACATCCAAAGGAGAGACCCACGTGGTCACACTGATGGAGAAGTTCTCCATCAGTACTACTGAGAGTCTTGAGGACTTGCTGAGATGGACACCTGGGGCAGGTTTGGGTTCACCTGGCTACACATGAGCATGATGTACAGAGCTCCACATGAGCTGTAGGTACCAGCTTCTGTTCCAGCTGGAAGTCCAAGGTGCAATTTGGTTGGACAACCAGAGGGGCGGCTCTGGCATAAACCCTGCAGGGTTTGCAGGAAACCCAAAACCTTCTGGAAGGGCAGCTGAAGCCCAGCAGACGCCCTTGGGTACACAAAATGGTGCTGGAGACCAGAGCCAGCACAGGCAGCAGCCACAGAGCCACATGAAGCAGCAACCCAAATACTGACAAAACAGAGGTGACCCCAGATAAGTGTGTTCATTGAGCAACAGGTATTTCTACAAATGACAATACTGTCACAGGAAAGTTTATATTTTGGGATTTCTGGGGTTACTAATTTTACTGATGTTTTGCAATTCTGTTCCCACTATTGTCCACACCTCCAGGTACAGCTCAGAGCATACCCCACTTGAAAAAAAAAAAAGGAAAAACATACATATGAGTCATTTCTAAAAGATAAGCTAGTTTTCTTTCTTGCAAAATGACAAAGGAAAAACACTTTTTTTTGGAAAGCAGTTACACATACAGTTACCAGGTAATCAGGTATGAACTTTTGAAATGTTTATCACTAAATTATTTATATCTGTTCTATTAGTTTTGCAGTTGTCATGTATTGTTATATCTAAGTATTTTTGTCCTGTTAACATTCGTCTTATAATGGAGGCAGAAATGAAAAGGCGGAATTGCAATTAAAAAAATCACACATTAAAATAGCATATAAAGTGAAAGGCAGCAATATTGACTTATCAAAGTGGTACGACCCATGGGCTGGATGGGTTACTGCAACTCTGATTCAAACATCTTGAAAAGAAATGTCAGAGACATGCTATATTTTCTGTAGGGAGAAAGCTATGCCTTTATGCATGATTAATTTGTTTAATTTAACAAGGATCTTACTCTTTCATTCCTGTTATGGGGGAAGATTAAGGTCAGATGCAATATTTATCTACTAAACTCAAATTTGGCCAGTTAAATCTCATGTGAATGTAACAGATAACTGTTTGGAAAAAAAAAATAACAAAGAAAAAAAAATTATTAATTTCATTACAACTAGTAATGGCTTTACTGTAAAAAAACCCTGGCTTTACTATATATCCTCACTGTGAATATATATACTGAAAAATTCCATTAAATAGCACATTTAGGAACTGTCACTGTCCAATATTTAATGTTCTGTATTAAACTCATTTGAGGTATTTACTTGCTATAGAAAGCATTATGAAGATTAAAGTGCAGCAGAGTAATTTTTAAAATACCTTTATACATCCTTGAATGGGTCATTATGGAAGATTCCCAGGGAAATTCCAATTTCCCTGTTTCCAGCAGCTTTAAGGAAACACTCCATATTCAAAGTTCCTTTGCCTGCTCCCATCTGGAGCAGGGATTGCCTGGTAGTAAACTGAAACCATTACAATGAAGTTGGTGGCTTAGTCCCAAGGAAAAGGCCATAAAGAAAGGGCCCATAGCACTCCCTTCTTGGCGGAAGCGGAGATAACCTGGGTATCCTCCCAGCACACCAGCCCCATGACAAGTCTGTCAGGGAACACTTGCCGTGACTTCTCCAGCTGATTTCAGCAGCTGTGAAAAAGTTTGTTCCAGCATTGAGGCTTACCTGAAATTGATAGGTTCCATGTCATGGCTGGAATAGGTACAGGACTTGACAGGGATTTAATCCACCATGCTAATAAACAATACCAAAACACAAAGAGCAGGTCTACCATGATGACCTGAGTCTACCAGGTCAAAAATGACTGAGAAGTAAAGAAAACTGTCTGAGTTACTAGCAGAAATCTCACAAATGTTTCATTTTTATAAGGTTGAGCCTTGTCACTGTATTTCCTTCAAAATATAGGTGACTTGGGGTTGCCTAATGAATGGCAGATCCACGAGGATACCTAGCACATGCTAGCCTCCAAACATTCAGTAGCAATCTGGAAATTTTAGCACATTTTCCTCACAAATCTGCCTCTGGCAGTTCTTCAAGGATGCATTGTACCTCTCCTGTTACAAAATAAACTATCTAGAGGCAAACATACAAGTTAATCCCACATTGGTAGGGCCAGACACAATACAAGATGCCCAATGATATACAGAAAATTGCCACAGCTTCCTTCTGACAACCCCAAAGCCCAGACCAGACCACTTGGTAACACTCCAGTTACAAATGCAACATAAAAATACACCTGTACAAGGCAGCCGCTGAGAAACTCAGCACTATTTTGGGTGTCACAGCTGAGGAGAAGCAGAGATCCAATACACAGGGGGTTGCAGTTGGGAATCAAGCCAGACAATGCCAAGGTTACCCACCACCATGGTGACAGATAAGCAGGAAAACTCCAAATAGGGTAGCTTGGAGGCCAGGGTAATCCAAGAAACCCTTGAACATAAAATCTGTGACTATTCTAGTTTCCCAAAGCCATCGGTGTGCAAGAACACACTGCTCTCATGCAAGATGGCAGCTTCCAAGAGATCAGTCATCCTAAGCACACTGACTTCATACCTTGCTTAATTATGTGTGGTTTTAATCCCATGCTCTGTAGATAATGAAGCTCTCTAACAAAACACTGCTGGACACCCTGGCAGGCTGCTCCGTTGGTCCACAAGCACCCAGTGATGCAGGGACCCACGTCTCCTGGCTACTCAAGCACTTTCAACCATGCTTTAAATACAACTTCTGCCTTCACATACTGATTCCAAAGAAAAAAGTGATAAAACAAGCTTTTCCTTTGACATCACCCTAGTCTTCTCCATGCACATTGTGTCTGTCTGTCTGCAGTTTTCACCACATTAAGGGAAGAGAAGCCCATATTCATTAACATTTGCTCTGATAACACTCCAGCTGGAGAGGTATCAGCAACCACTCTGCTTTCCATGTTGACAATGTCCCAAAGATTTATTATCCCAGGTAGCTCAGAATTGGAATTTGCTGCTCAGGACATTTTATTCTAAATGCTCAAAAACAAAACTAATTTTTTGTTTGTTTGGTTGGTTGGTTTGGTTTAGTTTGGTTTGTTGGTTTTTTTAGGTGACTACTAACAAAGTTAGTTACTACTTTGGGAAATTAACTACATTCTACATTTCAATGACTGCTCACATCCCATGAGAACAGCTACACAAACAGACGGAGGTAAATACTTTTCTGCAAGACTGTATCTTGCAGCTTAGATGGTGACTTGCTAAAAATTTTGCTTTTTCCTTTATTTCTATCATAAGTTAACATTTTAAGCAAACAGTAACTTCTTAAGTACTTTCAAACAACTAGTTAACATGCTAAATTAAGGTTAGAGAGTAAAGCATTGTTTCTTTCATTCAGAAAAGAATTGTGACTTATCTTTGTATTTCTTAAGTGTGGAAGTTTGAGGGGAATATAAAAATAGTTCCTATTTCTCAATGAGAAAACCAGAGTCTGCCCTCATACCAGGCTAGGGCATACTTCAATAGCCAATTTCTTTATTTCCTAATCCAGTCCTCCACTTAACCGTGAAGACTTTTACTGCCCTGTATTCCTGCTCTCTACTAATTTCACCTATACCCCCCAAACAGTACCTTAGATTCCACCTCTTCTGTTTTCTTATAAAAGAATTAGACTTCTTCAGTCTTAACTACTTCTGTGCCCACCTCTGTTATTAGTTTCTCTGAGGCGATCTTTCACAAGATATTGCCAGAATCTACACCTTTTTCTTCTGAGGAAAATTAGAACAGCAACGATACGGAAAATAAGACAATATCCTATTAAATTCATCTGAAAGTGTATGTGTGCCTATTTCAAATAGGATGAAATAATAAGAATGTTCTGAAAAAGGATTGTCTCAGGGGAGAGAGACACATACTAAAGATTTCTTCTGAACAAGTGTGTTTGTCCCAGTGTACCTCATAACAGTTGGCAAAGATGCTTTCAAAGAGAAATGGCATTTTTTGCTGTTGTCAGTTACTGCTACATTTCTTTGACATTGCCTCTAACCTGATCTTTCTTACCTGTCTGAACAACTATTTCACACAATCATTGACTTTAAAATATTATTTTTTCCACCTTCTAGCTTGCTTTATAAATCAGATTCAAAGAAATGAATTTATTCCTAGTCTTTTTCTCTCTTAATTTTACGTGATGTTAGACGTCCACACATGAATGTTCCTCCCAGAGGCTATTGTCTTCACTGTTTATTGCTTTCCAGCTTAGATGGCTGGGATAAGCTGCCAACAGCCTCATTGGGCACATCGCCCCAGGCCAATCTCTTTTACTTTTTCTATACTTCAGATATAATTGCAAGCTTCCCTTGGTGATTCTGAGAAAGACAGAGGTGTGGAGCTATTACTTCCTTAACCTTTAAGATGGGCTGTCTTCTGGGAGAAAGGATACACCGAGGTCAAGAACTGCTGTAATATCATCAAGAAACAGCAGCATCTTAGCACCTTGTAATTATGGAAACACACAAGTAGGAAAGATTGACCAAAGTTCTCAAACTAGCCCCAGGAGCAACAGGGAACCAACACTGATTGGAAACATGTTTGTGTGCAGTATATGTGATAGATGATTATGGATATCTACCAAATCTGAACATCTACAGTGCAAATGAACCTAACACAGAGACTATGATGATCAACATCATCATTGATTTGGAGAAGTATGATTTCTACTTTCCCCTTTACACGTTTCTGCCTGTGTTATCACTTAAGGTTATGTATTAACACTGCATAATTTTGAACTTAACTAGGCATGACTGGCTGTCATGATATTTAGAGTATTTACAATGCAGTTTTACACTGGAAAGTGATTGCCATATTGAGGCTTTGGAAAAATGCATGTGATAGTCAGAAAGAAAATTAAGCCTTGAAAGTCACAGGGATCACTGAACCAAATTTTAAGACAAGATGTTGCCAACTTGTTGAAGACAATAGCAAGCCCATGCTTGCTGGCACAGTGGGCCATCCAGGGTCAATGGAGGGAAATCAGTAGCTCCAGAGAAGGGAGTCAGTTGTGCTTTATGCATCCCTGGGGGCACAGCAACAGGCTATGGAAAATCTGAAACTAATCTATTTCCATTTTGTAGAGGCAAGGTCGGACTGAAACCCTTGCATGGTCTGCTGGCATCCCACGGTCAACAGGTCATCACTGCCACGGTGTGTCAGAATCACAGAATCACAGAATCACAGAATGGCCAAGGTTGGAAGGGACCTCTGGAGATCATCTAGTCCACCCCTCTCTGCCAAGCAGGATCACCTAGAGCACGTTGCACAGGATGGCATCCAGGCAGGTTTTGAATATCTCCAGAGAAGGAGACTCCATAACCTCTCTGGGCAACCTGTCCCAGTGCTCTGTCACCCTCCCAGTAAAGAAGTGCCCCCTCGTACTGAGCCAGAACCTCCTGTACTTCAGTTTGTGCCTGTTGCCTCTCGTTCTGTCACTGGGCACAACTGAAAAGAGACTGGCTCCATCCTCTCGACACCCTCCCCTCAGATATTTATATACATTGATGTGGTCTCTCCTCAGTCTTCTCTTTTCCAAGCTAAGCAGGCCCAGCTCTTTCAGCCTGTCCTTGTATGACAGGAGCTCCAGTCCTCTGATCATCTTCGTAGCCCTCCTCTGAACTCGCTCCAATAGTTCTGTGTCCCTCTGTTACTGGGGAGCCCAGAACCGGACACAATACTCCAAGTGTGGCCTCACCAGGGCTGAGTAGAGGGGGAGGATCACCTCCCTTGACCTGCTGGCAACACTCTTCTGAATGCAGCCCAGGGTACCATTGGCCTTCTTGGTCGCAAGGGCGCATTGATGCCTCCCTTCCAGTCAGCCTGCTGTCCACTAGGACTCCCAGGTCCCTCTCTGCACAGCTGCTCTCCAGCAGGTCAGCCCCAGCCTGTACTGGTGCTTGGGGTTATTCCTCCCTAGGTGCAAGACCCTTCACTTGCCCTTGTTGAACTTCATGAGGTTCCTCTTGGCCCATCTCTCTAGCCTGTCCAGGTCCCTCTGAATGGCAGCACAGCCCCCTGGGGTACCAGCCACTCCTCACAGCTCTGTGCCATCAGCAAGCCTGCTGAGGGTGCACTCCGTTCCTTCGTCCAGGTCTTTGATGAGTAAGTTGAACAACACTGCGCCCAGTACTGACCCCTGGGGGACACCTGTAGCTACAGGCCTCCAACCAGACTGCAACACCGAGCACAACCCTCTGAGCTCTGCCATCCAGACAACTGCCAACCCACCTCACCCCACCACGCATCTAGGCTGCACTTGCTGAGCTTGTCTATGATCATTGCTGTGTCCTGTGCTCAGCCATGGCTTATCCATGTGGTGTCTTTCAGACACCTGCAGCAGCACAACGACTTCTGGAAATGCATTTCAGCCTTTCTTTTTTTGCTCTGGTAAATCGTGCTGTGAGGAGCCCTGGGGGCTTTCTCCCATGGTAGTACGAGGGGCTGTATTTACTGCTCCCTCACACAGGAGCTGAGCTGCTGGAGTCCGAAAAGGAGCGCCTCTGGCTTCACATCAGGCAAGTTACAACCCCACAGCTTCTCTGCCGGTTAATGGAGGTTTTGCCAACCCACGATATTCTCTGCTGCATTTGACATAAATCCTTGTCTTCCACCACCTGGTAGCAGCGAAAGCACAGGAGGAGCTGTAGCACTGTGACAAAGCAGAGCCCTGCCTGTGTTTAGGCATTTGGCTTTCTTGCTCATGTTCTTTTCCGCCTTTTTTTGGGCTCCTTCAGAAATCAGCTGTACCAAAGTAGGTTTTCATTACAAAAAGAGGGAGCAGTGGTTTATACAAATTGTTTTTCTTTTACTTAGGCAATTAAAGTAAGATGAATCAATTTATGCAGGTGTTAAACAAGGTGGGGTCTTATTTTGTTATAAAGAAATGTGACATTTCCAATTGTCAGCAGAATAGGAATATAGTCACCTACAAACCAGCTTCTGGAATCAGTAAGTTTTAAAATTTACTCAGTTTTTGAAGTAAGTATCTTAACCTAATGCTCCTTTTTTATTTTTTTATTATTTTTTTTAAGATTGCTTTGATGTGCTGGGCCTCAAAAAGACATAAATCGTGAATTTACCAATGTGACTTTTATCCACAGTAAATTAAATATAATAATTTGATAAATGTGATTTTAAGACCACAATAATAATTAAAAGCCAAAGGAAAATGTCTGAACATAATTACACTATGTAATCTGTGATTTCACTGGTACCGTGACTTTTTCGTGCTCTAGGTTTATGTGCAAGTCTACAAGACCTCTCTGAGGTGTCTTCTGAAATGTAATCACTATCACCAAAACAGAATCAATTGGAAGCTCTAAAAATGCATGACGACATAGGCCTTGCTCTTTAAAGCTGAACTGTATTTTCCATTTTGAGTTTTGCTGACTTATAAATTTCCTAGAATCTCCTGTAAAAACTACTATACCTTCTGCAGGCTTTTTTTCCATCATGGGAAAGTTCCCTTCCAACTCGTCTATGAATACAAGCTGTGGGAACTCAAAATTTCTGTCAGACTGAAGTTGAATAAATACCTGATTGTTGTCTTAAATACAAAAATACAAGTGTTAGAAACAAACAAACAAAACATAATTTTAAGTGTCCAGGCATAGGTTAAAAAAAAAAAAAATCATCATTTGTCTCACTCCAACTCACTCCATATTAATTTTTAATCACTTCAAAAGGAAAAAAAAACCCAACATAGACAATCTGGGTTTGGACAATACAGCAGAATATACAAAGATGTAGTAGTTAAACTGATGACTGATTACAGGGAAATATGACCCAACACTGAAACTCTGTACTTTTATTTTTTGTATCATTTTGATATTTCTCTTCCTTTTGCCTCAGCAGGTAACACCTGGTCATGGTAGGAAATCACACGCTGACTAAATTTGTCCTCTTGGGAATTACAGACAGTCTGTTTGCGCAGGTGCCTCTCTTTGGGTTGTTTCTACTGATTTACATTTTCACTTTGGTGGGGAACATTGGGATTATGGTCTTGGTTTGGGCTGTTCCCAGCCTTCACACTCCCATGTACTTCTTCCTCACACATTTTTCATTTACTGACATCTGCTATTCCACAGTCATCTCCCCCAAAATGCTAGCAGATCTGTTATCAGAGAACAAAACAATTTCTTTTGCCGGCTGCGTGATGCAGTTCCATGGCTTTGTGTTCTTTGCAACTGCTGAGTGTCACCTCCTTGCTATCATGGCCTATGACCGCTATGTTGCCATCCGCAACCCACTGCTCCACGTGGTGGTCATCTCCAGGCGCATTTGCAAGCAGTTGGTGGCAGCTTCCTACATTGTCGCCTTTCTCAGCGCCATTGTGTACACGGTCTGCACGTTTGGGGGCTCCTTCTGCGGACCCAACCAGATCGACCACTTCTTCTGCGATGCCAGCCCCGTGCTAAAGCTTGTGTGCTCTGACACCCACAGCAGTGAGATAGTCATCTTCATCACTGTTGCCATAAACGCGGTGGGCACAGGCATGGTCATCTTGCTCTCCTACATCTGTATCCTCCACACTGTCCTGAGGATGCACTCATCAGGGAGCAGGTCCAGAGCCTTCAACACGTGTGCCTCCCATTTGATGGCCATTTCCCTGTTTTATGGGACAATTTTCTTCATGTACCTCCAACCCGCATCCAGCCATGGCAGCCTGGACAAGGTGGCCTCTGTGTTCTACACCTTGGTTACCCCCATGCTCAACCCACTCATCTACAGCCTGAGGAACAAGGAGGTGAAGGACGCTCTTGTCAAGAGCAGGAGAAAGGTGTTAAGCCACTGGTAACATTAAGAAGGTAAACCAGCTGTGAAATGAATAGTTTATCTCATGTGAGAAAGCCCATGTTGCATTGAAAAATGTATTTTTCCCTAGACCTCAAAACTTTATGTAGGTTCTTCCATAGTTTCTGCACAAAAGTGAATTACAGGGTTTAGCCCTGAGAAATAGACCCCATAATCGCATCTTCCTTTGAAGGAAACCAGGTGGAGAGGGAGCCTCAAATTTTATTTCACTTCATAGTCACCAACCTATAGGAAGAAATCACTCAGAATCTCACAGGAAATATGAACCATAGTTTTCTTGATTTATATTTTTTTATAATGATAAATACATATTTTTCTTATGAAATTATCGATCTAATCCCTAAACTCCAATAAAATCCCTCACTGTTACCTGTGAGTTATTTATTAGAGCTGAGCTGGTGGAGTAGAGTGAGCAGTTTGGAAACATAAGTGTATTTAGAATTTGCTTTCTGAAAATACAAGATAAAATGTTTAAAATGAAAGTGTGCATTTGTTTCTGACTTAACAAGTGAGAAATCCAGTGGAAGTCAGGATCTTAAGCTATAACTTGGAATATAGAATGGAATCCCTCCGCAGGCTGGCACACTTCAGCGTGCATTTTCACTTAAAAGGACAAAGTATAGACAATATGACTAGAAATGGCAATGAACTGTTCTGGGAGTGGCCAGTGTCAAGGATGAGTTCTGCACAGTGACAGCACCAAGGGGGAGCTGTCATTCACCATCAGCAGTGCTTTACGTTCATTTCAGGTGCCATTTACTTCAGCGGTGAGACAAATGTGACTGCATCTGATGATACATATCAGTGTCACAGGCGCAGGTGCCAGCTCAAGGCTCACATGTTCCATGAAAACCAAATGGCATGTTTCATTTAAAAAGTCAGCATGTGACTGGTTTCCACAGCTGAAAGACAATGCTGCACACATCAATTGTGTAGCAGGTAGCGGCTTGTTTCTGAAAACAAACAAACAAACAAACAAAAACAACAACAAAAAAACAGCCATTCTACAAGTTACAGCTTCATTAAAGAAGGGGACACACAAAGAAAGAGCCCACAACACTGGGATGGGGGCCAGCAATCCTTCCCCTTTACCGGGCAAACCTGTAGGGGAAAAAGCATCCTAATTTCTGCTCATCCTAATTAATTCCAAAGGACATTCACTGTTCCTTGAAGGCACACACATAAGCATTTGTGATTTGGGTGCAACTCTGCAACTTCCTTGCATCATTGTCCATACAAGAGAGCAAGCACAGCTCAGACTGTATGGGTCTGTCCAGCAGTGCGGCTTCCTCCTTCTTGGGCACTCGGCCTTGGCTGTCCTTTGCCCACTGATACCACTTGGACACCAGGGCCAGAACTTATCACCCCATCCTCTCCCTCCTCCCCCAAAGGAGCTTGTTAGAAACCAGAGCCCCATCCCCGAGAGACGGAGACGCTAAAGACCACGTGCCTGAGTTGATATAGGTGAATGTCAAAGAGTTTGCAAACACTGAGACTCTTGTTATCAGAGAGGGTGAATCTTTATTTTAAAAACTTCACCAAACCTTATTATTCTTCCTTCTAGTTTGTTGGCTATTTTTGCTTGCAGTATACAAATATAGAGCTCGCTGCTGCTTGATGAATTACCCTGCTCTACATTACCCTGCTCTACATTACCCTACTCTTTTCTTTATTTTTAATTCAGTTTGCAAGGCAGAGACAACTAAAAAGCTTAAAGGTTTAACCAGATTGCATTCCTAAAAGAGGTCTGGATGGCTTTATTCTCGTATGTGGTGGTATTCAACTCAGAAAACTTCCAAGAAGAACTTCCATCTAAAATGAAGTGGATGCAGAATTGTAAATTTTGATTTCTTTGTTTGTTTGATTGGTTGGTTTTGTTGTTGCTGTTTTTTTGTTAAGATTGATGCTGCAATACTTTCCTTTGAACTTTGCAGAGATGGGGTATACAAAACCCAGAAATTGTGGCTGTGGACAGAAACTTACCATGTGAAATACAAACTGGAAATCCTCTCTGTGAGTGGTTCTGACACCTCAAAAAGCAGGAAACATTTTTGGTGGGAAGAGCTGGAAATATCCCTCTTTACCCTCCAGGTGCTTCAGGTACAATTTGGTCAGCCCAGAAGTTATTTTGGAAAGAGGAATTCAGATGCTGTGTAGATCATTCACAACATGGCCTATATTTACCTGAGCTCTTAAAACTGTATTCATATAACCTAATCTTATCTATCTAAAAATTATTGCTCACACTTTTAGCTTTAGATATCATATCTAGCTTTATCCTTTGGATAACGGAGAGGACGATGTCTTAGAGTGGTACCTAGCACAGGTGAGAGAAATATCATCTTTTCCTATAATGCACATATTTCATTAACATGAGCAACAGAGTGTAAATGCTCTGCTATTCTCAAGGAGAGGAAGTTTGGGTTAAGATATTCTTGTTAATGTTATCAGGTCTTTGCAGAACAGACCATGGAGAGGCTAATTGGAATATAATTTTTAAAAGCAAACATTTGGATGAATATTTACCATCATCAGACATTTGTCAGACTTAAGTTTTCTGTAATATCTTTCTAAGTACTTCTAGTGGAAAGGTAATCAGGTCTAATTTTTAATCAGACATTTCTGAATAAAAAAGAATTTTCTTACAAATGCCATAGCTGTGCTGTGGATGACATACAGGCAGGCGAACAGATATTCATATCTGTAATGATGTATGGTTTGTTTGCACTGTTGGTGAAATATTATTTAATACAGTTAGTATATTCCATAGGAATAGTTGTTTTAGACAAAACTACTTGTTTAAAAAATTCAAATAGAAACTCTGTAGTACGTAAATATTTATCAAAGGAATCATTTAAACTAGATAAGTACATTGTGTAGGGAGGAGATGCTCTGTATTTTCTTTTTATTTTTATTATCCTCTTCTCTCACAGGTACAATTAAAGGAAGACAATGTTTATGGGATTTAACCACACAGTCCATGGCTTCATCCTCCTAGGACTTGCAGAGAGCCCAGGCATGCAGCTCCCACTCTTTGGGGTGTTTCTGCTGATGTACATGCTGACCCTCTTGGGGAATCTTGGCATGATGGCCCTGGTCAGGACTGACCGGGGCTTGAACACCCCCATGTACTTCTTCCTTGGTCATTTTTCTTTTGTTGATGCTTGTTACTCCACGGTCATTATGCCCAACATGCTGGTGTCCTTGGCCTCGGGGAACAACACCATTTCCTTTGAGGGCTGCGTGACACAACTTTACAGCTTCATGTTCTTTGGGATTGCCGAATGCTACCTTTTGGCCATCATGGCGTATGACCGCTACACCGCTGTCTGCAACCCGCTGCGCTACGTGGTCATGTTGCCGCAGGCGGTCTGCATCCAGCTGGTCTCAATGTCCTACACCCTTGGTGTTCTTTATGCAGCGATTTACACTGGCTGCACGTTTGGGGGATCTTTTGGGAAGTCCAACATAATCGATCATTTCTTCTGCGATGTCAGCCCCTTGCTAAAGCTCTCGGGCTCTGACAGACTCATCAGGGAGAGGGTCATCTTTGCTTTTGTTAGCATAAATGGGATTAGCACCAGCGGAATCATCGTAGTCTCATACCTATATATCCTCTCCACTGTCCTGAGGATGAGCTCCACACAGAGTAGGTCCAAAGCCTTCAACACATGTGCCTCCCACATGATGGTTATCTCCTTGTTCTATGGGACGGGCTTCTTCATGTACCTCCTGCCCAGCTCCAGTCACAAGGGCCTGGACAAGGTGGCCTCCATATTTTACACTCTGGTGACCCCCCTTCTCAACCCTCTCATCTATTGCCTGAGGAACAGGGAGGTGAAGGAGGCTTCCATGAGATGTGCAAAGAGATTTCTCCATCTTGGTCTTCATTGAAATGGGGAGGGAGGGTCTGAAACTGTAATGAGCAAATAGTTATTTGGTCTCATGGAGAAAGATCTTGTAATAAAGTTTAAATTTGATTCACCCTTCCCGAAAGTTTTCTTTCCCCATCTCTCACTGATGCAGTGATGCAGGGAGAGAAGCCTGTAGGATACACAGTGCTGTATTCTTTTCTTTCTGTAGCTGTAAGATGGAACTTGGGGTAAACCTACTACACTTTACAATTTGTAATATTACACTTTAATTCTAGACAGATTAATCCAATTTAATGAGCATGGAAAGCTGCGGGGACTCAGCTAACACAGAAACCCATTCAACCCAATCCTCCACAGTCACATCCTCCTAGGAATGCATCTCAAAATGAATGGAAATTCTGGAACTCATGCAACTCTGAATTTGGAGATGCATTTGATAATGCAGTGGCTATATTTATATTGAACATAATAAACAGTTCTATTTGTTTGGCACACCAGCTATTTTTGTTAGTTCTACAGGCACTTTAAAAAGCCAATTTTGGCAAGATTTCAGTGATTCTGCAGGTGACAGCAGAAAAAATACAAGGTTTTTTTCCAGAGGCAACTTTGATAACAACAGGATTAATCTCAAAGCTATACCGAAACATTTTGAGGATTTTGGATAGCCTTTTGGTTTAACAGAAACAAATTGAAAACTGATTAAAATTATTTTTAAAAAGCTTTACTGCAATAAAACTTCAGGTATCCCTGAGCAGATAGCAATCCATAACTTCAACTGGTCTCCTCAGATAGATGTAAGACTTCCCGGACATATGCTGGAAATACAATACAGCCCTGAGGAAGCAGTCTAGAAGGTTCCTGGAGTGTGTGGAAGACAGCTTCCTGACTGAGCTGGTTAGTGAGCCTGCTGTTCATGAACAGAGAAGGACTGGTGGGAGATGTGGTGGTAGGGAGTTGTCTTGGGCAGAGTGACCACGAAATGGCAGAGTTCTCTATTCTTGGTGAAGTCAGGAGGGGGGTCAGTAAAACTGCTGCCTTGGACTTCTGGAGGGCTGACTTTGAACTGTTCAGGACACTGGTAGGAAGGGTCCCTTGGGAGTCAGTCCTGAAGGGCAGAGGGTTCCAGGAAGGCTGGATGCTCCTCCAGAAGGAAGTCTTCAAGGCACAGGAGCAGGCTGTCCCTGTGTGCCGGAAGATGAGCCGGCGGGGAAGAGGACCGGCACAGCTGAACGGGGAAGTTTTGCTGAGTGTCCAGGAGAAAAAGAGAGTCTATATCCTTTGGAAAAAGGGGCAGGCAACTTGGGGAGAGTACAAGGAATTTGCCAGCATATGCAGAGAAAAAATCAGGAAGGCCAAAACCCAGTACAACTCAACCTGACCACTATGGTTAAGGATAACAAAAAAAAATGTTTTTATAAATATATTAATGGCAAGAGGAGGGCCAAGGAAAATCTCCATTCTTTACTGAACGCAGGGGGCAACATGACTACTGAGGATAAAGAAAAGGCTGAGGTTCTTAACGCCTTCTTTACATCTGTCTTTACTAGCCAGACCACTTATCCTCGGGGTACTCAGCCTACTGACCTGGAAATCTGGGACAAGGAGGAGAAGAAACCCCCCGTAGTTCAGGTGGAAACAGTTAGAGACCTGCTGCTCCATCTGGACTGTCACAAGTCCATGTGGCCAGATGGGATCCACCCTAGGGTGCTGAGGGAATTGGTGGATGTGATTCCTGGGCCGCTTTCCATTATCTATCAGTAGTCATGGTCATCCAGAGAGGTCCTAGATGACTGGAGACTTGCTAATGTGACGTCCGTCCATAAGAAGGGTTGTAAGGAGGACCCAGGGAACTACAGACCTGTCAGCCTGACCTCAGTGCAAGGAAAGGTGATGGAACAGGTCAGCTTGAATGCAATCATGAAGCATAGTGGGACAATCAGGGGGATCAGGCCCAGTAAGAATGGGTTCATGAAAGGCAAGTCCTGCCTGACACACCTCATCTCCTTCTACAACCAGTTGACCCACCTGGTGTATGAGGGAAAGCCTGTAGACACAGTCTACCTAGACTTCAGCAAGGCCTTTGACACGGTCTCCCATAGTATTCTCCTGGGGTAGCTGGCAGCCCATGGCTTGGACAGGTACACACTTTGCTGGGTTAAAAACTGGCTGGACAGCTGGGCCCTGGGAGTGGTGGTGAACAGAGTGAAATCCAGCTGGCAACCAGTCACTAGTGATGTTCTCCAGGGATCGGTGTTGGGGCCCAACCTCTTTAATATCTTTATTAATGTCTTCAATGAGGGGAGTGCACCCTCAGTAAGTTTGCAGATAACACCAAGTTGGGGGTGTCAATTTGCTGGAAGGTAGGAAGGCCCTGCAGAGGGACCTGGACAGGTTGGATAGATGGGCAGAGGCCAATGGGGTGAGGTTCAACATGGCTAAGTGCCGGATCCTGCACTTTTGCCACAACAACCCCATGCAACACTACAGGCTTGGGGCAGAGTGTCTTGAAAGCTCTGCAGAGGAAAAGGATCTGGGGATGCTGATTGACACTCGCCTGAACATGAGCCAGCATTGTGCCCAGGTGGCCAAAAGGCCAACGACATCCTGGCTTGTATCAGGAATAGTGTAGACAGCAGGACCAGGGGGGTAATAGTCCCCCTATACTGAGCTCTGGTGAGGCCGCACCTCAAGTGCTGCATTCATCTTTGGGCCCCTCAGTACAAGAAGGACATTGAGGCCCTGGAGTGTGTCCAGAGAAGGGCTCTGAAGCTGGTGAAGAGCCTGGAACACAAGTCCTGTGAGTAGCGGCTGAGGGAACTGGGGTTGTTTAGTCTGGAGAAGAGGAGGCTGAGTGTAGACCTTATTGCTCCCTACAACTACCTGAAAGGAAGGTGTGGGGAGCTGGGGGTCAGCCTCTTCTCATGGGTAACTAATAATAGGACTAGAGCGGCCTCAAGTTGCGCCAGGGGAGATTTAGGTTGGAAATTAGGAGACATTTCTTCTCAGAAAGAGCAGTCAGGCATTGGAACGGGTTGCCCAGGAAAGTGGTGGAGACACTGTCCCTGGGGGTGTTCAAGGAAAGGTTGGATGTGGTGTTTAGAGACATTGTTTAGTGGACAACATTGGTAATAGGGTGATGGTTGGCCCAGATGATCTTGAAGGTCTTTTCCAGCCATAATGATTCTATGATTGGTACATTTATATATGTGTGATTTGGAGTGTCTTTCAGAATGAATATTTATTTTGAATCAGGACTTTGCAGTTCCAGCAGTTTCTGAGAATCAGTTGAGCTGGATTTTGTCCTCCAAGACAAGCAACCATGAAATGCAGGCACACTAATTGTGTCCCTTCCCTCCCATTTTCTTGGTTGCATAAAAACTGACACGAGCTTCCTATGAGTTCTTGGCAGTGCTAGATTAAAAGTTACACCAGATGATCCTAGAGGTCTTTTCCAACCTAAATGATTCTATGATTTTGTAAACCCCCTAAAGGGGGAATGAGGCAGATAAGAAGTGAGGCATTCAGGTAACATAGTGGATGTTTTAAGTAGACACAATATTTGTGGCAAAGAAAAAAAAAAAAGAGGCCATAAAATGGGATTTAAGCTATAAACTGGGGAATGCTGTTGGATGTGGAGGAAGATTTTGACAGGGCTATCAAGGAGCATGGGGCTATTGTCCAATGTACATCTGAAAAGGCCATGAAAAAGCTAAGTGCAATAAAATATGGAAGGTAAATCAGACTGTCCACAATATCTGACTACTGGCACAAGCCAGTAGCAGAAGAAGAGCAAGACTACACAGAATTATGGACTGGCCGAGGTAGGAAGACACCTCTGGAGGTCATCTGGCCCTATCGCCTGCTCAAGCAGCGACACCCAGAGCAGGTTGCCCAGGATCATGTCCTGGTGGTTTCTGGAGATCTCCAAGGAGGAGACTGCACAGCCTCTCTGGACAACAGATTCCTTGCAAATATTCAAAGCCAAATCTGGCATTCTCAAGTACAAGGCAGGGAAACAAAAGTTCTTAGCGTCAAGTGAAGTTATGGAGTCCTCTATCACAAAACCAGCAGATCAATGTTGTGCTGGAGCTATTTCCACATGACAAACTCCTTCAGGGCATTCCTCACATCCCTGTTCCTGAGGCTGTAGATCAGAGGGTTCAGCATGGGAACCACCAATGAGTACAACACAGCAAAGATCTTGTCAGTGTTCAGGACATCGCTGGAATTTGGTCGGAAGTTCAGGGCGAGTATAGACCCATGGAAGATGGTGACTCCGGCCAGGTGAGAGGTGCAGGTGGAAAAGGCTTTGTGCCGGCCCTTAGCGGAGCTGATCTTTGAGATGGCAGAGAGGATGAAGGCATAGGAGACCAGGACAGCCAGGATGGTCACCATCTCAACCAATCCTGCAAGACCGAATATCAAGCACCTGTTGATGTGGGTGTCAGAGCAGGACAGTGCTAGAACAGGCATGATACCACAGTAGAAATGGTTGACCTCAGCTGGCTGGCAAAAAGACAGGCTGAAGGTGAAGTCCGTGTGCACCAGAGAGTGCAGCAGCCCAAGGACATACGAGCCGGCCACCAGCAGGATGCAGACCCGTCGAGACATGATGGCCGTGTAAAGCAGAGGGCTGCAGATGGCTACGTAGCGGTCGTACGCCATGGCAGCCAGCAGGAAGCACTCGGTGGTCCCAAAACCTATGAAAAAAAACATCTGGGCAGCGCAGCCAGCCAGGGAGATGGTTTTCTTCTCTGTCAGAAAGTTCACTAAAGTCCTTGGTGCCACCACTGTTGAGTAGCAAGCATCCAGGAGAGACAAACTGCTGAGGAAAAAGTACATGGGCGTCTGAAGTTGGCCACTGCTCCTGATCAGCACAACCATCCCCAGGTTCCCTGCCAGTGTGGTGGCATAAATGAGGAGGAACAGCACGAAGAGAGGTGCCTGCAGCCTGGGGTTGTCCGTGAGTCCCACAAGAGTCAGCTCTGTAACTTGCCCAGTTTGATTCTCCTCGGCCATTTCCTCCAGAAGCACTGTGAGTTATGTCCACAAAGCTACAATGAAAATTATAAATTAACGGGCAGACTCAGTGCCTAAAAAGACCTACACTGGCTATTGCTCCTATTATCAAATATTTGTTTAATTTTAAATCAATGTACATGAAAGAACAACTTGACGAGACAATGGAAATTTATTTCAGTATCAGTTACTCTGCCAAGTGTTCGATTTTTTATTCATTCACTTGCATATATATATATATTATCTATTGTATACTCATATTTAATATGATCAGTATGATAATATGGATCACACTTCAGTGCAACCCTCAAGGGAGAGGAGGGGAAGGGAAGGGAAGGGAAGGGAAGGGAAGGGAAGGGAAGGGAAGGGAAGGGAAGGGAAGGGAAGGGAAGGGAAGGGAAGGGAAGGGAAGGGAAGGGAAGGGAAGGGAAGGGAAGGGAAGGGAAGGGAAGGGAAGGGAAGGGAAGGGAAGGGAAGGGAAGGGAAGGGAAGGGAAGGGAAGGGAAGGGAAGGGAAGGGAAGGGAAGGGAAGGGAAGGGAAGGGAAGGGAAGGGAAGGGAAGGGAAGGGAAGGGAAGGGAAGGGAAGGGAAGGGAAGGGAAGGGAAGGGAAGGGAAGGGAAGGGGCATTTCCTGACATCAGCAGCCTGGAGATCTGCGTGCTAGGTGAGGCTGCTTTTGACAGTGAATCATGGCACAGAAAGGGGGAAAACACAGCTGAAAAGGTGGCCCAGGCATCTGCAGTGGCTGGACATCACCAGGTAACGTGAGAGTAACTGCAGCAGATTTACTCCTTCTTTTTAATGCCTCCTACTTTCCAAATGTCTTCTTGGTGGAGCGTTCTTAAAGATTCTTTCGCTTGCATTGTTGCACAGAGGAAAGATGAAAATCATACTCAGTCTTCCATAACAATTCATTTTTTTATGATTTTGGGGTTAAGCTTTTCTGGAGTATAAGGAAGTGGAGCTGTGCCATCATTTGAGAGAAAAGAAATTCTTAAAAAAAAGTGGCACAACAAATCTTCACATTAATAACTTCCTTCTCTATGATTTTCATTTTAAAATTCATACTTAGGAGTTTTAAATATAAGAAAATATCTGTTTAAATTTATTCTTATATTAAATGTATTAAATATACCAATGCTTCCTGACCCTTTCTCACAAAAATCAATGGGAAATACAGAACAGCACTCCAGGAGCAGCCACTATTACATAAATATATATTTAAAGAAAAATGAGAAAAGAGCCAGTTTTAAAGAAAACTGGGGGGTAAGCGTGCCCACGTCAGCTTCATCTAGTCTAGGATCATGGAAATCACCATGCTCCTTATAGAGGTTCTGTCCCTGTAACCTAATGTTAGTGAAACGAGTACAGCTTTCCCATACTGATGCAGGTAAATCAGTGTAAAATGGGCATTAGTGAGCCTGACTGGGACTTGTAGTGGAAAAATCAAATAAACTCCGTGCCCAGGTGCAAGAAGTGCATGGGATTTAGCTGCATGTCAGACAATGTGCCCAATTCCTGATACAGGAACAGGGGTCAGAATGCTGCAAGAAATCCTACAGAAACCCCAGATAACTCAGGGTGGAATTACCCAGCATTGCAGAGAAAGACGTGGTATAACTGGTAATTCACCTGGAAGCTGGCATCACAGTCTTCAAAAAATTCAGGTGCCCTGTTCTCCCCCTTTGCCACTATAGCTCTTACAAGAGAATCCCTCTCCTTGTTTAGCTTCTCTAATAAAGATATGGCTGAGACCAACCAAACCCATCTCTACAGACCCGACTCTGAGCAAGGCAGTTGTTCTCTTTCCCCTTCTTCCTGCAGGGGATGCACACACCGTGGGCGTCCTCTGCTCCTCACCAGCGGGGACCTCACCTCTGCAGCAGGCAGCACTGGTGCACAGCAGGTGGCAAGGACACATCTTTGATCTGAGCAACCCACCTGATTTAATTGCTTTTTAACGCTCCTGTCACGAATCCAACCCTGCTGGGACTTCTAAGGTGCTTTGGTCGAGAAGTGGTTTTGAAGACTTCCTTTGGGAGTGATGCAATTATTTTTATACTTCTGTTTCCATATCTACCATGTTTACCATGTATTTTTTTCATAAATGTTTATTTCATATACATACATATTTTTTCCATATACATCTTTGTTTTCCGTATATACGTATTTATATTCCCATTTCAATATATATTTCCTGCAGAGTTCATATATTTATTTATGTACACACATGCAGATATAGATATATATGTGCCAGGGAACAATGAAAAAGAGAACGCATACTTTACAGTGATGCAACAAATGAACAAACAAACAAGGATCAGTGAGTTCTGGCCAGCCCAAACCAATGCAAAGCCCACTGTACTCCTTTTATTAAAGCAAAAACACAGTGAAATAAGAGAAAAGAGAAGAGAAGAGAAGAGAAGAGAAGAGAAGAGAAGAGAAGAGAAGAGAAGAGAAGAGAAGAGAAGAGAAGAGAAGAGAAGAGAAGAGAAGAGAAGAGAAGAGAAGAGAAGAGAAGAGAAGAGAAGAGAAGAGAAGAGGAGAAAAAAGAAAATTCCTTTCCCTTGTTATGCCAAAATTTACCACAGTCTGTGCAAGGCTGAGGCCAAAACTCATCTTCTTCAGCAGGTTGAAATGCTCTTTTTTTTTTTGGGGGGGGGGGTCCTTTTTTTTTTTTTTTTCTTTTCCTGCAAGGAGTTAGAAGAGAGAGGAATAGGCAGTGCTACGTATTTGTTTGGCAGGTGTTGGAGCAGAAGAGGGCTAAAAGAGGAAGTCACTGCAGTGGAAATGTTGGAAAACATATCTTTGTGTTGCTGAAATCTAGCTGGAGTGGCACCAAAAATTACACCTGAGACAGTTAAATAATAACCAGGGGTGCGAGGAGGTATTGACTGAGTGGAAAATTTACTATAGCAAGAACATTGTTTTCATTTAAGGTCATTTTACTTTTTGTTTATTTGTTTGTTTGTTTTTATCCAAAGTTATTTGTTTCTTAACAATATGACAGAGAAATCTTCGGCATACTGATATCAGTCCCCATTCTGTAACATCTTGATTTGTTGTACTGAAAGTCCACTTTTTAATACGCTGGAAAACACAGCCTTGTTGATTCAATAAATGGAGAACCAGTTGTTATTAACCCAACATATGACTAAGTCATTTACATTTGCACACCATCTGAGAAGTAGATGTAGGAACAGACAAGGCAAGGCTGAAATTACCCAGGGGGTTGCAGGAAAATCAGCACAAACACTCACTGCAAAAGTCAAGTGATTTAAAAGTGTCAAGTTATTAAAAGATTATATGATGAGCCCTCCCTGTCCTGCAGTCCTTCAGGTCACTTCCATTCCCACCCAGTCCCGTAGGCACAGAGTTTCACAGATACGTTGAGAAGAACCCTTCATGGAAGGGTTTGTGACTGTCCTTGTGGCTTCTCCTCTCAGTGTTAACCATCTGGAAACCTATGTCCAGTGTAAACCAGGCTTTCTCTGTACTCACTGAACAGAGAAATGGGATAAGCAGGATGAATCAAGCTCTGTGGTGGGATGGCTCACCACTCACGGACCATTGATGGTACGTAAAGTTGGGTTTCACCTCACCTAACTTTGGCTATACAGCAGTTAGTGTCTGTTCCGTATCAGTTACTGGACCTCTCCCTGTTGCTGAGTGCAAGAAATTATGTAGAAATTGCTCCCGGTCCACCTTCAATGCAGATTCCAATGAAGTTTTGAGCCCCATTCAATAATAGCGATAAGGAAGTGCTGCCCTGGTCACCCGCTTCCCTCACAGCCTTCTCCCAGCCACTCTTCTCAGGGCAGCCTTCACCTCCCTGTTCCTCAGGCTGTAGACCAAGGGGTTCATCATGGGGGTCATGATGGTATAAAATAGTGTGGCCGCTTTGTTCTCATCCAATGCATAGGTGGAGCTGGGGCGCAGGTACGTGAACAAAATTGCCCCGTAAAACATGGTGACCACTGTCAGGTGGGAGGCACAGGTGGAGAAGGCTTTTCTCTGGCTCTGAGGAGAGTGGATCCTCAGAATGGCGGGGAGGATATAGATGTAAGAAACAAAGATAACGGTCACAGTGCTAAGACAGTTTATGCTGACAAGAGCGAGGACAACCAGCTCATAGGTGTGGGTGTCGGAGCAGGAGAGAGCTAGGAGCGGGGCAATGTCGCAGAAGTAGTGATTGATGACATAGGTCCGGCAGAAGGAGGATGTAAAGATGAAAGTGGTATGCGTCACCGCATGCACAACGCTGATGGCGTAGGAAGCAGCCACGAGCCAGCGGCACGTCGCTCTGCACATGATGGTGGGGTACCGGAGGGGCTTGCAGATGGCCACATACCGGTCGTAGGCCATCACAGCCAGCAAGAGGCACTCGGTGATCCCAAAAACAACGAAGAAGCACAGCTGGGCTGCGCACTCTGAGAAGCCAATGGTTTTGTCCTCCATCAAGATCTGTACCAGCATTTTTGGGAGGATGATGGAGGAGTAGCAGATGTCAACAAAAGCCAAGTGGCTGAGGAAATAGTACATGGGGGTGTGAAGGTTAAGATTGGTCCTGATTAATGCAATCAGCCCAAAATTCCCCAGGAGTGTCACTATGTACGTGGACAGGAAAACCAGGAAAAGGGGGACCTGCAGATCTGGGTGGGTGGTCAGCCCCAGGAGAATGAACTCATGCACGTCAGTGTGATTGACAGGTGTCATTCTCCGTAAAACATTCAGTCTGTGGGGGAAGGATAAAGCAACAGAAAATGCCAGGGTCAGGAGGGGAGCAGGGGAAACCAGGCTTGCACCTCTGGCAGCTTCAGTCCTCTGATTTTGGGCAGCTCAGCAGGACCCTCAGTTTCCCATGTGCTGACAAGAGGAGGCAGAGTGCTTCCCTACTGGAGTGTCATGCTGGACTTCCAATCGCCCCTGGGAGAGCCAAACCTCTTCAAAACCATTTGAAAAGTAAACCTTAGCTCTCAAGATAAAGAGTGAGAATGCCAACCTGGGTTGAGTTCAGAATTTCATCTCCAACATGGCTTCATTATTTGTGCACTCCTGGTGACATTTAACTCAGGTGGAAATTCAAGACTGTAGGCATTATTCAGCAATAACCTGTTTTGGTTTTGGTTTAAATTGAGATACTTAATGCATTTTGATTTTCCTTAGTGAATATCAGGTACCTTTCAAAAAGAATTAAAGGGGGAGGAAAAAACAATTTTTGTTTGTTTTTAAATAAAACAACATGAAATAATTCAACTTTCAGAAATACCTTCCCTGTTGATTTTCATTTCCTTTTGCAAAACAAAGGGGAGCAAAAGCATGGACATTTTTCTTCTAAGTCTGACGTGAACACAGTTTTCATTATACATGGTCTTCACAACTCCATAGGAAAGGAAGCGCGTGGTTGCACAGTGGAGGCTGGCAACTTAACTTGGACGTACAGCCAAGGCCAAAAGAGCAAGCACATGAGGAGCTGAGCAGGGAAGGGAGAGGAAATAATACAGTCTGCACTGAAAGCACTGGGGTCATCACCTGCTATTACAGTGGCACCTACAGAAAGATGGGATGTCCATGTGTCTCCCTGTTTTATATCATCTAAACTTTAAAGCAGTCCTCTTCCTGTGTTAGTTTCCTTATGCTATGCCCAGTCTATTTGATATAAATCAGATATCTTAAACTTCTGGTCCTTTCTTTCACCTATCTCACTACGTTCAAATTCATAAGACAAACAGAAAGGTGCTTATTGCAGCTCCGTGATGCCCCTTAACATCCTACTGGTTCAGACCTGAGGACCTCACCTTGGGCATGACTTCTCCCACAGAGCTCAGATCTTCAGGTCCACGTAGCTCCTTCAGCAACTGGGATGACTTTGTTTGCTCCTCCAGAAGAAATGACCATGGCCATAATTCATCTTCAAACAGATGTTGGGAGTGCTTTTCAGTGATCATTCCTTAAACACTGCACTGAGGATGATTGTTGAATAAGTTTTTAGCGACCAAACGGTATTTATATCAATTTCTGTGACGTTGGAGGCATTCCACTCCATGGAGACTAGAAACTTGACAACAAGCAAAATCCACTCGGAATATAAATTTCTTGATCTGCATGTTCACTAATGAAGCCCACGAATAATTTGTTTTGAATATCTGGATTTAAGCAGATGTCCTCCCTCATCTCCCATACTGAGGAAAGGGAGCAGATGAAAAACAAAATATTTACATCAGCACTTATACATGATTCACCAAAAGAAAAGAAAACAACTTTCTTCCACAGTCACACCTGTTCTCTGTATTCTTTTTTAGTGCCACACTAGCTAGATTCTGGCAGTGCAAACATATTTCTTCTGATCATTTCTACTGCGATGAGCTCCCTGTGTCAGCACCCTCTTGCTCCAACACACACCTCAAATAAACATAGATTTTTGCCTCTTCTGGCTTTACTGTGATCACTTCACTTCTGCTTGTCTACTACCTCAACATGTTTTCTACTACCTTGGAGTTCCAAGCAGCTGCCCATCTAAACAAATATATAAATAAATAAATAATCCCATCTGCATAATGGCATCTATTGCAGCATTTTCCAGCACGTGTCCAATGTGGTTTCAAAGGTAGGAAAAGTACCATTAGCCCAAAATATCATGAAGTCTGACAGATTAGGTCTGTATTACTGTTTTCATTCTCTCTCCTTATTCTGTTCATTAAATCTTAGTCACTCAGAAAATATGTAAAAACACGATCTGTGCTCAAATGTACAACAATACCAAAAATCCTGTAATGAATTTTAATATAAAAGAATGCAGAAAACAGCCTACACGTACACACACCCCAAAAAAAAAAAAAAAGCTAATGAGAGTCTGTGTCGCTTCTTTCCCAAAGACACCTGCCAGATTTTGGACTCCAGCTCCCCGAAATGAGGAAAGACTTGGAGGCAAGCTCAGAGCAAGAGGGCTGTGCACTCAGCTGGGGCAGGTCGGACCGCTGGAGGCAGCTGCTCTGCAGGCTTAATGTCAACCCACCAAAATCCAGAACATTTCAGTGCTGATAGGATGATCACTGAATTGTTCAAAGGAAAGAAAGAAATGGCAAGGTGCGAGATGAATCACTGAGTGGCATTAGCATGTGGTGCGTGTGCTAGTGCTAGTCACCACAAACGGTCCCCTTGACGCATGTGGGGTTTCTTACCCTACATCCCATGCAGGACTCTGGGAAAGAATACCAAAGCCAGACTGGAAGCAGAAAGTGGTGGTTTATTTTTCTTTAAATCAACATTTTGTTCTGAGAAATGAAAATCTAATTATGGGGTGGTAGTGTTTTGGTTTTTTTTCTCTTCCAGACTATCTACTGCTACCTCAGCACTTGTGTTTAACTCAGCATTGAGTCTGAGCATGATTTAGCTGAATGTTATGCAGACTTCTTCATCTGACTGTTCTTCATCCTGTCACCGGATTCTCTAGGAAACAATCCATCTTGCTCCAAAATAAACACCCTAAATAGCTTATCTGAATACTTCCTGGAAGTTCACACTTCTCCCCATTGACTACTGACTCCCCATTGACAGACACTGTCTCGGAGGTGGCCATTGACCTATCAAGGGTGTGATGTTAGGTGGGAAGAGCCTTGTCTGCAGTGTCAGACCCTGTGGTCTTTCCTGCAATCATCCCATTACTGAAAGTGAGCCCTCTCTGAGGGTGTCAACAGGGATGTCATGCAGACCAGAACAGCAGATGTTTCAAAAGGACCCATCTCTCATCTAATAGCAGGGACTTTGAGCCCTATTAAAACAAAAACATCTCTTTCAACTTCTCTGAGATGCAGAATGTCCCCAGTGCCACCATGAATTATCCTTTCACCCCACGGCGATAGCTTATTTGTGCCCTTCGCCTTTTGTCCTACTCACAGAGACACACTTTCACTAAGGGAATGACAAGAAGAAACAGGCCAGTGGTGGAAGAGAGCATTCTTTAGGGAATCGCAGATGTTCAGGAGCTGCAGGTGGCTCTCTTTGTGCTGTTCCTTCTTGTCTATGTCACCTCCTTGGTGGGAACCTCAGCACGAACACGTTTATCAGGCTCAACCTGGGACTGTGCCTCTTCCTCTGCCACCTCTCTCTGCTAGATCTTGGCAAGTCCTCAGCGGTTGCTCCCAAAATGCTGGCAAATTGCTTTGCAGAAAGGAAAGCCATCTCGGTGTTGGGGTGTGCTGCACAGGTCTACTTTCGTGGGGTCTGCATGGTCACTGAGTGTTCCCTGCTGGCTGCACTGGCCTGTGACTGCTACATGGCCATCTGCAACCCTCTGCTCTATGTGGTCACCATGTCATCCATTATGTGTGCAACTTTCCCCGACTCTGACACCATCTCTGTGCTCATCCTCACATCCTGTTCCTCCATCCTGGCCGTCGTCCTGAAATACACGCTCTGCTGAGCAGCAGCACAAAGCCTTCTCCGCCTGTGCTGCCTGCCTCACTGCCTCACTCTCTACTATGGTTCCATCTTCTTCATTTATTCCTGACCCAGCTCTGCCTATGTCCTGGGGAGGGACAAGGTGGTCTCTGTGCTTTACAACATGGTGATGCTCATGCTGAACCCCTTCATCTACACCTTGAGGAACCAGGATGAGAAGGATGCACTGAAGAGACTGGTGAAGAGACAAACAGCTTCTTAACAGAAGAAAAGTAGGGATTACACATACCCAAAGATGTGTATAGCAAGAAGGAAGCATTTCTGTCTTCTCCTGTTTGTGTTTTCATTTTTGCTTTCACAGTTAGTGCAGGATGATGTAATAGAGGAGCATAAGCACTTTAGATCCTGAAGTGCTGGCTGATGGACAGGAGGTGTCACTGTGCAGACAGACTTCCTCTCCTCCCCATATGTAATTTATATCAGTACTACAAAATGGGATCTCATCTGTGGCTAGCCTGGTTGTTTACATGATGAACTGTACATCAGCTTCTTCAAGCTGGGCTTTATCTGCATTAAATATTCATTACTTACACCCAAATCAGTAGCTCAGTCAGAGCAACTTATAGCGTGAATGCTATATGTCTCTGCTCCTGAACAGTCTGTTATTTCCTTCCAATGCTGTATTGCACCTTATAAACATGTTTTTCATAGTCTTAGATTATTTCCCCCTGTGAAATGTTCACATCAGTGTGGACAGCATGGGTTATATTTGAAGAATTGATGTTAGGAAGTGCAGAGGAATCTGGGAATGAATTCAGTCACCTGAACATAGACTCTAACACCATGGAGATGCCTCCAGTTCTTCCTCTGATCTTTCAGACGCTGTTCCAGTGGTCTGACTCTTTGGAAGGCTATATGGCATATATTTCAGGCATGTGCCAGTGTCTTTTGCACCTAAGGAAAGAGAAAGTCGTGCAAGATTTCTACATGAGGGCAACCAAACCCTGGCCTGGCCTGGGGAGTTTCACAGCATCATGCTCCTTTGCTGCAACACACATTTCCAGCATCACTTGTAGGAAGACAAACAAGAAAGATGAAGTTGTTTCCAAGTTATTAAAGTACTTTGTTTTCCTTTATAAAGTTTTAGTCCAACTGAAAGGAAAAAGAAAGAAGAAAAAAAGCTTATTCTTATTATAAAGACTCGGGGGGGGGGGGGGGGGGGGTACGAGGATCAAAGCAGATTCATCTTCTTCCAGTGTAGAAAAATAGCAATTAAGTCAGTGTTCCTTCTCCCTCTCCATGATCAATAAGTCTATATTTCCATCAGTTCTTGTTCAGGCAAATTGTGCAGTTTAGAGGTGACCTCCCCCATTACTTCCCCCACCACACTTTCGTTTGCATCACAGGCTGGGGGTCAGGCTGTAGAGCTAGGTTCCTCTTGGATGAAGCAAAACTGAAAATGGCTTCTAAAGAACTTCATCTTCCAGTGGGTGTTCATATGCTGTGACCAGAACAAATTTAATACAAAGAAAACTGTCCTGAAATACGTATGCCATAGGTAGCAGGTCCTTGGCACTGGCCCTTCCAGACCTGCTCCTGTTGCACCACAACTGTCTTAACCACCTGTCTTAAGATGTGATAAAACTTCCTCTATTCCCCCATACTTTAGAGGAATCTTGGCTAATTATCTCATATTTAGACAATGGATTTTTAGATGTTGTGAGCCAGGTGAATCCAATCTTGTGCTTATTCTCCAATCCCAGCTTCTTAATGGGAGGAAACACATTTGTGAAATCAGACCAAGGGTGGAGAATGTACGTTGAGTACTTCAACTTGCCTCACAGTCTAAGAAATAATAAAGACACAAGAAAATTGATCCTAAGACAAGTGACACCAATAAATTCAAGGTCTGAGGAGTCCTTGAAGAGGTCCTCAGGTGAGCAAAAGTATGAGGACCTTCCCCAGCTCCCTCCATCAGAGCCTGGGTACCACCCAGCTCTGCAGCCCTACTGCCATGCCCAACAGGGTTTTAGGATCAAGGCTGGGGTCACCACTTGGCCTGTGCTTTCCTGCCCAGGGCCAATTCCAACTTTCACCACACTTAAGAGGTTTTTGAAATTATTACTCAGTTTTGGTGTTTTGTTTGGTGTTGTTTTTTGACATGGATCAAAAGCAGGCAGGGACAAGTAGTCCAATTAGTGAGTACCAACGGAAGCTTGGCCTACAGAAAACCCTTCCAGCAGACCTTGGGCTCTGGGCTCTTGTCACACAGGTGGTTAAGACTATTTCCCTCACAAGTGATGCTGCCCTCCTTCCCAGAGCAAGAAGTGCTCTTTGGAGACCAACCACCCTTCAAGGAGCCATTGGCTTAACAAGTCCTTCTGGGGCTTACAAAGAAAGTTTCCTAATCACCCTGAAAGCTTCTCAGAGGGCTTGTAGTCAACTTCACTCATTCTTCTTAACAAGGCATGAGAGACTAATTAGCAGGCACTAACAAGAAAGAAACTTTATTCCTTATTAATGGCAAAGAGAAACTCTACATCTACTTTGTTTGTCAGAGTTAGTGCGGGCCCCAAAACAAAGAGCTGGAGGTCAGTGTGTTGGTATGTGACACATTAAGGGCAATTGTCTGGGCCTGGCTGGCTGCAGATGGATGTTCCTCCAAGCTCCCCTGGTTAAAGCTCCTGACCCTCATCCCTGAGGTTAACTCCCCACTTCTAGGCTGAGGTTTTCTTTCCTTGGTGGGATCATGCAGTGACCCAGCAGCATGCTCACCTCCTCATTGAGCATTGTGCATGGTGGGAGCACTAGTTATGGTGCAAGCTTCTGCCACGCTGGTCTTGGGTCTGCTTGGGATCACTTCTGCATTTTTCTACCACATTTGTTCCTATTCAGTATTCTTTCCTCTCCTATTGGTCTAGTGGGTTAGCTTAACTGTAATTACTAAAGCGTGTTAGTCATCCTAATGTATCTTATGATTTCTTTTAGAGGGAAAATTACACAATTGTACAACACCAAGCTAAAGCAGTTAGCAATCATACAATAAAAATAAGCTCAAAGTGCCAGGATAGGGAGCAGGCACCTTCATCATTGTGCGCAGGAGATAGCAGATGATAGTTGTCTGACCCTTGAGCAGGTTGCAGGCACTGCAGAAGTTTCTGAGAAAAATTTGCAAACACAACTACAATCAAAATAAGTCCTTGTTGCAGCAAAATGTTGTTATAAAGCCCAGTGTCTATTGCTAGTACTGGTGACACTAAATTATCTGGGCCACAGGGCTTCCGCAAAGCAGTGGTGGCAGGAGGGAGGAAACAGGGCTTTGTAGAAAGTTTCTGAGAAGACAGTGCCTAACTCAACAGCACAGGCCAAGTTCCTCCTGCAGCCCATGTCAGGAGGTAGGCAGTAAATGCCTCAGTGGCTGGATCACCTGTAGGCATGCTTTTTTTTTTTTTTTTTCCCAGCTAAAGATTAGAAAGGTAACCTGGGAAGCACTTTATGAGATGGGACAAAGCTCTACTCCTGTGTCATACTGTCAGTGGGAACTGAATCTTGGTCTGCTGGCTAGAGGACCATGTTTCATAGTCAACCATCTGTAGCACTTACGTGTGTTCACCAGAAACGTGCCTGTTCTTTAGCATGAAAAGATCTCTTGTCATCACTTTCATGCTGAAACCAACAGCTGTTACTTCTTCTTGCTGCTCAAGACAACAGTGGTAATGCATTCTCAAACCACAAAGGGTCAGAAGGGCTTCAGTTCCTGAAATTGTTGTCAGACAGAATAAGTATTTAATGCATCCCTGACTGAGTAAGGTCAATAAATGGCCTAATCCAAGAGCAGCCCATGAGCAGGCATTTAGGAACAAGGTAGAGATTTACCAGTACTTTTGTCCCCTTGCTCATCAGTAGCTTACTGGAGAGCACTGCTTCTTCCATTACCAGCACTGCAGAAATGGAGAGGTATAGACAGTTCTGAGAAGATCTCTCAATTCCTCTGACTCACCAGGAAAAACTATCTGTCAGAGGAACGCTTCCTCTCCACCACCCTCCCCAGTGCATCCTTCACCTCCTTGTTCCTCAGGCTGTAGATGAGGGGGTTCAGCATGGGGGTGACCACGGTGTAGAACACAGAGGCCACCTTGTCCAGGTCCTGGGAATGCCTGGAGCTGGGCCGTGAGTACATGGATGCAGCAGATCCGTAGAAGAGGGTCACAGCGGCCAGGTGGGATGCACACGTGGAGAAGGCTTTGCGTTTACCAGCAGCAGAGGGCATCCTGAGGACAGTGGCCAGAATGTAGGTGTAGGAGATGAGGATGGTCAGATTAGTGACAAACAGGTTGAAGCCCACCACGACGAACATCACGACTTCGTTGATGGTGGGGTCTGTGCAAGAGATGGCATAAAGTGGGGGCCCCTCGCAGTAGAAGTGATTGATGACGTTGGGGCCGCAGAAGGACAGCCGAAGTGCCACCCCTGTGTGGATGGTGGCATTCAGAACCCCAGCAAGGTACGACCCAGCGACCAGCCGCGCACAAACCCTGCTGGACATGGAGATCACGTAGAGCAGAGGGCTGCAGATGGCCACGTAGCGGTCATAGGCCATCACGGCCAAGAGGTAGCACTCAGTGGTGGCAAAGACAGCATAGAAATAAAATTGTGCAAGGCACGCAGAGTGAGAAATGACCTTCCTTGATGCCAGGAAGTCTGAGAGCAATCGGGGAGTGACAGAGGAGGAATAGCAGATGTCAAGGAAGGACAAGCTGCTCAGGAAGAAGTACATGGGGGTGTGAAGTTGGGAGTCCAGCCTGATCAACACAATCATCGCCAGATTGCCTAGCAAAGTGACCACGTAGATCACCAAGAACACCATAAAGAGGACAGCCTGGACATCCCTCTTCTCTGAGAATCCCGAGAGCACAAATTCAGCATTGGGGGTGTGATTTCCCCTGGCCGACATCATAACAGTCACTGTAGGAAAGCAGAGATGCAAAGAAACACAAAGTCAGCATACTCCTTCCTTCCACCCCCCTTAGATAAATGTTAGAGGTGTGTCTTTTTATCAGGGAACATAAGGTGTGGAGGCAGCAACCATAGAATTGTACATGAATATGTAGAACATATTCAATGTGTGTCTCAAAATACATTTTAAAGTAAACAAGGTGCATGTTGGAATGCATTTCTAATGGTTTTATTCTGGTCTTAATTTGGTTTGATAAAGTCATTTCACAAATAGGAAAGTTTATTCTATTTTCTGAAGATTTTGAGAAGTTTATAACTAAGGTCCAATGAGATAGCCCCAGCAATTTATTCTGACATTAGAAATTCAAGTCTGATTTTTTTATACTTCAATTTTATTTTATTTTATTTGGTCTCAGAAGAGGGAAAACATTGGTGAGAGATGGAAACATTTTTAGAGACTATATTTTAGGAAAGCCAGAATATGTCACAATAAAATTCTCATTTCTTCCCTTCCTTCCTGTGAAGAAGGTGGGAGCAACTCTGGAATTGTTTGAAACAGGATATTTAGTGTAAATATCAACACACATGCACTTTTAAATAGACCATTTCTATCATTCTTGTGACGCCACTAAATTGAGAAAGGTAAGGGAAAGAGGTCTTAAAAATCACTAAGAGTGGAAACCCCAGCAATGCTACAGTGCCATTGCTAAGTGGGGGCAGTAAGCTTCTGATAATGCAGTTTAAAAAAAAAAATAATAACACCTCTTCCCAAAAGAGAAGTTAGAACTGGTTGCAGTTACACAAGACATCAAACTATACCCTTGCAAAGGACCCTTCAGCATGTGGAAAACTCAATGCACACGCCCTTATCTGACCCATACACGCATCTCTTAAATCTGGACTTAATGAGACCAGGACTTCACAGGTTGTTATTATTCCTTTCCAGGAATTCAAAACCAGCTACAGAAGCTTTCACACCACCCTAAAGCAATCAGGTTTTCCCTACAACCCAGGCGGTGCTGCTACACAGTGAGCTTCGAGCACAGTAATGAGTAGAATCTCGCCAGGCTGTGCAGCTCCAGTGCCCTCAGCTCAGAAAAGCAGCTTCTGGATTCCTCAGTTTCACCTGAGAGATCCCGACCTTGGGCGAGTGTTTTGTGTGCCTCAGTCTGCCCTTCCTAACAGCTCAGCACTTTCAGGCTGATGCTGGGAGATGCTCTTAACTCACCTGTTTGCTCACACCTCAGAACCCTTTTCAGTTTACGGGAGACAGAGAGGCGAGACTGGTTGTCTTCTAGACTCAAACTCAGTGTGAGAAACAAGCCCCACTTTCTCCCTGTGTTCGTGCTAAATGCAAGAATGATTTGTCAGCCATAAAGGGCATCAACCCTTGACCAAGAAAAGCTGCTGTTTATATGATTCTTCCATTAAAAAGTTTTGTCAAACACCCCCCTTCCCTCCCAGCAGGTTGTGTCATGCAGGAAATATCTCTTGGGAGTTGATGACTTTGTAAACAGCTCCTTACAGAGGAGACGTGCACTGATAAGTAAACACAATTAGCTTCAGCACGTTAACTGCAAGCCTGAGAGGTTTTCCTACTTCTTTTTATGTGTGATTTGTGTCTTGAAAGCATGGAGAATTTAAAAGAATTGATGTAAAACAGATATTCAAGGATTAGGCAATAGCTCAGCATTTGGAGAAGTGTCACAAACACTAGCTGGGGCACAGGGGAAGGAGAAGGGGAGGAAAACCATTCAAGAACTCTTCTGCCACAGTTTGTTTTAACGTTATATAGGATATCCTGTTACTAAAAACCCAGAGAGCTGGACCCAGGCATAGAGTCACAGCTGGATTTATGGGGAGAAGTTTGCCTTTAACTGATTTTAAAAGAACAGAATGGTAATAGTATTTGCCATTAGGTCTTCTAGGAAGTATTTCATATCATCCATGGAAAACTTCTTCAGGAAGTTAATATCTGATCTTCATGATCTTTGTGTTAAAGCAAAAGCATGGCGCTGATACTATCTATCTTCATCCATTTTGCTTTTTCCCCCAGAAACTCCCTTGCATGTTGAGCAACATGTACAGCTGAATTATAAATCATTGACTAAAAGCTAGTTTCTCTTTCTCCCTTTGAGGGCATTTTTGAAGGACTCCAGAACATCAGCCTGAGGATCTGATGCTTTCCCTTGTGCTTAAATATACCCTTCAGAATAGCCTGAATGTGATTGCTCTGGACAAAATCTGCATTTACCGTGGCTAAATGTCAGCCCATCGTCCTCAGCTGCCAAGCAGCAAGTGGAAAAAACATATTTTCCAGAAAAATTCATCTCGCCATGATGGGGATTTTAAAAATAGATCAGATGAATCAAGGTCCCCAGATGCACAGTCGTCTCTGAAAGGGGAACCAGTGGTGACTAACCCAGATATGAAAGCCTACAATTAGAATTGATGACTACTGGACTGAGATGACTCAAACCCCGTCTCTGAAACCTGGAAACAGAAATAATTATTAGGCTGCAGCTGGGATGGAAAATAATCTCTGCCTGGACTATCCTTGGACAAGCCAAACAAAATAATAAATCAGGTACATTATACTAATGCAAAATACTAAAGTAGTAGGCAACTACTTAGAAAAAATTAAACCAAAGTGATGAAAAGCATTGATGTATTTTTTATTTAGCTTGTCTCCTTCTGCTCTCAGCCACCTCTTTTAGCCGACAGAATTTAAATGTTATTGTGACTTAGCATAAATCCTCCTCAGCAAAAAGTATTGGATGTGCAGGTTCTAGCAGTGCTTATAAATTCATTTCCTTTAAAAGAGTCACAAACAATAGAAGTGTTTCTAGGGCTGTTTTTCTTCATTCTATCAGATATCGTAATTATGGGTAATTCCTTCTTCACGGGACCCCATCATGGGGTTCAGTCGCAATTCACGCAGTGTTCAGCACAAGGCAGAAGGAGGTCTTCTGAATAGATGTGCAGGAATGTGCAGTGCCCTCATTACATCAGGTGTCTGACTTATTTCTTCTGCCACCTCAGCTCTGTCAGGTGACAGCTGTTTGAGTTTGGCTGGGGGGAGACCGGTGGCGATACATGCAGGAGAGGAACTTCCTCGCAGCTCTTCTGAGGGCAATCTTCACCTTCACATTCCTCAGGCTGTAGATGAAAGGGTTGAGCATGGGAATCACCATGGTGTAGAAAACCGAGGCTGTTTTCCTTTCCTCTTCTGCATGACTGGAGAGGGGGTGGAGGTACAGGAAAGCTGCAGAGCCATAGAAGAGGGCAACGGCCATCAGATGGGAAGTGCAGGTGGAGCAGGCCTTGTGCCTGCCCTCCACAGAGCGGGTGCTCCAGACGGCGAGCAGGATGAAGGTGTAGGAGGTGAGGATGGCCAGGGCTGTGGTGGTGACAATGAAGGCGGCACACGAGACCATCACTACCTCGTTGAACCGGGTTTCAGAACATGAGAGCAGCAGGAGTGGTGGGATTTCACAGTAGAAGTGATTGACAACATTTGGGCCACAGAAGGACAATCGGAGGAGACCAGCGGTGTGCACCAAGGCGCTCAGGCCGCCGGCAGTGTAGGAGCCCACCACCAGCCGGACACGGACCCTGTGGGACATGACAACCACGTAGTGCAGAGGCTGACAGATGGCCACGTAGCGGTCATATGCCATGATGGCCAGAAAGATGGCTTCCGTGGTGATGAAGACCGCATAGAAGAAAAACTGTGTGACGCAGCCGTTGAAAGAAATGACATTCCTACCGGTGAGGAGGCCCGACAGGAGCTTTGGAGTTACGGATGAAGAATAGCAGGTGTCCAGGAAGGAGAGGTGGCTGAGGAAGAAGTACATAGAGGTGTGAAGCTGCGGGTCGGTCCTGATGAGGATGATCATTCCCAGGTTCCCCACCAGAGTGGTGATGTAGATGAGTAAGAAAACCATGAAGAGCAGCTCCTGCAGGTGGGTGAAGCCCAAGAGGACAAACTCCGTCACACCCGAGTGGTTTCTCCCAGTCATGCTCCTGGTTCTGGCACAGGGGATATGGAGAGAAACACAGAGGAGAGGTGAAATCATTTCTCCAGCTTGCAGGACTACACAGTGCCTGAGGCTAAAGCAGGATTTGGTGTTTCCTGGGTGAACAGACATGCTTATATGGAGAAACAATGACAGCTACCCTCAATGGGCAGACTGATGATCAAAACCAAAGCAGTAGCCAGCAGGTCACAATATGAAAAAAAAAAATCTTAAAGCTGGAGCCTGTGCCCTGGCCAGCACACTGGAAAGAACTGATCTTGGAAAAGATCTTGCCAATGACCTCTTCTCATGAACAATCCAGATTCTTTCCAATGGGTATGGAAATATGATTTATTTTCCCCTAGGGAAAGTTTCTTATTTATGGAGAAATAAATACACCTTAATTTGCCACTTTAATTAAATAGATTAGAGACCATGTTAGAGTGATTTTCTGACTCTCTAGTGATATGTTTGGAACAATTATAGTGAGACTAGCATACCTCTTTGCAATTCTATGTATTTATAGCTTCAAGAGAAAACCTTTCGCTTCTAATTGGAATTATAAACAAATTGCATAAATGTGAACATCTCAAATAAAGTGTATCTCTCAAAAGGTCAGTGACTAGGGCTAAATCATTGGCTCCCCTTGGTTGCAGCTGTAGATTCATAAATGTATTGGGTAGCCAGCAGGAACAAAGATGCTCTATTGCATATACACACATATATACATTAAAAGAAACAAAAAAACCAACAACAACAACAACAAAAACACGTAGTTTTTCACACAGGGTGGAGAATCCATCCTTTCCCTCGTTTGCCTGTTCTTACATATCATCTTTTTCCAACCTAAATGATTCTATTTTTCTATGATTCTTGTGCCCCTTGAGTCTACTAATATAAGGAATTTTTATCCAACATTTGAATTCAGAATTAGGATTAGAGTTCAGACACCCTTGGGTATGGGATTTTTCCTTCAGAAGGGACCTTAATGTCGCACTACATTGCTTGGTGGCAGGGTTCCTGCTTCTGCAGGGCAGTGGGCACACCGCTTAAGAAAACTCTGTTTTCCAGGATTCCCTTTTTTTTTGGATCTTTTTCGCAAGTGGTCTCACTTGCACTGGTCTCAGCTTTCTGTTCCCAACCTAGTGAACACAAACACAGCTCTTCATGTTCACTCCTGCCCATAGCTGCCTTTTGGAGCTCAGGGTTAGGTTTCCCTTCTCTGCACGAGGAATCGGGGCTTGCTGTGAGCTGCTCGCTGTGATCTTCTAAATACCGTCTGTGCTCTGCTCCTTCTGGGCTCGCTCAGACTGCACTCATCCAGTGGTACCGCGTAGAGGTGCTACTGAACATGTATTGTCCTCTTTCTCCCTTTCTTTCTTCATCTCTTTGTTGCATTTTGTTTTTTTAATCACATTAATTTGCCTTGATATGCTGGAGCTTCTGCAGTTCTCTTCTATTGCCATGAAACCACGCGCAGACAAGACCTCACGAGCTGGGTGATGACAGAGGATCCTGCGGAGAATGTACAAAGCCTTCGAATGGCTGCCAGAGATGTTCAGCCTCATGTCATCCAGCACAAACCTGCCTCAAAATTCACAAAAATTCACCTTTTCTGGTCCACAGCATCTTGAGTTATTCTCAGGAATGTCCTCACTGCTCCTTGGGCTGAAGGTGCCATACAAGCTCCATTGGTCTGCCTGACACCAGAACAGTGTCCCCATCGCAGCCCTCGCATGCCTGGGAGATTTAAGCCTTATCCCACACCCACAGGACAAATTACCAAATTACCAATATTACCATCGCAACACCTGAAAAACAACGAGCTTTCCCCAAAGAGCCTGGGTTAAACACAGAGATTTTTCTCTGGGGTTTATGTTTTAGGGATGGGACTCCCAAAGCACATCAGAAATGATGTGGGGCCCAAGCAACTCAACTTACACACACAGTTTTGTTGTGAGGAATGAAGCACAAAGCAGTGTGGTTTTGCTGAAGATTTAAATTTGAGAAATTTTGTTTTTCTCCCACATTCCAGGAAAATAACATTTGATAACTCTAAATGATAGATTAATTTGAGGAAATCATTGTTTTATCTTGCAGCGGTCAGATTAATTTTCTTTTGTGCTAGATATCTGCCTATGGCAGGTGTGGATATAATAAAGAAAAAGTTGGTTGAAATGCAGATATCAATTTGTTGTAATTTTCTGTGTTTCGAGACAACATGTCATTTTCTATTTCTGCTTTAATACATTCTTGCACCATCGCTTCCCTTCGCAGGGCCTCCAAGCTGCTCTTCAAGCAGCTTTCACATGGATGCAGCACTCTGCAGGGTTGTCTATGGGCAGGAGATGCATCACCCCTTCACCGCTCGCTGGAAACTCCTATTTCACATTACACAACGTAAAGGGTGTTGGGTGGTGCACTTGGACTCAGGTAACTCTCCTCTGAACATCTGCAGCAAGGTGCAGGAATCCCAGTCAGCATAGTTTTTTATCTTTCTGCTGGCCACACACCTTGGCATTCAGTGCCACTGTAATGCTTCTCCTGTGTCAGACGCCTTAAAGGTTGCCAAATATCTAATGTCTCACCCCAAAGGGACCAGAAATTGCCCTGTAGTTGTGAGGACTCAGCTTCTCATCCCAAGAACAGACCTGTGTGACTGCCGAGCCCGTCTCAGCTGTTTCCCATCCATGTTTCCTCCCAAGCCCATTGTGGTGGGAAATCGCGCCATGGTTCACTGACAGCCCCAGCCTGCAGGTGGTCATCTTCATGGTGTTCCCCATGATATATGTTGCCAACCTAACAGGAAATCTTGGGATGATCCTCTTAATAAACCTCGACCCCAGGCTTCACACCCCCATGTACTTCTCCCTAAACCACCCGTCTCTCCCAGAGGTCATCTACTCATCCTACATCACCCCAAGGCTGCTCCTCAGCCTCCTGGCAGGGAGAAGAGCCACTTCTGACGTGGGGTGCCTGGTCTAGCTTTGTGCCCACATGTCCTCCTGGCTGCCATGGTGTACAACTGCTACATGGCCATCTGAATCCTATGGGGCACAACACCTCCACCCGCACCTCCCACCTCCAGGAGATCGAGCAGCCTGGACCAAACAGCATCCGTGCTCTCCAGTGTGGTGACCCCCATGCTGAGCCCCCTCATCCACGGCGTGCAAAGGAGGAAGGCACTGAGACACGAGCTTAGCTTGTAGACGAGCAATGCCAAGTCAGGTGTTCCATGGAGTGAGATGGGAAGAAGGGAAAGCCACAGCAGTGGTTTGGGGGGATCGGTGCTAGAGCAAGTGGGAGGCACCCACCCAAAATGTGGGTGAGCCCCATGCTGAGGTGTGCTTTCAGTTTTGGAGGGATAGAAATGAAAGCTGAAGTACAGGATGAAAAAGGAGAAGAAAAACATAGCTTTATTTCCTTCTCTCTGATTTATGACCTCCAGCAAATTTGAAGGGAAATTCATTTTCTTTGTAAACGACTGGTTTTCCTGGCTGATGGACATCATCAGACCGCAGAGAATTCCAAGCACTCCCATCAGGGATGCTTTACAGCAGTTCAGCCAGAAGCTGTTGCACAAAGAGGGGCAAATACTCACTGAAAAAGGCTGGTTGTCACCTACATCCCATGCTGCATCCCACACACACTTTTGACTTGTTTTGTGGTATCTATTGGTCCTGTTCCTCTGGCTGCCGCTCAGGGGGCTCATCGTGTAAGACAGCGCAATGCAGAGCTCCGGCACCCACTTACCAGGAATGGGCCAAGCAGGGATTTAATTACTAAAGCACAAGAGAGACCGGCCTCCGTCAGAAAGGTGCCCTGGGCTTTGAAGGCTTTGGGACAACCCTCCCTGGACGGAGTCCCCCAAAAGCCAGGCGCAATGCAGTGCTGGGAGATGAGCACAGCCAGCCACTCGGGGTGGGGGAATGGACCACCTTAGAAGGAAAACTTTAGCACACTTTTATTGATAGAGAGTGTATTGACAATTTTGTGTAATTAAACAGTGTATGCATTTAAATAAACTTCATGCGAACAGTGTTCTAGTTCTCACTGTCATTTCCTCAGATCACGTTCAGTTGTCTCAGCAGGCGTGAGCACACCTCTCACTGGAGGAGAAACTGCCCCAGATTGCGGTGCCCTGCTCGGTCTTGGCTTCATTCCCATCCCTGAGGGCACTTTTAAAAATGGGAGTGACAAGTGAGCCAAGCCTTGCTTGCATTGCAATCTCCTTGCTGCCTCTTCCCTCCCAGATGTCCTCTTCCTAACTCATCATTGCTTCTTACCCTGCTGTGGCTATCAGCACCGTACAGCAAGGTCCCCAAACTCTCTCTTTCAGAAATGGTCATTCCAGGATGTCGGCACTTGGTTGTTTCACATCCCAGTAAGTGTTTACCTGGTCTCTAATTAGCCATAAATTTTCTGGACCGTTTGTGGTGAGCATGTAACACAGAAACCAAAATGAATTCATTGCCTTTGAAAAACATGTATACAAACATATACATACCTATACTATGAGATGTTGGGGTCCTTTTTAATGATATTGGCTCACATAGTGGGAGATATTGTTATATCTTAAAGCTATAGGCTAACAGTCTGTGATTTGTTCCACACTTGAAGGAAAAAAAAAAAAAAAAAAAAAAAACAGACCACAAGAGGAGACAGCACTAGATGTGGTTAAAATTGTGCAGACTGTGAAAGAGAAGACAGAGGAGCAGGCTAATGGTGATGAGGGGAGACCATGAGCTCTGTAACACCCAATTTCTCCCCCTGCTTTCCAGCGAGACAGCTCTGCTCACCCTGTCCAATCCAAAGTTTTAAAGCAAGGGAGGTTCATTGGCAACACTCCATACTGCTGCTGCCACGGAATTCCCCTCATTTATGTCATCACAAGGAATTAAGCGCCATGAAGCACGAGACAAGCTGTAAGAGGAAATGCTTTTTTTTTTTTTTTTTTTTTAAACACTGATTCCACCCATGGTTAATCCAGGAGGGACAGTAAGGTTATGAGCAGTCAAACCACCAGCAGTTGAATTACACTCTGTCAAATGCTGGGCATGGTACATGTGTACTGAATTCCTCTAGGTACACATGTGGGCTCTGTGCATGCAAGAGAGAAAACAGAGGAGAAAGCATCTGTAAAAAATAAATAAATAAATAAATAGATAGATAGATAAATAAATAAAAATAGAATTAATCTGTGTTTTGTTACTAAACAAAAATGAGATTTTTTTTCCCTTCCTTTTCAGAAAAAAATAAAATAAAAAGTGTATTTTTTTCACTACAAGCCACTGATGGTTGCTGCTACAAAGAGTATTCAGAAGTGAGAGGTTTCATGTCCATGAAGGTAGAAAAGAAAACCAGTGGTGTGATTTGTTCTCTGTAGAGAAAAGCAGTCGATTGCAGATGGGGTTATGAGTGATCTTACTGGTAAACCTGGACACATTATGCCTAAATATGCACTTTTGCAATTTCGCTTGCTGACAAATAGTCTGGCACAGCCACATTACTATCCAAGCTATGGTACTGTTTATGGTTTTTAAGTCACAAAATTTCTGGTATTCAAGTGAACCTTCCAAAACCTCCCATTTTCCTATGGGCTAAACTTCACTCTAGTAAAGTTTAATTTAAATTTAAAGTAAAGTAAAGTAAAGTAAAGTAAAGTAAAGTTTTTAGTAAAGTTTAATTTAAATTATTCATGTAAGCTTTATTAATAACTAGCAGAAAGAAACAAGAGGCTGCAGAGTGACTCCTCCTAAACTGATCGTGTTCGGCTGCCCAGAAGTATTTGTAAATACTGATTAATTTATTAGTGGAGTTGCTCTGGTGACACCAAATTTTTCAGTTCTGTGAGACAAACATTAACAGGCCTGCAGACAAATTACACAATTTGCTGTAGCAAAAACACACACACACAAAAATATATATATATATATTTGAAGGCCAATCTGCTACTGCAAATGCCAAACACACCGGTCACATAACTTACAACCTCATTTACTTACACTGTTCAGGTTCTTTTCCTGGCTCTGAGTCTCCTCAAAGCCTCCTTCACCTCCTGGTTCCTCAGGCTGTAGATCAGGGGGTTCAGCATGGGGGTCACCATGGTGTAGAGCACTGCAACCCACTTGTCTTCTTCTCTCGACTTGAGCGAGCTTGGCTTTAAATAAACAAAGAGGCCGTTCCCGTAGAAAATGCTGACGGTGGTGAGGTGGGAGGCGCAGGTGGAGAAGGCTTTGCACTTGCCCTCGGCTGAGCGGATGCTCAGGATGGTGGAGATGATGGCGATGTAGGAGACCAGGACAACGAGGCCGCTGGAGACACCGAATAAAAATGTCGGAACTGTTATTGTAAGAGAAGTGAGAGTACTGTCAGATGAGGAGAGAGAGACCAGCAGAGAGAGGTCACAGAAGAACAGGTTGACCACGACGGAGCCACAGAAGGACAGATTAAACATGCCGATGATTTGCCCCATGCCATTCACCAGCCCGGTCAAGTAGGAGCCACCCACCAGCTGGACACAGAGCCTCGGGGACATAAGGACCGAATAGCGCAGCGGGTGACGAACGGCCATGTAGCGGTCGTAGGCCATCATGGCCAGCAGGAAGCATTCGGTGACCAGGAAGACGCCGAACACAAGGACCTGGGTGACACATCCCACGTAGGAGAGGGGCTTCTGCCTGACCAAGTCAGCCAGCAGCTTGGGGGTGACAACTGTGGAGTAGAGGAGGTCTACCAAAGCCAGATTGCCCAGGAAATAATACATGGGGGAGTGGAGCTGAGGGCTGGTCCTGATTAATATGATTATCCCCAGGTTCCCTAGCAAAGTCATGAGATAAACTACCAGAAAGACCGTGAAAAGGGTGAGCTGAAGCTCTAGATTTCCTGTGAACCCCATTAAGCTGAATTCGACTGTCTGCGTGCAGTTTCTCCCTTGGCTTTCCATGAATGAGCACAGCAGAAGATAGTGAATAAGCTTTTGCAAATTGTCTATGGCTGAACTCACGAAACCAATACTGCAGCCCAAAAAGCTGGACCTGGAGTGGCTGTCACAGGTGGCATCCAGGAAATACAGTCATGAAAGACAGCCTGATCCTAAGAGAGAGAATCACAGCTAGGTTCATCAAAAATGACAAAGGAAAAATAAATAATGGATAAATAAAATCATCACTGCACATGCAAAATCACATATATCAAGAAAATATCTGTGGTCCATCCCTTAAAGTCCCTCCCAGACGGATCCCGACTTTCCCTCCATCAATAATCTTTAAAAAGAAAAAATATCTAAAAACATCCTGCCCTAGGTCATCCTCAGTTTGGAATTTACCTCTATGAATTCTTCTCATCTTAATATTTATCTGTTATCTATAGAAGTCCCTGTTAAACCTCATGAAAACAGCAAGCGAGGGCAGCATTGCTTCTTCTACTTAATAGAAGAATACTTAATTCTTGCACATCACCAGCCCTGTGAATCGCAGTGTTGTTCAAAATTACACAATTTATCTCTATTCCCACAATGGTCCTTTCTTCCTCCTCCCCCTGTGACTTCTCTGAGACATGCAGCTATGAAGCAACTCTGCAAAGGGACTTCCCTAAGAAGCTGTCTTCACCTAATATTGCCTTATGGGATCTGGAGTCATCACTGCTTTGGGACCCAGGGACTTGAGGAGCAGTCCCAGCCCCAGGGAACTCATAAAACTCACCTTTGCTCTAAGGTGCAGTATTAAAAAACGTTTATGTGCTAAGGCAAAATGAAGTTGGCTTGGTTTTCCTCTAGCTCTGAGAGAAAAGGGTTGGTCTCCAGGTTCCAGCTCTCCGGGAGTTATCCACTCCTTTTTATTCAAAGGAGAATAAATATGTGTCTGTTTTTGTGCCTTTGCTTACCCACCAACTTTAGTAGGGACCTCCAGAATGGGATTCGTTGTACCCCATTTCTTATTCAGCACAGATTGAGACCCAAAGCTCAGTGCCTGCTGTTACCGTGAGCCTTGCAGTGAACACGGCTCCAGCCAACGCAGTCAGCAGGGCCGATGCATCTCTCAGCTGATGACTGCTGGTGTCTGACCTGGACCACACCGATGTACGTGACCAAATCTCCCTCAGCCACAAAGGGCACTGACATACAGAGTCACGGAATCATGGAACAGCTTGGGTTGGAAGTGACCTTAAAGCTCATCTGGCTCCAACCCCCCTGCCACAGGCAGCGATGTTACCCACCAGACCAGGTTGCTCCAAGCCCCATTCAGCCTGGCCTTAACTTCTGAAGTTCAAGGCCCTGACTTTGCTCTTTGCCAGGCTCATGTTCCTCAAGGTCATTAACTCCTCAAGCGCATGGTTGCTGCAGCCCAGGCTGCCTCTGATGTCAACCTCTTCACCGAGTTAATCCGCGCTGGTGAGCACCAGGCCCCATAATGCATCTCCTCTGGCTGGTTGGTGACACGATGCTGCTTGATGCTAAGAGCCACGTCCTTTCCATTTGAGGTGACTCCCAGCCCTAATCACCGAGTAAAAAAGGGGACGTGGATCCTACACCTGAGATAGCGGCATTTGCTCGGGCTTACGTTTAAATCAGATTTAACCAGAATTAAGGTAGCTCCACCTAAAATAGAGAGCTCCAGCGGATCTCTAAGATCCAGCACCTGCTTCCTGCAGGGGACAATTTCAGAAGCAAGACCCTGAAGACACGATAACCAGGGTTAAACCACTGTTTGTTGCCTTATTTCTGCCTCCTTAAGTAAAACAAACTTCAGCTGGAAGCTCATTTGCATCTAAAGTAGGAGGAGCGTTTGAGACGACACAGAGACAAAGCTACAACAGTTTTTGAGGACGTATCCTGCCCGTCGAGAGGAGAGGCTGCCAAAGCAACTGGCAGCCCAACAGAGCAGATGCAGGTGCCAGCCCCATCTCTGCTCGCTGCTCGTTTGCTCCCCACTCGTCAGGATTAGGAAGCTCTTTCTGGTTTCCCCAAGGACAGCAGGCACGGCTTACAGGATGGGCAGGAAAATGGTGTCATTTGGCTCTGTGAGACAGGGCTCAGTCAGGAAGCCACGAAGAGCCAAGCAGACGTGCTGGAGCCACAGACTTGTATTTTAGCACACCAAAAGTTCTTGTTTGCATTTAAATTCAGAGGAGGGTGGAGGTGAGACTGGCTGGACACAAAGCCTGGGGGCCATGTTCATTAAATATTGTATTTCCCGCACTGCCAAATAACAGCCGCAGGTCACAGCAGCAAGACGAGGCACGCTGGGGCCATAAACAAAACATTAAAATAGCGTAGAAGCTTCTACAAAAAGAAATAGGTGGCAATTGTCCCTTTGCCTAGGTTAAACAGCATCCTGAGGATGGCAGTGGTGGAGCAGCAGGAGCACGGGGGATTGGCAGTGCACCAAGAACTTCACTTTGCCTTGATACCACCAGCAAGCGCCCCACAGGCTTCACGTTAGGGCCGAGGAAGGAGCTCAGGCTGAGATTTCCTAGGGTGAATTTGCCACATGGGAAACCCCAGTGAGGTGCCCCCCTCGGCAGGGCGGCTGCAGAGCTGATAAGCCAGGAATGGGAGAGCGAACCCTGAGAGGGAGACACCCAGCGTGCTCCGAGAGTGTGTTTGCTCCAGAGTGATGGGAAAGACAACGATGGGCCGGATTAAAGAGTAACCAGGAGTTATCAAGATTCTCAGGAAACAAAGGAGGACTCAGACCCGCTGCCTAACATGTCCCTGAACGCATAGGTCTGGGCTAGCCATGTGTCAACAGATCGTCAGGTCACCGCCATCCAGATTTGATTTAATCCAGATAAGCAGCCTCTGCCCTGCCGCACCGCCAACCCAAACTATTGCATGGCCCTAGGGTATCACCAGAGCTCCAGGCGTCACCACAGTCCTTACAGATGGTATGGTATGGCTGAGGTGAAACCCAAACTGGAGCATTTGTTTTTTGTTTTTTTTTTTTTCATGCACACAGTGAGGCAGCACCCGCTTGTGCATTGTCTGCAGGAAAGCAGCAGGAGAGGCTTCAGGGCAGGCATCAGCACCAGTCCAGGCTGGCATGGGTGCAAAACTTTGGGTGGTTTGGGGCCTGAAGGAGAAGAGCACCATGGTTCCCATGAGCTATTGTGGGCAGGGTACCATGGGGACCATGCCTTGTCTCACTGTCCACGTGAAGACCAAAGGCAAAGGAGTGGAGCAGTGGGCAGGGGCTGTTTGGTAGCACCTACCCTTGGAGGGAGCACTTGCTGCAGTACACAAATGCTTTGCATGCGTGCCTTCATTCACAACAGAGGTCACCTGACCACCATACTTAATTTTTTATCTGTTAATCATTGAATGAGATTTGAGTATAAACAAGGAAAAACATTTCCCACGTAGCATACCAGTTAGTTGCTGTCATCTTTCTTTTTCTTGACAAAGGTGTTTCCGTCCTGAGGCCAGCTTTGCTGGCCCTTAACGACTTTACAACACTTCCTTGAAAGAGAGCTAGATTTCCTGGAACAACATGATTCACCTCGTTTGCCCCGATGTGCTGAGCAGAAGGGACAGCCTATGCTGCTCATTGTGAGAAAAACACCTTATTTAACCAAAAAACTGAGCACGTCACTCACATCTTTATTCTGCTTAGCCATACATGTACAACATACAATATCTTTTCATTTTTGTGAGTCTCCTCAAAGCCTCCTTCACCTCCTGGTTCCTCAGGCTGTAGGTCAAGGGGTTCAGCATGGGGGTCACCACGGTGTAGAGCACTGCTGCATGCTTATCATCCCTTGAGCTGGCCTTTAGGTACATAAAGATTGATGTCCCGTAGAAGATGCTCACAACAGTCAGGTGGGAGGCGCAAGTGGAGAAGGCTTTGCACTTGCCCTCGGCTGAGCGGATGCTCAGGATGGTGGAGATGATGGCGATGTAGGAGAGCAGCACAACGAGGCCGCTGGAGACGCCGAATAGAGATGCTAAAATCCTTAGCATAATTTGGTTGAGGGTAGTGTCAGAGGTAGAGAGCGATATCAGAGGGGAAATGTCACAGAAGAAGTGCTCAACGATGCTGGAGCTGCAGAAGGATAAACGCAACATGCCAATGGTCTGCCCCATGCCATTTGTCAGCCCCATGAGGTACGAGCAGGTCACCAGCTGGAAACAGCATTTTGGGGACATGGTGACCGAATACAGCAGGGGATAGCAAATGGCCACATAGCGGTCATACGCCATCATGGCCAGCAGGAAGCCCTCAGTCACCCCCAAAAGGTCGAAAATGAACACCTGAGCTACACACCCAGCGTAAGTAATGCACTTCTTCTCCGACAGAAAGTCAGCCAGCATCTTGGGGGCGATAGCGGTGGAAGAACAGAGGTCTACAAAAGCCAGATTGCCCAGGAAATAATACATGGGGATGTGGAGCCGCGGGCTGGCCATGATTAACACGAGCATCCCCAGGTTCGCCAGGATGGTGACAATATAGATGAGCAGAAACAGCAGGAAGAGGGCAGTCTGAGCCCCGGGGTCGTCGGCGAGCCCTGTTAGACTGAACGCGGTCACTCGGGTGCAGTTACTTCCTGCCATTAGCTCAACGCACACTTTCTGCGTGAAGCACGATTGTGCTGGCAGTTTCTTCTGCTACAGGCAGGTATCTCCCAGGCAAAAAGCCCTCTCCCCAGCGGGCCCTGTTTGGAGACAAGACCTAAAGGAAGATTTCAGGCACGGATCAATTAGAGACAGCTTGCCGAGAGACATAGCACCGCGTGGGTAACACAAACAGGGTGCTGCAAAACCCAAACTCTGCTTGAGCTGCACAGCACGGCTGGCGCTCACTCTGAGGCCATCCCACTCGAGCTGAAACAGGGACAAATGCAGTGAAAGGCAGAGAAACACAGTGCTCTTACAGTGTGGCACCAATTATTCACCCTTGCTCTCTTAGGCACATGCCACCCACCTGCTTCTTCCTTCTTTGCTGGGATTTCTTCTTAACTGTGAGCCCTGGGGACACAGAGGTTTGTCTTGGCTTCCTGATAGCCTCTTTTAGCTATAATTTTTTTTTTCTGGTTCTCTCTCCTGTTTTTAGAGAAATGGGGATTTTTCTAGAGCAACAGTCAACCCCAAAAACTGAACAATCCCGCCTTGAAAATACTTTTTGGGGAAAAAAAAAAAAACACCCTTTCAACCTGCCCCCTGCCTTAGGGAGTGAGCTCCATGGGTGTTCTTTACAGGAAAGCTTCTGGTCCCCATCCAGCAGCCCTTCGTGGCCAGTGGGCAGAGGAAGCCCCCTGAGTGTGCCCTCCTCTCTCCCATGGAAAGCAAAGGCAAGGCTCAAAGAACAAAAATGAGCATACGATGCTTTGCCCAGCTGAGCCACACCAGCAGTGCCCACAACCTCCCTGTCCCACAGCCATGCACGGACGCTCACAGCGCAGGTGCCCGGCGGTGAGGGACATAAAACCCACGCGCGTGTCCTTATCGCTTGCCCTCTCTGAGCTCTTTCCTTCTTGCAAGAGAAAACTAGGTGAGATGGGCGCTGCGAGGCTCTTACATTTTGGAGGTGTCTCCTTCTGCTTCCCTGGTGAGGATCTCGGGGATGGACACAAAGACATGCCTGCCCGAGGCTCTGCGGGGCAGCTGGGTATCTAACCACCATCAGCGAACGCCCCCACTATCACGTCACCCGGGGATTTGGGGGCCGAGAGCCCCAGGAGAGGGGCAAAGCCCAAAGCAGGTCATTATCCTATCTCTGCGCACCTTGGCTTGGAGAAGCAGTGTACCCAGAGGAGATGGCAAGATCAAGGGGGCTTCGGGCTCTCGTTAAAGCAAACCCCAGACCACCACGCGGCCGACCATGTCCGCTGCTTGAACACCCCAAAGGTCACAACAGCTTCACCAGTGTGCAGATTGACGTTATCACGACAGGGAGCTGGGCACGGGTGACAGAACACTTTTCCACCTATCTTCAGCTCCCTGTATGCAGGCCAATAGCTTGCAAATTTAGCTACGAGGAGCCGGTGGGAGATGGTGGTGACCTCGCTAAAGCCGAAGCAAATATCCCCCACTGCTCTCCTTATTGCCCACAGGGCCACCACCTCAACATCCAAGCCACCCGGGTGGGTTGGGTGTGATTTACCCTCAGTAAGTCCACGTTGGCTCCTCGTTGCCACCTTCTTGTCCTTCCTCTGCCTGCAAAGGGTTTCCAGGATGGTTCCTTCCGTGACCCTGCTGAGGCTGTGCGCAGCCCTTCTACGCTCCGTGATGCTTGGGGTCGCGCCTGGCTTCGTGGCGAGGAGAAGCTGTGCCAAGTGGGGTCAGGTTAGGCAAGTACCAGGCCCAGATGTACCACCCTGAGAACCTCGGGCTGTAGGAAGCCCCCTGCGGGGCACCAGGGGGCAAGCACCCAAGTGCCAGCGGAATCGCTGCATTCATGGCCCCAAAACAGGAGGCTTGCAGCCCTGGGAAGGAAGAAGTGAAACTGAATGATGCTGACACCCCGAAGCAACTACTTTCACAAGCCTTGTGGTTCTTTTAAGCCAACCACCCCATTTTCTGGCATCTGGAGGCCTCTCTCCCAAGGAACAGCTGCTAAAAGCCAGGTTTGCTGCACGGTGTCCAACCCCCCAGTCCCAAAACCCCCTGCTGATGGTGACTGGAGAGGTTATCTTGGGCAGCCTTTGCTGAAAACCAGGGGAAAGCAGAAAAATCAGCTGCGGGGGCCACGACACCGTGGCTCAGCATGCCGAGCCCCCGCCTCTGCTGTCACATCGCCGCTCGCACCTCCTCATCTCCCGCTCGATGCCGGCCCGCGGCTGACAGCGGGAGATGGATGGGGCCGAGCCAGCGCCGCAGGGGATGCAGGCGGGGCGGTGATGGATGGGGGGGGCTCAGAGAGGTGGTGCCCCCCACACACAGTCTGCTCCGGTCCTGCTCCCCAAAACCCGGTGCTTCTGGGGTGCTGATCCCAAAGGCGGCGTCACCGTCACCCCAGCTGTGTTAGTGGCCCCATGGCATTTGGGGACTCGCCCCTACTCTGTAGCACCGGTCACATCCCCGCACCTGCTCCTTCCCCAGCCCTGGGTACCCCCAGACCCAGCTGAGGGTCCCAAAGCCACCACTCATCCCTCGTCCATCACCGTCGCATCAAGGCGCGAAGGCAGCGTGGGGGGGGGGGGGGCTGTGCTCCCACTGCCCCCGAGGCCCCGCTGCTGCTCCAGCCCCCTCGTCTCCACCCCCGAGCAGGGGGATAAAACCCCCTCGGTGTGCTGGGGGGGCTGCAGTCCGGAGCTGGTGGAGCCGCGGCCGCATCCTGCCCACCCATGACAGGTAAAACCCACCCGTGGCACAGCCGTGCCAGGGTCCCTGCATGGTCCCCGCGACGCTCAGCCAAGGGGTGCACTTGGTCTATTCAGGGTGCCGGCTGCCCCACACGCTGCAGGGCAGGCGCGTGGTCCAAACCCCATAATTGTGGGGCGGCGGTGGGGTGGGGGGATGAAGCCATGCCATGCCGTGCTGGGGACCCCCCAGCCCTCCCCGTGAAAGAGGCTGGGGGTGCATGGGGTCATTTCCCAAAGAGGGGGTGCAGGAACCACAGCGCCCATCGCCCCCCAACCCTGCAGCCTTCCTGACCATGCCGGGCGAGGGCCCCCCCTCAGGCGCCATCCCTGGGTGGGCGTGCGAGGGGCCGGGGGCCGGCGGCAAGAACCGGCGCGTGTGCCACGCTGCGGCACGGCTGGAGATGGGCAGCCTCTGGGAGGAGTTCAACCGCCTGGGCACCGAGATGATCGTCACCAAGGCAGGCAGGTAGGTGGTGAGGAAGGGTGCGGGGGGGTCCCAGGGCAGAGGGCACCCCCCACAGCCTTCCCCTCCCCGCAGGAGGATGTTCCCCACCTTCCAGGTGAAGCTGTCGGGGCTGGACCCGTCGGCCGACTACGTCCTGCTGATGGACTTCGTCCCGCTGGATGACAAGAGATACAGGTGGGGATGGGGAGGGCTGGGGGCACGGGGGCCGCGTCCCGGTGGTGCTGAGCCCCCCCCCGGCCCCGCAGGTACGCCTTCCACAGCTCCTCCTGGCTGGTGGCCGGCCGTGCCGACCCGGCGGCCCCCGGCCGCGTCCACTTCCACCCCGACTCGCCCGCCAAGGGGGCCCAGTGGATGCGGCAGATCGTCTCCTTCGACAAGCTCAAGCTCACCAACAACCTCCTGGACGACAACGGCCACGTGAGGACGTGCCGGGGGGGAACACGGCGGCGGAGAGGTGGCGAGGAAGGGGGATGCCCACCGCCCGTCCCCTGTGTCCCCCCCCAGATCATCCTCAATTCCATGCACCGCTACCAGCCCCGCTTCCACGTGGTGCTGGTGGACCCCCGGCGCGACAGCGAGCGCTTCGCCCACGAGAACTTCAAGTCCTTCAGCTTCCCCGAGACCCAGTTCATGGCGGTGACGGCTTACCAGAACCACCGGGTGAGCTGGGGCCGGGGGCGGGGGAAGGACACAAGGGGGTTCCCCTGATCCCCACGCCCCCTGACCCCCCGATCCCCGCAGATCACCCAGCTGAAGATCGCCAGCAACCCCTTCGCCAAGGGCTTTCGGGATGGGGAGCCCGAGCCATGGTAAGACCCTGGGTGCTGCCATGATGCCACGGTGATGGGCTCCGTGCTGCCTGCCCTGAGCCACCCCCATCTCTCTTGCAGGTGTGGGGGCACGCTGCCCCCTCCCCGGGCTGCTGCACAGCAGAAAGGTCGGGGGGCTGGGGGCCGCGCTGCCCCCCCGCTGCTCCCCCACGGCCGTGGGGCGCTGGCAGCCGTGGCCCCCCCTGGCTTCCCCGCACCGCCCTTCCAGCCCCTCGCATACCCCCCCAGCGTCTACGTGGGGGCCAAGCCCCGCGCCGGCCCCTACCCGCCGCCCCCCCTGCGGCCAGCCAGCTTCAGCAGCGCCGCGAGCACCTTCGGCTATGGGCAGCAGTGAGGGGGGACCCCCTGCGCCCCCCCCTTGGACCCTCACCCAAGGAGAGGATGGAGACAGGGAGCTGGGGGGAGCCAGGGGGGCTTTATTCACTGCGGAAGCCTCTGGGTTTGGAACGGAGAGGAGGAGGCCTGGGGGGTGCTGCAGCCGGCCCCCCCCCAGCCCCATGGCTCTGGGGGGTTCCCGGCGATGCTGTGAGCCCCCCAGGTCCACGCAGCACGGAGCGGCTTGGCTACTCCCAGGAATCAGGCACGAAGGCGAAGGGGCACAGCTTGTAGCCAGCACCCACGTAAAACTTGTTCTGGAACTCCACCCTGCCGAGGAAGGGGGGGGCACGGTGAGATCCAGCGGGTCCTACGGGGGTCCCGTCCCGCCACCCCCCCCACCAGGCTCACCAGTGCAGCCGGAGGGCGTGCAGGAAGGCGGAGAGCCCCTCCATCACCAGCAGGATGGCCACGGTCAGCACGGCGAAGACAGCAAAGACAGGCACCAGCACAACGCCGCCCACGTAGCTCAGCCGCACGAAGCCGTTGCGCATCACCATGGTCCACAGGACCTCCGAGAGCTCTGGGGGGGCAGCAGGGGGACAGTGAGGCTCAGCCCGGCCCCTGGGGGGGTCGTATGGGGGGGGGGAACTCACGTGCATGGGCCAGGCTGAGCGCCCAGAGCCGCAGGTAGGAGGCGGTGTTGGAGATGCAGCCCAGGCAGTACTCAATGGTGTGGATGGCTTGGTGCATGAAGACCTCGGAGAAGTCCATGTGCTGCGGGGACAGAGGTGGGACGTTGTGTGTGTGTGTGTGTGTTTTGGGGGGGGTCTGGACACAGCCCGACCCCCTCACCCACCCCCAGCCCTCACCTCAGCGTCAGGGCCGTGCCCCCCGCTCTCCACGTCCTCCTTGGTGGCGTTGACGGAGTTGCCGGCCTCCTGCCCCTCCAGCAGCGGCTCCTGCTCTGCCGCTGCCACCGGCTGCACGGGCACATCGGCACCTGTCAGGCCATGCCACCGCACCCCCTGCCCCATCCGAACCCCCCGCCCTGTCCCCAGCCTCACCGTGGGGTGGCCTGTCTTCCGCCTGCGCCGCCGGCAGCACAGGTACAGGGGCGTCCCCAGGAGCAGGATGGGCACCGACGCCAGCGCCAGCACCACCAGCACCATCTGCACTGGCACCTGCATGCGGCACGCGGCGTTACAGGGTCCCACCAGCACCCACATCCCACCCAACCCCACCAGGCGGTGTGGCCGGGCTCAGCCCCAGCTCGTGATGCTGGGCGGGGGTCCCGGAGGTGCTACCTGCCCCTCGTAGAGCGGGAGGTTGTCGGCGTTGGAGGTGAAGAGGAACATGTCGATGAAGTGGATGAGGATGCTGGGAGCCACCCGGGAGTCAGCGGCGCCAAACTTGATCCACTTGTAGAAGATGAGGAAGACGAGGTAGCCGAAGAGCGCCAGCAGGAAGACCACCTCGGGCAGGAGCTCCAGCACCAGCCGGTGCCGCTGCTGGAAGTGCCTGTGCAGGGGGCACCAGCCGGGCTCACCACGCTTGCACCCAGCTCTGACACAAGGGAGCACGACCCCCCTTGCCCACCCCACCCTGCCCCGGGTGAGTCCAGCCCTGGCCCCCTTGGCACGACGCGGTGAGGGGGACTCACACGTGGTTGAAGACACCCAGCAGGACGCCGAAGCCCATGTGCACAATGCCCAGCACCACCGACATCTTCATCTTGAAGGAGTTGAGGAAGTTGAGGTGGTTGGTGGCCAAGCTCCAGATCTGCCAGGGGCAACGCGGGTGAGATGCTGGACCACCCCACCGAGGGTCCTGTCCCGTCCTCGACCCTGCAGGACACTCACCGGGTCAATGCCAAAAGGATAGGGCCCTTGGAAGACGCCGGTAATGTTGGGGTCCAGGGTGAGGGATGGGTGGGTGGCGAGGTAGTCAGAGCTGCGGGCAGAGCAAGGGGGTCAGTGCAGGCAGGGACCCGGGAGGCTCACAGGGGCGGGGGGTCCCACCTCCAGGAGGAGCGGTTGGCCATGGTGGCCACGCTCCAGGCCGAGGGGAAGATGACAGTGGCTTTGCTGAAGCACTCGTTGTAGATGAAGCCGGTGTAGATGGAGAAGGCCCCCATGAGCAGGATGAGGTAGCGCCCCTCGAAGAACGTCTGCCAGATCTGCGGGGGGCAAAACGTGGCTCCCTGCTACCGCCCCTGTCCCACGCTGTGCCCGTACCACACCACCCTGCCCACACCTCCAACCCTGCAGCCAGGTGGCCCTGTTCCACACCGACCCCATCCCATACCTCCAGCCCCATCCTGCACCTCCACGACCCCGTCCCAGCCCCCCAGCCCTGCCGCACACCGCGTCCCGCTCACCTCGTTGCTGGCCTGCCGCAGGCTGGGGCTGTTCTCGTACAGCACCATCCACAGGGCAAAGAGGAACATGAGCAGCCCGTGCCCCACGTCCCCGAACATGATGGCGAAGATGAAGGGGAATGTGATGATGGCGTAGGGCGCTGCGGGGGCACGGGCACTGCGTCATACTGGGCCACCCCCCCAGCCCTGGGGTGCCAAGGGGAGGGTCCGGGGGTCCTTACCGGGGTTCACCTCCTGGTAGCTGGCCACCCCATAGGCATCCACGATGCTCTGGAAGCCGGTGGTGAACTTGTTGGTGCGGATGAGGGTGGGGGGGCTCTCCATGGTGGGGATGCGCTGCACGAAGCACTCCACGCTCGAGCCGCTCTTGTACTGCGGGGAAGGCACCCAGGGCCTGACCCCTGTGCCATGACGGGGGGGGGCCCGTCGGGCTGGGGGGCGCAAGCTGGGGGTGGCACGGGGATGCAGGGCACCAGGGGGTGGGGGACAAACCTCGCCCCATGACACATCCCAACACGGGACACGTCACGGGGGTGGCGCTTCTCACCCTAGCACAAAGACACTGCGGAACCCCTGGCATGAGGACATGGGGCCACCAAGCTATTCCTGGCACAAGGACACAGGGCCACCAAGCAATCCCTGCCATGTGGACACGGGGCCACCAAGCAGCCCTCGCCACAGCGGGCACCCACCGATCCTTGGCGCAGGGCGTCCTGCACCTGGGTGAGGTCCCGCACAGGGCACCAGACCTCGGCGATGAGGCACTTCTCGGTGACGTCCAAGCTGCACTGGTTGAGGACGAGGTAGATGGCCTTCATCTTCTGCACCTGCACCCGCCACGTGGGCAGCGCCAGCACCACCTTGTCCAGCACCTGCGCCAGGTACTGCTCCGTCTCCTCCAGCACCTGCGTGCACCCAGACAGGGGGGTCAGGGATGGAGGGGTCCCAGTGCGGCCCCCCCAGACGCCCTCACGGTGCCCTGCTCACCACGCTGAGGTCCTGGATCTGGCTGAGCAGCCCGTTCAGAGTTTCCGCCCGGCTGGCCTCGCTCTCTGGGTAGGGGTACACCTGGCAGTGGAAGCTGGGACAGACAGACACCGCCGTGTCGGGGGGGGGGCAGTGCTAAATAAACCTTTTTGAGGCTGGATGGCATGAGGCTGCTCACTCACCAGTCTGAGATCTTGCGGATCTTCTGCCCGATCTGCTCGCCCCAGTAGGAGATGAGGAAGATGACCCAGGTGACGCTCTCACCCTGGGGACAACGTAGGTCATGTCAGCCCTGGCCACTCCATCCCCCTTCCCCGCCAACCCCCCTGGTGCTGCGCTCACTGTGTCCGGGTCCTCCAGGGGCTCAGGCATCTCCACGAAGCTGGCCACCAGGTAGCCACGGCAGGCGCGCCACAGCAGCCGCTCGAAGGCGCTCACCCGCCACGGGTGGATGACACCGGTCACAAAGCTGCGGGGACGCAGCATGGGCGCTGGGACGGGCACGGCTCTGCCGCTACCCCTGCCCTATTTCCAACCCGTACCCTACAGCTTTGTGCCTGCCCTGTGGCCTGTCTCCAACCCTTGTTCTACAGCCTTGTGCAGTGCCCCATGGCTCCTCTCCAACCCCTGTCCTACAGCTTTCCCAGGTGCCCCGTGGCCATGCCCCTGCCCAAGTCCTGCCTTCAACCCTAACCCTACAGCCTCACTCACTATGGACACCCCTTTGCCCTTCTCCAACCCTTGTCCTACAGCCTTCCTAAATGCCCCATGGCCATGCCATTGCCCTGTGGTCCACCCCCAACCCTCGTCCTCCAGCCGTACCATTGCTCCACAGCCCACCTCCAACCTCCGTCCTCCACCATGCCCCTGCCCCATGGTTCACCTCCAACCCTCGTCCTGCAGCCGTGCCCCTGCCCCACAGGTGACAGCCTCCCCCCAGGAGACCCCTCGGGCCCCCCTTACTTGATCTTGCGGTCGAGGTGCTGGTGCACAGACGGGTCGAGCAGAGGATCATGCTCGGAGAACGCCCGGGTCGACGGTGGGGATCCGGGGGGGCCCTGCAGTGTCGGGGAGCAGAGAGAGGAGGCTGGGGGTGGCGGGGCGCAGGGCTGCCACCCCAAGGCTGGGGGTGCGAGGGAGGGTCCCGGCACCCACCGGCAGGCTGGTGAGGCGCTGCCCCTCGCGCAGGACGTGCAGGTACTGGCGCAGGTCCCGCAGGTGCCCGCGCAGGGCGGCGCGGTTCCGGCTGACCTCCCGCAGCTCCCGCGCCAGCTGCTCCGACTGCTCCTGCACCCGCAGCGCCTCGCGGGCCAGCGGCGCCGGGGGGTTTTCAGGGCATGGCCCCAGCTCCCGCCCGGCCCCACGCAGCTCCTGCTGCAGGAAGGCTGCAAGAAAAGCAGTGGGAGAGGGGCTCGGGGAGGGTGGGACCCCCCGCCGGCAGCCCTGCGCCCCCCTCCCCGGCACTCACTGAAGGTCTTCTCCATCTCCTCGCAGCGCCGCACCTCGCCCACGAAGCGCCGCTGGAATGCGCTCACATGGGGGTTCAGCTGGGGAGGGAGGGGGCACGGTCATGGGGGTCTGGGGGACGGCGTGTGGGCCAGCACTGTGCCACCACCCCCGGCACCCCACACAGCTCGCACCAGTCCCCTGCTCCCATAGCACCCCGGCTCAACCCCCTGCACCCGGAGCCCCCAAACCACCCACACCAAAACCCCTGCACCCAGAGCACCCAAACCCTTCCATCCCAACCCCTCTGCACCCAAAACACCCCAGGGTCCTGCACCCAGAGCACCCTAAACCATCCAAATCCAAACCCTTGCACCCATGGCACCCAAGCCACCCAATCCCAATCCCCTGAACCCCAAATGCCCCCAAACCCTCGCACCCAGACCACCCAACCCCCTGCACCCACACCCATCCATTCCAATCCCCCTGTACCCAGGGCACCCCAAACAGCTCACGCCCGTTATCCTGCACCCATGGCACCCCAATTACCCAAGCCCAATCCGCTGCACCCACGGCACCCAAACCTGTCCATCCCAATGCCCTGCACCTAAAATACCCCAAACCCTTGCACCCAGAGCACCCCAAATTACCCAGACCTAAACCCTTGCACTTGGGAGCACCCCAAACCACCCAAACCCAAACCCTCGCACCCGGAGCGCCCCACACCCAATCCCCTGCACCAAAAGCACCCCAAACCGTCCAAACCCCAGCCCAAACCTTGCACCCAAGGCACCCCAAACCACCCAAACCCAAACCCTTGCACCCGGAGCACCCCGAATCATTCAGAGCACCCCCTGCACCCGCGCCACCCGAAACCCCCCAGCCCGCCCTGCCCACCGCAGCCCACCCCGCCACCCCAAGGGCCGTCCCGGCGGGGGTCCCCACGTCCCCCTACGTACGTCCCTGAACTCGAGCAGCCCCCGCTCGCCCAGCTCGCTGACGCAGCTGTACGCCGAGGCCGAGTGCAGGAAGAGCTGGGCCAGGCAGACCTCCTCGCTGCGGAACAGGGACCCCATGGCGGCCCCCGGGGGGCTGGGGGGCACCCCGCTGGTCCCGGGGCACCCGGCTGGGGACGGAGGCGGGCGGTCAGGGCGTGGGGACGGTCCCGGGGGTGCCGGTGCCGGGGTTGCCGGTGCCGCTCGGTGTCCCCGGAGCTGGGGGTGCCGGGGACGGGGAAGTGCCGCGGCCCCGCGTAGCGCCCCGGTTGCACAACGCCCGACCCCCCCCGCCCCGCTCAGCTGCCTCTGAGTCAGGGTCAGCGCATCCCGGGGGGGGGCACCGGGACCGGGACAGACCCCCCCCCAAACCCCTCCCTCCCAGCCCCGCCCCCCCCCTGCACCGCTCCCCCCCCCCCGGTACCGGGACAGCCCCGGGACGGCGCCGCCAGCTCCTACCCGGGTGCGCGGCGGCGGGGCCGGGGCAGGGCGCGGGGCCGGCCGGGCTCCGCACTTCCTCTTCCCCCAGGAAGGGCCCGGCCGCGGGGAGGAGGCACCGGCACCGGGAACCTGCCCCGGTCCGCGTGGGGAGCGCGGAGCCGGAGCGCACCGCCGGCCGCCCCCGGGGCTCCCCCCCAAAAGGCAACCCGCTGATGTGCGGACCCCCGGTACCACGAAGCCCCCCGACCCACGCTGCTGTGCCTCCCCCTGCCCCACTCAGCTTAACCCCACGGCGCCCACATCCCCTCCCACTGGTGCTCCCCATGCTCCCGTGCCACCCCAAAACGGGGTACAGACGGGAGGCCGTCCCCAGCACCGGTGCCCCCCTCCCCGTGGCACAACCATGCTGCCCCGTCCACTGATGCACCCACTCAGGGGCTTCCCCAGCCCCAGGATTGGCAAAGAAGACACCAAGGCACAAGCTCGGGGTTAGGAAGGGGCCGGTGCTCCCCCCCCCAGCACAGGGGGGCTGTGGCAGCACCTGAGGGCCCTTTATTATGGGATCGGGGGGGACATGGTGCAGCCCCGGCCGTCACCGGTACAGGTAATCGGCCTGGATGTTGGCCGCGATCTCAGCCTCCCACTTGTCGCCGTTGTTGAGCAGCTTCTCCTTGTTGTAGAGCAGCTCCTCGTGCGTCTCCGTCGAGAACTCAAAGTTGGGGCCCTGCCGGGACAAGAGACGCTCACCGTGAGACCCCCACTTCCCCGGGGAGCTCGGCGTCCCCCTCCCCGGGCTGGAGGCTCCCTCCACTCCCGGGCTCACCTCCACGATGGCGTCCACGGGGCAGGCCTCCTGGCAGAAGCCGCAGTAGATGCACTTGGTCATGTCGATGTCGTAGCGGGTGGTGCGGCGGCTGCCGTCGGCCCTGGGCTCGGCCTCGATGGTGATGGCCTGTCACCGAGGCGGGGGAGGATGGCATCAGGGGCTCCCGGGAGCCCCCAGTGACGGAGCAGGGGGGTGCGGGAGGCTCACCTGTGCCGGGCAGACGGCCTCACAGAGCTTGCAGGCGATGCACCTCTCCTCCCCGGAGGGGTAGCGGCGCAGCGCGTGCTCCCCACGGAAGCGTGGGCTCAGCGGCCCCTTCTCAAAGGGGTAGTTGATGGTGGCCGGCTCACGGAAGAGGTAGCTCAGCGTCATGGCCAGGCCTGGGGGGGTTCCGGTGGGAGCAGGACATCACCCCAGGGGACAGCGGGGCGACCGGGGGGGCACACGCAGGGCTGTGCCCCAGGGCTCACCTCGGAAGAGCTCCGTCCACAGCAGGGTCTGGGCGGCGCGGTCGGTGATGGACTTCATGTCCATGGCCGGCTCCTGGATGTTGACGTACTCTGCGGGGAGCAGGACACCGTCCCCACCCTGCACAGCGCGTGGGGACGGCAGCAGCCCCCTGCTGGGACGGGGGCAGGCGGGGGGTACTCACTGTAGCAGTCCCTGGGGGTGGTGGTGCTGAGCGGGCGCAGGTAACATGGGGGGGGCGGCGGGCCTGGGAGGGGGCAGAGGAGGGAGGTAAGGGGGGGCCGAGAGAACGGGGCCGTTTTTGGGGTGGGGGGTGCAGGGCGGCCGCTCTCACCTGTGCGGGCAGCCCGGTGCAGCAGGCGCAGCGCTGCCATGTCCGCTCCTGCCTGGGGGGGGGGGGCCGCGGGCTCCGAGTGCTGGGTGTTGGGGGGGGCACACAGGGGGCGGGCTGGCAGCAACGGGGGGGTGCAGCCCCCCTCACCTCCCCCGAGGGATACGGGTGTCCTGGGCGCCCCCAGCGCCCCCCGCGCCACCCCCCCCCAGCACCACACAGCACAGGGGCTTTCTGCCCCCCCTCCCTTAATTGACACACGCCTCCCCTCCAAAAAACCACCCAAGGGGCACAGATTTCGCCTCCCCCGCCCAAAACCCACCCAAGGGGCCCAGATTTCGCACCCCCCCCCCAAAATCCACCCAAGAGGCCCAGATTTCGCCCCCCCCCCAAAAAAAAAACACCCAAGGGACCCATATTTTGCCCCCCACCCCCCCCAGCACCTCGCCCCCCCCCCCAGACGCCCAAAGGACCCCGGCTCCTGCCGCCCCCCCCCCCACAAGTGTCCCGGTGCCCTCCCCCAGCGGCCCCCCTGACACCCCGTTATCCCACCCCCGGTGACAGCCGCCCCCAGCCCCGGGCCTCCGCCGCCCCCGAGGAGCCCGGCAGCCCCCTCCCCCCGGCCCCCGGGACCCCCCCGGCCTTCCCGGCCCCCCCCAGGCCCGGCCTCACCTCCCCCAAGGACCCAGCCGTCCTGACCCCTGGCCCGCCCCCAAGTCACAGCGCGCTGGCGCGAAGGGATACGGCGCACGCGCAGAGCGCCGCCGGCTTCACGGGGAGGGCAGCCGCGCTGAGGGCGGGACTTCGGAGTGGAGGGCGGGCCGCACGGCCTGATCTCGGTTTCTATTGGACAGTTCCGGCTGATTGGCGGTGCGGGGAGAGTCCGCGAGGGGAGAACGAGAGGGACTCCAGCCAGGTGCCCGCGGATTGGCTGAGCGGCGGCGGGGCGGCGCTGCGATTGGCCAGGGGGAAGTGAGGGCGGAAGCGTTCGGCTGTGGAGGCACGGCCCCGCCCCAAGCCCTACCCTGCCCATTCCTCTCCCACCCCTCGGGCGGCAGCTGCACCCCGCACCCTGACTGACAGGAGACCGAGGGGGGCACCGCGATGGCGGCGAGCGAAGGGAAGCATTCAGAGGCTGCAGGAGCTGACAGCATTCATTGACCTGCCCTGGAGGGCCTCCATGGCTGTGGTGGGGCTGTGGTGGGGCTGTGGTGGCTCCATGGTGGGGCTGTGGTGGCACCATGGTGGCCCCTCAGAGCAGGGCGCAGTCCCCTTGGCGCTTGACGGTGGTGGCGGCACGGACCAGCCCCGTCTTGTGGGGGCTGTAGGGCGGGTAGCGCAGGACGTTGATGGGCTCCAGGCCGGTGCCACGCTGCAGGCAGCCGCGGCGGTGGGTGAAGGAGTCGAAGGTGAACCTACCGTGGTAATTCCCCAGGCCGCTGGATCCTGCAACACACAGCACGGGTCCCGTGTTGTGACAGCGCCCAGTGAGGGCCACCCCGAAATTATCTCCCACCCAGCTGCTGCCCGCTCTAAGCTGGATGGCACCGAGCCCTGGAGACCACCTCAGGATGCCCCATGGCACCACAACGCTACCAACATGAAGCTCTCTCTGCTAAACGCGGCTCAGAAGACATCTACAGAAAAGTACTTGCACGGAACACCTTCTCCACGTAGGAGGGGCTGTCCTACAGGGCGTCTGAGCTGGGGTGCCAGGCTGAAGCCCTTCCCATCGTCCTGTGGCACTGGGGAGAGGATCCCAAACGCCACCTCCTCACTGCCCTCCTGTCCTCGCCCTCTGTGCAGGGCTTGTACCAGCCTGGGTCAGGCGGGTCTTCTCCACGGGGTGCCCCCGAAGATGCGGGGAGGTGGGTCCCCCTCTCCGTAACCAACTAAAACCCTTGGTAAATTGTTTTCATTTCTTTGTCTTAAACCGCTTTTGTTTCTTTGTCTTAAACTCTTGTTGCACCACAGCTTCCACCTTCCCCTCTTAAGTTTCTGTTCTCTTCATGGCTCAGTATGAAAATGGAAGTTCCTGGTTGCAAAACTTCACCTGGTGCCAGAGCAGGCGCCAGCAGCCCGACTTCCCTACCACAACATCTTCTCCACCACACGCACAGCCCTCCCGAACACCTCCTCGCCCTCCACGCTGGCTCTGGCACTTCAGCTGGAGAGCACAGAGGTAGCTCCTGTGGGGACATTCCCTGAGGATGGGTGGGCTGGCTGCCAGGAGGTGAAAGCTGACCGGCACCGGGAAGCCAGGCAGGCTGGCAGCAAGGAAAGAAACCCAATGGTGCGCCCACATCTGGTGGGATAAAATTCTGTGAGTCGGCTTGAGTTGGTCAGTCCACCTGAGAAACCACAAAGCCTGGTCAAGCTGAGGTACGGAGTGCTAGATAATCTCCTCTAGGCTCCCCTTTCCCAGTTAAGGTTGGACCTGACAGTTGTCTGGGGTCCCTTCCAGCCTGGGCTGTTCTGATTTGGTGATGGTTGTGTTCAGCCCCAGCAAGGAGGAAAGCTGCTGTCAGCCAGATGGAGTCTCCAGTGGAAAACCGGCGCAGGTAGCAAGGCTCATCATCAGACACGGGTGTCTCCATCACCTGGACTCCTTCCTCTCCAAGGAGAGACAGAAACACCTCTTGATGACGTGTTTTTTTCAGCCTAAGGAGACATCCAGAATGGGCCAGAAGAATCCCAGCCCCGGCGTGCTGTTTCTTCCTGTAAGATGTTAAACCCCGTGTCACACAGCCGAGTGACTGCCTTGTCAGCTGCCTTTCTGCAGCAGGAAACTCCAGCTCAGAATAAATATTGGACCTTCCTAGGGTCTGCCGATTGCAAGAAGCTTTGTGTGAAGCACCAGGGAGGACCACTGGAAATTGCATGCTCTTGGATGATTTCCCATCTCAGGGGGGATGATGGCAAGTGCCTGTAAAGCTGTTAGCCTTTGCAGCGTCTCCAGATCTGTGTGATCTGGATCCCATGCTGTTTACTCCTCAACAATTTTACGCAATTTGTGTCTTCAGGAGTTTGTCTAAAGGAACATGTGGATGTTTGGGAATTCATAAGAAACTGGGCAGTATTCAGACCCGGAGTCCAAAATGGAGATCCACAAAAAAATGAAGGTCTAGAGATGTGCTGGCCATGTTCTGATTCCCGCCTTTTTAAATAAGACATCTCTTTGTATGCAGGGAACGCTGCTTGGGCCAGCAGCCACAGAGAGAAGAAACCTTGCGGTGCTCAACATGTGCTCAGCACAAAGAGAGCTGCAAAGCCCCAGGGCTCAGCCCTCATGCAGTGAAGCAAAAGGCTTCTGGTGGGACAAACCGAGGACCCGGTCATGTCTGCCCCAGGCAGGCAGGTTGGGGGCTCTGGACCTACCAATGCCACCGAAGGGCAGCGAGGTCAATGTCACGTGCATCAGGGTGTCGTTGCCGCAGAAGCTGCCGCTGCTCGTCCTTTCCAGCACCTGGTTCACCACCTGGGAGGGGAAGGGAGAAGGGGACGTGGCTCTGATGCCCTGTCCCCGCACCCCCTGCTTCTCTCCCATGGCCACAGATCTCTTCTCCAACCAAGATCTTTGGGGAACGAACATGGCTGAAGGCACACCAAGGAGCACGGGATGGGCTCCATGCAGCCTGTGCGCTCTACCTTGTCATCAGAGGAGAAGGCATACACAACCAGCGGCCGCTCACGGCTGTTGATGAAGTCAATGGCTTCCTCCATGTTGGCCACAGTGATGATGAGCAGGATGGGCCCAAAGATCTCCTCCTGCATGGCAGGATCAGAGGGCTGCACGTCCACCAGCACCGTGGGGGCTGCAGAGGAAGAAACCCAAAGGCATCAGCCATGCACGAGGCTGGAGGAGACAACTTGACCTGCGCAGAGGGCAGGTTCCTCCTCCAAGGCTGGGTGCCTTGCCCAGCTCCCATGCAGACCTTCTCTAAATATCCCTTCCAGCTCCCCTCGGGTTGCAAGCCCCTCTCCAAAACCTACATCCACCCGATGCAAGGTGGAAAAGACATATCCGAAATGCAAGCCCTCACCGATGTAGCGCTCCTTCTCGTCCGTCTGTCCCCCGATGGCCACACGCCCACTTTTCAGCAGCGCCCGCACGCGGCGGAACTGCTTGTCCCCCATGATGCGGGCAAAGTCGGGGGACTCCTGCGGGTTGGGGCCATAGAACATGGTGATGGCCTCGCGCAGGGCTGGCACCAGCTTGTTCTGCATCTCCACGCTGCACAGGATGTAGTTGGGCGCGATGCAGGTCTGCCCCGCATTGAAGAAGCGTCCCCAGGCCACCCGCCGGGCCACGTTCTTCACATCGCAGTTGTCGGACACGTAGCAGGGGTTCTTGCCCCCCAGCTCCAGCGTCACTGGTGTCAGGTGCTTGGCAGCAGCTGTCATCACGATCCTGCCCACAGAGGAGCTGCCTGCGGGCCACAAGCGGATGCGTCATGGTGGGGATCCCACCACGCTGCAGCCCGGCTCTGGGATGTGGTACTCCCGGGGAAAGAGCACCAAGTCCCACTGGACCCTCACCCCAGATCCTCCATCAGGTCCCAGCCCAAGGCTTTGGCTCTAGGGACGTACCGGTGAAGAAGATGTAGTCGAACTTGTTCTCCAGCAGTCTGGTGGTCTCCTGCACGCCCGCAGTCACCACAGCGAAGCAGTCCTGCGGCGTAAGAGGAAGGGTCCCCTGTGCCACTCCGTCCTCATCGCTACCAAGAGCACCCTGGGGCTGAGCGTGCAGCGGGGCAGCCAGGGGCTTGTGCTCTAAGAGCCAAGGCCATAGGGACCCCAATACATGGCAGAAGCAGAACGGGCAAGGTCGAATGCAGCACTGCATCTCCTGGAGGAGTCAGAGGTGGGATGTGCCCAGTGCGTGCAGGGGGTAGGAAGAAGCCAGCCATGGGGAGAGCTTCTTACTTTGTCCAGGTACCTGGGCAGCGCCTCCACCGCGAGTCTCTCGCTGTTCTTGGTGATCTCCGAGGGTTTGACGATGACACAGTTACCTAGGGGGAGATGGAGAAGACATTAGAGCAGTGACGTGGTCACAGCCGGATGTGCTGGCACCCCGCACCAGGGTCCCCAGCCCCGGCACGTGCTGCCCGCATCCTGCAGGCAACGGACGGGTTCAGCCTGACCAGCGGCGATGGCTCCAATGAGGGGCACCAGGAGGAGGTAGATGGGGTAGTTGCAGGGCGCGATGACGAGCACCACCCCATAGGGGTCCCTGCGGATGAAGGCCACGTCCAGCTGTGTCGCCTGCAGGACACCCATCACATCAGGAGCACTTTGTGGTGGGACAGGTCCCCACGTGAACGCCCCCTCCATGCTCCGGCCTTGCCCACAGCTCACCCTGGCAAGGTTCTTTCCCCCTCCTCTTCCCCCTTACCAGGTTCTTGTCCACCTGCTCGTCCTTCATCCAGCGGGACAGGTTGTTCAGGCTCTCATTGAGCTCGTTCTTGCACAGGAGGACCTCGGAGAATTCGGCTTCAAAGGGTGGCTGGGGACGCAGAGCACCGTGCCCATCGTCACCGCCACACGCTCCCACACTCACCCCATGTGGAGTTTTAACCCAGGCAATGCCACAACACTAAGCCTTGTGAGGAGCCTCCAGCTGGTACTGAGGACTGTAGGGAAGGGGTGAAATGCAGCACGGGATTCCCCAAAGGGACTGAGCATCGCTCTGCACCTCCTCCCAACGCAAGAGGTGGTGTTTACAAACAGGAGAAGACAAAACTGCCAGGCTGTGGTGAGGACATGGGTGGGGTGGTTGTCCGAGCAGAGGTTATCAACTTGGAGAACAGAAGATGAGGAGCCCGGTGAGGTGCCCACACAGGGGTGGGAGCAGCTGGGCTGGGACGCGGTCTCCTCATCACTGCCTCCATCCACACCCACTGACTCCAAGCCCAGGGCAGAGCCCCCCAGCTCCCCCAGCCCCTTGTGTCCCCCAGTGCCCAACACCGGTGGCCTGACCTTGCGCATGTCCAAGGCGAGGGCCTCCAGGATGTCCTTCTTCTGCTCCTCCAGGAAGCGGCCCAGGGCCTCCAGCTGGGCCAAGCGGTACTCCAAGGGCCGCGTCCTCCCCGAGAGCCAGGCTGCCCGCAGGCGGCTCACCAGCCCCGCGTAGGGGTTCCCGCTGTGGGGACGGGGACATCAGGGGGACCCCATCCCCAGTGCAGCCCTCCGGGTGCTGGGGCACAGGAGCTCCACGTCCCCCAGCCCGGTGCCCACCCAGCATCAAACTGGGGCAGCCATGGAGTGGGCAGGGAGTCTGGGCACCTCCTGCCTCCCCTGCGTCCCGGCCACACGCTGCCATCCCTTTGCTCTCACCTCGTGCCACCCTCGTCCTCGGGGGCTGTGCCAGCATCACCGCACAGAGGCTGCTGCCCGCAGGGCTCCTCCATGCCGGGCTGTGGGAAGCAGCTGACAGCCTCCAGCAGCCCTGGGGAGAGGCAGGAGGCTGCAAAGCCCGCGTTCCCGTGCGGTCCTGGCTAACGGGGAGCCTTGCACCTGGACGAGGTGGCTTTGGGGAGCCCGGTCAGCACCCTGGCACCGCAGCCACGTCCCTGCTGAGTGCAGGGCGCAGGCAGAGGCTGCCCCTCATCCCCGGAGGCGGGGGGCTGCCAGCTTCCTGCCCTTCCCCTTGGCTCCCTGCGTCACCACTGGCTCTGCTCCAGCCCAAACCGCTTGGCACATGGGATGCAACCAGAGATCGTGCTGTGGGGTGACGGTGAGCCCAAAACATGCCTCCAGCGGGGAAGTGGCTGGCGGCAAGGGGAACGCGGTGCCGCAGCTCCTCGCAGCGGGACAGCCCTGCCTTGCCTCTCTGGGCCGGCCCCAGCACACGGTGCTGCAGCCAGGCATCCCCGCGGGGCTGGCAGTGCACAGAGTTCCTCAAGTGCCAACTGTCCCTGCGGCCATGTCACCAGTGAGGGTCCCCATCAGGGCCATGGGGACACCCGGGGACACAATAGGGTGTCCGGGGGCTGGGCAGCGGCGCAGGGTTAACCCCGCGGTCAGGTTTCCCTCTCCTCTTCTCCCACTCCCTGCACCCCCAGGCAGGGGAAGGAGGCGCGAGGCGAGGCCGCAGAACTCAATGCAAAGTCTTTACTAGAGCAGAGTTACACGGAGGAAAAAGCAACAGCTGTCAGGAGAGCAAGGTTCACGGGGAAGGAAAGGGTCATCTAACGAGAGATGGGGCTAACTGCTGGCTCTCAACATCCAGGGGGCTGCTTCTCTGCCAAGAAGAGAAGTCTGGGGTGAAAACAAGAACTTTTTGACATTTCAGCTATATCACAGCACGCGGCCCAGAGCAGAGGAAGCCGGGCAGGAGTGAATGTGCAGGAGGGGTCTGTCCCTGCTGTCCAACACACTTCGGGGTGGCAGTGAGGCAAAGGACGTGGCACGGGACAGAGGGAGCGGTGCAGACAGAGGGGGTTTCACCCCGCAGGCCCCAGCCACGCATCCCCAGCCCGGTCAGTCCATGAGCGGCGTGGGGCACTCCTCAGAGCAGGGTGCACATGCCCTTGCGCTTGATCTCGAAGGTGGCTGTCATCAGCCCCAGCTTCTGCTGGTTGTAGGGCGGGTAGCGCAGGCTGTTGATGGCCTCCAGGCCCATGTTGCGGTGCAGGCAGCCGCGGTGCTGAGGGAAGGTGCCGAAGGTGAACTTGCCGCGGTATTTCCCCGGCACAGCCCCGTGCTTGTGGGATTCCCCCCCCCCGCCCGCCCCGACCCGCAGCGCTGTGAGCTCTCCTCACGAGGCGCGCTGAGGGCGGTGCCTCGGGGAGGGGGGCGGGCCGCGCTGAGGGAAGGACGTTAGGTGGGGCAGGCCGGGGGAGGAGGAACCGGGGGGGGTGACACCGGCAGCACCTGGGCGCCTCCGGCCCTGCAACCTGCTGCGGGCACCGGGATGGCCCCAAAGTCCCGCGGGGCCGCGAACGGGGCTGTGAGAGGTGAGAGCAGGGAGGTGCCGTGTGGTGCCTGGCTGCGGGGGGTGTGGGGGGGCAGGGGGGCTCTGGGAGGTGCGAGGGGCACCACCACTCAGCTCCACCCTGCCCATTTCTCTCCCTCCCCTTGGCCGGCAGCTGTACCCCACACCCCGATGGCCAGGAGGCCATGGGGGGCACCAGGATGGCAGCGAGCGAAGGGAAGCATTCAGAGGCTGCAGGAGCTGACAGCATTCATTGACCTGCCCTGGAGGGCCTCCATGGCTGTGGTGGGGCTGTGGTGGCTCCATGGTGGCCCCATGGTGGCCCCTCAGAGCAGGGCGCAGTCCCCTTGGCGCTTGACGCTGGTGGCGGCACGGACCAGCCCCGTCTTGTGGGGGCTGTAGGGCGGGTAGCGCAGGACGTTGATGGGCTCCAGGCCGGTGCCACGCTGCAGGCAGCCGCGGCGGTGGGTGAAGGAGTCGAAGGTGAAGCGGCCGTGGTACTTCCCCAGGCCGCTGGATCCTGCAACACACAGCACGGGTCCCGTGTTGTGACAGCGCCCAGTGAGGGCCACCCCGAAATTATCTCCCACCCAGCTGCTGCCCGCTCTAAGCTGGATGGGGCACCGAGCCCTGGAGACCACCTCAGGATGCCCCATGGCACCACAACACTACCGAAGTGAAGCTCTCTCTGCTAAACGCGGCTCAGAAGACATCTACAGAAAAGTACTTGCACGGAACACCTTCTCCACGTAGGAGGGGCTGTCCTACAGGGCGTCTGAGCTGGGGTGCCAGGCTGAAGCCCTTCCCATCGTCCTGTGGCACTGGGGAGAGGACCCCAAATGCCACCTCCTCGCTGCCCTCCTGTCCTCGCCCTCTGTGCAGGGCTTGTACCAGCCTGGGTCAGGCGGGTCTTCTCCACGGGGTGCCCCCGAAGATGCGGGGAGGTGGGTCCCCCTCTCCGTAAGCAACTAAAACCCTTGGTAAATTGTTTTCATTTCTTTGTCTTAAACCGCTTTTGTTTCTTTGTCTTAAACTCTTGTTGCACCACAGCTTCCACCTTCCCCTCTTAAGTTTCTGTTCTCTTCGTGGCTCAGTATGAAAATGGAAGTTCCTGGTTGCAAAACTTCACCTGGTGCCAGAGCAGGCGCCAGCAGCCCGACTTCCCTACCACAACATCTTCTCCACCACACGCACAGCCCTCCCGAACACCTCCTCGCCCTCCACGCTGGCTCTGGCACTTCAGCTGGAGAGCACAGAGGTAGCTCCTGTGGGGACGTTCCCTGAGGATGGGTGGGCTGGCTGCCAGGAGGTGAAAGCTGGCCGGCACCGGGAAGCCAGGCAGGCTGGCAGCAAGGAAAGAAACCCAACGGTGCGCCCACATCTGGTGGGATAAAATTCTGTGAGTCGGCTTGAGTTGGTCAGTCCACCTGAGAAACCACAAAGCCTGGTCAAGCTGAGGGACGGAGTGCTAGATAATCTCCTCTAGGCTCCCCTTTCCCAGTTAAGGTTGGACCTGACAGTTGTCTGGGGTCCCTTCCAGCCTGGGCTGTTCTGATTTGGTGATGGTTGTGTTCAGCCCCAGCAAGGAGGAAAGCTGCTGTCAGCCAGATGGAGTCTCCAGTGGAAAACCTGCACAGGTAGCAAGGCTCATCATCAGACACGGGTGTCTCCATCACCTGGACTCCTTCCTCTCCAAGGAGAGACAGAAGCACCTCTTGATGACGTGTTTTTTTCAGCCTAAGGAGACATCCAGAATGGGCCAGAAGAATCCCAGCCCCGGCGTGCTGTTTCTTCCTGTAAGACGTTAAACCCCGTGTCACACAGGAGTTGTGGTGACCAGAAGTTCTCCTGGATTCAAGGAGGGCCTGGATAAGTGCCTGGAGACCCCCCAACACATGGGATCCTTCTGGTGTAGCAAATCCTCTGAGCTGGAAACAGGTGGAGATACCTCTGGGATATCAGTCGTGCCTGCTCTGCTCCTACTCACACATCTGCGTAGGGTCGTGGTGGAAAAGAGTGAAGACCTGGACATCGCTGTGCTCTGAAGCCTTTGCAAGACTTCAGAGAAGGAAAGGAACCTCTTCCAGTTGATGCTCCGGATAGCAAACATCCCACGGGAGCTCGGAAATGCGTGCAGCCTCTGCAACATGGGGGCTACAGACCTTGCAGCAGGTATTCACTTCCTTCACGTCGCAGGGATCCGTGCCTGATGTCTCGAGTTCACCAAGCGTAAATCTAAAAGTGCTGCGTGGTGGCCAGGGCACATGGAGAAGACCGCGACACTGCAGGAAGCCGAGTGACCGCCTTCTCAGCTGCCTTTCTGCAGCAGGAAACTCCAGCTCAGAATAAATATTGGACCTTCCCAGGGTCTGCCGATTGCAAGAAGCTTTGTGTGAAGCACCAGGGAGGACCACTGGAAATTGCACGCTCTTGGATGATTTCCCATCTCAGGGGGGATGATGGCAAGTGCCTGTAAAGCTGTTAGCCTTTGCAACGTCTCCAGATCTGTGTGATCTGCATCCCATGCTGTATACTCCTCAACAATTTTACGCAATTTGTGTCTTCAGGAGTTTGTCTAAAGGAACATGTGGATGTTTGGGAATTCATAAGAAACTGGGCAGTATTCAGACCCGGAGTCCAAAATGGAGATCCACGAAAAAAATGAAGGTCTAGAGATGTGCTGGCCATGTTCTGATTCCCGCCTTTTTAAATAAGACATCTCTTTCTATGCAGGGAACGCTGCTTGGGCCAGCAGCCACAGAGAGAAGAAACCTTGCGGTGCTCAACATGTGCTCAGCACAAAGAGAGCTGCAAAGCCCCAGGGCTCAGCCCTCATGCAGTGAAGCAAAAGGCTTCTGGTGGGACAAACCGAGGACCCGGTCATGTCTGCCCCAGGCAGGCAGGTTGGGGGCTCTGGACCTACCAATGCCACCGAAGGGCAGCGAGGTCAATGTCACGTGCATCAGGGTGTCGTTGCCGCAGAAGCCACCGCTGCTTGTCTTCTCCAGCACCTGGTTCACCACCTGGGAGGGGAAGGGAGAAGGGGACATGGCTCGCTACCCTGTCCCCACACCCCCAGCTGCCATCCTTCTCCCATGTCCACGGATCTCTGCTCCAACCAAGATCTTTGGGGCACGAACATGGCTGAAGGCACACCAAGGAGCACGGGATGGGCTCCATGCAGCCTGTGCGCTCTACCTTGTCATCAGAGGAGAAGACATACACAACCAGCGGCCGCTCACGGCTGTTGATGAAGTCAATGGCTTCCTCCATGTTGGCCACAGTGATGATGAGCAGGATGGGCCCAAAGATCTCCTCCTGCATGGCAGGATCAGAGGGCTGCACGTCCACCAGCACCGTTGGGGCTGCAGAGGAAGAAACCCAAAGGCATCAGCCATGCACGAGGCTGGAGGAGACACCTTGACCTGCGCAGAGGGCAGGTGCCTCCTCCGAGGCTGGGTGCCTTGCCCAGCTCCCATGCAGACCTTCTCTAAATATCCCTTCCAGCTCCCCTCGGGTTGCAAGCCCCTCTCCAAAACCTACATCCACCCGATGCAAGGTGGAAAAGACATATCCGAAATGCAAGCCCTCACCGATGTAGCGCTCCTTCTCATCTGTTTGTCCCCCGATGGCCACACGCCCACTTTTCAGCAGCGCCCGCACGCGGCGGAACTGCTTGTCCCCCACGATGCGGGCAAAGTCGGGGGACTCCTGCGGGTTGGGGCCATAGAACGTGGTGATGGCCTCGCGCAGGGCTGGCACCAGCTTGTTCTGCAACTCCACGCTGCACAGGATGTAGTCGGGCGCGATGCAGGTCTGCCCCGCATTGAAGAAGCGTCCCCAGGCCACCCGCCGGGCCACGTTCTTCACATCGCAGTTGTCGGACACGTAGCAGGGGTTCTTGCCCCCCAGCTCCAGCGTCACTGGTGTCAGGTGCTTGGCAGCAGCTGTCATCACGATCCTGCCTACGGAGGGGCTGCCTGCGGGCCACAAGCGGATGCGTCATGGTGGGGATCCCACCACGCTGCAGCCCGGCTCTGGGATGTGGTACTCCCGGGGAGAGCGCACCAAGTCCCACCGGACCCTCACCCCAGATCCATCAGGTCCCAGACCGAGGCTCTGGCTCTAGGGACGTACCGGTGAAGAAGATGTAGTCGAACTTGTTCTCCAGCAGCCTGGTGGTCTCCTGCACGCCCGCAGTCACCACGGCGAAGCAGTCCTGCGGCGTAAGAGGAAGGGTCCCCTGTGGCACTTCATCCTCATCGCCACCAAGAGCACCCCGGGCTGAGCGAGCAGCGGGGCAGCCAAGGGCTGGTGCTGGGGAGGCTGAGGCCATGGGCACCGTGACAAGTGGAAGAGGCAGAATGGGCAAAGTGAGACGCAGCACCGCATCTCCTGGAGGACTCAGAGGTGGGACGTGCCTGAGTGCAGGCACCCTCAGTGCATGCAGGGGGTAGGAAGAAGCCAGCCATGGGGAGAGCTTCTTACTTTGTCCATGTATCTGGGCAGCGCTTCCACCGCGAGTCTCTCACTGTTCTTGGCGATCTCCGAGGGTTTGACGACGACACAGTTACCTAGGGGGAGATGGAGAAGACATTAGAGCAGTGACGTGGTCACAGCCGGATGTGCTGGCACCCCGCACCAGGGTCCCCAGCCCCGGCACGTGCTGCCCGCATCCTGCAGGCAGGGGACGGGTTCAGCCTGACCGGCGGCGATGGCCCCGACGAGGGGCACCACGAGGTGGTAGATGGGGTAGTTGCAGGGTGCGATGATGAGCACCACCCCATAGGCGTCCCTGCGGATGAAGGCCACGTCCAGCTGTGTCGCCTGCAGGACACCCATCACATCAGGAGCACTTTGTGGTGGGACAGGTCCCCACATGAAGCCCCCACGCCATGCTCTGGCCTTGCCCACAGCTCACCCTGGCAAGGTCCTTTCCCCCTCCTCTTCCCCCTTACCAGGTTCTTGTCCACCTGCTCGTCCTTCATCCAGCGGGACAGGTTGTTCAGGGTGTTGTTGAGCTCGTTCTTGCACAGGAGGACCTCGGAGAATTCGGCTTCAAAGGGCGGCTGGGGACGCAGAGCACCGTGCCCATCGTCACCGCCACACGCTCTCATGCCCACCCCGTGTGGTTTTAACCCAGGCTATGGGACATCACCAAGCCTTGGGAGGAGCAGCAGCAGCAAAATGAAAGCTTTGAGATGTCCTCAGCGGGGTGGAGAAGGCATCCAAGGGCAAGGGGACTTTACAGAAGAAGCAGGGACTTGGAGACCCCTCAAAGCCTGGAGGTGCAGGCCAGTAGCGAGCAGAGAGGGGTTGCTCCTCCCAAACTGGTCCTTACGCCGTGCATTCATAGCAGCTGCCCCGGGTGCTTGCAATGGAATGGGGCTGGAGAAGGTCATGGAGGAGGTGTCCATGGCACCATCAGCCTCAGGACATCTCTGTGACACACACCAGGGAGGGTGTTTGCAAGTTTAGGTCCCCAAAGTGACCGAGCATTGCTCTGCACCTCCTTCCAATGCAAGAGCTGGTGTTTACAAACAGGAGAAGACAAAACTGCCAGGCTGTGGTGAGGACATGGGTGGGGTGGTTGTCCGAGCAGAGGTTATCAACTTGGAGAACAGAAGATGAGGAGCCCGGTGAGGTGCCCACACAGGGGTGGGAGCAGCTGGGCTGGGACGCGGTCTCCTCATCCCTGCCTCCATCCACACCCACTGACTCCAAGCCCAGGGCAGAGCCCCCCAGCTCCCCCAGCCCCTTGCATCCCCCAGTGCCCAACACCGGTGGCCTGACCTTGCGCATGTCCAAGGCGAGGGCCTCCAGGATGTCCTTCTTCTGCTCCTCCAGGAAGCGGCCCAGGGCCTCCAGCTGGGCCAAGCGGTACTCCAAGGGCCGCGTCCTCCCCGAGAGCCAGGCTGCCCGCAGGCGGCTCACCAGCCCCGCGTAGGGGTTCCCGCTGTGGGGACGGGGACATCAGGGGGACCCCATCCCCAGTGCAGCCCTCCGGGTGCTGGGGCACAGGAGCTCCACGTCCCCCAGCCCAGTGCCCACCCAGCATCAAACTGGGGCAGCCATGGAGTGGGCAGGGAGTCTGGGCACCTCCTGCCTCCCGGCCACACGCTGCCATCCCTTTGCTCTCACCTCGTGCCACCCTCGTCCTCGGGGGCTGTGCCAGCATCACCGCACAGAGGCTGCTGCCCGCAGGGCTCCTCCATGCCGGGCTGTGGGAAGCAGCTGACAGCCTCCAGCAGCCCTGGGGAGAGGCAGGAGGCTGCAAAGCCCGCGTTCCCGTGCGGTCCCGGCTATCGGGGAGCCTTGCACCTGGACGAGGTGGCTTTGGGGAGCCCGGTCAGCACCCTGGCACCGCAGCCACGTCCCTGCTGAGTGCAGGGCGCAGGCAGAGGCTGCCCCTCGTCCCCGGAGGGGGGGGGCTGCCAGCTTCCTGCCCTTCCCCTTGGCTCCCTGCGTCACCGCTGGCTCTGCTCCAGCCCAAACCGCTTGGCACATGGGATGCAACCAGAGATCGTGCTGTGGGGTGACGGTGAGCCCAAAACATGCCTCCAGCGGGGAAGTGGCTGGCGGCAAGGGGAACGCGGTGCCGCGGCTCCTCACAGCGGGACAGCCCTGCCTTGCCTCTCCGGGCCGGCCCCGGCACACGGTGCTGCAGCCAGGCATCCCCGCGGGGCTGCCAGTGCACAGAGTTCCTCAAGTGCCAACTGTCCCTGCGGCCATGTCACGAGCGAGGGTCCCCATCAGGGCCATGGGGACACAATAGGGTGTCCGGGGGCTGGGCAGGGGCGCAGGGTTAACCCCACGGTCAGGTTTCCCTCTCCTCTTCTCCCACTCCCTGCACCCCCAGGCAGGGGAAGGAGGCGCGAGGCGAGGCCGCAGAACTCAATGCAAAGTCTTTACTAGAGCAGAGTTACACGGAGGAAAAAGCAACAGCTGTCAGGAGAGCAAGGTTCACGGGGAAGGAAAGGGTCATCTAACGAGAGATGGGGCTAACTGCTGGCTCTCAACATCCAGGGGGCTGCTTCTCTGCCAAGAAGAGAAGTCTGGGGTGAAAACAAGAACTTTTTGACATTTCAGCTATATCACAGCACGCGGCCCAGAGCAGAGGAAGCCGGGCAGGAGTGAATGTGCAGGAGGGGTCTGTCCCTGCTGTCCAACACACTTCGGGGTGGCAGTGAGGCAAAGGACGTGGCACAGGACAGAGGGAGCGGTGCAGACGAAGGGGGTTTCACCCCGCAGGCCCCAGCCACGCATCCCCAGCCCGGTCAGTCCATGAGCGGCGTGGGGCACTCCTCAGAGCAGGGTGCACATGCCCTTGCGCTTGATCTCGAAGGTGGCTGTCATCAGCCCCAGCTTCTGCTGGTTGTAGGGCGGGTAGCGCAGGCTGTTGATGGCCTCCAGGCCCATGTTGCGGTGCAGGCAGCCGCGGTGCTGAGAGAAGGTGTCGAAGGTGAACTTGCCGTGGTATTTCCCCAAGCCACTGTTACCTGCAACAGACAGCACAGGTCCAGACTTCCTACAGGACTCTCCTCCTGCCCACCCGGAGCCACAGGGCTGCAGGCTTTTCTCATGGAAATCTCCTGCTGCCAGCCAATGGCCGACGCGGTGCAGGACCTCTTGCCCTTCCCTGTTCCTTGTCGAGCTCTACGGCTCCTCAGTCACACAGTGCCAGATAATCCCTGCAGCTCACCACTGCTTGGAGTTCCACATGCATCACTGTGACTGGTCTACGCTTGCTACATGGTCACAGGCTCTTCACAAAGCTCTGCTGGGTCTACGAGGCCTGATTTCCCTCCGCAACCTCAGTGGTGCCTTACCGTATGTACCCACGGCTAGGGGCCACCACCCTGCCTGGAACGAAGGTCAGCCTCTTCCTGGAGCTCTTAAAAATCAGCAGCGCATTGACAATGCTGGTTACCCTGATTCCTGTGGCTGATTTAAGCTTGAGGCTGCACGTCACGGTTAATAGCCCAGTGACTTCACAGCCAGGTTACTGCGGAAGCTTTGGCAGATGCCATCTCACCCTGATGACTTCAGGCCCTCCACCTGATAATTTGAGGCCGTTTCTCTGAATCATTTCCATAAAGATAAGTTACGGCACAGGAACCACCAACAATTGTTCCCTGATCCACAGTCAGGTAAGGAATTAATTCTGCTTTCCTGTCTCGGCATCTTATTATGTCTGAATCAGCTGTCAGCTCTGACAGAGATGCTGAGCACGTGGAGCTTCTTCCCCACAATAATCTCCAGAGAATATTCTAGGGAAGAGACCACGAGATCAGGAAAGTATTCTGGGGAAGCATCATCAAATTCTTCCTGTATTCCTGTGCTGCTCTTCCCTGGACATCTCACTGTAGGCAATGCCACAACCAGAACCCAGTGCTCAGGAGACCTCACTTTTTACCTGAAAAAACAATTGTTGTGTTCATATAAGGACACTGAAAAGCAGGTACTTCTTCCTCTTGGCTGAGGAGGATCTCCACATTACCACAGGCAGATTTCCCTGACATTCATAAGTGTTTTACTCTTAATACTTAGTCTTAAAATGCAGAATGAAAGTATAAGCCTGCTCCTGAGTGATGTTAAGGGCTCCGATCCAGCACCACGCTGCCTGCAGGAGGAAAGCTCGCCTACCCAAGAAGCACAATGCTGCCAGACAAGGAGCAGCGATGGATTGACCAAAGACAGCAGCGCCTGAGGAGCTCCCAAGTAAGCCCAAGCAGAGAAGGCACAAAATCCACTCACATTGCCTGCATTTGACAGATGTCAAAAATTGCTCACATTGCTGCTCAGAAATACCAAGGAAATACCCAAGTGGTACAAACTTCCCTACATTTTAGGTGAGGCATTTCCCCTGACACACTGTGGAACACTGCTTGGGCCAGCAGCCGCAGAGAGAAGAAACCTTGCGGTGCTCCACACGTGCTCAGCACAAATAGAGCTGCAAAGCCCCAGGGCTCAGCCCCAGCGCAGCAAAGCAAAAGGCTTCTGGTGGGACAAACCAGGGGCCCAGTCACGTCTGCCCCAGGCAGGCAGGTTGGGGGCTCCGGACCTACCAATGCCACCGAAGGGCAGCGAGGTCAATGTCACTTGCATCAGGGTGTCGTTGCCGCAGAAGCTGCCGCTGCTCGTTCTCTCCAGCACCTGGTTCACCACCTGGGAGGGGAAGGGAGAAGGGGACGTGACTGTGGTCTGCTGGCTCGGTGGCAGCGCTCCTCAGACATCAGCCAACTCTTCCCCCAGCCCGGGGTGCCCAGAGCATGCCCCAGGGCATCAGCGGGGTGGGCACCAGCCCTGCTGCCCCATTTCCTTCAGTCCCTTTTAGGCTCCGTGGACCGCACGCACCTTGCTGTCACAGGAGAAGGCGTAGATGGCCAGCGGCCGGGGCCGCGCATTGATGAAGTCAATGGCTTCGTCCATGTTGGCCACGACGACGATGGGCAGGATGGGCCCAAAGATCTCCTCCTGCATGGCAGGATCAGAGGGCTGCACATCTGCCAGCACTGTGGGGGCTGTGGAGAAGGGTTAAAGCAATGCATCGCTCACTGCACAGGCGCAGGCGCTCACACAAGCCCCGGGCTCGCCAGGGACCTGCTGCTTCACAGATTCCTTTCCCCAGGAGAAGATGCTACGCATCCCTTGCAGACTGCAGCTTTGAGCCCTCCACAATCTCCCTGCATCTCTGCCTAAAGGCAGCTGCAGAGCCTTCCCCGCAGTCGTGGCTCGCACCATATCTCCGCTTCCCCATCTCACATCCCCATGCCAGGCGCTTCCTCACTCCCCACATGACAAACCACACTCAGGCGCCCTCACCGATGTAGCGCTCCTTCTCGTCCGTCTGTCCCCCGATGGCCACGCGCCCGCTGCACAGCAGCGCCCGCACGCGGCGGAACTGCTTGTCCCCCACGATGCGGGCAAAGTCGGGGGACTCCTGCGGGTTGGGGCCAAAATATTCGGTGATGGCCTCGCGCAGAGCAGGCATCAGCTTGTCCTGCATCTCCACGCTGCACAGGATGTAGTCGGGCGCAATGCAGGTCTGCCCCGCATTGAAGAAGCGTCCCCAGGCCACCCGCCGGGCCACGTTCTGCACGTCGCAGTTGTCGGACACGTAGCAGGGGTTCTTGCCCCCCAGCTCCAGCGTCACCGGTGTCAGGTGCTTGGCAGCAGCTGTCATCACGATCCGGCCCACAGAGGAGCTGCCTGCGGGCCACAAGGGGATGCGTCACGGTGGGGATCCCACCACGCTGCAGCCCGGCTCTGGGATGTGGTACTCCCGGGGAAAGTGCATCAAGCCCTGCCAGACCCTCACCCCAGGTCCTTCATCAGGTCCCAGACCGAGGCTCTGGCTCTAGGGACGTACCGGTGAAGAAGATGTAGTCGAACTTGTTCTCCAGCAGCCTGGTGGTCTCCTGCACGCCCGCGGTCACCACGGCAAAGCAGTCCTGCGGCGTAAGAGGAAGGGTCCCCCTGTCAGCACCTGCTCTATCCCCATCCCCGCTAACAGCACCCCGGGCTGCTGGCCCACGGCCACTGGCTGAGCACAGAGGAAGGAGCCACACTACCAAGGAGGCACAGGACACAGCTCGGTGTGAGCAAGGGGTGGGAATGCCCCAGCCATGGGACAGGGACAGGGAGAGCTTCTTACACTGTCCAAGTAGCAGGTCAGCATTTCGGCGACAAGCCTCTCGGTGTTCTTGGCTATCTCTGAGGGTTTGACAACTACACAGTTCCCTGCGGGGAGAGGGACAGGACATCAGGGCAGTGACATGGTCCTGGCACCCCAGACCAGGTCCCCCTGCTGGTGCCTGGGCGCTGCCTGCATCCTGGGGCAGGAGACAGATCTGGCTCCATGCAGCCGAGCCTCACCGGCAGCGATGGCCCCAATGAGGGGCACCAGGAAGAGGTGGATGGGGTAGTTCCAGGGCGCGATGATGAGCACCACCCCATAGGGGTCCCTGCGGATGAAGGCCGAGTCCAGCTGCATCACCTGCAAGAAAAGCCCCCCCTCAGTGCCATTCCCGAACCCGCTCTGCCCCTTTTCATTTTGTCTCCCCCTCTTCCCTTCCCAGGTCAGCCCGGAGCTTCTGCCCTACCAGGTTCTTGTCCACGTACTCGTCCTTCATCCAGTGGGACAGGTTGTTAAGGGTGTTGTTGAGCTCGTTCTTGCAGAGGAGGATCTCAGTGAAATAGGCCTCAAAGGATGGCTGGGGACAGACATCACCATAAGCGTCACCCCAACACCAACCCCATCTCCTCCCCACCCACAGGAGACATCTGCCCCCCCGTCTGCCCACGAAGGGCAGAGCAGAAGCTGCTATTAAGCAGAAATAGCCATTATCTCCCGCAGCCACTGGGGAACATCACAGTCACTGAAATTTTATGAAAACAGGTATTTGGCCAGAGGAAAAAAAAAAAATTTAATGTATTTTGAACCACACTGTGTTCTTGTACTGGTGCCTTTGCCCTTGTGGCCGCAAGGCACTGCACGCTGACCACTCGGGCACAGGAGCTGGAAGCAGAGCCCAGCGCCTCCTTCCACAGCCCACGCACAAGAGCTGGCCTCAAAGAGCTCGCTTTGTTCAAACAGCAACACGAAGAAGAGCAAGCACCTCGTGACTGCCCCGCGGGACGGAGCTCGGCCCAACGCCACCAGGCAGAAAAATCCCCGCAGCTCCCGGGGCTGCTGCGCCGAGCCGGCACGCGGCTGGGACAGGCAGGTTGGGCAAGGTGCGGGGAATTAAACAAACCCAGCAGGTTTCTGCGAGATAAACCGTCCCAACAGGCAGTGACTAAATTGACCATGACTCGGGAGCGGCGTGCGGGCTGGGCGTCAGAGCCAGAATCGCAGGGGCTGCGGAGGCATTTCCTGCGCACGAGTCCTCTCCGCTGACATAACCGCGGCACAGCAGCGCGGCCAAGGCCCGCTCTTGGGGGAAAAGCACGAAGACACCAGAAGTGAGTTCGGCAGGCTCGGGAATACCCCATCGCCCTGGAGAGAGAAGCTCTTTGCGCTATTAAGGCGAGTCAGCAAAGCCCCCGACCTCTGATGCTCCCAGGAGGCTCCACCACCGAGCCCCACTCGAGGGACCTTCGGGTCCCCAGCAGCTCCCAAGCTCCTCGACACGTGCCCGGCAGGCACATCGGACCTCCGGCAAAGCAACGGGGCTGCTCTCAGTGCAGGCAGCCGGTTACAGCACTGGGAGGATGAGGAAATCACTGGTGAAGATGGGGCCATTGAGGGTTTTGGTGGGACACGAAGGGTGGCTGCGTGATGGGACATTAAGTCTGAGGTCACCCAGGTGCCTTCGATCATCAGTGGAGAGAAACCGGCATCCCTGGGGGCGAGGCACCCACCTCGCTGCGTAAGAGCAGATGAATTGTCCATCTAGCTATGAAGGCCTGCCTGCATAACAAGCGTATTACTAGACAACCGGCTCTAATTACATACAATTAGGAGAGGTGAACGACGCACTTTGAGTGCCGATGCATATCTACCCCTGGCTGAAGCAGAAGGTTCTCACCCCAAACAAACAAGGCAATTAGGAGCCCTGGGAGATTTCGGGCGGGCACGGCCACCACACTGATGTGTGCACAGATGTGGCCCCGATGAGCCAAGCGCTGCCACAGCCAGATAAGCCCAGTTACGCTGCGCTGGGGCAAAACACCCTAAGGAAAACCTTTCCTAACACCGCGTGACCAAAGCAAGCAGGTGACTGTTGAGCTGCACGACACGTCAAGAAAGGAAGAAGCAAGCAAAGGGTCCTGAAGCACTGAGCAGAGAATACATTTGTCCCCGGTGGGGAGGCTCCCTGCTCCCTCAACAGATCATCTGAGAGATCCTGGGGTGCCGCAATCCCCAGAGCCACATCAGGTCCCTGCCCGTGCCACGGCACCGTGCCACTGGCACGCAGGAGGAATGTGCAAGGCCAGCACGTTGCACAATGCCGGTAATCCCAGCTGCGACCAGGCCAGCAAGGAGCTCCCCGGGACACGGCCTCCGCACCTGGGCCTCTACGAGGCCACCTGGGGCACGGCACTTGTGGTGGATACCGGGGGAAGCTCCCTAACACCGAGGCTCCCACCTGGCACTGGCCAACACGGGGGACAGGGACAGGGCAAGTGGCACTAAGCCCGTCCAGCAGCGTGGCCCCTCGTGAGCTCCGGCTAATCCCAGTTACAGAGAGCTCTGTGGGGACCCAGCACCTATGGGTGCCCCATGCCAGCCCGCAGCACACCATGGGGGATGCAAGAGCCTATCAAGGGGACTCCAATGCCCAGAGCCCCACACCTGCACCAAGGAGGATACAAGACCCAGAGAAGGGGGTTTGTGAGACCCTGACGAGGCAACCGCAGCGCCCAGCTGCCAGCTCCTCTCACCTTGCCCATGTCCAAGGCGGTGGCCTCCAGGATGTCCTGCTTCTTCTCCTCCAGGAAGCGGCCCAGGGCCTCCAGCTGGGCCAAGCGGTACTCCAAGGGCCGCGTCTTCCCCGAGAGCCAGGCTGCCCGCAGGTGGCTCACCAGCCCCGCGTAGGGGTTCCCGCTGCAGGGATGCAAGCGTCAGAGGGACCCGGCCCTGCTCTTAACCCCGGTGCTCCGGGTGACGAGGGACAGGAGCTCCATGTCCCAGCATCATCCCAGACTACCCGGGCCTTCCCCTCGGTGCCAGGAGCTGGGGCTCCTTCTGCTCACCTTGTCCCCAAGCCCCTGCTCCCCAGGACCCCACTGTGGCTCCCCGGATTTGTCCCCAGTGCCCCACCGGCACCGCCGCAGCACCCCCTGCCCACCTCCCTGCTGCCCCCAGCCCCTCGCTCTCACCACACGGTGCTGCAGACCACCGGTCCCTTCGGGATGGCACCGGCGCACCCACCGGCGTTGCCGCCCACGGGGATGAGCTTGCCACAGCCGGGGGGCTGCTGCACGGGGGGCTCGTGGGGCTGCTGCATGCTGGGCTGTAGGAAGGAGCTGCCGGTCTCCACGGGCCCTGGGGAGAGATGTGGTGCCAGTTACGGTGCAGGCAGCTGGGGTCTGCGCCCACCCCACTGCGGGGAACCCCGGAGATGCCGGCGTGACCCCAGACGAAGCCACCTGCAGTGAGGCACCGTGCCCGTGCCGGCCCGCAGCACCCCTGGCTGCGGCTCGGATGCTCGAGGCTGTCCCGGCTGTGGCGTGACTCAGCCCAGCAGCAGCCGGAGGCCCCAGTGCGCCCAGCAGGAGATGCTTGGGATTCCCGGGCCGTCCTCACGCGCCCAAGCAGCTGCCAGCCTCCGGCCATGGGCCTGCCCCGCCGACGCGGGGTCACCCTGGGATGCACAGAGCCCCCGACGCGCGGCAGCATCCCAGGCTGCCCCAAAGGGATCCCCACGGACCCGGGCGTGAGGCAGCAGCGGTACTGCCCCAGCCTGCCTTTGGGCACGGCATCACGTGAAGATGTGCCCAGACACGGGGCGCGGAGCCGCGGCCCCACATCTGCTCCCAGTGCCCCAGTCCATGCCCGACGCACCCACCCTTCCTCAGGTGAACCCCCCCCCCAGTGGGGTGCCCCACAGCGAAGCCTGGCCGTGGGGCAGCCGAGCGCTGCGCAGGGGGCCCGGAGGCACCTACCTGTGGGGCTGAGCGGTGGCGAGAGGAGCGCGAGGCCGGGCTGGCACTGCCGAGGCTTGGGGCGTCCCTCCTAAATGCTGTGGGGCAGGTGGCCTGGCCCCATGGCCGGGGGCGGGCAGGACAGCGCCCCGCCTCCGTGGGGCTGGCAGTGGGGAGACAGCACCCCGCCTCCGTGGGGCTGGCAGTGGGGATGAGGCCCGGGATGGGGTCTCCCCTGTGGGACAGTGGGGCCGGGGAAGCCCTGCTGCCCCCAAACCGCTATTGTCAGCCCTGACCCACAGACGCCCCACAGAAACCATTCACCCTGTGCCCCAGAGCCACCCTGACCCACAGCACCCCACAGGCACCCCTCGCCCTGCTCCCCAGCATCGCCCTGACCCACTGACACCGCTCATCCTGTCCCCTAGGGCCACCCCGACCCATGGGGACCCCACAGCGACACGCCACCAGCCAGCCCCTGACCCCGTCCATCGGGCTGCCCGCTGCCATCCCATCGCCACTGGGGTGAGCTCGCCCCACGCCCGCCTCCCCTCCGCCAACTCCCCGCACGCCCTAATTAATTACCCCGCTTCGTAAACAGGAAAGCAGCGGCCCTGCGCCATGCGCTGCGCCGTGCTCAGCCCCACGGCGATGCTCCCCAGATGCCGGGGAGCGCGAACCCCAAAGGGAGCACAGATTCACCCCAAACCGGTGCCGTGATGGAGGCGCCCCCACCTCGCTCCGGGACCCTCCCGGCCCGTGCCCCCCTCCCGGTGAGCAGCGGGGCGGTGTGGGGGTGCTGGCAGCCACCCGCCTGCCGGGGACACCTGCGGGGACATCGGGGTTCGTGGCACCCGGGTGCGCCCCGGGGCCCCGCACCCCGAGTTGGGACGTGCCCAGGGTGGGGACGCTCTGCGTGGCCCCCAGGGGATGGAAAAAACGGGGGGGGTCCAGCTCTGCACCCACAGACCCAGGCAGAGAGGGCTGGGTGTCCTGGGAGGTGCTGGGGGGTCGTGGGCACCCAAATGTGGGGTGGGGGGCAGAGTGCAGGGCTGCACCCCCAGCCATCGCCCCAAATCGGGGCGGCAGAGGAAGGGACCCTGCGGGTGTTGGGGCGTTGGGGGGAAAGGGGGGGCAGCAGGGGCAGGTTTGGGGGCGGGGGGGGTCCCGGCGCGGCTCCTTTAAACGCCCCCGGTCCCGCCCGCCCCGTCCGAAAGAGGAAGCGGCGGCGGCTCCGCCCCGGCCGGCCCGAGCGCGGCGGCGGGTCCGGGGTGTCGGTACCGGGGGTGCGGGGCTGGGGGCACGGGGTGCGGGGCTTGGGGTGCTGAGTGCAGGGCCTGGGGGTGCGGGTCACGAGGGTGCGGGGTTCGGGGGCGCACGGCGTGAAGGTGGAGAAAGAATGGGCGCAGGGTTCGGGGATGCAGGGTGCAGGGTTTGGGGGCACCGGGTCTGGGGGCGCAGGGTTTTGGGGTGCATAGTGTGAGGACGGAGAAAGAATGGGTGCAGGGTTTGGGGGTGCCGGGTCTGGGGGTGCCCAGCAAAAGGGTGCAGAGTTTGGGGGTGCAGGGTGCAATGTCTGGGGGTGCAGGACCTGGGGGTGCCCGGCACAAGGGCGTGGGGTTTGGGGGTGCACTGTGTGGGGACAGAGGAATGATGGGCGCAGGGTTTAGGGGTGCAGGGCACAGGGGTGCCAGCGCAGGGGTGCTGGATGTGGGGGTGCAAAGCACATGGGTGCAGGGTCTGGGGATGCAGGACAAAAGCGGTGCAAGGTTTTGGGGTGCCAGGCACAAGTGCAGGATTTTGGGGTGCGGTACACGTGGAGCACCCCCCTGACACCCCCAGTCTGCCCCACAGACGCAGCGATGGAGGAAGACCCCAGCTGCTACCAGGATGCGGCCAAGTTGGCAGCAGGCGAGGGGCTGGGCGCCGAGATGCAGGTGAGGGGGGGGCACACGAGGCCAAGGGGGGGCTCCCCACTAGTGGAGGCACCCCAAGGGCTGACCGGGGGGTGCCCGCAGCTGGACGACGTGGTGGGGACGCACCCCGACTACAACGAGGAGGAGGAGGAGCAGAAGTACTTCCGCCGCAAGCGCCTCGGCGTGGTGAAGAACGTGCTGGCCGCCAGCCTGGCCGCCATGCTCACCTACGGCGTCTACCTGGGTACGGCCCCAGCCCCTCGGGGACCCCCGGGGACAATCCCCTTGGTGGTGGGGCAGCGGTGTGACGGCCGCTTGGGGCCCCCCCAGGCCTGCTGCAGATGCAGCTCATCCTGCACTACGACGAGACCTACCGGGAGGTGAAGTACAGCAACATGGAGCTGGAGGACATCGACCGCAAGGTGCTGATGGGCATCAACGTCACGCCGGTGGTGGCGCTGCTCTACACGCCCGTCCTCATCCGCTTCTTCGGCACCAAGTGGACCATGTTCCTGGCCGTGGGGATCTACGCCCTGTTCGTCTCCAGCAACTACTGGGAGCGCTACTTCACGCTGGTGCCCTCCGCCGTGGCCATCGGGGTGGCCATCGTGCCCCTCTGGGCCTCCATGGGCCACTACATCACGCGGTAGGCAGCGGGGAGCGGGCGGGCAGGGGGGATCGGGGGGCGGGCTGACCCCCCGCATCCCGCTGCAGGATGGCGCAGAAGTACTACGAGTACGCCAACTACAAGGAGGAGCACGTGCAGGAGCAGCGGCAAGCACCGCGGGGCGCCTGCAGCACCTACGTCGTCATCTTCCAGACCATCTTCTACGCCTGCTTCCATGTGAGGGCCAGCGGGGTGCACGGTGGGGACTGGGAGGGGACACAGGGGACAGCTCAAGGCTGAGCACCCCCCTGCTCCGTGTCCCGCAGCTAAGCTTCGTCTGCGCACAGATGCCCATGCTCTTCTTCCTCAACAACTACCTGTACCAGCTCAACCACACGCTGTACGGGGTGAAGCACTGCGGTGAGTGCAGGGGGTGGTGCGGGGCGGCGGGCACTGTCCTGGTGGGTGCTGAGCCACGGCGTGCACCCCGCAGGGACGCTGAGCCACGGCACACTGCCCGGCTTCAACAAGACGGTGCTGCACAGCCTGCCCCGCAGCGTCAACCTCATCATCGTGGAGAGCGTCCTGATGGCGGCCGCCTTCCTCGCCATGCTGGTGGTGAGTGCGGGGCCGGGCGGGAAGGGCTGGGTGGCCACCGGTGCCTCACGGGACACTGCCACGATCAGGTCCTGCTGCTGTGCGGCTCGGCCTACCGGCCCACCGAGGAGATTGACCTGCGCAGCATCGGCTGGGGGAACATCTTCCAGCTGCCCTTCAAGCACATGCGGGACTACCGCCTCCGCCACCTCCTCCCCTTCTTCATCTACAGCGGCTTCGAGGTGCTCTTCGTCTGCACCGGCTTCTCCCTGGTACGGCGCGGGGATGGGATCGGGGCCGCGGCGGGGGGACAGCGCGGCCGGGGCGACGCTGAGCCTGTCCTCACCGCAGAACTATGGCGTGTGCGCCCTGGGGCTGGAGAAGCTGGCGTACCTCCTCATGGCCTACGGCTTCTCCGCCTCCGCCTGCTCCAGCCTGGCACTCTGCACGCTGCGCCTGCGGCGGCAGTGCCCGCTGCTTGCCGGAGCATTCGTCCACGCCGCCATCCTGGTGACGCTCTTCTGCTGGGCGCCCGAGCCCCGGCATGTGGTGCAGGCACCTCTGCTCTACTCCATAGCCGTGCTCTGGGGCATGGGCAGCGCCCTCAACAAGACCGGCATTAGCAGTGAGTACCGGGAAGGTGCCGGCGCAGCCTCGTGTCCCCTGGTGTGGCCAGGTTGCGCCCAGCTCCCCGACACATCCTCTCCTCGCGTCCCCCGGCACCTCGGCGTGGCGGTGCCCAGCTCTGCGGGCCCACGAGCAAAGAGCAGGGCACCCGCACTGCCTGGAGAGGGGACCCCGGCGCGGGACAGGGACACTGACAGCCCGCGCCCGTCTCCTCCCGCAGTCCTCCTGGGCATGCTGTACGAGGACAAAGAGCGCCAAGACTTCGTCTTCACCATCTACCACTGGTGGCAGGCGCTGGCCATCTTCACCGTGTACCTGTGGTCGGGGCTGCCCATGAAGGTGAGCGGGGACGGGAGATCCTGGGCTGTGCGGGGCCGGCCGGCCGCTGAGCGCCGCTGGGCGCCGCTGTCCCGCAGGCCAAGCTCTCCATCATGCTGCTGGCGCTGGGGCTGGCGGCCGGCTCCTACCTGTGGATGGAGCGCAAGCTGGCGCAGCGCGTGTCCTACCGCCTGCCCCGTATCCCCCGCCCGCGCCACAAGATGAAGGGCTACCGCTACCTGGAGGACGACGACTCCGACGAAACCGCTTCGGAGGGTGAGGGGGCGAGCCGCCACGAGGACGATGACGACGACGACCGGCACCCGGCCGAGGCCAATGGCGGGGACGAGCTGCCGAAAGACGAGGGGGAGGGGACAGATTAGACGTGGCCTGCGCCAGCAAAGCCCGAGTCCCCACAGCAAAGCCCAAATCCCGCAGAAAGCCCAAGTCCTGCAGAAATCCCAAATCTTCACAGCCAATCCCAAGTCCTGCAGAAAACCCAAATTCCCATGGGAATCCTAAATCCCTGCAGAAATCCCAAATCCCCACAGCAAAGCCTAAATCCCGCAGAAAGCCCAAATTCCCATGGAAATCCTAAATCCCTGTAGAAATCCCAAACCCCTCAGAAAGCCCAAATCCCCACAGCAAACCCAAATTCACGTGGGAATCCTAAATCCCCACAGCCATCCCAACCCCCTCAGAAAGCCCAAATCCCCAACAGACCCAAAATCTCCACAGAATACCCGATCCCCACAGACATCTCAAAGCCCCACAAAAATCCTAAGTCCCTCAGAATGCCCAAACCTCACAGAAATCCCAACCCCCTGCAGAAATCCCAAATCCGCAGAGACATCCCAAATCCCCAGAAGTCCGAAACCCCTGCAGAAATCCCAAATCCCCCGCAAAAATCCCAACCCCCCGCAGAAACCCCAAATCCCTAAGAAACCCCAAATCCCTGCAGAAACCCCAAATCCCCCAGAAATGCCAAACTCCCTCAGAAATCCCAAATCCCTGCAAAAATCCCAAATCCCCACAAAAATCCCAAATCCCCTCAAAAATCCCAAATCCCCTCAAAAATCCCAAATCCCCTCAGAACCCTCAAACCCCTGCAGAAATCCCAAATCCCCCGCAAAAATCCCAAACCCCCGTAGAAACCCCAAATCCCTAAGAAACCCCAAATCCCTGCAGAAACCCCAAATCCCCCAGAAATGCCAAACTCCCTCAGAAATCCCAAATCCCTGCAAAAATCCCAAATCCCCACAAAAATCCCAAATCCCCTCAAAAATCCCAAATCCCCTCAGAACCCTCAAACCCCTGCAAAAATCCCAAATCCTGCAAAAATCCCAAATCCTACGAAGCTCCCAAACCCCCGCAAAAATGCCAAACCCCCGCAGAAATCCCAAATCTCAGAGATCCCAAACCCTTCAGAAACCCCAAACCCCTCACACCTCACCCTCACACCCCCCCCCCCGACACCCTCGGACCCCCCCACCCGTTCCCCCCCCTCCCCGGGACGCCGTCCCGGAGCCCCCCGCCGCCCCCCGGCCCCACAAAGCCGCTCCCGGCGCCGCCTCTCGCTGCCTTCGCGTCGCGGCGACCCCACCGCCCTCCATGAGGGAGCGGGCGCGGCGCTTCCGCTCGCCTACCGCTTGTGGGGCGGGGGACTACAGCTCCCGGCGGGCAACGCGCGCAGCGCGTTGCCCGCCGGGAGCTGTAGTCCCCCGCCCCACCCCCTCCCATCCCCGTGTTACCCCTATGAACTCCCCGCCCCACAACACCCCGCGCGGGGGGGCGGGCGGGCGGTCACGCGCGGCGCAGGCGCGCTGCGCGCTGTTGTTGTGGCGGCGCGGCCCGCGGCTCCCCGGCCGGCAGCGATGAGCGACAACGACGACATCGAGGTGGAGAGCGACGTGAGTCCGCCGCCGCCCCCCTTCCCCGTGCCCCCCGCCGCTGCCCGGGTGGCGGCGGCGGAGTGGTAACGCTTGGTTTCTCTCCCCCCCCACACCCCACGCCTCCTTCCGCACCCCCCCCCCCCCCCGCCCCGTCCTGCGGCCCCCTCAGGAGGAGCAGCCCCGCTTCCAGTCAGCGGTACGGGGGGGCACGGGGGGGGGAGGGGGGAGGGGGCGGGATTTGGGGGGGGTTGAGGGGGTCTGAGGGGGGATTGGAGGGGCCTGGGGGGGTGTTGGGGGGGCCTGGGGGGGGATTAAAGGGGCCGGGGGGGGTTGGGGAAGTCTGGGGAGGTATTGGGGGGTCTGGGGGGGGTGTTGTGGTGGGATTGGGGGTGTCTGGGGGGGATTTGGGGGGCCTGAAGGGGGTTGGAGGAGTCTGTGGAGGTATTGGGGGGGATCTGGGGGGGTTGGAGTGGTCTGGGGGGGTATTGGGGGGGCCTGGGGGGGTTGAAGAGGTCTTGGGGGGGGGTCGGGGGGTCTGGGGGCGCTTGGAGTGGTCTTGGGAGGTATTAGTGGGGCCTAGGGGGGTGTTGGGGGGGAGTCTGGGGGTATTTGGGGGGATCTGGGGGCTCTGATATTGGGGAGGGTCTGGGGGGGTGGTATCGGGGGGTGGGAGTATCTAGGGGGGTGTTTATGGGGATCTGATATTGAGGGGGGGTCTGGGGGAGTGCTATTGGGGGTGGGGGGGGCCTGGGGGGGAGATCTGGGGGCTCTGCTGTTGGAGTTTGGGGGGGTCTGCTATTGGGGGGGTGTTATTAGGGGGTGGGGGGGTGGTATTGGGGAGGTGGGGGGGGCCTGGGGGTGGTTATGGGGATCAGGGGGTTGTGCTATTGGGGTGGGCAGGGAGGGGGCCTGGAATTGGGGGGGAACTTGGGGCTGTTATTTGGGGAGGTGTTTGGGGGGATCTGAGGGCTGTATTTGGGGGAATTTTGGGGGCTGTGTTATTTGGGGGGGGGGGGAATCTGGGGGGATGTTTGGGGGAGTCTGTGGGCTGTGTTATCTGGGGGGAGCATTTGAGGGGATCCGGGGGCTGTATTGGGGGGGATGTGGAGGCTGTGTTGGGTTATGGTTTTGGGGGATGCCCGTGGGGCAGTGGGTTTGGGGTGTTATGGGGGGATCTGAGGGTTTTGGTCAGGGATCGCTGATTGTTGGGTGGTGACTGGGGAGGGCGCCCATGGGGTTTGTGTCCTGGGGAGGGGGGGGGGCTGGGTGTGTTTTAAGGGGATCCCACAACAAGTGGCTGTGCTTGGGGGGGCTGCGACAGACAATACTTGCTCTTTTGGGGGGGGGGCACGGGATGTGGGGCCACAGCTTGGGGGGGGGGGTGGAGCTGTGTCTCACTGAGGGGGGATACGAGGGGTTTGTGCCTTTTTCTTCCTGAGGGTAAGGGGAAAGGGGGGGGTGGCAAAGCTGCCCCCCTTTTAGGGCCACCCCCAGACGGGGCCCCCCAGCTCCGCTGCAGGCTCCAGCGCTTCCCCCCGCAGCAGGAAGCCACCCACGGGCTGTGCCACAGGGAAACCGAAAGCGCTGCCGGGGCGGCCCCGTGACCCCTCCCCGCACACACCCCGTGACCCCGGGTCACACACCGTGTCCGTCTGTCTGTCCCGTCCCCCCTCTCCCCCCCCGCAGGCAGACAAACGAGCCCACCACAACGCGCTGGAGCGCAAGCGGCGGGACCACATCAAGGACAGCTTCCACAGCCTGCGGGACTCCGTGCCCTCCCTGCAGGGAGAGAAGGTGAGGTTGTGGAGCGCGACGTGGGGCATGGGGGGGGCGTTTTTGGGTGCTCGCTCCAGCTTCCCTCCCTGCCCCCCCCCCCCCTCAGATAGCTTTGCTTCCTCCTCAGACCTCGCCCGGCCCAACGTCACCCGGCCAAGGGTTTGGCACAGGCAGGGCGATGGCGCAGCCAGGGCAGAAATGTGGCAGCGCAGCCACAAGGACGCTGGCGTCCCCGAAAGCGTGGCCCCTGCAGGGTGCCCACCCCCTGGGGATCTGTGTGGGGTCCCCGACAGGAGCGGGGGGCATCCTGCTGTGGTTCCACGCGGCAAAACCCCCGGTGCCGCGGCAGGAGAGCCCGCGGAGCCCTGCGGAGCCGAGGTCTTTATTTCGCCCCGTGCCGCTTCCCACTATTGCTACAGGCATCCCGGGCCCAAATCCTGGACAAAGCCACAGAGTACATCCAGTACATGCGCCGGAAAAACCACACGCACCAGCAGGACATCGACGACCTCAAGCGGCAGAACGCGCTGCTGGAGCAGCAAGGTGAGCGGGGCCGCGCGCTGGGGGCTCGGGCCATGGTGGCACCCCCCCGGGGTGACAGCACGGCCCTGCCTTGCAGTGCGCGCCCTGGAGAAAGCCCGGTCGAGCGCCCAGCTGCAGGCCAACTACCCCTCCTCGGACAACAGCCTCTACACCAACCCCAAGGGCAGCGCCATCTCCGCCTTCGACGGTGGCTCCGACTCCAGCTCCGATTCGGAGCCCGAGGAGCCGCAGAGCAGGAAGAAGCTGCGCATGGAGGCCAGCTAGGCTGCCCCCCCCCGCCGCCACTGCCGCCCCCGCGCCGGGGCCTGCGCCCGCCCGCCGGCCCCGTAAGGACTCGTCGTCCTTCTCTCCTCGGGGCTCTCGGACTGCGGCCTCGCAGCCCCCCCGCGCCCCAACGGACTTGGGGGGGCCTGGGGACCGCACGGAGATGCTCCCACCGCCCCCCCGCCGCTAGCGAGCCCCTCTCCGCGCCCCCCCTCTTCGATTTTATATGAGCATTTCTATTTATACCCAGGGACCACTGCAGCCCAGAGCTGAGCGCGAGGCTGTGCAGGAGACGGGCAGCCCCCGTCCCCCACCCGCCTGCGGGGGCCGCTGCCCTCCGGCCAGCGCCGGGGGGGGGTCTCGCTATTTATTTTCTGCGTGTGCAATTCCACCTGGCCCCCCGCCGCGCCGCGGGGACGGCGCCCACCGCCCTCCACGGCACAGAGCTGCAGGGCTCGGGCTGGGTGGTCTGCGTGTGCGTCCTTCCCCGTCCCCCACCTCCCCCCCCGTCCCCCCCCCCCACATCCCCGAGCCCCCCTCCCACCTCTGTGTCATTTTCTGAACTGTCCCCGTAGGTGACCCCGTCCCCCCTTTTAACGCCGTTCATTCCATGGATCTAAAGTATGTTGTACATACTGCCCAGAGTTGTCTTGCAAGTTAAGGCTTCCCTTTACTATAAGACTATAAATAATAAAAACAAAAAAACTTATTTTATCCTTCCCCGTGGTGGCCGCGTGTTCTTGGGGCCGCAGGAGGTGGTGGGGGGGAGCAGCTCCCTGCGCATCCGGGGCAGCGCGGGGTCGGGGCTGGAAACCCCGCGTCCCCCGGCGGCAGCTCCACGCCGCTCCGTGCTCCTACTCACCCTGCGCACAGCCGAGGGCGGGTGTCAGCTCTTGCTTTATTGATGCCATGCCACCTGCGGCGCGCTCAGCTCCCGCCGGGGAGGGCGGCAGCGGCGGTGGCCGGCCGCTTTTTGTTTTTTTTTTTTTGTTTTTTTGGTATCGCTAGCACCCTGAGGACCTCGCTCTGCTCGGCCGCGCTGTCCGAGGGGGAGCGGGGCCCTTACCCCGCCGCCTCCAGGCTGGGCACGGGCTGCTGCAAGAAGTGCATCACCGCCTTCACCACCTTTTCCGGGGCGATGTTGTAGACGGGATGCGTGGGCTGCTGCCGGAGCGGAGGAGAAGGCGCCTGAGCCAGGCCCGGCAGAGGAACGCCCCCGGCGTGGGGGCCCGGCCCGCCCTGCAGACCCCCACCCCCCAGCCCCGGGGATGCCAGCACCTACCAGGCGGTTTTCGGGGACGCCCAGGACCACCTCGTGGTGGAGGTCGCCGCTGCCGAAGTGCTGGGCGATGGCCAGCCCGCTCAGGCAGTAGCAGGTGTGGTAAAAGTCCCGGGACCTGGTGGGGGGGAACCCGGGGCCGCTGAGCCGGGGGGGGGGGCTGGGGGCGCGAGGCCGCCCCCCCCTCGGGTACTCACTTGCCCGGCTTGTCGAGCAGCCCGCCGGCCGGGCACTGGCAGCACAGGAGGATGTACTCCTGCAGTGCCGACTGGTCGAACATCCAGCGTGCCATGCTGAGCGCCGCGTCGTCTGCGGGGACAAGGCGGGCAGTGAAACGCCTGGGGGGGGCCTCAGGATGAGAGCAAATCTCCCCCGCCCCGGGAAACACCAGCATGTTTGCCCAGAAGCCCTTTTCTGCCACAAAAAAAACCTTCAGGGAAGCCCATCAGGTCCCCCCCGTGCCTGCCGCACCCTCCAGTTGTTCCACACTTCGTTCCTTTGCTAAAACTCGCCTGTTTCTCCCCTCCCCGTGGCCAATTTTAGAAGCAGACGAAGCCGGTGACCCCCCCCAGCTGCCAACTCACCCCGGGCGTGGAGCGCGCGGTGCAGCAGGGGCAGCAGCCCGGCCTGCCAGAAGGAGTAGCAGCCGTCCACCAGCTTGTTGCAGCGGCCCTGGAAGCCGCCCTCGAAGCGCATCTGCCGGCCGGTCACCCAGTGCTGCAGGGGACAGAGGGGAGCGGGTGGCACTGCGAGGACGGGGACATCCCCCGGCAGCCCGGGGGCACCCCGGGGCCCCCCCAGAACTCACCAGCAAGCTGCGGAGGTTCAGCAGGTGCTCCTTCTTGAGAATGACCAGCGCCGCCACGCCGCAGAAGGTGTACCCGCCGTGGGCCTCCATGCCCGGCACCCCGCCGATGCCGCCCTCCCAGTTCTGGCACCTGCGCGGGGGCGACACTGAGGATGGCACCTGCGGGGGGGGGGCACACACCGTCCCCTGCGCCCCCTCGGCCGGCTCCTCACCTCGCGATCCACTCGGCCGTCCCGGCGAAGAGCGCGGGCGTGAGGATGTTGGTGAGCGACGCCACCGAGGCGGCGCAGTAGGCGCTCCTGCGGGAGAAGGGGGCTCGGGGCTGCGGCAGGCGCCCACCCCATCCCCAGCCCTGGGGGCTCCGCGGGGCTCACCCCGCGCTGCGGTGGGGGGCAGAGACCCGCTGCGGGGCAGGTGCCTCATCCCCCGCAGCGCTCACCCACCTCACATCCACCTCGCCGCCGATGTGCATGAGGAAGGAGCCGTCGGGCTGCTTCAGCGCGTGCAGGTACTCCAGGAGCTTCTTCCTGTGGGACGCGGATACGAGGGGCAGCGCGGACCCGGCCCCCACCCCGCTGCAGCCCCCGCGCCGTGCTGGCCCCCCGCTGTACCTGTCGATGACGCCGAACGCCTCCTCCGTGCCGATGATGCAGAGCGCGTTGACGGCGGCGTAGGTCGGGGCGAGGTGGGGGTGCTGGCCGGGGCCCCCCCCGAAGCCGCCCTGGGGGCTCTGGCAGCGACTCAGGAACTGGCAGACGCTGCGGGGACAAGCGGAACAGCTGGGGAGGGGACCCCAAAACGGCCACCAAGGGGGGGTGGGCGGGAGGACGAGCCACCGCGGGTGGCGGCAGGAGCTGGCGGTGGCACCGAGCCCTCCCCTGAGCGGGCAGACCCCTCCCTCAGCGCTTCCCCCAGCAGCGAGGGGTTTCAGACCCGGCTGAATGTCCCCAGGAGCTTTCAGAGGATTTCAGCCTGCTCGTGACACGGGGACATCCCCCACCTGAGCGAGGGAGAACCTGGGAGAAGGGGACAGCCCCCGTGCCCCCCCAGGAGGTTGAAGCCAGGTCCCCTATCCCCCCCCCTCTGTCACGAGACAGCAGGAGCCGTGCCGGCCAGGAAGAATGGGCGGCATTGACGGCCCCGAAGGACACAAAGCACTTTTGTGCTGGCGCCAGGGCCACGGGGATGCCGGGAGGTGGCCCTGGCTGTGCCGGGCGGACACGGGAGCAGGCACCTCCGGGCTCACGTGGGCGCACGCGGAGCAGCTGCTTTCTCCCGGGGGTGCTGCGGGTCAGACCCAGCTCGGGGGGGTGCTCCCGGTGTCAGCACCAAGGTGCCCAGGGCCCCCAAGCGCCCCACAGGAACCGGGGGTGACTTACTCAGAGGCGACCGCCTGGGGAATGGGCTCCTCCAGCAGCTCCAAGCTGTGCAGGATCCAGTAGCAGAGCCAGGGGCGGCTGGCGTCCAGACACTGCGGGGACAAGAGGGGACGGGCAGGAGGCGGGGAGAGGGGCCAGACAGAACCCCCAAACCCGCAGCTCTGGGGCACCCCGCGGGGACAGGCACGACCCAAGGGGACCCGCAAGCGGCACGGGAACTGCTCCGCCTGCCCCAGGGCCACCCGACAGCCAGCAGCGAGGGATTCGGGGCGAGAAACACCAGGCGATAATTAAAGCAGCACCCAGAGGCTGAAGGCATCGCCCAGGCGGGGAGCCCCGGGGCAGAACGCCGGGGCCGTGCCCGGTACCTCGTAGGCTTCGCTCAGCTGCCGGAGGCCTCTCTTCAGGTAATGGAAGTGCTTCTCCCGCTGCAGGACGAATCTGCAAGGCAGGCAGGGCGCGGCGTCGCAGCGCCGCCAGCTCCAGCCCCGGGACCCGTTGGCCACCAGAGCCAGAATTCTGGCTTTTTTTTTTTTCCCCCTATTATTGCTCTTTATCCTTATTCCAACTTCCCGCAGGTGGAGGGAGCGCGGCGGGGACTTACTGCGCGGTGTGGTGGTTCGTCTTGTAGGCGTCGAACACCTCCTGCACGATGTCCTCCACTTTGCTCTGCGGCACCGCGAGCACCCGGGTCAGCGCCGCCGGGAGCTGCCGCCCCGCACCCGGCCCCGCGGCGCCTTCCAGCAGCTTCCACCCGTTTTGGGTTTAAGGTCAAAGCCTCAAGGAACCCTCCCCGCCCCACACAACGTCCCCGGGGGCTGAGGGCACTGGTGCAAGAGGCGCAGCCGGGGTTCTTGGCTGGGCCTTTCACCCCGGGGGGGGCATCCCGGGATCGGGGTGGGGGGTGCCTTCGCCCCCCTGCCTCTCTTGTACCTGGTCCCAATGCCCCTTGGAGCTCGGACCCCTGGCTCCAGGCTCCACGGGTCCCTCCGTCCCCAGACCCTGAGCCCCTTCAGCCCCTGGCCTCCCAGCTCCGTGCCCGTGCCCCTTGAGCCCCCAGACCCCCGGTCCTGAGCCCCCCCCCAGACCCCCACCTCCGGCCCTCCCCAGCCCCAAGCCCCTTGGGCCCCTCGGCCCCAGAGCTCTGCCCCCGAGCCCCCTCTGCCCCCAAATCCCTTCAGCCCCCGGTCCCCCAGCTCCGTCCTCGTGCTCCTCGAGCCCGCAGACCCCCACCCCCAAGCTCCGGCCCTCCCCAGCTTCGGGCCCCCCCATCCCCGAGTCCCTCGGGCCCAGACCCCCGACCCCGAGCCCCCTCTGCCCCCCAGCCCCCGGTCCCCCAGCTCCGTGCCCGTGGGGACCCTTGGCCCCCAGACCCCCGGTCCCGGCCCCCCCGGTCCCGAGCCCCCCAGCCCCGAGCCCCACGGGTCCCCCGACCCCAAACCCCCCAGCCCCCGGTCCCCCGGCTCCGTGCCCGTGGGCCCCCTCCAGCCCCCAGACCCCCGGTCCCGGCCCCCCCAGCCCCCGGCCGCGGGCGGCACCTGCTCGCTGGAGGTGTGCGTCCTCACGCCGTCGTCCCGCAGCCGCCGCCGCCCGCCGGGGCTCCCGGGGCATGCTCCCGCCATGCTGCGGCCGGCCCGGGCGGGGGCAGCGGGGCCGACGGCGGCCGGGCGGGGACACGAGGCCACGCCCCCTCCGCGCCCTGGCCACGCCCCCTCCGCCCCGCCTGGCCACGCCCCCCTCTCCCCGCCACCACCCGGCCCGGGACCGGCGCGCGCGCGCGTGCGCGAGGCGAAGGGGTCGGCCGGGGCGGAGGGCGCGGCGTCGCCGCGTGACGTCAGCGCGTGGCGTCACCGCGCCGTGACGTCATGCCGGGACGCGCGGCTCCGTGCTCGGCGCGCCGCGGGCGCGCGTCGCCGGAGCCTGTCGCGACGTTGCAGCGCTGCGCTGTGCCGCGGCGATCCCGCACCGCGTTGCACCGTTGCACTGCTGGGGCGTGTGGCGCCATGGCACTGCTGCCCCACCTCGCACTCTTGCACCAGGTTGCACCGCTGCACAGCTGCACCGTGTTGCGCCGTTGCACAGCTGCTCCATGTTACACATTTGCAGTATTCCACCATGTTGCACTATTGCACTGCAGCACCGTGTTGCACTATTGCACCATTGCACTTCTGGGGCACGTTCCCCATTGCACGGCTGCACCATGTTGTGCCATTGCACTACTGTGCCACATCGCACTGCTGCACCGCATTGCACTCTTGCACCACGCTGCACCATTGCACAGCTGCACCCTGTTGCACTGTTGCACAGATCCTCTATGTTGCACATTTGCACTATTCCACCACATTGCACTATTGCACCACGTTGCACCATTGCACGGCTGTTACATGTTGCACCATCGCACTGCCGCACCACATTGCACCATCGCACTGTTGCACTGTGTCACACCATCGTGCAATGGCGCCGCGGCGTCGTGCTGCACTGCTGGGGCACCATGTTCGCTCTGCTGTGCTGCTCCGTGCCGCACCTCCACATCACAGTGCTGCCGAGTAGCCCCGGTGCACGGCCCCGCTGCACGGCGTCGCTGCCCTGTGCTGCGCTGCTGCATCACTGCGTGCGACGCTTCCCCATGCCACTGTCCCAGTGGCATTGCATCGCCGTGTGCAGCCCTGCCTCGTTGCACCGTGCCGCTGCCCCACGTCGCTGCGTGGCTGCACCACCGCTGTGCTGCTCCGTCTCCTCGTGCCACCACCGGGCTGCACCGCACCACGAGGCCCCGGCCAGGCCCTACTGCACGTGGGGCTGCCCCACGCTGCCCTGCTCTGGGACCCTCACCTCCAAGCCCACCCCCAAGTGTCCCCAGGTCCATGCCCGGGTGTCCCTCCCCAATGCATCCCCACGTCTCTCCCTCCCCATAGCCCCCCGGTGCACCCCCATGCCTCAGGGCACGTCCTGGTGTCCGCCGTTGCATCCCTGTGTCCCCCCAGCTGCATCCCTCCGCCGTCACCCCCGTCCTCTGCTCCAGCCCCGGTGTCCCCCCTCCGGTCCCCAGCGCACGCCCAGCTGCCCCCCACCCCCGGTGCAGCCCCGTGCTGCCTCCCGGTGCCCCGGCTCATATCCCGGTGCCCCCACCGGTGTCCCCCGGTACCTCCCCGGTGTCCCCCCCCGGTGCCTCCCCGTGTCCCCCCGGGTGCATCCCCGCGTCCCCCCGGCGCATCCCCGCGCTCCGCCCCGGTGCCAGCCCGGCCGCCCGGAGCGGCGGCGCAGGAACCCGCCCCCGGTAACGGCGGCGGCGGCGGCGGCGCGGGGCCGCCATGGCCAAGCAGTACGACGTGCTCTTCCGCCTGCTGCTGCTCGGCGACTCGGGCGTGGGCAAGACCTGCCTGCTCTGCCGCTTCACCGACAACGAGTTCCACCCCGCGCACATCTCCACCATCGGTACCGGCACCGGGGGACGCGCGGCAGCGGGGAGCCGCGAGCGGCGGGGGACGGGGGGCACCGGGGAAGCCGCAGCGCTGGGGGGAAAAAAAAAAAAAAAAAAAAACAACAACGGGAAGAACGGGGGCACCGGGAGCATCGCGGCACCACCGGGGAGCCGCCGCCGCGCCCCGCCGCCGGGAGCGGGGAAGCCGCGGGCACCGGGGAGGCGCCGCGCTGGGGAAACGGGGACACCGGGGATGGGAGCGGCGGGGAACCGGGGGCACCGCCGGCAGCTGGGGGCACCTGGGAGCCGGAAAAGCGGGGAGCGGCGGCACCGGGGCGGCGGGGAGGCGGCGGGGAGCCCGGCCGGCACCGGGAGCATCGCAGAGCTCCGGCACCATGGGGGCACCGGGGGGGAGGGGGGGCACAGAGCAGAGCCCTGCCCCCAAATCCCCCCCCCTCCCCAAAACCCCCCATGTGCCCCCGCCCTGGCCAGGCGTGGACTTCAAGATGAAGACCATCGAGGTGGACGGCATCAAGGTGCGGATCCAGATCTGGTGAGTGCCGGGGGGGGCCGCACCCCGCTGATGTGCCCCCCCCCCCCCGGGGTGGGGCTGGGGCCTGGAGCAAGCAACGGGGCTCCCCCCGACCCCCCCCCCCCCATGTCCCCAGGGACACGGCGGGGCAGGAGCGGTACCAGACCATCACCAAGCAGTACTACCGGCGGGCACAGGTAGGGGCATGGCGGGGGGAAACTGAGGCACGGGGGGGGGCGGGGGGGGAAAAATACTGCCCCCCCCCCTCCCCGGTGTCTCTCCCGCAGGGCATCTTCCTGGTGTATGACATCGGCAGCGAGCGCTCGTACCAGCACATCGTCAAGTGGGCCAGCGACGTGGATGAGGTGGGGGTTTGGGGGGGGTCCCCGAAGCGGTGACACGCTGGTTTTTATTGGGGGGGGGGTGCTGATGCACACCCCCCGCACACACACACAGTACGCGCCCGACGGCGTCCAGAAAATCCTCATCGGGAACAAGGCGGACGAGGAGCACAAGAGGCAAGTGGCCAAAGAGCAAGGGCTGCAGGTGAGCTGGGGGGGGGCAGGCACCCCCAGCATGGCCGCCCCCCCCAAAAAAAAGCCCAGCGGCCCCCCCAGGGCCCCCTGCACCCCAAGCATTCCCAGGCCACCTGTGCTCCCTCCCGGCATGGCCAGGTACCCCAACCCTCCTGAGGTCTCCCCTATAGCCAGGGCCCCCCCTGCACCCCCAGCGTGGCCAGGACCCCCTGTCTGCCCCCCAAAATGCCCAGTGTCCCCCCTAATGCCCCCCCCATCCCCCCACGGCACCCAGCGCATGGCTCTGGGGTCGCACCCCACGGAACCACTGCTGTCCGTCTGTCCACGTGCCTGTGGGGAGCAGAGGGGCTGGAGGGGGGAGGTTGGAGAGGGGGGAGAGGGGGCGAACCCCCTGCCCCCCACCCCCCAAAATCACATCGGCGCCGCCGAGCCCTCGCCTTGCAGCTGGCCAGGGAGTACGGCATGGACTTCTACGAAACAAGTGCCTGCAGCAACCTGAACATCAAGGAGGTGCGTGGGGCTGAAGGGGGGGGGGGGAAGGGGAGGCAGCCGGGGTGTGCCCCCCCCTCTCCTTCCCGGCCCCCCCGGGCTCACCCCGCTCTTCCCACGCAGTCCTTCACGCGGCTGACGGAGCTGGTGCTGCAGGCGCACCGCAAGGAGCTGGCGGGGCTGCGTGCCGCCGCCGCGCCCCCTGACCTGGCCCGGCTGGAGGAGGACGAGCAGCAGCCCCCGGGGGGGCAGGACAGCCCCAAGAGCTGCTGGTGTTGAAGCCCGTTCGTTCCTCCCCCCACACAAACCCCCCGGCTCCCCGCCACCGCCAGACCCGTTTTGGGGAGGGGGGCTTGGCGTGCGTGGGGGGTCCCCAGGCGCTGTTTGCACACCCCGCGCCCCCTCCGCCCCCCGGTTTTGCACACTTGGTTTCCACAATAAAGGAGATGCTGGAGCCCCCCCCCCCCAGCTGGCTCGTCTGGTGCCACCGGGACGGTGTCCTCGGCACCGCGGGCAAAGCCGGGCTGCGGCAACCCGAGCGGCGATGAATAATGGAGGGGCCGGGCCGGTGTCCCCTTTCCTGGCTTGGGGACACGGCTGGGGGGACGCAGGGACATCAAACAGCCTGGCAGCGGGCACTGGGGTGGGTGGGCATCGGGATGCGTGGGCACGGGGGTGGTGGCTGGCACCAGGCTGCTGCTCCTTACTGGGATGGCTGTGCACCAGGATGGGTGGGAACTGGGATGCCGTTCCTTACTGGGATGGGTGGGCACCAGCAGGTACCAGCCTGCTGGTGGGCACTGGGACAGGGCCCACTGGTCCCAGTGGGCCGGGTTGGCCAGGGAAGGAGAGGCGTGGAGGCACCCGTCCCTCCCCATTGCCTGCCGGGGCGCTCGCAGCACCCCACGAAGCCGCAGCACCCCGTTATCTCCCAACGCCCCAGCTGTTTCCAGCTGTGCGGGGAACCCTTGCCCCAACAGGGACGGCGCCCGCACCCCACGCCGCGGCGGTGTGAATTATTGAGGCGGGTAGGAGCATCGCCCCGGCCTTCCTCTGCCTCTTCCTCGTCCCCTTGGGCCGGTGCCAGCGGGTGGGACGGCTCCGGTTTCTGCCAAGTCACGGCGGGGCGCGGGGACCTCGGTGGCGTCACGTGGGCGCCGGGCGGCCCTTAAGGCGCGCGGGCAGCGGGCGGGCAGGCAGCAGATCCGGAGCGCACCCGCAGCCATGAGCGTCCCCGTCGCCAAGTCCTTCTACGACCTGAGCGCCACCTCCTTGCAGGGGGAGAAGGTGGACTTCAACGTCTTCCGGGGCCGCGTGGTCCTCATCGAGAACGTGGCGTCGCTCTGAGGCACCACGGTGCGGGACTACACCCAGCTCAACCAGCTGCAGGCTCGCTACCCGCGGCGCCTGGTGGTGCTGGGCTTCCCCTGCAACCAGTTCGGCTACCAGGTAGGTGCCCAGCATGGCGGGGGGGGACACAGAGCCCAGTGCTTGGGACAGCGGCGGCACAACCCCGGTGTCCCCTTCCCCATCCCAGGAGAATGGCACCAACGAGGAGATCCTCAACTGCCTCAAGCACGTGCGGCCGGGGGGCGGCTTCGAGCCCAACTTCACCCTGTTCCAGAAGTGCCAGGTGAACGGGCAGGACACCCACCCCGTCTTCGCCTACCTGAAAGCCCACCTGCCCGCCCCGGTGGACGAGCCTGACCACCTGATGACCGAGCCCCGCTTCGTGGTGTGGAGCCCCGTGCGGCGCTCCGACATCTCCTGGAACTTCGAGAAGTTCCTGGTGGGCCCCGAGGGGGAACCTTTCCGCCGCTACAGCCCCCGCCTGCCCACCGCCCAGCTGGAGCCCGACATCCAGCGCCTCCTCAAGCTGGCCAAGTAGGGCTGTCCCCCCCCCGGGGACGGCCCCAGCCCTCCGCCGGGTGACGGCCCCCTCTGAAACCCCCGTGGGGGGGGGGCCCGATGTGGCGGCGAGCCGGGGCCACCGGGGTGGTGGGCGCCCGGATGGGGTCGGCTGCAATAAAGGAGCAGGAGACAGCGCCCGAGCACCCCCGTTTGTGTCCCCCCCAGCGCACGGCGGGCGGTTGGGGCCAGGGAGCGGCTGCGCGGGGTGGATAAGAGCCAGGCGCGGTTGCAACCCCACCCTCGGGGGGGGGGGGGGGGAACAATTTTGGCAGCCCCAAGGTGAGGGTGTGCTGCCTGCCCTGCCCTGCCCGCCCCAGGAATGCGCACCCCTGAGCACGGCGGGGGGGGGGCACTGCAGTGTTTGGGGGGGGCAGCGATCCCACTACGCCCTGGGGGGAAATGGTTCAGGCATGGGGTTTGGGAGGCTGCGTGTACGCCTGGGACACAAGGAAGGGTGGTGGGAAGGGAGAAGACTGTTCCATCCCCGAGCAGGGCCCCAGCACCCTTTGCTGGAGGGGCTCGGGGGGCTGAAAATCACCCCCGCCCCCCTCCTGTTCCCATCCACACAGGGGGAACGATCCCAAAGCTCCCCAGCCTGCGGCACGGAGCTGTTACACGCTCACATTTATTGCCCACGCGGACCCCTTTGGGGCAGAACGAGGTGGCTGTGCCACCCTGAGCCGTTTCGGGGGTGGGTTTCTGGGCCCCCTCCCTTTCTTCAGTGCGAGGGGGGCTCGGGAGCAGGCGCAGCACGGGGCTGGAGCAGAGCAGGCAGCATCCAGCATTGGGTGTCCACCGCATCCAGGCTGGAGGTTTGAACAGGAGCGGGAACGAAGCCCCCCAGCGCCAGCAGCGCGGTCCCACAGCTCCGTGGGGCACACGGGGAGCGGGGCCGGGGCACAGACGGGCTTCAGAAGAGCGGGGTCATCTGGCGCGGGTCGTCGGGCAGGATGCTGATGGAGTCCTCGGCCCGGCCGCACAGCAGGCACAGCATGGTGTACTCCTGCAGCGGGACACGGCCGCGGGGCTTTCAGGCTGCTCTGTCCCTCCCCGACTCCTCTCCACCGCTGGGGAAACCGGAGCCGGGGCCGGCACCTGATCCCCGATTGCAATCGGACCGCGGCGGATCGTGTTTCATCCCCCGGGACCCCATTTCCCCGGAGCCCATTTTCCAGCATTTAGCTGCTGAATGGGAAATGCGCCAGGGAGGAGGGCTGGGAAGCGCGAATCCGGCGCTGAGACAGCGCCGCGGTGAGCCCAAGGCTCCTGTTTCCAGCTCCTGCCCGTGCCGAGCTCCTGAGCTGCCCCCGAGGCGCTCGCCTCCGATGCTGCGCAGCTCCCTCCTGCGGCTGTGAGGGCAGGAGGGCAGCAGCAGGGCTCAGGGTGCCTCTGGAGCTGGGGAGAGGCTGCTGGGGGGGGGGGGACGGGACCCCCAGGAGGACGGGGAGCCCCAGGAGGACGTACCTGGTAGTCATCCACCACGCTGAAGGTGTACTCGTGGCGTGCGATCAGGTGGTGGCAGTTCTTGCACAGGTCTGCGGGGCAGGAGCAGTTCAGGGGACGTGCCCAGCCCTGGCACCGCTGTCCCTGGGAACCCCCAGCCTCACCCCCAGACCCTTTGGTGCCCGAGCCCCCACCTGAGGGGCTGACACCCCCCTACCCGCCCCAGTCCCCAGGGTGGGTCCCCAAGCACAACTCACCCCCAGGCACCTCAGCGTGCAGCAGCCCCCCAGACCCTCACCCAACCCCCCCCAAATAACCCCCAGAGCCCCCAGTAACCCACCAGAGCACCAGATCCTCCCCAGGGAGCCTTCCCAGAGCACCAGGACCCCCCAAATTATCCCTCCAGGGCAAAAGGACCCCCCCATGACCCCCCAGAGCACCAGATGTCCCCCAATACCCCCCCCAAAGCACAAGACACCCCCCCCAAACAACCCCCTAGAGCACCAGATACCCCACAACCCCGCAGACCACCAGGACCCCCCAACACCCCCAAAGAGCACCAGGACCCCTCAGTAACCCCAAAGAGCACCAGATGCCCCCAATAACCCCCCAAAGAGCACCAGGACCCCCCAATACCCCCACAAAGCACGAGACACCCCCCCCCAAATAACCCCCCAGAGCACCAGACACCCCATAACCCCCCAGATCACCAGGACCCCCCAACACCCCCTCCCAGAGCACCAGGACCCCCCCCAGTAACTCCCCAAAGAGCACCAGGACCCCCCAACACCCCCCCAGAGCACCAGCACCCCCCCAAGCTCCCCCCCCCAGGACCCCTCCCCAGTAACCCCCAGCCCCCCAACCCCCCCGTATCACCCCCACACCCCCCCGTCCCCACACGATCGTAGGTGACGATCTCGTCGTCGCCCCGCAGGCCGGCGGCGCGGTTGCCCAGCAGCACCAGGTCGCGGCGGCCGCACTGCGCGCAGCCCACGAAGTTGAGCAGGAAGGAGCCGCCCTCCAGGCAGGTGGTGCCCTGCGGGGAGGCACCGAGAGGCCCGGTAACGGCCGGTAACGGCCGGTAACGGCCCCGTAACGGCCCCGTAACGCCCGGTAACGATCCCCCCCCTCCCAGCCCCCCCCGCCCGTACCCGCTCTGGGAACTCGGTGCCCACACAGCCCCCGCACATCCCGCCCGCCGCCGCCGCTCTCGCGAGACTTCCGCCGCGGGGGGTGGGGCTTACGGAAATGGGCGTGGCTTGGTGGGAGTGGGCGTGGCTTGGTGGGAGTGGGCGTGGCTTGGTGGGAGTGGGCGTGGCTTGGTGGGAGTGGGCGTGGCTTGGTGGGAGTGGGCGTGGCGATGCGCTGCCAGTGGGCGTTCCCTCCCCGCTCCGTTGCCTCCCAGGGAGGGGAGTGGGCGGGGTTTGGGCGGGAAAGGGGGCGTGGTCTCTCGTAGCCCCGCCCCCGCCCCGGGTAGCGGGGAGGGGGCGCGCAGCCCTGGCGGGGGGCACGTAGGGTTAATGGGGGGCACCCAGGGTTAATTAGCGGGTACCCAGGGGTGACTGGGGGGGTACCCAGGGGTGACTGGGGACAGCCCAATCTTGCTGGGGGTACCCAGGGCTAGTGCGAGGTACCTGGGGGGGAGCACCCAGGGCTAACTGGGGGGCACCCAGGATTATTAATTGGGGGGGGGGTACCCAGGACTAATTGGGAGCACCCAGGACTAATTGGGGGTACCCAGGGCTGCCTGGGGGGGTACTTAGGACTGATTGGGGGCACCCCAAGCTGGCTGGGTTGCCCAGGGCTAGTGCAAGGTACCTGGGGGGGGCTATAAGGGGACACCCCCCAAGGGCTAACTGGGGGGGGGTGCTCAGGACTGTTAGGGGGGGCACCCCGATGGGGGGGTGCCCAGGATTACCTGGGGACGATCCAATCTGTCTGGGGGTACCCAGGATTAGTGCGAGGTAGCTGGGGGGGGCGCCTAGGACCAACTGGGGGGGTCGCAGGACCAATTGGGGGGTACCAGGACCAATTGGGGGGGCACCAGGACTAATCGGGGGGGTACCCAGGACTAATTGGGGGGGCACCCAGGACTAATTAGGGGTACCAGGACTAATTGGGGGGGCACCCAGGACTAATGGGGGGGGGTACCAGGACTAATTGGGGGGGCACCCAGGACTAATTAGGGGTACCAGGACTAATTGGGGGGGCACCCAGGACTAATGGGGGGGGTACCAGGACTAATTGGGGGGGCACCCAGGACTAATTAGGGGTACCAGGACTAATTGGGGGGGCACCCAGGACTAATGGGGGGGGGTACCAGGACTAATTGGGGGGGCACCCAGGACTAATGGGGGGGGTACCAGGACTATTTGGGGGCACCCCAAGCCGGCTGGGGGCGCCCAGGGCTACGGCGAGGCCCCTGGGGGGACCCTGGGGAGGAGGTGGCACCCGGGGCTAACCGGGGGGGGGGGGCACCCAGCGCTACCGGGGGGGGGGTCCCCGCGGCCGGCGGGTCCGTGGCGCTGCGCCGCGCCGCTCCGCGCCGCCAGGTGCCGGTGCCGGTGCCGGTGCCGGTGGCGGCGGCGGCCGGGGGGGGCCGCTGTGCTGCATTGCGGGGCGGGCGGCCCGTCCCCGCCCGCCTCCGCCCGGCCCTCCCGGGAGGGGGGGGGGAAGAGCGGGGCTATCTGGGCTGGCCCCCGGCAGGAATGTCCCGATAATGTTATTTATAGCGGCGGCTCCGCTGCCCCCGCCCCGCTCCGCTCCCGGCCCGCCGCCGCCGCTCGCCCTCCCGCCGCCGCCCCGCGCAGGTGAGCGCCCCCCCCCCGGCAACGGGACGCGATCCGCCCCCCCCCCCCCCCCGGCAGGCAGCGAGGACACACGGGGACCGCTGCCACCCCCCCTCCGGGGTGGCCGCCACCTCCTGTGCCCCCCCTCCAGGGCTGCTCCCGCTGTGGGATTTTGGGGGGAGGGGGCATGCGTGGGGAGGGGGGGTCACCCGTGGGGGGTGCGCACCGGGAGTGGCACACGCTGGGGGGGGGAATTTGGGAGGGGGGGGGACACGCGGCGGTGACACGGTGACCCTGGCCCACGCTGTCACCCCGTGGGATTTTGGGTCCCAAGAAGAGTTTGGGTGCCCTTGGCGGGGAGGATGCTCCGGGGGCGCCCGGTGCCTGTGCTGCTCCCCCCGGCTGTAATGCTGGGGGGGGGGGGTGGATTTGGGGTGCCCGGGGGGGGTCCCGCGCGTTTCGGGGAAATATCGCAGCCGCCTGGCTTTGGTGAGATAATAACTGCTGGTCGTGGGGGAGCGAGCGGGGAGCGCTGCCGGGGTGTCCGGGACAGCAGCCCCGTGCGTGGCACGTTCCCGGGTGCTTTCGGGGCCCTGCATGGAGATTTGGGGGGTTTGGGTGCCCCCCGCCCCGGGGGCAGGAGCGGGGCTGAGCCCAGGCCTATTTATAGCCAGAAATGCGCGCGGCGTGTAGGCACGTGTGTGTGTGCCACGGCGGCATGGCTCGGTGACACCGGACAGCCCGGCTGGGACGGTGACGGTGGCGGTGACGGTGACGGCCAGCCCAGCCCTGGGCAGCCCGGAGCCCCGCTCCCGCTTGGCCCCGGGGGGCGAGCGTTGGGCATCGAGGTCCGGCGGAGCCGTGCCGTGCCGTGCCATCTGCTCCCGGCCCTGGTCGCACGCCCGCGGCGCTGCCGGTGGCTGCGGGGCCGTCCCTCTGTTGGCAGCGGGGCTAGAAAGGAAAAAAAAATGCCTGCTTTGGGAAAACGAAGCTGGGGAAAACCAAGCAGCCGGGGCGATGCTGAGCGTCAGCACCCCGGCACCCCAGGGTGCTTTGTTGGGGCGCTTCACTCCAGTGAATGGAGCCCGCTCCTGTGCCGGTGGCTGGCACTTGCATGCAGCCTGGGCGAGCAGGGAAGGGGCTTGGGGCGCGGCGGGACCCCCACATTCCACGCGGACACCGGGCACAGTGGGGGGACCTTGGCGGCGGCGGCGGCTCGGTGCCAGCCCCTGGCCGGGAAGTGCTGATTCACGGCGCCGAGCCGCGGCCGGGGAAGGCAGAGGGGTGCAGCCCGCAGGCTGGGTGCTCGCCGCCGGGGCTGCGGTGGTGGGACGCAAACCCCCGCGTGGAGCAGCCGCCGGTGGGCCCCTGCCGGGCGCCGTTGTTCTCCCGGCGGCACTGGTGCGGCAGAGGGAGATTTAAAGGCTCGGAGAGCGCCCGCGTCGCCAACGCGCGCTGTTGGCTCGCCCAGGGCCCCGCCGGAGGCTCAGAGGAGGAGGAGGATGCTCAATCCCCACTGCTGTTGCAGGCACAGAGACCGGGCACAGCTCGGCACACCCGCAGTTCCAGGGGGTTCCCAAAATTTGGGGTTCCCCATGGTTGGTTTTTTTTTTTTTCTGAGCCTGGTGCTGGCTGGCAGCGGCACAGAGCCAAGGGGTGCCGGGGGTGCAGTGTGGAGGGCTGCGTGCCCCGCTCTTGCACACCCCCATGTGCTCCTGCACACGCTTGTATTGCCCTGCATGTGCTCACAAACAACCTTGCATGCATCTGCTCGCACATGCACACTCTTGCACACTCCTGCATGTCCTTGCACTTGTGTGCACACTCTTGAATGCTTTGGCATGTTCCTGCATGTCCTTGCTCGCATCCGCGTGCTCTTGCGTGTGCGTGCTCACATGTGTGTACTCTTGCACGCTCTTACACGCTCTGGCGTGCTCTTGCACGTTCTTGCTAGCACGTGCTTGCTCTTGCACGCTCTGGCATGCCCTTGCTCGTGTGCGCACGCTCTGACATGCCCTTGCACACTCTTGTGTGCATGCCTGCCCCCGAGCCAAACTCCTGCCTGTGCTGCCGAGATTAGGGTGCAGAGAAAAGCGCCCAGCCCTGCCAGCCCCCGATAAAGGCCCCCCCGCCACGTACGGGTGTTTTCCCCCCTGCAGCCCTGGAGGTCATCCCTGTGCTCCCCAGTGTCCCTGCGCATCCCCACAGGCCCCAGGTTTGGAGGGGTCACCCTGGGGGGCTGCTCAGTCCCAGGGGTGCCCGGCTGGGCACACCCTATGAGGCAAGGAGGGTGCCAGGATTTTGGGGGGGTGCTGTTGGGAGAAGGGGGGGGTCTGAGCGAGTGCTGGAGGTGGCAGCCCTCAGCCTGGCTCTCTGCACCCTTCGGGGGCCCCAGGGCGGCTGCGCAGCCCCCCCCGCCTTCCCGGCAGCTGCTGGCAGGCATTTTTAGATACCGGCCTGTCCTATCTGCGTCTCAAATGTCCCCGGGGGCGGGTGTCCCCTCCCGGCCCCCCCCCCTCTGGCAGCTGTCGCCTGTTCTCCCCGTGAAGCCCCTCCCGGCGCAGGCGTGGGGCGGGTGCCCGCAGCCCCCGTGTCCCTTAGGGGTTGTCCATGGGGACACCACCCACGGGCGCTCTGGCACCCACATGGGGACGCAGCGGCGTGAGCCACCGCGGGGTGACAATGGCTGGGGGCGCCCTGAGCGCGTGGCACCTCCGTGCCCCGAAACACCTGGGGCATGGCGCTAAATCCCGTTGAGCCGATTAACCGGCAGGTCTTAGCCACAAATCCCGGTGCACGGTGGGGCGGCAATGCCCGTGCCCGCGTCCCCGCCACCCCACAGCGGCCCCTTCCCCACAGCCGACGGCCGCCCGGCCGCGGGACGCCGGGACCATGACCTCGGAGAACGACTACGACCACCTGGAGCTTCAGCAGTCCTACAGCCACTGGGACGCCTCTGACGATGAGCTGGACAACGACAACAGCTCCGCGCGCCTCTTCGAGCGCTCCCGCATCAAAGCCCTGGCAGGTGCGGGGATGGTTTTTGGGGTCCCCGTGGTCCCCACCGGCATGGCGTGGGGTTGTCCCCGGTGCCACCGTGCCCGCTGTCATTGCAGACGAGCGGGAGGCGGTGCAGAAGAAGACCTTCACCAAGTGGGTGAACTTGCACTTGGCTTGCGTCACCTGCCGCATCTCGGACCTTTACCTGGACCTCCGGGACGGGCGGATGCTCATCAAGCTGCTGGAGGTGCTGTCCAAAGAGATGCTGGTACGAGTCCCCTCTGGCTAGGGAACCCGCCACCCGTGCCGTGCCATGCGCTGCTGCCTCCAGTGCTGCACCACAGCTAGCAGCAGGCCGGGGTGGGGATGGTGGAGGGGCGTCCCTGGGCAGGGCAGGGGGTGCCCAGGGGTGAGGGCAGGGTGCTGAGCGCTGTCACGCCCCAGCCCAAGCCCACCAAGGGCCGGATGCGGATCCACTGCCTGGAGAACGTGGACAAGGCGCTGCAGTTCCTGAAGGAGAAGCAGGTGCACCTGGAGAACATGGGCTCCCACGACATCGTGGACGGCAACCACCGCCTCATCCTCGGCCTCATCTGGACCATCATCCTGCGCTTCCAGGTGGGCCGGGCGGCACCCATGGGACCGGCACCCAAACGGGAGCTGTCCTCCGCCGCCGTCCTCTGACAGCCCGGGCTGTCCTTCTGTCCCCCAGGTCCAGGATGTCATCAAGGAGATGAAGGAAGGTCCAGAGACGCGCTCCCCCCGGGACGCGCTGCTGCTCTGGTGCCAGATGAAGACAGCGGGGTAGGTGGTGGGACCCTCGCCCCCCGCCCTGGGGTCCAGGGGTGCGCAGAGGCTGACGGTGAGGTGTCCCCATTGCAGCTACCCCCACGTGAACATCACCAACTTCACCTCCAGCTGGAAGGACGGGCTGGCCTTCAACGCCCTCATCCACAAGCACAGGTATGCGGTGCGGTGGCCAGCACTGGGGCAGCAGTGGCATGGCAGCGTCACCATGTCCCATGTCCTCCTCTGTCCCCAGGCCCGAGCTGTTTGAGTTCAAAACCCTGACCAAGTCAAACGCCCGGCACAACCTGGAGCATGCGTTCAGCGTGGCAGAGCGGCACCTGGGTATCACCCCACTCCTCGACCCCGAAGGTGAGGCCGCTGCCAACTCCCTGCCTCAGTTTCCCCCCCGGGATGTGCCCATGGAAGGACAGAGGTGTCCTACTCTGGGTGGGACAAGGACATGGGTGGCACTCAAGGGTGCTGCAGCAGCTGGGTCAGGGCTGACGCCTCTCTCATACTTGCAGATGTGTTCACGGAGAACCCTGACGAGAAGTCCATCATCACCTACGTGGTGGCCTTCTACCACTACTTCTCCGAGATGAAGAAGCTGGAGGTGAAGGGCAGGCGGCTGGGCAAGGTGAGGACGATGTCGGGGCTGGGGGAGCTGCCGGGGTGCCCCGCGCTCACCGCCAGCCCCGCCGCAGGTCATTGAGCACGCCAAGGAGACGGAGCGGATGATCGAGGGCTACGGGGGGCTGGCCTCCGACCTGCTCACCTGGATCGAGCAGACCATCATCTCCCTCAACAGCCGCAGCTTCGCCAACTCGCTGGCCGGGGTGCAGCACCAGCTGCAAGCCTTCAGCACCTACCGCACGGTGGAGAAGCCCCCTAAGTAAGCGTCCCCCCGGCTCCCTGCCCGCAGCGAGCGCCCATGGGTGCCCCGGGCTGAGCTCTCTGCGGGTCAGGTTTCAGGAGAAGGGCAACCTGGAGGTGCTGCTCTTCACCATCCAGTCACGGATGCGAGCCAACAACCAGCGCGTCTACACCCCACATGAGGGGCGCCTGGTCTGTGACATCAACCGGGTATGGGGACCCTCTGGCTGTGCCCCATGGGGGGACATGTGGCTGCTCCCGGGATGCCTGGGGACTTGGGGGCAGCTTTTCCACCAGTACCCCAGGGGCTTTTCCCCTTAGGTTGTCCTGGGGCAGGTTGGGTCCGTCTTGGGGCAGGTTGGGTCCGTCTTGGGGCAGGTTGGGTCCATCCCATCCCAGGGCATGTTGGGTTTCTCCATCGATGCTCCCCCACCCTTGGAGCACATTGGGGTTCACCAGCAGAGCGAGATGGCGCCGGTGGGACGTGGCACATGTGTCCCACCCCATCCGGCGCTACCTTTTGCCAGGCATGGGAGCAGCTGGAGAAAGCGGAGCACGAGCGGGAGCTGGCGCTGCGCAACGAGCTCATCCGGCAGGAGAAGCTGGAGCAGCTGGCGCGGCGCTTCGACCTGAAGGCGGCCATGCGGGAGGCCTGGCTGAGTGAGAACCAGCGCCTGGTGGCACAGGTGGGCTGCGGGGCACCCACCGCGGGGACGGGGACACCCCGAAGTTGCCTCACCACCAGCTTTGCTCCCGGCAGGATAACTTCGGCCAGGACCTGCCGGCGGTGGAGGCAGCCAAGAAGAAGCACGAGGCCATCGAGACGGACACGGCCGCCTACAAGGAGCGGGTGCAGGCCATCGAGGCGGTGGCGAAGGAGCTGGAGGCAGAGGGCTACCACGACATCAAGCGCATCAAGGGGCGCAAGGACAACATCCTGCGACTCTGGGAGCAGCTCCAGGAGCTGCTGCGTGCCCGGCGTCAGCGCCTCGAGATGAACCTCACCCTGCAGCACCTCTTCCAGGAGATGCTGCACAGCATCGACTGGATGGACGAGGTCAAGGTGAGCTGCGGATGCGGGAGGTTTGGCATCACCTTGGGCTGATGCCACCATGGGTTGGGTGCTTTGGTCCCACCAGGCAGGGGGTCAGCGGGACTTCTTGGGGAGGCAGAAAATCGTTATGGGGTGTTTGGGTGCTGGAGAGGGATGATGTGGCCACCGTCAATACGTTATGCTGGGACGTGATGAATGCAACGCCCAGGAGATGCATCCATCCCCTGGTGCATGCATCGCTCAAGTGATGACAGAGCTGGCAGCGGTGCTGGGTGCCCACCACCTGCTTGGAGCCTGCAGGTGACACCTGGGTCTTCCGCAGGCGCAGCTGGCATCGCCCGAATCCGGGAAGCACCTCCTGGAGGTGGAGGAGCTGCTGGAGACCCACCGGCTGCTGGAAGGTGACATGGCTCTGCAGGCGGAGAAGGCGCGGGCTGTCAGCGCTGCTGCCCTCCGCTTCGCCGACGCTGAGGGTAGGTGTGCTGCTCCAGCGGGCTGGGGGTGCTCCAGGGGTTGGGTGCTCCAGGGGGGATGCACTGGGGTTGGATGCTCCAGGAGTCTCCAAGGGGTTGGGGTCTCCAAGGGGTTGGGGGCACTCCAGGGGTTGGGGTCTCCAAGGGTTCCCAAAGATAGGTCGCTCTAAGGGTAGGGTTGCTCCAAGGGTTGGGTGCTTCAGGGGTCTCCAAGGGGTTGGGGGCACTCCAGCGGTTGGGGACTCCAAGGGTCTCCAAGGATAGGGTTGCTACAAGGGTAGGGTCACTCCAAGGGCCCCCAAGGAGTTGGAGGCTCCAAGCGTCTGCAAAGGTAGAGCCGCTCCAGGGTTGGGTACCCCAAGGATCTCCAAGGGTTGGGCTGCTCCAAGGGCTGTGCTGCTTCGAGGCTCTCCAAAAGGAGGATCGCTCCAAGGGTAGGGTCACTCCAGGAAGCCACAATGCATCCCGGGACCCCTCTGATGCCCACCCCCATGTCTCCCTGGCCAGGCTACCGCCCCTGCGACCCCAAAGTGATCCGGGACCGCGTGAGCCACCTGGAGCTGTGCCGGCGGGAGCTGCAGGCACTGGCGGCGAGGCGCAAAGCCCTGCTGGAGCAATCCCGGGCGCTCTGGCAGTGCCTGCGGGAGCTGGACGAGGCAGAGGACTGGATCAAGGAGCAGGAGCAGATCTGCTCCGCGCTGGATTACGGCAAGGACCTGGCGGGTGTGCTGCTGCTGCAGCGCCGCCACGCCGCCTTGGAGGCCGAGCTGGAGGCCCGGGGTGCCCGGCTGGAGCGGGCGCTGGTGGCAGCCGAGCGGTTGGCGGCTGCAGGGCGCGAGGCCGGGCATCTGCGGGACCGGGCGGCCACTGTTCGGGCGCTCTGGGGCCAACTGCAGGAGCTGGTGGCTTTCCGCCGGCGTGGGCTGCGGGACGCTGAGGGCTTCTTCCAGTTCCAGGCAGAGGCCGAGGAGCTGGCGGAGGTGCTGGCGGATGCCCGGCGGCGGGCGGCCAGCGAGGAGCTGGGCCACGACGAAGCCCGCACCCAGGCGCTGCTGCGGGAGCACCAGGAGCTGCTGGAGGAGCTGGTGGCCGCCCGGCAGCTCCTGGAGCGCTTGGGCCACCAAGCAGAGGGCTTCCCCCCGGAGCTGCAGGCTGGCCCCGAGGCGCAGAGCCGGCTGGCAGCACTGCGGGCGCTGCACGCCGAGGTGGTTGGGCTGGCCGAGCTGCGTAGCCGCCGGCTGCAGGATGCCCTGGACCTCTACACTGTTTTTGGGGAAAGCGAAGCCTGCCATCTCTGGATGGCCTCCAAGGAGCGGTGGCTGGAGAAGCTGGAGGTGCCCGATGCGCTGGAGGACCTGGACGTGGTGCAGCACAGGTAGGGAGGTGCCACCACCCGTTGCCGCGAGCTCTGGCCCGTTCTCAGCCCGTTGCCACGAGGTCTGGCCCGTTCTCAGCCTGGACACCCCGCAGGCTGGATGGGCTGGAGCAGGAGATGGCCGGCGTGGCTCCCCAAATCGACGCCGTCAACCGCGCAGCCGACGGTCTGCTGGAGAGCGGGCACCCACGCAGCCCCCAGGTGCGGCAGTGCCAGCAGCAGCTCAACGAGAGGTACGTCCCCGAGTGGCGGGGGGGCCGTGCCCCGACGTGCCCCCCACCCTGATCCCCGTGGCTGTGCAGGTGGGGCCATTTTCGGGAGCTGGTGTCCCGGCGGCGCGCGGCGGTGGGCTCGGCGCTCAGCCTGCTCAACTACCGGCTGGAGTGCGAGGAGACCCGCTCCTGGCTGCTGGGCAAGACGCGGGTGGTGGAGTCCACACGGGACCTCGGCCGCGACCTGGCCGGCGTCCTGGCCACCCAGCGCAAGCTGTACGGCATCGAGCGTGAGCTGGCGGCCGCCGAGAGCCGCCTGGCCGCCCTGCGCCCCCAGGCTGGCCGCCTGGCCGAGGAGCGCCCCGAACTGGCCGAGGACGTGGCGGGGCGGCTGGCGGCGGCTCAAGATGCCATGGACGGGCTGCAGGATGCCCTGCGGGACCGGGCGGCCATGCTGGGGGAAGCCGGGCAGCTGCAGAGCTTCCTGCAGGACCTGGATGACTTCCAAGCGTGGCTGTTCGGGGCGCAGAAAGCTGTGGCGGCCACCGACGAGGTGCCGGTGTCGGTGGCCGAGGCGGAGGAGCTGCTGCAGCGGCACGCGGCCGCCCGTCAGGACGCCGAGGGCCATGCGGCCGCCTTTGAGGCGCTGGTGGAGGCGGGCGAGCGGGTGACGAGGGGCCAGGAGGACCCCGAGTACGAGCAGCTGCGGGAGCGGCTGCGGGGCGTGGAGGCGGGCTGGGGCGCCCTGCGCAAGATGTGGGACGCCCGGCAGCACTTCCTCGCCCAGTGCCTGGGCTTCCAGGAGTTCCTGCGTGATGCCAAGCAGGCAGAGATCCTCCTCACCAACCAGGTGGGTGCGCAGACGTGGCCACCAGTGGGGGAGAGGACCTGGGGCATGGTGGTGCCATGCGTGGCCGGCTCCTGGGTTTGGGGAAGGCTCCCACATTCTGTGAGAGACCCTGACAGGGTGGGTCCGTTAAGCAAACCAGGCACAGCACCCATCCCCGTGGTGGGAGAGGGCTGGTAGCTTCCCAGAAAGGGTGCTGAGCCCCCGTGCCCCACAGGAGTACACGCTGGCCCACCTGGAGCTGCCCACCACGCTGGAGGGCTCGGTGGCCGCCCTGCGCCGCTTCGAGGACTTCCACGCCAGCATGGAGAGCAGTGCTGAGAAGGTCCCCAGCGTGGTGGCCAGCGGCACCAAGCTGGTGGCTGAGGGCAACATCTTCTCCGAGAAGATCACCGAGAAGTGCCAGGCCCTCCAGGAGCGGTGAGCTGGGCGAGGGGCTCCGTGGGCACCCCCGTGGGTGGGGTGGCAGGGGGGTGATGCCGCCTGTCCCCCCACCAGGCACCAAGCGATCGTGGCCAAGGCTCAGGAGGCGGCGGGCTTGCTGCAGGACAACCACGAGCTGCAGAGCTTCCTGCAGAGCTGCCGAGAGGTAGGCGAACGGCACAGCCAGCGGCACCGTGGGGTGCCCTGGGCCGAGCCATGACGCCCTCGCCTGCAGCTCACCGCCTGGGTGGAGGAGAAGATGCTGACGGCGCAGGACACGTCCTACGGGGAAGCCCGTGGTCTCCACGGCAAGTGGCAGAAGCACCAGGCCTTCATGGCCGAGCTGGCGGCCAACCGGGGCTGGATGGAGAAGATCGAAGAGGTGGGTCCTGGCAAGGGAGGACGGCCAGCCCCCAGCGTGGGGACACGGCTGCCGCTGACCACGCTGACGTGCCGCAGGAGGGGATGGAGCTGGCGAGACGCAAGCCGCAGTACGGCGCCGTGGTGGGACGGCGCCTGGGCGAGCTGCGGGCGCTGTGGGACGGGCTGCACGCCGCCGCCGAGGAGAAGGGCCGGCAGCTCTTCGAGGCCAACCGCGCCGAGCTGTGCGCCCAGAGCTACGGCGACCTGGAGTGCTGGCTGGGGCAGGCGGAGGGCGAGCTGCGCGCCGCCGAGCGGGCCGAGGACCTCACCAGTGCCAACCTGCTGCTCAAGAGGCTGACGGTGGGCAGCGGGCGTGCAGTCGGGGGGCGTCATAAGACGGTGTTGTGGGCGGTGTGGTTGGGTCCTCACGGCTCTCCCCCTCCAGCGGCTGGAGGAGCAAGTGGGAGCGCGGCAGGAGGAGCTGGCGGAACTGGTGGCCCCGCTTGCCGGGGCTGCGCCAGAGCCTGATGGACAGGAGCAGAGGCTCCAGCAGCGCTTCCTCGAGCTGCTGGAGCCACTGGGGAGGAGGAGGAGGGAGCTGGAGACCTCCAAGGCCATGTACCAGCTGGCACGTGACCTGGAGGATGAGACGGTGAGCACCACAGCGGCAGTGGGGGCTGCGGTGCCGGGGGGCGCAGGACACTCAGTGGGTGCTGTCGCCTGCAGCTGTGGGTGCAGGAGAGGATGCCACGGGCCAGGTCGACGGACCACGGCACTGACCTGCAGAGTGTGCAGCGCCTGGCCAAGAGGAACGAGGTGAGTCCGTGCCATGGCGGCACCCACCACCCCACCTGGGGATGCCAGGTGCCGCCTCCCCTCATCCTGATCCCCTGACCCCATGGCAGACCCTGCAGAAGGAGCTGCAGGGCCATGCTCCCCGGCTGGCCGAGGTGCTGGCGCGTGGCGAGGCGGCAGCCAAAGGACCGTGCCCGGAGCTGGCGGAGCGGGCGCAGGAGCTGAAGGTGCTGTGGGAGGCTCTGCGGGAGGAGGTGGCCGCACGGCAGCGGAGGCTGCAGGAGGCCGGCGAGGCTCAGCAGTACTACCTGGATGCCGGGGAGGCCGAGGCGTGGGTCAGCGAGCAGGAGCTCTTCATGGGGGATGAGGAGAAGCCGAAGGTGAGGGTGGCCCCGCGTTGTGTGCCTGTGTCTCTCAGGGCCTCTGTGCTGTGCCGTGTCCTGCCGTGCCATCCTGTGCCATTACACGCCATCCCATGCCAAGCCTTGCTGTGCCATTACACGCCATCTCACGGCCTCTCATGCTGTGCCATTGCATGATGTGTGTCACATCCCATGTTACTACATGCCATCCTATGCCACGTTGTGCCATGCTGTTGCGTGCCATCCATCCCGTGCCATGTTGTGCCGTCCTGCACCATGCCGTGCCATTGCACACTGTCCCGTGCCATCCCGTGCCATCCCGTGCCATCCCGTGCCATCCCGTGCCATGCTGTGCCATGCTGTGCCATGCTCTGCCTGTGCACACCATCTCATGGTATGTCACACCGTGCCATTGCATGCCATCCATCCAAAGCTGTTTCATGCAGGCTATTGCGTGCATCCATGCAGTGCCGTTACATGGCATACTGTGCCATGCCATTACACATTGTCCCGTGCCACACCATGCCATTACAGGTCATCTCATGCCATTACAAGTCCTCTCATGCCATCCAAAGTCATCCCATGCCATGCCATGCTCTGCCATACAGTCCATCCCATGTTGTGGCACCCAATGCTATGCCTTTACGATGCCGTCTCACGGTGTACCACGGCATCCCGTGCCATGCCATTCCACACCATCCTGTCCCCTGCCATTATGTGCCATCCTGTGCCATTCCCCACCATCCTATCTCACACCTTTACACACTATCCCATGCCACTGCACACCCTCCTATGTCATGCCATGCCATTGCACGACATAGGAGGGTGTGCAGTGCTGAGCTCACCGCTGCTCCCTGCTGCAACGGAGGGAGGCAGGACGCCCTGGCAGGGTGGGCAGTGGGGCTGGACCCCAATCCCTGTTCTGCGGCCGTGCCTCGCGCTGACATTTCGTGGTGCCATCCCTGCTGCAGGACGAGGAAAGTGGGTTGGTGATGCTGAAGAGACACGTGCGGCAGCAGCGCTCCATTGAGGACTACGGCCAAACCATCAAGGAGCTGGCGGGGAGGGCGCAGCAGCTGCTCTCCGCCGGCCACCCCGAGGGGTAAGTGCCACCGCGCGTGTCCCAACCCTGGGGGAGCCCCATGCCTGCAGTGCCCGGGTGGGTAGAACAGCGGTTTGGTGGCATTTGCTGCCCGGCATGGCATTGCCCGGCAGTGGTGGAGGGACGTGGGGAGCACATCTATGGGGGGTTCTCCCCAAAACCCCCCCAAGGCATGGCAAAACCCTCGGGTTTGGGTACGAACTGGGGTGTCTGTGTGCCCGGGGCCGCGCAGGGAGCAGATCATCCGGCTGCAGGGCCAGGTGGACAAGCACTACGCGGGGCTGAAGGAGACGGCCGAGGAGCGCCGGCGGCGCCTGGAGAACATGTGCCACCTCTTCCAGCTGAAGCGCGAGGTGGAGGACCTGGAGCAGTGGATCGCAGAGCGCGACGTGGCCGCCTCCTCCCAGGAGATGGGGCAGGACTTGGACCATGTCACGGTGAGCCCGCTGGCACGGGCCTAACGGTGACGGTGATGTTGGGGTGCTTTTGGGTGGCGTGAACAGGTCTCTTCCTCCCCACCCCAGCTGCTGCGGGAGAAGTTTCGGGAGTTTGCGCGGGAAACGGGCAGCGTGGGGCAGGAGCGCGTGGACCGGGTCAACCTGGCCATCGAGGACCTCATCGACGCGGGGCACACCGAGGCCGCCACCATGGCCGAGTGGAAGGACGGGCTGAACGAGAGCTGGGCCGACCTCCTGGAGCTCATCGACACCCGCATGCAGCTGCTGGCCGCCTCCCACGACCTACACAAGTACTTCTATGACGGCGCTGAGCTGCTGGCCCTCATCGCCGCCCGCCACCAGGAGCTGCCCCAGGACCTGGGCGACGACTCGGGCTCGGTGGAGGCTTTCCACCGCATGCACAGCGCCTTCGAGCGCGACCTCCAGCTGCTGGAGACGCAGGTGCAGCAGTTTCGGGAGGCGGCGGCGCGGCTGCAGACCGCCTACGCCGGCGAGAAGGCGGCCAGCATCCAGCAGCTGGAGCAGGAGGTGGCGCGGGCGCTGCGGGCACTGCTGGAGGCATGCAGCGGGCGCCGGGCGCGCCTGGTGGACACGGCGGACAAGTTCCGCTTCTTCAGCATGGCGCGCGACCTGCTCTCCTGGATGGAGAGCACCACGCGGCAGATCCAGACGCAGGAGAAGCCCAGGTAGGAGCGGAAGGGTCAGGGCGCCGTGCCTCTGCCCGCCGGCATGGTGCCGAGCCCCGTGTCTCCACTCCCCCCCCTCTGCCCCCAGGGACGTCTCCTCGGTGGAGCTGCTCATGACGTACCACCAGGGCATCCGCGCCGAGATGGACGCGCGCAGTAAGAGCTTCGCCGCCTGCGTTGAGCTGGGCAAGAAGCTGCTGCAGCGCAAGCACCAGGAGTCACCCGAGGTGGGGACAGCCCCTGGATGGAAGGGGAGGGTGGGCGGTGGGGATGGACCCCCCCCCCGGTGACAGCCACCCCTTGCAGATCAAGGCGAAGCTGATGGAGCTGCTGGACAAGAGGAAGGTCATGATGGAGCTGTGGCAGCAGCGCTGGGACCGGCTGCGGCTGTGTAAGTGTGATGACGGCCGGGTTGGAGAGCAGGGGGGGTGTCTGGGTCTGGTGGGACCCCCCAGGCAGCTGCTGAGCGCTCTGCCCCCGCTGCCCGCAGTGCTGGAGGTGTGCCAGTTCTCCAGGGACGCCTCGGTGGCCGAGTCGTGGCTGGTGGCACAGGAGCCCTACCTGGCCAGCAGCGACTACGGGCAGACGGTGGACGGGGTGGAGAAGCTGCTCAAGCGGCATGAAGCCTTCGAGAAGTCCACGGCCACCTGGGAGGAACGCATCGCCGCCCTGAGGAAGCTGACGACGGTGAGGAAAGCTCAGGTGGCACCGTGGGTGGTGGTGGGGGGACACGGCTGGGTGTCCCCTCCCCAACACCTGCATCCCCTTCCCCGGCAGCTGGAGCTCCTGGGCGGGCGGACGCTGCGGGAGGAGGAGGTGACACACGACGCCGCTCCCGAATATCGCCTGGATCTGGATGCTGAGCTGGAGGCAGGGTAAGGGGTGCGGGCACCGTGTCCCCAGGTGGCCGCCTGCAGGCAGAGTTTCCCCCCGGGCTGCCCCCGGCGGCGATTTTGGGGGCGCCCCGATGCCCACCTCCGTCCTTGGGGATGCTGAGCACCTCCCTCCCGCAGGCTGGAGGAAGAGGATGAGAAGAGGAAAGGGGTGACGCCGCAGGACACCTCTCCGCCTGCCACCGATGGGCTCCAACCGGTCAGTTCTGGCTTTTAGCTTTCTCCTTCCCCGGCACCAGGAATGTCCCCCCCGCATGGCCCCGCCACACCGACCGCTGCCCCTGGACGCGCCCGCGCCGACAGCTCCCGGCCCCGCTCCCTTCGCTCTCCCTCCCGTCCCGCATCAGGGACGGCCGCGACCCCGCACCTCCAGCCCTCGAGTTGTTCCTCGCGCTGAGTTGAATAAATGTTGAATGACCCCTGAAACTCCGGGCGGGCCCGAGGGCAGCGCCTTCCCCTGTGCCACAGCGCGTGTCCCCATGGCGGCCGGCGGCTGGGAGCCCCGGGGTGAGGCTGGGGACGGCGGAGGCTGGCACCTGCGGGTGTGTGGGGCAGAGACGGAGCCGGCCACCCTGAATGAGGCAGGTCCCCAGCGGCGTTTGTCCCAGGAGACACCTGCAAGTCACAGGGACGCCGCACGGCCACCGCCACCTGGCACCCGGCTGTCCCAGCGCTGGGAGCGGAGCTGGCTCTGTCCTGGCACGGAGGGGACAGCCAGCTCCTTGGGGACACGGCGACACAGCAGTGGTGCTGCTGGATGGACGGATGTGCCTGTATCAGCTCTCTGGCTCGTGTCCCCAGGGGCATCGCTGCCCCCATGGGGATGCCACCCTGCGAGGCATCGTCACCCCAAGGGGCATCGCTGATCTGCAAGGCGTTGTCACCCTGCGAGGCACCGTCACCCTGTGGTGCACCATCACCCCCTGGGGGTGTCACCGTGCAAGGCATCGTCATCCTATGGGGCATCGCCACCCTATGGGACATTGCCACCCTGTGGAGCTGTCATCCTGCAAGGCGTCGTCGCCCCTTGGGGTATCGCTACCCTACAAGGCATTGTCACCCTATGGGGCATCGTCACCCCATGGGGGTCACCCTGCAGGACATCGTCACCCCACAGGGTATTGCCCCCCTCTGGCATCGTCACCTCGTGCTCGCTGCCACCCTCTGTGCTCCTCCTGCCTGCCTGGGGACAGGATTTGCTTTCTGGTTGTTCTGCCTGCTCGGGGACAGCACCCCCTTCTGTCTCTCCTGCCTGCTTGGGGACATCTTCTGGCTCCTTGGGGACAAGATCGCTTTTCTGGGGACAGGATCCCCAACTTTCTGCTGGGGGACAAGATCACTTCTGCTGCTCGGGGACATGGGCATCTTCCGGCTCCTTGGGGACAGGGTCCCCCTCTGCCTGCTTGGGGACAAGACTGCTTTCTGCCAGCTTGGGGACACAATCCTCCTCTGCCTGCCTCCTTGGGGACACGGTCACCTTCTGGCTGCTTGGGGACAGCCTCCTTCCTCCTGTCCACCTCGGTGGGGCACACCGCAGGAGCTCCACGTGGCCCCAGCTCGTTTCTGCCACCGCCACCACGGGGCTGGGACCGTCCCCACACGAAGGACGAAGGGGCTGTGGCATCGCCGCGTTCTGCACCCAGCCATGCCCCTGCCCAAAGCCTCACCCCGGGCATCCCATCTGCCGCGCACCGCTGTCCCTGAGCCCTGTTTTGGGGGACATTCAGGGGTCCCCACACCATGCTGAGCCCCGGCTGCTGCTCCCAGCAGCTCCCAGTGGCCACCAGCTTCGCCGTGCAGCGCCGCTGTCACCAAGCACTGGGGAGCGACTGCTCCTGGCATTGGCATTTGGGTTCTGTGTGTCCCCATGGGGGGACACCACCGGTGCCACCATGCCCGGGGGCAGCACAGAGGGGAGGGGAGGGCACCCCGGGGACGTGGCTTGGCGAAGCAGGGAGGTGACAGCGGGTGACACCCACGGGGATGGGCTGTGACGTGGCTGTTGCTTCGTGGCAGCCGGCCCAGGGCGAGGAGGAGCCGGCAACGGTGCCACGGGAGGAGGTGGCCACGCTGCCCGCCCAGCCGGCCCGCGTCCAGCTTGAGGGCTACCTGGGACGCAAGCACGACCTGGAAGCAGCCACCAAGCGTGCGTCCAACAGGTAGGCACGGCACGGCGGCCACCCCCGGTGGGCAGGGAGCACGGTGGCAGCCCAGCGGTGACGGGGCTGCCTGCAGGTCGTGGAGCACGCGGTACTGTGTGCTGCGGGGCGGCGAGCTCGCCTTCTTCAAGGACGCCAAGAGCCGGGCGCTGGGGGTGCCCTGCCAGGGCGAGGAGCCCCTGGGGCTGCGCGACGCACGCTGCCAGGTGGCCGCCGGCTACAAGAAGAAGAAGCACGTCTTCACGCTCAGGTACGGCGTGGGTACAGCGCCGGTACAGCATGGGTACGGCGCAGCACGGCACGGGTACGGTGTGGGTACAGCATGGGTACGGCGCAGCATGGCACGAGTACGGCATGGTATGGGTATGGGGATGGCACAGCTTGGGGCAGCGGGTGTCTCACCGCCCTGTGCTCTGACCCCAGGCTCAGCAACGGCAGCGAGTGGCTCTTCCACGGCAAGGATGAGGTGAGGGGTGCCCTGGGGGCCATAGGGTGGCCAGGGGGACGCAGGGTGGCCAGGGGACATTGGGGTGGCCAAAGGTACCCAAGGGGACGGAGGATGGCCAGTGGTGCTCAGGGGAGAAGGGGCGACCAGGGGCCACTGTGGTGGCCAGGGAAAGTGGTGGGGGCCAGAGGTCCCCAAGGGGAACGCTGGGGTGGCCAGAGGTGCCCAAGAGGACAGAAGATGGTTAGTGGTACCCAGAGTGATGTTGGGTGGCCAGAGGTGCCCAGCAGGGACACGGGCAGCCATGGGATGTTGGGATGGCCAGTGGTGCTCAGGGAGATGCAGGGTGGCCAGGGGGACACTGGGGCTGCCAGGGGTGGCCAGGAGCCACGGGGGTGGCCAGAGGTGCCGGACGGGACAAAGGATGACCAGCGGTGCTCAGAGGGACGCAGGGCGCCCAAGGGGACACGGGGTGGCCAGAGGTGCCCAGGGGGCCACTGTGGGTCTGGTGCTCCCGGGACGAGCCGTGGGGCACCCGGCAGGGGCCAGGGGGTGCCGACCGCCCCGTGCCCCCCCAGGAGGAGATGCAGACGTGGCTGCAGGGGCTGCATGCGGCCATCACCTCCTGCCAGACCCTGCCGGCCAAGGCGCGCAGCCTGCCCCCACCCCGCGCCCCCCCCGAGCCCGGCCCGCCCCGGCGGGACAAGGAGAAGCGCTTCAGCTTCTTCCCCAAGAAGAAATAAATCGGGGGGGGCGGGGGGGGGCAGCACCGCACCCACACCGCGGCACGCACGTGTATATATATATATATGTATATATATATATGTTTATATTTATATATATATACATATGTTTCCATGCTTAAGGGCATGCACGCACCCTGGTGTCGGTGCACGCACGTCTATGCACACGCGTGCGCACGTGCCCCCCCTCCCCCGTGGCACACACCTGCGTGCGTGTTTGCACACGCGTGGCCCCGCATGCATGCACGTGCACCCACCCCACACGGGCGCATCCCGGCCCCCCCCCCATCCCCTTTTCTAAGCCATAAGCCCCCCACCAGCGTGTCCCCCCCCCCCCGGCCCCACGGGCACCAACCAAAGAGCGCGCCCCCCCCCCCCCAAGCTTGTCCCCTTGCTGCGGGTGGGGGTCCCGGTGCTGTTGGGGCCCCCCCTGCACCCCCACGGCCGGACCGAGCGTCCCTGGGGGGGAGCGCACGGGTGGGTGGGCGGAGAGGAAATTTGGGTTCGGTTTGGGTTTTTCTTTTTGTAATAAAGATGTCAAAGCAAGGCGGGCCCAGGGCTGTGCACTGGGGGGCCCTTCTGGCAGGCAGGGTGGGGGCCAGGGGGAGTCCCATCTCCTGGTGGTCCACAGGGTCGCCCTTCTCCTGGGCGTGAAAGGTGGTTGTGGGGTCCTGCTTCCTCCGGGCGACCTGGAGGGTCCCTGGGGTGCCCCTTCTTCTTGGGGTCCAGAGTTGCCCATCTCCTGGTGGCCCGGGGGTGCTCCATCTCCTGGGCCAGCTGCGCTCCATCGGGTGCACACCTCCTTGGGGCCCATGGGGGGGCTCTTTCTTTCAGGTGAGCTGTGAGTCCACGGGGTGCCCCTTGTCCTGGGTGAGCTGGGGGGGTCCGTGAGGTGCCCCATCTCCTGGTGGTCCATGGGGTGTCCCTTCTGGTGGTCCATGGGGTGCCCCATCTCTCAGTAGTCCACAGGGTGCCCCATCTCCCGGGGATCCATGGCGTGTCCCTTCTCCTGGTGGTCTACGGGTGCCCCATCTCCTGGTGGTCCATAGCGTGTCCCATCTCCTGGTGGTCCATGGGGTGTCCCATCTCCTGGGGATCCACGGCGTGTTCCTTCTCCTGGTGGTCCACGGGTGCCCCATCTCCTGGTGGTCCATGGGGTGCCCCATCTCTCAGTAGCCCACAGGGTGCCCCATCCCCTGGTGGTCCATGGGGTGCCCCATCTCTCAGTAGTCCACAGTAGTCCATCTCCTGGGGATCCATGGTGCATCCCTTCTCCTGGTAGTCCTTGGGTGCCCCATCTCCTGGGGATCCACAGGGCGCCCCATCTCCCGGCTGCCCCCCCCCTAGCTGGCGGCGTCGAGGGTCTGAAACTTCTGCCGCAGGTCCCTGACGAGGCCGTGCCGGGGGGGCTCGGGGGGCTCACCCTGCCCAGGGGGGCAGCGCCGCCGGTACTCCTCGGAAGCCTGGTAGGCTTTGCAGCGCTCCACCACCGCCTTCAGGCAGATCTTCTCGCGGGTGGTGGGCGAGCGGATCTGCACGTAGGCGGGGGGCTCGGTGGCAGCAGGGGGGGGCAGCCTCTCCAGCACCACCACCCGCTGCCCCCCGGGACCCAGGGGCGCTTGTGCCGTCACCCACAGCCCACCGAGCTGCTGGTGGTGATGGTAGCCGCCACCACCACCGCCGCCCCCACCACGCCGTGGGTCGGGGGTCCCCACACCCGCCTCAGCGCTGCGGCTGCGGCCCCCACCCCGCTCCTTGGCCGCCGGCCGCCCCCCACGTCCCGGCCCCTCGGGTGCCGAGCGGCTGCGGGTCACCGGCGGTGGCCGCGGGGCGCCGAAACGGGCGCGCAGCTCCCGCACGTCCGGCCAGGAGAAGGGCTCGGTGCCGCCACCGCCGGGGCTGGGCGGGCTGCGGGGGGCACTGACCACCATGGGGGCGACGGCATCCCGTGGGGACACGGGCGGCTTCGGCAAACCTGGAGGAAAAGAAAGCGGGGTGAGAGCGGGGCGGTGGCGGGGGGACGGTGCCCGTGGTCCCCCCCACCCCACCGTGTCCCACCTGGGGTGCTGGTGTGGGTGGCACCGTCCCCCAGCGGCACGCCGGCGCGGCGGCGGCGGCTCTTGATGCGCAGGCTGTACTGGCGGGCCAGCTGGTACACCCTGGTGGCGGGGCGCCCGGGGGGGCTCCCAAGTGCCAGGACCCCCGGGGGGTCCCCGGCGCCAACGTCCCCCTCCTCCAGGATGAGCAGCGGCTCGGCAGGAGGCTCCAGCCCGTTCTCCTGGCACGCAGGGGATGCTCCATCCACCGCCGGCACACGCTCCAGAGGCGTTTTGGGGCTCACCGGCTCCGGAGGCGTTTTGGGGCTCACTGGCTCTGGGGGTGTTTTGGGGCTCACCGGCTCCGGAGGCATTTTGGGGCTCACTGGCTCCGGGGGTGTTTTGGGGCTTCCTGGCTCCGGGGGGGGCCAGCTGTTGATTCTGGAGACCGAGGTCCTCACCAACCCCTTGGGGATGTAGGAGAGGCTCTCACGGCGCTTGATGCTGAAGCCGGCGTCCTGGTGCTCGGCGTTGTCGTAGTAGCTCCGGATCTTGCGCAGCAGCAGCAGGTCCTGGGTGGAGAGGAGCGAGCGGCGCCGGGGGCCTGGGGGGGGCTCCGGGGATGGTGGTGGGCTGCGGGGCGCCCCGCTTTCCGGAGGGGGGCCGTCGAGGCTGAGGGTGCTGCCGCTGCGCCCCTCCAGCGCCAGGCTGCCGCGGCGCGACAGGCTGCTGCCGAAGCGCTCGGCGATGACGCTGGCCTGGTCCAGCACCGAGGGGGGCAGGATGCTGCCCTCCCCGTGGCCTTCCTCCTCCTCCTCCTCCTCGCTGCTCAACGCCCGCGGGTCCTCCCCGGTGCCCACCTCCGGGTGCGGCTCGGTGTCACCCTCCCCATCAGGCAGCCCCGGTGGGGGGGTTCCCGATGGGGAGGGGGGCGCGGGGGTCTCCAGCCCCTCGCCGAGCTCCCCGGTGCGCAGCGGGGACACCGGTGACGCCGGGGTGGCGGTGACCTCGCGGCGCCACTCGCAGCTCCCTGCCGGGGTCCCCTGGCGAGAGCAAAGTTTGGGGGGCCGTGCCCCCACCCTCTCAGCACAGCAGAACTTGGATTGGTGTGCGGTGCCCTACGGCACTTATGGGGTGCCCCACAAGTGACACGGGGTGCCACAGGTAGCAGGGGAGGGGGTGGGGGTCCAGTGCGGGTACCTGCTCCTCCTGGGGCTCCTCCGCCACGTCCCCGTTCTTGTCCCCATCCCCATCCTGCTCCTCCTGGCTGTCCTTGCCCAAAGCCTCCTCTTCTTCCTCCTCCTCCTCCTCCTCCTCCTCTACGACACCCCCAGCTGCAGCCCAGGTCCTGGGGGGCTGTGGGGGCTCCCCTGCCTCCAGGAGGGTCCCCTCACTGCCTGCGTGCTGGGGGGGGACACGAGGGCTCAGCGCCTCCATGGGGGGCAGCCCCACACCACCCCATGCCCTGGCCTTACCTTGAGCCCTGCCAGCCACGTGTGTGTGGGGGGAGAAGAGCAGAGGTGAGCGTGGGGGGGGGCAGCACCCCAAAATTGCCCCCCCCCACCCAATGGCAACCCCCAGCCGCTCACCGTGCTCACCCAGCTGCCGCAGGATCTGCTTGGTGGGCTCTGCGGGGAGACACACGGGGGTGTCACAGCAGGGTGGTGGCATCATCCCCGTGCTCCCCCCCCCCCAAAAAAAAATATACCCCAACCCCGGTCCCCATCCGCACCCGACTGCCGGCGCCCCGCGTGCCCCTGCAGCCGGTCCGGCAGCGTCTCGGCGCGGTCGCGGCGCTGGAAGGGCTCTGCGGGGCGGCGTGGGGGGGACACAGGCGTCAGCAAAGCACCGTCCCCACGGGGGGGACACGGTGTCACGGGGAGGGGCTCACCCGACTGCCGGCGGCCGTGGCGCGGCTGGTCCAGCGGCTGGCAGGAGCGGCTCCTGTGCAGGCGCTCGGGGCTGTAGCGGGGCAGGCGCGGGGGGTCTGCGGGCACAGGGGGGTGACAAGGGGGTGCAGGGATGAGGGAGGGGGGCGCAGGGATGCGGAAAGGGGGTGCAGGGACGGGGGCACTCACGGAACAAGTCCATCTCCAGGATGGCTTCCTTGGCCTGGCGCAGAGAGAGGCGGTTGGTGACCGGGGAGAGGTGGTGGTCCCAAGGGGGTGCCACCCCCCCACCCGAAAATAAAATTAAAAAAGGCATGGGGACAACGCCGGGGTGTCCTCACCTTCTGGGGGACGATGGCGTGGTGGTTCTCCAGGATGAGCCGCTTGATGTGGTGGGTCCAGACGCGCTTCTCCTCCACGCTCTTGGCCTAAGGGGGTGGTGTGGTGGTGGTGGGAGCGGGCGGGGGTCCCCCATGCCCCCCCACCCCCACCCCGCAGCACCCTACCTGCAGGCCGTACTGCTGCTTGATGTGCTTGTAGTGAGCCACACTGAAGCAGAGCGAGTCCCGCGTGCTCTCGATCAGCATCAGCGAGGAGCACTGCGCGGAGACGCCGTCAGCCCTGCGGTACCCCCCCGGGACCCCCCCTCCCACCGGGGCGAGCACCCACCGGGATGTGGTTCTTGTAGACGTAGTGGTCCCCGCGGCGCTTGGTGATGAGGAGGAGCTTGTCGAAGAGGAAGACGGCACGCTCGCTGCGCGCCCGCTGCACGCGGAAGGTGCCTTCCAGCACCAGCTCCCCGTAGCTGGTCAGGTCCGGCCCCTTCCACTGCAGCAGCAGCGACTGGATCTCCTGCGAGGGACGCGGGGACAGCAGTGTCACCGCAGCCGCTGCCCGGCCCCGCCACCGCCGTGCCCCCCCCCAACCCCCCGTGGCCCACCTGCTGGCGGATGGCGTGCTCGTGCTTGCGCTTCATGTCATTGATGTACCAGGCTACGCAGGTCATGGTGTCGATGGCCTCCACCACCACCTCGTAGTCGTCCCCCGACTTGCGCTCAAAGTGCTTGGCGATCTCCTGCGGGCACGGGGAGCACGCCGTGGCACCGAGACGCGCCGTGCCATGAGCTCCCACCGTGCCAGGTGCACGGGCTGTGCCACGGATACGCGCCGTGCCGGGTACCCGTGCCGTGCCATGCCCTGCGCTGTGCCAAGTGCCCACACCATGCCACGAGCTCCCACCACGCCGGGTGCCTGGGCTGTGCCATGGATGTGTGCCATGCCGGGTACCCGTGCTGTGCCCCACACTGTGCCACGCAGTCCCAACCACGCTGGGTGTACATTCCATGCTGTGTACCTGTGCCACGCCGTGCCACGCTGTGCCGGCTCACCTGGAGCAGCAGGTGGTACTTGAGGATCCTCTGGACGGGCTTCAGCAGGTAGGCGCCCAGCGGCAGCGCGTGCCGCATCTGCTCCTGGCACTCGCGGAAGAACCGGGCCTGCTGCTTGCTCCTCATGCACTCGCTCAGCGCCGCCACTGAGCTGGGGGGGGGGCACAGCACCAGGGGGTGCTCAGCCCCACGGCGCCCAGCCCCACAGCACCCCGTAGCGCCCAGCCCCACGGTGCCCGCTCACTTGGGGTAGTTGTTGCAGTACTGCGTGTAGATGTCGAACTCCTGGCTCTGCGGGTGGTGGGGGCACGGTGAGAGCCCGGCACGGCCCCCGCCGCATGCCCCCCGCCCCGGCGCCACGTCCCCTTACCCGTGTCACGAAGCAGACGGCCACGGCCACCGGGTCGCAGGCGCAGCTCTCCAGGCTCTGCAGCAGGTTGCTGGGCGGAAGGGACGGATGGGGGTTGACCAGAGCCCCCCCGCCACATCACGGGGAGGGGACAGTGCCGCCACGGGTGCCGCTCACCTGCTGAGCTCGTAGATGTCCTCGATGTTCCCGAAAAGCGCGCTGACCTGCTCTGGCCGCAGCGGTGGCTCCTCGGCGTCGATGATCTTCCCCAGGTAGCCCTGTGCGTGCACGCAGCGGCTGCTCAGCACCACCCGAGGGACTGAGCCCCCGCCGCCACGTCCCCGCGGTGCCCTCACCTCCACGATGCCGCGCAGGTCGCGGGCGTAGGTGCGCTCCGACTCCACGATCTCCAGCAGCACGCGCTGCAGGTACGAGGGCTCCTCGCCCGGGGGCCGCACGCCCCGCGGACCCGGCCGCCCCCCCGGGGCCGCGTTGTTGTTGCTGTTGCCCAGCCAGGGCTCCTCGCCGTCGCACGCCGCCTCCTCCTCCTCCTCCTCCATGCTGCGGGCGGGACCCGGCACCTCGCCGAGGGCAGGGCGCTGCGGGCAGGCGGGCACCGGCATCCCCGGGGTCTGGGGGCGAGCGGCGCCGTCAGGGGGTGCGGTGGAGACCCCGGGGTGACCCGGTGGCCCAACGGTGCCGTCGGGCACCTCGCCGGAGAGCTCGGTGCCGGGTCACCCTGCCCGCACCGGCTGCTCTCCCACCGCGGCCCCGGTGCCACCGAGCCGTCCGGGGGCACCGCGGCAGCGGGGCAGGAAGCGTGCCGAAACGGCGAGGGCCGCGGCTCCCGGCGGAAGGACGGTGCCGGCAGACGGCGGGCGACCTTGAGCCGGGCCACGTGCCGGTGGCGGGGCCACCCGGACCCCCCCTGCCCGGCTCCCGGTAGCGGTGTGGGGGGGGAACGGGACCCGAACCGGTCCAGCCGGTTCCCTCCGGCTCCTCCCGCGCCCGCCGTGCCGCATGGCCGCATCCTGCCGCCGCCGCCCTCCACGGGCAAACGGGGAGCCCCCCAAAACCCAGCACCGTGCCCTCCGCACCTCCCCGGGGCAGCTGGCACGGCCACGGGGCAGCCGTCGCTCGAGGCAGATTTGGGGTTCGGGGCCCCCCAAGCCCACCAAATGCCCCACGGCCACCATCGCCCGCCCCCGGCCGCCGTAATCCGCTCAGCGCCGGGATTACGGCGCGGGGCCAGCGTCACGGGGGGGTTATCCTGCCCCCCCCATCCCCGGTGTCGCCAAAGCCTCGGCGCCGAGATTAACCCCGACCTTAGCGGGGGCTGCGCCCCGCAACCCACGGGGCTGAGCTGGGTACCCCCAGCCGGGCCCCAAAACGCCGGTTCCCAAACGTCCCCCAGTGCCCGCCGGGAGGGGGAAACTGAGGCAGGGGGAAAATCCTGCGTGGGAGCCGGGCACGGCCCACGGCGCGTTCCCAGGCCTGTGGCCGGCCGGAGGCGGGAGAACCCGCCGGAGCCATATAAGGGCAGGCGCTTTCACCATTTCCAGGCTTTTTCCAGGATTCCGCCGGCCCCACAGACGCGGGGCACCGGCGGGGCCGCACAGCGGGTCCCCGTCCCCGCAGGACTCCCCGTCACCCCCATCCCCACAGGGACCCGCGGATCCCTCTCCCATGGGACCCACGGCGCCGGGCACCCCACGACCCACGGTCCCCAGCCCCACGGGACCCCACAGCTCCTGCCCCACGGGGACCCACGGCGCCGGGCACCCTGGGGTCCACGATCCCCAGCCCCACAGGGACCCACGGTGCCTGGGACCCACGGACCCCAACCCCACGGGGACCCACGGTACCGGGCACCCCAAACACCCACAGACCCCAACCCCACGGGGACCCACGGTACCGGGCACCCCGAGGACCCACGGACCCCAGCCCCACGGGGACCCACAGCACCGGGCACCCCGGAACCCAGGCACCGCAGAGCCCCACGGGGCGAGTACCCCAAGACCCCAGCACCCCAGCACCCCAAGACCCCAGCACCCCAAGACCCCAGGCCCCCATCCCACCGCCCCCACGGGGACCCCCGGCGCCGCGCCCCCCGGCCGCACTCACTCACCGCGCTCCGCCGCCGCCGCCGCCCCGTCCCGGCCGTGCCCGCAGGAAGCGGCGGGCGAGCCCCGGGGGCGGGGACAGCAGCAGCGCCCCGCCCGGCCCCGGCACCCCGGGGTGCGGCACCCGCGGGGGGGGGGGGGGGGAAGTGGGGGGGGGCGCGGACACGCGTGGGGGCAGCGCCGGGGGGGGGGGCGCGCGGGGAGGGGCGAGGGGGCGGGGCCTCTTCGCGGAGGCCACGCCCACTCCGCCACCCGCCACGCCCACTCGCCCTCAAAGCCCCGCCCACTCCCTCGAAAACCCCGCCCATTTCCTCAAAGCCACGCCCACTCCTCCGAACGCCACGCCCACTCTCCTCTCTCGCCCCGCCCCCTCCACGCAGGCCACGCCCCCCTCCACGCAAGCCCCGCCCCCCCGTCCTCCATTTCCCGTGGTGCCCCGCGCGGCCCGGGCGGGAAGGCGGCTGACAAGATGGCGGCGGGGCTGGCGGAGCGCAGCTGCCTGGAGCTGGGCCCCGCGGCCCGGGCCCCGCCGAGGCGGCTGCGGGAGGTGGCGTTCAGCCCCCCCGGCACCTCGCCGCTACCCCTGGGGCGTTACGGGGACAGCGCCGGGGGGTTCTGCTACCGGGAGTGCGCGCAGCTGGGCGCCGCCACCAGGAACCGCTTCGTCAGGTGGTGAGTGAGGGGGGGGAGTCTGTTGTTGGGGGGGGGGGGGGGGGAGGGGATGGTGGGGGTTTTGGTGCAGGTAGGGTCGGGGTTTAGGGCAGGTAGGGTCGGGAGGAGCATGGAGGGGGCTTTGGGGCAGGTAGGGTCAGAGTGGGGCATGTGAGGGGCTTTGGGGCAGGTAGGGTCGGGGGGGGGGCCGGGGGCAGGCCTCTGGCCTGCCCCCGGCTCCCCCCCCCCGTCCCTACCTGCCCCCAGCTCGGTCCTCCCCTCACCCCAACCCTCCTTCCCCTCAGGACAACATCAGGGGACACGCTGGAGCTGGTGGAAGAGTCCCTAGACAACGAGCTGCTGAACAACGCTGTGAGGCTGCGCATCCAGGGCTGCCCGCTGCTGCCGGGTGGCGTGCACATCTGCGAGGTGCAGAGCCACCTGGTCGTGCTGCTGGTCACCGTGCAGAGCGTGCACCGGGTGGTGTTGCCCCATCCGGCTTGCTCGTATCGCAGCGTGAGTACTCGGTGGCGCGCGTGGCTTAGAGAGCTTAGCACGTTGCTTAAACACGCTGCGGAAATAGAAGTTGTCTTCCCTGCAGCTCATCCGGTGCTGCGTTTTGGATTTGTGACCAAAGCTGTGTTGATAATACGCTGATGTTCTAGCTTTCACTGAAAAGTGTTTGCGCAGCTCTGAGGCTGCCCCTTGTGCTCGCTCTGCCCCTGCAGCGAGTGGGCTGGGGGTGGGCAGAGCCAGGATGTCCTGTGCTGTCCTGGACAATGAAAACAGGGGAGGGGGCTTGGGGAAGTCACGCATTGCTCAGAGACTGGCTGGGCAGCTGTCTGCTTGTAGGGGGGTGCTGAGTGGTTGCCTTTGCATCGCTTCTATTGATTTCTTTCTGAGTGGGGTTTGTACCCTGGGCTGGAACCACCACATGTTCCTAGAGGTGGAGAGCTGGAGCTTGTCAAAGTCTCTTGACTTTGTGGGGGGGAAACCCTGTGGTTTAATTTCTTACTCAAATGATATCCAAGTTCTATCGTTTTTTTTTTTCAGTTAAGTTGCTTTACAAGTGTCAGAAATGACAAAAGTGCTCTAATTACTGGCCAGATACAGCAGTGCATTGATCAACATGTGGCAGCTCTGTGCACAGGAATGAGAACTGCTGAAAAAGCAGCCTGATAAGAAAAGCCAGCTGTTGGCCTCCCACTTTACTCAGAAACGAATTTGCCTGGGCTGTGGGCAAGGCAGCGGCCGTGGGAATCTCTGGTGGTGTTTCCCCCAGTCCAGGGCGTGTTTGGGATGCGTGACGAGGGCTGGGGTTTCGATGACCATTGGCCTGGCCCCTCAAAATGAGGCTCTGAGGGTGGAAGCAGCTCCGCTGGCGATGCTTGGGCCTGGCGTTGTGGTACTGGGGACAAAGTACTGCTGGAGGCAGGGGCTGAGCGCTGCAGGGGGAGGTCTGGCTGTGCTCGCAACTTGCCCTGCGTCTGCAGCGAGGCACAGAACCTCCCGGTGTGGAAGATGGATCCCGTGCAAAATTTACGTTGGTTACAGTTATTGCTGTAACTTTTTTCCTCGTGTCTCCTGGTGCATCTTGTCCGGCCCCTTTCTTCCGGAGCACCCAGCCGTTGCTCTCAGAGTTCAGAGCAGCTTTTCCAAGCGACAGCGCTGTGCTGCTGTGGAGCTGCTCTGGTGGTGGGGCTCGTTGCGGGGCTTGCAGCTGTCTGCGCGGGGCAGCTGCCGGACCGTGGGCTCCTTTGGGGACATTACAGCATGCAAGGAGGGAGACAGTGACTGCTCTGCTGGGAAATCACGTGTTCTAAGACCCGGTCTGCTCTCAGAGAGCAGCTGTCATGGGTTAAAAGGAGTGAAAATGAGTGGCAGGGTGCGAGAAGTCTTTTCCGTCATGTAGCAGCGCTGCAGTTCTTGCTCTGCCAGTGCCGGTTTGTTTCCTCTGTGGCTTCTGTTTGTGTTCAAGGCTTACTCTGTTTTCTGTTTCCCTTCTTCAGGAGCTGATAATGGAGAGCCAGATTCAGTCCGTGTTTACAGATATCGGGAAAATCAACTTCAGAGACCCTGCCAATTACTACCTGATCCCCAGCGTGCCGGGCCTGGCGTCCAACTCGGTCGCCTCGGCGGCCTGGCTGAGCAGCGAGGGGGAGGCTCTGTTTGCGCTCCCCTCTGCGGCAGGGGGCATCTTCGTCATCAAGCTGCCCCCTCACGACCTGCCGGGTAAGGATGGGGGCACGCTGCACGGCGTCCCCTCTTCCAGTTCCCTTGGTTTGATTTTTGTCACGTGTGTCGTATGGCTTCTCTGCACACCCATCTACGCACGTGCAGCAGCTCTTCTGCATCGTGCCTGTGAAACCCCTCCCTGCCGGCAGCAAATATTTTGTCGACAAGCACTTGGCGTGTTTGTTTTTCAACATTGCTTTTATTTTGCAAGGAACGGTTTCGGTGGTGGAATTGAAACAGAGCTCGGTGGTGCAGCGCTTCCTTACCGGTTGGATGCCGACTGCCATCAGGTTGGTGTTTGGCGACAAACAGGTGGAGCTAGCTTTGTTTTTTTTTTAATTCCCTCACGTAGGGGGAGGCATTGTTTCTGGTTGAAGTCAAAGGCGGGTAAGTCAGCATCTGTAAATGCTATTGGAAAAGCTAAGTGGGTCACAGGACCTGTCGCAGTGCCGAAGCTGGGACTTGAAGGCTGGATTAGCTCATCTTAATGGGGGCCTGCTGATTCTTTGCGTCTGTGTCTATGAGCATGTTATATCGAGTAATTGGCCTCCAAGGATTTGCCCAGGACGTGGCTTGCAGCCAGCGCAGATTAAGGATTACAGCAGTTGTACGTTCTCGTCCTTGCTCCGAAATGTCAGGCCCGATGCTGTCAGCAGAGGTTATGTGTGGACGTCACAGGCGCTCTGTGTGCAGGCTGGGCTCCTTCTGGGGTTGCACGACCAAACTCGAGGCCCCACTACCAGGAAGCGGTGATGTGATGACCAGCGGGGCGCGTTGCTTGGGGCTGGCTGTGCCCCTGCTTCCATCTGGATCCTTCACCCGCGTTCTGCAGGCAGGGGCTGGGGGAGACACGGCAGCTGTGCTGAAGAGGGTGAAGAAGTGGGCGTTAGCAGTGTGGGGGCCCCTCTGTGCTGGACCACGCGGTCCTGAAAGGCTGCTTCTTTATGGTCTCAGACAGCTGGCTTTTTGTTTTCTTAACCTTGGGTTAAACACTGTGATAGAAACCCCGTGTCCTGGGTCTGTGCACTAGCCTTGGCTTCCTTTTAACCTGCTGCTATAACGCCTGTGCTTTCAGAGGTGACTGCGGCCCGTCAGACCTGCCCATCAGCCTCTCCGTGCACTGCCTGGATCACGATGCCTTTCTTTTTGCTCTCTGCCAGGACCACAAGCTTAGGATGTGGTCCTACAAGGTGGGTGAGGTCTGGGCTCAGGGAGCAGCATCTTCCTTCGCTGATTGGGTCACGTTTTGAGGCTGGGGAAGCGAAGACTGGGTTCTTGGCACGCATTTCCTGTTAAACTGTGTTTGGGTGAACTTCCGCAGGGTGGGAAGTTTGTCAAATTTGTCACAGCGTGTGTTTGTAGCCACACCTTGGAGGCAGGTGGGTTTTCTCTACGGCCAGGCTTTGTAGCGTAACAGGTAGCATTGGGTTATTTCCAAACTTAGTGGAGTGTTCAGGAAGGCAGGTGGGAGCTCCTCAAGGTAAGAGGCAGTGCACCAAATGTGTTTTCTGCCGCTTTCGTGGTAACAAGAGCGTCTTTGTAACGTGGCTCCTTTCCAACAAGAAGTTAATAAAAGCCTCTGCTCGCTGCGTGCGGCTTGCTCCAAACGTCGGTGCCAGAGCTAATGGAGCAGCACAACTGCTTTCACGGCCCATCTGCGCTGGAATGTGTGCATGTTGAGGGAGGGGAGGAGGCTGCGTGGTACACGGGCTTTGAAAGCCTGGGTGCTCTGTGGGGGAGCACAGGTGAGGTGGGGAGAGCGGTTCCAGTACGCGTGCGGGTGCTTTATGCGCACCCTGTGGGAGTGGATTTGTGCAGGCTTTGGCCACCCTGCTCCTGGAGGGGTGTAGTGGGTTTACGTGGCAAGGTTTCCCCTGTTTCCTGCAGGATCAAATGTGCCTGATGGTTGCGGATCTGCTGGAGTTCATGCCGGTCAGCAGGGACCTGCGGCTTGCGGCCGGCACCGGGCACCGACTGCGGCTGGCCTTCTCCCAGTCCCTGGGGCTTTACCTCGGCGTGTACATGCACGCGCCCAAGCGAGGGCAGGTATGGAGCAACGGGGCTTCCTCGCCACGAGTGCATCTTGGTGTGTGCTGAAAGTACATCAGTCCTCCTTGGAGCTGAGTTTGTGCGTAAAACAAAAAAATACAGAAAGGTTTCCTGTCCGCCTTGATGGGGAGGCGGCGGCACTTTGAGCAAACGTTTTTGTCCTCAAAGTACTGCAAGGCACGTGCGCCCTCATCCCGGGAGTGGAATTCCCTGTGGGATTAAGCTGATCTGCGAGTGCTGGTCTGCTCATTCACCTCATATGTTTTGGGGATGCTACCAGAGCAGATGTGCCGTGGGAAAGGTCTGAAAGGAGCTAAAAGCACGGAAATGCTGATAGCGCGTGTCGGGCTCCTGGGAGTGCACAAACACATCTGCGTGTTGCCAAACATTGGTTTCTGTAGAACTCCCGCTTCATGGGGTAAATAATAAATTTAGCAGGACAGGAATGACCTCACTCGTCTGTGGGACAGCTTGCCCTTTCTCTTCTCTGGGGTATTTGAGTGCAGAGTTGTACTCTGTGCGCACTGTTACTTGTGCTGTCCCCCCAGTGCTCTGCCTGCTCCTGTAGGAACGTGCAGAGCTTGGTTTGCAGCAGCTGCCCTGAGGATTCAAAGCTTTTTCCATCTCCTTTCTTGCCCACATCGTGTTGTCACAAGCAGGAACCAGCAGCGTTGTTACTGTTTTTGTAGTCTAGTCTTTCAAAAGCCAACTAAAAATCCTTCAAGTTCGGGCAGATTAGGCTGTCCTTGCCGACAAGGCTGAAGTCAGGGACGTCAGCGCACGGCGCAGAGAATCGGCTCGGTCAGGCCAGCGCCTGGCGTGCTCTGCTTGGCCCTCGGCCAGGCAGCTGCGGCACCAGGGCCCTGGGGACGGTGGCATCAGGCAAGGAGCGGGACAGGAGAGGCGAGCTTTTTCCCTGCCACGTGCTGGTTATTGGTCGAGCAAATGGCTTACGAGATGTGTTTGTAGTTCTGTGTCTTCCAGCTGGTGAGCACCGAGAGCAACCGCTACAGCCTCGACCACATATCCTCGCTGTTCTCCTCCCAGGTGAGTGCTGGGGCTGGGCTTTCCCCAGAAGTACCAAGGTAAGGGGGAGGATTCCTCACCGAAAAGTAAGAGGCCTGGATTTAACTGTGAATAAAGAATTCTCTCCAAAGTATGGTTAACTGATAGGAGGGGATGTTTTGCTATTTTTAACTACACGCATCTCTGCCGTACGCGCGTGTACGATAAGAAAGTAAATCTGCACTCTCTCTCCTAGGAGACTCTTGTTGACTTTGCCTTAACCTCGGCTGAGATCTGGGCGCTGTGGCACAATGAGGAGAACCAGACCGTTGTGAAATACATCAACTTTGAGCAGTGAGTTTCTGCCCTGAAATGCAGGTGGGGAGAGCCTCGTGGGGGGGCTGCTGGAGCAGCCCCAGGCACTGCTCGTTAAAAGCCCCCATCTAGCACCTCGACTCTTCTCCTACCTGTCTCTGCTGAGGAGATGCAGCGGCACCCAGTTCTTCCTATTGCAGCGTGTCACATGCGCAGCTGTGTCTTCCTGCAGCACAGATTACAGGGATTTATTTTTTTTTTGTCCTGCTTTATCATAAAGCTACAGCTCAGCTGCAGGAATGTGAAAAATGTAGAAAGCTGGGCAGTAGGCTTGCTGTGAGCATCTGAGGGAGGGCTGCACTTTACCAACAGCTCCTTCCAGCAGAACTGGCTGCTCTCTTTCAAGAAAGATCGTGTTTTGAGAAGATCAGCGATGTGAAAACATTGGCCTTATTTTTATAAAGCTGGGAGGGTTGGTTTGGTGCGTATACATGCCAGGGAGTTAAAGTTAAATACTGGGTAAAAAATGCTGAGCGTTCTGGTTTTGGCAGGAGAATCTACTGGTCAGTCTGAGAGTTGTGTAGTGAGCAGGTGCGAAGGAGAGAACATCAGTGTACACGAAGGAGCCCAGCCTGTGCTGTTAGCTCAGGGCTGGGGATGCCACCGTGAAGCTCTGCTGGCTAAATCTGTCGCTTGTCACCAGTCAGAGCTCCTCTGTCACCAAACCCAAGGTTGCTGCAAAGTCTGTGGCTGGTGGAAGAGACAGGTTGGGTTTGGCTGACGGCTCCCGGCGGCGCTCCGTTGGAGTGTTGCAATGCAAAGCTGATCCTGTTTTTGTAATTCTTAGAAATGTTGCGGGCCAGTGGAACCAGGTCTTCGTGCAGCCTCTGCCTGAGGAGGAGGTGACGGTTCAACATGATCAGGACCCCAGGGTGAGCTGGATATAAAAGAGCAACAGGAACTAATGAGGCTTCTCTGCCCAGAAGGAGAACGTTAAGGCAGCTCAAGTGTACAATTTGTATTGTAACACTTATAAAATGACTCCAAGTTAAAGAGGACAAGCCTGAGGCTCTTAACACAGCATTAAGGCACTAAGCCTGGCTACGAAGCCAGAAGGCGAGAGAAGGGAAAAACTTCAAGTCAGTCAGGAGGGAGCCTTGAGACACGATGTGTGAATAAACAAGGTCTGGAGCATGTGGGGAGCTGTGTGCAGCCACAGGAACTGCAAATGGGGTGGAAGGGGAGGGGTTGGAGCAGGGCGTGGGGGTGAACTGAAGCTGGAAAAAAAAACAGATCCAGGGGATGAGCTTGTGAATGAGAGGAAGAACCAGAAGCAGTATCTTAAATGCTCTCCTCCCGACCCATGTTTCAGTAAATCTGTCTTGTTCTCTTGGCAGGAAACCTACCTAGAGTATCTCTTCATGCCTGGCCGTTTCACAAACGCAGCTATCCAGAAGGCTTTACAGGTTAGTGAGGGAGCCTTTATGTGGTGCTCTCTCTGTTCAGCTTCTGCCTACTCACAGTTTCTTTGTGAACTTGGCACTCCTGGCTGGCATCGGTTTGCGTGTGGCAGTTTGTGGACCTGTCAGGAGTCACTGAAGCAAGTCAGTGGCTGTTGTGCCGTACTTCAGCCAGCGTGCACTGGCAGCGGGAGGCAGAACCTGGCTTCCAGTAGCTGTTGTCCTTGGAGAGCTCAGCAGGTTGCTGAGCTTGCTGCCTGCTGCTTTAGCCAGGTGAACAGAGGCGCTCGTCCCTCTGTAGCACTGTTCCTCAGGATATGTCTGCTCAGCTCTGGCACCTCTGGGACTGAAGGGCGGTGCAAGGTGACACAGTGGTGCCTTTTCAGGAAAACCAGAAAAGCCAAACTTTTGCTACTCTTTCAGTTTCTCTGTGCTGCGACCCTATGAGGCCTATGGCAAGGTATAAGAGAGCTGGGGTGATGGTGTGCAGCGCTCCCCTTTGTCCCAGTGCTCTGCCTGCCAGGTGGACAGGCTCTTCCTCTGGCTCCACGGGAAGAGTGAAGCTGGCTGTACCTCCGTGTGCCCTGCATTTAGCAGCCAGCCATGCTTTTTCATACCTTGATCCTACAAATCACTGGACGGTGCTGTCGTGATTGTTCTGTGTTGCTGAATGCTGCTTGAACCTTGGAGAGGCAGCTCTCCTGGCTTAAAGTAAAAGTTTGCTGTGTTGCTTTTCAGATCTTTTCTCAAGGAACTGAGAGACACATGGACCTGACGTGGGACGAGTTAAAAAAAGAGGTTACCTTAGCTGTGGAAAACGAGGTGAGTTGTTTTTTTTCCCCATGATGTTTTGTTCTTAACATCCATTTTATGTAGTATTGTGATGGTGCAGTGAAGTTAGGTTAGATGCACTGTGACCCCAGGCTGTGTTTTGTTCTTTGTCTCTCAAAAGAAGTTATGTGAGGTTTTATTTTTTAAATAAAATCCTCTTTTCCTGCCTGTCTCTTTCATTCACCTTTTGTTTTTGGAGTCCTTTGTGGGGGAAAAAAAAAATATATTTTCCTCTGTAAGGAGGTGGGGAAGGGAAGAGAACTGCAACAGATCTTCACAGATCCTTAACAGTGTAGTTGTGTGACACTGGTCACGGGACAAAACAGCGGTCCAAGCAGCACAGGTTTTTCTCTCATGCACTGTCTGTTTTCATCTGAAGTCCTGTTTTGGTCCTGCTAGTTCCAGGGCAGCGTGACAGAATATGAGTGCTCCCCGGAGGAGTTCTGGCAGCTGCAGGTGGAGTTCTGGTCCAAGTTCTATGCCTGCTGCCTTCAGTACCAGGAAGCGCTCTCGCGGCCCCTGGCCCTGCACTTGAACCCCTACACCAGCATGGTGTGCCTGCTGAAGAAGGTGAGGCCGGGCAGCGGCGGCTCTGGGCTCTTTGTCCCATTGGCCTGCAGATCTCTGGGGACTTCTGACCAAGAGGTGGATTTGGGGAGCTCAAAGAAGAGCTTTCTCTCTGCCTTTCTAGGGGTCCCTGTCTTTCCTTGTGCCCTGCTCCTTGGTGGACCACCTCTATCTCCTCTCGAACGAGCACCTGCTGATGGAGGATGATGCTGCCATCCTTGATGGTAAGTGAGGAGACAGCTCTTGCATTGGGGGAGGCTGCAACGCTGCATTTCAGGGAAATCTGTGGCATAGAGGGACGCAGGGGTTTCTGTAGTGGCCTGCTGAAGTGCTCCTCACTCCATGATTATCTGTATTTGGATAGTTTTCTAATTTTGGCACTTGTAGGGAGCTGTATTTTGTGAAACCTCCTGTGGTGCCCAGAGCAGGAACTAAAAAATCATGTCAAGGCTGCAAATCTGACATGAGTCACTTCAGGTGACTTAACTGAGGAAGAATCCTAGATTTCAGGCCACGTGTTGCTCGGTGACAGTGGCGTGATCCTTTGCCCTTGGGCTATTCCAAACTGCCTGGGTAGTTTGGCACTGGTGCCTTCTTCGTGCCCCCTCTCCGTGGGACAGACCTGGCAGGTCCTTCAGCCCTGCTTGGGAGCCTGGCGTTCAGAAGCGCGTGTTTGCTCCCTGCATTGCTGCATCAGTCTCTAAAAGCTGCCAGGTGAATTCAAGCCCAGGCCAGGATGGCAGTTCCATCAAAAATCCTTCGTATTTTTATATCGCATTAGCTGGTGACCCCGTATGTGGGGGTCTTATGGGTGACCCCCCGATATGAATCCTTAGCTCTGTCTCAATCAGATGCTTCTTCAGCTCTGCCATCCCCACCAGACTTACTCTGATCAGTGCGAGCCCTTCTGTTTGGTAGAATTCCCCAGCCTCTGTGCCTTGCTGGTGGAACAAACTCCTTGAAAAGATGGCAGATGGGAAGGAAACCTGTAGTACTTTACACACTCTGGTGCCCTGGGCTCAATGGCTCAGTTCTGCATACTCAGTTTTTATTGAAATGTTTTCAGGTGAGCCGTGGAGAGGGACTGGGCAGTTTCTTTTCTCCTGGAAGTAAATGCTAGGGAGAGCAAAATTTGTCATCAGTATTGTCAACACAGTGCCCTCTATGCTTTGCTGCCCGTGGAATGACGTTTCACAAGAAAAAAGGCAGTGGAAAATGTTACTTAAGTTCCATTTTCATGCTTGAGTGACTTTTTTTGTAATTATTTTTATAAGAATCATCATCATCCACTTGGTTGAGCTATTTCTGGCTCTGATGGAAGGAAAGCTGGAGGCCTGGGCTGGTTCTGGGAAGCCAGCAGTGCCTGCCCTGTTTCAAACTTCTCAGAGAAGTTACTTGATCTTTCAAAACACATACACAAACGATTGCATTGCAAAGCAGGGATTTTTTTTTTCTGTAAACCCCCAGCCATGAATTTTCAGAACGCTTCTAAGAATGTGAAAATCCTCTCCCAGCTGCGAAAGGGTAGCTGCTGCAGCAGGAGTGGCTCCTGCTTGGCACGTACGCCAGGGCTGAGCTATTCGAGCCCTCTTTGTGCAGTGCAAGAGCAGAGAAATGCTAATTTGTTTCCTTTCAACCTGTAGCTGGAGAAAATTCTTCGGCAATGTGACGGCTTAATTGCTGCATCATTATTTTTTATTTTCCGAATAGTAAAGCCCAAATCTTTCCCTTGTCGACTGCCAAGTTTTTAGGGGGTCAGGGTCAGTTTGACGTGCGGGACTGAGACCACTCTGCTGCTGGTGGTTTGCCAATGATGGTCTAACTAAGTGGTTTTGAATGGTCCTCCCATCTTTGCTTTGAAATCTCTTGTAAATATACAGTTAGATTCTTTCATTGCAGATTTGGAGATGTCTCGTGATGTTGTCTGTCTTGTCCAGTGCCTTCGACTGATCGGAGAATCAATTTCCATGGAAATGGCATTCATAATGGAAATGGCTTGCTCCCGCCTCCAGCCTCCAGAAAAGGCTGCAGAGCAGATCCTGGAGGACTTGATAGCTAATGACACGTAAGGAGACGTTTCTGCAGAAGCTCCCCGGCGGGCAGGCAGGGATGGCTGAGCAGGGATTGCCTGGAGACGTCCTCGATTAGCGTCAAAGCTCATTCAGAACGTGCAGGCTCTCCCAGTGCTGCGGGAGACTTTTCCAGCCCCTCTCAGAGGTGGGGGGCATGAGTATTGGTCCCATTAGCAGGGATTTCCACCCTGCTCTCTCCCCCCCTCCCCCCCACTGTTGCCTGGGGCCCTCCTGACCAGAAATTTTGGCAACAGTGAGGTGAGGCAGGGCAGAAGAGGAACAAGTTCTCGTTAGGTGATTGTTGCGGTGTGGAAAGCAAGAGCCTGCAGACAGCAGGTAAAGGTCAGAGCTGTGGTCAAGCCATGTGGTTACTGTGCTATCCTCCTGAAATCATTCCCCGTGGAATGCCAGCTATCTGGCTGCTATTTCCTGGTGCCCGGGGGAGTGGAATAAATAGACCGGTCCCTGCAGGCACTGTCATAAAGCTGAGCCAGAAGGATTCCCTTCAGGAATGTCCAAGCTGATCAGATACGCTCCCTTCCAGAGAGGATCAGTAAGGGTGGAAAGGGAGCCCTCTTGAGTTTAAGCCTCATCTTGTCTTTTTTTTTTCTTTTTCAGGGACAATGTGATGGAGGATATACACAGCAAACTGCAGGAGATCAGGAACCCGATCCATGCCATCGGAGTGCTCATCCGAGAAATGGACTACGAGACAGACGCTGACATGGAAAGAGGTGAAAGCTCTACAGCAGTGCACTTGGGCTGGGAAAGCAGCCTCTCGGCGAGTGTTCCTGTCGGTCTAGTTCCTCCCCTTATCGCAGTGACTTTACCTTTCAGCTCATCCTCTAAATATGCGCATGAACCTCACCCAGCTGTACGGCAGCGGTATGGCTGTCAGCGTGGTTTGCTGGGGGGTATGTAAGATTGCCACGATCCGTTTCCTGATCTGTCGGGACCTGTTGATCCTCCAACAGCTGTTGCTGCGGCTCGGAGATCCTGTGAGTACAGCCCTCGAAGCTACTGAGTACGCTCTTTGAACTTTGGGTCTGGGTTCCGCTGGTGCCAGACTGCGAGCTTTTCCCACAAAGCGCTGGTGGCTGTTTGAACTAGCCCAGGGCGTGGGCAAGCCCTGTTCTCTCCCGCAGCCGCTCCTGTCATCCTAAGCAAAGCAGCGGTGCGCTGCTCACACCCAAACTCCCTGTTTCCATGCTGAGCGTCCAGGAAGCAGGAAGCAAATATCTCTGAGGGAGGAGGGCATCGTTTCCAGCCTCCCATCTGAAACGGGGCTGCCTGAGCACGTACAGCTCCCATCTAGTCCCCATCCCTCCCACACCACTGCGCGCCCGGCACGCACAGCTGACAATCGCAGCCTTGTTCTCCGGCAGTGCAGCGCACGGCTCCGTTGCCTCACAGCAGCGGCGGTTACCCAGAGGCCGTGGCTTTGCCTTCCGTGTGAGGCTGCTCCAGCCAGTGCCAGCAGCTGCTGCGATGGCAGCTGTGTTTGTGGGGCAGAGCGCTCCGGGTCGATGCCGCGGCCGTGCGGCCCCACGAGCCATGGCGCTGATGGTTTGAGGGGAGCAGGTCCCAAGGCAAGGGCAGGGGTGTTTAAAGCAGCATAATTTGCTTGGAGATGCTACTGCAGTAGTTTCCTCAGTGAAAAGAAATCCCCTTCTTCCTGGGTAAGGTCGCCCTGGTGGCATTTAAAGCACGTGGCAAGGTGCCCTTCTGGAGCCAGGCTCTGACAGACCGTAAGGCACGTGACTGCTGTTTGCTTGGTGCAGGAGCTGCTGCCTTGCCACCTTGGCGCGTTTGTGTCCTTCACAAGCGTGGATTGCTTTTTCTCCTGTGTCATCCGAGCGCACCGCTCTCAGCTGAGGTGTAAAAAGGGATGCAGTCCCTGCACATCGCTGCAGCAAAGTCGTGATTTCACTCTGACTCACTGCAGCAGCGCCAAGCACCTTGTTGCTGCTGTCCCTGCAATCAGCAGGTGCCGCCAGATGAGGGAAGCGGTCGGTCTGTTTGCACGTAGCTCTGCCTGCCCAACTTTCCCCATGGGACCTGGGCCAACAAAACATTTACTTCACCCCCTTGGTACCAAAGTGCCTGGGTTATTGCTTGGCCTCTCGGTGTGCCAGCCTCTGTGGTTTGCTTGCAGATGGTGTTGGGAGGGGGACAGCTGTTCCAGTCGCAGCAGGACCTGCTGCACCGCACCTCCCCTCTGCTGCTGTCGTACTACCTGATCAGGTGGGCCAGCCAGTGCCTGGCATCGGACGTCCCTGTCGACACGCTGTAAGTCTCTACCTTGCCCTTTCTGACTTTGCAGGTTGCTGCGAAATCCGCCCGAAATGCCCTTCCCAGTACAAGGCGGTGGTGGTTGCTGTGGGAGTATCACTCTCAGAGTCAGTTTGTGCTAGGGTTTTTTTTTCTGTTTGGAGCTGACTCTTCGCCTTGTGCTAATTCTGCCGTGTGAGGTCTCGCTGTTCTGCGCGCTGTTGCCTTTTTCAGCAGTAGGAGTGATTCGAGTTGAACAATGAGTACAATTAAAGCAGGAGGCGTTTTGTTGTCTCTTCACTGATGGCTTTTTCTTCTCTAGGGAATCTAATCTGCAGCATCTCTCTGTGCTGGAGTTAGCAGACACTACTGCTCTAACGACCCATAAACTAGGTAAGATGCCCACAGTTTGCCAGCTCTTGGGTTCTGTTATTTATACTACTTAAACTCCTTCTCTGTCAACCAAGGGAAATGGTTGATGCAGTGAGCTAATGGATTGCATGTTTGAACAACCCCAGCTCATGTGGAGCTATTTGTCTTGCTGTCCACTAACAACAACATCAGAGTGTCTTGCAATGTTGGAATGAGTGTAGTGGGTCACACTAGGTCTGTCCTGCTTGCTAGCCTTTATCGAGCAGGAGCAGCAGCTTAAGGAAGGGAGAGAGTACAGAAACGCGTCCCCCAACGTGCCTGTGCTTCCAATGGTCTGCAGTTCAGAAGGTTCTGATGTGAGTGGTGCTCATTGCCACTAGCTCAAGTGGGAAACTGCAGCAGATAATTAGTTCATGTTGTAGAAGTCTTGCTGCAAACCATGTTACACTTCCAGCTACCGGTTTGGGGGAAGGGGAGGGGGGTGGAAATCCTACTGGGGGAGAATATAAAGGAACTTAATTAAGGGATACGTACCTTGAAATAGTTACAGAGAGCGGAGATGAGCAGGGCAGGGAGGAGGAGAAAGCGCAGGTAAGAGCCTGCTGTTGTAGCTAATTTGTGTGGCACTTCAAGCCTGAGACCTGTCAGGGAGCTGAAAAAGTAAGTGGGAAGCTCAGCGGTGGTAGCAGCAGTGTGCAGGGCTGCGAGTTTGGGGAGAATTCCCTCTGCTCCCTGCCAGGCCTGGGGGATCTGTGCTCTTTCTGTCTTCGGAGTCTGAACTCTCCGTGAGTGTCCTGGTTCAGGAGGCAGTTGCCTTGACGTAAATGTCAGCGCATGAAAGCAAAATTGAAAACATCCTTTGTGTGTGCCAGTGTCGTGGGTTATTTCTTGGCCCATTCATGAGGAAAGTCCTGTTTGGCCACTGTGCTGCAGGAAAAATATGTGAAACGTGGGGAAGATAGAAAGGAGGTGGCAGCTTGGGAAGAGGCGTTGAAAACAGTTAGCTAATGAGAGATTGCACTGCTTAGGGGACTGGAATGAGGAGGGAGGCATTTGAAGAGAGCCAGATAGCAAAATCAGCACTCCCTCAGCCCTGCTCTGCAAAACATTCGCTCATGTTAGAGAGCCGCAGATGGATTGCGAATGGAACAACTGGAGAGAGAGAGCGCAGCTCTTTTTCATGTTATAATTGAGCTGTGGTTAATAAACACTGCAGTATGTGGCTCTTTGATCTCCTGCTGCTCCCTCTGACTTAACCAGACGTCAGGAGAAATCCAAAACCAACACGTTTGGGTGCTGAGCATGCTTACTGTTTAGCTCTGGCTCAATCTGCGACGCTCGCGCTGGTGAGCCCAGCGTGGCAGCTTGGTGCAGAAAGCCTGGGGCGTCTGCCGCGGGCCCTGTTCTCCGTGCTTCTTAACTTGCGTTTTAGTATCCAGCCCTCAGACAATCGTGGAGCTCTTCTTTCGGGAAGTGGCCAGAAAGCACATCGTATCTCGACTCTTCCTGCAACCCAACACCTCGCTGGCTGAAACAAGCTTGAACTGGCCCCATCTCATCACGGCGATAGTGGCCGACTTTCTGCCGCTCCTGTATCCTTGGCCCTGAACCCGCCGCGAGGTGCGTGCTCTCACTGGGCTGCAACCCAGCGATCAGGGGCTGTGCACTGCCCAGCTTCTTGTTCCCAAAGTTTCCCACGCCCAAACTTCGAAGGCAGGTCTCCTGAACAAGTGACCGTTGTTAGTGTTAATGGGATTTGTGGGGTTTCCAAGATTTCACAGAATCCATCCCGTTTAGGTGCACAACAAAGGATTTGAGTTTTTGACTTTAAGCCCCTGAGCTCTGGGAAGTTGACTTGGCGAGGTGCGATGCTGGGAGATCTGGAAGGGTAACACGATTTGGGCAGTTGTGGATTAGATGTACTAATGGCTTTGTTCTAATGTGGATAAATCTTATTACAGAATAATGACTTGTAGAATGAACAGCTTAATATTCTCTCCTTCCCCCCACAAACTGAACGAGAGCGTGTGCAGAGTTTCAGACCAGCGCTCTGAGCTCTCCGAAACAGCTCGTCCTCTGTTCCTTAACCTCGGCTCAGATGGCCCAGCAATCCTGGCTTCCTCTTCCCGGAGTGCCTGATGGGGAGCTGTCAGTACACCCAGCTGCAGGTGAGTGCCTCGTGCTGCCTCTCTGTCCACGCTTCCACAGCGAAGCACCACGAGATGCCAAGCACCCCTCTTTGTGCTGCCCGGCCGGGAGGGCCCTGCTGGGCCAGGAGGGGCTGGCGAGGCAAGTGCCCCAGAGTCAGCAAGAGCCTGAGAAGAACGGCCCTTGCTTGGCTGCTTCCCTTCCACGCAGAGGTGCTTGTGTCGGCTGCAGCTTTTGAGTCTTGCCTGCCAGCAGTCCCTTCGGGAGAACTATTTGCATGTCTCCACTTGGACCCTGGCATGGCTCTCCTCCTCGGCAGACTCACCGGGGTGCAGCGTTTCAGCAGGGTTGCAAAACCAGTGCTGCTTTTACCTTCAGGAGCTGAAAGAGGAAGAGCAGGAGGGAGTGCAATAGTCTCTTTCAACACGTTTTTTTTTTTCAGTAGCAGGTCTGTGCTTTGGCCAATGCAGAGGTGTAATACAGCGTGATCTCTGGGCGCAGCTGCCTTACCCCCTGTTCAGAAAGCTACCCGAAGCATCACCCGTCCAGTCGCTGGATCTTGTTTTGCTTTCCCAGGGTAGCTGCCCTCTGAGCTCACACACAGACTGACCTTTCCAAGCACTCTGCTCCCATGGCTCCCCTTTGGAGGTGCAGGGCTGGAAGTTTGCCCTGCGAATGAAGTGGGCTGCAAGGAACAATTCTGGGCAGCTGTCAGATCTGCATCTAAAACTGTCTCAGTGTCAGCCCGGTGAACAAATTGTAAGGTAGCAAATAACTTCCATCTTTCTTGCCCATCCGTCCTGTTTCTTCTACTGGCCATTTCAACCTCTGCAAAGGGCTTTTTATGAAATACTTCATACCTGGAAAACGCAGCAGTGTTTGTCTTGGATTTAAGATGGTTGCATTCATTGCCTCATGCATTTCCTCTTTCATTTGTTTTCAGGCAAATCCAGGCACAAGCTCTCAGGGTTGCTGCGTGCCCTTTTCATGGGGGAGCGCAGCCTCCCAGGGCTTGTCTGACAGCAGGATGCTGTGGGCAGGTCGCATCCTTGTGGAGCTTGTTTGACTCTCTCGCAGCGAGCCTGTAACCTAATAGCTCATTAGCTGCTGATAAGCCCGCAGCCTCTTCTGCGGTACCGTGGCAAACACATTGCCCCCAGGACAGGGGATGCAGAAGGCCGGCTGCAGCCTAGCAGCAGAAATACAGCTTCAGGAGGCCTCATCCGTTTCTTAAACGTCCTCACTAGTGAAATATGGTGTAGGTAACGTCCATCCCTCGCCAGCCATGCTCTCTGTGTCCTGGCAGCAGTGCCCAGTGAGCTGCTTTTTTTCAGGTGTCTTCGCAGACTGCTGTATTTCAGGGGTTATTTCTTGCACCACAGAATCACAGTGTTAGGGATTGGAAGGGACCTTGAAAGATCATCAAGTCCAATCCCCCAAGCAGTTCCCTGTCCTTCTGGAACTGAGAACACCGTCTCTTCCCGTGCTCTCCAGGGGCATGGTAGCTGCAGCTGCTCGTGCTCTACTTCTGAACTGCGTGATTTCTTGGCTGCAGCGCCACGTGACACGCTTCATTCCCCCTACTGACGGCAGTCCTCAAGGCATTCAGGACTAGGCAGGGTGTTACTAATGAGATGTTTTTTCCTATGTTTAGTGGAACTTTTATTCTCCCAGTCCCTTACACCTGGGGGCTGAGCTGCTTTCCTTTGTGTTCTTCTCGCTGCTGAGAAGAATGTCAAATCCGCAGAGCTTTTGAGCCAGGAAATGCCAGCATGGTTCAGGCAGCATCGCTCTGCCTCCTGGCATATGTGCTCTCGTGGCGTGAGCACGCTTTGAATTTCCTTCCATTGCTTTCGCCTCGCTTGCGTCCCGCCTCGAGGAGATATGAGAGACTTGTCTCTGCAGGAGCAGGCTCTTCCTCCTCCCCGCTGCCTTCTGTTACGCTTACTGATCCCGGTCGGTCACGTAAACGTGGATTAAGTGCGTTGACCTCAGTGAGCTAACACCAGCTTTGCCTGTGAGTGCGCACGCGGTGACCCAAATAGAGGTGGTTGCAGGAAGCACCCTGCGAGTAACAGGCGCGCGCGGAGAAGGGCTAGTGACCAAAATGCTGCCCTGGGCCGAGGGCCAAACCCATCCTTGGTGCTTATTGTGTATAACAAGCTGTCAAGTGAGTCCAGGGTGGGATTTATCTGTTGTAGCTGGCTAATCTGAGCAGGGAATCCGGGCTTGGAGGATGCGTTACCACGTGGCTTTTCGCAGACCTGAGCCTGGGGTAGGCGAGGATCCGCTGGTGGCAGTGTGTGCAAACGCTGAGGTGGGACAGCAAAACCTGGGCTCTGCTGCCCGGCCCTCGCTCCTCCACGTCCTTCCTACTGCGTCCCAGAGCCCTGTGTGAGGGCCTGGCACATCTGAGCGTGTGGAGCAAACACAGTTCTCCCAGGCACGAGGGATGCTGGCTCTTGAGTCTCTATCGCGTCTCCTAGCCCCTTCCTGATAGGTGACGAGGTTTTGCAGCCTTTATTTTATCCTGACAAAGCAGCCACAGGGCTGGGGTGAGTCGTATCACCCTGTTGTATCGGCCGGCGTCTGTGGTGTGGCTTTATTTGTGGTGTCTCCTTGGTGCCATCAGCACTCTAACCAGTGCCTATCAGCTTGTGGCCTGCGGTCTCCCTCAGCTGCTCTCCCTCTCCTGCCCTGCTCCACAAACACCGTTCTTTTCACACCTGCTGTGCCTGTTCTGGTGCCTTCACACACGCCTGCGTGCTCCCCTTCATGCTCTGTGCACACCAGTGCAACGCGTCCCTACAGCAAGTTTGTTGAGAGCGTTGTGTGCGACTCTGGGGATGTTGGGCGCTGTTTGAGGCGTTTCTTACAGGCACCAGAGCTATTCACAGCCGGCTGTTTCCTGGGAGGCCATGGGGATGCCTCCCTCTCCCTGCACTGAAGGGAACTATGAGACTGGGGAAACAAAACTGCAAACAGTGGTGACTGAAACTCCTCTTCCTCCTTTCCTACAGGAGTACATCCGCCTGCTGCAGCCGTGGTGCCACGTGAACATGGGCTCCTGCTGCTTCATGATGGGCAGGTGCTACCTCGTCATGGGCGAGGGCCACAAGGTGAGGCGCTCGTCTCCTCCCAGCACCGGGGGTCTGGGACCTCCTCCTGTGATGGGGGCAGGGAACATCAACCTCGAGCTCTGCCTCCTTTGGGCAAAGAGCAGCACTGGAGGGGGGACAGTGGGATCTGCTTTTGGGGCAGCCCTCGTTAGCGTGGGGCCAGTAGCTCTCTTGGGCTGGTGCTGGAACGGGCAGCGCCGTCCCTCCGGCACGGCAGGCTGGGCCAGTCCCCCAAGGGGCGCGCATGAGCTGCTTTCTGGTGTGCTTCCAGGCTCTGGACTGCTTCTGCCAAGCTGCCTCAGAGGTGGGAAGAGAAGAGTTCTTGGACAGGCTGATCCAGCCCGAGGAGGGCGAGATGGTCTCCACGCCACGCCTGCAGTACTACAACAAGGTACGGCTGAGCCGATCCGGTGTGCGTGTCGAGCACATCAAAACCGAGTCATTCCACACCAGCGCTGCTTGCAGAGGGGCTTCCTGCTCAGCTTCTGGGGAAGGGACTTCAGACTTGGAAAACATTGTCTTTTTGGGGGGGAAATGTCAGTGCAGTCCGTTTAGTTCCTTTGGGGGGTGATGATGAGGTGACTACAGCACAAAAGCTTGGTACTTTCCACCTATTAATTTCCTAGCAGCAGAGGACTGTGAGATCCAGCTGCTGGAAGCAGAAGCCAGACGTGTCCAGGCTAGATGTAAGATGCTGCTTAAGGGAAGGTTATTAAGCTTTGAGACGAGTTAAAATTAACGTCTTTACATTGAGATAGGATCTTTCTTCTCACGTAATGCTGTAGTTCAGGCAGGCTGCAAGCTTGGACCTAGACTCCTCGTAAGGGATTCTCTGACTTTAAAGTTCAGAAAGCCTGAGAATTGTCCAGTGCCCTTGGAGAGGGAACTTCTGTCTTGTACAGCTGTGTGCATGCTTGGGGACAGAACTGTTTACCTCTCTGTCGCAAGGGTTTACTGTAACCACAGGGGTTCATGTTTCAGGAAAGCCACGCTCCAGCAGAGGTGAATCCTCCAGAAAGGCCACGGCCTGGACCTGTTGTGCTGGATTGGTTCAGACCTCTGCAGCTTACCAAAATGTTTTGTTTTTATTTTTTTGGTCAAACCGCTTAGAAATATTGGCAAAAATCTCTTGGCTGTTTTTATGGTTAGTGGGGTAGGAGTAGTTCTTAAAAACCTCCCCAGCTGACCCCTGTGGTAGTACCGCAGCCCACGTAGAGCCTTGTTGTCTTCAGGTTCTGCGCTTGCTGGACATGGTTGGCCTGCCGGAGCTGGTCATCCAGCTGGCTTCCCTGGCTATCATGGAGTCGGCAGATGACTGGAGAAGTCAGGTATGGGTTACTTCTTTGGCATCGAGATGTTTCTTCAGAGAGCTTACACGGGAATTTCTTCTTAGTTTTTATAACTTGAAACGTGCTCTCTCGTGCTCTGTGGTGTTTTCAGGCTACCTTGCGGACTTGCATCTTCAAACACCACTTGGATTTAGGACACAACAGTGAAGCATATGTAGCCTTAACGCAGAACCCAGATCCAAGCAGGTAGGCGACAGTTTTGTGCCTTTATGCTCACTTGTCTTGGAGGTCCATGTAGGTGCCTGCCTCTTTCAATTTTTCTGTTAAAGCAAAAGGAAGATGACACTTCTGCTTCAGCTTGTGTAAAGGTGTGTTTAAAAAGGCATGCTTCGTTTTTGTAAGAACAGTTGTTATCGGCAGTATCTCAAAAGTGGAAACTGAAAGAAAAACTCTTCCCTTGATTCAGGGAGTAACCAAAAAAAATAGGCTAGAGGATTGCATGCAGCACTATATTTTGAAAGGCTGTAGGAGTCCGATCAATTTGGTTTAATAAAGGGAAGACTTGGGATTTAATTTTGGCTTGTACCTCCTGGGTAGAGGAAGCTTCAGAGTAGCAGAGAAGGATGTGATGAGTAGGAACGGCTGGAAGCTGGAGTCATGGACATCCAGGGAAGAAGTAGGGATGAGCTCTGGTATAGAGGCGGGAGAAAACCGTACCAAATAGAGCTGAGGCAGGGAGGCCGCCCTCCTGAGCGACCCAGGCAGAGAGGGGGCTCTCTGCTGTCCAGGATCTTTGTTACCAACACAGGGAAAGCCTGAAGGGACCTCTTTATTCTAAGCCTGCAGAAACCACGGTGTTCACCACAAAGCAGCATATTCGTGGCTTAAAACCTGCATCCTGGAGGTGGGTTTGTTCGTGTCCCTCTTGCTCTGCTCTTCCAGAAGGGTTATGTTGTGTTTTTCCTCTCCGCAGGCAGCTGGACTGTCTGCGCCAGCTAGTGGTGGTTCTCTGTGAGCGCTCCCAGCTCCAGGACCTGGTGGAGTTCCCCTACGTGAACCTCCATAACGAGGTAATTAATTAGCCTGCGCTGGGAGGAGGGGGCCGCAGCTCTTCTGAAGAGGGTTTTTGAGCTTTTCTGTGTCGCAGGTCGTGGGGATCATCGAGTCCCACGCTCGAGCAGTGGACCTGATGACCCACAATTACTACGAGCTGCTCTACGCTTTCCACATCTACCGCCACAACTACCGCAAGGGTAAGGCTCAGGGCGGCTCGGGGTGCTCCTCGCCCTGCCCCGTGGGACCAGCAGGGACGGGCGGTGGAGCTGATTGCCCCCCCCCTTGTCTCTGCAGCTGGAACGGTGATGTTCGAATACGGCATGCGCCTGGGCCGGGAGGTGCGGACGCTGCGGGGGCTCCAGAAGCAGGGGAACTGTTTCCTCGCTGCCATTAACTGCTTACGGTTGATCCGCCCGGAGTACGCCTGGATAGTGCAGCCAGCTTCTGGAGCTGTGGTAGGAAACGCTGAGCTTGCTACCAAACCTCTGAGCTTGTGGCTGTAGGGACGTTTAGAGCTGTTCTTCTGGGAAGGTGCTTCCAAAATCCTTTCCAATGCAATGAGCAGAGGTGTTTGGTCTTCTCCCACCTTGTTGACCAGCCTGCTCAGCACACACATCAGTCCTATCCTCACCCTTGTGTCCCTTCCCCTTTCTGGAGCCAAGACAACTTTGGGTGCATACAGGAAACTGCTGGTGGATTGCTCAGTGTCAGACTTGCAAGGCCATGCTTTCACGTGTCCCACACCATTCCTAATGTGGAGAGGGGCATGAGGGGAATTCAGTTCTAGGAGAAACACGCCTGTAAAAGGTGCAAAAAGTATTTCTACCCCCTTGCAAGTTCCACAAAATTGAAGATGGCACTCTTTCTTGAGGACATATCAGACCTTGACCAGTCAAAAGGAGAATTACTGAAACACGCTTTGTGTTCCAAATCTGTTTGTGGAGAGGTAACCACAGCCTGATCGTCTAACTCTGTGCTGTGTCTGATAGCCAGAGATAAACAAATGTAACCTGAACTGCCCAGCAGTTGCACGGCTTTTCTGATTCAAATCAAGGCTTGAAAGGAGAGCTGAAGGCTGGAGTGTGTCAGGTGTTTTGTCCTTTAGAAGCCAGCTGGGTATCAGCCTTCTTTCTGCTTTTTCCTGCAAGTATGAGCGTCCTGGAGCATCTCCGAAGAGAAGCCACGATGGGGAGTACACGGCTGTTCCCGGTAAGTGCCCAGTGCTGGTGTGTCCCTGTATCTTGTGGTCCTTCAGCTTTTCCCCTTGCTTTGGAGCTCTGCTGCTCCCTTGTGAGCTGAGAGGAGGCTCATGGCTGCTCATGGCAGCTCATCTCTGGCAGATTAATAATTTGGGGGGATTGTAAGCAAGTTAACTCTCCCAGTGCTGGTGCCTCGCAGTTACAATGTGCTGCTGTGGCTGTGCAGTGGCTCTTCCCCAAGGAATTTGTGCCCCCTTTTCTGTGGTTTGGTATATGGTCAGTGGGAATAACTTCTAGTTAAAAAAAGAACAAACAAACCTCACCTTTGTGAGGCAATTAGTTGTTCCCTATAACTCTTGTTTGTGTTTCTAGAAGCCCTGCTGGTGTAGCTCATCTCTGCTGGCAAGGCCTCTGCCCTGCATGGTCAGGTTGGGTTCCTAACCCTCAGCATTACTCTAGAATAGTTTAAGGTCAGGTATTTTTAAAAACGTTTTTACTTCTGAATGAGCTCCTTTGTAACACATGCCGGGCAGGCAGAGCAGCAGCTGTTTCCACGCACAAGGTGACTTGGGAAGCTGTATCTGTAATAGGAGCAGGAGGTCTGTGACAAGAGGTGCACAGTTTGAGGCAGCAAGGAAGGGCAGCAAAACCTGATCCCTCCTTTGGTACTTTCTGTGCTACGGCTCCTCTGAGGATGGCAGAGAGGTGGAAATGGTTCTGCACCTTGCCAAAGGAGCTTTTTTTTTGTAGTTGTCAATGCTGAGGGCCCTTCATGTCCATCTGTTACAGCAACGCGCCAAATCGAGATCCTGGAGCTAGAGGATTTGGAAAAGGAGTGCGTGCTGGCCCGGATCCGGCTGACTCTGGTGCAGCATGACCTGTCAACAGCTGCTGTGGCAGGTAAGAGGGATGCAGAGCAGCCACCTTGCACTCCCCCTGAGGTGTTAGAGCGCTCTGTCATAGCTTGGGTGAGTAAGGCGCAATAAGTTCTGACCCAGAGACAAAACCACGAGCTGACAGGTTCTGTGCGGTTCGCCTCCAGGTGTGAAACATTGCCTCCAGCCTCCAAGTGCAGCAGCTTTGGAGAGGCAGATGGGGAGAACCAGTTTTGAGTTTTCTGTGGTTTTTGGCTTTGCCACAGTGCAGTGTGAGGGGGTGGGTGACTGAGTTGGGTCAGTGGCATCCTCTTCTCTTGCTGGAAACTGCCCATAAATCAAGCGGGATTAGAAAGTCCTGGAAGAAACACTTCTGGGAAGACCTAAATTACTGCCCTGAACAATACGGCATCACCACACACAGCTTACCAAAGGTTTTCCTTGTTGAGGAGCAGAAACCTCCAAGTCTTCTGTTTCCCACCCTGACCCTTTAAGTACTCCCTGCTCCTCTTTGGTACAAGCTATGCAACACAGGCACAGTTTTCCCATGTAAAATATCAGGAGGAGATTTAATTCCCAGTAGGGGAGTGTGAGAGGACCGAAAAGCTGGTTTGGGGGCAAACTGCTCAGCGGGGGGAGCCAAGCGTCCCGGGTTCATCTTCCCTCTTGCCCCTTGCGCTGGCAGAGCTGAGCTGGTGCCTTGTTTGCTGGGATACAGCTCTGCTGTGACGGGGCTGTCCCCTCCCTGCTTGCCCCAACAGTGGCAGCATTTGACTGTGGGCTGTGTCGCTGCTTGTGCCTGCTTGCTCTCCAGCTGATGCAGAAACGGGTCCCTGTGTCGTTGCGCTCTAACGGGGAGTGTTGCTGCCTTGAGTGGACCTCCCAGGGATGGCTCCTGAGATGCTCCTGAGGCTGAAAAAGCCTCGGGCCCTGCGATGAGAGTTGCTGCTGCAGTGTCTTTCACCTGGTCGTGCTTTCCCACAGGCAGCTCCACGCCTGAGGAAATGGTTGCTCTCCTGGTCCGGGCTGGCCTCTTTGACACCGCCATCACCCTGTGCCAGACGTTCAAGCTGCTGCTGACGCCTGTCTTCGAGGGGCTCACTTTCAAGTACGTAGCGGGGTTCTGCCGCCTGCAGGGGCGAGGCGAGGCCCCGTGCTGTGTTTTTGGGGTGCACCTCGCTGCTGCCCCAACTTGTCTGCTCGCCATGGCTGCTAAAGCTGCGCAACAGCAGCTGCTGTTGTAGTGGTTTTGGGGTGGATCTCTCCTCTTCACACCTGAAAAGAAGTAAGGAGCCCGCCCGAGCAGTAGTGGTGAGGTTTCTCCTCTCCGGGGAGAGGGCTGACGCTTGGCAGTCGCAGGTGGTCCCACCCAGGCACAGCCAGCAGCTGGAGACCTTTCTGGTGAGCTGGCTCCTGCTGATGCTCAGTGAGCTGCGTGCAGGAGATTTGTTCAAGCTGCGTTGAGCAGCTCTCAAACAGTGGTTGGCAGAGCAGGTTGGCAGAGCACGGGCTCTTCTCTGTGCTAGCTGCTTGTTCTCCTGCTCGTCCCCAGCCCCAGGATTCCTCTCCACTGCTGTTCCACACTCACAGAAGCTGCGTTACGCCTACGGAGCTCCTGGGGAGCTCTGCCACAACATCTTCCTATGGCTGGATGCACAGAGAGCTTTCCTTACCCAAGCTCAGGCCACATAGAGCTTGCTAGCATCAGTTATTAATTCCTCCTGGGCACTTAGAGCAGCTTAGGAATCACTCGAGCAGCTCTTTCCCTGCCAAGCCTGTTAATTTGTAGCTGTTGCTTCGGAACGGTCCTCTGAGGGGCGGCATCGATACCGGCAGCTGGGGCAAGGCCGGGCGACAGGGCCGAAGGCAGCCACGTCTGCACTGCTCTGTGTCTTCCAGGTGCATCAAGCTGCAGCTGGGAGGGGAGGCAGCGCAGGCAGAAGCTTGGGACTGGCTAGCAGCAAACCAGCTGTCCGCACTGGTTACCACCAAGGAGTCCAGGTAAGCCCTTGTCTTTGGTGGAGGGGAGCGGAGCCACTCTCTGTGCGGAGGCAAAGTCTTGCAGGAGCCCCGAGGGTCACCGGCTCGTAAATCCCTGTGTGGTGGCTGCCTTAGAGCAGACCCACGGGCCTGGGGCGGCCAGAAAGCTGTGCTTTGTGCTCTCCTCAGCACAGCACAACCCGCTTTGCCAGGACACAAGGGCGGGCGTTGAACCTGGGCAGCAGGACGGGTCCCCCGGGACACACCGCGGCACTGCAGGCAGTCACAGCTGCTGGCAGGACTGCTGAGGGGAAATACTGCCTTACAGCGCCACAGATGAAGCCTGGCGGCTGCTGTCGTCCTATTTGGAGCGTTACCCATCGCAGAACAGCCTGTACCATCGCTGCGTCATCAACAAGCTCCTGGCACACGGGATACCTCTGCCCAACTGGCTCATTAACAGCTACAAGGTGAGACCAGGGCAAGCGTCACCCCCTGGCACGGCTTGTGTGCTGGCTTGGACCAAAAAAGCACCGAGGCAGGCACCTCCTGAAGGAGACGCAAGCTTCAGGAACACGCCTCGTGCTTTGTGCCTACTCCTGAGGCTTGGATCAGGTTCCTTGGCCCTGGGGTGGCTCTGCCCAAAGCAGCCGGGCTGACCCCGTCTCTCTTTGCTTGCAGAAAGTGGATGCTGCCGAGCTGCTGCGCCTCTACCTCAACTACGACCTGCTGGAGGAGGCTGCGGATTTGGTCCTGGAGTACGTAGATGCTGTGCTGGGCAAGGGTCACCAGTACTTCGGAATTGAGGTGAGCAGCCTGGGGTGGGCTGGGCTGGGCTGGTCCGTGGGCATCTCTACAGAGCCCTTCCAGCAGGAGCAGTAGGTGTCACAGTGTTCCTCCTCGCCATGGGGAGCGGCGCTTCCCCTGTCAGCACGGCACAAGGTTTCCTGTCCCCTCCAGCACCCGCTGTCAGCCATGGCCCCCATGGTGTGGCTCCCCTACACCGCCATCGACCAGCTGCTCCAGGCCCTGCAGGAGAGCACCACCAACCACTACAATGTCGTGGTAGGTGGGGGAGGATGAGGGGGGGGCTCCCTACGGGGCAGCCCTGCTGCCTCCTCTTCCTCCTCTGACCGCCCCCTGCCCCTCGCCCAGCTCTACCAGAAGCTGCACGACAAGCTGGAGGACTACCACCAGAAGGTCAGCCTGGCCTCCCAGGACCGCCTGTACCGGCACTACTAGCGGCAGCCCCCTCACCCCACGGCCAGGGAGTGGATCCCGGCCCCGGAACAGCTCATGCTCGAGGTGACGGGGCTGTGTGAGCTGATGCAAGTCCCACCCTGCGCTCGCTCAGCCAGCGGTGCTATTTTTACTTGTTTTTTTCCATGAGGGTCCAGTTCAGGGCAGTGCAGTGTCACTGGAGTGTCACGTCGCTGTCCCTGTACCCTTGGGCAGCACCCAGCCTGTGCCACTGCCCTCCCCTGTCTGTTTTTTTTTTACAGAGCCCTAGCCCCAGGGCAGCTCCCCTCTTGCCATGTACGTACGATACGTGGAAGGTCTCGGCGTTTCTTTTATTTATTGTTGTCATTTTGGAAGAACTTTAATAAAAGCGAAGCGTTGTTAAGTCCTGTGTGGGGATGGGTGCTTCCAGGGGTGCCTCCCTGAGCCCAGCAGGGATCAAAGCAAAGAAGAGGTGGGGCTGCAGAACAGCTGTAGGGTGCTGCTGTGGGGCCAGGCGCGCCCAGCACTGCTCTGCTCCAGGGCAGGACAGAGCTACGGGCCTGCGGGGCAGGACGGAGCAGCACTGCCCTGCTAACCAGCAGCAGCCCCTATAGGGCAGGACTGACTTCCAGCCCCAAGGGTGGAGGGGAAGGGCAGCACCCTGTATTACTGCACACACTTACAGGGCAGCATGGACCTCCCTCCAGGGCAGCTGTGGGGGCAGCAGCTGCCACCAGGCAGCACCCACTATAGGGCAGAGCAGAGTTACAGCCCTAAGGGCATGGGGTGGGGATACTCACAACCCCCAGGCCCGGGCTTGCATCCATGGTTGGTGATGCGGTACTGTAAGGCAGCACTCAGTATAGGGCAGGACAGAGCTCTGGGGCAGGACCCTGCTTATGGGGCAGGATTGAGCTATGGCCTTAAATGGCTGTTTACACTATGGGGCAGGATCAAGCTATAACCCCCCTATGGGGCTGGACTAGCTATAGGGTTGGACTCACTGTAGGGGGCTAGACTTGCTATAGGACCGTACTCGCTATAGGGGACTGGAGCCACACGTGCCACAGCGTCATACTCACTGTAGGAGGCCATACTCACTGTAGTTGCTACAGCGAGCCATACTTGCTTCAGGACCATTCTCACTGTAGGGAACCATACTTGCCATAAGGAGCCATACTCCCTATAGCGGACCGTACTTGCTGTAGGGAGCTGTACTCACTATAGGGCCGTACCTACTGTAGGCAGCCATACCCCCTATAGGAAGCTATACCCACCGCAGGCCCATACCCGCTATAGGACCGCCCCCTCCGGGCGTGCCCCCCCCCAAGCCCCCCCCCCGGACGCGGTGACGCAGGACGCCTCCTCCTTCCCCTCCCTCCGTCCCTCGCTCGCCGCCGCCATGGGCAAGAAGTCCCGCAGCGCGCCGTGCCGCCGGCCCATCCTGCAGCTCTCCCCGCCCGCCCCCCGACGGGAGGACGCGGGGCCGGCGCCGCAGCCCCCCGAGGGCGCGGAGTCGGGCTCGGAGCCGGGTAAACCCCCCCCTCCTTTACCCCCCTACAGGCAGCAGGGCGACGCCTTTGTTGGGGGGGGGGGGGTGCGGGACGGACCGTTCCGGTGCGGTCCCGTAACGCCCCCCCGCTCCCCCGGGGCTTTGTCCGTGACCCCCCTTTGTGCTCCTTCCCCCCCCCCGCAGACGAGCCCGAGGCGGGGCCGGAGCCGCCCCGCAGCGCCCCCAACCCGCCGCCCCCCGCGCCCGCCGCCGCCGTCAAGCCCACAGGTAAGGGGGGGGGGGACCCCAAAAATTCACCCTGCCGACCCCCCGGAGGCACACCGCGACATTTTGTTTTTTGAATGTTATCCCCCCCTCTATTTTCCTTATACAACGGCGTGGTTGTATAAATTAACTTTTTTTAATGATTATTTTTCTATTGTTTATATATTTTTAGCCCGCTCTTTTTCTTTATATAATAGGGTGGTTGTATAACTTAACTTTTTAACTCATTATTTTTGCATTAAATATATATATTTTTTGAACCCCCCTTTTTTCTTTATACAACAGGGTGGTTGTATAAATTGACTTTTTCTACTAATTATTTTTTCATCGATTATATTTCTTAACTCCCTTTTTTTTCTTTATATGAGGTGGTTGCATAAATTAATTTTTTGCATAAATTATTTTTTTTTCATTATTTACATTTTTTTTAATATAGGTAGCATAATCTCACCCTTTAAACCCCTTTTATCTGGGGCAGCGCAACGTTTCTCTCACCCCCAGATGTCTTTTTTTTTTGGAGGGGAGCAGGGTTATTGCCCCCCGACCCCCTTCACTGATTTTTGGGGTGCCCCCCCCCAAGTGATGCACGGCTGATCCCCCTCAGCAGTTTGGGGTGGCAGATGCTGTTTTTCCACCCATTATTTTGGTGTGTATTTGTTTTTTTTTTTGTGTGTGCATACGCATTTTTTGTTTCCTTTTTTTTTTTTTGTAAGACTTTTTTCCCTCTTCCTTCAATTTTTTGGGGGTGGGTTGATGCCCCCTCGGTTTGCGGGTGGGATACGATGCCCCCCACATCGAGGGTCACTCTTTGCTCCTCGTTTCTCCTGGCTGCCCCCCCCAGCAGCTGTGGGGTGCCCCCGCAGCCATCCCGGGAGGGATCGGGGGCGCTCCTCTCGCGGGGTCCCCGTCCCCTCCCGGCTGAGGGTCTCCTCTCCCCGGCCAGGCGGCCTGTGCCTGCTCGGCGCCTACGCAGACAGCGACGATGAGGAGGGCGAAGCCACCGAGAAGTCGGCGCGCTCCGGGGACGCGAACGGAAACAACTCAGCCGACATCGACAGCACGCTGGCAAACTTCCTGGCGGTGAGCAGGGGGGCGCCGGGGGCTTCCCCTCCCCAGGAGGGAGCTGCGGCGGGGAGAGGGCGGCTCCTGGATGTGACGCTCCTGCTCCGCTCTCCCTCGCCCGGGGCTTTGACTCGCCTTGCGACCTTGTTTTCAAAGGAGATCGACGCCATCACGGCCCCCCCGCAGCCCGCAGAGCCCGCCGCCGCGCCGCCCCCCACGCCTCCCCGCCCCGAGCCGAAGGAGCCGAGCGCTGGGCAGCCCGCCGGCACCACCAACGCCAACGGCACGGACGCGGCGCCGGCCCCCGAGTGGCAGTATGACACCCAGTGCTCGCTGGCGGGAGGTGAGTGCTCGCCGCCGGGGCTGTGCCTGCACAGGGAACCCAGGGAGGTGGCGGAAATGGGGGGGGGGTGACAGTAGGGTGGGGGTATGGTGGGGTGTCCTGCGAGTGACCAGCTCGTCCTCACCCCCCTCAACAGTGGGAGAACTGGAGATGGGCGACTGGCAGGAGGTGTGGGACGAGAACACGGGCTGCTACTACTACTGGAACACGCAGAGCAACGAGGTGACCTGGGAGCTGCCACAGTACCTGGCGGCGCAGGTTCAGGGCCTGCAGCACTACCAGCACAGGTGAGGGCGAGCTCGGCTGCGCGGCAGGAGCGGGGCTGCGTCCCCACGCCGGCCCCTTACTGCTCCTCTTCCTCCTCAGCGCTGCAGCAGCGGGTGCCAACGGGAGCTTCGCGGCGTCTGCGGAGCTGTACCCGCAGGAGAAAGGGGCCACAGCGGGTGGCCGCGGGGCCGGCCTGGCCAAGCCGGTGAAGAAGGTGAGTGGGGCGAGCCGAGCACCGGGGGCTCGGGCCAGGGGCGCGCGGAGTCGCTGCCTGCAGGCTGATGTGGCTCTTGGTCCCCTCAGGAGGTGAACGAAGGTGTGCAGGCGCTCTCCAATAGCGAGGAGGAGAAGAAAGGGGTGGCCGCGGCCCTCCTGGCGCCGCTCCTGCCAGATGTGGTGAAGGAGGAAGAGGAGCGCTGGCGGAGAAAGGTGATCTGCAAAGAGGAAGTCGAGCCGCCCCCGGAAGAGGAGGCGAAAGCGGAGGAGGCGGCAGCTGCTGCTCCTGAAGAGCCCGAAGCTGGCAGGGACCCCCTGGAGGACACGCTGCAGGAGGAGCTGTGCAGCGTGGTGCAATCGGGGGAGAGCGGGGAGGAAGAGGAGGAGCAAGACACACTCGAACTGGAGATGGTGCTGGAGAGAAAGAAGGTACAGGAAGTTCTTTGTCACGTGAATAAGGCTGCGGGTGCAGCCAAATAGCGGCTAGAAACAAACCAGGAGCAGCAGACGCTCGTGTCCCTCCCCGAGCCCTTTGGGAGGGGACCTGGCACATCCCGCGCTGCTCCCAGTCGGGCTCCTCGCAGAGCTGGGAGCTGATGTGCTGTGGCTGCGTGCAGCTGCTCCCCTGGCAGTCCCAGAGCTGTTGCTCCGTGTTTGCTGCCGTTAACGCCACATCCTGATCAGAGCAGCCGTTTCCCTTTCGCGCACAACTTGTACCCGTGGTCGTCTTTCTGGGGCGGTTCAGGCCCCTGCAGCGCAGCTCACCGGCTCGTGTCTCCGCAGGCAGAGCTGCGTGCCTTGGAGGAAGGAGACGGCAGCATTTCAGGCTCCAGCCCGCTCTCTGACGGGAGCCAGTCGGCCTCGCAGGATGCGACCCGCAGGCTGGCCTCCAAGCGAGGGAAATGGAAACTGTTTGTGGGAGCTGCCAGCCCCGAATCCACTAGTCGAGGCTCCAGCAAAACGGGCCGGGAGAGCCCGGAGGCGGGAGAAGCAGGTAATTCGAAAGGCTCCCTTCGGCGGAGGGAGGCGCGGGTGTTTGGAAAGGCCGCAGCCCTCTCCCACCGGGGCATCTTCCCCCCGAAGATGCGGCTCACCCGGAGCCCGCGAAGCCCCGCGCGGTGCGTAGCGAAGCCGGGAGGCGAGGTACGTGCGCGGGGCAGGAGGGCCCGGCCGTGGGGTGAGAGTCCCGCGGGCACAGGGACAACGTGGTGCTCTGCCTAATCCTCTCCTTTATTCCATAGCTAAAATACTTAGCAGAACACCGATCCTGAGCACGTTATTGGAAAAGAGAAAGCAAAAGTATGGGGAGCGGTGGCTTCATGCCCTGCTGCCTTCTGCTTTCCTCCTGACGCTATAAACCCTAACTGTGCTATGTCGGGAGCTGTTACCTCCTCTGTAAGCTCTGTGTGCATCGCTGGGGAACAGTCGACGTGTTTCAGGCAGCTGAGGTGTCCCCTGAGAGCCGTCCGGCTCCGCACCCGGTGCGTAGAAACCTAAGGCAGGACCTCGCTGCGAGATCCCCCTCGTTCCTACGAGGCTGTTTTAGGAGAGGTGCGTTGGGTTTACCAGCGTCGCTTGAGCAGCGACCACCCCGCACCCCGCGCCTTACTGAATGCCCGCGGAGCTGCTCGTGTGCCCCTGAGCTCTCCGCTTCCCGTGCGGTGGTGAGAGGCCTTTCAGAGACCTCTGCCCAGTGGGCGTTGCAGAGCACCACGTAGATTTATTGCCTTGGGGAAATGGCACGGTCGTGGCTGCTGCAGCGCGTGCTCAGCTGGCTGTGGTGGCTGGAGGCTCCCCGGCTCTCCCCAAAATGCTATGGGAGAACAAACGGCGTGTGCCTGGCTGCCGACCCCTCCTGGGAGTGCAGCTTCAGGCCAGCACCTGCCTGCCTCGTAACGGAGCAGCGCATCCCCTCTTGAACACAAAACGTGCCGAATGAGAGCCATCAGCTTTTCCCAGGGAAAGTTGGGCGTGGAAGTGCCCTGTGCCCGTAGCAGGCTGCGTCCTGCTGCAGTGGGAGGCAGCGTGAGCCCAGTTAGGGGCTGCTGCGACCCCGACACGTGTGTGCCTCATGCAGAGGTGTGATCAGGAGTCACACTGTGGAGCTCACATGAAATCGGTGACGGTGTGTGTCCGAGTGGCCCCCGGGGGCTGGTTTTGCCACAGGGGTTTTGCCATGGGGCTTTTCCCCGTCCCTCGTGGGCTCGTGAACAGAATGTGCCTGGGACCGGCTGCCATGCAGCAGTGCTGTTTTCCCACTTGGCATCCCAAGGAAATGTGAAGCTGTTACTCCAAACAACCTGCGTAATGCGTGCCTGCACCCTGTACTGGGATGTAGCGAGGGGACCGAGTGCCAGGGATCGATCGATCGCTGCTTTAACCCGAGGGCTTTCGGTTGGAGTCCCCAGCAAGGCCCCCGCCAGCACTCGGGCAGTTACTGAGTTGCTGGCGTCCTGTGATGTCGCCCAAACAGGACATTATGGTCAAAAAGCAGCTTTTGGGGAGCTCTCTGGTCTTGCTTCAACCTGCTTAATACGTGACACTTCTTGCTGACGAATTATTAACCTGCAGGAGTTCCGTGATTGCCTGCCCAGCGGCTGGCTCTCTCTGCACTTCCTTCAACCTCTGCTGCAGGCTCTCTGTTGCTCTTCCTGTCCTCGTGTCCTAGCAGCTGTAATTCATCGATTCCTGTTCTTCTGGAAGAACCATGGCCATCCGACATAGAGGGTCTGCAGCCCTCTCTGCTTTTGGTTTCAGGCTTTTTTTTTCCAGCTTTGGCTCTGGCAGCGGCGCGTGGAGCCCGGGCAGCGCCGCGGTGGCGGCAGGACGCGAGGTTCACCTCTCGTTTCTTCTCCTGCAGCCGCGGGCACGGAAGCACCCGATGTGCATTCAGACAAAGAGGCAGAGTCTGAGGAGCCCCAGGAGAAAGCCAAAGCACAAGGGGCACCAAAAATAGAAGAGGAGGAGCAGGACCTAAAGGTAATGCAGGTGTGCGCGCGTGAGACCGCGTTCCAGCACGTGGCAGGGACAGCGGCAGGGCGCTCACCCAGGCCGGGAGTGGCTGGCGGCTCCCCCCAGCGCTGGCTGTGCCGCGGGGCTGTTGGGTGCCTTGGCCCCCCCTAGGCAGTCGGTGCTGGGGCTTTGGCCCTTTTTGGGGAAGGTGGGGGCAGTTTGACGCCTCAGATCCCAGGCTGCAGGAACAGCTCGCCCCATGAAAGGGCGGCTGTGCAGGATTGGGCCAGCATCTCTGTAGCCCCGTGTCCTGTCTCCAGCAGGAGCCAGCAGCAAAGGCTTGAGGGAGCCTCTTAAAAGAAGAAAAGGGGGGTGGGGGCACAAAGAATGGCCCCTGGGTCTTGTCGTGAGAGAGAGCAAACGCTTGTGTCTTGACTTGTTGATACTAACGCCGTTACCGTCCTGCCTCCAGGCCGAAGACTCCTCGTCCGTAACCTCTGTGTCCGGAGGCTGCCAGTGTTCAGGTTCTGCCCTGTACCTGGCGTTACTTTATGAAGCAGCAATTGGCTGTTAGGTGTAAACTGGGGAAGCTCCGGGTGTTTCTGCACCATCGTTCTGATATTTTCTCTTCAGGGGCTCAATTTGCTTTTCTGACTGCGGCTGAACAATTCCCAGAGCTCCTTCCTGAGCCGCATCAGTTGCACGCAGAGCTGCAGGTGCTGGGTGATGGTTATGCAGAGTGCCAGGGGAGATCTTTGTCAGCCCTAACCCGTCCCCTTCACTCCCCAGCCGCTCATTACTGTGAGATCTGCGGCGTTAAATTTGACTCCCGAGTGATTTCGTTTCGTTTGCAAACTTTGTTGCCTCTTTTTGCCGTGTCCTTTATGGATGCCATTTCTTTATGGATGTCCTTTATGGATGGGGAATTGCCAGCTCGTGGTAGAACCCCAGTGGAAACCTTCCGCAGAGAAACCTCGCACTTAGTCCTTATTTCCCCTCATTTAATCACTTTTACAGTGCGAAAGGGCTTTACCATCCTAGTGACAGATTTAGCCTCTGTCCTGTAAAAAAAAACAACTCTTAACGAGTTTTGAGATGTGATGTTCTCTGCACAGAACCAGCGAGCCTCCTCTAGTGTAGCATATCCATGAGGCTTTTGTGGTTTTATAATTTATTCCAAAAAAAAAAAAAAAAAGAAAAAGCCTGCAGCGAGGATCACGCACGCTGGCTGCTGTGTCCCAGCCAGCTGCCGAAAGCCTTTCAAACCGTCACAGTTGCTGTCACCTTTTCTTCTGGTGCTGGAGGTGCTCTGTGTGACGGACAGTATGCTGTAGCGTGGTGGTTTCACGTGCAGGAGCCCTCTAGCGCTGTTGGAGGAATGCCGTCTCCTCGGGTAATTTGTACCGCTCGCTTCCTCGGTTCGGGGTCATCTCTCTTCTGCCAGCCTCTGGTTCGTAGCAGATCCTCCGCTGCGGAGCCGCCCTCAGATGCAGGACCTTCCTGGCTTCTCGTAGGGATGTCGGTGCGGGAATTCATTTCCCTGCCTCAGGCTCCTCTAGCGCGGCTCGTCTGCCCGGCCCGGCCCTGTCCCTTGGGACAGGCGCCACATTGTTGGCTCTGGAGACCTTCCAAAGCCTCTGCTGAAAAATGACGGAAAACAAAAATTGTTTCAGAGCCCTCCTTGAAGCAATCAGTCACAGTGTCCCTCGGAGGCATCTGTGCTGCCCTCGATTGCTTCCTGGCTTGTTACTTGCTCTCAGCCCCTTCCCCTCGGTCACGTCCCAGTGCTGCGCCCGTCGCGGAGTTCCCACTCCTGCGGGGTGCTGGGGTTGAGCCACCGGTCACTGCAGGCTGGTCTGGATCTTAACACAGGCCCTGCCTCAGCTCCTGAGTAAATGCAGAGCGGGCACCTCTCTCCGCACTTCCAGCTAGTTCCATGGGAAGTGACGATTTACAAGGGCTGAGGATACGTCCCGGCCCATTTCCTTTGGGAAGCAGTTGAAATACTTCTGTTGAATGTTTTGTGCCGTGGCAGTAGCTCTGCCGTGACTCCAAAGCCAGAGCGCACCGAGCCGTTGGCTGGTTTGGAGCTGGGGGCCGCGATGCAGAAAGGGACACGCTGAGAGGGGCCACCCTGCGCAGATCCCATCCCGGGGGGCGCGGGAGGGAGCGGGCTTGAAGGAGGGGGTGGCCAGCGCCGGTTCCAGGGGGACTTCAGCGCCCAGCCGTGCCAAAGGACCGCGGAGAGTCCCCGGAACGTCCTCGAGCCACGGGGCTGCAGCGGGTGCAGCAGCCTTGTGACGCCGCCCGAGCGCGGCTCTTGACTCTTCCCCTTTCTCCCTGGCAGTTTCAGATCGGAGAGCTGGCAAACACTCTGACTAGTAAATTGGAGTTCCTGGGCATCAACAGACAATCTATCTCCAACTTCCACATGTTGCTGTTGCAGACAGAGGTAACCAAGCCTTCGCCCCTCGCTCCGGCCTTCCATCCCGAAGCGGATCAGATACTGTCCGCCGCTCGAGCGCCGAGGGCCGGTGCTGCGTGAAGCTCGTGGCGGTGCCGCGCGCCCGCCCGCCCGCCTCCTGCGCCGCAGGGCCCTTCCTCCGCGGGGGGCGAGCATGGCTTTGCGCGGAGGCGGTCTCTTCCTCCTGGCCCCCCGAGTCCCGTGCCGTAAGGGAGCCTCCTGGACCTCGAGTCCTGTCCCCAGGGCCGCTTGCAGCCCCCCTCAACGGCTTCCCCCGGTTCTTGCCCTCTAGACCCGCATTGCAGACTGGCGAGAAGGTGCTCTCAATGGAAACTACCTCAAACGCAAACTTCAAGACGCAGCCGAACAGCTAAAACAATACGAAATAAACGCCACCCCTAAAGGCTGGTCCTGCCACTGGGACAGGTACGCGCTCTCCTACCTTTCTCACCTTTCATCTTTGACATCTCAGACATGATTTGTGACCATCACCACCTGAAACGACGTGGCGCCGTCCCTCTCGGAGACTCCGTTAGCGGTGCTGGGCAGGCAGAGCAACTTCCGGCACTTACAGAGTTGGGGCCAGCCGCCAAATTGGAGAATGCAAAGCGAGAGCTCAGTGCTTTGAGACGGAGCCGATTCACTGATTGGACAGAGCTGGTTTTCACTCTCGCGAGTGTAAAGCGCTGCGGAGGGCGGGCCTGGGGGGTCGCGCATGCGAGAGCTCTGTGAACTTTGCAGGATCTCTGGATCACCTCTTCTGACCAACAGCTCTGACAAAGGACAAACTTCAACTCATCGACGGAATGAAGAACAAGATTTCTGTCTCCTGCCAGCAGGTCAGACCCAAACATTTCTTTTTCTATTTGGCTTTCTTGATTAATTTTCCTTTATTTGAAATCTTTGCTCTTTTGTTTTTCAGCTCCCAGATCCGCTCCCTCTCTCTAGCATTCACTGTATGTTTGACACCAAGAGTATCATAAAAGCGACCTCCACGCACCGTGGGCTAGGGGGGCAGCCGCCTTCTCTCACTGGGCTGTTCCCCGGTGCCCCTTCTTGGAGGGCGACTTTGAGCCAAGGCAGTGGCTGAAAGTCCCGGTGCTAGCCCGACCTCGCTCTGCTGCACGCTGGCCTGCTTTCTCAGCCCTCCCCTCCCCGGAGCGGGGGGCTCAGCGGTGTTCACGCAGCCAGCGGTGCAAGTAGCTTTGAGCGAGCCGGCTCGGGCCTCTCCTGCCTCTGTCCTCAAAGTTGTTTGTTGTGTTTGAGAGTGGCAGCCCAGCTGCAGAGGGTCTTCCCTGCGAGAGCACACTGCTGTCGTGGGCAGGCCCGCCTCGGAGTGTCGCTACACGGGGAGGGAAAGTAAAGACTCGTTTTCTTTCTTGTGATTTAGGGAGCATAGACGCTATTTCTATGTTAACGAGCACTCAGGAGAGTCGCAGTGGGAGTTCCCCGACGGGGAGGACGAAGACGAAGGACAGCAGACCACCGACAGAAAAGCCGACGGTCCTCCTAAACCACCTCCAAAAGAGAAAGGAGAGCGCGCCGGAGATGCCGCCGAGCGCTCCGCAGGTACAGCACGGGGGGCAGGAGGAGAAGGGGGGGTGCTGGGTTTTGTGCTCCCCAGGAGCAGGTTCCCATCCATGCAGACACGCGGCCACGTGGCGCGGGTCCTGCCGCGCTGGCGGGAGGCTACCACCTCCCTCGCCGGGCGCCTCGCTCGCGGTAGCTTTAGCGGAGCCGGGGCAGGCACTGCTCCTGCGTCTGAGCCGTCCCTGTCGGTGGTAGCCGTCCCAGCGGAGCCGGGGAAGGCGGGGTGCTGCGGGGTCAAGCTCGTAGCCTGGCCTCCGCCTCCCCGTTCTGCGGCAGGGCCTTGGAAGGAGGCAGCACGCGCCCGTGCTGGCAGCAGGAGCGGCAGCGCGGTCAGTAGCGTGGGTTTTCAAGCCTGTGTCAATATGTATTCTTCAGGCTCCCTTTGTAAAGAATCCTTCTCAGGCCAAGTTCCTGCTACGTCTCTCATGCCGCTCACTCCATTTTGGACTCTGCTTCAGTCCTCTGTCCCGGTCCTCCAACCTCCCTTGCCTTTGGAAATGCCTCCGCCGCCTCCGCCTCCACCAGATTCGCCCCCACCGCCGCCGCCACCACCCCCGCCGCCGCCTGGAGAAGACGGCGAGATCCAGGAAGTGGAGATGGAAGACGAGGGGGGCGAGGAGCCGCCTGCCCCAGGAACAGAAGAAGACGCTCCCCTGAAGCCTCTCCTGCGCCCGGCTGTCAGCAGCAGCCAGGTGAGCAGCGGCGCAGGCAGCCGTGCGGCACGCGTGCCATGTTGGTGTTTGATCCCCAAGCGCTTGAGGGCCGAGGGTGGTGGTGAAAGGGGAGCGAGGGGTGAATCCCAGCCCCGTTGGGCTGCGTCCCTCCTGCCTGGGTTCTCACCTCGTCGCTCACCGTTGCAGGGAGCCGCTGAACCCAGCCCTGCCCCGCTGCTCTCCGCCAAGCCTCAGAAGCGGAAAGCCGCCGAGATGAACCCGGGGCTGATGCAGCGAACAGCCACCATCGGCAGCTGCCCCGTCATCTACAGCCAGCCCCTCATGGCCGCCGGCAAGTACCAGCCTTCGGCCGTGCCCCTCGCCTCCCTGAGGCCACGCCAGCGGCTGCAGGGCGAGATCCAAGGCCGCGCCAACCTCCGCCTCGCGCCGGGCCACGCCGGCCCCCAGCCCGCCGGCCTGGCCATGCAGCCCGGCTACTTGGGCGTGACGGCGCCCGCGGCGCCTTCCGTCATGAGCTACTCGGAGTGTGCCGTGCCTGCCAGCCTCGCCGCTGCCCCCGCCGTGCCGCTGGCCCCGGCGCGCGGCGCCCTGCCTGCCACCAGCGCTGCCGAGCAGCCGCCTCCCCCCCCGCCGCCCCAGACGCCCCCACCTCCCACCCCCAAGGCGCCGCCGCCGCCCGAGAAGCCCGAGAAGCCGAGGAAGGGGCGGAAGGACAAGGTAGGAGGATGTTCCTTCGCCCTTCCCTCGCCGGCTTGCCTGCTCCCTCTCCCTTCTTGCCCACGCTCACCACGGACCGTTGAATTTCCTACGCAGGGCAAGAAGGGCAAGACGAAAATGCCGTCTTTGGTGAAGAAGTGGCAGAGCATCCAGCGGGAGCTGGACGAGGAGGAGAACTCCAGCTCCAGTGAGGAGGACCGGGAGACGACGGCACAGAGGCGCATCGAGGAGTGGAAGCAGCAGCAGCTGCTCAGGTACGGGCCTGGGAGGCTGTCCCAGAGCCGGCAGCACTTTGTGATGGCGTGCTGCTTGGCTGCTCATGCGGAGAGGCGTTTATTTGCCCCCCTCCCCTTAAAGGGAGTGGGATTTGGGGTCTCTGGCTGGGAGTACGAGGGGACTGGGTGCTGGGGAGCGTCCCCGTGCACCGCCCGCACGCTGACACCCCTCTTTGTCCCCGCAGTGGCATGGCGGAGAGGAACGCCAACTTCGAGGCGCTGCCAGAGGACTGGCGAGCGCGGCTGAAGCGGAGGAAAACCGCATCGAGCACATGAGGCGCGCGCGTGGCGCTGTTTTGTTTGTTTTTTTTTTTTTTTTTTACAGTTGTACAGTTTAGAGCCCTTTACGACTCAAATCGTTGTCCAATAAATTGTAGCAGTTTGGGACATGCTGTCTGCTTGAAGGGGGGCTGTCCCTGCCCCATGGCAGGGGGGTGGTTTGGGTCTCGCGTGCTTGGGTGGCATTGGTTTGGGGTGTCACTGCAGGCTGGGGCCAGAGCATCACCCACACTTTGGGGACGGGGGGAACCTTGCCATGGCCCCGCTCCCCTGAGTGTCTGACAGGGATAACAAAATCCCTCTGGCTCCTTTCCCAGCTCCGCTCCGGGACCGCCCCGTCCCTCCCTGCTGCCAGCGGTCGCTCAGCGACCGCGTCGCAGGCCCCGTTGCATTGCCAGGGCCGGGAGGAGGCTCGGGCACGGCTCACGGCCATGGAGCCCTCAGGGTACCCCACTGCGCAGGTCGGGGGCCGGGATTCGGGATTCAGGGGAGGAGGGCTGGTGGCTGCAGCCCCTGGGGGTGTGGGGATCCCTGAGCAGAGCCTGACGGCGCTGCCCTGCCCAGGTGGTCCCCGAGCCCTACGACAGCTTCATGCGCTGCCACCTGCGCTACTACGGCTACTTCCGAGGTGAGCCTGGGGCTGTCCCCCCCCTTGTCCCCTGGGGTGCAGGACCCCTCGTTTGGGCTCCAGCAACGCTCTTCCCCAAGGCCAGAAGACGGGAGGGAAGCAGAGCCCCGTGTCCCCACGAGGACACTCCGAGTGCCTGGGCAGCGCCGGCCCCGGCTGCCGGCAGCGCGTGGGGAAGGAGCCGAGCCGTGAGTGAAGCCCCCTGGCACCGGGCTGTGGGGCTGCGTCACCCCTGCTGGGGTCCTTGTCCCTGCCTGGGGGTGCCGGGTGGTTTGGGGGGTGACACCAGGAGCGCTGTCCCCAACCCTTCCAGCCCGTGCTCCCTGCGCTCCGCCAGTGCCGTGCCGTGGGGCCGGGAGCCCCCCAGCCCCTCCTGCAGCCCCCAGGGCGCTGGAGCCGGTCCGCTCGCGGGGCTGCGGGTTCCCCGGGGAGCCGCGGGCTCTCTTTGCCCTCCCCTCGGCGCGAGGACCCTTGCCTGCTCCCCGGTGGCCCATCGAGTGCGAAGTCATCAAGGAGGCCATCGAGCACATCGGTGAGGCAGCGCTCGGGCCTCTCCAGCCCTCATCCCCGTGTCCAACCCCTGCGGTGACAGCGGGGCGCATCTGTCCCCCCCCCCAGAGTGGGTTCCCCCTGAACCCGAGCCCTTCTGCCAGCCCTCGAGCCACGAGCAGGCGCCGGCGGGCAGCAGCGAGGAGCAGGGCACCGTCGTCTACCACCTCAGCCCAGGTAGCGCCCATGGGTGCCGTCCCCGTCCCCCTCCCCGTCCCCACGCCGTCCCCTCAGGTGCTGAACCCCGCTGTCCCCCAGTGCCCCCAGGCTCCTGCTTCACCCGTGCTCGGGCCGGGGGGGCCCCGGGTCCCCTCTCTTCACCGGCGGCCACCCTGGAGGGCCCCCAGGACACCACGCTGCTGTTCGAGTCACGCTTTGAGAGCGGCAACCTCCAGAAAGCCGTCAAGGTGTAAGAGCAGGGATGGGGCGGGGGCAGCCGGAGGGACGCGGCGGCAGGGCCGGGTGCCGGAGTGTGGCCCTTCCCCCCGGCAGGGGCCCCTACGAGTACGTGTTGACGCTGCGGCCGGACTTGTACACCGCCAAGCACACCCAGTGGTTTTATTTCCGCGTGCAAAACACCCGGAGAGACGCTGTCTACCGCTTCACCATCGCCAACCTGGCGAAGCCCAAGAGCCTCTACGGCGAGGGCATGCGGCCGCTGCTCTACTCGCAGCAGGACGCCCGGAGCCGTGGCATCGGCTGGCGCCGCGTCGGGGCCGAAGTCCACTACTACCGGGGGGGCGGCGGGGAGGAGCCGGCCACCTTCTGCCTCTCCTGGAGCATGCGCTTCCCCCACGACGGTGACACCTGCTACTTGGCGCACTCCTACCCCTACACCTACTCGGACCTGCAGCGGTACCTGCGGGCGGTGGTGGGCGACCCGGTGCGCTCGCGGTACTGCGCGGTGCGGGCGCTGTGCCGCAGCTTGGCCGGCAACACCGTCTACCTGCTGACCATCACCGGCCCGGCCGGCGGCGCGGGCAAGCGGGCGGTGGTGCTGAGCGCCCGCGCGCACCCCGGCGAGAGCGGCGGCTCCTGGGCCATGCGGGGCTTCCTCGACTTCGTCCTCAGCGCCGCCCCCGACGCCCGGCTCCTGCGCCGGCTCTTTGTCTTCAAGGTGGTGCCCATGCTCAACCCCGATGGGGTGGTGGTGGGCAACTCCCGCTGCTCCCTGGCCGGCCGTGACCCCAACAGAGCCTACGGGACGGGGTGCCGGGGCTCCTTCCCCGCCGTCTGGCACCTGCGGGCCATGGTGGAGAGGTGAGGCTGGCTCACGGGGAGCCGGCGGGCTGGTGCCAGCGGCCGTATGCTGACGGGAGCCCGCAGGCTGCTGGCAGAGCGGGAGGTGGTGCTGTACTGCGACTTCCACGGGCACAGCCGCAAGAACAACGTCTTCATGTACGGCTGCGACGGCGGCCGGGCCGGTGCAGCGCCGCGGCTGCGGGAGCGCATCTTCCCCCTGATGCTGAGCAAGAACGCGCCTGACAAGGTGGGCTCTGCCATCCGCACCTACCTCTGGTGATGTCCAACACGTCCCCCCCGCCGCGCTGACCCTGCCGTCGGCCCCAGTTCTCCTTCCCTAGCTGCAAGTTCAAGGTGCAGAAGAGCAAAGAGGGGACGGGCAGGGTCGTCATGTGGCGGATGGGCGTCACCAACAGCTACACCCTGGAGGCGGCCTTCGGTGGCTCCACGCTGGGTGAGGGGCCGCGCGGAGGCGCTGGGGACGGTGTCGTGCTGGGGAATGGGATTTCAGCCCCAAGGACGGGGTCTGGGTCCTGGCTCAGGAAGCCGCTGCTCGTTTTCTTGTCCCGTGTCCCCTCCAGGCGGGAGAAACTCACACTTCACCGTGGAGGACCTCAAATCGCTGGGCTACCACCTCTGCGACACCCTGCTTGACTTCTGCGACCCTGACCCTGCCAAGGTGGGTGGGCGCGTGGGTGCCCATGGCCGGCGGCACGCCCCGTGGTGGTGGCGGCAGTAACGCCGGTTCTGTCCCGCAGTTCCAGCGGTGCCTGGCAGAGGTGGACGCACTGCTGCGGCAGCGGCTGGCCTCCGGCGAGAGCTGGAGCGACGTCCCCACCTCAGACCTCGAGTCCAGGTACATCCCAGTGACACTGCCCCTGGGGCCGGCGGGGCCGGTGGTGGCTGCAGCCGTCCTCTCCCTCGTGCAGCACCAGCGGCTCTGACAGCTCCGTGTCTGAGGGACCCCTGGCACGGCCCGGGAGCCCCCGGGGACGGGAGGGACGAGGCACCCGGGAGGACATTCTGGTGCCGCTGCGCCATCCAGGGCGGCTGGAGCCGAGGAGGAGGAAGCGGCTGCGGAGCCGCAGAGCGAGGAACGCCCTGCGCCGGCCAAACGCCGTCCGCCAGAGCCACGCCGGTGTCCCAGTGAGCGCGGTTCACCCCTCCCCTGCCCCGTGTCTGCCTCCTCACACTGCTCCCAGCTCGGGTGGCAGCGCCTGGGGCTGCATTGAGCCCCCCCTTTGCGCTCCCCCAGGTGCCACCATGGTCCCTCAGGCCCCGGGGACAACCGCAGGTCCCCAACGCCCCCGGGGGAGGCCGTGGGGCGCCGGAGGAGCCCGAGCAGCCGCGTGGAGCCGTCCCCCGTCAGCCCGGCCCCACCGCGGCGGGAAGGGGCTCCCACGGCCGTGCCGCTGCGGGGGACGCCCGGCTGCAGGGGGGCGCGAGGGCTACGGGGCCCCGCCGCACGCTGCAGCCTGCCCCTGCCGCCACCGCCACCGCCGGTTCCTCGCGGGGCACGGACGTGGCGCTGCCCACACCGGGGGCCGCCGCCGGTGGTCGTGGGGGGCGGCTGGGCCCCGCCAGCCCCCGCTGCTACGCCTGCGCCCGGCGTTAACGGGGCCGCGGCCCCCGGTGCCTGCCGGGCTGCCCCTTCCCCTGCGGGCCCCCGGGGGCCGCCGCCACCGCCCGGTGGCACCTCAGGGCCCGTCGCCGTGGCAACGCCTCAGGCCTCGAAGGCCCCGCCGGTGGCGCAGGCCGCGTTGCCATGGCGACCCGGGCGGAAGCGGGCGGCGGGCGCGGCGGAAGTACCGGGGGCGGAAGCGGAAGCGGCGGCCGTGTCCTTCTGGGCCGTGGCGCCGGGGCGGCAGCAGGAGCAGCGGCAGCAGCATGGCGGACGCGGCCTCGCAGGTGCTGCTGGGCTCGGGGCTGACGGTGCTGTCGCAGCCCCTCATGTACGTGAAGGTGCTGGTGCAGGTAAGGGGCGGCGCTACCGGGACCGGGGGGACGCGGCGGCGGCGGTGGTGCCGGTACCGGGGGGTCTCGGTGCCGGGGACGGGCCGCGCCTCTCCCCGCAGGTGGGTTACGAGCCGCTGCCGCCCACGCTGGGCCGGAACATCTTCGGCCGCCAGGTCTACCAGCTGCCGGGACTCTTCGCCTACGGTGAGTGAGCGTCCCCGGGAGCCCCGTGCCCGGTGCCGCGGCCGTTCCCCGGGGGGGAGGGGGGGGCCCGGCGCGGCCTGACCCGCGTCTCCCCCAGCCAAGCACATCGTGAAGGTCGACGGGAGAGCGGGACTCTTCAAAGGCCTCACCCCCCGGCTCTGCTCCAGCGCCATCGGCACCGTGGTGCACAGCAAAGTGCTGCAGGTACCGTGCCCCGCGCACCGGCCCCGGCAGGGCTGCAGCTGCCGGCTCCCACCTGCTGACCGTGTGCCCTTCTTTCCGCAGCGGTACCAGACTACCAAGCAAGCTGAGGTACGTTGGAGGCAGCTTTGGTGGCGAATCCCTTCCTCCCCTCCTCCTCCTCCCCTTCTGCCCCCAGCAGCTGCTCCTGCCAGGCAAGGCCGTGCCCTGCGGGTGCGGGGATTAACAGCAGCAGCCCGGCATGGAGCTGGCTCTTGGTGCCGCCCCAGCGAGGCGCGAGAGGAGGAGCAGGCTGCTGTGTGAGCTGGTGGGGCTGGTGCTGGGGGGCTGCGCAGCCGTGCCTGGGGAGGACAGGGTGAATTTCAGGGGCTGTACCCTGCCTGACGCCTCTGCCCGTCTCCAGCCAGGAGCCAGCAAGCAGGAGCCCGTGTCCTCGCTGGAGCAGGTCCTCAAGGAGGTGAGGAGCGCAGGAAGAGGAGGGTGCTGGGCTGGGCAGCTCTCTCATGCCCTTCCTCCCCTCGCTAACAGCCCCTTTCTCCTCCAGACTTCCCGAGAGATGGTTGCTCGCTCCGCCGCGACCCTCATCACCCACCCATTCCACGGTAGGTACCCCCGCACGGCCGCCTCCAGCTGCTGCTCCTCCTCACGGACAGCTCGGGTGCCGGGTGCTGTGGTGTCCCCACCGCCCTGGAGCGTCCCTTTGTCCCCTGCTGACCCTGCGTCGCCTGGCTCTGCCCGCAGTGATCACCCTGCGATGCATGGTGCAGTTCATCGGCAGGGAGACCAAGTACAGGTACGGGGCGCGGGGGTAGCCGTGGGGTGCCGTGTCCCTGCCTGGTGTGACCGGTGCTCTCTCCTCTTCCCCCCCGGCCCAGCGGGACACTAAGCGCCTTCACCACGATTTACCGAGAAGAAGGCATCCTGGGATTCTTCGCGTGAGTGCTGTTGATGTTGAATTTTTTGGGGGGCAGCGGGATCTCTACCCAAAACCCACAAGCCTCACTCGTTGCTTGGATGTTGCTTCTTGCTTTGTCCGTCTTCCCATCTTCTTACCCGCTGGTACTAGGCCCTAATTTTGGTGTGCAGTGCCCGTTGTGCCCTCCTTCCTGGGCAGCTCCTGCAAGCCTCTGGCACCAGCCCTGTGTTGCGTGGCTGCTGCCCAGTGCCTGGGGACATGAAAACTCCTCCTCCCACGGCCGGCAGCTCGGCGTGCTCTGAGTCACCGCAGCCCTGTCCTCCTGGCCATGCGTTCCTCCAGCCAACACAGGCCGTTTTTTCCAAGCCTCTGTGCTCCCAAGGCACGGAGCTGCCCGGCTTCACCCGGCCGTTGGGCGGAGGGCTGCCACCTCCTGTTCCTAAACCCGCCGCCTCTTCTCTCTCCTCTTCCAGCGGCCTCATCCCCCGGCTCCTCGGAGACATCCTGTCGCTCTGGCTCTGCAACATGCTGGCCTACCTCATCAACACGTACGCGCTGGAGAATGGGGTACGGGCTCTGCGCTGTGCGGGGGCAGCTGGGCTGGGGGCGGGCACGCAGCCGCGAGCCCCAGGGGAGGCGCAGGTCCCTGCTCCGCATCGGGGCTGAAGCTGCCTTCCTCCGCCCCCAGGTCTCCATGGCAGAGATGAAGAGCTACTCGCAGGCAGTCACCGGAGTAAGTACGCCCCCTGCGCGTGTGTTTGCACGCCAACGTGCGTGACACTGTCACCTGGGAGGGTCCCTGGGGGGCCGGAGCTGCTGACCAGCCCTGCTCTCCCCTGCAGTTCTTCGCCAGCATGCTGACGTACCCCTTCGTGCTGGTCTCCAACCTGATGGCCGTCAATAACTGCGGGTGAGCGTGCTGCCACCACCTCCCTCGCCTCCTGCGCTCCCCCCAAGGGCGCGAGCGTGCCCGGAGAGGTTAGCGAGAGCGATCCACGCGGGATCAGTCCCCAGAGCTGCCTTTCCAAAGCTCCGAGTGGTAAAGGAGGGTTTCAAACCCGTCGTGGCCGTGGGTTTGATCCCTCGCTGCCTCAGGGGGGCTCAGTGGGAGCCGGGCACGCCTGAGCCCAGCTCAGCGGGGGGGACTGCACAGGGGTTCAGCCCGGCGCAGGGCTGCAGAGCGACGGGTCTTACCTCGCCTGCTCGGCCCTGGGTGGAAATAACCCCGTGGTGCTCTCCTCCCCTCGCCAGGCTGGCCGGGGGCCTCCTCCCCTACGCGCCCACCTACTCCTCCTGGCTGGACTGCTGGAGCCAGCTGCACAAGGAGGTGAGTGGCTGGGGCTGCCGCGCCGCCTGGCCACGATCGCAGGCTTGGGGGGAGCCCCGTGGTTCTCCGGGGCCGTGATGGGGCTGGGGGCAGCCCGGCCTCACCCTGCACTAACCCGTGTCCCCTTCCAGGGCAACATGAGCCGAGGGAACAGCCTGTTTTTCCGCAAGGTGCCCGCAGGGAAGCGATACGTGTGGGACGAGAGGAGGTTCCGCTGAAGCTGAGAGCGGAGTCGCGAAGCCGAGGCCGAGCTCTGGAGACAAAGAATTATGAGAGAGTTGTGATTTCTATACAGTTTTTTTAAAAATCATTTAATCCTGAGAGACAAAGGTGGCCGTGTGAGAGTGTCTGTCGTGGGGCCAGGGGCTTCCTGCAGGAGAACCTGCGCTGCCCGAGCCGATCCCAGCTGATCCCAGCCCATCCCCAGCACCCTTTCCCCGGCCCAGCCGCCGGAGCCGTGTCCCCAGCTTTGTTTCAGCAGCGGAAATCCCACCGCCAGATAGTGGCACCCGGAAACATGACCCTGCTCAGTATCTGTGTGCTTGTTTTAACGAGCGGCCGTGCCGACCTCTGGGGCAGCGGGGAAGCGACGGCCCAGGGTGGCGGCAGGCCCCCCCCCCCGTGCAAACACACCTAGTGCCCGGCTTGCACACCTGCTGGCAGGGTTGCACGCCCAGGGGTGGGGTTACACACCCATTGGGAATGGTGCAGACCTAGCACGAGGGTTGCACACCTACTGTGGACGTTACGCACTTGGCAGGAGTGTAACAAACCCTGTGACTGGGTTGCACGCCCACGGGGAGCATCGCAAACCCCTGTGACCACATTGCGTAGAGAGCAGGAGTGTTGCACAGCTGGTGACCGGCTTGCACACCCGCTGGGAGCATTGCACGCCCAACGGCTGGATTACACGCAGAGCAGGCAGCTTTGCACACCCAGCAGGAGCACTGCCTGCCCTGTGACCACATTGCACGCTCAGCAGGAGCACTGCACGCCCGCTGGGAGCACTGAACGCCTCATGCCCGGGCCGCGCGCCCCATGACCGGGTTACACGCCGACCAGGAGGCGTTGCGCTCCCCGTGGGAGTACTGCGTGCCCTGTGACCGGGTTGCACACCGAGTAGAAGTCCTGCACGCCCCGTGACCGGGTTGCACACCCAGCAGAAAGTTTTGAACACCCCCCTGGGACCCCAGCACGCCCCGTGACTGTGTTGCACACCCAGCGGGAGCACTGCACGCCCGCGGGGGGCCCCGCACGCCCCGTGCGCTCTCTCCTCTCGCGCTCCTCCCGCGGTGCGGCGCTCCCGGGAGCCCCGGGGGGGGGTGGCGGGGGGGGGGCCGGGCCGGTGCCGGTCGCCCTCCCCTCGCCTCCTTTCCCCTCCCCTTCCCCCGGCGGCGCCATGGCGGGGCCGGGTTGGGGCCGCGTCCCCCCGCGCCGCGGGTACCTGAGCGGCGGCACCGAGCGGCGCTGCCGGGAGCTGCTGGCGGCGGCGGGGGGCGGCGGGGCGGCGGCGGCGGCGGCGGCGGCGGGGGCGGCGGTGCTGGTGCCGCTGTGCTCGGTGCGCGGCCGCCCCTCGCTGCTCTACACCCTGCGCTGCCGCCGCCTGCCCGGGCCGCACAGCGGCGACGTGAGGTGAGCTGGGGGGGGGGTGATTTCGGTACCCCCCCCCCCGGTTCCTCCCGGTCACCCCCCCCCCCGGTCCTCCCGTCCTCCCCCTCTCCGCTCGTCGCAGCTTCCCCGGGGGGAAACGGGAGGCGTCGGACGGCGACGCGGTGGCCACGGCGCTGCGGGAGACGCGGGAGGAGCTGGGGCTGGAGCTGGGCGAGGGCAGCGTCTGGGGCATGCTGAGAAGTCTGCCCGACCGGGTACCGGGCACCGGGCACCGGGCACCGGGGTGGAGCTGGGGACATGGGGACGGGGACACCGGGGTCGGGGGAGGGGGTTTGGGGGAAAGGGGAGAGGGACAGAGGGGGCACGGGGGGCTGGGACGTGGCCTGGGGACATGGGGACACGGTGACAGGGACGTGGGGATAAGGGGACATGGGGCTGGGAGATGGGACGGGGGGCACTGGGAACGCTGGGGTGTCTGGGGACACGGTGACAAGGATGTGGGGATAAGGGGACATGGGGCTGGGGGGCTGGGAGATGGGACAGGGGGCACTGGGGACACGGGGACTAGGACACCGGGGTCAGGGGTGAGGTGGTGGGGGTACGGGGACGGGTTGTCTGGGGACACAGTGGCAGGGATGTGGTGGACGGGGGGGGGGGTTGCCGTGTGGGCCATGGGGCAAAAAAAGGGGGACGTGGGGCACGTGGGTGTCTGGGGGGGCTCCAGGCAAGTGGGAATGAGCTTTGGCATTTGCCACCCACCCCGTCCCTCTGCCGCCCGCTCCCTTCCAGCAAGGGATGCTGGTGGTCCCCGTCGTGGCCAACCTGGGCCCCCTGGAGAACCTGAAGCTGTCCCCAAACCCCGAGGAGGTGGGTGACCCCGTGCCGGGGCGGGGGTGTCACAGGCACTCTGGACCCCCTTCCATCCCCATCCCCGTGCGTGTCCCCATCCCGGCAGGTGGCGGAGACCTTCACGCTGCCGCTGGCTCACCTGCTGCGGGAGGAGAACCAGGGCTACACGCATTTCCGCACTGGCGGCCGCTACGGCTACACCCTGCCGGTCTTCCTCCACGGCCCCCACCGCGTCTGGGGGCTCACGGCCATCATCACCGAGCTGACGCTGGAGCTGCTGGCGCCCGAGCGCTACCGCAGGAAGACCCACGTGCCCGGCCGCCACCTCGCCGCCCCGCCGCGCAGGGCCTGACCCCCACCCACCCCCCCCTTCCCAATTTTGGGGAGGAGACGGGGTGCCGCCTGCCCTTCGCAGGACACCGGGGGTGCTGCCCCTTGGTTTGGTTTGTTGTTTTTTTGGGCGCGCGGGGCTCAGCCCCGCCACGCGCTCATGGAGAGGTGGCAGCCCCGGGGCTGTCACCCACTCCATGCTGCTGCCCAGCCTGTGACGACACTGTGATTGTAGTAAAAAGCCATGTTTTAAACCACTTACACCACAGCCTCCAGCTTGCTGGTGCAGGTAAGAGCTCTCCCTGGTGCCAGGGAGCTGCTTGGCTCAGGGGCCCAGGAAGAGGAGGGGACGTGGGGGGCTTGTGGAGAGCCAGGACCTCAGCAGGGGTTTCCCAGCCCTTGGCCAAGCCTGGCCCCATTCCCCATCGATCTCCCTTTTCCAGGGAGCCCCTGCTCCCGATTTTAAGACCGCAGCCTCCTCTTGTGCTCCCACAAAGCAGAGACAGGAGCCTGCGAGCACAGCAGCGTTTATTAAGGAGCCCCCAACAGCGGCAAGAAGCCCCTCGCCCCCACGAAGCCCCCACAGGCAGGGAAGCGCAGTGCCACCCCCTGCCCTCCGCCGCTGCCTCCTCACGCTGAGGCCGCTCGAGCTTTGGCCTCCCCGAAGCGCCGCATCCTGTCCTCCAGCTCCGGGCGAAAGTGGCGGATTAGGCCCTGGGGAGAGCAGACGAGGCGGAGTTAACGGGGCAAGGCAGCAGCCACCGCCAAACCCCCCCCCCAAAATCCCGCTCGCGGCCCCCCCAGCCCGCACCTGCACGGGCCAGGCGGCGCCATCGCCCAGGGCGCAGATGGTGTGGCCCTCGATCTGCTTGCTGATCTCCCACAGCGCGTCGATCTCGGCCACCTGCGCGTCGCCCTGCACGAAGCGCGCCATCACTTTGTTCATCCAGTCGACGCCTGCGGGGAGAGGAAGGCGGTGAGGGCCCCGCGGTGCCGGCTGCTGTCCCCCCCCGTCCGTCCCGGCCCTGTGCGCTCACCTTCCCGGCACGGGGTGCACTGCCCGCAGCTCTCGTGCTTGTAGAACTCGATGAGGCGAGCGATGGCTTTGACGATGTCGGTCTGGGGAGGAAGGGGACAGTGAGGGCCCGGCGGGGGCAGGCGGGCACCGGGGAGGGCTCGTCCCTTACCGATTTATCCATGACTATGACAGCGGCCGTGCCGAGCCCGCTCTGCGCCTGCACCAGGGAATCGAAGTCCATCAGCACGGTCTCGCACACCGACTTGGGGAGCAGCGGGGTGGAGGAGCCCCCCGGGATGACGGCCAGAAGGTTGTCCCAACCCCCGCGGACACCCCCTGCCAGAGAGGGGGGGTTCAGGCTCAGCCGGGCCCGGCGGGGACGTCCCGCTCGGAGGAGGGCCGCGGCACTTACCCGCGTGCTTCTCGATCAGCTCCTTCAGCGGCACTGACATCTCCTCCTCCACCGTGCAGGGGTTGTTGACGTGGCCGGAGATGTTGAAGAGCTTCGTCCCCGAGTTGCGCTCGCGCCCGAAGCTGGCGAACCAGGCGCCGCCGCGCCGGCAGATGGTGGGGGACACGGCCACCGTCTCCACGTTGGCCACCGTGGTGGGACAGCCGAAGACGCCTGGAAGCGGTCAGGGCTGAGGGGCTGGGCGGTGCCAGAGCGCAACCGCGTCCCTACGGCAGGACGGCAGCCAGGATCGCTGCGTCCTGCTGGAGAGGGGCCGCTTGGCGGGGAATCGGGGTTTGTGCTGCCATGACCGGCACACCGGGAGCTGAGAGCAACTCGGGGACGTACCCACGTCAGCAGGGAAGGGCGGCTTCAGGCGGGGCTTGCCCTGCTTGCCCTCGATGGACTCGATCAGCGCCGTCTCCTCCCCGCAGATGTAAGCCCCGGCGCCCCTCACCACAAAGACATCGAAGGCGTACCCCGAGCCGCAGGCGTCCTTCCCCAGCAGCCCGGCCTCGTACGCCTCCCTGATGGCCACCTGTGGAGGGGACAGCGGGTGGGCGGGGGGGGACGACACATCGCCGGCAGCGCCCCGCCGGGCCCCCGCCGCTCACCTGCAGGTTGGAGGCCTCGTTGTAGAACTCGCCGCGGATGTAGATGTAGGCGGCGCGGGCGCCCATGGAGCGGCCGGCCACCAGGCAGCCCTCCACCAGCTTGTGGGGGTCGTGGCGCATGATCTCCCGGTCCTTGCAGGTGCCCGGCTCCCCCTCGTCCGCGTTCACCACCAGGTACTTGGGCCTGCCGGGAAGTGCCGTCAGCCCCCAGTACCGGCGCCCCGGGCGCGCGGCACCGGCGCCGGCCCCCACCTGCCGTCCGGGGGCTTGTTCATGAAGCTCCACTTGAGGCCGGTGGGGAAACCGGCGCCGCCGCGGCCCCGCAGCCCCGACGCCTTGATCTCGCCGAGGATCCAGTCGACGCCCTTCAGCAGGATCTCCTTCGTCTTGTACCAGTCGCCGCGCCGCAGCGCGCCCTTCAGCCTGCCGGCAGCAGCGGGGGGGGGGGGGCAGTAGCACCGGGAGGGACCAGAACCCCCCAGCACCCCCCAGAGTCCCCCCAGCACCTTGCAGTCACCCCCAGCACCCCCACCCAGCACCTGCTGGGCCCCATCCAGCACCCAGAGACCCCCCCCCAGCACCTCCAAACCCCCACCCGGCACCTCCAAGCCCCCTCCCCAGCCCCCCCAAGTGCCCCATCCAGCACCCCCGGGACCCCCCCCAGCACCCCCAAACCCTCCAAGCACCCCTCGGACCCCCCCCAGCACCCCCAGAGCCCCCCCCAGCACCCCTCGGAGCCCCCCCAGCACCCCCCAAGCCCCTTCCCCAGCACCCCCAGACCCTCCAAGCACCCCTCGGAGCCCCCCCAGCCCCCTCCCCAGCACCCCCCGAGCCCCCCCGTCCCCCACCGCCAGTCGTGACGCCCGTAGAGGTTGGTGAAGATGCGGTCCTCATCCCGCAGCGAGCCGAACTGCGTCTTCTTGGGCGCCGTCTGCGGGGAGATCGGGCTCAGCACCGGCACCGGGCCCGGTACCGGCACCAGTACCGGTACCGGTACCGGTACCGGTAGGGGTAGGGGTCCGGGTCCGGGTCCGGGTCCCGGTGCCGGCACTCACCGAGAAGGCGGCGGCGTGGAGGCGGCGCAGCGCCTGCAGCTGCCGGGCGGCCATGGCGGGGCTCACCGCGGCCCCGCTCCCGCCGTCACCTTCAGGCGCCCCCCGCCGGTGCGCGCGGCAGTGACGTCAGCGGCGGGCGCCGGTGGCGCGGCGGTGACGTCACGGACCGGGACCGGGACCGGGGCGGGGGGCTGCACCGGGACCGGCACCGGGACCGCTCCCCGCGCCGCCGCCCGGCGGCGGGGCCGCGCTCGCGATGTCTCCGCGCTCGGAGCCCCCCCGGTCCCCCCCCGTCCCCCCCCGTTAACCCCGCCGGTTCCTCCCCGTTAGCCCCCCCCGGTGCGCTCCCACCTCGGTCCCCGCGGCCTCGCTGCCCGGTGCGGCCGGCGCGGGTCGGGTGTCCCGTGGCGGATCCGGTTTCCCGCTGCAATCTCACCCCGGCAGCGGGGGATTGGATTCGGGGCCGGCGGCGGGGGCGGCGGCGGCGGGGGGGGGACACACACACCAGCACCGGGCACCGGCACCGGGCACCGGCACCATGTTCCTCTTCTTCCGCGGGCCGCCCCGCCGCGCCCCCGGCAGCCCCCTGCCCGCAGCCGCCCGGGGGCCGCCCCGCCGGGCCCCCCCGGGGCCGAAGCGCGGTGCCCGCAGCCCCCCCCCCCCGCGCCAGGCCCCCCGGTCCCGGGGGCGGCGGAGCCCCGGGGGGGGCCCGGGCCGCTGCCGTGCGAGCACCGAGGAGCCGGGACCCGAGGTGCCCCCCGCCGGCGGGCAGGTAACCGGCGGCGTGCTGGGGGGGGACGGGGGAGAATGAATGACGATTTGGGGGGTTATTTTAATTAATTTTATTGTTTTGGGGGGGGAGGGGGGCGGTGTCCCCGTTCGGTCCCCCCCCTGCCCCCCCCCGGGGACAGCTGGGTGGCTCCCCCACATCTGGAGCAGCGCGGCCGAGCGGGGAATAATCCGGGGGATTATGTGTGTGTGCGGGTGCGTGCGGCCCCCCCCGCCTCGCCCTGCATATCCCGAGATATTCAATAAAAACCGCAAATCCCCACGCAGCCGCTGTTACTATAAAAAAACCCCGTCCTGGCGCGCCCGGGCCGGAGTCGGTGGCCCCCAGGACTGCGCCAGGCGGCCCCCCCGGGGGGGCCAGGTATGCCCGGGCACCCCCCAGCCATGGGCAACTGCACCAAGACCCCTGAGCGGAGGCTCTCCAAGGTAAGGCTGGCCCCGGGGGGGGGGGTGGCGGGCAGAGGGGGGGACACGGGGTGTGGGTTATCCGGGGGGGTGCTGGGCTCTGCCTCCCGCTACCGGCCGGCTCTGCCCGCAGGACGGGAGGCAGCGCTGCGGCCCCCCCGGCCCCCAGGAGGCCGAGGAGGCGGCGGAGGTCGCGCAGTCGCCGCCGTTGCAGAACTACTCGGTGCTGCACGGGCTGGTGGGGCCGGCGTGCATCTTCCTCCGCCAGAGCATCGCCATCACCCAGCTGGTACGTGCCGGTCACGGCCCCCCCCCTCCCCAGCCGCTCACCCGGGGGCACGTCCCGGGCTCCTCGGGTCAAGGCAACGCCGCGGCGGTGCCTCGTGACCCCCCCTTCCTGGCCAAAGTTGTGGCACACGGCTCCCACGGGGTCACCCGCGGCCACCTCGCTGCCCGCCGGGTGGGGGGTTTGGGGTGGGGGCCGTCCCTCCAGCCCGCTTTCTCTTCCCAGGACCGAGAGCTGCGGCCGGAGGAGATCGAAGGTAAAGCGTGGGGACGCTGCCCGCAGCTGGAGTCTCCCCTGTCACCAACTTGTCACCCGTTCCCCTCCACCCATCCCTCCCCATGGCCGGGGAGGGGAAGGGGGGCGGCAGAAGGGGTATCCCCCGGTGCCACCCGCGTCCCCGCGCTGTCCCCAGAGCTGAAGCAAGCCTTCCGGGAGTTCGACAAGGACCGGGATGGCTACATCAGCTACAAGGACCTGGGCGAGTGCATGCGGACCATGGGCTACATGCCCACCGAGATGGAGCTCATCGAGCTGTCCCAGCAGATCAGTAGGTGTTGGGGCGCGGGGAGGGGGGACACCCGCGCGTCCCCTCGGTGGTGGCCCCGGAGCTGTGCCTCACACTCCGGCCGCACTTCCCTCCTCCCGCAGCGGGCGGCAAGGTGGACTTCGACGACTTCGTGGAGCTGATGGGCCCCAAGATGCTGGCAGAGACGGCGGACATGATCGGCATCAAGGAGCTGCGCGACGCCTTCCGCGAGGTGAGGGGGGGCCGGGGGGCTGCTGGGACGGGCTGCTGGGGTTGGACACACCATCTATCACCCCCCGCCTGCTCGCCGGCAGTTCGACACCAACGGGGACGGGCAGATCAGCATGGCGGAGCTGCGGGAGGCCATGCGCAAGCTGCTGGGGCAGCAGCTCAACCCCCGGGAGGTGGACGAGATCCTCAAGGACGTGGATCTCAACGGGGACGGCCTGGTGGACTTTGAAGGTAACGAGGCTGGGGGGTGCTGGTTATGGTACCGCTTTATTACCGCTTAATTAACCCCCCCCCGGTTCCATTACTCCTTTATTAATCCCACCCCCGGTTCTGTTACCCCTTTATTAACCCCTCCCCCCCAGTTCTGTTACCCTTTTTATTGCCCCCCCCCGGTTCCGTTACCCCTTTTATTGCCCCCCCCCCCGGTTCCATTACCTCTTTATTAACCCCCCCGGTTCCGTTACCCCTTTATTACCCCCCCCCCCCGTATTATCGCCCTTCTCCCGTTAACACCACACTTCCCCCGGCAGAGTTCGTGCGGATGATGTCGCGCTGAGGGCGGCCCGTGCCAAGCCGGGACAGGAGCCCCCCGCCGTGCCTTACCGAGACCAGACGGCCCCGGCACCGCCGCCCCCTCCCCCCCCCCCCCCCCGCCACCGGGAGGGGTCCCGGGGCCCGTCCGCCCCCCTCCCGGGCCCGTCCCCACGCTGCTCCCGGGGGCGGCGGGGCCGTGTTGGGGCAGCCCCCGGTGCGTGCGGGGGTCCCGGTGCAATGAAGCCGTGTGCCGGCCGCCGCTGTCCGCGCCTCCTTCCTAGCGGGGGGCGGTCACCGGGGGCGGGGGGGAGAAAATGGCGGCGGCGGGAGGGGGCGGGGCCGACGCCGCGCGTCTCCATGGTAACGGGGAGGGAGGGTGGTGCGCTGACGTCAGCGCGGCGCGCGGGCTGCGACGTCATCGGCGCGAGCGGTCGGCGCCGGGAGGGGTGGGGGGGGGGTGGGGGCCTGGCGAGCGGCGGCGGCCGGGCCGCGCTCTCCGCGGCGGGGCCGGGGGGCGGGGCCGAGCCGGGCCGGCGGCCAATCAGCGCGGCGGGTCCGCGCGGGCCGGCCAATCGGCTGCGGGGGGCCGCCGCGCCCCGCCCCGCCCCGCGCCCCCCGCCGCCGCCGCCGCCGCCGCCGCCGCCGCCGCTCGCCAGGGAGCCGCTCGCGGCGCGGGCCCGCGGGGATGTCCTACAAGCCCATCGCGCCCGCCCCCGCCAGCGCCAGCCCCGCCCCGGGGCCCGCGGCGCCGCCCGCCGGTGAGAGGGGGTTGAAGGGGGGGCACCGGGGGGGGGGGAGGGGGCTCCGGTAACGCCGTGCTAACCCCGCGCCACCCCCCCTCCCCCCCCCGTACCCCGCAGCCACCAGCGTCCCCTCGCCGTCCGGCTCCGCGCCCGGCGCCGCCGCCCCGTTCCGGCCGCTCTTCAACGACTTCGGGCCGCCCTCCATGGGCTACGTGCAGGTGAGGCGGTGGGGGGGGGCGGCGGGGCCGGTAACGGGGGGGGGGGGCGGTGCTGAACCCCTCCGTTAACCCCCCCCCCCCCCCCCCCGCAGGCCATGAAGCCCCCCGGTGCCCCGGGCTCGCAGAGCACCTACACCGACCTGCTGTCCGTCATCGAGGAGATGGGCAAGGAGATCCGGCCCACCTACGCCGGCAGCAAGAGCGCCATGGAGCGGCTCAAGCGGGGTACGGCGCCGGCACCGGTACCGGGGGGACTGGGGGGGGGGCTCCCGGTGCCACCGGGGCTCACCCCCCCCCCCCTTTGTCCCCCCCGCAGGCATCATCCACGCGCGGGCGCTGGTGCGGGAGTGCCTGGCCGAGACAGAGCGCAACGCCCGCACGTGACGGCCGCCCCCGGTGTCCCCCCCCCCACCTCCTCCCGGTCCCGGAGCCCCGCCGGTGGCCCCCCAACCCTTCGTACAGGGCCGCCCCCGGGGCTCCCCCTGACCCCTCCTCCCCTCCCGGTTCCCTTCGCAGCCGCGGGTTTTTATAAATAAAGGACGTGCTCGGGACACGGCGCCTGGAGGGGGCAGGGGGGGCGAGACCTGCTGTGACCCTAAACCTAATAAAGTCACCCAAAAACCCCAAATTCCCCCCAACCCCCCCTAGAACTTCTCCAATCCCCCCCCAAACTCCCCAAATCCCCCCCAACTCCCCAAATCCTCCCCAACTCCCCAAATCCTCCCCCTCCAAACCCTAAATCCCACCCCAAACTCCCCAAATCTCTCCAAATCCCCCCCTAAATCCCCAACTCCCCCCCAAAACTCCTCAAATCCCCCCAAACTCCCCAAATCCCCCCCAGAACTCCTGAAATCCCCCCTCAAACCCCCCAAAACTCCCCAACTCCCCCCCAAAACTCCCCAAATCCCCCCCAAAACTCCTCAAATCCCCCCTCAAACCCCCCAAAACTGCCCAAGTCCCCCCCGAACTCCCCAAATCCCCCCCAATTCCCCTCAAACTCTCCAAAACTCCCCCAATCCCCCCCATAAGTCCCCAAATCCTCCTTAAATCCCCCCAAAACTCTCAGACCCCCCCCCCATTCTCGCCCCTTCTCCCGTTTGAACGCCCCGGCCCCGCCGCCCGCGCAGCCCCCGTGCAGCGGCGCCGCCGCCGCCTCCCCGCTCTGACGTCACGCTCCCCCCCCCCTCTCTTCTGACGTCAGCGAGCGCCCCCCTTCGGGAGCGCGCCGTGACGTCACGAGGCGCGGGGCCGGCGCGGAGCGGGGGCGCAGGTTCGGCGGGGGGCGGTGGAGGGGGGGGGCCGAGCGCGGCCGGAGGGAGCCGAAGGTTGCCGAGGGGGAGCCGAGCGCGGCCGGAGGGAGCCGAGCGCGGGGCGGGCCGAGCCGAGCGCAGCCGAGCGGGGCGGGCGGGGGGCGCGTTGCCATGGCAGCGGGGCGGGCCTGGCGGCGCTGCGGCGGGCGCCGTGCGGGCCGGGCCGGGCCGGGCCGGGGCCGGGGCCGGGGCCGGGGCCGGGGCCGGTCTGACGGCGGTGCCCGCAGGCGCTGCCCCCCGCCGCCATGCTCATCAAGGAGTACCACATCCTGCTGCCCATGAGCCTGGAGGAGTACCAGGTGGCTCAGCTCTACATGATCCAGGTGCGGCCGGGCCCGGCGGGGGGGGGGCGCCGGGACTGTGCGGGGACACCGGGACGGTGACGAGATGGGGGCCCGGGACGGGGCCGAGGGGACACCGGGACCGTGTGGGGACACGGGGGTGGCACTGAGATGGGGTCCCGGGGAGGCTGGGGGGACACCGGGGCTGTGTGGGGACACGGGGACAGTGCCAAGATGGGGGCTGGGGGGGGCTGGGGGGACACCGGGGCTGTGTGGGGACACCGGGACAGCACCGAGATTGGGTCTCGGGGGGGCTGGGAGGGGGCTGGGGGGACAACGGGGCTGCGTGGGGACACTGGGACAGTGCCGAGATGGGGGTCTGGGGGTCCTGGGGGGATGCTGAGGGGTGTGAGACTGCGGGGACGGTGTGGGGCTGAGGAAAGGGGGCTGAGGATGGGGGTCTGGGAAGGGCAGTGTGGAATCGGGGTGTCTCTGGGCAAGGGGCTGCCCCCGGGGGGGTTTTGGGGTGCGGAGCCGAGCAGGGGGATCCCAGGAGCAGGTGTGGGACTGAGGGGGTTTGTGGTTGGGGAAGGATGCGGGGGACCTGCATGCCAGTGAGGTGCTGGGTTTTGGGGCACGGGGTCTCATCCAGCCCTCGCCCCGCAGAAGAAGAGCCGGGAGGAATCGAGCGGCGAGGGCAGCGGGGTGGAGATCCTGGCCAACCGGCCCTACAGCGATGGCCCCGGCGGCAGCGGCCAGTACACCCACAAGATCTACCACGTGGGCTCGCACATCCCCAGCTGGTTTCGGGCGCTGCTGCCCAAGGCTGCGCTGCAGGTGGAGGAGGAGTCCTGGAACGCCTACCCCTACACCCGCACCAGGTGGGACCCCCGGGGGGGACGCGGGCTGGGCTTTGGGGCTGCCTGCCGGGCTCAGCCCTGTCCCCGCACCTCCCGCAGGTACACCTGCCCCTTTGTGGAGAAGTTCTCCATCGAGATCGAGACATATTACCGGCCAGATGCAGGCCAGCAGACCAATGTCTTCAACCTGAGCGCAGCTGAGAAGAGGCAGAGGATTTTGGGTGCGTAAGGCAGGGGTGCCGTCACCACGGCCCAGCAGGATCCAATGCCTGCCGGGGTCCCTGTGCAGCTCTTCTGGGGCTGGCTGCACCGCAGAGCCCGAGGGGCTCAGCCTTTCACCAGGCAGCCCAGCGAGAGGCTCAGCGCCTGCAACGCAATGGGTTTTGCTCCCTCCTCTGGCCCTTGTGTTATGGGAGCGATCTGGGGGGGGAACCCTGAAAGGAGAAAGGCAGCAGTGCCCCGAGCACCCTGCCCGGTCTGGTGGCAGCACCGTTAAGCGAGAGTCCGTGTTAAAAACATTCTGGGGGATGATTTCATTTCCTGCCCCCTCGCCTTGCCTGTGTGTTTGTTTGCAGCTCTCCCCAGTGCCAGGCTGCTCCCCCGTCCCCCGTCCCAGCCCATCCCACGTGGTCTGGCACAGCTTTGACCCTCTCGTAGTGCGAGTGGGAACCTGCACCGGGCTCTGGCAGGGCATTTTGGATCGGCTGGAGTGGGGGGAGCTGGGAAAGCGTGTCCCCATTTTCCCCCCTTGCTGCCCTGCTTCCCCTGCTCCCCAGAGCTTTGCTTGGCATTGCTCTCCGGCCCCAGCCCCTCTGCGCTGGCTGAGGGCAGAGCTGGGGGTCCAGGGCAGATTCACCCCCCCCGGGGGGAGGTTTGTCCCCGGCTGCTGCCTGCTCCTGTTCCCGGCGGTGTCGGCGCGGTCGTTTTAGGCACCGGAGTGCAGCGCGTCATGCTCTGCTCTTAAAATGGAGGCCTAAAATAGGCACTCGGAGGAAATGATTCATCTGACCTATTTCTCTCATTGGTTCTTGCAGCACCGGGGATGTCCGGCTGGGACGCTGGTGGTGCAGGCCTGGGGGGGACAAATTTTGTCCCTGCCACCACCAAGCAGCAACCGGGGCCGAGGGGACAGCGGGCAGGGCACGGCCCCTGCTTGATTTCTCCCCCGGACCCAGTCCCGTGAGCTTCCAGCCGCTCCTCAAGGAGCACGGGGCCGCTGCTGACCCCGGGAGGGATTTTCTTTGCCAGCTCTCGCTCCCACCCCGCTGTCTTGTAGCGCCTCGGATGTAAAATCCCCTCTCACGTTTCAAAGGGCGGCTGGCAGCAGAGCGAATGCCAGGGCTGTCGGGGCCGAGCTGGCCGCCTTGTCCTGCGAACCGCACCGGTAGCAGCGTCCTCACGGGTTTTCTCCCAGCAAACAGACCCGCGGGGTTGTTGCGGGAACAACACGGGAATAACGCCATCCCCGCGCCACGGTCCGAGCTGCTCCACGAGCTCGCTGGGCGCTGCTTTAAGGGCTGGTGCTGGCCCTGCTGCCACGGCACGGGGGGTGTCAGCGGGGCCAAACGGATCCGGGGCTGCGAGGTTTTGCTTTGCTCCTCGCCCCGTTCCTGGCGGAGGCAGCGAGCGGGGCTCCCTGCCGCACTGCGCCGCCTGGTTTGGCCTCAATCTCAGCCCCCACGTCCCCGGGGTCACCCGCGCCTTCTCCCAGCTGCCAAATCTCCTCGCTAATGCGCCTAAGTGTGTCAGCCCGGCTCGGAGCGCCCAGCCCCCCCGCGGCTGCCTGCGCCTCTTGCAGCCGCTCCTCGGGGCGCTGGATCCGGCCCTGGCGTGGGGACGGGACGCGCTTGGGTGCACCCAAAGGTGCTGTTGAGGTTACAGCCACAGGGATGGTGCTCGCTGGCACCGCCAGCGTGAGCGCACGGCGCGTGGAAATAATTTGCAGGGTGCCCCCGGTCCTGTTTTTGTGCGTTTTTCTCCACTTTCCTCCCCTTTTCTTGCTCCTCTGAGCCTTGAGGGGTAACGAGTGCTGCTCTCCTTCCTCTCCCTCAGACACCATTGACATCGTGCGTGACCCCATCTCCCCCGGGGAGTACAAGCCCGAGGAGGACCCCAAGCTCTACCACTCGGCCAAGACGGGCCGGGGGCCGCTGGGGGACGACTGGCTGGAGGCGGCCGCTGGCGGGCCCCTGATGTGCGCCTACAAGCTCTGCAAGGTGGAGTTCCGCTACTGGGGGATGCAGTCCAAGATCGAGCAGTTCATCCACGACGTCGGTGAGCGCGGGGCGCTGGCACCGCCCTGCCCGCGGGGGCAGCGGGTTTGGGGACGTGGGCGCCGGGGTCACGCCGCGCTCGCTCCCCGCTGCCCGTCGCAGGCTTGCGCAAGGTGATGCTGCGCGCCCACCGCCAGGCCTGGTGCTGGCAGGACGAGTGGACGGACCTGACCATGGAGGACATCCGGCAGCTGGAGGAGGAGACGGCGCGGATGCTGGCGCAGAAGATGGCCAAGTGCGGCGAGGCCGAGGAGCCCCCCGCCGCCGGCCCCAGCCCCGAGGGGCGGCCGGAGCCGGGAGCTGCCGGCGGGCAGGAGGGTGCCGAGGCACCGGGCACGTCTGATGCCTCCCCCGACGATACCTTTGCCAAGCAGTGGTCCACGTCTTCCCGCTCTTCCTATTCTTCCCAGCACGGAGGTGAGAGAACGGGTCCTGTGCTGGGTGAGTAGAACTCCAGCCTCCTGCGGCTCGGGGTGCGGGAGCAGCAGGGGCCTGTGGGGCAGGAGTGGGGGCTTGCTGCCTTGGGGGCTCTGAGCCCTGACCCTGTGCTGGTGGCAGGGGGGGTGTCTCCTCAGAGCCTGTCCGAGTGGCGGATGCAGAACATTGCCCGTGACTCCGAGAACAGCTCCGAGGAGGAGTTTTTCGACGCCCACGGTATGGCGGAGTAGCCCCACGGCTTCGGGTTCTGGTGGTGGGGAGCCTGAGCAGGGGCCGCTCTGGGTTTGCCCCACGGGGGGCAGCAGGACGCCGGGGTGCGGGCTGCCCTTCGCCCACCCCCCGGCCCCATCCCTTCCCCCGCAGAGGACCTGTCTGACAGCGACGAAGTCTTTGCGAAGGAGATGACCAAGTGGAGCTCCAACGACTTCTTGGACACGCTGGAGCGGCCGGCAGAGCTGGACGAGGCTCTGGGTGAGCAGGGTGGGCACAGCCTGCCCCAAACCCGGGGGCTGACCCCCGCGTGGACGCCCTGCCTCGGCTCACCCGGGCCACGTGCTCGCAGGGGACGGACCCAGCGCTGCCAAGGCAGACGGCGAAGGACTGGCGGCGGCTGGTTTCTCGGAGGTGTGTGCAGCCTCAGCCTGTCCCTCGCGCCCCCCTGCTGGGACCCCAGCGTGGGTGCAGACGGGAGCTCTCTCCTTCCCGCAGGGCGTCTCGGCCGAGAGTGTGGCGCAGGCGTGCCGGATCCACGCGCTCTTCCTCATCCTCCACAGCGGCAACATCCTGGACCAGGGGGTGGGCGAACCGGGCTCCAAGCAGGCGGACGTGCAGACGCTGGCGGCCACCTTCGACGCCGTCACCCGCGTCCACTTCCCCGAGGCGTTGGGGCACGTGGCGCTGCGCCTGGTGCCCTGCCCGCCCATCTGCGCCGCTGCCTACGCCCTCGTCTCCAAGTGAGGATGGCGGCACGGCGTGCCGGGCCTGTGGGGTGAGAGGGGGCTTTCCCCCACGCAAACCGCTCCCGGGAGGGGACGTGGGGAGGTGGCGGGCTCAGGGAAGGGGGCTCTGCTTCTCTTGGTGTGGCATCTGGAGAAGCGAGCGTCGTGCGATGGCTTGGGGATGCCGGGGCAGCCCTGCTCACCCGCTCTCCGTGCCCCTTTCAGGCTCAGCCCCTACAGCCACGACCGGGACAGCCTGTCCAGCAGCCAGGACCACATCCCGCTGGCAGCCCTCCCGTTGCTGGCCACCTCCTCGGGGAGCTACCAGCACGCCGTGGGCACCGTCATCACCCGCGCCAACCAGGCGTACAGCACCTTCCTGCACTCCGGCGAGGGCGCCGGCTTTTGTGGCCAGGTGAGAGGGGCGGGGAGCTCGGGGCAAGCTTCGCCCTGGGTTCCAGCTGGGACTTGGCTCCCACCGGGGACATTTTCAGCCCGGACAGCGTGCCGTCCGCAGGTGGTGCTGCTCGGGGACTGCGTTGGAGGCATCCTGGGCTTCGACGCGCTGTGCCAGAGCCGGGCGGGCGCAGGGGGCAGCCGGAGCAGCAGCCGCCGTGGCAGCCTGGTGGGTGCCCGTGTCTTCGAGCCGTCGGTGTCGGCAGTGGCTCAGCAGCAGCCAGCCACTCGCTGATGTTTTCCTCTCCTCCTGCAGAGCACGGAGCCCATCTCCCCCGAGCTGTGTGGCGGCAGGGACCCGCTGGCCGACGGGGCGGACGGAGCAGCAGGGTCAGGCCAGGCCAGCCCCGAGCCGGGTGTGCAGGGGGACAGCCAGCATCCCGGCTCCTCGTGCAGGTGAGAGCAAGGGGGACAGTCAGCAGCACCACCCCCTGTCCCCGTGGGAGTGCTAGTGGCCTCCTGGCAAATCTTACGCTCTATGCAAAGGGTGAATTTTTGATCTGTACCACCCTGGGAGGGAGCATGGTATAGGTGCAGTGCCCTGCCGTAGCTCCCCTGCTTCCAGCAGCTCCTCTGGGCTAACGGGGCTGCAGTGGGTGCAGCGCTGGCTTTCCCATGCCCACTGGCTCTGCTGTTGCAGCCCGCAGCCCAGTGAGGCCCCGCTGGAGGCAGAGGCACCGCGAGGCAATTCTGCAGCACCAGATGGGGCGGAGGGCGCCAGCACCCGCCTTGACTTTAAGGTATCCGGCTTCTTCCTCTTCGGCTCCCCGCTGGGGCTGGTGCTCGCGCTGCGCAAGACCGTCATGCCCGCTCTGGACGGTGAGGACCCCCTCTGGCTGCGGTGTGAGCCCCCAGGCCTCCCTGCGGGGCTTAAGCCCTTCTCCTGAGTTGTGTTCCCCGTTGCCCTGTACGAGTCTGAATCCCCCAGACCTCCTGAAACAGCTCTGCTTAGGTTTGGGCCCCTTGCACGCCCTGGCTCTGGGGGTCTTGGTGTTGGCACGTGCCTGAGTGTCCCCCTTCCTGCCCCGTGCCAGCCCAGCCTGTCCCACGGCATCACAGGCTGCCACCGGCATCCTGGGTTTGTCTCTCTAGCCTTTCCTGCCTCTGGGTACTGCTTTCTCCTCCCTGGGTGCCGTGCTCCCCCGTGTCTCCCAGCCCTCCTACCCCGTCCCTGCCGTGCTCCTGGAGCCCTGACCCCCCCCCCCCCTCTGCCCCAGTGGCCCAGCTGCGTCCCGCCTGCGAGCAGATCTACAACCTCTTCCACGCGGCCGACCCCTGCGCCTCCCGCCTGGAGCCCCTCCTGGCCAAAGCCTTCCACGCCGTGCCGCCGCTCAGCGTGCCCCGCTACCAGAAGTACCCGCTGGGCGACGGCACCTCCTCCCTGCTGGGTGAGCGGCCCCGCTGCCGGTCTGCTCCCGGGTTCTTGAGGGGGGTCGCCAGGGGGGCTCTGGGTGGCCTGACTCGGTGCCGCCCGCAGCGGAGGCCCTGCAGATGCACTCTGCCCTCTTCCTGCCCGAGGTGGACCTGGCCGCTCCCCCCACTCCCACTGGCAGCTTCGGGGGCTTCTGGAGGGGCAGCGAGCCTGGAGAGCCCCCCACGCCCGCCAGCACCAGTGAAGTTGTCAAGAGTGAGTGTCGTCCCCTGCCCACCCCATCCCAGCACCTCGGCTGGGCAGGAGGCACCACGATGTCCAGAGGTCCGGTGCGGGGCCTGAAGCGGGGACGGGGAGCAGGGTGTGGGATAAGGCCCAGGGACGGATTCATGTGAGCTCTCCTGGCAGTCCTGGAGCGCTGGTGGGGCCCGAAGCGCATCGACTACTCGCTGTACTGCCCCGACGCGCTGACCGCCTTCCCCACCATCACCCTGCCCCACCTCTTCCACGCCAGCTACTGGGAGTCCTCTGACGTGGTGGCCTTCATCCTGCGCCAGGTACGGCAGGGGCAGCGGGGCGGGCGGCCCGGCTCACCCGCCGGAGGCTGAGCTGTGCCGTGCCACCCGGCAGGTGATGGAGAAGGAGGGCCCGCAGCCGGCGGAGAGCGAGGAGAGCTCTATCTACAGCCCCGCCATCCCCCGGGAGAAGTGGCAGCGTAAGCGCACCCAAGTGAAGATCCGGGTACGTACCCCGTGGCCAGCTGCTGGTTTCGGGGCTGCAGCTGCCGGGAACCCGACCCTTTGCCAGGGCAGCCTCGGGATCAAGCTCGGGTGGCCAGGCAAGTCCCAGTCCCCGTGGTGGTGATGCGGCTGGGAAGGTTTGCCGCTGCCTGCTGCGAGGGTGCCACGCTGGTCCCACAGCCTGGCGGGGGCTGCCTGCCACCTCGGGGGCTCTCGGGTAGCCATGCGCAGCCCCAGCGCTGGCTGCTGAGCCCCGCGTGTCCCTGCAGAACGTGACAGCCAACCACCGGGCCAGCGACATCATCGTGTGCGAGGGCAAAGCGCAGGTCCTCAGCGGGCGCTTCATGTACGGCCCCCTGGACGTGGTGACCCTGACTGGGGAGAAGGTACTGCTGGGGCTTGCGGGTGCTGCCGGGGCATCCCTGGAGGTGCAACGAGAGGGCAGAGATGTCTGGGGGTGGACACGGGGCCGATGTCACCTGCAGCCAAGGGGCAGGGGAAGGGCTGGGGACCAGGGCCTTGTAGGATATGGTGGGAGAGGATCGTAATGACCTGTGGGTTAGGGAAACAGCAGCTAGCAGGCTCTGTGCTCAGCCCTTTTCCCCTCCCTCAGGTGGATATCTACATCATGACGCAGCCGCTCTCGGGGAAGTGGCTGTACTACGGCACCGAGGTGACGAGCGGCAGCGGGCGCCTGACCTTCACCATCCCTCCGGACAAGGCCCTGGCCATCGGCATCTACCCCGTGCGCATGGTGGTCAGGTGCGGTGAGGCTGCCTGCTGCTGGCAGGGACGCCTCGGCCACCTTCTTCTCCAGCTCGCTGGGCAGAAATCTGGGGGCTGAGGGAGGTGGCAGAGCTGGCGCTGAGCCTCCTTGCTGTCCTGTCCCAGGGGCGACCACAGCTACGCAGAGGCGTACCTCACGGTGGTGGCACGGGGCACCGAGTCGGTGGTGTTCAGCATCGACGGCTCCTTCACTGCCAGCGTCTCCATCATGGGCAGCGACCCGAAAGTGCGGGCGGGTGCTGTTGATGTCGTACGGTAGGTGCTCTTATTGTGAGGGTAACCGGCCTTTTGTGGTGTGGTGACAAACTGGTCAGGGCGGCGAGGGCATCAGAGCCATCCCGGGGATGCGGTAGGTGTGATAGGCCACAGCTCCGCCAGCGTTGCTAAAATCCCCACAGAGGACAAGGTTTTGGAGCCAGCGCCCATGCCTGCTCTGTCGGGAGCTGCCTGGTGGCTTCCCACCGGCGGGACTGTCCTCGGGTGGGCTCCCGGCAGCAAGGTGTGTACCCCCCAGGCACTGGCAGGACTCGGGCTACATGATCATCTACGTGACGGGGCGCCCCGACATGCAGAAGCACCGCGTGGTGGCCTGGCTCTCCCAGCACAACTTCCCTCACGGCGCCGTCTCCTTCTGCGACGGTCTCACCCATGACCCCCTGAGGCAGAAAGCAGCCTTCCTGCAGAGCCTGCGCACCGAGGTGGGCGAGGGGCGGCGGTGGGGGGGGGTAGGGTGGGCTGAGCTGTAATCCCTGGCCCTCTCCATCCTCGGAGGAGCCATGTGTGGAGATGCTTGGAGCTGGACCAGTAGCACTGGTACCAGGACCGTGATCCGGGGCATAGTGACCCGGTGCCCTGGGGGTTGGCCAAGATCAGGGCACACGTGGCTGCCCCCGGGGCTGTGGGAAGGGTCTGTCCCTGCCTTACCCCTCCTCTCCGTGGGCAGGCAGAGATCACCATTGTCGCCGGCTACGGCTCCACCAAGGACGTCTCCGTCTACAGCTCCCTGGGGCTGGCGCCGTCGCACATCTACATCGTGGGCCGGGCCGTCAAGAAGTTTCACAACCAGTGCCAGGTACAGGGGCAGGGCTGGGGGTGAGCTGGGGCTGCGGGATACATGCGCTGCTCCTGCCGGGGTCTCAGGCTGTCCTTGTGTCCCGCAGTTCCTGTCCGAGGGCTACGTAGCCCACCTAGCCCAGCTGGAGGCGGCAGCCCTGGCCCATTCCCCCAAAGGACCCCCCCGGCCCGTGCTGGGCAAAGGCACCTACGGCTGCCCGGCGCCCGTCGACTTCCTCCGCAAGCAGAGCCAGCTCCTGCGCTCGCGGGGCTCCAGCCAGGCGGAGCGGGACGGGGGCCCCCCGCCCGCGCCCCCCAGCCTGCCCCGTGCCAAGCCCCGCAGCGTCAGCCTCAAGCTGGAGGGTGAGGAGTGAGCGCGGCGCGGCCCCCGTCGTCTTCCCCCCTCCCCGGACACAGCCTTGATTTCCCAGCCAGGAGTGCCTGGGGCTGGAGCACACGGCGGGCCCTGAGCCGAGAGGAAGGAGAGGAGGGCGCCGCGCCCCAAAACCACGGGGCCCTGCGAGACCGCTCCGAGCTGCTCCAGGGGCAGGAGTGACCCCCCCCGTCAGGGCTGAGCCCCCCCTGGTACCACCTGCAGCCCCCCAGCTCTGCCTCCACCCTGCTGCCCCATCCCGTGGGCCCCCCCCGTCCCTTTTGGGGGGCAGTGCCCTTGGGGGTTTGCCTCCCAGCCAGCTCTGGGGGGCTGGAATGGTGCCCCCCGGGCTCCGTTTCACCTTTCCCTGCCGGGGGTGGGTGGTGACGGGGGGGTTGTGGTTGCGCCCTGCGGGCAGCAGCCCCCTCCCTGCGACCGCGTATTTATTTCCGTTCGGTGTTGCGAGTTGTTGGGGGTAGGGGGAAGGGCTGGGATTAAAAACAAACAAACAAAAAACGGTTCCTCTGCTCTGTTCATTTCGTTGTGAATAAAGCCACGTAAAGCAGAGCTGCTGCATGTCTGCTCTGTGTCAGCACGGGGGCTGCGCCTTCCCTCCCCCCCCCCCCCTTCAGCCAAACCCTGGCCCCAGGGAGCCACCGACCCAGGGCCTCACGTGGTGCCACACGCGGAGCAGGCACGGCAGGCAGGTGGCCGCAGGGGCCGGGCCGTCAGCAATTTAGGACGCGTCACAGGGGACTGACTTCGTGTCCCTGCCAGGAAACGCAGCCCGGGGCTGGGGGGGGGGGCTGTCCTGGTGCCCCCGGCTCCGTGCTGTGGCTGAGAGGCCGCCGCAGCAGGCAGCACGTGGCTGAGCAGCAGAGGCAGGCGAGCACCGAGGAGCAGGGCAGAGGACACGCGTCCTTGAGACTCAAGGGTGAGCACCAGGGCCGCTGCCTGCAGGCCGAGCTCTCGGCAGCGAAGGGAAGGGGCTAGCCTGGTGGTTTTACACCAACAGGCTGTACCCCTCCGTGTAACACCTGCCTGTGCAAGCTCCTGACTGACATAAAGCCATGCAGCCCTAGACACGTTAGCAGCTATAGTACATGAATGACGTGGAGCACTTACCAAACCAAGAAACAGCTCCGTTTTGCAGTGAGTCTGCAGGACCCCAGGGCCGAGGCTTGCCAGGCTCGCTCTCGTGCTCCTGCCCTGCCTGGCACTTTGTTTTACTTGAGCTATCGCTAACAGCAATTTTCTAAGTGGCCAGATGTCTGCGATGAGTTTTACTTTTGTTTATCTCGGTATTGCATGACCATAGCTTTATATAGATAGCAGTAACAAGCAGTCAGTTTAGATAACATATTTACGACTGACGTGGTGACGTAGCACAGGAAATGCAGACTCGGGACGATAGCAGCAGCCTTGAGCAGTGACGATGCAGGATGTGGTGTGCAGTACAGGCACGGAGGGGCAAGAGACGGGGCCCAGGCTTGGCACTGGTGACCCCCACGGCCCTGAACAGCTCAGCCAGACCCATGCAGAACGGCGTAGCCCAACGTAAAAGATAAAAATCAATGAACGAATAAAAGAAACATGGAAGAAAGCAGCGGGCTTGAGCTTGTTTCACCCCGTGTAGTCCTTCGCAGCACTTGGGGCTGCCCGGCACCGTGACGACGAGCACAGTCTAGTGACCGGTTGGGAGATGCACGCTTATACTGCGACTCAACTGTATGTGGCGATCGCTATACTCTTGAGTAATGCTGCGACTTAAGCGTGCTGCTGTATCACCGTGCTGTGTCGAAATCCCGTGCAGCTTCCCATGACTTCAAATAAGTAAACTTTGTATTAAACATTAATAAACATCGATAAAACATTCCACATGGGGAATATCTAAAAACCTGGTCCGAGAGCGTCGCGCTCTCACACGTGGCCACGGGCTCTACTGCGAGAAGATGTCCTTGAAACGGATCTTGTCCTCCGCGTCCTTCTCGCGCAGGCGCGCTTCCAGGCTCCGCAGCTCCCTAGAGACGACGGGGCGCAGCGACGGGTCGAGTGCCAGCACCTTGGCGAAGTCAGCCCGCGCCTCTGCCACGTTCCACACCGCCGCGTGGGCCTTGCCCCGCTTGAAGTAGGCCTTGACGTTGTCTGCGGGGAGAGCTGTTGGCTGGGGAGCGTGGGGGCGTCCCCAGCAACCCCTCGCTCTGCCAGCACTCGTCACAGCCGGCCGGGCCGGCCCGTGGCTCCTTACCCTCGTACTTGTTGAGGATGGAGGAGCAGTGATCCAGCACCTCGTAGTACTCCTCACACTGCAGCTTGCACTGGCAGTAGTTTAACAGTAGTGGTGTGATCTTCTGGTCGAGCTCGATCCAGTCCGGAGAGCCAGGCTGTTCCTGAAGGATGAAAAGGAGGGGGGAGAATCCTGCACAGCGGGAGGGATGGGGGGGGGCCCCGAGAGGGGCCGGGGAGCCCCACCTTCATCTGCAGGTTCTTGAGGCAGGCAATGGCATCGTAGTATTTGGCCGCTGCCTCCTGCACCTTGCCCTGCCGGTACAGCTCGTTGCCTTCCTTGTGGATCAGGGGTACAGCCTGCAGCTTCTCCTCGTCCGTCATGGCCCACGGGTCCTGCTGGTAGGAGCCGGGCTCCTCCACCTGCCGGCACCCCCCTGTCACGCGGGCGGCGGCTGCCCCCAGGAGAGGGGCAGCCCCAGCACCCTCACCCCCAGAGCCCCCCAAGGGGGCAGGGGCGCATGCAAGCGCTTCCCTCGCCCCGCACCGAGCGCGCGCGCCCGCCGAGCGCGTCCTCACCTTGAGCACCTCGATGTCGAAGATGAGGGGCTGGGGGTTCTTCTGCAGCTCGTCCAGGTCGGGGTAGCCGAGCGAGTAGTGGTCGTGCAGCTGGGCGACGCTGCAGCAGTGCCGCTGCCCCTCCAGCGGGTCCTTCCCCGCCGCGATGTTGCGCAGGCTCTTGGCCACCAGCGGGTACAGCACCACGTGCTGGGGGGGGGGGGGGGGGGGCACTGGGACCTCGCATCCCGGGGGGGTGACACCACCCCTGGGCTGGCCACGCCCCTCACCAACAAGCCCCGCCCCCTCAATAACAAACCACGCCCCTCCCACCAAGCCCCGCCCCCCCATGCACGAACGCCCCGCCCCTCCCTATCGGGAAGCCCCGCCCCCAACCTGGAAGCCACGCCCCCGACCGGGAAGGCCCCGCCCCACCTTGGCGTCGCAGCGGAAGCGGGCGCGCTCTCCGGGCCGCATGGTGCGCAGCGCCGCCTCCCAGACGGGCAGCTTGAACTTCTTGCCGGCGATCAGCTCCATCGGCTTCCCGCGGGCCCGGCTGTCGTCCAGCGGCGCCTCGTCCCCCCCGCACCGCAGGGTGCGGTAGTGGAAGGTGGCCTGCGGGCGGGACGCGCCGTCGCCATGGCGACCGGGCCTCCCTCCTCTGCGCATGCGCCACGCCCCCTCCCCCTCCGGTCACCGTCCCCGGTCCCGGTCCTCTCCCCCCCCGCCCCCCCCCGGCGGTCCCGGCCGCACCTTGGTGCCGTCGCGGAAGTCGGGCAGCGGCCCGGTGCCCTCCCGCAGCACCTCCTTGTGCACGCCGTCCGCCCGCAGCCGCTCCGCCAGCTGCGCCATCGCCCCGCCGCCTCCGCCCGGCTCCTTCCGGGGGAGCGGGAGGGGACGCACGGGGAGAGAGGGGGGGCGGCGGCGGCGCCCCCTGGCGGCCGGAGGGCGCAGTGCGGGGGGAGGGGGGAGCGGCCGGGCCTCCTGCGCGGGGGCTGCGTGCAGGGAGCCGCCTGCTGCTGCCGCTGCTGCTGGGGCTGACCGCCCCGCCAGGGGGCTTGGGGCTGGAGCCCGGCCCGGGCCTTTCTGAGCAGCCCGGGAGCTGCAGACCCTTGGCAGAGCCCGGCCCTGCAGCCGTGGACCCAGGAGCCCCCGGTCCCCAGCGAGCCGTGCTGCCACGCGCTCCTCCTGCAGCGGGGCTGTGCCAGAAGGGCAATGCCCTGTGTCCCGGCCCTGCGTACGGGCAGGGCTTCCCTTTTGAGTGGCGCCTGCACATCCGGCACACAAGTAACGTGCACTTTCTGCATCCACTGCTGCAGCTCAGTGCCCAAGAAGCCGCGCAGGTCCCTTGGGCTCAGCCTCGGCTCCGAGCCCCGTTGGTAGCATCCCTGCTGCTGCACAAAGCCACGATGCTATTGCCAGCAGTGCAGGTGGCCCAGCAGCTGTGTGCAGTCGATGCCGACGCAGTGTTCCTGGCAGGGGAAAAACGCCCCCCTCCTGCCTGCACTGTTGGGAGAGCGAGGGGCCATGGGTACGCACCTGCAGTAAGTGCCTGTGCCACCAGCCACTGCAAGGGGCTGGAGATGTCCCTCCTGCACATGTTGAGGCCAGCACAGGGACCTGATTCTCCCCGGTGACACCCAGGCTTGTTGAAGGTGGACAAGGCCACCCCCAACAAAGGCTGAGTACTGGGGTGCTGAGGGAGACCCAGATCTGGGGACACCCCTGTCCCCATGGGGACCTGCTCTCTGCGGGCACTGCCCCAACCCCAGCTCAGGGGGACAGGGGTGCCGGGCAGGCTGGCTCACCTCGGGGACATTTGGGTACTGAGCTCCAGTGGGGAGGCGGGGGGGTGCATGACGCCAGAAGCGGAGCCGAGTCTCATATTTGGGCACGGAGCAGGTTATTGGAGGCTGGGCCCCGGCAGGCAGCAGATAACCCTCCTGATAGCGGCTCACAAGGTGCCTCCGCCGCCCCCATTGGCTCCTGCCAGCGGGGGCTGCCTATATATCCCCCTCCCCGCCGCGGGGCTGCGTCTGGCACTGGGGGCAGGATGGTGCCTGCCAGAGCACTGGGGCTGCTCCTCTGCGTGCAGCTCTGCGGGGGTGAGTGGTGGGGCTGGCCGTGGGGCAGGGGCTGGCCGTGGGGCAGTGGGCAAGCGGTGGGGCAGGGAGCAGCCGTGGGGCAGGCACCCCGCGGGCTCAGCAAGGTCCTTGGGGTTGCCCGCAGGCAGCGGGGAGCTGCGGCTGGTGGATGGCGGCGGGCGCTGCGCCGGCCGGGTGGAGGTGAAGCACGAGGGCGAGTGGGGCTCCGTCTGCAGCTACGACTTCGACTGGGACCACCGTGGTGCTGGCATAGTGTGCCGGCAGCTGGGCTGCGGTGCGGTGGCCTGGGCATCCCCGTATGCCCCGTTTGGGCAGGGTAAGGGACGCATCTGGCTGCATCCATTTTGTCGAGGCGGAGAAGCCACCTTGCAGGAATGCCTCCACTTTGGCTGGGGCCAGCCGTTCTGTGGCCACGAGTGGGACGTGGGGGTGACCTGCACAGGTGAGGAGGGGTGGTGGTGCTGGGGATGCCGTGCTGGGACCCCCAGGACTGGACTGAGGTTGGTGCCCGGTACAGAGGCGCTGGAGCTGCGTCTGGCGGCTGGCAGGGGACCCTGTGAGGGGAGAGTGGAGGTGAAGCTGCGGGGACGCTGGGGCACGGTGGTGGACGACTCCTGGGACATGGAGGACGCCGAGGTGGTGTGCCAGCAGATGGGCTGCGGCTCGGCTGCTGGCGCCTCCCAAGGTTCCCAATTTGCTCAAGGAGATGGTCCCATCAGCTTAGCCTTTATCAACTGTAAGGGGGATGAGAAGGCCCTCTGGGACTGCAAGATTCGGGGTTGGGGACCATATACCAGCCCAATTAAACACGAGAGCACTGTGGTCTGCCAAGGTGAGTGCTGGGGACATGTGGTTCTGCAGGGAGCCCCCTCGTCCGCATCCGCCCCAAGAGCGCTCCTCTCCTGGCAGGGTTCTCCCGTCTGACTGGAGGGGACGGCGCCTGCTCGGGGCGGCTGGAGGTGCGGCAGGGCCGCGCCTGGGCCACCGTCTGCCACGGCCACGTGGACCTCAAGGCCGCCCAGGTGGTCTGCAGGGAGCTGGGCTGCGGCATGGCACTGGCCGTCCCCGGTGCCGGCCATTTTGGGGCAGCAACGGGGCCGCTCTGGGACGGCGCCTTTGAGTGCAATGGCAGCGAGCCACTCCTCGCCAACTGCGCCCGGCGGCCGACCCACGGCCAGTCCTGTGCTGGCCCCGCTGCTATCATCTGCTCACGTAAGTGCTGGGGCTGGGGGGCTGGGGTGGACCCTTGCAGGGTGATGTGCTCAGTGGGTCCCTGTTGTGCTGCCTCCCAAGCACCCTCTCTTCGCTGCAGCCTACACCGGTTTCCGTTTGGCGGATGGCGGCTCGGGCTGTGCCGGGCGGGTGGAGGTGGAGGAGCAGGGGACATGGGGAGCCCTGTGTGCCACCGCCTGGGACCTGCCCGACGCCCACGTCCTGTGCCGCCACCTGGGCTGCGGCCCCGCCGCCTCCCTGCCCCCAGGAGGCCATTTTGGGACGGGCACGGCGACGGGGCCGCTGCGGCGTGATGCCCTGAGCTGCAGCGGGAGCGAGCGGCACCCGGGCGAGTGCCCCGTGGCGGTGCTGGGGGAGCCCGCCTGCCCCCCTGGCCATGCCGCCGCCGTCAACTGCTCAGGTGGGTGCAGGGGACGCGGGCACCCGTGGCAGGCGGGGAGCAGTGCCAGTCCCCACGGCATGGCCGGGCTCTTGCAGGCAACGCTGAGCCCCTGCGGCTGCTGGACGGGGAGAGCCGGTGCGACGGGCGGCTGGAGGTGGCCACAAGCCCCGGGGACTGGGCCCGTGTGACTGCGGGGCCGTGGGATGACCGAGCTGCCTCCGTGGCGTGCCGGCAGCTGGGCTGCGGTGTGCCAGAGAAGGTCTACGCTGTGCCGGCTGCCAGCTTGGGCCCTGTGGAGCTGCAGGAGCTGCGGTGTGCTGGCACCGAGGAGCGCCTGGCACAGTGCAACACCTCGGGGCCTGCCGCAGCGCCCAGCCACAGCCCCACAGAGGCGGCCGTTGCCTGCTCAGGTGAGTGCGCTGGGAAGGGCCGCGGGTGCCCAGCGGGTGCCCCCAGCCCCATCCTGGCCCTCCCGTGCAGGCAGCCGGCGGCTGAGGCTGGCGGGCGGCCCCGGGCGCTGCGCCGGCAGGGTGGAGGTGTACAGCGAGGGCACCTGGGGCACCGTCTGCCAGGACGCCTGGGACCTGCCACATGCCGACGTCGTGTGCCGCCAGCTGGGGTGCGGACGGGCCCTGGAGGCGCCCGGCTCTGAGCGCTTCGGGCCCGGCGTAGGGACGCTGTGGCCGGGTGCCGGGGGCTGCTCGGGGACGGAGGCGGCTCTCTGGGACTGCCCAGCCCCAGCACGGCGTGGCTGCCGCCGGGGCGGTGGTGCCGGTGCCGTGTGCTCAGGTGAGCACTGTGATCCCTGAGCTGGGGAGCAGTCCCCACTGCCCGTGGGGTGCGCGCTGCCCCGTGAGGTGCCGTGACCCCGCTGTCCCCTGTTGTTGCAGGGCTGCTGCGGCTGGCGGGGGGCAGCAGCAGCTGCAGCGGGCACCTGGAGGTGCTGCACGAGGGGACGTGGGGCCGCGTGTGCGCCAACGACACCAGCCCCGCCACAGCTGCCGTTGTCTGCCGCCAGCTGGGCTGTGGCACCGGGGGGAGGCTGGCGGCCGTCCCCGCACAGGGCTCGGTCCCCGCCTGGCTGGGCTGGGTGCAATGCCAGGAGGGGGTCCCCTCGCTCTGGCGCTGCCCCTCAGCGCCGTGGCACCTGCAGTCCTGCGGTCCTGCCGGGGTCACCCACATCGCCTGTGACGAGGACACCGAGGGAACGAGCGGGGCCACCACAACTGCAGGTAGGAGCTGCCAGCACAGGGATGCTTGCACAGGTGGCTCTGCCCGTGCCCACTGACCCCTGCTCCTGCTGCCGTGCGGATCCCGGCCTCACGCTGCCCCTGGCCATCCCTGCAGGTGTCACCAGCAGCGTTGCCCCACTGACAGCAGTGTCGGGGAGTGTGCCCGTGCCCACGGTCCTGTGCGTGCTCCTGGGGACGCTGCTGGGCCTGGCCCTGGCAGCCCTGGCTGTGCAGGCACACCGCACACGGGTGCAACGCCGAGGTGGGCACTGCCTTGGGGGTTCCCCTGGGATCATGGAGGACAGAGGGGGATGCCGATGCAATGCTACTGCCTTTCAGGCCCCATCAGAGCCACGGATCCCGGCTCTGAGGCCGTGTACGAGGAGCTGGATTACAGCCTGATGCCCGAGTACCAGGAGGTGCCCAGTCACACAGGTGGGAGCATGGTCGTCCCTGGGGCCTGGGGCTGTCCCATCCCTGGACAAGCACCCAGTGCCCTGTTCTCCACAACAGGCTCCCTGTCGAAGGGCTCAGGCATGAAGCTGCAAGATGAGAACTGGGATAGTAACAAAGAGGACAGCAACCCCGTGGAGGCCTCAGGTAGAGGAAGGGGCACTCAACAGGAACTGGAAGGCACAGGGGACCTAAGGAGAAGGGTCACAGACAAGCAGTGGTGCTGGGGAGGTGAGGGGATGTGGTCCTTCTTGCTGCGTCCTCAGCCCCCGCCCCTCCCTGCCTGGTACAGCCCCCCCAGCCCAGCCTGGGCACGGCCCCCTGGATGGGTACGACGATGCTGCGGCTGTGCCGGAGGAGCCCCCCACTCCCCACGGCTTGGACGCCCTGGCGCAGTGCCACGGGGACATGGGCTATGATGACATTGACATCAGCACCCTGGGGACAGCGCCATAAGGAGACCCTGGGGACACGGCTGCAAAAGGGGGCTCCAATCCCAGGAACGAGTGGCCGTGCCCATGGGGGGGCACCCGTCCCTGCGCAGCCCTCAGCACGCTGCAGAAACAGCTCCTTATGCCCACCCGCACCCGTGACCCAACATCATGCCAGGGTCCTTGTGAAGTTTTTCAGCATGGCCTTTCCCTGCACAGTGCTCTTTCTGATTAAAGTCCCCAACTGCTTGGAACCTCGCTCCCAGCACCGGCGCCTCTCTCTCTCCCGGGTCCATCGTCCGTTCCTCGGGGCCATGGGGCAGAGCTGGGCCCGCAGGCACATCCCCATGGCTCTGGGCACGCAGGAAGGACTAGGAAGAGCCCAGGGCCCGGCCCCAGGCCCTTCCTTTGGCCCCAGAGCTGCACGCTCTCCCCGCCTGGAGAACAGGCTGAGGGAAGGGCACGGCGCTTCCCAGGGACACTTCCCCTGCCACAGCACCCCCAGCACCACCTCCCAGGACACAGCAGTGGGATCACGTGCACCCTCAGCAAGCTGGCAGAGGACACCAAGGTGGACAGGAGCGCTGATGTGTCTGGGGGCAGAAAGGCTCTGCAGAGGGACCTGGATAGGCGGGACGATGGGCCGAGGCCAACTGTACGAGGTTCAACAAGGCCAAGTGCCGCGTCCTGCACTTGGGGCACAACAACCCCATGCAAGGCTGCAGGCTGGGGGCAGTGGCTGGAAAGCTGCCTGGTGGGAAGGGAGCTGGGGGGATTGGTGGGCAGGGGGCTGAACAGGAGCCAGCAGTGTGCTCAGGTGGCCAAGAGGGCCAACAGCCTCCTGGCTAGTATCAGAACTGGTGTGGCCAGCAGGGCGAGGGAAGTGATTGTCCATCTGTACTTGGCCCTGTTGAGGCCACACCTTGAGTACTGCATTCAACTCTAGGGCCCCCACTACAAGAAGGACATGGACCGGTCCAGAGGAGGCCATGAGGGTGATCAGAGGGCTGGAGCAGCTCTCCTCTGCAGACAGGCTGAGGGAGTTGGGGTTGTTCAGCCTGAAGAAGAGAAGGCTCCGGGGAGACCTTCCAGTGGCTTTCCACTACTTAAAGGGGACTACAGGAAAGCTGGGGAAGGACTCTTCATCAGAGACTCTGCATCATGGCCTCTCATCCCTGCAGGGAGGCAACAGCACCTCCCACTTGAGTGTTATCAGCAAACTTGCTGAGGATGCATTCCATTCCTGCATCCGGATCATGGTTAAAAATTTTGAACGGGACTGGCTCTAGGGCTGAGCTCTGGGGAACAGCGCTAGTTACTGGCCACCAAACATCTGGAGAAGCAAGCGCATTCCCCAGAGATGGTTAAGGGTCTAGAGGGGAAGACGTGAGGAGCAGCTGAGGTGCCTTGGTTTGTTCAGCCCACACAGAGCAGGCTGAGGGGAGGCCTCATGGCGGCCTGCAGCTTCCTCAGGAGGGGAGCGGAGGGGCAGGCGCTGAGCTCTGCTCTCTGGGGACAGCGACAGGACCCGAGGGAATGGCATGGAGCTGGGACAGGGGAGGGTCAGGCTGGGGGTTAGGGAAAGGGTCTGCACCCAGAGGGTGGTTGGGCACTGGGACAGGCTCCCCAGGGACATGGTCACAGCACCGAGCCTGCCAGAGTTCAAGAAGCGTCTCAGACACATGGTCTGATTTTTGGGTGGTCCTTTGAGGACCCAGGAGTTGGACTCGATGATCCTTGTGGGTCCCTTCCAACTCGGCACATTCCATGATTCTGTGATTCTTCCTCCTGCCATAGCCACATGGCCCTGCCTTGGAGTAGCCTGCCTCGTCCTCTTCCTCCTCCTCCTCCTTCTCAGTAGGAGTTTCTGCCCTTACTAAACGAGGTGACTTTGGCATCCATTGTTTCGTCTTGTGGACAGAGGTGACTGAGAGAGGCATGGGTTGGTTCTCGGGCCCAGCCGCAGGGCCTGTCGCAGGGGCTGGCATGGCTGCATGTTGTAGTGATTTCTGTCTCTTTGGAATTGCCAGGGTGATGGCCCACCTTTCTCAAACATTTAACTAGGTTTTTAGGATTCTGCACCTGTTCAGGGCAGAAGTTCCAAAGCATTGGAGGTGCTTATGGAAGAACTTTACTTAAAGGGTTGTGAGGCATTGGAATGGGCTGCCCAGGGAAGTGGTTGAGTCACCATCCCTGGAGGTCTTTAAAAGATGTTTAGATATAGAGCTTAGTGATATGGTTTAGTGGAGGACTTGTTAGTATTAGGTCAGAGGTTGGACTAGGTGATCTTGGAGGTCTCTTCCAACCTAGATGATTCTGTGATTCTCTGATGTATGTATATGTGTATGTATGCAGACATATAGCCCGTGATGCAGCGCCCGCCAGGCTGAAGTTAACACACGTGAAGATATAAGAGTATGTCATAAAAAGATTGATTTATTTTTACACTAGGCTTTCTGATATGCCTACGGGAGTATTGCCAAAGGAATTTTCCCAAAGGAAAACAACAGCCATTTCTCAAAAACTGTAGAAGAAGGAATATTAATTATGTTAATTAAACTGAAATACATTTTACATTTTCAAATATTTATATCTGAAGACAGCGGCAGAGAGGGCCGGGCTCTGCTGTGGTGGTTTTACCGTGCTACGCAGCTGAGCTCCACCAAAACCGCTCTCTCACTCGCCCTCCTTGATGACAATAGGGGAGATAATATGATGGAAAGGGCTCAAGGGTTGAGTTAAGGACAGGGAGATTGCTCACCAGTTACGGCACGGGCAATACAGATCCGTGTAGAGAGATCAATATAATTTCTTTCCAATCATTAGCAGACTAGAAGAGTGAGGAACTAAAAGCATGCTAAAAACACCTTCCCCCATCCACCCTCTTCTACGTCCTCCCCCGATCGGTGCAGGGGAACAGGCAATGGGGGCTGCGGTCAGTCCCTGACGCTTTGTCTCCGCTGCTCCTTCACGGTCACTCTCTGCTCCTGCTCCACGCGGGGTCCCCCCCACGGGATGCCGTCCTTCCCGAACTGAGCCTGCGGGGGCTGCCCACAGGCAGCAGCTCCTCAGGAACTGCTCCCACATGGCTCCGTACCATGGGGTCCATCTGTCAGGAGCAAACTGCTCCAGCTCGGGTCCCCCACGGGCGGCACCTCACCCCAGAACCCCTGCTCCTGTGTGGGCTCCTCTCCACGGGCTGCAGCTCCGGCCCGGGCCTGCTCCTGCAGGGGCTCTCCATGGGCCGCAGCCTCCTCCAGGCCACATCCACCTGCTCCACCGGGGGCTCCTCCACGGGCTGCAGCGTGGAGATCTGCTCCATGTGGGACCCATGGGCTGCAGGGGGACAGCCTGCTCCACCAAGGGCCTCTCCACAGGCCGCAGGGGAACTGCTGCTGCATAAGGGGAACGTCCTGGATCGGGGCCCCCAGCACAAGAAAGATGTGGCCCTGCTGGAGCGAGTCCAGAGGAGGGCTGCAAAGGTGATCAGGGGCCTGGAGCAGCTCTCCTATGAAGAAAGGCTGAGCGAGCTGGGGCTGTTCAGCCTGGAGAAGAGAAGGCTCTGGGGAGACCTCCTTGCAACCCTTCAATTCTTAAAGGAGTCTTATAAAAAGGATGGTGGCCATCCTTGGTGGCCCTGCGGTGGGCCAAGAAGAAGCCGAGTTGCCCCCTGTATGGGGGCAGGCTCCAGTCCAGCAAGTACTCGGTGTGGTCGGTGACGACTACCTGGAGTGTCCCATCCCACAGCTTGCAGAGCAGCTGGGGGACGGCCAGCAGGACGAGCAGGGGGCTGCGGGGCTGGTGCTCAGGACTCCTGAGCACAGCTTCCCACCCCAGCTCTGGGCAGCCTTCTTCCAGGAGCAGCTGGCTGACGCCAGGCCCCTGCTGGCGTGGCTGCAAGAGGAGCTGCGGAGGATCTACGGCAGCCAGTGGTGGGACGTGGCTGTGGTGCAGGGAATCGTCCTCGCCTCCCTGTGCATCTTCGGGCTGGACCAGCAGGCCCTGGTGCGGCAGCTGCAGCCTTCCCTCCACAGCCACACGGTGCCCTTCGTGGCACTGCTCGTCACCGTCGCTGCAGAGCTGTACAGAACTGGGGTGCACTGGCAGCGGGAGCGCCGGGATGCCCGTGCTGCTGGGGGGCAGGAGGACAGCTCCGCGGCCACCCCTGTCACCACAGAGGAGGAAGGGAGCCACCACAGGAGGGGCCGGGACAGGCAGTGGCAGCAGGGCCGTCTTCCAAGGGCAGCAGGCCCAGCCCCTACGTCCCTGGCCGGGGCAGGGACCACTCACCTGGGGGGCCCCGGTGCCCCTTGAAGAGTAAGGCCGACAGCAGCCCCAGGACTATCCCCAGCCCTGCAAGAGACCGCCCCGATGGCAGCACTAGACAGGCACCCTGCAGAAGTGCCAGCCACGACTGCAATGAACAATGGGGAGGCTCTCATTCCTCGGCCTAGGCTGCCACAAAATAAAGATATCTAAAACAAGATGCGTCCCTTTCTTTCCTGGATGGCGTTTCGACTTCCTCCCCTTGTAGCTGACATGACCCCATAAGCCCCAGCTGCCACTTCTGCTCCCTCCAGAGCTATGGCACGGTGGCTGGAGCATCCTTGCTGCTGCTTGTGGCCCCACCAACACCACCCCAGCAGCCCTTCCCTTGGGGTCAGCTGGTGGCAGCTTTGGCTGTCTGTTTGGGTGGCATCCCTGCCTATGGCAGCGGGTTGGAGTTGGATGGTCTTTAACATCCCCTCCAACCCAAGCCACTCTTTGATTCACCCCAGCACCCAGAGCAGAGCTCACACGCAGTCGGGGCCCAAGGCTAGGGCACTGCAGGCCGGGAGCAACAAAGGGGCTAGCTCCTATCCCGTCTGCAGGGGCCCTGATGGCCCTGCTCTGCTTCATTGTGTCCCTGCAGCTGGCTGCCTGTGTGCCTGTGCTGCACGTGGGCACTTCTTTGTGTTTATGGAGAGAGAGTGAGAGCGAGCACGAGAGCTGTCAGACCCCTCCTGTGTCTGCAGGAGCAGAGCACAACAGCGAAGGCAGATCCTGCGCGCCTCCTGCGTGCACAGGGAGGTCTTTGGGACTGCCGAGAACGGCCCGACAGGAGGCCAGGAAGGAGCCCCCTGCACGAGCTGGCAGCTTGTAGCATTCATGAGCTGCTGCCTTTAGGATGGTCGCTTTGCTGCTGCTGGAGCATTGCAGGCTTCTAAATAGGAGTCAGTAAGAGAAAACAGGAGTCCCTGCCCCAGCGACCACAGGTACAAGCAACATCAAATAGCTGCAGTTGATCTGTTTAAGCACTGAATTCACTCTGGGGAAGCACACTGCCTATCAGATCATATGCCCTAATACGGAAAGCAGCCTTCAAAAATGTTCTTCACAGCTCTGCTTTTCTCATTAGTGCACTGCGGGTAGTTTCTGAAAGCAAAACCTGTCCCAGCAAAATAGGCAACAGCATTCGCCTGTCCTTGTCCTTCCTGGACCAGACAGCAACCTGCTAAACCTCAGGATACGCGGTGGTTAAGAAGCTAGTAGTGAGCTGTTTCTTTATGGGTTTTGCTTCTTCCTTTTCTCAGATGATGGTTGTGATTGGTAATTTCCAGCACAGCTGCTTGAGTTGGCGCAGGTTGCTGTCGTTTAACCCAGCAGGCAGCTGAGTACCACAGAGCCCTTCACTGGTTCCCCTCCCCTGCCCAAGTGGGATGGGGCAGAGAACTCAGAAAAATAAATAAATACATAAAACAGAGGGCATGAAAGGGCCGGTGGTGTGTGGAGCAGGGCTGGGCAGCTCTCCTTGGGCCGAGGCATGTGCCTGCTCGCCACAGCCTGTCCTATCTTCCTGCCCTGGCTGCCTGGGGCTGGATCTGGAGCTGCCCGGGGCAGAAAGCGAGAAGCGGGAGGAGCTTGGGGGGGAAAGCAGTGCTGCTCTGGCACCCCGAGGACGTCCCCTGGGCCTGGTCCCCAGGCTGGGGTGGCCGCTTCCCACTCTGCTCCTGGGGCTGACCTCCCCACCAGGGGGTTTGGGGCTGGGTGCCCAGCTTGCCAGCATGGCAAGGTCCTGCGGGCTGAAGCCCGGCCCGGGCCTTTCTGAGCAGCCCGGGAGCTGCAGACCCTTGGCAGAGCCCGGCCCTGCAGCCGTGGACCCAGGAGCCCCCGGTCCCCAGCGAGCCGTGCTGCCACGCGCTCCTCCTGCAGCGGGGCTGTGCCAGAAGGGCAATGCCCTGTGTCCCGGCCCTGCGTACGGGCAGGGCTTCACTTTTGAGCAATGCCTGCGCATCCGGCACACACTTCCTCCTGCCCCAGCACCGGGCTGCACACAGGGACATGGGCAGGGAGGGCTGGGCCCCTACTCCTGGCCCCTTCTAAAGCTGTCGGCTTCTGTGCTGGCCCCGCAGCAGCTGGACCCCCCCGGCACCAAGCTGCACTCTGTGGCTGTCCCTGTGCCTGCTGCTAGGGTCAGACTGCCTCCTCCTCCACCTCCTCCTCCTCCTCCTCCTCCTCCTCCTCCTCCTCCTCCTCCTCCTCCTCCTCTTCCTCCCACTTTGGGGCTCCTTCTTTCTACCCCCAGCACAAGTAGCACATGGACTGTCTGCTATCAATGCTGAAGCTCAGTGCCCAAGAAGCCGCGCAGGTCCCTTGGGCTCAGCCTCGGCTCCGAGCCCCGTTGGTAGCATCCCTGCTGCTGCACAAAGCCACAATGCTACCGCCAGAAGGGCAGGTGGCCCAGCAGCTGCATGTGGTCGGTGCTGAAGCCGGGTCCCTAAGCAGGGGAAACCGTCTCCCTTGTGCCCTGTGCCACCGGCCGCTGCAAGGGGCTGGAGATGTCCCTCCTGCACGTGTCAAGGCCAGCACAGGGACCTGATTCTCCCCAGTGACCCCCAGACTTGTTCCAGGTGGGTCAAGCCACCCCTCTGACAAAGTCTGGGCACTGAGGTGCTGAGGGAGGACCCCATTCTGGGGATAAGCCTGTCACTTTGGCGAACTGCTCTCCTTGGGCACAGCCCCAACCCCAGCTCAGGGGGACAGGGGTGCCGGGCAGGCTGGCTCACCTCGGGGACATCTGGGTGCTGAGCCCCAGTGGGGAGGCGATAGGGTGCGTGACGCCAGAAGCGGAGCCGAGTCTCATATTTGGGCACGGAGCAGGTTATTGGAGGCTGGGTCCCGGCAGGCAGCAGATAACCCTCCTGATAGCGGCTCACAAGGTGCCTCCGCCGCCCCCATTGGCTCCTGCCAGCGGGGGCTGCCTATATATCCCCCTCCCCGCCGCGGGGCTGCGTCTGGCACTGGGGGCAGGATGGTGCCTGCCAGAGCACTGGGGCTGCTCCTCTGCGTGCAGCTCTGCGGGGGTGAGTGGTGGGGCTGGCCGTGGGGCAGGGGCTGGCCGTGGGGCAGTGGGCAAGCGGTGGGGCAGGGAGCAGCCGTGGGGCAGTGGGCAAGCGGTGGGGCAGGGAGCAGCCGTGGGGCAGGCACCCCGCGGGCTCAGCAAGGTCCCTGGGGTTGCCCGCAGGCAGCGGGGAGCTGCGGCTGGTGGATGGCGGCGGGCGCTGCGCCGGCCGGGTGGAGGTGAAGCACGAGGGTGAGTGGGGCTCCGTCTGCAGCTACGACTTCGACTGGGACCACCGTGGTGCTGGCATAGTGTGCCGGCAGCTGGGCTGCGGTGCGGTGGCCCGGGCATCCCCGTACGCCCCGTTTGGGCAGGGCAAGGGACGCATCTGGCTGCACCCCTTCTTCTGCCGTGGCTCTGAGGCCACCTTGCAGGAATGCCCTCACTTTGGCTGGGGCCAGCACTTCTGTGGCCACGAGTGGGACGTGGGCGTGACCTGCACAGGTGAGGAGGGGTGGTGGTGCTGGGGATGCCGTGCTGGGACCCCCAGGACTGGACTGAGGCTGGTGACTGGTGCAGAGGCGCTGGAGCTGCGTCTGGCGGCTGGCAGGGGACCCTGTGAGGGGAGAGTGGAGGTGAAGCTGCAGGGACGCTGGGGCACGGTGGCAGACAATGCCTGGGATATGGAGGACGCCGAGGTGGTGTGCCAGCAGATGGGCTGCGGCTCGGCTGCTGGCGCCTACAACACCTCCCGCTTTGGCAAAGGAGAAGGTTCTATCAGCTTGGCTGTTGTTGACTGCCATGGGGCTGAGAAGGCCCTCTGGGACTGCAAGATTCAAGGCTGGGGACCCTACAATGGCCCTCATGACTTTGACAAAGCTGTAGTCTGCCAAGGTGAGTGCTGGGGACATGTGGTGCTGCAGGGAGGCCCATTGTCTGCATTCCCCTAAGGAGCCCTCCTCTCCTGGCAGGGTTCTCCCGTCTGACTGGAGGGGACGGCGCCTGCTCGGGGCGGCTGGAGGTGCGGCAGGGCCGCGCCTGGGCCACCGTCTGCCACGGCCACGTGGACCTCAAGGCCGCCCAGGTGGTCTGCAGGGAGCTGGGCTGCGGCATGGCACTGGCCGTCCCCGGTGCCGGCCATTTTGGGGCAGCAACGGGGCCGCTCTGGGACGGCGCCTTTGAGTGCAACGGCAGCGAGCCACTCCTCGCCAACTGCGCCCAGCGGCCGACCCACGGGCAGTCCTGTGCTGGCCCCGCTTCTATCGTCTGCTCACGTAAGTGCTGGGGCTGGGGGGCTGGGGTGGACCCTTGCAGAGTGATGTGCCCAGTGGGTCCCTGCTCTGCTGCCTCCCAAGCACCCTCTCTCTGCCGCAGCCTACACCGGTTTCCGTTTGGCGGATGGCGGCTCGGGCTGCGCCGGGCGGGTGGAGGTGGAGGAGCAGGGGACATGGGGAGCCCTCTGTGCCACCGCCTGGGACCTGCCCGACGCCCACGTCCTGTGCCGCCACCTGGGCTGCGGCCCCGCCGCCTCCCTGCCCCCAGGAGGCCATTTTGGGACGGGCACGGCGACGGGGTCGCTGCGGCACGATGCCCTGAGGTGCAGCGGGAGTGAGCGGCACCCGGGCGAGTGCCCCGTGGCGGTGCTGGGGGAGCCCGCCTGCCCCCCTGGCCATGCCGCCGCCGTCAACTGCTCAGGTGGGTGCAGGGGACGCGGGCACCCGTGGCAGGCGGGGAGCAGTGCCCGTCCCCACGGCATGGCCGGGCTCTTGCAGGCAACGCTGAGCCCCTGCGGCTGCTGGACGGGGAGAGCCGATGTGACGGGCGGCTGGAGGTGGCCACAAGCCCCGGGGACTGGGCCCATGTGACTGCGGGGCCGTGGGATGACCGAGCTGCCTCCGTGGCGTGCCGGCAGCTGGGCTGCGGTGTGCCAGAGAAGGTCTACGCTGTGCCGGCCGCCAGCTTGGGCCCTGTGGAGCTGCAGGAGCTGCGGTGTGCTGGCACCGAGGAGTGCCTGGCGCAGTGCAACGCCTCGGGGCCTGCCGCAGCGCCCAGCCACAGCCCCACAGAGGCGGCCGTTGCCTGCTCAGGTGAGTGCGCCGGGAAGGGCCGCGGGTGCCCAGCGGGTGGCCCCAGCCCCATCCTGGCCCTCCCGTGCAGGCAGCCGGCGGCTGAGGCTGGCGGGCGGCCCCGGGCGCTGCGCCGGCAGGGTGGAGGTGTACAGCGAGGGCACCTGGGGCACCGTCTGCCAGGACGCCTGGGACCTGCCACATGCCGACGTCGTGTGCCGCCAGCTGGGGTGTGGACGGGCCCTGGAGGCGCCCGGCTCTGAGCGCTTCGGGCCCGGCGTGGGGACGCTGTGGCCGGGTGCCGGGGGCTGCTCGGGGACGGAGGCGGCTCTCTGGGACTGCCCAGCCCCAGCACGGCGTGGCTGCCGCCGGGGCGGTGGTGCCGGTGCCATGTGCTCAGGTGAGCACTGTGATCCCTGAGCTGGGGAGCAGTCCCCACTGCCCGTGGGGTGCGCACTGCCCCGTGAGGTGCCGTGACCCCGCTGTCCCCTGTTGTTGCAGGGCTGCTGCGTCTGGCGGGGGGCAGCAGCAGCTGCAGCGGGCACCTGGAGGTGCTGCACGAGGGGACGTGGGGCCGCGTGTGCGCCAGCGACTCCAGCCCCACGACAGCTGACGTTGTCTGCCGCCAGCTGGGCTGTGGCACCGGGGGGAGGCTGGAGGCCATCCCCGCACAGGGCTCGGTCCCCGCCTGGCTGGGCTGGGTGCAATGCCAGGAGGGGGCCCCCTCGCTCTGGCACTGCCCCTCGGCGCCCTGGCACCTGCAGTCCTGCGGTCCTGATGGGGTCACCCACATCGCCTGTGACGAGGACACCGAGGGAACGAGCGGGGCCACCACAACTGCAGGTAGCAGCTGCCGGTAGAGGCATGCTTGCACAGGTGGCTCTGCCCGTGCCCACTGACCCCTGCTCCTGCTGCCGTGCGCATCCCAGCCTCACACTGCCCCGGCCATCCCTGCAGGTGTCACCAGCAGCATTGCCCCACTGACAGCAGTGTCAGGGAGTGTGCCGGTGCCCACGGTCCTGTGCGTACTCCTGGGGACGCTGCTGGGCCTGGCCCTAGCAGCCCTGGCTGTGCAGGCACACCGCGCACGGGTGCAACGCCGAGGTGGGCACCGCTTTGGGAGTCTCCATGGCACTGTGGGGAACAGTGCATCGTGCTGTTGGAACGTGTACTTCCTTACAGACCCTACGAAAGCCAAGGACGCTAGCTCTGAAGCCGTGTACGAGGAGCTGGATTACAGCCTGATGCCCGAGTACCAGGAGGTGCCCAGCCACACAGGTGGGAGCACGGTCATCCCTGGGGCCTGGGGCTTTCCGCATCCCTGGCTTAGCACCCAGTGCCCCGTTCTCCACCACAGGCTCCCTATCCAAGGGCTCAGGCATGAAGCTGGATAATGATAACTGGAATGGTTACAAGGAGGAGAGCAACCCCGGAGCAACCCCAGGTAGAGGAAGGGTAACTCGGCAGGGACAGGAAGGCACAGGGGACCCAAGGAGAAGGGTTATGGCTGAGCAGTGGTGCTGGGGAGCTGAGGGGACGTGGCCCTTGCGGCTGCGTCCTCAGCCTCCGCCCCTCCATGCCTAGCACAGCCCCCCCAGTCCAGCCTGGGCACAGCCCCCCGGATGGCTACGACGATGCTGCAGCTGTGCCGGAGGAGCCCCCCTCTCCCCACGGCGGGGACGCACCAGCGCAGCCCCATGGGGACACGGGCTATGACGACGTTGATGTCAGCACCCTGGGGGCAGTGCCATAAGGAGACCCTGGGGACATGGCTGCAAGAGGGGGCTCCGGCCCCAGGGATGGGTGGCCGTGCCCATGGGGGGGCACCCGTCCCTGCACAGCCCTCAGCACGCTGCAGAAACGGCTCCATCGGCCCGCCCCCACCCGTGGCCCAACGTCACGCCAGGGTCCTTGTGAAGTTTTTCAGCATGGCGTTTCCCTGCACAGCACTCTTTCTGATTAAAGTCCCGAAGTGCTTGGAACCTCGCTCCCAGCACCGGTGCCTCTCTCTCTCCCGGGTCCATCATCCGTCACTTGGTCCCATGGGGCAGAGCTGGGCCCGCAGGCACATCCCCATGGCTCTGGGCACGCAGGAAGGACTGGGAAGAGCCCAGGGTCCAGCCCCAGGGCCTTCCTTTGGCCCCAGAGCTGCACGCTCTCCCCGCCAGGAGAAAATAGAATCACAGAATCATAGAATATCCCGAGTTCGAAGGGACCCGTAAGTATCATCGAGTCCAGTTTCTGGCACCACACGAGTGTACCCATATTTTTAGACCATGTGACTAAGTGCACAGTCCAAACGCTTCTTAAACTCCAAGAGGCTTGGTGCAGTGACTACTTCCCTGGGGAGCCTGTTCCAGTGTGTGACCACCCTCTCAGTGAAGAACCTCTTCCTGATTTCTAGCCTAAACCTCCCCTGCCCCAGCTTGACACCATTCCCATGGGTCCTATCACTGGTGACTAAGGAGAATAGGTCGGCGCCTGCCCCTCCACTCCCCCTCGTGAGGAAGCTGTAGGCCTCGATGAGGTCTCCCCTCAGCCTCCTCTTCTCCAGGCTGAACAGACCAAGTGACCTCAGTCGCTCCTCATACGTCTTCCCCTCTAGGCCCTTCACCATCTTTGTCGTCCTCCTCTGGACGCTCTCCAACAGTTTAATGTCCTTCCTGTACTGTGGTGCCCAGAACTGCACACAGTACTGGAGTTGAGTCCGCACAGTGCAGAGCAGAGCGGGACAATCACTTCCCTCGACCGACTAGCGATGCCGTGCTTGATGCACCCCAGGATACGGTTGGCCTTCCTGGCTGCCAGGGCACACTGCTGGCTCATATTCAACCTGCTGTCAGCCACAGCCCCCAGATCCCTCTCTGCGGGGCTGCTCTCCAGCCTCTCGTCCCCCGGTCTGTACATACAGCCAGGGTTGCCCCGTCCCAGGTGCAGGACCCGGCACTTGCTCTTGTTAAACTTCATGTGGTTTAGGCCGCATGAACAGGCAGAGGGAAGGGCACGTCACGTCAGAGGGACGCTTCCCCTGCCCCAGCACCCCCAGCACCACCCGCCCAGGGCACGGCCAGCCGGCACGGAGGGGCCACAGCCGGGTACCCCGTGAGCATCCAATCAGCAGGCAGGTGCTGTGCCCGGGCCTGGCCCAGCAGCAGGACGGGGGCACCCAGCGGCACCAGCAGGCCCAGGGGGCACGCCGCGCACCGCCGGGGAGCCCGGCCCTGGGGCCTCCTGATGGGCACGGAGAGGCTGAGCCAAAAAGACCTCTCCTCAGCTCCCTGGCGCAGGGGGCTGAGGCACTCCTGTGTTGCGCAGGATGGAGCTACAGCCTGCCGGGGCCTCGGCCAGGCTCACGGCCAGAAGCCTTCCCTCTCCTTTGTTTGCGAGGGAACTGCAGCCTCCTTGGATGTGGGGACCAGCAGAAACAACGGCGCGCAGCGTAGAGTCATTGTAGCCATGCTTAGCTTTGCGCCCACTGGCAAGAATGCGCTGAGTGCTGCACAGCAGCAAGAAGAACCTCGGTGTTCTGCCACTTGTGGCAAATGGTGGAGGATCAAATCCAGGCAGTGACAAACTCGTGCTCCTCCAAGCTGACGGGAGATCCTCAGAAACAGCTCGGCTTCAGGCAGCGCTGTGACATCTCCAAAGTGAGATGGCCAACAGCGTATTGGCTTGTATGAGAACTGGTATGGCCAAGAGAGCAAGGGAAGTGATTGTTCCTCTCTACTCAGCCCTGGAGAGGCTGGAACTCCAAAATTGTGTTCAGTTTTGTCCCTCTCACTACAAGGACAGGAAGGTGCTGGAGTGTGTCCAAAGAAGGGCAGCGAAGCTGTTGAAGTGTCTAGAGAACAAGTCTTATGAGGAGTTGCTGAAAGCCACTGAAAAAGGCCTGGAGAAAAGGAGGCTCAGGGGTGACCTTATCATGCTCTTGAAATACCTTAAAGGAGGCTGTAGGGAGGTGGGGGTCCGGCTCTTCTCCCAAACACATTGGGTGAGCCAAACTGGCCAAAGGGACACTGCATCCTATATGGCATCATGCTGAACAATAAAGACGGAGGGGGTGTGCTGGGGGGGACTGCTGCCTGGGGACAGGCTGGGCTTCGGTCAGAGCATATTGAGCAATTGCACTGTGCACCACTTGTTTCAAATCTATATACTTATTTATTTACTTATATCATCATTATTATTTTCCCTTCACTTGCTGTCCTATTTAACTGTCTCATGACAGTAACCCATGAGTTTAACCTTTTTCTTTTTTTTTTTCTGAGTTCTCTGCCCCATCCCACTTGGGCAGGGGAGGGGAGCCAGTGAAGGGCTCTGTGGTACTCAGCTGCCTGCTGGGTTAAACGACAGCAACCTGCGCCAACTCAAGCAGCTGTGCTGGAAATTACCAATCATAACCATCATCTGAGAAAAGGAAGAAGCAAAACCCATAAAGGAACAGCTCACTACTAGCTTCTTAACCACCGCGTATCTTGAGGTTTAGCAGGTTGCTGTCTGGTCCGGGAAGGAGAGGGACAGGCGAATGCTGTTGCCTATTTTGCTGGGACAGGTTTTGTTTTCAGAAACTACTTGCAGTGCAATAATAAGAAAATTGTGTTCTAGTAGGTCCATGTCCTTCTTGTAGTGGAGGCCCTAGAGTTTAACACAGTACTCAAAGTGTAGCCTCAACAGGGCTGAGTACAGGGGGACAATCATTTCCCTTGCCCTGCTGGCCATGCTATTTCTGATACTAGCCAGGATGCTGTTGGCCCTCTTGGCTACCTCAGCACACCGCTGGCTCCTGTTCAGCCCCCTGCCCACCAATCCCCCCAGCTCCCTTCCCGCCAGGCAGCTTTCCAGCCTCTCTGCCCCCAGCCTGCAGCCTTGCATGGGGTTGTTGTGCCCCAAGTGCAGGACGCGGCATTGGCCTTGTTGAACCTCGAACAGCTGGCCTTGGCCCATCGGTCCAGCCTATCCAGGTCCCTCTGCAGGCCTTCCTGCCCTCAGGCACATCAACACTCCTGCCCACCTTGGTGTCCTTTGCCAGCTTGCTGAGGGTACATGCGATCCCCTCGCTGTGCACTGGGAGGTGGCAGGCTGGGGCAGGGGAAGCGTCCTTGGGATGCACCGTGCCCTCCCCTCAGCCTGTTCTCCTGTTGGGGAGAGCGTGCAGCTCTGGGGCCAAAGGAAGGCCCTGGGCCCAGGCCCTGGGCTCTTCCCCATCCTCCCTTTGCATGCCCAGAGTCATGGGGACGTGCCTGTGGGCCCAGCTCTGCCCCGTGGCCCCAAAGGACGGACGATGGACTCAGGAGAGAGACAGGCGCCGGTGCTGGGAGTGAGGTTCCAAGCACTTGGGGACTTTAATCAGAAAGAGTGCTGTGCAGGGAAACACCATGCAGAAAAACTTCACAAGGACCCTGGCGTGATGTTGGGCCACAGGTGCGGGTGGGCCAATGGAGCCATTTCTGCAGTGTGCTGAGGGCTGTTCAGGGACGGGTGCCCCCCCATGGGCATGGCCACCCATCCCTGGGGCCGGAGCCCCCTCTTGCAGCCATGTCCCCAGGCTCTCCTCACGGCGCTGTCCCCAGGGTGCTGACGTCAACGTCATCATAGCCCGTGTCCCCATGGGAGTGCGCCGGGGCGTCCCCGCCATGGGGAGAGGGGGGCTCCTCCGGCACAGCCGCAGCATCGTCGTAGCCATCCGGGGGGCTGTGCCCAGGCTGGGCCTGGGGGGCTGCACCAGGCATGGAGGGGCCGGGGCTGAGGACGCAGCCGCAAGGGCCACACTTCCTCAGCTCCCCAGCACCACTGCTTGGCCACGGCCCCTCTCCTCGGTCCCCTGTGCCTTCCTGTCTTTGCTGAGTGCCCCTTCCCCTACCTGGGACCTCCCTCGGGTTGTTCTCCTCCTTATTGCTATCCCAGTTCTCATCTTGCAACTTCATGCCTGAGCCCTTGGACTGGGAGCCTGCAGTGGAGAAGAGGGCACTGGGTGCTTGTCCAGGGATGGGACAGCCCCAGGCCCCGGGGAAGACCGTGCTCCCACCTGTGTGACTGGGCACCTCCTGGTACTCGGGCATCAGGCTGTAATCCAGTTCTTCATACACGGCCTCAGAGCCGGGATCCGTGGCTCTGATGGGGCCTGAAAGGCAGTAGCATTGCATCGGCATCCCCCTCTGTCCTCCATGATCCCAGGAGAACCCCCAAGGCAGTGCCCACCTCGGCGTTGCACCCGTGCGCGGTGTGCCTGCACAGCCAGGGCTGCCAGAGCCAGGCACAGCAGTGTCCCCAGCAGCACGCACAGGACCGTGGGCATGGGCACGCTCCCTGACACTGCTGTCAGTGGGGCAACGCTGCTGGTGACACCTGCAGGGATGGCCGGGGCAGTGTGAGGCCGGGATCTGCATGGCAGCAGGGGCAGGGGGCAGTGGGCATGGGCAGAGCCACCTGTGCAAGCATCCCCATGCTGGCAGCTGCTACCTGCAGTTGTGGTGGCCCCGCTCGTGCCCTCGGTGTCCTCGTCACAGGCGATGTGGGTGATCCCGTCAGGTCCGCAGGACTGCAGGTGCCAGGGCGCCGAGGGGCAGCGCCAGAGCGAGGGGACCCCCTCCTGGCATTGCACCCAGCCCAGCCAGGCGGGGACCGAGCCCTGTGCAGGGACGGCCTCCAGCCTCCCCCCGGTGCCACAGCCCAGCTGGCGGCAGACAACGGCAGCTGTGGCGGGGCTGGTGTCGTTGGCGCACACGCGGCCCCACGTCCCCTCGTGCAGCACCTCCAGGTGCCCACTGCAGCTGCTGCTGCCCCCCGCCAGACGCAGCAGCCCTGCAACAACAGGGGACAGCGGGGTCACAGCATCTCACGGGGCAGCGCTCACCCCACGGGCAGTGGGGACTGCTCCCCAGCTCAGGGATCACAGTGCTCACCTGAGCACACGGCACCGGCACCACCGCCCCGGCGGCAGCCACGCCGTGCTGGGGCTGGGCAGTCCCAGAGAGCCGCCTCCGTCCCCGAGCAGCCCCCGGCACCCGGCCACAGCGTCCCCACGCCGGGCCCGAAGCGCTCAGAGCCGGGCGCCTCCAGGGCCCGTCCGCACCCCAGCTGGCGGCACACGACGTCGGCATGTGGCAGGTCCCAGGCGTCCTGGCAGACGGTGCCCCAGGTGCCCTCGCTGTACACCTCCACCCTGCTGGCGCAGCGCCCGGGGCCGCCCGCCAGCCTCAGCCGCCGGCTGCCTGCACGGGAGGGCCAGGATGGGGCTGGGGGCACCCGCTGGGCACCCGCGGCCCTTCCCGGCGCACTCACCTGAGCAGGCAACGGCCGCCTCTGTGGGGCTGTGGCTGGGCGCTGCGGCAGGCCCCGAGGCGTTGCACTGCGCCAGGCGCTCCTCGGTGCCAGCACACCGCAGCTCCTGCAGCTCCACAGGGCCCAAGCTGGCGGCCGGCACAGCGTAGACCTTCTCTGGCACACCGCAGCCCAGCTGCCGGCACGCCACGGAGGCAGCTCGGTCATCCCACGGCCCCGCAGTCACATGGGCCCAGTCCCCGGGGCTTGTGGCCACCTCCAGCCGCCCGTCTCACCGGCTCTCCCCGTCCAGCAGCCGCAGGGGCTCAGCGGCGCCTGCAAGAGCCCGGCCATGCCGTGGGGACAGGCACTGCTCCCCGCCTGCCACGGGTGCCCGCGTCCCCTGCACCCACCTGAGCAGTTGACGGCGGCGGCATGGCCAGGGGGGCAGGCGGGCTCCCCCAGCACCGCCACGGGGCACTCGCCCGGGTGCCGCTCGCTCCCGCTGCAGCTCAGGGCATCGTGCCGCAGCAGCCCCGTCGCCGTGCCCATTCCAAAATGGCCTCCTGGGGGCAGGGAGGCGGCGGGGCCGCAGCCCAGGTGGCGGCACAGGACGTGGGCGTCGGGCAGGTCCCAGGCGGTGGCACAGAGGGATCCCCATGTCCCCTGCTCCTCCACCTCCACCCGCCCAGTGCAGCCCGAGCCGCCATCCGCCAAACGGAAACCGGTGTAGGCTGCGGCAGAGAGAGGGCGCTGGGAGGGCAGCAGAGCAGGGACCCACTGGGCACATCACTCTGCAAGGGTCCACCCCAGCCCCCCAGCCCCAGCACTTACGTGAGCAGACGATAGAAGCGGGGCCAGCACAGGACTGGCTGTGGGTCGGCCGCCGGGCGCAGTTGGCGAGGAGTGGCTCGCTGCCGTTGCACTCAAAGGCGCCGTCCCAGAGCGGCCCCGTTGCTGCCCCAAAATGGCCGGCACCGGGGACGGCCAGTGCCATGCCGCAGCCCAGCTCCCTGCAGACCACCTGGGCGGCCTTGAGGTCCACGTGGCCGTGGCAGACGGTGGCCCAGGCGCGGCCCTGCCGCACCTCCAGCCGCCCCGAGCAGGCACCGTCCCCTCCAGTCAGACGGGAGAACCCTGCCGGGAGAGGAGGGCTCCTTAGGGGAATGCAGACAATGGGGCTCCCTTCAACACCACATGTCCCCAGCTCTCACCTTGGCAGACTACAGCTGTGTCAAAGTCATGACGGCCATTGTAGGGTCCCCAGCCTTGAATCTTGCAGTCCCAGAGGGCCTTCTCAGCCCCATGGCAGTCAACAAAGCCCAAGCTGATAGAACCTTCTGCTTGGCCAAAGCGGGAGCTGTAGTAGGCGCTAGTGGCTGAGCCGCAGCCCATCTGCTGGCACACCACCTCGGCGTCCTCCATGTCCCAGGCATTGTCCGCCACCGTGCCCCAGCGTCCCCGCAGCTTCACCTCCACTCTCCCCTCACAGGGTCCCCTGCCAGCCGCCAGACGCAGCTCCACCACCTCTGTACCGGGCACCAGCCTCAGTCCAGTCCTGGGGGTCCCAGCACGGCATCCCCAGTACCACCACCCCTCCTCACCTGTGCAGGTCACGCCCACGTCCCACTCGTGGCCACAGAAGTGCTGGCCCCAGCCAAAGTGAGGGCATTCCTGCAAGGTGGCCTCAGAGCCACGGCAGAAGAAGGGGTGCAGCCAGATGCGTCCCTTGCCCTGCCCAAACGGGGCGTACGGGGATGCCCGGGCCACCGCACCGCAGCCCAGCTGCCGGCACACCACGCCGGCGCCGCGGTGGTCCCAGTCGAAGTTGTAGCTGCAGACGGAGCCCCACTCGCCCTCGTGCTTCACCTCCACCCGGCCGGCGCAGCGCCCGCCGCCATCCACCAGCCGCAGCTCCCTGCTGCCTGCGGGCAACACCAGGGACCTTGCTGAGCCCGCGGGGTGCCTGCCCCACGGCTGCTCCCTGCCCCACCGCTTGCCCACTGCCCCACGGCTGCTCCCTGCCCCACGGCCAGCCCCACCACTCACCCCCGCAGAGCTGCACGCAGAGGAGCAGCCCCAGTGCTCTGGCAGGCACCATCCTGCCCCCAGTGCCAGACGCAGCCCCGCGGTGGGGAGGGGGATATATAGGCAGCCCCCGCTGGCAGGAGCCAATGGGGGCGGCGGAGGCACCTTGTGAGCCGCTATCAGGAGGGTTATCTGCTGCCTGCCGGGGCCCAGCCTCCAATAACCTGCTCCGTGCCCAAATATGAGACTCGGCTCCGCTTCTGGCGTCAACCACTGCCCCACCCCCCCACTGGGGCTCAGCACTCAGATGTCCCCAACGGGAGCCAGCCTGTTCGGCACCCATGTCCCTCTGAGTATGGGTTGGGGCAGTGCCCAAGGAGAGCAGGTCCCCGCGAGGACAGGATTGGCCCCAGAATAGGGCCTCTCTCAGCACCTCAGTGCCCAGACTTTGTCGGGGGACAGGCCTTGACCCACCTGGAACAAGCCTGGGGGTAACCGGGGAGGATGTGGTCTCTGTTCTGGCCCTGACATGTGCAGGAGGGACATCTCCAGCCCCTTGCAGCGGCTGGTGGCACATGGCACAAGGGGGACGGTTTCCCCCACTCGGGGACCTGGTGTCGGCACCGACCCCACGCAGCTGCTGGGCCACCTGCACTGCTGGCGATAGCATCGTGGCTTTATGCAGCATCGGGGATGCTACCAACGGGGTTCGGAGCTCAGAATGAGCCCAAGGTACCTACATGGCTTCTTGGGGACTGTACTTCGGCAGTGGATGGGGACAGTCCATGTGCTACTTGCGGTGGGGGCAGAAAGGAGCCCCGAAGTGGGAGGTAGAGGAGGAGGTGGAGGTAGCCTGACCCGAGCAGCAGGCACAGAGACAGCCACAGAGGACAGCATGTTGCAGGGTGGTCCAGCTGCTGCGGGGCCAGCACAGAAGCCCCCAGCTTTAGAAGGGGCCAGGAGTAGGGGCCCAGCCCTCCCTGCCCGTGTCCCTGTGTGCAGCCCGGTGCTGGGGCAGGAGGAAGTGTGTGCCGGATGTGCAGGCGCTGCTCAAAAGTGAAGCCCTGCCCGTACGCAGGGCCGGGACACAGGGCATTGCCCTTCTGGCACAGCCCCACTGCAGGAGGAGCGCGTGGCAGCACAGCTCGCTGAGGACCGGGGGCTCCTGGGTCCACGGCTGCAGGGCCAGGCTCTGCCAAGGGTCTGCAGCTCCCGGGCTGCTCAGAAAGGCCCGGGCCGGGCTTCAGCCCGCAGGACCTTGCCATGCTGGCAAGCTGGGCACCCAGCCCCAAACCCCCTGGTGGGGAGGTCAGCCTCAGAAGAAGAGTGGGAAGTGCTCCCCATCTGGAGATCACATCTTGGCCCCAGTGATCAGGAATTCAGAATTTTTGATTCTGGGGCAAGTAAGGAGAGGGGTTAGCAGAACTGCCACCTTGGACCTCTGGAGGGCAGACTTTGGCCTGCTCTGAAGAGTGGTTGACAAAGTCCCTTGGGAGGCAGTCCTGAAGGGAAAGGAAGGATGGACACTCTTTGAGAAGGGAATCCTAAAGGCTCAGGAGCAGGCACATTTCCCCATGTGCCAAAAGACGATCAAGCAGGGAAGAGGATCTGCCCAACTGAACAGAGAGATGGGGCTTGAGCTCAGGGAAAAATAAATAAATACATTTTAAAAAATTTATGACCTTTGGAAGAAGGGGCAGGCCACTCAGGCATATCATCCAAAGACATCGTGAGCCTATGCAGGGAAAAAAGGAGAAGGGCCAAAGGCCAGCTGGAACTGAGTCTGGCTTCTGTCCCCAAGGACAATAGAAAATGCTTCTCTAAATACTTAACAACAAAAAGCAACAAAAGAAGGATGAGAGAGAATCCCCATCCCTTATTGGATGTGGTAGAAAAACACACTGACCAGAGATGAGGAAAAGGCTCAGGTATACTTAGCTATATGCAAGTCTATGGTGCCAGATGGGATCCACCCAAGGGTACTGAGGGAGCTGGCGGAAATGCTCAACAAGAATCATAGAATCATAGAATATCCCGAGTTGGAAGACACCCAGAAGGATCATAGAGTCCAACTCCTGGCAGGTCTACCCAAAATTTTAGACCATGTGACTAAGTGCACAGTCCAAACATTTTTTAAACTCCGACAGGCTGGGTGCAGTGACTGCTTCCCTGGGGAGCCAGTTCCAGTGTGCAACCACCCTCTCGGTGGAGAACCTCTTCCCGTCTTCTAGCCTAAACCTCCCCTGCCCCAGCTTGACACCATTCCTTCCCACGGGTCCTATCATTGGTGACTAAAGAGAATTTTTTTTTATGCCACTTTGTATCACTTATCAGCAGTCCTGGCTACCAGGGGAGGTTCCCAGTCGACTGGCGACTAGCAAATGTGACGCCCAACTCCAAGAAAGGCTGGAAGGAGGATATGGGCAACTACAGGCCCGTCAGTCTGACCCTGGTGCCAGGGAAGCTCATGGAGCAGCTTACCTTGAGTGCAATCACATAACACTTAAAGGACACCCAGGTGATCAGGCCCAGTCAGCACTGGTTTATCAAAGGCAGGTCCTGCTCCACCAGCCCAATCTCTTTCTACGACAAGGTGACACGCTCAGTGGATGAGGGAAAGGCTGTGTATATTCTCTACCTAGACTTCAGTAAGGCTTTTGACACCGTTTCTGAAGCACTCAACTGAAGAACCTGGCTGCTCAAGGGTTTTTAACCCACTTGGTTGGGTTAAAAACTGGCTGGAGGCCAGGCCCAGAGAGTCGTGGTGAATGGAGCTAAATCCAGTTGGAGGCTGGTCACAAGTGGTGTATCCCCAGGGCTCAGTGCTGGGTCCAGTTCTCTGTAGTATCTTCCCCAATGATCAGACGAGGGGATCGCATGCACCCTCAGCAAGCTGGCAGAGGACACCAAGGTGGACAGGAGCGCTGATGTGCCTGAGGGCAGGAAGGATCTGGAGAGGGACCTGGATAGGCTGGACTGATGGGCCGAGGCCAACTGTACGAGGTTCAACAAGGCCAATGCCGGGTCCTGCACTTGGGGCACAACAACCCCATGCAAGGCTGCAGGCTGGGGGCAGAGAGGCTGGAAAGCTGCCCTGCAGGAAGGGAGCTGGGGGGATTGGTGGGCAGGCGGCTGACCAGGAGCCAGCAGTGTGCTGACGTGGCCAAGAGGGCCAACAGCCTCCTGGCTTGTATCAGAACTGGTGTGGCCAGCAGGGCGAGGGAAGTGATTGTCCCTCTGTACTTGGCCCTGTTGAGGCCACGCCTTGAGTACTGCATTCAACTCTAGGGCCCCCACTACAAGAAGGACATCGACCGGTCCAGAGGAGGCCATGAGGGTGATCAGAGGGCTGGAGCAGCTCTCCTCTGCAGACAGGCTGAGGGAGTTGGGGTTTTTCAGCCTGAAGAAGAGAAGGCTCCGGGGAGACCTTCCAGTGGCTTTCCACTACTTAAAGGGGACTACAGGAAAGCTGGGGAGGGACTCTTCATCAGAGACTCTGCATCATGGCCTCCCATCCCTGCAGGGAGGTAACAGCACCTCCCACTTGAGTGTTATCAGCAAACTTGCTGAGGATGCATTTCACTCCTGCATCTGAATCATGGATAAAATTGTTCCCCAGAGATGGTTAAGGGTCTAGAGGGGAAGATGTGTGAGGAGCAGCTGAGGTGCCTTGGTTTGTTCAGCCCACACAGAGCAGGCTGAGGGGAGGCCTCATGGCGGCCTGCAGCTCCCTCACGAGGGGAGCGGAGGGGCAGGCGCTGAGCTCTGCTCTCTGGGGACAGTGACAGGACCCGAGGGAACAGCATGGAGCTGGGACAGGGGAGGGTCAGGCTGGGTATTAGGGAAAGGTTCTGCACCCAGAGGGTGGTTGGGCACTGGGACAGGCTCCCCAGGGACATGGTCATAGCACCGAGCCTGCCAGAGTTCAAGAAGCGTCTCAGACACATGGTCTGATTTTTGGGTGGTCCTTTGAGGACCCAGGAGTTGGACTCGATGATCCTTGTGGGTCCCTTCCAACTCGGCACATTCCATGATTCTGTGATTCTTCCTCCTGCCATAGCCACATGGCCCTGCCTTGGAGTAGCCTGCCTCGTCCTCTTCCTCCTCCTCCTCCTTCTCAGTAGGAGTTTCTGCCCTTACTAAACGAGGTGACTTTGGCATCCATTGTTTCGTCTTGTGGACAGAGGTGACTGAGAGCGGCATGGGTTGGTTCTCGGGCCCAGCCGCAGGGCCTGTCGCAGGGGCTGGCATGGCTGCATGTTGTAGTGATTTCTGTCTCTTTGGAATTGCCAGGGTGATGGCCCACCTTTCTCAAACATTTAACTAGGTTTTTAGGATTCTGCACCTGTTCAGGGCAGAAGTTCCAAAGCATTGGAGGTGCTTATGGAAGAACTTTACTTAAAGGGTTGTGAGGCATTGGAATGGGCTGCCCAGGGAAGTGGTTGAGTCACCATCCCTAGAGGCCTTTAAAAGACATTTAAATGTAGAGCTTAGTGATATGGTTTAGTGGAGGACTTGTTAGTATTAGGTCAGAGGTTGGACTAGGTGATCTTGGAGGTCTCTTCCAACCTAGATGATTCTGTGATTCTCTGATGTATGTATATGTGTATGTATGCAGACATATAGCCCATGATGCAACGCCTGCCAGGCTGAAGTTAACACACGTGAAGATATAAGAGTATGTCATAAAAAGATTGATTTATTTTTACACTAGGCTTTCTGATATGCCTACGGGAGTATTGCCAAAGGAATTTTCCCAAAGGAAAACAACTGCCATTTCTCAAAAACTGAAGAAGAAGGAATATTAATTATGTTAATTAAACTGAAATACATTTTACATTTTCAAATATTTATATCTGAAGACAGCGGCAGAGAGGGCCGGGCTCTGCTGTGGTGGTTTTACCGTGCTACGCAGCTGAGCTCCACCAAAACCGCTCTCTCACTCGCCCTCCTTGATGACAATAGGGGAGATAATATGATGGAAAGGGCTCAAGGGTTGAGTTAAGGACAGGGAGATTGCTCACCAGTTACGGCACGGGCAATACAGATCCGTGTAGAGAGATTAGTATAATTTCTTTCCAATCATTAGCAGACTAGAAGAGTGAGGAACTAAAAGCATGCTAAAAACACCTTCCCCCATCCACCCTCTTCTACGTCCTCCCCCGAGTGGCGCAGGGGAACAGGCAATGGGGGCTGCGGTCAGTCCCTGATGCTTCGTCTCCACCGCTCCTTCACGGTCACTCTCTGCTCCTGCTCCACGTGGGTCCCTCCCACGGGATGCCGTCCTTCCCGAACTGAGCCTGGGGGGGCTGCCCACAGGCAGCAGCTCTTCAAGAACTGCTCCCACATGGCTCCGTACCACGGGGTCCATCCCCCAGGAGCAAACTGCTCCAGCTCGGGTCCCCCACGGGCGGCAGCTCCCCCCAGACCCCCTGCTCCTGCGTGGGCTCCTCTCCACGGGCTGCAGCTCCGGCCTGGGGCCTGCTCCTGCGGGGGCTCTCCATGGGCCGCAGCCTCCTCCAGGCCACATCCACCTGCTCCACCGGGGGCTCCTCCACGGGCTGCAGCGTGGAGATCTGCTCCGTGTGGGACCCATGGGCTGCAGGGGGACAGCCTGCTCCACCAAGGGCCTCTCCACAGGCCGCAGGGGAACTGCTGCTGCATAAGGGGAACGTCCTGGATCGGGGCCCACAGCACAAGAAAGATGTGGCCCTGTTGGAGTGAGTCCAGGGGAGGGCTGCAAAGGTGATCAGGGGGCTGGACCAGCTCTCCTATGAAGAAAGGCTGAGCGAGCTGGGGCTGTTCAGCCTGGAGAAGAGAAGGCTCTGGGGAGACCTCCTTGTGACCCTTCAATACTTAAAGGAGTCTTATAAAAAGGATGGAGAAGGACTCTTTACTCAGGTAGGCAATGCCAGGAACCATTGGGAATGGTTTTATACTAAAAGAGGATAGATTTAGATTAGACATTAGGAGGAACTTCTTCCCTGTGCGGGTAGTGAGGCAAATGAAGTAACCTAGTGGGTGACATCTCTGCCTATGGCAGGGGGTTGGAGTTAGATGATCTTTTAGGTTAGACAGGAACTTCTTCCTTGTAAGGGTAGGAAGGCACTGGAACAGGTTGCCAGGAGAAGTTGTGGATACCCCATCCCTGGAGGTGTTCAAGGCCAGGCTGGAGGGAGCCTTGGCCAACCTGACCTAGTGGGTGGCATCCCTGCCTATGGCAGAGGGTTGGAGTTCCAACCCAAGCTAGTCTTTGATTCTCTCCAGCACCCAGAGCAGAGCTCACAGGCAAACAGGGCATGGAGGTGAGGGAACCACCGGCCGGGAGCAGCAAAAAGGGCCGGCTCTTACCCCATCTGCAAGGGCCCTGATGGCCCTGCTCTGCTTCATCGTGTCCCTGCAGCTGGCTGTCTGCGTGCGTGTGCTGCATGTGGGCACTTCTCTTGTGCTCATGGAGAGAGAGTGAGAGTGAGCACAAGAGAGCTGTCAGACCCCTCCTGTGTCTGCAGGAGCAGAGCACAACAGCAAAGGCAGATCCTGCGCGCCTCCTGCGTGCACAGAGAGGTCTTTGGGACTGCTGAGAACGGCCCGACAGGAGGCCGGGAAGGAGCCCCCTGCACGAGCTGGCAGCTTGTAGCATTCATGAGCTGCTGCCTTTAGGATGGTCGCTTTGCTGCTGCTGGAGCATTGCAGGCTTCTAAATAGGAGTCAGTAAGAGAAACCAGGAGTCCCTGCCCCAGCGACCGCAGGTACAAGCAACATCAAATAGCTGGAGTTAATCTGTTTAAGCACTGAATTCACTCTGGGGAAGCACACTGCCTATCAGATCATATGCCCTGATATGGAAAGCAGCCTTCAAAAATGCTCTTCACAGTTCTGCTTTTCTCATTAGTGCACTGCGGGTAGTTTCTGAAAGCAAAACCTGTCCCAGCAAAATAGGCAACAGCATTCGCCTGTCCTTGTCCTTCCAGGACCAGACAGCAACCTGCTAAACCTCAGGATACGTGGTGGTTAAGAAGCTAGTAGTGAGCTGTTTCTTTATGGGTTTTGCTTCTTCCTTTTCTCAGATGATGGTTGTGATTGGTAATTTCCAGCACAGCTGCTTGAGTTGGCGCAGGTTGCTGTCGTTTAACCCAGCAGGCAGCTGAGTACCACAGAGCCCTTCACTGGCTCCCCTCCCCTGCCCAAGTGGGATGGGGCAGAGAACTCAGAAAAAAAAAAAAAAAAAGGTTAAACTCATGGGTTAATGTCATGAGACAGTTAAATAGGACAGAAAGTGAAGGGAAGGTAATAATGATGATAATGGGATATAAATATATATATAGACTTGAAACAAGTGGTGCACAGTGCAATTGCTCAATATGCTCTGACCGAAGCCCAGCCTGTCCCCAGGCAGCAGTCCCCCCCAGCACGCCCCCTCCATCTTTATTGTTCAGCATGATGCCATATAGGATGCAGTGTCCCTTTGGCCAGTTTGGCTCACCCAATGTGTTTGGGAGAAGAGCCGGACCCCCACCTCCCTACAACCTCCTTTAAGGTATTTCAAGAGCATGATAAGGTCACCCCTGAGCCTCCTTTTCTCCAGGCCTTTTTCAGTGGCTTTCAGCAACTCCTCATAAGACTTGTTCTCTAGACAAATCAACAGCTTCGCTGCCCTTCTTTGGACACACTCCAGCACCTGCCTGTCCTTCTTGTAGTGAGGGGCACAAAACTGAACACAGTTTTTGAGTTCTAGCCCCTCCAGGGCCTAATAGAGAGGGACAATCATTTCCCTCTCTATTGATCACCTGGGTGCCGTGCAAGTGATTGTACTCGAGATAATCTGCTCCATGATCTTCCCCAACACTAGGGTCAGACTGACGGGCCTGTAGTTCCCCGGATCCACCTTCCGGCCTTTCTTGGTGGTGTGTGTCACATTTGCTATCAGCCAGTCAACTGTGACCTCCCCTGATAGCCAGGACTGCTGATAAAAGATGGGAAAGGGCTTACTGAGCACTTCTGCCAGCTCTCTCAGTATGCTTGGGTGGATCCTATCTGGTCCCATAGACTCAGATTGTGCATTTCCCAGTGGTACAGGAGGTCACTAACCATTTCCTCGTGGATTATGGGGGCTTCATTCTGCTCCCTGTCCCTATCTTCCAGCTCAGGGGGTTGGATACATGGAAAACCACGGGTCTTGCTGCTAAAGACTAAGGCAAAGAAGGCAGTAAGTACCTCAGCCTTTTCCTCATCTCTGGTCAGTGTATTTTTCTACCACATCCAATAAAGGCTGGAGATTCTCCTTCATCCTCCTTTTGTTGCTAGAGTACCTAGAGAAGCATTTTCTATTGTCCTTGGGGACAGAAGCCAGACTCAGTTCCAGCTGGCCTTTGGCCCTTCTCCTTTTCTCCCTGCATAGGTTCACAACATCTTTGGACGATGCGCCTGAGTGGCCTGCTTCTTCTTCCAAAGGTCATAAGCTCTCTCTTTTTTTTTTTTCCTTTTTTTTTTTTTTTTTCCCTGAGCTCAGGCCCCAGCTCTGTTCAGTCGGGCCCATCCTATTCCCTGCAGGCTCATCTTTTGGCACATGGGGACAGCCTGCTCCTGCGCCTTTAGGACTCCCTTCTCAAAGAGTGTCCAGCATTCCTGGACTCCTTTCCCTTCAGGACTGCCTCCCAAGGGATTCCACCAACCAGTCTCCAGAGCAGGCCGAAGTCTGCCCTCCAGAAGTCCAAGGTGGCAGTTCTGCCAACCCCTCTCCTTACTTGCCCCAGAATCAAAAATTCTGAATTCCTGATCACTAGGGCCAAGATAGCCTCCAGCCTTCACATCACCCACAAGCCCTCCGCTGTTGACAAGGAAAAGGCCCAGCAGGGCGCCTTCCCTACTTGGCTCCCTCTGCGGCTGTATCAGGAAGTTCTCTTCCATGCACTCCAGGAACCTCCCTGACTGCTTCCTGCCCGCTGTCTTACATTTCCAGCAGATGCCTGCTAAGTCCATGTCCCCCCGGAGATCAAGGTCTAGCTCTCGGGAGTCTTCTCCCACCTGCTGAGAGAATATTTCACCGTCCCCTTCGTCCTGGTTGGGCGGTGTGTAACAGCTGGGGGCTCCAGCAGCAGCCTCCCAGCACTGAGCAGAGGGAAGGATCACCTCTGTGGAGCTGCTGGCACCCCTGTGCCTGAGGCAGCCAAGAATGCCGGTAGCGGCAAGGGCACGCAGCTGCCCCGTGCCCCGCGCAGTGTCCACCAGGAGCCCTGGTCCCTTCCTGCCGAGCTGCTTTCCAGCTGGGTGCCCGCAGCAGGTCCTGGTGCTGGGGCTGCTCTTCCCCAGGGGCAGGGCTCCTGCTGAGGGTGCGCTCTCACCATCGTCCAGGCCCTGTGGGTAGACGCCCAAGAGGAGCGCAGCCTGTGCTGGGCCCCGGGCTCCTCCACTCGGCCAGACCCGAGCCGCCCCGTCACAGCAGTTGGTGGGCTACCCCTCTGCAGGCCCAGCTGCAGGAAGGTCGCGGGCAGAGCTCTGCGGCCGCCTGCGGTGTGCAGGGGAAGGGAGCAGCCGGAGCAAGGGTGGGCAGGGAGAATAGGGCAGGAAAGGGCCGGTGGTGTGTGGAGCGGGGCTGGGCAGCTCTTCTTGGGCCGAGGCCTGCGCCTGCTCGCTGCAGCCTGCCCTATCTTCCTGCCCTGGCTGCCCGGGGCTGGAGCTGGAGCTGCCCGGGGCAGAAAGCGAGAGAGGGAAGAGGTGGGGGGGAGAGCAGCGCTGCTCTGGCACCCCGAGGACGTCCCCTGGGCCTGGTCCCCAGGCTGGGGTGGCCGCTTCCCAGTCTGCTCCTGGGGCTGACCTCCCCACCAGGGGGTTTGGGGCTGGGTGCCCAGCTTGCCGGCACGGCAAGGTCCTGCAGGCTGAAGCCCGGCCTGGGCCTTTCTGAGCAGCCCGGGAGCTGCAGCCCCTTGGCAGAGCCCGGCCCTGCAGCCGTGGACCCAGGAGCCCCCAGTCCCCAGCGAGCCGTGCTGCCACGCGCTCCTCCTGCAGTGGGGCTGTGCCAGAAGGGCAATGCCCTGTGTCCCGGCCCTGCGTACGGGCAGGGCTTCACTTTTGAGCGATGCCTGCGCATCCGGCACACACTTCCTCCTGCCCCAGCACCAGGCTGCACGCAGGGACACGGGCAGGGAGGGCTGGGCCCCTGCTCCCGGCCCCTTCTAAAGCTGGGGGCTTCTGTGCTGGCCCTGCAGCAGCTGGACCCCCCCACACCAAGCTGCACTCTGTGGCTGTCCCTGTGCCTGCTGCCTCCTCCTCCTCTTCCTCCTCCTTCTCCTCCTCCTCCTCCCACTTTGGGGCTCCTTCTTTCTGCCCCCAGCGCAAGTATCACATGGACTGTCTGCTATCAATGCTGAAGCTCAGTCCCCAAGAAACTGTGCAGGTCCCTTGGGCTCAGCCTCAGCTCCGAGCCCTGTTGGTAGCATCCCCGCTGCTGCACAAAGCCACGATGCTATCGCCAGCAGTGCAGGTGGCCCAGCAGCTGCGTGCGGTCGGTGCTGAAGCCGGGTCCCTAAGCAGGGGAAACCGTCTCCCTTGTGCCCTGTGCCACCGGCCGCTGCAAGGGGCTGGAGATGTCCCTCCTGCACGTGTCAAGGCCAGCACGGGGAACAGATTCTCCCCAGTGACCCCCAGGCTTGTTCCAGGTGGGTCAAGCCACCCCTCTGACAAAGTCTGGGCACTGAGGTGCTGAGGGAGGACCCCATTCTGGGGATAAGCCTGTCACCCTGGCGAACTGCTCTCCTTGGGCACAGCCCCAACCCCAGCTCAGGGGGACACGGGTGCCAGGCAGGCTGGCTCACCTCGGGGACATTTGGGTGCTGAACCCCCATGGGGCACAGGGGGGGTGGGTGCATGACGCCAGAAGCGGAGCCGAGTCTCATATTTGGGCACGGAGCAGGTTATTGGAGGCTGGGCCCCGGCAGGCAGCAGATAACCCTCCTGATAGCGGCTCACAAGGTGCCTCCGCCGCCCCCATTGGCTCCTGCCAGCGGGGGCTGCCTATATATCCCCCTCCCCGCCGCGGGGCTGCGTCTGGCACTGGGGGCAGGATGGTGCCTGCCAGAGCACTGGGGCTGCTCCTCTGCGTGCAGCTCTGCGGGGGTGAGTGGTGGGGCTGGCCGTGGGGCAGGGGCTGGCCGTGGGGCAGTGGGCAAGCGGTGGGGCAGGGAGCAGCCGTGGGGCAGGCACCCTGCGGGCTCAGCAAGGTCCCTGGGGTTGCCCGCAGGCAGCGGGGAGCTGCGGCTGGTGGATGGCGGCGGGCGCTGCGCCGGCCGGGTGGAGGTGAAGCACGAGGGCGAGTGGGGCTCCGTCTGCAGCTACGACTTCGACTGGGACCACCGCGGCGCTGGCGTGGTGTGCCGGCAGCTGGGCTGCGGTGCGGTGGCCCGGGCATCCCCGTACGCCCCGTTTGGGCAGGGTAAGGGACGCATCTGGCTTCACCCAATCTTGTGCAGTGGTACTGAAGCAAACCTACATGACTGCTTCCACTTTGGCTGGGGCCAGCACTTCTGTGGCCACGAGTGGGACGTGGGCGTGACCTGCACAGGTGAGGCGGGGTGGTGATACTGGGGATTCTGTGCTGGGACCCCGAGGACTGGACTGAGGCTGGTGCCCGGTACAGAGGCGGTGGAGCTGCGTCTGGCGGCTGGCAGGGGACCCTGTGAGGGGAGAGTGGAGGTGAAGCTGCGGGGACGCTGGGGCACGGTGGCAGATGACGAGTGGGATATGGAGGACGCCGAGGTGGTGTGCCAGCAACTGGGCTGCGGCTCGGCCGCTGGCGCCTCCCAACGTTCCCAATTTGGTCAAGGAGATGGTCCCGTCAACTTAGTCTTTATCAACTGTGACGGGAATGAGAAGGCCCTCTGGGACTGCAAGATTCGGGGTTGGGGACCCTATACCACCCCAATTAAATACGAGAACACTGTGGTCTGCCAAGGTGAGTGCTGGGGACATGCGGTGCTGCAGGGAGCCCCATTGTCAGCAACCGCCCCAGGAGCCCTCCTCTCCCGGCAGGGTTCTCCCGTCTGACTGGAGGGGACGGCGCCTGCTCGGGGCGGCTGGAGGTGCGGCAGGGCCACGCCTGGGCCACCGTCTGCCACGGCCACGTGGACCTCAAGGCCGCCCAGGTGGTCTGCAGGGAGCTGGGCTGCGGCATGGCAGTGGCCGTCCCCGGTGCCGGCCATTTTGGGGCAGCAACGGGGCCGCTCTGGGACGGCGCCTTTGAGTGCAACGGCAGCGAGCCACTCCTCGCCAACTGCGCCCGGCGGCCGACCCACGGCCAGTCCTGTGCTGGCCCCGCTGCTATCGTCTGCTCACGTAAGTGCTGGGGCTGGGGGGCTGGGGTGGACCCTTGCAGAGTGATGTGCCCAGTGGGTCCCTGCTCTGCTGCTCCCCCAGCACCCTCTCTCTGCTGCAGCCTACACCGGTTTCCGTTTGGCGGATGGCGGCTCGGGCTGCGCCGGGCGGGTGGAGGTGGAGGAGCAGGGGACATGGGGAGCCCTGTGTGCCACCGCCTGGGACCTGCCCGACGCCCACGTCCTGTGCCGCCACCTGGGCTGCGGCCCCGCCGCCTCCCTGCCCCCAGGAGGCCATTTTGGGACGGGCACGGCGACGGGGCCGCTGCGGCGCGATGCCCTGAGCTGCAGCGGGAGCGAGCGGCACCCGGGCGAGTGCCCCGTGGCGGTGCTGGGGGAGCCCGCCTGCCCCCCTGGCCATGCCGCCGCTGTCAACTGCTCAGGTGGGTGCAGGGGACGCGGGCACCCGTGGCAGGCGGGGAGCAGTGCCCGTCCCCACGGCATGGCCGGGCTCTTGCAGGCAACGCTGAGCTCCTGCGGCTGCTGGACGGGGAGAGCCGGTGCGACGGGCGGCTGGAGGTGGCCACAAGCCCTGGGCACTGGGCCCATGTGACTGCGGGGCCGTGGGATGACCGAGCTGCCTCCGTGGCGTGCCGGCAGCTGAGCTGCGGTGTGCCAGAGAAGGTCTACGCTGTGCCGGTTGCCAGCTTGGGCTCTGTGGAGCTGCAGGAGCTGCGGTGTGCTGGCACCGAGGAGCGCCTGGCACAGTGCAACGCCTCGGGGCCTGCCGCAGCGCCCAGCCACAGCCCCACAGAGGCGGCCGTTGCCTGCTCAGGTGAGTGCGCCGGGAAGGGCCGCGGGTGCCCAGCGGGTGCTCCCAGCCCCATCCTGGCCCTCCCGTGCAGGCAGCCGGCGGCTGAGGCTGGCGGGCGGCCCCAGGCGCTGCGCCGGCAGGGTGGAGGTGTACAGCGAGGGCACCTGGGGCACCGTCTGCCAGGACGCCTGGGACCTGCCACATGCCGACGTCGTGTGCCGCCAGCTGGGGTGCGGACGGGCCCTGGAGGCGCCCGGCTCTGAGCGCTTCGGGCCCGGCGTGGGGACGCTGTGGCCGGGTGCCGGGGGCTGCTCGGGGACGGAGGCGGCTCTCTGGGACTGCCCAGCCCCAGCACGGCGTGGCTGCCGCCGGGGCGGTGGTGCCGGTGCCGTGTGCTCAGGTGAGCACTGTGATCCCTGAGCTGGGGAGCAGTCCCCACTGCCCGTGGGGTGCGCGCTGCCCCACGAGGTGCCGTGACCCCGCTGCCCCCTGTTGTTGCAGGGCTGCTGCGTCTGGCGGGGGGCAGCAGGAGCTGCAGTGGGCACCTGGAGGTGCTGCACGAGGGGACGTGGGGCCGCGTGTGCGCCAACGACACCAGCCCCACCACAGCTGCCGTTGTCTGCCGCCAGCTGGGCTGTGGCACCGGGGGGAGGCTGGAGGCCGTCCCCGCACAGGGCTTGGTCCCCGCCTGGCTGGGCTGGGTGCAATGCCAGGAGGGGGTCCCCTCGCTCTGGCGCTGCCCCTCGGCGCCCTGGCACCTGCAGTCCTGCGGTCCTGCCGGGGTCACCCACATCGCCTGTGACGAGGACACCGAGGGAACGAGCGGGGCCACCACAACTGCAGGTAGCAGCTGCCAGCACAGGGTGCTTACACAGGTGGCTCGTGCCCACTGACCCCTGCCCCCGCTGCCATGCGGATCCCAGCCTCACACTGCCCCTGGCCATCCCTGCAGGTGTCACCAGCAGCGTTGCCCCACTGACAGCAGTGTCGGGGAGCGTGCCCGTGCCCACGGTCCTGTGCGTGCTCCTGGGAACGCTGCTGGGCCTGGCCCTGGCAGCCCTGGCTGTGCAGGCACACCGCACACGGGTGCAACGCCGAGGTGGGCACTGCCTTGGGGGTTCCCCTGGGATCATGGAGGACAGAGGGGGATGCCGATGCAATGCTACTGCCTTTCAGGCCCCATCAGAGCCACGGATCCCGGCTCTGAGGCCGTGTACGAGGAGCTGGATTACAGCCTGATGCCCGAGTACCAGGAGGTGCCCAGTCACACAGGTGGGAGCACGGTCTTCCCCGGGGCCTGGGGCTGTCCCATCCCTGGCCGAGCACCCAGTGCCCTCTTCTCCACTGCAGGCTCCCAGTCCAAGGGCTCAGGCATGAAGTTGCAAGATGAGAACTGGGATAGCAATAAGGAGGAGCACAACCCGAGGGAGGTCCCAGGTAGGGGAAGGGGCACTCAGCAAAGACAGGAAGGCACAGGGGACTGAGGAGAGGGGCCGTGGCCAAGCAGTGGTGCTGGGGAGCTGAGGAAGTGTGGCCCTTGCGGCTGCGTCCTCAGCCCCGGCCCCTCCCTGCCTGGCACAGCCCCCCCAGCCCAGTCCAGGCACAGCCCCCCGGATGGCTACGACGATGCTGCGGCTGTGCCGGAGGAGCCCCCCTCTCCCCATGGCGGGGACGCCCCGGCGCACTCCCACGGGGACACGGGCTATGATGACGTTGACGTCAGCACGCTGGGGACAGCGCCGTGAGGAGAGCCTGGGGACATGGCTGCAAGAGGGGGCTCTGGCCCCAGGGACGGGTGGCCCTGCCCATGGGGGGGCACCCATCCCTGCACAGCCCTCAGCACACTGCAGAAACGGCTCCATCGGCCCACCCGCAGCCGTGGCCCAACGTCACGCCAGGGTCCTTGTGAAGTTTTTCTGCATGGCCTTTCCCTGCGCAGCGCTCTTTCCGATTAAAGTCCCCAAGTGCTTGGAACCTCACTCCCAGCACTGGCGCGTGTCTCTCTCCTGAGTCCATTATCCATCCCTCGGGGCCACGGGGCAGAGCTGGGCCCACAGGCACGTCCCCATGGCTCTGGGCATGCAGGAAGGATGGGGAAGAGCCCAGGGCCTGGCCCCAGGGCCTTCCTTTGGCCCCAGAGCTGTATGTTCTCTCCAACAGGAGAACAGGCTGAGGGAAGGGCACGGTGCATCCCAAGGACGCTTCTCCTGCCCCAGCCTGCCACCTCTCAGTGCACAGCGAGGGGATCGAATGCACCCTCAGCAAGCTGACAGAGGACACCAAGGTGGACAGGAGAGTTGATGTGCCTGAGGGCAGGAAGGCTCTGCAGAGGGACCTGGATAGGCTGGACCGATGGGCCGAGGCCAACTGTACGAGGTTCAACAAGGCCAAGTGCCGCGTCCTGCACTTGGGGCACAACAACCCCATGCAAGGCTGCAGGCTGGGGGCAGAGAGGCTGGAAAGCTGCCTGGCGGGAAGGGAGCTGGGGGGATTGGTGGGCAGGGGGCTGACCAGGAGCCAGCGGTGTGCTGAGGTGGCCAAGAGGGCCAACAGCATCCTGGCTTGTATCAGAAATAGCATGGCCAGCAGGGCAAGGGAAATGATTGTCCCCCTGTACTCAGCCCTGTTGAGGCTACACTTTGAGTACTGTGTTAAACTCTAGGGCCCCCACTACAAGAAGGACATGGACCTATTAGAACAGAATTTTCTTATTAGTGCACTGCAAGTAGTTTCTGAAAACAAAACCTGTCCCAGCAAAATAGGCAACAGCATTCGCCTGTCCCTCTCCTTCCTGGACCAGACAGCAACCTGCTAAACCTCAGGATACGTGGTGGTTAAGAAGCTAGTAGTGAGCTGTTCCTTTATGGGTTTTGCTTCTTCCTTTTCTCAGATGATGGTTGTGATTGGTAATTTCCAGCACAGCTGCTTGAGTTGGCGCAGGTTGCTGTCGTTTAACCCAGCAGGCAGCTGAGTACCACAGAGCCCTTCACTGGCTCCCCTCCCCTGCCCAAGTGGGATGGGGCAGAGAACTCAGAAAAAAAAAAAAAAAAAAGGTTAAACTCATGGGTTACTGTCATGAGACACTTAAATAGAACAGCAAGTGAAGGGAAAATAATAATGATGATAGCAGTAAATAAATAAGTATATAGATTTGAAACAAGTGGTGCACAGTGCAATTGCTCAATATGCTCTGACCGAAGCCCAGCCTGTCCCCAGGCAGCAGTCCCCCCCAGCACACCCCCTCCGTCTTTATTGTTCAGCATGATGCCATATAGGATGCAGTGTCCCTTTGGCCAGTTTGGCTCACCCAATGTGTTTGGGAGAAGAGCCGGACCCCCACCTCCCTACAGCCTCCTTTAAGGTATTTCAAGAGCATGATAAGGTCACCCCTGAGCCTCCTTTTCTCCAGGCCTTTTTCAGCGGCTCTCAGCAACTCCTCATAAGACTTGTTCTCTAGACACTTCAACAGCTTTGCTGCCCTTCTTTGGACACACTCCAGCACCTGCCTGTCCTTGTAGTGAGAGGGACAAAAGTGAACACAGTTTTGGAGTTCCAGCCTCTCCAGGGCTGAGCAGAGAGGAACAATCACTTCCCTTGCTCTCTTGGCCATACCAGTTCTCATACAAGCCAATACGCTGTTGGCCATCTCACTTTGGAGATGTCACAGCGCTGCCTGAAGCCGAGCTGTTTCTGAGGATCTCCCGTCAGCTTGGAGGAGCACGAGTTTGTCACTGCCTGGATTTGATCCTCCACCATTTGCCACAAGTGGCAGAGCACCGAGGTTCTTCTTGCTGCTGTGCAGCACTCAGCGCATTCTTGCCAGTGGGTGCAAAGCTAAGCATGGCTACAATGACTCTACGCTGCGCGCCGTTGTTTCTGCTGGTCCCCACATCCAAGGAGGCTGCAGTTCCCTCGCAAACAAAGGAGAGGGAAGGCTTCTGGCCGTGAGCCTGGCCGAGGCCCCGGCAGGCTGTAGCTCCATCCCGCGCAACACAGGAGTGCCTCAGCCCCCTGCGCCAGGGAGCTGAGGAGAGGTCTTTTTGGCTCAGCCTCTCCGTGCCCATCAGGAGGCCCCAGGGCCGGGCTCCCCGGCGGTGCGCGGCGTGCCCCCTGGGCCTGCTGGTGCCGCTGGGTGCCCCCGTCCTGCTGCTGGGCCAGGCCCGGGCACAGCACCTGCCTGCTGATTGGATGCTCACGGGGTACCCGGCTGTGGCCCCTCCGTGCCGGCTGGCCGTGCCCTGGGCGGGTGGTGCTGGGGGTGCTGGGGCAGGGGAAGCGTCCCTCTGACGTGACGTGCCCTTCCCTCTGCCTGTTCATGCGGCCTAAACCACATGAAGTTTAACAAGAGCAAGTGCCGGGTCCTGCACCTGGGACGGGGCAACCCTGGCTGTATGTACAGACCGGGGGACGAGATGCTGGAGAGCAGCCCCGCAGAGAGGGATCTGGGGGCTGTGGCTGACAGCAGGTTGAATATGAGCCAGCAGTGTGCCCTGGCAGCCAGGAGGGCCAACCGTATCCTGGGGTGCATCAAGCACAGCATCGCTAGTCGGTCGAGGGAAGTGATTGTCCCGCTCTGCTCTGCACTGTGCGGACTCAACTCCAGTACTGTGTGCAGTTCTGGGCACCACAGTACAGGAAGGACATTAAACTGTTGGAGAGCGTCCAGAGGAGGACGACACAGATGGTGAAGGGCCTAGAGGGGAAGACGTATGAGGAGCGACTGAGGTCACTTGGTCTGTTCAGCCTGGAGAAGAGGAGGCTGAGGGGAGACCTCATCGAGGCCTACAGCTTCCTCACGTGGGGGAGTGGAGGGGCAGGCGCCGACCTATTCTCCTTAGTCACCAGTGATAGGACCCATGGGAATGGTGTCAAGCTGGGGCAGGGGAGGTTTAGGCTAGACATCAGGAAGAGGTTCTTCACTGAGAGGGTGGTTGCACACTGCAACAGGCTCCCCAGGGAAGTAGTCACTGCACCAAGCCTCTTGGAGTTTAAGAAGCGTTTGGACTGTGCACTTAGTCACATGGTCTAAAAATATGGGTACACTCGTGTGGTGCCAGAAACTGGACTCGATGATACTTATGGGTCCCTTCGAACTCGGGATATTCTATGATTCTGTGATTCTATGTACTCCTGGAGGGGAGAGCGTGCAGCTCTGGGGCCAAAGGAAGGCCCTGGGGCTGGGCCCTGGGCTCTTCCCAGTCCTTCCTGCGTGCCCAGAGCCATGGGGACGTGCCTGTGGCCCTGCTCTGCCCCATGGGACCAAGGGACGGACGATGGACCGGGGAGAGAGAGAGGCGCCGGTGCTGGTAGCAACGTTCCAAGCACTTGAGGGCTTTAATCGGGAAGAGCACTGTGCAGGGAAAGGCCATGCTGAAAAACTTCACAAGGACCCTGGTGTGACGTTGGGCCACGGCTGCGGGTGGGCCGATGGAGCCGTTTCTGCAGTGTGCTGAGGGCTGTTCAGGGACGGGTGCCCCCCCATGGGCATGGCCACCCCTCCCTGGAGCCCCCTCTTGCAGATGTGTCCCCAGGGTCTCCTCACGGCGCTGTCCCCAGGGTGCTGACGTCAACGTCATCATAGCCCGTGTCCCCGTGGGAGTGCGCCGGGGCGTCCCCGCCATGGGGAGAGGGGGCCTCCTCCGGCACAGCCGCAGCATCGTCGTAGCCATCCGGGGGGCTGTGCCCAGGCTGGGCCTGGGGGGCTGCACCAGGCATGGAGGGGCCGGGGCTGAGGACGCAGCCGCAAGGGCCACACTTCCTCAGCTCCCCAGCACCACTGCTTGGCCACGGCCCCTCTCCTCGGTCCCCTGTGCCTTCCTGTCTTTGCTGAGTGCCCCTTCCCCTACCTGGGACCTCCCTCGGGTTGTGCTCCTCCTTATTGCTATCCCAGTTCTCATCTTGCAACTTCATGCCTGAGCCCTTGGACTGGGAGCCTGCAGTGGAGAAGAGGGCACTGGGTGCTTGTCCAGGGATGGGACAGCCCCAGGCCCCGGGGAAGACCGTGCTCCCACCTGTGTGACTGGGCACCTCCTGGTACTCGGGCATCAGGCTGTAATCCAGCTCCTCGTACACGGCCTCAGAGCCGGGATCCATGGCTCTTATGGGGCCTGAAAGGCAGTAGCATTGCATCGGCATCCCCCTCTGTCCTCCATGATCCCAGGGGAACCCCCAAGGCAGTGCCCACCTCGGCGTTGCACCCGTGTGCGGTGTGCCTGCACAGCCAGGGCTGCCAGGGCCAGGCCCAGCAGCGTTCCCAGGAGCACGCACAGGACCGTGGGCACGGGCACGCTCCCCGACACTGCTGTCAGTGGGGCAACGCTGCTGGTGACACCTGCAGGGATGGCCAGGGGCAGCGTGAGGCCGGGATCCGCACGGCAGCAGGAGCAGGGGTCAGTGGGCACGGGCAGAGCCACCTGTGCAAGCATCCCTGTGCTGGCAGCTCCTACCTGCAGTTGTGGTGGCCCCGCTCGTTCCCTCGGTGTCCTCGTCACAGGCGATGTGGGTGACCCCGGCAAGACCGCAGGACTGCAGGTGCCAGGGCGCCGAGGGGCAGCGCCAGAGCGAGGGGACCCCCTCCTGGCACTGCACCCAGCCCAGCCAGGCAGGGACCGAGCCCTGTGCAGGGACGGCCTCCAGCCTCCCCCCGGTGCCACAGCCCAGCTGGCGGCAGACAACGGCAGCTGTGGCGGGGCTGGTGTCGTTGGCGCACACGCGGCCCCACGTCCCCTCGCGCAGCACCTCCAGGTGCCCACTGCAGCTCCTGCTGCCCCCCGCCAGACGCAGCAGCCCTACAACAACAGGGGACAGCGGGGTCACGGCACCTCACAGAGAAGCGCGCACCCCACGGGCAGTGGGGACTGCTCCCCAGCTCAGGGATCACAGTGCTCACCTGAGCACACGGCACCGGCACCACCGCCCCGGCGGCAGCCACGCCGTGCTGGGGCTGGGCAGTCCCAGAGAGCCGCCTCCGTCCCCGAGCAGCCCCCGGCACCCGGCCACAGCGTCCCCACGCCGGGCCCGAAGCGCTCAGAGCCGGGCGCCTCCAGGGCCCGTCCGCACCCCAGCTGGCGGCACACGACATCGGCATGTGGCAGGTCCCAGGCGTCCTGGCAGACGGTGCCCCAGGTGCCCTCGCTGTACACCTCCACCCTGCCGGCGCAGCGCCCGGGGCCGCCCGCCAGCCTCAGCCGCCGGCTGCCTGCACGGGAGGGCCAGGATGGGGCTGGGGGCACCCGCTGGGCACCCGCGGCCCTTCCCAGCGCACTCACCTGAGCAGGCAACGGCCGCCTCTGTGGGGCTGTGGCTGGGCGCTGCGGCAGGCCCCGAGGTGTTGCACTGTGCCAGGCGCTCCTCGGTGCCAGCACACCGCAGCTCCTGCAGCTCCACAGGGCCCAAGCTGGCGGCCGGCACAGCGTAGACCTTCTCTGGCACACCGCAGCCCAGCTGCCGGCACGCCACGGAGGCAGCTCGGTCATCCCACGGCCCCGCAGTCACATGGGCCCAGTGCCCGGGGCTTGTGGCCACCTCCAGCCGCCCGTCGCACCGGCTCTCCCCGTCCAGCAGCCGCAGGGGCTCAGCGGCGCCTGCAAGAGCCCGGCCATGCCGTGGGGACTGGCACTGCTCCCCGCCTGCCACGGGTGCCCGCGTCCCCTGCACCCACCTGAGCAGTTGACGGCGGCGGCATGGCCAGGGGGGCAGGCGGGCTCCCCCAGCACCGCCACGGGGCACTCGCCCGGGTGCCGCTCGCTCCCGCTGCAGCTCAGGGCATCGCGCCGCAGCGGCCCCGTCGCCGTGCCCGTCCCAAAATGGCCTCCTGGGGGCAGGGAGGCGGCGGGGCCGCAGCCCAGGTGGCGGCACAGGATGTGGGCGTCGGGCAGGTCCCAGGCGGTGGCACAGAGGGGTCCCCATGTCCCCTGCTCCTCCACCTCCACCCGCCCGGCGCAGCCCGAGCCGCCATCCGCCAAACGGAAACCGGTGTAGGCTGCAGCAGAGAGAGGGTGCTGGGGGGGCAGCAGAGCAGGGACCCACTGGGCACATCACTCTGCAAGGGTCCACCCCAGCCCCCCAGCCCCAGCACTTACGTGAGCAGACGATAGCAGCGGGGCCAGCACAGGACTGGCCGTGGGTCGGCCGCCGGGCGCAGTTGGCGAGGAGTGGCTCGCTGCCGTTGCACTCAAAGGCGCCGTCCCAGAGCGGCCCCGTTGCTGCCCCAAAATGGCCGGCACCGGGGACGGCCACTGCCATGCCGCAGCCCAGCTCCCTGCAGACCACCTGGGCGGCCTTGAGGTCCACGTGGCCGTGGCAGACGGTGGCCCAGGCGCGGCCCTGCCGCACCTCCAGCCGCCCCGAGCAGGCGCCGTCCCCTCCAGTCAGACGGGAGAACCCTGCCGGGAGAGGAGGGCTCCTTAGGGGAATGCAGACAATGGGGCTCCCTGCAGCACCGCATGTCCCCAGCACTCACCTTGGCAGACTACAGCAGTGTCAAAGTCATGACGGCCATTGTAGGGTCCCCAGCCTTGAATCTTGCAGTCCCAGAGGGCCTTCTCAGCCCCATGGCAGTCAACAAAGCCCAAGCTGATAGAACCTTCTGTTTGGCCAAAGCGGGAGCTGTAGTAGGCGCTAGTGGCCGAGCCGCAGCCCATCTGCTGGCACACCACCTCGGCGTCCTCCATGTCCCAGGCATTGTCCGCCACCGTGCCCCAGCGTCCCCGCAGCTTCACCTCCACTCTCCCCTCACAGGGTCCCCTGCCAGCCGCCAGACGCAGCTCCAGCGCCTCTGTACCAGGCACCAGCCTCAGTCCAGTCCTGGGGGTCCCAGCACGGCATCCCCAGTACCACCACCCCTCCTCACCTGTGCAGGTCACGCCCACGTCCCACTCGTGGCCACAGAAGTGCTTGCCCCAGCCAAAGTGAGGGCAGTCCTGCAAGGTGGTCTCAGAGCCACGGCAGAAGAAGGGGTGCAGCCAGATGCGTCCCTTGCCCTGCCCAAACGGGGCGTACGGGGATGCCCGGGCCACCGCACCGCAGCGCAGCTGCCGGCACACCACGCCGGCGCCGCGGTGGTCCCAGTCGAAGTCGTAGCTGCAGACGGAGCCCCACTCGCCCTCGTGCTTCACCTCCACCCGGCCGGCGCAGCGCCCGCCGCCATCCACCAGCCGCAGCTCCCCGCTGCCTGCGGGCAACCCCAGGGACCTTGCTGAGCCCGCGGGGTGCCTGCCCCACGGCCGCTCCCTGCCCCACCGCTTGCCCACTGCCCCACGGCCAGCCCCTGCCCCACGGCCAGCCCCACCACTCACCCCTGCAGAGCTGCACGCAGAGGAGCAGCCCCAGTGCTCTGGCAGGCACCATCCTGCCCCCAGTGCCAGACGCAGCCCCGCGGCGGGGAGGGGGATATATAGGCAGCCCCCGCTGGCAGGAGCCAATGGGGGCGGCGGAGGCACCTTGTGAGCCGCTATCAGGAGGGTTATCTGCTGCCTGCCGGGGCCCAGCCTCCAATAACCTGCTCTGTGCCCAAATATGAGACTCGGCTCCGCTTCTGGCGTCAACCACCGCCCCACCCCCCCACTGGGGCTCAGCACTCAGATGTCCCCAACGGGAGCCAGCCTGTCCGGCACCCATGTCCCTCTGAGTATGGGTTGGGGCAGTGCCCAAGGAGAGCAGGTCCCCGCGGGGACTGGATTGGCCCCAGAATAGGGCCTCTCTCAGCACCTCAGTGCCCAGACTTTGTCGGGGGGGTGCCTTGACCCACCTGGAAGAAGCCTGGGGGTAACCGGGGAGGATGTGGTCTCTGTTCTGGCCCTGACATGTGCAGGAGGGACATCTCCAGCCCCTTGCAGCGGCTGGTGGCACAGGGCACAAGGGGGACGGTTTCCCCCACTCGGGGACCTGGTGTCGGCACCGACCCCACGCAGCTGCTGGGCCACCTGCACTGCTGGCGATAGCATCGTGGCTTTGTGCAGCATCGGGGATGCTACCAACTGGGTTCGGAGCTCAGAATGAGCCCAAGGTACCTACATGGCTTCTTGGGGACTGTACTTTGGCAGTGGATGGGGACAGTCCATGTGCTACTTGCGGTGGGGGCAGAAAGGAGCCCCAAAGTGGGAGGTAGAGGAGGAGGTGGAGGAGGAGGTGGAGGTAGCCTGATCCGAGCAGCAGGCACAGAGACAGCCACAGAGGACAGCATGTTGCAGGGTGGTCCAGCTGCTGCGGGGCCAGCGCAGAAGCCCCCAGCTTTAGAAGGGGCCAGGAGCAGGGGCCCAGCCCTCCCTGCCCGTGTCCCTGTGTGGGGACATGTGGTGCTGCAGGGAGGCCCATTGTCTGCATTCCCCTAAGGAGCCCTCCTCTCCTGGCAGGGTTCTCCCTTCTGACTGGAGGGGACGGCGCCTGCTCGGGGCGGCTGGAGGTGCGGCAGGGCCGCGCCTGGGCCACCGTCTGCCACGGCCACGTGGACCTCAAGGCCGCCCAGGTGGTCTGCAGGGAGCTGGGCTGCGGCATGGCAGTGGCCGTCCCCGGTGCCGGCCATTTTGGGGCAGCAACGGGGCCGCTCTGGGATGGCGCCTTTGAGTGCAACGGCAGCGAGCCACTCCTCGCCAACTGCGCCCGGCGGCCGACCCACGGCCAGTCCTGTGCTGGCCCCGCTTCTATCGTCTGCTCACGTAAGTGCTGGAGCTGGGGGGCTGGGGTGGACCCTTGCAGAGTGATGTGCCCAGTGGGTCCCTGTTGTGCTGCCTCCCAAGCACCCTCTCTCTGCTGCAGCCTACACCGGTTTCCGTTTGGCGGATGGCGGCTCGGGCTGCGCCGGGCGGGTGGAGGTGGAGGAGCAGGGGACATGGGGACCCCTCTGTGCCACCACCTGGGACCTGCCCGACGCCCACGTCCTGTGCCGCCACCTGGGCTGCGGCCCCGCCGCCTCCCTGCCCCCAGGAGGCCATTTTGGGACGGGCACGGCGACGGGGTCGCTGCGGCGCGATGCCCTGAGCTGCAGCGGGAGCGAGCGGCACCCGGGCGAGTGCCCCGTGGCGGTGCTGGGGGAGCCCGCCTGCCCCCCTGGCCATGCCGCCGCCGTCAACTGCTCAGGTGGGTGCAGGGGACGCGGGCACCCGTGGCAGGCGGGGAGCAGTGCCAGTCCCCACGGCATGGCCGGGCTCTTGCAGGCGCCGCTGATCCCCTGCGGCTGCTGGACGGGGAGAGCCGGTGCGACGGGCGGCTGGAGGTGGCCACAAGCCCCGGGGACTGGGCCCGTGTGACTGCGGGGCCATGGGATGACCGAGCTGCCTCCGTGGCGTGCCGGCAGCTGGGCTGCGGTGTGCCAGAGAAGGTCTACGCTGTGCCGGCCGCCAGCTTGGGCCCTGTGGAGCTGCAGGAGCTGCGGTGTGCTGGCACCGAGGAGCGCCTGGCACAGTGCAACACCTCGGGGCCTGCCGCAGCGCCCAGCCACAGCCCCACAGAGGCGGCCGTTGCCTGCTCAGGTGAGTGCGCTGGGAAGGGCCGCGGGTGCCCAGCGGGTGCCCCCAGCCCCATCCTGGCCCTCCCGTGCAGGCAGCCGGCGGCTGAGGCTGGCGGGCGGCCCCGGGCGCTGCGCCGGCAGGGTGGAGGTGTACAGCGAGGGCACCTGGGGTACCGTCTGCCAGGACGCCTGGGACCTGCCACATGCCGACGTCGTGTGCCGCCAGCTGGGGTGCGGACGGGCCCTGGAGGCGCCCGGCTCTGAGCGCTTCAGGCCCGGCGTGGGGACGCTGTGGCCGGGTGCCGGGGGCTGCTCGGGGACGGAGGCGGCTCTCTGGGACTGCCCAGCCCCAGCACGGCGTGGCTGCCGCCGGGGCGGTGGTGCCGGTGCCGTGTGCTCAGGTGAGCACTGTGATCCCTGAGCTGGGGAGCAGTCCCCACTGCCCGTGGGGTGCGCGCTGCCCCGTGAGGTGCCGTGACCCCGCTGTCCCCTGTTGTTGCAGGGCTGCTGCGTCTGGCGGGGGGCAGCAGCAGCTGCAGCGGGCACCTGGAGGTGCTGCACGAGGGGACGTGGGGCCGCGTGTGCGCCAGCGACTCCAGCCCCACAACAGCTGCCGTTGTCTGCCGCCAGCTGGGCTGTGGCACCGGGGGGAGGCTGGAGGCCATCCCCGCACAGGGCTCGGTCCCCGCCTGGCTGGGCTGGGTGCAATGCCAGGAGGGGGCCCCCTCGCTCTGGCACTGCCCCTCGGCGCCCTGGCACCTGCAGTCCTGCGGTCCTGATGGGGTCACCCACATTGCCTGTGACGAGGACACCGAGGGAACGAGCGGGGCCACCACAACTGCAGGTAGCAGCTGCCGGTAGAGGCATGCTTGCACAGGTGGCTCTGCCCGTGCCCACTGTCCCCTGCTCCTGCTGCCGTGCGGATCCCAGCCTCACACTGCCCCGGCCATCCCTGCAGGTGTCACCAGCAGCATTGCCCCACTGACAGCAGTGTCAGGGAGTGTGCCGGTGCCCACGGTCCTGTGCGTACTCCTGGGGACGCTGCTGGGCCTGGCCCTGGCAGCCCTGGCTGTGCAGGCACACCGCGCACGGGTGCAACGCCGAGGTGGGCACCGCTTTGGGAGTCTCCATGGCACTGTGGGGAACAGTGCATCATGCTGTTGGAACGTGTACTTCCTTACAGACCCTACGAAAGCCAAGGACGCTGGCTCTGAAGCCGTGTACGAGGAGCTGGATTACAGCCTGATGCCCGAGTACCAGGAGGTGCCCAGCCACACAGGTGGGAGCACGGTCATCCCTGGGGCCTGGGGCTTTCCGCATCCCTGGCTTAGCACCCAGTGCCCCGTTCTCCACCACAGGCTCCCTATCCAAGGGCTCAGGCATGAAGCTGGATAATGATAACTGGAATGGTTACAAGGAGGAGAGCAACCCCGGAGCAACCCCAGGTAGAGGAAGGGTAACTCGGCAGGGACAGGAAGGCACAGGGGACCCAAGGAGAAGGGTTATGGCTGAGCAGTGGTGCTGGGGAGCTGAGGGGATGTGGCCCTTGCGGCTGCGTCCTCAGCCCCCGCCCCTCCATGCCTAGCACAGCCCCACCAGTCCAGCCTGGGCACAGCCCCCCGGATGGCTACGACGATGCTGCAGCTGTGCCGGAGGAGCCCCCCTCTCCCCACGGCGGGGACGCACCAGCGCAGCCCCATGGGGACACGGGCTATGACGACGTTGATGTCAGCACCCTGGGGGCAGTGCCATAAGGAGACCCTGGGGACATGGCTGCAAGAGGGGGCTCCAGCCCCAGGGATGGGTGGCCGTGCCCATGGGGGGGCACCCGTCCCTGAACAGCCCTCAGCACGCTGCAGAAACGGCTCCATCGGCCTGCCCGCACCCGTGGCCCAACGTCATGCCAGGGTCCTTGTGAAGTTTTTCAGCATGGCGTTTCCCTGCACAGCACTCCTTCTGATTAAAGCCCTCAAGTGCTTGGAACGTTGCTACCAGCACCGGCGCCTCTCTCTCTCCCCGGTCCATCGTCCGTCCCTTGGTCCCATGGGGCAGAGCAGGGCCACAGGCACGTCCCCATGGCTCTGGGCACGCAGGAAGGACTGGGAAGAGCCCAGGGCCCAGCCCCAGGGCCTTCCTTTGGCCCCAGAGCTGCACGCTCTCCCCGCCAGGAGTACATAGAATCACAGAATCATAGAATATCCCGAGTTCGAAGGGACCCATAAGTATCATCGAGTCCAGTTTCTGGCACCACACGAGTGTACCCATATTTTTAGACCATGTGACTAAGTGCACAGTCCAATCTCTTCTTAAATTCAGACAGGCTTGGTGCAGTGACTACTTCCCTGGGGAGCCTGTTGCAGTGTGCAACCACCCTCTCAGTGAAGAACCTCTTCCTGATGTCTAGCCTAAACCTCCCCTGCCCCAGCTTGACACCATTCCCATGGGTCCTATCACTGGTGACTAAGGAGAATAGGTCGGCGCCTGCCCCTCCACTCCCCCACGTGAGGAAGCTGTAGGCCTCGATGAGGTCTCCCCTCAGCCTCCTCTTCTCCAGGCTGAACAGACCAAGTGACCTCAGTCGCTCCTCATACGTCTTCCCCTCTAGGCCCTTCACCATCTGTGTCGTCCTCCTCTGGACGCTCTCCAACAGTTTAATGTCCTTCCTGTACTGTGGTGCCCAGAACTGCACACAGTACTGGAGTTGAGTCCGCACAGTGCAGAGCAGAGCGGGACAATCACTTCCCTCGACCGACTAGCGATGCTGTGCTTGATGCACCCCAGGATACGGTTGGCCCTCCTGGCTGCCAGGGCACACTGCTGGCTCATATTCAACCTGCTGTCAGCCACAGCCCCCAGATCCCTCTCTGCGGGGCTGCTCTCCAGCATCTCGTCCCCCGGTCTGTACATACAGCCAGGGTTGCCCCGTCCCAGGTGCAGGACCCGGCACTTGCTCTTGTTAAACTTCATGTGGTTTAGGCCGCATGAACAGGCAGAGGGAAGGGCACGTCACGTCAGAGGGACGCTTCCCCTGCCCCAGCACCCCCAGCACCACCCGCCCAGGGCACGGCCAGCCGGCACGGAGGGGCCACAGCCGGGTACCCCGTGAGCATCCAATCAGCAGGCAGGTGCTGTGCCCGGGCCTGGCCCAGCAGCAGGACGGGGGCACCCAGCGGCACCAGCAGGCCCAGGGGGCACGCCGCGCACCGCCGGGGAGCCCGGCCCTGGGGCCTCCTGATGGGCACGGAGAGGCTGAGCCAAAAAGACCTCTCCTCAGCTCCCTGGCGCAGGGGGCTGAGGCACTCCTGTGTTGCGCGGGATGGAGCTACAGCCTGCCGGGGCCTCGGCCAGGCTCACGGCCAGAAGCCTTCCCTCTCCTTTGTTTGCGAGGGAACTGCAGCCTCCTTGGATGTGGGGACCAGCAGAAACAACGGCGCGCAGCGTAGAGTCATTGTAGCCATGCTTAGCTTTGCACCCACTGGCAAGAATGCGCTGAGTGCTGCACAGCAGCAAGAAGAACCTCGGTGCTCTGCCACTTGTGGCAAATGGTGGAGGATCAAATCCAGGCAGTGACAAACTCGTGCTCCTCCAAGCTGACGGGAGATCCTCAGAAACAGCTCGGCTTCAGGCAGCGCTGTGACATCTCCAAAGTGAGATGGCCAACAGCGTATTGGCTTGTATGAGAACTGGTATGGCCAAGAGAGCAAGGGAAGTGATTGTTCCTCTCTGCTCAGCCCTGGAGAGGCTGGAACTCCAAAACTGTGTTCACTTTTGTCCCTCTCACTACAAGGACAGGCAGGTGCTGGAGTGTGTCCAAAGAAGGGCAGCAAAGCTGTTGAAGTGTCTAGAGAACAAGTCTTATGAGGAGTTGCTGAGAGCCGCTGAAAAAGGCCTGGAGAAAAGGAGGCTCAGGGGTGACCTTATCATGCTCTTGAAATACCTTAAAGGAGGCTGTAGGGAGGTGGGGGTCCGGCTCTTCTCCCAAACACATTGGGTGAGCCAAACTGGCCAAAGGGACACTGCATCCTATATGGCATCATGCTGAACAATAAAGACGGAGGGGGTGTGCTGGGGGGGACTGCTGCCTGGGGACAGGCTGGGCTTCGGTCAGAGCATATTGAGCAATTGCACTGTGCACCACTTGTTTCAAATCTATATACTTATTTATTTACTGCTATCATCATTATTATTTTCCCTTCACTTGCTGTTCTATTTAAGTGTCTCATGACAGTAACCCATGAGTTTAACCTTTTTTTTTTTTTTTTTTTCTGAGTTCTCTGCCCCATCCCACTTGGGCAGGGGAGGGGAGCCAGTGAAGGGCTCTGTGGTACTCAGCTGCCTGCTGGGTTAAACGACAGCAACCTGCGCCAACTCAAGCAGCTGTGCTGGAAATTACCAATCATAACCATCATCTGAGAAAAGGAAGAAGCAAAACCCATAAAGGAACAGCTCACTACTAGCTTCTTAACCACCGCGTATCCTGAGGTTTAGCAGGTTGCTGTCTGGTCCGGGAAGGAGAGGGACAGGCGAATGCTGTTGCCTATTTTGCTGGGACAGATTTTGTTTTCAGAAACTACTTGCAGTGCAATAATAAGAAAATTCTGTTCTAGTAGGTCCATGTCCTTCTTGTAGTGGGGGCCCTAGAGTTTAACACAGTACTCAAAGTGTAGCCTCAACAGGGCTGAGTACAGGGGGACAATCATTTCCCTTGCCCTGCTGGCCATGCTATTTCTGATACAAGCCAGGATGCTGTTGGCCCTCTTGGCCACCTCAGCACACCGCTGGCTCCTGGTCAGCCCCCTGCCCACCAATCCCCCCAGCTCCCTTCCCGCCAGGCAGCTTTCCAGCCTCTCTGCCCCCAGCCTGCAGCCTTGCATGGGGTTGTTGTGCCCCAAGTGCAGGATGCGGCACTTGGCCTTGTTGAACCTCGAACAGCTGGCCTTGGCCCATCGGTCCAGCCTATCCAGGTCCCTCTGCAGGCCTTCCTGCCCTCAGGCACATCAACACTCCTGCCCACCTTGGTGTCCTTTGCCAGCTTGCTGAGGGTACATGCGATCCCCTCGCTGTGCACTGGGAGGTGGCAGGCTGGGGCAGGGGAAGCATCCTTGGGATGCACCGTGCCCTTCCCTCAGCCTGTTCTCCTGTTGGGGAGAGCGTGCAGCTCTGGGGCCAAAGGAGGGCCCTGGGCCCAGGCCCTGGGCTCTTCCCCATCCTCCCTTTGCATGCCCAGAGTCATGGGGACGTGCCTGTGGGCCCAGCTCTGCCCCGTGGCCCCAAAGGACGGACGATGGACTCAGGAGAGAGACAGGCGCCGGTGCTGGGAGTGAGGTTCCAAGCACTTGGGGACTTTAATCAGAAAGAGTGCTGTGCAGGGAAACACCATGCAGAAAAACTTCACAAGGACCCTGGCGTGATGTTGGGCCACAGGTGCGGGTGGGCCGATGGAGCCGTTTCTGCAGTGTGCTGAGGGCTATTCAGGGACGGGTGCCCCCCCATGGGCATGGCCACCCATCCCTGGGGCCGGAGCCTCCTCTTGCAGCCATGTCCCCAGGCTCTCCTCACGGCGCTGTCCCCAGGGTGCTGCCGTCAACGTCATCATAGCCCGTGTCCCCATGGGAGTGCGCCGGGGCGTCCCCGCCATGGGGAGCGGGGGCCTCCTCCGGCACAGCCGCAGCATCGTCGTAGCCATCCGGGGGGCTGTGCCCAGGCTGGGCCTGGGGGGCTGCACCAGGCATGGAGGGGCCGGGGCTGAGGACGCAGCCACAAGGGCCACACTTCCTCAGCTCCCCAGCACCACTGCTTGGCCACGGCCCCTCTCCTCGGTCCCCTGTGCCTTCCTGTCTTTGCTGAGTGCCCCTCCACCTACCTGGGACCTCCCTCGGGTTGTTCTCCTCCTTACTGCTATCCCAGTTCTCATCTTGCAACTTCATGCCTGAGCCCTTGGACTGGGAGCCTGCAGTGGAGAAGAGGGCACTGGGTGCTTGTCCAGGGATGGGACAGCCCCAGGCCCCGGGGAAGACCGTGCTCCCACCTGTGTGACTGGGCACCTCCTGGTACTCGGGCATCAGGCTGTAATCCAGTTCTTCATACACGGCCTCAGAGCCGGGATCCGTGGCTCTGATGGGGCCTGAAAGGCAGTAGCATTGCATCGGCATCCCCCTCTGTCCTCCATGATCCCAGGAGAACCCCCAAGGCAGTGCCCACCTCGGCGTTGCACCCATGTGCGGTGTGCCTGCACAGCCAGGGCTGCCAGGGCCAGGCCCAGCAGCGTTCCCAGGAGCACGCACAGGACCGTGGGCACGGGCACGCTCCCTGACACTGCTGTCAGTGGGGCAACGCTGCTGGTGACACCTGCAGGGATGGCCAGGGGCAGCGTGAGGCCGGGATCTGCATGGCAGCAGGGGCAGGGGTCAGTGGGCATGGGCAGAGCCACCTGTGCAAGCATCCCCGTGCTGGCAGCTCCTACCTGCAGTTGTGGTGGCCCCGCTCGTTCCCTCGGTGTCCTCGTCACAGGCGATGTGGGTGACCCCGTCAGGTCCGCAGGACTGCAGGTGCCAGGGCACCGAGGGGCAGCGCCAGAGCGAGGGGACCCCCTCCTGGCATTGCACCCAGCCCAGCCAGGCGGGGACCGAGCCCTGTGCAGGGACGGCCTCCAGCCTCCCCCCGGTGCCACAGCCCAGCTGGCGGCAGACAGCGTCAGCTGTGGCGGGGCTGGTGTCGTTGGCGCACACGCGGCCCCACGTCCCCTCGTGCAGCACCTCCAGGTGCCCGCTGCAGCTCCTGCTGCCCCCCGCCAGACGCAGCAGCCCTGCAACAACAGGGGACAGCGGGGTCACAGCATCTCACGGGGCAGCGCGCACCCCACGGGCAGTGGGGACTGCTCCCCAGCTCAGGGATCACAGTGCTCACCTGAGCACACGGCACCGGCACCACCGCCCCGGCGGCAGCCACGCCGTGCTGGGGCTGGGCAGTCCCAGAGAGCCGCCTCCGTCCCCGAGCAGCCCCCGGCACCCGGCCACAGCGTCCCCACGCCGGGCCCGAAGCGCTCAGAGCCGGGCGCCTCCAGGGCCCGTCCACACCCCAGCTGGCGGCACACGACGTCGGCATGTGGCAGGTCCCAGGCGTCCTGGCAGACGGTGCCCCAGGTGCCCTCGCTGTACACCTCCACCCTGCCGGCGCAGCGCCCGGGGCCGCCCGCCAGCCTCAGCCGCCGGCTGCCTGCACGGGAGGGCCAGGATGGGGCTGGGGGCACCCGCTGGGCACCCGCGGCCCTTCCCGGCGCACTCACCTGAGCAGGCAACGGCCGCCTCTGTGGGGCTGTGGCTGGGCGCTGCGGCAGGCCCTGAGGCGTTGCACTGCGCCAGGCGCTCCTCGGTGCCAGCACACCGCAGCTCCTGCAGCTCCACAGGGCCCAAGCTGGTGGCCGGCACAGCGTAGACCTTCTCTGGCACACCGCAGCCCAGCTGCCGGCACGCCACGGAGGCAGCTCGGTCATCCCACAGCCCCGCAGTCACACGGGCCCAGTCCCCGGGGCTTGTGGCCACCTCCAGCCGCCCGTCGCACCGGCTCTCCCCGTCCAGCAGCCGCAGGGGCTCAGCGGTGCCTGCAAGAGCCCGGCCATGCCGTGGGGACGGGCACTGCTCCCCGCCTGCCACGGGTGCCCGCGTCCCCTGCACCCACCTGAGCAGTTGACGGCGGCGGCATGGCCAGGGGGGCAGGCGGGCTCCCCCAGCACCGCCACGGGGCACTCGCCCGGGTGCCGCTCGCTCCCGCTGCAGCTCAGGGCATCGCGCCGCAGCGGCCCCGTCGCCGTGCCCGTCCCAAAATGGCCTCCTGGGGGCAGGGAGGCGGCGGGGCCGCAGCCCAGGTGGCGGCACAGGACGTGGGCGTTGGGCAGGTCCCAGGTGGTGGCACACAGGGCTCCCCATGTCCCCTGCTCCTCCACCTCCACCCGCCCGGCGCAGCCCGAGCCGCCATCCGCCAAACGGAAACCGGTGTAGGCTGCAGCAGAGAGAGGGTGCTTGGGAGGCAGCACAACAGGGACCCACTGGGCACATCACTCTGCAAGGGTCCACCCCAGCCCCCCAGCTCCAGCACTTACGTGAGCAGACGATAGAAGCGGGGCCAGCACAGGACTGGCCGTGGGTCGGCTGCCGGGCGCAGTTGGCGAGGAGTGGCTCGCTGCCGTTGCACTCAAAGGCGCCGTCCCAGAGCTGCCCCGTTGCTGCCCCAAAATGGCCGGCACCGGGGACGGCCACTTCCATGCCGCAGCCCAGCTCCCTGCAGACCACCTGGGCGGCCTTGAGGTCCACGTGGCCGTGGCAGACGGTGGCCCAGGCGCGGCCCTGCCGCACCTCCAGCCGCCCCGAGCAGGCGCCGTCCCCTCCAGTCAGACGGGAGAACCCTGCCGGGAGAGGAGGGCTCCTGGGGCGGATGCGGACGAGGGGGCTCCCTGCAGCACCACATGTCCCCAGCACTCACCTTGGCAGACTACAGCAGTGTCATAGTCATGAGGGCCATTGTAGGGTCCCCAGCCTTGAATCTTGCAGTCCCAGAGGGCCTTCTCAGCCCCATGGCAGTCAACAAAGCCCAAGCTGATAGAACCTTCTGCTTGGCCAAAGAGGGAGCTGTGGTAGGCACCAAGAGCCGAGCCGCAGCCCATCTGCTGGCACACCACCTCGGCGTCCTCCATGTCCCAGGCATTGTCTGCCACCGTGCCCCAGCGTCCCCACAGCTTCACCTCCACTCTCCCTTCACAGGGTCCCCTGCCAGCCGCCAGACGCAGCTCCACCGCCTCTGTACTGGGCACCAGCCTCAGTCCAGTCCTGGGGGTCCCAGCACGGTATCCCCAGCACCACCACCCCTCCTCACCTGTGCAGGTCACCCCCACATCCCACTCGTGGCCGCAGAAATGCTGGCCCCAGCCAAAGTGAGGGCATTCCTCCAAGGTGGCTTCTGTCCCAAGGCAGAAGATTGGATGCAGCCAGATGCGTCCCTTGCCCTGCCCAAACAGGGCATACGGGGATGCCCGGGCCACCTCACCGCAGCGCAGCTGCCGGCACACCACGCCGGCGCCGCGGTGGTCCCAGTCGAAGTCGTAGCTGCAGACGGAGCCCCACTCGCCCTCGTGCTTCACCTCCACCCGGCCGGCGCAGCGCCCGCCGCCATCCACCAGCCGCAGCTCCCCGCTGCCTGCGGGCAACCCCAAGGACCTTGCTGAGCCCGCGGGGTGCCTGCCCCACGGCTGCTCCCTGCCCCACCGCTTGCCCACTGCCCCACGGCTGCTCCCTGCCCCACGGCCAGCCCCACCACTCACCCCCGCAGAGCTGCACGCAGAGGAGCAGCCCCAGTGCTCTGGCAGGCACCATCCTGCCCCCAGTGCCAGACGCAGCCCCGCGGCGGGGAGGGGGATATATAGGCAGCCCCCGCTGGCAGGAGCCAATGGGGGCGGCGGAGGCACCTTGTGAGCCGCTATCAGGAGGGTTATCTGCTGCCTGCCGGGGCCCAGCCTCCAATAACCTGCTCTGTGCCCAAATATGAGACTCGGCTCCGCTTCTGGCGTCATGCACCCCCCCACCCCCCCACTGGGGCTCAGTACTCAGATGTCCCCAAGGGGAGCCAGCGTGTCCGGCACCCATGTCCCTCTGAGTATGGGTTGGGGCAGTGCCCAAGGAGAGCAGGTCCCCGCGAGGACAGGATTGGCCCCAGAATAGGGCCTCTCTCAGCACCTCAGTGCCCAGACTTTGTCGGGGGGGTGCCTTGACCCACCTGGAAGAAGCCTGGGGCTAACCGGGGAGGATGTGGTCTCTGTTCTGGCCCTGACATGTGCAGGAGGGACATCTCCAGCCCCTTGCAGCGGCTGGTGGCACAGGGCACAAGGGGGACGGTTTCCCCCACTCGGGGACCTGGTGTCGGCACCGGCCGCATGCAGCTGCTGGGCCACCTGCACTGCTGGCGATAGCATCGTGGCTTTATGCAGCATCGGGGATGCTACCAACTGGGTTCGGAGCTCAGAATGAGCCCAAGGTACCTACACGGCTTCTTGGGGACTGTACTTCGGCAGTGGATGGGGACAGTCCATGTGCTACTTGCGGTGGGGGCAGAAAGGAGCCCCAAAGTGGGAGGTAGAGGAGGAGGTGGAGGTAGCCTGACCCGAGCAGCAGGCACAGAGACAGCCACAGAGGACAGCATGTTGCAGGGTGGTCCAGCTGCTGCGGGGCCAGCGCAGAAGCCCCCAGCTTTAGAAGGGGCCAGGAGCAGGGGCCCAGCCCTCCCTGCCCGTGTCCCTGTGTGCAGCCCGGTGCTGGGGCAGGAGGAAGTGTGTGCCGGATGTGCAGGCGCTGCTCAAAAGTGAAGCCCTGCCCGTACGCAGGGCCGGGACACAGGGCATTGCCCTTCTGGCACAGCCCCGCTGCAGGAGGAGCGCGTGGCAGCACAGCTCGCTGAGGACCGGGGGCTCCTGGGTCCACGGCTGCAGGGCCAGGCTCTGCCAAGGGTCTGCAGCTCCCGGGCTGCTCAGAAAGGCCCGGGCCGGGCTTCAGCCCGCAGGACCTTGCCATGCTGGCAAGCTGGGCACCCAGCCCCAAACCCCCTGGTGGGGAGGTCAGCCTCAGAAGCAGAGTGGGAAGTGCTCCCCATCTGGAGATCACATCTTGGCCCCAGTGATCAGGAATTCAGAATTTTTGATTCTGGGGCAAGTAAGGAGAGGGGTTAGCAGAACTGCCACCTTGGACCTCTGGAGGGCAGACTTCGGCCTGCTCTGAAGAGTGGTTGACAAAGTCCCTTGGGAGGCAGTCCTGAAGGGAAAGGAAGGATGGACACTCTTTGAGAAGGGAATCCTAAAGGCTCAGGAGCAGGCACATTTCCCCATGTGCCAAAAGACGATCAAGCAGGGAAGAGGATCTGCCCAACTGAACAGAGAGATGGGGCTTGAGCTCAGGGAAAAATAAATAAATACATTTTAAAAAATTTATGACCTTTGGAAGAAGGGGCAGGCCACTCAGGCACATCATCCAAAGACATCGTGAGCCTATGCAGGGAAAAAAGGAGAAGGGCCAAAGGCCAGCTGGAACTGAGTCTGGCTTCTGTCCCCAAGGACAATAGAAAATGCTTCTCTAAATACTTAACAACAAAAAGCAACAAAAGAAGGATGAGAGAGAATCCCCATCCCTTATTGGATGTGGTAGAAAAACACACTGACCAGAGATGAGGAAAAGGCTCAGGTATACTTAGCTATATGCAAGTCTATGGTGCCAGATGGGATCCACCCAAGGGTACTGAGGGAGCTGGCGGAAATGCTCAACAAGAATCATAGAATCATAGAATATCCCGAGTTGGAAGACACCCAGAAGGATCATAGAGTCCAACTCCTGGCAGGTCTACCCAAAATTTTAGACCATGTGACTAAGTGCACAGTCCAAACATTTTTTAAACTCCGACAGGCTGGGTGCAGTGACTGCTTCCCTGGGGAGCCAGTTCCAGTGTGCGACCACCCTCTCGGTGGAGAACCTCTTCCCGTCTTCTAGCCTAAACCTCCCCTGCCCCAGCTTGACACCATTCCTTCCCACGGGTCCTATCATTGGTGACTAAAGAGAATTTTTTTTTATGCCACTTTGTATCACTTATCAGCAGTCCTGGCTACCAGGGGAGGTTCCCAGTCGACTGGCGACTAGCAAATGTGACGCCCAACTCCAAGAAAGGCTGGAAGGAGGATATGGGCAACTACATGCCCGTCAGTCTGACCCTGGTGCCAGGGAAGCTCATGGAGCAGCTTGCCTTGAGTGCAATCACATAACACTTAAAGGACACCCAGGTGATCAGGCCCAGTCAGCACTGGTTTATCAAAGGCAGGTCCTGCTCCACCAGCCCAATCTCTTTCTACGACAAGGTGACACGCTCAGTGGATGAGGGAAAGGCTGTGTATGTTCTCTACCTAGACTTCAGTAAGGCTTTTGACACCGTTTCTGAAGCACTCAACTGAAGAACCTGGCTGCTCAAGGGTTTTTAACCCACTTGGTTGGGTTAAAAACTGGCTGGAGGCCAGGCCCAGAGAGTCGTGGTGAATGGAGCTAAATCCAGTTGGAGGCTGGTCACAAGTGGTGTATCCCCAGGGCTCAGTGCTGGATCCAGTTCTCTGTAGTATCTTCCCCAATGATCAGACGAGGGGATCGCATGCACCCTCAGCAAGCTGGCAGAGGACACCAAGGTGGACAGGAGCGCTGATGTGCCTGAGGGCAGGAAGGATCTGGAGAGGGACTTGGATAGGCTGGACTGATGGGCCGAGGCCAACTGTACGAGGTTCAACAAGGCCAATGCCGGGTCCTGCACTTGGGGCACAACAACCCCATGCAAGGCTGCAGGCTGGAGGCAGAGAGGCTGGAAAGCTGCCCTGCAGGAAGGGAGCTGGGGGGATTGGTGGGCAGGGGGCTGAACAGGAGCCAGCGGTGTGCTCAGGTGGACAAGAGGGCCAACAGCCTCCTGGCTTGTATCAGAACTGGTGTGGCCAGCAGGGCGAGGGAAGTGATTGTCCATCTGTACTTGGCCCTGTTGAGGCCACGCCTTGAGTACTGCATTCAACTCTAAGGCCCCCACTACAAGAAGGACATGGACCGGTCCAGAGGAGGCCATGAGGGTGATCAAAGGGCTGGAGCAGCTCTCCTCTGCAGACAGGCTGAGGGAGTTGGGGTTGTTCAGCCTGAAGAAGAGAAGGCTCCGGGGAGACCTTCCAGTGGCTTTCCACTACTTAAAGGGGACTACAGGAAAGCTGGGGAGGGACTCTTCATCAGAGACTCTGCATCATGGCCTCTCATCCCTGCAGGGAGGCAACAGCGCCTCCCACTTGAGTGTTATCAGCAAACTTGCTGAGGATGCATTCCATTCCTGCATCTGAATCATGGATAAAATTGTTCCCCAGAGATGGTTAAGGGTCTATAGGGGAGGATGTGTGAGGAGCAGCTGAGGTGCCTTGGTTTGTTCAGCCCACACAGAGCAGGCTGAGGGGAGGCCTCATGGCGGCCTGCAGCTCCCTCACGAGGGGAGCGGAGGGGCAGGCGCTGAGCTCTGCTCTCTGGGGACAGCGACAGGACCCGAGGGAATGGCATGGAGCTGGGACAGGGGAGGGTCAGGCTGGGTATTAGGGAAAGGTTCTTTACCGGGAGGGTGATTGGGTACTGGGACAGGCTCCCCAGGGACATGGTCACAGCACCGAGCCTGCCGGAGTTCAAGAAGCGTCTCAGACACATGGTCTGATTTTTGGGTGGTCCTTTGAGGACCCAGGAGTTGGACTCGATGATCCTTGTGGATCCCTTCCAACTCAGCATGTTCCATGATTCTGTGATTCTTCCTCCTGCCATAGCCACATGGCCCTGCCTTGGAGTAGCCTGCCTCGTCCTCTTCCTCCTCCTCCTCCTTCTCAGTAGGAGTTTCTGCCCTTACTAAACGAGGTGACTTTGGCATCCATTGTTTCGTCTTGTGGACAGAGGTGACTGAGAGAGGCATGGGTTGGTTCTCGGGCCCAGCCGCAGGGCCTGTCGCAGGGGCTGGCATGGCTGCATGTTGTAGTGATTTCTGTCTCTTTGGAATTGCCAGGGTGACGGCCCACCTTTCTCAAACATTTAACTAGGTTTTTAGGATTCTGCACCTGTTCAGGGCAGAAGTTCCAAAGCATTGGAGGTGCTTATGGAAGAACTTCTTTACTGAAAGGGTTGTGAGGCATTGGAATGGGCTGCCCAGGGAAGTGGTTGAGTCACCATCCCTAGAGGCCTTTAAAAGACATTTAAATGTAGAGCTTAGTGATATGGTTTAGTGGAGGACTTGTTAGTATTAGGTCAGAGGTTGGACTAGGTGATCTTGGAGGTCTCTTCCAACCTAGATGGTTCTGTGATTCTGTGATGTATGTATATGTGTATGTATGCAGACATATAGCCCATGATGCAACGCCTGCCAGGCTGAAGTTAACACACATGAAGATATAAGAGTATGTCATAAAAAGATTGATTTATTTTTACACTAGGCTTTCTGATATGCCTATGGGAGTATTGCCAAAGGAATTTTCCCAAAGGAAAACAACTGCCATTTCTCAAAAACTGAAGAAGAAGGAATATTAATTATGTTAATTAAACTGAAATACATTTTACATTTTCAAATATTTATATCTGAAGACAGCGGCAGAGAGGGCCAGGCTCTGCTGTGGTGGTTTTACCGTGCTACACAGCTGAGCTCCACGAAAACCGCTCTCTCACTCGCCCTCCTTGATGACAATAGGGGAGATAATATGATGGAAAGGGCTCAAGGGTTGAGTTAAGGACAGGGAGATTGCTCACCAGTTACGGCACGGGCAATACAGATCCGTGTAGAGAGATTAGTATAATTTCTTTCCAATCATTAGCAGACTAGAAGAGTGAGGAACTAAAAGCATGCTAAAAACACCTTCCCCCATCCACCCTCTTCTACGTCCTCCCCCGATCGGTGCAGGGGAACAGGCAATGGGGGCTGCGGTCAGTCCCTGACGCTTCGTCTCCACCGCTCCTTCACGGTCACTCTCTGCTCCTGCTCCACGTGGGTCCCTCCCACGGGATGCCGTCCTTCCCGAACTGAGCCTGCGGGGGCTGCCCACAGGCAGCAGCTCTTCAAGAACTGCTCCCACATGGCTCCGTACCACGGGGTCCATCCGTCAGGAGCAAACTGCTCCAGTACGGGTCCCCCACGGGCGGCACCTCCCCCCAGACCCCCTGCTCCTGCGTGGGCTCCTCTCCATGGGCTGCAGCTCCGGCCTGGGGCCTGCTGCTGCGGGGGCTCTCCATGGGCCGCAGCCTCCTCCAGGCCACATCCACCTGCTCCACCGGGGGCTCCTCCACGGGCTGCAGCGTGGAGATCTGCTCCGTGTGGGACCCATGGGCTGCAGGGGGACAGCCTGCTCCACCAGGGGCCTCTCCACAGGCCGCAGGGGAACTGCTGCTGGATAAGGGGAACGTCCTGGATCAGGGCCCCCAGCACAAGAAAGATGTGGCCCTGCTGGAGCGAGTCCAGGGGAGGGCGGCAAAGGTGATCAGGGGCCTGGAGCAGCTGTCCTATGAAGAAAAGCTGAGCGAGCTGGGGCTGTTCATCCTGGAGAAGAGAGGCTCTGGGGAGACCTCCTTGCGGCCCTTCAATACTTAAAGGGGTCTTATAAAAAGGATGGAGAAGGACTCTTTACTCAGGTAGGCAATGCCGGGAACCAGTGGGAATGGCTTTAAACTAAAAGAGGATAGATTTAGGTTAGACGTTAGGAGGAACTTCTTCCCTGTGAGGGTAGTGAGGCAAACGTAGTTACCTAGCGGGTGGCATCCCTGCCTATGGCAGGGGGTTGGAGTTAGATGATCACAGAATCACAGAATTGCAGGGAGTGATGCCAGAGCGGTGCCAGAGTGAGCGCCGCAGGGGCTGGGGGCTCCATGTGGCGTCACACGCGCGAGGCAGCGTGATGTCACCGAGCAGGCAGTGTGACGTCACCTCACGAGGCAGTGTGACTGCGCAGCCCTCCCCGTTATGTCCAGGTGCCGGCAGGGCCCGGCCCAGCTTGGCTCATGCCTGCACTCCTGCCCAGCGTGTCTGTGAGGCTTGGAGGGCTGAGCGGGGATTCGGTCGGGTCGTGCTGTGGGGCCGCCGGCAGCTGCTCTGGGTGCCCGTCCCCACAACATTCGCCTGTGTTTGCCCTGCCCTGTGCGCTCGCAGCAGCGCAGCTGAGCTGTGCGGGGACGTGTCCCCCTGGGGGGGCGTGGGGTGGGCGCTGGGGCTCGGGGAGCTGCCAGGGGCAAGGCCTCAGCCTGGCTCCATGCCAGCAAGGAACACGGGATGGCACAGCCACGGGGCCCAAGGGTTTCCTGCTGGGGGACCCGCGCATCGTTGCTGCCCACCCTGGGAGCACCAGTGACCGTGGCCTCACTCTCTCTTGCAGTTGGTGGCATCTTTGCAGCGCCCTGCCGCCATGGACGGGTCGTCGGGCTGGGCCTGCGCGCTCTGTCGTCACGGCCAGGATGACGTGGCCTACCTGACGCCCTGCCTCCACCAGCTTTGCTTGGGCTGTGTGCTGCGGTGGGCCAAGGAGAAGCCGAGTTGCCCCCTGTACGGGGGCAGGCTCCAGTCCAGCAAGTACTCGGTGTGGTCGGCTGACGACTACCTGGAGTGTCCCATCCCAGAGTCCGCAGAACAGCTGGGGGACAGCAGGACGAGCAGGGGGCTGCGGGGCTGGTGCTCAGGACTCCTGAGCACAGCTTCCCACCCCAGCTCTGGGCAGCCTTCTTCCAGGAGCAGCTGGCTGACGCCAGGCCCCTGCTGGCGTGGCTGCAAGAGGAGCTGCGGAGGATCTACGGCAGCCAGTGGTGGGACGTGGCTGTGGTGCAGGGAATCGTCCTCGCCTCCCTGTGCATCTTCGGGCTGGACCAGCAGGCCCTGGTGCGGCAGCTGCAGCCTTCCCTCCACAGCCACACGGTGCCCTTCGTGGCACTGCTCGTCACCGTCGCTGCAGAGCTGTACAGAACTGAGGTGCACTGGCAGCGGGACCGCCGGGATGTCCGTGCTGCTGGGGGGCAGGAGGACAGCTCCGCGGCCACCCCTGTCACCACAGAGGAGGAAGGGAGCCACCACAGGAGGGGCCGGGACAGGCAGCGACAGCAGGGCCGTCTTCCAAGGGCAGCAGGCCCAGCCCCTACGTCCCTGGCCGGGGCAGGGACCACTCGCCTGGGGGGCCCCGGTGCCCCTTGAAGAGTAAGGCCGACAGCAGCCCCAGGACTATCCCCAGCCCTGCAAGAGACCGCCCCGATGGCAGGACTAGACAGGCACCCTGCAGAAGTGCCAGCCACGACTGCAATGAACAATGGAGAGGCTCTCATTCCTCGGCCTAGGCTGCCACAAAATAAAGATATCTAAAACAAGATGCGTGCCTTTCTTTCCTGGACGGCGTTTCGACTTCCTCCCCTTGTAGCTGACATGACCCCATAAGCCCCAGCTGCCACTTCTGCTCCCTCCAGAGCTATGGCACGGTGGCTGGAGCATCCTTGCTGCTGTTTGTGGCCCCACCAACACCACCCCAGCAGCCCTTCCCTTGGGGTCAGCTGGTGGCAGCTTTGGCTGTCTGTTTGGGTGGCATCCCTGCCTATGGCAGGGGGTTGGAGTTAGATGATCTTTAACATCCCCTCCAACCCAAGCCACTCTTTGATTCACCCCAGCACCCAGAGCAGAGCTCACACGCAGTCGGGGCCCAAGGCGAGGGCACTGCAGGCCGGGAGCAGAAAAGGGGCTGGCTCCTATCCCGTCTGCAAGGGCCCTGATGGCCCTGCTCTGCTTCATTGTGTCCCTGCAGCTGGCTGCCTGTGTGCCTGTGCTGCACGTGGGCACTTCTCTTGTGCTCATGGAGAGAAAGAGAAAGCACAAGAGAGCTGTCAGACCCCTCCTGTGTCTGCAGAAGCAGAGCACAACAGTGAAGGCAAATCCTACGCGCCTCCTGCGTGCACAGGGAGGTCTTTGGGACTGCCGAGAACGGCCCGACAGGAGGCCAGGAAGGAGCCCCCTGCACGAGCTGGCAGCTTGTAGCATTCATGAGCTGCTGCCTTTAGGATGGTCGCTTTGCTGCTGCTGGAGCATTGCAGGCTTCTAAATAGGAGTCAGTAAGAGAAAACAGGAGTCCCTGCCCCAGCGACCACAGGTACAAGCAACATCAAATAGCTGCAGTTAATCTGTTTAAGCACTGAATTCACTCTGGGGAAGCACGCTGCCTATCAGATCATATGCCCTAATATGGAAAACAGCCTTCAAAAATGCTCTTCACAGCTCTGCTTTTCTCATTAGTGCACTGCGGGTAGTTTCTGAAAGCAAAACCTGTCCCAGCAAAATAGGCAACAGCATTCGCCTGTCCTTGTCCTTCCTGGACCAGACAGCAACCTGCTAAACCTCAGGATACGTGGTGGTTAAGAAGCTAGTAGTGAGCTGTTCCTTTATGGGTTTTGCTTCTTTCTTTCCTCAGATGATGGTCGTGATTGGTAATTTCCAGCACAGCTGCTTGAGTTGGCGCAGGTTGCTGTCGTTTAACCCAGCAGGCAGCTGAGTACCACAGAGCCCTTCACTGGTTCCCTTCCCCTGCCCAAGTGGGATGGGGCAGAGAATTGAGGAAAAAAAAAAAGAGAGCACAAAAGGGCTGGTGACAAGTGGAGTGGGGCCAGGCAGCTCTCCTTGAGCCAAGGCCTGCGCCTGCTCGCCGCAGCCTGTCCTATCTTCCTGCCCTGGCTGCCCGGGGCTGGAGCTGGAGCTTCCCGGGGCAGAAAGCGAGAAACAGGAGGAGCTGGGGGGGGGGGGAGAGCAGCGCTGCTCTGGCACCCCGAGGACGTTCCCTGGGCCTGGTCCCCAGGCTGGGGTGGCCGCTTCCCACTCTGCTCCTGAGGCTGACCTCCCCACCAGGGGGTTTGGGGCTGGGTGCCCAGCTTGCCGGCACGGCTAGGTCCTGCACGCTGAAGTCCGGCCTGGGCCTTTCTGAGCAGCCCGGGAGCTGCAGACCCTTGGCAGAGCCCGTCCCTGCAGCCGTGGACCCAGGAGCCCCCTGTCCCCAGCGAGCCGTGCTGCCACGCGCTCCTCCTGCAGTGGGGCTGTGCCAGAAGGGCAATGCCCTGTGTCCCGGCCCTGCGTACGGGCAGGGCTTCACTTTTGAGTGATGCCTGCGCATCCGGCACACACTTCCTCCTGCCCCAGCACCGGGCTGCACACAGGGACATGGGCAGGGAGGGCTGGGCCCCTGCTCCTGGCCCCTTCTAAAGCTGGGGGCTTCTGTGCTGGCCCCGCAGCAGCTGGACCCCCCCCACACCAAGCTGCACTCTGTGGCTGTCTCTGTGCCTGCTGCTAACGTCAGGCTGTCTTCTCCTCCTCGTTCCCCTCACTGCCCAAGAAGCCGCGCAGGACCCTAGGGCTCAGCCTCGGCTCCGAGCCCCGTTGGTAGCATCCCCGCTGCTGAACAAAGCCACGATGCTATCGCCAGCAGTGCAGGTGGCCCAGCAGCTGCGTGCGGTCGGTGCCGACGCCAGGTCCCCGAGTGGGGGAAACCATCCCCCTTGTGCCCTGTGCCACCAGCCACTGCAAGGGGCTGGAGATGTCCCTCCTGCACGTGGCAGGGCTAGCACAGAGACCAGATCCTCCCTGGAGACCCCCAGGCTTGTTCCAGGTGGGTCAAGGCTCCCCACCCCCCCGACAAAGGCTGAGTACTGGGGTGCTGAGGGAGGCCATGATCTGAGGGAGGACCCTATTCTGGGGCCTCTCCTGTCCCCATGGGGACCTGCTCTCCTTGGGCACAGCCCCAACCCCAGCTCAGGGGGACACGGGTGATGTGCTGGCTGGCTCCCCTTGGGGACATACAGGCGCTGAACCCCCATGGTGCACGGGGGGGGGGTGGGTGCATGACGCCAGAAGCGGAGCCGAGTCTCATATTTGGGCACAGAGCAGGTTATTGGAGGCTGGGCCCCGGCAGGCAGCAGATAACCCTCCTGATAGCGGCTCACAAGGTGCCTCCGCCGCCCCCATTGGCTCCTGCCAGCGGGGGCTGCCTATATATCCCCCTCCCCGCCGCGGGGCTGCGTCTGGCACTGGGGGCAGGATGGTGCCTGCCAGAGCACTGGGGCTGCTCCTCTGCGTGCAGCTCTGCGGGGGTGAGTGGTGGGGCTGGCCGTGGGGCAGGGGCTGGCCGTGGGGCAGTGGGCAAGTGGTGGGGCAGGGAGCAGCCGTGGGGCAGGCACCCCGCGGGCTCAGCAAGGTCCCTGGGGTTGCCCGCAGGCAGCGGGGAGCTGCGGCTGGTGGATGGCGGCGGGCGCTGCGCCGGCCGGGTGGAGGTGAAGCACGAGGGCGAGTGGGGCTCCGTCTGCAGCTACGACTTCGACTGGGACCACCGCGGCGCCGGCGTGGTGTGCCGGCAGCTGGGCTGCGGTGCGGTGGCCCGGGCATCCCCGTATGCCCCGTTTGGGCAGGGCAAGGGACGCATCTGGCTGCATCCAATCTTCTGCCTTGGGACAGAAGCCACCTTGGAGGAATGCCCTCACTTTGGCTGGGGCCAGCATTTCTGCGGCCACCAGTGGGATGTGGGGGTGACCTGCACAGGTGAGGAGGGGTGGTGGTGCTGGGGATGCCGTGCTGGGACCCCCAGGACTGGACTGAGGCTGGTGCCCGATACAGAGGCGGTGGAGCTGCGTCTGGCGGCTGGCAGGGGACCCTGTGAGGGGAGAGTGGAGGTGAAGCTGCGGGGACGCTGGGGCACGGTGGCAGACAATGCCTGGGACATGGAGGACGCCGAGGTGGTGTGCCATCAGATGGGCTGCGGCTCGGCTCTTGGTGCCTACCACAGCTCCCTCTTTGGCCAAGCTGAAGGTTCTATCAGCTTGGGCTTTGTTGACTGCCATGGGGCTGAGAAGGCCCTCTGGGACTGCAAGATTCAAGGCTGGGGACCCTACAATGGCCCTCATGACTATGACACTGCTGTGGTCTGCCAAGGTGAGAGCTGGGGACATGTGGTGCTGCAGGGAGCCCCCTCGTCCGCATCCGCCCCAGGAGCCCTCCTCTCCCGGCAGGGTTCTCCCGTCTGACTGGAGGGGACGGCGCCTGCTCGGGGCGGCTGGAGGTGCGGCAGGGCCGCGCCTGGGCCACCGTCTGCCACGGCCACGTGGACCTCAAGGCCGCCCAGGTGGTCTGCAGGGAGCTGGGCTGCGGCATGGCACTGGCCGTCCCCGGTGCCGGCCATTTTGGGGCAGCAACGGGGCCGCTCTGGGACGGCGCCTTTGAGTGCAACGGCAGCGAGCCACTCCTCGCCAACTGCGCCCGGCGGCCGACCCACGGGCAGTCCTGTGCTGGCCCCGCTTCTATCGTCTGCTCACGTAAGTGCTGGGCCTGGGGGGCTGGGGTGGACCCTTGCAGAGTGGGGTGCCCAGTGGGTCCCTGTTGTGCTGCCTCCCAAGCACCCTCTCTTCGCTGCAGCCTACACCGGCTTCCGTTTGGCGGATGGCGGCTCGGGCTGCGCCGGGCGGGTGGAGGTGGAGGAGCAGGGGACATGGGGAGCCCTGTGTGCCACCACCTGGGACCTGCCCGACGCCCACGTCCTGTGCCGCCACCTGGGCTGCGGCCCCGCCGCCTCCCTGCCCCCAGGAGGCCATTTTGGGACGGGCATGGCGACGGGGCCGCTGCGGCGCGATGCCCTGAGGTGCAGCGGGAGCGAGCGGCACCCGGGCGAGTGCCCCGTGGCGGTGCTGGGGGAGCCCGCCTGCCCCCCTGGCCATGCCGCCGCCGTCAACTGCTCAGGTGGGTGCAGGGGACGCGGGCACCCGTGGCAGGCGGGGAGCAGTGCCCGTCCCCACGGCATGGCCGGGCTCTTGCAGGCACCGCTGAGCCCCTGCGGCTGCTGGACGGGGAGAGCCGGTGCGACGGGCGGCTGGAGGTGGCCACAAGCCCCGGGCACTGGGCCCGTGTGACTGCGGGGCCGTGGGATGACCGAGCTGCCTCCGTGGCGTGCCGGCAGCTGGGCTGCGGTGTGCCAGAGAAGGTCTACGCTGTGCCGGCCGCCAGCTTGGGCTCTGTGGAGCTGCAGGAGCTGCGGTGTGCTGGCACCGAGGAGCGCCTGGCGCAGTGCAACGCCTCGGGGCCTGCCGCAGCGCCCAGCCACAGCCCCACAGAGGCGGCCGTTGCCTGCTCAGGTGAGTGCGCCGGGAAGGGCCGCGGGTGCCCAGCGGGTGCCCCCAGCCCCATCCTGGCCCTCCCGTGCAGGCAGCCGGCGGCTGAGGCTGGCGGGCGGCCCCGGGCACTGCGCCGGCAGGGTGGAGGTGTACAGCGAGGGCACCTGGGGCACCGTCTGCCAGGACGCCTGGGACCTGCCACATGCCGACGTCGTGTGCCGCCAGCTGGGGTGCGGACGGGCCCTGGAGGCGCCCGGCTCTGAGCGCTTCGGGCCCGGCGTGGGGACGCTGTGGCCGGGTGCCGGGGGCTGCTCGGGGACGGAGGCGGCTCTCTGGGACTGCCCAGCCCCAGCACGGCGTGGCTGCCGCCGGGGCGGTGGTGCCGGTGCCGTGTGCTCAGGTGAGCACTGTGATCCCTGAGCTGGGGAGCAGTCCCCACTGCCCGTGGGGTGCGCGCTGCCCCGTGAGGTGCCGTGACCCCGCTGTCCCCTGTTGTTGCAGGGCTGCTGCGTCTGGCGGGGGGCAGCAGCAGCTGCAGCGGACACCTGGAGGTGCTGCACGAGGGGACGTGGGGCCGCGTGTGCGCCAACGACACCAGCCCCGCCACAGCTGACGTTGTCTGCCGCCAGCTGGGCTGTGGCACCGGGGGGAGGCTGGAGGCCGTCCCCGCACAGGGCTCGGTCCCCGCCTGGCTGGGCTGGGTGCAATGCCAGGAGGGGGTCCCCTCGCTCTGGCGCTGCCCCTCGGCGCCCTGGCACCTGCAGTCCTGCGGTCCTGCCGGGGTCACCCACATCGCCTGTGACGAGGACACCGAGGGCACGAGCGGGGCCACCACAACTGCAGGTAGCAGCTGCCGGTAGAGGCATGCTTGCACAGGTGGCTCTGCCCGTGCCCACTGACCCCTGCTCCTGCTGCCGTGCGGATCCCAGCCTCACGCTGCCCGTGGCCATCCCTGCAGGTGTCACCAGCAGCGTTGCCCCACTGACAGCAGTGTCGGGGAGTGTGCCCATGCCCACGGTCCTGTGCGTACTCCTGGGGACGCTGCTGTGCCTGGCTCTGGCAGCCCTGGCTGTGCAGGCACACCGCGCACGGGTGCAACGCCGAGGTGGGCACTGCCTTGGGGGTTCCCCTGGGATCATGGAGGACAGAGGGGGATGCCGATGCAATGCTACTGCCTTTCAGGCCCCATAAGAGCCATGGATCCCGGCTCTGAGGCCGTGTACGAGGAGCTGGATTACAACCTGATGCCCGAGTACCAGGAGGTGCCCAGCCACACAGGTGGGAGCATGGTCGTCCCTGGGGCCTGGGGCTGTCCCCATCCCTGGACAAGCACCCAGTGCCCCGTTCTCCACAACAGGCTCCCTGTCGAAGGGCTCAGGCATGAAGCTGGATGATGATAACTGGGATGGTTACAAGGAGGAGAGCAAGCCCGGAGCACCCAGAGGTAGAGGAAGGGTAACTTGGCACGGACAGGAAGGCACAGAGGACCCAAGGAGCAGGGTCATGGCTGAGCAGTGGTGCTGGGGAGCTGAGGGGACGTGGCCCTTGCGGCTGCGTCCTCAGCCCCGGCCCCTCCCTGCCTGGCACAGCCCCCCCAGTCCAGCCTGAGCACGGCCCCCCGGATGGCTATGATGATGCTGCAGCTGTGCCGGAGGAGCCCTCTGCTCCCCACAGCGGGGACGCCCCGGCACAGTCCCACGGGGACACGGGCTATGACGACGTTGATGTCAGCACCCTGGGGACAGCGCCGTGAGGAGAGCCTGGGGACATGGCTGCAAGAGGGGGCTCCGGCCCCAGGGGTGGGTGGCCCTGCCCATGGGGGGGCACCCGTCCCTGCACAGCCCTCAGCACGCTGCAGAAACGGCTCCATCGGCCCACCCGCACCTGTGGCCCAACGTCACGCCAGGGTCCTTGTGAAGTTTTTCTGCATGGCCTTTCCCTGCACAGCACTCTTTCCGATTAAAGCCCCCAAGTGCTTGGAACCTCGCTCCCAGCACTGGTGCCTCTCTCTCTCCTGGATCCATCGTCCATCCCTCGGGTCCACAGGGCAGAGCTGGGCCCGCAGGCACGTCCCCATGGCTCTGGGCATGCGGGAAGGACTGGGAAGAGCCCAGGGCCCAGCCCCAGGGCCTTCCTTTGGCCCCAGAGCTGCACGCTCTCCCCTCCAGGAGAAAATAGAATCACAGAATCATAGAATATCCCGAGTTCGAAGGGACCCATAAGTATCATCGAGTCCAGTTTCTGGCACCACATGGGTGTATCCAAATTTTTAGACCATGTGACTAAGTGCACAGTCCAAACGCTTCTTAAACTCCAAGAGGCTTGGTGCAGTGACTACTTCCCTGGGGAGCCTGTTCCAGTGTGCGACCACCCTCTCAGTGAAGAACCTCTTCCTGATGTCTAGCCTAAACCTCCCCTGCCCCAGCTTGACACCATTCCCATGGGTCCTATCACTGGTGACTAAGGAGAATAGGTCGGCGCCTGCCCCTCCACTCCCCCTCGTGAGGAAGCTGTAGGCCTCGATGAGGTCTCCCCTCAGCCTCCTCTTCTCCAGGCTGAACAGACCAAGTGACCTCAGCCGCTCCTCATACGTCTTCCCCTCTAGGCCCTTCACCATCTTCGTCGTCCTCCTCTGGACACTCTCCAACAGTTTAATGTCCTTCCTGTACTGTGGTGCCCAGAACTGCACACAGTGCTCGAGGTGAGGCCGCACAGTGCAGAGCAGAGCGGGACAATCACTTCCCTCGACCGACTAGCGATGCCGTGCCTGATGCACCCCAGGATACGGTTGGCCTTCCTGGCTGCCAGGGCACACTGCTGGCTCATATTCAACCTGCTGTCAGCCACAACCCCCAGATCCCTCTCTGCGGGGCTGCTCTCCAGCATCTCGTCCCCCGGTCTGTACATACAGCCAGGGTTGCCCCGTCCCAGGTGCAGGACCTGGCACTTGCTCTTGTTAAACTTCATGTGGTTTAGGCCGCATGAACAGGCAGAGGGAAGGGCACGTCACGTCACAGGACGCTTTGCCACTTGTGGCAAATGGTGGAGGATCAAATCCAGGCAGTGACAAACTCGTGCTCCTCCAAGCTGACGGGAGATCCTCAGAAACAGCTCGGCTTCAGGCAGCGCTGTGACATCTCCAAAGTGAGATGGCCAACAGCGTATTGGCTTGTATGAGAACTGGTATGGCCAAGAGAGCAAGGGAAGTGATTGTTCCTCTCTACTCAGCCCTGGAGAGGCTGGAACTCCAAAACTGTGTTCAGTTTTGTCCCCTTCACTACAAGGACAGGCAGGTGCTGGAGCATGTCCAAAGAAGGGCAGCGAAGCTGTTGAAGTGTCTAGAGAACAAATCTTATGAGGAGTTGCTGAGAGCCGCTGAAAAAGGCCTGGAGAAAAGGAGGCTCAGGGGTGACCTTATCATGCTCTTGAAATACCTTAAAGGAGGTTGTAGGGAGGTGGGGGTCCGGCTCTTCTCCCAAACACATTGGGTGAGCCAAACTGGCCAAAGGGACAGTGCATCCTATATGGCATCATGCTGAACAATAAAAACGGAGGGGGTTGGCTGAGGGGGACTGCTGCCTGGGGACAGGCTGGGCTTCGGTCAGAGCATATTGAGCAATTGCACTGTGCACCACTTGTTTCAAATCTATATACTTATTTATTTACTTATATCATCATTATTATTTTCCCTTCACTTGCTGTTCTATTTAACTGTCTCATGACAACCTTTATGACAACCTTAACCTTTTTTTTTTTTTTTCTGAGTTCCCTGCCCCATCCCACTTGGGCAGGGGAGGGGAGCCAGTGAAGGGCTCTGTGGTACTCAGCTGCCTGCTGGGTTAAACGACAGCAACCTGCGCCAACTCAAGCAGCTGTGCTGGAAATTACCAATCACAACCATCATCTGAGAAAAGGAAGAAGCAAAACCCATAAAGAAACAGCTCACTACTAGCTTCTTAACCACCACGTATCCTGAGGTTTAGCAGGTTGCTGTCTGGTCCAGGAAGGACAAGGACAGGTGAATGCTGTTGCCTATTTTGCTGGGACAGGTTTTGCTTTCAGAAACTACCCGCAGTGCACTAATTAGAAAATTCTGTTCTAATAGGTCCATGTCCTTCTTGTAGTGGGGGCCCTAGAGTTTAACACAGTACTCAAAGTGTAGCCTCAACAGGGCTGAGTACAGGGGGACAATCATTTCCCTTGCCCTGCTGGCCATGCTATTTCTGATACTAGCCAGGATGCTGTTGGCCTTCTTGGCCTCCTGAGCACACCGCTGGCTCCTGTTCAGCCCCCTGCCCACCAATCCCCCCAGCTCCCTTCCCGCCAGGCAGCTTTCCAGCCTCTCTGCCCCCAGCCTGCAGCCTTGCATGGGGTTGTTGTGCCCCAAGTGCAGGACGCGGCACTTGGCCTTGTTGAACCTCGTACAGTTGGCCTCGGCCCATCGGTCCAGCCTATCCAGGTCCCTCTGCAGGCCTTCCTGCCCTCAGGCACATCAACACTCCTGTCCACCTTGGTATCCTCTGCCGGCTTGCTGAGGGTACATGCGATCCCCTCGCTGTGCACTGGGAGGTGGCAGGCTGGGGCAGGGGAAGCGTCCTTGGGATGCACCGTGCCCTTCCCTCAGCCTGTTCTCCTGTTGGGGAGAGCGTGCAGCTCTGGGGCCAAAGGAAGGCCCTGGGCCCAGGCCCTGGGCTCTTCCCCATCCTTCCTGCATGCCCAGAGCCATGGGGATGTGCCTGCGGGCCCAGCTCTGCCCTGTGGCCCCAAGGGACGGACGATGGACCCGGGAGAGAGAGAGGCGCCGGTGCTGGGAGTGAGGTTCCAAGCACTTGGGGGCTTTAATCGGAAAGAGTGCTGTGCAGGGAAAGGCCATGCAGAAAAACTTCACAAGGACCCTGGCGTGACGTTGGGCCACAGGTGCGGGTGGGCCGATGGAGCCGTTTCTGCAGCGTGCTGAGGGCTGTGCAGGGATGGGTGCCCCCCCATGGGCAGGGCCACCCACCCCTGGGGCCGGAGCCCCCTCTTGCAGCCATGTCCCCAGGCTCTCCTCACGGCGCTGTCCCCAGGGTGCTGACGTCAACGTCATCATAGCCCGTGTCCCCGTGGGGCTGCGCCGGGGTGTCCCCGCCGTGGGGAGCAGGGGGCTCCTCCAGCACGGCTGCAGCATCGTCGTAGCCATCTGGGGGGCTGTGCCTGGACTGGGCTGGGGGGGCTGTGCCAGGCAGGGAGGGGCCGGGGCTGAGGACGCAGCAAGAAGGGCCACATTTCCTCAGCTCCCCAGCACCACTGCTCGGCCACGGCCCCTCTCCTCGGTCCCCTGTGCCTTCCTGTCTCTGCTGAGTCCCCTTTCCCCTACCTGGGACCTCCCTCGGGTTGTGCTCCTCCTTGTTGCTATCCCAGTTCTCATCTTGCAGCTTCATGCCTGAGCCCTTTGACAGGGAGCCTGCAGTGGAGAAGAGGGCACTGGGTGCTTGTCCAGGGATGGGGACAGCCCCAGGCCCCAGGGACGACCGTGCTCCCACCTGTGTGACTGGGCACCTCCTGGTACTCGGGCATCAGGCTGTAATCCAGCTCCTCGTACACGGCCTCAGAGCCGGGATCCATGGCTCTGATGGGGCCTGAAAGGCAGTAGCATTGCATCGGCATCCCCCTCTGTCCTCCATGATCCCAGGGGAACCCCCAAGGCAGTGCCCACCTCGGCGTTGCACCCGTGCGCGGTGTGCCTGCACAGCCAGGGCTGCCAGGGCCAGGCCCAGCAACGTCCCCAGGAGCACGCACAGGACCGTGGGCACGGGCACGCTCCCCGACACTGCTGTCAGTGGGGCAACGCTGCTGGTGACACCTGCAGGGATGGCCACGGGCAGCGTGAGGCTGGGATCCGCACGGCAGCAGGGTCAGGGGTCAGTGGGCACGGGCAGAGCCACCTGTGCAAGCATCCCTGTGCTGGCAGCTCCTACCTGCAGTTGTGGTGGCCCCGCTCGTTCCCTCGGTGTCCTCGTCACAGGCGATGTGGGTGACCCCATCAGGACCGCAGGAGTGCAGGTGCCAAGGCGCCGAGGGGCAGCGCCAGAGCGAGGGGACCCCCTCCTGGCATTGCACCCAGCCCAGCCAGGCAGGGACCGAGCCCTGTGCATTGACGGCCTCCAGCCTCCCCCCGGTGCCACAGCCCAGCTGACGGCAGACAACGGCAGCTGTGGCGGGGCTGGTGTCGTTGGCGCACACGCGGCCCCACGTCCCCTCGTGCAGCACCTCCAGGTGCCCGCTGCAGCTGCTGCTGCCCCCCGCCAGACGCAGCAGCCCTGCAACAACAGGGGACAGCGGGGTCACGGCACCTCACGGGGCAGCGCGCACCCCACGGGCAGTGGGGACTGCTCCCCAGCTCAGGGATCACAGTGCTCACCTGAGCACACGGCACCGGCACCACCGCCCCGGCGGCAGACACGCTGTGCTGGGGCTGGGCAGTCCCAGAGAGCCGCCTCCGTCCCCGAGCAGCCCCCGGCACCCGGCCACAGCGTCCCCACGCCGGGCCCGAAGCGCTCAGAGCCGGGCGCCTCCAGGGCCCGTCCGCACCCCAGCTGGCGGCACACGACGTCGGCATGTGGCAGGTCCCAGGCGTCCTGGCAGACGGTGCCCCAGGTGCCCTCGCTGTACACCTCCACCCTGCCGGCGCAGCGCCCGGGGCCGCCCGCCAGCCTCAGCCGCCGGCTGCCTGCACGGGAGGGCCAGGATGGGGCTGGCGGCACCCGCTGGGCATCCGCGGCCCTTCCCGGCGCACTCACCTGAGCAGGCAACGGCCGCCCCTGTGGGGCTGTGGCTGGGCGCTGCGGCAGGCCCCGAGGCGTTGCACTGTGCCAGGCGCTCCTCGGTGCCAGCACACCGCAGCTCCTGCAGCTCCACAGGGCCCAAGCTGGCGGCTGGCACAGCGTAGACCTTCTCTGGCACACCGCAGCCCAGCTGCCGGCACGCCACGGAGGCAGCTCGGTCATCCCACGGCCCCGCAGTCACACGGGCCCAGTGCCCGGGGCTTGTGGCCACCTCCAGCCGCCCGTCGCACCGGCTCTCCCCGTCCAGCAGCCGCAGGGGCTCAGCGGCGCCTGCAAGAGCCCGGCCATGCCGTGGGGACGGGCACTGCTCCCCGCCTGCCACGGGTCCCCGCGTTCCCTGCACCCACCTGAGCAGTTGACGGCGGCGGCGTGGCCAGGGGGGCAGGCGGGCTCCCCCAGCACCGCCACGGGGCACTCGCCCGGGTGCCGCTCGCTCCCGCTGCAGCTCAGGGCATCGCGCCGCAGCAGCCCCGTCGCCGTGCCCATCCCAAAATGGCCTCCTGGGGGCAGGGAGGCGGCGGGGCCGCAGCCCAGGTGGCGGCACAGGACGTGGGCGTCGGGCAGGTCCCAGGCGGTGGCACACAGGGGTGCCCATGTCCCCTGCTCCTCCACCTCCACCCGCCCGGCGCAGCCCGAGCCGCCATCCGCCAAACGGAAACCGGTGTAGGCTGCAGCGAAGAGAGGGCACTGGGGGGGCAGCACAACAGCGACCCACTGGGCACATCACTCTGCAAGGGTCCACCCCAGCCCCCCAGCCCCAGCACTTACGTGAGCAGACGATAGCAGCGGGGCCAGCACAGGACTGGCCGTGGGTCGGCCGCCGGGCACAGTTGGCGAGGAGTGGCTCGCTGCCGTTGCACTCAAAGGCGCCGTCCCAGAGCGGCCCCGTTGCTGCCCCAAAATGGCCGGCACCGGGGACGGCCAGTGCCATGCCGCAGCCCAGCTCCCTGCAGACCACCTGGGCGGCCTTGAGGTCCACGTGGCCGTGGCAGACGGTGGCCCAGGCGCGGCCCTGCCGCACCTCCAGCCGCCCCGAGCAGGCTCCGTCCCCTCCAGTCAGACGGGAGAACCCTGCCAGGAGAAGAGGGCTCCTGGGGCGGTTGCTGATAATGGGGCTCCCTGCAGCACCACATGTCCCCAGCACTCACCTTGGCAGACCACAGCAGTGTCATAGACATGAGGGCCATTGTAGGGTCCCCAGCCCAGAATATGGCAGTCCCAAAGGGCCTTCTCATCCCCCTTACAGTTGATAAAGGCTAAGCTGATGGGACCGTCAGCTTGGCCAAAGAGGGAGCTGTGGTAGGCACCAAGAGCCGAGCCGCAGCCCATCTGCTGGCACACCACTTCGGCGTCCTCCATGTCCCACTCGTTGTCTGATACCATGCCCCAACGTCCCTGCAGCTTCACCTCCACTCTCCCCTCACAGGGTCCCCTGCCAGCTGCCAGACGCAGATCCACCGCCTCTGCACCAGGGACCAGCCTCAGTCCTGTCCTGGGGGTCCCAGCACGGCATCCCCAGCACCACCCCCCCCCCCTTACCTGTGCAGGTCACCCCCACATCCCACTTGTGGTCACAGAACGGCTGGCCCCAGCCAAAGTGGAAGCAGTCATGTAGATTTGCTTCAGTACCGTTGCAGGAGAAGGGGTGCAGCCAGATGCGTCCCTTGCCCTGCCCAAACGGGGCGTACGGGGATGCCCGGGCCACCGCACCGCAGCCCAGCTGCCGGCACACTATGCCAGCACCGCGGTGGTCCCAGTCGAAGTCGTAGCTGCAGACGGAGCCCCACTCGCCCTCGTGCTTCACCTCCACCCGGCCGGCGCAGCGCCCGCCGCCATCCACCAGCCGCAGCTCGCCGCTGCCTGCGGGCAACCCCAGGGACCTTGCTGAGCCCGCGGGGTGCCTGCCCCACGGCCGCTCCCTGCCCCACCGCTTGCCCACTGCCCCACGGCCAGCCCCTGCCCCACGGCCAGCCCCACCACTCACCCCCGCAGAGCTGCACGCAGAGGAGCAGCCCCAGTGCTCTGGCAGGCACCATCCTGCCCCCAGTGCCAGACGCAGCCCCGCGGCGGGGAGGGGGATATATAGGCAGCCCCCGCTGGCAGGAGCCAATGGGGGCGGCGGAGGCACCTTGTGAGCCGCTATCAGGAGGGTTATCTGCAGCCTGCCGGGGCCCAGCCTCCAATAACCTGCTCTGTGCCCAAATATGAGACTCGCTCCGCTTCTGGCGTCATGCACCCCCCCCCCCCCCCCCGTGCCCTATGGGTTTTCAGCGCCTGTATGTCCTCAAGGGGAGCGAGCCTGTCTGGCACCCATGTCCCCTTGAGCTGGGGTTGGGGCTGTGTCCAAGGAGAGCAGGTCCCCTTGGGGACAGGAGAGGCCCCAGAATAGGGTCCTGCCTCAGAACATGGCCTCCCTCAGCACCCCTGTACTCAGCCTTTGTCGGGGGTTTAGGAAGCCTTGACCCACCTGGAACAAGTCTGGGGGTCACCGGGGAGAATCTGGTCTCTGTTCTGGCCCTGACACGTGCAGGAGGGACATCTCCAGCCCCTTGCAGTGGCTGGTGGCACAGGGCACAGGGCACAAGGGAGACGGTTTCCCCCACTCGGGGACCCAGCTTCAACACCGACCTCACGCAGCTGCTGGGCCACCTGCACTGCTGGCGATAGCATCGTGGCTTTGTGCAGCAGCGGGGATGCTACCAACGGGGCTTGGAGGCGAGGCTGAGCCCTAGGAACATGTACGGACGAGAAGGACGAGGAGGAGGCAGCCTGACACTAGCAGCAGGCACAGAGACAGCCACAGAGCGCAGCTTGGTGTGGGGGGGTCCAGCTGCTGCAGGGCCAACACAGAAGCCCCCAGCTTTAGAAGGGGCCAGGAGCAGGGGCCCAGCCCTCCCTGCCCGTGTCCCTGTGTGCAGCCCGGTGCTGGGGCAGGAGGAAGTGTGTGCCGGATGTGCAGGCATCGCTCAAAAGTGAAGCCCTGCCTGTACGCAGGGCCGGGACACAGGGCATTGCCCTTCTGGCACAGCCCCGCTGCAGGAGGAGCGCGTGGCAGCACGGCTTGCTGGGGACAGGGGGCTCCTGGGTCCACGGCTGCAGAGCCGGGCTCTGCCAAGGGGCTGCAGCTCCTGGGCTGCTCAGAAAGGCCCGGGCCGGGCTTCAGCCCGCAGGACCTTGCCGTGCCGGCAAGCTGGGCACCCAGCCCCAAACCCCCTGGTGGGGAGGTCAGCCCCAGGAGCAGAGTGGGAAGCGGCCACCCCAGCCTGGGGACCAGGCCCAGGGGACGTCCTCGGGGTGCCAGAGCAGCGCTGCTCTCCCCCCCACCTCTTCCCTCTCTCGCTTTCTGCCCCAGGCAGCTCCAGCTCCAGCCCTGGGCAGCCAGGGCAGGAAGATAGGGCAGGCTGCAGCGAGCAGGCGCAGGCCTCGGCCCAAGGAGAGCTGCCCGGCCCTGCTCCACACACCACCGGCCCTTTCGTGCCCTCTTCTCCCTGCCCACCCTTGCTCCGGCTGCTCCCTTCCCCTGCACACCGCAGGCGGCCGCAGAGCTCTGCCCGCGACCTTCCTGCAGCTGGGCCTGCAGAGGGGTAGCCCACCAACTGCTGTGACGGGGCGGCTCGGGTCTGGCCGAGTGGAGGAGCCCGGGGCCCAGCACAGGCTGCGCTCCTCTTGGGCGTCTACCCACAGGGCCTGGACGATGGTGAGAGCGCACCCTCAGCAGGAGCCCTGCCCCTGGGGAAGAGCAGCCCCAGCACCAGGACCTGCTGCGGGCACCCAGCTGGAAAGCAGCTCGGCAGGAAGGGACCAGGGCTCCTGGTGGACACTGCGCGGGGCACGGGGCAGCTGCGTGCCCTTGCCGCTACCGGCATTCTTGGCTGCCTCAGGCACAGGGGTGCCAGCAGCTCCACAGAGGTGATCCTTCCCTCTGCTCAGTGCTGGGAGGCTGCTGCTGGAGCCCCCAGCTGTTACACACCGCCCAACCAGGACGAAGGGGACGGTGAAATATTCTCTCAGCAGGTGGGAGAAGACTCCCGAGAGCTAGACCTTGATCTCCGGGGGGACATGGACTTAGCAGGCATCTGCTGGAAATGTAAGACAGCGGGCAGGAAGCAGTCAGGGAGGTTCCTGGAGTGCATGGAAGAGAACTTCCTGATGCAGCCGCAGAGGGAGCCAAGTAGGGAAGGCGCCCTGCTGGGCCTTTTCCTTGTCAACAGCGGAGGGCTTGTGGGTGATGTGAAGGCTGGAGGCTATCTTGGCCCTAGTGATCAGGAATTCAGAATTTTTGATTCTGGGGCAAGTAAGGAGAGGGGTTAGCAGAACTGCCACCTTGGACTTCTGGAGGGCAGACTTCGGCCTGCTCTGGAGACTGGTTGGTGGAATCCCTTGGGAGGCAGTCCTGAAGGGAAAGGAGTCCAGGAATGCTGGACACTCTTTGAGAAGGGAGTCCTAAAGGCGCAGGAGCAGGCTGTCCCCATGTGCCAAAAGATGAGCCTGCAGGGAATAGGATGGGCCCGACTGAACAGAGCTGGGGCTTGAGCTCAGGGAAAAAAAAAAAAAAAAAAGGAAAAAAAAAAAGAGAGAGCTTATGACCTTTGGAAGAAGAGGCCGGCCACTCAGGCGCATCGTCCAAAGATGTTGTGAACCTATGCAGGGAGAAAAGGAGAAGGGCCAAAGGCCAGCTGGAACTGAGTCTGGCTTCTGTCCCCAAGGACAATAGAAAATGCTTCTCTAGATACTCTAGCAACAAAAGGAGGATGAAGGAGAATCTCCGGCCTTTATTGGATGTGGGGGAAAAACACACTGACCAGAGATGAGGAAAAGGCTGAGGTACTTACTGCCTTCTTTGCCTTAGTCTTTAGCAGCAAGACCCGTGGTTTTCCATGTATCCAACCCCCTGAGCTGGAAGATAGGGACAGGGAGCAGAATGAAGCCCCCATAATCCACGAGGAAATGGTTAGTGACCTCCTGTACCACTGGGAAATGCACAATCTGAGTCTATGGGACCAGATAGGATCCACCCAAGCATACTGAGAGAGCTGGCAGAAGTGCTCAACAAGCCATTTCCCATCTTTTATCAGCAGTCCTGGCTATCAGGGGAGGTCACAGTTGACTGGCTGATAGCAAATGTGACACACACCACCAAGAAAGGCCGGAAGGTGGATCCGGGGAACTACAGGCCCGTCAGTCTGACCCTAGTGTTGGGGAAGATCATGGAGCAGATTATCTCGAGTACAATCACTTGCACGGCACCCAGGTGATCAATAGAGAGGGAAATGATTGTCCCTCTCTATTAGGCCCTGGAGGGACTAGAACTCAAAAACTGTGTTCAGTTTTGTGCCCCTCACTACAAGAAGGACAGGCAGGTGCTGGAGTGTGTCCAAAGAAGGGCAGCAAAGCTGTTGAAGTGTCTAGAGAACAAGTCTTATGAGGAGTTGCTGAGAGCCGCTGAAAAAGGCCTGGAGAAAAGGAGGCTCAGGGGTGACCTTATCATGCTCTTGAAATACCTTAAAGGAGGCTGTAGGGAGGTGGGGGTCCGGCTCTTCTCCCAAACACATCGGGTGAGCCAAACTGGCCAAAGGGACACTGCATCCTATATGGCATCATGCTGAACAATAAAGACGGAGGGGGTGTGCTGGGGGGGACTGCTGCCTGGGGACAGGCTGGGCTTCGGTCAGAGCATATTGAGCAATTGCACTGTGCACCACTTGTTTCAAATCTATATACTTATTTATTTACTGCTATCATCATTATTATTTTCCCTTCACTTGCTGTCCTATTTAACTGTCTCATGACAGTAACCCATGAGTTTAACCTTTTTTTTTTTTTTCTGAGTTCTCTGCCCCATCCCACTTGGGCAGGGGAGGGGAGCCAGTGAAGGGCTCTGTGGTACTCAGCTGCCTGCTGGGTTAAACGACAGCAACCTGCGCCAACTCAAGCAGCTGTGCTGGAAATTACCAATCACAACCATCATCTGAGAAAAGGAAGAAGCAAAACCCATAAAGAAACAGCTCACTACCAGCTTCTTAACCATCACATATCCTGAGGTTTAGCAGGTTGCTGTCTGGTCCAGGAAGGAGAGGGACAGGCGAATGCTGTTGCCTATTTTGCTGGGACAGGTTTTGTTTTCAGAAACTACTTGCAGTGCACTAATGAGAAAATTCTGTTCTAATAGGTCCATGTCCTTCTTGTAGTGGGGGCCCTAGAGTTTAACACAGTACTCAAAGTGTAGCCTCAACAGGGCTGAGTACAGAGGAACAATCATTTCCCTTGCCCTGCTGGCCATGCTATTTCTGACACTAGCCAGGATGCTGTTGGCCTTCTTGGCCTCCTGAGCACACTGCTGGCTCCTGTTCAGCTGCCTGCCCACCAATCCCCCCAGCTCCCTTCCCACCAGGCAGCTTTCCAGCACTTGGCCTTGTTGAACCTCGAACAGTTGGCCTCGGCCCATCGGTCCAGGCTATCCAGGTCCCTCCGCAGAGCCTTTCTGCCCCCAGACACATCAACACTCCTGTCCACCTTGGTGTCCTCTGCCGGCTTGCTGAGGGTACATGCGATCCCCTCACTGTGCACTGGGAGGTGGCAGGCTGGAGCACAGGAAGCGTCCTTATGATGCACCGTGCCCTTCCCTCAGCCTGTTCTCCTGTTGGGGAGAGCGTGCAGCTCTGGGGCCAAAGAAAGGCCCTGGGCCCAGGCCCTGGGCTCTTCCCCATCCTTCCTGCGTGCCCAGAGCCATGGGGATGTGCCTGCGGGCCCAGCTCTGCCCTGTGGCCCCAAGGGACGGACGATGGACTCAGGAGGGAGAGAGGCGCCGGTGCTGGGAGTGAGGTTCCAAGCACTTGGGGACTTTAATCGGAAAGAGTGCTGTGCAGGGAAAGGCCATGCTGATAAACTTCACAAGGACCCTGGCGTGACGTTGAGCCACGGGTGGGGGTGGGCCGATGGAGCCGTTTCTGCAGCGTGCTGAGGGCTGTGCAGGGATGGGTGGCCCCCATGGGCATGGCCACCCACCCCTGGGGCCGGAGCCCCCTCTTGCAGCCATGTCCCCAGTGTCTCCTCACGGCGCTGTCCCCAGGGTGCTGACATCAACGTCATCATAGCCCGTGTCCCCATGGGGCTGCGCCGGGGTGTCCCCGCCGTGGGGAGAAGGGGGCTCCTCCAGCACGGATGCAGCATCGTCGTAGCCATCCGGGGGGCTGTGCCTGGACTGGGCAGGGGGTGCTGCGCCAGGCAGGGAGGGGCTGGGGCTGAGGACGCAGCCGCAAGGGCCACACTTCCTCAGCTCCCCAGCACCACTGCTTGGCCACAGCCCCTCTCCTCGGTCCCCTGTGCATTTCTGTCTCTGCTGAGTCCCCTTTCCCCTACCTGGGACCTCCCTCGGGTTCTGCTCCTCCTTATTGCTCTCCCAGTTCTCATCTTGCAGCTTCATGCCTGAGCCCTTGGACTGGGAGCCTGCAGTGGAGAAGAGGGCACTGGGTGCTTGCCCAGGGATGGGGACAGCCCCAGGCCACGGGGGCGACCATGCTCCCACCTGTGTGGCTGGGCACCTCCTGGTACTCGGGCATCAGGCTGTAATCCAGCTCTTCGTACACGGCCTCAGAGCCGGGATCCGTGGCTCTTATGGGGCCTGAAAGGCAGTAGCATTGCATCGGCATCCCCCTCTGTCCTCCATGATCCCAGGGGAACCCCCAAGGCAGTGCCCACCTCGGCGTTGCACCCGTGCGCGGTGTGCCTGCACAGCCAGGGCTGCCAGGGCCAGGCCCAGCAGCGTCCCCAGGAGCACGCACAGGACCGTGGGCACGGGCACGCTCCCCGACACTGCTGTCAGTGGGGCAACGCTGCTGGTGACACCTGCAGGGATGGCCAGGGGCAGTGTGAGGCCGGGATCCGCACGGCAGCAGGAGCAGGGGTCGGTGGGCACGGGCAGAGCCACCTGTGCAAGCATCCCCGTGCTGGCAGCGGCTACCTGCAGTTGTGGTGGCCCCGCTCGTGCCCTCGGTGTCCTCATCACAGGCAATGTGGGTGACCCCAGCGGGGCCGCAGGACTGCAGGTGCCAGGGCGCCGAGGGGCAGCGCCAGAGCGAGGGGGCCCCCTCCTGGCATTGCACCCAGCCCAGCCAGGCAGGGACCGAGCCCTGTGCGGGGACGGCCTCCAGCCTCCCCCTGGTGCCACAGCCCAGCTGGCGGCAGACAACGGCAGCTGTGGCGGGGCTGGTGTCGTTGGCGCACACGCGGCCCCACGTCCCCTCGTGCAGCACCTCCAGGTGCCCGCTGCAGCTGCTGCTGCCCCCCGCCAGACGCAGCAGCCCTGCAACAACAGGGGACAGCAGGGTCACGGCACCTCACGGGGCAGCGCGCACCCCACGGGCAGTGGGGACTTCTCCCCAGCTCAGGGATCACAGTGCTCACCTGAGCACACGGCACCGGCACCACCGCCCCGGCGGCAGCCACGCCGTGCTGGGGCTGGGCAGTCCCAGAGAGCCGCCTCCGTCCCCGAGCAGCCCCCGGCACCCGGCCACAGCGTCCCCACGCCGGGCCCGAAGCGCTCAGAGCCGGGCGCCTCCAGGGCCCGTCCGCACCCCAGCTGGCGGCACACGACGTCGGCATGTGGCAGGTCCCAGGCGTCCTGGCAGACGGTGCCCCAGGTGCCCTCGCTGTACACCTCCACCCTGCCGGCGCAGCGCCCGGGGCCGCCCGCCAGCCTCAGCCGCCGGCTGCCTGCACGGGAGGGCCAGGATGGGGCTGGGGGCACCCGCTGGGCACCCGCGGCCCTTCCCGGCGCACTCACCTGAGCAGGCAACGGCCGCCTCTGTGCGGCTGTGGCTGGGCGCTGCGGCAGGCCCTGAGGCGTTGCACTGTGCCAGGCGCTCCTCGGTGCCAGCACACCGCAGCTCCTGCAGCTCCACAGGGCCCAAGCTGGCGGCCGGCACAGCGTAGACCTTCTCTGGCACACCGCAGCCCAGCTGCCGGCACGCCACGGAGGCATCTCGGTCATCCCACGGCCCCGCAGTCACACGGGCCCAGTGCCCGGGGCTTGTGGCCACCTCCAGCCGCCCGTCGCACCGGCTCTCCCCGTCCAGCAGCCGCAGGGGCTCAGCGGTGCCTGCAAGAGCCCGGCCATGCCGTGGGGACTGGCACTGCTCCCCGCCTGCCACGGGTGCCCGCGTCCCCTGCACCCACCTGAGCAGTTGACAGCGGCGGCATGGCCAGGGGGGCAGGCGGGCTCCCCCAGCACCGCCACGGGGCACTCGCCCGGGTGCCGCTCGCTCCCGCTGCACCTCAGGGCATCGCGCCGCAGCAGCCCCGTCGCCGTGCCCGTCCCAAAATGGCCTCCTGGGGGCAGGGAGGCGGCGGGGCCGCAGCCCAGGTGGCGGCACAGGACGTGGGCGTCGGGCAGGTCCCAGGTGGTGGCACACAGGGCTCCCCATGTCCCCTGCTCCTCCACCTCCACCCGCCCGGCGCAGCCCGAGCCGCCATCCGCCAAACGGAAACCGGTGTAGGCTGCGGTGGAGAGAGGGTGCTTGGGAGGCAGCAGAGCAGGGACCCACTGGGCACATCACTCTGCAAGGGTCCACCCCAGCCCCCCAGCTCCAGCACTTACGTGAGCAGACGATAGAAGCGGGGCCAGCACAGGACTGCCCGTGGGTCGGCCGCCGGGCGCAGTTGGCGAGGAGTGGCTCGCTGCCGTTGCACTCAAAGGCGCCGTCCCAGAGCGGCCCCGTTGCTGCCCCAAAATGGCCGGCACCGGGGACGGCCACTGCCATGCCGCAGCCCAGCTCCCTGCAGACCACCTGGGCGGCCTTGAGGTCCACGTGGCCGTGGCAGACGGTGGCCCAGGCGCGGCCCTGCCGCACCTCCAGCCGCCCCGAGCAGGCGCCGTCCCCTCCAGTCAGACGGGAGAACCCTGCCAGGAGAGGAGGGCTCCTGGGGCGGATGCGGACGATGGGGCTCCCTGCAGCGCTGCATGTCCCCAGCTCTTACCTTTGCATACTACAGCGCTGTCATATTTAGTAGGGCTGGTATATGGTCCCCAACCCTGAATCTTGCAGTCCCAAAGGGCCTTCTCATTCCCGTCACAGTTGATAAAGGCTAAGCTGATGGGATCATCTCTTTGGCCAAATTGGGAGCCTTGGTAGGCGCCAGCGGCCGAGCCGCAGCCCATCTGCTGGCACACCACCTCAGCGTCCTCCATATCCCACTCGTCATCTGCCACCGTGCCCCAGCGTCCCCGCAGCTTCACCTCCACTCTCCCTTCACAGGGTCCCCTGCCAGCCGCCAGACGCAGCTCCACCGCCTCTGTACCGGGCACCAGCCTCAGTCCAGTCCTGGGGGTCCTGGCACGGCATCCCCAGTACCACCACCCCCCCTTACCTGTGCAGGTCACCCCCACGTCCCACTCGTGGCTGCAGAAGTGTTTGCCCCAGCCAAAGTGGAAGCAGTCATGTAGATTTGCCTCAGTACTGTTGCAGAAGATTGGGTGCAGCCAGATGCGTCCCTTGCCCTGCCCAAACGGGGCGTACGGGGATGCCCGGGCCACCGCACCGCAGCCCAGCTGCCGGCACACCACGCCGGCGCCGCGGTGGTCCCAGTCGAAGTCGTAGCTGCAGACGGAGCCCCACTCGCCCTCGTGCTTCACCTCCACCCGGCCGGCGCAGCGCCCGCCGCCATCCACCAGCCGCAGCTCCCCGCTGCCTGCGGGCAACCCCAGGGACCTTGCTGAGCCCGCGGGGTGCCTGCCCCACGGCTGCTCCCTGCCCCACCGCTTGCCCACTGCCCCACGGCCAGCCCCTGCCCCACGGCCAGCCCCACCACTCACCCCCGCAGAGCTGCACGCAGAGGAGCAGCCCCAGTGCTCTGGCAGGCACCATCCTGCCCCCAGTGCCAGACGCAGCCCCGCGGCGGGGAGGGGGATATATAGGCAGCCCCCGCTGGCAGGAGCCAATGGGGGCGGCGGAGGCACCTTGTGAGCCGCTATCAGGAGGGTTATCTGCTGCCTGCCGGGGCCCAGCCTCCAATAACCTGCTCTGTGCCCAAATATGAGACTCGGCTCCGCTTCTAGCGTCATGGACACCCCCGCCCTCGCAATTGGGCTCCACGCTTGCATGTCCCCGAGGTGAGCCAGCCTGCCCAGCACCCGTGTTCCCCTGACCCCCAGCAGGAGCTGTACCCAAGGATAGGAGGTCCCTGCAGGGCCAGGGGTGTCCCCAGAACATGACCTCCCTCAGCACCCCAGCACTCAGCCTGTGTCAGGGGTGGCCTTGACCCACCTGGAAGAAGCCTGGGGGTCACCAGGGAGAATCAGGTCCCTGCGCTTTCCCTGACACATGCAGGAGAGATTTCTCCAGCTCCTTTCACTGGCCAGTGGCACAGGCACTCACTGCAGGTGCATACCCATGGCTCCTCGCCCTCCGAGCAGTGCACGTAGAAGGGGGGGCGGTTTCCCCACTTAGGGACCCAACATCGGCGTTGACCATATGCAGCTCCTGGGGCACCTGCACTGCTAGCAATAGCATCGTGGCTTTGTGTAGCAGTGGGGATGCTGACAACGGGGCTTGGAGCCAAGGCTGAGCCCAAGGGACCTGCGTGGCTTCTTGGGCACTGAGCTGCAGCAGTGGATGCAGAAAGTCCACGTGTTACTTGTGTGCTGGATGCGCAGGTGGTGCTCAAAAGCGAAGCCCTGCCCGTACGCAGGGTCGGGACACAGGGCATTGCCCTTCTGGCACAGCCCCACTGCAGGAGGAGCGCATGGTGTCACGGCTCGCTGGGGACCGGGGGCTCCTGGGGCGACAACTGCAGGGTCGGGCTCTGCCAAGGGGCTGCAGCTCCCAGGCTGCTCAGAAAGCCCCGGGTCGGGCTTCAGCCTGCAGGACCTTGCCATGCTGGCAAGCTGGGCACCCAGCCCCAAACCCCCTGGTGGGGAGGTCAGCCCCAGGAGCAGTGTGGGAAGCGGCCACCCCAGCCTGGGGACCAGGCCCAGGTGATGTCCTCGGGGTGCCAGAGCAGCGCTGCTCTCCCCCCCCAGCTCCTCCTGCTTCTCGCTTTCTGCCCCGGGCAGCTCCAGCTCCAGCCCCGGGCAGCCAGGGCAGGAAGATAGGGCAGGCTGCAGCGAGCAGGTGCAGGCCTCGGCCCAAGGAGAGCTGCCCAGCCCTGCTCCACACACCACCGGCCCTTTCCTGCCCTCTTCTCCCTGCCCACCCTTGCTCCGGCTGCTCCCTTCCCCTGCACACCGCAGGCGGCCGCGGAGCTCTGCCTGCGACCTTCCTGCAGCTGGGCCTGCAGAGGGGTATCCGAACAACTGCTGTGATGGGGTGGCTCAGGTCTGGCCGAGTGGAGGAGCCCGGGGCCCAGCACAGGCTGCGCTCCTCTTGGGCGTCTACCCACAGGGCCTGGACGATGGTGAGAGCGCACCTTCAGCAAGAGCACCGATGGCCCCATACAAGGGTACAGACTGGGGGCAGAGTAGCTGGAAAGCTGCCCAGCAGGAAGGGTGAACTCAAGCCACGAGTTTAACCTTTTTATAATTTTTTTAAAAAAATAAATTAAATTTAATTAAATTTTAATTTAATTTAATTTAATTTTTTTTCCCTCAGTTCCCTGCCCCATCCCAGCTGGGCAGAGGAGGGGAACCAGTGAAGGGCTCTGTGGTACTCAGCTGCCTGCTGGGTTAAACGACAGCAACTGCGTCAACTCAAGCAGCTGTGCTGGAAATTACCAATCACAACCATCATCTGAGAAAAGGAAGAAGCAAAACCCATAAAGAAACAGCTCACTACTAGCTTCTTAACCACCACGTATCCTGAGGTTTAGCAGGTTGCTGTCTGGTCCAGGAAGGACAAGGACAGGCGAATGCTGTTGCCTATTTTGCTGGGACAGGTTTTGCTTTCAGAAACTACCCGCAGTGCACTAATGAGAAAAGCAGAGCTGTGAAGAACATTTTTGAAGGCTGCTTTCCGTATTAGGGCATATGATCTGATAGGCAGTGTGCTTCCCCAGAGTGAATTCAGTGCTTAAACAGATCAACTGCAGCTATTTGATGTTGCTTGTACCTGCGGTCGCTGGGGCAGGGACTCCTGTTTTCTCTTACTGACTCCTATTTAGAAGCCTGCAATGCTCCAGCAGCAGCAAAGCGACCATCCTAAAGGCAGCAGCTCATGAATGCTACAAGCTGCCAGCTCGTGCAGGGGGCTCCTTCCCGGCCTCCTGTCGGGCCGTTCTCAGCAGTCCCAAAGACCTCCCTGTGCACGCAGGAGGCGCGCAGGATCTGCCTTCGCTGTTGTGCTCTGCTCCTGCAGACACAGAAGGTGTCTGACAGCTCTCGTGCTCGCTCTCACTCTCTCTCCATAAACACAAAGAAGTGCCCACGTGCAGCACAGGCACACAGGCAGCCAGCTGCAGGGACACGATGAAGCAGAGTGGGGCCATCAGGGCCCTTGCAGATGGGGTAAGAGCCGGCCACTTTGCTGCTCCCGGCCTGCAGTTCCGTTGCCTCCAGGCCCTCTGCGTGTGAGCTCTGCTCTGGGTGCTGGAGGGAATCAAAGACTAGCTTAGGTTGTAACTCCAACCCCCTGCCGTAGGTAGGGATGCCACCTGCTAGGTAACTACGTTTGCCTCACTACCCTCACAGGGAAGAAGTTCCTCCTAATGTCTAATCTAAATCTATCCTCTTTTAGTATAAAACCATTCCCACTGGTTCCTGGCATTGCCTACCTGAGTAAAGAGTCCTTCTCCATCCTTTTTATAAGACCCCTTTAAGTACTGAAGGGTCGCAAGGAGGTCTCCCCAGAGCCTTCTCTTCTCCAGGCTGAACAGCCCCAGCTCACTCAGCCTTTCTTCATAGGAGAGCTGGTCCAGCCCCCTGATCACCTTTGCAGCCCTCCCCTGGACTCGCTCCAGCAGGGCCACATCTTTCTTGTGCTGGGGTCCCCCATCCAGGACGTTCCCCTTATCCAGCAGCAGTTCCCCTGCGGCCTGTGGAGAGGCCCCTGGTGGAGCAGGCTGTCCCCCTGCAGCCCATGGGTCCTACTTGGAGCAGATCTCCACGCTGCAGCCTGTGGAGTGGAGCCCACGCCGGAGCAGGGGGTCTGGGGGGAGCTGTCGCCCATGGGGGACCCGAGCTGGAGCAGTTTTCTCCTGGGGGATGGACCCTGTTGTTTGGAGCCATGTGGGAGCCCCTGCAGAATCAGTTTGGGAAGGACGGCATCCCGTGGGAGGGACCCCACGTGGAGCAGGGGCAGAGAGTTACTGTGAAGGAGTGGCAGAGACGAAGCATCAGGGACTGACCGCAGCCCCCATTGCCTATTCCCCTGCACCGATCGGGGGAGGATGTAGAAGAGGGTGGATGGGGGAAGGTGTTTTTAGCTTGCTTTTAGTTCCTCACTCTTCTAGTCTGCTAATGATTGGAAAGAAATTATATTAATCTCTCTACACTGAGTCTGTATTGCCCATGCCGTAACTGGTGAGCAATCTCCCTGTTCTTAACTCAACACTTGAGCCCTTTCCATCATATTATCTCCCCTATTGTCATCAAGGAGGGCGAGTGAGAGAGCGGTTTTGGTGGAGCTCAGCTGCGTAGCAGGGTAAAACCACCACAGCAGAGCCCGGCCCTCTCTGCCGCTGTCTTCAGATATAAATATTTGAAAATGTAAAATGTATTTCAGTTTAATTAACATAATTAATATTCCTTCTTCTACAGTTTTTGAGAAATGGCATTTGCTTTCCTTTGGGTTTTTACGCAAAACTCCCGTAGGTATATCAGAAAGCCTAGTGTAAAAAAAAAAATCAATCTTTTTATGACATACTCTTATATCTTCACGTGTGTTAACTTCAGCCTGACAGGTGCTATATCACTGGCTATTTATCTGCATACATACACTTACACATACATATATATATATATATATAAAAGCACCTCCAGTGCTTGGGAACTTCTGCCCTGAACAGGTGCAGAATCCTAAAACCCTAGTTAAATGTTTGAGAAAGGTGGGCCATCACCCTGGCAATTCCAAAGAGACAGAAATCACTACAACATGCAGCCATGCCAGCCCCTGCGGCAGGCCCTGCGGCTGGGCCCGAGAACCAACCCATGCCTCTCTCAGTCACCTCTGTCCACAAGACGAAACAATGGATGCCAAAGTCACCTCGTTTAGTAAGGGCAGAAACTCCTACTGAGAAGGAGGAGGAGGAGGAAGAGGATGAGGCAGTGAGGCAGGCTACTCCAAAGCAGGGCCATCACAAGAACAGGAGGAAGAATCACAGAATCATGGAATGTGCCGAGTTGGAAGGGACCCACAGAGATCATCAAGTCCAACTCCTGGGTCCTCAAAGGACCACCCAAAAATCAGACCATGTGTCTGAGAATGTTGTCCAAAGGCTTCTTGAACTGCAGCAGGCTCGGTGCTATGACCATGTCCCTGGGGAGCCTGTCCCAGTGCCCAACCACCCTCTGGGTGCAGAACCTTTCCCTCACACCCAGCCTGACCCTCCCCTGTCCCAGCTCCATGCCGTTCCCTCGGGTCCTGTCGCTGTCCCCAGAGAGCAGAGCTCAGCGCCTGCCCCTCCGCTCCCCTCGTGAGGGAGCTGCAGGCCGCCATGAGGCCTCCCCTCAGCCTGCTCTGTGTGGGCTGAACAAACCAAGGGACCTCAGCTGCTCCTCACACGTCTTCTCCTCTACACCCTTAACCATCTCTGTAGCCCTCCTTTGGACACTCTCTAAGTTTTATGTCCTTATACCGTGGTGCCCAAACTGCACGCAGTGCTCGAGGTGAGGCTGCAGCAGGCAGAGCAGAGAAGGACAATCCCTTCCTTTGACCAGCGAGCAACGCCATGCCTGATGCACCCAGGGTGCAGTTGGCCCTCCTGGCTGCCAGCGCAGCAACTCCTCACATGTCTTCCCCTCTAGACTCTTTGCCATCTCTGGGGAATGCACTTGCTTCTCCAGCTGTTTGGTGGCCAGTAACTAGCGCTGTTCCCCAGAGCTCAGCCCTAGAGCCAGTCCCGTTCAACATTTTTATCCATGATCCGGATGCAGGAGTGAAATGCATCCTCAGCAAGTTTGCTGATAACACTCAAGTGGGAGGTGCTGTTGTCTCCCTGCAGGGATGAGAGGCCATGATGCAGAGTCTCTGATGAAGAGTCCCTCCCCAGCTTTCCTGTAGTCCCCTTTAAGTAGTGGAAAGCCACTGGAAGGTCTCCCTGGAGCCTTCTCTTCTTCAGGCTGAACAACCCCAACTCCCTCAGCCTGTCTGCAGAGGAGAGCTGCTCCAGCCCTCTGATCACCCTCATGGCCTCCTCTGGACTGGTCCATGTCCTTCTTGTAGTGGGGGCCCTAGAGCTGAACACAGTACTCAAGGTGTAGCCTCAACAGGGACGAGTACAGAGGGACAATCACTTCCCTCGCCCTGCTGGCCACACCAGTTCTGATACTAGCCAGGAGGCTGTTGGCCCTCTTGGCTACCTCAGCACACTGCTGGCTCCTGTTCAGCCCCCTGCCCACCAATCCCCCCAGCTCCCTTCCCACCAGGCAGCTTTCCAGCCACTGCCCCCAGCCTGCAGCCTTGCATGGGGTTGTTGTGCCCCAAGTGCAGGACGCGGCACTTGGCCTTGTTGAACCTCGTACAGTTGGCCTCGGCCCATCAGTCCAGCCTATCCAGGTCCCTCTGCAGAGCCTTTCTGCCCCCAGACACATCAACACTCCTGTCCACCTTGGTGTCCTCTGCCAGCTTGCTGAGGGTGCACGTGATCCCACTGCTGTGTCCTGGGAGGTGGTGCTGGGGGTGCTGTGGCAGGGGAAGTGTCCCTGGGAAGCGCCGTGCCCTTCCCTCAGCCTGTTCTCCAGGCGGGGAGAGCGTGCAGCTCTGGGGCCAAAGGAAGGCCCCGGGCCCAGGCCCTGGGCTCTTCCCTGTCCTTCCCACATGCCCAAAGCTATGGGCCTGCGGGCCCAGCTCTGCCCCATGGGACAAAGTGACAGAAGATGGACCCAGGAGAGAGAGAGGCACTGGTGCTGGGAGTGAGGTTCCAAGCACTTGAGGGCTTTAATCAGAAAGAGTGCTGTGCAGGGAAAGGCCATGCTGAAAAACTTCACAAGGACCCTGGTATGATGTTGGGTCACGGGTGTGGGTGGGCCGATGGAGCCGTTTCTGCAGTGTGCTGAGGGCTGTGCAGGGATGGGTGCCCCCCCATGGGCATGGCCACCCACCCCTGGGGCCGGAGCCCCCTCTTGCAGCCATGTCCCCAGTGTCTCCTCACGGCGCTGTCCCCAGGGTGCTGATGTAAACGTCGTCATAGCCCGTGTCCCCGTGGGGCTGTGCGGGGGCGTCCCCACCGTGGGGAGCAGGGGGCTCCTCCAGCACGGCCGCAGCATCGTCGTAGCCATCCTGGCGGTCTTGCTCAAGCTGGGCCGGGGGCGCTGCGCCAGGCACAGAGAGGCCGGGGCTCAGGATGCAGCCACAAGGGCCGCATCCCCTCACCTCCCCAGCACCACTGCTCAGCTACGGCCCCTCTCCTTAGGTCCCCTGTGCTTTCCAGTCCATGCCATGTATGCCTTCCCCTACCTGGGGTCGCCCTGAGGTCGCTCTCCTCCTCATTGCCATCCCACCTGTCATCCGCCAGCTTCATGCCAAAGCCCTTGCACAGGGAGCCTGCAGTGGAGAACTGGGCACTGGGGGCATGTCCAGGGATGGGGACAGCCCCAGGCCCCGGGGACGACCGTGCTCCCACCTGTTTGGCTGGGCACTTCCTGGTACTCGGGCATCAGGCTGTAATCCAGCTCCTCGTACACGGCCTCAGAGCCAGGATCCATGGCTCTGATGGGGCCTGAAAGGCAGTAGCATTGCATCAGCATCCGCCTCTATCCTCTATGATCCCAGGGGAACCCCCAAGGCAGTGCCCACCTTGGCGTTGCACCCGTGCGCGGTGTGCCTGCACAGCCAGGGCTGCCAGGGCCAGGCCCAGCAACGTCCCCAGGAGCACGCACAGGACCGTGGGCACGGGCACGCTCCCTGACACTGCTGTCAGTGGGGCAACGCTGCTGGTGACACCTGCAGGGATGGCCAGGGGCAGTGTGAGGCTGGGATCCGCACGGCAGCAGGAGCAGGGGTCGGTGGGCACGGGCAGAGCCACCTGTGCAAGCATGCCTCTACCGGCAGCTGCTACCTGCAGTTGTGGTGGCCCCGCTCGTGCCCTCGGTGTCCTCGTCACAGGCGATGTGGGTGACCCCGGCAGGGCCGCAGGACTGCAGGTGCCAGGGCGCCGAGGGGCAGCGCCAGAGCGAGGGGGCCCCCTCCTGGCATTGCACCCAGCCCAGCCAGGCGGGGACCGAGCCCTGTGCAGGGACGGCCTCCAGCCTCCCCCCGGTGCCACAGCCCAGCTGGCGGCAGACAACGGCAGCTGTGGCGGGGCTGGTGTCGTTGGCGCACACGCGGCCCCACGTCCCCTCGTGCAGCACCTCCAGGTGCCCGCTGCAGCTGCTTCTGCCCCCCGCCAGACGCAGCAGCCCTGCAACAACAGGGGACAGCGGGGTCACGGCACCTCACAGAGCAGCGCGCACCCCACGGGCAGTGGGGACTGCTCCCCAGCTCAGGGATCACAGTGCTCACCTGAGCACACGGCACCGGCACCACCGCCCCGGCGGCAGCCACGCCGTGCTGGGGCTGGGCAGTCCCAGAGAGCCGCCTCCGTCCCCGAGCAGCCCCCGGCACCCGGCCACAGCGTCCCCACGCCGGGCCCGAAGCGCTCAGAGCCGGGCGCCTCCAGGGCCCGTCCGCACCCCAGCTGGCGGCACACGACGTCGGCATGTGGCAGGTCCCAGGCGTCCTGGCAGACGGTGCCCCAGGTGCCCTCGCTGTACACCTCCACCCTGCCGGCGCAGCGCCCGGGGCCGCCCGCCAGCCTCAGCCGCCGGCTGCCTGCACGGGAGGGCCAGGATGGGGCTGGGGCCACCCGCTGGGCACCCGCGGCCCTTCCCGGCGCACTCACCTGAGCAGGCAACGGCCGCCTCTGTGGGGCTGTGGCTGGGCGCTGCGGCAGGCCCCGAGGCGTTGCACTGCGCCAGGCGCTCCTCAGTGCCAGCACACCGCAGCTCCTGCAGCTCCACAGGGCCCAAGCTGGCGGCCGGCACAGCGTAGACCTTCTCTGGCACACCGCAGCCCAGCTGCCGGCACGCCACGGAGGCAGCTCGGTCATCCCACGGCCCCGCAGTCACAGGGGCCCAGTGCCCGGGGCTTGTGGCCACCTCCAGCCGCCCGTCGCACCGGCTCTCCCCATCCAGCAGCTGCAGGGGCTCAGCGGCGCCTGCAAGAGCCCGGCCATGCCATGGGGACGGGAACTGCTCCCCGCCTGCCACGGGTCCCCGCGTCCCCTGCACCCACCTGAGCAGTTGACGGCGGCGGCATGGCCAGGGGGGCAGGCGGGCTCCCCCAGCACCGCCACGGGGCACTCGCCCGGGTGCCGCTCGCTCCCGCTGCAGCTCAGGGCATCGCGCCGCAGCGGCCCCGTCGCCGTGCCCATCCCAAAATGGCCTCCTGGGGGCAGGGAGGCGGCGGGGCCGCAGCCCAGGTGGCGGCACAGGACGTGGGCGTCGGGCAGGTCCCAGGTGGTGGCACACAGGGCTCCCCATGTCCCCTGCTCCTCCACCTCCACCCGCCCGGCGCAGCCCGAGCCGCCATCCGCCAAACGGAAACCAGTGTAGGCTGCAGCGAAGAGAGGGCGCTAAGGGGGCAGCAGAGCAGGGACGCACTGGGCACATCACTCTGCAAGGGTCCACCCCAGCCCCCCAGGCCCAGCACTTACGTGAGCAGACGATAGAAGCGGGGCCAGCACAGGACTGGCCGTGGGTCGGCCGCCGGGCGCAGTTGGCGAGGAGTGGCTCGCTGCCGTTGCACTCAAAGGCGCCGTCCCAGAGCGGCCCCGTTGCTGCCCCAAAATGGCCGGCACCGGGGACGGCCACTGCCATGCCGCAGCCCAGCTCCCTGCAGACCACCTGGGCGGCCTTGAGGTCCACGTGGCCGTGGCAGACGGTGGCCCAGGCGCGGCCCTGCCGCACCTCCAGCCGCCCCGAGCAGGCGCCGTCCCCTCCAGTCAGACGGGAGAACCCTGCCGGGAGAGGAGGGCTCCTGGGGCGGATGCGGACGATGGGGCTCCCTGCAGCACCGCATGTCCCCAGCTCTCACCTTGGCAGACCACAGCCCTGTTGTATTTTGTAATTCTGGTATATGGTCCCCAACCCTGAATCTTGCAGTCCCAAAGGGCCTTCTCGTTTCCGGTACAGTTGATAAAGGCTAAGCTGATGGGACCTTCCGCTTGGCCAAACCGGGAGCTGTGGTAGGCACCAGCAGCCGAGCCGCAGCCCATCTGCTGGCACACCACCTCGGCGTCCTCCATGTCCCAGGGATAGTCCGCCACCGTGCCCCAGCGTCCCCGCAGCTTCACCTCCACTCTCCCCTCACAGGGTCCCCTGCCAGCCGCCAGACGCAGCTCCACCGCCTCTGTACCGGGCACCAGCCTCAGTCCAGTCCTGGGGGTCCCAGCACGGCATCCCCAGCACCACCACCCCTCCTCACCTGTGCAGGTCACGCCCACATCCCACTCGTGGCCGCAGAAGTGTTTGCCCCAGCCAAAGTGGAGGCACTCCTCCAAGGTGGCTTCTGTCCCAAGACAGAAGATTGGATGCAGCCAGATGCGTCCCTTGCCCTGCCCAAACGGGGCATACGGGGATGTCCGGGCCACCGCACCGCAGCCCAGCTGCCGGCACACCACGCCGGCGCCGCGGTGGTCCCAGTCGAAGTCGTAGCTGCAGACAGAGCCCCACTCGCCCTCGTGCTTCACCTCCACCCGGCCGGCGCAGCGCCCGCCGCCATCCACCAGCCGCAGCTCCCCGCTGCCTGCGGGCAACCCCAGGGGCCTTGCTGAGCCCGCGGGGTGCCTGCCCCACGGCTGCTCCCTGCCCCACCGCTTGCCCACTGCCCCACGGCCAGCCCCTGCCCCACGGCCAGCCCCACCACTCACCCCCGCAGAGCTGCACGCAGAGGAGCAGCCCCAGTGCTCTGGCAGGCACCATCCTGCCCCCAGTGCCAGACGCAGCCCCGCGGCGGGGAGGGGGATATATAGGCAGCCCCCGCTGGCAGGAGCCAATGGGGGCGGCGGAGGCACCTTGTGAGCCGCTATCAAGAGGGTTATCTGCTGCCTGCCGGGGCCCAGCCTCCAATAACCTGCTCCGTGCCCAAATATGAGACTCGGCTCCGCTTCTGGCGTCATGCACCCCCCCCCGCCTCCCCACTGGGGCTCAGCACCCACATGTCCTCAAGGGGAGCCAGCCAGCACATCACCCGTGTCCCCCTGAGCTGGGGTTGGGGCTGTGCCTAAGGAGAGCAGGTCCCCGTGGGGAAAGGAGTGGCCCCAGAATAGGGTCCTGCCTCAGAACATGGCCTCCCTCAGCATCCCAGTACTCAGCCTTTGTCAGGGGGTTGGGGAAGCCTTGACCCACCTGGAACAAGCCTGGGGGTCACCGGGGAGAATCTGGTCTCTGTGCTAGCCCTGCCACGTGCAGGAGGGACATCTCCAGCCCCTTGCAGCGGCTGGTGGCACAGGGCACAAGGGGGACGGTTTCCCCCACTCGGGGACCTGGCGTCGGCACTGACCGCATGCAGCTGCTGGGCCACCTGCACTGCTGGCGATAGCATCGTGGCTTTGTGCAGCAGCGGGGATGCTACCAACGGGGCTCGGAGCCGAGGCTGAGCCCTAGGGACCCGCACAGCTTCTTGGGGACTGAGCTTCAGCATTGATAGCAGACAGTCCATGTGATACTTGCGCTGGGGGCAGAAAGAAGGAGCCCCAAAGTGGGAGGAGGAGGAGGAGGAGGCAGTCTGACCCTAGCAGCAGGCACAGGGACAGCCACAGAGCTTGGTGCGGGGGGTCCAGCTGCTGCAGGGCCAGCACAAAAGCCCCCAGCTTTAGAAGGGGCCAGGAGCAGGGGCCCAGCCCTCCCTGCCCGTGTCCCTGTGTGCAGCCCGGTGCTGGGGCAGGAGGAAGTGTGTGCCGGATGCGCAGGCGCTGATCAAAAGCAAAGCCCTGCCCGTACGCAGGGCCGGGACACAGGGCATTGCCCTTCTGGCACAGCCCCACTGCAGGAGGAGCGCGTGGCAGCACGGCTCGCTGGGGACTGGGGGCTCCTGGGTCCACGGCTGCAGGGCCGGGCTCTGCCAAGGGGCTGCAGCTCCCGGGCTGCTCAGAAAGGCCCGGGCCGGGCTTCAGCCCGCAGGACCTTGCCGTGCCGGCAAGCTGGGCACCCAGCCCCAAACCCCCTGGTGGGGAGGTCAGCCCCAGGAGCAGAGTGGGAAGCTGCCGCCCCAGCCTGGGGTCCAGGCCCAGGTGATGTCCTCGGGGTGCCAGAGCAGCGCTGCTCTCCCCCCCGAGCTCCTTCCGCTTCTCGCTTTCTGCCCCAGGCAGCTCCAGCTCCAGCCCCGGGCAGCCAGGGCAGGAAGATAGGACAGGCTGCGGCAAGCAGGCACATGCCTCGGCCCAAGTTCTGCCCAGCCCTGCTCCACACACCACCAGCCCTTTCATGCCCTCTGTTTTATGTATTTATTTATTTTTCTGAGTTCTCTGCCCCATCCCACTTGGGCAGGGGAGGGGAGCCAGTGAAGGGCTCTGTGGTACTCAGCTGCCTGCTGGGTTAAACGACAGCAACCTGCGCCAACTCAAGCAGCTGTGCTGGAAATTACCAATCACAACCATCATCTGAGAAAAGGAAGAAGCAAAACCCATAAAGGAACAGCTCACTACCAGCTTCTTAACCACCACATATCCTGAGGTTTAGCAGGTTGCTGTCTGGTCCAGGAAGGACAAGGACAGGCGAATGCTGTTGCCTATTTTGCTGGGACAGGTTTTGCTTTCAGAAACTACCCGCAGTGCACTAATGAGAAAAACAGAGCTGTGAAGAACATTTTTGAAGGCTGCTTTCCATATCAGGGCATATGATCTGATAGGCAGTGTGCTTCCCCAGAGTGAATTCAGTGCTTAAACAGATTAACTGCAGCTATTTGATGTTGCTTGTACCTGTGGTCGCTGGGGCAGGGACTCCTGGTTTCTCTTACTGACTCCTATTTAGAAGCCTGCAATGCTCCAGCAGCAGCAAAGCAACCATCCTAAAGGCAGCAGCTCATGAATGCTACAAGCTGCCAGCTCGTGCAGGGGGCTCCTTCCCGGCCTCCTGTCGGGCCGTTCTCAGCAGTCCCAAAGACCTCCCTGTGCACGCAGGAGGCACGCAGGATCTGCCTTCGCTGTTGTGCTCTGCTCCTGCAGACGCAGAAGGTGTCTGACAGCTCTCTTGTGCTCGCTCTCACTCTCTCCATAAACACAAAGAAGTGCCCACGTGCAGCACAGGCACACAGGCAGCCAGCTGCAGGGACACGATGAAGCAGAGTGGGGCCATCAGGGCCCTTGCAGATGGGGGAAGAGCCGGCCAACTTTGCTGCTCCTGGCTCGCAATGCCCTTACCTCCGGCCTCCGACTGCATGTGAGCTCTGCTCTGGGTGCTGGAGAGAATCAAAGAGTGGCTTGGGTTGGAGGTGGTGTTAAAGATCATCTAACTCCAACACCCTTCCATAGGCAGGGATGCCACCGACTAGGTCAGGTTGGCCAAGGCCCCCTCCAGCCTGGCCTTGAACACCTCCAGGAACGGGGTATCCACAACTTCTCCTGGCAACCTCTTCCAGTGGTTCACTACCCTTACAAGGAAGAAGTTTCTCCTGACGTCAAACCTAAAAGAGCATCTAACTCCAACCCCCTGCCATAGGCAGGGATGCCACCCAAACAGACAGCCAAAGCTGCCACAAGCTGACCCCAAGGGAAGGGCTGATGGGGTGGTGTTGGTGGGGCCACAAGCAACAGCAAGGATGCTCCAGGCACGGAGCCATGTTGGAGCAGTTCTTGAAGAGCTGCTGCCTGTGGGCAGCCCCCGCAGGCTCAGTTCGGGAAGGACGGCATCCCGTGGGAGGGACCCACGTGGAGCAGGGGCAGAGAGTGACCGTGAAGGAGTGGCAGAGACGAAGCATCAGGGACTGACCGCAGCCCCCATTGCCTGTTCCCCTGCACCGATCGGGGGAGGATGTAGAAGAGGGTGGATGGGGGAAGGTGTTTTTAGCTTGCTTTTAGTTCCTCACTCTTCTAGTCTGCTAATGATTGGAAAGAAATTATATTAATCTCTCTACACTGAGTCTGTATTGCCCATGCCGTAACTGGTGAGCAATCTCCCTGTCCTTAACTCAACACTTGAGCCCTTTCCATCATATTATCTCCCCTATTGTCATCAAGGAGGGCGAGTGAGAGAGCGGTTTTGGTGGAGCTCAGCTGCGTAGCAGGGTAAAACCACCACAGCAGAGCCCGGCCCTCTCTGCCGCTGTCTTCAGATATAAATATTTGAAAATGTAAAATGTATTTCAGTTTAATTAACATAATTAATATTCCTTTTTCTTCAGTTTTTGAGAAATGGCATTTGCTTTCCTTTGGGTTTTTACTCAAAACTCCCGTAGGCATATCAGAAAGCCTAGTGTAAAAAAAAAAATCAATCTTTTTATGACATACTCTTATATCTTCACGTGTGTTAACTTCAGCCTGACAGGCGCTATATCACTGGCTATTTATCTGCATACATACACTTACACATACGTATATATATACATACATAAGCACCTCCAATGCTTGGGAACTTCTGCCCTGAACACGTGCAGAATCCTAAAAACCTAGATAAATGTTTGAGAAAGGTGGGCCATCACCCTGGCAATTCCAAAGAGACAGAAATCACTACAACATGCAGCCATGCCAGCCCCTGCGGCAGGCCCTGCGGCTGGGCCCGAGAACCAACCCATGCCTCTCTCAGTCACCTCTGTCCACAAGACGAAACAATGGATGCCAAAATCATCTCTTTTAGTAAGGGCAGAAACTCCTACTGAGAAGGAGGAGGAGGAAGAGGACGAGGCAGGCTACTCCAAGGCAGGGCCACGTGGCCATGGCAGGAGGAAGAATCACAGAATCATGGAACATGCCGAGTTGGAAGGGACCCACAAGGATCATCGAGTCCAACTCCTGGGTCCTCAAAGGACCACCCAAAAATCAGACCATGTGTCTGAGAATGTTGTCCAAAGGCTTCTTGAACTGCAGCAGGCTCGGTGCTATGACCATGTCCCTGGGGAGCCTGTCCCAGTGCCCAACCACCCTCTGAGTGCAGAACCTTTCCCTAATACCCAGCCTGACCCTCCCCAGTCCCAGCTCCATGCCGTTCCCTCGGGTCCTGTCGCTGTCCCCAGAGAGCAGAGCTCAGCGCCTGCCCCTCCGCTCCCCTCGTGAGGGAGCTGCAGGCCGCCATGAGGCCTCCCCTCAGCCTGCTCTGTGTGGGCTAAACAAACCAAGGGACCTCAGCTGCTCCTCACACATCCTCCCCTATAGACCCTTAACCATCTCTGGGGAATGCGCTTGCTTCTCCAGCTGTTTGGTGGCCAGTAACTAGCGCTGTTCCCCAGAGCTCAGCTCTAGGGCCAGTCCCGTTCAACATTTTTATCCATGATTCAGATGCAGGAATGGAATGCATCCTCAGCAAGTTTGCTGATAACACTCAAGTGGGAGGTGCTGTTGCCTCCCTGCAGGGATGAGAGGCCATGATGCAGAGTCTCTGATGAAGAGTCCCTCCCCAGCTTTCCTGTAGTCCCCTTTAAGTAGTGGAAAGCCACTGGAAGGTCTCCCTGGAGCCTTCTCTTCTTCAGGCTGAACAACCCCAACTCTCTCAGCCTGTCTGCAGAGGAGAGCTGCTCCAGCCCTCTGATCACCCTCATGGCCTCCTCTGGACCGGTCGATGTCCTTCTTTTAGTGGGGGCCCTAGAGCTGAGCACAGTACTCAAGGTGTAGCCTCAACAGGGACGAGTACAGAGGGACAATCACTTCCCTCGCCCTGCTGGCCACACCAGTTCTGATACTAGCCAGGAGGCTGTTGGCCCTCTTGGCCACGTCAGCACACCGCTGGCTCCTGTTCAGCCCCCTGCCCACCAATCCCCCCAGCTCCCTTCCCACCAGGCAGCTTTCCAGCCTCTCTGCCCTCAGCCTGCAGCCTTGCATGGGGTTGTTGTGCCCCAAGTGCAGGACGCGGCACTTGGCCTTGAACCTCGTACAGTTGGCCTCGGCCCATCAGTCCAGCCTATCCAGGTCCCTCTGTAGAGCCTTTCTGCCCTCAGGCACATCAACACTCCTGTCCACCTTGATGACCTCTGCTGGCTTGCTGAGGGTGCATGCGATCCCCTCGCCGTGCCCCGGGCAGGTGGCGCTGTGGGTGCTGGGGCAGGGGAAGTGTCCCTGGGACTTGCCATGCCATTCCCTAGGCCTGTTCTCCTGGCTGGGAGAGCGTGCATCTCTGGGGCCAATGGAAGGCCCCGGGGCCAGGCCCTGGGCTCTTCCCCATCCTTCCTGCATGCCCAGAGCCATGGGGATGTGCCTGAGGGCCCAGCTCTGCCCTGTGGCCCCGAGGGACAGACGACGGGCCCAGGAGAGAGAGAGGCGCCGGTGCTGGGAGTGAGGTTCCAAGCACTTGGGGACTTTAATCAGAAAGAGTGCTGTGCAGGGAAAGGCCATGCTGAAAAACTTCACAAGGACCCTGGCATGACGTTGGGCCACGGGTGCGGGTGGGCCGATGGAGCCGTTTCTGCAGTGTGCTGAGGGCTGTGCAGGGATGGGTGCCCCCCCATGGGCATGGCCACCCGTCTCTGGGGCCGGAGCCCCCTCTTGCAGCCATGTCCCCAGTGTCTCCTCACGGCGCTGTCCCCAGGGTGCTGACATCAACGTCGTCATAGCCCGTGTCCCCGTGGCACTGCGCCGGGGCGTCCCCGCTGTGGGGAGCGGGGGACTCCTCCGGCACGGCTGCAGCATCGTCGTAGCCATCCAGGGGGCTGTGCCTGGACTGGACTGGGGGGGCTGTGCCAGGCATGGAGGGGGTGGGGCTGAGGATGCAGCCACAAGGGCCACATCCCCTCACCTCCCCAGCACCACTGCTTGCCCATGACCCTTCTCCTTGGGTCCCCTGTGCCTTCCAGTCCATGCCGAGTTCCACTTCCCCTACCTGGGGCCGCCCCTGTGTCGTTCTCCTCCTCATTGCCATCCCTGCTGTTTATCGTCAGATTCATGCCTGAGCCCTTCGACAGGGAGCCTGAGGTGGTGAATGGGGCGTTAGGTGCTCGGCCTGGGATGGAGACAGCCCCAAGCCCCGGGGACAACAATGCTCCCACCTGTGTTGCTGGGCACCTCCTGGTACTCAGGCATCAGGCTGTAATCCAGCTCCTCGTACACGGCCTCAGAGCCAACGTCCGTGGCTTTGACAGGGTCTGCAAGGAAGTACACGTGGCAAAGGCATGATCCACTGTTCCCCACAGCCCCATGGAGACTCCCAAAGTAGCACCCACCTCGGCGCTGCACCCGTGCGCGGTGTGCCTGCACAGCCAGGGCTGCCAGGGCCAGGCCCAGAAACGTCCCCAGGAGCACGCACAGGACCGTGGGCACGGGCACGCTCCCCGACACTGCTGTCAGTGGGGCAACGCTGCTGGTGACACCTGCAGGGATGGCCAGGGGCAGCGTGAGGCCGGGATCCGCACGGCAGCAGCGGCAGTGGGCTGTGGGCACGGGCAGAGCCACCTGTGCAAGCATGCCTCTACCGGCAGCTGCTACCTGCAGTTGTGGTGGCCCCGCTCGTTCCCTCGGTGTCCTCGTCACAGGCGATGTGGGTGACCCCGGCAGGACCGCAGGACTGCAGGTGCCAGGGCGCCGAGGGGCAGCGCCAGAGCGAGGGGGCCCCCTCCTGGCATTGCACCCAGCCCAGCCAGGCGGGGACCGAGCCCTGTGCGGGGACGGCCTCCAGCCTCCCCCCGGTGCCACAGCCCAGCTGGCGGCAGACAACGGCAGCTGTGGCGGGGCTGGTGTTGTTGGCGCACACGCGGCCCCACGTCCCCTCGTGCAGCACCTCCAGGTGCCCGCTGCAGCTGCTGCTGCCCCCCGCCAGACGCAGCAGCCCTGCAACAACAGGGGATAGCGGGGTCACGGCACCTCATGGGGCAGCGCGCACCCCACGGGCAGTGGGGACTGCTCCCCAGCTCAGGGATCACAGTGCTCACCTGAGCACACGGCACCGGCACCACCGCCCCGGTGGCAGCCATGCCGTGCTGGGGCTGGGCAGTCCCAGAGAGCCGCCTCCGTCCCCGAGCAGCCCCCGGCACCCGGCCACAGCGTCCCCACGCCGGGCCCGAAGCGCTCAGAGCCGGGCGCCTCCAGGGCCCGTCCGCACCCCAGCTGGCGGCACACGACGTCGGCATGTGGCAGGTCCCAGGCGTCCTGGCAGACGGTGCCCCAGGTGCCCTCGCTGTACACCTCCACCCTGCCGGCGCAGTGCCCGGGGCCACCCGCCAGCCTCAGCCGCCGGCTGCCTGCATGGGAGGGTCAGGATGGGGCTGGGGGCACCCGCTGGGCACCCGCGGCCCTTCCCGGCGCACTCACCTGAGCAGGCAACGGCCGCCTCTGTGCGGCTGTGGCTGGGCGCTGCGGCAGGCCCTGAGGCGTTGCATTGCGCCAGGCGCTCCTCAGTGCCAGCACACCGCAGCTCCTGCAGCTCCACAGGGCCCAAGCTGGCGGCCGGCACAGCGTAGACCTTCTCTGGCACACCGCAGCTCAGCTGCCGGCACGCCACGGAGGCAGCTCGGTCATCCCAAGGCCCCGCAGTCACACGGGCCCAGTCCCCGGGGCTTGTGGCCACCTCCAGCCGCCCGTCGCACCGGCTCTCCCCGTCCAGCAGCCGCACGGGCTCAGCGGCGCCTGCAAGAGCCCGGCCATGCCATGGGGATGGGCACTGCTCCCCGCCTGCCACGGGTCCCCGCGTCCCCTGCACCCACCTGAGCAGTTGACGGCGGCGGCATGGCCAGGGGGGCAGGCGGGCTCCCCCAGCACTGCCACGGGGCACTCGCCCGGGTGCCGCTCGCTCCCGCTGCAGCTCAGGGCATCGCGCCGCAGCGGCCCCGTCACCGTGCCCGTCCCAAAATGGCCTCCTGGGGGCAGGGAGGCGGCGGGGCCGCAGCCCAGGTGGCGGCACAGGACGTGGGCGTCGGGCAGGTCCCAGGCGGTGGCACACAGGGCTCCCCATGTCCCCTGCTCCTCCACCTCCACCCGCCCGGCGCAGCCTGAGCCGCCATCCGCCAAACGGAAACCGGTGTAGGCTGCAGCGAAGAGAGGGCACTGGGGGGGCAGCAGACCAGGGACCCACTGGGCACACCACTCTGCAAGGGTCCACCCCAGCCCCCCAGCCCCAGCACTTACGTGAGCAGACGATAGAAGCGGGGCCAGCACAGGACTGGCTGTGGGTTGGCCGCCGGGCGCAGTTGGCGAGGAGTGGCTCGCTGCCGTTGCACTCAAAGGCGCCGTCCCAGAGCGGCCCCGTTGCTGCCCCAAAATGGCCGGCACCGGGGACGGCCACTGCCATGCCGCAGCCCAGCTCCCTGCAGACCACCTGGGCGGCCTTGAGGTCCACGTGGCCGTGGCAGACGGTGGCCCAGGCGCGGCCCTGCCGCACCTCCAGCCGCCCCGAGCAGGCGCCGTCCCCTCCAGTCAGACGGGAGAACCCTGCCGGGAGAGGAGGGCTCCTGGGGCGGATGTGGACGATGGGGCTCCCTGCAGCACTGCATGTCCCCAGCTCTCACCTTGGCAGACCACAGCAGTGTCATACTTATGTGGACTCTTATAGGGTCCCCAGCCCAAAATGTTACAGCTCCATAAGGCCTTCTCATTGCCATTACAGTCGACAACAGCAAAGCTGAGAGGACCCTCAGCTTGGCCAAAGAGGGAGCTGTGGTAGGCACCAGCGGCCGAGCCACAGCCCATCTGCTGGCACACTACCTCGGCGTCCTCCATATCCCACTTGTCATCTGCCACCGTGCCCCAGCGTCCCCGCAGCTTCACCTCCACTCTCCCCTCACAGGGTCCCCTGCCAGCCGCCAGACGCAGCTCCAGCGCCTCTGCACCAGGGACCAACCTCAGTCCAGTCCTGGGGGTTCCCGGGACGGTATCCCCAGTACCACCACCCCGCCTCACCTGTGCAGGTCACGCCCACATCCCGGTCATGGTCGCAGAAGTGCTTGCCCCAGCCATAATGAGGACAGTCCTGCAAGGTGGCCTCAGAGCCACGGCAGAAGAAGGGGTGCAGCCAGATGCGTCCCTTGCCCTGCCCAAACGGGGCGTACGGGGATGCTCGGGCCACCGCACCGCAGCCCAGCTGCCGGCACACCACGCCGGCGCCGTGGTGGTCCCAGTCGAAGTCGTAGCTGCAGACGGAGCCCCACTCGCCCTCGTGCTTCACCTCCACCCGGCCGGCGCAGCGCCCGCCGCCATCCACCAGCCGCAGCTCCCCGCTGCCTGCGGGCAACCCCAGGGACCTTGCTGAGCCCGCGGGGTGCCTGCCCCACGGCTGCTCCCTGCCCCACCGCTTGCCCACTGCCCCACGGCCAGCCCCTGCCCCACGGCCAGCCCCACCACTCACCCCCGCAGAGCTGCACGCAGAGGAGCAGCCCCAGTGCTCTGGCAGGCACCATCCTGCCCCCAGTGCCAGACGCAGCCCCGCGGCGGGGAGGGGGATATATAGGCAGCCCCCGCTGGCAGGAGCCAATGGGGGCGGCGGAGGCACCTTGTGAGCCGCTATCAGGAGGTTATCTGCTGCCTGCCGGGGCCCAGCCTCCAATAACCTGCTCCGTGCCCAAATATGAGACTCGGCTCCGCTTCTGGCGTCATGTACCCCCCCCGCCTCCCCACTGGGGCTCAGCACCCACATGTCCTCAAGGGGAGCCAGCCAGCACATCACCCGTGTCCCCCTGAGCTGGGGTTGGGGCTGTGCCCAAGGAGAGCAGGTCCCCATGGGGACAGGAGAGGCCCCAGAATAGGGTCCTCCCTCAGAACATGGCCTCCCTCAGCACCCCAGTACTCAGCCTTTGTCGGGGGTTTAGGAAGCCTTGACCCACCTGGAACAAGCCTGGGGGTCTCCAGGGAGAATCTGGTCTCTGTGCTAGCCCTGCCACATGCAGGAGGGACATCTCCAGCCCCTTGCAGCGGCTGGTGGCACAGGGCACAAGGGGGACGGTTTCCCCCACTCGGGGACCTGGCGTCGGCACCGACCTCATGCAGCTGCTGGGCCACCTGCACTGCTGGCGATAGCATCGTGGCTTTGTGCAGCAGCGGGGATGCTACCAACGGGGCTCGGAGCCGAGGCTGAGCCCTAGGGACCTGCGCGGCTTCTTGGGCAGTGAGGGGAACGAGGAGGAGAAGACAGCCTGACGTTAGCAGCAGGCACAGAGACAGCCACAGAGTGCAGCATGGTGTGGGGGGGGTCCAGCTGCTGCAGGGCCAGCACAGAAGCCCCCAGCTTTAGAAGGGGCCAGGAGCAGGGGCCCAGCCCTCCCTGCCCATGTCCCTGTGTGCAGCCCGGTGCTGGGGCAGGAGGAAGTGTGTGCCGGATGCGCAGGCATCGCTCAAAAGCGAAGCCCTGCCCGTACGCAGGGCCGAGACACAGGGCATTGCCCTTCTGGCACAGCCCCACTGCAGGAGGAGCGCGTGGCAGCACGGCTCGCTGGGGACAGGGGGCTCCTGGGTCCACGGCTGCAGGTTCGGGCTCTGCCAAGGGGCTGCAGCTCCCGGGCTGCTCAGAAAGGCCCGGGCCGGGCTTCAGCGTGCAGGACCGTGCCATGCTGGCAAGCTGGGCACCCAGCCCCAAACCCCCTGGTGGGGAGGTCAGCCCCAGGAGCAGAGTGGGAAGCGGCCACCCCAGCCTGGGGACCAGGCCCAGGGGACGTCCTCGGGGTGCCAGGGCAGCGCTGCTCTCCCCCCCCCCAGCTCCTCCTGCTTCTCGCTTTCTGCCCCGGGCAGCTCCAGCTCCAGCCCCGGGCAGCCAGGGCAGGAAGATAGGACAGGCTGCAGCGAGCAGGCGCAGGCCTCGGCCCAAGGAGAGCTGCCCAGCCCCACTCCACTTGTCACCAGCCCTTTTGTGCTCTCTTTTTTTTTTTTTCCTCAATTCTCTGCCCCATCCCACTTGGGCAGGGGAAGGGGACCAGTGAAGGGCTCTGTGGTACTCAGCTGCCTGCTGGGTTAAACGACAGCAACCTGCGCCAACTCAAGCAGCTGTGCTGGAAATTACCAATCACAACCATCATCTGAGGAAAGGAAGAAGCAAAACCCATAAAGAAACAGCTCACTACTAGCTTCTTAACCACCGCGTATCCTGAGGTTTAGCAGGTTGCTGTCTGGTCCAGGAAGGACAAGGACAGGCGAATGCTGTTGCCTATTTTGCTGGGACAGGTTTTGCTTTCAGAAACTACCCGCAGTGCACTAATGAGAAAAGCAGAGCTGTGAAGAGCATTGTTGAAGGCTGTTTTCCATATTAGGGCATATGATCTGATAGGCAGTGTGCTTCCCCAGAGTGAATTCAGTGCTTAAACAGATTAACTGCAGCTATTTGATGTTGCTTGTACCTGTGGTCGCTGGGGCAGGGACTCCTGTTTTCTCTTACTGACTCCTATTTAGAAGCCTGCAATGCTCCAGCAGCAGCAAAGCGACCATCCTAAAGGCAGCAGCTCATGAATGCTACAAGCTGCCAGCTCGTGCAGGGGGCTCCTTCCTGGCCTCCTGTCGGGCCGTTCTCGGCAGTCCCAAAGACCTCCCTGTGCACGCAGGAGGCGCGCAGGATCTGCCTTCGCTGTTGTGCTCTGCTCCTGCAGACACAGGAGGGGTCTGACAGCTCTCGTGCTCGCTCTCACTCTCTCTCCATGAGCACAAGAGAAGTGCCCACGTGCAGCACAGGCACACAGGCAGCCAGCTGCAGGGACACAATGAAGCAGAGCAGGGCCATCAGGGCCCCTTTTCTGCTCCCGGCCTGCAGTGCCCTCGCCTTGGGCCCCGACTGCGTGTGAGCTCTGCTCTGGGTGCTGGGGTGAATCAAAGAGTGGCTTGGGTTGGAAGGGATGTTAAAGACCATCTAACTCCAACCCTCTGCCATAGGCAGGGATGCCACCCAAACAGACAGCCAAAGCTGCCACCAGCTGACCCCAAGGGAAGGGCTGCTGGGGTGGTGTTGGTGGGGCCACAAGCAGCAGCAAGGATGCTCCAGCCACCGTGCCATAGCTCTGGAGGGAGCAGAAGTGGCAGCTGGGGCTTATGGGGTCATGTCAGCTACAAGGGGAGGAAGTCAAAACGCCGTCCAGGAAAGAAAGGCACGCATCTTGTTTTAGATATCTTTATTTTGTGGCAGCCTAGGTCGAGGACTGAGAGCCTCCCCATTGTTCCTTGCAGTCATGACTGGTGCTTCTGCAGGGTGCCTGCCTAGTGCTGCCATCGGGGCGGTCTCTTGCGGAGCTGGGGAGAGTCCTGGGGGCTGCTGCCGGCCTTACTCTTCAGGGGATGTTGGCGCCCCCCAGGCGAGTGGTCCCTGCCCCGGCCAGGGACGTAGGGGCTGGGCCTGCTGCCCCGGGAAGACGGCCCTGCTGCCGCTGCCTGTCCCGGCCCCTCCTGTGGTGGCTCCCTTCCTCCTCTGTGGTGACAGGGGTGGCCGCGGAGCTGTCCTCCTGCCCCCCAGCAGCACGGGCATCCCGGCGCTCCCGCTGCCAGTGCACCCCAGTTCTGTACAGCTCTGCAGCGACGGTGACGAGCAGTGCCACGAAGGGCACCGTGTGGCTGTGGAGGGAAGGCTGCAGCTGCCGCACCAGGGCCTGCTGGTCCAGCCCGAAGATGCACAGGGAGGCGAGGACGATTCCCTGCACCACAGCCACGTCCCACCACTGGCTGCCGTAGATCCTCCGCAGCTCCTCTTGCAGCCACGCCAGCAGGGGCCTGGCGTCAGCCAGCTGCTCCTGGAAGAAGGCTGCCCAGAGCTGGGGTGGGAAGCTGTGCTCAGGAGTCCTGAGCACCAGCCCCGCAGCCCCCTGCTCATCCTGCTGGCCGTCCCCCAGCTGCTCTGCGGGCTCTGGGATGGGACACTCCAGGTAGTCGTCAGCCGACCACACCGAGTACTTGATGGACTGGAGCCTGCCCCCGTACAGGGGGCAACTCGGCTTCTCCTTGGCCCACCGCAGCACACAGCCCAAGCAAAGCTGGTGGAGGCAGGGCATCAGGTAGGCCACGTCATCCTGGCCGTGACGACAGAGCGCGCAGGCCCAGCCCGACGACCCGTCCATGGCGGCAGGGCGCTGCAAAGATACCACCAACTGCAAGAGAGAGTGAGGCCACGGTCACTGGTGCTCCCAGGGTGGGCGGCAGCGATGCCCCGGTCCCCCAGCAGGAAACCCTTGGGCCCCGTGGCTGTGCCATCCCGTGTTCCTTGCTGGCATGGAACTTGGCTGCGGCTGTGGTCCTGGCAGCTCCCCGAGCCCTGGCGCCCGCCCCACGCCCCCCCAAGGGGACGCATCCCCGCACAGCTCAGCTGCGCTGCTGCGAGCGCACAGGGCAGGGCAAACACAGGCAAATGTTGTGGGGACGGGCACCCAGAGCAGCTGCCGGCGGCCCCACAGCACGACCCGACCGAATCCCCGCTCAGCCCTCCAAGCCTCACAGACACGCTGGGCAGGAGTGCAGGCATGAGCCAAGCTGGGCCGGGCCCTGCCGGCACCTGGACATAACGGGGAGGGCTGCGCAGTCACACTGCCTCGTGAGGTGACGTCACACTGCCTGCTCGGTGACATCACGCTGCCTCGCGCGTGTGACGCCACATGGAGCCCCCAGCCCCTGCGGCGCTCACTCTGGCACCGCTCTGGCATCACTCCCTGCAATTCTGTGATTCTGTGATCATCTAACTCCAACCCCCTGCCATAGGCAGGGATGCCACCCACTAGGTTACTTCATTTGCCTCACTACCCGCACAGGGAAGAAGTTCCTCCTAACGTCTAACCTAAATCTATCCTCTTTTAGTTTAAAGCCATTCCCACTGGTTCCCGGCATTGCCTACCTGAGTAAAGAGTCCTTCTCCATCCTTTTTATAAGACCCCTTTAAGTATTGAAGGGCCGCAAGGAGGTCTCCCCAGAGCCTCTCTTCTCCAGGCTGAACAGCCCCAGCTCGCTCAGCTTTTCTTCATAGGAGAGCTGGTCCAGCCCCCTGATCACCTTTGCAGCCTGGATTCACTCCAACAGGGCCACATCTTTCTTGTGCTGGGGGCTCCGATCCAGGACGCGCGACTCCAGGTAGGGCCTTACAAGGGCAGAACAGAGGGGACAATCACCTCTCTTGCCTTGCTGGTCACTCTGCTGTTGATGCAGCCGAGGATGCATGTGGCCTTCTGGGCTTCAAGCGCACTGCTGGCTCATATCGAGCCTTTCTTTCACCAGAACCCCCAAGTCTCTCTCCACAGGGCTGCTCTCAATGAGTTCTTCTCCCAGTCTGTACTCCTGTTTGGGATTGCCCCAACCCAGGTGCAGCACCTTGGACTTGAACTTGTTGACCCTCATGTAGTTCATGCGGGCTCACTTCTCCACCCTGTCCATGTCCCTTTCGATGGCATCTCTTCCTTCTTTGGTATCAACTGCACCACTCAGCTCGGTGTCATCTGCGAACTTGCTGAGGGTGCACTCAAACCCATCATCTACGTCACCGATGAAGGTATTGAAAAACACCAGTCCCAAGACAGACCCTTGTGGAACACCGCTCACTCCAGCACCACTCAGGCCAGCACTCATGCCTCTGCACACACACCTGGGGCTGCAACCGCCATTCTGGACAGATTGGAGAGCTGGGCGATCACCAACCACATGAAGTTTAACAAAAGCAAGTGCCGGGTCCTGCACCTGGGACGGGGCAACCCTGGCTGTATGGACAGACTGGGGGACGAGATGCTGGAGAGCAGCCCCGCAGAGAGGGATCTGGGGGTTGTGGCTGACAGCAGGTTGAATATGAGCCAGCAGTGTGCCCTGGCAGCCAGGAGGGCCAGCCGTATCCTGGGGTGCATCAAGCACGGCACTGCTAGTCAGTCGAGGGAAGTGATTGTCCCACTCTACTCTGAGCTGGTGCAGCCTCACCTCGAGTACTGTGTGCAGTTCTGGGCACCACAGTATAAAAAGGACATTAAACTGTTGGAGAGTGTCCAGGTGAGGGCTACGAAGATGGTGAAGGGCCTAGAGGGGAAGACGTATGAGGAGCGGCTGAGGTCACTTGGTCTGTTCAGCCTGGAAAAGAGGAGGCTGAGGGGAGACCTCATCGCAGTCTACAACTTCCTCGCGAGGGGGAGTAGAGGGGCAGATGACCTATTCTCTGTTATCACCAGTGACAGGACCCGTGGGAACGGTGTTAAGCTGAGGCAGGGGAAGTTTAGGCTGGACGTCAGGAAGAGGTTCTTCATCGAGAGGGTGGTTGCACACTGGAACAAGCTCCCCAGGGAAGCAGTCACTGCACCCAGCCTGTCGGAGTTTAAAAAATGTTTGGACTGTGCACTTAGTCACATGGTCTAAAATTTTGGGTAGACCTGCCAGGAGTTGGACTCTATGATCCTTCTGGGTGTCTTCCAACTCGGGATATTCTATGATTCTATGATTCTTGTTGAGCATTTCCGCCAGCTCCCTCAGTACCCTTGGGTGGATCCCATCTGGCACCATAGACTTGCATATAGCTAAGTATACCTGAGCCTTTTCCTCATCTCTGGTCAGTGTGTTTTTCTACCACATCCAATAAGGGATGGGGATTCTCTCTCATCCTCCTTTTGTTGCTTTTTGTTGTTAAGTATTTAGAGAAGCATTTTCTATTGTCCTTGGGGACAGAAGCCAGACTCAGTTCCAGCTGGCCTTTGGCCCTTCTCCTTTTTTCCCTGCATAGGCTCACGACGTCTTTGGATGATGTGCCTGAGTGGCCTGCCCCTTCTTCCAAAGGTCATAAATTTTTTAAAATGTATTTATTTATTTTTCCCTGAGCTCAAGCCCCATCTCTCTGTTCAGCTGGGCAGATCCTCTTCCCTGCTTGATCGTCTTTTGGCACATGGGGAAATGTGCCTGCTCCTGAGCCTTTAGGATTCCCTTCTCAAAGAGCGTCCATCCTTCCTTTCCCTTCAGGACTGCCTCCCAAGGGACTTTGTCAACCACTCTCCAGAGCAGGCCAAAGTCTGCCCTCCAGAAGTCCAAGGTGGCAGGTCTGCTAACCCCTCTCCTTACTTGCCCCAGAATCAAAAATTCTGAATTCCTGATCACTGGGGCCAAGATGTGATCTCCAGATGGGGAGCACTTCCCACTCTGCTTCTGAGGCTGACCTCCCCACCAAGGGGTTTGGGGCTGGGTGCCCAGCTTGCCAGCACGGCAAGGTCCTACAGGCTGAAGCCCGGCCTGGGCCTTTCTGAGCAGCCCAGGAGCTGCAGCCCCTTGGCAGAGCCCGACCCTGCAGCCGTGGACCCAGGAGCCCCCGGTCCCCAGCGAGCCGTGCTGCCACGCGCTCCTCCTGCAGTGGGGCTGTGCCAGAAGGGCAATGCCCTGTGTCCTGGCCCTGCATACGGGCAGGGCTTCACTTTTGAGCGATGCCTGCGCATCCGGCACACACTTCCTCCTGCCCCAGCACCGGGCTGCACACAGGGACATGGGCAGGGAGGGCTGGGCCCCTGCTCCTGGCCCCTTCTAAAGCTGGGGGCTTCTGTGCTGGCCCCGCAGCAGCTGGACCCCCCCGGCACCAAGCTGCACTCTGTGGCTGTCTCTGTGCCTGCTGCTAAGGTCAGGCTGTCTTCTCCTCCTCGTTCTCTTCACTGCCGAAGAAGCCGTGCAGGTCCCTAGGGCTCAGCCTCAGCTCCAAGCCGTGTTGGCAGCATCCCCGCTGCTGCACAAAGCCACGATGCTATTGCCAGAAGTGCAGGTGGCCCAGAAGCTGCGTGCGGTCAATGCTGGTACCGGGTCCCTGAGTGGGGGAATCCGCCCCCCTTGTGCCCTGTGCCACCAGCCGCTGCAAGGGGCTGGAGATGTCCCTCCTGCACGTGTTGAGGCCAGCACAGGGACCTGATTCTCCCTGGTGACCCCCAGGCTTGTTCCAGGTGGGTCAAGGCCTGTCCCCCGACAAAGTCTGGCCACTTAGGTCCTGAGGGAGGCCATGTTCTGGGGACACCCCTGTTGCTGTGGGGACCTGCTCTCTGTGGGCACAGCCCCAACCCCAGCTCAGGGGGACATGGGTGATGTGCTGGCTGGCTCCCCTTGAGGGCATACAGGCGCTGAGCCACCATGGTGCCCAGGGGGGTGTGGGTGCATGACGCCAGAAGCGGAGCCGAGTCTCATATTTGGGCACAGAGCAGGTTATTGGAGGCTGGGCCCCGGCAGGCAGCAGATAACCCTCCTGATAGCGGCTCACAAGGTGCCTCCGCCGCCCCCATTGGCTCCTGCCAGCGGGGGCTGCCTATATATCCCCCTCCCCGCCGCGGGGCTGCGTCTGGCACTGGGGGCAGGATGGTGCCTGCCAGAGCACTGGGGCTGCTCCTCTGCGTGCAGCTCTGCGGGGGTGAGTGGTGGGGCTGGCCGTGGGGCAGGGGCTGGCCGTGGGGCAGTGGGCAAGCGGTGGGGCAGGGAGCAGCCGTGGGGCAGGCACCCCGCGGGCTCAGCAAGGTCCCTGGGGTTGCCCGCAGGCAGTGGGGAGCTGCGGCTGGTGGATGGCGGCGGGCGCTGCGCCGGCCGGGTGGAGGTGAAGCATGAGGGCGAGTGGGGCTCCGTCTGCAGCTACGACTTCGACTGGGACCACCGCGGCGCCGGCGTGGTGTGCCGGCAGCTGCGCTGCGGTGCGGTGGCCCGGGCATCCCCGTACGCCCCGTTTGGGCAGGGCAAGGGACGCATCTGGCTGCACCCCTTCTTCTGCCGTGGCTCTGAGGCCACCTTGCAGGACTGTCCTCATTATGGCTGGGGCAAGCACTTCTGCGACCATGACCGGGACGTGGGGGTGACCTGCACAGGTGAGGCGGGGTGGTGGTACTGGGGATGCCGTCCCGGGTACCCCCAGGACTGGACTGAGGCTGGTGCCTGGTACAGAGGCGCTGGAGCTGCGTCTGGCGGCTGGCAGGGGACCCTGTGAGGGGAGAGTGGAGGTGAAGCTGCGGGGACGCTGGGGCACGGTGGCAGATGACGCCTGGGATATGGAGGATGCCGAGGTGGTGTGCCAGCAGATGGGCTGTGGCTCGGCTGCTGGTGCCTACCACAGCTCCCTCTTTGGCCAAGCAGAAGGTTCCATCAGCTTGGCTGTTGTTGACTGCCATGGGGCTGAGAAGGCCCTCTGGGACTGCAAGATTCAAGGCTGGGGACCCTACAATGGCCCTCATGACTATGACACTGCTGTGGTCTGCCAAGGTGAGTGCTGGGGACATGTGGTGCTGCAGGGAGCCCCCTCGTCCGCATCCGCCCCAGGAGCCCTCCTCTCCTGGCAGGGTTCTCCCGTCTGACTGGAGGGGACGGCGCCTGCTCGGGGCGGCTGGAGGTGCGGCAGGGCCGCGCCTGGGCCACCGTCTGCCACGGCCACGTGGACCTCAAGGCCGCCCAGGTGGTCTGCAGGGAGCTGGGCTGCGGCATGGCAGTGGCCGTCCCCGGTGCCGGCCATTTTGGGGCAGCAACGGGGCCGCTCTGGGACGGCGCCTTTGAGTGCAACGGCAGCGAGCCACTCCTCGCCAACTGTGCCCGGCGGCCAGCCCACGGGCAGTCCTGTGCTGGCCCCGCTTCTATCGTCTGCTCACGTAAGTGCTGGGGCTGGGGGGCTGGGGTGGACCCTTGCAGAGTGATGTGCCCAGTGGGTCCCTGCTCTGCTGCCCCCCCAGCACCCTCTCTCTGCCGCAGCCTACACCGGTTTCCGTTTGGCGGATGGCGGCTCGGGCTGCGCCGGGCGGGTGGAGGTGGAGGAGCAGGGGACATGGGGAGCCCTGTGTGCCACCGCCTGGGACCTGCCCGACGCCCACGTCCTGTGCCGCCACCTGGGCTGCGGCCCCGCCGCCTCCCTGCCCCCAGGAGGCCATTTTGGGACGGGCACGGCGACGGGGCCACTGCGGCGCGATGCCCTGAGCTGCAGCGGGAGCGAGCGGCACCCGGGCGAGTGCCCCGTGGCGGTGCTGGGGGAGCCCGCCTGCCCCCCTGGCCATGCCGCCGCTGTCAACTGCTCAGGTGGGTGCAGGGGACGCGGGGACCCGTGGAAGGCGGGGAGCAGTGCCCGTCCCCACGGCATGGCCGGGCTCTTGCAGGCACCGCTGAGCCCCTGCGGCTGCTGGACGGGGAGAGCCGGTGCGACGGGCGGCTGGAGGTGGCCACCAGCCCCGGGCACTGGGCCCATGTGACTGCGGGGCCGTGGGATGACCGAGCTGCCTCCGTGGCGTGCCGGCAGCTGGGCTGCGGTGTGCCAGAGAAGGTCTACGCTGTGCCGGCCGCCAGCTTGGGCCCTGTGGAGCTGCAGGAGCTGCGGTGTGCTGGCACCGAGGAGTGCCTGGCGCAGTGCAACGCCTCGGGGCCTGCCGCAGCGCCCAGCCACAGCCCCACAGAGGCGGCCGTTGCCTGCTCAGGTGAGTGCGCCGGGAAGGGCCGCGGGTGCCCAGCGGGTGCCCCCAGCCCCATCCTGGCCCTCCCGTGCAGGCAGCCGGCGGCTGAGGCTGGCGGGCGGCCCCGGGCGCTGCGCCGGCAGGGTGGAGGTGTACAGCGAGGGCACCTGGGGCACCGTCTGCCAGGACGCCTGGGACCTGCCACATGCCGACGTCGTGTGCCGCCAGCTGGGGTGCGGACGGGCCCTGGAGGCGCCCGGCTCTGAGCGCTTCGGGCCCGGCGTGGGGACGCTGTGGCCGGGTGCCGGGGGCTGCTCGGGGACGGAGGCGGCTCTCTGGGACTGCCCAGCCCCAGCACGGCGTGGCTGCCGCCGGGGCGGTGGTGCCGGTGCCGTGTGCTCAGGTGAGCACTGTGATCCCTGAGCTGGGGAGCAGTCCCCACTGCCCGTGGGGTGCGCGCTGCCCCGTGAGGTGCCGTGACCCCGCTGTCCCCTGTTGTTGCAGGGCTGCTGCGTCTGGCGGGGGGCAGCAGCAGCTGCAGCGGGCACCTGGAGGTGCTGCACGAGGGGACGTGGGGCCGCGTGTGCGCCAACGACACCAGCCCCGCCACAGCTGCCGTTGTCTGCCGTCAGCTGGGCTGTGGCACCGGGGGGAGGCTGGAGGCCGTCCCCGCACAGGGCTCGGTCCCCGCCTGGCTGGGCTGGGTGCAATGCCAGAAGGGGGTCCCCTCGCTCTGGCGCTGCCCCTCGGCGCCCTGGCACCTGCAGTCCTGCGGCCCCGCTGGGGTCACCCACATCGCCTGTGACGAGGACACCGAGGGAACGAGCGGGGCCACCACAACTGCAGGTAGCAGCTGCCAGCACAGGGATGCTTGCACAGGTGGCTCTGCCCGTGCCCACTGACCCCTGCTCCTGCTGCCGTGCGGATCCCAGCCTCACGCTGCCCCTGGCCATCCCTGCAGGTGTCACCAGCAGCGTTGCCCCACTGAGAGCAGTGTCGGGGAGCGTGCCCGTGCCCACGGTCCTGTGCGTGCTCCTGGGGACATTGCTGGGCCTGGCCCTGGCAGCCCTGGCTGTGCAGGCACACCACGCACGAGTGCAATGCCGAGGTGGGCACCACTTTGAGAGTCCCTTTGGGGCTGAGGGGAAATGTGGGACATGCCAGTGCAACACGTGCTTCCTTGTAGGCCCCAACAGAGCCACAGACGCCGGCTCCGAGGTTGTGTACGAAGAGCTGGATTACAGCCTGATGCCCGAGTACCAGGAGGTGCCCAGCCACACAGGTGGGAGCATGGTTGTCCCTCGGGCCTGGGGCTCTCCGCATCCCTGGCCGAGCACCCAGTACCTCATTCTCCACCCCAGGCTCCCTGTGCAAGGGCTTTGGCATGAAGCTGCTGGACAATCACTGGGATGGGTACAAAGAGGAGAGCAACCCTGGAGCAACCCCAGGTAGAGGAAGGGGAACTCGGAAGGGACTGAAAGGCACAGGGGAACCCAAGGAGAGGTGCTGTGGCTGAGCAGTGGTGCTAGGGATGTGAGGGCATGTGGCCCTTGCAGCTGCATCCTCAGCCCCGGCCCCTCCATGCCTGGTGCAGCCCCCCTGACCCAGCCTGGGCACGGCCCCCCGGATGGCTATGACGATGCTGCAGCCGTGCTGGAGGAGCCCCCTTCTCCCCGCAGCGGGGACGCCCCGGTGCAGCCCCACGGGGACACGGGCTATGACGACGTTGATGTCAGCACCCTGGGGACAGCGCCGTGAGGAGACACTGGGGACATGGCTGCAAGAGGGGGCTCCAGCCCCAGGGAGTGGTGGCCCTGCCCATGAAGGGCACCCATCCCTGCACAGCCCTCAGCACGCTGCAGAAACTCTTCCATCAGCTCGCCCGCACCCATTGCCCAACGTCACGCCAGGGTCCTTGTGAAGTTTTTCTGCATGGCCTTTCCCTGCACAGCACTCTTTCCGATTAAAGCCCCCAAGTGCTTGGAACCTCACTCCCAGCACCGGCGCCTCTCTCTCTCCTGAGTCCATCGTCCATCCCTTGGTCCCATGGGGCAGAGCTGGGCCCACAGGCACGTCCCCATGGCTCTGGGCATGTGGGAAGGATGGGGAAGAGCCCAGGGCCTGGGCCCAGGGCCTTCCTTTGGCCCCAGAGCTGCACACTTTCCCCGCCAGAACAGGCCTAGGGAAGGGCACGGCGCGTCCCAGGGATGTTTCCCCTGCCTCAGTATCCATAACTGAGTTAGCACTGGTTCCTACTGCTGGGTGGAGCCACCCGAGAGGAGAGGAGTGCCTTCCGCCCCCCCAGCCTCCCCTTGCCTTCCCAGACCCCCCGCTGGAAGGGTAACCGGGACATAGCTCCCTCCTGTGGGGTGTCATGCTCCAGGAGGTCTCCGATCTTCAGGCTGGGCTTCAGCTCTCGCAGTGCAACCAGCTCCTGCAGTGCATCCTCATTGAGCGCCGACACACTCAGCCTTGCATTGGAAGGAAAGAAGAAGCCTCAGTACCAGAGGTGAAGGGGGCACCTGAGAGTCTCCCCGTGGTACGTGTGGCAGGGCTCACCCCAGTGCCTGCAGTGGGCAGGCAGGATGCCTGAGCTGCCGCAGCAGCAGCACTGCCCCGGCTCCCAGCTCGGTGTCGCTCAGATCCAGGCAGCTCAGGCTGCAGTTCTCCCCAAGGTGCGTGGCCAGGGCCTGGCAGCAGGTGCCCATCAGGTGGCAGCTCCCCAGCCTGCAGGTCCAAGGAGAGACAGCGTTGGTGGGGCAGTGCTGGAGCTGCTCGGGCTGCGCAGGAGCACAGCCAGTGCTGCATGCCCTTACCGCAGCACCCGCAACTGGCAGGCGTGATCCCGGAGCCCCTCGCACAGCAGCTGCACGCCGGCATCCCGCAGTCCTGTGTTGAAGGACAGGTCCAGCTCCTCCAGGTGTGGGCTGGTGCCCAGCACTGCAGCGAGGTCCTGGCAGCAGGCGCTGGTCATGCGGGTGTACCGCAGCCTGCAGGAGAGAGCCTCATCGGCGCCGGTCCTCCCATGCCACACACCATTGCAGTGGCCATACCCAGCCCGCTGTCAGTGGGACAGAGGGACAAGGCCAGCCTGCAGGACATAGTTGGGCACATCCCCAGCCCTCTGCTCCCCCAGCCTGGGATGTGTCCACAGGGCCCTGCCAGGGACACAGCGTTCCCAGTGCCGCTCACCGTAGGATGCGCAGTTGGCAGCCAGGCTGCCGCAGCCCGGCGCAGAGCAGCCGCACGCCGCTGTCACCCAGTGCTCCATCGCCCAGCTCCAGGCAGGCCAGGCTGGGGTGAGTGGCTAGCAGCGTCCCCAGGGCCTTGCAGCCACCCTCTGTCAATCCACACCACTGCAGCCTGAGGGGAGAGCAGCAGAGAAGCCAGCCAGCCAGCACAGAGGGACAGCAGCCACCCATCCCATGGCTGGCCACCAGCATGGAGAGGCTGCCCTCACCCTCCCGCATGGGATCCAGCCCTTCCCCATCAGCACCCCCTGAGCAGGGACGGACAGAAGTGGCCACCCAGCACCCAGGGGCAGGCCCCATACCTGAGGTTCTGCAGTGAGCTGCCCGCGTGCCCCAGTGCCTGGCAGAGTGGGTGCAGAGGAGAGCGCAGCTCCTCCTGCCGTGGATGTTGCCTGGGAACGAGGGGACAGGTATGTCCATAATCTCCCATGATTCTCCCCAAGAATAAGTAAAACCCTCCACCAAGGGACTAAACCACTAGTGAAGAGACATGGTGGTGTTTGGATGGAAAGAGGCATTCACCATTTCAGCTTCCAAAACCCTCCTTTGTGATGGAGAAGGGGAAATCTCTGTCGTTTTGGCCACTGGAGCAGAGCGGCGGTACTCACCAAGGCAAGACTGTGGCCGGCTCCTCACTGCACTGCTGCTGGCGGAAGGAGCAGCTCCGGAGGGTGACACTGTCCAGTCCATCCCACTGCTTAATGCAGAAGCAAAGAGCCATCTGGTCGTATGGCGTCAGCTTGATGTCATGTAAATCTATTCCCGTGAAACATCCCAACACCTTCTGCGCAAAGCTTTTTTCATTCATCTCGAACAAAAAGTGGAAAGTGTCCAACTCCTTAATCATCATCACTTCACTGCGATGGGAAAGGCCTCTGTATCTTGTCTGAAGCCACCTCAGAAGATCTTCCCGAGCTCGTGGTGAAATTCTGCACCCGATTCTTTCACCTGCGTACTCTATTGATTTGGGGTTTACCAGACCAAACAGGAACCGAATTGTTAAGTTCAAATCCTTCCTAGATTTGCTGTAGCTTTCTAACAATGTATTTACGTTCTTTGCAAGGGCCTCTGGGTCACTGACAGTTTCCTCATCATCATCCAGGACATAAAACATAGCCGCAAAAAACTCATGGAGGTGCAGGTGAGTGAAGCTGTAGACATTGCCTTGGTCTACGCCTTTCTTCAGGCTTTTCTCATTGAGGAAGAGGGAGAGAAGGTCTGGCCAGTCCAAGCCACAGTCCTTGATTTCCCTTTCCTCAAAGAGGACCTTGTGTTTCCAGATGCCATCAGCAGCCAAGGAGCAAAGCCTGCACAGGAACTGCTGCAGATACTGCTGGGCATTGCTGCCTCTGCACTTCATTAACCAGGAGAGGTAAAACATGCCCATCCACGTGGTGGCCTTGGAGCACTCAAGAAGGTTGTTCTTCTTGTAAAGCTCTTGCTCAAGGATGGTGCAGATGGTCCAGCTCATGATGGGGATGACACACAAGCTATAGAGGGTCTCATTTCCCCTGGTGAACCTGAAGGCCACATCTGCTTTATTGTCATTCTTGAAGTACCTGTGGAAATACTCCTCCCTTGCAGCTGCCGAGAAGCCCAAGATTTCCACGTAACACTCACCCTCCAGGCACTGCCCCAGGTTTTGAAGAGCCGTTGGCCTTGTGGTGATGAGCAAAGAGGATGCAGGGAGAACAGTCCTCTTGAGCAAGCTCATCAGCGTGGTTTCCAGTGGCTTTGCTTCCCTGGGGTCAGAACTCAGCTCGTCTTTGGGCTGAGCCAAAGGGAACCCCAGGGCCTCGAAGCCATCAAAGACAAACAAGACCTTCTCCTGATTGTCCAGGATACTTCCAGCTGGTATTCGCTGGTGAGGACAGCATTTTGAAACCAGGTCCAACATACTCACTTGTTTGGAAAGGGAAAGCTCCTTGCAGTCTATGCAGAAGACATAGTCAAACTGCATGTAGAGGGCCCCTTCCACCCACTCCACCATCATCTTCCTGACCATCATTGTCTTCCCCATGCCTGGGGCACCCACTAGCACCACAGTCTGTGGTGTTTGCCCATCTTCATCAGGTTTAAACAGTGTCTGCGCAGTGACAGCGATGGTGGTGTCGGCACATCCCCAGCTGACATCTGCACCTTCAGGCTCGCCTCCGCTCTGGCTCCATGGCTTCTTGGCGATAGTCAGGGCAGTGTAGCGGCTGCTCACGGACAGGTTCTCCCCCAGGCAGGAGTTCAGCTCTTTGTACCGGAGGAACTCTCTGGCCACGTGCTCTCTGTACTTCTGCTTGTACTCTACACCAGAGAGAAGCAGAGTCAGTGCCAAAGTGAGCCAAACTTCCTGACCAGCACAACTGTGCTCCTGACACACCAACAGCATGGGACGTTTGTTTCAATGGCCTGCCTCAATGCAAAATTCAGTTATGCATTTCCTACGTGCCACCCATCAAGCTGCCTTTATTTTTCTGGGAATTTTTAATGGGAATGTCCCCAAAGTGTCCCCCTGTGTCCCCAGCTAGGAACCCATCTGGCAACCTAGGTTTTCTGGGCTGCAAGAACTGCTTGAAGAAGCACCACTTGCCCCTTCCAGGCACCCCCATCCTTATCACTGTGGTCCTCTCTCTGCTGCTGGTCCCACCACTCCCTTAAGGGGAAGGGTGCAGTGGGAACTTGGCAGGATCAGTGGGACACCACCTTTCCAGCCTCATCACAGAGCTGAAACCTGCTCTTTTACACACTTTTATCTTTTGTCTCCAGATCTCAAAAGACAAAGAAAATCAAAGTTTTCCCCAGTTCCTTACCCTTCACCTTCTCATCCAGGATTTTTTCAGCAAGGTCTCTCTGGTTCATCTCCTCAAACAACCCAATGGCGATGTCCACGGCGGCATCTTCCCCGTAGCTGTTGCCCATGCAGTTGACAAGGGTGGAAGGGTGTGTGGCCTCCACAAGCACATCCTCAGGGATGTTCCAGCCTCCTTTGGTATGAACATGTGACAACTTTGTCTTGAACTCTTGGAAGCCTTCAAGTGTGAGACCTTCCAGTGCAGCTAAGAGGACGGTGAATGCACTCCCTTCTCCTGCCATCATAGGATATAGAAAATCACCTGCAAAAAAACAAGGCTTGGAAGTCAGCGCTCTCTTCCCATTGTTCTGGGACATGCCTGAGAACACGTAAGCACTAAAAGCAGCTGGGCTGGTACCGAAGACTCAGTCTCATGGCCATTCAGAAAGTATCAGGGTAGGGGTAGTGGTGTGAACTTCACCCACAGCTGTATATGCAGGGGAGGGGAAGGGTTGCTGAGACAGGAATAGCTGCTGGCTCAGAGATTCAAGAGGAGAAACACCTATGCAGAAAGGCAGCAAACCGTAGGGGACAAGCACCCAGGATATCACCCAGTGGCATGGCGCAGCACTGGAGGTACAAGCCATGGAGACCAACCTGTGCTTTCCCCGGGGCTGTGCCCACCTGGCTGGCCAGGACACTGCGGGCGCCTTAGAGCCAGGAGCAGAGCAGTGCTCAGCCCAGCAGCACACGGGGCTGGTGTTCGGGGTGACAGGTAAACCCCCAGTCCCCCAGCGAGCCGTGCCGCCACGTGCTCCTCCTGCAGCGGGGACATGCCGGAAGGACCCGGGCAATGCCCAATGATGCATATAAGCAGGGCGTCATTTTTGAGCGGCGCCTGCGCATCCGGCACACACTTCCTCCTGCCCCAGCACCGGGCTGCACACAGGGACACGGGCAGGGAGGGCTGGGCCCCTGCTCCTGGCCCCTTCTAAAGCTGGGGGCTTCTGTGCTGGCCCCGCAGCAGCTGGAAGAAGAAGGAAGCTGCAGGGGCTTGCTACTGCCTACTGCGGTTTCCACCCCGGAGCAAGGGGGACCTCACAAGGGGATCTGATCACAGGAAGTGTGAAACTGAGTTTAGATGATTGCCAAAAGAGATTAGGATAGAGAAATTAAAAATAGCTGTGCAAAATGGAGAATTAGACTGGGAGCTGTCAGGGAAGATGGTTATTGGGATGATATGTATGGACAGAAAGGAAAAAGAAGATGGGAACAACAGCAGCTGTTGTCCTCACCTAACAGCTCTCCTGGACAGGGAGGTGCAGCAGAGGAAACCTTTCAGTAATGAGGGGGGCAGACAACAAAGCAGAGGAGTAGGGGGTGGCTGGAAATGGCAATGGTAGTGGTAGCACATCAGAAGAAATGGATTTTTGTATAAGTAATGCAGAAAGCAGGAAAAGGCCATCATAAAGGGTCAGATGACAGAAACAAGCTTTAACAGAGACAGATACAGTGTACTGGAAACAGCCATCCCAGGAGGATCAGTCCTGTGGAAAATCCGGTGCCAAAGCTGAAGTAATGGCACCTGCCAGTCCTCTGGACAAATACTCGTGGTCCTAAAGAAGGTGAGACTGCTCTGAGTAAAATTTTCAACAAATTTTGAAAACAATGTCGTTGTTTTTTTTTAGAAATTATAAACCTAATTTTTCACTGTGGTCCATTAGCAAGGCTGACAGAAAATCCTGGCAAACAACGGTGGAGTACTGCCAAATAAACACATTCACCATGAGAACGGCTCCTATTTTAGGGAGTGTGCCAGTGGTTATTGCTAAGTTACCAGAAGACAACAAGTGGTTTTCAATTATAGGTCCGACCGTTTCACCACCATCCCACTTATTGAAGAATCATTTTTTCAGTGTTGCTCTTGCATTTGGACAGAAGGGATTAAAACCCTGTGCTGGCACTACAGGGGCTTCCCAACATACTTGCAGGACACAGGCTTACTTCAGAAACATGTTCAAACTGTTGTCTCCAAAGAAAAAAGAAAAATCACCATCTTATATGGATGCATCCATATACCAGCACATACTCCAGCAACCAGAGCTGCAGAAGAAGCGAGAGTCATCCAACTTTTAAAATTAAAAGATGAAATAGGATTTGAAGTCCGTTTGGAAGAGGCACAATTAAGTGCAAGCCCTGGCTACCTACTAGGATTTACCTTTGGTGAGACAGGAAGAGAGAGTTGCAAGAATGGTTAAGGTTTGCATGAAATCAAAGCTTTTTCTGATCAAGCCCAACTCAGAACACCGTTAGGGGGATTTAATTTATAACGGCAGCATGCCCATAACTCTGCTGGTATCAGCAGGCTGTTGTGGTTTAACCCAGCAGGCAGCTGAGCACTACACAGCTGTTCACTCATGTCCCCCCACCCCCACAGTGGGATGGGAGAGAGAATCAGACAGAAAAGGTGAAAACCCGTGGGTTGAGATAAAGACAGCTTAATAGGACAGAAAAGGAAGGGAAAATAATGATAATAGTAATGATAAAAGAATATACAAAGCAAGTGATGCGCAGTGCAATTGCTCACCACCCGCTGACCAATGCCCAGCCCAGCCCCGAGCAGTGTCACCACTCACCCCAGCCAACCCCACCAGTTTTATTGCTCAGCATGATGCCATATGGTGTGGAATGTCCCTCTGGCCAGTGTGGGTCAGCTGTCCTGGTTCTGCCCCCTGCCTGCTCCTGGTGCACCCCCAGCCTCCTCGCTGGCAGAGCAGCCCCAGAAGCTGGAAAGTCCCTGGCTGTGTGGGCACTGCTCGGCAAGTGCTAAATCATCAGTGTGTTATAGCATTATCCTCGTTCTAAATCTGAAATACAGAACCATACCAGCTATGAAGAAGAAAATTAACTCTATTCCAGCTGAAACCAGGGTACAGACCATCATGGAAGTTCCTGGTTAAGCCTCTGGAGTGGAGGTGGAGTGAGGGATGGATGGGATGATGCACCAAAGTAGTGGGAAAATGCTGCCCTAAAAGCCTCTGCACCAAAACAGCCAGTACCAGAAATTTCAATAGGAACTTCCTCATCAGCTGGTTCTGGAGAGCTGAAAAATTAGTTATAGAATCACTTGGGTTGGAAAAGACCCTTAAGATCAAGTCTAACCATCACCTAACACTACCAAGTCCACCATTAAACCATGTGTTGAATACCTCCAGGGACAGGCCACCACCTCCCTTGGCAGCATGTTCCAATGCCTACCAACCCCTTCGGTGAAGAAATTAATCCTGGCATCCAATCTAAACCTCCCCTGGCACAACTTGAGGCTGTTTCCTCATGTCCAATAACTTGCCACCTGAGAACAGAGACCTACATGCTCCTCACTACAATGTCCTTTCAGGTACAATTGTCCTCTCAGTTGCCCAGGCAACTGAATATTAATATTATTTGCCATTAATATTAATTGGTATTTATTAATATTAATAAATATTAATTGATAATGCTTAATATTAATTGGTATCAATTAATTAATATTAATTGGTGGAAGAGTTACCATACAGACCTTACAATGACCAGATCTCAATCCTGCCCTGTCTGAGCAAGCTGCAGATCACACTGTTGAGAAAAAAACCCAGCTGCAATCATTGGCTGTGGATACAAGTGTACTAGTAATAAACCAGAGGTACACTTCATCAATGAAAACACTAGATATGAGCAGGGAAAAATAGTCCTCTGTGCCGCTATTAATAGAATAGGAGAGCAAGTAGCATGGAAACTATTAAAAACTCATGCCCACTGAGAGTACAGACATTATTAAGAGAAGAAACATCTAAGCAGAACCCTTTGCACCTCTTCTTGGACTGTGATTTATTTATTTACTTTTTTAAATAATGGAATAAAATAGGGAGGTGTGGTTGGAGAACGGGAGATAGAAAACATATGGCAGGAAACAAAAATGATATTTCTGATAAGCCCAGAAAGATAATGGAAAGAAGATGTATGTAATGCATGTTAAAGCACATGGGAAGACTGAAAACAATACATAAATATTTTAATAAGCCAGATCAGCTGGCTCAGTTTAACTGCTGCAGTCTTGAGACACAGGAGGGTTTGCAGCATCCTTGCTGGACTCAAGAAAATAACCTGCCTTTGGTAGATGACGAGAGATGAAGAACAGTGAACACAGCACTGAGTCACAAACCAGGCCACTAGCTGTGTGTTGAGGTAACTAAACAAGCCTCAGCTGCCAGATTTTGCCTGTCTGGAGCTTTGTTTTATTTCAGTTTAACTGGAGTAGTCAGTAATTCCTGCAATAGGATTTTTCATGATTAGATATCTAACCTGTGCCCTGGCGTGGTCTTGCTTAGCTTGGTCTAACTCCTTAATGCAATAATAATAATTTAGGACCCGAGAATAAAAACTGTTACAGCTCTCAAGGGAACCCAGAGAATCACGGCATGGATGGATCCACCCAGGCTGGAGAGTCTGCTACAGTGTTAGAAAAATGCTCTAAAATTATAATAACATGATGATGTTGGGTTTATTCATTTACAGGATCAGCCTCAAGGGACAAGAAGTTGCAGTGAAGCAGCTAGAATAGTGACAGAGATGCTAAATCCTATAATGGTCCCTTAAACAAGGCAGATGCAGGAAGAGTTTGGGAGTGGGGTAGGGGAAGGAATCAAACAAGGAAAAAAAAAAAAAAACAAGTTTGAAATAGAGAGAGAGAAAGCTAAGTGCTAGAAGTATTTAATTAAAGACAGAACTGTGGATTAAGCATATACATACATGCAATTACAATGATTATAATCTTGCTCATGCTAACAGCAAACACATGGCTAACTGGGTGTGGAGGGGGAACTATCCATCGTTTTCAAAAGGTTAGGGGGAGGCATCCAGAAAAGCTTTTTAAAGAACAGAGACTGAGAGAAATGCTGCTGTGTACCCCTTAATATATCCTGCTAACCAGTTAATTGCATTTTTGCAAAGTTTTGTCAATTATTGTGATCATAATACACTCTAGAGGTAAAATGCTTATACATATGATTATTGCAGAGCTAGCCAGTTATGACATGAAGTACTACAGTTACTATATGAAACCTACAGCACAGGCCTAAGGTCCAAGCAGGAAGTAGAATTAGGAAGAGGATTAGAAGCGAGGTTACAAGATAGGGCTAAGGTCTTTCCTAGAGTTAAGGCCAGAAAAAAATTTCCTGTAGCATAGATGCAACGCTCCTCCCAGAAACAGACTAAAAATAAGATTAAATATACACCTGAGAGGTTCAAGGAAAAGACGTAGACTTGGCAATGTTATGATGATTGAATTTGATGATCTCAAGGCTCTTTTCTAACCTAAAATAATTTTATAAGCTACCTATAATACAGAATTAAAATCCATACAGCAGACAGCACTAAAAACAAGGGTACATACAAGCTCCTTTTTGCTGTACCCACCCAGCCTGGATGCCCTGCTCAGAGCTTCCTATTGTGCCATCCTCCAGCTCACTGGGCATCAGATAGGTCTGGGGACAGCTGCATCCCTCGGGAAGACCAGGGCACATCCTGCTCCTTCCTAAGGCTGCTGCTGCTGCTGAGCCCCTGTGCTCCCAGGAACAGCAGTGGAGCTTACAGCAGGGGCTCCCCAGAGCCAGGGATGTTCTTGTCCCTGCATGCTGTGAGCCCAGGGGAGGAGGAAAAATCATCAGCATGGTTTTTACAGTTCCAGTTTCCATCTGACCTTGAAGGAGCTGCTTTCACCTTGCTGCATCTTGAGCTGAAGCACTGCTTGCTGTGCTGGCACTCTGCTTTCTCTTACGCTCACCTGCTATTTGTTTAATGTTTGCTTCAAATGTGGGCAGATGTTTTTTTCTTTAAAGTGGGATTTAAGCAGTCTGGGTATTTTTTTAGGCACGCTGATATAGCTGAGATGCACACCAGCAGAGCCATCCTGTGCATATTGGCCCCTCTTCCTACAACTTGCAGGAGTACAATCTCTTAAAATGCCCAGGCTCCCTGAAAAATCACATTAAGCTTGTCAGTGGGTCCTACATAACTGTATGGAGAAAGATAGACAAGCACTGCAGCCCTTATTTCCCGAGCAAATCAAGCTAAAAGAGCCATAGACAGTCCCAGGACTGTCCCAGGACTTTTACCCATGGGTAAAAGCAAGGTTTGACCCCAGAGATGTGAATGTGAGGACTGTGACTGGAGGAGGTGGGGGCTGGGGCAGCAGAGTGGGGGGGCCGCTTGCTTTTAAACTGGGATGATTCAGGGAGAAGGGAAGAAGAGCTGGCACAAACCCACCCCGTTACACAGCGTTTTAGCTTCCTCCCCTGCACCGTGCACAATATCTCTGGCAAGACAGCTTGCCACCCCTTATGGGATCATCATTCTCAGATATCCTTTATCCTGGTGCCATAAGCCCCCCCGATCCTCCCCCTCCCCCTCTCTATGCACAGAAAAATTCCAGATTACCAGGCTGCCCCCCTTGCCCCCCTTCCATTCTCCCCAGTACATTTCCCCCTGTTTGTGGCTACAACTTGCTGCAAACCCAGGTGGGCTTTGGAGGAGCAGAGGAGCGGGCAGGGTGCTCAGTGCTGCAGGGACAGCCCCAAATCGCTCAGCCCTGAGAAATGGGGATGTGAGACAGGGCTGGCATGCCTTATTCCCCCTACCCCCCTGTCATCCCGTCCCCCTCCACAGTCCCAGCCCTTCCTGCCCTATTGGAGCATCCTCCCCCCTCCCCTGCTCTCCATCTTCCTGCAGTCTGCAGAGCTGCATTGTGGGAAACTCCCAAGTTTTTTCCACCCCCCCCCCCCCCTTCCTCTGCCTCCCTCCCTCTTCTCTGCGCAAGAGCCAGCTCCGAGGTGCGACTCGTAGGGCCGAAGGACAGGAGGTAAGGGCTGCTGCTGCTGCTGCTTTTCCCCCCATGCCCACCAGCACTGGGGAGGGGGCAGAGCTGCCGGGGTCCCTCGCTATCAGCCGAGAGCTGTGCGGTGTCTGTGCTGCGGGGTGGCTCAGCCAGACAGCCACGCAGATCTACCTGCTCAAGGTGAGTGTCCGCCTCTCCGCAGCTGCGTGTGATGGAGGCCAGGGGCTGCCATGCCGGGAGCGAGAGCGCCCGCCCGCGTGGTTTTTTTCTCCCTGTTAACAAATAATGATGTTTTTAACCCAAAGCAGCGAGGGCGGGTGGCTCTGAGCAGCCCCTTTCCCCACACCTTTCCTCCTGCTCCCTGAAGGTCAGGCAGCCAGAGGAGGAGGCATTTCCGCAAAGGCAGAGCCCGCCGGCCTCCGCGTACCTGCCGCAGCCTCCGCGCGATGCACCAGGCTGGCCTCACCGGGACTGAGCTCCCTGCTTCCAGCCTCCGGGGAAGCCGCAGCCCCGGGATGGAGGCTGGGGACCTGGTGCTGTTCCGGAGACAGAGCTGGCTCCGGGCATGGAAAACCAGAGCCGGCTGTGTCCCGGAAATGGTACGGGCAGGAGGAGGTCGCTGCAGCGCTTCGGTCTCGGCAGGAAAACTGCAAACCTCCCTGGAAGGCTTTCAGCAGGCTTCCAGCTGGGTTTCCTCTCCTGTCTGCCCGCACGGTGTTATTCATTCGCCCTTCGCTCTGTGTCGATGCGTTAAAAGTCTGTTTAATCACTTGCAATCCTGAGGCAGGAGGCTATGCAAAGCGAGCGCTGCTGCTGCCTCCTTTTCTGTGTTAGAAGCTGTGGGTTGTTGGGGGGGGAACAAAGGGGGGGCAAACATCTTTGATTACAAATGGATAGCCTTTGATACACTCCCCTGCTTTGTGCTGGAAAGCTTTTTACAAAGGAAAACCTGCTCAAAATAAATAGAGTAAGCACAAAATGGAGAGCTGAAAGGCAAGGCTGCCTATTTCGGGCTTTGGGGAGAAGAGCGCACCAGATGAGCAGGGGGAGGAGGACACCAGACTTGGGCTTCCGCCTCACAGTGTGTACAGCAGGCATGAAATGCAAGGGGGAAGTCTTGGGCATGTTGGTCTGTCCTTGCCCCTGTGTGCATCTGTGCCCCATACGTTTGCACTGACCTGTTGATTTGGTCTCTGCTCCTGTCCGGGGTCTCAGTGACCATCAGGTGGGGGAAGGAACCTGATTCTTATCTGGGAATCAAAGTCAGCCTGGGAAAAACTTTAGCGGTGGGGTGAAAGAAAGAAGCCTGATGGCAGCCCAGTTTTCCTGGGTGGGGCTTGGGCAGGATGCTGTTGGGAGAGGGAGGATGGACGTAGCTGGATGGAGCTCCCTGCTCCGTCTTGGGACTGACCTCCAAAGTCTGACCTTCACAGCTGTGACCTTCAGCAGTTTCCATCTTTCCTTAGCCACAGCACCGAAAACTAGCCCCTCACCCATGCTATTGCTGCAGAACAGTGGGAGAAAAATCCAGAATTCCTCTGAATGCATGTATTCATCCCTTGGCTGGCAGACAGCCACGACCGTGGGCTTGCTCGGGTGTGCTGGCCCCATCCGTGGGGGGGGGGGGGATGGGGGTAGGACAGCTCTGAGCAAGCCTTTCTATGCAGGATGTACTTGGGGTGTCCTTCCCCGATCCTATCCAGCTTCTGCAGGTGGCAGGGAGGGAGAGGACAGTGCTCGGGTTTTGGTGGTGGGCATTTCCCTGCAGGGTGCTAGGAACCTCCCCAGAAGGTCCCTGCTGAATTATCCCCCATCTGCCTGCAGTGGCTTCTTGCATTTCAGCTGCAAAGCAACAGTTTTTAGGCTGATGCCTGCAGATCTGCAGGCCGTGAGATTCGGACCTCGCTCTGCTCACGCAGATCTGCATTCGCACGTTTGTGATCTCTTCACTGGCCATAGCTGAGATGCAAAGGGGGTGATGGCAGGAGAACCTGGTGCAGTCCCGCACCCATCAGAAGGATTCGTCAGGGTGCCCATAAGATTAAGAGAGCTGTCAAATCTGCTGCTGCTTACTGCAGTGCCTGGGGATATTTTACTGTGTCAGAGGCGGCCCTTTCTTTTCTTTCTTTTTTTTTCTTTCTTTTTTTTTTTTTTTTTATTTTCTGCTTCTCTGTTGCATTTGAGCAAGAAATGGCACTTGCTGACTGTCAGGATGGGGCCTTAACAGCAGTACTGGGAGGGTAACGTGCACCACTGGCACATTGCATACCACACACACACAACCAAATAAAATCCAGAAAGGCAGAACTGCAAAGCTTGGAGGAGTTGAATGCGCTTGGATGATTTATTAGGAAATCTGACTTTTTGCATTCGGGTGCTAGCTCCTGGATCCTTGAGGGGGGCAGCACCCTGATTTAGAAACACCTGTCCTCTTGGCTAAGGCAGCTTCTCAAGTGCTGGAAGGTTCGAGGTGAAAAACTGGGCTTTGTGCTGGGGACAGCAAGGTGTCCGCTCTTCTCTGAGAGGTGGCAAGGAGGCAGAAAACATTTGCTGACAAGGTTATTCCTGAGATGGCATCGCAAAGCCAGTGTAACGCAGAGAACGGAGACTTGCCCCGTGGTCCCTGCCTGGTTGTCGGGGGGATGCAATGGGGAATTGCTCAGCTATTCCCTGGGGATACCTGAGGTTTTTGGGGGCGGCAGTAACCTCCATCATGGAGAAAGCAGCTCCCTGAGCATGAGGCTGAGCAGAGCAAAACGTGGTGCAGACCTCCAGGTGATGGAGGTGGGGGTGCAGAGCTGTGAAGCTGGGGTTGAAAGATCAGTAAGTGGCTTCCCGGTAGCAGTGCTGCAATGGGAGGCTGCTGGGTCAGCTTTGGGTTGGGCTTTCATGCTCTGGTGTCCTCCCTGCAGATCTCACAGGAGGCGCTGGCTTGTTCCTGGCAAGGGACGTGCACCTTTCGGTGCAGCAACTTTTCCCCGGTGCCACTGAGCTGCTGGCATTGACTTGCTTGGCTCCAAGAGGGCTGGAAAAGCACGATAAAAAAACAAAATGAGCATGCTTGCAGAACACCAAGTGTGGCAGAAAGCTGAGACATGGGGAGCTGCCCAGGGTAGGATACAGGTGTGCTACAGCAGTGTGGGATGCAGGCTTTGGTCGCACAGACTGAGGGCACGGGTTTCAGCAGGGTTTCAGCCCAGAAGTGTGTCCATCAGGCTCCGACTGGCTGGATGATGGCTGAGGTCCACATTGCTGGCTGAGCATCTTCTGCTGCATCTCCTGAGTTGTTCCTCTTGAAACTGCTCCCAGGGCTTCAATCCCATGTCCTGCCAAATAATGCTGTGGAAGGAAACCATCCTGGCTGGAAAGCTCTTCCTCTGTTTCCCCCAGACTTCTGTCCTGGGGTGAGCGGTGCTCAGCCTTGCATCAGGGAAAGGCTTGGGTTCTGATACCTTGTGGTTTCTTACCATTCAACTGGTAAGAACTATGTTTTTTTCCACTAGAAAAATGGAGATATGAAAAGAAAAGCAACGTTTGACTCTGCTTCCAAGGCAGGGACAAGCCCCGGGTTAAAGCTAGGGCAGAACACAGCCACGCGAGATGCTCTGAAACTCTTCTGGTTATCTTGGTCCCTCTCTGGGTGTCTGTGCGCTGTGCCATGACCCTGAAAGTCCAGGCTCTGCAGCACAAGGCCTATTTCCAACCTAGTCACAGCAAAGTATTGTCAGATTTTTATTCTAGAAATGGTTTTGCTGTAAACTGTGGCTGAGAGCACAGCTATTTCAGCTGCGCGTGAGGGCTGGTGGCACCTGAGTAGGTGACCAGGAAGGTGACAGCTCTGCCATCTGTGACTTCTCCTGCCCATGGCAGGTTGGGTGCACAATGGGTCTAATGCAATAAAGAGTCCAAGACAAAATCTTTTATTCCTTGGGGCTGTTTTGGTGCTGCTTTCCCTGTTCCCACCATGTCCTGGGGCAGCTGCAAGCCAGGCCACAAGAAGAGGGTTTTGTCTTGCTTTTGTGTGTGTACCAGCGCAGGGCACTGGGCAGTGAGTGGTTAGGACAATCCGTGGTTAGGACAATAGTGGTTAGGACAATCCGTGCCCCTTTGGGACCAGGGATGGAGGAGGGAGGGAGTGCATTCGGTCAGGGTCTTTTTTTTTTTGGCATCAGCCTGTGCATTTTTAATAGAGTGATGGGCAGGAAGCTGAACTGACCTAAGTGCTCTCTAGCCCATGATGCCACAGAGAAATGGTTGGGTTTGTGGCTGTGAGGTGCCCTGGGTCAGAATCATGTGGGTGGTGTGGCAGGAGATATGTGGTGAGCCCCCTGTACTCCCAGAGAAAGGCAGGGACAGCAGCCAGCCTCCCTTTCCTCTTGGCACTGCGGGTTGAAGGGCAGGGTTTATACTTCTTTATTTTTATTTTATTTTTATTTTTATTTTTATTTTTATTTTTATTTTTATTTTTATTTTTATTTTTATTTTTATTTTTATTTTTATTTTTATTTTTATTTTTATTTTTATTTTTATTTTCACATAGGGTAAGAGAAGAGAACTGTGATTTGGATATATATTTTTTTTAATTTAAAAAAAATTAAAGCCCTTGGAGGTAGCATGTTGTGTCTCTTTTCAGTGCAAACCTCCATCTCCAAGAATAAAATGTCTGCCACGTCTGTTCTGGCGAGAACTTTGGGATCAGGGCAAGTGTGGCTTGCAGGAGTGATGCTCAGTTCAGATGTCATCTCCCGTGGAGGCTGGGGACCATCCAGCAGCACCCGGGCTGGTGCTGGCGGGAGTGCGTCAGGGCTGGCCACTGCATCTGGAAGCTGCGTGGGGATCCGAAATGCTGCGTCACCCACGTGGGAAGCGTGGCCAGGCTGTGTCGGCATCCTCTGAGAGGATGTTGGTGTGCGGGCTGCAAGCTGGGGCTCTGCCCGGTCTCTCTGCAGTTGCTCAGTTGCTCAGGTCTGCATCGTGGTCCCTTTGCAGATGCTGGACAAGGACAGTTTTGTGGGGCTGTGCAAGCCCCTCCTGTTCCCATACCCTGCCTTGGTGCTGGGTATAATACAGTTTCTGAGCACCAGGGTGTCCTCCCAGGCTAGGGGAGAGGCGATGTGCCCTGGTGGCACAGATCCAGCAAGGCTCAAGGGCCATCGGATTTTGGGTCTCGGTGCAGCCGCAGGACTGACGCAGCCGTGGAGCAGAGGCTTTGCTTTGATTTGAAGCTGCTGCTGCCTGTTAAAATACTTTCAGCTCTCTGATGCTCTCCATGTCAAGATTGAAAGGGCTTATTTGAAAGAGAAATGTTTAATCTGGGGATGAGGGGAGGGTTGCGGGGAGTAGCAAACGGCGGGTTGGGAAAAGGACTCATAAATATTTCATCAGAGTGAAGTGGGTCAGCGGCGTTTGCTGTAACTTGGCGCTGCTGTCTCCGAGGCTTTGCTTTGGGAGGGCTGGCAAGCACAGCTGTCTCCCTGCACAGCTTGGTCGTGATGCACCGGGGCTGTTAAAAAGCATCTATGGGAAGCGATTCCTGCTACGGTTGCATCTGTGCTGCGTTTTTATCACATTTGCTGTGCATTGCGTCAGCGGTGGGGGTCCAAAATAGAGATAAAAACCTCCCTGGGGAGATGCCAGCCAAACAACACAAACTCCTTACGTAAAGCCCTTCCAATATTTATGGCAATACTGAGAGGTACTGCATTACCTCATCCATCACCACGGCACCTCTTGGAGATAGGAAAAGGCTTAGTCACGCTACGCTGCCGTCACTTATCTTAGATGCTTGTATGGCACCTCGCTGCCCTTAATGTGTCTATTGCCACAGCAGCTCAAAAAGGGGGAGAAGGATCATTTGTGTTATAGGGTGCTGGAGAGTTGAAGCTGCCCAGAGTCACGGGAGGAGACTGGGATGGGGCAGAGAGCTGCATCCAGCTCCTTCCAGCCCTGCAGAATCCCCCTAGCACAGCAGGGAAACAGGCATATGTCCCCAGGGTGCTTCCTAAGGCTCCCCAGGCTGCATTACTCAGGGGTTAGAGAAGAAAGTCAGTATCCCAAGTGTGGTCCCCTTGGAGCCACCAGCAGCTCTTCACTTCCATGGGGAAAAACCTTGCCTATCTTTGGACTCTTTTCCCTAATGTCACACTGAGTCCTTCTGCGGACTTGCTGATCCAGCACGAATCATCAGGACAGCCTTGACAACTGCTGTTGGCTTTAACCTGATGGATGGGCAGAGCAGAGGGGAAGGACCTCCTTCCACCATGCTACAGAAATATCTCGACCACTTTTGGTGGTGGTGCAGTGGTGTTTACAGGGAGCCGAGGTCTATGTGTGCACAAGTTAGCAGGCAACACGGGAAAGGAGGCCTCCTTGCTTCCTGCTGAGCACAGCTGCTGCATGAGCTCAGCCTCCCACAGACCAATTATTCCTTCCTAGTTTGTTCCTTCCCAATTTGTTCCTTCCCCATCACACCAGCTGTCCGGCTTGATTGCAGGCTGAGGACAAGCTGCCTCGGTGGAAGAGGTGAGTGGGTTCCTAGGATGTCTCGGGGAGAGGCATGAGACAAAAGTCTATTGAACGGCTCGGGTGACCAGCAGGAAAAGTGTGAAGACGTGACTGATGCTTCTCCTTGGGTGTCCAGAGGTGGTGGGATGCGCTGGTGGCTGATACAAACTCTTGGCTGAGCCAATGTCCGCAGAGGATAGCAGAGGTGCTGTGTTTGAGCCAGTGGGTTTTCAAGGTGAATCCCATGGGGAGAAAGGTAATGCTAGTCTAGCTGTGAGTCAGCAAGCTGATTCTAATTTATACCTTAAAATATGTGAAGTGGTTCCAGCCCTGTCCTTAGTAGCTGTGGAGGGACAAATCCTCCTGATTTTTATTTTTTTTTTAAGGTGGGATTTTGATGCTTTCCTATGTGATGTTCACTGGAGATAGACAGGACTTCACTCCCTCCTGCAGGCTGGTCACTTTGGCTTATGCTCCCTCTTTTTCTTAACTCACCTCCAAGCCACTTTGGTTCATGGGGAGATTTGGCAATGGACAATTTTTGGGAGAAGAAAGGGAGGTGAGAATGGTCTTGAGCTTCAGGACCTGAGGACTAGCACCCCAAACCCCACTCCCATGGCTCTCTGAAATAACCCCTTTCTCCAGGGCAATGTTCTTGACTGCAGCCTATTTGTTCTGCTGCTAGAAGATGACAAGTGGCAATGAACCAGCATTGCCCTGTGGCCAGTAACATCAGCTGTCTCCGTGGAAGACTTGTCAGGATAGGCTACCTTTTATCTGGCACTTTCATCAGCACATCATGAGCTGATCTTAGCCAGGTGCTCCAGCTGATTTTCCTTGGGCCACCTCAGCGAAGACCGCTTTGGTGATGGTAATGCTCAACACGGCCATGCTTTCTTCCATTGAGGGTCTGTACTGGGTTTACGTGGCAAGGTTTTGGTAGCAGGGGGCCATAGGGGTGGCTTCTGTGAGAAGGATCTAGTAGCTGGCCCATGTTTGGTAAGGGCCCCACTACTGACCAGAGCTGAGCCAATAAGTGATGTTGTTTTGCACCTCTGTGAGAGCATATTTAAGACAGGGAAAAAAAACCACTGTGCCACACAGCAGCTGGGAGAGTGAGAGGAGTGAGGAACAGCCTTGCAGGCACCAAGGTCAGTGAAGAAGGAAGGGGAGAGGTGCTCCAGGCACTGGAGCAGAAGTCTCCTGCAACCTGTGGTGAGCACCATGGTGAAGCAGGCTGTCCCCCTGCAGCCCATGGAGTACCACGGTGGAGCAGGGTTCCACGCTGCAGCCCGTGGAGGAGACCACGGTGGAGCAGGTGGACCTGCACCGATGGAGGCTGCAGCCTGTGGAAGACCCCTGCCGGAGCAGATTCCGGGCCGGAGCTGTAGCCTGTGGAGAGGAGACCACGCAGGAGCAGGTGACCTGGCAGGAGCTGCTGCCCGTGGGGGATCCAGGTTGGAGCAGTTTGCTCCTGGGGGATGGACCCCGTGGTACGGACCCATATCTGGAGCAGTTTTTGAAGAGCTGCTGCCTGTGGGCAGCCCACGCCGGATCAGATCGGCAAGGACTGCATCCCGTGGGAGGGACCCCACAGCACAGGGGACGAGAGTGACCGAGAAGGAGCGGTGGAAAAGAAGCGCTATAGACTGACCATAACCCCCATTCCCCCGTTCCCCTGTGCTGCTCGGGGGGAGGAGGTGGAAGAGGGTGGATGGGGGGGAAGGTGCTTTTGGTTTATTTCCTTTGTTTCTCACTTCTCTAGCTTGTTAGTTAGCAATAAATCTTACTATCTCCCTATGCCGAGTCTGTTTTGCCCGTCACAATAATTACTATGCGATCTCCTCGTCCTTATCTCAACCCTTGAGCCCTTTTCATCGTATTTTCTCCCCGTTCCTCTTTGAGGAGGGGGAGTGAGAGAGCGGTGGAGCTCGGCCGCCCACCCGAGTAAAACCACCACAGGGTCTTGCACAGGTGAGCTCAGCCTCTGATATGACATTGAATCAATTTCCACGAGGCAGTGAAGGAGAGAGGTTGGGAAGTGCAGAGGTCACACAAAGCCAGTGTCAGCACTTGATCCCCCCAGAAACACCACCATTTTCTAACAGCTTGGTCCCTCAGCTGTTTCATCTCATAGGTGCCTTACCTTTTGTACTCAGAGCAATGCTGCTTTTTGTTTTGGATTTTTTTCCCCCTTTTGGGGAAGTTATATTTTCAAGTGCCTCTTTGAAGTGGCCAAATTCTGACTTCCCTGTTTATGTGCACGGTCTGCCACAGGAACAAAATCTGCAGACTTCAGGCTAAAATTACCTGCTCTTCACCTACCAGCTGGTGCGTGAACCTGTGATGGTAATTCAGTCCTGTGAGCTGCTTTTGGCAGGTGCAAATTGCACTCGCCAAAGGGAGGATCTGTTTGAGAAGAGGGCCATTTTCTGCTCCTTAGAAATCTGATTTGATCTGAAATGGCCAAATGCAGGTATGGCAGCTGGAAAAAAAAAAAAAACCTGCCAACGGTGTCTGGGAAGCTCTTGAAACTAATTGGTGTTCGGCATCTATCTCACACACCGAAAATGTTTTTCCGTGTAGGTCTAAGAGCAATTAACTGAAGGATATGATGAGGTCTCTGAGTGCTGTGCTGTCATGTTCAGAGCTGTCCCTTAGCTTCGGGAATGAGGGACCCGCGCAGCAGGTCTCCGCAGCACTGCTGGCTGCTCTCGGCTCACTTCCAGCTATATCGTGTCAGAGGGAACCGTGGGCAGCCTCGGCTGCACATCTCATCTCCTCGCGGAAGACCTCTGTCCCTTGCCAGCTAGCGCTGAGCAAACCGCTTGCCATGCCTGGCCCAAGCAGTGTGGAGCTGCTGCTTGGTCCTTGCCGTGGTTATGCTGCTCCAGGCGAAGGGGTTTGGTGGCTGACAGTGGAGATGGGGCAGGGAGAAGCATTAATACTTGTCTAGCCCTAGGGACCCAATTAATTGATCACCCAAAAGCCAACACAGGTCATGCTACTTAACTAGGAGTAGAGAGAATGGGGCTTTGGTACTTATTACCCTCTTCTTTGTCCCAAAAAGGCAAACCTTCAGGCATTTCTTTTCCAGACAGGTCAGGATGACAACGAGCTGGATGAGAGGTTAAGGAAGAAGATTTGAGGATTTTTAAGGTCTTTTCTGCCAAGCGTGGCTCTCTTGGCATGGCATTGCTGGAGGTCAGGCATGGCCAGTAGCTATTTCTGAGGCTAATGTTTTCAACCAGAGCACACCTGGAGTTTGTGGGTCAGCCCTTTTGGTCGCAAGTATAAATTCAGATGCATGACCCCACTGTGTCAGCTGAATTGTTACCTGCTGACAGGCTACAGCAGTCTGAGTCAGTGTGGCATTTGGCGACCCAGTGGAAATGGTTTGCTTTTTCATGAAGTGTGGGTGGGAAACTGCACGTGTGAACCTGTGCTCAGCACTGCTGTGACCCCACGCACGTCTGTGGGGTGCAGCTTCCCACCACACCCTGCAGCAACTGCTCCTCCTCGCAAAACTGCTGGGGAAGGCTCAGGAATGAGGCCAGTCTCCACAGAGGGAACAGAACCTATTGGTGATACCTCGCAGCGAAGCTAGCAGTGACTCATCTGCTCCATTTGGTGCAGAACTGATGCAGCATTTCATCTATGCACACAGGAGGCAGATGAATAGATGCATTTGCTAATTTGATGGGGAGGCAAAAAGGTGCACTTCAAGGAGCCAGGGAAAGCTCTGCCTTCCCCTGTTGCTTTGGATGGGACCAGCTCATTGCAACTGGTCAGTCTGCACTGACCTGGCCTTAATGCAGGAACCAGAACCAGCCCAGGAGGAGTGTGGTGGCTGTGTGCTGCAGGAATTTGGAAGGTTTGTCTGTTCCTTTTTCTCCTTAATTGCTGGTGTCATGGTCTCTGCTCCCCCTTCCCAGCCTGCGGAGGAGCTCATTGGCTGCCAGCAAGTGGAAAACTCTCTGAAATGGCAAAAATTGTTAAACAAAGAAATAGCACGGGGGGAGGGAGGGAGGGAACAAAGCCTGTTTCTCACAAAGCCCTATTCTCCAGTGCTGCTATCTGTGTGGGAGGCAGGGAGGGAGCTGGAAGGGGGAGGAATGGGTAGACAGGCAGAGGCAGCAAGGGAGGAATAAGTAGATGTGATCGGCTATGGAGAAGAAAGAGCAAAGGTGGAGAGACTGGCCATTAGAGAAAAAATTTGTGTGATGGAATGAATAAGGGAATGGGAGGAGGAGAAAAACCCTCACAGCAGTGCACGCACACAGACTTAATCTTTTTGAAAATGAGGAACGCCCACATCAGGTGGAAAAGAAAGGTTGCTACAGAAGTGTTTGAAAACGAGCACACTCATGCCCTCGAAAGCACAGGACTGGAAAGGGGAAGGAGAGCCAAAAGGAAACGTATGATTCCCAAGGTAGGGAGTCTGGGAGGCAGCTGATAACACCCCGAGGAGGATTAAGAGCCTTGCTGAAAGAGGATGAGCTGCTCAGGATGAGTGCCCTGGGTCTGGAGGAGGAGGATGACAGCTACTGGTGGCTGCAAGCCAGCAGGATGCTAACACTGCTAGCAGTGCCACTGCCACCGGGGGCAGAAGGGGTGCTTGAGCTGCTCGATGCTGTTTGACAGCATCATCCTGACCAAGCCAAAGGGTTTGGAAAGGTGCTGGGCAGATTTGTGGCCCAGATTTTAATGCTTTGTGCAGACATAGCTGGAAGTGCCTGCAAGGAAGGGGGAGTGAGGACAAGGTTTCTTTCTTGTTAACTGGGTTTCAAGAAGGCACGGATGATTTCTTTAAAACAGTACCCACTGCATTGCAAGGGGCCAGAGGTGTTTGCTTTGACCTTTCTCTGCCACTTTCCTGGCTGGACAAGCAGATGAGGCAAGGGGTTGTTGACCGGAGAAGACCTGAGAGAAGGTCAGAGAGCCTGATGGATACTGACAGATTTGGGATTAATTTTGCAGGATGTGCAGATTATGCTACATTTGGAGTCTGGCTTGGCAGAAACAAATAAATGCAAAATGTGTTCAACACGTTCACATAGTCCAACAAGGACTGCAGGACAAAGCTTACTGGCGGCTAGTCCCACTGGTGGCAAACCGCTGTCAGAAGGCCTTTCACATGCACACTTAAGAACTGCTGGTATTGATTTTTTATTTTTTTATTTTTTAGTTTAGTTTGGTTTTTAAGGCTTTTAAAACCTTTTCTTATTAGCATAAGGAGCTTGCATTGCTTTTAGTGAAAACTCGCTTAGAAATCAAGAAATTCGTTAGTGAGCTGTTAGTGATGGTGCAGGGCATGGTCACGGGACAGGGACCATGGCACAGGGGATGCTCTGAGAAAAAACAGCTCCAAGGAATCTGGAGTCCAGATCTGGTCAGTCAGAGCATGGGGGAGAGGGAATGGGTAATCCAAGGTATCTGCGCTGCACACAGTCCCCATTCCTCAGTGAAGAGGTGAATTTTCTCATTCCACAATTTACACACACATCCCACCTCTGTACAAAACCATGGGCTGCGTATAGCTTTCCTAGGGAAAGCAGCAAACATTTAATGGGAGCATCCTATGACCGCACAATGTGCGAGCAGCCCAGCTAAATGATTTGAAAGACACTAAGTAGGTAATTTCATATTTATGATACAATGAATCTGACTCTCCCTGCTTTAAACTCAAAGCCTGCTCCCATTGTGGACCTTTCTATTTCTTTGTGGCCTGTGTCATCATTGCACCAGATGTAAATTGAGGATAAATTGCTCCCAGACCTGAGGAGCAGTGCCTTGTGAGTGGCTGTGGAGCCATAGCATGTAGGAATATGGCTCTGGATGTACTGAGCGGAAAGTTATGAATGGTCTTTGGAGGCACTAGGAAGGAAAAGGTAAGGCAGGTGGCATTGACAGAGATATTACAAGTGAGCAAGGAAGGGAAAATATCCTTGCTCCTGTCAAAGTGCGTATGCTTACCCATCAAGACCCAGGCCACAGAGAAGGTCTTAAGCTTGGTGAACACCTGCAGTGGTGTTTGTGTGCTACAACGTGCATATTGATATTATCGATCTCATCCTTAAACTCCAATAAAATCCCTCACTGTTACCTGTGAGTTATTTATTAGAGCCGATACATCTTCAGTGAAGCATGAGGGGAGAGTGGAGGTAGTTTGGAAGGACACCCATAGTAGACATGGCACGTGTAGAGCAGCTACATGGGAATTTGCTATTTTTTTAACTGAGTGAAGAGCTGGTCTTATTTATTTATTTATTTATTTCCCTTGGATAGAGCTTGGAGCTAGACTGAATGGCAAATTCAAGGGAAGACTAGCAAATACCCTGCTTAAGCCCTGGGTACGGATTATTTGTCTTTTTTCAATTATTTACTTCAAAGCTGGCCAGCTTGGATCATCTAATGTCTTTTGGAGACTTCAGGCCCCATCTCACTGAATAACTGCTCAGCTAAAACTCATCTGCCCTAAGGGAGGTGTGTAAGGAGGGTCAGTGAAAAGCCTTCTGGAAGTGCACGTCCTATCTCCATGCTACAGGGAGAGCTGAGATCTCTCTCCGGGTCTAACTACCAACCTTTCTGATGGCTGAGAGACATCCCAACCTTTATATGAACGGACTGAGTTTTCAGCAGGGCTACGATAGTGTGGATGTGTTCAGCATGGCTTGAGCATGACAGTGCAGACAGATGCCAGGGCTAGCTTGGGTACTAGAAGTGATCTGGCTACCCTTGCCTGTAGCTTAGCACGTGTTATTTAATTTCACTGAGTTGCTGATGGACATCTCTTGCATATTGTGTATCCCCATTCTGAGGCTGCAGCTCAGAACTTTGCTCTTCAGTTGGATTTTAATTCAAATTTCAAGTTAAATTTTTGGTGTCATCCAGAACGTCAGCTTTCATAGGCAGGAGGCAGGATGGGGACTTGACTGGGATGTGGTCTGTAAGGGCTTTACCTGAGCAGGAAAATATTCTCTGTTCAGGGGAAGTATATGGCATACTAGTATCAAGGTCACAAGCGTGGTGCAGCACGGGAGCTGTGGACTTGTGTGACTCCAAGGCTGCAGCTCCCCCAGTCAGCTCCAGCTGACCAGCACTGGCGAAGATGCTGGCCATCACACAAGAAACAGTTCCCAGGGAGACCAGGAGAGAGGGCAGTTTCTCGCACCAAGCAGGAAACTGTTGTTTGGTTTTGCTCTGAACCCAAACCTGACATTTCTGAGTAGGTTTCCTCCAGGCCAGCATTTCCGCCTACGTGGAGATTAAAACACAGCATTTGTTAGCTTATTTCTCCAAAGAGGCAGCAGCACAAAGCACTGCTGTCACCCTAGGACCTTCTCTGTCTATCATTAAAGGAGAGATCTGCCCTCTGAGCCATTATGGAAGAAACATCTACCTGTAGGGGTTCTTGAGGAGCCTCTTTATTTCTAAACCCAGACAGCTAATAAGCTCGTATTTCACTTAGCAGGCAGAGCACTCTCAGCAGGCCCCTCCAGCACCGAAGGTCAGCGGGGAGGTAATGAAGCAGGTGACTCAGATCTGACTGCTGCCTCCTGTTTATTCACTGTTTCCCAAACCTGCCGTGGTGCTGTGCTGCTGGAGGCAGCCCGATGGCAAGCTGCCCACGGCCGCCTCTCCTTCTCCCCTGCGTGCAGGGATGTGCCTGTGGGAGCTCCATCTCCCACCTCGTCCTGCCCAGACTGCTGCCTAGCGAGGCTGGCATAGATGATGTTTTTGCTGTGTTTTTTCTGTCCCTTTGAAGCCCGCTCTGCCTGCTGAATTATCGGGATGCAGCCGTGCTGTTTACTGCTTTCATCAGCTCCTTGGGGAAAATGGCTCCAGCTAATCACCTGCAGTACAGCTGGCGTCCTGCTCAGCTCTGTAGGCGAGCCCAGCTAACCACTGCAAGGAGGAGACAGGAGTGAGAACTCTCAGTCACCGAAATCCATTTTTTTTGCAAATCCGTGCAGCCGCACTGGAGTCAGTACACCATTTGGCAGCAGCTGGCCCTTACCTTGCCTTACAGTAGCATTGCTGACAGCCTTGTAGCTCTGATACCGGTGATAATTGAGGAGCTAATCCATTTTAATTCTGCAGTCCCTGTCTAAATAGAGAGTATCAGACAAGATCCCATTAACCACTTGTTAAACTTCACGTGAGAATACTGCTGCAAAACGAGAAGGGTAGAGTGTGAGTTACAGGCAGGGAGGAGCTATAGATCTGCTTCTCCATGGAACAAGGTGTTCTCACCTTACCCAGGAGGAAGGCAGCTGTGGAGAGCAAATGAAAATTAAGATTTATTTGGTTGGAAGTGAATACATCTGGTCACTGACAAAGGGCACTGTATACGTGGCTAGGATTGGGTTGTCTCACGTGGAGCATAGCCGTGGCAGCACTAGGTGATGGCTGGTGTGAATGTTTGGTGTTCTCTCAAGTGCAGGCACTGAAGTAGATGCCTTGACTGCAGCTCACATTTACTAAATGAAGAGCCAACAGTTTTCCAGTTTTTCTGTTCCTCTCCATTGCTTTCATCTGGGATGTCACTGGCTTGCTCTGTCTTCATTCACCTCTCAGTGCTCTGCTTTCTCTTCCAGGTGCTGTAACATGTCCAGGTAGGACACCACCAGTGTGAACATCATCCCAAGACAGTCACTCCAAGCCGTCCCTCTCAGGTGGCTCCTCTGCTTCAGCCAGCAGCCAGACAAAGGTGAAGACCTGGGATTGCTCCCCTTGTGAGAGGCATCCAGTCGCTGCCCACAGCACTCGTAGGGATGGATTCCAAAGGCAACGTCCGAAGTGGAAACAAACCCGATGCCAAGGCCCCCAGCTCTGGAAAGCCAGAAAAGCCCAGCCCCGTGCCTGCCACGAATGCAGACAAGAAGGAGACCCCCAAAGAGCAGCCTGCTCCTGCCGCTGCCACCAAGAAGGCAGGCGGCGATGCTGCCGTCGTGAACAACCACAGCAACCTGAAACCCAGCCCAGCCGCCACGGAGACACAGGAGGCCACCGGCCAGTCCCCTGACTCTGACCACAAGGGAAACAGCTCCGAGGAGTCACCAGGCAGCATCTTCGACAACATGAAGCCCTTGATCATCATCGGAGGAGTGGCAGTGGCTGCGCTAGCTGTGATTGTGGGAGTGGCGTTCCTAGCCCGGAAAAAATGAAGACCGAGGCAGGGTGGGCTGAGAAACCCAACCCGGCTGTACAGCTCCTTTTGAGACAAATGCATGCAGAAAAATTCTATACATATCTATATATATAGAGCGAGCTAGATAGGTCAACAACAAACACCAACCGCAACTCCAAGAGTCTTGTTCAAGACAACTGTGCCAGTTTGACCCGATGTGGGTAACTCCATGCACTCAGTGTGTTCTTTTCATGTAATATATCTTGGCTTATACCACTGTGTATAGATAACAGCTTCTCCTGATCGGTGTAAACGACGGTGTCCCCTCCCCTCCTTGCTGTCCTCTCTGGGAGACACCCCCACCTCTCTTGCAGTCCCCTGTTCTCAAGTCCAAAGTGTTCTTTGTCCCATCCAGAGTCCCTGCTTTGTGTTTTGGTTTCTGTTTGGTTTGTTTTTAAGTTGGGTTGTGGTGAAGAAGATGTAAGGAGAGATGGAGCCTAGTGAGAAGACCCAGTTCACCCGCCATTGTGTGTAGGGCAAAGTGTGATCTCTAATAGGTCTCGCGTACCTGCTGCTCATCAACCCACTGTTAAAAACCCAACTCCAAAGTGCCCCAGAGAAACCAGGCCGGCTGTAGCTGGAAGCTGCAGCATGGCAGAGCTGAGTAAGCAGGTCAGGACATCACACAAGTCTTTTCACTGGCTGAGCTGCCAGCTAGGGAGTGAGCGGAGGGACTGTACCGTGACCGACAGTGCAGGTAGCAGTGTATGGAGATACCTGCCAAAGTCCCGTGCCGATTGCAGGCAGACAGCAGCTGCCATCTGCTTGGTTTCTTGCATGTTGGCAGCCTTCAACATCCCGCGGATCACCAGGGTCACAGGGGCAGTGCTCAGAGATAGAGAGGCTTTGTTTTGGATCTAGTATTTCCTAAATTTAGGCTGGGCTTTGCAAGATGCTGTGGCCTCAGCCCAAACTCCCTTGAGGTCAGCTGGACTCTATTTCTTGGGGGGTCTGGATCAGGCTGTTCACCTGGTGTTTTCCCACTGAAGGCTCTGGCCTCTCTGTAGATGAGAAGGTAGGAAAACAGGGAGACACAAGCTGGTTTTAGGGGCAGACAAGAGCTGGGACCCCATAAGAAATAACACTGACCTGCTTCACACCAAGGAAACCCTGGTCAAGGGTACTGGAAATCCATCTGGTGATCCTAGGGTGAATTCTCACCTCCCTTCTGTGAGTGGCAGGGATCTGTGACTCCTCTACATCTTGGAAATGGAAACAAATTCCCAATACTGGGGAACAGCCTGGTTTCATTGGTGAGTACCTCAGATCTAAAGCCAGACCTTGCAAGAAGGAAGGCAGGTGACCAGAGAGTGTTCGGTGCAGTGACAGATGACCTTCGCCTGACACCAAGAAGTGGGCAGATCTTACTCTGAGAGTTTCCACTAGGCTATTTTTGGCTTCTGTGCTACTGCAAAAAGACTCTTTACCTTGCTCTGTGTTTTTAAATTAGGTCAGAGCTCAGATGAGGTCAGAGATTAGATGAGGTCAGAATCACAGGCTCTCTGGAGCTCAGCAGCAGTTGCAGCCAACGGAGTTTTGCAGTAATGTTTAGAAAAAGGCCATGAGAAGGTGGGGTGAGTTCAGCAGAAATCAAAGAGCCAAAGTGACATGTCTTTGAGCCTGGATGTATAAATTTTGTGTGTACTGGGCCAGAGAAAGGACTTGGGTACTGTCTTTGCAGTACCTGCTTCTGGCAAAATTACTGGATAGTATGGTGGATGTGTATAACCCAATCTGGCAATTCTTCTCTTGGCTCACATCCTAATTTGCCTCCAAATTTGGCCTGATGAATGCATATGGCTTCCCCAGACAAAAAGCCTTTTTGACACAGCCTGGCCATTCCTATGCTGAGCTTTGTCATCCTCCTCTTTTCTCCAAGGCTCATAAAATATTCCCAAAAGGCACGCAACCTCTGGGAGTATCAGATGCTCTCTTCTGGTGAACAACAGGCTGCTTGCAGCTTGAGCTTAATGTCTACCTCTACTTTTACCAGTACAGAGACAGGAGATGGTTACGTTGGGTTCACGGTGGTTTTGGTATGAGTGCTAACAGCCCCAGGGGAAATCCTGTTAGATGAAAGCACTCTTCCTCTGTATTGTGGACATGCCTCCTAGCAGCAGTGTTGGAAGCAGAGGGTCCATGGCTAGGTGCCCCTATAATGCCACTTTTGTCTTCCCCTCGTCCTGTTTTGCAGATGTTTAATGGTTCACTTTTTTTTTCTTTTTTTTTTTCTTTTTTTTTTTTTTGTGGGTGGGAGAAGGGAGTGCAAGCAACAGAGGAGTGTGAGAGGTATTGGGTAAGCAGAGATGTGAGACAGAACATAACTCAGAAGCAGTCCCAGCAACGCTCCCTTGCAGCAACTGCAGGAGGGCTTTGCAAGAGCACACAGTGGGGCTGCTGCATCTCCTGCCTGCACCTAAACTGAGAGCCTGGGGGTGCTGCGGAGCCCCCAGACCCCGTCAGTGCCCTTGGTACATCCTCGTGCCGTGCCGGGGTGAGGCCCCTTTGCACACCAGCTCCCCCTGCTGCTGCTTGCACCCTGACCCGTGCATTCTGCTTTCCCCACGAGGGAGATTTTGGTGCACAAGCCAGAAGCAAACTGCAGTGCAGTGCGGCCAGGAATCTCGTCTACGCGACTGGGAGGACTGTGCTCACCGAGTACAGGGTAACGTATCCAAACGAGTGGGGTTTGGATACAGGGATGGATATTCCTGCACTCCCCTTCCCTCAGCTCTCTGGAGCACAAAGCTTTTGGCTGTAGAGAATTTTGTAGGAAATTTTGCTTATGTTGCCCATGAGGAAGGGAAGCAGGCTATCCCTGTTCTGATTCTTGTTTTGCCAAAGCAGGGCTGGTGATTTTCAGACATCGACTTCTGTTTTGAAGTCCTGTCTTCAAAAAAATATTTCCATCTGCCCTGTCTGCTCCTCCCTTTCAACCCCTGACGTGGGATTTATTTATTTATTTTTAATTATTATATTTTTAGTGGTGTGTGACATTACAGATGCAGCATCTAGCCATCCTGCACTGGCAGCATAGGTAGATGCAGGGGGAGGAAAAAGAAACACCTGCCTTATTTGAATGCGTTTTTTTTTTTGTTTGCTTGTTTTTTCTTTCTAAAGTGTTTTAGTGTTTCTATTTCCTTGGCTTAAAGTTCAGCAAGAGAAGAGGGGAAAAACAGTTCTCAGCCAATGTGGGCCTTAACCATTTCTGTCCACATCCAGCCCCCCTTGCCCTTAGGGCACGTGGATGGATTCGAGGCCAGTAACTTCATCCACAAACACACCACAGAGATGGTGCTGGGACTGCAGCTCATCCTCTGGGTATGTAACCACGTGCTAGCCCTCACTAGGCAGTGAATGTGGTTTGTCTTGTCCATAAGGGAACTTCTGCTTACTGCAATCAATTAACATCGCCTGCTGTCCGGATCCTTTCTCTGGAGCCCACCTCTCTGGTTTGGAAAAACACCTCTGTCTATGTGTGCGTGTGTGTGTGTGTGTCTGTACACCACCCTGCCTTGAATATTCTATGTATGTATGTATACTTGCAGATTTATATTACTGCAGTCTGGGTAAAGCCACATTCTTTGTAAGGAAAAAAAAGAAAAAAAAGAAAACACAAAACAAACCTGGAGATGACCCTTCGTTTGTTCCTCTGCACTCACACAAAGTGTCTGTGACGTCTTTTCTGTGCCATTCACATCACACCATGCAGCACCCGAATTCCTTTTTCTGTCCTGGTTTCTTCTCAGAGCAAAGAATGTATGGCGAGCGAACTGCCGAATGTACCATGTGCCCATTGTGCTAGGAGCTCAGAGTTACTGTTCCCCTCCCTGGATATTCGCGTGAGCTACTCGCTTAAAAATAAGGCACTTTTAGACAATACTGAACTGTACTGGACTGTGTTGTAGTGCTTTTCACAGTGTGGGTCTAGTGTTGACTTGAGTCAGGTAGATCAAGCGTAGATGCCATACAAGCTCCCAAGCACGCAGCTGGGGCCGTGCACTTCAGTCCTGAATTGCAAACGACATTCTCTTAGCAAACACCTCCTGTTCTGCCTTAACGTGTCAGGCTGTGCAGTGGTTTCGTTTTGAGAAAAAATGTCCAGCGAGAACTAGGCTGAGAAGAGCAAATTCATCTCTCTCAGAATCGAAGTGAGATTGAAACCAAATTTGTTGAGAAGCAGAAGGCTTAAATGACTGAACTCGCTGTGCTAAATAAATAGTTGTCTTTTCTCATACTGAGCACATGCCGTTATTTTCTTGATGTTATTCTTTGTGTGGTGTTTGTGATATGAAGTCCTTCTAGTGATATCTCCACGGGGAGAATGAACTAATGCTTCAAACTAGTAAGATTCTGCGCTTGGGTTTTGAAGAGATCTAGATTGCTAGTTTACTCTTTTGATAAAGTGCAAATCAGAAATTTGGGAAACTGACTTCACAAATATTGCAGCTTATCTCTAAAACTATAGATTCAATTATTACACCAGATCCCAGTCTATTTTTAAGGAGCCATACGTTTTAGTCAAATACAAAGATGATGTTGTGCTCTTGAGCAACTTTGTAGAAGGTTTTTGATGCTTCTAGCTTTAAGAAAGATGAAATGGGTTACACGTCCGCTTCCTCTTTCTACTGGTTTAATAGACTGTGGTAAGTCCTGCTACTCCTAACAGTTCTGCAGTAGGATGCAAACAACCCTGGAAACAGAAGGATAATGTAGCAGCATTTTTGGGAGGGTAATAATGCATTCTTGCGGGTGCTGTCACACCTCACAAAGCACTGAGCAGTTGCTTGCCCTGAAGCACTTACTAGTCCCACTAGGTGGAGTGATACATTAAAAATGGATTTGTCTTTGCTGAATCAAAGTTTCCCCAGCTACCAAAAACTAGGGGAATTTTTCCGTTGGTTTCAGCATGCTGTGATCAGGCTTTGCGATCTTATCAGCACCAGGGTTATGATTGCAGGTCTCTGTGAAATATAAATTCATTTCAGTGGCATGTTTTACAAAACTGGCAAAAAATACTTCTTAGTCCTTTTCTGAGTACAAGGGAAACCTTCTCTAGTATTACCTGAGGCAGCCACGCTTATACTGACATTAGCATTTATGTATAAACAACAGAATAACTAAAACACAAAACCAATCAACCAACCAAAAATACTAAAGCCAGTGAGAGGAGATGATTCCTGACTGAAATTCGCTTCCTTTCCCGGAAATGTCACTGGGTTTAGAAATCTGCCTTTTTCTAACTATTCTTAGAGCTGGTTGAAAATATAAATTCTGAGGATTTGTGAGGGAGAAAAAAGTGTTCTTCAGGAAATAAACCAAATAAGGAAGATAATAATAATAATAATAATAATAATAATAATAATAATAATAATAATAAAAGACTGACTACTAAGCCATGCAAATTATCCCTTGTTAACTGGATTTCTCAAGTATATTTTTGCTGTCTCTTTTCAATGTTAGAGTCTATGAAGCAAGAAAAAGGCCTGAAGTTTTCCACAACCAACTTTGTGCAATTAAAGGAAATTGCAAGTTTATAATTTGGGCATTTTTAAAGGCAGTGATCTCTCTTTTCTCATGCTCTGTTGTCAAAAAGTCTGAAAATCCAATGTAATCCCATTTTGATCCTCCAGTTTGTGACTTTTTGCTAGAGCAGGGATGCTGGTACATCTTACTGACCATACAGGTGTGTTCTCTTCATCGAGGACCCATGGAAGAGCTGCTTTCTGTAGCAGTCGGCAACCACATGGTGTATTTTTCATACACTGCTAGCAGTTCTGCTTTACAAGTTGGGCATCTCCCTTTATGAAGGGGTTGCCTCTGACATGGATAATTAAAATTCTGCATTTAAGTTAGTTAAGTTCCTAGTGCTGGAGGCTGGAATTGGGATATTTCCTGATATTTACCCTAGAGGTATTTGGCTCTTTACTCTTTCACAGAGAAATCTGCTGATGCTGAAGATCTGACCCGGACTGTCAGCACATTGTAGGACTTGTGAGTGGCACTCGATTGACAACTCCACTGCAGAAAGCAGGGAAGCCTGAGCAGCAATTTTCTGGGCTGGGGTATGTTGCACCATCCATGTACTTCAGAATTCATGCTGTGGGTGACAAAGAAGCCAGGAGAGGGTGATATGAGCAGTGTCTGCCTCCTACTGCAGATTAAATTTTGCTGCTCTGTTTTCAGCCCCTAAGTGGTTCTTGTCCTGCAGTGACTGTTTGGGTCCTATTCCTAAAATGTCTCCTGTCCCCACTTCAACTAGAAATTAGTTCTCTTCCAAACTTCATCTTTTTGAAGTATTACTTAATCATTAATGGGAAGTTATTTTTTAAGGGCAAAGAGCGCAGAATATGATTAATAAGGTTAATGATAGTCTTAGCGCTCATGGTCAATATGTGGCAAAGAAAGAGTACTTAATCTAGGTTCATCCTACTGAGTGCATCTATCCAGAAGATTGTTCTCCTTGGGCTAGACTATGATTCCTTGAATTTAGCAGCCCAGATGATAATGCAAGGTGCAGTTGAGGGGACTGCTACTTAACTGAGACACTGCCTTGAAACATGCCCCTTGTGACATTCAGCTTTGGCTAGCTATGTTTCAACACTATTTTTTAGTCTTTTATTGCATCTTGCATTGGTTAGCTCAGATCATATTACCTTGATTGGCCCTGGGGAGTTAAATCTGTTTAGCAGAGGGTTTTTTATGATAAAGACTTTCTTCCTCTCTCATATCATCAGTCCAGCCACGTGATCTGTTTCCTTTTTAAATCCCGAATTCCTAGACTGTCTGCTCATGCCAGGTCTGCTACAAACTATATGGCTCCACTGGCTTCTGGAGATCTGATTAATTGCTTGTGTTTTGCTGCTGCTTCAGCTACTGAACTGTATTCCCAGGCAACTCTGCAGATGTGGCCTTTCCACAGCAAGGCAAAAATCATGCCCCAGTGCAGGGGCAGATTTTGGGTTGCCCTACCTAACAGGCAGAGCCAAAGTTCAGCCACTCAGCACCCAAGGGGAATGCAGAGACTGTGTAGTGTAGCAAGGAATGTATGAAGTCTTCATTTGCCTTAGCTGCTAAGGCTTGGGGGTCTGAGATGCAAGATACTGCATGCTTGTCTGCCACAGAAGCTCAGCAGAGGATAAAACCCTAGCTGGAAGCTCCCTTTCTAGTCCTTACTCTTTCACATCAGAGAAACGCTGCATGGCCACGACTTCTGATTGGTACTGGAGAGCCGGGGGCTGCCTGCCAGTTGGCTGGGGGGGCGGCAGAGCACCAGAACAGGTTGCCCAGTGAGGTTGTGGAGTCTCCTTCTCTGGAGATATTCAAAACCTGCCTGGATGCAATTCTGTGTACCATGTGTTAGGTGACCTCGCTGGGCAGGGGGGCTGGACCAGGTGATCTCTGGTGGTCCCTTCCAACCTCAGCCATTCTGTGGTTCTGTATTCTGGCTGCTCAGGAGATGTTAACGCAGTGTGTGTGTACACTACACATGGCTGAAGCTAGTGCTGCTTTGGTCCTCCACGTTTTGCACCAAAAATACAGGCAGAGAAGAGAGGTCCTTGAATCTCTCAAGCTGGCTCTCTGCTGAAGCCAATGATCTGTATTTTTGCTGGCCTGGAAGAATCAGTTCTTGTGCAAGGAACACGCTGCTGTTCTCGTCCTCCATTAGCTGCAGGGCAGAGGACACAGAAGACTGAAAGAATTCCTCGATTTGAATGGGCTGCTCAAGTTTTGTAAAGTTACACGAGACAACTGGGCCTGAAAAATTTACATCTCATTCAACAAACCATGCTAAAAAGTTGATGCTCAAAGCACACGGTAACAGGACAGATCTTAGTCTTTGGTTTTCCAAATGCATGAGTTTGGCTCTACCCTGTACTGAAGTTCTGCTTGCTGCTTTGTGAAGCATTTGTTCTGTTCGAACACTGACATGCTGTACATGGGGAGATGTGCTCTCTGCTCTTTGAGGTTATGCCTTTCTGAGTAAATAGATCTTCTTGCTAAGAAATATAACTTGGATTAAATAGGTTCGGACCAACGGCATTTGTACATCTTACTCTTGCACTCAATTCTTCTCCAGTTCGTTGTTCCCAGCTTGAAATTCCCAAATTACTCCATTCTATTTTTCTAATTTATCAAAAAGCAAAGCCCCAGCGCAGGATCCCAAGAATAGTCACTGGTTCTTTCCATCTGTGTGTGATGATGCTCCAGTACCAAAACTCCCAGGAGGAAGAGAGGAATCTTTAATGATCTTTGCAACAGTAAAGACCTGCATTGTATCCCTGGTTTTGCCACAGCAGCTTCAAGCAGTCAAGTTTCTGGGACAATTTGATAAGAACAAGGGTGCCACACAGTTTGCCATGTTTAAAAAAAATTAAAAAAATAAAAAATTAATCATTTGGCTTTATTAAGTTTTGAGCAGCCCTTCTTAAGCCTGGTGCCTTTTCCTGAGTCACTGGTTAGGACCCTTTCAATTGAAATCTTTAAAAGGTGCATTCTCAACTCTCCAGTGAAAACCAGCTCCCTTCTAGCAGTAGGTGCAGGTTATTTACAAACTTGTGGAGAAACCAAAATTGTAGAAAGGGAACTCGTAGGTCAGACTACAGGGGATTTCTTTTTTTCCTTTTGGTTTCCTTTGATTCTATTACTTTGCCAGGGACTGACCCAAAGGACTTGGAAGTCCGATGGAAAGCTCAACCACGAGCAGCAAGGACATGCCTGCTGCTAGGCTGGAAGCCACCGGCATCTTTCCAGTGTCTTTGGTGGGTTTTGTGTCAGCCCCTGGAAATGTTTTCCAATTGATATTAATTTTCAAGTGACATCTTGATTTCTTCCCTGTACAAACAGACCTGCTTGTCACTTACACATATTTACCTGTGTTCAACATACAGGTTTATTGGTTTTTTTTGGTTGTTATTGTTTCATTTTTTATTTTTTTTAATTATTTTCTTTCAAAAACAATATGCTGCTAGATACATTTCCTGGAGGGAAATGGACACCTACCTACACACAAAGCTATAGAGCTAATTTATACCTTGTTGAATTTATAATCTTGTCTATGCTTCTATGGACACTTTGTATGGGCTGCAGCTCAAACCTTAAAATAGTCAAGAATTTTTCCTTTCCCATATAGTATTCTATTTACTTTGACTTAAAAAAAAAAGCGTATAAATGCAATAATGCAGGTAGACTAGAAATACTAGATTGAAAATTAAAGTAGTTTAGCTTGTCCCATTGTGACTGACAGTGTTGTATGACACCCAACGCTGTACCCTAACATTTTCCAGGCTTTCTACGTAGCTGAATCTAGTATTAGCTTTGAAAACCCATTGTATGAATGGTGGGTGGATGGGTTGGAAACGTGTGCTCTCTACACACTGTATGTTACTCACATCAGAAGCTGTATGGCCACTCCATATGCTGTGAAACTGTAAATGATTCCCAATACACCTGTAACTCTTACCAGGATTGTGAGAAATAAACTATATATAGATATCTATATATACATATAGATATATTGAATAATTCCTCATGTGAGCATCTTTGTGTATGTGGTGTGAGTGAAAATGGCTATCCTTCCTCTCACTCCTCAGCTGTGACCATGTTTCCTGCAGGCTGAATATTTGCTAGGATTAGAGATCCCAGTATGAACCATAATGCAGGGCAGTCCTTGCTCCGAATCAATGCCAGCCTATCCAAGGAAGGTAGGCAAAGAAAGATTATTTTATTATTCCCAGAGAGAGATGAGGTGTAGAACAGCTAAATGACTTCTTCAGAGCCACCCAGGAAACACCTCCTGATTCCAATGATCCCCATTCTGCAGGCTGGTCTCCAGCCTTTGCTGCAGTATGAAACGCTCTCCCCACCAAATAAACTCTTTGATTTGCTTGGTTTTGTTTTTAAGTTGGCCTGGGATTGCCCATCCTCATGAGGAGTAAAACGAGCATCTGGCTGGTGTCCATGTCTGACGAGAGGGGAGGAGGTTTGGCAGTACATGTCACTGCGAATAGCGGCCATCACGCTACACGCTAGCTCCAAACAGGGGCTTTGCAGATATCTGCAGGCTTTTGGAAGTGAATCCCGCAAGAGCTGGGAAGACAAAATCCCTCATTGTAAACCCCTTGGGGCCAGGAGAAAAGGGCAGCCTTTAGTTGCCAAAGCTTTAATTGCCTGTGATTCTTGCTGCAGAAACACAGATGAGGGCTCAGGTTTTTAGCTTGTCTTAATGTTCATAAAAGCAGAAGCGTAAATAAATTCTTGTCTGAGTCCTGACTCTGAGGACCTGGGATGGGTGGATTCCTGGCCCTCCAGCTAGGATGTGTAAAGCATCACATATATTGGGACAGTGAGGAAGTGCAGAGCCGTCTGGGCAGGGGTGGAAACCTGCCCTGCCCTACACGTACTGCATGAGATCATCACTGCAAAGGAGCTGAGGCTCCTCTTCAGTCCCTAGGCTGGGGAAATGCATCCTCTGGCCAGCGAAGGCCAGCCCATCTCCTCTTAGCAGAAGAGGGTGTGCAGCCGTGACAGGGAAGGCAGCAGGGATGGCGTGACAGCAGGTGATGCTCTAACACGGAAGGTTTCCCAATAGTTTGGAATCAGTGGAGGTGCCTGCACAAACCGTCCTCCTTGGACATGAAACAGAGCCGCTTGCCTGAGGGAGAGGAGGGAGGATGGTCTAGGCATCTTTCTGTTGTGCCTCCTTCAAACAAAAATGGCTTATGACTGCCAAGGAAGGCAGCAACATCATTGGCGAATGTACAGTGAGCAAAAGCGTTTCCCAGAAATGTTCTTGCTCAGTCCTGAGTGTCCCAGCAGGTGGGCACGGCTGTGATGTGGCTTATTTGCAGATGCCCTATGGAATGCAAGGCACGTCTGCACACAGACGCGTCTTAGATATCCCCCATCCATCCTTCCTCGTTTTCCTCCACATTTTTCCCTGCACATGTTAACAGAAATTTAAAAAGTATGAAAAGCAGAGGAAATGTTTACAATTATCTTAAGCTATACACTGCTTTTCCCCACTCCTTTCAATTCTATCCCTCATTTAGCCAAACAAAATGGTGTGATTCCAAATCACTGCACTATAAACAAGAAACACTGTGGTTATGTTTTACCAGACCAGGTTCAAAGAGGAAGCACTCAGCTAACTTAACTGAAACATCCAGGCTCTACCAAACTGAACAGTCTGCATGAGGTAGCAAATAATTTTTATTGTCCTTGTTATCCTACTGCAGTGCTAGTTACTACTCATGCTTGTTACCCTCCCAAAATAAGCAGGCAGAGAGACTGCAAAGTTCATCCAGTGCTTGCTGGAAGAGAAATCAACAGAAGAGCATTTACATAACCTACCAGCACGTGCTCTGGTAAAGCTGAGATGCTGGCACCTACTGAGCAGTGACCAAGTATTAAGACGTCACTATATAGTTTAATTTCCTAGGAACTGGGGCCCTCTCACATGCATTTTTTTCTTTCTCTATGTCTTCACTTTCAATCATTGTCAAGTCCTCCAATGCTTTGTATTTTGGACAGTCTAGGGAGGATGCTAAGAGCTGATGGAGCAGGATTTGAGACAGCAGTTGCTTTCTGCTCTTGGATTTAGAAAATAAACTGAAATGGACTCACAAGTAAGGAATAAGGAGCATAAATCTAATGCTCAGTGCCATAAAGGCTAAGGCTGCTGGAGTGTCACCAACCTCCCCTCACAAGGTGGTTAAACTGAATAGTGCAAGGTACCCTTTGAGTTTTGCTTGGTTTTAATCTTGTTCTGGTAGCTAAGCTGGAGCAAAGAGAGAAGAGCATCCAGGTGTCTCTGCAATTAACCAGTCTGCTGTTTCAGAACGCGCTTTTAGAGAGGAAAGGAGACTGATGGGCGGGTGATTGGACAGACGGACAAGCAGACAGTAGGATGGCATGATCTTTATTTCCTTTAGGAAATCTGGCTGGGTATCAGGTCTCTTCAAATAAATAAACAAAAAAATAATGGCAGAATTGTACTGTCTTCATTTTATACCTACCATTTTGTAATTGCATTGTTTCTTTATAGTGCTCTAGCAAACATCAAGACGTAAACCTATTAAATTACCACAGAGATGAAAAATGCAGATCCAGAAACTAAACAAGGCTGGCAAAAAAATCACAATTCTTCCAGTGACCCATAGAGCCAAAAGCAATGACATCTGCAATAAACGAATGTTTTTCTTGAGGAATAATATTACTCATTAAAAATCAAGAGTAAACACAACTAATTTGATCTGAAAGAGAGATGAAGTTTGGGAAGGACACTTTCGGGAAGGTTTGGATGGCTTTATTTAGTTCCTTCTTATCTCCTGTGTCAGAAACCCATGTTCATGGGGCTTCACGGGGAAGCTTTCGGTACTCAGCCTGCTGAGGAGGGATTTCAGAAGTTGGAGCAAGGTGGGGAACCCAGCACCTCAGCCGGCCACGGCCTCCCAGCCGGGCACTGAACATTTGCTGACATTGCAACATTAACATTTGCTTTTTCATTTCCAACACGCTGACACCGCCTTCCCCTTCTCCAGCGTGGGGTGGCCAGCACATGCCTTCAGTCAATATCAATTGGGAGGGGGGTATAAAACTAGCACAGAAAGCCCAACTTCCACACAAAACCCGATGAGAAGAAGCACTAAAGCCAACACAGCGCTGACTACGAGGGGAAATACAGCGGGCGTCCACCGCAGGGTGCGGGGGCGGCGGGCGGGAGGGTTTAAAAGGCGCCGCGGGCCGCTCATGGCCGCTCCCCTCACGGCCGTTCCCCCGTCTTCTCCCCCCCCTGCGCATGCGCGGCCGGGCCGCATGAGGAGACGGCCGCCGCCCCCGCCGCCCGGCTCCGCCATGTCGGAGCGGCTCGGCAAGCCCACCTGCCTCATCGTCGCCAGCGCTGCCGCTGCCGGTGAGAGGCCGCCGGGCCCCCCCCTCCTCCTCTTCGTCCGGGGGCTGCGCACCCCCCTCTCCCCTCCCTGGGCTTCCCAGGCACGCCTGGGGGAAACGAGCGCCTTCCCTTCTGCCCTCCTTCCCCTCCTTGTTGCGCCCCAACCCGCAGGGACGCGGTGCTCGCATCCTTATTTCTCCCCGTAGAAGGCTGTGCTTTTGTCTTAAAATAACTCCCTGAAATTCTGGAGGGCTTTTAGGATGAGCAGGGAAACCCAAGTCTTTGCGCCTTGCTAGGGGAAGCGTGCTGGTGTCGTGGATGCTAAAACACAAATGTACTTTCCTTAAATCGCTGGGCTCCTGTTTTCCAGGTGTGTCAGCCCAGTCCTTCCTTCACTGCTTTACGCTGGCCAGCTCTGCTTTTAACCTGCAAGTCGCCACTCCTGGGGTAAGTAAAAATGGGCAGTTGTTGTGATTTCAGCCTGAAACCAATTGATGCCTTAATTGACAAGGGAGAAGTACGCTAATTTCTTTTCTTTAAGATGTTATATTTGCTTACACTTTAAGATACGATTCTTTTTACTGCTGGTTTCTTAATATTGAACCTGAATGTGAGCATGCCATAGTATGGTTCTGAACTTCTCTGTTCAGTATCCGCTCTTAACAATGAGCGGCCAGATGAGTATTTGAGAATCACTTCAATGGAAAAACTTGAAAACTTAAGGTTTTTGAGAACTGAAGTCTCTCAAAATCCTGCATGTTTATCTGTTAAGAAATGTAGCAGAAGTCTGCAGTGATACTAACCACAGTCTTTGAACCATGTTTCCACTAGGGGAAGTCAATTGATTTTGTGGATGTGAATGAGAGCAACATGCGCTGGATACAGGACTTTCGTATGAAGTCGTATGCAAACCCTGCCAAGCTGGAGTCAATTGATGGTAAGGTCTTCGCTGTTGGCTGGTGCCTCGTTTCTATTTATGAGGGAAATATGCTTCTTCATGTTAGGTCTTTAGAGGATATACAAAAGGCATAAAACCTTGTGTTTTAAGAGGAAGCTGTGGCAAGTACAGTTTATTTTTACTGATCTTACATTGGTAATTCCCTCTTAACTATTCTATAGTGTATTACATATTATTAATTTTTGAAGTAAACGTTTTCCTAAAGTAGAAGGTAGCAGACAGTGCTTTTAAGCTTTGCATAGGTAAGAATGTCTCATTAAAAACTTGTGTTCTCTGTTCGAAGAGCCACCTCTTTTTCTCTATTCCACAGGGATCTTGTTTCCTTAGTTCTTCCAGTTTTTGAAGTTTGAGTGACTTATGTGATGATGTCCTAAGTTTGTCAAATCTGAAATGGATTTATGGTCAATTTCTAAATTTGTATTACAGTTAGTTTTTGTTCCCTTTTACTAGGTGCTAGATACCATGCATTGCTGATTCCAAACTGTCCGGGGGCTGTGACTGACCTTGCAAACAGTGGGTACCTGGCTAAAATACTGCAGCATTTCAGCACTGAGGAAAGTAAGTGAACATCGTTAGATATTTTATTAAATCAAGTAATCCATCCTACCTTGCTATTGTTGCAAGACTGTTACCTTGCAATGACTTGTTCAGGGGAATTATTTACATAGTAGTTGTAGAGTGTTGCAGCATACCAAACTGGAACAGCTATTTTAGAAAAATGTATCTTCTCTTAAAAAGTACTATCTTTGTGCAAATTATAAAAATAATAACAGTAGCTTTGGAATGTGTTTGTAAGAAGAAGGTTCTCTCCTCAATGATGCAGAAATTGCTCTCTCCAAGTCAGTAGGGCTGAAGGTTCAGAGTGAGATGTGGGATGTATCAGAGTAGTCATTAAGGCCCCAGTAGATCAAGGCTTTTGGCTATTTGCAGATGTTCACAACTTTTCAAATATGCTTTGATTTTTTTTGTCTCTAGAGCCTATCTGTGCGGTTGGACACGGTGTTGCAGCATTGTGTTGTGCCACCAATGAGGATAAATCCTGGGTTTTTCAGGGATACAGTCTAACAGGGGTAGGTTGAGCTTTCATCTGACTTGTGTGGGGTCTTTTTCTGTTATGAGGCTCTCTACCTGTCCAGGGGTCTGTGACTTGAGGTGATGGTGCCAATGTTTCTGGTCTTATCCTAGCACTTCCTACACATGTAAGTTACCAGCTTGGTGTGCTTAGTTTACGTTCAAGGTGTGGAGAGTTATCATTGGCAAGGGGTCCCAATACCATGCAAAAAGGGATTGTCTCACTTCAGTTGTCACATGTTTTCCTTCCCACTGTTCCATAAACTTGAGTCTATAGGATGCTGGAAATGGCTGCTGCAGCTCTTTGGTTTAATAGCTGAGAGCTCTTAAGAATTTTTTTGTTACACAGATGCTGGAGGTAGACTTTATTTCTCAAGGTGCTCGTTTGTTTTAACAGGTAGAGAAAGTTTCAGGGGTGCTCGTTTGTTTTAACAGGTAGAGAAAGTTTCAGGGGTTGAGGAGGAAGGTGTTTAGCTGTTTCTGAGTTAAAAGCTAGTTTGTACAAAGTATGCAGATGCTGATGCTTTATCTACTGTACTGCCTTATCTCTGACCTTACAGACCTGCTTATAGGGCAGTTACACCTGTGCACCAAGGTAATGCAAGCCTATATAGTATTACTTCTAGAGTTGAAAATTTACACCCAAATAAATTAAGTTTATGGGACTCAAAACCTATCATAGTGTCCTGATGTGCTTGTATTTGGTATTACAGTCTATGATGAAGTTTCTTAAATAAGAGGCATGATGTGGGCTAGCTATAGTTGGTCTGGAAACTCAAATTCAACATTTTTCTTTCTGTATAAAATGTCAACCAAATAATTCTAATTTTTCTTCTCTTCATTTAAGCTGTGTCTCATATTCAGCTCCCAGTAATGGAGTAATGTTATTTGGACTCCACAAGTGACACTCTAAATGTTCCAAATGTACATTTCAGTGTTCAACACCTAAGCAGGTCTTGTGCTTTTATGAAGTTAATTGCATGCATGCTGTTCAGTGCCCAGGCCTGCACCCTCTACCTAGTTAAATATCTGATCTATACCACACTCAGTGCAGATACATGTTCTTCTATCCTGTTTTGAATGGCTTATCCACAGGGTAGCTTCCTGAAAACCACTTGTACTAGAAATATTGGCTAGTGGTGTTGCAAAATTGGTACATGCGTGGCTTCAAGGTAAATGATCAGTGCTGCAAGATTAGGTTTTAGTTGAGAGTAAACACGTCTTGGGTTTGAGGACTGAATGTTTGAATATCAGCACCTCTGGACCTTGATGACCTGAAGATCAGGCTTGTCTGCTACTGGGAAAGAAGGTTTCCTAACACTTATACCAAGGTCTTGACTTGTTTCTGGTGTCACTGTATGATGATGCAGGAGTTCTCAGTGTTTTTCCTTGACTCTGTTGGGATGCTTTCTCTTTACTAATACCTCAAAGTGCCTTCAGAATATGGAACGGATATATTTTTGTTTCTGCTTTAAAGCAGTTGGTATGGTTAAGTAAGCAAACTCGATGCTGAGAATATCCAGCTGCAATAGCTTCTTATTTGGGACACTAATCTTGAGATAAAAATTGAATGCTTCCTGATATCAAGATCTAGTGTACTCCAGCGGACTTGCTGTGTGGGATGATGCATTACAGCTCTGCAGCAGTGTTTCAAGATCTTTTTTTAAATTAGTTTGCAATTCTGTCTGTTCTGTGGGTGCAAGGTGTTTTCTTTTCCTATAATGGTAATAACATTGAATTCAATTCCTATGGCAGCCAGTATCTTATATCACCTTATACCTTCTAGCTCAGAGTATTTTAAAGCAGCTCAAACTAGTAGTTTGGAAATTGGATCAAGTGGAATTTAAAAAATGCAATTGCAAAGTATGATGCTGTGTTAGTTCTTGGAAAGCTTCACAACTGAGGGGGGAGAGAGAATCATAGATATGACATCTTAGAGATGTTGCTTAGCTATTCTAGTTAAATAAGTGTTTAAATATCAAATGTATACCGTGCAGATCTCTTTGGCTTGAATTCAGGAACCCTTCAGCTGATCTGCAAAAAATGAGTTGTCACTTTCTTTTTCTCACGTGGGAATCTTCAGTGTGCTCCCTATAGAAAGTCTGTAGAAGCTGTCTGTGGTCATCTAGTTTTCTGCTTTGTTTCTGTTGCATTTTCTATGTACAGCTGGGAGGATGGTAGTGGAAACAGGAAAAAATGACAGTTTTGCCTGGCTTATTTTCTATAAAAGCAAGAATTATTTCTTTTTGATCTTTTTCAGCCCTCTGTGTATGAACTAATAAGGCAGCCTAATTTTGCCAGTTTATCCATTATTGTGGAAGACTTTGTGAAAGATTCTGGAGCTACATTTAGCGGTACGTCACCCCCATTGTCCAGCACTTCATTTCATGGCCACGTGCTGGAAATTAGTGTCTGTATACCCATTTTACACAGGTGAACAGGACTTGGATGTGATATTTAATCTTGCATTCTCATTTCACAGATATAACTGAATACGCTAGTGGATTTGAAAAGATGAATAAGTGCTATGAAATACTGCATGTGGATAAGTAGGGCAGTACAGTAGAGCACATTATCTATGTGGCTGTCCATACAAACTTTTTTAACCTATGGTAAGCGTGAGGTAGCTTATCCTCCTGCGAAGACAGAACACATGCTACAGGGGAGAGTGTCTGCAGGAGAGTTTCCACTGATCTGCAGCTACACAGCCCATACCTGCAGGGAGATGTCTGCATGAAGGCCATGTGCTGCAGCTGCTTCCTGGCTACGCAGCAGGGAGCATGTGCTGTGGTGGGAGAGGTTAAGTCGTAGGTTCTGGCTCTTCTAAGCAAATCTGGCTTATTATTGAAAGCCAGAGGCAGTATACTGAATATTTCTGGTTATTCTGATCAGTTGTCCTCTAGCTTTGAATAAAATACTTGATGGTGAATCTGGTTTTGTAGGTTTTTTTCATTACTAGTAATTTTATTAGTAGTAAAAATGTAGAAGTTTGCCTTTCAAACTGCAAAACACAAAGCTCTGTACTGTGTGAGAGGAAAGATCCATTTAAACATGTCACTTCTTTCTCTGGAGTATTTCTGGATGTGCAGGGAAACATGTAATTTCCCTTTACAAGCTGCTCTCTTTCAGTACTGAAGAGCTATGGGGAGAATTAAAGAACAGAACCATTTACAGCATTTACAACCATTATTTGGTTTGCAGCTGTTTAGTCCCCTATTTTGCTAGTTTTTTTGAGTCTGCACTTAAAGTTAATGAGATGTCTATGCTATTTAAGTCAGCCTTTATTTAACAGAATAATGCCAGCCATTGAACTGATACAATTTGAAGTGGCTAGATTAGATATTACATATGTGGTGTAGGTGGGAAACAGAACCGGCATCCTAATGCTGCATATCTATTTTTCCACTGACAAGAAAAAAGAAATGCCACACTTATCAAAGTGCTGTGTACTCTTTGCTTAATCCTCTTCTGTCCGTGCTGCCATCAGACTGTGTGTGCTTAAATGGCATCTTTATGCTTTTTGAATGAGCTGCTGCTACCTCTTTCTGCATAACTGGTTCAGTACTGCCAGTTTAAAAGTTGGTGTTTCAGTGGTACATGTTATGTTGTGTGTTTGGCTGAAGAGACGTTGACAAATTAAGCAGAAGAAGAAGCATGTGTGGTTTGAAGGCACTTTGCTGTACTTAGGTCAGTAAGAGGCTGGGGGGGTGGAGGAGAAAGTGAATTGGTTATTACTGACAAAATAAGGGTTCTGTCTGGAATGAAGTAACCTAAAAGTACTGCTTGGAGTACTGAACAATTAACACATCAGAATTATAATTGACCATAAAGTGTTTTCCTGAAGGTTCTCTGTAGCATCATGATTACAGCTTTGATGTCTTGCATAAGAAGAGTTTATACAAGGCAATTAGAACTTAAAGTTTTCTCTAAGGCTTGTGTTAGGAAAATCTCTTGATATATGCTATTTACCCATCTGGTGTTAATTGAATTAAGGGACCAGTGTTGCTGTCTTACCACTAGAAAGTCCTCTGAAATTCAGGACTGGGGGCTTGAGGTTGACTTTGTTGGGGTTATAGTTCAGACATCTGTCACCCAGGAAATCCTGGTCTTGTGCATTAGAGTTCTATGAGATGAAATACTGAAACTGAAGTAGTGTCCACTAACATAATGCTTGTTTTTCTCCTCTTGTATGTAGCCAGCAAGCCAGATGCTGTACATGTTGTGCTGGACAGGCACCTTGTGACAGGACAGAATGAGAATTCCACTCTTCCAGCGGTCCAGAATCTTCTTATGCTTTGCAATGTCAGGTGAGGCCATACGGGAAATGAGAACACGACCAGGTAGTGTCAAAGCATCCTTTGCTTTCAGGAATCTTGTCCCCCAGACAATTCTTTTTCCTCTCGCTGCTGAAGTGCATGTTGTCTTTGCTTGATCTGTCTATTCAGTCTGATAAGTCTTTTGGTTAAAAAAAAAAAAAAGGCATTTGAGTATTTAAAAAGAGTTAAAAATGGGTTGGGAAGTACACAGCTATCCATTGAGGCTGGTGGCATGAAACAGAGTAGGCTTTGCTAAATATTTCTGTTAAGAGAAACGTCTGGTTTTTTTTGTTTTGGCAAGTTAGCATTTATTTAGCTGTATTGTAGGATCCTGGAAATGAACAGATTTCTATTCTTTGGTAAGAGCTTAGCTGTTTGACTCTTCCATCTTCTCAGAAGAACACTTTTAATAACCACAAAAATATTCTTTCCTTCAGGTGAAAGGGTGTTAGAAGCCCCTTCCTGGCTGTGGACTAACAAGTCATGTCATGTTTGGATGTTTCATTCAGCAAGAAATGAAAGAGCAGGTCTCTTTGCAAACAGAATGGATGAAGAGCCAGCAGGCTAAGGATTTTCTTGCCTGTTAACTGGATAAAACATGTCTTTAAATTTCTATCCTGGACTATGAAGTGACTGACATTGAAGTGGCAATGTCAGGTTTTGCAGACACTGAATGGATGAAGGTTGTGAATAAGAAAACTTGGAAGTGCATCACACTTCAGAAGCAATTATGAAACCACCTTGCATTTGTGTTACTACATTTTTTTATTGCTTCTATCTAGACCCTTAACTTAAAGTTGTGGGAAACTATCTTTTAAAAAAAAAAAATATCCATGGCCATGAGTATGATTTGGTGAAGCTGAAGACCCTGCTCGAGGCTGGCATTATACTGATCATTAGTAATTCTACCCCCAAAGAGCACTTGGACATTAGGGAATCATCTGGCATTTGTGGTTCAAATATAAAAGTCTACATCTAGTGCTTCAGTGAAATGTAATTTCATGTGTTCTTACCTTTCTGTTGGTAGGTCACAAAGTTACTGTCCGAACTTTAAATATCTGTGATGTTCATGTATCCTTAGAATGGAATGCAAAATGTATAGCTAAACTGAATAAAGCAGAGTCATTTGTTTGAAGACACTTTGCTGTAGTGCTACTGTTGGCATAACATGTCCTTGTTTTGTTGCCTTGTATGTTCACATTAATGGGTTTAAAATGTCAGCTCAGCTGATTTTTTTAAATGGTCTTCTGTTAGCTGTTCTGCTTTGTGGTGTGTTACATTTTTGTTCTTTTCAGTGGTTGAAATATTTCTCTCTGACAAGTACATTGCAGTTGTTGCTGGAATTTTATGGACAAAGGAAAAAGTGTAGTAGATGATATGGGTCACATCTTGTGAGCAACAAACAGATCAAATCTGGTTTTCTTTCTGAGCAGCAGGTGTAACTTGAAGTTAAGTGTGGAAAGGAATATGCATAAGAATATTTGTAGATCTGGTAGCTTAAGTCTTTGTTTCTGACAAGCCTTTTCAGGGATTTAACCTCTGTCACCGCCAGGACATAATTTCCATCTGGATTTCCAGTGGGCTCTCTGGTGAAATGATGTGGAAGACTTTTTTGTATTTGTATTGCAGAAGTATTTGGAGTTAAGGTAATTTTGTGTTGAACGTTGCAAAGCTACAGCAAGGAGACCTTATCCCTAGCTATTTTATTTAAATAAAAGTGAAGCTCCCCACCATAGACTGCCTGAGCTTCTGTGTAGGGAACTTAACAGGGGCTGGAGTCAGGTTTTCAGGATCCTAGAGGAGGTACGTGCAACTTCCATGGCTCCTACGATGAGAGCTTTGCCCTTCTGCATCTAGACTCTGACTGCAGCTGCAAAGTAAAATCTTTCCAGGAGAATCTGAGAAGCTACATGTCTCTGGTACCTTTCAGACTGCTTCCATGCACCTTTGCCAAAATCATTACACCTTTCATTGCTTACCTATAAAAATGGAATACTGGTGGCTACCCTGTGTCCTGTTTTCTTAAGAAAATTTCTGTCCAGTCTCATCAAGAAGCTGTCAGGTGAAGAAGCAGTGTTCAGGCCACTGCAGGCTCTGATCAATTCCATTGTATGTTCTTTCCTAGCAGCCAGGACCTGTTGAAATTGCCTTGTTTGTGCCAATATCAGGAAGTACACTGAAGTACAAAGTACATTGCCTTTAGATTTTTGCAATGCTTCCTTCTTGCCCTGCGAGAACACATGGAAGAGTTGGTGTCTATTTTCATTCTTTCACATGCGCATCTCCTCGATCTAAATGGTCCCTAGTGTTGAAACTACTTCTGAAAAAGAGGAAGAATTGCATGACCCAATGCAATCCAGCAGAAAGTGGCTGGAGAGGGGATGTGTGTACTTCTGTGCCTACAGTTTTCTAGTGGGGGATGGTGAGGAAGGAAGGATCCTGGCTGTGTGGATGTGGCTCAGCTTCTAGTAAAACAGAATGATTTTGTTAAAACACCCCTGTCATGTGGGTGGTGGGATAGCATAGTCATCTTCAGAGATTTCATTGAGAAATGGTGAACAACTAGCAGCAATGATTGTATGAGAACGTAAACAAATCATGTGACCAATTTTAGCCAAGGATTGGAAAAAAGATTATTTTTTTTTCTGTGTTTAACAGTGGCATGGCCTCACCATAAACAGTGTGTGTGCTTCTGGGCTCCACAATGTAAAAAAGATGTTAAGGTTCTTGAAAGCGTGCAGAGGAGGGCAACAAAGCTGGTAATAGGGTCAGAAGGCATGACCTCTGAGGACATTTGGGTCCTCTAGTCTGCATAAAAGGAGGATCAGAGGAGACCTCATTGCTCTCTGCGGTTCTCTGAGGAGTGGAGGTGGACAGGGAGGTGCTGGTCAGGATGAATATGAAGCAAAATTTCTTTACCATGAGAGTGGTCAAACACTGGAACAAGCTTCCTAGAGAGGCGTAATTCCTGTAAGCGTTCAAGAGGTTTTTGGATGATGCCCTCAATAATATGCTTTAAGTTTTGGGTAGCCCTGAAGAGGTCAGGCAGTTGGCATGGATGATCTTTGTAGGTCCCTTCCAACTGAGCTTTTTTTTTTTTTTCTAAAGCTGGGGGAAAGATAGAATTGAAGTAGAAAATGTGTAGCTGTTTAATGTCATGCTAGAGGCATTCAGCAAAGTCTTATCCTGATGTTTTTTTGGGAGGGTTGGGGGCTGGGGTTAGTGGATTAGAGCGTGAAGGCAGTATCCGTAATTATTGCTTACTATCATTTGACTTTTGTGCCACGTGCAGACAACTAAATGCACTCATAATCTACTTCATCAAGAAGATACATGGAGAGTTGGTGACTTTTCATGATGTGTTTTCATTTAGTTCTTCATTCTGGAAGTTTCCAGTACATTTTTGTAACGTCTGCTTATTTTGAAGATGCTTAAAAGCAGTGGGGTTAAAGTACAGGCCTCAAAAGCAACAGCATGTCTGGTTTGGAGGATTGTAGCATACTTCTTGCTTCAGATTCATATTAACTGTGTTCTGCAAATGTAAGAACTGTTTTTTTTCATGGCGAAGAGAGCAGCTTTCCTGTCTGGTCTGCTGTATCCATAGTTCTGAAAGGTCTCCCAAGGTCAGAGTAAGTGATTGCTGAAGACAGCAGATGCAGGGGGAGGAAAACAGAGTGACAAGGAAGGTACCTCGGTTGTGGAGAAGAGACAGGAACTGTACAACTTTTCGTTGGAGTCTTCTAAAATGACTTCTTTGTCTGCCTTGAAATACAAACAGATGAAAAGAGAAGTGACAGCAGACAGCCTGCAGTCTCTGGCTGGAGCGAATCCTGCAGTTAGTCCCTCATCTTGTGTTTGCATAGATTTGGGCAACAACTAACAGCACAAACTGAGGACTACATCTGGTGTGCAGAGATAAGGTTCCTGGAGAGGTGCTTAGCTCTGGCTTTGTGCTGCCTAGCGAAGGCAATGATCACTTGCTGCTTCTGAAGAACAAGCAGGAAGCTCAGTCAAACTGATGCTTTCAGGTCTTCACTCTTTGAATGACCCTGCAGTTTGTGGCTCAGAAAGGGGTAATATTAATAACTCCCTTTTCCCTGAACACTACTGTGGGCTGTTGAAAGGCCAACAGAGTGTTTCATGATGTCTTGGACCCTTATGAGGCAAGGCTGCATCTGACTATGACCTGGAGGTGAATTGCTCTTCCCCTTTCTGTGTGATGGAGGGAACAGCAGCAGCACCCTTGGTGCCCACCACTTGGCAGGGCCATACCACCAAGTGGCTTGGCTGAGGTGCTGATCAGCAGCTGGTCATTGGCACTGTATTAATGGAGGTGTCTTCCTGCAGCCACCTCATCCCTTCTGCTGTCTGTTTGCTGAACTTAAGGCCAAACCTTAAACTGCCAAAGCCTTTATTTGTTAGGCCTACAACAGGGCAATAATTGCTGCTGTCTTCCCATCTGTATTTGCAGGTCACGGGGATTTCTTGAATGCTCTAGGTAAAGGTTCATTGCAGTGGCTGGTTATTTTGTTGGTGAAGATGAAAAAAGAATTATTATACTGGAGGAAAGCACAGGGGAGGAAGCAATAGTGTAATAATTCATCCTTGAATGCTGACAGTTCGGATTAGAGGACTATTCTACCTAGGGAGGGAGGAGCTCTTCCTGAACCATAAATCTCCCCTACCCTTGTGGGCTGATGAGGCACGATCAATCTCAGGGATAAAGGACAGACCGAGGCTTTGAAAGTCTTTTACCCAGACTGCTCACTGTTTGTCGTGTGACACCATGGGTAAATCACTTCAATCCTCTCAAAGAGGGTACATGCTTCTCACCAGACTATTAACTCAGGTGTCTGCGGCACTCTGTGCTGAGAAATAGAGAGCAGAGCCCTATCTGAACTTGTAGCTGGACTTGTAACAGGATTTATGCACTAGTAGCACCTTTTTCTCTACCAGCTGCTGCTGCTGAGGCAGTTGGGGTTACTCCTCTGAACATCTCTCTCCTGTGCATCCCTCTGCTTGTCCTGGGAACAGCCAGATGCATTCAGTCCTCGGAGCACAGCAGAGCTGCAAAAGGAGGCACTGAACAAGGTGACAAAGACTTGAGAATAATGTGTTTTACTGAGGAAGGACGGCAGGCAAGTCTATTGCTCTTGGTCTGTGCTAGCTAGACAAAATACAAATAGAAATGGGGCATCTCGGATCATGCCTGCCATTCTATCTGCTCTGTCATGATGATGCAGGTGTTGGTTGCCCTCCCCCTCTGCATCAACACAACTTTATGCTTGCATTGGGCCGGTTCCTGCACCCTGAAGGTAGACTAATGAAATATGAAATGAGAAAAACTGGCCTCCTTTTAGAGAGTCTCTTAAAGGGAGGCTACCTTTTCTTCCTTAATGCTCGCGTTGTCTCCTTCTTTAATCTCAAGAGCCAATACAGAGAGTGAGGGGCTGACTAGTCTGCTCCCTGAGACGGATAAATTTTACAGTGGTGTTTCCCCTTTGTAAGAAGGGGAAATAGGGCACTTTCTAACAGTAGATCAGAAATTGAGGATATTCTAGTCCATCTTGGTGGCTAGGCCAGTGAAATGCTGTCTTGGAAAGCTGAAAATAAAGGAACTGGCTTACTGTGTCAGTTGCGTGGACCTAGCAGCCCTCTTTCCAACAGCTCTGCTCTCTTGTACTCTCTTGTAACCGTGTTTAAAGAATACAGGAGGGAGGTACTGAGAGAAACTGGGAGCAGCAGCAGCCTGTCTCGAGGGAGGAAAAGCTTCCCCCCACCCCTGCCTCGTGGATGAAATGAGAGACCTGCAAACACCTGAGGAAGTTGATAACCCTGCATTTGTGCTCAGTGGTTAGTTGCTGCTGTTTGAACGGTGGAAAGGACTGCCTGGGATGTTGCAGCCTCCCACAAGGTGGTGGTGCTGCTCCACACAAACTTTCACGTTCCTCCTCTGCCACCAGCAAGCTCCATCCCCAAACACCAAGTACAAAAATGTTACTTTCCTCTTGTCAGTTCCCAGTCTGCGTACCTGGGCTGGGCAAGTGGCATACAGCTGAAAGAGAGGCAAAAAGCTGCGACGCTACCCAGCGCTACGCTAGTGTGAAATGCATGTTAATGCTGGATTATACATTAATCTATATGCAGCAAGCTGTACCCATGGCTCCCTACTAATTTATAACCAGAGGGTCTGCTGCCCCATGCTCCTTCCTTTCTTAGGAGGATGAGGGTGGCATAGTTAGAAATCCTTACTTTCATGAAAGCCTGAACAGTTGTCATCTTCTGGTGCCTCGTTCATTAATGCTACCCTCCATGCTTTCCTTGCTAGGACTTATCCCCACGTGGAACAGGCTGTTGCTAAACACTTTTTCTCCATTTTTCTCCACCTTGCCTTTTTTCTTTATGTAAAGCCAAGGGCCAACTCGAAATTGTATCCAATTCTTTCAAGTTGCTCATGTCTAATCTTAGGCAATCGAGTAAGACTTAAACAGCTGTGCTGCCACCTAAGGTGAGTTTGAGGAGCTCCTTCAGTCTGCTTGTGGGTTTGCTCTGGCCCCTTGATCTCCTAGATCAAACACCAGCAATATAAACTGGAGCCATGTATCCCTGAGAATGAGGGAACAGTGCTTGTGCTACGAGGGCGCTGCAGAGATGAGGCTGAATTCCTTCCTTGTGCACAACATCCCCGGTCATCAGTGCAACGGGATGCCAGGCTGAGCATCAGGCTGCAACTGGGTGATGCAGACTGTAGCAAGGCAAGTGTCCCCTCTGCTTTCTAGAAATGCTACATCTCCTAAGGCAATTTTGTCAGGAGGGTGCTGCGATTGTGTGAACTTTCCAAGACAAGTCACAGACCCCTTTGCAGGTACTCTGCATGATCCAAACACATCTGATCCCAGACTATAAATTAGACCCCAGGGGTAAAGCAAAACCAAAATTGTACAGGTTAGATCATAAGCTTTGTTCCATTATGCTGAAATCAAATCTGAGCAGCAGGACCTGCCATGGCCCTTGACAGCCCTCACCCTGATGGTGCAGCGGCCACACAGCACACACAAGCCTGGTGGGGTCACCTGCAGGCCCTGCTGCTCAGTTTTGACTTCAGAAGAAATGCAGGTCTTCTGATCCCAAAGGAGCAGTCCTCCACTGCCTTTTCCACCGGGAAGAAAAGCACAAAGTTGTTCTCTTTGCTCTGTGGAGCTTCCTCAGCAGCTACTGGCCGTGTTTGGAGGCAGGATGCTGAGCTAAATGGACCTGCAGTCAGACCATTCCGGCTTTTCTTAAGGAGTTGGACTCGATGATCCTTATGGGTCCCTTCCAACTTAGGATATTCTTTGAGTGTTAGAGATGTATATCTGTTAGACTATTTTGAAGCCTGCTGTTCATAACTAATAATGTTAATAACATGGAGTTTTCTATTTCAGCTACTTTAGTAAATAAACTTCCCAGGATCCTGTAGCTGGCCTAGTAAAGGGCTGATTTTTTCCCCCACAGCCTTGGCAGTATTTCCTTATATAAAAGCAGGCTTCTGTGATTTTTTGCTTTTATGCACGGCTTTTCTCCTCTTGCTTGTAGGCCTGAGATTGTCAATTGATGTGACATGCAAACCGAATGTACTTGGGGATGCATTTGCCTGCTAGATTGAACTGCAGAGGAACAGAGGAGTGTTAGCCTCCCTCTGTTCTGCTCCTGAGGCATTGTATGGGTGAATCTCCTGCATCTAAGGCCTGGCTGTCTGCATCAATACTTTCCTTGGGAAATCCTCAGCTATCAGTTCCATGGGGTATGTCCCTTCTGAGCCCATCCCACCGTATGTTAGAGCACAGCTTTCCTGGACCAGAAGGAAGACAGAGCTGAAGCACTGGCCTGGCCTCTAGGTGTCAGCTGGGAAATCATGAAAGTTTGCAGACCCTGCCTCGCAGAGAGAAGCTTTCATGGTAACAGATGATTTTACCTGCTAATGAAGGCACGCAATACCGATAAAGCAAATTCATGAGCTGTGTGTAATTAATTTTATGAAAAATATACAGAGAATGAAAGGAGAAACAAAAGTAAAAAGAACACTTCTTGTTTGTTTGTTTGTTTTTTTGAGACTATCGTTAGTGTTACCTAAGGAGAAACTGTCAGGAGGAGAAACCTACTCAGTGTACCTCAGTTTCAAGATGAATTTGGGTATCCCTGGGGGAGCCTCTGCATGTACGTTGGTCTAAGCAGAGAGAGTTGTGCAGCCAAATCTCTGTTCTACCATTTTCCACTATAAAAGTAGCCAAATCCATATAAAAATATTGGATAGGATAATATTGTAAGGTAAAAATCATACCGTAAGTCTCCTCAGAGCTCAGTAGTTTCTTCTTGCATTTTGCCCTTTAAGTTGCTGCTTCAGCTGGCTTGTACCTCCAGAGCTTCCTGATCCTTTTACTTCCACATGGCTAAAGTGAAGCTAAATTGTGCTGAGCATGGAAAGTCTTTTTTTTTTTTTTATCCAAGAAGATGCAAAATCACTGAAATTAAATTTTATATTTTATACTTTATATTTTATACTATAAAATACATATATTTATATATTTATATATAAAATATATTTTATATATTTAATAAATTTTATAAAATTTTATTAAAATATATTTTATATATTTATATATAAAATATATATATACTATATATATATACTTTATATTTTATACTAACAAATATTTTTAAAGGCTGCAGAAAAAGCCGGGAGACAAAATGTTATATTTGATCCCAAACAAAAGGAATTTTGACTTTTTAATTCCATTTAGCCTGCTTATAGTAAGCCCCAGATTTGTTTTCTCATGGTTTTTATTGTTTTATGTGATTTTTTCAATTCTGTGAGCAAATCAGAAATCATTCACTTGCCAGCTGTATTCTGTGCTCCCGAGCTAAAATGTCTGCACAGTCTATTAAACAAAATTTCCTTTTTACTGGGGTCTTCTTTTTTTTTTTTTTTTTGAATTATATTTCTACCATTTATTTCCCTGCCTAAGAACTACAGTGAAAATAAAAGCTTAAAATGCCCATTTAGATCCCTTGCTTAGGTACTTGCCTGAGCAAAGCCTGCTGCTGTTGGAGGCTCTGTAACTTTAACAAATGCTTTTCTCTTGCAGCGATGATCCAGGACTCAGGATCTCTATGCACAGACACTTGCAGTATCCCACTGCGTGAGCCAGACCCGCGTGTATAGGGAGTTACAGCACTGTTTCCTCTCAGAGTTCGGGAATGAAGGACAGAAGGTACAGCTTTGTCCAGGTTGGCATGCCATCAGACTTGTGGAGCGTATTTGCATTCTCCCTGCAGTCGCAGGAGGTGTCCATAAATGCAGATGTGGATTTGCCCAAGGATAACCTCTGCACCATCACTGCATTATTGGCATGGTTGCTTGTCTTGTCCCTCCTCGAGACAAGCCCAGCCCAGAGAAATGCCTATTTGTTTGAAGCATGGGGTCTCTCTCCCTGACCATCTCCCAGTGAAAACTACAACCTTACGTGTATGTGGGGTTTGTGGTGCTCTGTCACTTGGACTAAAAGCACTTGGAGGAGGGCACAGTGCAAAATTTTGTCAGGCAGAAGGCTGATCTCAGCCCTTTGTGCTGACTCTTCTGGTGTGGGGCTGGGGAAGCCCAGGTGAAGTCCATCATCTGGGGAACACTGGTAATTGGGCTCAGGTGTAGAGCGGGTTTTTAAGGGAGCCTTCTTCACTGCCCTAAGAGTTTGTAAAGGCTTTGGGGAAGTTTTGGTTTATGTGTTTGGGAAGTGTCACTGGTTCTGTGTGAGTTTAATAAAGTTTAATAATTTTTAATTTGAGTTTTAAAGTATGCATATTGGTTCTTTGGGATTTGTCCCCTATTTTTTGTCCATGCTGGCTGTGTCTGGAGGGTGAGTTTCAGCATTTCTAGGCTTGCTGTTATGACTGTGATAGCTAAAAGCTTTTCTGAGAGACATCAAGCATCTCCTACCTTCAGTTTCTTAATCTAATGAGGTTATAGAGACCTGGGCAGTTGCTAGAAGGAGTTTGTAAACTGGGTTCAGACATGACCATGGGAGAGATGAATGAAACCTGAAAAAGATTGTGAGGGCAAGGGTGCTCTGCGTGCACGTTTTTCCTGCCTTCTCTTCCCCTGCTACTGCAATTACTGTCTTTTGAGCAATTGTAAGTGCCTGAATACTGATGCTGGCCCTGGGCAGCTCTTCCCTAGCTGCATAAGGTTCCAGGTCCTGTGGCTCTGCTGGTAGTGTGAGGGCGCAGGGCGCTTGCCTTGCCCAGGAGGTAGAAGGAGTATTTCTTGCAGAAAGTGGAGCAAAGCTCCTCCTCAAGCACGTAGTGAACCTTGCAGTGTCCCCATCATGGCCCCAGGCATTCAAATTGTATGCGGGAGGGCAGTTCTGGAGAACTCTGGGGGGAAAAAGCAGCAGTTAGAGTAGGGCAACATGTGCTCCTTTCCCTCTGCAGTTTGTAATTTTTATAAATCCTTTCTTTCCTGAACTCATACTTATGGTTTTTGTGTGTCTTGAGGTGAGATTAGCCTATAGACTAAACAAAGCTGGAAGAAGGATGTGAAGATCTTGAACTGCTTTAGGGTGGAGGGTTGAATATATGTTTTTGGTCTTAAAATAATTGTTTGTGGTCTTCCAGTTATGGCGTGATGTGAGTTAAGTGCAAGGGGGGTGGCATGCTATTAATTATCTGTGGGTTTTTTTGTTTTGTTTTGTTTTTTCCCCCCTTCCCCTCCTAAGAGCTGTGTTACTTTGGTTGGGAAATGAGGAGTGGGTGTTTCCACAATTAAGTTATTGAGAAACTTAACAAAACTCCAGAAACAGGTGAAAGGGGCTATTGTGAAACAATCTGAGCTACCTACAGAAAGTGCTGTGCTTCTGCTTTGTGCTTTATCTTCCTGCTTTGCATGGGCTACTGCTCTAGACGTTTCAGACCCTGTCTTTTAAACTCAGGTTGAACCAGGCTGAGGGACTTATCCAGGTTTTTTGCAAAATGTGTTTTACCTCTAGGCTGTGAAGTCACGTACAAGGCCCACTGGGCTTGTGGATAACTTTACAAAATCTGTTTCCTCGGGTTCTGCCCCATGCTTTTATGTGAAGGCAAACACAGTCTGATCTGTGACTGAGCTTGGAGATGTCTGATCTTGCTGCTTCTGGATGTGTGTTAATGGGGTCCTATGACCTGAGCTGCATTTTAAAGGGTTATAATATTTTTTTTTTCCTTGAGTAACACTCTCAGGTGTGTGTGGGGGGAAATTACTGTTACGGTTCTTCTCTTTACTCTGAGGGTGATGAGATGGGAGCTCAGAGAAGCTGTGGATGCCCCATCCCTGGAAGTGCTCAAGGCCAGGTTGGATGGGGCTTTGGGTAACCTGGTGTGGTGGGAGGTGACCCTGCCACAGACGGTCTAGTAGTTAGACTAGATGATCCTTAAAGGTCACTTACGTCCCAAAAGATGCTATGATTCATGATTACTACTGTTAAGACATCATTTGTGGTTTGGAACTGGAAGCAAGCCAAACTCAGCTGCTTGATCTTATTATGAATGTTTCCAGTCCTGATCTGGTGTTCTTGCTGCAGCTCAGAGGAGCAGGCAGTTGTTCTGGGTTTCAGCAGAAATTGCCCACCCTGCTGTTGAGGGGCAGCAGGGAACCAACCTACAGCTTTACATGTATTGCAGAGATCTGTAAATGTTTCTTTCCTTCTTGCGTGGCTAAAGTAAATTCATGTTTTTTAAAGGAATAGGAAGAAATGTTTCCTTATGACAAATGGGAAGCAGGGAAGGAGATAATAGATGATTCCCCCCCACCTCCCATACCTCACTCTGCCTAGGAAATGGTTTGAAGCTGGGAAATAATTTGGTTCAGTGCTCTGCCAAAGAGTACTGGACACAGATGTGATCTGAACTGGGAGGAGGAGTGGGGAAGAAAGTGAGTGTTGGTGTAGTTAGGAGCAGATTTCTAGCAACTGGTGTAAAGGTAAAGCCCTTCCCGTTCCCTCAGTAAATCTTCAAAAAGTAATCAATTCTATTTCTAACTTCCCTGTAGCTTGAGAAGCAGTCCTGGCAGAGAGCAGAAGCCCTCTGCGGGAGCTGAGAGCCCAGCAGCTTGCAGTTTTACTGCTGAGTGCAATGCAGCATCTTGTCCCTAGCTCATTGCTGCCCTAAAACTGCTTCCTTGCTCAGAGCCGGTGTGCTGGGGATTTGAGTGTCCGTGATAGTGGCTTGAACCAACCCGCTGCCAGGAAATGCCTGGGGCTGTATACTAGTGATTAGCGCTCAATTTGATTTCAGTCCTGAGAGAGGAAATCTGTTTATGGGAGGAATGTTCTGTCTGCCTTGATGAGGTGCCTTCTGGAATCAATTATCTGGAGTCTGCTGCTGATGTTGCCTTATTATCTGATTGCTTTCAATAATGACTGTCAGCGAGAGCTGGCAGCTCTGGTGCTCCTTGCCTACACCAAGAAGTGCACAGAAGCATGTGTTAGTGCACCAGTACCCACCTGCCGTGGTTTCACCACTATGCCTGCAATACCTGCTGGGCTGAGCAGCTGGAACAGGGAGGTGAGCTGTTTTTTTTTTTTTTTTTTTCTCCTGTTTCAGATGATGCAGGGTCATTCAGCTTTCCTTTTAGCCCTGCTTCATAATTTTATTCAGGGAAATGTCCGTGGTTGACTTTAAGCCTCAACTCGACATCCTCTGTTTTTTTTTTTTTTTTTCTTTCCGTAAAAGCTCTGCTCTGGCATTTCCTGAAGTCATTAATGCCAATGACTTAAACCATATTTCAAATCTCTCGTGTGAAACATCAACACATGAGGCAGAACATCTACGAAAAGCAGCTAAAGTATAAACTGGTTAAAGAAATAGCCAACAAAACATCCATCAGGATCACTACGTGTGCCTTTAGACAGACACTGTGAGGCCAAGCCTGCCTGAGAACCCCTGCACCTCACGTGCACTGTCACTGCTGTCCTCCATGGAATTATTTGTGGAGATTCCTTTAGGAGAGCAGCATAACATTAATATTTTTTGGATTGCTGTCACTGTTTCTCATTTCCATGGGTCTTCCAGCAGTTGAAACCTTGGAGGACCTGGGATCCTGTAGGTTTATCAAAGAACAGCACGTCCTGTGGCTTCCTCAGAGGCAGAACTTTGCTGTGCTGTGAGCATATCTCATGTATCAGTCCCTTATATGTTCGGGAGAGGTGGTATGGGGGAAGTGTAAGCTCAGCTCAATGCATTTCATGGCTCTAGGTGTGGGCAGCTGAGGCACTGATGACTGTGTCTCTGCATGACCCCAGGTAAGGGACTGGTAGACCCAGAGCCACTGGAAGATCTCCCCCAGTAGCGAGGACATCTGAGTTCCATTGCCACATAAAGTACAGAGGCAACGAGGGGTTTTGCTGGATTGTCGTAGCCCTGTCTCGGTGATGAACTTTATCCCACTTATATCAATTTGCTTGGCTCCTGGTGGATAGGCTGCAGGTCATGTTCCAGTGGTGCCTGAGGCCTGCTGTGTGTGTGTGGTGGAACCTTGGCTCTTGTTCTTCCCCCCATCAGGGATGCTGCCTGCCATCATCCTTCTGTTTTTTATTTATGTTTTGGCATAGATCTTGATTTATATATGTATTTTTTTAATTGTAGAATCTTTCAGGGACAGGATAGACCCATGTACCCTATGTGTTTTATTGGCTTATGGTACGTGAATGTGCAGGAATAAATCTTAAGGAAAGGCACATTTTACAGTTGATCCTGATGTAGAGAGCAGTAAGCAGCTCCGAGTGGGTAAATCTCATCCCAAAGGATGCTCAGCCACCTGATCCACAAGCTTGTCAGAAGTTTGATTGGCTTCCAGAAGGCACTTGAGCTGAAGACTGCATTTAACAATAAGTTAACAAATGCAATAAGTGTGATCTCCTGTTGTTGCTAAGGCCCATTTTTTATTTGCTGTGAGTCCTGGTCTGAGGGTCTGGGATCACTTGAAAAATTTAATGATGCTTTCTGTCTCATGTCTAAGAGCTGTAGGACAGGGTAATAACCAGTGATCCCATGTGCTGTCTGACTGCCTGTGGTCTCAGTTTGAAGGGCTGACAGCTTAAATAGTCTAATAAAGGTTTAGAAAGCCAGCGCTCCTGCTGTCTTAGAGACAAAGAAATGGGACAAGGAGGTAGCCAGCTCTTCCTGTCAAGTCACTCAGGGAAGCTATGGCAGAGCCAGGAATTTCATCCAAATCTCCCAATTATCTGAGCTGCTAAATCAGACACCCCTTCCAAGGGAATTTTGGAGCTGGAGGGAGACTTCTGCCGAGGCTGGTGTAGTAGAGCAGTGACTAAGGTGTCGTTCTCTGCTTTGAGGCTCCCATTTAAGCTGCTTCAGGGCTACCCCAGAAGCAACAGAGGCAAAAGCAGTCTCTTGCTTCAAATCAAAGCTTGGGCAACAGCACTGAAAGCTGTGCCTTACCTCAGGTGGGAAACCTTCCAAATCTAAGTAGAAGAGCTTGGGGAGTGGTTACTTTTCCCATGGCATAGAACCGTTGCACTGGTTTCTGTTTCTGCCACTGGGAACCTGGAATTGCAGTTCACAGCCCTGCAAATCCCATCTTCGGTAGTGGAATAGTGAGAAGCAATCCTTCAGTAATATAAAAATACCTGACAATGGCATGAGAAGAATTAATGTGATGCTCCCTATCAGCAGGAACACTGTCCACTTCTGGGAATCTTTATCTCTCTGGAGAGGGGAAATCTGCTCTTGGTGATGCAGCTGAGAGATGTATTCACAATTACTCGCTGGCAGAGGGCAGGGAAAGCAGCACGCCGGTGTAGAGACTGTACCAGCACAGCAGCATGGAGCCTTCCAGGTGGTGTGTTGGTCCTAATTCTGACTGTGCTGCTTTCCATGGCGTAGTTTGGAAATGTGATGTACAGCCTGCACACCCATGGAGAGGCTTTTGCCTTTCAGAGACCTTCCCGATGTTGGTGAGCAATCTGTAGGGTGCTGTGATGAGCCACTAGAAAGGTTCCTCTCTGCTTTCCCAGCTTTTTCCCTGTGTAAGCATCCGCTCTCCCCTGAGCTGTCTCCTGGCTGCTTGTAGCAGCGTGCGAACACCAGGCTGCTGGAGAACATCTGGAACCTGCTGTGAAAGCTGAGATGACATGCAAGTCCTGTGTGGTTTATGTTTTTGCACACTTCTTGCTGATGGTCCAGCCTTGTGGAAACACAGCTATGTCTGATGGGTCTGGAGCGTCTGTTAGCTCACTGAGCCTGAGCATTAGGATTTGTTAGCTGCCGACCAAACCAAAGCTTACTGGGCAAAATGGCAGGACTTTAGTGGGACCAGTGGATCTGTTCATCCAATGCTGGAGCGGATCCTCACCTAGCGAGTCTCACTGCCTATAATGCACTTCAAGCTTCTTCTTTTCTGGGGTAAGCAAGCGTCAGCATCTCAATGTGTTGCAGTGCAGGAAGTCTCAGAGCAACTTAAACCAGAAACAGTCACAGCTCTGCTGAATGTGCTTTGTCCAGCTCTGCTTTTTAGCTCGTGACTGCTAGCGTTTGTGTTTCATTATGTGACATTTCAGGCGGTGTACGAGCTATTTTCTCACAGGCTGATGCTGATGGCTTTTTGCCTCATTTAGGATGGAGGGACAATAAAGAAACAGCCCTGAAAGACAAGTCAGGAACATCCAGCTGGTACTCATAGCTCCCCAGCCAGATGATGAATCAACTGAGCCTTCTTGGGGGCTGCTGGAGTTTGTTTATGGCATACCCATGCTTGTGGACGTGCTGCTTTGTGCTGCCATCCAAGGGAGAGGCTTTTAACTGGCATAAGGGAGGTGGTTTAGGGTGCAGATGCCAGGAGGGCAGTAACAGGCTGGCTGAAAACAAAGGCTTCTTAGGAGAAAGATCCATCCATGGTCGTAACAGGAACTGGCTGAAGTGGGGCTCAAAGTCTCAGCAACTCAGCAAGCCCCCAAGTTCTGCATGCCTGAATTCCCCCCCCTGACATGGTGCAAAGCTGGTTGCTCACAGAGATGTGTAAAAGGTAAAGGGATCAGCAGAAAGACTCCTGTTGATACCAATGCACAGTTCAGACAGGTCCTTCCGTGCTGCATCTGGAATGAAGCTGGTACAAGGACTGACCAGCCAGGCTGGGCTATCCTGGGGAGCTCAGCTCCATGCAGCACTGTGCAGTGTAATTATGCCTGAACACTTCCACCTGTAAGAACGCAGTAGTGGCCTAAAATACCTGCTAATTCTTTTGCTAAGAAGTCAGGCATCAAGACATGCTTGCCTTTATGTAAGCTGTGGGTTACTAAACATCATCCTGCTACATAAGTGAGGTAATAGCCTGTAGAGAGGTTATCACCTGGCAGTGAGCCTGAGGAAGAAAGACCTTTGCTTTTCAGGGAGATCAGTGGCAACTGCACAGACTTCTCTATACAGCAGTTCGTATTTGCCTCTTGTACAGCTCCAGGTCTTCTTGCTCTTCGGAACATGGGATACTCAAGCTCTTCATGTGTAATGTTGCATGTAGTGTTCACAGTTTGATAGACTAAGTAGGCTTGTTGCTGTGGGGAACGTTTTTTTTTTGGCTGAGGATCCCCATCCTACCCTGCAATCTTATCTGACAGGATTATTGTAATAGCAGTTTTTAGAAAACACGTTTAATTCCCTGCATATGAGTTGTGTTACCTTTCAGGTGTCATCTCCGGTTGTTCTGGTCTGCCATGGTTTCGCTGGTCTATAATGTCTACAGCTGTCAATCTCACAACAGTGGTGTGCAACTTTATTCAAACTATCCCAGGGAATTTGTGACTGGATGAAAGCCTCATCCAGTGTGAGGAAGTCACGACTTAACACTTTTATGTATTAAGTCTGTTTATGGCTGGAAGTAAATTTGCTTGTTCTGGAAGTTGTGGTCTGCTAAAAAGCTAGGGATCTCTTCTCATCTCATGCTCTGGGACAGAAATCACTTTGAGAGAGATCCGAACAGCCTACAGGCTTGGACAGTGGCATCTCTGCAGTCCTTTAAGTTCAGTTTCAAGATTCAGCCACTCAGTTTTTAAAGATTACAGGGCTCTAAATCACTGTACTGGCACTTTATGACTTGTAGCAGTAGGTTGGACAGCTGCATGGCACAGCGTAGGGAGGTGTGGGCAGGGTATAAAGCCTTTAATGCTAGCTTGACCTTTGAAAGGAGGGAAAGAGGCCACCTCCCTCTGCACAGCTTGCTTTCTACCATGGCCTGCTTCTCACAGTTGCCTGCTGCTGTTGAGAGCAAAGGGGGCTGGAACCATCCTGTGAGGCAGCTTCATCTCCCCTTGACAGACTGGCACTTTTCCCAGTCCTGTGCAGGGCAGATCCAGGACAAAGCTGGGAAGATGTAGCACTTTGTAGACATGTCTGGCACAATTCTACATCTGGTTTGCAAGCATACAGCGATCTGTCACTTTAGTTGAAACAACAGTTTCCAGTTTGTTATAGCAATGTTCTGACAATACTGCTGAAGTGTCAGACTGATCTTACTGATCTGTTGCTTCCTTGGCTTGGTTTTCTTGTGTTATTCAAGCAGGATATTGCTTGTGTATTAACTATTATAGCCTTAGTGTTGTTGGTTTTTGTTTGTTGTTTTTTTTTTAAAGGCTAAGTTCAGGCCACTTCATAAGGAAATAGTTAAACATGTCTACATACAGACAGGAAACTCTTGTCTACGCTTGATGGAACTGGACCTATACAAATCAATAAGATATTTAATTAGTCTTTACAAAATACGCCATGAAATGTAAACAGATGCATCCCTACTTAATAGAGAGCCCTGTAATTGGGAAGTGCTGCATTTAGGATTAGGTCATTCCTCAGAGGAAGACTGACACACAGCTTTCATTCTTTTACAAAGGAGGAAGCTTAAAGCCAAAAAGGAACAGAGGGAGTAATACAGAGGGTGTGTTTTTGGTGGCTTGTGTCTTTTTAAGTCATTTGTGTGATAGGGTTGGCAGCAGTTCCCTAAGTGTCATAAAGAGATACACTAACTTGCTCTAAAGATGATATACAAATCTGTAACACTTGACTGAAACAAAGCTGTAACAAACAATCCTGAGTTACATCCACATGTTCATTTTGTCAGTTCAGATAAAACAGTTAAAGTTATTTATTAACTGCTTGGAAGACTTAGCTATCTAGTTTTGAAAAACTGTAACCTCCAATAATATCACAAGTTGTAGCTTATGCTGGTGTTGTAATAGCAGTGCCATTTTCGGCTTCAATCAATTGCACTTGTGCTCTTACCTTGCTCTGGGCTCTTAGGCAAGTGTTTGACAAAATCCCTAAAAATTGCTTATGATGCTGTTTCTCTCTCCCCTGACAAAAAAAAAAAACAACTTTAAAAGCTTCACCATTTTTGCCAATCAGTAAATTGCTGCTGCCACCTTAGTTGCAGAGAGAAGACAAATGACTGGAGCCATTGTTCTAGTGTACATGTGTCAGATAAGAGTACTTCTGGGTATGTATCACAGAGAGCTTTTGGAAATTTGTTTTTTTTAAAGTCACGGTAAGACAGCATGAAAGAAAACTGCTTTCTTAATGTGTTAAGTATAAATTTACAATTAGGAATTTAATACAAACAGCAATATCAGTATTCTAGTAGAAATTGAACTATCATGTCAACTGAATCACCTGATTCCCCTGCAGCAGTGAACACATTACAAGGAAAGTATGTGTTAATTGGCATGTATTGACAAAAGTGCCACAAAAAAATTGAAGTTATTTGTCCCTTTGCAAATTGATAAAAAAGCATAATACAGAAATCTATGCATACACAGCATAAGACTTTTACAGGTAAGACATTTGTACATCCATTTAACCTCTGGTGATCCACTCATTCAGTCTTGACAAGTCAGGAGAATTCTGACTTCTCTATTTTCCATTTTCAGCACTGAACATTCGCTCCTAGAAAGAGAAGTGAACAAATAAGTGGCAGTTTGGGAACCGCACTGTGCTTTAGTAATGCAAGTTAAGTCACTGTTAAGTAGTTGTCAGTCAACAAGGGCCTAGATGACATAATTGGTGTATTTCTACCCCCCAAAGCACAAAACTCAGTTAATCCCATCTAAAAGACTTATCCTACACTGACAGAAAACTTTCATATTAGTTATACCTGTGCTTGGTGCCTCCTACAAGGAGTACAAGCATGTACTATTTCTAACTCACTCTCTGAAGATTATTATTGATGTTAACTGTCAGCAGTGATACAAGTCTAGAATCAGACTTTTCACTTAGCCAGTAGTGTTATTTTGATTAGCTGCTACTCTAAACACTGCCTTAGGCCTAAAAAACAGGTGTGTCTACATACACCTGGCATGAATATAAACTTCACTGCATCTCAAAAATAAAAAGTTCATTCCGTGGAGGTGTCCAGTCTGCTAGCTGCCTGTCCTACATAACATGTACCGCCTGTACAAAACTTGATCAGGCTTGCTGACACATTCCTAGTCCTCTGCCATACCACAAGCAATTGAGGGTTAGCTGCCGTACTTGAAGGAACATGAGAGGTGGAAAGAGGCAGCATGACATAGCACCTACCTTTAACATTGTCTCCAACTTTATTGCATCTGCAGCAAATTTTCTGATCCCATCAGATAGTTTTTCCACAGCCATTTGGTCTTCATTATGGTGCCAGCGGAATGCCTTCTCATCCAGGTGGATCTTCTCAAGATCACATGCCTGAGCTGCACAAGGGAAATTCAAAAAGAAACAAAATTGTATCATCAGATCGATATCAAAAGCCACCGGTATCTCTAAACTGTGGCCATCAACAACTGGAAAGTTTTGAACACTACTTTCAGTGTGACTTGCTGCAAGACTGAAAGTGTTCCTACGCTGTGTTCTGAAAAAAAGTTATACAGAAATCAGTCTCCCTTAAAACACAATGTTCATAGGTATGCCATTATCTTGTATCTGCTTCTGAATGGTACAGTACTTTCAGGCCTATTATCAAGAATTATGCAATGGTCCTACTGCAGCAAGATATTCTAAGCAAATATGCTGAACAATTAAGTCTTTGATTATTTGGCAAGCACCTAACAAAAGCTCAATTGATAACGTGCCTACGAGCTAGCTAGCACCCTGTAAGCAGCAACCCATGACAACAATTCTGTAAATCTCATCATCTGAGTTGAGAACTAACATTTTAGTAAGGCAATGGAAAAGCAAGAGCAGTGCAACAGGAACATACGCTCAGAACTACTGTGGCATTATATCACTAGAACAAATTATTCTTGCATATTACTTCATTTCTAAAGTTTCTGGAGGAAAAAAAAATCTTTTGGCAGGCCTAGAGCTAACAATATCCTGATGCAATATCAGCATAATGATTAAACCCTGTTTGGCATCTTTGCTAACAATCAGTAAAAAATCATCCCAAATATATGAAGTATAAAGTTCCTTCTTCTTTCCCTGTCCTCTTGGGGGAAGGTGCTCAAAACCCATCTTAATTCCAGTTAGCGTACTCAGAGGGACCCAAGACCCTAAGGAAGTAACTATGTATAAGCAGTGGTAGTAGTACAGCTGTAATGTAACCCCTTCAGAGAGGGGTCAACATTCAGTCTTAAAACAGAATGGAAGCAGGCACTGTAGAGCTGAGGGGAAACAAATGCTCTTAATGCTCAAGAAGAAAGGGAGACAAAGCAAACCTGTATTACGTAGAAGTAGACTTACCATCTTTAACACTGAGCGTGGGAGTTAGCTTGACATGCTCTTTGCTGAGCTCTGCCAAAAGCTTGGGTGAAATAGTGAGATAGTCACAGCCTGTAAGCGCTTTTATTTCTCCTGTATTTCGAAATGAAGCACCCATCACAATAGTTTTGTAGCCAAACTTTTTGTAGTAGTTATAGATCTTAGTGACACTCTTCACTCCTAAAGAAGAAAAATTGGCAGTTTTCAGAATAATTCATTTGAAGCACAGATGGTTATTTAGAACATGCTGAAAACCATTGGTTTCACAAGGGGATTTTTAGAAGTAAATTGCAGTTCAAATGAGTAGACATTGGGGAAAAAAATTATTTTTTTTAAAAAAGCTTACCTGGATCCTCTGAAGGTTCATAGGTTTTCTTATCTCCGTTTGCAACATACCAATCCAGGATGCGTCCTACAAATGGGGAAATCAGAGTAACCCCAGCTTCAGCACAGGCAACTGCCTGGGCAAAGGAGAACAGCAAGGTCATGTTGCAGTGAATCCCATACTCTGCTTCCAGAACCCTGCAGACATAGGCAGGCTTAAATGGCATTTTCCTCACCTAATGAACTTACATTCTAGCAATGTCAGTAGGTTAAACTACTGATTTCTTGGCTTTAATTAGAGATGTGGCACAGTTTATAAGCTTTAAAGTGTAAAGGTAGCAAATCAAATGTTTTGCACTGCTAGTGATCTATTTAATATTGTTCCCTGAACCAAATGCAGATGACTTAACACAACATTTCAGGAAACTGTTTACAAATGGTCCAGCCCTTGTATGAACAAACTTTTCCTAATTCAGCAGAAAGCTTCAGTATAGCACCACGCTTGCTAGCTGTAGCCCTGGCAACAAGTTTCCTGGTGCAGTGCTTTCAAAACAATGCTTTATTTTATGTGTAGAACGTGTTTAAGTGTCCAAACAGCCAGAAACATACTATGAATCAGCGTACCAGCTACAGAAGTACTTACTTGCCAGCCTGGATTCCTTCCCATGTTGAAGAGAGCTTTATGAGAATCCGATCTTTACCAATTCCTGCTTCCTTATAAAGGTCAATAAGACGCCGGGCCCTCTGAATCATTCCTTCCTTATCAAAGGACAACCTTTGGAACAAGAGCAGGACTTCTTAAGTTTTATTAAAAAAAACTCTCCAAAAGAAACAACATTCAGAACCACTGTACTATGTTAGCAGAATTTATGTACTAGTAGCAGGTTTTTCTTCTCAGAGATACTTCCGTGACTGTCAAGTAGCAGTGACGCAGCGCTGCTACTGTTTAATTCGGAGAATCCGGAGCTCAACATAACTTTCTCAGAGAAAGTTATATTTTCCTCAAGTTTTTCCATAATGAATGTAGAAGCTGAGCCTTAGAAGAGACTTGACAAGGAGCACATGGACAGACAAATCCTACACAAGTCACTAAATAAATTGTTAAAGCAGATCTCTTGGAAAATTGAGGACTACCACACAGAAGAGAATGAGCAAAGTTCTAGGTATACTAGAAGCATGATGTTTCCCTTGCCTAAGGACCAGAAGGAGGACAACAAAGAGATCTCCATGTTACTTGTTCTTATGAAGTTTTGTGACCAAGTTATAACAAAGTCCTGATCAAGCAAATGAACTGCAATTCATTGTCTAAATATTAACAACACAAGCTCCTGGTAGTCTTGTAACAGTGAACTGTCCAGTCAAGAACATATTTCTTCAGCTCACATCATCTCCTTTTGTAGGCACAAATATACAGGGTAACCCAGAGGTAAGAGAGCCAACCTTGCATCTACTTCTGTGGACACACGTCCAGGTATCCTCTTCAATATTTCAGCTCCAAATAATACAAAAAGTTTGTCACAAGCATTTTGTATTTGCTCATCTTCTGACCTAAAAAACATGAAGAACAAAATCTTTTTTTTTTTTTTTGGGGGGGGGGGGGGTAGCATGTTCAAGATTTGCCATTGATTTCAAGATCAAATTTCACAGTCCGTTTAACGTTAAATTCCTGCATTCAAATAAACACTTCTGCTCTGCTCCGTGTTTGTTCTGCCCTCTGTGTACCACTGATAATATTAGCCTTCAGACACTATTTCCTATTATGCTGTCAACTCAGGAATGTTTTCTGGAACAGTCCTAGAAGGCTATATGAGAACTGATAAATGGAGATGCATTTCTGAAACTTGTAACAAGCAGCTTTTCTTTAGGGTTGAGGCTTTCTGGTACAGGAGATAAACCTACAAGCACGCAGGGGGAAAAGCCCTAGTATGTTGCTAGTAGTACTAAACACTATTTGCATAAATGAAGTATCTTAAATATAGACCTACGGGGGGAGGGGAACGACAACATTTTTCTTACCCGCCAAGTTTTTTTCCGTATGCAACCGCATCATCCACAAGTTTCTGGTAAGCTGGCATCTGAGCCGCAGCTAGTATCAGAGATGGGTTTGTGGTGGCATCTAGGGGCTTGTACTCGTCAATTGCTAGGGAAACAAAAAGCTCATTTAAAATACTAAATTAAAAGGATTTTGCTCAGATATGTAAAGACAGAAACACTTATGGCCATAGGGTAGTTGCATTCATGACAGAGCAGACTAGTGTATGGTGATGTTCAAATATCACTGCTTGAATGTTGGCTTGCATCAGAAGTACCGCTACAAGGCTAACAGCACTACAGCAATACAACAGAGCAAAGCTTACTCACTACTTTAGGCAAAAGAAATAAATTTGTAGAAATGACAGATGAAGAGAAGTGATACAAGACCTTCATGTCATATTCACCATCATAGCTGAGTTCCAGGAATTAGAGGGGAAAGTAAAGACAAAGGATTCTCTTCGCTTCTAGGGTTAGGCATTTGGGGTTTTGTTTGTCTACAACTGTTACAACCAGAGAAAAAGAAAAAATCATCTGTCAAAAAAAACTGTTGGTGTCTTTTAGCGTTTTAAAACCTCTAGCAGTTGCAGATGGCTTTTTGGTGTCAGGTCTTATAAGTTCCTCATACTGCCAGCCTGCCTTTCGTATATAAGACATTTGAATGTTTGGCTTATCCTAATCCCTGGACTACACCTATTTCAGGTGGCAGCAGTTGTTTACCAAAGTAGGCTGTGACTGTGCATTGTCAGGCCCTAATCAGAGCTGAGCTGCCCAGCATGCCGGGTCTGACTCAGCAAACGGGTCAGTGCCTCTGCAGGCTCTTTGGTGACTGCTGCTTACAAGCTCTGGAGAGTTAACACAGCTGAATGTCCAGAATAACAAAATATTATCAGCTCCTTTTTCTCTGCATTTCTGCATGGGGATGAAAACACAAGTTAATAGAATATGACAGTTTTTGTAGAGATAGAAGAAAAATGTTATGTTTGTTTTTCATAACTTCCCCACAGGCAACGATTGTGATCATGAAACAATTTCATGCCATATAAACACATCTTTCAAAAAACACTTTAATTCACAGGGATGCTGCTCAGAATAAAGTGGTACATTTATAAAACTGTATTCTGAAGCAGACACAATTTTAGAAAAGTATATTTTTGACTGCTTATTACATCTCTACAGTATTGCAGCACTTAAAATAATCTTATGGGTTTCTGGCAAGATGCATAAAGTAATCTCAGTAAGTCTGTCACCCATCCTAAACAAGACAATTAAGCATGTCAGGCAAGAAACTGCAGTTTTCCCCTGTAGAGGGCTAGGTAGGTATTCCAGGGGATGTCGAGGAGATACTGGTAATGACATGGTTATTCAGTATTTTCCAGATGCCTGTTCAATGCGAGGGTAATGTGGCTGACGGAAATGTTTCAAAAAAAAAAAAAAGTGGTCTTGTGGGAAGCTCTTAGCCTGTATTTCAGCTGCCTGCTACAAGCTTTTGCAAGGGGGCACCTGTGACTGGTGTGCCACCTTTTCTCACTGTGAGCACAAAGAAAACTGTGCAAGAGTAAGCATAGGCTGGTCTGGCTTGCTTAAAACTGCAAAGTTATTGCAGCTACTACTGAAGCCAGCCACCACTTGGTGCAGATAAAAGTGAAGTGGGCAGTTTGTCTCTTGCTTTGGGAACCGTTCAAACTAGCCTCTTTTCTTAAGCAGCACCATACAGACACATTTATGTAAAAATCCTGGCAATTATGTTAGCAACAACTGCACCTTAATTAGTAGCAGTGTTTAAGCTGAACAGGGAGGGAGCCAGATGTCACCCGTAGCCTTGTTTGCACAGTAAGATCCATAGGTGACAACACGCAGTCAGAGATCAACTGCAAAAGCATTTCAAGGAGCACATTTAAACTTTCCAGCAGGCAGCTCTCAGCCTCCTTACTGCCACCAACACTCAAACACCCCCCTGCCGTCACGAGGATTCTTCGTTATGCTTTTCTGAAGCCAGGGTAGCCAGTGCAATGCCTTAAATTCATGTAATTTCACCGCACGCTGGTTTTTAACTAGGTTTGTTGCTACTCCAAGGCAGGTAAACCTGACGAGGCTCAAGCTGTCACTTACTGTTCCTGACTGCCTTAATTTCACCTTGACAGAGGCGCGTGAGTGCCCTGCGCCTTTCAGGTGCTGCAGTTGTCTGTGGTGTCAGTCAGAAAGGAAAGTAAATTTCTCCGTAACGTTTCACTTAACTGGACACTTGAAATCAGGCAATCCCAAGCATTTAACAGACAGACGTGGCCGAGAGCCAGTGCATATATACAGGCACACAGTCATCTTTGGGGCACGGATCTCACCTCTGACCACCTCTGTGCATTCCTAGCCTTAACTTTATCAACATAAGGCGGTGGATGGTGAATGTCCGGGGCAGTGCCTGCAGGATCAGGCGGGTAGGAGGCAGATGGCTGCGTTATGAGGGGCGGCAGGGCAGGATTCACCACACGATGCCTGTGAGACCCACAGAGGTTCGGGGGGGGGCTCGGCCGGGATGTGCTGGGAGGGTCAGCGGGGACAGCCGGGGGCTTTGTGGCCCAGCCCCACCGCTTCCCAGGAAGCGCCAGCGCCTTCTCGTCAGATAAAGAACGCCAAAAAAACACCCTCTTGCATTATTTTATTGCTTCACAGCTGCTTTGCTTCCGTCTTCTGAAGAAAGGGGGGGGAGAAAAAAACAAAAAACACCACGACCCAACCGCACACAGCGGCTATCGGAGCGAGCTCCCCCAGCCTGTTAATTACCAGCGAGCCCCCCGCAGACCGCCTGTTAATTACTAATAAGCCTGCTCCGGCGGACACCCCGCAGAGCGGCTCAAGGCGGATTTCCAAGGGGCTGGACCCGGCGGCAGCGCCGTGCCCCTGCGGCCCCCCGGCGCCGGGAGCCGGGGCCTCGAACCCGCGACCCTGGGGGCAGCAGGGCAGCGCACCTGGCGGGGGGCGGCGCGCTCCCAGCCCCCCCCATCTCGCCGCGGTGGTTCGCTCCCCCTCCGCCCCTCGCCCCCTCGGCCGGACGCGTCCATTCTCCGCCGCGGGGGAGGGTGTAAGAGCCGCCGCCCGCCCCGCCGCTTTTCCCCTCCACCCTCACCGTTGAAATCCCCGGTGTCGGCCACCACCGTGGTGTGGTGCTTGAGCTGGTCCAGCGCCGACTCCATCTTCTGCCGCTTCACGGGGGACACCGACATTTTCCGCGGGGCGGGGGGGGGCTGGCGCCGGCCTTTAAGGGAGCTGCGTGCCCGGAGGGGAGCCGGCCTGCGCGCGCACCCGCCGCTCGTGCCCGACACCCGTGGCCTCGGCTCCCGGGGAGAGGTGGGGCCGCCCGCCCGGCCCTCCGCCAATCCCGTCTCGGGGGAGGGAGAGGCGAGCCAATCAGAAGCGCGGTGACAAGACGGACGGCGGCCAGCAAGAGGGAGAGAAGGGCGAGGGGAGGGAGGAAGCTTCTGATTGGCTGCTTTTGCCGCTCGGGAGGGCGGGAGCTCGCCACCTTGGCGACGGGGGATGCGGCTCCCCTGAGGGCAGCGCGGGGACGGGCAGGGGGGGTGAGCCGCCGTGTGGACGTCCTGGGTCCCTCCCTTGTCACAGAATCACAGAATCATCTAGGTTGGGAGAGACCTCCGAGATCACCGAGTCCAACCTCTGACCTAACACTAACAAGTCCTCCACTAAACCATATCACTAAGCTCTACATCTAAACGTCTTTTAAAGACCTCCAGGGATGGTGACTCAACCACTTCCCTGGGCAGCCCATTCCAATGCCTCACAACCCTTTCAGTAAAGAAGTTCTACCTAATATCCAACCTAAACTTCCCCTGGTGTGAAGTTCTCTGTGTTCAGCTTTGGGCCCCTCACTACAAGGACATCGAGGCCCTGGACCGTGTCCAAAGAAGGGTTACGAAGCTGGTGAAGGGCCTGGAACACAAGTCCTGTGAGTAGCGGCTGAGAGAACTGGGGGTGTTTAGTCTGGAGGAGAGGAGGCTGAGGGGAGACCTTATTGCTCTCTACAGCTACCTGAAACAAAGGTGTGGGGAGCTGGGGGTCAGCCTCTTCTCGCAGATATCTAGTGATAGGACTAGAGGGAATGGCCTCAAGTTGCGCCAGGGGAGGTTCAGGTTGGAAATGAGGAGACATTTCTTCTCAGAAAGAGCAGTCAGGCATTGGGATGGGTTCCCAGGGAAGTGGTGGAGTCACTTTCCTGGGGGGTGTTCAAGGAAAGGTTGGACGTGGCGCTTAGGGACATGGTTTAGTGGGTGACATTGGTAGTAGGGTGATGGTTGGCCCAGATGATCTTGGAGGTCTTTTACAATCTTAGTGATTTATGATTCTCCTCAGGCACCTGCGGCTCTTGATGTGCCTCAGCTCCGTTCAAGCTCCGGAGAAGGTGATCCTCTGCACCAGCCATTTAAAAGCCCTGTTAGCACAGTTGCGCTTCAGAGATAGGGAATGGGTCTTGGCCGCAGATGTTGCAGAAGCTGCCACTTGGCCTTCAGACATAGGCAATTTGGATCGTGGTGTTCCCTTCGTTTTGTCTTGCATTGTTTCAGTTGTGGAAGCTGTGACAGTAATTTCCCTTTCTGATGTACAGGCACATGCTTTTCTAGAAACGTCTCACACTTTGTCCAACCCAGAGAGAGGACAATGGAAAGAAGCATTAGTTTTAAGTCTGCTTTGAATTCTATGACTGTAGGAAACATATTCTCATTGTCTCCAGGGTCCTTGCCAACACTTGCAAACCTTGAATGTCTCTGCTGCATATCCCTTTCCTTCTCTTTGTTCCTGGCCCTCCATTAGCTGTCATGGACCACAGTTGGGCATTTTTATCTTGTCAGTGCAAAATGTGGTCTTGGACAGTACCTGTTTGTGTGAGTACTGTTATTCTCTCTCAGTTGCTTGTTCCAGAGGTAACAGATTTTTTTTACTCAGCATGCCAAGAAAGGGGATGTTTTGGATTCAGCTGGTAACTTTCCCAACATTTGATTGTTATCGTATGTGGAATTTTACCTAGCACTATTTTTAGACCTGAATGATTATCAAGGCCATAACATCCTTTCTTTGAATGGCAGTCCCCAAGAAATGAAAGGAAACATGCTGTTTCAGATATTCCGCTGTGTATCTGAGCAGACTCACAGCAGCAGGTCATTATTAAAAGCCAACCCTTAACAACAGTTATAAGTCCTGTTGCTTTCTTTTATATCCAAAAGAAAGAGACAGAGATGAAGTTATAAGTATAACTTAACTATTTTAATAAATCTTATATAGTGCATGGTTATATCATTTTATCCTTCGTTCAATTACATTAATGTACAGTGCATTATAGCATTATCTGCAGGCGGTACAAATATAACAGATGCACAGCTCAGTCGTAAGGAAATTTTTAAAAGTGACCTGCTATAAGGTTTACTGACACTCTTATTTTACGAAATGCTCCCCTGGCTCTTAGTTTCACGGAACTGTTGTGTACAATTCTATTAAAATCCCAAGTAACTATAATTCCATGTGATTCTATGTTTAACCTCATAGACAAAAACAAGAAAGGTATCATATTCCCAAGCTCACCATTTGTTTTTATTTTCATTTTAGAAACGATTCAGCTTCCTGTGCTTGTAACACCAATAGTTTGCCAGTATTCACACCTGCTTCCCATCTCCACCCAAATCCGGTGCCAGGGCTTCTCAGGAGAATTGTCCTCATCATCTCTCCCTGACCAGGTGAGTGCCCTTTGCAAATTCCAGCCACTGTGGCAAGCCAGAGGCATTGTGACTGAAAACATAATCCTCCTCTTCAAGCTCTCTGCCTGCACCCTAATTCTGCTGGTGCTAACAATTAGCTATTTAAATATTAAGGAAAATATATCATCAATTGGAAACACTGTTGGAATAACTAAGCCAAAATTGAGAGATGCATCAGTATGCTCAGATTTAGACCCCTGTTTCCCTGCTGCTGCTTTGCATCTGCACAGCCTTGTTTCATTGAATGTGCAAGCGCAGGCCCAAATTATACAAAGACTTAGGTATGTGCCTAGCCTTTTGAGGGGTTCTCTGTGAAGGTGGGGACCTTTCACAGCACCTAAAGGAAAGCACGTGTGTAAGGTGTGTAAGTCTTTGTGGGGTCTGGGCCTGAATCCCCATTCAGCCAAAGTAAACACGTGAATGAGAGAAAGGCGAAATCTTCCCAGTCTGTGAGCACTTCCTGTAGATGTGTTTGCTTTAGTGTATTCTTACCAAGTTTGTAAGTAAAACGTAGACCTAAGTACTGCGTGCCAAACATGCTGTGGACAGGAAATCTATTATATGCTTGCTTGAGTCTTTAACACTTTGACTAAAATATTGATGCACAATCACTTGATTATATCTCTACAGACAGGAATATTTTTCCTCATCCCTATTTATAGATTGTAAGAGTAAGGGGATATTTCACTAGAAAGGTATATACATATGCACATAACATTATTAAGAAAAACAGGAATTGAAGAACAGCAGCATCTACTAAATCAGATAACTTTTTTGCATTTTTTTTCCTTGTGGCTATTTATATTATATTAAAACAGCCATTCCAATTGTGTTTTGTTTTCTTATTTAGGAAGCATCTCAGATTATTCTTTGCAATGAAAATGTGAAGGTGAGGCTGAGTGGTGAACACTCAGAAAATGGCTTTGGGTGTGGCTAGGTGGGGAGCAAGTGGTGGGGGCTTTTCTTCTTATCTGAGGCCTGGCTTTGGCAATTCTGCAGCTTTTGGATACAGGCTCCATGCCAAGGTGAAGGGCTGCGCAGCTGTCCTGAGCCCCAGCCTCTGCGTAAGTGGGGATGATCAGGCTGAGCTCACCTATTTGCAGATTAAAATCACTTCAGTTGTCACTCAGATCCTGCTCTTTATTACGCAATGAAAGCTTATTTCCACTGTTCAAAGGCAGCACTAACTGGTACGTGTATTTAAAGCAGCCCAGTCTTATGTAATGTGTGTTGCAATTCCAGAGGGCATAGGGGGACAGGAAGGGCACTGAACTGCCACTGAGCCTTTACTAGTGAGCTGCAGGGGATATCTGCCACCAAGAAGGAAACAAAAGGTAGGGAAAAGACATATTTCCATAGCCCAGACTCTAAACGTTCAGGCTGGCTTGTTCTGTGCGGCGTGCCATGCCCTCCATCCCCGAGCCGTGCCGGCGAGGAGACCAGAAGCATGTACAGCCCTATGTTAAAAGCTCTGTGGGGTCCAGCCATTGTCCTACATTCAGACCCGTGTCAGTTCTGATCCACTCTGATCACATGCACATACAATTTCAGTATAAAATATATAGATATATATATAAAAAAAAAACTTCATGCAATATTAAAACACCTTTCCCGATGGGACATGGTCTTAACATCTATTCTTATCAACAGTGTTCAAGGAATTGTCACTTTGATGGCAATTACACTGCTAAGTGTGGAGCACTGCTCTCTCTCGTCTGGACTGGGGATCATTGCTTTTGTTCCCTTTTTCTGCACTACTATGACTAATAGCTGAAAAAAAGCTGATAGATTTTAATTAGCAGAATCAATCCTCTCCTGGCGACGCTTCATAATTTCTTGGAGCTCTGTCTCCCCTCTGTTTTTCTAGAATGGAAACAAAACAGCAAGTTTGAATTTCGACTTCAAGCTGTGGTTAAATTATAATATTTAACTAATTCCATAAGAGTAGAGCGAATATCAAAGGCAGCAGTAAAAAGGCAGTCCAGTGGAGACAGAGCGATCTGCCTTACAGATTTGAGGCCTTTTTGCTTAAGAGAATTCGCAGTGTTTTTAGGGTTGAGTTCATTTGTTGGTTGTTGTGTTTTAATTGTGTTTCTTAAAATGCATGTTTAAAGCACCATCTGACACTGCTGGTACAGGCATCCATTTGGGTGGGAGTTGTCCAGAAAGCTACTTACCTCCAGTTGGTTTTTTTCCACCGTGATTTTACTGTACACTCTGTTTCCCTCATCGCCACACACTTTCTTCAGTTCCTCTCTGTTCAGGGAGAAAAGCTGAGCTCCAGTAAGGATGCCAAGGTGTTCCACTGTCCTGGGGAGACACAAAACGGGGAGATAGTTGTGTTATACGTGGCCTCTTGCCAAAGGCGAGGATTCAGAGATAACAGGGCTGGGAGCAGATGAAGTACAGCCCCTGCACCAGGACCTTTTCACATGCAAGGCCCTGGCGATGTGGCAGCTGTTGGGTAATGCGAGCTCTCAGTGGGGTTGACGGCAGGCCAGGAGGAGCGGGTGAAGCCAGTGTCACCCCGGCATCCAGTGCGTGCCCAGCCCCGTGGGTACTGCAGTGGTTTCACGCCAGTCGCATTGCGTTTGGGGAGTGATCCTCCAGCTTCTCGTAGCGCACTGCACAGGGCGTGAGTTGTAACTTGGGACCCTTGCCCACATGCAGCGTTTTGGTCCGTGTGGCTGGGGCGATTTCTTAGCCCTGGCTGAGGATTTGTCTTTTCCTCAGCCGTACTTCAAGACAGCTTCTCCAGAGATGGGCAGTCATGTGGAATTTGCATTTCAGAGCCTCTCAGGTCATGGGGTTAGTTAGTTAATTATTTTTCCTCTAAGTTCAGTACTTTGAACTGGCTAACTGGGGCCAGATGAGCAGCAGTAGAGGATGTTGTTCAGCATTTGCCTGTTGGTTGTGTGGATGAGCAAGGCCTTTCCTTTATTTGCAGCTAATTGTGAGATCTTGCTGTACTGTAAGACAGCGTTTATTTGATAGTATAGAGGAACAAAAGGGATTTGATTTGTGCTGAATGTACTGGTTATATAGCCTACATTTAATATAATTGAAATCTAGTTTGCAACACAGTCTCTGTAAGTAAATCCAGCTGAAATGTTGCAAGCTGCCTACCCAACTCCTTTTTAAATGAAGGACCAGCATTTCATATAGCAGTGATGCAGATCTTACCCTTTGCTGAATGACTTTGCCTCCAGCCAAGCTTTGACTTCTTCAGCACTGGATTCAAAGGTGAGGGGCACAAAAGCTTCCTGAGGCTTTTCCACTTTGAAATTCCTGTGGGGAGGCTGAATTTTACTGTTTGTAATCTTCTTTAGCAATTCATCATTCACTTCGTCCATTTGATGCAGAAGTTCTGTGGAAACAAGGCACACCTTTTAGAGCACAAGGTTAAGAGTGGAAATGAAACCAAGTCTTCAGTCACAAGTCCAGTTAAATTAATGTTTGCAGTGAAATTGTAGGAAAGATCAGAATGTGGCTCAGCATTATTATTAGCTTTGTAAACACATCAAAGGAAAGTGCTTGCTTTTGTGTTTTAGTTCTAAAGAACAAGTTCAAGTACTTAATTAGAGCAATAGATTTGGTCTAATTTGACATTTTTGATCTTCAAACTTCAATTAAGAACAGATGGGATACCACCATGGTTTTGGAGACCGGTATACTAATGGAGCAGGATTTGCTTGCCTTTCCTCCCAAGCTTTTCAACTTCATTTGGATTTTGAAACCTTGCTTTTCTCTCTGGGAGAAACCTATATTTCTACAGTTTTTCTCCAGAATGATGGAGAGGAGAAATCACAAAAACAACAGCCAAATGCTCATCACCCGCACAGCAGTCACTGAATCTAAAAAGCTGCTTAAGAGTTTCATACAGTTTAACTGTTCCCCAGGATTTTGGCCCAAGATTTTGACCTCACTGCTTCAGCAATGTCCATTGGACTAATCAGAGAGTCTTGGAACAACTGCTACTGTTCCTAGGAAAAATGAAATTTCTAGCCCTGACGATGCCTGGAGTTAATAGAGCTGTGTAATTGCTAGAGAAAAGTGCAGAGTGCCAACCGGCAGACTGAACACTCTCATTTAAAGCAAATCTCCAAATCTTGCTTAACTGAGCAGAGGTTGGTCTGATGTGAAGGAGGAGAGCTCACATCTACAGGGGCACTTGCTTTTAGCCAGCAGGAGCTAGGCTACCCGTTGAAAATTCTTGTTCAAAAGCACTTACTGGGGGAAAAGCATGCTATATTGGGTAAGATATTAGGATAAGGTTTTAATAAGAACATGTTCCTTTTGCATGACTGGTATCTATAGCGGGTGCTGGTAAGGACCCATATTTTAACCTATTTTATATAAATATATATACATATTGCAACTGATCTCGTTTCTTGTGTTGCTAACCTATCCTGTTCATCACACCTCATTCAAAGCACATAACCCCCTCCCCAACACCACCTAGCAGAAGTTTACTCAGTGGTGTAAAACACCTGATCGGGCGGTGTCTTTGCTACCAGCGGTGCTGCCAAGTGGTGACAAGGGACCGACTCTCTGATGTCTTGCTCTGCTGTTGAGTTTTTGCTTTAGATCACCATCTTCCTGTTTCTGAGTTACTTAGTTCCCTTCAGACTATTGAAATAAGGGAAACTGCCCTGCAAACTTTGCAGCAGAGAGGGGGGGAAAAACAGACCACATGAGACAGCAGTGGTCAGGGAGGCCTGACTATATGTTCTTCAGAACAGGTTCCCAATTTTCTGTACCTCTGTGTCGCCATTTATTTTCCTTCCTGTTGTCTCTTTGCTATTACCCAATGTTGAAGGCCAAGCCTGGGATCACCAGAGTATTGGTTTTGAGCTGTAGTCCTGCTCCCTCCACTTTTCAGTCCTCGCTGCTACTTCTAATAAGTAATTCACTGACCCAAATCCTCAGCCCTCCAGCTTTTGCTGTGCAGCTAAATAGAAGTGGCAGGAAGCTTGAACTGGCAGTTCGCTCATAAAACTCCTGTGGCGCATCGTCCAGTATCACTTTTTCCATGAAACTCTTTAAGACTGCGAGGAAAATGACTTGGTGTTATGAATAGACATGTGTCTGTGATGCTTGTGTTGTGGGGCCTTCCCTTGTCCCAATAGGGCTTCTGCTTTCAGGAGTCTGCAGTGGGTGAAAGAGGATGAACCCTGGCTGTGGCCCTCAGCAGCCAGTTCGCTACAAGTGTATTTAAGGCGGTGAGGTGTGCAGGGCTCCTGGTATTTCTCATGCTCTGTGATCCTCTATGGCTTGTGCAGGGTGTGGGAGGGATGTGAGTCTGGTATTGACAGATCTGGTGGCTGGGATTTCTCTGAAACCTTGTGAAGGAACAGGCCAGGTGGGCACTGCGTGTGCGACTAGAGGAAAGGAAGCAAGAGAAAGGGCTTGGCCTGAATACCGATGGTCGCTTAGACACGCTTAAATCATGCTGGGGGTGAAAGGAAGCTCTCTCCTTGGGAGGAAGGGGAAGGTTAAGGTGATATTAAATCACCTTTTTGCCTGCCTTTTCTCAGGTTGCCTGGGAGCCCATGGCATGAGTCACTAAGCTCCTCATGACTGCTCTGTTGGCTGCCGCACTACTTGGAATTTCCTCTCTACATCACTGCCAGTCCCTTGCTTATCACTAAAAGGTGCAGCCACTCCTCGCACAAAGCCGTGTGAGGGGGGCCATGTGTTTGGGTAGGTCACTGGCTACATGCACACAGCAACCAAAAATAGCAAATAGCGTTATTGCAAAAGTCAAGAGAGAAAGAAAACAGGACAGAGAGCATGCAAAAGCACATGTTCACAGGAACTTTAAAATTAAGTCCTGAAACACAAAGCCGTGGTGCCAAGCTCTTGGGCTGCCTGAGCCTGCTGTGAGCACAGCGTGGGACACATACGTTCTTTGGCGTCCTGGGGAGAGTTGCGTGATAACATTTCACTTCCCCATTTATCCCCAGCATAGCTGGCCGGTAGCTTGTGAGTTGGGCTGGATGGTCCATAACCTCTGGGGCTCAGGTCTCCTTTGTACCTCTGGTTAGCCTAGATGATAAGAAAGAAAAGCAAGGTGTAAGATTTTCTTTGCTGTTTTTTATTGTCTTTAACTTTTTGCCTCCCCCCGATGGTAACAAGGAGAGGGACAAATTGCCGTGTCCTTCCTGTGGTGATCGGGGACCCCTCAGCTGAGTCTCATGTGAACTCAGGAGGGGCTGTGTGGAACAAGTTTGACTCTGGGCTCTCATGGGAATTAACACAAACCAAACCAAAGGCTGAACGCGGCATGAAGACATTTACACCCCTAGGAAGCATGTCACACTCGCCACCTGGAGAGGTGTGGTGATTTATGTTTGCTTACTACTGCTGTGGGTGACTGCTGTCACGTGCGTGACTTGGCACTCTAGCCTTTTGCTATGCAGAAATTACTGCTCATAGGACTTCTCTGGAGATGGAGAGCAAAGGAAGCAAAAAGATTCTAATACAAAAAGAAAACAAGCAGAAATCCCATTTGGAGCTAAAACATCAGTAACTGGATGTTGAGTGTGACTATTTATAAGTGCCTAGAGCAGTCTGGAAAGAGGTTTTCGGTATTTTCGTGATTAAACTAGCAAGACCTTTGTCCAGAGGCCTGTTGGGGCACTTTATGCCTTGCCCAAACTGAGAAATACCGAAGTGGGAATCAATTCCTTGCTTCCTTAGGGCGTTTGGAGCTCTCCACCTCCACATTTTTGCAATACAAAGTGCTTGCGAACTATATTCACTTAATAGTCAGATGGTGTTTCCATCTACCTCTACTCCAGCAGCTTATTCCTGCTGCCAAACTGAACTGGATGAGAGAACTGTCGTTTTTTGATATAATCCCCAGTAAAAAACTTCAGTATTTTGGTGGCAAAATGTGCTTTCATGACTGCATTAGCTCTCTCATCCTGTTCACAGCACAGCCCTGAAACCAGCAGAGTTTCACAACAGAAGGTGATAAACCAGAGGCTGAGAAGTGCGTGGGTTTGGGGGGAAGGCACTGGCAAAAGGTGGAACTATTTCAAGCCACCATAGCCAGCAGATGTTTGGGGACACCTCAGTGTCACCTTTTCTGTGTTTGGGATGATAACATGTGGTGCTAGGCTTGGGGTGGGTGTCCCTTTGAGCGAGGGTCTCGCTTCATAGCAGGCTGCTGTCTGTCCCGTACCCCTGCTTGCCAGGTGCCACTGGCAGCAGGCAGCGTGCTTGGCATCTTGGAGCAGGAGAAAAGCACTAGGCTGCTGCATGGCAGGAGGAATAGGCTTTTTTTTGGGTAGGGGGGATAAATGGTGGGAAAATGTGGGAATTTTATACTAGGAGACTCAGGACTCTGGCTCATCTACTTGTGAGATTTCACGCTGTCCTGCACGTGGTATCCTAAGAAATCCAGAGAGGTCTAATTACAAGGTTATGGTCAGTGACTGATTATGCCCTGCACCTGGCTACAGGTTAAATATCACCTGACTAGAGACCTGTTCGAGCTCTTCCAGTTTCACCTCATCCAGGATGTTATAAGGGACGTAACCAGCCTGCCCGCTCCGGTTGAGCAACTTCCACCACTGCTTATTTTCTTCCAACACCTGAGACAGAAAACAATACAATTTTGGTAGGGAGAACATCAGATTTCTGGCATATATAAGTGGCACATAGTGAAAAGAAACCAGGCAGTAATGTGAAGTTGCCAGAATAACATCACTGGGGCCAGGAGCTGGCAAACAGATCTGTTGCACTCATTTGCAATTCAGGAGTGAAGCCTTTCCTGCAAAGCGTCTGAACTTACCCTAATGGTGAGAGGAGAGCACCTCTGGGGTGCTTAAGAACTCAAAGTTCCTACTTAATTTACTTGTTTCTTCATCTTTTTTCTTTATTTTTATTTTTCAGTGATTGATTTTGCATTCTCTTTTTGAATTAAAATAAAAGCAATTCCTGCCAAAGGTGCTAGAGGGTTATCATATGACTTGATCATGTGTCACATCATAACCATGATGTGGCGAGGAGATCACCCACTGCTGAGATATCTCCTATTGCACCTGTCCCCCTGCTCCTTTCAGCAGGCTTGTTTTTAAGCAGATTTTTAAAAACTTTTTTTTTTTTTTAAATAATCACTTTGCGGTAAGTAATCTCCCTGGAATGGATGAGCTTTGCTGATAGCTACAGTTTGAACATTTTGAAGTCTTCACCTCAAATCTTAGGTCCATTACGGTTAGTGCGTAGACCGAGTTGTGTCCTACCTTCTCCAGTGGTGCAGTAAGAGAGAAGTTACGAGAAAGGATTATTTTGTAGAAAAGAATTCCCTTTTTTGGGGACAGGAAGGGGAGACGATAATGAGCATAGGCCTGGTAAGTGCATGAGCAGTATTCTACAATGACTCGTCTTCTTTCCTCCTCACTACTTAAGAAAAGATGCTACTGACGTGTTTCAGCTGAGCAAATGACCCGAAGCATAGTCAGCTCTAGATTTGAACAAAGCTTTGTTGCTGCTCAGAAAATATCAAGCAAAAATGAGCTGGCACTTGGTAGTACCTTGAGATCTCTCTGCTGTTCCTAGAAAGGGGAGGAAGGCACACCTCTTTCCTGAGCACATTCACTTACCTCCAGGATTTCATCCTTAAGCACTGAGAGTTCATTGGCATTTCGCGCAGTGAAATCATAGCGGATTTTGGCATATCTCTTCGGCAGGGCCATTCCCTGTGCCTCAAAATTCCTGCAGGAGGGGAAAAAAAAAAAAGGACTGATAATGGAGGCCAGTTGAATAACTAAGGTATTATAGGGCCACTGGCAAAAGCCAAGTGGTGATGGCTGACACCGTCATTGGTGACGGTGAGGCTGCTGCTTTCAGGTGAGAGAAAAGGCTTCTTCCCCTGTCAGTTGCTTTTCTGCTGCAGGAAGGACTGAGAAGACTGACAAAGCACAAAGAAAGTGCTCTCATTCTACCCCTTGTGAAAAATGTTTGTGAAACACTCGTATCCTGATAAGTGGAAATGACTGTCCTGTGTGCCAAGGCAGAGGAGAAGCAAGCACCAAAGCTGGGAGAAGGGTGTCAAACTTGAGCACAGGTTGAACTGACTGGAAATCTGTGGGCTTTTTCATCAGGCAGTGCTGAGCTACTGAAACAGAACTCCACAGGTTCACAGGAAAAGTGAATTTGAATGTTTCTGTTCTAAGATACCCTTAATGTGTTCAAGTGTTTTGCTTGGAAATTTTTGACACAAGAATATACAGCTTTCAGTGTTAAACCGGCTTTTCATTTGGAGAGAGAGATGAAATAAATATGTTAGATTGTCAAACGTGGAGATCTGAAATGCAAGATTTTGTTTGGCCCAAACTGAAATGTTTTGGGTCTTAAGTTTTGTTTTGTTTTGCCTGGCTTAGCAAAAATTTGCATATCTTATCTTTTTCTTCTCCAGCTAGGATGGGAGCATAGTATTATTTTTGAATTCCAAAAACATTTGCAGTATGGAAAAACTGGCTTGCCTAGTTGCATAAGTGTATGCAGGAACTATTTTAGTGCACCTTCTATGGATCTTTCTGCTTATGACTTGCAACCAGCTGCACAATACAGAAGAGTCCCAGGTGCCCATACCCACAGTGAGCATGGCAACAGGGTGTGAGATTCTCCTCCAGTGGAGCTACAGCAGTTTATATCAAGGTCAGTGTAACTCGGTGAAGGCAGTGCTTCCAGCACCACTAGCAGCTATGTTTTTTCGTGTTATGTTTTTTCATTCCTGAGTTCTTGGTTTTGGTCAGTGATTTGTGGATCTTAGTTTGGTGTACGATCTGTGGAAACTCCTTTTTTTGCAGACTACCCCTGAGGCATCTGTAAAACCCAACTTTGAAAAGCAAGTACATTGTTTAGTTTAGTTCTTTTTTTATGTTTAGTTTTAGTTCATTTTGTTGTCTTCATTAGGTAGCTTTTGGTGGCCTGAAAAAGGTCGAAACCATTGGCTCAGTGGTTTAATAGCATGCATTGTCTTTAGTTCACTTCATTTGGGACAGTGCTCGGTCTACTCACAGCCACGTGCACTACAGAAGTTTGGAGCAGACCTTTAGACAGAGTGAATCCACCAGTCAAGAAGGGGAGTGGTGGCCTTACCCGGCAGTGCCTGAAGGCAGGGAGGGGGGCAAAAAGCCTGAGTTATGTAGAAATTACTTCTTTTGTAGCATTCCAGAAGGTAAATGAGTCACGAGAAAAGGGGACAGTTGGAGGAGTATGAGGATAATGTGCATTCTGCGTGCACCTAGGTTTTACACAAGAGACATTTGCTGGCTATTGTAATATTGCTTGGGGCTTCCATGATGCTCCTCTGCAGCCCGAAGCCCTGGTTTAGCTAATAATACTGATGCATGGGTGCTTTTGCTAATATAGGGTCTCTCGGTTAGAAAAGTAGTTCAAACTACCCAGAAGACAGTGTGAATACAGCAGGAAGTACGGCTGTCCCAGGACTGTGATCTTGGCAAACAACTGGGCAGACTTGGTTGACGTCCGCTCTGGGCTGAAGAGGCATGGAAGCACATTCTCAATTTTAGCATCTGCTTCAGTGCCATTAGCTTTGATGTTTTTTCTTAAATGTAACACAAGGGAAAGTTGCTGTTGTTAGTCTGAAAGGTAGGTAAAAAGGTAAAACACCTGTCCCAGGAGGAAGGACACATCCTCACCTATTCCTCCGTGAGCTCACGCTGTAGTTAGGCTGGGTGGTGTCTCAGGGTCACCTTGGTAAAGTGGCACGCTGCTAATTTGTATTCCGGAACCCGATACTACTATTTATCATTTCCCTCTGCTGAGACTAACAGATGAAAATATTTCTTACGCAAAATGTCTACCGGTCACTTAAGATGGGCTTAAATTTCTCATGTAAACTAATTTCTTATTTTTCGTAACATCACCATGAAAAATGGAATTGGACAAGAGAATTTGTTACCGTAATTCTGTCTCCGCTCAGCACACTGTATCTGTACTGTTTTATGTCCCACCAGGAACTTTGTTGGGACAAATGGGAAGAATAAGTTGTTTTGCTGATACAATTGGATTTGAGGGTTTTGCTGTGAATTTGAGCTTTTTGTAATAGCAGTAGAGCTCATAAATCTTTTGGATTAAAATATGAAAACATGAAACAAACGGTCTGTCTTGCAGCTATTTTCCAGTCTAGTGCTGGCTCTGGAAAAGTCCATGGTTAACTGCTTTGCTGTGTCTGGACATCAAGTCTTTAAAATTTCATGGATCATTAGTGTAATCTGGGCCTGTTCTTGGGCAGAGGGGAAGACAGTTCAGAACTTCATGTCAAATCGCTGCAACTTGGAGTGGCAGAGAATTCATTTGTCCTTTTGGAAGAGTTTGAAACTCAGGGGTCTCAGGAAATATCCAAAGGCACATGTTCTTTAATTTCACTTTGGTGGGCTGATGTTCTGAAACAACATACTGGTAGACTAATGAAATCAGCCAATATTTTTGCCTCTTATGGTGGAAAACACATGTAACCCATTTCCTTGTAGACCTGCTGATGATTAAAAGCAGACAGCTTGTCTGATCTTGGAGTTCTCTTGATCTTGTTAACAAGTCTGAATTTATAATGGCAGAGAGCGATCTGCCAGGATGCCAAATCATCCTGGTACCATGATGTGGTGCAGTGCGTGCTTATGAGGTTACCGAGGGGAGCCGAGGAACCATTTTGGTGCTGGTACATTACCTATTTACATGCTGAGTTACGTTCTGCTTAAAGGCATCCACAGCTTGTGTCTGATCAGCTGTCTGGCCGCGTTTGAGTGAGGAGTTACGGTAAGGGTATCCATTGGCTGATGATAGCTGGAAAAGTAAACATGGTGTCAGTGCTACCAGGAAAGGGGAAAGCTGCATCAAAGAGAAAGGAAGGTGATGAATCTGGCCTTATTTTCTTTCTGTATTTAACTGGAGTGACCAGATCCAACCGAATTTTGAGTTGACTACTTGTTACACGCCGTTGCAAACTCCATGGTTGCACAGAGGAGTCAGACCAGAATTGGAGGAAGCTGTCAGAAGTGCCTGACAGCTTTGCTCTCCCTGCAGTGCTGCTGGGTTCCCCTGGTGCCAAATCCAGAGGCCAGAGAAAATAGCTGCAGGCTGGGCAGATCCCTCTCACTCTGAAAAGGGGAGAGGAGAGGAAGGGTGAAAGGAAGAAAGGATGATCGGGAGCACGAGACTAACCTCTTCTTGCAAGTGTCCGATGTCTATTTCCCAGGGAGCTCCACGGAAGATTTCTATGGGTGGTTCCCAGCCATTGCGGAATTTGGGGATGTAGGTGGGAATGTTTGCTTCTCGGGGCCATTCAGCTCTAGGACATGAAGCAGGGAACATGGGGAATATGTGGTGAGGCTCACAAAGAGCGTTTGTTGGAAAGCATCCAGTACTGCTTGTCAGGGAGAGGCAGGGGCATCGGAGCATCCCTCTGACATGCCCATAAAATCAAGCATCCCCTCTGCCTTTCTTAAGAGCTCGGGGAGCCTGGTGAGATGGCAACTCTGTCCTCACCTGGATCTGGTCCATGTCTCTCCCAGCGACTCCCAGAGGCTTATCTCTTTTGGTGTCAGGTGTCCTCTGAGGAAATCTGTGGCATCTTTAGACAGAAGCGGGCTGATGACAGACCTGGCAAGCTCAGGGCCAGCACAGCTATTGACAATCTAGATTACACACAAACACAAATATGAGAGATATTGCAGGAAAGGTTCCAAATATCATAGCAGCACACATACAAGAATAGAAATCTAAGACAGAAAAATCAGTCGCTCTGATCATTTGGAGTCCCTGTACCCTGCCCACTCCAAAGGAAGCCAATATACCCTCCATGGCAAGTACCTCTAAAACCAGACTAATTCGTATCAGACTTGCACTTCCAAAGCTCTCCTCTGTGCCTTCATATGTAAGGGTGAGGTTTCACGACACAAATGAACTAAATTAATGGTTTGCTGCTCCCTAAAAGGAATGCTGTATTCCCTCAGTATCCCCTTTCTATCATTGTACTGTACTGTATTTGATTTGCAGATTAATTAAAAACAAACAAGAAACAAATAAAACCAGACAAATAAGGCAAATAATTCTTGGCTAAGTTCTCCACGGGATAAAATGAAAGCCAGAGGGCAACCCTTCATGCCAAGGGATGGCCTGACTCTTGTTGGCAGCAGCTGATTTTTAGATCAGTTCAGCTGTCTCAAGAAACATCAGTCTAAACCTTTGCATAACACAGGCATTTTTCTGTTGGAGTCAAAGCAGGGTTTAATCTAAAAATTAGTCGTTGTTGGAGACAGGATCACAAGCTGCCACATTAAAAAATGGAAAATTGCTTGGTATTTCTGCGTCACTTCTGGCTTCTTTTTCAAGTTGAGAATCCTGCTTCTTCCTTTCAGTGCAAATACTGAGCCATGTTTACCTGAAGGTGAGATCAGGCAGATTCCCAATAAGAACCATAAGTTGCCTTGCACTGCTCACAGTAATTCTTTATTAATGTGGTGGAAAGATTTGTATTTGCTAGGGTTTATGTGTTTAGTTCAAGCTGGGTATCAGATCAGAGACCAGAAACACTGACGTTGTTGCTTCTGGACTTTACTGAGACAGCTTTGGGCAGTTCTGAGCAGCCTGCTGGCTCTTCTGCATAATTTAGCTGCCTGTAAGTGCAAAAGCGGCATTAGAAATAAAAAGTGAATTCACAGCAAAACCCATGAGTTAGGTTTACCAGCTCCAGTGGTCCAAATAGGAAATGCACCAACTCTGAAGCGCTTGGGTTCTGGATGTGCTTTCTCAGTTTGGCCTGAAAAGATAAAGGAAAATCCAGTTTAATCCTAACCTGGTTTTGGCTCCTCTTCTGTGACATGGAGGGATTGTTGCTGACCGACATTTGCTAGAGTTAATAATGCAGCCTGAAAATAAAGGGAACTTTCAGCAGTGTCCTTGAAATCAGGAAAGAAAACTAAGTGACTGGGGAGTAGGAATCATTCAGTTTTTGATCATTTCTATTTTGTGTTCATTTCTAACAGCCTTTACTTTCAGAAGGGGTGGAGTACCTACTCTATTAAAAGTCAGTCCCTTTGAAGGTATTTTGAGCAGAAATAGAAAACCTTGGTTTACTCTGAAAAACCTTAGAGAGGAAGGGCCAGGCCTGTAGCTTCTGACTCTTGCAAAGCTGAAAATGCCGTTAGTTGCTGGGAACGAATACAACAGAGCGAGTGTTTTGCCTTCTTCAGCAAGGTCTTGCCTGCAGCACCTGGAGCTGCCCTGGACCCTGGGATGTGTGGCGTTTGGAGGAGTCGCTGCTGGAATGGAGGAATGAATGCTTCGGGTTACCTGGCTGTAAGAACTGAGCTGAGCTGTGGTGAGAAACCGTTTCAAGTTGTGCTTCCTTTCTACTGTATCTTGTGTCCTGCGCTATTGGCATTGCTGCAATGGAAAACAGCCCCCTTCCCCTGCCGAAATGCGAGGCCTAGTCATTTCAAATGCTGGTGATTAAACATTAATGCAGAGCGGAAAGCGTGAAATAATTGATGGCAACGAGGCGCCTAAAGGAAGCGGCACTTCACAAAGACGCAGGCACAGGGCACGTGACAGCGTGGGGCAGATACGCCGCTGCTCCACTGCTGATTCCCTTCTTACATTCCCCAGCCTCTCGCCTCCTCTTTGTGGGTTTGTGGACCAAGGCTGGATTGCTGGGAGAGCCAGAGCATGTGGCTGAATTTCCTACGTGTTAGCTCCCACGCTGCTCTCAGGGGAGCAGCTGCAATGCTGAGCTTGGCGGGGCCGCGCACCAGTGGACATAATGCAGCCTGTAATGGGCACTTGTGGCTGTGTTACACGACTGGCACAGCGGCTGGTGTGGGACACCAGCCCCGATGTGCCATGCCTAAGGGTTTGGCTGACCACACCAGCCCCACTGTATCCATCTCGGCTGTGCAAGCAGTCAGAAAGGGCTGGGATGCAGCAGCCATCATTTCTTGACGCTTGGAGAATCCTCAGCTGCCTCTGCAGAGCAGCCTTTGCATCGGGCTGTGGATGCGTGGCATGGCCCTAGCAGGGCGCCTGATCGGTTTGTGTGGGAGCAGTTGTTGCTGGCCAAAGCTGCCACCTCCAAGACTCAGTTCTGGTCCTGAGCGAGCAAAAATGTGTGAATGCTCGCTTCTAAAGGAAAAGGTTGCAGCTCGGTGTCCTGCCTTAGGCTTGTTTACAGTCTCTGTGGTTTCCTTACTAACGTCTCAGGAAGGATCTTGTTCACTGGGCAAGTTTGGTCAGAGCTGACAATCTCCTTCTGGCTTATTACCCTCCTGGTCTCACACACTTAACTAAGCAGAGCTGGGAACATGTCTGTGCTCCAGCTTTTCATCCCCTTCTTGACATCTCCCAGTGCAGCTCCTCCAGGGGAGAAACAGTGGAGGATCCAGAAACCTCGGGGCAATGAGGGACATCAGTTGTGGATAACCAGAGACTTTTCAGGACCCTGGCTGAGCAGCTTCACTGCTGCTCTTTAGACAGGATCAGGTGAGAACAATTTAAAGTAGATAAGACTTTTTTTTTTTTTTTTTTTTAATATTTACAGTTCTGGTTTGTGCCTCAGAAGGATAACAGGGACTAGAGCTCTCACAAAATTACGCAGATTTTCAAAAGCCACAAGCAAAAACGAGTATCACGAGTGGAGACGCCTGTATAAGCCTGTGCACAGCTGTCAGCACAGCAGGCACACTGGTTCTTGAATCTGCAAGCCCACGACTTCACAAGTGCTCTAAGCCAGGATTGCATCAGAAGGGAGCTGCGGGCACTGCAGGGCCCCAGCTGCTCAGTCCCTCCTGCGCCGCCGTTCCCTGAGGGAACGTGCACTCTGCAGCTGCAGGGTGAGCCTGGCTAGGGAACTGGTCTGACTTTAGCATTGCCAAAAGAAATTGGTTGGTTTTCACGTGTATGACCTCTTCAGCCACGTGCCGGGGCACAATTGCTTGGCCTGGCATAGAGAGAAAGGAGGCACAGGGAGATGGAGAGGAATGGTTGGCTCCGTCCAGCAGCACAGCTGCACCTCAGCTCACAGCGTTTGTGGAATGGGTCCTAGGGCCTGCTGCGTGGGCACCACGGTGCTGGCTTTTGCACAGGCAGCAGGAAGGCGCGTGCATTTTTCAGACGTGGACTTTAGGCTTCTAGTTTCAGTTTAACAACTTGGCCCAAGAAACCTGCACAAGCCTCGCACAATGTTTGGTTTGTGGTTGCTTCTGGCAGGGGAATCTGGAATTCACACCTTTGTCCCTTGACAGTGTTTTTCAGTACAAATTTCACTTTAAATGCTTAGTATGGCAATATATGGGAAACAGCCCTACCCCTGCATAAGACAAAAACATCCTCTGTGTCTTACCAAGAGGTTAAAAGCCAATTTGGTTTTCTGGAAGCAGTCGATGAACTCAGCCTCGTTCGGGGGTCTTGCTCGAAGAGTCAGCACGCCCTCTTTTATGAGAAGGTGGAGAGAAAGGCACTTTAATTAGAGTGTCCCCTTCCAGAGAGGGGTTCGTCTTGCTGGCATGCAGAAGAGACAGCAATAACAGGTATGGAGACTAGAACTACTAAGAATCAAGGGTTTGAGAATAGTCAGATGTCTTTCTCTGTGCTGGAGGCTTCACAAGGCTCTGTGTGCTCTACACTAGATCCGCAGTGACCAGCAGGACCTCCCAGACCGTTGTATCTGCTGTCGGGTCCATAGCAGCGCTGCTGCACCGACCTGCCCTTGCTAAAGTGTGAACTGAGCTTTCATCCCAACCTTCACCTGTGCTCCCACATTCCCCATTTGTTGTAGCTGCTGCACTGTACCTGCTGGCCCTTTCTTCTTGTTCTTCTTCCCTTTCTTCCTTTGATTGAGCTGTTTGAATGCCTCTGCAGCCTTCTGAAGCCTGGCGACAAACACTTCGATATCATCCAGAGTGCAGTTCAGGATTTGCTGTGAGGACAGAAATGCTATGAACCCAGGTGGAAAAAGCCAAAACTGCACACAGCCAGGAAGCCTGAATCCCCGAGTGCCTCGATCTGTGCCCGCTTCATTTCCCGGAAGAATGCACAGGAATGGGGAATCCAGGCATGAAGTTAATCTGGATTCATCACTTTCCATACACAAAGCCGTGCCCGTTTTGTGTGCTGTACTTGCCAATGTAATAACTGACCACTGGCTGATGGACATCTGGAGAATAACCCCAAGAGTAGACTATGGATCAGGGAGAAGCAGACCTTCTAAAATCAGCATAGTTACCTCAGGTCAAAGGAGATTGCACCTAACCAGTGATGGAGCTTTGCTTTTGCTCCCCTTATCTTTCTAAGCAGTAGGTATCAGCTTAACAATGACTAAACTATGCATAAAATGTTTGGTGGTGGAGGAGGAGCCCCTTGCTTCCTTCCTCTCTTCCCCCGTCCCTTCCGCCTATTGACCGTGCACTGTTCTTGCTACCAACCGTTTCTTTTTCAATCTTCTGTGCTAAGATGATTCGGGACTCTTCATGGTCCTGGGAGGCAGAGCCTCGTCGTTCGTAGTCTGCAAACAAGGAAAAGCAGAGAAAAATATTTTTACCATCAAAGGTTGAAGATGGACTCCATTAAACGCAGGAACCGATGGGATGGTCGCTCCTGGCTGGGTTTGTTCATTCCTTTATTCTGAAAGCACCTCAGAAGACCACAAAGGTGATCAAAGTTGCCGATTAAACCTTCCACAGCAGCTGCCCCCAGCCCTGTGTGTCAGTATGCTGCCTGTTTTCAGACACCAGCACTGGATGAATGGTGAGGAGCAGCCAGCTGCTGGTACAGGCAGAGACCTGCACGCCCACGTCCCAGCGGCTGCCAGGCACTGACTCCTTTGCCTTTGACGCATTAAGCTGCCTTACACCTGCCGAGGAGCTGCCCCTTGCACTGCTGAGCACTCCACGGGTATGTCACACGTGGTCAGAGCGGCTCCAACGCTCTCCTCTAACCCCCTGCCCCCCGCAGGAGCCTTGTTTGTGGCAGGGATGCCAGCTCAGCTAGCTGCCCATCAAGAAAGAAGAAATAAGACCTCGAGAGGAATGCAATGGCCCCTTGCTAGAAAGCAGCACACCAGGAATTCTGCATGATTGATATTTAAGCAGGCCCAGGCAAACAGCATTTTTCTACAAACTCATGTGCAATGTCTCAAGTGTTTTTAATCACTATTAAAAAAACTCGCAAAAATAAAAACCACAGGTATCTCCCAGCTTCCAGAAGGCAGACGCTCAGTGGGACAGCAATATTTCAGCGTGAGCGCTTGCTCAGGCGGCCTCTTGTGACAACAATAATGTGTCAGCTCAGTGAGATGGGCTCTGAAGAGGCCAGCACAGCCGGTGTTCGGGCAGCGGGATATATCAAGTGGGAGAACTGGGGAGGCAGTTTTGGCAGAGGACGGATGAAATTGTACGTCATCTTTAGGCATTAAGATGAGATGATTAATTTTGACAGGTTTTGTAGAAAAAGCAGTAAGGCACGTTTCAAAGGAGAAATGATCCCAGCAAACAGGCATCATTCAAAGCTTTCTCCTGACTCCTGCTTTTGTGCCGGCCTCTGTTTTCTCAGATCCAGAAATCCTGCCTGAGTAAATGCCCAGCTGTGCTGGTGGGAGCAATGGACTTAAACCTTTATGTTAAGCCTACCGGGAAGGGCAGAGTTAAGGGTGGCTGTTTCATGGAAAACTGCTGTGCGTCAGAATATAGATGTTGAGAGATGATCCAGCTCTGAAATAGAAATCTGATTTTCATTATGCAAAGCTGGACCTAAAATAGGCTCTTCATTCAAGAGGCTGGATCATCTGCTTGGCTTCGGTTCTCAGCCCAGGGAAATGAGTGTTTGCTCTCCTCAACTGGTATTCAGAGTTTCTTACTGTACCCTGATTATAGATTTTCCTTGAGCCTAGAAATTAATCCCAAGAGAAGCTGGTACAATTGGCAGTGGTAAGAAAGGGTTAGAGTTTTCTGGTCATTTTAGTCAATCTGAGCTTTATTTCAGAGAAGGAGCTTATTTCTGTTACTGGGAATTTCTTTTTCCAAAGAGAACTATAAGTTTTCTCCAGACAGCTCAAACTGGGATGAAGTTGGGATGGTTTTGGAGTATGGGGTAAGTTCAGATCTGCCTTTTTACCCTCCGCTCTGGTATATGTGCAAACCACCTGACTTCTGTGGGTGAAATCTTGGTTCTTGTGAAGTCAGCAGGACCAGGGATGTGCCTTTCTGACCACATCTGTCTTGTCTGTATGTTTTAAGATCACCAGTGCCTGGTCCAAGCCTCATGCAATTGCTGTTTGGTAATGGCCTGTCACCTCTTTTGGGAATTTCAGTGTCTTTACTGTTGCTTCATAACATAGTGAAGACACTGGGCAGCAATGCTGGGGCTGAAATGACCGCAGGCTGTTTCAGGAGGGTGGGCTGCCCAGGCTAATGAGCCGCCGTCCTCAGGACAGACCCGCTGAGCTCTCCCAGTACCTGGTTCATACTGGGAAGGGGGTGCCACCCGGTTCCTGTTCATCGCTGGCCCTCTCATGTCGTGCTGGATCGGGATGGGGGCCGGCCCTTGTGGCGGTGGGAGGATAGACTGTCTCTGCTTGATCTTTTCTTGGTTTGCTCTGCAAGGCAAACAACAGAGAACAACCCCTGTCAGAGGCTGACGATCCTATTTCCAAGAGAGCAGTGTGCGAATGCACCAGCCTGAGCAGGGGTGCGTGCTCGGGGTGATGCTGTGTGCTCTGGCTGCCTTTCCCCCGTGCCCTGAGGCTTGCAGGTTTGGGAGGGGTGGCTGCGAGGGGACAGCAAGCGTCTTTGGGTAAGGAGAGCTGCAGCACCTGACTGGTTTAAATGGAGCTTGCAGCGTGTGGTCTGGAAGGCCAGTTCTTCCAGCACACACCAGCTGGTAGCCGTGTAGGGCTGTTTCGGCTGGTGCTTTAGAGCAGGGAGTGTCTGTGAGGCTGGTGAGATTCCTTGCACAGAGTCAGCAGCACAAACCATTGGGGGGATATATCACAGCAGCCAGGAGGCTTGCTTTGAAGTCTGTCAGCAGAAGAGTTCCCTCGGAGTGATTTGCTTCAGGGTGTAAAATCTCCTAGGGGTGGTTTATGTGAGATGGAGACTCCGTTCTCAGGCGTGTAAACCAAGGATATATTTGGAGCAAGGAAATGCAAAGAACAGCCAAAATTCATATCCTTTTTGTAAATAGCAGCGAACCTCAGCTAAGCCCACATGAGTGAGCATCTTGTCTGGGTCATCTTGAAGAGGGAGGCTGGCCTGGCAGTCACTGCACTCTGAGTGTTCTCTGCAGGGGATGTGATTTGGGGGATTTTGTTACTCCCAGCTCTACCCTGCAGTACTTACTTGAGCGTCTGTGGTCGTACTTTCTTCCCATGCTTGTGGTCTGCCAGGGCGCTTTCTATGTCCTCATGGACCATCTCCGCCTTAAAGATAAAACAGAGGTGTTTTACTAAAGGGCTGTGCTTTGGAAAATTTGAATTGAAGGCTCCAAGTGGGCAAAGGAAGAAATGGCTGGCAGACAGCTGGGAGCATATCTCATTCTGTTACCAGATTGCTTGGCCGTGGGGTAAGCTGCACAAGACTGGCAGTGTCAGGGGGGCAGGAGCCTTGAGAGGTTAATGTGAAGGCATCGATACCTGGGCAGGCCTCTAGGGCATCTCACGGCTTCCTCTGCTGTCAGTGCCTGGAAAAGTCTGGCAGGGGGGCAAGCAGTGAGTGCCTGTGCAGCGCAAGATGCAGTTGGATGCTGTGCTGCTGGCATGGCCGTGCCTGAAGGCACTGCTGCCATGAGAGGGAGAGATGGCTTAGGATGGACCTTTTTCTTTGGGAAAGCCAGCTGCAGGCCACAGTAGCCCCATCTCACAGCACACCCCACTCGCATCCCGCTGGCAAGGAGGGCTCTGCTCACCTCCACCTCGTCGCAGTTGAAGAAGTGGATGTCAGGTTTGTGTTGCTCCGAATCCTGGCACACCAGGAGGAGGATGGAGGAATAGCGCATCTGATTCAGCACCGTCTGGCAGTGCTGGACTGTCGGCAGCGGGAAGTCCTCCAGCTCCTCCTGGAAAAGAAGAAGGAAGAGGCTGGGCAACGGGGATCTATTGAACTCCTGGGATCCCTTCTTAAGGAGAGAGACCTGACAGGGATTGTGCTTCTCAGCAGGGATTTGCTGGGCTCTTCAAATACTCATGTCGCAGTCTGCAAAGGGGCAGTGGCTTGGGACTACGTAGGACCAGGAAAGAGGTGGATGGAAAACAGAACTCTTGTTCTCCTGAGTTCCTGAATATGGGGGCCCAGTGGGAGTTTTGAACAACTTGAGCTCTCTTGCTCACTGTCGTCTTACTGGTGTGCTTTACCTGCCCCAGTATCATGCATCCCAGCATCCCAGCGGAAAGATGCTTTCAGGGTAATGGCAGTGAGGAGTTTGCCCTTCCATTGACTCTTGGATGACCTTAGGCAAGTCTTTTTTAGTTTATTCCTGCTAAACTTAGTGCAGTACCCCCCTTCTCCTACTGTCTGGCTGCTCTTTCCCATCAGATTAGGTGCCCTGTACGCACATACATGTGTTGCTGTCAAAATGGGGCACTGTTCTCAAGCAGGGGACCCTGCGTGTTATTTTAATACCAGTAACAGGTCCTTCCCTCTCTGCTCATGCTACATGCAGGTCTCTGTGGACCTGTAAGTCTGCATCACTCCCACAGAAAGCAGTTTTACTCTTTGCCTGGAGCACAGCTCAAGGTATCTTCCATCTGGAGTCTCTGTGCTCTGGAGCCATGAATAAATCAGCCCACACCTGCCTGCCCTTTGAATTACAGTCAGCCAGCCCCTGCATAGCCTGGAGTGGATTTTGGTAGTGATCTCCCCTTGTTTGGGTTCCTCGCAAATGGCTCCCCAAAGCAGAAGGGGAAGAGGATACTGCACGCCCCAGGTTAACCTGCGCCCTCACAGAGCGCTTTGGGTACCTGCGACTCGCAGTCGAGCAGGCGGATGGACTTGTCGTTCACTTGCAGCAGCATCTCCTGCGTCCAGATCTTCTCTTTAGAGTTGAGCAATATGAGTTTTCGGATGGCGTCGTCCACCGTCACGATGGACTCGCTCTTGTCCATGATGAAGGTGGCCAAGTGCTGAAGGTGGGAGGGAAAGAGGAGAAAACAGGTGAAAAAGCTTTGATGCTGCTTGTGTCATAAACCACTGGTGAAACCATCTCTAGAGGTTTGGGCTGTTTGTTCTTTATTGCACGGGCACGAAAGAGTCACTGTGGAACGTGTTCGTTCTGGTTATTAGTACCAGGCCGTTCACAGTGGTGAAAGATTAGAGTTTTGTAACACAGCAAAGGTTTTCATAACGAGTTTCACTGCTTGCATATTTATCTCATTGTATGCCAATTCTAGCAGCTCTGGCCGCCATCCAGCATGCATGTTTGCAAGTGCTTTGCACAAACGAGTTAGTCCCCTGGCTTTTCTGAAACCGCAAGACAGCTCCAAGCCTGACAGCTGACTCTGCTCCAGCCTTTCAATCCCCTCATGCTGCTTTCCCACCAAAATCACTCAAATCAGCTCTCGTGGGAGTGAAAAGGGGCCTCTCTGACCGTATAAAGGAGTATTTTGGTACTTGCCTCTGTCCTGCACTGTGGCTTTGCTAGATTACCCTGGTCTTCCTCCCTCCCTCCACCTGCCCCATAGACCCGGCCTGGGGCTCTTCCCACTTCCAGCCTGATTTCCATGCTGCCCTCCCCTCTTGTGCTGGCTGATGTGTGCTGAGATGGTCATGTCCCAGACAAGACTGCACTCGCATGCTTTCCCAGCCCTGCCCTGTGTCCTGAAGCGTGCAACGCTCCAAGCATTGCACTTGGCACCCGTTCAGTTTATGAAGAGTCCGTGTAACCGAGCTGTACCTGCAGGCTTTTCACTGCTCGTGGGGCTCCACCTGAAGGGAGTGCTAGGCAGGGCCGGGCAGGGAGGCAGTTACAGAAAGAAGTGTCTGCTGCATCCAAACGGTGCACGCGTGCCCCCAGCAGTGGGCGAAGGCCCCTCCGGAAATCCAGGTAACTAATTGCTCTCCTCTCTGATCACCAGCTCATGGTGCTGCTGGCCAGCTGGCGAGAGCAAGTGGTGCTCTCCGCAGATGGGGAGAGCGTGCTCTGCCAGCAGAGGGGACTGCGAGGCAGGAGAAGCCAGCTCAGCAGCCAGGTTATCTGTGCCCGTTGTCCCCATGTCAGTGACAGCACGGTCAGGCCACATGTTCGGGTGACATCAGGGAGCGGGAAGTGTTGGGGAAGCAGAGGGAAACGGTCCCATTTCACCTTGTTCCCTCTGCTGCTCTGCTATGTTCCTGGCAGCGAGATAGGAAGGAGAACGTGCCGGAGTGGGAAAGCAGCTGAAAGTTTTCCCTGTTGTAACCAACTTCCTCCAGGAGAGGAAGGCGGGAGTTTTTCGGAAGGGCACATTACAGGCCTGATCAACACATCCTGCTGATGTTGGGGGCCTCCTGCTGCCAGCAGGCTTATCAGGACAGTTCCTGGCTCCTTCTCTCTTCCCTGGAATCTCTCTCAGCCAATTCCCCCCACATCCCAATTCCCCTTCTTAATAGTATTAGGGTCACTGACATGCTGCTGCTGAGTCAGGCTAGCATGTGGGTTAGCAGAAGTGCAGTGGAGCTGTAACTGCTCTGGCAGAAAGGCCCATGCCTTCTCCCAGTGATCACATAACAGGTTTAGGGCTCAGGCAGTTTCCTTCTGGTGCTTTTTGCTACAGTGGTGCTGTAGCAAGGGCCAGGGTCCAGACAGTGCAGAAACACAGTCTGTGTCCAAGAAGACTGGCGAGCAAGAGCTGCAAAACGCAAGAAGAGAAAGAAAAAGAGCTAGGTGGAAATGTGTCCCCAGTACCAGCCTCAGCTCCTTGTGGTTAGCGTCCACAACAGGCAGGTGTCTCAAGGAGCAGCAAAGGAGGAAGAGAGCAGTGCTCTGGGGAGGAAGTCCCTTCTACCTGTAAAAACCCAGGCTGAGTCTTTAAGCATGAAATTCGGCAGTGGGCATTAGGGGTGGAGAGAATTTGTGGTGACCAATTTGTTGTTCAGGTGGTTGTTGGATAGCTTGCGATGAATGGATAGACCAGAGAAGAGGATAAACACTTCAGAGGTTAAGTGAAGACCCAGTTCTGTGCTCATAAAGCAAAGGTATGGGGTGAGGCACTATCTAAATAAAATTCCTGGCAGGTATTTGAGCAGCTCCACCGAAAGCTGAGATTAGCCGTCCAATCAGATATGAAGAACATGCTTGGGTATGTGTTACTGTAATTGTAAAATGCTGCATGAAAAGGTATTTGCAAAGTCAATATTATCCACGCAGAGGTGACAAACCCTCTGCCTGCGGAGCAGTGAAAGGAATTGGTTTATACCTGCTGACAGGAATCTTATCTGCTCTATTATTTTAACTGCCAGGTTTACAATCTTCATAAATTCCTTTGTTATTTACTGTTAAGTTAATTTTCGTGGAAACGAAAGCTACTTGTCTGACTAGGACTCATTAGAATATTTTTTCCTTTCCATTTTCTGTAGATACTGGTGGACTGAGCAGGGACAGAAGCTGGTTCTTACCTTTATCTCACTAAAAACCCCTTTCATCCAGACGGAGGTTCAAATATGGTAATTTTTATAAGAATGGGCAATGATTTTCTCCACTTTTAAACTTTGATCAGCTTATAGATTACTTTAAGGGTGTAAAATGCCTCATATAAGGAAACCTTTTCCTGCCTCACTGCTTGCCACTGAAGTCCTGTTTGTCTTGGTCAAAGTCCAAGGTAGAAACTCACAAATGAGTGGCATATGGCATAATTAATAAAGAATTAATGTACGTGTCACTGTTTAAAGTCCCTTCTCTGACTCCACAAGTGACTTTATTTGTTAGGACTTGCTGATGGGGATGGCTGGCCAGGCCACTGATGGGGTGGATTGAGTTAGTATCTCAGGTGGAAGCCAGGGCCTCCTTCCAAACGAGTGTTTTTAAAAGTCAAAATTTCATTGTAGGCAAATGAGCAGCTCCCTTTATTTTTAACTGTGTTCTTAAGCTCTCTGCTGGACTGGGGCCTTAAATCAGAGAAGAGAGGACCTTATCTACTAAACATGAACCTCGTGAACTGTTTTCCCCTCTTGCCTTGCCAGGTTTTCAGTGACAAATGGCCCAGCTGGGCAGAGTTCCCGTGGTACGGAGGCTGCTGTCTGGCAGCAGCACATTGCGTTCCAGGCATCGCCAGGCCCCGGGCAGCCAGGCCGGCTCCTCTCTTTAAGTGGATGTCTGTGACACTGGGGGATGAATTTGGCTGAATGCCTGTCATGGCTGAAGGGTTTTGAGTTACTTGAGAGGACGGAGTAGCTGAGGGAGAGCTGAAAGATGATAGTCAATGTGGTCTGTGTTTTCTGGGCAGGTGAGTTCCTGTAACCACTGTGGAACACTGTTTTTAATCTGTCTGTCAAGAAGGGTTTGAAGGACAGAGAAACAAGAGGGACAGCAGCTCCCACTACTCTCCTTCAAATGCAGAGGAGGGAGAGGACCACAGCCTCTCCGTTTCCTGTTTCCTCATACTGAATTTCCCTTGTCTTTTTAACATATTTTTTCTGTTCTCCACCCCCCAATTACTAAACGTTTTAATTTGCTGAATCTTGATCGGTTGTATTTTTGATAAACGATGGATTTGCATGCCATTTTCAATTTAAATTTGAAGTAGAAAAGAGGTCCATCTGTAATTAAACCAAATTCATGTTCTTTAATTACTGCTTTTTGTCCTCGCTTCCTCTCAACCATTTCCCATCTGCTGGCTGTAATGACCACGTCCAGCCAAATGACTGGTTAGTGCTGGCTCACAACAAGCCTTGACCTCTTTGTCCCCAGACACTCATCCTCGACAAAGCCCAGCAAAGGACAGGGGACACGGCAGTAACTTCTGAGCCTTTGGTACAGGCCAGCCATGCAGAAGCAGCAACCGTTCCCTGTCTCTTCCCCCATCCCCAAAGCAGCCTGTCTAATATTGGAGTCTTTCCCACTCTTCAAGTTCAAAGAAGTGTGAGGGATCCAAGCTAGGAACAGTCGTAGGGTCAGATAAGATGTGTAATGCAAGGTGGGGGAAGCCATCAAAGCCTCTGTTTTGCTATAGCATTTAAACATGACCCAGAATTGTGCCCTGGAATACTGTTGGAGCCTTGTGGAAGGATCTGTGAGCTATACCAGAGTCTATTTGCATTGATTTTCAATGTCATACCATAATGGAACGACTGCTGCTCTTCAAAGGGAGGAGTTGGAGACAAGCAGCAGAGAAATAAAAGGAGCAGGAGAGCTGGTATTACTTTTAGAAAGAGCAGGCAGTATGTGAGAGGAGAGAAAGGGATCCAGTCCAGCCCGAAGCCTCTGACTCGTAGGAAGGAATGAGGTCAGTCTTTGGAGAGGAATCATCTCAGGACTTCTGCTGCTCTCCTGTAGTTTGATCTCCTTTAGTCCTTTAGTTTGTCTCCTCAAAGCATCTTTGGTGAACAAACTCCTGTGCTTCGCCTACATATGCTCTTTCCTTTCATCCCTCTTTGTCACAAAGGAATCTGAGAGGCCCCGAGGATCCCAGCCTCAGCAGTGTGTTCCATGGATGGAGAGGACTTGCGTGGTCTCAGCCACTTGCTCCAGGCTGGCTGGGTGGCCCACAGCACAAGGAGGGGAATTACAGTGGGTGGCTGTCTGCAGGCATGCCCTGCAGTACAGGAGCTAGAAATTACAACCCCTTGGAGGGAAGCTCAGGAGGCAAATTTATCTACATGCAGGAGCTGGGAAAAAGAAATAGGGCAACGGGGAAGTCCCACCTCCCTTAAGGAAGAATGGAGCAGCTTTGCTGTTTGCCTCTCCCAGGGTGTGGAGAGCAACACTTGTGTATTGTAAGAAGGTTCCCATCTGGTCTTTGACCTAATAAACTCCAGGACAAATGAAATACATTTTATTATCAGCATCTATCACTGACGTAGGCCTCTCAGTCCCATAAAATTTCATTGCATACTCACCTGTACGTGGTACTGTGAAGTCTCATGCATAATGATATTGGAGTTGGAGTATTTTTTCCTTTGTTCTGAAAAAAAAAAAGACAACAAGCTTTCGGTTCAATGGCTGTTTATTGGTATATTAGGGAGAATTATAGTTCTCATGATGGGGTGCTACTCTCTGAGCTTCCAGTTTCAATCAGTGTTGAGAATCAAGGACATCAACTTTTGTCTCAAGGATTGGCAAATTAGGTGTGTAGGATGCACATTTAAGTTGTATCCCTTAATGTTGCTGCTAATTTGATTCCAGCATTGTTTGTAGAGGAAGTGAAATCTTGTGTACAGGGAAGCCTCAGACAACAAATGACAAGGGGCACTCGCGGAAGAGGGCTGGGAAGAAGAGGAACAGCCTGAGCAGGCTGGCACAGGGCTATGACGTGCATGTGGCAAGAAGAAAAATCCAACCACAATCCTTCAGTTTGGACACAACAACCCTTTTAAATGTCCTCCAGAAGGAACCCTCTGCACTGCTGTGACGTTGCTGGTTTGATTTCTTACATTTCCTGGCAAGGCACAGTGTAGGGCTGATAGGAAGGGCTGTAAGGATCAAGGCCAGCCAGTCAGAGCCTGGCTTTCTTGAACAATATTTTTATGAGGCAACAAATCTTTATTGCTTCCTGCATTTCTCACTGGAAAGCAGCACTAAGAGCAATTGGAAAAAAAATATATATTGCTTGGATTTTCATGAGGCTATGGAATATAATCCTATAAGAATTTACCCTGTCAGGTTTTATTCATAAATTAATTGGTATGTGTCCAGTGAGTCCATATATGTACTTTGTGTACATAGTAGAGGAATAACTACCAGGTCTGAAGTCTCAGAGTGATTTGCGACTAACCAAACTGAAAACATCTTCCTCACCAGCAGAGGACATCCTCTGATCCCTGGTTTGCTTAGCAAATGTAATTGTCATTTTATATGTTTTCACCCATCCTAAGCTGGAAATAGCCTGTGTTATAATATCCTGTCCTCTGCAGCAATAGTCACAACCAAGAGGATTTCATGGCACAGCAAACACTGGGGCTGCTTGTGTTTTAAATAAATATATATCATTCTTAGTTTATTTGTGGTTTACTTCAAAGCTCTCTTTAATGCCTTCTCTGGGATTTTGGCTTCTCTATTTTTTTCCCTTTTCCTTTAAACACGGAACATGTGGTCTCATTTTACAAGTTTCATATTTAGAAAGACTGGCACCCAGAAAAAGAATATCCTCATAGAAACTCATTTGGTAATTTGAACTCAGTTTCTAATCTATCTATCTATCTATCTATCTATCTATCTATCTATCTATCTATCTCTCTCTTCTGGTGAAGTGGTGCAAGACCCAGGTAAAACCTCCCAACATGTTTCTTTGGTTTATATTTTTAGTAGCAAGCCACGTTTTGGTTGAAAAGCATTCCGCAGAGACTTACAAGACATACTGGTAATATGCAGCCAAGGCTCGAGCAGCTCTCCCTGAACCCAGCTGCCGTCAGCAGGGATGCAGCGAAATGGCTGAGGGATGGGTGCCCGTCACAACGCAAGGAGGAAGAGTGGTGAGCGTGGGTGATAAAATCAAAAGAAGAGCAGAAGGGAGCGGCACCTGGTCTGCTTTTGTGCTGTTTGAGGAATTGTTAGAAGCCTCCTTCTTTTTTTTTTTTTTTTTTTTTTTAAGGTGCCTGAGTGCATCTTATCGTGGCTGCTGTGGGAGGGACAGTGACAGGGGGACAGGAGGGCAGAGGCACAACAGGGCACCGGCATACGGGGAAGCTGTCACGCTCAGTGCAGGCAGTGCCTCTGGCAGCCTTTGCGTTCTCTCCTGGCTACATCCCAACAAAAGTACTCTCTGTCCACTGTGCCCCAGGAAAGCACAGTCTCCTGGTTGCTCCTAAACCGTGGAGTCATTTGCTACAAGTCTACCAAGCCTGTCCTTTACATCTGCTCCAGAATCACCAGGAGCCACAGAGACTCCTGGAAGTGGGCAAGTGGCTGGGAAGTAATTAGGCCAACACTTAACGAGTGTTCTCCTTTAAACCTTGTATGTGGGAAAGCACTTGGAGGGAGTAACTGCAGTGAACAGAGCATGCTGCTGTTACAAGAGCAGAAAGCCCAAAAGCATCAATCAGGAGCTTTAGCTTAGTCCTGGGGGACTCCTAGCATTCAATTCTCAACAGAATTGCTTATATTTAATCCACCTGCCAGTAGATCCTGTGCAAATGGAGGGGAAACCGGCCCAAATCTGCTACTCATCTTTCCTGGAGAGTTGACAGGAGTTAAAATATCTAATAGGCAAGTGCTTTCTTGGCACCGATTGTCAGGATTTCTACAAACAAGCCACACATCCTTCCTGAGGAGTGTGTGTGCCCCCACGTGTAACATGCAGTTACATGCCTTGGTTTTCCTGCCTAGAACTAGATGTGATTTCGAGCCAGCTCACCCGTGAGTGCTCTTGTTTCAGCTTACTTCGATTCAGCTCACACCAAGTGGGAATTTGGGGTTTCTTTGACTGTCCTAACATGAGAGGGCTGGCAGGGAGGGCAGTTAAAAACTGGTTGAACAAGCTCAAATCTCTCAAGTATATTAGACTGCTGGCCTTCTGCAGCGTTTTACTGCTCAGCGCTGTCACCCTGTGACTGCTCTGCTTTGGTCAGACACAAGGGGTGGTGGAGCTGGGATCAGGCCCTGGGACAAGTGCATGTCTGCAGCACGCTCCTGCTTTGAGTTCCACCCCTGTAGCGTGAACCTTTTCCCCTGGCCTCTTTTGCACCTCTGTTATGTTTTTATTTCTGCTTGACTTCCATCGAGACAGAAGGGAGGATGAACACGTTTCAGAGCTCAGCTAGGGCTCTGCAGGCTCTGCCAGCAGGTGTCTCTCCAGAACAAGCACTGGCCTGAAGGGTTGCTTTCTGTGGGATTTAATTTCGGATTTTCATCTTTCTCAGGTGAAACAAAAGTTGCCAGCACAGAAGAGCTTTTAAATGGAGACCCTCGTGGTACTTCTGCAAAGACACAGGGCTGAGCACTGGTAGCAGAACTGCCTGCAGATGCAGGAACATCTTAATCATACGAAGAGGGGCCCTGAGAGGACAGAAATGAAAAGGGATGCTGGTGCTTTTGTTTGAAGCCTGGCAAGGGTTGATAGCAACAGATTTCTAACCTTTTTTGTTTTCAAGCCCGAGAGCTGTCTCATCAGCTTGGCAGGACACCCGTATACTTTGTACCTTCACAGAATCACACAGAACCACAGAATGGCTTGGATTGGAAGGGACCTTAAAGATCATCAAATTCCAACCCCCCTGGCCCAGGCAGGGACACCTCCCACCAGACCAGGTTGCCCCTAGCCCCATCCAACCCGGCCTTGAAGACTTCCAGGGCTGGGGCACCCACAGCTTCTCTGGGCAGCCTTGTGCCTCTGTGCCTGTCACTGAAAACACAGTAGCGTGTTTCTCTCCAGCTAAGTCCTGGTAGCACTGAAGTGGCTGCTGAGCACAGGTAGAAATGGTTTCTCAGAGGGCACGCTGGCAGAGGCATCGTCCGAGGCTCCAGGTCTCCGGGCCAGAGCCTTTACACCGCGACCGCCGAGCCAGAGGCAGAGCGAGGGCAGCTTGGGGGAGAGGACCTCAGACACCCAGCACAGCTCCCTGCTCAGCCCTTAGCACCCAGAGTGACCTTGAGGAAATTAATTAATATGTCAGCATGGCCACTTCCCACCTTAGGCTCACATTGAAGGGTCGATGGCACTTTGTTTGCCGTACGTTTTAATTGCAGTCTGCTCTACTTCAAATGTGGGGCAAGGTCTGGAACAGGGCACACGGCAACACACGTCCGCAGGGAGTTGTGTCTCATGTGAGTAACTTTTTTCTCTCAGTAACCTCAATTTCCTCACCAAGCATTTCTCATGTACATCGATGACACTAATGGAAATGAGAACACCCCGTCTGTGTGGGATGGAGGCAAATTTGGACTTTAAGACATCCCGTCCGCTCCTTTTTAAAAGGGAGTGGAAAAAGACTGAAGCAGTCAGTCTGGAAACAAAGGATTTTTACTTTAGGACAGGAAACATCTTCAGCTCTGAAAGGAAGGGTGCTGAGCAGTGTCAAGAGCTGGTGGATACTGGGGAGATGGGGTTTACAGAGGGAGCCCAGCCACAGGTCCCTTCAGCCTTTTCCAGCCCTGGTGAGGGCCCTGTAGCCCAGTGCCAGTGCTGGGGGCCTGGAGCTCCCTCTCCACCAGCCTGTGAGCCAGAGGCAGAGGAAGGGGGTGTTTTCTCTTTCCTGTCCCTCACTTTAAGTTGTCTGCTTCTTCCTTCTCCTGAAATCTCTCCTTGTTGGCTTCTACCTGGCCCCTATGTCCATGGAAACCTTTCCTTTCACGTTTCCCCCTAGTATCCTCAAAATAAAACTTCACAGCCTGAGAACAGCTGGGCTTTCCTGGGCAGCAGAGGTGCAAAACACTGAAATGTCCTTTTCTAGTGCTCAGTTTTGATTTAAATGCAGGAAGAAAATAAGGATCTGGGCTGTAAATGACAAAATAGGCAATCTTAGGTCACATCTGACTGAGATGTGGAAGCTTTAAGAAATAGTTAGGGTGTTATTGGTATATTTACTTCAAAGAAGTGTGATGAAACACTGTAGGCCTTTCTCTGGATTCATCATTATTTGCCTTAGCTTAAACCTGGCTCTGGTCACGCTGGGATGAAGCAAATATGCCACACAGAGTGATGCCGGCATGGAGACCTGTGGCTGTTTAGCTCTGCGGATAATAGGAGATCCTTTATGTGAGCCAGGTGAACTCCCTTTGCCAGAAAAGACATGAGAAAATAGGACACGTGTCCGAGTGGCTCCCACACTGCCCTTCTGCGTAGCCTTGTCCTCCATCTCCTTAATTTTGTATGAATGAACACTGGAGCGCTAGCAGCAGTAGCAATTTCCTCCCAGTTTATCTGACACCTCTCATGCTAGAATACTTTGCATTTCTACAGCGTCTTGCAATGGAGAAGACCCGAGCATGGTAACGTTACCCAATCCATACCGCATCCCCAGGAGGCAGGGAATTTGCATAATCCCCATGTGATGAATAAGAGTTACAGGAATATAAAGACGGTTTTCCTGAGATCGGATGGCAGCTGCTGTCACAGCACAGACACCAGCGTGCACCTCTTTAAATGAGTCACCTCTCCCTTTAGAGGCTGCTGTGGTGGAGGGCTACTGGGATGCAACACAGGCTGGATTGCAAAGGGCATGAGAGCTCCAGGGCCATGGCACAAGTACAGCAAACATCTGAAGGTGATAAAAGCTGGCGTGAGACCCACAGTGACCACTGCTGTACTTTTTCCCTTCTGTCTGCCAAGAGAGCCGAAGAGACGGGAAAACAATAGAGCTTTGTCCCTTGCTTTTGGTGTCTGGCAACAAAAAGCCCTCATAACGTGGGGATCATCATCAGGCCAGAGGTGGTGGGTACGACCCACTGCTGCAGCCTCGAAAATGATGACAAGTAATTCACAGTCGCGTCATGCCGAGCCTAAACATTTGCTGTATGTCTGGCACAGACACTCTGGAAAGTTTTGAATGACTCAAGCACGGATGTCACGTGGGATATTCACACATGCAGAACTGTATTTCTTCATTAAATTGTCTCATCTCTTGCCTCGAGAGATTTGGTCCCATGAGCCCTAGGACACCCCTTTCAGGAAAAAAAAGTGTAAATGATTCTGTAACTGAATTCAGTTCAGTCTTTTCCTAAGCAGCTAGCTTTCATCTGAAGTCATACCAAGAGTTGTGGGAAAAACTGCAAAGCCATTCTCTGAAGAATGTTATCTGTCACCAATATCTCGCAGAAAAACAGCACTGCGGAAATGATGTTTCCCATTGGCACCAGTGGCCACATGAAGAAATGGAAAAAGCTGAGACCACTGCAGAGGTAACAAGGTGGATTTTGCCAACTCAGAATGGACTCAAAACTGGGTGCTGTGCTGAAAATCTAGTGGCAACACACAAAAGTCCTGGCTGGAACGGAGAGCATCTTGCTTGGCTTTATGTTGAGGAGTGGAAAGGATGAAAGACAGGAATTACTGAGAAAGAAGGTACGATCAACTCACATCCTGGAGGAATGGGGTTATCGGCTTAGTCCAGGAAGTCAAAACACATCTTAAGTGCCAAGTTCCCTCCCCATTTCCATGCAACACCCTTTTTTCCAGGGGTTGAGACGTGGCTGTGAACACTCCCTTCAACCTGGCACATTGTGTGCAAAACAGATCGCCTAGCGGGATAAATTCTGTCCAGTGGGTTAAAGTTGGTTAAAGTCAACAGGGATTTTGAGTAGTACAGAGGAGGGCAGAAGGGCCTCAGGACTGCTGTAGCACTAAGTGTGACACAAAGCATTCCAGCAGTTTTGGGGGAATTTGAGCACTTTCCTCCTGCTGGTGGAGAGGGAACTGTGGTGCTCTGCTGATCCTCATGAGGGCTTACAGGTCAGTTACGGGCAGGGTCCCAAAGCTCAGCCCCGAGATGCCATTTCTGCCCTTCCGTTGCAATCACATTTCTGCTATAAATGAAAACTCGCCCACGCTCTTGCTGTACACCAGGGCCAAGTCACTCGTGGTGCAAACAGGTGCTGCTGTGACAAACGCAGCCGTTCGCACCAGCGTTGCGAAGGCCCCAGCCTGCCCTCTGTGCACAGCCTTCACTGCTTAATTAGGGAGTTTTATCACCCAGGATCCTCCCTCATCCTCCCCGCATCTCCCCGTATTTGTTTTCTGCTGTTGCTGGGTGGAAGGCTCTGTAGAAACTGTGGGGGACGGACAACTCATCAGTGAAGCAGTCTGTAGGGAACCAAGGAGTAATATCAGCCAAGTGAAACGCGACACGATATGGCCTTGTGGTGTCGTTGCTTCTGCCCTACATGCAGACCACGCTTGCACAACCGTGGGGGAGCACAGCCACCTCTGGTGTGGGCGTGGGAGGGAAACTGCATCCGAGCACAGAACATCTGTCCCTCTGTCCCTGCCGGGTCAGGTCTGGGAGATGGCTGGCGAACTGCCTCGCCGCAGGTCTCGGCCACCTTGTGCTGGCAAGGTGAGAGTGCGGCAGGTGCAGAGCATCCGTCTCTGTAGGGGCTGGCACCACAGGGCGACAGGGACCACAGACCTAGAAAGGCTGTTATCCTACAAGGATTTCGAAGGGACCCAAGAGTCAGGACTATTGCTCAAGCACTGAGCTTTGTTTCAAAGCCCTGATGAAAGACACGGACACAAAGCTGAGACACTGCAGGGGATGAGTAAGGATCCAGTGCAGTGCAATTCAGAGCTGAGATCCTGGTGTAAAAGCGGTGTGAGCCTGAGCAGATTTGGCTCTGCCATTCCCATTTGATAGTTCTTATGCTCTTTTGCACATTATGTTTTATGGCATTTATAGGATTGGTTTGTTATCATTGGCAGTACCAAGCCAAAGACCTCTCCTTGATTCCCTCCCCCTGCATTGCAATGGAGACCTCCCTGTGTCCATCAGAGCAGCCTGAGGAAAGTCCTGGCTGTTGCCTTCTGGAGCTTGCCAATTCTTTACATTTTCTTTATATTTTACTATCTAGCAGCACACGTGCTCTTTATAGTAACCTGCCTATGTAGTATGAGCTGGTTCTTCTGCCAAAGCAACATGTCAGGACACAGCCCTTCAGAGGAGAAACGAAGCAGCAAATGCTTCAGAATGCTAATGGCAATTATGCAAATTTGCCAGGCCTGCATTATAAAGCAGCCTTACGAAACAGCATCCATTCCCAGGATGGGAGCAGGAGGCCAGATCTGATCTGGCAGTCTGATCGCTCATCTGCGGTGTGCAGCTCTGCCGACCCAACAGGCTCCTGCTTCCTCGCCGAGTGGGAGGACGCTCCAGGTTCTGCAGGGTTAGTCAAGGATCTGATTTCGGGCACTGCACAGACCTGCTGCGCCTGGGCTCCCGGCCCCGAGGCATCTGCAGGCTCTGTTGCTGCCGGAGCTTCCCTGCTCGGGGGTTCCCATGGTTGGCCAGTGCAGGGGAGAGCGTGTGGGACGTAGCGCTCCTGCCTTCCCCGTGCCATCGCCTGCCCGGCTCTCCCCCACACCGCATGAGTATTTCAAGGAAGGAGAAACCACAGGAGGTTGGAATAACATTGCAATCAGCTTGTTTTGCACGTAGGAGCTGGGATAAGCAACGCCACAGGAAAATTTTGCTGGCAGGGGTAGTGTCTGACAGGGGAGCACCTCGCTGCATCGGTGCGATCGTGTCAGCAAAGCCGCCCCAGTGCAGAGCCAGCCTTCGGCCCTAACTGTGTAACTAAGCCCTAACTAAGTAAAAGTGTGGCATTGCAAGAAGATCTGCTGAGCAGTGAGAGGAGAAAGGCAGCAGGAATGAAACGCCACCAAAAGCTTTAGAGCCACGGCCCAGGCTCCATTTCGGAAGCCTCTTTGCAGCTTCTCCCAAAGCATCGAGCACCCTGTCCTTCCTGCCACCACCACGGTCCCCTCCGAACTGCCAGAGGCCGTCAGTAACAGTGGCCATGACAATGGGAATCTGTGGGGACAGCTACCCCTTTTGGGTGGCACATGGCACGCGGGATCTGGAAGCTCCCGAAGTGAATGAGAAGGCTCTCATTGACGCTGGGGGTGTGAATGGGCCGGGCAGCGGGGAGCTGTTGTCTGATAGCATGTTGGCAGCTAGTCGGTGTCAGGAGGCTAAATTCCTCCCTGGCATGCCTAATATTTGCCACTAGCTCAAGCCCAATTGCTCACATTCCTCTTTTATTAGCTGAAGACACAACCCACTCTAGAAGAGCAAATAAAAACCTGACCCTTGTGCACGGGCTGTGCACATCAAGTAACACTGCCTGCCTGTGCCCGGCACGCCGAGGGACGGACAGCAGCATCCTGAGCAGCCGCTCGGCAGAAAATAAGCAGGCTATTGAGAAACTCACAGGCAGGGGCATTCCCTGTTCCTTTAACATCAGAGCTGGAAGAAATATGCCAGGTTATTTTTCACTAAACAATTCAAAATGATGTTTTCTAAGCTCCCCGTAGCCAGTAATGACATTTTTTGAATATCAGGCCCTTGACTTAAGTAAACAAACTGACAAATTTGCTTCACTTGAGAACCAAAAACCACTCATAATAAAAAGTTTCCCTTATTGTTTGTGTCGTCATTAAGTAACCAATCCAGCGTTTGTTCCCAGAGTACCTGGGCACATCCAACAACCCGTTTCCATTCAAGAAAATGTCCCTACGAGTAAACTCTGAGCAGATCCTCCATGCAAGGAGAGAAATTGCACTCAGCAGGCTTGAAGCAGCAAGGAAAAAGGGCTGCTGGAGGTGCAGACCAGGCACTGTGGGGTCAGAGGGGGAAAGGCCTCTCTGCAGACCCCATTGCTAGCTGCCATCCCAAAAGCATTGCGATGGGGACGTGAGGGCTGCCTGCTCAGAGCAGCCAGGGCCAAGCTGAGCCAGCAGCACCCAGAGCAGAGCCTTCGCCTCCCGGCTGAGCCACCGCCGGGTTTTGGTCCGCAGGAACCACCAGGAATGCTGGCTCACTTGCTTTCTTCCAGCCCCGTTTCCAGCTGGAGTATTACGTTTCCAGGCTTTAAATAAAAGGCTCACCCGCAAGGCAGCGTTGGAGAGGAGCCGGCGTAATCTGAAGCTGGAATCTCGGGCGGGAAAGGGGACGTGAAGAAAGACGCTGAAGTGGCACAGAGGGAGCCGGGGGGCGGACAAGGGAGTTATTCAAGGCCGATGGCGGGGCAGATGGGGAGCCAGTGTCTCAGGCAGTGCTCTGACTCGGACCCGTGTGAGCAGATCAGCGCTGCCCGGGGGTTTTCTTGCGGCGGGCTGGGGAAGCCAACAGCAGCAGCAGGTGGGAAAGCTGCCCTGCCTTTCTCTCCACCTATCGCAGGAGTATTTCAGCTCCTTGCTGTTGCCCCATTGCACTGGGAAAACGTCAGCAGGGACACTCCCTCCTCTGAGCAGCTTTCAGACCATGCTGGCACCGGGCGGGAGCAGGGAAAAGGTGAAATGCGTTGGTCCCGGTGGTGCAGCCGCTGGAGGCAGACAGCTGTGTGTCCCTGCGCCCTGTCCTGTGCTCGAGATCCTGGGCAAGCAGTAAGCAAGTCCTTCGGGAGGAGTGTGCAAGGAAAACTGGGCTGGTAAACGCCTGCTAACTTTAGGGAAAGAAAGGCAGTATCCAGTCAGTGTTTCTGTCTTCCTGCTTGAGCTGGCACAAGCCCTGTCTGTAAAGGTGTCTCGCCAAGGCCCTGCTTCACCTCGTGCTCACCCAAGGTGCAAGTGGGGACATGGGAGAGCAACCGGCAAGGAATTACAGGCCAGGGGCCATGCAGGGAGCTGTCCAGTCTTATCTTCCCCACGCAGCCCCGGGAGGAGATACAGGAGGCCTGCAGAGACCCCCAGGAGCTGGCTTGTGACCATTAAACCTAAGTCAGTCCTTCACCATCGGCGTATTCTGCCTACAGCTCATGGGTCTCCTCTCCCCACGGCTCCCCAGGCAGATGATACCTGTCCCGGGGCCCGGCGGGAGCGGCGCTTGTCTTTGTGTTCGCATCCCGTGTCCTGTTACAGTGCCGAAGCCTTTCTTGGGTTACGGGAGGCGTGCAGTGTCAAGTGATCGCGCCTCGCACGCTGCCGCCTTGCAGCTCCGCGTTTCTCCAGCCTAACTCGGGCCGCCGGCAGTGCTCGTGCCCTGAACTCCCTTTTCCAGCCCTGTGCCACACCAAGGTTGGGTCTGTCCCAGAAATGAGCGTATCGAGGAAGGCAGGCGGCTTGGCGCCGGCTCTTGTCAGGGCAGAAAGCAGCTGAGCATCACAGGGACAGACTCGGCACGAAAAAGAAGTGAGATCTGCTGCAGGGCCATTTCCTTCTCCTAGCCCCGTGTGAAACCTACTATAACCATTAAACTCCCCTCGACTCTATACAGCTCCTCCTGGTTACAGTGCCTGATCCCTCACGAGAGATAGCACCATCCGATAATCCACAAAAGCAGCTTGGATGAGTGCCTGCAGATGTCCACCCAGCTATCGCCACAGGAAGGATTGGCAAGCATGCACAGACACCTCCCTTCCAGCCCTTCCCTTGGCTCCTGCTGGAGCCACACTGGTTTCCCCCCCACGGCCTTTCATCTGGGTTCAGAAGAGACGCCGGTAAGTGGAGAAGCGGCTTAATTTATTTATGGTACGCATTAACATTTATTCAGCCGGTTGCTGTGCATTGAGCAAGGTGGCAACCTGAGAGGTGACAGCCATTCCCCCTGCTGCCCGCCGAGCTGGGGCTCTCTGTATGGGCAGCCACCGATGCTTCCAGAACACGGAGCTGAGCAAATGTGATGCTGTTCTGCTAAGGGATGTGGGAAGGATGACACGGCCCCCATGACAGCCGGGCAACTCCGCCAAGGATGGCTGAGCACCCTAGAAAGAGCTTTGGTCAAGATTCTGGTAGGGATAGAGCTGGGGGAAGATATCTCAGGGCTGTAAGCCATTTTTCTGCAGAATTCCCTGGCGATTTGGGTCTCTCTGCATCCCTCTGGGCTCACCACAACGTAAAAGATTTGGTGCTGTTCCATGTACCCGGTGTCACAGCACTTAGAGCAGGCCAGCTGTGACACCAGGGCAGCCACCTTCCTCAGGGGCTGGCACCTCTGCGGATCTGTGTGGCCCAGCAGCTGGGACCTGGGCGCTGTGAGCTGCATGCTATCGAGTCACAGAATCATTGAGGTTGGAAGAGACCCTTCAGATCGTCGAGTCCAACCATCACTACCAAGTCCACCACTGAACCATGTCCCTACGTGCCACATCCACACGTCTCTTAAATACCTCCAGGGATGGTGGCTCCACCACCTCCCTGGGCAGCCCGCCCCAACACCTGACCACCCTTCCCATGAGGAAATTCTTCCTAATATCCAATCCAAGACATCTGTGTGCTTTGGATCTGCAGAAGGACGTTACCCAGCGAGCTTTAAATGCAGCAGATGTCTGTGTGCTCATCGCACCCAGGCTTTGGAGGCCTGGCAGCGTGCACAGGCTGACGGTCCAGCCTGACTGCACAGGAGAAAAATGGAAACATAAAAAGTCTCCTAAGCTCTGCGTGTCCCTTAGCAGCATCATAATCACATAATCAAGGCCAGCTCGGCTTGATGTGATTTGTTTCATTATGAAACATAATTCTCCCTGGAATTTTAGTTCTTGCCTGCCCTCCACCCCCAAATGTGCCAGCTCACAGCAGAAACTGATGTTGGGGGAGGGAGGATTCAAGTGGGAAGGGGACCCGAACATTTAAATGTCGGCTTAACACACGCTGAGTGCCCTTTGGAAAAGGCACACTGAATTAGTGAACAAGTCTCAAGCTCTGCCAGGCATAAACTCCACGGACGTGCTTGTGCATACGGAGCCGAGCCAGCCGACAGCCACTGATTTCTGCGGTAAATGACTGCAGCCCTCATAGTGCCCTGCTGAGGCGGGAGGGAAATCAGGGGCCGCTGATTTAATTCCTTTTGAGGATTTGGCCTCTGGACTTACAGTACTCATTTGAGGTTTGCTGTAATTTGGTGGGAGAGGGCCTGTTCTTGCTGAAATTTGCTTTTGGGGTGTGTCCATGAAAAAAATAAATAAAATTTGAAGATATGAAGATGTAACTCAGCGTTTAAAATGACTTATTTGAGAAAGTGTTTGGTTTCAAAGCAGTTTTTCACCCTTTCCCTTTGCTTGCTTTTACAATGAAGGCATTGCAGGGTGGGCAGTACTCACCACCAGATGCTGCCACATCAGTCCTGTGCACACAATTAGATCCCACCCCAACACCCTGATAATTCAGAGCCCTGGGCTGTCTCCATCAGTGGGTGCTAACCTGAGCTCGTGCCCTGTTTCCAACACAGTTTTCAACTCTCAGTTTCATTTTCACATGTCTCTGTACAGTTTCCTATTTACCTTGCAACTAAAATGTTTCAGACCCTGATTTGCAAGATTTGCAAGAGCTTTCAGAGCACAGCAAAGGAAATGATGCTGTCAGAGGCAAGATGAGATGACTGAGATGGCAGTCCTGCGTGCAGAGTGGAGCAGCACTTGAACATTGCCACTCCTCAGCCTCTCTCTTCTTTCTGGGCTTAACACATGTCCTTTCATCCCCAGACAAATGACAGACACAATTCAAACCTTCTCTTGGCACCTGCCCATCATGCAGCATCGAGGCCACAAGTAGCCCTGTCCAGTAGCATTAAATTGCTCGTCCACCTTTATTCCTATGTTTCACTTCTTTGCAGCTAATCAAAGTTAGCAGTTCCTGTGTTTAACAGTTCATCCTCTAAGTACAGTCCCTACCGTCCCACCAGTGCCCTCTTCTCGAAAACCATCATTTGGGGGACAGAGTTTCAGACCATTCCACACTGATAAAACTCCAGGTAAAGCCATCCAGCAACCAAAAGCACTTTCCAGGGTCAAACACAGCCACCCTTGCCTTGCAGCACCAAAGGGAGCTTTCGGACCAAATACAAGCTCCTTGACGGGGCTGTCACAACGCTTCCACACCCAGTGCAAGCATCAGCCTGGCAAACTGACAGCTCTCTGGTGGGAGCGTTTGCAAGTTTGGGCTCCCTGAAAGCTGCAAGTGTTCCCCCCAACAAAACCCCTTCTCCTTATCCAGAGAGCATCTGAGGGGGATGACTTCTGACACGGCTCTCTGCTTTTTCTGCCCATCCCAGCATACCCCACAGGACAGGGCTTCACCTGGGATGCATTAAGAGAGCTTCTAAGATCAGGAAGAACTGTTATTGATTCCTAAATGTTCTCTACTGCTCCTCAGCCTGTGTTTCGCTGGCTCCTCTGGAGTTCCAGTGGTTTATGGACAAGCTGCAGATCAGGCTCTGCACAAGCGCCGATCCCACCGATTCCCTCTGCTTCCGATCAGCCAAAGGGCACTGGAGTTTTCATGGCTCACCGAGTAGTTAAAAGAGTATAATCATTAACATGCTGAGGACAGTTTTTCCTTTGCCGGGCCCCTTATGGGGTTATCTTGATAGCATAACTGGAGAGGATCTGGGTGGCGGGTGGGGGGCGAGAGGAAGCCGTGCCTGCGTTTGCTCTTCTGTCCGCACGAAATCACCACTGTGCCCCGCGTGGGAGACGGCAGCATGGAGGCAAGGTGTGTTTTCACTGCCATGTCAGGGCAGCCTGCTGTGCGTGGAGGTCTGATACACAGGGCTGAGTACCGGCCTAAAGCTCCCTAGCAGCTGGCTCCAGATCTCCAGAGGTGCCCTTGCTATAGCAAACCCTACGTGTCCGTGGGCATGACTTACCGTACAGGTCCTTTGCGCTCAGCTTGGAGGCTCCGTCCGCTCTGCCCATGCTGCCACTGTAAGAGAGACAAGGCAGAAATCAGCCGTCACTTGTTAACCTTGTTAACATCTGCTCTCACGTGCGATGCACACGGCAATCGTCACCGCAGCCCCATGGCAATCCCAAAGGAGAGCAGAACTGCCCTCCTCACCACAGCTATCTGGTATGCTGTGGCCCCAAATCGCCTGTGTTTGCTCCTCTGTCCGAGCCAGGGAAAAGGAGAACTCCCATTTTACCACCGAGTCCACCTAAACCCAAGGCAGCTTAAGAGCCAGGCCTTAGGGCCCTTGTTAATGGACCCTTTTAAAGCCCACTGCAGCTGCTCAGACACTGAACGCAGCCCCTGTAAAAATGTGCAAGGACGTAATTGAGCCCAAAATGCTTTGAGTTTGGGGTGTCAGGCCTCCAGGCATGGGTTATATCCCCTGTAAGGCCATCCCTCCCCCTGCCCTGCCTGCCCGGGCTGTGTGTGGGAGTGCTCAGCCTGAGGGAATGGTGGGGACAGGGGAGGATCAAAGCAGCACCTCAGGGTGTCAGGCGCCATGGCTGAGGCAGGGGGTGGCTGGCAGCTCCTGTCACGATGTCCCCCTGGGTGCTGGCGATGCTCGGCAGCACTCTTACACCTGTACCCCGCTCTCTGGAGACCAGGAGTGTGCAGGAAGGACGTGCCTGTGAGGTGAGAGGCTGCGATGCTGGGTACCACCACAGCTTGTGAGGTGCCCAGGAAGGGTGAAACAAACCCCTGGAATTTTCAGGGGATGGCAGGTGGGACCCCCAGAAGCATCCCCCCGGGTGGTGGGAAGGAGCAGAGGTGCCAGCCACGAGATGGAGGGAGCCCACCATGGAGATCCTTACTTTGCTGAGCCAGGGCTGCTGCTGAGGGATCCCTTGAGACTCATGTCGCTTCACAGGACAGGCAACTGCAGCGGAAGCAGAGAACACAGGGTTAGCAATCAGAAACCAGCCATCACACACTCAGATGATTTATCCGTGTGCATGGTGCCCTCCCCACCTCTGATTTGGGGTCCCCAGGCAGCAGCCTGAGCAGGTGAGAGCGGTCAGTTGGGTACAGTGGGGTTTCCAGGCCGGTCTCTGCCCCGTGGCTCAGACACTTGTCACAGCTCTGACCTGGGCCGAGGTGAAGATGACACAACCTTTCTGAAACCTACTTCCACCTCTACCCTCTCACCCAGCCCGTGCAGGCACACCCAGACTCCGTGGCATCTCAGCACAGCCGCCTTCTACCAACGCAGCCCTGATGATGGTTTAGCACGGCCTGACGAGGCCTTTGCCTTTATGGCCTGTCTGAGGCCATTAACAGGCTCACAGATCACTGTGGCCGTGTGCTCACCATGGTAAGTGTCCTGAGTCATTTTTCATGCACATACTGCCATTATCTTATGCCATGTGGCTCTACACCAGCTGTTAAAGTATCCTTACCCAGCGTATTCCCCAAATAGAGAAAAGACTGCTCCACCGGCAGCATAAGGATGGAGAAAAAAATTATTGCACTGTCTGGCTACTTGGTGAGAGGCAGGCAGGCTTAGCACTGATATTTCACCTCCTTTTGCTGATGAGAAATATAAATAACGAGAAAATGCTTGAGAGAGATGCAGGCGCTGCTCTGAGAGCAGAACTGCAAGAGAAAAAAAGGAAAGGAAAACAAGGTATAATAAAAACTTGGGGGACATTTCGTATTGGGATCCAAGATATCCACCTCAGTTCTAGTGCGTGAGTTGAAGGAAAGCCAAGACAAACTCTTCAAGGTTTTTTATTCCCTTTTAAGAAGCTTGGGAGGCACCTGTGTGTGGGCTGTGCACTCAGCGCCTCTTTTCCTTCTCCTGGGTCAGATCCCGCTCACCTCATTATAAAGCTGTCAGAATTCAAAGGTATGGCTTTAAAACACTCATTGGTGGTCTGAAGGAAGGCATTAATCACTGTCTTCAGCAGGAGCTCCTGCAATGGGACCTTTCAAGTTGGTTGGCACGTGCAGAGCTGCCTCCCTGAGGTTTTGCTTAACTGAGTTTGGGCTCAATCTGTGTGCAATCCCTGGGGAACACTTTGGAGTCATCCCTGGCATCTGGGATTTCCTAACAGGAGGCTGACTGTCTCTGCTGCAGGGCTTGTTGTATCATCGGCAGATTCCCTAGGTATCCGGTTTTATTCCTCGTGTTGGAAACGCTCGCTTGTGGTATTTCGCTCTGTGCCTTTTGCCCTGAGGTCAGGGCAGATTCGCAGCTTTCCTACCGATTGTAACACGTCAGAGGGATGTGCTTTGTGGCTCTCCAGATACAGCTCTCCAGGTGAGGCACACAGCCTGTGCGCACACTTCATGCGGGCACGCCGCTACTACCATTGCACAGCCACACGCTCGTGTTCACACTGACTCCCCTGGCATGTTCTGGGCTCAGCCTGATGGCTTCCAGCCTATTTTGTATCGCATTAATGCTCCTCAGTGCTAAGGCACGGGTAGAAATTACTTTGAAGTGCAATTTGTAGATAGTATATTAAATTCCCATTTTCATATATTAAATTCCCATTTTCATCTCTCTTTTGGCAGAAACCAAAGCCCATGCACACACAAATGTGGCTATAAATTCATATATGTTAGAATAGAAACTTGGTGTTCTGCCAGCCTCTCTGAGCGTAAGAAAACCCGTCCCTGTGCCCAGGCTTAGGTACCTGTGAATTTTTCCTCTGTTAATAGCTGTCTGCTGGTTTCCTCTTACAGTCCTCAAATGGTTCCTATCTCTCAGATCTCTGTGTACATTAGCATAAGATACCTGGAAAAGGGAACGTGCTCTAATAAACCCAGCTCTCTTATGTTTACTTTATACTGTCTGAGCACTTTAGTCCCATGGCTAATGATCAGAGCTGGGAACGTTTCTGCTTATTAATGTAATATTTCTGGCTCCCTTTCACTTACTGCCGCAGGGCCGTGTCCTTAATGGGCTGAAATCCAGGTTACTCCAGAAGGTGAGGGAGTGCCATGTTTGGCTGGTGGAGTTCAGAGCTTGCTCCCAGGCCCCAGATGTAAAAAACAACAGGAGGAACCAGGGTCGCAGCCGAGGACATGCTGCTTTTGGTTTCTCCTTCACAAGAAAAAGACAAACTCTAGGGGATCTGGTCCTGCTTTTAGAAGAATCCGTCTGGCCAAATCCTGCCTTGCTGCCAGAGGAATGGGAATGGCAGCATTCACTGCTCAGCCTCAGGGGTAGAACAGGACCAGCCATAAAATGGGCCAATTTTTTATCTGCTGACGGTTAATAAGAAAATACCTAAGGGAATAAGCTGGGCTCCCTAGAGGAAAGCAGAATGTGCCGGTGTGTACCTAAGCTAGTAGAAGTGTCGCCAGACCTTTGCAGTTACCAGAACTACCTGCCAGCGTGCTGCCTGCAGTGTGCAATGGGAACAACCCGCCGCCCAGGAACAGCACGAGGGGTTTTGTGCCGCTTATATGCTGATGCTCCAGAAGGCTTTTGCTTAGCTGAGCAGAAGCTGTAATGCATGAAATGTCAGCAATGCTGATATCAATTGCTCTGTCCGACCCATCTGCCTGAGTGATCCCTGCTCCATCTCCTTGTTCGTAATTACAGTAACCCCAGTGCCCCCAGTGCCCCCCTCCCTCCGCCTGCTGGGAGGTTGTGCGCACTTCCAGGTTGCCTGCACCTGAACAAGGGCACGGAGCAGGGAGCAGTGCGAGCGCCTGCCGAGTCAGCAGGTCTTTATCCTGTTGGCTCCCTGCTTTTTATTTATTCATGCTATTTTCATTATTTAACCTTCTTGATGCTGCTTTAAGGACCGTGTCTCTGTTCAAACTTGTGTTAAGCAAAATGAGGGTGTGGTGTGAGGCTGACCGAATTAAACCAGGACAGATCCTTGTGCCAGAACTTTTAATTCAGTTTAAATTGTCTGATATTAATTGAATCCTGGCTGGTTGACTGGGGGAGGACACGCTTCTGAGGGGTTGGAGTCTTTATAATTATTTTGCTAAATTGAGAGACAACCAGACTTGAATAAGATGAAGAAGGGGCTGAGAGAACATCACCTCTAAATGTGGATGGAGCCAGGGACAAGAAGCGAGAAGCTCAAGGGGCTGTGGCCGAGCAGCTTGCTTTCCTGGGTTCCCCATCCCCATGGTGACATCCCTAAGAGCTCCATCAACCTGCAACCCCGATGCACATGTTGTCTTCTCCCTGCTGTCGTTTCAGCTGTGCTCACGCTCTCCTGATTAGAGGGTTCCTGAGCTCTCTCTTATCTCCCTGCAGGGTGTGGCTGCTTTCTCCTCCTTCCCCAGTGGGGCCAGCATGCATAAGGAAGGGAAGCAAGAGGCAAATTTAGCAGTGACCCTGTAAAGCCTCCATCCCACATCTCCGTCCGCCCAAGCCATGCCCAGAGGTCCCATGTGCTGAACTGGGGGCCCAAGGGAGACCAGTGGAAGCCAGTGCTGAAGGACACTGAGGTGGGTGAAGCATTGTGCTTTAAAGCCAAGGAAATCTCACTCCCTGACTTTCCGGACATCCTTGCCCTTGAAGGTCAAATATCCTCCCAAAGACACACACACATTCATGGTAGGAGCCTGTCATTGTTGTCTGTGCTACATTTCTGTACTTTTATAGTAAGTGGAAAAGGGCCATGCATTGTTTTGACTTTCTTTGAGCCTTTGAAGAGGGAGCTGCACCCCTGCAAGGGTGGAGAAGCTCTGGGGTAGAGGAAAAAGTAATAGCTCTCTTCTCTGTGGGCTGATCACTGCGATTGTCATACGGTATTTTTATCAGGAATACTTCCCACTCGTCTGCTGTGGTCATGCATTGTTTTTGTTCTCAAGCAAATGGAAAGGGATTGTGAAAAATTCTAAATGCTGGGTGAAGATTGGACAACTTGAAAGTGGGAAATACTCGTGTATTTTTAGGGCCAGTACAATTCTCATCATAATCACAGTGAATACCAATAACAATAGCAGCATCTAGTGCCTGCAAGTGTTTTTCCTCATGGGTCTAAGAGCACCTTTAAGACTGAGATCAGAGCGGGCTGGAGAGGGTTTGTTGCTGTCAGAGCCCATCACAATACACAGTTGTAGCAGCAGAGAAACGCTGGGCAAAATGTAACAGGTTTTGCTGGAGCAGCAGAAGAAAAATAAGGCCAAGCTCTACTTAAGATGCTTGTGAGTGGAAAATTTGATATGTTCAGTCTGAAATGATCTCCAATTTTACATCTGTTAAAACAGCAGGATTGTATACTTTAATGTCAGCTAGATTGTGTTTGATGTTTGTCAAGGGCAAAATATATTCATCTATGTGTAAGAGCTGTTTGAGTGCGATTTTCCCTAAGTTTGTATTGAATGAGATTTTTGAAATATTCCATTTTAATTCCAAGCTGGGATGAAGCCAAATCTCAGAAACTTTCAGGAAAAATAATTAAAAAAAAAAAAAAAAACTTCTTTCTCTGTGCAGTTCTGACTAGAGTTACTTCACCTGTTTTATGCACAAGAAAACTGTGGCATGAAGAAGTGGAAAGAACTCGTCAATGACCATGTACATCTTGGTTCTAGAGGAAGGAAAAGAAACCTCAACCTTGCATTTCACCCATTGCTCTGTCTGGTAGGACTTGCTACTCCTGAGCTGGGCAGAGTTTTGTTTAAGAACCATCTCCAAAACCTTAAAACCCAACAAGCTACCTAGGTATAGTAGTAAGCTTTTCTGCGCATGGGCTAACTCACTTCTAACAGACCTTGAAAAATTCTGCTAGGTATGATAGGACTTCCATAATGCCTGTGGACTTGCACTGAAACATTATCCTAATTGGAGCCATTGTACTAATACTGCTGGTTTAACCAAGGTGTCACTAAAAAGGGGCCAAGTAGGACTTGATGTCCATAGCCTAAAGCTTTTCTTGACCAGATTGGGCCAACGGGGCTGAGGTCAACAAGCGAAGCAGTCCAGGCAGCCCCATCCATGCAGCACAGAGCTGGTGGTGGGAATGGCCTTGTTCTGCCCCACACGTGAAGTGCCCTGGGACATGGCGAGGGAAGGCACCACCAAGCAGGTTACGGGGCTTGGGCACAGGTGAAATGTACGTGATGGAAAGGCTGCCCCAGGGCAGGAGGGCACGGATCCCTGGCAGCGTGCTGCTGTCTGTGCAGGCAGCCAGAGCCGACTGGATGGGCCAAGCAGAGGTGCTCGATTAGCAAAAGCCTCAGCAAGCAGCATAAAGCATCAGTTAGAAAGCTAGAAACATTAGCTGTCCACCTCGTGATGCTATCTTTTTAACTTCCCAGGACAACAAAGCGCTGTCTGTTAGAGTTGCTGGGTGTTTTTGTAAGGGAATGTCACGCTGATGAAAGCTGTTTGACAGCCTGGCCTGCGGAGCTAAGTCTTGTCATGTATACAAGAGCAGGGGAGCACAGCACTGTGGCAGGACTTGTCCTGCGCTGCTTGGCTCGTCCACGCTCCAGACGGCCCCTGTGAGTGTCCCTCCAGCTCCCATCATCTGCCCTGCCTGCTGTGGTAACATATGGGAGGAGCTGGCAGACAGAAGGGGCTACATCCCACGCCACCCCACTAACAAAACAGCTTTGTGGTGTTGGGGAGGCTCTGCGGTGTGTGCTCAGTGCACCCCGTGGGGCACCCGAGAGCTGTAAATTCACATGGCCTGCTTTAGTTCTCTAAAGTGCTTGTGGGGTGTAACCCAGGAGCCTGCAGCAAATCTGAGAATTTAACCTGGGTCTCTTGTGTCCTGGTCCAGCATCCTTATGAAGGACCCACCCTTCTCTTGCCTTCAGTTGCTTTTCTGAACCTGCCAGTAAGGAAGTCTGGCAGGCCTCACTGGAAGAAACTCAAACCTATTCTGTAGGGTCTCTTCCAAGAGCATATGCTCCTAAAAAACCTATGTTTGGGTTAGTCAGATAGCATCAGGAGAAACCCATATCCAGAGTAAAGAAGCAAGTGAACATGCTATGTTTGTTGTTGCTGCTTTGTAAGAGCAAGGAAACAAGGCTCTTGTTTCCTCTTAAGACTGAAATTTCCAAATCCCATCTTTCAAATCAGGCCTTGCAAGTCAAGGTGGTTCAGCAAGACCAAGTCCAAACTTCACAACTCCATTTGAACCTGTTGCTGGTGATTCCTGCTTTGAGAAGGGAAAAGCATCCAACCAATCTCTCTCAGAGACTCCCTGGGAGTCTCCTTTATTATCTGCCCTCTTTGAGATGTCTTTACAGAGCCCCATGTTTTGGAAAGCAATGAGTCCTGTTTTTTTGCTTCCTCCATCCTACCCGTGGCACCCTTTCAAGTTTTCGTCTTCGCAGTGATAGAGCCACTCAAGATCACGGGTTGCTTTGGGAAGATGCTAGCCCCTATGGAAGAGGTGAGCCCGAATGCGTGCATAGCATCAGGGTACGCACAGCACGTAGGTGTTACAGTCATTAGAGTCACAGGCAGTGGGTACAGCCTGCTGGGTGCCTGCAAGGAACACTCCCTGCTCTGCACATGGGATTTTTCACATTACAGAGATTCTCCACAAGACAAGCACCCAGATAAATACAACCCAGCCCAGCAGGTCAGTGACATCAGTTGCTGGCAGAAAGATGTTGTGGATTTAGCCAAATCCCAGCTGGGACTGGTGTGTTACTCACTGTATAGCTATTGAACACATAGGCCCACGTAGGGAAGAACTAAATCTTCTTCAGCCTCCGTGGAAGAAGCAGGGAGCAGCTCTTTTAGACCAAGACACCTCCAATCTATAGCCACCCCTCTGCTTTGATGGGCCCTGACTGCTGCTTTTTAAGTCTCTCCCCTTCTTATATGCCGTGCCCTTCTGTGCTCAGCCCAAATGGGATAAGACTCATACCCATCACTGAGGATCACAACCGAGGAGCCAGTGCCTTGTTCACCAACCTCCTCAGAAACAACAACTTGTGCTTAAAAAGTATTTCCTGAGAAAACAGGCCTACTTCCCAGCATCGAGAGGGGAACACCCGCACGCTTGTCCGGCAGTTGGGCTTGGCATGAGCGGTCCCTGCGGGCCACACAGCCCTGCCAGCTTGCACTAGGAGTTTGGAGGCGACACATCTGCTGTCTGCACTATTGATCCATCACGGGGCTGAAATGGAAGCTTGTGTTAATGCTCAGAAACACAAACTGATACCGTGGAGCAGAAGTGCCAATATTTACAAATTCCCAATGTGAGATTCACGGATCACCTAGGGAAAGGATGGGAAATCATCCCCCTGCAGCACACCTGTACACACACGCACGCGTGTGTGGCTGTTTGCAGTCCGTGGCCGATCTGCAAACAGCCCTTAGTGGAGGCCCAGGTCAGGAGCCCAGGCAGGGCTGGAGGCTCTGGCTGCCCACAGAGGCCGGTGTGGCAGAGGAAGGCTCTCCGCACAAGCTGAACCAAACTAGGAGCTTTTATATTCCTGCCAGGAGGTAAAACTCCCCTTAAAGAAACAACCAAAAGCAAGTCTAGACAGTGCCTTGCCCTATAAATATCCAGGGAGAACGCACAAATAGCCACAATCGCCAGGATCTTGGGACAAAAATTGGAAGCTGACTCCACCTCTGCTGCCCCTCTGAAAGAAGTGTGGGCAGAGTCTCGGGGCTGAGTCACAGCTCCTGAATTCACACTTTTCCTCTCTCTTGGAGAAACCCCGCAGAACCACGGAAAAGCACAGAGCAGGCCTGGGCTCGCTGCTTCTGCCGAGCTCGGCTCCTCCAGGGCTGCCAAGCTGAGCATTACCTGTGCCTGGGCTGCGGTTTTGCAAGCCTCAGAATCCAGCCCAGAAATAGCGTGCCAAGTATTAATAGATGCTTTTGGAAACATGGGGGGAGGCAGAGGAGTGCATGCTGTATGAAGGCTCTTTAAAATGGCGTATACTAAAAGATCCTAGTTCCAAACTATCCCAATGGGACAAAGCGTGCTGTGAGTCCCCTGGGAAGAAATGCAACACGAGTTCCTTAGGATTCCCAGGAAGGGAAGAGTGGTGTGGGGAATTTTGTAGCCTTTTCCTCCGGCCTGGTTTCCTTTGTGCCCACACCTCCTGCGAGCAAAGGCTGTCCCCTTGTCCAGCTGCTGGCACATGGGGCATTGGGAGAAGAGAGTCGGGCAGGGAGTGAGGGGGTTAGAGGGCAGCAAGGGGGTTAGAGCTGTGATTTTCAGAAGGGGGAAGGATTTGACACTGCGCCTCTGTTGCTGAAAGGGATCCTTTTTATTTTCTCTGTGTAGAAATCAGGACTCGGATGTCAGGCCAGTAAAAACAGGGAGTGACTGCGTGTGTGTCATGTTCCAGAGCAGGACGGATCACAGCCCAAGGCGCTGCCCTGTTCTGCTCCAGCCCAGCCTGAAGGAGGGCATTGAATCGCCTCTGTCTCCAGGCAAAGCACCAAAGCCCTGTGCGCAGCTGGCAGCGTGCTGGTGTCTGCTGGCTGCAGGCGCTGACTCCCAGAGCTGGTCCTCACGTGCTCCTCACTGCACAACAGGGACACCTCTCCTTTCTCATTTGGCTTTTCCAGGCTAGAAGGACTTTGAAGGCTTTGCCAGCAGAGCTGGCACCGGTGTGGCAGGATGGGCTAGCAGCCGGGGCGATGGGGAAGGTGTAGGAGAAGGTTCCTGCTGCGTCCCTGCTGTTTCACGCAGTGGTGTTAAGGCTCTGATCAAGAGCACAATGAGCTGTTCTTCCTTGTGCTGGGACTTTAAGAAAGGAAAGTGAAACCACTTCTTACAGAAATAGTAGCTTGTCCAGCCGACTGTCCTGACACCACACTGTCACCTGGGTGGTCCCTGTTATCCCCCAGGGGTGTCCGTGGTTTATTGCCAGTCGCAGCCGTGCAGATTGGTGAGTGACTGGCCACTGCAGTGGTGATTGCTTTGGGCTGACTACCCGAGTGCATTAATAGTTCATTAAACATTTGCTCTAATGTGTAGGTATGCTGCGATCCCACCTACTACCGTACAATCCTTACAAGCCAGCCTCTGCAGCTACTGCTTTTACAGGTGACCTAACAGATAAATTTGGCAGACAAATGCATTTTCCACACTTTTTCCAGCAAAGGCCTTAGCCCCAGGAGGACCATGACACTTAAACCTGAACATTGCTTTCCTGGCTAGTGCCAGCCTGGACAGGGAAGAAATGCTTCAGGGGAGGATGTCTGGGTGGCATGGCTGGTCCCTCACAAACCCTCAGGAGGGGCAGGAGGAGTTTGCCTTGTAAACAGACTCCTGCACGCCACCGATTCATGAGTAAGACAGGGGCGTTGAGATCGATGGACGTTTCCACTGCCTCCTCCTAAAGGAAGAGTGTTTTTGGTCACTCCCTGAAGTGCTGATTCATTTGTCTGGCAGAGGTTCAGGTGTGCAGCAGGGCAGCTAGTGTGTCAAGAGCTTTTTTTTTGCAGCTGAGAGAAGTTTGTTGTTAGGCTGAGAGTCACTTTTGGGACCGTGTTCATCTTCGGTTTATCTCCAGTATGGTTGTCTTGAAGTCCCTGGGGTTGCAGCAAGATGTAGAACATGATGGGTAATTGTGAACCAAGGAATGCTTCTTTCCCTGCGTAAGAAGGTCACACCACGAGATCTTTCCCCAGAGAAAGGGAGAGGACTGCAGCCTTTCTCCCTCTGCCTGTGCCAGCAAGTAGCTGTTCCACACTGCTCCCTACTCCTTTTGCAAATGTCTGCCTAAAGCACTTTGGGCTCGGGGGAAGCTAATGCATCAATAATTTTCATTTCCTGCTCTAAAATTCACCCTCTGACTTTGGCCAGGAAGGTAGGGCAGAAGATACAAGGGAGATTCATCTCTTGAAAATCGCATTTGATGTTTTAAGGTTTTTCCAGCCTCTTTAGCCTAATCACGACAGCATTCGTTGCCACCTCTTCCCACCCCATTTTATGCTTCCTACTCATATCCTGTCCTGTGTATTTTTGGCCACTTACGAACAATTCATTTGAGCTAAAACTTGGCATGTGGGAGCACCGGTACAAGTGTCACTGCAGGAAAACAAGCTGACATCAGTTTAACCAGCTCAGTGACTTGGTGGCAACCACGGTACCAGGGACGTGACAGGGCTCAGGTCAAATTTTGGGCTGGCAAGGTGTGGGGATTCTCTTATCAAGTGTCACTTTCTGGTGACCCCTGGAAGGCAGAAACAGGAGTTCATCAAAATGTGCTTTGGCTGTCAGTCATTTATTTGTTTTTCCTGTGAAACGTTGAGATTTTTGGATTCCTGCAGAATCCCCCTAGGAACTGAAATGGTGATTTCTGATGCAAAATGTGTTCTGTCAGAAAATATTTGACCAAACTTCCATGCTCTGCTCTGAGGATAGCCTCTTTTACATGGTGAGTTTGCAAATGAAGGAATAAGGGCAGAATGTGAGTGAAAATTATTAAAGTAGGGGGTGTTGCTTTTCAAAGCAGGTTGGCAAAGCCATATCATACATCACAGGCATTGCTGTTTCTGCTGTCACCACTGCCCAGTATAAGAAACCTGCTTCTCGAAGCAGAGAACATACAGAGAGTCAGGAGATGACTGGCTATGGATAAACCACCCCTCTGCAGAGCAGTTTCAGGTTCCCTGATGGTGGGACTGGGATTACACAGAACAGGGATCTGCTTTTCCGTGTCCTGTGTCTATTTATGTTTTCCACAAATCTGCCCAGATTGCTCTTGCCAGTTACGGTGTGTCATACCCCTGCTCCCTCTTCGGATTCAAAAGACGAGATGCACAGGCGCTGAAAACAGTGAGGGAACGAGAGCCAGGTGCTATTGCCAGAAACTCTGTGCAGAAAACCTGCTCCTTGCATAAGACAAACTGCACATCAGGGATGAGATTTCAGCTCGCCAGTCTGCAGCAGGTCTCCTGTGTATCCTCCAGCACATCCTTTAGACCCTGCAGGGCTCTGCTCCCACGGGTGAAAGGGCAAATAACAAAAATGGCATAACAAAACTGTATGGTCTCACAAAGAGAGAGCTGCAGGCTGCGGTAGAATCAGCTCCTGTGGCTGGGAGGAGAGGTGCAGGGCAAGTGCCTGAGCTGGGAAGAGCGGATGGCTGTCAGGGGAAGAGTTGCACTTGGTGCCTGGAAAGCCACAGAGGATGGGCACAAGGGCAGGTGACACAAATGGGCTCATTCCTTGCCTACTCTCTTTAACCTCTTCTTAAGCACCGTGTCATGCTGTCCTCTTGACCTAACTGTAGTGTTTGTTGGCAGTCTCCTAGAGATGTTCCTCGTATCAGCCCCTGTGGATGACTTAGGATACAGCCACCTTCTCCTGGTAGTTCCTCTCTCCTGCTTTAAGCTCCTGCTTGACTTTCACGCTGAGGCCTGGGCTAAAGATGAGCGAGTGGTCCTGATTCCCCCTTAGTAATTTGCATCGTACGGTGACAAGTTACAGTCTTGGTTCCAGGAGCAGCTCCAGCACTTCCCACCCTCCCTGCTGTCCCTGCCCACCAAGGTGGTGGCCCCCAGCAAGTGTGTGCAGGAGCACTGTGACCCAGAGCAGGAACCAATAGGACTTGAAACCCATTCCCCCAGACACACACGTTTTTTCACCTCGCTGGTTCATTTTCCAGCCGGATCAGCTCCAGGACCTGACTCACAGCCCAGCCCCACGAGCTGTTGTGCCAGGACAACGAAGGAGAGTCACAGGAGCACGAGTGGCCGAGAATGCTTCAAGCCAGCATCACTGCCAAATGTGGAGCCTCCTCCTGCATGCATGCTGGTAAACCCTGGGCTTTCTCAGCGTAACCATCTGTGATCTGAAAGCTACCAGGCTCTGGGGATGAGGCCTGCAGGAGCGGGATTTTGCAGCACAAACAGCCAATTACGCAGTAACCAGAACAGTCCCGTGAGAGATCATTCCAAAAACAAACAAAAAAAATCTGTTCCCTTTGCCCTTTGTTTCATTTAGAATAGAAGGATGTGTGTGGTTGGGTTTATCAAAAGAATTTAAATGGCAGTTTCTAATCTTACAGTGCAGAAATGTTTTAACAATCTCACTGAAAAAAATAAAATAAAATTACACTTCTGCTGGGCAAAGAGGAAAAGCATATTCGGTCCCTGCAGCAGAGGTCTGGGATGAGAGTCCGTGAGGATTACAAGAAACCAGGAGTGATAACAGAGCCGGAAAGGGCATAGAAGAGTTTCCTGCAATGTCTTGAAGAGGAAAGGCTTCATCAGCTGCTCCCATGTGCCCACAGGGGCTTGGCACAGGCATTTCCAGTCCCAAAAGACTAAAGCTCTGCAGGCAGACACAAAGGAGACGCTTTCTGCTGTGGGAAGCTCAGCACTATGGAGCAGGTTACCAGAGAGGCTATGCCATCTCCAGTCTTTATTTTCAAGAACCGATCAGGTAAAGCCCTGATTTCAGGGCTGACCCAGCTTTGGCTGGGCTAGAGACCTCCTGAGGTCCTTGCTGACCTGAATTACCCCATGATCCTCAAAGGGGAGAGGGGGATTGAGCAAGAAAGCCCTTTTATGCAAGGAGGTGGGCAACCTCCTTGTACAGGGGTTCGGGTTGTCAGAGGATGGCACACCGTTGTGCCAATGCAGGCTGCGTGGATTCTCCTACACCTGAAGAAGGAAGCAGAGGTGCTGCTTTCTACAGCCTGTGGTTTAAGGCAGAGTCCAGCTCTCCTCGACAGCCTGACTGTCTTTAGGGTATGCTGATCACTCAATGAGCTGCAGGCTTTGATGGGAGGGGCAGGTAGCCCAGAAAAGCACAGGAATACATGTAGTTTTGAGAGGGACAGGGGGCCTCTGAGAAACCAAAGGCATTTATCCTGCACCAGAGCAAACACCAGCCTTCCTGAACAGCAGATATGCCACCCTGGTAGCAAAACTTCCTGCACAGTTCCCCTCAACTGTAGATAAAATTATATTAAATATAATTTTTAGCTCTTTCAGTAACTACCCGTCCTGGCCTGACCTTGGTTGACAAGCAGCCCTCCTGCTCCCAGCGCTTCCTGAAGATGCTCTTTCAGCACACCCAGCCCTGGTGGGGCTCAGCTGGGCTATGACAAAGTGCTACTCCTGGCGCTCTTCTGCCAGGTCCTCATCAGTCCTGCTCTGTAGGACCAACTTGTGGCAAAAGCATAGCGTGGGCCTACTGCTAAGTTGGGTGTTTTGAGCTAACCAAGTCCTAATTTCGCTCGAGGTGTTGGGGGACAGGATGCTGAGACAAGAGGACCTGAGTGGCAGTCACCCGTGCAGTGGAGAGTGGATTCTTCATGCAGCATCTTGGCAGCTATTCGCACTTATCTGGCCAAGAACAGATTGTGTTGGAGCCAGCGTCACACACGGTGCTCTAGGGAAAACACTAGGGACTGACGAGAGTGGTGACAGCCCAGATCGGCCCTGCTGTCTTCACCAGTGCTTTAGATGTTCTCCTAACCTTTGACCGTTGGCTTACAAGGTCTTGGCAGGCAGGGAGCAGAGATTAGGAGTTTCCTTGGAGTTGTGCCAGGTGTGGGGCAGATGTTCTGGGGACCTGTCTGGTCTAGTTTGCAGGTGATTGCAGCAGGCGGGAGCTGAGCGCTCAGCTTGTTTCATCCAGCCACCCTCAGCCCTCGCTTCCTAGGCTGTGATTAAACCTACACGACATTTCCTCCCACCGATCAGTGGCTGGGGCTGGGGCCAGACGCAGCTGCCTGGACACGGTGTGGCCCATCGCTTCTCCCCCTCCCCTGTGCTCAGCTCCATGCGGGTGTCAGGGTGAATTTGTCCGACTGCACTTTGTCCTACCCATCTAAACTTTTGACACCCCAAAACACCTGCGGCAAGATGCTCCGCAGCTCAGCTCTGCGTGGTGAGCTCAACCATCTCCTTTTGTCTGCGTCACACTCGCCAGCTGCCGGTTTCACAGGATGCCCCCCGGCTCTGTTATCAGTAAACAACTGTTCCCATTTCACTGTCTCCATGCCACGGGCAGCATGGCGGATCTCGAGGACAGCAGCACCTCAGCTCTGTCTCTTCCAAGCTGAAGAGTATTGGGAGTTTCGTAACTTAAGTCACATATAAGGGAGCCCTTCCTTCTTTATTTTTAAACAGCAGCAGAGCGGAGGAGCAGTGGAAGAAGGGTGCTTCCACGTGTGAGAGGATTGCTCAGGCAGCTGATGGCCTGACCACACCTAGGGTGTTACCTGCTCCTACTGGCAAAGACCAGCAACGAGCACAGCTCTGGTACATTTGCTTTCAATTTATCCTGTTCAACCTGCTCTCACCTAGGTCAGTGCAGCAGCTCTTCTGACTAAGCTGCAGCTTTTCTGGCTTTTTTTTTTTTTGTCAGTTGGTGAATTTTTTATTTTTTTTTTTAACTTATTCAAGCAGTAGCAACTGACAGCAGCAACAAACCTGACAGTGCTGTGGATCTGCAATCAACCCTGAGAGCCTTTTATGGCACACTTTCTCTCCCCACTTCTATTGAAAACAAAACAAAACAAACAAACATGCTCCCCACGTTATTCATGTCTAACCTGCTCTGGCTTCGTTTGAGTGCCTGCTTGGAGTGAGCTTATGCCGAGATGCTGGACTGGGCTCTCCCCTCACCAGCCTCTGTTACTGAAGCACTGCAGGGCCAGCTGAAAACTGCTGTCTTGGACCATTTAGGAACCAGCGCTTTGACTTCAGTGGGGCAAATTGCTGCTCCCATGTCGCAGAGGTACTACTGTCCTCCTGCAATTTGGAAGGGTTTGTGTCAGCACAGTCGTGTACTATCACCACCCGGAGATCCGCTCGGGATGCTGGCCTGCAGGTGCCTGGTGCTGCAAGGCTCCGTCCCCTGCCAGCCCGAGGGGCCTGGTTCTGTTCTCCTGTGGAGCTGAGCGTGGATCCAGCCTGTTGAGGTCCATCTAATTCCAGTCAGAGGCTCATCTCTCAGTGTTGCTTGGGTGCAGGCTGGGGCAGGCTTCATCACAGAAGTGCTGCCCGTGTCAGATACTAAGGGCTGGAGTCTCAGCAGGGCACAACTGGGGAGCCAGCCCCTAATACCAAACCTTACACCGGACAAGCAGCACCCACACCTGCACAGGCTATCTGGATGCTTGTTGCTCCTCTTCCTTCTTCAGAGAGTTTTGAAAGTCCCATATCTCGACCCAGAAGCAATGCCAAGAGCATCGGGTACTGAAAACAAGACGAACTGCCTTGCTGTGTGAAAGTCAGTGTTACAGATTAACCTGCGGGAATGGCCGGGAACAAGTCCATTCACTTCCTCCCCAGAGGAAAGCATAAATATCTTTCTAGGGAACAGAGAGGTTTTAATTAGTGCTCCCTTCTGCATAAAGCCTGGCTCTCCTACTCTGTCTCCTCAGATGAACACAGCTATAATTAAGAGGCAGCAGTGTCAGGAATGAGAGCAGGCTCCAGCCTGTGATTTATTAAGGGCTGTCGTGGGTGCAATTACCTTTCTCTCTTCCCCTCTCCTCAGTGTTTTCATAAAGTGAATTTACTGATGAAAGGGGTGTCTCAGGCTAGGGCAAATAGATGTCTCAGTGCTTATCTTCAGCACAGACACAGCAAAGGCAGAGTCGCTGCTTCTTTCTCCATACAGTTACCATTGAAAGCCTCAAACCTGGCTTGGAGGATTTCATATCTATGAGTCCCAGTTCTGGCCCAAGCCCCAAGCCTCCATGACTCCCTGTGAGCCACACCTGGACCAAGGACCAGCACCTACCAGCACCCTCCTCACTGCCAACCATCTCCTGCTGGTCACCAGGAGTGACCCTGAAGGAGTCCTGCTGGCGGCAACCAGGAGCGAGCAGCAGTAAAGGACAAGGCACTTGCTTTATCCTCAGCAAGGAGGTGGGTTAGGGTTAGGGTTTGGGTTTTGCTTTGTATTTGCTGGTGCAGGTATCTAAGTGAGCCCACAGCTTGGGTGGCAGCTCTAGTTCTCCCAGCAGCCAACGCCTCCAACACACAGAGAGCTCCTGAGTTAGACACAGCCCTGGTGTGAAGCCAGCACGGGCACCTTGTCACCTTGTCCCGTCTCAGAAAACCACCGCGAGGAGCATCAAGTGAGTGGCACCCTGTTCCTTGCTGAAGCTCAGTGATCGGCTCCCAAATAGTTCCCACTTCTGGTCATCTTCAGCGAGAGGGAAGCTGCATGTAAACAGTCTGGGGGAGGCTGGTGTTGGCTTGGACTGTGTCTGCTCGCTTGATTTAATCACCATCCTGCCAGCAGCAGTTTTTTACTTTCTGAATTACTTAGCAATGGTCAGCATTACTGCTGGGTGGCTGAACTTTGGTTTATTGACATTCAAATGGTCTGCAATTTACCTTTGTAGGATATAAATCTGGACAGGCTCAGACTGATAAGACAGCGAGGAAAAAAAAAAAAAAGGAAGTAGGAAGAACAAAATTCAAACAAATTCAAATTATGAAAAGGTTTGAGGTGCCAGTACCCCAGCTGGAAACCAAATAAAAGAAAGCATTTGCTGGCTCTTTTCAAGGTGGTGTTGAAGACCCCAGCCCACCTAATGTGGAGTGTTACTGCTCTACTGGCCGTCGAAGGAGCCGCCTTCACCTAGGGCAAGGCTGGGCTGGAGGCCAGTGAGCCACGAGGGCTCATTTGTGCCACGCCTGCCCATCATAGCAGCCAGGGCTGCTGCCAGATCCTATCAGCTGCCCCCTTCTTGTGAGTCCCCACCTTTGGCTCCCTCTTCCTATCCCCGTCCCACCACCACAACTGGGAACAGCCCCAGCACAGCCCCTCCTTGCTATGGGAGCCCACGGGACACAGACTCCTTCCTCGTGACAACAAGCCCAGAACGAACACAGGGTCAGTGGAGGAAGGTAGCATGTGTGCCCGCTGTCCAGAAGGCAAGCTTTTGGGGAAGCTTTTGGTCTGCTTCCTTGGTGGGACCTCGGTGGTGGTGAGCACATCGCAATAAAACCCTTGGGAGCATTCAGGGAATGGGAACACGGGCTGGGCTCTCCTGGGGAACTGCAGTGCAGGTGAATGGGGAAGGTCTCCAGACTGGTCCAGCTCCCAGCTACACACCCTTCCTAATTGTGATTCTTCCTGATTTATCTGAACTACCAGGAAATAAAAACACCAGAGCTTTTCTGGTTAACCTCCTGTGGCACCGTGTATTTCAAGTTTGCAGGCAGTGCCATCCCCAGCCAGGTCAAAAGGAAACCTCCCACTTCCCTGGGAGGGGAAAAGCTCTCCCAGTTGTGCAGAAGTGGCCCCGTCCACGCAGGAGCAGCTCAATGACAGCAGTGCATGGGATCGTCTCTCCGTGATCATGGCACTCCCTTCGAGTCCCTCTTGGCAGTGTTTCTGGAAGCTACCACCCTTCCCCTCCCTTCGAGTGGGAGGCTGGAATACCTCCTGGGTAGGCAGGTAGGTATTTTTTTCTGGGCACCTGCTGAACCTTGGCCAAAGCAGGGTGGTTCAGGAGGCCATGCTGGAAAAGTCAAGTGCTGCCAGGCCTTCCCGGTACTGCGTGCGCGTTGCTGCTCACCGCAAGACACCCTGCTGCCGAGAAGGCTTTATTGCAGCGCGGGAAGCCATCGCTGCTGCTCCAGAAAGTCAGTGCACTGCCTGGGACACGCTAGGGAAGGCCGGTGAGGCTCGAGTATTTTTAGAAGGTGATGAATTTTATTGCCAATGACATCAAACTCATAGGCTAATTGCCATGCAAAGACACCTGCTGACTGCCGTTTTGTAAGACAGACACGAGGCCAGACATCAGCCCCGCACAAGGAGAAGATGGCTGAGTCCTCGTCAAAACCACAAACCTGCCCTGACAGCACGCAGAACGAGACCATGGCATGGAAGAGAGAAAGAAAGCAAGAGAGTGTGGTGGAGATGGCTCCAAAGCAGCGCCCCAGGACCCAGCCCTCGGGGAATAATACTCCGAGGCTCCCCCCACGCGCTCAGGCTTTGCACCCGGACTTATTTATATGGATGTTTCTCAAGCCCACACAAGCCAATGCGTATATTTCCTGTTTCACTCCTTTCTTTGTCTACCAGAAGGACTGAAACCTCCCAAGTCCTTCAGCGCATTAGGGTCTCTTCTGAATCGCTGTCCCTATGAAGTTATGCTTCCAGCCTGAATTCCCTGTGGCCCTACGAAAAGCTCTCTGTTTTCCAGCACATTCAAAGCTATCTGGTGGAGGGTCAGATGCCAGCACACATCTGCAGACTTGGCCCTGAGGCCATCCATCTCAGTGGGGGCTCCTCGCTGGGACGAACAGCCCAGTTACTCCTCCGGAGTGATGCTAGCTGGTGTGGGTTCCTCCTGTGCAACCCCTCCCTGCCTCTTCATGCCCTTGCCTGAAGCCAGGCAGCCCCAGCAGGACAACCCTACAAAATGGTGGCTGCTGCTAATGCTACCGCAGACGGCGCCTTCTCCACGAAGCACCTGCATGCACGCGGGCGAGCTGCCATCCGGCTCGGCAAGCACCCGGTCCATGCAGACGAGGAGCTGGTCGGATGGAGCCCCAGTAGCAACAACCCGGAGGACCTACTTGGCTGGGCTCGGGGCCAGGTTTTGTCACTCCAGCTGATGGTGAGTTGTTTGCAGTCAACAAATGCGGGCACCAAAGGAGAGAGGCTCTCTGCCCCTGATACAGAGCCCATGGCCCAGGAGATATTTCCCCCTTGAGGCTGCTCACCTCTGTCCTGGTGAGTTTGCCCACTCTGCTGTTGGGAGGTGACAGGCACAGTGGCAGAAAGCTGAGGTCCAAGAGCTTGGCAAACTGCTTTATCACACTGAGCAAAGGGGGGAGTACGCATGTGAGCGCGCACAGCAGCAGTGCTCTTTCACAGCTGTTCCCTTCCTTGGGTCTTTACCAATCTCCTGATCAATGACTCTGGTGCTCAACTTCTTTTCAGGTGCCCAGAAACAGACCCAGCCCCTGTAACTTTTTTCCTTACATGACAAACCCATCCTGCCCCGCAGAGCGCAGCGGATCCTGCGCCGGACCGGCTGCAGATTCCTGTGCGTGCTGCAGGGCTGGGATCCAGCCGAGAGAGCAAGAGGTCCCCGACCAGCCTTGCTTCCTAACGCTTCAGGAGCAGAAACCAAGAGCAGATACAACCCAGGCCCAACAGCAGGCCCGGGGGTTAATCCATCTGTTTGTGTTATCCCAAACACCAGTTTTTAACCTTGTTTTTAATAGGGTGAAGCAATGACCTTTGCCACTTTACAGACATGTTCCCACAGTGGATCCCAACTCCCTCGTCACAGCTGTGTTTTAAAGGGCTCCATGATCCCTCTGCCCTTTATGTGTGTTAATGACTAATTTTTCTCCCTTGTCAACCCAAAAATCAATCACTTGACTAAACAGAGCCAGGAGCCCCGCTGCATGCGACAGTCTCAGGTAAAACCCCGCGTGGGTCTCCCCTTCGGCTGCTGTGCATCTGCGGGGGGCTGAGCCTCTCTCTGTCATTACTTTAACCCAGAAAAAGTCCTTTTTTGGGACAGAGCCCACAGAAGCAGCTTGGTGCTATAGCTCTTGGCCACGCAACCACCGACAGATCTACCCCCGGTAACCGCACTCGCTTCATGCGGCGTTTCAGAGCAGCCCGGCACCAGAAGCGTTACCCCCTCCACTGCCCTAATTGTGGCAGGGCAATCACTGTATTTTACTACTGTGTTGTCTCAGAGTTATTCTTCATATTTAAAAATAACGTCAGTCAAATCATTTGTCCCTGAACCTTGTCCTCAGTGGAGTTTGCACTGGCATTTTCCAGGCAAATAAGTGAAAGGGGAAGGAGAGCAGCTCTCAGACTCAGGAATAGGAATGAAAGCTCACAGGTAGCCCGAGCTGTCACGCGAGGGGATGGGGTGGCTCAGAGCGAGCCTTCCCCTGATTCTGAAATAGGGTAATGAATCCTGCCAAGGTCACGGGCAGGGAGAGCTCATCGAAAGCAGCAGCCCGCAGAGGAGCCCGGTGGGTTGCGGCAAAAATTCTCTCCACGCACATCCCAAAAGTAGGAAACCCCAAGGTTTGCAAACAAACAGCTGCTCAAAGCTACTGTCTCCGAGCTTCATTAGAAACGAAAAAAAGATCCTGTTCTGTGCAGGACGGACATTTTGCTGCCAAGAAAGTGCCACCTACTGGATCTGGCCTGCCGGGGACGTGCAAGAACGGGAAACAAACCCAGAAAAAAATAATGCTAGAAAAATAACTTTTTTTTTCACATTTAAAAAAAAGGATATAAAACTATACATTTACAGTTATCCCAGCCACAGCCCCCTCTGATCACGCCCCCTCCGAGGCTGAATCAGCCAAACTTTTGAAGCAGATAAACTGGGGGATTGGGGGGGGGGGGGGATGTAAAGTTTTAGGGTTTGAAAGGAGAGACTCACCGGTGCCGAGAAGCCTCTGGTGTCTCCTGCAGTCTCCTTGGCTCCTGTATGTCCTGTCCCACTTAGCCGTGCCCTCCTAGTGAAATCCTGCTGCCATTCTCCGGCAGCCCGGCTCCCTGTGCCTCCCTGCGATGTGCTCTGTCCGTGAGCCGAGTGCCCCGGCCGAGAGGATGGTGGGGAGAGCAAGGCAGAGCCCACCCAGTGCCCCAGCCCGGGGGTCCCGCTGCCTCCGGCTTCGCTCTGCCCTTTCGTCCCCGTGCCACTCGCCCCAGTTGTCTGAGAGCAGGTGACAGAGGTTTCTTGGCAGAGGAGAGAGGAGGGGAGGGATGTGGAGGCAGCGAGAGGTGGAGCTGGACCCGGAGCAACAGGTTACTGTATAACCAGGAGCCGGTGGCCCCGGCGCAGCGGCTGCATCCCCGTGAGGTGCGGGGGCACCTGGGGCCTTCGCCCGCTCCTGGCCCAAGGGGAGCCAGAGCCGAGCCGTGCGCTGCCCGAGGGGGACGTGTAAAACTTCAGGTTTCTTCCGCCCGAGAACATTTCGTGCCCAAGCGGGAGGTAGAAGGCAGTGGGGGGGGGGAGGTGGGTGATGAAGGAGTGTTTTGAGCTGGGTTTTCCGTAGGCAGCGAGGGAGGGGACGCGCTACCCCGAGCGCCTCGCGGGGGGAACAAGGCACCTTTTGTGCAACCTGGCGCCCTTCTCTGCAGCTCCGCTGGTTGTTTTCCTCCGGTTTTGCTCTCGCCTGCTCCCTCTGCCCTGACATCTGCAGCGGGGAAAGATGCCGCGAGGTGGACAAAGAGGGCAGAAAGTTCTCTCCCCACGTCCCCAAACCAGTGGGGGGATGAGGAGAGGAGCCCCCACCAGGGTACTGCATGGCACAGCTCTGTGCCCCCTCAGGGTGGCACGGCCATAAATCCCCTCTTCTTGCCCCAACTCCTCAGCTGGTGGGAGGTAGCAGGGCTCTGCCCCACGTCTCTGCCCCACGTTTCAGCCCCTGGCACTGGGCAGAGCCAAAACGCAGCTTTGGCAGAGGGTTACGGCAGGAAGGGGGCTGTGGTTACTTAAACCACCTTTGGGAGGACTGAGACGAGCAATTGCTGTGGCACAGAGGGGAGCTGAGGGCTTGCTGGCCTTTGGCACCAGGCAAGGCTTTGGTAGCGGCACCGTGCCACCCGAGCAGGAATTGCTCCTCGGCTGGAGGTGCTCGTTGCGGGCTCTGCTCCGTTGACTGCTGCGGGCAGGACCCTGCCTTTATTCACACGTGTGCCCACGCGCTCTGGCGGGCATGAGCTCTAAAAGACCATTTTGGCCATTGTGCAGAGCATTCCCATACTATTGCAGTGCTGTGTTGGACCTCCCCTGCGGCTGTACAAGCCAGATCGTCTGTACCAGCAGGAGCCGGAGCATTGCCCCTTTTCACCAGGTACCAGGAGAGGCACTCTGAAAGCAAAAGCAGCTTCTGGCTATAAGGAACCAAGGTAGGACTTGAGCATCGCTCCTTGCATTGTGGCGAGTGCTCTCGCCATTCCTATGCATTACCCTCATGCTCTCTGAAAGGGTTTCTTTAGAAAACAAACCTCGGTCTCCTCTCATTTTCCCTTGTTGCTCCTCTCTTGCTCGCCAAAAACCAGAGGGAAATTTCAAAGGATGGTAAGGCTGCTCCTGAGCTTCTGTTGCCAGAATACATTGAGGATGTTTGGGTTGTGCTCTGGGGTCTGCCCTACTGCAAGCTCTGTGCTGCTGAGTGTGTGGTTTGGGGCTCAGAGGGACGCTGCTCTCTGGGAAACAGTCTCTCGTGTGGGCAGACTATTTCTTTCAAAAAGTGCCTAGTTTCATCTGTCTTAAGACTTAGTTTTTAAACATTTTTTAAATTGATGGGATTAGCTCATGGGCTGAGGATCGTTAAGCTGGAAAATAATACCAGCTGAGTTCATGGGTGTTACGGCAGTGGTAGTGTGTGATCCATCTGGTTGGCGGATCTTGAAAAAATGGAGCTTATTAAAAGATTTTATTAAAGTGGACGTGCATCACAGACACCCCCCCTCAGCCCTCCAGTGTGTGTTGAGCCCATGGCACATGGATGATAGACGCCACCCGCCACCGGCCCTAGGAAGCTGCAACTCCAGCAGAGATCAGAGAAATACAAAGACGCTTCCACCACGAGACGCGAGCCTGGAGGAAGCCCAGCCTCCTCAACACGGTGCCTGTCAAGCTCCCCGTCGTGGGGGTTTCCTCAGTGCCAGCTGCACCATGGGGGCTCGTGCTCAGCTCTCTGCCTGGCCCACGGCCGAAGCCATGCAGCAGAAATGCCCCTGGTGAGTTATCGTGGGAGGAATGCTGCTGGGTGAGCCGGACGGGCAGGGGGAGAGCCAGCTCCCCAAAGGACAGCTTAGATTATCAGCAGCTCGGTTTTGGCAGGAGAATGACCTCTTCCGCTGTGGGGAAATGTGATCTGATGCTGCTGAGCGTAACACACCCACCCAGCACCCCGTCATCCTCCTCGCCACAGTGTCAGCGTGATCCTGGGGGCATCTCTGTGCATGCAAACACAGCCGGCCTTGGGAGCAGCAGCATTTGGAGACTGCCAACCACACCACCCAGGAGGGGAAGGGATATCGGTTCCAACAGCAGGAAAACACGGTGGGAACGTCCTGGCAGGCCTTGCAGCTGAAAGGTTTTGTGCAAGAGAGCCTTACCGCTAAAAATGCGTCAGCTGCCACGGGGGCGTTCCAGTGGGACCGCTGGGCTGGGCTCGCTTTCCCGGGATGCAAACAGGTAGTTGGAAGGGTATTGTTGGAGAAGCTATTTAATGTTTCAGGCACTAACTGCTTGTTATCTGGCAGTTTCGGCTCTGCGTTTATTATGAAAATAGGCACAGCGGGCTACCGTGAGGTGCCATGCCCCATAGGGAATCTGACTGCTGAGCAGAGGAGGGAACTTCTGGGCAGGAAAGAAAACCACAACTGAGCTTAATACATCTTCCTTGCAACATCTGGTGCTGGTCAAAGTGGGGCAGAGGCAATAAGCCAGACGGGGAATTACCCTGCTGCACAGTGGCAGTGCCTGCACACCAGCTCGCTTGGTTCCGACACGCAGAGCCGGAGGAGCGCACATCCTCAGCCTCTCTCCTTCTTCCACAGCTCAAAGACGTTCAAAACTGGGATGAAGGCAGCTGTCACTGCAGGAATGCAGCACTTCGGTTGCATTTTGGCCTGTATGTTGTCTCTGCCTGCTGTGGAACACGGAAAAGGCAGAAAAGCTTTGGACCAATAAAGCCCCATCTCTCAAAATATCTGAGTGTGAAATGCCAGGAGGCCGACTTGCTTCTCGGGATCAGCCTTTTAAATCAGGTTGGCGGCAGACACCCCTCTGATGGCTTGAGAACAAAGACTTCTTCCTTGCAGAGTAAACAACACCCAAACCCAGCTCCTCAAAATATGTGTTCCTCTAAATTTTTAATGCCGTTTTCATCCAACTTGCTCATCCTGTTTCAGAAGGGCTGGGCCTCATAATTAAAAGCTCCAGCAATCTTATGTCTGGCAAATGTCATCAATGGCTTTACTATGCTGTGCTCTAGCTTCTCTGAGCAGTGGGAACAGTTTGGAAAGGAAGTTGCTGGTTAAAGAAATGCTCTGAGGTCAGGGCCTAAATCACTTTGGTCTTTGTTGGTACAGCACAGAGAGAAGCTGTCATGAAATCAGTCACCAGCATAAATGACAATTCCCATTCAAACCCTGGAAATACCCGAGGTGGAGGGGTTGTCTGAAGCTTCTTTCTTCTCCTACATCCATCACAGAGTGAGGGACTGGCACCAGTGGAAGTATCTCAGTATCTGAGCATCTAACCAGAAGAAGTCCCTGGACAATTTTATCTTGGAATTGGATGAACGACGTGGAGCTGTCCTGCCCTTCTGAGGGTGCAGGTCCAGGTTGGCATCAGCCGACCCCCAGCAAGCACCAGTGGCCAGTCTGCAAGCCATCAGGCTCTGAAACAAGCCTAAAAATTGGTTTGTCATCGTGTACTTACCCACTGCAGCCTGTAAGTGAGCATTATCAGTCTCCGTTAGTTCTCATTTTCCATCTAGCTGATGTTGTGAGGCCATTAGGGACCAGCGGGCTCATTGCGGAGAGTGCTTTCTGAAGCTTGAGGAGGTGGCTGCTTTTCTCTGCGCGGTACAGCAGACTGTCCTGAACCCATATTATGCTGTGGGGTTAAACAGAAGCATGGCAGCCATCAACCCATGAACACCTTCACCAGAACAGCCATTTCTCAGGACTGCTTTCTGCATGAGATCCATTTTTACAATGCAGAGTCCAAAACGGCTGTAGGTCAGTAGCTGAGGTGGTGGTGATCTGTGGTGGGGACTCAGTTAAACATTTCAGGGTAGGAACACCATCTGCTAACTTTACTAACATGTCATGCATCTGCCTACACTCTAGGTCTTTGCTACCTCTAGTTGTGCTAATATTTTGTATTTTGTCTGTAGTAAGCACCATTAGATGGAAGGAAGGTAAAGGGCAGAGGCTCCAACTTGAAGTCAACATGTGTGACTCCATCTGCTGTACCACCTACATTCAGGTAAAAAAAAAAAAAAAACATTCAACTTCGCAGAGTTTCCTTTAAAACCTGTCAGACTTTCTATTTCCAGACCTCTGTATAAGGCAGGTGTAAACAGATACCAGGAAAATTTGTTCTTTTATTTGTACGCATACAGAAAGGGCTTTCGCTTGGAATGCGTTCATCATTACCAGGGTAGATCCAGGTAGGTATGTTTGTCACTCTTCGTAACAAGTATGCGATGAGTACATTCCGTTATGCCAAGCAAATCTGGAAGAACAAATGGGTGGGTATTTGATTTGTGCAGCTTAAGCCCAGAAACATTTGGTCATTCAGTTTACTGGCTGCTTCTTCGCACTCAGTTCTGCTGCTTCACTGTCTTCACGGGTGCAACCTTCCTCCTGCTGAGCAGCAAAGGGTTGTTTGTGCCGCTGACTAGAACAGGATGAGGATCTGGCCCGAGGAGATTCATGCCAGCATGAAATGTTTTGGTTTTGACTACTGGGCGGTGTGACGTGGCCAGAAGCTGGTGTTACCTGGCCTTGGAACGGGCTCCCCCAGCTATGACTGAAGGATGAAACTGGGTGCTTCTCTATCTTTGTTCCCTCCTGCCACCACTGGCAAGAAAAAAGCGATGTGGCTGAGGCTGTGCTGGGTCTATACCACTGTACTTTCAGCCCTTGGCTAGTGTAAATTAGCGCAGACCTCAAACACTCTTTCCCAGCGCAGGAGCATGGCCTACATACAGCTACAGCAAGATCAGAAGTTTGTTGCACACATCCAGTCTCGCCCCAGTCTCTCTTTGTGCAACTTAGCTGTACCCTAAGATTTGAACAAAATGCTCTGCACTTCAAACACTTCTCAGATCTAACACATTATTTATTTGAATAAATAAATACAAAAATAAGAAATTCTGAATACAAAAACTGCTTGTACAAAAACCCCGCAAACTCCTCAAGCTACATGTTATTGCATATTTTGATAGAGTAAAAAAAAAATAAAATCTGAAATTGCACACAGTTCTTCATTTCTGCAGAATCATGGATATAAATACATTTAATGCTAGACAGAAATACACCTGACAACATTCTGTTGGGCTTTCAAATAGGACACAAGGGTGTGTGAATGATGAATGTTTATGCTCATCTTAGGTCCGTCCTATTTAAACAAACAAACCCTCACATTACTGCCTTTGGCCTCCACATCAACAAGAACCAGCTGCCCAAACCTTGCCGCTCAGCTCTCCAAGTATGAGCAAAACTCAATTCCACTCTCTCCCACTGGGATAAATCAGGTACTGCCCTACTAAAGTCAGGGAAATTACCACTGGGGTCTGAAAACACAAATGAGAGCAGAAGATGTATAATAAAGCAAAATTGTGCCCTGACACACAGAAGTGTATGTGGCAAGGCAGAAATGAGTCCATGCTATGCTGGCCTGATTCACTTCTGTGTCACTTTGGTTGTACGTTGCTGCCAAGCTGTGAAAACTCATGCAATCTCAATGACACGTCGCTGTATGATGCATTGGCTACTGTTCCGTGTTGGGAGTGAGCATTTAGTATCGATTTCTGACGAACATCAGGCATTTTTGCTGAATCATCTCTGGTGTTTGTCCATACATATGCTAATTAGTGAGATAGCGTAACACAGCTGCAATATTTATTATCTTATGGTATCTTACCTACCATCTGGGGAGATCTCTGCCAAAAAAAAATAATTTAAGCAGGAGAAAGATTTACAGATTTTTTATATGCAAAAGAATCAAATCTTTGAAATGTAAAAAGCACTCTTTAAAGGAAGAAATATGTTAAAAACCTGCTGTGCCACATAGCTAGGTTTTATCCAACAAAGGCAGCAATAGCCAGGACCTGTAGTACTGACTCAAGCCCATATGTGAAGAGAAGAACGGCGTTTATAATGACATCTGCTTTCAGCACGTAAGTTTGCCATATCAGGAAGTACACAGACAGAATCACACTTCCGACCGTTATCACAAGACTGAGCCCTAATGGAGCCTCTTCTTCTGTCAGGTTTCCCTTTGAACCTTGAAGGAAACAAAAAGCTGGTATGAATCTTTGATTTCTTATGACGATGTCTCAAGCCCCAAGTCTAGAGTTTTCCTGTTCTAAAAGGGCTCTATTTCTTACAGTTCAGAGTATAAAGAAATACTGGCCTGAATGAAGGCATTGTCAGTAAATCTAAGAACCAACCCAAACACCAATGGACAATCAATTTCTTGCTGACTGAAGTTAAGGTAAATAAAGGGCAACCAGTTGACACTCAGAGTCAAGACGCCAACCTTTTCTTACTACAGTAATCAGTTCTGAAGCTGCAGCTATTCTGATTACTCAGTCTGACCCTCTTCTCGGTCAAGCACCAGATTTTCCCCTAGTGCCCCTCCAGCCCCACACCTAGCGTGACAACTTGGTGACTGCGGGGCACACTTAAGGATATCCAATATTGACTTTAAAATCTTATGCAACAGAGAATCTTCTATATTCCCTAGTAATCTATTCCTATTTCAAATTACTATCATTATGAAGAAGCTGCACTTATTTTTTCTTGCATCTTATTTCTGAGCACGTCTTGGTAGATTTTAACTACATGAAACTTGAAATTTGTTTTTTTTTTATTTATCCAACTGCTCCAAGCAAATATATGCAGAGTGCTTTAAGGCTAAAAATTCACCCCTACAGCAACTCATCAGAATTCAACAGAGACCCACCTTGTGTAAATGTCTTAGATATATCTAGCACAAATTTAAATAGTAATATTTTGTAGTAGTAGTAATACTTTAATTGTAAACCTTGCTTAAAAAAAAAGAAAGGACTTTATGAAATTACAGCTAGCTCTTGGGAGTGGGCAGTAGGATTCCAAATGGGTCCTTTATGCTGTTCAGGCATAGTGAAAGGAAGATGTTGGAACTGCTGTGTGTCTTTAGAAGGAGTGAAAGGAAAAGCTTTAGTCCCAGTAGGCTGCTCAGGGACATCCTTAGCATTACCTGCTCCACAAGGCTCCAGCCATTTAGCTACTTTTGTACATTGCTGGAGCAGCTGAAAGAAGCTATACCGCCTCGGTGAATGGAAATCTCTGTTTCAACATGTTCACTCTCACAAGTCACGCTCACTTTTAAACAGCACAGCAGCATTCCTGCTGTCCCAGTTATACTGCTTCCTGACAACCCTGCTTTGTTTTCCATTGGCGTTATAGATCATACATCATAGGAGAGCAAATTCTATTTGACCCTCTGGCCAAATATATTGATCAGTCAGATAAAGTTTAATGACATAAATGAACAAGTCTCCAAAAATCTGCTTGTCTGCTACATTAGCACATTCTGACACACGCTCGGTTTCAGAATGATTAATGGTTAGAGACTATATTCCACTGAAAAGGCACAGTGATAACATGACATACCCAAGTATAATCGGAGTGCTTCCAGAATGGCCATAATGAAAAGCAGCGTGAGATCAGGAGCCAAAAAATTATCTGGATAACTGAAAACTTGACCTGTAAAATAGCACAGCATAAATAAGCCAGAAGAATACAGCGGGGATACCAACAAAACACACGCAACTCATAACCATGCAGCCTAATTCTGGTTAGAATGCATGCAACTTACTTTTATAAACAATCATCGCAAGAGTCGCCAAGAAGTAAAAGATGTAATAAAACCCGTTTATATAAAGTAGAATCTGTAAAGGAACGGATGAGAGCTGATAACTGCTGTTAAGGATTTCTCATAGTAATGAGGTGCGATCCATTTCATAAAATAACCACTTCCTAAGTAACCTCAAAACATACTGCTGTGCCTTGTTATACTAAATGAATCAACTATGACTGGCATATTGGGTAGGTTTCAGAAAGTAACTTGAGATCACAAATGCCAGGAGCTAGGACAACAGCTGGCTGTTTCAGGCTTGGTTTTCATTCCTTTTTTAATATTTTTTTTTAATTTGGTTTGTAGTGGGGTATTTGTTAGCCTAAGGAAATGAGCTGTGTGTGTGTGCACGTGTACATTTCCCCAGACTTCTATACCTGTTAGTCAGCTCAAACCAAGTTGACAGACGGTTGGCAGACTCCAATATATCAAATTCCTCTATGTTTTTGAGAATAGGTGGCTCTGTGAAGCAGACAAGCCCTATTACTGCCCGCACGATGGAAAGTCTGAGAGCTGAGCTCAGCCTTTGTTATGTGCCTGAGAAAGGCCATAAGCTCAACTCTGAGATGTAGATTTGTACAATAGACTTCCTTAACTCACTGCTCATAAAACAAACTGTTGTATAGTATAAGGCGATAGTTAGCTGTAGTTATTTATATCTGTGCGGATCCACTGCCAAGGTATTTGAGACCTCCCGAATCCTTAACACACCCTCGGAATGCCTCTGAAAGGCAAGGAACACAGCAAGCACCGAGGTACAAATAGGGAAAAGTTACTTACAGGCTCGGGACAGATTCATCTCACCTGCAGCCATCCCAAGATGATAACCATCATAAAGTTATGCCTCTGGTCTGAATTAATCACCTGGGCTCCCCCTGGAGACAGCTGAGATGAGCAACTTCATAACCAAGCAGCTCCTGATTGCAAAGGGATAAGTTACCATCCCACCTCTCTGACTACATAAGCATTTAAATGCCTGGTTTATATGAGATAACTAACAGATGTCTTCAAGAGCCCGCCCACTCACCCCCACAGTCAGTACAATTCCTATATAGCAGGTACCACACACTGACGGAATCATTTTCTCCTGAGGCACAGCAGCACGTTATTAATGCAATACATAAGACACACAAAGGACATCCTGGGGCTCACCACCACATGGAGAAGTTGGAATGTGACTCAAGGAGTCTAGAAAGTTTGGCCATTCAGAGGTATTTCTGATAAGTAAATTACACCAGATGCTTTTCTTAGTCTTAAATAATACAATGCAATTCATACAAGGAAGGTATCAGTACAGGTTTCATTATTTCCAGCTGTCTTTCTATACTCGGAGCATTCTTTATCCCCTCTTCTCTCCCCAGCCCTTCTCAAATACCCTGAGATTCTCTAAGCAGGGATTTCATCCCAGGCATCCTTTATGGGAACGACCCATCCGGTTTTTGAAGGGAGCACCCACCCACACGCAGCAGATGTATTCCAGTTCCCAGAGAATCTCATTTTATTAAAACAGAACCAGGTTTTTGTGTTTTTCCAGTTGAAGGAGGGTGGAGCAAAAAAATTACTAGGTGGGTTCTAAGCATGGAAATCTCTGAAGAGAAGGGTGTCTCTTCTTAGGAGGTTACTTAGATCTTGGCAAGAGTAAAGGTTGGGTGAATTAATATGAAAGAAGAGGAAGTACTACTGAAAGCTGCTTTTACTGCCTCTTGTCAGGTGTCTGTGAGGTGTGCTGCATGGCACTTGGGTCTGTGAACCCACAAATACAATTTTTAGCCTTGCTTCTTAAGTCAGTGAGAAGTTATGAGATCAGAAAATGTGTCTGCCAGCCCTCTGTCAAGACTGGGAGATGGGTTAGAGGGGTTTGTGCAGGAATGGGACAAAATCTCAGCAAAAATCCCCAGCTACAAAAACCACCTTCCCTTGGAAGAAATGCTTTATCTGTTTTGCTTCATATGGATGGTGCTGATGATGGAAGACTCACAGAATAACACTAAAATAACATCGTGCAGATTTATTAGGCAGGAAGAGATGAAACTTTTGCAGCTGATTTTCTTGAAGATGCCTGCATGTGAGGGATGAATGGTACAAAAAGGATACAACTGACGAAGTTCTTCCTTTCCGTTGAAAAGAAAAAAAAAAAAGAGCAGAAAATCAGTCTCAATATTTACCAAAAGCACTGCAGCAACATTCAAACCACTGATGTTACTAGCAAGGCTAAGCGTGGTTGTAGAAGTTTTTATCTCTCAGTTCACTGCAAGACTTGGGAGACTTTTTTTTTTCCTCAGATCATGCAGTTCAGGTTCCAAGAGTAACTTTTTCAAATACCTGAACTCTAAAGTAATCTGGGGAAATCCCTGCTGTGAAAAGTCACTTTCACCAAGACACGCAGCTCTTTCAAGATGTAAAGAAGTACACAGAACTCGTTCATCCTGTCCTTTCCCAGCAGATGACACTTCATCCCCTCTAACTATGCAGGAACAAGGGAAACATGCAAAGGAACCAGAATGTAACACTTGCTTTTAAATTGTGAGAGGCAGCACAGAACACAGGGCTCCCCGCTTCCTCTAAAATAACACCCTTCCAAACCAGTTTGCTTCAGAAGCAGCCATTGCATGTAAAACCCTCATGTGCTCTGATCACCCACAGACCCGACACAAAATTCAAGTTAACAGATACGTTTACTCTTTTCTTTCCAAAACCTCAAACAAAATTCCCTTTCAACATGATGGCAACAACCTATTAAAATACTTCTTAATTAACTCGTAACAGTCTCAGCCTGTTTCAGAGGCAGGAAGAAAGGAAAAGTTACAACCCCTGCTTCACGGAGAGCAAAACCGCCTGTGGAAGGCTATTCCACCTGTCTTCTTGAAGACATCTCATCATCATCGAATCAGCAGGACGCGCTCACCTCACCACCTCCATCCCTGGGCTTCTTGAGGTTAATGTCCCCGTCACCTCATAGCTTTATGCACTTGGGCCCAAATTAATCCCCACTAACTTTAGGCACCCAATTAAGCTATCCAATTTGGGAACACAGTGGAAATAGGCAAGCAATTTTAGGTGATTCATATTGTCTATGACTTGAAATGCCTTTGGGCATGCTGCATCTCCTCTCCATTTTCTGTGAAGGGAGCATAGGCTCCTACCAGACCGGTCCCTTCACTTGGCCAAAAAGCATTTTGATAAATGCTTTCTTTCTTTTTGTGGATTGCAGTTAAAGGTTTTATCATATATCTTGTTTTGCCGTGCCTAATGGTTAAATATGTGCTCACATTTACATTCCAGTGAAACCCTCACATGACAGTAATGCCTTGTATCAGGACTATGCATTTCCTGTCTTGCTCAGGACTAAGGAGATGTCTCCAGGTTCAAGTTATTCCCAGCTGTGAAGTGGGGTGTTAAGGTAAAACACCACAGCTGCATGTGCAGACATGTTATCGTTCTACAAGAGGCGTCCAGAGATGGAGCTCTGCCTAAAGAGCAGCAAATATAACCAAACGCGAGGCGTACCAACGTATCATCACCCACTCATCAGCCCCGCGGCCACGGTGCCAGGGGGATAACTGCAGTAGTACGGTTTTATCGCATGGGCAACCTGAAACGTTTTGAATTCCCTAACGGCAGCTCCCTGCATTTATTTGTATATTGTAAAATCTTTTTCCACAGGAGGGCACTGACCACGTTCTTGCATCTGCTCCACACACAGGTTTGCAGGCACTATTGTTTAGAATATGCTGCCTCCCCGTGAGAGACAGAGGACATTTCACACAGGTTAAACACTGAAACCTCACAATGTGAAAGTGATACTGCGCTTTAATAATTATTATTGAATATATAACTAAAATTGTATATTCAAATTAAAACTGTGGGTTGATAATCCCAGCAACCTGAGACCACCTCACTGCTAGAACTACCAAAGCCTGCACTGCTGCTGGGGCATTTTGAAATTGAACGTGAGCATTCTGGCACCTGAGAAGAAGCAGAACAGGAATTTTAAAGCATTTACATGAAGCAAGCAGACTTGCGGCAGCAAGAAGGGCATTCTGCATTTGTAACAGTGACTTTTGCTGCACGCGGGCTGGCACCTCATTTCTGCCTATTCTAAAGCTTGCAGGGTCCGAAAGAAAACAAAACGTAACACTAATTGTTTCCGGTGCAAGTTCCCATTAAAGCACTCATACAGCCCTTCTGTCAGTGCTTTAATGAAGCGCGCTAACTCTTCAGGTACCTGGGATGAGCAGGGATCGCAGCCCAAGCCTTCCCCCCCAGGTCACCTCCTTCCTGGAGGCAGAATACAATCAGTTTTCTTTAAAAAAGGAAAAAGTATGTGATTTTTGTTTGTTTGTTTGATTTTAGTGCCAGAACTGTATTAAGGGCATACAGGCAGCCCCAGCTGCAGTTAAAATCGCCCGGTGCGATGATCGCAAGGCAAAATTCTCGCCTCCTTCAGGCTGCTGTTCTGCCCCCGTGGGCCTCCCCTCCCGCGGCGCCATGTCGTGACTGTCGCGACACGGCCTGGGGCTAGGAGAGCCCTCCCTCCGCCAGAGCTCCCTCCCGCGGCCTTAACAACGGCGGGAAAAAAACGGTGTAGGGAAAGCACCGGGCACAGGCCCCGTATGGAAGGGGGACGAGGGAAGGCCCCGAGCGGCGGAGGGCCCACACCGCTCACCTCGCCTGGCCGCCGCCATGTCAGCCGCCCGCCCCCAGCGGTCCTCCAGCGTCCCGGCAGCCCCCGCGCGGCCCCGCCCCGCCCCTCGCTCTTCGGCTGCGATCGGAGCGTTCGGCCCGGTTCGGTCGCTTTCGGGCGGCTTCGGGCAGTGCCCGTTCGGGCGCCGCCGTTCGGGCCGGCGAAGGCGTTCGGAGGAGGTTCGGAAGAGCTCGGCTTTCCTCGCGACCGCCTCAGCCGCCTTCGGGCGAGATCGGAAAAGACTCGAGCGGGTTCGGGATTCTTCGACCCCGCTGGCCGGACCGCTCGGGGACTCGGCCCTGTTCGGGCGCGCTCGGGCGGGGAGCCCGAGCTGTCAGGTATCGCTTCGGGCCGCGGCCTCGGCCGCGTCCCGCCCTGGGATTGGCCAGCCGGCAGGCAGCGCGGGCCTCGCTCGTCGGGAGCCATCGGACGAGGCCCGACAACGCTCGGCACGCTTCGGGTCCCCTCGGAAGCGCTCGGCCCGCCCGAGGGGAGCACGTTCGGAAACGCTCGGCTCAGCTCGGAACCGCTCGGCCGCCCTCCGCCGAGCGCCCGAGTGGCCTCGGGGGGACCCCCCCCAACGTCCCGGGGCCCTCTCGGCGGGGGTCGGGGCCGCTCGGGCGGGCTGGGTCCCGCTCCCCCCCGTCCCCCAAACCCTCCCGGGCCGCCCCGCATGGAGGACGCCGACTCGGCGGCCAAGCAGCTGGGCTTAGCGGAGGCGGCGGCAGCGGCTGCCGCAGTGGCGGCGGCGGCGGCCGCGGAAGGACCCGAACAACAACAACAACAACAACAGCAGCAGCGGGGGCCGCCACAGCAGCCGCAGCCCGCGGCCTCGGAGGCGAAGGCGGAGCGGCGGCAGGAAGAGGCGGCGCGGGTGACGGCCGTGACGGTGATGGCGGCGGACGCCCAACACCTCGAGATGGCGGCCGGGGCCCTGCCCAGCGCCGACGAGGCCGCCGCCTTCGCAGGTCAGGGCGGGCGGCAGCGCGCATGCGCAGCTCCCCTCACTCGCCCCTCCACACGCACACCCCCGGCGGCGCCTCAGTGAGGGGCGGACGGGGCGGTGGGTGTTGCTGCTGCCGGTTCCCGCTCGCTGCGGTGTCCGCAGTTCTGTTGCTGAGGGGATCCGATGAAGTTTATTGCCCCTGGTAACATGGTGAACAAGTCCCAGGTTTACGCTAAAGCTGTGCTGACGCCCAGACTTGTAGAAAGTTGCACCGGCTTCACGCTACGCGCAGTTCTCACCCCGCAAAGTGAAAGGAGCGGGAGCCTCCCGTTGGTGTCTAAAGTTATTTTGACCCTGTGTGCAAATCTCCCACTTAAAAGTGCCCTGAAATATGCAGAATTCTGGAAGCATGCTCTGGTAACGCAGGTAGTATCAGACCCCGCAGTACCTGGATTGTTATCTCCTTGTACACATGAGCTTCAGTGTTGTTTTTTTTCACTTTTACCCTATGCAAGGTGTGGAAGAATCCCTGGTTTTAGGTAGGCAGTCAGATGTGGTATATATCATATCCAAGTTACAGCCAAATGTTTAAGAGTTTTTGACTGGATAAGGTATATAGGTAACAAACAGTAGTCTAAAAATTAACGTGTCAGAGGCACGGTCAGTTCTTATTTTGATGCTTGCCAGTCACCTTTTTTAATAAAAAAATCACCTTTTTTTTTTTTTTTTTTTAGCAAAGAGGGAGTATTCATTTTCCACTTAGTACATCACATACTGATGGTACTGTTACGTTCTCAAGGAGGTTAAAGCATGTTGGTGTTCTAGCGGTAGTCTGGAGGTGTTCAAGGCCAGGCTGAATGGGGCTTTGAGCAACCTGGTCTGGTGGGAGATTTCCCTGCCCATGGCAGGAGGATTGCAACCAGATGGTCCTTATGGTTCGCTTCCAACCCAAAGCATTCTACGTTCAACCCAAAACTTAATAAAAATCAGAGTGATTGGATTTATAACGACTTAAAGGTGTCATGAAAAATTAAACAGATGCTCAATATGAAAGAAGAAGGAAATGCAGTTATATCTTTTGATGTTTAACTGGTAATCGGGCTCCCTGGACACAGCAGAATTTCTGATTTATGTTTCAGAAGTCACCACAGTAACAGTAGCCAACGTCGGTGCCTCCGCAGACAATGTTTTCACCACATCTGTGGCAAATGCAGCTTCAATTTCAGGACATGTGCTGGTAAGTCTGGCCTTTCATTTGAGGGCCTTAGCAAAGTCCTACATGCTTTCTTAGTGTAAATGGAGAGCTCAGTTTGTGTGCAAGTAAGGTCAAAAATGTGTTTTCATTGCTGTATACAGGCATTAAGGCTCAAAACCATCTGCTGGTGTACATACAGGTTTTTCCTTATCACTTTGAGAATTTTTCTTTATCTTTCCATCCACATATACCCATTCTGTAATGGTACAACCTGGAACATGTAAGCTTTGAATCTGCTTGGTGTAAAGCTCAAAAACTAACCTAGTTACTGCCATATTCTTAGTGTTGTAGGGTGACTTTGAGAAGATTTGTGGGAATACTAAAATACATTGGTATTTTAACTCTATGATTTAAAACTCTTTTATTTCCTCCATAGTCTGGGAGAACGGCCCTCCAAATTGGGGACAGCTTGAATACTGAGAAAGCCACTCTCATAGTCGTTCACACAGACGGCAGCATTGTAGAAACCACGGGACTGAAGGGGCCATCAGCACCTCTCACACCAGGTATAAGGCAATCTGTTTTTGAAGTGTCATTCTCCCGGAGGGGTTGCGTTTTAATTGTGTTGCTGGAAATAAATAAAAAAAAAAACAACATGCATATTATGAAGGGACCGTTGATCCTCTCTTAACATAATGTTTCTTGTGTTTCTTGGGAGTAGAAGAAGAATATTTACTCTGGTTTTGGTTTCATAAATGTATTTCATTTTCTTATTCATTGCCCTAATCTTTGCAAGTAAGCTTCTTGAAAGAGCTCACCCCGCTGCTGGGCTATTGCATCCATCTCACCCCCAAAGGCAGATCGATCATTGTAATATTGATAATAAAAATATCAATGTCCTACTTCTGTACGTGGGTTCTTTTTAAAGGGTTCTTGCACATAGTTTTGTGTCCATTCAGGCCTTTTGCTGATATTTAATTGCCACTATGGATGGTATCTTCATTTGTTCGCAGCTGCCTTGTCAGTTTCCTTTTTGCCCACAAGATGGCATGGCAAACCTTTGGCAGGCAGTCACATTTTACAGTCTTGTCCTTTGGGAACTGTAAGATCCAGACAGCTGCAGGTTACAAGCTGAGCATTTAGCACACCGTTAAGAGCTTGTTTCCTAACAAGCAGTTTGCTTTATTTTCTGCCATTTTCAGAATGTTACCTTCTGTGAGGAATTCTTGAGCTTGGCAGGGCAGACTCACTGCTCTAGCTTACATCGGGCATCTGCTCCAACCTGAATTTTTCGTGGTACACTGTGTAACTTGCAGCGGTTTGGAAAGGTGTCGTCTACTTGAACTGACCAAATGACATTGGTGGCCTCACCAAATTCAGTGTGAAGGTATAGTCACTGTGCCTTTTGGTTGCTGTCACCTTTCTCTTCATTTTTTTCAAAGGACCTCAATCTCCTCCTACCCCTTTAACATCCGTCCAAGAGAAAACTGGAACCAAGTATAACTGGGACCCATCTGTGTATGACAACGAACTCCCGGTGAGGTGCCGGAATATCAGTGGGATTCTGTATAAGAACAGACTTGGCTCAGGTAAAAGTGGCCATCTTGTGTGACGAAGTATGACATGATGGCTCCTTCACTTCATGCACTTTTCTTATAATCAGATTACCTTGAAGGGCCAGTCATGAAGAAAATAAGGACATTTTCATAGCCAGCCTAGTCCCATGAGTATTCTCACGTGTTTTGCCCTTTTGTTTCCTTGCTCTTTCTTCAGAGGCTTTTTAACTTTTTTCTTCAATCTGTGAAGATACAGCCTGCTGTGCAGTGAGTCTTCCTGATAGTCATCTGACTCTTCTAATGTTCTTTTTGTGGACCTCTCAGAAGTAAAACCGTGTCTCTACAAAGCTCTGTAGAATCCCTGCTGGATTGGAAAGTAGAGAGCTTGTCTCCTAATAAGACTCCTAAGTTGTCTTAGCCCCTTCTCTTCTCTTTTATCTCTGTGGGAAAGTTGAAGAAGCGATGGCAGAAATTGCCACAAGCCTGACTGCACTGCACAGCATTTGCTTCATGGAAAGAGAGTTTTCATCATGACCAGAAGGATTAGAAATTTAATTGAAAATTAAGGATGGGCTTATATTCATGATGGTTATCCAAGAAGGACTTATCCTTCTTGTGGATGAGTAGTTTTTTCTAGCCTGTTTCAATATTGGTGAAGCACAAAGTTGGAACTCACGCGATCGTTGTCACAGCCAGGATAGTAAATGGGCACGGTTATCCTAGAACGATGAGAAACAGCAGATGGGCATAGTTGGTAGTTACTGTAGGTTAGCTGCTGTTTTGTCCAGCAATTTTGGTATTTGCTTCTTTACGAAAAGAGCAGAATAATCCTTGACCTTTACTAACATTTTTTTTCTTCTAATTTAATTCAGGAGGCCGTGGCAGGTGCATTAAGCAAGGGGACAACTGGTACAGCCCCACTGAATTTGAAGCTATGGCAGGACGAGCCAGCAGCAAAGACTGGAAGAGGAGCATCCGCTATGCTGGGAGACCGTTGCAGTGCCTTATTCACGTAAGGTTAAATTTGTTTCCTCCTTTCTGCTGGAAGGGGCAGGGAGATTTGGGACTGAGTCTGTCAGGCACAGCAGTCCAAGCTTTGCATGGTACCTCTGCAGAGTTGTGTGATGGTGTTGTGGGGTGATTCAGAAGCAACGTGTTGATTTGGTTGAGGGGAGATGGCCTTTTTTTTTATTGTTTAGGGCCCATAGGGGGAAACGGTTATGTCTCTCCGGGAGCTGCCAGGCTCTTCAAGCAAAGTACAGGCATGCTCTCACTGGTTTTGGTGACTGATGCTGAATTTGTAATCTTCCAATTTCAGGATGGGATTTTAAATCCTCACGCTGCCTCTTGTACTTGTGCTGCCTGCTGTGATGACATGACTCTGGTGAGTTGTAGGTTTTATATCCATTAGTTTAAAAACAATTCATCAATCAAGCTGCCACAGCCATCTGTGAGCAGGTCATGAGTGGCCCAGAAACACTGACAAGTACTGTGGTCACAGCAAGCTTTGTCCATGCTTCATACAGATACAAGACAGGGAACTGCTAGTGCTGTTGCAGCAGCCTCTGATGTTCATATCTGCCCCTCACTTTAACCGGGTAATAGTTGTTGCTGGTTTTCTTTTTTTTCTTTTTTTTTTTCCTAAGTAATATATTTATGTAAAATGCCTTTGCGGGGATGTCAAAGCTATTAGTGTTTTCCGACTTAAATTCCACAATTATTTGAGCTGGAAAAAAATGTTTTTATGAGGAAGTAGTGTAATACTCCATGTTAGATCCGTATTTTCCTATTAAACTGCTTGCTTTTTTTAAAAAATTACGCTAAAGTCATGAAAGCACAATCATTTAGCTTTACCTGAAGTACTGTTTTGTACTTTTTTGGTGTGAATTGAATCATTTGCTCGTTGTCTAGACCTGCTTCCTGTCTTCCTCTCACTCTTGTTCCCTTTCCTTCCACCACTGTGGATAGTTGTCAGTTGTTTGCCCAGTTTTGCTCCTTATGTAATGGTGGGAAGAGGCTGAATCTGTGCCTCTTCAGCTGAGTGGAGCTAAATGCAACTTTTTATTCACAGAGGTTTTTTTTACTTTGGAGCTACTGCCATAGAAGTTTTTTGGTCACTTGTTGCAAACCATGTATCTTCCATGGGAATATGTACTGCATGACCTTAGCTGCATCTGGAGAGATTGGAGTAAACCCCTAGTCCCCAAAGAAATGCCTTAGCTAATGTCCTTTCCTCTTTCTTTTTTTTTTTTTTCACAGAGTGGCCCCGTACGACTATTTGTACCATACAAACGGCGAAAAAAAGATAGTGAAATGTCTGCAAATACTGTGAAGAAGGAATCCTCCAAAAATATCACTCTGCTTCCTGCCACAGCTGCTACTACATGTAGGTTTTTTCTTGTGGTAAAAATTGCTTTCCTTCTTTGAAGAACTGCCAGACTAGATATTTTGTGTCTTATCAGTAGCCCCATGAAATTATCCAGCTGAGAAAAATCATCTTATTTTTTGGCACTACTTCCTTATCATTGGGTAGTTTTATTGGCTCTTTTTCTTTAGCCAGTATCCCTTCACCTTTTCTAGAAACTAAAGCAGTGTCTTAGTTTTAAGCATGTTAATATCCTTTTCCAGTGAGCAGTAGGCTTCATATTTTGTTCTGAGACAGGCCTGGATGATGTTTTCCCCCCTCTACCTGCTCTCGCCCTGGCAGTGCAGGGGTAGTTGTGGAGTCCTAGCCTTGATCCACAGTTTGCTTTAGGTACGCTTTTCACAAATGACATATGAGAAATTTCCTGATGTTGAGGTTAGGTTGAGGGGAAGGCTGTCTCTTTTCTGCTCTGCAGGAAATCCCCATTCTGTCTCCTGAGCTTGGGTTTTGTCCTTTAGTAGCCGGTGAGGGCTATGTAATAAGATTTGTGCTATTTCTTGAAATGCGTAGAAAAGTAGGCTCTAAGCAACTGTAATGAAATCCACAGCCTGAAAGTCGCTAATGAAGGAGGCAGAAGGTGACACTTTCATCTGCAAATTCCTCTCAAACAATCAGGACACGCTTTGTTACTTAATGTTTTTGGTTGTCAAACCATCTGTATGAGAACAGAAATTAATTTGCAAGCTAGTCCAGCTCACACGTTCCCTGTCACATTCATGTGTCCTCCTGCTCTCATCACACTAGCATCATCTGGACGGTAACATTACAAAGTGAATTGAGGAGGAAGCTACAGAAATATTAAAAAGAACTGAGCAGGCCAAAAGCAAGATTAGATTACTGGAAACAGCAGGGAGAGAAATACATAAAGATTCTGTAGAGGTTTTTTTTTTTTTTTTCCATCCCCCCAAACAGCTTTAATCTATATTGGTTCATTAATGTCAGCTGCTGGGAGGTTGCATGTTTGCTCATGCTAGCACTTGGAGAGAGCAGGACTGTTTATTTTGGTAGCAGCCACATCTTTCACCAGGAATGAAACTGTAGCCTCGATGTCTTATAACTGAATTGTTTGTAAAAACATCCTTCAGACTGAGCAGTGTTTCACAGAATCAGACCATTACCAATTAGTGTTGCTGGATTAATCCTGTTTAAAAAAGGTTTTAAACATTTTAGAGCTGCACTGGTATGTTCATCCGAGTGTATTTTGTGACATGTTCCTTGCATTTGCCAAGCAGATTGTATCACTCCGTGCAGAAAGACAATTAAACTTGTTCACCAAACTCTCATAGAATTAGTTGTAATCCACAGTTGGTGTTTTAAATCTATTTTTAAGTAGTAAGAACCACTCTGGCTAAAGTTCTATGATAAATTAGGACCAGCCAGAAACTAATGAGTTTTGTGGCAACACTGGATTTTTTAAGTAGGTGTCAAATTATTATTCACGTAATAATTGTAAAGGTGGTGATTTGGGAGGAATTACTTTGTAAGTGCACATTCTGCCCTCATATACCCAGAGAATAAACAGAGGCTTGCAGGAGGCCAGCAATACCTTCACAAGTTGAGCAGGGCTTTTCTTCCCATTTCTAGTTTTAATGGTTATAGATGTGATCCAAACTCGGCTATCACAGGCTGTTGACTGGTCTGTGAGTTCTGTGACTTTGGATGATTCAGAACAGGGATCTCAACAGCTAGACAACCAAGGCCTGAGCACTGATTGTTAATTATGAAAGTACTTCTACCATTTCCAGTCACCGTGACTCCTTCTGGACAGATCACTACCTCCGGTGCTCTGACCTTTGACCGCACATCGACAGTGGAAGCCACAGCAATTATCTCAGAAAGTCCATCCCAGGGTGATGTTTTCACAGGAGCCACTGGTAAGGGTTCAGGTGTATGTCTGCTTGCCATCCATAAGAAGCAGAAAAAAAGGGTTTGGACATCCCGTTCCTGTAGCAAGCAGCATTTTGTATGCTGCATGAAGGATTTATTTTTAAAGAACATACACAGAGGCTATACATAACCTTCTGTTCTTTCTTTGAAATGATTTTAACAGCTTGAAATCTTTGATCAGTTTCACAAAAGGTGTTTAAATGTTTTGTCCAGATGCTGCAGCTGCTAGTGTACACCTCTGCTGGTTTCTTTCGTTTTATGGTCATCTCTGTCATTTTTTCTTTGCTCCTTGTTTGTCCTAAAATACTGCCAAAAATAGCTGAGCATTTAAACTAAGTGAAAAGTGCTGAATAAATGCTGAAAAATGCCAGAATAAAACAAAGAAAACATAAACGTGTAACATAAATTTCAGTTCTTTCAGTTTAATTCTTATATGGGGTTGTGAGTACTGCTGGAGCAGCTGAGGGAACTAACCTACTCTGAGAACAATAGTTTGGAGTCCTTTGGTCAATGTAAATACCAAGGTGTGTGAGAAGGAAACTGGCAGTAATTTTTACAGAAGCCTTTAAAAGTGAGCACAGAGAGAGATGAAGTCAGGGCAAGGCTGCCTTGCTTGGTAGCTATGTAAAATCACTCTGTTGTTTCCCATTTGCAACCCTTAGAATTATCATACAGCATAGGAACTTTAAAAAAAAGAGGTAAAAGAAGCACAAGAAATGTCTGAAATCTCTGTTATACGATGATTTATGATGATGTTGTTCTTCTGCAGTTCAAGATACCAATGTTCAGCAGCCTTGCCGGGTCAATCACCCAGAACCTCACTATCCAAGTTACCAGGACAACTGTCAGATTTCACCTTTTCCTGAAGCTGCGCTGCCAACATCTCATCCCAAAATTGGTATGTTTTACATCTGTAATGTAAGACACGGTTAACAGTGCTTGAATTTATGTTGTGATCTTCTTTCCCACCGGAGGTAAAGGTTGAAGCAGAAAAATAAACTTAGTTGTGTTATTTTTTTTTCTTAAGATTTTTGCAGTTATTAAAATTTGGATAAACAGATTTTTTTTCCATACTTCAGGAAAGTTTTTTGCTTTGTTATTGAGAACTTTGATTTGTTGTTTTTTAACAGAGTGGTTTCCTGGGATCTTGCTTCCAAAATCATCTTTGCAGCCCCCTGACTTTCATAAGGCTTTTGCTTCAAAGTTTCTGTCACCACTTGGATGCTGTGGATAGATATTTATTTATTTAACCTTTGATCCAAGGAAACCATCTCTCCTTGCTGAGATTTAAAATTATATCGTAGAAGCTTTTCTAAAAATTGCGACATCTCTTTATGAATCCACTAATGCTAGATGCAGTTTTGAGCAGGTTTGGTGTGCTGCTCTCACATCCCAGGTCAGTTTTCCGTCCGTTAACACTGACATTTGTGCTGGAATGATAGATGCTGGTTAATAAGTGCCAGTGATGGTCTGCCCTGCTGTGGTCAAATAGGATTCTGGATGAAAAAAAAAGAAAAATGACATACAAATCAGCCCTGTTTGATAGGACAGGTTACCTTGATTATCAGGTATCTCTTCGAGTATAATTATATTACATAAACTTAATGACTTTTCTTTTGTAGAGTTGACCTATGAATTAAGTGAACTACAATGCTGTTTTAGTGTTGCATGTACTGATAGAAACCATAAGTGTTGAAGAAACTGGAATTGCAAACTTGGAGTGTTGTTCTTGTTTTATGTGTTTTAACTGAGCTTAAGGAAGACATACAGCAGGGAACAGTCTGCCCTTCTCCTCCTCTAATTTCTTTGGTTCTGTAAAGTTACTTTGGTACTTACTGATATCACTGATGTGAAGATGCAAGACAGGCAGGTTTGGATTCCCACTGAAGTTGTCAGGTATCAAAAAGATGTCACATAAATGTAGTATTCATTTGTGCAGTTGTGAAGTCTTTCTCTTTTAAAGCACATGCTCTCCTTTCAAGTTGACCTTTTATTTACTTATTCAGAGCAGCACAGTGCATTCCTGCTCTGTCCAGAATGAAATATTGTTGGTTTTGAGTCTTAGTCAGATCTTGATGTTATTAATTAAACATTGATTTTCTTTTCACCAGTGAAGCAAAGATCATCACTTTTTCTTGGCAGATATAACTATGCTAAAATGAGGAATCGGAAGTAATTCCTGTTAGATAAGTTATCAAATGCCAGGCTGTGATAAATACTGTTCTGGAAATATAGCAGTGGAAAAGGTTGTTCTGCAAACAATTGCTGATAAAAGACTGATTTATCTTTTACTCATACCTGAGTGCAAATAGTTCTATACCAGTCACGCGTGAATGGAGTGAAATTGCTATTTTAATTAAGGGCTGTTGTGTGTAAAACATCAGTTTATCTGTATGATAAACTTGCCATGATGTCCAAAAAGGTTGTACATCTAACAGAGTGACCTGCAGTACGATGGTTTTGGAGGCTTGTTCTCTCTCTCCATATCCATGCTGGAGTCTTTCAGCTTTTGCTGCTTGTGTGAAAAACTGCTAGGTATGAATTGAAAAGGATTAAAGTATTAGTATACTGAAATTAGTCGCTCTCTTGGAACATATTCCCCGTTAATTCAGCCTTGCAAGAAGTCTCGTGTGTCTACAGATACCTTACTAAGCAGAGGTTCACTGTGGGTGGAATTGCAGCCTGGTTGCCCCGTTGCTGTTCAGGACAATACTTACACTGATTTTTTTTTCAGGACAGTATTCACATTTGAATTTTAAGTATCATTTCAAGTGCAGTCACAAATATTTTTTTCTTGAATGGGGGTTCTGTTGTTCTGAGGTTTTAAATTGGTTGTGCAGCCTGCTGTTCTGTGTCCCCATCTCTCAGTGAGAGAGGTTTGAGACTTGTTTCTGCCTTTGTTTTTGCAGCCACCTTAGACACACTGGCCTGACTGGAAAGTCTTTTTTGTGACCATCTGTAATGACATCCAAAGTGGATTGTGATAATAGACTGGTGATAAAGTAAATGAGAATAAATTGCCTTTCAGTCGCTTCAGCCTCTACATTTTGTTCAAGAGCTTCCTGCTTACTAAATTTCTTAAGTCTGGTTTCAAGGAAGAGAATCAGGCTCCAATAATTTTCCATTTTATTGAAACCAATTGTCAGCACCTATCAGTGGCAGCTCTCCTGCCTGCGGCTGTCTCCAGGGCACTCCTTTGCAGACGCTTACAGATACGGCACCGAGGACACTGTCAGTGCATTCTTTATCTTCGGTAGCATCAGCAGTGCAGGAGCCTGGAGACAGTCTGCCGAGCAGAGGCGCTAGAGGTGTAAGAGTAATGCTTCCGAAGGAAGGCAGACGCTTGAAGGATGTGAACATGAAATGTTAAATAGCTCACTGCTTCTGGTATTACATTCCCTGCTGTGTTCAACATTTCCCCGTGGGCTATACCATCCATCGGCTGAATGGCCCAGCATTTATCACATGAATGTGTCACTCTTTATTTAAAAATCAAGGAAGCTAATTGACTTTTGGTGTCTGGAATACTAAAAGCTCTTCCCTTGCCAAAGCGGAACTATCCAGGAAGGCATGTGGTTTCTCAGCCTGTACTACATACTGTTTTTTTGTGTGTGCTGGATCATTCTGAAGTTCCTACCTAAATGTATCAAGAAAATTCCTGAAATAGACTAGCAGTAGATTTGTGGTTAATAAGAATGCCCAGCCCCAAAGTTAGTGGTGCCTTTCTTTTTTCTACTAAACCATTTAGTGAGGAATTTACAGGCTGGCTGTTGGTAGATGTGAACGTCTTAGACTTAATTTTGTGGCAGATTGTGAGTGTTTATAGCTGGAGTTTAATTTTGAAAAAGTAAGGCCAGTAAAGCCAGATAACATTTTTTTCCTGGAAAGCGAGCTTATGCTGTGTGTTGTTGGGTTCCTAGATCTAAATTTAATTTCCTCGCACTGTGGCCTCCCAATATATGTGCAAACCTAGTGTGAAAAATAAATGTTTCAGGGACACAGTAACTGCGGATTTTTTTTAAACATTTGCAAACGTAAGGCAGAGACTGATGTTGTTGGTTTTCTAGGACTTTTAATTTTCTAGTGCAGGCTTTGGAAAAGAGGACTGCAGAGCCATGATAATGGAGGGGGTCAGAGGTAAGTTGAAGGAACATGTGGTTAGGTTACCAGGATAGGAGTTTAGATTCATTCTGGTGGCTTCCTGCTAAACATATTCAAACTGCAGTTACTGTTAGGGCTATGGGTAAGATAGGAAAAAGTAAAGGCTGCAACACCTCAGTAGTTTTGGGGTATATTTTTCTTCTTTTATTGTCTCCTGGAGTATGCTTAGGAGAAGTATTGCTGGGCTTCTTTTATATTTAGCTTCCTGTCTGTGGCATTCTAGATTATACAAGAGTGAAGATCTGTAGTTTATCTAGATCTAGATTATACAAGAGTGAAGATCTGAAGATCTTTCTGGAGGAAAGGGCTGTAGACAAGAAATTACTCCTTTCTTGAAAAGTGTCCAACACAGTAAATGTAAGGCAAATGTCAGGGGATGTTTGTGTCTTCAGTTCAAGCTTCCATCTGGACTGTATACGTTTGCTCTCACCTTTGGCATTTGGCAAGAAGAGGTTTGGGAGCTGCAATGGGCGTTGCTATTTGGAAGACGGAGGATATTTGAAGCCGATATAGGTGGCTTTGAATACCTTTTATTAAAATTCTAGGTGTTTCAGTGTGGTATGATTATTTTTAGGCCCGTAGTTTGTTTCATGGGTAAGAGCCACGATGAAAGGGTCCAAAGACATTGCAATGGCTGAGGGTATTTTAAAGGCCTCCTAAATGGTGGTTTTAGAAAGTGCACGTTTATGTCATACACGTAATTTTGAAGTGATGGCAAATGTCTTGTTTTTATTGCAGTCGTGAGACAGGTTTATGTTACGATCAGAGTTCAGGAAGTGTTAGGGGACTGTGGTGTTGATCGGTGCCTGGTTTTTGTCATTTTGCAACCTGAGGATTGACATCTGTACAGCGACGTAAGAATATTGCAGAAAAGTCTTCTGGAGCCTTGTTGTTTTGGGTCACTTAACTATGAATTCTAACCTTATGTAGTGATAGTTAAGGGCAACATAGTGGAACATTGTGGTGATAGTGACAGAGGAGTCCCTGGGAACGTTGCTTGCCTTGCTTAATTGGTTTTCTCTGCAGCAGTGCTAGAAGGCGTTAATTCCTGCTCAGAGTACATGCTCTTCTGTTCTCTAGGTTTGATACTGCCCCAAGGGCTAACTCTGCACAGCTCTGATTCTGTGCACTTTGAGTCACAGAAGGTAAGTCTGTTTAGCTGAAACTTAGTTGGACTGGAAATCTTGGTAGACCTTGTTAACAATTCCAAAAAAAAAACAAAAAACACTTAATGGTAATGCAGTGCCCTAACTCTCTCGATTTTATTTTTCTTTCTTTATGTTCAGTGTTGACCCCAATCCCTGCTCTCTCGGTGCCCCCCTCAACCCCCACGAAAGCCATCTCGCCATCAGTGGTGAATGGGCTGGAAGTGACCGAGCAACGAAGCTGGTTGTACTTGGAGGAGATGGTCAATTCCCTGCTCAACACCGCCCAGCAACTGAAGTCTCTCATCGAACAGGCCAAGCAGGCCAGCTCCTCCTTCCGCGAGGCTGCTGTCACGCAAGCGAAAATTCAAGCTGATGTGGAGAGGAAAGAGGTAATTATGCCAGGGGAGGTGAGATGACTCAGCCAAGGACATCTTTTTGGCTGAGCGGTGAACAGAGTAGTACCCCGCTGTTTTCACTGGCTATAACTGTGGCAGCCCTTAGAAAATGTCTCTAGATGTCTTGAGAGCAGTAGATAAAACTAAGTTATTTATATGACGGAGAAAGGAATAGAGTGCTTTGGGATTCCAACAGCTCTGGGTAGCAGTAATATAAAGTGTTTTTTGTTACAAGTCCTGAGCTCTCCCATCAGGCGTCCATAAATTTACAAGGCACTGATACTGAATTACCATGAGTCCTGGTATCGGAAAGATCATGAGCGTTCAGCCGTGCGGTGACTGCTTTCGTTCTGTCAAGTGAGCGAGGCTATCAAAGGGGCTTTTGATGGCCTGAAGAGACAGAGAGATAATAAAAACAGCAAGCTGTAGAGTTTATGGGGAAGATAACCAGCAAAATTTAGAGGTGTCTTGCTGAGCACTGTGCAAGCAAAGCTGAACTCTGTTGTGTCCTGTGATAAGAACCCAAGGCCAGCTGGCATTACAAGAGTATTGGCTTATACCCAGTGGCCCCTTTCTCCTCTGTAGGGGATTATCTACAAGGACTGCCCTGTTTTCCCTGCTTTTCTTCTCTTTAATTAATGCATGGTAGGGACCCTGGATTCTTCTGAACACCAGCACATGCATGCACCCTGAATCCGGCTCCATGCACTGCTGAATGCATTCCCCTTCTCCCACAAATCCACAGCTGCTGGTGTGGACTTGAGGGAGAGAGGTGGGGGGCAATGTACCGTGAAACTCGTGTCGTTGTCGGTGTCTGAACCGGTAGCACCACGCTGTTTGCTCTTGCTGTCGGCGTTATTGCTAACGTCAGCTTTCCACTGAATTCATAGGCATGAGTGTGCAGCAAGAGGCCTTGAAGAAATGTGTGTGGGAAGATTTTGCTGAGAACCCCTATGACAGTCCTTGCAGCATCTTTGATGTTCTTTGCCACGTTGTCTCTGCTAAACTCTTCTGTACGCTGCATCCTTGATGTGCAGGTGTGTGATACGTTGAGAGTCTTAATTCTCCCCTGCCTTCTGCCTCGGCAGAATGGGTATTCATGCTGCTGTCCAGTTTTGGGCTTTCTGCTGCTAAAAACTGTGTAGAGCATGGGATAGCAAAAAATTGGAAGCTTTGACAGTTTACAAATGAACATCTTACTTTGTTTAACTCCGCCCTCTGCTCTTTTTCCAGTTTACATTCTGTCTTCCCTTCTGTTTATCCTTACAGTGGTTTCTGGAACCATTGTTTCAAAGTCCATTCCTCCCACCCACTGATCCAAATCCAGCTCACTTCAGTGTACACCTAATTTCTTCTTGCCCCAGGAATGGGAGTTAAATTCACTCCTGTCTATTGATCTCCAAGTGCTGACTTTACAAGGCAAGGATGAAGACGTGTTTGTTTCCAGAGGAATTTCTTTTCCCAGTAATTACTGAATCCCTAATTATTCAATTTGTGGGTCTTATCATTCTTGTTTTGTAAGGGGTTCCCCAAGAGTTTTGTATTTTGATAAAAAACACTTGGTCATGGTGGTATTTTTTTAAATATGCAAATAATAATTCTCAAGCTTGCTGCTGTGTGCCAGCACCTGGAACCATCTGGACAATATTCTGAGCTCCTTCTAGTGAATTCCACTTTTGGAAAAATTCCATGTTTCTGGGTACAGGGCTGGCATCGGAAAGTAGTTACAATAAATACTAAATAACAAGCTGTCTGCTTTTGTGTTGGTCAGAGGTGTTTCTCCGTTTTCCTGAATGTTTCCCTGGTTGTAACACAAGTCTCTTTCCCTTTTTGTCTCTGGTCAAACCGTTTCTTTTGGTAATTAAGATATACCAGAGGGTAAAAGAGGTGTCATCCTCCCTTGTGTGTTGCTGATTTTTGCTGGACCCAAAGAGAGAGGAACTATATCAGTATTTTGTGCTCGTTACGCTGACAAAACTTCCAAGGGCTAAGAGACAGGAAACCTTCTTGCTACATCCTCCATTTGCATTAGCAGAGGCAGCGAATGCAGTGGTGTGGCTTGTTCCCTGCCGGAGTGCTGCCAGTGTGCAGAGTTTCTGTGTGGCAGTATGTTCCTGCGTATTTAGAAATGAAAAACTCTGATTATATCAGACCTGCAGAGCAAAGGCAGTACAACAGATTAAATTATAATAAAGCTATAGACTTAGCTCTTCCTGGAAAAGTGACTGAATACATAGCAGGATTAAAGAAATCTGTTAGCAGGAGCAGGCTCCTTCCCGGCTGGCTACGCAAGCTTCAATGCCATGCCTGTAAATAACAACGTGTCTTGAGTTTTCACAGCAGTGCAGAGCCTTCAGCCTCCTGGCTCTTGCAAATGTTGAGCTCAAGCACTTTCAGTCTTGTAGCTGTCCACACCCCTGACCGTATCCTCCTGTCATCCCTGCTAAAGAGGGAGATAGCCTCTACCTTCTGGCAGAAGAGCAAGACAGAGAGCTTGGGACAGCACTGTCTTTACTGCCCTTCAGAGAAAGTCTGAAGTGCCCCGCAGTTTGAGCAGTGTAGAGAAGTAGCAAGAACAGCAGACGTATCTGAAAGCTAGCTTGTGTGCCAGTTTCTCTTCCTAGAGAACAATAAGAAGCATTGAAAGTTTTAATCACTTATAATATACCTTGTTGTATATTGCATGTCAGTTATTCTATTGTGTTTACTTATTATACTTACTATTTAATGGCCTTTGGAGTTCATTAAACACCATAAATGAGCCAGTCTGCTCCTGTACAGCAGCAGTTTGGTTGACTTGGCTTTAAATACCAGAAGCTGTACTCTCTAATAAGCAGTGTTCAGTGCTTGTGCAATTTGCACAGCTCTGACGTGAAAGGTAGGCTTTTTCTGCAAGTTTTCGTAGAGCAGGGGAGACATTTGTGCTGCCTTTACATTGTTATCTGTGAAGTCAAAGAGCAGACATCACTGTATCATTCTGGTCCCACTTGCTAACTGTATTATCCAGGACTGCTCAGTGGAGTCTTAGGAATACATTATTCCCCTCGTCCACATGATTTTAAGGGTGGAAATGCCAACATCAGAGAGGAATTGTGACAGGAAGAGGATTTGCTAAAAGTAGCAAATAAAAACCATAAAAATGATAAGTGTGGCATAAATTAGAAGCATCTCCAGTCACATTTCTTTCTTAAGATGGCATGTCTAATCTGAATTTTGTGGAAGGACCGGATCCTTAATTGCATTTCCAAATACATGGTGATACCCAGGTACAGAGTCCTCAAAAGCAACGGGGGGCTGGATTGGGAAGTGCTGAGTCAGGATGTACAGCAGTGGAATAGAAATGCCTGTCTTTATATATAATTAGAAAAAATATATATATAAAAAAACCACTTGCCTTCCATTCTTCTCTTATATCTGACATGAGATTTTTCACTTTGGCTCTCTACTAGAATAATTTCACTTTTTTTTTTTTTTTTTTTTTGTGCCAGGGTCTTGTGATGTCCTTAGACGTTCTGAGGGAATTATAGGTCACAACTCCCAACTGCTGGAGCTAAAGGCTTCACCAGCATAGTTTTGCTTGCACAAAATTTGGAACTTGGAAGCCCTCACATGCACTCTGTTGCTATCTTTGCCCTTTTTAGTTTCTGTACATTTGTTTAAGGGTCACGTTTTGCTGCACAAATTACAAGACTGAAGATCGCTTCCAAATTTTGTTTCTATCTTTGCCACAAGTTATTTAGATGCTCTTGGGCAGGTCCTTGGGCTCTCTGGGCCTTAGAGCCTTCTCTTTTAAACAAGGATAACACTTGTTCCACAGAGGGCCTGCACACCAGTTTGCAAAGGCTCTCTGGATAAAAGGCTTCGTAAAAATGTGCCAGCCATTCAAGTCCTTGAAATAATGAGAATTTGTAAGCCCAAAATCTACAGCTCCAGTGTTTGTGAGAATATTTCTTTTGCAATAATTACTTTTAAAACAGAATTGTTCCTGGAGTCTAAAGAAGAGGCTGAAAACACCTTTCACCTTGTGTATGCTGTCTGTGACCCTTGATGATGAGAACTCAATTAATAAGCAGAGCCCTCACAGAGTTACTTCCAGTCACAAAGCTGACTCTGTTTAAGAAATTTGGATGGCCATAAGCTTGTGCTTTCTATCTGTAAACAATATGCGCATATGCAGCTGGTGCTCAGCCTGTGTGTGGCCTTGTGTTGGCAGAGACACCAAATACAACTTGCATTTATGTTACCTAGGAGTCTCGGGGAATGGTGTTCTGAAAGAAAAGTAAACCACAAACCATATTAACTTACAAAACATGTCATGCTTATTACAAAAAAATGAATATCCATATATTTGTAAGCTATTTTGAATTGCAACATTTTGCATGGGATTCATTAAATAAAACTGCTCTGTCAGAACTTTGCACAGCTGTTCAGAGAGGATTCTCCACTATTGTAATTAAATAGCTTGTAGATAAATATATCAGATCTTTTGGTTTCTGTTGGAATTTTGGCTTTACTGCAACAAGGGCTCTGTGTCTCTTGCAAAAGATATTTGACCACTTGCAGGATTGGCCCAAAAGGAATGGATTAAAGACTACTTTACACAAAGGTCTGTGTGCTTTGGAAGTGTAATTTTTTTGAGTGTGCATTAAGCCATCATTTATATCAGATAAACTTTAAAAGGGGGAGAATACACGAACTCTCCAAATTGTGTACCATAAGACACACTGGAAGGTAAAGATATTTAGGAAATGTGTTAAACCGTTTTTCTGTATAAAGTTAAAAAAATCAGTGTTGAAATCTAACAAGTGTTTTAATTGAAATAGGCCTTTTCCTGTAATGCAGTGATGCTTGTGGAACCCTGTTCATTTGAAAACAAGGTGGAAGATTAAATCTGTTAACAGCTGGACCATCTGAATTCATTTTTAGAAAGATTAAAACAATTCAGAGCTAGAGAGTATGAAATTAACCTAAAAAGGGTTGGGCATTTAAGAAAAGTAGTTCTAGTGAGCAAGTAATGGCTTATATCCTCCAAAGCAGCAGAGGAAGTGTTTGGGAGTTGGAGCTTATCAGTTTCCTGGAGACGATTTTGTGAGAGATCCGGACGTGTCTGGCTTGATCTCTCTCTTACTGCACCTTTTCCTTCTCTGCAGCTTCTGAATGACGTGCGTTCTTCATACCATAGCTGGGCAGAACCAGAGGGCTCGCTATGGGGATAGATAAGAAGGAGACAGAAGGGGGTTAAATGTGTGGTTTCCATCAGCACGTTTTGGGGACTGAGAGCAGAGCTGAAGGAGCTACCATGGGTCCGACAAGGACAGCGGAGCACCGGACTTCCTCTTGATGTCTTTCTCGTTGGCAGTCTCACTGGAAAACAGAATTGGCCACGTTCGTAGAGAATGTAGTGGACTTTGACAGTAGAAAGGGTTTTAACTCAACTCTGGAGCTGCTGCACATTCTCAGAACTGGAATTCAGCATCTTCAGCCCAAGTGCGGTCTCTGTGCAGGCTGTTGCACAGGGAGCTGTAGTAACAGGGTTTATTTACGCAGAGATTTTCAAGCTGCGCTGAAATGCCACCTTACCACACGCTTTGGCATCAGTATTTCCATCAGTATTTCCACTCTCCTCACCAAAAAGAAGTTTAAAAACATGGTGCAGTTTTCCTAGGCCAGTATGCTCAACAAGGGTCATTCGTCTTTCACTGCATAACAGAAAACACATTTTATCCTCTCCTGAAGAATCTGCAGTTTCCTGCCAGCCCAGTTCTCTGCCAAGTCTCTGTGTGTAGGGAACTGGATGGCAGAGAGCAGAGGCTGCAGCACGAAGCATTGAATCCCAACTTCTCCACAGCTGGTGCTCACTGACATTGATGATTCTCTCAAGAATTGAGGTCATTTTCTTCCTGAGACATGGTAGGGTTGATTCTTACACCAGAAGGCACATCTCAAGCTTGCTGGGGTGTTTCCTGTCTTCAGGAGAATGTTATTGACTTGGACACGATTTTGGTTTTCAAATAGTAGTGCTGAAATAGTAATTTTAAAATCTCCATACATGTGATATACACTTCATCCACCCAGTACATGAAGTGCTAGGGATGCTATGCATGTGTACTGTCTTGCTCGTTACCTTAAGCTTGCCTATTTGTCTAACAATGGCAGAACCAAATCGTACCTCTGTAGTAAACAGTAAGAGGTTTCCCTGCTTCCTCCATCTCCCTAAAGAGTTTTTTAATTTGAACTTGTGTCATGCTAACATGAAGATTTGAAGGTTGTGATTTCACAGGAGAATAAATACTGAGATGTCAGGTCATAGAGACACTCTTAAATTAAGCCTTTAATCTCCTTACATGTTGGGTCATACTCAGTCCTGGATAAACCTGCTTTGCTGGAAGGTAGGGGCTTGGGTTTTTCTTTTTAACTGTACCCAATGAAGTTGAAATCAGGGTTAGCAGGTAATCAAATCGAAGCCAGTTTTGAATTCCTTTGTTTGAGTACTCCTGTCTCTGAGCAGCACTGGCTGTTGAGATGGCAAGACACTAGGTGGGGGAGCAGGTGCTTTTTGGACTTGAACCGTTTTGATGTAAATCTGCAACACACCTGAAGTATGCTTTGAAATTCACCTTCAGAGGACAGCTTAATTGAAAAACTGTCTGAAAGCCCTTTTATTCTTTCATTAAAAGAAAGACAAATGGTTATGGCTGATGCTGTTTCTAATGTCTTGGGTGTGTTAATTTTATCTGTTTTTTTTTTTCCTAATCCAATCCCATGTCTGTTGGGCTCTTCCATTTCTCAAGACTCACCCTTGCCTGTTAGTGGATTAGGATCAATAGACTTGAACCAAAATTTTGCCCAAGAAGATGCACTTGGCCCTATTACCTTGGAATTTTCTTTTTCCTTTGCTAACTTCTCAGTGTCTTATTTGGGTTGCAGTTCCTTGGACACAGTTAAGTCACATGTTTTAAGAACAAGTGCTTGGCTGGATGGAATGCAGTTTTAATAAATGCTGTGCTTCACTGACGGTTTGTCACTGACAGTTGTCATGGGCCGTTTTCGCTCAGGGTTTGTCATCTGACTCCACATAATGGCATAGTGTCCCTCTCTTGTAAGGGAGGAGTGAGGTTCCCCTTGGTCCTCATGGAACTGCAGTTTTGGGCTTGATGGAAACAAGCTCAGTGGCAGGATCCTCTATACAGACCACCCATTTTAACCCCTCTTATCATACTCTGGCTGTGAAATAACAAGTGTGATGTTTTTTTCCTTGCAGCAATATCAGAACCAGTTATTTCAGCAAACAGAAGATGTGGATGGGAAAACAGAAATCATCATCAAGGTAAGTTCTTCATATTTTATGAAGAGTCCTTTGTTCTTTGTCGTGTTGCATTTAAAGATCCAGAGGTGTTTTTTTTTTTTTTCTTATTGCTGTGGAAATCATGTATTCTGTGGCTGGCCTTGTCTTCTGGCAGAGATCTGAGCTTTCTTTAGTGGGACTGATGCTCTTTTCTAGTAAAGTGAAGCCTTTTGAAGCAAAGTGAACCATTTCCCAAGCCTTCCATGTTATCACAATCCTTTCATGATCATCTGACTAACCTAGTCAATCTGAGTCACCTCTAAGTAATGACAGTGCAGCTTCAACTCAGGTGTGATAGGAAACTTTTTTTCCTTTTTGTCCTGGTTATTAAAGCTGCATGGTCCCCTCCGGCTGTTGGAATGGAAATATGAGCCGTGGTACTTCAGAACCCGTGATATGAGACCTCATAGCTTTGTGTGTCATTCTAGTCTTTTCTAAGATCTGCAGGTACAAGTACACACGCTGCGTATTTTCAGCTTTTCCCAGTACTGTACAAGTAATGAACAGCTTTGATCAAGTATCCCTATGGGACGTATTTCACAAGCTGGAGCAGCTCTAAGCCTCTTTTTGGTAGCCTGACTTTATGGCTGTATCTCAGGAATACAGATATATTTCAGTCAAACCAACTACTAATTGTAGGTACCTTGATAAGGTGTGAGCCAGAGATGTGTTGAACTCGGTGTTAATCAGGGCGCTGATTGTTAGATTGCTTCTGCTCAAGAGAAAAAAGGAGTCGGTGGAACTAAATTCTGCCTGTGTTAAGCACCACGCTGACGATACTTTCACAGCCAAGAAACACTTCCTCTCATGGCCTCGCACTGCCACTCTGATGTGTTAATGATTGTCAGTAATTTAATGAGTTGGAAACTGAATGCTCTGTGAAGTGCTTATTTTTGTTATAATTCAGTGATATTTCCACCTAAATATACAGGTTATGTTAATTGATGTCACTGATATAAGATTAAAGTGATAGAAACAAAAACAGCCTTTAAAAAACAGGTGTGATTTTTCATCCATCTGTCCTATCTCATCTTCTGGGTTTAAGTCCCGTGCTCCTGTTACAGCCTTTTTAATTTTACTCCTCTGTCTCCTATTTCCCTATTAAGACACTGCTCGTGTACTCATGCAGCTGACTGGCAAAGGAAGTAAGCTTCTCGGGCCCACAGAAGCAGATCCCTTTTCTCTCTCAAAAACAGGCACAGATGAAACTAGAGTCCCATCCTCATCCCTACTCTTGTCCTTCCTCAGACCCTGTCCTCAGAAACATGTAGGACCGTAAAGCTAACAAAGCCACCAGACAGATCTGCCTTTAAAACTTCAAATGTGAGATAAACTCAGAGCTCAGGTATTGATGGCCTGTGTGAAGCCTGTACGCTGCTGTGTGGAGCACACCTGCTGTTGGTGAGACTGACTTGAAGCCTGTAGTAACTTGGCAGTGGCCAATGGATAAACTGCCCCCGTGGAGGGAGGCATCTCCGCTTTGTTGTGGGCAGATTTCCATAATGACTCAGTATCTCACCCATGGTTTTGAAGGGCTTCTTGCCCTCCAGACAGGAAAACAAAGGTACACGTCATTTTCCAAAGTGATCCCTGCTAAAATGGCGAGGAGAGTGGGTCTCTGAAAGCGTGTCCAGAGGCCACTGTGCCTGTTTGTTTGCGTTTGTGTGTCGAGGATATATTGGCAGACAGGGACTAAGGGGGCCGTAATGCCTGCCCCGTGTCTCCACGCTGGTGCCAGGTACGTTCCCAGTTACATGCTGCAGAAGCACTGGGAACAGCTCAGCCCCTCGGTAGCGGTCCTGCATTACATCGTGTTACAGCACCTGTATTTCGCTTCAGTGACCTCCCTGTTGTTGTTCTCTCTGACGTGGTCACTTTGCTGTTCATTTTCACAGCAGTCCTGTGTCAACTGTGGTCGTGAGGCAATGAACGAGTGCACAGGATGCCATAAAGTCAACTACTGCTCCACTTTCTGTCAGCGGAAGGTATAAGATTGTTTGTGAGTTGCAGACTGAGTTGTGCAGAGGGGGCCACGGTGACCGTGGGGAAAGCCAGACTGTGCTGCCTGCTGGCACAGAAAGAGGAGCAGGCCGCAGAACGGGTCGTGTCGTGCCGGCAGCCAGCCCACAAGCCTTGCACAGGTCAGCAGCCTGGGTTTCACGCAGCAGCCCCAAACACACCGTGCCAGCTGGATCGCTGGCAAGGCTGTAGCGCTGGGGCAGGTCTGCGGGTCATGGATCAAACGGGTAGGGAATGGCCCCAAGATTTGCACACACCTTCTTAAAGGGGGTCTAGAAATCTGTGTAAAACCAGAAGTGAGGGTGTGGACACCTCCCTGTGTGAACTATGGGGGTGAGTTAGTTGGGAGGACCTGTACAGCCCTTCCCTGCTGCTTCCTGGTAAGCTGTATTCTCAGTACCTACAGTCCTGCTGTGCCACTGGGGACAGTTCTCTGATCCTTTACATCGCTTGTGAAGCTACAAATGAAAAAAAAAAAGAATTGAGCACACTGAGACAAACTGTAAGATTTTAACGTGGGAGGTAGAAACAGATATGAAATACAGTGGAGGAAGCTGCTGTGCTTTGTGTTTCCCATCGGTTCCTCACAAAGACCCCTGGCACTTCTTGCTTTAGAGGAAGGGATACTTTTAGTTCAGCCAAGGTTATGGCTCTGAATTCTGTCCAAGTTCACTCTTCATCAACTGAATTGAGTAGATGAAGAATTTTGACTGTTTCCTTTGGCCTGTAACAAAGTATAATGATGGTCAAGTTCTCTGCCTGCATAGTGGAAAGGCTAAAATTTCCAAAGAATGAACAAATGCTTCTTACAGATAAATTACAAAGTCTGCCTGCTGTCTCCTCAGGCGTCTCAAGGACAGCAATTCCACCCTATTGTTCTGTCAGGACAAAATGTACCTGGAAGTGTCACAGAGTAGTCATGTTTTGGTCCCCTTCTTAGGCAGCCTATTGCTTCTCTGTGCCCATGCTGGTGGCCAGTGTTCTGCACTGGAATAGGGTGGGCTGGTTTGAGGCTCTTGCCAGTAACTGAGTCCTTGAAATTCCCCCTGTACTTACGAGCTATGATGTGCAACCTCTGAGTGGAACAAGTTAGATGAGTACTTTGGTTATTTCAGACTAGAAGGTAAAAAAAGAAATCTTGAGAGGTAGTAGGGTGTTACCAGGAATTCTTTTCTTCTCTTACCTTTACTGAACCAAGACCCCTTGTATGGTGCTGCCCTTCAGGAGCGCTATCTTGTATCGAGCCATCTTTCAGGAGAGTGTTTAAAGCAGGGTTCTGACTCTGTTTTAGTAAAATTTCCACAACCTAAAGGACATTGATGTCCTGAGTTGGTTTTTGGATTGAGAAACCAGCATTCTGCTTAGTTTGTTTCCCCTTCTAGTTTTGACCCAGCATGTGGTTCCTTTCCTGCCTCTGGTTAGTCTTGTGTGGCTGAGCACTAGAGACCTGCTGCATCCCATCTGCATGGGAGAAAGCGCCTCTCAAACAAATACAGCTTCTCTTGGGGCCCAGTGTGCTTTGGCAGGCTGTATGGTTTCCCCGGGCCATTTCTCTTCATGGCCTTTCCGTCTGCTCTTCCCTCGCAGGACTGGAAGGAGCACCAGCACATCTGCGGTGAGTCAACCACAGTGACGGTGCAAACCGACGAGGTGCATGTCACAGACAACGTAATAGAGAAAGTCTCCGTCTGAACAAATCTACCTCATTAACCTTCCATGAACAATGTGGTGCAGCCGGCTGGATCGGCAACCTTATGTGAATTGTCTGTCCTTTACAAACAAACTCATTTCTGAAAGACTTTTTAATACTGTGATAGCATTTGCCTACTCCCGATCCTATTCCAAAACTTTGAGTAATGCAGGAACTGAGAAAACCTGATCTGGAAAAAGCAAACTGCAGCCTACCAGCTGGGAGCCACCTTCAGCTTGAGGACGCTTCGACTTTGCCAGACTGAAACCTCCACTGTGTGGATTACAACATTCTCTTCATCTCTCTTGAGATGGATTTAAAACAATTGCTGCAATGAGATTTGCCAGTATTTTGTTTCCCCTGTGCCTCCCTACCTCTTGTTTAAAAAAAAGGAATGATCCTTCATTTGGTTTATTTAATTGCCTTGAAAAAGTACGAACTCTTAATTTGCCTTTGAAAGGACTTTTTTTTTCCCCTGTGTTCCCTCTGCGCTGGGCAAATTTGGAACACATTGGAGCTTCTGCACTTGAATACAAGTGAAAAATAACATGTTGTTAAATAAAATGCAATGAAAGCATGAGTGTGCCCAGCGGTACTGTTTAATTCCCATGGCAGCACTTTAATGTGCTAGTAAATGCAGCATGTGAGCAGGTGTGGCTGTCAGGAGTCGGTGCAGTTACACACACGTGTGTTCACTCTTTGTCTCTGCAGGATGATGGCGTGGATGTGGTTTGGTCAGCAGGGGCAGCGTGGTTTCATCGTGTTGACATACCTTGGCTTGCAGAGGCTGGCTGGCCAAAATCAGATCTGATCAAATCCAAAGTAAGAGTAGATAAATAGAGTGAGTGCTGGCCTCTCATTGCTGTTTAGCAGCTTCTAATTAAAGAAGTGTTGAGCATTAAGAAATAATTGGCTTCAATCACTACAACAAAGTCCTTTAATTAATAATGTACTACTTTAATAATTTAGGCTAATAAGGCACCTTTATTCCTGATTGAAGATTAATGTACCAGACTGGAGGAGGCCCAGTAAACACACATACATCTACTTAGGTTCTTTTTTTCAGCCTCAGGCATGACAGCTGTGAGGGGCTACTTGTCCTGTGTAGTTATTCACTGCAAATTAGTATTGTTGGGGAAGGAAGATTATTGTGTAGCTTATACTATAAGAGGGGCCACCAAAGTAGTAATAGAGAAAAATGCAATGGAAAATTACTTGTTTTACACTGGCGGTTTCTAAGAAGTCCATTGCTTCCACAGTTAATCTTAAAGGTCTTGACACATCACGCGCCATGTGTTACAAGGAGATGCAGAGTGGTGGATCACCTCACACAGCAGTTTGCTGTGCTGTCGAGGCCTCTCTTTGGAAACACCTGTTGGCAGGGTTTTGCTTGCAGCACCAGCTGTTGAGAAGCAGCCGATGAGACCTGTCCGCAGAGGGAGGATGGCGGATCTCCAGCACAGGTTGGTGGCACTTGATTGATGTTGCTTTCTCGCTGTGTCCTGGCAAGGTTATTCCTGGTAATGCAGAGCTTAATGGGCAAGGGAGGCAGTGCCTGTGAAAGGAGGGGCCACAGCCCAGTGAGGGTAAGGAACTGGCATTAGCCGAAGGAAGTTAGCAGCATGCCTGCCTCCTCTGAAGGAGATCATTCTCTAGTGGAAAGCCAAGCACAAACTGAAGCAGGTTGAGAACAGACATGTGAAACTCTAGGGAAGGAAAGAATAGGCAATTCTTTAGAATCCCATAGCAAGCAACATACTTCTGCTTCCCCAAAGTAATACTTCAGTATTTATAGTTTCTTCTCACAGTTACATGATGATTGCTTGTTTTCTAAATCTTTAAGAGATTTAGCTAATGGAAAAGAGAGTCTTAATTGAACCCACAGCAAATACAACTAATTTACAGTGTTTCTTGCCTCCATCTATTGCCCATTAAGGTTCTGACTAAATCAAACAGTGCAGTATGTCGAACACCTCATGCTGCTGTGTGGATAAAGTACCAGTTTGTTTTCAGCAATCTGCCTCAGCAGCATCTTTGGGTACGTGCAAAGCTCTCAGCACAGAGGTGCGTCAGTGAGGGTCTGTGTGCTCACCCGATCCGTGAGCCAGTCGCTGAGCTGGCCAGCGCTGAGAAGGGAGGATTGCCAGCAGCGGGCTCTTTTCTTCAGTCTGAACTCCCCTCTGCGCTGGCATCTTTGAGCAGAGGTGCTTTTCTCAGAGAAGGCTGCAAAGTCACAATCCAGTGAATCTGTGGATCAATTCACTCCCAAAATAAATAAGGGCGAGATGACAGCGTCTCGCATTAGAATGCAGTGGAGGTTGGCTCTGAAGTGGCAATTCTGGTGTGTTAAAGCTGCACTTTTGAATGTCAAACTCACCTTTCAGTTGGGAAATGATTATTTTTGTTGCTTCACTCCTTTGGCTCACCTTGCATTCTCCACAGAGAAACACCCCTATAGAGTACTGCTGGTCTGAGAAGTAGAGCTCTGTGTTGCTTCAAAGACAATTAGAGCAACTTAAAGAAGTGAGCACAGCTGTAATGTATACATGCTTACCACGTCTCCTGTTTGTGTAGGTAACTGAGGAGCAATTTGTAGCAGCAACACACCTAAAGTCCTCCACTATCGTCATTAAATAGCTTATGGATGAGTATATCCGATCCTTTGGTTATTGTCTGAATTGTTTCTACTGCATTGTTTCATTAAGGAAAAAACAATTCTGAAGAGAGTGAGTGAGGTAACATTCCTAAATGAAAAATTTGTAGGTATGACTCGTGGAATTAAAGCTCTTGGGAAGCTTCTCATCAGGGCCCTGGCATTTGGGGCAGCTGGCCCCAACATAGTGATGCAAACCATGGAACTTGAAAATTTACAGTATAATCATTGTGGGAATTTAATGTGTTTGCTTGTTGATGATAAATTCATTGAGCAATTGTTATCCTTAGTCAAAGAAAATCTCAAGACCTCCCAGCAGTACTTTCTTCCTTTTATTTCTAAGCAAACAAATTACCCCTTAGAAAGCAAGAACCCTATACAAAAATCATTAGTCAGAAGATTGTTGTTTTGTGCGATAATTTTTTTTCCTTCTGCACCTCAGAGAGCGGCATTGCCTACTCCCTCTGGCTACCCTTGGTGTCACTGTGCTCAGGTTTACCAAAAGGGATAAAAGATTTTTCAGTGGGCTGGAAATGGTTCCTGGCAGGTATTGTTCAGCTCAGTAAGAAATTCTGGATAATTCCTGGTGAGTAACAGCAATAGCATCATTGTGCCTTTGGATGTGTAAATCTAAAATTAATACCAGGCAGCCGCATGCACTCTTCCAAGAAACTTAAGATTCTTCTCCCTGTTCAGACTTTCGCATGCTCTGCTCCAGCAGCGTGAGTGCAAAGAGTCACCATGTCCAAGCAGGGAAAATAGGATGACGAGCAAGGCAAGAACGTTGTTTTGTGAGCTGGTGGTGAGCTGGCAGCTGGGAGCTGTCAGTCGTGGTCAGGACTCACCAGCTCAGCGCTGCTGCCTGCTGGGAGGGATGAGCGATGCGATGCTCCTCTTCCTTGTGTGGTAGGAAAGGCCGCTGGAGACGGGAGCTGTCTGCACAACTCCCTGCTGCACTTAGAGCTGTGGGATCACAAAGTGCTACCTCACGGCGTTTACCTAAGATGATACATTGACCAGTTGATTTCTTCAGGTCCTGACCAAATTTTGGCATTTCTTAGCCAGGGCCAGCCTTTCTGCCCTGTGGGTGTTAGCGCTATTGGGCGGAGGCTAGTTTTTGTAGGACATGAATTTTTTCTTGTCCAACATGAGTCAAACCAGTTTTTGTATTTAAAATTATTAGGGGTAGGGGGAAAGGAGGTTACACAGGTATATACACCCTCATCTGGCAGGTGACCATCTAGGAAAACAGCTTAGCTCTGTTTTTCTTCCCCACAGGCTCCTGCCTTTGTTACCTTACAGCCCAGTCCAGAGCTGCCGCAGCAGTTGTGTCTGCAGACATGAGCCTGGCTTATCCTCACAGTTTAAATCACACGGCCTCCGTGGAGACGGGATGCAGTAAGGGCGGGCTGGTGCCCTCAGTGGAACACCTTGAGATGGCAGCTGGTGGGACGTCCCCCATGCAGGGGTGAGGTAGTGAACGTCTTCGAGTCTCGAGGCCAGAGCAGCTGCAAGCTTCAAAGTTCTCCTGTGTGCCTGGAGCATGTCTGGGGGTGGTGGGTGGTGTGATTTTGTTTAGTGACAGCTAAGAGGAGCCCAGACAGATACATCCAAAGCAAGAGCTTTTCTGAGAACCAGCCATGCTGTCTTGTGGTGTCTCTTGCTGCTTGTCAAACACCAAGTGTTAAAAATGTGGCTACACCTGCAGTTGCCAGTGGAGAGTATCCAAGCTGTATCCATTGGTACTTACCTGTAACTCCTTGTAGGGGACACAGGGGGCTGGGAACCACCATCCTATAGCTGCCATCGCTCCTCCTTCCCTCCTCCCCAACAAAGACAGCAAACCATAGGCAGAAATAGATCTTTAATGAACTATACAAAAAGTCCTGGTCGCTCCTTCTCCCAGTTCCAGTGGGCTCAGCAGAATAGGTGCAAGACTTTGCGGAAGAAGTTCCTGAACTCGGCATTGAAAACAGTATAAATGATGGGGTTGACAGCACTGTTGACGTAACCCAGCCAAGTGACAGTGCTGGTGACTTGAGTGGGAATGGTGCAGGACTTGCAGAGAGCCCTTGTAATGTGGACCACAAAAAAAGGCGTCCAGCAGAAGAGGAAAGCACCTGCCAAGAGGACATTAAAGAGAGAAAGTGGCATGTTAAAAAGAGTTTAAGTTAACAAGTGCAGCCTGAGCCAAACAAGAACGGTGACAGCTCAGAGTGCTTTGAGGGGGGGAAAAAAAGAAAAGCAGCAGATGTGCAGAGCTGGGCTTCCTCCAAGACAAAAACTTTTAGACATCTTTCTCATCGTAAACGTTGGTGAAGCAAAGTGTAAGTTATGTATCATTTTGAATTAGCATTTAAGACATCAGGATTCATGCTTACATTGAAGAAAAGGTTGAGTTATAAACAGTGTACATATGTTCTTTCCCAAGGGTGATGTTTGTTGTTGCTACCCTGGATCAAAGGGAGATGGAGCTGTTCTCTGGGTACTTGTTACCTCTCACAACCTCAGATGGGTTCGGCAGGTCTGCAGCTGCAGCCAGGCTGTTCCGCAGCAACAAGGGGAGGGTGAGTGCGAACACAAGAGTCCACATGTGAGGAGAGTGAAGGCATTGCATTGAGAAAGTGGAACAAGAGGGAGGTGGCTTTTACCCTACCCTCACCTCCTGCAGGAATGAAAATAGCATGGGCTGGAGTGACAGCTCCTATCCCTGCACAAACACCCGTGCTCAGGCCGCGCGGCTCCTGCCTGGGAGTCCGCAAAAGAACCGGTGTGTGTTTGCCTCGCCAGGTTTAGGCAAGCCCTGCCAGACTGAACCTTGCTGTGGGACAAGGCAGCACGTTTCCCACCCACCCCGTTCCCAGCCATCGCCGACTGTAACTCACCGACGACGACAGGCAGCACCCGCATGGCCTTCCGCTCCCGACCATTGATCTTGGCCCGCTTCCGACTGTGTCCTGGGGGTGGGTACTGGAGGTGCGGGTAGGAGACAGTCTGGACCCCATTGTTCATCACATAGTCCCCAGGCAGGGGGTGGTCAGAGTGAGCGTAAGGGTTGCACTCGTCTGGCTCCAGTCCAGCCTGCTCCCTCTCGATAAAGGGCGAGGGGTGATAGAGCTTTCTGTTGCCCCCGTAGATGCCGCCCCGTAGCTTGGCCTTCCTGGCTTCTTCCCAGCGCTTGAGTCCCTGGAACATGGCGCAGTAGAGCACCAGCATGACGGGGCAAGGGATGAAGAAGGAGCAGATGGAGGAGTACACAATGTAGTTGTCATCCTCCAGCTGGCACAAGCTGGGGTCCCGGTTTGGAACGTTGTTGAGGCCAAATATGACTGGGGATGCCACAGCAAAGGCGAATATCCAGGTGGTGGAGATGAGGATCAACTGCCGCAAGTCGATTTGTCGCCGGTTGTAGTTCAGCGGGACTGAAACAGCAATAAACCTGCCAACAGAAGGCCCCGGGTGAGTCAGTGGTAACACGAGTGGTTCCCAAGCTGCTTGTTGCTGTCCTTCCCTGTTCAGTGACCTCCTTCCCCCCAGATGTGCTTGCACAGGCAAGGCCTGGGCTACAACCAGTCTTCCCCCTCAGAATAGCATACAAAGGGACAGCTCTGTCCTAGTCACACAACTGTGCTTTTAGCTTGGCCTCAAGGGTACAGGTGGGACACAAAGCTGACAACGAAGCAGGATAGTAGCACAGAACATCCTCCTTTGGGGGAAACAAGATGCAGCCTCCCTGCACGGGATCCTTGCGAGGGTGTGTGTGTGTGGAAGCAATATGGTGCTGGGACACAGCTCTCTGGCCAGGCACGCTCCCTCTCTGCTGGCAGGAGGAGGAAGGCACTTACCGATCCACGCTGATAGCACAGAGGTTGAAGATGGAGGCCGTGCACAGCATCACGTCCATGGTCATCAGGGCATCGCACAGCACAGTGCTGAGGGACCACACGCCTCCCTGGAACTGAAGGACAAGATCCCTGGGGTCAGCAGGTGCCAGATCCCACTGCCTTTAAAATGCAGGGAGACAACTTTGGGTCTGGGAGCCTCATGTCTTCCTCCACTCAAATAAAGGGCCTGAAGTCGAGCAGTCCACCCCTCTCAGCATGGTACTCCCCCTTCCAGCTAAACAGTGGTGCAAGAGAATTAGCCCCACATGAGGCTCACAGCTTCCTTAGAGCTTTGCAGTTCTGCCTGGCTGGAGAATTGAGCTCACAGACAATTGGCGTTGCCAAGCAAGTCACTCTGGGCAGAATAGCAGATGTAGTGACAGCCCTCAGACTCAAAACCCCCAGACTCATCAAATGTGCCACCCCAAATATCTCCCCAGCCATGCAGGACTATCATTAGCTGCAAGTCACTGAGGAAGCAGGGAGAGGCTCCCCAACAGTCTGCAGGGCCTGTAGCTCCTCTTTCTTTTTTCATTTCCAAACTACTCCAATGCCCTGTTTGCAAACAACATGAGCAGTTTTTGTGTTACACAACTGTTGTATTCTGTCGTGCTAAGCACAAAGCCAACCTCCCAAGACCGACAGCTTGTAGAACAGGACCATTTCCTCAGCAGTGTGCTGTGAACCTGTCTCTTGGAAAATGGAAATGGAAGGAAAATGGGAATGGAAGAAAAATGGGAATGGAAAGAAATACTCAAGAACAGAACTGCATCAGGATTCATTAAACCCTTAGCACATGACACCAAATATTTGCCAGACTGTATTGCACCCAAAGCTGAGAAACTGAATGTCAGATTCCTTTGCTTGCACCAGGACACCTGCCTTAGGACAAGACCATAAACAGAATTTTTATTAAAAAATATAATTTTAGTAAAACTAGAGAGGGTGGGTACCTTTTTGTCTTTCCCTGTCAGTAAAAGAGAGTCTCAAATCATTTAATTCTCAGCTCAGTCTAAGCCCCTCCACCCTAATTTAGCAGTTTAGAAGAACAGCTCCCTCATTCCCCTAAATTAAACTCATATAATCAGGACTTATATATATATATATATGGATAATAATGCTCTGTCAACCCACACTGCCAGAAGACCAGACGGCTGTAATTGGTCTGCAAGCACTGAGTCCAAACTAAATCATGTTGAAAAAAAAAGAATCAGGCACGACAAACTGAGCCTCTTGTATCTGGCATAATGATACCTTAAGCCTGGATGTTATTTCTGCAAGGAGCTGGGCACAAAGCAGTAGTGCTGGCAGAGAACAGGCAGTGGTGTGGGCCAGATAGGCTCAGCAAGAAACACACACAATCTCCTGAAGGACTGGTCTGAGCTGTCAGACTTTTTAAGAAGAAAGCACGTATTTCATTCGCCAGGCAAAAAATCCTTCTCCCTGGAGGTTCAGAGAAATCATTTTATGAGACCATGCTGTTCTGCCTAGGCATCACCCTGTTTCATCCCTGCTATGGCAAACCAGGAGCAAAAGATCCTTCCAGGTCTAACGCTGTCCATGCAGCAATTCTGGCACTTCCACTCGCAGAGCAGCCGAGCACTGAGCACTTCAGGGCAGGGGCTGGCACCCTGGTGTTCCCAAGGGGTTGCTTACACCTTCGCTGAAGGCATGGCAAGGCTCTCTGGTTTTCACTGGGTTGTTTCTCAGCCAGTGGCACAGACTGCACAGCATGAGACCGAGGACAGAAGGAAGGACTGCAACACCTTCAGCTAGCACAGCCACCAAAAACTGCTTGCAGAAGTTTGTTTGAGCCACACTCCAGTCTAGTCCGGGTATAAAACCAGCCAATTATTTCTGCATTAAAGCACTTTTAAGTGGAATACACAGAAAGTGTCAGCTCAAACCTTCTCTGCTCCATGCCAGCGTGTCATTATTCCCTTGAATTTGGTCAGCACGGACAGGGAACTGACAAATTTGCTTGCAGGCAAATCAGAAAGTCTCAGTGAGCTCTTCCTACTACAGCAGCAGAGAATTTTTCCTACATTTGTGATTGCCAGGCAAACTCTGCAATCCTCCAAGTGCCTCTGCAGAGAGAAGCTGGTGTAAGAACCCCCACTTACTCTACTCAACGGGATGTACAAATAGGTGTGATTTTAGCTTGAAAACAAAAAGTTTGGTAGCACTGGCTGCTTGTCATCCTGGATCCAAACAGGTCTTTTAAAAGCAGCTTGCATATCTTGGAGATATTATATACAGTGTTGGAGCACAGCCTGGCATTTCCCCCCTTTGCAAAGTCCCAAGGGCATTTTTATATCTGTATATATTTGTATGTGTACATAAAAACATTTCTCATATATACAGCATACATACATTATTTACATACTTTCTATATATTAAACAGAATATATAAAGATAAAATTATATATAGCATACATATATTATACTGATATATGAACTATATATTATATATATTGCTATAATATAGGAAAGATATGATATACTCAATATATATTTATATATATGATGAATATATAGTTTTTTAATGTTTTACATATATTAATGCAATATGTAACTCATATTTATACGTTACATATTTCATACATTTCTCTAGATGTTATCTGTGCTATATTTGTAATACATGCATATATAAATTAGATTATGAAAATTACTAGATTATTAAAAATAGATTATAAATAAATAAATATGTATATAAAATGTCCCCGTGAGTTTAGAAAATATTATACAATATATACACTGTGTATATAATCTTATTATATTATATATATATAATAAGTATTACTATGGTTACATATTACTACATGTAATATATATGATTTACTGTATATTTTTTATCTCTTCATACAATGTGTTACATATATCTTTCTATATATGTGTGTGTGTATATATATATATATAAGCCCCTGGAGCTTGTGTGTATTTTATCTATGTATAAAATGTGTATTTATTCATATAATTTATCAATTCATTAATATGCATTGTGTAGTGTATTAGTATATCATAATATCATACAATCACAGAACAAGTATAAATACAGAATGTCTATATGATAGAATATATGTAGTCATAATAGGTGATATGCTACATAAAATATATACATATGGTAAGCACTACCTATGCTTATGAAATACACGGGATACGTGTATATATGACACCGCACACAGGCAGAGAGGGATGCGGATGAGCTGCTCTGTGCACGTGGAAGGACCTCAGCTTGCTGGGGGTGACCTGCAGAGCCCCCCCAGGCAGCTAGCGAGCCGAGGAACACGGCTCCTGCTCCCGTGTTCCTGGATTAGCTCCAAAATCAGCACTTCGGTACCAGAAAACTATCGACTGACTTGGAAAGGCAGCCGTTAAAAACCGGTGGGGAGCCGAAGCAAGCGATTCGGCGTCTTGGGAGGAAGAAGAGCAGAACGCCTGCAATGGGGCCAGCAGGGAGGTACCGGGGGCCCGGAGAGGAGTCTGACTGAGGTGCAAATGCAGCCTGAGGGGTATCATCGTGAGGCCAAGAACAGAAATAACTCGACTGTATCTGGTTCTAAACCAGAAGTAGAGAGAAGCGCTTTTGTTTAAGTAACCCAAAAGAAAGCCACCCGGGGAAGCAGCCGTCATGTCCCAGCACTTACAGATGCTGTGGGGTACCAGGACCAAGGCCGGAGGGCACACTGGGGGCCTGTCTGCCCCCCAGGCCGTGGCCCTGAGCAGCTCCACGTGCCCAGGGCTTGCTGCCGGAGTCCTTAGGGCAGTCCACGCGGTTCCACTCCAGGCCCACAGCTGCTCTCCAGTCTCTGTCTTTGTTCTGGGTGCCCTGCCCCAAAACTGCATGGCACCGCACCCAGCGGTTCATTTTGCTGGTGGTTCCCCCTCCTGCAGCAACCTCCCTGTGCCCTCAGGTGTGAAATCACTCCCAGTTTGAGCTGTGCTGTTTGAGGCAGCAAGGTCTGCACCACATTATAACCCCCAGAGTATACAAGCCTTTGCAGAGCGACAATACCCACTGGTCCAAGGAGAAAGACCAAAAAGCAAGCTCATCAGGTCAGAAACTGCCTATACTGGGTCCAGGGGCAAAGAATCCTCCTCAATCACAACTGGCAATTATTAGGCACATCTCAGTGGGCACCTGGGATGGAACTGACACTGTCAGTCCTTTTCATAAAATAATAACTACAGCTGGAAAACAGTGGCTTGTTCTTTCTCAAGTTCTGCAAAGTCAAAGTGTCAGCATCCTGCAGAACCAGGACAGAAAATCTCAATTCTACAATGCAACATGTTCTCCTGCACTTGAGGACTTTGGTATCACTTCGTGGCACTTGTTTCTGAACTGTTTTTTGAGACATCTCTACCTGGTGCTCCGCTAGGAAGAGATTAGGGCTGCAGTTTCCTCAGAGGTCTTCAAGAAGCACAGCCTTTATAAGTCTAGTCCAACCAGCACTTTTCTTTCCCTCTTGTTTTTTGACCATCCACAGTGACCTGAGCAAAGTTGATCTTTCTCTACATTCACAGTCCTCCCTGTTCACATTTACAGGAGCGGGCAGCTCTGCGAGGATTAATATCAGGCAGTAGTGATGTCACACATGGGATTATGATTAGTGGAGCTGTAAAGCCAAAGTAGACTCTGAAGAAACTGTTTAGCTATTTTTACATACCCATCTCCTTGAGAGGCAGCCTGAACTTCCAGATGAGGTCTGGATTCAGACCTGCATGTTTCATGCAGGCTTCTCTCTAGTGCAGATCAGCCACTCCAAACAGAATTTGGGAGCTGAATCAAGAAACACAACCCTCAAATTTTTGCCAAAAGTTCACGCGGATCCTCACCAATTCAGATTATGAGGGAGAAGATTTGACTCAGAGCCACAGTGTTCAAAACCCATTTGTGATTTCGGAGAATGAATGTATTCTGCAAAGGGCAAGATCCGTCAGGCTGCAGCACCTTCCAAGGACACAGTCTTTGCCGTGAGACTCATGCTGGGCACTCAGAAAGTTGGGAACCAATAGCAAAATGTGCCAAGAACCTCTCTGATGGGGGAGTGACTTTGGATTAGAGGCATAGCTGGCTTTGCTGGGTCATGTGGCTAAGTGGTACCTAATTACAGCAGGTTGCAGAAGATTAGCCCACCAAGGTACACAGTGTAAGGCTTTAGGGATCATAAACAGCTCAAGCCGCCTTTATGTGCTCCAGAGCAACTCTCCTTTTTTTTTTTCCTTCTCTTTCTTTTTTCCATTCTCTGCCCCTCATTTTCTTTTCCAGAAACACACACATGATCAGCAGTGCTGGTGCTGAGAAGACACAGCCAGCCAGCTGCAGAGCAAAACATGCTCTACAGGCAAGTCGTCTCCCTTAACAAAAGAAAACAAAGCTGCAAATATAACCCCGCAAGGCAGCCTACCTGCTACATCTTTTATAAGCCATCCTCTGCACACCCAAACGGGTGAGGATAGGCACGTTAATGACCACACTCAAAATCTGCAGGCATCACTCGTTGGAGAAGATGGAAAACTGTACGTGTGTGGCACGCTTTGCCCTTAGCTCAGCGCTTTGTGGAAGACAAGTAGGGTTTATAGGATGGTGATAATCACCTCTCTGGACACCAGCTGAAGCCCTTTCAAAGCAGTATTCCAGGCACAGACTGAGTGCTTGTTTAGCACCAGGAAATTCACATGCAGCCACTGTGTTTGCTTACAAGGTACCGGTGTCTCACTACAAATGGCACTTAAGTTCTGGATCAACCACCCTGCAGAGAGGAGGAAAAACTCCAACTTCTTCTCATAAAGAATAAAAAGTTATGGAAAAGATTTTATAGGACGGCAGAAGGTGGACTAAAATGCCCTTGCAGGCTGCCTTCCTCGCTGATGTTCCTAAGTACAGCCAATTTGTAAGGGAAAATCTGCCTTCTTGCACACAAGCCTAATGCCAGATGAGTTCTTACACCACCAGTGCTCCATGAGCCAGGGCAGGGCCAAAGGTTTTGCTCTTTTTTTCCTATGGTAAAAGCACTTGTCTGAGTCCTGCCATGTGCTTTGCCATGGTACAACATAGGAGCTTCATACCTGCCTCCTGCCAGCCCTGCAGACAGGCTCCGTAAGAAGCAGGGCACACAAAGCAATCTTTCAGCCTCTGGTGGTGATGGCATACAAAATAAGAGACCCAGAAAATAGCACCCCACAAGAATTAGGACATGCCTGGCTAGATTTCCAAACGAGTACCTGCCTCTGCTCAGCAAGGCCATGGTTCAAGTGTGCAACATGGAGAGACTGAAAATGCTAATCCTAAGAGCCTAGGCCTGCTGAGAAAGATATGGCACCAATGAGAAGAGCAATAATCCCTGCATACGGGCAAATCTAGGATCTGATTCAAAAAAATAAGTAAATCTGAATGCCCACCAGAAGCTGACTCTGGGCTTTTTTATGAGCCAGGTTGGCTGCTGCCTTCTCCAGAAGACAAAATGCGGCCTGCAAAGAGAGAGTAAGGAGAGGAGAGGGACACAAGACAAAGGTGGCCTCACACCTGTTGTAACATACTTTAAAAACGAGGGGGAAGTCTGTCCACCTGAACCGTTATGAAGGCCCTGAAAATAAAATCCTTAGCACTGGTTCATAATTGCTGGCATATATCATATCACCTCCCCACTACTTCATCCAGGGACTGTATGGCTCAGGTATCACTCAGGCTAGAAGAACATCTATTTCCACTGAAGCTGTAAGATTCCAGGAAAGACTGTAATTTCAGGTGCTATTGCAAACAGGATGACATGCATTTACAGACAGCCACAGAAAATTTGGAGAACGGTAGAGGTCTGCTCTCATCAGGAGCACTGCATCACAGGTGATACCAAGTCAGAAGGACATTAGGTTTTCACCCTGATAGAATAATAGAATCAAATTTGCAATATTTTACTATGTTTAGTTAGATAGATGGAAGACTGGAAACTTTGTATGCCTAATGCTACCTCACTCACTAAAGAATCAGCCTTATCTGTAAGACCATACAGAATTGTAACACAGGATTGGGGAAAGAGGGCAAGATAACCTAGGCCTGGAGGACGTGCCTGCAAAGAATAGGTGCAAACTCATGGCATGCACATCGTTGGATGTGTAAATGACTTAGTTTAGTATGCCCGGCTAAGCTGGAACAACAAGATAAGAAAGAGCCTGATGTCCTGAGCATGCACAAGGACTGAGTTCAAGCAGGGAACACAGTGAGGAAGACTATCGATGACCACCAGAGACCCCTGAACGACCACCAGTGGAAACAAATGCTCATGCATCAGGAACTTTTACATATCTTAACGAATTACGGAAAGAAGTAATTATTTCTCGGAAATCTAATGAATACTTATGTTCTAATTGCATATAACCCCTGTAGCCCGGACAATTCGGCACGCACACTAGGTGGAGCGATCCCCTGTGCATCCATCCGGTGCTGCAATTAAAGAATGTCTGACTTCTGAAACTCCAAATTGGGTCTTAAAGAGCTTCTTTGACCGACTTTTACGGTATCACAGGCACACATATAATACAATTTGCTGCAGAAGAGCTCTTCCTACTCCAGTGTTACACTGACACCCTGAAAAGTTTTATGCAGAACAGCGTCATCCTCAGCAGGAAAACGGCTGGTGTAATTAACGCTGGTTGTTCTGTTGCTCTGAAGATCTGCAAGGCCAAGTGCCTGCTGGGGAGAGCCGTCTTCCCTGACCTGTAGAGGAGCAGGGTAAACACGCAGATCTGCTAAAACCGTTTCCTCTTTTTCGTAATCAGTTACACGGATCTTACGGGCAAAGATGTTTACGTAACCGTGCCTTACAGGGCTCCTGCCAGCAGCTTCCTGGATCAGACCTGTTTCACGGCTTAGGCCCTCGGCATGGATTAAGGAAAGCGCTGATCAGAGGAACGCTCGCAGTGAAGCAGGTAGGAGGTAGGCTCTGCAGCTGGCTACAGAAGTGGAAGTCGCTCAGCCTGGTGCCTGCCCTAATTGTTGGGAATGCCTCCGCAACTGAAAGGCTGCCGAGGTTCCTGTCATCCTCACAGAGCCTTTGGGGCAGACAAAGCAGTTAACACAAAGGCGAGTCTTTGTAGCCGCACAGCCACACACTGCAGATCTCTAGTGGGCAAAGCCCCTCAGAGCTTAACAATATTCTGCAGTACCTCCACACCACCGCACAGCTCTACTTTCTCATGTGTTCTCACTGCCACAGGGGAGCAATAACCACCATACTCAGTTCTGTCGCTGCTCCAGGCAGACTTTTGTGTCTTTTCCTGGCCTCCATTCACACAGAAGCAGGGCTTTGCTCCTGGGGAATCATCACAGACCCCTGGGAGTGCCCCAGGCCACCTCCTTCCCCTTTGCTTCCCATCATCTTTGCTACATTGCCAGCAGATTGCTAGGAGAGCACGACTTCACACTCCAATCAGAAAGACAAGGACGCTGTAGAAGAGCAGTCTGCCTTTCCCATGGCTTTTTACTTTGCCCCATCATACCGCTTACTGAGGCAGAACTGCTGAAGTTAGTATGATTACAAACCCAAAAGCTGTTTCCCAGGCAAGCTGGAATTACAAACGCCTTCTGCATATCTGGGCAGCCCTCTGTGTGGTAATTAACACCTGGCAAACTCTAGAACATCTCTTTGGTCTGTGTTTGAACAAGTTCAGTGGAAAGTGCTGGACACGTCCGCATCCCCGTGCTATGATCTGGCACACGACTGCACCGATACCTGCACGCTGGCTCTGTCACCACTGCGTAGTAGCTAGAGAGGCAGATGGCGAACAGCACTAATCCACCTCCGCTGCCCTCGGCTTGTCAATCCACTTCCATCCAAAGCAGCACTCCAAAGAGAACGAAGAACGATCAGGTTACAGAAGTGCTTTTGGTTTTCTCTAAAGACGGTGCATTTCTGCAAGAGAGAAACTGGCAGTAACCACTGCCCTGGCAGGAATTCACTTCACATCCACAGTCCCGGGAGCTGCTCAGTTTGGAAATGGATGCTTTAAGCCAGTGGAAAGCTAATGTTTCTTTCTTTCCCCATCCATAGGGTATTTCTTGGTCACATCAGGCTGTGGAAGATCAAAACTGACAAATGACAGCAGCGTTTGAATTTAGGGAAGACGAGCTTCATCACATCAGTTTAACACTCTTGCTCATTAAGGCCCCGAGCGTTAACTCGAGCTGTTAAGGTAGGTAAATTTGACAGTACAAATTAGCAAGGAAAGAAATACAATCTGAGGAACTCCCAACAACACAGTCAATATGAGGATGGGGCAGGACTCAGGGGCAAGTGTTCACCTCACGCAGTGAAGGCTGGTCTGTGGGGAGATGGGGCCTGCATCACTCAAGGGTTCCCTGCACATCTGGAGAGAGCCCCACGGCCCCAGCTCAGGGGGATATGCTGACTTCCTGCACCACCAGCCTGTCTCCAAGGGCTGTTTATTCTTTATGGTATATATGGTATATATTCACATACCAGTATGGCTGAGGGAGCCTAGCGCAGCAGGGCAATTGGCCAGGAGTGACAGACACATCTCCTGCTCACCGTTAGGATGATGGCTTTGGTGCTTCTCTCATAAACTGCCCAGGGGAGGACAGGACTGGAGGAGGTTTGCAGCAGGTGGCCCCATTTCCCTGCCCTTCTGCTCAGCTCTGGTTCCAGTCAGGACTGCAGTGGTCGTGAAATGGTACAGAAAAGAAAAGGTTGTGACCACACACACCAGGTTCTGCCTTACCCAGCACCTGCCTTCAGCAGTCCTCCAACACTGCAGGGACAAACAAGGGACGCCCACAGGGAGCAGACACAACTGGGCTCCGTACATCCAAGACCTCTGAATGCTCAGGGTGGACTAGAAGTTTAGCTGTGACATTATGCTAGCTTCTTAAGAAGTACAAAAGGGGTGCATGTGTCAACAAACGCTGCTAATGGGCTGCAATAAGCTTTCTTAACGACTAGTAGTAGCATCTAAGACTTCTCCCATTGTGCTCAGGCTTCTGTGAACGCCAGCAAAAGATAATCCACATCTCACAGGAAGGAATCCCATCCCCGCTGAAGCTTGTGGGAGATTTGTTGTTTTGAGGAGATGTCAGATGTCACCTCAAAAGTTTTTAAAGTGTTTTTTTTAAAACTTCCACCTGTCTTCTAAAGCCCTGACTCAGAGGGATGCTTCCAAAAACCCAATATCTCAGAAGAAAAAGGCACAGGACAGCCAAGCTTCTCCTGCTGAATGAAGGAAGCAGTTCGACTTTATTGGTCTGTTTCTGCTAAACAAGGAGCAAAAAGTCCCCTCTCATCAGGTTCTCAAGTTTTTCAATACACCCTCGAAGTCCACCTTTGCTCTGTGAGAACCTTCAGGGAAGTTTAAAAAAATAAACACAAAAACCACAAGAAGGAATAGAAGCTGTACTGAACCTTCAGGACTGTTCAGGCAACATTTGCAGTGGCTAAATGCAGTAGTACAAAGTGCAAGTTGAAATCAATCTACTTTTAAGCAGCAGCGATCACTACACCTTATGTCCCTGGTGCTGCCTGCCCGGGTCACTTTTCCTTTCCTCATTAACAAGCGGATGTTCCCCCTTTGTGACACCCTTCACGATAAGTGACACATCTGCATTTATACACGCAGATTGAGCATCTGATTCTGATCTACAGTTTTCACATTGGCCTCTGAGAAAAATGAAAATTTGTCCCCCGGCACTGGCACAACGGCTCCTCCGACTTTTCCTTACCATATTTCACAACAAAATGAGCTGCAAATCCCCACACGCAGGAGATGCCCCGTTGCCTGCTCCAGGAGGCTGCTGCACATCCATGCCCGTCCAGCACCTTCCGCAGCCACTCTGCGTGCGATTGCTGGTTGGCAGCGGCTGCTACAGGAGCACAGACCCTGCTGCGTGCTCCGTGTTCTGCCTGAGCACCCAGAAATCGTCTGTGGTACCCAAGGAAGCTCCCACAAGGCTCGTGCCCAGCAGGAAGCGTTTTTAGCAGTATGCCACGATATGTCAACCAGCATTTTATGTATGCCAGCAAAGCCCAAGCCTGCAGGCTAAAGGAAACCACACTGGTGTCTGTCTGCCCACAGATTCAAGAACAGGAGGCACGGTGAGACAACAGGAAGAGCAAGGGGGGGAAAAAAAAAAAAAAAAGGAAAAGAATTCCAATTAGCAAGAAGTAGCTGAGAAGGATGATAGAGACGGAGGCTTTTTAACCACCAAAACTGAGACAACAAGGGAGAAGCAAATGACAAAAACCAAGCAGCATGGCAGGGCTCCTGAGTGCAGCGGAAAGAGAGAGGGGAATCTATTGCTCCTGTCCAACACCGGTTCTTCCTAGGGTTCCCCAGCTGAACCTGTCCCTCTAGAAGACCTCTGTCTCCGGAGAGGTCACAATGTCCTCCCAAATCCTAGGACCAGGTAGAGGCTAAAAGCATCCTAAGCTCTAATCCGCCACCTTCCTTGCTTAAGAAAATACGGACCCTACCCAGTCAGGCACTGAGCAGCAGCCCTGGCGTGGGAGAGGAGAGTAGACACTAAGGCTTGAACTCTGCTGGTATGATCCTGTGTTAACCTTCACAGATGGGGCCCCACACTGCCTCACTCCTGGGGACCTCCCCTGGCACTCCCAAGTGACATTTAAGCCACTGCTTTACAAACCATATGTCAAACCAAAAAAATGCGAGGTCAGGTCTGACTGACCCACCCTCAGGCTCGCTGCGGCTGCCCACCTTCATTGCATCCTGGCTCTCCCCACATCAGGAAAGGACTCCTCTGTCCTCCACTCCACCAGCCACCACAAGGCCAGGGACACAACACCTGCTACTTCGGCCTGTGGGTGCTGTCCTCCGTTCACCTCCGGGTGCTGCGGGGAGGGAGCCGCAGGCTATGGCGAGCCTGGTCCAACAGATCCCTCCTCACCCTGGTCCAACAGATCCCCCCATCTCAGAGCATCGATCCTCAGGCAGCACAAATTTATCTCCCTTCTACGGAGAGAGATGCAAAACCACTCAGCCTCAGGAGCACGTGAATTGCACCCCTGCCCCTCGCTCCCGCTTTTCTTTCCCTCAGCTGCCGCAGTTTTGGAGGTGGACAGGTTTCGGGGGTGGCTGGAGGCCTGCCTCAACGCCTCCCACCAAAGCCACTTCGGTGGGGCGATCCCATCCCTAAAAATGTCCCTAAAAAGGCAGCTTCCCCTACTCAACCTGTCTCAGTAACCTCCTTCCTCTCCCTTCTCACCCAGCCCTGCTCACCTCGCACCAGGCAGAGCACAGCAGAGGAGCTGAGCTCTCTGTCCCTTCCCAAACACCTGCTGATGGCAAAACGGGACGTGCACGCTGCGGCGGCTCCCCGGAGCTGCCGACCACCCCGGGACATCTGCACTGGGGTTTTCCAGCCCGGCAGGACGAGGGGAGCCACCAAGCAGCGATGCCACCGGGGCCACCAGCGAGAAGCCGCCGTGGTTTATGCATCTCTCTTCGGAAAAGGGAGATCAGTTTGGGCTGCTGGGGATCGATGCCCCGAGATGGGGGGGATCAAAAGCGACACGAGCAGCCCGGCGGGGACCGGGCAGGGTGCCCGGGGGTGGGGGCCGTGGCCATCCCAAACCGGAGGGAGCTGGGGGGCACAAATCCCAAACCGGAGGGAGCTGGGGGGCACAAACCCACCGAGGAGCTCCAGCCCCCGACCCCCGCGGCCCCCCGGGCGGCCTCACCTCGGAGTACACGAAGAGGGGCAGGACGAGGAGGGCCAGCAGCAGGTCGGCGACGGCGAGGCTGACGATGAAGTAGTTGGTGGTGGTCTTGAGCGCCCGCTCGGTGCAGACGCTGAGGCACACCAGCCCGTTGCCGCCGACGATGAGGAGGATGAGGACGATGCCCAGCACCAGGGCGGCGACGTTGTGGCCACCCGGAGGCGGCGGCGGAGGCTCGCTGCCGTTCCCCGGGGCGCTGCCGTTCCCCATGGCGCCGCGGCGCTGCCCCGGCAGCCGGGCTCATGGAGCCGCCGGCCTCACGGTGCTGCCCGGCCCCGGGGCGAGGCCGGGGGAGGCCGGGGGAGGCCGGCAGAGCCGGCCCCAAACTTTGCGAGGAGCGGGGAGGAGCCTCCCGGAGGCAGCCCCGGCACCAAGCGGGTCACCGGGAGGCTTAGCGGCAGGGGGCGGGCTGCCCGTGTCCCCCCCCTTCTGCCCGTGTCCCCTCCCTGTGCCTGTGTCCCCCCCCCGTCTGCCCGTGTCCCCCTCCCCGCAGGGCACCCGCAGCCCTTGGGGAGGCTGGAGGGAGGCTGGGGTCGGGGGGAGACCCCCCCAGCTCTTGCCGTGGTTGGGGTGCCTGGCCGGAGGTCCGCTGGGGGAGGCTCCTTCTCCCCCGGGGTTTTGAGCTGGAGGAAAAGGACAAGTCTTCGGTGACACCGCTGAGATTTCTTCTGCGATCAGCCGCCCCCCTGCCGGCACAGCGTCGCTCCGTCGGGGTGAATTCCCCCGGTCTTCCCACCCCAAAGCTCCGGGAGCGGTGCTGGAGCAAGGCGACGCGCCCTTCAGAGCGAAAAACTGCAAGAAAATGAATTTAAAAGACTTTGCGGCGGCACGTTATGGGAGGCAGAGGAGAAAAAAAATAAAAAACAAGGTCCGTATGTTGAGCGTAATGTCTTCCTCGGTATGAGGCTGACCACTTTTATATGTCTCCGAAACAGCGGAGGCACTGGCCCCACAAGCGCTGCACTGCAAATGTTGTGGCAGATCAAAGCACCCTCGGATCGGTCAGACCTTGACGAAGCTACACCGTCGGGAAAAAAAAAAAAACAGCAAGTTTCAGAGTAGGTGGTTGTTTCAAGTCAGCCTGACCTGAAGGTATTTTCCCCAGGAGATTCAAAGCAATAGTATGAACGGTAATTAGAGAAATCAATGCTGTTAGCTTGGATCCCTGAGAGCATTTGAAGGACTGTGGAGACTATAACCATCCAGAAAATGGCAAACTGCCTCTTTTTAAATGGGGAGGGACAAGAAACCAGGGACTAAAGAGTAATCTGTATTGCTTCAAGTAATAGAACTTGTTCCTTGCTAGAGCTAGGAGGGAAATAATTAGACATCACGGACCTCAGCTTTAGCTCTGCTGCAATCTCACATAGCATTGTCTTCAGCAATGAAAGGGGGAAGACTAGCTGAAATTATTATAGATTGGGTGAATAACAGGTTGGAAAACTGTACTCCGAGGTCTGTGCAGAATCTGGTAATGTTTAGAATTTGCATAATTGACCTGAATGAGTGTCCAGAGAGACCACTAATTAAATTTGAAGATACTGCCAAAACAGGTGAGGCTGCGAGCATCTTGGAGCACAGGATGAGAATTCAAAATGTTATGTTGCAAAAAACACCTGGCAAATGCAGGATGCAATTCAAAAGGAATTTTGCATCTGTCCTGTGCTTGGGCAGGAATAATCAGCTGCAGAAATGCAGTACTGAGGCAACAACCAGATGGAGAGTAGGTGTAGGAGCAAAGGTGCTGTAGCAGGTTGTAAGCTGCACATGGGGACTAGGATGTCTTATTGTTGTAAATGAGAGAAAAAGAAGCCAAAGCTCTCCTGGAATAATGCTGTGGTACCTGTGGTACAGAGGTACCTGTGCACCTGCAGACTCAGGCAGCCTTCATTCTGCCAGCCACACTCAGAGTCACCTTTCACAATACTTGCCATAATTATGCCAACTAAAATAAGAGACAGAGATTATGATTCCTAGAGGTAGGGGTTAAGGTGACGTTTCTCACTCCCTAGGATGAACACCTGCCAACTGCAATGCTGCAAGCAGCAAGGCAGACACCACACGTGTTCGTCTCGGGTACCAACAACTGTGCCTTTTTTTCTGCTTAATGCATCACTGCATTCACCCCTGTGCTGACAGAAACAAGCTCAGTGCAGTCCCGCAGAGATAGTGCTGGAGGCTGGGGGAGGACGGGGGAGCTGTGACCCCCAATTCTAGCCCAGATGGTTTGGGAGATGTGGGACCTGATCCAGACCGATGGGCACCTTTCCAGCCATGCCACCAAACCTCAGATCAGATGTTTGGGGTGAGCTAACCAGCCAGTTCCACTTGGTGTTTGTGGAAGGCAGTAGGAAGAGAAGGCATAGAAGGAAAGTATAATTTACACCACGTGGAGAGTGGGAACTGCATTATTGCCAGCTTTTTATAAGACAAGAAGATTTTCAGAGCTGTTTATAGATACCAGTACATTACCTGCTCCAGATATGGGTTTTATCTGATCTATTAACAGGCTGGCAGAAGAAATCCTCTCTCCAGTGTCTGCCCCCACCGATTTCCTTCACTCTTATTTGGAGAAGGACACAATTAATCCTCAGCATGTGAAGCATAGAAAAGCCAGAGCCCTGTTACCATGAACGGGGACTTGGACCTCAGTACCATCCTTTTCCTGTGGCTAACAGCAGTTAATCCTGCAGTCTGTTTTCCCCAGCTGCCCCGAGTTTCACAATTTCATACATGGGTAGGAGAAAATTACTTTGGTTTAAGTACTTACTTGGCAATCTGCCTTGCCATATTGTCTCCAGAGGTGTGACTTCTAAGTTCTTTCTAAATTTCACAAGAATGCCATCGGCTTTGTAGCTGCTGAGTTGTTCTGACTGTGTCCTGTCCCTGGAGCAGGTGTGCCATCCTCACAATGATCCCAATACCTGTGAGTATGTCTACTCCCCTCCTTCTGCCAGCTGACCCAGCTTTGATGTGGACTCAAACCAGTGTCAGCTCTGTCCTGCAAAGACAAAACAAAGCTCCAGCAGCGGTGGGTACTCACACGCTGTCCCGTCTGCCCATAGTTCCCCATTCCTTTGGGAACAGTTCAGGGCTTAGGTGGGCACAAGCAGTGCTGCAAATCCGTCAGGTTAAGAAGATATACATCATCCAGTGCAGTGAACTGGGACAAAACTACCCCATCAGTACTTCTTAAACCCACATGTCCTGGCAGAGGGAGTTTGCATCAGCTCAGTGGTTTGTATCCGCTGCTCACAGCTTTTCTGCTCTGCTGGTCGGATCCTAAGACGCAAGTGCTGGCACAATGTGCTGCTGTCACAGCCTTCACTCAGTGAGGAGCGGGTACAATGGGACCACTTTTACTAGAGCTTTTTTGCTACAAAAAAATAAACCCAAACTAGCCAAAGGAGGCTTCAAAGCACGTTAATGAAACTGCACTGAACTCCTGTGTGGATAGAATGCCCTTAATTTATTTATGTTTAAACAAGCTGAGCAGCAAAGGGGTGGGGATTGAGTTGTGACTGCAGGGCTTCTGCCTTCCCACAGGGATTAATACCATTTATCTAATCTCCTTTAACAGTCAATTTGTATTAATTATCTTGATTTTCCCTGTGGGTTAGCGCAGAATGCCTCTTAACTCTCAGTGTGGAAGCCCTTATTCCAGACTAGCAGTACCTTAATCCCAGACCAGTTTAATCCTGGAGTGGATTAAACTAATGTGAAATAAGGCTTTTGACTTCCAAAAAAGAGCAGCCATGCAAAGCACTAATTAGGACGGCTCTCCCATTGCAAACTCCCAGGCTGCAGTGATCCTTGATCACTGCCACTAAGTCCTGCAGTTCCCCTGTGCCTGCTGCTGTTGCTCAGCCCTCGGTGCAGCCTTGGCAAGCAGATTCCAGTGGCTTTGCTGTGTGATAATGTCCCCTTGGGAGTAATCCCAGAGAGCGAGGGCTGACAGGAAAGCTTCCTCTCTTCTGTTAGTAGATTTGAGCCACCGCCCCTTCCTGGGATGAGAGGAACTGTCCTCCTCACAGAAGAGAAGGAAGGGCTGTAATGCATCAATATACCCAAGGAAGTCATTTTATGCCACTGCAAAAATAAAAAAGATGACAAGCAATAGAGCCATTTGTCACCCTTGTGGAAAGCAGGAAGCATTATGTATATCCAGGGCTGGGATGTTTGAGCAACGGACAGTGAGTGTTTAAGAGCACCTTTGAAGAGTTTCTGGTGCGATCAGTGGTTTTGAACAATCCTTTCTTGCTTGGATGTGCAGCTTGCAGAGCGTCCTGGTTCACCAGTCGCACTGTGACATCCTGCTGGCTCAGGACAGGGGTTGGGGAGGTTGTAAAAGTCACCCACAGCCGCCTCTTGTGACATAAAAAATATTTTATTTTGTCCTAAGCAGGTGCTGTGAAGGACACAAGGGGTGAACAGCAGCACTTTCTGCCAGCAGGGCACCTCAGTCTCAAATAAGTCTGGTGCCCAAGCCAAGCCATCAAAGAAACATCTGCCTATGTAGGCTCCTTCCCCTGTGCCAGGAATAGATTATCTGTATAAACTCATTTCAAATATGGGACAACGAGGCTCTGGTACTCAGCATTTCGCAAGACCTTCAGTGCCATGCATCTGCAACCATAGCCTGTGGCATGCAAAGACTTCGCTCGACTTGCTACCCACAAGTCACCCACTTCTGCCCGGGAGCAGCAGCACCAGGAAAGCACCCATTTCTTGCATAGAATGACAAAATAGTGGAAGATCTGCCTTTTTGATATGTTTTGAGGCATGTTTTAAAAAGAGTCTAGGAATGAGCAGTGCGGTCATCTTTCAGGAAGGGGGCTGCGGTGGAGCTGGTCCCTGACAGCTAGCCAAGGAGGCAGAAGGAGTCCTCCAGAGACTTCCCAGGATGAGTTGACAGAGGATTTGGTTTTTAGCCAATTCAAAGGACCAGAAAGGTTGCAAAGTGAGACATCTGTCAGAGTCTCCCAAAAGACATAGAACTTTCATCACCATAGTTTTTCACATTCGAGGCACTGAATTTTTAAATAGAAAAGGAGAACAAAATTACCTGCCAAAGTTTCAGCACAGATGTGCCTAAACTCGGCTATTGAATAGTACCCTGATAGCCAGGCAACAGATCACTGGGGCTATCTGCAGGATCAGAACAAAGGGAGGAAAATAAAGAGCTTTTATGGCCAGTCCTGTTCCTTTTACTTGACATATTCAGCTGAGCAATTCTCTATGAAAGTATCATCCATAGCAAAGCTGCCCTGCTTTACAATCCACCTGTAATGCACTTCCAAGAAAAGAGACAGAGGCAACATCTTGCCTTTCGGGTTAACATTTGCAGGAAAGGGAAGAGGATGGCAGGGCTCTCTTGGTTCCCAGGCTCACTGAGTCCCCCTTCAAGAAGCTGCAGGGATTTACATACACACTGGATAGCTCTTTTGACATTCACCGTTCTGGCAAGTTATGATAAATCCATGTAAGATGTAAAATCTCATGCATTTTTAATGGCGATTAGCTTTGGGAATGAAACCACAGAGAAAATGGCTGGATTTGCTGTTTCATTTAGCTTGTAATCACACCAAGATGTTTTTGTGGGTGCCTGGTTTCAGACTAAGCCATATAATTCATCTCATGTGGGGGTAGAGTGGTGAAATACAAGGGCTTGTGTCACAGGACAGATCAAATGAATATACTTCAATAGTCTCTCCTGCTTTTAAAATATCAATGAGCTTATTGGAGCCACTCATTAAGAAAAACCTCCTGGGGAGGCTGCAAGGTAAGAGGCCTGGAAAGGCATGCCTGTGAGCAGCAAGAACCTCTAAGTGCACCTCCTTCCTCCTTTATCTCGCACAGCCTGTTCCCTTCCACCTGGACAGGACAGCCTTCCAGGTCCCTGACACAGGCCATAGAGGGACACAGCCAAAATGTTGTCCACGTGGCTGTGCGGCTGCCAGGATCCGCCCTGCTCATTGCTGGCACCACACACCTGGAACAGCTGGGCCAGACCTGCCAGCCAGGACGCAGAGCATGCCATCCTTATAATTAAAATTAATTCCCTGGAGTGCTTTCTCCTCTTCCCCAGACACAGCAAACAGCTGGAGGCTGAGATTACGGATGCTTATGCCAATTAGAGCTGTGATAAGGCCAGACGCATGGGGAGCATTAGTGTGCAGCTCTGCAGTGGAGAGACAGTGCTTGGATCTCCTCCGTGTCAAGGTACGAGGGAGCTTCCAGCTGAGCAGAGCAATGCCAGGCTGAATGCCAGGACAGGCAGAGCAGCCCTGGGGAAGAAGCCACCCAGCCGTGTCCCTGCAGCGGTGTGTGCTGTCCATCCACGCATCCCACACCGCGGAAACGACCTGGGGAATGGCTGAGTGCGCTCACTTTGTCAGGCCTCGAAGGAGGTTTGGAAGAAAGGTCATAGGATGTAAAAAAAGGTAGCAAGTGACTGTCAGGGGGAGCAGCTTGCCTTTACAGGTCTTTAGAAAGTTCTTTGTGCTTCCTTGGTGACAGCCACGGTATGTACGTAGGTTGGGAAAGCAGTTTCCCTCTTCCCCTCAAAATGACACCATCCCCTGAACCTGGCTTTTGCTTTTCTGGGTCACAGTGCCAGCCCCAGTAAAACCAAGCTTTATTTCCCTCTATTTTGTCCAGCTTCAAACACGGGGAAAGATTTACGTGCAGGAGGGAAGTGCCTCAAGGCAGCCCTTCCAAATTCAAGGCTGTCTCCTGCTTGCTGCAGGTATGCCTGCAGAGAGGAGCAAATCCTGCAGGCTGAGCCTGGCTCAGCCCCTGCGTCCCGGGGCAGAGCATCTCTAGGGAGGCAGACTCACACCCCCAGGGGACCCTTTGGGTTAGCAGCCAGTTCTGCTCTGGAGCAGGTGGATAAGGAATGTTTTGGCTTGCTTCCAAAGCACCAAAGCACATCTATCATCCCATCCCGTGGAAAGCCAAGGCACTCACCAGCACCCACGGTGGGTACTCACCTGCCAGTTGGTTATTTTTCCCCTCCATTCTTGCATTTCTTAGCAAAACGTTTTAAAGGTTTTTTTTTGTTGTTGTTGTTGGTGGTGGTTTTTTTCAATGTGAGCAGAGTGCCTCATGTTTTCTTTTGAAAGAGCCAGATTTTGCTGCAGATTTCACCCAAGGGTTTGGCTCGAGGCAGACACAACCTTGATGCAAATGGCTGAGGTCTGCTGTAGCAGAGCCCAGAGCTCCCAACACAAAGGTTTTGATCTCCTTGCCCGTGGGTAGCGCTGCCAATGGTAGAGATAACTAGCATGTCCAGCACCTTCCAAACTTCAGAGCAAATGGTCACGCTTTCAGGAATGTGATATTTTTTACGAGTGATTACCTCTTGCCCCCCACATTTTAACTTTGTTTTTAGACAGGTGCAAATCCAGAAGGGTGCCATATGTTACAGCAAAGCACAACACATCTCTGACCTCTGCTGCCCCGTTGAACAAAACAGAGGAGAGAAATCAGCAATAAAAGGAACCCAAGAGCAGCTCAGGAGGTGAGCACTATATAAGCAAATAGAGAGACGGAGGAGCACACATCCCTCACCTCCCCAGGTGACTCCTGGATCCAGCCACCTGCTTTGCTTAGAGCAATTTGCCCCTTGCTCAATCACATGCTGCTGTGGGAGGATCTGTAGCCACAAGGAAGGGGTTCTCCCTTTCAGGACTGGGACTTGAATAGATCCCAGATATTTTGTTGCACTGGGCAGAGGGAGGTGCATGCTTCCTCCTCAAAGAGGGAGCCCTTTAGGGATTGCTGTGGACCTTTTACACACACAGAGGCACTGGGAAGCCAGCAACACAGAAAGGAAACATGGCTTTCCCCTCTGTTTTTTGCACTGCTAAGCACAAGCTGCCAAAAGGGACCACAAGGGTCTGTTTCTGTGAGATGGATTTATTCCAAGACAGGGAACGAACCCTACTCTGTTCAGGATCTTGGAATAACTGAGTCCCCCTTGGGGCTTGGGAGTAGGGTGGGTTTTGTTTTTTTTCTGAGGTCTCACTTAGCTGTATGAGACTGTAATTTTCCTTCTCCCTTCATTTCTCAAGCCCACCTACCCCTGCCCCTGCTCCCACCCCATCCCATTCTTCCTTTCTGCAGCCAAAATTACAGATCAGGTGGTAAAGATTAAAACCACTCCTGAAACCGTCCTGTGCAAGAAAGGAGCATTTGGAAAGCTAAATCCCCCAATCCCCTTATTCCAATTAGTGTCCTTTCTCTAACAGATTTGGAGGTGGTTCAAGAAAATGACTCCAATCTGCTCTCAATAGATAGCAGCATTGTGGTCAGCTCCTTGGCATGGGAGTAGGCTCACCTGGAAACATAAAAGAGAAAATTCTCACTACACACCTGGGCTCACACATATACATACTAAGAAAAAACAGAATGGGGGAGGTAGAAGTTCCTGAACACGCTGTAAGCTGATTAAAGGGTATTTTACTTTTACGTAGGAAGGATTTAGCCATGCAGTTCCTAGTACCATCTGACCTCAATAAACTCCCATGCCATCAGCAGATGCCACCACTGGATGGTGTCACAGCCTGTGCCAGGGCTCCTTGAAGGATGGCTGCACCTAGACACCTTCAGGACTTGTGATGCCATTGCTGGACATGTGTAGTGAGTGAGATGGTCTTTGGCAACCTTTTCAACCTGTTTTGACCCCAGTGCACTCAGCCATCTCAAGGCCACAGATCTCAGAGCAGTGCAGAGGCTGCAGAAGCATTTGGGAATGTATGTTTTGGCCAAGCAAGGTGTATCCATGAAGAAAAGCAGCCCTAGCAGATCCTGAGTTGCTGCAGTAACACATCTGGGGTCTGGGCAGTGGATAAGCTGGCATGAATGCTACCTTGTAAGGGTTGCCCTGGATGAACAGCAACCCCAAAGGCTGGATAGGCTTTCCCCATCCAAGGCAGGGGCTACAACATCCACATGACAATAACAGCATTTATCCAGCCTATTCTTAATGCTCACTGGAGATGCACCCACATTGCTCCTCCAGCTAGAAGGTCTTTCCTGATCTCCTGTATCAATTTCCTTGAAGCATGAAGGGGATTTTCTCTCCCTTTATGTCTCAGAACAACCCCCTGGAGCTGCGTGTGGTAATTTTTGAGTCTTTCTTGCAGTGTGGGATCAGAACACTTGCCTTTATGATGAAACCCTGTCTTTTCCAAAATGCTGTTTCTTTTGTCTTCTCCTACACCACAGCCAAAGGACAGGCTCGTGCTTTCTTTAAATATTGCCAAATTTATGGCAGTGTAGTTATAATGTGATGCATGTCAGGTGGCAGGTTTGATGACCCCTCCGTCCTACTGTAAGGAGGAGAAAAAAGACCTTCCTCTCTACCACCCAAACTTGGTGCCCCTGAGATGGGCCAGGGTGTGCACCAGTCATGAGGTATCCTTTAGGATAAATGAGGTATCCTCGGTGTCGAGGTGGGGATGGTCGATGCCTTTGCTTGCTGCCTCACATGAGGGTGTCCCCAGCTGACAGTGAGGCTGCCGAGAATAGCTCTGCACCGGTGGCAAGTGGATTGAATTAATACAGCTCACCACAGGTCTCTCCATGCTGCGCATGTCAGCCGGCGTCAAGGCTAAGCAGAGGTGACTGCGCAAAGATCCTGGCAGCTTTACACCTGGGAACATGATCAGGGCAGCCCACCTCCCACTCAGGGATGGCCCCAAGGCTCAGAGACCCCATCTCCCTCCTGCCCTAGGGCATCTCTTCCTGCCTTCTTCATGGGGTGCTGATGCACAGCCTCAGACCTCCTTAGTTTGCCAGTTTGCAGACTTTACTATACATCCTGTAAATACTGTGTCATGTCCCATAAACGTGGCTGCCTTGTTCAGGTCCATAGGAAGAGGACCGCAACCCACACTTTCAGGTGCTGGTTGCCTCCTGAGAGTCGTGGGCTCTGTGAGGATTTCAGTGGGACGGGTGAGTAAGGAGCACCCAGGCTTGGGCCGCATCTGAGAGAGGCCCAGCCTGAAGGCACCCAAGCCCAGTCTGTCCTGCTCCTATCTCAGGCACAAAACCTGGCTCTGCTCCCTAACTTGGGCTGTTTTCTTGAAACATCTTCACCAACACTTAGCTTGTGGCCAGACAAGTAAGATCAGTGAGGCCATTTCTTTTCATTTTGGCTAAGGAGCTTTTCCCTGAGCACATAGACAGCTGTGGGCACTGCTTTGTCGTTGGTCCTGTGATGCTGTGGAGGGCCACATCGTATTTAAAAGCGGAGCATCCATAAATTTCCACATGGAGCCTGCTGGAAGGTGATACCCAACCTTTCCTCCAGCCAGGGACAACATGAAGTTGGCGCAGCCTGTGTCTAGATAAGTCACTGGCATCAGGCAGCAAGGATCATTTCAGCTCTGACTTCTTGCAGCCTTGGGTGTGACAACTGTGTGAGTTGGGGATCATATGAGGGCAACAATTTCCTTCTCTTTTGTCGTTCTTCCAGTCAGTGATGGAGATCTTTCCCCTGCAATGCTGTTGCAAAGAGACAATGGGGCAGATTACAGTGATCAATGGGTGATTTAATCACACTTTGTGCCTGCTGCCTGCAGGTAAGGGGAATCTTCACTCCCACTTTGAGTGCTCACACATGTGGAAAATGGGAAAAGCAAGGTGCAAACTCTCAAAAATCCGGACAGCTGATATTGCTTAGCAGTACTGTTGTTTCTCTCTTCTATCTCAATATCTCCTGATGAGAGTTTAATGTTCATTCTGGTTAAGAGGATCATATGCTCTTTCAGGACTCAGGATTTGTTTTGGGCTTTATTCAGGTAAAAATTAGAGCTTGCAAAAACCTTTGAGTTTCCTTGTATGCCCCTAAATTTCCTCACCAGGGGCCTCAGAAGCTGTGTTTAAGCTCAAGCCCACAGTTGTCACCTGCATTATGTTGCAGCACTGCTGGGCCTGTCCACACACTTTCTCACCCCGTCACCTTTTCACTCTCTGCCACTGCTGCAGCAAGGCAAAAACCACTTTTTGTTGCTAAGTAGATAAATGGGGTTACTTCAATTCTTGTTTCTTCCAGTCTCGAAAAGCTTGTTCTCTCCTGTTACTCACCCTCTGCTGCCATCCTGGGGCCACTTCATCAGGCATCCGTGCAGCCTCTCCTGCGTGCCTCTTATCTAGACCCATTTAGGTGCTCAGGCACACTGATTTTCCCCTGTAGTGGGGGCATTTCAGACCCGTTGACGTTATTTGCAAATGAAAGGAAATAGCATTAGTCATTTTTAGCTCCCTATATGTTGTCTGTGCTTTTTTAATAAACTTTTTCCCCCTCTTTGTTCTGTTCCTACATTGCCATTCTCAGCTGAAGATGTTTGCAGTGGAGCAACACCAGTGGTCCCAGCTGATCCTTTCGCCAGTGATACTGTCGTAAAATACAAGTACGGAAAATATAAAGATCTAAACACAATTCCAGAAAATTGCAGACATCGCTAGCATCACTGAGGGTTCCCAAAGCTGGGCTGGGTGCTCAGAAGAGCTTTCAGATGCCGTGAGAGAAGGATGTGACTCAGTGAATCTGCACCTGGTTGTACAGAAAGGAAATGTGTTGACTGAGCCTGTAACACTACAGACAGGGGTATCAGGGAGACAGTGGAAGGGTTGCAGAGGAATGACAACTCTAACAGTGCTGAAGAAAGCAGCTGTAAGGGCTATGTGTTGTAGAAAGGACAGAAAGCTGGTTGGGAAATGCTTGAATGTGTGTAGGACTGACCTGGACTGTCTTAAAGGAGAAAATGGACTTCTCTATCCAAACGGTGGCCATGGCACCTCCCTGTCCTCCAGTCCTGGAAAGTGGCAGCTTGTCTCTGCTGTTGAGTCCCCTGTCTCGTGTAGGGGTATAGCTACAGCCTGCAGTCATAGTGCTGAAGCTTGCTGCTCATCAGTGTATGGGTTATTCTTCCAAGGGAAAGATGATGGGGAAAATTAGGTTCCTCCCAGCCCTCCAGCATGGGGATGCCCTCTGCTTCCCCAAAAGAAAAAAAGGTTAAGTAGATGAGAAAAAGTGTAATATAATTTCTATTTCTCCAGTAGAGAAATAAGAAGATTTATTTATAACAATTAATCTTCCCAAGCTACTTTATACAACATAAAAAAGGAGAGAAAGAGCATAATCCTATTTTCTCCCTCCATTCCCATGTCACCTGTAGTAGCAAAGTTTGAGAGCAACCAGCTCTGAAACCCAGCAAAGGCAGGGGATATATCCAGGATGTTTTCATGCATGTATCAGTATGCTTCTTTCTTTGAAGTTGTGATACAATCTGTTCTCACCAGACCTTTCCCAGAAGTGGCTGTGAAACCAGAGCATGAAAAATATTGTCCTCTCCTGCAAACCCAGACCAGTCCTACTGATTAGACAGTGTTTGCCCTAAGAAAATTGTCATGTTGTATAGGCAAATCACACTCATCGAATCATCCTGGTGATTGCAAACAAAAGCCGAGCCAGAATTAAAAAAAAAAAAAAGAGCAGAAGATTAAGCTCATATCAAGAGGTAATTAAAACCAGGAGGAGAGATAATGATGACAATCGTGGTGAATCAATTGGTACAGGGATGTTTTCCCTACAAATTACTCTCATTAAACACACAAACAGGAATTATTACACATCAGCAGAAATATGGTATATTGAACTGTTGTGAATGATCCAGTTGGGTTTAGAAAGTAATTAAAAGGACATTTCAGTCCGGATATTTTATTTGCTGTTAGCCATGATTACTTATATTCATATCTTTACTCAAATAATTGCTTTTGATAAGGGCTTCAGATTTATAGGGGCTGCGGAGAGAAGTGGGCCAGTGGTGCGCCATCAGCTGTAGGACAGCTGGGAGCCTGGAGTGACCACGGTGTGGTGAGTACGGCTGTGCTGACGCTGTCAGGCTGGATGGGCTGCCTCTTCCCTGCTTGCAAGGCTTGGGTGGTGTATTTTGGGCCTCCGTGATGCTTTGCTGAGCTATTGCCATTTTTCATCCCTCTCCTGATCAGCAGTGATGATGATAGATGGGGTTTTCCTCCTCTGGAACAGCCACTGGGAAGAACGGAGCCAAACAGCAGCTGAACCAGATGTGTTTCCAGAGATTCATGGTCCTTAGTTTTAGGTAGGGATAGGCAAGAACAAGAAGGTGCACCAACTGGCTGTGTAGTGCTTGCAACGTTCCTTTTGGGAAGTTCTCCTGGCAGTAGTGCTCCTTCAGGGTGACGGCAGCTTTGATTCAGCAAAGCCTGTGGGTGCAATGTGACATTTCAGCAGCAGGATTTCTCTGCTGCAAGGGGCTGAGCTGTTCTCAGGTCTTGGGCTGAGTTGGTGTGCACTTCTTTCAGCTAAAAGTACTAGCAATCCAAGGAGTTTGTATTTATTGAGAGCCAGCATCACTGGGGAGGGCAATAAAAGCTTGGAAGGTCAAGGAGGTTAAACAGTGTTACAGCAATGAAACTCAAAATCTACCTTCTCACATTATCTAATTGATTAAAAATAAAACAAAAGAACTATGCAATACAAAGTAATCATCAATCATTACCGACACAGAAAGAAAGCTCCTCAACCACCATCACTGTTCCAAGAGACTTCAGAAAGCAATCTGCATGCGGAAGAGAAGATCATGTCCAGAAAGGGAAAAGACAAGTTGATCCCCTTGGCTAGCAGCCAGAAAGATCATGAAGAGAGGGGAGACTCTGGAGCTAGGGCTGGTGCTTAAAATGGTCTGTTAAATGTGGTGCTCCAAGACAAAAACCTGCCCAGGGATGGCACAAGAAAGGCCAAAATGCTGTGGTGAGATGCTGGCTGGGGGGGCAAGGCACTGCATGGCAAGTCTTATACTGATTGAGGACAGGCTCAGGGTCCAGGTTACCTGTCCCTGAGGGGTGGCACAGACTATTCTTGAGGTCTGTTTTCAGCTCCTTCACATTCCTCGAGCGGGAAGCAATAATGTGGAGTCTGTGCTGTTTGGACTCCCATAAGGAACTGATCTTTGAAATGTCCTTCTTTTCTATTTCATCCCCCTCAAAACCAAATCAGGCAGGAAAACAAAGTAAAAGCATTAAAAATGTGTGTGAGGTGAAGCTTACAGATTCTTAATCATGAACTTTTCTGCCAAACCTCTTTTCTCTGCTCTGCAGCCCCCATTTGTGCCGTGGCTTACTGCAAATACATTTCTGCATAAATCCCCCACTCTTCGCCTTCCTTGTCTTGCCTCATCTTATCTTGCGGTATCTTTAGATTAGAAAACAGTCCCAGGAGGGTGGCTAGAAAGTGTTGAGGAAACTGTCAGTCCTTTAATGCTCTTTGTTCTGTTTAGTTTCAGACTAAAATAAAACCAAAGTGAGAGGACTTTGATTTTGGGTTAGCAAGTACAGTCTGAGAGTTTCCAGGACAGTGACTGAAAAGCAAGTTTTGCTTCTTTGCAGGAGGAAGACAGGAATATTAAAAATTACAAGCATGTTTTCTGTGTATTCCTTGGGAAAACGTGAGCACACTCTTATAAAGGCACATACACATCTCTGCAGGCATAGAGCTGTGAAATGAGGTTGGAAATAAGAAGAAAGAACATGCAATGGCTTGTGATAAGCAAAATGCAATTTTCTTTTTATTTCAGTTAGAAAACAAAGTACAAGGTTTTGTTGTTACTGAAAATGTGCTATTCCTTTTTTCCCTCTTGAAAGATTAGAGGATAGGCAGATATCAGCACACACACGAGTCCTTCCCCTGTGAGTGGATGAATTCTTCTTTGCTACATGCCAATCTTTTCACCTGATAATTTACAGGAAAACAAAACAAAAACAGACAAACAAACAATGGCAACAACAGCAAAAGACAGATTTCTCCTGGGCACCCTCTAGGTGTATTAATAACTGTGTGGGATGTTTTAATGGGTGTTTTAAATCCTCTCCCTGAAGACTCATCTGTCAGACACTCATAGTGGAGTGGAGGTTATTCCACGGAGTTGTGCCACCAATGGATTAACTCAATGTGATACCTCCCTGCTTATTCAAGGTGTATTATACTGACTCACAGCAATACTCCAGCACGAACATTATCTCAAACAGGCCCCTCAGATCCATGCACCGGGACTACATGGTGGTAGTGGTGGTGGGATAACGGCTACAAATATTTTACAAATATCTGGCAACATGAATGATTTGAATTGTTCATCTTCTGTATTTTAAAGAAATACTATCTTTGCTGGCAAGGATTCCTGCTAATTTAGTTATAGTGATGTTATTTATAAAGCATTGTCTTCTGTGTGGCATGTGAACTGTACCAAAGATCAAGGTCGTTTGTTCTGCTGGTCATAAAACCTTGTGCTTTAGTTTAGGAGTCAACATGTTTTCCCTGATGACTGGTCTGTGGCAGCTAATTATTCCCATGATTGTCCTGTCTCACTTCTCAGCATCTCTTCCATCCCTGGAGAGGTAAGCATTTCTTGTGCCTCTGCTTCCTTTTTCTCCATGGCTTTTTGTTCAAAGAGCCTGCTAACTATAAAACCAGCCTTTTATCTTACTTCCAGAAGTTGCAGCTGCTTGGCTGTTATTTTTGTTCCCCTAAATTGATTTAGCTAAAGGAATACAAATGTTGTAAATATTTTTTTTTCCTTGCTTAAGATTAGAAGATTTGACTTGATTGAGAAGAAAAATCAGAAACCCAAACAGACCAAACTACACCAAAAAAAAAAAAAAAAAAAGAAAAAAGACACTCTTGAGCCTGTTTCCCTACTAGATACTTATACAGGTTGGTAAAAGTGGAAGGTTCTGTTTTAAACAGCTTAGTGTCACAAAAATGTAACCAATAATAGGCAGTCCTGGTAGTTCACCAGTTCCTAATCTTGCCTGTAAGACTGAGGCAGAGCTGCCCCTCCTCCTGCTTGTGCAGGGGCAGTTCAAGCCCAGAGAAACCAAAGGACTCAGGCTGGAGGAGGACACAGCTGAGACCCTTGCAGCCCTTCCATGGCCACCACCAGAGCCAAGTACAGCTGCCCTAGTGCCACTACTAGCACAAACACAGTCACACAAATGGGTCTCTCCTGAGGCTTAGACAGATATCATGACCTTTTATCTTACCCACTGTCTAGTCTGGTTTGAAGTTTGCCAGCCTTGGTTGAACATCTCTGAGGCTATGAGCACTTTTTCAACGCCTTCTCAATCAGCCACCTGTGAGTCTTTGGCGCTGCTACCATTACCTACCAGGTCCTCAGGGTTTCTGTATCTGGGTGTTCAATTTCTTGAGGTGAAGATGCTAGAGCAAGGGCAGGTGTTTTTGCTGTGTGATGGTTAACACAGGTATTTCTTTTAAACTCTTAGAAAATATTCTTTTTTAAACTTTTGTCAAATTAGCACAAATTCTTGTTTATCTTTCCTTCAGGTAGCAGTTTTAAATGACCATTTTCCTCCAGTTTTAAAACTGTGTTTTTTCATCCATTTTTTCTTTTCTGACCACCTAGGACTGAGAGACACGCGGATGGGCTCTTCCACAGTGAGCTCAGCAAGATGAACGACAATGCTTACGTGCAGCAGCTAGTGAAACACCTGGTGGGCCTCAAGGAGAGGTAGGGAGGAGCTGAAACCAGGCTCCTGGGGCAGGGAAGTCTTCAGTGGGAGGTGGGAAAAGAAGCCCATGGGGCTGAGCTGCCTCCAGTTCCAGAGCCAACCTCAGTGCTGGCCTCATCCAGAGGCTGCTGACGATGAGAGGAGACAGAAGGGCAGGGATACAGGGCTCCTGGATACTAGGGCGAGAGAAATTTCAGAGTCTTGGGATAAGTCTCATGACTGGGAGGAGCAGCTGTTGTATTTTGCCTGATGCAGGTCCCAGAGGCACTCAGATGGACTATTTACCAGCGAATACAGCAAGATGAGAGGAAATGCCCAGGTTCAGAAATTCATCCAAAATCTCATGGGCCACAAGCGCAGGTAAGAGCTCAGCTTCTTCAGGAAGAGGAAGGCAGCGTGGGCAGTGCAGGCTGCAGGGAGCAGGCCCCAGCTCCAAGGAAAGGGGGATGGCATGGACACTGGTTTGGAAAACTCAAGACAAGAGCAAGGTGTCTGGGGCTTGGTCTCCTCCTGCGAGGCCACAGTGGAGCTTCTGTGCAACAGTGGAGATGCCCCACCAGCACAAACCTTCTGAGTGTGGCAATTTCTAAGCATAAGACATTATCTGTGGCATATGCCAGTATCAAGCTTAATCCATAGGACAGAAAACTTGACACCAGATCACAGGTTGAGATTTTTTTGTTTGTGTTTGGTTTAGTCTTTTGGGGAATGTTGTAGTTGATTTGCCTGCTAAAAACAAAGTGCTTGAGAAAATGCTCATAAAAAAAAAGTGGGCTCTGTTCCAGAATGAGGGAGACCTCGGAGTTCATAGTCCCCAGCCATGGCTTTGCCAAACTGGGCAGGAGTTAGACATAATCATATACATCGCCAAGAGGGTTCCTTCAGACAGCTGAAATACTGAACCACTAGCTCCCACTGAAGCCCACAATCAGTTACAATACATGGCCCTCAGGGCGATACACCCCACAACTGCTGCTGTCCTTGACTCTGGTATGTTACGAAGGGAGAGCATTGCCTGCAGAGGCATCCTGCAGGCTTGGTTCTCCAAGGCAGAAACATAGCACATTGATTCCTTCCCATCTGTTCAGGGTGTTCTGATATTTTCTAGGGCATGCACTAATAACAAAATCCTGGCAGATGCAGTAGATTTTTAATTTCCAGTTGCTGGAAGAAGGTATATATCCATGGGCTGAAGGACATGATAGTACTGGGTAATGAGGCAGCATACAAGTGCATATTAAAACCTATCCTCTTGCCAGTTAGAGAACATCTGAGCCTGATTTGAAAAGGATACCTCTTTCTTTTCCTACACAGCTAACTGTCAGTCAGCAGGTTAATAGAGCATGGCCCATGTGGCAGGTTGCTGGTGGGGTGAACCTGCCTTCCAGAGAGCAGTGTTGTTTTACAACTGTGGTGGTTTCAATATTTTTATTTTTAGTTAATATTTTTCTTTATCTAAAGCAGCTCTCCAGGCCCAGTCAACACAGATGTGCAGATGAGAGAGGAAGAAGACAGCAATACGGACCTTTGCTTTATGTGGCTGTACCAGAGCTTTCTGAACGCCAGGTAGGAGGGACAGACTTGTCACCTTGGCATTTCTATGGCCCAACCACCACAGTATTGAATTCAGAAGAGGACTTTCAGTAATTTGTAAATGTCCAGTTTTTGCTCTGACTGCAGAAGTCTGATATAATGCAGTAGTTATGGGGTCTGTGGGTCCTTGCACTACAGGATCCAAACAGCTCAGCTGATATCCTCAAAAATATCCACACCACTGGATTTATGAAATCGCCCATCTTTTAAAACCACTTTTTCTTTTCTCCCCATCAGCTTGTAAGGCACTGTCTTGGGGATATGGTTTAGTGGAGGACTTGTTAGTGTTAGGTCAGAGGTTGGACTGGGTGATCTTGGAGGTCTCTTCCAACCTGGACGATCCTGTGATTCTGTGATTCTGTGGGGAGTGTCACTGCTGAACTGCAGCCCTCCATCACACAGTTCTGTACCTCCTGCCACTCTGACAGCAACTGCACTCCCAGAGGTGGTTTGCAGAGCTAGCAAAGCAAATGCTTTGGCCTAACTGCAAGACAGCAGGCAGCTGTGTGCAATCTCAATTGATTTCCATGCCTGAATTCCCAGTAATCTAAATTTCTACATACCAACCCTGCCTGGCACTCAGTTTTGCTTTATCTAAAGCAATGTTGACATTGAGATTTACAGCTAAGAAGAGCCATATAAAAGCCAGTTATTAAAAATAATATAACCCAGGGAAATGAAATAAGATTCTTTTCTAATTGCGGAGTTGCTATTCGGGACTTAAAAAAAAAAATTGCACATCTCACTAGGAAGCCTGATCCAACAGTTAAAATAGAAAGCCTTTGCTACCATGTTTTGATTCAGTTACTGGTTCAAACACACACCTCAGGATGGCAACCCCAGCACCTGGATATTGTATCTTCCCAATGACCAACCACTTTCAACTAGACATCTCACTATTAAATCACTAAAACTAGGAGGAGTAAGCTGGCCCTTAGTACTTTCTGTCCACATTGCCTAGAATAAATGAGGATGATCAGAGGGCTGGAACACTTCTCCTACAAATAAAAGCTGAGAGAGCTGGGGTTGTCTATCCCAAAGAATAGAAGGCTCCACTGAGACCTTACTGCAGCCTTTCAGTAATTACAGGGGGCTTATAAGAAAGCTGGGCATACAAGGGCATATAGTGATAGGACAAGGAGTAATGGCTTTGAAGTGAAAGAGGTAGATTTGGATTAGATATAAGGAAGAAATTCTTCACTATGAGGGTGGTGAGGCACTGGATCAGGTTGCCCAGAGAAGCTGTGGTGGTGTTCCACCATCCCTGGTGGTGTTCAAAGCCAGGTTGGATGGGGCTTTGGAGAATCTGGTCTAGTGGAAGGTGACCCTGCCCATGGCAGGGGAGATAAACTAGATTATTTTTTACATGTCTCTTCAAATCCAAACCATTCTGTGATTCTATGATTCTGTGATTCTCTGATGAGACCAATAACCTTGTCTGTACATCTGTTAGGTACCTTGCATCAGGTATCTCTGATTTGAGCCCCTCTGTCATACATCTACTTGTGGGTATCATCTCTGAATTTTACAAGGTGGTCTTGTCACTATTCCAACAGTCTGTTCCCACAGGAATAACAAACTATTGCTCATTTTTCCCCTCCCAACAGCCATTCGGACAGTGATGCCAGGGAAGCTGCTGCAGTTACCAGCCAATACATTTGCCCCATCTCTGAGCAGCTGGTTGCAGACATGAAGGAATACATCAACACTTTCGACTGAAGGCAAAGTGAAAGTCAATGCTCTGTCAGAAGCAGCACGGTTCTGCATGCACACAGCTTTGAAAAAAACAGGAAAGCTATTGTATTTTGCTTAGTAAAAACTCTTGAGATCAGCAAATAAAATAAAATAAAATTCTGGAAAGCAGCCAAAAGAAAAAAAAAAGGAAAAAAAAAAGCACAATAAAACCTCTTAGATGATAATCAAGAGTAAAATACATGTTAGTGTAAACTGTTGTCAATAGGTGGAGCCTGAGTGAAGCATATCACTTCTACTATGTTAGCATCTGGTTGCCTACTTCTGAAGTCAAATAAAGATATGTTAGCTGTGCCTGTGCTTTGGCTGCAATTTGGGAAACATGGTGAAGGTGATACCATTACTAGGTGTCGGGAGGTGGGGAGAGTATTTTGGTATGCTTACCCCACCAACATACAGCAGCATGCTGGGACTAGCTGGTGGCTCTGGCCACATCTTCTGTGTCTGGGTTTCAGCACTGCCCACAACTCAACTTTACAAAGAAGCCAGCATCAGTGTTGGCTCCATTTAGCAGAAACTTGGGTGCTAGATTTTATTGCAAAGAATTGTAATGAGAACTACACAATATAGATACACACTGTAAGTACTGTTTTCACTCTACTTTGCCCTCATATTTGCTGGCCCAACCTTATCACTGACACTAAAGGCAAAGCTCCGCTGGAAGGAATTTGTTCCCATGATTTAATGAGGTTTACATATTATCTCTGCACCATGCTGCCTGGCAGAATCATAGAATATCCTGAGTTGGAAGGGACCAACAAGGATCACTGAGTCCAATTTCTGGATCCCCAAAGGACCACTCAAAAATCAGACCATATGTCTGAGAGCTTTGTCCAAAGGCTTCTTGAACTCCGGCAGGCAGTGCCATGACCACATCCCTGGGGAGCCTGTCCCAGTGCCCGACCACCCTCTGGGTGCAGACCCTTTCCCTAACCCCCAGCCTGACCCTCCCCTGTCCCAGCTCCATGCCGTTCCCTCGGGTCCTGTCACTGTCCCCAGAGAGCAGAGCTCAGCGCCTGCCCCTCCGCTCCCCTCGTGAGGGAGCTGCAGGCCGCCATGAGGCCTCCCCTCAGCCTGCTCTGTGTGGGCTGAACAAACCAAGGGACCTCAGCCGCTCCTCACACGTCTTCCCCTCTAGACCCTTAACTACCTCTGTAGCCCTCCTTTGGACACTCTCTAACAGTTTTATATCTGTTTTATACTGTGGTGCCCAAACTGCACACAGTACTCGATGTGAAGCCACACCAGGCAGAGTAGAGTGGGACAATCTCTTCCCTCGCTGGTTAGTAATGTCATAACCCAGGGTATGGTTGGCTCTCCTGGCTGCCAAGGGACACTGCTGTCTCACGTTCAGGTTGCTGTTGACCAAAACCTCCAGATCCCTTTCTGTGGGGCTGATATCCAGAATCTCGTCCCCCAGTCTGTACGTACAGCCAGGGTTGTCCCTTCCCAGGTGTGGAATCCAGCATTTGTTCTTGTTAAAATTCATATTGTTGGTGGTTGCCCAATTCTTCAACCTGTCTAGATCTCTCTGCAAGGCCTCCCCACCCTCAAAGGAGTCAACAGCTCCATCCGATTTGGTATTGTCTGTGAATTTGCTCAAAAAACCTTCAAGTCCTACATCCAAATCATTTATGAAAACATTGAAGAGGACTGGTCCTAAAGCGGAGCCCTGGGGAACCCCACTAGTGACAGGTTGCCATTCCAATGTAACACCATTTACAAGAACCTTTTGGGCCCGACCCGTCAGCCAACTGTTTACCCATCTTATTATGCATTTATCTAACCGTACTCTGGTCATTCTGTCCAGAAGGACACTGTGAGAGGCAGTATCAAAAGCTTTACTGAAATCCAGAAAGACTACATCAACTGGTTTCCTTTGGTCAGCTAGATGGGTGATCTTGTTGTAAAAGGAAATCAATTTTTTTAAACATGATCTTTCCCTTGTAAACCCATGTTGGCTGTTACCAATGACTGTGTGGTCCTTCAGGTGTTTTTCAGTAGCTCCCAGAATAATCTTCTCCATAATTTTACCAGGCACTGAAGTGAGACTGACAGGCCTGTAATTGCTAGGGTCTTCTTTCTTACCCTTCTTGAAAATTGGGACAACATTTGCCAGCTTCCAGTCTACTGGGACCTCTCCAGATTCCCAAGATCATTGAAAAATAATTGAGAGAGGTCCCGCGATGACATCAGCCAGCTCTCTGAGTATCCTGAGATGAATCTCATCAGGACCCATGGATTTATATGTATCCAGCTGGAGCAGCAAATCCCACACAAATTCAGGGTTGACTGGAAGTTTATTGTTCCTGCAGTCATCTAAGCACCCATCCCCTTACTGTGATGCTGTAAAGCTGTTCTCAAGGACCTTGGCATTTTTTTATTTTTGGTCTATATGAAATCTCTGCTAGGAAAGAGACTTCTTGGAGGAATTTTGGAGGGAGTTTTGACAATCTACATTTTGTTAAACTGTTTGGCTAAAATCAAAGAACTTTCCACAATCAATTAGGATTTTAAAAGGAGCAGCAAGAGCAGCTGTCCTCTTTCTCTTCCTACACAAGGGACAAGTTGAAAACGATGGCTTTTTTCTGCACAACAAGTGGCCAAATGTCTTGCCATATGGTATTTGGTTTGGAAAAATGTACACAGGCTCAGAAAGAGACAGGATGAAGAGAATGTAATACTATGAGGCTTCAGGAAGCTGCTGAGATGTAAATAGTTGGCACCTGGGTGGAGATTACGGGGATCATCCCTACAAAGAGCCACTGGTAGAAGGGGAACTGCCTCATGCCTACAGAGTTGCTGGGAAATCGATCAATGGGCTACGTGTGAGCCTTGTCACTGTTTTTGGATCCACTCTGTTCACCTGGTAGGGGTCCTGTAGGGCGGCTGGGAATAAAAAGCTTGTCTCAGAAACATAACTGATTATCTCAGCCTACACAGGGTCTAGCTCTTTCCTTTGCCAGATGAACAAAAGAGCAGCTAAGATGGCTTTGTGTTCACTGAAATGTTAAACTTTTTCAGAAATGAAATCAAGATATTTGTGAGTTGACTTTTAAAAATAATACATATATATGATATATATATATATGCTTTTCAGGACACTTTCTGCACATTTTCATCTTTTGGAACCTGATTGTACTACTTTTCATGGGAAACACTCTGTAGTCTTTCACAATATCCCTACTTCTCATCCTCCCAAGCCATTTTAATGGTGGGAGCATTAATATGCCTCCCTTTGTCCTATCTTTGCTCCATATATGAGGTTTTCTGTCGGTAGATGCTCCTGTAACTGGATACACACGGTGCCCAGCACACCATCCCCCAGTCCCCACCTGATAAACATCAGGGCCTTCATTCTCAGCAGATTCTTCCTCAGAAAATGGTATGTTTTTGATAAGAGGAAAGACATTCCTCCTGCAATGTAGTGCACACCTGCCCCTGTGCACATTACAAGAGGCAGCACTGATGATGTGCGTGCCAGCAGCTGGGAGCATATGTGAAACAACAGGTACAGAAGAAGCCTTATAGATAAATCAGACTGGCATCAAGTCATCTTGCTCTGAAAAAAAGACTTATCATAAATAAATAAGACTTTGCTCAGGGAAGAGAGAGATTGAGGCACAGTTATTCTATTTGCCTCCTTTTGTCCACCTGGCAACAAGGGCTCCCTTCTCTGCAGCACTTTCTGGCCATGCTCTGTGCAATGAAATAAAACAGAAAAATGGTGGCTAATCCCCTCCATTTAAATATAGGGAAATCAAGGCAAAAAGCTTAAACAGTTTGGCCAAAGTCCAGTTTATGTAAACAATAGCACAGGAAGGCACTAAACCACCACTTGGTGCTTTCTGCATGGCGTCGCCCTTACTTTCAACCCCCTCTTTTTTTTCATGATAAAATCAGACTCTCTGAGAAAGTGATGGGACCACTACTAAGCTCTTACTCTCTTAAACCAGTCCAGACTTTTGTCATCTTCAACCAACAGACCCTCTGAAGAGATTTGCTCCTGTACTGGGCAAAATTCTGGTTAAGAATCATATGCCTATGCCCCATCAGGTCTTGACATGTTGTTTGACAAGAAGAAAGGACAGGAGAAGCACCCCAAGGCCAGTTATCAGCTATCCTCAAAAATTTCAGCTGGTAGGGACATTCTGAGAGAGAAAATAAAATAAAATAAAATAAAATAAAATAAAATAAAATAAAATAAAATAAAATAAAATAAAATAAAAGTCTTGTGGAAACAATGGGTCCAAGCCATAGAATAAGCAGGAAAACCCACCTTCCTGGCTCCTCCAGAACTGCTGTCTCAACCCAACAACAACATGACAAACTGAAACTAGAAGAGAGAAACCAGAGGTCGTGGGTTGGAAAGCAAAAGCTGTTATAAAGGGGGATGTGGGCCATGCAGAAAAAGCCTGGATAAAATAAGTAAGGTGTAGGGGCTCTATTAGCATTATTATGACTTCTTTCAATAAGTGATCTGGCCAAAGTAGGCAATATCTCTGGCACATAACAAAAATAGATTTCACCACTTCTACCCCAACAGGAAATTCTGGAGCGTATAGACAGCTTCTGAATTGTCAGCTTTCATATTCTTTCTTGCTAATGCTTGTCTCAGGGAACTCGGCTCTGAGTTCTGAAATGCTTCAAATATTCCCTTGTTGCTAAAGAGAGTTTAAGGGAGGAAAGACCCAGGAACAAAGCAGTAATGGGAATTTATGCATTATCATGTTCTGTAACCAGTTAATGTCTTATAAGTCATCCAATGAGGCAAAGAGGCAAAGGTTGAACTCGAGCAGTCCATTCCAGCCAGCCAATGTTTTTTGCCTTCGTGAAGCAGTTCATGCAGGAGACAGCACTGGGAGAAAGAGGGAGAGAAGAGGATCAGCTTAATTAGAAACATATTTCTTCAATAACTAGCAGCTCACCATGGATGTTTCTCACCTGCTCCTCACTTCTGTGCTCTTCCTGCTGCCCTTCATAGCACAAGTTTCAGCACAACAACCAGGTAAGTTGTCGCAGGAGGTCTGTGACCACAGGATAACAACCCCTGTGGCACCAGCTTGTACCATTACAGCTGGCAAAGGATTTTTACAGTCTTACTTTAAGACAGTTTTGTTCAAGGGCTTTCTTTTCAGTGGTAACCAGTGGGGTCTCATGTCTCACCCACTTCTGTCACAACATGAATACTCCAGCAAATTTCTATCTCATTTGTGTGTTTTTCCAGGATGTTCCGTCTCTAATGAAAATCCAAGCGTTGAAGAAAATAACCCTCCTGGATACAATGTGACCACTATCGATTTGGAAGCAGGTTTCACTGCAACGGTTGATCCTTCCTCGCCAGATGGCAGTTATTTTACCATCCAGGGGTCTCAGCTGCAGCTGGTCAAAAGTGTGGACTATGAGGTAAGCTTTTAGCTGTCAGGCTGTAGGGATGAGATGGATAATGCTGGGAAGCAGTGGGTTTCAACCAGGGGTCTTGGACTTCCAGGGATTTATAGTCTGTGTATAAAGTATCTAGGAAATATTTTGACTGTGCTTTAGTTCACTACCAGGGAGATCAGCCCTTGCACAGGCAGAGGGCAGGGAGGAGGGGGTTGCATTGTATGCCTGCTGTCACCTTCCTTCAACGAATCTGTATGAATTAAAACAAGGCGGAGGTTTAAAAAAAGAAGCGTGACAACTGTGGTGTTCAGAGCTCTCCAGGATGCATGTAAAATGATCCTTATTTGCGTGTATAAAATACAGTGCTGAGCAGTGAGGTAATCTTATGTTGAGCATAAAAGCAGTATAAAAGGTCAATGTGTTCAGTTAGGTCGCAGCTAAATTATTTTACCTACCTACGGAGTTCTGCATGCAGCCACAAGTGTCCTTAAACTGCCATTTCCCTAATGTAAAATCCCACATTTGCATGAACTACAGCAGACAGAGGTAATATCCTGCAGGCAATGCTGCACTTGCTGCATGACGTATTTCTGTTTCATTTGATTTAAAAAGAAATCTGTTTGAACTTTCCTTAAGCGGGAGAAAATGGTCGATTAGCTCTACCACCAGGTTACAGGAATCACAAAGAAAGAAGATAGTAAATCAGTCAGCTTTGACCTCAGTAAAGCAAGGGCCCAGCACTGATAAATGGCTGCAAAAGAAAGAAGGGAAATGTTAGAAATGCCTGATAAAAAGATAAAGCCCTTCTGATTCTGCAATGCATGCATTTGTCTCATTTACTTCAGAAAAAGTCAGTATATTTTGTCTTGTTTCTAAAATGGCTTGGGTTTTGTTTTTGCATACAGACTGATACCGCGCTGTTAGTGACTGTGGCTTGCCAGAATGCTGCTGGGCAGGTGGGTGCTCTTCCAAACACTCTGTTCTCTTACAAGATACTGCAGGCAAGCACTTACTTTCCTTGTCTCTTTCTAGTCCACAGACCACGGTTAAGAGCCATCCTTTTCTTTCCAGGCAGACACAGTCCTCTAATAGTCAAAGAAAGAGCACTCAAGGCTCTGTGAATGGGGAGATGTGGGAGCAAACTACAAACCCCACACCCTGTGGGCTGTCTGCAAACCCCAGCCCTGTTCAGCACCCACTAGCTGTGCTTCTCAAACCTTCCTCTCTGTCACTCTGCAAACTGGGATCAGCCCCTAACAATCTTACCTTTGTGTTTGATTCTCTTGTTTTAACATTTCTGCAGAGAGATACTTTGGACATTATTGTGACCATTATCAATCTGAACGATAACATCCCAGTGTTTAAGCAAACGAATCTCACCGTAACTGTTCCTGAGGTAAGGATTTCACAGAAATGAAGAGGGCACTGGGTCGACCAGTGCTATGGGACTAAGCAATAATTACCAGGGAGAAGTCTTCAGCCAATTTCACAGAGAAAATAACCACAACATTGTTTCAGGACAGAAAAGTGAACGCAACCATTGTAGCCCGTGAAGATTTAAGTGCTAGTGATGCTGATCTGGACATCATCTATTATGAACTCAATTCAACAGTGCAGGTGAGCTTTCTTTGGGGGGTGGGGAAAAAAAGAGAGAGAGAAGTCTTTGTGTTTAATTCAGATGAGCTCCAGCTTTGAGGCTAAGGGATCATTGTATTGCATTTGGCTCCTCAACACCTTCTGGAAGAGGTGTTTCTTAAGTAAAAGCTTTTTGTTGAGTAAGCTTTTTGTCAAGTACAAGCATTGGTTTGGCTAGCAGAATGGAGCAATCGGTATTGCTGGTATTGAATTCTTCTAGTGCTCACACTTCTATTACATTGTACAGTCTGCACTTTAATCTGGGATATTCTGAACCATATGATCTGGGGAAGTCATGCTGGGATGGTCTGTAAACATACTGGGAGAGACCTTTGCACCTTACAGAGTTCAGAATTGCTCTGAGTCAGATAGGGAAAAAAAGGAGTTATTGTCTGTTTGTCTACAGTGCCTATACAGAGTGGAGATACGAGTTGCCCAAGATCACAGAAAAAGTCTTTGTCAAAGCCAAAGGCAGGCCTGACTCTCCCCAGGTGCTAGTTTAGTGCCTTATTTTACTTGATCTTAAGGGGTTTGCTTGATAAAGTGAGAAACAAATTGTAAGCACAGTTAAACTGATGCCAGGCTAGACTGGAAATCTGGAAGGGTCTGCCAAAAGTAAAAATTTAAAAAAGTAAATTCAAGAGAAAAACAAACAAAATGTATATTTACATTTTTATATACCATCATGCAGTGAGCAGGTAGTGTCCAACATTCTGCCTCCATTAACTCTGGGATTAAGCTCTGGGATTTTAAGGGCCGTGAACAGAAACCACGTTTTGAATTTTAGCTCTGGGACCGGATTTTGCACTCACATTGGTGTAAATCCAGAGGAATTTAGAAATCCAGAAGAATTCTAGTCAAGACACGAGATTAAAGAAAACCCAAAGTGCAAAAGGTTATATACTAAAATGCAATTTATACTACTTCCAGTTTGGCCTTGTAGTTGTTTCCAAAGTTCATCTGTGCTAGGCTAAGTGATCGTGCCAGCTCTCAGAGGCTGTTCTTTGTGCATGGATGTTGAATTGCTTGGCTGTCATGGATCCAAACCAGGATTGTTGGAAACCTGTTTGAGTACAGGAAATAAATGAGGTAGATTTCACCCAGTACCTGCCAAGCAGGTAGACAGGCAAAGCAGGGGATCTTAGGGGAAAAAAAGTCAAGGGAACATGAAGAAACCTTTCTGACAAGCTAGGCAATGACAGTGTGCCATACTAAATGATTACATAGGGCTCACATTCCTACACTGCCCCCAGACCCCACTCCAGGTCCCCAGGCTTGAAGCTCTGATTGGGATGACAAACACAGCAATGAGTAGTATTTTCAACATGTCTGTGATCAAGTATGCTAATAAAGCTTTTCCATTTATTTATTTATTTTTACCCAGGACACCACCAATTATTTTGCCATAAAAGGAATCAATAATCCTGAAATATATTTGCAAAAAGCATTAGATTATGATAAATTTAACTCAACAACATTGATCTTGTACGCAATGGTAAGTTCTTTAGGCAGAACAAAATGCCTCGTATGCCACAACCTCCCTTAACTAGAGGGCAAATCTGAACGGGAGATCTCTGGGGTGGCAGGAGGGAGGGTGGGTACTGGGGGCAGTAGATTTGGAGCAGCCTTCCACCCTCCATAACCACACTGACTGCATCCAGACTTGCATTCAGTCCACCTTTGTCAACAGAATGTCAGCAGATAATTCACTGCTTTTGCTAATTTCATATAAACTGCCTCTCTTCAGAGAGAATGGAGTTAAAACAGCTAAAAGACCCTGGGTCACTGGCTTTTGCAGGTGGGTCCTTTTGGCAATAAAACTTGCAGCTTACAAATGTGCTTTGCTTCTGGATACAGGACAGGCCTGTTGGCAGCAGCGAAATCACCCACACAGTTACTGCAACAATAAACATAATTATTGAGCAAGCTGACACCAAACCACCCTGGTTCCTACCCTGCAGCTTCATTGACGTGGACAAAAGCATTTGCATCAGCAGCCCCTATTCTGGGAGAGTCAATATATCCGAGATGTCGGTAAGCAGGCATGACCAAACAGTATCCCTGATGCTATGTTCTTGGTAGTGGGTAGTGTCTAATAATTTTCAAGAGCTTGTGCTGCTCTCCAGACATAAATGCAGATAATTCAGTGTGACAAGGAGTCTTCATCGTCCTGGAAGGTGGAAGTTCTCCTCACTCAGAGGAGCACTGCTTGTCCTTGTTCCTACAGCATGTTGCAGGAGAGGCAAGAGATGGAAAACTCTTTGCTCTAGGCCTTCTCACCTCTCCCCTGTTACATTCATCCCCCATCATATATAATATATATAATATACAACAAATGTCATTCTCACAGTTTGAACCAGCAGAGCCATGATGGGATGGGAGAGTGCTAATAGCATTTGGTGCTGTAGCGTGCTGTGTGACACTTTGCCTTTCTATTGCAGACAGAACCACTCACCCTGTATCCAGGGCCCATCTATGCTAAAGATCCGGACTACACTATAAATGAAAAAATTGTGTACAGTATTGTTGGTGGTGAGTAGAATTTGTCGCCTTCTCCAAACTGCCTTACTTGTACATTCCTACATTACCTGCCAAGAGGGGGTGCCCTGCACAGCACTTGAGAGTTGAGGGCCTGAAGATTTGGCCCTCTGTTTCTGCCCCAGAAAAATAATTAGATACACAGAACATTGTGGATTAAGTAGAAGACACAGGCTGTACAAAAAGGAAGAGGAAGAGAATTGCAGACCCATAAGCCAAGCTCCATGAAATCTGTTTCAGAAAGATTTTTTTTTTGGGGGGGGGGGGCGGGGAGAATGACATGTTTTATCTTTAAGATTTTAGACCAGATTTTGCCAGTCTTTCACCACTTTCATAGTCTTTGAGCTGAACTTAAAAACTCCGAAATCATCAGCATCATTTTCATTCATCACCAGAAATAATGCTCTTATTCCACTGTGCATTGCCACTGCCTAATCTGCCCTGTTTTAACCTTGATTTCAAAAAGATTACTTGAATATAGTGAACTGATTGCCCAGTCATTGACTGGGACACTGGGCCACCTTTTCATTCAAGGGATTATTATTATTATTATTATTATTATTATTATTATTATTATTAACAGTGAGTTCTTGATTAACGATCAAGGCAAAGGCAGATCGTATTGGTCAGGTGGAGTGATCATTTGTTCATCTCTCTTATTTGTTCTACATGGCACCATATCTGTGAATATACTCCTGACAATAAAGATGCTAAAGAACCTCAAATTCCACTGGCATTTTGGAGGTAGTGTGACCTCAGTCCTCCACAGTAAAAAGGGAACCCATACTGGGGATCCTTGTCTAAATAAGGCCCACAGTATCTCAAAGTGAGGAAAACAAGCAAAAATTGAACGTATATTTTAATGTATATCCAACATAGATGGTTTTATGATTCAAAGACAGATTGGTGATGTAGGAGGTTGAATTCTACCCCTACTTCAATACAAGAAGGTCTCTGTGTCTAGGCTTCTTTTGTAGTCAGCAGAGAAAAATAGGTGTTTCCAGAGCTGAATGCGGCTCATGTTGAGGCCAATGTCCATGAGTCAGATAAACCATGCACTAAGATGTCCCTTTCTCTTCACAGTCTAGGTAACAAGGTCAGGTAGAGATGTCTGCCTGGTAGATGTCTAGAGCTGTTTAAGATGAACCCCCACCCAACAAGATGGGAAAGGCAAGGACAATGACATCATTGTCTGGGGGTCATTGTCACCAATATGTGGAAAAAATGAGCCATGAGCTTGAAGTCACTTTATGAAGTTATCCAATGTCTCTCAATTTCTTTAGGGAATGCAGATAATGTATTCTCAGTGGATGCAGACACGGGAAATCTAACTATGAACAAAATAGCAACTTCCCCAGACTCGTACCTATTGCAGGTCATGGTAAGTCTGATGACATTGCATTCAGCCATCCAGCATAGTTGGCTTTCTAGGAAGCATCAATCTTGCTGTGCCAGGAGTCAATTACATTAATAATGAAAGCTAACTTGTTCACAACCTTTATTTTGGAAGTATTTAGACCAAGTATTTAAGCAGTATCTTATACCAATTTACATGCAAAACCCTTGCAGGAGTTGAGGCGTTTTCCCTTGTGTGTGGGTTACACCATCAAAGCAAGTTAACTTAGCAAGTCTCTCCTGCTGAGTTCAAAGTATAGATGAACATAACTGGAAGGCTTTCTGTAGACGTCACAGGGGCTTGTCTTAAAGTAGCTAAAGTAACTCCCTCCTAGAAACAACCTCCTCTTTTGGTTGCACTCCTCAGGAAAGGAGGAGTTGCAAAGCACCCCCTGCACCCAGGAAGATGTGGACTCTCAGATAGTAACAGAGCTGATCCAATCCCTCATGAATTTGAAGAGGCTCTGCCTGCTGGTGTTGGAATCCCACTGCTTTGTACTTAGGCATGACAATTTGTCCAGAGCTGATCCTTATTAAGAGCCACGTCTAGATTCTAGGGCAAGATAATGTGGATGGCCAACAGCAGAAGCAAGCAAAGGCACAAGGACCCCAAAACACAGGCCCCTGTGACAGGCCTGGCCCAAAGCTCACTGAAAATGATGGAAAGAACTCCACGTGTTGGAACACATTTTGGTCCAAACCTAACCTCTTATGTCTTGTCACTAACATTGTCACTAACAGGAAAAGACTAGCATTTCCCTCTCTCTCTCTCTCTCTCTCTCTCTCTGTCTTTCTCCTGTGTATGTGTGTATCTCCAGGCCACCCAAGTCAACAACAAACAGAAATACTCCGTAGTCAGCGTGGAGATTAAGGTCATCAATAAAAGTGACCATGCACCATATTTTGAGTCCAGTACCTACACAGGAATAGTATCTGTTGGTGTGGCCCCAAGAAGCCTTGTCTTCCAAGTTGAGGATCCTTCAAGTCCCTTGATGATAAAAGCAGCAGATGATGACTTCCCTGATGTAAGAAACTGAAAATGCACTGAATTCTTACTTACTGCTTCAGCCTTAAAGCAGAATAAGCAAACATAAGGAAGGGGAGGTGGGGAGAGACAAACACTAGCTTTCCTCTGCTGTCCCAAATTATATTTATCTGGGACTTTTACATAGAATCGTTTATAGTGTGGTGTAATCTGGAGAAGCTGCTGGGCTTCTTTCTTCCAAGTGCCAGTGCCACTCAGATCTATGTAGGTAAACTGATTCACTGTAAAACAGCATGCCAAGTAAGCCCAGGATTAGCAAATCCTGTGAACAGGTCCAGATCTGGGTTAGGGTTTCTGAGAAGAGATCAGGGAGGCAGGATCCCAGGCAGAGGTGTTCTCTCTCTGCTAGGTCAAGAAAAGCTATTTGTGGACTAGCCTAGGAAGAGGAGACTGTCCAAAGACAACAGACTAGCAAGTCTTCAGTCCTGGGCTGGAAATAGTTAACCTTCTCCCTATAGTGAATCATTTTTGAGAGTGCCATTCTTGGAAAAAGTTCTAGGAGAAGGAAAGTGGAGGAGATTCACTGACGAGCTGTTCCCTTTCCCCCCCCTGACAAATGTGCTAGTTTTACCGATGGCAAAGCTTCCATAACAAGACTGGGATCTAGTACTGGAATAACAATCTAGAGACAAAGGAAAAAAATATGTAGACCTCTGCACAAGGGTTATTCTCCGTTTATATCCCCCTTCAGCACTGTATTAAAGGCAGAACTGATCAAATTTAGTAGGTCCCTTGCACAGATGTGTTTTGCTTGGGGAAACACTAACGATACCAACACAAGGTGGATAAGACTTGAGGGTTTGTTTTTTTTTTTGAGGCAAAACTTTTAGTATACATTCTTAATCTCTGAGTAAAAGGGTGAACACACCCGACTTCAACCTTCCTTCAGTTCAGATTTATTTACTGCACTATACACCCACTTATACTTCAGGCATATTTGACAAGTCCTGCTGAGAGGTTGTTACAAAGATGCATGCAAAGCACAGTGTGGTTTAATCATTCACTTTTCTGGCTTTTCAGAAATTTAACCCAAACATTGAATACTACATAAAAAACAGCACTGATTTCATTGCAACCAGAGATGGACTCATCCTGACAAATGTCAATCTGCTGTCACCAGAGACTGTAATCATGGAGGTAGGACAACTTTCTTCATATTTTGCCAGGGTTGTGGAAGGAAGGAGTTTCTAACAGAGAAGCACCAAGAGTGGAATTCCATTAGATGTGGAATATAATGAAAGGACAGTCCTTGCCCCAACTATTTGTATCACAAATGTATAGGGATGGAGGGAGATGTAGTGGTAGTAAATGCACTCTGCATGACATAGGCTACCCTCTGGTGCTAGCTGAGAAAAAGTTTCCTCTGTCCTCCTGTGGAAAATATCATTGGAGACAAGCAAAAGGTCAACTGGGGAGATTTTAGGACCCTTGTCCCACAGTCTGGTTTGGACTAAAAGACAAATAAATCAGAAAATATAAAATCTAATTTAATCCCCCAATTTCTACCCAAAAAGAGAAACCTACCAGAAACTTCTTTTTTTCCCCCACACATACCACCTAAGAGATATTGAAGACATCATAGGTACAGAACAGGGGCTGCTTAAGTTTTTTTCAGAGGGAGAAAATACTATGCCAAGGCTGAGTCCAGAGGAGGGCTCCTAAGATGATAAGGAGACTGGAACTCCTGTTGTATGAGGACAGACTGGGAGAGCTGGGCCTGTTTAGACTGTAAAAGAGAAGACTGAGGGGAGACCTCATCAACGCGTATAAATATTTGAGGACAGGGTGTTAAGAGCATGGAACCAGTTTCTTTTCAGTTGAGGCCAGCGACAGGACAAGAGGCAACGGGAAAAAACTGAAGCACAGGAGGTTCCATCTGAATATGAGATGGCACTTCTTTACTGTGAGGATGAGAGAGCACTGGGACAGGTTGCCCAGAGGGGTTGTGAAGTCTCCTTCTCTGGAGATATTCAAAACCCACCTGGATGCAATTCTGTGCACCATGTGTTAGGTGACCCTTCTGGGCAGGGGGTTTGGACTCAATGATCTTCAGAGGTCCCTTCCAACCTCAGCCATTCTGTGATTCTGTAAATCCAGTACTTTTTTTTTTTTTCCTCAGATCAAGACAATCACAGAAGCAGTTAATAATTCTAGACTTTCTAAAAAGAACATATTCATGTTGCCCACCTGCCTGCCAGTGCCAAATGGCAATGCTAAAGCTTGCCTGGCACAATACCATGTCCTCCGGAGCTATCTGACACAGCTTGACTACAGCAATATTTTAGCTACATGGGCAGACAGCTGCTTGCAGGGCAAAAAAGTGTGCCAACGTCATGCTGCTACTGCCCCACGCTACCTCATTGCCTGTGTACAGCATTGCACTGTACTGCAAAGCTGTTTGCAAATGATGAATGTGGTTTTGGCTGAGGACAGGGACTTTTCAGAACTCTTCTTCTGTGACCAGACTGCCCCAGCTACAATGCAAGGATATTGGGATATTGTGAAGATATGGTAAGGATATGGCCGAGGTACTTTGTCCCCAAAGGGTCCACCACTTCCCTTGAGAGAAAGATAGAAATCTAGAAAGTCCCTAAATTATCTTTTCCCCATGTTCACCCAGGCTGTTGCAAAAGATACAGTGAGTCTGCAGGAGGCGAGCACCATCATCACAGTGGAGATCATCTTTACTGCAGGTAGGCTGTGTATCTCTTGGTTTTCTGGTAAAGTGAGGTGACTGGGGAGTCTTTTCCACTCTCATGGACAAACCGGCAATGATAGGTCACCCAATGAAGTCTGTGGGCCTGGGCTAAGGCCAACCCTATATCTACTGGAGGTCCTATGGTGGCTATGATAGAGAAAATGCTCAAAGGACATCCTTAGGATATGGTCACCACGTGCCTCAAACAACCTTTTGAGGCTTTAAGCAGTGCTGTGTGAGGTAGCATCTTTTCTTTTTATTCCAAAATTAAATCTGTAGTTGCTTCATAGTGTTTTGTGAGTCAAAAATTACCTGGAATGTCAAAGAAGGATTGCCCTGACACCTTGGTACATCCTTGCTCTTTTTTTGACTAAAAATAGAGAAAACTGCCTCATAATTTCCTGTCTTATACAGGAGCAGACAGAAGTTGGCGCACCCCCACAAAGCCAGGCTTCCTCATGAGCCATGGCATTTTCTACTCAGGTCAGGCCAAGTTCTTATACTCCAAGATTTTAAGGCCTTTCCAGAAAAAACGACCCATGAGAAACGATAGACATGAAGCTACACACACAACCTTCCAGCTATCATTTGGATTTGCTGAAGTAAAAATAGCCTACACTTCTGTACTACTTAGAAATTTCTCTTATAAATCAGTTAGATTTGAAGCTTATGAAGCTTTTTACACTCTGAATGGAGAGGAATCAGTTTTGTGCATTTTCACATCAGGGCAGGTAGATAATGTCCAGACTTCACTGACTTCTCCCTGGTGTGTGGTTGAACGCCCCAGTTGGGCTTTTCAATTATTTCATCCTCAGAAACACCACCATTGTGAGGATTACTGGAGGATGAAAACAGTGGGATCCTGGGTGTAAATTTGGATTCCCTGATGGTAGTGTCACTTCACAGTTGAAAACACCGTCTGCATTAAAATCACCTAAGCACAGTTTTAGGTGACACAGTCCAGCTCAGCAGAAGGCTAGCTCAGGTGTCAGTACAGCAAGGTGTTAATGCTCCAAGCAGATGTACCAATGGGTCAATGCATCTTTTAAATGTTGCACTTGCTATTTAAACCCCACACAATAATGATGCTGGTGACTATACAACAAAGTAGAGGGAAATTACACTGAATGGTTCAGAGCTTGTGAGAGGATTTGTGCTTTTTTCTCTACTACAGCTAGCACCCAGGAGTGGCTCAAATAGAGCTGAGATTACCATTTGCCTGGACAAACAGTAGGATATTTAACCCTCAGCTTGAATAAGTGGTGTTACAGAGTGTGTGTGCAACAGGTTAGAGGGTGCTTTACTAAGTGTCGCAATATCCATGGGGAAACTAGAGTCCTTTTCAGTATACCTTCCTTCCGAGAAGCGGTGACTGTACGCTGACCTCTGGTTTCTGAGACATTGGTGCCAGAGCCAGCCTACGTGGATTTCAGCATGAGTCATCCCACCAAGCTGAGCTAGCTTTGATGGAGGTACTGGGTGCTCCACAGCACAGAAGGAGCTAAGGGCGGTGGAGCTTCACATCAGCTCTGTGGGCTGTGGCTCCCTAGGAGACATGATTAAGAAGTGAAAATTCACTGATGTCCTAAAGCCTCACCAGCGTATTAATGATAAACTGAGGGTGCAATCAAATGCAGAGAGGGTAGTCAGAGTTTGTTGTCATAAACAGGTCAGCAGGAGAACAAAATTGTGTTTAATTAATCATTAAAATTTAAAGAGATTAATTTACATTACAAAATGAAGCTGAAAAACTTAAAAACAAAGAATCCCACTGACAACAACAAGTACCGCTGATTAACCCTGAAGAAGTTACTGTCTCTCCACTGTAATGTTGATCTCCATACAAATATGCTTACACTGACCAGTGGCTGAAAGCATACGCAGTTCCTGAGGAGGCTGATATGTGTTGCTACCGCTACAAAGAGGGCACGAAAGGGTTTTCTGTCCTGGGGACCTTCTAATGTTTTTCATTCCCATGTCCTAATGAAGCTGAGATATATCCTGGAGAACAGCAAGTGTTGGGCAGAGATGAGACCCCAGAGTTAGCCCAGGCTGGGCAGTGCTGAGTTTCTCCAAGCTCCTGCTTGAATAGTGCCCATGTATCCATCACTCCTGTTAGAGTCACTAACTAAAAAGAGTCACTAAAATTCTGCTATGTGAGAAAAAGTATGTGTCCTAGGGGGAGCTCTGCAACTACTTGCCTTCTCCTGGAGGGGAAAGGGACTTTCCTCTGGTTACAAAGAGCCTGATAGTTCAAGTTTGGAGACAGGAATCAGTTTCAAGAAAGAAACTACAATAAGAAATTCAGCAAAAATCCTTCCAACAAAAACCCTCATGACATAATCCCTTTCTTTGGCCATAAACGTGGTTCCTAGTACCCTTGCATTTATCAGCATAACAGAGATGTTATTGTACCCTCATCTGTTAATACACAAAGAAGTCAGACCTGACCTGGTTGGTCATATTGACGCCAGAGTCAATTCCTCTCCTTCCAAGGAGCACATTGTTTTTCTACTTTTATTTCCTATTCTAACATGCTCATCAGTATCAGAGGTGAAGTTCCACATTAAAGAAAGCTTTGCATTTTCACATACATATATACAAACATACCTCATTTTTGCATGCTGGGGGAAATGGGTGAAGTGGGAACAGACAAGATCGACCTAGCTCTACTTCTGCTTAGCTAATACAGTCATGTACATGTTTGCTTATTTAAATCATAGGGTAAACATCATAGTCTTATAAATAGATGCTATTTCCACTTTACGTAACTTCTTGCAAGCTATAATATTCTGTGAGTGGCCACTTTAATAGAAACCTCTGCTTGCAGGACAGAAAATGAATGACATTTCTTCTATGACATTAAATATATCACTGCCACATTCTACTGCACAGGATGCTTCGTTGACCTTCAAAAACTCTTTGGAGCTTTGCACACAATGAAATGTTGTGCTTAAAAGCTAGTTGCCATTTTAAGACTTTGTAACATTGGTTTGCTTTTCTTGTAGATAAAATCACCTCTGATAAGTTATACACTGCACAGGATATGGGTATCTTAGGTGGTATCTTAGCAGCACTGTTGCTGATTACCTTAGTCTTCCTTGGACTGATGATATACAAACATTATGGGAAAACGGTCAGATTCCTGATAAATAAAAAGGTAAGTGCTTTGTTTGTACCTGACTTGCATTAAGAATTTCTTAGAGGTAGGAGGTGGGACCTGAGGAGGATTTAGAGTATGGATGGGCTGTCCAAATACTACACATTTGTGTGAAGGTGATGAATCATTCCTGAGACAATATTTGCAAAGGTAGTATCGCTTTGGTGATGTTTGTTATTGATCTTTTTTGTCCTCTGAGGCTGGAGCCATATGGTAGTTGAACAGGCATAGTAAGGAGAGGAGCACGGCTCCACAGAGCACAAAATCTAGGATGAATGTGACACATACCAGAGGTGGTCTCTGAAAATCAGGTGCCTGTGGTATAAACCACTGCACATCCTTTCTCTATAGACGATGGAGAGAAAGAGCCCTTCTTATCCTATCCTAAAGCTTGGCCTTAGACAACCAAGTTTTGGACACCTAGGAACTGGACACCTAGGGAATTTGTCTTAACCTAATCTGAAGTGTATATGATGCATATGACATATCCTGCTCTGCTCAGTGCTTTTGTATTCTCAAGTGCAAAGTGTTGGCCAAATTATAGTTTGCATAGGAACAAATGGATGCTGGCAGACAACCTTGAACACCTAAAATGCAGGAACAGTGCCACTAGACAATAGACAGGCAATAACATATCTTTCATCACCAATGGTCCCAGTAATTCTCCATGGTCTCTGGGTTTTAAAGTAGTTTTGAGATTGAGAAGCTGTCCTTAAGGTCATTTGCTAGGCTAAATTCTTCACAGTAATTGTCATCTACATGTAAAGAAAGAACAGCATTGTTTAACTGCTTAGGATGTGTTTTTGCAGTTGTGAAGTTTTTAATTTTTATTCTTGAAAGGGAGGAAGTGGAAAAAAACCACCAAAACCAAACCAAACAAACAAAACAACAACAAAAACAAGCAGAAAAATGAAAGTTCCTGCCTAGTAGCAGGAAATTTGACCTGGACTTGGTAGGCAGCATGTTTACTTGCTATCAGTGAACACTTCTCCACCAGCATCAACAGGGTCCAGGGTCTTGCTTGTATATGTTCAACAAAGGCCAGACGAGTACCTTTAGCCACACACCTACACCCCATTTAATTTCCTTTCACTGCACTCACAAGGTGTCTCTCCTCCTGTAGTTCTCCAAGGATGTCCCTAAGAGCTATGAGAACCAAGCTTACAATCAAGATGAACACCCAGATCTGAGTGTCAAAGAGCAGGAAAGCTCAGAAAATGGTGGTATAACTGAGCTACAGCAGCCATCATTTTTCTTGACCTCTTCTAAAGAAGAAATTGATGGCCTCCCAAAGACTTCCACAGCTTCTGCAGTCGTCTTTGACCTGGAAGAGAAAGAGAAAGAGGAAGAGGAAAAAGAAGAGGAAGAGGTGAAAGAAGACACTAAGCATGAGAAAGAAGTAAAGTCTATCCTCAAAACAGACAGGAATGAGGGGGACCAAGGCTACAAAGCCGTGTGGTTTAAGACCGATGTGGATCCAGATGCTGGAGAAAAAGTTGAAGTGATTAAGGACAATGCATCAGATTATGATGATGACAGTGATCAAGATCTGCAGGAGAATGAGGAGGAAGAAGATGACAAGGATGATCACCACAGAGGGCCAGGGGTATCTATTGATTCAGAAAACTCATCATTCCCAGCTGCAGAAGTGATGATTAACATGTCTCGCACAGCGACAGAAAATGACGTTAAAGTGTAATGGGAATAAGTCTGTATGTTCCCCACTGAAATGGGGGAATCTCTTCTGCTTTTCTGAGATGGAGCCCACCTTTCTGCTCGGGGGTAACTGGAATGCAGGAGGACACAGTTGCCTCTCCTGCATGCAGAGATTAAAGCCAGAAGAGATTATAACTAATTTAACCTCTTAACAAGACCTTGAAACATCATGTGGGATTTTGGACGGGGAAAACATGTCCCATCTCTCCACCCTTCTGCCTGTTTGCCCTGGAGTCCTCTACATCACGTTTCCCAAACTGGCTGCAGGAATAGCAGAGATATAGCTACACTGACTTTGAAGCAGTTAGCTCAGCTCATGGTAGCAATTTAATTGCACAATCCAATGCTCTCATCTCCTCTTGGTGGGTAAATGAGCCAGCACTGACTGCTTGGATGTTCCCTTTAGGGTGTTGCAGGTTGATGCCAGCTGCAGGGCGTAAGCCAGCGCAAGTCACTCTGACCCTGCAGTTGCTCATATGACTGCATCCAGGTGCACACGTCAGGGCTTGGCTCTGCTCTCTGCACCCCAGCACACGCAGCTGGCATGACATCAAGGGGACTGGGAGCAGCAGGAGTGCCACGACAGGTCCCCCTTTTGCCACAAAGCGGGTGTTAAAATGCTCGGGAGCTGTTGTTTCCTCTGTCACTGATAAGCAAGGACGGATCACGTGCTCTTTCCTGAGGACTTTGCCAGGCATTTTTCTATGTCACAAGACACCTAATTGTGCTGTACCTTGTGGGCCAGATAAGAGCTTCTGCCAGAACCTGCCTACAAAATGCCAGGAGTATTTCCACCTCCCTGGGATTTTGGCAGCGATAGATATCATTCTGGGGTGCTGGATGTAGGTCAGCACATTGCTTCCCGTTGTGTCCTTTGTCCAGCAGGACTTGAGGTGTCCCTTATAAAAGGGACTTCATTGCTGCTGAAGGTGGAGGTCAGCATTTGCTTCCTAGTGCCTGACGTCACTGCCTTCTCTGCCCCTCACTTGTAGATGTAAACCTTTTTGCATTCCCACCTTTCTCCACTCATAAGAAGCCCAGCAGGCTCTTTTACTGGTAAAATACAATCTTCAGGCTTCACCGAGAGCTGAGCTGTGGCCTGAAAAAGGAGGTAATTTGCTGAGAGCAAGTAATCTCTGCTGTGTGTGGCTTTTGAGCCCAGGTTTGAGCTAGAAAGGCTGCTAGCATGATGGACCCCTTCTCCCTCAATCCTCCCTCATCTTTCAGCAATCTTGTCTTCAGCTGTGGTCCTGCCACCAATTCAGCAAAGAGAGCACTCCATTGCCTGGCGGCATGGGGAGTGATGCTCTGGTCCAGATTCACACTTCCCATCAGCAAATTGCTTCTCCCAGCTGGCAATCAAAAACCGGGATGTTTTCCACTGACTGAGAATATGGCAGTGTGCGTTTGAATCTTCTGATCTATCAACACAAAATTTGTGCTGCTGCTGGTTTTTCCACTTGGGGGCTAGCTCAGGGCAGACACGGGCTGTTGAGCATTAAACTTCCAGTAAGACAGGGACAATAATCCTGGGTCACAAATATTTATCTCACTTGCTCAGGTTAGCACAACTGCACAGAACTATAACAGTGTAAGTGTCCTTTAAGAGAAGCAACAACAATAAGTACTCCTGCCTTTGCCCTACAGGGCAAATCTCCACATTTCTTCCTTTTATCTAGATAAACCCTTAAGGGAGTGAAACCGAAATACATCTGCCGGGATTCTCATGTACACCAAAACACAGGACAATCACTTCCAAGCAGGCTTTCATCTTGGTTTATACTTTGTTTCTGTACATCTCCCCATCCCAGTGTTGTTAGTGCTCATCTCTGTTGTCCTGTCTCTGAGGAGAGCTGGCCTCGTTGTGTGTGGACTTTAGGAGTTGCACTTTTGCTGAAGGTGGAGACTGAGATATGGAAAGCTTTCGTCCTTACTGCAATAAAGCTATTTGCCCAGAAATTACAGCTGTGGTTTGACTGATAATGGAGGGTGGGGAGTGTGCCCTGTGTTTCCTTTGTAAGCGTGGTACCTCCAGTAGCTTAAGGTTATGTACAGCAGAAGTTTCCCATGGGACTGTGAGAACTCTCCAGCAGTTGCTAGTTGCTAGCCCACCACCTTCAGCCATCAGCAAGGGTAGAGCCAAGCCTGCCCTCTGTGCTGATGCTACCCATGGGAAGATTGCTGGTGGGTGGGTGGGTGAAGCTGAAATGTTTCTACTCTGGTTCCCTCCAGGCACTTGCTTTATTCATCTCGTCTGGCTAGAGGCCCAAAATATTGGCCACCAGCTTGCCGTACACCAACAATCAGCATTTGTGATGGTGTTGCAAGCAGTGCTAAGTGTCCTGCTGACTAGGGATCATTTTTTCAAGGCAGGATTGTGTCCCGGGGCAGTGGTTGACATAGCCTAGCCTACACAGGACAAGGGGTGATCTCTGTGGAAGGCAAGCAGAAAACTGTCCGAAGAAGCAGCTGTTGTGCTAACGAAACAGCCAGTTCTCCCCATTGGATGGGCAAAGGGAACAAACACAGCACTGTGTTTTCTAACACATGTGGGAGTGAGAAGAGACTGCAAAGGACAAAGGAGGTTTGTGAGAGGGAGCAAAACACAGATAAAAGCAACCTGGATTTCAGCAGCCCCTCTGACCCATTTTTCCTGCATCTGGGACCAGTACTTCCCAGCTTCCATTTATTGCTACCCACAGCTCTGCTACACGGGTTACAATTGGCCGTTCCTGCCTCCATGCGTTATTAAGGAGCCTTGAATTATTTTAGCATAATGACCTGAGAAATGACTGACTGGCACTGGGAAGAACTGCTGATTGACAGATCATCTCTGTCTTTAACGAACCAGCAAAAATATTTCTGGGAGAAATGTTGGCACACAGATGTTTATACTGAAAGCAAGGAACATGGGCCAGGCCCAAATCAGTCCTGGTGCACTTGGATATGGAGTGCTGGCTTGGTGTCTACTGTAGCACAGCAAATTTGGCCCCACCAGCCATTACTAAAGATGATACCACCACAGTGATGGTGGGACACACATATTCATGCACAGCTCCTCTGGATCAGCTGTCCCTGAGTAACTTAGTGTTACAGCAGAAATACCTCTCTTAAAGCTGCTAAAACCAGGCCCACAAAGTCCAGGTTGGCAGAGATGGTCCTCCACCTACTCAGATGACTGGAAAGGCAGCAATGAGAACCAGTGATGGAGGGCAAGAGCTAGGTTGGTGTGGTCTGCGATCATGTTCGACCAGTTCCCCCAAGCTTTAGCAAAAATCATGAGTGGAGTGTTCTCCATTGGGGGGCAGCAGGTCACCTAAAGAAAATTCCCTTCCTGAGTGAGACCAGAAGATGGATCCCTTCTCTCTTACTCTTCACACTGATACACCAAGCTATTTTCCTCACAGTCTCCCCAGATGTGCAGCTCCTGTTTTCCCATCTCATTTTCTGCAGCATTTTGCTAGCATTGGGATTACCAGAGACACAACTTTCCTCTCCCTTTTACATTTGGAGACTGCTTTTCTGTGGATCCTCCTTCTCCAACTCTTCTTTCTTCACAGCTGAAGAAAAAAAAAATATCAAATCCTTTTCTGCTTTTCCAGAAGACTGTTTTGTGATAACCTGTGAGCAATGACTGAAATAAGTGGTTTCCAGCAGAATGTAGTTCCTGGTGGCTGACACAGCATAGCTGCTCCATTTCCTCCTTTTTCTGTGCCATATGTGATCTATTCCTGTCTGTTGGCACAGTGTTGCACGCTGTCTGCCCTTTGCTGCTGTGCTGTTTGGGCTGCTGGGCACGTGCATTGGCAAACTGATTTATGTGCCCCCTCAATCTGCAATCTGTACTCATTTGTTGGTGCTTTTCCTCCTCCCATTGGTGTACTTCTCATGCTTTCAGCTTTAGGTGTTGGCATGCAGTCTGAATCTGGGCACCTTCAGTTTGCTATTTGTTGGTTCTTTGGCTTCCCTCCCTTGGCATGCAATTGGAATTCTATCAATTTGCCACTCATCTGCCAGGCTCCTTGCTGGCAGTTTGTTCCTCTGCAGCCCCAGCTGACCATTCTGTTCCTATGCAAGATCTGATAGTCTTGTTCTTTTATCCAGCAAAATTCATACTGGAAGAAAAAAAAAAACAAAACAAATAAACAAACAAACAACAACAAAAACCACCACCACCACCAAAAAAAAAAAAAAAAAAAAAAACAGAACTCAGTGATTGTTAAGGCATGTTACACTGCAACACTTGGAAGTGAAAACGTGTTCAAATAGTGCCGTCACATGGACAGCAAAGGCATCTGTCTTTAATTCTATGCAGCTTGAATTAGAAAGTGGAAAGATAAGGTGCTTCTTCAGACTCCTTTCTGTACTCTACCATTCCTTCAGAGCCATTCAGTGAATTAGGGTCTCCTGTGAGCACGAAGGTTTCACACCTCATGGCGTACCATGAGGGTTCAGAGACCCATACTTCACCTTTCCAATTATATTGCAAAAGATCATTCCCTCACAGATAATGATGTATTTATTCCTGGTAAGAAGGCAAAAGAAAATCCTTCCTTTTCTTGGCATGAATTTGACATACAAAGTTAGCAACACCTTCAGTCATGTTTCACTTGCTCATTCTCTTCCTTTTCAGTGAGATTTCAGATTTCATTTAAGAAGGTGTCTGATATTCCCTGTGTGTTCAGTTCCCCAGAGAAAGCCTTTCCTGAGAGGTAGGTCAAGGATGAGTTCCCTACCAGTCACCAGTTTGCACCATCATAAATTCTGGGAGATGTGGATGGTTATGAAGTCTCCTGAAGTCTTTTTTTCCTGAGTCTAAGGGGTGTGGAATGGGGGATGTCCTGGCCAAAGAGGAGCATTGGCACTGTGGGGCTCCTCAGTGGTTGGTCCTGCACCTACCACGGCTGAGCAGCCCCACTGGTTGCCTGGGGATACTCCTTGGAGCTGTGTGCAACCTTTGGGGTTGTTCCAAGGGGTCACTGAGGAGGGGCTGGCACAAGATTCAACATGGAGGAGGGCCTCCTTTCCATGGAAAGGATACTGGTCTTGTGGTCAAGAAGAAATTCAATCGATCCTGACTCTACTCTTTTGTTACCTAAAATTTTCCTTTTATTAATTTATTTATAGCAACATGTTTCTGTAGTACAGACAATTAACAACAGAGAAAGAACACAGGCAAGAGTGCTTTTCTCTCTGGAGCTCTTCTTCCCTCTTTCCTATTGGCTTCCCTTCTAGTAACCTCTTTTCTATCCCCAAACATGCATGATTTGGGATCCCAAGCGGTCTTTAACACAGTTGCCAGGACAGAGCTTCTGGCATCTGCAGCAGCTGTCATTTCAGGGACTCTGCTCCTCTCCTTGCTATGGCAAGAGAGAGTCCAGACCTGGGCATCATGAATTTTCCTTAGGAAAAAGCCTTGTGAATGGCTTTTCTGAAGCAAAGAGAGGCAGGTCTATGGGGGCTCCCACTTTTGCTGTCATTGTTTACCCCTAGGACAGTGGGACTTTTAGCAAAGTGGAGATGCTAAAATCCAGCTTTAAGTGCAAAATAAAGGCAGATAGTGACAATTCCCAGCCCAAGTAACCAGCCTGTGCCTTGCCTCTAATCATAGGCTTTACTAATCATAGACTTTTTTCACTAATCGTGGAATATCCCAAGCTGGAAGGGACCCATGTGGATCATCAAGTCCAACTCTGCAGAGACAAATAATGGAAGAGATGGTGAAAGTCCCACATGCTCCACCTTTCCCCATTATTTAACAAGAAAGGGGTGAAATGATTCATCCATCTATATTTTTATTAATTCATAATATACAGGATAAAATGCTACCATGTCATATCATCTTCCATAACTTGAATGTCATTAATCAGGAACACTACATTAAATGACCCCAAATAAATTGTGCTATTATGGATTTGTTAGATGAGCTGGGAACTAAACTTGAACAGCACCAGCCCTGGTCTCTCCAAGCTGATTTGTACAGCTGTTTGCCAAAGTACAATAGTGTAGACAACCTCACCAAGATTTCCAGGATTTTCCATGGAAAGGATTGCCTCTATACTGGGCATCACAGAAGTAATCCTACCCACATGAAATGGAAGTTTCTAGTCCACAATTTGGAAATAAAACAAAATTTCTGTTAGGAAGAATAAATTCCATTAGAGGAAAAACATAATAGTATCGGTTTTGTGTGGATATAAAATGTTAATGCATTTCAAATACATCTCTAAGATGAGTCTTTCAGACATATATACATTTGACAGATTCAGTTAAGCCATTATTTTCTTTTGCTTTTCTACCTCTAGCATCAGTAAATACAGCCATTGTATTTATTATTTCAGGGTTATGCTTGTATCCATTCAAAAAGTTATATTTTGTAAATATTATGTCTATGGTAGTGGTTGTTTTGTTGTTGGGAGTGCTAATAAAACTTGGCAGCAGGCAGCGCTCAGCATCTGTGAGTGATTGCCTGTTAGAGTCTCCACATCCTATATTCTTTTCTCTTGTCTTGGGCCTGCCCTGACAGTATTTTTGGTTTAAGTAAATCATTGGAACTGGATGAAAAAATAGCAATGACTCTGAAAAATGGTAAACAAAGCCCTTCATTTTTATTATACTTCTAATGTTTTACACCTACTTTTGATTTTGTTAGCTTTTATTTATTTATTTATTTATTTATTTTAAGTTGAACTCCATCTCAGGTTACACTGAGCTGGGTTAGATTTCTTGTTTGTATGTTTATTTTGGGAATGTTGACTAACTTTTTGCAATACTGTATAAGAAACTTTTATTTATATATATTTACAAGAGAAATAGAAATATACTTAGTTACAGAAATGTTCTTCTATTTGTTTCAGGCCAGTTATAAGCCTTTTGATAAAGCAAAAAAGATGTGCAACTATTTCCAGATTTCTTTTCAGTGCAACAGCCTGGAGTAACACTTTATGGTCCAAGGTGAATGACCACGTAGGCAGCAATTCTAAGGATTTTTCTCTAGCACTAGTATAACCCTGGCTTGCAGGGTAAGAAAATATATTCACAGTTGCCAGCAAACCTCCAAGGGGAAAACACCTTTCTCAGTGTTACAGTGGTAGATCTGGATTTGAGCTTACAGGTGGTGACCGAAATGCATTGCAGAAATGACCCAGGGAGAGGACACATTTCTGAGCTTTGAGCACCCTCTTCTGGAGTAACATGCACCTAAGAAGTGCCCATTTCATTTTCTTTCTCAGACTACGAAGAGGAAAGAGTAAACATCCCTTCTTGGTTGCCAGGGAAAACTGTAAACCTAAATTGAAATCAACAGATACAGGCAGGGAATTTGAAAAATCGAGAAGTAAAATACAGTCATTTTACCTTCAGGAAGTAGCAGAAACCAGTAAACAAACAAACAAACAAAAAATAGGTATCTAAAAATAAATTTCTACTAGCCCAAATTCTGTCTCTGTTTAGAACTGAGTGATGTCACAAATTTGAAATGGATTTGGAACTGTCATTAAAACCGAGGCTGCAGAAGTTACCTGTGAAGAGCAGAGACCCTGTAGTAATACTGTGATACAAATTGTGTTTAGGAAGGTACAATTCTATCATTTGCTCCTAAAGGAAGGAATGATTCAAAAGAAGGTGGTGTTTACAGCTATGAAGGCAGTGGCTGAATCATAGTGAAAACAAGCACAAAGATCTGGGGGAGGATTTGTATTCTTCTGTTGAAATCGCCTCTTCTCTCCATATGTTCAAGAAGTATTCCTCCTAAAGCCTCCTCACAGCCAAGGAAAAGCCTTTTTCCTTTGTCTGTGGCTCAACACAGCCAAATTTTACAGTATAATATCAGGAGCCAGCAGGGTGCTCAGGTGGCCAAGAGGGTCAACAGCCTCCTGGCTAGCATCAGAACTAGTGTGGCCAGCAGGGCGAGGGAAGTGATTGTCCCTCTGTACTCAGCTCTGATGAGTCCACACCTCGAAAACTGTGTTCAGTTTTGTGCCCCTCACTACAAGAAGAACATCGAGGTACTGGAGCGTGTCCAAACAGGGGCAAAAAAGCTGGCGAAGGGTCTAGAGAACAAGTCTTATGAGGAGCTGCTGAGGCAGCTCAGGTTGTTTAGTTTGGAGAAAAGAAGACTCAGAGGAGGCCTTATTGTACTTTACAATGACCTTGTAAAGTACAGTATAGGAGGCTATAGCAAGGTGGGCATTGGGGTCTCGCAAGCACCTAGTGATAAAACAAGGAGAAATGGTCTCAAATTGCACCAGGGGAGGTTTAGTTTGGATATTAGGAGAAATTTCTTTACTGAAAGGGTTGTGCAGCGTTGGAATGGGCTGCCCAGGGAAGTGATTGAGTCACCACCCGTGAAGGTCTTCAAGAAATGTGTAGATGTAGAACTTAGTGACATGGTTTAGTGGTGGTCTTGTCAGTACCAGGTTAAAGGTTGGACTAGATGATCTTAGAGGTCTTTTCCAACCTGTATGTTTCTATGATTCAAGTATTTCCTTCACAACCACTTGATTAGATAAAAATATTGTATTCTAAGATATATATGAACAACGACCACAACAACAAAACCACTTTGATTAAACTCAAACTTGGAGGACTGTCCTCCAAGACAGCACTGTTGTAAAAAGTCAGATTTTTCATAAAATTTAAGCATTTGGTACTAGGTTCAGCTTAGGGTTATTGCTCTCATCTCTGTTAGCTGAATGTGTTCTGGCACGCATACATGCAACTATATCTGAGCCAGAAATCAAGAATAACAGGAAAAACAGTTCCAGCTATTAAAAAAAGAGATATATTGTCATAAATCTTATTTGGGGTAATATCCAAAACACATGCCATTTTGAGAACTTGTGATCTTTGTTTTTACTGTTCATCCTGTTTCACTGCTCATCCTGTTTTTCTCAGTCTTCTACCTTATTTTGGAACGGTGAGGCCTTCTACTGTCCACTTACCTACTTAGCACTTCTCCTTGTTATGACTACACAACTACCTTTGAATACAGAAAGTTAGTTTTCTACTGCAAAAACACACTCTACTTTGAAAACGTGTTCTACTGCAAAAATACAACTTAGTTTCTCACACATAACTCTCTATCTGTTTCTACACAGGCACTTGGAGGAGCCCAGAAAGGATGAGACGGAGACCTTTGTCATTACGGTGGACATATCTGAGTTTTTGTTGGTGGATAAAAACTTAGACGTTGGAAGTTCAGTTGTGCTATTGTTGTAAGAGCACAAGTAGGTCTGTGACAATTTGTGTGCAGGCTATTCGCTTCACAATAGCATACAGCATCTATTTGATGTTAAATAAGGCACAGAGAGGTTGCTGGGTTGAATGACACACATTCCAGTTCTGATTCTCACCTTGGGGTTATGTAAATTGACATGAACTCTTCTCTGATAAGTCTCAGTGGAACAGCTGGAGTAATTAAGAGGCCATATTATGCCTGATGTTATGCTTGAGTTGATATATCTTTATGTGTACATTTTATATTTTATTGTAAGATAAGTATGTTAACTGTTTGTGTTTAGATGTAACAGATTTGTTAGGGGCATGTGAGACCGTGTATCTTTCTTAGGTAAGTCACATATTTCTTACCCATACAGAGAAGAAGCAATTACCCATTAGTGATATGATCACAGCTTGCCTTTGATATAGGCACTAAACCAAACAAAAACCAACCAACCAAACAAAACAAACCACCACCACAAAAAAAACAAACAGCAGCAACAAAAAACTGCAAGTATGAGGCAGTGATGCCCCTATGTGTTTACTTTGCTTACTTGCACTCACAAGAGGACTCATGCCTTTTATTTATATCACATAAATCCTATGTGTGATTATTATATTTCTTCTGTGAGTACAAAAGTTTCATAACTCATAGGCACCACAAATGCCCTCAGAGTTTGTAAGTTATTAAGGCCTGCTGTGAGGGAAAAACAAAATATCACTTTTTACTTGTAAAATATTCAATTTACTTTATAATAAATATTTTTTAGTTATCACAATTACAATAAGAGCAGGCAGCTAATCTGCATTACTCATTGGGTAATACTCATTCATGTGTAAGGCAATTTTTTTAGCTGTCTCATATTTTATTTTTTTGCAGATATAAAACACAGAAGGGAGCAATACAGGAGTACACTTAGGACCCTGTTCACTGAAACTGCTGGCTTTTATTAAGATCTCAGCTGTCACTTAAAGGGAGGTAAACATTTAGCCCTAATTCATTTTTGTGTCTTTTTAGTCATTTTTAGTACCTAAAGAAGGCCTACAAGAAAGCAGGAGAGGGACTCAGGGGCTTCGGGCAACCTTGTCTAGTGGAAGGTGACCGTGCCCACGGCAGAGGGGTTGGAATTGGATGGTCTTTAAGGTCCCTTCCAACCCAAGCCATTCCATGATTCTATGATTTCAGTTAGTCTGCAGGAACACAAGAACAGCTTGAAACTATTGTGGGGAGCTGTAAAGCACTTCAGCCATCTTATTACATGGCTAACTCTTCGGACATGCCTATACCATGTAAAAAAGGGCTGACCAGAAAAATGTGATCTCTCACTGCGTGTCATTCTCTGGCACTGGAAGCAGTATAGCAATATTATTGCAGCATTATTGCAGCCCGTTGCGTTAATTGTTTCTGCCTTGCAATACTTTAGGAGAGAAGGTAATTAAAGGGCTGAGCATCACATTAACACAGTAATGCTGCTTCTACAGCCTGAGCAAGTACCTCTGTACATTTTTTTGTTCTGACAGGAGATGTTACTTGGAGCCAGCCTCGGAAGCTCAAAACCCTGCATTGTGTTTGTCAGGGACACCAGAAAAGTAAGTTTTTTTGTGGCAACAAAGCCCATCGAATAGCTGGTTGCATGCTGAAAGGAATTATTTTCCATTTTTATGACAGAGAACTGAGCAAATTCAGTAAAGCCAGCCAGGTCAGCCACGGATCTGAGCAAATGAACTGCCAGGAATACGCGGGAGCTGGAAAAGGAGGGCGCAGGACTGCTCCCTGTGGTGGCAGCTGCCTTTTAGGTGAGATTAATTATGAAGTTTTCAATTAGAGAATTAATCAGCCATTTCTCTCTGTCCTGGAAGTCTTGTAAACTACAACTCCCATGAGGCACCGGCGCGGCAGGACGGGCTCAGGGCGTTAACCAATCAGGCGGGGCGCGGCGAGCCTCGGCCAATGGGCGAGGAGGCTGGCGGCGGTTGGGGGTTTGAATTTGAAGGGGGCCGGGGCCGGTGCGGACGTTGCGGCGCGGGGGTGCGTGAGGCTGGGTGCATCGCGATCGTCTCTCAGGCAGGTCTCGGCCGCTGCCGTGAGGGAGCCTCTGGCGCGGCTCCTCGGGGGGCTGCCCCCAGCCGGAGGTCGCTGCCCGCAGGGAGGGTGGTGATGTTGGGAGGGCGAGGGGAGCACGGGGCGGAATGGGGGTGGGGGCGGAAGCACCTTAATCTCAGTGTTTTCCCCCCTTAGATCACCTGGCTGGGGTTCTTGGTTGTAGAGGAGGGCTTAGCTCTGGTTTCGTGTGATTCCTGTGACGGGGAATGAAGCGCTTAATGTCTGAAGTGTGAGGTCTGTGCGATGTGTGGAAGGCTATGCCAAGTGTGTGCTGGGTAGGCTGATGAAAGCCAGATCTGTCGATTTTCAGGGTACTATCCTAGCTAATGTATAAATATTTTATTGTTTTTGCTCTTAATGCAGAATTCAGAGGAGAGGCTATCATGTCGCAAGACTGCAACGATGAGTGGGAGCTGAGCAAAGAGAATGTGCAGCCCCTCAGGCAGGGCCGTGTCATGTCCACCTTGCAGGAAGCACTGGCTCAGCAGGAGGCTTCCACTCACACTGCTGTTCAGCTCAAAAAACAGTGAGCAAGATCTTAGACACCTTGTTTTCCCTTACCTTCCTGCCTTCTTGTCAACTTTTCTACACCTTCTTTATGTGTACCAGTGTTTAAAAAGTATAGAAAAACAGAAGATTAGAGAGAGATCTGTGCTAGTGCTGTGCCACAGGTACTTAGGGCTTAGGTACTTGTGGGTGCTGCACAGCACAGATGGTTATTTTTAGGTTTGCAATGAAGTATTGTCCTGGTTTCAGCCAGGATAGAGTTAATTTTCCTCCCAGTAGCTGGTAGGGTGCAATGTTTTGGATTTAGGATGAGAAGAATGTTGGTAACACACTGATGTTTTAATTGTTGCAGTGCAGTGCTTACACTAAGCTAAGGACTTTTCAGCTTCTCGCGCTGTCCTGCCAGCGGGTAGGCTAGGGGTACAGCAGGAGCTGGGAGGGGACAGACCCAGGACTGCTGACCCAAACTGGCCAAAGGGGTATTCCATACCATCTGACGTCATGCTAAACAATATATAGGGGTGGCTAGCCAGGGTGGGGGGGGGCGGCTGCTCAGGGATAGGCTGGGCATCGGTCATCCGGTGGTGAGCAATTGGATTGTGCATCACTTGTGCATCACTACCCTGAACAAGGGACTGCGTGGGGAGTTCTACAGGGCAAAGTGAGAGCTGCTACAAAGCACAAGCCAATGTTCTTATCTGACTCACGCTGCCAAGTGGCTTTCTTTCTTGACTTTTCTTTTGCTGCCTGAGAGCAAAGCCATCGTGTTGTAGGAATGGAATGATGCATGGGAGTTGAAGAACAAGGCAAGATAGTGACTGTCAGCATGGCCATTTAGATGTCTTCACTGTGCTCTGTGGTGTGGTTCTGTAGTTGTCTGATCATCATCACTTTCCGTTGTCTTCTGTAATCCAACCCAAATAATGTACTTTAATAATATATTTAGGTAAAGGATGTTTCATGCAAAAATTAGATTTTTAATATCTGTAATAACTTTTTATAAGAGAACAAGTGTTCTGTTGGTCTCTCACATGGGAGACCATCTGGGTTTTAGGGTAGTAGTTGTTCTTGGAAGAATACCAAGTTGTTCTTGGAAGAATACAACCGTCATAAAGGTTGTTGCAATGTATTTCTGTTCTTTTTAAATAAATGTTTCCTTATGCCTTCCTTTTGAAGAAGAGTGCAAAAGGGATGTTTATTTTAGCTTCTCCTGGTCTCAGTAAAAGATCAAGTCTAAATATATGCAAAATACCTTTCTTTGTTTACACTTAAAAAAAAAAGTATGAGTGATAGCAAAGGTCTTAGTTTACAGAGTAGAAAACATGCAATTTATTGGATGGATTTTATATATATTTATTATTATTATTTTTTCTAGAGAGTTTGAATCAGAGATCCGATTTTATTCGGGTGATGATCCATTGGATGTCTGGGACCGGTAAGCTTCTTTCCACTCCAGAAGAAATAATGAAATCGTTAAATCTATGTCACTGAAATGTTAGATACTCTTGTAAGAGCCTAGAAAAATATTATTCTAATCTAATAATGAATTAAAAGAGAAGCTCCAAATAATTTTTATTAATAATCTGTAACATCTGTTTCAATACTATGCCTAATGTTTATTCTAACTTTTGTTAGGTTGTATTGAAACAGAAGCTGTGTATCTTATGTAGAACTGACTTCCTATGAATATGTTCCATTTCTAGGTACATCAAGTGGACAGAGCAAACCTTCCCCCAAGGTGGAAAGGAGAGTAATCTCTCAGCAATATTGGAAAGAGCAGTGAGAGCACTCAATGAAGAGAAGAGATACTACAAAGATTCCCGCTATCTTAATCTCTGGCTCAAGTTTGTGAGTGTTTTTAGAAAATCCCTTGGACGTTAGTTTTTCTTGTATTTGTCCTGTCATTTGCAGTGTTAACCTGATTTCTCTTTGTAACTGAGTCAAAAAGCATGTTGTACAGCAAGTGCAATATTAGAACTTTTCTCTGCAAACATGTTACTTATTCTGGAATTCCATTTCACACTCCGAATAGGATCTTCAGATGTTTTTCATGATCATTCAGTTTGGACAGTGGTATACTCTATATGCTTTGTTTTGGAAAATCTAGTTTGAATGAGCGAAGCTTGATTCTTTATGTATATTGGGAGAACATAAAAACGATTTAAAGATACATTTTCGGTGTAATATCTGTCCTACCACTCATTAACGTGTCTTGTATCCATATCCTATGCTTAAGAAAAACTTGAATATGTTCTGGTCTTGGCTTGTCTCTGCTTTGCTATAAATTTTGTTGTTGCTGTTCTTGTCATCTTAATGGGACTTTCTCCAAGCCTAGCTTTCTCAGCTGATTTACCAGTCCCTGGACTACTAATAAACTGTCCTTTATGTAGAGATGAAGTAACTATTCTCAGGAGTATTAAAACGGCATATTTCAGTCAATGAATTAGCTAAAAAACTTGAATTTGAGACTCTGAACATGTGAGCTAGACTTATGAGGCTGCTAATAATGACAAATACATACAAGGAGTCAGAGGTATTCTTCTTCCTCCTCCTGTTGGGTTTCTTTCCTCTTTTGTGCACCATGATGTGATACAATCATATGTCCTGGCCTAACAGCTGCTTCTGTAAGACTTTTATTGAAATCAATGCGGTGTTGCAGGGTGTATCAAAGAGCAGACATTGAGTTGGAATCCTTTGTAATTACTGAAATACTTTGTTTCAGGGAAATTGCTGTAACGAGCCCTTGGATCTATACAGTTACCTGCATAGCCAGGAAATTGGTACAACATTGGCACTACTCTATATCACGTGGGCAGAAGAACTTGAGGCTAGAGGAAGCTTTAAGAAAGCTGATCTAATATTCCAGGAAGGCCTTAATCGCAAGGCAGAGCCTTTGGACAAACTCCAGTCCCATCACAGGTATGTTTTCAGCTAAGAGAAGGGCTTAGAACAGTTTTGTGGACTTTAGTGGATATCTGGTACAGTGAAGTTTTTGCTGACTTCTCCAATATTTTCCTCAGGCAGTTTCAGACCCGTGTTTCTCGGCAGACACTACTGGGGCTTGAGGAAGCTACTGATGAAAGAGACACTGGTCTTCTGGGAACTGAAGAACCCCAAAGAAGCTCACTGGCAGATCTAAAAGGCAGGGGGAAGAAAAAAGTGAGAGCTCCTATTAGTCGTGTAGGAGATGCACTTAAAGGTACATTCAGTTGCTAAAGTCACAAATTAATGGAAAATTTATACCCTTTCAATGTGGAATTTGCATTTGAGTACAGTAGGCTAAAGGTTAATTTGCATAAATCTCTTACTTACAGCCACAAACCAAAACAGAAGTCTCCAGACTCTAACTTCTCAGCAGCTTTCAAATAATCCAGGTTTTGCTGTGTTTGATGAAAATTCAGCTTTGGCTTCTGGACCTGAAATTCCTGTACTTATGCCACAGTCATGGGCAGCACCTCCAGTTCCAAGGGCCAAGGAGAATGAACAAAGTGCAGGACCTTGGAATTCTGGAAGGGTAAGGAGTCTCAAAGTAGACTGGAAAAAAAAAAAAAGGAAGGTGTATGTAAGTTGATGTCTTCTGATCACTGAGACAAATGTCGTGTTCTTTCTCACTTTCCTGACATTTGTTTCTATAGGTAGCAACCAAACTTTCTAGTTTCTTCCTAAAGACTCTCTGGCCCTGTGTAACCTGGTCAGGTTTAACAAGCTGATCTTGCTAAAATAATTTCTAAAAACTTCGTATTTCCTAAGCCAAACTTACAATTCTTGCTAACCAGAAAAATAGGTAGTTTTTCTGCCCTCCAAAGACTTTGCCAGGCTAAGAATATGAGGTAGAACTACATTCTGCAAAGAAAGGGAGAGAAGCCAGACACTAGTTATTTCTATAGAAAAGGGAGCAAAAGTTAAATTAACATCACAGAATGGTTTGGGGTGGAAGGGACCTTTAAAGGCCATCTGGTTCCAGCCCCCCTGCCATGGGCAGGGTCACCTTCCACTAGACCAGGTTGCCCAGAGCCCCATCCCAGCTGATCCTGAACACCTCCAGGGATGGGGCACCCACAAATTCTGTCCATTCTCTGCCCAGCCTGTATTTGTGCTTGGGATTGCCCTGACCCAGACGCAGGACCTTGCAGTTGACCTTGTTGAACTTGACAAGGTTTGCAGAGGCCCACCTCTCGGGCCTGTCCAGGTCCCTCTAGAGGAGACCATACAATACCTACCCAAACGTACAATACGTACATGAAAGAAGAACTCATTGCCTAGCATATGAAAATAAGGCATGTACAGCATTCTGCAAGTCTGTTTGGAGTGTTAGTGATGAAAACAGAAGAGTCAAGATCAAAGGAACTAAAGAACTGTGCCAGTTAAATATTAATCCTAACAATACAAAGAAACTTGTCAGTAGATGGAAGAGGATGACAGAAGGTTTGTTTCAATAGTGTAAACTAATTGAAAACCAGCTTGAAATATCCCTACCGTATAACACTTTATTCTTGGGAATCTAGGGGAATTTCAAGTAGGTAGATGAGAGCAGAATGATATCAGAGTTGATGCTATGTTTACTCTCTTTAAATAACTGGCTCCAAAAGTAGTTAAGGGATTTCTGTGGTGTAGGAATGGTCCTTGAGAGGAAAAAGGAATGGTCCTTGAGAGGAAAAAGGAATGGTCCTTGAGAGGAAAAAGGAATGGTCCTTGAGAGGAAAAAGGAATGGTCCTTGAGAGGAAAATAGAGAAGTCTGGAGGTTCTTAGTGGGCAGCAGAAACAATAATATTATATGATTGAGACAGTCTTGGCTGAAAAATGTCTATAGCGTTTCTGGAAAACAAACAAGGAGAAAATGGAATACCCTGCTAGACCAACGTTCCCTCAGAGTAATAAAGAACATGATGTCCTCTGATGAGGACATGCAGGAGTGGTGTCTTGCTTTTTTATGTGCCAGTGCCCAACTGACTGGTCTGTAACTACCTGCATATCAGAAAGGAGGTAGTCATTTAAATTTATGTCTTGGGAAAAGTATCAAGTTTAATTCTTCTTAGTAACAAACCCACCAAATATCCCATATTGGGGGGGAAAAAGGAGATTCAATTATCGGAAGAAAAGAGAAGCTAACAATGAATCTTTAGGCTGCTAACACTGACACTTCCTTTTTCAGCGTCCTCACAGCGGTGCAAATTCTGGCATAGAAATGTCCTGTCCACTGCCCAGTTTCACCCCATATGTGGAAGAATCAGCTCAGCAGCAAGTCATGTGAGTCTTCAGTTTGAAATGAGAACTGCATTTGAAATTATCAAAGCTGCTGTGTAATATTCTGACTTAGCCAGGTAATTAAGCTTCTAGATCTAAGAAAATTTAAAAATCTGTCAGTCTGGAAGCTCTTAGTATTTCAGCTTGATGGCAGAGGCTTCAGTGGAGGATGCATAAGGGTATGGGAAATATTTGGCTGTGTTCATTTTGGGGGAGGCTGTATCACATTTATACATGTTAAATAGTTTAATGGCTTGACTCGGTGTATTGAAACAAAACCACAGTTACCTCTCTTAGGACGTTGCTTGCTATGAAAGCATCCCCAGATTGACACAGGCTTACTGCTGTTTTCCTCTCTCTTCCTCTGTGCTCAATCTATCCAGAGTTTTATACTGAAACAAGCTGTCAGTTTCCATGACAACAGTGTTGCATAGGTTATGGAGGAGTATGCAGTTTTGCCTGAAATAACCTTCCTGCTTGTACAGCGCTCACTGTTTTGTTACAGCAGAGGAAAATGTAATATTTTGCAAAGCTGCCTAACTTTCTTTTTCTGCTGGCTGATGATGGCCATGGAAAGCATAGTTTCTCCCGAAGAGAAGGGTGGAAAAGAATGTTTGATATTACAGGCTGCTTCCTTGGTTTTGAATTATGTGTAATCAAAGAATATTGAAAAGTGGCAGTGTAGATCTTCCTTATGGGTTTTGTATGTTGCATGTGGACTGCAAAGTAGCTCTGACCAAAGGGCATACCATGATTTAAGAATGCTAAATAAATAAAAACTGTTCTAGCTATATGGCTTTCTCCTGAAAATCAGTGATGGTATAAAATTAGATTTGACATGCTGCTCTCTTGGCTTCTTTCACTGCACAGACGTATTAATTTCTGTAATACAGAATGTTTTTGTCACTTAATATGCAGAATATTTTCCTTGAGCAAACTTAAATCTTAAGTCTTAAATCATTTTTTATCCCCTGAATCTAAAATGCCAAGCACAATCTAGCCCAAGACCTTTCATTTTTAAGTCCTTCCATTTCTTTTTGTTGTTTTGTTTTTTTTGTCAGGTAAACTCTGTTTTGTAGGATGAGTGTGGACTTGTCATTTGTATGGTCACACAGACTGATGGAACTAAAGTAAAAAACAGATCACACTTCAGAACGCAAAAAAAATCGGAGTATCATAAGACCTTTATTTGCTCTTGACTGGGTCTTATTAACACTTTTTTCTGACTTGATATTCTTGGTATTCTGACTTGATATTCTTCCCTTTTATGTACTATCATTCAATTTTTCTTGTTTGTCTGTCAACACAACAGAATGTCTGTAGACTTATTCTGCAGCTGGTTTCTGAAATTTGCTGTTTTCTTGCCTATAATCTCTTTACAGCGTTTTGGTGAAGCGCATATAATCCAAGTAATAACTGCTTGTGTTTTCAGGACTCCCTGCAAGATTGAACCCAGCATAAACAGTGTTTTAAGTGCTCGCAAGCCTCAGAAGGAGGAGGATCCACTACGGCGGGTGCAAAATCATCATCCGGATAATCAAGAAAAGAAAGAGATGGTGATGTATTGTAAAGACAAAGTTTATGCAGGAGTGGAAGAGTTCTCACTGGAAGAGATTCGAGCTGAAGTCTACAGAAAGAAAGCAAAAAAGAAAGCTGAAGGTATGCTTCAGAATGGGATGATATAAGCCTTTCTGAGATAGAATAGTAAAATTGGACTTCTTGTCAGTATAAAGAAACCTCTATTATTGCAGCTGCTTTTTTCTAGTGGATTGATTACTTAACGGGTCTGAAATATAGAGAAAGCAACATAGGTGAAAGCTTAGTGTGTAACTCAAGAAATGGGGAAAGACCACCAGAGGTTTTAGCCCCTTAAAAAGAATTCAGGCTTGATAACAGATCATGTGTGAAATACATATTGTGCCATGTAAGCTCTTCTTCCTTAGAGGAGTTGCAGGCCATAATGCAGAAGAAGGAGGAAATACAAAGGAAAATTGAGGCGCTGGAGAAGAAATTAAAGGAGAAAGAAGATGACAAGCAGCAGCAACAATCATGTGAACAGGTATTGTCCTCCTTGTTTACCTGAACTCCTACGAATAGCTACTATTTACAAGTACCAGAGGAACAATATCTTATGTTTGGCTTTCCTTTTTTTGAAAGGATACCTCAGTCTGTTGTATCATGTACATTAAGTGTCACCCAGTAAAAGAAAGTTCAGAAATATTTCTTAAATCTCCTTCCAGTATAAGGGTGTAATCAAAGACTTCAAGTCTTGTAGTCTAACTTAATTTTACAAGTATTGCTGCTATGTAAAATCTGACAAGATGCCTTATGCTCAGGTATAAGCTTTCTTCTTTCCTTTTTTTATAAAGGAAAGTTATACTAAGTACTTGAGATTGAATTGCTCTTTCAGGCTATTTACATGCAGTTTCCTTTTATATAGAGAAGTTGTAGTGCAAAAGAAGACAGAAGAAACTGGAACTAGGGAAAGGAGTGAAAAGGTGGCAAAGTGTTGTGTTAAACCCCTGTAGGCAGCACAGCCACTTTCTCGCTCCCCACAGTGGGATGGAAGAAAGATTCACAAGGTTAAAACTGGGGAGAACTTGTGGGTTGAGATACAAACAATTTAATACGCAAAAGCAAAATAAGGAGTTCACTACTTCCCACCAGAAGATGGGAAGTACTACCTAATTTCACAGATCCAAAACATAGCACCACAGAATCTGCTATGACTAAAATTAACTCTACCCAGCTAGAATCAGTACACAAGCCATATCTGAGATTTGTCTCCAAGACTTATAGATAGTATGCTCAATCATGTATTATTTTTTTATATGCAGAGCAGTCTTGATCAAAGTATCTTTGAAGCAAATATAGTTTGTTCTCTTGGTAGTGTTTAATTAGAGTTGTATTTTTGTTTTTAAGCAAAAAAAATATATCACCCAACCTGTTCTTATGTTTGCAGAAGTTCTTAAACCCCAATTTTCCTACAGGTTGTAGGTAACAAGTAAAAGTTAATTACTTTAAAGCTTTTCCTTTTCTCTACTATATCCATTGGGCTAATAGAGTATTTCTATTTTCTCTTACTCACTGCCCCCAACACCCCCAGTACTCCCAGACCTCATTTCCAGAACAAAGACTTAAGGATAAATTTTTTTAAATGATGAAATGCAAAGTGCTCTGGATTTGGTGTAAACTATGTAACTGTTTCTAACAACACGTCTTTAATAGTTGCAGTGTATTTAAAAGTTCCTATGAAAATTACAGGGTTGCAAAGAGTAAAATCTATGCACTTTAACTGGACTAAACATAAGAATGGACTCTATCATGCAACTTATTGAGTACAATAAAAATGTACAAAGACAATCATTAATCCATCAGGGTTCTCATGACCCACATGGGGATTATCATACTGTTCCTGGAATCTTCTTGTATGGTTTGTGATTCCATTCCATTCCTGTAGAACCAAAATATGTCTTTGTTCCTACAGCCAACAGAGATAACAAAGCCTTTTCCATCTCTGGGACAACAAGAACTTAATTTTTCGAGTGCAACAGAACTTGGGGTGAAAGAGCCTCACTTGGAAAGGTAATAAAGGATTTTTTTTCTCGGCAATGAGAACCTACGGGTACAATTACTTAAACAGCATTCTACATTACTTATGTTTTCACAGAAAGAGTGGAGGTAACTCTAGGCATCAGCCTGTAACCAGAATCTGAACAGAAATTGCGTGAAGATAAATTTGTTTGAGAATAATAATCTTAATTTTTTTATGGATAGCATAGGTCAACTTGGCTTGCCCTTTTTATGAAGTTTACTTATATTTTGTGAGTGTATAAAATAGAAGCTTGTATCTTGTTTACAGTGAATACCAGCCCTCAGAAGATATTAAGCTGCACAAACCATCTTGTTCCGAAGGTAAGGATTTAAATTTTTTAGTGGTAATGAGAAGGCTGCATTGATGGAAAGTGTTCTGTTACATGAATAGCAAAACTGCAACAAACTAAAAACAATAGCCTATATGGATTAGTGGAATGAAAATGAGAAACTGTGATAGTGTCCAGCACGTTTAAGTATATTAAACAAAAGACTGAGCACCTGAGTTTCTGAGAACTCTCATAATTTCAAGAGTCTTTCAGGAAGAAGATAACTTTTTTCTCTTTTAACAGCTGAAGACTTTCTTCTGCTTTTATACTCTTTTGCAGATTCTAGTAAGACTGCATACATAAAACTCATGTTAAGATTGATAATGTCTTAAGTCAATTATTTTTCCCTCTGAGGATTTGGTAGAAGGATATGATTATAAACTACATATCCAGTTTTGTTGGTACGGATATGCGCTATGTGCTGAAGGAAACTTACTTTTGAATGTAACTGACTACTGTTGCTGTTAGCAGAGGTTATCCAGTCTCTTGATGTATGCCCAGATACACAGAGGAAGTGTGTTTTTAGACTGAGGATGAACAGGAGGAGCAGAGGGATAAGGCCAGCCTTGGGAGAAGAGAAAAATTCAAAGGTGTATTCTAGAAAACAAGTTGGTTAATGTTGTAAGAGTGTGGATGTTTAACATGACAAAACCAAGCTTGTTTTCTAAAATTTCTTTAATTGTCAGCTCTAACTTCCTGTCAGGACTAGTATTTTTTAAGTATTAGAAGTTTTAAGTAGCATTTGATATGTTGTAGAAAAACTGTTGATATAATAGAGCCTCTTGTTTTTTCTCTCTAGATGTAGTTTTCCTTCCATCAACGGATCCGTGTATGTCTTTCTCCATATTTGATGAATCATCTACTTCAGCAAACCAGAATATAAGGTAGAATTACTCAAGGCGTAGGTTTTAGAGGGAGAAGGAAAAACCAAAATTTCAAACTACTTTATCAGCTGAATTAGTCTCCTCCTTGAACAGATGTGGGTTTTTATATTTGTGGTTTTTTTCCTTTCATTACTCTGCTTGGGATGTCCATGATGACAAGAAATTGTGCTGTTGTTCCTCATAGGTTTAGAGCTATTCAGGGTGTTATATAAGCTTTCCTTTTTCAGGAGAGCAGTATATATTGCAGTCTGTTGGTAGTTCTGTAGTAGAAAATGGTAGATTGAAATGTTGAGTGGATTAAACTCTTGAGAGGAAGTTGTTGAAGATTGGAAGCTACTCTAATAAATATTTAATGACGTATAACTCTTATCTTAGTTGTTCTACAGATCATACAAAGAAAAGTGCCCGGCGCCCTCTCGCTGTTCGTAAACCTTCAGAATCTGCCACTGCGAAGGAAAACATACCACCAGAAGCCTGTGTAAGGAAAAAGTTTAAAGGAAACAATTTCCTGTCAAGGAGAAATCAAAAAAGAATGTCCTACTGTTGAACTGAGTGAGATAGGCTGAACTGACGTGAGATCTAAGCTTCTGTCTGGCATGCCAATACTTGAATTGTGTGATGTTTATAGAATCAGTTAATATTGCACTGGAATTAATGTTTTTATTAGGCTTTAACCTGACTAATATGGAGATAGTGGTAAAGAGTCTTCCACATTGTAAGCAATGGATTAGTGGTCAGGATTCTTCACTCCAAAATTTGAAAAAGCTTGTGTGATTGGGTCTAACTCTTAAACACTACATCCTGTTCCATCCTCTTTCTTGCCACGCATCCAAACAAACATTTCAGCTCCTGTTACCTAAAGAGCCACATATGAGACTCCTCTAAATCTCTGCACTGGCTTCCTAAGCTGTCTTGATCTGATGTCTCTGTATGGGAGTCTTGCAGATACTTGTAAAGCTTTCAGTAGAGGTGCTAGCTGTTGTCTCAAAGGATTTAGTTACTGCATGCTGCAGTAGACCTTTAGGCTGGTGCTCTAAAGAGTTAGAGGATTTTATTCCGAGCTGAGAAGGATTTTTTGTACAGCTACAATATGGAATAGTTAGGGTTAAATAATTCATGGTAAGCATCATACTGAGTTTGGTTCCACAGTCAGTCTGGATATCTGCAAAGTGCAGCTTTTACTTCAATGCCTAACACTTCTGTCACCTGTATGACTCCTTTAAATCTCCGCACTCATTTCCTAGGCTGTCTTGATCCCATGCCTGTATGTAGGAGTCCTGACCAATCAACACTTGAATAATGCAATTATAACTGAACTGAGAGAGGTACTTCTAGGGCGTTAGATACCAAGTAGTCTTTGGCAATGCCTGACAGCTCTGCAACACTCTAGAATGTAAACAATGATAGGCTTTTTTGAGGGGAGAAAAATGCAATTATAGTTAGGGTTCAGTTAATCAATTGGAATGAGTGATGTAAGTGGAGTATGCAAAGTGTGGATGTCAGAGCCAAGTTAGAAGGTGGTGGGGTGGAAGAAATGGAAGGAAGGAGTGTTCTTCATACTGATTAGGTGATGGATACCTGTTGGACTGGAATGACTAAAAGAGTCACATGAAGTATAACAGGATTGAAGACAGCAGAGAGAGAACATTATTATGGGAGATAATTATTCCAGTTTAAAAATTCAGTGACTAAATTTTATTGTTATACTTGCAGATAAATTTAAGTCATCTTCAATTTTTTTTTAATATGACATACTTAGTAATTGCTTGTATGACGTGTTATACATACTTCGTGTTTGTGGAAGGAGCCTATGTTTGAAGCACATCTTGGCAGAACTTTTGAATTCCCTAACAGGAAAAAGGGGAGAGGTAGAAGATAGCTTTTCAGTTAAAAATAAGTCGTTTGACACAATCTACAGCCTTTTCACTGTCTTTCCCTATCTGTTTCAGGATGAGCTGAATGGAATTGAGCCTTTGACTGAAGATGCAATTGTGACAGGCTCCTACAAGAACAAAACCCTTTGTGCCAACCCAGAAGACACATGTGACTTTGTTAGGGCTGCCCATCTTGCCTCAACTCCCTTTCACGGGGTGGTAGCTCAGAGAATCCCAGATCCTGCTTATTCACAGAGTGTTCTGAAGGAAGACTGTCCAGAATTGAAGAGTGCACCTCTGAATCAAAAAACACCAGTTTGTGAGGGGACATACAATGAAGCTCTTTGTGTAAATAAACTGAGGTAATTAACAGCACTGCATCTTAAACCCGTTTTCTTGTCTCTTTGGTTGCAGTTTTACTACTGTTTCTGAAAAAACAATTTTCTGAAGAGATCAGAGTGTAACAAATGCTTTCTCTAGATCAGGATCCATTTTGCCTTGAGCAGATTTAAGAAGTAATAGCAAGCTCAATCTTCATTTCTGTTGTAAGACTTAACTTCATGCTTTTTCTACCAATTAATTTGTAAAGAAATTCATAAGCTTATTCTGACTTTGTAACAAGAGAATAAAAGCAGAATCATCGTTTTTTTATACTCGTTTCTGTAGTCATTTCAGTATATAAAATGGATCTGATGATTATGGCTTAGACTTCTACAGAGGAGAAAAGCTGCAGAGAAGGAAAAAAGGCAAAAAAAAAAAAAAACCTGCTGCTTCTTACTATACAGTAGATGCTTTTTTCCTTTACAGTGGTATTTTCTTAATTCAGAACTGAGTTTGATTTGCTAGCTGTTAGTGTGTAAACGTGTACAACAACCTGAAGGTGTGTGTTTAGTAAGTTCCCTGGGAAGACATGCTGATTATAGTTACGAAGGAAAATCAAGAGTGATTTTTCTTTCCCCCACCGCTCTCCACTGTTTTAAAAGCATTGTTGGTCTGCTGCCAGAATAAGGTAGTAGAAAATGTTTGGCATTCTCTTCCACTGTAGCAGTTGTATTTAATGGAAGAGAAGTCATCTGTAGATTAAGATTCTGAGTGTGAACTCATTGAAACTAAAATGAGGCTGCAACACAACTGTCCACTTTCCAGAAAGGATAGGAAAGGGCTTTTTTTAAAAAAAAGTCTAGGAGTGCACAGTATCCTTTCACTGGTCATACCCTGCATTTTCTGGAAGTCTGAATAGATGATGTCTTTATTCACAGTCCAATCATGGAAGCAAGCCTGGAAGATACTCGTTCATCAGGTTCTTCTGTCTCCTCAGGATCTTCTCTTTCTTCTGTTACACAAATATCCACAATTAAATACCTGCACATCCCTGAGAAACTGGAACTTGCTCAGACTTTGCCTGCTGAAACAATTACTGATTCTGGAGGTATCAGTGAAAACATTACTGGTTAGTACTAAACTGAATTTCACTTTGAACAAATAATTTGCAGCTGTTACTACCTTGTAGTTACTCTGTAGTGCTTCTGTGTATCTTATGTTTTACTCTGTTTGCTGTGTATTTACCACTACTCTGTCTTGTGACTGAACTTGTCATTTTTCTGTACTATATAGCATTGCAACTTGAGGTATGTAGTATAGGGTGCTTGTCAGTATCTAGAAGACAAATATTTAATGGACGGTTTCTTTAAGGTGATAGAGAAGTTTTATTAAGCTATTATTGCAGAGAATGTGTGGGAGTTGAGGTTAAATTCAGAAGTGAAGAATTCTGTCTGGATGGTAGGGAGAATACTTAAGACAGCTTTGTTTTGACTTTTTCTTCTGTCATCACACTATGTTCTCTTGATAGGCCAGTAATTGCCACATTGAAAAAGGCCAATCAATTTTAAGTTTAGAGAAAATTTCATACTTGTAGTTTCAAATTTGCACTCTAAATTTCCTGTAAACATCAGCATGTCTTTGCAGTATTTTTTTTCCTATTGAAGAAAAACAAAACTGATCCTTTCATAGTTAAGTATTTGCCAGGAAGAAAGAAATTTTGTTTTTCTGTTATAGATCTTTGTTACAATTAATACAGGAATGGTCACCGCCTTCAAAACACGGCCAGTACAATTAAGTTTGTATTGAATGAGTTTTCAAGGTGTTTAACCTCTTTTGTCTCCTTTGATTTCAGTTTGACATTTTAATCAGACTTGTGTATCTGAAAATTCTCAGTGTGTCTATTTTAGGGAACAATATGTTGTTGTGTGACTAGACTACATTATTTAAGAAGTCTGTACCACTCGTGTTTTATGATGAAGCATGATCAGGAACTCAGGAACTGGAATCAAAGTAAAATTAGGAGAACACTAGGAGAAGAGTGCTGTAAACATAGCTGGCAATTCAACTAGATCCTACACTTTTTCATATTCGCTACTGTTTGGAGAAGGATGCAGGATCTTTCCTTTTCAGAAAGAGAAGGCATTTGTTCAGTTGCTCTAACGGTCCTTTTTTCTATCACTTATCACCTATCACTCTTTCTTCCTTCCTTCTTTTCTGCACATCTCCCTTGAAGTGCAGTTATCAACCTGGATGTAGTAATAAGTAATACTTAATGCTGCATAGCAGGAAAAATTACTTCAGGCATCTGACAGTTTATTATTCTTAAATTTCATAGAACTATGAAATTTACAGTGATATATTAGAACATGTGTTTAGCCTATAAAATACAATATTTCCTGGATCTGCTTCCATGGACTGACTTGTACTAAATGCAATGCTTTTAAATAAGTACAGTAGTAGGTAATAACACTCCGTTTCTTATTTCTGTGCTGTGAAAGATTATAATTAGTAATGGGTGACACCATTTTAGTATTTGGGATAGGAAGTTGGCAGAAGCCTTCTAGTTTTGATGTGTTTTACTCTGCCTGGTATTGGAGACCAACGCTATTCAGGCTACCTTGGTTTGGGATAGATGATCTCATCCACTGAATGGTGTCTTCTGTTATGCAGAAAAACAACCCAGACCTACATGTAATTTTCTTGTATGTTTTCATGAGGTGAAAGCCATTAAATCCTTATTGTAGAGAGCAGCAGAGTTGGAGTCCAATTTGTTCTTTCCTAAATAAAAACCCTGCTGTATTCAAAGAAGTTAATTTTAATTAAGCCCATCACTTCAAAAACCACAAACTGATCACTTACTCCAGATTTAGATTTTAAAAAAGGAAAGCTAATTCACGAAGTAATGGTTTTGGATTCTGCTGTTGCTGAGCAGATAGATGTACATCATCTAATCCATAGCTTTGTCTCTTGTGAAAGGCACATCTTACAATACACTACAGTAGTGTCACGAATCTCATGATGAGATGCACTCGCTTTTGAAACTGCCTTATAGAGTTATGTTCACTTCATAGAACAAGAAACTATTGGGAAGAGACTAATGGACTTGCTGAAAGGTGATGCAGTGAATCTGTATGCAGATGGAAAGCTAAATTAAAGGCTTCCAATATCTAGGTTACTTTCTTCTTGACAGATACAATCGTTTCAGAGACTCAACACCTATATTGAGCTCATCTGTTTCTATTACTTGTCTTCCTAGGTGATGTAACTCCACTCTTGTGGAGTGCTGAACAGCATAAAAAGCTTTTAGATCCCATGCCAGAATCTTTGACTGCTTCTCCAGATTTTCATTTGGAGGCTGGGTCTGTGCCTGTCATGGAATTTGAGAAAGACATTGAGCTAGGTAGGTATTCCAGACACCCTGGGGAGTGCAAGGGATCTATTGATGTTCTAATTGGTTTGAAATATACTTCATATTCATGCATACCAGTTTTATGTGGTGTAGAGGGGGAATAACGTGAACAGTCTTGGACGCACGTTTGCTGTGACAGCTCATGAATGTAAACTTTCATAACAGGAGATGAGACTTACTCTATCAAATGGGAATATTGGACCAGTGAAGAATACAAGATGTTTTTTGCCATTCTAGCTAACTTTACCCAGTTGGATGCAAAGGGATTTGTAATAAAGGTAACATAGATGATGTTTTAACATTTTGCAGCTCATGTATAAAGCTCCTATGAGATATAACTTACATTGTTAAGTGAACTTGGCCATGACTTCTGGAATTCCATGCATGAAGTTTGCTATCCCATGTCCTTTTTCTAATTGCTGATATAGATTAAAATTTTTTAACTGTGGCAAATGTTCCTTGCTAAATTGGGAATTAAAAAAGATGAGAAGAATGTGAAGATGAGCAATTTTTGCTTTATTCCAAAAATAAATGTTCTTATGCATTCTCTTGTAGGTGTATTCTCAGCCTGTGCCTTGGGACTTTTATATCACACTTCAATTACAGGAGCGTTTGAATACTGACTTTGACCAAAGCTTCAGTGAAAACCGCAGCTGTTTCTTCTACCAGGATGGCTGTGTGATTCTGCACAGGGATGTAAATCGCTTTACGCTTGGGGTCAGTACAGATAACCAAAGTACAATTGCAAAAGACATGAACTCTTCCATAGGTACTTGTTAGTGAGTTTTGGTCATTGCTGAAGATAGTTTCATGTGTTTATTCCTGCAATCTAAATCCTCTTTTTTGTTTTATCTACATACAAATTAAGGCCATCTGTTACAGCCTTAGAGCTGGTTTCTCATTTATAGATCATGTGCTTCTCTGAAACAAACCCATTTTTTAAACTTTATTCGTGAGTGATAAACAACCTGAGCCCAGAACCACGTGCTATTTCACAATAAGGCTTACATCTAAAACTCTGCGTTGTTTAACTTGGCATCTTTCAATGAGTTCTGTCTGCTATGGAAAGGTCATAGCACTCAGTGACTTGTTGAAGGATTTACATTTAAAATAAAGTCTGGTAAGTGCATTTTGGGTTGTTGTGTATAAATTAAGTAGGGTATAAATCAAATAGTCATTTCAGTCTTAAGTTCAATTTTTCCTCATGTTTTTGTCCATTTCTGAATAATGGTTATTTTAATTCTGGCTGGACTGTTCGTGGGCAAAATCTGATTACACTAAGTTTAGGGTAGGACCGTTATCTCTGTACAGTTAAGTAGGGGGGGGAAAAAAAGGTGAGCTATAAATATTTCACTTAATCTGGCATACAGATGCATGTTTATTCCTTGTTTTCAGGATCTTATTCGTGGCTGCAAGTCTATCACAAAGGAAGTTATCCTGCTGGTTGTTCACGATCTCCTGAGCGTGGTTGAGAAGCTCCACAAAGCAGAAATTGTCCATGGAGATCTCAGGCCAGAGGTGCTCTTTCTGGGAGACAGGTTAGTTTCTTTGTATGGATCTGAGAGGATATGTAATACTTAGTTTCAGCTATAACTCTTTGTAATTTATCCCTTTTAGATAGGGAACTGATATCATAGTTCAGTTTTTTTAGGCTGCAAAATTCCAAAAACAGTGAAAACGCGTAGTTTAGGAGTCAACCTTCTGCCCGTGCACCCCCCCCCCCAGTAATATATAGTGATGCTGTAGAATGTCTGTGATACTAAATAAAAAGGTTTCGCTATTGTCCCTGTTCCCAAATTTCTCCTTTACTGAAATTCTGTACAATTAACTGGATACTGGTGAATAACTTGTCTTTGGTCTTGCATATCTGGAAAACACAAAATTAGAAAACAAAGGACAGATGGGAATACCCAGGCACTCTTAAATGTGTTGCTTAGCTTCCACTGTAGTCCAGCTTGTAACTTAATGTACGTACAGATCTAGCTTTCTGCTTTAAACTTATTCCTATATTAATTCCTATATTAAGTTTAAAAAGTCATATATCCCTTGGAATGTGATCTATGAATGGAGTGTGGAAGATAGTAACTTAAAGAATATCTAATGATTCAAATATAATTACATTAGAATAAATTCATTGAAGCAGTTCTTAGTCATTGCTGATAAATTAAAAATAGCTATTGACTTTAAACTAACTCTCAACCTCCAGGCATCTAACACAGTCTCTAAACTTGCTTGTGCAACCCTATCAGGGGAAAAAAAGGGGGAAGGCACTTCCAATATATGTATACTTGTTTATACGTTATTAGTATGTTAGTAGTATACATGTTCTTCACACACCCCAATGGATTGTCTTGCACACTTTCTGGGGTGCATGCACCCCATTTTGAAAATCACTGATGAAACAGTGGTGTGATGGACTTGGCTATCTGCTGGTAGGTTTATTATAATTTCTCTGTGGAAAATGCAAACCCAATCTTAGCTGCCAAAAAGTAAGGATGATGATAGGTTTTGGTGTCATAGGAGAAAATTATCCTAGGACAGGTGTATAACGTAAATGAAGTCAAAATTATGAAGTATGCTTATAGCATGCAAATATTAAGAATGGTAGTGAGAAGTGTGATCTGGTTATATTGTTGACTTGGCAGGTGTCATTTATACAAGTACTCGCTTCTACCATTTAGGTTTGTCCTCACTGGTGTGTGGACTAGGGAAGGTTTAATGAAGTATGATTAATTCTTAATTCTTTCTTTTATTTTGATATCTTGAAAGAGAGGGAGAAGTACTAGACATTGTTGTTTTTCTGTTCCACCAACTGTGTTTCAGATAACTGATGAATATCAAAACAATGTCTTTAACCATTTAGAGTTTCTTATTGCTATTCTGGAGATGCAGGTATCATCTGTAAGCTTCAAGCTGCCAGCTGGTTCCCCTTTCAGGGGAAGACCTTTCAGTAGTAGTTCTTAAGCTAGCCATCAGAGGGGAGCATTGATGTAGCTAAGACTTGCTTCTTGAGTTTGTTGTTTTTAAGTATGTGTTGGTCTGTTTTATGCTTCATTTGTTTTCTCTACTCAGTATCTGTGACCCATTTGGTTATGATAAGATGACAAGAGCTCTGAAGGTAGTGGATTTCTCTCACAGTGTGGATTTGAGATTGCAGTCTCAAGTAAGCTTGCCCAATAGTTTTCCAATATCTCAGACTCCTCATGGACAACAGCTTCTGGCAAAAAGTTCCCTTCCTTATCAGGTAAGTCTGTTTGGCAGGATATGTTAGTTTGTTTCCTTTTCAAAATCTTGGTTTGTTATATTTTATGGAATCTATGGAAAATACTGAGAATTTCTCGTCTGCTTTACATCTTTGGCGTTAACTGAAGGGGTTAGCAGCATTGTTCCGGAATTGCTGGGTGCCTGTGACTACTGTATTTATTTAGGAGTGTAGAGGAAGACTAGAATTCTATTTTGAAGTTGTCTTGCTTAGCATCTTCTGAAGATCCTGATGCAAAGACAAATACAGACTTAAATATGTAAAAGCACCAACATTAGAAATCTGTGGTGGACTGTAGAAATCAACAGAAATTGAACTTTCTAATGTTTGTTATGACTGCAGGTAGACTTGGTTGGCATTGCAGATATAGTCCATTTGATGCTGTTTGGTGATCACATCGAGGTCTATCAAGAGAATTCCATCTGGAAAATCAGCCAAAATGTATCAGAGTAAGTCCTTTTTCAGAGAAGGCTACTGGGAAGTAATAGATTTCTTCCAATTTCCTTCACTTTCTTTAGTCCTTCATTTCTAGTGTTACTATTTTCAAAGCTTAAAACCTAGCTCTTCGTGTTGTAGCTGTCAGAAGTGGAAGTTCTGTGGGGGCCTAATTTTTGAAACTACTAGTCTTAGTACCAGTACTGCTAGACTTACTATCGGAAGCCTTAGAGTTATGTAGAAGACAGTTTTAAGCTGAATACAGGCTAGTTACAATGATGTGATCGACTTTGTTGTTGTTTTTTGGTCTTGCTTTCCTTTCAGACCAGACTGTCTTAGTATCTCTTTTGACTTGGTAGACAAAGCTTGGAGATGTTTTTAAGTGGGTGAGTGGTAAGAAAATTCCATGAGCTTTTGCTTTAGAAGTGGTGATTACTTGGATTTTCTGCTCTTTTGATTCCAGGATCTATGGAAGGCTTACTAAGACACTGACACTAGGGTTCTGTCTGTAACAGCTGTGGAAGCAGTATAATTTTTAATTATTTTTCCTTCTTGTGCATTGATAATTTAAGCTGCACAGGCAACCGCTTCTTTGGAAGTTGGTGTTTGTTCTCAGTTATTAATTTATAGGGTTCCCATTTAGCCACATGCTAGGGCTGGGGCTATAACACTATTCTGCCTTCATCTACACTTTGTTCTTAAACTAAAGATTTGTTCATTTCATTAGTCATATCCTATAGAATTTTTCTGCCTTAGCATTTCATAAGGATTTTGTAGAGCTCTCTGCTCATAGCAGAAGTTGCTTGACAGCTATCTGCATTCAGGGTCATGGTATATTAGCTATACTTGGTGTGTAGATGCACTTCTGTAACTATTGCTTTAAGAAAACATACTACAGATCTGGGATTTGTCCAGTTCCCTAGCAACCTATATTACTTATACATCTTTGTTGTGTTCAACCATTAGAAAAAAAAAATTCATCTTAAGCTGGGTTATAGGGAGGAGGAAAGATTCCTTCCTCCTCTTACTCTGCATATATCTGTTTTTTACATATTGTTATAGAATGATACCAGTAGTTACGCAGCTACAGCAGACTTCTGCTGGGTACTTACTATATACTTCATATTGCACCTGGTTGCTTCTTTTTTTTAAGAGGATCAACTTACAGGACTAGATGAGAAGAACAAAATCACCAAGAGCAATTCACCTCTGAGGAGATGAATATCAATTATATATAGGTTGGCAGTAAATATGTATTTTATATCACCTTAGTTTCAGAAATACTGGAACATTCCTCTCCTTCCAAACTTTCCCCATCAGTTAAATCATTGATGGAAACAGGATGTAAGTATCAGGTATAGAAAGTCTGAGTTTGGAAGGATAGGACTGACCATTATGGGGAGTTTGGAGAGAAGGAGTCAGTTGGAAAGGTATTTGGGTCAAAACTGGGGCCATTGGATTGAAGGAAGGGCTCAAAGTAGAGGCAGAATTCGGAGGGAGACTTGGGTAGAAGAGCAGTTATCACTGAGAGCTGTGAGGAGTTAGAGGAGACTTAACGAAGAAGGTGAAGCCTGGACATGTGCTTTGTATAGCTGAACCCAGGCTGTAATGGCTCTTGGCTCTCTTCACACTTGGGTACATTGGTTTATGACTTTTTCTCTGGAGTTGTTAAGTACAAATAAAGAACTTATTTTCAGTCCTGTTTCTTATTTTGTTGCCGAAAATGTGATTGTGCCTATCATTCTTCTTTTACTAATTTTTTCAATGTCAAGAATTCCAACAAATGTGTAACTAAAACACCTATACAAACATGTTATCCTTAAGCGTTCTACCAACAGTGTAAATGGTGTACTTCATTATGCAGGAATTAGGAATCTGCACTGATTTTTTTTTTTGCTTGGCAAAGTTCTGCATTCACACTTACATCTGTTGGTGTGTCTGGTTCTTACTAACAGCTAATGACTCTTCCTCCAGTCAATTTGAAGCTTTCAATAAGTTCTCAAGTCATCTTTGACAAGCTGGTTTACAGCTGCAGGGAGTCTTCATCCACCAGAAGGGTCTGCCCAATTAAAGTACTTCCCATTTGATGGATATTACTTAATCTTGTGCTCTATCCTTGCAAGCTGAGAATTGCAAGGCAAAGCACAAAAATGGCCTTGGAGACCCAGTGGCACTCAATGCCACCTTAAGAGCTGACAGAATGAATGCAAAGCACTTGAGTTGAACAGTATAGTGAAGACTTCTGGAAAGGTAGAATGTGAATTTTGGTTGAGTTTCTGTTTTGATCTTTGAGCCTCACTATAAGGTTGAATTTAATCTTTTTTTAACATAGGGAGTTTTAGCATGTTACTGATGGAAACTGTTCCAGAAGTATTTTTTTTAGTTTTTCTATTTTCACCATGTTATTTTAGGAAACTTCATCTGTGCAGGCTGATAAGGGCTATCATACAGAAACTGTTTAAAATTTTAGGACTATTTTTGTCACTCTAACTCCTTAGACATCTTTACCGACATGTAACATCCTCTGCTATTCCCCCTTACTTGCTGTGAAGGAAGTGGTCTTGTGTATTTTTTATTGGGTTCTGTATGGCTTCATTATCTTAGAAAAATGTTAGAGTTATTACTGTAATAGTACAGGTCAGATTCTCTCTGAGATGATACTATGGCTGCTGCTGTTTTGTGAGTCACTTACATAAAGCAGAGGTAGATAATTTGTTCAAAAGCCAGCATAACTCCTGGCTTAAAGGGGAAAAGTACTTCAGTAATCAGAAACAGCACAGTCTATGGTCTTTAGTGCAAGACTGAAGAACAAAGTATTGGCTCTGATACTAGTTTTCTTAGACTTTAATGAGTCACCCTTTTATTCATGTTGTGTGGGTACATCTGTGAGATGGGATTTATCACAATTAATTGTCTTTGAAATGCTCTGTATGAGAACTCTGACAGATGGAAGGTGGAGGTTAAAAAACTAAACTCCAAAGGGAGTTTAAAAACTGGCTGTAAACCATCCATTTTTTATTTTTTCTTGGAACTTTCTTTTAATATTGACTAGGAAACTTAGCCTGTAAATTGGGGTATAAGAGTTATATCCGCCCCTTATTCATGAAAGGAATCTGTCAACCTTGTTGGTGCAAAAAGTCCTCTTGCTAACTCATTTAGAAGTGACGTGTCTCTGAGTGGTAATAGTGGTCAAGTACACTAGAAGAGTTAACTGGAAAAACATTGCTTTCGATAGAACTGTGAAACAGCATGTTTAGTTATGCAGAAGCCTACTGGGGAAAGAAAGAGGCCCACACATAAACCTAACAACACTCCCAGTTTTCCTTTATATGTGGATGAAAATGTTATTATTGGTCTTCCCAAGGCATTTAGTGCTGAATATAAGTGGAAATATTGACAAACATCAGTGCCTACTGTTTAATTGAAAATTACTTTGTTTTAGGACTGTTGGTGGTGATTTCTGGCATAAACTTCTTGAGCGATTTTTGAATGCAGATGGTAAGTCCACAGTGCCTCTGCTGAGGGAGTTCAGAGAGGAAATAAGTGACAAGTTTGACACTGGTTTCCAAAAACGTCTTTATGAATTCTTAGCAGCACTGGGAGAAACCTTCGTCTTGGACAACTTCCTCTGATTTCATAGAGGACAAATCTCATGTGTATTATAGAAGGGAAATTAACTTATTTCTTTCAAATGTAAGCATGAGCAGCAATTGTAGACATTTCTACGGGACTTGCTAAAGAATGTTGCATCAGTGCATAGGTATCCTAAAACTGTTAGGTGAACTACTCTGTCTGAGAAGTTTGCCAGAGAAAATAAGCTGTCATAACTGCCCACTCCCCTTTCTGTATAGCTTCTCAGAAATGAATTTAATATCTAGTTCACCCTGTAGTCTTTGAAGTGTCTTTGCCTTACATTTAGTTGTTCTATAGTACTGCTTTTAATCACTGTTTCATCAATAAAGTTGTTTTTTGATGGTATCTTGGTTGTATTAAACATTACTGTCAGATGGTTTCGAAACACTTGATTTATCATACATACTGGAGTGCTTCTGCCTGACTGGGAATTGCCTTTGACTGCAAGATATGAAAGCATGTCATTTGGTGGCAGCTCTCATAACCACACAGGACTTCCTGGGCTCTTAACACAACTTGAATGTTCCTATTTGGAATATGTTCTCATGGATGATTGTTGTAGGAAAAGTAGAAGGTAGAAGGAGTCACAAGCAAAAAAGATGCATATTTGTTTTTGTTTCTCAAAGCAAGGCCAAAGTTACTGTCTGGAACAAACACCTTTCAGAAATCACTTTGAAGACTCTACTTGCTATATGTGCTGAAGTGTTTCCAGGTTTGTGTGAAAGCTTTTAGAGATGTATGTCTGTGTAACTTTTTACAAACTGCATTATTAAAATCAATACAAAGGCCTGTACTCACTTTATTTAAGACTGAACAGAAATTATAGGATTTCATACCAAGATGCTATGTACCTTAAGCACAGAGAAACTTCTCAGATATGTGGTTTACTTCCTTACAGCCTCTCCCTTGTATGAAAGAACACTGCATCGCTAGTAATTCTGATTAACAAACAAGCTGGCTTAGTGTCTCTTTTATTTGGTCAAATTCTCTGGTCATGGTTCTGTTTGATTCTCACTTAATTGAACTTAAGTCCATATTTTCTATGTTGTTATAAGCCACTTTCTTTCCTGTTCTTTCTGTTTGTCTGTCACTAATCCTTGTGCTTTGACATGTGTTCTTGCTCTTCCAGATCCCTAATGTCTTCCTCATAGTTCCTTTTATGAAGATTATATCCTCTTGTAATTCAGGAATAAGACTAAATGTGTTGATAGACAAGCTTTACTATGTCCTAATGTAAACTGCTTATGAAGAATTTTGTCCATTAATGCCTTAAATAATGCTTCCTGTAATACAAGTTGTTAGTTAGCTACCTACTGAGCAAGTAAATAGTAAAATATAATAATCTTTCTCTAGCCAGAGGCTGAAGCAAAGATCACCAGTAAAATATCTGGGAGCTAAGCATTGGACTAACTGCTGTCAGCTGAAAAGGGATTTACATGCATGTCAGCACTTTTCATTTAGCTGAAATTTTTTAATTATTTTTTCCAACTTGATTTTAAACAAGTTGTGGGTGATATCACTCCTTGTCCTCTCATTTTTAGCCTTTACAATTAGAGCCTGAAACACAGCTAGGAAAACTAAGTAGCTTAGTAAGAAAGCGTTCCTAACACTATCTGGTCATCCTAAGGACCTCTCAGACAAAACCTGTTTCCAAGCAGCATTGATGAAACGTTAGCAAAGTTCTTCTGTTTCATTAATCTTACTCAGACAAAGCTTTTGGGAACAGTCTGCACAGAGTTTCAGGGAGGAAGTTTGCTCCTTATGTCTTCAAAATATGTAACTAAACCTCTTTGCCTTTATTCTAAATTGAATTCGACTTTAAAGCTGAAACACTATTATTGTGTTTTCTTGACTACTGTTTTCTCTGAGCAAAAAGTGTTCTGATTCTTTTACCTCAACTAAGACTCTATCCTAGAACAGTAGTACAATAGCATGTCTTGTTACTGTTCAGGTGGGGATTGTGGATTCAAGTCCCAGCAGGCTCTACAGCAGCTATTTTATAGCCCTGCACTACATTCAGCATATAGGGGTATTCTGGTCTCTTCTTCCAGGTGTAGGTTGGGAGCAGTTGGGAGCCCATGGCACAGAGAGCTTAGAACTAGGTGGTCCTTAAGGTCCCTTCCAACCCAAACCATTCTGCTGTTCTTCTGTATACATTCCAGACAATGTATGTACCTCAGTGTATTGTAACCAGTGAATTATTAAAACTAATGTTATTAGCACTGTAATTTAGCACTGACATTACAGACTTTGACATAAGAAACAAAAAAAGAAAAATGAAGAGGAACTTTTTACAAAAAAAAAAGTGCAGGCATCTCTGTATCTCATTCTCAGTTTAACTCAGCTGAAACTCTGTAGCTCTCCTGCCTGGGTTTGTCTTTGCCTCTCTTATATTGGTGCAATCAACTCACATAAAAGGTCTACTTCTTTTTCCCCCAGACATCCCTGTTATCTGTACAACATTTGCTTGCCAAGCTATTGGGTACAACCATGATCTATGACATTCCTTTGACTTATTTTTATTCATATAAAAACACTATATTTGAATTTGTAGCTCTTCCAATTGTCATCGTAGTTATTACTAACAACCTCCCTTGGACTTCTAAGCCTGGACATCAGCTGTGATTTTGCCCTACCCTTTATTGTTTGTGGCAGTTCTTGTCATCTTGGTGTCTTTTAAAGCTGCCTCTTTTCCTGTGTAGATGTTAGGACAATTTTGATCTCCTAGCATCTTGAGGGCAGGGCTGGTCTCTACTCTAGCTCATAACTGGCTTATTATAGTCATGGCATCTGAGGTGTCAGCATGCCTGTGTCTTATAATTCAAAATGAGATGCTTAGTGCAAACTTGTCTGAGGCTAGAGGCAGACACTTACCTGGAGGGCTGGTGGAAACCAATCCAAACATCCTAGCCCCAAAACACACCATTGCTTCAGACCTGGTTGGAGGGTAAATCTGAGAGGTCTTTTCCAATCTGAATGACTCTAAGATCATCTAGTCTAACTTTTAACTTGTACTAAAGTCCACCACTAACCCATGCTACTAAGTTCTAAATCTGCATGTTTCTCGAAGACTTCCTGGGTGGTCACACAACCACTTCCCTGGGCAGTCTATTCCAATATTGCACAACTCTTTCAGTAGAGAAATTTCTCCTAATATCCAAACTAAGCCTCCCCTGGGGCATCTCAAGACTATTTCCCTGTGTCTTAACACTTGCTGCCTGGGAGAAGAGCCCAATGCCCAGCTTGCTTTATCTTCCTTTAAGGTAACTGTAGAGAGTGAAAAGGCCACCCCTGAGTCTCCTTTTCTCTAGGCTAAACAATCCCAGTTCCCTCAGCAGCTCCTCATAAGACTTGTTCTCTAGACCCTTCAACAGCTTCATCGCCCCTCTTTGGACAAGCTCGAGCACCTGCCTGTCCTTCTGGAAGTAAGGGGCCCAAAACTGAACACAGTACTTGAGCTGTGGCCTCAACAGGGACGAGTACAGAGGGACAATCGCTTCCCTTGCCCTGCTGGCCGCACCAGTTATGATGCTAGCCAGGAGGCTGTTGGCCCTCTTAGCCACCTCAGCCCACCGCTGGCTCCTGTTCAGCCGCCTGCCCACCAATCCCCCCAGCTCCCTTCCCGCCAGGCAGCTTTCTAGCCACTGCCCCCAGCCTGCAGCCTTGCATGGGGTTGTTGTGCCCCAAGTGCAGGACCCGGCATTGGCCTTGTTGAACCTCGTGCAGTTGGCCTCAGCCTATCCAGGTCCCTCTGCAGAGCCTTCCTGCCCTCAGGCACATCAACACTCCTGCCCACCTTGGTGTTCTCTGCCAGCTTGCTGAGGGTGCACATGATCCCCTCGTCCAGATTATTGGGGAAGATATTACAGAGAACTGGACCCAGCACTGAGCCCTGGGGACACACCACTTGTGACCGGCCTCCAGCTAGATTTAGCTCCATTCACCATGACTCTCTGGGCCTGGCCTCCCAGCCAGTTTTAAACCCAATGAAGCATACGCTCATCCAAGCCATGAGCAGCAGGATTCTTCAGGAGAAGGCTATGGGAAATGGTATCAAAAGCCTTACTGAAGTCTAGGTAGAGAACATACACAACCTTTCCCTCCTCCACTAAGCAGTTTGTCGAGCAGGACCTGCCTTTGATAAACCCATGCAGTCTGGGCCTGATCACCTGGGCATCCTGTAAGCATTTTGTGATGGCACTCAAGATGATCTGCTCCATGAGCTTCCCTGGCACCAAGGTCAGATTGACGGGCCTGTAGTTTCCCGGATCCTGAAAAGATTCATGTAAACTTTGATCCATGGTCAAAACAGGTTTGACCATGTTCTGTTACCAGAAAGCAATACCATTGGAATCTGGATAAAAAGGTGTCAGGCCGACTGATGCTACCTTGGGGAAACACCATATACTTGAAATTTAACACAATCATTCTACTTCTATTGTCTTTGGTTTCTTCTGTAACTAATGTGAAAATATGAAACCTGCAGATAAAATAAAGGTTACCTTGCTTAAGGAAATGGCTCTACATTTTCATCAGAATAACATAACGTTTCTTTAATTGTATAGTTGGGGGATGTAACACAAAGTGTGTGATGTTCAACAATATGAACGTTAGTTGAATCAAAGTGCCTACCACATTTGAATTCCGCAAATCAGTGGTTACATTTCAGAGTTTGAAAATCTTTAACTATAGGAGAGAAATACAATTGTAGAAGCAGATATACTAGAAAATCAATTACTCCTAAAACCAAACAAAAATACCTTTTTTAATAGATGAAATGTATTTCATTTTACTATCTGAAAGAAAAAACACACACCTGTATGATCTCTGAGATGTTGCTATTCCTCTTTAGCCTGCTTTTCATTTGTACACAAAGTCGTTTTTGCATGTATTGCACCATCTAGAGATACAGCAAAAATCCTAGCTACTGGGTCAGTAGTAAATTTTCACTGAAATCACTAATTACATGCAATTCAAGTATAGTCTAAAGTTAAGTATGAAGCTGTACTTAGAATAATATTATAGTCCAGATGATGCTTTTTCTCCTGCCTGGGTAACCTGCAGTAGGTAAACTAATCTTCTATGCACAGCTTTTTTTCCTTGCTTCTAAAATGTTTCTGTACATACTAGTGTTGGATGAGAAAGGTTAAGAGAATAGAAGTGATTTATAATGTTGGACATTGCTGGAAAGTAAATATGGATTCTCCTAAAGCCTGAGAATCTTATTTGTGTTATTTCTCTTATGATCTGTATATCAGCAGCAGTACTTTAAATTTTTGATGTCTCCCTAGATTTCTGACTGGCCAGAGAATGGGAAGAGAACAGTAAACAAACCTTATCCAGATTTCTTTCCTAGTCCTTGCTAGGATATTGGACTACAGGGAAAAGTTCAGCACCTATAGAAAAGGGCAAGGGTACAGAAGAGCTTTCTTCAGAGATTAAAAGTAACTTGACTGAAGCTCTGGATGTCCTTGAATGTGCAATTTGCAGAACAGCTCCATATGTGGTAACCTACCCAAATGCCAGATATTTTCATTTGAAACTACGGAATATTTGGTCTGCTTGTCTGTTGAGAAAATTCACGTTGTATATATTCCTGCCTCTTTCTACAGTATTGATGTTTCTTCTTTTTCTGCCAGACCTATTTACTGGTCTCTATAGGTTTCCACCTAGGTGTAGGAACATCTACATTATAACCCCAGCCAAGTGGCTTTTCAGCAGTTCAAGAAACTGATTTTTTTTTTCCATCTGCAAAAGTCATCATTCTGTTTTGAAATTCCTGGCAGGACTAGTTTGAATCTACCTTCTCATTCAAGGCCATCTATGTCCTGAAGACTTTCTGTAATTCTTATGTTCTTTAAGAAATTCTTTCCAAAACATTTTCTACGTGCAGTCTCTTTATTATTCTACCCCAGAACTTTTAAACCGGGGTTGTTGCTTCAGCCAGGAGTGTTAATTGTATCCAGCAATTAATGCATCTTCTTCTACATTGTCTTGTATTGTTGTAAGATACTGGTAATTTGTATAATGTAGCAGTAACCATGAGGGACTCCTGGACTGTCTCACTGTCCAGCTTGGACTATTTAGCTGCTCAACAGAAGATTCACATGGAGAAAGACTTGAAGAAGTGATAGCTGTTTGTTCTTTGAAACAATTTGTTGCTATTCACAGGAACCCCCTTTCCTCCATGTTCACATACACTCTGTGCTTTAATTCAGAACTAGTAAAGGAATTATATCAATAATGTTGTCCACTCTGTTATATTTAGTGAAAATGGGTCTAGAAATTATGGCAGAAAGTCACTGAGCCCCCCAACAGATGCTATGGATAAAAAGAATCTACGCTAATAAAGTGTGCATTAGATGTGTATATATACTGTGAAATGTGTGTGGGGTATTACTGTGGGGTAAAAAACACAGATCTGAGTCACTTACTGCTCAGTAGGCCTTGTTAGCTCTATCTGGGTTTAAAGGAGTTGCTCCTAGTATTTGTAGGGCTCATCGAGATCGTTGTCTTTACTTACAGATAATACAGGTTACCTCATCAGTATTTATGTACTGTAACGACCAGCGACGTTTTATGATTTTATTTATGATTTATTTATGATTTTATTGCTTCTACCTGATTATGTCAGTGCAAATGATGAGAAAAAGCAGAGTTTGATAGTTGAAAGCAGAAAAGTGATTAAAAGAATCTGTAGAAGCCAACAATAAGAATCAGAGTTCCAAACCATTAACACCAAAGCAAAACTTACTTTGAAAAGCACATCTACAAATATTTACAAAAAATGTGTTGCAAGCTCTGAAGCTAACTTGCTAAGGGTTTGCATCTTAAAAGATTATTTTAAGGAAATGTCAGCTATAGAATTCATCACCTGCTCTCCTAAAAAGGTATTTAATTTGTATAAGATGGAAAATTTTAAAACTGAGATAGTTGATATATATTTATTTGATTTGAGTTGATATATGTTTATTTGAACTGATAAGTAAATGTTCTATATGTCCTCATATCTGAGACTTCTCATAGCCTAGGGTCTGTGTTAAAGACAAAGGCTATGAAAATCACACAGTTGAACTAGTCACCTGTTTGACTGATACATTATCAGAGCTCTAAGTTTTGCTTGTGCTAGCAGAAATTACTTGACAAAAAATTTCCAGAGTGAACTAGAAACAGTAGCTTGCAGTTTACCTTAATATGTGCCCCCTGTAACACTTAATTTAGGTGTGTCTATAGATTCAACTGATGAATAAGGAGAATGCATTTCATGTGGCTGGTGCATGAAAACCCACATTTGTATTCACAGCCTTTGCTATAGAATTATAACATTATTTGATATTCTTATTTATGGCCTATGTTATGTATTTATATAACTTCAGGAATGTTTAACAAAAATTCAGCACTGTATAAAGGTAATTATGTTGGATTACATCAGTAACCTTAAATTTTCCTGGGACAATAGTTAGGTAATTCTAAAGCAAGCAAAACTCTCACTATTACATATATGATTCTTGTCAGGCTTTCATTCTGCAAAATAGTTAAGAAATTGCGAAACCTTAGACAAATACAGGATCTGAATCTTGAGGTCTACATCTCTCCTGTACAGCAACATTTTTTCCCTCGCGCTACAGACTAGCAAATCTCAGAGCTCTTCTTTCATCTGGTGGAGGGCAAGGCACGAAAAGTAGACATAAAGACCAAGATGTCCTCAGCCTCCCCTCACAGGTCCAGACTTCAGGCCCTTTTACCAGCTTTGTTGCCCTCAGGATACTCTGAACAGCTGACAGGATGTGAATCTGAACATTTGGAAGTTTTTGAATTATTTCAATAAGCTGAATTATTTCGGTTTCGAATATCTTTATATTAATTTGGTAATTGGCTTCCATTGTTTTCTACCTATTGGTTGTGTCACTATCCTCACTACTTTGTAAAATAATCTTACATAATAAAATAAAGTCTACTCATCAACCTCATTGAAATTTTGCTGTCTGACTTGAGAAGAGACAGTGAAATCATATTTTAAAAGAAAATTTTAAAAGGACTTAAGTGAGCCACTTGTTCTATCTGTAGTCTAAAATTGAAAAAAATATAGAAGCAAAAAATCCTAATTATTTTTTATGGAGTACACTGTTGCTTAGCATGTTCTGTCATTCTGACTGACCTACCAGATTGTGGATTCCATGCACTAATTAATTCTGCTCTGGTTCTACAAAATCTACTATGAAACATATCCAACTGTTTTTTGGTCCATACAATTTATGAATACTTTTAAATGTAGACAAATTACACCTCCTGCATGTGCATCAGCGAATAATTCCAAGTCTTTCCTCTGTGCTGCTGATGATTTCCCAAATAATAAATATTCCAAAGTGGCTTTGGGCTAAACTGTAACTTCTGAGGTATTGCACTCTGTGCTGTGCACTGGTGATTTCCCAGTGATGCTTCGGTGTACAAAAGCTCAGTGTTCTTATTCCAAGTGAGTTATTTGACTGTGGTCTTGAGAATTGGTGGTTAGAGTCTCTCATTTAGCCTTGGGCTATGGGCACTGCAGTTACATTAATGTGCATGCGCTTAAAAAGATCGCCCTTAAAGATTGTTGAAGGAAGACTGAAGCTCCTTTTGCAGTTTTATTCTCTCAGTTCTTACTATTTTACACTCATTGCCCCTCTCTGCTTGATTAATTCAACAGAATGCCATGTCTTGAAAACTCAGAAATAAGGAGGTTTCACTGTCATTCATTCTTTATATGATAGAATATTTTAAATTACTAAACTAGCTTGTGATCACTGCGGTCACTCAGGAAGACCTGGGAAGAACCCAGTTCCTTTTATTGCTTCTATAACTATTTATTGTTCCCTACTTTTCTTTTGTCATAAATTCCATCCAAAGCTATTTAATTATTGATCCTGTGGCTCCTGATTGATATGTAAGTGTGGTTCACAAAGCAGGAGCAGTAACTAAGTGACACAATTCCAACAAAAGACAAACATTAGTCTTCTGCTCAGTTTCTGTGCTCAAGCTTATTTTTGTTTTTCTGGTGCTTTGCATTCTTTAGATACACAGTTCTTCAGTATCTCTTGAATTGTATAGCTCCTTTCTTGAAGCTGGAATAATAATGTAGTTTGATGTAGTGTAATTCTTCAAATAATCATTCACTCGGGAATAATTTAATTGGGAAGAAAAGTGTTGAAATATTGTAGGATTTACTGGTGGCTGGATATAACTTACTGATAATTTCCTAAATGACCAGTAAAAATAGATCCAGTAAAGGCATTTTGGACCATTCTGCCACACCACTAGATTTTCATTTACTCCCTAAAGAGTCAACCTTGCCTAGTTTTTTTACCTCTACCATGAACTGAACTGTCTGCAACTTGTCCTTTCATTAGTCTGTTCCCATGGCTTCACAGTCCAGATCTGCTGATATCATTTTTTAAAAGATAAGTATTTGGGGGATTAAATCGAACATCCTTTAAACTGTAAGCAGACATCTATTTTTTCAGTGACACATCAACTGTTCCTGCTGTGTTTGCAGGCAAACCATGCAAAACTTCATTCATAGAGCTTTAGTAGGGTCGGCCATATTCTTGTATCTTGGAAACTATTGCTTAGATCCTGTGCAACTGAAAGCAGCAGTTTTTATATCAAGATGTAAAACATGAGTGTCAGCTGAAAGTAGTCTTGCCTAGCCTGAAACAGCAAACATTACTGACAACTGGTGTGGGCAGCTGTACAGATAGTCTCTCATTTGCTTAACATATAGGGAATGTGTAATAAGAATATTCCATTTTTATGTAATTAAAACAATTATTATTCCCCCTCATCTCCTGGGAAAGCATTTTTTTCACTTGCTGAGCTAGACAACAATGGAAAAGTCACACTGATCCTGTTCTCAGTCCTTTCAACAGATAATTGCCACACAGCTGAGCATGGGAGCCATCCTCACTCCAAGATTAAGAGCATTCATTTCTGCTACACATGTGATCTATGCACCAAGAGCAAAACGTCTTTTGCTTTTTATTTGCTCAACTGAGGATATTTTTATCAGTGAGCAGTGTACCTTTATACTTTTAAAGTGTCAGCAAATCACTTCATAACTTTCTCAGTTATAAGCCTAAGTTTCTGTGGACTTTCACTATATGGCATGTTCTTCACTTTCAGTAAACTTTCCTGTGGCTTCCACAATGTTGTTTCCTGAGGTATCAATATCCTTTCCAGAAATGGATGCATAGCAAAATAGGTGGAGGGGAAAGGGCTATGTGGTTGGGAATGCACGTTGCACTGGATGAGGCTCATGAAGAAGATTTACAGTTCTTGGTAAACTGGTAAATTCACCCCGGTCTTCTCAAAACAGGAGACAGCAAATATGGGAATGGTGTTTGAGTAGCTGGACTAGCTGTAAAGGTGAGATAAGGAAACCCTACACTTCTCCTGAATCATCTTGCAATTTCATTATGTTAAAAGCCAACCTGTTGGATATCGTGCTGCAGAAGCTGTGGATGTTTTGGCAAAGCCCTGTTAATACTTCTAGCATTTATGGTTTTGTTAAATTTCTGTTACTGAGACAAATGGTTCCAGACTGAAGAACTACCTTCCACTATCAGCATTGCTCCTGGCTTTGTGTGTGATACTGGACAAATTGTTTAAATCCTATGTTTTCCCATTTATAAAACGGGCACTATATTCTTATGTATATTTTCATATATAAATATGTATGTATATTTATAATGTTTCACTTCTGTGGAGAAGTGGTACATAAAACCAAGGTAACACTGATGCATGCAGTTACTGGTTTCCTAACCTGCATTTGGACTAGTACATTCTGTTGTTTCCTATCACTGTGGTGCTTTTGGGCAGTTGAAGTGTACAGTGCAACCAGTAACATTTTACCAAAATAGGTTTTGTTATTGACGATAGTTAGTACCCAGAGAGTCAAACTGGGGAAAGCATTGCTCTGTTTTTTTGTTTAAACTGGAGTGTAGTTATACCAACTGTTGAGATCCAAATATTTTTTTCTTTGATAACTAAGCTGTTTTGTTGAGCGGATAGTATTAAAAACTGAATTTTGGACCTTGAACTGTATCTTGGTGAAATAATTCTTCTTAGCATCTGGCTTTTAGGAGTGTTTAGGTGCTTGGTTTAGGTGCTATACACATGCATAGATACCATACTCTCGACATCTGTGAGGCTCTCTGTCATGTTCTTAAACCACCCTTCATTCCTCCTAATTTATTCCATTTTGTTGTTGTCGTTCATGTCTAAATTTCTCTCTTTTCTATGTCTTCTGTGTGTTTGCAGTTTTTATATGCACTAAATGTTTCATTATATAAGGGGTACATTAATGCACAATGGCACCCCACATAGTTAAGGCAAAACCAACAGTCAGAGTTATTACTCAAAGTGATTATGAGCTGCATGAAGCCTTTACATAAAAAAGGGTATCTGTCTCCTCTCTTTTTCATTACATGCTATTGTTCTTTCAGAAGTGGCTATATTTCAGTAACACCACACAGATGTTCCAGGATAGAAATTACTATACAAACACGAGTGTTATATGACCTCAAAAATAACTGTGAATTGGAAGGCTAAATCCAGCTCTAATGAATGAAGTCCGAAAGCTGACAGCATTCAGCAATTTCATGAGCTCAGGATATTTTCTAACAAGAAAATTCATTTCTGAGACTTGTTGACAGGAACATCAAGAATGGAACTGCTGCCTTTGCCTCCACCCACTCCAGCAAAGAGTGGGGGGAGAAAAGCAGCTCTTTTTATAAATAGCACTGTTCCTGTCGTATTTGTAAATTCAGTGCTTTTTGTGTTAATGACATCACCCTTTTCTCCATGGCAACTCCCTACGATGTCAAAACTGCAGGGCACCATCAGAGGAACTTAAACCACCGAACGAACACATTGATTCAAGATGATTTAATTGAGAAATAGCACAGAGGGTGACAGGAGGGGGTGGGAAACACGAGCAAACAGACTACTGTCAGCTCTGCTGCTCTGGAAAGCGTGCATCTTGAATGACTGTCCTCTAAAACTCTGCCCCATCTCCTCTTTTTGTAACTCCTTGTCAGGAGGAGGAGGTGGGTGGCAGGCAGGCAGGCATCTTCTTCATCTCCGGTGTGTCTAGAGAGAAGCACTACAGGTGACTAAGCAGGAGGAGCATGACTGACTCATTCCTGAGTTATTTTCTCGCTCCCCTTCTCTCCCCCCTCCTATCTTTTCTGTTTGTTTTTCAGCTTTTGCCCAACAGCTTGTATTTTTCCCCAGGCCCTGATGAGAAAGAATTAGCAGCAGGCTTTCTTGTTACCTAATGTTCACAAAAAAAAGTGCTTGTGGTTATCCAGGTGAGGAAATAAAAGCCAACTCTGAAAGCAAAACACCACCAACAAAAAAATTGTCTCTTGGATACAATGTCTTTACATTGTTAAGAGGAAAAAAAAAAAAGAGAGAGAGGAAAAAAAAAAAGCTTTTCCTTTGTGAATGTTGTCCAGGAAATACTGAAGTAACTGACATGCCAGGAAACAGTAAATAACTGGCTTCTTTATCAGACTACCTATGGAAAATACCTAATTGCTTCACTGGCAGCCCTGCTGGTTTTGACTTGATTTCTAAACTGACTGCACTGGGGGGAAGCTATTTCACTTGCTGTCTTGATTACAGAATTAGATTCTGCTGGGTTCCACTTGGGACTCAAGTAGCAGGAACATAATGGTTACATCTGCAGAGTTTCAGTCAGTGTAAACTCTTGTTGTTCCAATCATCTTAATAAATCTGTCCTAATTTACATCCCTATGAGGTCTAAAGCCTTAGAACACTTTACCTTCCTTCTTCTGCGGGGTGCCGTGAGATCTGTTGCTGAAATTTAGCCTGCAGAAGTGTCAAGATGATATTACATTTTGTGTTTCTGAATTGCATGTCATGGATGCAGGCCAGTTATGCAAGATCAGCACAACACCCACAGAGTTCCTATAGCCAGCCCAGGGACACAGGAGAGCTCACCAGATTGATAATAACACTTGGTTTGCCTGAGCAATGCTGTAACGCTATACTTGCCACTCACGGTTTGCAGCTTATATCTCTATAGGGCATAGGAGTCTTTAATCACTGATTCTCAAAGTGTGAGGCTTTGTTATGGCTGTTAACTCCCTCCCCGCCCTGGAGTGAAGCGTAAGTCAGCAGTCCTGTGATTTCAAGGCTGAGTTGAGGGGAAATGCACGTATAGTCTTTATGCACTAGAATCTAGATTAGTATCTTGCTCTTGCCTTTTGTGTAAAATGTCACTCAACACACAGTCCCATCCTCTTTGCTGAGATCACAGCATCAGCCCACAATAAAAAAAGGTCCCAGAAAACATTGATTCACTGCATTACAGATCTTGGTAGTGGTGTGTGTCTACACTGAGGTCTCGGCTACTTAACTGCAAGGCTTTAATGGAATTTATCATTGTGGTCTTCTCTGTCCTCTGACTGTGAGGTTATTTTACCTTCGGTTATTCTTCCAACACCTCTGCTGACTGCCAGAAAGAGGGGGCGTCTGGCACTGATATACTCCTCCGTGCAGCCAGCGCTGGGGTAATGCTGGTGAGTAAGCAGCTGCAAGCTTGATGTGCTTGCATGTGTATGAGACTGAACCAGGATTCTTCTGAAGAAGCTTTAAGATGAAATTGCTGAGAATTTTTGCCTGAAGCAAGGGATGTTTCCCATGTTTAAGACAAGCAGCAACCTGCCGTCAGAAGGAAGAAGGGACTGAATTCACTCTAGAAGTATTTCTCAGAGATCTTTTTTCAAGGTAAGACTCCTACTGTGGGAGGTAGAAGGGGCAACAGGGTCCAGCTCTGAACACTAAAATTGAGATGACTTCTAAAATATTCTTACTTTCCCAAATTGTAGAATTGAGATAAATCTCTGATGTCTCTACCAGTCCCTTTTCAAGCTGGAAATGTTAATCAGCCAATGAGAACTAATTTTTTTGAGGTCCAAAGCCATAAGAATGGGAGGGAGGACTTTTTTTTAACACTGCCTTTAGCTGGCCTGTATACTAGTGGTGAATAAGCACCATTGAGTGTGCTTCTAAATCATGCACTTAAATACTAGAATAATGGCTATTTTAGGAACAGAGTGAATTCAAGTAAAATTTAGTAAATAGAGGTTGGTTTACAGTTTATTAATTTTGTTTAGTGCTTTTAAATGCTGATAGAGTATTTTTTGTTCTGTAGGAAGCAAAATGAAGGTGGTTCCTGCTTTGGGATCTTGAGCTCAAAGTTTATTAACAGGCTTGGTTTGAAGAAATGCCATTGAAACGAGCAAGGAGTTTTTTTTTTTTTTTTTTTTTAAGCATCTATTTGAGTTACACCTGAACAACCAGTTTATCACTGTTGAAAACTATTTGCAGAGAGACAGAAAGTAGTAGAGACCTCCTTGTCCCTGTTGCTGGCATCTCAATTGAAAAGCATTATTTAAGATAGGAAAAAAATACCTTGAAGATACAGAGACAGCTTTGGAAAAAATGGTAACATCTAAAAAATCTTTATCATTAGTACCGCCTTCTCCCTGGCATAAGCTAAGACCTGAGACTATCCCGAATTGGGAACCCTCCAGACTAAGAATTTTGTGCTTGGGTTGTGGCGTATAAATTATAGTCCTCAATTAAAATGCAGCAAAGCACAGATCCTGTGAGGGTTCTGGAGCCATTAAGGAATGCACTTACCAAGCCTAGAAGTGCAGACAAGTGTGGGTGTGAGTCTACACTTTTTCTTTGCACGCTAATTGATCTAATCATTGTGTGCAGTTCCACTTTCCTCTTGGACAAGAAATAAAATACGCTAGTAAAAGCAAAAGCATCTTGTGTCCAGGGAAGTAAATACAGTTGGTAAACTTTTCCACACAGAGCTGAGAAGGAGGAAAAATCCTTGTCAGATCTGTGAAAAGCATAATCAAAAGGATCTCTGACTTGTTGCCTCCTCTTCCCTGCCCTGGCACGGTAAGGAATGGAGTGGTGCCTAGGGGGGGGAGCTGTGCTCTGCACAGATTTAGGAGTGGTTAGGCGAGATTGCCTGGGGAAGGTACTTGTGCCCAGAATTCAGGTAGGGAATAATGGCCAGGAAGGAGTTTGGTGCCAGCAGTCGTTGCGTAATGTGGTGCTGTCTCCGCAGCTAGCCTTGCCAGGTGCTGGAGCAGTTAATGCAGTTGGATGCTGTTGCTGCAGTTTGATTCCACTTTGCAGGAATAGTTGAGATGAGGAAATCTCTGCCAACTTCACAGTCAGGAGTCATCTGTTCTGCCTCTCAAACTTGGGGAGCATGAATGAATAGCTCTTAAAACATTAATCTAGGGCGGCTTCCAAGAATCATATGTACTTGAAGTCTAGTATACATTGTGATCCGATTCATTATCCAGGGACAGCAAAGGCTTTGGAGAGGTGTTTAGCCAGTGTGTGGACATACTGAACTGTGAACTCCCAAAGAAAACCTCCCTTGACAACTTTCAGTGGTACGTTCAGAGTGCGTAGGTGCAGCATCAGAGGGTAGGGGAGCAAGTGCCACTGCAAGCAATGGACGTGCAAGCAAGGCAACAGAGAAGAAGGGACACCAAAGACAGGAGGAGCAACATGCTGTGAGACAGGACAGAGCAGCAGACAGCATAGCTTCGGGGTATAGAAGATGCTACTGCTTTTGGCAGTGTCACTTGACATCAATTTAAGCTCACTGAAATTCCACGTAACCAGTGTTGAGCACCATATTATCTTCCATGGGATTGTTCCTTTCTTTAGTAAAATCTCCTATCTCTTTTTGAGATGATAGGATCTGGGGGGAAAGGGCAGATTTTTGTGGTTCCTGAGAGAACTTGCGGGATGGATAAATATGAGGGAGCAAATGATACTGCTAGAGAACACAAAGCACAGCAAGATAGATAAAGGTGATCCTAACTGAGGAGGAGGATTGGTAGTTAATTAAAACTACTGTTAAAAAACAGGCTCTTAGTAGTAAAATAAATAATAGCAGGACATGAGTAATTCCTCTCGGGGGAATGACGGAGACAAAATTAAGCTAATGTAATAATAAAAGGGGTGTGTGTGCAAATGCTCAGAGGAATAGTAACAGGATAGAAAGGTGTTTTTTTTTTTTTTTTTTTCCACTTCCAAGAAGTTCAAATGTGGTTCAAGTCAAAAGGGACAGAAACCTGTTAAAGAACATGCTCCTCAGGGCTCATAGGCCATTTCAGAAGGCACAGTTGTCTGAGTTACTGAACCCACTGTTGCCTCTGCTGCTCCACTTAGCAGTCTCAGTAGAGAGGTGGGAGACTGAGCTCATCCTCTGCTTTAACAAATGATGGCTAGTTAAGTGTGTCACGGAGGTGCTTGCACGCACACACACACGCACACGCCCCTAATTCTGAAACCATTTCACAGCTCTGTCTGCCTTCCTCAAGCTGTGATGCCCATTATTCTAAGGTGATTAAACAGCATAAACTCATTAACCATTCTCAACTATGTAATATACAGTGATGTAACTTCTTTTCCATGGGTGGTTTGCATAATACTGCACTTCAGTTGTTACTCTTTCTGTTTCATCTTTTTCATTTCTGTGATGTCTGTCTGTTTACTAGACAAGGTTTAAAAAAAAATAAAAAATAAAAAATTCCAGAATATATATTTAAAAGTTTTAAAAAAAAAAACAAAACACCTAAACACACAAATGAGTGTAAAAGGTATTTAACAAAGAAGAGCTGTAATGAGACATTGGAATGAGAACTCTTGTTGCCCTGAGCAGGAAAGCGGGAAAAGATCCTGGGTGCTTGGAGACCAAAAAAGCAGGCTGTAGAAGCCTTTTCTTTTCTCTCTTCCTCCTTTCCTTCTCAGTGTCCTCCAACCCCCAGAACAAACAAATAAAAACCCTGAAACAGTTGGCCTTCTGAACAGCTGTCTTGTTTACAAAGACTGGCATGCATTGCTGGCTGCAGTCAGCTGTTGGTCACATCACCTCCTAAAACGAAACTCTCTAGGAGGGGTTCATGTTCCTCTGGACTTGCACGAAGTCTAGTAAGAAACAACGATGCTTCAGCCAAAGACCACTGCGGAAACAACCTAGTGATGTGTTTTTTCTCCTGCAGGTTGCTGAGGGGAAAGACTTGTGAATCTCTGAGATGCTCAGGTTGCCATTTGTGCTAGAGCCTTGCAGGATACAACCACAGCCCCCCCAAACAAGTTTAATCGAAGGAAAGTGTAAAGTAATGGTGGTTTGTGGTAGATAGGGACGGTTACTTGTAGTCTGCTCTGAAGAGTCGCTCTGCAGCTAAACTACAGCTCTGAGCCGTGCTCGTCCTAGAGCTGAGGCACTGCAGTCAGCATACATTGGCCAGTAACAGCTGTCTAGCCGATATGATGTGGAGATGCTTAATACACCATTGTATATATTAAAAGAAAAGACATTTTATTTCTTAAAATGACGCATACTCTTTCAAACTAGAAGGCAAACGTACTCAGCAGTTTCAGCAGAGACAAGTATCTCTATGAACTGACATTAGTCAACTTGATAGCTCTGAGCTCAATTGTTTTTCCCCTAAGAATCTAGTTAAACAGGACTGTCTGTAGTACGTTGTCTTACTGACGGCCTACTGGTTTTCTCTGCAATGCACAATGCCATGTAAGCTACTCTATTTTGTTTTTTTCTCATCCTCTGTTGCCTTTTCCGTTGAAAATTCAAGGAAATTTTCATAGATCTTGCTTATCCTGTCTAAGCTTGATCCTATTCTTGTTACTGTGCCCAGAAGTTGGGACTAAACAGGCTGCAGAGCCTTGCTTGCCATACTGAAAGAGTATGGACCAGGCTGCTGTCCTCCTTATTGTATTGTGGGTATGTTTATTTTCTCACCTGTGTCAGCCTTTGGAAATTCTTTAAGGCTGTGACTTTTCAAGGCATAGCAGGAGATGAGGGTTGTTAGCAGCAGAGCTGAAGATCTGTGCTTAGATAGGGAGAACAGGAGTGAAAGACTTGCCTTAATCTGGACCAGGTACAGAGGGGTTAAAATGTGTAGTGGCCAGAAGGCAATGCACCGAGCTTAAAATAACCAAGATCAGGATAATTTAGCTTTAAAAACCATCTGGGGCCTGATTCAGTGCTCATTAAAATTCATAGTAGCCTTACGATTGGCTTCTGGAAGAATTAAGGAGAGTGTTATACTTTATAATGAGTGCCTTGGGCCTTGCCCAAGAAAGTACATAAATGTATACAGTAGTGTTAGAAATGGACTTCTTTTCTGTAACATTCAGCTTAGAATAAGAGTCCTTCTAGCACTTGTGGAAGTCAGTGAAAAAACTCTGTTTTCAGTGGACTTTGGATCGGAGCTGAAGAACAGATGTTATAGCTGACTCTGAAAAGTAGTCTCTGGGCAAATTGTCTTTGAGCTGTTCATGCAACAGTAAGCTGCCCAGTTTGGGTATAAACATAATTAATTAGCAGAAATCAGAGCTGCTGAGTATGTAGTGAAAGTTGTGGAAAATCAGATTGCAAACCTAGATGCTCTTGTTAGCAACTGCCACTGAGGAAATCTCCTGATTTCTAATGCTTTGTTATAAAGTATGTGCAGCTGGGGGCAAAGAGACAAGAAAATATTAATTCTGCTGCTTATTCCTAAACCATGAACTTGCAGACATTCTTCAGGCTTTTGTGTTCTCTTCCAAGTTCTAAATATGTTCTCTCTAAGCTTCTGCAAAATAGCAGCCTGAGTGACGTAAAGCTGAGCCAATATCTTATTTAAAGAACATTGCCATTTATGTCTGTGTTATTTAAAAGCACGTTTTTAAAAGTCTCTTAGAACTTAGGGTCACTTGCCAGCTGCTCACCTACATTATCTGGCTACTTCTAACTTGTGGTTTGTGATCTCCTTCATAATGGGTTGTGGCTGTTCTTGGACCGAGCTCGTTATTTGTTGAAAGAAGGAAATGAGAGAATTTTCCAGATAACTACCCAAATATTTCTGCAGAGGATCTTTGCTTAAGCATTTCAGTACAACTGTTAGCCAGACTTTTGATTTCAATGAAAGTTCTGCAGAACAAAACAGAACGTTCATTAGGAATCTTAGCAAGCATTTGATTTTAAAGGTCACGCATGGAAATGAACTAATTGATACTTTTTTAATTTGAACACCTTTCTCTGAATTAATTTATAGAATTTATTTGGTGCTCCAGAGAGCAAATGAACAAGAAATATTTTTTTTTGTATTAGTCATTTTTTGAAGTAACTAGAAGTTTAATGAACATTTTCCACTTATTTTTATGATGCCATCTTCAGAATCTCAAGATCTGCAGAATAGATGTGTCATTTTATCTGCATCTTAGATGGTTATGTCTGATGTTGCTCCTTTCTTATTTTTTTAATTAACTATATATATATGTATACAGATATATATAAGTAAAATCGAAAGATTCTGAATATATATATATTATTGGATTAGTTTCTGGTGTTATCTTGAAGAGGATTCTGGTCCAGCCACACTGCTACGGTTTCATTTCTTGCAGTGACCAGCAGGACGTAGACTTGTTCCAAAGGAAGCACATTTGTTATGATTGTAGCCAAATACCAGCATGTCCATGTGGTCAGGTAGGCTGTATAAGCCTGTTTAATTTGGATTCCATTTATCATGTGGTATGGTTTTGGTATAAAAGTGTTCTTACAATCCCAGAAACAGACATCTGGCATGTTCAATCCTTTATAAGCTGCATTGCCAGTGTGCACATTTTAGTTTCTTATTGTGGAATCTGAGAGCATTATTACTTTCACAAATGTTTTAGGTAGTTTTTTTTTTTTTTTTTTAACAGAGAATGGTGGTTGGAAGCTTCATTATGTGCCCACTGCATGTGTTCTGATGAAACACTGCCCCAGAGTAACCAGCATCTTATCCTGTCTTAGACAAGTGTTCAGACTATTATAAATCCTAGCTTCAATGAAAACTGGGGAAGAGAGCTGAGGATAAAGAAAGTAAAAGGTTTCTCTAACTACTAGCAGGAAAGACCAAAAAGCATTCTTAGTAGTAATTGACTTTTTCTCTTTTCTCTGTTGTAGCAGTTACTACACAAGACGAGGATATCACAGCTCACATTTTTCTACACTATACAAATAAATTTCTAAGTGGCAATTATAACCAATTAATCCTCTGCAAACCGTCCTGCGGACTCCAGTGCATTGACAGCTCATGTAGATAAGGGAAACTGAGGGTAGAGTATTATGACATGCTTGTTTCAGTGGCAGAACAAGAAGGCCCAGTTCCAGCGTTGCAGGTTGCTGGCTTCTGAGTTGTGGTGGCATGATTGTGTGGCTGAGCTTTATGCCAGGCCACTGAAACAATCTGAGGTTAAAAATGAATTAGATATTAATTAAAAAAAATTAAATAAGCAGGTTTAACCCTTTGCCTACAGCCTTGTCTCACTAAAACCATTTTTTTTTTTTTTTAATTATTATTTGATGCAAGTATTGTATTGATTGGCTGCATGGTACGGTCTGCAAGCAGCTGTACAGTTGTACCTGCACAAGGAGGAACTGCAGTGCAAAACTGCAAATGAGTGACATGTAGTGGTGCCAACCAGCCAGAGGAAAGTGATTGTTAGTCCAGCCTCAGCAACTGGGAGGGGTTGACCTAAGGTCTGGAAACTCATCCCCATTGCAGCAGTCAACCCTTCCCCTTTTCTTTTCCTCATATTCCCCTCAAGCAGCTGCTCTCTGGCTTTACCATTTTACCCCAAAATGAGCTACCACACACCACCGTAGTACAAAGCACCCTCCTGCACTTGCTGTAGGGTGGCTGCTGCTGGGAGGATGACCACGATGCCTGCTTCCTGGCACAGGATTCACAGGGCAGCTCTGAGAGGCTGCACATGTTCAGCTGCTTAAGGCTGCATTGTCTGCAAGGGCAGTTGTTGTTCCCTGCCTCCACATGGCAGCAAGCGGGACAGGAGCCTGCTGTGCTGCAGGGAGCCATGCGGCTGGATTTTGACAAGCACAAACTGCAGCCCTCAAATTATTCTAGGCTCTTGAGAGTTGGGTTTGAATGTACCCAGAGGTAGAGAGCGACTAATAACAGCAAATGGTGTTAGACTTTTGCTACCTTTATTTTAGCCACTAGGAATTCTCTGAATTCTGGTTAATACTTTTGCAATAGCTGACTGACCTAGTTATTCTGAGCAGAAGCTGTAGTATGTATTCCTCTTATGTCAGCCAGGGATTTCAATCTGCATTTCTATAGCATCTTTAAGGATTGCAGCATGCTTGAAAAAACAACAGATTAAGCTGCCTCTGTTCTGTGGGAGTTAAGCATTGTCACAGTCATTTTACTAGTGTGCAAAATGACTTTCCCAAGGTGACCTGGTGAATCTGTGAGAAGGTAGGTTACGCTGACTTTGTGCTGTGATGCCGCCGTTGCAGGACTGATCATCCTGACACTTGTGGGAAGCAGCAGATACACCTCTTGTAGAGTGGCACAGACTTGTCTGGTGGAGCATGATGTTACTTCTTTTATAATCTAACATGTCTGTGAATTTTTGCAAGTAAAAGATGTGGAAGAAGTGTGAGGCGGCTGTGATCCAAGCTGTATTGATATTACCTGCAGGGAATGTCTACCAAGCCACAGGAATTTTACCAGTAGCAAAATAACCTGTGGTGTGTTCAGGTGATCCTCTCAAGCTTTGGTTTCAACTTCTCATCAGAGTGGTAGTTAAAATTTAAAGTCTGTTGTTTTCCTACCCTCTTTAAGATTAATTTGCTTTCTTGCCTACGTTCTTGGCTCTCGCTGCTCCAGACATTCTCAGTCCAGGTTGCAGATCTCCATGCTACTTCCTTGCCAGCTGTGCTCTGCTCCATCATTGGAGTTGTCAGGCCCTGGCGAGACCGACTGTGATTCTGCCTTGGTGCTGCATGAATTTTCTTCTTTCATGTGACCCAGTGTGCATTGTATTTGGAGGTATGCACTCTCAGTCCCACAATGGTCTGCCAGATTTGAGCACGCAGACGTCCTATGACAGCATGCAGTCCTCTAGATGAGGCGATAAACTTTAGCCAACTTCCAGTGCTTAAGTTCTGGTGTGTTTTATTTTCATTTTGAATTGGGGCAGAAAGATGGAAACTGGATTAGGCAGTAAATCCTTGAGGACACTTAGAAGCCCACTGAACAGGCTTATGCAGTAGGAGTGCAGATAAGGCCTTGTCCTGCTGGGATCTCCAGGATGTTACCTTTATAATGTCAGCAGTGCATGGTAAGCAGGAGATAGCCCTAATATATAAGCAAGCAATCCAGATAGTGCTGTCTTACAATTTTCTGCCCACCTCTGAATGCAATAGCCTCGGGGAAAAGTAGCACAACTGTAAGCACTTATTTAAAGTGAAACTGCCTCTGGATTGCTCCCTTCTCATCTCCAGGCCTGCTAATCTCATGTGTTGATTATGAGACTTGCCGATTTGATTCCTATCTTGTGCTTCCTCCCACCAGCTGATGCTTCGTGAGTTTGCAACACACCCTTTCTCGTAGTGACCCCTTTGTCCCAGTTGTTAGCACAGTTTTGCACTTCCATGTTACTTCACTCTGGATTTCAAGAGCCATGAAACAGAAGAAGAGACCACAGCTCCTGATGGAAGTGCATTTATGCCTCCTAGCAAATCCCAGAGTTTAGAGGAGCCCTGCTAGAAGATCCAGCTCCAAATCACAGCCTTGCTCCATGGATGGGATTGCCTCAGTTCTTCCTGGGATTTCCTGAATGCATCGAAGTTACTGTACCTTGGCATTAGGCTTTGTCTGGAAGCTTGGTTGAAAGAGAATAAGGTTTTTGTTGTTGTTGTTTTCTTTTTTTTTTTTTTTTCTCTGTAGCTTGCTTAGTTCACCAAAAACACAGCCAAATACATTTCTCCTGGCTGAGATAGGAGGAAGCCCTTGTATACAGCACAGCTGGCCATGGTGCTTCTAACATGTTGTTTTTTTTTTTTTTTTTTAAATAAGATTAGAAGTGTCCCATCTTACATGTTGCCATAGTGAAATGTTGAAAAGTTTGTTTCTCCCACAAAATTCTGCTCCAGTAGAGATGAAGTGGGCTTAAATAAATCTATTGTAGCAGCAGTGCAGGAAGTGAGGTACCAGCACTCTCCTGGTGCTGTGACGTGGATGGGCAGGATGAGGAAGAGAAGAGAGATCAGCAGCTTTTATCAGAAATTTGTTATGTTTTGTGGGCGGAAGGTGGCATGGCATATGGAATGGCCATTTGCTGTGTAGATGAACGAGATAAGCAGTCTGCGACTCAAGCGTTTACTCAATGTACCCTGCAGCACTTCTTGCTCGCAGGTTATGGCTGCTATAGATAAGACAGGATCTGAATGAGAAGCATGGAGTATACAGCAGCTGTAGGAGGAGTGGGGTGTGTGTGCATGTGTTTACAGAAATGTGTGAGCATAATTATTTATATTATCTTGTGCAATTCTCTAGGTAAGAAGGGAGCAGTGGGCAGGGAAGGAGCAGTGAAATGTTTAATAAAGGGACAAACGCTAAAGGGGAAAATTAGAGATGCATCGCTTTTACTGGTAAATTTTTCTTCAAAGTGTGTAGGACTACTGGGACCGAACTTGTGAATAGAAAGACTGGAAAGTGTCCTAATTTTTCATTAAGACTGTGGGCAGCAGAGGTTCACACCAACTCAAAGCTGCTTTGGTTCCATCTAAGCTTGTGTCTTGACAAGTAAAATCAGGCTCTTCCATTTATAAAGAACTTGCATCTTGTTCTAGAAGACTGTCTTAGCATGTAAATGCATAAAATATAATACTTATGCAAATCTGAAGCCAGTTTCCAAGCCTGGGTGACTCCTTGTAGAATATAAATGACATTTCTTTGTGACGCTCCCAAAGCTATCGTTGTGTAGATGACTGACTCCTCACTGATTGGCACATCACCAAAGCATAGATAGAACAGATGACAATGATGGTTAGCAGTCGTCATGTTTCCTCCACACCTAGAAGGATTAATGCTCTGTTTCCTTATTTCTGATCCTCCACAGTAGTTTTTCTGTCTTGCAAGTTCCAGTCTTCAGGAAAAAAATGCTGTCCCTCTCTCTTGATCTTGATTGTAGTATATTTACTATTAACATGAACTTTCCTTTTTTTTTTTTTTTTTTTTTGTTGATTGCATCAGTGTATGGGGCTTGCCCTGTAGGGGGAGGCAAGCTAATCCCCAGACAGAAAGGAACCTGGCTAACTTCACTTCTTATACCCTAGGGATGCTGCTGTGAGGTAACAGGCAGGAAATCTTGGTCTCTTTGGCAGGCTCTGGCAGGCAAGGACCTGCAGTGTAACGTGTAAGCTGTGACTGCACTCTCAGGAAGCAGCCTTCCACAGTTTAGCTAGCAGATCTGTAAATGAGGATTATGAACCTCAGACCATCAGCTAAAATGCCAGGGTTTCCTTTACGTTCTCCATAGGAACCCCAGTTCTGTTCCTTCTCCATAATGTTACGGTAGATCTTGGGCATTCCCACTCAATCTGTGACTCTGGGTGTTGTACGGCACCACCACCTCCTAGCCAGGCAGGATGAACTGGTAGGAAGGAAAACGGGAACAGGGAAATGTGCTGAGCTGGCCCGTTTCTACTGCACAAGCCCACTCCCAGCAGAAATGATGACAGCCTAATGGTTGTTAGTAATATGACATTTATTCATTTTAAGGGCAATTTAACAGAATTGAGGTGGGAAAAAGAAGTGTGTGGGGGGGGATTTTTTGGGGGGTGGGAGTGGGGAAGGAATAGTGCAGGGGGAGGATTTTTAAGGCTGACTTTTATCTCTGCTCTTTGGATCTAAATATAATGCACCTTGGAGTTAAGCCAACATTGTTTATTGTTCGTGGTTGGGAGAGGCCAAGAATCCCCTTTATTTGCAGTGGAGAAAGAGCAGTCACAGGGTTTGCTGAGGTGAACTCTGACCTGTCCCCTGACGATAACGAGCCCTTCCACCTGCGCACACCCGCTACTGCTGAGCAGTGGTGGAGCCGGTGTCCTACCGAACGCAGGTTGCTTGTGGAAATGTCTATTTCCAGGAGCCAGTAAACCCTGAGGCACGGCACAGCCAGCGCAACAGGATTACAGGGTGATACTAGACTTCAGACCTCGCAGCACTGAGTCACGGCAAGCGACAGGGGAGAAGTAAAAGCGCCAGGTCATGTGCTGCACATCTGCAATGCAAATAAATTGGTGAATTCTCCTATAGCCAGCCGTATAGCAAACAATCAAAGCTTTCCTGCCAGGAATGACAAGGAATTGGTGGCAGGTCCTGAAATCTGCAGCCAGGCGACACAGGCGGAGATGTCGGGATTCGTTAGAAGCTGCAGCAGCTCTAGGCCCTGAGGCTGCGGAGCCGAGAGAGGGGAGCTAACAAGCAAGCCGGAGCTTTAATAGGTCAGCAGTGAAGCAGGGGGGGGTTAGGAAAGGGTGGAGGCGAATGGGAGATGATCTCCCCGAGGTTCTTGCCTGAGACCTAGCAAGCCTCGGTGCCCAGGTGTGACTGAGCTCTTTCTCTCTCTCTTCCCCCCGTAGGGACCAAAAGGAGGAGACAGTGAGAAGGCAAGATGGTCCCACGAGGCTCTGCTGTCAGTGTGTGTTATTTTCCTTTGGAACATGAATCCGAGGCTTCTCTGCGCTGACTGTGTCTGTGCTCCATCTACTACCACACCCTGAAATCAAACTCAGCAGCTTAGGTGAACCAGGCACTGTACAAACATGTCAGACTTGCCTCCACCCCTTTTGCTTCTCCCGCTTTCTCCTGCCATCTTTCTCTCCCAAGTTTATCGGCGTGTCAGCGGATCCCGGTGGCAGAACATTTCCACCTCACCTCTGGTTACAGAGCAATGAAGAGCCAGGGGTAAGCTCCCTCCTGCAGGTTTGGGGTTCAACATTGACTTGCTTGCTTGCTTTAAAGCAGTAGCAACACTGTCCTAATCGCTGTAGTTTCATGCGATTTTGTTTCCTCTGTTTACAGAGGACTAGGTTTGTCAGTTTAAACTAACATCTCTGTTCCCCAGTGGCTGTGCTGCTACAGCTTAACCCCTTCCCTTCAGAGCTCAGCCTCGCCACTGCCAGGAACTAGCGTAACGATCACACGTGTGTTGGCAATGCCAGCCTTGGGCAAAGTGAGAGGCGAACGGTTCAGGGTGGTCATACAATTTTTTCTCTCGAGGGATGGTTCTGGAAGGGAAGAAAAACCAGGAGCTGGATTCCTTTGGGAAGGAGTTTACTTCGTCTTTACTCCTATAGCCCAGCAACACCGTCCTCCAATCGGCTTTGCTGCATGGCAGTGGGAGAGTTTCCCTGCAGACCCTTCTTTCTCCTCTCACTTGGAATTGTCCTCTACCAGCATTGTTGCAGCGGGACTGCCAGTAAGATCTTGTGTTTTTTGCTTTCCAGTGTCTTTTAGATGGGCTGATGTATGGGTCTCTGGGGTCTGGTAGTGTAACCTATGGAGAGTGAAGATGATGGGGAATGTGAAGAGGAAAATGCATTGTTGAATATTGCTGGGTGATGATCTTAAAGCATTGGGGTGAAGAAGGGGTTAAAATTACTCTGGGTGATGCTTGGGAAAGCAGACAGCACGTCAGGAACATGCATGCTCATTGCCTTTACGCAAGACATAGCAATATCTCCTCCTAAGTCCTGTGTCCGTGAGGACCCTTACCATACCTTTGAAGAAGTCTCATCGACTCACCAGTTGTAACCCCTGGTGTCTGTATTCCTGACCTTCTGGCTGCTGTGCTAGCCAAGGGCTTTTCAGCACACCTACTGAAACACTATGTTGTAGAACTCGCGTGTGTGTGTGTGTGTGGGTGTGGGTGTATGTGTATCTTGGCTATCTGAAAGCTGGCTAATTTCCTCCAGTTTAAATTACTAAAAGTTTTACTATATAACTATATAGTTACTATCCTACTGGGCATTTGTACTTGATTATTTTTGCCAAGTGGTAGCCAACATATACAGACAAGTATTTCATCTCACAGCTACAGAAGTAGTCTTGTCCATTAATGTTTGCTGATACGTGTATTTTCTTCTTTGCCAGGACATTAATGCCTTAATGTATTTGGGGACACAGCACTGAAAAAAAACACAAACACACAAACCCAAACCAAAAAAAAAACAGAAGAGAAGTTTGTGGCTGGTGAGTGAGAGTTCTCAGGTGGTGCTGGGGAATGCGCATATAGGAAGAGGTGTTTGCTGAAAATTATGTGTTTGGGTAAAATCCAAGCAGCTATGCCCCTCCAGAGCTGCTGGGGAAAGGAATACTGCTGGCTCTCTCTCAAGTCCCATCCCTTTGAACAGTCTCATTCTTGATGGCATGACGAAGCTGTATAATGATATTCATATTCTACAACTGCCCTGGTATGTACATCCTGTGTGCTAAGTGTGAGCAGAGGATTATGTATCCAGTAACAAAGACAGCTGATCAAATAAGGGAAAGAGCTATCAACAAATAGTTGGCTGGATTAGTAACTGTGCTTCAAGGTGGACAGTCTGTTCCCTGTGCAGGGGTTGTTTCTGTCTAGATGGGTGCCAGTATGGCCTTAGGTATACGTATGTACCTGGAAAGAATATCCTGGGTCCTATTGACAAGGCTTGCAAAAATGAAACACAAAACCTTGTTTGGTCACAAAATTATTTTCATTCACAAAGAGAACCACATACCAGGAAGTTTGACTTTCCTGTCTCTGACTGGGGGGGGGCGGGGCGGAAAGAAGACTTTTTAACCTACTTCTCTGATATGCTCAGGGAAATTCACAAGCAGAAAAACGAGCTAAAATATTTTGTGCAAACTGCGTAAAACAGCATGGACTAGCCAACTCCACCTGCAGCTAAAAACTCAGCCAGGTTCCAAGTTCCGCATTGCACATCACGTTCTCTTGAGGTACTGATCTGAGGTACTGTGGTGAAGTCGCATCTCATTAAGAGCTGCCGATCAGTTCTGCACATATAGGACATCAGCTCTGAAGTCAGCAAGAGCAGCAGAAGGCTAGCCAGTATATTGTCCTTCTCAGCACTGATAGCTGGAGAAATGCAGCAAACTTTCAGATCTTGCTATGGGAGGCTCTGGGTTAGGGGATCAGCTTTCTTGCCTCTTTGCCTTCCAAGGTATAGACTCAGTGCAACGGAGTACAGAATCAGGACTTGGCTAATTTAGGCCTTGTTTCTAAGGAATTTCTCGGTATGGTTCCTAAAAGTTGCAGGAGAATTACTGTGTAGCTGGAGGACAAATGCACTGGGATCTCATGTTAGTTCGAGACTGATCAGGTAATGTGAATGTAAGGTGATGACAGACTTAAAGTTGGAATTTATTTCCCTCAGAAAAATCTCAGGAAATTACATTTACCCTAGGGCAGAGCCATTTTAATTTATAGTGTTAGTAATTAGATTACTTTGTAATTTATTGATGAACAGAGTGTAGTTGTAGACAATAGTTATTTATATTTACTTGTGTTATGAGTGCACCTTAGGTTTTAACATATGGAATGCTGCGAACATTCATACTCATAGCATGTTTTGTTTTTTTTTTCCTTTCTGCACTGAGCAGAATAGTTGATATTCCCTGGGAGAAGTCTTGTCTGTTATGATTTAAATTTCCGTGTCAGTTGGTCTTGGTTAGTGGCAGTAGTGAGTAGCAAGGTGCTGAGAGACACCCAGGCTGTGGGGTTTAAGCTGGCCTCTTCTCTCCATGTTTTGGGGCCCACTGCCTGGACTGCAGCTTTCTCATCAGTTATTTCATGGGGATAACACTAATTGCTGTCAACAGCCTGCAACTTAATATATATGCATCCCACTTTAGGAGAACATAGTGATCACAACCAGGGAGTATGATTGTTTAGTGTTATTTGGATGGAAGTTTAACTCTTAGATCATGGTGCCAGCGGGTGGTCTGGGCATCACTGTGGTGACTCTGCCAGCCCTCTGCCATGCTGCTGGAGTGAGGAGTGTGATCCGGGATGTGTGTGGTCATCAGTGCCCCTGCAGGGGCAGGTGTGCTTTCAAGCAATCAGCCATGCCCAGCGAGTGTTCGACTCATGCTTGTCTCCTGACTTCAGTATGGTAAAGTCTGTATCATGTGTGTTTGCAGCACACGGCTATGGCCTCCCTCCTGCAACCCAACGTGTCGGAGGCAGCTGGATCTGTGACCCATGACATGGTATGGAGGAGCACAGTGGGGTTACAGTGCGCAGACAGAACCGCAGGACTTGGCACCCGGTGTTTCGAAGTGATATGCTTGAAGTAGCCTGTTCCCCAGATGCAGCCTAGTGCCTCGGCTCCCTCCTTTGCCACGTGACCCAGCATGCCAGATGGGGCCCCTTTCGCTTGTCCCAACGTAACCTTCTGTCTGAGAGATGAGATGTTGTTATACACGTGAATTTTTGCAGACAGAGCCTAAAATGTTCTTATTCTAATCTTGGTAGTATCTTTACGCTGACTTTGAGTGGATCTAGCACACAAGACAGTGGAGATTGAAGCCCCATATCCAAGCTTGCAGCCACTTGCTTTTAACCATGCATGCATCCTTCGTGGCAAAGTAATGTCCGTAAAACCATTTGAAACAATGCAGTGACTCTCTGGACATGGAACAGTGAAGTGTGCACGTGTCAAAGAGGTGCAGTGCTGAATGGCTTTGTACATCCAGAAGAGGACACAGCTACATCAAGTATTTGAAAGGTAGGGAAACGGTTCATCGATGTTATAGTGACATATGTCTCAGCCTTATGACCTGCAGCATACATCTCACTGGCTTGGGTAAAGAGGCTGAGATGAGCTACATCCTTCTTTTGGTGCTGCGGTGGTATTTGTTAGCTGTAACCCTCTTACAGACCAAATACAAATGGGAAAAGGCGAATCTTCTAATGAAGACATTGGATTGCAATTGAGGTTTGCGTGTGATTTCTGTCTGTGCTTCTGGTTTTTGTCATGGTGTCTAGACCTACCTGCTGGCATTAAGATCAAAAAAGTGGCCAGAACATGTCTTAGCTCCCAATGGTGCCGTGCACCCATATTTTCTCTCCATGGAAGCCAGGGTGTGTTGGACCTCGATCTGGCCTTGATATGTAGTTAAAAAGCAGCCAGGAGACGTACCTGGAATCTCTTTTAGGTTTGCTAACCTAGACATAGCCGGGAAGAAATTGGGCTAGTCATTTTTTTTGTGTCTCATCTGTAAATGAGGATAATAATTCCTTTTCCTTACCTTTTGTCTCTATAGATGAAAACCCTGGAGGGTGGGGACTGTCTTCAGAGCTTGGCACAGTGGGACAGTGACTTTAGCTGGGATTTCTGGGAGACTGTAAATAATGGAAAGCTTTATTATTTGTCAGGGGAAAAAGTCCATTAGCATTTGGGACATGCCTGTACCGGTTTCAGAAAGTTCAAGAGGTCTTTCCTTTGCAAGTGCTTTTATATGTCCCAGAACAAATTTGGTGTAGTATAGCTGAAACACACCTAGAAATATGTCACTGAGCAGCATCCAAAACAAGCTTAGCAGATAGGCGTTCACCGTATTTCAGGTTTTAGTCCTAATTTATGAGCAAGGAAATGGAGCGGGGGAGAAAGGCAGCACCATAGGCTGTAGACCCTGTTCAGTGGAGGCAGTGCAAAAAATGTTAAGCTGTTGTGTTCTTTTTCTCATTTGTCAAAAATAAACCCAACAATATAACAAATACATCACTCCCTAAGCTTTTATTCTAATGTAATATTAATCTGTGTGCTCGTGTGTGTTTGTGCAGGATTTAGAGCATTTCACCGGTTTGCTGTGCTGCTAGTTCACACCAACACATAGCTTTGCTACTGGGGGCTGTGGAGGAGAGAGAGAAGGGGGTTGAGGGAAAGGACTTGAAGTGATGGCACACCAGACAAGCATCCATTCTTCCTTTAGGGAGGCAAAGTTACCTAAAACTGCATTTCTAAAACTAGCATCACAGATGAATGTGGCAGGGGTCATTGAGACAAAGCTCTGTGCTCTGAGATCTCATTTGAGATTTCAGCCCATTTACCTGTTCTTTCCCCCTTTCACTCACCCTTCGTCATTCTTTGCTGCGTGAAGTCACATTTAGATTTTTAAGCTCCTTAGGGAAGGAACCTGTCATTTTTCTTTGTCTGCAAAATGCTATGAACATCTTCTTTGGCTTCGTATAAATAATGATCATGTCAGAAAACTTAGGAGAGTAAACAAGGATTTTAGAAGGTATGGAATGCAGTGAAATACCATGTGTGCATATTCACATGCACATATTCATGAATATATGCCTACAACAAGCTAAATAGGCCATTATTAATGTATTTGAAATGTATTACATGACAGTGACCTGTATAGCAAAGTACGGAATTATGCTTTTCCTTTTAATTGGTGAGTTCTCTGCAATCTTCTTTATCTTCTGACTCCAAACCCAGTCTACATATTGCAATTCCTCAGGTCCTGAGTACTTTTCTTCCCCCACTCCTCTCATAACTGGCTAGAGTGGGTTGGCATTATCTGCTGGGGAAGTGCTTAGAAATCATGGGAACTGCTTTCTTCAGCCCAGGGACCCAGCATTATCTCTTGTCCAGGGAGGGAGGAATGTGGCAGGCTGCATCCAGATCTGTGATACAAGTGGAATAAGCATTGGGTGAGTGAGTTCAGTTGCTGCAGCAGGAGGGGGAGGGAAAGCTTATTTTTAACTGGAAACTACACAAGTGAGCCTGAAGTAGCTCTCTGCTGTTTTTGCTATCATCAAGTGTATGTGTGAGTGAATGAGTGTATGTAGATAGTTAAGTACAGTGCCTATATACTAATGGAGTATATAATCAAATGTGTATAGGGTGGAGGCAAGTCAGATTAAATAACAGTGCGTGTGAGCTTCTTTGTCTGAGTGTTTGAACTCTTGTGTTGTAATGAGCAATTCCTGATACCGTTTATCTACTTCTTTTTTTTCCGTGCAGTCGATTCTTTTCTGTGCCCTGCTCCTTGGGTTGCCTGTCTCCCAGTCGTTGCTCTTTCCTTTCCTAACTCTGATTCCCCTTTCTCCCTTCCATCCCTAATCTTCCCACCCCTTCCTCTCATCTGAGCCTGACCCTTCTTTATTCTTGCCCCTCCTTCCCAGCCGATCCCTCCCCCTGCTCTGGATCTGCTGGCTGTGGGATTTTTTCTCATGCTCACTGGCAGATGTGACAGCTTTTGGAACTGTATCATCTAGGAACAGCTATATCTGGAGTTGAAAAATCTAACGTGGTTTCCCAGGCAGCAGGAATGGATCGCTGAGAGAATTTCAATCTCCGACTGCTTTTGTCTTGTGGTAGTGACTTTTATTATTTATGTTTGTGACATTTCTTACAGTACAGTTGTCAGCAGTGAATGAAAGACTAAAGTCTAGTAGATTATTATAATATCAGTGTCACAGTATTTGTATTATTATATTAAAGGGATGCTGTCTACGTTTAACTACAGGTTTGTCTTGATTTACAAAATCTTATATGCATAAAATATTCTTATGAATTTGTTACTGAATTAGAAAAGGCCTGTTTTATGTTTTTTATTTAAACATTCGCTAGCTGGGTATTGGAAATAAAAATAAATAGCTCTTGCATGAAAACCACAAAGTGAAAGGAGACCGGTTAAATACAGACCTTCTCAATGAGATGCAAAACCTACACAGATTATTACAATCCACTGGATTTCAAATAACTATTTTTAGTGTATGAATTTCATTTGATCTTAATGCAGTGTACCTTTAAACCACCTGTCTGATATGGCAATGTCTTTATAATCAAAGATTGATACTGATCATATAAAGCAAATGTCACTGGATACCCAGGAGTATATTATATTTGGACTTGATTGCATCTTGTTGTTTTTAAGATGTCTATTATAAGCTGATAAGGTAGATGCAGGCTGCCAGTTAGTCACCCTAAAATTGACTGTGAACTTAGTAGATGCTGCTTTCTGGGTTTAGTAAGTATGCTTTTGTATATGGGAACTAAGTGTATTCCAGGTGTTGATTGACAGGTACAGTGATTTAATGTAAATCCACAAATGTGGTGTTTGTGCTTATGGAAACTGATATGCTGGCGTAGAGCTGCTGTTCTACTTGGGGCCAAAATATCACCTAGGCTTTAAAAACAAACATTCTGAACCTTGTAGTTCAGCTAGAATAATTCTTCTTCTGGTTCAGAAAACATTTGATAGTACAAGTGCTAATGGCTGTGGCATTTTTAAAACCACATTTTACAGGACCCCTGGCCACCTGAAGCCATTAAAGAGCAAACTTAAAAGACAGTGTGTGCTATGCCCTGAATATCTTCTCATTACTGGGATGAGATGAGGAATGAAGCTGTGAGAGTTGGCGCAGGAGAAGGAAAGATACTGGTTAAAGCAGTAACATCACTATGTCTGGAAATGCCCCCATTCTGGTGGATCAAGTAGCTGTTACGACTGATGTGTAAGCAGTGATTCAGAACTTAAGCACTGGCCATAATACTACAGATATACTTCCTGCTGTCCTCGTGGGCTGTGAAAGCTCCTCAGTAGCACCAGCTGTTGGTTTGAATAGTACTAACACCATGAGCTGTTAGAATATCTTTCCTTTCCAGGGTTGTCTGCACCTTAAAGAATTGCCCTTTGACTTTAGTCTTGGTAATTAGTTAATATGCAGCACCTAGGGGGCATTGGAGGTGAATCACTGCGTTTGAGCAGTTGGCAATACAAGCCTGGAGCATGGCCTCTCTTCCCATAAGCTCTCCTTAAAGATGTGTTTGGGTTTCCATTAGAACACATTCTGAACAAAGATTATTCTGGCTGCAAAACCTCTCCTAGGCAGAGCAGATACTTCCAGTCTCTTTTGTACGTGTTTTTTAGTTGCCTAGGATTTTCTTCCTTTTTCATCTGGGAGACATCTTTAGTAGGCTTCTGGATTGCAATGGGCATTGTCAATGTGTGAAATCTATATTGCACCACGGATGGATTGCACGACTCGGGGCTTAGATGGTGTAAAAGCTCTTCTGCGGTACATAAATGGTTCCCATTCCAGTGACTGCAGGATCATGGTAACCATGTCAAGCTAGTGTGTATGCATTCTCAGGATCTCAGAAAAGCACAAGGAAACAATGTCATTGCTCACCTGGTGACTGCACTTTGCTCTCTCATCAAGTTTTAACTAAAACAACTCAGAAAATGTTTGACTTGTTTTTCACTGTGGGGAAAAAAGCCTGTGGTGTGCTGATTGTTGGGGCTAGTGACTCCTAAAAGTGTGTGCATGTATACAGCACAATGTTATCTCTGTATGTGTTCATTGCCTCTGACCCTTGCAAATATTTACGCAGCACAAATAGTTGGAAGCTGAGGTCCTGTACAGGGGAAGATGATCGTTATAAAGGTGAAGTGTCAGAAATCTTCTGATGTCAAGGAAGTGGTAGTCTTCATCACTTCAAGCTATGTTAGTGAGAGGCAAATGCTAATATTAATGCAAGATTAAACCTGGAGATCTGTTGTTCAAGCCTAGTATCCAGAATGTGCTGTTTCTCTTAGCACAGTGCTTGTACTACTACTGCATGCTTGATAGACTGCAATAATCCATAGAGTAAGAAGTCATGGACTAGAATTGTGTTGTGTAGTCAGTCTGTTTCCCATATTAAAAACCAGCAGTTTACTACCTTGGTTTAAATTGAATCAATGAATGGCTAGGGGAAATGTTATCGATACAACATTATTACTTTAGAGTTGTGGGAACCACTTAATTAGAACAGTTGACTTCCTTCTAATGATTTCAACTTTTTTTCCAACTGTAACTCTGTAAATTTGTTTATTTCCAGAAGTTCAGAAATAGCACATCTGGGTTCATTTCTTAGAGAACTACAGCAGTATAGCAGTTATCTAGAACATATCCTAAGAATCTGGACATTGAATTTCAGTAAATGTAACAAAGTTTCATGTAAATTTGGTATACAAGAGTGTTGTCTTCAGAGTGACAGAAATAAGGACTGGGAAAAAGGAGTTCTTGTATCAGAACCCAAGAAAGAGTGAACCTAAAGTGAAAGTTAGGAATAGGATTGTGTTTCATTATTCTGAGTAATCCCACAGAGGGGGTTAAATTCAGATAGCCTTGGGTCTATAAACTCTGTTCAAAGCAAGACTGGACTTTCACACAATTTATTTCTAACAGTGTCTAAGTCCCCTTCTAGAAGCTTTCTGACCAAAAAAGTCTGAGTACAGATGGGTAAGCAGAAAATTGTCAGTGGAAGGGGGAAGAACATGTACTTTTTTTTTTTTGGGGGGGGGGAGGGTGGGAGGGGAGATTTCCTGCTGGTGGATATATATTATCTAAACTAAACCTGCACAGCTTATTCCCAAACTAGAAAGACTAGAAAGCTTTAGCATTAAAGTACCTAAAGTGTTTTGGCAGTCTGCTTTGTCTAATCTCTTATGGATCTCCTTACTCAGTCCATCCTGATGCTGAGCTCTGGAGCACACCTGATCCAATGCATCCACAGAACTGTCATTTGCCCATTAAACATATTTCCACAACAGTGGAAAGTTACAGAAATATTCCAGTTATTACAGAAGTATTCCAAGTTACATTTTTAGAAACTTACAACTTTAGAGTCATCAAACCATTTCACAGAATCATAGAATAACTCAGGGGAGAAGCCACTTCAAGAGGTTTGTAGTCCAACCTTCTGCTCAAAGCAGGGTCACCTTTGAGATCAGACCAGGTTGCTCAGGGTTTTGTCCAGTCTGTTCTTGAAAACCTCCAAGGATGGAGACTGCTCAGCCTGCCTGGGCAACCTGCTCCAGTGCTGGACTCTCCTGTCATGAAAAAGTTTTTCCATCTACCCAGTTGGGACCTTTCTTGTTTCAGTTTATGACTCATCTCTCAGACTCTCACCAGGCACCTCTTTGAAAAGCCTGGCTCTCCATAGAAAACCTCCGTACTTCTGAGCTGTTTCTTCCTGGAAAGGGCAACGTCCCCCTCACCTCATCTCTTCCCTGTCTGTCTTATCTGAAGAAGTTGTGCCCATCCCTTGCAGTTCTCCAGCTATTCAGGCTGTCCCACTGTGTCTTATTCTACCCATGTTGGAGTTAAGTGACCACATGCAGAGTGCTGATTCTTTCTTTTCCTTCATATGTTCCCAATTTCAGAACAGTGTAAAACTTTTGGCTTTTGGTTTATCTACATCTCTTTTTTGGATGTAAATTCAGGTTTTGAACACCTCCTGTGTTTGGATATACTTAAGTGTTAGCTGATTTTGGCTTGCTGTAATTGTAAGGACTATTACAGAAATTGTATCTCTCAGCCCTCAAGGGAAAGGAGTCTTATGTTTTTTCATTTTACCTTCTTCAGCTACTTGCTGGCAGAATTTTGTGTCCAGCTACCACTTCCTTTCTCTCTCAAAAGCCCTTGCTTCTATGCTAGAAAAATGAAGATTCAAAATCTGTCTTGGGCAGCTCTTCCTTTGACAACAACTCTGTTGCCTTTAAATGCGACTCAAACGTGTATTACTTATTTGTAGTAGTCTTAAATAACCAGTGAGAGGACAACCAGAGCCCTGTTTGTAAGCACCCGTAATTCCAGGTTTGTAGCGCATCAATATTGTCTTAACTGGCTGGACTCTAAAGCCAAACCTTTCACTTAAGTACAAACCTGTAAAATATAAATGTGTATCTATTATGTGTATTTTAATTTTTTATGATAGGCAAAATGAATTTGTAGAAATAAAGAGGAGTTCAGCTATGGATGTAATAGGTATCCTTTTTTTTCCCCCCTCTGAAATAGAACCACTGTTTCACAGTGGAAAGAGCACTAAAAAGGTCACCAGCAGTCCTAGTTCAGCTATTGACCTGGTAGGTGTTCTTGCACCGGCCATTGCTCTTTTATTGCTTCTATTTCCACATCTGTAAAAAGCAGATGATCCTGTCAGCTCCATTGTTGTCCAAGTGCTTGTCACTGAAGAATGCTTTTAATACAATATAATTAACTGATATAATCAATATGTGATGTTACTGATTGGGCAGATCGCATCTAGACATGCAAGAGCACTGACTACATTGCCATCTCTGATTCAGGCACCATGTTCCGCAAGAAGAAGAAGAAACGCCCTGAGATATCAGCTCCGCAGAACTTTGAGCATCGTGTCCACACTTCATTTGACCCAAAGGAGGGCAAATTTGTGGGCCTACCACCTCAATGGCAGAATATTCTGGACACGTTGAGGCGCCCCAAGCCAGTGGTAGACCCTTCAAGGATCACCCGGATGCAACTCCAACCTATGAAGGTAAGAAAGGAAGACTACTCTTTCCTCTTCCCTGGGCTAGGAGGGAGGCCAAGCTGAGGTAATGTCTCCAGAACCCCATATACATTCAAGAAAGGCTAAGGTTGGGGCCTGTAATGAGTTCAGTGGACAGCAGTGGTCTGGGCTTTGATAACACTGCTTTTTTTTTTTTTTTTTTTTTTGAGGAGATAGTAAGTTCATCAGAAATAAGGACCTCAGTATCCTTAGTTGCAGTAGTGTCACTGTTCAAATAACCAGCTGGCTGCCTGTCACTGGAACAGGGACCTGTGAAAGCTCGCATGGTAGCTGACAGGGACTCGGATACATTCAGCTGTTGTACAGGGAAGTGAAGAGGAGAGTTCGTAGAGAGACCTGTTTTAGCAAGTTTGTCATTCTCGTGGGTGAGCAAATATGGCTGGTAATTAAGTTGACAGGGAAGCCTGAGTGGGAGAGAGCGGGGTAGCACTAGCTTGCAGTTCGTGGATGTCTAAGTGAATGAGAGAGAACGGGGAGCAGGACTATGCTTGGGTTTAGGCTAAAAGGCTTTATAAACCAGCAGTTTTAACAGAAAGTGCAGCATAGTAAACAGGAGAATTTCCTTAAAGGAAGTCCTTCAGTAAGGAGAAAAAGGTTACTGATCCTTGCAGATGGGTGAATTTAGATGGTTGTCTTGCTTGGATGGCGGTTCATAATGGTCATCTGGAGACTGTGTGCTCATAAATGTCTGCAGGGACCTGGTGTGTGAAGAGAGGCAGATTCACGATGGCCTCTTGGAAAAGGGAATGAAAGATGGTGACAGAATTACTGTGTTTAAAGTCTTGCTAGCCTGTGGGAACTTATTGTTCTTGGTTAGAAGAATGTTACAAGAGCCTAAAAAGTGAAAAGTATGTTGTAAAATAGAGATATTACTACTTGGATTTTGGGAGGGACTTAAAAGAACATAGCTGTCTATCTAATGAATATATTTAGCCTTTTGTGTATAGATGCCTAAAATGGACTAAATGGGACTACATTTTAGTATAATACAAGTAGTAATGCAAAACTAAACCTGCAATTTAAATGGCACATCAGGATCTTCCAGCAGAATGCTGATTTATAAGGGAAAAGCTTGTTCAGGAAGAACAGGTAAAATAAAAAGGGTATTGTCTTTGTTTTATGGTGTCCCGAATCTGCTTTGAGGTTCAAAATGTAGTAGGAGACAGAACTGCAATCCAGAGAAGACAGAAAATGTGTAATAAGAGACCAACTTGTTGAGATCAGGAGCTCTCTGATGAGCTTAAACTGCAGGAGGATTGCTCAGAAAAGTGGAAACTAGGTCAATTTATAATGGGCAAATGAAAAAGAAATTTATGTAGGGACAAAACTGGAAGGCCAAGGCACAAAGAGAGATGTTATTCTCAGAGAACATAAAGAGCACTAAGGAAACATCACAAGTACACTAAGGAGGAGGGGAAGGGGAATGAAGAAAAGAATTAGTTCACTGCTCATTGTGGAAGAAAGTTAATAACAGGTGACACTGAGAACTCTTAAATGTTTAATGTCTTTCTTCAGGAAAAGGTTAACTGATCAGTTGGCTAACAACACAAGCACAAAAGGATAGGAACTCAGGCTAAAATAAGGGAAGAACACATGAGACTTTTTAGATAAGTTAGATATTTCCAAGTCAGCTGGGCCTAATAAAATTCAAGGAATTACAGATCAGTCAGAGTAATTTCAATTCCCGGAAAGAAACTGGAACAAATAGGCAAGTAATCTATTTGCAACCACTTCCTAGAAGATAACAGGGAAGTAGCTAGTAGCCGGTGTGGATTTATCAAGAACAAGCCAATCATGGCAAGCAACCCAATTTCCTTCAATGACAAGGTAACAGGCTTTGGGTCAGGGAGAAATGATGGATCTCTCCTACAACTTGAGTTAGGCTCTTGACACTGTTGCTTATGACATTTCCAGGGCAAACTGGACAAGTTTTTCTTAAGTATTTAGGAAAAGTATACTCGAGGAATACTTTGAGGCATCACTGTCAAATATAGAAATGTCCACAAAGAGTGGAGAAATTGGAATTTTTCCTGAGTCTGATACTGGTCAGTACTTTCATCTATGACTTTTTATATCTGTAGATGGTAAAAGCAAGAAGTAGTTGCAAAATTTTTAAGAGAACAAGGTTAGAATGCCTAATAGTCTTTAAAAACTGCAAAAGACTCTTAAATGAATACTTTTTTTTTCCCAGTAAGTCCAGGTGCAAATACGCTTTTAGATTGCATTGTATAGTTGATTATTCATGTTAAACTTCGCTTGAACAAATTCCTGTTCAATGATACCAATCAATGGTAAGATAGATATATATATATATATATATATATATATATATATTTCTAAGTGCTAATAGGCCCTGTTAAGCTGAGCCATTATACATAAGGTTCTGGATTCAGCTTTCATAGTGTGTATGGTTTTTGTTGTTGTTTGTTTGTTTGTTTTTTGACATGTACTGTGTGTGGCTTGTAAAAGGTCACTTTTCTTTTTAAAAATATCACTTCTAGATCTTGGTCAGTAAGACAGGATGTCTGTAAGAGCATTCCATATAGGTTTGCCTCAAATTTAGATGCTTATTCATTAATCTGATGCAGTCTTTAAATATGGCTGCAAAGTACAGCTAACTCCCATCTTCACTGTCTGCAGGGGATAGGACTGACTTCATGGGTTGGAAGTACAACGGGAGTGACTTAGTCTAATTTTGAGATGTTTTTGTCTAAAATATAAGGTGAACAATTTAATGGATTTTCTGAAGAGGCAACAGCATCTCTTCTTGGAGACTTCTTATTTTGTGAACATGCTGGACGGAAGTCCTTTCTGGAATGATTTTTGTCCCTCTACTTTGGACTACTTGGCATCTTGAGATTTCTTTTAACTTTATTTTGAGCTATTCTTTTTCCAAGTTTGTAGAAACATTGAGCACATCAGTGAGCTGTGGAGGAGGGCCTCTTTCTCTCCCATCTTCCCTGTGCAAGCATGTGCAAGGGTGTGGAGGCATCCTGCTGAGGGCTGTGTTACTTAGGGACATGAACATTCCATCTGTCCTTGCTCAGACTCATTTACGATCTTGTGCTCTTAACTGAGTGCATTACTGAAGTAACCTGATATGTCTTAAGTCTCTAAAGCATGAATTGGAGTGCAGAGAAGACTCTTCCCACCCCAACGACAAGTTTAAAAGACTGGGTTTCTTTATTTCTGGCATTTTTTTCCTACCATGTTTTGTGCAAAAATGATGGAATCAGGTTGAGGAGTTAGTGCCTTCAGTGTGTTATTTACTTGACAGCAGCTTGGGCCACAGAGGAAGGTGCATGTATATGGTGAGTGAGATATATTGCTACAATAGGACTGAAGAGCAGAATTTTCAGCTGCAGGTGATGTTGTGTATGCAGTGTTATGAGTTGGATTATTCTTTCTTGACCTTGTTTGACAAAATCTTTCTCTTTGCCTTTTGTTCCCAGACACTGAGCAAGCCAGGTGCATTTCATGCACTGTGGTGGCATTCTGTTGAAATTACTGGAGCTGCTGTTTTGTACCAGCTAAATATTAGGCTTGGTGTAATTAATTCAGCATCTTTAGAAGATCCCCAGAGTTCAGTTAGCAAACAGGAGATTGCCATCACTCCAGGGAAGGATTTTCCTCAGGCAGAGATTCATGAAAATGCAGGAGTGATTCTATGCTGTGAATTTCTGTGAAGAAATGAAACATTTTGGTTTCCAGCATTAAAAAAGCTTCTGTAAGCATTTCAGTTCTAGAATAAACAAGGTAGAGCGCTATGTAATATAATGACAGCTTCAAGTGTCCTACTTCTGTAGTGCTGTTGCTTGCTTGGATGGAAGCCTTGTTCTCCACCACTTGCTTACAAGGCATTTGTGAGCTGGTGTGACCCTTTGTTCATCATTTTTAATTATAATAGCTTGGCAGAACAGAGGAGAAATACAGCATTGGAACAATGTGGTCTTCAGTGGTCAAGATTAAGATGCATTAGCAAAAACAGTAGACAACCAGACTAAGGGATGCTGATTACAATGGTACTGAGACTGGTAGAGGGGAGTGATGAACCTTATCCTGGAATGGCAAGGTGATTCTTGCAGATAGAGCTTGCGGCATGCTCTAACTTCTTTGGAGAAGTATTAGTTCTCAGGAGCTTGTTGAGCCTAAGTTAGTGATGTAGTATGGCACAGGAGGGAGTGCTAAATACTCCCTGTTTTGCTCTAAGGTTGTCCTTTAGGATGCAAGTGCAGCAGCAGGATTCACTGTTCTGGCTGAAAGCACTGCTGCCTCTGTTAAATAAGCATGTCACCCAGTGATTCATTTTTTTTTTCTCTCAGTAAAGGAAAATTAAATTTTTCTGTCCTTTTATTATTATTATTTTTTAATTTACTTTACTAAATTCCCTGGGTCTGCTTTGGCTAGACAGACAAAATCTAAACTTTGTCAAGATTAACTGAACCTCAAATTGTAAATCTCTAACTTTTCCTCCTGTTCTCTCTGTTTCACAGACAGTGGTGAGAGGCAGCACCGTGGAAGTGGAAGGCTATATCTCTGGGATACTCAACGATATCCAGAAGCTTTCTGCCATCAGTTCCAACACTCTGAGGGGAAGGAGCCCCACCAGCAGGAGGAGAGCTCAGTCCCTTGGGCTCCTGGGGGAAGACAGACCCCCAGACATGTATCTTCAGAGCCCTGAAGCAGACTGGGCAGACAGATATGGAAACTACCTCAATTGCAATGGTGGGACCAAGGTGACCCGGAGGCAGACTATGTGGCCTGATTACAAACCCAGACTGGATGGACAGTCTCATCCCAACGGTATGGTTACAAAAGCCCAGTCCCTTGGGCCTTCGGAGTTCCAGGGTGCTGATGGCAGCTGCCTCCAGCGCACCTCTGGTCTGCAGCACATGCCTGCTCTGCTGGGGGAGAGTGACAAGATGGGAAAAAAGAGCTCAGAAGAGTGCTGGCCTCAACCTTGTCTAGTACGACAAGCAAACTCCAGGCCCTCAGGAGAGGGCAGCCCTAGCTCCAAATCAAGGGAGAACAGCTTGAAGAGGAGGCTGTTACGCAGTGTTTTCCCCTCCTCCAGCAGCTCAAACAAGTCAGGCCCTTCCCTGCACATAAAGGTACAGTTATTCCTTATTTTTAAGTGAATGAATGCAGTGTTGACTTTAGAGTTCCAGAGGTTACTTAAACAGTGGAACAAATTTAATTGCAAACAGTGCACAAACAGCTGTTACTGTCGTGATTAATGCTGGAATCAAAATAGTCCTGGCCAGAGGAAACATATACTCCTAGGCTTCACAGCGTATACTGCTAGGCATAGCTCAAAACAGCAGCACTATCTCCATCAGAAAGCCTTTTCAGTGGAGCTGTACATGCAGGGGTGTAAGGTGGGAAGGAGATAGTGGACTTACTAATTTTTGCCCTTTTGTATTTGTAAAGGCATAACTTAAATACCCTTATACTAACATAAATGTGCCTTTGCTATTCGGGAAATTTCCATAATTTACATTAGGAATGTATTATTTTGCCTGTGCAAAATACGACTACTTCAGGGGAGTCTGGTGGTTATAGCTTATCTGCCAACTCGCCTAGAACAGGAATGTTTGCATCAGCACCCACAGTACTGTCAAACAGGAAATCTGACTTGGGTTTTGCTGCAGATGGGACAGCTCATAGCTACGTCTCCCCCAGGAAAGCTACCCTGAATGAGTGACTCACTTATTAATCTATGAGAAAAACTCCAGGTCCTTTTACTAGATAGGAAATACAGCCCCTCAGGCCACTGCTTCTAATTCATCACAGACTAACCTAGCACTCATTGTCCTTGCACAGCTGTTGAGCATTTTTAAAGGCTGTGCTGTGCTGGTGCTTGGCCAGGCTAATTTCTTGCAGGCGTGGAGTCCTGAACTCAGAGGAAGATGACAGGAACCACTGGCCCAACAAAACGGATTGCTCTAATGTATGTTGCAAGCTCTAGCCCAGCTTGTTGCAGGAACACTTGCAGTTTGCATAAGGATCAGGCTCAAGGCTTTCCAACGCAGCCTTCTCCCTGAAGATTCCCTTCCTGAGGGAGTGGGGTTTTGGAGGAATGCAGTTCTTCTGTAGCACAAACCATACTTCAATGCTGTCTCAGTGACTCTAGGCTGATCTGTACTGGCTGGAGGCCTGTCCCTGAGTGCTTAGGAGGACTAACCTCTTCTTTCTTCTCTGGCAAGAGTGTCTTTACCATGCCTCTGCACTTTCACAAGGAGGAGCAGAGGTTACTGGCCAGATAGCACGTGTGCGTGCATGTGCTTGGGTGTGTTTTGAACTCGAGCTATTTGCGAGAAGAGTAAGAAAGACCTTGAGGTTATCTAGTCCATCTCCCTGCTCCAATGAAGGATCTGTGCCATCACTGGCAATTGTTTATCTCCAGTGATTAAAACTGGAATCTCCCTTACAAATGGAGATGATGGTGTGCAGCTGTGACATTTAAGAAATGTCTAATTGCAAAAGAAATGGAGAGGGGATATCTGACTGAAAATGGGGGGGAGTGTGCCTTGACAGGCTGCCGGTGGTCACTGTGGGAAGGTGGAGGGCTCTCTCCTTTTGGTGTGGCATGGGGGGGGAGAAGCGGGAGAACAGTGACACATCAAAATGTCCAGCGACTGCAAACGTGTGTACAGGGGCTTTCAAATAACCAGAGCAGGAAATAATACTTACATGTGGTTAGACAAACATGTGTGAGCTTGCATGCGAGTTGTGCCCTTTTGCCTGCTCTAGGTTATATAAAACTTTTTTTTTTTTTTCCTCCCTCCTGAGACAAAACAAGAGTTGGGAAATAGATATTTCGCTGCCATGAGCATGTCTCCACAGAACTGCAGGGGTGGAGCTGGTAAATGAAGAGGAAGTAACTTCTGACAGGCAGTTTGTGTTTGTGCACTCCAGCACCACGGTGCCAGGACCTGCTAAATCATACGTTCAGGGGCTGTGTGCATATGAGAATGAGCTGTGCATGTGCTTGGCTTATGCAGATTTTAGTGTTCTCAGAAATCCTTGATTTTTAAAAAAGCAAGGTGGATGTAATTAAATTCTATACAAATATTTTCTGAGAGAAAAATGAATGTTCTTTTAAAAATTTCTCTGCCACAAATCTTCAGTTCCCATGCCCATATTATTAGCTTTATTAACAACCTGTCTGGATTGTAAGAGTAAAAAAGCCTGTTGCTTTGAAGTTCTTATTTGTCCTGTAATACGAATGGGTGGTTGGCTCTTTCCGAAGCGCTATGTTGTCAGATCCACTATTACTGTAAATATGACGAAGTATAATGCATTTTATACCTAACCTGCTAGATGTTTTAATTAGTCAGCATTTTGAGGATGAGTACGAGTGCTTCAAGACTTCTCCTTCTTGGGAGACCGATTGTAGTGCTAGCATGGGAATGCATACCCTGAAGCCACGTTACCGCAGGCTGTGATCTTACTACATCTCATAAAATAAACAGGGTTGGGCCGGCTTGGTACTTGAGTGGGAGGTCTCCAAAAAGCCTCGAGTACTTCAGGAAAGAGCACTGCTAACCCCAGTTCATCGGAGACCAGTTGTAAGCCCGTGGTGTGGCAGGTGGCTCCGTGCAGCTGAAGTGCTGCTCTGGCCATCCGCAGCTGTTCTGGTTGGTTGTGCTTTTCCCAAAACAGAGGGCTAATTCTGTGCCTGATCGACAGGAATGCTCTGCAGGTACCAGTGGAAAGTGTAGGGAGAGTTTTCCGTAGGCAGAGTGTAATTACCCGGAGGGAATTAGGCCAAGACATCAAAGTGATTTACAGCTTTGGCAGGAATCCTCTTTCTTTTTGTGTATAGGAAGATCAGAGGAACAGAGGGATAAAGGATTTTCAAATTTTCTGCAACTCGGGTTGCCCCTGAGTTTTGGTGGCAAGGTTGAAATGCTTTTTAGCAGACTGCTGGTTCTGTGTGTGTGTGGGGGGGTGGATTTGTTTGTTTTAAGCATGAGCTGATATCTAGCCCTCTGAGAACAGAGCTCCTGCCATATCTTGGAGGTCCTTAAAGCATAGCATCCATCCTTTAGCCAGTTCTTGAAAATCAACAGCCATGTGGCTTCCCCTAATCATGCAGAATATGCTGGGCAGGCCTGGAGACAAGAACATAGAGCTCTTAACCTAGAGCGCTTTGTCTGCTGCAAAATGCATTAGGACAGAGTGGCATAAGATGAAGCTGATGCCTGCCACTTAATCTAACCAGCATTTTTTCTTTCTTCTGCTTTCATATTTGTTCTTCCCATAGCCTAATGCTTTCTTCAGACCCCAGCAATGGGGTTCACCCCACAGCCCTGCAACCAAAGCCCAGTCTCTTCCACCAGATCAGCCTGCGTCTGACTTCCCCAGGATGATTTCGGAAGCTGGAACTCCCCAGAAATCCCCAACCATGGAGAAGGCGATCGCAGTGCCCCAAGGCAGGCCGTCACCAGCAGGGTCTCCGAGAAATCGTCAGACTCAGACGAGTTCTAGCAACCTTCACCTTCCCCAGGACTCTTCTGTGAAAGGGCAGCCGGCCAGTGAGGACCCAGTGGTTGTGACTCATGAGCAGTTCAAAGCTGCCCTTAGGATGGTAGTGGACCAAGGGGATCCCCGGACATTGCTGGAGAACTATGTAAAGATTGGTGAAGGGTCCACAGGTATCGTCTGCATTGCTCGAGAGAAGCACTCAGGGCGTCAGGTGGCAGTGAAAATGATGGACCTGAGAAAGCAGCAGCGCCGGGAGCTCCTTTTTAATGAGGTAAACGTAGAGAGGTGGGGTTCTCTGTCCACCACAAAGCCATGGTAACAGTAAATGTGGTTTTAAAAAACAAAACAAACAAAAGAAAAAAGGGGGGGGGGGGGGCAGGAGACATCTTTTTAACAGAATTCTGCTAGTACCAAGGTAAAGAATGACTGCAGGGACGAAGGCTACTGCATTGTACTTGTAGAGTTCCACATATTTGCTTTGTAGGTAGGATTAGATTTTATAAGTTGTGGCGTGGTGGTCAGTCGTTCCCTGTGTTTTTACAGGTGGTGATAATGAGGGACTATCAACACGTCAACGTAGTGGAGATGTACAAGAGCTACCTCGTGGGAGAGGAGCTCTGGGTGCTGATGGAGTTCCTGCAGGGGGGAGCCCTCACAGACATCGTGTCTCAGATCAGGTACGAAGCAAAACCCGAAGTATCAGTGCTTATGTGTCCACCTCATAGACAACAAAAGAGTGGATATTTATGGGAAGAATAGTTTCCCTCAGAGCTCTTGTGATGCTTGTGAGTGCAGTGCCCTAAAACTGCTATGCTTCGTAACTGTCATCCATTTGAAGCATTCAGACCTGCTTCTGGTGTTGAAGGGAACTTGTTACCATACTGATCTCTTTAGATACTCACTGTTTATCTCCTTGATAACCTCCCCTGTAAAACACAGTACTTATAAAAAGTATCTTTTATTATATCTGTTGTATTTTGGCCAGGAAGCTCACTGAATAACTATTAAAGAATGTGCAAATAGTTTGACATGGTACAACCTTAGTGAGGTGGAATTTGTGGCTAACTCCTCTGGGGAAGTGCAGCAGATCCTTGAGGTCTGGGCGCCTTCCCAAATTTCACTGCCTAAAGATAGCAACTACTGGACACTCTCCTAAATTTGTTTTTGTATCCACACCACTTCATATTCATTAATGCCCAAAGCATTTCTGTAGGGTAAAGAAATTGTTCTCAAATGCCCTCTTCAGAGTCCCACTCTCAAAGAGTTTTGGTGATGTGTTTATGAGGACAGTGTCTTACCTGCCCTCGCCCAGCTGCTGAGCAGTCCTGCAAGGCTGTAAACTGGCACAGGGAGCTCCAAAGAAAAGACTGACCAAAAGTTTCTGTAGAATGAGCTTTCCTCTTTTATAAGATTCAGAATATTAATTGGATTACAATTAAGTTGTATTGCTAATGCTAATTGTATTTACTTTTAAAAATTTTGGAGACGTTTATCTGGCCAGCCCACCAATTTTTTGATCAGAGGTACATCTCAGGGACTGAGAACCAAGGTTTCACTAAAAGTCCTGTATGTGCTCCTGCACAGGAAACAGAACGTTTAGTCCTGAAAAGTGCTGAGTCCTGGCATTGCAGAGCCAGTGAACCTCTTGTAGCTCTTAGCTGGTATTAGTAGAGCCAATGGAACTATAATTTAAAACAAAGCAAACAAAAAAAAAAACCCACAACATATTCTAGAAAGAGTTATGAAGTGTCTATGTAGTCTGTATCCACCATTGAGACAGAATTACATCATGGGATGTCAGCATAGATGTTATTTTACAAAGCCTTCCTTTGAACCCTTTAATGAATACTTGTTTTTCCACATAGTGGAAACAGGATCTGTTATAACCATAACATTTATCAAAAGTAAGCTGAAAGCGTTTATCATTATTTCACAGGGAGGAAAACACCGTCATTCCCCTCATTAAATACTTGCTGAAGGTGATAACTGATTTGCATCTCCAGGAGTGATCTAATCCCCTAGTAATCTCTCTTACACTATGCAATCACTTGACTGAAACCAAATTCCTTACATTACAGGCTGAAAGTATACCCCTTTTTATCTTCTAGAATCACAAAGCTCAGAAGAGTATCAGCTTTCCCTATAGCTCATGCTATATTCAAAGTAAAAAACATTGTTTCTGAATAGGTTAGGTTCTGTACTGGGGTAGTCTTTGTACCTCTCTCTTCAGAGGTTAAATTGTAATGGCAAAAGTAGCCCCCTGCCATCCTTCAGATACATTTCTGACATAGACATGGCACAGTGCAGCCAAAATACGCAGTGTCCTGCTCAGAGGGTCACTTTTGTAGAATGAGATGTGGAATAACAATCAAGCACTGGAAATATGAATTTCTCAGGTGATGGTGCAACCTCCTTCCTAAATGTATAGAAATTGCTCTTACCTGTTCAGAAAGTGCTGTGTGCTCTGCACAGTTCTACATTTCGAGCTCTCTTTTTTCCTCAGTCTTACCGGCAGACATGGATTTGAAGAGTTATCATTTCCATGCCCTCAAATAAGAGTGGTTTGAAATAACTGCTAGAGACAGGCTGAGAATCAAAAGTACTCAAATAGGGGCCTTCAGTGATTCTTTGAAGTACGTATCTTCTAGCATTCCTCGGTGTACATGTGCAGAAGCCATTGCCGCTGGCCACAGCTACAAGAGATAATTTTCATTTCTGCCCTTTTTAACTTACATTTGATCATGAAGGTTCTTGTGTTGGTAGTCCACATAGCAGGAGTTTCTAAAGAGTTTCTTGGTGTTTCATATGCAGAAGTTTCTAAGGAGTTTCTTGGTGTTCTTACACAGTGTGCTAACAGATTACTAATATTCAGGAATGACAGCATCTCCACCTATTTGTGCTACCTTTAGTTAGGTATAAGACTATCCACGCTGTCTAGCTGCATGAAATCTGCAGGGGATCCCCCATTCTCTATAAAATTACTTGTTTAGATCCTTACTGCGTAAAGTTGCACAATAGGCCTTGTGAACAACAGCTTCACTATATGTGCTTAAAAGAAAAAAGCTGTCTCAACAGTTCCTGTGGCATCTTGGCGTGAAGAAGCAGTCTTGCACATCGCAATTGTTTGAAACAGCATGTTGCTTGATGAATTGAGATACCAGATTTAAAATGCAATTTCTCTGAATTAGACTTATTAAAGTTTTAAGTTGCTAATCATGAAGACAAAAATGTTTTCAACAGTAAAACACAGTTGTAAAAGAATAGAAAAAGAGGGAGAGAGTAATGGTCGTGGGGAACCAAAATACCTATGTGCAGCTCAACTTCAAAACTGTGTGGTGCCTTTACACAGGACTTGTGAGTTAATGCTATCCACAGAAGAGTATAATGCAGTTAAAAACCTATGTCCTTAATTTCAGGCTAAATGAAGAGCAAATTGCAACAGTGTGTGAATCAGTGCTGCAGGCTCTTTCATATCTTCACTCTCAGGGGGTCATTCACCGAGACATTAAAAGCGACTCTATTCTGTTGACACTGGATGGAAGGGTAGGTTTCCTCCGAAAAATTGTTTCCTGTCTTCTGCTGCTGTAGCTTTAGTCTGTCTCCTTATTTCCTTTCTGTTCTCAGTCTCTTGTTTATACCTCATTCTCTTACTCCTTTTGTATTCTTTATCTTTGGTGCTTCCCTCCACATAGCTTAGAAATTATTTTAAAGTTTGGTTGTTTTTCTTTTTGCACAGGTCAAACTCTCAGATTTTGGTTTCTGTGCTCAGATCAGTAAAGATGTACCCAAAAGAAAGTCCCTAGTAGGTACGCCTTACTGGATGGCTCCAGAAGTTATTGCAAGGGTACCATACACTACTGAGGTAAGGGACCACTTTCCTAATATCAGAAGAGGTAGCAAATGATATTCTGAGGTGTCACACTAAAATATTAGGCTCTCCAGGAAAAGCATCTAGGATCTATTTAAAATAGAACTATAACTATGATTGCAGATATGATTGTGATGATATCAATTTGACCTAAAGCAATAAAAATAAATAAAGTTAAAAAAAAAAAAAAACAAACACGTTCAGCTTCCTGGAACAAGGTGTAAACCTACTCTATTTTTATACCTGAAGGTTGGCATAGGCCTGTATATGCTGTAGTGTTGACAGATGTTAGCAAGGAGCAGCCTGCGATGTGATATGGATCAGTAAATCAATCAATGCCGTGAGGGGTGGGGAGGAGAGCAGGGAAGACACACATGGGAGCTCTGAAATTATGGGCAGGTGGCAGCAGACTGATTAGTTTTGTTTACCGACCGACCAGGTGTAGCACAAGCAGTTACTTGCAGACCTTTGCATGTTGCAACACCGGCATGGATCAGTGGAAAGCTGTCTTTGTTAAATGGCAGTAAGGGATCCGGTAGCATTAAGTGGGGTAATGGTTTATGCTCTCAGTAAGATTTGTTGTGGAAAGGGTGTTGTAGCCTTTGTGAAAGCAGCATAGTGAGGACCTGTTGCTCTGAGCTGTGTATTGATGCAACATTGGCTCCCACAGGTGGATATCTGGTCTCTGGGAATCATGGTGATAGAGATGGTGGATGGAGAACCCCCCTATTTTAGTGATTCTCCAGTCCAGGCAATGAAGAGACTCCGTGACAGTCCTCCTCCCAAACTGAAAAATTTCCACAGGGTGAGCATACCAGCAAAGCACTTGTGAACCTGATGATTATCATGGGGAAACATCCATACCAGCTGTTCCCTGCAAGAGCTGGCTGTGAAAACGGTCTTGCTAGAACATGTTTCTTGGGGAACTTCTTTGGACCTTCTTTGCCTCAGTGGATGCAAGCTGCTGCTGACAGCTAGTGGCTGGTTTGGGAAACAGTCCTAATAATGTAAAGTCACTAGGGCATAAACCTAGTAATGCAAATCAAAGCTGCTTCTAATGGAGGCAATAGTTAGTATCTTGCTGTTGTCAATAGAGTAGCTCATCTTCTAGGGAAATAACTAGGAGGATCCTTGCTCTGGAGAGTTTCCAGCTTAGCAGCTTTCAGGAATACAGAGGCTGTGTTATGGTCAGAGCAAGAGAGCTCAAAACAAGACAGCAGCTCACTGGGGACGCTGCAGCTGCTTTGAAGATTAACTCAGCTTCATGGTTTCTTAAGAAAAACTAGTAGTGACATAAGAAATGCAGTGATTACCTTTTAGTCATCACTTAGAGCCATCCTCTTTTCATTTCAGTCCAAGCCTCTAAGATCAAATAGCTTCTGCAGCATTCCGAGCTATGCGGCCTTTCCAATTAATCAGAATATCTGCAGCTGCTAGAACTGAATTATTTAACAGAGTAGGCTGCTGAACTAACAGCATACACTCAAACATCAACAGCTGCTGTCTTTCCTATTTGCCTTTGCAACACTAATTGAAGTTTCAAGGTCACATTCTGAACCCACTTACTTAGTGTAAAGCCAGTTCTGGTCTGGATCGCGCACCTTGATGGGTGAGATGACCCCACCGTGAGCTGTGAGAGCCAGAGCTGTTCATAGTCTTGCTCTGTTCCACTTCATCCTGGGAAGCATACTGGCTTTCAGCAGACCTTTGGATCGACAGGCCTCTGGCCATCCTCCTGTCTCCCTGCTGCCTGCATGGAGCTAAGAGGGCTGAATCCACAGCTGCTGCATTTTGATTGCAGTTAATGGTTCGCTGGGGTCAATTGCTGTAGCATTGGGTGCAACAGACTAAACAGACACCACCTGGGATAATCTTTGCTGGTTTTCTAAAGCATGGGTAGATTTATTGACAGAGCGATAAAGGTTGGATCCCGACATTCAGCTGTGTTGTGCCTTCATCCTCTGGCAATCACAGTGGTTGTTCAAAGCACTCTTGAAATAAGCTGTGCCTCACTGTGAACAGTATTTTGTGATCTTCTAAGTTAACCAGAGCAAGAAAAGTGCCCTCAATCTAAAATGGATGTAATTAGTGACATTAAAATAAATAAATATGCACCAAGTTAATTTTTTATCCATTTTTAATGTTACAGAGGATTACTACCAGCAAGAGATGTGCAGAGCCTTTCAGTGGTTCTTGGGTCTGGCGACTCAGCTGGCCTCAATACCTGTATTTTAAAGGACAGGCCAGCTGAGGTCATACAGTTCTTTTGGTACACTGTTATGTAGTTTCTTAATTTTGTAGCGGCAGCATCAGGTTTCCAGATTCTCAAATCCTACTTGGGTTATATATTTAAATATTTTAAAATATTTTAAGTACCTAAATTTAAGTATTTTTTCCGCATTCTTGTGCCCAGTAAAAGAAGGAATTGCTCAACCCTTCTCACCCAAGTGATGTGCCTTAGGAAGTCTACTGAATTTTTGAGCTGAAATGCAGAAAGGAACAAATAAAATGGGAAACAAAATTAACTTAGATGAAAGGACATGGCAGGCACTATTGTCCTAGTTTGGTGTGCCCCCTTAAAAACAAGCAGCCTGTAAATGTGCCTGTTGGTGACAGACAGTTGTTACCATTATTCCATAAAAAACATGCTCTCTCCTGTTATGTTTCTGTGCAAAAACAGGGCTACAAAGTTGAATTGCACAGGTCCTTTTTAAGCAAACCCACCACAGCAACCTGTTGTCAAATGACCCGTTGCCTCGTTCCTCTACCTCGCTGACTTGGTTGGTTGCTTTTTCACAGACTTCCCCAGTTCTGAGAGACTTCTTGGACAGGATGCTGACCCGGGAACCGCTAGAAAGAGCAACGGCACAAGAGCTTCTGGATCACCCCTTTTTGCTCCAGACAGGACTTCCAGAGTGCTTGGTCCCCCTTATCCAGCAATACAGAAAGCGTACCTCTACCTGCTGACTTCACGTAAGGGGAAAATAGGAGGAAAAAGTAACACTTACAAATAACCAAGAGACCAGGCGGTCTTGTCCTGGGAATGGTGCTCGGAACTTGTCAGTGATCTTCTTACAGGATGAATGTGAATATTGTCCTTGCGGTCTTGGCCTTTGTGGCTTCTCATTTGCTGAAGACAATCAATATGTACTAGTTCCTAATAAGACCAAGTATGTCTCAAGAATAAAGCAGGTATTTCGTGACTTCTGGATTGCTTCTTCCAAAGAAAGGCATTTTTATGCGGAGTCTGAGGTGGTGTATCCGAATGCCTGCAAGTTCCTGTAAACCTTGGCTGCTGACTACTGAACTGGAACATAATTTCCCAGTTAGAAATGTGATCTTTGTTTTGTTAGTTGTACACTGGAGTCTTGAGCTGACCTAAATGTACATTTTGGGGCACAGATGCCTTTAAACTGTCCAACAATGCACAAAGACTTAACAATTTTTCTCTTCTGAGACTTTTTCCACAGATGATTTTAATCTTCAGTTAAATGTGGACCTAGAAAACTGTACATATGTTCCTAGGGAGCAGATGTGATATGTACATATTTATTTTCAAACAGCTCTCTTGCGTCAACATGCTTCTCTTTTGCTGAGGAATATGTATGGTTTAGTGGTCAGTCTTGAATCCATTTCATGATCTTAAACTTTTGGAGGGGAAACCCTTGGAGGCAGGCCTCAGAGTAGACTCTGTGAAGACAATTGTTCTTGCCACCAGGATTTTGTGGTTGAAAATTCATAATATGCAACACCTCCAGTGCTGTTTGGAATGGAGACTCTAGGGAAGCTTATTCCTATTTGTGGTTTCCAGGCAGCTTTCCTTCTGAGTCCTTTCTCACAAGAGGGGCCAAGAAGTGCTGCCCTGAGATAAGTGTGGGGCAGCACATTGGGAATGCTTTAGGGGACAGAATGAAAACATTTCAGCTGTCCTGCATGTCCCAGGAGAGATTTTTATGTTCACGGTGAGGCTGTTTGTTCAGCCTTCGTCTCCCCTGCTTGCTGCTGCAGAACACGGGGAGAAGGGAAATTTTTGATGTATGTTTTGTAATTGGTATCACCTTCCCCACCACCCCTTTGCTGATATGTTCAGAAGGTTTCTGGTTGTCTAAGCAGCTCTCTGTTATTTTTAAATAGATTTAGATATTTTGTATGATACAGTTTCTGATCAGTGAGGTAGTTGAGGTAATTGGACTCTAGGTCAGGATGTAACATTGTACAGTGATGGTGTGCACTTTTGTGAGGTCTTAAGAATATAGTCTTATATGTGGAACTGGGATCCCATTTTGAAAATCAGATACAAATTTATTGGAATTTAAGTTATTCTTGGGACAGTCTTACTGTCTCAGATACTAACCTCATAACCGCATTTTCTTCAGAAGATGTAAATAATCTCTATCCTCTGCTATTTACTCCAGTTACAGATCCTGCTTCAAAATTGAAGCCACAGTTGATTACTTGAAGTAATTTGGGATGGAATTCATCTGCACTGATGACAGTCACCTAAATGGTGGGCACCCAGACTGCAAAGCATATAGGTTGCCTCTGTAGACCATGGTGAGAAGAGCACCTCCAGAGGGTGATTCATCTCCATCATTTTAGATACATGCTGAAGGATGAAATTGCTTTCTCTCGATACCACTCTGCCTGTGGCCAGTAGAGGGATCGTAGGTGGTTTGCCTAGACTGGATGTCTAAGTTTGGGGCTGATGAAGTTAATTGAAATGAATTTGTTTAGTTCTTCCTTAGCTGCACTGGAAAGTTTTTGATGTAAAATGTTTCTGTATTCCAGATATACTGCTTTTTTATGCAAAAGAGCAGGGCTTTAAAGATTTATAATTTGAAACAAATGATCCTGCTCATCTGTAGTTGTGAATCCTTTGCACCTGTGTTTTAAATTAAAGTAGATCTTGATTTATTCACTTGCCTGTTGCAGTGTTGAGATGCTTTCAAATGTCTGTAGTTCAGGGATCAGAGATGTAAGGGAAGAGTGTGGATGTTGAAGTCCAGTGTAACTTATCTATTCTGTGTCTGTGTGGCTTTTAAAACATGAAAAGGTTATAGCAGAAGACCTGGATTCTGAAACAAACATTTCTTGGAGCAAGGGATGACAGCTTTAAGCTTTAATGTTGTTTCTACTTCAGCCCAAGTCTGACTTAAAAACAGTGAAAGGCCCTTGGAAGATTGCATTCAAGTATCTTATAAAATTTTAAAAACTCATTATCATATCTTTGAGGAATGCAGGAAGTATCTATTTTTTCTGTCCAATACAGAATTAAATATGTGATTTTTGTGTGTTCCTCTGTACAGTTCATGCATGGCATATCACCAAGTAATTGCTCCATTACTTAGATGAGTGTGGAACCAAATATAAATCCTAAGATAAACCTGTGGTTGTTATGAAGACTGAAGTGCTCTGTCTCCAGGGCCAACAGTTCCCTCCCCAAGAACTATGCAACCAGTTAAGAGAATTATGATAAGCAGAGCAGGTTTTTAATTTGCATTGCAGCAATGTTCAGGAGCCAGATTTCCTGTATGCTAAGCGATATCTAAGTATATAACAAAATACAGCCTCTGCTCGGAAGAGCTTATAGTCTACTCAGTGGGTAACTATGCTTTGAGATGTTGTTTTCTCTGGATATCGTTCTGTATGTGCTATCAACAAGGTTACACTTGTATCTCTTGTTTTGTGTCATGCTTCTCCTGAATTGTTCCTTTTATTTTTTCTTTCTGCCAGCTTTGCTGGTATTGAGTCTTTTCCATGCTGCCACAGCTCTGGCAATCAGCATACAGTAGGCCTTTGAAGATGGTAGGCTGAATTTATATGAACAATTTGCTGAATCAAACAGGGAGTCTGCGACTGCTGTCACCTCCCAATTGCACTTGTGTGTATATAATGGTGCTTGTCCTCCTCAAACAGGGCTCTATGCTATCGACTGCAGCAGCTTATTATCCCATTCATTTCAGAATGGGACAAATCTTTCCCTAGAGGCCCCTATCTTTTAACCACTGATTATAGAAGGACCCTAGGTGAAATGAGGCTCCCAACTTTTAAGATTGTTCAATTTAGTGAGAAGAATCCTATGTTTCTCCCTGTCGCCTGGAGAAAGCATTTTGATGGGCTTTAGGTCCCGGTACATAATAAGCAGTAAATCCTGACTGTGTGGGGATGTATTGGGCAGGGAGAGTGGCTCTAAAATACTGTAGCTATTGTGCAGCACTTCTGTACCTTCTGTAGCAGCAATGGTCATGTCAGCGACATATCTTCATTACAGAGGTAGAAGATAATTTTAGATCTTCAGGTACAAACTGAGCCTGAACTGCGACTCTCAGCTGGACATGGTTTATAGGAAGATTTAGAGCAGCTAGCAGTATGCAGAGTGGCCACTAAATATTTGAAGGTAATGTTTCCTCTAATTGCAGGAAAGGAAGCAGAGAAAACAGCCTGTACAGAAGGATCTGCATCTACTCATCACATAAAACTAATTTGCATTAGCAGTGACTTTCAGGCTTTTCCCTTTTGTCTCTAAAGAGCTCTGAAAATGTGAAGGGCATGGTGATAACAAAGGTGCTAACAGCAGGCCAGCCAGCCGCTGGGAGTTGTGCTTGCCCTAACTTCCCTGCTGCCTCCAGTTCCCAATGGCTAGTGAAGAGACTACAAGGGGAAGATCAGGGAATCTGCCTGCAAAAATGTTAGCCCATAAAGGAGTTTGCATGCTGTGTGTCTTGTTAGTAATGTTCTTTATTTAGAGAGTCCTGATTGTGCTCCTTCAGGTATAGTGTATAACCCATGTTATTTGTGTCCCTTGTTGTGGCTGGAGTCCTTCTTTGCTTAGGAATCTCCATTATTTGATTTTGAAGAATATATTTATTGATATAATCAAATAATTATATATCTTAATATATCTTAAATATCTTAGTATAATCAAATAATATACATTATTTGATTGTTAAGAATATAATAAAAAGTTGGGTCTCCTGAAAAATAAGTATTTTGCACAAAAACATATAGTGGTAAAAAATGAGCTTTAGAATATGCCACATAAAAGATGAAAATATGAAAAGAATCTAAGATAGATCCTAAACCTGCTACTGTTCTCTGTCTGAACAGGCACTGTTCTTGTCTTAATTACCTTGATCTTGGTTTCTGTATAAAACAGCCTCGTTAAAGAGCTCTATCTCATCCAATTACTGTATCTCCCTGTGGTCAGGAAATATCCTTTGGTAAGCAAAAACACGGGCAGGGCTGCACAGCTACCCAAAGAAATCTTCAAAGATGTTTGAATTCTGTAGGAAGAAATATTGCTGGAAGATCAGAAGGTGGCATTTCTATTCCAGAGTTTGTAAGTAACCAATACGCACTGACTCGACGAGCTTCTGTGCTGCTGGAGGGATGGTGTCCCTCAAAACTGGGAAATTATTCCTTGTGCTGTTTGAAAACCCCTACAGTAACATTTGCCCAAAGAACTTTTAGTGCCTTTATCTTACTTTTGTCCATTTCTCATGTTCCAGAAATTTCATCCTCTTTGGTTAGAGCTGGTATTCGGTCTAGAGGAGCATCAGCACACCCAGCCTCTGAGGCATGAAGACTTCAGTGAGGAAACGTGTTGATGCCAAATGTGGTCTGTACCCTGAGATGTGGCTTTGCTTACACTTAGTGATTCTTCTGTATACACTCTGAAAAGTACTTTTAGCTGATTTTTTTTAGCACTGAGTTGTAATGTACATTAAATATTCCACCTATTTTTTATATTTATGCATTTCTGCATAAATCACCTGATAAAGCTGTACCTGTATTTTGTTTAATAGTAGAAGCACAACAGCACAATAGAAGCTGTGATGTGGTTTAAGGGTCGTCATGGTGAGTTTTCTTCCTCAGGCTTCAGACATCACAGGATGCTGATAACATGAATCCAAACTACTAGAGTTAAGTTTTCTTACATCTGTGTCATAGTCTAGCTGAGCTATGATTATTTTTTGAAATGTCCACAGCATTAAAAAGAAGTCTCATTAAGAGCATTTTACTTTGGCATTATATCAGCCCTCATTTTGCCTAACCAATTTATGTTGTCCAAAGGCTGCCAAGAGAACTGATGTTCTGCTTGGAGCTGATGGCAAAAAGAGCTAATAAAGTTAGAAGAGAAGAGTACTGGGCTCAGCCTGCTATATCGACCTCAAAAAGCTCACAGACAGCACAGGAGCTCTCACTGAAGGGAGCTGCTAAAAAGATAAGAGGTCTCCTGATAATGAAGCAGCTGGGGATTTGGGGATTTCTTACAGGTGATGCCGGATGAGCTGGCACAGGCCAGAGGGAAGGGGCTGTAGCTGTGCTGTCCCTCTTTCCTAGGGCTGATGTAGGTGGGGAGCAGCCTGAGACTGAGCCTGCCTGACCTGGCTTAGAGAGACAGTCTTTGTCCTGTTGTGTGCTGCATGGAGGAAGAGGGCTCGTCCTTCCCCTTTTCTCTGAGACTGTGATTAGGGCTGTCCCTGTTCCTATGAAACGTGTTCTTTTTTAGGCAGTGTTGTCATGGGAGAGAGGACTGAAGTCTTCCACTAGCTCAAGCCCTGCTGCTCTGCCCTGGCTTTACATGTATGTCCCTGTAACTTGTATTTATTCTGTTATTCATAATATTCATTTGCTGTAAGGATGTGAGTGCAAAAAACCTAACCCATTGTGCTTTGGAAATGCATGGAAAGGGGGGCACCCCATGTCCACATTGTGTCTGACTGCCCTCCAGAGAGAGAGGAGATGAATTATCCGTTAAAATAACCTCTAAAAAAAATGTCTGGAGGGATTTGGGATGGTCACTATGGACTGGGTGTCTGAAGCTGGGGACAACCCCCTCTTTTAGCCAGTATGAGAGCTGTGTTTCTGCAGTCCTGGGTGTTGTGTGCTTGCAGTAGGGCGGGAAGCACACCAAGCAATTTGTGTGTGTTAAGCAATGCATGCAATGTAATGACATGGAGCAGGTGGGGGCTGTCGTGCCCCTGGAAATACAGTTAGAAACAGCTCCAAACGGCTTTTGTTATCAGCAGTCTCAGGTTGTAAAACGGTGAGCGTTGCTGGTTTATATTTATGCTGGTAGGAAGTTCGCATGTACTTAAGTGCAGTTCCCTGTTTTCCAGCTGCATCCACGTGTGGCTGAATCCGGGTGAGTAATTGCAGGCAGTGTGGTGTGGCTGTTTTGTCTGGAAATAGCAGGTGTTTAGCAGAAACTGGGGAACCCCACTCCAGATGAGTTTTTTCTGGGAGTTTTTTGGGTATGTTTTCCATTTGCAGTCTCCCTTACTGCTGTGATTGCTGTGGCTCTGCTCTGTGTTTTTACTGGGAAAGCAGCCTCTCCTCTTGTGCTGATCCCATTTCTAACACCATCCTTGATCTCCACAGCCAGCTCCACACTGTAGAAAGCAGGGGGCTAATGAATATGAGCTGCAGTTTAGAACTGCCAACACTGCAAGCTGGTTTAATAAAAGATATTAAATTGCTTCCTGGCTGCAGTTCTCCCTTGCTGTGATGTTTATCTTTTTTTTGAAGGCCCTCAAACTTCACAGCACGAGTGAGACTTCAGGGATGGAGAAGCCTATTCTAGAAAAGCAGCAAAATTGTTCTAACTGGAAAGCAGTATTTTATCACCTTCTTCCTGAAGCAAAAACTTCGGTCCTGCAACAGAGAAGGCACTGCTGTCAGCAGAAGGAAAGTGGCCTTTAGTAACGGATATCCATGGCAGAGCCCCGCTGTACGTGTGAAGGAGGCCAACCACCAGTCACGATGAGCTGTGAAGGAAGGGAGCTGAGCCCGTGTTGTGGTAAGCTGGCATTGTTCGGGTCGGGAGGGTGGGAGACGACCACCTGCAAATGTAAGACACTGCAGGCCAGGCCCTGCATTGCTGTTCTGGTATGTCTGTGAAAGGCTTTTCTGTCTCTAGGCAGGCCCTTCGCTAGGCTGAACTAGGAATAAGCCAATGTGAGGAGTGTGAACACACCAAAGTAGTTTTGACTCCTGTTGAAATGCTCTTCTGACTTGTGCTTGTGAGGAGGATGCCAGTACGTGAGAGTCAGGCAAGGTTGCCTGTAATGGTAATCAGGAGTGGTATTTGAGCTGTCAGAAAATGGCTTTGCTAGATTTGGTTATTAAGTACAATAAAGAACGGAATGAACTAGTGCTGAATGTATATGAGAATGATGTAGGGTTTTTTTTATTAAAAAATAAAAAGCCACCTCACTGCATATTTAGTAACTGAAGAAGCTGAATTTGAGGACTGCAGGCGCAGATGGCAGAAAACTCTGGGCATTTGCTGTCTATATTAACATATGCATATGTTGTGCAGCATTTGGGACTTGCACCCATATCTGCTAACCTCAATCAAAGAAAGTAAAAAAGGTGATCCAGTTTTTGTAAGAAATGCAATGTTTTATTTTTTTATAGAAAATAAATAAGTCAGAAATTTACAATACACAATTCCAGTATTTTGTTAATGCCGCGGGGGAGATACGGTCTCGTCTTGGATGTCAGACCAGGTTTGGAACATCTCATTGCTCATGTCTACTTCAGCTGTTTTTTTATAGCAGCACTTCATGATGCATTTCTCGATGCAGTTTCTAGGTGTAACAGGTCTCATGTAATAAACACTGCATGCTGTAGGTTTGCCATGACTGAGCTCACTTTTCCAGGAAAGACAGAAAGCTGAAGAACAAGTTGAGGGGTGAGGAAGGCTAACAGGTTACTCTGTGGAGTGGCGTGTTCGGGAGACAGACTGTCGCTGCAGTCAGGAACACCGCTCGTTGTCTCAAACTAAAGGCAAAAGTTTCACTAACAAGAGGAGGGAAGAAGCAACTTTTCAGAAAGGGTTCTCACCTGTTTATCTTCTATGGCTGGGTTTAAAGATGCTGTACTGTCTACAGCTCTGTATTGCCACAGTAAAAGGCAGCTTGAATGGCCAAGTGCATTGAAGGGTCAGTTCAATGCAAGGGTCTCTGGGCAGCTGGTGCTCAGACATACAGTAGCTGCAAATCTGCTCAACTGCAGGTCCAGGATTATGTACAGCAGTGTTTTGTTTTCTGTGGTTCCCCCTCCACACACACACACACACACACTTGAAAAGCTTAAAAATGTGGAAGGTTCGACTTCTATTATCTGACTGCCAGGATGAGCAGTTGTAATAAAAAAGTGGCAGTTCCCCTTTCCTTTTGTATCCCCAAGCATATCATCTTCCACCGCTTTTATTGTCTTGCTTATGGACAAAATGGAAAACTGAAGAAAGACGAGTCTTTTTTCATTTGGTCAGATCAGTGCTTCCTCCAGTGAATACAAGCGCTGAATTTTGCAAAGCCCCTGTGAGTTGGTGCATGTATATGTTGGCAGGCCAAACTCCAGTTCTTGGGCTAATGTTATTTCAGGACTTGATATAAGGAAGGCCAGGATGTTGCTACTTTGTACTGAATTATTGTTATTTTCTGCTTTTTTAGGATCCATAAACAAAGTCTATCTTACATGGTGCTAGGAAAAGCGTTGGACCATATGTTTCCAGTTCCTTCCTTCTGGATGAGTGAGAACTTGCTGTGTCAAAGCTGTTCAGTGCAGACGGTCATAAAACAGGTGAGAGAAAGTACATGTGGAGGCAGGGGACAGTGATGTAAGTTCTGCACTCACAAAATAAGGTTTTGCTGTCCTAGAAAGTGGAAGTGTAAAGATGGCTAAGAGGAACCTATCCTTTTTTTTCTGACAAAGCCATGATATCGGGAACCTGGACCTCCCAGTGTGTTCTGCTGGAAGATTTAATGTTAGTGAAGACAGACAGCAAGAGGTGTCTGCTAGGGCTGAGTGAGGTTGAGGACCATTTGCCCTTTAAAGTCATACAACTGGGCAAATTTCCTTCAGCATCAGGCTGTGAAACAAGACTTGTATGTTATGTCACCAACGGGGGGAAATTGCTGTTAGTCCCAGGTGGGCATAATTCATAGCAAAATGGGAAGTGACTAAGGCTTTGGGGGAAGGTGTGAACAGTACTCTGGCAAACAGAAATAGTGTGTGGTCTTCCCCTCCAGGCCCCAAAGAACATGGGTATCTGAGGAGGCTGGCTTTCCCAGCAACAAAGAACATATTCTATAGATTACTGCTGAGCCCCTCTGTTGTCATTAACTGGGATGGCAGCCTGTGAAAGAAGCTTCTGTTTTTTGCTGTTCTTTCTGCTACCATTCTGATAATTCAATGTATTTTTTTATGAGCTGTGCTCAGCTTTCTGTGCAAGGTACTCTTATGGGCAATATAACTGGCTGGCTCTTTAAGCAACACAATTATTTTCAAACGGTTTAGAAATTTTGGTAAGTGCTGTTATGCTAAGCCTGTAATATGGAGCTAAATTAGCTCCATGGGAAAAAGTTTCACTGACGCTCTAAAAATGTCAAATTATTGTAGGTGAGAACTCTGCAAGCGTGTTTGTGTTAGCAGGAATAAATGCTAAGGCTAAGTCTCTTAGACTTCTCATAGTATTATTGCCTTATAATTGTCCAACAAGCCTGCTGAAGACTAGCAGGGTCTTCAGGAGATACCGGATCTAGATCTAAGAACTTGCCTGAAGACGTGTCAGAGTTATAAAGTTAGAATTAGGAGTGAGAATCAGCCCCTGGGGATAAGTGGAGGTTAAAACGAAAGAAAGAGGAAGCTAGAATGCTGGTAATGCACATTGCCACAGAAGGAAATGCTGTTTGTTTTATGGATACCATTGCACTGAAAAAATCTCCTCATCTGACTATTGGGGAGAAAAAATTAAAAAGCCAACACTGGCTGTGCAAGGGAGTGGTATGCTGACAAAAAAAAAAGATGGCATGAAGCTCTATCAAAACAACCTTTCTTCCTATAAAGAGAAGCTGTGTCTGTTAGCAGGTAGTGTTGCCAGAAGGAATGGTGCTTTACAGGACAAGAGTTTTTGCTGAGCACCTGACACCCACACTTACGTATATTTCACAGGGTGTTATTGTTATATAATATTATATACTTCTGTATATTTCATAGGCTGGTTGAAGCCTGTTAGGTAGGCTATTGTAGAATGTCTTTCAGTTAAAGTTTGTTCAAAGGAATCTAGCTCTGAGACTGCTATGATGAGAACAGATCTGTGATGAATGACGAGGGAACTTGCTCTGAAAATTGTTGTCTGAACCCAGACTCAGGTATTAATGTAGACATTGCCATCAGTGTCAACAACTAGCTTGTCTTCAGCCACAGGCCCCTTCACTGCTGAATCAGATTAGTGCGAAGACTGTAGAAGACAGTGAAGTGTGCTCTGGAAGGTGAGCTCGTCAGACTGCTTTCAATACCTAGAATACCAAAGTAGTAAATCCCTGAAGAATTTCAGAAGTTTCCCAGCATGGAAAGGGAGAGTAATTTGTCAAGCTGGTCTTTAACTTCACTATATATGTCCATAAACATTCCTGAAGTGGAACAGTGAGTAATGGAAGCATCTCTCAAAATCTACTTTCCTCAATATTACCATCAGTTTCAGTTTCTGGGGGCTCAGCCATAGCTATTGTAAGCCTTGACACCTCTGCCACAGGGATCTTCTCTTCCAGTTGCTCTGTGGAGCCTTGTTCTTCCTTACGAATGCTCAGAACTGCTTCATTCATTATCTCTGGCTCTTCAGGAAAGACTACTTTTGCATAGTTCTTCACCATCTCCTGCACCTCTGTATTCAGACTTTTCAATTTCTCCTCATACTCTGCCACTGCCTCCTGCTGAAGCTGCAAACAGAGACCTTGAATCATTCTCTAAACACTGAAGCAAAGTAGAGTTCAGGCTGAGAATGGCATAAAAATGTACCCTAAGAGAGGCCAATATGATGAAACATTAGCACTTCGCAATTTTGGTTTCAACCCACTATTGAATGACTTATCTCCATCCCCCAGGCAAATGTTGTCTTCCCTGAAAATGAAGAGGGGAGGAAGGCTGCATGTTGATTTACATTATTCTGTTTTGCATCACAATTTGATGGATGACTTGTCTGCACATTCTTTGCATATCAACCTCCAAAGTACATGAACATGGTTTGTGTGTTCTGAGAGTATGAGTAACTCAGGAATGAGCCTCACCTCTTCTAAAAATACAGTTCCATCACATTTTAAATTTAGGGTTTTGTATGATTGGATGGAAGCTGTTGCTGGGAGAGGCAGTGTATGAGTGCAGCAACTCTGCCTCAGCTCTATCGAGGCTCCTATGGAGCCACCTTCTAAACCATTCATTTTCTCAACATACTGAGGAGTGGGTGTCTGAAGTATGTGTGCAGAGGATGAGTGTAGCTGTAATTAAAGAATACACAAGGAACGCTGATCCCCTGGGGTAGTGTGGATTTACTGTATGGAGTAGCAGCGTTGAACCTAAGAATCATTGCCTTTACCTGGCTTTCTTTCTCCTTGATTGCTCTCAGATTATCTGCCTGCTTCTCTTCCAGTTTCCGCTGATACCTGGCTGTTTTTTCTATCACCTTTAAGAGAACAAAAAGAAAAAAAACACTGAATTTTAAGTTTTCATAAACAAATGCTTGTAACAGCAAGACAGGCTTATAAAGCACATGCCCACAGTAACGCCCTCACTCCCAATTCTGAACAACTTCTGCTGGCTCTGAGTTACTTGTCCAGTACTCAAGACCCTGAACACCAATGCTACATAAGCACTGCAAAAGTATACATAATGTGTACATGCACTCAACACACAAAGGGCCATGCTCTACAAGGGGATTGGTAGGACAATCTCCCCTTCTGCAAAATTTCACACATTATTAATTAAATAGATGTGGGGTCATGCTGCCAATTAGTAATGCTTACAAAAAAAACTATACCACCTGAATTAGAAAGCCAGAAGCTAGACTGCTCTGTTTGCACTGTATCTGCAGCCTGGTGGGAGGTCTGATTAAATACTGAAGGACCTGCAGTATCTTAATAAGTGTAGTAACTGTCTTCAGCTGCACTTTAGTTGACTAAAGTATGTGTTCAGTCCTCAATACAGTAGCAATTTAATGGGATTTAAATACCTCAGAGAACTCACATTCTGCATGTGACACATGCTGATGACGTACACGAGACACCCCCACTTTGCAGAAAACAGACATGCTGTGGCAGATTGTCACAGAACTTACCAGTTTGATTGTTTGCACCACTTCCTGAATATGAGAGTTATTTATTTCTTTCTTCAACCTTTAAAGAAAAGAAATGTATAAAAAAAAACTAGAATCCATCTGTTATCTTGATACAAAACCTGTTTATCAATACTGATAAAGTGCCATACAGCAAGATAGGACTGCTAGTGCCCACACAGAAAGACAGGTGTGGTATACTCGCTTAGTGTCCTCCTACATTACAAGCTTTCTCCAATTTTAGGAAAGGGCAAATAAACACCATTTGAATTTGACAGAGACATTAGTCAAACAATTGGATGTAAAATTCCATATTTTTTTTCAATTTAACAGACAGCAAAATGACCTTACTATGAGCAGGAAGCAGAAGAGGCAGCAAAGCCTCTTTTCTATACCCTTAAACACATGAAACTATTAAAACTGATTCATATCAAGCAGTACTCGAGTACACAAGCCTGGTAGCTGAGTATTATTTTCATAACAAAATGATTGTAAAGGAAGGATGCAGTCATTATATGCCCAAATACAACCTCTTAATTGAGAGGGCTGCTGAAACTTACTACAGATTCTACAGAGGCTTGGGAAGACCTGGTTTTGATTCTACAGGGGGAAAGTGCCCACTAAGGCATGAAGGCAGGCAGGAAGTATTTAGAAGCACTCTTAGAATTCAGCTGAACTGGCTGGAAGGTACGTTATCACTTTGGCAAGTAACTGAGACATGTAACAGAGCCAAAGACACAGGGGCCATAGGGGAGGGTCATCTCCAAGCTACCCTTTCTCCACCATAATGACCTTCCCCTGTATTTTTGTATTAGCTCCTAATCCCTGCAGAAGGGAGTATTTCTTTAGAAATGCTCTATGCCTCTCTGGCTATTCAGAAGTCCAGTAAGTGACATGGATCTTGCTGACTGCCATACACAAAAAGAATTAAGCCTAGGGAGAAAGCTCCAGAAGCCACTGTCAGCAGTGACTGCAGGAATGACATTATCATTGCAGCTAGGGAGCAGATGTTTGGCTTCACTACATATATGCCTGTGTACTGAAATGAAATGGTGAAAACAATGCTATGCCATGAGAGAGGGCAGGCCAGCAAACCTTCCCTGACCCCCTGTAGCTCTGCCACTACCCGTTTGGTTGCTTTAGAAAGTTTTCTTGATGGTGACAGAGACTGTGGAGTAGTGCTGTTCCCTGCCTGAAGCAGTATAGCTAGCATTCCCCATAGGTAAAGACCAGTAACATCTTCCTCAGTACCTCTCCTGAGCAGCCTTGTCACTAGTATTCCGCATCATGGCTTGGATTCGGTCCACTCTCTTTGCCTCCAGCTTCTTCTTAATATCTTTAATATTACTGTGGAGAGAAAAGTGTGCTGTGAGAGACATGACTGCTTACAAACCCCACAGGCTGACAGAGCAGCGTTAGCCCACCACACATACTCTCTGAAGAGTGCCTACTGTGCAGAAAAGCAAAGTTGAGTGATTGCGAGACAAAGTCATAAGACTTAAAAATATTTTAAGTCCTGGAGGTCTTTTTTTTTTTTTTTTTTGAGTCAGAACAAAAGCACAGGAGAAAACACATTATATAATTAGGTTGCATTGTATACCTACATTTGGATTCCTCTGGAGCAGCAGAACACTTACTGAAAGTACTTGAGGGAAAGGCTGTGGATGTGGTCTACCTACACGTCAGTAAGACTTTTGGCACTGTTTCGAAAACTGTGTTCAGTTTTGTGCCCCTCACTACAAGGAGGACAGGCAGGTGCTAGAGCGTGTCCAAAGAAGGGCAATGAAGCTGGTGAAGTGTCTAGAGAACAAGTTTTATGAGGAGTGGCTGAGTGGAATAATTTAGCCTGAAGAAAAGGAGGCTCAGGGAAGACCTTATCACACTCTATAATTACTTTAAGGGAGGTTGTAGCGAGGTGGGTATTGGTTTCTTCTCCCAAGCAACAAACAATGGGACAAGAGGAAATGGCCTGAGGTTGTGTCAGAGGAGGTTTAGACTGGATATCAGGAAAAAATTTCTTCACTGAAAGGGTTGTGAAGCACTGGAACAGGCTGCCCAGAGAAGTAGTTGAGTCACCATCCCTAGAGGTCTTCAAAATACTTTTAGACGTGGTGCTTAGTGACATGGTTTAATGGTGGACTTGGCAGTGCTAGGTTAGAAGCTGGACTAGATGATCTTAGAGGTTTTTCCAACCTAAATGATTCTACCTTCTATGATTCTACTTAAACTGCTAAATTTAAAAAAAAAAAAAAAAAAAAAGAGAGAAGGAACTACACGGTTATATGAGAGCTAAAAAAGAACACCTGAGGAAGGTAGAGCGGAGCATCAGCTATGGGATGTGATCCACACAGCAGAGACCATAAATGCTTAGAAGGCATTCAATCAGTAAGATAGTTTAAAAGAAAAAAAAAATAAATCAAACAAGATCTCTGTCCCTGACTGAGGCATATGTGGCCATCAAAAATGCTACCTACAGGCCAGAGAAGGTGACAAGACTGCTGGAGAAAGGTGTTAGTGTTAGAGGTAAGAGTCTGCTGACACACAATCAGTGCCTCCATCCTGGCCATCCAGGTACAAAATGATTACAGCAGGACATCTGCTGAGGTGGACATGAGAATGGCCATCAAATTGTGGCCCATCCATCTGGAGTCCTGCCTCCAACAGTGGAAAGAAGATAGGCTTAAGAGAAGCAAAAGAAAGAGAACAGCTGTAGGGTATTTTTTCCCTTCTACACCTTACCGGTTTCCTGTCTCCTATCTCTATGCATTTATCTCCCATGCACGTCTCTCATACTTGGAGTTTAGATCTACTTTTGGACTGCTTCTTGCCCTGAGAGGCAAGGAACTGCATTTATTTGCTCCGTGGAAGTACTCCCTGAGTACTTCACTGGGTGTTCCACATTTCTTCTCTTATGAGAAACAGTGAGTAATCACTTCCCTGTTCTTCTTCTCCATACCATTCATGATTTTACACATTTGTCACATCCCCCTCAATCATCTGTTCTCCAAGCTGAGTCCTATTTAATTTCTTTTTGTGCAGAAATTACTCCTTACTGTTGATTATCTTTGTCACTCCTTGCTCTTTCAAAGGTTTTTGTTTAAGATGGCATACTGAAAAGGTGACTGCACTATGGAAATACATCTGGAGGTTATGCTGACTTTGCTATCTGCCTCTCCCACACACCTCTCAATCTTTCTTCCATACAATTCCTAAAATTCTGTTTGCCACTTTGGCTACTGCAGAGCTGTGCACATGATTGCAGAGAAGTGCCCACAGCAGTTGAAGATCATCTTTCCTGAGTTACAATAGCTCATCCCTGTGTACAGTTGAGATACAGTTGTTTTTTTTTTTCTGTACACATTACTTTGTATCTATTCACACTGAATTTATCTACCACCTTATTACCTATTGCTCAAGATCTCTGAATCTTTCTGGAGTTCCTTACAGCCAGCTGTAGATATGACTATACTAAATGATATCCTATTGGTAGAAAACCATTACCTAGTTACTCAACCTGTTTTTCTTAGTCCTGTCTGAATATAATCAATAGCTGAGAGAACAGAATCTTTCTTGATGCGAGGACACAAAAGAGGAAGTTTTGTCTGACTTAGCAACTAAAGGTTGCAAGAGGATTTAATGGCAAGGAGCAAGGACTTTAGCTTCAGGAAAGTGTTATTGCAAGAACAAATGGATATATGTCTGGCTAGAAATTAGTGAATTGATTCTGCCAGCCTATTTAAATAGCGGCCAAAACTCCACTCAGTCTGAGCTGGTCAGTCTCTGGAAGGGATTATGTGATGTACTGACTACAGCAGACAGAGATGACATCCAGTGACTGGCATTCTTACTTCCTATCTTTCTGAATTAGTCAGTCAAGGCTACTTACTGCAGCTCAAACACTAGTACCTATTTGGTTCCTCGTGGCAGGAACACTGTGCTGGGGGTCACAAGACAAGAGCTGTCTTCCCAGCACCGCCACTCTGTAACTGTGTGAGACCCTACATCACATTGCTGTGCCTCAATTTCTCACCAAAGAAATAATTCTCTTCTCCCATATTCACTTGCTCACTGTAGTACATTGCTCTGAGATCTAACAGAAAATGCTACCCGAAATAAGAGCTGTGTGTTATCACTTTGCTATTCAAGTACTAAGTTTACCTTTCTGATGACTCCTTCAGTGCCTTCAGCTCAGCTGTCTGCTTCTCTTTGGCTAACTCCGTTATCTTGGTAACTTGCTGTTTGGGGAATGAAAACAAGATCAAAAACAAACAAACAAAGATGAGACATAGTGCACCATCAACATCTAATTACCACCAGATTCAGCTTTATCCCTCCCTGTACTGAATTCCAAGGGCCAGCTAATCCACGAGGCTCTGTGCAAACCCTTGCACCACATCAGAGAGCTCTGACATGCACAAAGATTAGACTGTGCTAGTGGACTGACTGCACCAAGGCTTCAGAAAAATACTCTGTGAACCAGGTCACACACCTCCAGGTTGTCTTTGTGGACAGCCTCCTATCTTTCTGTGCTGGAGACGACAACAGATTTACGGTACTTGTGGGTAAATGGGAAATAGCATTGGAGCCTACCTTCTAAACAACAGAAGCTAACAAGAGGATGAGCCTCCTGTCCTGTGGAAACTCCTGCCACAGTGTCAGTTCAATGAACCTTCTCTGCACTGCTGAGACAGCTGGAAAGGAGAAAATCTGTCTGCTGAGCTAAGTGCCATGTAGAGAGAACTCAGTTTTTTATTTCATTTTTGTAGCCTTGATCATTAAATCTCACAACGTTTGACAGAGTTGGGAGACGGGGATGTTTTGTTCCTTTGGCTTCTCTGGTGATAAGCATGATTTCTACATAATCTAGTTGTAAAGAAACAGGTTTTTTAGAAACTTTTTTTTTCCCCTTCAGGGTTGGTATAGGATAGCCAGTATTGCGTACAGCTTTACAAGGTTCTTGTCAAGCCAAAGTGCACCAGGGAAATTTAAGACATGATGCAAATTTCTCAGCAAAATAACAATAGGAAAAGGCCTCTGATTCCTGGAGTCATCCCCCTTTCGTTACAATGGGTAGGTAGCATATGCCATACTTATTATTACTGTCTGTAGACTGCAATTTGTCTCCAGGCATTGTGTCTCTTGCAAGTGTTTGCTCAAGGTGGTGGACCCAAGGCGATAGGAAACACTCGTGCACTGCAGGACCAATTGGCAACATCTTATGTAGGCACTTACTTTGACTTCAGTTAAGACAAACTGGAAGGCACTTTCCAAATTTCAAGAGGAATGAGATCCAGCCCTGCTGTCAATGCTCGGGGGTGGTCCTCAGAGTACTGTCCTTTGCAAGGCTTTCCATTCATTAGCATGGATGCGTGCCAGTAGAAAGCACTGAATGTATTGTTGGGGCTGCTCTGTTCCCACGTGTCAGCTGTTCTGGTTGCGTGACAGCAGTGGATATGACTGTCCCTACAGCATTGTCTGTAATGCTCTGATGCTTGCCACTGGTGAACCTGCAGGGCTTCTGATGTGTCACCCTACCTCTGATGGTACTGCATTGAGCAGGCAGCTGTGAGAAGCATGGTACAACCTGATGTACCTATGCTCCTATACAGTTGGCACTTGGCAACATATGAAGCCAATAAATGCTATGTTAACCCGAAGCTAAGCTATCAGAAGAGTTTGAGACAGAGCCTGATGTGCACCAGGGCAGTTGCTTCTCATATTTTTTTCAAATTGCAGGCCTTTAAATATGTTTCTGCTGGATGTTGTAGCTTCTACCAAATAAGTATCACTGTCTACATTCTTTTAATTGCATTGTATGGGCCTAACAATTGCTATGAGGAGTGTTTTCTGCCCCATGGCCACATTTCTGAGCTCACAGTTCAGTGAAGAGCTTGGTTTTTCACATTGCCCTTGCAGGGGTTCTCCCAGGCTACATTTTCTGTTGACAGACGCAGTCCTTACCTCTGTGGCATGCTGCTCCTTCCTCCTTCGAATCCCATCATAGTGTTCTTCCCCCAGCTGGATGAGGTCCATCTCCAGCCTCTCTTTCAGTTCCAAAACTCGGCTATCAATGCTTTCTGCCATTACTACAGGATTTGCACATGTAGTACCAACATCACCTGTTGTCAGACTCCTGCAGAACAGATACAGCAGCTGTACTGCTTCTAGAGACGCTTATATGCTCCTGACAGTCCCACCCATCCATCCCTCAATAAAGCCAGGGAGATGTGGATGTCCATATCACTCCATGCTCCCCTCAGAGAAGGGGAGCACACTGCTCATCCCTGTTTATCTGAGGGGTCTCTCTGCTTTGGTTTTCTTGACCCAGAGGCCAGATAGGCCTGCTGAAGACCCTTTGCTGTATTTACCTCTTCTTCTGGGTTTTCCTGGAGTGTATTGCCCTTTTCTTGCCTCCATGGTAGATAGGCTCTGAAAAGAGGACAGAGTATTTCTGCAGCAGCTCTTCCCTCCGTTTACTTCCTTTCCGTTCCAGCTCCTTTAGCTCCTTCTCCTGTTTCTTCAGCAGCTTCAGAAAGAGCTTCATCTGCTGCAGTTCTGCGAGGCTGGCTGTCTGAGGCTCTAAAATACAAAAATAGAGGCCGTTTTCTCTCACACACTATTTCTCACCCTGCTGTGATGTCTTTTGGGGTCAGACAGGTTTTTTCAGCACTGCCTTCATTCAGCTTTTCCTCTCTCTTTTAAGCTTTACATACAGCTCAGTTCCCCATCTGGTGGATGTCTGGCTTGGGGACAGCCAGAAGAATTGCTGACTTTTGGTATTTTGGCCAGAAGAACACAATAGTGGTAACGTGCCATTAGGTCTATCTCAGGACTTGGATCCTTTTCCACAATTCTAAGCATCCCAAGCACAGCCCAACTGTTAAGCTAGCTGGCAGTTCTAATTGCAAGTGAAAAGCTTTGTTATTTAATTACTTTTTTTTTATTTTTTTTTTTATTTTTGCAAAGCCAAGTTACAATGACAGGAGCTTTCATTCCCTCCAGTTCTAAGAGCTGGCATTCCCTTAGTTGTCAGGAATGAGTGAAAGGCCTTTTTAGGTAGGTGAAAATATGAGGAGGAAAGGTGCCTGTGAACTGTTGGAGAACTTTGTTATCTGACAGCAGCAAGTCACTAAGATGCAGTTATCTGTGGCAGAAAAGCCACAAGGAGTTATCTTCTCAGGGGAAGTAACTGTTTTTTGGCGTGGAACGTGCAAAAATTAACAGAACTCGTGGGCGTGTCTGCAGCGCAATGCTGCACAGGGTCAACTTCTTATAAAAGACTTGTATTGAGGAAACTCAAGTGTGCAGCTTAAATGCAAGTCTCTTGGTCAACAAGTCTAGACTTTCAAACCAGAGCCCACTACACTTCCATATTATGTGATGCCTCTTGCCAGAGTACATATTTAATGTAATCATAGTTCTGTCTCGTGGAGCATTTTTGTTTATGAAGAACATAGAAACAACCAACCAACCAACCAAAAAAAAAAAATCAAAACCAAAAATCAACCAAAAAAAACCCGTGCTGCATATAGCAGTTATTTGGCAACATGTCCTGAGGGCAACAGGTTTATTCTTGTGCCTTCAGTTCAACTTTGTAGCGTAATTAGGCACACTGGTTATTAGTGTTTTGTATCGATTTGTACCATACTGCATTGAGACAAAAACCAACCAAACAAAAAACCAGCTGAACAATACCTTATTACATGTCTGGTTTAGTCAAGGTAATGGACCCATCAAATCTGGCCAGAGCAGAACTTGTGCGATAGCTCTAAGCCTCCTACCTTGCTATGAAGTTGAAGTGCAGCAGTGTTGCTGCAGCCTGTGGCCCCAGAAGGCTAATGCTTGAGCAGTCCAAAGCTCTTCTCACTAATCTGTGCTTACAGCAGTGGCTGAGCGGGCATAAGGCATGGACCATGGCAACTCTCAAGCTTCTTTTCTCCTTGAGACCTGCTGTGAGCTCAGTCCCAGCCTGAGAGCTTGTCACGCACCAGAGCAGTTGTCAAACTGGGTAAATGGTGCTGTAGGCAGGGGAAGGGGGTTCCGAGCCCAAGGGATTCAAGTAGTTTGTCCTTTATGCTGGCTACATCCAGCAGGGCTGGGTCAGGCCTTTATTAATTTGCAAACAGGTTTCAATTCTATCCCAGTTGGAAATTGGGCAGCAAGGGAATGCAAGATGACTGGCAAGGCCTCAGCCCATAGGAACAGCATAAAGGGAGTTACCTGTAATCTGTGTCACTTCTATCACATTTTCATCCTTGGCCAAAGCCACTGCTCCTGAAATCACAAGAGGTTCCTGTTTATGTTCTATCTTGAACCTTTGGGTTGAAAAAGGACAGTGGAGAGCTCATCAAGAACATGAGCCACACAAAGGTTGCTGATGTGAACAGGAAAGAATTAATTAAGCTGCTGAGATGCTGAAGTGCTTGGGAACGTTGTTAACAGGCACAGCAGAAAAGGAACAGGATTCTTGGCTTTGATGGAGAAAAAAGGACATTTGGTCTTTAATAACTGAATATTGCTAGCGATGATTTGGAATGTGTTAACTTGCTTTGATAAGTTGAGGAGGATATTTGAGACTATAACGAAATTTGAGAAAATAGATTGTTTCAATGCCAACATATTTGAAAGGACACTAACTACATTAATACGGCTAATATGGAAGAAACACTGATTAGCTGTCAATTACTACACAATAGATCAGAACGGAACGAGTTAATCTAAGTGCATAGTAGAGAACATGCTCTTACCTAACTTGAAATTACTCTATCAGTCAGTTTGGATTAGAAGCATATTAAAGGAATTTTCCTTCTGGCACTTTCACCAACACATCTTTAATGTTTGTTGGTTTGTTTTGCAAGGCCAAGAAGGTACCAGTATGAGAGGAACAAACAATGTGAGATCTTTCTCTGCTACTCCTTATTTGAACAGAGTAGTAAATGCTTTTTATAGTAGTAATAAATGAAAGAGACTTTGTCTCTTGACTTCTGGTCAGGCAAATCCATAATTTTTTTAACTTGTGGCTGAGCAGAGTTATATGGCTTTTGCTCTCATTATGTTAATAGGTCCCCATTTGATCTAGTGGTCAAAACACAGGACTGTGCTCCATTCACAGTCTTGCAGAATGCCAGATGTGGGATCTGCTTACTCTGAACTTGTAGTGAATCTTATAAATGAGTCTTGTCTTCATCTGAGCTGATGAATAAAATTACCAATCTTTACAGCTCCCCAAGTATTACATAATAGAATGCTGGTTTAAGTGCAGTTTCAAAATGTAGAGTTTTCAGAGAGATCTGAACATACTTAAAATGTCAGAAGTCAACGGAGTGATCTATAGGAAAAGATCCTTGAACAACAAAGAGGTGAAGAGCAGTAAGGTGTTAAGTGATAGAATCAAGCCAGATCTTACAACCTTTCTCTCACAAACATCCAGAACTCTCATGTCTTTGCTCAAAATTAAAGTCCAACCTCCAATTTCACACTTGGGATGAAAAGCTACATCTTTGCCACAGACCACTTCTTCCTCGATTCCCTCCTAAGGTAGTTACCTCCCAGGAAACAGTGATACTAGCCCAACGAGTTAGCCCTGCCTTGGAGAGAAAAGACGTTCATGCCAGTTGAGCCTTCAGATTGATTCCTAGTATTCTTAGTGGATATCTGGGATTACTTTTCTGTTGTGGAGTAAAAGCAGTATACACGTTGCACCCACTCCTGCCACAACAGTCAAGGCATACCTACACCTTTTGCCATTAATGCCAAGCACCAGAACTTAAGTTGGTGACTTGGCTTGAGAGGTTCAGATCCTGTTACTAAGGATCTTCGCCTTCCAGCACGCTTTCCAGCCATGTGAGTGTACAGGCTTTCCCTTCTGTAAACTCATCCCACATCCACAGCTTTACCTGCAGGTCCATTTGCAAAAAGGGTGCTGAATTTCCCAGTGGAGTCTGGTATCCCATTACTTTCAGCAGATGGGAAGTTCCTCTGCATGTCAAGCCTCTAAAACAAAGATCAGAAGTAAATCAAAGCACAGCAGATGGAAACTGAGACCATCAGATTAGCAAACAAAAGTTGTAGCAAAGACGCACAAAGCTGTCATATGCTTTCTCCCTTGTTGGACTCAGGAATGTGTTTCACACCACTGAGATTCCCTCTTCACTGGCAGTGGTGTTAACCTAAGAGAACTAAGACAAAAGAAACTGTAGCAATGTACGAAATAGTCTCTGAAGCTTCTCCCACTGCTGTTTGTCTCTAACACTTTCCACTTAGTATACTGAGGGCAGTTCGCTGCCTGCCTCTGGCTAGAAACAACAAATAGACCCATCCTGGACAGCCTTGTTCCAGGTTAGTGGGAATCCTATTGGCAATCCCCTCTATTTCAGGATGAATTCACACATCATGTTTTAGACAATGACAGAACTTGGGAAAACTTACCTCCTCTGAGCCATCTTTTAGTTTAACAGACTTCTTATCTTGCAGACTGAAGAACTTAATTGGGTTGGAAAGAGCAATAGTCAGATCTAGAAACAAAAAGGAGGTCTTTGCTTGGATTATCAAATAACTCACACTACTCCGCTTTTTCTTGCCCTTTCTGGCCTAAATTAGGAAATTGTGGAGAAGGGATATTTTGTATTTTCTACTTGTAACAAGTTTCTCCCTGACAGCACAAAGGGAGGGGACTGTCTTCACCTCAGTCCTATTCTACTGTGATGGCTCACAACTGATGTTTACAGACAGCTGTAAGGAGCTGAGAAAAGCGTATTGCTCCCAAAAGCTCCAAAGCCCGGCTAAGACTGCCAGCTTGCACACCTCCCCTGCTCCAAGCCTAGTTCAATCCTGTATAAAACTGATATTTTTTATGAATCTGTGTTAAAACCATCAATTTCACTTGATTTCCCCCATGAATAATGTTCCTGTATAAGAACACAGAGGAGAGAGCAAACACAAGATGCCTGCAGTTGAAACAGAAGTATTCACAAGAACTTTTGTGGCTGATACCATCAAAATTCTGCATGGCTTTGTTCATGATTGTTAAAAGGTTTTCCTGTTAATACCTCCAGGGGTTTGTTTTCCTCCAGTATTTCTCTCTCTCAATCTCTGTTTGACCATTCCCTTTTTAAAGTGAGATCTCTGTATTCCAGTACCAGCAAGAATCTCCCCTCTCTTCATACAGGGAAGAACTTCTCTCCTGTGCTTCCCATGCAATCCTTTCTGTAAAACCCTGTTGCTACCAGTCCCTCACAGTCACCTCTGCACTTGGAAACTGCTCCATGCCACTGTGCAAACGCGGTAAAGAGGCCCACCAACTGCAAACCAGAGAGACAGAGTTGCATCTACATTGCACATCGGGTACATGCACCGTGGTCCACACAGGGAACAGGTCACAGTAACAGTGCAAGTGGCCACCTCTCTTCATCTAAAAGCAAGGGTGTGACAGGATAATAGTATGTGCTCAAGTCCCACTCTGACAAGGAATTAAGGGTACAGTGGGAAAGCACCTCCACAGCTGGAAAAATGCTTCTAGATTTGAGAGCAGAAGATGAGAGCAACGCGTCCTCCCCCCCGCCCAACTAACGCATACTACCTGCCCAAGCGTCAGGAACATAATCCTTTACTTCCAGGTACACAAATAGAGAAGGCATAGTGAGTGGCATGTTGCTTTCACTGCGGAGACAAACGTGGTGATAGCCTGAAAACAGAAAGCAGAAGAGGTAAGCTGACACAATCTCTCTCCCTTCTCATCTGTGTACTCCACCAGTAAGACAGTCTCTGACTACAGGAGGGCATTGTGAATATATTAAGGCATTAAACCAGGGCTTTAACAGGATGAGTTGAAGGCTCCACTGCCTACAGGTATATTCTACACCAGAGATTAATTAACAAAATTAGCAGATGTCCATATTTTCTTCACCAGCTTCAAATGGATAAGTCTCAAGGTTACAAAAGTTGACGGGATTTCCACAAAATTTACCTGAGTGCACCGCAATAATGGGAATGACACGATGACCAATGAACTTCCCTCCTTCCTCATAAGCCACGATTTTTAGAGATGCTAGCTCAGGCATCATGATCTAAGGGAAAAAAAAATCAGAGTAAGGCAACTATGTTCTGATCTCTAGTAGCATATTGGCTTCACTAGGTAGAACTTTACTCTCTCCTCCTTCCAACAAAACAACACCATCTCTCCAGGAAAGTCATCGTCTATTTCCACATCTTGTAATTTAAGGCTGCAGTTTGTCACAGACATAACTGAATTTACAAAAACTCCACAAAACACAGGCATCTCAGAGGAGAGACTTAAGGAGGGCAGGCTGCCTAAAGAAAGAACTGTGCAATAAATCCACTGAACTAGCATTTCCACAAAGCAATTCACCAGAGAAGGAAATGAACTTGGAAGGATAATTTAGCAAGCTTGGTAACTTTGCCATAAGAGTTGCTTCATCAGCCTCCCCCATTTCCTTCTGCCATAAAATGAACTAAAAATTATTCTGTCAAAACTGTAGCTTGAAAAGTGTTTTCTGAAATGTGGATAATATTTATCTACCACATCCCAAGTAGGCTGAAAATATCTGTGATTTCACAGTGTGCTTGACAGAGATGAATTGTGTAACATATATTTTGCCTTTGTAACTTACAGCAGAAAGGCCAGACATTACTATCACCTTTGACTTAACCTCCCCCCATGCCCTACAGCTGAACTAGTGACCACTGAATTCTTGAAGACAAACAAGGCAGCTTTCTGTAACCTGACACAGCTAAAAACCTCCTGCTGGTCCCATTACTTGTCCTGTATGTCTGCTTCTCATTCACAGTTTAACCACAGACGTTCAGTTCCTTTCTGCTCCCTCATACTTGAAGTCTTCAAAGCTGATTAGTGAATTCAGTCTAAAGTGTGTCACAAAAGGGAGATTCTTGATGCCTGTTATTGCCAGAAATGTTCCCAACTCCCCTTATCCATACCTGGAAATCTTAATGGGGAGTTGTTTTGGACAATATTGTTTGGGTATTACCTGAGGGTGGAACATGTAATAACTCCTTGGTGTGTCTAAAGCCATGACTGAGATCTCCAGAAGGGAGTCCCTTCTGTTGTCATTGACCTCTCAAAGCAGTGCTTGTGACCAACAGGATCTGTAAAGATTCTCCGTCTAAATGACTATAAAATGATACTACCTTTTCAAAAACAAAAGGCTCTTCTTTCCATACAGGGTTAATGGAATTGGCAGTGGAGGTCAGTTTGGTTCTGTATTTGCGTTTTGTGTCCCTTGGCAACCCAAACAGCTCTACTTCCACATATGTCTTCACACTGCGGTCTGAGAGGAACTGACCAGAAAGTATCTAGAAATAAGCAGAAACATAATTAGCAACTGTTGAAAAGAATAAAACAAAAGAACCCACCCATACTTTCACCCTTTAAGGCCCCCTCCAGCCCCAAACATCTTTTCTGCTGCAGCTTCCAATCCACATTAGGCTTTTCTTTTACCTTTTCTTCACCCATGTTTCTTGCTTCAGCACTTCCTCCAACCTCCTCCCTCCCCATCATCACAGCCTTGGCTTCTTTGTGTGGCAGATGCTAATTTTCCATTTTCATGTGATTATGATTAATTTGATATAGTGAAAAGACTGGGAGTTGCCATGGTAACACTCTCCCACAGGACTCTCTGGGTTCATTTGCCACTAAGAACCCTACTGGGTAATAAATAGAGGGGACATACATGCCAGTTATACACGTGGTGACAGCAAATGGCTGTCAGGGGAGGAACAGCACTATGGTTTGTACTTGCCGTGACAGACAGGGTACTTGCTACCACCACGTCAATACGGTCCACAGAGAAAGGGTCAAATTGCTTGTCTGGACGCCGCATGAATTCATGCTTAAGCAGATAGCCACACTGGCCATTGAACTCAAACAGAGCCATGTTCTGCTGCATGGGGACATCTGAGATACAAACAGAGGAGAACAATGAGAAAAATTTCTGTGGGACCTCATCAGATGTCTTGTGTAGTATGCATGAGCTGAAAGATGCTGTACTTTTATAGCTTGTGCCAGCCAAGGGCTCACAAAGTCCTTTCAAAAACTAATTAAGCCTCTCAGCACCCTACAGGGAAAAATATTACAGCAGCTGTTATAAGAAAGGTAAAGTGGTTTGCTTATGATTGCACCATAAATCATGGGTAGAACTAAATTAAAACCTACTCTAAGAAGTACCCACTATTTTGGGTGTGAAGTAAATAGTTGTCTCTACTCCTTCCTCCTGTCATTTTGGGCCTCCTCTCAGTCCATCTCCTCTGCTACTTATTGTCTTGTGGACAGTGTCTTGTGGCTTCTGCATCTGTCTTCAGTATGATACACTCTTCGTAACCTATCTATCACTCTCCCTTTTTAAGTAAATTATTTTTTTCTCCTACTTATCCTATGAAGTCTCTTACATTCTTTATATGTGAGATAGTGAAGAAGAAAGAGCAGTAAAGAACACCATTATCTGGAGGCTTTTCTGTGTCTCTTTCTTATGCTGGTTGTACAGCAAGGAATGGCCTTTTCTTTCCTGCCCAGGTCAGCATACTGGAAATAATAGGACAGACAGTCCAGTCCTGTATCCAGATGGAGCTATGCCTGCTGCCTTGTAAAAGAGGAGGCAGCTTAGGGGAGGCAGGAACTTCTGGTGCATCCATACAAGTTATTTACTCTGACATCATGTTACAGAACAGCCAGAGATGGTACCCAGATACTGGATGACAGCAAGCCTGTGTATGTGTGCATACACAAATATGTAGGACAGGCATCACAGGCACTGCATGCCAGGTTTGTGCCGGGCCTAGAAAAGTGCTTTTGGTCTGTGGGAGACTCAGGCAGAAGAGCAATACTTTGGGAACAAGGCACGCAGAGCAAATGTATTCAGGGAAACAGCAGTCATAGGAAATAGCAGCGAAGGAAGAGACAATGAACATGAGCACACAGCCTCATCCACTAAGAAGCTGGAGGACAATGCGACACTCACCCATAGTCTGGAAGTTCAGTGCCACCATCTGACAGCCAACATTCCAGAACATCTGGGGCATGTAATTAGAGGAGTCCATCCGGGTGCCTTTGGGGTAAATCCGGCTCATCTGTCGCTTGTTGTATCTACAGTTGCTCTATTGGAAACAAGTCTGGAGCACTCCTTGTGTACCCTGGGGCTAGCTCATGTATTCAGATTAAAGAGTTGTTTAAGCTCTTCTACGAATGCTCAGAGCCTTCTAAAAAGAGAGGCCCACGCAACAACAGGCTCCTTTCCCACATCCCTTTCTGTTTAAAAGCAAACAGCTGACAGTCTTGGCTTTTACTATAGCAGGATACAGGAATCTGTCAAGAATCTCTGTTAACAGCCCCCCAGCACACCCTGGAAGCTCCCACATCTCTAGCACCTGCACTCTTCATACCTCTGATGAAGAGCTTACCAGGTCCTGAAACCAGAAGCCAGTTGGACATACCTTAGCCTTAACTCGAGCTTCATATTAGCTCCCATACTCCATATGACCAACTACCATGGGCAAACATTGCCAAAAGGATACTCTACAAACTGCATAGGGAACTTGGTTAGCAGATCATAAGCCTTCAATTCTGTGAAGGAAGAGATGACATAACTCCGGTTCTTCTCTAGAAACAGGAAATAAGAAGTGTTTAGACAAAGGATGCACCCAGCTCCCCATTCTCTGTGTGGGGACCAATGGGCTCAAGAAGCACTCAACCTGTTTATTACCACTTTCTACCAGCTGCTGGTTTCTATCAAGGCAATTTACCTTTCTCTGGTCCAGATGTTGTGACTGTTTAGAGGAACCTATCGTGTATAAAGAAATTGCATGCATTTTCAGCATTTCAGATATTTCTGTCACCAGCCAGGGTCCTAATCACCACAGAAGAGGAAGGCCAGTTTCATACATTAAGAAAAGCTGGGCTGAATCCTGCCCTCAGAAGCAGCTAAGCAAGATCACATAGATGTCATTAGCCTTAAGCTGCTGCTTTTCATTTTCATTGATGTAACTGAGAGCAGTATCTGACATATCGTTGTCTTTTCCTTATCGATTCCTTACTACAAGGAGAAGAACAGAAGGAGAGTGTTTGTATTGTACATATGTTGTGGGAGAGAGAGAACACAGCAGAAAATAGGTTCAAGCAAGTCACAAAAGTAAGTAGAAAACAGCAGCATTTGAAAACAGTATTCTCCTGGTCAAATGGAAATACTCAGGACTTTCAGGACTGAGTATGACTTACGGGCAGAGACTTCAAAGGAGTCAAATTTGATAGGCTGTATGTAATTAACTAGGCTGGACATTTCCTCATACGCTGTCACTTCCAAACCAGCAGTGCCCTAGGCAGAAAAAAAAATTAGAAAAAACACACAAGAGAAGACAGATGAAACCTTCTCCAGAGGTGAAACAAAACACACCTGGGCTTCACACACAAAGAGCTCCAATGGCTGCCCTGACCAAAGCACACCAGTTTCTTTGGCTTCCTGATCTAACAATTACATTGTGAGCAGCGTTGTCAAGGGCACACTGAATTTCTGGGTAGCTTGGCAAAAACTGAAACCAATACATACAGAAAGGTATCAGTACATAAGAAGTCTAGGACCTCTTTAACTTCTCAAAGCGTGGGCTCTGGGACAAACCTGGGACATCTTTTGCCTCTTCTGAGTGATACTAGGGAGAAGGAAATGGGAAATGGATATTTTCTATTCAAGGCATTGCTGATCTGCTTCTTCCCTCTTCTGCAGCAGCACTTCATGTTTTTGTAACAACTTTTATCAGACTAAGGCTAAGCCTCTCCAAATACTCTGAAGGCACACATTTATCACCAAATCATGCAAAATATCAGTCAGAAATAATACCTCTTCTGCTATATCCTCTGTGCTATACTTGTCATAGCACAGGTTCACTCCCCTTTGCATTCTGGAATTAATCTCCATTCAGTATGGTCAGACCCGAAAAAAAAAACAAAACCACAGAAAAGGAAGAGAGACAGTAGTGACAGTACCTCATCTGACTGCATCTTTTTAATTTCCTCCTCATCCAGGTTTCCCAGCTGTTCATCCTCTTCCTCTGGTTCCTCTTCAGCCACATCGCCTGCCCAAACTAAGCGCACACAGCCCACATCAGTAGTGCTTAGCCAGTAGCACATGGAGACAAGACATTGTGACTGCTCACACAGCCTCCAGCTCTGACTCTGCTGACAGGGAAGAACTCTGCAAAACCTCACAATCACATCACACAGGAACAAGAGAGGAATGTCATACCATTATTAGCCAAATCCAAGTATGAATAGGCCAAACTGGACTAACACCCTCAAGAGACCAAGACATTCTTCCTGCAGGCCTGCCAAAAATGATGATCACAATGCTGTTTTCCCCACCAAGGTCACACACATTTGTGGGACTGAATGTCTGATTTCTAGCTCCTCTGTAGGAGCACACATCTTGTCTTCATATGACTTCATGAGCTTCTGCCATGACAGGGACTGTAAAATTCACTGTTCTACCATAGGTAGAACTCTCTACCTGAGTCCAAGAGATGACGGCCTTGAGACTGCAGGAGGTGGAGGATGGGAGGAGAGTAGGGTCTGAATGTTCTATAGACCTTCGAGAACCTCAATGTGAGGACCAGTAAAGAGAGGAGCTATGCTGGACCTCATTCTCACCAACAAGGAGGGACTGGTGGGGAAGGTGAAGCTCAAGAGCAGCCTTGGCTGCAGTGACCATGAAATGGTGGAGCTCAAGATCCTTAGGGTAGCAAGGAGGGCACGCAGCAAGCTCACTACCCTGGACTTCAGGAGAACAGACCTTGGTCTCTTCAGTGATCTGTTTGGTGGAGTACCATGGGATAAAGCCCTGGAGGGAAGAGGGGCCAGAAAAGCTGGTTAATATTCAAGGATCACCTCCTCTAAGCTTAGGAGCTATGCGTCCCAACAAAGAGGAAGTCAGGCCTAAATGTCAGGAGGCCTGCATGGATGAAAAAGGCTTCTTACTAAACTCAAACATAAAAAGGAAGCCTACAGAGGATGGAGAGAGTTTCACCTGACCTAGTGGGTGGCATCCCTGCCCATGGCAGGGGGGTTGGAGGTAGACGATACCTTCCAACCCAAACTGTTTTATGACTCCATTATTCTATGATCTATGCCATGGTGAATTTGTAGTTATCAGAGAGCTACTGGTGGTAAGAAGTTGTGCACTCTTCCACAAAAACAACATGTTCAATTGTGTATCAATTAATTACCAACTCACGCAGCCATATGCCTCAGAGTAGGCAGAATTGACTGACCGTCAGGGAATTAAGTTGGTTGTCTCTTTTGGGTTGGAATGAAGTGTCTGAAAACATTCTGAATATTTAATGTATCTTCCAAGCTTATACTTTGTGGGATACCTGAATGAATGACTGGTATCGGCTTGCCTCAAGCTAGTATTGGGCGATTTGGAAGGTCTCCAGCAGGCCAGACTTGCTCATCTAGGTATAGTAGTCCAATTTTCCCCTTTAGACATACCAGTATCTTCAGCATCCATAGGGGCTGGCTGCTCAATGATCTCTGGTTCCACATTCCTCCCTTTCTTCAAAGAATTCTGCCTCTTCCCAGATACAGATTGTTTCTTTTTGTTCTTAATCAAGATTTTCCCTAAGAGATCCTTAGGACTTGGCAGGGGAACTCCCGGCTTCAGCTGCAACAGAGAAACTTCATACTGAACTTTCATCTCAAAGATAGAACTTGAAACACTCAGCTCTCCTGTCCCTCCCAGTGCCATTCCTCTGGCCATTTACTGGTGCATGGAAATCTCTCGCCCACTGTATAATTTAATTTTTCCATCTGCTGGCTCATCCCAGTATATCTATGCAGATTTTTCCTAAGACTTCACTTTCCTGATGTCAGTTTAACACCGGCATTTTGTACCTTTCAGTCCTTTCAAGTTCTGCTGCTTGTGCATGCTGTTTCCAGCCACCCATCCTGCACCACAGCTAAAAAACCATCTGCATGTCCTGGAGGCATCCACAAACCTCTGGCTTTCACATGCCACCTACTTCTCTCATTATCCCAGAGCCTCAGTCCTAGATCAGCACTCACGCCATATTTAAACTCTCTGCCTAAGGCAGATTTGAAAAAAAAATCCTAAAGTAGGTGGGTTTGTATGTGTCATACAAGGATGTGTGATTCAGACTGTGCTTCTAGACCTACACTCCCCGTGTAGGGGAGCAACAGGCCTATTAATAATTTAGCTAATAGAATCACCCTTATCTGGTTCTCCCCCCCACAGTTTCTCCCCATTGCCTGGACAAAGACATGGGTCTGAACAGGGGGCAACTGCCAATTTGCTCACTGCTTCTTTTCAGCTCTTCTTCTGATCTCAGTGCTAAAGGCAGATGCTTGGACTAGGTGTTTTAGCTCCCCTCTCCCCTATTTAAAAAAAAAAGGGAATTGCCTCATACTTTGCAGAACATAGGCACTGCCTGATTTGTAAATCACTACCCATTCACAAGGCAGCTGAAGTAGTGGTGTGCATAAGGATCACTGAAAACACCACCTTCTCCACTGCAATACATGCTTGCACAAGCTGTTGACTAGGGTCAAGCAGAGCAGGAGCTTTATTCAGCTGTTCTAAGCATAAAGTTATACATGTCACTGACCTGCCCATCTATGCCCACAAGGGGATATTTCCAGGGTGTAAACAGGGATTTAGAAGCATTGCTAGGAAGAGCCTGAAATGCTACTAAGCCCTTGTTCCTGTTTCTTTCCAAAGCAAGTGCTGGCAGACAGATCTGAAACTGTACCATGTATGAAATACACTAACTCATCTTGGTACAACCAGTATAGTTTGATCACCTAGAGCTCAGTTTCCAAAGTCATTCAGGTGACAGAGCTTTAAGAACAGAATCAGGCAAATGCTTAGAAACCTCTATGACTGTGAGGTCTTCCCTCCTCTTTCTGTGTTACTCTCCACTATGAACCAAGCTCATTTACCTGCTGCACCCTATCTTTGTCACTGTCCTTTTATCTGTTGTGGCATTTCCTAGCACCAGGAGTGACCAGTTTTTCAGAAAGACCTCTCCACTAATCCAAGTTCTTTAACCTCATTCCCCAACTTCCACTTACTGGGTATTTTTCCAGTGGCTCTGTCAGCAGCATGTCTCCAAATATGGTTCGGCAGTACTCAGCCATCTTTGCCTGCTGCTTGGGCCTAGTATACAAAGAGAAAAAACAAGAGTGAACAGGAGAACAGATGCCCAAATCCAGAGCCTAGCATGAGCAACCATCTTGAGATCCATAAAACTCTACCCAGAAAACCATCTCTTGCCTTCACACAAACAGTTACACATATCCTGAAATCCCTTCCCAGGCTTCTTATTTTTCCATACTCTGCCACAGCAAATTAAAAGGTTACACGCTTGTGGTTGCTCTCACTCTGCAGCTTATGGCTCACCTTTTGGCTCTAACCCCCTTTCAATTGATGCAAAAATCTCTACCAGTGTTTCATGTCAGCTCAGGCACTCAACTTGAAACCAAGCAAGTTTGTTCTGCTCTGGACAACAGAGAACACAATTCTCCCACATCTGGTCCCCAATCACCAGACACTCACGAGTCCACGTGGTTCTCAAAGGACAAGATGACAGGGTAGAGAGATGTTTTAAAAGCACTTTCTGCAATGGCCTCGATTGCATCCTAAAGGAGAGAGAATGGTCACAGAAATGAGATCAGCAATCATTAACAGCAGATCTATCTCCCCACTAAACTAATCCCCAAGTTTCAGATCTCCACACTCATCCTTGTCAGGAGGTTCTCTTTAATGCAACTAAACTTCTCTGTCAAGAAAGTGAAAGATGTCTTCTTTTTCATAGCTGTCCAGATTTCCAGCTCCAAAGGATACAACCTTAAAGCCCTATAATTCTCTTTCACACAGCTGAAGTCAATAGTTTGCATAAATGTGAAATTGAAGACCTAAAACTCAGTTGTTTTTTTCCTTACATGGCTTAATGTATCCAGAAATGACAGAATATCTAGTGAGGGAGGCAAATCACTGCCAGATGCACTTTCAATTGGTAGAGAAAGGTATACACAGCACCAGATTAAACTGCCTCAAACTTAATTTACGCTTACCTCTGAACCTGTCCAATTTTCTGTCATTTCACCTGCTCATAAAATTCTTCTGTCTAGCAGCAGAGAAAACTGGAATGTTCAGTCACCAGCAGCGCTGACATTTCAAATGCAAATACCATGGAAACATTCCCAGCATTAATGATGAAAAAATAATCATATTTCCCCCAAGTCCCTGTTAAGCTGCCACAAACTTTCCACTATTTTCTTCCCTGGTGCTGCTAATTGACATGGTAAAGAAACATCATTTGTTCCTTTGCAATTACCCCCCAGCTTTTATTCTGGTGTGTGGTGCATTGATTTTTAACTGGTGCATTGATGTTTGTAACTTCTGTGGTTAAATGCCCTAAATTTTCAATGGAGAAGTAGGCTTTGGACTGTGCTTCTGAAGCCTGGCATCTAAATCCTCGGGGAAGATGTCTGCCCAGCATGCTAGAGAGCAGTTGCTCCCCTGAACACATTCCACGCAGTCATGTAATTAATTAGGAAGTAATTAGAACCTACTCCTCCAAAGCACCACCATTTCAGGCTGTAAAACACACAAACCTGCTGTAGAACAGTTAGAAAATGAACTCATTTTAAACATTTGTTTTCTAAAAGCCACCTTGATTGTTTCTCCAACTTGCATCCATCCATAAAATCCACCATTCTCAGGCAACTTTCTGTCCATACATTCATCTTGCTACACAACTGCGTGTATGCAGGCACACCTACTCAACTGTCTCTCCATCACTTCTACTTGACTGGCTGCATTTCAGTCATTCCTTCATCTTCATCCAGCTAACAACTTCCCTGGTGGTCCTCCAACTCTAAAAACGTACACAAACTCCAGCCTACCGCATATTTGCCCATCTGTCATTCTATCTACACATTCATTCACTTTGCCATCAGTCTTTATATCTCAAACATTTTTGCCCTCAGCCCATGCAGTTGACTGTTACCTCGGTCAGCTAGCCTCCTCAAGCCGAGATCAGTTTAAAACCAAGCAGGACTACAAGCACGGAGAAGATTATTTCTGTACCTTGAAGAGGATCTCAGTTGTCATGGTGAACCCATGAGTGATGATCGGCTCCTCATCCGGGGGACGGCCCTTCCAGCAATCCAGCTCTACGCAGCGACAGCCAGCCAGCAGTGTCTGGCGATACATTTCAGGAGACGAGATACCAGAAAACTGACCAGCTGGAGGAGAGCACAAGCAGGGAGGCTCTTTAGCTATTCATGTGGGACACTTTCTGCATAAACTAGAGCAACAGAACTCTGCTGTCTTTGAGCAGGTATGCATGGCAGAATGACAAGATATTTTAGCTAACAGGGTGACATTTCTTCTTCTTACACAGCATTTAAGTGTCAAGCCCCTTACTGTGCTTTACAGACCTCAGCCCTCCAAACTTCAGGGCAGATGCATCTGCCTGAGTGATTGTCAGGATCATTCATCTATCCATGGTGATGATACATACCTGATGGAGCTGAGGCAGATTCTGGAACTGCCCATACCTGTTAAATATGTGTTGTGTGATGAATTGATGAAGTAGTGTGAGAGTGGCTGCGTCATGTCCTGGTACAGCACCAATTTATCCAGCGCTATCACGTTGTTCTCAGGGCCACAGAGAAACCAGACCATCCCCTCTGGAGACAACTGCCCTACATAGAGAACAAAGATGTTAATGGTACTGAAACAAAATGCTTCTGGTACCTCCTTCCCAGTGCACTGCAACACAGAGGTTTGTGAGAATCAGGCTGGTTCCCCTGGGAAAGCCAGGATAGCAGACGGTGTGAGATCCTCTACTATTTTCATGCTACCTTGACAGCGGGACATGACATAAAAACAAGACCTACGGGCTGAGCAAGACTCACCTCTTTGGATGTTAATCCCACTGGGCTCATATTTCTCTATCAGGCTCTGCACCTGCTCAGGTTTTGCTGGTGGGAAAAGGATGTCATTGAGGCGAGAGTCTCGCTGCTTCTTGTTGATGAACTTTGCCAAGTGTTCCTTGGTCATGTAGGGTTTTGCTTTTAAATGGCTAAGGGGAGAGAATTATAGGGGAGCAGAGGTAAGGCATGTGTACTACTCAGAAAGCTTCACAAGAGATTGGTCCTTGCTCAGGTTAGCAATGGGCACCCAGTTCTCTGGGCCCAATGTTCTGTCTACATTCCTTCCTGTAAAAGATGCTTCCCTCTGTGGCTATTTTTCTTCCTTTATATTCTTCTTCCTAACTAATGTGCTACTGTTAAGAAGTTGTATAACAGAAGAAAGCATAATTTGAGCCTCTGACTTGAACTCTAAAGGTAACTGAATTTCAGAACACATTGAATACTTGCCCTATGAAATTAAGTCCGTTTAAGAACTCACAGGTTTAGCTATTTGAAAAGAATTCACTGGCTACTGGCAAAGCTCTCTGGTTCTAATGCTGTACATGGTCTTGTCTAGGGCTAGCCACAAGTAGTATCACATCAGCACAATCTAGTGTTGACCTGGAATCAGCCCTTCTGATAGTGACCGTTTAGAGCCTATGCAGCACAGTGAGGCCTGATCCCTTTTATTGAGGTTGTCAGTGGAAGAGTTAAGTGCACTGGCACTGTTTTGTGACATTGGTACCTGCCTTTATAGGCAGGCTTGAGAGCAGCCAAACAATAAATGTAGCAACCCCTCTCCCCACCTTTTTGCCTATCTTTTGCCACAAGAAATCAAGTCCTCTTATGTGGCTTGAGGGAAACTTACTGTGAGGTAAATATCTCATCAATCTCAGGCCGTGGACACAGATTCATGAGGAAAGTTTTATACACAGTCTCAGGGAAGTCCTCTGGATTGATGGCATCATTCTGAGAATGAAAGAAAGACATGTCAGTACCATTAACCCATGATGGTTTTCACCTCTGTTAACACTCAACACCCCCAGTCCAGCACTCACTTGTGAAAAGGCAAATAAGCAACTGGAACATCTAGCGAGGTGTTTAGGAAAGAGGAGATGGAGTGGAGAAGCATTATAATGGCCTGCTTCGGAACAGACAGTTATTTAAACTGTCCCTTGGTGCCTCTTGTGTGACGATATAAAGCTAGTGCGTGGTGAACTGACAGGAACCGTTAGAGTTCCAGATTGTACTCTGCAGGTTGGTAGAAATGCTAAGAGTAACCATGAGACCTGTTGCTTCAAAGAGCAGTGAAACAGGCAGAAGGGAATGTGCTGTTTCTTGTGCCACATAATGCAAGTGACAGAGCTGCAAGTGCTATTGCTTTACAAACAGTAAGAATTTATCTTAGCAGGCCTGCAGTTAAGGCAAGGTAGCTGGCAAAAGGACAGGGTTTCAAAGCAATTTAGGAGCATCTGCATGACTGATGTTTTTAAAGCCAAGGGAATCACAGTCAGGGTAGTCAGAAAGATTTCTCTCAAGCTAGAGAGATCTTTGGGTACCTTGTAAGACCCTTACCTTGCCTTTTGGAAGATGACAGGCACTTAATGCTGCTTCCACCCTTTTCCTGTCTGCAGGAAACATCTGAAAAATACTAAGCAGACAAGGAAAAAAGAAACCATCACCACAGTGTAACAGGAGTCAAGTCAGGTTTGGGTGGCTAGGAGCTGCAACCAGAGTGCAAGACATTCAAAATGCACAACAAAGGAGACCGACAATAAGACTATGAACATGAACCAGAGAAGGAAGGCAGTGTTTCTCCAAGAGTACCTGATGGACCAGATCTTATAAGCCTATAGTGGATTTTCTGACTGATGCCTTAATATAGAAATTCTATATTTTTGCACAGGGATCTAGAAGAACCCTGTCTCTAAGCTGCGCCAGCTTACTCCCAAAATCATTGCTCGCTGTCCTTGCCTACATCTCTTAGAGGTGCCCTCTTTGGTAGCTGGTCTCATGCTACAAATTCCCCATACTTCCTCCCACAAGACATTACCAATGCAGTAGCTGGCATTAGCCAGCAATAAGTTTGTAGTCAAGACAATATTCCAAAAAAAGCAAACAAATATTGTACATATTTGCTGCTTTAGAAGAAGGCAAAAATTTCAGTCCTGGAAACCAAAGGCTTTCCATGAATTCAAGGAACAAATTCACTACAGAGGAAAAGAAGCTGGTATACTACAGGATGGAAACAAAACTCTGCTGCTGCAGAAACCAAAGCTCACTTTCAATTTAGAAAGCTGAGTATTGGTCTACAGGGCAGAACTCACCTGGTCAAGCCTTTGGCTTAAAGCAGCCTCTGCTGTATTACAGAATATTAACAATAACTGAGCTCTCCCTAATTTCAGAATATCCCAGTCAACAACAATGAGGTCTCTGTTGTGGATAAATTTAAATGTCAGATCTATTACACTCCTGGCATCACAGCTGCTCAAAGACAAAAAAGGAGAACAAAAAGTGCCAAATGTGTTGACAGGTGGAAAAGTGCTCAACTGGAGCTGCAGATGATTTATGCAAACTCACTGCATGCTGATTTCTCAAGCAACCCTTTGCAAGGCAAAAATTGCAGCACCCTTGTTATGCTTCAAAAGGGATTTAAATGTCCAAAGAGAAAGGCAAATAAATGTGGAATTTAAAAAAAATAGTCTGACATGGAGTTCTGAAAACCTTGCATACACCTGCAACTGGAAATGCTGAATATTTTTATAAATCTGGCTCTTAATCCAGACCATTTTAAACATCTAATGCTTTAGACCATAAGTTTGTTTTTCTACTCTGCAAGAAAGAAAGACCAGGGCATTGAAGAGGGGTACAGACTGCACCAGACATTTTTTGAGCTAATTTCAGAAAAATAAGCTGCTTTCTCTCTACAGTAATGCTACCTTGCTTGCATTTTAAAGATCAATTTGAAGTACTCTTTCCCTAGTGTGCGTTATTCATTAAAGAGCTATACATTTTTAAAAGCCCCTTGATGTGTACACTGGTTTCTGGTAGAATGAAATTCTACTGTTTTGTGGTTTAGAAAACAAACAACAAAAAATGTTTATTGTTGAATAATGATCAACCATCCAGGAGCACATTTAGCCAGCACAGATTTAATGTGGAATCGTTATACAATATAACACACAGTAGGTAGTGTATTTATTACAGGTGATTAGCACTTGCATCTTGTGATGCGGTAACATAAGCATAAGCTTAGAAGCAGAGCAGTTCAGAACTTTCCTGTGAATACCCATGAATGCACTCAATGCAGGTCCTTGTTCTTAAGACAAAAGATAAATTATGTACCCAAAAGGGAATTCAACATTGCATCACAGCCTTTTTTCAGCCTATAAGTTAATCAACGTGGAGGAGTCACAGGGTCAGCCATGGAGTGATCTGACTAGGGAAGACACTGAGGGGCACAAAACCAATTCTGCATTTATGCCATGCAGTGTAGGGGAGAAGTAATAGGTCCGTCTTTGCTTCAGCAAAGCAGCATTGGCTTATTCTCATGGCAGCCCTACCCTGATGAACAAAGCCAATACTTGTGGCACTGAGCTCAAATCTACCTTATCCTGTACTTCAGCCAGCCTTAACATTGGCCCAGTGGTCTGTCCTCAAAAGCTGTTTCCCTCACCTGCATGCAGAGTGAAGGTGGAAGGCAGTGGAATTACACCAGGGGAGAATAGGTATAGCAGTCATACATGAGGACAGGAGTGAAAGCAATGGATCCCTACTTCAGGCTATCTGGGGAGTCAAGCATAAAGTTCTCCTGTAGGAATGGAATGCATACAGAACTCCTAGTATGAAATCTCAAAGAAGTCTTACAAGTCTCAAAACTCAGGTTTGCAAAACAAATCCCCAGTTAGAATTTTACCTAAGTTATTTAGCTTTGGAAGCGAAGTCTGTGGCTGTTCAAGACAATTTCTTTCTGTAGATGAAGAAAGTGGTCACAAAAGGTCTCCTTTCCAGACCCAAACTACGTTCCAGGCCCTTCACTGGGAGGAACCTAGGTGCAGCAGGACCTCATGACCTGAATACAGAGGCAATGGCCTTTACCTCTTAGGCACAGTAGTAGGCAGCTAAAGCCACTGGGCTACCATCCTCTTACCAGCTCCTCTGTCTTTACTGTCTTTAATTGAACATACAACAAAAAACGACAACCAACTAACCAACCAACCAAAAAAACCATACTCACTTCCTGACAGGAATCTTTCCTTCTGCATTAAGCTGCATCTTCAGCTTCACCAGGCTGTGAAAAAAGAAGTCAAGATGATGAAAATTCACTTGTACAGTCTCACAGATTCTGTTAAGGAAGGAGCAAAAAAGAAAATGCAATTGGGAAAGGAAACCAACATTAACTGGAAAACAGGGTCCTGCAGACTGTGAGCTTAACCTCAAGACAGAACCTGTTCTCACTTCTTGGGAAGGAGAAACAGGTGAATTGTAAGAGAACTGATATCAGAATGATTCCTCTGAAACATACGACGTAAATATGAGATAATGGTATCCTACTGTTCCTTAGCGATCCCAGGCTGCCAACCAAACAGCATTACAGACAAGAAGAGGAGGCAGCACGTTGTTGGGGTGAGCACTGTGACTGTGGGTGGGTGGGGGATATTTGAGGCTCAGAATTTTAGTTTGTCTAATACCACCTGTGTATCTAACACCATGTGTGTGTTTGACTGGCTCAAGTACTGTGGTACCAATCAGTTGGCATGCAACAGAGGGCCCATTTACCAACCCCCTGCCCTGTGCCTTAGGGCACCCAAGTTGAAAAAAGGACTCGTTTGGAGACTGCCCAAAAGACTTGGAAGCTAAGAAGCCTTTTCTTTCTATTAGAGGCAGAAAGGGCAACAAATAAATGTTGCAGAGAACAATGTTTGTCAGAAATCACTTACATTTTCTCCAGGAAGGTGTACCGAGAAGCGTTGTATGTGAGGGGATTCCGAACAATGGCCATAATATCCTCTGCCCAGCTCTGGAGAAAAAGCAAAGACACAAAGTGGAGGTAGTTGGGCATTACAGAACTGCATGAGTAGGTACACCGCATTGAACATGGAGAGGGCGTGGACATGTCCTGATACTGCTGGGCTACAAATCCCAACTGCACCCTGGGCCTGGCTACATCACCTTCCTACTGCCTATGCATACCAGCAACCGAAAGTTTTCTTACTGAGTCATCTCAGCTGTTTATTCACACAAAGCACAAAACAACACACATGAACAAAACCTTGCTGGTAACACTGACAGGATGCAGGCTCCCTGTCTTCCCTTCTTCTTTCCTGCTCCCCCTTGAATGTCCCAGCTCAGTGTTTCCCAGTGCTTCCTTGCCCTCAGTTCCTCATACCTTGCCAACATTCTCCTTGTAGGACACAAAGTTATGGAAAGTGAGGTCCACCATGTCAGGGCCAGATACAATAGTCAGAGTCTTAAGCAGAAAGGTGCTGTGAGGGTAATCCAAATTAAAAACTTCTCGGAGCTTCTGGCACTGTAAAATAAACAGAACAGGTCAGGACAAAGGGAGAATGAGGCAAACTGCATCTGAAAAAAACACACAGGACCCAATGCAAACACTGACCCAAATCCACAGCAAGCTTTTCAGCATTTGCAAAAATATTTAATGCGATCTTCCTTGTCTTTCCTTATTTTTCATTTTTATTCTGGAGCCTGCATTACCTTGATCCTTCAAGGAACAAAACATTGTGACCAACATCACTGCACAAACATGCAGTTTTGGTCTAAAAAAAGTACACATTGGAGACTGCTTTGAAAGAAATTCTTTGTGAATCTTCAGCCTGAACTTGAAGACAGGCAGATGAGTATTTGGTCTGCCCATACCAGAGGTTCATAACCAAGTTATTACAGACAGCCATTTGTGAAAACATATGCTAAGAAGGTCTTTTAAATTAGCGTGATACTTCTTGCTGTAGCTTCCCTTCACCACAAGAAGGGTGGTGGTAGGGATCCCAGAAGGTCTACGGGGTTTAAGCCTTGTTATTGCAGACGGAGGCTCTCTCCTTCCAAGTGACATTTTCTGCGAGTTGTCAGTTGCTAAATTTATTTTTTCCATAGCAATTGCAATGTCCTACAGCGACGGCTCACCAGAGATTTGTTAAGTATAAGACTCATCCGATTAGTCATACTTGGATTTCATCACCATATGAAAGTATTTATAGAATCCCTTTAACTTATTTAGCATTTTCTGCATTCCTATGTAAGGCATCACTAAACCAAGGTATCCTGGAGTTACACTGATGGTCTCTTTTTATAACAAAAGGATAAAGTTCCCGTGTCCTCAAATAAAGCACAGCAATTTATTATTTGAAGTGCAGGATAAATCCACATCAAAGCAAACAGGGAGGCTGTCAGAGCATCTGCTTTTTCAGAAACTAAGGGCAAAATTCACAATCAGAGATTCTTAGAAGGGCACATCATTCTCAGAAATTTAACTAGAGCTGGAACCCGAACTCTCATTGTGTGCACATGCAGTTAGACATATGGCTGAGTTATTCCATTTCAACAAATAATACCCTAACATCAGTAATACCCTAACACATTACAGTTACCACATCAACCTCAGCAAAAGAGCTTTTAGCTAAATGACTTTACGTGTTTGCTATAAATTTAGAGCACTTAAAGTCAGCCACTGCAGCTCAGCTCATGTTTAGCAACTCATTAATCTACTATTAACTGGACAACGTCTGAACCTTTGCAAGGTGATGAAAATTAACTTCCTGGTCTTTCATGAACCTCAATTTAGCCAAAACCAATAAAAAAATATATATATACAAGGAACTGTTTTCATTCCAGTGTGATTCAAATGCAACCAATTGTTTCTGCCACTGAATTTTCTCGTTACGTTTGGACTATGACAGTTGAGACTGAAACAGCTCAGCTTCAGGCACTCTCATATGTCTGCACTGTCTCACACAGAGAACTGCATATATATTTTATAAGGAACTATGCAGATTTTTTTTTCCACTGCATTTTTCCAAATTCCTGCAGCATCTGCAATTTGGACACACCTGTAGCAAACAGGCATCTTTAGAAAAAACAAAATGAGCTGGATTATAACTCAAGACCATCTGACTGCTGTCTCTCACTTCACAGAAGCCTCTCCTTGGTGGTACCTGAAACCTGTGTAATCCAAGAATATTTGGAGGGAAAGAAGTGGGAAGGCAGTCAGTCACCCAGATGATTTGCTTATTTTCTAAAAGACACGGGCTTTCAAAAATCTGTCATTTTTGCACTATAAGCAATTTTTCTTTGCAGAAGTGAACAGCATCCACATACCCTATCACACCCACAGTGACTTCTTGATGGAGCTTACACGTTTGATAAGTGGCAAAGTGTCCGGATTTTAGTCTCAAATTTAACTTCATCTTGCAAACCCAGCAGTATTTGTTCAGCTTCCTTACCTCTGGTGTTGTAAATTATACGAAGCTAAGACAATGGAGAACTTGTGGTTTATGCTGAACTCATTTCCTGTATTTGTTACAAATCGGCTCCTCCCTCCCCTTCCGTCTCTGCAATCTGGTGGCCCTTGGCCCTCCCGCAGCCATTTCTGAGCAGGATGTGTCCCTAGCAGGCTGAATGCTGTACCAGGGCTTCTGCCCTTCTCGCTGTGCTCTGCCAGACAAAATTTGATGCGTGCAGTGTTCGGTAATGGCCTGACCGCCCTCTCTGAACAAGCAGCTGATGGTTAGCCTTGCCCTATAGAGCTCTCTAGATGCTGTATTAGTTTACAACACCCCTTAACACCTCTGTGAAGTTGTTAGCTTAGTTGCACAAGAAGCAAACTGAAGTAGGGAGAGGAAAAGAGAGGGAAGGATGATCTTCTTAGGGATCTAAATTGGGTCATATTTTCCCAGCAATTATTTCTTGCCTAGCCTTAAGCAAGTCACTCACTTACTTTGTGATGCCTACTTTACATGAGGATTATCTTCCTCATGGGATAAATGCAGTGATGTTAGCATAACACCGAGCAAAAATGGGGAGAGCGGACTGTGTCCAAAGGCACAGAACCTCGTGCCATGTTTTTCTCTTTCATAACCTGTATTCCTTCAGCACTTTGTGCTGCAGCTTCACTGGTAATCACTTAATGCCACATCGCAGGTGGACATAAAAGAAAAGAAGGAATTGGTATGTGAAAAGCAGGACAACCACGTTAGCTATGCAAATCAGAGGAAGGGAAACACAGTTAGGAAATCCACTTAAAAAAACCACACAAACAGAAAACAACCAATCAGCAGAGTGGCTGAAATACAGAATCAGCTTTCATTTCCCTTCCTACCCTCCTGATTTCCCTAAAATCCTGATCTGAAAAAAATAAACACATTCATAATCCAGAGAAAAGCAAATTCTCATGCAAACATAGACAAAAAACTAGGCTTAACACAAGAGATGGAAAGAGTCTTTTCTCTGCTTGAAACAGGATACAGCCAAATGTCAGCCAGGATTTGCTACAGCTGCACGCACTCGCTGCACAATGACAATTCTGTGTCCCCGTGAAACACGTTACGTGATGCAGTGCTTGTGGCATTGGAGAACAGAACTAGAAAACACAAGCAAACTCTTTCCCCCTTACATTCTTTAGGACAGCAGTACCAAGTCCATAAAAAACAAAAACAAAAACCTAAGCAAGAGAACTGGTGCATTCTCAAGACTGTAAGAAGAGGAGTCAGAGAGGGCACAGTGAAGAGCAAACATGCCCAAGACTCTGGTCACTGTGCCCCATCTAGAGGGGAAGGTGGTCCTGGAGACTGAAAGATTTTTGGAGAAGGAAGGTCTTGTTTGGTCACTCAAATGGAAAGGCAGCACCAAGATTATCTCAATGTCTCTGTCTCTTCAGGTAACGCTCGTGTTCTCTCCTTGGCAGAACTGCAGCACTGTGGGAGTCAGGAGGCTCGTGGCTGAGCTGCAGCAGGGAGCGCTGGCATCACCTGCAGCAAGCATCTCAGAGAGACGAGGGAGAGAAAGATACACAGATGAAGCACTTCACTGCTCTTATCTACAGGAGCCAGAAAACACAGCAGCACACAGATTCGTATGGCACAAATTAACCCACAGCCTTCTAGAATGAAACAGGAACAGACTGTGAGGGAGAGATCCAGACTGTGCATCCTCAATAACTTCTGTCCCTGTAGTCCACAAGCTCATGCTGCAGAAATACGGGAGAGGCAGCAAAAGGGCCCAGCATGGCAAAAGGCCATTTTTCTGATGTGGCTGTTTGCTTTCTTGACCCCCCTGCTCCACTCTCAGTTTGCAAGCCAGAGGTTTCTACTTGCTTCTCTTGTTCACAGGTATCAGTTTGTCTCTGTACAGCTTCTTAGGATCATCACTCTTTTATTCTGAGGCCCAAATATCAGACCTTGTTTAGGTCCATCCTGGGAACTGTGCTCACACCCATTGCTGAATGCAGAGCATAGCACTTGAGGTGATGTTAGATGCCCAGAGCTGCTCTCTTTAACCCTGCAACATAGCAAATTGATTGACAGCCCCCAACCTGGATATAGCCCACGGCTCAGCACTCTGCTCATGTCTGAGCAAATATGAATGCTCCCTACGTAGGTGGTTCCTAAACACTGCAGGTTCCTACTTTATTGTCCAAAGTCCATGAGAAATACCTCGTACATGTTCAGCTCAGCGTCCACATGTCTGGATTCAATAACAACAACGTGTGTATGGAGGATGAAATTGTATTATAATAATGAGCAATAGTGAGAAAATGCAACTTTTGTTTTCATGAAAAATTATGCTCATTTCAGAGCCAGTACCTTCTAAAATGTCTAAACAAAACCCAAGACATACCCAACAGCTCAGCAGCCTGGTCTACAGCACCATGTATTTTGGTCTTAATTATTACATTGTGCAAGTGTTCTAGGGTCTTGGTGCACCAGAAGAAAACAAAATGGAGCAGCTGTTATTGTTCCTTGTTACTCAAAGAAAAACACAAAATTGCATTGTAAATAACATCTTGATCTGCTTTGGCATGCTGCTGAACTACTTTCAATAGCTTTTTATCTTGTCTCGTTTATGTTAAAAGTCTGCTAATTCTTATCTTTATTGTTCTTGAACGTGTGCCAGAGTTCATTCTGCCCCATCTCTCAAAAAAAAAAAAAAATCGAGAAGAAAAGCTGCAGAACATTTTGTGTAGCTCTCAAAGAAAATAAAGTAACAGGGGCGAGAAGAGGAAAATGCACACACATAGAAGAGGTCATAGGAGGACTTCAGCGTGCTGCGTGCATGTTTATGTGCTAACATGCCAGGAGGCAAGGGCTCCAGCCAGAGGCAGGAGCAGAGCGGAGAGCCTTTGCTGAAAGGGCACAGCTGTTCCTCACCTTCGGGCGGGTTTAGTTCCCTGAAGTTTCCTTCTGGGGCAAACAGAGCGCACTTGGAGGTAGCTCCTGTTGCTGCCAGCTCTTAGCTACTTGTTCCTTCTTGGATGTTACAGTCCTGTCTGCTGGACACTCCCTAAGCACCCTGCAGTCAGAGAGGAGGTCCCACCAACCCCTGCCTCACAGCTTGCTGGGACAATACTGGGACCTGTACTGGTGAGGGAGTGCATGCAACAGCAGATGTTTTCAGAAACGGTCTTCTGCACAGAGCCCTTGGTGTTAGTCTTCTTGCCGTGCAAAGAGAAGTTACGAAGAAAATACAAGACCTCTTCCTTTGGCAGCGGCAGCAGAATGTTACTGTCCTGAGAAACCAGATTAACTCCCAACATCCATAGCACAACCACCCAGTAGGCAAGGAGGCTCATTTTACCTACCTCGGTGTGACAAAGCTCAGGCCATGTTTGACCTTCACAAAGATCAAACCAGGGCCAGAAAGCACATGGTACCTTGTAGAAGAAAGCACTAGATGCCCATGGCAAAGCACTGCCCCTCCTGGTAATTGCTTTCGGTCATGATTCAGTAAGAAAACTGAACCACATGCTTTGTCTCACAGAGGCCATGGATTTACTACGGCTGGTGTTATTTGCAAGGCAGGGGGAAAGGATGATTGATTTGTTATTGCTAGTATCTGAAGCTCTTCTAACAGCTGTGATCTAGTTCTCTTTGTCTTAAATATCAACCATTAGCTCCTTCACTTCCACTTTTAGCCAATAAGATGAGTGACTGTCTATTAATTTCAGCAGCTATATCCCACAACCATTCCAAGCCATTATTACATAACAGGGGAGACCAGCACATTCTTTCATTCTTCCACCCTTCACCTCTCTCAGATCTTTCTCTGCTTTGCCACACCACTTTCTCATATTTATACCTTTTTGTAATTATGCACCAGATCTGGATGAACTATGGGAAGGGTGTGGTGATTCTTGTTAAGAAATTTTCACTGCTTTTGGCATTTCTTTGAGTGTTCTCAAATTCTGTTCTCCAGAAAGCCAACTGAATACACAACTGAGGACTTCAAGCATGCTCTATAAGCAGTCAGGATAGTACAGCTGTATGTAAACTGGAAATTTCCAGGACTGGATGGCACATCTCTCCCACCACTTTGGTTCAGTACCGACACAAGACCTCCCATCATCTCATAAGAGAAAGGTGGATAAGGAGCCAATCTAGTGCGTTTTATAAACTGCTTTCAAAGAAATGCCAGAAAATCTCCTGAAATAAAAAGATGTTATATTAAATGAAACTAAGATGCAGAACTCAAAAAGCACTTCCAATTTTCACAGCAGAGGTTGTCATCATGTGCATCACTTCTGCATGTTGAAAATACTTAATAAATGACTGAATGCTTGACCTTTGTTTCTTTTTTTTTTTTTTTTTTGGTAAAAAATGAACTGTAGCCAATTTCCAAGACTGTAAAACACTGTTTCTGGCCTATTAAAACAGCTAGAATACAACAGCTATAACAGGCCAGAACAAAGAGCCGTCCAGATGCCTGGGGAAGAGAATAAGAACAGGGCAAATCCAGTAATACTTCCCTGGCACATTTCTGCAGCTTCCAGCAATTTGTGGCTAAGCAACTTCTTAAGCCAGAGGTCTTATCTTGTATTTAATACCGTCAAAGGACATTTCCTTCTCGACCTAACCATAAGTTTTCATAGAATCACAGAATGGTTTGGGTTGGAAGGGACCTTAAAGATATTTAATTCCAACCCCCTGCCTTATGCAGGGACACCTCCCACCAGACCAGGTTACCCAAAGCCCCGTCTAGCTTGGCCTTGAACACCTCCAGGGATGGGGCACCCACAGCTTCTCTGGGCAGCCTGTGCCAGTGCCTCACCACCCTCTGAGTGAAGAATTGCTTCCAAATATCTAATGTAATCTACCCTCTTTTAGTTTAAAGACATTACTCTTAGTCCTATCGTTACACCCCCTGATAAAGAAAGTTCTTCCCCAGCTCTCCTGTAGCCCCCTTTAGGCACTGGTAGGTCCCTGTAAGGTGTCCCCGGAGCATTCTCTTCTCCTGGCTGAACAACCCCAACTCCCTAAGCTTGTTTTCACAGGAGAGTTTCTCCAGCCTATTCATCTTTGTAGCCTTGAACCTGATCTTCTCCTACAGCGGGCGGTTCTTCAATCTTACAGTCCCTCCCTTGGCCTTCTGGAGCCCAAGCCATGTGGCTGGAGCTCTTTTTGGTGACGACTGAGGCAAAATAGTCCTTATATACCTCATCCTTCTTCAAATCTTAGGTGACCAAGTCTCCCGTTTCCTTCCAGAGAGGGCCCAGAATTTCCCTAGACGTCCTTTCATCACCACTGTACCTATATAAACCTTTCTTATTGCCCTTGCTGAGCCTGGCCATGTTTAATTCTAAAAGGGCTTTGGCTTTCCTAACCTGATCTCAGGCTGCTTGAACAATGTCTCTGCATCCCTCCCAGGCTATCTGTCCTTGCTTCAGCTCTCTGTAGGCCTTCTTCTTCTCATGCGTTGTGCAGGAAGGCATCCCACAACACAATGACACATGTCAAACAGCAGCACCTTTTTTTGCTCATGCTGAACCTGCCTTTGGAAAATTCCACTTGATGCATAGCTGTCATGGGAAGAAACACTGAGCAACAGCTTCCTGCTTACCTTCTCCATTCAGCTCCTGATTTTAAAGCATTCTACAATACTCTTCCCACATTCCCCCCCCCCCTTTTTTTTTTGTCAGACTGCACACTGCAGACTGTCTGCTCTTCGTCTTTCACTGATGCTCTTCCTACAGCAGCATGATTAATAAAAGTATGAAATGGCTCTTTTCTACTTTTTCCTGTTCTTGGTTTCATTTGGGAAATTCACTAGAAAAACTAGAAAATATGGGTGCATTCATGTCATACACAGTGGCATAATGGTATTTCCTAATTCCTTATAATTCTTAGCAGACAACTTTTTTGACCAAATACAACAGAACACTAAGTCAGCACTTTCATAGGTTTACTACTCAAAAACAAGATCGTGAGGGTATGTTGTAATGGTCAACTAAGAGCCTGTCAGAAGAAGGTTAAAATGTTGTTGGTTTTTTTTTTCCTCTGTGTTGCCTGATGTTTATCTGTACTAAATTTCATCGCTTATTAGATCATCCAGTCAACCAGTGATTCAAGGTCTTTCTACAAATCAACCCTCATTTTATTACTACAAATAACTTGGTACCATTGGAAAACTGCCTTCTCTATACACCTCTTTTGTAGATCACGTATGAACGTGGAATATGTCACAGGCCCAAGCACTGGTCTTTCTGGGAGCGTGGGAGTTTACTAGTTCTGTCTTCTCCTAGGAGACCATTTATATCTTCTTCTTAATCTCAAGCAGTAATTTTTGCATACAAAGACCTCATCTCTCATTCTGTTCTTTAAGAGTCTTTGATTAAGATGGGAATTACACAGGTCACTTTTCAATCTTATTGAAAAGATACAGAGCTACCTATGGGACACTTCCACTGCTTCCAACACTCTTGCTTTTTGCTACCCTGGTACTGCTCATGAACTCGTACTCTTTTCTAGAGCCTTTTTCTACTTTTATTAAAAATCTTTTAAAAGGTTATTTCAGGTACCAGCTTTTCTTTGATATGGAATGTGGTGACCACAAAACCATTGTGAATTACTCTTAAACTGGGGTTTGTCTTGTTTCCAGAGCACTTCCTTTCTGGGAGTAGTGGCTCATCACAGAAAGATGTTTTTTGAGTAGAAATTCTTTCTGTCTAGAGGCAGCTCTGACACTGTACTTGTGCTGCCATGTTTCTGTTGGTAGTCTCCAATGGAAGTCTTCTTTAATTAATTACCAAAATCTCAGTCATTCTCCTGCCTGCCTGGCTGCTGCTACCAAATGGACATCCATTTATGGCCTCAGTACTCCCACCACCAATTTATAAACTACAAAGTTGGATTTATTTCATAAACAGGTTATTTGTGAAGTTTAACACCCTAGAAAACTATCTCGTAACTCTCCTTTGCATAGATCTTTTCCTTCAGACATTCTGCCTGGAGTGCAGCACTCAGTTCTATTAGCTCCAAAAACTGTATACTCTCAAATGAAAAAAAAATTCGGATAGTTTTTTCAAATATTATTCCCACAAAACAAGGTACAGATGAAATTGTAGGCTTGTTTACAACTCAAATATGTTTAATTCTAGTAATTTTTCTGAAAAGAAACAGTTTCTCAGAAATAATTAAGATTTTTAAGAATTGTGAAAGATGGATACTGCTTTTGAGCTCTGCTGTACATTTATCATCCATCTCCTTAGGTTGTTTTGAGAAGCATCAGCCTCAGGGAACTTTGATTAGACATTTTTAGAGAGGTATTAGGAAAACATCCATACTTCTTGCGCAAAGAGGCTGCTCAAGTCTCTCAGTGTGTATTGCAAAATCTTCCTCTTTTACATTAGACTGAGAATCACCTATGTTACCTTATGGAGCCATTATCTTTACTCTTTTTTCCCCGTTTTCACATTCTAGCTTTACTTTAACTTCCTGCTCATCTTTTTCATACACAGAAAAGTTCAAAGCAAACAAAAGTCAAACCCTGAAAAAAAGTCCTAGTAAGGACACAACTTTGCTGCAGGAAGCTTAAATTATAACTGAAACCAAAAACAAAGCCATAATCATGTGCTTCCCTTAGTATGTCACCCTGCAAGCAGGCAATTGAAAGCTATTTGAAAAAACAGTAACTTTTTTTCTGAAACTACATTTTCTTCCCTTTAAAACAAAAACCAAAACCACCACACACTGTGTTGGTGTCTCACTCTAACTACAGGTTTGTAGCTGCCTTGACCCAGCCTGTGCATCTTTGTACAATAGCAACTCTGGTAACTCAGTACAGAAGCATCACAGGACTCCTTCCCAGTGTAACTCAGTGATCAATAAGGCCAGGCCAAGGTTAAAACCAGCCAGATGCATGGCACAGGAGAGAACACAGCTGCTGTGCACAACAGAAGATTGCTCTTTTGGCATGCACTTGGAAGCTGAAATGTTGTTTTCCCAGCTTTGTGGCATACTCCTTCCAATAGGTTCATATACCCCAAACTGTGTCTTTCGGGTGTACAGTAAACTACTGGGAAGTTTAAGAACATGAGTAGACAGCTTTTCTATATTTACATAGTTCTGATGTGAAGAGACAATAGTGCCTCAACCTTCTTATAACAGAAAGCCAAGGTAAACTGCATCAGCTTATGCCAAAGCCCTAGACAGCCTTGCCATTCCCATACAAACTGACAGAAATGAAGCGATGACGCACTCACCTTGGGTATTTTGGCAAATCTCCCTACTCGAGTATCTCGGATGCTGGTTATATCCAGAATTTCCATTTCCTACAATGGAGCAAGGACAAGGAAGATTAAGGAAAGGAAGAAGTAAAGACAAAACCATTGCGGAGCCCCCAGAAGCTGCAAAGCTGCTCTGAGCCAGTGCCCTTCGTTGGGGAAGAGCTCTCCCACCAGGAACAACGCAGACAGGGGAACATCAGCTGCTGATATGCCGAGCTGGCAGCCTGGTTAGCGTAGAGGCAGTATTGGTCTGCAGCGCCATCCTTTTCAGGGTGAGGCCGGAGACCCTGTGTGGATTACAAAGGCTCTGACACTGGGATGAAATGAAACTCCTGTCTACCCACACAACAGGCCTCCGTTTTCCTGTCTTGACCACCAGATTCTGGGCTTCAGATACGGACTCTTGTCACAGTAGACCTGAGCTGGCCCAGACATCCAGGCAGAAACAACAGGAGTGGCAGAGCCTAGGCAGTATTTTTCCAACCAGGAAATGGCAACACCACTACAGCTGCACTTTCACCTCGGGGTACAATGGCAGGATGAGGATACTGAACTAGAGCTGGGTAAATAAAACCCAAGAAAGCAGATAGTGTGACTTTTGAAATGAAAATGATGAATCTAGGCAGAGCTGTGGCAAAACATGAAGTGCTCAGTAAGTACTGCAGGGGAAGAACACAATGTTGGTGTGAGCCAAGTGTTCATCCTACTCTGTACCATTCGGATCAATTTAAGGAGACAGGTACTGCGGAAAAAGCATGCACATGGATTTGATGCACATGTAGCCTTTCCTACTCTACTATTACATTCTCTCACTTCTGTACCAGTCGAGTATTGGTTGTTGGGACAGGAACTCATGTCATGCAAGGGAGTATATGATATGCATAGAGGTTTGAATGGGGAAACTCCTCCCCAGCAAACAGTTCATACATTAATGCAATCCTGCAATCTCCTGTCACTGATATTATGAACCTGTCTTTTGCCTTCACGCAATCAACACAGGGCAGCTGAGCTGGAAGGCAGGCAGGACCACTTCTCCCAACAAGCCTCCTGAAGCAATTCCCATGGAGGACATTCCATGAGCTTCCCTAGGCAGCCCACTCCACATCCTCACTGTCCCTGCTACTGGCTATTTGTTGTGTTTGTTTGTTCTTTTAATATCCAGCCTGAATTTCCTTCCTCTGTTACTAATTTGCCTGCTCACAACATATCTGGAGAACAAATTATACTTGTTGCAGCAGATATTATTTTCCAAGATTGTAATAAAGAACAATGTGGATACCATGTCTTCTGGCTGTAGCCCCACTTTATTGTCAAGCAGGATGGAAATTTTAGTGCTAACCTCACTCCTTTTTGGATCCCTAGCACAAAAACAGTGCAGCTCTTCCCTGCTGCTTGTGACAAACAAATCTCAAGACAAATCAGCCATAGAAAGATTAGTAATCCATATGAATTCAGCAACTGAACGATGAACTCATGCTCTGTCTGTACCAGCACATCTCTTGTGCCTGGTCGCTGTGCTTGTCAGCCTGCACACGACCTTTGCAAGCCTGCCCCAGCTCCCTCTGGCAGCCAGCATTTGCCCGCCACCCTTGCTAGCTCACACACACTCTGCGGATTCCCTCAGAGAGGGGGAAAGGCACCAAACACTTGCCCAAGTATGTAAACCATGCTGTTGCTCCACTGCAGCTCTCAAATTTGTTTAGTTTATTTTAAGTGCTAACCAATACATTTTCCAGGAAAATGAGACCCCCCTGTCTGGGTCTTCTCATGTCAGCTGGCTTCCTTATCTCAGCAGCTTTCCAAAGTAATTAGATCCCTCACACCACTAACCTAGTGAAATACCTCATTTTTGATAGGTGATAACAGCTCCCCTGGCCCATTTTATGCATCTGCCAGTGCTACAACTTCTTGATGCCTGCCTGGGACCATTGCAGCCTAACTTCTATCACCAGGAGTGAGCACAGCCCTTGAAAAGGAGAATGAAAGTGACAGAGAGGTCTGAAAGACAAACACGTCCTCTGCAGGGATGTCACAGTCCCCAGCCTTGCAATACTGTATTCTCAGATGTTAGGGCTGTGTGGCAGTGCCTTGCCCAAGCTGGCACTGGGGCACAATCTTCGGAGAATTCAGAGCTCACCAAAACACGTCAGGCCTCTTGGTCAGCGTGCTGTGGAGGAGCACCGTCTCTGTCTTTATCTACCATGCCTCTTTAGCATGTAGGTCATGAGGAGGAAGTAGAGCTGAACCACAGCTCAGCTCTGGAAAGCAGAAGTAAACCCAGCCTTCCACCTCCAGGCAAGCCAGACCTCTCCACCCTTTGTTGTTACCCATCAGCAAGGAGCAGAATTCTCTTTCCTAAAATCGTGGCATCTAACTCCCCTCTGGCAGCCAGCATCCTGCGTTTTATCTCCAGCACTGCACACACCACCTTGGCCTTAGAAGAGTACAACTCAAATCTCCAGACCTGATGTAGTCTCTACACCACTACCTTTATTACTTTTAAAGATAGCAGGTCAGTTAGTTACACCACAGGCTACACAGAAGGTACATGTTAGCCAATGCTGCACACATTTAACTGCACACTTCTAGCTGTTTTTATTCCAGCTGCACCATTATATTGGAATGGAGAATCCTTTAGCAAGCTGGATAACAGGGATATCAATACTACTCCTTTCTGACAAGTCCTTTGAGGCACATATAGTGAACTTCACAGGTATAAGACTGTTTTTGCTTGTCACACTGAATGGCTGCGCTCACCTCTGGCACATTCGCAGCTTAGTTTTCTGCTCCTGCTGGAACTCTGAAGATAAATTGGCCATTGAATAAGCACTAAACTTCCAGGTCTGTTGCGTGGGGTTTCCTGCTAAGTGGAATGAGCGTGGCTGCTTTCCTGTGTGCAATACTCCAGCGCTTCTGGTGTTCCAATTTTGCACAAACTTGAATTGACTATTTGGAGACTAACCTGTGAAATCTCAGCACTTACCTTATTCTGATAGGTCCAGTATAAGTAAAAGCCCTTTGGATCCACCCGAAGAATCACAGGAGAAGCATTTGCTGTTTCCTGACCAAAAACAAACAAACAAACAAACAAAAACAAAACACAAAAGGTTAGCACCTTATGTGACTTGGGGAATCCATCATGGGATGCAAGGTTCTCAGTTAAAATATAGACCCAGTCGGGTGAATCATCTTCTGATTTATGGAAAGAACCAGATTATTTCAGTACATCTCAAGCGTAACAGTGTGAGGCTACAGAAGCTTATTTCTGCTGAAGCCTGGGTCTCATCTTACACTATGCATTTAGCTAAAATAACTCTTGGGACATTTCTATACAATTAATAGAGAAGGAAGTTCCTGTAGCTGTGACTGTTTCATTTGAACTGCCTTCCCTCCAAGGCACCTACTTTCTTCTGAGCTCCAGAAGGAGCCTAAGCCAAGCATAGATGACATTCGTCTGCGACACCTACCATCTAGATATCTATTTGTGCTAGTTACCTGGGCTCTCTTTACAGTCCATGGGGATCTAGCCAGGAAGAGTTCAAGGAGGGGTCCATCTAATACAACAGATGAGTCTACTTCACGAGGTGATTCTTAAACTCCATGGATTAGATCTAAATGGCCTATAAGATGAACCACATCCTATTTAAACACTCAGAAAGTTAGATAAAAATGATTTGGGGCTGATACAGAATACTGTACACCAGGGCGGAGGCCCTCCAGATCAGAATGAAGGCATAAACTGCAAAGGAAACAGGCTGCTGCGAGGTTGCATACTTTGCCTCTGAATAATTACGCTGCTTCTGCATTTTCAGTTAAAGGCAACTTCACAGACATTTCCAACACAATGCCCATTCCCATCTCACACCAAGCCTGTGCTAAGAGATGAATTAGCATGAGCTCTTTGGAAACAATGATAAAGAGTGCGTGGTGCCGCTGCTTGGGGCCAGCCCATCTGCTCATTCAGTCTAGCGGGCTCCTGACTGCATTTGACCTCTGGTGGTAGAGATGATAGGATCAAAAGGCCTATCAGTCATTTCTGAGAAGGCTTCAAATTCACTTCAGGAAGTTGAAGTACTCAGCTAGTGACTTGAAGCCAGTAAAGGAATTTGGAGATTGTATTGGTCATTTGGCCTTGGGTTCTTCAGTTTGCTATTGAACTCATATTTTGCCCTAAAACGTATCTTTATTTCCAGGGACCTCTATTTCCAGATTCATTATACTTCTTGGGCTGTGACCACTACAGTAAACTGCCCATGCCATAATGCATCATATGTTCTTCTTTCACTCCCTGCCTTTCTCATACTATACTAGGGACAATGTTGATCTGCACAGCATCACGCCTATGTTCCCAGAGCTCTCAGCTGGCTCTCTGAACACATGGCTTCATGCCATGAAGAGCAAAAACAGGCACTGTTCTACTGCTACTAAATATTGCGCCAGGTTTCTAGATAAACCTTATCTCCTACAAAGCAGCTTTCTTGAAAATAAGTTGAGGCTGCAATAAGTACTGCCAAAAGGCATGCACCTGATCAGGGACATGGATGGCAGTGGGGTGCAGGTATACTCTACTACAGGGTTGGCTCCTTGGCAAAAAAAGGAGATGGTGAATTCCACAGCAGACAGTCCCACAGCCAAACTGGCTGCTGCTCACACTGTGGAATTCGGTTCTAGGACAAAAAAAAAAAAAAAAAAGCAAGCGTTGTCTGTTCCTGTAATGTGGGTTCTGTAATCTTAAATGGATAGAAGACATCTTTGCTTGTACTCAGAAGGTTAAGAGTCATCATGGAGCCAAATCCATACACATCTGTTCCACCTAAGAGTCATCTACTACATTCAACCTTAGATTTTGCAAGGGTTCCCAAGCTAGTTCTCCCTGGTCTGGTTGGCAGCCCCAGCACATTGGATGCTAAACAAAGCCCAGCAGAGTTGCTCCACAGCTCAAGACGTTGCATGCTAACTCAGTGGGGACAGGTCAGAAGAATCCAGCCTAGCCTGGATCCTATCGCACTCTCTAAAGACGACATTACAAATGCTGGATAAGGTACAGGCAGTTCAGGGCAGGGGGTGGAGTGTGTTTTTGCTTTTCTCGAGAACCTGCTGGGTACAATGAAGGCCTCAGTGCTACCCAAAACTACAGTGATGTAAGGAGCCAGTCTGATCTACATTCATTCCTTTGCCTCATTTATTGTAGAAAGAGGTCAAACCTGTTACCAACAGCATGGCCAGGTCACTTCAAAGAGTCAGACAATAAAACCAACGCAGGTTCCATGACCTCTGAAGCTCTGTTTTTATTCTGACCCTCCACTGGCAACCCAATTCTGACCCTCCACTAGCAACCCAACAGCCTGGAGCTCTTTCCATTTTCCTTTGCAGCCTGCTGTAACTGTAGAGTAGGAAAGCATGATGAGAAGGAGCAATGCGACCAGAACAGACCACCTGAAGGCTTTTCTAATTATTGGACATCAGGTTTGTAAATTCGGTAATTAGAGGAAGCCTTTTCAGGAGTGCTTACAGGTCTGTAAACCTTGGGCAAAAATCCACACGGGACTTGAGCTCCCTCGTTCCTATTTGCTGTTGCAACCACAAACACTTTGTGAGTCTTGGAAGTCCAGCTTAATTCACCCTGGGCTTCAAGGGAACCTGACTAACCCAGGAATTCCCAGTGTATTTAACAACTTCAAGTTTTGGGGAAAGTGATCCCCCTGGACTGAGCTTAGAAAGTCAGCAGCGATTTTTGGAAAAGCTCAGCCTTTGATTAGGCAAGTTTGGCTCCTGTTATCCTCAGAAGCCAAAAGCAAAGCAGCCACAAGTGCAATCCACAGGCGATGGCCCTGCTGGGAAGGAAGGGAGAGCTGCTCTTTCCAGCAAAACCTGGTGTCATCTTTCCGTTTATGGAGAGCTAGTGGAATAATTGTCCAGTGATATTCCGACAAGTATTCCTGAGCACTCATCCTTCCTGTCAGCAGTATATTACATTACTTTTTCATTTCTTTGTGCTGCTGGACCACCCCTGCTTATGCTGCACACAAGCGATCTACCTCCCCCGCATGCACTGCCTTGGGACTTAAAACTCTATTCCAGTTTTACGCCCACAAAAGCAGGCACTAATCCCTCCTGTGTTGCTGTGGGAGGCTCCTTCTAACGAACCTCATTTGCAACACCACATCAAATGCTTTCCCCAGATCTCGGTGAATGATCATAACCTGGCCTGCTCCCTGGCTTACCAAGATTCACGCTCAATGGCACGCAGATCAAACTCCAAACGAGATGGATGGGCAGCTGCCATCGCCTTGCCTGGGCGTGTGGGCATTAGGGGAAATACTCTTTGCCTTCTTAGAAAACGAGGAGGGGAACTATTACACCCAAATTAACTCTTCTGCTGATCCACGCTTTCTTCCCCTCACAACAAAAGGCTGCAAACCAGGCCTTTTGAAGATACAAGAGAACACAGAGCTGAGGAGAGAATCAGCTTTTTACAGCACCCACCAAGGCTCCAGCACTGCTAAAGCCCAGGCCCCTGGCTGCTCGGCCACTGCACGTTTGGTAGCTCACAGACCCACAAGCCAGGCAGTCATGAAAGGACATGGCTCGCCCCTGATCCCCTCCAGCAGCAGGGCTGTAAGAGGAAGCAACTTGGAATCTGATTGCCTCTCATCTGCAAAGCATGGAGAGCCCATGCAGCATGTAAACCCTACCCCTCACGCTCCCCAGACATGTCCAAGAGCAGCGTGTGCCTCAGGCCGGGGAGGCTGCCAGGCGGGACTGCCTTCCTGAGGACTGGCTCGCACAGAGAAGCAGGACCCAGGGGTCCTACACCTGCTGAACTGAGACCCAGCAGCACACTCCTTCCTTTACTTCTGGCCACCCCAAGAACGAGAGATGCAGAAGTCACGTCACCAACTCCCAACCTATATGCCCTTCGGTTTTGGCCCTCAACTCTCCTGTTCTCCTCAGTTCACTCTCCCTCCTCAGACATCACTGCTCTCAGGTATGCCAGTGCCACGTCCCCCCCCCACTGAATATACACACTCCCAGGCCGCCACAAACCCTGCCCGAAACACACCACCTGCCCCGCCACCATGCTTACAATCTAGAGAAGCAAAAGCCCCAGTACTCACATCATCCCATTTGATGAAGCGCTCGCCCTTGGACAGATACTCCTTCACCTCCGGGGGCTGCAGGACAGGAGTAAGCATTGACATTGTCCCGTAGCTGTGCTCCTCAGCTAAAAGGAGCAATAGGAGTAGCACAGTTTGTTCCTCTTTGGCCCCCTCTCCTCTATCTCTGCCTCTCACATGGCAAGGCTCTCTGCCATCTCCACTGTTGGCATCAGAAAGCAAACAGCCTCTTACATCCTGGCCAAATTTAGGAGGGGCAGTGACAGGCAGGCGAGGACCGACGAATCTGCATTGTAAATCAACAGCTCTCCAAACAAGCACGAGAAGCTCAGCCCAAGGTCACCTAGAGGGAAGCCTGCGATGAGTGGAGATGCCCGTGTGGGCACACATGCACGCACACCGTCTTTCCAGGAGGGACCGACTCCTCGGGGCTGTGCTTGTGAAGCACACGGTTCGTAGCACTTCCGCAACTGAACTTCCTTAAATGTTCTCTTTGACAAAGTGCAGGCATTGCCAGTCGACACTCAAAACTATTTCAGCAGATGTGGTTACAGAACAGCTCAGGGTTTGGCTACAAGCAGACTGCCCCCTTCATGCAAACAGGACAAATACCACGTACAATTTATTCTTTGTTCTGTAGACTCCATTTGTGAGGCCGCTTGCTGCGCTGCCCCGTCTAACCTTTTTCTTTGTTTTACAGGTTCTTCCGAATGTTAGTCTCAAAGCGAGAAGGACCAGCAGGGCAGATGGAAATTTCACAGGCAGATGAAACAAAACCTTCACAAGAGTACTCAGGAACCGCAACATGCTCCAGATTCACTTTGGTCTACTGCAGGTCCTCTGGGAGCCCAGGATAATAAAGATGAGTAAGGTGGGGACTATAACAATGAAACTGCAGGGAAGAGACAGAAAGGGGAACAGAAGGTTAATGGCAAACAGTGCAAAACCAAGTCCCTGCTCCCAAACTTGGAGAAAAGGAATTAAGCGTGGACAGCAGAGGAGAAAAGGAGCTTCTGCTGCCAGAAGTGTACTGGCTAACCACAGGGAGAGTGGCTTGTGTGAAGTACTGAAATGGGAAAGGTTAATTTAAGTCAAAAAGGTAGAGCCATGGAACTAAGTAGAAGTGGAGATAACTGTACTGCACTTGCTGTAATAAGATTTCCATCTGCATAGAAGATGCCAAGGATGAAATCCTACCAGGAAAGTCATAGTGTGGCACTTGCCATTGTTTATAAGGGCAAGGAGACTGTAACAAGTAAAGATACTGTGCAAAGGGAGCTAGCTCCATAATTTTGTCGTGCCTTCCCACCTTCAACTTACCCACTTCAGCAAGGCCAGTTGAAGGTGGATCAGTCATCCTTCCCCAGGCTGTCTGAAGGAATCAGAAGGCATTTTCAAATGTCAGTGGCATGAGGGAGGAGAGAAATTGGAAGGAGATTAAATAGACCTGCAGGAAGTGCTCTAGCTGTAAAAATCAAAGATGGCAGCAATTATCAGACAGATTCATGCTGCAGAAACAGAACGCGGAGCAAACCTCGTATCCTTTGTACTTTTCTTTCAAGAGTTTATCTGCCTGACAAACATGGAATAAGGGAGCGTCTACACTGCCAGCTACCATTGAGTTTTCTGCATTTACCAACGTATTTTGCAAGGCACTGTACTCTAAGGATTGGCTACCAAGCTGAAGGCTGTTAGCTTTATTTTATTATGACAGAGAGTGGAGGTGGCTTACCCATCAGTGTGGTTGCTCAGTGTCAGGGCTGAGACTGAGACGTAGGAAAGCATCACCTCCAGTCTCATAACCAAGGCACGCTTGCAGTATTAAGTTTCTTTGCACGTGTGTCAAAGTTGCATGTGCCGACTGCTCTGGCAGCCAGCTGAGAGAGCAGGGGGCACTGCAGGCCCAGCCATGGCAGCACAACCAAACCCCCCTTCGCAGGGACTGCTGTTACTCCCAAGCAAAGTGGCAGATGACAGTGGCTGCCCAGATCCCAAAGGCTGTGATGGAAGAGCTCAGACATGTCAGCAACAGCCTGTGACTTGGCATAAATTTCAGTGAAACTCCAGGCACTGATGAGTGTTTTTTTTTTCCTCTGTTCTCACAAATAGTGTAGGAACAGACCCTGAGGCTATATAGGTATGTAAAGCCCACAGGAACACAGGAGGCTACAGTGAGGAGTTAAAGTTTTTGCTACTCTCACCTGATCCCTTCTGCAAGGCCAGAGCAGTTCCAGGACTGCTTGTCTTTGACTCAGGGAGCAGCTGTGAAACAGACGAAATTGCTCAGGAGTGCTCCAGTCCTCCCATCCTCTGCAACACAAAGCACTGAAGGCAGGCCTTGGAGAACACAGCTGTGAAGAAGCAAAACGTGGGATGAGCTTTGCCACCAGGTGCTGTCAGAAGTCTGCAGGCAAAATAAGGCAGCCACAGCAACTGATTCCAGTGGCCACCCTGTATTTACCACAAATATAATAACTTCATAAGCAATGTTTGCTTCTTGCCAGAACCAGGGTGCCCCAGAACAGCAGTTTCTCTCCTGCATTCTCCCAGACCTGTACATTTAACAGCTTTCTCTGTCCCATCAACAAACCCGAAGCAAGAACCACGACATGGCTTTACTTGCTTGTCACTCACAGTGAGCTTTCCCTGAAGGATAACATAATAAATAAACACGAAGAAGCAACCAAGCCAGCAGCTGTCTTGAGAGGTTGCTTGGCACTGCAACACCAACTGCCAAGACCCCTGCTTGCATTAAGATGGTCACTACAGCTGAAGCTCACTTCCTTTTGCATAACCCAGGCACCTTATCTCTTATTTCACACTCCTTGCTCTATGTCAGAGCTTCTGCCTCTTGCATGAAGAGACAGCTGATGGAACAGCGATAGAATAAAACAGTCCTGCCCTCTGCTGAAAGCTCTGATATCAGAGCAGGCAGAAGCAACAGCACTTGGAGCAGTATTTATTCTAAGCACCCTCCTGCAAAACCATCACCTGGTCTGTAGCCATCCCACATCCACTGCACCTCCTTTGCTTTCATCCTTTACCTTCACCACTTTACATCCCACCACCTACTACAAGAATTTCAATATCAAACATTTCCCCCACACACACCTCCCCCCGAGACTCTCTTACCTCCTTTGTCCTACCTATTCAGCAGCCTCTACCCCCCACAAAGTACACGCAGAGGCAAGGTAGCCAGCATTACCCTTCAGAGATTTTAAGAGATAAGGTTTGTAGACAATGATTTTAAGACACACTATCTCCTGAACCACCTTGACTGGATGACTCCTCAGTTCTAGCAAATTCCTTTATAACCTCAACCCCAGCCCATTCCTAGCACACCCACTTCTTCTGAAATCTGTAAGAAATCTCTTCCAGCATTGCTCCATTATAATTATACTTTGCAGTGTGCAATACTGTCCTCTGCTGAATGAGCTATGATATTACACACACAGCCTTATAGCATTACCTTCAAACACCAGTAATGAATTCATGGCCAAGCAAAACTGAATTAATCTTACTAGTCCTTTTTCTATTCTGCAGTCTGAGCCACAGGACTCCTGAAAGGCTTTAGGACACCCTTAGGACCACAAAGGCCAACATATCCTCACCATCCCTGGAGATTGGAACTGCTGAGTGTGTGCCAGGATATACTGCCCGTCCTGCTTTCAGCCCAAACCACAAAGGCCAAGGATTCATGACAGCCCTCAGCTGACAGCACAACTCTTCGTCTTGATCTACAACAGCCATGCTGTCACATCAGAGGGCTGTGGGCTGCTACATCACCGAAAGACAAGTGGTCACAGATGCCACACTGTAAAAGCAGTGAGGTCTTGTGTAAAACAAAAACAAAAACCCATGGTCATGACACGGCCAGATCCAAAACTGAGCAGGCACATGCAGCACTTACACCTACAACTCTGATTGCTTTCTGCAAAATCCCAGACTGCACAGCTGACTGAGTGCTTCCAGCAGAATCACACACAATTTAAGCATCCTATGCACTACTACAATACAAATGTAATCACTGCACAGGGGTGATGGGACCATGCAATTCTGAATTACAACCAAAAGAATAAAACTTCCCAAGACAGGTCATGAACAGAAGAGCAAGAAGGATGAAGAGCAGCAGCATAGTAGGCAAAATGTGTCAATCTTATCTTACCTTGCAGTAACAGAGCAACAAGAATATCTAATTGCCCCCTTTGTTCATCTCCAGTACAGCGTAATGAACAGGAAATCATGATACTGAGGGACAAAGACCCCCCTTTGCTCTTGATCTCAACTTTTTCACTGTACCAGCCCAACTAATTTCAACTTTAAACTGTCTCTTCCCATAGATGTCTGCCGCCTGCCACAGCAGACTCCCAGTCCTGATCGAGACCTTAGTATTGTTGTAACCCTGCTGCCATACTCACATCCTCATTGGTTTTGCTTTTCACAGTCAATTAGGTTCTACATCCTGGACGTAGCTCACTCTTCTTCTCATGGTTAGGCATATTTTTTTCCCACTTACATGGTCAGATCCCACAACAGCTATTTCTACCTACACAGGTCAAGTCCAGAAGAGCGCAGCCTCCTTGGGCAGATCACAGAGAACAAGACATTATTTCAGCTGCAACACGGAGAGCTTTGAAGATCAGGGTCAACACCTTAAGTGACACACCACTGAGATATGCTTGTGTCCTGGGAATGGGAGAATATTTTTAAGGTCATCATGCTCATTCTCATCTGAGAAACTATTATTCCTGAAGCATCAGTCTTCGTTGTGGAATAAAGAATGAAAAATTACCTCTGATACACAACAGCTTTTGCTCAAAACGTTCAGGGTGCAAGAAAAACCAAGCTGCAGTGGCATGATGCGTGGTTCTTGCCCCATCCAGACAAGAGCCCAACCAAGAGCCTGGGTGTAGGCTCAGGTACTGACCATGTTTTGGCTCTTCCCCTTCAGTGAGTTCTGAGGCAGCCTCTTAATATTGGATTTCCAGGGTAATGCAACAGATTAGCCTTCGAGGGAGGATTGAATCCACACTTCCCTGAGAGTAAGTACATCTGTGTGTGTAGATTCAGAGAGCTATCAGCACGGTTCACATCAAGCTGAGGCAGGTAACGTGGCCTTCAGACCACAGGTGGCTTTTTGTCATCCAGCACAGACTGGATGACAGTGCAGAGTTCACCTTTGCCTGCTCTCTCCCAGGGAGGTACACCCAGACACATAAGTACTGTCATAGTGATCTCTCAACCCTGCATGAGTTATAAATTTATGTACTTTAAGACAGGACTACAAAGTAGTGCAAGTGCACTGCAAGTTTCATACATCACCTGGACACCTGTGTCCGCATAAGCCCCAATGCACGGACTTTGAAAGGCACTGTCCCAGTGAATCTCATTCAAAAGACTGAGGCTCCCAGTCCAGACTACACCCCAGTACAGCACTGCTCAGGGATGAAAGAATAAAAGACATGCTCTAAGCCTTCTTTGCACTGCCCCTACCAGCTGACTCCAGGTTAAATCAGCCTCAGCCTGCTACCCAAGAACCTGCTTAGTAAGGGTTCTGTAATACCCAGCCTTCACCCCCCACTATTCCACTCCTCGCCAACAGCCTTTGCAAACTATGTGCCAAATACTTTGCCTCTGAGGCGAAACACTCTCGTGAAACAACTACGTACTCAAGTTGTCTCACAGCTAAGAATGTATTTTCCATCAGAGGCTGCAAAGCAACAAGCAGGCAGGTCAACAAGCAGGTCTACAGCCTCCACCGTTTTAAGCGAATAGCACAAAAATCAGACTGGCAGGCTTTTCAGGCCAAGGACCACTTTCAGCTCTCAGGTTTCTCACTGACCTCTGCCTGTGTCATTGAGGCTATTGAAAAATCTCAAAAGGCACCACGGCCTTTTGAGAAATAAAGCTGTCTGAAGCTAAAGGGGCAAGAACCCACTCATGCATTGGTCTTTGATAATCATCTGTGGAGGGGATGAGGGTTTTACAGCAGGTACTGAAGAGATGAAGCCTGCTTTTGTTTGCTTTTAAGGAGAGGTTTGCTCTACTGACGCATCATTGCTGGCCACAACCCTGCTGTACGCACAAGTGGATTATTGATGAGGCCCATGCCACTGACTGATGAGCACATGAATACACACATGGCATGGCCATCATATCCTTCCATTGCTCCTCTGAGGGACTCATCTCCCTGCCTTACCAGGAAAGGCCCTTCTTACCTTGCTTATTTGCGCTTTTTACACAGCTTTTCTAGTCCTGACAAGTGCAATCAGCACTACATTTTAAATTACCTCCTTTCTCTCTAGAGGTTAAAAAAAATTATAACTTTTTTTTTGTTATTTCATCACATTTATCTGACAGAGAACAAGCAACATGCAAATACAAAATGACTACAGACTCTTGGAAGAGAGCTCTCTAGGAAACTTTTAACATCAGCTCTGACCCAGGCCACCTGTTAGTACTCAGCACGTACACCACTGGGTTAGATGTCAGGGTTGATTTCATCCTGCAGTCCACAATTTGTGGTCTTTAAGGTCTGGGTAAATGAGCCACAGTTGGTCCCCAGGATTACATGACCTGTGTAGTATTTTCCAGCTGATAACGATGCATAGTGGTCTGTAGGAAATCGTGTAATAACACTGTACCATAACCAAAATGACTTGGACACCTCTGTTGGCAGCGTACACATCCAGATGAGTGGATACTGTCAAACTATTGGATCTGGAATAAATATTTTCCTGAGCAGAATAGCCAGTGGTTTGTAACACAAGGTTTATCTGAAGAAAACAGCAGTAATACAGAACCCAGCTTAGGCTCATTACCAACAAGTCTTCCCCTTTTTCACAGGTGTACAACACAGCAGGACAGAGACTTCTGATGCTGATTTTTGTGCTTCCTGCCCCTGGAAGCATCAGAACAGTCACTCTCCTAAGACTTTACAGCTCCATTTCCAGTCACAGCCTGAACCAGGATGACACAAGCGTGAAATCAGTAAGATGTAATGAAAAAGAGTGCAGCTCCAGAAAAAGCTGCTATTTTAATTCACTCAGTGTAGTCTTCTCCCTTGCACAGGGTTATCAATAGAAGTCCAGTACATTTTCCTTATTCAGCTGCTGGAGCCCAGCACACAGAAACAAAGGAAGTCAAAAAGCTAACGGCTGCTTCTGAACGTTTCCACAAGCAAATGCTCCCTGATTTCACAGTAGTTTTATCACATTCAGAGCTACATTATTTTAAGTAGGGTGAAAATCCATGCTAACCCCATATATGAAAGCATTTATGTGGATCTTTAAAACAGTTAAAACTTCACATTGCCTTAGTGTAACTCGGCAAGGACCCGAACTTAAGCTAAGGCGAATTGACTGTGAAGAATGCACAAGCTGTTTGGTCTAAACCAAGAGCTTGGCTGCATTAAGTTCTGGCCCTAAAGAGGGCCAGACATAGCCCTGGAGCAATCAAGCACCAACGAACTAGTGAAAAAGCACCCTTCTCTATTCTGGGAGAACATCTATACTGGATTGAAGCAGCTGTAACCCATGCTAAGCCAGCATCATTTTAGATTCATGTCCGCAACATGAGATTACAGATATGGATTTCCTAGAAAATCCTGTTCCAGTGCTTGTAGGGGCAATCAAAAGTCAGTGCAACTCCGAATAAAGTATTGTCATTCTGCAAACATTATAGGCTGCATTTTCAGAGAAGCTCTGCCAGGGGTCTGCCACACATACACGTGTGCAAATAATATAAACATATTTGTATGTCTGTGTGTATCAGGGAGAAAAAACATACATACTTATTCTCCACACAAAGGTGGATAAGTTCAGCTTCTTTGGACAAACCATGAAAATCAGAGGAAAAGATCCACAGTCAGGTTACATGGCCCTTAATCACTTTCCTACTGCTTGAAAAATGGTGATTATTTTCGAAATGCAGCCCAAAGAACTGCATTCGGATGCTAAGTCTGTGTGGGTGTATGCACACATACACATTTCCTCCTGGCAATAAGCAGCACTGATTTGTGACTCTAGATTCCTGCAGAGATTGTGTTTATAGTCACAACCTATACAGACAGCACAAGTTCACACCCAAAGAGATTTTATTTAAAAAAAAAAAAAGAACAAGAAAAGAAAAGAAAAAAAAAATCCCTCTCTTAGTGCCCCCATACTTGGTGAAATGAGTGCAACTTTTCCCTCCACAACTCCATTTGTGAAACCTACAGCTCAGAGTGCTGGGAACCCCTGGGACTAGAGCTTAACATTCAAGCAAATGGTGGAGTTTCTTATTCTGGTGAATGCCCAGGGCACTGTCAAGCCACCCTTGTCAGCCTTTTTTTCAGTTTCAGAAATGTGTCGTGAAAACAACAAGCCAAAGAGAATTCATGTTATCTTGGAGAACTCCCATGCCGTCAGAAAGCTCTCTGAGTTCTGTATCCACTTGACAGTAAATTAAACAAAAGCAGAGCTTCTGCAGTTTTTTGAGCACCTGTTATAAAGCTAGCCAAGCAGCTCTCCCCACACCAGAGCCTGAACCATCATCTACTCACAGGAGTTTCTAAGCATTAAAAACAAAACAATGAATCTTTTTCAGACATACCTTTTCCCATAAATCTAGAGTGTTTTCCCACAGCATGTTCACTGTTCAAAGCTCTCCTACAAGCAGGACATCGTCTTTATGGTACATAGATGACAGAATAAGACAGCTCACCAGATTGATGACATGAGGTTGAACTGTTGGTGCACCACTGCCCTGAGCTACCAGGAGCTTTTTGCCCAGGGCCCCTACCCTGAGCAAAACCAGATCTCACTGTTATATCTCAAATCCAGCATCACTTTTACAATCTTTCCCACCCATCTCATAACCTCTGCAGATTGCTTTCCAAGTCAGTGCAAGACAGTGGGCTGTGCAAACTTACTACAGCTAAATCAGAAGGTGAAGGAATTAAAAGAACATCCCCAGCCTCCCCCCAGTCTGTTACCGGATTAACAAGAGAGAGAAGTAGCACCTTCCTACATAAGACAGAAGATTTTGAAGTGTGGTAGGAAAAATGCCAGAGAGGAACAGAATCAGATTCCCTGCAGGCTTCAAATGAGATGGGAACAACAGTGTAAAATCAGGCTTACTTCCTTTAGAAGAGTGGACAGCTGAGTTCGAAAGACTGCCCCCTAACAAGGGCAGAGACGTTCAGCATGACAGAAGGCTCAAGCCTAGCAAAGTATTTGCTCAAGAACTTCAGCCAAGAAAGAGGTGGATTTAAACATATCTATTCTGTCCTTTAAACAGTCGCAGGCTTCATCTGTCTCTCCCCTTCTCAACTCACAAATGTGACCAAGAACACTGTATAACAACACTACGTCCTTACAACCAATAAAAGGTCTGTAATCTACCTGCAGAAGTCACGCTGCTAGGGGCAGGCACCAAGAACAAAAACCAGGGCTAGAGTTCAGAAGAGGGATTGGACAGTGTCATGGTACTGAATTATTATTTTTTTGAGTTACGCAAGCTAGCATAAGTGCAGTGACCAAGACGCACACCTCCCAGAGCAAGCTGATCATTTGTAGGGTGTCACATCCAACTGCCTCCCAAGGACTGAGCACGGGAAGGGAAGGCAGAAGAGCTTCTTCATTAAACCAAAAGCACAGGAACAATGGGACCGTAGGAAGCCCTGCAGCCCATCCCTTGTCCCAAGGCAGGATCAGCTGTGACTTATCAGCACTGACAGACATTAACTCAGAGAGCTTCAGGAGGCCTCCATTAACAGCGGAGGCTCAACAACCTCCCAGGCAATCCACTCCAGTGCTCCACTGCTCTCAGAAACAAGGTCTGTACAGAGGTAATTTCTTAGGCCAATGATCTTCCCATAATTAAGTCTTCTCTGTCCTGAAGCACTAGATGCTATCCGCTGACTCTGAGCATTGAAAATCAATAATACAAGTTTATTTAGCTACATCCTTCCGGGGCCCTTGTAGAGCAAACACTCATCCCACTGCAACAGGCAGCTGCAGAACTCAAGCACTGCTGTTCAGTTGGGGGGGTGGAGCACCTAATCTTCAATAATAGGTTTTGACACTGGGATTTTCGACTAAACACAGGCATAGGGCAGTGAGTAGCAGACTCATAAGAAGATGAGTCTCCCAGAGGACCCTCAGACATGCAAAGTAAAAAATTAGAGGAGCTTTTACACAATCAGACCCTGAAGGGTACAGCATCTGAACCGGCTTGGGACAAAGGCTGGATGTCGAAGGGCTACACAGCTCTCCTCTGCTGGCAGGTCCAGTCACAGGGTGCACCACACGCCCTTCATTCCCCTCAGGCAAGTGATCCCTCTTGTGTTCTCAAGGCAAAATCTCAGAGAGGACTAATTTGCAAGTTTCATCTAGTCTGATGCATTCATTGACTTCACAAGACCTCTCTGTGCTCTACCCCCAGACCTCTATTTCTGCACCACAGGAGGCTGTTTGATGCACAGTTTGGCATTTTTGCTAAAACCCAGAGGACAAAGAATATATCTTTATTGCAGCCCTGGCTTCCTGGCTCTCATTTGCCTTTAAAGCAGTTGTTAGCAAGGAGCTAAGTTTAGGAACAGAAGGCACATGCCTTCTGGCAGCTGCCTGTACTTGAACAAAAGGACCTGGAGAGAAACTCACACCCATTTCTTCACAGCAAAAAGAAAGGCTCGCCCCCTGATTACAGCAAAAGCCAACAAGAATTAGTACTTTACCAACACACCTCTTGTCTTATTCAGAGCAGAGGTAGCAGAGGGCTTGGCAGAGAGGAGAGTGCCTTAAGAACACTGATTTTCTTTGATACTGTGGTGAAATTATGAAGGCTAAGTCTTCACTGCAACCCAAAGGCACATCATGCCCTAAATAAGCAACGAATAAATGCAGCGGGGAGATGAAGACACCAGGTTCAAGGCACGATCTCAAGAGCAACACAGTTCAGTTTTAAAACTGCATATCCATAGTCCTGAAGAGTGAAGGAAGAGGAGCAAAAGAGGTGAGAAGGCAGGAAAGAATAACATGCTGAGCTGTCTATTGCCCCAGCTTCTAGCTGAAGCAGCTTCAGTTGCTCCTAGAATCTACATTCAAGAGGTACATGGTGTAGTTGGATCCCAATCACACTACACAGCACCTTTGCTGGGACTGCTTCTACAACTCCACAGCACATCCTTAGCAAATCTAGTCTGCCAAGATCTCCATTGATGGAAGAGGAGCACTATTAACTATTAGATTTAAAAACTGACTTTCAATGAGCAGAGGAGGAAAAAAAAAAAACCACCAGTGAAAAAGCCACAAATATTTGCACAGATTAAAAATTTGTTTCCTTCCCAGGAGAGGGGAATCTGACTGTGGGGATAGAAGACTAAAGCATGCAGCTGTAACCACTCATTAGTACATTGGCCCCTACCAGCTCGTTGTTACATTCAGTCCCTTTGTTTCTTGTATCAACCTGCTGACTCGTTTAAACACCTTTTTTTTCTAAAAAAAAAAAACAAAAACCCACAAACAAACAAAGTCAACATACTATACATTTGAATAACTAGCAACACCAACTCTGAATTTTGTCTGCCAACTTCTAGACATTACAACAGGTTTAAAGTTAAATAATAAGGAATAAGATCTTCAAGGACAGATTTAAAATGCAAGATAACAACATCGACTAGACAAGCAGCATGCAAAAACTATCAGGGTCTCCAAAAGCAGCTAGCAGCATCACGCCCTTTAGCCCTTCCCTCCACACAGGAGCAGGGTGCGTATACAGAACATCCTATGACTGCATAGCAGCTCTCCCCCCCCCAAAAGCAGATCAGCTCAAGGAGATAAAAACGTATACTGCAGCCAGGCGGCTGCACTGTTACCAAAATCAGCACACCTTGATGGACTGTTTAGAGCCCCAGATTCCTTCACCCTTCTAAGAACGATCAGCCAGAGCCATCCAGTGTCCCTTACCGAGGTGTTTCATAGCCCCTTTCAGAAGGCTCCCCTTGCTGCTGGACACTGCCATGCCCACCTTATGGTTATGAGAAACCATAACCAGGTTAATGAGGAAAGCGCTGGGAGTCAGCAGGTACAGATTGTCACTACAATGCCACCCTTACGCATGCATACAATAGCCCTAGAGCTTTTAGTTAATGCAATCCACATTTTGCCAAGAACTCTAATTGCTTTGAAATTACTCCATCTTAATCCTTATCCCCAATAGTCTTCCTCAGAGCTGCAAGTTCCTTGCTTCTTTCCTACAAAAAGCTGGAGGTTTTCCCCTTCTCTCACAGCCCTCCAGCTTTTATCTTGTTATTAAAGGGAAAAGCAGAATGCTATAGTAAACTCAAAACTCACTCATTCCCTTCCTCTGAGGTCTTTCTGGGTGATGGTCTTCTCTTCAGCTGCCATAAGCCTCTTTTACAACTGCAACTCCTTGTAGACAAAAGGATTTCAGGTGCATCACACCTGGCTACCCCAAGATTGATGGGAGGGAAGAAAAGCACAATGTAACCCTTCGAGAAGTAAACATCTTGCACCGTAAAGGGAAAAAGAAGAAGAAGAAAAAAAAAAAGAAAAAAAAAAAGAAAAAAAAAGCTAATCCATACCCTGGAACAGCATTTCAGCTGCCTTCAGAATAAGCTGATAAAATGTTTTTGTGGGGAAATAACACGCAGAGAGCAAGGTCAACCCAAATCTCACCAGCTGTAACTCCACTTTGGATTATTTCAGCAAGTTTGGCGTCAGCCCAACCAGAATGGCACTAAAACAGCCTCTCCAAAAACTGCTGACTTGTCTCAGGAACAGCACAGCCAGCAGGAGCAGGGAGGTGATCGTCCCCCTGTACTCTGCTCTGGCGAGGCCGCACCTTGAGTGCTGTGTTCAGTTTTGGGCCCCTCAGCACAAGAAGAACATCGAGGCCCTGGAGCATGTCCAGAGAAGGGCTCTGAGGCTGGTGAAGGAGCACAAGTCCTGTGAGGAGCGGCTGAGGGAACTGGGGGTGTTTAGTCTGGAGAAGAAGAGGCTCAGGGGAGACCTCGTTGCTCTATACAGTGACCTGAAAGGAAGGTGTGGGGAGCTGGGGGTCAGCCTCTTCTCACAGATAACTAGTAATAGGACTAGAGGGAATGGCCTCAAGTTGAGCCAGGGGAGGTTCAGGTTAAATTAAGAGACATTTCTTCTCAGAAAGAGCAGCCAGGCAGTGGGACAGGTTGCCCGCGGACGTGGTGGAGTCACAATCCCTGGGGGTGTTTAAGGAAAGGTTGGACCTGGTGCTTAGGGACATGGGTTAGTGGGGAAATTGGTGGTAGGGGTGTGGTTGGACCAGATGATCTTGGAGGGCTTTTCCAGCTTTAATGACTCTACAATTAACAGCATCATAGCATTGCCTGGGGGGGGCAGCACCCACCCCAACAGCCACCCCATAGCGCTGTTTCCCCAAAACACCCCCACGCTCCCCCAGCACCAAAGCCCCCCTGAGAGGGGGGGGGTCAGCAGGCACGGAGGAGGTGGCCATCAGCCCTTTAAGCTCAGCCCCCCCGAACCCCCGCTCCCTCCTCCCCTTCCTGCGGGCGGTGCCGCCGCTTTTAGGGCCGCCCCGCGGCGGCTGCCGGAGCCGGCGGAGCAGCGCGGGCACGGGGCGGCGGCAGCGCCATGTCCTGAGGGGAGGAAGAAGAAGAGGAGGCGGCGGCGGCGGCCGGCGGCTTAGAGCCCCCACCACGGAGGGGTCGGTGGAGCAGCGGGCCAAGGGCCGGGCCCCCATGAAGGAGAAGGAGGCCGGGGCGGAGCGGGGCAAGCCCGCCACCTACACCGGGGACAAGAAGGCGCGCATGGCGGCCAAAACCAACAAGAAGTGGGTGCGCCTGGCCACTGTGCTGGCCTACGTGCTGTCCGTCTCGCTGGCCGCCATCGTCCTCGCCGTCTACTACAGCCTCATCTGGCAGCCGGTGCGCGGCGGCGCCGGCCCCGCCGCCAACTCCTCCTCGCAGCCCCACGCTTCCCCGCCGCCCAGCTCCGGCCCCGGCTCCGCTGCCCCGCGGCCTCTCGCGGCCACGCAGGAGGCAGCGGCGCGGGGCGGCCTCGCCCAGGCGGGGGGAGGCCTGGAGGAGCCACCGCCACCCCCGACCGATGCTGCTGCTGCTGCTTCTGCCGCCCCCACGTCGCCTCCTGCCGGCCCTGCCAAGGACCCCGCGTTGCCGCCGGGGTCGCACGGAGGCGGCGCCCCCCCCTGAGGAGCCCCCGCCGAGGCTGCCCGGGGTGGGGGCGCTGGAGGCTGACCGCTGGAGGACGGTGGCTGCGGGACATCCTTCTCTCCCCCCTCCCCGAAATTCGTCCTCCGAAGATGGTGGGGGGGGGGGGGGGGGGGGTCGTGGCTTCGTTCTGGGCTGGCTTCTCCCTCCGAACCCGCGTTGGACTCGCGCGCTGCTGGCGCCCGGCTGTTACCGTGAGAGGATGCCGGTGGTGCCCGAAGCCTGTCGCTGTTGGCAGGACCAGCCGGGAACAAAATGGTTTTAGAGGCTGTAACCCGTTGTTTAAGTACCAAGTTTTGTTTAGCCAATGAGCATAAACTTATTTAAAAAGATGTGAAGAGGTAAATTGACTTGTTTACTATATTAAAATATTTTCCCAATATGAAAGTCTCTGTAACACAGCATGTTCTCTTTGGCGATGGGCCGGGGGGGGAGGATGGGGATGAGTGGAAGGACTCTGGGTAGCAAAAACGACTTGCCCGCTGCGACGGGCAGCTCTGACATACCGTGTTGTTGCTTTTATTTGTCGTTGGTCTCCTTAGGAGAAACCTCCGTGTGTGCCCAGCTCCTGCCAGTCGCAGCGTTGGTGATGAGAGAAGGTCTGAGCTTTCCCAATGGGAGCTGGTGGTGCGAGGTGCCCGGTGCCCTGAGTGGGCTGACTGGGCTCGCAGGTTGGGCACGGCACCTCGCTGGCACCCCAGGGCCAACAGGAGGTAGGTCTGTGCTAGCCTGGCATGCGCTGAGCAGGCTTTACTCAGAACATGATGTTTGCCTGCTGTGTAGCCTTCAAGGGTGATCTGCCTGGCTCTGCTCATTGATGATGGGTGCCAAAGAGTGATGTTTAATGGCTGTAGGATGTGGGCTCTCAGCTAGGAAGCTGCCAGACCTGTGTCATGCCGAGCAGCTGCTCTTCAGATTGATGGTTTTGGTTGAATGAGTTAACTGTTAGACTGCCAAGCTATTCAGTGTCCCTGTGAAATGATCCTTGGAGCTCAGATTGCCTCTGCTGAGGATGAAAACTGTGCTCTGATGTGTTGTATTTCAGTTGTACAAATCACATAGGTACTGTAAAATATACGTCACTCTTGTTTTATTTGAGCTGAGGGTGCAAATTGCTGCTAAATCAGTATGCTGTGGACCTGTGGTGGTGCTAGACCTGCTTCAGTGGCTTTGGTGTGATTTTTCCACCTTTATACAGCTTTTTGGACAGCATGCAGGCAAGCCTGTACGCTGTTACTGTGCTAAAAAAGGAGACTAGCTGGTAAGAAGGAAAAAGATCATGCTTAAGTCATTTTAAACAAAAGTGCATGTGTGATCATTGCCACCTTTCTGCGGGGCAAGTAGAAGTAAGCAAGAAGTGGTGCAGGAGCTGAAAAGTCCCAAGCTGCTGCTGTATCAGGTGGCTGCCCTTCCACACTGCAACCTCCAGAGCTGCTTGTAAGCTCTTCCTATTTATCCACTGTAGTGGCAGGACTCTGTTTTGTGGCTGTGTCCAGATGGTTGGTTGGGTTTAGCCCCATGCGTGTTCATTCTGTAGCAGTGAGTGACTTTGTTCCCTTGGCAGTTTGGTCTGTGACATACTGATACCTGCTCATAGGGCTGCAGCATGCATGCAGTGGCTCTGGCTCCTGGTGATGATGCTGTTTGCTGTCTTCCATATCTACATCTGGTGGTAGAGTCCAAGGCTTACTGCAGCTCCCTAAGAGGGGAATGGGCAAAGCAGAAACAAAGCAGGTGCCAGTTGAATTTAGTCTCTTTCTTGGCTCTAGTACTAAATGCAGAACCAGTTGGGAAGCGTCTCTGGAAGGGAGCTTGTGTTTAATTGTTAAAACTGTCTTTAAAGATACAGCTGGGTGGAATTATACAGAGACAAGGATTTCTCTGGTGCTGGTGTGCAGCTCAGAACTGGCGAGTCTGTAGTGGCTCTGAACAGTGCATCTGATGTACAGTGGATGTACGTAGACTCTGGCATTTTTCCTCTTGCTCTCAGAAGACTAATGGGGCATGGCTGCCTAGAGCAGATGGAAGAGGAAGTGAATTGAATTAAATGGGCTGCATTGCCCTCTTCCAACCTGTCATGTGTAACTGTGGAGGGATGCCTTGTATTCAGGAGCTGTAACAACTTAAAGCTCTTCACCTGGTTTGTGGTTTTGGTGGCAGAGGATCTGCAGGACAGTGGGTTTGTGTTCAGATCTGCTTTTTAGAGGGAATAGACCCACTGGTGATTTTTGCCTCCCTTTCTGGTGCTGAAAATAGTTGGTTAGCCAGAATTAAGAGGGCTGCGGTTGTTCTTTTTCCTCTATGAAAGTGCAGGCTTGAGTTTCCAGGCTGCTTCTGTATCTTCTCTGCTGACAAATTGTGATTTAAGTGAAACACTTATTCCTGTACCTGTTACAACTGGCTGTGGAGCATCCTGTTACTTCACAACTGCTGTACCAGGTGTGCAAGGGGAAATTTTGGCTTGTAAAGGTACAGAATGATTTCAAACTGCTGGCCTAATTAATGGCTAGGAAGATTTTGTAATTTGAACAGTGTTTTGCAAAGCCCTTCTGGACCTAAGCTTTTCAGCTCAAATCTCTTCTATGTCCTTTCCCCAGCTGGGAATTGAAGTCCTCAGGAGGACATTATGCTGTTGTCTGCCTTCAATGAGCCCGTAGTTGTGCTTGTTTATACTCTTCACGGCAGACTGTCCAAGAAATCGGTGGCTAAGTGCACTTTATAAGTACTTTTAGTAATCAAAATGGCTTGTCTGGACTGGTTTCTATGTGTAAGTTAATCCCTAGTACCCTGAATTTTTAAAATATTTTTGGGGAAGGTAGGTTGGCTGCAAGAGATAACAGCTGGATTGTCATTCGGTGCTGTGAGTTCTTGCATTAGGTCGCAGTTGTTGTACTGAAACAGTCATCTGCAACTTGAACACACTTTTAGTGCCATGAAGTGGTGCAGTCACCAGTCTTGGCTAAACCTGAAATTTAAGAAGCCAGACCATGTTGTTATCTGTTGCATTATATTGGTCTCTCCCTTTATTGCTTCTGTTGGTAGGACTGGGGAAAGTCACTGAAGTAGGTAAGTGTTTCTCTAACCACTGTAATTGCATCAGGTGAGATAAGGCACAGGCTTTTACGTTGTTTCCTAGATAGAAATCACTAACATTGCAATTTGTGATGTTATTTCCTTGGAATTGTTGGCAAGATTGATCCCTTTCCACAAATGCTGTCCTGTGTGTTCCTTGCCAGCAGAACTGTGTCTGTTTCCAGTGTGTGCGCAGATCTGTGAAAGGGAGCTGTCTGAAAGGCAGTTTGGATGAAGGTAAGTCAAATGCCCAGCGTTGAATCTTAGCCCCTTTCCTTGAGGGAGTATAAGGATGTTAACAGGAGCGTCAAAGCCTCTCACTATGGGATGTTCCTGTAAAGGAACGATGGTTCTAAGGATATGGCAGGACTAGTGATATCTACTCACTTTTTTTTTTTTGCCCTTGAGCTTTTTATTGATTAAAAGCACTAATGATTCTGTAATGCCAACTTCTCCGCAGCAGTTTAAGTTTTGGGTTCATTGTTCAGGGTATGAATCCCAGATTTTTGTTCTTTAAGCCTTGAGAAGTTTGTGGCACAGTAGTCACTGCATATTTGTGCTTCAGGTGCAGCGTGGTTCTGAACTGCACTGACACAATACATCATTGTCAAGTGTCAGTAGAAAGTAAATGACACAGTAGCTTTAATCTTCCAATTCCTAGTCACAGTAATTGCTTAAGAGGATGGAGAAAAAAAGACCAGGTCATGTTCTGTTTTTCCTTTCTGGCTGAGAAGGGTCTCACAAGCGAGGAATCAGACTTCATGTGAGAAAACTAAACTAATACCCTCTAGCACTTGTGCTATGCTGCATCTGCTTAGATCCTCACAGAAGGACTTAAACTGCAAGCCGAGTCAAAAGGAAGTGCTGCCTAAAAGGAGCAACAGGTGAAGAGTTAGTTAATGATGTCCAGTCAAAGGTGCCTCTAGATCAGAGGATATCTTTAAATCTTCTGGTTTTTTTTCCTTGTGTGTAGGTGCCTTTGGGCTTACACCTATCTGTTGACATACAATACTTGCCCATCTGTCTGTGCATGCTAGTCTTGTCCCATTGAGTTCAATTTGTTCATGGAGCACGTTGATATAACTCACGTGCAGAGGAACCAGAAGGAAGGGAAATAGCTGGAAAAAAGTTACTGGAGCATGTGATGTGCTCCAGCAGCTGGCTCACATTTTCACCTTTTAAAAGCTACCTTTTCCCCCAGCATATCTTCTTGCTTGGTCACAGCAGACATAATGGGAATCAGATTAATCTCAGATTTTTAGGACTAGGCTATAATTCTCAGAACGAAGGTGTTGCATTTTTACTCCAGATTTTGGCTTAATTCATTAGTGTGGCTGAAAAGCAATCCTGTGGTGTAGTGTTGATAATAAAATCAGTGGCTGTTTCTGAGCATCATGGATCTCCTTCAGAGAAGCCTAAATTAATTTCAGTGGGCCAATGGAGAGTGTTATACGTGTCTGTGTGTGTGTTACCAGTGACTGGCTGTGAGTCCTGGGAGGAGCTGGTGTGAGCAGAGAAGAGAATGATACGAGAAAGTTACTTCGGAGCTAGAACGTAAAGCAAAGGAGGTCAAGTTTGACTTCTGGCTATTCCGTATGTCTTCGGAGGCAGTGAGCTTTGGGAACACCTCATTTCTGGTTAGCTGCTGTGTTGCTGCACTAAATTGGTGTGCTCAGGGAATGGCTGCAGGCTTCCCAGTGCGTTCACTTTGCCTGCCAGCAACTGTGGGAGCGTGTGAGGCTGTGAACTGGTTGAGCTATTGTTGTACCTTGCCAAAGGAAGGCAGCAGGCGGTATTTTAACTTCACAGCAATGCTCTACTCTGCTCTCTATCTCTAATTGACTTAAAGCTTTCATTGTAACTAAGAAAGCACTAACTACTGTATTACATACTTCAAATACAAAAACTTCTCAGTAAATGCCAGCTTAGCTTCAGGCTCCTATGCTGTTTGCATCTGGAGGGGAATTGGTGTGGAAAATTTGTGAATGTTTCTGTTCTTTCTACTTTTAGCCTCTCTTTATAGGGCTTTACTTGTTCTTAGGAATTTGTGTGGTATCCTTCTGCCATAGCATTAGATTTGTTGAAATAGGGAATGGAGAGCCAGAACTGCTGTCAAGATTTTCTCTTGTTGCCTCCTGCAGTAATTGGCCTTGTAAAGCTCTGGAAAATGAAGTACTTCCAACCTTGTCCAGATGTGTTTTTGTCCTTAGGATGAGTTTAATCATCTCTTTAAATCAAGAATTGATTTCCTAGTCTGAAATCAATTTTGCTACAGAGTTGCTGCATTGAAACTGATGGTAAATTTTGCCAACCAGCAGTATCTCAGTGGCAAACCGCTCCTTTGGTTTAAAGAAAAAGGCGTTTTCTGTGTGATAGTTGCTGCTGTTTTCCTGTTCTTAAGAATAATTAAGAGTGAACTTAACAAAACCCCTGAGCTACCAAGCACTGCTGGGAGGGAACAGGTGTCTCCATAGGCAGATCATTTTGCACTCTATAAGCTGCTGTTGCATTTGCTTGCAAGAAAGGTGAAATTACAATGAGACAGCTTTGACACCTGTGGAAAAGCAAGCCTTGTGTTTTGAGGCAGGTTGTCATCATTACAGCGAGCCTGCTGGGTGGGTTGACTTAGCCAGGCCAGGAGGTGAGTCCTTTCCTAAGGGCTTAGTGATCCGAATTGGAGCTCTTACCCTGCAAATGCTACAAATTCTGTTCACATGTAGAAAAAGCCCTGAATATAGGGCTGAGAAACACTAAGAAACTGGAACTTTTTCTCATAATTTTTATTTAATATAAATAACACCTCTACATCAGATTTTTCAACTCTTCAATCTTTTCTCTCACTGTAAAGAAGAAATAGCTAGCCACACCTTTTTCGTTTTTTCTGAAAAATTCCAATCCAGGCACCATCCAAAGTGCGTTCAAGCAGGCTGTTGGTAAGCAAGAAGAAATTATGCTGAGGACAGGCACCATCTGCACAGCACAATCCACAGAGCTTGGTACAGACTTGATCCTTCCCAGGCATCATGAAGTGCAAAGTTGCTTGGATTTATGAGGGGTAGAGGGGAAAGAGGGGGGACGGAGGGCAAAGTGTCAGTTTTTCCTTTGAAAGAGGAAAGCTGTTCCTATATCTTATGTCAATAAGATAAAGTATAGCAACAATTGAAGTTGCATTTTTATCTCTACAACTAAGTCCTGGGCCAGAGGCAATGTAAAAGTTGCTTTCTATTGCTTGATTGCTGCTGGAGTGCAACAACAAGCTCTTCATCAGAGAATATTCTATGTGTGGACTGAGGCAAGATGGCAGTGATTCTGACTGGATCAAGATTGAGGTCAGTGAGCTGTTTTCATCTTAAATAAATAAATAAGCAAGTGTTCGAGCCAGTTGGTTGAGGAAAACCAGCCTTTAAGTGATGGAGAATTTCCAGGACCTGGAGCAGTCTTATAATCTGGTTTGCATCTATCTGTTCTCTTATCTGTTGGATAAGTCCAAATAAACCCAGTCTGGGCTTGGGTGGGGGAAGGTGTTCCTACTAATAAAACATGAAAGCTGCATACCCTGTTTCTTGCTAATGCCTGGTCTGAAGCCAGTAAACTCTCCTGAATTTGGCACATAGAGGAAGTTCCCAGGGTTGTCTTCCATGAGATAGGTATTGTGGATCCAAGTTACGTAGAATAGCGAAGTGTTTATATGTGCAAATATTAGTTTATTAAAACAGCATACAGTATTTCAGTCCACACATGCCAACTCCATCACCAAGGCAGTCTGTCATTTTGGTTAGCTAATGCATCTTGCAGTGACATTCAATAAATCTCCATGAATAAGTATCTGCACATACATTTACTCTTGAAACTGCTTCAAGTTTTAGGGCAGTGCTTCTTAATGAGGATGATAGCCTTGCTTGTTTTGTCATTTAGAAGTCAGGAATTATGTTATTCCTTGTGCCAGCTTTCTGCCTTAATGGGCAGGCACATTTCAGCTAGATTCTATTTTGCTGTCAGTCTTTCATCTGCTTGTAATTCTAAACAGCTGGGATTTTTGCTAGTTTATGCTGTAGATGCTCATTCAGTTCCTTGATTTGAAAGGCACCTTTTAAGGCCAGGACAAAAGGTATCCTTGGCAGCTTCCAGGGGAACTGTTACCCTCTTACTTGTGCACAAGGCTACGAAAGGCACAACCAGGAAGGTGAAAGCAGTTGACAGGAAGCCTTGACTTTCAGCTCCAATTTGGCTGGGGTCCTGTTGCCAGCTCCTTCCTTGCAGCAGGGTATTAAGGAAAGTTACTGCGTTTGTGCTGCCCTCCTCCTTGCTGCAGGCATCTCCAGTTAGTGTAGCCTTTGCGCTTCCCAGCCTTAAGCAGCAGGCTCAGTGCTTTGCCAAGCTGCGTACGTACCTGCTCAATGCAGCAGCCACTTTACTTAGAAAAAAGCATGTTCCTGATGTGCTCATTCAGCCTCTACTGCTTCTGCCCTACCATATCTAACAGGAGGAGAAAGGTGACCTTGGAAAGGACGAGATGCTGTGGCTGTCGTGTGCTTGTCGAAAGCACCCCAAGAAGGTTCTGTCCCCTCTGTGCCCACGACCTGTGCAACTACCGTACATCTCTGCCACCACTTCAACCACGTACAAACCCCTACTACAACAGCTGCCCTGAACTCTACTTCTTCACCCACCTACTGCACTACAACATAGCACCTCTCACCCTGTCTCCTAATGCTCTGCTTTGTCGCTTGTCCCAACGCAACCACTGGGGAGAGCTCACCCAACCCTTGCTGTCCTCCAGGCACACACGGTTCCCTGTTAGCCTTGGGGAGGGAATGGGTGGGCTGCCCAGAAAGCTGAATCTTAACTTTAAACTGAATTAGTTATTAAATAAAATAAAGTGCATCCAGTAGACATTTCATTGGCTTGCCACACAGCTGCAATATAGGCGAAACAAATACCAAAGAAAAGTGTAGGGAGTGTGTGTAGCCTTTCCTGTCCTTTGGCATCAGGATAGGAAGGGCTGATGCTGAAACTGAGTGGGGAAGGGTGAAGGGGGGACCCTGTCTGTGGTGAATGAAGGGCGCGGGGCAGGTGCTGAAAGCTGATTTCATAGAAGGTCAGAGTGAGGACAAGGCTGTGCTCCTCTTCTCTTCTCATCCACCACCTTCAGCACGTTATCCTGGTGAAACAAGAGCAGAGACAGTAGCAGGATTATCAGCCTTTAGGGAACCGCTGAGCAGTAAATTAAAAGTGTCTGCTGAGCTTCAATGTGACCTTCCTGCATGGCTGGGGCTGCTTGGGGGGTCCCAGCATCGCATAACCCAGATACCGACCTGCCAAGTGTGATGGGAGCAACCCAGGGGATGCACCAAATGTGTGAGCCTGCATGAAATGTGTTCCCACTCCTCTGGGCTACATAAGACTACTTTATTTTCTCCTTTTGGCGTAAGGATGCTATTTTTTGTATGTTCTTGTGTGTGCTTGTATAGCACCGGAGCCCCAAGAGGAGGGACTGATTTTGGGTAGGAGTCCGTGGCCCACTCTTGTGAAACCTGGCCTGGGGATGCAGCATTTGTTTTCACAGGAAGGGGAATGAGCTTTTCTCTAGTGAAAATACTAACCTGTGACGAGACTGTTGTTCTGTAGCTGTCTCTAGAGCTAGATACATTGATTTTAATTAGGAAAGACAGACTTTTTTTCCTCTGGTTGACAGATGCTTGCGTGCTACTCAGAATTGCTGAGTTGGCATTTGCCTGCATCCATGTTTAAATCCACAGGTCTGCCTTTTGCTGACGTAGAGTTCAACACCCAGAGCTCACAAGATAGGATAGAGGGGGAACATAAAAGGAAAAACAGATGAAATACCATGAAGGCAGGAGTAGCTTGGCTCACATAAAAGGGAAGATCCAAAGAAACCATTTAACGACACAACCACAGATATCTGATAAGAAACCACAAAGAAATGATGCCCAAGGTACTGAAATAATCGATGCTATGTGCGGTTGAAAGAAGAGTCTAAGGCTGTTTCTGGAGATGTTTTTTATTGGCCTGTACGTGTGCAGTGGATGGGGCTGGCTGTATCTTGCTGCTGAGGGGTTGCTCAGTGCTGCAGGAGCAGCACGCTTCAGGACATTATTGGGAAGGGGCAGGAAGCAGATTTTAGAGTTGCGCTTCATGGCTTGAATGTTATAATCTGTTCTACAAGTCTGAACTGACTCCAGAGCTAGCTCTGTTTATTGTTAATCTATTTTGCTATTAGTGGTTCCAAAAGTCTTGTTGACATCCCTGTGCTATTTAGCGTTGGTGGGCAAGTCTCTTCCCTGTTTTGCAGCATTACCCTTTCGATACAGGCACCTTGTTTCTGTGCATGAGTGAGTCTTTACAGCCAAGACACTGGTGGGCTTTAAAGTCATTACTTTTTTTAGCAGCGAGGCACAGTAATTAGCATTTCTCTCATTTTACGCTGTATCTTCCTTTCCATGCGTAACTGAAGGGCTGGTCGGGGACTTGGCGAGCTCTGTGCTGGTACAACATCCCCGTGGCTGGCGTTACTCTTTGTGACTCAGGGCTCGGGAGAGCCATGCGGCCGTGGGCTGCCTCTGCCATCAGCAGCAAGGGGACGCAGAGCCAAATTTGTGTGTCACCATCACACGAGAGCATTAAATGCGGACTGTTGGCAGTCTGTCTCAAAAGCCCCAGGCGTTCCCCAACCTGACAAAGCCTGGCTGGACGTGGGAAGTCGCTGGGATGACTTTCATAGCCAAGCCAACAACAGGTTACTGTAGGACCTACCGGTTACATCTCATGTCATGGGGCGAGATGCACCTGAACACTGTGGCTGAAAGTAGCTGAAGAAGTCCGGCACTTTAGGCCCTCCTTCCATCAGCTGAGATTGGCACTATCCATCCTCTGCGTGGGCTGGGAGACGTAATTTTGTTTGATCTGTCCCAGGGCAGGTCCACAGTTCTCACAGTTTTGTTCTTAGTGGACCACTCGGAGAGTCAGTCTTGTGAAATATCACGTGGCAAACTCAGACGTGTTGTGTAAGGACCATCTGTTAGACATCGCTACACCAGATTTCCTCGCTTGGCTTTTTTTTAAGTGGATATATAGCTGATGTTTCAGCATATGCTGAAAGGCCACAAAAAGGATCGGTAAGATCATGAGGCGTGTTCTTCTTCCTAGCACAGGCCATACAGCATCCCTGACTTAATTCTAATTTGAACTAGAACCATTTTTTTTTAAAGTGAAGAAAAATTCCTAATTCTTTCTAGATTCGCCTCTGGTAGAAAACTTATCACGGCAACCCTTGATGAGCTTAAATATGTAAAGACAGATTTTGGTGGAGATTCCTGCTGGAGTGGTTTGGGGTACTGTCACTCTCCACAGTCTGTGTGTTCCTTCTCAACGACAGAGCTGGCAGAAAGGAAGACGCAGACCACAATGTGGTGTAGTTATCTCTCCCTCCTTTTCATCTGGGGTTTACATTAAGAGGGTTGATGCAGGCATCTGAGGTATGGGCACGTGCTCCCTTCTGTCTGCTCTGCGATAACAGAGACAAACCAAAGACGAGGCAGAAGCTCTTGAAAGGTGCTGGAGAGATTTAGGAGTAAAGCTCCCACATTTCTGGGCAGGATGCGTACACTGATTCTGGTGGGTACCAGTGAAAGCACAGTGCTTTCACAGCGGTGACCAGCATTTACAGGAACATACACAACTTTGTCGCCAAATTCATCCTGTTGATGTCACAAGCACCACATTGCCTAATCCCTGCCAGAAACACGCTGGCCAAGCCAGCCTTGCAGGTGACGAGTCCCTGCCGCAGACATGGCACTCTTCAAATCCTCTGACAGGTAGTAACTTTTGTCTCATTTCTGCATATTTATCCACAGACTTCTTCATTACATCGATTCTTGCACCTAATTATGTTCAGGCTGGAATGGCCTTTTCTGTCACTGGTGTTTACTACCCCGCTCTGCCTTCATTTTGCTAGACTAAACAACCATTCCCTGAGTATCCCTGCAGTCCCTCCCCGTGTTCCTTCTGTCCAAGTTCATTCCTCTTGAACCATTCTCACATACAACACTTGAAAACTCAGGGATTATTTTCCCATATCGTGCCACTGGAAGGACTTTCTGTAATTCCAGAGGAATGAAGATAACTGCTCCAAGTCTTGTATTAAGCTGCAGCACTCCCTGATCCTGCGTGAGATCTAAGCTCTCCCCTTTGGTGGCGTGTGGTGCTAGGAGGTGCTCTGGGAAATTGAAATGCTGCGGCATGATGGTGGGCTCCCCACAGCACTGGGGGGCTGCGAGGAAGAACCAGCGAGACCAACGCTACTCGAGTCAAGCCCTTGAGACCTCAGCCTACCAGATCCCAGGCCAGTGTCCGAGTCACACAAGATGCTATCTTCTCACCTCGTGAACCTTGAGGAAACCTTCGGCACCTCCAGGACTGCCTTGCGAGGCGTTGGTTTCTGCTTGTGGGGTGTCCTGCGCCAACCTTTAGTGCTGGTTTGCAGCAGAAAGCTGGCCTCTCCCGACCCCTGGATCCTGCCGTACACAGGCCCTGCCTGCCCCACTCCTCTTTACGTCAGCCGGAGCTGCAAGGTCAGATCCCTGGAGCTGCTCTGGAAATTTACCCCCAGCTGCATTTTCTCTAAAGATGTTAAGATTAATTTTCTCAAGAGAATTCAGGGAAAAGCTTCTGTGGTTTTTTGTGTATCGTTTACTTCTCTGGGACTTGCTGGACATTCTCCAGGGATTCCAAGCCTGTACTTTGGGTAAATATTTACTCCTTGTTATTTGAAGCAAAGGATGAAAGCCCCACCACACACTCTGCGCAGCATCTCCAACTGGTTTGAAGGTGCAGGAGATTTTTAGTGCCATAAATAGACATTAACAGTGGAAGCTGTGAAATCCACATGGTGGCTGCTTGCTGCAAGGAGCTGCTGCTCTGCAGAACTGGGTGAGCAGCACTTGTAGTGGGGAGTGAAATCTGGATGGGTACTGCTGCTACAGACACTGGCTGTGCTTTGTGCTGTGAGAGATCCTGACATCAGGTGAAGTGACCTGGTACAGTTTTTTTGTTTTTGTTTTTTTACTTGATGGAAATTCTACAATATAACCCCTTAATGGAATGGATATTTTTACATTCCTTTTGGGGTCGATAGGTTTTGTTTTGCAAAATCATCCCATCTGTTTCTAGGCTGATTTTTCAAAAGTCACACTGTAACAAAACTGAATTACTAGCATAAATTTAAAATTTTCTGTTCTGGAAAGGTTTAATGAAAGCTCCAGTTTGGTTTTTACGAAATTCAAAATGTTGAGGAAGACACATTTCTGGTATTTGTCAAATCTGCATTTTCTCAGTGAGATTATTATTTTTTTTTCTGTGAAGTTACCTATCACCTCCTAGCAGGATTTTGTTAATCAGCCTGATAACCCACGCCAGTGCATCCTTCCAGACGCTTCTCCTTAAGGATGGTCAAATCTCATGTGGTCCCAGTTACATTAATCACTGTTTTGCTGTGAACCCTCTATGCTCCACAACAACAGCCATTCAGACTGTATCACCTGGACTGTCATCACAAGTTTCATGTTTTCTGCCAGGCACTTCAGGTCCCAGTATAACGACAGCTGGTTACATGAACACAGTAAAGGTTTCTGGCTGGGACATGCCTGGATTTACCAAGACAGAGCCGCTCGGCACCTCCTGGAGATACAACAACCCATTCACCTTGCCACGTGAAGTCCTTCATCTACAGGGAAATTGTGTTAGTGTTGTTCATGCATCACAGAGTGAAAAACACTTTGCTCTGCTGCAAAGGGATAATCTTGTAATTTTGTTGGTCTGACATCAGATCAATACAATTAGGCATGGGCATCTGCAATTTGGTGTATGCGTAAATTGTTAAAAACTCAGCGTGCGCCACCAGCCCACAGCTTCTTAACTCGATTATAGTACAGGACTGCCTGTTCCTGAAAGATTACACTCAAGTGGTAAGAAGAACCAAATAATTCAGGTGGTTTTGGCACTTGAATTCATTGTGCTAGACACCAAAGGAATAATCAAACTTCCGATTTTTCATTCTAAAAAAAAAAGTGTAGCTCTTTGTGTAGTGCTTGGTTTTATCGCTATTTCAGCTTCCTGAATGATGCTCTTTTCCTGGTTCTTGCTAAACCCAGCTCTGAGTAACAATGCTGCCCTTTTTACTAGATAGGCCAAGAAAGGCATTAGCCTGCCACACGCGGTTACATTCCTGAAGGGACTCCAGCTGATGCAGTGATCTCCCTGCCAAAGATGGCCACACCTATTAAGTCTTTTTGCAGGCCATATGCAATGGCTTCTCTGAACAGAGGTTTCCTCGAGGTTGCATTTTTGGCTGTCCGTGCCCTAAAGCATCATCTGATGTCAGGTGCAGGCATAAATCTCAATAATCCCCAAAACAAATAGAGGATTCTACCAAGGATTCAAACGCACCTCAAATGGGGGCAAACCTAAGGCATCTGGGTCCAAAGAAATTCTGTGATGTAACACTTTGGGGAGAATTACAAGAAAACAGGCTAGAGCTTTGCAGCATTTTATACATACCATGGTCTAAAACTAATCCGTCTGTAGAGCAGAAGGAAACAGAAGCCACGGGAGAAGGGAAGTGACTGTTACCAGCCTGTAGTTATTTATGACTGCCATCTGTGTCATTATGCAGCCTGTCATGTTGATTTGGGAATTTCAAAGCAACAGCAGGAATAGACATAAGACCTTTTCGCTCCAAACACACTGACAACTTAACCGACTTGAGCCAAATGAGCTTTTGCTTTTTGGGTTGTTGTTGTTGTTGTCATCGTTGCTATTTTGTTGCTCCTAGGAGCCCTTCTGTCAAGCCACAGAGATGAACTGTTCTGGTTGTGCTAAGCTAGCGCTTGAGAAATCCAGGTCTTGATTTTTTTTTTTTTTCCCCTGTCAAGAGATGTTCCTGACAAATTGGATGCAGGGAGCAGAGACCTAAAGATGGGGCCCTCTAGTCTTCCTTTTGGCTCACCCCACTACAAATAAATCATGGCATAACTCACCCACTCTGCAAATGATCTTGTTTGGGAAGCCAGCCCTGATAGTGGCCTGTCACTGGTGCAGAGGGAGAGGTCAAATTTCTTTGTGGTGACTTCAGTATGTAGGAGGTGACAGCGATGCTCTAGAACATCACTGAAGACAAATGGCCAAGCTGCACTCACTCACTCATTCCCTAAATGCTCTTGCAGTCAATGTAATGGGAAAAAAAAAAAAACACATGAAGAAGAAACCTATTTCTGAGATGGGGGACACAGAAATGGCTGCACTGGCTCACCCTGGCACCTCTGTGGATGCCTAGCCAGTGAGAATGTCGGAGCCTTCAGAGGAAGGTGCAAAAAACCTTCAAATGAAACAATCACAAACCAGTTTGCTCAGAGGTTACCCTTATTTATCATACGTGCTTGCTGTGAATCAATGATTGGTGAGTGCCCTGGAATCTAAAAAGAATGAAAGAGCATTCTCTTAACATAAGGCGTGATGTAGCTGTGCCTATTCCTGTGATCCTAACACAGGTCAGCAGTGGCTGAAGGCTAACTCCCCGTAAATGACCTGCCATCGATATCCTGCAAAAGGCTCCCCTGAAACTTGAAGCATCTCCTAGGTGTGCAGGAAATACCAAAAAATGAAAGTATATTGCTTTAATCTGTCTCCACCAGAAGGTGGGACCTGCTGCTGAGCGCACAGGTTAGGCACACCTGGAAATTTTGCTTGTGCTGTTTGGAAAGAGGTCGGTGAGGCAATGGCATGATCTCTTGGCAGGGGGGTGGGTGCTGCATAGGAAGGAAATGGGGCTGGAGGGGAGGGCAGGCAGGATGAAATGGGGTTGTAGAGGGTAAATATCTCCATCTATCACTGTGTGCCCTCGCAGTCCCCACACACCGCCTCTGCTTTCAGTAGTCTTAGTAGCTACGTGCTAGGGCTGATCGGCCGGCATCGCCACGCTCGGTGTATCCCAAGCAATAAATATTTCAGAGAGCAAAATTGGTCTCAGTTTCCGGCTAAGCCAAACAGATGCACAAGTGCTTAAGTGCCAACACCTGCTTAAGTCGCCTTGTCTTCTCCAAGACATAAGGCTATGTTTATAATTAAGCCTGCCTTAATGACTTCACTGAAGAGCGATGGAGTAAAGAGCTGTGCTGAAGTCAGGGCCGCATTACCAAACCGTAGGAATCTCCATTGCATTGCTGAGATGAAAATGGACTGCTCTAATTTATTGTTGCCTCTTAGCTGGTGTCTAATTAATGGCTACTTTTCTCACTCGGGATAATTCTGATTCTTCCATTCTCTACTTCTGTGGGTGTTTCTGGTAGATTGGAGAGGCCTGGAAAGCAAAGTCACGCTGTGTGCATCCAGGTCTCAACATTTTCCTAAATACTGTTGGAATTAATTTCCCTCACTTGAAGGAATTTCAGTTCCAGTACAGAACCAGCATCTTGGTGTTTGTCTTTTTTAAATAGCTGTAACACTTGCGCTTCTCCATGCCTTTTGTATAGCACTGGATTATAGTGAAAGTCTCTTTGTTAGCAGCTTAACCACTTCATCCCTAAGCTCCTTTGTGCCTTGGGGATGAATACCAAACAAAACCCGGTGACAAGCTGCTGGTTAGGTGTCTGAAGAAAAGCCTGTTGGAGTCGGGGAAAGGCGCTTGGTGGGGGCAACGTGCCTGCCTAGCCTTGGGCAGCTAATTGCCTGGAGTGCCTACTCAGGAGTATTGCCGCTGCCTCTCTGCTTGCAGGAGTATTGCTGGACTACTTGCTGCTGCCTCTCTTCTCAGTGCCAGAGCAATTTAGGGGTTAGGCACGCTAGACTGCATTCTGGAAGTGCCAATCTTTCTCCTTCCAAGAGAGAGGAAGCTCAGATCTTAAGTTAGGTGTCTCTGTGCTAGGCCTGAGTTAGCTGGAGTACACTGCAACCTTACTGCCTAACCTGGTGGCAGGATCACATCCTGACTTACTGGTCTGATCTAGCACTTAAAGGTATGACACCCTGATCTGTGACACTGCTCGGAAAGAACATATTTGGCAAAGGTAACTGCCAGAGATCCCCTACTCTCCGTCCTTGCCCCTTCTTCCTAATTTCTACCTTACTTTTCTACCTGTCATATACTTTGTTCCTTTCTCCTGGCTTTTCTTGTTCTGCATCTGCCTTTCTGGAAGAAACTTCTTTGCTTGAGTAAAACCTGGAGCTTTGCTACATAACCAGCTCTGTTCTTCCCCCTTTCTGTTTGGTTCATAGGCCTTTGGAACAGGAACCATCTCATCCTGCCTTACTCATTATTGTTGCCATATACGTTATTTTTACATTCACAGAGCTTAGCACTCACAGATTGTGTACTGGAAAGAGAATCCCACACGATGTCCAGCTTTTTCAAACTACTGCCCACAAGGTGGGCCTCTATAGCTGCGTGAGTGTTTTGGAAACAGGACTACGCTAACCTCTAGTTATTCTAGCTGTGATTACCACAGAGACAGAAATAAATTCATGCTGCTATCCCCACCTTTCTGAGACCATCCCTTTCCAGGAATAGTTTCAGCTTGTGCCCTGACTAATGCCTGTCACTGACCAGACTCAGCAGTCCAGTTTTCCATACAGATTTTCCTGTCTGACTTTCCTTTGTTTCCCTATCTGCTCCAGGGCAGGTCTTTGTGATACACAGTTTCAGGATATCTGAGGGATCCCTATCACTGGTAACAAACGCTTCTGAATAGTTATCTTGTATGTTGTCTTTATGGCCACAGAAAATTGAACTATGGACCTGTACTATGGCTGTGAGTGTTACAGGATAGCAAACGCCATGGAGAGTGGGGTCAGGAACTCACCTTCCATCTCTGGCAAGCTGGTGCAATCTTTGTTAGTTGAGTGTGTCCCTGCTGTCCTTGTCCTTGCAATCTTCAGGCTGGTCCCCTTCCCTGGACTGTGATTTTGCTGTGTCCTGCTCAGGCACAACAGTTTTGTCAGAGTTGTCTTTCCTTGGGGGCAAAGGCTTGCTTGTCTGTTCAGTGCCTTCAGCATCTTCAACTCCTTTCAGAGCAAGTGTTTGTCCCTCAAGGGCAGTGTTTTGGGTCACTTCCTCCCCTCTTTGTCTCACCAGCTGTCCTTGACCTGCATCCAGTCTGTCTTCAGCTGCTGTGTCCGTCTTTCCTCCATGGCTATTTGAAGAGTCCTCAGTGGATTCCTGTTCTGAAGCTGTGTTTTTCTTAAAGCCAGCGCCATCTAAATCATCTCCCGTGGGCAATGACAAGGTCTGCTCACTGCTATGCATGGTGGCCTGCACAGCATTTGGAAGGCTACTTTGTGAGGCACTGCTATTTGTGCTCTCCTCCTGAGAGATGTCAGCAGTGCCAGGCTTTCCATTGCCATCTTCCTCAACAGGTTCCTTACTCGGCTTGGGACCTGGCTCTGAGTTGCCTGTGCTGGCCACAGAGACCTCCATGCCGAGCCCCTTCACTCCTCTCCGTTCCTCCTTCTGGCCATTGGGGGCAGACTGGGCCTTCCCGCTTCGCCTTTGTGATGATGAGGCCCCATGATCTTGGAGGCCTGGCTGTTTCACCTTCTCCTCCAGCTCAGCTGTGCAGTTCTCTTCCACTCCTTCCTCACCTCTGCTCTTCTGCTTGTCCATACCAAGGCTCCTCTAAGAAAGGGAGGATATGTTTATGTCAGCTTATTGATCAGTATAGAATATTCCTTGTCTATGATGATACCCAAAACACGAGAACAAATTTGCTGAGGCCATTAAAGGAAGCAAAAGAATGTAGGTGATGTATGGACCAGACTAAGTGAGGGTTGTTATACTGACAATATAAGGGCCAATGCAAGAAGTCAAGTTGCTCTCACATCATGCCGCCTGGAGAGTGGTAGCAAGGGGCACATTTACTCCAACACAGAGGTCTCCCCTCTCTGCACTGGCTAATAGCCTCCAACTTTCCTGATAGTGCATGTTTTGAGTAAACTCAGCAGCCACCCTTGAACTGATGAACTCACCTGGCTGTCAGGGTCATCCTTCAGAAAAGACATGTCCTCGCCTTCTTTTGCATCCCATCTGTGAAGGAAAAAAATGCAGAATTTAGGCCTTCGGTTTCTCATATCAAAAAGCCACTTTCTTTGCCTGGGCAAGGATTTCTACCATGTCCATCCATTCCTTGTCTGAGGCCCTCGTCCAGGCAAAAACGGATAAAGGTGGTGAACCTAACTGATCCAGTTCCTTTTCCTGGCAACTGCAAAACACCCAGCCCATCCAGAGGCAGTCATCTGAGGCTACTAAATCTTAATAAACTGGCTGTTATAATTCTAAATGTAATGAAAACATAAAATCCAATTGCCAGAACAGACATTTGTTGTTAGACTAATAAGATATATGGTGATATGCTTATGGTGATGTCTGCCACAGCCTGGTCCTGCTTGTCTGACAGTGCCCAAACATCCCAGATCTCCACAACGGCAGACACAGAGGCAGACAGTGAAGGATAAAATTGCTCTGAAGTACCTTGGGAGATGGTAGGCATGGACATGTGGAAGGCTGCAAGGATGGCCATAAGGGTCAGACTGAAGGTCCAGCTCACCCAGGCCCTCTTGCCCACTCAGGATCACTGGCAGATGCTTGGGGTAGACTTTGAAAAGAGGGCAAGTGTGTTTAACACCTCCCCAGTTCCCTACCCAGCTTCCAGAAATGTGCAGCTCTGGAATTTCCTGAGCTTCAGATGGTATCTCTGTGTTGAGTCATGCTCACTCCGTACACAGTCTCTTCCAAGGATTTGTGTAAGTGCATTTTGGCCCCATAATAAATTTTGCAGCAGCTACAACATCCCATGCTAAAGAGGGCAACAGCTCTGCTTAAAGCTGCATGGAGAAGTGTTGTCTTTTGCTTCTTTGAACTTGCCAGGGTGAATGTAGATCTGAATTTGTCTATGCAGAGCTACTGGGCAGGGGAGGCCTTAGAAACCCTTCCCTTCTCGTACGTGTGCCTGGTGAATTGTGTCACACGTGCACATATATAAATGTATACGTATATATGTCGTCCCTGACACAAACTCTTAAAATACATGTGCAAAGGTACGCGAGATTTAATTCTTCTCTAGACAGACTCTGCTGGGCTCTCTGGCCTCTTCAGTTGGCAAATTTAGGCCAAGATACAAGAAATGAAAACACACATTAAGGTGACTGCAGAGTCAAGCATTTCCAGAGGCAAAAGCGCACTGTTAAGGTGACCCCACATGCCCTTGTGAAAATTGTGTGGGCATTACCATCACAGCCTCCAATGTACGATCACATCGAGCTATTTCACACTCAGCAAAGTCCCTAGGGCAGGAGCAAGTTGCATTTGCAAGCACCTGAAGGCTCTCTGAGGGCGTGGAGCTGGGTATGCTGTCCTCAATAAGCCTGGGGATGAAGCAGCTTGGAGCTATCCTTTAAGGTTTAGGGGCAGTTGTGACCCAGCACACAGAGCACAGCCAACAAGGTCTTGTCCTGAACACAGGGTAGGTCCCTGCCACTGGCTGTGCCAACTCAAACTGCAAAAGGGCCCTGTTCTTGGAAGCAGCCCCCAGCACTGGTGTATTTTCAGCAGTACCCTGCAAGAGCTCTGAAAGTTGGGCTATATAGGCAGAGCCCATCACACAGAGTCAATAGTGTTAAATTTGGGCACGGGCTGCCCTTGTTACCAGTTCCGTCTGCATGCAGCATCAGCGTTTGTGGGTCTGCTGACCACTTTCCCCAGATAAACGTCTAAGCTGAGGAATGACGTGCTGACTGTGGGTTTCTGCCTCACCCTGCTCTGCCTACTCAACCACTGTATGGTTCCTGCAGAGCCAGCCCAGAACAGACCACCCCCACAGGTCTAAAGATAGCCAAAACTAGCTAGACAGCAGTTCTGAAATAATCAACACCTCAGCCTGATGTGTTCCTCCTCCCCATCATTACCACTAACACACCAGAGTGCGTTACGAATCGCTGACACGCAACAAAAATACTCAACACATTCCTTAGCATAGCTAGTGCTATTCCTGGGAGGTGCTCGCACAGCAACGTGGCTCCAAATTGTTTTGGGGACAAGGTGCAGCTGGAAGTCATCACCACAGACATCATGATCCAAATGGCTCTTACCACTGCTGTTGAGTCGCTTGGACTTAAACGGGAGAGAAGTTGGCAAGTGGTAAAGGGCAGATAGGAGCAAAGGTAAGGAATAATCAGCACCCCTAAAGCACCCTGAGCCTTTCTGAAATGAGAAGAAAGGCTTCAGGAATGGATCTTCCCAAAGAGAAGCAGGGGAAGAAAGGATGCTCTTCCAGTTTCAGAGACAAGGTTACACGGCCAGATGCGACCCCTTCCAGGTCAACAGAGGATGCAGAAGCAGCAGAAGTCCATGAGATGAGATGGATGGGCAGGGGAGCTACTCTGAAGTGATTCTATCAGGATGGTGCTGAGGGAGGTGGCCATGCAGCAGCAGATGAATGCTTGGCTTCCTCTTTCCCCTGATTTTCCAAAGTGCACAGGTGAAGGTAAGGACTTTAGGGCATGACTCCATGCTCCAGCTACTCATCTCAGTAGTGTTTAAGATACTTCTTAGTAGTTTTAAATGAACCATGATTTTCCATGCTGGTAGCTGATAAGTAAGAAGTATTGAAAGGGCAAACAAGAACGAAAAAAATAAATCAAGCGACCTTTTAGCCCCATTTCTAATGGAGGATGCTCAGGGAAGAGTATGATGAATTATTTCATTGTTAAATAAAACGAGAAAAAAGAAAAAGAATAAAAGTCTCTGTGGAGACAATAGTACATAAGATTTTATAATTTCATCAGCAAGATAATTTAGACATCTAAACAGGATGCCAGCACCAGCCATTCTGGGGCCTTAAAGCCTTTAAATGGGTATGAATAATATCCTGACTAAACCCAGCAGCCCTAGAGGAGTTAGATGCCCTAAAATGCCTCCAAGCCTCTGCACTGGAGGCACAAATGTACTGGAAAATGTACCTTCTTGGTCTGTTGTGACAAAAGTAACAGGCTGTGGATGCCCATGACAAGCCAGACATCCTCTCTGATGCACACCTTTTGGGTCTCTCCCAACAAAAGGTGCTAAATCTAGCCGTGCAATCTGGCCAGCTGAGCTTCCCCTCTTCCCAGGCAAAGAAAGGATCCCAGAGACAGCTGTCACTTTGAACTGGCTGACGTCGCTGGTGGGCTTTGGCTTTCGTGTTCTTCAAGCAGGGATGTGCAAGGCATAAGGGAGCTTAAGTCTGCTGCACCCACTGCAATAAACCTCTTGTTAAATGGGCGGGGTGTGCGTGAGAAAAGCAAGGGAATAATCGGAATAATACTGTATTATTACAGCAGTTAAAAGTGCCGATACCCACGTACAGCCCTATGCAGTCTGAAATGATGCTAGCTGTCCTAGCCGCTGGCAGGGAGGAGGCTGCCTTCAACGACCTAGCCAAGCTCTGGAGCTGAAGAGTCAAAGAGACCACTGCGGGAAGAAACTACAACTAACGAGGGGCAGCTCAACGAGATGTCGTCAAACAGCACGCCAAGCTGGCCAGTCAGAGTCCCAGCCCACAATTATTTCTTTGAATTTCTGCCATAAGAGAGCTCGCCAAGGCATTCCTTCTGAGCATGGTTCTGAGAACGCAGCACAGAAGGAGAAAGAAACATCTCAGGACCCTGGGGTGATTTCTGGAAACCAGTCAGCATCTGTCTGTCACAGGCACACTTTGGGGCATAAGTCTTTGCTGAAGAGGAGGAAAGGAGATGGAGACAGGGCCGTGGGCAGGCTCCCATCCCTTCCCTGGGGTCTGACTGGTGCAGAGATGGAACCCGAGGCAGGATCTGGGTGAAGCTGTTTGACCCGCAGGCTGTGGCAAGGAGGGAGCATATCGTTGCGTGATGCATCTGTCTGCTTTGCCTATAAAAGGGAAGCAACAAACTCTTTGTCCTTTCCAAGGCGCCACACAAAATCAACACAGCTCTTTCATTTAGTGTACTCCCGGCACATATTTAACCAACTATACACGTCTAATCTGTACAGCTAAAATGTCCTCAGAGCAGAAAATGACTGTATTAGGATTAAACTTTAAGATTAAACACTGGAAAGGCATGAGGCTTATCTTGTAATCAAGTCCTTCTAACATCATCATATTTTCTGAAGTCTTTCCTTATATTCTGCTGCTTAGGAGCAAAGAGAGGGCAGGGCCAGGGGTGTGCTACATCTGGGTGAGCTACTCACTGATCCCACACTTTCTACACCCAAGAAGGGCCCACAGATGCATCCCAGCTCTCATGGTGAGATAAGCTGAGCATGGCCAACAGTTGAAGGTGTGACCAGAATAAATCAGATGTACCACCACACGAAGCTCCCTTCTGTGCTTTCCCACCAAACCCTGAAAAGCAGAAAAACAAGAAGATCCCAGCAGAAAGGTTGAAAAAGGAAGTAAGTGATCTTTGCAGTGAGTATAACTAACGTTCCCAGCAAACACTGACAGGGAGACCACAATGCCCCTGTTCTGTGCAATTTCTTCCAGCCCTTGGGAACACCAAGTATGTGTCCCACAATGAGACACAATCTGCTCTGCAGCAATCAGCTGTCCCCTGAACCCTTTTCAAAGCAGAGGGCACAGCACTAGATGTGCATTTATTTTAAAAGAACAGACGGATCAAAGTCCAAAGAAAAGGTGTCTCAGGAAATGGTGTTCTCTAATTAGCCTGGAGGACTACTAAAATCTGATCCACTTAAGTTCAGGGGGATCTAGAAGCAGTTCTGCATTAGTAGCCTTCCCTTTGAATCCATTTTAGCCCAAAACAAACTAAAACTAACTGGTGTGTGACTTTAGGAAAGCTGTATACCATAAGTGCTATCTTTCAAAAAGGATGATGACCTAAAGCCTAGATCATTTGTGGCTGTTAAAAATCTTACTACTAGTGTAAGGGCAGCAGTATCTGCTCAGCTGATACTTGCCATTTAACTTTTATTTATTATTGGGTGGACATATTTTTTCCTTCCGTTTCTCTTCTCCAGTGCAACTTTTGAAGTAATTCTTGTGCATTTATCACAAATAACCAAATTTTGGCAGCAAAACTCTGAACCACACTTGCTCGTGAGGGCAGTTGTTGAGGTCTGGGAGTTTGATTTGGGCCTGATGGGTTGGCATGTTCAGACAGGGCAGAACTGTGCGAAGTCACTGTATCCTTCATGGTTGTGAAGAGCAACATCCAGCCTGCAGTATGAAGCATTCTAGGGTATTCATATAAAGTAACAACATAAAGCAAATTTACTGGCATGCCCATCCTGCACATCCTCTGGGAACTGCTGTAATTCCCTAGTGCTGCAGTCACTGTCTGGGGGAGAGCAAGCTTGAGCACAGCTCAGCAACTTTTCTTTCCAAAGCACATGTTGTTGGGGATGGAGCTGAAGAATGGAAAGGGGTTGAATGTAACTTCCAAACAATTTTATTTGATTATTTGCATGCTGATGATACTATTCTTCATCATTTTATCAGAATTAAATTAAATTTTGAAAAGTATGATTAACTAATGGGACTTAGAAAGACAGAGGACAACCTATCTTTACGCTTTAAGTAGATTCCCAATTCAGAACTTAACTAGCTGAGAGATGTGGCTGCTGAGGTGCATTTCCTCAAAGCACAGTCACTGGAAAAAAAAAGCAACATTAAAAAAACTCCAGGCTTGATATAGTGTCAGGCTCTGCACGTTAGACCTAATACTATCCTGACAGCAGAATTCTGCATGCACAGACCCTGCCTCCCACCCTTAATTTCAACCAAGTAGCAGCAAGCAGCAGCTGACCTCCAACCAGTTAACGTCTTCTGGGTAATGCTGTGAGTACTCCTATAAAACATATCAGTTTGTGCATCTATTTAACTGTGTGGTCATGACTGATCTGGATGGTAGAAGAATGCTAACATTAAAGGTTACTGGAATGGTTTTTTGTTCTGGATAAATGAAAAGGCTTGGGGTATGCAATCAACCCTTCATCCTTTTGTTGCCTACTAAGGGGCATGGCAGCGCTGTATGATCACTGTTATTAAACTGTTAGATAGTGTGGCTCCAGAAACCTGGAGACTGCACTGAAATTTAATTACAGAGAGCAGCAGGGGAGGGGGGCCCCTGGGAGGATGTGGGCGAACCTGTAAAATGCACTTAGTTTTGCTGATATTCTGAAATTGCTTCAGTGAACATTAATATATTGCTGTGTGCTGCCCACAGCTGGCAGGAACAGGCCACTTCCCTCCTCACCCTAAGCTCACCAGCTTAGGGATATATAAGATTTTTTTTAATGAAGAAAAGACATCTGTACTGTACTCTCAATCCTAATTACTATTGGATCAGCTAGGAACTATTTTTGGAGTCTGGTCCCCCATGTCAGCAATGCCTGGAAGTCAGATAAGATGCGTTCAAAAGCCTCCTGCGGCACGTGCCAGTGCTACCCAAATCTGGTCCCAGAGTAATGGTGCCCCCCTATCCACCCAGCTACTCTGCAGAGAGTTGATACAGTGGGTTGGTACAGTGATGATGCGCTCTACAGGTGCCACAAACGCCACTAAATTAACTGCTAGTTTGTGGCACTACTGCCAGCACCTTTACCTTCTGGCTCTGCCGGTCAGTCTGTCCTTTCCTTTGGCTCGGCTGCTCATTGCTTTGGGACCGGGATTGTTCACATTCACGCTGTGCTGTCCTCCACCTAGAAGACAGGTTGGAAAGACCATGCAAAAGCAGGCAGAACTGTCTGATGGACTACTGAAAGGGCTAAAATCCCCGTATCACTGGAAAGTACCTCTGGAAGGGGAAGCCTCTGAAGCTATATGCCTACTAAATGTGTATTTTCTGAAGCAATGAATACAAAGTGAGAATTTAGGGGTGTTTCTTCTTCATTTTCTATTAAAAAAATCCAATTGTGAATTTACATCTTACCCCTTGTACTCAGTCTCCCTTGTGCTGTTCTTGGGAGGCTGTTCTTGTTCTACTTGCCACAGAGCACAGAACTTATCACAGGGCTAGGAAAGCAGCCACGTGATATGTGTCCAACAGGCACTCCAAGTCTGTGAGAGTGCCTGCAGAGAACTCTTTCCGTGAGGGTATAGCGGAGGTTCTGGCATTGAGTGGGATGACACGACTGAATCATGTGGTTTACTCACCTCTCCCATTGGGAGGAAAGGACCTGTGCTGGAATTTCCTTGCGTTTCTTCCCCCTAAAAGGACACAGCAAAGCACGCACAAAAGTGAGTGAGGCTCTGTAATGGACATGTAGCAGAGAGCCTGGCATTCAAATAGGGTGTTGCAAGGGAAAGCTTTGTTCTGCCAGTCCATCTCCTGAGAAACAGGAGTCGTGATGGACTTATGCTAGTAAAGAAGCCAGCATGTGCCACAGGGATCAGAGATGATGTGCTCTGGAATAGGATTGCCTCTCAAACCACTGTTTGGGAAAGGAGGCAGTACTGAGCCTCCGTATTGTGTCGTAAAAGGTTATAGAAACCGTGCCACTGCTCTCCCTGGGAAGGTAAAAAGCACTAGCACCCAGATGCTCAAATCCCATCCCCTGAGCACTCTGCAAAGCAGAGAGGGCTGAGACCCCAACACTGCGCGCAGAGGCATTTGCCCAGGAAAGCAGAGTTTCACAACTGACAGCCACGAACAGCTGTGGCACTGGGATTCGCACGATCAGCATTCACTAGCGTCAGGACAGAATCTAGGTGTCCCTTGCCAACCTTTCTTATTGCTGGGATTATCCAAGGCTGGCTCCCCATCCTTAACAAAGTCCTCTTCAAACCTGCAGGTTAAAAACAGGCATTGTCAGACCTGACCATTCTCCTCCAGTGTGCAAAAGTGTGGGCAGGAGACCTCAAGACGATGCAGGTTCCAGCCATCGGCCCTTCTGCACCTGCCTACTGGCAAGGAAGTGCAGGTTTGTCAGCTGAAGCTGAAACTGCATGCACTAACCAGGAGAAATGAGGCTGTGAGGCAATTCTACCCCAAAGGAGAACCTCTAAAACCTTTACATCAGTACTTATATGTATGTATTTAATTCTATGAACATTCTTGAAACCTATAGATCCCTGTAGGTTAACTGTACAAAGCTCACATGCAGCTTCCCAAGCTTCTAGCTACTATCTGAAGCAGCTTCAGGACTTGTCATCTCAAATCAGACCTGTGGATCAGACTTGTTTGGTTTCTAATCCTGCTTGTTGAGTATTATGGCTTTTCTCTTTTAAATGGATAAACAGGAGAACAGTAGGGCTCAGAGCTGTCTTGGCAGCAACACTCAGCATCCACTGAAGTCAATTCACTTCTGTCCATGGGGGTCTCACTGACTGAAAGTCTACATATTCAGCCCTATTTTTCAGACAAAAGGTTGTCCCGTCCTCCTGCCTTGTATAAACTCTTTTATCAGCAAACCCATCCGCTAACTCTGCACCCTATCAAAACCCTGTCCTGCTGCAGGTGCTCATCATCCTCCAAAGCTTTCTAGACACTGTGATCCAGCTATACAAGCACAGTTAGAGATGCAATGTTTAAAGGGGAAATGTCAGACCCCATTAAGAGCTCTCCCATGTTACCATCCCCAGCGTTTCCCCTGTGCCATATAGGTGGCCCTCACACCACAGTGCCTACAAGGGCTGAGTTCATGAGGTGAGGAGGATTTAAGCACATTGGCCCATCCTGCGATTGAAAAGGAAAAACAAGTGGGGCTGTGCTGGGGGCTAGCAACACAAGTTTGTCCATTCCTGATTCAAGAAGAGCACCTGCACCCTCCTGACACTGGACCTGTCCATGTGGAGATGGTGAGTACCCTTTGGATGCAGACTGAACAGTAATTCATGCTCCCCTCCCTCCCTCAGTCCTTGTCGTGGTAGGACCAAAGGCAGGCAATCCTCCTCAGCATAAAATATCTCCTGTCAGGGTAGGAGACCTCATGTCAGAAAGAAAAGATGAGAATTGCTCTGGTATCTGGTCCCACTGACAGACATGGTCAGGAGAAAGAGGTAGCGATATGGATTTAGTCAGGGAGAGGCAGATGACAGCGTAGAATTCGATAAACAACAAACATCTGCACAAGGTCTTATCACTGGCTTTAAATGGCCTGCTGCAGACAAACCACCCAAAGACACTGGAGGACCTACATGTGCTCTGACTTCTCCACATCCCAAGCCCGTCGCCACTCGCCCTTGGAGTTCTTGTGACGTGCCAGTCGCTCCAGGTCAATCTGATCTCGCTCCCTCTTCCAGCGTATATACTCGGAGCGTTCCCGTCCGGTCATGGGGAAACTCAGGTCTCCAGGGCTCTTCTGGAGTGACTTCCCACTCTCCTAGTGGAGGCAAAAGACACGCTTGTTAAATGTCTGAAATGTCTGCATTCAGCATACTCTGTCGTGTCACCACCAGAAATGCTCAGTAATGTTTGAAAACAGGTCAGAGTAATGTGAGCTTCTGCCTCCATAAAGCAGTGTGTACACAGAAGGGCTCTTTTTTACCCACAGCCTGATTATGCCAGTCCCAGGGTTGGTAACATTTCATTGACTTTATGAAGAGGGAAACTGAGGCAGGAAGAAGTTAGCTTGCTCAGAGCCACATTGTGAACCCATGGTCAAATCAGAACTAGGAACCATTCCCTCCCAGGAATATTCAATTATGAGAAGGATAATTTGTGACAACATATTTCTGAATAGTTGTTCCACTTTGTCCAGGCTAACATGGACAGCATTACATTTCTAAGAATTAAAATCTGTCAGACTAAAACCCTGAATTTTGTCATCTGAATACATTCCTGTTGTCTTAAAGAGATGGGGCTTCACTTCTATTTCTCTGACCTGAACTGCAATGTTCCTGGGTTCCTGCAACAATAACTATCCTCCTGATCTGGGGAGCAGCCAGGAAAGACACCAGTTTTCATTCTAGGTATTCAGTACCTAACCACATACTTTTAAAGCATGCCCCTGTAATTCTGTGTTCAAGTGGCCACAGGATTGATTCACTCCATTTGCACTTGCAGTCACTTTAACTGCAGGCATAAATTAGCCATGGCTTTCACTTACTGTGTTCCTGCTCTCTTATAGGTTTCAGAACCAAATCTTCCCAATTTTTCCTAGAACAGGCACTCTGCCATGGTTTACTTATGGCATATAGTTAGTTCCTGGAGCGCCTGCAACATTTCCCAGTTTCCGAGAGGTTGAACTCTCATAGAAGATGCACCAGGCTGGTGAATCCCCCCACCTGAATACACTGAAATCAGGGTTATGCCTATGAAATCCTTCTCATGGACAGGGCCAAGACGGAAGAGACTTTTGTGACCACCAGGCATCCACAAGAGCCCACAGTCACAGGGCTGGTTCCAACCCTGCGCCAGGGCCCACAGGGCCCAAGAAAAGCATCCTCAGAGTGAAGTGGTTCTTCACCTTCATTGCTTTCAGCCTCTTTGTTTATTACTCTTCATAATAAACCAGTTAACGGCTCCCACTGTTCAAAAATGTAAAGCTTAATGAAAAGATAGTTCAGAGGTGATGGAGCTCTGTGAAGCTGTAGCAAAGCATGTGAACAGGGAAAGGTGGATAACCGAGCCATCAGGTTAATGGATGTGATAGAAATAGAAGCCTGCTGACTACGGTGTGTTGTCAGGTAACACTGTACAGCAAACAGCTTAGTGCAGAGCTGAGTCCTGGGGTGTTAATTACCAGTGGGTAATTCATCACTTCATACATGAGCCCTTCCATGCCAGCCACCCTCACTCCTTCCCCATATGGGAATTAACTCCTCAGTGTTGCACTGCTGATAAAAGCAGAACAGCAGGCAAAGAGTGACTGAAAGCCCTGTTGCCAAGGAAATCCACCTGCGTGGGCTGCAGTTGGGGTGGCGGTAATTGCTCCTCCAGTTCTTAGCTGGCAGGAGCTGGGGGACCTAAGACTGCATCCCTGAGAATGGGGAGATGGGGTCTGCAGAAAGGCAGGACCTGCCAGGGCAACCACTGGTCCTTGGGTTGGACAAAAGGTCTAGAGATGCTCTGGAGCTCCAGAGCCAGCAAGGCACAGCAGGTCCTGCCACAATGGATCTTGATGTGTCCCAGGATGGGGGAACACAAGAGCTGAGCAGCACACAGCTGGTGAGAGAAGGGTTCAAACTCCAGAGGCAGAGGATAAGGGAGATGTGCCCTGGTCCCTCACCTTGACCCTTAGCAAAAGGGAAGTCAAAAGTAAGGAGAAGACTGAGGCTGATGCCCATGCTTTCCTGTGGGTAGATGCAGATGTAGCTGTGGGGCCTATCGGGCAGGGGGAGCTGGTCCCTGACCCCTCACCCCCTCCTCACCTTGGTTGGGGCACAGCTGTGGTTAGCTGGACTGCAAGGCCATCCTTTTGCCCTGTTCTGCTCTGGGGGGCTCAGCTGGAATTAATGGTTGAGAGCCCATCTGTGTCCTCTTAATGAATCATGTTGAGGTGGGTCTATTCAATTTGTGCTCCATTAATTAAGAGCATCTGCAGGCTCAGGGGAGCCAGCATGTCCTCCAGGGTTTGCATTAAACAGTCAGTGGGAAGGCCTGTGCTTTAATTTACCTTCATCCTACTCAGCTTCTGTTGAAGTGAGGAGCTGTAGCTAATGAGGCCTGAGACTTTCAACCCACAAGCAAATGTTTTTTGGGAGAAAAAGCAGCTAGGGCTGTGCTTTTGCGTGCGTGTAGGTGTGCATCCTGACATTCCCACTGCTGTACTAGGGACTTGAGTGGCCACAACAAGGTGTGACGAGCAGGTCCCTTCTGCTGAAGCAGAAGCCTTACTATGCCTTAGGTGTGTTAGCTGCTCAGCAAAGCTTTGGATGAGGAGACGGATAAGCAGTGGGAACCACATCAGAGCACACTGCTGCTTGCTTTAGCATGAAGGCAGCTCTTATTGACAGGGAGGCACATCCTGCTGGTTTCCTTTCCCAAAACAAGGGTCCCTTAAAAGGGACATTGGGCCTTACTCACCTTCCGGCTGTGCTCACTTTCTGGGCCTCTGTCACTGTCTGATCTCCTCTTCTCTGCTGTTCTTCTCTCCTCTGCCTGCAAGGGCACAGACACAGGAATTATTTCAGGGATTAGCCAAGGACTCCTGGCTGAGAAGTTCATGCCCAAACCCTGTGCCCATCCTGACATGTTAGAGCTGCCCAGGAAAAGTCAGCAAAAGAGGAGAGAGTGGTTCCTGGAATGTGGGACCCTGAATCAAACTGATACGGAAAAGAGAGGCTGGAAAGTCAGGAATGTAAGAAGAAAAGCAAGCAAAAGGGATGAATTCCTACAAGTCACTCTTCCTCCCAAGCCAGAGACAGTGACCTCTACAGTCCCAGTTCTTTCGAGGAAGACCAAGTTTTATGTACCTTTACAGATTTGGACCCAAGACCCTGTTTATGATCCAACAGTACAAGAGCTGGGAGTCCATCTGAAATGCAGCTAAAAGCCACCGTGGTAGCGACGGGAGAGATTTTTTTGTCCCTGTAATAAACCAAGCTGCTCTACCAGAATCTATCCCCTCATCTACTGAGTTTAGCCACGCTGCCACCAGATTTATAGAATCATAGAATATCCTGAGTTGGAAGGGACCAACAAGGATCATCAGGTCCATCTCCTGGCTCCACACAGGACCACCCAACACTCAAAGAGTGTTGTACAAAGGCTTCTTGAATTCCAGCAGGCTCGCTGCCATGACCACATCCCTGGGGAGCCTGTCCCAGTGCCTGACCACCCCCTGGGTGCAGAACCTTTCCCTAACACCCAGCCTGACCCTCCCCTGTCCCAGCTCCATGCCGTTCCCTCGGGTCCTGTCGCTGTCCCCAGAGAGCAGAGCTCAGCGCCTGCCCCTCCGCTCCCCTCGTGAGGGAGCTGCAGGCCGCCATGAGGCCTCCCCTCAGCCTGCTCTGTGTGGGCTGAACAAACCAAGGGACCTCAGCTGCTTCTCACACGTCTTCCCCTCTAGACCCTTAACCACCTCTGTAGCCCTCCTTTGGACACTCTGTAAGTTTTATGTCCGTATACCGTGGTGCCCAAACTGCACGCAGTGCTTGAGGTGAGGCCGCAGCAGGCAGAGCCGAGCAGGACAATCCCTTCCCTCAACCGGCAAGCAATGCCGTGCCTGATGCACCCCGGGGTGCGGTTGGCCCTCCTGGCTGCCAGGGCACACTGCTGGCTCAGATTCAACTTGCTATTGACCAAAACCCCCAGATCCCTTTCTGTGGGGCTGCTCTCCTGCCTCTCGTCCCCCAGTCTGTATGTATAGCCAGGGCTGCCCCGTCCCAGGTGCAGAATCTGGAACTTGCTCTTATTAAATTTCATACAGTTGGTAATTGCCCAGCTCTCTAATCTACCATTACTGGCAAGCTCTGCTCTAGTGTTTACATCCCCCAGCCTGGCAGGAGGTGAAAATTAGCCTCTCTGTCTTAATGAACTACAAACACTAAACACGAGGCATGCCATGGACTAGGCAGCTCTTGGCCCCTACATGGCCCTGGTGATACTGCCACAGATACAGCCACAGCCAAGGCTGGGGTGGGATCATAGCGGCTCTTAGCAAAATACAGCCTGCAGAGCATAATGATCTTCTACGAAAGGCTTTCTGCCCTTATTAAATAATAGCTGGAGTGCCACTGGGAGGGCTGCTTGCTGTTGCTCCAGGATAAGGAGCATGTGTGGGGCAGATGACCGAAAGGCACCGGCCTGGTCCCCACGCTGCGGCAGCCCTTGGGGCAGGGGGTGTTGGCCTTCTCGAGAGATGCTCCTGCTCCCGTCCAGCCGCTGCCGCAGCATGTGACATTGCAGCACAGCGGCTGCCAAGCGGCACAACATTTATTACAGAGGCCTCTCCCCTGTTTTGTAGCCGTACATGGCAGCCCTGGGGCTGCTTTGCATAAACGCTGCCAGCTCGCAGCGAGGCCTCGGTGTGCTGCAGCCCTGGCGGGCTCCCTCGCACCCAGCAGAGCTGAGGCATCCCCAAGTTCCCCTCCCTGCTGAACGGCTATGGGGCTGGGGGGTGTGTGGGGCTGAGATTATCGTGCTCTTGTTTTGCACAGCCAGGCAAAACTGAAAAACAAAGAGGGAAGTCACAGCACAAACTGCCAGGTCAGCCATTCGAGAAAGAGTCAGTGCTGTGAGGTCCAACCCAGGCTGGAAAGAGGACTTTTATTCCAATTATATTCTATCCCCAGGCTTTGCCCAGCATGACAGGGCTGGATGCTGGGAACCTGGGATACTTGTCTCTACACTTTCGAGCTCTACCCAGCCTCCTAATGCAACTCATCCCCCCTGCAGCCTGTTTGCACATACGCTGTGGGAGCTGGAGAATGGATGAACTCACCCCACAGCAGCGAGCAGTCTTTTATGGGGTCATGCATGTGTGCTAAATCTGAGGCACGAGGGAAGCATGACCTTACAGCCAGCATTCACTGACACTGTACTTGGCACACGACAGCTTCACTGGTCTCACTGGTGTGAAGCTGTGTAAACTGATGCTATGAGGAAGACATTAGCTACATAGTGCTAGGATTTGTCAGCAAAGATTTGGGAAAAAAAATGCAAAGAAGTGTGTGTGCCCAGAGAAGCCACCCCATTTTTTTGCAACAGGCCAGGACATGGTAAAAGGCAATACTGAGTATTTATTCAAAAACGTTGCTGTGAAAATTTATGTAACCAAAAACGCTCACCCCAGGCTCAAAGTCAATTCCTCTTCCAGCCCCACGTGAAGAATCTAGCAGCCAGAGATCCAACAAAGCTCTGCAGCCCTAAACTGAGACATTGCATTTATAGAGAGATTAAAAATGCAGAAAGCTGGAAACTTTGCTTATTTGAGGAGGCTGGCTGGGGAACAAGGTGCAGATGGATGTTTAGCCTTTGAAGCAACTGTAAAAGAAACTGTCCATTTTAGAAAGAGCACAAAGGAGCCAGCTGCTGCAGAAGAGTTGGAGCCCCTCTGTCCCTGGGGGAAACAGGAAGATTAAGAGGAGAGACAGGAGAAAAGGAGCACTGCTTGTCTTGGAAATGCCAAAGACAGCTCATGGGGAAACTGAGGCAGGGAGCTGCATGGGGGTGATTATCACTACATCTGAGTCTGCATATTTCTCACGCAAGCTCACACAAGACGTGATTTGGCTTGGCCCCTGTACAATGCCTGATTGTGTCCCCAAAGATGGGAACCGGAAAGCCAGAGCATCCGCACAGCCGGAGCGCTGAGCCAGGGTGTGCGTAAGCTGCAAGCTGCGGGGGGAGCGGTGTGTCTCTGCCTGTCTGCAGCCGTGCACAGCTTGTCTTCAGCCCTGTCTCTGCCAAGGAACAGGGAAGAGTGAGCCTGCGCCCAGGAAATGTACTTGGACAGCCTGGCGGAGGGACCATGCTGCAGCTCAAGGGAAGACGCAGCTGCTGCGTGGCTGGCCAGCCCGGAGGCTGTCCTGCTCTGGGCACCAGCACTTCAGTGCACAACACAAATCGTTCTGTTCCAGGGACACTGCATAACTCGACATCCTCTTATACTCCCCTCCTCTCCCCTCAAGGCCAGGCTGCCTTGTTCCTTAGTCTGCTTCTGGTTGTGCTTCACAAAAGGCACTGTGGAAAATAGAAAGAACCGAAAATATCTGGTTCTATCCTACCAGAAAAGCAGGTCTGAACTGTGCAGTTAAGAAAATATGTTACCTTTGCTTTTGCATTGGCTCAGGAGCAGATTTTTGCATTTTCTCCATGCTGCCCCAGAGCTGCTGTTAGCCTGTTACGACACACCCAGGCCATAGGGAAGCAAAACATGTTTTTCTCCTCCTTCCTCCTCTCCGCCCCCAAAATTATGAAATATGACAATGACATTATCAACTCATAGTTTAACTGTTCCTGCACAGCAGGGAAAGAGATGTGAGGAGGGAGCAAAAATCCGAATTAGACAGAGTAGATTACGTTGCTTATCCTAAGATTTATTCAAGGATTTCTCAATTTCTCAGCCATAGAATGGTGCAGGGGGGTTGTTAGATGGGCTTTGATGTCTCTGGTTTACTTCACCGTCTTCTTATTTTGAAAATAAGTGTTAACAAGATGCATTAAATTAACCTTCTGGTACCCACTTCTCTGGGCGCATGACGGTAACCAGAACTCACATTTCTTCTGCAGGAGGAGGTTTTTGTAAGAGCTTAGAGCTGGTTTTCCAGCTCTCAGATCCCCTGCTGGGCAGGATTTTTGAAACTAGCTCAGTGCATGAGAGGATAATTTTTTTCCAACTCTTTTGAAAAATCTGCCTATTAATTGTGATGCCTGAAGGGAGCTAAAGGCTTCTCAGCCACCCTTTCTGCCTGTCCCCGCCTCCCACGTGCAGAGCAGCGTTTCTCCTGCCCCAACTTTGGTTCCTCTCCTCTGCAAGCACGGGGGATCAGCCTCATCTGCATAAGTCCCCGAAAGCAGCTTTTGTGTCTCTTGATTAAAAACAGTAATTTTTGATATATAATCCTGGGAAACTGTTAATAAAGTGACAGTTTAAGAGCTCTGAAGCCGTATCTGCTGTCCATTTAAAAGATGATTTGTAACCTGCTAATTAATCATTAATCCTGGGCCTGGGCCGCTAGCTTGCTTCTCTAATGTAGTAATGACACTGAAACAGTGCCAGAGCATGGAGTGGCTTTTTAGGAAAAGTAGAGATAAACATTAGGCATTATCCCTGTCCCTGTGTGCAGGAAGAGTCCTGATGCGGGCAGAGTTAAGGGCAACCAGGCAGGGTGGGAAGGAAGGTCCCAGATGTGGCATCACCAAGCCAGCAGCAGCAGCACTGGAGGCTATGCAGCTGTATCGGGCTGATTCGTTCTGCAAAGAGATGGGATAACCTGTTCGGCCCAGCCCTGTGCTACCAGGACTATCATGCCTAGTTCACTGGGTAGAGAAAAACAGGGCTCAATATGGCAGAGTAATATGTCCAGGACTGGGGCTGTTTTGGAAAGGAAAATTATGAAAACAGCTTTTTGTTTCTCAGATTTCCTCTTACGCACAGCCTTTGCCACAGCTGTGCACAGCCAGCTGTGATGTGGTATAGGACTGACAATGTGGCACTAGCTAGAAGCACCCAGGGTAGCGAGAATGGGAGTCTTTTGTTTGTTTGCTTAGCTTCTTAATGAATTTCATCGTGAATAAAAATAGAGAAAAATGTGGGATAGCAAGGATGGTCTTCAAATGTTATAATAGGATATATTTAGCAAGTGCAGGAAGGAGGGGCTAGATTTGACAGTGGCCAGGCTACAGGATGTTACTGAAAGGAAAGCGATGGGTGTGATCCGTCTCCTAGGCATTGCAAGCCTCTGTGAGGAGAGCACAAATAACCCAGAAAGAGCAGGGAACCAGCTGGGCCACAAGGGGAAAAAGGCAAAAGAAAGGACTGCACTGGGATAGTGAGAGAGACTGAGAGCTAATCCTCAAATTGGGGGTCTCAGCTGAGGTCTGAATGAACAGCTACACTGATGCCCCATCAGGCAGCTGAATTATTTGGGGATGAAAATGAAGTTTCCTTGGGGATCAACAACTAATAAAAGGGTAGAAAACAGAAAGTGGCAAGAAAATGTCGGTTTCCACAGTAGAAGATTAGCAGGGGTGTGCCGCTGGAACATGCGTTGCTCAACATGCTCATAAATGGTCTGGAAAAGGAGCTGAATAGAGAGATGACAGTTTGCTGATGATACTAAATCATCCAGGGCAAAGAATGTAATTTGCCAGCAAAGAGCTGCAAAAGATCTCTTGACATTGAATGCCTGCATCATAAAATTACAGATGAAATTCAATATCAATAATACAAAATAACTCACATGGAGAAAAACGCCCCTTCTTATATACGAACACACAGTGGTGAAGTCTGAACTATGATTACCATTCAGGAATGAAATCTTGGTGTTATTGTGAAAACGCAAAATTGTTAGGACAAGAACAGAGAACAAGCCAGAAACATCACTGCATTACTCAGTACATCCACAATGAGCCCACGGCTTGAATACCATGTACAGCTCTGGACCTCTTGTATTAAAAGAATATAGTAACAATAATATATATATATTTAAAGGCACAAACAAGGGCAATGAGGGTGATCAAAAACACTGGAATTCTTCCTCACCAGACATGTCTAAATAGGTCTGGACTCTTAAGCCTGCGGAAAAGATGACCGAAAGGACATGTGAAACAGGTCAATAAAATCATTTGTGCTTCAGAAAAGTGAATAGGGGATGATCTATGCACTGCTTCCTGTGATGCAAAAACATCGGATGGGTGTTACAAATTCTGACCTTCTCTCTGCATTGCAGTCTTCCAGTGCCTCTTGGAGAAACTCATTGCTCTGAGGCACAGCACATGAGGCGTACTTGCCTGGTTTCATTTTTTCAAGCACTATCCCAACCAGCAAAGAGAAGCACTAGTTTAAAACACTAATCCTCAATGCAGCTTAGGAACAGCTGAAATGACAGGGTGGGCCAGACCAAGCCTCACGTGCCTCAACCAGCCCAAGCTAGCACGATGTGTGAGATGCCAATGTGCCAATGTGACCTGTCACTTCAGGCCCCATCTGCCTCTCCCAGATCCTGGGAAAAGGTTGACCAAGTGCAGATGGAAGAAAGTAGCCTGTAGAGGTGACTGTGAAACCCAAACCCTTAACTGTCTTTCAGCCACATCCTTTGAGTCACACATTGCAAGGTGCCTGCACACTGAGAGCTGGTTTCTGCCCTGGCTGTAGTAGCTGTTGTCTGGAGTTACACAGTTAATGTGGAAATAAGAAGGCATCTTCATTAGCTAGGGAAGAACAGGGCCTGATCAATCTAGGGAAATTGATGGAAACAAGGAAATCTCCTGTGCTCGGCTGGACTCTGAAACATATCCAATTGGTAACAGGTATTGGAAAGTGGAGTTTCAAAGACGCAGTTTTATATCTTTTTCTAAATTATAACAAGAATGCAAAGAACAACAACAATTACTACCATAAAAGCCCATTTTTAAAATGATTTCTACTAAGCCCTCTGTTTCCCAGCCCTTGGAAGTGTGCTCTGTGAAAACACCTGTGCCTTCTCCCTGTCTCCTGTGCAAGCTGGAAGAGTGCACAGATCCTGAAAGCACCCTGAAAGCTCCCCTTCTGTTCTCCGTGAGCTTCTGAGAGGCTGGGAGAGGTATGCTGCAAAGCTCGGTAACAGAAAGCAGAGCACATTTTTTTTTTTTTGTGCTAGCAAGAAGCATGATGCTATTGCTAAATGGGTCTTGTCAGTGATATGAGTCCAAGACTGCTGTTGAGCCAGACTATCTGTCCTGCCAGCAGACAGGTGATCAAGTGAAACTGATCTTTCCTTTCAATCTTAAGTAATGCTGAGGGTAATTGCTCCGTGGTATTGTTGTTTAGTAGCTAGACTTACACCAAGCCTCTGTGGCTCTCCTGTGCTCCCAATAGAGATCCTTTTCTTGTTCAGCCAAGGCATGAAGGCCCCGAATGGCTCTACACAATCTCTCTCCCTGCAGATGTCAGCATCCAGGAGGCCTCCCTCGCAGCCTGTTGTTGCTAGAAGAATAACAGGGCTTTGGTCCTACCCTCCACCAGCTGAGCTTTGGATTAAGGAGGAAAAAAAAAAGTAAAAAAAAAGAAAAGTAAAGATTTTAAATGAACTTTGTATCTGAGGAGGAGCAGCATGGAGTTGTTTGCATTCCCCGGGGATTATCAGGATTGGGTTCTAGCACAAGCTGTGTGAAAGAGACCACTGTGACTATATACAGTTGAGGAAAGGCAAGATGACAGTTACATGAGCTCCTTGGACTGCTATATGAAGGCAATTGCATTCACTGGGATTGAACTTAAATGAGTGAGCTTAAATGAATGGTAGCAGAGTGGGACCTGAAAGTAACAGGAGCAAGACCCGAGACACAACCTCTGCTCACTCACCAAAATTAAACTGGCCAGGCATTAGGGACACCACACTCTCCTTGCCAATCTACAATTCAAAGCATCAGATCTTCAATGGTTCATGCAGAAAGGTGTGGGCAGACATGGCTTTAAGCTGGTGCAGCTGTAGGCCTGCTCTCACACACACTCTTAGTCTAACCACTTTGAGATCCATACAAGTATGGCGTCACCAAAAACACATAGGATATAGGATATGTGGACTCTCAGCTTCAAATTTCATGTTCTATAGTAAAAGCATACGAGATATTACCTTTCCCAGGGCTGTCCACACACTTTTAAAACAGAACTCAGGATCTATAAAACCAAAATATCTGCATTTTTCCTGTTGTCTCCTAGCACAATCCCAGTCCTGATGACCCCAGAAATAAGCATTTAAACAAGCCCAGCAAGAACCAAAGTCGAGAGACTTGCCACGAACAACACAGAATTACATTTGACAGCCTAAAGGATAGCTAGAGCATAGGAATGGTCAGGTCACTCTCACCATCACATCTAGACATCTCCGCGATGTCTAGTGTTTGGCAGCTGCCACGTGAACCTCTGGTGAATGGATGGATAGTCACTAGTGGCTCAATTGGGCAGCCAATATGAGATTTATGGTATTCAGAGAGTTGCTTGGTAGCCATAAGAAAGGAACTCATGGGCTTTCAGGGTCTAGGAAAACTCTGTGGAGGAGGAGAAGCTGAAGATTTATGTGGGCAGTTGGCAGATGGCTGGCTGCTGTCCCAGAGAGGGTGCTGCACAGGTCTCCCAGTGCTCCTGGGTGTGTTTGGCAGCTACAGTAAGTGTTTTCTTTCGTAGTCTTCACTGGCCCTGTTTGCTGCAGGCATTCTTACTTATCTTGCAAACCCTCGAATAGGAAAATATCACATGCCTCTCTCTGTGTGTGTAAAGAGGAAGGTATTTGCAAAGAGGTATTTGAAATATGCTTCAAAGTTCAGCCAGCTCACCCAGTAGGCTATGGCGAGGTGCAGCAGGACTTGGGTTTAGAAGCAAATATTGCCCAGCTCTGTTAACTTTTAAGTTGTTCAGTGTGTCAAGAGGACAGGGCTCTTGACTCACAATCTGTTGTACGGCTCCAAACAGAAGGCAGTAGGAGACAGGAGTCTTCTGTGAGCTTCATGCCACATATCTGGCAGTGCTTTCATCAGCTCTCCTGAAACAGCATCTGGTATTTCTTATGGACCCTGTACATTTAAAAGCAAGCTAGACCTAGCTAGGAACACAGAGAAGGGAAAGGGGATTGTAACCTTTCCCCTTTCATGGTGATAAAAGCCAGAGAGTTTTATGATAAACTCCACACTTTTAACATGTAGTCTCTCCCAGTGTCCTGTTGCTGGGCTAGCTCCTAATCTGTCCCCGTGGCACTTCTCATGCCAGCAAAACTAGCGGATGCCACTGATTCTTTGCAGTCCAGTCATTCACAATGCACTTACTTTTTCCTTGTTATCCATGGTGATGGCAATCTGCATCCTTCTCCCCCGGCGGAAAGCCACCAAGTGGTCTGCCTCCTCTTCACTGAGGTCTGGCACCCTGCCTGGGCCAGGGAAGCACTCGGTGCGTTTCTCACTGACAATCCGCTTGCCCTGGAAAGAACAGGATGAGCTTAAGGACACCTCCATTAGCCCTATGCAGTTCCCTTCCCAACCCTGAATTGCACAGGATTTTGGCCTGGCAGAACAGAAACATGAGCCAGGCTTCTTTGTTTGTAAAGCTAGATACTTTAAGGGATATATAGCATTACATAGCCTTGTTTAACTGAGTACATACTACTAGGTAGGGTGGGATTTCCCCTGTTCAGATGTTTTCCAGCATGAACAAGATTGACATTTTTATTCCGGATAGGTGAATGCCACACTGCATTTTTGTCTTTGACACAAATATGAAGTTGTCCTCTCAACAAACAAAATGTCCGAGTAAAACATGAGGCTACACTGGAGCAGAAACCTATGAGGTGAGATAGAAAGGAAATAGTGGTGTTCTCTCCACTCTTGTCTGCAAAGCAGTTACTACCCCAAAGTGTATTAACACTTGATAATTTATTATCTTCATAATCATTGTGCATCTGTATTTCTGGGATGATTTATTCAGCAGAGGAATAGTTTAGAAAACTGATATATAAACTCCTTAAACAAGGGCAGTTTACCCTCTTTCAGATATTATTTCCAGCTGTTTGTATCAGCTCATGTCTTTACTGCATGTATTTACATCTGGTTCTAATTTTGTTAATTATCTTTGTAGTTGGTTGAGCTCCAGCCAATGCCCTCAGCCATCACTTCCACAGAATGAGTACATCTTTTGTACAAAAATACATACTTTTTCTCATTTGAAAGTATCATATTTCAGTTCCATCATGTGCCTTTTTATTTTTGCCTTACAGGGAAATAAAATACTTGGTAAGTCATCTCCATCATTATCTCTGACCTTTTTCTTTTCTATTCTATATTCTATATGATTCTTCTGATCAACTTTGTGTGGGTTCATCCCTTAGAAGCTTCCCTCCCTAAAGGATGGTACATTTTCTTCTGGTTTTCTCCCTGGACTTCCACACATACCAGAGTCTTGATTTTAATGGGTCTCAGAACCTCCAAGCAAAGTTCAGTGAACCTTGGGAACTCTTTGTCGCTACGAACTTCATTTCAAAAACAAACAGCACACACTGACCTCAGATTTGTATGGAAATCTTTCAAGCATCAGTGAATTTGCCATGAAATATGATATCAAGATGTCTTGCATTAGCCTCATCTTCGCTTGGCTCTGCCAGAAGTGCAGATGTTAGCATGGAGGGAGCCTTGGTGTAGACAGCCTCCGTAAGCAAGACCTTTTTTATCACTTGTCCAGTCATCGAGCTTCCTAAAACACAATACCCGCTTTACAAAGTAGTGGAATGTTTTCTGCATCACACCTTCAGTCTCTTGCTCATTTTGCTTTCACATTGTGTAGTTTTGCTGTCTCAGCAGAGACTGTTCTTGAGTTGGTCTATGCGTGCAGGTTGAGGAGTGGGTCCGTGTCCTGCTGTTGGTTACAACCACCAGAGCCGTGTGGACACACTGGGGATTTTTTATACATTCCCTTAACCATGTACAGCTCTGGTTTCAGGTTTCAGCTCTCGCTTCTAACAAGTTTTGCTGCCCTTAGTAGGACCCTTGCTATTTCTGCTTTTCTTGAAATAACTGAAGCCACATGTTGTGTTCACAGTAAGGATCTGCTGCCAATCTGCTCAATGCTGTTCTGGTGCTTTCTGTGGTGTTCTCAATGTTTGTGTCAACGCAGTCTACTTTGACTGCTGCCACGGACCAAGTAGATATCTGTGAGCCACCCTCAGCAATGTCAAGATCCTTTTCTGAGAGAGTAAAAGTTGATAATCAAGAGAACAGGCGAGCATTTAAATACGGAGTACAACTGCCTGGGCGTCTACCATGGCCAGCCACTCAGCTGCACTTCCACCTGGAGCATGGTTGTATGCCCTGAAGGTGCCACCTTATCTAAGAACTCTGTGAGCTGTTTTAAAGGTCTTAGGCTAAGTATCTGTCTCAAGAAGGATGTGATTTTAGCAGCTGGGACAGAGCCAGAAAGTTCAAAGCAGAATCTAAACTGCTCTGAAATCCTCGTTTTACCTTCCCTCCATGAGTAGGGCATACTATAGTGTCCTTAACTGCACATCCCATTGCAGTCACAAGATTACCAGTGATTGCATTACCACAGCTTAATAGCTGACTGCCTGATTTTTAAAATAAAGTGAGAACCAGCTGAAGATGAGAAGACATTTAGCAACTTTGGCATCAGTGACCAGAGGATGTTGGATTTTAGGAGACTGAGAGCATTGAGGAAGGCAAGCAGAAGACTAGAGACCATGGGCTTCTGGAAAGGAGATTTTGGCTTGTTCAGGGAACTGGTACGCAGGATCCCACAGGAAGCAGTCTGAAGGTGAAAGAAGCCCAGGAGATCTGACTGGTTTTCATAGACAAGGCTCAAGAACGTAAGTAAGGACTTACTGTTGTGCAAGAAATGAGCAGGTGTGGTAGGAGGCCACCTTGGCTGAGCAGGGAGCTCCTGGTTACACTTACACGTGAAAAGGGGGTCTGTGGGAGGTGGGAAGGAATAGGGTCTCAAAGAAGAATATAGGAGCAGCACCCGAGGGTGCAGGGATGGAGTTAGGAAAGCCAAAGCTCAGTTGGGATTGAAACTGGTGAGAGATGTGGAGGTCAGCAAGAAGGACTTCTGTACATATATTAGCAGCAAAGAAAGATGAAAAAAGATGTTGGCCTGCTGCAGAATGGTTTGAGCAACTTAGTGCCATGAGACATAGAAAAAAATGAGGTACTCTATGCTTTCATTGCCACGGTCTTTTACTGGCAAGATCTGTCCAACCTCTCAGACGTGCTCAGAGAAGGGTCAAGAGGCAAGGGATACAAGCTGCCACAAGGGGAAGTACGACTCAAATGAAGGGAAAAAAATCACAATAGTAGGGGTCAAACAGTTGAAAACAGGTGCCCAAAGCAGCTGAGAAATACCCATCGATGGAGATTTTCAGAACTTGACTGGACTCAGCCCTGAGCAATCTGTGACAACCTTGAAGTCAGCTGTGCTTTTTAGCTGGGGACAGAACTAGATGGCCTCCTGATGTCCCATCCCACATTAGTTGTTTTATGGTTCTGTTATTCTTTTCAGGTTGTTAGCCTGCCTCAACTCTGAAGGAAAACCCGTTTAGATTTTATGTGTGTACATGCACAAACGTATGTGTGCAGATGTGTGCAAGCATAGTAGTTTTGCCTGTTTTCTTCAGCTTGTGGCTTTTATACAGCAAGCACTAGGTAGTACAGTTCTGAATTCAGGATCAGTCAGACACAATGTTTGTAAGTACCTAGGTCATGGCTTTTAAGTGGCACCTGCTTCTCAATGACTGAATCACCCCATGTCCAGAGCTAACATAGCTCCGTTGCCAGAACTATTGGCCAATACAAACACAGGATGTTTTAAAACTAAAAGTATATTTCAAGTCCTATTTATATTCCGTGATTTGTGTATTTTATTCCTAATTTTCACTAAAACCTGAGACCAGAATTATAATGGTCAGCACAGGATTCCTACTTGCAGTCAAAGCCACCAATGTGGCTTTTCTTTATGCTGCTGCAAATCAGTATTAATGGACGTGGGTAGATGAAAAATTAACCTTTTGAATAGACTATCTTGGTCTCATATTTCAGACCACAGAGCTGTGCTGGATAATTTGAAGCTGCAAATTTCTTCTGCCATCCTCTTTGGGTTCATAGGGCACCATCTGCAGTCACAGGAGTATTCTCTGGTCTCATTCATGTTAGCAGTTATGCTGAGATGACCCAGTAGCTCAGAAACACAATATTAACACGGTCATTTTAGGAAGATACAAATGGAAAATGCCTGTGCTCTTACCTTGTGATAAACACAGGAAAATGCAGTTTTATTTAACTCTTCCTTTATAGACTATGTAAATGGCTACCTCTTATACAGCAGCTTGCCAAGTTAGCTAACTGAATCATGTGTCTTCCAGACATATGAACAAACATTTCCCATTGAAATGAAAAGCAAGTGAAAATAAAAAGTCTTGTTAGCTGCTCTGAAAACCTAAGCATTCCTATTTAAACTTTCTCCCACAGCTAGTGAGGATGAAGTGGAAAACGCCATTGTGTGTGCTTCACAATTCCCCTTTATAAGGGAAACTAAACAGTTTCTTATGCCTTGAGACATGGAAGAAAAGTGCTTAGCAGTTTTTCAAGGCCCCCTACACATCATGGGTCCACAACTTAACCCTAGCAATGCCAGGGCAGTCACAGCAGGGACAAAACCAGCCAACCCTGGTTTTGGAATAGGTTTATGCAAGACTGTAGCCCTCTTCTTTCTCTCCCCACACCAGCCTGTCCTCTTCTCAAAACCTCTTCCTCCTTCATGTCTGTTGGGTGGAGGTCTCTATAAAGCAATCTGGGCAATTGCCCAAGACAATCTAAGGCAATTTTCTATGAAAAAAACTCTTTCTTTCTTTTCCCCAGCTTCTGTCTCCCTGTCAGCAACCCTCGAGCCAAGAAGGCTGCCTACTGCCACCCAGGAACTGTGCAACCCAAGCAATGCACTGCTGCTTCCTCAGTATGCAAAGAGTCCCACAAAGGACAACGTTCTCCCACCATAAGAGCAAAGTTCTTGGGAATCACAGGAACAACTCAAGTTAGACCCCCTGCATAAGGCTCAGTTTTCCATGACTAAATTACCTGGGGAAGAGCTGAGAGCTGCTGGTAACCTCTGAAGGTAGCCGGATCCATTGTGCCTTGCAGAATAGGCTCTGAACTGCTTGCTGTCCTGTTTCCCTGCTCTATTTCTGGCATGAATCAGAGGCTGAAAATAGGGTTTGACTTTGCCTTGGAACCACTGAATTGCTCAAGCCTGGTACTTACTTTGGTGCTGAAGCTGTACATTACTTTTTTCTTCAATTGTTATTATTCCCAGGAAATACCTTTGCTCCAGGGATAATTCTGAGTTTCCTGAGGCATTCAAGGCAATACATTTTCCCTTCTGTTAAACCCTGAGCAGGCATGTGCAGTAATTCCAGGCTGTTCTGGTGAGGTTAATTAATGAACTGGTGAGTTGGGCTGCCCTACCCTAAGCAAAGGACTATTACAAGGTGTTTAGCATCTCAGTTAATTTTTTTTATTATTATTATTTTTAATTTTGTTTTATTTTGTTTTGTTTGTTTGTTTTTCATGAAGAAAGCAAGTCCAGTGATGGCTTAGTAGGGTAATAGCAAGCTATTAGTCCATGACTTGTACATCAAACATTAATTCTAGCTTAAGTCAACAGCCATACCCTAGAGCTCTTTTAGGTGTTTAGGTGGCAATGACCTGTCCTTTGGACAAATAACACGGTCCCAAGTAACTCCTGCCAGGGAGGCTCAGCACTGAGTGGGTATGTCTGAAAGATGGGCTAATCCCTCACTGCCTGAGAAAGTCCTTCCTGAGGACAGACACAGGGCATGAGTAAAAACAACAGCAAAGCCACTATGTGAAAACCCAAGAACAAGTGCAGAGGGGCTTGTACCCAAATACAGTGAACGAAACTGAAGCTCCAAAGCGCATTACTGGATTTACAAGAAGGTGACACCTTCCTAGGGACATTATATGTTAAAAGTCACAGTAGGAAGGCTGGCACATTGGCAAAGCCATTAAACCCTGCAGTTTATGGAGCAGATGGCAGGGAAGGCCGAGAGGCTCATACAGGAAATATCTCTTTAGCAGAGCAGTGATAGCTAGACTTATACAGGAGTGGGAGACCACTGACTTTTCTATGAAACACCCTTTTCCCTCCCTCCCCATGCTACTTTTGGCTAAGATGGGTCGCCTGAAGGCACATTCTGCTTAACATGCCAGCATATCTTTTGCTCGTTTACTATTTTAAGAATATCAGAGATTTCCTAGATTGCTTGTCCCACATTGGGAAATCCTGGCCCTCAGCGGGCTAGCTCCCAAAGCGAGGGATGTCAGATGAGGAAAGTGCCTGTGCAGAGCCAATGGGAACAGGGAGCAGGGCCCAAACAGGCAGCAGTGCCTGGCAGAGCCACCTCCTCCCCTCCACGGGACCTGTCCCTGCTCACTTGCTGCCTGTGTGAGATTTGAGACTCTGGCACTAGCTATTTAGCTGCAGGCAGGCAAAGCTACACTTCTCGTGACAGCTACACCCTGCAAACAGTTCACTGAGAATCTGGAAATGGAGAAATGCCCCTCTTATGTCTGAAGCATGCCCCAGATGGCAACGGTAGCGTTAAAAATGCCCACCTGAGGGGTGTCAAGAAAAAGAACATGGGGAACAAAGACATACCCTGGAGTTCTGTCCAGTTTATACAACTTTCCAGCTGCCTTTCCATTGGAGCTTCTCCCTTTGTACTGCTTTGTGACATTGAGGTTTTAGTGCAAATTGTTTTCTGCACAGCCCAGCTGCTCTGTTGCTTGAACCTTGCAGTGGTCATAGGAAAAACGTTGGTGAGGCAAATGAAATAGGCCTATTTTGTCATTCCAGTATCACCAAGCAAGTCTCTTTGCGGACACCTGGTGAAGCCTTGCTCACTGGGAAGCTGAGGCAAATTATCTACACTCTCTTTTAATCTTCAGCAGCCCAGAGGATGCCTTAATAGAGCAGTAGTAACAAATAAGATTGTACTTCATGTGACAGCAAATACAATTTTGTCCAAAATCCTGGTAATTTTCCCCTCTCATCCAGTACAGTTCCACGTTCTTCCTACTCACCCATTTGAAGAACTAAATTTAAGGTAACTAAAGGAATGTTCTGAACTGACGCCACCGGAACATTCAGCAATAAATCAGTTTTCCTCTGTCATCAAGTCAGGCTGCTGGGTTGTGCTTTACACCAACACTCATGAGGCCCTGGGGAGTTGCTAAGGCCTGAAAAAGGTACTTAATGCAGGCAAATTTGTATATACCATACAATAGGGAACTTATGGGAAGTTTCCATCAAGGTCTGCATTTCCGGCAGAAAAATCTCAGAGGTCTATTAACTGGCCGTGCTGAAAAACATTGGTGCAGAGTTTAAGGCAGCAATGTGCTTTAGCTGCCAGTGCTCTGCGCTAATACAAATCCCCATCTAGGATTTGAATTCTGAGCTGTAGATTACGGAAAGGGCTCCAGGGGACACAGCCTGTCTGTGAGAGGCATTCACTCTGCCAATGTAATTGCTTCAAATGAAAGTCCCCCGCACACAACTACATGGCCGTGAGAAACCTTGGAGGACACTCTTAAATATTTCACTGATAAAGTTCAGTCAGTAATGAGGGATTTCTATGTATCCTCTATTCTAAGAAAAAAAAAAAAAAAGGCATTTCTTTCTTTTGTATCAGAAGGTGGTTTGGTTGTTATGGAATGTGATTTCATTTGAAAGGGATGTTCACGCTACTGGTTATGTATCTGGAACGAAGGAAATGAGAGGCCTCATTCTTTTTCTCCTGAAAAATCATTCTGAAAGCTACATTATTTCCAAAATGATTCAGTTCCTTCAAGGTAACATACAATGACTTCATAATGGTGCAGTGATTGTAGCCTACTTCTTTATGGAAAGAAAGGCTAGCTAGGTCAGGGAGAAACAGAAATGAAAAGGCATTCGAGGCACAAAATTGGAAAAAACATTTCCAAGCTGCCTCGGAGGGAGTAAATGGCTCTCTGCCTTTTGTTTACAGCCAAGGTTTTCAGCACTCCTACCTCAAAGCACCAGGGTAGCAGGAAGGGTGGGGGCTCACATCATTACCCTGGGAAATGGCTTTGGCCTGGACCGGACCTCGCTTCACAAAAGCCCTCTCGGATTTTGTGGGCCAAGCATGTTGCTGTGCCTAAAAGGGGCTCCGGGGGAGCAACGTTTGCTGCCACCGTTTCCTTTTCCCGGTGCTGCCCTGGCAGAAATGGGCTGACCTCGTCTGCCCCAGTGGCTTAGAGAGGCAGGGGATGGATGGCTGAGGCTTTCTGTCTGCTTCCCATGAGCACGGTCTGCACAAGGGGTTCGTGCTCATCTTGGCGGTGTGTCTCCAGGTGTATCACTGGTGTCTAATTAGTGTTAATCAATTAACAGATAACTCTGCTTCCTGTGTTCTTGTGGAACATATTAAACATCAAGAAAATGTACCAGCTGCAGCAGTAACCTTCTCCAGAGGCTCACTAACTAGAGGGCTTCCCTGAGTTCCCATGCAGGTGTAGGTGCACATGCAGGTATTACATTTTTCCAGGGGAGGTGGCATTTCTGGTCCTTGTTCCTATTGATCTCAGTGGCCAAACTCAGTAACTCCAGCAAGAACAGGATCATTTCCCTGGGATATACCAGAGGTAAATAAGAGCGTGAAGCTCGTACAGGCGCGTATTTCCTTGGGCATATTGCCAACACTAACTGCCAAACTTTTATCAAATCCTTTCTGCCAAAACTTCAAAAAATCATTACATCTAGATGCACAGACTCCACGAGAGATAGGGGTAGCACCTAGAAAGGAATGTTCTGGCATGATCATTTTCAATTACTTTTTCTGTTTCGCAAAATTTCTAATTAAGTCTGAAAATACTGGGGCACGTTTGCTGCCCAGCACATTGGCAGCTGCAACTGATACTCATGTCACTTTGGATTTTATTCTGCATTTAGGACTTTCTGGAATAGAGCAACAGGGAGAAATGATGCTGTTTTTACCACTAAACATCATTGCCTCCCTGGGAATAGTTAAGGAGCAATGCAGCTAAATCTGTCTGGGCTCTCACTTATCTCCATCCCCTTTCCAGGCACAGCAACAGAGTTTAACACCCTGCTGCTGGCCCTAGTGGTGGGCAATAAGGCACCTGCTCTCCCAGAAAGGGCTCTGCATGGGCTATGGAAGGAGCTGCAGGGAGGTTTAGCAAGGCCTGGGGGCTGATTCCAGCAAATCACACATGGGGAGGAAGACACAGCGCATGGCAACTCGAGGTGTAGACTGAGGCTGTGCCAAGGGATCTAAAAATGAGAGGAAAGGAATGGGAGGGGATCTATCCCCTTCAGAGAGGAGACACTGGAGGACAGGCTGAGCAGAAAGCTCAAGTGAGTGGCAGGACAGAAGCCCCTTTGTAATCTTCTTCCCTGCTCACCTTGGCTTTGTTGTCCATGGTAACAGCCAGCTGCATCCTCTTCCCCATTCTGAATGTGAACATATGATCTGCTTCCTCCTCCTCCTCCTCCTCTTCCTCACTGCCAATGCCGAATCCAGGGCTCGTAGGACAGGGACTCCATTTCTCGCTCACCACCCTTTTGTCCTGGGAAATGAAGCACTTCCATGAGTAAATCCCAGCCCCTCAGCTCACCGGGGCGTTCCCCTTCCCCAAACACACCTGCCCACGAGCAGGGCAGGCCGGTTAAGGAAATGGCAAGCCTTGCCCTGAGGAAGTTTTCTGTGCCCGGCACTGTGCCGTGACATTCCTACGGAACAAGGGGCTCGTTGTCTGCTCAGCAGCAAAAGCCACAATTACAGAGGGTCTAGAAAATCCTTTGCACTTACAAATCTGACATTTCAGACTAAAATGCCAGAGTTTTAGGAAACAAATGTCATCCTCCTCTCTTTCTGCAGCACTCTGAGTTAGATCAGGAAAGCCTAAGTCCTGATGGAGATTGCCTGGGAAGCCAAGTGGATGGCTCCTGAGGGTTGTGCTCACCATCGAGAGGGCTGGGCTATCTTGTCCATAGTGTTCAGTCTGGGTAATTGCATCTTTCAGGTCCTGTATGAGAGAAAAACGTGTGCAACAACGCACCTCCAGAGAAAAGCAAGGGCCAGGGCGTGGTGAAGTGAGCAATGCACTAGCCTGGATCTGACAACCCAGGAGCGCTGACTGCGCAGGCTGAAGCTCAGCCTTGGACATCCCCCGGGGGTTAATGCAGGACTGGCCTGGTGATTTACCAGCTCCCACACTGCCAGGAGAGAAGGACAGGCTTTGCCAGACACAGATTTGGTGCAGTCAGGAAGGATGCCTGGGACTTGCAGCATTTGACTCAAAGCCCCAGAGCAGCCAAGGGCTATTTGCTTTGCAAGTTGCTTTGCCTAAGGAGAACGTGACTTTGCCCAGCCTGCAAGTATCCTCAGATGCATTCCTGACACCTCCAATGACACACACACATGGTGACAAGTCCTGCCTACACATCTGCAGCAATGTTCATACCCAGGACCCATCCAGAGCCCAATGTGCCTGTTCACATATTCATTCATCTTCCTGCCTGTTCATTCTGAACGTTGAGTACAGGTGCTTGGGCATGGCTGGAAATGCGTGGATCAGCAAACATCAGTTTGGGCACACATCTCTGCAAAGCTTTTATATCCTTTCAGGGACCTTTAGGAGCTATGTCCCGTGCCTGAAAGAGCTTTATTGTGGAGGCTGTCTCCATCAGCAATGCCACTTGTGGAGGTCCTGCTGGAGTGAGAGCTGGCTTGTAGACAGCACTTACGTTGTGAGCTTTGGTGATGGTAATAGTGAGTCCATCTTGCTTGGGCCTCCTGGAAGTAACAGCCATTCCCTCCTGCTCAGCTCGCTTTTTGTCCTCTTCTATTTCCTGAAACAGATATGGCTTTATCGTCAGCCTGAACCTGTCTCTCTACAAAGGTTGTCCATGTTCCTGTTTAGAATTTCTCCTAAATGGATCCACCTCCACTTCTGAAAGGGAATGGACCAACTTGTGTCCCTTCCGCGTACCCTTGGAAGGGGTGACAGTGGCTGGGACATATGGAGACGCTGGGAGACACACCAGGCCTGCAGAAAGTGAGAGCTGTGCACAAAAGCAAGAGTCCCCATGCCAGGTTGGGGCCAGGGCATTATGTCTTGCCAGGAGAAGGTGGCTGTGATCTGCCTATCTACCAGGCAGCTTCTAGAAGCCAAGTGATGGTAGTTAGGTACGTAACATTTCACACGGAGTGAGGGCTCCTCTCCCTGACTGCTTGTAGCATTCAGTCCTTCCTATAGCTTTCAGCAAGGTACCATTTTGTTGTTGTCACCAGAAAAGATCCAAAATGGCTCCTCTGGTATCAAAGGAAATAAATCTTCTAAGCAAGACCCAGTCCAAAACTCCACTGAGTCCTTCAGCTCTAGGTCTAAGACACAACAGCTCTTTGCTGGATTCAAGACTACCTGCCCAGCTGGCAAATGTTAATCAGCTCCAAAGCCAAGAGGTTTTGTGCACAGGTAAAGAGGTGGGAAAGGTGTGATAGAGACAGAGGAAGAAAGTAGGGTGAGAAGAAATGCTGATGTAGGAATGGAGACATCAGCAAGCCTGGTTTCCAATTTCAGGAGCCGTAGCAAAGGGCAGAGCTTGGCCAACCTGCTCCAAACAGTATCCTGTGTAATAATGTTATCTAACCAAGTTGTTCCTACACTGCTGACTGTTTTCTTCATGCAGCAAGCTGTGAGGACTCAAAACAGAGGTGGAGAAGATAAGAATCAAGTAGACTTACCTGGTATCTTCGTATGAGCGCTTCATTCTTCTTCCGCAAAGCCAGGATTTTCTTATCAAGTTCAACATCTTTCTGTTCTTTCTTCCTTAGCACGGCATCATCCACTGTGGCATCCTGAAAACAGAAGGAGCAAAGCTTTTCCCAGTCATCGCACCAACAGGACACAAACCTCATCATTCTGCTTGGATGGGGGGAAAGCCGAAGGGTCTTTCCCCCCCATTTCTCCCCTTAGACCTCCGCTTAAAAGGACACTGTACCTTTTTAGTTGAATAGTTGAATTCTTCCTGACAGAATCGACCCTTTTTTTTTTTTTTTTTTTTTTTAACACTTCTGTTTGGCAGTGAGGTAATTGGAGCAAAAATGCGATGGCCCACTTTGATGGCTGGCAGTAGGCTCCAGAGTTAACACAGCACTTAGTAAATGAGACCTCTCCCTGCTGCTGGTTCAGGTGCTGCCGGGCACACCCAGTGCCCTCCGTTTGCATTCAGCCAGCACCTTGGTTACCGCAGGGAATTGCAAAGCAGATTTCTAAATTCTAGTGACAGCAGCGTCTGGTGGAAATTAATGCTGATGGGTATCAACTCGCTGCAGCAAGCTGATCCATTTCGTCTAGCCTCTGCCTGGTGTTTACAGGAAAAGCAAGGTGGCAGGGCTGAGATCTCCGAGGCACTACAGGTTTGTTTTTAAACAGTGTTTTTGTGCTCTCCTTATCAGCATAGCATCTGCGTGCCTCTCCTCTGCTCACACGCAGCTGGGTGAGATAAAGCGAGACCGGCGAGGGGAGGAAAGAAAACCCTAGGTTTATGGGCAGGCACTGGATATCTGTTTTGCTGCCCTTGCAGCTCCAGCCAGTGGGCTACCCCCAGCCTGCCTTCCTTGCTGTTTGGTCCTGTGCAGGAAATCTGCTGTGGGAGCACTGCAGCAAATCTGCAGCACACCTGCACCAGGAAAAAAAAAAAGAAAAGATGGGGCCCAGGGAGAAAGCTGGGCCTCATCTCCAACCCCAGCCTCAGAAACCTCCGAGCCCAGCCCCAGTGCTCTCACCTGGGCCCCTCACCCGAGCAGCCCCCTTCAGGGGTGGGCACTGCACCTCTGGGGAAGAAGATTTAATAAAAATGGAGAAGTGAGGCCACAGCAGGAGGTAAAGAAGAAGAAGACCCTTCTGGAGAGGCAGGAGAGGGGGTCTGGCTGAGCAGGGACCCTGGAGGGGCTGCTGCCAGTGGGGGGGCCCTGGCGCTGCCTGAAAGGGCCAGGGCCGGGGAGCAAAAATACAGGGGGAGAGGTGCTGGGAGGGGAGTGGGGCATTTTTTCATAAGGGTCTGTTTGGTTTGGTTTATTCTTAAAGCTAGAATCCAGCATTAATAGATGGTTAATTGGCAAAGAAAACCAATTGAAATTTCTTGAATCACTGAAGCGTTTTTCCCCATGACACATTAGCGACGCATGCTTTTTGCCAAAGCCCTCGCCGTCCCTGTTGGCTTCCTAATTCCTCACAAAAATAACAAGACCTTTAGGACAATCATCAGTTTCCTCATTTTCACAGGACCTCATCACTGCAAGCATTTCTGCTGCCCTCCCTTCTCCCAGGCCCGACAGCTCCCGGCTGTGCCCATCCCAAGGGCAAAATCCCCAAAGCATCCTCCACGGCTTGCTCCGTAGCATTTGAGTGCCATTTTGCAGGTGAATTACATATATACTTTCTTTTTTTAACTCTACCTGCAGCCACGGACAAAAACGTCCTCCCTAGTAATCCTGTCAGCCCCACTGGTGAAAGCCAGAGCAGCGAAGCCTGGGAAGAGCTTCTGCACAGGCCGGAGGGGTTTTTCCTTCATTAATCATGACATAGCAGGTGTGACCTCCTTCGGGGAAGGATACGTCAGGGTCTAGCCACGGCAGCTGGGGACACGGGATCTGGGTCTGACAGCCGCCTTGCCCGGGGTCCAGCCTCGAGCCATAGCCAGCGGGCTCATAAGGCCCTTTTCCTGGGAAGGGAGTGTTTCTCCTGCATTCCTGCCTTTTGCCTGGTCCTAATTAGGTCACCAGAGGAAAAAGTGGAGCGGTGGGTATCCGGAGAAGGTGCTGTCAAACAAAGTTTTTCTTAAACTGAGCAAACACACAGTGAGAAGCACGAGGCTTGAGAGGAAAGAGTAAAACCACAAAGCTGTAGCCCAGGGGAGGGAAAGCCTTTGACTCTGCTCCATGTTCCCAGCTAAGTTTGTGCACCTCATCCAGAGACTTACAGGGCTCCAGCCTCCTGAAGCTGTGCTTGCAGTGTGCCCGTACATCAAACGAGGCTGGATTTAGGCGCTGTGAACCTGACCCTTGATTTTTTGTGTCTCTTACAGTGGAGTTATTAGCATTTTACCGGGATGGGAAATGCACAGGAATATCCTGCCCATTTGAGAGAGCAGGATTTTGGATGAGCTGGAGGAATTACTGTCTTAATGTTACAAAGTTTTTGGCTACCCAGGAGATGGACAGAAGTAAGAAGAGGGGCACGTCTGATCCACCAGCCCTTTGGTAGTGTTTGTGCTGTGGTTTTGTCCTGTATTGGTGCAGAACCTGGGCCATGCTAATGTGGAAAATAACTGTAGGTAGCACATGGGAATTCAGCCAGGGGTTAGCATCGCTGCTTTTCCAGCAGTGTCACGGGGCTCCTGGGAACCAGGGCTGCAAATCATCTGCTGTTGTACATGGCCAACATTCGCTTTCAAAGGAAGGGATCCAGCTGCTGAATCACTGCACATCCCTGCAATGCAAGGTATTCCTTTCAAGGGCTCTACATGAAAAAAACAAAACAAAACAAAACAAAAAAACAGAGCTAATGACATTTCAGCTCTGATCAAGCAGACCTGTGTTTGATCTGGACCATCGCTGCAGGGCGATGAAGAGGGGGCAGAAGAACAGGGCGATGGAGGGGCAGAAATCTCCCCACATAATGTTCTTTGGAGGGAGGGACTAAAGGTCGACAGCATGATACCGTCACAGAGCAGGAGGTGGGCTGGATGTGGATGTTGTCGGAGACCAGAGAGGATAAAGGCAGGAAAACCAGTTTGCACAAGCACATCTTCAAGGGCGGCTTTGCCAGGACACAGGAACACATTCACGTTCAGGTGGAACAATTGGGATGTTTAAACCACTCCCCCATGTTCTTCTGGTGGACAATGGGGTTTTGTCAAGGTCTACAGAGAATGAAACGAGCTTTCCCATCACCATCCATCATCCAGGTATGTGATGGGTGAGTAGATTGTATACGTGGGTGGATACACTTTCGTGGCCATTTTGCAAGCCTGATTAAAGCTGAATTCAGTGTTTACCTGAACAGAAGCTATTCTGTGAGCTCTAAATTGGCAGGTTTGGCGTTTGCCGGGTGCTGGGGTGTTGGCTGCTTGAGGGTGGGATCAAAGCGGTGCATGCCCTCAAACACACCCCTTTCATCTTCAAATCGCTTTGAACAAAGACCGACGGAGCCGCCCGCTCGGGCAGAATTCAGAAACTCCTGCAAAGACTGTATTTGCGCTCTTCTCTGTTAGCAGGCAAAAGATGGAGAAGTCCTGCCAGGCCGTTCTGCCTCCCTGCACACTTGTCAGCATTTTGCATTGCCACACAGCTACTGCGGGGGGAAGGGGGTCTTTCTATTTCCAGCTGGAAACAAATCACTCAGAGGAAAGTTTCGCTGGTATTCATCACTTCACCTCCACATTATTAATGAAGCCATTTGGGTACTTCTGCGTGATGTTTCAGCGAGTGCTGGGGAGCCGCGGATGCCCCTTCCTCGCAGCCCCTGGGGCCACCAAGCATCCCACGGGGCGCAGAGGCGCCGAGCAGTGTTTCGAGCCCACGCAGCGGCTCGCAGGGGCTCACCCATTGTGCAAGGCAGCCAAGTCAGCGTTTGCTGGCCAGCCACTGTGCCGAGCCGGCCGACAGCCGGGGAGACGTGTCCGCCTCTCGCCGCGGGAACGAAGCTGCCACCCCAGCCCCTGCTGAAGCTGGTGCTCAGGATGAGAAGTGGCCACACTGCGTCCTTCCCAGAATAAAGCTCTTCCGGGGAAGCAAGGTGCCCGTATGTCACGGCGATGGGCGAGTTATAAATGGCTTTGGCAGAACAACCGTGCGATGGCTTTGAATCAGAAAGCAGCCGAGCCCGGTCCCTCCTCGATAGCGAGGCAGAGCTGCAGAAGGGGAGGCCTGCTTCTATCCCAAATAAAATGTCGCAGAAGGAGAAATGGGGAGCAAGCGCCTTCACGCTTCGATTACATGCCGACATCTCGCTCTGCCGTGCCCCCGTGCCCCGGTGGCACACACACACACGCAGTGCAGCTCATCGGGGGCTGAGGGGTGTCTCGCTCGGGGCTGTGTCTGCATGCAGCGTTTTCCTGCATACCTCTCCGACCATCTGCCTCTCCAGTGAGAGCCCTCGGAGGCAGCACGGGTGGGAAAGAGCGAGGGACAGGAGGTTGGGGGGAGGGACGGGAAGAGAGGAGCGGGGGCTCGAGCTAACGCTCTTCTGCACGAGCAAACGCATCCGCTCTTTTTAAGAGATATTCTCTGCCTTGACAGCTGCGGCTGAAACCCTTGCCGGGATGGGCAACATCCAGCCCTCCCCGGCTGGGTGCTCTCTGTTCCAGTCTCCCACCCACCCGGGAGCACATTGTCCTGAGCCAGCCCGCAACCTGCGACATGCGAGCCCCGGCACCCAAAATCCGCCCCCCCCCAGCACCCTCCCCCCCATGACGCAGCAGGGTTCATTTACACTCTGTAGGCAAGGAATTAAAAAAATTAAAAATAATAATAATAATAATAATAAAAAAAAACCAACAAAGCCACAAGCACCAAAAGGCCACCCTGAGCGCAAGTCGTTTTGTGGTCTTTTTAGGCGAGAGCCCCCGCTGCCCCGCGCCCCCCCGGGACCCCAAAGGCACTCACAGCTCGGTGCATGTCGGACGTCGGCAGCAAAGCCCGGCGGATTCCAGCGCAGAGCTAAAAGAGGAGAGCCATCAGACGGCCTTTCTCAGCACTGGTTGCACAGCATACAAGATCATGTTTTGATTACAAAAGCCTCGCCTGGGCTCCCAGCCAAGAGCACTGGCTGCCTAATATACCAAGCGCAGACAGGGTTTTGAGTGCCTGTGTCCTCCTCTCCGATCTCACTCTCTTTTTAAAAGAAACACTCCCCCTTTTCCCCCCTCCTGGCTCCTTTTAACTTCCTGATGCCACAAGCCCTCGTTCAAAGTGGAGAAAGCTAGCGAACAATGAAAAATGGATCAGGCAAACAGCTTGACTTCGCTTCGTGGCCATTCATGGGGTCGTGTTATTTGTTATGCATGGCTAGCTGCACGCCTGGCGGGGAATTGTGAAAATATCTGGGGTCCTGAATGTCTTGTCAGTGCGAGTATGTGCATGAGCCTTCACGGGGAAACAAGTGCCAGACTTGCCTTTTTCTCTTTATTTTCATTATTCTCTGGGAATTATTTCCCTGTGTTAAAAAGGCGTCTTTCGTTCAGGGAGGGGGGAGATGTGGTGCTGTGGGCTGTATGCTGTCAGCTTGACACTGTGAGTGGCAAAAAGCACAGTTAAGGGAGAAGGTCCCTCGGTAAGCCCCCACTGAAACCTGCCAAAAGGACCCCATAAGAGTCACAGAGGGGCTTTCTGAAACAGGCAGCGTTTATCTGCTCTGTCTTGGGTTGCCGCACTCAAGCCCTCATCTCTGCACTATGCCCTACCCTGTGTGCTATGCCCACCCTCATTGCAGACATGTGCCTTTTCCTTCACCCTCCAGAGAGACCCAGACCTTCCAAGAGGTGAATAGGAGCTGGAAGCACACAGGGGGATATTTTGTTGCCCAAGGACTGTCCCCCACCCCTAACTTAATGAGAGTCCTGCTCTGTCTTCATGTCGTAGCGTTAAAAAAGGAGTTCCTCTGCTGCAGGTACCTATCCCCTCTAATGCTTTTGAGCAGGTCAACCCCTCACAAAATCCAGAAAGCTCAACCCCAGATCCAGCATGGTTAAAGGGAAACTTTCAAAAGACTTTGAAGAACTTTGAACCCGGCCCCTCCTCTGCACTTAACTCTAACTACTGGAGATCAGGGCTACTAAAGGAGGGGAAAGCATGGCTTAGCTAAAGTGCTTAGAGGGAAAGACTGACCCATATTAATTAGTAGCTTCTCCAATGATGAAAGGAAATTGAAGCCATTTCCCTGGCAGTGCCTCTGGATTCAGGCTTGAGGAAGGAAATGAAGACTCTCCTGTGGATGGAAACTTGGGAGAAAGACACAAGAGCCTTGCTAGATCCCAAGTGCCTAGCAAGAGGTTTGTGATGGAGAAGCCTGTGCAGGTGTGGAGCCATGCAAAGCCCTTCCTCGTCCTGGGAACCCACCTGAGCCAGAGGGAGCTGGAAGGATGCTGCTGCCTTGGGTTTCCAGGGGAGTAGTCCCTTGCGAGGACAGAGCCCATTTTTAGTTGGGCTGGGGGCCAGAGGGACAGGGTCAGCCCTGGAAGATGCTGCTGGGCTGACTCAGAGAGGCAATGCTCATGGAAACACTTTTTTCCAGTGCCAGTGCCATATCCTGCAGGTATGGTGGACATGTTTCTGAGCTCGAGGAATCTGCACACACCAACAACCAGCTCCAGATTAACACAAAGACCCACTTGATTATCCCAGATACTGAAGCCAGGTTGTATGCACAGTGCAGGGTAAATGTCACGCGCAGTGGGGTCTTTCGTGCTACCCCTGGATCTCATTAGCTAACAGTGCTCTTCATGTCCAAGCTGTCAAAGCTTGAGCTAAGTGCTCACAAGCAGTTCCTACAGATTTCACGGCCATGGCATCCTGGGTCCCTGCTGTCATCGACGGTGCAGCCAAGCTCTTCCAGTGACGAGCAGGCATGGAGTGTCCCAAAATACCCTTGCCTTTGCTAATGACTCTGGGGAGTTGCAGTTTCCTCCAGGGCAGCGTCCACTGCCCTCAACACAGACAGCTGATGTTTCTCAGCTGTCCTTCACCCTGTCTGAGTGGCATAAATGAAAGACATCTACTTCTGCATCATCATCTGAGACAGATGAGAAGATGTTTTAATGCTGTGGACACAGAAACCCAAGGGCAAAAGGGGCCAATCAAGGGAGCAGCATCTGCAGCTTCAGCAGTGGGGCAGAACAGGCTGGTTTGGGGACCTGTTGGTGCTCTTGGTACTCTCACAGGATAGAAAGCAGGACCTTATAAATATGCTGATATTTGTGGGGTTATATGCATGCACATATGTTTGCTTATACATGGTGTCATGGCCAGGAAGGGCTGCAGTAACACCAGAGCTGCCCTCACCTTGAGGGCTTTCTCTGAACTGTCAAAAACTCTGCTCTTAAGTGGGTGTCATAGCTGGGAACAGTGCTGCCTTCCCATGGGATCTGTGCCTACCTCGGGATAGGGGTGATCTTCCAGGACCACCACTCCAGCCCTGGGGAGCACTGAAACCCAGAGGTCTGCCACTTGGGAAGGAGAGGAGCCAGAGCTGGTCCCCATCTGCCGTTCCAGTGAGAGGGATGTGCTGGGTATGAGACATTTCAGTGGTCCTGCAGGATCTCAGGACACTGAAACCTGTTCACACGAGCACCCTCACCTTGGTGGCTGAAGCACGTCAGTACTGCTCTCTCGGGCAGTTGGTGGCAGCTATTTCCCAGCACGTATCAACTTGACAGAGTACTTCAGGCAGCGTGTGCATGTTACATCCGTGCGTGACAGTAAGGACATTTGGAGAAAACAGCCTAATTACTCACACAGGAATTTGTCCACCACCCCCAAGGTAATCCCTGTATTGTTCTAAAATAGCCAGAAGACCTTTAATAAGCAGGATGGCCTGTTTCTGAGTTGTTTATCGTGCTCTGTCCTCTGCAGGCTGGCTTGTGCCATCTCTGAGGCCTGCTCGGCGCAGAAGCCATGGGGCGTACCCCGTGCAGGTACCCCAGGTCGGCTCTGTGATTTCCTCTTTATGGCAGGGGGATGTATCAGCTATTGATAACTATCGGCACCCCCTGAGGGAGCAGTCCCTGTGGTGGACAGAAGTTTGCTTTCAGAAAAGCCTGAAAGCTGGAGGAACCAAGAGGACGTGAGGAAATTTTTGCCATGGATGTGCGACATGGGCTTGGCTGACCTCCCATAAGCAGGGCCTCCAGCTGCCCACTTGGAGGCCCCGGTCTCCACTCTGGGCAAAGTTTGCTGGAGATTTTCCGGGGCAAATGTAGGACATCAGAGCAAAGACCTGTCCATTTTGTGCTCACGACTGTGAAATAATCCTTTTATCTAGCTGTGTGCTGCAGTTTCTCCCTGACCTGTTTCAGCAAAAAGAACCATCTCTGACAGCAGCCCACAATCACCCTGCTCCAGGACAGCATTCAGCAGCTTGCAGACTGTATTGCTCCACATTTTGACAGCAAGTCTGATTGTCTCTTCTCCATCTCTCTGCCTTACACAAAGGCTGAAGGAAAGAATCCGATTCCTCAATAAACCTGAACCTGACTGCCCCAAGAAGTGTTCCTGGCATCCCTTTATCAGACCTGCCACCAGTAGAAATGACCTTGGCTTGAAACCCTACTTCCTTTTTCTTTTCTGCTCCGTGAAACTTCTCCAAAGCCACTCAGTCCCATGCTGATGCTTCTCCCAAGGGCACTGCGCCCATCTTCACCTTGGCTCTCTTCCATTTTTTGCACGACCACCATTTAGTCAACAGATGGCACTCGGTAACTGCTGGGAGAAGCAGTTAGCTGTGCTTGGCAGCCAGCTGCCAAAAAGCCAACCGTAGAAGGAATTTAATTCCTGGCTTCTCCGGGAGGCTGCTTTTATATCAGGTATCGGACTGCAGATAAGCTGCATGGCCCAGTTTCAGAGGTGCTCCTCCTCAGCAAAACTAGCAGCCCCTCTCCAGGCCTGTCGGATGCAGGGAGGCATGGGAACATGCAGATTATCGAAGAAGAGGTTGATGGCAGCCTGGAGGCATCTCCCGTATCAGCCACAGAGCAAACTTCCCCGCAATAAGCAAACTCCTCCTTTGCCTGCCTTCCTCCCCCCCTGCTCAGGTCCTTTGGCCAGCTGCAACTGCAGGATAAAAAGGAGTTTGAGGCGTTTCCTCAAGCCAGACAGAAGAAAGGTCAGCATATTCCCTAGACTGGGAGGAGGGACGAGCCAGAAACTTTAAACGGGCTTTAGTTGGAGAGACTCACAGGGATCAAAGGACTGCCGGGACATTCATTTTGAAATACATCAATATACAATGAAACTGAAAACTACCGAAGCTAGTTAAAGGATATAAGAGCAGTTTTCATATAGCCATAGCAGTCATACCACAGAAACCTGTCAAAATGTGCAAAGCAACTGTGTACCCGTTGGAGGATGAGTTTGTCCCCTCTTTTTTACCTCCCTGCACATCGCCCCAGCCTACAGGTTGTTGCCACACATCCTGTGGGTAAGATTTGTGCCTACCCGTGTTTAATGCCACCTTGAATAACTCACGATCTCACAACCCCACTTGACATTTTCCACTCCTGAAAAACCTGTCATTCTGCTGTAGGACCTCTGAAGTAGTTGTAAGCTGAACAAAGACCAAGAGGATCTGCCCTCTTCCCACTTCCAGACATGTACAACAGGGCCAAAAGCAGGTTTGCTGACCCCATTCACTACCCCAGCCTCCAGATGTAGGACACACAATCGAGCCTTGGGAAGGGTGCCAAGGCGTGGAAAGTGGCCAGGACAGCCAGTCAAGCAGGTTCTTTTCATCTTTTATGAAAATGCAGTCCACGGGGAAGGCATGGAGAGTTGCAGACAGCGACTGGCTCGCCCAGGGTGAAAGCTGTCATCAGCAGGGGCCAAGGGTGGTTCCCCATTTCTGCACATGGCTTCAGCCAGGATCTAGGAGGAGGGCATGGTCAACCCAATGGCCTGTAGCTTGTGGTGCGCAAGGTGCAAATGAGCAAGCCAAGAGCCAGCTTGACATGGTCGCGTGCACCTTGTGAGCTATAAAACCTCCGACTTATTTGACACAGGACTTTGGGGCTACAACAGCAGCAACAGGACCCACTTCCAATCTAATGCAGCAAGAAAGAAATTGCAAATTCTGCTCCCATCCCATCCAAGCTCAATTAAAACCTAACAAACCATTTCACTTCTCTTTGCCAGCAGAACTCAAAAGCAAACTCTAGAGACCAACCTTAATTCCGGGGTCTAAACTGGACTGAAGACTCTTCGTGGACTCCAGTGGCGTCACATCACACTGATGCTGCATAGGTTCAGGCTGGGCTCAGCAGAGAGATGGACTTTTCTTGCGCAGGATTAAGGTGTGGAGCTGATTTGGAGAACGAGCCCAGAGAAAGTGCAAGGACCAACCTGAAAGAGGCACAGAGACGCCTGTGAAGGGAGGAGATGAAAAGGGGAGCCAAGGTGACAATTAAATATTAAAGGACCAGTTCAACAATAATTAATCCTAGGGTGGAGAGAAAGGGTGGAGGTACATGAAGCACTTGCAGACACTTGCTGTTCTATGTCTGGCTGGCCAAGTACCACACTCAAGTGTCACAAAACTCTGAAAAATGCAAATAACCCATGCTGCAGAAGGATGGAAATCGTGATCCAAGAGGGCAAATTAAAACCCAGCTGGAGACGTTGGTCCTTCTCCCAGCTATGGTCAGAATTTGAACCATATTGGCCTTGATTCTCCCCTTGCACAAGCTGAGGGTCTCAGCCTTGGCTTTCTTTCTGAAAAAAAAAAAAAAAAAAAAAAAAGCTGATTCCTGCCATTTTTAGTAGATGCTTTTTTGTTCCTACCCTCCAGCCTTTCCATCTCTAGTGCCTGTATGTGTGACTTGCTTTGCAAAGAAGTGAGTACCTGAGGGAGCCTTCTGAGACCTTCACTTGGAACAGTGTACTTCTGGGACGAGGGCTTTCTCTGTTCCCTCTCTGGACCTGGGAACCACACTGACCATGACTACGGCAGTGAAGTATGGCTTGCCTGAACCCGTGATGTCCCCCAACTGCCCCTCTCACTGTTTGTATCCATTAAAGACAATCCATCCATCCATCAGATCCATCCATCAGATGAAGGTAGCAGGAGCCAAATTCAAAACCACCAAAGCTTTTTTTCATATCTGTGGAACACCTTGCTGAGGGACACATGGAGGCAGAAGGTTTTCCCAGGTCCAAAAGGAGACCACACAGATATTTGGAACACAGTTCTGTGGAGGTTTCCTAACTGGGCACATCATATCGCACTCAGAGAACCCCCTGCAAAATACTTGGGGAACCATCATATGTGCTTGCCATGTACTTACTTTTCTCTGGACATCCATTTCTGGCCCCTGGGTGAGCGAGGAGGACCTTGTTTGGGAGCCTGGCCATTCTGGTGGTCCTTCTGACACTGTCCCTACAGCATGATGGAGCAGGGCTGGGGACACATCACAGCCCAAGCACTCAGGATTAGGGTGGGCTAAAATAAGGGGGCTTAGAATTGGGTTTGTAAAAAGGAAAAAGACCCATTTCCTTTCTTCCTGGAATATTGCATTTTCTTCAGTCTCTTGAAAATGAATTTGTTAATTTTGGCCAATTTCCTCTCCAAATGTCAACTGGTGGTTCCCTGGATGACCTTGAATCCCTGGCACGGGTGCCATCTGGACAGAAGAGTTTGGTTCTTGCTGAATCCTACTGGTCCTGTGGGGAAGAGACTGGCACGGGCAGGGATCAGCAGTTTACAGCCAGGTCTGCTAGCTTGAGCTTCCTTCCCATCACAGGGGACCATGCAGGAGCCAGACTAGCTGGAATCATGTTAGATCCAGCCATAAAGCCACTACCTGTGGTCTGAGTAGGGTTAGGGCTGTTATTGTGAAGACAAAAGGGGCAAATTCACAGCTGAATGCAGGATGAAGACTGGGATCATGGTTAATTCCCTGGTTGTGATGGCCCTGGGCACACGATGGGTCTGGGCTGATGTTGGCTACTGTCCATGTTATACCAATGAAGGCTCAGAGGGCTAAGGAAATTACTGGTGCCAGCAGCACTAAGTAGCTTATGGGAGGAAAGTTAGCGTGGCTCAGCTCTGATCAACATTTACAGCAATGATCGGGAACAGGGCTGACAGCTCAGCCCCATGAGGACGGGATGGATCCATCCTTTGTTGGGATGTGCCAGCCCTGTGTAGGCAGGATGAGATCCTTCTGGCAGAGAGGAAAGTCTCACTGGTGCTACCTTAAACTGCCAGGATTAGGGATGTGTCTCAGAGTAGCTCTTCTGTCCTACCTACCTGGTACTAATCCCAGCTGCAGCTTTGATCGTCACCTTCACAGCAGTCCAGAAACCTGCCAGAGGCACCAAACGGGTTTTAGGGAAACCATCCTGCTAGGAAACCACCCCAGGAGTCTGTGCAGGAGGCAGCACGGCCCCCCATAGTCCCAGAGCCAGACAGAAGAGACTCACCAACCCCATCATCTGCCCACACCTAGACAACTCGTCTCTCTTCTTTCCTAACTAACCTGACAAAACCCAAACTTTTACCCCAGAACAGTCATCCTGAGTGAAGGGTTCGAAACAGTCATCCTGAGTGAAGGGTTCAGTCCTCTACATGGAGATTCAAGGCTTCCAGTGCTCACTGGCCCAGCGTTAACCATGGCACAAAGGTAATGTTAGGGTTGTGCATTGGCCACAAGGACCAAAGAGAGTGATTTATCAAGGGTTACAGCAAGGTCCATGGGGTTCTTAGAGCAAAAAGGCAAACTGAAGAGGGAGTGTTCACCAGCAATTTGTACGGGGATTGTGAAGGCTTGGGGTTACAGCTAGGGTTTGGGTTGGAGGACCAGAATGGTGAAGCCCGCCAAGAAGCTAGCCCAGTAGAGGTAAAGAGCAAATAACTCAGCTTGCTGCGATCTCCAGGCCATGATCTGAGCTGAGGCAGCAACTGAAGGTTCAGCTTTAGCCCTTCAAGTCCAGCAATGCTGAGAAGGGAGGTGGAGCTGGAAGGGATGAATCTCCTACGCCATCACCAAGCAGTGGGGTTAGACGGCTGGGATGATGCACAAAGTAAGGGTTACATGTGAGAGCAGCACAAAGGCTTTAAAGCAAGAGGAAAAAGCCAAGTTTCTTGCTCAATGCTGCCATGTTGGGGCAGCTGGTGAGTCTCTGACCATAGGGTGATAAGGGGTGCCCAAGGAAGCTAAAGGTGGTGCCACTGCTTTTGGGCTGAATGCATTGTGGTTGTCAAACATCAGAGAGAAAAGGGCTTTTACTACAGACTCACAGCATAAAATCACTTATTGGTGGAATTTAAGCACATCCTTGGCAAGACTGAAATATTCATATTTTGCAGGCATTGCAACAAAGCTTAGATTCACCAAGATAAAAAATGAAATAAAAAGCCCTTCCCATGTTAAAACTTCCTAGTCAATACCACTCTGATTTGCTGATTCACCTGATTTCTTTTTCTTGGCATGGACAGAGTCATACAGGCTGAGAATTTCTCTTGCTCATAAATCTGTTAGCACTGCCTTAACAAACCCAAATGAGGAAGGGGAGAGCAGGAACCCCTTAAATATGCCTTGCCACAACAGAAAGAGCAATATGGTCTCCCCTTTACAGAGATGGAACAGGAGGGCAGACAGTTAAATACTCCCTGGAGCTCTCAGCCAAACTTTCCTTATTGAAAAATTAGATTAGCAAGGCTGAGAGTCTCCTGGTAACTGATACCTCCTCTGTGTTTGCCGAGCGGTGATAACACGAGTCGTATCAGCCACAAAACCACGGGAACTGGCAGTGCTTGTTACCTCTTGTGAACAACACTGCTAATGAAGCAGGGAGCTCTGGGCAGAAGGGGCCTCCAGGTCAGGAGGGAGATGCCAGAGATGTGTGTGTTGGGGAAAAGCATGCTGCTGGCTTCAGACGTGGCTTTGTGGAGATATTTTGAATGCACTTTCATCTGCTGATGCAGAAGGGCTGTAGGCAAAGCAGGAAGCTTAAGTCTCTAACAATACTACAGGTAGTTGGAGATTTTTTTTTAAAATAAGATTTCTATTTTTACCAATTCCAGAAATGTCAGCTCAGGAAAACAGACTTTTTTCATGTGACCAGCTGACTCCAGTCAATCTCCTGCTTCAAAAAATCAGTATTCTGAAATCTTGGAGCTGTCCCCCTTTCTGTGTTTTCAAATCATAGCGTCCAGTTCCACAGACAGAAAAATGTGCTCGTCTCTCACCTGGGTGTTACTCAGCATCAATCAAAATCCCCCTTTTGCACAAAGCTGTGTCACTGCACAGCTTAGAGGCCCAAGGTATTGTCAGCAAATGGTGCCTCACGGTGTTCCCCTTGCTATATTTATTATCAATCCGTCCTTTTGAAAAGAAAATTTAATGTCTGAGGCCCACCGACCTGTGATACTTCCCTTTAAACAACAATTTACCTTCATCAAGCCAGGAGCAAATATGATATGAGAAAAGCAAGGTGTGCAGAGATGCAACAGATACAGCAGAAAAAATTGTGACTTGCTCCCTTCTCTGTCAGGATGGATGGTGGGAGAGTGAGTCTTAGCCATGTCCTGCTTCCTCCCACATCTTCTTACCAAGAGGTGTGCAACTCTCACTTGAGAGTTCAGGTCTTTTGGTTCTGCTGGAGTTATTTCAAAAACCCCATAAGTTCCTCATATTCTCCTTCGTGGTCTCTAGGGAGTCTGCATCTAGCTTGCTGCTTTTCTCTTGGAGCTGAGAGAACCAAAGGCTGTCTTAGCAATATGGGTCACATATTGCACTCAGCATCCTTTCCACACTTAGCAGACCGTATATGTGCTGCAAATCAGGACTGACAGCAACAGGGCAAAACTCCCATTTCTGGGTTGTGCACAGGATGTAGAGAGGGTGACTGACACTGTGCCAGGGCTTTCCTGAGGTCTCAACCCCTTCCAGATAAATGGCCCCACACCTTTTTTCATTCTTAGGGTTGACAAGGGAGTTTCCCCAATTCATTGCATTCTCAAGGCCAGATCTCCTTTCCTTCTCTTACCACCTCAGTAAGCACACAGAAACCTAAAAGCAGCCACTGACACTCCGGAGACACAGGTATCTCAGTGCTAGACTTTAATGTGCCGTGAGACACTTGGGTTTTGTGTTTTTTGCAGAATGAGGCTTGAAATGTAGGGCTCACATGTGAATCGCAGGAGCCTGGGAAGGGGACGGCTGGTTTTGAAGTGCTGGATTTTGTACAGGTATTTGGCTGCATCCTGCAGGACCATGCTGTGAAGGCTGCCTGCAAGATCCTCAGTTCCACTAAAAGTCAGTCGTCATTTTCAAACCGTTTTGAAGCTAAAGAGGGTGTTATAGCAGAGACAGTTAGTCAAGACAAAAGTTGATGTCCCAGCATCTTCTCTGGCCTTCCCCAGCTGAGAACTTGTGTACCAAATCCTCCTAAGGACAGTATTTACCCGCAAAGACTAAAGCAGTCTCGGATATCTCAGGATGCCCTGGGGGAACTGGCTCACTGTCAGTCACGCTGGGAAATGGTGAGAACATATGGGCTGCTTCAGAGCAAATGTGGATTCGGTGCCAGCACAAAGCACTGCAGAAAATGGTACAATATTTTTACAGTGAGATTTTCCCTGCCAAGACAATGCTGAATTAGGTCTCCATGGGCCTCCTGCCCCTTCATCAAACTCATCACATCTCTGATTTCCTTCAGTTTGCACTGTGTTTGTGCCCAGAAACACCACTGCCGTATGCCTGGTACCTTCTCAGCCCACGGTATTGTGTCAACAGCCACTCAAAGGTTTCCAGCACTGCAGGAACCTTGTGGTCACCCTGAGAAGCAGACAAGGGCCCTGCCTGGACCTCTCTTCCCTGTGCTGCTGCGGGCCATGCTCCAGCACACATCCTGGGCATGTGTGATGGACAGAAATAATAACTGGCTGTTCAAATTGCCCCGTGAGCCTGATTCCTCAGTCCCTTTGAAATCTTGCACCTTCTGCTGATTGATACACATTTTGCAGAGGATGCTTCCTCTTGGCACAGATAACTTTGTACAAATTTTGGAAGGTGACAGATCCTCCAAGCCCATCAGGACAGAGTGGTGTGGTGGTTTTACCCAGCTGGGCAGCTGAGCTCCACCACAACTGCTCTCTCACTCTCCTTCCTCAAAGGGAAAGGGGGAGAAACTAGAATGGAAGGGGTCAGGGGTTGAGATAATGGCAGGGAGATCATTCAACAATTAGCATCACGGGGAAAACGGACTCAGCATAGGGAGATTAATGAAATTTATTACCTATTACTAACAAGCTAGAGCCGTGAGAAATTCAAACTAAAAACACCTTCCCCCATTCACTCTCTTCTATGTCCTCCCCCGAGCAGCACAGAGGAATGGGGAATGGGGGCTGCGGTCAGTCCCTGACGCTTCTTCTCCACCGCTCCTTCACGGTCACTCTCTGCTCCTGCTCCACGTGGGGTCCCTCCCACGGGATGCCGTCCTTCCCGAGGGGGCTGCCCACAGGCAGCAGCTCCTCAGGAACTGCTCCCACATGGCTCCGTACCACGGGGTCCATCCCCCAGGAGCAAACTGCTCCAGCACGGGTCCCCCACGGGCGGCAGCTCCCCCCAGACCCCCTGCTCCTGCGTGGGCTCCTCTCCACGGGCTGCAGCTCCGGCCCGGGGCCTGCTCCTGCGGGGGCTCTCCATGGGCCGCAGCCTCCTCCAGGCCACATCCACCTGCTCCACCGGGGGCTCCTCCACGGGCTGCAGCGTGGAGATCTGCTCCGTGTGGGACCCATGGGCTGCAGGGGGACAGCCTGCTCCACCAGGGGCCTCTCCACAGGCCGCAGGAGGAGTGCTGCTACATGCCTGGAGCACCTCCTGACCTCCTGCTGCACTCGCCTTGGGGGCTGCAGGGCTGCTTCTCACTCCTTGTTCTCCCAGCTGATGTGGCACAAGAGTTGTTTTTGTTGTTGTTGTTGTTGTTGTTGTTTTTCTCTCTTTCTTAAATCTGCTCTCACAGAGGTGCAACCAACATGGCTTACTGGCTCAGCTCTGGGCAGCGGCAAGTTCCTTTGGAGCCAGCTAGAACTGGCCCTTATCTAACATGGGGCAGGGTCTGGGGTCTTCTCAAAGAGGCCACCCCTGCAGCCCCCCACTACCAAAACCATGACATGTAAACCTAATGCAGGTGGTCAGCAAATGACTTTGAATACAAATCGCTTTTAAAACAAACAGCAATACTCCATAGCACCCACTGGTTTCTGCCTCCAGCACGCTTTAGCTCTCCTCTCTGCTGTCCTTGCCCTGTTGGGATTTGCATGAGATTCCACGTCCACATGATGGAGAAGTGGCTGCATGACTGTGTGGTGATTTAGATTAGGGCTGTGTTTGCCCTTGATCTGGCTCTTTTCTTCTTCTCAATCACATCAGTCACGGCCCCTGGTTGAGATCAGGCTTGCCAATCACACCCTGAGCTGTACAGATACAGAAAAGCACGCACAGCCGCAGCCCCTGTACTTCACAGCTTAGCCCTCTGCTTGCTCAGGTAAGTTTTTAAAGCTTTCATCATGAAGGGTGGGTGAGCTCGTGTGGGGGTGTGAGGAGCCGAAGAAAACAGGCACCAAATTTTGTTTTTTGATAGTTATATTTCCAAGAATTCGCAGCCTCGGTGCAACTCCAAGCCAGAAAAATGCAGTCACAGACCACTTCATCTGACTCATGTAAATTGAGTCACAAGCAGGAAAAAGACAGGCTCCAGTGAGTGTGGATGTGTGCAGAGCTGTGTGTCCTTGGGGTGCAACAGCACTACCCGTGCCGTGCTGCTGGCACAGCAAATCAGACCAGTTCTGTACAGGAAACGGAACGTGTGTCCAGGCCTTTCTCTTCAGGCACCTAGAGCTGACATTTTTGGTGTGTCAGCCTAGAAGCAAGCGGCTGTTTGGATAGATGGGTCCAAGACTCAGGTCTTGGCAATCAAACCGTGACTAAAGCACATTTCTATATCTAATTTAAGCCCTCCTGAAGTTGCAGAAGGCGGGCCTCTACATTCACCTGTAAAATAAGCTCTGTACAGTGAAGGTGAAAGGGGCTTGGTTTGCTAACACAGCACCAGCTGTCCTGTGGACCTGCACTCTAGTTAAGGAAGCAATTTCACAGGCTGAGGTAACAAGGGGTTTATGAAGCAAAAGAGCCCAGGACTGCTGCTGCTGTACCCATGGAAATCTTCCGGCATGGGAGGGGACTGGCACACAGTCACTGGCTTTGAGGAGTGAAAATACCCTTGCTATTTTATTGCTACAGTGAGCACGGTAGCAGGCCAGAGTTCGAATGTAGCTGGTTGCAGATCTCGAAGATGTTTCACATTGCTTGGAAACCAGCAGCCTGCTGCAAACCGGAGCAGCGTGTGCAGCCACAGGCTGCACTATAATCTCCGGCCTTGGCATGACCACGGTGACTCCAAGGGCTCCTCTGTGCAGAAATGCTCACAAATGTCATAATATGAGTGATTTTGCTGGAAAAAGCACTGTCCTCAACATCGTGGTGGGGTCATCATTGCAAGCAGTCGGGTTTGAATGTGGTTTTCCTGGGACCCAGGGTAGCACTGCAGTGAGAGGGATGGATCCTCATGCAAAGGGACTGATCCAGACCACCCTGTCTCCATCCTGCTGACGAGTCACTGTGGAAGAAAATATTCCTCTGTATGAATGTTTGGTAGGCAAGAAGGTCTCAGCTTGAAGGAATGGGCTTATGGGTATCAGTTATGTCCCTAAAAGAGTTTTGGGGTCCCATTTTCTCAGCCTCCCTGTTCACTGTTGGATTTTTTCCTTGAGGGCATGAAATGTTCTCAGGATCAGCACAAGCCTACCCTAACAGAGCACAGAGATCTGCTCTACCAGTTTCAAACCAGCCAAGCACAGAGAGGCCACAGAGTGGATATGTTTTAGATGGCACCAGGCAGTGGGGACAACAACAGCTTCTGGTCGATGGGCACAAGCAGTTTCTCTGCTGCTGCAGTGCAGGGAAAAGAGCCAGGCAGATTTTGAGGAAAGGGACTCCTGGCTTCCAGAATTTCAGCCACCACAGCTGCTCACTCCCATCAGCAGGTCCAGGCAAAGGTCTAGGTGAAGCTCCTGCTCCGTGCCAGCCTCCTCCTTGGATGGGGATGGCATGGTATGAATGTAGCCGTATTTGCAGCAGCCTGCTCGCATCGGTTGCCAGAAGGACTGCAGGACTTGCTGTTTCTTTCTCTGTGCTGGCACTGGCTGCTCACAAAGCCAGACACACAGCAGAGAGGGAAGCAGCAGAACGCGGATGTCTGGCCAGAAAGGCAAGGGCTTGTTTTGGAGCATTGCTGTGCAACATGGCTGCGCCGGCTGGTGGGAATGGCTCAGCTGGGGGACAGCCACGTGCTGCGTACACAATCCTGCTGCTGGTTGTGGATCGCTGCAGTCAGGGCAGAAAAGCCCTGAGGATCTACCCTAGCTGGAAGAAGTACAGGCGCGCAGGTAATATTTCCACCTCATTTTTCTTCCCCAGGTGCTCTGGGAATCCACCTAACCGAAGAAATGGCCATTTGAAAACCCCAGGGCTCAAAGAGGATTGGGTACGCAGAAAGCACTGCTTGCTGTGCAACAGTTTTTGCGTCTGATGGGTGCTGCAGCAGCTCCCAGGTTTTCTGACATAGCAGCTGATGTAAACACAGCAGTCTGTGTTGTACAGGGAGGAGATGACCATCGCTGCTCTCTGGTCTTAAAGTCCAACCATGTGCTCGTGCTCGGCGATGTTTTTGAGAACAGGAGCTGCTTTGCATACAGCAGCTGCCTTGGCAGAGCGCATTTGGTGTTAGTCACGTACATATGTAACACCGGGGGCTGAGAAAGAGATGTCTTCAACTGCGATAAAAGCAGCTTCCTTTGTCATTCCCTTTGACAGCTGTTTTCCTTTGCCTGTGACCCCCAAAACAACCCATTATGCATTCAGGTAAGGGACCCTTCGGCTGTTATTGAGATGCTCTCAGGTTTTGCCCAACAACTGACTTTCTTCCCCAGACCACTCACGATGCTGGAATTTTCTTTTTGTCCTATTCTGAGGAAGATAAATGTCTAAATGATAGGGACTGAAAACGACTGTCAGGCATGGGAAGCAGAGCACGTGTAGCTCCAGGCACGCTGGGCATGTATCATCTTGGCTCACTGTGCCATTCCAGGGATGCTAGGCAATGCAGGCTCTTCAACCCTATAACAAATAGTTAGTTTAGAACCACAAAATAGCCTGGCCCATGTTTCCAAAGGGGCCAAACCCCAAAGCATCTCCTAGGGAAACAAGGGCGAGAAACATGCCAAAAGACTCAACAGCAAGTTGCAAGTTCACCTCTGTAAAAAGGTGAATGGGAGCAAAAGCAGAAAGTGCGGAGCACAGGGGGGATGTCTTGTGACAGCATTGGTGGAGACAAACCGAAGTGATCCGAGCCAAAAGTCAATGCCAAGTGTCAGCAATCAGCCAGGAGACTGCAAAATGAAGCCTGTCCGAGCGTGCTCCGAGTGTGCTGGGGCACTGCGTGGGCCTCGCTGAGCCAACAGCACCCGGCGTGCGAAATGCTGAGCTCTGCTAAGGGGGTCAGGACATCACGAACCGAGCTAAATTCTGCTTGTGGAAACGCTGATTTACAGGGAAGGGAAATGAATTGTGCTAAGATAGGATGCTGTGAAATGATGCACACTGAACTGTGACAGGAATCCATTTGGAAATGCTCTCGGTCACATCTCCAGCCCATCAAAGTAAAGCCTTCTTCTGCCTTCTTAGAATTCTCTAAGGTTATGCTCAGCTTGTACTCCTAAGGATAAAGGGAGCCTTCTTGCTGACTTTAGCAGGAGAGGTAGGAGAATGTCCAAACTGTGGGAATTTATCACACGCAGCAAGTGAAATGCAGTGTTCACTTCTGACTCAGATTCTGTCCTACAAAGGAGAGCTGGAGGGGCAATGCTTTGCTTTCTATTTGTCAAAGAAATGCAAGTGGACGGTGAGCAAGGGGGTAGGAAAAGCAATAAGCTACAAAAAAAAAAAAAAAGCTTCAAGTAAGATATGTATCAAAGCTTAAATGCAAAGTTATTTCTCTCATCTCTTTCAAAGGTCAATCAGGAGAGGTAAGAAATCTGTCTTCATTTGCAACAAATACCAATTTTGTTTGGGGAGCTCAAGCCCAGAGACAGCAGGCTTGCTGCTCTTGGATGCTCTTCGTGAAATGAGGAGTAGTTGATGGATCCCCTAAGTTTCTCAGGGGCAGCAGCAGAAAATTGCTGTCTTGGATGACAGGGTTTTTTTTGCAGCACAGCAGCTCTGTAAACCTGCCTCAGCCACCTCTTGCATCACCCCTGGTGCATCTTTATCCCATTCACCTGTCGTATATTTTCCTTCTCCTTCCCCCTTGATCTCTGCTCATCAGATTTTCTCTTTTCCACACATATCCATTACTGTCTGTCTGCTTTTTTAATATTCCTGACCCCACCTCTTTTTTTTTTTTGCTGTATTTCTCTTTTTTTTTTCTAGCTTTTGCTTGTTTGTTTGTTTGTTTGGTTTGTTTTTTGGCCACTTCTCTCTCTGTCCCTCTCGCTCACCTGCCGCCACCTCCCTTCGCGCTGGGGCACACTGGGGACCAGCTGGACCCTCCTGATGCCGGCAGGCCTTGGATGTGGGTTGCCATGGCAAGGAGCCAGCTCCCGCACTGCCGAAGAGTGAAAAAAAGCCAGCATGCGACGTGCCAAGCCACCACTCCAGCCCCAGCCCTGTGAAAACAGCCCCGAGAGGCAGGCGGGCAGCCCCACTGACACCTCGCACCGTGGTTAGCAGCAACCTGGTGGCACGAGCCCTGCTGTAGTCCCCGTGTAAGGGCAATTGCAAAAAAAAAAAAAATCCACGTCGAATACCTCGCAAGCCACAGAGGAATCCTGCCAAACCGTGGGAGTGAGGAAGTGTTATCGCCCCCACTTCACAGACAAGGAGTTCACACATCGGGCTGAGCCAAACTATAAGCTGTGGGATGCGACTGTCTGTCAGAAGCGGTGGGAGGTTTGCAGTTCAGCCTCTTCCCACCCACCTTTCAGCTCCCGTGGCTTTATTATTATCCTTACTGTTGTAAGTATTATTATTTAGCATCGGGAAGAAAGAAAAGGAAACGGCACCCATGTCCTTGCCATCGCGTTAATCCCAGCCCATCTTTACAGCAGATACCAGGTTTCAGTATTTCCTGCCGGGCCACATAATGCAACACGAGCACTAGGTGCTCGGCGGCTCCGATCCTACCGGGCAAGCAGCATTTCTGTGGCTCAGGCTGAGCAGAGCAGGCTGCTCCCCTCGCCGTAGGCAGCACCCCACAGCCCAGCCCAGCAGGGATTGTCACGCCAGGACGCCGGCGCTGCCTGAAGCCTGTCCATGGAAACTGTCTCCTGCTGGGTTCAGAGAGGCGTGAGCCTACAGGTAGGAGAGTCAGCACACAAGCATTAGGAAAAGCTTTTTGTTCGTTAAACTGTCTCAGGCATTTAAGTCATTAAGGCAGGAAGGGCTTATTCCAAGCAGCTAGAGGATTAGTGGGAATTATAGGATACCCTCCGGTCTAACACTCTCCCTTTTTGCTTTGGCTTTTTTGTAGCACGTGAAGCAAAAAGGGTGCCGTCCTCATGAGAAAGAAGGTCACCGCCCCCGTGAGGGCCACGGCCATGAGAAAGGAGAGGGTCATAGTCATCATCATGGCCTCATGCAGGGTCACACGGGAGGTCACTGCCACTCCCCTGGCCATATGCATGGCTATGGGAAAGGCTTAGGCCATTCCTGGCACAAATAACACCGTGGCCATCGCAATGAGGGAGGCTGCAGACGGAGCAGCCACGCTGAGGCTCTGTGAGCTCTCTGGGAAGATCTGCCCATGGCGCAGGGCGATGTGTGGCTACCGCAGTGCTGACAAGCAATGCCAGCAGGTCTGACCTCCTTGCGTCCTCCACGTCGTGTCAAAACTACATCGACACCTTGTTTACTTATTTAATGCTGCTGCAACCAGAGGGTGAGCCCAAACTCTTCAAAACGCTGCCTTGCACCCGCCGCATGAAGTCCAGGAGTGCTTCTGGGCGCTCTCCCATCTTGGGCCAAAGCAGCACAACTCCGGCGGGACGAGGGACCCGCCACCCAAGGGTGCACCGCTGGAACCCGCCGCCGGCCTCGCTGCACGCCCTCGCCAGCTCATGAGGCTGGGGGTGAGGCTGGCGGGGCGAGCATGGTTGTGTCCAGCCTCAGAGCTCTCGCTCGGGGGACCCCCCACCCGCTCAACCCCTCCCGGCACAGCGCCCAGCCTCCCCTCCGGCCTCCCCCCAGCTCTCCCACCCCGCAGCCTCCCCCGGGGGCAGCCCGCGAGGCCCCGCGGCCATTGGCCGCCAGCACCGGCACCGGCACCGCCTCCGCGGCCGCGCAAGCGCTGCGCCGGGCCTCCGCAGCCTCCTCCTCCTCTTCCTCACCCTCCTCCTCCTCCTCCTCCTCCTCCTCCTCCTCCTCCTCCGCGGCGCCGGCAGCGCTCAGCACCGCGGACAGCGCCCCGCCGCCAGCCTCCGCCGCTGCCTCCCGCGGGCCATGGAGGCCGCGCCGGGCTCGGCCTCGCCGCGCCGGGGGGAGCAGCGGCCCCAGGGGCCTCGCGGAGGCCGCGGCCTCGCCTCGCCCAGGTAGGAGCCGAGGGGGCTGGGGGGGGTGGCGGTGGGGCGCTGCGCCCAAATCTTCCCCGTTTTCCGGGGGGCCCGCCGCGTTGGTTGGCCTCCCCCGAGGATTTGTGCCGGGCTGTCGCCGGCGGTGCTCAGTCCTCCTCGCGCTGGGTTTTCACTCCAAAGGTTTTCTCTATAACGCCCCGCAGCCTTCTCCTGCTCACCCCCCCCCCCGTGCCGTCTGCGCTCCCTTACCTGGTGCCTTACACCGGCCGCGGTCGTGTTAATTTTCTGGAAATGTCAACAAGCATCACGGGCACGGAGCCACCCCAAATTTTCAAGCACGTTGCCGTGTGGTAGACCGGAGGCAACAGATCTGAGCTGTTCACATCCTCGGTTTGTTTGACCGGGGCACACCCCGAGGCGAACAAAACCCAAATTCGTTCTGAAAGCCGAGTTTCAGTTCTGTCTTCATCTCCTTAGCTCTGGAGGTCTCAGCCTGAGGCTGGGTGGTTTTGGGTCTCGGAGCTCGCCGAGTGACTATATATGCAGTCCAGCCCTGCTTTCGGTTCGTGGCATGGGATGGGGGCTGAGCTACCAGCATCCCCGTTAGCTTTGCTTGCCTCGGTAATCCTTGCTCATTTGACTGGGTCCTTTGCAATGAGCGCTGCAGGCTGGGAGAGTTAAGTTACACTAGGAGTTGCGCCATCTGAAAGTGGCGTGTTTTTAATTTCACTCGTGCTGCATACTTGAGAACTAGAATTTATGGCAATTAAGTGCAGGCATCGCTCTCCGACTCCTGAGCAAGCACATATGTAACTGCTTCTTCATGCACGGCTCTTCACTAGCCACCGAATGGTTAGCTCAGCACTGCCTGTCCTCCAGCCCTAGCCAATGCTCTGCTGAATTTACCACCAGAAAACTCCCCGTGTTTGAAAACAACCCCTTCTTTCCGACCTTTTTAGGACCGGGATAGCAAGGTATTGTTTTCTTTTGTTTTCTTCCAAATGGGGGTTAGTTAGCAAACGCAATTTTACCTGCACATTTTCCACTGCCAGTGTGCATACGGCAAACTGCATCCAGACCTACCCTGGCGCTGAAGCCTGGGTGGGGACCACCGAGCCCTTTGTGTCTGCTTGCATCCCGTCGCACATACCCGTACCCACAGCAGCACGGGCTGCCTGGGGTAAATAAAGGTAAGGCTGTTCGGGCGAGTCAATGGGAGGAATTATAAAACTATACTTTTCTTGGCAGACTACGTGGGAAGCAGAGTTTTGCAGTCTCATTAATTTTTCATGAAGATTTAACATACTCAGGAGTCTCATTAAAAAAAAAAAAAGATTGTAGCTCTTCTCAAGGATACGCACTGTTATGCTGCTAGAGTGAAAAAGCAAAACGAGGAGCAGCTACACAGAAATTTTCCTGTGCACAAGAATTTGACCCTGCCTAAGGAGGAGACAAATTGCTCGAGAAGTGCCTGTCTCTCCCTGTCAGCTCGGCACTGGATCTAGATAATAGGTGAGAGTGAAATGCAATGAACCCTTCCCTAATTTCTGAAAAGGGGCGCTCTCATCACCTTAAAAAACACAAGCAAACACAAGCTCTTTTTTTTTTTTTCTTCTGAGAACTTCACTGCTGTGTTGCTGGGGGTATGTTGAAAGAGAAAACCTCTGTTTAAATTCTAGTATAAAATCCCATTCTTAAAAAGTCATTTACAACTCCCGAAGAAAAAGCCATTCGTCTCAGTGGAAGCTGACCTCTAGCACATGGTTTTAATTCAGAAAGAATTTCTCCTTTTATTCATCTGGGAAAACTCGTGCAGCTGATGTGCAAGGAAAACCTGGCTAGAAAAAAAAAAAAAAGGGAAAGAAAATAACACTAGCTTCTATTTGTGAATGAAATTTTGCAGTGCTTAATATCTGATTGAGCGAAGGTTCCTGTGGAAATAGGATCTGGTTGTAGTCAAGGCACAGGCTCCCGCCCTTACTCTCGCTTGGTTTTGTTCCCCCTTGAGATTCTCCCGTCGATGGGAGACGCTGCCATTTGACTCTGGTATCAGCTCCATCACTTGGTAGGTGATGCCCATCATTTCTATGCAGAGAGCTGCTTTTCTGATCCTCTCCTTAGTATGCAAAGGATGAGATAAATAACCTTTCTTAAAAAAAAAAAAAAAAAAAAAGCTTTCCGCACCCCAGCGGAGGTGGAGTGGCAGCAAGCTGTCTCTTTCCTGACCTTGACCTTATCTTGACTGCTTTACCGTGGGAAGAGGCTTCAGTCCTTTCGCTGTCTCCCCCACATCAGGTGGGCTGCCTGTGCCCTGGCACTTGTCTCAGAAAAGCACTGCTGCACTCAAATTGACTCGGGCAGTTTCATAAATTGGATTATTATACTGTCTAGACATCTCAAGGGGAAAGCAGCATGAGAAACGCAACTGACTGCTGTGGGTAACAGGAGCAGTTAGCTCCAGTCTGGCACTTGCCCTACACCTCCTCTTTCTTCTCTCTGCATCACTTCGGCTGCATCCAGCTGAGCTTGAAGAAGAAAAAGGAGGCTGTCAGGCTGCTTCGGTAGGCTTTTCTGAGGCTGAGAGACCATTTCTGCCCACACAATCCCAGAGATGTCAAACATCTGACACGTCCCAGGATGGGAATGAACATTCAAAAGAATTGTGGTGTTGGCTTTTGTTAGTGGCACAGAGCCCAGCGCAGTACTCTGCTCACCTCTTCTCCTGCCTGACAGTAAACAGAAATCAGAAACTCCCCCACAACCATTTTTCAAGCACAGTTCAGGGTCCCGTGGGCCCGGAAAAGTGCTCGTGACCTGCTCACAGGCAGACAAACAAGGACCACGTCTCTGGTGCAGCCCTCAGCAGATCAAATGTTTAGCCCGCCAGCATCCTGGCTAATTGGGAGCGTAGCAACCGAAAACCCAAAATGTGCAGAACTGCCACCAGTAATTACCCAAAGCTATCATTATTTGTGAGCTCCAGGTTTCCCTGGGGATTTTGGATAACCAAGGTCACATTGTCACGGCGTTGGAGAGAGATGAGCATAAGGCAACTTGGATCCAGAGGGTGATTGACAGAACTGTAATTGTTTAGCCTGAAAAGGAGATGATGAAGAAGAGTCGCGAGTGAATGATTTGAACTAGCTAAAGTTATTCTAAAATATGAAGCCACTGAGCAGCCAGGGGATGGAGCTGAGACAAAATGTGGAGGAAGGATGGAACCAGACAGAAATCCGCAGCAGAGATGGTAAACAAGGGGAATGGGCTTGCGTGTGAAATATTAGCCTTGAGAACATTGATGTATGTGCAAAAAAACCTGGACGCAATCTGCAACCCACCAGGAGGTTCTGTAGCTGAGGGGTTTCAGAGAAAGAATTTTTCATTGCCTGTTTCCTGCATCTCCCTGAGCATCTTCAAAGCGTTTTTTGTGAAAGCCTTTCTCTTCTGTCCAGTGTTACAGATGAGGCGGGCAGACCTGGCGGTGCAGTCATCAGATGAATTCAGTTATGCAAAGCCTCTGGTCCCTATGCAAATCCAGCAGTTTAAATGGAAAATAATTTTCTTTTTACTTTGAAATATATATATATATATATTTTACTGGTGTGGGAATACAAAAAGTGCAAGTCATTAGTGTGGCAGTCTCTGTGAATCAATTATGCATTTTAGGAAAACATTGCTTATTTAAAGTGTACCTAAATTAGGGAAAATAGGCTTGATAGGCTCAAGGTAGAGGGAAAATAATAACTTGGAGACATCAAAAAGGGAGTGGGAAAAGGTCTAGACCTTGCCAAAGTTTGACACTACCACAATCCCAGCTTTCTGATGAAAATTCCCCGTCCCATCACTGCTAGTACAAAGCTACAAAGCAGAATCACCCTGCACTCCAGCCGCTGGAAATCTGGGAAGAGAGCGATGAATTACGCTTTGATCTCAAGAGTGGAAGTGAGATGCTCCCCAGGTCGGCTCTCACAATTAAACCCTGCCCCTGCAGCTCACCAGAGCTGTAGGGGATGTGGTGGTTAGTAGGTCCCGGTATGGTTGGTTCTATAATTACTGTAGATAGGCAGTGACTAAATATGCCATTTTAGATGGGTGACTGCAGACCGTAAGCTTTCATCTGCCTGTGTTGCACCTGGCCCACGCTGCATCAGGGATGACTCTGATGGGGCTGTAGCAAGCCCAGACGAGGCCTCAGATTACACCTCGTGAACTGCTGCCGTTTGATTTGCACTCTCCGGTATTGCATTCGCACACACCAACGACATATTTGTAGCCTTGTGTTGGAAACTGCCTTCACATGGAGCTGTAACCCAACTCAAGGGTCTCTGAAAGTCTGGGTAATCCTGCCGCTAATCCATCTGTGACAGGGCCGCAAGGACTTCTTCGTGCGATGGGATTTTGTATTCTTTCTTTTGACAAACTCTGCGGGTGGATGGGATGTCACTGTCACAATCTGTTCAGGAGCTTGTGCTCTGGCACACAGCACTCCCTCGCGCTGCAGCGAGCTGGCTGAAATCTTACCAGTCCTCTGTAGTGCGGAGCGGAGGCAGCTGAGTGCTGGCACTGCCGGGAAGGACCCGTCAAGCTGATCTCAGCAAGGTGTGCACACATCTGGCTGCGGGTTTCCTGGCACCTGCTTCAGGGCAAACTTTGGCTCGTTTCCACCGATTTGTACTTCTACTGTCGTAAGAAATGGCGAGGGTCTCGCGGACCCTGTCTGACTGCCGCCATTGGGTGTACATCATCTCCCAAGGACGCAGAGAAGCTCACTCACAGCCGTGGGCATGTGCTGACTACTTTGATACCATTTTGCCATTTCTCCTCTCCTTTGTAGGCCAAAAAATATCCAGCAAATGAATTTCGTGACCCCAAATCTGCATGTGAACATCAGTTCTTGCTTCCAAAGTCGCTGTCATTGCAATGAGCATCCTTGACCGTGCCGTCCCTGTCTGCAGTTGTCTTCTGGCATAAAAACTGGCACTGGAGAGTGTCCAACCAGTCAGGGTCTCCTTGTTATTAGCCCCAGGACTGGGACTGTGTGCAAGTAATGCCGAGCATGATGCCTGCACCATGAGTCTCCGCACCAGCGCAGGAAGAGCAGCTACTGCAAACATTACTCTGTTGTAATGATTTTAGTGAAATGAGCCCGTTTTGTATAATAATGAAATACAGTTTCTCGGTGTTGATAAGCTCAATTGATGTTGGAAAGTACATAGCACGCGCTGCCAAGGCCAGTATGTCCTCCTTTCTGGAAAAAAATACCAATTTTCAAGCAATACTGAGCTAACAGCAATCTCCAAATCTCTTTTGTCATTGATATCACTGTGCTAGTTAAATTTGGGTGCAGTTCCAGAGACGTGTAATTGCTAGAATTCTGTCTTTTTGTGGCTGTCTGAAAGAGAAATGAGATGAACTCTGCAAAGTTTCAAAAATATTCCTTTCTCAAACATATTTTGCCTTCTTTTTTTTTTTTTCCTCATCACATCAGGTGCCTCAGGCTAAAGTTCATCTCATTCTTGTCTCGCTCCAGCACTCAAAATTCTGTGACGCCTTGAGACACTTTGTGATTCTAGCTGGCCCATATCATCCATCATGCTTAATTCTCGATGCTAGACACTAGAGCAGGCACATAAGTCAGCTGTAGACACCACGGCACGTGCTCTGATCAAGCTCCAGAGACTACTGGTGTTTCCATATCGTGCTTGCTTTGAGCTCCAGATAGCACAGTGCTGCTCAAGCTCCCCGACACACTGAGATGGCAATTTGAGAGGCATTTTGGGATCAGTGCGGCCTCATTCTGCTCTTGGTGAAAGGTTTTCCTGGTGTCACACAGTAACTGGTCCTTCAGGTCTCTGTAATTATGCTGTGCTCCTGGGATAGGACCAGGCCTTTATCAGCAGCCAGTTTGTCTTGTCCCTTCCATACAGAAATATCTTGGAGAAATAAGAAGAAACAACGCGGTTCATCCAAGTAAAATGCCATAAGCAAAATTTAATTCTGCTTACACGTTGCAGCCATACCTCGCTTCTAAAACCACAGCCAGTAGAGGAGTTGAACACTGTTCATGGGAGCATTACACGATTTTTCATAATTTTGGAGCAACATGCACAAAGACATGATGGATTCACCATCAGCTGGAGTCCCTGAATGAGTCATGGATGTTCTTGTAAAAAGCACGGTCCAGCTCAGCCCTGGCTCCCGATACAGCAAAGAGAGGGGGAGGTTTTAGGTCTTGCATTAAGTGGGAGGCAAGATTCCCCCGTTTAGCTTTTCTGTCAATACGGTGCTGTAACGGAGAAGGGTTTCACCCTCCCTTTATTTCCTCTCACAGAGAAAAACGCAATGCAGGACCTTGCCAGACCTGCCTCGCCATGCCAGAGATCGCCAACACCGAGCCCAGCTACAGCGGCACCTCTTGGGAGAGAATCTGCCCGGTCCATCACTGCCCCGTTCCTGCATCCCCCAGGCTGGGGGGCGACCACCTGCCCTCCTCCAGTCGCACGCTGGGGCCAGCGCCCACCCAGTCCAACGGGCAGGTACCGTCGAGCTCCCAGGACTCGCAGCAGCATCACCTGTATTACCCCTGCAACCAGCAGGAGCCCAGAGGCAGCTATGGCCTGCCCCAGCTCCCCGGGCACGGCGAGAGGTCCGTGCTGTGTTCCCACCTTTCCAGCGGTGACCCCATGCCAGCTCCCCACCACCAGGTCTCAGAAACCCCCTGGAAACAGTGGTCCCCCGGGCAGCGACCCTCTCGGCCGGTGCAGCATCACGTTGTGACAGTCAGGTGAGAGGCTTTCGCAAAGCATCTCCCGAACTTCGTGGTGGGCGGCGGGAGGGGATGAGGCGGGTCTGAGTGGGGAACGCGTGAAATGTGGGTTTGCTCCCCAGTCTGAGGCAGCAGCTGCCCCCAAAAGCCAGGAGGGATGGAGTTTGCTCTCTCTGCCTCTGTGGGGAGCGTACAGACAGATGCTGTTCCCGCAGAATTTGCTTCTCAAGGTGACTTGCTGGGTAAAGCCAAGGTCACCCCGCTACTCCTAGATCATCCAGCTGTGATCACGGCCAATTCTGTGGTCCTCCTCTTTTCTCCTTTTGCATTGCAAGATACCCAGCTGGCTAGTCCTTTATCTTGGTGGAGTTTCTGAGTGATAAAAGCACAATTAATTTCTTTTTCTGCTCCCACTGGAGCTGCTGCCTGTGCTGGAGGAGAGAGGCAGCAGAGGGTAATAAGCACTGGCTACCGCAGAGCAGTGAGAAATACAAAGCTGGGGAGCACGATTTGGTTTTCCAGGCTGGACAGCAACAAGGATATAAATTCTGTGCTGTCCGTGACAGAATCAGGTAAGATCCATTTGTGTGCAGAGCACACAGATTCAAATTGCTTGCTTGGTGGATGTTTGCTGGCAGTGCTGTAACAATACATACAGCATAGGCGTCCTCAACAGCCTGAAGTACATCCTCTGCCCCATTCAGCATCATCCTGCCTCGCTGAATGTGCCTTTTGGAGCCCACTGTTGGCACAGACCACGATCCCTTGGCTACCACAGCAGCAGGCACCAAACGATGTCTGCTAGGAGATGGTGCAGCATTCCTTGCCTTCGTACAGCCGTGTGGGGTTAGGCACAAAAGCCTTTTATGATCTCATTCTGTAACCATTAACAGAGGCTTTAATTTGCTTGTGTTTGCATTTGCATCAACACTACATCAACAAAACTGTCAGCTGCGTTCTCCGTAACAGGTTAGTTAAGCAGGAAATGCAGCTGGATTGCAAATCCCTGGCAGAATGTGCAGGACTAGCAGACAGAAAAGTGATATTGTAATGATGGTAGAAAGGGGGTTTTAATCCGAGCAAATCTGCTCGAGAAGCTATTGTGAGAGAATTAGCACAGAATGGGCAGCGTGCTGCCAAAAGGAGACCTCTCTTTAATAATCTAGTGAGGATTTTTCTTTGCTCCCCTCTCTCTCAAACCTATGGAGAGCAATGAGGAAAATACAATGTGATTTATTACACGTGCCACAAGGAGTGACTCCTCCGTGGGGAGCTCTGCTTTGTCACTTTTTTGTTCCTTCCACTCGCGACGACGTGCCAGGAGGGATGAGCTGCCGCAGGGGCACCAGTTGGCACCAGCCCCACGTTAATAAATGTAACCTTGGTCCCCTGGAGAACGCTTCTCTATTTTGTTCCTCAGAGCTCTACGAGAGGAATGACAAAAGCTCCCCTGTGAGGAAAACACCAGTAAAATGGTTTTTTGCAGCTCCACTGGCCGTCTACTGCTCTAGATTGGACAAACATCTTTGAAATGGCTCAGGAAACAAATGAGATTCACCTTTCTGGAAAATCCTTGCTGAGTTGAACGGAGAATAAAAACTGTAGGCACTGTTAGCCCAGCTCATGAAATTTTGTAAAGAGTTATGCTCTTATCAAGAAGCAATTTAAAAATTCGGTAGGAAAGCACTTAGATAGATTTTCATGGACAGGTGTTACGGGGCAATTTATGTGGGATTACTGTGTATGTCCATTATATTCTGTGGTGTTTTTTAGAGGAGCAAAAAAGAGCAGTTAATACCTGTCTTCCCATCACACTTAGTTAAAATGCCAGTGGGAGAGGAATAGGCTCTGCTATTCATTAGACTAATCCACGTTGTGCCAAACAACTCTTGCAGCAGCAGCTCAGCTTGGTGCTTTGCAGCCCCTGAATGGGTTAACTTGCTCATTAGCAGCCCGGGACTGTGCTTTGTAGGAAAATAATAAATGATCATGACGCCTTCTTTTTTTTCTTTTCCGTCTGCAGACACGACAAAGCTTTCAGGATGCCAAAAAGGTATGTTTAATATCAAAAGCTTGCTGTCCTTCTGCCCTATTATCACCGCTCTCCTACCCCGCTGTTAGGAAACGCGGAGCATTATTGCTGGTTATGTCCCCAGCAGGCCCTGCTTCAGAGGCAAGGTCAGCGCTCCCTGCCCCGTGCTTCCCATCTGCTTGGAAAAATCTCAATTTGCTTGCGAGATCAATTTAACCTGCGTTAATGAATAGCAACGCAGTCCTGATAGCCGTTCTCAGGGCAGGTGCCTGGCTCTAGTCCATACGACAGCTTTATATATATATATAGTCACATTTATTGGATTAATCCAGCTTGGCCTACCAGACGGGGAATCAGGAGGGCAGCAATAGCAGTAACAGTGGAGTCCTGCGTTTTCTCACAGGCTACAGTGGAAGAGACGTCTGTACCCAGACTACGTGCAACGATTCCTAGTTTTTCATACAGTTAGATACCAGAAAATCTGCAGTTAAGTTAAGAGATGTAAAATATTCCAAGGAGGTTAGGTTTAGGAAGAGGCAATCCTTGTGCAAAAGTATAGGATGCTCCCTGACAGTGAGAAGAAGTACAGCTAGTCTAGCCATGCTTGGGAAAATAGCATTTTAATAGAAAAGCTAAGTACCACAATTATTTTATCTCCAGTTTTCTGCTTTCAAGTTAAGTGAACATATAAAGAGATCCTATCAGCATGAAGCTCACCTTTAATACAAAAGAAATTACATAAACATTTCAAATTTGATTATTAAAGTATAAAGATCCCCTAATGATCAGAATTAAATGTGAAAGGAACATTTTCCATTGTATTTGCTTTATAGCAGTTTTTATCTTTATTGAGTTTCTTTACAGTATTAGGAAACTCTCGTTTAGGGCATGAAAATAGGCAACAGAAATTCCTTCCTCGCAAAGAACTTGGATTTTGCATGTGGGCGTGCAGTACTGTTGTGGAATGTAACATTGCTAAACAACAGCTTCAGCTGGAATGCCTAAACCGAATAAACATGAAAACATGCCTGGAACTCTTTTGACATCCTTAAAAAAATTGAATAAGTTCACCCTTTCCAAAATACAGAGGATTTTTAATATGTTTCTCAAAATTAAAATACTTTGATTGCTTTTGACTTCTGTTTAAAAGCTGATTTTTGTAAACTGTTTTTCTCTGGAAGGTTTGGGTATGGCATCAGATACTGAAGTTTATTTTTATTTTTATTTGTTAATTGGTCATGGAATTAACCCAAAATAGCCTCCAGATATTATGTAATCTAATGCGGAAAGGGCAATTTTTGTTCATTTTCATAGTGTAGACTTCATCTATGAAAACAAATTTGATAACGGAGCCTTAAATCGAAAACAAAACCAAACCAGACCTGACCTGAAGTCATGCAAAAAGCTGTTTGAAGGGTTTAAGATGATTTATAATTAGGAGAAGAAAGCTGCATTATTTGACTCAGTGAAGAGGAAAGAGAAGCAAAAGATCAAGCAAGCAGGATCCTCAAGGCTGCTAAACACTGGCACAGCTGCTCAAAGTTTCATAAATATTTCACTTCCCCATGAAGCCCAAATATTTGTCAACTATTTGTGAACAAAGGTTTTCTTATATTTCAGAAATACATCCAAATACATCTTAAAAACTTAGAAACCTGCCAAGCCAGAGAAGGAACCCATTCCAATATTTTAACAGATTCACTCATCCTGCAGATCCAGAAGCCACTTGTCCACTCCGTGGCTGCTGCTGACAATCCTAACAGCAGTCGCACATCAGATCGGTGGTTTCCATCCCGTTCTAATTTTGCAGATGCCTACATAATTCCCAGCAGTAAGGCAGGCCCCCATACAGTGAGTGAATGTAGAGCAATGACAACGGACTTGCTTAAGATAGTTATCTGTAGAAGAGCCTTCAGAATATTCTATGAATTCTCAGGGTCCACGGGCTGAAGATCTGCAGGCCAAATGGTAAATGTAGCTACTAGCTTAGATTGTACAATGGGGAGGAAAAAAAAACAAAAAACAAAACAAAACAAAAAACTAAAAAGCTCTTTCTAAATGCAATGTTTTAAGTTAAACATTTAAAGCTTCGTTTTGCCTTAGGACAGAACAGTCTGGGTTTTATTGTTTCTGACTGAAAAAGCAGGAAAATGTAGGGAGGCAAAATGTAATTACCCAAGTTAATTAGAATTGCCTGCAAACATGCAGTTGGAGGCATAATATGTTCATTAATAGCTGTACTAGAGCCTCGCAGCTCTTCAATAAATAAATGCTCAAACCAGAAAGGCCTAACTCTTTTACTTCCTTTCACTAACATTGTGTTGGTTCAACAGCAGGTTTCATGCTCGAAGCAGAAGTGCCTTAACAGCTGCATTTTTTCTTCTGTTGATTCCAGTTACTCTCAGATGATCGCGGAGTGGCCCATAGCCGTCCTGGTGCTGTGTTCAGTGACGGTTGTAGTTTGCACTTTAGCTGGCCTGCTTGTTGGAAATTTGCCTGATTTTTCTGAACCCCTAATGGTAAGTCCTTACAGACAAAATGTCAATATGAACGTAAGGAATGTCCACAGGCCAACCATTGATACAGTCTTTCTGCCATATAAAATAAGTCTGTGCTTCCTTCCTTCTCTGCAGATAGAGGCAGGACAGCAAATCAAGGAGGACACTAAAGCCACTAGAAAAAAATGGCAGTGCTTTTCAGTGGTCTGCTGTCCTTTCCCCTCGTCTTCACAATGTGCAACCAAAGCAAGATTCCTTCCGGACGGACATAATATTTGAGAGTAATGCACAATACTTGCTGTTTCTTGATACCACAGTCACCAAAAGAGAAACGGTGACTTCACCCACTCTTTTGTCCAGCCACGACTGTGTCCAGTGCATGTGCCACCACTTGGCCTGTTGTATCTTTAAAGGACGTTAGTGAAAGGCTTTCATTTCTTGCTATCTCACTGCTTCACTGATTAATAGCTCTCACTGTTGAAGCATTTCTGTTGGTATTCAGCGTTAAGTTTCCTTCCCTGAGGCCCAGCATGCTGCTCTGGTGGTATGTCCTCACCAGCTTCTGGTATGTAAGGGAGGTCATATTTCCAGGGAAAATTCGATTTCTATATCTCTCCAAGATGCAGTAATAATCTCGTATAGTTTCTGTGTCTAGGAGAAGCATTAAGGAAGACTAAGCTAAACTAGAAAGCAAGCTGATGACAAAACACTTTTTCTTGGCTGCAGGGTTTCGAGCCACGAGATACAGACATTGGCAGAAAGCTCGTCGTGTGGAGGAATGTAGAGAGCCATACAGGCTACAAGAAGACCTTCTCCCTTTCACCGTATGCCGAGAAGAAAAGGTATTTGAGTTTGGTTTGGGGGCTTAGAGGAAAATGTTGGCTATAAAGTTAATGACTCACTGTTCCAAGATATTTACGTGAATTACATCCTATATCCTATGCTCAGAAGCAACCAAGGCACTGGGAAGTGCCTTGCACTCTTTTCTCTGCGATGCACCTGGACTCCCTGCTCTGGAATCCAGGAGTTAGGCTCTAAACTCTCCATGCATTCACTTCACTGTTTACCTTTAAGAGAATGCAGTGGGACTCAGCATGTCTGCACAAGGGGATGCAAGTTCTCACGTAGCCTCACGCAGATTTCTACAGAGGGCACAGTGAGCGCAATACCAAAAAGCTCTCATCAAAGCAATGCTGTCTTTTAAGACTACAGTGACAGTTATTGCTGCAGCAGCGTGGTGTATGGCACCAGAGCCTTGCCGGTCAACGTAACTCATTGCCAGAAGATCTCTCTACTTACACAGACAATCTCTTCTCTTGCTAGCTATGATGACATTGGCATTAGCAGAGGACAAAAGGCTGATCAGGGAGGACAAGAAGCCAGGACACGGAGAATGGTGGAACAAATCTACGGAGCGGATGGTTTCTTTTGCGGTCCCCCGGGTGAGTGAAGTCTTGATGGGGTAGTAAGTGTCAGGCACTCAGAGCTCAGAACTGTCAAAATAGTTTAGGACACTGGGAAATGTTGTGAAAGCACTCTGAGAAAGCAGTGCATACAATACCACTCTGCGAAGGCTAAGCCACCTCTGGGATAGTGATCTTTCAGCCCTTCCTAATCAAGTGGTTAGAAAAGGCTCGTTCCGAAATTCTGGAGTTGTTTCTCTGTCTGATTTTTTGCCATATTTGTTTTTACCCTTTAGAAATATACTTTAAGGGTGCAAATAAAAAGACTAACATTTTCACCATTTACCTGTATCAAAAGTGAATACTATGAAAAAAATGCATATTCCCCCCTCCCTCTCTGTTTCTAGTCTATCCCTGTTCCTTCTTTTCTTCTTGAAAAACGTGACAGTAAAAAAAGGGGGAAAAAGAAAAAAAAAAAAAACAAGAGAGAGAAAACTCCAAGACACACAAAATTTGTCCCCAGATGGATGCTAAAAAGTAGAGGAAAGAGGAGCAGCACGCAGGTATTCTGACTCCCTCCCCTGCCTCTACTCCACCTCTGAAACCAGGCAAACACCAAACCCTCAGGTCCTTGGGAGTTTTTGGCTGAACTTCAGCTCCTTGCTTTGCAGCAGGGGGTTGCAGAACCAGGTGACAACACTCACTGGAAGCACGCTGACAACATGGAGAGTGGATTTTGCAAATGTCCTCCCCCTGCTCTCCTGCTGCTGCCAGGTGGGTGGAGAGCAGAGGTCGGACGGCACAGGGCAGATGCTACCACTCACTACAAGCTATTTGTGACCTGGTTCCCTCCAGGGAGCCCTCCGTAGCAGTCTTATAGACAGCAAGATTTATTTATTTTTTTTATGCACACAGAGTCTACTCCAGCCAGCTTGGCTAATTCATCATCATTACCTAATACTTTCTATTTTTTTCCTTCCTTTTTTTTTTTCTTTCAGAAAAGAGCTATTCCCAGCTGGTATTTATGTCCACGACTGCTGGGAGCTTATGGAACTTGCAAGCTATTCAGTCCATGTGTCAAATCGAACAAGACAAGGTTAGTAATGTCACACAGAACATACATACATGCTGTCTCTTTCCTGACTTTCCCATCTTTAATATCTAGCTGAAAGGAAGTAGCAGACAAAAATAACGTAAGCTACAGAACAGGCTTCAGCCTAGAGGACTCCAAAGCATTTTACTGACTTAGCAAAACAAGAATGATTTCACCTATCAGCTGGTCTGAAGTAATGTAGCCGCTGCCATTGAACAAGAATAATCAGACCCTGAACAAGAACTTGGTCCAGAAGCCAGCAATGTCCATCAGAAGCTGCTGTGAATTTTGAGCAGCAGAACCTAATTACCAAAATGGAGCTATTGTCGTGGAGACTGCCACAGCAAGCTTTGCAAGTGGGAGGCTTAATTGGATTAGCTGTATTTGCTGTAGGATCTGTAATAACTCTAAGTGATCAGACCCAGGAAACCTCTGCTGCAAGAGCCTGACGTCCCGCTAGCAGGAGGCAGCATGTTCACACTGCACCCTGCCAGGTACGCAGCTCAAGGAGCCACAGCCAAGTCAGGTTTTAAGTCACCCCACAGCACATAGGTGAGTGCAGGCTCCCAAACCCACCCGCCTCACTGAATATTGCACTCTCAGCCTGCGCTGCCAGTGATATTGCCAACAACACCCTCACTGCAGTGCTGTGCCTGCAGCATCTGTCAGGCCAGTAACAGCCAGTGATGGTACTGGCAAGTCTAGTAATAATATAAGGCATAAAATAAAAATTAAAAAATAAAATAAAATAAAATAAAATAAAATAAAATAGTAAAAGGTGTATCCCCTCTCTGTTCTAGCCTTGCAAACTGTAAAATGAAGGGCACTGCTGTCACTAACAGAGTGGAGAAGGATCCACATTTTCAAATCAGATGTTATAAAATATAAATAGTGAACAGGGTTTCATTTTTTGACAAAAGGCCAGTGTGTTTCAATATCTTTAGCATGGGCAGTTTGTCACTGGGAGGATGGCAAGCCATGGCTTGTATGCCAGGATGGGAGGGGACGATTACTGCAAGAAGCAAAGAACCCCATAGGGCTGCAAGATGAAGCGTGCAGAGGATCTGACACGATGCTCCCTCGGCTGTTTTTCAGATACGTTCACACGTTCATTTTAGAGACCTCTGCCAACGTACCGAAGCCAATGAATGCTGCCCAAGCTGGTCTCTGGGAAACTACATCGCTGTCCTGTACAACAGGTCCTCTTGTTTGGAGATAACCCAAGGGGACATCTCCCACACCCTGGCCCTCCTTCGTGCCTGTGCTCCAGACTACCACAAAGGTATCCTCACTCCATCTTGCATAGGTCCTGAGACTGTGAGACAGAAACACTCTCAGTGTGCCAAAGTCCCAGAAAAATGTACCCGCTTCAATGCTATTTACCAGCTTCTTCACTTCTTGGTCGACAGAGACTTTCTTAGTCCCCAGACAATGGAGTACCAAGTGCCATCCCTCAAATACAGCCTGCTGTTTTTGCCTACAAGGAAAGGTGCATCTATGATGGGGATCTATTTAGACAATCTTGAATCCTGGGATCTGTTTGATAACTATACATCTATCACTGGAATGGACCTGGGCCTTAAACAGAAACTATTCCAGCACTATCTTTTACTGGATACCAAGTATCCAGTTCTGGCAATATTAGCTATTTTTCTAAGCATTTCTTTTTATTTACGCTCAGTCTTTATTACTTCGATGGTCCTGCTCGCTGTTGTTAGTTCTTTGATGATCTCCTACTTCTTGTACAAGGTGGCCTTCAGATTCACCTACTTCCCTTTTGTAAACCTGACAGCGGTCATCATTCTCAGCAGCGTTTGTGCCAACCACACCTTTGTCTTCTTCGACCTCTGGAACCTCAGCAAGAGCCAGAACCCTTCTGCTGGATTTTCTCAGTGGGTGAGTCAAACCATGCACCACTTTGCGTATCTCATGCTGGCGTCTTGCTTCACGACGGGTGCTGCCTTCTACGCCAGCTACATCAGCAATATAACAGCCATCCGCTGCTTTGCTGTCTACATGGGCACCTCTGTACTGGTGAACCTGGTATTCATGATGACTTGGCTTCCTTCTTCGGCTGTGCTGTATGAGCGCTACATAGCAACAACCTGCATTTACAAGCCAGAAGACTACTGGAAAAACACTGGCCATAAGAGAGTCGCCCTCTCCCTCCATTACATTCTCAGGGGTCTCCAGAAGACGCTGTGTGAAACCTCCAAGCTGCTATTTGAAAAGCTTCTGCCTTGCGGGGTAATAAAGTTTCGGTACATTTGGATTTGCTGGTTTGCTGCCTTAGCAATAGGAGGTGCCTACATTTCCTGTTCCAACCCGAAACTCAAACTCCCGACTCTTGAGACGTCATCTGTTCAGGTGTTCCGGCTGAGCCACCCCTTTGAGAGGTACGATTCTGAGTACTGCCACCAGTTCATGTTTGAGAGGCTAGAGCATGGAGAAGGGCAGCATATGCCTGTCACAATAGTCTGGGGCATTCTGCCTGTGGATAATGGGGACCATTTCAACCCAAAAAGCAATGGTACCCTAGTGACTGATGCCACTTTCACAATCCAAAGCCCCGATGCCCAGAAGTGGCTCCTTGAATTCTGCCAAAAGGTGAAGAACCAAACTTTCTATTTCCCCGATGCAGAGCAGAAGTCTACCGTGTGCTTCATGGAGGAGTTTATCAGGTGGATGGACAGTCGGCAGTGCTCCCAGCGAGACCACAGCTTCAACCTTTGCTGTAACCAGTTCTCTTTCCCTTACAGAAGTGAAGTCTTCCTGCACTGTATCAAAATGATGCTCCTGGAACAAGGCAGGGAAGGGGCAGAAACATACGATCTGGGCCTCAGGTTTGACGGAGAGGGAAATCTTGCTGCCTTGGTACTGCAGTTTCAAACCATTTATCACTACAGCTTCAATTACAGCAAAGCCAAACACTTCTATGAGGAAATCAACCTCTGGGTAACAGAGGAAATGAAAACTGCCCCCGTGGGGCTTCAGAATGGGTGGTTTACCAGTAAACTAGAGCTATACAACCTCCAGCACAGTCTGAGCACAGAAACGATGGTGGTCATGGGGCTCTCCATAGCCATTTCCTTCGTGGTGCTGCTGCTCACTACTTGGAACGTTCTCCTCAGCATTTTCTCTGTTACTGCCATTGCGGGCACTGTGCTGGTAACTGTTGGCCTTTTGGTCCTCTTGGAGTGGCAGCTCAACGCAGTGGAGTCTCTCTTCATTTCAGCTGCAGTAGGTCTCTCTGTTGACTTTACCGTCAACTACTGCATCTCCTATCACCTGTGCCCCCATTCAGACCGCCTGAGCCGAGTGGCCTTTTCCCTGAAGCAGATGAGCTGTGCCACAGCGATGGCAGCTTCTGCCCTCTTCTCTGCGGGGGTCATTATGCTGCCTGCTACGGTCCTGGCGTATCGGAAGTTAGGGATATTCATAATGATGATCAAGTGTATCAGCTGTGGGTTTGCCAGCTTCTTCTTCCAGTCACTGTGCTGCTTCTTTGGCCCAGAGAAGAACTGCGGGCAGATCCTTTGGCCTTGTGCCCACAACATGAAAGACTATTCTGATGACTCTGGGCCAAATGGAAGCTATGCCTGTGGGGGAAATGAGAAGCAAAACCGATTGCGGAAGGTCCAGGAGTCCAACACTGCAAACGAACAGTACGAGCTCCAGCCTTTGTCGAGAAAACTCAGCGACAGTTTTGACAACAGCACTTCTACAAGCAAGCTGTCCAACAGGCCATCAGTGCTCTCTGAAGACACGCAGGTTGAAGATAACAGATGCCCAAGAATAGGAATGCACCCTTCCCTTGAAAGAGAGAGACAGAATCTGCAGGAGACCCTCGGAGAGCAGCAGGTTGGCCTGTGCCAGTGTCCTGCCTTGCAAACTTCCTCTCCTTACAAGCACAGCAGCTCAGGAGCAGAAATTCACAGGGAGAGACTCTGCAGAGATTGTCAGTGTCAAAAGTACGGTCCAAAAGCTTGGGATGGGTCTGGGCTGGACTATATCCAGCCAGCTGGCATGAAAGAAGAAGGGCAGCTCAATAAATCACAGTGCTCTAGTGACACTGCCCAGCAGCAGTCGGATTATACCTCAGACAACAGCCATCTTCCTGCTGCTGACATCTACAAAATTCACAGATGCCTTTGTTCTCTTGGCAGCTCTTTTGACATGCTCAACATCTCCAGTGAGACATCGATTAGCGATTTTGAGCAAGGCCTAAAGCTTGCTGAATCAGCCAGTTCTTGTCCTGATGTCTTAGAGCTGTCTGATTCGTACAGTCAAACAGAGAGAGGTTACTTGAACGGGAAGAGAGATACCCTGCGGCTGGACCTGAGGGAGACAGTCTTTGATATCTCTCCAGCAGCATCACAGCAAAACAGCTCTTCATGGAAAAATCGATTTGGATTAGGGAGTGAAGGCCCGGTGGTGTTACCGAACAGCCAACCAGACATGCCTGATGTTTGGATCAAGCGATCCAGTGCACAAAGTTCTGGTTACAACAGCTGAAATCTTGCAGAAAACAAAACTGTACTGCTAGGGAAAGGGGAAGTCGAAATCTCCTTGGAACTGTAAATATCACCTTTTTCTTCCCACCTCTCCTTCGGCTGAGACTATTTCATAGTATATCAGCTGTGCAAATACCTGTGTTTTCACAGAACCAGCAAACACAATACTAGTGAGAGGGTGCGAGATCAATCATGACAGAGAACAAGCCCTTTGCCCTTCCAGTGTCCTGTGCCATGTTCACAGCTGTACTGCAGAACTTATCGAGTAAACCTGTTTTGTCATTTCCTAAACAGTGATTCGATTTTTCTTGTCAAGCTGCCTAGGAGAGACATAATGAGAGAGATGAAACTCCCCAGATATTCAAAGACAGAGAGCTCATGTTAAAAAAAAAAAAAAGAGCCAAAACCCAAACCTGCAGCTATAGAAAATCTAGATTTCAAGTGGAGTGTATTGATAAAAAAAAAAAGTCTTTCATTTTCTACTGAATCAGAAACTGCTTTATGTGAAGTCCAAGTTCACAGATCTCTACAAAACCGATATAAAAAAATCTCATCAAGACCTTTCAGTTGATGCAGCCTCTTATTGATCATGGAGAAGGCTGTAGAATCAAGCCCAAATCTATTTTTAGGAACAGTTTCAATTTGTTTTATCAGACAAATTACTGGTACTGCCAAAGATTTTCAGTGTGAGGTTTCTCCTTTGAGAAAAGTGTCCTCGTTCCTGCAGCGATTTGGGTGCTTTGTGTTTCGTCTCCATAGCTTATTTCCACTCAAGGCTACAAAGATGTAACTTTTTAAAATTTGCATATCCGATGAATCTTGAATTTTACATGTTTTTTCTCTACCAGAAACAAACAGAAAAACAGGTACTTCCTTGCCTTTGTCTGTGGAAAAAAAAAAAAAAAAGACAAAACATTCCCTCTACACGTTGACGTAAAATAAATGCTTATGACAAACTTTTCTAAATCTGCGTGATGCTTCATTTTCACCAAGAATGCTGCAGTTAATTTTCTTTAAGTGCTTAACACACTTTCCAGTATCATCAGCAGAAGGAAAATATACATTTTAAGAGAATCACTCCTTTTGACATCCAGGAGTTTTCTGGGCTCTGTGGGAGAGGGACCATGACTACCTAATGGAGATTAGGAATATGCTCTTTTAAAGCTAAAACCCTTCTTGAAATACATAGCACATTTCATGACTGCCTAATGTAGATTAGGAATGTGCTCTTTTAAAGCTAAAGCCCTTCTTGAAATGTAAAGCATATTTCAGTTTTAAATTTCCATGCTATAGCTCTCAAGTACTGGGCGTTCGGGGCAGTGTTTCGGCAACCACAGCTGCTCCCCGGCTGTGCAGCAACGCCGACTGCAATCCTCTCAGCACCAAAACCTCCTCCCGTTACCATTTGCAGGGACATCCCCCCATTTTGAAAACCCTGTTTTCACAGTTTTTTTCACAGCGAAAGGAACTTAGAAATTTAACCACTTCACACAGCCCACTCGGGGCGGTTTGAGCCACCTCAAGCACAGGAGGCACACCCAAGGCTCAGCAGCGAGCAAAACCCCCCTGAGGGCCTCAAACACCTCCAGGTCTCCGCTCCCCGAGCGTCCACCCGGCGGTGGGAGGCAGCGGGCGGCAGTTAAAGCCCTGCCCGCCCCCTCAGGGCGACCGCCATTTGCACGGCGCCTCCCCTCAGGGGAGAGCCCTTCCCCGCTGCCATGCGCGCTGCGCTTGTGCGCATGCGCGGCACCGCCCGACCGTTGGGCGCCCGCTCCGGTTCAAACGGCTGCTGAGGGTGCGGGCGGGCCGTGCGGGAGCGGAGCGGAACCGGAGCCCTGCGGGTGAGTCCAGGCCCCGGGGGGAGCCCAAGGTGCTGGGGGGAGGCCTGGGAGGGAGCTGCGGTGCGGCCGTGGGTTTCGGTCAGGGGAGTTTTGTGGGTGGTCAGGTCCCGTTTTGTTACGCGTGCGGGGGGTGGTGCTGTTAGTGCTTGTAGCGGTTTGCTGCTGTGTGAGGAACCTGGCTTTAAAAGTTAAAATGTGGGAGCTGGTCTCTAGCGGGCTGCCCAGGGAGGCTGTGGGTGCCCTGGAGGTGTTCAAAGCCAGGCTGGATGGGGCTTTGGGCAACCTGGTCTGTGGGAGGTGACCCTGCCCGTGGCAGGGGGTTGGAATTAGATGGCCTTTAAGGTCCCTTCCAACCCAAACTGTCCCATGTCACTTAAAGAGACTTAAATTGCAAAAAGAAAAAAAGATAAAAATAAAACCAACATCAAAAATCCCCTGTGTTAACAAGGCATTATATACTCAAATAGCTGTGGTTTAAAGCTATACACTTTACAGAGAAAGCTAATTCTCTCTAGTTATTTTAAGAAGCGTGTCTACTCCTAATGAAGAGAAATGTAAAGTTCTGAGAGCTTTCAAGTGGGCTGTGTGTGTTTTACTTCAAGTACTGAACAACTTTGCTTGGAACACTGTGGCTTGCTGACTACTTGACATTGAGATTTTGTTTATTATTGTGCCTGCGTTATCATTTTCAAACTTCATTTCATTAGCGCTAGTCTGATAACTACATTCTGAGAGTGTTTACCAGGAGATACTTGCAGCTTACCTGGACCCTTTATCCTGGGAGGAATTTGAAGATTACCCTTAGTTGTTGCTACCTTAAAGTATTTACTCTAGTCAGATATAACTGTGATCTCCTCAAACTGAAGGCTTATGATCCACTAGTACTGCATATTTTGGTGATCTGTTGTAGACCATAGTGTTTTCATTGTTGTCTTTTTCTTGCAGAAATGCAGATGGCTTTTTCTTCAAAGAAACAATGTGTCGGTAAAACACTGGATCCAGAGTTCAACAAAGATCCTAATTTTAACTTTAGCTCCAATATTCCAGTAGATGGTGTCTTCAAAGCTACAAATCAAGGGTAAATGAAAGTGAAGTATAGATGGATTTATTACTTGACAAATGTCCTGAAGACAGTGTAGCATTTCGCAGAACCATTTAGCCTTGAAAAGACCCTTAAGTCCAACTAGCCAACATTCCCAAGTCCACCACTAAACCATGTCTCTAAGTGCCACATCTACACATATCCTAAATACCTCCAGGGTTGGTGACACCACCAGCTCTCTGGGAAGCCCATTCCAATGCCTAACCACCTTTTCCATGTAGAAATTCTTCCTAATATCCAACCTAAACTTCCCCTGGTGCAACTTGAGGCTGTTTCTTTGTGTCCTATCTATCACTTTTCACCTGAGAAAAGCGACTGATATCCTTGCTGCACCCTCCTTTCAACTAGTTGTAGAGAGTGATGAGGTCTCTACTCAGCTTTCTTTTCTCCGGGCTAAACAGCCCTAGTTCCCTCAGATGCTCCTCATTTGTATTGTTTTCTAATCCTTTTGCCAGCTTTTTTGCCCTTCTCTGAACACATCCAGCAACTCAAACTTTTTCTTGTAGTGAGGGGCCCAAAACTGACCCCAGTACTCAAGGTGCAGTCTCACCAGTGCTGAATACAGAGGGACAATCAGATCTTGTCACATGAACAGATTTAGTAATCTGTAAGTATGCAGTGATCTGATAATTGTATTCTATATATCTTTTAAGGTTTCCTAAATCTGCCAAGAAAGTAGAACCACTTCTGAAGAAGACTGCTACAAGAGGGTATGTTTCCTCACATTGCTCTTAGTTGTCCTTGTGCAGTAACGTTCCTTCTCAGAGGGTTATGATGAGCTCTAACCATATGCAGCTTTGTTGCCAAATTTGCTGATGAAATCTCTTGGTCAGTAATAAGAGTAAATCCTTCATAGAAGAACACGTTTATGAAAGTAAAAGGTGTCTGATATTGATGTTTGTGCACTTAAGTCTTTGATGTTTGACTCTATAGGCCTCTGAGCAGATACAAACTAGAAGCAGAGCTGAAAACCAAGAATGAGCTGCTAGAAACAGCCAAGCAGCAGTTACACACCAGACTAACAGGAGCACAGGTAAGGATGGGAATGGGGTAGAAATCCTTGAGTAGCTCTTATATTCTGCTCCCCTGCAGGGCTAGATCAAAGGACTGGCTTACTCATTTTCCAGTCTCCATTGGAAGCCAGTAGAGTTTGAGTGGGATGGGTTCTTTCTGCCAACAACACCAAAGATATTTGGTAATCATCAGTGCTGCAAATGTATTTGGCTAGATAATGCATCCAGATCGCTGTTAACAGTCACCAGAACTCAATTCCATCTCAAACTCGTTGCAGGAGAATGTTTGTTTCCAGTTCACAGTGATATACTTGCATGAAATTCTAATAAAAGAGCCTCACTATTACCAGATTCTTCCTAGCTACATGAAGAGAAACAGTACATAATCATTCAGTACTTTACACGGATCATTTGAGATCTATTACATCTTTTTCGTCTTAATATATTATTACAGTAGATAAGCTATTTTGTTCAGTCATCCTTGTTTCACTTGCCCAGTCCTTCCTAGTTGTGTTAACCAGTCACAAGTGTGGTGTGCCACAGCACATGGCATTGGAGGTGTGGGTTCAGGGGTGTGTATGGTCATGTTTTAGTAACTAAGAACACTTGAGTTCTGGTTACTGTTGTGCTCTAAAAGTTGTGAGGGAGTGACCTTGTTCTCTTTTGTGTATTCAACTGAGAGATCAGTGTACATAGCCTTACGTTTCCTCATGTGCTATTGTATCATATTATTGCATAGTCTTTTCCTATCTGGATAGGGTTCTGCAATTTTTTCCCATCTGCTCATTGCTGGTGAGGAGGTCACACCTAGAACATTGTATCCAGTTCTGGGTTCCCAAGTACAGAAAGACAAAGACATATTGGGAAGAGCCCAATGAAGGGCCACTAAAATATTGAAGAGGCTGAAGCATCTCTCCCGTGAGGAAATACTGAGAGCTGGGACAGCTCAGTGTGGATAAGAGAAGGCTTGGGGGAATCTTATCAATGTGTATTAATATGCGAAGGGAGGCTGTAAAGAAGACAGTGCCAGGCTCTTTTCGGTGGTGCCCAGTGACAGGACAAGAGGCAATGGGCAGAAACTCAAACACGGGAGCTTCCATCTGAACTCCCTGCTTGAGCAGGGGTTGGACCAGATGGTTTCCAGAGGTCTATTCCCACCCCAGTGATTCTGTGAAAATCACCAAAGATTTTACTTTCTTAATTCAAGTTTAGATTCAGAATTGGTACCCCGTTACTCATCACCTCTCGCTGATAACTTCAGAACACAGCACAGCTTCTCTTGTGTGCAAGAGGCCCTACTTGTAGCCTTCAGTTGTACAAGCTCACTTTATTTCCTAGTTCTCGACTGGTTACTAATCTGTGAGATGATCTTTCCTTTTATCTCACAGCTTAATTTCTTTAAGAGCCTTTGAGACCTCCTATGGGATGTTCAAAAAAGCTTCTGGCACTATCAGCGGGATCACCCTAATCCACATGCTTATTGATTCTCCTGGAGAATTGCATTTAACTCGTGAGGTTGATCAGCTTATCTGATTGCCTGGTAATATCTGAATTATGCAGGGAATAATGCTGTGGCCTACAGATTCTAAGATGCCCCTTTCTTCCTGGAGTTAGCTGCTCTTCTATACATAAAACTCTTGAAATATTTATATAGAGCACAAGAAAAGACGTGCTAGAACTGCCTAAAAGGAATTTATCTCTAGGATTAATTTTTTGAGCCATTGCTATGACATTTGCAAGTGATAAATCCTGTCGAGTAGCAGGAGTAAGGGTCTGTTTCTCTGCAGTGGTAGAGATGGCAGGGTAAGATGTAATTCTTGGTACTGGAGGAGCACCTGTTAAGCCATTAGCGTTGCGCTGAGCATTACCGATTAATGGGAAGAAATTCCCCCTGGAAACTTGATTCACTTAAAACCTGTGTTAATGACAGAGCACTATAAAGGAATTAAAGGAGGAGAATGAAGGCCTGGCGCAAGAAGTCGAGAAGCTCAAGAAATTTCAGGAGACGTGCATGGTCATTTTAGAAAGCAGAAACATTGATCCTGGTAAGGGCTATGCATTTTACATACTGTTCTGGTAGTTCTTCAGAACATTTTTCCTCTTATTTTTTTGTATTGTTAGTATTTGTAAAATATTTGGCTTCTCCTTTGTCAAGGAAATACTGGTGGGGGATTTTTTTTTCTAATGTAAGAGAAATAGACACTTCCTTCAGGCAGTCCTGTCCTGGATAAATTTTGAAAGCGATTTACTTTCTCTTGCTGTAGAAAGTAATTTTGAGAAGCTGTTAGTTCCTACAAGCAAAGTTATCAAAGAACATCTAATATACAGACGTATCTCATAAATCAGTTACAGGCAGCAACATTGTGGAGGAGGAAGAAAAGACAAAGGAATGCCAGAAGCAGACAATGGTAAGAGAATTTTGAAATGGCAGTGAGTTAAATGGGCTTTGGTGAGAAGTTTGTGTGTAAAAACGGCTGCTGAGAGGTGTTTATTTGCATTATATTAAACCATTTCTTTTGGCTCTTCAGCTGCTGACTGAGAAGCTCATAGCAGAACTGAGGGTATTTAATCAAGCGGCTGAAAAAGAAAAGGAAGCACTTCAGGTAAGGCTGACTTTGTTTCAGAGTCAGACAGGTAGTGAGCATCTGGTGCTGAGAGAAATTTTAAAGCTTGTTTTCCACCTCGTGCTGCTCTGGTCTCTAGATAGCAAATGCCTGCAGCCTTACTAATCTTCCCGAAGTGCAGTAAGGGAATGGTATATGCTACTCCTCTTATAAATAGAGGGCTTACAGCAAAGTTTGGGAGGGGCAATGGTAGTTCTTATCGAAGTCATTTAAAGTTTAATGATACACAATTCGACTTGGAACGAGACAGAAGATGGAAGCGATGCTGAAGACTGATAGCTTTCAAAGTAGGCTCGATCAGTTCCTGTGTAAAGATGGTTGTCAGTGCTGGAAATGGAGCTGTCTCTGCTTAGAGCAGCTCTTCTCAAGAAAGAAAGGTTTTTCAAGACTGTTGCAGGTGGCTGCAAGCACCACTGGAAGAACACGGAGAAGACTTAACCTGAAGTCATGCAGACCGGTGACCTCAGGGAGACCTCAGGGAGCTGAGTAGTATGCAAGCACAAGCGGCTTCAATAATAAACTTGTCTGTGTACTGACCAAAATAGTCATTAAATTACAGCTCTGCAATTCTTGGTAAGAAGCTTGAGCTACTTAATGAAATTGCTATTACATAAGACCAAATGTTTGGTCGTGGTTAAGTTAGCATTTTTCTCAAGGAACCGTGGTGAAAGATGTCCCAGTCAAGTTAGGCTAACCTTAGCTTAGCAGGTGAGACTGAAGAGTTCAAAAATGTCTGGAGTTTTTTTTCCCTGTTCTAGTTGCAGCTGCTTTGGAAGTTTAGTTCTGCTATTCTTGCACTGTCATGTTAGTGAGATGTTGTGTACGCTGACTTTTCCATACAGACGGCAATGGCTAAGTGGAAACTGGCAGAAGAAGAGAGGCAGCAGTCCCTGGAGAAGCATTCTTCCTTCCAAGCAGAAATAAAGGAATGTTCAGCAGTACTCGATGAGTTGGAGCAGCTCCTGGCTATGTGAGGCACAAGGATGGACTGCGCTGCCGTTTCTCGTTTTACTCCTAGTTCAGCGGTCTCTACTTTAAAACCTGGTCCCTCTGTCAGGTCCAAAACAGTGAGCTGGGCAGGCTCCTGAGCAATCCCTGGTGGAATAGCACCTGTGGTGTGGGAACAAAGCAGCAGCAGCATTGGTGAAGCGCTCAGAGCTCCTGTTTTTTCCGTGGGGCTTAGCCTGGACTCTTTCTTAGTAATTTTTTAAGTGTTAATAAAGTGTTTTCGATTAAAGCTTTCGGAAAGACGTACGGGTGCACGGTTCCGCAGTTTCTTCTTAATTCCGAGGCAACGCTGCACCACGGCTCCCTGTGACCTCCGCCAACCCTCGCCCCCGTACGAGGGGCCAGGCCGGCTGCTGGGCGGGCAGGGCCTCTCCCCGGGGCCGGGCCACGCTTGCGCACCGGTGCCGGCTGGGGGGGGCAGCGATGGCGGCGGCGGCGCTGCGGAGAGCGGCGGTGACGGCGGGCGGGGCGGGGCGGCGCCGAGCGCTGGGGTGGCCGCGGCGGGGCTGCGCCGGGCTGGCGGTGGACGACGCCGTCAACGGGCTGAGCGACGAGCAGCGGCAGGTACGGGCGGGACCGGGACCGGGCCCCGGCCCCGGCCCCGCGGCGCGCCTTCCCGCGGGGGTGTGTCGGCCTCGGCGGCCGCTGATTGGCTGCGGCCGCGGGGAGCTGACCTATCCCCGGGGCGCTCCCATGGCGCGCCGCCGCCACGTGTGCGCCCTGCCCGCGGGGCCCAGCGGGTGGCAGGGCCCCGGTGCGCAGCGCGGGGAGGGAGGGGGCTGCTGAGCGTTGAGGCTCTGCAGCGTTGTTCTCGTGGTCACCCAGGGACCTGAAGCTTTAGGATGTCAGTTCTGAGCTTTACGGTTTGCTCGTAGTCGACGCCTTGCCTGCTGCCAGCCGTCATAGTATTTATTCCCGATTGCCCCAGGGAACGGAATGATAGGCAGCGTCTTCACAGGCTTCTGCCAATGAAACTTTGCGTTGGTGCTTCTCGGATCTGCAGCTATTGCCACACTTGCTACATAATTATGACAGTGCAAGTGTACAGGTGTACAAAAAACTCGTTCATACTTCTTACTTTCTTACTTGAGAAGTGGAGTGCTGTAGTACTTACTACTATTTTCTTTACCTGGCTTGTATTTGTGATTTATAGGCTCACCAGCTTGAATCAACTTGATGTTTCTGTGTGCTTCTAAATTTAACAAGTATAAAAGGGAGAAAATAATCTTGTAACTTGTGCGTCTCTTGTGGAAAAGTTAAGAGAAGATCAGAAACAGATTTTCGGTAATGTTAATCTGTAAATTAAGAGCACTTGTAACTGTTATAAGCTGGTTTAGTGTGTCTGGGATGCCTGTCAGAGTCTACCCCCATCCTCCCACAGTCTAATGATTAACAATTTTAAGCTATTTTTTTCAAGCTTTATGCTCAAGTTTACTGCTGTCAATTTTGTTACAATGGAAAGTTTAAAAAAGGAGAAGAAAAAAAACAAGAAAAGAAAAAAGCCCATTGACAGAGGAATAAACTTGTTTGGTGGTACTGGAATCCAATGTCTGGGTAGCCATGGAAACTAACATATCTTTTTAATCTGAAATGAGAGAAAGGCAGAGCAGCTCAGGCATATTTTGCTTTGCTGCGTTTGCTGCTTCTACAGGTTTCAGTCTCTGTTCCTTCACCAGCATTAATGTGTGGGAATAAAGAACCAAGAGGGGAAAATTGGATTTTTAAGCTCTACTGTAATGTCTGTACAAAATTTTTAAATGTTCACATTAAAAACACTTAAGGTATTGTATAAGCTTATTTAGAGTGCGTATAGACTTCTGCAGAATGCGTGTAAGTAATTGGATCTTAACATTTAGAAGAACTTTGAGTTCATCTACATTTAATTAAATGAAACCATTGGCAGGTACTCGATGGGGATAATGAATCATGAGCTCTGTTCTCCAGTTTTCAAAGTTTCCTGACCCAAACATCCCCTGAAACCCCAGTGCAGGCAGGAAATAGTTCCCCAGCACACTCTCATGCTGGGGTAAGATTAAGTTAACTGTCAAGAGGAACTTAAGTTCTCTCTTGAGGACTTCTCTTAAGTCCTCTCGCAAAATGGCTAAAGGGCGTTTCATATTTTCTTTCAGCTAATAACCTGAAATACTGATTTCCTTATGATCTTGTGCTTCTGGGTTTGAGATCATGGAATCGCCTGTCAGGGGAGCACTGGAAGTATCCTAGAGAAGAAGATGACAATATATTAATGGGGTGTAACGTATGCGTTTCTCCTCACCTCTTTTCCCAGCTTAGACAGACCATGACAAAGTTCTGTCAAGAGCATTTGGCTCCGAAGGCCCAACAAATTGACCAGGAGAATGAATTCAAAGGCATGCGGGTAAGTATTTCATGCGTGCCTGTGAAATAGGTGGTAGTCTGTACTTTGATCTGTATGTAGGCTCAGACCAGGAATTCCAGCCCGCGCCACGGGAAGATAAGTGTCAACTCTTCAAACTTATAAGCTACAGAGAAAAAACAAACAAACAAACAAACAAAACTTTAGTTTCCTGTTTCTTCTTTTGTTAGTTTTTAACAACTTGGGGAAAGACCGAGCTAGTGTCAAATTAAAAAAAAAAAAAAAAAGAGATGGATTGGTAATGGTCTTGTTTGGATTCTCTTCGTGGTATTTCTGCTTGGCCCTGTTCAAAGACTCCTTCTCTAATATGTGTGTTGTACTCTCCTAGCTAGGACTCTTGTTGTGGACAGCCCGGATATCTGAGCTTCCTCTCAAATTTGCTTTGGAAATACTGTGTGCAAATGCAGAAATGTAGAATGGTATGACTGTTGAGCTGAAAATTTTCTTCCTAACAAAACCAACAAATTCTGCGCAAAAGAGAAGGTTTGATTGATAAAAAATTGATTGATAAAAAAAGGTTTGATTGATAAAAATGAGAGACCGAGAGACCTCACTGTTGGTTTTCATAAGCTCCACAAGATTTAAAACGTTCAGAACATCTGCTAGGATTTCCTACAGCTCTGATGCTGATATTTTCAGGGCTATGTGCGTGGCTTTGAAGTTAGCTATATAGATTTAGTCTGGCGTACCAGATGTCATCCAGTGCTATTGAATAATACTTTTTAAAGTCTCTGGAGGCTATTCACAGATAACTGTAATCGCTGGCCACCGAGTCCATGTGGGAAGCATTCACCTGCGTGTCCATCCCCTAACGGAGGAGAGCCTGCAGCCTGAAGCAACACCAGCGATGGCTCACCTAGCACGTGTGACCTTCGATGGTGGTGTCCCCTGCGCTGTGCCACGGCTTCTCTCTTCCTCTGTGATGCCGTGTGCCCCGCACAGCTGATGTCTGTGTCTCCAGTCAGGCAGCGGCTCCATGCCTCGAGCTGCGTGGCTGCAGAGCAGCGGTTAATGGCGTGCTGCTGTTGCAGGGCAGTAAGGCTGGGCGAAGGGAGGAGCTGGCAGTCAAGGACAGGCTGCCCTCTAGCAGATGGACTTTGTAGGGTGTGTGTCCAGCTGCACACAACTAAGCAGCCTTGTCCAGTCCCTGTGTGCCTCAGGTCTCCCAGGAGGCTCAAAAGCCTAGAGGCTCGTGTATGGAGTGGCCATTGTGGATTCAGCTCTCTTGGCTTCACAAGTCCAGAGTGTTCACCAGAAATCATCGTTTTTTATAACTTTTCTAATACCTTTGCCTGCCTCAGCAGTTGCTTTGCCTGACCCAGCTGTAGCACTTTTTTTTTTTTTTTTTTTTTTTACATAATCTCTCACAAGGAGGTTTCCTTGGCTTTACTCACCAGTTTCTGGTTTTGCTCTAGTCTTAAACTGTTCAGTGATTGCAACTCTTCTCAGTACTTTCCAGGCCTTCAGTCACGGATAACTTATTCTAGCCATGGCAATCACAGGCTAATAGACCTACACAGTGCTGCCAAAGCAGCGTGACAGGGTTGTGTGAGGTAAAAAGCAAGCATAAATTTAAGACATGACATCCTAACTTACCTTTAGCCAGAGACAGCACACGAAAGCCTAGAATTTTTGAAGGTAATTGGAGGTTTTAATTCATCTAAATTCTTAAACTGGGTAATGTGTTAAAATCTTAGGACCCGTCCTTCCCAGATTAAATTTAGGCTTGTGAGTTGCCTCCCTGCATAACTGGAGTCCTTAGGCCTGTGTGGGTTCTTGGTTCGCAGCATGGAGCTGCTGCTGCAGGAGGAATGGTACTGATGTGGTTATCTCTGAGGTTCCACGCAAACAAGGTAAATCGGTGTGTCCAGTGAGCTACCTGCGAAGACTTCTCACCCTGCTGCCCTGACCACACGTCTGGACTGATTTCTTTTGTTGTGTATTTGTAGGAGTTTTGGAAGAAACTTGGGGAACTGGGAGTTCTGGGGATCACGGCTCCTGGTAAGTGTTTTCCTGCCTCCTACCATCTGCTGGGTGATTCCTCACACAAAAGGTAGACGACTTAAACTCACTCCTCGTCTGTGATGTGACATCTGTTTTTGTCCAGAAGTTCCTGTTTTCATGTTTTTTAAAACTCTTTGGACACTTCTGTTGTTGTTTAACAAGGAAAAAGGAGCTTGAGTCAGTAGACTTCTGGACAATTATGAAATGGCTTTTACAACTTACAAGTACTGTTCAGAACTGCTTTCTCCAGATATACACGTAAAATAAACACATGCAACTTGAATGTGTTTGTGCTTCTCCCATATGAAGCGTTTGCTTCAAGTTTTGAAGCCTGAGAGCTACAGATAAAAGTATCCTAGAGCAAGCATCCATCTCTAATAGAAGAAGTTACAGGGTATAAAACAATGCTGTGAAAAGCTGTGATAGCTAATGGAGGGCTGACAGCATCCAACCCGTCAGAAAAAAAAAAAAAATCGGGTAAATCTCATTCAGCCTTGTCCAGGTTAGTTGAAAAGTGTTTTGATTAATGTTACAGATTACTGAGCCTGCCGTGGTCATGCTGAATGCACTAACGCAGTGTAATGAGGAGAAGCCCTTAGTGGAGAAAAGCAGCCAATGGGGCCTTTATTTCCCCATCGTAAAGTCTGTGTTTCTAGATGTGTGTGTGCAAAGGCTTCTGCAGAAGCAAGCTGAATAGCAATGCGTTGAAATAATGCCTCTGCATTTCTTTCCGTGGCACCAAGTCTGCTTGAAAGAGTCTCTATTTCTGCTTTCTTTCTCTTTACTCTTCCCAATTTACTGCTGCTCCTGTTTTTTCTCACTCTTACCTTCTTTCTTCTTTGATGTTGTGCCTGAGGCTTACAGCAGTTTCCCACACTATAAATAAGCTATCCCCTCATGAGTCCTGTCTTTTCTGATTTCCTGAAAGATTTACCTCTAAAACCTTGCTATGCCCAAACGTGCAATTTCTGATTGTATTGCTATGTGCAGTTTCTTTATTGGCATTGGTTTTGCTGTAGGAGGTGGAGGCTGGACCTGAGGATGTGAAGATGATGTGAAATCTTATGGGAGTGTATGGTCAATTAAATGGTGTGCTTCAGCACCAGTGGGTCAAGTCTATTAAGGAAACATTTTAAATAAGTGCTTTTTACTTTATTTTTAAAACTTAGTAACCTGTGTTGCTTTTGGGTAATTTTGTATTTATTTTTTAGAAAAAAAAAAAAAAAGAAATGCAAATACTTTGGAATAATCATACAGGCACATCATATATAAAGAGTAATTTTGAAAGGGCACCGTCAGCCTAGATCACTGTAGCTTGTATTATATAAATAGTTGTCTGGTAGGAATATTTTCTTGTACCTCTTGCAGTACAAAGTAGTTACGTACCTGTACTGCTTACAGCAGGCAGTTGCCTTTCCTGCATTGAGGCGACAGCATCCAACCCAGCAGGCAGTATAGAAAATCTTTTGTTTCGGCACACGTGAGAAGTGGTTAAACCCATCTTTCAGGATATTGAGAGTAAAAACCCAAACCCTGATTCAGGGTGGAGAGGTGATTTCGGAGGATAAAGAGCCCTGCAGATAAAGACAGCAGTCAGAATGAGTGACGTGGGAGAAAAGCTGCACCTAATGGTAGTGGCTGCTGTATTAATTCAGGTTAGGGGCAGCGGCTCTCTTTCAGCCCAGGTTATACACTCACTCATCTCTGTGGTCGCTGCACGTGCAAACATACTTGCTCTTACTGTTGCTGCTGCTTGCTTACAGCACTCTTGTTGATGACTAGTTGGTGCTCGCAGATTATTTCCCTGGCTAGTTTGTGGTGGCTTATGTCCTCCTGTTTTAGTTCTTCTCTTGTCAGTACAGTCACTTGCTTCTTGCCTGTTAAGCTTTTACTTTTGGATGAAACTGTGTTTGTGTGTATACAAATGTCTGTTTAAGTAGATGTATTTATGTAGGCTGTCAGCTGCTCAAGGCCATCATGCATTTCTCAGCCACCTTTTTTTTGTTTTGTTTTGTTTTTTGTTGCCTTCTCCCTCCTCATCTCACCCTGTGTCTTTAATCTTATCAGCCCCTGGTTTTGGACTCAGCTCAGGGTGCCCAGCTGGACTCGCTGTTACAACGGCTGTGTTGCTGTCTCGCTTAATCTCTGAAATCCATGTTCTTGCTGCTGTTGAATTACAGCAGTTAAATTTTAGGATCATTCTCATTCCAGACCAGTCGTCCCTCAAAGTGTTGATCTCCTGCATGTTTGTGGGCATTAGAAGTCGCTAATACCCCAGATCTTAGACCAGTTTGAGGGTTCCTTTTTTTATTTAAAGGTCCTGGTTAAGACAAACGTAGTTGGACTTTGCAAACTTTGCTCCTTTTCCCCTCTCCTAATACAGGTTGGCATTTTATGATTTAATCTTCATGATGGTATTAACGTTGCACTTAAGGATAGTTGCCAAGAAAGATTTCTTGCTGTGCAAGTGTTGGTAGCATGTCTTAGGTATATCCTTACCGGTTTATATTTATGAAAATAATATTATATATTTATGAAATATATGTATTATATATTTATGAAATGTGCTTTACAAGAACAAATCACTATCGATTGTGATGAAGAAGTAATGTCGCTGTACTTTTAAGATAAAACTCAAATTCTGAGAGGATGGGGAAAGCCAGAGGTGCCCAGCTCAGAGAAAAAACAAAAACAAACAAACAAACAAAAACCAAAACAGCAAAAACCAGCAGCCAAAACCAGCAGCTCTCTTGTAACTGTCTCAGATCTCTCTCAAGACTGAGCCCAGCCCTGGGGTCTTGTGCATGTGTGCTGTGTCCCGTGGTGGTTAACGTGAGGTTTTTTCTTCTCAGTGAAGTATGGTGGATCTGCTTTGGGGTATCTGGACCACGTGCTGGTGATGGAGGAAATTTCTCGTGCGTCAGCAGCTGTTGGGCTTAGTTATGGAGCCCACTCCAACCTTTGTATCAACCAGCTGGTGCGGAACGGCAACGAAGCCCAGAAGGAGAAGTACTTGCCCAAGGTATAAGGCAGGATGGGGACCGGAAAGCATCCTGGTTTGGGTGGTGGTTTTGGGGATGAGTGGGGGGAAGGGGGTTGCATGCTTTAAGGAAGTGTTAGGGAATACAATAGATTTTGCTGCATTACGAGATTTGGGACACTAAAATACAACAGTTCACTAGATTTAATGTTTTTGCTGTTGCTGGTCTGGTCTGTCACTACCCATGTTTTCTGAAAGCATGTTTTTGTGCCTGGCTTCTTCTATCCGGCTTCTGTTTGTAGTTATAGGGGTGAAGAGTCAGAGTTACCACTGTATCCATATGCTTGTGGAATGAATGCTTTTTTTAATGAAAAAGCATACCCTTCTTGCTCGGGGCGTCTACTTGTTTCAAGTAGGCAGCAACAGAATAAAGCCCAAAAAAACTTTGTAACACAAAAAAACAAGAAGCAGTGTGTCCACCTGCTATTTTAGTAGGAGTGTGGGGAGACAGGGCTATGGGAACACTGCTAACAACTTCCCAATCTCTTTCCACCCGTCTTATTGGCCTTTTGTGTTCAACAACTCTTGTTTATCTAAAAGGGCAGTTGTGAAGTGTGGAGCAAGGAGCTTGTGAAAGGCATATGGCTGCCGGCACGGTTCTTTTGGCACCTTCCTGGAGGTAGCTGCGTGCAGCTCTGTTTATAAAACACTCGCTCAGATATGAGTTGAGCCATCCTGCTCCTCCCGCTGTGATTTGGTTCTGTTCCCTCAGCACAGCAGCACAGGGGAGCTCCCTGTGAGGACTCCACCAGGAGCAAAGTCTCTTTTTTTGGCAGCTCTTGCATGGAATAGCTAGTATGGAGATACAGCACAGAAAAAGGAGTGGAAGGCACCCTAAGGAAGGAGCAGGAACAGTGCTACTATTCCACCTCTTTTTCTTTTATTTGTCTCTTCCAGCTAATCAGTGGGGAGCACGTTGGAGCCCTAGCGATGAGCGAGCCTAATGCTGGGTCTGATGTTGTGTCCATGAAGCTGAAAGCAGATAAGAAAGGTAAAACCTGTCAGGTGCTTCCTGGGTGGGTAGCCAGCATAAATGCCTCCTGTAAACTTAAACTAACCTCCCTAACACCGTTCAGAAATGGTGCTTAGCCTTGGATTTACCAAGCAATGTTAGTGGCCTTGTACTACCTCCCAGAATAATCTGGGGTAAAGCATGCGTAGTGAAAAAGCAGAGTGATAAAGCAAGGTAGTGAAGACACAGGATGGGTGGTTTCATGTCCAAAAGTGGACTTCTGATTGTGGTGGTGGAATATGGTGGTATGATGGACCTAGTGCTAGGAGCCTTCGTTTGTCAGGGATTCATTAAACTGACTTTGGACTCCAGAAATGAAGGAAATGAGTTTTCTTGAGCTTGAGAAAGATTTGTTTGTGCTGTTTGTGGGGATCTTAGAGCATCCTTGAAAGCCTGTTTTGAAACAAATGGGGTGAGGATGTCGGTGTTGCTCTGTCTGTTGTGAGCTAACAGACTGCAATTCTGTGCTTCCAGGGGACTACTTTGTTTTGAATGGGAACAAATTTTGGATTACCAACGGGCCCGACGCAGATGTTCTCATTGTTTATGCTAAAACAGACCTAAATGCTGTACCAGCCTCCCAAGGTATAACTGCGTTCATCGTGGAGAAGGTAGGTTTACATTACTGTTTAGTAACTCTCACAATTTTATTCTGGTGTTGTTGTTTTTTTTAAAGCTACCTCCTTCAGCCTAACAGGCTTGTTTAGAAACCAGCTAGTTTTATTTCCACAACTGTCACCCCCTTTCTCAAAGACACACTATTTCCTGCCTGAATTTTATAAACTCATGAGGTTAGGCCTCTGCCCCAGTGATACAGTGTGTTGCACTGCCAGCTGGGAGCTCCTGGATTTTGGCATCCACGCACATAGCCAGCCTTTTGGGCTAGAAATGTGGAGAGAATGGACAAGATCCTAATAAAAATGAACTTTGCTTGTTGCCCAAAATTGTCAGGAGTTATGGAGACCCTATAAATCTGTCCTACTGTCCTGTGATCTATCCCTGCATTTTTTTTATGCCAATACATTGAAATAACATTTTTCTTTGCGCCCCGCCACCCCCCCCCGGCCCCTTCTTTCACTGCGCTTTTGGATTCCTGCAATGACCCAAACATGCAAGTAAAAGTGATCAGAAACAGGGCTTTTGATAGGGATCTCTTGGGAAACCGGGATCTTTTGTGGTCTTTCTTCCCTTTTAGTTAATTGGGGCTACACTAGACACATTTCCATCCCCACAAGGAAGATAGGAAGCTGTAATAAAATAAATGGTACTGGAAATAGAAGATCTCAGATCAGTAAACCTTCTGATGGCCTTACCTGACTGAGAGACTAGAATAGTTCAGGCACTGTCAGTGCTTGCAGTCCTTGCTGTAGAAAAGTGCTCATGTTGGCGGCTGGCCAAATCTCTATTTGCTTAATATTTATGTGCAACAGAAAATTAATCCACTCCATTTGAAAAGTGGATCCACTCAGTTTGCCACGTGTCCACGTTTCTCTGTTTATTTGCTTCCTGCTTGTACTTGTTCCTGGTTTTGTTCCCACAGTGGGCACCTCTTTGACTCCCTTCTGGTGCTCCACACGTAGTCATGTGGTCAGGGAAATTTCACACATCTGTAGTGATTTTTTGTCTTTCAGAACTGAGAGATTTGAGACTCATTTTTAATGTCTTGGCTTCTTTGCAGGGAACCCCAGGTTTCAGCACAGCACAGAAGCTTGATAAGCTGGGAATGAGAGGGTCTAACACCTGTGAATTGATCTTTGAGGACTGTAAGATCCCCGGTAAGCTGGCTTCAAATCATGGCAGTATGCATGTGGGGTGGTTCCTTCTCTTCTTGCTTAGATAAATTGGATCACCAATTACATGCATGTTCAAACTGTGACCTAGAGGGCTTTGTAGATGGTTATCTGCTCTTTGGCAACCTCCTAAGAGCTGGTGAAATTGGGAAGGTGCAGTCTGATGGATTCCAATGAACGAGCACGTCCGATGTTAGATCACTCTTGTTTCTCCCTCAGGGACCTAACTCTTAACCACTGCTTTTACAAAGCCTAGATGAGGCTTTCAGAGAAACTTCTGATTGTTTCCATTACAGCTCCCCAAATAGTACATAGGAGAACTTATTTGCCTTGAAGTTTCTTTTCTCCAAAAATGATTGAAGGCTACCTGCCAGCCTTCTGGTTTGTTTATAACATTTCTGAATTCTTGTGGTGTCAGGGCCTGAAAATAAATGTCCTTTCCGCTGTTAATACAGCAGGGGCAACTGTAGTGGCTATTTTTGTTGATAGAAAGTTCACAGCCACTCTACAGCAAGGAGAGGAGATCCCTTATCTGAACTCCAGAAACCCCCAATAGTATGTCTGCAGAGCAAGCAACTCCACTGCTCCCCGTACACAGAACAGCTGCTTTGCAGCCTGTGGAAGGGTTTCAGCTGAAATCTGACATTTCTGACTTGACTGAATCCCTCCACTCTGAAATCAGAAAGGCCAGTACCTAGAGTCTTCAGATCATCTTCTGGGTAATCATCTGCACAGAACAGCATGTTCTCATGGTAACAAGATTCCATTTTCTGATAGCTCGGAGAAGTACATCGCTGCATGTTGGAAGTTAACACACTTTGCACTATGGCCATTAATGCTGCTTCTGATTTTCTGCATTGGGAGCTGAAGCGTTTTGCTGTTTCATATGTCTGCAGGATCTTTCTCTCACATCAAAATGTCTTCCTCTAGCACTGCAATTCCATCAGCTTTAAAATACAGGGGGTTTGTTGTCAGCCATGCTCCACCGAGTGTTTTTCTCATACTTAGTGGATTCATTTGGTCATGTTGCTTTCATAAAAGTTGGTTCAGAGCGTCAATTTTCATTGCTGTGACATGCAGCCAGCAAGCCCACCCCCTCCTTGTGCAGTCAACACACATCCTTTAGCAACCTGTGTACATATCCATCCCTTTTCCCAGGACGTACAGGAAAACGTTCAGGCTCTTTGGTCCTTTTTATTTGTTTTCAAGCTGTAAGATGTCATTACTTATGAACAGTTACGTCACTTTATTATTACTGATTCTGGCATTTGTGTTCTGTTCTTCAAAGTGATGTTTGCTATTAGTGTTTTTCTTTGTTTCTGGACATGTGGGGGAACAGATGCTGAGTTTTTTCTCCGAGAGCCAAGCATCATTCTTCCTCTTTTAAACTCATGATCCTGGTCCTGTAGAAGCTGCACTTTTCCATACAGTACACCAGCACGCTCTTCAACAAGCAGCAGAAGACAATGCAGTCCTTGAGCTTCAGCCACTGAAAGAGATTATTTACTTCAGGAGATTAGCTGCACGTGTCCACAAGTGCTGCCACATTTTCTCATTGCATATTGCACCTCTCAGATCTCTTGTGATCAAAGCCTGAAGCATATGTCAGTTCTTCGGTGGGGCATGCTAAGTGAATAATCTCTGTCCATCTGCAAAGCAGAGTTGGTAGGCTGTAAGTTCTCTCCTGACAGTAGGAATACAGCCTTACTGAGATGAGCCTTTTGTTCCTGCTTCTGTTTATATTGTTAACATCAGTGCATGCTTTAGGTTGTCCCACAATGACATGGCTTTCAGTCTTTTTCTCAGCCCATTATCAAATGTGGTTTTTTTTCTGTTCCATTTTCATCATGTACTCATCTTTGAAAATGTGTATTTGTAACAAATGCAATGTTCTGCTCAGTTGCCCTCACAGAAAGGGTGATAAGTTTGCATTTTCCAGTCTCAGAAGGCCAATGTATAACCCCAACACGTGCTGAGTGGTGAGCTTTGGTTGGTTGCCCGTGCAAGTTTTGATTCCTGTATTAGGAATGCCCAGTGAGGTGACCTGAGTATATCAGATGAGAATTTGCATTAATTTCAAATACCATCCAATGTCTGCTGAGTGTGGTAACACCTTTTGGTCACTGTCAGTTTGGGTTAGATACAAACTAATGGGATGGTGAAGAGGGCTCCCAGTTTGTCCTCCAGGTAGATTAAGTCTCCTATTCACGTTGATACAAATGCTAAGCTGGAAGGTCTCAGCTCAGATACACTTTATAACCATTTACTGCTTTTCCTTTTTGGCTTTGTATGGATTGAAAAGATGTTTCAGTGGCAGGGAGTGTATACATCGAATCTCAGCCTGTCTAGTTTGCCCTGAATGTTTGCATCTCAAGCCAGAAAGAAAGTTGTGTATGAGTAAAAGCTTGGTAAATCATTTTCTTTTGATTGCAGCTGAAAATATCTTGGGGACACTGAGCAAGGGAGTCTACGTTTTGATGAGTGGGCTTGACCTGGAGAGACTCGTGCTGTCTGGTGGGCCACTGGGGTAAGGGTTTGTCGTCTTTCATAGATTATGAGGCTGGAAAGATGGTTCACAACCACCTAGCCCAGTGGGGTCTGAAAGTGGGATCACACCTCTCCGTAGGATACTGGGATACTGGGGCAGCTTTGGAGAGAAGAGGAAAGTGTGGCTGGAGGAGGTGGCTGGGTCGGAGCTGTACGAAGGAAGCAGGATCAGGGAGATCTGTAGCTTCTGGGAACTCATTAGCTGCATTATAACTGCTCTAATGGGCTCCTGCTGGAGAGTGCTCAGCTCGGCACTCCTAGGCAGCTGCGGGGCGCTCTTCTTTTGCTCTGCGTGTGCTCCGTCTTTTCTGTTAGCTCTCCTCACCTCTCCGTTCTTCATGGAGCCTTTTCTCCATTTGAAAGCATCTAGGTGAAACATGCTGAGGGCTAAGGGATAAAAGAAGCAATGCAAGAAGGAAAGTTTGGGAATCCCTGCCCTCTGGTGTTGCGCAGGCAAGATTGTTCTCTGGATTGATCATCCAGAACATGGTTTTGAAAATGTTGGTCTTGACATAAATGTTACCAGGAGTGGTAAGTCTGCTTCAGTCCCTGAGAGCTGGGAATAGCCAGCTCTGCATTTGTGTTACTGATTCTTTAAAACTTAAAAACACTATCCGGACTGCCACACAGAAGGATCGTCAGACTGGATAAAAGGTTTGTTATTTGCTTACTCAGTCCTTAAGGTTCCTAACAACTTATTTTTCACCGCACAGCCCCTTTGTCTCCTCCCAAGTGGTCTCTCTGTGCTAACCCTCATGTGGACAGATTATCTTCCACAAAGCAGGAAGAGGGTTTTTCACCATTCTTCTCTACGCTTTTTTATGTCATCGGCTAATGCTCCTTCTGTTGGTCTTCTCTGGAGACATAAGGCAGCACAAGCTGTCCCAGCTACAGCTGTAAGAAAGCTCTTCAACTCCCCATCTCATTTCCCTGAATTAAGAAGGTAAGGCCTTGCCACAGGATGTCCCAAATGGGCAACGTGGAGAACGCTGGGAAGAAAATATGGCCTCTTGGATTTTATAGCATTGTTTGAGTGGAGCTATAAGAGAGACAGCAGCAATTATTTTATTTTTTGTAGGTAGAAGAACCTTTTTGCCTTAGACTGAGCTTGCAAGATTTCATCATTATTTTTCTGTTGATTGTTCTATTGTCTTCCTTCTCCTATCTGTGCTTTTTCTTAGGATCATGCAAGCTGTTCTTGACCATGCAATTCCATACCTACATGTAAGAGAAGCATTTGGACAGAAAATTGGCCAGTTCCAGGTGAGACAGAAAAGGAGTTAGAAGTTTTTCTCTGTTTTTTTTTTTTTTTTTTTTCTTAAAGAGAAGATGGGGAGCCCTTTTATGGAAGGGCTTTTCGTGGGGAGGTAGTTTTGAGTTTGTACTGGGGCTGGGAAGTAACAATGTGGTTTGGAGGTGAAAGGATCTCTGAGCCTGTTTACCTGAGGCCACTCCCCCCCCTTACTCCCTGTGGTATTAAAACGTGAAGTTTTAACAGCTGTAAAATGGATCTCATCTTCTGTGACGTGCAGCTCATGCAAGGCAAAATGGCTGATATGTACACGCGGCTGATGGCATGCCGGCAGTACGTCTACAACGTGGCCAAGGCCTGTGACCGGGGCCACTTCAACGCAAAGGTGAGCTTGCTCCCAGGTGGGCTCTGTCTGCAGGGGGAATTCCCTTTCCTTCCGTCCCACATTGTGAGAGGGTGAATGTTCCGTATGGGGGTTAAAATGACGTGCTCACAGTTCTCCAGGTGCTGTTTTTCCCCACTAGAGAAAAAGAAACCGCAGTCCTACAAGGGAACAGATTTAGCAGGATCAGTAGGTGTTTATTGGAAGCCCAAACACAGTATCCTGCCTGTTGTACGGGGCTTCAGCAGTCGTTCTGAGGTGTTATCGCCTCTGCACACCAGCACTGTCACCACATGCCTATTGAAGGAGAGAACTGAGTGATAGAGCAAAGCCCTGCATCCCAAATCAAATCACATTGGTCTCCTGTGGGCATGATGTGTTTGTGAGGACCAGCTCCCCTGCTGCACTTGTTTTCCTGTCTTCACGCGGCCTGACACAAATGCTCTGCAGTGACAAAGACTGCCCCAGCTTCTTGCTTGCTGGGGAATGAATCCCGTGCCTTTGTGAGGTGGTTCGGGCTTGTCAGCAGATGTATGTGAAGTAATGAAAAGGTTGGAGAAGGGCAGGTGGCATCTTTCCTGACTCTGTCATGGTTTCTGTCTCTCCTTGCAGGACTGTGCCGGAGTGATCCTCTACTCAGCGGAGTGCGCTACCCAGGTGGCTCTGGATGGGATTCAGTGCCTCGGTAAGGTGCAGTCTCTGGCAGGGCTTGTGGCTTTGAGCGTGCTCTCTCCTATCCCACCTTCATCCCCTGAAATGAGAGAGAAGAAGCAACTCGTGACATCTTTTTGCTCATAGGTGGGAATGGTTACATCAATGACTACCCGATGGGACGCTTCCTGCGTGACGCCAAGCTCTACGAGATAGGGGCAGGCACCAGTGAAGTGCGCAGACTTATCATCGGCAGGGCGTTCAACGCAGCTTTCAAGTAATGTCTGCCAGGGAAAAAGGCAGCACCCTGACCACCGTGAGGCCTTTGACAGTAGATACAGCAGCGCACAACTCTTTTCTTCCTGTGATTCTGGGATCGTCACTCGTGGACTCTTTCCGACCCGCTTTGTGAACAGATGCTGCTAGACTGGGCTTGGGCAGAATGAATCAGTCTGTAGCAGGGAAGGAGAAAAATACATACTTTTTTCTTCTCGTGATCAGCCTGATTCTCAGTGTTGCAGAGCTGAGGTTCATCAAGGAGACGTGTTGCTATCAAAGCAGGCTGTTGAGCAGCACATCTGGAACAAGAGGCGGCCACTGCTGAGCACAAACTCAATCCAAAAAAGGGATGAGGGAACAATTTAGTTCTCTTTTTAAAATCGAGTGCCACTAAATAGCTAGCATTTAGCATGCTACCGCTGGAAAGGGAAATTTCCTATTGTCACCTTGCAGTGGGATTGATAACTTCTGTTCTGGGGAACTCGGCCACCTCCGTGATGTGGGTGGCGTTACCGTGAATGCTTGAGCATCATAGCTGCACAACTGGTGTGTTAGGTGATGATTCTTAAAATCATGTTAAAATACCACATCTGTTTCTTTGCATACTGCCTTTCCTATTCCTGCTGCTTCTCAAGATATTTCAATGCAGCCCAAAGTCTTTGCTTCTCTGATTGACTGCCTCCTGCTGAGTTATTCATTCCGATGTGTCACTATCCATCATTCTGGGAACAGTTAAAATGTCAGACCTGTATTGTGACATCCATGAATGAAGCAGTCAGGAGGAGGCTGACTTTTTAGGTTGGGGTTATTTGTTTTTTTTTTCTTTTTTTTTTTCTCTGAAGATTGTTTTTTTGGCAAAAGCGTGCGTTCACACTCCGCTGTTGGTTGGCTAGTGAAGTCAATGAGCACAGCAGTATTCGTGGGTGTCTTCAGAGCACATTATATACAGTAAGTTGAAGTTTATCTAGCCTTAATAAAGAAAATGGCACAGTATGCTGCCAGCTTTAAAGAGTGAATCATACGGAAAAATTGGATGGTGTAAATATGACAGGAGAATGAATTAAACAGTTGCCATATAGGCAAACTCCCAGAAGCTTAACATAAAGAATTTAAAGCTTTTTGTATTATTTGGTTGCAATTGACATCTATCTGTACTAGGTGACAGTAGCCTAATGCTGAATTTTAAAATACTACAAATTGAAGAAAAGCTCACCTTCCTGAATTGCCAGGTAGGTCACCCAAGTATTTATTTTAAAAAAGTAAAAGCAGAGCTTCAGTTCTTCTGGAGTTAGAAACAGCTTCTTAATGGGGGCAGTACTTTCTTCCTAAACTTCATTTTTATTCAGCTACAGTGGGATCATTCTGGAAGTGTCCCAGGGTTTAATTTTCAATCTTCATTTCTGGGTAGAGCTAGTGGAGAGGGGACAGAGGTGACATTGCCTGTCAAGAATATCTCACTGAGCTGCACCTAGAAATGTTTTGGAAATAAGCTTTGTCTGGAGCAGACATTTTATATTTTACCACCAAGTGATTACAGATGTCATCATCTGTACCTGCAAGTGACAAAACTGCAGATGCTGCACCCCAGCCTGGTGTCCCTGTGAGAGCCTTGGGGCAGAAGTTTTCAGATCTGCCCGAGTGATTTGGTAGCAGATCCTGCTGTGACAAGTAGTGGCAGTTGTGCAGCCCTTGTACCTCCGAGCACTGTGGTCTGCTTGCATTTTTTCCTGCAAGCTGCGGCCGGAGCAAGTATGCAGGAACCGGTGCTGCAGGGTATGGTGCAGAGCTGTCTGCCTTCCAGGGTAAGTGCAGCTCCACGTCTCAGTAAATAAGCAAACCTCATCCGAGAGGTGGTGGGAGCGCTTGCCAGGGAGGTGAGGAGTGTGAGCACGGTGTCTCTAATGCGCATCGGAAACTCGTATCTTGCCTGCGTGTTCTGCAGCTCTTTAATATGGGAATGAATCACTGCAATTTTCTGTGAAAACTCTCAAAAGAACATTGGAGCTGAATCATTGTGTTATGATCTGTCTCCAGCCAGAGGAGCTTTTCTGAAATGAATGTCAGAGCAACATCGGGATGTGGCTAGATTCAGATTGTTTAAAAATATATATTCTAGGCTGGAAGGGATCCGCAGCTTTTTAAACCTGTCCTCTTAACACCAGAGAGCTCTATTTTTTTTAATACAAATAATAAATAATGCCTTCGCTTTCTAGGCTGATCAGCACCTTTGAGTTAAAGGTGTAATGAATCAAAGTCTAACGCATCATGGGACGGGGTGGAGAGAGGGATTAATAAATCTCAAGCAGGGTTATGTTAATCAAACCTCGTCTGCTTCCACAACAGCATGGCACGGGCTGCCTTTCCTTGCACGGAGCAGTTTTCACTGTGGTGTAAAAACAAAACTCCCAGCGCACCGGGGAGTGCTCCAGTGTTTAAGGGTAAGGGGTTTTTAATCTTTAAGCCTGTGTCCCTGTGGCGTTTCCCAGCAGAGGGCAGGTGCAGACCTCATCTGGTACCCGCTGCAGCGTCTCCAGGCTGGCAGCAGCTGAGGGACCAGCGGTGCCTTCTCTTGCCCACCCTTACTCGTTCTTACCTACTACAGCTTTTTTTTCCCACTAATTGTTTAAAAATAAATATGTATGTATATAGAGAGAGATAGTGATGCACTGAGGCTGTGCCTCGGGCCCCCTCTGGAGAGCAGCAGGGCTAACAGGGAAAATGTGCAAGAGCACTGTGCCTCTAACACGATCCTGAGGGATCATGTTAGAGGCACAGCTCTGAATTTGCAGTGGAGGTTTTCCTAGCCTGATAAACACGTGGCTGTTAGCAGAGCAGGGTTGATGTGCTGCACCCTTCCTGGTTTTGAAGATGCTTGCCCTGTTTGCAGCTGGCTGCTCAGCAATGGGGAGAGAGAAAACACGGAGAGCATAGGAAATTATTCACAAGGTTAAAAATAGTTTATTTTAGCAGCGTGTTTAAAATGGGGAGATTTTGAAAGAGGCAGATTTGTAGGGAAGCTTCTCCTAGTTTATTAGGGATTCAGAAATGCTTCCTGTCCTGGGAAAGGCAGGGGTGAGAACACGCACTCAGCAGCACCTGCCCACGGAATGAGCTTTGAGGTACTCCCATCATTGTTTTGAATGTGTAAAGCATCCATCCTGTAGCAGCTGGGTAGGTTTCACAGGTTAAGAGTTTATTGATTTCTTGAAAGAAAAACCACACTCGGTTCGCTTGCTGAAGCTGCTTGCTCCTGGGGAATCCAGCTCAGGTGATTTATTTTTTTGTTGTGTGCGTTCAGGACTGCTCTGCAACTCATTCCCTGAGGTTGCAAACCTGATGAAAGAGCAGTCCTAGCATAATGACCTGAAGGTAGCAAAGCTCTGGCTTGGTTTGATCTTTTAGAGGTGAATTTTGCAGCTCAAGTCATTCTGCTGAGCAACAGCTACGCTTGCCCTCAGCTCATGTGGACCTGAGGATGCTTTAATCTCAGGATCTCAGCTGCAACTGCTGCAGTGGGTGGGTGCGTGAGACCGAGGCGTTCAAAACAAAGCAGGTTCTCAAATTGTTTTGTGCAAGGGACGCGCAGGAAGTCTGGGGTGAGTCCTCCTGCCCAGTTTTCCTGCTGCGTGCTGCTGCTCTGCTCCCTTCTAGCTCTTTCGCTGTACAGCCGCGTTGCGATAAACACCCAATTTGCAAGAGGAAACTTGTTCTGTGTCCTTAATTGATGCCCCTTTGCTCTGCGAGCCCTCGCTGGAGCTGTGAGCTTGTTGTGTAAAAGCTGGGCTGGGGCTGAGCTAGGGCCTGGCCAGAAAAGGCACTGAAATGGATCTGCTGCAGAAACCCATGCTGAAAGAAAGGTGGAAGAACGTGAACGACTGTTATTACCTCTGGGTGGAAGATGTCAAGGAGAAGACAGGCTGTGACCCCACCTCTGTCCCGCCTCGTGCTTCCCGGGCAGGTGGGGCCATGGCTCCTTCACATCACGTCCAAACCTGGCATCTGTTGGAGGGGATGCCCACAGGTGTTTCCTTTATAAACACCATCAGGACGGCGGTTTTAGAACAAAAAACTGCTGTGGAAGGGTCTGGTTCCTACGAGACCAGCCCTGCTTATACCTCAGAGCCCTGGCACGGTATGAGGGTAAAGCAGGGCCAGGCCCCGCCGCACCCAGCAGGATGCAGGCCCCCACGTTTGCCCAGGGCCATCCCTGCTTCTCAAGGGGGTCTGTGCCTGTTGCTTCCCCCTTCAAGCCCTTCCAGAGCCGTGCTGGGGCTGCTAGCTGGGTTTTCCAGGCCACTGCCTTGCTGCAGGACCACCCGCCGGCTCCCGTCCCACCGCAGGCCCTGGGGGGAAGCAGGAGGCCTTGCAGCTGCTTTTGCGGTGGGGGCAGCGTGCATGCGCCCCTGTTTGTGCATGTGTGCGGCAGAGGATGCGGTTTTTTGCCCGTCAGGCTGATCCACAAGGGGAAGGGAGGCTTTGTGGTACGAGGTGACACATAATGAAAGTGGCAAAGAGTCTCACTTCCACCGGGCGGAGGAGACACGTTGAGGCGAAGCAGCCCTGCGGTGCTGCACCTCGCTCCTTCCCCATGCACCAGCACTTCAATTGTGTGGCCCTGCTTGGAGCGGTGTTAAAAATCTCTGCTCGTCTGGGCTTTTGCTTTGCTTCTGGCCTTCCCCCGCTGTGGTTTACGGTTGGTGCTGGAGCAGAGCCCTGCTGCTGTGTCACCTCCATCCTGCGCGCATGCGGCTGAGCTGCCTGCTTGCTGGGGGCGCCCATGCAGCCGCGTGCTTTTGCTGCCCCAGATGCAGGAAGGGAGATGGCAAAATCCCCTTCTGGAAATAGGGAAGGGGCTCAGCCAGGGGCGGTGGAAAGCAGCTGCTGCGGGGGGAGCAGACCCCGGTGGTGGCTGCAGCCCCGCACAGCTGTGCTGAGCCATGCTGCCCCTCGCAGCGACGCACCCGCTCTTCCCGAGCAGCGGCTGGGTAGGGAGATTAGAAAGAGATTTCTTCTCCTTATAAAAGAATTTGCAACTGTGAAGGGGAGACAAAAACATTCTTGAGCCGAGGGGACAATATTGTGCGAGAGAGGCCCTGGGGGGGCAGAGCGGGGATTACTGCAGCGGAGCCCGGGGTTGCACCACTTGCACCTGCTGTTTGCTGAAAGGCTGATGCTGAGCAGCAAGCAGCTGATGCTGAGGCCCAGTTGTCAGCCTGAATGTGGGGGGAAAAAAAATAAAAAGCCTCCGATCAGTGCTCTCGCCAAAGGAAATGGCAGGCATCCCATCTGTGTGGCTGGAGGAGGAGCGTCTGTCTGTCCTCCCAGCCCAGGCTGGCACGTGGGGATCGGAACCAGCACCCCTTGGGCATGAGGAGGTCGAGGGTACCGCGTACCCCAAAAAAACAAGGATTTGAGGCAGGGCCAGTCGCATACAGCATGCGTGGGGCTGGTGACGGTAGGACAGATGTACCCTGCAGCACCAGGACCAGGGAGCAGCACTTGCATCGCTTGGCATCATCACCCAGGGGTGCCTCAGTGCGAGGTTCCCAGCGCCCTGCAGAGCTCGCTGCAGCTGCCTCCGGGCACAGTGGTGGGAGCAGGGTGCCTTCCCTTCCTGCAGCTGTTCCTGGGCATAGCTCGCGTGCCCCAGGCTTTTCCAGGGTGAAGGGGATTTTACTGGCGTGATGCTTTCCCCATAGAGCCAGCCATGTCCTCTGACAGCTGTGCTGGGTGCTAAGCACACAGCCTGTGGTCACCCTGTGCCTCACTGCAGAGCAAGGAGCTTCTCCAGAGCCAGGACAAACCTGTCATCGGTCTGATGATATTTCAACTCACCGGAGACCCCCGAGAAACAAAAAGGCAGCTGGCCATCAGTCCGACCCTGAAAAACAAAGGGAAAGGTTATTTTTCCAGCCTGGTGGGATTCAGCACCCAGGTGCTTGCACTGGGGCAGCTGCCAGGACCCACTCGAACTCCCCCGGCAGCCTTGCCACTGGAATGATTTCTCTTGCTGCAAACCTTGCTTGGGTACAGCCAAAACTCACGGCTTCTCCACTGGCCCCGAGCATCACCTGGGGGAGGTTTAAAAACAAAAAAAATGCAGCTGGGGCAAACCTGACGGGGCAGACATGGCTGTGCCCTTCCTCGGCATGCAGAGCTCAGCTGTTCTTGGTGTGAGCTGTCCGGCCGGCCGGCCCGGTTGTGTTTCAAAATACAAATACAAATACAGCCCCTGATGTTCTGCCCTCTGGTCAAACAGCCTCCAAGACGCTTGGAGGGAAGGCTGCTGGCGGTACCCAGCAGGAGGAGGGGGGAAATGGGTGCTCGCTCCTTCCTCTTCCTCCTAATCCTGCTGCCAGCCCCAGGGAGGGAAGGGCAAGCTCTGGTGCAAAGCAACAGCGCCTTGCGGAGGAGCTGGGAGTGCAGTTACTGAGGAAGCATGGCAGCGGTGCTTGCCCTGCTTGATTTTGCAGTTCCTTCCCTTCCTGCTGCTGTTCAGGACCCTGTTACTGGCAGAATTCTACCATCACCCTTGGGAAACATCCCTAATCCCTGTCCTCAAGTGTATCCACTGTTGGGAACAGGGCATCGGCACAGATATACATTCACCCTGGCCTCATGCAGCCACTTTTATTCTCTTAAAACCCCAAGCATCCCAACACGAGGGACTTTTTTTTCCTGAGGAGGCGGCTGCCATCGCAGCATGCAGCCACACGCGTCCTCCTTTCTGCTGAGTCAGCACAATTCAGAAGAAACCAGCTCTCTCTGGTAGCAGTGACGTCTCCCTGCAGCTTTCCACCCAGCTGCTTTTGTTGTTAGAAAAGGTCTTTCATCTCCACGACACCTATTATCTTCATTGCAGCATTGCCCAGCAGCCACAAACAGGATCAAGGCATTTTCACCAGGCGCCCTTCGTGCATGCTCCAAAACCACAGTGCCCATGAACGCCCCGGAGCTGCCATCAGCAGCGCCTCCGGTCACCGCCTCCTCCTTTAGGATGGAGCTTTAGGACAGAGATGAACATCCTTGGAGGACAGCATGGGTGTTTGAGCATCCGGAGAGGTGATCCCTGTCGATCTGGGGTGCAGGAATCGTTCACCTCCTGCACTTTTATTTATGTGAGTGATGGGGGGGAGGCTTTGGTACAGCACAGATCTGTTCCTCTTGCCATCTTTTTGCCCTCTTGGGGCCAAGATTTGCATGGGTATGGGTGGCATCAAGCTGCTGCTGGCCCCAAAATGCCATTTCTTGGAGGGTCACAGGGACAATCCTGGCTATTGGCATGTCACAGCAGCGTCCATCAGGTAGCAAGGGTGGCACGGAGCAGCGAGCTCATGGAATACAAAGGAATAAATAACTCCATGGCAGGCATGGCTTTGCTGAGTGAACACCTTTGTCCCTGCCAGGTGAGCATCTTACCCATCACAAGGGGTGGCTGAAAGGTTAAGTACCTTGCCTGGGGTTGTCACAAAAGTTTATAGCACTTGTGGTCATTTTTTAACATTTCCACAATCCAAAAAGCAGCTTGGTGCTGCTGGACCTGGATTTGGTGCTCAGCCAGCTCTTCTCATGCCTTTCTCCGTGAAATTAAAAAGCTCTTTAACACCCAATATTTTCTCCTCTGCAGGTGCTTATGCATCAACGCTCTGGCAGATAACGTGGCTGGGTTGATCTCTGTAAGCATTTCACAGTGAAGCTTTTCCTCCAGCACCAAATAAATCATCTCTGGGCTTTTTCTCTGCAGCTCTCCCCTTCCCTAATGTCCATCCCTAACCTCAGGCTCCCCAAAAAACAAGGTCAGGCCTAGGCCAAAACAGGCAGAGCAAGACTGGCATGGTTTATCTGCTGCAGGGCTGCTGCCCCTCTGCTTTCCTTCACAGTTTCTTGATCTATGGTACCTGCCACAGGAAAGAGGAGAAATTCTCCCTTCATTAATACAAGGTCTGAGCGGCAGCATGCGGCTAAGGACTGCAGTTTCCTCTCCCCACCTGATGCTCGAGGTGGGATAAAGAGACATGAAACTGCGGAGCTGCCCCAAAAGGCTGAGCAGGAATTGCATGCAGTCATTAGACCAGTAGCTTTAATTGCTGCATCTCTTATTCTGCCTGTGCCCAAAGAGCAAATCCCAGGTGAGTACAACGGACAATGTCATTTAAATCAATTATCTCTCCATTCAGACCCGTCCTTCCTTCACTGCTCCTTCCACGCACCCCATAATTTATTCATCCTGGGCTGCACTTAAGCATCTGCTCTGGTGCCACTTGAGGTTGGCAGAGCATTAGCTTTAAAATTTTATGAAATGTAGTGCAGGTGGCAAAAATCAGAAATTAAGGATTGTAATCACAGCGCGGAAAGGCTGCTGAGCAGATCTTGGCCGTGGTCAATGGGCTGAGCTCTTTTGGAGTTCCCTTTAGCTAAAGACAAGGGGCACAAGGGAAAATCCTGGGGATTTAATGACTTTCAGGTGTGCAAATCATTTATCTTCCCTGTTTCTCCATTTCTGAACAGAGTTGGATGACAGGTTGGTGGGACCTTTATGTCCTTGCTGCATGGAGTTGGATGCTTAAAGAAGCTAGAGGAGAGGCTTTAGTTCAAGGCAGTGAGCGAAACCCACTCCCCCTCACCTCTAATGGGCTGTAACCACATCAGAGGCCGTGCCAGGAGAGATGATGTCCTTTTGAAGCCACCTCCTCAGGTGGGAAATCTTACCAGGTTTCCAGGAGGAAAGAGCGTGGTGGCTGCCAAGGGGACCGCTGCAAGGCAGGCATCCTGGGCATCCCCCTCGAGAAGAGGGGGATCGAGGAGCTCCTGGCTTAAACAAGGCTACGCTCATCAAGTCCATCACCCAGGCTGTTAAAAACCATACTAAACAAGCAGAAAAAACGTGTCTGAACTCTGCAGGACTGTTTTTTTCCTTTATTTTCTTTCTTTTTTTCCCCAGGTGACTGCAAATTGTGAGGTTTTTTTTGTTTGTTTGTTTGTTTTGTTTTGTTTTTTTACTGGAATGCTTGTGGGATGCTGCTGGTAAAAATCTGGGGAGATGCTGTGTGCTGGGAGGGTAAATTGGTGAATTGTAGATCTGGGAGGACCTAGCTCAGCCAAAAAGGTAAGGAGGCCTGACATGGTGCACGGCTAATGATTTTCTCTAAAATAACACAAAGTAGGAGCTCAATCTGCGACCCTCCCCATCCCCAATTCCTGCTTCAACCACAGAGCTACAACCCTCTTTAAAATGTGGCTGTGATATGCGAAGTTTCCGTGTGTTTATAGCTAATGAACGGAGCTTTGAAAAGAAAATATTTGCTTTAGAAATTCCTCTTGAAGCTATTAAAGCCACAATCCAGCGGGGTTGGGGGACGGAGGAGCAGGAGGGAGGGCAGGGGGCTCGCCAAGGAGGGGAGCAGCAGATTAAAGGGGATTTTGGTGTTTTTATGCAATGCCCCTGGGTCTGCTGACATCGATGCTGAAGAGCTTAAGGATCCAGTGATTTCTGACTCGGTGGTGGTGGAGGAGAGGAGAAAGGTAGATCGAGTCCTACAGCTCTTCCCAAATGTAAAAAGACCAGGGGGATGATAAAGCACTCAGCATTTCTTTCATCCCTGGAAAGCTTCTACAGTAAGGGGTTTTATTAAAAACCTATTCAAGCAACCAGCCAGCGTGGGTTTCTCAGGGTTTTATAGTCCTGCATCAGCAGGCATTAAAACCATCCCCATATCAGACACCAGCGAGCGACTGCCTTTCGAGTACCCACGATAAGAAGTTGCTGCAAAATGGCACGGGCCGGCCTGGGAGGCCTCCAGCAGCGCTATTAACATGCAACTCTCCAAAGCCCCTCGTTACACGCTGCCCATTTTGGCAGCCTCCATCTCTTAAACCAGGGGATGGTGTTTTAAGGGAAGGACCGCTCGGTTTCCAAGACCCAGCCCCTGCAGAAGGGATTTGCCTGGGCACCAGCAAAACTTCTTGCTGGGGATGAGGCTCACGGGCTGTCCAAGAGCTTTATTTGATGAAGAACAACAAGAAAAGGCTTGATGTAGAGATGATGGTGTGCTCTGAGCCAAATTTTGGGTGAAATGTAGGACCATATGATTCCATGAGGCCCCCCCATCTACGGGTCCAGGACTCTGCAGAAAAGATGCGTTTGAGAAAGCAACATTCCCCCGCCATTAGTGACAGAGCAGCAGTTGGGATGGATTTTCATTCTTTTTTAATCTTTTCAGTGAATGGCAGGGAAAAAAAGGCTTCTTTTCTTTTATTTCTGCCCCCCGTCTGCATGCAGCAGCAGGCGGCCGGGGCCGAGAGCATGCCCGTGCTGCTCTGCCAAGTCTGGCATTGCCAAGGCTCCGTTTTACTGGGGTTTTCCAGAGAACAACAACAAAAAAAAAAAGAGCAGGGAAAGGGAGAAGTGCTGATGCCTGCTGTGTTTCAGGGTGCTCCCACAGCACCTCAGAGCTCTCCAACAACAACAAAACCACAGCAGAGATTTGCAGGAAGATCTGACGATGCCCTGATGGCTGCTGCGGTGGCTTTGCCCTGCTGCTGGTCCGTGCAGAAACCCTGCCAGCAGCAACTCTTCAGCAAAAATGAGTATTTCTTAAAATGCCTGCTATTGTCTGTCATTCACCTTTTATCATCTTCCTGGTCTGAAAAGTTTTGTTCACCCTCCTGGGAAGCGGGTCCAGGAGAGAACAGAGGCAGCTGAATCGCCCCGCGAACAGCAGAAAGTCCTGGAGAAATGGGCTGCAACCTCCGTGTGCTCCAGGGAGAAATAACTCACGGCACAACGCGGTTTTGAACTCAAGATAAAGTTTATATAGGTGATGCCCAAGTGAATTTCTTTGCTTGTAACTTCATTACTTTTAAGCACTTTCATTCCCTGAGCTTTGAAGGAGTCAAAGTCCGTGGTCAGGAGCAGCTTTGTTGTGCATTTGAGCTTTGAAAATTCACCTGGCTTTGAATTTCCCCATGCAAATCTGAATTTTACACCATTAGTGACACCTATCAGCAGCTTTTCTGCCACTGAGCTCGGGAAGATCCCTGGTGCTGCACACCGTGATGCTGGCTGAGACCCACGGCAGCCTCCCAGCAGGTCAGTGCGCCAATTCCCCCTTTTTGGGGGTTGCAGTGGGTCTGGCAGCAATTGCTAGCCATGGAAATGGGATGAAAGAGGATCTATCAGCACTGCTGCTCTCAGGTGGACTCTGTGCATCCTGCAAGAGCCTCCAGCCTGGAGAGGAGTTGCCCCACCAGTCATTCGCACCCAAATACACCCTCAGCATCCCCAGGGGTCCTTTCAAAGGGGGTTTTTGTACTTCAGAAGTCTCCACTGGATCCTGGCTGAGTACAGCTGAGGGAGGAGATGTAGGATGGGGCCAAGGTCCCCTGGCATCGCTCAGCTCCGCTGTCTTCCCAAACAAATCCAGCAGGAGTATTTCAGGCATCTGAGGACCCCGATGTCAAAATCCCAGCGCCTTCAGATCCCTCCAGCCGAGCCAGGCTCGCTCGGGTTGGCATTTACAATTCCGAAAGCGGGTCCCCTGCGAGCCTGGCGCTGTCACTTTGATTGATTTGTGACTTCCCCAGCTAATTGTCAGCGCCCAGCGGTCACACCGGGACACGCTCGCCGTTCAAAAGCGCCTTCTACCTGCGTGCCCAGGAGAGCGGCACGGCTGGGTCCGCGGTGCGGCCAGCATTCCCATAGCAACAGCCAGCCAGGCTGCAAAATGAGAATTATGACTTTGTTCCACGTTCTGGCACGAGGAGGAGCCGGGCTTTATGGGATTAGGCAGATCCCAGCTCAAACATCCAGGGGAACACTGGAGGGAATAATGAATGGTAATAGCAGAATAAATGGCTTTTGATATAAGGCTCTGTCCAAACAGAGCTAACGACCCACCTCGCTTACACTTGGGAGAGGCCGACATGATTTCCATGACGATTATGAATGCATTTTGGTTTTTTGAGCTTGTCAAAATGTCCAACCAAAACCTCATTTGGCACAGCTTTCTGCAAGTGAATCCTCATTGTGTTGGTCAAGAAAAATTGCACTAAACTGCATCGAGACAACCCACCCCAAAATGCTTTGCTCATCGCGAGTGCTCTGACGCAAGGACTATTTTGCATAAATGCAGAATTTGTGATTAGGTTGCAACATGGGTCTTCTCCGAGGGGGTAACTCCATTCATGCACAGCGCAGAGCCTCAGAGGAGCCGCGTCCACCAGCACCTCCGATTGCCTGCCTGATCCCTTCCCGATGGCCCCAACCCCAGCTTCAGATGGCTGCGGCAGAAGCAAGGCTACCCCACAAAGCAGTCAGAGATGCTTCAGAGGAATAAACAACAGATTATTAAGTCTGAGGCCAAGAATCATCATTATTGCCCAATTATCTCCCTGGGCAGAGACTTTTGCTCGCAGCAGGTAATGGTGCTGGGGCTCTGCCTTTCTCCGTGCTGGGCACCGGGAGGTTCCTGCAGCCCTGGCAGCTCGCTTTACTTCAGGCCCACTCGGGTGATCAGAAAAGATGAATTTTCAAACTGTGGGAATACTTTCAGCTAGCGGAGCTGAAGTTCTCAGTGACAACCTGTCGAGGATACCGAGGTTAATCGTTTCTTTTGCAAAAGCAACAGCAGCCAGGCCCCTGGGGTAAGTCACTTCTCAAGCCCAGGGCCGTGGCCGTCTGCACCCATGGGGCAGCACCCACAGAAGGAGCTGCTGAGACATCCCCTCACCTGCAGCACCCCACGGGGAGATGCTGCCACCAGGAAAGGACCTTACAGGAACTGCGAGACCGTCGGCTGCTGCTCGGTGCCGCCTCCGTGGCAGCGCATCCCAGGAAAACATCACACCCTTGTAACGAGCTGAGAAAACGGGCTCAGCTCATCCCGCCGCCGACTCATGGCATGACACATCTCCCCTTTTCCCCCAGCGTTCACACACCGATCCGTCATCCCCAAAGAAAAGCCCTTTTTGTGCGGCCGTGCCGCCCCGGCATCTCGTGCGGCCTCGTGACGGCTCCTCCAGCACTTATCGGGGTCGCCACTGCCTTTCTGCGGGTTGCTTGCACCGAGCCGAGCACTGCCTGGGGTTTCTTGAAAGCCCAGCACGTTTCCCGATCAAAAGGATGGCGGTGAGCGAGCCGGCAGGCTCCCCGGCCCCGCTCTTTACAACTCGCTGACCTCGCCAAGTTATTCAGCAACATTTTCTGCTCAGGGCTGAAAAAAGGAAAAAAAAAAAAAAAAAAAAAAAACCAAACCAACCAGCCAAACAATCAAAACCAAACAAACAAAGAAATAAACAGGTGAAAGGGGATGGGGAGCAAAGCCCCAGCTCAAAGCTGCTTGTGGCTGGTGGGGAGATGGGATCCGGGTTTAGGGCTCTCCTCCTCCCGCTCCGGGTGCCTAATTCCCAGGCAGGGGAGCTGCAGTGGCTTTTCTTTTCTCTTGGAAGCTGAGCTATCAAAACTGCTATGGATGCTGACACGTGTTTCAAAGCCTTGGAGGAAACGGTGGATTGCCCCTTCATTTTTTTTTCTTTTTTCTTTTCCCTCCCCTTTCTCTCTCTCTCTCACCGTAATAAAAGAGTAAGAAGGAAAAGCGGGGGAAAGAAAATTAAAGAGAAGCCCGGTGCCTCTCTAAAGGATCCTGGCTGGAAAAAAAACCCGGTCTCACTGCTTTTCTCCCCATTTTCCCCTTCTTGTCCATGTTTGCCACTCCACAATCCCTCTTCCTTCTGCTCTATCTGCTCAAACCCTTTCTCCCTTGTTGCTTTTTCCCCCTTCCCCTCACTTTTAGCTTCCCTCCCTCTTTTCTCTCGCTGTTTCAGGCTCTGCTTATCCCCTGGCCACTGCCACTCAGGGCACATCACCTGCCTCAGACAATTGCTCGCCCTCCAAATCTCCGAACTATGCCTGATTTTCTTCCCACCATCCTCGGACAAAACTTCCTACGCACAAGGATGTCGGTTCCTGCTCTCCCTTCGTACTATTTGTTGTTTTAAACCGGACCCTTAGGGATTCAATTTCTGTGCAGAACGCAAGGATTTAGCCGCACAGCTGATGTTAATGCTAATAGGATTTGTACAGCTAAACTCCAAGCCTCACCAGAAAACTTCCTGCCCCTTGTTATCTTTACTCTTTTGCTGCCCTCCAGGTACCTCACACCACGGGGTGGGGATGCAGATGCTCCCCAGCATCCGCATCAGCTTCAAAATGTGGGTGCTGAACCCAAATTAATCCCCGCAGCCCACGGGATTGAGCAGAGGTTGATAGACGATGTGTGTTTTCCTCCTGCCATCGAGCTGTTATTATTTTAATGAGGCTTTTGGAGCTTTTTCCAGGCAAAGCTCACAGAGGTGTTGCTGCTGGTCTTGAGCTACTGGGAAGATGCAGTGAAAAACAACAGCCCCACAGGGGTGCCGAGTGGTCATCGTGGTGCTGGGCACCTTTGTGGGGACAAGACAAAGCATCCAGGAAGGGCATTTTTTTACATTAAAGAAAAAGGAAAAAAGAAAAAAAAACAACAACCTCTGAATCAAGCCTTTCCATTTTGGAGACCTGAATGTAAGCCGGGTTAACAAAGCACATTTGGGGGTCTTGAGGTGTGTGTCGGGTGTTCTGCTTCACTCCAAGCCTGAGCAGCCCCTTTGGGTGCTGGTTTTTTTGTGTGTTTGGGTTTCAGATCTTTTCCGGACATGATGAGACTTGGACACAGTGTGCAGGAAGCTGGCAGGACAGAGACGATGCCAGCCAGGATCCCGAGCATCCCTGCAGCAATGCCCTTGGCAGCAAGGGGGTAACTGGGGGGGCTTTGCTAAGCTCCTTTATTTCAGCTCCTAGGTCAGAATCTGCTTTCTTTAAAACTGAGATACATATACCCCCAAAAAAGAAGTTATATATGTTATTATTATTGAATTATATCTATAAAAACACAATTTTGCATGCCGGACTTGCCAGTTCTGTGACCCAAAGTGAAACATCCTTCTACAACGACAGATCTTTTACACCTAAAATTTAATTCTAGCAATTCAGCAGATGAAGCTGGAGCAGGATCCAGCGCTGTCCCAGAACTGCATTAGCTTCCTGATGAGAGCAGCTCACGTGTACGGGCAAAGAAATTCCCATTATACGATTTTTCAGGGCAATCTGTACCCACGACTATGAATGTGCATGGTGAATAGATTGATCATGTTTTCAAAGGCAAATATCGCTTCAGAGCTTTGTATCCCTTTGTGTTTAAACTGCACATACATTGTCCATGTTGTTTCATTTTATAATGGAATTTTTTTTAAGAAAAAAAGAAAAAAGCTTTTGGGGTTGCCTGCAAAACCTCTACTTACCATGTTCCTTATTTGTTGTGTAGAAAACCATTTCAAAACCATGCCAGCCTCTTTGTTCCAGGCTTTCCAGTTGTTTAAAAGTGAGGCAAGCGAGTTTCCTAGCATGCCCTGGACTTTCCTAAGGACACCCCGTGAGTGCCTTCATCTGGGATGGGGTGCAGGGAAGACTCTCTTTTGCAGCCCCGCAGGGGGAATCCAGGTTTGGATGCGTTGGTTTATGCACCTGGGAGAGTTTTGAAACAAAAGAGCACAGACACCACTTGCAGTGAGGTACGGGGTGCCCAAAGGTGTCATTTCCTAGGGAAACACCAACATTTGGCAACCCGCTTTCACATTGAAAACAATCATCTGATATTCTTTATTTATTTTTTTTTCTGGGTGCCACAGCACCAAAAACCCAGTGGGAAATGGGGAGAAACTCTCTAGAAACAGTCCCACAATCCTGACCTGCAGGAGATGCCGTAACTTGGAAGCTGGCACGGCTTTCCAGCTAGAAAGGAGAAATAATAGTGCTTTCTTATGACACTTTTTGTTATTCCTTCCTGCGACAGCATTCCCTGTAGCTTCACTTGCCCAGCTAAGGGTGTTTGCCCTGCCATCGGCCCCGTAGGCAGCAGCGGGTGCTTTGCCCATGCACGCGGCCCCGAATGCACTAAAAACCTGCAGCAAAGCAGGACCTGGCATGGAGTGACAGTTTTCCAGTGGTGACAGCAGGGTTTCAGCCACTTCGGGCACTTCAGATGTGCAGCCTCATTCTCGGCAGCACCCGCTATCGATTCGGAGGCTGCCGTTTCCCACCCTATTTTATTGCTGAGCAAAGAGCCGCCGTCACCTTTTGTCCCGGGATGCCGGCGTGGTACGGGGCAAGGTCCAGAGGGAAGGGGCTCTGTGCGCGGCGCTGCCTCCGCCTGCCCCCGCAGACACCTCGCAGGGCACAACCTGCTGCCAAGGATGCAGGAAAGGATGGCCAAGTGATGGCAGCCCAGCATTCGGGGGGAATTGGGAAGAAGTAATGGGGTGGGGGTATTTTTCTCCTGCCAGTGTGTACCTTCAGATGCTCTCGAATGCACCTTTACCTCAAAAACTTGGGCGCTGAGGGTGCCCTGTGATTAAGAACATCATTAAAGTGCTTAAGGCACCACGGGGGGCTGTGCTCCAAAAAGTATCAGAGCGTCCTGTGCTAAGGAAGTCTCAGTGACCACAGGGCAAATCTGCTCAATTTACAACCAGCCTGTGATACACCTGCTCAAATTAAACCTCTGAATCAGTGTGAGCAAAGGTTGGGGGTGGCTGTGTTTTAGATCTTCCTTGCACACGCCTGGATCATGGTGTCGTGCAAAGAGTGGTGGAGAAGAATTTGTCGAGTACGGAAGCCCTGGTTTTACAACAAACACCCTCAGAGCTGCGTTGCTTCATAAAGCCTGAGCCACCTTTAGTCTGAAAGCCTGACAAATTAATCCACGAGTAAGAGCGATCCGGAGATAAATGCATTCCCTGCATGCTCGGCGGTCTGAAACTCAGCAGAATAAGAAAGCTGGGAAAATATCCTCCCCAGATCAAATGGAGGCACCGGGATTCCTGATGTGAATGCCACGACCTGCAAAACTCCTGGATGTGCTTTTCTTGAGCTGATCTAAATGCTCCCAGCTTCAGTTTTTTAACGTGGCTGCGTTTTTTTTATGTGAGTGCAGCCTAAAGGAGCCGTGCCGCATTAGCTTGGACTTTGGGGAAAAATCTGCTTTCGTGCTGGCACCAGCCAAGGAATATTCAATTCCAGAGCATTTTTATTTTAGATGGCTATCAAGCAATGCATGCAAATAGATGCAGAGTGGAATGAGCCCTGGAAACTGCTTCTCACTACCAGGGAACCTTCTAAATCCATTCTTTAATAAACATCCTTAAAACCTGTAAAAAGGGGCAGGCTCACCTCACCTTTTTGCAAAAATTTAATAAGAGTCAGCTCTCATGTGAATTGGATTTCATTATTTTCACAACATCCACTACAGATGCTGCTACAAAGTATTATCATAAATAATTCAAATGAAGATACAAATGATAAAATAAATGAGCAAAGTCAATTTTGAGAAACGTTATCTTCCTTGTTGTGTGCGCTGTGTCCTCTTCGGTGCTAATTCACAACCCCAGTGATTTGCAGCTGGATTCACTGCAAACCGATGAGGTTCTGCACAACGGCATCTTTCAATGGGTCTGAAAATTAGGAGAGCAGAAGGTCACAAAATTCACGGAAGTCTCATAATATTTGAGACAGCTTTTGTACACACAAGCCTTGACGGTGGTGATGCTTGCGTCAGGTTGGAGAACGTAGCCCAGGCAGAGCAGGAGGATGGAAGAGGGATGGCTCGCCTTAGCAGCTCAGACCCCTAGGCTGTTAAATCTGGGGCTGCAGAGGGGAAGGCAGATTGTGCCTCGGTGCCACGGTGCTCAGGATAAAACCTCCATGCAGAGAGCAGGGATGCTTCTAAAGACCACACAGTTTTCTTTTGAGTCCTGAACTGTTGATAACCCCTTTGCCCGGGATGCTGGTGTGCTGTGGATGCGGATGCAGGGGGTGGTGTGGAGGAACACCAGGGGCCCATTCCCCATTCTCCTCTTCCTCCTCCTCTCCACTTGCCCTGGGGCTCTCCCACCTGCCCTGAGGCATTAGCACATTTCATGGCTACTTACCCACTCACGCAGCACATCGGGTAAGTAGGACCAGCTCTGTTTGAAGCCCAGGGGACTTCAGTAGCAGCAGGGTGCAGAGGAGCCAGCTGTGGGGACTGACAAAGCTGCCTCCCCCCATCCACCGCTGCTTTTACCCCCCAAGACATCGCTTCCCCGGAGGCCCAGCCAGCAAAACGGCTTGGCTGAAAGCAACCGCCCGGGAGCCTGGAGGAGCAGACACATCCCGTCCTCCTGCCAGGGGCAGCAGCGCCGAGGAATGTCCCCGTCACGTCCACGTGCTGGCACCAGCTTGGTGCACCTGAGGGACACGGAGAGAAAAGGGCTGAAGTTCTAGCGGTGATGCAGCTGTTTCCTATGGAAATGCGGGCTGGCCTCAGCTCACGCCGCCGGGATTTCTTATTAGGTTTCCTGCATCAGTCCTGCGCGGGGAAAAAAAGTAAATGTTTTGAGCTGTAAACATAGTGATGGTTTTGTTCCCGCTGGCTTCTCCACGCTGACCGGGGCTACAGCGAGGAGCTGTGGGGTGAGGAAGCTCCTCTGCTCGCCGCATCCCCGCTGAGCGCAGCCATCGCTCGCAGCTGCGCTCGCGCTCGGAGCCCACTAAAACCCCATCCTCGAGCCTTGCCGTTTGCAGATGGTCATATAATTACTGTTTGCGTTCCCATCGTGTCTTTTTGGGACATGTGTTTTGCGTTCAGATTTCTCCAGTCTCGCTGTTCTTGTGAATCACACTTCATAAAATAATGGCTACCCAGGGAACGCAAGGCATAACATTTGATTCTTCCCGTGCATATGAATTTTTCACTAGCACTGCTATGATCCAGCTCATAAAGCAGAGCCCTCGTTTTTAATCCTTATTTTGCAATATTTTGAAGAACACACCTACGTTCACCTCAGCCCACGATAACACTGAGGTATGTTTTTAACTCTTACTCCTGTCATTTTCCATTTTAGTTTAACCCAACCTCATTTCTTGGCTGTGCTGGTCCCCACCGAGCTCATCTCAAAGGCAAAATTCATCGTCCCTCAGCTTTTTCTCCCCATCGATACATTTGGCTCATGGTGCTCACACATTCCTCACCACAGCACATTGAAGTCTTAAGATGAAAGGCGAAATAAGAAACGTTACATAGCGATCCCCTTCTTTTGCAGTGCACATGTGCTGGGCTTCCCTGGCACTGCTGATTGGTAGAAGACTGCATCTGATACAAGCAGCATCAACTTTTTTAAAACATAAAAAAAAATAAATTAAAAAAAAAAAATGGAAACCTTCAGCAAAGAAGCTAAAATCTTGCAGATGCTTCCTTGAGACTCAAATCCTGTGCTTTTTATTTGCTGTTTTTGTAGGTAATGAGATCATCTAGGGCACCTCTGCGCAGTCAGACCCCTCTCATTTAGCCCGAATCCCTCCTGACTGCTTTCAAGGGAAAAGGGGAAATATTTCACCCAGCTAAGAATGAGCAAAAGCTGATGTTTGAACAGAAATCTCAACGGAAACTGCCTATGTAACCACAGCTGGTATGTTGCGTACCTAAATACTGACAGCCAATTTACTTTTTGGTGTAATATAATTCCAAGTCAGTCAATAGAGCCCCACCAGGGATTAATTTGGCCTTTAGTATTTACTGGGTTAGCCCCAGAGTCAGGGCTGGGGGGAGAAGGAGGGGGACCACTAAAATCCATCTCTTGCAGCTAAAGCCAGTGTAGCACAAGCAATTTTTTTATGTCGAGGCATCAGGCAGGCTGAGATATCTCAGCTGACTCTGGTCTGAGGTTGCCTATTTGAGGAGACACCTGGACAAGTTGGGAAGAGTACCGAGAGGGAGAAGTGGGGGTTAAATGGGTTCGGTACAAAAAGCAGCCTGAGGAGCTGGATGATTTTTTTTCAGGGCAGGGAGGTTTGCAACAGAAAGGGCAGCTGCATGTGAGTAAGCCTGGGCTGTTTCCTTTCAGGGAGGGTAGAGCTGATTAAGCAAGTACCTGAGGTTGGAAAACCTGCGTGTCATGTTATAGTTTGCTGAGGGAGCAGAGGTTGATTTTTTTATTATTATTATTAAATGAAGCTAAAAGTCTTCTCTCAGGATAGCCTGTATCTTTTTTTTTTTTTTTTTGCCCTGATTGTTAATATCAGGGCACCTTTGTTAAAGACCAAATTCATCTTGGTGCATGGAAAGCGTGACTTCGTATCCATCTGCAGGCTCACGGGTGTGTTGTTTTCTCTCTTTATAGGTTCAAAGAGACCATCCCGGGAAGTGGAGCTGTACTTGGCGGCATCTAACTCTCCTGTACGTTGGTGTCCCTTCTCCTGAACCGCAGGGAATCCAGCTGAAGTAAAGAGGACTTTTTAACCCAGCCCCATCACTGCAGTGATGCTGAGAGCCACATGAAGATGTGACCTCAGGGATCCTGAGCGGACGGATGGGCTCAAGCCCCACATGCAGAGGCTGCCTGGAAAGGTGGGAGCTGGCAATTCTCCTGCTCCGTGCCGTTCCCCGAGGCCCGACTGAGGAACCAGTCAGTGCAGGATCCTCCAGGCTGCTGCAAGTTGCTGCTTTTAGTGTGTGAACTTACTCGTTTTAAGCCTGTTGCTTAAGCTTCCCTGCCCGTGTAATGACGCTTTCCATCAGCGGCAGTGCAGTTCGCAGGTGCCGTTGTGGGTTCGTGCGAGGCTCTCGTGCCTGATTGCTCTGCTACAGCCGACCATGCCTCTCCCACCCTGATACCTGTTGGGACGAGTGAGGGGTACAATGGGAGAAAATCTGGCCCTTAATCCCCGCTGCCACATGGATCATGCTGGAGCTGTAGGGCTTTGCAGCCTCTTCTGCTCCTAGTCAGCCTCTTAGCCCAAAATGTGAGCCGGGGAATGCAGCGGCAGCAGATCCCCTCAGGCAGTAGGTAGCAGAGGAGTCCTGAATCTTGTTCCTTTCCCAAAAAGCAGGCCAGAAGCTGGGGTGGGAATATCTCCTGTTGGGGATTTGGTGGTCTGTTCTTCCTTGGTAATGAGTGAGGGGGAAGTAAAACAACCCAGGCTTCGTCTGCGTCTGTGTGCTGATGGATTGAAGAACAGCAGACCCGTGGCAATGTTGTTCTGTAATCAGCAATTAGCTTTATATTTTTTCCTCCCCCAACCCTTTGAGAATGGGATGAGGAAAGGCCCCACTTCAGACTAAATTAGTTGTTTTGTAGGTTTGTTTTTTTTTTCAAATGGGAGGGAGCTCTGCAGACGGCTTTGTGTCATGCTTCCTGCTCTTGCACAGCTCTGGAGCACATAGTCCTCCATCCTCGACCTGTCGGTGCTGAAGGTGTTCTCCTACTCCGAACACCTGGAAGAGGGGAGGTGGCCCCACCTCTGCCTTCACCAAAAGGAGCTGTCAAATGTCTGAATTCCCTCTGCTTATCGTTGAACTTCAGCATCAGTTCTGTACAGCATCTGATTGCTGGGAAGCTTTAGGTTTGTTGCTGATTTGCAGGAATTCCAGTACAACCTAAGCTACATCTAAAATGGATGAGGCATAGTGGTGGGGATGGGTTAGGGGCGAATAAGGAGCCACCAACTAAAATGTGTGGTTCATTCATGTGCCGTGTGGCTTTTTTTAGGGTGTGTGTGTGTGTGTTTTTCCTTCGTGAAGTGCAACAGTTCATTGTGTGTGTGAGGGAGGTATTTACCAGGACACTGCTACTCCCCAAGAAGAACCATTGAGGAGGGAAGATTTTAGAAATGGCTTCAGCAGCAAGCTGCTGGCCAAGATCAGGGTCTCCATGCCCCCAGCTCAATGCCATGGGCATCCTCTCCTCTTTTTTGGGAGAGAGAACCTCTTCCCTGCTGTAGTCATTTGATCCCTGGCATGGGCAAGCCTTTTCTGGCGGTGTTGTCTGAACCCTTGGGTTAGAGCTTTATCTCCAAGTGTGATTGAAACAGGCTGCCTGTTTTTTTCTTGCAGCCTCACTGTGGGTCACTCTGTGCAGGAGCAGGTGTCTGGCAGCCCGTTTGCAACTGTGCTTCAAGGGGCTCTGGCCCTGTCTCCATGCAAAACCAGCCTCCAAATTCCCTGCTAAATTACTGTAACCATATAGCAAATGTCATAATAGCAACATACAGTTCCCAATATTGTGCAATTTCACTTTTCTGCTCCAAATATTGGTTGTGTTTAGCTAACAAAGTACAAGAAGTCGATTTCTGAAGTTGCTCAAACACATCTAACGACTGGTGTGAGCGTGCTTTCTATTATATTAAAATTTCACTCACTCTGGTGCTCAGCAGTGCATTAGTTACCCTCCTGTTGGTCAGGGCTCACTGCAAAGGGAAGAAGGACTCTATTAAAAATGTAATTTTTACAGGGCAGTTTGGCAGCAACATCAGCTTCAGAGGAGGAGCAGTGCAGTGCAACTATCTGCTCTGAGGAGAGAGGCAGTCCTTTGCTCTGGATGATGCTCAGCTGCGTTAAATGGAGTCTGCGGAGATCCCAACCAAAACGGATATGTCTACAGCAAAAATGGGTTAAATAAGAGTGTCTTGGTGGTTCCTACATTTAAGGATAGTTTCTAACCTCTAAGGCAGTTTGTGGAGATCAGGAATGACTCTGCAATGCTGCACTGATGGAGCAGGCTGTTATGTGCTTTTTGCCAGAAACCCCTTTATTTAATAATCAGCAAAGAGTACAGTCCTGCATGGGGCTGCATCCTTAACTGCAGGTTTTAGTGAGTGACTAAATGGTGGCTGTGCCTGCATTGTAAAACACACTTGTATCCCCTGGGATGGTCTCCTGACACATACCTGTCTTTCCACCTATTATGTTCTGTTTGCTACGTAATATTTTTGCTTACTTCTCGTTAGATACTGATGTGACGGTGGTCTCATAAACATTTCCTTGCATGAGTGGTTTCCTATTTGAATGCTGCCTAAACAGCCAGGAAAGCTTATTGTTCAGTCCTATACAAGCATGCAGTACCTTCCGACAGGGATCTGCGGACATGGGAAGCTGCAGATGCACTTAAAGGTACGCACACCCGCCCCTTGCTGGCTACCAGGGCTGTCTGTAGCTGTTAGGGTTATTTTAGCTTGATTTTCTTCTGCTGCATCACAAACATTTGGTATTTGTTTCAGGCAGGCTTCTGGTTTATTTGGACATGGCGCTCAGATGGAGCGCTTGCTCCCAGACAGAGCTCCGACCCTCTGGATGGGTTTCCTCCTCTCATGGGGCGCTCCAGAAACACGGCGGCCAACGAGATTTATCTGCCCCGGTTGTATTTGCTGATACATCGTCAGGTACGTTCGGACTGGGAGGTGGGTGTGGGGGGAATGGCGGTCCTTCTTCCTACGCGTGAAATCGGGGCTGCCGAGCCGATGTTGTCCACGGGGTCCTCAAATCCCACCAGGAGGAAAAGGCTGGGTTTATCCAGCTTCATCAAACTTCAGTTTGAAACTTCAGGTAAAAAGGAAACCGCGCGTTTTTAGAGTCAGTGTCTCCAAATAGCTGAATTCTCCCTCATTTATTTATTTATTTATTTAGTTATTTTTGCGTAGCCCTTGGGTCCCGTGAAGATCCTATTATCTTGCTCTTGCTTGTGAGGTCCATCTCCAGAAACAGGGCAGAGAAAGCACCGTAGCCTCCTGGGTCTCCTTCAGCTTTGCTGCCTGTCAAGCAGACCCTCAGGGCTTGAGGGGTTTAATTTTTTGTGTGCGTTTTGCCTTCCTGGTACGCTTTGGGTTGCTTCTCCCATGTGCTAGTTGCTTGCTTCTCAGGAGTTTCCTAGGTTTAAAAGAAACACTGAGAAAAAAAAAAAAAAAAAAGTAACGTGAAACTAATGAAGGAGACTTCAGTGTTAGGGAAACTGTGGCTGTGCCTTAAGCTCAGCTGAAGACACCTCATCGCTGAGCTGCCAAGACTTGCTGCATCTCTTTTGTCTTTAAATACTTTTTTTTTTTTTTTTTTTGAGAAATACTGAGGCTGATGGCCACCCTCCTGGTCGCGAAGAAGAAGAAATTGCTGCCGTGTGCCAGGCCTGTGGTGGGGGCCGTGTAGACCTGAGTGTGTCCTGCTCTGGGCTGGGCACGCAATCCTGTGAGGGCTGTGGAGGGGTTTTGGGGCACCCGATGGCTGTGGAGGGGCTTTGGCGTGCCTGATACTTGTGGAGGGGCTTTAGGGCACCCGATGGCTGTGGAGAGGTTTTGGGGCACCCGGTGGCTGTGGAGAGGTTTTGGGGCACCCGATACTTGTGGAGGGGCTTTGGAGCACTGGATACTTGTGGAGGAGTTTTGGGGCACCCGACGGCTGTGGAGGGGCTTTGGGGAACTGGATACTTGTGGAGGAGCTTTGGGGTGCCCGATACTTGTGGAGGGGCTTTGGGGCGCCCGATATTTCCCCGCTGGCATTTTCCTGTCTCGAAGCACTGGGTGGTTTCCCTGATGCCGGGTTAGAGGGCTGCTGACCGATGGAGGAGCGCTCCTTGCACTTCCCCCCCCCCCCAGCTGATGCCCACGCTTGGGTCTCCCAGGCTGAAGCGCGTGGAAATGCCCCAAACCACCCCAAAACGCCCCCAAATCGCCAACACCACCCCGCCACCCCCCGGCATCACTCTCCTCAGCGCCGCGCACCCCCTCGGGGTAGCTTTCCCCCCCCCACACCCCCCCCGACGTGAAACTTTTCCACAGTTTCGCTGTTTTATTTGGGGGGGGAACGGAAAATAAAGGCGGGAGGGGGGGGCTGACAGCCGGCGGGGAGGGGTCGGCACTGGTGTGGGGGGGTGAGGGCGGCTGGGGGGGAGCGGGATTTGCATCGGGAGCCTGAAGGGAATGGGGGGGGGGGGGAGAGATGGGGGGGGGAGAAGGGGGGGTAAGGGGGGGGGCGTGAGGGGGGGGCGGGTGTTGGGAGGGGGGAGCGGGGGGGGCTGAGGGGGCGGGTCCAAGCGCTCCCATTGGCCACCTCCGGCGGTCAGGGGCGGCCGCCATTGGGCGGCGCGGCGGAGCGAGCGGGCGGCGATTGGCGGCGGACGAGGAAGCAGGAAGGAGGCCGGAGGGGCGAGCGGCTTGCGGGGAGCCAGCGGCGGCGGCGGCGGCGCCTCCCCCCCCCCCCCCCCCCCGCCCTTCCTCCTCCTCCTTCTCCTCCTCCTCCTCCTCCCCCCGCCCCCCCCCGCCCCGCTCCCGGCCTCTGCGCGCCGCCCGCCCGGGCCGCGCCGGATCGCGACGCCCTGCGGCGAGGGCGGGCGGGCGGCGGCGGCGGCGGGGGAAGCCTCATCCCCGTGCCCGTCCCCATCCCGGTGCCGGTCCCGCCGCTGACGCAGCACCGCCGAGCCCCGGCCTCGGGCTCCCGCCGCCGCCGGATCCAGCCCCGCGGGAGCGCGCCCCGGTGAGTCCCGGCGGGAACGCGCACCCCCCCCCCCCCCCCGCCCCCTTCGTGTCCCCTCCCGGTAGCAGGTGCCGGGGCCGCCCGGGCATACCGGGAACTTTCCTTCAGCGGGGGGGCCGGGGTGTGGGGGGAGAGGGGCCGGGCCCTAACCCCCCCCCCCCCCGCCGCCCCGGTCCCGGTTACCTCCCCCCCGGGTCCCGGTCCCGGGTCCCGGTCCCGGTCTGCACAAAGCCGGGGGGCGATCCCCCAGGAAAACCGGCCCCCGTGGGGCTGCTCCGGCCCCATTCCGGGCAGCAGCCCGGGCACACGAGTTGGCCCCGGGTGATGGTGCTTGGCCCCGGTCCCGCTCCCGGCGCCCCCAAACCCGCCGACTCGGGGCACTTTCTCCCCGCTGGCCCCACGCGTGGGGCGCAGGTGGCTCCGAGCCTGCCCGGGGCACGGTGCGGGACTTCTGGGCTCCCATCTCCCCCCCTTTTTTTTTCTTTTTTTCTTTTTTTTTTATCCCTTCCCCTCCCGGCCCTCCTCTCCCCTCAGTGGCCCCGGTGGCCGCGGGTCGGTTTCCTCTTCTCCTTTTGTGTAGCGGTGGCTCCTAATGGAGGCGGCTTCTTCGCTGGCTCCCTCTTTTCCAGCTGCTTCCACGAGACGCAGGAGCCAGCGCATGTGACCGGCAGGACCGCGGCAGGCCGGCGGCGACAGCTCGACACGGGGATGCCGGGAAGGCACGGGGACCCCGTGTCTTCCACCAGAGCATCCTCGAGAACTCAAAGGGGTGGGGGGAAAAAACCCGTCAAAACCCGACCTTCGGGGTCTGCTCTCGTTGCCTTCCCTTCCCTTCCTTCCCTCCCGTTCTCTTTCTCTTCCCCCCAGCGCTCGGCTGAAGGCGGTTCTGGTTCGGCGGTGTTCCAAGGGACGCGGCCGCCCCTCGGCTCAAGCCCTAATTGTCGGGAGCGAGAGGCCAGGCCCTTGCTTAATTGATCCGCTGGCCGCAATTAGGAAGCGCTCGGTGCGGTCGCGGGCGCTGGGCTCGCAGGTCCCGCTTCTGGGGTCTCGGTTTTTCGGGCAAAGTTTCCCCACCCGTATGGCGGTGACGCCGGCCGCATGATGGACCGGTGCTCCTGAAATCTTAATGGGATTTAAATATCAGCACGCCGCCGAGCGCTTTAACAGGAACGTCCTGCTAACATATTCATCCCGAGCCATCCTTCACGTTTGTCATGTCCTGGCTACCTGAGTCGTTCCCCGGCTTCAGCTGTGACTGTCTTAAATATTTCCTTGTGGTCAAAACGCGTGCGCTGCTCTGATTTAGCTGGACTTTTTTATGATTTAAGCACTGATTTCTACTTGTTTGCCTAATGAATTCAGCGCAGCTTTCTCAACGTAGCAGCAGCGTAGGTTTCTAGCTGCTCCTCTTGAGCAGAAATGCTACCGCAGTGAGACGTAGCTTTGCTTAGAGGTGTAAAATCAGTTGGAAAACCCCAAACCTGCGGATGAAAACAACTTTGTGGGAGGGGAAAATCCTTCCTGGATGCTCTGTTTGGTGCGGGCTGATGGTGACAGTTGCGCAGAGCGATGTAATGCTGCTGAGAAGCGTGGCACTTGGGGGGCAAAACCAGTCGCAACCTCACTTCTGTAGCCGAAATGTTGTTGTTTTGGGAGCTGCTGAGTTCTTTTTAACCGGATTGATTAGTTCGGGGCTGGCGCACTGTCTTTCTTACCGTCATCTGCATCACCTTTTTGTCTCCAGTCTGACAGCCTTATTATTTCTTTTTTTGTTTGTTTGGGTTTTTTTTGTTTGTTTGTTTTGTTTTGTTTTCCCCTCTCTGGGCAGAAGATTTAAATGAATATTGTTTGCTTTGGTGATGTTAATTGGTATTGTGTGATCGAGGCGCTCTATGGACTGGGGGACACGTGCTGGAACAGCCTGCGGATATCCTGTTGAGCTAGTGCTTGGCCATTATTTTGGGGAAATAAACCCTTCAGCAAACGCAGATCTCATACTGTCACAGCACCGTAACTAAGCCTTGAAAAGTAAATCTGCCCATCCAGAGCAAACGGCAGAAAAATAATTAGGAATGGTAGGTAAATGCCCGCTCACAGTTTGGCATTAAGCTCAGACCCCTGGGAAATGAAGGGTTGTATCTGGTGCTGCGAAAACACGAAGGTATGCCCAAATTTTGGGTCCCAGCAGCAGCGGTGGGTGGATTTTTGTGCCCCACCTGACACTCGGTTAACCATGGCATCGCACCCCGCGGAAGCAACAAAACCCCTGCTTTCTGCCCGAGCAGCCGAGCTAATTAAGTTACAACCATCATATCGTTAATAATACATGAAACAGCAGTTTGGATAACTGGGAAAGACAAAAACTGGAAAATAAACACCCCAAAGAAGCCGTAAAATTAAAAAGAGCTTCAAGCACAAGCTGTGCGTTTTGTGCCATGGGCTGGCACCAGCCAGGACGGCTGTGTGCGCGATGGGAAGGGATGGGTGATGCTTTCCAGGGGCTTTCCTCCCCATCCAGAGGCTTTTCTGATGGTCTGGCATGTTGGTTTGTGTTTTTTTGTTATGTTTTGTTTTGCTTCCCAATGTATTTGCGTCCGTCTGAAGGCAGCTTATTGGCGAGCCGTGAGGAAATCGGTTGGTTTTAGCCACTGCAGATTTGTGTCAGTCTTTGGTGTATTTCCTCTAAGTGTGACAGCTATGGAGCGTGGGTAACTTCTGGATGCAAAGCGCTTTTAAGGGGAGAAGAGGAAAAAAAGGGAGAAGCTCTAGGTGGTGCTCACAAGGAGCTGTGCCCCTCGCTTTCTGATTAATCCTGGGAGCCTTTGGGGCAGAGGGCATTTCTTTGGAAATGTTCGTAGCCATCCTGCGCAGCAGTCTCCGTTCTCATTTGCACCAAGGGCATGCCTTTAAGGACAAAAATATAATAAATAAATAACCTTCGTGGCCAGGCGCTGTCTTAAGTGAAGGAATTATCTGTAACCAGACCATTCTGATTTAACCCTCTCAAGTTTTTGCACTCGCAACCCCTATATCAGCAACTGATGTTCTTGAAATAGGGAAAACACACTTAAATCTAGCACAGGGCTTCTTTCTGAAGACAAAAAGAAACGTGATTGTTTGGTACAGTGCAACAGGCCTTTACCCACTTACTGTCCGAACCTGATGTCCTGGCATGCAGCTTTATTATTAAAAGTAAAGTAAGAACTCAGCAATATTTCACGTGACAGTAGAAAATAAAAATTCTTCCGTTGGAAGAATGGGTTGAAGGAAATCTTGTCTTGATGCAAAATGAAGCGAGGGAGTGGTGTTATCATTAAAGTTGAACTGTAGGGTATCATTAAGAAGAACAGATGTAAATCTGGCTTAAGACGAACCCCATTGCACCTGTTCTCTCACCCTGTCGATATTTGTGGAATTGGAATCTAATTAATCTGTTAAATGGTATTTCTTCTCTTGCAATGGAGGCAAAACCCTGTACAAAACAGGAGAATATGAGAGCACGGAGAAGCTGGCAGGACGTGCAAGGTGTGCTCAGCTGAGAGAAGCAAGCAGCCTGAACCTCTTTTTTTTTTAAATGTATTTATTTTGAAATCTCTGAGCTATCGATGTCGCGTTAATACAAGTCCTAGAGAACATTTCAGGTTAATTTGTGGTAGGAGTCGCTCGGCTGAGGGCATCCACAGCCAGGCTCTGGCTAAGTGGGAGTAGCCGAAATGAGGATACCTTGTCTGGCAGAGCAGTTCCCTTTCCCATGTTCATCTAATCATCGATAGACACGGAATTTCACGAGTATTTCTGCAGGGGGTGTGTGGTTTATTACAAATTAAAACTAAGAGGTGGGATGCTTCTGAGTTTTGCCTGGGTGCGCTCAAGCGATGAGCAGGCTCGCCACGAGGCAGGCGTTAGGCGGCGGTGGGGACTGCGGTGCCCTTCCTCGGCTGGTTAAAAACGGGGGAAAATGCCTCGTGCCAGGCGCTGCGAGGCTGGTGGCACCGAGCGAGCCTTCGGGCTGCCTCTGAGTGCGCTGTTAGCCGTGGAGTACAGCAAATAAACACCTATTGGGACGGGAGAGGGATGTGCATCGGCTCGCGCGAGCTCACCGAGGGCGCAGCGCGTTCGTGGTTTTGCTTTTAAAAGCTTTTCACGCGGGGAGTGCTTTTATCACCTTTTAAACGTTCTGACTTCTAGCGTCATCTTCGTCAAAGACGGTTGCTTTAATTATTGCTGAGGGTCGCGTCCGGCCGCTCATCCCTTCGTTCTCTGCACGGCACCGTGACCGAGCTCCTTGGTGGGGCACTGTGGGGGTGTTTGGGATGCGCAGGCGTTGGATCCCCCTCCATCCCCTACAAAAGACACCGCGGGTCCCCCTCCATCCCCTACCGCAGCTCCGTCGTGCAGCTGACGCCGTCCCGCGTGCGGCGGACGGATGCACGCCGCGAGCAGGTGGGCTGCGGCGCGGCGGCGCCGGGCTGCTTTCGGCATGGAAGAGCGTGGGATTGATGCCAAGCGCCTCGCGTTCCGCGGCGAGATGTTTCGGTTCAGAGCTGCAGGTTGCCGTGTTTCTCGTGTCCCAATTTTCTGGAACAAAGGTGTGACTAAACAAGGAAATTATGATTTTCCCCCCGGCTTTGTAAGCCGCATCGCAGGAATGCTTTCTGGCACCCATTGTTCTTCGAGCAGTTTTTTTTTTTTTTTTGAAGGGCTTTCTTACGCTCGGCTTTGAAAGTGTGCAGCCTGCCTGGCTCGGCAGGCTTGATTCGTATAAAAGATCTCGGCTCTGAGCGTCTGCCTGCGTATCAACACCTCAAATTATTCACGATGCTCTCAGAACCGAAAACGAGGTCCTTCCCTTCGGTTGCCTCGACCCAAACCGCTTGGCCGGCGGCTGCTTTTTGGCGCCCGAATTCCCGTCCTGGAAATAAAAGCACAGCGCCGGAGCAGCCCCGAGAGCCAGGGGCAGCGCTGGAGCCGCGCACCGCGCACGGCCTTCTATTGTTCCCGGCTGTGGCCTGCGCAGAGCGCTGAAAATAGCACGCTCTCGCCCGCCGTCGTGCCGTGCCGTCTTTGTGTCTCCCGGCGCCCGCCGGGTACCTGGAAGGGGCCGAAAGCGGCGGCGGGAGGCGAGGCCGGAGCTGACTTTTTTTTTTGCAGGGCAGCACCGTGGCGGGGAGCGCGGCCGAGCAGCCGCAGCATCGCCGATGCCGCCCGAGCCGGCAAGCGCCCGCTCGCACCGAGCCCTCCGCCGGGGAAGTTGTGCCAAGTAAAGGAGCATTGGGAGCGGACCCTAAAATGGAGGGGGGCTCGGCGCCTCGCGGGAGACACGGCGTTGATGTGAGCACGCCGAAGGCACGGGCGGATGGAGCGCGTTCTTGGGAAGAGCGTGAAAAGGAGAAGGGTCCGTGGGGGGCGGAGAGGAGGGGGGCACTGACATCTCCCTCTGCGGAGGGAGGCTGGAGAGGCACCGGGGGGGTTCGGGCAGGGGGAAGTAACCAGCGAGGATCGCATCGAGAAGCAGGGGAGGTTTGGAAGCGCAGGCTTGTGAAGGAAACTAGTGGGCAGCGCAAGTTTTTTTTTGTTGTTGTTGTTTATTTAAAAAGAAACGCACAAGAAGCACGTTTGGTTTTGTTTCTTTGTTTGTCTAGCTCAGAGGCAGTGCAGGAAAACAGGGCTGGAGGTGGCTCGGAGTAAGGAGACGGAGCAGATCTCTCCAGAGCGGGGAAGATTGTAGCTGCCAAATCCTTTTCCTCTGCTATCATGTGCAGACCGAGAAGAAAAGGTTTCTTTTTCTTAAAATAACTGGCTAAACGCCAGGTGGCAGGACAGGTACAAGAATCCTGACGTCTTGGACAGGCAAATCCCGAACTGGGATTTCTTTAGACTTGAGCAAATTGCTGGAGCAGTGGAAGCGAACCTGGCTTTTGGGGGGATTTGTGCCCTAAACCCTCACTTAGTAACCCCAATTCTCCCACGCATCCTTAATTATTTAATGATGGCACATTTGTTATCCCAGCACTTACTGGTGGAGGCAGAATATGCAACGATGATATCTGCCCCCCTTCTCCCTCCCGAGAGCCCTATCGTCATCTCTCCCATTCTTAGATGCTAGAATTAATGAAAGATATTTAGGAATATAATTATTTGGGATTTCTACCATCTTTCTTGCTTTCTGGTTGCAAAGAGGTGAACCCTTTTGGACTCTGGAGAGGACAGCCAGCACGATTGGGAAAGCACTGTTTAGCCAGCCTTAAAATAATAACAGTAATACAAATCACTTCCATTTGTTCCAATATCCATTCTTTTCATATAGTGGAAGAAGAGCCAGAGGATGATTTCCTCTTCAGAATACATTACCAGCTTCTCTGAAATCGCTGTTCTGAGGCCCCCAGGGCTATCAAGGTGTGATTTAAAACGCCCTGCTCCTCTTGATGCTGGGGAATAAGGAGGATGCAGCTTCGCTAAGGAACTGTGGGTCAGCATCTGCGTATTAGATATGCTCCCTGGCAGTCATTAGGGATAATTTCAGCCTGGCACCGGAGTTTTTGGTGCGAGCAGCGTAAATACAGTGCGGAGTGCCTTGCTACCTGCGAAGGACTCTTGTCTGTGCTCAGCCTATGTGCGATTCGCATCGCTCGTCCTGCCTGAAACCGTTAATGAGCTTAACAACTCTTCTGTTTTCTCGGTGCTTAACAAAAATTAAATCCTTCCCTACAAACAAAAATGTTGCGGAGTTCTCAGCCCGGTGCTTTCATGCAAGGACAATGGGGAATCTCGCTGGCTTTGCCTGAGATTCCACCTCGAAGCTCATTACGGAATAATTAGCTGGTTCTTGACTTTGCCGCCGAGTTTTGGGGTTTGGGGGACTTGGGGAAGGTGTTTCCTGCACCGATAACACGACTTACCCCGAGACCCGACCTTGAATTTCAGGCACTGGGCTGTTCGAAACTCCATCTGCCCACTAAGTGAATGTCAATCCAATTTAGGCTTGCATATGTTTCCAAGGAAACCATTGGAGGCAACGGTGAGAAATGGACCACGGAGGGGCAGGAAAGCGAGCGCACCAGCAGCATTTCCACTTTCCAGTACTCAAACACGATTAAAACCTGGTTAGCTGTAATAACCCTGTACAGAGCGGTGGTTGGACTACTAAAATAAAAAGGAAAGTGGCTTAAGGTGCTGCCCCCGAGGTCTTTCCTGTAGATTAGGGCTTTACAGAGTGCAGTCTCATTTTCCTTCCCCTCTAGCTGGCTGGAAAACTCATGCAGCTGTATAAAACCCTGTCCATCCCCTCGCTTGAACAGAGCGAGCTGTGAATGCTTTCTCTCCCTCCTGCCCAAAGGAGTCTCTATGAAAAAAAAATTTTTAAAAAGTTGAAAGTGTTGAGGCAAATCAAAGCTCAGTGTCCTGAGCGTGCTCAAACAGCGTCGAGGCGTCTCAGTGCTACACAAGAAGCATTTTTGGGCTGGTTTGGATATTCCTTGCCTGAGGAGCAAGGAAAAAAAGGGCGAATATTTGGCTATTGGTTTCTGATCACTCCAGCAGGCTGAAGGTGCTGTGGTGGCCTCGGGGCTCATCCTTTTTACCCAAGGCGAAAGGAAACCTGTAAGGTTAGCCTGAGCAGAGAGCTGTGTGGGTTCCTTGGGCATCTTTTACATCCACGGGGCTCTAAAAAACATCCCCGTGCCTTGCTAGCACTCCCCCAGGGTAGGAAGCACCGGAGTGGTCTGGAGATTCAAAGACAGGATTTGCACTTGGTTTCAGCTCAGAAGAAATGAGCGTGGGTTTATTTTTTTCCTCCCCATTAGGAGGAATTTTCCTTTAATTGAGAGCTTAAATTCTGTAGCAGGCAGAATTGTGAGCCTGCCTTGCTTTCCAAAGAGAGGTGTATTTCTGCCTGCTAATACAGCCATTAAATAAAATGTTTATCTTGGTTATTGAAATGAGGAGCAAGGTTCTCACTTCGGAGATCTAAAACGGGATATTATCTGTCATTTTACTTTAAAGAATGCTGCTGGTTTGCTCAGGTTTAAAATATTTTACTGTGACAAATAGCTGAAATCCTGGTATCTGGGGATATCCTGCGTGGGTATATTGGATCCTTGTGTATCGCAACTGCAGTCGGGGGCTGAAACTCCTCAGCTCAAAGCTCTTTGCAGCTGTCGTCCAGCATCAGATCCTCTTTGGATCAAATCTCTGGATATTTGGGCTGCCAGCAGCAAAACTGGCTCCAGGGCAGTCGGCTCGGGTGCTGGGACGACGCGGTGGTGCACAGGGGGGGGCTTTGCAGCACGTGCTTTTCTTTTTTTTTTTTTTTTCCCCTTATCAGCTGTTTTCCTGTCCACGTCTGCACGCAGCTGGGGTAAGCAATGCTCGCTGCAGCTCTCTGCCCTCTTCCAGCAGCTCCTGGAAACTTCCTGCCGGTTGACCGGCAGCGGTGAGCGTCTCCCGCTTTGGCTCGGCGTCAGCTGGCAGCTCCTGCAGCTGCAGGCATCCCTCGCGGGTCAGGTCTGCGATGGTCCAGCGTCGGATTTTGTCTGCCAGTAGTGGAGCCTGTAGCTCCAAGCTGCTCGTCTCTTCCACCCTCTTGTGTGGGTGGCTTGGGTGTAGAAGGGCATTTGGCTTTTCCCCATCCCTCTGCCCCGTGTGCTGAGCATCTCGGTGTGTGTTCATTCTCGTAGCTCAGTCGATATTCTCAAATCCCACAGCTGATGATCCAGGGGTAATACTCGTTATTTTAGCTTCTCCCCTTGCTCAGAGTTCCTCAGAAGTTTTGTTCTTCCCTTCGCCATATCATCCTTGAAATCAGAAGTGGAGAAAGTTCAGGGCGACTTTGAAGTATCGGGGTGCTCATTTGAGAAGAGCAGCTTGTGTAGCGCTTGTGGGGTTTTTGTCCCTACCTAACACACTTAGATGTTTTGAAGCCAGAGCCTGACTTCAGGGGGCCTTCCTGAAAATCCAGTCGGAGGCACCTGGGATGTTTCCATACAGCTAGGCTGAACTGCTTAAAAGCTCTGTGCTTCCAAAGAGGACCTCTCAGTTACGTTCCTTCGCCACTCATCTGAGGGTGGTTTGCATTGCCGAACGTGTGCGCTCTTAAAACAAGACAGTGAAAATCACAGCCGAGCTTTTGGGCACCTGTCCTGACTGCACGGCCCCTGCTGCTGCGTACCCGTGGCAGCATCAGGTGCAGAAAAGGACCTTGGGGTGGTCGTAGCCCTGCTGCGCGGCAGGGGATGAGTTGTACCGAAAGGTTGCTGACGGATATTCTTTTAACCTTCTCTTCAGCCTGAACTTCTTCAGGCAGTCTGATGCTTTTTCTAGCCCAGCAGGAAGGAAAGATGTAGGAAAAATCTTCTTAAATCTCCCTTGGCACAGTATAAGTCCTTTCCGTATCCCCTGGAGAATGCCATGCTGCCGTTCTGTGTGTTACAGGCTTTTTTTTTCTCCACCCTTTTAATTGCATGACTTCAGCCCTTACACCCTCCCCTTGCCAGTCGCTTTGCGTCCCTCGGTGCTGCCTCGCTTATCCCGTGTTGGACGCGGCGCAGAGCCGTGAGCCGGAGCCTGCTCCCATCCCGCATTCCTGGGCACGTACCCCAGGACGATGTTTGCTTTTCTTTCACAACAGCACGATGTTGTTGACTCACTCAGCTTGTGCTCCTCAATAAACCTCAGCTGCTAAGTGCCACCTTGCTGGCCGCTTTCATCATGATTTCGCTCCTGCCTGTCTGGGCTGTAAGTTGTGGATTTGTCCCTATTGATGGGCATTTAAAAATATTTTTAAATGTTTTTCTGGCCCATCAAGATAATACTGTGGACCCGTTGCTTGTCTAAGACTTGCTTGCTCCCTCTCCAAGCGTTGCCTGCAGGTGAGCCTCTGACTTGCTAATAAAATATTGAATGGTCTCAGGCCTGCCCTCAGGGAGCCTGCTATGTCTTGTGTTTTGGTGCTCAATTGTTAAGTTTGGGGGAAAAGGCCATGTTTGAGGCTACCCGACAGCAGTTTTCTTCAGGCCGCGTATCCCTTGTTGGCTCCTGGGGATGTCCCAGGGAGCAGCCGGAGAGTAATTGAGGAGCAACACCCAGCGCTCCGCTCCTCCTGCGGAGCGCTAACCAGATTAAGTGGCAGCAACCAGACAGATTAAACAGATGATTCCCAAATACTTCTCCTTGCAGACAACTGCCGTTAGCGGGGCCTGTGCACGTGTAGCTCTTAGGGCACGCTTTCTGGGTCAGGTCACGTAGCACAACCTCACAGAGTCCCTGTGGGACAGGGGGCACCTTCATTGACCGGAGCTCCAGATAATTCAATCCAGAACTCTCCGGACGGAGCATTTAATTTATTCATTGTTCTTAATTCCTCCTGGTTCTTTTTAAAAGTCTGACTTTCCTTCCAGCTGTGCAAGATCCAACACAACCTGAAAAGTGCTTCGGTGTGGTTACATGGCTTGCCGTGTTGAGAACGCCTCCTCGTACCTCTTGCACCGAAAGCCGAGCTCGTTTAATCACTCCCTCTTTAAATGGCCAAATAGTGTCACGCCTGTGTAGGTAGATAAATGCAAGTTAATGAGGGGATATAAAACAAATCTCTCCCAGCACGGGTCTGCGAATGCTGTCCGGTCCATTTAAGGGGGATATTTGTTGCCATGACTGATCAAACCTGGGTGCGAGCACGCGCGTGCACTTAAATACATACCTCTAACGACGCGGGTAAAGGATGGAGGAGTGGGGCCAGCTCCTAATGGGACTTAAATGGGCTTCCCTGGAAGTGCAGGCTGCTGGTGGTTAGGAAAGCTCTGCCAGCCCTGCTCAGGACCTGTGGCATCACATCCCCCTGCTTTCCTGGGCTCTAATGATGCCCGTTAGGTTTGTGCAGGGGGTGGAGGTCCCTCTGCCTCAGCCGGGAGCTGCCGTGGCATCGCGGTGCTTGGTCCGAGCACGATGCTCCAGTTTCCCCAGCCTACCCCAGACCCCTAATAACCCGGCAAAGAGCCAACGCTGGGCACTTAAAACCTTGAAGGGCTAATTGCTTAGTAATGAAAAGTGTAATGACCGAGCAATTAACTTTAATCGCTTAGCGGCTGGTGGAGGTTGGGGCTGGTCTGATGAAGACGTTAGTAACATTAGGTTCAAACCTAAAATCTCCTCTGTTTCTTGTACGAATCCAGATTTCCAGTGTGCTCCACGTGCAGGTTGAGCCCTCGAGTCCGTAACCATCACCTACCTGTCTACCTGCTGCCTTAGCAGAGCGCGTATTTCAGTGTCTAATTACCTTCCTGGAGAGCCAATTTGCTCTTTAAAACAAAAAAGAAAAAACCTCACACACCTGACGGCAGAAAATCCCTTGTCTGTACAGGTGGGCATCCTGACACCAACACAGGAATTATGAAGCTTGTTCTCCGTTGAGAAATCAGGAGGTGTTGCAGCACCCGTTGGTTGGGCTAATGTTTTTGACTGACCTAGCTCATTAAAGCAGATGAGCTGTGAAATTTTAAGAGGAACTTTCTCACCTGCCTTGTATTCACTCGTAAATGCTGTGCGCTTGCATTGCAAAGAGGGGAGCGGGGCAGAATTGCAGTAAGTTGGGGTACATTTGGTGGTTTGACTGGGGTGCTGGAATACGCATGGATATACACCTCTGTGGGTGGTATTAATTGAGACAATATTTTATGGAAAAACAAAAACCAATGTACCTTTTTAAATGCATACAAATATTTCTGTAGAGATTTTTTTAGGTGGGTTTGCTTCTCAATGAAGCATAGGCACCTTACCATTTTTAGGTACTGGGGTGGAAACGATTAGGTACAGTGTCTTAACATTCTGTTCTTCCTTTCTTGTAGCTTCTAGTTTCTTGATCCACACAAGTTCTGTCCGATGTGCTGAGAATAGCCTAAATTTCAGCTCCATCCAACCTACTTTTCCAGGAGTAAGTTCACAGGCAGAAAGTTCAGCTCCAGGTGTAAGCTCCGCTTAGCGTTGCGTGCAGCGCTGCAGCGCATAGGACGCGGTGAGGAGAGCGTTGGGTTACGTGGATGCCAGTGGGAGTTGTCTGTTGCGCTCTGAGTATAAAGAGGGATCAAAATTTACAGTGGCGACATCTGCATTGGCAGGAAAGCATCAGCTTTACGGACAGCTTGCTTCGTACAGAGCGATCCAGGGCTGAAGTCGTACAATGCTTCTGAACAAATTGTGTAGAAACAATAGGTGCTTCCAAATGAAGGACAATGCTGTCTTAAGGACTTCCCTAGAACTGAAAATACATTCAGATTGCAGTTTTAGTCTGAAGAGGTAGTTATGGTCAGGGTGCTTCAGCTAGGGATGAGTCAGAACACAGGAATCCTCTAAAACCTTACACGAACTTGGTATTTAACATAGGCTTTTTTTGCCTGCCTGACCTTAAGGCTTCTGTAAGTTTAAGTCAAGGTTATAAACATGCATGTTGTAAATTTAAAAATCCAGTTTCTCTTCTGAACCCCCCTTAGGGATTATAACTGATAGAGTCAGTACCAGGAGCCTCAGCGCCAAGGATTCAGGTGCTGAGGTGGGGCTCCGCATTTCGAGGGATGCTCGGAAGTTACAAAAATACGGTGAAATTATTTAGGGGGAAATAAAAATGTACTTGTTAGGTGCATTTTGGGTCTGATGGTTAACTAAACGTTATACTGAAGGAATGCCCTGCTTTTCCCTGAATCTCCTGTGTTGCTTTTTTCCCTCCCCTAAAGCAATTTCTGAGCGTGCTGAGTAGAAACTTGCTGCCTTTAGATCTCAAGGGTGTCCTGCTGACAGTTTCCAGAAGGAGTTAAGAGAGTGAATAGAGACCTCTGTGGAGGCAGACTTACCCGAGAGGGGACAAGCCCAGGTCCAGAGACAGGATGGCAGTGACAGCCAGGCAAAACGGAGAGGAGCTGGCAGGGATGAACCTGCCCTCGAAGTCCCCAAAGGCGGCACGGTTTTGCAGATGCGCCTATAATACGTGAAATCGCGGCACACCTCGAATTATTTAAGCTCAGCAGCTTGGAGGAAGTTGCTAAAGTGTTTGTGGGAGAGGGTGATGCTGATATATAGAAGAGCTTTAATATTTACTTTAGAAAAATCTCACACCTTGTTCTTCAAAATATAGCATCTTGGAAATAATTTGTTGTTCCATTTTGTCCGTGTGAGCAGGAACGGTGCCAGAGCGATCTGAGCAAAGTGACACATGATTGATATTTCACCAGACTCAGCCTTCTGCCGTGTAGGAATTTAGTTTGCGTTTTGCATATATGGAAAATCAGATGAGCAGGGCTTGTTTTTTGTTTTTTTTTAAAAAACCTTGATTAACTTGATTGGCAAAGCTTGTGCTCCTTCTAAAAACACAACTGTCAAAGCTCTTGAAATATTTTTTGCTTGGTTTTTCAAGCTACTTATAGGCATCGTACTGGGTGCTGTTAGCGTAGCTGTCATGTAGGCAGCTTCACGCCGAACCTATTTAAAGTTCTAGTAGGCAAGTCTTTGTAAACAAGGGATATTCAGCGCGTCTAGTGTTTTATATGTAGTAGTGGTTGCTGCTGACGATCTCTGGGGTATTTCATGAGAATTGCAGGATCTGTAAGGCTGCTGTGGATGGCAGGGCGGGGATGAGCATCCGATATTTCTGACTCATGGTGTCAAAGCAGTGTAAAAGGAGAAATCGAGTGATGATTTCTCAAATGCAGATGTCTCTCAGGCTGGGCTTGCTACTGAAAACTTTGCTTTAATAATCTGGAAACTTTTGTCTCACCTGTTTCTCAGGTGGCGCCCCTCCCGGCTTTCCTGGTGCTCCCCTTGCTCGATCCCTGTAGCTTGCTTGCCTTCGTTAAAAGGAAACCCTAACAAGCACCGCGCTGGGCAATGATGCAGCGAAGGCAGAGTGTCAAAACCTCTCTTAGGCTCGAGTGCTTGGTATGAAGCTTTCAGCCTTGAGACGAGCTGAGCCTGATCTCCACCCCACCTGCACAAGTGCATCTCCTGCGCTTGTAGACGCCAGGGATTTCCTCTGCCATCCCTGGGCTTCATTGCAGCGGCATGCTCAGGGCTGGTTATTCACAGTCCTTGTGGTTTTTTTGGTTTTTGTTTTTGTTTTTTTTTAAAAAAAGATTAGTTTTGAGAGGTGAGAAGCCGATGGTAGGCTTTGCACTGCGGGAATAATTACAGCGTTTGCGTTGGCAAAGAAATGGTTTCTGTTTGGGCAGGGGCTGGCTTTCTGTGTGTGTTTGTTTGCTTGTATCTTTAATGACATGGCTGCGTGTTACTTTTCCCCAGGGTCCCTGAACTGCTCTGTGCACGAGCAGACAGTTCGGAGAAAATATCCAAAGCTGGTGGCTACCGGCCGTGAGTTTTAGGGTGGCCACCGGTTCCTGCTGGTGCAGCTGAGAGGCTCCCTTGTAGGAGGGGATGACTGCGGGATGGAGATGCTGAGCAGGAGCAGCTGGATGCTGTATCACCCTTAAGATGTCTGATAGCTCAAAGCTTCATTGGCATCCTTGTACGTTCCTCTCTAACCTGTTGGAAGGCAGAAGAAATGCCTCTGAGTGAGGAAGGATGTTGTTCTGTACCTCTCTGAGGAATCGAAGGGGACAGAGCAACATCCCGATCTCTGATTACTTCTGATTTTTGATTATTTTTTGAAGTCCCCATGGAATTTTAGGGTAGTTTTGCTTGTAGGTTAGCACAGCTCTGCATCTGTTCTTGAGAGAGCAGGCATGAAACTGTGGCTGCCCTTGCTCTAAATTGCCCCGGGCTGATTTCTGTCCGCTGCTTGGGGAGGCTGTAAACAACAGCAAAAACACTGAAACTTTCTGCGGATGTGCAGAAGAATAGTGCTTTATGGTCAGGTCACAATCAGGATTGTGGCAACTATTGGCGGTGGAAATCTTTAGTTCTTACAGGCCATAGGAAGTGGTTTTTGCAAGTGTTGGTCGTGCTTGTGCTATGAGGTGATGAGTGAAGGCTTCACGTTCGGAAACATCGGTCTTCAATTCAAGCCTGTGAACAGACCACGGCTGTGGGGCTCTGTCTGGTTTTGGTGACTGATGTTTGGGTTGCTTGGGTCGTGCATTACTTCCTGCGCTTCTCCTTTAGTACAGCATATACTGGATATTCAGCCCGAGCGGTACCTTTTCGCTGAAAATGTGATACAAAATATGGTATCGTAGCATCAGGAACAGGGAAAGAAAAGACAGGGCCTTTCTGAAAAGGAGTGTGCTTTTCCCAGACACCGTGATAGTTCCACAAATAACGCGCTTTGTCACTGATGTCAAGGAGCCATCTTTCCAATCTCCCCCATACTCGAACGCATTTCTTTTCCACTGGTATTGAAAGAATTGACCTTGCCCAGGTAGATAGGGATAAACTGCTTAGTTCAACTTGCAAATGGAAAAACCTATTCTGTGAATGACGGTAGTTAACCGAGCAGATTGATACAATCTCCTCTCCAAAAGCAGGTGCCTTTCTTTGCCAAAAGAGGTACAAATCTGAGTCCCAACCTCCCCGGAGCTGTGGCCGTACCTGTGCAGTGAAACACAGCCCTGGGAGCACGAGCTTCCATGCTGCTGCCAGCCGTGCTGAGCCTGTTAGCAGGGGCAGGGGAGATGAAGCAGGCGTGAGATGCCTTCCCTGCCAGTGCTTGGGCTTCCAAATTGCTTTGGCCAGGGAATTTTGAAGTCCACTTTTGCCTTGGAGACTTGAAAAGGGCCATTTTGTCCAGGGCAAGCCGTGTGGTGGTGTTGGTAACGCAGGGTGTCTGTCCGGGGCTCTGCTCCTGCTCTGGATGCTGGGAAGGCTCCAGTGCGTTGGGCTCTTTTGTGGTGCTGTCAGGTTTCAGCTTTTTTCCTTTTTCCATTTTTTTTTCCTGCCTTTTTTTTTTTTCCCTCTTTTGCAAGCAGTCCTTGCTGGGGCTGCGGAGAGTGTGAGAACAGCCAGAGAAATTTCATTTTGGCTTCCCTGCAAAGTGCTCCGGAGCACTGCCACTAGGCAAGATCTGAAACCAGATAATCAAGAATAGGACAGGCCCTCCCAAGGAATCAGCCGTGCAACTTCTCTGCTGGGGTATTAACAGGTCTGGCTCATGTTTATGCAAGTGGTCAGCTGTGCAAGCAGGGACTGCACCCCGGCATGTTTCCTTCGCAGCTTGCCATTGCTTTCAGACAGGTAGAGCGCCCCTGGTTTAAAGCATCCACTGATAATTGCAGTTGTTTCAGCACTGTAATTCATCACGGGCCACACAGCGATGTGCCTGGAGCACCGGCTTTCACAACCGAGGCATAATTACTTCTGTCGGACCAGTGAGGGGAGCGAGCAGCCCGGGCAGCTTGGAGATCCTCTCTGGACAGTGCAGGAGGTAAAGGAAACCCCAGATCCCTCCATGCTTGCCTTTCTGAAGCTAGAGGCACCGACTGCATCAGCTGGTGCGGTCTTCACCTCATTTTCGAGAGGTGCTGGCAAATGGTGAGGGTTGTGTTGATGAGAGAGAAAAACAAGCCTTTTCTGCAGGATAATGAGCTCTGTATAAACAGTTTTCTCTGGAGCATGTGGGTGATCGAGCTTTCGATGAGCCTCCAGAGACAGATCAGGGCTGGACCCCACGAAGACAAATTGCAGCCCGTAACGATTGTAATTTTTCTAAATGTTTGAGGTTGAAAGGATGCTCCTGCTCGTGGGACTCGCACAGCATTTAGGCGATTCAGCCTGGGATACCTGACGCTTCTGTGCTTTACCCGGATTTCCAAGAGCTCCTGGGAGGCTTCCTTCATGCAACGCGTCTTTTATAGCACCGAAAGTGATTCGACTTTAAAAGCAGCAGGGAGAAAGGAGCCAATCCTCCAGACACTTGCAGTTATGGGGTTGTTGTCACAGTGTAAGCTGCACCAATTTAAAAGAATATAACTTCTTCCAGTAGACAAGGGCTGAAAGTCAACAGCACAATGCCGTGCGCAGAGAGGAAGATTCCTGTTGTCGTAACTCTTTGTATGTTATTGAAGTGCCAAACGGATTAGAAGCTCTGAAAGCTTTAGATTTCTGTGCTTTTGGCATCGTCTCCTTGGAACGAGCGCGTCTCTGTAGTGAAGCTTTGGAAGGGAAATGGTGCTTGAATGGGTAGTCCCAGACTGGTTTCTTCTAATTTCACTTGCAATCAAGTGATGGAGAGGAAGAGACAGATGCTACAGCTGCATGATTACAGAAAATGCAGCTGTTAACACACTTGCTTATTTTCCTGCTAATGAGGCATCAACTCTCTTCTGATTTTGCTGTTTGGGTCGTGCTTTTATTCTGGCAGAAAACGAGACCGCTGCATTTAGTTTTGAATTTCTGCAGTCGGATCAGGGTTCTGCAGCTGCCGGTATAATTTCTCCGAACTGGTCCAGTTTGAGGAAGGAGAGAGCGACTGCAGCTAGCTTTAAAATGCCTGTTGGGCTCTGGATGCAGCCGGCTACACCAAGCTGCTCCGCCAAACTTGTTTCACTTCTAGCAGTTATAAATCACCGTCTCCTTGCTGCTAATCCAGTTCCTCAGCTGCAAGCAGGAGAGGGGTGGTTCTGCCGTAAGTATCTTCACTTTCAGTTCTTCAGCTTGTATCGTGATTTCCTGGAGACTTCTGGGCACAGTTGGGTTTTCCTCTTTGCTTCATGAAGCCATACAGAGGTGGAAAGGGGACAAGCAGCCCTGACGCTCCCCCTTGGCAGCTGCATTGAGTGCTGGCTGTAGATAAGAGCTCTCGGTAAGCTCTGCGTGACTCTGATTTTTAAGGCGTGATATATAGTCGGATATTTCAGTTTCAAGCAGCATTCAGAAGCTCTGTTTGTGCCGTATGCTGGGCAGAGAGAAGGGATTACTGGATCCCAGGTAAGTCAGTACTCAGGACTTTTGCTGAGAAGTGAGTGAGCAGGACTAGCCCCACAGCAATTGTAATGCAAGCAATTTGGTAGGCAGGGAATGAGTTCTTGCTGGTCCTGTGTGTGAAAGATGACTTTTGTTCAATGGAGCAATCTAGTAAGACTGCTTGTTTCTGGATGCGTGCCCATAATGTGGATGAATTGCTGATTTAGCGGGCTCGTTTTCTTCATTCCTGTCGTGGTACCTCTCCAAAACTGGCAGCAGCATCGCTGCGGTGGTCTCGTAGCAGATCCTCCTGGCCCTTTCTGCACCCGTGTCCGACAGATCACAGACAACTGGAAAACGCAGCCAATTCTCTGGGCTGAGAGTGCCTTCAGTGGGATGGTAAGAGAGTTTCTCCAAAAGTGATCTTGAGGACCAGACCAAAAATGTTGCAGGTGGCTTCTGTGGGATATGGAGCCGGGTGATGGTATTGTCCACCCCCTGCCATCAGTCACAATAAATTCACGCTGCACGTTGTTCTAGAATAACCAAATTCATTCCAGTTGCTCAACCTGGTTGTTCTCACCTCTATTAGAGAATTATGTCAGAAAAAGGGAATAAAAAAACAACACTCCAGCTTCAACAAGCTGCCCTGTGGGTCGTGGCAGTTGTTTTATCGTGGTAATATCCCAGGGAAGTTACCTTTGTAGAAACTGAACCTTCTGAACCATGCTTCGTAAGTGACCACTTACGGGCTTAAAATCAGTTTATTTTTACTGATAATGTTGAGCTACTGCAGAGCAAATGGGATGCAGTCATGCTTTTGAAAACAAACACAGTTCACCTAATTTTTGACTTGAGGTTTTTAGCGGGGTGTGATCTGGAAAAATGAGCTTCTCTTGGTCTCCAAACTGAATGCTCGAGCGGGTTGGGGAGAAACTTGGCTGATTAGGTTTGTTTATCCAAGGAACTTGCAGAAATTTGTGAGGGAGCAAATACAGAAGTCAGCATTACTTAACTTTGATTGTATTTCTGCGGGTAGCCTGGTGTTTCCTCAATAAAGCTGGATTTCGGAGGGTTTACAGTCATGTGGAAGTGTTGCTGGATGGAGCTGATGTTTTCTTTGCTGTTGCTTAAAGGATTTGTATGGCCGTGATACCAAAACGTGTGGGGTTTGCTTATTTTGTCTTTGCACAAATTTCCAGATATTTAGTTCTTCATCTGCAGATAAGTGGTTTGTAGGAGGCGAGCAGCTGAGCTCGGAGTGGGGGAGAGAAAACTTGGAGACCAGATGAAAAGGAGGAGATCTCTGCAGACGTAGCCTCCTTCTACTAAGAAGTAATAAATAAAAAGCCTGTGATGGCTTGATTACTGTTGTGCCTAAGAACTCATTGTGTCAAAGAGCTTACGCGACCGCAACTCTTAAAAAGGATCGCGTCGAATCTCTGTGTTCTTCACACTTTAATGCATTTTTGACTCGATATCTCTAATGTCATCTCTGTGTTCAACTCGAGTGTTTCTCTTGACATTCCGGTTGCAGTTGTCAGTGATGAAAGCTGGTGTACAGCAGTAGTTGGAAATACGCTACAGCACGCAGGACAGTGATACCTGTTCTGCACCAGAATGCAGATTTCACATCTGAGCTTTGGAGAGGGAGGTGCTTTTGTTGCAGTTGGAGGAAATGTGTGTATTAAAATGCCATTTTCATCTGGAGTATCATAACTTAAAGGCAGAACTTAGGTTCTGGAAAAGATATTTTATTTAAGCTCTTGTTTGTCTTGGCGCATTCCCCATGGGGTACGACAGGGAAGGCAGCCGCCGTGATGTTAATGATTCTCCACTTCATCGGTGGAGAAATTCCCTTCCTTCAACCTGTACCAAACTTCTTCTTATCTTTTGGGCAGGTCTGGTTTGAACAAAGTCACGTCTAAAGTACTCTGTTTTTAAGAGATACCCTTTCTTTTTCAAACGCTGATATGCTATATAGCCTCTGCAAGTGAAGGATGTGGAGTGGTGGCCAGAAGACGACCGCTGCTCTCAGTAGAGCAATGAGAGCTCGAGGAGATGGGGCAGCTGATGCTGGTTTTTAAGGCAAGCCACAGTTGGTTCATTTTTTTCCCCTCTCTGCTGAGCATTTCTGCCAGAGGTCCAGTCTTTTGTTGGGGACAGCAGAAAATAGGTTTGGAGTTGCAAAGAAACCACTGGTCTGTATGGGCTGGGAGACAAACCTCGTTTGCGCATTTTATTTTTTAAATAGAAGTCCTCTTGCTAACTCCCAAGGTTGGCTGTGGTTAATATAGCTGCTTGTGCAAGAATTATTCGGATTTGGGGAGAAATTGTCTGTCTGAACTGATGAACCATCTTCCTAAATTCCAGAACCTGTGTTGCTTATCAGAAAAAAAAACCACGGATGTACATAAATGTTTGCTCCCCATGGAGCACTCCAGTTTGGGAAGTAGCCAGAGGAGTTATCCTGTGCATAACGGGGTGTAAAGGGTTCAGGCACTCCAAGACATCTCAGGAAGGCTTTGACATCTGCAAAAGCAACGTGCAAACCACAGTGGCTTTCAATTCCTGGTTTTCTTTTAGTTAATGCATACATAAGCAAGTCAATTAAAACACACTGGGCTTATTTCAAATAGATAATCTAATTATCAGCTTGATTAAGCCATATCAAATGAACAGTTCTTGTAATTTGGTAGCTTTGTTCTCATCGCTACAGATGCAGTAGCTTTAATTAGCCAGCCTCCAAGTAGCAGGCCAGAGTCGATCGTGTCAATCGTGGGGTGCTGCAGCCAAGTAAATACCTGGTACAGGGGACATCAAACGGCTCCTGAGCGGATGCTGGTGCGAAGGCTGGCACTTTGGTCCCAATAAAGGGAATCTGACTGCTTCATAAATACCAGTAAATGCAAGCGATCGCCCTTTGCTGCTGTTTCCTGTGCTCAGATACAGGCTGTGTTAAATCTGTTCCAACATAACTCAATTAGACTTTTTTTTTTCAATGCTTGTGGTTATTGCAAACTCGCACCCTTTCATGGCATTCAGCATAGAGCTCAGGGCAAGCCATTCTCCTCCGAGGCCTTCCTGCACTGGCAGGAAAAGTTCCCTCTTATAGTAAATCGGAGCCGGACCGTTTCTTTAACTTTTTACCTGGCTGGGAAAGTCCGGAGGCGGTGGGGCCGGCCGGGCAGCAGCTTGTCGGGGCACTGGGAGGTGGTTTGCTCAGCCCTGCAGGCAGATGCTTATCTCTTCGTTCTTGTATTTTGGACATTTGTGTCTGTTTTAACGGTGTCTTGGCGTACCATCTAGATGGAAAGTCAGGAATGACACGGCTAAGTAATTCCTTTCCTCTTTTGAGAGCCTGGGATATCTGCTCAAGCCTCTGCCAAACGTGGTGATTTGGTTGTTGGGAGTCCGCAGCTTTTACAAAATGCGATTGTGGGGAACGACAGCAGCAACAGGTAGCCAGGTCCTAACCTGTATAGGGATTTGCATGTATTTATTTTATTAACGTTGGCAGATCTCCACCTAATAGACCCACGTTTACTTTTTATGTGAGTAGGTGGACTTTTTTGTTTTTCTTCTGTCTAATTGTTTCAGAAAATGACAATGAAACAGCCTGCCTGTACCAACACGCAAGCAATCACATACCTGGGATTTATTTCTGTGCCTAGCCTGGATCGGGATTCAGATGAGCTTTGGTAGATTTGATGAGAGTTTGTAACGTGGCAGAGACAGCATCGGCTTAGCGGGGCATGCGTTTGGGCTGGGAGCTGGTGAATCGGCTTTCTGGATAAATCCTGGTTTTCCTGGCTCCTGTGACACTTGCCGTCAGCACCTCACCTTTAATTACTGCCATGTTCTATGGCTTAATATTAAACCGCAGCTCATTGCATCCTGTCTCCTAATTGGCTTAACTGGCCGTCACCCAAAAAGACTCGGCTCTGTGCAGAAACAAGCTGGCTCGAGTGTTTCCTAATCGGCAGCCGGTGCTTCGTGAGGAGGTGGGTCCCTCTCAGCGGTATTAACGGATGTGTTTTTTTCTCTCTTCGTTCTCAGGATTGGACATTGATCCTATGACGCATGCCCGGAAGAAACAACTTTTCCTTCTGAAGCATCCAGCTGGTTCTGCTGGCCAGGCTTCGTCCCCCCCAGGCAGCGGGAGGATGGACAGGACACGGGCAGAGTGCGGCGAGCAGAGGGACGGGGATGCCACCGAAAGCACCAATGGTCCGAGTGGGTTTGCGGGGACGAACAAAAGCAAGAATTTGCAGGAAGTCCGCAAGACGTACCCGCTGCGGAGACGCCTGCTCCCTTCGGTGAACAAAAAGACCTGCAAAGTGCTCCTCACCAGGCTGGAGGATGTGGCCGGATCTCTGTCGAAGGAGACCCAGAGCTGCAAAAAAAAGGACCTTCCCAGTTGGGTGGAGGGCTTGGGACCTACCTTTTTTGCTGAACAAGTTAAGCCCGTGGGAGCGGGGAAGAGTGATTCGTCTGGGGAAAAGTGCACAATAACTTATCCGGGGACAGACGAAGACCTTGACAGCGCTCCTTCGGAGCCCAGGAAGCGTAGGCTGGCCTCACTGAACGCAGAGGCTGTGAACAATCTGCTTTTTGAGCGGGACGATGGCTTGTTGTCTGGCAGGCGCTTTCGGAGGGATTCCGCCAAAGCTGCCGGAGACTGTACGGTCAAGAGCTTGCATTGCAAAGCTGGTGACAACTGGTCTGCCTTGGAGAAACCAGCTGTGAAAACAGGTAAAGGCAAAAACCGACACGAGCCCAGTCAGAAATGCAGTAGCTGTGAGCATTCACTGGATGAGGTCTTTGATGATGGGACAAAGAGGGAGGATGGTACCATCCCCTATCATCCCACCCCAAAGAGACTGGCCAGCCTGAATGCTGTGGCCTTTCTGAAGCTGACCCACGAGAAGGACCAGCCCCTGAAGCAGAGGAGTAAATCAGACGGGGAGGGCAAGTCCGAGAACCACTGTTCAAAATCTACGCTCAAGTGGGCCAAAGCCAGTCGGAAGAATTGCGTCAAGTCTAAAAAGGAAGCAGCGAGCTTAAAAATGGAAGGCCAGCATGGCTGGCGGGGGCTTACCCTGGGCGCTTTCGGGAAAGCGGAGCAGCGGGACTCCTCTAGGCTCTACAGGACGGCTGAACCTGTCCCTTACGAGTCACTGTCTAGCTCCTATGCTAGCACAGAGAGTTTCTACCACAGACTGCCTTTGCTCATGGGTGGACAAGCTTCCATGAAGCCTGAGTATGGAAGACCCGGAGAGAAATCCCCAACTCCCAAGCAGGAATTTCATCAGCCTTCCTTTCCCGTGCAGCAGTTCCCTCCCTTGCCCGTTCCCGGGAATCACACGGATTGTGGATGTCTCTATGAGTCCTCAGATCTGACTCCGTTGAACGGGTTTTACGTTTGTTATGGCCAAAGTGGATACAGTGGCTACTCTCACTGCTCGGTTTACCCCAAGGATGAGCTTTCGCAGTCTGCGACCTGTGAGGGGCTCTTGGTATCACCGGGCTCCTTGCCATCGGGTGCTCATTTCCAGCCCCTCCACTGGTGCAACTCCCCGTACTGCTGTGGAGAAGGAACGGCTATTAACAGCTACAGCGTCTGCGGCGTCGTGCACGTGCCGGAGGGCAGGATCAGCAGCGTGCACGCGGGACGGAACAGCTACCCCTACAAAATGCCTTTTGCAGCAGGTAAGGTGCAAAGCGCGAGCAAAATCTCGGTTGGCATTCCTAGGAGAAGAGGGCTGCTTGGGCACAGTGGCTACTGGAGGTGTCTCACGGTTCATCAAAGGTTGGCATCAGAAAGAATCCGTGTTTCACCTCCCTTTCCCCCAGTTTTAGCCCAGAAAGGCTAAAAAGCCCCCTGAAAAGTCTGACTGGTGTGGAAAGCGTGGAAGCGCTGAAAGAATCTAGGCAGCAAGGAGGTGACCGAGGGCTTGTCATGCTGGAGTTGACTGCTTTGCCCTGTGTAAAATCCATGGTTTCGGTTCCTAGATGCTCTGCAAGGCTTCTCGCTGTCTGCTGCTGAGCAGAGGGTCTGAAACACATCAGGCTGTGTTGCCCATCCTGTCCCAAAATCTTGTTCTCACAACCGAAGCATCCTGGCAGAGCAGCGCGAAGAAGCAAGCGCTGCCTTGGTTGTCAGACTCTTCCCAGTAAAAGTTGCGCAGGGGATGCAGTCTTTTAAGGTTTCATTCGATCTGATCTGGCAGGGCTGAGCTGTGATTCAGTTTGAGTCTACTGGTTGGACCGATGCTTGAATTTCTTTGCAGTGATGTAAGTGCTGGTAGATCGTTGCTTCGGCGGATAGCGGTGCTGTGTTTGCTATTAAACTGGAAAAATCAGGCCCCGAAATGGGGTGAGTGGCAGTGTAAAGGTGGGGTAGTTGTTTGCCTGGCTGTTTTCTGTCCAGTTCGTTTGTTCAGGCTTTGTCCTTCAGCAGGCTTTATCTCGGAGCTTTGCCTTTGCTATTGAAAAACATCTTTTTGAAATACTTAAAACTGGATCGCTGCGCTGTGGTCACCAGACACCAGGACTTGGTGTAAAAGTCACCAAGTCACCAAGCAAGGCACCGCTGCCGCTTCCAAATGGTGCGATGTGCAGGCAGAGCTGCTGCTCGGCTGCTGGGGGTGTAAGCATTAGCGTTTCACCTAACCACGGGCACGCGTTCGAGTCAGAAGAGGCACGACTGAGCCACCCCAAACAGATTTCCAGGTAGGCGGATGAAGTTTGGGTTTGAGCGAGGCTTTGTCGTCTTCCCTTGTAGGAAGCTGCTGAAAGTCGGGAGCGTTTGGTCAAAGTATAATTTCCGTTTTCCCTAAATATCTCCGCTGTCGTAGTGCCGCTTCCTACGGCAGGGGCTAGGCGGCGTTCCCTCGCAGCTTGGATGCCTTTTCGATCGCAAGACAACCAGCTCGGCAGCGTGTTCTCGTCTGACACCTCCCTGCCTGGTGCCCCGAGGTCATGCCAGCCTGCTTCGTTCCTGAAAGTTTGCATGCTGCTGCCCCCGATTCCGAGTAAGCAGACGGGCTTTTTTCTGAGTTCAGCCCTCCCTGCAAAAACCCGGTGGCTTCTCGCGGAGCTGGCAGCAGCAGTTCCAGGGTGTGTATTTACCAGCGATGTGTCACCCTGCTGCTCTGATCTTTTCCCAACGTGGATTAGCAAGCAGCAGGATCGTTTCCTGCTGTAGCACATTTTTGGATGCAGCGCGTTCTGGGTTAAAGCTGCCTGTACGTGTAAATGCTTCGCGGGCTCCCAGTTCCTTCCTGTGAGCAACTTGGGCTTAAAAGTCTCCGCATCAGAATAATTTAGACTTTGTTCTGCAGGCTCCCAGAATATTAACAGGAGTTTGTGCTTAGGAGTTGGTTTTTATAGGTCTGCCTCTGAAATCTCAGCCTTCCCTCAAGTGGGTTAGTTTAGGGAATTAAAGGATTACTCGGTTGGAAGCGCCAGGCTCCCATCTGAGAGTGTCGGTACGAGTGGATCCAACACGATATGTGACATGGGGCATATCTGTCTCAGGTGGCGTGTTCAAGTTGCAGCCTGTTGTGAGCAAAACAGGGAAGAGGGGATTCAGGGAAGAGGTGGTTCACTGCTCCGCAGGTCCTGTGCCCGCCGAGGCCAGGCAGGATTCCTGAACTCACACCCTGACGTCTCACCGGCAAAGTTGCTTTGGCATCTGCTGCTCGGGGTCAGCAAACCCCAGCGATGCCCACAGCAGCCCTCGGGTCCGCGGTTCACCACTGGCTTCAATGCAGCCCTCGTAGAGAGGGAGGCTCATTTCCCCTTATTGCAGGGGGATCTCGTCCATTGTTCAGCTGGAGCTCGGTAACTTCATGGGTTTTATTACCTTTTTATGTTCTTTAGCAGCTCTCTGTTGTGCAGCAGCGTGCTCCCGCAGACCTGCTAGGTCACGTTCTAGTCTGGAGGCATCTCCTCGAGGTTGCCCTCAGCTGCTCTTTCAGTCACCACTAAAAGCATGCCTTTGGATGCAGGGGATAGGGACGTGTTATGTCTCGGTCTGGGGATTGTCTTCCTGCTGACATGAGGTAACGCAGATCACACTTGCTCTTTTCTTGGCCTCAGCCTGGTTTTGGGGCTTGTTTTAGGACTCCTGGAGCAGTGTGAGCTGTTCCAGGCTGATTCTGAGAGGCAGAAGCAGCCGAGTTACCTGTCGTGGTCACTGCTTCTGCCCTGGGGGTGCGGTTTTGCTGAAGGCAGCCCCGTGCATCATTTCGTGTAGTTTTGATCCACGTTTTTTCATATTTCTGGAGTTAATTTGGAGAATCTTCTCATTTTTCCCCTGATTACTTGAATTCAGCTTCTGGAAGGAAGCTGGCTTCTGCCACTAGCATGGTTTAATCCTTCCCATCACTCTGATAAGCCTTTTATTTCCTTTATACATATTGACAGGCTGGAGCGCTTTGGACACTGGCCAGTCTGATGTGTATTACTGGCTGGCAGGACTTGGTGGGATTTCAGGGGGGTTTGTTGTAGTGCAGTGTCATCAGCAACAACATATTGGAGGATCACAAGCTTAGAAACATCTTTGCTTTTAGAATCCTGTGACAGTGCAAAATGAAATTACGACGTGAAGGGGCTTTGCTGCTGTAATGCAATAAAGAGAATTTCGGAGGACGGTGGTGGTGCTTTGGGACAGCCTTGGTTTTGTAGTCCTCTTATATTTCAAATGACATTCGTGCCTCTTTTTCTTCCCTTCTCTTAGAAGGCTGCAAGTCTCTGGACCAGCTGAACCTCACAATCCCCGTGGCAGGGCACCCTGCGTCACCTGCCCACCCGCTCTCAGGATGCCCTGTACCCAGCGTGCCGCCAGCTGCAGAACCCGTTCCTCACCTGCAGACCCCCAACTCCGACCCTCAGACCATGGCCCGGGAATGTCCACAGAGCTCAAAGCCCCCCAGCGGCTCCAAATCCGGCCTCCGAAACACCACGGGCTGCCTCCACGCCTCCGACAGCAAGGCGGCGGGCGGCCACGGCCACCCGAAGCAGCAGCGCATCAGCCGGCGACGGGCCACCAACGGCTGGATACCCGTCGGCACAGCCTGCGAGAAGGCCGTCTACGTCGTGGTAGGTGTCTGTGGAGCACTGGTTTTTTGTTCATTTTGTTGTTTTCCTCATTTATTTTTTTCCAAATCCATTTGAGCATCTTCATATTACCGAGGTCCTGGAGGTTTGGGAAGGTTTGGGGTCTTGCTCCAAGGCAGAGGTGGTCACTTGATGTCTTCTAAAACCTGGACACGTTGTGAGTCAGCAGCCCTTTGGCTGGGCTTTGAGGCCAAGCTGTTGGCTCTGTTTTTCTCGCACACCCTACATTGCCTTGCGTGATGGGAGGTTTGGAAAGGAAGGAAAACCTGCTGTTCCTGTGCTAGCATCAGCTGAAATGCTGTGGTGATGAACACTCTGGCATTTATGAGGGTGGCACCTGTGAGTCCGTCTTACAGAGATCATCTCCAGCTTCTTCCTCCTGGGTTAGGTCAACACTGAGAAAACAAGGGATGGTTTAGCCTTGCTCTAAGGATCAGTTGTCCAAAGGTAGCTCCTGTAAGCTTGTTCAGTAAATGTCAGCAGTAAGGGGAGCCGTGGCCTGGGCAGACACATCTGTGCAGCTGCTTGGTGTGATGGCACGACCTTGAGCTGCTGCGAGCATCACCCAGGTTTGTAGCTTCAGCTCTCAGGGCTGCACACGGGTAGCAAGGGCTGTAGGAGAACGAAGCCTGTGGAAGCTGGAGATGGGCCTCTTTCACCCTGCACTCAGGCCGTGATGCCCTGAGAGGGGCGGCACACCATTACTCTCCCGAAGTCCTGGCACAGAATGCTTCCCATTTTGCTTGGACGATCTGGCAGAAGGCTAAACCCATCCTGCTCAGGCATTCTGAACTCAGTTTTCAGAGCAAAAATGAAAAAATAAAGCTCATGGTCCTAAAAGCAATCCTTTTGTAACATGAGCAGGTACTAAGGAAATGCCAGCAGCCTTGTTACAGAAAGCTTTACACCACTGCCTCACTGCTGCTGCCTGCCTTGTTCGTATGAAACATTTCATTTTTTATTTGCTTTCTTTCGATGTTTATATCAAAGAAACACAGAGCATTCAAAATACGCCTAGCTTCCAGTGCCTTCGGATATGAGGAAAACGCACAAGTAGGCAGATAAAATGGTGATTTCTCTGAAGGAGGGTCTTTTTGCATAATTGAAGGAGCAATTGTTCTTGGTTTAATTTGAAATAAGGGTATTAATTTCACAGATGCATGCTTTTGTGAGACTTGCTGTCCGGTTGGTGAGCTGTTCCTTCCTGCCAGTACAACACAAGAGAAATAGTTGTGTTTTATCTCGTGTTCTGTTTGAAAAAGGTGGCCACATACGAACTGCAAGCACTTGGATGCTATTCCCTACTGAACTTTCTTTACCTATGAATGCCCTGAGTAGTTGTTTTGACCTGATCTTTGCTTTCGTAAACCAACGCAGTGGGAAAAGGGATGCCAGGGGTGGTCTTATGGTGATGGCTTCTCTTGGAGTGGAAGCACTTGACTTGTCTAAGCCTACTGAGAGCTTTTAGTTCACAGCAGGACCAAAGGATTCTTGGATCGAGCCAGCAAACAATAAAGTAACTTTATGCCTGTTTGCTTGGGCTGCTTTTTCTTCTGTGTGCCAATGCTGTAGAATGAACCTGAGCCAGCTGTTCGCAAGAGCTATCAGGCTGTGGAGAGAGACGGGGAGATTATCCGGGTACGAGACACCGTCCTCTTGAAATCAGGACCCAGGAAGAAATCTATGCCGTACGTTGCGAAGATATCGGCTCTGTGGGAAGACCCCAAAACAGGTACTGTGCCAAAAGAGTACGTTTTGCCTCCCTGCTTGACAGATGAGGAACTGGGGAAGTGACGGATCTCGGGAGAGCTGCAGGCTCGTTAGGCTACTCCGCTGCTGCCAGGTTGGGTGACAGGGGAGGAGATTAGCTCCGTGGGTTTTGTTCAGACTGTTCCAGGAGCTGAAATGCTCTTTAATCACTAGCCTGGGACCGGTAATCAAAATCTTCCTGGTCGTGAAAGCACGTAATATCAGCCAAGTGCACATCTTAGCAATGATCTCCTTTATTATTCCATTGCAGCAGACATCTGGGGAGCTGCTGTTTACTCAAACGCCAGCAGACACGTGGGCTGGGAGTTGGTGCGGAGCACGGCTTATCTGCAGAGGCTCTGATAGCACCCAAGTAGGGGCGGGGATGGGAGCGGTGTGCTTTTGGTGTCCTGAATCTGCCTGCTGAGGGCTGAGCATAGGAAGCCGTGTCAAGTGTTGCAAAGCGCAGCTCTTGCTTAAAAGGAAAAAGGGCAAAAAAAAAAAAATGTATTTTGTAAAGAGTAATAGTGTGTGGTGAGGCCAGTCGTGGTCGTGCCATCCAGCAGCAGCAGTGCTGGTGGTAATGTGGGAGGTCACGCTGCAAGCTTTGGATGAGGATCTCCTCTGACCCCAAGCTGCAATGGAAACTACTTTTTTTTTTTTTTTTTAGGGAAACGTTTGATTTTTGTGCATAGCCCACCTCTTTGTGACGATGTAATGCAAGTAGAAGGGGGGTGAAGGTGTAATGGGGAAGCAACGTGACTGACTCAGTGCAGCTCCTTGCTGTAACAAAAGGACACCTAGTTCAGCATGAAATATTTATCACGGCACAGCTGCCTCTACACGAGCACCATGGAAATGAAAGGGAGGAAGCTGGATATTAGTGGGAAAACACTGTGACAGCACTGAGCCTTGACATTCTGCAATAAATCTTCTTGCAGGGGAGCTGATGATGAGCCTCCTGTGGTATTACAGACCGGAGCACACTCAGGGAGGCCGTAACCCCAGTATGCACCAGGTGAGCCACCCGGACGCGAAACTGGAGGCCGGGGCACGTCTATATTTTTGCGAGAAGAAGGGATTAGCCTGAGTATCTTCCTGCATTCCTGGGTGGCCTCAAACTTGGGGGGCCGAGCTGCCATTTGGAGGAAAATGGAGCAGTCTCTTGGCGGCGGCGCAGCTGTTGCCAGATGTGCGGAGCAGCGTTGCCCTACACGCGGGTTTTCCCCCGGTCTGCTGTCGTGTGTGGAAGCTCTGGGCTGTGACAGAAGCTGCTGCGTTTTTCTCGTGGCTACCTCTGGTAAATTTTAATGCTTCTCCGTTTAATCGGAGAAAATCCTGAGCGTTAAGTGAAAACTTGTTTTGACTTCTGCCTTAGGAGTAAGGAGGAGTGAGTTTATATTGAATCAGGATTAGGAGCCTCTCTGAAAAGGGTTTTCTGATTCACACCGAAACGTGGAACTTGATGCAGAAACTCCCACTGAAATTCTGCAGTTTTGATTATGCAGGATGTCTGAGTAGATATGTCACGTGCTGCGTTTTTATCATAAAAATCCCTGAATCTGCTTCTTCAGCTCTGGAAATGTGTTTGTTTTGTGCAGAAATGCGGATGCATCATCCACCCCTGTTTAAATTTATGACAAGAACTGGACTGATTTGAGGATGTTGTGCCAGAGTAATAGAGTTCACTTCTAAGAAGAAAAATGTGTGAATCACTATGACTTCATGCCTTGTTCTGCTTTGCTTGGACTAATGTCGGGTGGCAGAACAAGCTGTTTTTGAACCAGGAAGGGAGAATTTACTGCTGTTTTCAACCCACCAAAATCCTTGATGCCTTTTTTCATTTAAATAAAATTGTAATGGTGTGGGAGAACAGGACTGGAGAACAGCCAGGGAATTGTACCTGCCTGACTTGCAGGGCACAGAGGAGTTTCTAAACCAAAATATGCTACCTCATACTGGTCTGTAAATGAAGCAAGAATGCATCCAGTTGCATTTTAGTGTAGGGAGAGAGCCAGTAATCTGGTTAGGAGGAACTGAGCCACTTTTCTGCACACCTGCTTAATTATACAAGCCTTGAAATGAGAGATTGCCATGTGGGCTGAGTAACTGCGATGGGCTTGCCAAAGATGACTCAGATCATTTTGATGTGAGGAGTAGACCAAAACCTCAACGTGCAGAAGCGAGGTGTGGCATTTTCAGTTTCTCTGATTAAGCCTGGCCCCAAATGGTGACCCTGGTTTGAGTCTTCGCTTCCAGCCTGCTTCCCTGGGGCTGTGAGCAGAAGCAAAGCCTGCAGGTAGCGCTTCCAGCCTTGTGCAGAGCATCTTTATTGCCGCAGATCATCTCTGCTGATCTAACCACATCTGAAATTCTTTAAAACGGCTCCGTCTGGCTTGCCCCGTGTCTAACCAATCCTGCCTGCTACAGAGCCAAGTTTCCTAAATTACCCTGGGAGAAGAGGCTATTGCTACTTCCCTCACTAAAACAGCCTTTTAAATTGGATTAGGATGAAGAAATGGTAGCAAAGGAATGGGTTGCTTTATCTTTGATATAGAAATGGATTAGAAAGACTCTGATAGTGTGTCACAGGCCATTAGGTAAGACAGCAAAGTGCTATTCAAACTCTGTTTCTATTCTTAGCTGTACAAATGAACTGGAAGGGTTTCCAGCACAGGAAAGGGAAATGAATGAAGAACATCCCTCATCCCTAGGAGCTCAGAGGAACGTGTGGGTGGGGAGCACTTCAACCTCCTGCCTGCAGAAGCATTGCTCACTGGGTTTTCTGCCTGTGGTCTGAAGGCTCCTTTCTTGTGGACCCTGTACAAAGTCAGGTTTAGGATAAGCTGGAGCAAAAGCAACCTCTTGCAGGGTCACAAGACACCTGGAAAGTCTCTGACTTATTTGAAATACTGGCTCTGAAGAGCATCTGCTATGAGCATGCTGTGATAGCCTTCTCTTTGAGGTGATGGGTGAAGGAGTGGGGCTGGCCCTGTCTCCCTGCAGCTCCTGGCCAGCTGGGTGACCGCCTCCTTTCTCTTCTCGCAGAATGAGATCTTTGCATCCCGGCATCAGGACGAAAACAGTGTTGCCTGCATAGAGGAGAAGTGCTACGTGCTGACCTTTGCAGAGTACTGCAGGTAGGTGGTGCTCTTAACTTGCTGCTGTTCCTGAGACCTGTGTCTGTCTCTTGTCACTCTTTCCATTTCCTGCCATGACCCAGCAGAACCTCCCTTGCCCTACAAGCTTTGGTCCAGGTGGAGCTGGATGAATTGCACTCACTCTCCGTACAAGTTTGGTACTGGGATCTGGGAGCGCTTCTTCCACGCTAGACTCGCTACGTATCTCGTTGTTTTGTGTACAAGATATTCTTTAAGGGGCTTGCAAATGTTTGTACTTGTATGATCTTGATACCACAGCATGTGGACATCCGTGGAGGACAGTGCAGGAAAACCCATAATGATGGACCTAATTCAGTGGTAAATTAAAACTGAGCAAGGCTGGAAATCGTCTTATATGTTGGTCCCCTCTGGTACGTGGATGCCCTAGCTAGCTCAAATGCCTGCTGATCAGCTTTTGTCAGTGTTGCTACTGGATCCTAGTAGGCGTGCTCGCAGATTTGGGTGTTCTGGCGACAGGATCACTCAGAGTAGTGACTAAAGCACTTACAGTTAAACTCGTGCTGGTTGAATTGAAACTCGGTCAGTAAGAATTTCAGAGCATCCATATTCGAGGCTGCCATCCTTGGTTGTATGGATGTGCAGAGCAGAATGAAAACAGGGATTGAATGGGCACACAAGTCCATAACGCAAAATAGTGCTTGAAATGTCTTCAGTTTTGCTGGCTGTATCTTGTTGACTTTGGAGTCTTACCACAGAGGGGATGTTTAAGTCCTGCGGCTCTCTTCTTTGTCCTGCTCCTAGCCTAAGGCTACACTGTTTGAAATTCTAAAACCAAACTTTTCCAAACTCATTTTAAACTAAATTTTGTTCCTTCTTTTGAAAACTAAAAACCAGCCTAGGACTTTGGACTCAAACAGCTCATTTTGCTTCTAAGAGTCTGCTCTTCTGGAACAGCTGTTGGCAGGTGGTTTTTTTTTGTGCTGCTGTGGGTAAGGTTACCTTTGAGCAAAGTTCCCTGAAGGCATCCTGAATTCATCTTTTGCCTGTGTGGAAGTCTGACGAAGAAATAAAGGTTTTCAGAAGCCGAGAAGTAGCTCTTAAATGATTTAGGAGTTGTGGACTGCTCGAGCTAGCTCTGATCAGCTCTGAGATGGCTTTTGTCCTTGGTCAGTTTTACCCAAAGGATTTAGTAATGCAGACTGCAAAATCTAGTCTGTACCACAGGCTCCTGCAAAAGGGTTGTTAATGTATCCTGGATGGGAACAGAGGAGCACCTAGAACAGGGGATTTTCTTGCTCTGGTTTATGAATCCTAGAAGTGCTAGTGCAGTTGATGGCATGAAGCTGTTGCTTTCCTGTTGCTCTTACCTGGTGTGAAAGACTCAGCAGGTTTATCCCTGACCGGAGCCAGGCTGTGTGACTTGCCATGCTGCAGGCAGCTTCTTTAGCCTAGGTGCAGGTAGCATGGTTGGTGTTTGAAACATGCATGTGTAAGGAACATGCACGTATCCAGTGTTTGGCGTGAAGCTGAACTGGCTCGAGTGCTTACAAAATGATGTTCTTTTTTGTTAGAGGAGCTTGTATGAGCTTTGACTCCACTCCTTCAGGATCACCCCCATATGTACATGGGGGATTTAGTCATGGGGACCTGGTTTAGTGGGTGATGGTGATGGTAGGGGGACGGTTGGAGAGATGATCTTGGAGCCCTTTTCCAACCTTAATGATTCTGTGACCTGAAGCCAGTATGTGCTCCTTGCTCTTTGCTGTTTTGGGTCAGCACCTGACTTTGCGTGGATGGCTGTTAGGCAAAATGTTGGAGTACAGCTCAGCTAGACAAAAGTTTTCTTCTAGAGAGAATGCCTTTTGTCACTTATTCAGAGAGGTGTGGGTGGCTCTAAAATGCTGTAGAAGGTACTGTGTATTTGCCTGTAACAGGCACAGTTAGCTTGAAATGCAGTGTCTGACCCTGCCCTCATCGTACCCAGCCCCTTTGTGTCCATCCAAGCAATGCTGATGTATAAGACTCTTCCAGGGCTAATTAACAACAAGGCCAAAATAGTAACGGCAAGGTGGATTAATTGCAATCATCTTTCATACTGTATGGAACCTGCCAGTATAGAGAGTAAAACCAACGTGTCACTTTGTATGGTTCCATGCAGGATCAGAAGCAAGAGCTGTGTCACCCTGTTGAGCAAAGGTGAATTCTCCTACGTGCTCCCCATGCTCCTTATCCTTGGGCAGCCACACTCGTGGCTTCTGGTTAGAAAGACTGACACAAGCAGTGAAAATTGTGCAGTGAGAGATGAAAGGAGTCCACACTAACTCTTCCAATGTCATTGCTTTGCAGATTTTGTGCCTTGGCAAAGCGTCGAGTCGAAGGGATCCCTGGCAGGAAAACCATTATGGTTCCTCCCTCAGAAGAGTACTCCACGCCTCTGCACCGCAAGGTGCCCGAGGACACTGACCCCGAGCTGGTTTTCCTCTGTCGTCACGTCTACGACTTCAGACACGGGCGCATCCTGAAGAACCCGCAGTAGTGCAGCCCTGCAGCGGGACCACGGTGAGGGGCGAGCGGCACCGGAGAGCCGACGGCGGGCTGGCAGCCTGGGACATGCGTGCGCTCGTGGCGACTCACCTCGTGCTGCTTGCAGACGAGAGCGCCCAGCGCTCTTTCCTCGGACTGAACAGCACGCGCAGGAGCAGATCCCTGCGGAGGAAGGCAGCAGTTGAAAGCACAGCACTTCGTTAAAAGCATAAATGAAAATATATACGTATAAAATAAATATATGTATATAGATATAGGTACTTGCATATGTAAATCTATATCTATATATGTATCTAGAGATGCATATATTGGGAGGGGGTTGTAGGGGATAAAAGCCAGTAAGCTGAATCCAGAGCCATCGTTGGTGGGGATGGTGGGAAGGTGCAGGAGGGATGCTGTGGTGCGTTGGATGAATCAAGCTGTGATAGTTCTGTGGTTTTCGTGCCCTGATGTGAAGTGGGAGGACTGAGACCGGTTCCTTGGCAGAGCGCAGGAGTCTCCTCTGTCCCACAGGGAAGAGGGAAGATTCCTGGTGAGCGAGAGCTCCTCCGAAATACAAGAGTTGCTTTTGAAGCTACCTGGACGCAGAGTGGCGTTGTGTCATGCTTGAATTGGTTTTGCTCCATTGGGGGGAAGAGGTAGCCTCCTCCCCCACCTTTTTTTTTCCCCTCCTAATCTCTCTCTTCCCCTCACCTTTTTAAGAGTCGTTCTGCGATTCACCACCCGGACTGAGGCTTGGCAGCCAGGCTAGGAAATCTGCTCCAGCTCAGAGGCAGAGAGGGAGCTGGCAGGATTTACCTCCCAGTGTGGCGTTGCAGAGAGCCGTGTATCTGTCCTAGGTGCCCTTCCCTGAAGGATCACGCATCCCATAAGGCACGCTGCCAGCAGGCATGCATTGCTCTGGAGCTGGGAGCACACAAAGTGGGCTCCGTTGGTGAAAACCACGTTTTCTCCTCTCTTCTGAGTACTGCTCTTGCTCTGATGGCGCAGAGGGCTGTAGCGATAGAAGTGGGTTTACTCTTTCTTCCCAGATTGTTTTTCTGTAATGTCTTTTAACCCCATGTCTTCAGTGTGAAGCTAGACACCTGGGGGGAGAAATGGCAAACACACTCTGAGTGGTTTTTGGCTTTTTTTTCTTAGCCCCCCTTTACGTCACTGTCGTAACCCTGGGTGTCCCACTGAAGCCACCAGCAGAGCTGTCTCAGCGCTGCCTTGCAGCTTCCCCTCATCTCCAAACTCCTCCTGTCATCCGAGCGAGCTCACCAAAGTGGCTTTGTGGCTCCTGAAAGGAACTGAGTACTGGGAAGGGCTTGCATTGACAGATGCAGCCCGCGCCCCGCAAATATTTTTTGCCTCTTGCCTTATGTGTATAGATCCTAGATAGACTTTAGTTTATCTTCAACGCAAGCTGTCGGAATTGATCTTAAAGCAAACCAAAGGACGGTGTAACAGAGTCCGCCAAGTCAGCCTCGCCAAGCTGGGAATCCATGTCAAGATTGCACTAATGTAAAGGACAAGGAGCAACGCTGCGTCGGCCACGTGCCTGCTGGCTGGAGCCGCTCACGTGAGCTAGGGATCTGCATCTTTCTGCTTTTTTGGGGGGCTTCTGAACTCACATTAAATGGTGGAAGTACTGAAACTGCTTTAATGTCATCCTGTCGGTGGAAGTGGCGCTACCTGCACTGCCTGCTGCCCTGGTGGGAACGGCATCGGCTCGCTCCGACGGCTGCGCGCCCGGAAGGAAAACCCCATGGCATTGAATCCATGACGTGGAAATAGCTCGTTAACCAGGAGGTCTCCAGAGATTTGCTCTACATACCAAAGAGGGGAACGTGTCTAGAAGAAGAAGACGTAAGAGGAGATGACAAGAACTGGCACCCACCACGGGGGACAGCAAGGCACACGTCTCCCTGCTGTTGGTGGATGATTCCTGCTCAGTGTTGCAGAAGGTGCTGGAAAAGCCCTGTTGTTCTTGCCACGGGGCAAACACCCTGCTCTAGGACATCTGACCCTAGGTGCATAGGCAAGAATTCACAGGAGAAGCATCTCATTGATACCTCAAGATACTGTTAGTGTCAAAGTAATTGCTCAGATTTCCCCTTAACAATTAGCTTGGGCACTGGTGGTCTCTTGGAAGGACGCAGCTGGGCTGCCCGTGCAGCAGTGAGCTGCTGGGATAGGACTTGGGAGCGCTTCTGGGGCTCTCGGGTGACCGAAAATGCCACGGGGAGGGGGGCGAGGAGGTGTCAGAGAAAGTGTTCCCTGCTGCTGCTGGGCGGGAGGGTGCTGGAGAAGCAGAGCTGCTCCTGCCCATCACGACAGAGGGGATCGTGGCCACCCAGCACACGGGGAACAGAGCAGCTGTGCCCTGCGGCCGTGGTCGCACGGTGCCAGCCAGGGAGGACACGGGGAGCCCTAAACACATGTGCTGGCCTCAGCAGGGACACTGCTGCCACCCGGCCCGGAGCAGGCAAGCTGCCTGCGGCCGCCTCCCTCTAGCACAAGTGCCATCAGACGCAGGATGCTCCAAGACCCACCTGCCAGGCCAACCCTGAGCATTGCTGCACAGTCAGGGAAGGGTTTGAAACCCAGCCTTGGAAACCACAGTAACTCGATGAAATTCCTTCTTCTGACCCCTCTCCCCCGCTGCTCCCACCTTTGTCCTGGCTCCTCTCCAGGCAGAAGAGAAGTTGCGCTTGCCCTGGGTTTGGAAGGGGCTCTGCTCCGTGTCCGGAGAGGACAAATCCTGACTCTTCTCATGTTAGAACCTGCTTCAGGCCAAGAACATTGTTTGAGATTCACGTGGTTGCTTATGCTGTTGTGCAGACAGCATGTAAATGAATCGAAATGTCTTATCCATAATGAAAATATTTCATGCTTTTTTAATCTATTAGATATGGAAATATTTTTTGAAACTGAAAATGCAGCCGGTAGAATTTAAATTGAAACGTAATACATGTAAAATATATTTTAGTTGATAATTTTGTAAAATGCACTTTTTTTGTGTCTCTTCCCTGGTTTCCCAGATCTGTATTTCAGTGTTTACAGATGGAATGAGAACATTCCCTATACCCTCCTTCTGTGAGAAAGATATATTAGAAGTAATTCTTAAAAAATAAATTTGAAAAATCGTATTGATTTAGAAAACAAAATTGGTGCAACGCTGTTCTTCTCTTTCTTGACCGAGCTTTTCAGGATGGGTACCTGCGGGGTGCAGGACTTGAAGTGCCTGGAGGGGGCCGATGGGAGAGCGAGTTTTGGTGCTTGGGTCCTTGGGTCTGTCCCTGCAGGAAGGCGTCCCCATCCTGGCTGGGACGCAGCCCCAAAATGAATACCGGTGAGGCATCGGGTGAAAACGGAGCGAGAGCATGGAGGATTGTCTGGGGGGATGAATTTTTATTTCATTTCCGGTCTGCTCTCAACAGCTGCTGTCATAGGAATAGTTAAGTCTGCCTTTCAGAAGGGGAAGGTGTTAGCGGCAAAGGGCGTCTCCGTAGGCTTGGTGTGTCAGCCCGTGCTTCAGGAGCATTTTGAGATGTTGCTTTGAGAAAAGCATTCCACATGGAACGTCACCTCTACCAGCCAACAGTCCACTTGGCAGCATTTCTGCCAGCCCAGCAGCGTCCCAGCCCCACGGCACCAAACGTGTGCGTGTTGAGGACAGGTCCGACAAACCGTATCGCCTCCGTGGACATCCCCAAAAGGCACGAGAGGGATCCCAAGTGGGTGCAAGTGCTGAGGGGAATAAGGTAACCCACCTGAAACCACACAGCGGGGTCAGCACTTCTCTGAGGAGCAGGATCTGCCGGAAAACCTCCGTGCATCCGAACACAGGTGAGTGCAGGCTGAAGGTGCTGAGCTCGGGTGCTTGCAGTAAGCAGCAGGTCCTGGGAGTAGGGCTGAAATGATTCTGCCCAGGCAGCGATGAGAAGCAGCTCTGCAAGCAAAACGCTGGCAAAAAGCTGCTGCCAGAGCTGCTCACCCCAAAACTGTGACGTTTGGTGTCAGGTTTTGGTGCCCTCTGCAACGAAGCCAAGCTGAGCATCCGTGGAGCTCCAGGCACGGAGCAGTGGGGAGGAGCCATGATTTAGCTCTTGGCTGGGTGGCTGGCCCTTGGAATGGGTTATTTCTATAAATAATACCGAGTTTTAATTAGAGCTGGACCCTTGCATGCCTGGGAAGGGGGAGAATGAGTTCTGGGAACAAAATGAGCAGGATGAAAAAGTGACGGCTGTTACCGATGCTGAATTAGCTCCTAATTATAGAGAGGGGAGTGAGCGGCGAGCGTGGTTTGTGGCATGAATGCAGATGGGCTGGGCACAGTAACAGCAGCCTTAAAACACTGGGCAGCAGCGCAACGGGGTTTTGCACCGTCTCTTGCCCTGAGGTTGCTTTGAAAGGGAAATTTTGAGATTGCCCTGTTGGTGGGAGCAGGGTATGGATGCACCGAGGTGGGACCACCGCTCCCACCACCTTAAGCAGTGTGCCCTTGCAGCCCTGCCAGCCTCATTAGCCCATTTTCATTAAGTTCCTGGTCTGACATCTTTGTGGGATTAGGGTTTTTTTTGTTTTTGTTTTTTTGCCAGAGGATCTTTGCTTTTTTGATTTCCCTGCCTGTCACTGTTAATGAGGAGTCCTCTTACCATGCTGCTCCTCATGGGGAGCTGTGGACAGGTTAGGCACAAACCTGGAGGAGTAGACAAAAATGAGAGAATTTGGGCTGAAAAAGGAAAACCTTCTTGATAATGAAGCGCAGTAAACTGTGAATTATCTCCCATGGGGAGATAGGAGCTCATCCTGTGGCATTTAAATTTGCAAGCCAGTGTGGGGTGAGTGGGCGTGATATGCCTGACCCTGTATTTTTGCTAAAGACCCACTTGAAACTTCGAAGTTGTGCTTAATGCGAGTGCCAGGGCTGAAACCCCGAGACATCAGTGGTGTGGTGGCCAAAACGTGCTCTGTGCACACCCCATACCTCTGGACAGCTCCTGCGCTTTGCCAGGCAGTGACGATGTCTCCCAGGGGTCGATTTAACAGAAAACAAAAATTGAGAAAAATTTTCTGTCCCAGCTCTTCGTGCACAGTGAGCTGAAAAGCTGTGATTAACATCGAAGAAAAATGGGTTTATTGTTGAAATTGGCTACCTGCGCCGAGGGCATCCGGCCCTTCTGGAGCTAGCACTGAATGAATTTGGGCTCTTGTGCCCTTACGACAGTGATGAAGGTAACGGGCAGGGGCTCCTTGCAGGTTTCATCTGCCCTGGCTTGCGCATGTGGTGTCCGGAGGTGGGCTGCTGGGGTGATGTTGGCGCTCGGGTCTGCAGCCACCTGCAGAGTGAGGCTTGGCAGTGGGACAAGCGTGCTGGAGGGGCGGGAGGCGTTCAAAAGCCCATCCGGAGGCTGGGGAATTAAAATCCGTGCAGAGGAAGGGGACTGCTCACCCGTGGCTCATCGCAGCCTCGGGGTGTTGGTGTGCCTGCTCGCCCCGCGCCTCGGGGCTGTGTTTCAGGGCAGCTCCTTGCCAGGGGAGGCACCACTGGGATTCTGGCACACGTTTCTGCGGTCGCTTCCCCACGGGTTTCATCGCCACCTTCCTCCCCACGGAGCAGAAGCGGAGCAGCTCTCGGTGCCTGCTCCGGTTACCGAAGCGTCTTCCCACCTGGAGCAAAAGCCACGGCTGCGTTTAACCGCTGCCTTAACGGCGCTAATTGTCACCGGCTGTAACGGTGCCAAAGCTCACCCCAGCCAAGAGACGGGAGCGATTTCGGCTGTGGTGTTCGCGCGATGGAGCGCTCAGCTAGGTCCTGTGCAAGCGGCTGCCGAGCAACGAGCAGCACCCGGAGCTGCATAAAAACCAAGCTCAGCCTGTATCGTTTGTCCCCGCTGCAGCCCCGTGTCGGGAGCGGAGGCTGAAGCCTTTCCTCGCCCTGCGAAGCTGTTTTTCCAGAAATACCGAGGTGGGTGGTGCTGGAGGGCATCTCCTGCGGGAAGACAGCAGCAGGAAGGTAACATATCCTGTTCAGCCCCGGGGAAAGGAGGCTGCGGGGTGGGGACCAGCTGAACCACGCTGCTCCAGTCTCCTGCAAACCCCAGAAATTCAGCTAAATCTGCCCTTTTTAAGTTAATCCTCCCTGTAATGGCAGCAGGGTGTTCAAACAATTGGTTGAGGGCACACGTGCTGTTTCAATTACTCTTGTTCTTCCAAACACTGGTCTAAAATGTAGGTTAAGAGCTCTGCGTGCTCCTGGAGGAGATTTTGGGGCAGGCATCCCCCACCAACCCACCTGTAAGTCATCTTTCCTTCCTTGCTGGAAAACAACGTGTGCTATCGGCGCATTCAACACGGGACGGGGCCATGTGCGTGGCCCCCAGCATGACACAAATCCGCAGCACCGCTCCGTGCTGATGAAGGTAATTAATCGGAATTTATTGAAATTATCGGAATTAATCGGTAATTTATCAGAAGTGCCGCGATAGCGGTTCTGGATAACACGAGGCCGAGGAGCTGTTGTGGGAGCGAGCGTGGCGTTCCTGTCACTTGTTGCTATAGGGATGGGATGGCTTTTCCGCTGGAGCCTCTAGTGAGAGCAGCTAATCCATTTTTAAGTGGAAAGGATATTTAATAAAGGAAATAATTTAAACTGGATTTACACAATACGCCGCGTGGAAGCGCCATTTATTCTGCGGCTTTGTATTTAATTTTTGTATCTCCGTAAACCTCTTCGGAGCGCTCTGTAGAAACAAGCGTCGCTTGGAGTGGGTTCGGCTGCCCAATAATTCTTACAGGAGAACCTATTCAGCAATGCTGAACCACGCCAGCAGCTCGATGAAGATTTTCTGTTCTCCGTGGTGGTCAGGATACTGGAATACGGGCATTAGAAAACAGGCGAACTGTTCTAATGGGAAAAGGTGTTTTTGAAAGGATATTGAGCAAAAGCTTGGCAAAGCAGGGTCAGGAGAACCCAGTTTCAGCAGCAGCCGGCACCTGCATCAGCAAACTTCCTCTGTCGTGCAGGGGAAGCGAGGAGGGAGATTTTTGCCTGTAGCCTGTTGGTTTGTGTTTACCCTACAGGGGAAGCACGCAGTGCGTGATAATCAGCCAGGAGGGGCAGGGTGACACCTGTAGGTGTTATCTGGGCACCAACTGACCCTTGCCCAAAACTAATTCTGTTTTTAGAGGTGCGTGTCACACACCTCGCTGCAGATAGTGCTGTGCTTGTCTGACTTCACAGAAAGGGGAAAAGAAAGCAGCCCCTGTGTAAGCGTCTCTTAAACACCGGCTGGGTTGCTAGAAGCAGTTTTCTTCGTTGCTCCGAGTTTTCTCTGCTCCCGTAAATGACGAGGTTCGCAAGGCGGTGTGCTAGGCAGCAATGGCAGTGCCAGGCCTGTTGAGTGCTTGATGAATGAGATGGTTGTGGAAAACCTGGCGGGGTTTCCCCTTGGGAAGCGGTTTGGGACTGTTCCCGAGGCATTTCTGCTTTCCACAGCGGGGATGTCGTGGTTTGGAAAACATCGAGTGCGCTGGGAAGAGCGGGTAAGAAAACTTTTCTCCTTTCCTCTCCAAAAGGTGAACTCTCCATATTCCTTCGTGCCGTGATTGAGGCTTGCTGGGTTTTCTCCTGTGACATAAACATGCTGATTTTTTTTTATTATTTTTTTTTGATATGTAGATAGATTAATATGTAAAAACCTGTCTATAGCAGCACGTTTTCGAAGCACCGAGCGTCCTTTTGGCAGTGCCTGAACCCGGAGTTTAAAATGCAGGGTGCTGGGTGCAGGAAGGACCACGTGCATGCACCAGCTGTCCCCTGCTACGCCTGGGGCCAAGAATATGAAATTCTCAAAGGGATGAAGCTCTAAATTCCTCAAAATTGAGGGTGACCTCGCAACTAAATGCTTTGCCTCCGTCCCAGGCTGGGATGGGGCGGTGGGGATGTTTCTTCTTTTCCAAGCACAGCTCCCAAATCCTTCCCTTTTGTATTGGAGCTGGAGTGCAGCAAATAAGTAGGGTTGAGTTAATACCACACTGTATAATTACAGTCTATAAAGAGGGAATTATATGGCATGTTAGTGCCATTTATTTTACCGTATTAGCTGCTGTCGTGCACACAAATGAGCACGGTTGGGTTTTGTTCTCGCCTCCCTGCGAGATGAAAGCCGAAACGCCCGCTGTGAATGGATTTCCTAAAGGGAGCAGGGACGCCGGGAGCTGCTCGAATGCCCGGTGCCAGCAACCCCGCAGGCATGTGGGGCTGTAAACACGGATCTGAAAAAGCAGCAGGGCTTGCCTGCAAAGCCAACCCCATTTCCAGAGTCTTCATCCAGCAACAAGAAGAGATGCTCCCGACTTTGATTTTTTTTTTCCTGATATTTGAGAAAGTTGGCTTGCAATTTAAATTTCCTCCTTTGTAAGGGCTTTCATGAGAAATTGTGATCTAAGGAGGATGACTGTGGGCCTGCAGGAGAACAAACAACTTTTGCATGGCCTAAAGGTCACGGTGAGCATGGTGTGGAGGATTAGGGCATCCCGAAGCAAGATGTGGGGCAGAGTGGGGCCGCAGCGCTGAAAGCCTCCTCTGTCCCATGCAAAATGTCCCCAGTGGGCACAGCCCCTGGGATGGACCATTGCAGAGGGAAGGTGCTGTTATATTCTTGTAATAAACCCACGTGGAAAAGGATTTCTTTGTTAAAGGGTCAGACCCCCCCAGTCCTCCATCTTCTAGTGTAAGAATTGCAATGCCTGTGTTAGATTCCTAATCATTTTTTTCTAAAATCTGGGGAAAAAAAATGTGCCATTTTTGTTGTTTATAGAAGGGGGAAGACAGTCTCCAGTGCTTTTCTGCAGAAAGACCAATTTCTCCGTGGTAAGGAAGCAAGGGGAAGCAGATTTACTTATTTATTTTATTGCTCTTGACATTTCTTTTAAAATTATCCAGATGGGATGGATGGAGTCCTGGAGTTCTTGCTCGAGTCACTTCTGCTGCTTTGCCTAATTAAAACAGCACATGTTCTCTAACAATTCATTTTTCAGGAGATGAAGCTTTCTCTCTTCTGTTTCCTGCTACCCAGATCCTGAGCTGCCTCCTTAATTTTCTACTCTTGAATGCTCATATCCAAACCCACCTTTATGTTGATACATTTGCAAGGAGAAAACCCGTGTCTGCCAAGCACCTCGAGACATGCACGATGCTCTCAATCACTCCAGCGAGGACCACCCAGCTGTTTTGTGCCTTCTTGAGATGTATTCATCAAGTTCAGCCCAGCTCGCACCATTTCTTGCCCATCCCAATGCTCAGGGGATGTTAATCGCATTGAGGCATACCCTGTTTAATGGAATTGTCTTGGTGAAATAGGTGGGCTTTTGGGGGCTCAGTTGTTTTGCCTTTTCTTTTGATGCAGCTGTCCAGAAGACCACGCTGTTCTCCATCAGGTAACTGCTGCTGCTCTCTGAAGGCTTGGTTGGGATGATGGGTGGTTGCAAGGGAATGGCTGAGTGACTCTTGTGTCCAGGCGCCCTGCTGAGGCAGCGCTCGTTATTTTGGAGTCTTTCAGCCCGGGCTCCATGCAGGTGGCACAACTCCTCCGGCCAACCTTCTCTAGTGCTTGACTGTCCTCTTGAGGACAAGCTCCTTCTTAATTCCAGCTTGAGCCTCTCTTTCTTTTAACTTACACCTAATATTTCTCATCTCCCAGTACCCATCACTATCACTGTCCAACCTCCCTCTCGAATAAATTTCCTGGGGCAAAGCATCCAGTTTGCAGGCTGTTCCTTGCTCCCGACGCACGAAAGGACATTGCAAATGAAAACAGCTACTCGTTTGACCTCAGCCCTACTTTCTTGCCTTGTGGTAATAATTTCTGGCATCAGAGATGAGATGCTGCAGATTTGGGAGGCGTCAGAGCAGATTCAGTCCTTGCTTTCCTGCCTGTGAAATTAGTTGGCTCACAAAAACATTAGTCATATTCAAGCAGCAAGTACCAAAAACTTGCATGCTGGCAAGCCCCCCTGGGCATGGTGAAGTGTCCTGGGCTTTCACTACATCCATTTTGCTCATTTATCCAGGAAAGAAATTGCTATTTCTTACCCTGACATTTGGTTTTGATTTGTTTTATGAAGGAATGTAAGCAATTTCTTTCCTTTCAGACCCAGAAAAGTGTTATTAGGTGCCATGTAGCATTGCCTTTCCTTAACAGATATTTCTGCCTTTCAACCAAGACTTGGGAAGAAAATATATAATGAAGAAGGAATATTTCCAACCATCTATCAGCCCTGCATCAGTGAGAACAACGCATTTTCACAAGAGAGCCAACCCTTCTGACACTTTTTCCCCACTGGAAATAACGTCCTGTCTAGCACGTTTGTAGGAGATCTTTAACGCCCCCCAAAAAAGTCATCTACCGAGGATGTGGCAAAGCATAAGCCCTGCAGCAATTTTCATTTCTAAGGATCAGTCCTGCCGCTGCAGCATCCCTGCCTTGTGTGGCAAGTCGCTCAGTGCTGCTGCTCAAGCAGATCGCTGTGCTGACTCCGAACTTTCCTCGTTATTTGAGTGTGCAAGGCTGGCTGAAGCAGGTAATGAGGCCGGTGGCAATCACTGGAGATGACCTGCAGGACTCGTAACTTCATTACAGCCCCACAAGAGCTGTTTGGGAGCCTCGGGGAACCGCTTGTTGTAAAGAGGAGCAGATATACCTAGAATGAGTTTGGAGACTTTGAGACCCTCTGGCAACGTGAGTTTCATAGCTGCACACATTTAATGTGTGTTCATACTGAAAATTCGATGATAAAGCCACAGCTGACTGCTGATGTTAGTGATGTCTGACGTGTACGCAGCTGGTAGGGATACACAACCCTGGTATGGAAGGGCTGGGAGAGATTTGAGATTGGCCAGTGGAGGATGAAGAGCAGAAAAAGGGAGTTTTGGTTTCTACTGCTTAAAATTGTATGTTCTCTGCCTGTGAAGGGCTCCTGCACGTTGATCTGCTCTTCTTCAGAAGACCTGGGAGTTGCTGCCTGCGGCCAGTGCCAGGAAAGCTCTGACTCAGAGCTGCTGTTACCGAAATGCCGGCCCCTGCGCTATTTCTGAACTTCCCCTCACCTCTTGCCCAGCTGGAGCAGGTCCGAGCGCTGGCACCTATATGGTGCGTATAGCCCCAGTGGCGAATATACAGCCTTGCAGCCTGCCCCACGAATTTACTGTCCTTACAATCCCGGGGACCTGAGTGTGTTCTCTTCCTCCCTCCAGGCATCAGTACACTGGGAAATTGGCAAAGCCAAGGTGGGACAAGCTGCTGTGGCTTCTAATGACCATGTGTGGTGGTGGTTTCCTTGAAAAAAGGAACCAAAACTCCTGAAAAGGCTCAGTTCCGAGGCAATTGCACAGTTATGCACAACAGAGCAGGGAAAAATGGCATAACTCAGCATAAGGTCTTTGCAAGTTCAGCCAGCTGCATATCAATTAATTTGCAGTTGCAAGATAAGCAGATCCTTCAGCGCTACATTTTCCTTGAAAATAGTGATTTCTATTACGAGCAAGATAGACCTAGCCTGTCATAATAATCTCTGAATTATTTAGCATATTCACCCAGCATGTTTGACTTGTTTTAAAAAGACTTTTTTCCTAGAGATAAGAAACTCTGCTTTACATAGAAGCCATTTCACAATCAGCTCACTACCCTTATCCACTTCCTTAAGAGGCTTTATTATACTAAATTACTGGATAATCTATGGACACAAGCCACAACATCAGATCTCTTCTCTTCAAGCTTTGCTTGTTTTGCTTTTTGATCTGGAGCTGTTCGTATTGGTCCAAGAGGCCTTATTTTGCCCACACTTACTTGTCACTGTCCTGTCATGCTGTACTGTGCTTGTTTGGAAAGTTGGCATCAGCTCAAATGGTTGTTCTTCAAACATTTTTTCTTTTTTCCTAAGCTTTTTGTTGGGGCCTCATGTGTTCTTACTTTTTGCAGTTTCTCAGCCCAAAGTAAATATTGGATCCTACCCGAAAGACCAGCAGGGCCTTGGTAGGGCATGTGGCAGTGCTTGTGATGACCATCAGTGTCTGACCTCACGCTGGGCTGGAAGGGACACGTATGTCCTTCAGTCTTTCTCTCCATCTCCTATAGGAATTGACACTTTTTTTATTAAGACCATTTCTGTTAGACAGGGATGAATACTACAGTCTGCTTTAAACCTGAGTGTCACCCTCATAAATGATACTGGGAGACCAGCTCAGTGTAATGCAGTTAAGTATATAAAACAATGCATTATAATGTTGCTTCTCTGCTCATGTGAGTTCGCATTGAGAAAGAAAAAAAAAAAAAACTAGAGAATTATTCAACACCAGTTGGTTGTTACCTGGGGATGGAAGGAACATGCTCCTAACCCCTTGGTCTGGACAGGCAACGGACTGAAGTTTTCCGTTCCTGCTCTCAGGAATGGTCTTTGCTGGGCTGGCAAGAGCTGTCCTGCTATGGATTGCAATGCCAACCCTGTGATCCTAAGGCAAAAGTAAATGGTGGGGTTTGAAAGCAGCTTGAAGAGTGCTGTGAATTATAAAAATCCTATTTTTATATCCTTCAGAAATGAGTAATTGTGGGGAAGAGGCTGCCATTACACCCCTAGGTAGATGAGGATCACACTGAGATCTGGCAAAGCATCTCTATGAGTATGGCTATGAGGGTTTTCCTTGTTCCATGGTGCTGCATATAGCCATGGGATGCAAACAATTTACTGTGACTTGGTGTGGATGAATGTGTCTCTCTTCTGCACAGGGACTTTAAGATTCCTACAGATGAAAGGTGCAGTTTAAGTGCAGCCATACTTTACCCATATATAGTAACGACAGCTGGATTTGGTTAATCCATTGGGCATGCTGTAAAGCCTGCCTGTTTTCCCAGGCACTCACAGTGGGGGTGGATTGAGAAGGTTGCTCTGTGCAGAGTTGTAAGTGCTGCTGGTATTGGGGACAAACAGTGCTGTGGGCTGCATGTGCTGTCTGAGTTACAGGAGACACGGATTTTTACGGTGTCTGTGAGATGTCGCTTTTTAAATGTGAAAAAGCAAAGGAACAGACTCTTAAATTTTACATTTGAGTCAGTACAACTTATTTCAGGCAGTGCTGAAGGTAGTTTCTTAACACAATGCTCTACATGCTCTGGCAAGATCCAGTGATAACATCACTGGCTAGTCATTATGCACTAGTCTGGGCTAGGATGACAACTACTGCAGAAATACTTACCTGAAGTGGAGAAACAAGCATCAAAGTTTGTCTAGAGTGCACCATGAAGTCAGCAGATCAATTAGATGAAACAGCATGTCTGCAAGCCTCTTCCTTCCCAAACTCACAGTTTACAATTAGGATCAGCGAGAAGCTCACAGATGCAGTCATCAGCGGGCCTTCTGTTCCCATGTGCATCTTATGCGTGGTTCCTGTAATTGTAGCGGAGCCAGAATACATATCTAGTTGGCCAAAATGAGGGTCAGTTGCCTTTAGTTATTTGGAATAAAGTGACAAAGGTAAACAGGTAGAGTTTGAAAGCATCCTGAAAAGGGCTGTCAATTATTACAAAATCCTCCTTGATATATCTGTAAGAAAGAACTAAATTCCATCTCTTGTGCTTTGCAGTACAAGCTTTATAGGCAACTCACAGCAGCCTAAACTTAGGGTTTCTTAGTGACATTTTATGTTCGAAATGTATCTTCTCTGAAGAAATGGATCTCTGAAATATATTCCAGTAGTTCTGCACATTCTGAACATGGTGCTTCTTTTAACTGTTTGAAGATCAAGTTTATTACCATGCAGAGTGAGCATTAGGCACATTCAGTATAACTAGTTAATATTTTTTTTCAGTGACATGGGCTTTAGTCTTGCAAACAAACAACACAGCACCACAAATCCTGTATTTTCTTAGCTATGTTGTTTCTATAGAGACTTTGCATCCTACCAAAGACCTGTGCTATTAAGACCAATCCTTAAATCAAAGTTTCCTTGCATACCTAGGAGGAAAAAATGAACTGACTGACATCATGGGCAGTCTCCGATTTCTAGCAGTCTGGAATATATATTCAGAACTCATTGGTTACCATATGTAACTACTCTAGGCCTATAGATATCACAAGTGAATAGAAACAAAGGAGGGCAAGCGGTGCTAGGCTAGTATGCCTTCTAAGAAATAAAAATTTCCCTTGTTTGTTTTGGAAATAGTATTAGTGCCTTTACCAGTGTTTACTGTAATCAATCTTCTTCTCTAAGATGCAGGCTTTCCAAGTAGGTCTGATTCTCATCTCATACGTTGGCACACCTTCAGTTTACTCTGGTATTGAGATCAAGATCAGATCCTCAGACCTGCCCTCTGAAATCATATCAGAAATCTGGTAATGCTACAGATTGTGCAGATTTTCAGCTGTGCTGCTGATCACAGTGTAGAATATTCAGTATCTTCCTAAAACTAATGCTGTATTTACATCAAAATAAAACTGTAAAATGTAAAATAATCTAGCTTCAGGCTCTTGCACTTCACTACAAATACTTTGTCTGTCTTGGCTGACAAAACACTCTTGGCTTTTGATCAAAGAAAACTAAGCTGTTTTCTTTTGATGTTAAGAAAGCTTTTGACAGAGTCCCTGGAAGACTAGTTAAGAAGCACAAACCCTGTGGTATGCTCTGAAAGTGCAATGAAGAAAAATATGCTGAACAATGCAAGTATGGCATGATTTCTGCTCCAGAAAGAGCTCTATTTAGAAATTGCATCCTTATGTCTAGTTTAGCATTTACCTGCTGTTCAGGCTGCCTACCTGGCTCCAACTACAAGCCTCTGGTTACAGCTTGTTGCTGCTCTTAGGGTTTGCTTTAGGCGGAGGTGGTGTGAGGAGAACTTCAGCTCGAGTCATTCAGACAATCTAAAGAGCAAGGCTTGGGGGAAATACCTATATATTTAGAAATATTTTTCTTTGCCTTCCAGGTGGTGGCACAGCTGTCCTTGGCTTAGACTCCCCTCTGTGCACAGCGCCCAAGAAGCTGCAGAGAGCTCGCAAGGTAATTTAAATCACTTTCTCTTCCACTTCCAATGCTGAAACCATGCAATAAAATGTTAACGGGTTAAACAAAACATGTCATAACTAATTAATAGTAGTCTGTCTTAATGAAGTATTGGGGAAAATGCAGATTATAGCTGTCTAATTAAAGCCTGTATCATGCTGCAGAATGACTAAATACAAGCGTGGAAGCACTGGGAGTCAAAAGGTGCAGCTTCAGACTCGGTGTGTTTAAAACCCACTCTTTGCAACTCAGTTATTGTTACAGGAGCAAGAAGTGTGTGTGCAGGTGGGGTCTGGGTGCAGAAAACGCAGCACTGAAGCACTGAAGCCTCCTCTGGGCTACGAGCACCCTTCAAATCTGTCCTGTAATCCGGAACCAAGGCCGGGGATGGTTTATTTTCTTAAATGTAATACTTATTGTGGGGAGAGGAGAACGTGGCATGTTCGTTCACCCTAATAACTGCGCCTGCCCTGAGTGACTGAGGAACGCGGCGGGAGCTGCAGCCCTGACTGGAAACGCGGCGGCAGGCGGCTCCGGGCTCCCTTCCCTCACGGAGACGCCTGAAGGGGCCGAGGGACACCCTCCGAAGCTCCCTTCCCACTCCCCCGTGACGGAGAGAAGGAGGCAGGCACTGAGACAAGGGGAAACGATGAGAGCGGGGCGGGGACGCCGCGAAATGGCCGCCGCCTCCGCCGGCCCCCTGCCCGCCCCGCGCGGCCGTCACTGCCGGCGGCTGCCCCGCCTCACCCCCTTCCCCGGTGCCGGCGGCCGGGAGCCGGCATCCAACTCCCCCCTTACCCGGGCATGAGGCTCGGAGGCTGAGGCGGCGTTGGCCCGGCTCTTTCGAGGCCATGTTCCCCCGGTCCCCTTTCTCCGGGGAGTTGAGGCGGGCTCCCGCCTCGGCCTGCAGCCGGTCCCGTTTGCGGGCCGGCGGCACGGTGCTGCTGCCCTCCATGTTGATGTTCGGCGTGATCCTGGCCTCCAGCGGGCTGCTGCTGATGATCGAGAAGGGCATCCTGGCCGAGGTGAAGCCGCCCCCGCTGCACCCTCCGGCGGGGGAGCTCGTCCGGAGGGTGGGCGGCAGGGAGGTCCCTGGCGACCTCGACCGTGAGGTGCTGCGGGACATCCGCAACCGCACCATCCGCTCGGTCTGCGGGCAGCGGGCCATGCCCCACAGCGTCTGGGAGCTGCCGGCCGGCCAGCGGCGGACGGTGCTCCGTCACCTCCTGGTCAGCGACAAGTACCGCTTTCTGTACTGCTACGTCCCCAAGGTGGCCTGCTCCAACTGGAAGCGCATCCTGAAGGTGCTAGATGGAGCGCTGGAGAGCGTCGACGTCAAGCTCAAGATGGACCACAAGAGCGACCTGGTGTTCCTGGGGGACATGAAGCCGGACGAGATCAACTACCGCCTGAAGAACTATTACAAGTTCATCTTTGTGCGAAACCCCGCGGAGAGGCTGCTGTCGGCCTACAGGAATAAGTTTGGGGAGATCAAGGAGTACCAGCTGAAGTACGGGGTGGAGATTGTCAGGAGGTACCGGAAAAACGGGGGCAAGTCGGCAGGCGATGACGTGACCTTCTCCGAGTTTCTCCGCTACCTGCTGGATGAGGATGTGGAAAAGATGAACGAGCACTGGATGCCCATCTACAACCTGTGCCAGCCCTGCGCCGTCAGGTACGACTTCATCGGCTCCTATGAGCGGCTGAATGAGGACGCAAACCATGTCCTTGAGAAAGTTCAGGCACCTTCCTTTATCCGCTTCCCAGAAAGGCAGTCGTGGTACAAGCCCGTGACAGCAGAAACACTTCATTACTACCTATGCAACACCCAACAAAAGCTGATAAAAGAGCTGCTACCAAAATATATCCTGGATTTTTCCCTCTTTGCCTATCCCCTTCCAAACATAACCAGCGAATTCTGTAGGCAATGAGTTTTTTGTTTCAGGATCTGGCAGAAATTCTGCCTACGCTGGCAAGGATTTGCTAAGACGGCCATTGCTACAAATAATGTGTTGCTGCAGGGCCTGTGAAACACTCTTCTATGCATAATTTCCTAATTTTATACTTTTAAAACACTCTTTATATAATTTTATATATTGCCTTTTCTACTAAGAATACTTTTTGTATTGTTCCAATTTTAATGTGTACATATGCCGCTGACTTGAGCACAATAGCTTTTGTAAATCTATTTTGCTTCAAATTCTTTTTATGGCACGGCATGGAAATCTTTTGTAAGGAAGTCAAGAAAATTGATATATTTTAAATATTCTTCCTCCTTTTTTTGTGTTTACTACTACATAGTGTGCGGCTGACTCACAATCATAACTTAAAATAGTGGTTGATGCGCTGAAAGTTAGCGCTGTTAAAACTGGTCTCAGGTTAGACTAGAGGTAGTTCTTCAAGTATGAATAGAAAAATAGTCCTTTAAAATACGGCTTTATTTCTTCTTTATTTTCTCATCTATAGATGGTTAAGCGAGGCTGGTTTTTTTTGTTGTTTTTTTTTTTTTCCTGTGACGGCAGTAGTATTTGTATTTTTTCTTTTAATTACTAATAATTGAAACAAAACTAGTGATAATAAAAAGAGTGTGACATGATATGAAAATGCAAGTTATTTACCCAGCATAACATTATCAGATGCAGCATCAAGCCCTAACAATTTGCTCTTCTCTTTCTCTTTAAGCTAAAGATCTGATAAGGTCAAAAGCCATCATGGCTGTTATGACAGGAAAAAAAAAAAAATCCAAAATGTGCATGCTCACAGCCTCAGTGGGTACCTGTGTGTCCACATGCATTGCAAACCACCATGGACAAACACTTTCTCCAGCCACATTTCGAACAATTGGAGGATTAGTTCTTTTCTGATGTGCACACCATTTTTGTAGCTTTTTGTATTTAATTATGACTGTTAAATTGTAAAAGTTTGGGACATAATGTACAGTGCTGTTTTGGGGGCTGTGTCCTCCTTTTTAATAAAATTTTTATATGAACGACTCTATTGCTTTGTGCTTTTCCTTCGATGTTAATGTTTATTTGAATTCTTGTGAGAGGCCTTCTTCCCCTTATGCTAAGCGTTAAAAGTAGGACAAATAGGCAATTCCTGCCTGGAATAATTTCTGTTATAAGTGTCAGAGCAGTGGTAACCAGTGGAGAAGGAAATGCATCCAAGCCGAACAGCAAAACAGTTGGACGACGCAGGCAATTGGATAAAAAGCAGCAGTCAGCAGCAAAATAGGCACCTAATTGCAGTGGTGTTGATACAAAGCAGCGCAGATGGATTACAGATACAAAAGGGACTTGGTGGTTTCCTGGGATTAATCTCAAGAAAGTGACAGAAAAAAAAATAAGTTTTTCTCTCTCTCTCTCTCTTCTTTTTTTTTTCTTTTTTTTTTGATAAGATTTCCAAAATTGTCTGGAAGAAGGGCATGGAGCCCCATTCAACTGAACTCAAGGTGGAGGGATGGAAAATCCTGCCTAGGGCATAGCCTTAAATGACAATAGATTCACTGCATCTATGAACGCACACGGTGAAATTGCCGCCTCCTTCTGCTCAAGTCAATAGCAGGGCAGTTTGAGTTTACTGAGCTCAGTGATTTTTACTTCTGATGGGATCAGGGTTGTGTATGAGAGCAATGAGTGCTACGCTCATGGGCTTCAGCTCCTGGCTTCATCCTTACTTCTGCATCCTGTGCCTTTCAAAAAATGGGTTAGAAATGGGCTTTGCTCTCTTTGTGCCAGGTCTGTGTGGCTAAAACTCTTGCCTGCCCCTGGTGATTTTGGTGATGGTGCAGGAATATTTGGGGCCCAGCACTGGAAACAGCTGATTCATCTGGATCTGCCTTGTTCTCCAGCCAAACACACCAGATATCAGCTGGGAATCAGATTTTATTTTGTTTTGTGATACAGATGCCAGTGATGGGATGGTCTGTGTTTTAATTAAATCTTCTTAATTAATCTTAATCTAAACCTTCAGGTCTTTCTAACTGGGAATAAGCTGGTTAGACTTTACTGTCTTTGTGTCAATGAGGCTGAGGGAATGTTTCCTACTTGTTCAGAAACTGGGTTTTTATTAAATGCTTATTTCTCAGAAATTTGAAAAGTTTGTGCTGCCTGTTTATCTGCTGCACCTTCTGTTCTCCACATTAATTTTTTAGTCTCTTGCCCCCTTAATCTCATTTATTGCACACAGACGGATTTTGCTTTTCATGGATTCTGCACTTATGTGCTCACTGGATGTCATTTATTGCCTTTTTCTCTCTAAATAAAAGCAGACAGCCTTTTCCCAGTTCCTTGTACCCTTCTTTAAGGAAGGCTTGAACGTGAGCAAAACCCACAAAACCTCATAGCTTGAGCAAAAATTTGTCCTATACCTGGCAAAGTGTGGAAAAGTCTTCCCAAAAGCCATGGCAGGGGGGGATTTTGTCGTTTGCCTCTACACCCCATTCCTCTTCCTCGGTCAGGGTCACGTCTTTGCTTTTCTTATCTGTCTTTGATTTTCTTACCTCGCTGTGGCAAGTCAGCCACTTGTAAGCTGGTGAATGCAAGTATGAAAAATCAATTGGGTTCCCATTAGTGATACTTCATTTTATCCGTGGCTAAAAATACAATTTCCTGAGAAACCTTTCAGCTGAGTAGGAAGGGAGGAAAAAGGAAAAGAAACTCATCTCTTATCAGCTCTATTATTTCTTTTAGTCAAGTGTTTCTCTGGCATGGAATAAATCCGGAGCAAATTCCAGAGCTGACATTGTCTACTGGAGGTAAGAGACATGGAGCAGGATCCAGCCCTCCTCCTGGGGACCTGGGGAAACTGAAAGCAGAGAGGAGAAGGACTTCAGAGCAGCTCAGGTACGCACTGGGAGGAGGTAACCATGAAGTTAGAAGCTGTCTTGGTTTGATCAAACCGTATTTAACAGTTCTCCTTTCTGATCTATTCCAGTTTGGCAGCTCCTTTTCCACTTTTCCATCTCCATTCTTGCAGTCACCAAGCAGAATAAAAAGATGATCTGTTCTCTTTTGATTTATTATTTATGAAGCCTCGACACTAGATGGGATGCCCCAAGCTTCCCCAGCTGAACAGCTGAAGGTTTTAGCACTGGGGTGTTGGCACTGCATTTTTCTCTGTTGCTTTTCCTAACTTCATGTCAAAATCATCGCCCGGACCATGCCACTCTCATATTTTCTCTACAGAAACATGCAAGGATACCTGGAGACACTCCGGTAGCTTAATTCCATCTAATTATATGGAGACCTTCTGACAATGTCCCTCTAGATTACTACAGTGAGATTTTATTTTAATTTGCCATTAATCCCTTCTTACGTTAAAAGAAGGTTACCTTAAAAAAGAAGCATTTTGTGTTCTCAGTTTTTTCCATTTGTGCGTGCTGGTTTATTCTTCCTTCCCTGGTGACTCTTGGACCTACCAATTTCTACCAAATCTAAGAAAAGAATATGTTGTACTGATCCTTTCATCTCTTGCAGCTCCCGTGGTTGTAGTTGGGGGGGGCTACAGAAAGGAGTCGAGTGCTTTACCCCCATGTGAGTGCTGGTCATGACCCAGCCCTAACGCTTCTCTTTCCCCCAAATCAATGCCTGTACGACATCCAGAGCTCCCTGTGGCATGGAGTGATGCTTTTTGCACAGAGGAATACTTCCAGAGTGTTTTATGAGGATTTAATTGATCATGTAAGAAACGCAATGATCAGAGAAGGCAACAGATGAAGAGCCTGATGAAGAGCAGGGAAAACTCGTTTTTTTAAGGTCAAGTTCCCGTGGTTTGTGCTAACAGATACCTACTTCATGCCATGGTTTGTTAGCAGACATAGTTATGCTTGGTGCATGTTTGGTCCTGGACTGCTTGCTAGCAACAGTTGTGTCTGATTCCTGCCTGGGATACATTTATATATTTTATTAAATCTATATATCCCTCATAATACATATATATATATAATGATGTGGGATTTTGTGCTGGAGAGAGGGCAAGGGCATAAAATCTCTTCTCTTTCTCTTTCTCTCTCTCTCTCTCTCTCTCTCTCTCTCTTTCTCTTCTCTTCTCTTCTCTTCTCTTCTCTTCTCTTCTCTTCTCTTCTCTTCTCTTCTCTTCTCTTCTCTTCTCTTCTCTTCTCTTCTCTTCTCTTCTCTTCTCTTCTCTTCTCTCTTTTTCCTCAGGGATTTACTGATCCAGTATCAGAAGCTAAATGTCCATCAGTGCTCAGTGTGTCATCTTCCACACAGTCCTGCGTGCTCGTGTCTTTCCAGTTCACTGGCATCTCTTTTAGCCGAAAGCATGAAATCACAAAGAATTCCCTGTTCACACAGGCAAGTGTTTGTGCTGTGCTAATTTCGACTGTCTCTCTCTCCACGTTAGGAATTCATTATGGTCAAGATGGTGTGTCTATGTACATGCCTAAACCAGCATCATGTTCCCTGCACAAAGAACTAAAAATAGGTAACTGCAACCTGCCGTTATGATTTTGTTGTATCAGTTTGCTGGGTTATTTCTCATAGCTCGTGCTACACTTGAGACAGATTCACTCGCTCGTGGACCAGGTCTGATTTAGGTGATCCTCCTGTGAAATGAGACTCGTGCATCCACTTGCTTCGTGGAAGAAGACCTTGGTTTCTGCAGCGGTGTGAGCATGGCAGCTCTGAGTGCTCACAGAAGGAACGACCGTGGGCACATGGTGAGAAGGTCCCTGCTTGCCAGGGGTTAAACAGCTGGGAGGTGTGGAAAATCCATCCCTGCTCTGTGTTGTCTTGTTTAAATCATAACGGCGTGTCAGCGAGCCAACATCTTAAATAATTTCCATATTGCACCGGGACTACAGGAATGGGAATAAGCGAGCCATTTGAGTTTAACATGCAGGGCTGCTGGTTTGTTTTCCCCTTTGGAGAAGGGAGCAGGACAGGTCACGATCCCTTATTGTTTCAAAAAATAGTTTTACGTATTGCCTCATTTACCAATTCCAATGTTAGGAGGTCTGGAAAGCCTCATCTCAGCATACCTAACACCCGAGGGGCTGGCTGTTGGCAGTGCGATGCGAGGAGCGTTCGTCGAAGCTCGGGGACTTCACACCAGGCAGAAGAAACCGCTTGGACCCGGACAACTTGGGAGGGAGCATCAGCATCGCAGAGCCAGTGCTGGTGACAAGGAGCACTCCCTGAGCTGGCGTTTGGCATCTGCAGCCTGGGCTCTCTGAATTTCTAAAGCAGGTTCATTGCAGCCAGCCACTCGTGGAAAGAACAGGGTTTTAAGCATGGTCCCTCTGGGCTCCACAGCTGAGCTCTGGTGCGTGCGTCAGATTTTTTCCTCTTTCCTGTGGGCTTTTTCCTATTGCTTTTGCAGAAATAAATAACTTCCTTGCCAGGCACTGGTGCTGAAGTAAGTGCATTAACGCTGCCAGTCGCCTCGCTGGCTGCTAGCCATAACCCCGTATCTAACGGGAATAAAGCTCTCCGGAGCACGGCGGGAGCAAGCAGCACCGCGGACGCTTGTTTCGATGTCTGCACAAGGTGTAAAACCAGCTTTGCTTCTCCTCCTCTTTGTTTCAAACCTTTTATATTATTATTTTATTATGGGGGAGAATCTCTGCAGACAGTTCCTCTTGCTTTTAGGTGGGATTTCTTTTTTTCTTGCGGGAGTGCGATCATCCTCAGGAGGTTTCTTTCATTTTGAAAATTCTGAAAGAAAATGTATTTAACGGGCCGTTGTGTATAATGAGGCCAAGATTTACTGGTGGAGGCAGTACTCTGCACATACCCCTCGGGGTTCATCCATAGTGCTTACAGTCACGTGTCTTACTTCTGAGGGTCCAAGCTATATTGAAAGAGCCCCTATAATCTGATTCCCTACGCGAATATCGAGGACTCCCACCTATACCCTTGTGAGGGAATTTTTGCCTGTGGTTTTAGAGGAGCTTGTTCGGTTGCACACAGTTTGGTAGTAGAGAGCAGAGCTCAGGTCAAACAGAGCGGGGTCATTTTCTGAAGTTTTTGGTTCCAGCTTCATGAGAAGGGTTCTTCTGATGAGATTTTTGCTTTTGGGATGCTGCTGAACAGAGCAGAGCAAAGCTCCTTGGATCAAAATCTAGCCCAAACCTCATAGCCAGTGACTGGGAGGTAAACAGAGCTGGTAAAATCTTTTGCAAACGTTGACTTTAAGGCACTACAAAAATACAACAAGCTATTAAAACAAAACTGTAGCCTTACCTTTTTCTGGTTCATGCCAATTCCAGTGTGAATACTAGCATTGCATTGTCCGGAGTGTAACTGCCCTTTCTTCTGCTTTCTTTCTGCAGGTGGATGCTAGAATTTTATTGCAGGTCTGCTTTTAGGTGCAAGGCGTAGTGTCTGTGTGCAACAGCAAGCTGAAAATCTGTAGAAAACCACAGTGGGTTTTTTGTTGGTTGGTTCATTTTTCTTTTCTGTATCTCAGGAATAACTTCAACAGTGATGTTTCCGTGCTGTCTGTGAGAATGCACCCAAAATGGCTGGTCCTGTGTCCAGGGGATCTTGAAAAGCCCCTGTCCAGGGGCTCTCGAAAAGAGGTAAACACCCCTGCCTGATTTTTTGCTTAACCCACACAGAGCATGCCCTGCCTTGCCCTCTTGCAATGCGAGGCCAGATGGTGGCAAAACAGCTACAGATAAAAGCAATGAATTCACAAGGTGCTGACGTGGACTTCATACTGTCTTGAAAGCCATGCGTCTTTCCTGTTTTGCCTTTGCTAAGATCAAGGTGCTTAGGGAAAAAAATAAAAAATAAAAATAAAAAATGGATGTGGGTTTGAAAACTCAGCTGGATTTTTCCAAAACGAGTGCCCTGTGAGACAGGGGTTTCCTTGCAGCGTGGTGTACACACACACACACGCCCCAGCAGCCGCCTGAGTCATGGAAGGGTTTATTCAGCAAAGGAAAAAAAAGCACTTCATCCAGTGAAAACATCGCAGAGGCTTTTACAGCCCTTTTGTGGGTAACGATAGCAGCAAAGGTTTGCCAAGGCAGCGGGGCTCTGCCAGCCCCACAAAACTCCCAGAAAAGGACAGCGAAGCCATTGTTGAAAGCATTATGAAAGGTTGTGGGTAAAGTGAGATATTCAAAGCTGTCCTTTTTTCAGCTGCCAGCCCCGCTTGCTTGTCCCCTCCTCACCAGTGAGGAGGCTGCCTCCAGTCCCAGCTCTGTCCTAGGTTTTGTTGGGAGACAACAAGAACGCAGCTTCTGCTAAAGGAGGTGGACACAACGGGATGCTGCTGGCTCTAGGCTGCTGCAAGAGTAAGTGGCAATGAAAAAAAGTGAATGCACAAGCACAAAATGCTTCTTGTTTAGTTTGCTACTTTTCCTAATGAACAACCATTTTATTTTGACAGAAGGTTGGCTTTGATGTTATCATCTTTTGGAAGAAATACCCATCTTACTGTAGGAAGCAGGGCAAAGCTGCTTTGGGTGAGACCTTTGGGGACAGCGATGAGGCCAATGGGATCCTTTAGATTTGCAGGGGGTTTACAGGACTCCAGTTAGCAAAGGAGCCAGGTATGGGCTGGTGTCCCCATATTCCAGCAAGGAGCTAGGGAAGGCAGGACGGCAAATCACAAAAATATTTATAATTTATCAGCAGTAAAAAGCTCGTGCTAGGCAGAAGCAGTTGTTAAAAAATAATAATAAAAAAAAAATCTCCAGTCCGAGCCCTGACTAAAGCTGGTTTCCATGGAAATAATGGAAGTTGCATCATCTTCACACCTTGCTGGCCACACAATTTCCATGGGAGCCCGTGGGTCCCCAGGTGAGGAGAAACTGGCTCAGAGCCGGAACAGCAGTGGGCTCAGAGAGCTCTGATATGTTTAATCTTGGCAATTGGCCCTTTGGCCGAAAGCCACCGCAAATGGAGGTATCTGAAACATCAGAACTGTGTGGAAGGGCGTTGAACAAGCCTCGTCTGATCTCCCTCTGTCTTTAGCTCCACTGACTTCAGCAGAATCACCCTAAGGTGCAGATTTATTCCTGATTTATTCCAGATTGAAAAGGCTTGAATCAGTTCGTTCATTCAAAAGCCGCCCCGATCAGGTTAATGAAAAATCTGCCCAACAACACTTTCATTCTTTGAGAAGTTATTTGAAGCAGTTGGAAAGGACAGTTTCGTGGCTAAAACTCTTGCTTGCTGCTGCTCGGTGCCCATCCATTGAGTTTGATGGTAGACTAAACAATGAGGTGTTGCCCTTGCTTTCTCATTGAGTCAGAGCAATGCTAAAAATTAGCAAAGAGGATACCAAAATGTTTATCTTGTTTCTGGGAGTGACTACCCAAGCAAATCATGCATGCTGAAATCATTGTGAGTGCAAGAATTTCCAAGAGCAGCCACGGGATGCTCAGGATTTGTGCCTTAGAGGGAGCTTGGTCTTCTGCAGGTTGGCAGCAGAAAAGAAATTCATCCTTGTTTCAGTCGAGGTGTGAATTTGGGATGCAACAGGGATGTAGCTCTCAGACCAGAGCTCAGAGAACTGCATTTTAATCTGAAGGCTTCTGTCATTCAAAAGCAACATATTTACATCAGTGCTGGCTTGGGCTGCAAGCATCAGATTACGGCATCCAGGAAAATTGGGAATGTGCCATTGCCAAGCACAAAGAGAAGAGTTGGGTAAGTAACATGCTTACGGATCATTTTACTATATCAGCTCTCAAAAATGTGACTTTGGGGGGAAAAAGATAATACGTGGTGCTGCTGCTCCCTTTTAACTTCATGCACAAGGAATTAGAGGGTTTGGCTTTGCTGCAGGCTGTGGTCAGGCTTCGAGCAGCATGCCTCTACCTCCAATGTTTAGTTGTTGGAAGGGTTGCACCTTTTCATGGCCTTGTGAATGCAAAGAACGGAAAAAAAAGAAAAAAAAAAAAAAAAAAAAAAGCTCTTTCATCTTCTGTGGTGTTCCTGAAGGTGGAGAGGGAACAGGAATCGGGGCTCCGGTCATAATGGAAAATGCAGAGTGGCATGAAGCCATGCCTCTCCTTGATGCCAGAAGGAAGACATTAACAATGTCCCCATGGAGAAAAAGGAAAGGAGAGGTGCTGAGGTCTGAGAGAGAAAACTGTGCCCTGGTAGTGCCATGGAGAGAAGTGAGGATTCACACTGTGTGCAGACTTCCTATATACTCCCAGTATATGGGAGTATAGGAAACTGTATAGGTATATAGGAAGCATTAAACTGCTTTTTTGGCCATCTGTGAATGGAATAGCAAGCTCACAGCAAGAAAGGAAGGGTGGTAGGTTTTTTGTTTGTTTGCTGTTTTTTTTAAATTCCCACAGTTAAAATCATGCCCACTGTTCCTTGCAGCTCGTTTTGATGGCCTGCTGGCCATCATTGATCAACATTTGGGTATCAGCGGCCAAACGAGGCAATTAGGAAAGAGCAGGAGTGTAAAAGCTGCAGCTTTCTCCCGGCCACGAATAGTAGCAGGCAGCTGATGGAGAAAGGTCTTGCTTCCCAGCGAACGAGGTCTGAAGAGGTTGCTCTTAATTATCTTCTTGCTCCCAGCAGGAGAGATCAGTGCAGCCCCATGTGCAATGCTCGTTTAGGAAGAATCGCATCGACTCCTGCAAGGCCCTTAGTGAAGGGGTTTTAATCAAGGCTGGAAGGGGACTTCAGAGATCCGGCATCGTGCAGGTCAGGCTTGAGGGGTCCCAGGGGCAGGTCTGATTCAGCTCTTCAGAAAACACAGTGATTTCTTTCCAATTCTTCAGACGAGAAAGAAATAGAAACGTATTTAAACAACCAAACTTCCACTGATCCTCTTGAAATGAAGCTGGACTGAAGGGACTTCTGCAGGATGGACACGTCTGTGGCTGTCCACCACATGGTTGCTTTGCTGGCACTGTCTGCAGCTTGTCCTCGCTGAGGACCCGCTCCCTCAAAGAGCTTGTCCACATGGCCTCAGGGCAGATTTTGGCTAAGAGCTCCGCTGATGGATGAGCATCACGATCGGGCTGATTTGTAAGAAAACAAGACAGACTTTAGCAGCTGCTCGCTTCGGCAGATACGCCTCTGGCATGCACACATGGAATGGATTTGGGAGGAAAGATGTCATTTTTGTGACCCCGCTTTCCTGAATGCAGTCCTGGCTTTGCAGACAAAATAAGCGCCGTGGCAGGGTCCCCAGGCACGGCTCCAGCCCAAAGCTGCAAGTTAGCACAGATCTGCTCTCTCTCAACGGGATTTACCCATCACCTTCCACTTCCTAGCAGGAGTCACCGCCAGGAGTGCAGTGAAGGAGGACGTGTCGATGCAGCCTTCTCTCAAAGGCAGACTGAAAAAGCGGTAAAAGAAAACACACATCTAGAACCAGAGGAGAGGGAGGACAGCATCGTGCTAAAAATCCACTTCCCTGCTCATTGGCATCCTGCCGCTGGCCAGCCCCCAGGTTTTCTGCCAGTTGGGTGTGAAAAAAAGTAGGTGGGTTTCTTGGGGATGCTGCCGTCGTGCTCCCAGCACCCAGGGTGCCCAGCGTTACTGCCCAGGGGTTTTGTAGGTTTTCCCCAGGAAGCATTTTGTAGGGCAACCCCATGTGAGGGGTGAGACAGGCTCTGCCAACCTCCTTAACCCCTGGGTTTTCTCTTCTCCTTACTACCTGTTAGAAAAATAGACAGGATGGGGATTTTTTCCATCCCTCCAAACTTCCCTGGTGCTGACAGCGCGTGCTTTATGTTAGAGCCCCATTCAGCAAATCGCTTCCGTATGCAACCATGGCGTCACAGGCTATTAAAAAGAATAATAGAGAAGCAACCGTGGGAAAAGGGCTGTAATATTTTCGACTCTCCTGGTGAGATTGCAACTCGGATGAGTGATGAGCCAGGCAGTAGTGAGCCATGAGCAGTGCCCTCATTCTTTTTCTCATTGTATAGGCACATCCCTGCCTGTAGGCAGGTTTTTTAATGGTTTAATCCCGGGGTGTTCTGCAGCACCAAACAGCTCTTTTCTCCTTTCTCATTGCAATGTGGATGTGTGGCAACCCTGAGATCACCATCACGGATGTGAACAGCTGCTCAGCACAGGGTAACTCCAATCCACAGCTCCCAGACGCTGCATTTCTCCCCAAAATCAAGCCCATAAATCACTGCAGCTCGATCCCAGCATGTCTGTCCGCTGCTGTTGGATTTCTGTGTTTCATCATCGGCTGCTAGCAAGCACCTCCTGCACGGTCACTTTGCTGAAGTCTCAGCCAAAAATTTCCGTTTACCCTTAAGCTACACACTGGGTCTGCAGAGCTTACAGGGCAGCTGGACCCGATAGATCTGGAAAGCTGGAGCAGCACCCAAAGTTTTCACAAAGAGTTTTCCTAGAGCTTGAGCAGAAATTTAAGGCAGCCCGTGGTATTTCAGCTATAAATCAGCTCTGTGCCAGTTAGGCTGCAGAAAGGCATGGGATGATGACACCCAGCGTTTGTGCGTGTGTTTTGACTGCAGCCTGATGAGAAAAATAAATAATAATAACAAAAAAAGAATCAATGCGTATACCAGGAAAAGTATTTGGCAACTAAAGCAAAACACTGCTTGGAGCTATTTGCATCTGACTAAGCATGGGTTTCAAACACACACAAGCAGACCCAGTGCTCGTAAAGCTTGGCAGCTTTTAGGAAAAAAAAAAAAAAAAAAAAAAGAGAGATTTGTGCACAGAAGGGTGATATCTGCCCATGCACTAAAGGCAGCTGTTTGTCCTGGTAGAGATTCCAGGGTGTGAGAAATGGAAAAAAAAGATCAGCCTGCCTATGTCATGCTATTGTATGTCATCTGTGCAAAAAGCCCTGGTTAAAAGCATGCTAAGGGTCCCCCAGGTGGCATTTTTGGCTTGTAGTGGATGCAAATGGCTGTAGCTGGTTAAGTACAGTGCGTACTGGATAGCAAGTTTCCAGACCCCCCAGAACAGGCATATATTGGGATCCCTCTTCTTTTTTGCTTCTCTTTTCCTGTTTTATCTCTTGCAAAATTATCCTTTGCCTCTCCACTGGCTGGAGTCGAAGCCAACCATCAGGCTCAAGAGCTGCGAGTTGGTGAGGGGCTTTGGGGAAAAAACAGGCAGTTCCTGTCCTTAGCAGTGCCTGTCTGGGAAAACCCAGAAAGCCATGGGTATTTGGTTAATAGTTTGTTGTTGTTATTGTTTGTCAAGAGTGGGATTTCTTTTTATTTCCTCTCATTTTAAGCCTACGACAGTAAGAGCCGAGCTGCCCATCCACCTTCTCCATGCCATGCCTTCTCCATGCCTTACAGCAAAGGTCCCGGACTGCGAGATACAAAGCACGTCGATGGACCTGAGTTGCTTCCCGCTTCGAGTATGCATACCTTCAAAATCATTTTCTGTACCTCAGCCAGCACCCAGAGAGCCCAGGATCTCCAGGCCAGGCTCTTTTAAGGAAAAAAAAAATCAGTTAATGTTTGTAGATGGCATATATCAGAGTAGCATCCCAGTAAATGCTATTAGCAAGTGGTTTTTGGGTCCTTTCACCCATGCAGAGACCAGACCCTCACCCCTGAGATGGTGATCCCTGGAGGGGTTTATCCAGAGAAACAGGGCAAAAAAAATGGCATTTTTGCAGTTGGAAGCTCAGTTTGAAGAAATTTTTGTGTTGTTCCTGTGGCATTTTAATCTCTCATGCAAACAAGTCCTGCTCTTCTTGTAGCAGCCGAAAGGGTCCGTGGTGGATGGGGTGTCTGGGACTCAAAGGAAGTTGTTAGTGGGATTGGTATCCAAAACTGAAATCCCATGTCATCGCATATGCAGCTTTGTTGTACCCGACCTCCTCTCCGTCTCTTCTGCAAAAAGGAAAAAAGGTAATCTTCTGCATTTGCCTGTAAAGCTGTGTGAGTTGGCTTCCTTTTCTCCTGGGTGGAAAAAAAAAAAAAAAAAGGCCAAAAAAAAAAAAGCACCTTTGTTTTTTATAACTTCCAAAGAGCCTTTTCCTGCCAGCCCAAAACACAGAATTAGAGATGAGAGATTGTATTTTCCCTTCACTTTTAGCACAGCTTGGTGTGATTTCGCTTGCGGAGCCTGAGCCAAGAAGCCGGGGGAATTTGCTTTGTACCTCCCCAAAGTGCCAGCCTGAGCCGTGAAACCTCGCTGTGCAGCAGGAGCAAACCAAAGCAAAACAGCAGCACCGTGCTGATTCACCTTCCTCCTCCGTGCAAAAATTTTTTGAAATGGGAAATAACGGGGCGCTTTGGCGCTGAATCACCTCCTTCTCCTCCTCTGGAAGTGCCAGGGCTGTGTTTCCCCCCAGTCAAACACATGGGGGCTGGAGGCTTGGAAATGTGCTTGCAGGATCATATTTATTGCTATTTCTCTGTTGGGTATGATCAGGTAAGGAGGAAATTTTGGAAAATAGGAATATGCTAAAAAGAGCAGCAACACAAACACCCCCCATGACAACTTTTCTGAAACTGTGACTGATGCTTAATAGTTGTTTTTTTTTTTTAAGATGTCAGAATTATAAATTGAAAAGTAAAGCATAAATGGCTAAATAGTATGGCAGGCATGGGCCCTGCTTTTCTGACAGCAAAGGAGCAGAACTGAGGTAATCCAGGCCCATTTGCAAAACAGCAGCTCAACCCACGGAAAGGGCTGGGTAGGTGAAAAATGTTGAACAAAAGTTTGAAATATAAAACATGAAAATACAGTAAATGCACTTAAACATCTGGATCCTCGCGCTCCTCACTCAGAAAGCTTCCAGGTGCTCACTGGCAAGTCCAAGTGGGTCCTAAGCTGATGAGAGCCCCGCCAGGAGCAAGTCTGGCCTGGGAGAAAATAAAGTTTTTCTGCCTTAGCAGAGGTTGCAGGGAGGCACTTTGGGGCTGCGGGTCTTCCAGCAAGCCTCCTGCCATAGTGAGCAGCACTAAAAATAATAATAATAATAAAGCAATAGCAAGAGGTAGCCCTGCCTCTTATTTTAATGAATCTTTTGGGGTGTTTTTGCTGCTGCTGGGGAGATGCAGCGTGCCCCCCCCGGCCCCGTGTGGGGCTGTGAAGCCGTGGTGGCAGGGCGTGACAGTTCCCACGTCCTCTTGGTCTTGAAATTCGTCACCCAACGGCTTTCTGCTGCCCTTTGTGCCACTGCAGTTCCTCCTGCTGTCGCTGCAGCAGCTCTCACACAGCAAAGCGACCTCCCAGACTTTTAAATTGCAGCTAAACTTTTCGTTTTTTACCAACAAAAAGCAAATTGGAGACAAACACTCCTGCATCGGGATATGAAGTCCTTTGCCCTAAAACCATTTTGCACCATGCTCAGCGTGAGCTGGGGAGCTGCACAGCCCAGGGGTTGCTTTTTCCCCCTCTTAAAGCTCCAATTTCTCAGCATTAATGTGGCCTCCCCCTGACTCTGCAATATTGGAGCTGCCCGGTGGAGTTTCCTATTCCAGAGGCTTTCCCTGCGGCAAATAATTTCTCTCCCATCCCTCCTCCTTTCCCCTTTGCCGGTGATGATGGTTAAAGGCATTGGGATGTGAATAAAGGGAGGAGATGGGGCTGCTGGTGGGAACACGAGACGGAGAGCAGCAGTGGGATCATCCCCTGAAATAAAACTTGCAGGGGAAGTAAGAGAGGAAACCGGGGATATTTTAAGGCTGTTGTCTGCTCGGAAACACCCTGCTGCCATCCCCTGCGGGCCTGGAGGATTTGGACCACATGAGATTGTGTGTAATTAGTGCCTCCTTGCGTTCTGGTTATTAGCTCGGGTAATTTTGAGCCGTCTTGAGGCTGTAGGTGAATGCTTAAAGCACCTCGCTACTGGTCACAAATATACTTCACGTGCAATGGATCCAGGTACCAAAAACATTCTGCATCCAGCCCCCACTGCTGTTTCCAAAAAATTTGCCGCATGTTTCACCGGGGTTACTTCTTACCGGGTCTCCTACATGCCTTCCTGGGATTGCTTTCAGTTTCGTCAAGTCACTGCTCGTTTTATCAGGGCTGCCTTGGGTTTTACTGCAATCGCTGCGTGTTTTGATGGGGTGCTTGCATGTGTTTTCAGAATTATTGCGTATTTTGCCAAAGCCACTGCACATTTTACCAGGCCACTGCCTGTTTCACTGGGATCACTGCATATTTTGCTGGGGTTGTTGCATGTTTTACTGGGACTGCTGCACATTTTGTATCTTTTACCAGCTTGCTTGGAAGGATCACACCATGCTTTGCCAGAGTCATTGCTTACTTCATCAGGATTTTTGCACTTTTTTTTAGAATCACTGAACGTTTTACTGGGCTTGCTCCATACTTTACCAGCCTGCTGCATGCCCTGCCTGGTTTGCTGAGTGTTTTAGCTGCAGGTATTTCCATATCTACTGGATTTTTTACCACGCCACTGCACGTTTTGCCAAATCGCTGTGCTTTTCCCAAGCCGTTTCCCGCGGATGCTGCGCACACCATCCCAACCTCCTCCCTGACCCCCCGGTGCCCCGATCTGCAAATGTGTTTAAAACAAACCCGAATCCCCCCCGCAGCCTCCGAATTGCTGAACGTGAGGCTGTGCTATCACATTATTTTTTCCCAGCGTTCGCGGAGCGCCGTGGCCCCGGCAGGGGGGCTCTGCCAGCTGCTCCCTCCCGAACATGCAGCCCCGGAGGGCTCGACAACATTTCCCAGCCCACAGGGATTGCTGGCAGGAAGCAATCTGGCAAACAACATGTTTAGAGGAGACTGATGTCTCGGAGCCGCTGAACCATTTAATTGCCAATAAATACAGCCCACATGTAAATAATTACGGAGACCCGGAAAACTCTGTCGTCTTCTCTGAATGGAAGGAGCTGGAAGCCTGAAAACTCCCCACGGCAAGTAGATGAATGAAGATTTCTTGTTAATATGTGAGCAAAGAGCATCAGAAAGCCTGCCCGGGTATCTGCTGGTGTCGCTTTTGTAGAGTGATGGTCCCTGCTGGGGTGAAAAGGGTGAGGTTGTGCCCATGGATGCGTTTGTGGGAATAAATCTTCAAAATTCATCCTTTTCCACCCATGGCCAGGTCATGCTTTTTCCAGGCTCTTGTTACATCCCATCAGGATTATCGCAATACCCTTTTTTTCATATTTATTGGGATAAATGTATCTCAGCCCCAAACTTTGGACATTTGTAAGTATCATGTGCACACTGCCAACAAATACAGCTGCCTTTTTCCTCCTTTTTCAGGACAGTTAAGAAAGCATTACCGGTGCTGGGCGGCTGGTGAGCTGACACCACCGCTTGTCACGTCCACGCTGCTCTTGCATTGATCTCATCCATCTTTTAGTTACTCTTAAATCTGACCTGGTTGGGCTGGCTGCAAGGAAGCAAGCTGGACTTTGACAGCTCTGGGGCTCAATTCTTTTTCCTTGTCTGTATGTGTCAGGATGGGACCGTGACTATTGCCCCTAGTTTGTACCAGGATCACTGCTTGTGTTACCATCCTTCAACCAGCAGCTTGTGCATCCCAGGGGGATCTCCATCCCCTAAGGTAACTCTGGAGGGTGCTTTCGTCAAACTTGACCTCTTTTCCCATGAGCTCGCCCTATCCAGCAAGACAGCTGTGCCCGTGCATCTCCACCATGGGGACGTCCTTGCTCCGGCCTCGTTCCTCCTCGCTGCTTGCTCTGGAGGTCTGCTGGGGACGGGGAACTATTCCTTACCAAACAGGGATGGATGTCACCGAATTCTGGGTGGTTACAAGAGACAGGGACACCTGAAAGGGCCCTCCGAAGTCTTCAACAACAGAAGAAATAGGGACTCCAGAGCACATCTGGACAGGTTTGGATGCACAGAGCTGAGCTGAGGCCACTTCCAGCTGCGTATATGAAAGCTCAGAGCCAAGCACCTATGCCAGAAAGGCCAAATTTTGGAGAGGGGAATTGCAGGATAGTGCATTTATCATGGCATAGCCACAGCAGAGCGCTCGGGGCTCTGGCAACCCCCCGCACCTCTCTGTGTTTTGCATGCTGAGGTTACCCCAATGCCCTTGGTGGACAAGGAGGGGTGGCATCAGAAAGGGACCGCAAATTCCCATTTCCACCTCGGAAGGAGCCACGTCAGTCCGGCAATTTGGCGTTTCCCCAGGGTTTAGGGGTTCCTATAGCAACAGAGCGCCGCTCGTGGCAGCTCTTCCCTTTCTGACAATAAAAGAGCGCTCACGCTTATTTTCTGAAATTAGTGCCAGTCACCCTGCACATTGTGGTGCCGCTTGCGTGTTGTCAACATGGTTATACTAATCAGCAGCCAGTACATCAGCTGAAGCAAACCAGAGGCTGAAACGATTACCCCCTGTCTGGGGCCACAGCTGTAGGTTGAGTGGAGCAGGATCTGTCCCCAAAACGTTACTGCCAGGTGTAGCAAACCAGGGCATGAAGCATGACCCCATCTCTGCTGCGATAAATGCCCAGGGCTTCCGTATCACCCCCCTCAAAAAAAAGTTCATTTTTGAAATGCAATGCAAGTGATGCTTGAGTTGTGGGTTTCTTTAGGGGAATGCTCCCAGCCCTGCTCCATCCTTGGCTTGTGGCTGAGCCCCGGGTGGTCGTACCCAGATGGGAGTGCTTTGGGTGATGGGTCTGGGTGGTTTGGGGAATGGTACAAGGCTCTCACCACCAGCTCAGGAAAAAATGAAGAACTAAGTATGGTAAATGCCAGCTTTTACTCTGAGAGAGGATTTGGTAACTGTGGAAAAAAAATAAGGAGCTTCTCACCGTCTGCTAGGGGAGCTGAATGAAGGGTAAGCTAACTGAATGAAAGGTAAACCAGGGTTTAAGAAATCTTCATTAATTTGCCACAGCAAGACCTTTCTGTGCTTAAAGGAATTAAAATGTGAGCTCTCGGAATCATCCTGCGATGAGCTAAGGAAGAGGAGATATCGGGGGAGCACATAATGGGATGGAAACAAGTCCGTCCGTAAATCACGTTAAATAATTTGCTGCTGCTGAAGGATTTGGCAGGTCATGGAGTGGTAACGTCCACGTGGAGACGTTACGGTTGTCTGATCCAAATGGATCCAGGATATTTCCCCGCCTCCCTTTCGGTGTTGTGGAGGGCAAATGGGATTCAGATGGGCTAAGCTGAGCAATAAAACCAATGGTGATGTTTGGCAGCGTGCATGGACCAGGTGCCCACTGGAAACTGCCACCTGCTGAGCCACCAGCAGTGTTTTCAGCTTCCGCCCTCGGAGGGCTTATCATCACAGGCTCATAGCTTTGAGTTAAACACATTTAAATTTGAGTTAAGCAAAATAATTATCCCAGCTTTTTGGAAATCAGGCTTTTAATCCCCGGCAGAAGCAGCAGGGGTGGGCAGGAGCAGGCTGGAGGAAGTCCACACGGAAAGGCAGCAGAAAAAGTTCAAGGAACAGAAATGGACTATTTTATATATCACTTTATATGCTATAAAACAAAGGTGAGTGTTTGGATGCTGTGACACCAGGTAAGTCTTTTGCCTGAAAATGATAGGTTGAGCTTTATGGATGGGTAAAAATGGGCTGAGGTCCCAGAGCTGTAACGGGACCCAAGGTGCTTCCAAAAACGGTGGGATGCCGAGCTCAAGCTCTGCATAGACAACAGGAATTTTTGGTAGAAAACAACTTTTAATGAAAATGTTCCGGCTAGCTCTGCGGGCGACACTCCTTTCCTCAGACAGGGGCTTGCCAGGAGAAACCCTGGTGCTTTCTGGAGCCCAGGGGTGCCCAGGAACATTGGGAGACACCAGGAGCACTTTGCACACCGTGAGTGCCACAAAGCACTTTTTTGCTGTAATTCCCTTCTTGCAGAAATGCCAAGTTCATCATTTCTAGCTAGCTGCCACTGAACTATTGGGTAGTATTGCACCAGCAGGTCGGCAGGACGGTGTGCAAAGTTAAAGCAAACTTGGTGTGCTTGGAGCAGTAACTTCCAGGGCCTGAGCTAAATGTTGAGGGCTCCCCTACTCAAGAAAGCCAGGCTGCTCCTGGTGGGCTCAATGTGCATTGTGTGCATATGCTGTTTATCAAAAAGCCTTTTATCCTTTTATTTATTTATTTTTAACTGTGAAATGCTTTCTTTTTTTTTTTTTTTTAAATAGGTATTCACAAAGCTAAGTGTTACCAGAGCTCAAATTAGGTTTTTTTTTCTTTTTTTTTTTTTTTCACATTAGCTACCCCTGTACCACCACCTTTCATTCCTAAAAATGCCTTTGTGGCAATCAAACCTCCTAATGTAGTCAGAATAGTACTGGAGGAACAGCTTTAAAAGGGACCTTCTGCTTGAAAGGATGGTTTTGAAAGAAAGTGTGGGTAAGAGCAGCTCCGACTGGGAGCTTTCCAAAATACCCAGCGGGACTGGAGACGGATCAGGCCACCCAACAAGCTGGAAGCACTGATGCTCACGCAGTGCGGAATACCCTCGCGATGCTAAAAATCCTTCTGATGGCAGCACGAGCAGTGAAACCACAGTGCTAGCACGGGTCTGAGGATGCCCCAGCAGTTTTTACCCGGCCACTGGCTCCGCAGGGGCCATGGCAAACACCACAGCGAGAGTGACTCAGCCACGATAGTTAACAAATAATGAAATAAGGAGCACATAATAACTGCTTGTTTTGCTCGGTCCTCAGAGCACAATGCAAAACTCTTAGTGATAAATGTAAATAGCAGTGCTTAATGGGCAGGGCTCTGCAATCTTACCTCTCGGCCACCCAGCCGCGAGCAGTTGTTGCAGCCCGTGCTTTCAGGGTTGTTACCTCCTGCCAAAAATAGACTTGCCAATGGTTTGCATTGGGTCCTCTGGGCAGAAGACAGCAGAAGGTGATGTGGTGAAAACCTCTCCCTGCTGCTCTGCCCCGTTATCTGTTCGACTTCCAAATGAGGAGAAATGGGAGATTTTTTGCCTGCATCAGATTGGTTTCAGACCCATGGGGTGAGCCAGGAGGGAAAAAAGCCCTCCTCCATCCCTTTTCTCTGATGCTTTGACCACGCTCTTCTTTCTCCAGTGGCCTCACGCCCCAGAGCCCCGCACACCGTCTTCCCAGCCCTGGCCATGCAGCTGAGTCTTGCAGGAAGAAATCTGAGGAAATAACTGCTTCTCCGAATTATTTAAAGTCCGTCTTTCTGGTTCCTCATTAGGTCAATCGCCCTCTGCCTGCTTCCTACAGCATCCCCTCGGCCAAAGCTCCTCTTTCCTGGGCTTCCCCATCTCCTACCAGGCTTCACCTAAGCACTACCAGTCACCAGCCAACTCCATCCTCTGGTCCGTCCGTCCATCATCTGGAGCACAGGAGACACACACAGCTCTCCTTGCTCAGAAAAAGATGCTTTACAAAGCCATAGCCATATTTTAAGCTCTTATTTTCACACCCCAAGGCCATTTGGGATGGTCTTGTAGTGCAAGCTTTTAGACTGGGCCTTTTTGCTATAGCCCGTCACCGTTTGGCTGTCCTGGAGCAAGCCTTTGTTCAGACCTCTGCTTTTTGGAGCTGAGCGGTGATTTTGTCAAATCTCCCCTCTCTAGGGTCTGTCCAACTTGTTCTGGGGGTGGCTGGACCTTCTCTTCCTGAGCTCCTCCTGAGCTCCTAGAAATGCTCAGATCCCTTCAGCTGAGCCCTGGCAGCTCTCTTCTCTCTGCAGCAGAGCCATTAGCCTGCTATTACACCAGGGAGGGATAAAATACTTATTCCAGCTCCTGAAAATGTTAAGGCTTCAGCGTGAAGCCTTTTTGTCTGTCGAACAGTACAAATCACATGGAAATGCAAAAGCTGATAGCCATGTTTCTTTCTGCAGTTTCTGACAGAAGATTAATAAATCCAGTTTTTACTTCTTGATAAAGACTGGGCTCATTGACCACCCTGGGTGATGCTGGATTTGGTGCACCTGATTTCTTACCATTGCTTGGAGGTCTCCCTGGGCTAGAAAAGCAGGAAGAACTGGTTGTTGAGGTTTGTATGTGCTTGCAGCCGGTCATTGATGAACTACACCATGTGTTGCCTGTACCAGTTTGTCTAGGTCCCCTTTAGTCCCTAGCCTCAAGCTCCCAATTTCTTCTGCAGCTTTTCTGGGACATTGGGTACCGGTGGGAGCTGCTGTGATGGTTTCATTCATCAGGACTTCAGAAGCAGCGTTGCCTTCTTGTAGCTCACCCTGTCAATGCAAGATGCTGAAAATACATCACTGATAATAATTGATGGGAAAAGATGAAGTTTGAGATAGGTAAAGGAGATGTGTTAGCAGCAATTTGCTAGGCACATCACTCGGTCTGCAAAAGTTGTTTCTTGTAATCCGGCAGTGACCTAGGGGATGGGGAGCTGGACTATGCTTGCTATTTAACATACATTTCAGGAATGCCTAGCTCGGTGGTCTCCAAAGGAAAAGTGACCCCAAGCAGTGGCAGCGAAAAGGAGGAAAATTGCTGATGTAGTGCTGGTCGAGAGGGCTCATCTCTCTGCATCCCTGCTCTGCAGCTCAACAACATCTGCTTAAATGCTTCTTAATAACCCAAGAGAGCTGCCTGGAGGGGACAACCCAGGTGGGTAGGAGATGCCAGCCCAGCTGTGTGCGTTTCGGGGCCCAGCCTCCTGCCCAGCAGCATTCCCCAGGCTGCTGGTGCAGAAGGCAGCCTGCGTGCAGCCTGACCCAGCCGGCATCCTGCACCAAAATGAATGACTCATTTATTTTATTTATTATTTTTTTTTCTCCCCAGGGCTAAATGACTTCTTATTTCTGTAGAAGCGGGAGCACTCAGGTCTGCCAAGTCCCACAGGCTCCAGCAGGGAGCAAATTGCTGGAAGAGGAGCTTGACAGCCTGAAAGAGCTCAACACCAATTTGGCTGATGATGTCAGCTAAGCAGAAATGGGGCCAGCTGGCTCGTTTAGGGGCGATCTGCTGGAAACTCTGGCACTTTCACTGCCTGAGCCTCTCGCTTAGGACCCTCTCAACCAAAGACTGTAAAGGGAAGCAAACTGTTATCATTTATATATGGCTCTTCCTTCTTTACCTCTGCTAGACAGGGAAAAAGGGCTCCTAGAAGCACAAGCCCGTGGCTGAGGAGTGAGCATCCTGGCTAGTTCTGCCGGTGGGGTGAAGGCAGGACCTGGGGCTGTGACCTCCCTTGGTCAGGATGAAGATGTGCAAGGCCACGAATGTTTCTTTCCGGCAGAGCAAAATGATTCTTTCAATCCCAAACGATGAGGGAACAGCCCTCCTCGTTGGTGGAGCCCCAGCAAGAAGTCCTCATTGCCAAGACGGACCCTTTCCTGGACCTCTGCCGTCTGTGGGCTCCTTGGGGCTCTCCATGGCCCTGCTGCTGTCCCAGTCAAGGCATAGTGACCAGTGAGGCCTGCCAAAACCATACGTGCCTCCCAAAAATGTAGGAAGGAGACCCACTTTTGAACCTGCTGACTGTCCTGGGGGACACCAGCAAGTGGCTGGGACCAGACCACTGCTAATTAAGGTCAACCACATGCATCCTTGCATAAACAACATGCGCAGGTGATCCATTTTTAGAAAGAAGCCATTAATACTTATTTCTGCAGTGATTGCTCACCTCAGTTATTTCCAGGGGCTACAAAAAGGGGTCTGACAGCACCGTGCTAACCTGGATGATGGTTTGAGCCAGAACAAAGCCTGGTCTGCTCATGTCTGGGACGAGGCTCTTGTGGAAACTCTTCACCTCTATCATCTGATCATCCTGCAGCAATTCCCGTCTCTGGAATAGCTTAATGTAGCAGGGATGGGTTTATTTTTATTTTCTGAAATTGGTGTAAGAGAGGCAAAAGCAAGGGGGCACCTCGTCAGCCCTCCCACTTCCCCTCCCACTCCTCCATCACAAACTGCTTCTCCTTCAAGCTGAACCATTTGGTCATTTCGGCCATCAGAATTCTCCATTTACTTCTGCTGAGCCCTGGGAAAGCACCAGCCACCAAGGAACACCACTAGGGCACCTCCATCACCCCAAAACTCGCACACCCTGCTTCGGCTGCCCCATCACCTCGCTGTTTTGGTGTCCAGGGGAATGTTAAAGCCCTACTCCGTGTCTTCTGACCCTTTTCCACCTGGCTACCATGCCGTTCCCCCGCTGCAGTAACAGAAAATGGCCAAAGGTAAATAGCGGCCACCGAGAAGAGCATTTCCAAAGAGCATGACATTAAGTGTGTAAATTTGCTGCCTGGCACGTAGCCGGGGAAGTCTGGCCACAATCTCTGGGCCTCCTCGGGGGAACCTTTGCACAGGAGCTATTTCTGCACCACTCGTTGCTCATGTCTAATAAGAAAGCCAAGCTTGAGCTCATAACTACAATAATTCTTTAATTTAAGACAACAGCTAAACAAACAGACATCAGAGAAGAAAGCTTGGGCAGGAAGTGGAGGGATAAGCATGTCTTTATCTCAGTCTGGTTGCAAACACCCTCCTGCAGACACTGGTTTTGAACCAAACTCCATGGGAAGAAGAGGGGTGATATTTAAACCTGGGCTCCAAAATGTCCAAATTCCCCCCTCTGCTCTCCAGACCTGCTCCCTCGTTTCTTAATTTCTATGTTATCTATAACCTCCTGTGGACAAGAGCTCTCTCATTCCCTCCTGATAGGTCTACATGAATTTCCCTTTTGCTGCTGTTTAAAAATGCTTTTGGATTTCAAAATATTTGAGTGGGTTTGTGAATAAAGAGACCCCTATGGAAGGTGAATGGGACAAGAACGGCTTATCTACAAGGGAAAAAAAAATCATTACTGAGCTGCAGTAACTGTTGTTTGTTTGTTTGTTTGTTTTACCCAGAAGACATGAAAATAAGCCTGTATGTATGTGTTGCAAAGCTACGTTGTTAGCTGAGACCAAGACTTTTAAAAAGAAAGATGGGCACAGTTTGTACAGACGATGAAATTTCCATGTACAACCAAGGGGTTTGAAACGTGAGAGCTGTTTTGCAAGACCTGCCAAGGAAGTCAGAAATGAAGGGATCCCAGGCTAGATTTGTAATTTTATTCATAACTAACCAGGGAACAATAATAAGAAAACAAATGAACATTTCCTAAGCATTTTCCAGCCAAGTTCTTCCACGACCCCAGTTCAGCAGAGGGGGTTCTCTTTTAGTGGCTGTCAGCTGCAATTGCACTCATCACTGATGACATCAAGGCAGAACAAACACAGCAAGGTAAAACTAGTGGAAAATTACCAGGCTAATTTTGTTTGCTGTGCCTGATTGGAAGACAAAGGAGGAAATTTCCAAGAGGCGATTCAGTACACATGTAAAAAAATATCAGCAATCCTTCATGTACATTCATAACTAATGCTACGTCTCAATTTATTCTGAAAGGAAGGATGAAGGATGTCATCATTTGCTGCTGCGGGAGAAAACTGAATGGTAATCAAATAATGGCAGTAGTACCTTGCATGTATGTAAGCTCTTTCAAATGATAATCTTTCAAGTGCTTTGTAAAGAACAAACAAATATTATCTTTCTCTTAGAGCTACAGATATCTAAACAGACTGAGGCTGAATGACCTGGGCCCTTGTTAAATCCCTCTGTAGATTTGTCCCTAATATTTTCCCCTTTGGAGATCTCTGATAAGAACTTGGTGGTGTTATCCTTCGATTTAAGAAAGTTTTGCACCTTTCCTAACAGCCCAAAGCTGAGACAGCTGAGAAATGGGTGGGCTTGGGGAGGCTGCAGAGGATGCGTGGTTGTTTTCCCTGCTGGACATGGAGACAGCCCTGCCCAAAGGTGATGCTGGGGGCTGCGCTGGAGGAAAAGACTTGTGTTGTGTGATGATGGTCCTTGGAGGTGCCCTCAAACCACTCGGTCTGGGAAGCATCAGCATCCTGATGGTGGTGGAAGGAGCCACCGTGCCACCAGGGATGGAGGGATGTTGGTGGACAGGCACGGGGGACAAGAACTGGCCAGCTCAAAATAGGCAGGCTAAAGCCACATGCCTGGAGTATCAAAATCACTGATTATAATCAATTTAAGGAGGATCATATGAGCAAAGGCACATGGCAATCCATGTAAACACGGTATTGCCAGTTTCCAAGTCACCAACAACTCAAAGCAAGTGGTCTCAGATGTTCCTGGGACGTATTCCAGCAGATGGGAGAGCTGTAAACTGCCAACTCTCAGCAGAGAAGAGAATAATCAGGTCTGTAAATACCTGTCTGTAATATGACGGGAAGGACTGTGAGGGTTGCAGTCCAAGGAGCATTTGTTAGAGGTCCTATGCTGCCAGCATTGAAATGTCTTGGGGTTAACAGAGAACAATTTCATAAATCAAAAATATTTTCCTCGTCTGAAAAGCGGATCATCTTGTATCTCATCTTGACAGTTAGAAAAGGATTAATCTCAGAGCTGGAAATTAATTGTAGCTCAGATATGTGCAGCCAAAAACTGATTGGACAACTGAAATGTGCAAAGACCCCAACCCAGGCATCTTTATCAGTTTTAACAAATCATCTGATAAAATATTTAAGCAACATGAGAATGATTGCAGATGGCTGATGATGAATCTTCATCCTGGAGGTCATATGCTACATTCAAGACTTTCATACTAATAAAAATAAAAAATAAAAATAAAAAATAAAAATAAAAAATAAAAATAAAATAAAATAAAAATAAAAATGTTAACTGTCTAGATTTTGGGTAGTTTAGTATCTCTTTAGCTTATGGCAACAGGCTGTCACAAGGCTATTTGTGGGTTGCAGTTGAGATCAAGAGCAATGCTAAGCTGGCAAGATCACTGGGTTATCAACCATATTTTAGGTGACAAGAGAGTATGTGTGGAGAAAATAAGCTTAAGCAAAATATTCAACAAAAGACTTAATAATGGAAGATGGTTCAACAAAGTCGCCCCTTTTATAGCTGCCAGTTCCTGGTAGAACAAGCTAAGAGGATCCTGTTGAGGAAAGCTCCACAGAGTCAGCCTTCAAACATATTTTATCACTGATTTGTCTAATTTACTTTCATTAAGCGAGCAAATTGTGTTCTTCTTTATATATCCAGTTTCTTTGAATCAGAGACTGTGGTTCCTGAATTTGTGGAGTGGTTCTGAATTTATTCTCAGAAGACACGCGGGTTTTAGCTCACACTTGCAAAACAGTATTTTCCCATTTCCTGCACGTAATTTGGGGAGATGAGCAAAACAACTCAAGGGGGGAAAGACGGGGGTGGGGATTTACTCTCCTGGCATTTGAGAATGACAAATTCTAGTCAAGCATGAAAATATGGACAGGGAAACCTTTTATTCTTTGTAGATCAGTTCCCCAAAATTGATTTTTTTTAATGGTCTTGGAGACATGACTTATTTCAGATTATAGGAATATATAAAAGAGGCTGAGAAGGAGAGAGAGGAAGAAATCACGGAGGCAACCCTGCTTTGGGCCACCACGATGGATGGTGGGGATCCTCTTTCAAAGCTGCCCGTTAGTGCCTCTGAGACCCAGCTGGGGAAAAAAAAAAAGGAGAAAAAAAAAGGAGACAAGAGGAGTTAATTAGGGCAATTCAAGGGGTTTTAATTAAGGGTGAGGTAATAGAGCTTGTGATGAGAGGAAATTAAGAAAGAAAAAATCGACAGTGGATAACAGCTTCTGATTTCCTATGGTGCTATTGGTTTGAGGGAGGACTAACAGCCTAAGGCAAGTAGTAAAAATGCCATCCTTTTAGGTCAATTAAAGCTAAGTTGGACAAAACAGTAGGAAATGCAGATGAATTCAGGGCGGGGGGCGGGGGGGGGAGAGGGGTTAGGATCCTGCCCCCATTCGCTCAATTTTTGAGACTTGGAGATAGGTACAAACCTAGATTTTGTCTGTTTACAGCTATAAAACAGAGAATCTGCCAAGTCTGCCCATTTAGTAAATGCCTCTAATACAACCTTGATTTTGGAAGAGGCTTGATTTGGCTTGGAATCTGCAGGGATTTTCATCAGTTGGTGAAAATAAGCAAAAAGGACCAGGGTCCTGCGGAAGAAGGACCTCTTTGTTTTATTTGTCTTCTCTTGGGTAAAAAGTGGAATGTTCTTTCTTTCCTTCTGTCTGTCTGTCTTTCTTCACGTAAAGAATCTGAAAGGAATTGACCTTCACTTCTCAGCATCCTTTGGGAAGAAATGGGCTTGCATCTCAGGTCACATCCTCATCCCGTGAGTATGATGGTGCATAGAACAGCAAACCTTGTATGGTCTCCCAAAGACAAAAAAAATTGATTCTTCAGTACTCTTGAGCATGTGGGGATGGACTGGCACCCCTTCAGGGGACACCATGGGCGCGGAGGTGAGCTTCACATCACAGCAGGTACACATGGACCACAAGAGGTTTTTTAACCCCTAGATCTTCAGTGAGACCTTGGGCAGAGCAAGCCTGTGCCATAGACCCACACATGGCCCCAAAGCATTTTTCCCCGCTCACACAAACCCATCGCTGTAGGAAATCCCTCTGTTCCCTTAACACCCTCCTCCTGGGATTTTGCAGGTCTTTTCCCACTGCAAGATCAGCTCCATTTCTGTCCAGCTGGCTAAGAGTTAAGAGGGAGAAATCCCTGCAGCTTTCCAGGGCAATAGGATCAGGAAATAAGGGCTGACGCTGGAGTGAATTGCTTATTTAAGACTTTACATTGCATATGCTCAGACTCTAATTTGTATTCTCTGCATCTTTAGCCAAAGGTCAAAAAGATTTCGCTTTTGTGGCTCATGTTTGCTGTGAGACTAAGCAAGAGGAGAGCCTTGCTCATAAAGCCCTGAACGCTGTTCAATACCATGCACTGATAATGTTCTCCAGACCGCTTCATCCCATGGGGGGAAAAAATCTGTATAAAGTCCGGAAAAGCTTCTTCCTGCCTCGAAACATGCGCAGCAGCAAGACCAGGTAGGCATCCATCGAGGAACAGATGGTCCAGCCTTATCCACCTCAAGGTGGCTTTGACTTGGGGAACATGTAGTGACTTTGGGGGCAGGTCCTACAGCCGCAGTGGGACCCAAAACTTGCCCCCAGCTTGATTAAAACAGCCTCTTCTTGATCTGTTCCTCTTCAGAGGAGAAAAATAAAATTCCGCTGGCAACAGGTGTGCCTGGGCTTTGCTAGCAGGAGCTTGGCATCCGGAGAACTGGGCAGCAGGGATGCACAGAGCCCGGGCTGGGCATGGGGGAGAAAATCCTCCCCGCTGGTTCTCACGGCACGTAATGAGGCGGAAAGGTCACTGAAAGGTTTAGCTCAACTCGTAAGTGAAACGGGGATTTGGGGATTTCTGTGCGGTATTTAGCACGGGGAAAACCTCCTCCTTGCGGCAGCTCCGCGAGCCAAAGCACAGAGTGGGGACAGCGGCTGCAGCCAGGCCAGGTGGAGTCCATTTTCCCTTCCCTCCCTCCTGGGGACATCCAGCTGGCACACAAAAAAAATCCTCCTAATTAAGACAGGTCTCTATTGTATTGGATACTTTGGCTATTTCAAACCCAAACTACATGCAAGCCCCATGATACCATCGTGTTAGCATCAGTTACAAGGTGGGAGTGACACATCCCTGTGTGTTTTAGCTCCCCTTTGCAGCAGCACTATGGTGTGTTTTTTTTTTTTTTAAATTATTTACTTTTTCATATTTTTTAAGGATTGTTGTGTTGTTTTTTTTCCTCCCAGGCTCTGAGTCCTTTATTTTCAAGCTGCATGGCAGAACAAAGCAATCCTCGCCACGGAGGAGCACAGCCGCACGGAGCAGCGCGTGCCTGCTTGCAATGGGCTTTGCTGCAAAGGAGTCAGAAAATCCGAGATGAAAAGGCCCATTTGCATTTCTATTTGTGCCGTTTGATGTTGGCTACCGAGTACAACTGGAACAAGCAACACTTTAAATAATCAAGAAAAAACTATCTAGCATCCTGAGCGCTCGTGGAGTTGGCCTTTGGTTTTCTGGGTTTTTTTTTTTGTTTGTTTGTTTGTTTGTTTTTTGCTGTTGATTCATAGGCAGCTCTGTGCTTGGTAGAGAAACCGTGATGGCAGCATCACTAAGAGCTCAGGTGAGCAAAGCAGCTCTAACTGCCCAGAGAACATGAGCCCAGCAGATAATCTGTCCGTCTGTCCGTCCTCCTCCTGGCTCTCTGCTTCTCCTCTCCCAAGGAAACACAACCCACACGGCTGAAATCAGAGCAGCCAAGCAGCTTGAGTAAGCTGAAAGGCCAGGGAGGAAATGTGATTATTGTGAAAAACATTAACTAAAGATGATCGCGAGCACTTTGCTGAGTCCCACCTGATTCACCTCTGTCCAGGACTTCCTCTGAGCCTGTGCTCAGCAGCACGATTCGCACCCAGCTGGGAAACACGAGCACCGTGTGACGGAAGGGGTGACGTAATGACTTTTGCATACCATTATTTTTTCCTGAGTTAATTAAAAGTAGAAGTGCTCATATCAAGCACAGTGCTTCTGTGAGCACCATGTGCTCTTCAGCAACATGCGGACAAGCAGGACTTAGTGTAGTGGCCCAATTTAGTGCAGAGTTACCAGCAACATCCATTTTTTCACCAAAACTGCAAGATTCTTAAATGCTTTTAGTAACTCCAGGCCGTTTTAGTGCCTTCCCAATGCCTCCACCAAAAAGCCAAATGGCAAAATAGCTCTATACCCATTTCACTGCCCTCAGAAGCTCAGAGCCCCTCTTGGTGCTGCAGAGCACAGGAGACTTTAAAGCAATGCTGGCTCCAGGGAAGCCGTCTGGAATTGGACTTGTTGAATAGGAAACCTCCATAGTTCAGCCCTGAAAACATTCACCTTACATGTACCAGCATAAAAGCTAGCTTTTAAACTTCATTACCCTTTTCTTTGCTAGGTTTTGTGCTGCCTGCTGACATTCTCATCCCGGTACCAGTTTGGTTTTTAAGTCCCTGATGGGCAGGTTTATTACATAAGAATACGCCTGGAGATTTGGGAGGTTTGTGCCTTTTCTTGTAATGCTGGGACTTCTCCCAGCATGAAGGGAAGTGCTCAGAGGCTGCCCTTGCCTGAGAGACCAATTATTTCTATTGCAAAATTTCATGCAGGTACGGGATATTTGTGGTGCTGTGGTGAGAAATCAAAGTGAGCAAAAACACATCATGAGTCATTACCTTGTAAATGAAAAAAATAAAATAAAATAAAATACAGAGCTATTTCTTGGCAGAGCTCTCACAAAACCTCAGGCAGCCCCGGTGCTCCTGCCCTGATCACCAGCTGACCCCCGAGCAGCAGCCAGCGATGGTGGCAGAGAAAAACATCTCCAGATTGATTGGTTTCTTGCGATATGATCAAGTTGCACTCAAGGAGAGCAACTGCAGGCCTTATTTTTTGGGAGATTTGAATCAATACAAATACACAGCCTGAGCTTTTTAAGCCTTTATTAGAGGAAGGGACAAGCAGTGCTCCTGGCTTGCTCTGCTTTGCTCCTCCAGCACGAGCAGTTCTGGCCTCTGCTCCTGAGCACATAGCCACGGGAAAGCTGCGAGAAGCAAATTGGGTGAGTGGCATTGTGTTTGGTGGGTCCCCATCTCAGCCAGCTGAACACACGATAATGTGCTGGGATGGCCATTAGGACCATAAATGTCGCAGCAGGAAGGTGAGCCAACAGCACACAGTTCCCCAAAATTGTTAGGGTCCACCAGCTTCATTTGCACTGGAGGAGGGACAGCCAAGGCCATGGAGAGCTTTCATCCAGAGGTGAGGACCTGCCAGCTGGGGGCTTTGAAGTCCTATCCCTGGCTGTGAAAGCAGTGGGAGATCTGTTGCTTGGCCCCATGGTCACAGCAGTGGATGGTGGCACAAAGGCGTTGCCTTAGGTAGCCTGCAGCAGTTGTGACCCTGAAACTCAGTGCTCATAGTGAGCATCTGTGGAGGTGTGCAAGGCCAGGTTGGACAAGATCCTGTGCAACCTGATCTAGTGGGTGGCATCCCTGCCATGGCAGGGGGTTGGAACTGGACGGGCATTGAGGTCCCTTCCAACCAGCGCAATTCTGTGATTCTATGCTGGTGCCCTTGGGCTGATGTCTCCAAACAATCCCTCACGGGAAATCAAGAGGTTAAAGCTGAGCTGGCCAACAAAGAGATGATGCCTTCTTGCTGTGCTGCTTGCACAGCCCCGGCTAATGGACCACAGAAGTGCCAAGCATCTGGAGACACCAAGAAGAGTCCAACCCACCCTATATCCAGCAGTTTCTGGGTTACAGCAGCCCATCACCGGGATTCCCACCGCCACCCAAGGAGCATGAACATGGATTTACAAGGTCTTAAACTACTCTGAGCATGGATTAAAACAACTTCCCCAGCAAGCACACAAACTGACATTGTACTCACCAACCACCCCATTCCCTTGAGCCCTACCTGTCTATGAAGAACTGCCTGAAGCTTACTGATGCGCCCTGGCTACGTCTGCCTTGTTTGGCTGCATGCCGATGACTTGAGAAATGGGGACCTCCAAGTGAGATTACACAGATGACTCCTTCAGAAGGACAAGTAGATTATGGAAGTCTTCCCCCCATTCAAAACAAGCCATCTGCTTCAGGCAGCCGCATGCACCCACACGCTCGCCGACAGAAAAATGCATGCTTCTGGCCGTATATTGTCCCTTCACCAATGGACTGCAATTTAAACAAACAAAAAAATGCACAGCTATTTAACTGCTACCTGTGAGAGCTAGTGCTCCTCCAGAGGCAGAAAATGCTATCTGTTGCTTAGGAACAATCTTTATCCCGCAAAATGAAGATGTGTAGCCCAAAGACTTGTTTAAATGCACCCAACGTGCGTTAAATGCACCGAACGCCTTGCTGAGAAGCTGACCCACCCCTGAATACACCACAAGGAGAGGTCTTTTGTGCTGGATACAACACCAGCCACCTACTATAGCCAGCTGTGATTGGACATACAGTGTATAGACCCCATATCCAGCCGCACTGCACGACCCAGCACTTTTCCTTGGCACATGGAGCAAGGGCAAATGTTGAGGCAGACTCTGGACGTGTTGATGTGTAGGCATTCCTGAAAACCGAGGCTTAGAGCACTATATCAGACTGGTTATGTGTCCAGTCATTCATCTGGATATACATACGTTGTTCTGTTCCAACAGGCAAGCAACAACTATTTCATTGGCACTTGCTTCTCTCTAGCTGTGCCTGATGGAAACACCTACCCGAGGTCCTGTGTGTCTGCACAAGGGCTAGCAAGCAAGTCCTGCTCAGGACTGCTCCACCTCTGCATGGCTGTGGTGGTTGTTGTTGCACCATTTTGCTTTGCTGCCAAGAAGAAAACATCCTTGAGATGCTCAGAGGAGCTGCTCCTCGAAGACACCCATCCCATCTGCTGCTTGCCTTGTGCTTGCTCCTTGCCAGGCATGAGAGACCTTCTGGGAACAGCAACAAACCACCACAACCAGCTCCTACGTCCAGCCTAAAGCAAAGTGCACGCCAGGTCTGAGACCAAGTAAGTCTTCTGGGGAACTTCAGCTAAGAGAATCTGTTTTGCAAAGCTATCTTATCCAAGACCCCAGCTGGAGCATCTGCCAACGTGGAGCAGGTGTTGAATCGCGAGGCCTTGCAGGACACGATGCTGGAGCTCTTCTTCTTGCGGTAGAAGTAGCTGCTGAGGTGGAAGCGGAACTTGTCATGGAGGGAGGCATAGATGAAGGGGTTATAGCAGGCAGAGCTCATGGCAATCAAGTGGCATGAGACCTGGATGACATTCACGTACCTCTTGTCCAAGATGGTGAACTCCTCGTCGATGTCTCTGATGAAGTTCACCACCTGGAGGGGCAGCCAGCAGATCGCAAAGCACACCACCGAGACAGTGAGCACGCGGAAGGTTTTCTGCTTTGTTTTGGTCCATTTGTCTTGGCAGGGGTAGGCAGCACCTGGGACGTTCCTCCGCCGCAGGTGGTAGGTAATGGCACAGAAGGAGACTGACACGGCCAACAGTGGGAGCATGTAGGACAGGAGGAGCATCAAGCATGAGTACAGCAGCCGCTCCCTCTCCTCATGCTTCCAAAACTCTTCACAGATGATCATGTCATGGCCAATGGTGTTGAGATCCAAGTACTGGGTGTGCAGGGAGGTGGGGACAGAGGCTATGATGGAGAGCAACCAGATGCAGGCCACGATGCAGACGCAGGACTTGCGACTGATCCTCCGGCGGATGGGGTACGCCACGACAACGTACCGGTCAACAGCGATGGCGGTGAGGGACAGCACCGAGACGAAGACGGTGGCAGCCTGCATCAAGGTGACGAAGTAGCACATGAACATCCCAAAGATCCAGCCCCGCACCTCGAAGGCGTAGGAGACGGTCAGCGGGACGCAGGCCAGGCACATGATGAAGTCGGCTGCGGCCAGGTTCCCTATCAGGAAATTGGTGGTGCAGTGCAGCTTCTTGGTGAGAGCGATGAGGAGGATGAGAAAGAGGTTCCCCATGCACGCCACAGCCACCAGGGTGGCGTAGAGTGGGATGAAGAGCGGTTTGAGCTCCAGGAGGAGGTCAAGGCCAGTGAAGAGAGGGACTGAGTCGTTCTGCCAGGAGTTATTCAGGAGCTGGCTGTGAGCCATGCCGAGGTGGGACCAGCTCTGCTTCTCCTCCCTGCCTTGGAGTCGGGCAGAGACCAGACAATTAGCCCTGAACAGGAAAAAAAGTGCTGGGGTTCTTCTACCCAGAAGAACCAAGGTCTGTCCCCAAGGTCTAGGTCCTCTTTTCCAGCCCCCACCACCAGTGATTTTTTTTTTAAAGACTGAACAGGGGCAGACACATCCGAGCTTTGGTGTGGGGAAAATGGGAACTTGGCTAGGAAGAGGTTAACCAGGCGGCTGTGCTTCTGCAGGGAGCTGCCAGCCTGGGGGCAGCAGCTCGGGATGCTGCATGGAAAGTAGCCCGGAGCTGTGCTGACATGCGGGGGGTGGGGGGTGGGGGGTGGGGGGGGGGGAAGAGGCGCTCCCACATTTCTTCTTGCTCTTAGTGTTTCACCTGCCAGCCCCAGCCCCTGCCTCCAGCCCCCCCGCTCAGCAGGAGGGATGTCGCCCACCTCTCCCCCATCCCGTTATCTCCTCACCACCTCTCCCCCATCCCCTTATCTCATCCCCTTGGGTATTTCCCCCAGGAAAATTGGGTATTTCCCCGTTGCCTTCCCACTGCTGCTCTGGCTGAGACGTCTCGCAGCATCCCGCTCTCTCCGACCCCGTGCTCAATCCTCCCTCTCGCCCTTTCCCCATCACTGTGGTTAATTACCTGTGGCACTTTGTCTTCTCCTTCCCTGGGTTGCTTTCTCCTTGCAGCGACGGCAGCGGGATGGAGCGCGTGGCTGCTGCCCCGGCAGCTCCAAAAAACTCCTGACGGCAGCACAAGGGGGGGGAGGCAAATCTATTACAGCAGAAAGTGCAGGAAAATGCAGAATTAACCCCCAGGGCCCCACACTGCCAAATTTACCTTTCTGTCCCCCTCACCGGGACCTGGAAAAATCTCCTTACCCCTTGTGGATGGTCAAAATTGTATTAATTAAATAACCAATCAGAGTTTACTGAGAGATATTATAGTTTGCTACTTCACGCTGCAAGCGATGTAGCGCTGGGTCTACACGCCCTGCCCTGGAAAACAAAATCTGGATGGAAAGTAGAAGCAAATCTGATGATCGATTGAAAGAATAAAATATTCTTTTTGTTCCCTTAAGGAGGTCGGAGTCGAGTCCGCTCTCGATCCCCGCTCCGGCGCGCACTCACCGTCCGCGATCCACCTGGGCAGACACGGGGAGCTCCTCCAGGATCCCACCGTTCCCCAGTTGTCCCAGCCAGGATGGGTCAGGGGGGTTTGTTCAGGGGCTGATGTCCACCGCAAGCCCTCCGTCCACTGCCATCCCCGATCTCGCCCCTTATTTTTGCAGCGATGCGGTGCCGGAGCAGCGGGATTAAAAGCCGGGGAGGAGCGCGGTGTTCCCACCCGCGGGGTGGGTATTCCTGGTACGCGTGGGGATGGGCTGCTCGCCCCCCTGGGCTGTGGGGAGAGGGGGGTCGGTCCCATGGGAAGGGGGAAATGGGGTGGGTGGGCACAGGGACCACGCGGAGCTCCCTGACGGGACCCCCGGCTGGGGGAGAGGACGGGAGGGAGGGGGCGAGGGTGGCTGTGGGGCAGGGGTGGGCCTGCTGTGGGGTGATGGACACCCAGCTGTGGGGTGAGGGTGGTCTTGGTGTGGGTTGAGGGTGGTCCTGGCGTGGGGTGTTGGGCACCAAGCTGTGGGGTGAGGGCAGAGTGAGGTGGCGGCGGTCCTGCTATGGGGTTATGGGCACCCAGTCATGGGGTTATGGACACCCAAACGTGGGGTTATGGGCACCCAGTCATGGGGTTATGGACACCTAACCGTGGGGTTATGGACACCCAACTGTGGGATGAGTATGGCCCAGCCATGGGGCAAGGACAGCTGTGGGATGGTGGACACTAAATCATGGAGTAAAAATGACCCAGTCGTAGGGTGAGAGCACCTATGGGGTGATGCGGGGTGATGGCAGCTATGGAGTGAGGGTGGCCCAGCCGTTGGTCAGTGGACACCCAACCATGGTGTGATGGACACCCAGCCATGGGGTAAAGATGTCCCAGTCATGGGACAGGAGGAGCCAAGGGGTGAATATGGCCCAGCTGTGGGGCAAGGACAGCTGTGGGGTAATCATGGTTGGGGTAATGGGCACCCAACCATGGAGTAAGGATGTCCCAGCCCTGGGGCGAGGGCAGCCATGGGTTGAGGGTGGCTACGGGGTGATGGCAGCCATGGGGCGATGGATGCCCAGCCACAGGGCAAGGATAACTGTGGGATGATGGACACCCAGCAGTGGGGGCAAGGACAGCCCAACCATGGGCCAAGGGCAGCTGTGGGGTGACAGCAGCCCAGCCGTGGGTCAAGGGATGACCAACTGTGGCACATATGCCAGCAAAGGGTGCAGATACAATAAAATAAAGCAGAATTGCTGCAAGTTTGGGTCATATCAGTACAAATGGGAGTCAAAGACTGTCAGCATGTGACGATTTTTCTTCCCACTGAAGCACCAACTTTCACCAGGCACACTTTGGGTCACCTCTCATCACGGAGCCATGGCAGCACACACCAGAAATAGGTGACCTGCACGATCCATGGGCCTTTTACCTTCAAGGTAACTTCAATGTCGACATTTTTAAGAACATAGAGAAAAAGCTTTGTCACTAAAATGCCCTTTGCACAAACATGAAAAAAAAAAAAAGCTGCTGCAATGTGCTTTGAGTCATGCAAGAAGCAGGACTGGATTTAGATTGCTTGACTCTTCCCTCCTGTCTGTGTTTACAAACAACACAAATACCTTTAAAAAAAAATAAGCCTGAATCTCTTCATCCTTAGAATGAATTAGGCTAGTTTTAAACAGGTATGCTTCAGGGAAATTTGGGCTTTTCCTTCCCTTCTTATTCCTTAGCTTTGCATTAATACCTTGGGGTATCGAGAGAGCAGCCTCTTCCTCCATCTCCTGTGATTCTGGAATTGGGGGATAAGTAGCCACTAAAACACTACTACAGACAAGCTAAGATTTTTATTAAAGTGATGGAAGTGGTTGCAGCTTTTTTAAGCCACGAGCCGCTGTAAACAATCTTCTTCATCTCCTGTTTTGGCCTCTCTGCTTTCTTCTGTGGGGGGAAAAGAAGTTGATTTTATGTTAGACACACTCTGTGAGGGTATGGAATGGCAGGAGGGCATTTCTGTGTCGTATTGATTTCCACCCACATCCATTTACTTTGGGTTTTGTGTTTTGGATTTGAAGAGAGATGGGTGCATGGCCTCAGGAGATGTCATCCAGCCACAATCAGTTGGTATTTAAAAAATAAAACTTAGGGATTAAAGGCAAGCATGATCCACATGGCTGAAATCACGATCATTATTCCTCTCCTAAATCTAGTCTATGCCTAAGCAATTTGCTATACAGAGCATAGCTCAGGTTGGAGGTGTGGACCTTTGAAGCAGGGTTGAAGCTATTTTAATGAGATTCCCCCTTTTGTCACTGATTTTACCTTCCTTTGGCAGGTTTGAGGCAGCACAGGTGAGCACTGTGCTCAGATATTGAGATTAAACCCAGGGGAGCTGAAGGGGGGCCAGGGCTGAGGCTTCAGCTGTGCCAAAATCAGGCAAAGGTGCTGGGGCAGATGGAGCCAATTCCCTGGGTAGATATGAAAGGTCACAGCAGAGCTGGTTTGGGTTGATTTTTTATTTTTTTTGTGGGAATTAGCCAAGTTAAATGCGTTCCTTTTGTTCTGTTGTGGCAGGGCTTGGTGGAGCTGAAGTGATTTGCTAAACTTAGAAATTAGCAATTAAAGGGCTTTAAAAATGAAAATTAGAGTAAGGCCAAAATTAAAAATGGGGATGTTCTGTTTTTAGTTTGTTTTTTTTTTTGGGGGGGGTTGGGGTGAGGGGTGGGGTGGTGATGGAAGAGCTGTGGCTGGTGATGAGAGAGTTTTCATAGCCTTGGCATTGTGGTGCAAAGGGGTTTTTGTGCTGATGGAAGAGGTCAATGAAGCTGCTCCTACAGTGCACAGAAGCAAGGAGAGATCACACAAAAATGTGAGTACTCACTAAAACCCACATTTTATTCCTCCTGGGAGTTATCTGCAGCCATGTGCTTTGTAGCTCTCCCCCTGCTTGTCAAACCTCACCTGCAGTGCTGGAGGAGGTTCAGGGGGTGGGTGTGGGGATGGGGATGTTCTGCCATAAGGAAAACCTAAAATAAAAGGAGAAATAAGCTTAAAATAGGAGGGAAAAATATATGGCAGGAATTGAGCTCTGAGCTCCTAGCCTTCACGAAGCCTAGCTGCCTTGTTTAAGGCTGGCAAGGGAGGTGCTCAACAGATTTAGGCTGTTGAAGAAGTAGAGGATCAAAGAGCAAGGCTTAAACTTCTGCTGCCCCTTCTTTCTCCTTTCTTCTTGGCTTTATGTTGGCAATGTCTTTGAAATCTGTTTATTTCCCTGCCAGAGAGGGTTTTTGCACTTGCATTTTCGTTTTGGAAGCAATTCCCAGATAATTTCATCTTGGTGAATTGATGTGTGGGTAAAGATCTTAGAAACAGGGGCTGGGGAGAAACTAGTCTTAATGGGTATTTATTACCACACTGTAGTTACATCACGCAATTAAAAGGAGAGGGACCAGGTATTGCTTCAGTATTGATTTCAGTTGTGGGATCGAGTTCACAACAAAAGACGTCTAAAAAGATTTGATAGCTGCCGAGAGGCAAACAACAGTGTTGATGTCCTCTGACTGCAGTGATTACTGTGTATCCCTCGCCTTATGCAATAGTGTTATGACAAGCTCAGTGGTAACAAGCTGAAATTAAGCCTGGGGAGAGCAGGGCTGCTGACCCGGAGGGCTGGCTGGTGCTCAGATGGGGCTGGTGGTGGCCACGTGCTTTTGTTCCTTGCCATGCAGGTGGAGCCCACGGTGAGGCAGCTGCTGAAAAACTTCTCCTTCCTGGCCCAAAAGTGCCCCCAAATCACTCAAGGGGCTGCTTGTTATTCTGGCAATGGCCCTTCTGCTGCCGGCTGGCTTCAGGAGCGAATTTGGGTTGGTCCTCCACTTGGAGGACTTGGCAAATCTGAGTGGCTTGGTGATTTACCTTGGGAATGGCAGGAGGAGATGGCCAAGGGGATTTGTGTTTGTGCTTTGGGGGAGGGCAGGAGTTAAACTCTATTTTCAGCTGGACTGTGAAGGGCTTCATCTCAGAGCATCCCAAATTGGACAAAAACAAAGCTGAAAATGTTGGGAAGTGCAGGGGAAAAAAGCTGCAAAAAAGCCCACGCAGCTGAGTTCACAGCGGGTGTCCGGCACTTCCAATCACTTACTGCAGGACAGGGGATTGTGAAAAGCATGAACCTCCATAAGGAGCTGATGTGGGCTTTTATATTTGTTCTGCACATCCCTGCAGCCCTGTCCCTGGCTGGGTGAGCACGCAAAGGCTCAGGAGAAGGAGCAAACACAGGCTGTGCCACCTCTTTGCTCTACTGACCCTGAGCAAGGGCAACGAGCACCCAGAAATCATCCTGGCTTTGCAGGTTTTGTTCTGAAAGGGGAAAAAAAGGAAGGAAAACCAAATTTTTGTTTCTCTTCAAAGTCAGAAGTGCCAATCCCTGCACGTCCCACGGTAAGGGAGCATAGCGTAGCAGGGCTGTTTGTTATTTAACCCGCTGGGGATCTGGGTGCCAGCCCCAAAGCAGGTCGCTTCCCAGCAGCTCCCTCGTCTTCAGAAGTCTCTGATTCCCTATGAAATATCTCTTCATCTCAGTGGCTTACTGAAGTGAGGAAAAATTAAAAATAATAATCCTTATCGGATGGAAATGTCTGGTTGGTAACATGAATGGGAGTTCTCAGAGCGGTCGTAGAAGACGCTCAGCAAAATGATGACTTCTGGCAGGAGAAGGCTGTTAATTTGTCTCGATCTGATGAATGTGGGTCGGTGTTATTAAAACTGGCTGAGAGCTGACTTTAAAGGAACACTCATCTCCACCACGTAACCAGCAGGAAGAAAATAATCTTCACTTCCATGTCACAGTCTGGCCAAGAGCTGCCGTTAATTTTAAACAGCAGAACAATCTGATAAGGAAAGCAGAAGGCTCTTAAAAGATCATTTTAGATGAGAGATGTGGCTTGAAAATGACAGCAAAATAATAAATTGTTGCTGGCTGGGCTGGAGCTTGCCCACCTCAGGCCAGCCGAGGCTTCACCCCAGTCTGGGCAGCAAAGCATTTCCCCCTGCATGGCCTCGTCCTGGAAAAGTCTTTTTCTGACCAAATCCTCCTCATTTCTAAGGAGCTAGAGGAGGTATCGCTAATCCCAGAGTTTGTATTGCCCCATGCCAGGAGTTTTTTGGCTCTGAGTGGGTACAGGAGGCCAGACGGGTGGACTTGAAGACTATTTCAAAAGCTCTGTCCTACCCTGCTGTCTGGCGATGGTTCTTGAAGCACCAGTGCTTGAGGCACCTGCAATGACATCCTGGTGCCCATCCTACCCCGCGTGGGTGATGATCAGGAACCTGAGTTTGTGGTTTTCAACCCAATTTTAAATGCTGGGGTCATCTTTTAGGAATAGCCGCGGGTTGCAGGAGCTGGTGGTGCTCAGCATCTCCCCGGAGGGACCGCACAAAGCCACTTTGGGGAACGTCCACCTCGGCCTCCTGTCTACAAAGCGGCAGTCACAGCATGGTCCTTCCTCCCATGGCAGGCTGCAAGCTCTCTCAGCTCGAAATCCTAGACAGCCCGTCAATTACAGAGGAGCAGCATATTCTTAGCATCATTACACGGCGCTGCCAGCTCATGCTCTGGATTGATTTCCTCTGTTTAAGCACACTGTGAGCTACTTCTTTTCCCCGTATTGGTGGGTGGGAGTTCTAGGGAAGAGCAGCCACAGGAGGATCAGGCTGCCACCAGCTTCCCACCCCCGTTTTCTTGAGGATGCTGGTGAACCCTGGCCTTAGTGATATGCTGAATTTGTGCGTGGGCTTGTGCTCCATAGGTGTGTGTGTAACAAATGTTTACAGCAGATTATATTCCACAGAGATGCTAATCAGCCTCAGCCATCGCCTTTTTTATTTTATTATTTTTTTTTGTCACGCACTGTGTTAGGTGCTGCTTTTGACAAAAAGATGCTTTAAGAAACTTGTTTTCAGCCTCGTTCCTTCTTCTTGCATGCTGCCCAATGTGCTCCTTTAGCCTGTCTGTTGTTTTGGTCACTGATATTAAACAGAAATGGCTCTCGCCCTACTCTGACAAAGCTGCAGTCATATTGTCTTAGATTCCCCTTTTTTTAACTTTATTCTGCCCCATCTTGAGAACAAATTACTGGCAGCCGGATGATGATGATGTGTTACAATGCTGGTGTGATCCATACCCCTGGGAGGCTTAAGGGGGTAGGGAGAGGCTGTTTCATGCTGAGATAAGGGAGAATTGTCAAAAGGCACAGAGCCAGGGAGCTAACACTTCACTTGTGATTACTGGTTTCTCACATCCTAAAAAATCACCCTCCTTATTTGATAGTACCTCTCTGCTGGTAAGTCACAGCCTGAACACGCTGCTTTCAGACAGTGCTATTGTGGACCTGCCCATGCCTACTGATGGTTTGTTTTTCTCCATTGCTGTGCTGTTATCAGCAGCTCGTCTTTTGTTGTTGTTACTTAGATTGGCACATCTCCCAGCATGTAAATTATTGCCACTGGTAGGAAGGCTGGTGTTGCTGTATAAGCCAAAAATAAAAAAATCCCTAGTGGAAATGTTGTTTATATCAGCAAGGTTTTTTTTGATTGGGAGCTAAACAACTTTCTTTTCCTACAATAACCCATAACTGCTTAACGTAACGCCCTTTCTAGTTAAACCACGTGTAGCATCACCCACGTGCAACAGTACCTGCACACATCATGACTCTGCCACTTACTCTCAGTTTAAGCTCCTTTATTTTTTTAAAAAAAGTCTTAAAATATGAGTTCCTGTTACTCTTATGATAATTTTAGGTATAGACCAAGCCCAAGTCTGATTTCCTGTAGCTCGGTGTGTCCAAAGGGTGGACCACATGAAAGCTCTCAGTGACTTCGTCCAAATACCTGTAACATGGTGCCTTCAGTGGCTGTCTTCTCTCCCCTTGAGCAACACAGGATTATGCTACTCAAGTGTAGTATTTCTATGTAAAAGTATAGGTAGTTTAAAACTAGATACTTTGTGTACTTGGAGCATTTTTAAAGCCTTTTTGCTCTTAAGCTGATAGATGGGTTCTTTTAGTCCTGCTGTTTACACACCAATTGAGTTAGACCGAGTCAGACAGCCTTTGGAGCAAGCTGCCAGTTGCTGGGGCTGGACCTATCGCTTGATCGGGATGCAGTCTCCAATTAAATGCCAATCTCTAAGCAGTTAGGTTTTGGCAGGTCTAATTCTCTCCTGAAAGGGTGATGCTGCAGCGCTTCAGGACCTAATTTACTGTCTTGTGCTGACATTACCAATCAAGAGCCACAAATGGAAAACCAGTGTCTCTTCCTGACCCGTGTCCAGCATCACAACGCAGCAAAAACACCACAGAGTCCTGCACTCATTTGGCTTTCTTGACCGTGCCAAAGCCGGTAGGTGGAGCTGGTATTACACTGCTGGAAGCCAACGAACCCTTTGACAGCACAGTTGGTGCTGCTCAGGGAGGGAGCTGACAGAGGCGCATGCCTCACGGACAAAGGTCTCTTCAGTTATCACTGAAACAACCAGCACTAGTTCTCGTCTCCTCCTCCATCACAAGGCGTTTGTTTGACTTTCTGGCATCCATTCTGCTTGATGCTGATTTATTCTGAGTTTGTTTTGTTTGTTTTACTTAAGTCCCTGGATCTGATTAAAGTTTTCAGGACCTGTTCTCAGTTTGGGGGCAACAGGCCTTACTCCAGGCCGTCCTGGAAGAGCACGCTTTACAAATACAAAGGGTTGGAAATAGCTGCTCTTCCCTTCTACATTCAAGCAGATTCTGCTGTGCAAAATGCCACTCAGAGTAGCTGGTATTTTGGACAAATTGAGGCAGATGGCCTTTCCATTCCTCATTCTTTTGTATGTGAAGAACAGATAAATGTAACTAAGCAGCAAAGGACCTATGTATGTCTTGCTGGAGTATCAATGCAAATCTGAAGTGCTCAGCTAATTCTGTGTTTGGACAATTCTTCCCCAAGCCCTTTCCGTGAGCTTCTGAGATACTTTTAAATAAAATGTTGAGTACTGCTTTCTCTTAGCTCCTCTAAATGAAGAGCTAGATTATGGGGACCTGAGACTTTAAATGTTTCGGTACAGTTATTTTGAATACATTTCTTGCTCAGATAGCTTTAATGGGAATAGACAAGATGATATAAAGCATCTTCACAGTCACTGTTAATCACAAGAAGGAAGGGTATTGACTGTAAAATAGCCTGGGAACAGAAAAAGAAACTGCATTTTTCTCTTTGTACATACCATTTCTGATAAATACTCAAAAGCATCTTCATTACAGTTTGACAGCACAGGTGAGAGAGAGTATTTACAGCACATTATCTGACTGTACAGCATAGCAGACTTATTTTTAGAGATAAATTAATAGGGACACTTAAAAGATGAGAAAGAGACCCTCTTCAACACTGCCAAAGCTTTGTAGGCCCTTTATCATTGACATTCAGGTGATTCACCGTATTTCTCAAACCTCTGTGTTTGCTCTAATGGAGAGCTCTGAGTGTGACTTCTTTAGTAAATGGCGAGGCTGGGGTGGATGGTTACACAGGTAAGGCTGATTGCGTGGGCAAACACCAAGTCACCACACTGAAGAAGCAGCAACAGAATAACAGCTGTCAGGGGATGAAACAATAGCACCATTTATAATTGTACAGAGACAGGAAACAATGAAGGTGGTATCAAGGAGCTCTTTTTAAAAATGTATTTTCATAGAGATACATAATGAACAGTCTAGTGTGCATAAGCTGCTAGAACTACCCCTGCAATTTCTGTCTAAAGAGCTTTATTTGACAGAAGATGTACACTGCTTCCCTCTATCGACCTTTAGTGTCAATGCTAAGACAGAAAGCACAGCTCACAGAAGCATTAGTCTTATACAAGTACACAATTGCTGATTCTTTGACTAATAATGGGAAACAACCCTCTGTAGAATGAAACAGGATGAAGAAAAAATACATATATACTGGAATATATTTAAAGTCAAATAATTCTGTGCTAGTCTGTGATGAAAACAAGCTATTTGTAGCCTCCTTGGTCATCACACTTGTTTTCCTGATGTAGGATCTCATCTGACCCTCTCCTGGAGGGACTGAAGGAGATGAGAGAAACAGATACAACATGACCAATAATAAAAATACTCCTTCTCCAGCCCATTCTGTATCAGAGTTTGGATGGCCAATGAAGTGGGATATTCTAGGAGGGGGCATTACAAGGACAGGAATATTAAGTAGTCTCCTGTTGCTACAATCTCAATATCATCAATTTATCGATTGCAGTGATGGTTTCCTTTAGGACTCCAAGTTCGAGTAGGCAAACAGTATCTGTTCTCCTCCAGGCACAGCTCAGAGCCAGCCCAAACATAAACAGTGAAGTTCGATAGAAAACACAGTGGACTTTGCAGGAAAAGAATACCCAATTTAGTGATAAAAGAGGTATAAGACAGGAAAAAAAACTGATTCAGTGGTTTATCTGTTCTATTCTAGACCATTATGCCTTCTGATGCTTCTGAACAACTGCTCTTTCTTTTGTTCAGAGTGCCTCCTGACGAGTTACAGACAACTCACATTCATACTGGAATGATTAGGTTGCTACAGGTTGGGACTAGATCGAAGTAGGATTTCAGTTCAATGTATGCTGTTTCACTCTTACCCACAACAAATGCCAGTCAATATCTCTGGAGGTCCAGAGCAGTTTTGTTGTTGTTTTTTTTTCTTTCTTTTGTTTTTTTAAATGATTGACAATTGGCGCTTATGCCTCCCTCCCGCATTTGGGTTATTACTGTTGCTGCACACAGCTTCGTTGGGGTTTGGACGAGAGGCATGGCGTGTATCTCACTGCTCAGCAGCTGGAGGTTCTTCAGTCTCCTGCTTCTCTGGCTGCGATTCTGGAGGGATGAGGTACTGTACTTCTTCAGTATTGATTGCCACTTTATCAGGTTGTAGCCAGCGCTTTAGATGCTCTAGAGTGCTGAGGGAAAGCAAAGACAGAGTGAAACATAAGATAGCGGTTTCACAGGAAGGTACAAAAAGATCTGTTAGCCACACTAACACCAGAAAGGGGAGGAGAGGTTGCAAAAAGTATGTCCACATCCTAGTATGCTAATGATATGGATACTATAGATGTACATAAATACACACTCACTCATAGTCTATCTCAAAATAGCTGGTCTGACTGGAAAAGTTCTACCCCATCTTGTTTAAATACCGACTAAAGTTTATTTTAATTCTGAAATGTGTATCTATACGCTCATCCTCCAGGAAGTGTGATACACGCCATTCAGTCCTTGCACTGAAAAATTAACTTGTTCTTGCTCTTTTACAAGAGCAAAGTTTTGCTTGGTAGTGTCCGTGAGATGATTTGCATGCTTAAAAGTTAAGGCTTGTTTAATTACATTGCTGGGTGAGAACCAAGTAGTCTGGTACCATTCGGGGTAACCTCTATCTAACTTCATTCAGTCAAATTCTGGTGAGGAAAATATTTTCATGGATAACATCCTCAGCCTTTAAAAACAAAGTGGGAAGAACATCTATGCCTACAGCAACTTGTGTTTTAACTATATCACATTCAAGTTAACTGGTCAAAGAATCTAAAACCTACATATAAACGTGGATTATTTGTCATACTTGAACTCCAAAACTAGCTAAAGTAGATTTTCTTCAAGGGAGAAAGATAATCTTCTTTTCAGTTAGAAGCAATCGTGAAAAATGTCAGCTCAGAAAATAGAAATATGGAGAGCATTATAAGTGATTGGGAATGTGAGATTACTAAAGAAAAAGACTCTCATCTTAATTCATATATCATCTGTAAAAGGGTAACGGGTGAGAGAGCAGAAGCATTGTAAGGGAGGCACTGAACTGAGAGCCACTCAGGAAATCTAATCTCAGGACTGGTACCAACCCCAGAAAGAACTTCAAATCCCACTTGTCTCTGAAGCAGTACTTAACTGGGCCCTGACAAAGACACAGGGAATGGTCTGTACTTAGCTGTTAAAAGTCAAGCCTTAAAAAAAGTAATTTGAGATGTATTAGACATTCCCTCCCTACCCAAAATGTGACAAGGGTAGTTGTCAAATAGGTTTCTGTTCTTTCCACTCTAGATCACCCCAGTCCAAGGGATGCAAAATCAGTGAACAGCTTTGAAAGTTCAACCCACCCGTGCCCTCTGTGTTTCCCTCTAGCATGATACAAATCTGCTTGGTGGGGGACCAGATGATTTCCAGAGGTCCCCTCCAACCTCAATCATTCTGTGATTCTGTGAAATGGTCATTATCAAAGTTGTTTAGAAAGCTTGGGAGTCTTGACAAGCTGCAGTGAGACCTTTTCTGTCATAATGCCCTCTCACAAGTCCTGACAAACCCTTATTTTACATTTTAAGAAATAAAGTCTAATCTATTTGCCAACATAGATGATTATGCCTTAAGTGGTAGTCCATCTCTTTGACCTGCTTATTACCTCTCATCAGATTCATGTCCCTCTACATAAAATTCAGACTCAAACTTCTCCTGTAGGAACCTGTCCCAGCATTCTTTCTTAGCTTGGGAAAGGGTACGCAGCATGTCCTTGGAAGTCACCTCTTGAGACAAACCTTTTATTCTCATTAGTCTTCTCTCTGAAGAGACAAAAGAGGGGTCTCTATTATAATTTTCTCAAGGGAAGGAAAAAAGAAGTGTCTACACTTTGATATTAAAAAGCTTAAATTAACATTTCAAGACTTAATATTTTAAAAAGTAACTTTTTCTTGCATTTGAAGTCTGCATGACAGTATTTCATTTATGTATGTGTTTGTAATTTGGAGTGACGTTTCAGAAGGAAATAAGGTGTGTATGCAATCAGTCACCTCTGCCCATTTTTGTGTTTTAATAACTTTTGCACTTTTCAATTTCAATGAAACTTTCACGCAGAAGGCACAGATCTTGGAGGCATTAAGTGCCCACAATTTCCATGCAAATTGGCATGGAATATAAACCACACTAATTGTAGTGTGAAATTCAAATAATGCTCAAACTGAGACCGGGGAGGGCGGAATGCAGAGTGCAGCAGTATTATCAGTTGGATATCACAGAATAGAATGTAACATTGTGAGTTTTCTCAGTCACAGGCTACAACGAAAACCATGTTTTTACCAGATGCAGGGTAATCCAACTACACTACACAAAGCTGCAAGAAAGCAAATTTCATGGAGTTCCTCCAGTCACAAAATCCCTTTATAATGGATTCCTTCTTAAACTGGGTCAGGAATCAACTTGTGCTCACACTTTTTTTTTAATTGAAAAGTGTATGTTTGTTAGTTGAACTGCACTAGCTCAAAACATGGCGGCCCACTTGTTACTCTTTTTGAAGTTTATCTTATGTCACAGAACTGGGTTGTCACTGACAGTGTCTGGCCCGAACAATTCTTAAGACTTGAAATACCATATCTGCCCAAACGTACTGGCAGGCTGATCCTATGATGGCTCAAATATTAATCCTGGCCATGTACAAACCCAGGACAAGTTTATACTTCTGTTGACTTAGCTAGAAGACACAAGACAAACTTTGTGCTAGCTTTATGCTTTCATCCTGACTCTGAGAAAACAGATCCAGTTCCAATATGAAGTCTGCTTGTGAAAATTAATCCATTAGCATTTTCTGAGCAAATTGGAACTGCAGCAGCAATTAATACCAGAAGAGCAATTTGTGGCTTGTTGCTATGGCACCTTTGATCAGATACCAAGAGCTCTACTTAGTGTACTGTGAAACAACAGTCTGAAACAGTAACAAAGTCAAAATGGAGGCTCTGGCAGAAATATAAGCTTACAAAAAACACCTCTGCAACCCTGACCCCCTTCTTCTTGGTCTGTTCCTGCATGCAACCTCGTATGCAAGACAACATGACTGTGTGGCTGCATTGCAAACCAGATTACAAACTGACCCAAATAAAAATAACTCCATAGAAAGGAAGGAAGGGGAAGAAGAGCCATAAAAAATATTTTAACACAACTGGAGAAAGAAGCAGTCCAACTGTTGGAGTGCAGGGGAACCTCAAAGGCTCCTCCTAAAAGGCACCAAGAGCATCCTTCCTGCAGCTGAATACTATTGTATAATGTGACCTCTGAAGGGAGCAGGGAATACTTAAAACTAGGTGGCTAATTTCCTGGCCTTGGAACTAAAGACTGCTCTTAGCAGTGCTAGGATGTTGGCTCCAATAATGGTAACTTTATCTTTCCCCATATCAAGTGTTTCTATCAGATTTTATACTGTTAACAATTACTACATGGTTTTATAGATTATGCAGGAATTAACTAATCGCATTGAGGCTAACTGCATAATCTGTCACTTTAAAATAGAGATTCGGGCAGGCTTTATTTGGGAAAGCATCAGAGCTTTCTTTCCTATATCTGCCCCCCTACCTCCCCAGCCAGAAAACAGGTCATAGAAATAAATGTCACTTTTTTCTTTCCATTCAGTTGTGTCTCCTGAGACTCTGTGAAATAATGAAACAAATGATGGTGACACAGAAACACAAAGGCACTACAGTCAGTTCAAAACACATTTCCCCTCAGTCAACTACAGTAGAACTACGTGCTGCCCAGAGAAAGAAACAGCAGTATCCCTATTCTATTTATTTTGCAGGAAAAGCATAAATTCTTAGGTTTATACTTGATAGAGAGTTTCTTCCAAGGGAATAGTTGAAGAAGCTACAGTTGTGCTTCTCATTTCCACTTGCATTAACCGAGTCAGACAATCTACTGAGTATGTGCAAGACATTTTTCCAACCAGAGGTGCGAGCACCATCGCCCCGGCCTCATAAACAGTGCCATAGTTATCCTCAGGTGTCTAAGCACAATCAACACCTTACCAGACACTCACCGAGGGATGCCAAATATACCTCTGAATCATTCAGTGGAGCCCAGGGCTTCAGGTTTGTTTGAGAAGAGCCTCCGGACACGTTGCTCTGGCTTGCCCCGTCGGCGTACGCATCCGTGAAGGAGTCTGTGAAAGCATCGCTGTCGTCCTGAAGCTCTGGACGGGGCAGACACGAGCAGATTTCAGCCCAGAGGTCTTCACTGGACCTGGCGACGGCGGCGTCAACGCTCTCGATCATCCTCATGGCGAGGAGCTGAGAAAAGGGGGAGAAAGGACGCGCGGTGAGCGTGACCTGGGACTTCCGCACCCTCTGCTCGAGCCACCTCAGGGGAGCCTCTAGGTGCTCTTAGGGCACCTTTAGGGGACTTTCCGCAGCACGGGGGTGACACGCTCCGGGGCTCACGGTTACAGCCGGGCCCTAAGGCCGCGGGGCCCCGGCTGCTCGCCGGCCCGGACCCTGCAGGCCCCGCAACCCCCGGCCCCTGTCACGACCGCCCGCCCAGCTCGGCAGCCCTCCTCCGCCGGGCACAGCGGGGCCGCACCGCCCGACGCCCCCAAACCTGGCTCGGCCACCGCCGCTCGTACCGTCAACACGGCAAGCCGCGACGGCTTCAGACCGAGCATTGATTGACATGCAGATTTAACCAATCACCTCGCTCCTTTGGGTGGAGGGAGGGCGCCTATTAGCCCAGCCCTCAGAGGAGGCGGGAAAATGGGCAGGAGGTGGGAGGGAGAGTGACGCTGCTGCGGTGCCATCTTGGTAAAGGGCGGAAGGTTTCCTGAGCGGCGTAGGCGAGAGAGGCGCGACACCTGGCAACGGGCGGCTGGGGGACGGAGACCGGGACCGGGGACCGGGACAGGGACAGGTATGGGGACAGGGCCGGGGCCGGGGCCGGGGACCTGGGTCGAGTATGGGGCTGGGGCCCGGGTCCGATAACCGATGTCCCCGTGACCCGCGGATGACGCCTTGTTGTTGGGTTTTGGAGGGCTGCGCAGGGTAATTTGCAATTTTAAGCGCAAAAAGCTGTTAATTATGTCACGGCTCTTCCCTTTAAACACAAAAAGCTGGTAATTATGGCACAGCACTTACCTATAACCAAGGTGTCGATGCACCAGTGCTGATGGCACCCTGTGTAGCGTGCTCCGCTGTCTTCGAGCAGCGCCTGGTATCGATTATTTTGTTTTTAACCCAAAAAAGGCTCGGGTTTGGGCGTGCCCATCGGAGATCCCGTCCCCTTTCCCCTGGCAGGTGTCTGTGGGATGAGCCACCTGCTGCCCTGCGCCACGCTGACACTCATGGGACTGCTCCTCGCCAGGACGATGGCCTGGACTTCCAGCGGAAAGACACACCCCGAGCTGGTCAACAACCTCTACAGTGAGTAACGGGGCTGTGTCTGGTCCCCACGGGTGCTTCGAGCAGCCCCTGGGAGCCTCTGGTGCTTCAGGGTTAAGGTGTTTGGTGTCCTGCAGCATACCCATTGCGATACCGGTCGTTCCGAAGCGGCAGAGTTAGAAGGCCGAAATTTCACAGCGTCGCAATCTGAACTTGTCCTAGTTATAATTGGAAACGAGAGGTTACGCCAGAAGTAGCAGGAAAGGCTATCCCCGCAGCCCGCCTGCCATTCCTCTCACGGGGTAAACGCGTGACGCCTTTTAAAACGCTGCACGGAGTGGCGTTGCTCTGAGCCGGCAGACGCTCAGCTTCTTGGCAGTGTTTCACCTCCACGGATGTGCCCTGGGATTGGAGTCACGCGTGGTGTTGCTGCCCTGCTCCGGGCAGCATCTGGAACACAAGTAAAAATAGCTTTGAATTTCCTCAGCTGCTAAAGCCACGCTGATTTTCCCTGCGGTGCAAAGGAATGGTGAATGTTTCTATAGTCGTTAAATCTGAACCGGAGTCTCCACCTTCAGGACTGAAAGTGTGACTTGTTTACTATATTTAACACTCCTAGGCATGCTGTAGTTATAGCTAACAATCCTCTGGGCTGATGGTGTGACCATACTGTGATTTCATCCAGTGCAGCAAAACCTGAAAAAGATGTACTTTCATCTGCAGGGTTTTCTCTGTGTGTGTTTTTTTTTTTTTTTGTGTGTCAATTCTCAGATAGCTTAGTAAGGACTCTCCCAGTTCTGCTGCTAACTCCCAGAGCTGTATTGCCTCCTTCCAAATATCTTCTTGCTTCCATACTGAGGATTTAAGTCCTTTCTCTGTCTGTTTTCCTCCATCTCCCAGAAAAAGGAATAATTAAATCACAGCGGGTCTTCGATGTGTTACTGGCTACTGACAGAGGCCACTACATCAAATATTTCCCATACATGGATTCTCCTCAATCTATCGGTGAGTAACTCAAAGAATCACCATTTTTATGGTGTTTGTGTTGACTATGCTAGCCACAGTGACAGAGGGGCATGAGGTGCCTCAGCAGGTTGGAGTTCTTAATGCTGGACGCGCTATCACCAAAACAGTGGCTGAGTTTTTAGACAGGTCAGGTAGAGCAATCCTCATCCGTATTTCAGCTTGGGGGATCCAGAGGAAATATAGAACAATAGAACAATATAGATTTTCCACAGTCAAAACGTGCATTGATCGTTCTGAGTTCAGCTTGTGGGAGGGAAACAAACACAGCCTGTGATAGCTGCAGAGCATTTTGATGAATGAGCTGGGCGCTGGAGGTTGGAGCAGTTGGGAACTGAAGCACTAAAGCTACCTTGGTCTCATTATTAATCCTCCAGGAGGTGATTATAAGTCAGTGAAGTGCTTTAGCGAGGCAAAAGAAGAGTCTTCTTGTATTTTTAGGGAACGGGGAGGGAGATTAAAGAACTGTTCACGGTGGAGATTTTGATAATTAATTGGATCTTATCACCATCATTTCTTTATCACGTAACTCTTGTCACTGGCTTCCTTTTAGGATACAAGGCTACAATCAGTGCACCACATATGGTGAGATGAAACTTTCTTTTTTAACAGAAACGCAGGAAATTGTTTGTCTCCCCCATCCCTTGCCTTTTTAAATTTTACTTAAATACTAAATTTTACTTAAATACTGAGGTAGAAAGGTGAAACAGGTCCCGCGGACATGATTGCCGTGCCTGTTTCTTTAGATGCTGAAACTTTTTTTTTTTAGTTCATTTAAAAGCATGCTCAGGTAGAAATTCTGTGTAACTGGGGAGAACCATTAATATTGTCATAATAATAATCTTTTTTGCATGATATTTTTATTCCTGCTCCTTCGCATATTGACTGGACCTCTTTGTAACTGCTGTTCTGCAAAAAGACGTTCCAGATCAAACACTACTCGCTCTGAACATGTCAGACAAAACACCCAGTGTGCTGTGTTTAAATCAGAGCACAAAGTGCTTGGAACAAGAAAAAGTTGGAGGAGGAGGAAAGTAAAATGGGATGTTTCACACTGTCTTGTACTTGTACCCGCACAGCATGCCCATGCACTGGAGTTGTTGAAGGATCAGCTTGTGGAAGGTGCAAAAGCACTGGACGTCGGATCCGGGAGCGGGTACCTTACAGCTTGCTTTGCCAGGATGGTAAGCTCACAGGATTCCAGGCCTAGTGAGCAAGGGGCACCAGAGCAGGTAGCTTGCCATAGCTGGCATGTGCTTTTTGGGAGGAGGGAAGAGGACCGAGGGAAGTGGTGAACTGCTCCCATACCATTTTGTAGTAAAAACAAACACGGTGATTTTTGAAGTGGATGTTGTATCTGCTGTCAGATCACTTCGTACCTTAACCCAGGTCAGATTGAGTGGGGTGTGTTAATCTGCTGTGCAAGTCTGTTGTAGGTTTTTAGTTTCTTCTTAAGTAGTCACAGTCTGTGACAGGACAAGGGAGAATGGGCTTAAGTTGTGCCAGGGGAGGTTTAGGTTGGATATTAGGAAGAACTTCTTTAACTGAAAGGATTGTGAGGCATTGGAATGGGCTGCCCAGGGAAGGGATTGAGTCACCATCCCTGGAGGTCTTTAAGCTCTACATCTAAACATCTTTTAGCGATATGGTTTAGTGGAGGACCTGTTAATGTTAGGTCAGAGGTTGGACTAGGTGATCTTGAAGGTCTCTCCCAACCTAGATGATTCTGTGAAATTCCTGAAGGCATTTTCTGTGAAGTGCTAGAAAGCTTGTCAAGTTACTCTTCTCAGGAAGTTGGTTAGTAAGGAACTGGCCCTGCCAAGGAAGCTGCTAATTGTACCAAGTAATTATTTATTTGGGAATGAAGGGTTGCTGGGAATCCCCATAGGCCATGTCTGTGTATCCCTTGAGTAGCTAACCTAACTGGAACTGCTCAGCCTTAAAACCAAAGTGGCACAGTATTTGCACCTCCTTGTTCAGACACTCTGCTCTGAAGTTTCTTCCTAGAAATTCTCCAGCCCCCACAGTACCTTGTCGTATAAAGTGCACCTCTGTACCTATAGGGTGTACAGAGTCTTTCTGCATCTCTGTGCATGCAGGAGGTAGATAGGTGTTTGTCTGCTCTTTCCTTTGTAGATGGGCCCAACAGGGAAAGCTGTGGGTGTAGAACACATTAAAGAGCTGGTGAACGAATCCATCAGAAATGTCCAAGAAGACGATCCGACTTTGCTCAGCTCTGGCCGTGTAAAACTTGTGGGTGAGCTCCCTGGGACCCTGATGCTTGACCCCTTCTGTGAGCATGCATTAGCTCTGGCTGTCTGCAGAGCTCTGCTTCTCAAAACAGTGGTTCCAAGCTGTGTTGATGCTTTCCACGCTGTTGCTAGAAATCACAGGCTAACTAAGCACAGTGTAACACTGACTTGAACGCTACGGTGTACATAAGCAGCTTTTAATGCTGCAGGCAGCCGAGCACACACCTCACTTCTGAACGTGTAGTCCCTACCTTAATTCAGTAAGAGGTGTTCTTCAGAAGAGAGTGGTTGTACCACATCTGAGTTTTAGTTTATTTGAACGGGTCTGCACACACTTTGTGTATTATTATTTTGTTTTTCCTTTTTTTTTTTTTTGTTAATTTGCATCAGCTCATTCTGTATCCAGAATCTCAAGACTGCACAAAGCTACTGTATTACATAAAGGCCCTCCTGGCTTTGGCTGTTCCATTTTCCAGCATGGTTCAATTCCAGAAATATCTCCCCATTCTTAAAATGTAAATGAATGCTACATTTCTAGCAGACAGGTCAGTGCTCTGACATGGGAATTCACGTTGCTATCACAGTCTTGATATAAAGTTTTCCTCCTCTAAATTTCAATTGAAAGAATATATGGAGAAATATTTTTGCATGGAATTGTTGTCTGAACAAGTCTTTTCTGCTTGCTTTTCCCTCCTGCAGTTGGAGATGGCAGGCAGGGATACCCTGAGGAGGCTCCTTATGATGCCATTCACGTCGGGGCAGCAGCACCAACAGTACCAAAGGAGGTAAGAGTGGTCGTGTGGGATGTCAGTTGCTGTTGGCTGCCTTCATCAGTAGCTGTGATAAAACTGATAGTTAGGGAACCATGGGAACCTTCCTTTTTTTTGTCTGTTTGCATGGAGCTGGCAAGCTTGTGTTTTTCAAGATGTCGTGACCTTCACAGCTTGGCTGACTTCTGTTGTCTCTTCTTGGCTCTGCTGATTCCGATCTCTCTGATTGCCAGCTGCTGAATGAACTGAAGCCGGGAGGTCGGCTGATACTGCCCGTGGGTCCTGAGGGTGCGAACCAAGTCCTGATGCAATACGACAAAACCAGCGATGGGGAGATCATCGAAACCCAGCTGATGGGTGTGATCTACGTTCCTCTGACGGATAAGGAAAAGCAGTGGCCTCGGTAAACACTCGCAGCGTTTCTCCTCTCCACCCCGTGGGCTTGCTCTCCTTGAGTGCTGGCTTTGCTGACAGATCCCTGGATTCCTAGCAGCTGCTGTTTGTAAAGGACCGAAGGAAGAGGCTAACTAGTAGGCACATCAGGGGAGTAGGATGCGTTTTCTATTAGCTAGGGATCGCACACCGAGGACTCGAGCCTTTTTTTTTGTTGTTGTTGTTTTTTGGAGCCTCTGCACATTCATAAACGCTGCAGCTGTGTCGATTCTGTCGCTGAGCCGAAGGCAAATGCGTGACAGTAACTGCTGGTTTTTCTTTGCCTCAGGGACGAATTCTGACAGCGGGATGGATATCTCTAAGGTCACCTCAGAAAGCTCACGGACTCACCTCAGAAAGCTCACGGACGGGACTCGGACGGCCTGCATGGCTTTGCTTTTTGAGCGGGAGCTCTGGCAGTGGCTGTGCTTGCGAAGGCGAGCGCTGCTTCAACAGAGCTCGGGACGGAGAAAAGGCTGCGGCTCGGGCAGAGCCGGGTCTGGCCGCGGTGCTTTGGTCCGGCCGAGCCCAGCCCCAGGTGGTGGGTGACTCCTGCACAGAGAGCTGCAGGGGCAGGCGGGCTTACGCCTCCCCGCAGCCACCCCCTAACAGCGACCCTCTAACGCTTGGAGAAAAAACAAGGCACCCGTACCGGCTCAGGGCACGGTGCTCTGACCGAGCTCATTTACGCGAGCGCGTTCTCTTCTTTCCTGCGTCAGCAACCCCGAGTTTTGGGGGTAAAAACGCCGGGAACTGGGGAGTTAGAAAACCGTGGTGGTGGCCCGGGGGAGCAGGAGGCGTGGCCTGGGGGCGAGGGGCGTGGCCTAGGACAGGGGGCGTGGCTAGTGGTGGGGCGTGAATGGGGTGGGGGCGTGGCTTGGTGGGTGGGGGCGTGGCTAAGTGGAAAGGGGTGTGGTTAAGGGAAGCGGAGGCGCGGTTAAGGGCTGAGGGGGCGTGGCCCGCGGCGGCGACCGCCTTCGGCGATTGGCTGCGCGGCGTGGCGTCACTCGGCGCGCCGGCGCGCTGTGTGCGGCGTGGCTGCGGGTGGTGGGGCGGGGGTGGGGCCGGGGGCAGCGGCTGCTTCTCCTCCCCCGGCGCGGCATGGCGGAGCCGGGGCCCAAGAGCGGCGCTGGGGGGGGGGAGGAGGAGGAGGAGGAGGAGGAGGAGGCTGCCCCGGCCCCGAAGAAGCGCCGCGTGGCCGCCGGGGAGCGCTACGTGCCGCCGCCGCGGAAGCTGAAGGCGGGGGTGAGCTTCAGCGCGGCGCATTTCGCCGAGACCTCGTACTACTTCGAGGGGGGGCTGCGCAAGGTGCGGCCCTACTACTTCGACTTCCGCACCTACTGCAAGGGGCGCTGGGTCGGCCGCAGCCTCCTGCACGTCTTCAGCACCGAGTTCCGCGCCCAGCCCCTCGCCTTCTACCGCGCCGCCGCCCGCGCCGGCCGCCTGCGCCTCAACGAGGAGCCCGTGCGGGACCTGGACGTCGTGCTTAAGGTGGGCGCCTCTCCCTCCTTCTTTCCCTTCGTCCCTTAATCCCTTCTTCCCTCCCTTCATCCCTCCGAAGCTTCTCGGGTGCCTGGCCTGATGGTGTGCCTATGCAGAATGCACGCTAATTGTCAGCTTTTCTCGCAGAATAATGATTTTCTCCGAAACACGGTGCATCGCCACGAGCCGCCGGTTACTGCCCAGCCTATCCAAATCCTGGCGGAGGACGATGAGGTGGTGGTCGTAGACAAACCGTCCTCCTTGCCGGTGCATCCCTGCGGGAGGTTTCGGCACAACACTGTCATCTTCATCCTCGGCAAAGAGCACAACCTTAAGGAACTGCATACAATTCATCGACTCGATCGCATGACCTCAGGAGTGCTTATGTTTGCCAAGACGGTGGAGGTGTCCAAGAGGATCGACGAGCAGGTTCGGGAGAGACAGGTGAGAGCTAAGGGCTGCAGTAGTTTTGGGGGGTTCTTGTGCGGTATTTTCTTGAAACACGCTAAGGCAAAAAGTCAGTCAAACTTTTGGTCTAAACAAACCCAATTCTAAGGACAGCTTGCGTTCTTCTTCCTGTCCTTATTGTGCAAAGTGTGGAAGGCATCAAGAGAGAAAGATGGAGCAAAACCGTAAGCAATTTTGGTAGTATTGTGTTGAAGGGGGTTTCCATCCCTGTGGGATTGTGCAAACTGGCTGGTATTGTGCATGGAGTCTTGGAAAGGTTTGGGTTGGAAGGGACCTCTAAAGATCAGCTGGTCCGTCAGTTAGAGAGCAGTTTTATTTATCAGTATAAGCGTGTCAGTCATCTAATACTTTTTCCATTTTAAGCTTTAGAAGTTTCTCTCATTTTTTTTCCACTGGTTTTCAGTCCAAACAGAACTATTGCTGTAGGGTGCTAGCTTCCAGGATTTACTTCAAGGCAATGAGGGTCACAGCAAAAAGCACTGAGAGGCAACTCTTGAACTTGATATGGGGAAGACAGTTCAGGCCCTTATGTTCTTGAATTCTCAATTAGTTGGAAGCTAGAATGAGAGAAACTTGGTTAAAAAGCTGTTTTTTCTTTTCCTGTTCAGTTGTAATAAAACTTCAAGAGTAGATTAACTAAAATGAAAAATATGTATTTCATTGATGAGAGAGGGAGGGTAACCAGGATGAGACTGAATCATAATCAGACCTGAGACAGTTTTCTCTTCTGAGATTTTTTGTTCTTTCTGCCTGTAGCTGGAAAAAGAGTACGTGTGTCGTGTGGTGGGGGAGTTCCCAGAACACGAAGTGGTCTGCGAAGAGCCCATACTGGTTGTTTCATACAAGGTGGGGGTGTGCCGTGTGGACCCTAAAGGGAAATCCTGCAAAACCATCTTCCAAAGGCTCAGTTACAACGGTAAGACAAGCGTTGTCAAGTGTCTTCCGCGTACTGGCCGCACACACCAGATCCGGGTCCACTTGCAGTACCTGGGATATCCCATTGTCAATGACCCCATCTATAACATGGAAGCCTGGGGCCCTGAAAAGGGCAAAGGTGGCAAGATTGGTAAAACAGATGAAGAACTCCTTAAGGCGCTCGTGGAGGAGCATCGTTCCAAACAGAGCCTGGATGTCTTGGGGATTTCAGAAGAGGACTTGAACACCGATGCAGAAAATCAAGACTCTGGTAATTCAAACGAGTGCACAGAATCTGTGCAGGCTGATCCTATAAATGAGAACTCCTGCCCTGCTGAGGGCACTAAGGATCCTGAGAGAAATGAAACACCAGCTTGTACACTGGACCCTGATACCAATCTGGAAACACTTGAAAAAACTACAGAACTAGGTTCATGTGAGAACAAGGGTGGGCAAACAGGAGGAAATTGTTCAGAAGAGAAGGACCCTTTATGCATGGAGTGTAAAATTACAAGGCGGGACCCATCTCCAAAGGAGCTGGTGATGTACCTACATGCCTTGCGCTATAAGGGCGCAGAGTTTGACTATTGCTCCAAGATGCCTGAATGGGCCATGGAGGACTGGGAGGAATGACAGAGGGCATGACATCTAAGGGCATTGTTCTAGTGTGGCCAGAGAAGTGTCTTGTAAAGACCTAAGGTTTCAGTGTGCTTGAGGTGAAGAAACTGCTGGTGACTTGAAATGGGGTGGGAAGGCCCCCATATTGTTGGGGCCGGCAAATTGCTGTGGCTGCTGACAGGCACTGTAAAAGGTGGGCAAGAACATGGGGGTTCAGTGCTAGAATTACATTGTCATTTAGTGAACACCTGGGCAACAAACACCTCAAATGTGTTACAGGTCTGCTGTCAATTACCTGCAGAGAAAATTTAGTGCATACACTTAATTTAAGAAAGCGATTTTTCTTTTGGCCTGCTATATAATGTTCTTGTACTGTACGGTGAGAGCTGGTGGAATATTGTTCAACATACTGGATGTCACATCATACAGGAAAACTATTTGTACTTTGATTTTATTGTCAGACTGATTTTAAAACCAAAACATTAACACTGAGAATGCCATAAGGTAAAACCAGAGCACTGTGAAGCTGATTTCTTTACTGTTTGTCAGCAAGGTGGACTTTGCTTTGAAATTGCTCTTTTAGAATTCCTTCACATAATTACTTGATTTGGGATTAGTAACTCTAGGAATAGATCTGTGTGTTGAGCCTATTTCTGGAGGTACTAGTCCCAAGATTTTATCCGTATAAGACTTATAAGGAGACTTGATTTAGCAGAGTGTCTTGCTGTGTGCCCTGTGACGCATCTTCTGCCTTCTCAAAAACGTCATCTTCTCTGAGAACCTATTGATTTCTAATCCTTATGCCTCAAATAAAAACATCTCCATACTTGAACAAAAACCCAAGGTAGAGACCAGTCTACCAACTTTCACTTTGTTTTTACCATACCATGGTCAAATTGTTTCTGAATGGTGTGTATTTGTTTTTAATGTTGCTTCACATGTGCTTCAAGCTGACAATTGGCCTTAAACAAAAAAAGACTGTTTTATAAGCAAACGAGAAGCTTTTCTTAATACAGTTTATAGTAATGTTTCCAGGATGATAAATATCACTATAGTTCTTATTTTCATTGATGTTTATATGGCCTCTGAGAGGTTTATTACAATCATTGTATTAGGTTCTTTTTTTTGTCCGTCTTAGGCAACCTCAGTGGTAATGACCAGCTGCACACAATCAAAACCTTTCCTGGGAAGAGCCATGTTATTTCAGGATCCTCTGCACCCACCTACATAGGATGCATGCATAGGGTTCAACACTTCTAAAATGTTATAGAAACCTTTTTTAAAGGTGAGAAAAGGAATCCAGGAGGCCTGATGCTATTCAGCAAGCATGTCACCAGCCTTGCTGGAGTGTGGTCCAGTACTGGATGCTCTTTCCTTGTCATGCTGAGCTTTACACTCTCAACCCACCAAGACACAAAGGTTACGGGAGAAACCCCTGTTTCACAAGGTATTCTTGAGTGGGGTGCTGCGGACATGTGCTCCATGACTAAGGTTTGCCAGGCCAACAGGAACTACTACTCTCCTCCTTGGCAAGGCTCTTAAAATCACCTGTTGATACCCACAGGTGTGACCAGGATCCAATAGCCCAAAGTAGCCAAGTGATTTTTTTTTTCCTTTCCTGTACATCCAGCTGTTGTTGAATGTTTCTGTAAGAGTTCATTCAGACTTGAGCTTTGCTCTTCCACATCCTGCTAAGGGTCTCTCATGATTTTAATGTAACCACAGATTTTTATATTTTTTTTCCTGCCATCATGTAATAAGGCTGGTCTAGTATTTAGCTGCAGGCAGCTTGTTAAACAAAGGAGGTAAAAACTCCCCTGTGTTATCTATTTTTTTCATACACTGAAATATATATATTTCATCTATGTAAATGAAAATTTGGTGCCTTCAAAATAAGAATATGTGCAACTGTTACTAGCTTTAGACATGGGGAAAAAGGGTGGATTTAGGGGCAGCTGAGCTTTAATTGAGACTGACATGACCCAAGTTATACTGTCCGTTGTTGTTTTTTTTGTTTGTTTTTTCCTCTGCAAGAAAAAAGCACCTGAAAAAAATTATACTGGCTTGTGTCGATAGATGGAGACCAGATGGACAAATGTGGAACTGCTGCTCACTGTTGTGTTTCACTTTTTCTGGCTATCCCTAATCGCTGTAGTTAATATATTTTCATTATCACACCTTGCTGGTCAAGAAATGCCGTGACTTGTCTTTTCAAGACACTTTAGGCAATGACCCTTCAAGGTTGGTTTCACAAGGAGCTTACCAGCGATGGCATCACGTTTCAGTTTGAGTCCGAGCTGGTAGTTTCACACTGCGCAGCCACTGGGTGTCTGCTGCTGGTACCTGCTAAAAACACGCACAAGATAAAACATCTTCTGGTTTGCTACCGAGGAAAGTATTTCTGCCAGTGATGGCATGTGATAAATCCCCACCTAGGCCTGAGAATTAGCCCAAATGTGACCAGGGAGCTCATCTCCCATTTTTTCCAGCTGTGTTTTAACCAGTCCATTACAGGTGCCACTTGTGCGTATAAAGAGCTACCGTATGGCCACGCTCTGCATAGGATCTGGTATAATCTGATTTCCACCAGGATTTAAGCGTTGTTCAATCTGGGCAGTGTAGCCTGGAGGGCTCTGGGAGCTGTTCCAGTAAATTACATGTGAGAGGCCCCTTCCGCTTGTGCTAATTACAGTAATTATGGCTTCAACATGCAGCAAAGTCTCAGGGGAGCATTTTGTTTCATTAACTTCTCCTTCCAGATTTTTAAGTTAACTCTTCACGCAGAGTAGCTCTTAGTAATCAGTTACACTTCTAAAATCTCAATAACTACAGGAAAAGCCCGTTAAAACAGTCAGCGTGGATGTAATTTCAGTGAGGCACAGTGATCAGCCTCGCCGGAGCTCCCTCAGCCCCTGATTTTGCAAAAATTTATTTACCCGAAGCTCCCACCAGGGATTTGGCAAACCTGAATGAGACAATTTGGGTCGAAAGAAGCAGTTTGGTGGTGGTTGGGCACGGAGGTTGCAGGTCTCCAGGGGGTGCGGCTGCCTCCCCTCAGGCCTCCTTGCGCGGCCCCAGGCGGCGGGAGGGATGCGCGGGGGGGGGCGGTATACACCTTGGCAGCCCTCGAGGAGCTAAAAGTAAATAAATAAGATAAGGGGAAAAAAAACGTGAGGTGTGGGGGAGAGAAAAAAGACAAAAAGTTGACTCCCGACGAGGATGGGATTCGAACCCACGCGTGCAGAGCACAATGGATTAGCAGTCCATCGCCTTAACCACTCGGCCACCTCGTCACGAGAGCCCTGTTTCTCGCACAGCCCATAAGAATCCGCACCACCTGCTCCCGGCCTCGCCTCCCGCCCACCGCCCGCTCTGCGAGATGGCGCCCGTCCGCCGCCCTTTGGCGGCAAGAACACAGGACGACGCGACCGGACAGCGACCGAGCCACCCTACCCCGGGTGTTCTCCGCTGCTTCACACTCATTCCTCCGGCTGTGGCGCGGTGCCGGCGAGGAATAATCCCGAAAAGGAGGACAACAAGCTGGCATCACGGAGGCCGCCATATTGTACGGAACGCCGGGGGCCGCCATGTCGTACGGAGCGCTAGGGGGGCGCCATGTTGTACGTCCTGCCGTCGGGCGGGCGGTTTGGCGCGCGGCGGTTGGGTTTGAACCGTGAGGCGGCGGCGGCGGCGCCGTGAGGGCAGTGAGTGAGGGGCCGGGGGGGGGCTGGCGGGGCTGAGGGGGTTTCAGAGCCCTGGAGGGGCTTTGGGGGGCTGGGAGCAGCGCAGGGGGTTGTAGGGAACGTAGTTCTGGTAGCGTGCGGCCAGTTTGAATTTTTTTTTTTTATATTTGTAAGTTTTGATAAGCGCGGCAAGCGACCAGCGAAGTGTTCCTGTGGGCGTCGCCAACATGGGGGCAAACCTTTCACCGACGTTCAAATTGTTGCTTCCCCTTATTCTTCATACAGTTATCTTTTTCAAAGCGGGCTCGTTGCATTTCGAGTTTCTCCAGGGTCTCCTGCCAGTAATATTAACGTTGGTAATAGATCTCACAGCTGCCTTCAGCCCCGTCGCGAGGCGCGGTTGTCTCTCCCTGCAGCTCGCAGCCAAGGCAGTCCGTGGCTGTGAATTTTGAGGAAAATTGCAAAAAGGCACCGGGAGCCCTGCACACAGAGCAGTTTCACCTAAGATGGAAGACACTTTTATACCTCAAGTCTTTAAAAGCTCCCTCCACGTACTGTGGTGTTGCGAACAAAGAAACCCTATCCCCTTACTGACTTTCTCAGTACCCGGATGCATTGTAGCAAAAATACCGAGCGTTTTAATTACATCATGATCTTGTTATTTAAGTCGTTAAATTTCCCTGCAAGACTTGCTAGCGTTATTTGTGAAACGTGAAAGTTACCAGGTGGAAGCTGTTCAAGAGATGCTACTCTTCCACAGGCCTACTATAGCCTTATTTTTGGTTATATAATACTCCATCTCAAGGAACTAAAATGTTTTATATTTAGAAACAAAATATAACCTTGTGCTGTTAATAGACTGAATGGTGCCAAGTTCAGGCCTGAGGGGATTTCAGTGTGCTGGGGCAGCCCAGAAATGTGAGGGGAACCTCGATAAAATGCACGATAGGCTTAGGTTGGTCAACACCATGCAGTACTTTTGGGAAAACACCTCTGTAAGCAATAGCTACAGGTGTATGCTAGCCTTTGGGTATCGCTCCGGGTAGTGCTCCCAGGCCGTCTTGGTTTTGTTGCCTCAGAGCTGCAGGCCCTGAAAGCCAAGGCCTCTGCAGTTCCCTTTCTGAGGGGTGTATAGCAATACCCCACTAGTAAGTGATTGATTTAGTGTTTCACTAACCCTAGAGCTTTTTTTTTTTTTTTTTAAGCCTCCATAAGGCTTAGCTTTTCCTTGGTCATCTTGTGGTTTAAATGCTGTGGTCTATGGTGAGGAGGCTGGCTTGGTGGAGAAGAAGGGGAGATGTTGCCTACTGGGGGGAACTTATGAATGTGTATGAATACCTTTGGGAAAGTTTCAAGAAGATGGAGCCAGAAGGGATGAGACGCAATGAGCACAAACTGGACTACAAGAAATTTCACTCAAACATCAGAAAAAAAAATGCAGAGAAGGTGGAACAGGTTGTCCCAGAGCAACTGGCCATAGCTTTGGGTAGGGGGTTGGACTGTACGATCTCCAGAGGTCCCTTCCCACCTTCAAGAGTCTGTGATTTTGTGAAATGCAAAAGCTGAGCAGTTCCTCTCTATTTCTAATTGTCTCTTAAAAAAAAAAAAAGTGTTTTACAATTTGCTTAACCCTTGCCTAGGCAAGAGTTTCTCTTAAGGCGTTGTTTGCTGAGGTTTAGCAAGGGGAAAATGCAATGCGGTGGTATTGTCAGATTGCTTATAGCTGTCACATAAGAATATTTTGCGATAGTAGTAGTGATGGAGATAAATATCACTGAAATCTAGGAAAGAGCACAGAAAAATGTGTTTGTTGATATTATGGTGTTGATTCAATGCTACAATATATTGTGTTCTTTGTCAGGTCCATGGGAGAATGAGGTTATGAGGAATATTAACCTGGTATTCAAAGCCTTGTATTTTGTTGTGCTGTATAGGAAACCTGAGGTAATATCCTAAGGCATCTTCACGGTGTGGGTTAACTCATTATCCCCTGCTGTGACTTTTAATAGGCATACTAGTTCATAAAAGAGAAGATATTCTTGGGGTGGCAGGGAGTAGTAGTGAATGAAAAATTGTCTTATGTGTCAGAGCGAACTAGTGCACTTTGTATTGTAGAAAGCTTGATCGTATTTATCCCCAGCAGTTACCAAAATCTTAATTTTAAGTAGAAGGCTGCCGAACCAGTAAGACTCAAACTGCTAGCACATCTGATTTATAACATGATATGCAGTAGAAACCATTGAATTGGGAGGCCTGTTAGACATCAGAGAATTCCTCTGAGTAAAGAAGGATAAAGAAGAAAATTTTAGCAACTGACTGAGTCTAGTATCTAGTTGTTGTTCTATACAATATTCTTAGTGAGACTCATTAATATTTTTTTGATTTCAGTATTGCATTTCCCACAGAAATGGACAAGATTTATTCAGACCCTAACGTGGAAAAGTAAGTTGAAACCTCATAAGAACCTCATTGTGATTCGGCTGTTGTCTTTTAGATGCAAAATGTTTCTTAATCCCTGTGTGCACTTTAGGATCTCTTGAATGAAATATGCTGTCCATCAAGAAGAAAAACAGGGAGGTTTTTTGATTATGGTGTAGGAAAGCTCGAGGAAGTCTCATAGCAGCAGATTGTCTAGAGACTGACCACAGGGGTCAGAGCACAATATGTTGAATTTTCCAAGGGTTATGTACGGGACCTAGCATTGGAATGATCTGTTCCAAGCAAGTTTGTTCAAGTAATTTCACACTTGTAAAAATAATGGAGAAATTGAATTATTAACCATAAAAACGTGGCAGCACTGTTCAAGAAATACATCTTGGTTCCAGTTTATGCACTAATATCTATTTCTCTTTTTTCCTTCCAGTGATAATACAGAGCACATAAGAGGAAAGCGACTGTCCTCTGTGAGTAACTTAAGGCATTTCTAAAATAAAACTGAGTGAGTGAAGGAAGGAAAGGGGAGCCATAAAGAAGAATTAGTTTTCTCATTACAGCCTGAAGAAAAACATACCAAGAGCAAAGAAAGACCCTATTAAGTTTGTGATTGAATGTGACGCTTCTGGCTGTTACAGATTCTCTACTGCCAAGTAATCAGTTCATGTATTCTTGTGAAATACCAGTTCACTGATTGTATGGACGGCTGATGTATTCAAATCTGAAAGCATTGCTGTTCACATTAGCAATGTGGCAGAAGATGACACAATTTCCACAGAAGGATTCGCAGGTGAAGCGAGTGTACAGGGATATACCTGGTAATTTTCTGATTGAAGTGAATGAATTTAGTATTCAGAAGGACAGTTTACCCACTCTTTTCTCAAAATAAGTAAATACATGAGTAAGATATTCAAAAATTAAAGTTATGCCTTCAGGGTTACAGATTCAGAATTTTATGAATTCTTTGGTCAATAATAAGTATACCTTCAACTGAAGGAACTCCCGTGTATGGTGCGTTGGTGAGAAGCAGGGTCAGAGACTGGGACAGATGCCCAATGCAAGAGTGAATTGTAGGTTATGAAATCCATGGTAACTTGTGCATAAATGATGTCTTGAACTGCTTGTACACCAGCTGTGACTGAACCAGTCATTTACTCGTTGCTTGATCCTTTCTTTTGTGGGTGCTGGGGCTGATTTTCTCAACTTACACTTTCTTTTAGATTTTAAAGGCTCCACGAAATCCTCTTGATGATTTGGGAAACGGGAATGAACTCACTCAGGTAGGTCTGTTAAGTCCTCTTTTGCTGACTCTCTTAATATCTTTGGTTTACTCCTCAACTTGTCCCTGATTAAACAGGGTCACTACAATAATGTAGGTGTAAAAACTCCTGTAATAACTGCTTTGGAGGATACTGTTTGGAGTAATAAATATTACATGAAATCCATTGAACTTTTATTTTACATCAGAATATGTCTTCTGTCAAGCATGGAGGAATAACCAGAAATTAAAATAAAAAATAAAAATCTTGCTTCTGGTGTAGTACACGTGATTTGAAGTTTGCCACCTGGAGTACTGTGTGCAGCTCTGGGGCCCACAGTGTAAGAAAGAAAAGACCTCTCAGAGTGGGTCCAGAGGCTGGAGCACCTCTCTAATAACTTCTTTCAAATATGAAATATGAGCCTGAGATACTCGTGCATAATATATTTCAAAACTGGTTTGAGTATGAAGAGCAGCTCAGTCTTCATTTAAACTTTAATACCTTTTAACAATGATGCGTAGTACTGCTACTGGGCAATATAGAACCATCGTATGCAGTAGTGTGACTTTGTTCATAACTGCTTGTGATGCTGACATAGTTCCTCTGTGCCTATAATGGATAATGTCAGTACGTCAACACGTTGTCTACTTTCTTAAACAATGAGTATTCTGCTGTCCTGGGCAGAGCTATTTAGTTAGGGAACCTTACTGCAGACACCTGCACCGCAGTGGTATGGTGAATTAGCTTTCCAGTATATGCAGCGTTGCATTGTTACACGCCCTGTAACATTGCATTAGTATAATCATGTAGTCAGTGATACCATTTAAACGTTTCTTTAGGAAAATATCAGTGGTGATTTTGATTCTTCCATGCATCCTTCCCTTTCTCCCATAAAGACAAGTGTTTTTTTCAGTTGTCACAGAAAGCTAAATTTAAAAAAAAAAAATCTTGCAACTCACTTGTGCTAAGCAGCTAAGTATTTTTTTCCCTAGTATGCCAAACATTATGCCAGACAAAAATCTTTATAAGTGGTATTCTGCTTCTTCTGTCTGAAACCAAGCAGTTAGTACAAAATGATCTTTAGAACCTGCTTCTTGTGAGATAGGTGTCTCTCTGCGAAGAGGAGAGAAGCTGGAGAACTATAAGTAGTTTAAAGATGTTGGCAAATATCTGTTGTACTTGTTGAGCTATTATGCTTGCATTTTTTATTTTTGTGTGTGTGAAAAGCTATAATTATTGTGGATTATGGCATACGAACTGTTCTCTGTACATCAAACTTTTTTTTTTTGTCAGGATATCAATATAGATAAACGTAGGAAAAACTCCCGACGTGTCAGCTTTGCGAACACCATAAAGTAAGTTTGATCTGAAGGATGCGGATTTACATCTCTTTTATTACCTACAACTTTATGCTTAAAAAATCTGCTATCACCTAAAATTGCTGTTTGCATACATCTATGGGCATTCAGTGAAGAAAATTGTGAAAATATGGGAATTTCAGTGAAGAAAATACTAAGTTGATCTTGAGCCCTAATAGAAACATTATTCACTTTCTCATCCTAGCTATAAAAAATGATGGAGTAAATTTCATATAATTAGGAAACTTTGGTTTTCGTTAACTTTTCTAGTGATTTTCACATGAAGTATGATAATGGCATCTTCCTGCTGGAAAGTATGATTGGGTTCAGTAAGCTGCTGTCTTTTGGTATCATTTCAGAACATACCATGTGGGAAAAGACTGAGATTAAGGCTTTTTTTTTTTTTTTTAATTTGCATTAAAACAGATCATCTTATGTTTTCAAAAACTGTTTTCCTTTGTTCTTAGCTGCAGAGTCTTCCAGCGAGATCTTAAGAATAATGCAGAGAGAGAAAATGAAGGTAAAAAGTCCTTTCTTTTCTGATAGGTTTCACAGACTATTAGCAACAAGACTTCAGCCAGAATTTAAGAAGTCAAGCTTGTCAGTCGTAGATAGGGAACAACGTGGTCAGCTGTTTGTGATAGACTGGATGAAAACCCATTAGTTACTAGTACTTAGTTACTATTAGTTACTTAACTAATTAGTACTTACTATTGGTACTTAGTTACCCATTAGTTACTAGTATAAGTGTACCTTATAGCTCAGAGAAGGAATTATTTCTTTTAGACAAAATGCACCTAGAGCAAAATCTGTTTTGGGGATTGTTGTGGTTTAACCCGGCCGGTAGCTACGCACCACACACCCCTAGCCTGCCCGCTGGCAGGACAGAGCGAGAAGCTGAAAAGTTCTTGGCTTAGTGTAAGCACTGCTCTGCAACAATTAAAACATCAATGTGTTATCAACATCAGTGTGTTATCAACATTCTTCTCCTAAATCCAAAACATAGCACCCTACCAGCTACTAGGAGGAAAATTAACTCTATCCTAGCTGAAACTAGGACAGGGATTTAGATCAAAAGAAGACCGAGAAGAATGTCTCATTCACTCTGTCAAAGATGACCTAGGAAGAATCTGAAAAGCTAATGCATTTTCAAGTACTTTGGTTCTCTGGGTTTTTGCCATGATAAAAAGGAACACAAAGAGTGAGAACTGCAGAACATTCTTTTCTGTGCACTTTACTCTTGTCTCTGAATGTTTTGATCCTGTTTCTCTCATTGTAATGTCTGATTTTCTTATTCTTAGAGTGTGCAGCAGATACAGGGAATCATGTCCTGCTTAATCAGTAAGTCTGGGGAAAAATTATTCCCACACTGCAAATACATTTCTTCACATGGCATGCGACCATAAGAATGTTACTCCTCAAAGAAACCAACAAATGTAACATGCTTATTTATTTAGGTATAAAATTGCTCTTTTGACTGGTTTTGAAAAGTTTGGCTGGTTACAGGAATACAGCAGAAAAAGGATATAGCTGTTTTGGCCATTCACAAAACGGTAGATGTTTCTGAAAAATTGAACAATTATGTCTTGAAACTGCTTCATCCAAAGTTGATTGTTTGGGAATGTCTTCCAGGAGACACTTACCAGATTCCGTATTTGATAGAGATGGTCTTGTATGTTTATTACAATCACTTTTTCACTCAGAGGTGGATAGAGTATTAGTCTGATCTCAAAGTTCTAGTCTAGATAAAATTATGATATTGTTACTCACCAACTCAATTTAATTTTAAAAGATTTAGACTGTTTCTGTGCATGAAAGCAAATTTTTATATTTAAAACATACAGCAGGGGAACATTTACCTACAGCTATAGTTAACAAACACTTATAAAGTTATCAAAGCAATATAGTAATGTGTGTGTATAAATAAAAATCAGTATACTGGACAAGGCGGTTTGGGCTTGAAAGAACATTCAAGAAAACACTGAAGAGCAGAAATCATTAAATGTTAGATGAAGAGCCACACAAGTTGGTCGGTGTACCTGGCTTTTGATTTTACAGAGAAATGACTGCAGGCTTTAAGAACATGTCTTCAGTTTTCCAAAAAGAAAGGAACGACTATAAGTAGAAGGTCTGAGTTAAAAATAAAGTATTAACCTCTTTTCCCGTGAAAAAATGAGTTTCATGGGAAAATACCACTTTAGTTCCAATTAGGATATATTGAAGACATATTTGTAATGTCTGGTATCTGCTGCCCAGTCATGTATGAGCTCTGCAACAGAATTCTCTGCCTTTTAAGTATATTGCTGAAGCCCTCTGGTTTGCAATCTTTTAACAAACTGTTTACCTAAACCATCTTTTGTAGAAATGAAGAACCTGAAGCAGTTCCATGTGAGATCACTGGTGAGTTTGAAAATCGATTTAACAACAGAATGACTCTTTTTATTCCAAACTATTGATAATAGTTGATAGAACATTTTTAACATGTCTAGAACAGTCTCACTGACGGAGATCACTATTGCATGAACACACTCTGTCTCATAATGCTGTTTACAAGCATTGTATTGTAGAAGCATGGGTAACCCTACTACGTGTTCAAAGGAGTACTGAAAATATTTCTCAGGATGTATTTGGTTTTAAATGTGCTTACTCAGAATGTGATACTTATGTAATGAGTCCATTGATCTTCAGTTCAGTTGATTAAAATAATAAAATAGCTCAGCAAATGCACTATTTCCTTTTCTTTTGACAGGGATGAACACTTTGCTTCATGCCCCTATCCAGGCTTTGGTGCAGCAGACTGAGGTATGTGAAGGTGTTCATTTTTTTTCAGTGCTGAGAATATTACTGTCCAAAATATATTGCAATAATTTGTGTAGTAAAGGTGAAACATGTACCTCAGCTGCCTAAAAAGTAAATCCTTGTATTCACAAGAAATTTGTCTGAAGCATAATCTTCTATACTTTGAAGTAGTTTCCTAATCTGATGGTCGTTATAGTATACTATTGATAATTTTTGTTTCTAAAATTGCTTTTCAGTATCTGAGCTAGTTCTTACATTTTTTTTCAATGCTTATCTAAGAATATGTAAAGGAGCTTATGTTTCAGATAGGTCAGTTTAATTTTTTTCCTCATGGATTACTGTCTACTTTTTTTTTTCCATGGGTAGAATGGATATACACTGTCCCTTCCTACTGTTAAAAAGGTTTAGAAAATTGCAGTGACTGGCATGAAAAGGTAACTGAAATGCTTCAGTTGACTCAAGTGATAAAACACAACATTTTTAGTTAAGACCTTAGCAGGCACAGAAATCCTGAACTGTGCTATACTTCAGTGATGATGTCATTGGTCTATTTTATCAAACAAAGCAATTGAACGGTATCCCTTGATCCAATGGCTTTTGACTTTCATGCTGAATTTAAAAATATGGTATAAAAAATGTCCTAGCTCTTGTGAAAAAATGCTTAAAGAAAAAAATAAAGGTTAAAATCTAGTGTGGATTAAAAGATATATGCCATGAGCCTATAAAGTTCATATTGAAACCCTCTCTCTCCTTGGTTTAAGTAATGTATATGATTTATGCTTTTTCTATTGTATTTTATTTCTTGCATTTATAAAATAATAATGGATATATAACAATATACGTAATTTAAAGTAAACACAAAGTTGTTCTTAATCAGTGTATTCATTATGTTTGATAAACTAGAGTATTATATCTTGCTATTGGCCAGTTTTTATCCACAGCTTTAAAACTCTAAATCCTTTCTATTAAAGAGACTGAAATCTTCTTATTCAGGGTGGAAGAGTCTTAAAAAAATTCCAACTTGGCACTGCTGCTTTGGGGAACGTACATGATAAGCTGGGCAGGGATTTTGCTTGCAGTGGGTGAGTGGGGAAAGATAGAAACGCCACATAGAAAATACTGATTCATAAGTCTCAGTGATTGTTCTGTGTTTACAAGGATGTCACATGTGAAGATGTGAAGGTTTTGTCCAACAGAAATCTGAGAAACATTCTTTCAAAATTCTAGTTAAATACATAAAGATATTACAAACATATAAAATATAGGCTCTAAGAATTTGTAACAGTTAAGTTGTCCTTTCTTTTAATATGTTATTACTTGTTGAGAAGGACTGAAATGTTTTTTTTTCCTCCCCAAAAAGCTGTAAAGATAGAGCTCTAACCTTTAGACTGCATTAGCTGACTTTTGTTGTGAATAGAGTAAACCACTGTGTCATTTGTTACAAGTGTCAGTAACTGTCATTTCTTGTCTTTTTTCAGTGCCATGATGTGGACAACGCCATTCAAAGAACAAATAGGCATGACACAACACTCACCTTTTCAGATGAAAATGAAATGGAAATGACAGCTAGTCACACTGCAGTGATTACACGTAACCTGAAAAACAATGAAACTGACAAAACTGAGAAAATAGATATCACATCATTTCTGGCTGGGTTAAACTCTAACAGTGGAAAGGCAGAAATGAGTAAAGAACTTCATTTTTCCTTTGATCCTACAAACTGCCTGTGCCCATCTTTTGAACAGAAGGAAGATGCTACTACGGTAAAAAAAATAAATTTCAATGAATTTTTGATGCGCTTGAAGTCAAATGAAAAAGCACTCAATCCTATTGAAGGACCTGAAAAAGAAAACCTTTTTTTTATCCCTTCACAAGTCTCAGAAGACACGGCACGATCATCGGCGGAATCTTATTCCCATGAACCACCGGCCACCTTCAATGTAACAAAAATCTTTAGAGAGCAAGATGATGGAATGGAAATGACAAAATGCCAAGCACCTGATGTTAAAAATATGCGTTCTGGTATTTGTGGGGCTCCACCAGAGCAATTACTGTGTGCAGATGTTACTGAGGCATTTGCAGATGATGGAATGGATATGACAACTAGTCACACTGCAAAAATGTCTTTTCCTTTTGCCAGTGTTGGAAATCAAAGTTTAAACTTCAAAAAGGATTTCCCATCCATGGAGACAGATAATTATTCTGTAGTAAAGAGAGCATCTCATCAGCAATTAATTGTAAAGCAGGACCCTCAACTTTGTACAAACAAAAAACCAGTAAATGTTGAAGACACTGTAGATACTACAGTGCTTCAAACTTTTAAGCAAGAGACCAGAACTTTGTCTGCTATCCCGGGATCTGTTTCTTCTGAGACTGTCTTCCGAGGTGATAAAACTGTTTTTTCTATATGTGATGACATGGAAATTACTGGGAATTACACAGATGTAATCTATAACGAAAGTACCAAAGGAATGAGCAGTTCATGTCCTAAAACTTTTGAGAAAACAGTTAATACAAACTCTTTGCCAGTAGGAAGCAGACATCCAGCACTTGATGACGTTACAGAAAGTCTACCATCTTTAGATAATCGAGCTTCTGTGTCACACAAAACTAATGCGCTTGAACAAATTTCAGGCTCAGATGGGAGAACTGAAAGAGTGACCCAAGATCATGGGACTGCTTCAGTGGATGTTGGTTTTGATTTGTGTAGAAATTCAGTGTCCACTGGTACCTCTAAGGGTAGACTTCAGCACAGACATTCAAGCTCTCTACTTGTTTCACTGCCAGGTGAGAAAACTGCAATATTTTCAGGAAAAGATACGGCCTTGACTAAAACTTGTATTGACAAGGCTGATGGAAAGAATGTTGAAAATGAATTTCCTCCTGGAGTGTCCACCTCTGTCACCTGCAAACCACATTTTCTTGGTAATAGAATCTCTACATCTCCCAGTTTAAGTGAGCAGGAAAAAATGGAGATAACTAAATGCCAGACTGTTGTCATTGATGATCAAAGCGTTGGGATAACTGCAGAAGCAAAACAAATGCATGGTAAAATAATTCCAAGTGAGAACCACAACAAAAATGTCAGTCCTGTGGCAAGTTCTTTGGACAGGGACAAGGAAAATCTTGAGGCAATTGGTTTTGATGTGAATATGAAAAGAAGCCAGACTACAGAAATGAATACTGAAGATGTTGAGGTGATAATAGTCAATAAGAAGCTTGGAAAAACAAACTTTCAGGCAAGTGGTCTGATTTCCTGTGCAAAGAGCGTGCGTCCATTACAAGAGCAAAAGAGAGAAATCGCAGAAAATACTGCCACCAACAGCAGTGCATTCATGTCTTTGCAAAGTCAAGAAGTCGATATAACTCAGCCTTTGAAAAAAACCCTTCAGAATGCTTCAGTTTCCTGCACAAATGACAAAACAGACGTGTTTTCAGATGATCAAAACATGGACGTAACCAAAACTCATTCTGTTGCCTTTGAAGTTGCTCCTACTAATACAGTACAAGAATATGAGAATACTCATAATCAAAATAATGTGATATCCAAGCAGCTGCAAAAACAGGCCTCCCGATTTTCTAATAATTCTGGTGTAGATACCACTGTAAGTCAGACTGCAGCGATAGAATATAGGGATTTCAAAAGGAGCTCAGATAAACAAACTGTTACTCCTTTATCTGCAAATGGTATGTTCATGTCTAGTAATGAACCCACTCCCTCCAGAAATACAAGAAACGTACAACCTGCAAAAATACTGTGTATAAATGCAGATTGCCAAAACTCTGACAGGCAAGTGAAAACCCGTACTATGAAGGTAGTAAATAATGTGTTGCCAACTCAAGAAGAATCTGAGAGAGATTTCCTGGTCAGTAAAACAGTTTCTTCAGAGGAGGATTTTAAAAATCCTCAGTCAGCTGATGGCCTGCACTTGGGTATTGAACAGACATTACTAACTAATACATCTGAACAACTGAAGAGAAGTTCCCAGTTGCCTTTCTTTTCAGAAAAGTCTGTTTTGTTTCCCTCTGGTGAAAACATGGACTTGACTGAAAGCTGTGCAGCAATAGCTCCTGATCAAAACATCCATATGATTTTACCAGGAAGAACAGCAGCACCAGTACATAATGCTGAAGATGAAAATAAAACATTATCTTTAAAAAGAGGGGTCATGATGACAACAAACAGTCAGGAGCAGCCTGGGTGCGATACGTACTCCTTGGTATCTGGTAAGCAAATGTTAACTGTGACTGGTTTAAAGCATTTGCATTTTGTAGATGAGAAAACTACCATATTTTCAGAAGATGCTGATATGGACATCACGAGAAGTCATACGGTTTCAGGAGAAAACAAAATAGTTTTGCTGCCTAAAAGTTCAAACAATGACATATCCTTTGTTTCTGGAGATAAAACTTGTGTTTTTACACACAATAATGACATGGAAATAAGTAGATTTGATACTGTTGCAATTGATAAATGTGTGGAAAAGGCTGAACCTGGAGGGATGCTTAGCAGAGCTAATAGGACTGAAAGGAAAAGCTCCAAGGAAACAACAGGGGAAAAGACTGTTTTATTTTCACTGAGTAATGAGAATAATGACATGGAGATCACAGAGAGCCATACGGCTGCAATAGGCCATGAAATTGTCTCCCAAAACGAGGTCAGGCTTCATTCTCTGTCTTCAGCTCAGCCTGTTAAAGCTGTTAAGTTCACAAGTAACCAGAGTGACATGGACATTATGTCTTGCCCTGCTGATAAAATTACAGTTAAACTTTTACATGATGATAACTTGAACTTGAATAAAGAGGTTGGACAGGAAGCTCCTTCAAACAGTGAAGCTACTGTGCTTGCTGTGGATGATATGGAAATCACTAAAACTCATAACGTAGCTTTGGAAGAAAATTCTCTGCAGGGTAGGCTACCCAATCAGTCTGTTCCTCTATGTTCCACCATTATTTTTACAAATGACAAGGCTGATATGGAAATGACCAAGTATCTCCCTGATGATGAAAGTACTGAAAGAGTCCTGTGTGAGGACAGAGTAAACCCTCCTAAGCAGGTTGGACAGGAGGCTCTTTCAGGTAGCAAAACAGTCATTTTTACTTTGGCTGAGGATATGGAAATCACTAAAACTCATACAGCTGTGTTAAGTGGTGATGTGTGGGACAGAAGGTTCATTCCAGCCGTTTCTGCAGTTCCTGCTGATCAGACCATTGTGTTTCCACACAAACAAGATGATATGGAAATAACCGTATCTCATACTGTTGCTGTTAATAACAATATGGAAGGATTTGAGAACCAGCAAGTGTCACATAAAAGCACTCGACAACCAGGCTTGCATAGTGCATCACTGTCTGCTTGCAGAGATGAAGTAGATTCTCTGCATGTAAAAGACCTGAATGGTGAGTATCTTAAAAAATCTAATGATAAGCCTACCATTTCTTCATCTGCTTCATCAGCCTCAGCATTTCCTACTGAGAAAGGAGCTGCCAAAGTTCATAGTGGTGCAATACCAGATTCCATTTATTCTACCTCACTTCCAGAAGACACTTTGGATGTCCGGGCACCACAGGATCTTGACCTTGCCACGGATAATTCAGTTCCTGTAAACAGTCAGCAGGATCTTGTACATCCAGGAAAACTGAAATCAAAGAGAGTGTCTTTCAGATTTCCAGGTAATGCCCCCTTGGAATGCAGTGAAGAAACTGGAGCTGTGGTATCCCATGTTTCTCTTCCTATTCAGCAATCGGATTCTTTGAAGAGTCCTCCAGATGGACTTAGTACTCAGACAAACCAAGTATTGAAAGATAATTCATCTAGGCATGAAGATCTAGATACAGTTTTAGCCAAGGATGGAGCAGTTCCAGTTTCTGACGGCGAATCAAAGGAAAACGAGAGGCTGTCAGCTGAAGGGGAAGTACTTCCAACAGACTTCCAAATAAAATCTGAAGAAACTAAGCAACTTTTGGTCAGCGACAGTCCAAGAGATCCAGTAGATCCGGCTCTTGCACCTAAATTATCAGGTATTTTAAATGTTTGTTCAAAACTGGAAAACATTAGAAGGAAATCTGCAGTTGTCTCTGTTCCTGAAACCGCTGTTTCTGACCAACTGCATAAGTTACCAACTCAACCAGAGGATACCTTGAGGTTAGGAAAAAATACCATAAAGGAACAAGATAATTTATTTTATCCTAAAGAGCAGGAGAATGCATGTCTTGAATCTGGAGCAGCTCCTATAGGTACGAATTTAGGTATGGCACTTAAGGACAAGTATCAAGGAATAAATGTCCCTCTAGGTATCTTCCAGCCTAAACTACCAAGCAGAAGAAATCCTTCTGTTTCTAACGTGCAAGACGTAAATGTAAAATCTTCAGACAAAGTAGAAGCACTGGTCTCAGAAGTAAACCTAAACACTGGTGAAGCACCAGATTACACCAAATCTAGTAGGCAGAACTTCAGCCCTTCTCAGTTTATAGCAGAAGAATTTCTTCCTATATGCCAAGAAGCAATGGATTCGAATGATTCTGTAAGCTTTGGATCTGTGGAAGATGGTTGCAAGGAGATAAGCAAAAGAGATATCTCCCACAATGAAAAGATTAAATGTGAAGAGATGAAAACTTGCAACAGCATAAAAAGAGCTTTGGAACAAGATGAGGAGGATCTTCAAAGTCTAAAGAAGCTCAAGGCGGATGAAAGCTTGGTTGGTGGGGCCTCCCTTGACTTGCAGGTGAGCCTGATCACTCATTGTCAGCATATAGGAACATTGACAGTGCTTTTTAGATATTGAGATGCAAATAGATCTGTTGCTAGTTTTTTTTTTTTGTTTACCACCAGTTTGTAGTCATTTTGCTATGTTTTCCTCAGAATTTCTCTCACTGTTTTCTCAAACTAAAACAGTTGATGTGTGCAACTTCCCAGGTCCATGACAGAATAAGGAATATGTCAGTTCTCTCCATAGTATCCTACTGAGCCTTTCTCAAATAAGTATTCTTAGTTGTCTGTACTAAAACGTGTGCTAGTTGTTGCTTAGGTATAGTGATAAATTAAGGCTGAAAGCAATTACTTAAAATAGAACATGTATGTTTATTTTAAATTAGCTGTCTTATGGATAGCACAAATTGCCATGGGCTCAAGAAAATCGGTGCAAATATGGAGCGCTAATCTGACCTTAAAAATTAGTTTGTTACGTTATCATTACAAACTTTCTAATTCCTAAAGCTGCAAGAGCGTGCTGTGGTGGCTACTGGTTTGAGAAATGAATGAGGGATTTTGTAATATCACTTCCTATATGCCGTGGTAGGAAATGGCTTACGTGTATGCTGATTAACTATAAAATGTGCAGATACCACAAATAAATTTTGAATGTCAAGAAACAGCTATGTAAGCAACTGATTGAGTTATTCTTACATTGTTTCATATAGCTCTTCTTTTCTTTTCTTGTTTTTTAACTTGCTGATACTAGGTTACTTCAGGTGCTCTATCTCAAAGCCAAGTAGATGTTCGTGAAGGTGAAGATCCTCCAAATCTATCAGCTAAAAACCTGGACTGTACTCATGCCAACAGCAGCAGCTCTCTAGATTCTGTCAAGGCCGACACAGAATTAACAAGTAAGACTTCCTTTGTAGCAATTGTCTCAAACTTTTCTATTGTTTTGGGTTAATCAAGGATGAGCCCTACCTATAACACCTTGAATGCCTGTGGTACAGCTTCCTACCCAGCCAGCTGACATGCTTTTACGTTCTGGCTATGAGGCCAAGCCATTCAAGGAATACTGAGATGAGGAGGAAAAGCAGTAGAATTTAAGTACACTTTTGTTTTAGTGGGCAGGTTGGGCTGAAGAGGCAGTTTAGTTTCCTTAGCACAGAGTAAATCTTAGTTTATTAGCTCTTGATGATTAGCTGGTACCTAACAATGAGGCAGAAATCTGCCAGTCATCTGGTAAGTGATATTTTGCCTATATTTACAAAACCAATCCCAACTTTGCCCCTTGCAACTATGAATATATATGTTTTGTCCAGTGGAAGTCAGACTGTCCTTTAAGTGAGAAACTAGACCTTCTTAGCTTGGCACTTGAAAGCTATGGTTTTACCTAGAAATTTGCTGGCAGCTCAGCTGCTGTTTGGTCTCTGCCTATCAATGGTGCCCTCTGAACTGGTTGGAGTCTGTTTCTCAGATTTATTACTTTTTAGTATGATACATGTGGCTTTCCTCCTATAGAAAAGTGAATTCTGTCGTTTCATTACCACTCTGACATGAATTTCATTTTACATTAAATTTCTAATCTATTCCTCAGGATTTGCCTGAAGTAGTTTTTTCCTCATTAACTTCATTCAGCACCAGAAACACGCATAAAGGTCAAACTCTACGTTAAGATGTCTTACTTCTGGAGCTAATCAACTAAGATTCATATTTCTGTAATAATATTTTTAACCCCAGCAATGCCCTTTTCTTATTTTTATATAGTTCAGCGATGCAGTCAGATGGAGTCTCAGCTTCTCACAGACAGCATTTGTGAAGATAATTTATGGGAGGTATGTATATGGCTGAGAGATGTTAATTTATTTTCCGAACAGGAAAAATACTTGTGTGCATATATACCAGTAAGCATTCTCACTTGAAGACTGTACTTACGTGTATGTTTTTCCTAACTTTGCAGAAATTTCAGAGTGGTGTTATCACAGTTGGAGAGTTTTTTACACTTCTTCAAGTCCATATTCCAATTCAGAAGCCCCGACAGAGCCATCTTCCAGTCAGTGTGAGTATCTGTCCTCTGATATGCTTGAGGCTTTGAATTGTAGTCATGGTTTGTCATTGTTTTTTAACAGCTAAGTGGTCTGTATTGAAGGTCTTTAAATGAGTCAAGGCAGAAGTCAGTTCCACCTTGGCAAGTTAGACACTACATGCTTCCAATTCTGTCTTTGCTTGTTTACCTCTGATAACGGATGTTTTTTGTTTTTTTTTTCCCCTCAGTAATGAAAAATAGAATAGATTTCTATCTCTTGACAAAATACAGCGTATCGAGGATCATCTGTTCTTGGATAAATATGCTGATCCTTGGTTTTTGAGCTTGCTTAAAGAGCAAAATGTTTGAAAGTAAGAATTAGAAGCTCTATCTAACTTCACATTATCTTCTTACTACATCCATCATCCACTGAGGTCAGAATCCTGAAATGCTGCTCTGCCCTCCTGCTGCGTCTTCTATTCTCTTTTAAGTTGCTGCACCATGACATACCTGTTCTTATTTCTCGCCCTTAAGTCTGTTCTGCCTGAACCTTTTTTCAGTACCCTCATCCTGGATGGAGGAAAAACTTCTTTTGAATTCTTGCTGATATGGGAACAAATAGTTTGCTTGCATGCATACAGACAAGCACCATGTATTAGTAGTAACCTGATACCAAACAAGGAAGTAATTGTACTGTGCAGTCTCCCTGAAAACAAGGCAAGGTGTCACGATTAAGAGAAGACTGAGATTTTTCATGAGGCAGTTTTAGGACAAGGAATGCCTTTATTAATCCACCTCTGGCAACATAATTCTTAAAGTAGAATTTATTTCTGTAAGCTCATCTTGAATCTGTCTTTAACCCATCACACTTCTCCAATTCATGTTCTGCAAATGGAATTTCGATACATGAAGTTGATCTTCAGGTTGTTCTTCTTAAAACCCTGTGAAGAGAGAACCTCAAAGCTAGTATAACAGCACATGACTAGCAAAAGCAAAATAAAATTTGTTTGGGTTTGGTGGGGAGGAGTTGAGGTGTTTTGGGGTGTGGGCTTTTTTGTTTGTTTTTTCCCCGAGTGGTTCTGTTCCATAATGTTTGAAGGCACATTGAGAAGTCTTGAAAAAAAAATATTTTACCTTTAGCTATTATAGTCTGAGAGACCTGATTTGTGTTTAGCTATACTATGGTTTTGTTCATTTAGCATGTGGATTGCTTCAGTCAATCACAATTGCACCAAGCCCTTTATTCAACCTAGGTTTACTCTATGCCTAGAATTTGGGGGGTGGATGGGGGGGAGGGGGGGGGGGTGAAGAAAAGCACTGGGAAAAACTGTCCAAACTGAAAAAACCGTGCTGAATTTCAGTGTATCTGCTTTACAGTATTTCTTCCAGCGGCTCCAATGAAAAGGTAGATTCCTTCTTATGTAGTCTAGTTGTTGCTTTCCTTGTATATAGCCACTTCCAGCAATATGGTAGAGAAATTTACAGAGACTGTCAGCTTTGATGTGCAAATTGGTAAGCAAGACGCTGAAGTGGGTTTCTTATGGTTCTCTCCTTAGTTTTGGATAAGCACTGCAAAATGTAAGTGTGTACTGTCAATCTTAAAGTGTTCGAAGTTTGAATATCTGACTTCTATCTCTTTACTTTGAGAAATAACTGGAAGAGGTTCCCTTTATTTCCCCTAACTTAAAAGTAAACTAGGAAACTTGTCCCAGTACAATATTTTAATAGTTTACACATTTCCTATCAACTTGATTTTTACATTTTACTGTTATTATGTGAGTTTGGGGTTTCAGTAAAGGTACCTTCTTTTCATATAAGCTCTCTTAAGACTGGTGTTTCAGGCTTGCTTGTTTGTACACCTTTGTGTAGCCAACTGATTTTCCAACTAGATGCTGGAAATAGTCTGTCACCTGTCTGGATTTCATGAATAACTGCCATTTCTTAAAAAGATTATCTAATAAAGTAGTGTGAATGAGCTGCTTAGTTTTCCCTACTGACGTGGAAAGCTTTCGAGTTTTATGAGTAGAGAAAGTTTGTTTTTATTTTTTTATTGTGTTTATTTAAAAGAGGATATGGGGAATTAGCTCAAACAGTTCCATTTCTTGTTGCTTACAGCACTTTCTGCTGGCATGGCAAATGATGTGCCGGGGCAATGGAAAAGCCATCCTGCAAAGTGGAAAACCTTAGCAGTGTCTGGATAATTTAGAAGTGGGTTTGGCAGGTGGTTCTATGCCAGTACTTTTTCTAGCATGCTGGAGAACTTTTCAGTAGTCTGTTCCATGTTAAATAAGTTCTAATGACGTTCATTCTTCCTTCTTCTGAATGGGTTATGTGACACCTCTTTTGGTAGAGTGAAATAGTTTCTATCACAATGACATATTAAAAATTCCTGACAGTTGTTGTGTATGAAAACGTGTATTCAAGAACATACTCTTTGCATGGTAAGTGGTATATTTGTGAAAATTCTTCACTCATGAAATTCATTCCAGTACTTCAGATCTAGTTCTTAGAAAGCTGGCTCCTGTATAACCAAGTCTTACAGTTGTAAGATGTTACATTGTAAGGATACATAGGTCAGCAGAACATTCACATTAGAAATTTGGATACCTTCTCGGAAATAAGGAACTCTCTTGTGGTGTTCTGCCTTTATTCATTCCTTCTTTGCTGACTGACTGAGATTTCTGAGTTGCCTATGCAAGAGGAAGTTAAAAAAAAGTGTCCATTTTAAAGTTCTTTATAATTCTGATGTGGTAAAAGAACGAAAGCTATATTAGCATAATTTGTATTGATTGAATTGTTTCCTTTATGAGTTTTAAATCTCGTGAAGTTTTATTTAAGATGCTGTTCTTAGCTACAGTTTAGTTTACACTTCCAATTTGCAAATTTATTTGTACTGAGCTGTCTCTAAATATTCATGTGGCTTACAAAACTCTGGTACGACTCATTAGCATCTGACCTCTGATAAAAACAAACATACAAAATAAAACAATCACAAAAAGACTGAAAGCTTTCTCTGAAGGGATTGAATTAACCTGTTATTTATGTGCTCCAATATATAAGTAATTTTTTGGAATATCCCCATCTTATTTATTGGATGTGACTAAAGACTTACTGAAAATTGTGATCTTAAGATAACTACGCTTGATTCAGAATCTTGTTTTACTCTAGAGCACTATCATCATCTGGATAATGTGCACATATTTTTTCAGGTTTCCGTATAAAAGTAGTTTAACCTCTTCCAGTTCAGGTTTTTGAGCTCTAGTGATGACAGCTCCTTTTCCCAAAAGGAAGTGTGTTCTTGAAAGTGAGGAAACATGGAGCATAAAAATGAAATGAGCTATCTAAGGTTATACGATTAACTTTTCCCAGAATTAAATAGGACAGGTCCAGAACGGGGAGGAAAAAATCATTGAAGTATGTCAAGCTACCTCCGTTATTTTTTTTCTGTTCTGCAAAAATAAAGATTCAGGCCTTTTTAGTGGTTTCTGTATATGAATTGATAGAAAGTTGCTGATTTAAAAAGCATGCATCTTTTTTTCTTTTTCCTCATAATTTTTCCTGCTGTTCTTTCCCAGTGTGCTGTCAGTGCACCACCAACTCCAGAAGACCTGATTCTCAGCCAATACATTTATCGCCCCAAGCTGCGTATTTATGAAGAAGATTGCCAGGTCCTTTCTCAGATGATAGATGAGTAAGTCTGTCTTTTTTTTTTTTTTTCAGTCGTAGGTTATATTAGTAATTCTATTTTTCAGCTCCATTTGCGTGCAGAATGTCCTTAAGAAAGTTATTAATTACATATGGGAAAAACAAAAAAATGGGAGTAAACCTACCTAATGTTGGTAGCCAGTTTATTACAGGTTTATACAGTATAGGGTAAACTCTTAGGGAGGAGCTGTGGTTATGGAGATAAAGCTTGATTTTCCTCTGGTACTAATAGAGTGTCTTAGTTGCAAATCAGAAGAGTTAAAGATTTTGAGTTGTACTGAAAATAATCAAACATAGGAAGCAAAATCATAATAGGTTACGATCTGTTGTTTGTTCCAATTTTCCAGTGTTTACTGTTAATTGAAATACAATTACCATGACTTATTTCCTTAACCTGAAGGTCACTGCTGGTCTGATACATGATGCCATTTACAATTTGGGTTAAATCAAGTTTTATAGTAAAATTTAAAATCAGTAGTAAGATTTTTCCCAGCCCCATTAGCACCATTTTCCATTTCTTTAGATCTGTAGCTCTCTATCTCCTGTTCAGACCTACTCTCTACAAAAAGACTATAGAAAGTGAACTTTTCATTATGTTCCAGAGTGTAAAAAACATAGCCCCTATGTAATGAAGGCTTTAGAGGACCTCTCCAAGACGTAAGACCCAAATAAATGAAAATGTTTACATTTCCATATCTTAATTAGAAAAGGTGAATGTAGTGTATAAATACTAATGTGCTTCTTTATATGCTTGATGCAGTTACAACGAGCCTTTCTTTCAATTCTTTCATATTTTTTTTCCTGTATTTCAGATTAAAACAGTATGTAAGCGTCCAGGATCAACCACTGGTGAATGTGAATAAGAGTTTGTGGGAAGTAATGAGAACCTGTTCTGATGAAGAGGTAATATTGCATAACAAAATAATGTAATGAAGAAGTAATTTATGCATTCAAATTTATGAAGAATTTATGCATTTAATAAAATAAGAACCATGATGGTCACTGAATAACAGTAGCTAGGTAGAAGATACAAGGTAAAATATTTTCTGAATGAAAGTCTACTATGAGAACTGGAATAAAGAATTTCTTATATGGCAGAAGGGTTGAATGCAAAGATGGTTTATAATACTGTAGAGGAACAAGTTACTGTGAAACAGAAAAACTTGATGTTGATAATTCAGGTTAGTTAGAGAAGAGAAACTTCAGAGAAGCCTCAGCAAACAGTGCAATTTTGGAAGCGAAAAAATGAAGTTTTACTGTTGAAGCTCTATAGCATCATTGGTGGTGCAGAATTGTCCATTAACTTAAATGTTTATTTAGTTTGGAAAAGTATGGGTAATAGTATGAGACATAATAAGCAGAAAGTGTTGTTACACAGAAATAAAACTGCATACAGAATTTGGAGTACAACAGTGGTGTCATGTGCCAAAAGAAAGATGATGAGGCCAGAGGGTATTTAAAGGAGAATGCTAATGATAATGGGCACAAAAAGCACCCCAAAGACATTTGCATTTTAAAAAACAGAAGCATTATAAGTGTCCCAGACAGAATTAAGAAGGTAGATCAAGGGATTGTTTTCCTCGCTTTCAATGTCAAGACTAAAGAACTAGTCAGCAAAAATAAAAAGTAACAAATTTAAAAGACAGTATTGTTCATAGTTCATAATTAGATTTGTGTTAGAGTTTATCACTGAGGCTAGGATAACTGGATTCAGGAAAAATTTACTTAGAAACAATAAAAGCACCAGAACCCTTAGTGAAAAATAATAGATTTAAAAGGTTATTGAGCAAACCCCTACGTACTGGCATCACAATGATACCACCTAGTGGAAATGGATCGAAAACACTACAAGAAAAGCTTTTTGTATGTTCCTCTGCATCTTCTGGATTGACAACTGTCAGAGAAAACTTCGAACTACACAATTCTTATAGTCATTTCTGAAGTAGTTGTCACCATTCCTGGAGCTATTAGAAGACTGGGGACATGGTTTAGTGGTAGACTTGGCAGTGCTAGGTTAACAGTTGGACTTGATCTTAGATGTCTCTTCCCACCTAAACGATTCAGTGGTTCTGTAACCTGTAGCTATGTTCTATTAAAACAGGTGGCTTTTTTGTTTATTTCTTGCAATTTGGGCACTGTGTGGACTTGTTAACGTTTCGGTTAGCCTCTTTAAGTTAGCCCCTTAGTAAGGAGGCAGGTGTTCTAAATAAGTCTTGAACAATTAGAATGAGGCATCTGACATGGTTAATGAAGCTGCTCTGTTTTTTAGTGAAAGCATCTCTTCCTTAAGTTATTGGAGCTGTTAAAATCTGATGGTACTGTTTTCTATGCTGCTCACTCTTGGAATATAGACTGTGTTGGATCTTTGCTAAGAAAACCATTACTTTAGTAGTAGCCTTGAATTAACTTGGATTGTCCAGTCTTAAATTCAATTTCCTTTGAAACTATCGTGTAATACTGCTGCTAGAGAAAATGGGATATTGCAGGGAGGGAGAGCAGAGAAGAGAGAAAGAGTTGATTGAACGATCTTTTGTTTCACATTCCTATTCACTTTCCCTTCTGTATTTTCTATTCATTGCAGCTGAAGAGCTTTGGAGCAGAACTGAACAAAATGAAATCCTATTTCATCAAAGAAAGTAAAATCTTGGGTCACAATGAAAAAGAGGCATTATACAGCAAATTACTGCAGAGTGCGCAGGTAATGTGCCGCAAGGCTGCAGAGGTTTAGGTTTAACAGAGGAACTTCTACTGTATTTTATCTGTGCTTAGACTAGCATAAGCTGGGACCATCAGATGTAGGACCCTAACTATCTTGTATAAGACTCTTTGGTATTGAACTTGTTTTTCTTTTATTTATAAGAAAATATAAAATACATTGGGACAGTGACTTTTTCTTCTAGTTACATTACAGGAACCTTCTACCTAAGTATAAGTTAAAAGCTCTAGAAATTTATTTAGTTAAATCTCATCTCATCCCTTCAAAAAAAGAAAGTCATTACGAACATTGTTAAGTATCTGGTATTTTCTTATCTATGACAACTGCCTTAATGTTGTCTGTTAGTCTGCCTCTTCATTCTAATGACAGATGGTGTCAGCTACTTTAATTACTTTATTAGCAAGCAAAGATCCACATGGTGGTCCCAGAAGGCATTCAGCTTCTTTAAAAAAATTCATTGACTTGTGTAAGAACACATTGCAACAGAGTACAATTTTCCTGTCTTAGGAACAATATGAAAAGCTACAGTCAAGAATAGCAAATGTGGATGAATTGCTCAAGGAGGCAGAAAGCTGTCTTGCTGATCTGGAAGCAGGTATGTGTTTGCAAACCAGTGACTGATTTGCTGATTTCTTGCCCAGTCACTCTGTTTTTCTGTAGAGCTTTTATGTAAACGGTCACTTCAAGATTCTGTGTCTGGTGGTTGCTTGGGATTTTAAAAGTCCCATGTTGCAAGTATCTATTAGGTCTGAACACCTTCATTTGTGTCTGCAAACTTGTTTTGTGGGAATAACTTGCACAACAAATGAAGACTGGGAGCATTTCTGCACTGAAATACAGAATTATAATTGTAGCCTACGAATGTATAACCAAGCTAGCTAAATCTGAAAGTGATGACAGTACAGCTGCTGGCAGCACACGGTTCAAAATGGCGTCAGAACCTGCTAGTGATCCTGCAGATTGGCAAGACTAAGCTTTGTACTCCAGGACTGTACCATTTTCAGTGTCATGCCTGGATGGTTTAAAACTTGATCAGCTGTGTTCAAACAAGCTGCAGTCAGTACTTGGGATTGCCACATTACGATAACTGTCTCTTCATAGAACCATAGGATAGTTTGTGTTGGAAAGGGCCTTAAAGATCATCAGTTGCAACCCCCCGCCATGGGCAGGGACACCTCCCACCAGACCAGCTTGCTCAAAGCCCCATCCAGCCTGGTCTTGAACACCTCCAGGGATATGAGGCATCCACAGCTTCTCTGGGCAGCCTCTTCCAGTGCCTCACCAGCCTCAAAGTGAAGAATTTCTTCCTTATATTTAGTCTAAATCTACCATTTTTTAGTTTAAAGCCATTACTCCTTCTCCTACACTATACTCCCTGACGGAGAGTCCCTTTCCAGTTTTCCTGTAGCCCCTTAGGTACTATAAGTTTGTTAAGAGGTCTTCTCAGAGGCTTCTCTTCTCCAGGCTGAACAACCCCAACACTCCCAAACTGTCTGTCAGAGAGGTGGTCCAACTCCTTGATCATCTCTGTGGCCCTCCTCTGGAATCATTAATACTTTCATGTCCTTGTGCTGGGGGCCCCAGAGCTGAACACAGTCCAGCAGGTGGGGTCTCACGAGAGCAGAGCAGAAGGGGACAATCCCCTTCCTTGCCCTGCTGGCCACGCTTCTTTTGGTGTAGCCCAGGACATGGTTGGCTTTCAGGGCTGCAGGCACACATTGATTGCTTGTGTTGAGCTCGTCAGCCAACGCCCCCAGGTCCTCAGGGCTGCTCTCAATCCATTCTCCACCCAGCCTGTGTTTGGGCTTGGGATTGCCCTGGCCCAGCTGCAGGACGTCGCACTTGGCCTTGGTGAACCTCATGAGGATCGCACAGCCCCACCTCTCAGGCCTGTCCAGGTCCCTCAGGATGGCATCCCTTCCTTCCAGTGTGTCAACCGCACCACACAGCTTGGTATCATCGGCAAACTTGCTGAGGGTGCGCTCCATCCCACTGTATGTGTCACTGACAAAGATGTTAAATAATGCCAGTCCCAATCCTGACCCCTGAGGAACACCACTTGGCACTGATCTCCACCTGGACATTGAGCCATTGACCTCAACTCTCCGAGTGCAACCATCCAGCCAATTCCTTACACACTGTGTAGTCTTATCTGTCAAATCCATGTCTCTCCGATTTAGAGACAAGGATATTTATTTTTTGTTTTTCATTTATTTTTCTTCCTACTTCTCAATGCCTTCAGTAGAAATTAAAGTGCACGGTAATTGCATTGTTTCAAAGCTATAAAAGGATCTGTTACTACTTGAGGTTTTTGGTAGATAGCCCACCAGCTTCTTGCACATTATTAGCTAGCTTTTAAATACTAAAATGTCTAAAACTCAGAGATAAATATAATGAATTCTAAATACTGAATCTGGGAATTCTGCAGAGACCTTCTGATGCTTGTTTCTGACAGATTCTGAATGGGAAGAATGTGAGACAGACTGCAGTGAGGAAATGGCAGAAGAGGACTCTGAATCAAAAAAAGTAGAGGAAGGTAATGGTACCAGCTGAACTAACTGCAGGGGTTTTTTTTGTGGTGTTTTTTTTTTGTTCATTGATGTTGGTTTTGTTTTGTTTGTGGTTTTTTGTGTTTTGTTGTTTTCTTTTTTACTTCTGGAGAGGGTGAAACTGCCCCCATCCTTGCTGTATTAGTTGATAGCAATGCAAAAATTACTGCTTTCTTTTCCACATTGAATACAGCTAATAATATAGGTGTTAAAGAATGAAAAGGATTTGTTCTTCTCATGGGTAAATGGGATTTAGAACTTGGAAAAATGTGACTGGAAGGGTGTGTGCTGGCTATCATACCCAGCACTTCAACTGTTCTATAACTACTAACTTTTGTAGACCATATCTGTATCCAGGTAGAAGTAAGAGCTGTTGAGATCTTTCATGTTGTTAAGGAAGATGACTGCACGGTGAGTTAGGGCTGTCTTTGTTGCTCTTTTCTCTTATAGCTTTTTTTCCTCCTTTCTCTTAGAATTGGAAAGCCTCAAAGCTCAAGAAGAGGAACTTCAAAGGTAAGATATCAAAAAGCTTAAAGGAGCTTAAAAATGTACACACTCAGGTTCTAGAGATTTTTATGATTTTTCACCAGTGTGCTACATCAGATATTTTGCTTTATCTTTGCAGAGAACTGTTGGGTCTGGAGACTGAGAATGAGCAAATGTTTGTTCAGTTGAAACATCTACAGGAAAAAGAAAAAAGCTGCGAGGAACTCCTGGAGAGATACAAGTAAGGAAGTGAATTTCAGGTTTTATCTTTTTTTATCGGTTCATTCTGGGGACTCACATTTCTGTATAAATGTTTTGGGGTTTGTTGTTTTTCCTTTTTATTTTATTTGGAAGATCTTTGGATGCCCCTTTCTTCACAATCTAGGATAAGCAAAAAAGCTTTGGTGAACTTCAGTATGTGAGGGACTGTTCTATTAACAACTTTGTAGTGATACTTTGCATCCAGTCTTTCTGTATCCAACTCTCCTCCCATCCCAGAATTAACATTTATGTGAAATGAATAGTAATGTGCTTGGGTTCCCAAAAGATTCTTACACTCTGTTGACAAATGAAAATTTATTTGGTCTCTTATAACATAGCTGCTCTTATGCATTAACGCTTTGATCAATGCTCTGATTAATGCTGCATTAATGCTCTGAACTTTGTCCTTCAGATAATTGTGTTGGTTCGTTGGTTGAAACTTAGGTGTGGTTTTTTTTTTCTATTTCTTTTAGCTTCCCTGAGTGGGAGATTAGTGAATGGAGTGAACAGCAGGCAGTCTTTAATTTTCTTTATGATTCAGTTGAACTTACAGTCATATTTGGACCCCCAATAGGTAAGTTGCAAAATTGGTAGGTTTATGGCTTATGAACTTGAAAGATTAAGTAGTTGTATGATAGAAACCCAAAGGTTCTACATTAGTGAATATCTACTAAAAAGAAATAGGAAAAAAAAACATAGTGCTAGTAGGCTGCTAGTAAGCAGAGAGAGGCGATAAATGATGGTTTTTAATATGTTTATCAGTGCTTTCTATTAAAAAATTGTAAATAATGTGTAATGAATGGCTGTTTCTGAAGAGGAAGAGCTGTAACTGCAGAACTAAGTATGGAAATAACTGATACTTTTTGTTGTTTTTGTTTGTTTTCTGTTTTCTTGTGTGTGTGTGTTTTGTTTTGGTTTTTTTCTTCTCAGATGGTGATGTTTTTGGTGAAAATCCTTCCAGAAAGATAGTTAGCCTGAGCTTTGAATCTCTCTTGGATGGTAAGATTTTGAGTAGCTTGAAAGTAGCTGCCCTCATTATCTCTTACTGTGAGGATACATTATAAATTTGCGTTTTAGCTGCTAATGCACTACTACATGGCTTTGAGTAGATTTCTTGCAACGTGTTTTTTTGTTTATTTTTTGTTTTTAACAGAGGAAAAAGCTCCACTCTTCTCATGTTTAGTCCATAGACTCGTCTTCCAGTTTATTGAAAGTCAGGGCTGCTGGCAAGAAAAGTGTCCCACACTGCAATATTTGCCTCAGGTAATGTGCCAGGAAAGCCTATATGACTCTTGAAAAATATTAAATCTTTTTTTCTCACAGAGAATAGGGCTGATACTGATGAATACTTCATTAATGCAAATCAAAATCAGCTTCATGAATAAATATTCTGGGGTGAGACGGGAAGTGCCTGTCTCGGAAGGCAAGAGACCTAAAAGCTGTAGTTTCTTCCTAGTTTGCTGCCTTGATGTCTGGCTGCCTTAGTGATTTCTTAAAATCCTTTTCTCCTGCTAGTAGAAATCAGAGAATTGAGCTGAATGCCATTCTGCTTCTAAAAGAATTAACAGTTCAAATTGCCAAACCCAGCTTGGTGTTCCCACATATCTGTGTAATCCTGTTGACAAAGCTAAGGGGAGAAACTTAGGGCAAAGAACATACGTTTGTTTTTGTGTGTGTAGAGTTTCATTTTTACATCCAAACTGAGATAGCAGTTAAGCTGCATTTTTTTTTTTTAATTTTCTAGCATAAAACTGCATTTTCAAGTGTCACATAACTTACCAGTCTCAGTTCCAATGTAATTTCTCTTCTGTTCTCACGTGTAGGTGCTTCATGATGTCTCTTTGGTGGTCAGTCGCTGCAGGATCTTAGGAGAGGAGATTGAATTTCTGGAGAGATGGGGTGGAAAATTTAATCTTCTGAAGACAGATATCAATGACACAAAGTGAGTAACCTCAAGTGGAGCTTACACAAGTCTTACAGAGGGCCTCTGTAAGACAATCAGAAACAAGGCATCAAGATAATTTGGTTTTCTTGAAAATGTTATTTTATGCAACTCCTTATTAACAATCTAACTTTTTTTAGTATAATTGAACTATAATATCCAAAAGGCTGGAAACGGAGCTCCTCTGGGATTCAGCTAACTTCCTTACTATCCTCTACTCTCTCCTTACTTGCTGATTTCTTCTTTGACTTGACTCTCTCACTTAAACCTTTAGACCAGAGTGTAGCAATGCAAAGGAGACAGAGCCAAGAGTTTACCTGTGTAGCTTAGTGCTTCATTTATTTTATAATAGGCTTAGTCTTTGATTCACTTCAGCCAAGCAGAAACAGCCCTTGAAAGATGAATGCACTTAAACCAAAGTTTATTTTCTTTAGCTTTCATTTTCTCGCACTACTTCCCACCCAATTAATTTTTGCCTGCCTACCTTTAAGCTGTTTACATACATTACTCTAATTTTGTAGTACCCTTTGCAAAAAAAGTGTTCTATTACGTGCCAAAAGTCACTTAAAAGTTACAATTATTTAGGTCAAGAAAACAGATGCAAATGTAACCTATGCTCAGATTTACTGTGGTAGATTTACCTTGAAAAGACCTTTTTTATGCTTATCCTGTTTTATGCTATCACAAAGCGTCTGTTTCCTGGGTCTTGTGTACTGGGTGATGGTCTTACCCTTATTTGCAAAAAGATTCAGTTCTGGCCTTCCTGGATATTGTCATAGACAGAGTACTGTTCTAGATAGAAATTTGACCTGATTTAAACAGGGTTGGATTCCTGAAACAAACTTAGAATTATGGTCCTGCTTAAAAGCTCAGAAAGCTTTAGCTAGCTAGAAATGTTTTATGTTAATTAGAAAACAGATTTTTGATTATTGCTCTGTATTCTCGTGTAATTTTGAAAGGATCCGTGAATTACGTGTGTATAACTTCTGTGGGGGTTTTGTTTTCTAATTCAGTGGAAGAATGCTGATAGTGTTAGAATGGAAATGTTCTTTTAACCTTATTTATGAAGCCACTGCTAGTCTATTTTAGAATTCTTTAGGAATTATTGAGCTTGTTGCAATTTGTTTTCCTTTCTGCAACTGAATTCAAAGGAGATGACAGTATATTTGTGCATTTTGTGTTGATATTTTATGTTTTTATTTCTCACACAGAGTGAAGCTTTTGTTCTCCAGTTCCACGGCTTTTGCAAAGTTTGAGGTGACTGTGTCTTTATCTTCCAACTACCCAGCTACTTCACTGCCTTTTACTGTCCAAAAACAAATAGGAAATATTGGGTGAGTTGAACAGAAAGAACCATCCACGTAACTGAAATTTAAAGGTAGGGGTGGGATATTAAATGGTCTGTATCACCTCAAACACGTGGTAATTTTCTCTTTTCCAGACACGAGGAAATTTCTGCTGTTCTGTCCAAGGTACCAGTTGGTTACCACTATCTGCGGAGAATGGTGAGCTTGATCCATCAAAATCTGCTCCAGGATCCCAGATGATTCGCTAGATCCAAGTGCAGGACTGAAGAAGTCAAACTGGATATTCTTTGACTTTAGCCTCAAAGGAATTCAAGGTCTCTCTCACCAGAATGGGAATGCTGTTGGCTTCTCAGCTCTCTAGGAATCTTGTTTAGTAACTGGTTGATATCGATGATGCTCAGTGCAGACCACAGGCTTTTCTTTTGTACCAAACTGTAAATGAAGAAGTCTCTGAAGAGGATGAGGAAAAGTTTCTTAACTCTTCTATTAATCCAGTCCGCCTTTTCTTCTAATCACCACTGGTCTTGGCCTCCTTTTATTGTCTTTTCCTAGTATGAGTATTCTTCTGACATAGTTTGTTAATTTTATTCTGGATTGATTTACAGTGCTCTTGTGTAAAACAATGATGATTATTTTCTAAATTAACGTGACTGGAATTTCCTTTAATTAGCATTACTTCTCTACTGCATAGCATTCTAACATATCACATCAATTTTGAGCTTTATCAGTTTCCTGGAACCCTTCCCAAAACACAGAATTATAGTCTTGCTTCCGATTAACCAAGTAACCTGTAATAATTAGACAGTTGGCCAAAGCTGGAAAGACTTCTGTCATAAAGACTACAGATCTCTGTGCTTGACCGTGGACTTCAGGATGCAACAGACTCGGAGCCACCAGGTTCAATCTGCGTGAGCCCTTACAACGCAAAGTTTGTTCTGATGTTCTGTGCACAGGTCTTTGTCCAGTACAGTCTCTCTCTTTATTTTGGTACATTGTCTGAGGTTGTAATGAGTTAGAATTTTAGTGAGGAGACTGAGCTATTTAAATTTAGGAGGCGTCTGTAATATCATTGGTGCAGTCCAGATTGATTTTGTATATAGTTTATATATTATATTGGTTGAGCTGTTGGAATTGATATAACCCTGATTGAATTTATGGTGTTGAAGTGCCTACCATTTCTGAGCAATCCATTCTGTAGGCTCACACCGTTTTTTGTAACTCTGTAAAATACATTGAATTTGAAGATGTTTTCATGTGTTTAAAGTGTTGATGTATTTTTGTCCTTTTACGTTTTTTTCATTCTGTTTGCAAGGTGGAAGTTCATTAAACATTTGAATTATTGTTCTTTCTTCTTCAAGGTGTGATTATTGGCTGCTCCGTTTAAACTTTTGACTGGAAAATTACATATTACTCTTGTAAAAGCTGTTAGCTATTTGAGAGGATTTTTTTCTTGTGTTTCCCAGTGCTAGACTACTATGGCTGGCTTTTTCAGGACAATCCATTAAAATTTTATTTGGAAAATAGTGACTAAGTTGCAAGTGACTTGGATACTATACCTGGAATTACTTTTAAATTTTCTGAGGTCATTTTATCAGCAGTAATAACCGGTAGAGGGTGCTGCAGTAGTACTTTATGATCATTATCTAACTTGGGTTTTTTGTGCCTTTTATTTTTTTTCCAGCATGTTTCCAAGCCCAAAAAAAAAAAAGATAATGAAGACTGGAGTAAATTCTTGGTAGAGTTTATATTGGTCTGAATATTGAATGAAATACCAGATGAAACAAAGCCACACATTTGCAGTAGAAAAAGGGGATTAAGAAGAAATTAAGCAGTTCCAGTTTTGTATTTAATTTATATTTGTACTTGATTTTTGAAGTTAAAGTTCATAGTGTGTCATCTATAGGACTTGATGTATTACTGTTAAAACCTTCATAGATATAATGCTTACCAAAAAAAAAAAAATTGCCAGCCAAATTTTGATGAGAATTTGGTTATATAGACTTCAAACACAATGCTTATTGTAGCCATTGCTCAATCATGAAGTGGGATATATAATATTAGCAAACTTATTTCCTTCAGCAATCCACTTTCATTCGCAGTGCAAAGCTGAGATTAGATTTCAAATTATGTCTGTACTGCTTTTAAGGACGGGGGGAACAGGAAAGGGAGAAGAAATTAATTACTTTTCAATAATTATATTTTCTGTAGGAAAAAAAATCTGTCTACAGATGATGACTTCATATTTGGTAATAAATACTAGCTGTGAAAGAATGAGCGCTATCATGTTTTCATACTAATACCATTGGAATGATGTTTTGACCTTGGCTTTCTTTAATGATTAATGTACGGATATCAATAGTAGCCATTGTTTTACTTCATTTAATTTAAAGCACCTGTTCTTATAAATTTAGACATCATCCACGAGCATCTAAAATTACCCAGGCATATGTGTGAATGCCAAGCGAATTTCAACTATTTTCAAGGTCTAGGATGTTGCAGGAAAAGAACCATTTATGGTCCTTCAATATTGCTGACTTAGGGCTGATACCTTTATGTAAATTGAAAAGCCTTTCTCCTCTTATGATCTGTTTTGTCATCTTACATGCACATTAAATTTTTTAGTAGTCTAGTAAAAGGTTAAAAAATGCAAACACAAGTTACTGTGCATTATTAGTAATACTCTGCTTTCATGTTCCCAACCTTAGTTTTCATGGGAAACATTCCAAAACCTGGACAGAGGATAGAAACACTAGTGGAAAACACATTTATTTAAGCATACATCAATGCTTTGAGAAGAGTCCGAAAGTAAAACGAGTGATTGATCAGTTTGGCAATTTAGAATAATATGAAAGGGTAATCTAGTGCTAAAGCAAGTGTTTGCCTAGCTCAGAAACAGAAGGGAGATCTTGGTATTGGATCAACTTTTGTCGTAGTTTCTCTCCGAGTCCAGGGCATCTGTGAGTTGCAAACCAGGTTCTCTAAAGGGCATCATCGTTTCACATTGTTGTTTAATGTTTGTAAAACTGAACTCTGCACACTGTCTAATCTCTCCTTGCAATTCTAGTGCTACTTCAGTTGCAGCAATGGAAGCTACTGACACCAACATTTGAATCACAGAATCATAGGATATCCGAAGTTGGAAAAGGACCCACGAAAATCATCGAGTCCAGCTTCTGGGTCTGCACAGGACCACTCCAAAATCAGACCACATGTCTGAGAGCGTTGTCCAATTCTTGAACAACGGCAGGCTCAGTGCTGTGACAACTGCCCTGGGGAGCCTGACCCAGTGCCCGACCACCCTCTTGTTGAAGAACTGTTTCCCCTCCTGACACAGCTTCATGGTGTTCTCTCCTTGATATCACCTTATTTCTGCAAACTATGGGAAAAAGACTTATGAGTGGAAAAAGGATTTCTATATAGGCTATTTATACCAGATATACCACCCTGAACGTACGGCAGGTAAATTCAAATCAACCACTAGACATGGAATATTAAGTTAAATTTAACAGCTTAGAAGTTTGAACACAAGCTCATCTGCTTTAATTCTGGGGGCTTGTATTGGTGAAGTTTTAAAAGACACCACGACTGGTTTCCAGTCAGTGGAGGGACCATAAGAAGAATTTCCTTGGGTACAAGATTCGCTCTTCGTTGAACCTTCTTGGTCTTGCCCATGTGATGGAGGACAATTAATAAAGTTTAGCTGTGCCCTATGATGTGCATTGCCATACAACCTCACAGGCACTTCACACGGTGACGAGAGCTTGTTACCTTAATTTTCTTTAAGTAGACAGGATAGGGGGCACGTAAAAGGTAAAAGGATAGCAGCATGTACAAAGGGAAACCTCTGGCCAGTGTCCTTTCTTCCCAGCTTTGTGCTGTAAGATTCCCATGGGGGTTAATGGGCCTTTTTAAAGCTAGCTGTGTAGATAGTCTCAAATATTTAGTAGTGGCTTGATACCTCTTTAATATCTCATGTTCTTTATCTTTGCATGACTTTACCTGCATGACGCACCAGCTAGCTTGCCAGCACTAAAATGGATTTAATAAACATTTTAATGAAAAGCACAAAAACTCTGCAGATATTTCTAACAAGCCTGGCCTGAAGCTATTTTGATTGTGCTGCTTTGCCTGTTGTCAGAACGAATTCTTGCCAGTGTCTGTAATAACGTGGTACTGCTATATTTTGTCCTCATGTTTGGTACTAATAAGCAAAGGAAGGAGCTGAAGGAATTCCTACAGATCTTGGTCAGCTGAAGGAATGAAAAGCAGCAGCGAAATTCGGGTTTTCCTGGTCAGCGTTACCCTTGCTTGTGGTATCAAAGTCCAGCGGAGAGGAGCTCATAGCAAGGATTAACTCATCAATGAAACTTCTGCTGCCTTTGGTATTTTTGCAGGCACTTCTGTATGTGGGGTGAGCTTTCACTGTTCAGCTGTTTTTTTATTGGCGGTGGTTGCTTTGGCTGATTTGTTTTGACGGAGATGTGCTCATCCCTAGAGGGGAGACGACGCAGGTGTTGCTGCTTGCTGATGAAAACGGCGTGCGATCCCCAAAGCTCCTTCTCCCACTGCTCTGCACTTTGAGTGCTGGTGCTCCTGGAGCTCAGGCAGGTGTCCCCAGCTGTTGCCCCCCGCTGCCCTCCCGGTACCTTTCTCCCTTCCCACACCCTAATGGAAAACCCCCACCGGAGCGTTCTCCCTGCCCAGCAAGGCTTCGAGGCCCATGGCCTTCCTCCAACCCCTGGCTTCGATTAGTTTAGGTACAAGGCTGATGACTGTTGGTCTTCCCCCAGCCGAACGCCCCCGGAGCAGGGGCTCTGCCTTCCCCCCTGCTCCAAGCACCTCTCCCTCTCCAATTATTCCTCCTTTCAGTGCTGGTGCAGACCCCAGCCCAGCAGGAAGCTCCTCAGAGGGGCACCTTCTCAGTTACAACAGCTCGATGTCACCGAGCAGGCTCCCCTCTTTACGCTTACTTTAAAATAAAATTTAAAAAAAAATAATAATTAAAAAAAAAATGCATTTTAGAGCCCCCCAGCAACAAGCACGCGCGGCCCCTTTAAGGGAAGCTCCCGCCAAATCCTGCCGCCGACGCGCCGGGATGAAGCGGGGCGGGGGAGGTCACGTGACGCGGAGGGGAGGGCGGTTGCCGTGACCTCGTCACGTGACGCGGTGGCGGGCTCTTCCAAAGCGGCGGCGGCGGCCGCGGGCGGTGACGGGAGGGGCTGGCGGCGGGGCCTGGTCCGTTGGCCTTCAGCCTCCTCACCGCCACCATCGTCGTCATCCTCCTCCTCCTCCTCCTCAGCCGCCCCCGGCGGGTTCGTGAGGGGGAAAAACCGTGAAAACTAACGGGACCGGGGAGGGAAGGGACCGCCGCGGGCTGCTCTGGGCTCCCCGTCAGCGCCCTGACGCCTCGCTCGAGCCTCTCGCTTCACGCAGCCGTCCCGGCCCCCCTCACCCCGGCGAGCCGCGATGGCCGTGCAGATGCAGTTCGAAGCGAACGCAGACGTGTCTGCGGAGGAGGAGAGCTTCGGCCCGGAGCCCATCTCCAGGTTAGAGGTACGCGCAGAGCTGGCTCGGCGCCGGCTTCGCCAGGAACTTGCTGGTCTGTGCCCTCAAACGCAAGGCAGGCCCGAAAATTGGGCTGTCAGGTTCTTAACCTGCGTTTTGCCCGCCCCACAAAACGAACGTTCTGTATTCACTTGCCTTGCCGCGTATCCTTTCCTGAATATTTGTTCGTTACCTTCAACATCAAACCAACCAGAGAATATCTTCGCCTTGTTCTCTGCTACCGAGATTGACAATAGGTTTTCACAGAATCGCAGAACATTAGGGGTTGGGAGGGACCCTGAAAGATCACCCAGTCCAATCCCCCTGCCAGAGCAGGAACACTTAAATCGGCTCACACAGGAACGCGTCCAGGTGGGTTTTGAATATCTCCAGAGAAGGAGGCTCCACAGCCCCCCTGGGCAGCCTGTTCCAGTGCTCCGTCACCCTCACTGTGAAAAAGTTAAATGTTACACTGGTAAAAGGATATTTTTTAACATTCTTTGTGTATAAGTGACAGGGACATAACATTTAATACGTTTGCTTGTAATAACAGTTTTTGATCCAAAGACAGTTCAGGTATTCAGTAACAGTTCAGTGATTGGATGGTGTTTATGACATAGCCCGTCTTTTTTTCCCCCCTCCCTTTTAGCAATGTGGTATAAATGCAAACGACGTGAAGAAATTGGAAGAAGCTGGGTATCACACAGTTGAGTCTGTTGCTCACGCGCCCAAGAAGGAGCTACTAAATATTAAAGGCATCAGTGAAGCCAAAGCTGACAAAATCTTGGTAAGGATATTGTATAAAAACGTTAAGCCAAGAAGTTTGAGAGGTTTTGTTTCTGCTGGTTTAAATTATTTTGGTGACTTTGGCAAGGTCTCCATGACTGATGTACTGAGAAGGGCAGTAAAGATGATTAGAGGGATGACATGACTTTTTATAAAAGACAAGAAGACTAGGACTTGCTTCAAGAAGAAATGAAGGGGGAGGTAGCTCTATAAAATATGTGGAAGGTATGGAGAGTATGTCCAAGATTACTATAATTTCTAGCTTAGTATTTCTTATGATAAGAAGGTTTATGATAGGCCTGAAGCAACAAAAATATTTATTCTTTTCCATGCAGGGTATGATTAAGTTATGGAACTCATTGTCCCAAGACACTGCAGCCTTCTGTAGCATAAACTGGTTAAAAATGTATAAATACAGAGCTAAGAGCAATGTTAATAGGGTAGCGTTCAGATCAAGAAGCTCACTGGCTGAACTCAGAGCAAGTACCAGATGGAGGGTCAGTTCCTTGATTCCTGCTTTGTTACACACGTTCCCTAAGCATCCCCTCATGGCAGTTGTCAGGGCGTAGGACGCGTGGTTGTGAACCACTGGACTGACCCAGAACATCTGCTTCTCTGTTACAACCTTCTTAAGTATGTTAACTCAGCACCTCAGGCAGGTACACATCCTGGCTTTACTTTTGGGAACTGAGAGAGACTGAGCTGCAATCTCACAGCATCTTCTAATTCGGAATGTGGAGCTTCTGCAAAACTAGTTCTCATTTACAAAATCTGACCTCAGAGAATATTGAACTCCAGTTTTTTTTTTTGTTTGTTTGTTTTTCCAACTTTGTGTATTTATTCAGTCTTATGAAGATGCAGCCTGTTAGGAATGCTATGGCCATCCTAAGTGTTTTAGTTTCACATGGACAGAACTGAACTAAAAAGGTGGTGAATACCGGGGAGGAAAGATTTTTGTTAAATAGGCAAAATGGATGTCAAAGCTTTTTCTCTGAGCAGAATTACATTTTTGTTCAGAGGTACCAACTATTCATCTGTGGTCTATAAAATGAAGTGTCTGCATCACATTATACAGCTGCTTCTCCATGTCACAAAACAGGAATACAATACTAATACTAATTACTGGAGGGGGGTAAATGAATGGGGTGAACACTCCTCAGACTGCTTAATTTTGTTTTCTTTAGGCTGAAGCAGCTAAACTGGTCCCAATGGGTTTTACCACAGCAACGGAATTCCATCAGCGGAGGTCAGAAATCATCCAGATCACCACCGGGTCCAAAGAACTTGATAAACTGCTTCAAGGTAGTGATTTTAGTTCTCTATTGATTAACTTTTCATTATTTTTTTTCCCAGTGGAGATGATCATTGCACAAAAACACATCAAACGTGTCAGTTCTGGTTGCACTAAAATCTCATCAAGTACTGCTCTGATTTTAGTGATTCTCTTTAAAAGCTGTAGAAATAGTTTTAAAGCTTTTAGTCGTGATGCAGTACCCAGAGCTGTTTGCTTTGCATGTTTCTAGTTTATTTTAGCCTAGAGTTTCCTTCAAGAAAAAAAAGATATCAGCATTTTCATTTTCCTACTTGTAAGCAAAAACCAAAACATTTCAGCTTTTCAGCATCTTCAAACATATAATTACCTAAACTTCTTGGTTCCAACATGAAGAAACCACATTATGGAAACCAGTTTTTCCTATTAAAGTTTTAATACTTTCAGCCAAAGTATTGAAGGTAAACTGAGTCTCTATAAATCTAAAAACTCTATACGTGTCTTTGAAGTAAAACAACACTTTTCTCTCTCCTTTTTTTCCCCATAGGAGGAATAGAAACAGGGTCCATAACAGAGTTATTTGGAGAGTTTCGTACTGGAAAAACACAGTTGTGCCATACCCTAGCAGTAACCTGTCAAGTGAGTTGTCCACTTTATTAAAATCAAGTATTCAGGCAGCACAGCTTTTGGATATTTGCTAATTTGTGCACTTCTCGTAGCAAAACAAAGTGATGCACATGAAGAGCTACAACAAATGAATTTTGTCTGTTCACAAAGAGTCCTCAAAAACCTTTGCAGCATCCTTGGCCGAGCTTGCAGCTTGGTAGGATATTTTGTTCCATCCTTGACCTGCCTGCTAGGATTACTTCAGCATCAATTAAGTTTGTCATGGTTTTTTACTTATGTTTGACTTACGTTTGGTAGCTTTTTTTCCTCCTTAGTAGTCTGACAACAGACATTAGCCTTGTTGTGTGATCATAGCTCTTAAGTACAGAGAAGTGTTTGGTATCGCTTTGGGTGTTCTAGACTGCAGAGAGCCTTTGAAAAGAGGGATGAAACTGCGTTGGGTTCAATGGGTTTCTTTGACTAGCTGCTTTGTTTCTAACACATCTTAGGTTTATTTCACTTTATCTTTGTAACAGCCTTCAGTCAACTATTGCTATCAAGCAGTAGATCAGTTTATAGGAACCTTTTTTTCTAATCTTAATTTAGACAAACTTTTTCACTTTTTTTTTTTTTTTGCTACTGTTTGCTACTTTCTAGAGGTTGCTGTTTCATAAAATATTAGAGGCTTAGGGCTCAGTTTGATCATTTAGGTAACACCCTTGTGCACCCAAACTTACCAGCCTGAAGCTGAGCACCTGTTTTCTTCTGTAGGTGTCAGAGAATGAAAACAGGAATCATTCCTCTCACTTTTCCCAGACAAATGTGACTTTAATCACCATAGTTTGGTATTTTATTTACTGCATGAATGTCAGTTGAGGGCATAAGGCAGTAACTGTATTACTTGTTACTTTTCACATTCATTCACATGTGCTCTTCTAGCTTCCTATTGACCGAGGTGGTGGTGAAGGAAAAGCTATGTACATTGACACAGAAGGGACCTTCCGTCCAGAACGTCTTCTTGCTGTGGCTGAAAGGTCTGTACTGATTCGTTAGAAGCAAACTAACGCTAGTTGAAGAAAGGAAGGCATTTACTCATGGTGGGACAACTTAAAATCAGCCTGGCTCTTTCAGTTCATTGGACTGTTGCAGTTAGAACTGTCCTTAAAAACAAATGTGGAAAAAAAAAGGAAAAACAAAACAAATTTTCCTGTGTTTGTTCAGTCTGCTTACCTAGATGCACTTTAGACCACTTCATTAGCTGTATTTTATAAATATTTTTGTTTTTACGTGGATGTGACAGTAGCTAACATCATTGTCCTCTGGAATATGATAGCTTCATTTAAGAATCTCTCTCTCAAATTTAGTTTTACTGTTAGTGAAATACATTCAAAGATATTTTTTTCTTAAATTCTGCCAATAGCACTACCTTGGAGCAAAGATTCTTTTATAAAAAGTATCTCAACAGCAGCTGGATTTTTTTTCTTTGTTAGGAAAGAGAGCATCCAATGACCAGTTGAAAAGCTGTTTTCTCATCTCCTGCCTCTGTCTCAGAACATTCTGAAGTGTCTTTTATACAAATTTGAAAGTATAACATAATTATCTGAGTTTCCTGAAGGCAGTAAAAGCTGCTGTGTTTGCAGAGTTTCTGGTTAGACTTAAAGGCCTGAAGTATGGGTTCTATTTGTTAGAAAAAGTAGCTACTTCTGGTCTTGTGATTCGTCAGAGTTTCTCGAAAACAGAAGTGTTTCCATATTACTGCTTCTGTAGGGTTTAATTCTCTGTAATGGTTGTTTCAATTAAATACCAAGGTGCATATTGCAACCTCGGTGAGCGTAGGTTAAAGTATTTCTTTCTCTTGCAGTGTTCATTAGTGGCTGAAATGCATCAACGTGAACAGTGATATTGTAGTTTTAAAAATTATTTCCACTTAGATACTGATTGAAATTTTCATGTCAATAAGCTGTGCGGTTTTTCTGGTAGTGTGGTGGTTAACATTAATTGCATCTAAGCTGCAAGCCAAAATCATGTAGCAAGGCTGGACTGATTTGAATACAGAGACTCAGATATTCTGCAAAGATAATAAAAATAAAAATAAATTGGCCTGTTTTCTACTGTGTTTTTGCTAGTCTGATTTAGGTTCATAGTTTTTTTTTTTCGGGCTGTGGATGGGGTTTTTAAAAAAATTAAAAACTTCTGCACACATTTTCTAGCTTAAAAAACATCTCTCCTCCTCTAAATGCATGGTTAAAAAAAAAAAAAAGAAAAACAGAAGCAAGACTTAGTTGTCAAGTGACTGTGTTTCCTTCAAGCAGCCTTACAGTATACTTCAAGGACTGGGCTGTCATTGTAGGTGTTTGGGTTCTTTTTAACCCTTCATTCCTCACCATATATTCCTTCACGAAGTAATGTTAATGTGGCTCCATGCAGGGCAGCACAAATTGCTGGCGCTGGAGGAGATGTGGGGACAAGAATGAGCAGATGGAAGCACAGGAATCGAAAGGGTAGGACTGCTGCTTTTTAGCAGCACCACAGACTTGGGAGGTATGGCCGGTATTTATAGGCCTTTCTAAGAGTGTAGGTAGGAAAATCAAGATTTAACACCAAGCCAATATGATGTGCTGGCCCACAAAGTTGCTTCCTTTTCTTTATAGAGGAAAATGATCTAATCAACATACCCTCCTAAATGCATGGAGTAAAGTCAAGTTATTGAAAAGTAGTAATCCAAAGACTTGGGTCACTACTGGATTTTGATGGTTTCTTACTGAAAGGCAAACAGATCCCTGGAAGATGTTTTACACAGTGCTTAGAGGTTTGTGTGACAGATGTTCACGTTGCAAAACATCTGGAATTACTGCTGCTTGCCCCTCTGCTGCTTCTCCCTCGCCCAGCTGTTTTGTAGCCATCCCTCTGCAGGAAGTCATTTCCCTCACATTTTTTTGCTTCTGGAAGGGAATGTGCAATTCTAGTCAGCTGGGGACAGTACCGGCTCAATCCTGCTAACTCTTAATGAAGGCGGTTTGATCTAACACTGCTGGCATTTCGTGCAACAAGTACAAGAGTGCTCCAGTATTCACTTTCACCAATGGATATGGCAACAACACCTCTTGGGCACTGATGAGGCAGTGAAATGATGACGTTTGCAGAGCCCCTAGCTACACCTGCAGGAGGCTGCATGGCTGCACATGGAAGGTGCTACTTGTAGTCAGTTCCATCCCCCTCAGCTCTCAGTCTTTTACATCAAGCTCAGCTAGGATGGATGCTAACAGCCTTTCAACTCATTTCTTTTTACAGTCTAATGATTTGCCAGGTGCTTGACCAGCACCTTTGAGGTTAATCTTGAACATCTTGTATTGCAATGTGGTCTTATTTCAAAGCCCTAGGCTTGATTGACTATTACTCACCTGCAGGCATAATGTGGTATTAACCTAGAAAGGCCGAGTTATTTGATTTATAAATAGCTATCATGTGCAGGTAGTTAAATGAATTGATAGTTACGATTCTAAAAGTGTACTGTTAAAAGCTGTACATAGGCAAGTCTAATTCCTACAGGAATAGGGAGAGAGAAATTAGGTGTGAAAATCAAAATAGTGTTAGTAAGGTGTCTTCCTTGTAAATAGTAAAGATGCTTATATTAATTAATATTTGTATTTGGAATGTGGTTTTAATCTAGTTTTTGGGTAAACCTGCTAGGTAACTCTTGTTTGTTAAGTTTAGACTTTAAAATTTTTTCACTGCTTTCTCTAGGTATGGCTTGTCTGGCAGTGATGTCCTAGATAACGTGGCATACGCTCGAGGTTTTAACACGGATCATCAGACCCAGCTCCTGTATCAGGCGTCGGCTATGATGGCTGAGTCACGGTAATGAGACTTGATTTAGACGCGGTGATTTTTGTAGTGGTACATAGTCATATTATAAACCCGCTTGTAGGTGATAAACAAGTGCAAGAGATCTATAGATGATATAATTGTGAAATGTCAAAGTAATGGTGTACTTTTAAAGTTAACATTTTTGAAATCTACTTGTTCTCTTCAGTGGTTAGCTCCGTTAGATCAGATTTTGTTGTTCTCAAACTAGTTTATGCTGTGGCATATCCATGTAATAAGCTTTGTGTATCAGCAGTCAGTTGTGAGTTAATACCTGCTGCTGTTGAAATTTTTGATGACAGTAACTGACTTGAGCTGTGACAACTGATCTTACTTCACAGAGAACAAGTGCCAGCCTGAGAAACAGTTGTAAAGATCTTTTTAAAATTGCCTTCAGAAAGAAGGAGAGTTGATTTACAGCATGTTCAACTGTTGTGGTTTAACATGGCAGACAGCTAAGCACCCATAGCTGTCCCTGATTCCCCCAAGAGGGGTGGGGGAGAGAGCTGGAAAAAGTAGAAGTGTGAGAACTTACAGGCTGGGATAAAGACAGTTTAATAAGAAATAAAGGAGGGAAAAAAAAAAGGCAAAAACAACAAGTGATGCACAGTGCAATTGCTTACCATCAGCCCTTGCCAGTCCCTGAGCAATGGTGGTGTTTCACCCCCAGCCAACTCCCCCCAGTTTTATCCTTCAGCATGACATTTCTCATTTTCCATTGCTCCTTGTTTCTACTTTCAACTGAAATAAATTTCAGTTTATTATACAGTGGGCCTCTTCAGCATGCATCACTTCCCTTCCTGTTCTGCAGATTAGCCTGTCTCTTCTAATTTTTCCTCCTGCTCCCTCCTAGAAGCTGCTTCTTCCCTTACTAAACAAGCTGAGGTCTGCTTCCATTGTCTCTTCTACATTATAGGGGCGACTGATACCAGCACAGATGGGTTCTCTGGTTCAGCTGCAGGGTCAAGGCACACCTTTTTTAAACATTCTGTCAGTTTCTTAAGATTCACACTTGTTAAGGGGTGAAGCCCAGAACCATGGGAGGTGACAACCGTGATAGATACCTGCCTGTATCCTTGCCACTCATAAGTCTCCTGCTGCCTCAGGGCAGATCTCTTGGTGATATTCTTAATTAGCTGTTTAACTCTAAACAAAACCAGCATCACGTTCTGGAGACATAGCAATAGAAATATGCTTGTTTGAACATCCCAAGGACATTCAAAATTCTCAAGAGCTTTTGTAAAAGGCCTGGAGGAAAAGGGGAAGGTATCCTTCCTTGTCTCCTCCGCAGATTGGCTCTCAGAGGAGAAAAGCTAAAAAGCGTAATTGTTAATAGTTTCAAAGAGGTGGTTACCAGCATACAAGGACAGTGACAGTGGTGAGTGCAAACACTAGATAAGACTCACGATTGGTGCTTTTATCATGTCATAAGCACAATACATCAAGGTGGCAAAAACAAAAGCAACCTTAAACTAGACCTCAGAGGTGATAAAGAAAGGGGTTACATAAAACAACTCTGAGAGTAAATAACACACCTTTGAGAGCAAGTAAATTGTAAGCAGCAACTATGAAATTAATATAATAATTATGACCAATTATAAATAAATTGAACACTCTTGACACGATCTGGCCAGATCTGTTGTTATTTTAACCCTTTGAGCCCCATGTTGGGCGTCAAAAGGACTGTTGTGGTTTAACCCAGCAGGCAGCTAAGCACCACACAGCTGTTAACTTTTCCCTGCGGTGGAAACCAGGGAGAGAACTGAAGAAGCTGATAGTGTGAGAATTCCTGGGCTGAGAAAACAAGTGACGCGCAGTGCAGTTGCTCACCACCAGCTTACCAGTGCCCTGCCAGTCCAGTTTTATCATTCAGCATGACACCATGTGGTGTGGGATGTCCCTTTGGTCAGTCTGGGCCAGCTGTCCAGGCTGTGTCCCCTCCCAGCCCCTCGCTGGCTGGGCGGCACCAGAAGTAGAGAAGTCCTTGGATCTGTGCAAGCCCTGCTCAGTAACAACTAAAACATCAGTGTGTTATTGACATTATTTCATCCTAAATCCAAAACCACAGCACCATACCAGCTGCTATGAAGAAAATTAACTCTATCCCAGTTAAAACCAGGACACTGGAACATGTGCAGATCGCTTTTGTTTGAAACTAGGATGTTGAGGCCCCTTTAGAGAGAAGGAGGTGGTGATACGAGGTATAGAGGTACCTGTGCACAGAATACCCATAGTTCAAAATATTAAGTTCTGGGCTCATTTATAGTACGTAAGCATAAATCACACAGCAACTTCCTTTGAATAGAATATCCTGAGTTGGAATGGTCCCACAAGGATGGGTTTTATTGTGTTGTTCATAATCTGAAGAGGTCGAGTCTGTGGTGGTAAATATAATCATTCTGCTAACTGGCAGGTGAGAAGGGCAAGTATCCACACCTGTATGTAGCTTTAAAATTTCCTGGATGTTGTCAGACTCAACCAGACACGTTTTTCACTCCTGGAACAGTTTCTGAGAACGTTGTATTTGACTTCTCCAGGTATGCACTGCTGATCGTGGACAGTGCCACAGCCCTTTACCGGACAGATTACTCCGGAAGAGGTGAGCTATCAGCCAGACAGATGCATCTCGCCAGGTTTCTGCGTATGCTGCTTCGACTTGCAGATGAGGTAAATGATGAACGTTGCTTTGCTCCCTAAAGGGATGATTGGTTTTCTTTCTCTTGTACACCTTAATCTTCTGCAGATGGCTTTCTGCCTGCGCACTGTCTACTTCCATTTTGTGTTGAGATGCGTGGTAGAGTGGTTATGAACAGCTGAGGGGATAGCAGAAGGTTCTTTTTTTTCCATTTATTCAGGTTGTGGAAGATATATGAATTTTTGATTTGTTGCTTTTCTCCTTGTAGTTTGGTGTGGCAGTTGTGATCACTAACCAAGTGGTAGCACAAGTAGATGGAGCAGCCATGTTTGCAGCAGATCCCAAGAAGCCTATTGGAGGAAATATCATAGCACATGCTTCCACCACGAGGTGAGAGAATAGATTATCATCTTCCATTAGCCTTATTTTGGAAGATTTTGTGTACTTAACTAAGTGCCTTTTAATTCCGGGTCTGTGCAGTCTGTGAATGGCACTTCATCTGCTTTTCAGAAAATAAGTGCTACTCTGAGCAGGTAACTGACCCAGCAGTAAAATAAACACAACATTTTCAGAAGTCCTTACAGCTTTAAGTGTGATGTGTTTACATGCCAACAGAATGTTTTAATGATTATGATAGAGGTTTTCTGAAATGAGGCTACAATTCCTTACCTGTTTCCTTTCCTTCTCCCTATCAGACTGTATCTGCGAAAAGGCCGAGGCGAAACCAGAATATGCAAAATTTATGATTCTCCTTGCCTTCCTGAGGCTGAAGCGATGTTTGCTATTAATGCTGATGGAGTGGGAGATGCAAAAGACTGAAGACTTCGCTTCATTTCCCACGTAACTTGAGACTAGGTGGCTGTAAAAAGGCTCCTTTCTTTGTGGCACGTTACGGACGCTTTCCTGGTGCAGCTGCTGTTCAGATGCTGGCAGAGAACTCTGTTGTATTTCAACATACGTGTCCATCAGGTGAATACATTTTGAGACACATCTGCAGGTGTTGCTTGGAAGAGATCGTCCCTCCTGGGCTTTAGTCACGTGTTAGGTTGAAGTGGTTTCTTGAGAATATTTTCAGAAGACCATAGGCTTTGTATTTTCCTCACAGCTGTTGCTCCAGTTGGATTCTGCTGGTGGGCGTAGGCACAGCAACGTGAGAATATGTGGCAATAGTTCATAACTTGGTGACTTTAAAGTCATACTGATGGGTTTGTCAAATAAGAAAAGTAGTAACTTAAATACTTGGTGGATTGCTTTAATTATTAATTGCGAAATAAAGCAGAATGGTGTTCCACAATAAGAATTTGGGAATATTGCCATGATTGATGAGATTATCATCAATCCATATTCTTTATGTTAATTTTGTTTCGGATGCTGCAACATGCCACTTTTTGGGAACTGTTAATGTACATCTCAGTGCCTTTTTTTTTGTATTTTATTAATTCTCTGTGGAAATCTGCTTTTAATAAAAGGACCATGAAAATACTGATGACATTACAGGTCTCTGGGATTTAGCCAGGTGCTAATTCAGACTGAGGCATCCTTTACCTGCAGGTAGGAGAGAGATGCATAGGTCTTCAACGAATCTCAGTCTGGAATATTTTTTCTACTAGTGGTAACAAAACGCATTATCTCCTCTGTTGGAGATGTGTAGTACAACTGTGCTTAAGTGCCCTGTAGATATCTTTTAAGAGTTTTTCAGATTAAAAAGCTTATTTTATATTACCTAGTATTTTAATCTATGCTATTGTGAACAACTCTTAACTTGATTAAAGAGAATCGTATTATAGTGGTGGTTGGTAGCAAAAAATGTTTTCAGTGCTCTTTTACTCCAGGACGATTATTCTGTGTCAAATCATGAAGGAAAACATACAGGGGAATCCAACTGTCTGTACTCATAAGATAAATTTAATCAGGTACCTAAATACTTGTGCAATGGTGGCTGCTAAATTTCACAAGAAGTTGCGATGCTTGCTGCCTTATTTTTAGCTAAATGCCGTTATTCGTAAATTCTGCATAGCCATGGAGCATCTGCTCTTTCTGTTCAGATGTGCACAAAAGGCCACTGCTGTCACCAGTGCCTGCAGCTGAGTTTCGGGAATCAAAACTCATGTTAAAATGTTAAGCAGGGGATTCAACTGGGTGAATTCATCAGTAAGGGTCTGTCATAGGCTGATACTTCCAGAGGGGTGGGGAAGTCTGGCAAAGACTTTCAGCTGCCTGTGGTACTGCGGCTGGAGCAAAAGGAAATGGCAAAAAAAGAGAGAATTTTTCGTGTGTGGAGTCCAGACCTCAAGTCTGGCAGAACCTGGTCTGATGCTGATGAAATGTCTCTTGCTGACCCTGCAGATACTTGCTCACAGGTGACCAAGTCACAAACCTTATGCTCTGCTCTGATCCGATCTGCCTGGAGGCTTGTCAGAGCTTCGCAGCTTTTCCTTTTAACATGTTGGGTGCGCTCTACTCAGGACCTGATCTGAGAATCGGGCTATAATGTCAGTCCTGGTTTTGTACAGGTAAAATTCAGGGACTGCAGTGTTCCTGGACCTGATTTTTTCCATAATTCTTGATCAAGAGAAAACTTAAGACTGGCTGAGAAACCCAGATGAGTAGTAGGAGCAAACAACTGAAGAGAGGAAAAACAGGCCAAACAAACGTGAGGAGGGGGATGAGGGACTTGCTGGGCAAAGGGTCTGCAAAAAGGTGAGGTGATGCTGGGAATGGGCTGAGGGAACTGGCAGAGAAACAGCTCAGCTGGAGAGCCAGGGAAAGGCAACTGAGACTTGCACGGCTTGTATCCAGTGAGATACCAACGCTGGTGTGTGCCCTTTGCGATGCTTTCCTTCACGTATCTGCGTGTGATACGTTTTCAGTTGCTCCGAAGATAAATTAGAATGCTAAAATCTTATTTCAAATTGCACATGGGGTTTAAATGAGCTGGGTTTGAATTTATGATATGCTTAAAAATTCCGCAAGGACCCAAAGGTTGAGAGAAGTGTCACACAAACATCAAAAGAAATGTTTTGGGCTGTCTTGTTTCTTGAGAGGTTATCAGCTTAGCGCACAGTGGTACTGATCAACGTTGGGCAGTACGGTTAGTTCCAGTCTGGACGACAACCACGCTGCTTTTATTGAATTGCACTTCCGACTGTGCATTTCTCTTAAGTTTTGTAACCGATCAGCTATTCAAGGTGGAGGCCTGAAAGGGCACAGCTTGCTGCTTCAGCACAATTTCTGACAGCCCACACTGGTGCGTAGGAGGGGGTTATTTCGTTTTTGAGGCCCCACGTTGTAAACATACAAGTCGTTGTACCATTTACGTATAGATGGCAATTTTAGGGGATGTGGAAGGCAGTGGCTTATTGCTACCTGCTACACTGAAGGTTAAAAAGTCACATTTGGTTTCTCCTCTGTTGCTTCCCTTCAGGGTACTTTGTGGAGGGGGAGTTTGACGTGTCTAGATCATAATCCTACAGCGTTCATCTCTTTGTATGTCACTGCAGTACAGTTCCATCTAACTCCTTTTTTTCCATCTAACTCCTTTTTTTCCTCCTCAAAGTCTGCTTAGAGCCCTGACCAACTAAAATAATGTCTGAAGCTCTCTGTTCACATAATGCTCAGCATGCAGACTGCTTTCCCTAACAGCCTGAAGTACTTCTCTTGTCTAGCTGAAAGGTTTGTAACTTTGTGATTGGGGTAGCAAAGGCAAAGGAAATGGGAAATATTTCCTTCTCTAGGCTCTTATACAGCCTAGAATCTGAACTCAATGGGATTTGGGGCGTTTTGTTTCTTTTAAGCACAAGAACCTTTTTAGTAAGATCTTCCTCAAGTTCTGATGACATCCCTGTAGCAGCTGCACAGGCAAATATTTCCATAAAGGGTTGAAGTTGCTTATGGCACAAGGCTGTGAAACATTAATTAAAATAAGCTTATTGTCAACAATGCTTTAATCTCAAGGAGGTATAATTAATATTCCTTCAGTAAATATTTCTCCTGTCGTCTCCTTAAAATACTTATCTCGATGTTTCCCAAAAACTCTAAAGTTCCTCTCAAAGCAGTGGAATATGATTAGAAATAATATTAACTGAAAATTCTTAGGAGTGTTTTTATGTGTGCGTGCATTTGCGCAATCCTCTGGCCCACGTTCATCCGGCCAACTTCTGCTACATCCGAACCCGTGTCCAGAGGTGAAGAGGAATTTATTGTTGAGATGAAATGGCCGAAGTGCGTGCAGAAATACGTGCGTTGCGCTGAGCTACTGATGCTCTTAGAGCGTGATGGAGAGAGGTTTGATTGATTAAAACTGCACAGATGGAGCCTGCAGTGCTTTCTTCCCCTGGAGGCTTGGTGTCAGTCTCCGGAGCAGTGTTTTGCCACCGGACCAACCCCTGCCCCTCCAGTGCGGGTTGGGTGCCACCGCGAGCACTCTGCCCGTCCTGCAAAGGCAGCTGCATCTGTTTTGAGTTCCCAGAAAACCAGCAGCGCTGTTAGCTATGCAATTTACATTTTGTACACAAATTAAAACCCCTCGTAATGCGAATGTGAAACACAGAAAACCCGAGGCCTGGGGAGCGAGGCGAGCCTCGCGGTGTCACGCTGAGAAACGTTCTGCCTTTCCTTTAGCAGAGCAGCCCCAGCTCGCAGTTCCGTGCATCTCGCTCAGCGGGCAGAGAGCTGGCTGACTTTACAGCACTGTGTGTGGCCGGGGAAGGAGTTTTCCCAGTACCCAGCTTTAGGAGCAAACGCTAAATTTTTCCAGATGCGGCTGCGGCGGTGCAAGTGCAGCGAAAGCGCTGCCGGGTGGCTCCAGGGCTCCCTTTTAGCTCTGCAAACACAAACCCGCTGCGTGCCAGCTTTCTCCGGGTTGTGATTTTAATTACGTTGAGGAATCTTTGCTAAAGGTCACAACCTGGACCGCAAACCATCGGATCTCTGCACGTGGTTCGGGTTGTCGTAGTGCAACGCTCCCGGGGCCGAGGTTTCCCCACCGAGACCCGAGGTCGCAGCGGAGGGAAGGGCGACCTCGTGCAACCCACACGGCTGGGGAGGAGGAAAACAACCAGAGGTAAAACTGCCCCAAGTCCAAGGTAATGCTTTTCACTGCATAACTCAACTGCATTTGAACTCTTCAGACTTCTACTCCGGTGTATGGTTAAGCTACTGACCCGGGCCGGTGGCACAGATCAGTCCTGGTGGTGGTGGTTTCGTAGGACAAATTGTAGGCTCCTGGTGCAACTACAAAGACCAGGCATGATCTGCTGGTTCCCTTCCAGATCGCTTTGGCCTTTAGTTTCAGGAGGGAGGAGAGGAGACCCCCAAAGAGCCCCAGAAACGTGGTTAAAGCCAATTCTTCTGCTGTGCATACTCTATAAAGACAGAGGATGAGATGTACCCTCCAGAGCAGTCCAGCATCAGACTAGACAAGATGTAAGCCAATCAAGAGAGGAAGTGGGATGTTACAACAGATTTATTTTTCCAAATGTTGTTTCAATTTTAGAAAGAAACCCTCTCCTCCCACCCAGTGCCGTGGGTTTTTGTTTTTTTTCAGGCATTTAATTCATGTTCATTCGCTTTTCTGGTGGTGGTTTGTAAGCGGCCATCAGCCCAAGGGGCCCGGTTTGGTTGGGGATGTCGGGGTTATTTTTTTTTGTCAGCTCAGTTGCCCGCCCCTCTTCTACGTGCGTTTTTCTGTTTAGCTTGTGCTCGATCCAAAGCTCGCTGCTGGCAGTGGGGATCCGCAGAGCCTGTCCTGAGCCAGCCCCAGCCCCAGCTCATCCCACAGCAGGCATCGCCCGGCCCCTGCATTTATTTCGAACCGGCTCAAATTCGTGCTGAAAAACATCCCACGAAACACCATTAAAGGGCACGTGCTCATCTCAGAAGGTGGCTGCATGTAGCTCAGGGTCTCTTCTGTTTGCATTAATATCCAAGGGGGTGGCACCAAAAAGCCCGTGACTGAGCTGTTAAATGGATGGGCGAACCATACGAGTGAATTTAAGTCTCCTAAATACCGAGGTCGGTGGTGGGATTCTTCTCACCAGCACCGGCTGTTGAAGAGGGGGGTGTCTGGGGCAGGTTAAGCATCTAAACTGCATCAATAGGCAGTGGGTATGAAAGCATGGGATTAATATCTCAAACACCTTTCTTCTTATTTCTCTTTAAGGGAGAAAACAGCACCACGCACCCACGTGGCATGTCGTGGGGAGATATAATGCGCTTGGAAATGTAAGGCATGCCCACATGATTTATTTAAAGAGCGTTAATTTAATTGCACCAGCACCTCTAAGCCCTCAAGGGACACCTCACTAGGGCAGAGCTCTGGTTTTACCTGAGGAGATGGGGATGTCCATGTTCAAGGTAAGAGGTTTGTCCACCGCTGAGCTCCAGGGCGGGCCCTGGGGGCTGCTCTCGGCCAGGGCTGGGGCCATGGCCAAACTTTGCCCCTGATTTCTTCTGCCCCCACCAGGCAGAGGAGGGCGTGATGTATTTGGGAGCTGGGTGTTTCTGGACTGATTGCTTTCCAAGGAACTTTCCATGGAAATTTAGAGGGGAAAAAAATAAAATAAAATTAACCTTGCTTCGGAGAAAAGTCTCCAGGACATCATCAGGAACTTAATGTGATCAAGCAGAAACTGGAGCAATGTCAGGCATTTAAACACCACCAAGGGCTGTGCTCTTCTGTTGTGTGCAGAGCTTCAGCTGCAATTAACTGCAATAACAATTATATATATATATATATATTTATGAATCTGATCCATACACCCCAGGCACTGGAGGAAGTCTCAGCACTACACCTCATTCCCATCGATGCTGCCCCAAGGTTTGGTTGAACACGTGCCTAGGGTGCAGGAGCAGACAGGGAAAGAGACGTCTTTCACAGCACCAGCTGAACACAACCCATCCAGCCCAAAATCTTCATTTTCAGCCATGGATGATACCAGGAGAGCCTCACAACCTCTCCCATACCCTCATCCCATGGCACTTGCCTCGCAGCCTTTACATTCAATACGCACAATAGTTTTCTTCCCATCTTTGCAAGAAAACGCTGCTGATTTAATGCTTCCACTTACATTTTGTTTTTCTCAAGAAGACTTCCCTGACTATGCTGGAATAAAAATTTCAAATGTATTGAGAATGATACGGGAGCTTTTGTTAACTAAGCTGAATTTATCTCTTGGAGTCACTTTGCAAAAAAAAACATCTCTCGTGTCCATTGACAGTTGTAACTTCAATTGTAATTGCAAAATTACTGCTACTTATTATCAAGATTATTAAGAAGGGAGAGAAGCTGAACCAATCACTATCCTCTTGCTTATAACCCCATGTCCCATTCCAAGTGAAAAAAAATATATATTTTTTTAAATTCAATTTCTGTCTTTTTTTTCATCCATTTTTCCTTCTCAGGTTCAACTTTGCTCAGATTTTCTTTCCGTCCTCCCTGCAGACCGAGTACATCCCCTCTGGGTCGGGATGTGCTGAGAGTGAAAACAAAGCCATTTGGAGCATTTTGGGTTGAATTCCCAAGCACCGCATTTTAACAAGGGATTGTACCAGTTTGCTTACGCCCTGCTTTTAATTGTGCCAGACCCAAAGTTGAGGCTTTTGGCTGCTGAATATTGACTCAGCTCACCCAGATAGGACGCAAAAAATAAATCTTTTCCAGCAAAGAGCACAACAGGCTGCTTTTTCTGCTGGAACAGCAGCACACATCAACAGTGCACCAAACAGCCCCAGCATGCTCTTTTTAAACCTTAAATACCCCTGGTCACCTTAAAAAAAATAAAAATTAAAAAAAGAATGCTCCATGAGCATCCCTACAAGAAGATCTTGTGCTTATTTTGTATACAAGAAGAAAAGATATGTTATATACGTAAGATAACATATGAGCAGCTTCAGCATTTGCTGTGTTAAACTCTATCTAGAAAAAAAAAAAAGGAATGAATCAAGATTTTCTTTTTTAGCAACTCAAACTCTTGTTTTGGCAGCGTGGCTCTCTGTGCCCTCCCAGAGATGAGTGAATTTAGTAAAAGCCCATCCAGATATTTTTTTTCCCTCTTTTCATAACAGCTTCATTACTTATTTCTGCAGCTGTAAAGATGAGACCACAAGCCAAAGTTTTCAACCTCGACCGATTTATCTGACATTTCAGACTGTTTTAAAATAGCCTGGACATACTGCTGGCTCTAACTGGCTCCAAGCTGGAAATTCCCCTCTCCTTCTGTGCCTTTCCTTGCACCCCTCAACCCCCCCACCCCACCAAATAAATAAATAAATAAAAGAGGAAAAAAGAAAAAGAGGAAAAAGGAGCCAAACCCTCTCCACTTGCATCAAGGAGCAACTCACCATTTCCATGGCATGTATAGCCACGTAAACCTTGCTGGTGTTGTATTTTCACTCTTAATTTTCTCTTCTGCATCCCCCCTTTATGCTTCTCCCTGCTTCTCACTGAGCTTTTTTTCACCTGGATGGTGAAGCTTTTAGAAAAAAACAAAGGAAAAAAAAAACCCACCCTAAAGCCTAAAAAAAAAAAAAAGGAAAAAGATAACAGAGACCAAGATGGTTTAGCACTATTCACCTGCACACCTTGCCACATGGGATTGTTCCTGAAATGATGCTGGTTTTTGGAGTGCCCAGCATGGGAAAGAGCCAAGGAGGGACTCAAAAGTTCCCCACACCCCACTTTGCAATATTCGTGCAGGATTCGTTTTCCTTTGCTTGGGAAAATAGCGTGTGCTGCTCTGCTGGGACCAGCAGACTTTACGTCAAAGCCTTTGCAGCACCAAGCCCTATCAGCCTCGCTCGGGATGTAAGAAGGCAAGCAATGCCTCCAGCTGCAGGTACCAACGTCCCCAGAGCCACCCCGCAGGGGCAGCAGGCACTTCTGAAATGTTTGTAATGTTTTAATTACCAGAAGTGGTGACAGGGACTGCGGGCTGAGCCCCAGGCAAACTGCTGCAAATCAAAGTTGGTTTGGTGTTTTGGGAGCCCAAAACAGCATCTTAACCTAATCAAGCGCTATTGTTTTGCATGCCTATACTGACATGGAAACAAATTACATTTCCCCCCCCCGCAAAGGTTTTTATTTTCCCAGCAGCTGGTGCTGGGCTCTGTGAGTCCAGCAGAAACCTGACACAGAGTTTGATTCCTGACAAACACGGATTGCCAACAGCTGAAACCTCAGCGCTGTAAAACCGCCGAGCTCCGAGGCAGAGCCGAAAACCCCACGGCTGCAGGGAGGCTGCCGAAGCCGAGCAGGGGGCTTGCTCCTCACTGTGGGCAAGCCCACTTGGTGGCCCCAGTGCCTGTCCCCACTGTCACCATCGCTGTCTCCTTCCCCACCGCCCCGCAGCCAAAATCCACCCTGCGGGACGCCGGGCTGCAGATGCCTGGCAGGATGCGCTCCCTGCAGCTCCCTGCAGCTCCCTGCTCCCTCCCTGCTTGTCCCCTCTTCCCTCTTCAGCACTCTGGGCGGAATCGCTTCGCAGCACATACAAACCGGGATGTGCGAGAAAAATGCCGTATCTCTATATGAAAGTAATCATTTCGGGCATTTCAGAGGCGTTCCCATTGAACTGTTTGGCTGTGACTTTCAGGGTGCCAGCGGAGAAGGGGACAGAGGAGTTGAGGCAGCACAGCACACCCAAAACGTGGCCATGCACCCCGCGTCCTGGCCCAACCTCACCTCTGCTATCCAGGTGCCACTGGGGACGCGGTGAAATTCGGGACCCGGTGCCAGCCGGGCCAGAATCACCCAAACCCGCCCGGTGACGGAAGCCAGCCACAAAAACCCAAAGTGCCCTCGGCAGTCCCGAGTGGGGACACAAAGAGTGGGAAGAGCTCCACGGGGGGGGCGGGAATATGCAGCATCACCCACTCCCAAAACCCAGGTTTTTGTTTTCTTTTTGTTCTGGGAGGGAGGAGAGGGTTGATGGTTAGGTGATTATAGCAACCCCCCATGTTAAATCTCACCTCCTGTGGATCCCCAAATCCCTCCTCCCCTCACATCTCCCCAACCCCACTGCCCCCCCGGGGGCTGGGGGGGGGGGGAGGGGGGGGGTCTCCACGCTCCCTCCTCGCCCCCCGGCCACGCAGCTCCCCAAAACCCCGTCTGTGTGCGCCCCATCGGGGCGGCTCCGCCCGTTCCCCAACCCCCCCCCAATGCTCGGCAGCGGCCTCCCCGGGGGAGGGAAGAGGCTCGGCCCCCTCGGAGGCGGCCATAAAGCGGCGCCGAGCCCCGACCCCGCTGCAGAGCAGCTGCAGCCATGAGAGCGATGATGGGGGGCCCCGACGGGGCGGCCGCGGGGTCGCTGCTGCTGCTGCTGGTCCTGCTCGGTGCCCTCCTGCTGCTGGCCGGGACCCGCCGCCGGGCAGCTCGGGGGGCTGCGGGGAGCAGGAGCCCACCAGGACCCTTCGCGTGGCCACTGGTGGGCAACGTCCTGCAGCTTGGCCGCTTGCCCCACTTGGCCTTCGCCCGCCTGGCACGCCGCTACGGGGCCGTCTTCCAGCTGCGGCTGGGCGGGCGGCGGGTGGTGGTGCTCAACGGCGAGGCGGCCATCCGGCGGGCGCTGGTGGGGATGGGGGCTCACTTCGCCGGCCGGCCTGACTTCCCTTCCTTCGGGCTGGTGTCGGGAGGGCGCAGCGTGGCCTTCGGGGCGTGCTCGCCCCAGTGGAGGGCACGCCGGCGGCTGGCCCACGCGGCCCTCCGCACCCGCTCGACAGCAGCTGAGGTGGAGCGGCACGTGGCGGCTGAGGCGGGGGACCTGGTGCAGCTCTTCCTGAGGCGCAGCCAGGGTGGAGCCTACTTCCAGCCCTGTCCGCTCTTAGTGGTGGCCAACGCCAATGTCCTCTGCGCCCTCTGCTTCGGCCGCCGCTATGGCCATGCTGATGACGAATTTGCCGCGTTGCTGGGCCGCAACGACCGCTTTGGGCAGACAGTGGGGGCGGGCAGCCTGGTGGATGTGCTGCCCTGGCTCCTGCGCTTCCCCAACCCCGTTCGCCGTGTCTACCGCGACTTCCAGGCCCTCAACCAGGAGCTGCATGGCTTCGTGCGGGCCAAGGTGGCACAGCACCGCCAGACGTTCGACCCGCGGGCCATGCGTGACGTGAGCGATGTCATGATCGCCACCGTGGAGCGCAGCAGCATGTCCCCCCATGGGCTGGGGCCTGAGGACGTGGACGGTGCCATGACTGACATCTTTGGCGCGGGGCAGGACACCACGTCCACTGCGCTCTCGTGGGTCCTCCTGCTGCTGCTGAAGCACCCGCACCTCCAGCAGGACCTTCAGGCCGAGCTGGACCGGGTGGTGGGACGTGCCCGGCTGCCCACAGCTGAGGACCGGCCCCACCTGCCCTTCCTGGAGGCCTTCATCTACGAGACACTGCGCTACAGCAGCTTTGTGCCCATCACCATCCCGCACGCCACCACAGCTGATGTGGAGCTGGAGGGCTACCATATCCCCAAGGACACCGTGGTCTTTGTCAACCAATGGTCAGTCAACCACGACTGTGGCAAGTGGCCTGAGCCCCAGCGCTTCGACCCCACGCGATTCCTGGATGAGCAGCAGCACCTAGACCGCGACCGGGCCGGCAGCGTGATGATCTTCTCGACCGGCCAGCGGCGCTGCATCGGCGACCAGCTCTCCAAGCTCCAGCTCTTCCTCTTCACCGCCATCCTCCTCCACCAGTGCTCCTTCCACGCCAACCCGGCAGAGAATCTCACCATGGACTGCATCCATGGGCTGGCACTGAAGCCACGGCCCTTCACCGTCACCGTGCGGCCGAGGCTCCCTGTGCTCATCCAGCCCTGAGCACTGCACCCACCTGGCTTGGGGACAGGGATGGGCAGTGCCAGGGTGGCAGGGGACACCCTGCCTTGCACGCCAGTGGCTCTTGCCGCTGCAGAGGGTCAACAGCAGCGAGTCACCACATCAATAAATGCCTTCAACATGGGCTCTGTCTCTGCTCATTTTCTTTGTGGGGTGGCTTGAAGCACCGCTTGTACCCAAGCCCCTGTCCGGCATCCCCCTGAGCTATCCAACCCTAAAACAGGTCAAAACTGCAGGGACTGCCTCCCTCCCAGTTGCCCCAAGGTACAGCAAGAAGTGATTTGCTCTGCCTATAGCAGGAGTGGGACATTTGGAGTAGATGTACTTCAGAACTCGGAGAAAGCCAGATGGGAGCTAAGGGAGGCAGGGGTGGGTCTTGTCTCCAGGGCTTGAGAAGAGTTAAAGGACCAGTCACCTGGACAGAACTTGTCCTGGTGCATGGCCCCATCAGTTGGACCTCAAGAGCACATCCTGCCCCGATTTGGGTGTGCAAAGAGGTTGTGACAGGTTTCGGGGGGGGGGGGGGGGCTATCTCACCCCTCACCCTGAATTCCACTGGTGGTTTGAAGCAGATGAACCGGTCCAACCTAAGTTAGCAGAGCTGGGTTTATAATAGGGATGTGTATGACCCTCAAAAGGGAGGGTAGAAACTCCACACAAGCCAACACCATGCTTATCTCAGTTCCACCAGACTGTGGCCAAACCAGGAACCTTCAGAGGGTGGGACAACTCATCTCCTAATGACAATAATTTACCAATAGGGAATTCATCCTCCTTCAGAGACTTTAGCAAAGATGTGATTTTAATTATCTGGGGGGTAATTAATTAATTTTCCACTTGCCAAAATTGCAGCAAGACAGAGATGGGGAGGGTCTTCCTGCCCAGATGACTGAAGCTGTGTCCAGCCCAGGTTTGAGCATCTCCAAGGATGGAGACTCTACAACCCCTCTGGGCAGCCTGTGCTGGCATTTGCAGTCCCCATGAAAATGCTATTCCCAAAACCACGTTGGGATTTCCCATAAAACCCAAGAGCTAGTTGTTGTGGTCCCAGCTGCCTTTCACCTCTAATTCATTTCCATTTGGGATACTGACACAGCAGCTTCCTGCACTACAGCGTATTTTAATACATCCTTGCCAGCTCGTCACGTATTCCTCAAGGTGCAGATGCCCCACACAAATAATCTCACCCTCCACAACAGCACGTGTAAGATTTGGAGCTCCTCCAATGCGTAACACAGAAATTAAGTCCTGGCCGTGCCCTGCTGCTCATCAGCTGATGGGGGCTGGAGGGGTTCCCAGTGCTGCCGCCATGAGATGCTAATTTTGGTGAACACAAAACGAGACGGTGGCCAGCAGCAGCTTCATAACACCAAGTTTTAAAAGCAAGATCAGGTTTTCTCTTCTGTTGATACATTTGTGAAAACATCTTTTGAGACGCTGTAAGATAAAAAACCCACAATGGTTATCTCAGCATCACTTGTTGCCAGTTTTACCACAGGTGGTCATCTTCAGCTTTTATGGTCCAGATGAGGACCCTCTGCCCAGGAGCAGCATCTTCTGGAGATGCTGGCTCCTGCACCTCCTTTAGCAATACTCAGCCTTCCCTCCTGGGACTACAGGCTGAACATTTATTCATTTTATGGAAAAATTAAAAGAGATGAATGAACATGGGAACAGCCCCAGGGCTCAGCCCTCCTCTATGGCATCTCAGAGCATGAGAGCACTTCCAAGTCTGTCTCTTCCTACCACAGGTGCCACAACGGTCAGCCGAACCAACCTGCCTGCTATAACCTAGTGGGGACCAGCGTGAAGTGAAGGCATCAGTTCGTGTCACAGCCATGAGATAAGGTTTGCAACCTTATGGCTCTGCATAAACCCATCGGCATGTTGGCTGTGTCTTGCTTCCCCTTCTTGGCCCCGACACAAAGAAGGTGAGGATGTTGCTACTCATTGGAAATCCTAAAGCTGTAAGATGGAGAAGGTGGGGAGGTGCTGGTAATATTGCTATTTTTTTTCCTCGTCCCTACGTCATTCCCTATGTCTGTAGCCAACCCAGAGCCCAACACAGGAACATGGCTCTTACATCCCCATCCCCTCAATCATTAAAACTGAACATCCCTGTACTCTTTACCCAACGATGGCTGAGGAGGAGGAAAATGCTCCTGGCTGAAGCCAACAGTATCATTTCTCACCTCCACGTTTTCACAGAGCCCATCGACGCAGCAAAGGCAGAGCTACGTCAAGCCTTTGTCCTAGCTCCAGTCCCTACCCTATCCCTAAATCATTTAAAATTGGAGCTCTTCAAACCCAAATTGTGGAGATCGAGGTGTCCAGGTTTGACACGGCACAGAAATCCTCCCGGACCGCTGGCTCGCGGCAGCGCCATGCGAAGCGTGCGGCTGGAGCTCTTCTTGCCGTGGGGGGAGGAATCTGCTTACGACACTTACTCAAAGGATTTTGCAATGCTTTGACCACCTCATTTCTCAAGCTTAGGGAGAGATTTTGCCAGGAAATATTATTTTTTTTAATGGGAGCAGGATGCTGGGAAATGCATTGTATATTTAGAGTCCCCTGCGTCCAAATCCATTCCCGCTCCCCATCCGAGATTACAGCCGCCTTTGCACGCAGGCAGGTGCTGCACAGCTTCCACTGGAGCTCTTGAGCCACTGAAATGCTGGAATATGATCTCTATTATTTAGCAAAAGACACACAAGAGACCCCATTGCAGAACTAAGCCTTTTACTAAGAAGAAATGCAATCAGTGCATTATTAATCTTTCCTTCAAAACAATTCACTGCAGGTATGTAAGCAACCCAGAGCCTCTTCTGCTTTTCATAAACAATTTGATTATTAAAACCTTATCCAAAAGGCCTTTAACTTCTTCATCAGTCAAGCTGACATCAGCCCAGTAAATAAGAAGCTGACCTTTGTTATGGGATCCATTTATAATGGCAGGGACTCTCCACAGACGGAGAACAATCCTGTGTTATCTTCTCTTCCTTTGTGGTCTTGAGCCCTTCTCGCATTTTTATTTGGGAAAAGTAAAAATTTTCTTGGAAAAGCAAAAAATAAATACATTAAGAGAACTGAATCTCTAGCTATTGACGCTGTTGAGATCACGCCTGCATGCTTAACTCAGACTGCAACACATCTGCATGTGCAAAGCCTGAAATGATATCTCATAAGCATCACAGGTCTATACCACGCAGTAATTGTGTTCAGACCTCCTCCTCCTCCACCTCAATTTTAACCTCAATTTCCCTTCACAGTGAAAACACTCCCCTACAGCTTATTCATTATAATGCCCAGGAGACTCTGGAATGAGCTTATGCTAAATGACTTGGAGTAAAATAGTGACAGCTTATTTATATCAACCCAGTGGTTTGCCATGTGGCACTAAGAATTGCTGTAAAAACAAGACGGCAAGCCTACTGCAGTCCTCCCACTTTGGTTTCTCTCTCAAACCAAGCAGGATCTCAGCAGGTCAGGTTTTGCCAGGGTATTTCCAAGGAACTACGGATGTCACTGAACCAAAGAAATCTGGATTTAGCAGAAATCTCAAAGCCAGGATGGGGGTTAGAAAGACCATCCCATTCCTACTAGGAAGCAATGCTGACATTTCTACTCCAGTACTGAGTCAGAAGATTCCCAGCACATTGGAGAGGTGGTCACAGCTCTGGTATGCTCTTTTCATTGTAAACCAGCTTCAAAACTGAACTCTTCTACTTTTAAATCCCTTTCTGAACAGGCTACCCTGCCCCAAGCCAAGGCCAATGCTGACCTCCTCTCTCTGATGTTTAAGTTGCTTAAAAACATTTTCCCAACTGCATCCTCCTGCCCATGTCCATCCACTCCCTTGATCACTAAAGTAACATCCAAGTAGCGCAAACTGTTACTTAAAAAGTCATTCAGAAACTTCTGCTGGTCCAGGAGTCAAAGAGATTTATGGTGACCAACAGGGTACCTACAAGTCCTTCCTTGACCTGGTGTCCGCAGTACCACACCTTCCTTGGGGCTAAGCCAAAGACTTGCCTGTGGCACAGGTCTCATCCTGCCCAGCCCTGTTCTCTGCTTCTGGGGGGTTTCTTCTCTCCAAAGCAGCAGATGTTGGCAGATTGCCCTCTGTTTATCAGCTCCAGATCATTTTCTTAGGCAAGCCAAAGTTCTCTGTAAGGTGGCCTAGCACACCAGAGAAAATGCCACAACTTCACCTTGAGGAGGAAATAAAAGGGAAGAGATTACAGAGAAGTTGCGCACTGAGTACAGCCCCGATTCCGCACCTCGGAGAGACAAAGCTGTCTACGTGGTGCTTGCTGGTTCTCAGAAGGGCATCTTCTGGGAAGGACTTCTTCCATGCTTGTGATTGCGGGCAGCTCCTTCCCCAAGGGATGGGCTGTGGCTAATGTGCAGGTAATTTAACACAACCAAAACCACTGTTACGTATTCCCCCAGACAACCTAAACTTTGTTTCCCACCATACTTACTCCTTTCCACAACCACCATATCTTAACTCCTCAACTAAGCACATCTTAAGGACTGCTGAAGCACAAGTTGGTGTTGTTATTTACTCCATTCCGCAAAGTAAATTGGAGCACAACGAGGCAAAAATTGTCAGGCGGTCTGAAACACCCAAAATGAACGCTAAGCACATCTTGCAAGCCCCTTGTTTATATCTCCTGTCTGGAGAAGACAGAAGATGGCCTTTCGGGTCATGAAGGCTGAGCACAGAATCCTTACACCCTGTCACAACCAATAATGTACGTTTATTTAAGAACAACTTCACTTGGAGTACATCATTTACCACAATGTGTGCTTGTATTACTTTGGTGCATTTTTAAAAACGTAAGCAGTAGTCATTGTATGTATGTACAAAATGTGCTACAGGTGTAACCCACATTATTTTATATATATATATATCTATAAACAGCAATATATAAACAATAATGTTGCATGTTACTCTCCCATAATTTCCTGCTGTATTTGGCGCACCCACCATGCATACAGATACCATGATGTTCTATAGAAGACTTCCTCATGGGTGTTGGGTTTCTTCACCTCTGTAAGTAACAACATAAAAAGCAAGACAGCAACACAGGTAACTTTACATGGGATCGTTTCCTCCTGATTTATAAATACTTTATTTCCAACAGAGCAGCACAGTGAGGATAAATTAGTTAAACAGCTTCAGTTATTCTTTAGTATTGTAATTGAACCACAGGTAGGTATATTTTGAAGGTAAGACAAGACTAGCTCCAAGAAACGTGCCCTGTGTTAAGTCTAGAATAACATCTAGAGTGTCTCTACCCAATTTGCACTAGGCAAACCTAATTGGTGGTCCCAGAATGTATTCAGTGCAGGCATCTTCAAGAAATTCACATTGTGCTCTGGGATTAGTCTGCGAAGTATGTGCAAAATTGAAAAAGCGGCGATTTCTGTGTTGTCTGAAAGCTACTGAAGTGCCTTCCCCTTGCGAACAGGAGAACAGCTTCCCTCACTGCCATCCTCGCCAATATACGACATAGCAAGAGTCTAACAGAAGACTGCAAATTCTATTGCTGAAAGAATTTTAAAAACCCCAAGCACTGCTGAGTGGGAAGCGTTTTAGTTACACGACCTTGTCTTATCCCCACATCAACCACGTTATGCTACTAGAATTAAATTACGTTAATTAGTCACATTCTTCTCGTTCATAACAAGCCTGGAAAAGGGAAAACCAAAAAGGAAAAGGTTCATTTGACTATGTCATAACTTCCTGCAGATCAGACTGAAAACAGCAAAAGGCAGCTTTTATCTGCACTTGAAAGGATCTGCAAGCTCTGTCGTTGTCTTTCATCACGGCCTTGGATGCATAAATTAGGTTCCAGCTGATGCAGCAGACTAAAAAAACATAAAATGGTACACGCTAAACTCCACCGCAGCTATTTAGGCAGGAGTCAAGCCTCCAGAGGAAATCTTTCCTGTATGAAAACCAGAACAACAGACCTCTAAACTTCAGAACCCCCAAGAAAGGGACAAGACCACACACAAAAGATAGATGGAAGCAAAATGCCAGAGCCTGTTTTTTAAGCCAAAACTTTTCAGGCCAAAAGCAGGCAATCAAATGCATAGAAAGCTTAAGCAGAATGTCCAAAATAGAAGAATAAATGAGATCTGAAAGGTTGTACTCAAGTAAAATCATCCAAAAATTAACACCAACTGAGAAGAATTAACATAATTTAATTACCACCTTTTCCTCTGAGGAAGCAGGTTATTTTTACTCAAAGACAGAAAAGGTTCTGGTCACAGCCCAATAAGCCCTACTCAATTACACCAAATATTTTCTCTCCCCGAGAAGAAAATTATTTCAGCTTCTATCAGTAAGAAAAACAAGCCTTTGGTATTAGTTTCTGAACGTGCTTTGTTTTGACTGTAACCCAAAGCCCTGTTTTTACAGCACTCTTTCTTGCAGGCCTTTAACAGAGGCTGCTTGGCTGAAGGTGTGCTTCCACCCAGTAAGGCACCCTGAAAACTAACTAATACCTCTCCTCATCCATGCCCTTTTTAAAGCCAAGGGGACTAATGTCATCACCTACATAAATGGGATCCATCCACATCAACCACTCAAATCTCACCCAGCGCAGGATCCGAAGCATGAAAAGAAAAAACAAATCAGCATTTCTTCCCCAAACCTACAATTGCTTGTTGTTTGGAAACGGATATTAAAAATAAATAAATATATATATATATTTTTAAAAAGGGAGGATTTAAATCTTTGGAAACAAAGTGAAAGCTATCTCCAGAAAATACATAATTTAAAAGATGCCGCCAACAGTTAAACTCATCAAAATATAAGCAGGTGAAGGCTTGAAAGTGTTTGCAAATAAGGAAAGCTATGGACTTTTGGCATTGTAAGTATTTCCTTTTCACACTCTTCCTACTACATAAACCAAAACCATTTACTTTTAGAAGGCAGCAATGTTTAAGCAACATGCCAATTAATAAACATGTCTGATTAACATCACTCCAGAACTTGCTGGCAGGGAAAGGCAATACGAGCACACCTAATGGCATGGCTGTTTTCAGAGCTGTTGTTATTTCTCCCCAGCAAAAAAACCTACATGAAAGAAGCAAGTTGCTGATCAGCATCTTTCAGACATCACTGCTGAGTATTGCCCAGCTTGGTTTAGGCAACCAAAATGAAAACAGCTTACAAGCTCACGCAAATATTTAAGACTGGGTGTTTAGAAGGGAAAAAAATAAGGTTGTACACTGGGAAATACTCAAAACGAGACAGATTCCCATAAAATAAAAAAGGCAGCCTGATCATGCCACTGAAGAACTGAAAAGAAGAACGTACATTAATGAAAAGAACATATGTTAAGCAAAGCAAAGTCCTGTAATTAAGGCTCAAGTAGCCACCCATTGCAAGGGGAGCTCTGCACAAAGATACAGGGCTCAAATTTGGCCTGTTAGAGTTCAGTTCTCCATTTATAAGTATCAGTTCATACAGCTCCAAGCAAATAAAGCTAATTGCACCCTTGCCTGGATCTTTTAATATGAGCTCATCCTCAAAATTTTAGAGAGTTAAATTTGGACCAAAATCGAAATAGCTAAGAAGCGTAAAGTCTATAAACTTGAGAAGTTTGTGAGCTCATGTCTACTATGCGTTTCCCTCTCAACATTATCTTCACAAAATAAAAGAACCATCTGTTCAATACTCATGTGCAAGGGACTAAAAAGGTGATGAAGAAGTGTTTTACTCACACTTTTTTTACTCTGCACTTCACAAACATTGTACAACACGACAGTGTGTAACAAACATTAAAAAAAAAAAACCAGAAGTGTCCAGTTAGCTGCCAGCTGAAATTTAAAGGGACAAAGAAAGCCCTTCTAAATTCTTTGGGCAGTTTTTGAAATTGGTTTTGCTTCAGCATTTTTGTCAGCATACAGCACAGTTTACCTTCTCAGTTTGGTACTCAGCAACTGTCAGAGACAACGTCAGCTGTCAGCTTCAGTTTCTCAGTGCCAGTGCAACAGTCAACAAGAACTGGTGGATGTACGTGACAGCAAAGTGTCATCTCTGCCACAGAATATTCCTGTTCCGATAACGAGTGTTTCATCGTTAAATAACTGCTTTTAAATAGCAGTGAAGTTGTTACATCTAAACAACAGCAGCATAGTTTAGAGGGACACACAAAGTTTTCACTCTCATGTGAGTGATGTCACTGGGAGAAAGTCCGGCAGTTTAAAATCTTGTTACTCACTCCTCTGATGAAAGCAATGCACGTGTTAAAAGTAAGCTCTTCTTGTGAAGGACATCATCTTGGTCCCTTGGCATTTACTCACTGGAATGAGCAGTGCTGATTTCTTCTCAACAGAAATCCAGTAAAGGTAGTTTAAGCATAGTTGGAAAGGACCAACAGGAATGTGTTTTGGACACGGTCAGTTTTTTCAAAGCAAGGACAAAAGGACTGACAATTCACTTATTTTAAGTCCTTTTTTTTTGTAGTGGCCTTTTCTTAAGTCATAGCATCAGTACCCACTTGAACCAACAGGCTGCAGAAAGTGAGAACACCCCACAGCCTCCAGTGCATCAAGCTGATAAAAATCAGTGCTACGCTGCCCACTGAGCACAAGGGCTCTCGAATTTATACACACAGCACAGTGATACAAAGACGTAACCAGTTATTTAAACTGATTAAATTAAAACATTTTACAAAGCAAATGAGAAAATAGTTAATGAGAAAAAAAAAATCTGCTGAAGACTTCCCCAGGAATTGGTAGAGAGAGTTTATCAGCAAGCAGACCTGAAATTCAGGTATCTCACACACACACACATATATATATACACGTGTGTGTGTATATATACTCACACATGTATATATCTATTTTTAGGAATTTGACTTTTTTTTTTAGGAATTTTAAAATCAAACATACGCAGTGCTGTAAGTAGGAAAATCATACAAAATTTTCTCATTAAATCCCACCAAGATCTTTTCCTGGAAACGCTGATGAGACTGCTGAGTGTTTATTCCTGTAAACTCCTGTGGCTTATCCATGAAGTGCAATCAAACTTGTCAGGATCGTGAAACCCCTTTAACTTGAAATTTATTGTCTGTGCAGTATCAAGCGGCACAACCTCTTCTGTTCTTATTCTTCCCAGATTGACCGCATCTCCTCAAGTTCTCTCTCACTTTCTGCATCCTGGAAATGCAGCAAAAGAAGGGTTGATACACAGGCTAATTGATACAGTTAAAAAAGAAAACCTCCCTTTTCTTCTCCAACCCCACACCAGGTTTTAAGTATTAATCCTACACTAGCCTCACATTTTTCCTCCTAATGCTTTTCTTTTCTTTTCATATTTCTCTCTTATTAAAGTTTTCCAAGTCTCAGAGTTTCTCTTATGTTTCCTTTTGAGAGAAGAGAACTGGAAGCCAGAACAGCAGAAATGAGGCCTTTGCTCCCTCACTGACTTTCCTGCTCTGGACCAATGCCTTTGTTTTTCCTTCTCAGTGTAATGGAAGTTATTTGATTGCCTCTTTGGGATGAAAAGAGCTAACATTTGCAAAGACTCGACCAGCCAAAGCCACTTCCTTACTAGACTCCCACTTTTACTTTCAGATCAGAAAAGACAGTTAACGATTCCTGACTTTTCTGCCCACGGATCTTGGCTGGTCAATCCTGAAAATCGCAGTGCTTTTCTGGTTAAATTCTTATGTCTCCAATACATAAAAAGAGAAAAAAAATGCCCTAACAGATGTACCATTCTAACTCTGTCTAGAGAGATTTTCAGGCAGTGAATGGTGAGGAAGCTCCTCGTCTGGCAGAGCTAGGATATTTCCTTCTGCAAGAAGGGGATTTTTCTGTTTGATGCCCTGGTTTCCCCAGATCCATACAGAAGCCAAGTGGCTTATGCAGTACTGGACGGTGCCCTGCAGGTGGTAGCACAGGCAAGTCAGCATTGCTGGATGGTGGGCCAAGACTTCTTGCACTTGAGTTTGAAACTCAGCAGAATACTTTTGCTACAGCAACCCAAAGAATAATGATGACCTTAAAAACAGAGTGCCTTGAAAATCCTGGCAATCTGTATAATTCTGCTTTACATCCAGAATGATTATTTCATCAGACAAAGGCCGAAGGTGTAAGATCTGGGAGACCTTGTTCACTTCGCTGCATTTTTCGTGACAATGCAAAGGACATCAGATTGATATTAAAAGCTGCTGTGCCTTTATTCAATTTCTAACTGGCAGTAATTTGATGGCACCTTCTATACAGCTTCTGCTTAACAGAAAAAGTGCAAAAGAAAAGTGGAAAAGAGCTCCCAGATGGGAGACACTGCCACATAGCAGTTTCAAAAACAGTACGGGTCTGCTCTCAGAACTCTGTAAAATTAAGTGACACAATATCCTAGATATTAAAAAAAAAAAAAAAAAAGTGCTGGGCAGCACACACAAACTCCTGAATGACTCTGCACAACAAGATCCAGTTTGGAAGAGCTTAGGAGCTAACTTGGCACCAAGAGTTCAACCTAGGCTGCTCCTAAAGCCACAGAGGTAAGTAGAAACAATGCAGAGCTCCAGAGCCAGGACAACCACTCAGCTTAAGTGCCCCCACCTGAACCGAGCTGGCTAGGAGTGACAGTGCCCAAACCAATAAGCCTTCCCCAGCCCTGGTGCACTGAGAAGTGTACTGCAGTTGCTCTGCGGTTTTGCAGATATTCCAGCTGACAAGCTGCAGTTACACAGACCTGCTAAATACGTGCAGGGCATTCAAATGCGTCTGCAGCCTAATCCTGGAAGTAGCGGAGTATTTGTATGGTGTTGTGCTGGAATTCTAAGTTCCTATTGGACACACTCTCAGCTTCTTAATATTTTTCATTATGTTGCTGAATTGCTTTAGGCATTCTCATAGCAAGTCCCAAGGAAAGAAAGGAATCTACGCCAAGGAGCAAACTACTATAAGGCCTGTGCTTGCAAGCTAGAACATCTTTTATAAAACAATTTTATCTCTGCAAACAGAAGCAGCTCACCATCAATGTGTGATTATTGATTTTTCCCCCCCAAAACAAATACCTTAAATTCTGGCTATAAGTCCCATTTTTTGTTAAGCAGACTCCTAACACCCATGAATACAATGTAGCAAACTCTTTTAAGCATGCAAGAAAATTAACCATTTTCTAAGAGCAGACAGGAAGCATGTGGAGGAGAAATTTTAGCTTTCACTTAAAGTAACAGATAGGAACTACTAAACAACTGGGGTATAAAAATGTTTACAATCTTCGGTTCTTTAAATCTAATTCAGAGATAGTCTAAAATATTCTGATAAGATCTTAAACTTAAAATCGTGAAATCTTAAACTGAAATAATTCAGTTAACCTTTAGTACTTAACACATTAATGTAATTGCATCTTATATGATGTTGAATGACCTAGTGAAGACAAGCAAAATCAGATTTCCAGAGAAACCCTCAACCTTAAATTACATGACTGGGATTTTCAAAAATTTCCCAATGGTTACTTTTGCCACATAACAAATATGTAGAGGATTTTACATAATCTCATTTGATTTGATGGGTCAAACGCATACAACGTAAGATTAATTTTAGTTTCTTTCCTTTCTTGGAAAATAATCCTATCCCAGTGTCAGTAAGAAAAACAGCAGAGACTGCTACCTCTTTTGTATTAACTGGCAGTTCTGAAGCGAGATTTGTCCAGAGAAGAGCTGCAGAATTGTTCCCCAGGTCCTTGTAACACTGTGAAGAAAAAATGACAATGTGAGAAGAGATAAACAGGAAAAACGAAACAAAACAGAAAAACAAGCAGCTGTAAGTAACAGCAATTCTGCAACCTGGCAACAGATAAAAAGGACTGTTTCTCTGTCTTAAGCATTTGCACTGTGTAGTTTCAGGCTTCCAACATTTCCTGCAGTGTCCTTCATTCACAAAGGATTATAATCACCATCAGGTTATGGAATACTAGATTTTCTTTTTTGTTGTTTTGGACAAGGAGATTTTTTGTTAGAAGATTTTAAGGTGATTTTCACCATTTTCCACGGTCTAATTTATTTCCACTTACACAACCACTATTACTCACACTGCTTTCATCATAAAACCTCTGTACTGACGGCATATCATTTTATGTAGCTTTGGTTCCCCAGGCCTTTGAAAATTAGGTCCAACTGCAAGCACTGTAACATATCATATTTGCAGGTCTCTGAGGTTTTACAGGAAGTGTGAACCATTCGTCAGCACGAACTCCTCTTCAACAGCACAGAAACAGTTATCTTTTTAAGCAACACGAAGGTTTTTGGTGCCTACAGAGTCATGTAGGCATTTGGGGACTACAAAATAAGCATGCTAAAAGGAAGTGGTTGCTAAAAAAAAAACATCAGTTAATCATTGTTGCAACTGCCACCAAAAAAAAACACAAATACATTCATTTAGGATCATGACAAGAGTTAAAATTCCTGCAGGGCTATTACTTCAGACTCTTAAATGTTACTGCAGAGTATGTGCATGTGTGTATTTCGGTGATTTTCCTGTATCATGGGATAGTTCTGAAAGAGAACTCTCTGTTCTACTGTGAGCGCTGTCAAATTTCTGCGTCTGGTGAATTTGAAACAGATGGAGTCATGGACATCCTTGAAGCCTTCACAAATCCTGTGTCTCTGTATATCAGTCAAAAATATCAGTAGATGACTATAAAACTCCTTTTTTTTTTGAGGTGTGACTCATCAGAGCACTAGTTCCTTAAAAACAATTTGTATCGAACCGAACTTTAAAAATGTTACCACAAAGGATGTGATCCAAAATGACAGAGGCTGGGATTGGGAAAAACAAAACAAACAAAAAAATAGATACTAGTACTCCTATTAACTTCCAAGTCACTTTGTGTTCGCAGAGTGTTTCTGAAGTTCAGTCACATCACAACTGCCAAACATGGTGAAATACTACCCCGATAAAAAAAATATTGGCCCATGTAGATTACAATTTAGCCACAGTGAAACCCAAATTTTTTACATCAACTCTGAAAATTTACTCAGGTTATGACTTGCAATAATTTGCTGCTGCTTTAACTTCACAGAAAATGAGTTCCAAGTATGGAGTAAAGAATGGAAAACAAGACATTTAGGGAAAGATATTGAATTTGCATGAACGCTGGCTCTATTTACAAGCAGAGACAGAAGCAATCAAGAGCACATTCATTATGGTATATAAGCAGTCAAAACAAAAGACTAGCTGATGTACAAATACATAGTTTAATTTACTTAATAGACTCTTCACTAAGTAGATGTAATGAGCTACAATGCATCATGGACAAAATCCAGCTGGTGTGAAGGCTACCACATCTCTTGCTGAGTTTTCCACCTCTCCTTCATTTTCCTTTAACGAGACACTTACTGTGAAATAAATTCTCCACCTCGATTCCAGTAATAATGTATTTCAGACCAAACAGACACTACGACTTGAGTGCTACTCTGATAAAGCTCACAATCTTTGGGACATTGCGAATTCAGTAATTTCACAGAGAATGACTACAGCTACTCTTTGCTATGCCCACTCTGGCTGATACTTCCAAAGCTATTTGGGTTTTAAACATAGGAACTAAGCAGCAGTTTTAAGATTTAAGAGTTCAAAATCAATTATTCCCTCAAGGTAAACTCAATGTAAACTTTTTGCTCAGTCAGATAATGACAGGACAAGGGGGAATGGTCTTAAACTAAAAGAGGGGAGATTTAGGTTAGAGGTTAGGAGAAAATTCTTCACTCAGAGGGTGGTGAGGCACTGGAACAGGCTTCCCAGAGAGGCTGTGGATGCCCCATCCCTGGAGGTGTTCAAGGCCAGGCTGGATGAGGCCCTGGGCAACCTGATCTAGTGGTTGGCATCCCTGCCCATGGCAGAGGGTTGGAGTTAGATGATCTCTGAGGTCCCTCCCAGCCCTAGCCATTCTATGATTCTATGATAAACAAAAGATTTTAGGAGCTTCAGGCATTCATGGCTTATTTAATCATTACCTTAAGACTTGCACCTGTATTAGTAAAATAGAGACACTTTATATATAGTCACCTTTTCCCTCATGATCATCTTCCTGTATACACCATAGAAATCCAAGGTGGTGGTTGAACCTCCAAACTGTGGCTTACAGGTTACCATTGCTGCCTTAGAATAGGATTTTATAGAACAGAATTGCATCTATTGTATTTATAGTATAGTTTTATCTGTTAAGAGCCAAGCAGGATGCTACACCAGATGACTCAAAAGACAAAATCCTTCCTGAATTTCAATGCCTCTGCACTAGATAATTTAGCTTAAGAAATGTTATTAACTTCTAAAATCTTGTTTCTGCATGGAGTAATTTACATGTGTTTAGTACTTTCCATCCAAAAAGGTATATGTATTTCTTAACACAAATATTTCTTATCTTAGAACATATGACTTTACTAAATAAAGCAAAGAGTGACTGGTTACCTTGGCAATGTATACTCTTACTGCTTTGGAAAATCCTGGGCTCAGCTCCTCAACCTAGAAGAGCAGAGGGGAGGATGGAACAGACAGAGAAAAGCAGACATTAGGATATGTAAAGGACACAGGTAAAACCTGTATCAAGTTTTTTACATCTCTTAAAAAATAGATGAGTAAATCCTACTTTTCAAAATATATAAAATAGTGTAAGAACTTTGACAGGCTAGCCTGGCTGTGTTAGTAAATGTCCTTGTTCTCTCATAAAATGCCTGTGACTCAGCGAGCAACATCCATACACTTGCCTACTGTGAGTGCCAACGAAGAACGGTGAGGTTGCAAAGCCGAGCAGTCAGAAGCTAAGGGAAGCCCAGAAATAGCCTGACTACCTCCTCCTGCATGTGCACACACTCTTTTTCACCTCCTTGCCTGACCAGTCTCATCCACTTGGGCTTCTCCTGAATGTGCTGGTGCCAAACCTCAGGAATCTTCCCTCAATTTGCTGTTTCCTCCTTACTGGCTACTAAATCCCAATTTCCTTATTACTAACTTCCTTCTGCTTTCTTCCCTCCAGCTCAGTGCCAGTCATCACTCTCCAAGCATCCTTGTTCCAGGATGTTCCTACAACAAATGCCTGGATTCACCCCGCATCCCATCTGCACTCAAATTTAAATGCACTCAGTCAAGGCAGCAGAGCCCAGGTACCAGAGGAAGCTCTGAGAGCACAAGACAGACAACGTTCCTCTTGTTAATTCTGTTGTCTGGTCTTAGACCTAATTCAGCTGGTGACTAACCCAGAGCTGCAAATTTCAGGATGATTTCCATTCCCCTGAATCATGCCAACTGTGGCTGAAAGCTGAAGTGGACTCTGCTGAGCATATGGGAAGTGAATTTGTTCAGGGTATAATTAGCTTCCAGAGCGACGGTTTGGTATCCTCTCTTCATATTTGACCAAAGCAAAACCTCAGAAAAATCCAAGTTCCCATTTCAAACCACAGTGCCACTCTAACTTAACAATAAAAACAACCAGCTATTTTTTTCCTCTAATGAAAAAAAAAGCAAAACACTTTGCTTCAAACCTCTCTCTGAAATGATATGTTCATTTTAGCTGAAATTTGGCTGAAAAGTATACTGCCTAGGGCAGACACCTATCACAAACTTACCTCTCACATAATTACCTTTTGGCAAAATTACAATAAATTGATATAAGTATGATATTCCCTGACACTTCACAGAACTGCCGGTGTTCTGTGTTATAAAAGTGGTAGGGCAATTTGTTTCTGTAACGCTTCATCACAGGTGCTTAAGAGTAGTTCTCACAGGCACAGCCAAAGACAGTCTGTTTAACTCATTCAGATCATGCAGACCCTTGCAATAAGAGCTATGAACTCTAAGATGTGACTCAGGCCATGTCTTAAATTAATTTTTCATCAACAGGAGGACAAAAAAAAAAAAGACATCCAGAACTCCTTAGAGTTTCTTTCTAGAAATACATAAGCAACCTGTCTCTGAAAGCTTAAGAGTTGTCCTCAAATGCCTGGAGAACCTAATCTGAGAGTCTTTTAATAAAATATTGACAAAAACTAAAATGACAGAACATTGTGAATGTCTATGCAAGTGTTCCCAGGGAGAAGCTCAAACAGGTATTACATACCATGAAAAGAATACAGTACAAACACATTTAGTATCAAACTATAAATTCCCTCATTTTTGCAGATATTAAAAGGAAAAACAAAACCCTTGGAAAAAATTCTGAACACCCTGGATCTAGTTCTGAGGTCTTCAAAATCCCATTTTTCTGTGGGGCTATTCTATAATACAGGCTCAAAACTTTTCGCTTTCATCAGCTTTTCTCCCACAGGCTCCAGTCAGTGGAAATATATCACAGAGCACTTGGAGAGCGATGAGCTTAAGCAGAATACAAATACTCAAATTCCACGCTCATGGCTGCATGTCAGGTTAGTGACTCCCTTGCATATCACATTTCCATACCCTTAAGAAGTTCTGCAGTGCATCCTGTACAGTGGCTGTAGGAGGGGTTTCAAACAAAGCAGAGGCAGTCTTTTTTTCAAGCCATCCCAGATGGGAAACCTGCAGAGACAGTAAGATGAAACTATCAAACCCGGTGAAGACACAGCATGTGCAAAGATATACAAAGACAATGAATTATCCAGTTTCTTGTAGCTGGCTCATGCACATAGGAGACAGCCAATAATATTGGGTGTATCTGCAGATTCTCGTCAAGAATGCAAGTCCAGCTACAGAATTGAACCTAATTTTGCTTTCCTTTGTCCCTGCCTTAAACTACTAGTCACCTGCAGTTTCATCCATCAGCTGCCACATGCATAACCTTCAATACAGGATTTGTCTCTACAACTGAATATCACAGCAGGGTAACAGTGTGGGTGGTCTAAAATCCCAAACCTCCTTCTTGCAGCCACACCAGATCCTGGCAGTTCTCACCTATGCACTGGAGCAAAGGCGCAGATGTAGCCCTCCTGTCTCCTAAATTAAATCTTGTACAAGAATATGTTCTCATCATACATAAAGATCATAGATCCCTTGAGAGAGGCCAGCTAAAGCCTTCCCACCAACACACATCCACATTTTGAGATGCAGGTAGCTATTATAATCATTTCTTGAAATCTTACTTTACTGCTCCTAGCTCCTCTAATATGAAACTCCCTGAGATTTTACTGGGGGAAAGATGCATATGATTCTAACTTCTGGTAAGACCATCTTTGTTTAACATCATGTAATTCTTGTAATAATTAGCAGAAGCGCTAACTCTCACAGCAGCATGGCTGACTAGGAAGTCCAGAACAGAATAAAGAACTAGGAGCTGCCACTGATTTAGCTTGCTGCTCCCCTGTAATTACCTAAGGCAATTATCTCAGCTACAATCTCTGCAATGTGACTTCATTTCTGACAGCAGCAAAGCACTTTCAAGTTGCCTAAACTGAAAAGTAGATAGTTACTGCAAATTCTTATTTCTTTTTATAGGCACTAAATGTGATTTATGGCATTTGATTCTAAGCTTTTCCTTGTCAAGAAATATAAAGCAGCCGGCACACTTCTTCTAATACCTCCAATACTTTCTGTAGCAGAGGAAACACATGCAAAGGATTATACAGATATACTGTGTGCAGAAGTTCTTGCCAGCCCTGAAATGTCCTTGATTACATCCACATGTGCTTAAAGGTTTGAAGGTAGTTTGTTTTTACTGAATAAAGCAAGGGAAACAGTAAGCTAGTTTGCAGCTAGTGCTGTTCCCAGTCCATTCGTTGCCATTTCACCTCCCATGCCACCTGCAGTGACTAAAAAGCAAAGATTGGAGCCCCAAACCCTTCAGAGCTCCGATTTTTAGTAGTTTGGAGCGAATACTTTTAGCAAAGTGCTTCCATTTGGAAAGAGCCCCCCCCCCAAAAAAAAAAAACACCAGGGAAAAAATGAAGAGCAGAATAGAGGCAGTAAATAAGTGAAACAGCAAAAAAACAGTAGCTTTCATTCCGTTGCACAGAGGTACAAGCACTTTTAAAGCCTTTTTTGATTGCAGGACAGAAGTAGTACAACAGCAAGAGTAAATGACATTGCCAGTTTGAAACTGCATTCTTCATGCTTTTAAAAACTCCTTCATGTTTTTAAAGTCAGTGTGTCTTCCATACCACGAACCTTTCTCTGCCTCCTTCTGGCCTTTGATCGTGAGCACTGAGCAACACATTGCAAATGTGCTCAGCCGTTCCTGTCCCAATCACCAACTCAGCCTTTCTGTACTATTTCTCTCTCACTACTGGGGGAGCGGAATTTATATAAACTCTCAAGAAAAACCTCTACCATTTAAAATCTAAGGCTTTAAGTAGTAACTCCAGTATGAAGGTATACATTTTAGGTTTAACAGGAGGTTGATGAGGGAGAAGGACTGCCTAAGACTTTACAATTACAGTTAAAAAACCAATTTGGATGGAAAGCTCAGAAAATCTGAATGAGACACTATGTCCTGGCAGACATTTCAATAGTGCTTTTATAAAAGCACTGACGTGCTACATGTACAAGAACATGAACGTACAACACGTTCATTTTGTTACAAGAGGTTTCTGACAGTATTTGTCAGTGATGTGCTCTTCTTGGCACTGTTTCAGGATTGAAGTGAAGAATTTCCAGACCCCATTTAAGTGCAACTTTTAAACAATTTCTTCTAGAAACTAAGATATTTCGGTACTGGTACTTTCTGATACAATATCCAGTTCAGCAACTAAACAGAATGTGCTCACTGGTTATGGCTGGTGGTTTCAACCCACCTGTCTTTCATCGAAACAAGGAATTTAATTACAAGGAGGAAAGAACAGTAATAAATATTAATAAACTATTTTACCTGGTAACACCACCTGCCCAAAAGATAGTACGACTTTGGATCCTCTGGTTTCAGTGCAATCGCTTTATCGATGTGTTCCTATGGAAAATCATCACCAACACACATTATATTCTTGTTACAAGCAAATACCACAACCACAAGAGCAGATGAACTTATGTAGAAAGAGGAAAGGAATAAGTCCACAATTTCTCAGCAATTAGTGAAATTACGGCTACAAAGATATTCCAAATTTCCTTAAAACTGTTTCAGCTGAGCACAGAACATCAGCATTTTATCAGTCTCAGGAAAAAAAAATAAAAATAATAAAAAAACAACTACATGTTAAAAAAATGAAGCTGCCCTTCACTTTATTCTACCAGCTTTTCATAACTTTGACACAATCAAATTACTGGTCATGTGAATAATCGACAAGATAATAATTTTATGTGGCCAGCTCTGTAGCAACTGGTGCATCCTCTTACCCTGCAATATAATATTCCTGTTCTGGTTGAAAGGCAAATTAAGGAATCTGAGGCAGATCAATCGCCTGTGAAAAATAACTATTTTGCACTTACTTAGGGCACAAAGAGGCTCACAGGCAGTTAGTGAAGAAAAGTTGGTATCTTATTAACACATGGTAATTTCACGCTTGAAGTTCTCAGTCTCATTGTATACATGTATTTTAATTTGCAAAACTTTTATTCTTTTGTTTTCTGCCATTATAGTGTGCACAATTGCAAAGCAAAATTAGTCACCCCCATCACGTGTCGCAGCAATCGCCTTCCTCAGCTCAAACCACCCACTGGCAGCATCCCTTAGGTACCTATCACTTCTCTAATAAAAGCTGGAGCCAGTCTTAACTTACCACTACAGAAGTAAGCATTGAACAATACTCACAGAAAAACCAGCACGTCCTTTCTACTCACCTTAAAAACATATCCAGTTTGAATGCGCTTCTGAATGCTCTCGTGTTCCGCTAACTGCCCGCAAAGAATAGCATACCTGCACGGAGGAGACATTTGTGGCAAATCAGATTGTCAGTTTTAAATACACATTTACATTCTGCATGCATCTTCCCTCTGAAGATATAAGTGTGTTTAAGTTGCACATCATACTGGGGAAAGCAGGGCATACTTGCCCACATACACAGCAAGTATTTATTGCACAGAAATAGCTCAAAGGATGTCAATGAGTCAACAGCAGTGGCTTGACGTGACATAAAGTTTGCTGCACTGATTGCTGAAGTCTTCCTTCTACGTAAGACTAGAGCAGCACACTTCTACACCCTAAATTTCTCCCTTCAGCAATGAAATTGCGTCAAAACACAGAGTGCTGAAGAGCAAATCCTACAGCAGTGAGAGCCAGAACTGCTAAAAGCTCTAATTAACTAGAAGGATGCACAGCCATCTCCCACGCAGATCTACAGCACACTGGATGTCTACTTCGAGGGAAAATATTGTGAAAACCTACCTATATCCTGCAGCCCCACATGGCCACTGAACTTGGAAAACAAAATAATATGTTTTGAGTGCTGCAAACTCACACCAATTCAGTTTTGTCTAGTAGAAGACTGCAAAATTTAAGACTGAGAAGCACAGTAACCAGCAAAATTAGGTAATTCACGAGCAGTGAAAGCAAGGAAGCTTGGTTACCCATGGATTTACACCCTCCCATCTCACCTCCCCATGCTGCTCTTCTCTGAAATAGGCTTACTGGCTTAAAACCCCCTGGGTAAAACAGAGGGACAAACGAACAACACAGGTCTCATTCTTTAAAACCGTAAAGCAAAAAAGAAAACAGATGCAAGTACACCTCTCTTGAACTTTCTTTTACCACATCCACAGTTCTAACACATGCTTGTGTGACTGGATACTCTGTCTCATCTCATCATATGATGTCCCAAAGAGTCCCCGGTGATGGTTAACCACAGCAGATGTTCGTGCAGGAGTCTGTCAGAAGACTCGAATCCCCAAGCACACTTTCTCCAATGTCACGAAGAAAACCCACAAAACATTTCATACCTTATTACTCTTGCCAGAACTATTTTCAGTGTGTAAGTTACAATGCAAAGAAGTTTCGTCTCCTGAATGTTTATCTCATTCTTTTAAGATGTTAATTTTCTTTTGGAAAACTCTGGTTCGATTCTAAAATTCTTGTTGTTCACGACAACGGAAAAATGATCTTACTTGAGCAAATCCCTTTCACCCAACCAAAAAAGTTCACAGCTGCATTGCCATAATCTGACACTTGCAGACGATGAAATGTTTTTACGATCTTCTGGAGCTTGTCTCACAACAAACACAGCCTGCGTAAAGTATTCCTAACCAGAACACAACTAGGGTTTAGAAATACACGCCAATAAAAAGCTTATTTTTTTTTAGACCACAAGATAAATTATTCTCATACACTTAATCTTGTAGTCTATAGCTCTGTTGGATGCACACATATAGCTCCTCCAAACACATTATTTAGGTTCCTGAATATGTGGGTAGGCATTACATACAATTAGGTCAGGTTTAAGGTCCCACAACAAAACATTAAGTCCTAGAAACACCCTTTCTTTTTAAAATGGAAGCTACCCACATAATCTTCCTTTATTCCACTCCCTCCTTCTGCAGGGGAAGTCTAACACGTCTTCAGAGGAGCAATACATCCAATGGGCCATGAAGTGAGCCCAGCCTGATCCCTCCACCAGCCACCACATCAATGTCAAGTGGCGCCATATTCAGCTGTCAGGAGAAGATAAATATTACATTTGTTAACAGCCTAGTGAAACGTTCGTAAAATAAGCAGTAAATAACAGTCCTATCTTTTTGTCATTAAACAAACTAAAAAAACGCAGCAAGAGATTCCTCAACTGTTTTTTCACCAGTCCCAGAAAGAGAAGACCCTACTGAACCCAGCTTTGCATGAACTTTCCTTTCGTATCTGTGTTTCGAGGTCCAGGTCCTGGTGGTGCTTTTAACACGAGACTCTGCGGTACTGAGACTTCTGTGGTCTTCAGATCCCAGCTTCCCTTCCTCTCCCTGTCTGCAACCCAGTGTGGTTTTCTATTTTCCTTCTGCTTGTTTAGCTTGGTTTGTCCTTCAATATTGAAGCTATTTGTTTTAATTCCTTTTGTGAAATGCCTTGGGATGAATGTCACGAGAGGCACTACTCAGTTGCAGGAAGACTAACAGTAACAGGATAGATTAAAAATAATGAGTTTGGGAAGGGGATTTTCATCTTTTGTAAACATTTTGTAACTTCTGAAACACTGTTCACATTGATGTCTCAGCAGTTACCGAAACCTGACATTACGAGATTTGCTGGACAAATTATTAACCAAAACTACTCATGAAGCTGACACTGGTCAAACCACAAGTTCCCACAGAAAGCTCGGCTCAGGAAAGATTTCCCTGTTCATTAGAAAAGCAAACTCCATGCAACAGGAGAGCAGATACTACCAGATGAGAGACTGCTGCTCTTCCTGCCCAAATCCCCAAGTTCAGAACGCACAACTTTGTTGAAACTTCATTTTCAATGCTGCACTCTGGCTGACTCCCATTTACAAGCAGAGCTTTTGGCCTCTTCACACAAAATACACAGCTCTCCACAGCCCAGTACCTCCAGCTTTGTGGTCAGGGTAGCCTGCCAACCCAAATACATCTCTTATCTTTTTTAGCTGTTTCAAAGAGACACTAGCTGAGTCTGCTGGTGCTCCTTGCTGCCTAAGACAGTAAATTAAAAAGAAATGGTGAGGCAAGACGGAATAAAAGGAGAAAGGGAAAGAAGTGGTGAGAAGCAGCTCTTTTGCAGAAAGCTGATAAAAGTGAAATGTAGTTTGGTTTATATTGCCAAAGATGAGTAAATCTGTAAGTCGGACCGCTGACAATAGCATGAAGACATGAAAATCCTTTCATTTTATTGAAATCAAATTTTGCTTCGTATCTATTCAAGTAATTTTATGTTGCAATACCCAACAAATTAATGAGCTAGATCATATTCCTATTCAATCGACACTAGCTGGGAACTGAAAGTATCAAGGCTTGCCTGTAAAACCGTTCAGTGCTATTCAAAGAGCATTGCTAGTAAATCAAGAGAGCTTTCATCACACACAGACATAGAGATAAAAATCCATAGTTGGAGCTCAACTTCCAGTTACTAGAGTCAGATTAAAGGCTAGGAAGAATAAAACATTTTTAAATCAAGTAAATAATTCAAAGAAGCATAGCTTTTAAAGTATACATCTTTATAAAGAATTTAGAAGTTTGCACAATATTTTATGAATATTAACAGTTTTTCACCTTCCTGTGCACTGAGTCTCTTCACTTGTAAGGGAAGGAGACAGATAATTAGCATGTAGGTATTCAGACTGCAGTGAAACACACCAGAAATTGAAGTGATCATTTATTTAGGAATTAGTACCTTGGGAGAGACAGCAGAAGTCCCAGTGACTTAACCTGAAATTAATGACCATCTGGTCATAAAGAGCTTGGAACAAAGGGGTCAAGCTTAGGCTTTCCTGAACTCAAAACAAGAGGAGACAAGATCAAAGCTAAAAATCAGGAAGGCATAAGTACTCCTCCAGGCTTGTCCAGAGAACATGGCGAGCAGGTTGAGGTGTAGATTCACATGGAACCAGTGACACCGCATTAATTCCCCATTCTGATTTACTCAGAGCACCACGCTCCGACTGGAAGTGGAATTGCGCAACCAGAAGATGCCCCTTTATTAAAGCCCAAACCATGCATATGGCAGAGTTTCTGTATTCTATACATACAACCTAGTTTCTCCACCAGCTTTGCAGCATCTGCGAGCCCCAAGTCAAAGTTTGGCTTTGCCCTACCAGTAGCAGAAGTCAATGGGCTGTGTGCCGAGTTGCATAATAAATGTTGGTTTACTTTGTATAAAGCCATGTCACTGCTGTGCTCCCTGTGTCATATGTCTGTGCTGTACGTCTTCCCAGACAGGGGTAAGAATTCATCAAGTGCCTTGTTGGTTCAGCAAGGAAAATAAAATTCCAGTTTCCAAAAAAGTCAACATTTATGCTGATATAGTGAATTTATACATGTGGATGGCTTAAAAAAGGAACTTGAGATGGTGGCATACATGCTAGAAATTTAAGCACAATGAGTTGTTCTGGATTAGAGCAACACTAATTTCCTACTGTCTCAATTTCCCATGGAGATTAAAAATTTTAAGTATTTGATCACATCAAAAACCGCAGTGATGAACAATAGCTTCGTCCCTGTTCTGACTTGCAAAAATACTTATAGCTACTCTTAACTGTAAATATATATAAAATGATTATATACATACAAAAATAAAACCTTGATATATAAAACCAAGTTTGTATATAGGAACACTTTTCAGGATGCTTACCACAACTCCTTTGAAAACATTTCATTTAATAAATTCTGAAAACTGACTGCTGGCCAAAGACATGAACTCATTTCTACAGGAAATATATATTCAAAGGTTACAGCCTGCCTTAATCTCACAACTTAAAGGATATCTTATGTGAAAGATGGACTTGATTATCATCTCCACAAGCTAATAAAACAAAAGCTTGTAACTACTCCATCCAGACAATGCATGAGGTAAATGAAATGAACCTAAGCCCATGATATCCATCCCTTATCTTCCAGTACCAAAACGAGCCAGTTCAGATGAAAGGATCAGTTTTACCTTGGGAGTCATGCCAGGCTTTGAGACATCATAACATTTTAGCCTTCAAATGATCCACACAGATCACCATGCACGGCATCCTTCAGCTCTGTGAATAGTCAGTAGGTAAGAAGTCTTTTCATGCATACGCAGATATAAGGTTTACTGCACAAGGATTTCTGTCTGCGTTAAAGCTTTTTGCTTTATCCACACAGGTTTTGCGCTGTGTCCTTCGGCTCTGTGTTTCAGAAGCTCAGTGACATTTTCTTACCAAAGGAAAGGAGCCTGCTTCCCATTTTTAGCCTGTTATTAAGCCAAAGAGGTTTATACATGGTAGCTTAGTATCGTTCACAGATGCGCAGGAGAGAATTTCTCAGACTTTCCGAACTCCAAGTACACAATGTCAATGGGCAGCACCCTCGCCCATGCAGCTTTCTTCAGATCTGTGAAACATTTCTGCACAAAAATGGCATTTTCTCAAGAAGATGGCATGCGTTATTAGCCTCCAACTTTTATTTATCACAGCTGTCAGCGATAGGGTGGGCAAGGAAATTGGAATTAGTTGGTAGTTTCCTGGATCCTCTTGTTACCCTCCAAAATCTGCATTGCATTTGCCACCTTTCACTCTTCACACACTAATACAAATTTAATTCATTGTGTACCACAGGCAATATTTGTCAGTATCTCAATGTCTTTGAAAGATCTTAGTAGTGCGTTTAATTTCTTTACAGGGTTCCCTGTCACATTTTCACATGTAACTTGAAAGAGTTTCTTCCCTGCTCCACTGTACAGGACATTGAAAGACAACTTGTAGTTCCTGTAGTCTCCTCTGATGTTTAAATGGCATTTTTAAAGTACCATGATTAAAGGCTTCTTTCATTTTTATTAATGAGTAACCAGTATTCATTCTGAACCTCTAAAACACTGCATTTAAACAAGCTTTGAATTATCTGCAAGCACTTTACTCCCATGGTTCTTCCCGTACTCAAGCTTCCTTGCAGTCATTCTGTTTCTTTTGAAGTTATCATTAATTACTGAAATCTTTCCCATGCTCCTACAAGGATGTTCAATCTCAGTCCTTTATGGTAATGACCATAAAATAGTTTTGCAATGTTATAACACCTTGAACCCTACCCTACTAATCACTTAATGCAAAATCAAGACTTGTTTCTCTGCTTTTAACGCTCTGGGACACCGTCATATTCTTATCATGCAATTTACAATTAAAAAGAAAAAAATGCTACATTATATTCCAACATGACACCAAGTTTTTGCAGAGAGCAAAATGAGAAGTGGTCTCCCCACATTATCTTTTAGGGCAGAAACTACAGTAATGTGAGCGCCATGATTTTCTATAGCTTGTGTGTCACTATCTAAGCCAACTAGTGTCATGTATTTTCTATTTCAGCATGGAATTTAACTCAGAGGAATACTCAGGCATCTGTTGATACAGTTAACTTCTTTATTCCATGCTCTCTTTAACATGCAACGCTCATCCCCTGGCACAATTCTGTAACAGAATTTGCATTCCAGTATTAAAACACAGCGAGTATCTGGGTTTTACCACCTAAACGAGATTATTTCTTAACTCTGTTCCTCACTGTTTACTATCTGGACTTCTCTAGTTCTGTCTGTAGTTTTTAGAAAAGGTTATAATTTCAGATATATCAAAAAATCCAAAATCCCACAGACTTTCGTTATACAATCTGCTCTTGGGGGGAGGGGAATCATCCCAATCCACAACTACTATGAACTTCTTTAAGCCAGATAAATATATTTGTTTTCACTTTCTGCTGTAAAACCACAAATAATGCTGCTATAAATTCTGATTGTTTCATGTCAGACTGGTTCATAGAAACCTGCATGTCGTTTATCTAACTCAAGGGAGCAGGACTTCTCAGAATTAACTAGCATACACAACTATTTGGAAGTCCAATTTTAATTATTTTTTTTAGATTAATATTCCTCTTTTCAACCTTGACATTTCCTAGACAGATTGATTTGAGAATACTGTGGAGGCAAGACTTCTAGCTTTACATAAGAAAAATAGAGAGAATACACTTCGAACAACACCCATCAACACAGGTCTTTGAGAATGAATGTTCTAAATGACAACACTGTCAAGACTAATCATACTAAAACCAAAAATGATTATAAGGTATGGAAATATTTGACAATTGTAGGGTCTACTTTACAAACCCCCTCTGGAAACCAACAGACATTTAAATAAATGGGCTTTCAGCTGCTCACATTTACCCTGAAGGCAAGCCTAAGGAAGGAAAGCAAACCTACAGAGATGCTTTGTTACTCAGCATGACCAACTGTAAATCCTAAAACATTTGAGACCGCACCTTCAATTTTGGGACCAGTTACAAAAGAACTAAACAGCTAGTAATTCATGGTGACTTCTGCACGAGAATATTCTTTCCTTCCTTCTCTAGCTGTTGTTCTGGCCAGGTAAAACAAGGCTTAGAATAGTAACAATGCTAATTTAGTGGGAATTCACATGCTCCTCCAAGCAGCTGGGGGGCTTGCTAAAGGCAGGGAAATGAATCAGCTAAGTATAGGGTGAGAAATACAATCCAGAAAAACTTACCCCTAAGGTCCACAACTCTTCCTTCTCATAAGACAGAGGTTTTAAGAGATGTATCAATTTGCTCTGCCTCCTGCTGTCAGAGAAAGACTGCACAGTTATAGAAGAAGACGAAGGCTATAGGAATGGCACCTCAAATCCTGCAGCAAGGGTGCCGGTTTGAAGGAAAGGCTTACACTCACTCTGTAACTGGGAAGGTATTTATGAATCTCAGATCTCTTGCCTGTTTGTAAAAATGTTCACCCAGAAACAACATGCTGAACTTCACTCCTTATAGTGGGCTTCTTACTGAGCCCAAAGGTTTGACAGATGCAGATTTCCTGTTCCAGGAAAAAAAGGAGGCACAAAGGGCTACCAGCTCTAAAGATGCCACCTGCATGGAATAGCTTATAAAGTTAAAATAAGCTCTGAAGACATGAGATTTATTATGAGAATAATAAATGCTGCAGGGTTAACTGAGGATAATGGTGTTAAAAGATGACAGATTTTGAACAAGATATCCCATACTCTGATACTTGTGGTCATTATCATGTTGTATTTCTGCAAAAATAAAGGTATTAACACCGGCAAACAAATAATACAAGAATGACCACACTATCTCAAGTTGTTTTTTCCTGGAAGTGAAAATGGCAGACGCATAGATAATGAAGTAAGAAGGCAGGCACATAACAACACTTCCTCTGAATATTCTTTGGATCAGGCATTGGACGTGCTCTTTGAAGAATACTCAGACACTTACTTTTTGAAAACACACAAGCTTTTAGTAGCCACCATGGCTTGGGGAAAGTTTTTTTGCAGCTTAACTGTAGGCATGATGTAAAGAACTTTTTTGTTTGAGCCTGATGTAAACTATTTCCTTTTGTTTGAGTCTGATGCTTAACAACTTTATTTGATCTAGTTCTTTCTCTGGAAGAAAGTGTTTCCACTCCACCAACTCCTTGTCACTCAGTGTATGGATATGTTATATTCCTCTCAGTTATCTTTCCTCCAGCCTCACAAGCCTTAAACCTATCCACTAATTCCACTTGTGTTCAGGTAAAAAAAAAAAATGTTCATCACTTTCCACCCTAAGCTTTAGGTGCAAGGACTTTGTAGGACTAAATAGCTCACCGATGTTCATCTAAACGACTTTTTAATTACTTGGACAGGATTCTGAGACTACTTCAGCACTTAATGATGCAGTCGTAGACCATCAGCTCTGGTGTAACAACTAATCTGGCAGCTTTGTGCATGTAAATTCCTCTTACCAAGGTTTAAAACTGCTTAAAGTTAAGTAAATTAACAAATGTGTTAAAGCGTTTAAGAGAGAAATGCTTTTTCCTAAGCCACAGATTTGTTTCTGCAGGTTTTGTTTTGTTTTAACTAGTAGGCTGAGAGAGATGGGGCTGTTCAGCCTGGAGAAGAGAAGGCTCCAGGGAGACCTCCTTGCAGCCTTTCAATACTTAAAGGGGGCTTATAAAAAGGATGGAGAGGGACTCTTTACTCAGGTAGATAATGATGGGATAAGGGGGAATGGTCTTAAATTAAAAGAGGGGAGATTTAGGTTAGAGGTTAGGAGAAAATTCTTCACTCAGAGGGTGGTGAGGCACTGGAACAGGTTGCCCAGGGAAGCTGTGGATGCCCCATTCCTGAAGGTGTTCAAGACCAGGCTGGATTAGGCCCCAGGCAACCTGATCTAGTGGGTGGCATCCCTGGCTACGGCAGAGGGTTGGAATTAAATATCTTTAAGGTCCTTTCCAACCCAAACTATTCTATGATTATTTTACTTGGATGTATGAACTTTTTTTCTCAATCCACCACAACTAAACTGCTATCTCCTAATCTACAAACTGGCCTATTGACTTTAACTCCATGCCAACCACGACAACACCCAAGTATACCTACGTATAACTTTGGTGTGTGTACTAAGTAAATAAGTATTTATTTTAGTTAAATAAATTATGGATTGTAACTAAACATTTATTTAAAACATAAATGACTTAGCAGAAAGCAAAACAAGCTATTCTATGGCATACAAGTAAGAGCAATAAGCAATTTGGCAGGTCCTCCAGCAGTATTTTGTTAACAAGTATATCTGTACTACATGGGTATGGTGGGAAAGTGGAAAAAACAAAACACATTAATTTCTTAAATTAGACTAGCTCCAAATCTTTTCAAGCAGCTTTCTTACGTCACACACTTTTGCAACTTGGTGGAAAAAGTAACTGCAAACCCAAGTCTTTGTGACCAAGATATATTTGGATGAAAGCAACAACCCTACACATACAAATGAATAACTCCTACATCACATTAAAGGCTTGACAGAGAATATCACTTAAAATAATACCACTCTCAGCTTGGAAGACAAAAAGGTGCAACCCTACGAATCTGAGGATGAATTCGGATCGCTCAAAACCACTTCCAGTTTACAGACAGAAAATCCGCTCAGAAGCTCGGGGCTGTCTTTAATTTTGGTGCTTCACACCAATGACTATCAATGAGTTCTTCACAGTTCATATAATCTCAATGTCTTAGCAACAAGCTCTCAGAGAAAAAATAGCACACGAACACCCTCAGCCCCAACAGAACAGCCTTACTACATTTGGGATACAGAAGTGTCTAGTGGCTTGATTTCCAAGTCTTGCCAGTAAGAGACACAAGAACAAAATACCAAACTAATCTAAATTTCCTGTTTTGAGAGAATTGATTGAGGGGGAAAAAAATACAGATATATTCAATTTTAGCATCTCCAGCATTCTTTTTGTGAAATTCTCATGGGTAAACAAAAGAAACATGGTATAGCTGCAACTCGTATAAAATTGATGTGCAATTCATTGAAGGGTGAGGTCAGGAGCTTCATCACTGGAGGTCTGCCTAATCTGTTTTGAAAATATGCATCAGGAAGAACATGACTTTTTTTTTTTTTTTGACTAAGTTACCTGAATCTCCTTTACCCCAATTTTACATGATTAACTGATCTTTGAGATTGACTATGAACTAATGGATACTGAATGGAGTGGCAAGAAATTCCTCCAACATCAACACTGTTGTTATTAAATAACTTCATTAAGCTGGGTAATATAACACAGATTAAATTTAAATAGATGGTGGATTAACCTATGCTAGAAAGTTCATCTATTAATGGCAGGTGGCAGCAGAGAATTAAATTTAAAGGTAGATCAGAAACAGCCCAATGCTGCACTAGCAAGATTGAGCTCAAGGAGTATATACAAGTTTTGACTAATAAATTAGAAAGAAAAAAAGTATAGCTGGATAGAGTCCATGAAACAACAATAAGAACAGAACACTTGCAGAACACCACCACACTAAAAGGTTACGACAAGCGGGTCTGCTTTCTTTCAAAAAAGATTGGATAAGAAGATTGGAGTAACTATTGTATTCTCTTACAAACAGTTCCTCATGTTAAATTTTTTTCCATGTCTAGAGAGGACAGAACAAAGCTTTGGCTGATATCAGGAACAAAAATAAAATACTCGATTGTCCATGTAATTAAATGCACTGCTTGATGAAACAGGAGAAAGGCGAGAGGACAGTACAACCTTCATCACTAGAAGATTTTTTAGAGATCAGGGACAGTCTACATATACCTGGTGTGCATCACAGACAAGAAGATGAGCGAGATGACTTTCGGGAAGTCCCTCCCAACTCTGTGTTCTTGATTCCTTAAACAAGAGAAACCAAATGCTTCCTCTCCCTCCCCCCTGCATTTTTTTTTAAATGAAGGTTTATGCTACACTAAAACGTTCAAATGAAAATGGAACACAAATCTGGATCAGTGCCCTCCCTCACACTCATGATTCAGGTTCCAGGAATCCTGCACGTTATGTTAATTTGCACATCAGCTAGTAAGGAGTCTACACAGGCACCTGGCTAAAGCAGAAGTTCATTTGTAATCTAAGTAAAAATTCTGATCACTGCCTCAGAAGAGAAAGGCTGAAATACACCTTTCTTTACCCATACCTCAATCCAGCCTTCCTTAATCCTAAAAATGTTGAAGTTAAAAATCTGTATTAGCTACTAAAGTTGGGACAAAAGACATGCCTTCAATTTTATTCAATTTCCATGTTGGTTTTATCCAGTGAATATCTCTAGTTTGCCTTAGGAGGTGGCAGAATGGACCATATGTGTTCACATAACAAAATGTATTCATCCCCAGTGAAGCCTGAAGATACAAATAGTATTTATTCTGTGGAATGTACAATTTTTACAGAGCAGCTTCATGCTGACTTAAAGCTGTTGACGTAGTCTACCTATACTTCAGCAAGGCCTTTGACACGGTCTCCCATAGTATTCTCCTGGAGAAGCTGTCAGCCCATGGTTTGGACACGTACATGCTTTGCTGGGTTAAAAACCAGCTGGATGGTCGGGCCCAGAGAGTGGTGGTGAACGGAGTGGAATCCAGCTGGCGACTGGTCACCAGTGGTGTTCCCCAGGGGTTGGGGTTGAGTCCATCCTCTTTAATATCTTTATGGATGATTTGGATGAGGGAATTGAGTGCACCCTCAGTAAGTTTGTAGACAACACCAAGTTGGGGGGCAGTGTCAATCTGCCAGAGGGTAGGAAGGCTCTGCAGAGGGACCTGGACAGGACAGGTCAATGGGCAGAGTCCAATGGGATGAGGTTCACCATGGCTAAGTGCTGGGTCCTGCACTTTGGCCACAACAACCCCATGCAGTGCTTCAGGCTTGAGGCAGAGTGGCTGGAAAGCTGTGCGGAGGAAAAGGATCTGGGGGTGTTGATTGATGCTCGCCTGAACACAAGCTGGCAGTGTGCCCAGGTGGCCAAGAAGGCCAACGGCATCCTGGCTTGTATCAGGAATAGTGCAGCCAGCAGGGCCAGGGAGGTGATCACCCCCGTGTGCTCTGCTCTGGTGAGGCCACACCTCGAGTACTGTGTTCAGCTTTGGGCCCCTCACTACAAGAAGGACATCGAGGCCCTGGAGTGTGTCCAGAGAAGGTCTACGAAGCTGGTGAAGGGCCTGGAGCACAAGTCCTATGAGAAGCGGCTGAGGGAACTGGGGTGTTTAGTCTGGAGAAGAGAAGGCTCAGGGAGACCTTATTGCTCTCTACAGCCACCTAAAAAGAAGTCATGGGGAGCTGGGGGTCAGCCTCTTCTCACAGGTAAGTAGTGATAGGACTAGAGGGAATGGCCCCAAGTTGTGCCAGGGGAGGTTCAGGTTGGAAATTAGAAGACATTTCTTCTCAGAAGGAGCAGTCAGGCACTGGAACAGGTTGCCCAGGGAGTGGTGGAATCACCGTCCCTGGGGGTGTTCAATGAAAGGTTGGATGTGGTGCTTAGGGACATGGGTTAGTGGTGACATTGGTGCTACGGGGATGGTTGGTCTAGATGATCTTGGAGGGCTTTTCCAGCCTTAATGATTCTATGATTCTATAACCTTCGTGACTATACTCCCAGCTCTTTAACTGCTCTGTTCTGACAGGTTGGATGCAAGCCCCTGTCAAAAAAGGACAACACAGAAATCTTCCTATGAAGGAATCAAAACCATCCAGGTTCCTTCTTTCCAAAATTCCTCCTGGAAAGGTAGCAATAATGCTGGTAAAATAACGTTTTTTGGAATAGCCTACAGTATCTGAATTCCTTGATCTTCATTCTTTACTAAAGGCTGATATCTGTTAATAGACCTTCTCCCTTCTACCACAATGAAGTTAAAAGCGAGTACTAGGCTGAAGTAGAAATTACAGCTTTTATCTTTGGAATCACACATTTAAACATTTTAAAGAAAATATTGTTACTGACACATACAAAGCTGTACATCTACTGAGATTTGTGTGGTTAAACAGCTTCCATCTAAAAGACTGAGATGCAAATGTAATGGTATACAAACAATCAAGTTGGAACACTATTATTATTCCAAATCAATCTCTGTATTTCTGCAAGTTCAATATTCATCAGAACCATAACTAATACCTGAAGATTTCATCAACTTCACCTGCTCCTCTCCAACAGCAAGCCCAGATCAAATTATCATATTCTGAAGAACTACTGGTGGCTAAATTTTTCATGGGAACAGGGTACAGAATCTCAAAAAAATCATTTTCTTACAGCTTGCTTCCCTTCACACCACTTTTATTATAATCATCCCTCAGTATTTTTTTTTAAAGGGAATATGTTGGGGCCAATTAGTAGTTAGTAGTCCTTGATTCAGAGATTACAGTTTAAACAAGACAGCTCATTTCTTCATGTCTAACAAATAAAAAACAACCCACGGTCTGTGAACATCAAGTTACTTTGCTGTTTCCAAGAGAAGGACGGAAAGAAGGAAGGATAAGTGGTGCCTGCTGAGATTTCTTCTGTCCCTGCTCACAGTTTTCATAACTTTCGTCTTCCCTGGCTCTCCTCCAGCATCCCCACTCCCAGAGCCTCCATGGCTCAGGACACAGAGGTGCTTCAGGATGCTGCCAGCCCTGGAGAAGGGCAGGACCTTCCTGAGCCTGGGGAATGCAATCAGGTGGCTTGAGCTGAATGCTATTGTTCCTCCTGTAAGTGCTGAAATATCATGCAATGAATATTCCTATTTGCTATAGTTGCTTCTGCCCCTAATTTATTGTCAATAATTCCCCTGTTTAATCCACCTTGGGAACACAAAAAGCTCAGCTCAGAAATCCAGGCATATCTCAAAATTGGCCAATTCTAGGCAGTAATCCATGAAGAGTTAAATCCTGAAGTACTGCCAATTGTTAAAATTAAAGCTATCTTCAAGTAATATCCGGAGTGCTGTCACTTCTCAAAAAAAAAAGATATCCACCCACAGGACAGCCAGATGTACCAACTGAATTTAAAAGGGCTGGTACACCATTCAGTGACTATCGAGTGTGCAAGATGATCTTCCAAAGCAACAGACTTTTAGAAGAGGGGGCACACTTCAGAGGCTCATCCAACCCAAGAACACATCCTCTCCTGCTTCTCATCAACATATATAATACCTCCAAGATGGGCCAAAGCTCATGACTTCTGCAATGACAGCTTTCAGCAGTCAGCATTTCATTTTCAAAATGAAATATTCAATTCAGACAAAAGCTGGGAATACAGCACCTGCAAAATTTTTCCCAGATGAACCTCTGAAATCCCTTACTGCTCTGGTTGTACTTCCAATATTTCTTTTAACAACAGGAGCTGAAGCCAAGGCTAACACACTGCTCTCTGCTTTCTTGATCCTTAAAGCTGCTGTTACGTGCTTGCTGTCGCACTGAAAACACACACATCAAAATGGGCAGGGGATTCTAACAAGGGTGAAACTGTTTCTCTCGCTTCATTCGTGACGATGCCACATACATCTAAGCAGCAAACTGCACAGGTTTGTAAAATGATGACTCCTACATCCATTCCTGAAAGCAAACAAGAACAAGCCTACAAGCTTGTGCTGTCCTCCTATTCATGAGCTGAAATCTGTTAACAAATTAAATGATTTACTTGGAAATATCTACCCAGTTAAAGCAAAAGAATTACATTTATGTCTGCATCAAAAGTAAGAATCGGGTAGTTATTAGACAGGAGTACGTATGCATAAAGAACACTTGGCGTAGCACACTATACGGATCTATTCTGAAGGCACTGAATATGTCAGGTGCCCAAGACAACCCTTACACGTTTCTGTGTTCTGGAACAGTGGCTACAAGCAAAGCACAGCCAGAGATCAGTCCCACTATACAAAGGCTGACTTGTCTGTGCGGCACTGATGAAATCTCAGCTCTGCTTCAACCATTCTGCGGAGATGGCTCTTTTGGGACCAGCTGAGTTCCAAGAGCAAATGGCTACAATAGCAGCTTTGTACCAAACTTAATGTCAAGAAGACCCAGGAGATCCATGGAAGGACTCTCCTTCATATTTGGGCAGATCCCAAGGCTGGTCCAGACAGAGTCCCAGACACTTACTGCCTTCCCTGTCGTTCTTGAGAAACCATTCACTATCACGCTGCCAAAGCCTTCAAACGATCCAGCCACAAAACGCTCCCAAGCTGCAGCCAGTCACTCTCCACACGCTGTTGCCTTAGCCAGCACTCAGCAATCCCTTCTTGTTCACTGTTACTTTGTCTACTGCTTTAAAATATCACTCATTGCTGCAATAACTATGAGACATTGAGAGGAAACAGAAGCTTTGTTTGCAATGATGATTAGATTGTATGCAAAGTATCTCCTGTCCTGCCTAACATGCATCACAATGTAAAGCCAATTAAACAGGGAATGATTTGTGCAACAGGAGCAAAGACTATAACATAGAGAGCAAGGAATAAGCACCAAAAAGCAGCAAAACTACCTTAAGCCACAAACAGTAGGTTGCAATTGAGAAAACAGAAAATAACAGCCAACATGACGTAATACACACATGTAAATGCACCCAAAGATACATACACAGTCACAGGCTTCAAGTGAAGAGCTACTAAAATTGCTGGGAATGTTTCTGTTAAAACATCAATTTAATACGTTGTGGAAAAAGAAAAAGACAGCATTGATTACTGTATATGGAAGTAAGAACAAAAAGGATCATCACATTAGTATTACAGAAATCCATGCTGCTCCTATAACTCCTGTCTTTAAAAAAAAAAAAAAAAGATACAGTCAAAACAGAATACAGAGAGACAAAGGGTGATGAGGATAATAAAATGATTCCTCAAAATGATCTAATAAAAGATTAGGATTCTTCAGCAAGGGGACCAATACGAAAGAGAAACAACTGAGAGAATAAAACTGTAAATTAAGGAAGCGTGAATAATCAGGCCCTGTTCACTTCTCCATAAACCAAGAGCAATGGCATCAAATCAAAACCAAAGAAAGCTTTAAAACCTCTACTGACAAATTCAAACAGAATAAGTATGTTTTTTTTCTACATGGAGCATGTTCCAGCACCTGTACGGGAGGATGGCCTGGACAACAGAAGTACTGTGGAGGTAAAACAGGATTGCGCAGACTTGCAGAGCACAGGTCCGTCAAGGGCCATCACCTGACAGCGAATACACCTCTGCACTCCTGCCTGCTGCCGTTAAGGATGGCAAACCGGAGGAACTGATCACTGTATACTTTCCTTTTTTCCTCCCCTTATATTTTCCTGAACATTTTTTCCTAAGCAGACAGCATGGTGAACTAAAAGTAATTCTGAGCAATATACTCATTACTCAAATAAAGGGAAAACAAACCATAATACTAGTCTTTTAGGATTATACTTTATCCCATGTTTTTCAAATATATGAACAATGTATTTCAATATCTTTCAATGTACTAAGCAGTATTTCATTAGCAATAAATTTTTTCTCATGGTAAAATTAATTAGCATAAGTAGAGACTGTAATTAAAACAGCTTGCGACCATCCCATGACCCCGACAGAGCTGGAATGGGAATTAATTTCCTGTTACATTCGTGACAGCAAATAATTTCTGCAACTGATAAAGGTAGTTAGATATTCAACAAATCCCATGCCTCCCACATACTGTTCTGCTATTTCCTTTTTCTAGCAGCCCTTTCTGCAGCTGTTCTTTATAATTAGAAGCAAGATGTTGATGTGCAGAAGCCTTACTCCTGTTTGGAAAAAGGACAGGTCTAACAGGATGAGAATTGTGCACTCTTTCACCAAAGCTGTTCTGGAATGAGTTCGGCATGGGTTTTAACATGGCAGTGTGCTCAGCTGAAAAGGCTTGACATTTTGTGTTGGAAACACGTGACTAAACGTCCCATTACAGCCACTACTCTGCACACAATCAAATTCTGTATTATAAAGCTAAGCTTTATAAGTATATATATATACTATACCCTGAATTAGAACCAAAATCCTGTCAGCTGCAGCATTTACACAAATACTGCTTGGTTAAATTGCAGATCATTTCATCTTCTATCATGAAAAAAAAAAAAGGTATCTTTGGACTAAGAAAGCCATGTGCCTCTACTGCTATTGTCTCAACTCATTTCAAAGCCAGAGTGCTTTGCAGAGTGACAAGCAGCATACACGATCAGACTACAGCAGTCCCGGACAGAAGACACTCTCCAGACAACTAAAAAAAGGCTTTCTGATAAGAACGATGTTTCTCCTTCCTCCAGAATTAAGATAAATGTAGGAACACTGGCGCAGCACTAAGCCCACGCTAGCAGGCCTAGCCGACTGAGGCAAATATATCACACTCCTGACATAAAGCAAGCATCTCCGTGCAGCAGAGCGTTATTGAAATGTCAGTGACAGAGGAAAAACCAGCAATTAACCCAAGAATGTTGGAGGAACACAAAGGAAAAACTTCGTACATATTTAATGTGTAACTCCCGAGACTTTCTTTGCCCCCACAGCTGTGCAGCTGGCTGTGAGCTGGGCTTTGAAGGATATACATCTTACTCTACAGGGGGCTGAAAAGGGGCCAAAGGAAACAGAGGACTTGTGAAGGAAAATAAAGTGAGCCTCACCATACTGAGCGCTCAAGCTAGCTTTCTGCAGCTTATCTGTGAGAGACGTTCTCTGGCAGCCCATTTGCACCAGCACAGACACATTTTCCCAGGGTCTGCACAATCACAAGTGGTACCGCTGGAGTTCAGCTCGTTTCTGTGGCAAGAGGCTTGCAGCATCCTGCCCAGACACGTACACGGGCCCAAGAGTCATCTGCTGAGCAAATTGTTGTCTTCCACTTTCTACAAGGGGAATTTCACAGTTCCCAGAAAGGCTTCTAAAGGAACCTTTCCTTCATTTCACCTTTTCACAATATATGCACCTAAGCTATAAGAAGCCCAAAGAAAATGCAGTTTAGTCTGCTAAATTCACACTGATGCTAAATTTAATGGGGCTCATTGTACTCATTCATCTCAAACCCATTTTGCCAATAGCTTATTTCTCCAAGCCTCATCTAGAAGTGCATCCTTCACTACCATCAGCACAGTTTGACTTGTTAGGTGCAGATACACAAGAGCCTTATACAGCCCATTGTTGGTATCCGAAGAATTTCATGACTCCAGCTGGTTGCTTTTGTTCAAGAACTCTTCTGGCCATTTTGTCACAGAGAAATTCATAATTAAATTGGCATATGCAAAACAAAATAGTTTATTTCTATAACTACAATGAAACCTATTGTCTGTAAAACTATTACTTATGCCAATTAACCAAAGCTATTAAGAAGTGTCTTTTTATGGAAAATAGAATGAATGAAGTGTACATCAATTATGAGCATATAGGCTTTTTTTTCTTAAACAGTTTTTAAATGCAGCTCAACTCACAGCAATCTCCAGTTTTCCTATCCTTCTTAAAAACAGGACGGAGAGTTACATACCACTGATGACACTCAGCACTTTCATCCCATTTCTGAAAGGCAATCTCCAGCTCTTCTTTCCCTGCAAGTGGTCAGAGGTAAGAAATTCAGCCACTTTCAGTCCTAGCCTCCCCTAAGGAGGGAGGGACCCCACGTGGAGCAGGGGCAGAGAGTGACCGTGAAGGACAGTCAAGTGACAAAGTGGCATGGACCAACCACAACCCCCTTCCCCTGCACTGCCTGTGGGGACCAGGTACAAAAGGATGGGGGCAAAGTTTTTTTAGTTTGCTTTTAACTCTTACTGCTCTAGACTGTTAGTGATAGGCAATAAATTATTCTTCCTCATGATGAGTCTGGTTTGCCCATTTCGGTAACTGGTAAGTGATCTCCCTGTCCTTATTTCAACCTGCAAGCTTTGTTGTCATCACATTTTCTCCCCCTGTTCTGTTGAGGAGGGGGAGTGAGAGAACAACATGGCAAAGCTTAGCTTGCTACTGGTGTGAAACCACCACAGCCATATATAATTTCACACCCTTGCAGTGATATGGAGCATCCAAGATCACTCAAAGAGATCATGCGAATTTTAAGCACAGTAGCAAATTTTCTTGACCTGTCAACATGGTTTCACCCTATTTGGAAGTACATTCATCTGTAACGAAAAGTATCTTCCCCAACGTGTCAAGAAAAGTTAGCAAAAGTTTGCAATGGTTTTGTTCTGATTCATTCCACAGCCTTAGAGCTAGAATTTGCCTCACTTCCCTTCTTTCCTCTAAGAACCTGCAGCCTCAAAAAACTGAGAATTAAGCATCTATTAAAGGCAAAAAGAACTATCCAAATAGGAGGTAAATTTCACATTTTAAATGGCTACAATGGTTTCCAGAAAATAATTATATTACTTATAACATTAAAAAGTACATTTGGTTATTTGGATAATAAACAGGATAGAGATGTTTTAGAATAGAATCTTTTGTCACACATCTTTATTAAAATGAAGATGATAATTTGTTTTGTTCTGACCCACCTACAAACTTGCCAACAATTCAAATTCAAGATAGTGAAGGAGAATGAAATGAAACTAAACTGATTTCACTAACTAAACAGACACATTTAGGTTTTTTAAGTACCTGCACATGTCAGCAACACAAAAAACTAAATGGGATGAAGCAAAAACTTCTCTTACTATCACACTGGATATATATAAGATAGGTTTGAGAAAAAAACGTGTACATTTTTAAGTAGCTCTTGGTCCACTTACACTGCCCTTCAGAACACATACCACCAACCACCACAGTACAACTACATAATGCCTCCACATAGTCTGCAGTGCAAGGTTTATAACTCTGAAGTGTAGCACCAGGTTCGAACACCCCCCCCTCCTTGCCACGAACACACAATTCCTTACCATCAGATGCATATGTTTTCTTCTCATCTGTGTCTTCTGTGATTTCGTACATATCGCTATGTGCTCGGGCTAGGCGCCAAAGAAAGTCTCTCTGGTCCGCATACTGCAGTGAAAACATAAATGAGATGCTTCAACCTCGTAAAACATCCATTCTGCCATTGATAGAACAAGAAGGAAAAATCAAGCGAGGGCACATACTAGAAGTTGCACAGACATTTCTGAAACCTTAAAAGGTCCAAATCTATGAGAACTGAAGCAGAACCTCAAAAGAGCAAATAGAGTGGCTGAATTTATAAGCTTACAGTGCTACGCTTCTGGTACTAATCTAATGATTGCTGCCCTCTAACAACACTTCCCTTCACTTCAGAGGTTATACTGGGGTCATTTTTTTGGCAGCCTCCACTAACCTGAAAACACTGGAGGAAAAAACAACAGCAACAAAAAAACAACAACCCCAAACCTCACTACTTCATTAAAATCAAAAATTGAATGTTCTTTTTCATGTTTCAGTCAGCACTCAGTTTCAATTTCTGGGTCATTCTTGAACCAGAGGTGCATTGGTAATGCTGGAGCAGTTATGTTCTGACAAATGCAAGTTTACTTAAAAAAAAAAAAAAGAAGTAAACTTAAAAACACAACCATCTAACAATCTGGTTTATTTTGCAATAGTGCTGTAAATACAAAAAAGTGGGAGATCACAAGAAAGAAGCATACAAAAGAATTTCAGAAGCTGACAACTCCGCCATTTCTTCCTGACTGGAAGGAAAAAACTCCCTTGGAATTAGAAATGATCAGGTCCTCTTTTATATCTTTCCCTCTATAACTCATGGAAACACAGGAGTAGTACGGGCTTTGCTTTTTAAAACCTAAAAAGTTGTCTTTAATGGCTATGCAGTTCTCAGATAAACACTAACAGAGGGTGACGGTGCAACTGCAGCAAAGGCAGTCCTGAATTAGCTGCTGTAGATCACAACAGCAGCAATGCTGCATTCAGCTAGGCACATTTCAAGGCTGGGTGCACCACTGTGCATGGCCAGAGATATAAGCTAGCTCCCTGCGACAGCTGGAGTAGAACTGACCCTTGCTACGTTCTCTCACCTCAGCTGCAGCGCCAACACAAACTGAATCGGGATAGTTTTGCATCACGTGTATGATATAGTGATACATCCAGGTTATCAAAACACTAGCTGAGTTTATTGTATAGACATCCCGCTGTTACTTTGCATTTGTGCAGTGCTCACTCAGGGAAAGTGATGACACGATATAGTGGAGCTCCAGGACAGATAGGGACTGGGAACTGGCTGCTGCTGTAGCCTGAACCGTTTTGGTCTTCAGCCAGCTCGCAGGCTGCTCCTGAGAAAGAGGGCAGCTGGAAACTGGCCCAGTTGTTGTATAGAACCTGGATCCCACTAAGAAATGCAATTTCCTCTTTCCCAGCTATTTAGCTAAAAACACAAATCACTGCTGGAAGATATAAGAAGGCAACCTTTACCGCCAGTTTATTATTCAGAAGCAGCTGGAATCCCTCTCTCTTCTCTTGCTCATGTCCATTATGCAAGCGGTCAGCTTGCTGCAGTAGCTGACCCAGTCCTTCCTCCAGCAAGGAATCTAAGATTAAAGGTGTTTCATCCTCGTTGACAAGGTCCAGGGAATCCCGGCGCACTGTTCTCACTGTTTCACAGCTCACTTCGTCCTCCCCTTCTTCACTCTCTCTCTCAGACTCCCGGTCATAGTCAGACTCCGCATTGGCTGTGGTGTACCTTTCAGGGAAAAAAAAAGAAAAAAACATAATGGAAAATTAGTCTGAGGAGATGCTGTGCTATGACACGTATGGTACACAAAAACCAACTCTTCCTAACAGAGTAGTGTATCTCAGTTTATCCCAGGGAACACTGTGCGATCCAAGCCTCTCAAATGACACACCGTTCATTATTTCTCATGTAACAGACACAACCACAAAAGGTTGAAGAAAGAAAGGAAGCCCCCAAAAAGTTAAGTAGAGCTCAGTCACCAGGGTCCATGTCTTGTTCACATACTTTAAAAGCTTCCCTTAGGCCTTTTAACTGTAAGAATTAAACACTAAGAACAGAGCTAGAACAATTTAGTTAAATGCATGAATTGTAAAAGAAAATTTCAACAAAAGATCCAACACGCTCATCCGTGTAGAAAATATAATTTGAGATTTTTAACCTGTTCCAGGAAATTCAGACATAACAGCTGTTTTGGCAATACCTATTACCTCCATCATATTGTCTGAGCGCTAAACACAAAACAGCTTGTTCCCACTGAAAAGGTACAAAACAGGAGGGGAGCAATCCAAACTATTTGGCTTGAGCAAAGTCAAGCAAGGAGATGGCAGATGAGCCACAGAAAGGCACCCCATGAACAAAAACCCAGGCAGTGATTAGCTGCTAAATTAGTCAAAAGAAACAGGATAAAGCTTAGATCAAAACTGATGAAAATGGCTAAAATTCAGCTCCCCCACATCATACACAGGCACCTAAGCTGGAAATTTAAAGCAGCATTATATATCAACTGATAGAATTGTGGTACGGTGTCTACTTACAGAACGAGACCTGGGTGTGAGGGCATAGCTTCAAACAACTTGAAAAAGATTCTTGATCTATTTGACCCCCTCACATTCTTCTGTGAGCGCTTAACCAGAAGGAGCAGCCCAGGTTAGCCAGGAATTTAAGAAGTTGCACTTCTATATTCGGATTTCATTGGTTTATCTGGGTAGAAGGCAATCTTCCTGAAGCAGTATACTTCAAAGCCCATAAGTGTTTAATTCTAGAGGATATTTGTTGCTGTTTCCTAATTAACCTGTGCCCAAGCTAAATGCTGAACTTAAAAAGTTCTGTTAGAATTAAAAGCTGTCACAGCCTGGGGGTATTTGGTAACTACAGCTGTACTCCCTTTTGTCCTGGCAGACTGTTCTCCAAGGCAGAATCTATCACTCTGCACAAGCTGCCTTTGTCTGGAGATACAGATACGTGACTAGTGTGCATATCTAAAGAAAGCAGTTACACTAAACTGGTCACAGGCAGATAACAAAGTACATTTGGCTATCAAAACTTCAGTTTTCTAAGAACCATCAATTATGCTCAAACATTTCCCTTTCTGAGATAAATAACCTCATTCACCACAGCCTACAACCACAAATTTTAAAAAGTACCATTTCGTAGTTTAAAAAATATATAAATAAGACAAGAAATAAAGTAACAGTCATCTGTTATCCCTGCAAAACCTGGAAACCAAACACAAGGTGATGTGCTGAAGGTTATCCATTAAATTCCAGACCGCCTACTTACAACATGGAGTTAGGTGACACTGGCATGGCTCTCATTCAGGTCGAGCTAAAAGCTCAATTTCATGGTATTTTCTCACGGTTAATGATATTATTAGTTCCCTAGACTATTTCATTTTCAGCACTTAAAAACTCCTCACATTTCCTCTGTGGCTGAGATTTAGCCCAATTCATTATTTCCCATCCTAACCCACTAAGCAGGGTGGCTGTGGGCTCGGCAGCGGTGATACTGTTTCACTGCAACATTTCACTGGTGGCTGCAAACATTTCAGTACTTAAACCACTTTCCACGCTGAAGGATCCTGAAAGACAATAGGGCCTTTAAAAACAAGCAGCAACAGGTGGCTCCTATACACCCCTTTCTTCACCACAAAAACGTGTTTTCTCCAAGACAGCACATACAAGATGCTGCCAGCTTAAAAAGAGATGCAATACTGTATATAATTTCATAAACTCAAGAGTTTTTAGAAAGATTAAGGGATTTAGATATTATCAGCCTATTTTCCCAAGTTTATGATGATGGAAAGTCCTTAAATGCTTTGGTATGTTGAGGCCTCTGGCTAGCACACATCCTGACAGAAAATGAAAACACACTATCTGGAACTGAAAAGCACATGGAAGGAGGCGAAGAAGCCCGAAAGACCAAAGCAGTGCCAAAGCAATATGCAGAAATTAAGTTCTGTAAAAGCCCAAGACCCCCAGGCTCCTGAAAGTTTGTGAAGATTTTCGTCAATTGCATATGAAATCGGAGAAGATGCTTATGTCCATGTGGTTTATAAAATAAAGCTGAAATGTGACTTGTTTTCCCCCCCTTGTATTTCATTAAAAGAATGCAATTGCCAGAAATGAATACACGGCTGAAACGTATCTAAGGATAGTCTTATTCTTCCTCCCAGCGGCTGCTAAAAAGCTCAAATATTCTTTTTCCAAAAAGTGCATTTTCTACCCTGATTTTCTACAATACAAGTTTAGTATTTACATCTCTAGAAGAAAACACTGCATGCCAAAGGCAGCTGGTCCTGAACAGGCTAACATTACACTTATTTGCGTAGGACAAATACCAGGGTGACATGATACACCATTCAAATATCCTATACATATACATATTTACATCAAACGAGAGCTGCTTATCCACTAGTTCTTCACTCCAGTCATTAAACCTTTTTATAGATTTTAAATAAAAAGTAAAAAATCCCCCAACCATAACAAGGTTCCTGATAAAGTAACAAGGTTTTACAGTAAAATACGCCCCCACTCCACACGTCACTTGAGGTACTCCAAGGAGAGTCTGAACAAACCTTAGGATCCTTCCTGGCCTCTATCACAACTTAAAAATTTCTAATGATCAGACGCCACTCGGGGCTGGTATCTGTTAAAAAATATCACCCTTTTCAATATGCTTTATAAAATATCTGTTGGCAACCTGATGATTAAACGCATCTGTTGTTATCTGGATGGCACAGGTCCTGCCTTCAACTATATATATACACACACACACATATATATCTATAATTTATTACGTAGCCTTCTGACACATTACACCACCGTGACTCACTTACTCCCAAATTTTGCTTTCATATGAACACGCGCTTCAGATGAATGAAGCAGTTCTATCACCTGAATGACACCGTATCAGCTCTTTCCTGCCTCACCAATTCCAGTTACTGAGACTGAACACTAAAATGATCTATTTTTATGGAAGTAACAAAGCCTGCTTTCCCACAGATCTATGTCCTTTGTTCTAGGAGGCTGCTCCAGTAATTGCAGGTTTGTGTCCTGATTACAAACCCATGTTGCAAAGTGTCAGTGTGCACCAGCTGACTGGTCATTAGGCCACTACCAAACAGCACCTTACGTCCAAATTCTGCCTCTCTTTCTCTTTGTGCCTTAATTAACTTCTCTCTTTAAATTGTATTTCACGTCAACTTCTTTGGGAAAACGTTTAGTACCAGCACTGCCTGTTTTAGAAAATGTCTACATACTTCAAAAGCTGTAAAATTCATCTGATTAAGGCACAGCAGAAGTCTGGTACGTGTATGCAGCAGACCTCTTGCTTTAATATCACAGTACTTGCATTTATACTGCATTCTTTGTCTGTGTTCTTCAATTATACTGTAGTTTTCACCTGGTTTTAGATTGTAAGAACCTAAGCAACAAAAGTGATCACTGTTACACACTGAGAAAAATTCACAAGAAATACCCTAACCAACAACACCTTAGTTAACAGGAATATGTTTAGATTTCTCACGCTTTCCAGACATTCTAAAATGTATTATGTATGGAAATTTTATTTCTAACCTGATAAGTCTCTCACTTGAGTTTCAGGCTGGGATCCTAATACCCTCCTTCCTGCAAGGTTCCCTAATCAAATGTTTTTGTTTTCATTTTTTTAAAATAAAGTCTCTCCTACCACCTACCCAGAAGTCATGCTTGGAATCACAGCACTTACCTCTGGCAAAAGCTCCTGATCACCCATCATACATTAAGAATGAATTCCTGATGCTCCCAATTCCCATTAACAAACACCTTCAGGGGTTTTATCATGTGTGTGTGTTTGCTTCAAATTGTGCCCTGTCGTTCAGATTCTCAGGGAGCTGTATCTGCCTTCAGCAAGCACTATCAAAATGTAATCAAAAAAAAAATCTATATTCCAAAGTTAAGATCCAGCCCAACTATTGCTGAGTATTGCTGAGTATTGCTGATTTCCCTATAGTACGCTGTTAACTTTCCTACCAAGATGCATACAGTAGCAGAGACATGTCCCGTGCTGATAAGCACCACTGGAAGGCTTCGGTTTTCTTTTTAAGGAGCAGTCTTTATTATCGGGGCCTCAGAGGGAAATAACTTTCCCTTACATAATACATCAGGTGGACTTATTGTAATAAAAGCAAATAAAACCAGGATGACAAACAGCCAGCAGGGAAAAGAAAATAAATCTTTCTTTGCATGACACTGCTCATAAGTAAGTAATTGGGCATCAAAGTCTATAAAAGCTGCCTCAGACATGGCGTTCTGCTTACCCGCCTTCGCTTTCTCCATCATCTGTGGTAGCTGTTCCTGAGTTGGCTGTGAAATAAATTGAACTGGACCCCGTGGAATCACTTCTTTCCCTATGGAATGGGAAACGCCTTCGGCGTGTCACTCTCTGTGTTTCTTCCAGATGGCACCTGTAAGAAAGGCAAAAAGAGAAACAAAACCCACTTGATGGCGAGATTCTGCTTCCGTACCTCTCTCTAGCAGATTCTATCCAATGTGCTCTATACCCAAAAAATTCACAAGGTGACTTGCTCTTGCTTACATAAACATCTTGCTACCATCAGTACCATGGTATTCTACTCTTAAAGCAAGTCTGACCACAGCAATACATATACAAAAGGATAATCATATCACACGGCTTCCTCTGATTTCCTCAGTGAGTAATGGCAGAGGAATCCTGAAGCCCCTTGCAGAACCTAAGATATTTTATTGCGTATCAGAAGTTACCTACAGTTGGCAGCACTTAATGACAAAACAGCAGTAACAAGAGACAAAGATTTACAAAACAAATAACCTAGTCTAGAATATGTCCTAAGCAAGTGTCAATACTTAGTATTCCAGAAGAAAAAACGCAAACTTGGCTAAATATACATTTTTATATATTTTTATACTAATCTCACTGGAGGCCAAGATGCAATGCCAGTGGAAACTAAAGAGACTTTTTTTCCACTTTTTCATTCTGCACTTAATGTACACTTAATTAATCATGGCTGTTTTCCTGTGCTATAGAGTACAAATGTACAACAACAGGAAAAGATGAGGAAGGGGAAGGGTCGATACTCACCTGACTTCACCAATGATTTCTCCAGCTAAGTGCTGTAGGCTGTTTCGTAGCTCCTCCACTTCTTTCCTTAGCTCTGCAATGTTTCTCAACATGAAGTCCAGGCGGTCCAGAACATCCACCTGTTCGTCCTGTGTCAGCAGAGGTGTGTACACAGCACCATCTCCTGCCTCTGCAGGAACTGGCGTTTTGTGCAGGGCTTAAAAAAAATGAGAGAAAAAGTTCATTAGGTGCAAATGGAAAAGGACTTCTCATAGGAAATCTCAGTTCAGCTTTGTTTTCAGAAAATGGAGGATATAAGGCTTAATCTTGAGTACTGCCTTCTGACCTGGCCTAGGGTTTTGGGTTCTTCCACTGGTTTACCACCCCCTTCTCTGACACCTGCACATAGCCACACCTAACACTTGTGCAGCACTAACCGAGGTGAATAAAGCTCTTTTAACCACACTTCCGTAGACCTCCCCTTGTGAAAAATTTAGAAAAAGAGCAAAATCCATACCGAACATCACTAAGACCACTGCAGAGAAGCAAATTGCTGCTTTTGAAGAAGTCCTGACTGCAAATTAATTCAATTTCCGTTCTGCATACTTCTGTATCAACATTACACTTGAAAACTAGCCTGCTTTTCTTCTGAATTACAATCAGCTCTGGAGGCCACCAGCCAGGAGAACAACCAGCCTACAAGGTAACACGTGGCAATGAACAAGGGCAATACAGCTAACTGTGGACAGACTTTTCTGTCCACAGTGTTAAATAAATGTTAAATAAAAATTCTGTTAAATATGTTAAATAAAAATAAAAACAAACGACAAAACAAATAAACCAAACCAAACCAACCAATCAAAAAAACCAACAGCCAACCCACAACTCTATTCTTATTCAGGAAAAGAAAACGAAACAGAAACCCAAAGAGGAGACAACGGGTTTCAAATTGCAGCTGTCATCAACATACGTCATTGGCTTAGGCCAATCTACAACATTTACCAGTTTGCCTGATCTTTTAAGTCTTCTTGCAGATACAGTGAGATCAACCAGCACATAAGGACAGACGTATATATGTGAATTTTACTTGCTTTCCTCTTGAAAGCTTACACTAAATATTATAACTTAGAGCAACACATCACCATTTAAGTCAATTATTTAGGAACACTCTTTTAATATATATATTAAAAAAAAAACACTCTCAAAAGGCAGCCAGATTTGCAGAAGCGAAGGGCCTGTCTTTCTGGGCACCCTGTGTTAAAACACCTGAACTCAGAGCTAACAGAGCACTGCCATTCTGTCCTTTTGCTTCTCAAAAACGATGTTTGCTTTGCTGTTTTCTGCAGAAGGGTCTGCGGGAATCTCAACGTACGACTCCTCAGCATCCACCCTGGTGCCAGTTCTGGGGTGGAACCGCACAGACCTGGATAAAAGGATTCCTTCCAAGTTATGCAGTTGTTAACCAGCAGCAGAGGAACATCTGTTGCAGCAGTCTGCCAAAGCCACCTGTCAAAATCGTGCAGGTGTATTAACTCTCCGGCTCCTGCTGGATGCTGCAGGTCTCCTGCAGTTTATGGCACGTGCAGTGCAGCAGGAAAACACTGAGTTAGAAACATCTAAAAGATGTTTTTGTAACAGGAAGAGGTTAAAGCTCTGTTTACAAGTTACTCAGTTACCACTCCCCCACCAACACAGAAGCAGTGACAGGTCTTTAGATAACCCAGCCAAGGTATTCAGGTGAGCACTCTTTTTCCTTTTTTTTTTTTTTTTTGGATGCAGGCTGCTGAGCTACAGGAGCATGTACTGTCCATGCCCAGTCCAACCACCACCGCCGTGCTCATTTTAAAACCCGAGCAATGCCACAAACCGACGCAGCCTCATTTTCTATCCCTGCAGCTTTGCCCAAGCTTGGAAAAAAGAGAAGAAAAAAAAAAAGGAATTAAAAAAAAAAAAACAGAAAAAACAAACCCCACGTGCGCTAACCCCGTTCCCCGCGCCCAGCCCGGCCCTCGCCAGCCCCTACCCAGGCTCCGCCGCCCCACGGCCTCCGCGCAGCCCGGGCCGAGCCCGCCGGGCCGAGCCCGATCCCGGTCTTGATCCCGATCGTGATCCCGATCCCGATCCCGATCCCGCTCCGGATCCCGCTCCGGATCCCGGCCGTCTCCCGTGCGGCGCCGCCGGAGCAGGCCGAGGCCGAGGCCCAGCCCCAGCCCCAGCCCCGCGGCGCCCAGCGCCAGCCCCAGCCCCAGCGACGGGCGGCCGGGCCCGGGCCGCGCCATGGCTGCGGGGGGACGGGACGGGACGGGACGGGACGGGACGGGACGGGAGGAACCGGGGGGACCGGGGCCGGGCCGCGCTGTGGCGTCAGGAGACGTCAGAGCCCCGCGCCTCGGCCGGAGGGAGGGGCCCGGCTGGGGCTGGGCCTGTGCGAGGGTGGGTGTGTGTGTGAGTGTGAGGGGGTGTGTGTGTACATGTACGTGTGTGTGTGTGTACATGCATGTGTCTGTGTGTGTGTACATGCATGTGTCTGTGTGTGTGTACATGCATGTGTCTGTGTATGTGCACATGTACCTGTACCAATACCTGTACCTAAACTTGTACCCGTAGGGGTGTGTGTGCGTGTACCTACACCTGTAGCTGTACCTACACCTATACCTGTACATGTACGTGTACATGAACATGGACCTACACATGTGCGTGTGCATGTCCATGTGCATGTACCTACACCTGTAGCTGTGCATGGACGTGTACCTACACCTGTATGTGTACCTGTACCTGTAGGGGTGTGTGTACATGTACCTGTGTGTGTACATGTACCTACACTTGTACCTGTAAGTGTGTGTGTGCGTGCCCCAGTACCTGTACGTGTACCTACACTTGTACATGTGTGTTACAGTACCTGTATGGGTACCTACACTTGTACTTATACCTGCACCTGTACAAGTGCATGTGATTGTACCAGTAACTGTACACATACCTACACTTGTATTTGTACCTGCACCTGTACGTGTGTGTATGTATACATGTACCAGTACATGTACATACACTTGTACCTACACCCACACTTGTACCTGCACCTGTACTTGCACCTACAGAGACACCTGTACTTGTACCTACACCAACACTCGTATCTGTGCCTGTGCTGATACCTACACCTACCCCATACACCTGTATGTACACTTGTACCTATACCTAAACCTGCACGTGTATCTGCACCTTCACCTACACCTAAACCTACAGCTACACCTGCACCTACACCTGCACCACACTGCCCCGGTTCCTACAACTACAACACCACAACCCCTACAACACCACAATCACAGCAACACCACCACAATCCCTACAGCCACAGCACAGCCTCGGCAATGACCGCAGTGTCACCCGCACCCAACAAAACCCTTGTGCCGAGGACCTGCCCCATCCCTTTCTTACTGATGCAGATATTTCAGGTGACAACTACAGGAGCACCTTCCAGCAGGCACGGAGATGGAAGGCTGAATTTCTTCGTGTGGTTTTTATGTATAACCCAGGGCAGCACAAATTCATGGTCCCGCGGATATTAAAGATGTTATCAGAGTAACACCATGCTGCAGCCTGCTGTTCCTGTTCATCTCACGTCGCACTTTAATGAAAGTAATAAAAACAAGTTTTTTTTGAAAGAAATAATTTCCGGAAATAACAGCTCCTGCTTGAGCCCCGTTACTCTTTCCCTTTAACCCTTCATGATTCAGCGGAAAAAAACTGGGATGGTCAGGTGGAATGTTGTAAAGACCTGAAATTCCCACTGGATTTCATTTTCTTTCTTTTTCTTTTGGTTTTCATAAGCTCCTTTGGGTTTATCACCATAACAGCGTCAGCTGCTCACATAATATCCTAGAGTCTGCCTTCCCAGTTATTACCTTTTTGCCCTGAAACGTGCCAGCCCTGCAAACAACCCCCCAGATTGCACAGGTGTTTTTGTTATTGTCATGAAAACCTTCTGAAACGAAGAGATTGCTGCTGAAGGTAAAGCGGTAATAATGTCCTTTCCCATTTCCCCATGAATCCCTTTGCTGGGGCCAGAGGAAGGTTACTGGAACACAGTGGGGCCCTGGGTAAAATGAACGTGCATGGAGACTGATTTAAGATCTTTTTCTTTTCTAAATGCTTTAATTTTCCTAAAATAACCTTGCAATTTGGTTTTGCAGAGACACTTTGGGTCTGTTTGCTAACAGATTTCCAGCAGACGTGCCAGACAGGATGCTGACGCTGTGACCAGTGACAAATGGCCTCACATCTGACACACAAACCAGAGCTTAACAAGAAGCACAGGTAACTTTCAGAGGCATTTTATCCTTAGCTCTGTGGGGGGGAAGTCTATTTCTCCCACGTGACATCAAAATGTGGAGTGAAAATCACTACCTCCTCATAAAAACACACTCACACCTTCATCACTTGGAGCAGGATCAAAGCCAACAGGTTGCAAGGACCCAATGCTGTGGATGAACAGCTTGTTTGGTAATTAGGAAGCAATTCTTCATTATTAAAAGGCAATGCAATTTCTTTCATACGCCTCAAGTTTTCATTAAGCACAATGTTCCTGGAATGTCAAATCTTTTGATGCAACGAGTTCTCCCCATCCCCTGAGCAGAGGGGCTTGCAGATGACTGGGCCATCAGCTCTGGGTCTGGAATTGTGCCCTGAAGGGTGGTGCAGGGCTCTGGGAGCACTCCGTAGTGTGAAATCTCTTAAAACCTCACTCTTCGCCGGCTGAAGGCTGGGCAGCTTCCAGGAGTAAGGGACAAGTGTAGAAATGAAAAAAAAAAAAAAAAAAGTCATTGAGGAAAGCCACCAAGTAGCACAGTCTGAAATGGTTATTTTAGAGAGCAAACCATTCATAGGACTTGCCGTGATACAGGGGGTGTAAAGAACCACTGGCTTTTGGTCGAGATCGCAGTATTATAGTTGAAGATGGACTCTGTCTAAGGCAAGGAAGATATTAATGATAAAATTAATGGCAAAATCATGAGCTCCAGGCTTTTGCGTTTTAATTTCTCCATCCCACAGTAAATGCAGTGAACCTGTGGGCTGGTTACGTTTCATAGAACTATAGAGTAGTTTGGGCTGGAAAGTACCTTCAAGACCAGCTGGTTCTAACCCCCTGCCACGGGCAGGGACACCTCCACCAAACCAGGTTGCCCAAAGCCCCATCCGACCTGGCCTTGAACACCTCCAGGGATGGGGCAGCCACAGCTCCTCTGGGCAGCCTGTGCCAGTGCCTCACCACCCTCTGAGTGAAGAATTTCTTCCTAATGTCTTAGCTAAAGCTCCCCTCTTTTAGTCTTGGGAGCTGCAGAAAGAAGGGAGTGTTATGAGAAAAAGCCACTGATGTCAGATGGGGAAAAACAGAGCTCTTCGTGTGCCACTCTTGTAACGGTGCGATGATCTATGGCAGAGCCACGTGACCTTTTGCTTTCTTTTCCACAAATTATTGCTGCCCATGTCCGACCACGACTTTAAGTAGACAGGTCGGAGCCAGCACCAAGGGGCGATAATTGCTTTCCGATGATGAATGGTACCGCTGGGATGTACTGCATCACATTTTATGGCTTGCTCTCACGCCACCACCACGCAGAGCGCTTGGGCTGCCTCCCAGATTTCAGTATCTTAACAGGAAATTCAATACCAAAATATTGTGTGCAGGCTCTGTTTTTCTTTTTCCTCTCTTTTATTCCCTGCCCCCCCAAGAAAGAGCCTTGTGAGAGCCAAAGCAGGCAGCGAGAGCAAGCGCCTGGCAGCCCGCCACGCTGCAAGAGCCCTGGATGTTTTTTTTTTTTTTCTTTTTTTTTCTCTTTAATTTGCAGAGAGATCCAAGGGTCTGGATTTCATCTCTGGGCTCCTTCCCATGGCTGGTGGGATGGGAATGCGCTCACAGCAGAGTCCGCCTGGTCCGGGTCACCGGGGTGGTGGATTTGGGTGCTTCTGTAGGAAGCAATCACAACCGAGGTGAATTTAGCAGCAGAAAGCACTTCCTTTTCATTCACTGGGTAATGGAGGCAAAATTATGCCTCGGTTTCTCATGTTAGAAGCCAAGCGCATGTTTATACCAGAAAATAAGTGTTAGGAATAAACATTTGGCCTGTTCTGACACCAGGGAATTTGGGAAGACCGTCCTGGGCATGCAGGTGATCTGAAGGAGCAGGGGTTTAACCCATGGGGTGAGGTATCCACATACAGCTCAAAATGCATACATCAGGATATTTGGGGCACACTTTAGGAATATGACAACATCAGCGTCTGATAGTTTGTTTGTTTGTTTGTTTGTTTTTTGTGAGGCCCAAAACAACAGATATGATAGGAACAGCAAAAATTGGCTCTGTCAGAGTATTCCCTTTAGACTAGTGAGCAGAAATGTGTATTTTTCTCTCTCGATCCCTGCTGGAGTTAATCGGTAACCCGTGGCAGTGCAGATAAACTGGCCGCAGGTCAGGCAGGAAGGACACGACGTGCCACAGCCCGGGCTCGGCCACATGGGAACATCCTTCTGCTTTCTCCTGAAGCCTTATTTCTGAAGATCTGTAAGAAAAGTAGGAATTGATTATAGCTGGTGACGAGCTGCATGGAAAGATTTCTGTGCAAGTTTTGAGGTTATAGAAATATTATTTGTTATTTGCGGAAATGTTGTTTTATTTATACCTAGAGCAGGTGTTGAGGAAGGAATCACTCCATCAGCTCCCACATCGGAAGCACCGATGCTCTGGACTTGAGATATGAGCTGCCCCTCAAATTTTGAAGGGATTTAAACCACATTTCCAGATAAAAGCTGCAGGGTCCCAGGCTCACCCCTGCCTGGTTCCTGGTCCATTGTCTCCCAGTCCTTCATCTCCCTGTCCACCATATCCCCATCCTTTGTCTCCCTGTCCATTGTCTCCTGGTCCACTGCCTCCAGGGCTATCATCTCCCATCCTGCATCTCCCTGTCCTTTGTCTCCCTGTCCATTGTCTCCTGCTCCATCACCTCCTGTCCTTCATCTCCTGTCCTTCAACTCCCTGTCCATCACCTTCTTATCCACCATCTCCCTGTCCATCATCTCCCAGTTCATTCTCTCAGTGTCCCATGTCTCCTGGTCCTCTGCCTCCTGGGCTATCATCTCTCATCATTCATCTCCCTGTCCTTCATCTCCCCGTCCATCGTCTCCTGCTCCATCACCCCCAGAGCCATCACCTCCTCTCCTTCATCTCCCCATCCACCACCTCCCCATCCGCCACCTCCCTGTCCTTTTTCTCCCTGCCCATCACCTTCCTCTCCACCACCCATCTCCTTCTATCTCCTCGTCCTTTTTTGGGGGGACGGAGAGCAGACCCAGGACCCTTGCGGAGCCCCCGAGCCGTCGGCGGTTTCTTGAACCACCCGGGCCACCTCGGGAGCCCCCCCGGGGGCTCCTCTTCGGGGAGGGATCAGCGCGGCGGCCGCATCCTTCCCCGCGGGCGGAGCGGGGGCGGCGGCGGGGCGGGCCGGGAGGGGCCGCCCCCGGCCACAGCCCCGGGGGTGGCGGCGGCGGGGTCGGGAGCATGCCGTACCTGCTGGTCAGCACGCAGATCCGCATGGTGAGTCCGCCCCGCCGCCGCCCAGCTCCCCCGGGGGCTGCGGGGCTCGGGGGGAGCGCGTGGGGAGAGGGGAGACGGGGAGGGGGGAGACGGAGATGGGGGGGTGATGGAGATGGGGGTGTTGGAAATGGGGGAGATGGGGGAGATGGAGATGGGGGAGATGGGGGCGATGGAAATGGGGGTGATAGAAATGGGGGTGATGGAGATGGGGGGCAGATGGAGATGGGGGGCTCCTCCTGGGCACCGCGCTGCTGCCCGCAGCATGGCCCTGCACCTGCTGCTGAGGGGCTTGGGGGGGGGCTGCCCCAAGGGGCTGGGGGAGCCGCTGGGTGAGCAGGGATGTGGGCAGCCACCCTCGCTCTCTTCCCTTCGTCCCGACCCTTCGCCTGGGTGAGGTGGGGAGCAGGAGAGCACCCAGGCGCCCCTAGTGCTGCTCCGCTCCCCTCAAACAGCGAGCAAGTTTGCTTGGGAAACTTGTTGCAGGAGCCCATGAAAGTCAAAGAAAGTAATCCATGTGTGCTCACCGTAGGTTTTTTCTCTTTCCCGAAAAGCCCTGCTGGCTGTGTCACAGTGGAAAACACGGCCACAGCCAAAGGGCAGGGCGTTACTGGCACCAGGGTGGCTGTGCAGCACCCAAAGCCGTGGCAGGGACTGAGGCTGAGACCCATTGTTCCCCTAAAAAGGCGCAGAGGAAACCTTGCTTCCTAGCGATTGCTGTCCCACTGGCAGCCAGCACGTCCTGCCGGGCCCGCAGGAGCAGGCAGACGTCTAGAGGGCTTGGTTTTTGTTTTCCCAAGGGGAACTATATCAAATACTGTCTGAAGGCCAAAGTGCGATGTCGTGGTTTTGCAACGGGAAGGGTGCGATGGGGAAAAGAGCAAACCAATGAGCTGGCAGGAGTCTGGTGAGAGATGCGGTCTGTCCGAGGAGGATGCCGTTGCACCAAAACATCTCTGTTTGCAGCGATATTTGGTGTCACACCAGTTGATTGAATGATTATGGACTGATGGGCACAAAGCATGGCACGGACGCGTATTGTAGCACTTCGGGGAAACGCACGCAGCAGGGTGGACTGAAATACCTACAGGTTAACGCACTTTGCCCTGCAGACTTTGGAAACTCTGCTCTTTAGCAGCGCAAAGCAAACATTCACAGCCTGAAACCTGGCATCCAGCCACGGCTGGAAAGGGTCTGTGCTGGCAGAGCAGGGGGGGACACAGACATTGCTGCCTTTTGCTGGCAGCAGCTGGGGTGGGGACGGGGACAGGTCGCTCGCTCCCCCATGGCACATCTCCCATAGGATGCAGGCAGCCAGGATCGGATGCACAGGGACCAGCGGCTCTTCCTCCTCCTTGGTTTGTGTCTCCTCCATCTCTGTGCAGCCGAGCGTGCCTGCGTGTTTGCACAGCACACGGGGATGTTTGGTTAGCAGCGCTGTGCGAGCGCTTTCTAATTGGGGTCTGACAGAGGCTCGCGGTTAACGCGCAGTTTGCTGGTTTGTAGACGGGTGCTGTCAGGGTTTCACCCTCTCCGCTCTTCAGCCTTCCCAGACCACATCCACCTGAGCTTTCCACACCAAATACCAATTCCCTGCTGCCTTTGCTGTCCGAGTGCCTGGCTGTTTCATTGCCAAACTCGGGGCCAAGGTGCATGGCTTCCCATTTACACCATGGTGTAACAGCGGAGCATGTGGCCCAGGAGCCCCTGCAGGCACCATCTATTGGGGTCTCACAGACCCTGTCCTGTGCCAGGGCTGAGCTTCCTGCAAGGGGTGATGGAGAGGGGTCAGAAAGGATCTGGGTGACGCTTAACTTATTTTGGGTGCTACTCAGGGTTGAGCAGCCCTCTACACGTTATAAATTATCGATAATTAATGTAGGTTGATGATGGCAGTGCCAGCAGGTGGGGACATTCTTCAGAAAGTTTTCGCTTGCAAACTTATGCGTGTAGTGTTAAAAGAGAGAGTTAAAAGGGAGTAATAGCTCCTCCTATTAGAATTAATTAAAAACCCTAAGGGTTTTTTTTTATTATTTTGTTGTTGTTGTTGTTTAAGGCCCTGGTCTTTGTTTTTTCTGGCTTTGGTGTTTTGGTGGGGCTGGGTGCTCCCCATCGGTGCAGGGACAGTCCGGAGGCAGGCAGTTATTACGGAGGTCACTCTGGAGCTATACTTCTCCGCTACGGCCTGTTACTTGGTTCTGGAAATTGTCCAGACCAGGAATATCTCATAAAATAACGCTTCTGGAGCGCTGAGTGAAAACGTCCCTGTCCCACCAGGTGGGAAGGCCACCTGGTGGCTTTGGTGGCGCCATGACTCCCGGCTGCAGGCTGCTGCTCCAACAGAGCGTGACTGCTCTTCCTCACCCCATGGGTGCTCCTCTGCCCAAACCACCCCACAGCACCTCCTTGTCCCCGTCTTCTCACCCTTCCTTGCTAGCGGAGCTGTTCCAAAGCCATCCTCTGCCAGGACAGGCAGATTGCCTCTAACTGGCCTGTGGACTCATTTCAAAACAGATTTGCTGGTTTCGTGTGATGAGGCCACGAGTACCACCCTGCTGCTGCCCTACAGACTTCCCAGAGCTGGATCCCAGGGACCAGAGGCACTGTGAGCTCAGCCAGCAGGTGGCTCTCCAGGAGCAAAGCCACCAAGGTCTCCTCCTGGGATGCACGGGTGGCTCTGTCCTGAGCTGGGACACGTCGCCTCTGCTCCTACAGGCAGAGGAACCCACGTCAGTGCTCTTAAGGGTGGCACTGGAAACCTTGTTTTCTCGAAGGCACAATTCCTTTCCTGGTACAACTCACCGTCCCAGGGAGCGGGGAGGGTTGACCACGCGGCTGCACATCGCTCACCTGCTCTGCTGCCTTTCCCTGCAGGAGGTTGGCCCCACCATGGTGGGAGACGAGCATTCGGATCCCAGCCTGATGCGCTACCTGGGGGCCACCAAGAGGAACATGCTGGGGAACCACTTGTAAGTACATTTCCGTGATGTTTCAGGCTCTCCCCTCTCCAGATTTACCCAAGAGCATCACTCCTCGTATTCACCGCAGCACCTTCCGGCTGCACACCCACTTTTAATCCCAGCACTAATTCGATGCTGGAGGGGCACACACGTGTCCATGTCCCTGCCTGTTAGTGCTCACCCAAGGAAACGCTTCCTGATACATCAGGAGGTGATGCCTTTTTTTTTTTTTCCTCACTGTGACCCCATTTTAGCTCCTGACCAACCTTCTCCACATCCTTAATTGCTTGGGATGCTTCTGGTTGCTACCTGACGCATGCCCTGGCTGAAATAAAACAGGCACAGTGAGCGCTTTAATCTTTCTGCATAACTATCTGCCTTTATCCCATCCCTAGCTCTCAAAGACAAACCTCCTCTGTCTTGTTACCATTTCCAGCCCCGAGATGCTCAAAAGCAAATTGAGTCCATCCCTCCCCCTGTACAGCCTTGTTCTGGCCTGTTTTGGTGCCAAATGACCCCAGATGCTCATCCACAGCCTGTCCTGCCCACTCCCCGTCCTAGCTTGAGTTTTCTCCCCGGTAACGCACACCTGAGCCAGCCCCTCTTGACAGCTCCTGAAGCCTTTCCTTGGGCAGCTGAGCCCCAGGGTTAGAGCTGCTCCATGTCCCCAGCCTGCGCGTTCCTAAGCCATACATATCTGACACTTCCCTGCATCCCTGTGTCTCTCTCTGCCCACACCAAGTTTGACAACAGCTTTCAGCAGGGTGCAACTTGGAAATGCTGCCATCCTGTTCGTTACATCTTGGCCCACTTTTTTTTCTCCCCCCCATTCGGTATCTCAACGTCTTGTTTTTCTCCAAGACAAAGCAAAACAACCCCCCGCCCCAAATGCAAATTAAAACAGAGGGGAACAGTCAGATTTCTGCTCAAGCTTGCCCACTCGCGCCGCAGCACAGAGGAGGAGTAGGAGGAAAACCAGGCGTGAAGCAGAAGGGGCTTCTTGGTCCCAGAATGTTCTCAGACTGCCGCCGGCGGGGCTGGGAAGACCCACCTCCTCAGCACCAGGCTGGCAAGCATCGAGGTCCAGCTCCTCCACTGTCGCAGCACCAAAAACCTAAAAAATTAACGAAAGAGAAGGAAAAAAAAATTAAAATCAAAAGTTTGTCTGGTGAAGAAAAACCCTCCCAAATACAAGCTCGGGCCACCTGCCTCTGCAGGAGAGCTCATCCTGACCTCTTCAATCTCTCCTTTCCATTGCTTGCAGCTCTGGGGTGGGTTTGCAGGGCTGAGCCGTCTCCGTGCTGCTATTCCCAACCCCGTGGGTGGCGAGGAGATTGGCAGCAGTGTCAGCTTCATGCTGTTGCCTGTGAAGCCGAGCCCAGAAGCAGGCAGGGAGTTATGCAATAGGAGAAAGGAGACCCGAGGGGAAAAACAGTAGAGGCTTCAAGGAGGACAAAGCGCTCCTGGCTCCTGAGATGGAGGCGACTCTAAGATTTGAGTAAAGGAACAGCAGAGAAAGGCAAAATGCCCCCGCGCTGCCTGCCCCAGCAGCCAGGGAGGAGATGCAGAGTTGGAAGGAACAGGAGTGCCAGACTTTGTTTCTTTTGGGGAATTTTTTATTGCATCTCCTGCTGCAGCCTGTGTCCGTGGCCTGGTAGGCACTTTGGGCTCTGTCTTGCCCCACCTGCTTCTTGTCACAGCTTGTGTCATACCCAGGGTCACCCCACTGCTTCCCTGCAGCACATCTTCCCCGGGTGCGCTTGAGCAACAGGGGGTGGAGAAAACAACCCTGCAGGAATGTGGCTGCTGACACCCCGAGAGGTGCAGCGACATGCCAGCAGGGTGAGCCCCATCCGCCCTTCTGCCAAAAAAAAAAAAAAAAACATCCAGGAAGGAAGGAAAGCACTGCAGCCAAGCAGGATTCTCCCTCTGCCTGGCTGCAGGGCTGCACTAGCAGTAAGCTTGGCAGTAGGATGCCACAAATTCTGCCCTTTCCGCAGCACTGTGAGCCCCAAAACCTTAAACATGACCTAAGGAGCTCAGAGGGAGCCTGAAAGAAAAGGTCTAAGCAGCACGGACCAGCTGGAGCACTATAATACACAGAGGTAGTGCTTAATTGCCTCTAATAAAGGGGAGCACAGATCCTGTTATGCAGTTCTGCACTAGCTCCTGCAAATGGCACATCGTTAAGCTGCATCAGCTGCCAGCATGCATTGTCGGTCCCTTATCTGACGTGCAGGGGCAAAACCCCACAGGAATCTGGGTCAGGGAAGAGCCAGGCTCTGCCCCAGCCCGCGTGGGGTCAAGAATCCAAAAGCTGACCTTTGGCTGCTGCAGAACAGGGGCTTCTTGGGCAACCTGCATGCCCAGGTGGACGTGCATGTGTGGATGATCACTCGGCGATGTCCTCCTGTAATTATAAGCGCCTCCTGTAATTATAAGGGTTCTTAATCAGTACTGCTGGCTCTGAAATGAAAGCTGACGCCTGCTTGTCAGATTGTGGGAGCTGAGGTCCAAGGCAGCCACTAGCGCCCTAACGTACCTGTTTCCCAGGGGCACAGTCAAAACCCATCCCCAAGGAAGCTAAAAGGACTGCTGTGCATATCACCAGGAGATTGCTCCATCACTACTTTTAAATAGAAAATCATTCCAAAACAGGCTAGAAATCCCCACGTTTGGAGGATACTCCTACTCCAGCTCAATCCCATCCCCACGCACCACTCACTCGTCTAGTTCTGGCACATCTGGGAGGTAAGGCAGCTAGGGTCATGTACTTACAATGTGCATGTGCAGAAGTCCTCTCCCATCTGGGGTGACTTCTCTGTTCCCTGCTGGCTCTTGGCTGGGAGGAAAGGCTTTACAAATGTTCCCAGCCACTCCATCCTGGTTGAGACGGAGAGGGCGGTGTGCTCAATACACGTTGTGTGTGATCTTTTGTTTCATTCAACGCAGAGTTGTGTTTAAGGCCCTAGGCAACTCAGCTTGTCTTCTGCTTTTAGCTCAGCCAGTCAGTTTTTTAGGCTCCTACAAATAGCAAACAATCCCTGCCTCAGCTCCTTCTGCATAATGGCAATAATATTTACCAACTTGAACATGTGAATCCGAAGGGTATGTAGCAAGCCTCTTAGAGAAAGCATCAAGTTCAAAGACACTTATAATAATACATATTATCTTTACACCCCATCTATAATTATAGCAAAGTATAGTCTGCCTTGAGAAACTGAAAAAAAACTTTCACATCTTGGTGTTATTTCAGGCTTTAAAAAGTATTCACCACTATTAATGTTTTGCAACCTTAGAAACTTTGCAAATGCTTTTCGGTCTTTTTTATTGTTACTGGTATGAAAGTCAGGACAGGCTTTGTTAAGATGCCCAAACAAGATCACCGAAGATCTCATAGCCCATCATTATCAGCTTATCTGGCACAGTGAGTCATCTAAGAAATGAACAATTATGAAGCTCATCCCATCTGCTTGAATAAATACTGCAGCCAAAATGGCTGTGTTAGAGGAACGGAAAGGCTGCCAAAGCCAGCACTGAAGGTTACACTTGCCATTTTGGCTCTGCTGCTTCCCAAGCTCATTCAGCACGTTTTGTGTCCTTACTGTGCTGTTCTTCCACTCCACGACCACCACCTATTTCCTTTATGGTGGGAGCATTCTCACAGCCCTCAGGTCTTCTGCTGAGCCTGAAGGACCAGGTGGAGGCAAGGGTAGTTCCTGCTCCAAGCGCACAGAGCTGGCAGAAACTGTAAAGGGGCAAAAGCTAGACAAAGATCCCAAGTATTGGTTCTCAGACATCCACAGGCATACAACCGCTGTGAATTGCCAGGGTAGAGGATCCTGTGCTCCACCTTATTTGGCAGCTGTGTTGAAGACAGAGGATTTCTATTTTTCCAAATGCCTAATGCTTGCTGAAGGCAGCATTTTTGTCTCCCAACCCCCAGATTTCAAGCACAGGCTCACAAAAGCCCCTGACTCACAGACATGCTTTGACATACATAAAATATTGGCTTCCCATTCCTTTGAAACACCTGAATCAGTCTGTAAAAAGCTTCCAGAACAGCCCAGCCACATAAACAGAGGCCTGGGTGCCAGCAACAGCAAACAGGGCCCAGTAACAGGGATGTATTAAGCCCAGCAAGTTGTTAGTTAGGTCTGCTACTTGCAGGAACATGGGAACAGCTATGTTCTCATAGCAAAGAAAAAGCACTAGCTGTTGTGTGCTGTTATGACACTGTTTGAAGCTGCTGTCCTACATTTTTTCCTGCTTTGCAGAGACTACCCTATTTTTCCATGAATTCTGAGCTATGCATACTTGCAAACTCCCGCCGCTGCAGTTTCAGCCCAGTTAACTATGAAACACATGGCTTTGGACAACTGATCCCCAAACCACACTTCAATTTAAAGCTGAATTCCATTCTGGGCATGCTTTTTCTTTGGTTTAGAAGCTGTGGGTTTTGTCCTTCCCCATCTGGTTAACCAAGATGTTGCAACACACAGGCAGTATGCCAGTTGCGGTCACTGCAGTGTTTTATACCAGTTTATTAGCAATGCAGACTCAGTTCCACAAGGAAATTCTTGTCTCTTCCTTCTCCACCTCATCTTTCTTCTTTTTCCTGCTTGCAGCTGGGAGTACTACGTGGACGATGCACCACGGATAGTCCTGAACAAGCTGGAGTGCTGTGGTTACCGCGTGGTCAGCATGACAGGCGTGGGCCAGACATTGGTGTGGTGCCTCCACAAGGAATAGCGAGGAAACTTCTGCACTCCATCTGGGGAAGGACTCTGCTGGCAATCACCTCACACAGGACTTAAAGCAAGCTTTTTTCCTTGAGTAATTTGTTTCTGTTCCAGATTCCAGATGCTCAGGTGTGGGGGGAGGAGTGTTGTGGGGGCAAGACTTCACCTAATGGAAACTCACCATCCCTGCCATTTCATAAGGCCTGGGGGGAGGAAGCTATCCCAGCCCAGACTATATCAGGCACACACAACAGATGGCTTTAACTCCACATTCATCCAAATGGCAGTCTGGCAAATACCATCTTTTTACATTTTAATAATCTATTTAGCATGCATTGGAAGGAGCTCAAATAACAGACTTGCCTGTCTGTTCCTCAGGGCTGTCCTGGGGGTACATGCTATATGGGAGTTCAGAACATGCCTCCTCCCAGACCTAGGGGGGCAGGGATGGGAGGTCAAGCACAGATGGCATACAGTCTCATCCCCAAAATGAAAGCAGGAACTGCTAATCTCACACAGTGCTCTTTGAGAATCCCTCCACTCAGCAGCAAGGCCGATTTCCCTCCTATACTGAATCACGGCTAGCAGCATCAGACTTTCAGTCCCAAGAGTGCCATTCAAGCATAACACGGTGGTTCCTGAAATACCTTAGATCAGTACAGAAAGGTTTTGTGAACATTTCAGGTATCGGCTCTGTAAACATAGCAGCAACAGTTGCAATGCTGGATTGTCTGGGACTGTACATCAATTCTGCTGTAAAGGTAACCCCAATAAAATATTTATCTGAAGAGACCTACGTCTTTGTGTGGGTTGTTCTGAAGTGCCCAAAGCCTGCTGGATTCACAGCTCCCAAGCAAGCTTTCAGGAATTACAGAGCTCCAGGCTTTGAAAGGTTTGGTGTTTGTTCAGATAGCACCTCTCAAAATCCCATCCTCTGACTGAGCAGCTACTCTGAGTACACAGACTGACAGGGTAACGCTTACTCTGAAGCTTATGCAGCCATCTTTCCCTGTTCTCTGGAAAGCACTGCAGTCACATGCAGTCTGTATCCCTACAACAGTTTTAAAAAAGGATGTTTATTGGCTTAATTTAAGAAACAGCTTTGGAAATGGAATGATGGGGTGGGGAGAATCCATACTCTCTCCTGCTAGGTGTGAGACTCTTCCTCATCTTCGCGCTTGAGCTGTTCAATCAGCTGCTGCCTCTCTGCAGCTTGGCGCATCCGCATCATCACCAGGCTCTCGTAATCCCGCTCTGAGACCACAGACGCCTGGAAGCAGAAAATAAATGCAACCTATAAAGGACAGCACATATTGCAAAGCTCCCACAGGTCCCCCCTCCAAAAGCCACTCAGAACACCCGCATTTGAGTCAGGCAGACCATTTGTAGCAGTATGACACAAGGAAAATCAGGTAAGGTGTAAAAGCTGCCTGGCATACAGAAATTGGTTGGCTTCACAGCAAACAGTGCTACTGACCCTTGATAGTGTCAATGGAAAGACAAAGAATAGGACAGGCAGGGTGGCTGAAATACCCTCTTGATCCTGGGACTACTCTCACCAGCTCACAGAGGTTGGATGGGGAAATACGGCTGGTTATTTTGGATGACAAGCTTGCTCTGCAAGTCCAGCACACACTTCATCCGTTACAAAGGCTAATGCCATAAAATCAAACCCTTGTGGTTTAGGCATGAAAGTAGCTGCACAGAAGAAAACCAGGTACGTTCCCAAACTTGGCACAGGAGTTTCTGTTCTCAAAAGCTCTTGGAGCCTTTCTGCTGTGTGTGGTAGCAACTGTCACGTCAGCTAAGTGGTGACTGCAGACTACCTAATAAATGTAGGCAGCAAATGACAGCTGCTATCTCAGAGCAAAGTGGCGGTTTTGGCACTCTGCTTTCAAAAGCCTTTTAGCATTAGTAGGTGGCCTTACTGATTTCAGATGTATTCAACGTGCCGCAATGCTTGGAAACATTCATCTCATTTGCTTGACAGTTCAGGCAGAAATAAAAGCATCTTGACAAAAGGTGAACAAAAAAATCTCACGCTGATTTTTCTAGGAACTAGATTTAGTGGTGATTTAAGGACATTTTGAACAGAAAATAGAAGGGCTGAAAAGACAATCGAATAGCAAAAGCTTCTGCGGGAAAATGGTGCAAGGGTAAATTTGCTACTATGTGCCAGCAAAGTGGTTACTCCAGCTGCAGAGTGCCTAGCTGTGAGGACAAAATAGAAGCCCGCAATAGATGAAAAATGGGGGAATTAAGAGACTGGTATGCTGTAATTGGTGTCTTTGGAACTGCATGAATGAAATAACCTTTCGGTACTGCGCAGCACAGATTTTCATGGTGTTTGAGAAAGCAACAGATTGTATCAGACCTCAGTGGCAGAACGAGGTTTCTTCAAAGCTTCTGTCCACTAACCACAGATATTCACTGACATCTGCTTGGCTGAATGAAATAGCCTACATGAAAATAGCCTACATGAGACTCATGTAAATGAGTCACCTATACAAACCTGAATCACTACCTCACACTCTGGATTTAAATTTAAAACAGAGAAGAGATTATTTCCGGCCTCATTTGGGAGCCCTGCTGATACAACAAGCCATCAGAAGTGACAGTAGGGAGAGCACAAAGGGAAGAAGCAGTCTGATTCAAGATGGGCTACAAGTTGACGTTCACACTGACGGTTCTCAAGCAATCTGGGTGCCTCTGAGGGAGCTTGCTTTCTCCCCAGGCAGAGTGTGGGCTGATGCTTTGCCACTTTACACACCTACTTCCTGCAATCCTGACAATTACCAATAGTGTAAAACCCAGTTTCTGACGTGGCTGACTCAGCAAGGGCTTGGCTCAAAACAAATACATACGCACAGGGAACTGCAGCCGGGGAAGCAGTGACAAGAGGCACATGAAGAGAAGGTGGCGTGGATTTCTACCGCTCTGGGTCCAACCTGGCTGAATCATCCCTGGATTTGCTTCTTCTTCCAGCATCCCAGCATACTGGTGAGCGTGGTGGTCACTGTTCTCCGAGAACTTCATCAGTCTCTCTCCTCTGCCTGTTGGACTCAGGTGCTTCTCCGACACAGCGTAAGTCTATTTTGCATTCAATTTTCCTAACGCTTATCTTTTACATCTTCATTTTGCTGCTTTTTAAATTTCCATTCCACTATTTCTTTGGTTTCCTTCAGTGTGACTGAGTCACCAGATCCCTTCCTAACCACCCACTGAGATTTTTATACCATGCCCTTCACCATGAAGGTGGCTGGTTACCATGGTACCAGAGTGCCCTTCTGTTCTAGATGCTAGATTAAATCTGTTCTCATGGTGACTGTGTGCCTTTGCTATTCTTCATCAGCTTGTTTCTGCAGCACAGATTTAATAAGCTCAGACATCACCATTCCTTCTCCACCGAAGGAGGCTCCCTAATATGTAAGATGGGGCAACTGCTCCTGCACACAGGGATGTAGTGTGAAGTTTGCATTTCCTGCAATACGAGCTTCTCTGTTTTCCTTCCAGCTACAGGAACAGGGAAGGAAGAAGTTGTTCCTGTTGTGTGGCTTGCTGCTGAGCCTGTGACTGAAGTTCAACACCTGACTGTGAAGAGTCAGCAGTTTCCTTCTTCTCTTTGCCTTTCATCAGCATGGATACTTGGCGGAGAGGATCCATTAAGTCCACAACGTTCTTCAGACGTTTCTCACTCAGGAGACACAAAAAGCTGGGTAACCAAGTCATTATCTTGAATCAGAACAGCCACACACTGGACAGTGATGGACAGTGCCAGAAGAGGGAATGCTTGAGGGAACTGAAGGACAAGTCTGATTACCTGTCATGTCAGAGTGAGCAAAACCTAGCCAAGGCACAAGCACCTCCTAAGCCTCCCCGGCTGTACCTGGACAGTTCTAGCTGCCCGAACATCATTGATCATACAGATTCTCACTCTGACGTCTCCTTTTCTGGTGCTGCTCATCAATACCACAAAGCCACTCAAACTCAGTTCCACAAGGAGCAGGCTACAGACTGTGGGACCTCAGAGACTGGTTCCCAGAATGGCACCACTCTTTCTGATCTGTCTGATCCTTTCCTGTCCTTCAAAGTGGATTTGGGGCTATCGCTTCTTGAGGATGTTCTGCAGACCCTCAGGAAACAGAATCCAAGAGATTACGCCATTTGAAGGTATTTATGATTTAATGTATCACATTTACCTACTGCTGGTGCCAGTTTCTCTAGTCCTAACAGGAGGAAGGATACTGCATCACCCCTGTTGTGTGTGGTCTGTTTTGTTGTTCTTGCCTTACCCATGCCAGACTGCTCTTGTCCTTGCCAAGAAGTCCTTCGGAAGGGAGCTGACAGGTTCCGTGCCTAGATGAGAGCACTGTCTGCTGGAACCTTGTGGGCAAGTTTCCGTTCTCCACACTGGGAATTTCCCACTCTTGACTGTGTATCTCCAACTCACAGAAGAATGGCATTGTTTGGCAAAAGACTTGGTATTTGGGGGATGTGGCTGTGACGCTGCGGAGCATGGACAGAAAGGGGTATGACATACATCACTTGTGGATAAGCAGGCAGCTTGTAAGGAGACAGGAGCATTGCTATCTCAAAGCCATAGCTATGGCAACGGTCAAGAGACAGAAACTGATGTTTCTTCTCCCACCAAGTTTGGATGTGAAAAATCAAAGCTGTTCCTCTTTTTTTTAAATGTCAGTTTCTTTTCCCCTAACTCGAGTGCAGTTGGCACTCCCAGCCTGGAAACAGGTAAGCATCTATATAGGCTCATAACACAGCAAGAGCAGTTCATTTAGTCTACTAACACAAGAAATTTCTCTAGATACTGCTGCTTGAAGCATGCATTGATCTATCAGCTGTACAGACATGGAAGAATAAATGCATCTGTGACTGGAAATGTCTTGTTGCCTCATTTCATTGGTAGCAAGCCAAACCAACAAAGGCCAGGCATCAAGAGCACAAGTCCCTTATCTGCAGGACCAAGATTTATCCTCTCTGGCACTTCAGGTTTTTATGAGAGTGGGGAAAGCAGCATCGCTCTGCTTTTCTGGGCTGGGAAACGGCTAGAGCTGCTGGTATTCTGTCTTCCCCTGGGAGGGGGGAGGGAAAGTGCACAGAGATCAGGACCAAGATCTAGCGTTAAAATGAACACAGTTCTTCACCCTGTAGGCTGGAAGTGCTCTGCCTGGCTGAATACTTTTTAGGCAGGATCAGGGGTGAACTATTAAAAAGACACTGCAGAAGCTGCTGGGTCACCAATGTCTTTTTTCATAGCTAGGATTAGATAGCAGGTCCCTTTTAAAAAAGACAAACACCACAACAGACCTTAACAACCATAAGCTTTGGAAGCAGGATACAGCAAAGTGCTCAGATTCCAGAGAAGGCACAGACAGCTCAACCTACAGCCTGATAGGAATCTAGTAAAGTCAGATAACGTGAATTTGCTGAAGCCTCAAAGGAGCTTAGAAAAGATGCAAGAGAATGCCAGACAGAAGGCTTTTGTCAGCACATTACTGTGGCTGAATGGATGGCCCAAAACAAATGTGGTGCACTGGTAGGGAGATACCACTAGCACAGATGCAAAGCTGACCTTCCCATGAGCAAGTGCTTCATGCTGTTGTAGAGGCAAAAGGTGCTCCTCACAGCACTATATAGTCCTTGTATGCTTTGAGCCACTCAGAGCTGCAGCAATCAAACAATCATTGCTCTCAAATTGCCTAGAGTAATAGCAGTTAAACCACAGCTTTTGTAATTCAAGCTTAACACTCCTATTCAGCTCCAGCAGTTCTCCAGAAACTGCTGGACAACACTCATCTCCTGCTGTGGGACGAAACAAGCCAGAAAAAAAAAACAGTAAAAACCGTGGAGGCAAATAACTTGCAACTTGCTGCCTCCTCACAACATGACCTTTCAGCAGGCAGTCTTGCTTTCACCTAGGAACTGCTTCCAAAGCTGCCCTGGTCAAGCCTGTCTGCGGCTCTCCACTATTTGATGACTTTGGTGCACAGCTCCTGGCTGAGTACCCCACGCACAGAGCACAAGTGGATGAGTAGTGAGTGTGTTGCCATGAGAACAGTGCAGCTCTTCAGCTGTTTTCTGAAGCAGAGCAGGGAAGGAGCTTCATTTGCACAGAGTGGGAGCAAACAGGGGGTGGAATCAGACAAAAATAGGAGCTACCCAGAGAGAGCAAAGAGGAAATGAGGGCAGCTTCAATCAGAATGAAATTAGCGCAGCTTGAAAATGAGAATGTAGTCTGTGATGGATGGAAAGCCAGACCGGGTATGAAGGGATAAGGTAGGGAGTAGATCAGGGCAGTGGCAACTGATACCCAAAAGACCTCATTTTGGATAGTCTAGAATTTAAGAGCTGAGAACAAAGAGGATAAGACACCTAGAAGCAATACAGCCAAGAGAAGTGATGACCAAGTTACACGTTTTGGAAACATCTTAGTGGAAGCAGCAGCAGGCCTTGGGGAAGCATGGTGTAGGGAGTAGGAAAAGGAACCAGAGCAGCTCAGAGATCTTAGCCTAGACAGCAAGACTACAATGCAAGCAGAGTTGCAGCTGCTTACACAAAAGCAGTAGAAAGGAAAAGCATCACAAGTGCAACTCCTGGGAAAGGATACAAGCCACTGGCCATAACTCCTCACTATTTTGAGAGCTAGCACAGGACTGATGAAGGTGTGCTGGACAGAAGTGAGTCACCACTTCCACACAGCGCGAACACCACCAGCTGCTTCAGCCTGCCCTGCCTTGCTGTTGGCTCCACCAGGCTAATCCTTTGCAGCAGGCAGACGCTGCAGTTTCAAACTAACAAAGCTTTGGTCATGGAAAGAAGCCAAGACAAAGTTAGTCAAATGCTAAGTCTTTCACAGTTGAACCCACAGAGACAAGAATCCATTAACAATTTTTGCACTAGTGATCCCGTCAGGTATGAATGAACTCTTCAGAGACAGTTCTTGTTCTCCACTAGTGAGGGATAGTCAGACTTGATTCTACTTTTTCCCAAATTGTCTTCTAACACTCTGACCCAACTCTGTGAATCTGCTGTGTCTGCAGGGCTCACTGGTTCTACACCACACACAAAGATCTGCTTGGCTACTGAATTCAGATGCTCTAACTGCCTTTGCCTGAGATGTCTGGGAAATGATGCTGGCTCAGCCCAGGCTGTTCAGACAGAACATACAACCCTAAACAAAACTAGGATAGCAGCAAGGCATTTTGATATGTAAATTCTGTAAATAAAATACCTGAAAAGTCAGGAGAGAATGCATTGAACAGTCTCACAAGCCACTACAATATTTAGGCCATGAACACATACAAGGCTGACTGAGACACAGACATGTGGACTAAGGACACCTGTAGCACATAAGGCAGGGGAAAAGGAGAGGGAAGGAAGTGTCACATGAAGTTTGAACTGGAACTCACATAACCAGAGGATCTCAGGCCCCTTTGCACTTTGTCTCAGGGAAGGAATTACTAACTAGTCCAGAAAACAGGCAGAACATGAGATATACTACACTTAGCTCTACAGCACAGAATTTAACATGCTGTAAAAGAAGTGGCTATAGTTCCTACTCCAAAGAGGCAACAGGAGCAGGGGGTAACTGACAGCCAACAATTTGTTGCAGCATTGCCTGCGCAAGGAGTGATTTAGCTTCTATGTTTAAACCACTAGTTGTTGTTGCCTTTTATGCATTTTGTGACTGAAGCAACAACTACAGATTGATCATCTGGTGGAACAAACAGGAAGCAGCTAAGTTACGAAATACCTTGTACTTGAAGCGCCTACCAAGCTTTAACAACACTGGCGAAGACAACCCAAATCAGACAATAAGGCCTCTTTACAAGGATATTCAATTTGATATTACTTTCTTTCCCTCCTGCAAACCCTAAGAACATAGGTTTGGTTTCAGCACTGAAATTCCACCCTCTTCTGAATGCAGTAACCAGAGCTCCCTAAAGCTGCCTTCTAGGAGAGCTGTCTTCTGTTTTAATGAGCTATCAACCAGAGGTTTCCCACAAAGTCTACTAAATTCACAGAAGAATGGCATTAGAAGCTTCGTGTTGAGCAAGAAGCATCCTTGTTTTTCACTTTTCAAAGAGAGACAGACACATTGTGCAAAGATCCAGTCACTCAAGTAGCCTGTGCCTCAGTGTGCTGCTACTCAGGCAAAAGGTCCTTTAAAAAAGCCACCGCTTTAGCATAAAAAGGATCATCAGAGAGCCAAACCTTTCACTAAGAGCTTCTTTTCCAGCTCTGCTAGGAATCAATGCATCTTACCATAAATGCAAAGCATCCTTTTAAATTTGGGTTGCTATAGAAACAGACTTAGGTAACAGCAGCCTATGTTCTCCTTACCTGTGAAGTCCTAGGCTGACTACTGCTGTCAGAAAGGACAGTGCTGGGATTGTTCTGGGGCTGGCCTTCCAGCCACGAAATCTTTAGAGGATTATTTGTCAGGCCAACTTCGTTCTTCACAGCCATCTCCTATCAATGAAAATATTGGGTCACACTCCCTCACATTTCACTAACAGTCTTAGGAGATGTTCTATCTCAGCCTGTTACCAATGCCAACGAAGATTTCACAGCTGCCGTACATGAGAAGCACCCTTCAAGTCCCATACCCACATCCAGCACAGATAGAACATATCACTGCCAGTACTTCTGATAAACAGGGCACAGACAGTTTTTCTTGTTTTTTTTTTTGACTGTTTGAATATATCGAGTGAAAGAACAGTGACAAGGAATAAAGAGACTCTTGTAATGTAAGTTTAAGTTGATGGAACTACTAAAACATGGGTAACTGATGCATTCTGCTTCCACAGTAACATGAATTATTATAACTCATTGTGAGTCAAGACATTTAGATTTCTTTTAAACTGCAAATGCCTGATATAACCTCTAAGACTCATTAAGCCCATCTCCACAATTGGTAATTCACCCTCAGTGAGAGCTGGTTAAATAGCTTAATGTCTGCTCTTTAAAGCAGTGTCTCTTCCCTCAGTTGCTTACATGCACAGCCTGCTTGTTTATGTGCATGATCTGCTCTGGGTTTACGCCTCAAGCTTTGCCACTCCCTTCATGCATCTATACCTTTAGACTCTCATTACCCTTCTCCACTGCCTTAATGACAAGGCAGCGTTTCCAGGCTGTCAGACAGCAAACCCTTCCCTTCTGAAGCACCTTCTTGCCCACTTTCCACCGCACACATCTGCAGTCTCCACCAGACTTACAGCAGCCTTAACCGTAGCAAATTCCACAACTGCACTCCCAGTCTTCCTGCTGGAGATCAACAAATTTAGAACATCACCATACTGTTAGGGGAGAGAGAGAGAGAGAGAGAAAGAAAAGTTAATAAAAAGAAAAGTTTACACATGGAGTACCTGCAAAGAGAAGAGGTATCTTCACAGACAGGCGGCTTGAGCTGTCACCCTTTCTGTCTTGCACAGTCTCCCATTCATCCCAACCTGTCATGATTTCTGTCCCTCCAGGAAACAGTGCTGGGGAGACATGTAGCTACACACTTTGCTTCCAGTGAGCCCTAATGCAAGGGGATTGTTCAGCTTAGTCAGAGCTACGGGAGATACTCATATGAAGGGAAAATACAGACCACATGCTGGGGTTAATCAGATCAAAGGTTTGTCTATTCCTGCCTCCCAACTCCCCAGAGAAGTTAATGCATAGTGCTTAAAGTGAAGGTAAAAGTGCACCATAACCACACAGCCTGTCTAAACCTTATAAAGGGCATGAACCGATCCACTGAAGGGGAAGAGTTTGCGTTTGCTCTGTTTCACTAGGAGTCCCTGCTGGGAACAAGACAGAGGTGCACCTCAGGAGCAGTTACAGCTAATGGATTGTGCCGATGACCTCTGGAAATGGCATGATCAAGAGGGCTCAGCGGAGAAGAAAATGAGCTACCCTGGTTTATATGGAGCTTCCCAAAATTCACTATCCATTCTTACAGCATTGAGAACAGGGAAAGATCACAGAATAGAGAAACATCAGATAGGACCTTTTGGAGAATCCGCAACAGAACATCTTTCGAGTATCCCCCTCCTGTCTCATCTTCTTTCCTGCATTTCCATTTTAGCTAGGAAACAAATGCAACAAGTTAATTTTGTCCAGCTGAACACATGTTGCCATGCTGAATACAGCTCATACCACCTGCACAATAATCAAGTTTGCTATTTACAGCTACAGTCCCAGAATTGCCAAGACAATGACTTCAACATCAGCACAAAAAAGGAACAAATTATTTGTGGAACAGTGAGAAAAGCCTAACTAGAATTAAAATTAAACTTGAAGGCATATTAATGGCTATATCAGGGTAAAAAACAGACGTTTCTCAGTGCCTAAAGCAGAGATGGCTGAAATGTTCAGATCAGAAAGTAGGGGAGAAAAGGATAGGGAAGGAAGGGTGCTTTAAAACAGCAACACATGCATGGAGGAGCTGTTGGCATGCATGATGTGCATTAAGTAGAGGAGATTCACCACCTCTGTACAAAGGGGCACGCCGGTTCAGCAGGAGTCCCTTCTGTTTCCCAAAACTGCAGAAGTTCTACCAGATTTTACCAAAACCCATCTTTCTAGGGATGTCTTACTTTGAGTTTAGGAGTTATTCTGCCTTCTGCTCCATTTCCTTCTTGCCTGCCTAAAGAGGAGAAAGAAAATAAAGATGAAAAGGACATGGTTAAAAATTCATCAGCTAAACAGCATTAGCACAAAATTTGCCCTGAGAATATAGCAAGCACACTTCTGGATTTCTTTTGCACTAGATCAGTTCAGCACCCCAAAAGTCTTACACAACAGTATCAGTACGAGCTGTAGTGTAAACTCAATACTGGATGTCTGCATTTTTTCCTTCTGTGATGCCCAGGCTGCCCATGATCAAGGTCAGAAAACAGCTAAGTTAAAAACACAAGTGTGAGACATGCTATATTCTGTGACACTTCTCCCTGCAAAAGGGCTGTGCTGATAGGAACAAATGAGGAAAAATAAGGGAGGACAAAAAAACAATGCTAAGACATAGCTTAAGAATTTAATCTGGCCCTGCAACTAAATATTTAATAGCAAAATACTTCATAGTGATCTGCTCCTGCTCCGAGGATCAGAGTGTGATTTATGGTAAGTAAATGCTCAACATCCTTCCCAATTTCCAATATGTGAAATGAAGTAAGAGAGGTTAGGGTGGGCTGAACAGCTTATAGACTGTCATACAGGAAACCCATGGCAACCCCAAAACAGTTTCTGCATCTGGACCTCTGGTGTTTTTTATTTTTTTATTCCTTAGATCGTTTTTCCTGTGAGAAAGCAAAAAAAATCTTATACTATGGCAATAGCCAGAACACGAAAGGGGTAGGAAGCAAAAGACAGTAAGTTCTTCTATTGAGCTGAAACCCTAAACAGCACTCTAACATGTTTTGAAAAGCAGAACAGAACTTCCTGAAATATAAAACTGCATTTTAAGCCCACAGAAATACAGAATATTTAAAAAAAGGCAAATCACTAGAGAGATGTGGGGATGGGAATGAGTTTCAAGAATCCCAGAGCCGAACTGGGATTCTAGAAACACCTCATCCCCTCCTTTTACAAGGGAAACTAACCACAGCTACTAAGCAGCCCATAAGAATTAGAGGGAGAAAATTAAATTCCAGGAAGTAAAACCTCAGCAACCACAGACTATGCAAAACTTCATTTTCCTCACTGCGTCTCTTTTGGGTACTAAGAATTTTCACGGGGATACAGAGGTAGTAGCCCCAACAACATGTGGTGGGTTTATTTTTTGGCAACCTTGAATCAGTCCTTATTCTGTGTGCGCAACACTGACCGCTTTAATTGTGACAGATGAGTTGGACTTTAGGTTTCCTTCCAGCACACCTGTGGGGATCCACATCAGGCCACCCAATGCTTTAGAGTATTTATTGTAGAGGAGCAGAAATATGCCACATAAGAAAAAAGCCTCACAGAAATGCTCCTCTTTTGACTTACCCCTGAAAAAGGTGCTAAGTAGGATCCGATCCTATATACAGCAATGTGACCAAGTCAGAAGGCTGCATTTGCATGCAAGCCCTGCTCCATCTGCAGAGAAGTAAGAGTCCTAGGGGCAACTTAGTTTGGCTAAGGACTCCAGTCTCACCTATTCTCACCTTGGATGCGCTGCTCTCTTTCAAGCCGGATCTGTTCTCGAATGAGTCTCTGCTGCTCTTCAAGCTGACGAGAGCCTTCTTCACGCAGTCGTATTATCTGGAGCAGAGTTAGGACAGCATGGATATCTCAGTGCACAGTTCCACACTTGGCTCATGCCAGCTGAAGACTGCCAAGGACCACTTTTGCCTTTCCCCCATCTCCTGGGGGCAAACCTCCCCCTCGTTCCCCCATGCCATCTCCAGTGCTCATATAATAATTGCATCCCTTGTGATCCTACTGACACAGTCCCTATCAGCCAGCATATACGCAGTTAGCTGTTACTTTCTGCTACACAAAAGAGTAGACAAAAACCCCAAACCCTGGGACAGAGACATCTGCCAGACTGCTCCACATGCCTCTCTTTCATAGAGCCCATTAATCCAAAAGGCTGAATGACTGCTACACAGAGTTGTTATACCTCTTCATGTGGTTTGCATTATGAATGTAAAGTCTTCCAGTGATTCTTCTCAAGTACAGTTTAAGAACTTTAAAATGATCATTACCTCTTGTTCTAATGTCCTTGTTATCCGGATCTCCTCCTCTTCACTGTCACAGGCCTGAGCTTCTCGTTCCCTAGCTTCAAGATCTGCAGAGAAAAAAAATTAGAACAATGCAGAGAGAATTTTCACTGATGACACTGCTGTCCAGAGGTGGATGGAACGATCCCAAACTTTGCTTTGTCTACAACAGATTCAAAGTAGAGACCCGATGCTCTGCTCTCTCTCCTCAGCCCAGGCACAGCCACATATCAGCAGTCCTAATGGTCATCAAAAGCCACACTTGCCATCCCTAGCTATGACTATTAGATATTTCAGATGGCTACTATATTATACTAGGCTTAAAAAACAGCCATCACAGATGAAGAGCAGTTTAACAATTAGTGGTGAATTCCAGCAGCAGAAATTCAAGCACCCAGCTAATGAAGACTCCAAGCCCAGAGAAAATTAAGTTTTATTACCAAGCTTTACTTTCTTTCTCTTCTCATCAAGTTTTTGTGTCCTTTCTGCGGCTTGCTTTTTGGCTTTTCTCACTTTGTCATATGCTGCCTGTCAAAGAACCAACAGAACAGTGTAAGTACATATAAAGCAATAGGGAAAAAAATGAAAGCTGTGAATGAAGGAGAAGTCAGATACCGAAACACTGCTTAACAAGATGTGAAGCATTTTCTGCTTCTTGCTAGCACTTCTAAAAATGTTGGACATTAACACAAGTATCCTGAAAGGTAAGAGGCCCCAGGATTTCCAGACACAGCCTGAAAGGATGAGGAAGTCTAGGAGTAAATGCAAAGTGGACTGTAGAAAAAAATCTCACCCATCTTCAGAGGTGGGAAAAATATGTATTTTTCAGGAACAGGCCAGAAGTAGCTTTAGGGGCACTGGAAGCAATTCAGATTTGGCTTAGGGCATAGTTTTATCATTAAAAAGGTTTTATTTTATATGAAGAATTTACTCACAGGACAGATGCTTGACTGACATGAATGTATCAAGAGCAAAGAACATCAGAATCCTTCAGTGCAACAGCACATTAACATTCACGTAGAGAGACTTAAACAGGGTAAACTGGCAGCTTTACTGACATCTGCGCAATCCAGTGAATAATTTGTTAATCAACCTTCAGAATCTTTCTGTAGTAGGTAAAGCATGGCCCTACACAGAAGCTCAAACAGCACTTGAGCATTTTCCTTGTTTGAATAATTGTTCATGAGAGCTCTGCTCTTGCTTTATAAATAAGAAAAATTGGTATTTTCCCTTCATGCAAGCAAACCGTTTCCTAAACACTTTTTTCCTTTTTAGGTATACAAGCCAAAAACTTCTTGGATACCAAAAGCATCATTGCCCCTTGGATCAAACATTACAATCTTTGCCAGTATTTGAAAAGAGAAGAGCTATTTCATGCTTTTAAGTCTTATGAGCTAAAAATTTTATATGAATTCTCTCAAGTTGATCTGGATAGGGTTACTTGCTCATGCTGGCCTGCTTTCATTTTGTTTTTATTCTTTCCTTTCACATGTTCGGATTACTTTCAGGCCTTGAGCAGTAGGCACTCAAACACTTCCTCGCAGCAAGAACAGAGAGTCCAAGCTACATCTGGCAGCCTGCAAAGCTTATGTAGCAAAAGGAGAGAGATCACGACTATGAGCTTTTCAGTTTACAAGTCTCTCATGCCCCATTGAAAGAAGTGCTTTGAGTCCTAGCGATCACGTCTAGATACTATTTATGTCAGACCTTGATTTCAAGCGAACTGCAAATACACTGTTGTCACACAAATTTAAAGCACCACTGAAAGTGGTGGTTATTTTTTTAAGATAGATATATCCCAGTTGAGCACATTATTAAAACAGTATCTCACACGTGCCACAAAACAAAGCTACTCCCAGCACATCAGATCAGGAAAAGAACATTTGTTGAAGTCCTTATCTGGTGCCTACTATTAGATAACCTGGACAACAACAGGGAACAGACAAGACTTGCATTCATGAAAGCTCAGTTGGAGAAGAGAGCACAGAGCAAGGCAGACAGGATGAGATTTTTCACTACTCCAGCATGTACGCACAGAGTAACACCACACAATCCCAACACTACGGAGCGATAGGCATCCTTACCCTTGCTGCTGCATCTGTTAGCACAGCTAAGGCCTGAGACAGTTGGTGGAAGACTTCCGCTGGGAATTAGAAGAAAAAAGGGTAAGATGCAGAAAACCACGGCAGTGGCTTGGAGATGAACCAAAAAAGACAATCCCTTATGGAAGAGACCTGCAGAACATCAGAAAGAAAAAAAAAATCTTTCCAAAGCATTTTGTAAGCCAACCTATAACTAGAATCTGGTTATCAAACCTGTGGAAGAAACAAAAACTGCAACCACTTCTTTTTAAGCGAAACCTTGCAAACATGAATTCAATAGAACCCATCTATAGACACAATTCGCCAATTTGCAGCCAGACTGAACATTACAAACAAATTCTGTCTCAAAAGTAGCTTTTCAGCCTGAGACCCAAACTCTCCATCTCACAGCGACGTTGCTGACCCTCTTCCTGGAGGAATATACACATAAGCTGGTGGTCTCCCCATACACTTAAACAACCTCCCAAACTTCTGCATGTATCAAAACCCCCAGCTCTACTCTTATCACCACTAAAAATATTTTTTCCTGGTGGCGATCCCCACACTACAGCTTTAAATCTTCAGTCTGTAAGAGTATAGTCTATCAATTTGGAAAACACAAGATACAGAACAATGTTTCTTTTGAGGTGTCTTGATGAACAGTGTCCTTCCAGTTACTGATATAAATGTAAAATACTGATTTAAAAGCTTGTTATTGAAGTTCTGATTGCAAGAGGCATAAATTAAAATAGTGACCAGCCAGTAAACATTTAAGACAGCCAAAGATCCATGATTCAAGTATCATATGGGAAGATTTTGAGTGGTACAAATAAAACTTCAGCATTGACTTAACACTTGTATTCTTAAAACCAGCATGTATGCATTCAACTTTAAAATCCTGAGCTACCTGACAGTGCTGAAAATAACTCTTAATCCTGCATATGTACACATTACATGACACAAAGCCAGGCATTCCCTTAATTACATACAAAGACAGACCTGAAGTTAAACAGTTAAACACTTCCAGGAGTCTCCACACATGAAAATAAACACGAGTGGTTTGCAGCCATATTGTTTCATCTTACCTGCTCTGGGATTGTCTGGGTTCTTATCTGGGTGACATGTCAGGGCCTTCTGACGGTACGCTTTCTTAACCTGCAAGAAAGGAACAGAGATCTGCCAGTTATATCATTTAGTCCATGTTGAGATGCAAACTTAAAAAAACACATTACAGAATCAAAACAACAACTCAGGGTGGGCCCCTCAGGCCTGACAGAAAAATAAAGTCCAGTTCTGATGTTGACCACACCATTAGTCCATCAGATTGAAATACCTTTCCCTGTTTTCACCAGTCTACTGTAATAAGGCGAGACTCCTGAAAAGCTCAGTTTTCTACTTCAGTGCAGCGACCTGCCCTTTTAGATCACACTGTTCTGCAAAGATAAGCATTTGAGCCCAGGGTATTTGGTAGGCTGGCAGCCACATTTTGAATGAGTTTGAGCTTTTCTAAGCTGGAAGTTTTACCTCTAGGTACGCTGTATTGCAGCAGTCAATCCTCCTGATCATCAAGGCCAAGTCTGGTTCACAGAGGCAGTTTTCTAGCCAGAGGAATATAGTGTTCCTTGCAGCTATAGCTCTTTGGGACATTTACTGAGCAACAATTGAGCTTGGCAAGGTGAAGAAATTTTGACTGAAGACTGCTTAATCTCTTCTACACTTCACAGGAAAATTGAAAACTTTATGGGCTAAGTCACTAGTAAAGTTTTTAATAATCTGAGCTCCCTTTCTCAAGGAAACATCTGCATGCAAGAAAGGAAAGGAACAAAAACTGCTCTGCTCAACTGCCAGTTTTTTGTTAGATTGTGTGGAATAAGTGGTGGCCCGGCACCACCTGGTGGACAAAGCTGATGGAAAGAAAATGTGCGGCTGAAGCCTTACGGGCCTAATCCTGTCTCTTCCATAAGCAAGATTCTAGTAAACAGCAAGTTAGGTCTCCTCACCATGCAGTCACAACTACACCAGAAACTATTTACATAGCAAGTTCAGATAAGGCTTCTCTAAGCAATGAAGTTATTTAACAGTTTTGCTCCCTTTTGTTCACGTCTTTCAGCAAAGTTTCTCTGAATACAAATGGTCTTTGTGTTGGTTTCTTCAAATATTTTATATCAAGGATCAGCACTCTAAATTACATTTGTCAATTTAAGTCACATCATAACTTCCCATTTGTAATCTCCTCCTCCTTTTTTCAGCCCCAGTAACTAGCTCAGCAGTGAAGTTGATACCACCTGAAGCCCTTAATCTCATTCAACCCTATGAATTAATTGTATTGGGCTTGTTCATCTGTTTTGGGTTTACAACAGAATTTCCAGTTAACCTCTGGCACATTTTCTGGTTAGGCATCCTTTAGCTTCTGAGTTTTACCTTATTGTAATTTTACTACTCTTTATCACCATAAAAAAAAAAGAGAAAACTTAAGGTAAGAAAAGAGTTTTCCTTTTAACTTTGTTCAGTTAATAGTTTTACCCAGAGAGTTACTTCGCTGGAATAGGTCACCTTCCCAGTTTAGTCGTGTAAGTCTTTTGGATGTTTAGCACTGACTTAACTATTAAATTAACAAAACAATATAACCATGTAATTCCAAACCCGCAAAATTAAAAAGATTACTTTTAGAAACCTACAGGATCTAGAACGCCCTCTAGCAACTGGATTTCTGGCAAACACCGGAGGAACTTTGCTCGTGAGGGTGCACAAACAAGGCAAAAGGAACTAACTGTCTGGGGCTCGTTCTGCAGCACGCTTCAGGAAGATCTCACCCTCAGAAACACGACCTAAGATGTGAGAAGGGAAGGGTAAGTTGGGCGGGGGCAACAAGAGAGGAAGTGGCCTTTCTGAGTTATTTACGGCCAAGGCCGACAGCAGCTGCCGGACAAGGCAGCAGCAGAGCAGGAGCAGCCTGGTACCACGCCGGCACCTGGAGCAACCGCTAAGGCAACCGTGAGGGGAGGAGAGGAGGAGAGCAGCCCCTGACCCAGCCCCGAGCCCCCTCCTGGCCGCCGAGGGCCAGCCGGGGAGCGGCAGAGCAGGGCCGGGGGCGCCCAGGACGGCTGAGAAAAGGGGGCGGCCTCGCCCCGAGCCTCCCCACGGCCCTGACCTCCTTCTCCGACGCCTTCTCGCCGACCCCCAGCAGGCCGTACAGGTCCAGCTGCAGCAGGTCCTTATCGACCGCCATCTTCTAGCGACCGGCTTCTCTCCGCGCCGCCGCCGGACCCGCGCAGCCTGCCGGGAAATGTAGTCTTCCCCTCGCCGCCTCCCCGCTCTCAGCGCTGGGAGGCTCCCAGGATCCTGCCTACATGTACCAGGATGCCCCGCGCCTACGGACTACCCTACCGCTCCCAGCGGGCACAGCAGGACGCGAGGCTTGCCGGGTGATGTAGTTTGCTTGTAGCCGTGGCCGGCATAGCGGAGCGGCCGAGGGACTACAGCTCCCGTCGGGCCTTGCAGGGGACGGACGCTTTTCGTTCCCCGCAGTCCTAAACTCCTTCTTGTGGAGAATTGTGTCAGCGTTACATGAAAAAAGCACCAGAACAAAATATGATTATGTTCCGGCCTCGCAGCCAAGCTGCGGGGGCCTGTATTTGGGAAAGCAGTTTAAAAAGCATGAGCCACGCTACAGGCCATCCCCCAAAACATGCTAAATATGGCCTTATTAGGGAAAGGTTCACACTTTCTGTAGTGCATATGATGTGAAATAAATGGACCTGTGATAGCTAGCAAATGGGCCTGTCTCCAGTAGATTAAAATAATTAGAAGCGTTATTGGAGCCACTTTGTAGGTATGCCCCTTGCATTTTCAGCCTTGGTGTGAGTGCTAGCACATCTAATAGCTGTTGTGTTAGGAGACTGCCTTTTTTCGAGGTTCTCCTTGCACAGTTATCCAGTACATACTGCTGTTCTCTTTCTCAAAAGGGACCAAACAGCAGGAAGAAACTGTGGATGGCCTTATAGGTAGATAGTGACCATGATTTTTGGAAGGTCTTCTACAGTCTAACCTCAGGTCTAAGCCAATCTTCGTGCCTTTGGCAAACTAGCTCCTTTATTCCTCAGCTTCCCTTTTTATATTTTTTGAGGGGGGGCAGGGAGAAAGAAATTGATATTCTCCTCTTTAGCTACTGCTTTCCTTTCAGGCAGAACCCCATGCAGTAAAACTGTCTGGACTGCTTCCCTTTACAGTGGGGATTGCGTATCACTAGACATTGCTGTACTGTCTGCCACAAGGAGATTGTGTCTGTAGCCTTTATCATAGGGCAGACAGCTTGGTGAATACCACTGAAGACATTGAACAAGCACGGATAGCTGCTTACCTTCCAGACAACATAGCTCCATGAACATGTTAAAGGCATTCTCTTCAACAATATAGACACACAACCATGCAACCTACCCTCAGACACTGGCAGTGTCATGGTGATAAGTCAGGTCGAAGTCCAAACCAAGAAGCCAATTCACAGGTCAGGTGAGTGCCAGACATGTTCAGAATGACAAGGCAGGGCTGAGGCTAAGTGATGAAGTTAGCGCACAGGCTGAGGTCTAGATCAAGAAGCTCCATTACCAGGTAGGGACCAATACTCATCTGACACATCAAAAGAAGAAGAGCAGCCCAGGGCTGAGCTTAAATAGAGCTCCTGGGCCAATGTGTATAGGGATGGAGGGTCCAGGTGAAATTGATCAGGGCAATTAAGACTTAGTGCTTTGAGGGCCCTGACAGAGGCCTTTATTGTGTTGCTTTGGGCACCTCTTACAACCCCTCTTAATCTGATGTGTGAATCCAGAAACGAGAGACATGAATCATGAAAGCACATGATCACCACAGGGGATCCTTGTGTTCCTCGCTTTGTGCAGAACAAACAGCAGGAGGAAAGACCAAGGAACCAAGAATGAGCAGACAGTAGATTTCCCAAGTTTCAGGGACTGAGCTAGAACTAGGCAGAAATGTCTGAAGTAAATGTTTCTGAGCTGCCCCAGTGCATATTTGGGCACACCAAACCTTAAAGGTTGGACTAGATGATCTTAGAGGTCTTTTCCAACCTGAATGATTCTATGATTATATGATATTAAAATGGAAAGGAAACAAATGACTGGCAGTGACACATTTCTTTTCTTTAACCAAAACAAAATACAAGCGACTCAGAAATTTGGTTTTTCCTGTGTCTCAAGTGTTTGCTTATCTAGCAAGGTCCATCCTCGATGCTGATATCCCTTCCTTCCCCAAACCCATTCTGTTCTGTGGCTGAGATGTCAGAATGCATCATACGGTGAGCTGTGTCCATTAGAGATGGTTTCCAACTTGATAGCTTATGGGAAAGCCATGATGCACTTTCTGATGCTGTTCCTCACCTCCTTGTTTCTCAGGCTGTAGATCAGGGGGTTCAGCATGGGGACCACCAGGGTATAGAAGACTGCCGAGACTTTCTCCTGCTCCATCGAGTAGCTGGAGCTGGGTTGGATATAGCTAAAAGTAACAGATCCGTAGAAAATGGTGACAGCTGTCAGGTGAGAGGCACAGGTGTGGAAGGTTTTCTTCCTGCCATCATCTGACTGGATCCTCAGGATGGCAGAGAGAATGAGCACATAGGAAACCGTGATGACAAAGAGGGTGAACAGGGCAATAACTACAGAAAAAGCTATTAGCAAAGTCTCGTTACGATGGGTATCTGCACATGCAAGTTGCAGCAAGGCAGGTATGTCACAACAGTAATGATTGATGAGGTTGGGTCCGCAGAATGGCAGCCCCAGCAAGCCACAAGTGTGTGTCAATGAATTCAGGAGTCCCCCCATGTATGATCCCACCACTAATTGCCTACAGACTTTCTTGGTCATCACAGTCGTATAGAGCAGTGGTCTACAGATGGCTACATAACGGTCATATGCCATGGCAGCCAGCAAGAACCCCTCTGTAGTGAGGAAAACAGCAAAAAAGAAAATCTGGGAAAGGCATGCGGAATAGGAAATGGTTTTGCTCTGCACTAAGAAGATCACCAGCAACCTTGGAGCAAAGACAGTAGAATAGCAGAGGTCGATTAGAGACAAGTTACTGAGGAAGAAATACATAGGAGTGTGAAGTTGGAGACGAGTCCAAATCAAAACGATCATCCCAAGGTTCCCCAACACAGTGATGATGTAGATCCCTAAGAATATGCAGAAGAGAGGGAGCTGCAACTCCAGATGATCTGTCAATCCTAGGAGGATGAAATGGGTTATCGTACTGTCATTCTTCCCGTCCATTTGACTTAAGGGATACAACAGGAGACCTGCTGAATTACAAAGAATGGTCAGGATGAAGGAAGCGGTATTCATTACACAGAGTAACACAAACTGGCAATTTGAGGTTTATTCTGAAATTGTAGTCTGGTTATGCCTTCAATGCTGAATCAAGATGAGGTACAGAAACATTTGTCCTTAAAATTTTGTTTAATTCCAGGCCAGGTGGTGTGTGTGTATCTAACAAAATACAGCAGCAAGCAACATATTCCTGAACTTGAATCTCTACAAGCTTATGCATAACGGAGTGAACTCTAAAAGTGAGTGCATGGCTTCTTTTCCACCTAGATGACTTTAATCTGTGATTCTTGTCCCTTTGCCTCACTTGCTAAAACGTTATGTTGTCCATATGTCGATCATCTAGATTTCTTCTGAAGGGGAGAGGAGGGGAGGGGAGAGGAGAGGAGATGATACACTAAAACATCAGAAAACTCTTACAGGGATCTTTTTCAGCTCTACAACTGTTTCTGTCACAGCTAGGATTACTAATTTTAGCTAGTTACTTCTTCCTCATCATTATCAATACAGTTGATGAAACTCCTCAATATCAGATGCCAGATGTTTGAATCCTGACATACAATCCAAACGGAAGCCTGCACAGGCATGGCTTAGGGGAAGATTTGGAGAAACAGGGTTTGAGAACACTATTTTCACAGAAAACGATGAGAAGTTAACGGTCATTTCCTATCATTATTTAACTACTGAAGGATTAGCTATATATCCAAAGGTGATTTCTCATATTCTTAAAATCAGAAAAAATAATTCTGTCTGCCTATGCTTGTGTCTAGTTACCTTTATACTTCTTTGTGACCAAAGAGCATCATACACACTAAGGGAGAACCACAGCTCAGGGCTGACATAACCCAGGAAACTGAAGGAAATAGGAAGTATCTGTGTAGTGAAGAGGGAGCCACAATGAAGCAAAGAAGTAGAGAGAAAGAAAGGGAAAAGTAGAGAGAGCTTTGCACAGTGTAGCAATTTAGGAGGGAATCATCTTCTTACCAGTGCATCAAGAACTTTGCAGCCAATGCACACAGCAATGTGCTGTTTTATTGAACAATGTGCTGTTTTAATGCACATTGCATTTTCTTACCTTGGATTGACTTCTATACAGCCCAAATTCAGACTGGTAGAATTAGGTAGCCATAGACCTGAAGCATATCTTTTAGTCCGAGGTTAGACCTCAAATAATTTGAGCCTGTTGTCTGGAAGTATTTTCTTTTTCTTCCTGCTTTTCTTCTTAATGACAAGCTAGAGTGATCTGGTGTATTTTTCTAGGCTTGTTACTCTAAGAAAGCATAGCAAGTTGTTGGGCATTGAAATCTGTGTCAGGTTTTGCAATTCAAAAGTCTAGCTGTCGATGTACCAGAAACGTGGGGTATAATTGCTTCAGGTGAGTAATGGTTGCTCAGCCTTAAAACCTCTTCAGAACATGTGATTCTTCCATTGCTTTTAGGAATTCAGTAAAGTCAGTGTTCTACGAAGAGTTTTCCTTTTAAAGGAGAGACCCGCTGTGTGTTCTGGGAGCTGGAGCTTTTACCTTACTTGTTTTACATCAGGCTCAAAGGGCCCAGTGATTTCCCTTGATGCTGTTCTTTCAGTGTTTACAGAATGCTCTCCTGAGTCTAATGGCCTGAAACTTGAGCAGAAGAAAAGCACAAGGAGTTAACTTCCATATCAGTGGTTCTATTTCAGCCTGACTGATAAATGAAATGTAAACCAACAATTGGAAGTTCTTATAAACAGTTTAAATATAGAACAGAATTCTTTGGAGAATGCTAACCCTGACTTAAATCATTCAGATGTTATATATAAAAACTTTTCTACTTACTTCGACTGCCAGGATAGCAATGGCAGTCCTCCAGACCCCTCACCCTTGGTCTTTGGTTGAAGCAACACATTGGAGGGAACTCTAGACAAGACTGTTCACTTCTTGATGGGTAAAATGAGGAAACAGAAAGAATGGTATCCGAGGGCTCTGTGAGCAAATAGTAGAGAAAAACCTTCCAGAGAAATATTTTGTGATTGCCGTACTTCACAAATATGCTCAAAACAGTGTGTCTATAGATATAGTCTCTGGCTGCCTCACTATATCAAATATTCTGCCAGCTGCTGCCTTTAATGTGGCTAATGTGTGACATTACGGATAGGAAACCAGAACTCAGACATATCAAGATCCAGAGACTAATTAAGTCAGATTCATTGCTTAAGTCTTGAAAGTATTAATCTGAGAAGAAACAACACCAAACTCTTTCTTAGCCTATGGAGAGAAGTAAACCTTTATGGAATCATACTTCTTAATGAAGTATTTTTGGATAGGATGATTGTTCTTGTGGTGCCTATAACCCACCACTGATACAAAACATTAGTTATTCTAATGCCATCGGTTCATTACCCAGCTGTCCTTTGGCTGTAATGGGAGCTTAAACAACCACGACGACTGTTCAAGTGAGGTGAACTGAATCTGCCTGTTAGCGGCATAGGGTTGGAGCCACAAATGTTCTGACTGACCTCATCTCTGCAAAACGGGCAAGTATTCTGGGGACATAACCGTGTGTAAGATGTGATCTTATTTTTTTCTATAGACATCTTCCATTAACTGCTCTAAAAGATAAAGTTCCTTGCTTTGACATGAACGTTCTTGTACTGTTGTTTTAAAGAGAAATAAATCCTACTTATGCCACTGTCACATGAGAGAAAAAATGACAACTGGTGTTGGATCTGGATACTGGAGTTTAAAGAAACCCCAGGATCTGAGCTTTTACCTTACTTGACTATTTCATACACTGACTCATTCGTCCCCTCCGCCCTCCAGCATTGTATTTACAATATCTCAGCTTGTCTTCCCAGCAGGGAGGTGGCTGCTGGTCTGTGAAGGCCAGGCAGAAAATCCTGCTGGTTGGGACGTTACTGACCAACATCCCCATCAATCATTTCCATGCCACTTTTTGCTCTCCATGATCTTCTCTCACTTCCAGGGTCTTTCCTCCTCTTCTTCTTCAGTATCCCAGGCTCCAAATTTTCCCAATTTAAAGTCTAGGTGCAGATGCACAAAGCATGATCAGCATTCTAGTAAGTTTTGTGTCATGCTTCTTTATTAATTGGAGGATTTGGAAAGCACTATTTCTATTTAGACCAGGTGTTATCAACATTTATAACCAACAAGCTGCTGGCAAACCTTTCTGGTGTTGTTTATTTGTCTCTTTTCTGGGATATTTTGCTGATTTTTTAGTTTTATCTTTTTCATGTGTAGAAGTATTAAATATAAACAGAGTATTTCATTATGCTTAGAAACAGTGAGGGGAGCTCACCTTTTCAGATATAGACCTCTACAGTGGCTACCACAAACATGAAAATGTAACCTTGTCTTCCAAAACTTAAACTTCTTTGTCCAATAGAGATATCTACACAAGTTCTTATCTTGGACTTCATATTCAGTTAAGAGAAAAATCAAACAAAGCAAACAAACAAAAATGCATTTTTGGGGCTTGTTCATCCCCTGCTAACGTGAGTGGGTGTCTAAAACCAGTTAGATGATTGTGACCAAGCAGTGAAAATGAAGCAAGAAAATGAAGTGATGTGAAAGTGCTTTAGCAGGCACTGTACGCATTTTTTCCAGGCAACTTCTTTAGAGGGTAATTAACACAGTTCTGAGCTCCAGAGCAAGTGGAGGGCTGGTGGCAGCTTCTTCTCTCTCCTGTTGTTGCAGAAGAGGGGACAGGAGCAGATAGAATTGATTACCAAGCTAATGTACTGTGAAATCTAAACTAACAATGTCCATCTGCCTAATTTGCACATGAACAAGTGAGATTGAGAGTTGATCCTTCTTTACCTAAGACTTTGATACTAGCACCATCTAAAAGCACAGTTAATGCACTGCATGAAAGCTGGGTATTTTTATTATCTCTTGGTCAAGTGTTTTCATGCAAAAATCAGCCAAGCAAACACTTATGAATCTGTTTCTCATAGGCAGTGGATGGAAGGACTTACAAGTAGCATTTTTCAGTTCTGTGTTTCTTTCCTTTTACAAGTTTGACTGGGACAAGTAATGTGTGAAAGTACTCACAAAACCCCAATTTCATACCCACCAAATCCAGGTGGGTCTGAATGTAACTTGACATTGATGAATATCAGGTTTTGCACTCTAGCTTTACCCAGGTAAAACTATAGGACACTGGATAACCTCTCTTGCACATTTCTCATCATGATAGTTGCTACTGAAGAGCATCTCCTTATAATTTATATACAGGTCCAGTAATTTTGCGTACCTCTTCTCTGGAAAACACTTGATTTACAAAACTCCATAGAAGTGAAGAGGACAGACAGCCTGCTCAGCTGACAATTCATGGTGGCAATGGAATGATGTGGAGTGGCGGAAAAGTGAGTTGTTTCCCAAACTGGATTGGGGATTTTGGAAATTAACTTTTTTCTTAATTTATCAAGAGATAGTGATTTATACAGCTGAGACCTTACAGGACGTTTAATATAGATAATTCTAGCCCAAAGTCATCCTGGGCTCCTTTCTGTGGGCTGGGCCTCATCAGATACGGCTATGCCATTGAAAATGAACAAAAACAAACAATCAATGAAACAAAACAAAAACAAACAAACACACACAAAAACAAAATACCACAGAAGCAATAAAAACAAGTTAGGCAGGATTCAACTCTGGAAACTAACACTGTGAGCATGCATTTGTGAGTCTCTGTCTTTTGAGGTAAAGAGTTAAAACATTTTCCTAGAAGCTCCCACCAAAAACATGATATATGTTATGAGAACCAAACAGTAGAAGGAGGCAATTTTTACCTTCTCCTCCAGGAAGTTAGTAATGTGTTACGAAGATGAAGGAATACAATTGCAGGAAAAAAAAAAGAAAAAAAGAAAAGGAAAAAAATGTTTGTTTGTTTCTCCTACTGTACATTTAGCTCTAACATCCAAATCTAAGTTCAATGTTTAAATTATAGCAGACAGACTAGAAAAAAAAAGATCACTCTAGATCTCATTGGTTCTCTGAGGTACTAAAAAGTTTCTGCCAGTTTCTCTAACTTTTCAGTTACGTTTGATTCATACATGTTTATAATTGGTATAAATACAAACATTGCTACCAAACTGATACCTCATTCTCTTTTCAGCTTTCCTAGGGAATTGGCTATTATTCTGACAAGCAAGTTGATGAGCAGCATTTTTTCCTTTCCATCACCCTTCTTAGAGCATTTTTCACCTCCTTGTTCCTGAGGCTGTAAATCAGGGGATTCAGCATAGGAACTGCCAGCGTATAAAATACTGCAGAGATTTTCTCACGATCCAGCGAGTATCTTGAACTGGGCTGCACGTGGCTCAAACTCACAGGCCCGTAGAATAAGGTTACGGCTGTCAGATGGGAGGCGCAGGTGGAAAAGGCTTTGTACCTGGTTGCAGAGCCCATGCTCAGAACGGAGAAGAGGATGTAGATGTAGGAGACGATGACAATAAGGAGTGTTGACATAGCGATGATCCCTGAGAGGGTTACAAGCACTAGTTCGTTCACACGGTTGTCAGAGCAAGTGAGTTGTAGCAGTGGGTTTGTGTCACAGAAATAATGGTTGATGGTATTAGGGCCACAGAATGACAATTTCAGTAAGCCACAAGTATGTACCAATGAGTTAAAGAGTCCCCCTAAATATGATCCAACCACCAGGCAAATACAGACTTTCCTGGGCATAAGAGTGGTATAAAGTAGTGGGCTGCAAATAGCTATGTAGCGGTCATAAGCCATTACAGCCAGCAGAAATCCCTCTGTGGTCACAAACACAACAAATAAGAAGTGCTGGGTGACACACGCTGAGTAAGAAATAGTCTTATTCTCCACTAAGAAGTTTACCAACATCCTTGGAACAAAAACTGAAGAATAACAGAGATCCACAATTGACAAGTTAATGAGGAAGAAATACATGGGTGTTTGCAGCTGGAAATCAGTTGTGATCAAGCCAATCATACCAAGATTACTCGCAAGGGTGACAACATAGATTAGTAGGATCATCACAAAGAGCAGGGACTGTAGTTCTGGGCGATCTGTCAGTCCCAAGAGGATGAAGTAAGTTACTGTGGTGTGATTGCTTGCTGCCATCCTTACCTCTGTAACAGTTTACCTGCTGAGATAAGATATGTGTTGACTATACAGTTAAAAGAGAAAGAAAGGTTGTTTATGAGTAGGAGTAACCTACTGTAAAGAAGAACAAGGGCTGAGATTAAATACCTGGATCTTGATTCCCTTTTGTGCAGCAGCAATTTTTGAGCATGCTCAAAAGTGCCGATTTTCATCAATCAGACCAGACTCACAGGGGGATCCTCTGTGCCCATCGTGCACAAGCTAATAGTAGCGAGCTGCCTAATGGTCTTGCTTGTGGACAGCAGTGCACATCTGCAACAACACAGCTACTGATTCATATTTTTAGGTGATGTAAAGTTTGACATGCAGGTGTCACTCACGGCTTTTGAAACATGTATGATAAACACTGAACGAATTCTGCAACTTTCTTCATCTTTTCAGCTAGGTATTTCACATTATTTACTCACCAGGAAAGACTGAAACTCACCAGAGTTTGTATTGTCCAGAGAGAAGGCATCTCACCTAAATCCTTAGTTCTCTCTTTGCTCTATGAATGTGCCTGTTTCTCCTCAGTCACTAGTAGAGGGAGCCTGCATGACTTGCTCAGCGTTGTGCCTTGGGCAGCATGAGACTTTCTTCAGTAGACACTCTCAGCAGCTTCCTTCCTTACTTATGTCAATGGAAGACGAGATGACATGTAACAGTTGTCAACTTTTTAAAACGCCAACATAGGAAGAGAGAGAGTTACACATTGGGTCTATTTTATGACTAAATTAATGAGATCCAAACCTACTTTGTAGAAGAGAGTCCATGATAGGGTGGGAGACAAGACCTGGTCCCTCCTCTCATGACTGATCCCATATTTTATCCACAAGCAAACCGCATAAAATACATAAGGGGGGATCGTAGCCTAATTTTTAGGTATCTGGATCTCTTGTTAGATTTTGACTTGAGATCCAGAGGAGACTTTTCAGGCAATCATGCAATTACCATTTACATGTCTAAATTTAATCTAGACTTCTAAGTCAACTAGGCTGCCGCTGTGATCAGTGTATGATCAAACTATGGTGTAGTCAACTACTCATCCTACTTATTTCACCTCCTTCTCTGAAGGGAGTGAGCAGCCTGAAAGCCTATCAACAGGGTGAATTGCCCTCTGGGGTGTCCTGTCTTTTTCCATTAATCAAAAAAGCAGCTGAGGTGTTTAACTCTGAATGTAAGTGATGTAAGTGATTAGTGGAGAAATCTAAAGCTCAGTGAAATCTATCCCACAGAGACTGTACCCATTTTTTTGTGCAACATTTGGTCTTACAGTTGAAACTACCTGACCATCCTGCTGACATAATTCACAATTTACACAATGCAAACAAACAAGAAAAGTTTTTTTGAGTTCTCTGGATGTGAAATAAGAAAGCAATATTGCTTTTCCCAGTCTTTCTTGTGCATCCAGATGCTGAATTTTTAAAGGAGTCTCTTGCCATGTGTTTGTCAAATACTCAGAGAATGGGACCTGTCAAGGTCCATCTGGCAGGTCAGTGCTAAAACTGTCAAGGACCTACCTGGATTTTGAGGCTCAGACACACTTCTCGAATCCTGAACTTCCAAACACTCTAGCACTGCAGAAGTCTGGATTTCACTCTCAAGGATGCCATCACAACGTAGGTTTGTCAATATAAAGGTATCTTCATGTCTAGCTTTCAGCTCTGTCATGATCTTCTCTAAGTGATGTCTACAATATATAATTTCTCCTTAGAGAAGATATGTAACCAAAGGAAATGTATGTGACCAGCTCACTGCATTGACATGACAGTGAGGTGTGTCTGCAGACATCTGGGAAGAGAAAAAATAACCCTCGTCCCTCCACAGAAAAGAAAAAATATTGTTCCACAATTGCATGTGGCACAGAAAAGCCACTCATCCCTCAGACCTGAGAGGTCATGTCAGGACCTGCTACTGCAAACATTTGCTACTTTGACTATTAGGAACTGAACAAACAGCTGAGTCTTCAGCTAATATTTTTCAGATTGAACACAAAGGACATAATTAAAGTGTCCTCGTGGGAGGCTTTAAATAGGCAAACAGAGGTCTGGTCTCCCACAGCAACATGCATGAAATGAGTATGCTTACAGTCCTTTATGGCCCCATTTATGGCAAATCCTGTCTGCTTTATTAAGACAAAGGAAAAGAGAAAGGAGACTTGGGGATATTCCGTGTCTGTAGGACACTGGAAAAATCATTGTTGAACTTCAGTCTAAAAGGAACACAGACATTAAACCGCTTACGGTCATTTTTGATTCAGTCTCCTCTCTCATCCCATCATTCATGCAGTTGTATATCTTGTAGGGCATGGGCAGGGCGGACACAGTCCTGGTCTTTCTGGCTGACATGTCCATTGGGTGGACACAGAGTTCACTGATACCAGCAACCCATGTTAGATACCCTGAAATGCAGGGGCTCATTGCTCTGGTTAGTTGTTTTTCAGAAGTTGTTTCATGGTTGGGTGGCTGAAAGAGAATGCATGACTTTTTAATACCCAGTCATGAAACTCCACCCATCCTAAATTAAAGTCTTCAACTGATGGAGAATCTATCAGAATTGAAGTAGAAGATTATATTTGGTCGTTTACATATGCTGATGAAACAAAATAAAACAGTAAAATTTTAGTAGTCCCTGTTTTCCTGGCTAACCACATAACAAACAAGGTGTCCTCTTTTGGAAAATAACAAATAGGAGACTAAGAATATTGTAATGATGGCTCTTTATCTAGTTGAAAAGAAAGGGATTGTGTGAAAGACCAAGAAAAAGGATTTACAAAATATTTCAGTAATTATCTTTCTGTTTTTTCTTAATCACTTATGAATGATCACAAAAATTTTGTTCTGCTTGGTTGTGCATGAAATTGCTACATGCAGTGTTTGAGAAGGAGGAGGGAATGTCTTATGGAAATGTCTTTTAATTTGTAGGGTTCCAGTGGCAGGGTAGTGATGAGGGCTCTCACTGTCGGGTGTCTGTGAGATGTCATGGATATGTGCTGGAAAGCTTGGTTTATTCTGTACCTAGAAAGTACACCAAGGATTAAACTATTATACAAACCCTGTTGTGTTGGAAGACACTGCAGGCAAAAGGCAGATACATTTCTCAGTTTACCACTCTTATATGTAGATGCCATCTGACCTAGAGCAACTCCTGCAACAGCTCTAGTCCTGCTTCTGTGAACTGAGCTGGTTAAGATTCAGTCTTTGAGACTTTCACCAGTCCAAGGCTGTTTATTTTCTTCACTGAAGATCTGAGGTGTATTTGAGAAAGAAATCCTAACAGTGGTTCTCAAAGCATGCACACTTGGAGCAAAATGACACACAATTGTACAAGTCACTTCCTGGAGGATTTCTATTGATATTATTACCAATGCCACATGCTTACAAGACAAGTTTCCTCTCCTTTATTTTCTTCCTAGACAACTTCGAAGTCACCTTTCAGATTGCCTAGTTGCTATGTTTTTCAGAACATGCACAAATATTTTGAGTCTTACAGTGCCACTATTAAGTCTTCCTTTGCATTAATCCTAGGGGCAACAGGTGATAATAACAGTAATCACAAGGAATAGTTAAAGCCTTGAGGTGAGATTTAGGTACCTAAATTTGGGCAGATGAAAATTCAAAATTTTGACCTTGGCTGGTCATGTTAGATCTTTCCATAGTCCACAGAGAAAACAGGCAACTTTGGTGGTTTTACCCAGCTGGGCAGCTGAACTCCACCACAACCGCTCTCTCTCACTTCCCCTCCTCAAAGGGAAAGAGCGAGAAAATATGATGGAAAGGGATCAAGTGTTGAGGTAAGGACAGGGAGATCACTCAACAATTATATTCATGGGCAAAACAGACTCAGCATAGGGAGATTAATGAAATTTATTACCTATTACTAACAAGCTAGAGCCATGAGAACAATAAAAATAAAAATAAAAAACAAACTAAAAACACTTTCCCCCCATCCACCCTCTTCTACGTCCTCCCCCTGAGTAGAGCAGGGGAATGGGGACTGTGGTCAATCCTAACACTTCATCTCCGCCGCTCCTTCACGGTCACTCTCTGCCCCTGCTCCACGTGGGTCCCTCCCACGGGATGCCATCCTTCCCGAACTGAGCCTGCGGGGGCTGCCCACAGACAGCAGCTCTTCAGGAACTGCTCCCACATGGCTCCGTACCACAGGGTCCATGCGTCAGGAGCAAACTGCACCAACACAGGTCCCCTATGGGCGGCAGCTCCCCCCAGGCCTCCTGCTCCTGTGTGGGCTCCTCTCCATGGGCCACAGGTCTGGCCCAGGGCCTGCTCCTGCAGCCTCCTCCAGGCCAGCATCCACCTGCTCCACCGGGGGCTCCTCCACGGGGTGCAGCGTGGAGATGTGCTCTGCCGTGGGACTCGTGGGCTGCAGGGGGACAGCCTGCTCCACCAGGGGCCTCTCCACAGGCCGCAGGGGACTTCTGCTGCATGACTGGAGCCCCTCCTGCCCTCCTGCTGCACTCGCCTTGGGGGCTGCAGGGCTGGTTCTCACTCCTTGCTCTCTCAGCTGCTGTTGCACAGCAGTTTTTTTCCCTTTCTTAAAACTGCTCTCACAGAGGCACAAACAACATTGGTATCCAAAGACTTCAAAAAACTGGCAGGTGAAAAGGCGGCACTTAAAACCTCTGTAATGCAGAGCCTGTGTGTTATACTGACTTGGAATTTGATGAAATAAGGCTTTAGTAAGAGGATTTATATCTGTCTTTCCATATTGCACATCCTTCAGTTAGGAATCTTAGAATCATAGAATCATTTAGATTGGAAAAGACCTCTAAAATCACCAAGTCCAACCATTAACCTAGCACTGCCAAGTCCACTAAACCGTGTCCCTAAGCACCACATCTACACCTCTTTTAAATACTTCCAGGGATAGTGACTCAACCACTTTCCTGGGCAGCTTTTTCCAGTGCTTTACAATACTTTCAGTAAAGAAATTTTTCCTAACATCCAACCTAACCCTCCCTTGGCACAACTTGAGGCCATTTTCTCTTGTTCTATCACAAGAAGCGATAGATAGTTTGGGAGAGGAGACCAACCCCCACCTCACTACAATCTCCTCTGAGGTAGTTGTAGAGAGCAATAAGGTCTCCCCTGAGCCTCCTTTTCTCTGGGTTAAATTACCCCGCTCCCCTCAGCTGCTCCTCATAGGACTTGTTCTCTAGACCCTTCACCAGCCTTGTTGTCTTTCTTCGGACACACTCCAGCACCTTGATGTGACTGGCCTCCAACTGGATTTAGCTCCGTTAAATCTGGATTTAACACCACAACTCTTTGGGCCTGGCCACTCAGCCAGTTTTTTACCCAGCAAAGCGTACACCTGTCCAAACCACGAGCAGCCAGTTTCTCCAGGAGAGGGCTGTGGGAAACAGTGTAAAAAGCTTTACCAAAGTCTAGGCAGACAACATCCACAGCCTTTGCTTCATTACACTAAGTGCATCACCTTGACATAGAAGGTGATCAGGTTAGTCAGGCAGGACCTACCTTTCATAAACCCATACTAAGTGGGCCTGATCACCTAGATGTCCTGTATATGTTGCATGGTGGCACTTAAGAAGATGACACTATGCTCCATAACCTTCCCCAGCACCAAAGTCAGACTGACAGGCCTGTAGTTCCTTGGGTCCTTCTTCTGGCCCTTCTTGCAGATGAGTGTCACATTTGCTAGCCTCCAGTCAACTGTGACCTCATAATCCACATCCAAAACAATGGGGTTTTGTACAGATTCACCCCAGATGCCACTGTGAAAGGCTTTCAGCACATAAAGACTTTCCTCTTCAGCAGTTTCCTTGCAGCACATTTCACATCATTATTTCTCAAGCTGTATATTAAGGGGTTGAGCAGAGGAATAACTACGGTGTAGAACACAGAAACAGTTTTATCAGTGCTCAGCAAGTGGCTGGAGCTGGGGAAGAAATACATGAACAGGATTGTGCCATGAAATGTGAAAACAGCTGTAAGGTGGGAGGCACATGTGGAGAAAGTTTTTTGCCTGCCCTTGGCAGAACGGATCTTCAGCACTGTGACAACTATGAAAAAGTAAGAAATGATGGTGATTGTAAAAGTGGTTGCCTCAAACAAGGAGCCAAATACGGTAACAAGGACCTTGTTGAGATGGGTGTCACTGCAGGAGAGTTTTAGGAGAGGGAGGAGGTCACAGAAAAAGTGATCAATGACATTTGAGCCGCAAAAGGACAATTTTAGCAAGCCATGGGTGTGTATCAGTGAATTTACAATACCCCCAAAATAGGATCCAGCTATTAACAGTAAACAAACCTTTTTGGTTACAATGACAGTGTAGAGCAGTGGGTTACAAATGGCCATATAGCGGTCATATGCCATTGCAGCCAAGAGAAACATTTCTGTGGTGGCAAAAAGTGCAAAGAAGCCGTACTGTATAAGGCATCCACTATATGACACTCCCCTTGACACTGTTAAAAAGTTGAGCAGCATATTGGGAGTAATAGTGGAAGAATAACAGATATCTAAGAAGGACAAGTTGCTGAGGAAAAAGTACATAGGAGTATGCAGGTATGGGTCAAACTTAATGATCAGTATCATTCCTAGATTACCCAGCAAGGTCATCCCATAAATCAAAGAAAAGACAGCAAACAGTGGAAGCTGCAGGTCTGGTCTATCAGTTAATCCTGTGAAAATGAAGCTAGCCACAGTGGTATGATTCTCTTGCACCATCATTTTCATTTAATTGTTGCCTGCTGGAGTAGAGAAGGAAAGCCACATATCAGAGCATGGGATGGATTGTCAGTGTCCCTCACCACAGTCCCTATGCCACTCACCCCCTCCAGTTTTGGCTTTTACACCTAAAATGATAACCAGTTATTTAATTTCTTTCCAGGTTCCATTGGTCCCCTTTCTTCTCTTTTATTTTCCATAATTACCTTTCTCTGATATAAGATGGAACAATCCCTGCCATTCAAGAAGACATAGAGAGCAGACCCATCAGAATCCATGGAGCTGAATTTTGGAGGAAGTGAAGGGAGCTCAAGAAATTATCTAGCCTACCTCCACACTCCATGGCAGAGTTCCACTATGCCAGTGGTATTCCTGAATTTGAAGCAGTCCTTGATGCCCCATACCAATGGAGAATTCACAGCTTCTTTCATGCCTTTTCCCCTAATGCACTTTTGAATGAGTATTTCAAAATATAATGACTAACATTTTCTAAAGTGGTTGATATTTTGAGGTGATTTTACCAGTTTGTGAAATAACTAACAGTGTATTGGAGGACTAAATTTTAGAAGGCATCAACCACTCACTGTTGCCCATTTCTTGGAATAACTTTGAAGAAATGGTCCCAAATTAGGGGCTTGCAAGCACACTGTTTTCATCACAAACATTTAACATATGTGACTCTATCTCATTTGTATAAGCTGCAGTAGCATACACCCAGGAGCAAACGTACGGGAAAAGAAGATTAAAACAAGCAGTAAGACCTAAACCATTTTCACTAGTAAAGCAGAAAAAACTCTGAGAGACAGTGAAAACTCCTAGGTACTTCTTATAAGGCTCAGGGTGGAGAATATTGTCCTCATAAAGAGCCAAAACCAAGCATTCATCAATAAATAAGGCTGTAAGCTGGCAACATAGCTTTTATACAATCATAGAATGGCTTGGTTTGGAAAGAGCCTTAAAGACCACTTAGTTCCAATCCCCTGCCATGGGCAGGGATGCCACCCACTAGATCAGGTTGCCCACAGCCTCATCCAACCTGGTCTTGAACACCTCCAGGGATGGGACATCCAAAACTTTGCAGGGCAAAATCCACAGCTTTAAATCCATTAAGTCTCTTTCATGTTTGCTCAGTACTTTTGAGACATCATTATCTAAGTCAAAACATCTTTTAAAAATCTTAATAAGTCATAATATCTTTTAAAAATATTCTTAAAAGCTATAGAGTCATATTTTTTCTTATTTCCAAAGCAATAGATGAAGAAACCTCATTCATGTTGTTTATGCTTTACTCCTTAAGCAGTCATTTCCAAATTGGTAATGCTGTTCTGAGAGATTCCAGTTTGGGAAGATACTTACATGTGGGTGAGATGCCTCTCTCCTGACTGCAGCTGTCTCAAAGGAAAGCTTCTAGTGTCAGCTCTTTTCTGGATTAGGATACGATGGTTACTTCTGTTGTAAGATAGTTGCCTAGGACAGGTGACATGAAACAAACTTGAAGATGATCATTTCTTCTCATGGAGTAACACTGTAGCAGAGTAGAGGAGACCAAGGCAAAGGGAGAGTGCCCAGCCAGATTAGCTTAGATCATTAAATGTTAGGAGATACAGACCTCACTTTATGCACCTGGAAGGCTAAGATGTTCTTCCATCCATTGAGCTAGATTCATGCGTAGGAAAAATAATCTTACATTGGGAGTTTATGACACCATCTAGACATCCGTAATTAGCATTATTAATAAAGAGTAGATCTTAAATATTTTATTTGCATATCTGAAAAGTACCAGTGTTTATGTTCAAAGAATCATGGTGTGATTTACCATTGAGATGCATTTACCATGTGGTGCATTTTCATCATTTGGATATTGACAAATTCAGTCCTGAGAACCTTTCACTTCCTGCCTTTGATTCATTATGTCATTATCTGCCATGTTACCAGTCTTACCTGATGGAAAACAGAAAGAAGACCACAAAATATTTTATAATTTCCTAAGGAAGGCTTACCCCTCTGTTCCTCTCATTAAAGGTTCAAGAGAAGATTGATCTTTCAAATGCTTTTCTTAAAACAAAATATCCTGTAAGGTAAACGTATTTCATGTTAGAAACCAACATTGGCATATTGTTGCATAAAAAAGAAACAACACAGAAAATAATTGTATTTTCTTATACCTGTTTCATTTCATTCTAGGACTGGTTCTATATCTGTGTTAGAGAAAAGTTCTTTGGAAAAATTACGCGTATTAGAAGAGTTTGGTGTAATTTTTCTCTGGAGACACTCAGCATGAATAGGAAGAAAACAATTTTGAGAGACAGGGAGAGAGAAATGACTGATAGAGTTGAAGTTTGATGCTTATTTTGATTTTGCAAAGATAACACCTCTTGCTTCTCTTCACTCCAGTTCAGGCTAAGGAGTATCAGTAAACTCCAAATTACTTAATTCCATGGTCATCTGCAATTTATACTTACTGCTGTAATACCTTCCTCCTGTGAGAAAGGAACCAGCCCCATTGTGCATGTAGAGAATCCCTCAGATGAAAAAATTGTTGAGATGGAAATGAACTCATACCTGCATTTATATTTTTCCATCCAGATACCTGGAACAACTGGCCAGTACAAATGAACACTACTATTTTAAAACAAGCTTTCAGTGTAGAGTAATTGTTCTCAGTTGAATTGTCCCATGAGAAAAGTAAATTATGTTTACAACTGCTTCCATTATTATCAAGTGACTTAAGAGTCTCTTTCTACAGGCTGGAACTAATCAATGCAGCCAAAGCCACTCAGAGATTGATACCACTCATATATGAGCTACCATCATTATGCTGGCTAGGTGTCTAGTGAGTACACTGAGATCCTATACATCCTGGTTACGTATAGACACCTATATATCCCTCTCTAAATGATATATCCCTATATATCTCTATATATCCCTCTCTAAATCCCTCTTTATTCTGTGAGCTGAGTCACAACAAAAGGCATGACTGTATCCTGAACAGGCATCTAGTCTGATATTCTGGCATTGCAAGTGCAACACCATTTTAGCAGAAATATATTAATATGACATCTATGCAAATCTATTCCCCTTCTTTTCTTGCTTTGCTCTGTATCTCAAGCATGACATCTCCACTTCTCATCTATAATTACAGACAAGCTATTTTTTGTTTTGGTTTTGTGAATATACTCACCTCTCTTCTTCAATGCTGTGCTGAGATATTTGTTTCAGACCCGACTGCCCCTAATTGTCTTCGCACTAGGGATGTACAAAGGGTAGAGTCTGTTTTTATTTGTGTTGCATTAAGCAGGAAAGTGGACTCACCAATAAGAGTATCTCCACCAACACTTATTTACTTTGGACAAAGTAGGGAACTGGTAGCAGAAAATTGTTACCTGGTACTCCAGCAGAGAGGTGGGCACATGCTCTTCTACCTGTTTAAGATAACAGTCAACCTGAACCTTTAAAATAAAAAGAATGCCTCAAGTTGTGTCTGAAGGCAAGCATGGTATGATGGTGAGGAATATTCATTTCATGATAGATAAAGCTCCTGGCTGATCTTCAAGGCAATCTTATGTAGGGCTGTGATATTCATCTAGTTTGAGGGTAACTGCATGGACAAAAGCAAACACAGAGGTGTGGAAAAGCTCTGGTAAGAAATACCTTAAGATTTCAAAACTCTAAAGCATTTATAATTTAGTCATTCTGGCTGGAAATCCCTGGCTTATACATGGCTTAGAACATCCTTTCTTCTTCTTTTCAAAACAGACTTTTATTGTTTTCCTATTATTTCATGCTTCTGCAAAAGGAAAGTGTTTGCAATGCCTCTGAAGTCCCATGTGATGGAATCAGCCCAAATGAGACTGCTTGCAGGATTGTTCATGTGGTCCTGAGATTATTGTTTTTTTCCCCCTAAGTCAGGCAGATGTTCATTCTTCAACTGTCTGCTTTTATTCCTGCCAATTAAATCACTTGATTTGGTAAAAGTTGGCATCTGAGGTATCTTTCACCATCCCTATTAGTCCGTATCTTTGGAAATATATGTAAAAGGCTGCAAAAGCTTTTGTTCCAATAGCTATTTGTTCTGAGGATGTGGTTTCAGAATTAAAAGTCATTGCAAGTCTAAGATCTACCTGGGCAAACTGGCAAGCACTGTTTCCCAACTCAACATTAAATAAATAGCTAAACTGTGTTGTTGCTTTCTTAATTCATTTATTTATAATTACTGCATTTACTACATGGGAAAAAATGCAAAGATTGAAAAAAAAAAAAAGCATCTCTGCTAATGCTAGAAGTACAGCAAGTACAGCAACAGAACTGAAATCCCAGCTCCTTCGCTCTTTGCATTTACTTTTCTACCAGCATGACACAAAATTGATCAACCCATCATATTTTCATCTTTGAAATAAATGACCAGGCATCTTACTAAAAATGAAGAACAGAAAACCTATATTTTCTTTTGACATAATCAGTTGAGTCTTTCTGATGCTTATCCCTGATTGCAGCATGACTTTCCTGCATTCTTCTCAGAACTTTTAGGCATCATTTAAACATTGGTAACATTTCACAGACCCTCTTCCAATGTACGCTGAAATTGCCTTCATAATGTGGCACAGGTTCAGCAAGAAGAATGCTGCTCCATCTGCAATAAATTTCATGTCAGGTTCTGTTCAAAATAGTGCTTAAATACACAGGAAACATTTAATATGCAAAAGCAATGGAAATTTAAGACTAAACATGTGCTTAAGTGTTTTCTTTTTTGGACTTATTTGTGGGTCATCCCTTAAAATTCAGTTTGGGATCTCTCTGGACAGCCAAAGGGTCAGTGATGCAAAACTTTGGTGCCTATAGTTCTCCGTAAGGCATCCTTTACCTCCTTGTTCCTCCAGCTGTAAATGATGGGGTTCAGCATAGGGATCACCACAGTGTAGAACAAAGATGCGATTTTGTCTGTGTTGAGTGAGTAGCTGGTGGCTGGTCGGAAATACATGAAGATTATTGTTCCATGGAACAAGATGACAGTCATCAGGTGAGAGGCACAAGTGGAGTAGGCTTTGTACTTTCTTTCCTTGGAACGGCTCCTCAGCACAGCCTGAATAATTAAAATATATGAGATGAAGGTGGTGGTGATGCTGCTTATCTCAACCAAGCTGCCAAAAGCAAAAACCAGCAGCTCATTGACAGCAGTACTGGAGGAAGAAATCTGGAAGAGCGGGCTGTTATCACAAAAAAAATGGTTTACCACATTTGAAGAACAAAAGTTTAGTCTTAGCAAGCCACTGGTGTGTATCACAGAGTTCAGGAACCCCCAGAAGTATGAAGCTTTCACCAGATTCCAGCAGACTGTCTTGGACATGATGATGGTATAGAGCAGAGGTTTACAAACGGCCACATACCTGTCATATGCCATCACAGCTAGCAGCAAGCACTCTGAGATTGTCAACAAAACAAAGCTGAAATACTGCATAATGCAACCTATGTATGAAATTGTTTTCATTTCTACTAAAAAGATCATCAACATTCTAGGAGTGATAACTGTGCAATAAGTGGCATCCACGAAAGACAGATTTTGGAGAAAAAAATACATAGGGGTGTGAAGCCGGAGATCTATACTGATTAATGCAATCATACCCAGATTCATTAGCACAGTGATGAGGTAGGTGGCTAAAAACACCACGAAGAGAGGCATTTGCAGCCTTGGATCATCTGTCAATCCAGACAGAATGAACGTGGTTGGTGTTGTGCAGTTTCCTGAAGCCATCGGGCTTGACTGGTATGTTATCTGCCATCAGGAGCAGGAGGAAGGGTGACAAAGGGTTTGTTACTGCTTAGAAATTAATGGGATAAGAAAACATGTATTGCTCACATCTGTTATCCATGATCACATAACAGAGACTTTAGAAAACCCCGAGTTCCTAAGATGCCTGTAGCTATGTGAAATAGTACTGCCTAGATACTAAAATCTAATTACCCATTCATTTTTCCATCCAAAAAAAAAAAGCTAGATGTCCACTAGGAGGTAGTTGCATAGGCTCTCTTTACCTGCTGTGAGTGGACCAGGTATAGTCTTAAATGCAATCAAGTCAATATAAACCCCTCTCTGTAAACGGCAACTGAATTTTAAATATCTACAGAGACTTTTAGAGTCTATATTTATCAGGGAGAAATAAGGCACTGGTAGGGTGGCATGCATTAGATCTATTCCATGCACTCCTAAGATATATACCTGAGGATGAGAACATAAAGGCCTTAAACCTAAAATAGTTGGCTATGAACCCCAACCTAAGACAGGAGAGATAAATCCTAAATCTTAGTGCAAACATGCTTTTCAGTAGCTGTGCTTTGCTTATTCCTCATAGCTGCACACGAGAAGCATTCAAGAAATCCAAGCTGGAAATGAAAAAAATACAAAGCAGAAGGTCCACAGTTACAGACAAAAAATATGTAAAAAATAAAATCAGACAAATCCCCTTTATTCTCTTCTACACTGTCTTTGCCCACTTAGTGCAGAGGCATACCTTTGTAACTAAGACTTAATTCAGGCACAGATATGATAGCTTTGCAGAATCAAACAGTCAACATGCAACTTTCAGCATACACTTACTTTTCAAAGTGAACATTCAAGAATAAGAACTAATTTTTACAAGAACTGACAAGCATTATCCAGCTTCTTTATGCCTCGCCAACTTTACCTCATTTTTACTTCTTACTTCCAGGAGGCAGGCTTTTTATATGAAGCTGTGTTTTTATACACTCAGAAAAAAATTGAAGCAATTATATCTTTGACAAGCAGACCGCACTAACATGGCAATTATACCATACTTTATGTCTCCTGAGGGACAGGAGATAATCACATCACAACATCATCTTGAGAAGATAAGCAATATCTCAGATGTTTTAAGGTTTTCCCTGTTCTGTACATCTAGCTGATGGAGTTGGTGCCATAAATGATAGCTACCTGCGGAAAGCAGATTTGATTAAATGAAGATCATCTGTGATATTGTTCTTTAGTCTTAGTAACGGATGCTAGTTTAGATAACATCAATATTTTGAAGAGAAAAGCATAATGGCAGAGGTCCATTAACTCAAATCTCTCTTGGGTTTCTATTTTGAAGTGGTCTATGCAATAATTTGTTAGGTGAGATCAAAGTTGGTTGTCTGTGTTTGAGATAAGTGAGTGCTGGACACTATGCTCAGTGCAATGATTATTGCTTGCAAAATTCAGTAACTTCAACAGGATTCTGAGAGCTCTGTAGAAATAATTCACATAAGTATTCTATGGAGGTCGAAGTTAGCTTTATTCTCCCTCAGCTCTCTATTTATAAAGGAGAGGTAGTACCACTGCCATGCCCAAATCACATAAGTCAGGGACACTTTAAACTACTAGTCCCACTTTTCTACTATGAACGGAGAACTTGGTGCCTTTAAATAATTGAGACAAGCAGTGTATGCAAGCATCATGTCTCCTTTCTCCTTTAGTCCGCATGAGTCTGCCTGAGGTCACTGTCCTTTGCCTGGGACACATCACCATCAAAGAACATGTTCTTTTCAGACATTTACGGAGGTCTTTGCATGAAAACAATAAAAAGCATAAAGGCTTTTTATGGAGATTCAAAGGGAAAATCTTGGTCCCACTGAAATAAAGGATAGCTTTAACCATCCACTTATCTCTACCCTATAAAGCCAGGACAGGCAGATATATCTGGAGAGAAAAAGAAACAAGAAGTATTCTTTTAAAGCCTCTTACTCTAAGAGGGTTTAATGTGTAATTAGCACCTAAATCTCACTGCCTAAATTCTACTAGGATTCTTCTGCTAGGATTCTTCACTGGTGTATAGCAGTCTAAGGTCCCACCTTGCCTATCACTACCCAAATGGCATAGATTCGTTATTCCAACTGCCTAATTGATGATGACCATTTTCAGAGATGATTCAGCGAAAGCTTCTCAGACACCTATAGATCTGTACTGACACAGAGGGACTATGAGGCTCTTTCAGAGTCATTACCTAATTTTAAATGTCTCATTATAGGTCTATGATATTGCTATCTGCCTACACGATCTTTTGAGGTGATGGAGAAAAATAAGCACTTTAAAGGGTAATATATGTAGGTACTATGTGCCCATACCAGGTAGAGATGTGTCGCAACCCTAAAAAAAAAAAGATTTTTCTCCACTGTCTTTAAAGGTACCCTTGGAAAATCATTTCACGTGTAGATGTCTGCTGTTTAGATTTCCCATTTGTCAGTGAAAACTTTTCTAGGTTTAAGCAAGACAAATCACAGACTGCTAAATAAAGTTAGGCAATGCTTCTGTCATGATTATGGACTTTAATGTATGTGTCTTTCACCTGCCTTGCATATACTTCACCTCCTTGTTTTGGAGTTCCATGCTACTTCCATTTGTAGAACAGTGCAAGATGCATTGTCTCAAATAACCACACAATAATATCATCACTGAATCTTGATATAATCCCAAACATTTGTGCTGATTCGTATTGATGATAAGGATAATGATAAGGAGCAATCATCTCAAAACAAAGCCTTTTCATTTAGTGTTAGCACAAGAGAGACCCCCACAGGTGTTTTACCACATGCTCCATCACAAGCTACAAAAAAAACAGGCTTCACTCTTCAGACTCTGAAACAAACAAATAAAGAAACAGAAGGCACTCATTCAATCAGAGAAAGAAAACCATAGCCTGCAAGTTTTCATTAATTTTATTTACGTTAGACATGTGCAGTCAAAAATATACATCATTCATATTCCAGAAGGTCTTCCCTGTGGGCTAGTCCCTAACAGGACATGTTCCGTTGGCCCTCATCAGCACTTGTTGAAGGGCTAACTTGTGCACACATCTATCACAGTGTATAATCAGTAACACAGCCTAATGAAAAAGAGATGAGACATGTCACTCATGCTTCTGACCCAGTGCCAGAAAACAATCCTGCAAAACGTACAGGAAAGCTGCTTACTACATGAATGAAAGATTTCTCCAGGATAACAATACTCAATTTTTAAAAACCAGCAAATCTCTCTTAGGTGTATGAAGTGGTCTCTTCTATAAAATTTGCTGCTTGAGGGTAAGCTCACTAAATGCAAGCACCAAAACCCATTTTTCTTCATTAACAACAAAGCGAAACTGGGGAAACTAGTTTTTGATGGAGATGTTAGTAAACACGGATATCTGCATTTAGAAAGACAGGTTGAATGTTTTTGTGCTGTACTGCACCAGTCCTACCCTACAGCCTATTCATTGCCTTTTCTCCTGCTAAGTGTCTGAGAAAACACTTTCCTCTCTATTGATCTTCTTAGGGCTTCCATAACCTCCTTGTTCCTCAGGCTGTAGATCATGGGGTTCAGCATGGGAAAGACCACAGTGTAAAATACAGCAATTATTTTGTCTGTGTCTGGTGAGTAGCTAGAGCTAGGCCGTAAATAGGTGAAGAGGAGGGAGCCGTAGAATAAGCCAACAGCCACCAGGTGGGAGGTGCAGGTGGAGAAGGCCTTGTGCCTGCTCTCTGCGGCATGAAACTGAAGGATGGTGCCAAGGATGCAAGCATAGGAGACGACGATGATCAGGAAGGTGCTGGTTTGTATAAAGCCACACAAGGTGAAGAGGAGGACCTCGTTGACCTGTGTTTTGGAGCAGGAGAGCTCCAGCAGCGGGGGAATGTCACAGAAAAAGTGGTTGATGGTGTTGGAGCCACAGAACGACAGGGTGAACACGAAACTCGTGTGGACCAGTGAGGTCAGAACCCCACTGAGATAAGCCCCGGCTACCAATAAGGCACAGACCCGGTGGGACATGGTGACAGCGTAGAGAAGAGGACGACATATGGCCACGTAGCGGTCGTAGGCCATCACAGCCAAAATGAGGCACTCAGCATCAGCAAGGGCAGCGAAGAGAAACATCTGTGTTGCACAACCAAAGACAGAAATGGTCTTCCGTTGTGCTAACAGATTCAACAGCATCTTGGGAGCAATGGCAGATGAATAGCTGAGGTCTAAGAAAGATAAATTGCTTAGGAAATAGTACATGGGGCTATGAAGGCAGGTGTTGAGCCAGACAAGCACAATGATGCCAGCGTTGCCCACCAGCGTGGTGATATAGATGAGCAGGAAGAGCCCAAACAAAGGTAACTCCACCTCCGGACGGTCAGTGAAACCCAAGAGAATGAACTCGGTCACTGCAGTGTGGTTTTTTTCAGGCATTTCCTTTCTTCATATTTGCATTTTCGGTAAGCGTTGTCCAAGGGACCATTGGTTGGTCCTAACGGTTGAGCCACAATCAAGCAGGGTTCGTCCCTGTCTTCTCAAGAGACTTAAAGGTAACACAATTATTTTACACACAAAGGAGAAAGTGGTGATGTAAAGCATACTCAGATGTAAAAGCTGAGGAGGACATTGAAAGAGAAATTAGGAAACATTAATTCCATGAGTTCTTCCTCATATAGCAGATAGATTTAATGACATGTGCATGACATAGGTTCTTAGACAGATATTTTGAAATATTTAAAGCCAAAGTAGTATATCAATGAGTGTTTTATATGTTGCATTGCTGAAAAAAACACACATTACTTCCCATGAAATAAGCATTAGATATTGAGGTGAGTGAAGCATAGGGTTCAGGCACAATTTAGGGTTAGTAATGGTCACTTTTGCTTTCCTGATACATGTTGTTCCTCATCTTTTCTTTCTTCTTAAATGCTTAACATAAATAAGGGGTTTGGGGGACGGAGCCTCTTCTTTGACATAGGTCAAATTTAGAACTACATTAAGTCATCAGAAAAAAAAAAAATATATTTTAAATATGGAACCTTTTAAAAAAAAATCTCACATACTTTGATGTTGTTGTTAATGTTGTTGTTGAAGCTATAAACTGAATTTAAATTATACTGTCAAAGGCATCCCTCAGAACACATTCCTCCAAATACATTCTCCAAATAATCAGGTTTGGGTGCCAGTTTCACCTTTGGAATAGAAATGGTAAGTTTAACTTTACTGTGCAAACGTAAAGACTGATTTCTGCTTCTATCAACATAAACTTAAGTAAGGATAGATTTTTTTTGTTCACATTTTTACTTACAAAAGGAGATGTAATAAAAAACACACTGGCATAAGTCACTGAAATAACTGCAGATTTCAATGCTGTGCAGACAAAAAAAATACAATGAAAACAGAAATGTCAACATCCCTCCAAAAACCCCAAAACCAAAACAACAACAAGAAAAATCTATGAACCCTTCAGGATAAGCAACCAAATGCACTTCAAAAATAAATCTTTTACTATATATAGTAAATAAATTAGGCAATAAGTTAGGCTTAATGGGGGCATACAGAAAAGCAGATTCTCTTCCCAATTGCGTTTCCAGATCCTGCAGACGGAAGAATTTGCACACCCCTTTAGCTGCCTAAATGTCAGTTTGAGTCATCTCAAGTCTGTGTGTAATCACAAGATCATTTATAATCACTTTTTTTTCCTTGGTTTACTGCCAAGGAAGGAAGCCTGGGTGACCAGCACAAATTCATTGCTAGGCTTTCTGATAAGCAAACCAGAGTAAGCTGAATCTCACCCTGAGCATGTCAGTGGGATCTCCTCTTCCAAGACTCTTCTACTGTCAGGGGAAAGAGGACAAATTAAAAGTTACCTCTGAATCGTCTTATCTAGCATCTGAATCACCTTCTGCACTTGTGTCTCCCTTCATTTTGTAAGGATCTAGAGCGTCTAAGGTTGTCATTTACACTTCTGATTTCTGGTCCTGATGAGGGGTGACACACAGCCATCCCTGGAGTTTTAGAAGAGGTTAAAAATGCTGAAAGAAAGCAGAGATTATTTCCCCAAAGCAAAAACCTAGAGAGCAAGGAACAAATAAGCACTATCCTCATGCCTTATGGCTAACCACAGTGTGTAATCCCTTTCACGAGCCAGGCAGCCTTCGCCTTAAAATGAAACAGACTTAGTTGCCAGCCTTGCTGGATGGATGGTACAAAACAAGGATGTTGAGGGGACCGCAGCAATAGTCCCATTTTTTTTTTTCCAAATGTGACAATTTATACACGTGTCGTTCACATCTTACCTCCCTTGAGGCTGTCTGTGCGTGAAATACGGTTCATTCAGCTACACTGGATATGTGAGAACGTGGGGTTTTTATTCACAGCCCTTGATGGGTTGAATCTTTTCATACTGCTTCACCTCAAAACAAACCTTTTAAAATATACAGGAAATAAATAGTCACTTTCTTTGGAAGTCTTCTACCAGCATGCCTGTGGTACCAGTCATTTCTGCAGGAGGTTCTCTTCCCAGCATCTGCCACTGGTGAGTAACACGCTGGCCATGCTACAACCCTGGGTCCACCTCGTCACCCAAAGGCAGGGAAAAGAGGCATTCCTAGACACCAGTTCATCCAGCCTACCTCAGACAGTTGCCTGCTTCTTTCACATTCAGCACAGGAAAATTCATTCTTCTTTTGTCCAACCATTCAAATACAGAGAGTGATACGCCAGCTCTGTACAGGGATTTGAGATATACTATTGAAAAGCACTCTGTTTCCTGGCTGTTAATATTGTCACTTCCATCACGTTAAACACTCAGCAAAGAGTGTACACCTACAAGTCTCTAACCCCACGCTTTCCTGAGTCTTTGGTGAGATTTTTTAGGAGCAATAATAAGAACAACCAGCACCATATCAGAAATAATAATTAGCAGCTCTTAGCAAAGGAAATACTCTCTCAGTTCCAGTTTTGGCTGGAGGAAGAAGAGGAAAAAGGGAGGTCACGAGTCAGGAGAAGTGTGTGGTCCTCTTCTCCATCCCCTTTTCCACCACCTGTAGCATCATCTTGGTTAGTCATTTGAACAGAAATGTAATGGAAACTTCATCTACACTCTGCAAAATATACTAAGATTTTTCATGGAAAGGGACCTTAATGGTATTCAGAATTGGCAACAATTGCTATTTTTGCCAGTAGCCGAAGGAACCAGCCACAGAAGGCTGAAGTGATGAACCAGTCAAACACTGATATTTGTTCTTCCCCGTTTAATACCAGCCCCAAATCAGACCTACCTGTGGATGGTATGAGGACCTCCTCACACAAAAGCTGGTTTTGTAGGCGATGGTAAGGATTTATCACAGCACCAGTGAGGCACCAGGGACATGGTCCCTGTTGCATCTTCAGCTGGATTACCTCATGGAGAAAGGACAGCTAAGCTGCTGCTATTTTCTCCTTTCTTGGGCACTGAACTGACATCTGTACAGTGCAATTTACTGCACAGCTGTTCCTGATTTTGGTGAAAAGGGTGACAGTCATAATGTGGAAGTCCAGCTGCTTGAAACTGAGTTTTGAATGGTTTGGGTTTGTATTTAGGAGGAATTTTAATTGTCTTCTCATTTGTGAGCCACAGATGATCTATATGAAGGTTTTCCCCCATGAATTCCTAGGTTTGAAGGGGTTTTGTCTTGTTATAACTTTAATGACACAACTGAAATTGTCACCCGGGTAGAATTAACCAGAGATACTATTAAACCAGAGATACTATTCATCCGCGTCCAAGTTACTCGTCTAAGTCTTATGTAGCTGTTTACACTCTTTCTGTAGTCCATGGGGCATGATTAGTGGGATATTTATTATGCCCATGTGGGGGAAGGCTCTCCGAAGATGCTTGTTTCTGATTTTGAAAGGTACTCTTTTCTGCTTACTGACTTAAAAGGCAGCCAGTATACCAAACCATAGCCCCCTGAATTCAAGTGAGAGCAATCCATCCTCAGAAATCACTTGTTGCAACTAATGGAAAAACCTAAAGCTGGGCAAATTGAGCCCTGCCTCGTAATGACCAAAACGTGTCCTTGTTACAGATGGAAGAGAACAGAATGAAGACAGACATTTGACAGCGGATCTTGAATGTGAGACAGAAAGGGGGAATGGTAACATTAATGTGGACACATTTAGGAAAGAAGCAACTGCTGGAAGAGCATGTGCATGTGAAATACTGATATTGGAAGGGAAAAAAAAATGAAAAAAGGGTGGTTACTCACCATCTCAAGAAAGGAGGGCAGAGTGCTGGTCTGCAAGAGAGAGAAATCTTTCTGAGGATACTACATGTAGCATTTCCCTTTTGTAAACAGAGAAGTGAAACACACCTGATGAGATGTGATACCATCTCTTCTGAAGTAAGAGAACAAGATATTGATGGAGCTGAAAGACACGAAAACCCATAAAAGTCAAGTGAACCATAATTGATAGATGTCATACAACCCCCCCTTGTTCCTAATGAAAGTCCAATAATCAACAAAAACACATGCTTTTTCTAGGCTATTCTTTCAAGTATGAGTTTTTCAACTCTGTATTTATTGATTTACTGTGAAGCTGGATTTGACAAGGCCAAAAACATTAAAGCAACAAACTAAAAACAACCCCTTTTGGGGCTGCAGAAATTACCCTCACCGGAGTTGACCTACAAGGAAAACTACCTGCAGACGGTCATCCCAGGGTCCTCCGTGAGCATCCCAGAGTCCTCCATGAGCCTTTCAGAGGTCCCCAGGAACCTCTGCAGAGCCTTCTTTTTTCCTCAGCTCCATGTCCATTCTTCTGCTCCCTGAGCTCATCTGTGAACCATCGCATGCTGTACAGGTCCCTTGGGGAGCCCTTGGTGCTGCCCCAGGCCTCTCCATATGCCTTTGGAAGTGTCTAAGAAACCTTCATGGGTGGTTTGTAGTAGAACCCTGGGTGTTCCTCTGGGTGCCCTCAGATCCCATTGTGCACCTCTGGACCAGGCAAGGACTGGAAGTGCTTCTCAGATCCCGACCTCAGCTCTTGACCTCTCAGTACTCCTCAGCCCAAACCATGTTATTCCCTTTGCTTTGCTTTCTCTCAGTTATTTTCAGGGAGAATTTGCCTGGAGAAGCAGGTACCCCACTGAACCCCACTTTTTGGCACAAACAAGGTGCTGGCTGCTGACTTTGGTCTCTGGATGCCAGGTGCACCCAAGCCCATCGGCACTGGTGGTGGGCTGAAACTTGCTCCTTAATTCAGTCCCAGGTTTCACCATGTCCTTGCCCAGTGGTTAAAGCAGCAGCTGCACTGTCCCTCTGGGGGAATTTGGGTTTCAGGGACTGCAGAGTTGCAGGTTGATGCCTGAGCTTTTGCTGCCAGCAGTTGTTTCAGCTCAAACCACTGGATGGGGTAGAAATGCTGCAGGGCATTTTTGTCCCCACACCACTCACTTAGGCCAAGGGGCATGGTTGGTTTGGGTTTGCCCGTTGTGCACGGTTGTAGTGAAATAGAATCTCTGAGTGACTTTTAAGAGTTTAAAGTTTTAAAGGTGACTTTAAGAAACTCTTGAAGTCTGCTAGAGACTACTATATTTGGAAAGATGACTTTTGGAAATGCCGAAGTAGGCTGGAGACTAAGAAAGATGGCTTTCAGAAATCCCAGAATCACAGAATGGTTGAAGTTGGAAGGGACCTCTGGAGATCATCTAGTCCAAGCCCCCTGTTCCAGCAGGGTCACCTACATCCAGGCTGGTTTTGAGTATCTCCAGAGATGTGCCTATGCCTGCTGGGGACTAAGTCTTAAAGTCGACTTCAGGAAAATCCTTAAGTCTGCTAGAGACTTCAAGGAATACATCAAGTTGGCTTTAGGAAAGTCTTGAATATGAGTTAGGAAGGTCTGCATGAGACTCCAAAGGTAGTCTTAAAGTCAACTTTAAGAACACTATATATTTATACACATTTATACATATTTATAGGTAACACACACAAAACGTACAAAGAAGTGTCTGCCTTTCCAGGGACAGCCTGTGGCCTGATGCCTTTCCTCAACTATCCTCTCTGTACTTGTGTGTACATTTTGGTGATCCCTATGCAGATATGCTGCCTGTAACACCACCCCAGCAGTGCTTTAACTAATTCAGCACCACATCTTGGATGTTAACCCTCAAAACTGTTAACAAAGGACAAAGTTTTCGCACAGAACAACACAGCAGCAAAAATATAGTGAAAAAGCCAAAAGGTTGATGAGCCCAGCTCTCAGGTATGCAAAAGGTTTTAAAAGTCTCTGGCAGAGGAAAAAAAAGAACTGTTAATCCAAGTGTTGATAAGAGCACATCATCCATAAACATTGTCAAAATCTCTTCCTTATAAGAAAATCTACCCAAACCACTCGTTTCTGCCCTACCAATCAGGAAGATTTAGAAATACATCCAGAAAAAAGGCAGGCTTGTACATCTGCTACATAGGTAAAAGAAAAAAAACACAGAGTGGAGTAAAATAAAGAGCTTAAAGCAAAAAAAAATGTTAAAAGAAGAGCTTGTGCTTATTGTATTTTTGCTTTTACTACATTATTGCAATTAGTTAAAATTGCAAGCATTTACCAGTTTATAGTCACAGAGCCCCCATTTCAGGAAATCTCTTAAGCATCCATTGAAGTCCCGTCCACTTCCATACATCTCAAACATGCCTAAGTCTTCCTTTCAGAAAAACATGAGCATTAGCTTAAGATAGTGAAAAGAATAAGATAGATAGAAATATAGAAAATTTTAAGATAGAAAAAGAATAAGGGGAAACATTTGTGCCTCTTCCACATGGATTGCCAAGAGGAAGACACAAGGCAGAGAACGGATCAGCCAGTGCCCAGAGACACCAATGACAAGGAAGGTCAATTCTTTAAATCCAGTTTACATTAATGAACACTTCATTAACATTACGGTGACTCCAAATGCAGTCTTTAATATCCAAATGCTCACAAGATAAAAACTGCATTAGCAATATTCTTTTAGCTGGCAGTGATGCGACGTTACCCTTTATAACCCAGAAACTGCCCAGTGACACCAGCACAAACCCTGACACAGCAGCAACAAAGAGCAGGAAATTCAATTTAAAGCAAATTCACTGTAGAAATGAGGCATATCCTATTAACAGACACAAAGAAAGTGGCTGCTTGAGAACTTTTACAGCACATGGTGTTATTTTATTTTTTTAGAGATGCACCATGCATGAACATGGTGGTTATTGTTATTTTTTTCTTCAGCCAGGCACTAAACCTAACTAAAAAGTTGGTGACTTTCCGATAGGTGAAGAATAGCAAAAACTGATACTATCTTCGGTTTGACTTTGGGCAAGATCTGGAGGAAGATGCTGGCACCATCTGGGCTATGCAGTGATTTAATCTCTGTACAGAGACCTGTGCTTCATTTTCCCCGAGTCCTCTCTCCTGGTGGACCAGACGCAGCATCAGATGAGAGAAGCACGTAGCATTTAGCACGTGATGTCCAGGCACATGTATAGAGCTATTGTATTTACATTTCCCTGTATATACATCTTATTCTTTAAATGCATAGATCCAATCCTGACAGGTGATGTTTGTTTATATCAGATTCTGGAAAATCCACTCTCCGGCCAAGGCAGCATCTTTGACCAGGGTGGCAGGGACCTGGGAGTGTCGGATGTGCCCACCAAAACCCAACACGGGCACACAAACACCTCCCCAGGAAACCACAAAAAGATGGAGGTCAACGTGGTGTGGATGCGTATTTGTGCCCAAGCTGTACTGTCGCTATTTTAGAATAGCAGCAAATAATAGAAGATTCAAACAATTTCTGCTGAAATAATAATAATAAAAAAACATATTCTTAGAAAAGTGCAAGAAATTATCTTAAGGAAAAGTGACCACATTTGGCCAGTGCTGCTCTGAAGGTGGGCAACTGCCTAAAAGCCACAACAATCCATATTTAGGAAGTCTTTACAAAAACTGGCACCTCTTCAAGGCTTGCAGAGTAATTCCTGAGGATGGTGCCTCCATCAAACACACGGGCAGTGTTGGTATCCATCCACTGGCGCCCTTCTCCGGGCAGGTAGATATCTCGCCACGTTTGCCCTTTCTCTGTTATTGGAGCCACCAAGACCTGTGGTGAAAAAGAGAAAAAGAAAAAATAATTTTGCAGATGGAGGATTAGCTGGGTCATTGCAATGGCCTTCATTGGACTGTCCTTGAGAGTCCGTCCAACCTGTATTTTGTGAGAAAAAGCACCTCTGGAGTCCATCTAATACATATTTTGCAAGAAAAACCTCCAGGATCCACCCAGCTCATATTTTTTAAAAGACCCAAACTGAAAAAAACAAAAAACACCACATCAGAAATAGGGTGTTTGCTCAAAACAAAGCTCCTGCTTCCAGGTTGAGCAGGACAGGATGGATGCAGGGAGGCTGCGAGTGGGCTCAGGCTCACATGAAGCAGCTTTTGAAGAGGTTTTATGGAGCTGTGGTGGGAATTGGTGGTACAGAGTCAGGGGAGAGACAACCCCATGCCACGTAGATTTGTGACCGAGGCATGAATTTCTCTTTTCATCCTGTCACCCATTGCTTGGAGGAATCTGGTTTGAACAAACCCTTCATTGTGAGTTAATCAATGAAGTCAAACATTACCTGGCAGCGAGCCAAGCAGAAACTTGTATTTTAATTAGAAATGATCACACTACGGGATCTACTGCTTTAGATGTGGGCTGCCATAAAGGTGGGCTTCAAAAGCCCTCTGCCCAGGGCTCCTCTCCAGGAGACCTGGTCTGGATCCAGGTTAGATAAACTCTAGGAACAACTTGTGCTCAATACACATAACACAAGTTATTGATTCTCAAGCAACACGTTCACTTTTGAGTCATCATTCTGTGGACTCGAGGCTCCTTTAGAGATGCAAGAGATGTAGCTGCTCAGCACCCTCAAATGCTCGTGAAAATCCTGGCTGGTGGCCTTGGTACATGGGTAATTGCATAAAAAGCATTTTAAAAAAAAAAGTAAAAACATTTAAAAATGTCCTTTTGTGTCACAAATCAGTGAGTCCCATTTGGAGATGTGGCATAAGGAGAAACGTGTTCTGCTTGCTCCTCTCCAGTGGCTTAGTCAGGGTAATATAATCCCCAATGAACTTTACAGATTTTTTTTTTCTTCGAATTATGGGAAAGACTGTTCCATTGCTGGAGTTCTCTACATAGGAAGAAGGGGTTACTGAGGGCTTTTTCACCCTTTATTGAAAGAGAAAAAAAAAAAGGCAAAAAAACCCACAAAACAACAACAACAAAAAAAACAGTTATCAGTATTCTGAGTATATTTATACTTGATAAATTATTTCAATTCAGAAACTGAAAGAGGTTTCAGAGCCCTAAATTAAGCCTTTTTCAAGGAAAGCACAGGCTTTCTGAAAAGGAAAAATGAACAAAAAAAAAAGGAAAAAAAATCAACCACTTTGCCTTAAATTTAAAGCTGCTTAGACATGGAGGCTTTGATTTGCATTTGTGCTGTACTGAATGCACATGGTGAAGAGAGAGAGGATGAAAGGATAAAAATAAAACTCCAGGAAAGCCAGTAAAGGAAAAAATAAAGGATAAAAAGCAGAAATAGTGTAGGAAATTTATGCGTCATTCATTCTTAAATCCACTTTTTGAGGTCTCGGTCAATCCCTGCACTCTACATCAATGCTCCTTGGGCAGCATTATCCAAAAGGAGGCAATGTGGTGTTTGGTTCCCTTTAGAGGACACTTTTGGACCCTGGTGGCCTTTATAGATGTGTTTGGAGCATGACCTGGCTTCCCAGCTTCTTGCAGCATCCAATTTTGCCAGGCAGACAGCACTGATGGGAAGTGATGCTGCATGTGCTGATAATTTTTTGCTGACCGAGTGCCACTTGTCTCTTTGCCATTACATTTCAACATGCCGTGCTGGAAGCATTCAACAGGTTGTAAGTGTGCTGCCAAGACATGTGGACTACAGAGATCTGGCCATAATAAATGTACAAATCCACCTGAAAAAAAAACACAAGTGGATTTCAAAGCAGGGCTATCCTCACAGCCCAGAGTTACTCCCCAAAAAGGCGTGGGGGACAGCTCAGACACCAAAAGGTGGTGGTGGTAGCACAAAGTCATGTTCGTGAGCACCCTGCAGCGGATGCTTACATCCAGAGCAATGTTCAAAATGTTTATCCCAGCATCCTAATGCTTAGCCTTGCCTCAAACCACGCCAGGAGAGAACCACTTTATGTATCTTCCAGTAATTAGTTATTAGCGGCACTCCAAATGGCACCAGGCAGGCTTTGGAGCACATTTCTATTCTTCCAGTTTCCCAAGTCATCCTGAAAGTCAAAACATCCCCATCTGGATTCTTCCCCTGCCAGCTCAGGCTCCTTTTGAAGTGAAATCAGACAAGATTTTGCTGGCCTCACACGACACTTTATCAGAAGTGCTTGGCCCTGCAATACTGATGGAGCAGACCTGATGTTTTACCGTATTTCGGGAGCTCTCAGCCAAACCATAGTTTCACATCTCCAGGGAGAGATGATTTTGCAGTATTTTACTGGAAATCTCACCCTGCTAACACAGACCAGGCCATTTTGATTACATCAGGGATTCTTCAGTTTGAGTGATTTTGGGGGAAGGAGCTAAGCTTTAGCTTGCTTGCAGTTATAACCTGGATATGCACCCTACAGGGCATCAGGACAGAAGTGTCTCTTCTCCTGCACAATGCCACTCAAATTCATTTGTGCTAAGGATTTATATGTTTTAAAACATCCTACCTGATTTTTTGATTTTTACTTTAAAGAGAATCAGGAAGATATCTTAGCAATTTCCTGCAGTGAGGGAAAGTTTCCTTAAAAAAAATAAAAATCCACAAAACAACCTATACAATGAACCTGAAGAATCTGTGGTAAGAAACTCAAGCTTGGAAATCCTATATCATAGTATCTGCCAGAGGTTGCAAGCAGGACCTGAGAAGATAACTCTGCAACGCAAGCTGCCCTGATGTTAAAACTACAAACTCCCTGCTAATGAACTTTGCTTTTGAGTTTTGGATATTTTTTAGGTAGACTGTGTCCCTCCTTGGCCGCATCCCTATGCAAAGGCAGCACAAAGCGTTGCTGCAATTCACAGAGGGTTGTGCTCCCCCCCCCATATTACCCTTTGGGGGAATTGTTTCCACATTCCCCACCTCATCTCCAATGAGAAATTCATCCTCGATGGTGAAAGCGGTTGGGTCCGTTGGGCTGAGCCACCACGCCGGGCGGAAGATGGGGTACCCCAAACGCAGCCACTCCTCGCTGTATTTTATGATGAGTGGCACCACCAGGTCCCGGTGCCTCTGTATGCACTGCCGGGTAAGGTTCAGGACCTGCATGAGAGATACATGGCAAGCCCTTCACCCAAAAAATAAGGAAAAACAATCCATGCATTTCCTTAGGCAGAGAAATTGCTGAACTGCAAGATCCTGATGGCAGCCAAAGGTGGTTGATATGATGGATTTTCACCCATTTCGATATAAAAGCTGAGGACATCGGCTGGTGGGCAATATCCTCCAGGGTGCTGATGTCCTTAACCAAAGCAAACAACTCTTTTGCTGCTAGTAAAGAGATATGACGGCATTCCCCACATCCTCCCTTGTGATTTTTTAAGGAATTGCCTTCTTCCTTTAATGCCCTAAAGGAGACATCCCCAGGAAAATGCTTTCAACCATTGAAATAGGTCTTTATGGCAAATCTACAGGCTTCACTCTTGTATAATATAAACTATTTGATCAAACTATAATTAAGCAATTCCATCAGCAAAAGGGAAGGAGGGGCACATGTGACGATCACTGTCATACGCAGAGGCGCTGTAGGTACCAACCATGCCACTGCACATAGCCCAAGCACAAAGCTGCAACAACTCACAAGCATTTTGTAGCAAAAGTAACGTAGAGAGTGGGCAGCAATCAGGTCGCTGGAAACTTTTAATGGCTTTGGGAGGGTGGTTATCCCTTAAAGAATGGATGTGCCCTCCTCCGCAGGACAGGGGGTTACGTACCCAGGTGTCGCAGCAGAGCCAGGGCGGCGTGCTGAAGACCATCACGGGGAGGAAGGTCACGATCTGCAGCCACCTCACATACAGCTCCTGGTCCCCCGGGGCATCACCAGCCAGGCTGCCTCCTGCCAGGGACAAGGAGCAGAGAAAAGCCTCTTGGGGACATCCCATCACAGGATGGCTCAAAGCCATCTGCTCTTGATGCAAGCAGGACACACAACCCCACTGCAAGAGAAGCTGGATCCCCACCCACGTGTTTTTTCTTCCTTTGTCCCCCAACAAACATCCTAAAATAGCTAGAGATGGATGTCCGATGAGGCTCATGCTGGGGATGAGCTGCCAGGAGACAGTTTCTAAATTTTAGCAGAACATCATAAAAAGGGATTTCTCCTCCTGCAAAGGAAAGTGTTGGGAAAATAATGGATTTTCCTGCCACTTTGATGTGCGGAGTGGAAGCATCATGGAAAAATACTCCAGTCTCTCAAGGCTGTCACAATATGATATTCAAGGGGAAAAGCAGACGGTACGATATTGTACCCAGATCCTGTGCTAGGATTAAATTGGGATCACTAAAGCGTAGGTGATGCCATTATATCCAAGCAAAGGATGCTAGTCAGGTAAGACTTGATAGGATCACCTAAATGAATGAGACAGGTAGAGGGGAGACAGTAAGAAACCCTAAAAATTTGCTTCACCAGAACACAGCCAGTACCAACAGGGAAGGGCAGGTTGGAAAAATCCAAGAGTCCTCAGAAAGAGACGGTGCTGTTCGTACCCCATGAAACAAGCCCAAAGACATCCCTTGCAGGGATGGAGCCCTGCTCTCTCATCCTTTGTCCCGTTGACAAAAGCCAACAGACTCAACATCTCCTCAGGGCAGCAGTGACATGCCGTGATTGCCCAAGCCTTGTTTTCTAAGGAAAACCAGCTAAAAATAGCAGACAAATTAATAATTGCTCAACACCACTTTTTTTTTTTTTTTCAGGGCTGTTTGCAGCTCTGCTGGCTCTGATCATCTCCATGTGCAGCCTCTGCGATGACTCGTGTGCTTGTGGCAAGGTTCAAACAAATAACATGGCCACCTCCAAGAAGAGAGGCAAAATGAGCCGCTCATCAGCCCTCATTACATGAGTGTTTCTCAACTTTTATAATTATTTTTCCTGTTGTTGTTGAGGGATGTCTCATGCCATCATACTCCGGAGCAGAAATACAAACTTTGACCGTGGCTGCTGGCATTTTAGGAATATTTATGTCCCCATCTGAGAGCCCAGGCAAGCTGTTTGCCAGTGATTGGCTCCCTCCTTGCTTTTGTCAGACTTTTAGTCCAAGAAAAGCTTCAAGAGGCAGCGGGCTGCCCTCCGCACGTGGTTAAGGAACTCCACGAAGGGGATCCCCAGAGAGCTGGCTGCCTGTTAAGATTTACAACGTGGCTTTTTGTTTTCAGTTCCTCGGTCGATTCCCCTAGTAACCCTCAATCCAATCAAAACCAGATCCTGGGAACAAAACGCTTGAAGCCTCCCTATAGCACCCTAAAGCCTGTGCTCCTCTTGCCTGGAAAAGTGCTGGAAAACAAAACAAAACAAAACAAACAAACAAACCAGAAAAGACAGCAACAGGTAGCAAAGAAGGAAAGAAGTCCTCACCCACTGCGTCGGGGATGAAGAAGTTGTAGCCCAGCAGGCTGTAGTGCAGCGCAGAGGGGATAACCCCCTTCAGGCCCGCGTGGCTCCAGTCTGAGCGCCGTGGGCTCATCTGGACAAAGAGCGGTAGATGACTAGATCTGCAGGGAAACAAGCACAAAACTGGTGTTTTTAGAAGGATCGGAGTGGAGATGTTAAGATTTCCGGCTGTCTTGGCAGTCGCTGTGGTCAGATGTGGGTTCCTCGGCCACTGGGGACCTCCGTGGAAGGGAGGTCAGTGCTCCCCACTGAGACTCCCACCCACTGAGCTTGCCCTGTCTCATTTGGCCACCCCAGTCCATCTCCTTCCTCTGGAACCTTTCCCCAAATCCCCAGATTCAAAGATTTCCTTCTCCTAGCTTGACCCATGAGGTCCATTTTTGGTGGCCCACCTCGCAGCCATGGGCTGTAAGCTTTCTCTTCCTACTCTACATGTAGCTACGCCAATCGTGATGGGAAAACACTCCCCAAAAACATACCCGAGACATCAACCAAGGTATCCCAACAGCACCCTCAGCCTTGGCCCATGTGGGGCCCCAAATCCAAGGCATGAACCCCACTGAGATGCATCCTACAGGGAGGATTTCTCTTCTTGGCTTTCACTCATGCTCATCTGTTTTGCATTGAGCGGCTGTCATTTCTGACCGCTTTTGTCCATCTGCCATAGGAAAACATTATTTTCCTCATTTTTTTTCCTCAAATTTTTTATTATTATTTTATTATGTTTTTCCAATAGCATTTCTATGCCTAGGGTTTCCTTGGAGGTGTGGTGGGTCATGACCCTGAGCAGCCCAGTATTGGAAGCAACCCCCTGCCACTGCATTTCTGGCAGCCAAAAAGGGTCAAGTCCAAACCTTCATGACAAGCCTTGGCTTAAAAATGGTCTGGAGCTCGTCTAGCCAGGAAGAGTTTAGCCCTGAGTCCATCCACTCCCACGGCTTGGATTCTTCGTTGACCTCACCCCCATTTGCTGACTCCCCAAAAGTCTCTGCTTTCATCTTAGGAGAAAATAAGGCTGACACGAGGGTTTATGAAACACTTCTGGTATGAAAACTGCCCACCAGGAAAGGTACAGTTCCCAGATGGGCTAAAAATGCTTAGAGAAGAGGCTCTTTGCACCACTGAGCCACAGATGGTTGAGCAGGAGCCATCCACATCCCCAGCAGCTGCTGGCCTGTCAGTGCCGGCAAGTGAAACCCCGCTTTCTCTTTGAAATTAACTAGCTTGAAGTTGCTTTCTCATGCAATTCACCATCAATTCCTGGCACAAAACATGGAATTAGCCATTTCCTATTAGCCTTCCTTTCCATTTTGCAGAAAGTCTTTTGCAAAATTAGCCTTCCCATCTGATAACCATCACAATAGTGGGGGGAAAAAAAAAGTCTCAAGGCATAATTTCAATTATTAATAAGTTAACCCTGCTATGGGCTATGCAAGCATGAAAAGTCAGAAATTTTGCAGCCATTTGGCACCATAAGCCACTGCCAACATGGGGATTTGGTCATAACTGCAGGGCTCACCTCCATCCTGCAGGAGAGGCAGCAACCTGAAGCGTGAATGCCCACAAACCACGAGATGCATTTGTATTGCATCTGGCGTTAATACAGTTAAACATTATTTCATTTCAGCATTTTTATGCTCTAGAACATTAAAAGAAAAACATGCCAGAAGAGGAGACACGAGAGCAGCCTCTCCACACGCATGCAGCATCCCGAGGGCACATTTAAAGCATCATCCCGAGCATCTTCTCACCGTGACCCACCTGGCGCCAGCGCTGATGACCGTGGCGTTCCCCAGCGTGGCCAGCGCTGCTGCCAGCGCCCCCGCGTATCGGTCACCGGCCAGCTCAGCAGGAGGGGACATGGCTTGCTCCAGGAAGGCATTGCCCTCGGCACCCTCAAAGACCACGTACGTGGCCCCCAGTGCCTGCCGCAGGGCCCGGGCGCGGGCCAGGTACCAGCTCAGCGCCGCCTCGCTGGTGACGTTCAGGCGGGCGCAGAGCCGTCCCTTCCACGTGGTCAGCAGCGGGACCTGCAGCAAAGGGTGGAAAACGTGGGTCAGACCCTTAAAATATCCTGCCGACCCCCTAGGCTGGAGGGTGGATGGCGCTGCAGTTTGCAATGCGTAAAGGCGAAAACACTCTGCTCCCCAAAACTCCCAGTGGGCGGCAAACTGGCGGATCATCAAATGACTATAAAAAAAAAAAAGGGGGGGAGGGAAACATAAAGCATTGAGCTACTTTCTGCATGCTGGTGACTTTTTGAAATGTCTTTCAGCAGTGGAAATTCAAAAGCTGCTTCTTTGCAAAGCAGGAGGAAAGCTGCTCCCCTACACTTTGCCCTGCAGCCGCGGGGTTTGCCCCAAGCATGGGATGGGGCTGTCCTGAGCTGAGGGTGGGGAGTATTTATTCAGCTTTAATTTCACAAACAGGGTTAACATGCAGGTGGGGGGCCATGTCCCGTACCAAGCAGCCCCCGAAGCGGGGCTGCAGGCTCAGCCAGTAGCCGGCCTCGTTGTCCCTCAGCGAGCGCAGGAAGAGTGGGGAGGCGATGCTGGTGTAGGGGGACAGCGTGATGGAGAGCCGCAGGGGGTCGATCAGCGCGGGGTCCCAGGCATGGGCCGAACTGCGCCTCCTCCTCTGCTCCATGGACGTGTATTCCTGCGAGGAAGGAAAGTGGAAAAATGTGTTTAATGGGAGTGGCAAAGCCTCTGAGCTCAGTGTCAGCAGATCCACGGGTAAAACCCCAAAAGAAGCGTCCTGTCCCAGGGAAGGGATGCTCACGGTGCACCAATAAACTCCCCACCCCACAAAACAGGTGCATTTGCACTTTCGAGAGATCTAATTAACCCCCGTTTTAGAGGGGTTTAAGGGTGCTCTTGGATTGCATTTTGAGAAGCGGGGCTGGCAGGAGGGGACGTACCGCGGCGGCGAGAATGGCAGTGCTGCGCTCCCCCAGGGCCAGGACCCCCTCCTGAAGCCGGTGCCGCTTCAGTCTCCTGGCGAATGACCTCAAACCTCGCTTAATTTTGGCAGCTGAGCCCACCGGACCATAATACTGCCAGATGGGAGACCTGTGTGATGGAGAAAATGGGGAGTGGGGTTGCACCTCGCTCTGACACAAGACGCTCAGCACAAAAGGATGGAGACAGGCAAGCAAAAAGCATTGCTGCCCTACCAATGGCAGCAGGTGAGATAAAGCAGCAAGATAGATTTTTATTTTTATTTTTTTTCTAATTAGGGCTTGGAAAGCAATCTGGCACCAGGGATGGAGGGAGCAGCTTACCCCAGGAGGGCCGTGTCCGGCAGCACCCGTGCTGGCCCCACCAGCTGGGTGCCCACGTGCCGGTGTGCGGTGGCCACGTCGGAGCTGATGCAGAGGAGGTAGTGCAGGGGGCCCCCAGCGCCACCCAGGCAGAAATGCCGGTTGCTCTCCAGCGAGAGGACGAAGGGCACGTCGGGTGCCACCATTACTGTCACTCCTTTGGGGTGAAAAGAAGGGAAAAAGCAAATGGCCAGCTCCTGCTGCCTCCATGTCCTCGTGCTAGTGGCCACGAGGATGTGCAGGCAGAGTCCAGCCACTCCCTGGATTTTTTTCCACTCCCTGGAAAGAAAAATTCCCCTGGATTGCCCCTGGCCATGCAAGAATAACCAGCTCTTCGCTTCCACTACTCCTTTTTAGCCTCCAGCCCTTAAAAGCCCTTCTGATTTGCACCATTTCTTGCCTTTTGCTCTGTATTCAGCTCAGGCAGCAGCTTCAGCTTCTTTCCAAAAACATAGCCTCAGGGGATTTTCAGGACAATTGATGATTTGGGGGGGAATATCCAGAGTTTGGCATGCTGGGAAATAATCCAAATATCCACCCAAGAGTGGCAATCAATGGCAGTTTGATTCATTCCAGCATCCCACAGCAGTACTGGGGACCTGCGAGCTCAGTGCAAAGCCACCCAAGAGGAACTTACACACGTGACAGACAGGTGTATAAAATCCTGCTCGAGTTTGGGATGTGATTGACAAAATTATTCTGGACTACGCCACCCCTCAGCTTCCTACTTCTAGGCTGGAAATTTGGATACCAAAGGTTTTGCGTGCTTTATACGGTGCCAGCCAGGGGAACAGGCAGTGAGGGAGCTGCGTCCATCCTACTCCTTCTCACCTGGCTAGAAGGGGGAGATGAATTTGCCCAGAAAATGCATGCCAAGAACAAGGGATTTCCCTGAGGTAACCTGGGTAAAACCTCATTTTCCAGAGAGGAAGGCACTGAGTTGTAAATGCAGCCTAGGTTCAACACCCTGGCTTTTCCCACAGAGATAGGGCGGTTCGGGATCCATCCCTCATCTACTCATGCCAGTTGTTATCCCATTTATAAAACACTTATCTCCAAGCTATCTACCCTGCTCTTCAATTGCCTTGTAGATGAGGGGAGGGATAGGGAGAGGCAGTGATTAAAGCCACAGGAGATTGGGAAAAATGGGAAAGGAGGCGGATACCTGTCGATCCTAAGAAGTATCTTTCTAGCACAGGGCCATATCCAGTGGGGTTTTTGCCAAAATCTCCGCTGACGAAGGGCTGTGCTGGGCTGTCAGCACTGTTGAATGGCCAGCGCTGGGCACGGATGCTCGCCCCTCCGTACCAGGAGATATTGGCCATGGAGAAGCAATCCTGCAGCAGAGAGAGAAAAATATCTCAGGCTAGGGACAAATACATGAACGTGTTGAATTGTAAGATGCAAACCCCTGCCTGCTATTGCAGCATTGGCACAGCATCTTCTTCCAGGAAGAAAAATCCCTGAACCCTGAGATTTAGGGGTTTTCTGCACAAAGCTGTGGGTGCTTGTTTTTTTTTTGGCTTTCTGCATCTGACCTGCTAGAAGATATTTGGCTTTAAGCTTTTCCTCCACAAGAAAAAGAGCTGGGCTTTTAGGTATGAAAAAAAATGCTGAAATTCTGTATCAATACTTTTTTGCAACCTGCAGGTTGATTAGTTATTGAATAGTGTGAGAGCAGGAAGAGAAAAGAAATTACAAAACAAAAACCAAGAGTGCAAGTTATGCATTTCATTTACTTTGGAGATGACAAAAGTTTTAACTTGCTCATTTAAAGCCAAAGGTAGTGGGGTTTTCCTCCTTTCCCTGGTTGCCCAGGGCCCCGTCCAACCTGCCTTTAACACCTCCAGGGATGGGGCATCCACAGCTTCCCTGGGCAGCCTGTGCCAGTGCCTCACCACCCTCAGAGCGAAGAATTTCCTCCTAAACTCTAACCTAAATCTCCCCTCTTTTAGTTTAAGACCATTCCCCTTTGTCCTGTCATTATCTGACTGAGCAAAAAGTTGGTCTCGATCTTTTCTGTAAGCTTCCTTTAAGTATTGAAAAGCTGCAATGAGGTCACTCCGGAGCCCTCTCTCCTCCAGGCTGAAGATCCCCAGCTCTCTCAGCCTTTCTCCATAGGAGAGGTGCTCCAGCCCCCTGAGCATCTTTGTGGCCAGAGCAGAGGGGGACAATCCCCTCCCTGCCCTGCTGCCACCCCTCTGGTGATGCAGCCCAGGATGCAGGTGGCTGCCTGGGCTGCAGGCACGCGCTGCTGGGTCCTGCCGAGCTTTTTGTCCACCAGAACCCCCAGGTCCTTCTCTGCAGGGCCGCTCTCAGTGAGGTCTTCTCCCAGCCTGTGCTCCTGCCTGGGATTGCCCCGACCCAGGTGCAGCACCTTGCACTTGGACTTGCTGAACCTTGTTAGGCTCACAGCGGCCCGCTTCTCAAGCTTGTGGAGGGAGGGAAGGAAAACTTTCCCCACATTTGCTGTTGTGTGCTGCCCAGTGCTCCAAAGCCCCTGAGGGTTTCCCTTCTCCGCCAGAGCAGGGGATCAGCAGGACTTAGCCTCCCGCGTGACTCCGCGTGCGGGGACGGGCCCCCCCGAAACACGGAGGGGTTTGCACTGAGCAGAGATGGCCCCCACGCCCGACCTGGCCCTGGTGCCGCTTCCCACCCCACCACCGAGGATGCTCCCAGAGCTTGCTCCTGCTGCGGGGGCAGAGAGAGGTTAAAGTCTCGACAAGGGGCAGGGAGGGGAGATGTAAATTATTAAAGTGGAAACGCTGGAGGCCCAGAATAGCTGCACGGGTGTCAGCTGAACCAGTTACACCAGCTGGGAGAGGGGGGGGAAAAAAAAAAAAGCTGTTCTTAACACTTAACTTTCCCCACATCATATTTTCCAATAGTTGTTTGTTATTATTTTTTTATTTTTTAGTGGGGGAAGAAAATCTATTCTTGCTCATCCCCTCGAGACCTCCCATACAAACACAAGCTGATGTTAGCACAGGACAATTGGTTGCGCTCAGGCACCCTCCGCCAGCATGAAATAAGGCCATTTAGCACCGAAGAGGAAAAAATATGCGAACGAAAACTCTCCATAAATTGTCATCCCAGCAGGAGCACGGGCGTCGCAAGATGCCGCATTGTTCCTGGGGTTGGCAGGGACCTTCCCGAGCTTTCCTCGTGTCCCCTCGCCACTTCTCACTCCAGCAGTTATTTATTTGGTCTCCATACAAACACAGCACTGGGAGGAGGCGGTGGCAGCCTCTTTGGTATTTTGGGTGCTCGGCATCGGGGCACGAGGCTTCTGGAGGGGGATTTTTCCCACCCGACACTCTCCAGCCATGGGGTGCTTTGCAAGATCGGGGGTGACCCCCTAATAAACCGCGCTGGGGAAATATTACATTTGGGCCAAATCCTTGATGTTTGGGCTAGTTTGGTGAAGAAAGAGGGCACGGAGCAGGGGATCCCCGGTACCTTCAGCATCACGTCGGGGCGCAGCGGGGTCCAGCGGACGCCGTAGCACTCGGTGCCGGGGGCCGGCGGGGGCTCGAGGGAGAGCCGGAGCTCGGCCGCCTCCTCCCATGCGTAGCAGAACTGGCCTCTGTCCTGCCAGCACCGGTCCCGTGGCGGGGGTGGCTCGGCCGCGGGCACGCCACCCACAGCGATCACGGCCACCGGTTGCCCCTCGGGCAGTGCCCGTAGGAGCAGGGCACCCCGACGGCGCTCCCACAGCACCCCTCCCGCCCGGCCCCGCAGCACCCACTCCTCCGGTGACTGCTCCAGCGCCTGCCAGGAGATGATGCCGATGGTCATGGTGAAGAAGACGGCCACGCCGAGGCAGCCCAAGGCACCTTTCCAGGGCTCCGTCATCTCCCTCAAGCCCGAGGTCCAGGCGGCGTCGGGGATTCGGCCGGCGGGGCGAGCGATGGGCATGGTGCGAGGGATGCTGCGGCTCCTCTTCCTCTCCCTTGTAAGAAGGAAAATCCTCTCGGATGGCTCCGAAAGAATGCGAAGAGTTAAAATCAAGCTGCAAGGCTTCGCTGTGACCCCGAAGGTAAGAGAAATCCCTCCCGCAGCCTTCCAGTGCTCTGCAGCGCCGAAATTCAGCAGCCGGAGCGGAGGGGGACGGGGCTCCGCAGGGCTCGGGGTTCTGCCTTGCCACGCAGCTTCCCTTGTCTCACAAAGTTGCTGTAAATATCCAGGGGGTGCTGAAAAAATATTGCAGGGGTGCTTGAAGCCGGGGGGGAGGACTGGAAAAGTGACCCCGTAACAGGACACCGGTTTTCCATTCTCCTTCCCCCTCCTCTAGAAAAGTATTTGGTTAATGCACAGCCCAAGGGGGCACGGTCTGGGTGTGCTGGCTGAGCCCTTGCTCAGGGACCGGCACCCGATGTTCAAAGTGGGCATGGGGACACCAGCAGTGACAACCCGCTGGGGTGGCACCAGCTTGTCCCCATCGTCTGCCTCTCCCGTCTGTTACACTCTGTTTTGGGGCCAATAATGCAGATTTTGGTGCTGCTGTCCCCATCAGGGGACCACATGCTGCCTCCCCTGGCTCTGCACACCCACCCTCTGCAACCCCCTGCCAAACCCCCCACGGGAAAGCACGGGTTTTTATTTTACCTAATGGCAGGTTAAAGGATGCTCCAGCGGTACCCAGAGGCAACCGTCTCTGACCGAGTGCTTCACCCGGACATTTCTCTGTGGTTCTGTAGGGTTTGCTCCTCTTTCCTGAGGGGGTATTTTCCTCCCAGCCCTGCAGCCACGTCAGAGACCTTTATAGCCCTGGCAACTTGATCCAAGCAAAGCCAGCATGTTATCTAAGACGAGATGTCGCTCTGCTTCCCACCCTGGGCCCCTGCAGGTTTTTTACATTAGAAACGGAGCTAGGAAAGTTTTACAAGTATTTTCAACAAGCATTTACTTATACAGGAGTAACTTTTTTTTCCCCTCTTTTTCCTTTTTAAGCAGTTATTGAGGTGGCTCTGGATGAGCCCTTAGTACACACCTGCGAATCCATGCGTACATGAACCATGCCGGCGCTAAGGCTGCTCATTCTGCTGATTCAGGTTTTACTGTTACTATTATTATTATTAGGGTTTTCTCCCCGTTTCTTGTGCTAAATGAAGTGCTTGGCATCCCCCTAGGTGCTCTCAGGTCTCCCAGGAAAAAAAGAAAAACCACCAAAAACCCAACACCAAGCTCTGGGTCCAAAGACAACAGCACTACTCACCCCGGGAAATGTTGCTCTTACGGAGGGTTTCAAGGTGGCCAAATCCCCTGGGAAAATCCTTCACTGCGACCCAAAAAAATCCTTTGGAGGTGCATCTCCCAACACGCAGACTCCAAAATTATTTTTGGGCAATACCACTGTGGGAGGTGGGGAAAAATGGGTCGATGACACCAGGATGAGCATCTCCCTGCTGCTGGCTTGGGCTCCTGAGGGTGGAAGGAGGTTCAGATCCAGGATGGGGAGGAAGGATGGAGCGGGGCTCACCTGAAGATCCGAGGCAGCAACGTCCATCCTGACAGGAGTCTGGATCTGCTCTCTCTGGTCCTGAGATTAGGAGGGTGGGAACAAAGCGATGGGTGATGGATGTGGGGCTGGGTATCAAGCACCACGGGAAGAGGGCACAGCTCTGCCAGCTGGAGTTTGTTGGGATTTCTGCAAGGAGATGGGGAGAATTAGGACCTAAAATAAAATAAAATAAAACAAAAATAAAAACAAAAACAAAACAAAAATAAAAATAAAATAAATCAAGGTTATGGACCAAGCTAGTTTAAATAAAGGGAAAAGCATTAAAAAAAAGGATGAAATGGTTCTTTTTCCACCAAAGACATTAAGACATTATCACTGGACTTATGCTGCCCCACAAGCTGGAAAAAAGGCAACAAATGGAAGTCAATAAAATCTGACAGCAATTCAGAGCCATTCAGTCACAATCTAAACCAGGGCTGGCTGAATTATTAGGATGGGACTTGTCACTTTTTTTTTTTGATTGGTTTTTATAAATCCATCTGCACTAATGAAAGCGCTGTTTGGCTAAAAAAAAATAATACAGAAACAGGACAGAGAAGATAAAAATTATCTTTAGGAAGGGGCCACGAACCCTGATCCTCTTGCCTGTGAATCCCCCAGCCTATAGGATGGGGACACAGTAGGAACCCCAAAATTTCAGAAAATCGTGGCAGGTATCAGCCATTTCCAGCTTCCCAGTGCTCGAAGGGCTGGGGGTGACCCATGATGCTGTTGGCAGTGAGACGAGCTCCGGGAAAAGCTCTCTCACATGGCACACGATTAAATCCTGGTAGCTGCAGGACGGCAAATCACTCTAAGAGGGGATTAGAGAAACTCAGGCACAGCGAGCCTGTGGGATGCTGTTAGTGGGATGTATGGTTTTATGAAGCTTTTTGTCTCCTCTGTAGAACGAGGTATTTTTCCCCACATTTCCCAACTTTGTAGATTTTAAAAAGGTTTTACGTTTCCCATTTTGCATCCACAGGGGCTGGCAAGGAGACTGAACACCTGAGGCCATGCCCAGTTCATCATGTTGCTGCTTATTGCTCTCATCAGCCAAATTTGCACAGGCTTGGAGGTGTATAGTGGTTAAAAAAAAAAAAAGAAGCTTAAATATTGGGAAACCACCAATTTGCTATTTTAATGGGGGGCTTCCCAAAGGCTCCAATTAATGTGAGCCACCTCGAGAGCTTTGACTGACAACCCCTTTAGGGTGGGAACGTGGCTCCTCCAGCTGCCGATGCCCAGGAAAGGGATGGGGTAGGAAATATATTTAACCCAGCAGCAGCACCAATAAGGACAGCTAAAAAAAAAAAAATCAATGCTTTCTGGTGAAAACAAATGGAAAAAAAAAAAAAAAAAAAAAAACAACAGGGAATAAGATTTATTCCTACTGATGTTTTGTATTAGTGGCCCATAAGAGAGTGCTTTCTTGCAGTGTGTCCCATAGAAAAGGGTGCTGTATGCAATCTAAAGTCCTATGGTTATGTTTCAGGCTCAGAAAACAGAGAGTGTGAGGAGCTGTGGGGACTTTGCTCATGGGGTAAGGAGCACAGGCTTGTCCTTTGTGAGGACCGGCCCTTACTATCAATATTTTCCTGCAGCTTTAGAGCGCCAGTGATCACAGCCAAAGCTTCCCAGGAGCACGCCCAGTCTATACCGGAGATTTTTATTTTTTGTTTTAAAGAAAAACTATAAAAGTAGATGTGTGGGTTTACCTAGGACAAAAGAGGGGTGGGAGCAGCAGAGCACCTCCAGGACTCAGTGTTTCTCTGTGATTTTCCCTAGGCGAGAGCAGCTGCATGCCCCAGGCTCCAACCACGCTCTCATCGTAGGGATGTATCCTACTGAAATCCTACACTCCAAAACCCACCTGTTTTCCCCCAAACTTATACATAAGCCAGGAGGCATAGGGATGAGCACAAGGAGGAAAACCTGTACAGTATGTCTGTAGCTATCCTCTTGCCCTCCCCTCACTACCTCTCCCTGGTTTATCTGCTCTTCCTAACCTGGGAGAAATGCTGTAAAACCACAGGCAGGTACTCGTGAGCCGATGCTCTGTGCTGGGTGTTTTCCTTTGGCTTTTCTTCCCCCTTGCAGTTCCCAGCCCTTCCTTTCAGTGCCAGCAAAAGCCTTCGGCTGTGCTGAGCGTCTCCACATCTTGCAGAGGCTTGTGCTCGGCTGGAGAAAGTACTTGGAACTATCAAACAGTTTAAAAGGAGTAAAGGAAACAAAAGAAATAAAGGCTAATATAGCTCCTCTGATGACTGGAAACCCTAAGTTTTGACCCCTGATTTCCCCCCTGGAGACCAGTCCTGAAATTCCCCGAACTCCCAGGCAACTTGGCAGCAGCTCGTAATGGCAACAAAACAAGCAGGAGAACCCACAGTGAGTACGCGGGCATATAAATAGCAGCAGAGTTTGGAAACAACGGCTCTGGACTATTGTTTCAGTTTTATTTCTTTACTTACCCCTTTCCATCATGTCTGCCTGAACTGGGAGAGAAACCACCCTTCTGGGGGCTTGTCTTCCTGCTCCCCAGGCTCCAGCACCCAACAGCCCCCAAGCATCCAGACCGAACCTCTTAAAGCCAGGGAACTTTGCAAGACCCAGCCTCCTGCGTTTTGCTCTGAGCTTAAATCAAAGTGACCGATTAGAGAGGCTGCATTTATTTCAGGTGCCTAAAGCCAGCACCTGCTCAGAAGATGCCACCAGCAGCTTCACACCCCTCTTTCATCTTTACGTGTAGTTTGGAGATGCCGTGAGGCCAGACACACACAGCTCTTCTCCAGGCAAAGCCACGTGGCCAACCACATAATTTCTCAAAAACTTCAAAAAATAAATCCCAACTTTTCTTTTAAAGCACAAGGTTGATGACGATGAAGAGTGTGCAACAAACTGAAAGCAGCTCCCCCCTCCACGGGCTTACTCCGTGCCTCTTGCTAAAGGGTGATCACTCCTCCTGCTGAAATCAGACTTCGTATCCCCATGTAAGCATGGTTTTACCCTTCCGAGCAAGGCTTTGGCTGCTGGAGCTGAGCCTTGGTGCCTTCAGTTTCCTTAGCGTTTCAGAAAGCTCCCCCAAACCATGCGGGGTGTGCGGGTGGAGGAGCAGGTACCACAAGACTGGGAGCACCGATTCAAAAAAAACTCATCTTGCTCAACCCAGGCACAATGTAGGGGGAAAAAATATACTTTAGGGTCTCTGGCCAGGTAGTACACACACATACACACACGCATTACTTTTTCAGTGGAAGGATTTGCAGAGGGTGCTAAGGGTGCTCAGCATGCCTGGGAGGTGCTTTCGGTGACCAGCATGCAAGGAGCTTTTGGGAAGGGTGTTTCTGTGTTATTCGCCTCTTCCAAGCTTCCCAGAAATCTGGTAAGCAGATTTGCAGCCTACACACTTGCAAAGTTGAATCACTGCCCTGGAGATGCCTTTTCGATGATTAGGCCAAAACTCTCCAGCTCTTCTCTACGGGGCCCAGCCATCGGCTTCCCATCACGGCCCTGCCACCAGGCTGGAAGGACTGATGGCCCCCAGGTGCAGGACAGCCCTCCAGGCCCCCACATGTCTCCTGAGGGCTAGCATTTTCCAGCAGTGCGGCAAAGCACAGGAACATTTGTCCAGAGCATCAGCACGGGACGCGCCTGCTCCATTAAGCTGTGCTCCCCCTCGTGTTATCAAGCAGCCCTGAAGCCTGCCCCCACCCCTTTTTGGGGGGGACTCCAAAGCAAACCCAATAGCAATCTTCACACCCCACACTGCAGGATTACACCCCCAAAATTGCCTTATATGTTCTTGCAATGGCACTGCCCATTACTGCAAGGAGGGGGCTGTAGGCTGGGCACCCCTACACAGCCAGGCACCTCCAAGGGGCTGCAACATGGAGGTCTGGGCACCTCCTCTCTGGGTTCATGGGTTTAATCCTCCTCCCTGAGCCCCCCAAGCTGCAGGACCTGCTCCAAGGAAGGCAGAGACCTTCCTCTCCCTCCCCTTGCCTGAGCCCCTGCAGAGGGATTTAGGATTTTGGGGGCTACTCCATTGCATTACCCCCAAGAGCACCTTCAAACCCTTCCCACCAATGCTTTTCCCATTCCTACTTGGTGTGGCACCCTCAGGATACTGTACCCAAGAAAGGAAACTCCTCCAACAGCAGCCAGGAGCACATGAGGATGCCTCAAGCTCGTGGAGAGCCACTAAAGGCTTCCAGCAATTAGCAGCCCTGATGAGCTCCCCCTGGCCTCCCAGAGAGCAGCTGAACAAATGAGGTTTCTTGCTAATTATAGCAGGCGAGCAGGGCCAAGTGAGAGGGGCCTGAAACACAGGCAGCAAATGCACCAGTGTTTTGGCTAAAAAACCCTTTCTGAATTCCTGATGGTGTAGAAAAGCGCTGGGGTTGGCTCGGGACAGCGATCCCTGCTGCTCTCCACCCCCGGGGGAGCAGAAGCGTGTGCTGGCCCCTGCTTTCCACCAGATGCCTGCCCCTCTCCCTTCCCTCGCTTTGAAAAATTCATGCTGAAAAATGTGGATTTCTGCTCCGCCCGGCTCTGCACAGACCTGGAGCACAAGCTGGCGAGGAAAAGGGATCCCTCAGGGGCACAGGGCGAGGGTCAGGTGTGTGCCCACATCCCAAAGGGGTTTCGGGGCAGCCTGGGTTTGCAGCCCCCGGTGCTTGGGGTCGGTGAGCGAGGCCGAAGGCTGCATCCTCACAGTCCCGGGTTCCTTCTCCCCCCCCCATTCCTGGCAGCTTCACGGTCGGGCGGCTTTCAGCTGACGCGGGTCTCTCCCGAAAACCAGCCAGCCCCAAACAGCAAACAACCTCTCAGGCTGCCAGACCGCAAAGCCTCAAGCCCAGCTCACTTGGGAATGCCATAAAAAAATAAAAATAAAAAACAAACTCTAAAATTTAAACAAAAAATTAAAAAATCCCAACTTTTGCTTCCCCTTAGCCAGCTCCACAGGGCTTTAAGCCCCGGATTTTGCTCTCGCCGAACACAGAGGCCTGGCTGTGAGCAGCAGCTCCCAGTGACATTTCCCACTGCTGCCACTTCAGAGATTAATTAAGATGCTGGGAACAAACAGTCCCAAATTGTCCCGGACCCTCGACGGGGTTCATCCTCACCCCACAGGAGGGATGCAGGTGTATGCCAGAAGTGCTGATTAAGTGGGATTTAGTTAAATTCTGGGTGAGAAAGCTCTTGGTTGAACGCAAACAGCCCCAGGAAGCACCTCGGGGAGCTTTAAGGGGGCAAGGGGTGTCCGTGCAGTGTGTGATGCCCTGCAGGGCCCCCGGCAAGCATCTCCACCAGCTCCTTCCCTCTTGCAGCACCCTGGCAGAGCTGGAGGGAGCCTGGAGACCTGAATTTAAAGGCTTTGTTGCCCACCCTGAAGGCTGTTTTCTCCCTGGCATGGAAATGTCTGGCACATCTGAGTGAGAGAGCACCACACAAAATCACTGTATGGGCTTTTATTGTCACAGGACGCAGCAGCACACAGTTACTTCTCGGAGGACACACACACGGCACGCCGCAGGTCTCCCAAAAAATGCACTTTTCGGATGGCAAAGCAGCACTCTGCACTGGGAGGGTGGGAGGGAGAGAAATTGGGCAGGAGCAGCTCAGCGGGAGGATGTGCCCCGGTGCTGACGATCCAGCAGCACACCCAAATTCTCTGGCCACAGCAATTTCCCATTTGGGATGGGGCAACTAATAAGCAGGCGAGGGACCGAGAACCATTTGCACCTCCCGCTCTCTGCTCCGCTGCACCCACGTCCCACGGCTTGCACCCCGGGGACTCTCTGAGACACACTGCAAATGCCGAGCTGAGCTGCAGGGTGAGGGCATCACTAGAAGTTGCATCAGGAATAATATCCCCCTGGGATGGAGAAGCATGATCTCAGCCCGAGGCTGCAGCGTACATCAGCAGTGCAGCCTGCTGTGCCTCCCCTCGGAGGCCAGCAGCCCCGAGTGAGACGGAGACATAGAGCAAGGGGCAGCCTCAGCCAGGAGCCCATTGCCCGGGCTTTTATTTACAGTGGTGTTAAAGGAGGGAGTGATAAGGAGCTTCAGATGCTGAAAAACACAGGTTTTGAGAAAAGCCAGGGGTTAGCAGGCTTTTTTCCCCCTGCTGTGAACAGATCTCTGCTTTCCTTTGGAACATGCCCGTGCTGCCAGCCCATGAGTGAGAAGGGCTCCAGCAGAGCCCAGGGCCGTGCAGCAGGGACACAAACAAACCCAGCGAGCCTTGGGTGGGGAGCAGGGAATCCACAGGGAGGTGTCGGAGATGGGTCTGGTACCCAACGAAGCAAATCGGAGCCTGCGAGTGTTGACCCAGCACCGCTGAAGCCAACAGGGATGACCTTCGTTGCTGACTTCAGCTGTGGAGGAGGAGGAGGAGAAGGAGGAGGAGGAGGAGGAGCGAAGGGGTGGGACAGAGGAAGAGCATCCTCCGTGCCGATGCAAAGCCTGTTTGTGGAAACCTACGGGCTTTCAGAGGCTGCTCAGCACCAATCCCACCCTCCCCACCTCTTAACCTTCCCCTCCCGGGAGCTCAGCCCTGGCCCACAAGCTGCCCTCCAGCCCCTGGAGAAGGTGGCTCCTCACTCCCAGCAGGTGCTCCAGCAGCAGGAGGACCCGTCCCCCAGTCCCGCCTTGTCCATCGCTCCTGCCTCTGCCCTGGGGGTGCTCACTCGGGGATGTAGTCCCTGAAGGAGTTAAAGCTGAGGCTCCGGCCCGCCGTGTTCAAGGTGGAGCTGGCTTGCATCTTGGGGATCTTCTCCATCACCTTTGACACTGTCCTCCTCTTGAGGGAGCCCGGGGAGAAGTGCCCCTGCCTCATGAGCTCCTGGTAGAGGGTGTTGAACACCACCACGGTCTCTTCATAGCTGTCCCGGGTGGAGATCTCATAGAAAGGAAGCTTCAAGGTTTTGGAGAGGTTTTCGCCGTCCTCCGTGGACACCATCCTGTCGAACTGCAAGTCCTTCTTGTTGCCCACGATGACCACGGGGGGCTGCTCGCTCCCGCCGCTCCGCTTGGGGCTGGCATGGATGTGGTTGATGAGGAAGCAGAGCCGCACGACCTCGTCGAAGCTGCACCGGTCCGTCACCGAGTAGACCACTGCAAAGCCATCTCCCCACTTGATCTTCTCCTCTATCTGCAGGGAGTCTTCCTCCTGGTGCGGCAAACAAGCTCCCATTAGCACGAGAAGACCCCAACGTCTTCTAAATACACGCATCACCAACTGCAACCACTAAAACCTCCCGTTAGGGCCCACCACCGTTATTCCTGAAGGGTTTTTGGAGCTGGGCTTGCACATGGCAGGGTCTTGCAAGCAAGACCAGAAGAGGAATTTGTTGGACTGGGCGAAGCGATGGGTAGAGGCTGCAACCAAACACATCTGATGTGGACAAGGGGAGGATGAGGGCCACCACGGTTGCAGGGCTAGATGGGAAGTCAGCACAGGACTCTCCATTCCCTACAATCATTTTGGAGGTAAACTCTCCAAAATGTCATTTTTCTGAGACAAACAACTCAATTGATATTTCAGACACGACAGATTAAAGCTGGTGGAAGAGCAGGGATGTCCTCTGATGGCAAGTGAGGTTGCCCCGTTAATGTTTGCCAGGGTCAGCTAGCAGCGTAAGCTCACCTGCCCCGCCGTGTCGAGGATCTCGAAGTGCACCATCTCCCCATCGATGACAGCCATGTGCCTGTAAATCATTTCTGGAGAAGGACAGATAGGAAAGCACAGGTGTGAGAAGCCTTCAGGTGGTAAATGACAACCAAGGTAGCCTCAATGCAAGCTGTGCTGGAGAAGTCCATTTTCACCCACTGTAACCCACAGACTACATGGCCTCCAGCTCTAACACAGCTATTGCCCTGGCCGCGTCTCTTCCAGCACAAAACATGCCGTGAAACACCCCAAGCTTCACGTTCCTCATTGTGTCGTTCCCCTCAAGCTGCTGCTGTTTGAGCCTGGCAAAGCTCAGATTGGTGCCAATTTTATTTCAGTGCATGGCTGAGTGCATTGAGCGCCACGGTGGGACTGAGCAGCAGGCAGAGAGGAGTTCCGGAGAGGAAAAACAAATTTCACCTTTTTTGGGGAAAAATATTGTTCACCATAACACATATCCACTCTTTCTGGAACATTTCTGCTGGGATCTGACTTAAGTATACCCTAAAACTCAAATCCAATGCCAAACAAAATAAAACACAACTAGAGGACAGGAAAGCACCGGCCACCGATCCAGGAGATGCCTCCTCCGAGCAAACTGTATGCTTGTGCGATGATGACGTCCTGCCCCAGCAGGTTTTGCCTTAAGAAAACACCAAAAAAAGAGGAGGGACACAAGAGGTGCTATTAGGGCCAGTGGTTCTCGCCACGGCTGGTCAGGTTGAGGAGCAGCAAGCAAAGATGGTGGGTTTGAGGGTGGTGCTGCTGAGCGAGCAGCAGCAGCACCAGCAGCGAGGAAAAGGACTTCACCTACCTAGCGTTGGGTCATAGTCTCCAATGAACCTCCTGGTGATGAATCTTACAGTCAGTGCTGTTAATACAAAAACCAACAAATCCAGTTACGATTGTGAGAGCAAACTGCGGAGAAATATTGGCTGATGGAGGCAGAAGAGACGGAGCAAAGACCTGCCCTGGTGGGGACCAGGAGGCGATATCCCAGCTAAAATACTTCCAGAGGACCCAGCACCATGCCGATGGGATCTGCCTTATACAAGGGCCAACACAGAGCAGGTGGGGGTGACCCAGGACATTTGGTGCCCTCCCCAGCAGAGGGGATACTGCTGAGATGCTCCAGGCGGAGGATGAGGTCTGTGCCCAGAGCAGACATCAGCAGTGAAAACGCCCTCCACGTCAACGCAACTCAGCATCACAGCCTTGGAAAGCAGCAGCAGCCCCCTGGGACTCTGCTAATCCAATCTCTTGCCAGGCCAGAGCTCAGCAGCCTCTCCCACACTGCTGGTGTCAGAAACGTCCCCCCAGGGCACGTGGACGAAAAGTGGCTCCTGCCTGGTGGCTGGGAGCAAAGCGCAAGCCGGGGAAACCTAACCCCACAACCCCTGCCTCGTGCGTGCAGCTTACAGTCAGGTTTGATAAACTGCTCCTTCTGGCCCCGAATCCCACAGAGATTTATGCATGTGCTGAGCTTTATGCTGGGTGAGTGATGCCCTCGGTGGCCTCCAGCCAAGTGCTTTCCAAATGTGAGCTCAGCGCGTTGGCGAGCCACTGCAGGACCAGGCTCCTCCTCTACATCACCCCTGCTGGTGGTCTGACTGCCTGGATGGGTCTCATGAATCTCAGCCCTGTTTGTTTAACCTGACCCAGGCATGTTGCGGGGCGGAATTAGAGCCATTGGCACCAAATCTCGTGAAATTTGTCTCAAACGGGGCGTCGCAGGGCATGGCAAGCTAGAAGGGATGCGCGGAGCAACTCTGAGCGGGGTCTTCCTTACGGCAGCAATGTGCTGCAGCAAAACAAGCCCTGGAAAGGCAGTGTGTGCAATTAAACTGCTCTTATCCAATTACCAGACCTCCTGCAACACAGATGGGGAGATGCAAAGCCCAAATTATACTCTAGCGGCTGGCCAGGGTGGAGGTCTGCTGGCGCTGCAGGCTTGACCATCCAAACACGGCAAGGGCTGGAAAATTCAGGCAAAAGTCGTGCCTCTTGGCACCTCTCTCCATCTAGCCAGGTTGGGTGAGACAGAGCTCAGCTCCAGAGCACCCACAGATGCTCAAGCCCAAGCAAGTGCTTGTTCAGGGTGAGCTCTGAAAAAAACCAAAAAACAAAACAAACAAACAAAAAAAAAACACCTCAATGAAGAGACTCCTGAAAGGGAAATAAGGTATGGCAAAAGCTTTCCCTTTGTGCAGAGCCTCTAGCTGGGGTATTTCCAGCAGTGGGGACAGCAGATAGTGCTGGTGAATAGCCAGGAACGGGAAACAGGAAAAAAGCAACAGCTCTTTGAGCGCAGGCACAAGCTGGAGGTGCCAACCACCCCACTGGCCTGCAAGGGGCAGGTAGGCAGCCAGAACTTGTCGCTGCTAACAGAGCTCCAATGGAAGGGACAACCTCTGGCTTCTGGGGGGAGATTTTCCATGCTCACTTCTTACCCACAGCCTCCACCACCCCACAAAAAGCTGTGAGGAGGTCGTGATGCTCAGGGAGACACTAGAGACCCAAGGACGAGCAGGACATGCAAGCCCCAATGCTCAGCTGGCGTCCATTTAGCAGGAGCTGAGAACTTGCCCCCAGGGCTAGAAAGCTTCTTCCTCCAGCAGGGGAAAGCCCTGGCACAGAGCCTGCGAGTGCAGAGAGCAAGCGTCACCGGGGGGGCATTAACTCATTAAACTGGCCCCTCTAACCCAGGATGGGATAAGTGCCAGGGCCCCAGGGTCAAGGGCTGGAGGAGGTTTGGTGGAGACCGATGCGAAGGTGGTGGCCGGGGACTTGTGTGTGTGCCAGGACTGATGAGAAACCCCACAGCTCTGGCTGATGGGGGTAATTAGGGAGCATCGTCTTTAACAGCAATACGACAAGGCTGTGGGGCTGAACCAGCAAGAGGAGTTCCCAATGTTTCAGTGCCCTGCTCAGAAACCATCATGGAGCTGTGCCTTCCTATCAGCAGGAGCATCGGACGGTCTCAAACAGAGCCAGCCATGGGCGAGCTCCTGCATCTCCTGAGAGCCCTTTGGCTGGCTAAAAAAAAAAAAAAAAGGACAAACCCAAAGTGTTATTTTTGCACTTGGCTTCCTTTCCACCCTCGCTCTCTGGACACCTTTTCAGTCCTTAGGAGCCGATCCATGCGCCCACGGCCACAGATGTTCAAAGAAAAAAGGTCTGCGCAGCATCTTGTAGGCAACATCTTTTCAGTGCAGCTGCTGTGAAAATGCACTGTTGGTGCCTCAGTGTGATTTTTGGTGCAGACAGAGAAAGGGTCTGGAGGCTGGATGGAGCACAGCTAATGTAAGTGATGCTTAAGCCCTTTCGAGGTGGTTGTGATGGTAATGGTTATGGACGGGAGCGAAAGGCAGCGGAGAGGCTGAGAGATGGCTTGGAAAGAGAGGCAATAGGAGCGGAAAGTGAAATTGGTGGAAAATGAGTAGGAATAGAGGGCAGGGCAAAGAAATAAAAAAAAAAAAGAAAAACAGAACAAGGCAGGAGCTTGGAGCCCCAGGAAAGGCAGAATGAGGAGGCTGTGCACAGGGTGCCAGCACAGCAGGAGGAGGAAACAGAGCTGGGAGCGCAAAGGGAGAACAAAACACTCCGAACCCAGGACATGGCACTAAACCCTCCTGGTTACAAGAAGCTGAAAAAAAGCTCCCAGCCAGCAGGACTGGTGTGCTCCCACACCAAGGAGACATTTGCTTTCTGCACACAAGCCCAGGGAGAGTTTGGCCCAGCTGTTTGTCGTGTTGAATGTTGCCCCACATCTTATGCATGCGCCTGGCTCCTGTTCTGGGGATTCAGCGTCCTTCCACCTTTCACGCAGCCTCTGAGTTTCAAACCCTGCCTGTCAGAGAAGGGATTTGATGACATAAACATGTCTTTTAGCAAAACTGCTCTGCAGAGATAACCGAGGACCCCGCAGGAGGCATGCAGCAGCATCCTTAAAGAGGGACCCAAATTGTCAGGGGGAGAGGGAGGCAAGTCAGTCCTGATTTCTAGAAAGCACCTAATCCCATGTCGTATGTTCAGCAGCCATCCGAAGCTGGTGTGCATGGTGTTGTATGAGAAGAGGAGCCAATTAAATTGATTAAAAATTGGCTCGGGTGCAAGCATTCAGGCGAAGCTGCCAGTCAGGAGAAGGGGATGAAGGCAGCAAGGCGCGAGCACGTCCAAGCAGCCATATATGGAGTTTTTTTTTCCCCCATCTTGAACATAAATAACCTCGGAGAGGGCTCTCTTTGGAGAACCCTGGTGCAGATAAGGTTAATTAGGTCTCTATACATGGTTAAGGGGATGTTGTGATGCGTGGCTAAGCCACGTTGCAGGGACCGGCTGGTCACCTCGGCGGCTGCCCAGTGCCCCGTGCACCCACGTGCTGAGCTGTTTATGCTGCTGCATAGCACATCCCTCTTGCGAGCGGAGCAGCTTACAACATCAATTCATCTTTGGGCCGTGTTTCGTAAGCAGAGCTTCCCTCTGAAGTGCAGCAAAGTTTACACTGGCTAGGATCAGCAGCAGAAGGCAGGAGATAACGCCGGAGAAGGGCTGGATTTACAGCCCCCCGCAGGTGATTTACGCAGCCTGGATCTCACGGCTACTGATGGGGTTCAGCCACAGGCCTGTCCCCAAGCTCATCCCCGCTCAGAGGATTCAGGACCTCAGGTTGCTTTGTCCCGCTTACGTGGGGCTGCGCAGATGCCTCCCTGGGAAACTGGATTTGAAGTTTTCCAAACTGCCCAGAGAGTCAAAGCGAGCTTTTTTCCCCCCTTTTGTAGCTGTCCAGATTTTAATTGCCCTTTAGATTAGAAACAAGTCACAGGCCATGGCCCCTTCAGCCCCCAAACCTGGTTTCTTTATCCAAACGCGATCCTTGTTCAAAGCCCTGGCAGCCCTTGGTGCCCCCTGTCCCGCTGCCGGGGGGATGCAAGCAGCTCACCCGCGTGGTGCTGCAGCCCAGGGCCTCCTGTCTGTCCAGCACCGGCAGCTTCGTGGCTGCAGTATGGGCTCCCGAGACCTGGCCTTCAACCCCACGCGAGTAACAAATCCCTCTTGCCCGGACCAAACCTTCCGCAAGCAGATCCGGCCTTGAAGTCAGTCCAGAGCAAACGCCTGGGCTGCAAGTGGGACAAAATGCCAGCTGAAAGTCTGCTTCGATTCCCCGGATCCCCTTTCCCAAAACGGGGCACCCCTGCCCTTCTCACTGCTCCCTCTCCTGGCTCCATCCCAACACAGGGTCTTTTCGGGCTCACGGCGCATTACCAGGGCATCAATGTGACGGTGCCACGCTGTCTTCAACATGCAGCACAGCACCCGTGGGGACAGAGGTGGGGAGATCCCTGCCTTGGGGTGCCGTGACATCCCCCCTTCGGAAATTCGGCAGCAAGGGCAGGATGCTGCCGACACGTCCCCGCGGACGCTCCCGGTCCCTCCCTGCCTGGAACAAGCCAGGCATCGATCACCTCCCTCTGCCCTGGTCCCTGCAACCAGCACCCAGGGCCCCCTCTACTCCTCCTGCTGGCAAGGATTTCGGCCAAGGCCAAACAACCCCCCTGTTCCTGCTCCTGCAGGTGAATTCGGCAGAAAATACTTCCGCAGCTCGAATTTACCTGCCTGGAGAAAGGCAGGTGTGCTGCTGCTGAGTTTTGCTCAGTTTTTATCACAGCAGACTTCAGCTTTTAATTCTCCGCCGAGAGCACCGGGCCTAGGGAGTCCTTATTTAGGCATTTAGCCTCAATATTCACTTTGATATCTGGAGCGTGAGTTCCTGCTCTCTAACCGGGACCTCGGCGGCACCTCCTTTCTAGCAAGCAGGGAAACACCAAATTTATTTTTTTCCCTAACCCCGGGAAAGAGGAAGGCAAGAGGCTGGACGGTTACTGTATATGGAAGCGCGACTTGGACGGCACCAACAGCTAAAGCTGCTGGCAGCGAGCCCGGTGGAGGTGCCACCGCCGCAGCCCCCGTTCAAGGTTGTGCCTCTGGTGGGGTGGCGAGCGTCGCCCTGTCCCCAAGTACGTGGCAGCCCTGTCCCCAGCCCCGGCGCTGCCAGGACTTCCCCTGCCTTCCCCAGCCGGCGACTGGCACCCTTGGGTGCTGCAGGAAGGGCTCGGAGGCAGCTGCCAGCCCTGCTGGAGGGCGAAGGGGAGAGTTGGGTGCCCCCAGCTCCGCACCCCAAAATCCCCCACCTGTCAGCTACAGATGGAGAGTGCAGGGAGGGAGAGTTCGCAGGGAGGAAAAGTAAATTGCTCTCTGCTGCGAGGGGCCCTGCAGACCCCGCTATTTCCCTACAGACACCCCAGCGACCCCCCAAACCTCAGCTGGGCGAGCGGCCCCCGCAGCTCCAGCAGGACACCCCGACCCAGCGCCCCACTCGTAGAGCTGCCCAGCTGCAAACCCCAAAGCCGAGCGGCGATCCTCTTCTGAAAAATCAAAGAAAGGGGACGAGGAACGAGGGGTTGCCCTGGGGGCACGCTCCCCATCCCACCGCCCCGGCCGGGACCCCCCTCTCCTACCTGTCTTGCCCACCGCGCTCTGCCCCAGCACGACCAGCCGCAGGGTGCGGGCAGGGCTCAGGCTCACCGAGCGCCGCAGGGGCCTCGGGAAGCTCATGCCGAGGCTCCGGGGCTCCCAAACTCCGGGGCTCCGAGGCTCCGGGGCTCCCAAGCTCCGAGGATCCCAAGCTCCAGGGCTCCCCGCTCTGCCGGCCGCGCACCGGCGGCTCCGCCCCGGGGGCCGGGCAGGGCTGGGAGGCAGGCGAGGGGATGCTCACCTCCTCCTCCTCCTCCTCCTCTTCCTCCCCTCCTCGCCCCCTGGCACCTCTCCATCAGCTCGGCTTTGCCCCGCGCCCTGCTTTGCAGGGGGGGAGCGGGCAGTGGGCGCCCGTAGCCTCGGAGGGGTCCTAGGGGAAGGGACAGGGACAGGGACAGGGGGCTCTGCAGGAAGCAGTGTCTGAGTTGTTGGTTTCAAGGGGAGAAGACTTTCCGCCAGGTCTGGAACCACATCTTGCCTGTGCTTTGGTGTGGCAGCACCGCGAGGGCGTTCAGTAACAGGGCACGGGCATATCTACGAGCAAGGGGCGTGCGTGCACGGATAATTGCGGGCACAGGCGACGTGCAGCCACGCAGAGCAGCAGCTGGAGCAGGCGAGGATGTACACGGTGGGTGCACACCCAGCCCCAAAGGCAGCAGAGTGCTGGGATGAAGGGAAAAGACCTGCAGCATCTCGACCACCTTCAGCAGGCTCTAGGACGATGCTTGCACATGCGCTGCAGATGCATGGCTGACACCAGCACCCCAAAATCCCACAGAAGAAATGCAACCAAGGCTGCAGAGCAGCTGAACGGCCCTGCTAGGGCTCCAGCCTCCTTTTGGAAGGCTTCAGTCATTCCTTGGTGATGAAGCATTTTGCCTGACAAGCTCTGGTGACTTCACTTGCAGCAGCGCACAGATCACCTCGGCCGGTGCTAAAGGTGACAGTCACCTCACCCAGTATTTATAGCTCGTACCACGTGTCGAAGCTAAACATCGGTGATGCCTGCACAGGATGTGACCTCAGATGGGGAGAAGGGTCAGCCGAAGCATTCCTGCCACCACTGGAACCACTGAAGCCCTCCCTGGGAAGAGGGCGCTGGATAAAACAAAGAGCATCTTCGGGGCAAACCCAGGAAAGGAGCAGGAGGAGATGCAGAACATTGACTTCACAATTCCTTCTGTGGCACCAGCCCCTTACGATGCCCGTGCTCGTGCACCACTTCCCCAAGGCTGCCAAGAAACGCGTCTGCAGCCCGACTACATCTGGAGCCCAGAAGACGACGGCAAGAGCTCCAAACCTCAGATTTCAGGACAAAAGCCACTACCCAGCTGGAGAGGGGGGCGTCAAGAAAAAGAAGTCTTCCTTATGTCCCTCTCCTATTTTTAGTCCCATTTCCTAAGGAAATGAGATGTCTGCAATCAAACCCTCTCTCGCCTGTCCCCGTTCAGTGCAGTTGTTGAGTAGATTGGCTGATTTCAGCCAAATCAGACAGCACTGTGTGCTCTGGGTAAATCCCAGATATATTTTTACATGCATTTATCCCAACTTGTGGGAAATGCATCCAGAAGCCACATCGCCCTCGGCAGGTGCTTAAAACTCCCCTTTGCTTCTCACAGTACGCCCACTGTCAGCTCTGCTAAGCTGAAGCTCAGACAAAGTGCCAGTAACAGCCAGGTGGGTCAAGGCTGGGTCTCTGCTCCTCCATCAGCTCCGCTGCTAAACCAGGCCTGGGCAATTTCCTTGCAGGCTGGTGTCTGGCGAGCTCCCCTGGTGGAAGGTGCTAGTCAACCACCTCTGTGCCCATCCTTCCTCGGGGTGTAACAGCAGGAGAATGATGTAACGGCCCTGATGACAGATACCAATATCCAAGCACGAAGTCTGCAAGAGGTTACGCCTTCCGATTGTTTTTTTTTTCCAACAAGTTGGAATTGATGAGCTTTCACCAGCTGCGTTGCATCATATCACCGCAGCGTTTCTAGAGCCAGCCCTGGGTTTGTCACAGCTTCAGCTCCCTGCCCGGTGACAGATTCGTAGCCCTGGGTAGGACCAAAGGTGAACCGTAGCGCTGTGCTCAGCTGCAACGGCCAGAGAGCATCAGGGGGAGCAGAGTCCAGCTGAGACACTGGAGCTCCTCTCCTCCTCCCTCAAAAAAACTGTCAGAGATGTTTCTAGGTGCACATATTTGGAAGATCAAATGGAAAAACAAGAATAATGTTAAAAAAACCTTCCCACTTGCAGAGCTGTTCCACTGAAAGACCTGACGTATGCCCAGCAATGGCAGAGCAAATGACGCTGTCACATCTTTTTACTCCAAGACCTACCCTCAAAGAAAATCTAAACGGCTCGACTACGATGTCCAGCAAGCGATGAGATCCTAGGTTGGACTTAAGGATTCTTCTTCAACACACCTTTCAGGCTGGTTTCTTCTGGTGCCCATCCAGGTCCTCTCTTTGCATAGGTTGGATCAGCCAAGACACACTTAACTTAAAAGACTTTGTAAACCCTGAAAAGGTTTCTCAGAAGCAGACTGAAGGCAGGGACAGCTGCAGGGTGAGCTCAACCCTGCCCTACGCAGAAGAAACCACACAGGAGATCATGGTAGATGGTCTCAGCTTTGAGAAGGCATCTTTCAGCTCTGGGGTGGCCAGACGCAAAGTCCATCAAGCTCATGAAACGGAGCCCTAGGCAATGACCGAACTTCTGTCCTCTAACCCTCACCAACCTCATTTTCTAAATCTCTAACATATATTTAACTCGTGCCAGTAAACACAACAGCATACCTAGACACCCATGCGTGCACACAAGGGCAGCCGTCTCCGAACCAGCTCCGCAGTGTGGAGGTGTTATCAAAACCCTGTTCTTGCAGCAGAGCCCATGGAGGAATTGGGGAGAGGTGCTGCCTCTGCTATGAGCATCTCCCCTACTTCTGTAGCCTTTAGGAAAGAACTCGTCAGAGTCCACCCAAAACTATTTGGTGGTAAGTGTTTAAATCCAGCCAAGGGTAGGGTGATGCTACACCCAGCCAGCCCACAGCAGAGTTCTGAGGGCAAAATGTTTCTGGCTAGCTTACATCCAATCTCCTCCCCTCCCTCCAAACCCCTGTTTTCGCTTCTCTCAAGAACAGGGACAGGAGCAGACTGACCTAGCCTAGAGCTTGGGTAAATTTGTTTCTTTTTAGCTCCTTGATTCAAGTCAACAAACCTAAGCACTGCGTTTTGCACGGCTGTGCTCACCTCCAGCCCTGGGAAGTGCTGGCCTGGAGGATCGGTCGATTGCCACATCCAGCTCCAGACCCTCCTGGAGAGACGAGAAGCAGAAAGCACCTCTTGGGGAGAAAACAGCCCCACGGTCCTGTGTTTGCTGGAGACTTCTCGGATGGACGACAATGGAAGCAGAGCTTTATCACCTGATCGCTGAATAAATCACCTCCAGCATAACAAAGCACCCGCAGCAGAGCCAGATGAAGGTAGGCGGGGTGGATATTGCTTTCTGTTGAAATATTTGGGACCATGCTAGTCCACATCTGCAGTTTTGTTGTTGTTGTTTGTTTGTTTTTTTAAAGACAGGGAGTTTGCACTGGGAAAGAGGCCAAATTCACTCATGAATCATGTCCCTGCAAACAAAAATTCAGAAGTAAAAAGTTATCCTAAAGCAGACCGAACGAGATCACCTCAAGCCCCAGAGCATGGGATTCCCATAACATGGTCCAAACTAAATCCCTGGCTATCACTGGCTATTTTGAGAAGAAACAAACAAACAAACAACAAAAAAAAAAAACAAACTTTGCTGGATCTGAAAGAAGTGGTGTGTGTGTTTTTATATAGAAAAGGAAGGCAAAATACAAGCCAGTCCTTTTTCACTCCATTAAAAGACCTGGAGATGCAGGATACATGCAGAAAACAACTCAATACCAAGCTGACTTCAGAGCCTGCACCCTGGTTTTAATAATGACCAAGGTGTTTCAAAGCGTTGGTCCCATCAGTGGTTAGCTCGTCTCCTGAGCACCCACTCGAAGGGCCCAAATCCCATGCTTCCAGCTCAAGTATTACCCTTAATTGTCTCTCATTAATGACTGCACAAACATTATTCCTGTTGAGACAACAAGTATGCAGCAAGCTTTGCTACTCACACGCCTCTTGAGAGTTAATGTTGGACAGGGCCATCAGGGACTCCTCTCCAAGAATATATCTGAAGCCATGCTGTCAATAAACATATTTTTAGTTGCTATAGCAAAGACAGCATGCAATTAAAAAGTGCTCTCAGACTTCAGGGAGCACATGGAGCCCGCTCCTTTCTCAGTGCTGTTGCAGCCTCCTACCAGAATTGAAACCTGACTTTGCTTCGGCCGTGCAAACGTCGCATTAGCAGCCAGGCAGAGACACTGCAGAACAAGGACACGGATCCCTATCGCTTCTCCCAGCTTCTATAAATAGGGAGAGAGAAAATAGATGAAAGGCACCTAGTCCCCCTGCTCGCTCACATCGAGGCTTGCTGACCGCTGTCGGATTTCTCCGTAATGGCTTTGCATGGACCTGGCGGTGAAGCATCCCTTTTCTTAATATAGAGGCTGTATTTTTGGGGTCACAAAAGAGGAAAGAAAACCTCTAGTGCAAGAGAAATCAAACCAACACGGTTTCCTGGTGTTACATTCTGTCTGTTGCTGATTTCTAACCGCTGAGGCGTACTGTGACGCGCAGCCAAAATGTGTCTGGATCATGCTGAGAAAATAAATCTGCCTGCACGTAAGAGTTCAAAGACGGCTTTGCAAAGCTGGCAGGGGAAATAAAGAAAAAAGAAGAAAACACCACCAAAGGGGCGTATTAACAGTATTTCCCTTCCACCCCGGAGCCCTGAACGAGGTGCCCTAAGAACTTTTCAAGCCGCTTTGCCACTTCACCAGGATGAAGACTTGCAGCTTGTGGAGTGGTACAGAGAGTGTGAATGTTGAGCAGGTCCACATATCTGAACCAAGATGCTAAGTCCTTCTGCTGGCCCTTGGGTCCCAAAGTCAGAGTTTAGGGCACTTCTGTTCCTCTGCAGAGGCTGGCCATCAGAAGGAAAGGCCGTGGATGCTCACCACGTACATCACACTTGGTAATGCTGCACGGATAACGCATCCTCACAACAGGAAGGCTTCACGCTGCGAGAAACGGCTTCGTTTGTGGAGCTTATTTTAGAGCACAGAACAACTTGCCAAGGGATGGAAGAGGAACCCCATAAGGTAGGTAATTTAAAACTTGCCCAGACAGAGCTCTGGAGACACGCCACAGAAAAGCTATCCTGCCGGATGACCAGTGTGGGCTGTTTCCACTTCAATCACGATGATGACCTCAGCTTTGTCAGAATGCAAAACCCAAATACAAGCACCTCGATGTTGCACTGTGCATCCCAGCAGCCATGACCATAACGTCCTGCCGGAGGAGGAAGAGAACAGCATTAGCCTTTTAAATTATTGAAACCTCATTTCAAAATCGAACTCTTGAAAGCATCCATCTGAAGGGAAGAAGAGAAAACGAAGCCACAAATGAATTAAGGTGCCACGCTCCATTGCTCTTAAAAGGCCACGGGATGAGGTCGGGGCTGGTGCTGACATTCAGCCAGGCCAGCGGTTCATCGATCTCTTGTGCACCACCACGTCCCGCTGGCTGCTGGGCTCACGCTTAATTAGCACTTTGCTAAATGCTTCCTTTTCCTCCTTCGGAGAGGGAACAGGGGAGCAAGGGGTGCCCTGAGGGGGCTATATGATTCATCTGGGATCCAGAAAGCAGCACAGCCGGGAATCCCGTCTGCTACACGCAGGCATTCATACCCCAAACCGGAGAAGACGAGAGCAGCGTGAGGCCAGAGCAGAGCTGGCAGAGACGCAATGGCAACTTTCTGAGCAAACCTCTCGGCAGCCTGGCTGGTGAGAAAACAAGGCTTCCTTGTAGTGGGAAAATGTCAGTGTTGCAAAGCCCGTTGTCCTTCTGCTGGGGAATGAAGCAGAGTCCCGTCGGCATTCTTCGAAAGCACGAGAGGGAAAGCAGAACAGCCAGCGGCTTTGTGGCCAGCGAGCAGGGAGCAGGCACTGGAATTTGCGTCTGACTCAGAGCAGACAGATGCCCTCCACGCTCCGGGCAGTGAATACTTATTTACACAAAGTCAAACAGCTCTAAGGGAGACTGGGGTGGGGGACAAACTCGGCAGCCTTGCTTTAGAGAAGCTGGATGGCAGGAGCTCAGGTCTGGATCTTGTCTAACCCATGTGGATGCCTAATCATTAGAGACTGGGCAAAGCATCTCTCAAATTCCACCCTGATCCGAAGTGCCGTCCAAAAAGTTGTTTTGTCCTAAAGGATAAATTTCCACTATGAATCAGTGCTAACAAAAAAAAAAAAAAAGAAAAAAATAAATCTGTTTTGTAGAGGAATTCCTGCTCTTGCTTAAACTATTTAAGTGTGGCAAATCACATCTAGCAGCAAAAAAAGAAAATCTCAAGTGGCCACCCCTAACACGTGAAGCCAAAGAGACCTGTAGCTTCACTCTGGAGAACCAGGGATTTCTGCTTCCATTTGGAAGAGCAAAGAGCTTTCACTTCCCCCAAAGCAGATGCCAGAAGTAGCCCCGTTATGCCTCGGACTGAATGCATCATTTCAATAAAACCTCAATATTTTGCTCTGACTTTATGTAATTACATTTTTGAATCAAAAACCAGGACTTCCTGATATTGGTTGAATTTTCCCTTCCTGCATTTTTCTCAAAAAAAAAAAAAAACGGCGGTAAGCAGAAGCCACTCTAGTTTCATATAGTATCTCATCTGGATTAGAATTGCTTTTCCCAAGGGCTTTTTTTTGGGTGGGACCCATTTTATAGATGGACTGAAAACATTTGATTTTTCTTTTTGGATAAACACCGGGCTCTTTCTTCCAGTTTCTGAGCCTTGAAATCTCTCATTATTTTCAACCGTTTCCCCAGGAAGGCTGGAAAATTCCTCCTGGAGCCAAGACACGCATGCTGTTCCTTAGCCCCAGCACTCACAGACCTTAAGAAACGCGCAGGAATCGTGACGTCCCCACTCAAACTGCTTCAGCTGGCAGGGCTGCTTCCGCCGTGGACCGCGAACAGCCTGTAACTGGAAGAGAGGCACCGCAGAGCCTGCGGCAGCGTGCTCTTCGTGCCAGCCCGCTGCCACTACAGATTGCAATTAACTGCTCCTGCTGGGATCCATGGTCCCAGCGAAGGAACAGAGGCACCTTTGGGAAAGGGGGAAAAGGTGGTGGCACCAGCAGGAGGTGTTTTTTTTTTAGAGAAGAGGTTCCTCCCCGCCTTCCGTTTGTAAGAGATTGGAAAGGAAGAAGATGGAATGGTTGAAGCAGGCTGCAGAAAGGGCCCTGCCTTCATATTAAAACCTAGGTGCCCAACCAACATGTACAGTTGGAGAACCAACAGCATCTCCCCAGTGCTGTCCGTGCCAGGCTATCCAAAAGGGGGAGGTGAGTTGACCATCTCTCTTCCGTGACTAGAGAACTAGCTTAACCCAACTGCACCTGGATCTTTCTCTGATGGAAGTCAGGCGAGATGAAAAGCAGCCCAAAGCACTAAGCTTGCTGCTTATGGCATCTCGAGTTATCTCCTGAAGGCTTATAATGACTTGCTAGACTTGAAAGCCAGGACCACACCCCAACATAGTTATGTTCAAAACCAGCATTTCCTTCAGTACAGGGCTGTGGGCACCCTTGGTCCTGTGAAGGAGTCACAGGGAGGGTGCGTAAGGACACCCCATATGGGGACTTTCCTCCTGACCTGTTTGGAGTAAGATATTCCCTACAGACATGGTAAGGTCAGAGCCCGCTTGCCACTTCCCACCATTGCTGTAGGGAATCTGAAAGCTCCCTGGAGAGCCTGCTGAAAGCTCAAGGAAACTCTTCCTGGTTTCACTACTGTCCAACAAACACACGGGGACCTCGGCTGAATACACCTGCTGAACCTGGCCCAGCATATGCTGCTCAGTGACACTGCCCAATTTGCAGACAAAGTGAAGAGAGGAAGGAAAATACCGAGACCCAGAGATCAGAAAAGTACTCTGGAGGTCAGGCATCAAGTCTGTTGAACAGACACGAAATCACTCCTGAGACGCTGGTATCTGTTATTTTGATGGTGAGATACACACACCGACTATTGCTATGCAACAGCTTGGCTCACCTTTAGGAGGTGAATTTCCCAGCTGCATCTCCTGTTGTTAACACTTAAGGATTTCCACTGCTTAGCTGGGATCCTGCAGTCATCTTGTTTCACTGCTCTCTTCAGCCCCATGCTTGCTGTGGGCCACAATGTACCATGGGGGATTCCCTGAAGTCATCCAATGCCAACATTATATTAACAGAGCAGCCAGAATTTTGTCAGGAGAGGAAAGCAGGCAAAAAAAAAAAAAAGTCACTTAACACTCTTAAAAACATCTCACCTTTCTATAGCTATGTAACTGCAGTTTGTGGAGAGCACCAAGTGTTTCCAGAGACAAATCGGCTCACCTAAACATGCCTTCCTCTCTGCTAGCCTTAAGTGCACTCACAGTCCCAGGATAGGGAAACTTGCAAGGACATGAGCAACTAAGCACAGCAGCAGGCTCTTTAAATTGACTGATCACAGACTTAGGTCCTGCCTTCCAGAATCAGAGCCTCATCTCGGGGACTGCAGAGGACAATGGCCATCTTCTTCCGCAGCCAGTGAAGCCCCACATATTTTTAAGACTTAGCTGAGACACTGATAAACTAAAGTCAGAGAGGTGTGCAGGAAAAGGGAGACCGTATCGGCATGAAACAGCTTGGCAGCTAGCAAGGGATCCTGGGTTGTTTAGGACGCTGAACAAACAAACACCAAAGTTGAAATAATAGTTAACAAAACCATTTCATTTTGCTTTTTAAAAAAGAAATTACATATAGATTTCCATTGTAGACAATAGCAAGAAGTCCAGAAGTTTCCAATGACGAAGCAGTTTTATTTCCAAAATTGCCTAAAGCAATAATAAGCCTAAGCCATACAACACCCGATCAATCAATCATGACAAACAGGGGAAAATTTCTATGGTGTTTATCCGGAGGACGGTCTGCGGGTTTGTGATGACTGAAAAAGAATGAAAAGAGAAAAAAAAAAGATCAGATGATAGCACAAAAAACTGTTACATACCTTTCAGAAGGCTTAGCTGCATCAGTCTAAGGCATGCCAAGGCATGACAACGCCTAGGAGGGGGCATGCTGGCAGATAGCGTCATGTTGGCAGGACAGCTACATACCATTGGTATGGCACAAGGCAGAGCTCCTATGGGACCGTGTCAGATTGCTCAACGTTTTAGTGTCTGTTCTGCAAAGAGCAGTCATAACTTTTCTCCCTCTCAGTCATATCTGAGAAGGGGCCGTCGTCTGGCAATCAAAAAGCCTGCCACGTGTACTGTTAAAGCTTGTTAGTACCTGTGATTAAATATCCAGTATTCAAGGCTTTGGAAGGAGAACAAAATTGCTTTTCTGCCCTGGAACTTTCCCCCCCCCCCCCCCCAGAAAGGTCTTTTCCAAAGCTATTCACCAAAGGGTGCTAGAGAGAAAGGATAAAGTCACTGTGCTCTGAATGCAGCGTGCACACCTCAGGCAGCAGGCTGGGAAAGAGGTGCTGTGCCATGAGGAGTCCTAGGGTATGCTGAACAAATCTCCCTCCCCAGGTATTGCCCCTACGTCGTGGTATGTTCCCCTCCCAGACCCAGCCACAGAACAGCAGGGAAGGAAGCTCTGTACTCTTTACATCTTACTTTTCTTCTTTTGATAATTGTGCCTTCTCCAGAAGCGCACGTTAATTTTTGGCCACGACTCCGTCTTTTCAATCACAGTAGCCTCCACACGGACGAGTTCTTTCCTTGAAAATAAACCAAAAAAAAAAAGATACCACGTTTCAATTATTTACATTCTCTGCCTGTCAGTGGGTAGGTTTCTGGGGAGAAAAATGACACCCAGGTAACACACCCTGCCCTACAAAGCCCAGATATGGAGGAACTACAAAGTCACCAGGGAAGGAGGAGGGAAATCTGTCAGCTTGCTGCCTTCATGGTGCAAAGGCAAAAGCCTCGAGGTGCTGTCCATGAATCAGGCAAGTGATGTGCTATTCTGCAGGGCAGTACCTCTCTGTCACGTGAGAGCTGAGACTAGAAACACCCAAGAATGCAGTAGTAAGAGAATCCTGCAGGAACTTGTAGGATTACAGTAGCGTAAATTCTCCTGGCATGTTCACATGATCTTTCTACTTTGCTTACTGTACAGATTAAACAAACACGGTCCCTTCTCCTGTGCTCTGCTGGTCAACACAGAATTCCTTCCTTCTTCTGTACAGCATCCCAGGCAGCTGGAATAAAATCTTCACAATTTTCTCACCTGATCGAGTTCTGCCAAAGGCTGAGCAAAAACATTTGGCCCACTGTTTTTAGCAGGAAGCACAGCTAATTGGCTGCTGGAGCAAGTCACTTCTTCTCCCACATGGTTCTCTTCTGCCTCCCACTCTTGGTCAGTCCTGCTTGTTTACCCCAGATTGGAAGAGAGGACAGGGATTCACTGAGGATTTCATGTACAGCTTTCACTGCAACCAGGGGAGTTCAGGTTGAGTGGTGAGACCACTCAAAGACTCAAATTGTTTCTAAATCTCACTACTACACATGAGAATTCTCAGCAAGTAAACATCCTTCCTCCCCTAGGATGGAGAAGAAGAGAAGAATGCAGCCCGTACTTCCTTCACACTTGACTAAAATCAGAGTAATTTGTCCCTCTGCATTAGCTTACTGACACACACAAATAAACACTTTCTGCCCAGCCAGGGAATCTGCAGAACATCAGGAGAAGTCCTGCTGAAGTTAGAAAAAAAGAGCACTGGGAATTCTACCTGCCACTTGAAGAACATCGGAGGTGGAAAACAAGGGGATCTGAGGTATGTGCTGGAGGTCTAGCTATCCGTCTGCACAATGCCTCCTCTCTGAGAAGGTAAGAGCCTCCAGAGAAGAGCTTTGGGAAGTTTAGTTTTAATCAATAGCCACAGTGGAGAAGGAAGAGACGCTCTTTCATGCAGCATCACTGCAAAATACCATTAAAAACTGATTAGCATGCTCACTTGGCTGCCAGAAACAGTTAAAGAACATTTTCTTGACAAACGACTCTGCACTTCAGGGGCAGAGGAGGGAAGCCCATCTAGCCTCACTGTTCCAACAAGGTCACTAAGAGGCCAAAGGCTTTGAGACATTTAGCATCTCTCTTAACATTTACCCTCTGGGGTATAATATATATCAGAGGTTAAATCCTTAAGGGAGGAGAGAAAGACAGCCAGAGGAAAAAAATGATAAATTTACATTTACTGACTAGCCCAGAGGAAAATAGACATAAGATTATCTAGATTTTAAGAGACCACTGGGTGACCCTGACATCCCAGCTAAAGGGTGTTATCCAGATTCAACAATAGGACCAACAGCACTACTGAAATACACAACAAGCACTGCAAGACTAGGAAAGAAACCAAAAAAATAGACTGCACTCCAGGGGCTGGCTGTGTTTTGCCACTCTAATTAGGGAGCTTTACTTTCTGGGCCTAACTTCTGTCCACTGAAAGCAAAGGGAAATCTAAACTCCCACTGACTTCTCACAGGCTTGGACGGTAAAGGCATGTAAGAAACTCACTAATGATGATCACATGGGCAAACTGGACAGCAGCCAGGCCAGATAAAAGGAGCCAGTCACTGAAATCTCCGTGCTGCTCTCAGGAGAATCAGGGTTTGCAGCAGCACAGCCAAGCTACCCCGGCGCAGCTCTTGCTGCCGGACCACACTAGCTGCCCTAAGCCTCGAGTAGCATTCAGCTGAGGGGAGAAACACTGACACATCTGCAGATAACCATCTACCTGATGCTGCTTATGGACATTGACTTGCTTTCCAGCAAATCTTTAAGGGTGTTGTTGAGCACAGCTGAGTATTAAGGCAGTAGCTTCACTCCGCAAGTCAAGGTTCAAGGGCAACGGTCCCCGGTGAGTCCCCCTCTCTGCTGGACTAAACACCAAGACCCGCTGGCTGAAAGGCTGAAGCAGGGCAGAAGCCAGCTCGCTGGTGAAGTGCATACAAACATAAAAGTTCTCAGCAAAATAGAGCCCAAGAAAAAAAAATAAAAATCTTTATTGAATGTTTTAGGTATGACTGGAATGCCCATAAAAATAAGAAGGGGGTCACACATTTCCCAGAGTCTGAGATAGTCAGGCCTGCAGCTCTCAGAAGGAAAACATTTCATGAAAAAGGACATCTACCAGATTTTAGCAGGAGGCCAGAAAAATTCATACTGAAACATCAGAGATCAGTCCAACAAAAGGTATTGTCAGCGAGCAGTGCAAGTGATCCAGGCCAACTACAGCCCTGGTCCCTACAAAAAGGATCATAACTCTTAGAGGTTAACAGCTTAAGCCATGTCAACGAGCCCTCTCTGTCCTTGCAGAAGGTAACTGAATCCTAGCCTGGCTGTCTGGAAGAGCCTAAGGCACTTTCTCATTGCTGCTGAAGCCATTGCAAAAATGGTCTGGTGGCAGGAGAAAAAGTAGGTATCATTAAAAGGAAAAAAAAATCTCATCAGCTGTACTTTGTATAGAAATAAACACAACTTTTTGGCTCAGAGGCACCACTCATTTCACTTGGGTCTAAAACAGATGAGAGGACTCAGCTGATGGTTTGAAATACAAACCTGCCCAAAGTTATGCTCGCTTCCAATCACGGATTTAAAAATGCACAACAATTTTTGCATTATACAGCTAAACAAAGTACAGCCACATACCGCTTGATACCCTGTGCCAACTGACCAGACAGCAAGTTACTTGAACAGAACCAAAACCCAAGATTCCAGAGTAGATGCCAGCTAAGAGTTCCCAAAATAGCCTCTGCCACGCAGATATGTTTTGTTGCACTGTTGTGTTTTTTTTTAAAGGCTTTAGAGAAGTGTCATCTTGGGAGGTATCTGCTACATAAAATTAAAACATGACCATCTGCCCAAAACAGGACAAGTTCCTACCCGTCTTCAAGTCAGAACAGGGAGTGCAGCTGTAACGAACTGTCTTACGCAGACACTGGTGCAAGCACTCACTGATGTGTTTATTTTTAAAACAACAGAAAAACAAAAATGCCTTTGTTCGCATCCAAGCTCTTATCTCCCCTCCAAAATGTTTGTGGTTTAGGCACAACCAGGAGCTATGTGAAAGAACTGCCTGCAATGCATGGGGTTCTGCTTTCCTCAGCCCGTAGCGGAGAGCTGGGGAACCCACAGCTCACGGGGAGGACAGCATCTCCCCAGCAGCCCTTCGCTCTGCCTGGGCAGCCTCCTCCACGCGCTGATCACCCTCTGCCAAAGTTACTACAGTTCACTCCAGTGCCGGCAGATGTGCAGTTTGGTCTGCCTCGAGCAACTGACAAGGCTTTCCGCACGCTCAGAGCGCTTGCAGGAACCAAACAGATGGTTTTCTTCCTGTCCTGGAGCTCCTGGCTCTTGGGGCACATGCCAAGTGCAGCACTCCGGGAGCTGTAAAGAACCACTCCAGTGCCACCAGTTAAGAGAACCAGGTGAAGGACGGTGCTCCCATCCTGCCTGAGGTGCCATATCCCTGTCTGCAGAACGTAGGCTCTTATTTGAGTATCTGGAAGATGACATTTCTAGTCCTAAAAACGGTATTTCCCCTTCCTAAAAATCTTCCACGAGTCTAACAGTGTCTGGCAGTAATTCAAAGGCTCCTGAGGATCTGCTATTCCAGAGCTCTTTGCAGCACTGCTCAAAGAGCTGTCAGCTCTCGTAATCCTGCCTAACACAGGGAACCTGAGGCAGGTACCACCAGCGCAGCTGAAGTCGCGTTATCAAATATGCAAACATGTTATCGATACCTCTTAAATATGGACAACCTCCTGGTAACACAGAAAACCCTCAGAAGCCAAACCCACCTGAAAACGCGTGGTATTTCTAACTCGAATCTACAAGCCACTAGGAAATATTTCTCAGATCTGCAAGCTCCTCCTCATCCGGCCATCCTCTGCCAAAGCTGCTTCAGTTCAAGCTAACACAAACATGTGGGTTAGCCTGAAACCAGACCACAGCCAGGGCTTCCAGATGCTTAAAGCACTTGCAAGCCACATTATCTTGACCTGTACTTTACCACTAAAACCTCCTGTTCTGGGGAAAACCACATACCATTGATGACTTTGCTTCCAGCCAGTGCTAGGAGCTGAAACAGCAACACCTAGTCCACATACCACTTCCTTCTGGTAAAGCAGAGGCTGAAGAACCAGATGTTCTGACAGTTTGTACAGCGAGTCTGACAGCATTAAGACGGAGCTGGGGCTGTGATTGCTGGAGTCATGTAACTAGGAGGAAGGGAAAACTGGGAACTCTTAAATTAAGATTAAGACCTGCTGAGTTAAGACATGGGTAAAAGGAAGTGGGTTTAAAAAAAAAACACAACACAACAACTCAAATTATGAGATTAAGGGATGGGCAAGGATTTCTGGGTTATTCTAAGATGGCTATCGCTGCAATTATGGTTAGGGAGTAAAGATGCTGAAGAGCAAGATTTACTGCTAGTTTGTGCAAGGCTTTTACAATGAGGAAAAAGAACCGACCCAAGAGAGGTGAATATCCTACAGTTACCTTAGGAATAGTTACTGCTGCTCTATCCTGGCATTGAGGTAATGGTTGAAGTCAGCAGAGGCTGATGAGCTTATTTTATGGGTGATTCTTTCAAAACCCATGGGGCTGGGAAAAGAACTAGTGCTGATAAATTCATGTTTCTCTTCAGTTTAGAGGATAATTCTTGTGTGAGACCTCTTACCCAAGGAGCGGCCTTCCAATAAGCGTGAAATCATCTGCACCAACCAGCAAAACCTATGGAAAATAACTTAATCAGACATATCAGTGGTTCACTACCCCGGAAAGAAAGGCAAACAACATTTCCCAAATTCTGCAGTCACCGTAAGGGAGCCAAAATGCTTTAAAATGCATGTTTCAAACCTGACACTGTTACTAGAGAGGAACAGTGGGAAAAGGCAGCTAACAGGCTAGAAACAGATTCATAAAACAGACAGTCTTCCAGGAGAACTTAATTCTACTAAAACATACTTCACAAGTATCTTTCACAGTCATCAGAACACACTGAACTTTTCTGTTCTGGCTCACCAACAGTTGTAAAAGATATGAAAAGCAATACAGGGAAGAATACTATGCCTTTGCGTGGGATCTGAATGAATGGCAGCTACTAAAATCATTTTTTTATACCAATTGCAACATATCTCTACAGAAACCCTTTCATCATTCTCCTCCATGAGGCCCCAAGATGGGCAATAACGAAATGAACAGCTGGCGTGAATTCACCACCAAGGGACTAACCATTTTGTTTCAGGACATTTCAACCACCTGCCAAAGACATGACTGAAAAAGTTGCCTCCAAACTGGACTTTCAAAGCAATGGATGAAGTAGAAAAACTGCCCATCTCTCCTTAACCACTTACTTGGCTCTACCAACTAGATACTAAGCCAAGCGAATCCCACTTCAGTCTTCCATTTAAGATTTGGATTAACGAGCCTCTACAAGTTCCTGCTAGTTAAGCATGGCTAAGGATAAATATATTGAATTGCACATTGGCAATTCTCCCCTGCATGCACCATCCCTCCCTCCACCCAAGACACTCAGCACGATAAGGATCTCGCAAAGCACGGAGCGGTGACAGTTCCTCTGGGAGCACTGTCAGTGTTTTGGGTGTTGCAGTCTCAAGGTAAACACAATCTTCAGCTGCCGTCTCTAAAAACAACTGTAATTTTCTCTTTTTTTTGGATGAAGTTAGTACAACAGAAATCTGTCTCCTACCAGAGTCTGGCACAACTCATTCCAATCACACTCGACAGAAATCACATTATCACTAACAGCTTAACTGAGACTGGAACAAAACTAAGGCAAACAGCTGGAGTAAGAACAGGAGATCCAAGAGAAACTCTTCAAGACTTTTCTAAAACTGGTTTTCGGTTTTGTCTCACAGAATGTTTGTGTGCCATTTCCTCCAGCCCCATGCACAGCATGGCAATCACAGGCACTGTGGACAAGGCACGTTACCTTTTCCATCCGGATTCGGTCTCCACATTCAGCCTCCAGCACGTTGTCCATCATAATCAAGTCTTCACTGGTTATTTTCCACTGCTTGCTGGCAAAGTGGACCACGGCAAAGAGCCTTCCGTACTGCCCTGCTGCGATCATATTGTTCACCTTTTGTACCACTTCTGTTGGCAAACATCAGGGGAAAAAATCAGAGCAGAAAACCCAACAAGGTGTGAAGAGCTGATCAAAATTAATTCAGCCACACTGCTCTCCCCCTAAAACTGTAATCTTCTGGGAATCTCTAAGCAAGGCTCAACAGCGATGTTGTTTTCTACAGGGTGTGAGCCATCCTTTCACAAAGGTATTTGCCTTTTAGTTGCTGGAAAAAAAACATGCAGAAGTAAACAACTATGTATATATTGTGCAGTCAATCCAAGGGTGTTCATTTCTCGGCTTGTATCTTAAGCATCCTAAAAGGCACTGTGTTCAAACACAAAGCGTTCCAGAAGAGAGTGCTTGTCAACACGCAACCTACATCTGGAAGGGAGCTATCCTCAATTCCCAAGTAATACTAGGACTAGGACCCTAAATACTTTGTAAGGCGCCCCGAAGCATCAGGAAGAGTTCTGCAAAGTACGCAGGAAAAAGTGCTCCAGGCATATTAACAAAGCCTGGCCTGAGAACTTGTACCTGCAGCAAAATCAGGAGAGACTGCCAGAAAAGCTCTTCCTATACACGCACACACATCCAGAGGTGGTGCCAGGAGCAGCACAAATTCCAGGGACGAGGTCCTGCACAGCACATGCACATAACTCAGTTTTCTGTGATCAGCTTCCTGTGCAGTGAAGCCAAAACCAAGTTTTATGGGAACATCAAAAGGTATTTCTTAATGAGTGCCATTCCCCTGCCAAATAGCAGCCTTCCACCCTCTCGAGCTGTTCACAAAAAGAGTAACTTTGCTATAACTGGAAAAGTAGGTTTTCTTCATTGTCCTCAAAAGTGGCTGAATCGTTTTTTTTCTTGGAATGTAAACACAATATAATGACCGTTTGGGACGGACAAGAATTTAGCAACCAAACCAAACCCAGCCCTTACAGGAACACTCTAAAAGTGTCCAACTTTCAACTCAGCAGAAGCAAACTATTATAGGTAGAGGTGAAAATAGAAATGATTGTGTGAGACAGTAGTTACTGCAGTCCTCACTAAGATGAAGAGCTTAGCTTCTGTGTTTCTGCAATTGCCATTCCGGAAGAAAAGACCACTGTGTGCTCTTCTCTGACTCAGAGTGGTCCACTACCAAAAGTGCACAGAAAAGCACGATCCCCTTCTCTTTGTTACATCCCCAATGCACAATGGGATATGATAAGTTTCTTCCGGCTCCAAATTGCTGATCCAGGTATATGAGCAGTCCTGTGGCCAGCATTTCAAAACCAAAATTTCAAAGTGCTGACCTACAGCTTTCCCCTAGCCAGAAAAACACGCGTAGTCATGGTCTAACAAGGGTTATTTCCTTGTCAAATTTCAACTCTCTACCCACAGGGCTTTCTCATCTTTTTGTAACAGAAAAAGGTACGTGTTCTTCAACGTACTTGGGCTCTGAAGCTGTTGATAACTCTTCCAAATATCTCTAGACAGGAAGCATTGTACGCTTGTACATTTGATTGTTAGTACGGCTTGTATCTTAGCACCATGTGGAGCGACCCTTCCTAAAATATCCATGGCTGTTTCCACAGACAGCAGGAGAATATAAGGCAGAATTCAAATGCTCTGGCTGTTGTATGCTTTGGATAAGCACAGCCAGGAGATAATGATGCAAGCTCATAAACAGTAGGAGGTTACGAGGCACGGAAATCACAATGGCCCCAAGGATCCCGTGTGAAGCAGTCAGAGGAACGTGGGACCCTGCTCACCACAGGGCGTCAGCAAATCAAACCGAGCAGTTTATGGTTCACTGCTGGGTCAAATCATGCTCTGGGACAGAACACTCATCCGTCACTTAAGCAATCCCAGGATCACAGAGGAAAGGAAAAGCAGGATAAAAAAGAAGCCAGAGAGGGGACCTGGAGCAAGAGGCTCTCTCCAAAGCACATCACTTGCACGGTTATTAACACATTTTAGCTACGCTATGGGAGACTATCTGCAAAAATACAGACACCGCTCTACTTCTCTCCTGTCACTGTCTCCTTGTACAAGAACTACTCTCCTTCACTTCGTGGGTCTCTCCAGTCTAGAGCCTTTAGAGATGTCCTTTCAGGTGCCTTTCATAGATGTCCCAGAGGCTAACGGAACAATACAGTAGGACAGCCTGTTAATAAACACAGGAGCTCATTTCCTGCATAAAGCAGGCAACTGCTAATTGCCCACCACCACAATGGTAAGGGAAATTCACCCACTGGGGCTCATTACTCCCCAGTTCTGAGAAACATCTTGTGCCCGTGCTGGCTTCCCTGCTACCACCTCTACCACAGTCTGGATGACAACAGCCCCACCTGGGCAATATAAGGCTAGGCACATCTCTGTATTCGATTTTCACATTCCCACCTGCCATGGGGAACCTGTGTGTGTGTGGTAACAAGTGGAAGCCTGACATGCTGTAGTAAGACCAAGCAATGAGAACGGTTGCTAAACAGCTACGTGCACCTCACTTGCTGATTTGGGAGGCTGACTGCTCAGGAGTCAGCCTCCCGAAAAGGAGCCCAGGGGCTTCTTTTGGGAGGACCACTGGCTGCGTTCAACAGTCCTGACTAGATGTGAGGACAAGAATACATTCACTAAACAGTGTCACTTACCACCTGCTCGTTGCCTTATGTCACACCTCTGCAGCTCTGTCATGTGCCCACTACCCAACTGCTTATGCTGGCTCTAGCGTTCTGTTTTATTTGCTACAAAATACCAGCTCTCTGATGTGCCCACTATCCAACTGCTTGTGCTGGCTTTAGCATTTTGCTTTATCCACTAAAAGAGAAATAGGTGTTTCCTCCTGTCCAAAATGCATGTTTCACATTTCAGGTGGCAACACATTACATCAGGTAAGATTCCTTTGGCAGCTTTATGACCTGTCAAGCTGTCACACACTAAAGAGGCTTCATGATCTACCCAACTCTCTAATACCAGCAGTTAGAGCACGAGGCCAGTGACACTAAAATATGCCAGAAAGAAGACAAAAATTAAAAGAACAAGAAGTAGCTTGAATCATTGAAGACAGTGATTTATGCTCAGTCAGGCCACGAATGGCAGTAACAGAGCACTAGTCTTCACTTGGAGCCTTGAGACCTTTACCTGCATGATACTTTGCTTCTTCTGCTGGATCTGGCAGTTTCACTTCAGGCCATGGTGGTGAAGTTAGAGATGTTTTGGCAACAAGTCTGTGAACGATAAGGTAAGATTCACCTGTAGCAAACAGATATTGCCAAGGAATGCAAACCACAGAGGAGAGAAGGTAAAGGAAACTGGAGATTGAGCAGAAAGTGGTTTTCCACTAGGGGAGCAGAAGTTGTACAGGAGAGTTGACGATTTGCCAGTATGAAAGACTCACCCCAAAACACACTCACGCCAGAAGGCAATTTCCCACAGACCACATTTCACTTTGTAGCAGCTCATGAACAAGGTGAGGGTTTGTATTCAGGTCTTAAGTCTTATGGATAGAGGGTGTCAGGCAACACAAAAGCAATGTTACTTCCCTAAGACTTAATCCAATGCAGGACACTGGATATGGCAAAGTCCCCAGACCTTCCACAAGAAATGCTACAAAGGTGCTGAAGCTGCAGCCCAGCTCAGAAGACTGTTCACACACATGCAGAAAACACTTGGCCTCATTTCTGAGTTCAGCCTGCAAACTCTCTGCCACACACAGTCACTGCACCCAGGGCTTAACATCATTCAGGTCCACCGTGAATGGCAGCAAGCTTTAAGTAAAAGCAATAAATGCCTCAGTTGCTGGTTTGTTTTACACCCATCTATCACTAAATTCAGTATGGGGGAAATGGATTTTAGTTTTACTTTCCATTTCAGAATGTTATTTGAAATAGTGTGAAACAAACAAAGAGTTCAGAAAGCAACCAACTGAAAATTAACTCAAAATTCACCTATTTATTGCTTGTTATTGCTTATCCCTGATGTTCAGACATCTACAGCTAGACGTGCTAGTGATGATCGAGCTCAGCGACCACCAGTTACTTCCCACTGCCTCGTTTCTACAGACTGGGATTTTATCACAAACTCCAGCGGGATCAGACCTACCCAAAGCCTTGCTTGCACTTGAGTTTTAGACAAAAGACTTGTAAGCTTTTCTAGGTATGTATATACAAATTACCTCCACCACAGCTGACAGGCTGAACACGTAAATGCTCCTCGTCCCACTTCAGTACCAAGTACAAAGCCCTGCAGTTATCCAGTAGCAGAGAGCATCCGGGAGGAGGCAATGTGCCTTTGACAGGGAGAAAGGGCTAATGAGCATCCTTAAATCAGCCTCGAGCGCTACACATGAATGACTCACGCATCCTTTTTTCCTCTATTTGTAATGCTCTTCTGTTAAATAGATAGTTTTGAGAGGGTCTTAAGACCACAGCTGGGTTCTTTACAGGAGAGTTACGAGGCTGCTCTTCCTTTGTCACTTTCAGCTGTGTACCCTGAATGGCTTCTCCCACCCCAGGTGCAATTCAGCATTCAATACAACAGACATTTAGCCCAAAAGCCTCTTCTGTGCTATCATGATGTCTGTCATCAACCTACACCACTCTGGGGAGGGACTAGCAGAGGGATCTAACAAGACTTTTTAGACCCATGCCCAACTTGGTTCAGGTGGACCACAGAACTGAGTGGGAGCATGCGCTGTCTCAAATCCAGCCAGCCAAGCACAAACATCATTTCTCAACATATTTTGCTAGAAGATGCAAATTAAATCCTTTTTTTTTTTTTGAAACAGTAGCTTCCACTGTTGTTACTAAAAAATTGCTTTAATAATGTCTCTTTCCAAAACACTCTGCAACCATACTGCTAAGACAAGAGCCTCACAATTTCAAGCCTTCACTTTTGCCCCTGAAAGCCTTCCTGGGGATCATCCAGGGGAGTCCTGAGCATTACAAACATGACCCCTTCAGGATCTTTCAGCACTGCCACAATTAAGGGATCAATCACAGTGCAAACCACCCCAGCAAGAGATCTTACTTAGAGCCTGCTCTGCTTTCTACACCTGGCTGTTGCTCTCTTACTTACTGAAAATGGTTTATGGCTGTCACAGCATGAGACACCTCCAGTTTAGAGAATAAACTGGGAGCTTGAAAGCAAGCAGGCCATGGCATTGACACAGAATGGAAGACTGAAAACAGCCAGGGGTATTTCAGCTAGCAGCCAGCTACACATTCCCACCAGCTGTCATTCTGGATTCTTTCTGCTTTTCTCAAGACTATCACTGGGAGGGATCCCCTGTCTGAAAACTGAACTAATTCTTTACTGCCTCAAGCCATCGGTACTTGGCTCAAGACCTTACCTCAAGACATCAGTACCATCGGTACTGCAGGTATTCGTGTGCATATGCTGCCTTTCTCGACAGCAGCGCAGATAGCACTAAATCATGAGAACCCTGTTTAAACTGTTTAAAACGTCAGAGCTGAACAACAATTAACTCTGCTCAAATGTGCCGCAGGGTGTTAATTGAAAAATAAAATGCTACGTGAAACTCACAGCGTGAGTGAGAGCAGAAAAAAATGCGAATAGCCCTTGCTTGTAATTAGTTGTTTTTCAAGATCTCTAGGACAAGGAGCAGCAAGGAGGAGCACCAGAGGCAACTGTTTACTTCTCTGCATTAGAGTCAGTTCCAAAAACTATTGATTTGTTCTCAAAGAAACACTGGAGAGAAAAGCATTGCTCTAACCAGGGACAGCACTTTGCACACGCAGTGCTTTCATCAGAACTGTGGCACACACCTCACTGGGCAGGGAAAGAAGGCATGATGCCAATACAGCTACATTTAGAGATTATCCTGAGAGGTGCCAAATGCCTTTACTTAGAACAGGACACACGGCTGAAAGGCATCAGATTATAGTTCTTTTTTAGGCAAGGACCTATGATACCATAGAGCCAATCTCAGATTTAGTCCATGGCAGGACGATTCACCCTGGATTTCATTGAGATGATTGGAGAGCTCCTGGTTTCTCTAATTTGAAAAGAAAGGTGTTGCTCAGTAAATATCATCTCCAACACAAATGGAAAGCTGGGAATTTCCTGTGGGCTGAGATCCACACTTTCTATATAAAAAATTGCTAGTCCTAAGGCTTTGTGGGTTTGTTGCAGAGTTTAGTAATAACATTGTATGCTGTGTCACGGAGGCAGAGATCCAAACTGTGTTCCCACACGCTGAGGACCAGCGGGAAGAGACCACCCCCTGCACTCTTCATCAGGACAGAGTGAATGGAAATGAACCTTGTCATTTCTCCCAGATGCTGCTTACAGGATTTCTTTATTTCTGCAGTGTCCCCTTCTGGTTAAAGCAAGAAGCAGCACAGCCTGCAGCTCTATCCAGGTATTTTGGTGCTAGATCCCAGCAGAAGAAATAAAATAAAGATACAAACAAGCAGTTCTAAAAGCGCTGAAATTAATGAAGCCTGAAGTTTTCTGCCTTGGTGTTTCAGAGCAGCTTCTCTTAATTGCAATTCATAAAGAGTGCAGTGCAAGTTCAATATTTATCAGATACTGAAAAGACTGTCCAGGAGATAAATCTTGCCTGAATAATAGATCACCTGTACCAAAAAAGATGAGTGTCAGCTGAGGCCCCTTCCTCAGAGTCTGCAATGCCCTGACTTGAGTGGCTTCTCTGCTGTTTACTATGGACTAAGCCACATTGCAGCCCTTTGGTAAATGGAGGATTTAGTTACCTGTCTCTCTACTCACCTGCTTAACTTCATAAATCAATAGAATTGGCCTTCTGGCAAAGATGACTGAGGGTAGACAGAGTGTCTAAAATTTTTCAGGAAGTGACAGACAGACAATGGGATCTGCATAGTCTCTCTTTCAAAGGAAAAATAAGCTGCCCCCCAGCCCTTCCTGCCCCATCTCCCCACTCTCCCACAGAAGGTCAGCATTTCAGGGGGCAAAAATCAAAGCAGAGAGTCATTTGACATTACCCTTCCTGCACTGCCGTGCTCTGGGAACTCTGGTGCCGAACTGCAGATGAAAACAAGAAAGCTAAAAAGGAGAGAGAGAAAAAGAATTAAAAACAAGCAGCAACTGTTGGATTCTTAGGCCTTAGTGAGGAACAGTAGAGCAACGTCAAAGGAAACATCACAGTGCTGGTACCATTTTCTGCCTGTAAAAGCTTTGTTCAGTTTTATCACAATAAGCAAAGATAGATGGAAGGAAAAAGAAAATACACAAAGGACTTGTTAGTTGCGTGCAGTGTTGTATGAGAGCAAGGGAAAGGCCTCCTCCTGCAAGTGACACATCCAGCTGGACACAGCAATTTCACAGGGACACACTCCGAGCACTCCACCTCTTTTAAAGGACAGTGTGACCGAAAGGCATAGGGGACAGGTGATCTGAACTCTGCACGGCACTCCCTTGATTCTGAGCACTAACTGATGTTGCTAAAAGGATCCTTCCCGGATGTCTCAGCCCCCAAAACGGGGAGAGAAACTCTTGCATGGCATTTATCAGGCGATTCTCAGCAACTCTTACTAAGCCTTAGAGAGTTTCCATCCAAAAAGACGCTGGAGGTGTTCTTCCAGGAACTCACTAGCCATGTGGCCTCCATGCAGATGCCACAACACCGAGGGAAACCTGGAAGGTGCAACAGGTTTGGGTTTACTGCTCCTACGTCTGGATTTTCACTGTCCCAGACAGGCTTTTTATTCCAGAAAGGAATGAAAGAGCTATGGAAGTAAGAACAACAGGAGAAGAATTTAGGAAGATGTATTCATGCTTTTCAGAGCTATGTATATATGAGTTAATAGCGTTCACCTGAACACTGAAGTTGGTACTGCCATTAAAACATGAATATTGAAATAATTGGTGGTTTACCACAACTTAAATTGCGTTTTAAGCACAGCTTCGGCATTCTTGGAAAGGAGCTGGACATGTCTATACCTTGTTAATTCACAGAAACAGATGGAGGCCTAGAAACACACACTCGGGGACTCATCCCCATGTCACCTCGGGGGTAACAACATCCTTTCTGGCACAATTTGTTTAATTAAATGGCAGCCCATGAACACTGCGCGGGAACATCCGCCTTCTCACCCCCCAGCCACCACACGAATGGCAGAGGGGCTTGGGAAGACCTCTTAAATCCAAACGCACATGGTCCCATGAGCAAAGACACCATTTAATGAGGCTATATTCGCAAGCACACGAATAACCCTAGACAACAAACCTTCACAGGACGAGGGCACCAGCAGCTCACAGCACAACCCCCGTACCAAAACCCCACACCTGCCTACAAACCCGCCCCGGCTCCTCCTTTCCAGCCCTCAGCCAAGCACCCCCGGGGGGCAGCAGCCGCCCTGCGAAGGACCGAGAAGCCGGGATCCCCCTTCGGCCGACCCCGTCCCCGTTGCCCCTCACCTGCCGCCCGCCGCCGGGCCGCGGCCGCCGCCGCCATCTCGCTGCCCCCTGGCCCCTGCCCCGGTAGCGGAAGGGGCGGCCGCGGAGCCATGATGGCGGCGGCCGCGGTGGAGGCGGCGGCGGAGCGGCAGCTGGAGCTGCTCCGGGAGGAGCGGGAGGCAGAGCTCGCCGAGAGCAGGTAGCATCGGCCCCATAGGTGGTCCCCGAGACCTGCCGTCGCTTGTGGGGAAACTCTGCTGGGATCGCCCCTATAGGGTCTGCTGGCACCCCTAGGAAAGACTCGCCCCCATAGGAAACCGAGCTGGGGTCACCCTTGTAGGGTCTGTTGGCATCCGTACAAAACCCTCTTGACTCGTCCATATAGGAGACCGAGCTGGAGTCACCCCTGTAAGGTCTGCTGGCTCCCCTAGGAAAGGCTCATCTCGATAGGAAACCCTGCTGGACTCGCCCCTGTAGGGTCTGCTGGCACCCCTAGGAAAGACTCGCCCCGTAGGAAAATGAGCTGGAGTCACCCCTATAGGGTCTGCTCACACCCGTTGGGGATCCCTGCCAGACTTACCTCTGTAGGACTTGCTGCCACATGCAGGAAACCCTGCTGACTCCTATAGGATCCCGTCTCTTATGGGAAGCCTGGCTGGCCTGGGCCTTACAGACACTTATAGGAAATGCTGCTGTACTCACTATGTACAGCCCGCTCAATGGGGAACCCTGCCACAGTCACCCTATAGCACCTGCGCTCACAGATAGGATTCACCCATACTGCCAGCTTGCTGCTATAGATCCTTGTTAGACTCACCCTTTAGGGCTTGCTGTCATCTATAGGATCAAAGCTCACTCCAGCAACATTTTGGGGCTGCTCTTCTCTTCCCCAGACCCTAGCTGGGACCCTGTGGTCCCATGGCCCCCACACTGCCCTGCCCAGATGCTTAAAATTCCCTACAAGCAATGAAACAAATTGGGAGACTAAAGAGGATAAACTTGGGGGATTTTATTTTTTGTGTCAATCCATACAAAAGTAAAGAACCCACCAAGGCCCCCAAGTAAGACTGGGGGGTGAACCCCGCTGCTGTGGCAGGTGTTGGGCCCAAAGGACAGCAAGCTGCAAAGCTGCTGCCCGTATTTTGTGCCTTAGTCGCTTGTAGCCTGCACGTCAGCACAAGATATCTGCTCCTTTTCCCTGTGCAGCTGCACGTGTGGAGTATTTGTTGGGGATTAGCAGAACTTCATGTGAAAAACTGCAAATCTTCCATTTTAGAGCTTATATGTGATAGGAGAAAACTTGGACTATTCTCTCATGGCTCATGGGACTGGGTTAACTGGGCAGCAACTTCCTTTTCACACTCAGACAGGAGAGAGGAAAATCATATAAACCTCTTCTTCAGGATCAGTGAGCATCACCCCATTGCCCAAAATAATTCTGTAGAAGCCAATCCAGTTAAATTGCTACCAAGCGGTTGTGTAAGCCAGTACTTCAGTACTACAGGAAGCTAATGTCTCTTTTTGCTGTCATCCTCTTTTTCCGTCCCTTTGTCTTTTTCTCTTTTGTCTTCTGAAGCTTTGAATTTGCCTCAGTCTGGCAAATGGTGTTCATGCCTGTGTGTGGTTTCCAGGGCCTGGCAGGAAAACGTCTCCCTGAAGGAGCTGCAGCGTAGAGGTGTCTGCTTGCTAAAGCTCCAAGCTACCAACCAGAGGACTGGCCTCTACGGGCGGCTACTCGTGACGTTTCAGCCTAGAAAATATGACTCAGACGCTGAGCTGCCCTATAACAGTTTCGGGCCTGGTAAGTGCTATTCCTGTTCATGGGAAGTAGGTAAGGCGAGAGACAACCAATGTATTCTACTTGACATCTTTCTAATGTGACACTTGTAAAGACTGAGCAATTGATGCAAAAAGGAAAGGAGAAAAAGGTTATGGCAAGAAGATGAATCTAGAGAAAAATATCGTCTTTCTCCCTCAGCTTTTTATAAGCGTGTATATTGCAACAGGGAACAGTGACAGTGATTAAAGACTTGGCTTTCCTCATTCTGAATCCTTAAAAACAAAGCCATGGTCTCTTGTCATTAAAGATTTCGTGGCACTCTTTGTATGTGCTTACATCTTGGGGTAGGTAAGGAGCTTTTGTTATTTACACTTTAATTTCAAAATGAAAAGTGGATTTTCCTTTTCCTTCCTGAGCTGCCATATTTCCTCCCTTCCCTGTACTGTTATTTTTGGTGAAAAAGAGGTGAAGAGTGTGCCATGTGTATTAGTTGACATGCCTGGATTTCTGTTGGGAATAAAAACGATAGAGAAATACAGACTCACCAGCACATCAGCCAGTGCCCTTTTGACTTGTCTCACCTTCTGCCATCACTTTCTTGAAAAGAGCTGAGCTGCTGCCAGTATCTGAGGAAGGTAAGGACCCAGTCTGCCATGCTGTGGCCAGCTACAGAGAATTATCCCTGGAAAAAAGTTGGGTTTGACCATGAAATAGTTCCAAGTGACTCCACAAGGAAAGCCCTCTGTTTTTTTTTTCTTGCAGAGACCTTTTTTCTCTTTTCCTTAGGCAATAATGATATTGCCTTGCACTCTCCAAAACTGGTCTACAGGAGTGAAGCTGGCTGTACCAGATAGTTTGCTGGTTTAGCTTAGTCCTTTACTTGGTTTTGTTTGCTCAATCAATCAGTTTGCTAAGCAGATGCATTGGAACTGAAAACTGGGCTGTTTCTCATCTGTGGTACTGTTTTGAAGTGTCACAGTTCAATTTGTTGATGCATTCCTTGCCAGCCAGGCCTCCAAGCTGCTGACTTGTGAAATTAAAATGACTCATTGCAGATCAGGGTCTCAGCCTTGAGGTCTAAGAAGCAGCATCCATCAGGGCTCTTCAAAGAGAAGTAACGTTACTGTAGCACTAAATTGTTCCTCAGAGACAAACGTTTTAATGTAAGAGCTGATGGAGACTATTGAGGCAAGCTTCCCTTATTTTGCAAATCTGAGATTTAGTCCTCAATGAGTGTGTGCCTCAGCTAAGGCATCCACTTGTCAGACATCCTGCTTAAAATCTCCATTTCACCGCTGCACTGCATAGTTTGACTGGTCCCATCTTGACATGACTGTGAAGAACAGAAAGGCCACAGTGAGTCCTTACAAATCTCGTCTTTCTTAGTTCTACTGACTGGTGTAGAGCAGTCATCTGGGAGGCACACATTGTTGTACAGCCTCCTTGGCTATTACTGAACAATAAAATGAATGTAAAACAGTTTGAGAGTTTGGAGAAGTTAGGTCTTTCCAAGGTCTGTGTGAAAGCATCTTGGCTTTATGTGCAGCCCTGGGGGGAGCACTGTTGGTTTACTCTCCAAGCCCTGTGGTGCATGGAGAACATAAGGCAGCTGGTTAGTTGTTACCTGGTGTCTTCTCACTGCTAATAGTTTTTTCACTTGCCTCTTGCTGCATGCACTACCATGAAAGAGACGGATGTTTTCCTCCTTTTTGGGCTTGATACAAATTCTGACCTTGGCAGAAAACATGGAACTAGTCCTGTGGCTGATGTAGGTGAGCCCACTGTCTCCAGTGGACCATGCTGGTTTTCTCCAAAGAACTTCTTTTCAAAATACTTACTCCACTTCACGCTCTGTCTTCTAACTTGTCTTTGCAGGTGACATTTTGGGGCTTTATGATTCAGTCGGCCAGGGCGATGCACTCTCCACAGGCATTGTAACACGTGTCACCTCCAAAGCAGTCACCGTTGCCTTTGAGGAATCTCGAGATGGCATGCTGAGCTTGGACCATGAGAGCTCTTACCGCCTGCTGAAATTAGCCAACGATGTCACCTACAACAGGCTGAAAAAGTAAGGGCTGAGAGGGCGTAGTTTGCCTGGGATCACTGCTCAGGAGTGCAAAGGCCAATTGAAAATTGCCAGGCTTATTTTGGGAGAGCTCTTCTGCGACTGATCTCAGTCTGCTTCACTAGTCTCAGCTTCTCTTCCTTCCCATATTATTCCTCTTACTCCTGTGGCAGCTTCACTTAAGAGAGGTATCCACCTTCAGGATGTGCCTTTCTCTTTCTGGTGACTACTGAGGGAACCTGTACTCCTTAATGAGATAACTCAACTGGCTATCTTATGCTGAAGAGTCACAACAGCCTAAATTTATTCACCAGCTGGCTGGTGCAGTCCTGCTCTTCTCTGTTCCTCCCCTGCCCCACATCCCACAGTTACCTGTTTTGGTCCCGCATTGTGCCAGCTCTGGTGCCCACTGGATTCTGCGTAGCACCTTTTCCATCCAGGCAGTAGAACTGAGTAGCACTTTGATGAATTAATGCACTGAAAAGGCTCAGCACGGGGTCTGACTGTATCAAACCAAAGCAATAGTAGAAAGGGGAAGTGTACGGCAGGTACGGGGGATATGAGCATATGAGGGGTGGGAGATGCAGCAGTTAGAATTAGTCTGTTGTGCCCACAGACGTCTTTCACTGAGGTACATTGCCCTGGCCCCTAATGTGCACTGGGAATTTCTGAAAGAATTTATGCTGTGCATATAACCTGGGTGTTTTCTTCTTTGGCAGAGCTTTAAACGCACTAAAGCAATATCGTGGTGGTCCAGCCTCTGGTCTGATCGATGTCCTCTTCTTTTCGTCTGATCCAACCTCATTCAGTGAAACAAGTAAGGATGTTTCTTTGTAAGACTTTATATCATCCTGATGGCAAGTGCAGGGTTAGTCTCTCTAAAGGAATTTTCTGGACCCTCAGGGTGAGAGCCCCTAGCAGTTTACAGCCCAGTGTGTGCACTAAGACTGCCACTGTGTTTGATCTGCCTTGGTATGCAGGGCTGAGAGCTGGGCAGGTGGAGAGCTCTTTTGGATGTATCAGTAAAAGCACATGTTGCTACTCACACAGGTTTTAAGCAAAGATCACGGTAAGTTGTTGTGGGGAAGGAGGTAAAATCTTCAGTCTCCAGAGCAGTCAGTGAAGCCTGAAGTTTCCTACCCACAGGCTCTGCACCACTTATGAGGATGTTCACATCTTCAGATGCCCCATTAAATCCAACAGATCCGGAGTACTAAGTGAGGGTTGTACAGGTTTTTCCACACACTATGCTGCCATTACTCCTCTTCTAGTCCACCAAGATGCATCTCTAGGGCTGACCCTCTGAGAGGAGTGCTTGTGGTCTCTCAGTTCATGACCTGTTCTTTGAAACTGCTCATAGGAACAAATTACTCAGATCTTTGTGCAGTTCTGGTCCACGCCAAAAGTGCAGCTCACTTTGCTCTAGGAAAGACCTGAGCTGAACATGAGTAATAAGTGGTGTTGCAGCTGGCAGCATTAAACACCTACTTTTCGTACTGGTTAATGGGTCACTGGACTTGCTAACCTGGTGTAAAGACCCTTGTCATCTCTGGATCATCGCTGGAAAAGAGACAGAATTACCCAGACTGTTCAGATAGCTAGTGCCCACTTTTCTCAGGGTGTACCAAGGAAAGCTGAATTGTGGCATAAAACAAACAGGATCTGTGATGGGGGAATTTCTTTGCACACGTTCATGAGTCTGAAATTCGGTTTAGTTTATGAGGCATTTCTTACTTGCTTTCTGCCCCAATCCTATCCATGAACTTCAGAGATAAGAAACCAGCAGCTCTGCTTCTGTACTGAAAATCCAATAACTCAGCCTTCATGGGAATTAAGTGACTGTGGAACTACTGCAGTTTGAAACAGCATGGGGTGTATTCTATTGGCTTGTATTTTTATAGCCTTCTGACTATGTTTAGTCAAGTTGAAGATATGCAGACTGCTTTAGTTTCATCATCAAATGCTTAAAACATCACAACTTGGTTTTACCAACAGCTGTCCAAAAAAATGCATGCAAGTAGAATCCCCTTTTACTCCGATCTTTCTTGATTTGAGTTTTTGGGAAACTAAAGATGAAATTACCCTTTAAGAGGAACTGTGAGGAAACCAAAGCCCCTGATGAGCAGAATATAAAGGCTGGGCATCTGTTAATGAATATTATCCCTTGACAGAAGGGAAATATCATCTGGGCTGCAAAAATCAGGGAAGAAAGGCAGAAGGTAGATTAAGTTGCCTAAGAGGATTGTCAAGCAGTCTGTATCTCAGCTCTCTCCTGAGGCCCAGGCTCACCTCTCAGCAGCATATCATGCATTATACCATCCATCCCTGGTCTCCTTGCTGGCCAGGGCTGTGCTCAGTTTCCTCCCCGCTGCAGCTTCTTGTGCTCTGTGCTTGCTGTTGCAGTTTTTTTTCCTGTTACCTTGATTACTGCATTTAGTTGTCCACAGTGGTTCCCTTTTTTCACATGCACACTTCTATTACCTTCAGGCTAGGTTTCTGATATGATATATCAGAGATGAAGAGTTAATGCTAATGTGAGTCATACCTCTGTAGTTCTAAGCACTGAGCTTAGTCTGAGTCAAACCTCTTAGCCTTTTGGCTACCCGGGGACTTTGGTGTACTCAGGTTTTTAATATTAGATAAAAGAATTAAATTTTAATGAACTAACTTTCTTAGCAGCTTCAACTCTGTCTTTTCCCCATGGTGGCAGAACTGCCTCTCTAATAAAGAAAAATTCCTTTCCACTGAATTGCTCAGATGTGCCAAACTAAGCACAGAGATGAATTTTACATCTCCCCAGCACCAAGAATATGGATTGATGGAAACATTCAGTCATGTCAGACAGGAGATGCAATACGAGAAGTCAGCATATCACCTGAGAACAGCAAAACACTCTGGCAGGGTGGAATGGCCTTCTATTTACATTTTCACTGTATAGCACCTTTCATGCCAGCTAGGAAGATGTGATACTAGCCAGACATTAAATAATAATAACTTTTAAGTTCAAATAGGTCCTGCAAGGTGCCTTCAACTCCCAGCCTCCAATGAGTTCAATGCGAGGGCACTCAGCAGCTAGCTGGATAAATCCTCTCTCTTACACCTATAAGATGGCACACGCAGTTCCCCAGGTGTCCCATATAGCTCATATATAGATGTGTTTCTGCAAATAGTATAGAAAAGTGCAATGTGTGGATTATCTGCAAAAGGCAAGAAGTATTTCCCAGGTGCGTGGTCTGACATGGAAGGATAGAAAAACCTCCCAGCATTTCAGGCTGTTTCTCTTCCATGGCATGGCATGGCATGGCACGGCACCTCCTTTCATAATCAAACATCTTTTAGTCTGGTTTCTTAAAGGAATGTTTCACTGCATCTGTCTCATCCCATGCATTATCTGATTTAAAACAAGCCCATCAGGAGTCCCAGAGTTAGTAAGTTCTCTACAGCTCATAAAACTGGATGTCTATACATGCCAGTTTGGATGGGGCCCTGAGGAACCTGATCTAGTGGGTGCCCCTGGCAGGAGGTTTGGAATTAGGTGATCTTTAAGATCCCTTCCAATCCAAGCCTTCTATGATCTATGTTAACACCACTCTGGGATGCAATTTAAACTCCACTTCAATCAGAAGCTCAGAAAGCCTGCAGTAGGAATAAGACCATATAAACACCCATTCCGAGGAAAAGCTAGAACTGACACTAGTCTAGGCAAAGAAGAGTAGATAAGGTCTGCGCCCAGAGGGACAGTCACTGTCTTCTCTGACGATGTGTAAACCAAATTACAAGGAGATCAAGAAGTAGAAGGGTCACTGGAGAGCATAAGCACCCAGCTCCATGCTCAGATAAAAAATTAGAATACCCTCGAATATCTAAGATATGTGTGATAGTGGAGGGGAGTAGATTAGAAAACTAATTTCTCAGGCATAGGAGTCTTGGGTCTCTTAGCTGGGTTCTCAGAGGTCTGACATTGTTCATTCCTGCAGCAAAGCTTGGCAGAGTCCTAATGCCATCCTCTGCTTTGTTGGTGCTTTCTGCTGTTTAGTGACATTGAGTCTCTCAACCTGGAGGGAAAAGCAGGGGAAAAGCAAACTTTTTTCAAAAAGGTTGGTTATATGGGGTTTCTTTAGGGCATACTCAAATAGAGTTGCACTAGCCTGGTGGCATTTTGTGGCCTATCTGGTAAATAACTTCAAGATGCTTGTTTGTTGTTTTTGTTTTACTCTCCTGTATTGTGATTTACTCATGAATGGATCACAGCTGCCTTATTATGGCAGAGTGTGCTGCCAAACGCTGTGCCTGGAGGATCTATATTAAAGCCTATGTCATCCCAGGAGGGTGTCTAAATCCAGGCACTGACTGATTAGATGGACAAGGAGTCAGATAAAGCCAATTGAAACATGTTTTTAAAGTAGTTAGTGGCTGCTGGCATCTGAGCAGTGCATGATATATGCTTGCTTAAAAAGCACCAGTATGCAGAGAAGGGTAATAATGACAAAAAACAAATTAATGCCTTTATACCCAACTGCTGATGACTTCCAGAGTTGCTAATTGCATGCAGCTATTTCCCACCATATGTGGAAAATCCTGCTCACTACCTGGGGGATGAGTCCTTCCCAGTAGTAATGGGTGTATGCATGACTCCCACTGGGAAAATGGCTCTGGAGCACGTTTGTTTTGGGATCAGGCTTGCATAAGATGGTTGTCGGTAACTCAGGAAAAGAAATGCCAGGCTTTTGACCCTGAGAAGCCTAAAATTAGTTTGTACCAGCCTTTTCACCCCATGATCTTTACAGGCAACAGTCTCACAGCTTATGGCTCTCACACCACTGCTACTGTGAGATGCTTGGGTTGCCCTTCAGCATCTAGCCAGGAGTATATTTGGAGATCTGAACTGTGAGGGACAGCTAGGGGCTTCAGGTTCAATTCAGAAAGCTGGTAGCTCCCTGTCTGATGCTCTAAGTGGTGGGGATATGTCAGAAGCTGTCTCTTCTGCATGAAGGGCAAAGCTGCAGCGCTCTTGGAGATAACACAGAACGCCAGGGCACTCTCAGAAGCCCCTTACGTGAGAGTGTATGGCTAGTGCAATCAGAAGGATTGAATTTGCTGAAGTTAGGCCCTCAATCTCTGCTGTTATCTGTCCTCATGAGCTGCTGTGATTGTGCATGGATTGAGCCCTGCATGATGAAGTCCAAGTCCTTGCAAAACATTAAAAACTGCAACTCGGAATAAATATCCTTGGTGTAACACAAAAACACTAGGCAGGCTTCAGGAAGAATTACCTATGGATCATCCAAAGGAGCATATGAAGGTAAAACCAATGGGTAGACATGATCTGCAGCTAAGAATGGGACTGCTCCCCACCACAAAGCATTTCCAACCCTTATCTTGTTACCTCCAGAGAAGTACCAAGTGGAAAAACAGGCTTTCCAAAAGGCAAACTTTGAACAGAACAGGATTTCTGTTCACCAGGCTTGGTGGAAAACAAAATCCAGAAGCCCATCCATGAGAAATACTTTGCTTGGCTCTCCTCCACTTTAACCTGCACCCGTGGCCCAGAGCATTTAGGGCTTTCCCACTGGAAGCCTCCTATAAGAAAACCTTCCCTGCTCACAGCTGCTGTCTCACAGTATATATGCAGGGACTCCTGCACCCATACGTTGTGGTGGATGTATAGAGAGGCTTTGCTTAGCCAGCAGAGGCCAGCATTTCTCTGCTTGCTGTGCGCCACAGGGCCAGCCAGGCTAGGTGCATGCAGCCTCTTTTCTTACAGAGAATTTCCTGTTGCAGGCCTAACCCAGTGCAAATCATGATAGGAGAGAGCTGGTAGCTGTTAATCCTGGAGCAGGTCAAGAAAAAGTGAGGGGATATTAATCTGGGTCTAGATACAGTCAGCCAGTGCTGGCTTCCCAGGCCACGTGGAGTGCAAAAGGCTTTGCTTATATCTAATTCTGCTTATTGCACTAAAAAGACACTTGAGAAAGAAGAAAAAAGCCTATTTTAAAGGTAGGGGTGCAAGCAGAAAAAAAAAAAAAAGTTAACCCAGCAGACAAAGGTCTGGGGAAGCACCAGGCATTTATACCAAAGTTTCCTCTGCTCCTTGTCCCATGCATTGGGCTTGTGCTGTGTCACTTGCAAAACCTTAAATGCTCCTTGTCCCTCTGCTGTGAACCTCCTGTCAACACAGGGGTCAGGAAGAGGGCCCTGAAATCTATGAAGAAAACTAAGCAGTGTGGACAACTCAGCTGCCAAATACCTAAGGAAGAGAGAAGGGGAAGTTCCCTGTTTCAGGCTGAATTACCCACCTGGGTTTTGTCTAGCAGTGTTTGGCTGCAGAGGTGCTGATTGTGGGATCTGGCTTGTTCTTGGTACCCATACACACAGGAGGCGAGGAGTATACCTTGGAAGGTACATTGAAGTGCAAGAACCCTCCAGCTCTGGAAAACTGGATTTCTTCCTCCCTGGAGAGATTGTTCCTTCATAGTTATGCACCCAACACAGATGGGAACAAAGACCCCTTTCCTGGACTTGAACATCACCTTCCAGCCCACTCCTGCCCCCTGAACTGCTGGTACCATGCAGAAAAGGGTCTTGGTTCCTGCAAAAGTTTTTGGAGGACCAACCTTGCTGGCCAGGGTTGATTTTTTCAATGTAAAGCTAAACCAAGTTCTGCCCCCAGCGAGACCCAGCCCAGCCAGGGATGCAGATTGCCCTTCATCCTCTCCAGAGACTACGTGGGGAAGCTGAGATGGACAGCCTTGGGCAGAGCAGAAGACATCAACACAGACTTGATGCCACAGCACCACATCTGGGTTAATGGCCCTCTTCTGGGACCATCTGTGCAAATCCTAAACTGATTGCTTTTGAGAGTACTCGGGCCAATCCTGCTGGAGTAGATAAGCAGCATTTCTTGAGGTGAGCCTTCTCAGAGCCCAGCTTATAGATGGAAAATCAGAGGAGCCTCTTAAGAGGCTCTGTCCTCCTCCTCAAACCTTGCTAATGTGTCCAGCCCAGAAAAGAGGCACATTTCCCAGCCTGCCCCCACAGCAACTCTTGGCAGCGTGTGATTAAAAGGGAAGAGGGTGTGCATGTGTGGGGAAGACTGTTTCTGATCTCATTCTTTCAGCAAAGAAATATCAATGGCTCTTCCATCCTCACCTGTTCCTTGTTGTGGGAAGTAGCTTTCAGTTTTTAAGCTATTCTTTCTTTTTCCTTGGCCCATGGAAGCTTGCTGTTCTTAGTCACCGCCATACTAACTCAAAAATAAACAAAGCAAGAGGCAGGCTAGTAGGAAAAATCACCAATACTTCCCCACCAAGCCTTTTTAACCTAACTGTGCTCTTTGTTTAACCTGGATGCCTCACTTGCTTGTGCTGCTTCAAAAGTCAGTGCCAGAGGTTGCCTGGGAGTTGCACGTAAGTTCACTTGTCTGAAGCCAGAGGAAACTTTTGTGCATCCCTACCTTAATGCAAAGGTAGAGATAAAACAGATGATGCCCTGCAGGGAATGATGCCCAGAGATTTGTCTTATATAAGCTTTCGTGGGAACATTATTTTCGGTAAACCTCAGATGAGTCATCTCTGCTGTAATTAACTTCCATAATGAACGAGGAGATTAGCAGCAGGATTAAGTGGGATGAGAATAAATAATGGGTTTAAATTAGATAAATCTGGGAGGTAAAGAATGGCTTGTGAGAATTCTACCTTCTGCAGTGAAACCAATCCTCTTATAATGCAATTTAAACACTCTTTTCTCCTTTCTGATCATTAAAATCCAAACTAACAGTTTTCATCATTTATATGGGCTGCTTGTATCTTTTTCCTGCCTAGGAAAAAACGTCTTTGTGTCTTGGCTTCCCCACAGACCACGTACTTCTTTTCTGCTGCTTATTCACTAGCTGTTTGTTGGATTTGTTAACCAGAAGAAGAGCAATTCCCTTGCAAGATCAGCTTGAGAAGCGGGCCCCTGTGAGCCTAACAAGGTTCAGCAAGTCCAAGTGCAAGGTGCTGCACCTGGGTCGGGGCAATCCCAGGCAGGAGCACAGGCTGGGAGAAGACCTCACTGAGAGCAGCCCTGCAGAGAAGGACCTGGGGGTTCTGGTGGACAAAAAGCTCGGCAGGACCCAGCGCGCTGCTGGGTGCATCCTGGGCTGCATCACCAGAGGGGTGGCAGCAGGGCAGGGAGGGGATTGTCCCCCTCTGCTCTGGCCACAAAGATGCTCAGGGGGCTGGAGCACCTCTCCTATGGAGAAAGGCTGAGAGAGCTGGGGATCTTCAGCCTGGAGGAGAGAGGGCTCCGGAGTGACCCCATTGCAGCTTTTAAATACTTAAAGGGAGCTTATAAAAAAATGGAGAGCAATATTTTGCTCATACAGATGATAGGACAAAGGGGAATGGTTTTAAACTAAAAGAGATTTGTATTAGAGGTTATGAGGAAATTCTGCACTCAGAGGGTAGTGAGGCACTGGCACAGGCTGCCCAGGGAAGCTGTGGATGCCCCATCCCTGGAGGTGTTCAGAACCAGGTTGGATGAGGCCCTGGACAACCTGATCTGGTGGGTGGCATCCCTGCCCATGGCAGGGGGATTAGAACTGAATGATCTTTAAGGTCCCTTCCAGCCTGAGCCATTCTGCGATTTTCTTCCCTCTTTTCACTGAATGCTTACTAAATATGCTGGCTTACCTCCAAAATATCCCCAAAGCACCCTCCCTGTCCTAAACATTTTGTATTATGGCAAGCAGATGCCTCTTTAAACGCTGTAAAGGGTCTATATATAGACTAGCTGTATTCACACCTGAATGCTTGCTCCTTTGGAAACATTACCAGGTGCGGGAAAGAGACTGATGCAGCACGGGTAACCTGCTAGAAGTACAAAAATCCTTACTTTTACCAGTTTGTGGTCTTTCAGCCACCTAGGTGGGAAACAGCATACCCCACTCCCCAATCAATCATGTTATCTAATAGATTTAGCCCAGCCACTGAGAGCATCTGGTTTATATTCATGGATTTGTTTCTCAGCAAGCACCCAAGTTAAGGCTGAGAATCTCTTGCTGTCTCCCCAGAGCCTTTAAAGTTTTACAATGACTTGCTGGACACATCACAGAGGGAGGCTGTGTCCTTCTCACTGGCACAGAGGGAGCTTGCCATCATCCATGGACCACCTGGCACAGGGAAGACCACAACAATAGTAGAGATCATCTTGCAAGCTGTACAGCAAGGCCTGAAAGTGAGTAATCAGTGACAGGACTGTAGTGGCAGCAAGCATGCTGATTTATTTTGCAAAGTCACTGGGGTTTGTGGCAGCTGGAACAGATCCAGTAGCAGCTGTGTTACACTGTAGAGCCTGCCTTGACTTGCATAGGCTGGGCAGTTTACTCTACCAGCTGAAATGAGGTGCAAATAGAAGCTTCAGAGCTCAGGTTTGCTAATTATAGAAAACCCTGCCCTGGTGCTTGAAAGCAAGAAGAGAATTTGAGTTTCCTTTGGTGTCTGGAGGCTATGGAGATATCAGTGGTTTATTCCTAATAGCTGATATCCTCCTCTCTGCTCTGCTGAGCACCCTCCTGTTGCTCAGACCCTGTTGCTCCAGTACTTTGCTGGCCTTGGCAGTCTCACATTCAGCAATAACAAAGCACTGGCTTTCTCCCTTCACAGGTCCTGTGCTGTGCCCCTTCCAACATCGCAGTGGATAACCTGGTGGAAAGGCTGGCTGGCTACAAAGCCCACATCCTACGGCTTGGGCACCCTGCTCGCCTGCTGGAGCCCATCCAGCGGCATTCCTTGGACGCGGTCTTGGCCCACAGCGACAGCGCTCAGATCGTGGCAGATATCAGGAAGGACATCGACCAGGCCTTCGTACGTGTCCCTGCAACAGGCCCCACATGGGTAACCTGAACACCAGCTCTCCATATTAGCAGCACCCAATCTGTTAGCCAAGTTACTTTGTAAGTGAGGAGTGAGTAACTCCACCACTTCTTGGATACTTAAGGGTATCCATCATCTTCCAAGGAAAACAATGACTTTAGGCAGGTGCTCTGGGTTGCCCCATGAAGAGTGGCTGGAAGCAAGTCTCAGTGACTAGCTCTGAATCACATGGAGGAATCAACAGAAGGTCACTTTAGGAGAGGGGAAAGGTTAAAAAAAACATAGTGGAGAGGTCTCACAATGAGAGCTGGAGGTGTACATAGCCTGCATTCATCCCTCTGACTGGGCATCATTTAACTTGGCCTTGAAGGAAAGGAATTGGGGTGCAAGCCTGGTCATCGGAAGTGGGGGAAGCTTCCAGCCTGAAGCAGCATCTTACAGAGACAGCCTCTGTACCAGGGTATACCTGATCCAAGTTCACTTGCCAGCAGTGCTCATCTCCATCTGCTGTAGAGGCAACTGAGGGCAAAACCCCTCCTAGACAAATTCCTCTCTGAAGAGGCAAAATCATAGTCATTACTACTGTGCAGGGGGGAGATGCTGCAGTGGCCCTGCTCTCCAGATTTTGTCTGGCATTGTTCATGCAGTCCTCTTCACCAGAGGGGAAGGTAAACATTCACATCACTAATTCACTTCCTAATGAGATATCTGGCTGTCCTAACACTCCCTCCCACTCTCAGCCACCTCAAGTGGAAAGCAGAGTACACCATAAAAATGCGTCCTTAATTTCTTCTTTCACAACGTAATTTTTTAAACTTAATTTACTGAGTAGCTCTTCTACTTGAGATAATAGATTTTGATGATAATTAGAACTTTTTTCTCCCCCTTCTGGTGACTGCGTTGTCCAAAAGCCATTCTGCAAATGTGTCCAGCGCCTAGGCAAAATTTCCTGTGTCTTAGTAGAAGACAAAGGAAAGCATCTTCATACCCCTGCACATTGCATCATACTTGCCCAAGTATACTGCCATGCCCTTTGGTAGGGCACCACACATTTACTTTTTTGAATGATGCAGGCTGAACATGGCGTTCAGCTCCATGAACATCAGTCTGCAGCTACTTCTGTGGCAGCAGCTTCATTTTTTTCCCCCAGATGTAGGACCTAGTTGTAATCACAGCTGCACACCAAGTCTTTTTTACTTAATTTATTTTGCATCTTTCTCACTAACGGAAGATTTTTTTGCCCTGTCCTCTCCTTGGAAAGAGCACTTTGAAAGGCATGAGGAGATTTCACCTGGGAAAGGTGGGAGAAAATGGAAGAAAGCAGAGTCTTTAGTACTAAGATCTCCATCTGCTTCCTCCCTAGAGGAAAGGGTACATGGGGATAAGAGACGAGAACTGGCCACCAAAGCTTGCTCCACTTCATAACACCAGAGAAAAAAACAATATCTAACATATTGCTACAATTCAGCTTGTATGGCAGTGCTTTGAGATGCCTATGACCAGGTCTTTCACAAAATATACACCTGACTTATTACTACAGAATATCCCAGGTTAGAAGGGACCCGTAAGGATCATCGAGTCCAACTCCTGTTACTTCCCTTTCTCTCTCTGGACTGCAGAGAGCTCACCTCTGAGGTCCTGGCCTCTCTCTCCCTAATCCTGCCTCAGTTTCTCCCTCTCATTGTCCCCTAATTGCCTATTTAATTATTTCTTCCTTTGTTCACTTCTGTTTTGACTCTTCTGTCTCCTCATTTCTTTACCACTGCATTCAACCGTGGAAGGACTAGTATATGAAAAATGCATGTTCTTTGCACGCATTTTTCTACCCAATTTTGTTTCCCCCCACACACACACACACCTGTTTAGGCTGGGAGCTTTCCAGGACATCATCTTCTGGATCTTGTTTGCACCAGCAAAGGTGCAGTCCCACAGCAACTGAGCAAAAAAGGCAGACAGGTCCAGGAACATCAAAAAAAAAAGTTAGCCATCTATCCATATCACCAGACAAACAGTGAAACAAGTCTGTAGCTAGCCCAGGAAGAAAGCAAAACCCAACTAAGTTCAGTGCAAACCCCCCTGCAAGGTTCATAGAAGGATGAGGGAGCAAGCTCTGGCCTTAAATGCAGTTCCCAGACCCAGGGGTGGAGGACACATGGGTGGGGGCCCAAACAAGGCAGATTAGGGTAACTAGAGCCTGCTGGCACCCATGAAGCCCTAATGAGGAGTGAGTGGGCTCAATGTGCCAAGCAATATCCTTGGGGCTGACTGACTGCAGTGTTACTGCTGGGCTGGGCTCCCTGCTCCCTCAGCTGCTTTCAGATTTGACATTCAGCCAGATGTTTGGGTCTTAATTTCATCAGCCAGTCGCTATTGTTAATTCACTAACTAGATCTTTTTTGCAAAACAGACATGAAACTTGGAGTACTGGCACCAGCAATTTTGCTCTCTAATTTTCCTGTGTTTCAGACGGAGAGGAAGTTGACACTAGTCTGTTTTGTTCCTTCAACTAAACGAGTACCAGTAACGGCACCCACTCTCTCCTTTTAGGCCAAGGAAAGGATCATCTTTCCTTTTAGCTCCGGAAAGGATGATCCCTCCTGTGTGATACCTCCCCTGTAACTTCTGAACCTGTCCACCTCTTTGACTACGTTTGACAGACATATAGAGGCCTTGCAGATACTAAATACCTAGAAGCTTAACAAAAACAGGTGGCTGGGGAGATGAGAGAGACACAAGTGAACGTCTTTCCTAGGGGACATGCTGTGGTATGAGCTGTGGTATGGTCTTACACCCCAGACAATCCATCCATGCAGAAGATGGTTATAGGAACCATCAGCTCTTATTGGCTTGGCTGCTTTTGAAAGCCCGTGTTTGTAGCCTTTTCAGGTTTCTCATGTCATCAGCCTTCCCTCCAAGGAAACAGCCCAGATTTCAGCTTGAGAGCACGGGCAGCCTTCTCAAGGTGACCTGCAGCGAGCGATAGCTTGTCCGTTGTCTTGTAGCTGCCGGCCTGCAGCCGGGGAAGCGCCAGCAACCAGTGGTGATGATTTGATGTTTTAGATATATTTAATAGGCATTGCTAAAAAAAGCCACGAGCCTGTCTAGATATTGCTGTGAATCATTTACAACAACTCAGAGACGCCTCTTTAAAAATGCAGAGCTGCTGCTGTGGCTGGCCATGGCGCAGCCAACTTGGGGAGCCCTTCCGCTTCGAGGCCGCTTGGAGCCCAAGGGTCCCTGCTTCCCCTGAGCAAAGGAGCAGACTGAGACTGGGAGAGTGTTTGTGATGTTCCTCACCCAGTAAAGGCACAGAACTCTTCCCAGTAAGCCTAAACACCACTACATATTATACCCCTCCATGTGCTAAGGTGCTTCTGCTTATGCACGGAGTTGGCTGTTGGCTGGACCAAAGCATTTGACCTTCTCCCTGCTGATCTTTGGGGCACAGGGAAAGTACAGGGCAGAGCAGGAGGGCTGAACAGAGGGTTTAAGGTCAGGGAGTTCTCTTTAACAATCCTTTATGCTTGTAATTAAGGACGTTTTTAAGAGGTTTTTAAGTATGGACCAGCTAAGTTTGGGAAATCGCTGTCTGGACCGTGAGTGATGGTGCTAGTGCTGATGTTCCCAGATGGTCGGATAGGCAGTGAGTGATATTCTCATTTTGCTGCTCCACGCACCAAGCCTGTATTGATGTAGGGGTTGTATTGATGCAGTTCATCTTTTGCACAGACAGACATCCTCGTTATGTTTCAGGCAGTGCTGATTGCAGAACGGGCTTGCTGGCAGGGAGAAGGAAGAGAAACCAAAGTTTTATGGAGCAGATTCTGATAAGCCAGTGGACCATGGTGTACATAGAGGAGCCGTGTTGAATTTGACTGCTTTGGTTATCTGAGAAGCTGAACATAACGCTGGTTGGTCTATCTGCATTTTTTATTTTACAGGCAAAAAGCAGAAAGGCCCAAGACAAAGGAGAACGGAGCCATTTTCTCACTGAGATTAAGGCACTGAAAAAGGAGCTGAAGCAACGAGAAGAAACTGCCATGACTGCAGCCCTTACTCGTGCCAGTGTTGTCCTTGCTACAAACACAGGTGCAAGATCCTCTTTGCGATATTTTGCCTCACTTGGCAAGACTGATGTAAACCACGTGCCATGCAATGCTGCATCCTGCCAGGATAGGAGGGAGGCTTAGATTTCCTGCTCCTGGGAATTCTGTCAAGTTTTCTGCATGCTGTCAAACCCATCCCTAGTGGGATCCTCACTGCTTACACCCTGGCACGTTGTTCCACTCTGCAGTGAAGAGAAGGTGTAGACCACCTTGTGGATCTAGAGTATGTAACCTAGAAGAGCCTCTGGTGGGAGCCAGTGTGGCCCATCTTTTTCAGTTCTGAGTAGGAGCACAGCTTCTAGTGAGTAAACAGGCACTATTGGAAGTGTGCAGTCTGCTAATTGATTTCATAAGTCACATGGAGTTGCTTTCCTGCTTGGATAATTTCCATGGCTGATGAAATACAACACATGTTTCCGTAGCCCGGTCTCAGTCTGTGTGTTTGGTTAGCTTTGTAAATCACCCGAGTGGAATAAACCACGTGGGATTTAGGGAACTGTTACAGGTGTTGGTCAGGCAGCACATGTAGGCACATCTACAAAATCCCTTGCAATCAAAGGGAAACAGCAGTGTTTAAATTTAGCACACGCTAAAGTGCTTTTCTAGATCAGATGTGTAATACTCCAGAGCCCACTTATAATCTTCAGTTTTGGTTGCTCAGAGATTACTTGCTGAAGGAAAACATCAGTAATTTTAGGTCAAAAAAAAGAACCTCATGGGGCATTCGCAAGTTACTAACATGAAGGTAAAATGGAATAAAATTCCTTCCAGTAATTATTTGCTAGGAATTGGTCTCTCACTTCTTGTAGCTTTGTATGAAAAAATGGGGGAAGATTTCTTTTTTTTTTAATAAAACTGGTATTTTGAGCTAGGCATTGCGATGATCAGATTTGATTATCTCCTGGGGCTTGCTAGCCTGTTTGGAGGTCTATGCAATTCTGTTTCAGTGAAAGGCAGTGAAAAACAAAGGGTTTGAACTTTCGTTTCCTCAGTTAAGTAATCTTGGTATTTGTCTCAAACCATCTAGTTTGATGGGAATTATTTATGCAAGCCAAACTGCTCTGTTGCTAGGTTCAGCAGAGGGGGAATTTAATCATGGCAACACAGAGGGACAGCAGTGACCTTTAGTTAATGGGAGTTCGATAAGTTGAGCTGCAACACTGGAGGGGAAGGAAACCATCTGCACAGCTGCATGCCACATAGGGACCGTTTTAGACAGAACCTTTCTGGTTATTTTTCTTTTCCTTCCACCTGCAGCATGGTAAAACTGCAAAAGTCAAGTTCCAACTGTATGCCCCTTGTTACCAGAGTGGACTTATATAGGCTGGATTTTATTTTATTTTTTTAAGGAAAACACAGCATCTCAGTTGACGAACTGTAACATCGGATTTGATGCAGAGCTGTAGAGGCAGCAGGGTTTGCAGTCTCAAAGCAAAATCATTCCTAATCAGTTGCTTTCAGTGCTACATTGCAATAGCACAGGAGCTTTTGAAAAACATTTCTCTGAATGCTGTGACTAAAATCTCCTTGTCTGGCACCCTGGCTTCTTCATCATTCTTTCCTCCTTTTGTATCTTCTTTTTCTTATGAATTGCAGTGGTATTTTGATGCCTGGGAAATTCATTGTTCTGATTGATGCACAGATCAATGTCGTTTCATGTGTGGATTATAGCAGGACCCGGGTGAGGGTTATTTGTTCGACAATACAAATGAATGTTTGATGTAAAAAACAGCTCTGGCTGTCTGACTACAGTCTCTTGTGTTGCCCTTCTCCTGTTCTCATGAGGAAGGACAGGGGAGCATAGCCAGGGTCAGCAGGGTTGAGGAATCTGGGTCTCAACTGATCTTTCCCCCGTGGGGTATCCCTCAGTATATTAAGCAATCTCAAGTCTGTCATCCTTCCAATTTTGGTTGGTGAGAACTTTTGTTTGCATTTGAGGGCAGAAGGAAAGTGGGTGTTCATTAGTGCTTTTGCTTTACTTTTGCTCTGGTGAAGTATTGGAGCATATTGTTCTGTTTGTCAGCTGTGTTTCACTGCTGTTTTCAAAGATGCTTTGGAAGCTTCTGGCCCCAGATGCCAGGGCAAAAAAGGACAAACAGAAATTGGCAAAAACAACTCTGACACATACATGTAAATGTATATTTATTTGTCATCGACTGCAGAGCTGAATCTCTAAATCTCTGCAGAGAAACATCATTCTACCTCCCTCCCTCAATCACAAATAAAGCATGTAGGCTTTGTTTTAAAAATGTGTTGCTTGCTCTTCTGCACTTCCCTGCTAAGCCGTGCACCTTGTCCTTTCATTAGGTGCTTCCTCGGATGGTCCGCTGAAGCTGCTTCCTGAAGATCACTTTGATCTTGTGGTGATAGATGAGTGTGCACAAGCCGTGGAAGCCAGCTGCTGGATACCTCTGCTGAAAGCTCCCAAGTGCATCCTGGCTGGGGATCACAAGCAGCTTCCCCCCACCATCATCTCTCACAAGTAAGGAGCAGTTTGCGGCCACAGGTTCTCCTGTTTGTGCTTCTGGACACCTCGAGTTTCAAAACGTTTCATTAATGTGATTATTCAGCAGTGTCCTCTATGGGCTGGGCTTGGTCACACGGCCAGAATTACATCAGACCTGTTTTACCCAGAGCCACTGCTTAAAGTTTAATGCACCTTCATCTGAGCAGGCTTTCTTATGGCACAAGGACATGACAGTTGTGTTACCTGCTGCTGACTCACGTAATAGCACAGCATTTGTAGTCAGCATGGCGCTGGAGAGCCTCCTTTTGTGCTGATAACTGCCTGCTGGGCAACCGCTCAAGGGCTTGTAAAGGTTTTGAGGTTGCAGACAGGGAGAGCAATTTGACAGGCAGCCTTTGGCCTCACTCAGGAGCTTTTGTGAGTTCTCCAAGGCGCGTGCACCTTGCCCACGAGGCTCTCGGATGTGCAGGAGCAGAGACATGGCTTATGGGAGCCTGCACATCAGATGAAGTTTTGTAGGCATGAGCATAGGTGGGTTGCCCTGGTAGAGGTGCTAAAGGAAACCTCAGAAACTGAAGGCAATTCTGTGCCAGATCCAGCTGTTTGTAATGGGAATGTAGTTGTCACACAGTGACAGGGACATGCGAGCCTTTGAAACACTGCTGTCCCCGTTCTGCATAGGGCTTCTGAGCTGCATCAGGGGCGTGATCCAGCAGCTAGATTGCCTGCCTTCTCTGAGGTTGCAGTTTGCCCATGTTCTGCATGCAATTGAGGCTTGTGTGTCCACAACAGAAAGGATCCTCCGTGCAAAAAGCAAGGCAGACAGGGAGGATGAATGCAATGAGGGCATTTGCACAAGGGGCAGGTGCTTTTGAGATAAAGAGCATGAGATGAGAGGATACTGTCCTGACTGGTACCGCTAGGGAAACTGATGGTGCTTTCAGCATGCTTATCTGCATCCTTCCATCAGCCATCTGAAATGTCCCCCAGCTCCGAAGAATTAAATGTGTTGAGCTTGCATTATTTGCTTTTGTTTTTTCCTTTAGTGAGAAGGAGTACTGTGCTACGCGCTAATACTGGATTACTCAAAATTGTGTATACTTTAATAGATGTTTTTCCTGAGAGATGTGTCATTAGCAGAGATATTTTTTTTTGATTCTGCTTGTTTATGAGCACTGTGTTTGAATTCGTGGTTTTCTCTGTTTTGCACTGAAACTTTCAGACTGGTTGGAAAAGTTGTTCAAAAAAGAGTTTAAAATACTGCATGTCAGCCATTGAAGTTAGTAAAATGGTCAGCAAACAGAAGTTGAATAAAAGCCAGAAATTCATAGATTTTTAAAATGTTTGTTTTTAAGAAAAAGAATCTGTTTTTCTGTGTGAGGTTTTCTTCCACCTGGCAAGAAGGGTGGCCTAGTTTACCTTCTCTTTGCTGACTACAGGCTCTGTAGAGTGAATGTAGGCTCCTGCTCAGATTAATCCAAGTCTTCTCTTTCCTTTATTAAATTCTGCCTCTATGGTTCTGCATTTATTCATTTAACATATTAATGTGGGAGTTGGCCCACTGAGATGCTGCAACGCATTATCACACACACCACAGTGATTATAAAACTGCAATATGTACAACATGCACATTAAGAACAAGTAGTTTGTGGAAAAGACCCGTGGCTACTGCAAATTGCCTGTGCTTTGAGGGGGATACTCTGAACAGTACTTGGGAGCTTTCTGGTAGTTTAAAATATAAATGCAGGCATGTTTATCTAGCTCTAGATCTGGAATTACTGAACTGGCTTTGTGCACAAGTAGAGAAATAAGTCTGACTTCATAAACTTTCTCCTGCTTCCAAAAACTAATTAGCCAGATACATATCTATAACCTCACTTGAATTTTGAACAAGAGAAATGAAACATCCAAGGGAAGCAGCAGCTCAGCAGGTGCCTGAGAGATGGTGCAAATAATGATAAGGAGCTGCATCAACCTGGAGACAAAGGCCTGGTTTCTACCTGATGCACAAACGCTCATTGTTTTGCATATCTTTGCAGGTGAGAAGCACACTCCTACACGGTCTAGCAGAGTTATCTAGGTTGGTGAACTGCGCAAAAATGCCTGTCTGGAACCCCCCTCACCTTCTTGGCTTGGTGTTTATTTACTGTGGCTTTGCAGGCTGTCTCCCTGCGCCCAGGTTTTCCCCATCTGTAAGCTGGGAACAAGCAGCCTTCCCTCCATGCAGCAGCCAAATGGCTGGCCAAGGCTGGGGAGCTGGAGGGAGGCTGCAATCTGTGCTGAGTGAGCTGAGTTGTTCTTAACCTCGTCTTGAAAAGAGGTTAATAGTCAGGGGCTAGATGCAGGCTAGAGCAAGCTTAGGTCATGGTAGATCCTTGACTGCTTGCTGTAGGATGGATTTGGTTTGTTTTGGAATCAGATAACAAAACCATGCCCAGTAGAGAAGAGCTCCCTGTATAACGTACAAGGTAGTGCTTGGAGTAAGTTTCTATTTACTAAGAAGAAGAAATTTACAGTTTGGTCCTTCTAATTTCAGAGTTTTTTTTGTTGTTGGCTTTTTGTTGTTTTTTTGGAGGGCTGGGTGTTGGTTTTTTTGGTTGTTGTTTTTAAGTGCTGTGTTCACTTGTTTTGGGCCCAGTGCTCCTGCCACAGTAATGCTTATTTATAAGATCAGAAGCTTCAGTTGGATGAAAACACTCACCAAACACTTGCTGTGGTCCCAAAGCAACAGCTATTGGAATTGCCATGTGCTAGTGAAGCAGACAGGGTTGCCCAGCCCCAGGAACAGAGCCTAGAGACTTACTTCTCCAGGAGTAAGGCAAAATGTAGTAGAAATACCAAACCTTCTAGTATGGCTGAGTGTCTCTAACACTCAACTGATGTCAGTTTTGCCTGCTCTTTGAAACAAAACAGATTTTTTTCAGAACAGCTCAGAAAACATTATACCACCTGCCCAGCTGCTTTCTTCTGCCCTCTCACTCACGATGGCTGATGTCAGGAGCCTTTGCTGGTGCTGCTTCATGGAGCTGACAGCAGGGAGCTCTTGTGTTTGGTAGGACCCATCTGCTGCAGATCTGCTGCAGATCTGCTGCACTTTTCTCTAACTCAATTTTGAGTTCATTTGACAGTGCAGTGGAAAGCTGCCACTAGTTTGCATCTCTCCTGCATTCACAAGGGAGCTTAATGTCCTCTTTCTCCATCAGAAACTGTTTTGCCCCTTAGATCCTACGGTTGCTACTTGGACCAAGCTGTTGAACCTTGCTGTTCCCATTGTTGTTCTTTAAAAAGAGCTTAATGGTTTTGTTTTCCTTCTGTATTTTTAAATCCCAGCTGCACAAAGAACTGGTATTTGTAAAATTAAGAGGGGGTGCTGACAGAAGTCAGATCTTCTGGCTTTTCAACCTTGGCAGGGTTAACAACGATGCAGGGAAGCCAGTTGTTAGGTCAGCTCCCATCTCGTGGAGTAATCCCTTTTGGACCTTAACGATGTTTAGACACTGTGTCGCTCTGTGCCCTTCCTAAGTTAAATAGATTTAAAATAAAATAGGACAGAGAGACCGTGTGTCTGAATCAATAGCGTTAGCAGTTCTGTATTTCAGCCTTACTTACCAATGAATTATGATCTGAAAAACTTGCTATGCAGAAAACATTATTGCGCAGGGCATCAGCACGTCCATGACCCAAGTGCTGCTCAGGCACGACACCGATCCCCTGCTCAGCCTCGTAAACAGCTGAGTTTTGGAAGATAAAGTGCAAAAAGCCAAGCTGACTTCAGCTTACACGGAAGAAATACAGGCTGGGCTTGTAAATGCTGCTGCTCTCCAGGCAAGCCTCTCTGCTCTTAGGTTAAAAGGCAAAGCTGCTGCAACGCTGCTGGCAGTGCTAGCCAGTCTTCTCTCAGTTTCCTGAATAACTCCTGAAATCCTTTAGCTAATGTGAAGGAAATCCATCAAGGTGTGGAAGTCCTGGAGATCTTCAGCTCCGTAAAAGTAGGTAACAAAGCTGAAACCTGAGTTTATGCCTACGCTCTGGGAAAAGCCATCATATGAATTCAACCAGAATAGTGGCCACAAGAGAAGCTGCACAGGAGGGAGCCAGAGGAAACACATCTTTCTGAATTAAGCTGCTTGTACAGCTTTCTGTATTAATTACTTTTTAGTACGTTAGTTTAAGTGTTGGAGGACTCCAGCTAATATTCCACTGTATTAGGCATGGTATATAATGAAAGACAGTCCGTGTTATGATATGAAGAAATAGTTTAAAGGGACAAGAAGAATTATTTTCCCCACTTCATACAGGAAATCTGTGATGGCTTCAAGGCCTGAGCAAGATCTCTTGAGCCCCAGCCTGGCATTTGTCTGTGTGCCCATCTTTCCTGTCCTTCCCCTCACTGCTAAAAGCTGGAATCTTGTTAAATAAAATGATTTAAAATTGAGCATTTTAAAGCTTTGATCGTTGATCAGATGATCGACTGGAAAGACTGAGAATGTAGAAAAACAAGTGGAAAATGAATTTCAACTGGAACATAAAGCTTTCTGAGCTATTTATGGCTTTACCTTTCATCTCAGTGGGAGCCCCTGGTAGCAGTTCCATAGATCTTAATTGCAGATGGGTACACTTGTAGGTATTGGCTTCCATACAGAAATCAGAGTGGGTGCTCCTCAGGCAGGCACTGATCTGCAGTCTTCATTCTAGACCTTGCCACTGCTTGGAAACAGCAAAATTTGCCTCTTTTCTACCCAGGGTACCATCACATCCTTCATCTCTGCAGTCTCTGTAGAGCAGAGGGTTCTTAGACAGACTGAATCTGCAGAGGGTTTAAATAGTGTGGTATAGAGTATTTGTCCTGTGGGAAAAAAAGAAAAAAAAACAAAAAACTGGGATGGCACATGTCATGCTGGTGGAAAGCAAAGCTGTGTAATGCTCAGCAAAAGGAACTTTTCTTTCAAGCTCTGTTGTTGTGTCCTGAAAACCCCCAACAAGCCTGTGATGGAGAGGATGTACAGCGAGGTCCAGCTGGAGCAGCTGACAGAATTTGGCTCAATAGCCCTCCTCATGAAATGCAAAAGCTAACAAATCTTGATCAATTAGAAAAACTTACTTTGAGAAATCCAATTACTTTTCAAATAAACGCCTTTAAAAATGAGTATCTCTTTTCCTATATACATCTGAACTCCAGCCTTGTTTTTTATTGCTGCCTGAGTGAAAGCATTTGCTTTATTGACCAGGCTGAGGATCACAGCTCTCCTCTTTGCAGCACAGCCCCTTCCCCCCTCGAATAAAGCAGAGGCTGGAGAGCATTGCTTTGTGCTTTTCCCAGCTATGGCCCCTGCAGGCTGCGAGACGCAGCGCGAAGGCGGCTCCGTTCTACCTCCATGCTGTTGGGTTTTTCCAAGGATTAATTAAGGAGCCCAATCATCCGCCAGCTCCCTCTTTGGTTAATGGAAATAGATAAGCTATTTCCAGGGATGATTCATGCCGAGGACTCAAATCCTTCCACCTACCTTCCTCTTCTCCTCCATTGATGACAGCAGACCTGCAGTGGGTGGACTCCTATTTTCGGGGCCTCAGTGCAGGGTCTAAAGTTAGCCGGGATGAATCTGGGCTGACAGAAGGATCATCTGTTACTACCGGGTGTGAAGTCAGTCCTGCCCAAGTGGGAAGCCTCTGTGAAACAGGAGGGCTTTTATACTTTCTACATGCCATACTGCAAGCACGAGCAGATGAGCAGGCTGTCCCCCAGCTTGTGCTCAGCGCAGGGAGCTGGGCCCTGTCTGGTGTAACTACTTTTTTGTTACCTGCTTTTTCTTCCACACGTTCAGCATTTATTCAATTATTTTTTTTTTCCATTTGAGGAAAAGGGATTTTCAGTGGGGGGGGTCTGCGGGATGCACTTCTTTCGTGCTTTTTGAGGTAGCTCAGGATGCAGAGCAGAAGACGTTTTGCTCCTGTTGGGTTTTCTTGTCTCCCCCACTCACACCTTACAAACCTTGTACGTAGATCTTGTCCATGTTGGATGTGTTTCCTCTGAAAGGGCTCCCAGCAATGGCAAATACCCGTCCCTGCCTGTCCCCCTCTCAGCAGCCTTCCTCAAAGCTCACTGACATCAGCTTCAGGCCTCACACTGGTTTTTGGCCTGGTCCCAGGGCACTTCTCAATTTCCAGACACTTTCTGCTGTCTAGCAGGAACATTTGTTTTCCTTGTTTTCATTTTAGTCCTCATTCCTTCCTTTTCTGACATCCTAGTTAATTTGTTTCCATGTCAGGGCTTTGACTTATTTATTTGTTTTTACTCTCTTCGGACACCTGCAGATACTTATCAGACCTCTTGTTCTCAGCTAGTGTCTTAGACAAGCCCAGGAATATTTTGCTTTCTTGTTTGTTAGCAGTCGGCCTGGATACCTCCACCATCCAAAACCCCTGTGCTAGACCTCCAGAATAACTTTGCTGAATTGCACATCAAGGTCAAAATGGATTTGCTTTCAATTTCTCACGGAAGAGCAAATGTCAGGCCTAGGTTTTCTTTGCTAGCCTCTGCAGCTGGAAATAACAAGCTACCCTCCTCCCTCATATTTGTAAGGATTAAAAAAAAATAAATCCACAATATCCAGAGAAAAGGGGAGTTCTGGACAGCCTCACTTACTACTACTACTACTTTACGTCTGTTTGTGAAACTTCTTAAATCTATACCAGGATAGAAAATCTCAGAGCACAAACCGGAGGACAGCTAATACGCTGCATGTCCACAGCAGCCTCGGCCTGTTTCTGACATCCTAGAGCTCTTGAGGTAGGCAAACACAATAAAATCCTGTTATTTATCCTTCTCCAGACTTTGCTGTCTGAACTTGGTGATACACAATGGGAATCAGAGTGTCTTACAGAGGAGACCAGCTATCCAGAGGGTGAATAAGGAATGATGTAATGTGACTGAAGGTACAGCTCCATCCCCCCATGGGAAACACTTCCCATTTACTCCCCCAGTAAAAATCATTTGTTACATCGACGTGGCAGGCTCCTCACGCCCAGCCCATAAAGGATATTTCACACCATGGTGGGCACAAGAGCCTTTGAACTACTTGGTTCCACTTGGCTGCAGCTGTCACTGTTAGCCTTACCTGTAAAGAGCAGCACACAGCAGCAGGGCCTCATCCTCCCTCTTTGGGATCCATCCTGGTAGCCACAGGAAGGCGTATTCAAGCCAAGTGCAGCCTTTTCCTGCATGTGAACCAAGGCAAAACCAGGTTAACAGCAAACACTGACTTCTGTGGGCTTGTTTGGGTAATCTTGGTGTTTCTATCTTTACTTTATGTATTTTAAAGCAGATGTTTTCTGAGTATCAGGAATGTGGTTCTGTCTCTCCAACCTCCTATCCGTTTCATACCTTAAACAACCAACAATTAAAAGCTTTTGCTCTGTGCTGCGTTATTTTGTTGGCCTAGGGATCAGCCGTTGCAGGAATTAACTGAGCTGTAAATAATAGGAAACTTATTAACAGGTGAAATATTCGTGAGCAGTTTAATATCCTCATTATTAATTCAACATATAACCTCATGTAGATCCCTGCGGTGAAATCTGTGCTGTTAGTGTATAGAAGAGTGCTATTTCCAGGGCTTGCTGTGAGTTTTTAATCCCTCCCCCATGCATTATTGTATATCATTAGAAGAAACCCTTCAGAATGTTTATTGTTAAAAACCACTGCTTTTTTTTTCCTGCTGGTTCTGCAGAAGAGTCAGCTTTAGACCTGCAACAACTTGTAAGCCAGGGGAGGAGAGTAAAGGACAAAAGCAAAGGGGAGATACCTGGGGAGATACCAGCACGGGATGAACAAGGTCTGGGGTCTCTGCAGGGAGTCCCATCAGCATGTCGGCTGGACACAAGGCCACAACACAGGTCCAGCATCCATCCAGCAAAAAACATGGGATCCAAGTGCCCTACGAGGTACATCCAGCAGGCAGAGACAGGACATAACTCAGCAGGAAGTGAAGGCAGCTCGCAGCTCTGTGCCGGTGCCTTTCCTTGCTGGCAGGGCCGGGGGATAGCAGAGAGCCACACTGCTTCCTAAATTGCTGTGTTTCAGGAGCAGCACAGGGGCTGGGAAGCTGTAAAGGCTTCACGGCCAGCCGCAGCAGGGGCCATGGTCATCAGCAGAACACAACACGGCTGGAAGCCGCTGTCACGTAACCCCGAATATCCTTACTGCACCCCTGCCAGCCCTTCTCCTAGCCTCCGTGGCTGTGTACGCTGTTCAATGCTCATTATGTTAAAACAGTCTTTGAAAAAGCAGCGCTGTCTCTGAAATCCTGCAGCCGTGACCGTTCGCAGCTTATGATCCTTTTTTTATTATTTTTTTCCCCGTGTGCTGCATTCCACAATCTAGCAAGGAGGAGGGCTAACGAGACTCGACTTCTCTCCTCGGAAAAATCTACCCTCGGTTTTCCCTTCTGCAATTTTAATGAATTTGCCGTCTCTTGATATATTTACCAAGCTCGCCGTTAACATGACAGAGCTGGCCGGCGCAGCAAACAAGGTGCTCGCCATGGGGCTGTGTATTGATGCCACGCTTCCCCGCAGCAGTAATTGGATGCGTGCTGTGCCCCCCAGCCTCAACAGAAACAATTTTGCCGAGCTGTTCCCTGTCATCATTTCATCATTGCTGTGCTTGTTCTGTGTGTTCTGGGAGCAAGCAGAAACCCTCGCCATGAACCATGAGTCTCGGACGAGACTCAAAATGCTCAAAACGCGTAATTCTCGCACCGCGATTCCTCTCCTCCTTCCTCAGACAGCACTGGCAAACCCTTTCTGTACGGCGAAGAGAAAGCAATTAGGCTCCTGAAAGGCTTACTTCATTAGCAGGTTTATTAATTTGTGTCGCCGGGAACTTTGCCATAAGTGAGGGAGTGTTGGTTTTCTTGATGGGTCGTAAAGCAAATGTTAAAAACCTCGGTCTGGGGTGAGCAGCTGAGGGGTAATGAGAACGCTTGCATGTCAAGTGTCTCGATAAAACACCGGTAAGATCTGGCTGTGCTGACACCAAATGTTTTAAGATGCTTGTAGGGTCAAGCTGTAGTAATAATGCATTAGGTGATCCTGGTGCCACTGCTGAGCTAGGGGTAACGTGAGTACAGCGTTAGGCTGACCGACGTGGTACCCAGAGCTTGTCTGAGGAGCGCGAGGATGTTGACGAGATGAGCTTACAGGTTAAGAGTATTTTGTTCTGGAGTTGTTTACCCACACTGGGCATCCTGACCCCTCTTACTCCAACCACACAGAGCGGATCTGGGTGTGAGAACTGGCTGCTCCAGGCGGGGATGGCTCCTAAACCATTTGTGTCTCTCGCATTATGGTGGCAATGCCAGCAGACTTTGCCGTGTGGGAAAGGGAAGCAGGCATCTCTCCATCCCGACATGTTCAGACCGATCTGGTATCTGTGAAATTCTGTCCCTGAGGGCTTCACCCTGCTAGGGACCCCACGCTGGGGATGCTGCAGCCTTCTCCTGCTCCCTCTCCACTCCCCACTGGCACCCAAGTGGAACACACGAGGAAAGCGAGGGAGGTAAAACCATCCCAGCAAGGGGCAGAGACACACGAGGGTGCTCAGCAGGGTCCAGAACATGTATCCAAGGTACTCTGATATCATTGCTGCCTCACACTTTCAGCACTGATGGGCACTGTGTTCAGTTCCAGCTGCATCACTGTCATGGCTGTGTCTGTACCAAGAAGATGCTTATTGATTCTTTAGTGCAAACAGGGTTAGATTCATACAGACACCTAGACTCCACTTCTGACTTGCTTTTCCCATGCAGGGCTGCTGCCAGCGGCCTTTCACTCAGTTTGATGGAGCGTCTTATCGAGAGGTACGGGGAGAAGATCGTGAAGATGCTGACGGTGCAGTACCGGATGCATGAGGCCATCATGCAGTGGGCTTCCTCGGAAATGTACAGCAGCCGGCTCACTGCTCACCCGTCAGTAGCCCAGCATTTGCTCAAGTAAGTGACTTTTTCCTTGGCGGTGTAGCTGAGCAGAGATGTCTTTTTCATCCCGGTGCATGTGGGGTTTGTCCCTTTCCCCATGATGGAGCTTTCCATTCCTCCCTGCAATGGCATTTCTCTTTCGTCCTTTATTTCATTGAGGAAACATTGATTGGGGGTGGGGGAGCTGTCCTTTTTGCTTTGTAACAAGAAGCCATGCACAATTATCTTCCATTTCCTCCGTTGGTAGGATAAATGATTATTATCATTGGTATGATAAGTGATTAAATAAAATCCTCTTGCACCTGCTGACAAAATACAAAGACCTGACCTGCGGTGGGATGACCCCAAGCAGCATTTTCCTGTCTCAGGCTTTCACTTAGGGTAGGGCCAGACGCTGACTTTTACTGTTTTTCCACATATCCAAGCAATTACATGGACCACCGTGTCCCCCATCTGTGGTCCCAGAATTGACATCAGAAAGATGAGAAAGCAAGATTCCCTTTCTGGCTTGGATAGTTTTACTGCCAAGCCAGCACCTGAGGCAGGTCTGACAGCATCAGATCCTTGTCTGCAACACTCCTTGTCTGCAACGCTTTACCGTTCCTTTGGTAATTCAGAGGAAATGACTAGCGTTTCTTTTCCATTGCATCCTGGGACCGGCAATTGTTTGCCAACACATGCTGTGACTGTCAATAATTGGTGCTTTTTAAAACTGCACTCAGCAGAATTCTTGGGAGGTGAATGGGAAAACATTAATTCTCTCTGTTGGACTTGGAGAAGCACAAAATACCACAGTGCCTGTCTGCGTAGTGCTTTTGTATTTTTAGCAGTGCTTTTTTTTTTTTTTTTTTAATGCAGATATGTAGGAGTTGGAAAAATTGAAATTCCCCTAGAATCTCTCCATTTCACAGTGGAAATGGAAAGAGATAGCAGGAGTTGTTTTGGACAGAGACAGCTGGAGAGGCCATCTTGTTCTGCTCATTTCATAATTATCTTACTTGTGAACAATGCGAACAATAGTGTGAGATAGGAACCTGTGCCCAGACAAGAAGAACAAGCTTTGTGTTTGAGACAGCCCCGACACCCTCATCTTCATCTGCTGCAGCCAGTGTGGGGATTTCTGCATGTGTCAGCATGCTCTGCATCAGGGCTTCAGCTCAACTTACATCAGAGAACCTATGCTGAATAATGTCATGGTTTATATATATTTTGTATGTATATATATATATATATATATGTAATTATATAGGTGTGTGCAGTGAGTTCTTTAAGTAAAAAGGCTTCTTTCTGATGGTTCATCTCTGCCCAGAGCTCAGCTGAGATGGACAGGACTCATTCAGCGATGTTTTAGCCACGAGGATCTAATTCCAGGACTGGTGCCGTACAAAATGCACTTCTCAGTTGTTCTTGTTCCTTGACATGCTTATTTTCCCATTTAGCTTCACAGATTAAAAATAGCAGCTAATGAGAAACCCCAGGCAAAATGGTTTGAACCCGTTAAAATAGGAGCTAATTGAAAAGTTGAAGTTAGCGTACTGTTATTCTGATGAGCTGGCTAATTTTTATGGTTGATAAAGGAGTGAATGTCTTTCTTCCCAGCCCACAGGACAGCTTTGTCCCTGCTCAGGGCCCTTTCCTGCAGATATCGATGTCTAAGCCTGTAATCAAATCTGCCAGCCCACAGCCCTGCTGACATATCACATGAATACAGCAGTCTTCAGTTCAGGCACTAGACCACATAAAATTTCTGTGGTTTTGTATAAGACAGATAATGCAGGGCCTTGATACTGGACCACAGTCCTCTTATATTTAGGTTGCTAGTACAAATTCTTTCATGGTATTTGTGACCACCTCCTCTCTTTTGCTGACTTAGGCCAAATGATTTGCTTAATGCAGTACCTGAGCGAGAAATAAGCAAGTTTTTTCTCTCTGGTAGTTCAAAGAAAACCTCTCTTACAAGCAGAAATATCCTAGGGAAGGCTCAGGAGTGCCCACAGGAGTTACCTGCTCCTACTGAAGAGCAGTCAAACCCTGGGCTGCAGCTGCAATAGTATTTACCCAAACTCTGGCTTTGTGGCTTTTTGTTACCTCCTTCCTAAGGGCTGGTGGCCGATGCTCGAGGAATCTGAGCAGTCCTGAAACACGGTGCAAAGAGCGGGGTTTCCATCTCTGCTGAGCACATTTTGAGGTATTCCTTTGAAGAAAGATCGGAGGTGATCTAGACCATAATCACCGTGGCCTTTCTCTGAAGAGCATCGTTGATGCAAATCTCGTCTCCCCGACCTGAAGCACAAACACAAGGCTTTGAAAGAACTGCAGCTCTGCTCTGAATGACTTCCTATTTCCTTACCAACTTCTGCTCTGACTTCAGAGGCACTTGGTCTGTGATCTGCTAGGGATTTCTCCAGCACCATCTTTTCTCATAGAAGGGAACTTTGTTTTCCTGCAGTGTCTTTTCGGGGGGGGAGTATTTCCAAAGGAGCAAAACCTTCTTCCCACATCCCCCTTCCTTCTGAAATGGGTGACAAAGCACATCAGAAACCCCCACACATCTCCGGAATAAAGTCCAAGAGGCTGCAAGCAGTATTTTCAAACATTCAAAACATCTGTGACTCAATCTGTGAGAAACTGGTTTGAGAATCACCAGCAGCTTCTGCTGTCAGTTTTTATCTGTGCTGGGTGTCCTTTCTCTTAGCACATTTTTGGGGGCCAGTACCCTCTCACTGATGGGGAAAATGGGGGAACCCCTCCTAGTAGGACCCTCAGAAGCCAGAATTCCCCAACTCACCCAGCTGGGATCAGCTCCTCCCGGACAAAGCACAGGGTCCCTGGATGCCCCAGGGCAACACACTGAGCCTGGATCAAGTGTCTGGCTGCATGGATGACTGAGTTTATCCTTGAAGGGCAAGAGTCTCTCCAGGAGCAAAAATCCATCCCCAGGTTAAACCACAACATTAAACCACAACAGCACCAGAGATCTTTTCTCCAAGGTAACAGCTGGCTCTGTTGCAATCTCTTAAAAAAGAGTTAATTCTTCTCTCCCCTGCAAGATTTATGTAGGTAGTTACTCCTCTGAAGCAACATTCCCAGGGTTGAGGTTGTTCCTGGCACCGAGAGATGCTACGAGGTCTTCCTGTGGCCACTACAAGCAGATAAAGAATCAGGATTTTCTACGTGGAGACCTCAACTTTTGCTCAAAGCGAATCTGCACAGACCTGGACCGTGGCAGGACAGCAAGCGGGCAGGTACAAAGGAGATGGGAAGCCTGCTAGATTTGATATTACAAAGAGAGGAAGACAAACTGTAGCGTGCTGCACAGGGGAGGAAGACCTCTAATGTGGGACTGAAGGTGGCCCTACTCCAGAGGAGATCATGGAGAGGGAAGTTGGGTGCTGATCCCTGTGGTTCTTGGAAATGGGGAAGGTATCTTTGCCTCTCTTTAAATCCCATCACCAGGCAGAGGCAGCCAGTCCCCAAAGCTGGGGATGAGCTCTTTCTTTGGGCTTCTGCTCACTGTAGGAGTGGGCAACGTGCACCCTGGGCACTTTTGCAGGGCTTTGGCTCCCCATCATAGCTGTGCTGGTCTCTGTACTTCACAGCCATGCATTACAACAGCACTAGCTTTGAGACAGCAGAAAAATGAGTTTCAGTCAGGAGAGGAGACTCTTGTTGTCACTGGAATGAGTAATGTCCAGAGTCCGTGGGAAACGGGGCAGTCAGAGGCATACAAATGCAGAGGAGCAGACACGCAGTGCTGGGAGTCCTGAGGAGGAGAGGCTGCAGGTGGAACTGGAAACTGGCTTTGCCCTCACTTCCCTGCCTGTCATTTGGAGGTAATCCTCCTCTTCGATGGCTTGCCGTCTGCCATTTTTATTTGCAAGGCTCTCCAGAGTCACAGCTCTCCTTGACTAGCACGTGAAGCACCGTAACACCTTGTTTCAGAGCTCTCCTGCCACCTCTGGGCTTTCTCTTCCTGCCCTCCATCACCAGTCCTCTTCCTAGGCTGTAAGTTCAGCAAGCAGCTTTCTTGAATAAGAAAATACAGTTTATTAAATTTCATTATTTTCTTTTGAATGCAGAAGCTTTAGATGTAGAAAGGATGTGAAAATCCAATTCCTCTGTGGTTCCCTGTGCTGCACTTTCTTGTCTTGCCCAACAGCACTGCTGTCAAATCTCCGGTAATGCTTCTTTCCCCTCCGAGAGCAGCTGCCACGTCTCCCTAGGCCTGCGTATCTTTCCTGTTTGAGGTCATTTGAGTGAGATGCTGCCACCCACACACCGTGCCCCTGCCTACAGCAGCTGGGCTGTGCAGCAGAGGCACTGAGAAAGCTCACGGCGCTGCTGGCTGACCCGCGCCAGCCACCCCACAGCCCCTCGTCGGCGTTTGGGGAGTACTTTAAAGGACGATCCCGCAGCGCAGAGCGATAAAGGCTTCTCAGCTGTGGCTTCCTGGCATTGCCAGACTTCCCTGGGGCTTTGGGACTTCCTCTGCTGGTGGCTGTGGTTGCAGTCCTGGCACTGAACCCAGGAAGTCTGGAGATAAAAGCCTGAGACCCCCCCCAGAGCTAAAGGGCCCTGCCCAGTTACCGCTGTACGTGGCAGGCTCTTCGGTAGCATCACTGCCAGCGCAAAGGGGACCACAGCTTGGAGAGACACGAAGGGGGGGGATCTCAGTTCTCAGATGGCTGTGGTTGATCCACAGCCTTGTCCCTGGGAAGCAATACCCAGCTGTGTTTTCCCCCTTGCCCTTGCTGCGTTGCTGGGAGGAGTAAGCAGCCAGACAAACGATGGCCCTTTTGGCCTAATTCCAGTGCTGTCAGCTGGCCCTTTCCCAACACCTTTTGCAGGGACCTGCCGGGGGTCGCCTCCACGGAAGAAACCACAATCCCCTTACTGCTCATTGACACCGCTGGCTGTGGCCTGCTTGAGCTGGAAGTGGAAGACGAACAGTCCAAGGGCAATCCAGGTACCGCTGTTTTGGGAAAACTGGCCTTGCAGGAATTCATCGAGGCCTCACGGCTCAGTCACGGTCCTGAGATGCTCCCCCTGAGATGCAGGTAGGGCACCCAGGGAGCCAGGCAGTGGTGGCAGTGGGCAGCCGCGCTGGCTGCCTTGTTCCCTCGCAGAGACCTTTCTCCGAGCAGAGGCAGAGCTGAGGGCTAGGGCAGGGTGGGGAATCCCTGCAGCAGATACCTCACACAAGGTAAATAATACTGAGCACGGCACGAGGCTGTTGCAGAGAGGCTGTAGATGTGGCTCAGAATTGCCTCCCATTCATCTGCTGCTTTCATAAAGTCCCACGTGGCTGTTCTCCATGAATCTTCCCGAGACACCGAGCTTCCTGTGTTTTTCTGGCTTAAAAAATAGGTTTCATTATAAAGATTGAGTGTGAAGTCAGGCTCCATAGCCATTCTCATAAAGCAGGAGAAAATATGAAAATGAAGATGCTACCTCCTTTGCGTCCCTGCATTCACAGCAGGCTGAATGGATGTGATTTGCTATTCGGGGATGCTGCTCGTGCTCCTCTACACTTAGTCTGGCTGGATAGTGCTTGAGAGGCTCGTGGAGGGCCTTGGCCACCCCTGCCCACCACACGACACGCTTTCCCCAGTGGCTGAGCCACAGGCTTCTCTAGCCAGTCCCTCTCACGTGGCTAAAGAGAGCATTTGGCAACGCTGCTGCCTGCTTCAGGGATTCATTTGGTTTCCCTGCCGGTGCAGACCTAACACCACCAGCAACAGATTTCTGAGGTTCCAAGTCCCTCTCCGACAAGACAGGGAAAACAGACTGTAAAATACAAAGGCAGTTTATTACCAGTTTGATTATCCTTTTCGTGAAAATCCACTGGTGTTTTAGTGCCTCTCATTTTCTCGTGCACCAATTTCCATGGCCCCACTGAGACAGAGAAAGGCTCTTGCCCCCAGACGGAGATCTAGAAAAACTTGTTCAGGGATTCTAAGCAGGGGATTAAATGCAAGTCTCCCAAAATTTGGCAAGCTGCAGGTTCTGGATTTTTATACACGTGTTTTGCTGCAAAAGATGGTAAAGGCAGTCTGGCAGATAAACCAGTGAGATAGTTTACACTCATATTTAGCTTGGCCTTGTTAGATCTCTCTGAGGCAGCCACCAGCCTGAATAGCGAGCTGTTTGTGGCAGGCTGTCTGCAGAGTCTGGAAGCTCTGAGCCCACAGGTCTGAGCATGAAGGTTGTTTCTGTGACCACGGGGGTGGGCTGAAAAGTAAAATAAAACAAAAAGCTGGACTTCTTTCCGCTGCAGCCTAGAGAAGTAGATTTGCAGTGAGGTCCAGGGTCTCACTTCAGAGGGAGACTGATCTCTTGCCTGGATTATTGTTATCTCTTGGATTAAGGCGGAAGGGCCAGGGAAAGCTGGGGCTGTTCAGAAAGCTCTCTTCCTAAGCGTGAACGTAGACAGCTGGTGACTTGGCAAGGCGAGAAGCAGGCAGGGTGCAGCTCCAGGAGCGGGGCTGCGTAGCACATCACCATCTGTCCAAGCAGGCCGGGCTGGGAATTGTTGCTCCCATGCAGTGCTGGACCACAGGCAGTTCTTGCCTTGGTCTTTCCTCCCTGTTTATGAGGAGGTGGGCAAGCTTCTCCAAGCCACAGCACTCCCAAGCTGTTGGTTTCAGCAGCCTGAAACCATTCCCATCACTGTCCCTTCTGCTTTGTGCCCTAGGAGAGGTGCAGCTGGCCGGTTTGCACATCCAGGCTCTGGTGGAAGCTGGTGTGAAGGCACGGGACATTGCTGTTGTAGCCCCCTACAACCTGCAGGTGAGATGACCCTCTCGCAGCATCCCCTCTCTTTCCCCACGTGCACCGTAGTGGATTCAAACCTTGACACTTCGAGGCAGGATCCCAAAATATCCTCAGAAGCAGGAACGTGGAAGTCAGAAGCAGAAACCAAATTACATAATAAGCTTTTATGGCCAACTTCTCAAAATTTAAGCAACTCAAGGCCACGGAGGTGGTGTCAGAGAGCTGGGTTATTTTCCACTCCCAGCATCAGGAGCCAGCACTTGGGAGATGCAAGCACTCGTCCTTGTGGATTTGAGAGGAAGGCACTTCTCCAGAGCAATGTCATTTTAATGCTTTTCACCCGAGGCTTTTCTTTAAATGTGATGTATCTCATCTTTTCCAGGTGGACATGCTAAGAGAACACCTTTGCCACAGGTACCCAGAGCTGGAAATTAAATCAGTTGATGGTTTCCAAGGGAGAGAGAAGGAGGCAGTGGTCCTGTCGTTCGTGAGATCCAACAGGAAAGGTAAGAGTTTGCTGCTGAAGAGTAACTCCATGGGGAATGGGGAAGAAATGGGAACTGTGTGATTGCTGAAAGGTCACTGGTCTCGTTGCCAAGCGCTGTGGTTAAGTTTCAATTCTGACTGTCTCTAGCACTTCGCTCTGCACCAGTTTACTGGCAAGAAGCTTCCATTTCAGCTTTTTTTTTTTTTTTTCTTTAAATGAACACATTTGCTGTCACAATTGTAGAGGAAGGCTCCCATGCCAGGCAGCAGGTAAAAAGGCAGCCAGGACTGCTTAGTTTGAAGGTTTCCAGAATTGAGGCCTCAGAAATGATTGGAGTCCCAGGTGTGGCACGTATCAGGTTAGCACCACGCTTGCTGCAGTGCTGATGGCTTCATGCAGAAGGTGGAAATCCGTGGGGCTTGGAGACTATTTCGGGTCGCTCACTCGAAGAAAGTAGGAGCTGGCATTGCAAGTCACGCACAGAAAATGCTCCTTTTGGAAGCGAAATCTGGAGCGGAAAATCGAGTTCTTCCTTATCGGTGGCTGCAGTGGAAGTTAATAGCTGGAAAAAAGCTGCAGCCCCGGAGCCACCAGGCTCCTGTGCAGAGCCATCAGCCCGTGCCGCAGGGTTTTGTGGCAGCCAGCTCAAGCAGAGGGCACGTGTGGGATCGCCCCCCCGAACCACCTCTCTCCCCCGAGGGGTTCGCTGCCCTTTTCAAACCCAAAACGAGACACATCCCTCGCTGCACTGACTCGGCCGCTAATGCCGCTGAAGCCGAGACACCCAGCGTGTGCTGGGGGGGCTGATGTCTGGAAGAAAAAAAGGGGAAAGGAGGCATGGAAGGGGGAGGTGGTTTGGTGTTTTTAAAGAAAGCCTGGAGCAAGAAAAGCAGCACCGGGGGGAGGATGGAGGTGGGGTGCAGGACTAAGAATAGTCTTCATTCATGAGTGACTCACCTCGCCTTTGCTTAGTGGCTCAGCGGGAGCTGGTTGTCCTCTCCGAAGGATGTGGCCCCCAGCCCCGTTCTGGTGCACAGCGAGCAGACAAAGCACAGCCCAGTCCCTTTCCTGGGGCACAAGCAGCTTTTCGTGATGTCTGGGCACAGCTCTGGTCTGCACGGGACGCGAGAGATGCTGTTAGCACCCTGTGAGACCCGGGGGAGAAAAGCTCACCTATTTTGTGACCACATTTCTCAGCTCAGGGGAAGCTGGGCACGGTGCTGGCCCTGCGTGGCCATCCAGGAGCCAGCAGGAAGCCCTCGTGCTGGATCAGAGGAGCTGACCTTGCCCCTGCAGTCAGGGGAAAACGCATCAAAGAGCCCACAAACCGTTCCCTAAGCTGCAGAGCACGGAGAGGGAATCGCCCACACCCTGCTCCTTGAAGGCAGTGCAACGTGGACTGCTCGGCCACGGCAAGGCCAGGCAGACACGGAGCCAGGCTGGTCCCTGCAGCAGAGGAGACGTTAACTTCTTCCCTGCTGGCCTCCTCTTTATCCTCAGGAGCTGGAAACTCGAGAGCCGCCCACGCTGCCCTTCTCACTAGCAGATCCTCACTGAGTCATCCTGGCGTTTGCCAGCTCTCACTGCTTTTTCTCTGACGAAGTAGCCAGACAGCAGAAGCAAACCTTGCGGAGCTGCCTAAATGCCTGGTGCTGTCAGCCCTGCGTGCACCGGGAGCCTGGGGGCAGGCAGGGGGAGCTCGTCTGGGGCGGTGGATTTCTAATTTCTTCACCTGCAGCTCCCCTTCTGGTGCAAGGGGAGCCTCTACCACATCGCTCCCTAGGTGTTTGCTTTCTGGTCCCAGCCTAATCTCATGTCCTGGGCTACCCGTGAGATATTTCTCCTCCCCGTGTGCTCTGGGTGTCACCCAGCCCTCTCTTCCCACCCCAGGGGAGGAGCAGGGACCCCTGGCTCTGGCTTTCAGGCCGTGAACCAGAGGCAGAAGGATCACGGTGTGCCAGCGTGAGTCAGGAGCCCTGCACCCACCGACGGTGCTGAGCAGACACCCGGTGAGTGACCTGGGGGGGCCTCTTGCTTTCTTCCTGCCAGGTGAGGTGGGCTTCCTCGCGGAGGACCGGCGGATAAATGTGGCGGTGACCCGCGCCCGGCGCCACGTGGCCGTCATCTGCGACACGCGCACCGTCAGCAGCCAGGGCTTCCTGCAGCGCCTCGTGGCCTACTTCAGCCAGCACGGGGAGGTGCGCACGGCCTTCGAGTACCTCGACGGCCTCGTGCCCGAGAACTACTCCCACGAGAGCCACGGTGAGCGGCGGCAGGGCACGAAGCCCCCCGCGGCACCCGGCCCTGAGCCGCGGCCGCCCGCAGGGAGGAAGCCCAAAGCAGCAGCAGCCAAAGCAGCTCCGCGGAAGCGAGAAACGCCTTTCTCCCCGAGCACCAGCGGGCCTGGGAGAGAGAGCCCAGGGACAAAAGACGATACGAACACGTTTAAAACCACGCTGCTGGCCTTCCTGGAGAGCAGCGAGGCCCAGCTGGATTTCCCCCCGTCCCTCAGTTCGCACGATCGGATGCTGGTGCACCTCCTGGCAGAGGAGTACGGGCTGCAGCACGGGAGCACCGGGGAAGGCAAGGAGCGGTACGTCAGCGTCCGCAAGAAAGAGCTTGGGCAGCTTCCAGCACCCTCAGCTGCCACCTCCAGCCTTCGGCATCCCCTTCCTCAGCCGCAGGAACCTCCTGGGGAAGCTCCTGCCCCTGTCGAGACAGGAGGAAGCAGTGAGGGCTCGGGAAAAGTGGACCTGAAAAGCTTGCACCTGGAGAGAGTTCAAAGGGAGAAAGCAAGACGAGAGGAGATGGCAAGGAAGCTTCAGGAGCCCGGTGCTGGCCTTCAAGGCGGCAGCAAGAAGAAAGACAAGAGCGAAGCCAAAGGTAGGTCCTTGCTTCACAACCAACACCATTAATGATCCTGCTTGAATGGGTCTTGCTGCTTAATCCCCTTGGTTTTGCCTCCAGATCTCATGTGCGTGGGGGGCTTGGGATGTGGCTCCTGGAAATCTGCAAAAGGGGCTCCCTAGAGCTGTGCTGCTTCGCAGCAGCTGGGTCACAAGTCTTTTTTGGGGGTTTGTTCTCCACTTCCAAGCGGGTGCTTAAACCCCCATGTCTCTTCTGCCCTCTCTGTAGGAAAGCCAGCAGTCAAAACTGGGGTGGACAGCGCAACGGAAGAAGATATTGATGCTCTGATTTCTGCTGCCATTAAAGCTGACAACACCTGCGGCTTCCCCCGCTGCAAAGCCAGCGTTACAACCCTGGGCCAGCTCTGCCCCCACTGCAACAGACGCTACTGCCTCAGCCATCACGTCCCCGAGGTACGCGTGGGGCTGGGCAGCTGCCCAGGGACTCGAGCACCGTGGGGGCTGGAGAGGAGTAGGACGTGCCCAGCAGCACGGCTTTAACCTGAGAGTCGTCCCTGTCAGGCTCCCCAGAAAAGATTTCCTTGAAGGGGGGGGGGGGGGGTTAAAGCAGAACCAGCTCAAGAGTAGGCTTGTGATGGCCACTGAATCACTGTCTTCATAGAATGGCTTGGGTTGGAAGGGACCTCAGAGATCATCTAACTCCAGCCCCCTGCCATGGCAGGGATGCCACCCACCACACCAGGTTGCCCAGGTTCAGCCTGGCCTTGAACACCTCCAGGGATGGAACATCCACAACCTCTCTGGGCAGCCTGTGCCCGTGCCTCACCCCCCTCTGCGTGAAGAATTTCCTCCTAACCTCTGATCTTCCTTAGTCTTCTTCCTTGCTGTTCTTCCACAGCTGCTTGAAAGCCCCTCCCTCCTCAGATCTGGGAAGAAAGAAAGGAAGAAAACAAAGCCTGAACTGTTGTCAGGCTTTATCTTTTAGTTTTGGTGCCAAGGCAGACGGGTAGGTTTAAACCTCCAGGGCTGGCAGCGTGATGCTTCATGGTCAGCCAGCCCTGGGCTTTGAGCCCCTCAGGCAGAGCTGACGAGGCTGTGAAGAGTACTGGGGCTGAGAGGTGATGATTTTCCATTCATCCACAGCCTTGTGCTCCCCTCCTGCATCACCCAAGCGTAGCGCTTGGCCACATGGAGCCTCCCAGGGCTTAGCAACGTTTAGCAAGCCGACCTATAAATCATCAGCAGAGATTTTCCCCTTGTCAAATGCTATCTGTTTCCATGGCAAAGAATAGTTGTATTTATGGTCATTCACGGTCCGGGTGGGATGTGAATTTATTTCTTGCCGAATCGCCTCTCCCTGTTGAATTGTAATGAGAACTCCAATAAGAAACAATTGGAAGGATAAAATCCACTTCAGTGAGTTTTTCTTCCCTTTCAAAGCTCAGCCCTTTTTCTAGAGGTCGTCTGGCAAATAGCCTGGGACCTTCTACCCATGCCTGACCCTCAGGGGGGGATTAGCAGGGCCAGGAGCAGCTTGCCAGGCATTGCTCACAGTTCTTCTCTGCCACTGACCTGCCCCAGCAGCAGGGACAGAAATCTTTATCAGGGCACGGAGAGAACCAGCTGCTGCCTTCCAGGCTGTGTGTGTGTTCCTGAAAACATCAAATGATTTGGGGATAGACTGAGCAGAAGGGATGAACTTTTAAGAGCCAGTTTAGACCCAGTGAAGGTGATTCAAGCCAGTGTTGAACTTAACACGCAGTTGGGTCACCTTAAACGCAACCTGTGCTTCAGTGCAGGCAGGTTTTGTAAAAGGTTCACCTGCACAGAATGAGCCTTGTGATACCTTTGCTATTATCGTACAGACCAAACTACCCTAGCAAGGCAGATAACGTGGCTGAAAAGAGCTCTTCTCATTTCCCAAGTCACCTGTCCTGTTTCACTCCTTTTTCCATACTGAGAACATCAGGGAATGGGAGCTCAGTTTTGTTTCCAACTCACACGTAGGAACCATAAAAGATCCAGCTCCTCACATGATGAGTGGAAGTTTCCCCCAAACATTGGAAGTTTTGTGAAGGCGACACTTCAGCTGTCCAAAAGGCTGATTTACCCACTGTGCAGATCCTGCAAGGAAAGAAATTACCGTTCTGTTTTTGTTCCTTGTTAGAGGAGCTGTAAATAAATGGGAGGCGGTCTTAGGGAGTACGAAGCAGGTGGAAGAGGACCTCCAGGCTCCAGCCACAGAAACGCCAGGCTCCCACGTGTGCCCTGTTTCCCACCCGTGTCCCTCCTCTCTCCCCCCAGGTTCACGGCTGCGGGGAGAAGGCCAAGGCACACGCACGGCAGAGGATCAGCAGGGAAGGGGTTCTCTACCCTGGGAGCGGCTCCAAAGACAAGTCCCTGGACCCCGCCAAGAGAGCCCATCTCCAGCGCCGCCTGGACAAGAAGCTCAGCGAGCTGACCAGCCAGAGAAAGAGCAAAAAGAAAGACAAGGAGAAATGAAGGTGCTGGTTACTTCTCTCTTAGGTTAACAGGTCAGGCTACGAACACCAAAGATGCACCAAAGGGTGGTGCTGAGCCCCACAGGAAAAGGGGAGCTCGTTCTGGGTGGCAGACAGCTTGGAGCCAGCGTGCCATAGACTGCTGAATAAATAGTCACCGGGCCTCTCGAAACCCCAGAGCTGCAACGGAGGAAGGCGAGCACTTTCCTTTGTCCCAGTTACCCTTATTGACAAAGTAATGGATGTACACAGAGAGGCTGCAGCGTGCCAATAAAGACGGATGTTAAAACACCTAAAGCAATCAGCTGTCACTGTGACATTTCTCCTGCTCCAGCAAAAAGATAAATGCCTGTGGGCAGTGGGGGCGGGGGAGGAACTGAAAAGCCCCAGGTGACCCTCTCCTTTCGGGAGGATGACTAAGGAAATGGATGCCTCCAGCTCTGTCCTCCCAGCTCCTGTCCCTCCTGGACCCATTACCTGGCCCTGTACCCCCCGAAATAATCCATCCACCACCCTGCTTTGCTGCCTGCTGAGCCTCAGCTCCGTAGCATCTCCTCCACAGCCCCCAGCGCCATTGTCCCCTCTCCTCGATGGCTCGAGGAGGTCCTGATGACCCACACATCTTGAACCACCCCCGAGAAGTGGCTCAGAAAGCCACTTACTGTCCCCAGGGCAGCACATGAGTGTCATTCTAGGAGGAAGGGAAAGCTGCTGAGAAGCCTGCACAGAGGAGGGACTGGAAGAGGAGCAGCAAAACCACCAAACCATACGTGCCTTGGCATTTCAGAGCTCTGCAGCTCTTGCCCACCAGTGATTTCAGCCTCACTGAACACCAGGGGAAGGCACTCATCTCATCCTGACCAAAAAAAAAAAAAAAGCTCAGCAATTTGCAGGGGCTGCACGTTAGGCAAACCTTCCTATTTCTTTCTTTCTTCCCAAACGCTAGGTGAAGTAGCTAATAAGCACGTTTTTCCCCTCAAATCTCGGTGCCTGTCAGTACCGGCTGTGCAAAAATAAATAAACAAAAAAAAAAAAAAGCGATGCTGAGCATCACTTGGCTCGTGCCCCGGTCCCCAGGGCCAGCCATGTGTCAGCTCGCAGAGGGACGGCGCCGGCTCACGCGGCAGCTGCGTGGTGGCAGCAGATGGGACATGGGGGGCTCCTGGAGGGAGAGGTGGGGAGGAGGAAGAGCGTGGGAGAAATAAAATCTGTGCCTCTGCGAGCAGCGCTGGGTGCGCACGGGGGAAGGAGCCAGCGCAGCACATGCGAGGGGTTGTGTGGGGGGAGAGCAATCGCAGCCTCGTGCCAAAACAACGGTCAGACAGGGAAGACAGAGGAGCAGAGAAGAAAATCACTGCCAGCTCAGGGTACCACCGTGGTATTATCTTTAATCACGGCTAAATGGCTCATTCACACTTTTATACTTTTTTTCCCAGCTCAAATCATTCAAGCAACCCAATGCCTCACCTAGCCCACCCTGTGGAGCCAGCTCCCTGGCAAACGGCCCCCACACCCCCCCCCCAGGTTTCCCTGCCTGGCTTTCTGCAGGCAACCTGCGGGCAGAGACCAGCCGAGGCTCTGCTGCGAGCACGGGATGCGTCCCCAGAGCATCCTCTGCCTGCCAGCTCCCTCCATCTGTCAGCCTCCAGAAAACAAGGGGGGGTAATCGGCTCCCCAAAAAAGCTAACTTCATGTAGGGGACCTTGCTTGGGACAGGAGCCCACAGGCAGACAGTGCCCAAAGAGTTTTGTTTCCCTCCTTTCCCCCTGAAACAGGAGATAGGCTTAAAAATTAGGAACCTGGGCGGGTCTCTGGTGCCTGTTGGACTTGGCCCTGCTGTGGGGGCAGCCCAGGGGTTATTTCAGCTGGGAAAAGGGCTGGGGTGGGGACAGGTGCCCCTGCTCACATTTAACCTTTAGGGGATGACTCAGGCTGGACTTGACCTCAAACCCAAGGAGTTTAAAGACCGCTCATCAAGTCCTAACACCCCTCAGCAGCCAGCAGCATCTGCCTTGATTTATGCTGCCGGAAAGGCAATGGAAGGAAAGAAAAGATATATAACAACTGTTTGGTTTTTTTCTGCTGTTATTTCTCCCTTTTTCCTTGCAATTTGAAGTGGTTCAGCCCTGGTGCAGTGCACCGAAATCCCTCTGAAACCCAACAGAAAGTCCCCACGTGCCGAGAGAAACCGCACAGTGCCGGCATTTATCGCCCCCCTCGGCGTTTTCCCCTCACTTGCCCCAAAAGCGCCTTCCGAAGCAGCCCGTCGCGTTCCCCCCAGCGGTCCCCAGAGGCCACGTTTGGGGTCACCACTGGTTTGAGGAGCCCGGCGGGGGGCATGCAGGATGCTCGGGAGCCTGGCAGGCAGCCGGGCAGCAGTTTGGGGAGGATTTTGCTGGTTTTGGTCCTTCCTCGGCGGGTCCCTTGGCAGCTTCCAGCGCATGCGGATGGGAAGAGACGCGGACAGGAGTTTCTCCATCCTCCTCCCCGTCGAGGCTTTCGGCAGCGGGATGCTCAGGCCGAGGCGTGCCGGCAGCTCTGCCTTTTTGGCCAGCCCCAGACCTCTGGACACGGCGCTCGGCCGCCGTCCACGGGGCAGAGCCGGCGTCGGGGTGCAGGGTCCCGGGGCGCGCGGGGCTCCCCCCGCCAGCACCCTTAGTTCCTCCGCAGCGGGTGCCACATGGACACGGGCTTCCTCAGCGTGGCCAGCATCTGGTTCCAGTGGGTGATGCCCATGCCGCTGGCCGCCGGGCCGATGAGGACGTGGCCCGTGTTGTCGGCGCGGCCGTCCTCGCCGCTCTCCGCCACCGTCACCCGCAGGGACAGGTCCTGGGGGGGGGGGGGGCGTGGGGACATCGGGGTGGGGCGGCACCCCCCCCATATGTATGTATCCCCATACCACCAGCCACATGCACATATAAATGTGCCCCCCCCAATACCATCCCATATACATCCCCTCTACTTCCCACCCCATAAATGCACATCCACCCAAACCCCGGGTATTCCCCTACACCCCTGCCCGGCTCGTACACACATCCCTGTGTCCTCCCCCCTCTACATACTGGAAAACCACGTGTGCCCATCCCCACACACAGCCTTACCCTTTACGTATACATCCCCCTAACCTCCCATCCCGCAGGTACTCATCACCCGACTTCCCCCCACACCCCCTGAACCCGGATATGCACCCACCTACAAACACAACCACACTCCATACGAATTCCCTATACCATACACCCCACACAACACATCCCACCAGCATCCATACCCTGCACATACACGTGCCCTCCTATAGCCATACCCCATACATACACATCCCCCTACACCCCAAAATCATAAATGCCCATCCCTGCGCACGTAACCATACCTGATACCTGCACGTCTCCTGTACCACCACCCCACCCGTACACACCCTGCTGAATCATATATGCACCCCACATCCCCTACGATTCCCTCTCCCCCCGCTAGCACGGGGATTTGGGGCCCCATGGAGCAAGACCCCCAGGCTGGGACAGACCTGGAGCACAATGGCTGGCACCGAGAAGATCATGGCCTCGTTGAACACGGGGTTGTTGTCGTCCCTCTTCACCGCCGTCTTCTTCTTGCTGATCTTCCTCCCGTCCTGCAGCAGGTAGACTTTGACGAAGGGATCTGCTCGGGAGAGAACAGCCGGAACGTTGAGCCAGTGACCTCCCCGGGTGGCTCTGCCACCCCAAGGGACATCCCCAGCGAGCACGGGGACACACCGGGATGAGCACCCACCTCCAGCTCGGAGGAGACGCGGACCCGCGCTGGCCCCCTGCTCACCTGCGGTCACTTTGCCGTTGGTCCACACGAGGTTTTTGGCTTTGACCACCACCACCGTCAGGCGCTCGGCCGTGGGCAGGTAGCTCAGAGACAGCAGGATCTCCCCCACCGTGTCCACCGCCTGCGGGACACACCAACCCTCCAGGAGAGGGACAAAAAAAGAAAAAAAAAAAAAAAACAAAAAAAAAACCAACAAGCCAAACCCGGGCACGCAGAGCCTCGCCGCCACCCCGCTCACCTTGTTCATGTCCTGCAGGTAGAGCCAGGCGTTGAAGGGGCGCAGGGCCAGGTCCAGGTCGGAGAGCTTGAGCTCAGCCACCCCGGTGCTGACGTTCCTCTCGTCCTCGTCGATGCCGAAGACAGAGAAGCGCAGGCTGTTCTCCTCCAGCGCCGCCGGGTCCAGCGGGATGGAGAAGCGCTCGTCGAAGGCCACAGCGTAGGCGCTCCGCTGGATCTGCCGCGGGGAGAGCCGAGGGGCTGGATGGAGAGGGGCCCCCCGCGCCGCCACCACCGTCCCCTCTGCCCACCTCACCCCCCTGAGACCTCCTAAGGCGACTTGCCCGCACTCCCCCGCCAGCTCTGCCCAACCTCCGCAGTCCCCAGGGGATTAAAGTGCCTCTGTGGGAAAAGCAGATCTGCAGAAAATTTGCTTTATAGCACTGATCGCTCTCGGTTTACAGCCTATGTTGTATTTTGGGGACGTCTGGATGAAAGCTACTATAAGAAATTTTAGCCATCATTTAAAAATAAAACAAAAACAACAATAAAAAAACAGGTACTGCAGAGCATTAAAGGAAAAAAAAAGACTTTATGACTTGTCTCAGGATTGCAAAAGAGGGTAAATAGGGCTGGTAAATTATGAATAATGATGCTAAATAATAAATATCTCCAGAGCGTAAATACAGAACCTGATCTTGGGATGGAAAAATGGTCTTAAAAGAGTGCTGGGAAAATAGTTCGCTGTCTTTTTGTGCATCTCCACCCCCAGGGAAGTGGGTTTCTTCAGTGGGATGGGGCTTTCTGCTCCATTCTGGAACAGCCTGATAAAATCAAGCTGGCAGACCCAGAGGCTTTCCAAAATGCCTCTGCAAAAAGCCAAGATGCCAAGAGGCAACTGGGGGCTCCTGCTTTCCCAGAGCACTTTTTGAGGTGTTAAAAAAAAAAAAAAAAAGGAGTTTTTTTCCCCCCAAAACCAGCTCTGACCATGCCTGCAAAGAGGGAGGAATGCTGAGGTAGTCCCGTTGCCTTTTTATCTGACTGTGCAAAATTTTTGACCGCCCCATCACATGCAGAGAGGGACTCCAGGACTCATCCCCCTCCAGTTCCCATCTGGGACCCCTGCCACCCGAAAACCCCGCAACCAGCCCCAACCTCAGCGGTGGCTCAGCACAGGTGAGCCCGGACCCCTTTCCACCCCAGGACACGTCACCACCCTGCACGCCCGCGTTGCGAGCAGCACCGCGCCCACGCGGGGTTTTCGGGGAAGGAGACGCTCACCCGGGAGATGCCGACGATCTGCTCGGCCGGCAGCAGGCTGATGCGCATGAAGCAGGACTCAAAACGCGTGTCCTCCTTCTCCAGCAGGTCCTTGCCCTGCAGCAGCATCACGTGCAAGGTGGCCGCCTTCCCGTCGTACTCCATGGACACCTCTACCTGCCCCACGGTGACGTCCTGCCCGAAGTTGTTCCCGATGGAGGAGATGGAGCTGAGCGAGTCGGCCGAGACGGATTTCTTCAAGGGGCCGTAGGGGGCCAGCCCCAGGTCTTTGCTCATCAGCTCCAGGCTCCCCAGCTCATTGATGCTGTCGAAGGTGTCAGCCGTCCGCAGGCTGGCTTGGCGGACGGGCGACGTCTTCTCCAGCCCCCGCTGCGAGCCCGTGGCGGCCCCGCGCTGCGAAGGAGAAGCAGTCACTGCCGCTTGGTCCCCTCCTTGCAAGAAGCACTTCTGCACCTCCAGCAACTCCGAGTTTGCACCAGGAGCAGCACTGAGCCCAGCTCCCCACGCCTGATTTATTTATTTTTTTTTACCTTGTGCTTGACATCCGAGCACGCCGCCCCGTATTTCTGCTCCAGGTAGCGGTAGTCATAGTTGGGGAAGGGGGACGGCGCCGGGTAGCTGCCGGAGCGCCAGAGCTTCCACAGGTTGATGGCCGCGATCCCCAGCAGCGCCAGCGCGCCCGCGGCGTAGATGCCGACCTCCCAGCGCGGCGGGCTGGTGGCCACTGCAAGGGGACAGAGGCACCGTGAGCCACCCCGCAGAGGGGGCTTCGGCCACGTCCCGGCCAGGAGCCCCTCATCCCCTTCATGTGGGATCAGCTGCAGAGGCTGGGAATTAATTGAGGCTGCCCACGGGTTGAAAAAGGGTGGTGGGCAGTGCTTTGCAAGCCTAGAGTCGCAGATTTTTGGCCAAGCAGCCCCTGGGAGGTGAGGCGCACGCGAGTTTCTGCCCCGCTCCCCAGCAAGCAACGTCGGTGAATGGCTGCAGCACCCCCGGGACGCAGGGAGCTCCTGGCAGCAGGCGCAGCCCCGTCCCGCTCACAGCAATCCCGCATCGCCTTCCTGCTGAAGGGAACTGCTCGGGATGCCCAAAAAAAAAAAAGAAGGAAAAAAAATCGGAATGGGAAAAAAAATTGGAAATGGGGGAAAAAGAACCCTAAGGGTAAGTGATGGGAGAAGCAGAGGAAAAAGCCTGGCTGGAGGCTGCGAACCGGGTCGGCTGTGATGGCACAGCGAGCCGTCGGTGCTGCATTGCAGCAGCCTCCATCGCCCGAGCGATTCGAGCAACGCCGGTGGCTCAGCCTAACAAGAAGAAAAGGAGGGGAGGTGGGGGGGGGGGGGGGAAGATTTGTGATTACTGAGCGCTGCCGGGGGCCCCCCAGCGCTGCCTCCTGTGTCACGCCACCGTGCTCCTGCCTTCAGCGGCGGCTTCAGAGGCAGAAGGAGCCGAAGCCAGGCTGGTCCCATCACAGCTTTATGCCCCCCACCTGCTCTGGCAGGAGACAACAGCTGTTGGTACCCCAAGCAGCGAATTCTGGTCCCTCGAAAGGACCACGAGCAGCCCAGAGGGACTTTGTGGGATAAAAGCTTGGGGCAGAAGCCAGGTCCGGCTTCCTCCATCCCTGTCCAAGCACGGCTTAGGTTTGTGCAGGGCTGTGGTGCATCCCCCTGCATCCCTGGGGGGTGATGGTGCTGGGGGAAGCGCTGTGGCTCCCCTCTTCCTAGCGCACTCCCACGCACAGAGGTGCTCGGCGGCAGCCCGCTTTGCCAAATTCACAAAATCCTGTTATAGCACGGGGGCAAAACTGGGGCAAAACCCAACCCTTTCTGACTCCTGCTTCTGAATAACTCCAGGCACAAAACCCAGCTGTGCTCTAAACCCACTTCCTACGAGTAACCTGCCCATTTTTTAGGGCAGGGTGCCTAATACCGGGAAGTTTAGGAATTTTCCTTTTTCAGTTAAAAAAAGTCAGAAGATTAAACTCCATGCTCATGGGCGACACAGAGGGGCTCCTGCTGAAAGCAGCGGGGACCAGCAGCCCTCCTGCAGGGCTGTGTGCGCCAGCACCAAGGGCTCAGCCCCTCCCCAAAATCCCTTCCCGGAGCTCATTAAACCACTCACCGCTCAGGCGGTACCTGCCCGCGTGGTCGCTGTCCATGGCAAGCACTCCTCGCTAGCGGGACAGCCTGCGGTGCACAGGGAAAAGCAGTTAGGGTAAGAGGAAAAAAATAATTAAATTGTCTTTTTTTTTTTTTTTTGTCTTTCTAAGCAGGGATGCTAAATAGCTGCTCAATGACTTTTCTCTATTACCTTCCTCACCGGGAGGGGTTTTCCCAGGTGAACTCTACGTGAGACCCAAACTAGACCCGAACCACGCTCATGGCCAGGGAGGAAGAGCTGGATTTGCCTGGTGGCTGAAGATTTGGGTACCATCTTCCAGCTCAGCTGGGCTATCGATGAATTTGGGCATCCAGGGGGCAGCCGATCCCCCAGCCCATCCGGGTTTGGAGTTTAACAGGATGATCGGAAATTGCAGCGTTTCATAGCGTAAAATATGAGCCCCGGTAGCCTGATGTGACTGGCAGACCTCCACTAAGGGCAACAGGGTCCAGCAGGAGAAGGGTTTTCTGAACATAACAGGGTCACAAGGCATCCCGAAACAGCAGCAAGGCTCGGAGATGCCCACCTCGCCCCAGCCTCGCGCCTCGGTCGCGCCGTGCCTCAACGCTCGGCTGAGAACGGGCACCTCGTGTCACCCCGGGGCTGAGCGCCACGAGGGACGTCCAGCACTGCGAAACCAGGTGGTGACAAGCACAACGCCACGGGGGCTCACCCAAAACAGACCCCTTTATCTGCTGGAAAACCACCTCGCCTAAGAGGTTTCATTTTCTGGCTTTTTGAAACTGTGAAAATAAAAGAAGTTTAGAGGAACGAGTTTCTCTGCAAAAGTGCAAATATCCCTTGTCAAAAATGCTCCATTTCCTTCAAAGCCGTTCCCCCCGTGACAGCGTTTTGTGAGGAGCTGTGAGGACAAGCAGCAGCTCCAGCAGATTTCCGAGGCATCCCCATGAGAGCCGCCGACTGACTGCAGCATTCATCGGAGGAATTAAATGAGCTGGTATTTCCCCCAGCAGCAAGACGACGACAGCCTTTCCTGGGCACGCAAACAAAGGTGCAACCAGAGCTCAGGAGGAGATTTACAGCTTTTTGTGTCAAGCCAGGCTTTCCCCACCTGTTTGGTTTTTGTTTTTTGTTTTTGTTTGGTTGGTTGGTTGATTGGTTTTTTTTAAGTTTTTTTCTTGGTGGGACATCGGGATCCAGGTATCGCAATGGGGTCAGGGCAGCTCTGCTCTCCTTGAGAGCTGCTGCGATGGGACATGGGGCTTCTCCTGCTTGGGGGAATAAAACAGCTCAAAGGGGGAGACCTGCCAGTGAAGCCACGTGTCTGCTGATAGAGGGGGGGCAATTCCCTCAAAATTAAGAGGGCTGACACCCCCGCTTGCCCTCGCTGCTGTGACCACTCAAGGCTAGAAGACGCTCGCACAAGGGGTCTGCGTGGTCCCAGCACGCCTCAAGCACCGCGGGTAAATTCAGGACATGCCGCAGAGTAAGCTGCAGCCCCCAAAAGTCATAATCCAAGTTATAAATGGCAGCAGTGATCTCCATGCAAACCTTGCCTGCTGCCCCTGGTCGCCCAGCACGGGCAAGCTCCGTCCCCTCCACCCTCCAGCACAATCCCCACGTCCTGGGCTCTGAGCAGGGCTTCTCCATCCCCCCCAGTCCATCCCCAGCCTCCTGCCAGAGGGTGAAAGCCTCGATCCGCAAGGCAGAAAAGTAGGATGGGGTTTGCTGATGGTGAGTTGGTTAATAAAAATAAATCCAAGACCTGACCCGAGGGGTCGGGCTCTGCCCCTCACCGTGCTGAGCCCTGAAGGCAGTCCCACCGCGCTCCCCCTCCCACGGTTACTGCTGCAGGAGGTGAGGGCAGCAGCCACCTCCCCGGCAGACCCTCACTGCAGGCACCAAGCAGTGCCCCAATCTTCCCCGTTTTTCACCCAAAGAGGACCCCGCACCACCCCACGCCTCCCGCAGCCACAAGGCAGCGCTCGGTGGCATTGGTGCTCCGAGGGGCTACGGAGCCACGGCGGGCACAGGCCTGGATCCATCCCAACACCAATTGCTGGCTTTTTTTTTTTTTTTTTAAATTTTATTTTTAACCTGTGCTGGTTAAAAGCAGGGAAGAAGGAAATCCTCGGGACTCTCCTCACCTCCATCCTTAGCCGGGCAGCAGCAGCGTTTGCATCCCCGGCAGTGCCTGGGAATGCAGCAGAGCCCGGCCCAGCGAGCCGGGGAAGCCGATGCTGAGCCCAGGGGGTGGCTCCGGGGTTGAAGCAGCCCCCAGCTCCTCCAAGGGGTGCCAGGCTGAGCTCCTTCCACACCAGGAATTTCCAGCGCGATGCCAGGCTGGGCTCCTCGCCCCGGCTGCGGGGCGCAGCGCCTGCTCACAAGTGCAACGAGCTGGGCAGCCTCTGCCCCGCATCACCCAGAGCGAGGAGGTTTTTGCCCTAAAGGTTTTGCCCTAAAGCAGTCCAAACCCCCAGCCAAGCAGGCTGGGGGGAGCAGGGGCCCCAGTCACGCCACGTTTCTGTAGGGTTGCTCCGGAAAAGCATTTCCCTCCTGGTTCATCCTCGTGGCACCACAGCCAGGGCATCGCTCAGCCCTGGGGTCTTGCATCCGCACCCACCCGGGGTACCCCAAATCCCCCTCTCCTGCCTCCCAGGGACCCCCGGGTCCACCCAGCGCCCTCTGCTCCCCCTTCGTAGCACCTTCGGGCTCTTCCCTTGCTCCCCCCAGGGTATTTTTCTGCTTCAGGACCCGTGTGCAGGAGGCGACGTGCATTGCAATAAGCTCAGAAAGCTGCACCGGCGAACCCCCCAAAATAAATAAATAAGTAAAAAAAAAAAATAAAAAATAAAACCGCGACCCCAAAACACTGCAAGGGGGCGAGAAGATGCTCTGCAGGGGTCGCATCCCCTGCCTGGGGGGGTGGCGTGGACCCGACGGGGGTTTCCCCCCCCGCCTCCCCCTCTCCCCCCCATCACCACCACCAACCCCGCGTCTCGGACTCACCGCTCCTTTGGGGAGAAAAGGGAGAAAAAGCTCATTTTGCGGCCGGGGGGTGCTGGCAGCGGGCGGCTGGAGCGGGGACTGCGGGAGGGGCCGCCCCCTCCCGCCCCCCAGGTGCGGCCCCAGCCGCCGCCCGCCCCCTGCAGCCCCCGGCCCCGCCGGGCGGGTTTGGGATCGGCTGCTGCTCCCCCCCATCCCGCCCCTTCCTCGCGTTTGGGTTTCCCCCAGCCACCAGCATCCTTCAGCCCCGGGGTCCTGCATCAGATAAGGCACGGGATGAGACAGATGCAGTGAAAACCCAAATCCCCCCCCTCCTGCCCCCTAGGGACCCCCAGCTCCATCCCCAGCCCTTTGCTCCCCTCTTGTAGCATCCTTCAGCTCATCCTTCAGCTGCTTCAGGACCCGTATCCCCTCCTCTTCCCTCCCGCAGGGGTGATGCTCTCCTCCATAAGGCTTTTTACGGGCTATGGCTTGAAATCGTTACCCCAGAGCCAAAGGTTTGGCTCCTCGCCTGTCCTTAATGCGGGCTCCGGGGCTTCAGGTCCCTTCCCACCGCTGCAGGACAGAAACCACCGCGCTCCTCGCCCCTCTTCCACCCCTGGACCCCGGGGGGAAACTGGGCAAGGTCCCGGCTCTGCCCCTTCGGCCACAAAACCCACGGGTTCTCCTCTCCCTCAGCGCAGCACAAGTCAAAGGCTCATCCCGAAAACGCCAATTCCGTGGGATTTGTCCCCAAAAAGCCCTTTGATCGGAGACCAAAAGCTCAGCACCCCCTGGCAGGCGCCGTCTGCTGTGGCAGAGGAACTGGTCAGCAGCCAAACCTCCCCGAGGTGCTCCTACGGGGTGGGATGGAGAGCCTGCCTTCTCCTCTCCTAGCCTCGGAGCCCTGTGCTCAGCCTCTTTCCTACTCCAAATGCCGGGCCACCACTCCGCAGGAGCGAGTAGTAATTCCAAACAGAAAGATTCAATTTGCTCAAATTAGTGAAAAAATAATAATTGCAATCTGGGGAGGAAAGAAAACCCTTTGCCCCAAGGAAAAGGCCAGCTCACCTGGTGCACAGCAGCGTGATGCTCCAGGAGCTTTACTTCCCAGGAAAACCCACCAAATCCTTCCTGGCGGAGAATTCATCTTTAGGGAGAGATGGTTTTTAATTTCCTCATAGATAAAAAAGAAACAAAAACCAACAATGGACTGAATTTCAACTGCAGCCCCGTTTTGGGTGGGAGCTGAACCTCGTCCCCCAGCTGAGAGCCCTCTCCAGGAGCACGGGTTCCCCCCGAAGCAGCCCTTCCGCCTGACGTACAAAAGGCAGCTGGAAATTGAGCTGGCGAGGGTTTCTTCCTTCCTCAGATCCCAAACCTAAGAGAGGAGAAGCGTTCCCAGGGGCCGGCAGCCGTCCGTCTCCGCAGCCCCGGACACCAGCACCCTCTTGTGGGGCCTCCTTGGGCTCAGCCCCGTCCCCGGCTGACCTCCAGAGAGCTGGGGTTAGCCAAATTCAGTTTGGCCAGTATCTCACGGCCATCTGAGAGCAACGTAAGGCACCCAAGTGGCCCTATGAAAACGTTTTGTTAATACCAGGGGGACACGGTGGAGGTACCTCAAGCAGCTTCTGCTCGCAGCGGCACGCTCAGCCAGCTCGCTAGGAAGTAAAGAGCTCCTTATTTCTGGTCAAAACACTCCTGGAAAAGCCCCCCAGCAGCAGCCAGCTGTGCGTCAGGCATTTTCCAGGTGGTTAAACCATCACCCCCCCCCCCCCCCCCGTGCTGGTGTTCTTACACCTTCACTTCTGGAGGGCCTCACCCCTAATGTGCTTCTTCAGCCTCTGCTGATTTACCTTATTCACTTACCCCTGCCCCGTCTGAATTCCCATAGGAAATACCACACAGAGCAGTACTCTGCAGACTTTTAAGTCTAATAATAATAATAACAGATCATTCAGCCTTTTAAGAAATAAATACCTACACACACACAAAAAAAAAAAACACAAACCACCACCACACACACAATGAACATGCTTGAGCCTAAAGAACAAACAGCCAGGGATGGATGAACAGAAGGCAAGAAGCTTCTGCAAGCCCAGCACCCAAAACCTCTGCCCACTGAAGGCTCCCACCAGCACCCAGAGGTACCTCAGAGGATGGAGCACTGCAGAAAAGCACCAACAGGCATGTGCCCTCCCCAGGCTTGCCTCCTTGCAGGAGCTCAATGGCAGCTGCTCCTTCACCTGGCAGATCCATGCAGGGGGGCAAGGGCCATTGCCTGCTCCTTTAAAATCCAGCTTAAAAAGTATATATAAAATAAGGCAGTAGCAGAGCTGTTGGTGATGACAAAGAGGCGGATGAGACTCAGCGCTTCAAAAGCGAGGATATCCCTATTTCTTTCCCATCTGGGAAAAAAAAAAGTCCCATCCCATATGTATGTACTGCATTGAACACACCGAGAAACCCTCTGGGACTTTCCTGCTTTCACAGCCACAGAGCCTGGTGGCTGTTCGGTGATCTCCTGCCCCGTCACTCACAGCAGACTGGCAGCGAGGAGTCAATGCCACTGTCACCAGCCATAGAACAAGATGCGTGCACTCATCGCAAGGCAGCGCTGATGTTTTGGGTTATCAGACTTCGGGGGATCCATTCTCATCGACCAGAGCCCGTGCAGGAGGTGATTCAGCATTAGCTGAGTATGTTCTCACTCACCTGGCCAATTCCCCTGCATTTTCCCTTTTTAAACCCAACAACTTACCCTTGGTAAACTTCACTACAAATATTATGGCATACCCACACGAGGACGCTACCTTGTTCCAGTTTTCTGAGAAGGAAGGTGAGCTAAGAAAGCCTGCGGTAAGATAAGGATGCACGTGGTCGTGGGAGACAGTCACCTCTTTCATCTCCACGGGGGGTGGTCTCATCTTATGCCACTGCAAATATCATTTAAGTAAAGCTTCTCAGCTGTCCTTTCATCATCTCTGTATGAAGTTGCTTTTGCCTGCTTCTCAGAGAGATGATCACAAAAGGATTTCTAAAACCAGGCAAGATTTCAATGATTAGAGCCCACCTGCAATGCTGGACATGAAATCTGGAAAGGAAGAACCGAGACTGCAACATTACTCAACATGTGTGCACAGCTCACGTCCGCTTTACCGTGCAAAGATCACCCGTGTAAACATCCTGCAAGAAGTTTCTGAATTGCAACAGCTGACCAAGGGCTTGTACCATCCATTTCTCTGAAAATCTGGACACGGTGGTTATCTTAAGGCCCAAGACCCGTCACAGACAGCACCGATGCATTTGGTAGTTTTCGTACCAAGGGACATTCAAGCCAAGCCCCCTCAGCCCCATTTTTGAGGTGACGAGCAAGACAAACGAGGAGCACAGGCACGTTGTACCAAAGAACACACCAGCAAACATCACTTTATTACACCGGTTCAGTTACCCAGACTAACCATAAGAGCCATGTAGATGGATGTAGACAAACACAAGTCAGTGTCTTACGTATCAGGTCAAAGCTCCAGAACTGTTACTGGGAAGGGGTACGCTTCACCAGTTGTTTCAGATGTACACGTGTGGCCCTTTGGCGGGGCAGGGAGGAGGGAGGTGCAGTGACAGATCCCCCCCCAGGTGTGCCTGCTACCAGCCAGCTCCTGAGACAGCCTCGAGGTGGTCGTAGGGCAGAGATCAGCGGGGCACCACAGCGATAACCAGCACAGACGGAATGGAGATACACTGACCTGAGCCTCGCTCAGCTGGGACTACACAAGCACAACACACTGGTACAAGCTACCAAACAATCAGTGAACAGTTCACAGGACTGGTAGAAAGCTGGAAATTAGAACGACTCAGGGTGGAAAGGCATAGAAATAAATACTCGCTCAACTCAGCACCGTCTGCCCATTTACAAACTTGCCAGCATCGAGTTGCACAGCCATTTATTCTTCACTACCTCAGAGCGGCAAAAGACTAGGATTTAAGAGCAGCCATTGAGTGACTATCCACAGGACGTTGTACGTACTCGAGGAAGAAGATGGATGCTACCTCTTACACTGGTCATCCTCCTCTCTGTCTGCTAAGCGACTGGGGCAGGCCCCAGGGCCCACGAACACTGCTTCATTTGTTGAGCTCTTCTGATGCAACCCATTAATTAACTAATGCTCCATTACTTGAAGAGCGCCCTACTGCTAACTGTCCGTTCTTTAGGGGTGGAAAATATTTGGGTCACTCTGTAAACCTAGAGAAATGCAGATTTTGGTTGTTGTTCATGTACAGGACCAAAACTGCTCAGAAATGAGGATGTTTGCTAGCCAGCAGCTCTGCAAGTCTGCCACTTCAAAAGTTTGGGGCTGTGCTCTTTAAATGTTACTGGTGTTGTTTATGTAATTTTCTTCTGGATAAACACTTCCCTGAAAAATATCCTTTAAGAGCCAGATTAGATCATTGTATCTAAAAAGTGATATGGTTACATCAGTGCCTCAGGGGCCAATGCAAAGGCTTAGAGCAGGGTTTACCAAATTGATGCTTAGTTGTAGCACTTACATTTTGGAATAACGACTTGAAAAAATGCAGCCCAGGTTTCTAATTTATTTTCCTAGATGCTGAGTCATGAGCAAAAAAAAAAAAAAAGGCTGTTTAGTTTGGCCTGCAAACCTCCACTACGCACTGCTCAGTGAGGAACGATGCGCGTTCTTCCCGCTTGTTCTTTTTGGCAGGGATGGCAGCATGGTAATGGCTATTTTGTGCGTGATTGCAGAGAACACCTTTTCCAGTTGGACTCAGGAGATTGCTCAGCCTGGAGCTACCTCGGGAGGAGAAGGGGGCAGCTCTGAAGGTGGCAGAACAGGACATGCCTTGTACAGCAGACACCAAGAACTAAATCCTCTCGGCAAGCAAAGAGCTGAGAATAAGGCAAATAACTTAAGATGGATGGAGTAACTCCCAGTTTTCTGTTTGTAATAGATTTCACTCCATGAAGCAAATGAAAGGCGGGCTGACCTTTCTTATTTAACCCTCCCTTATATTTAAGAGATGACCAAGATTAAAAAAAAAAGAAGTCCTTCTGTCTCCCTAGAGCTGTGACATAACATAAAATTATTGTAAGCTATTCCAGGATATCGAAAGTCAGTTTAGAGAAAGGCAATAACCCCTGCATTACAGGGGCTGTAACAGTAGTGTACTGTATCACATTCTGTGCAAGTTACGCAACTTGTTCACAAGCTTCAGCTTATCTATGTTTTATCTCGCTGCACTTCTGTTAATTGGTGGCTGAACACATTACACAATCTGACTCCACACCTCAAGGTATTTTCAAGCAGAAGAAACAAAATTCATTTCCTGTGCCAGTATCTGCACACTCCAAAACAAGTGCTCCTAATGCCCAAACGTCAAAATCGAAATCTCACAGTTTACTGGAAATAGGTCAGCTAGATTCCCTTTGGGCTTTGTTTTAAAGCCCCTTGTCTCCAAACCTTGTTTGCTAGGAAGACATACAACACGCTTGGACGAAGATCCCATCTCGTTGCAATGGTGTTGGTTCTGACTTCCCTCTACACAGACTTTCTCTGACTCTGACTAGGTGTACACAAGGAGAAAGGGTGCACATGTCAATGTGACATCTTTTCCCCCAAGAGGACTTTCACATGTTGGAAAACTAACAATGAAACAAGTTAGGTAGGATAAGGTTGAAACTGTCCACCAGGCCAACTTGAGCACAACGAGTTCTTTTTAGCCCTTTGTCTGTTGCTCAAAGTTTCCTTTCCCTTAGTTTGTTCCCATTTTGTTCATCCAGTATTGAAGAATGTCCATCACCATTGCTCAAGCACTTGTCCTTTTCATATTTGTGTTCTTGCTTCTGTCTTCTTATTTCCTTATACCTCAAGGTGATGTCACTAAAAAGAAAAACAAACAGATGTGTATACCAGTGATGCGAATAAATAGTTTCAGTATACAATAAAAACAATAAACCAGTTCTGTTCTGGATGCAAGCACCCTGGGGATAACTTAACCCATCTGAGTATTTCGGCTGGAAATTTCTGAAATTGCTGATGGCATTCATTTGAGATCTGTTTCTTGCTAGTAGTCTGGCTACTTTCACTTCTTTCAGAAGCATAACACAACAGCAAGTTCAACAACAACCTGTTGCACAGGGCCTGCTCCAGAGATCACACTGTAATACTTTCAGCCTTGTACTGCTTCTATTTTTTTTTAAACCTGCACAGAGCAGCATCCAAACCCAAGGGGTTTAAGTTGGCTCACTTGTTGCTAACACTAGGACAGCTTGGACAATTGCAGTGCAGTACTGTTCTTGCAGTGAAGCCGTAAACATCTTTGTCTTGTCTAAATCACAGCACACAAAAACCAGAACACTAACCTTAGTTGCCTTCTACATTCAGCCAGGAAAGCCGCATGAAGTCAGGCACTTAACTGTTCACCTGCTTCTACAGCAACAATAACGCAAGCAGTCCCACAAAGACCACAGCTACCAGAGGCTTGATCCATAAAGAAAACTGCCAGGATCACTCATGGAAAACTCCCTGCTTACTTAATAATTCTTAACAGAGAAACACTGTAGCTCTACCCATCCAAAAGAGCTGTAGTCCCTCTTCAGGAGGCACTGAAGGCTGACGACAGCATACATTTGACATTCAACACGCTGTTGAACAGAAGCCTAGAACAGTCCACCCCTAACATCCAGGCCAGACCTGGACGTAGCACAACCACTTCTCACCGAATGAAGAAACGCCAGGCTGTCCAGGTGAGCACAAGTATAATCCCCAAGATCCAGCACTGGGTAATGTAGAAAGGAAGCGACAGTGTGAGCGTGTAGGGATCGTACTTCACGACAATCAGGAACTCTGTGGCAGTAATAGCAGCAACCAGCCAGGCCTGCTGACCCAACTTCTTATGGAACTTCCTGCAAAACAAATGCAGAGATAAAGCAAAGCCATTACTACCAAACTAAGCATTTGGAGAAATATTTATTCATAAAAAGACAGCCGGGGTAATAATTTCATTTCGGTTTGCACAATTCTGTAAGTCTGGTCTGGATTACACACACACATGCAGGCTGACAGCTTCCACGTTGGTATTAATTTCCTCTCAGAGGCCCTGAAAACACTTCAGAAGTTAAACTCCAACATTGCATGATGCAAGAAGTACCCCTACTTTCAGAGTATTGGTAAATCCAAGTAAAAAAAAAAAATTATCCAACCACCTTGAGATTATCTGAGGTTCAGGGTAAGGTATGAAGTAGGAGCACTACTCCTAGATTACTCCTGCAAATACCAAGTCACACTGCCATACCTGTATTTAACCGCTAGATAATTAATTGCATTCTGAAATTTACTCTTCCCAAGTAGGTTTTCAGTGAGCTGTCACTAATGACCTCTAAAGGGATTTTAACAGAAGAAAGCTTAATAACAACAGGGTAAGTCACTGGGAGACACAAGGAAGGTGTTCTACTTCTAGGACAACACAACCTCGAAGCAAAAACATGCTTAATATTTAATCCCCAGGGTTTGTTTTTAAGCAGGAGCAGACAAGCAAATTAGAAACTGCACTGTTCTGTACAAGCCTAGCGAAGGAGTGTACTAATCAATCACAACTGCTAGGAATTAAACTGCAGTACAACCAAAACATCTATTTAGAGGCTCTACTGGCAGAACGAGAGATTGGAGATACACTACCTTTTGGGCCACGTACTCCTGCATGGGAAATACATAAAATACCTACTGACTGTCCTTCAAGAAATGTCAGTACCCTCACAGTCAGACTATTACTAGAAACCTAGGTAAGTTGCTTGATCTAAGCAAGCTAGATCCTGCATTTCTTGACCCTGTCTGCTAACGTCATTTCTAGACTTGACATTTTTCCCTTTCACTAACCTGTCAGACTAGATGATTCATATAGCAGATGTAGCTCTGTTTGGGCAGCACAAGACCTTTTCTCTGCCTTGGGCTGCACTGGCATCCTGCCCACCACAGCACCATTGGTACACATGGATTTGCTGCCCAACAGCATAGCCAAGTAGGTGACTTCACACTTGGTAGAATAAAGCTTTGTTCTTCTATCACCCGCCTTCTGAATCTCGGCCGCAGAGGGGCCTTGCCCTCTCACTTATCATAACGTGTTCTGATGTACCTTTTCCTACCAGGCCATTTCTCTTTTGTCCAGCTTACTGTGTTACTCCGCTCCTACCGCAGCGTAAGATGCAGAGTGAAACGCATCCAGGAGGACCTCAGTGTATAGTGACATAATTACCAGGGCAGGACAAAGGAGATGGGGACCAAGTGTTTTAACAACCTTCAGTGGGCTGGGGAGAGATAAATGGACATGTTAAGATGACATCTGCAGTGCTTCTAAGGCATTGCAGCAACAGGAAATTCTAGTTGGGCCTGTAACTATGGCTTAGACACTAGCTTAGTAAATGCTGCAATATTCACTGGCCACATAAAACCTTGGGGCTGTATTTCCTTCCCAGTTTTGCCACAAAACGGACAAAAGAGAAACCACCTAACAAATCCCTGATTAGGACTGCCCTTGGAGAGGGGCTGCTCAGCTAATGCTTCTCTCTGTGAGACAGAGAAACAAGCCTGCCACCTCCAGCTGGTATAATGCCCAGCTTGCTCAGGTCAGAACAGACCCCCAGGCATCTCCAGTAGTGCTGGGGAGAGGGAGCTGTGACTGCACGTTTGCTCCCAACTTCTCTTCCCTTCTTTTCATCAGTTGCCAGCAGTTGCATTGAGAGCAGCCTTCCTTCAGCAGGCATTTTGCTGTTGCTCAGACACATCTGCTCCATTGAATCCCCTTGGAGTCTCTGTATCTGGAAAAATATCTAAGCATGGGAAGCAAACAGAGTTTCTCTTCACTCTCCTGTGATGCTTTCCTGAATCTAGGGGAGTCATAGTAAGTCAAGCACACAAAACACACATTTTCTTTAACAAGAGGCCCGACAGCCATATTTGACACCAATGCATAAGTTCAAACTTCACAACATTGACCAAATACACTGGAAAAAAATATGATACAGTAAACTGAGTGTGGATTATTGCTGATGCAGATGGGATGAGTGCATTCCACTTTAAAAAATATCCTGCCTAGACCAACTCAAGGTGAAAGGACTTCAGAAACTGCTCCAGGTGATTTACCTGAGATTAACCAGGCAGAAACTAGCCATAACACATGGACAGAGAAAAAAGAAACCTCTCTCACTGTGAACTCAAGCTGTTCAGATGACTGGGTCAGCTTTCTGCTTTGCTGATCCGCGTCCTGATTTGCCATTGTTTTCTTTCACTAGCTTATGAGAGCACACTGACAGAAGAATCAAGGTAACTCCAACAGAGAGCTGCGCAGGCCCTAAGGCTGACAAAGAAGAGAGTTAGTTCTTCTCTCATGAAAGGTTTTAAAGAAAATCCTTTTTTTTTTTTTAATTTGATGAATGAGTTTAAAATTCAGGGCCTTAATGCAGACCCCTTGGAAGAGACATGAAGATTAGAAACCAGGAAGGTATGGCAAGGTCAGCTGCTACAGGTCCTCTTACATTGTGGCATTTCTGGTCAGGATCATTTCATTAGCCAGTCCTCAAGAACTCCAGAGGCAGAGCATATCAACTAGAATAGGAGCACAGAATATCTAAGAGTTGGAGAACAACTTCAAGAACCACCTCTCTCTTGGACTATTCCCTTCTAGATACTTTTTTGTCACCACGCTCAGATCAAGTTCCTGCAAGTAGTCCTACGGCTCTCTGCACATACTAAGAATTGTGAATGAGAAAAAAGAGTTTTTGTATTTGATTTGCAATATTTAGTCCAGAAAGTAGAAATGTTAGCTGAAGAGACCTTATCTGTTTATCTCAGACAATCCCATCAATAACAGACATGGCATTGTGCCATGATTCTGACAAGGAAGGTCAGTGGAATACTCCAACATTTGTCCATAAAGTTGTTGAATGAGTTTCCAAAAGGAAAAGGTCAGGAAGGTTTCTTGTGTGGTGTTAGCTGGGAGCCTCCCATACAGCCTCCTCTTCCTCAGCAGCTTCTCCCTACAACACAACAGGAAGAACCCATCAAGGAACTCCACTAAGTTCCTTGGCTCAAAATGATGTGCAATTGAAAATACTCCCAGATACACTAGTAAAATGGTGGCAGATGATCTCTGCTTGGATGACATGAAATGCATGAAGGAATCAAAATCCAGTTGCAAGAATCTTTACAGAGCAGGTATCAGGGAAGACCTGATGCTAGGTTCCACCATTTTTCATGAACAATCTGGTGAGGTCAGGTCTGTGGTGCATCAAGCAGAGCCATGAACCTCAGAAGAAAGGGAGTTAATCACCTTACCCACCAAGAGAAACAGACCAGTAGGTGGTGGTGGCAGTGATGAAGACATGCAGTTCAGGATGAGAGTCTCTGCTTGCTTGATGAATTTCTCCAGCTCATTGAAAGAATGGAAAGAATTAGCAGTGAGGCACTGGTGACTGATGATTCTCATAAATTTCAATGTCATGCCATGTGGTTGAACAGAGGGCAAAGGAATTGGTTTTTTTCTAACCCAAACAAAAAGACCAGAAGATGGGGGAGTGGTGCTAAGGAGAGGAGCTCACCAGTGAGAGGTAGAGACCTCTTCTTACCTTTGAGTTGGAGGCACGTCCCAAACCAGTAGGTCCGACACCAAAGGCAGGGGCAGCCTGCCACTGCTGAATGTCCTGCAATCCGCCTAAGCAATGTGGGTTGGCCCTTCTTCCCAGCTCTAGGAGTCAAAGCCTTGCAATGGAAACTGATCTTCAGAGAATGGTGGAACCCTAAATTCTGAACACAGACACTTTTTGTGTTGGTCAGTGACAGACAATGAGCACCCCTTGAAGCCAGGCGTTGTCTTAGACTTAAAGATGTGGGCTCAGGCAATTTGTGACATTACTACTAAAACTTAAAAAGAAAACGCGATTTTGAGAACAAAGCATTCTCTGATCTTACATGGTCTGCAGAAACAAAAGCAGCAAGGACAAATATGATGCTTAAGTAGGAACAGTCTGAAAGTACATGCACTGTTGCGTATAGGTGCACTTTGCCTTCAGTATACTTTACTGTAGGGTCTGCTGATGTGCAAGAGGGTGCCATGAGAGCTTCAGGGGACCAGGAACCAGTTGGAAGACAGATCAAGAAAAGAAGCACCTTTAAGAAACAGATTTTTTAGTTTGGACCCTGTTGTCCTTAGAAGGTACTACTAAGGACTATAGTTCCTGGCTATCGATCTGAAAATGGAGTTAAGTACTCCCCTGCCCACAAGCCAGTGGCACTCCAGCTAATTTATACGTTACATGCTCGAAAGAGTGATCATTTATTAAAATCTGAGGTTAAAAACAGTGCATATGGAATGCCCTTAACAGCTGTTCTCCATCCAGATGCAGTCAGAATTTTACCTCCAAACCAAAAGAAAACAAAGCAGATGATCTGGGGTTAGATCATTTTGTCCCCAACAAGCTGAGATGGATGCCAACAAGCTGGAGCAAACTGGAGCAAATACAGAATAAAGCAAGTGAAGCTTGACATGGTAATATACACAAGAGGACTGGCTTACGGGTCATCCATGAAGTCGTAGATCTCCCTCATAGCCACACCTCCCACATTAACAAAAAAGACAAGTCGTAACAGGACCAAGTAGTGTTCTGGTGGCATCCAAAGGACAAACTTCAAGTAAAATGTGTTCAGCTCTGCCAATAAAAACTGAGAAAAAGGACATTTTAATTACATTCAGAAGACTTCACTGAATGAAGCCTGGAATTTCCCTGCACCCATGCATGACCCCCCCCTACCCCCACCCAATTATTCACTGACTCCACAATGCCCTATGGTATCACCAAACCCACCATCATCCTCTGCAATAACGACCAAGAACAGGTGGTGGGTTGTTTTGGTTTTGTTTTTTAACATCCCCCCCAGTTGCTGAGTGTGTTGGAAGAGGTTAAAAAAACATGTACACGTTTGTGCATAGCACAGGACACAAAAGAAACCTGGTCAAGCATCGCCCCAGTGTCAAACAAGTTTATCGGGAGTTTGAAGTACCTTCAGAACTACTAATAAATCCTAAAAGCAAAAAGCTTCTCCTTCCAACTTCTCCTTCCAAATATTATTCCATCGAGGGAACCCAAAATGACAAGAGACAGTAGCAATGAATCCCGGTTGGTGTTTTTACATGCCTTTCCCCCCCACTACCTTTTTTTAAACAGTTGTGCAACCACCACTGCCAAAGCCAACTTAGGAGCACCGGTTACACATTTATAGCAAATGTTCTCAAGCGAGCTGTCCTAAGAAAGCGATTAAGTGAGCAAGTAGACACAAGTTTCTCACTTCAGAAGAAATGATATTAAAAGGCATTAAGTGTTGCTTAATACAGAAGTATATGCCAATACGTGAAGCTGTTTATAAACTGGAAATCAGCTGCAGCTATGTTTTGCTACAAGAAACATTATTATACCAAAATATAGTATAAACTCAATGGAACCTCTCAGCTGCAGAATCTACTCCTGCACCTAAAAATGATTTCTTCAGAGTGCAAAAAAAATTGGGAGTATGCACACAGTAACCATTAAAGCAAACACAAATTTTATTTATACAGGCACATTTACGTTAATTCTCCCATCAACTATGGGAACCTCAGCAAGTCCATTACGCTATGCGAACTGGGCAAGTGTTTTATGTAGCAGAAATCAGGTGATTTGAAGTTCTTTTCAACAGGGTTTGCAAACTGCCTGATGCATCCCTGCTGGCACTGCTTTATGTTGCTTGCTTCGTTACAGACAGCATATTGCTCCTGCAGCACACTCAATCTGCAACGTGACGTTAATGTAAAGCAAGACGGAGGTGGTGGCTTATGAGCTGACTGTCCCACTCAGCAAGCTGGGATAGGGAACTTCAAAGTAAGCCACCACTCAATTTCATATTCTACATATTTCAAGATGATTAAGTATGCTGTGCTAGCAACTGTTACAAAATACACAGACCAGTTATATCCTGTACCATAGCAGAAGCCAGTTAACGCCCATTGTCTTTGGCATCACTGTAAGTACCACAAAGGGTTTTTTGTTATTAAGTTAAATTTGACAGTTACTGAATTGAAATAAACCTGAGTTGCTCAAAACTGCGCCGAGTGACATCCCATGGATACCACAAAGGCCAAAGCCTCCTAATTGAGAAGAAGCAGGAGTGGGGAAGAAGCATTAAAAATGCCTAATTTTTCCTCCATGTCAAAGCCATGTGCTACACCTATGACTGTGAGATGGAAGTTATGAATTCAAGATGATGCATTCCCACAATGTAGCCACTCAGATGGCTAAATCAAGGAGGCAGACTTCCAATGTATTTCAACTGCTGGAGAAACAAACATTTAATTTTGTCTAAATGGGGTGAGTTTGTCTGCACTGGTCAAGCTGGATACCATTAGCACTGTCAAGTACTACATGTTCAGTGAAACATCCAAAAATTAGGATAGCAGAATTATTTAAGTCTGTATAAAAACATTATCCAAGGCAAAACTGCAGGCATCAGGAGCCATACTGCCCAGAGCTAAAATACAGCAGCCTGAGGCTTTGACCACAGTCCTCTCCAGCTGGAATGTGTTATGTATCTGCTTGAGGCAGAGAGAAACAAGCCCCTTCCACCCAAGGCCAGTGTTTTTGCTAGCAGCAGTTACTCACTGAATTGTGTGTAGATCACAGTTTAAATCATTCACATTGCCAATCAGTGATGTTCAGCGAGAAAAAAGTATTTATGTAATGAATCTGTAGACTGCACCAGAGACATAGAAATCTTTTCTGCAGAATTCAGGAGCGATCTCTTCTGGCCTCAGCTAAAGAAACATCACCACGCCAGTGTTTCAGCCTAAGTTACCTTCTGCATAGTCAAGCGTTACAAAACATCAAATCAGATGATAAAGACAAGACAGAGACGTTTCCTTACTACAAAGATAATGCCACAAACTGCTAGCCATCTGCGTAAGCTGGATGCTGGCTTCCACTCAAATTTAACCCAGCTATAGGGGGTGAACTGGAAGACAATTCTCTTCATTTTGCCTCTGAAAACAGAACACATTGTTATGATTATAAGAAATGGCAGATAAGAGACATCTATCTACATTTCCATTTCAGACATCAATCCACATATGTGAAATGCCTCCATTTACTGCATTAAAAATACTACTTAATGAGATTTAACATTTCAAGCTTTCTCTTAAAGAGAAGCCCGTTACTGGACTATCATTTTAACTTTTAGTAGATTATATCCATTGTAGTAAGCAGTTCCTCAGTTCTGCTTTGCTAAGCAAGGAAACGCTACAGACACGAATAGTTCCCTACCAGTAGAACACTACAAGAGATTTATTCAATTAAAAGTTTCAGCATCCCAATTACTACAAAGTTTTGATTACTGGGGAACACATTATTTGCAAACAGATCCTTGCTGTGAATGAAAGAGCCTGATCCTGGACTTTGGTTTCCTGAATCTCCAGTTACAATTTCACTATACAGCCTAATTTCCACAAGACACCCTCAGTTCCTAGACATCAGGCAATGCTCATGACAGACAGGTATGTTTTTTAACAATTCTGTGTGCAAGTTAAATAAAATTATCATATACAAGCTTCCATGTTGTGTCAAGTTATTAGATAACTGAGTCACTTAAACACATGTGGATTCTTTAGATCACATTAACAGGATAATCCCATCAGCAAGCAAGGTCTTAAACAGGGTCCCAAACTTTGTGTAGTGCTACTGCTTGCAGAGTTAACTTTCCACGCCAACTTACTTGTATGTAGGAATGTTCCAAAGTCCTTGCCATTTGTATGTTTTCAAAGAAAGCCAAGAGAGAGTCTTCATCCCACAGTAAATTCCTAATCCATTACATAAGATAACATCCATTATCCACTGAAAGGAGAAAGAACAGTGATGCTGGTAAAGAAACAGTACAGCTTCTGAAAAAAGGAAAATACTATAAATACATTTATGTGCAGACACAGACACAAGGACTGGACATTCCCAGAAGAGTGGTGTATGAACCATCAGGAGAGAGAATCTGAACTGCCCAAGTCTGCTACAGCCAACATCTGTAAAATACTTGTGCTTTAACTCCTCTTTTCTTGCATTCCTTCTGCTGCAGAATAGACCTCTTCCTATTTACTATTCACCTCCACTCTGTTAAGCGATAACTTGAAACACAGCAACATAAGTCTGAACGTGTTCCTAACATGCTGTCTAAACTTCAGACTGCCTCCTAAAGAAATTACTTATCTCCAGGATGTGAAATTAAACTCGTGATTTCTCCTCATGCTCTGCCTTACTCTCTCATTCTAGAGACAGAGCTCTTGAGCTGAGAAAAAAACTGGCTGCCCTCTTCATTTGAGGAAGGAGAGCGCAATGTTCATTTCATTAGAAGTTTTTTGAAGGCGAAATGCCTTTGCTTGATGTCTTTATGCAAACTGCATTTATTTTCATAAACAGAACCACACAGCAAATCATCTCAAGCTTGGGAAAGAACCTGGACTGTACAAGCTGAAATAACATAAGAACCAGAGCTGTGTGCCCTGAATGCAGATAACTTCGATTGCTCCTGTAGCCAATTTACATTTCACAGGAATATGAAAAACACATAAAAGAAAAAGAAAATGAAGTATGACACTTTAAGCTACAGAGCTTACTTTTTCCGTAGAGAAACTAGATAATAGCAATTAGCCCCTCTGACTTTAAAAAACACACACGAGCAGTGTTTTTAGGACAAGAATGGTTATACACTACAAAGTATAAAAACCATAAAGCTTTTCAGTAAGGCCAAACCTTTATCTTTCCAAGCAGCTTTTTATACACCATAGCAGGACTTCTAAACACAGCAATATTGACTGTTTTCAGAAAACAGTAAAGATAGGTCTACGCTGAAGGAAGAGCTGGACATAAATTGCACTGAGCCTGTTTTCTTAACAGACAAGAAAAATCACCACGTGAAACTCTCCACACAAAGTTTTGCCTCTCTCTTAATTTCAGACTTGATGGTTTGTACCATCATCAAATATTTCAAAATGTTCAGCTAAAGCCTTAGTCTTTCTCTGGCGTGGAATGAACCAAAACAAATATTTAACCACATGAAATAAAGTTACCATTCCACAGAGAAGTCTGAAAACCTGCAAAATTATACAAACTGTGACTAACATATAACAAGCTCAATATGGAGAAGTGCCAAAGCTCCTGAGCTGCAGTAGCCATACATACATTTTTGGTCGTGCACATCATGCAACGTAGTTTTCACCATTTCCTGCCCCCTCCCTTTAAAATATATACCTCAGTTTAGACACAAATATAATGATTTATGCAGTACATACGTGATCCCACCAACATTCACTGAAGTTTGGAAGCTGGTGTTCCAGACTGTACTCCAGAAATTCAAACATCACACTGATGATCATACACATCCACCAGTCTCGAATCATCAGTGTCTGTAACAAGGGAGAAAAATCTTTCAAATATCCACAACAGTAGCTGTACAACATACTAAAGTCATTACAAAAACAAATATTTGCACACTGTACTGAGCAGTACCAGACATCACTTACACTGATGTCCTTCAGAAATCTAAAGGAAGAACTCCAGAAATACCGCAGAGACACTGCTTAGATTTACAGTTTTGCCACAGTGTATGGACAAATTATGTTATTTTCTAACTTCAAAACTCATCACTTAAGGAATATGAGGATTTAGATATGTCTTATCAAGCGTTAGTCTGAAAAGATGATCTAAATGACTCCAGAGTAAATGAGGCCCACAATAATTTCTGATGAATGAGGCACATTCATTTCCAGTATTGCTGTTCTGGTGCTTTGAGAGGTAACTTAAGAATCCGTTACTCAAAACACAGGGAACAGGAAAACAACAACAAACAAACACCACATGCTCCTCGCTGTTTATGAAGACAACACACCCATCTTCCAGCTTTTTATAGAAAAATATGTTAACTGACAAATAAGAAATATAGCTGCCAGCTTCCTTCTGGCTTAGCAGCAGAGAAATGAACACCTCGTGGGGCATGCTGAGCTCTTCAGATCAGCCTGCAGGCTGACAAGTTGACGTATCATCTCAAGCATTTCTGCAGAAACATTCTCCCAAGTCCTTTTAATCAAAACTAGGCTTCTTCCAGACCAAGACAGATAATAGCTTGAATGAGCAGACAGGCATCTTGAATTATGTCCCAGACAAGTTCTTCAGGAATGTGTTACTACCCCCTTATGTCTTTTAATCATGCTCTGCCTATTTAGGCATTTGTTCTCAGAATGACATTATTTGTACAAATACAGATAGTAATTGAAATGTTATTTTGATATTTAAGCTTTTAATGGAATTCTCTTGGACGAAGAAGATCCAAGTTTCTCCAAATTTACAGTTTTGTAATACTAACAGAACAAGCAATAGACACGTTGATCTGAAGTCAAAGTCTCCCCATGCCTACCATACTCATCTTTTGATTACGAGGGAAAAACAAAAACAAAAAAAAACAACCCACACAGAGCAATACATCTGCACTTCTGAAGATGAAAAACAGCACAGCACTTGTAACTTATTTTTAAAGCAGACTGCGCTTTTTCAGCTTATTATTCCTGGTGGTCTGGTAGATGGAAAAAAAAAACTTACAAAAACAGACAAAAAAGAGAAGGTCTGCAGGACAAAGTAAGGTTATCAAGTAAGCTTGCACTTCTTTTTTTAAAAGTAATATTTAGACCAAAGTGTTCAGTAAAAAATGGACTGAATGTGTTCCGCCAGAGACAAGCACAACCTGAATTTCTTCAACAGTTGGTTACTTTACAGTAAATGTCAACAAGAACTAAAACAGCACCTACCCACTTATGATTGAAATTCCTGATTTGGAAGCCACTGGGAAAAGCCTGTCTTGGAATAATCCTAGCGTATCACCACGCATCTGTTTTGGATAACAACAAACTTTTGCTGCCTTTTCTGAATACCGTCTTCTTCCCCACACTCTACATTCAAAGGTCATTCAAAGATTTATCTTGCTACTGAAGTAAAGGATTTTACTTTTATTTATCTCACCTCAGAATGAATTACAGTGAAGGAAGGAGCTTGTCAATGTAATGTTACTTTGGAAAGAAATGAGATGACTGAACAGGGAAAAAAAGCCTTTCATGTTTTACAAACACAGTCTAGTCCACAGATGACTGCCTAATATAATTGATCATTAAGACTGGCATCACTAAAACAGAAGCAGTCAAGCTATGAAAGAAGAATAGTACTGCAAGAGAAATGTAACAGAAGGCTCATTCTTACTTTCAGGTACCAGCCAAAAAAGTGAGCAGGAACAAATCCATCCAGCTTGTCCTACAAACCAAGAAGAGAGTGTAGGTCACTGTGTACTATAAACAATTACTCAACTTTGAAGCTTACTTTTTTCCAGGAAAAGATGCAGCAATAAATTTCAGTTGTTCCACATTCTAGATGCATTTTAAGAGATTCTTTGTTCTCAAGTACAGCGAACATACAAGAAACCTTTAAAGCAAAGTCAGGGAGCTTAAATGGCAGAAACTGGGATCAGGACTACTGATAAAGTGGAGACTACCTTCTTAATGCAAAATGTCATGTTCTTTGCCTTCCAAGGGGACAGGAGGATGCATTCAAACCAGACATAATAAAGAAAATGCTATTCTTCACCATACCCCAATCTTGCATCTAGGAAAGCTTCTTACCATTCCTGACAACAAAAAAACACGGGCAAAGAGTGGCTCTCCTCCACCTACTGCCAGTGGAGCACTAGGAGAGGAAAGCTATTACTGCTCTCAGTTACTATGCTTCCTGATGCACTGAAGACTTACATGGTAGACCCAAAGAATTTAGTGCTCCGCAATTGTGGAGTTTAAAGCAATCACAATTCCACTGCCCTTGAATTTCAAGTCCTCTGGTAGCCAGCAAGAAACAATAACCTGACAGTTTGTGGTATACAGAAAGGTCCAACTTATGGGTTGCTTGCAACATGCAACTTTTGAACTTCGTGCCTCAAGGTGACTGGGATTAGAAGATTCCTTAGGCATGCTAATAAATCCAGACTCTTAGGGGAAACAGGTTTACATCAATAATCTGAGAAACAAGGATTGTCCAAGTTTACCCCCTTTCTTGGGCAGTGTAATTAGGATACAAAGAAGCACATCTCCATCTGCCAGGGAAGTGCAAGGAAGAGAAACAAAGAAGCTAGAATCAGTCATGACCTGCTTCCTGATTTAGCACTCAGAAACACTGATGACTGCGCTTTCAAGTTTTTAATTAAGCAACCGTTACAAAAAAAAAGTCAGACTCACTAGCAAATAACTTTATTTGTTTCTTACCCAGATGTTGTGAAATGGATCTGTTTCATTGCCAGGATCATAAATAAGGCAGTTGCCACCGTAGTCTCTTTCTGGCAAAGGAACACCTAAATTTGGATCGATGTACTTCATAAACTGTCTCCCATCTTGTACAGTCTGCAAAAGGAACACAAAACCCAGGTTTTCCTCTTAGTAAGTGCTAATGGACAGAGAAATACAAAGATAACTTATATGAACAGCCTATCTTCAAAAGGGTGTTTTTTAACGAGTTGCAAAACAATTCTTAAAATACATCTACACCTCAGAGCATCACATAGCACATACACCTGAGTTTCCAGACCTCTAATGCCAAATACTGAAGACAGAAACAACTAAAAAATGAACTTGAGATTTCTTAAAGATAAAAAACAAAAAACAGATCTTTAACTCAGTTTCCTAAGCTACTCCTCTACGTCCCCTCTCCCCTAAAAGCTTAGTACTTGAACTGACACACAATTCATCCTCCTCCTTTCTGACCCTTTTGCCCTTCTTCTCTTCCTGAGGGTAAACAAAAAGCAGTCAGCAAACAAGGAAAGGTTAATTTAATGTCTGCATCTCCTACACTAGTGGCCTCCTGGTTTCCTAGAATGGGAAAGACACGGCTGCAGGAAATGCAGCTCGAACAAAATACAGCACATACGAGCATCAGTAGATGGAACATGCAGATCAAGTGCTCTGTTAGCAGGATTTGTCTTCCACGTGTGCTCAGCTCACTTCAGCTACAGAAAGTTGAGAACTGCACCAAAGTTTCATGGCTGAAAAGAATGAGCACTGCCTGTTGAATAAACAGCCATTTCCAATAACATCCCACTAGCAGCACAGGTAATAAACCCTGAAGCAAACTGCAAGGAGAAAAATTACCCAACTATTTGTTATAGAAGGTGACCAAGACCTGAACTAATTTACCGGTCACTCACACAAACGTTTACTGAATGGGCATTTCCCAATGAAATCGATCACTGCTGTGGTCAATGTTTTACAGCAGAAACATCGATGACAGACAGATGAATAAGCTAGCAGATACTAAAAACTGAGGAACGACAAAATTAGTTAATAGCAATAATAAAGTTACAGAATGAAACCAATAAAGTCAGATTAACTACAAGACAAGTTTCAACTATGAGCGAACTTGTATTTACTTTTTAAGTAGTTTAGTCACTAACTGACTCAGCAGAATTTTAACCTTACTTAAACTTGTGCAAAAGTCATAATGTATTTTTAGTAAGGAGCTGGGCACCAGCTAGTGAGAGTCCTTAACAACTAAATGGCTGGTAACACAACATACTGCCAGAGGAAAGCAAAGCAGTTCCAGGCTTTCTTATGAGAATTCAGAACTACAACAGTGCTATCAAATAAAAATGAAACACATTATTCAGTTTGGTTGCAGCTAGTCATGAGTATCATTTACAAGGATGCCTGGAAAAAATAGAGGGTGACATGAAACAAACAGTAAGAACGTAAGAATAAATTGGAACTGAATAAATATTCCTCAGTGGTGAGGAATAAAAAAAAAAAAAGGCAAGACAGACCTGTTCATGCTTGTGAAAGGGTCAGAACTCCACTCCCTCCAAGCAGGACAGGCAGCCTGAAAGAAACCCTAATGAGACATTAGGGCCCTGCGTAAGGGTTTACACTGAACCCCCAAGTTATGCCAACAGGACAGAAAAAACATCTTGTTCTTTACTGACCTACTGCGGACACATTCCAGCTGCCCACTGACACAACAAGCCAGCCAAAAACCAAACCAAACCAAACAACCCACACCAGACTTCTTCACTCTTAAAGAGAGCTTCTTTTGAGAAGACTCCAGGAAGGTCAAAAAGAACAAGAAATGCTGGAGCCAAAGGAAATCTTTGATTAACTGGAAAGGGTTTGATCAATATTAAGAACTTGTTTGCAAAGCAAATGTCCTACTCCAACACAAAGACAGCTGACAGGTTGTGACCCTTCTGAATTCTAGTCCCACTTCTTAAAGCTCTTTGGCCTCTAGAGGCAAAACATTGTATTTTTAAATACGTTCCTCATCATCATCTTATCTAAAATGATCAGTTTAATGCTACTTGATGAGTACACAATGGTACTTCACAACCCTTTTAAGATGCAGAGCACCAAATGCTACTGGGATGTCAGCAGGAAGGTACTGGTTGAAAAAGATCCACTGGCAACTCCAAAACCTAACACCAAAAAGTAGCCAAGGTCTGACAGAGCAGAATGTTTAACTGCCATTGCCCAATATCTCTACATTTGCTTTGGCTTCAAGTTATACTGTCGCCTGAGGAGATGACTACAACAACTGGATTGTGTAACTGAGGAGAGGGTAAGTCTCCTTCAAAGCCTAGAGCTCTTTTTTTTTTTTAAAAAAAAAAAAAGTATTCCAAGGCATTAAACAAGATGAATTCACTCCACAATCTGCAGGGTCTAAGAAACTAACAGTTGATATGCAACTTCAGCAGCGAAATCAAATCCAGCAAAGCAGAGACTAGATGTCAGAAGAACTAACTCCTGGTCATTTGATGTAACCAAGAATATTGACTTTTTTATTAACTCATTTAAGATCACTTCGCTCTGGTGTCTAACGTGGGCTGAGATTAACTGCAGATCAGGGGAGACAACAGGGTGAAATATTTTGAGAATATAATTTTTCTTCAACCTAGAAGTCTCATTAAATAAAACAATCAACACAAGAATGAAGTAGAGCATCTTCTGCAGTCAGTGAGGATCCCAAAAAAACCAACACAAATGATTTTATACCCATGTTAGACATCTATCTACTGAACACCAGTTTAAGGTACTTACCTGGAACAGTATGAAGATGAGGAAGAGTTCATACACAACGCTGACACACAGCCAGAACCTCCAGTAAGCTACAGAAACAGACAAACAGGATGTCAGCAAAAGCTTCAAGAAGAATAGTTGTCAATTATGCATCTGTTGCAACTTAACTAAACATTTCAAGAAGAGATGCTCTCACCAAGATATTATAAAGCTCAGTATTCAAAGTATTTGCTGTCCTTCCTGAGGGGACAGCCAGAAAGGCTCGTTCAACTACTAGAAAGGCTGCTATGCAAATATGCCAGAATTACTCTGGCAATGACCAGGATCAACAAAAATGCTTCAACCTGATGAACTAAATATTTAAGAATTAGAAGGAATATTTGCCACTTACAATGCTTTCTAGCAGTCCTTGGAATGGAGCTGTATCCTTCCTGAACTGACCTTATTTCTTCCTCCACCGTCACATAACCTGATCTGCCCAGCTTTGGTTTTTCCAGCCTATCATGGCTAAGTAGCTTGGCGAACTTCTACCTGTTTATTGCTAAAATGGCTAAAACTAACACCAGCAAGGGGGACACCTCTGCTTTTGTTTGTAAGCCCATCTTCTTCCCTGAAGACAAGGTTTTTAACTTGAAGGGCAGGAAGCATTTCAAAAATACCAAAGACGTTTTCACTTTTACTAGGAACTCAATACAAAAAAAAAAATATGAAAGGCTTAGCAGGTGCTAGATGCAAGACCAATGAAATCATCTGATGCTCTCCATAATAAGAAACATCAGGCAAAACTCATCTGTCAGAGCCTACCATCATTTTTCACCCTCACCAGATGTGTGATTTCAGCTCTTCCCAGACTGAAGCAACACCTGAAGCTAAGGGGTACACAAATTAAAGTATTTGTGCACTTTCTGCTCTGTCATTGTCACCTCTGTTCTTCCGTAAGACTCAGTCCCCAAGTAATAGGCTCTCTGACTGTCTTGGATACCAGCTTTGTGGTCCATGGGCTGCATTCATGCTCCTAATTCATCCTACTCCAACCACAGACTGCTTTGGCCTCCATTCCGTACAGTCATTTCTGGGCTCTGGAATCTCATCCAGCTTTTGGTTAACTCCTACAAGGGAGGAAGCAGGTTAATGCAGAGCCAGCATGTGTGCAGACAGAGCACTCCAGCATTTTTTCCTAATCACATACAAAAATTTATCCAAGGTAGTTCAGCAAAACTTGACTCATTCTAAGTGGATATTTAAATCTCGCAGTAACATTATGTACTAATCACTTCGGAATGATTTTAATAGACTTTCCTTCTGGTGTTTCCTGTTTACACTTACAAAACCAAGCTCTCCTTCCATGGCTACATGGAGGTGATGGTTACAATTGGGCTGGGGCAAAGAGGAATCAAAACAGTCATCTGTAAGGTTGAGCAGAGACAGCAAGCAATTCCACCTCCATGTTCATGGTTTGCCATGAAATAAAAAAAAAAAAAACACACACAAGCATCTTCAGGCACAATTTAGGCATTTCTCTCTATTAACTCCAATGGAACTTAGATATGTTAATGCTTCATAGTCAGGACCACGACATAGGTAATGCAAGAACTCAACATCAAGTATAGGCTTGCAAACTTGTTTATCAGCTCAGAACCTGAAATCATCTAGCTGTGGTGTTGCAGGACTTTTTATAGGCTTGTTTGCCCCAAAACAAAAATAAATGTCATCGTTGCCCTGTTGAATCATAAGTAGCAAAAAATGAAGAAAAAAACCACATTTTAAAAAGAAGCCTCTTATCTGACAGCCTGCTAAAGACACAATCATTAAAATAGATTGAAATGTGAGAAGGCGTGACCTTTTTTCACCAAAACTGCTGAATTTAACTTAATCAAAATGGCTTACTTTACACTTCCAGAGGGGGGGGAAAAAAAAAAAAGGAAAGAAAAAAGCAGGTGTGGCCTGGATAACAGAAAGTTTAGGGCTCTGCAACAGATATCACTGGAAATCCCGAAGTTTTAAGATTTTTACTTGAAATTCAAACATAATTGTAATTGTTTAATTATGCAATAAGATGAATCCTTTTCTCAGGTGTCAGTTAAAAACAAACAAAAACAACTCTAACATATGCTATGAGGTGTTTTATGACTTTTTTTTGTCCCTTGGTCACCTTAAGAGAAGGAAAAGCAGAGTTCAACCTGCCTTCTCCTCAGAAAGGCAGCAACTAGTGCCTCCTGCCCAGCTGTCTTTGCCTAGACATTGTAGAAATGGTTATTTAATACTTCTGTCCCTCCTTCAAGATTTGATTAACTTGCAAATCCATTGGCAAATTTCACTTGGAAGGACTGACTGAGAGTGTGCACCCTCTTGTCTTTTCTAGAATGCTGCTTAGGAAAAACAAACAAAAACGTCCACTGGTCAAAGATGTATTCGGGAGAGACAAACTTCTCCCTACACTGGCACCACTGTACCACGGGAAAATACTTCAGGTTTTACAAGCAAATCTGCAGGATAACTTGAGGGGAAAAAAAAAAAACCAAACAACACACCACCATATTTCTATTTAAAATGTGTTTTGTGTTTGATAACATTTTCTACCCCTTCCTATGACTGCAAGAGTAAACAGCGTGTTCACACCAGAAGTAAGAATTAGCTTTTCACTTACATTTCTACAAAAATTGTTTCCTTTATACATCACCTTCAGACTAGCAGCCTTGGCAATGCTGCTTTTTTCTGACCTACGGAGCCTTGTCTGACAGATTTTATGCTCCTCGCAGCCATAAATGTGGCAGACTAACTCTGAAACCAACGTACACACCGTTCAGATAGCAGAAAAATCTAAACCTGCAGCTGAGCTTTTCTTCTCCTACGTACATAAAGTTCTGGCAACAGGTGATCTGCAGCTGCTGAATACACTCAGCAATGCTCAATAAAGCAAAATAATTAATAAAAGATTAAGATCTGGTTGCAATTTAGTGTGCTTTCTCCCCAGCAGACATAAGCACCCAGGAGGTTTTGAAGACTACTTTCTATCTGTACAAGCACAGCAGAAACAAGATGTTTTCAAAGCTGTACAAAAACATTGTGTTCTCTCTCTTCCTGGACCAGCCTCAGCTATAAAGTTATTTTTGGCATACCCCTATTATTTGTTTTCCTTAAATGCACTGTCACCGTGAACCTCCCTCAAATTAGGATTATCTGCCTGATTAAACAGGCCTCAACTAATCATTTACATACCTGAGAGTTTAGTGATTACTATGCTCAAACACTAAACTGCTGTCATCCTTGGGAGACTTAAGAATATTTAACAAGAGTGCTGCCTGGCCGAGTGCTCAACCGGCCACTTACCCCTAGTTATCATCACAGGTTTGAGTTTAACCTATGCAACCTGAAAGGCTGAGTTTAATAATAATAATAATAAAAAAGGTATGTGCCTGAACAAGGCACTTATCTTAGAGCTGTTAAGTGGGTGGCACTTCGTAAGCGCTAATCAGAAGTTGCACAGGACACGAACAGGGAGAAGTGCCTGCTCTGGGCAGCCACATGCCTGCTCAAATTACTTAGCACAAGGTTTTTCATAGCGAGCTCGGGTTCGGGAGCACCATCCCGTGACCTGAGATCAGTGATGTGATGGAGTGACCGAGGGAGCAGCAGAGGGAACGCAAGCCTTCAGAGCAGTCCTATCTCAGTCTACACAGTATTTCATTGCTAAATGTAAGGCTTCAAAAATATTAAGTGGCTAAGTTAAGATATAAAAATAGGAGTTAAAAGCTCAGCTTGTCCAACCCCCTAGATACGGGGTAATTTATTTCACCCAGTCCGTGAAACTATCGCTATCCCAACAGTCCAATGAATTTATGTACAGACAGTAGTGAGCATCCAGATTCCTGAATTGGTAAAGGAGCTGTCAGAAAGGGGCAGATCATGAACTATTCTCTAACAGAAGGATTTCTTCACTGCAGAATTACAAGGCAACCAGCTGCTGCACCTGGTTTTATCAGCAGCCTGTTCTGTCAATGCTTTCTCACCTGGGACAGGTACAGAAGAGATCCAGTTTTTGCCTGCTCATTTTTCTAGCTACTTCAGCCTATGGGTTAGTTAGGAATATCGTGGTTTACTCTCCAAACTGCTTATGCCATCAGGAACGATGCATTACATCAAATAACTGTTGACAAGAGTTGTGAATATTAGATGTGTTCTTGGGGCAGTAATAATCATCTCAGAAAGTTACATTAAAATTACAATATGGGCACGTTGTCTTAACAAAGACGATAAAGCATCACTGGACCCTTGCAACATTACATCATTTGTATGCTCAAGGCTCCATAAGGGGAGTTGACAATAAGAATCAAGAAAATCTTTTAGCTGCAAATACTAAGAAGTCGGCATACTGATGACCTATATCCATGACCCATATCCATATCATTTTCGCATGAAATGCATTACACTCTCCGCATTTAGGTGTTCACCCACCAATAAATGGACCTGCAGGCAGAGTTTAAGATTTCACCCCTGTGAAATATTGTTCCTTGGGGATAAGGGCATATTCTCTTTTGCTACATGGCTTGGAAGCTGTTTGCACTTTGTTGAGCATGCTAGAGGCACTACAAACCAAATGGAGGCTTTGAAGCTAATGGTTTACAGGGAAAAAATGGAAAATTGGATAAAAAGTAGGGAAAGTTAAAAACATCAGTCTTCCCTAAATAACCATACATATTTCTTTGTGTAATAGCCCTATATTTCTGAATTATGGTAAAACAATTGGTATGGGTCCATGTGGCAAATTATTACCTAGAGAAAATGGGTCAGAAAATCAGTAGAAAAAAATGGTAAAGCTGAATGGGCAATCAACTAAAACTGACATAGCCAGTAATGCTGAAAGGGAAAAAAAAGTCAGTCTGGAAGGCTAAGTGTAGAAATGGCCAAGTCTGGAAATCTTAAACGCTCACATAGTGGCTAAGATCAATTTTGTTAATAACCTTAGTGGAAGGTAGATTAACAACACAAAACACACAAACAGCAGCAGCAGGGAAGGCAGGGACAGCAAGGAGAAAAATCAGATGACCTCAGAGGAGATAACCTCAAAAAAAAGGAGTAATAGAAGAACTCATAATATAGTTTCACACTTAGGAACCAGTAAGTTTTCATACACGATGTTAGCTCATCAGCAGAGTAACTGAAGGATTAGCGTCACCTGTCAGACTGAGCTGCCACTGTAATACAGCCATGAAAAAAGCACAAGTAACATGAAGTCTGCCATCAGGGTGCTCCCAAAGACATATTGTGAAGCTTTAATGCTGTCACGAAAAACATGAGCACTACCAGGTTTGGATAGCCATTTTCCAAGAGGAAAACCCAAAACACACACAGAGGGCTACTAAAATGTTATGGGGTAAACAAGCTTATGTTGAGGGCGAGACTAAAGGCAAAACTTGTTTGCTTTAGCAAAACCAATGGTGAGATGGCATGAATTGTGTATATATAGATCAGGTGGATAAACAGAGTGAGAAGAGCTATTTAAACAGAAAAGCAACACAGGCACAAAACCCAAACCAAAATATAAAACACCTCTGAGCTGATGGTAAATAGGTACAGACATACTGAATAATAGGCCTCCAAAATCACCCAGCTACCATAACACCTAGCCACTTCTCACACACAGCTCAGAGAGTTGGTGTAACAGATCTGATGGGGCTGTATGTGATCGTAGCGACCTGAATCTGACCCACAGGCTTTCTTCTGTCCTATAAATGGAAGCTGCGCACACCAGCAGCCTGTACTTCCAGTTCTTTTGAGATGAGATCTTTCTCTTGGAACAGCACCGTGAAGCTAAGGTCAGAGACTCAGCTGCCTGATGGACACTTCCCAGTACACCCTCCACAGCCCTCCGTAACTGGAGAGCTGACACGGCATCTCGGGGGCTGCAGCACCAAGCCTCTGCTGCCTGCAAGATTGCTGTTCTCATTTAAACTGGCACCCAGGTGTCTGGCTGCGACCATGGAAGTATCTGCTGTCCTGGTGAACTGTTGTAGCAGCCCTTGAAAAACCACTCTTCAGAAGATCATCTCATCTAACAAGCTACAAGAAAGGTGAATTAATACCAAAAAAAAACCAAACCACATTACTAAACTCAGTATATAAAGTGACCGAATATATGACAAATTTGACTGTCAAAAGATAATCAGCGTCAGTCCCCTAAGTGCTGTCTACCACCTGTGTATGTTACCGTCTTGGAAACACCAGATCAGTCTACACTAGCAGTTTGCTGTACACATCTACGACCTTCGGACTTTCTCCATCCCGTTTGTCTTACTTCGTTCTAGGGAATAAAAATGACTTCTTTCACAGACAAAACCACTGGATGTTCTCAGACTGAAAGCTATGACAGGAAAGAAGCCAAATATCACTTAAAGGGAGTAATTTCTCTTACATCAGGTACCAGAATTAATTGCAACTTTAATTAAAGAGACCTCAAAAAATACGAACTTCTGATCAAAACCTTAAGTTTACAGAGATGTGCTGTGTGCATTGCTCTAGAACAATATCTGCTTTCATCAATGTTTTTAGCCTGCCTGCTGTTTCTCATATAAAATAGGATTCCTAAACTGAAAAGTTAATTTTTTGGCATAAGAAATATTTCAAGAATATTATGTAAGCCTATATAAATTCCCTTAGCTCTTTCTCAGTGATTCACAACATCTAAACATAGGCAAAAAGATCAAAGATGTTAAAATTCTTCACTCGATATAGCAGTACAAAGAAGAGGTTTTATGTTATGGTCTCAAACACTCTCAGGACTTACAGTCTTACACTGAAGGATCACTGTGCTGTTTGGAATACCTTGGTACTTGAGGAGGGTGGCTGGAAGCTGGGAGGTTATATAAGAACTGTGCAGCGTTAGTGTGCCTATGTTATGAGTTAAATTATGACTTACCTCCTCTGCAAGTAACACAAGTACTTACATTCAGCATAAAATGCATTTTATCAGAAATATTTGCATAATTTAAGTGACTTAAATTACCTGGATGAGGTCTTGAGAATGGTCCATCTTTAGCTTGTGTAACTCCAAAACACAGAAAAACCAAAATACTGGCAACAATGCCTCTGAAAGTAAAAAACAGAACAGACTATTTATATTGCTTCATCTTCCCAATGAAGTTGTAAATTGTATTCTTAGATATCAAAAACATCTGGTCTTTATTTCTTAACCTCTAAACATGTCAGCCATTAAATAGATCCCTTTTGGAGAATATGTTTCAGGGAAATAGTATAGGATGTTTCAGCTGGAAAGGACTTACAAAGATCATCAAGTCCGACTGCCTCTAGGCAACAGGTATAGGAAATAGGTATAAATTCCTACACTTTACTTGTGGTTTCACAAAAGACTGTCTCAAATGCCCAAGCCCACCCTCCTATCCTTCTCCCTTCCTCCCCACTAGCTGCATGCTTCCATTCCTCAGGCAGTCCAGGAGTCTGCTGGATGAGTTTTCAGTGAGATCAATAACAAACCAAAAAAGAGCAATTTCTTGATCCACACGATGAGTCTTAGGCTTTAAATGATCATGACATGTACAGTCAGTCAAACACTTCCCTGCGTCTCTGACTTTCATGCACACTACGTCAGCAAGACACTAAATGGAGAGATTTCTTCCTGTTAAATTTTGAGGAGCATCTTCTCCTCGCTCCAGTAAAATTCCAATGAAAGATCATGAGGAACCATTGAAAAGCCATTTCCTGGGTTGTCTCTACTCCAAAAACATTTTCTCCATCAACTGAAGACAAGGAGAAGCTTTTAAAATTAAACCAGCACTGTTGCTATTCCAAGAGCAGGAACCATAATATAGATCCTACATAACGTAATAGAGACATTACTGTATCAGACCGTAGGACCAGGTATACCAAGGATCCACCACCTTATCCCAAAACCCTAAGCCGCAGTGTACAAGCTTTTCTCTCAACCTCAGCAACATAAGACCTACAGGAGGACTGCCATGGTCCTGCCATCCTTCTCCTTCCAGGAGGCAGCAGAATGAGAGGGATGAGACTGGTTCAGCTGAAAACTAACCTAGGAACAGAACAATTTAAGTTGGGTCAACACACCACTCACACAAGGAAGGAACACAGCAGCCCCCATTTGAGGCTGAACTGTTAGCTTAAGCCATTGCAGATGCAAAGCTTTAAAGGCAGCCACATAGCTCCAAGAAGAGATTTGTATTTTTGCATTTTGTAGCACATAACTATACACGCTGCTTTGCTCACTATCATCATGCTCAGTCATGAACCAACATGTCCAAGATTTTTAGGCCTTGTAGGGTATTCTTCCCAAAGCTAGAGACGACCTGAATCTAAATCACCACAGGAACTTAGTTATGTTTCTTTCTAAAATCCAACCTCAGCCAAACAGCAGATGCAGCAGCAGCGCCAAAATAAGCTGTGGTTTCAATTTTTTTTTTTTTTTTTTTTACTTCAAGTTCACCATGGGAAGCTTTGAAGAAAATCACAAATCTGTGTAATAGCCATGCCAGCTCCATTACCTTTTTTTCCTCAGTGACCAAATTCATATCAACATACTGCCTCCTTACGAAGCTTTCAAAGCCTAAGCAGCAGCTTGTCCTCCTGGCTCAGCACAGCTCCAAGTAAGAACTTCTCTAGGATTTGAGAGGGGTACAGGGTTTGCCGCAAACTACATCCATGAAGGTACCCCAGAGGGACAAGGTTTATAAGTTTCCCTGAGCAGCAGATCAGGAAGGCAGTGCCTACAAAAATAATTTTAGTGCTTAACCAAAAAAGAAAGGGAAAACACAGCAACAGCTTCGGTAGTACAAGCAGGCTATTGTTTCTGTTGTTTTAAAAGAGTCGATTCAGAAACACAAGACAATGAAGCCTATGAGTTGCTGTGTACCACTCTCTGTTCCAGGCATTTAAGCAGGCAGCTCCTGCTCCCAGTCCCTTCTCTGGCTGTACCTATGTTAGCAAGACTGCTACAGTCCCCTCAGGGCTCTGACCAGACGAAGAAGTGGCAGACAGAGGCCTAGCCTCTCTCTTACCTTGTTTTCTTGGTAGGTGTTCAGCAGCAGCTTGCAAACACACACACCCCCAGTCTCATTACCATGGCTGAGCAATGATCAATTATGCCAGAAGCCAGCATAGACAGGCATCTTAGAAGAGAGACTGATTTACAGCTTGAAATTCAATATAAAGCCCTGATGCCTGCAGGATTTTTTAAAACCTGAATGCATTTACATGTGTTTTTTTTTTTTCCCTAAAGATCCCTTGCTCAGCACTCAAAGCATTAGTGGATTTCTTCCACAGCCACGGTACACGAAGGAGGCCGCTGAGGATTTATTTAGCTGTCCTCAGAGCTGGAGTGCGCTCCTGTCGGCTCCTGCTTAACGGGAAAGGAGAAGCGCCAGCTGCCAGACGGGACGGGCTATGTCAAGGCTACTCTGAATGCTGTAAGAACTCTGTGAATAAAAAGCCTTATCGATCAGACAGGTTTTGCAATGCAATATCTCTTTGGCTAAGTAAAGTTTCAACTCTCTTTACAACAGAGACAATCTGATCATATATATTGCATGATCACATCAACATCTTTGTGTATGATCCTAATAAACTTTGACTAGATTTATGTACAAAACATTCCTATATAACTTATAGTACAAATAAAAAGATAAAATCCTCCTTTAATTGCTCTAACACATAGCAGGAAGGCAAATGGCACTCAAATACCAGCACATAAACAGATGCAAGTATGAATCCCAGCTCCAGATACCACACCCTGTGATCTCACAGGCTCATGCTCCAGAGCGTATTTCGTGCATCATTTCTCCCGGTGACTTACTACCTCTCACCCTGCCCTCACCTGCTGCTGCAAGTGCCTGGGTGAAGCACTGTTACAAGGGAGAAAATGGGAGCTTCGCATGACTTCCTGCTGCTTTACTCAGTCCAGGAAACAGCAGCAGCAGACAGCACAGCAATTTGTGTACTTTGCTTCAATTTCATGGTTTGCTCGCAGCCTCTAATGCAGTTCGCAAGCAGTCTGGCATCTCTTAGCATGAGCTTGAAAACAAAAGAGATTTAAGTGTCTGCAAGCACGTATTTAGACTTTGCACCTCCAGACAAAAACACTGCTCCACTGTCATTGTGCAGCAGTTGGAAATAAAAAAGCGTGACAGCCAGAGCCACTGCTCGTTGGTAATAAAATCGCCGCTGTTCATTAAGCAGGCAAGTGTTCCTACGAGATATTTGCCAAGTGACAGTCTCACGCCGGGCCAAAATTTTTGATCAAAACACATAGCAGCTCTTTAAGGAGACTGAAAAAGTTTTCAGGGTAGGATGAAGTATTTTAAGTTATGAAGGTAAAACGAACCTGTGAGAACTGGGGATGTGGATATACCTAAGTATGTTGTGACCACCTTGCTCCTGCCTTTGTTCAAGTACGCCCCTGGAGAGCCACACAAAACTGGTCAGGAACGATACAACACAAGCAAGTGCACAGAGGCTAAAAAGGAGGTTAAGAGCACTGGCTGGAACATGATTTGAGCTTGAACCCTCTGTGTTTGGCAGCGCTTGATTTGGGAAAGCGCTTGCCTCAAAGACCTTAGAAAAGAGATATAAGTAAGGCCAGATAGGACTTCACAGAAAACTGACACAATGCAACAGACAGTCACTTCCATCCCTTAAATCAGGTCCATGGCAACAGAAGCAAAGCTTTGGAAAGGCCCAATAGGACCAGTGTTATTTCTGCGCTGAATTTTAGCTTAGGATAAAGTAACGCTTTGACTGAGTTAATTGCAATCTCGGAATTCAGCATGTAGCTGGCATGGCTATGGTAAGAGCATAAGGATGAAGCCTGAATGGAAACAGAGAGGTATCCTTCAAAAACAATATCTGAAAGACCTTATGCAATTCTCAGATGCTGGTCTTCAAGTATTTTTTCAGCTAGACGTTGCAGGCAGTACTCCACAAGCGGAGATGTGAAAGTGATCAAAGAACATCCCCTACTCATTGCTTGGTTTATGCACTACTGGTTTTGCACTATTATGTTGATTTTTAACAACCGCAAACATTACTCCCTGCCGAATTTGAAGAAAGCAACATCTATTTCATGAAAGAAAGGTTAATCTGATGATTAATCTGCTTTGGTTTTGTTTTTGTTAAAGCAGTAAGGGCTCTAATCTCAGTAATAAGATATTCCACTGAGTCACCTTCTATCTGTCTTATCCCCTAACGATGTGTCATCACTTCTCTTTCAGCTTTTCCACTTCTTTATTCTGAACTACTGTTCCAGAGGATGTCCCACCTCCATCCGCTGGCTGAACTCATTGTTGTAACGGGGAGTAAAGTGGCATTTGTTCACATCAGAGCCTTGCAGAAATTTTCCCAGACCCAGACAGGCCACTCTGTTCCAACTTGTTCCATTTCAACCCCACGCATAAGAATACAAACCCTCAGCTCCGCACACATGCGAGTGTGAATTACATTAACTACAACTATTGTGTAACTGATAGAATAACAACTGTCTCAGGAAATACCCCGATTCCTGCATCTCCATGACAACAAATGCCATATCCATATTCACTGTAGAAAATGGAAAAAAAAGTAGGAAGAAATCCTTTCATAGCAAAGGGGAGAAAAGAGGTGTTATATTTAAGAAGCCAGACAGGCAGGAAACGATGATTTTCATGCTTATAACAAGGATGCTTTGCAATCTGTAAGCACCACTTTAATTCTTAAAACATAGTCAGATTTTAAAAGACCACTTTACTTACCCTTTTTCGTTCCCTACTGTATTTCTTTCTTTTTTTAAAGAAGAGAAATTCAGCTACACATTATCAGTTTAAATTGTGGTTTAATCTCATCCTTAATTTCCAAGAGTCTCCCTTTGGGCTAGAAGTTCTCATGTTTATTTTCAATAACAAATAAGCACCTATTAAAATCTGAAGTATTTTTTTTAATAAAATTATACTTAAGTGAGAGAAATTTAGTCACAGTTCACATGTTCATAAAGTTAGATTATTTTAAGGAAAAAGCAAAATCCTTGCCAAAGAAACACAGCAAATACCTTGAGGCTTTAGAAGAGTTTTGTGATTTGTTTCAAATCATACACACAGGGCAGCCACCAGGTATGACAGTGAGCAACACCGAACTGATTAGCAATTAAATTCAATGACCATCACCAACAGAACTTAGAGAGTTATGTTTGCTTTTGTCACTTACTAAGGGTTTGGGCATTTGGGCCATGCAAACAAGTTAATACAAAAGAGCATTTGAGGTATCTTATAGTTCAGGTATCTTGAGGTATCTTATCCAGAAGATTAAAGCATGGAAGGCAACTTGTTCACACAGCTACCCTCTAGTAATACATGCCATATAGAATATTTACCTCTTTGTATTGTAATATTTACCTCTTTGTATTGTAAGAATATTTACCTCTTTGTATTGTAAGCTGTATCTTGTGGTGTTTCTTCAAGCAAGGTTACGTATCCCAGCGCACACGTGAGGATGAACAAGACTGTCAGGGTGTGAGCTCTCCTAAAATTGAGAAGAGAAAAAACTGACATCAGAAAGCAGAAAACCCCAAGTTGCTGCCTTTGAGTGAGCCCTCACAGTAAGGCTCATGTGTCAACAGCAGTCAATTCTTCTATAGGATTTTTTTTGTATTGTACTGCACAGGAAAAGGAATTTAGCATTTGCATGGAATTTAGTCACCAGGCTGTCATGCACTAGCACGCAAGAGAAGCCTATCACCAGAACAGGTCTTGCTCATTTTCCCTTGGCGTATCAAGTTAAGGAAGGTTTGGGCTAACGTGTGCTACGTGAACAACGGCAGCTTGAACAAAAATAGCACCAACTGTGCTAATACTGAGATTACTGGAAAAAAAAAAAAAAGATTTCTCTCCTGCTTAGTCAGGTACACACTTGCTGCTGCTGTACCACTGTCAGTAAAACAGCAATAAAAACAGCAGCTAATCAAACAGACTCGAGACAAAACCAAAGGATGCTCAAGCCAGACACAAGTAACTCCCATTAAAAAAAAAATAAATTACAAAACAACATCTCTGTATGAGAACAGCTGCAACTGTAAAAGTTCCGATGCTCCCTCTGGCTGCCTTATTTCTACTGATGCTCACAGTTTCATTTCATCTTAGCAGCGACCAGGAGGAGCAGAGGTTCGTGCCCGCAGAACCCCACGCAGCCATCTCTCTGCGAGGAGTTTCTGCTGGAACAACTGCGTCAGCAAAGGTGCCTGGCAAAGCTGGGTGGCTCTTCTTCTGCACTGCTAAAGGTGCAGCCTGGCTGGTGTAACCTACTGGCAAAGGCAGATCACGCTCATGCGCTGTTCACTTCCCCTTCCACAAGAGTCCATCCTCCTACACAAATTTTATGAAGGAATTCTTATGTGAAAGAAAGAAGAGCTAAAGTAAGCACAGGCAGACCCAGCAGCTGAGAGAACTGCATGGAGCTGGTTGACATGTAAACCCACATACCTACTGAGTATAATACACATAATATTCTTACATAGTGCGTGGTGCTTTTTTTTTTTTTTTTAAGTCAAAAATTCATTTCCTAATGAAAAGCCATTCGTTATTTTCAGTGGCAAACTTATCTGACCTCCACTGGGAAGCAGAAGCACGGGAAGTCAAGCCATTTAAGACCAAATCATAAAGACACAAATTGTATAGTCTTCTAAAACAACGTCTTCTAGTACAAACCATTAAAACAATACCAGCATAAAACATCAAGCTTAGAGAACAGAGAAACAGTGAATGAGAAGTACTGTATCTGACATGTATACATACATACCTTCGGATGTTACATTTTCTTTTTGTAGTGTTACATTTCCATTTTATATTAAAAAAACACCAAAGTTAAACATATGTTTACGTTGTACAGTGCATGAGAAACTGGAGATCATCACAGATTTCCAAGAACTCTGCTGATTCACCTTTAAACACCAAACCCAGTAACCTACCTAAAAGTGCTCTAAAAGTTAAGGCAAGCATTATTTTGAATCACAATCTGAAGTTCATCCTAGTCCAAAACACGGCCACTTCTCACAACATCCTTTTAATCCCACCGGAAAACACATGCAATACCTCATAAGCAGATGAAATCCTCTTCTGCCACTGTTAGAAAGGTGTTCAGTATTTAACGCTATCCCTCCTTGCAGTCCAGAGGACACAAATTAACCAGCTCCAGAAAAAACGAGAAGGATGTAGGAGTATTTTCAAAATTAGCAAGGCATCAAGATGTCAAAATAAACACGCAAAGGCTCCGCAGCAGCACAACCAATGCATTTTCCCGGCAAGTTGTCTTGCAGGATGCCACCTAACAGGTGATTCAGACACCACAGATTAATATTCATTTACCAGCCATGTGACTCGGGGCCTATTTTGTAACCTCCACGAGTTTAAAAAAAACAGACACAGCCCTCTCAAAGGCTACAGGACAGCGCGGGGCTGAAGGAAACGCCCCAATTCATTCACATCGGAGCACGGTCTCAGTCACTGCATGTATACATGCATGTAATTGATACAAAAACAACCTATATTTTGATCACAACAGAGTTGTTTTAATTGTAAGGCTGTGCGTTATATTTTATACCTGGTTTTGTTGCGTATTTTTGAAACGAGTATCTAAGAGGATACAAGAATCTATAAATGCTGTCTTCCATCATCTCATCACGTCCCAGTCTGAAGACAAATATGAAGTCAGTTACTTTTCCAATGTGCTGTGTCACAAAAAATTGAAAAAAAAAATGAGCTGTGAGCACATCCTCATTTAGATAAATGCACCTAGAAACTCGCCAAGTGGAAGAACAAAGATCTAGTTTCGTTCAGCCCTGCGAGGAGTCTGTAGCGAAGCAAATGGTCAGTGTCTGAGAGCTCCGTGCCCCTCTGCCTTTGGTTTATTTTGGTCTATCACCAACTTGAAATTCAACAAGCCCCCATGGTTAGTTAACATGGAATGAGAAGCTCTATCCCTCGTATTATCTCATCTCCCCTTTTAGCTGCGCCTTCACTTCCAGCTGAAGCGACATGGTCTCATAGCAGGTCTTAGAGATGGATAAGCACGTAAACATATTTTCAGTCTAGCAGGAAATCCAAAGACCGGGATGAAAGGCTTTCTGGCTTGGTTTGTCTTCTGGAAAGAGCAAGTTGACAGCTCCAAGCAAAAAATCACCAGTAGTGACAAAGCAACAGCAGCTGCTAGAGGTAGCAGGGCATCTTGCAAACCTAGCTGCCTGATCAAACAAGTTCAGGTATGTATTTATGCTTGCTTCCTTAACTTCCCACAGTCTGGAAGTTAAAAAGAAAGAAAGAAATCCAGTCACATGGAACAAGACAAAGTGTTAAGCATCTACAGCAGCCAGTAAAGGGGAGAGCACGCAGGAGTGCTTGTGAAGAATCAGTCAAGATGACTTAACCGGCATAAAGAGGGATTAAGTCTCCACGTATGCTCTGAAATAATGCTTCAAGAGGAAGACAGCCCAGCTAAGAACATCCAGAGCAAGGTAAGCATTACGGGAATTATGCAGAAAGGCTTATGCTCTCCTGGTTAGCCTAGAGCCTTTGGAGAAGGAAAAGAGCTAAGCTAAGCAGACCGCAAGTCTTCCCCTTAGCATTATACAAGAGTTTGGGCTCTGCGTAAGAAGCAGGGGTACAGACTGCTTTCAGTGCCAGGTTTTATGCCAAAAATCTCAGAAAACCATACCTAAGAAGACAGACACACAAAAATATGTAAGGTCAGGAAGGTCAAAAAAAAATTCACAATAAATCCTAAACTACCAAAAAGTCAGAGCTTATTTTTCTGCACTAGCATTTTTCTGCCTTTCTGTACCTTACATCTAGCTCTTTCCCCATTTAAGTTTAAGGGAACATTCAAGTGAAATATTTCCAGTTTTATTTTAATTAAAATACTTGCCATTGTAATTTAGCTAAATGCCAATCGAGAGCAATTAAGTCAGTCCAACAGACAGCATCAGTAACTACATCACTCCTTCACTGAATCTTACAAAGTAGGAGCTTTGCCAGCAAATAAATTCAACCCAAACTTCTTTTCTCATAGTAATTTATTTTCTGTCACATTTAGAAACTAGTTTTTTCAACAAAACGACTATCAGAGCTTTTATTTTCCCAAATAAAGTATATGACAAACATGAGGTAAGACAAAACCGTACGAATCTCTTCCTTTTAGCAGGTTGAGACAGATCAGCTCCCATTACTGAAAGGAGGCAGTAATACCCCAGCATCATCTCCTTCAAACTCCAACACAAACTAAAAGGGGCTTAAGTGTACGCGACCACACCCTTATCACCCATTTCTCTGCATTAATGTTCTTGTTTGTCAAAAATGATGCAATAACTGCCTTAAAACTAACCGCTGAGAACATGCCAAGGATCGATGTGTTAATCTTTTTGTCAGCGCTCTGTTGGAACAAAATTCCAAAGAACAGGCTGCGTGGTTTGTCCCCGATGTAAAAAGTTACCTTCATAGTTACTGCTGGCAAAGAATGCCAACAAAAACTATTCCCATCTCAGGCTGCCATCAACTTTTTTGCATTTTTTTCCCTTAATTCCAACTAATGGTGAAGTCTTAAAAGCATTTCTGAAAGTGATTTTAAAAGATGAACCAATGTCCAAGCTCTCCGCCTTCCGTATAGGTACACCTCATTTGACACCTGTGAATTTCAGGGAAACATGACAAATGGAGAGTAGGACAAATCCAGTATTTCAGCAACAGCATAGCGTTTCAGTAAGTTCCCATGACAAACATGTTATGGAAAAATACAAGAAAAAATTAATCACAGTGTAACACTGACCAACGTTTTGACATTCAAAACCAAAACTGTAACTAGGAGGGAAACAATTCCATCTGGATAGAGGCTTTTGAAACCTTCAACAACAATTTAACCTTTGGTCATAACTTGGTAAGACAACCGAAATGGGTGACATGAAACTCAGATGTTCACGGTGCACAGGGCCAAAGGAAGTGGTCAGGCCTCAGCATTTACAAAAAAAAAATGTTAAAAAAGTCTGTGACATGAGACCTCTCTCATCCACCCAGATGACAAAAAATAATCGGCAGCAACCAGAGGATGTACTTTGTCCTGTGACACTGCCTGAAAGCTCCAAGCACCCACATCTGCAACGTAACAGGGACACAGCTGGGGCTTTTAAACTGCAGCCTGTGTTTTAAGGTATTTAAGCTCAGAGATAATCAAGAAGTACCTGTTCTTAGACCAGTAACATGTCTTCAGCACATCTGTAAAGGTAAACGATGCCGATTAAACTTCTGTACATACTTTTTCCTTCCATAAGTCCTTCTGCTTTTACAAGTCAGTGCCTCTCGTAAAAACGATCACCCGGTAAGAGCAGCACAATAGCACGTACTCCCATAGAGAAACCAGAACAATGGATTAAAAAGCAAACCACACTTCAGCAAATTAGTCATTTGCCTCTGAATGAGAAAGAAGAAAAAAACATCTCCATTTATCGGTTCTACACAGTTAGCAAGTTAATCAAGGTTCCCAAAATGTTCATTTTCAAATACTGAACATTTTTATCCTTAAACCTGTCTAAGGATCAAAAATAAAACCTGAAATCTCTATTTCAGGTTTTAGTTTAAAGCAATGCCACTGAGACAGTGTTATTTTGCATGACAGATAAGGTGCAATACTCAAGTAAGAGCCCAAGACACACTTTAAGAAGCATGTTTTAAAAAAGGACAATAGAAGGGAATGAGAGGGAGGTGCCCTTCTGCCAGATTAAACTGCATAAAAGCAGGGAGCTAGTTCTTTGGGCTGATAATTTGTTTTGTAAACTGCTCCAGAAATCAAGTCATATGATGGCGCTTTGATGAGTTCAAACAAGAGCACTGAGGAAGCTCTGCGCAGAGAGCTCTGACCACAAACTCTTGCTGTGCACAGGACACACCATCATAAGCAAAGCAGTTTTCCCAGGATGAGGCTAATCCTGTGCACTCCTGGCATGCAGTACTGCTTGTGGCACGGTGGCGTGTCCTTGCACTCTCTCCCCTGGAAAGTACCCTCGGGACCCTGTGTTGGCTCCCAAGTTTTTCCCATCTTCCTTAAATAATGCTGGAGCACATCTACAAAAAAGAAATTGATACAGGGAATTAATACTAGACCTAAAGCCCCCCATGGGGCATTAAACTCACACGGTCTCTGCACAAAGATTTTTCTTCTGCTCCTCCAGCTTGCCTGCAGGAACTAGGCGACTCTTTCCTTTCGGGAAGGGGCAGTGCCATAACAATGCAACACTCTGTCAACGCATACCCTCAGCTGCAAGAAGAGTTAATACAGTCAGCAGGACTCGGTCAGATTGCACAACGACCTCCTGGATGTTCTAGCAGCCAGACACTGCCAGGGCATACCTAAATATTAAAAAAAGACAGGCTGAGCTATGTACCAGTACCGTATGCAATCGGATTAAACTTGGTAACTTCTGGGCAGGTAGAGAATCGGAAGCACCAATCAGCAAATAGAGAACCTCACCAGGGCCCACTTTAAAGCGTCCAGATATTAAGAACATGAACAGAAGTCCAGCAAATGTCAAGTTTCCAACAAGCCTGAAGAATGTTCCCTTGAAAGCGCTGCAGTCAGCCCTCACAAGAGGGGACAGAAAGGTTCAACCCAATTTGCAGCTCTTCTGTCTGAGAGATTCCCAAGATGAATCACTCACCTCTTCCGCCAAACGGCCTGTTAGAAAATCTCATGCTGCTGTAAGTTTAGTTTTTAAGAGATAAGAACTATATACAAGAAGTGGCTAAGTAATATTTTAGCTTGAATAACAATGCTGTATTTCCACAAATGGCTGCTTTGCACACAAATCTACCTTTCCAAAGAAATATTGGTGTGCCAGCCATCAGGAAAGATTTCTCTTAATATTTTCCTCAGAATAAAATAAGAAGCAGACAGGCTTTCTTTTCTTAGCTGCGATTTCTATGCTTTTTACACCACGCAGAACTTTTAGGATAAAATTATATGTAAGATGTAACCAGAGGATCCCAAACTGGTAATCAAAGAGCATCCAAGACGCAAGGACTGGCACGAAAAGAGTGACCACCGCCCTTCTGCCCCCCACACTGGCTACCAGAAGGGGAGGAAGGTTTCCTCTTCAAAAGAATTGCCACAAACCTCTACATTGATCATGCAGTGGAGATAAATTACACTATTTTACTGAGGTTCCCTGCTCCCCAACAAAAAGTCGCTGCTCCTCTTTTTCAGCTTCAAGTATCGGTAGGCATCTGCCACAGGTAACAGAAAGCCAGCTTCCATTGGATTTTGTTGCCTGCTCAGAGGTAACAAAAAAACCACAACCAAACAACAACAAATTCCCTGCTACCAAAAACCTGTAAGACACATCAGCATTTGCTCTTCTGCAGGTCACAGAAACGAAGCCACAGTGATGCCACAGAATACATGTGGGGATATAAAGAAAAAACAGTGTTTTTTTCACGCTAGCTCAGTACAAATGTAAGATCTACTATGCTTCAAACTGTACAGAAAAAAAAAAGTCAAAACCTCAGCCACAAAGGGATCCTTTGTTTGTATTCAGAGAGCTAATTCTGTAAGCAGACAGGCAAGAAACAGTCACAGGTACTGGAAAGAAGAGCAAACACATTTCCTAGGACAGCAGCTTGCCAGGCAGGCCTGAATATTTCCAGCACTCGGTAGCAGTAGGTGTTCTGAAATTAGTTCAGGCATAAGAGATCCAGCCAATCTGCTTCATAAAGCTCCTTCCCATTTCCTTTCCTTGACATTTCCCAATGGCAAAAAGAGCTGTCGAGGTACTGACCAAGCAGGTTCCCAGAATGTAATTAAAATACAGTATTTTCCAGGTTAAAGTCATTAGGACTGAATAAGAATACGGGCAATTATACAGCACCTAACCTGTTTTTCAACGTTTTAAAAAGATTTAAAAAGAGAAGACGGCTAAGAACTACCACCTTTCCAAAGCATTACATTTATAGCAGTAAAGTTACCTTTGCAAACTGAACTACTTTAAACTGATTTCTGCCTGTGTCCACAAGTCCCACGTTACTTAACGTTTCCAAACCGAGCAGGCCATGTCAGTAACCTTATCCAACAGCTTCTGAACTTCAAGGAGAAAAGGTGCTTTCCACGTAGCTCATGTGGGCAAAGACAGCGGGCACCTACCCTTTTAGGTTTCTATTTTCTGGAACCAGCACAAAAGCACTGTTAAGGGCCACGGGAAGAAAACGGCTCCTCTGAATCATTTTTCTTCTTGCACACAACAGAAAATTTAGCTTGTCTTTTGGTAAATGACGCTCAGACACGCAATGCCATCATGCATGGGTCAAAAGTAACAGAAGGGAAAACCTATAAACTTTTACAAGCATTTACACTCCTAGATGCCAGCACAAGTAACATGCAGAATTGAGTAATAAAAAAAGAAAGTCACCTGAAAATAGGTAAGTTAAACCTTTCTATAATACACTTGTACACTTGTCCCTGCTTTCCTCCTGGAACGAACTAGCTGATAAAGCAAAAGCCTTAAAGAAGGGTAGCACATTTGTACATCCAAGGAAAAAGTTCACCTGGACAAATGAACTGCAGTTACAGCATTTTAGGAGAACGAACCCGTACAAGCAGCAGACTATGTGCTGCCCCCACACACAACAAAAAGGTGCAGGAAGGCGAGATTACACAATAGCAGCATCAGGTGTTTTGTAGGCATCACAAGACCCCAGAAAAGAACTCCGTTAAGAAGATAACACGAAAGTGACAGCGTTTTACCCATTTTCCATTTATAAGAAGGCACTCCTCAGCAGACCTCGGCAGGATCCAGTTGCCCACTCATTCACTCAGCCTACATGAGGCAACGCTCATGTGCTCTGCGAGAAAGTTCCTCCTGTCCTTGAGATGAGGATGTCCCTCCGCTGTACTCGCACGTCAGCTCCTAAGGAGACCTCCTAGAGGTCCTGCAGGATCTAAGCGCTTCTCAGCGGCTCGTGCTAGCAGAAATACCACCCGGTATCAGCGGCTTCATCGAGATCCACACCCCCCGGGGCTCTGCTGCTGCCCAGATTGGCAGGGTCAGAGCCAAGCGTCCTCCTCCTGCTGCTCCCAAATGTCAGACCCGAGCCAAACCGTGCCGGCCCTCAGCTCGGATTCCAGGCGAGGGGCTGCAGCGTCAGCGGGCTTCTTCTCCGCTCAGCGATGAAGGAAAGCGGCGTTTGCTGTTGGGTTTCCTTACTGAAAGAGGACGCGCGCAGGTGCTGGCCGGAGCGGGTTCCTGGAGCCCCTCCAGCAGAGGAGGGATTTAAAAGCGCTGCCACGGGCACGAGCGCATCTCGTCCCGCAAGGACCGCTCGTACCAAAACCCACGGCGGGGAATCACCCCGTTTCTGGCCAAAAACATCCCCGTGCTTATCTTCCGAAGGGAGCACGCCACGGAGCTGTGCGGAACACCCAAGGGTACCGAGGGCTGCTGCCCTGCGGGGCTACAGCGAGCACCGACACGGGGAGCCACGGAGAGGGAAAAACAGGTTAAAATCCTGACAAAACAGGCACGGGCACGGAGGTGCCCACACGCTACGAGCTCCTGGAGTACCAGCAGACACCTCTAGACCCCCCCGCATCACCACAACCCACCCCCCATCGCGACACCCCCATATCGCGACACCCACCGGGAGCCCCCCCTCCCGCCTCCTCACCAGAAGAAAGTGTTGGTGCCGTCGTCGTACACCTCGGACTCGGTGCTGCGGCGCGGGCCGGGGCCGTCGGGCTGCTCCTCCAGGGCGGCCTTGCCCAGCGCCCCGCCGGGGCCTCGGCGCTCGCCGCGCCTCATGGCGGCCACGGCCGCGCGTGCCCGCCCGCCGCGGGTGCGCGCAAAGGCCCCGCTCGGCAGAGGGAAGGGGAGGGGAAAGGGCGGGGCGCGCCCCCGGCGAGGTGCGCGGGGCCGCGCGCAAGCGCACAGCGGGGAGGGAGGGAGGGGGGGGAGGAGGCTCCCGTTGCCATGGCGACCGTGCGGCCCGGGGGAGGCATGGCGCCGCGCTGCCCCTCGGGGTGGTTCCCTCACGGGCAGCGTCCTGCCACCCCCGGGGCTGCCCCCGTGAAGGGGTTGTGTCGCCCAACACGTCGCACTCCTCCCTGGGGCCCTTCTTTGTCTGTCATGGCTTCCTCCGTCCCCGCAGGCACCTCAGGAAGCTGTCCTCTGGGGGCAATTCCTGTGGGGGCAACGGAGGAAGGTGGAGGAAGAGGCCGCCGGGCATCTTGTCCCCGCCCGTGGAACGGGATGGTCACTGAGGTCCCTTCCAACCCCAGCCGTTCCATCGTATGATCACGGCCCCACACAGGTCGCTTCACAGGTGTCACTTCAAAAGTCACTCCGTTATCCTCGCTGCCGAACGCAAAGCGCAGCGCCCCCGGAGCAAGAAGTTCACAAAGCTTGTTGAAAACAGGGTGGGAGAAGGGAGCTGTGGCTAGCTGAAGGCTCAGCAGGGTTTCAGGCTGTTGACTCTGTTCAGGTGGCAGTTTCACCGCGAGCATCCCCAACGCCATCAGGAATTCCTGCCTGATCCTTGTGAATGCGCCTTGAGCGTGTGAAACCTGAAAATATTCTTTGTTGGGGGTGTTGTTACAGCTCACTGTGGCAGGCATTTGCTTTGTCTGCAGGAAAAACAAAAACAATTGGGAAAACAGCCCTTTCAGCTGTGACAGGACAGCGTTATGCTAAGAGTACACGAGTGCATCTCAGCTTCTGTAGACAGTAGCAGTATTTGATGCTCAAATTCTGTATTTGTTAACAAAAGTAATGAAAGAATGATAATTGAAGAAAATGGCTTATGTTTATACCTACTTGCCTGAATTATCTGGGGACAAGTGATCCTTGCCAGACTGTTCTGCAGCTTTCAAGGAGCCCAGAGTGTGCACTCCAGTTCCTTCCACCCCTGGCATCCTGGTTGTCCCAGCTCCTTGCAGATTGAAACATTAACTATTTGTAATTGGTTTTGCATTTGCAAAAGTGGCAGCATTTTGCTGGCAACGCTTTCCGTTTCCAAATGGGCAGCCTGACCAGGGCTAGTGGTCGCACGGGAGCCACCTGCTCACTTGTTCAGACACACACGGAGACATTTCTAGAGAGGCAAGTCCAAATGCATGATTTGGGTGCTCCCACGCCCTCAAGCTTGCTGTATTCTTAATCCTCCTTGACCCCCTCATGGGGTCTCTTACCTGCAGCAGAACATCCTGAGCTTTCCAAACTCATCATGAGGATCAGGCTCTTCAACCAAAACAAACCCAAACATGAGATACTGCTCCTGGCCCGTGGGTAGGGAGACCTTTCTTTCCAGCAAGATGCTAGAGCCATCCTGGTGCTTTCTGTGTTAGCAGACACCACATGGGAGAAGAAAACCCTGCAGGAGCGAAGAAGGAAAGCCAAGGAAGAAATGAGGGAAAATATTTAGGTGACTGTGAAGGAATGAGCTGGCCGCATGATGGCAGCAGCTAGCTAGGCAAAGAGCAAGGAGTGCGCGGGGTAATGAGCAGCAGAAATTGCTTGTAACCACCAGCTAGGAGCTATTAGAGCCATTTGTGTATGAAAGGAGCTTTGCTGGGTTGGCAACGCTACCATTCTGCTTGTTTTCTCTCTTGTTAAAGACAGAGCAAGTCTGTGTAGCTGCCACACCTGAGCAAGAAGGATTCAACCAAAGATTCTCCAAGAAGGTTGAATACCCCTGCCCTTTGAGAAGAAAACAATTCTGCAGGTACACTTCTGGCTACTGCACAGTCTTCTACTTACCTGAACTGCCCTCTCTCTCCTGGCAGCCCCACTATGTTTTATGAGACCTGGGGGCCCTTAGCCTGTTCCAAGAGATGCCACCAACTCCCACTGCAAAAGCAAAGGCTGCGGTCACACAGCTTTGTGTCACATTGGGAACATCCACCACATCTCACAAAGGAAACCTAAACAAGCTCTACATTAGTGTCCCTTTCTGCCCAGCCTAAAGCCCTGACGTGCAAAACAAATTAAATACACACAGTACTCACCAAGCAACAGCTGACGCAGCTTTCTGTAGTCATTGCAAGCACTGAGTCAGATCCAAGCCTTCTGGGCACTTATGGACTCCTACCTCCCTGTGTCTGTTGACATGGGCCCATCACCACTGCTTTGGGCCTTCAGGACAGGCAGAAATTCTCCAGGACCCAGCTTTTCGGAGGGTCTTTTTTTCAAGGAGCTACAGCTCGTTGGCCTGGTACAACTGGAAGAAATGCACAAGAGGCTAAAATTGTACAGCCAGAGCAGAAGTTAGAGCTGATGGCATAAAAAGCAGGTTGGGAAGTGCAGTCAGGACTTTGGAAGAAGCTTTTTCATGAGGAGGGTTGTGCAGTGCCAGGTCACCTGAAGAGGTGGAGGAATGAATCTCTGTCAATTGAGGCTTTCAAGACTCAGCCAGACAGAGCCCCGAGGATCTAATGCCAACAATTCACCCACTTGGAGCAGGAGGTTAGACTGGAGACCTCCAGAGGCCCCTTCCAACAGCACTTCCATGTTTCCATGCCTTACAGGGTGAAGCCCCCCAGTACTTTCACCTGGAGCAGCACCACCTCGCACAGCCAGAAGGCTACAACATGCTGCTTTCTGTCACCTCCAGAGCCACAGCTGGCCCTCTCCAGCACACTGGCTCTTCCTCTGCCTTAGCCTCAAATTTCAAAACAAATTTTGGCCCCAAAAGTGGAACTTTTCCCATCCAGAACCACTTCCCTTGAACTATCTCCAAAGCACAGTTGGTGGTGCTAGATGACAGCAGCTCGAGCATTCAGACCCAATATATTCTTGCCAGGCTCTCAGTATCTGGCTGGCTTGCTCATTAGTGCTGTTGTCTAATAAGATTTTTTAGTGCTGCTGAGAAACATATGCACTGCAATCAAACGTGAAGCTTAAGATGTTCAGCAAGTATTAGGCTTTATACAGTGATTCGACATCACTGGCTTCTGCCTGATTCTTGTCTTCCCTCCTTTTCCAATAGCAGGTAGGATTCAAGCCCAATGTGAATTATTTTCAGCCCATTTCACTTAGCAGATTTTCTTGGAAACTTCTATCTGGCTTTTGACTGATGTCTTCAAAATTAACCCAAAGTCCTACAAACGTTTTCATTTTTTTCTTCTCTACCCATTTTATGCCAGTCAGACTGCACAAACAGAATGGCTAATTTCTTTAATTGCTAAGGATCTGTCTGGTGCTGGGCTGTCACATGAGGCTGAGCAGCCAGTTCTCACCTCTGCATATCTGAGCAGGATGAAGGATCTCTGCCTCCAATCAGTTCATAAGTGGCACAGAGGTGCCTCAGGGAAACACAGCCCTTCTAACGAAAAAGAAAGAAGTTGCAGTTTGACACAAAAAACATCTAAACAACCTCTTCTGAAGGATCTTTCTTCTTTCGTGTCCTTCCAGCCAGATGCACAGGAAGGCAATACCCTTCAAAATCTTGGAAAGAAGGAAAGAAGGAAAGAAGGAAAGAAGGAAAGAAGGAAAGAAGGAAAGAAGGAAAGAAGGAAAGAAGGAAAGAAGGAAAGAAGGAAAGAAGGAAAGAAGGAAAGAAGGAAAGAAGGAAAGAAGGAAAGAAGGAAAGAAGGAAAGAAGGAAAGAAGGAAAGAAGGAAAGAAGGAAATCAGAGGCCCTGAGGACTGAAAAAAGACCAAATAAATACTTTAGCACCATCCTAAATTAGGGATGCATGCATGCAGGATCACTTTGGAGCACTCAGAAGAGGACTGCTCTGTCAGAAAGCATCACTGCGAGGCAAGATGTAGACAGGCATCCTCTTTCTAGTAGAAGTGGTTTAATACACGAAGCTTCCAGTTGTTTGTTACTACTTCTCAGATGGAAATCACGTCTGCACGTCTGGCTGGGACTGACAGGACAAGGGAGTGCTCCTAGAGAGCCTCAGTACTGACTCGCTCAGCGCAGGTCAAACCACTGCCCAAAGTGGTTGAAATGTGTCAGGCTGATGCGATACCACAGCAGATTAGGATGTACTCACGTGACTGACCCCAGCAGCAATAAACCGTTAAGAGCGATAACATCTTAAATAATTCTGTCTGCTTACAAAGCGTTTGTGCTGTTGCAATGCCTCAGCAAACACACAAACTGGAGTTTCACACCACCTCACGCCTTAACCAGATATTCCAGTGACAGGCTGGAGAGTTCATAATTTCCCTCCCTGCTTTTAGTTTCCCGTGCTGCCATCCTCAGCACCATTCCCCCAAGAGCACTAAATGCCAAGGCAGCGTGTTGCAGGAGAGTTACGTGAGGAGGAAAGCACTGAAATAAGAACACCATCAATTTGGCTGCCGGCCTTGCTGCAAAAGGAGCTGAATCTTGCCAGGGCAGAGCCAAATTCCTCCTGAACTGAAGAAGAAAAAGTTCGTTGTTTCCTCCAAGTGCTGTGAGAAGCACCACAGAGGTCAAACACCTAGGACAAAGAGCCAGTCTGCAGGCACAGACTCACCTTCTCTGCTGGCTGGCAAAACCCATGAGCTCTGGGGACTGGTGCTGGAAGCAGCTGCTGCCCATGTTCAGTGAGCTACCCTATCTGCAGAGCAAAGTCCTCCCAGTCCTCCTTGGCAAAGTTTGCAGGACAAAGACACAGATGTGCAGGTAGAGCCACGTGGCTGTCCCACCTTTCCGTTTAACCCATCAGTGCTCAAATTGCAAAGGGCCTTGGTATTCTGTCGGGAGACTTGGAAAGCACCATGGATCCTGTCTTAAAAGACTTCACTCATTTCCCATGTAAACACGCACATGTTTTCCCACACCCGTAGAGAGCTACTGACGATCAAGACAGTTTTCCCCTCCTGGCCAGCCCTGCAGATCACTTCTGGGAGGCTAAAGGTCGCTCCTTGCCCTGCTCTACCCTTGATTTCAAACACAGCAGGAAATTCAGAAGACGGCTCTTTTTAAAAAATGGTAATCGCAGGGCTGATTCATCGTCTGTGCAAGGCACTTGGCAAAGCCACAGAATGACTGGAAAAAACAGCGTGGAGATGCCAGCTGCCTTCCCTGCCAAGATACACCTGGGTTACCCCCCCAGGAGTCATTTTATGTAAGAGCTACCCAATGCAACGCCCTTGGAGAGCACAGGAGAATCCGAACCAGGGGATGACTAACTCTTCTGGGAAAAGACAGCTCTTCTTATCTTGGAAACTAAAACAAGAAACTGCCGTAAAACAGATATAGGGAGAGTTGTCAGACATGGCTCACACATAATGTTTTCACTGTCTCTTTTTGTAAAAAGAGAGCTATACCCTGCTCCAAGCTGTAGGTCTGGATGAACTGAGCCTTTATGATCATATAAGCAAGCAAACAAAAACATTTGTGTTTTGTTTATGATTTCCAGTGGCTCACTGCCAAGCACCTTGCCACAAATGCCGTCAGGAAAGCAGGGACTGAAGCCATCACACTCTAGTAAATCACATCTGCTTAGAAGTGACAAGATTTTAAGGAGCAGGGGGAGGCAAGAGGCCTATGTGGTTTTGGGGAATATTCAGTGCACACTTTGATGCTTCCCTCTTCAGCCATAAGGGAGGGAATACTTGTTCTCAGGGACTGTAAAACACCAGGAGACGTTCCCATAATTGTTGGCACTGGACGCTGAGGCCCTGCATGCAGCAGCACTATCACATATGGGAGAATGAAGGGCAAAACTTCCAGTGCTGCTTTCAGCAGCCAGCGAGGTGTGAAGAAAGGATTTATTGGTCTCTGTTCAGCCCTTCCAGGAAGCCAGATTTTCTTTGTGGTTTGGGAAGACCAGACTGGGAAATATAAGAGGAGCAGAAAACACTGGGCCACTGAGAAACCATGGAGACCATCCTCACTTACCTGAAAGCTCATACTTGGCCTCTTTTCCTTGTCCTGGCAGTTAAAAAACTTCACCCATGACCCCATCCTGTTCACTCTCAAAGCCTGTGCTGCTCTCACCATCTTTTCCATGTAGCCCAGAGTTTCCCCCAACAATGAGACGGATCATGCACAGCACAGATTTTTATTTTTTTTCAGGTTCGGGGCGAAGCACTAACTCTTTATTTCTCAGCTTGAAATGAAGAGTTGAATGCTTTCTAGAGCTTCTGCTAATTTCCTTCTTCTAACTTCTGCTAACTTCCTTCCTCCTTTTGGCCCCTGTTTGTGAAACCTCCTTGGGGGTGTTCACAGGACACAGCGAGTGGCTTTATAACAGAGAAGGAAGACAGGTGGCCAAGGTGCTCTCACCGAGCTAACAAGAGGAGCCACAAAGGCCGACTCCACGGGGTTATCAGCCTACGCCGCTGGGCGGTACTGGGCTTGCCACTCCTTTGAACAAGGGTGAAGGGCAAATTTCTCACCTCCTCCTTCCTATCTGCCCACTGCCGAGCAGAAGCAGCTCCCTCCCAAGGCAGGAGGGAGTCCCACACGGAAGTCGAGCCACCGCTCCCGTTCACATGAGACCTCAGGCAGAGGTGCTGGGGAAGCCGACCACCTCCTGCCAAAAAACCCCAGGAGCCTCTCAGCCTGCTCCACCTGCAGCCTCCGCCACACCACCTGCCTGACAGACAGCTCCCAAGGGACCTGCCAGGAGGAGCCAAAGGGGGGGGAAGAGAAAGACTCTTCACTTCACCATGCAGGTAGGAAATAGAAACTGCTCAGCTATTTCCAAGAGGTGGGTTTTTTTTCCAGCATCTCAGAACCGTCTGTAGCTTGGAAATTCCTACGCTGTAAGCGCTAATCTCTGCCACTCACATGCTTTCAGCCCCTAGGGTACTCAAAAAGTACCATAAAACCTCAGTTCCTCTTTCCAGTGAGCAATCTCATCTTATCATGACCACGTAAAGGGGAAAGCAGTGCGCTGTGCTTGCTCTGCAGTTTCCCCACAGTACCCGCAGCATGGGAGCGAGGCAGAGCTGAGCTCCACACACCACCCCAAAGATGCAGGGGGGTCAGGCCAGTGGGGTCACGCATGGCCCCACACCTTGATGCCACAGTTCAGAGTTTTCAGAGAGCAGATCACAGAAGCGTGGTTTGGTTTTAAGAAGGCTGAGACCAGATCTTTAGTTTCTACGTGCCCAGGAAAAGGCACTGCTTATTCCAGCGGAGGTGACAGCTCCCCATATTAGAGGGGTGCCTGAAATAATGTCAGAGGAGAAGGGGAGCTGCAAAGGTTTGTTTCTTTAGCTTGAAAGAAAAGAAAGTTTCTTTTATTCAAAAGGCAAACTCTCTATGACTGGGACAGCTAGAAAAAGCACAGGTATACCGTCTGCCTGTTCAATTAGATTGTCACATTTCTTAGGAAACTATGAGATAGGGTGGAAGTGCTCCAGGGGAAGGGAGGAGAGCACAGGAAGCACTTGTAGGAATCATCCCCAAGACAAGATAGCAGTTCGGTCATCTTTGTGTAGGTGATAGGAACCACCCAAACTTTCACCAGCCTACAGCTGGAAAGGAAAACAAGGATGCCGGATCCTGCCCAGGTGGTTCGCCTCAGTTACTCACATAGGTGACTACACTTCCAGCCCAAGGGTACCCCAAAAGGATCCGGTAACCTCCTTGCACGGGGAGCAGGACACCTGGCTGCCTACAAGGAGCCAAGGACCCACTGATACAGCTGGAGAGAAAACTGGCACACTTCAGGGCACGCAAACCCTCCTTGACAGTGCAAATACTGCTCTTTGTGCAGGTTGCTTCTCCCACAGGTTGGCACAGCGTGCGTCCAACCCTGCTCCAAGCACAGCGCAGGAAAAGGGCTAAATGGGAACCGTCCTTCTTGATAGCAAGGAGTAGAGTCCATGGTTTACACAACCGCTTCGGAGCTGAGGCAGCCTTGCCCACACATGAGGCTGACCTGGCTGCCTCGTGCTTCCAGAGCAAAGCAGCTGTCATCAGATTAGTGCTGCCAGTCCCCAGGGCCAGAGAAATAGGTGTGGGAGTCCTAATGATCCAAAGTCCCTGCCTTCTGCAGCTGTCCCTTCACACGAGACACATCTGGCCTCAAAAGCAGGCAGGGCTCCTGCACAACGGCCCCAGCAGAGGAAGCTTAACCCAGCCTTTGCCTCACATTCAGCCCGGCTTGCATGGATGTCAGCAGCCGCCGAGAATTAAGCCTGCTGAAACACCACCCTTCTGTCATCCCAGGTCTGCAACCCCCCCCTCTGCAGCTGAATGCAATTTTGCCTGTTACCGCTCCAGAGGTGGGCACCGGGAATTATCTGCACTGATCTGCAAATAATTTGCAAATCCTTCCCCCCCTCCCTGTTTTTCAGTCCTACACAGAGGCACTCACAGTGCCTGCAGAGGGGGGACCAGGTGGTAAATCCTATTGCTATGGGAACACAGAGACAAGCCTGCCGAGCTGCTGCAGACCCTGCTTCCACAACCTCCTTATTGCCTAGACAGCTGTACGCAGGTGGCTTGAGAAGCATCCCCACTGATTCTGGGGAAAATTAAAAAGTAACAGGTTCCTCTTGGGATTAAAATCAGCGCTTGCTGTTTCAGGAACAAGCAGAAGCAAGGGCAGGATCTGGCAGCATTAGGTCCAGGAGACTGACCACGTTATGACTGGGAGTGCTGGCAGAGGGAGAATGCTCTGCTGAAGCTCTGCAGGGACAGAGCAGGACTCGGGGGCTGGTGGCACCACGGGGTCTGCAAGTGAAGCTCCCGATACTCCACAGCCCCTTGGCCTGGCCTCAAGGACTGAGTCCCATGACTGGATGCTGCCCGTGCACAAACCTGCCTCGGTAATCCCTTCAGCAAGCTTTTCTCTGGGGTAGGTAGCGCTGGTCAGGATGCTTTGCCTCCCAGTAGGGGACCGAGCGTGCAGATGACATGCCTGGGAGCCACCTGGAAACAGAAGCTGCAACGCTAGCAGATCCGTTCACCTTCTCCTGAGCTCTGCTGGGGCTGACACCAGCTGGACAGCAGCGTAGGGGTGCGTCTGGGAACACCTAGGGTACAAAAGGGTACCCTCAGCGCTCCGGGGATCACTGCTAGAGCCGAAAGGCTGGCAGCCTTTGCAGGATGAGGTTGGTGCACGCACAGGCTGGGAGAAACCAGCCAGGCAGGAATGAGACAACGCAACCTGCAGAGAGGTGGTGCCAGCCCAGATCTGTGCCAGCATCAGGAGCCGGGGCAGAGCCCTGACGGGACTCCTGCTCCCTCCCCGTGCCCAGAGAGGGGCTCTCAGACAGGGACAGGTAGAGCCACTCCACCAACTCGGTTATACCCACCTGGGGAGACCAACCGGAGTGAAAACTCACTTCTCCCACCCCAAAGCCTGCTCAGGGCTTGGATGGAGCAGATGATAGCACCACAAATGCCCTTTGTGTCGTGGCTTTAACTGAGGAACCTTTCAGCAGTGGGAAGCACTGGTTCTTACTGTAACAGTGCCTTTTTTGGGGGGGATCCATCTTCCCAAGCCTTCTTGCTTTGCCTTTCTCAGTCTCCCCAATGCTCTTCTGCTCTGGGTGAAGCCAGGGCCGTGGCTCCACATTAGAAAGTATTTGGCAGAGCATTTCAGCCCTTGCCTCATCTCAGTCTCGCTGGCTCCCATGGCCTCATTCTTCAGTGGAAGCTTGGGATCCAGATCTTACATCAGGACTTGGTTGCACCACCACCGCTCCGCTCCCGAGATTACAGCTGGATGAACTCGTCTGTCTGGCCGCTGTTTGGGGACACAAAGTCTTCGGTGGCAATCCTGACTGATGATATCCCCTTCCCCAGCAGCAGATTCTTACTTCTGTGCTGCATCACCGTGCCCTTAGAAACAGCAGCGTAACGGTTTGCGGGGCTGCACCATGAATCACGCCAAAGAACTGCAAAAAAAATATATAATTTTTAAAAGTGCCACTTTTAAGACAAGATCCTTTCCCTGCCCTTGTACAGCATGGCCTTCAGAACAGGTCTTTATTAAACTCATTGCGCTCGCTGGGATCTGAAGCCCAGCATGTTCTTTCCGACCCACAAGGGCTGGTTGGACTAATCCTCTCTTGCCTAAGAGCAACTACGGCTGCGGGACCGGGATGAGATCACGCTGGGGAGGCCAGGCACAGAGGACGGGGACAAAGTGTTTTGAAGCTGACATGCCCTTGTACTGGCACCCACCGACCAGGTCCAGGCCACCCAAGGGTGCTCTCTGCTGCATCCCTCAGAGGAGGGGCACCCTAGGCTGGGCAGAGGGCACCTGCTGCCACAACATCATCTTACTTGCTTCGTGCAGCCCCAAAACCACACCGCTTGGGTGTCTGAGCATAATTAGGCTCAGACTAACTTGGGTGCCTGAGCATAACTCTGCGTTCGCTCCTGCACAGCCTCTCTTTGGAGCTGGCAGTGTACAGGAGGCGAGCAGGAAGAAACCAAGTGTCAGCTGCCCCTGGGCCACAGACTGAGCCATTTGTGGTGCTTTCCAAGGAATTATTTTCCACACTGTCTGCTGCGCAAGCCTCCCATTGCCTGCACCCCATACTCTGTTCCAGGGACTTCAAAACTGCTGTCCCCATCCTGGCCAAAAAGCTAAGAGCTCCCTACCTGAAAGGGAATAGTAAAAAGCAGAAAAGGCAGATGAGAGTCTTGTAAAAACCATTGATGCATGGAGAGGGAGTGAGTTAAGCATCCACACTCTTCTGGTGCAGATGTCAGGGCACCGGGTGAAACAAGGAGGAGTGAAGTCCAGAACTGAGGGAGGTTTTGTTCTGCTGGCTGGCTCTCTCGGGGCCCCAGGACTCTGTAGATGTTAGGCATTACGAGAGAGCAAAACGAGGCTGCCCTTGCTCATGGAGCAGCAATCCCTTAAGGATCCCCAAACACAAAGACATTTTTTGACTCAGGAAGAGCCTGAGCTGGAGACCAAGAGTGCATGGGAGGAGGTTTTGGACATGCCTGCTCTAACCCCTCCCCAGGTACCCCCTTCATGGCCACTGGGAGAGGAAAACTGGGCTGGGTAGGCCTTGATCTTACATTGTAATGCATTTTTACCTACATGAGCTGCCTCTTTCGATGTACTGCAAGCTGCCATGCCAATGGTACACCCTAGAGCATCCAAACACCAGGAGTTTCATCTGCCATCAATCTCCTCACAGTCTGTTCCTGTGCCACAAACACACACCGAGGCTGGGCCTGGAGGGATGAGGGAGCTGCTGTAGGCAGCAACCCCAGGCTGGCACAGTCAGCAAGGGCTTTGTGCTTCTGCAGCCTGAAATGTTTGCAATCCTCACTCTTTCATCTCCTGAAAACAGCCACGGCACCCCAGGACATGCAGAGTGCAGTCAGATGCAGCACCCTGCAGGGAGGCACGAACATGAGACTAGCAGAACTGAGCGCAGGGAGCCTGGCTGATCCCAGCAGCTGCACCTCGCAGGAAGACCCTTCTGTCATCCTGGGCAACCTGCTGTCCCACCTGCCTTTATTTTGGACTCATTTGGTCCCTATTCTTCAGATAAACCACAAGTCGAACAGGCAACACCGAGATGCACTCTGCTTAACCCCAGCAGGTTATTTATCTCACAATCTCTGCTGATGGGCAGGAACCACTCTTTGCTGTGCTCCTCCAGGCCAACTACACACCTCCACCAGCCCATCTGGGGCATGCCCAAGATTCTCCAGCCCATACTCTCTTTCAGGATGCCTTTCATCTGCTATTACCAAACGTCCCTAGCTTGGACACTCTGACAGAGCCTGTGCAGACCACATACAGTGCTGGGTTGGCAGACAACACTGCAAATCCTTTGCCTGCACTATTAAAGATGGGTTTCTCCATACCACAAGCAGAATGCTGCTTACCTGCTCTCACCGGCTGGAGCAGGGCAGCTTGACCCCATTACTTCCAACAGCATGGGCAAGACCTGACCCAGGGCATTGCAAAGCCATCCAGGTGCTTGCAGAGAGAGGTTTGCTCTGTGTTCAAACGCAGGATCTGCCAGAGACCCCACTGAAGCCTTTGCTGGTTTTCTCTTCCACAGGATGAAATTCTGTTGACTCCCTGGAGAAATTTTCCCTTTGAAGACTCAGATCCATTTGCCTCTGCGGTAAGCTTGGCTCCCTGTACACTCACAGTGAGTTCAGAGCTCAAAAATGAGGATTTGAGGGGATTTTGGGGGGATTTGGATTTTGCTCAACGCCAGTCCCCAGGGCCCCTCTACAGAGCATGAGAAAGGTCCAAACCTCCGAGGCACTGGAGCCAAATGGGAGAGTTTGCCATCCCCATTAATTCCCTCGTATTTTCTGTGGGCAGGATGAAGAGAAGTGGGATTTCGTCCTCGTGAGTGACATTCACGAAGTGGGCAGCGTGAAGGAGATCAAGAGGAAGAAGTTCCTGGATGAGCTGAGCAAGAAGGGGTTCACCATCAAGGTAAGGGGCAGCAGATATGGGTATCTGCTACGTAATGAAACGTCTATAAACAACTGGCTTCGAAGGGAAGGTTAAAGAAAGATAATTAAAGCTCAAAAAAAAAGTCTATCCCTGTACTAATATGTGTGTATATATAAACAAACAAAATACTCATTAGTGACATAAGAATTTAGGTAAGTTTTTTGACCTTTATATCTCTATGTGAAAACTAAGTTTCGAACTGGAATTCACACTCTCAAAATCTCTATAATTACTTAGCACAACTATCACATGCTCTTTAGATCACCTATATCTTTCACGCTACACTAAAGCATTTCCAAACCAACAGTTCATTTTAATCACCCCAATTATCAGTTTATCTGTTTTCAGCAGATCATATTTTTAAAAAGAATAAGGTGAGACAGAGGTTATTTCTCTTTCAAGAACAAAAGGCTGGGGATATCTTGTGGTACCCAGGATCCCAGCCTAGTTCAGGCCTCAGGAAGAGACTCAAGCCCTCAAGCCAATCACCCCACCATGTGTAAAACACACGGCACACTCACCCAGGGGAGACTCCAACCCCAGGACTCACACAGCCCCTGGATCTTGCAGCTCTGCCTTTTTCCCTGCCTGCATTGCTCTAACAGCCTCTCTCTTCTACCCACTAGAAAATTGAGGACAAGAAGCTATTTTATGGGGTCCGTGCCCCAAAACATATCTTCCGGAAATACCAGTGGCTCCTGAGGAACCCTCAGGACAGCCAGCTGCAAGACTCTGATGCCCGTCATGACATACCAGTGACAACCAGGTGGGTCCTGAGCTGGGCTGCTGGCTTCCAGCACCTTGCAGCCCCTTACCACCACACCAGCATCCATTTTTCATCTCAGCTCACAACTGTGCCAGGGTTTTCATTCTCCACAGAAAGCAAATTACCACCATTGGTGCAAAGCAGCCAGCTCCTCACTGTCCACAACCAGATCCCTGTTTCTTCCCCACTTCCTTCCCTGGGGTTTTGTGCACACCTCCCTTCCCTTCCCTTCCCTGCTCTCCGGGGCAACAGCACCAGTCTGTATCCTCAGGCTAGCCTGTAATCCCAGTTTCTCCTTGCTCAGGATACGGATCGTGAACTTCATCTTGCAGAACACGGTCACACCTGACCTCGGTAAGGGAGCGGGGCCAGTGGGCCTTTACACCCCCCTTATCCCTGGGGTGATGCACAGCCAGGACCAGCAGCACAGCTCCTGCCCTCTGCCAGGCACAGGCACCCCAGCTGTCTCAGCACCCTTGGGTGGGGATGTGACAAAAAAGAGGTGCGGCTCTGGGAGGTCAATTTGCTGCCATATCCAGAGGCTGGGAGATTTGGACTGCAGGAACCATCAACAGCCCTCTACTCCCTTTCCCCAAATCCACTGCCACCTTTCTGTGTCCCCAAAAAGGCTCGTCCCTCTCTGGCACCCTGGGATCAGCAGGAGAGGTAGCAAATGTGCTGACTCTCCAGCTGTCTTTAAGGACCTGCCTACCTGGCTCGCTCCCAACACCAGCCCCAACACAGCCTGCGGCATCCCAGCTGAGCAGCACAACCACAGGGATTAGCACTGATCCCTTCTGGACAGCTCAGCCTCTCCCAGGCATTTTTTTTTCCTGTCCCCCGCCCTTAAGGCTTCAGAAAAGGTTTTGGGTGATGCTGCCTGGCAGGAAGCACACGGGGAGAAAGCAAAGCTTTGTGTCACTAATCCTTCCCGTTCCACTCTGCTACCAGAGAAGCTGCATGACCTGAAGAAGAAGAACGTCTTTGAGGCAATGTTTCCACTGCACGAGGTGAGGCCAAGTACGCAGATGCCTGGGAGGAAAAGCCACAAGAGGTGGAGGAGCCAGACCGGGTGGGAGAGAGCTTTGGGTAACGGGCTGTATCGGGTCACTCCTGCATGTAGGGCACAACCGGGCTCCAGATGGGAGCTGGGCTGGGGATTAAGGTTGCCCTGACGTTCCTGGGTCCAACCAATTTCTCTGCTCTCCAGAAAGAAGAGGTAAGAGAATTCCTAAAGGAGAAGTGGGCTCGCTGGAGAGATATATTTTGCCAACAGCCGATTGAGAAGATCAGGTAACGTAGGCAGAAGAGGCACAGGGGATCCATCTAGCCAAGAGGCCCCACCTGAAACCCTTTCCCAAGCTCTTGTGTTGTTTTTTTGTTTGTTTTTTAAATCATTAGTTTGTACCTGGCTCTTCTCACATGTATCGGGCCTTTTCTGCAGCTTGTGAAGTTCTTAGCCTAAAGGGTATCCCATGGCACCAAGCTCCGTCTGCTAATTTTGCAGCATGAAAAAACCCCCGCATCTGAGCAGTTTTTAATTAGCCTCTTTCATTTTCCACCACCCTCTCCCACGTACGAGATGAGAACAGAGCATCAGTGAACACCTCCAGCCTGAGGCCGAACTTGGGACATTAAAGGCAACAAGGGGCTCCTATAGCCACATTAAAACTCAGGGAAGAGCATGGCTATTTTAAAAAAGGGAAGAAAATTAAGTCTCCGTGGCCAGGAGAAGGAAGGCAAAAATAACATGCTGCTTCATAAGGTTTTCAGTGTGGGAGGGAGATGAAATGCTAAAATTGCATTCTCTTTCCTTAAACGTGTCTTACAGTTTACAAGTCTAGCAGGGGTACCAGGGAGCCTCGATCCCTTCACGGTGCTCAAAGTCAGACAAAATACCATTTCTAAGGTCAATGCATCCTGACCTGTTGTTATCACAAAAGGATTAAGGGGCCAAGTATGAAATCATTTTCTTAACACAGGCCAGGGAGCACATCACCACCTCTGAGTGCTGGCAGGGAGTGAACCCCTCTGGAATATCGGAGGGGAGGCAGGTCCCTCAGTCAGTAGTTACCAGCATTTCTTACCCATGCCTCCAACCCTCTTACCCAGACAAGAAAAAATGAGATGCTGCTGTCAGAAGAATGAGATGTGAAAGTATTGCAGGGAGGTAGATGAGCTCGGGAGGGGATATTGCTCTGGCTGGAGAAACGCTGCACCTTGCGGCCCTCTCATCTTTTTGAAGCCCTTCTGTTCTGTAGACACTGATTGCAACTTGGTCTCTCAATCACTCCCACTGCTTTTACCTAGAATACAATTCATTTGATCATGTCTACCCTTAAGTCAGCCCCTCTGGGATCGCCTCATGGGAGGGCAGAAGCAGCATTTGTGGGACCATGCCCACAGAGTCATTACAGAGGCGGGCATCATGCAACAGTGGCCCTCTCTGTGGCATATTAACCAAGACGGGGGGGAATGAGGAACAAAATCTCACTCCTTAGTTTGCTTCAGTCACCAGGCTGACTGAGAAAAGGAGAAACCACCTCATTGCCTTCTCCAAGCCCTGCAGGACAGCATGCCCAGCACCACACGGCCCCCAGGAGAGCTCTGCATTTCTCTCCATCCCACATTCACCTCTCAGATGGAGCCGTGCTCTGAGCAGGTCTTTGCTGCGCAGCCCTACAGCAATGTCCACAGTGCTCTTTGCTGCATCCTCAATTAGAGCCCACACACAGGGAGTCCCAGGATCTCCCTTTGCTGACGAAATCCCCTGGGAACTGCTGCCCACTCCTGCTTCTTCCAGGTTACTTGGGCTGACTCTCCCATCCCAGTCCCAATCAAATCCCCAGATATGCAACACTGCCCCTCCTGGACATGGCTATCCCTTTGTGGGTGGAAGAGCATTTCCTAGTGACCCCAAGCAGCATTGTCTCCTCACTGGCTCCAAAGCACATCTCACCTTTCCTTCCAGGTGCTATTTTGGTGAGAAGGTGGCCCTGTACTTTGCCTGGCTTGGCTGGTACACCTACCTGCTGGGATTCGCTGCGATGATCGGCCTGGTGGTCTTCGTGGCTGGGATTACTGTTTTCAACTCCAGCCAGGTGAGGTAAGGCAGCTGAGAACACCAAATGCACATCCCCTTCACAACCCTTTGCTGTGCATATTGCTTTGACCACTGTCACTCCCCTTTGCTTCTCTCTACTCCTTTCTCTCCAGCAAGGAGATCTGCGAAGCCAATAACACCATCATGTGCCCACTCTGCGACCAGAAGTGCCCGTTCTGGTTGCTCTCCGACACCTGCACCTATGCCAGGGTAAGTAGCTCACTTTCCAAGACAGGCTCAAGGTGAAGGATGGGGAAACTCCCAGCTTATGCTGTGCCCATGCCACCAAAAATAAAAGCCCCCCCTGCAAGTTGGCTACAACATGCAGGAGACCTCCACTGATAAGGAGGAAGAGCTTTAGCCAGATCACCATCTCCATCACCACCAAAAAAAAAAGGAAAAGACCAAGGAAAAAGCATTTGCCACGATCTAACAAATCCCTGCTGTCTATCCCCTTCCTGCATTTTGCCCTCCTGCACCATCTTTACCTGTCTCTTGGGAGGTCAGGGTGGCAAGAGGACTACCGAGTGCAGAGGCTTCTCCCCAGCCCTGAGGTGCTCCTTGGTGCCCCCATCACATTCTTCCTTGATCTTCTCCAGGTCACTCACATGATTGACAACGAGGGGACAGTTTTATTTGCCATGTTCATGGCCATCTGGGGTAGGTGTCAATGTCTCAGCACCACACACACGGAGCTTGCAAGGAGGAGCAGCCCGCTATAGCTTAGGGGGAGAGGAGGTGAAAGAAAATGGGACACCAACACAGCTCCAGCATTCAGGGGCTTTTTAGTCCCTAGCTCCTCTACTTCCAGAGCCATCAGTTCCCCCTCCAGACAGCACAAGGGATAAAATCATCCCCAAAATTCCCTTCTACTTCTCAAACACTCCTCAGCTGTCCTGCCTGAGAGCTTTTACTCCTTCATGCACCACAGCCTCCACCCAACTCTGGTCCTTTTCTAGCAGCTGCCTGTAAGTGGTCACAGCTGCAGGAAGGAGGGACCACCATGTCCCTCATTAATCCTTCTCAGGTTGCCACACAATCTTATAGCTTCTGTGGAAGACCACTGGGCTCTGAGTCGATGTGATCCCATCACCATATTAGCTACACATTTAGTCTGGTTTCACCACAGCCCTTTCAGTTACAAACACCACCATGGCTGTAACCAGCCAGCAGCTGGGCTGGGTGTTTCACTGCTGAGCAGGTTACAGACGTGGTCTTGCATGTCCCCATGGGTCAGCTTCCACAGAACAATCTTAGGAAGGTGAATTAACAGAGTGGGTGGCTGTAAATGGATTTGCAGAGGTATAGCTGTGCTGAGGTGCAACGTGGAATGCCTACTCTGTTTTAAAGCATATTTTTCATCAGTCCAGAATAATGTGTTTGTCTGGACCCATGTAACCATGCCCACCACAGCAGACTAACCCTGATGTTAACTCTGGTTTAGATCAAATCCCTTACAGTCCCTAGAGCTGGCCTGACTCCCAGTAAAAACTCACCCCCATACCTCCATCCTCTTCTTCACTGCTGCTCATCCTGGGTCCTTTCTGGTCGCTGAGGTGCAGAGGTGGCTGCTTGTCCTTCAAGGGCCAAGAGCAGTCCAAGCAGCTTTGCCATCAGGTTGGATGGTAACACAACTGTCCAGCCTGTGCTGTGGAATGGAGGGGTGACTTCTGCAGGGCCATCCTTGAGGGTCACCGTGCTCCCACCTTCCCCCCACAGCCACCGTGTTCCTGGAGCTGTGGAAGAGGCAGAGAGCCACCGTGGTCACCAACTGGGACCTGTACAGGTGGGATGAGGATGAGGTAAGGATGTCATCTTTCCTGCTTGGTGCTTTCCTTTTCAGGGCAGGAAATAGCTGGGCTTGCAGAAGAGACGTGGCAGAGGTACCTCCCTGCGGATCTGGACATGTAATAGAGGCACTTAAGCAAGGGGCAAAGCCAACACCTGGCTCCTTTGACAGTCCCAGGAGAGGCAGACCCCTCCAGAGAGCTGAGCAGATGCTGGTCTCCACTCTGCATTGCTAGCCCCCTCTTCACCTGCAGGAGTGCTTGAACTCAGTCAGGACTGGCCATGCTGTTGTAGGTTGGGTTGGGTGCTCGGTCCTGTCCTCTGGTTCTGCTCATCCCACACCTCCGTTTACACAAGCACCCTGGGCTGTCCACCACCTGGGAATGGCTCTGTTGGATCCTCCATTTTCCATATATATACGTGCATGTGTGTGTGTACTTGTTTTATTTATATATATACATATATATATATATTTTAGGAGGAGCTGGCTTTGGAGCTGATCAATAATTTGCAGCACGAACCTCGGCGGTACCAGCACTCCTACTTGCGCAGCACCATCGTACTCATCTTGGTTCTGGTCATGGTATGTGCCACGATGAACATAGGGTAGAAGAGGCAAACCCTTGACACTCTCATTTCTCCCCGTGGGTGTGACGGGCCTAAGGAAAGTCTAGATGAGGAGAGGTGGAAATGTCCATGTTATGAACCTCTAATCCTCCACTTAAGAGGACTGGCTTGCTTTTGAGGCCAGTTCCACGCGGCGAAGAGAGCCAGTGTCTGAAGGCCTGGTGGTCCTCAGCTGGAATGGCTTCTCCTCACCCCACTGCCCTCCTCCGCAGATTGCTGTGCTGATCGGCATTGCCCACGCGCTCGTCATTTATCGGGTGGTCGTGACGGCTCTCTTCACCCAGAGCGACTCTGAATTCTTCCGCGAGCAGGCCAACACAGTGGCCGTGATGACAGGGGCTGTGCTGCACTACCTCACCATCGTCATCATGACCAAGGTGCAGAGTGTGGCACGGGGTGGGTGGTGGTGGGGCTTGCCCTTTTTTTCCCCATCATCAACGCTCCCCTCTTGTTTTACACCTCTCTCCTGCAGGTCAACAGGCGTGTGGCCCTCTTTCTCTGTGACCTGGGTAAGGGAAACTGGGGGCTGCCCCCTGCCTGCACCTGCACCCCACAGCGGTACCCCCACCCCATGGTCCCCAAACGCAGCCAGGCTCATGGCCCCTTCCCTTCCTCCACCACTGCGAAGCATCTCCCAGGCAGCTCTCGCCATGCAGGTCCCCAAGGAAGACCAGCAGCCCGTCGGTGGCCCCCATGCTGCCAGCTGGCTGGCTGTCCCCAGCCACGTTATGCTTTGGAGGGACAGTGGGGCTGAGAGCTGGGATGAGCAGGAAGCCATAACAACCGTAGAAGAGCTTATAACATGGTTTTCCACCCAACCAGAGGCCCCCTTCTGCCCCAGCTTGTGGCTCTGAGGGATCTTTCTTCTAACCTGGGCTTACCACCCTCAGAGGGCTCAGGTGAAGGGGCAGGGAGAGCTCCACAGGGTGCAGAGACCCCTTTACAACCTCCAAGGCTACCATGGGATCCAGGGGGAGCGGGGCAAGGTCCCAGCACTGTGTGACCAAAGCCCTGTTTCTGTCTACAGAGAAACCACGGACCTTCTCCCAGCGTGAGAACAACTTCACCATAAAGATCTTCATCTTCCAGTTCTTCACAAACTTCTCCTCGCTCATCTACATCGCTTTCTTCCTGGGGCGGTGAGTGGTGGCCGGAGGCCCAGGAGGAGCCCAGCCCATCAACCCTCCTCACCAGAGCACAGCGCCCAGGGCAGCTGGCAGACGGGAGAGGGCCACAAACCACCTGGGACCTCAGCAGGGCTTTTCCCTGAGGGTGCGGTGGGTGGGGGGAGCCCCTTGCCTCTCTGCTGATGCCTGGAGGTTGGTGCTCTCCATCCTGCCGCTGGATGTTCATCCAAAGAGGGGTCAACGGTGGGGCTCAACAGACGTCACTCTTCTTGTTTCTCTGCTCAGGATCAACGGCCATCCAGGGAACTACGTGCGCATCGCTGGCAAGTGGAGGCTGGAGGAGGTGAGGGACTTGCCGTGAAACCCTCTGACCCCGCACCACAATTCCTACACTGCATTTCCCTGCTACCCAGCAAGGCTCTGCTGAGCCTCAGCTTGGCCAAGTAGCCCCTCAGGGCAGGTCACACTGCTTGCGGTGCACAACTCTTCTCCTCTTATCCCTCTGCAGTGCCACCCCAGCGGCTGCATCACCGACCTCTTCATCCAGATGGCCATCATCATGATGCTCAAGCAGACCATCAGCAATGTGATGGAGTACCTCATCCCGTAAGCTTTCCTCCAGCCTGCAGAGCACTTCCCAGTGTTCCTGTATATGCAGGACAGCTTCCCAGATCTTACAGAGAATAACCCTGGCCTTTGGGCCAAGATTTCCTCCTTTTCCCCCTATCAGGCCTCCAGGGCTGTCACTGCCAGCAGTTCAGCCCCGCTGTCATCTGCAGGCAGCGGTACAAACTGCTTCCTCCCCTTGCAGCTGGATAGGCCACAAAATACGCACTAGGCAGAAGCGCCCCAAGAAGAGAAACATGGTGTTGGGGGAGGAGGAAGAGCCTGAGGACCCCTGCAAAAAGCAGTGGCTGAGCAACTATCAACTCAACGAGGTCAACATCTTCAGCTTGTTTGATGAGTTCTTGGAGATGGGTACGTAGGGAAGGGGATGGTGAGCAAGGAGGGGTGCTGTGTGCAGTGCCATATGTCCTCCTCAGGTGGGGAGAGCCTGACGTTGGGGAGCCCTTGTATAGGCAAGGGAGAGCTCTGAGACCCAGTTCCATGCCCAGCCCCACTCCAAGAGCCCTGGCACACCAAGATCATTCGCAAAGTCAGGGAGGACAGGCAACTGTGTTGGCCTTGGGTCCCTGCCTAGCATCTTCCTCTCCTCCTAGGAGCATCAAGGTGATGGCTGTAACCCTTAGGTGCTCTCTCTGCTTGGCTGGCTCAACCAGTGCCCAGTGGGGCCCCCATGGAGCTCCCTCTCCGATAGCTCTGGGAGAGGTGGGTGTCCCCTTTGGGGGTGGGGGTCTCCAAGACAGGTCTATCTCCCCCTTTCAGTCCTGCGAGGCCCCTCTGACACAAGCCATAAAGCAGGACAAGCCCACACTGCAGCTGGGTCCCTGTGGGATGACCCCTCCAAGGCGGCTCCGTGCCATCACCCAGCATTTCCCCCTTCTGCAGTGATCCAGTACAGCTTCACCACCATTTTTGTGGCTGCCTTTCCCCTCGCCCCACTGCTGGCTTTCTGCAACAACCTCTTCGAGATCCGTCTGGATGCCATCAAGATGATGCGGCTGCGCCGGCGCATGGTGCCCAGGAAGGCCAATGACATCGGTGAGACGGGGCCCTCTGTAGCTGCTGCTTGGGAAAACAGTGCAGGTGGTGAGCCCCTTCTAAGGTGGGGAGGTCTGGAGCTTCCCTTTGCCAGGGGCTGGTACCACTTGGCTGTGGAGCACAGGGAGAGCTGTGTATTGGGGAAGGAGAAGCAATTTCAGATCCTGCAGAGGTTGAAGGGCACCTTGGATCTCTCCTTCGTTGAGCCAGGCCTCTTCTGGCTACGCCAAACCAGCTGGGGCTTGGGTTTGCAACCCCTGAAGAGTGGGAGAAAGCTGGTGGGGCGGGTCTCACTGTCTGCTCCTCTCCCACAGGAATCTGGCTGCAGGTCCTGGAGGCCATTGGCATCCTGGCTGTCATCGGGAACGGACTGGTGATCGCCATCACGTCTGACTTCATCCCTGTGCAGGTCTACAAGTACACGTACAGCCCCTGCATGACGGAAAATAGCACTACTGTGGAGTGAGTGTTGCTGGTCAGGCGCCCCCACCCCTGCAGCCCTGCCTGCAGTGTCCTGTCCTGCCTCGGTGCAAGAGTGTGAGGCGTCCCCCAGAGTGGGGTGGGTTAAAAAGAGTTTTCAAAAGTCTTCAGAAAGAGTTTTCCAGATGGCACCAACTTCAGCATCGCAGCCAGCCTCCCACTCACATCAGTGGGTAAACTGGTGCCTCTGAATGGAAAGAGCACTCTGTAGCACCCCGAGAGCTGCAGGGAGGACTTTCAGCTGGGTGCCCGCCCATGCCCTCTCCTCCCCTCCCTCTTTTCCCACCTTGATTCACCGGCCAAACTCAGTTAAATTGGACAGAGGTCTCAGAGACTTTCATCCCCTCAGCTCTGTGAAAACGGGTGGCTGGGGAGTGGAGGGAGAGCCCCAGACAGAAGCTGGCTTCCCCCCGAATGGGAGGCTACAGTCTGTGCTCAACCACACTACTAATCACCTGAGAGTCCACATACCAGGGAACCCTTAGACACAAAAACTGATTGCTATAAAGACTGTCTGCCTGCAATCTGGGGCCTTTAAGTACCCCCCAAAAAAGGACACAAGAGCTGCAATTTCCTTTAGGGCATGCCATAACTTCTCCGAGTGCGGCCACAAAGCAGGAGTTTCCCCTCGCCGCAGGGTTTCTGTGCCCAGATGTGCCCTTTCCTCCCCCACAGCTGCCTGACCGGCTACATCAACCACAGCCTCTCCGTCTTCCACGTCCAGGACTTCGAGCCCCACACAAAGCTGGCCGAAAATCAGACAGACTTTGTCAGGGGCAAGATCACAGAGTGCAGGTACCGGCACCCCTGCCAGCCCCTCACCATGGCACCTAGCCCCTGGAGGAAGCCACCAGAGCTCCCCTGGGACTGCCATGGAGGGAGCTGAGGTGGGATGTGATGCCTGGCGAGGGGGGAGCCTGGGCTGGCTGGCGCTGACGGGGCTCTGCTGCAGGTACCGGGATTACAGGAACGCCGACGACTACAGCTACACCGTCCAGTTCTGGCACGTCTTTGCAGCCCGGCTTGCCTTCCTCATCCTCTTTGAGGTGAGCACTTAGGGCAAGCTGCCCGGGGAGGCACAAAGAGGCTGGGGCAAACACGGGGATGGTGGCACAGACCTGGGGAGCTGCTCACTGCCCGCGGTGGCTCCGTTTGCTTTCTGCAGCACGTGGCTCTGTGCGTCAAGCTGATCGCAGCCTGGTATGTCCCCGATGTCCCCCAGTCAGTTAAGAATCACGTTCTGAATGAGAAACACAGCAACCTTCGGAAAGAACTGAGGTGGGTGATGCCCCAGAAGGTGCCAGGGGTTGCTGTGCTCAGAGACAGCATGGTGTCCAGCTGGACACCCGGCTGGTTGCAGGATCAGCCAACTCCAGAGCCCCATGGTTGGGCTCCCTGCCTTCATGGGCACAGAGAAGCGTGGGGCTATGAGCCCCTGCCTTCTGCTAAGCTCCTCCATCACACTTTTGGAGGTAGCTTCTCCCCAGCTTTCAGTCCAGCCCCTGTTGCTTAGGGCCTACAGCACTAAATGTTCATTTTAAGGTGGGCTGCATTACCTGGAGAGGAGGAGCCACCTCCCTCCATGCCTGCAGCATCACTGAGCAACCCCGGTGCCTGGCTTTCAAGTGTCTCAAGGCCAGTGAGAAGAGTTCCACCTGAGGTGACTCAATACTAAAGCTCACCAGAGGGCGAGTCTGCTTGCCTTCATCTTTTCCTTTAGGAAAGACGAGCTCCAAAAAAAAACAAGGAGCAATTTTGTCCAAATTTTCCATTTAAAACTTTGCTGGGGGGTGGGGGAACCCACAAAACAATTTCAGCTGGAGGCAGAACCAACTTAGCAGAAAGCTGTAGGTGCTGCTGTCCTCTAGGACTGAACCCTGCTTTGGAGGAGGGCTCAGCCTGCCCCTCCCCACAAGCCTCCCCTGAAATCCAGGTGAGAGCAGAGCTGTGTGGGGTTCAGGAAGCATCACACCACTACCATCCAGCTCCCAGGCTGCGGCTTCCCACCAGCAGAGAGATTTTGCACACACGGGGACTTTCCACAAACAGGGGGTCGTTCTTCGCTTATATCTGGCAAACGGCCCTGTTCCCGCTCGGAACATTTTCCCACTCCCCCCTTCCTTCCCAATGTGGATATCCCATCCATAACCTCCCTCTCCCTTCTCCCCCAGCATGATGGAGTACTCCACCGAGGTGTAGCCTCCTCGCACTGCAAAGACTGAGAAGCACAGACCTGAGCCCCTCTCCCCAGCCCGGCAGCGCCACAGTCACCGGAGGAACCACCGTGGCACCGCCGGCAGAGACAGGCCATGTGCCCCCGAGCTTGGACTTGAGCTGGGGAGCTGATGGCAGCTTCACAGAGCAGGATGCTTTATGACTTGCACAGACACGAGGCGGAAGAAAGTCGCAGCAGAGACAGGAATGCTACCTGGGGCACGGGCTGGGCGAGCGCGCTGCTGGTCTGCAGGAGGTGATCAAACTTCCGCGTCAGTCATCGCCTCCACATGCTGTGCGGCCTCGCAGGAAAAGGCAGCTACTTCAGTCCAGATTCCCTCTCCTGCTCTTTCTTGTTCCTTGGCCCCTTCTTCCTCTGCCTTCAGTGACCTCCCTGCTCCTGTACCATCAAGAAAATTCAGTCCTTCCTCTTTCACACCGGCCAGCACAATCCTCTCGGCACAACTACCGTGTGGCTGCAACTCCAACCCATCGTTTTCACAGGCTGGAAAAGCAAACTCGTTAGCCTGAGTGGCTTTTGCACTGGGCCCTGCCAAGTCACTGCATCTGCTCTGACTCGATTACATTCCCACCTCAACTAGAATGAGAGAACGGTAAATAAACACACTAACTGCACAGGTGCAAGCAGCCTCATCTTCAGCTGCCGTGAGTCACTGTAGTCACACAGGAACCGTTCCCACCTCCCCTCCTTTGCCATCCACATCACCCAAAGAAATTGCCTACTCCAACCTCTCTTTTCTTGATGTGGGTAATCAAAAAAGGGCTGGAGCTGGACCACTTGTACCTAGCACAGCACTAGGGCTGAGGGAGAGGTGCTGGCTAGTGACAGGATTAAAAGAAGCTGGCGCTCTGACCATGCGTAGTGGGGAAAAAACATTTTAATTTGCTAGGGTAACAAAAATGCATTAAGCTACACAGAAAATCCTGAGTCACAGGGCTAGAAAGGGTTATTTCTTGCTGCAAAACAAGCCACTAGCCTAAACCCAAGCCCTGCCAGCCTGATATTTCTTCCCCTCTTCCCTTACAGCTCTCCCTTCTCCCTACAAACACAAGGGGGTTTTGTCTGTAGCAGAGCAGGGGCTACGTGCCACAGCTGGTCTGGTGTCACAGCCATCATTGTGACTTTTCAAATATTTATTTCCAGCCTCTTTGTTTTGCTTCCTGCCAGGCCTACCTGCAGATTTACCAACTCAAGGCAGAGTTATTTGCACAAAAGGAACGATGTGTTTGTTCGGCACTACACAGAAATGAGAATGTGCCCTCAAACGTGGGATCCTTCCCTCAACGTTGGGTGCAGAAACAGCCCTTTGATGCCCCATGCCATGTTAGATCTGTATGTGGCAGCCTTGCTGAGTTGGGTTGGCAAACACAGGGGGAAACAAATTTTCTCTTTCTTTATTTTTCCTAACTTCGATCAATGAGGAAGACAGGAGCACAGGCTGGGGTGTTACAGCTCGGTTTCCAGTTTTGTTATGGTCCCTGTAAGCTCTGGACAAATCCACCGGGGAGTTTTAAAGCTGACCTCTGAGTTTTAGGGTCTTTTTCTTTATGAGAACTGAAAACTTTTAACCAGTTTTGAAGTTTAACCTTGAGCTCCACACTTTCATCATCTCCTCTGTAAAATGGCAATAGGAACCTCAAGGTGAATTGTGGGAATAAGCTGAATAAAACATGGGAGCTACATGGGTAAGCATGTGTGTGAGCACGTGTAATAAACACGTAGCTACAACACAAACTCGGAAAGATGCAGATAATGAAACCGGAGAAACACAGGTCAGGAACAAGTATTTCATTAGGGCTCATCTGTCACGTTCTGTAATTAAAAGTCAGAATAATCCAAGGCCCTGTAAAGAAATGTACACAGTGATGCTTCTTCCTGTAACGCAACCTGTTCTCGCTGTTATAAAGCACCATGGGCACTGCGCATCACAAGAGGCCACACTGCTTGCGGCTCGCTTGAAGGGTCGGAGCAGCCACGCACCTGGAGAGTCCCTGTCCTGATTTAACAACGGAAAGCCACCACCTGCTGTGTTTCCTGGGAAAAGGAGAAGAACAGTGACAGTGATTAAATGTCTGCTACGAGGCGGCACCTCATCCTGTAGCAGTGTTCTCATTTATGGGAGGTGGAGGTGAACTCTGGTACACAGCCGCCTGGCAGCATTAAGTAGCTCAACCTTAATTAGCTTCAAGCTGTTAAATGCATCAAGAACTGGCTATTAGCAACCTCACATCGATAAAGTTATTTCCATCTGCCTCCTAGCTGGCAGGGAGCTCTTCCTACCTCAGCAGCACGCGCTCACCTTGGGCCAGGGTGCAGCAGCAGGGGGACAGGGTCACAAACCCCACAGCAGCACAGCACGCCAAAGCAACAACCTCAAATCAAGAGAATTTTGGCTGCAGCTTGGGATGCAGAGCCAGCTCCTTCCCTACGGCTGCCCCACGTGTGATGACCCCAGCCACTGCCTGCCTGGCACAACGCAGCCCTGTCAAGGCACAGAACAGGGGTAGAGCTATTTTATTGCTGAACCCCAAACACTCACGGTCTCCTGAGGGTCCCACCACACACTCCCAGCAGTAGTGGGGCTTGCAAGGACTCTGCCTTGCTCCCAAGGCCAGCAGGTGACTCTCCCAGGGGTGACATGCCTATGAATACCTACCCAGAACTGCAGCGAAAGGCACCAAAGTTAACTCAAACTGAAAACTTCACTCCCAAGAACGTGGAAAGCCACAAACCACCAAGCAGGGAAACGAAACAAACCATGCAATGCTCTCAGCCCTCTGGCTTGCTCTGTCCTTTTGCCACCGTGACCAAGATCAGCTCCATTTCTTCTTGCTTTAACTTACCCGCGGGAATAACTCTGACAGACAAGAAAGGTTTTATCAGCCCTCAGGTCCCTACCCTGCCTCCTCGTGCCCTTGCCATTCACGTGAGCTGGGGTTTGTTCCTTGGGATCCTTTATCACAGAATCATTAGGGTTGGAAAGCCCTCCAGGATCATCTGGTCCAACCATCGCCCTACCACCAATGTCACCTCTAAAACATGTCCCTAAGCACCACGTCCAACCTCTCCTTGAGCACTGCCAGGGACAGTGACCCCACCACATCCCTGGGCAACCCCTCCCAGTGCCTGACTGCTCTTTCTGAGAAGAAATGTCTCCTCATTTCCAGCCTGAACCTCCCCTGGCGCAACTTGGGGCCATTCCCTCTAGTCCTATTTGTCCTATATAGTCCTGTCGCTACCTATCTGCGAGAAGAGGCTGACCCCCACACACAGGGACCACAAACCCTATGGAGAGGAGCACCAGCTGCACACAAACCCAACCTCAGTCCCTCTATACACCCTTTCTTCCCCCGCGCACATCCAAGCTTTTCCCTCGGGATTTTCCTGGCTCGGGGAGGGGAGCGGCGGGACTACAACTCCCGGCGTGCCCCGCGCGGGGTGGCAGCCACTTCCGGCGCGCCGGCGGGCGGTTGCCGTGGAAACGGGGGGGGGCACAGGCTGACCCGTGCAGGCCGGATTTGGGATTTTTTTTTTCCCCGTAGTTTTTAACAGGATTTATTTTTTTTTCCAACGGCTATCTGATGAGCTGCAGACAGAAGGAGCTGAGTTGGGGGTTGAGCAACGGCAGGCCACCTGAACAGAAGACCCTAGAAAAGCCTTTTTAAAAATATAAAGTAAAATTAAAAAAAAAAAAAAAGCTATGTATGCATTTTAAAGGAAAAGTAAAAACAAACAAACAAACAAACAAACCACCCTTAAAACACTGAAAAAAAAAAAGACAACCAGAAGGTGAAGCACTGGGGCCATGACACCATCTCCCGACATCTTCCTGCCTCTGTGCATGCCTACCACACAGCCCTCCCACCAAAATCCCCCAGGAGCCAGAAACCTCCCCAGTTTCTGCCCTTCTCGTGCCACAATGCTGCCTGGTGGTTGCTGTATGAATTTATTCCTAGAAAAGTCCAGCGGGGAGAGATACCTGGCAGTTCTTACCGATCCCACCACCATCATACTCCGCTGGAGCACGGCGTTTCAGGAGGAAATAGCCACTTTTCTTCCCTTTTCATCCCCAAACTGTGTGATGACCTCACTGAAGACACTGATTTTGGTGCTCTCAGGCAGCAGGTCAGGACTGAGATGCTCTTATACTAGTCATTCACTGCACCAAACACCACAGCTAGGAACATAACCCATGCCTGGGAGTGCTGCAGCTCTAATATTTACCTCCTTGGTAAATATCACAGCTGTCACCTGCTGCTCATCAGCAGCCACGTCTCACCCAGCCCCCGTTCCCCACTGCGAGCTGACCCCACATTACCCACTTGGTCCTGCTGAGATCCTTCAGGCACAGCTGCCACCCTCCTGGCCTTGTCTGCGCCCCGCCATCAGTACCTCACCTTGACGAAGCCCCAAAGCACCAAGTTTTTAGGTGCTCAGCAAACTCTGTCTCCAAAATGCACCCTGAGCATCAAGTCAATGCCTCTGACCTCCCCTCTGTGGCCTGGGGAGCCGGTGTTACCGGTGGGTGCAGGTTTTGTCTCGCCCCAACGCCTCCACGGGCTTTTCCAGCCACAGGGAGCCGGGGGGAATTTCCTCCTGCATGCACCCAACTCCCCGGGGGCTGCTCGGCTGGCAGGGTGCACGGCTTGTCTTCCTTCTCCTTTTTTCTCTCTCTTTTTTTTTTCCGTCTTTTTCCCCTCCCATAATGCCAAAGTTATTTAGTTTTTTTTTTTCTCCAGCAGGTTCAGGTGGAGGTGGAGCAGCAGGAGGGAGGGAGGGACGGCCAACTCCTCCTGCAGGCCTGGCGCCCAGCGATTGGGGCGGCAGGGGAGCCCAGCAAAGGGCACGGGCTGAACCGGGGAGGGGGAAAAATAATAAATTAAAAAAAAATAAATAACCTCCACCAAGCACTGGTCCGGCAGGTCCAGTCGGCTCAAGCGGCGCGGGAGGGAGGCAGCTGGCAGGGAGCCTGCAGCCAGAGGAAGCTCCTGAAGGTAAATGCAGCTCTCCGCTGCTTCCCTTTCCGCTGCTTCCCTTTCCGCGTCGAGGTCGTCTTGGCCAGGGTCGGTAGGGTCTTGTCCTCTCCCCGCAAGCCCCACCACTCTCCTCTGGCTCCCCAGGCAGCTTCCATCCCTGCTGCTTGCTCCCCTGCTGCCATGCCTCCCTGCCCGTCTCGCTCTCTCCATGGCCTTGCTCTGGGGGGGATGCCACAGCCCAACCATCGTGCTTGGATTGCTCCAAATCCGGCCTGTTACTTATCCCAAGACATAGGAATTGGGAGTGTGCTACACGTTGCCCTGTGCTCCTCCTCCAGCCCTACACTGAGCTGCCCTCTGGGCACTCATTTTGTGCCCCAGAACAAAGGAGCCCCAGCTGTGCCTCCCCATGGGACTATGGAGGCATTGAGGGCTTCCCTCGGCTCTCTGGCCAGCCCACATTTTGATGGGACTTAATATTTGCAACCATGAAATGATGTGAGAGCGACCCGTCTGGGCAGGACGAAGTGCAGGCAGAGCATCCCACCAGGCAGGGAAAGCCCCACGCCACCCCAATATAGCCAGATGGGGGGGGGGGGGGGGGGCACAGCTCATCTCCAGCCCCTGTTCTTCTATCATGGAGAAACCCAGTTAATCACGGAGACACCCAGTTAATATTTCTGGTATAAATCATTGTTCAGCTGCTCAAGTGTTTCCTGCGTACTTTGACCCCCGACTTCACCTGGTGCCAGGGCCGCTGTGCCAAAGGGAAGCAAGGTGCCTCCGTCCCCACTCCCAGCAGTGTCCCAGCATGGCTTCTCCAGGGACAAACTGGGTTTCGTCATTTCAAAACCAGTTTGAGTGATGAAGGGCAGGGGCAAAGAGGCAGCCAAGAAGGATTTTTACCCCTGCTGGCCCCAGCAGTTATGCTGGGTGTGTTTATGGTCGCGCTGCCTTGCATAAACACCTGCAACGTGACGTCCTTGCTATTCCCACATCAGCCCCAGCAGGCACAACACCCGCGCTGGGGGCTCTGCAGGCGTCTGGGGACAGAGGAGCCCAACACCACCGCCAGGCTCTGCTTCACCGTTTGCTCCTGGTGCCTCTGCAATCTATCAGCAGGGTGCAGGGTGTCCTCCCTGATCCCCCTTCTTCCCATGGGTCGATTGCAGCCTCTGGTTGTGCGATGTCAGCCGGGGGCTGGTCCCCGAGACCCCCACATGCAGGGCACGTTGTGCGGCTGTGCCTCTCCCTGGGCATGGCCACGGGGCAGCACCGCACCAAGCCTCCTAACGTGGCTGGGAGCACTGCACCCATTTAGATTAGTTCAACAGTATGAAAGCTCATGAGATAGGGAGCCCGTGCTGCTATAAATAAACCACCCCGTGGCTTAATTTGCAATTTCTATGGGCACCTTGGGCTGGAAGCAGCACAGTGGCCAAGCCGTGCAGCACAGAGGAGGGTCCCCCACTTGCACACCCCAACGAGTGGCTGTGTTCAGATCGTGGCTCGTTTCCCCTCACCGGCCTCTGGCTGGTTTTAGCTGGCGGAACATTGTCCCGAAGCCATGTTTTTAATGTCCCACAGCCCTTAGTTGGTCATTAATCACCTCCTGACCAGGAATTTGCAGGCTGTAATTTAGCACTGTGCAGGCAGAGCAGGTGACTTAGTGGCTGTGCTTTGGCTTCGCCCCATGGTGGCTCCCACCACCCCGTGACCCAAATTGCTGCGGGGAGCAATAGGGCGCTTGCCCAGCGTTGTGCCAGCCCAGCAAGGAGCACCCAGTGCTCACGGAACAGTTTCTCATCTCTTCCAGCCCCAGTCGGCCCCGCAGTGGTGGTGGCAGCGGCAGGAGAACTTTGCCCCCCCCGGAAGACGGCACACCGCTGGGGCTCTCCTGTCGTGGGTGGCCCGCCAGCAATGCCAGCAGCTGATCGCTCCTGACCATGGCAGGTAGGCTGCAAAATGAAATGTTTCACATATTTTCAGCTGGGAAGGACCCCGTGCTCTTGGGCATGGCGGAGGTCCTGCTTGTTGCTCCGGGGGTGGGTGAGGGGCTGTCCAAGCCCCCAAAACCGGCCCAGCCTGCTGCAGTGCAGCTGCAATCAGTGCTCTCTGCCAGACCCCGGCGGCTGAGCTTGTTTTTCTGGGGAAGCCGGGATGGCTACAGGGCTGTCATGCTTTCCACACTGCCAGAAGGTGTATCCCTGATGGCTTTCCCCTCTGAAACCCCCTTCCCACTGTGCCCCCAGCCGTTTGCAGAGTGCCTCCCGAACTTCTCGTCCCAGCTGCCAACGAGACGCTGGCGCTGGCGCTGGGGAGCCAGATAGCGCTGAACTGCACCGTGCGCTGGGCAGCCACCGAGCACTGCGAGCCTGTGTCCGCCTGGACCAAAGATGGGCAGTGGCTGGGCAGCGAGAGCAGCCAAGACACCACTTGGTAAGGAGCCTGCCCCAGGGTACGTCTGTCTGTCTGTCTGTCTGGGTTGCCCAACCCACAGTAGCTCCTTCTCTCCCCAGGTTTGGCCAAAATGCCTCGGAGCACCTCCTCGCCACCATCCTGCACGTCAACCTCACGCATGACGCTGACTTCGGGGTGTTTTCCTGCTGGGTCAGCAACGCCACGGCCACCTTCACCCTGCGGCGAGAGGGTAGGGGCACACAGGGGCCAAATTCTGGTGGGGACAGGGCAGGGGACAAAGAAGGGACACCTATGAGGAGGGTGGTCACGTAAGGTGGCCGCAGTGGCCCCGTGGGTATCACAAAGCAGGCACTGGGGGCATGGCTGCATATTGGGGTGCAGACCACAATACATTAAACCCAGAAGCCTGGGTCTGGAGCCACTGACTGCTCACCGTTCCCTTCCCCATCCTTGCAGAGGCCGCGGGGCACGTGAGCGCGGTGCTGGCAGCCCTCCTGGTCCTGGCCCTCCTGATGCTGCTGGCTGGGCTCTACATCAGGTGCCGCCTGAGCGTGCTCCTCTGGTACAGGAACCACTATGGCGAGCTAGAGATAAATGGTGAGAAGGGTGTAGAGAACACGGTGCCCCCCTTAGGACAAGCCTCCCCTGGGCCAGGGGCTCACCAGTGTGCAAAGCCCCCCCAGATAGGCTCCCCTTTTCCCCACGGTCACTGCCTCCCCAGATGGGAAGCTGTACGATGCCTACGTGTCCCACGCCACCGCCCCGGATGACCGAAAGTTCGTCCACTTCATCGTGAAGCCACAGCTGGAGAACCGCTACGGCTACAAGCTCTTCCTGGACGAGCAGAACATCCTGCCCAATGCTGGTAGGCACTGGCCGCCCACCCAGACCTCTGTGGGATTGGGCAGAGGGACAATGCCAGCACCTGGGCTTGGAAACCAAGAGGGGACAGGAAAAGGGCTGAGCTGCTTGTCTCTCTCCCACGCAGAGCCATCAGCTGACTTGATCATGAATGTAAGCCGGTGCCGGCGCCTCATCGTAGTCCTCTCTGTGGCCTATCTGGAGCAAGACTGGTGCAACAGCAGCTTCAGGTACGAGCCTGCTCCTGTCAGCTCCTGAGGGAGAGGAGGCGATGGGCCCTCACCCTCCTGCCACATGCCTGACTCACAGGGAAGGCCTTTGGAGGTTGCTGGAGCTCTCCAAGAAACCCATCTTCATCGTCTTCGAGAGCCAGTACCGGGAGATCACGCACCCTGCCATCAGCCTGCTGAAGCAGCACAGGAATGTGGTGACCTTGCTGGTGTGGCGAGCTGACTCCATGGTAAGAGCAAGGTCCCATATTGCCAGCACCCCCCCTTTCTATCCCCGGTGCCCCATTTTGTATAAACTCAGTGATCAGGAGCCCCGTGCCGCTCCGGGGCGTCCCCCAGCTGAAGGAGCCGGGGCAGCGAAGCTTTGTCCCAGCGCTGCTGTGGCTGCTCACGTCTCAGGGCCGGGCTGTGAGCTGCTGCGCTCCAGCAGGTTGGGCCGGTTTCTCTGCCGCTGCGCGGGCACGCTGCCATGCCGAGAGCACAGCTCTCACCTTGGCTGAGCTCCCAGCTCCAGAAAGAGAGAGCCGAGCCCCACAGAGCCTGCCACAGCCCCACACAGGCCGGGCTTGGCTTTGCTGCAGCCTTAATTCGACTTGGTCCCTTCTTAACCCACACAGACCCCGTCGTCAGACTTCTGGAAAGAGCTGTGCCTGGCCCTGCCCCGCAAGGTGTCCTTCCAGGGGACCATGGGGGACCCGCAGACCCAGCTGCAGGAGGACAAGGACCCCATGCTGATCCTGCACAGCAGCTACCTGGACAGCCGGGGGGACCCCCACCCCGACGGAGACCTGGGTGCAGGTTCGTGTCCTCCACCTCCTCTCCCATGGGGGACAGATGTGCTGGGGACAGGGGGAGCCGTGCGCTAGAGGTCACTGGCCTGACGTCCCTCTGTGCAATGCACAAGGGCAGAAGTTTGCCAGTCCTGGGGTACAGAGGTGTTAATTTTATTGGCAGGGCCACGAGGGATCCTTTTGAACCAGTGCCAGTGGGTTGGGGGGGCAGAGGGGCTGCTCAGAGTGGGGCCAGCCTCACAGCTTGCCCCTTTGGACTACATTTACACTACTGTACTGGTAAGGTTGGCTTGAGCCCCTTCCCCAACACCTAACCCATCTCCCCAACTCCTTCCAGGCCTCCGTGGATGTCTTTTCAGAGGACCCCCACCTCCCCACGTCAGCAGCCTCAGGGTGCCTGCGGCTTTGGCCGCCGGCACGCCGGAGGACGCGCAGCAGAGGGATGGACACAGAGCCGAGATCGACATCTCGGACCTGGGCTCGCGCAACTACGGCGCCCGCACAGACTTCTACTGCCTGGTGACGGAGGATGACATCTGAGCAGGGCCACGATGGGGAAAGGGGGTGCCCCCTGCTCCGCAGGACTGCACGGATCCAGGTCGCAGCTGGAGGATCCCAAGCGCTGTGACTGGACCAGCACTGGGAAGAGAGGAGCTGGCTCCTTCTGGCAGCACGTTCTCTGCTTGAAAACCACCGTGGGGCCTGGGCACCCTTGGGTGCTGGGTCCCCCTCCCTTGCCATGGGTGGAAGGGACATTTTTTCCACCTAACGGACAAATGTTGGGATTGGCGATGCCCTCCAAGAAGCAGTGTGCACTTCTGTCCCTTTTCCCCTCATGCCCCCAGTGGCCTGGGCTGGAAAACCCATGGGAGCAGCCAGAGCACCGCCGGCTGCATCACCCCAATCCCAGTGGCAATAAAATGCTGCTGCTTGGAGCAGCCCTGGTTTGTCTGCAGGGACACGGGTGACACTGGTGGGCCCCGGTGGGTGGCAGGGCACTGGGGGGGTCTCCCTGCCATGGACAGTGGGGCAGGCAGCTCCACACACTGCCCCTGTGCTGTGTGGTGTCCTGTCCCCACACCGTGTTCCCACCACGTTGACTCAGAACAAAGAGGACGAGCATGCTGGCACCGCAGGGCCAAGCTCCCCCACGCCAGCATCCCGCAGGTCCTCTCTTCCCCTCCAGCAGGCGCAGGGGTGTTGTTCAAGGCCTTTATTTCGGGGATACACAGTGCTCGGGGAGCTCGTACACGGAGAGCTGGGGAGACAAACGCATCGCCTGGACCACGCTGGGCCCAGGCATGCCAGGACAGCCGCGTCCAGGGCTGCCGCAGCCCCTCCTGGCAGCGCTGCCTGCTCTCCCCACCCCGCCTGCCCCCCACCCCCTGTACCTATACTCTACCCCGTTTCCCAGACAGGGCGCGCGGCACACCCCAAGCGCAGGGCTCCCCCTACCAGCCCCAAACCCACTGGCAGACCCAAGCGACCCCCAGCCCCGCCGCACACCCCAACCCGGCCTCCGCCTCTGCAAAGTGAGCTTTGGACCCACGCTGGCCCCGCTGGCGCCAGCCCGCGCCGGGCACCAAGGGCATCTCCCCACCCCATGGGGAGACGCCGCCCAGCAAACACAAGCTGCCTGGCCCTGCCCGGATCCTGCTTACGCAGCACCAGCCCCAACCCCGAGCCCTTAACAGAGCAGCAGCAGTGCCCCAAACGGTCCCTGTGGGGTGCAGGGATGGGGACAGCCCACCTCCCCGCAGCGGGGGCACGGGCAGCCTCAGTCACAGCTCCACACGGAGCCCCCAGCAAAGGGAGGACTGAGAACCACATCGCCGATGCCAGTCCCGGCTCCTTACAGCCACGTAAGGAACCGCCCCTCGGAAAATCTGGGGAGCCAACAGCAGCCACCTTGGACACCCCCCCCCAGGCTCCCTGCGTTGTGCAAAGCCCCATCCCCATGCAGCCAGGGCAGGACTGGTGGCACAGGCACCTGGTACGCTGCGATTTGGGGAGCTCAGCCCTCTTAGTGTGGGGGAGCTGGAAGAGGAACTCCCTCAAAAGCCCCCCCTCACCTCCAGCACTGCTTTGCAGGAGCCTCCCCAGAGCTTCTGCTCCTCGGCCAAGCCACGAGACGAGCTTGAATTGGCGCAGGAAGGAGGGGGGGGCTTTGCAGCACCTGCGTCTCCAGCCCAGGGACAGGGTGCCCAGCAGAGGGGTGCAGGCACGAGGGGGTACAAGGAGCAGCCGGGGACTACGCTACGCAGCAGGGGGTCCTGTGGCGAGCAGCTTCCCCAGGGCGCAGGAGGCAGCGAGGAGCGTCCCAGCAGGGAGAGCAAGGGCTGTGCAGTCCCTTCTCTCAGGGTTTGTCCTTACAGGCTGAGGAAGTCCTCCTTCCGGTACCCCTTCTGCAAGAGAACAGGCCACCCGTCACACGCTCTGTCACACCACTGTCCCCGCTCTTCTAGGCGCCTGCCACCAAGGGGACGATGCTTTGGGGACGTCCCCACCTCTTCAGGAGGCAAAGGCAGAGAGGCCAAGAGAGCCGTCTGCCTGGATGCATCTGGGTGGCTCGGTTTTCCAGGGTGAAGCCCCTGACCCTGGCTCCCTTGGGCTCCACCCCGGGGCCCCGCTCCAGGATCCCGTAGGAGGGAGGTACGTACCACCTTGAAGTCCCGGTGGAGCTTGGTGTACTGCCACATGTTGCCCAGGAGGCTGGCCGCCGCTCTGGAGGACTTCTCGTTGTCCGAGCTGGAGCAGAGAGAGGCTGCAATGAGTTTTTGGGTACCACCAGGCACAGGATGGCGCCCACCAGCCCACGGATACCACCCCAGAAGGGCCAAGGACTTGGGGGAAAGAGGCAGAAGACTAGAGGCTGGGGCCCACCACGACGGGCTGGGTGAGCAGTGGTGAAGGGTGGCTGCAGCAACGGGCAACCCCCCGGTGGGGTGTCCCGAGAAGGCTGTAAAGGGCTGGAGGCCAGCCTTGAGGCCGCTCCGCACTGCTCTGGGGGTTCCCAACACCAAGCCTCAGGAAGGGAGGCTGGTTGTGAGCCTCGTCCACCTCGCTGGAGCGGGGGAAGAAGGGGAAGAGCAGGACTGGACCCCAGGTCCACACTGGGAGAGAGGAGCAGCAGGGAGCTCCCACCTGTCCCTTCTCTTCTTGATGTAGAAGAGCTTCCTGAGGCCATCGAAGTAGACGATGTCGCGGGCAGCCATGGGGCTCTCCACCACCAGGTTGTTGAGCACGGCGATGATGTTCACGATAACGTCGGCAGGAGGTGCCTTGTCCCCAACGCTCCCCGGCAGCTTCTCAATCAAGTGGCTGACCACCTTGGTTGCTGGTGGGCAAAGGCATTGTGTCAGAGCCCCAGGGGAGGTGTGGTGGCCTAAGGGAAGAACCCTGCGGCCAAAAACCCCACGGAGCAGGACCAGGGGTATCTTCAAGCCCCAGCTTTGCTCTCTGCCCTCTCTGCCGGGGCTCCCTGGCACCTGGGAGAGGAGCAGCCGACGGGATGGGCGAGGGGGGCAAGGACAAATCAAGTGAGATGGAGGGGTTGAGGCAGAGCAGAGCACGCAAGAGGCATTTGGTCACTGGGGACAGGGGACGGAGAGGACGCCTCACATGCGGGCAGTCTGCCTGCCTCTAGCTGTGAGCTCAGCAGGCAGGAAGGTGCTGAGACACGCCCGGAGGTAACCAGAGGCCAAACCAAGGATCAAAAAGGGTGGAGAGCGTCCAGCCCTGGCCCTGCCCAGCCCTCCCTGGCACTCACACATCTCGTCCTTGTTGCGCGCGTGGCGGGACAGGTTGCGGATGAGCCCCGTCAGCGAGCGCAGCTGGTGGTGGTCGGCGGTGCGCACGCGATCCAGGACGGGGTTCAGGATGCGCTCCTGCTCCAGGGCCAGCCGGCTCAGCACGCCCGCCCACTGCAGGGGCAAAAACACGCGGTGGAGGCACCCATTAGGACCACTGGGCACCCGCCTCCTCCTGCCCCGTTCCTCCTCCTCCTCGCCTTGCCCAGCGTGGCCGGATGACCTGGCTGGCGAGGAGCGTGGCGGCCACGTCCCCCCCCCCAGGCACAGCAGTGACCAGCGGGAACAGCCCAGCGAGACGGGACAAGCCCAGGGGACGGACGCTCCCCTCCCGCGTCCTCACCCTGCGGTCCCCGGCAGTGATGTTCTGCAGGGCGCCCGAGGCCGCCTCGGTCGTGTGCTTGTTGAGCTCGCAGCGCTGCAGCAGCCGGTTGTAGATGCCCACGATCTGCGGGTTCCAGAGCCACTCCATGCCCTTGGGGTCCTTGGAGACCTCTGTGAAGGTGACGATGTCCGCGTTCAGGTAGTGCTGCGGGGACGGGGGGGGGGGGGTGCATTGTTAGACCTAGAGGGGTGTCCCCTCCGCAGTGTCCCTTGCCGCTGGCGTCCCCTGTGTGCACGGGCACCTCCAGGACCTGGCAGGGAGCTGGCAGGTCACACCCTTCAGCATGGAGGGGGTTGGCACCAATTGCCACATGCAAGCGCCATCTGATTCACCCTCTGCTGAGCTCACCCGCGTGTCCCACCCAGCAGCCAAGGCCAGCGTCCACCTCCACCCCGCTGTCATCACATCCACCAGCTGCTTCCCTGCCCCGGCTGATGCGGCTGTCACGGCACAAAAAAGGCCCCCCCAAAACCGCCCCCGCCACTGACCTCACGTGCTTTCTTGCTCTGGGGGCTGAAGCAGCCCACCAGCTCCCCTGTCATGGTGCCACCGTTGTTCCTGCGGTGGCCCTCCAGGCGCTGGAGGGAGGAGGGGGGCATTTCGTCGTACAGACGGTAGGAGAGGTTTCGCAGGACGCAGACTGCATTCTCCACGCTCTGGGGAGAGAAACGGGGCATGGAGGGGTCAGTCCTGGAGAGCACGGAGCGTGGGCACAGCCCCTAGAGCACAGTCATAGGGGGGTCCCTACTGGGATCCACGGCCAGAGTCACACCAATGACACCAACACCGGCAGCGCCCTGCTGTGCCCAGTAAGCTTGGACATATCCAGAGCAAATCCCGGGGCTCACCTTGTCCTCCGACTTGCCCACTTCCAGGGAGCTGTTCACGTAGTGGATCATGGAATCCACCAGCCCGTGGCACTCGCGCATCTTCTGCCGGGTCTGCTGGCTGGCAGAGCTGAGATTCCTGCACAGGGAACAGGGATCCATCACAGCAAGAAGGGGCTTTCCTGTGACCACCACCTCCTGGTGCCCCACCACTGCAGGGAAGGCAGCTAAAGCCACGGGGCTGACAACACTTTGCCTTGATGCACCAGCGCTGCAAGGGATTGGGACCCCAGAAACCAGCCCTAGGGCCCTGGCTCAGTACGTTGGCAGTGCAAGTGGTGTCTCTTCCCCCACCCAAACCTTTACCCTCAGCAGGAGTGGAGCTGGTGCAGAGCAGGTACCTGAGGAAGCCCGTGGAGTTGTAGAAGATCTCTGCCTCGGAGGGGTTCTGCTGGATGACGCCCGAGCCACCCAGCCCAGAAAGGGGGACCAGGACAAGGTCTGTGAGCTGCTCCAGTGTGTCCCGAGCCAGGCGATCCTTCAGGTTGTCGCTGGAGGAGAGATTCCACAGGATCCCTGCGCAGAGAAGAGGGATCCTCAGACCTGGGGACGGCTGCAGAACATGCCCACCCTGACCCACCTCCCCAGGGCTCACGCTGGCCACCCACAGCCAGGCACAGCAACGGGACAGCTCGCGGCTGGGGACACCACCCAGGTGGGTGCTGACAATGCAAAGAAGTTGTCCCCACCAAGCATCACCCTGGCCTTACTCACAGCGGGGTTGTGGACCAGACCCACCTCCACGCGAGGAGGACCCCAACCTGCCCCCGTGGCCATCTCTGACCTGTGACGTTCTTGCGGAGCTCATCGTCAGGCTCCCGCAGCGTCCGCATGAGCTCGTAGATGCCGTTCTCCTCCACCAGCGCCAGCTTGTTCTCGGCGTTGTCGTAGATGAGGTTGCGCATGGCACCGGTGGCGTGGCGCTGCACCTCCTGGTTGGGGCTGTTGAAGAGCTTCACCAGCTTGGGCATGGCCTGGAGGCTGCGGGCCTGGGAGGGGAGAGGCCAGATGGGTTGAGAGGCCAAGCCCCTCTCCCTTTCGCTTGGGGTCCGGGGCTCCCTCCACCTCCTTCACCCCTCCAGGAGCGCCCCACCATAGCAGAAAGGAGCGGGGGACCTGAAGAAAGCAGGGACAGCCCCGTCCTCTGCAGGTGCCCACCTGCTTCTTGGCGTTGCTGTCACTGTAGCATTTGTGCTGGAGGTAGGCAGCGCCCAGGACCTGCAGGTTGGGGTCACTGGCTATCAGGTATTTCACCGCGGAGGGCAAGTCGATGTCATCAAACCTGGAAGCCACAGGCAGATAAGGAAGAGCCCAGGCAGGGCATCCCCCGAGGGTCTTCTACCTCTGCTCCCCACCACATCCCACTTCTCCAAGACCAGCCAACCCATCACACTCCTTCCTGTGGCCGAGTGAGCGTCTTCCCACCCTCACATCTCAGGATGGGCTCCTGGCAGGAGATAAAGGCACGTAGAGGAGATAAAGGTACTTAGAGCTTGACCCGCACCGTGGTACCTTGCTATGGGGCTGAATCCTGCCAACCACCTCACCTCTCCTGCTTCCCTCGCAGCAAGGCAATGCCAGGAGGGCTGGAGGGTTTTGCCCTAAACCAGCCGAGTGCCTAAGGAAGACAAAGGACACAGCTGGTTGGCACTCACCCTCCCGACTGCTGGGTGAGCAGCGTGCTGTGCCCGTTGTACATCTCCATGGCGCGTTGGTCCTGGAGGTGGTGGCTGGACTCAGCCAGGCTGCGCACGGAGGGCGCACGGGAGCTGTGCTCCACCATGCCCATGTAGGAGCCCCCGATGCCCGCCTGCGAGGACGGCTGGATGCTGCCGAACGAGCTGGTGCTGAGGCGGGAGCGGTTGTTGCTCTGGAAGCGCTGGAGCGTGCGCATGGCCGGCGCCCGGATGGTGCGGCTCTGGGGCACCTCACCACCATCCAACCAGTCGGAGGAGCTCTTTGCGTTGGAGCCAGCGCTCATCTGCCTCTCGAAGGTGTACGAGCGGGTGAAGCCGCCGTTGCCTTGGCTTTTGTAGAGGGACCGGTGGCCCATGGGGTCCAGCTGATCCGAGATGACGCTGTAGCGGTCGTCCGCAGCGGTGGGTGGCAGCGGCCCGTCAGCCAGCCGCAGGGAGCGCAGCGACAGCGTGTCGAAGCTCTGCCGAGCCCGGTAGTTGCGCTCGTGGAAGGAGCTGGGGCGCGGGGAGGTGTTGGCAGCCTGCGACATGGCGTAGCCGGTGCCGTAGGCCCGGCCCTTCGCTATGCCCCCGTTGCTGATGGTCGCCATGCGTTTGTGTGGCGTGAGGTCCACCGCTGACCGTGAGGACCAGCTGCTGCCCTTGAGCGTGCCAAAATCTTTCTTGGCCATGGACTGATACATCTGCAGGGCGGGGAGCACAGGGTTAAGGGAGGATGCCTGTGAGCCTGTCCCCTCCATCCCCACCATGAGCAGAGGAAAGGACAGAGCCAAGAGCCCCCTCGCTGCTAAGTTGCAACTAGAAAAGCTACAGCTAGAGGCTGGGCATCCCCAGCTGACTGGGAGATGGGTCCCAGTGCAGGGGGGGATGGCGAACCCCCCAGTACATACCGAGCTTTTGGAGTCCAAGCCATTGCTCTGGGAGCGGGAGCTGAAGGACGGGCGCAGGGTCGTGCCATACTGACCGCCTGCGGGATGGAGGTTGGAGGCAGTGAGGGGCACACACACATCCAAGCAAGCGGGGAGGCATTTGGGCAAAGTGGGACGGATGGTGCCCCCCTACCCTGCTGCCCTAGGGGTAGCAGAGCCCCTCTGGGAGCTGCGCTGGTGCCAGGGCAGTGGCAAGAGGGATGAGCGAGTCGGAGGACTGGGGATGTGCCTGCCTTCCAGCCACGGAGAGCAGGAAGAGGCCGTGGAGACAGCGCGCCTCCCACGGCCTCCCTGCCTTTCATCGTGCCCCGACGGCGAGAGGAATAATTGCTACCTTGGCAGGGACACGGTGGCTCAGCATGGCTCCCCTTGGCCTTACCAGGGCTGGGATCTGTGCTCAGAGAGCCTGCCGTGCCCTAGCCGGGACGCTTAGTCATGGCCTCCTGCTGCGGGAGGCTGCGGAAAGCACAAACGTGCCACCACAGCCCGCCGGGTGGCCGTCAACAGCGGTGCTGTGGCTTGGGTGCCACCAGGTGTCGGAAGGGGGACAGCTGAGGATAGGGACAGCTTTGGGGCTCGGGGGGTGAGCAAGGCAAGAGCTGGGAGCCCCCAAAAGCTGGTCCCAGGGACGGGGCACAAGGGAGGAGAGGGAGACCCCTGCCACCGCTGTGGCCGCAACGGGAGCGTGACCCGCACGCACACCCAGCCTTGGTGAGCCCAGGGGTGCCGCGGGGGCTCTCCCCTTGCCGCGGCGCAGCCCAGGGCGCAATGGGGAGAAGCAACAGGGCGGAGGCCACGAGCTCAGACGTTAAATGGAGGCGCTTGGAGCCCGGCCAGCAAGGTGAGACGCCGCTGAGAACCCAGGGACGGGGAAGACGCAGCCCGCAATCCCCGGGGAGCCCAAAGCAGGGAGCGGGACCCTGCTTCCCTCGGGGTGGGGGGAAACTGAGGCACGGGGGAAAACAGCCCAGGCTTGACCCAGTTTGCTCCGGGGCGTGGGGCAGGTGTGGGCACGGGACTCCTGTTTAAGCGCAGGGAAAAGGGAAACCCCCCCACCCCCCCTAAATAAAAAAAGCCACCTCGCGGTCTCCCACCTCTGCCGTCGACCTGGTCGAGCACAGCGGCCTCGGGGTGCGCGGCGGCCGCCTGCCCCCGCAGCAGCATACGGATGCGGACCTGCTCCTGGACGCGGGCGCTGCGCAGCCTCTGGGCCTCGGCTGCCTCCCGGCCTCGGCCATCCAGCTGCCGGTCGGAGGGCAACGCCAGCGAGCAGACGCCGGCCTCGGGCTGCAGGGCCGAGAGCAAGAAGTTGTTCGTCTCCTGCATGGTGGTGGCGGCGAGCGGGGCCGAGGCGAGCGGGGCCGCCCTACTACGCAGGTGAGCACGGCAGGGCGGCGGCGGGGCCTTCCCTGAGCCGTAGGGAGGCACCCGGCCCGCCCCGCCGCCGCCACGCCTCGGCGGCCGCTGCTCACGCCCGGGTAGGAGAGGGCGGCCGCGGGCCCCCCGCCGCCATCGAGGCCCCCCAAGGGGTGCCCACAGGTGGAGGTGCCAAGGGGCGGCCTCACGACAACGAGAGCATGAGGGGTGTGGAGGCTGCCCGAAGGGGTTTGGGGGAGGACGTGCCTGAGGCTACCATGACTGCCTTGGCAGGCTCCCCATTAACCCCGAGTCTCAGAAGCTGCCCTACCAGTAAGCCCCAGACCTCCCCATTAATCCCCAGACCCCTGCATTGACCCACCAGTGAGACGTGGACCCCTACGTGGTCCTGCCAGCCGACCCTTGGAGAGCCACTGACCCCTGGGCAGCCTCCCTGTTGACCCGCAGACCTTTGTGTGGTCTCTCTGGTGAGCCCTGGACCCCAGCATGGATCCACCAGTTAGACCTGCACCACCCCATGGCCTCTCCAATCAGTCCCAGAACCCAAGGCGACCCCCCTGGAGAGCCCCAGACACCCACATCACAGCTCAGAAGGGTTCTGGACCACCAGCTAGCCTCCTTGTTGACCCCCTTGTGGCCCACCAGTGAGCTTCAGACCTCCACGTGGCCTCTCCAGTGAGCCACAAACCCCACATGGACAACCACTGATCTCCCCCATATCCCCCCATCACCTCCCAGCCAGCCTCAGACCAACAGACAACCTCCTTAGATAGCCCCAGACCCCCACGTGGCCTCCCAGGAGAGTCCTGGACCCCCATGCAGCCTCCCCATTGACCTGCAGAGCCCCCCGGCAGTGAGCTCAGGACCTCCACGTGGCCTCCACAGCCAGTCTCAAGCCATCTCCTCGGACAGCCCCGGCTCCCAGGCAGCCCCCAAACGCTGACCCTCGCCCCCCAGGTGCTCCCCACCCCAGGTGGGGTGCAGGGCTGGCCCACCAGGGGGCTCGGGGCAGTAATTAGGGGCCAGGCTCTCCCTGCTTTGCTTTTCAAATCAGCTGGGGAATTAAACAATAATAATAATAAATAAATAAAAAAAGGGGGCGGCTCAACGCCGCTGGGCTGGTGGCTGTGAGCATGGAGGCAATGAATGTGGGGTGACTCAGCTGCTGCCACGCACAGGCACTAATTAGGCTCGCCCCACCCACCCAGCCACCCTGACCGACCCCAGCTTGGGGGGGGGCACGCCTGCTTTTCCTCAGCCCAGCACGCTCCCGAAATCCCCACGGCTTTGTTTCGTGACAGGCCATAAACCACCCCTTTCCCTTCTGCCCAAGTTCTTTTCCTGAGCTGCGCACTCGTGAACCGAGCTGTGTACGTTCTCAGCCTCAGGACGGGGTTGGAGCGGGACCGTCGGTGTCCGCGGTGGCTTTGGCGCTCAGCGTCACCGCTCTGGCCCCGCCTGGCAGAAGCGTCTTGGGGTTTGGCAGCTGGTGAGCTGGCCAGGGCTTGCAACACCCAGCGATGACAGCTCCAGACGGCAGCTTTTGTGCTTCGGTAGGAGGGGGAAAAGAGCGAGGAGGAATGTGCCGCCGTCAGCAGGAGCAGCGGCTTATTCTGGGCGGGAGAGCATTTCACAGCCAGGCAGCCTGTCCTCTGCTTTGATGTGTTCCCCAGCGCTGGTGGCTGCAAACCCCAAAACCCCAGGGCCACCACAGCACCGTGCCCCGGGACTGATGACCCCCCCACCTCCCCATCTGTCCCTGGGGGGCTTTGTAGGTTTCGGGATCACACCTGATCCTTCCTTTTTGGGGTCTGCAGCCCTAAGGAGACCCCGCTCCCAGCTCCGTGCCCACCTTGTGCCACCCACACGGGTACACCGAGTCTAGCAGAGCTCTGCAGGGCGCTCCCAGCCCGCATGAATCACATCCCCCCCGCCCCGGGAGCAGGCGGTTCTCTCCCCGTGCAAGTTGCTGCTTGCTTGCGGCCCAATGCCAGGCTCCGAGGGACTCGGGGACACCCCTCAGGCATGCCTCCGCACCCCCAAAGTGGGCAGCCGGGGCTCTGCAGCCCCACAAAACCATTCAGATCGGGCACTTAGAAAGAGAAACAGCAGCAAATCGGCACAACGCTCCTATTTGGAGCAGAACCAAGGAGATGTGGCCACAGCCAGAGCGATGAGGGGATGAAAAAACCCTGCGGACGCACCAAAGCAGCTGCTGGCTCGCGCCCTGGAGGCACCCACATCCTCTCCTCTGTGCTGCGACTAACGCCGTGTCCCCCACGAGACCTCCGCGCCCGGGTGCAGGTTGTCCCCTCAGCCCCACTGGGTGCCTGTCCCTAAAAGCAGGTCCCCGGGGAGCCTGTGGCTGCCGGTGCCACCGGCGGTTCAGGCAGGGAGTGGCTGACGGCACCGCAGCGCACGTGGGCCTCCCTGCCCGCAGTGTCCCTTTGACAGCGGGGCACAGGGGCACGAGGACGTTTGGGGAGGGACAGAAAAGCTGCTCGGCCAAAGCTGGCCGGGAGCTGGCAGCTGACGGACACATCATCCAGCACGAGCTGCCCCTTGCCACCTGGACGAGCTGGCTGTGGGGTTGCCAAAGGGTGGCTGATGCCACCAGCTCGTCCCAGTGGGACCCACAGCCCCTCAACACAATGACAACCCACACTGGGGACAGCCACACATGTGCGAGACTGGCCGGCACGTACCTTGTTGGGTGGCCCTGGAGGGCCGGTGCCCTGCAGCATCCTCCCGGCCAGGCGCGCGCCCCTCCAGGTGCTTCAGGGGAGCCGAGCACCCCGGTGCGGGGTCGGTGTTGCCGTCTGCGCCGTGGCGGGTGTGGGGCCGCGGCAGGGCCCGCCCCGGGAGCTTACCCAACCAGTCTCTTCACCGTTGTTTTGCATGTGCGCTCAAAAACCCGCTTGCCTCACAGCCAAGTTTGTGCTTTTGGGGCTCGTGACAAGGCTTCGGCTCTCGGTGGCTCTGCGACTCGCCATCAGTGAGGTTCCACAGGTCCCCCCGTCCCAGTCACCTCCACGATGGTCCCAAAAGCCCTTTCGGTCCCCACCACCGTGCCCCTTTGGCTAATGCGTCCTTCCCAATGTGGGCCATTGAACCCCCCACCCAGCACAGGGCACCCATGGGTGCAACAAGGGGCTTCTGAAGAAGACAAGGGGGAGCAGAAGCAGGGGAGGGGGATGCAGCTTTTGGGGCAAGGGGCTCCCCCCTGCCCTAGAGGCTCCCGGGGAGCATGTTTGCATGTGTGGGATTGAGCAGGAGCCCTTTGAAGCCCAGATAAACTGAAAGGGAGCGTTCGAAACGAGCCAAACCAGTTTCGGGGCCATCTCTCCCACCAGCACCGGAGCCACGGCTCCACACCGCACCCAGTGCTTGCCAGCCCCCTTTGCCCACCACCATCCCTGTGCTCAGCCCCATGGCCGGCCCCACAGAGAGGTGCTGGGCCACAGGCTCTGGGCTGGCACACATCTCTGTCCCCCCCCACCCCACAGGACCCAACAAGCCCAAATGCAGCACCCCCCGGGGCAGGGCGAGCCGCTCAGCAAACGCCTCTCCCTCTTGCTCCTCAACAAGAGGGGAACTGCCCCGGCCCCGCTGTCATTTGGGGTTCCCCTGCCCTACCAAAGCTGACACCGGAGAGGCTCAGTGTCCCCAACGGGGTGAGCGGTGACAGCGCTGGTAGCAGCAGCTCCAGCGGGAGCGCTGCCCGCTCTGACGGCTGGAAAAGTTGTGCCTAAGGAAAAGCGGCTTTGGGGATCACGCTGCCCACGAATTTTGGGGTCGGAGTGGCCGCCTGCCCTGCCCGGGACTTCTCAGCCCCGAGGCCACCTCCTGGTGCAGCAGGCAGAGCCCTTGCCCACAACAAAGCGCTGAAAAAGGGCTCGAAAACGAGGGCAGCTGGGCGAGGAGAGCAGCCTGCGAGTGCCATCGCGGGGATAAAATCCCGCTGCCTGCCCTCCGTCCTCATCCCACAGCAGGGAACGACCCCAACAGCAAATCCTGGGGTGACCCGAGGGACATTTCAGCTCTCCGGTGGTGCTCAGCCTCGCTGCATCACCCGCACAAGGGGCAAGGAGGATGCCCCAGGGCCTGCTTTTAGCCCCTGCTCCCGCAGCGGGGTGAGCTCCCCGTGTGGGGCACGGGCGGGTGGAGCCCAGGTGTGGGGTGGAGGCTCCCCAGTCTCCCTGCAAGCCCGGGCGTGCATCAAAGGCACCTGGCTGCCTCCTCCTCCTCCTCCCTTTTTCTGCATGTTGCCACCCAAAAGAGCAAATCCTCACCCCGTACCCGTCCTCCTCCTGCTCTGCCCCACCAGGGCTCTGCCTCGAGGTGCAGGGTGATATGGGGTTGGGGGGGAAGGAAATCCCAGCCAAGACATTGATTTTATTTTTTAAGAATTAAAAAAAGAAAAAAAAAAAAAACAACGAACAAACAAACAAACAAAAAAAACAACAGACAGACAGAACTTCCTGAAAACAGCTTCCTACCTCATAATTTCACAGAAATTAGCTTGGAAACGTTGTTTGCTCTCCCCCGCTCCCAATACCTGCTTCGGGCTCTGCCCTTTCCCCCCCCACAGTCCCCCCTCCCGGGCCTAAGCATCGCCAGCTCGTCCTCCTTGAGGGGGTCCAGGAAGGGGCTCTGCCCCTGCCCCATCCGCCCACAGCAGCGGGGGCAAAGCCGAGCCCCCTTCTCCCCTCCAAGCCTGCCTCTGGGGTTCCAAGGGAGGGCACAGGCAGCCCCGCTGGGCTTGGACCCCCACCCTGAAGGCATCTGCTCCAGCAGCCCCCCGCAGAAGCTTGGCACTGACATTTTGTGGGGGATGTAGAGTCGGCACTGCCTGCGAGCTTGGGTACCGCGTTTTTGGGTACTGTTTTTCCAGGTACCCTTTTTTGGGTACCTTTTTTTTTGGGTACCGCGTTTTTGGGTACCTCTTTTTTGGGTACCTCTTTCCCACCTCCAGCATCGCCGGGTGCAGCACAGCCCCAGGGCTCAGCCCGGAGGCTTCGCCCCTCCTGACAGCAGGATGCCCGTTGCCCCAGCGCTAATGAGTTAATAAATTCATTTCTGACTAAGAAATTAGACCCTTAAGAAAAAAACCACGAGCCCGCTTTCGCCCACCCCCCCCTTCCCCGTATCACCCCCCCAAAGTAACTGCGGTTCGTTTAGAGATCCTGGTGGCAGCGAGTGCCCTCCGTGCCAGCACTGGTGGCTATGGGCAGGGTTTGGGGACGGCCAGGTGGCGGCGGTGGCCGACCTCTGGTGGGGCCTGGCAGCTGCAGGACGGGCTCGGGGTGCTAGTCCTTGGGCGGCTTCTTGCTGCGGGTGTTCCACATGCCGCGCTTGGAGTGGTAGTAGTGGTAAAAGTTCCTGAGACGTAAGCGCTCCACCTCCAGCCCGCTCTGAAGGACCCTACAGCCGGACAGAGGGACAAACGCTCAGGGAAAAGGAGGGCACGGACACAGCTGGGGGCACCCCAAAGCCAGGTTGTGGCCTTGGGAAGCCAAACACCCCCTCGGAGGTGGCTCGAAGGTGCAGGTGACACAACCTGACAATGGGAAGGGCCCAAGGCAGAGCGGAGGCCAGCCATGCCCACGGGGGAGGGTTCAGAGGTCCCCGTGCTCCCATCCTCACCTGTCCAGGAGCTCCCAGTCCTCCCCGCCCCAACGGTCCCTGAACTCCTCCGTGTTCATCCCTCCGACGCGGTCAAAGTCTGACTTGTAGATGCCGAAGAGGCCAAAGCCATTCACCTCCCAGTAACCTGCAGGGGAGAGCAGCGGGAACCCCGCCCCGCCAAAACATCACCCTCGGGTGCTCCCTACTCCCAAAGGCCCAGCCATGGGAGCACCCCATCCCAAACCCCCCTTTCAGCCATCCCTTTCCACCACGGGTCTGCCCCCATCACTGCCACCTCCTGCTGTGGTTGGTTCACAGGGTGACACCACAGTTTTTGGAGCACCCTTGGGCTCAAAGCCCGTCTCACCAAAGCAGACCACACTCAACCTCTCGCGTGACCGAGCATGACTATAACCCAAGCCCGACACCGCAGCGATGCTCGGGCACGCAGGGGGCAGTGCCCAGGACACCACTCACCGTTGGGCTCCCGCGGGGAGCTGCCGCAGCTCAGCCTCATGACGATGGGCGCGTAGGCCAGCTTCCCCTCCACGCAGTGCTTCCGGATGCTGTCCAGGATGTTGGCAGGGAAGTGGATGTGCAGGTCACACAGGAACACGATGCTGTGCCCATCCTGCAGGAAGGGACAAGACGCGGCCACGAGGCTCGCGGACAAACAGCCCCAAGCCCCACCAGAAGCCACACGCGAGGGGAGCAGTGGTTCCTACCCACAGCTCACCTCGACCATGTCCACGCCAGCCTGCAGCCCGGCCGAGCGCTCGAAGTTGCCCATGCGCCGCAGGTACTGGTAGCTGGGGAGAGAGCCCGGGGCAGTCAGCATTGGTGGTGGAAGGGGACAAAAGCGAGAGGGACTGAGAATAGCAGCGAGGATTGGCCCTGTGAGACTTGTGAGGACCATAGTGGGATGTGGATGGGGTTCGGGGGTCTTTGGGGTAGGTTACCGGGGCAGCTTGGCATCCTGCAGGGCTTTCTCGACGTCCATGTCGTCGCTGTCAAAGTCCACCAGGATGACGTTGAAGTTGGCGTCCTTCGTAGCCTCGTACAGACCAGCCATGTCCGAGATGAACTGCTGGACCCAGCGCGCTTGGTTCTTCACTGCCAGGCACAGCCACAGAAGTCTCTCAGACCTCAGGATCCCAGCAATGGAAGTCCCAAGAGCACGCCCAACCACACCAACACCCCATCTCATGAGATCAGATAACCTCAGCATCACTGTGGACCTGGCCTCCTGAGACAGCCCTGCTCAGTGGTTGCCCAAGACCCCAGAAAAGATGCTTGGCCCTACCATGGTCATGGGGACATCGCTACACCCCTCTGCCCAACACAGAGTGTGCTGCAAGCCATGGTTCATACCCTCTTGGCTGCCAGCAGAGCCTTGGGCCAGCCTGGAGGATGCAGTGGGCAGCAGGAACAACAGACACCCCAAAGAGCCACGTCCTGCCGTCACCTACCAGGTACCACGAAGTGCACCATGATGTCCTGCTTCCAGCTGAGCTGCAGGGGCTGGCACAGGATGGGTTTGCCATACAAGACACTCCAGGTGCTGGGCTGGGGCTCGGTGGCCCCCAGGGCCGGCCCCTCGGGGTTGGTCTCGGCACTGTCGTCCTGCTTGCCGTGGTGCAGGAGGACATAGACGTACTCGGAGAGCCGCACCGTGCGCTGGCCCCGCTCCGCCAGCTCCAGCTCCAGCAGGTAGCGGTTCCCTCGGGCTGTGTCCCGGCGCTTCTCCACGTTGACGATCCTCAGAAGGGTGTAGATGCTGCAGGGAGAGGAGAAGCAGCTGAAGCCACCACTGCCACGAGCTCTGCTCCCCGTGCTTGAGGGGCTGGGCTGAACCTGGTATAACCTAACCACCTTCTATAACTCAGTAACGTGTCTGTCCACGTGGGAAGCAGTGGGTAGTGTTTACCTGGACTTCAGCAATGCATTTGATGCTGTTTCCCACAGCCTTCTACTAGACAAACTGCCAAAACACAGACTGGATAGGTGGGCTATAAGATGGGCCAGCAGTTTGCAGAGGATGTTGAGCAATGACTTACTCAGGCTGAAGAACCTGAGCAAAGTCTGAAGGAGTTGGGTCTGTTCACCCTGGGGAAGAAGAGGCTCGGGGGGGGACCTCATCACAGTATTCCAGTTCTTAAAGGGCAGCTACGAGGAGGACCAAGGCTCTCCCTTCCCTAGGAGCCACATCAAGACAAGGTACAGCAGACACAAGCTGCACCAGGAGAGGTTCTGTCTTGATATAAGCCAATTTATTTTTTTTTTTTTACAGTGAGAACCACCACTCGCTGGAACGACCTGCCCAGGGACATGGTAGCATCCCCACCACCGGAGGTTTTCGAGATGTGACTGGAAAGGGTGTCAGGCAATCTCATCTAGGCTCCTTTTTCCCTCCCCAGAGGTTGGGCCTGATGATCTTCCGAGGTCCCTTCCAACCCCTATGATTCTAACCCAATGTCAGGATCCCTCGGTCCCAAAAAGCCAAAGGGGGCAAAAAGGCAGGTCCCCCCACCTCCCGCCCGCACCCTGCTGCCTCCCTACCCGCCGTTCTTCTCGTTGAGCTTCTCCATGTACTGGGCCACCACGTCGACCACCTCGCTCTCGCTCAGCTGCAGGTTGCCCGAGACGTTGCAGCGCAGGTCATTCCAGTCGGAGCGCAGGAGCTCGAAGTCCACCGAGCTGACGCTGAACGTCCTCTGCCAGTTGATGGAGTCCTCCAGCCAGCTCTGCGGCAGCTCTGCCGTCTCATAGCTGTAGTCCGAGACCTCCTCCTCTTCCTCCTCCTCCTGGCCCTTTCCCTCCTGCTGGGACGCCGTCAACTCCGACATCTTCAGAAAGGATGTCACCCTCGTCCCCACCTCGGAGGAGTTGTAATCGGTGGTGGCAGCCACCCTGCCCGGGGCAGCAGTCGTGTCCTCGTGGGTCTCCCGGCTGAAGATCCCCTCGGCCCCCAGTTCTTCCCATTTGTTCACCCGCTCCCACCTCCTGCTTCCCATCCACGTGCTCTTCCTCCTGGCCGCGTCTCTTTCTTTGGAGATGTTGCTCAAGAGCCAAGGGGTCCGGTGGCCAGGGACGGCTCGGAGCTTGCCGGAGGTGATGGGATGTCTCTGAGGGGTCCTGGAGTGAAGATGCACTTTCTTCAGAGGCTTTGGGTAAAGGAAGATGCCGGGGAAGACGGGCTCCTGGGCAGGGGTTTTGCGCTTGCCCATCTGCAGCCTGGTCACGTACACCTTCTCCTGGGTTTTCCGGGGTTTTTTGTCCTTCTTGGACACCATGGGCTTGTTGGGACCTGGTGTTTTGGCTCTTCCACCAAAGATAGGAACAGAGAAGTGGGGTTGGAGGCTCAGGGCCCCAGCATGCTTGGAGGATGCCAGCAGCCCTAGCTCATCTTCCTTGCCCTCGCTGGGCTCCTGGGGTAGCCACTGGAGCATCCTCCCGTTGACTCGCTCCTGCATGGGTCCTGTAGCCCCATAGCCATGGGGACCCTCGGGGGTGGCTGCAGGGCTGGGGGTAGCCAGGGGCATGCTCCACCTTCCCACGCCTGCCTCATCCTGCACCTGGTCCCGCTTGTGGCGAAAGCTGTAGTACTCCAGCTCGTCCCCATAATCCTTGGTGATCGGCAGGATCTCCTTCTTTTTGGCTCTGGTTACCGGCTCGAGGTTTTTCTTGGCTTCAGGAGGTGGGTCGGTAGGCTCAGGGCTGTCTGCTCCATCCTCCTCCTCATCGTCCTCAAGAAAATCTAGGGAGCAAAGCCAGAGGTAAATACCCGGAGGGTTCAGGCCGTTCTGCAGCACGATGGCTCAAGACAAGCAGGCAAAGCTCGTCTCCCTAAGGAGGATAAACCTGAAAACTGCCCCGAGGTGAGGGAGACTGAGGTGGCAGGTGCTGAGTGATGCACGCCAAGAACAGGGGTGAGAGACTCTGCTAATTAACCCCTCCAAACCTCGGCTAATTAACCCCTCCAAATCCTGGCACTTCTCCCATTTCACCTGGGAGCAAACCTAGCCTGCACCAAGAGCAGGGAAGGCTCTGAAAAAGCCTGGCTTCTCCCCAGGAATCCCTGCCTGCACAGGCATCCCCAAAGTCCACACCGGGCCCAGCTCGGAGAGACCAACCCGATGCTGAATCAAACCTGGGTGACGCTAATAACAGCTCGATTGGAGAGGAGAGGCAGAGCAATCAGACAATTAAATAGTGGGCTTGCAGGACAAGAGAGGGAAAAACCACGCTGGTCTCCTCTTACAGATGCTGCAGCCACAGCTGCTTTCAGCCTGGGAGATGCAGCTTCAAAAAGCAGGGAGGGTGAATCCCCGAGCCCCCAGCAGCAGCACATCACCGGAGGCATCCCAATACGTTGCCTCTCGCAGCGGGTGGGCCGGTGGGTCAGGATGCCAGGTCCTCAGCCCCGTGCCAAGCTGCTGAGAGATGCCCAAAAGCTGCCAGCGGGCAGGCGTGACTCACTGTCTGGGCTGAGGAAGAGAAACGCTCGCTGGCGCGGGTCCTCCTCTTCCTCATCCATCTTCATGTACTTATAAAAACCAAACCTGGGAGACGGAGATGAAAGATGAGGTCCTGCAGATAAGGGAGGGGTGCTCGCGGGCGGGCGGGTGCGTGCTGCCTTGCACACACACACACGGGTGCACGGGGGAACGTCCCCAACCACAGCCCGACTCTGGGATGGGAGCTGGGACCCCAAACCCAGCCCAGGAGCCCACGAGATGGACGTGGCCCTTTGCTGGGGACAGGGCTTGGGGTCGCGCCCCGACACTTACTTCTCCAGGTAGAGCGGGGACTCCCGATAGAAGCACTTGTTCTCGGTCTCCATGTGAGTGAGGCGCGTGAAGTCGTTGGGGTACACGAACGAGAGGTAGACCTGGGGAGCCGAGCACACGGCCGTCACCCCTGCGCAGGGTGGGCTCACTCTGAGGACGTGGGGGACAGGTGGGGGGCACCCCAACAGCCAGGAGACCTCAGCTCCATCCCGGCACCACAAACACACCGCGGGGTGCTCATCTCGGACCCCCTCGGGTCAAGAGGGGGAAGCTCAGCCTGACCCTCCAGCCGGGGACGGCTCCTGGAGTTTAACCAGGTGGACACAGCCCTGCCAAGCCAAACCCCGAAACGAAGGCAGGACCTTTGGCAGGCGTCCCATGGGAACGTGACCCCGTTCCTCCCGCAGGCATTGCGGGGTGACACTTACGAATTGCAGGCCCTGGTAGCGGGCGATGGGGAAGTCCTTCACCACGTAGGTGGGGCTGTAGGCACAGGGCACCAGCACGTTCTCCACTCGGGACGGCTCTATCGCAGGGGCTGCAGAGAGGCAGCTGCAGCTCAGCCCCAGCCTGCGCTCTTCCACCCCTGCAGCCCCCTCCCATGTTACAGTTTGTAGCCCAGACCATCCCAAATCGCTCCCTGTAGAGCTGTCCTTCACCCTCAAGACTGGCAGAAGGCAGGGAAGACGCTCCAGGTACCTGGGGCAGCCAGGTCCTGCCTTTTTCGTTGAATCACAGGATGGTTTGGGTTGGAAGGGACCTAAGAAGTCACGGAGCAGTGCACAGACCCGGTCCCAGGCACTTACTGAGGAAGAAGGTGTCCCTGGGGTCAGGCTTCAGCATGTCAGCCCCATGCTCGTCCTGCTGTGCCTCCCAGAGGTAGCTCCCGCTGTGGCTGGCCAGGGACTGCGGGATGTGCTCCACGTGGTTCATCTTCAGGGACGACTCGTCTGCGGGGAGCGAGGGCAGAGGCTGGACCCCACAGGCGCCCACCTCAGGGCTCGCCCTCCAGCCTCCAAGCACCGTCCCACCTTCCCTAGGGAGCCGGGAACATCCTCCAAGGCGGCACGTCCCAGCCTCTGCCCCTATCCCACCTGGAGGGCTCAGGGGATTGGGGATTCCCCCTCCTGTCCCCGTTTGTTCACCCAGGACACAGTGCGGGAGACGGGTCTGGGGGGAGAGGGGAGCCCTGGGGACCCCCCTGTGACTGTGGGGGGAACCTGGCTGAGCCCCACTGCTCAGCACTGGTTCCCGTGTCCCCCCTTGCCCAGCAGGGACACAAGTGACGTGCCCCCCAAAAAGAGACACACGCACGCACACACGTGCTCTGTGACCCCAAACTGATGGTGGTCCTCACCGGGAACAGCACACCCCACAGATTCCCAGCTCCTGCGGAGCCGATGAGCCTGCACCAGCGCAAACCCAGCTCCTCCAGCCCTCTCGCTGGCTTACAGACCCTGTGACTAATCAGCCTGATAATTACTGACATCAGCTAATGACACGGAGGGACAGGGTACGGCTGATCTCAGCCGGGAGCCCCAGCTCTGATTACAGCATCGCTCGCCACAAACACAAGAGATGGCAGCACTCGGAGGCTTCAGCTCCCAAGGACACGGGAATTAAGCCACGAGCGCCGTTCCCCTTCAAGCTGCAGGTAAACACAACGCGAGCTTGTTTTTGCCCTTTCTTCTATTTAAGGATTCATGCGACACGTTGTCCTTGGCTATTAAACAGCCCCCAGAGTGCCCAAAGGGAGGTCACCGTGCTCTGGTCACCTCGGTCCCACGCACAGCTGCCTGTCCCTAGCACCCAAGGGCGCCCTGCGAGGCCACGGGCAGGTCCCGAGGCCAGCAGCACCGCACCCGCTGCTTTTTGCTGTGGAGTGTGGGGAGATGTGGGACACGTCGCCTCGGATCGACGGACCCAGGGCTCCCCGTACGTCCCCGTGCAGCAAACCGAGGTCGGGCTGCAGCCCCTGGAAAAGGCTGGAGCAAGGGAAAGGGAAAAGCTTTTGGAGGAACCCCAAGAACAGGCACCTCCTGCGTGGCTTGGCTTTTCCCTGGGATGCTGCTGGGCTCCAAAGGGAGCTCGGAGGCAGGAGCGTGCCAGCACTGACGGATAGTGGCTGGGGGGGATTTATCTCAGCCTCATCCATCTCCTGGGCACTGGCATCAGCGGCTCAGCCCCCTCCATCCCTCTTCTCCCCACTGATCCCCGTGCGCTGCCCGTCCTGTTGCCTCATCAGAAACCTTCGAGGGCATGTTTGATGACCGGCTCTCAAGCACGGTGAGTGCAGGACACATCTATCAAGTGCTTTCTTGCTGCCAGGCCCGGGAAGGGGCAGGAAGCAGAAGATCTATAGATTTAATTAACCCCCCCGCCATCCATCCCCACCTAGACGACAGCTCCTCATAACTCAGGGCTGGGCCGAGGAGCTGAGCTGCTCGCCGAGGAACCAGGTCTCTTTAGGAGGGTGGAGGCTGAAGGGCAGCAGCCACGGGAGCTGCGTTTCCATGGCGTGTCACCTCCAACATCCCGTTTTTGGGAGGGCCACAGAGCGATGGGGTGCCTAGGGAGGTCCCGGGCGGTCCTTACCTGTGTACAGAGAGATGTAGGAGGAGTCGATCACCTCGAACTTCAAGCTGGGAAGGAAAACTCGCCACTAGGAAAAGAAAGACAGGGAGGATCAGTGGCAGGATGGGCCCTCATCCACCCTCAGCTCCCGGGAATTCTTCTGCATCGTTCCCAGCCCCAACCCTGCAGGGGTGGAAGGAGAGGTAGGGCTGACCCTACACAGGTCCAGACCCATCTCCTGCCTTAACCCAAGGTGGTCTGGGCTTATTCCCTGGGTGGATGGAGAGGACAAGGCTCCCAGAGGTGGGACAGAGGGGCTCATGCTACCTCCTGGCTGGGACTGCCACATGTCCCAGTTATTTGCAGTCCTTCCAGGCCAGGCAGGACAGATCCGGCCCTGCTTCAGCAGCAGCCTCTTCACCAGCATCAACAACATCACAGGGGCAGCCCAAACGTGGGCAGTGCCTTGGCAGGGCAGGGACAAACATCAAGGATCAAGACCATGACCAAAGCCCTAAAATACACCGAGCCCCAAAACACATTCTCCTTCCTCTGTCTCTCCCCAGGGCTGCAAAACGCCGGTGGTGAGGACCACAACCCACACCAGCCACTGCAGGAAACCAGCACAGACCAAAGCAGGTCACGAAGCAACCCACTGCAAATTCCTGCTGCTTTCTTCACAACTTGTTTCAATGCAGCTTAAGCTGATCTGGGGCACGTCAAGTTTGCATTGACTTACGAGGGTCTTCCCAGCTGCCTGCACCGATGTGACTACATGTTAAAAGCACGCCTTCCGATGGATGCGAGCCTTTGTCCAGACAAGCCTTTAAGCACCCCCAGGGAGAGATGCATTAGGGTCCTTTTTTGTTGTTGTTTCTTTGCAACCATCTGCGAGGCTTCCCTCCCTCCAGCAAAAAATGCCTTCCCCACCCCCCCATTTGTTTTTCACATCAGAAATCCAGATCTTATCGGCGCTGGATGCACTGGGACCGGAGCCCTCGGAGGGTGAGGTTGAGAGATGGGGAGGAGAGAGGCGAGGAAGGGGAGTTGTCAGCCTCTCTCCGATGCTTTGCTGGCACAAGTCTGACTTCAGTGATTAATGGCTGTTTGGGAGAAAGGAAACCTTGGCGAAAGAGCTGACATCTTCCCCTCCCAAAAAAAAAAAAAGCCCGAGCTCCTGAGATGTACGCTTCAGGGCAGCGCAGGCAAGGCAGGCAAGTTCAGATTTGAAGCTCCTGGTATCTCCGAAAAGAGGGTGGGAAGAAAAAAGAGACCCAAGGTAACAAGGTGGGCTGACAGCTCGAGGTGACAGTCACAGACAGTCCTGGATTGGACTTGTGGCTGTCCCGATCTTACCCACGGTCTGGGCTCCCCCAGAAAGGGACCTTTCTTTCTTTTCCAGCCCAATTCTCTTCTGCACAGAGCAAGAGGGAAGGGGAGGGGATGGGACTGGCTGTGCAGCGCTGGTGTCTGACCACCACTGCAGCCCAGAGCAGAGTCACTCTGTTAGCATCCATTACAGGAGGTCCAGGGGCACAAATGAGGGATGACGGGGTCTTTAGGTCCCTAAAGGCTGTTGACACGCAAGGATCGGACAAACTGGGAGAAAAGCATGCTGTGTAGGAACAGCCCAGGTGAGCGAGTCCCAACTCTGCTCCAAACCAAGGGGAAATCCTGGCTTTGTTTCGGGATAAAGCACTTGAAGGCACACCAGGAGAAGCCCCATTAATGGCTTTGATGACACGATGAAATAAACCTGGGAGGAGGAGCACAGGGAGCATTTACTCACCCCAACCTCCACGTGGTCCGAACCTCGGTCGTCTTGCTTATGGAGCAGCTCGAAGTAGTAGCGCCTGGACGACATGAGGCTGCGTAAGAGGAGAAAAGGCTGTTTAGGAAATATGCCTGCTACTGCTTCCAGCGCGATGGGGGGCCCCTGGACCCTCAGGGCCAGAGGAGCTCTCTGCAAACTGCCTCTGCCTTGCTCACGTGTGGCTAAACTTCTTGGGGTGGGGAGAAAGGCACAGTGAGCAGGATATCTGCTGCCCAACTCGACTGTGGAGAAGCCTTATAAGAACTCCTGGTCCCCACCTTGTAGTGCCCAACACATCTGAGCCCCGGGCTAGTGTTGTTTTTGGGGAAGGGGCTGTGGAGGAAGAGCTGGTCAGGGTCAGGGCGCAGCTTACCGCAGAGGCTTGGAGACCTGTGAGCTGAACTTGGTGAACTCCCCCGGGGCCGTCCACTCGGTGCCCAGCTGGGGGAAGGAAAAAGGAGCATGTGAGAACCACTGGGCCAAGCAAGCACGAGCCCAGATTCAGACAGGTGGCAAGGAGCAATCCTCCGCCTCCACCAGGCACTGTGCCACGCTGCAGAAAAGCTCCTCAGGCAGGAGGACAGAGGGCTCTACCCCAGGGTCCCCCTGTCCCCCTGGCATGTGGCACTCCTGGCACAGGAGCTTGCCATCAGCCATGATCAGCAAGATCCCAAAAGCACGTAGGTGTGAGGACAGACCACAGGGTGTCCAGTTTACCAAGAAAATCCAGCAGCAGCCGATCCCCTATCCTAGGACATGAGCTTTGGTAGCTACAACTAAGATGTGACCAAGGAGCAGATGATCCTTCAGAAGCCAAACTGAGCCTGGCCAGGGGCAGAGATGGGAGGCCTGGCCTGGCTGAGATGGCCTGGCATTTCCCAGGAGGACGAAGCAGCAAGAGAAGCTGCCTCTGACAAAGTCACCCACAGACTCTGCTTGCTCCTTTTAAGAGCTGCTGCAGCAGAGGGACTCATCGAAGGGAGATTTTGTGGTGGGGACAGTGACTATGGGTTCAAGACACCATTAACTGAGTACTGGGGATCCCCACAGCACAGTCAGGCAGGATATTAGCATGCTGGAAATGAGAGACACCCCAAGGGAGGAGATGCCCTCAGCAGGAGCTCGAGCATCCCTGGTGCAAGCTAACCCCGAGGACGACGGTACGTACCTTGCCCACAAACGCAGCCAGCCGGGAGTTGGATGGGCTCTCATCAGAGCTGAGCCAGAACTCCGAGTTGTCATCTGATGCCACGGAAAACTGGAAATCCCCTGGGGAGAGCGGAGGAGAAGGTCACCACAGAAGGATACAGCAGTCCTGGCGGCCTGGGCTGGGTGGCTGAAGGTGACAGCTTCTTCTTGTGACCCAGGGAAACACAGGGATGGATGGGCAGAGGCAAGAGGCTGCCCCAGACCCCACGCTGTGCTCTCCTGGGTGGGACCAGGGCTTTGTCTCCATTCAAAACAACCACAGAAAAGGATCTTTGCCCCAAAGGGGCAAGCCAGGGGATTTGGAACTCTCTTCTGTCCTCCCCTTCTGTCCTTATGTGGTCCAAGAAGTGGGGAAGGAGGCAGCTTCTCCACATCACAGCAGGGGGAGAAGAGGCCGAGCTCCATCACTCACCATCCTTGAAGGGGTGGATGTAGCCAAAAATCCTCAGCCCGTAGTTCTTCCACTTGGGCGACACGGCCAGCTTCTTCACTGTGGTGCGGGTCTGGGGATGCGAAAGCACCCATGGTTCATGCCTTGCACCAACACCACCCACCCCCTGTCCTCCTGGGGTCTTGTACCCCTAAAACCAGAGGGGACACGGCGGTCCCATCGCCACCCAGATCCCTCCATCTCGGCTCTGGAGCTCAGCTGGCTCCAATGGAAATGACCTGCCTGAACAGGACCCAAAACCTGAAGGCTAAGGTCTCAGGGAAGGGCCAAGCTCACAGCAAGGGGAGATGAAGCAGCAACCAGAGAGGGATGAGCAACCCCCCCCTCCCACCCACCACCTTTGGGTCTGGGACTCACGTGGGGAAAGAGCGGAAAATGGAGGTTCTTCCTCAGGTGCCTCACTGCTCCTCCACACCAGTCTTCGAAGACGTGCAGGTTCGCCTTCCCTTTGTACTGTGGGATGAGAGTGCCAGAGAAGAGAGGGGGGAGGTAAGTGGGGCACCTCCCCAGGACAGCGTCAGGGAAGGCTGAAATGTGGACGCCCAAGGGCCGTCACCCACGCTAACAACCAAGAGAAAGGCTGATCCCCATCCCTGTGCCAGCCCCGCGGTCACAGCACCAAATCCCAGCAGGTAATCCTCCTCCTGCTGCTGCGAGGGCATCCTTTGGCTCCCAGGCAGGCTCATACAAGGGCTGATTCCCTTATGGGTATGGCAGCAAAAGCCCGTCCCCATCATCACCCATCCCACTGGCACCAGAAGGCTGGGTGGAGGGGACCACGCGATGCCACCACGTCCCTGGACAGCAGGGTTGTGGCTGTGCTTCCCCTCCACCATCACCTCCTGCCTGCATACCTGTTCATCCCAGGGCAAAGCCTGCTTGGTCAGGTTGAGTTTGGGGTGCCTGGCAGCTCGGTCAGACCACGAGCCCCTGGAAAGCCAGCCATCCAAATCCTGTCCGTCCTGCCAAGGAAGCAGGAGAGGGAGGTGAGAGATGCAGGGCATCGGGGCCAGCCCGCTGCAGGAGGAGGCCCCCCTACACATAAACGTCTCATTTGAGATGTCAAGCATTTCCAAACCAAGGGGAAAGCTTTCCAGGATAAATGCAAAGGAAAGCATGGCACCCCAGCACAAAAACATATTGGCGAGGTGTCCCAGGGAGCAGGGCTTCAAAAATGTTCCAGCTAAACTCATTTCCCATCCTCTGTCGAAAGTGCTCCTGCTCCTAAAACAGCACGCTTTCTGTTCATCCAAAACACTTGGCCGGTCCTACAGGCTCCTGGAAAGGGAGCATCTGGGGCTTTGTTTCCAAAAGAGCAGAAGCCTGGGCAATAATGCAACCTGTGTCTGTGCCTCCCTGCTCCGCTCTTCCTTTAAAGGGGATTAGGTTAATCCCATCACTCGCGTCTCATAATTTAGAAGGGATTAGGGGAACAGTCACTTGCCGAAAAAGTGGCACAGAAGAGCCATGTGCTTTTGGAGCTTCCCCTGCGCTAACACCGGCAGAGGCCGGAGCAAGCAGGTGAGCCCGAGACAAGGAAGGATGGGAAGGGATGAGCGACACGGGGCCAAAACCTCACCCTTCAGCCCCAGTGCCCTCCGAGCAGGGACACGCTGTGTGGTCACTCCGAGGCTGCCTGACCCCAGAGGACTCACAGTCCCCCGTGGACTTGGATGGGGAAGGAAAGATAGTGTCATCCCCCCCAAAAGAGGAGACAAGCATCCCCAAAAGCAGCAGCGAGCCCGCTGCAGAACCGCAGTGCCGGCAAAGCCCAGCCCGTTAAGATGTGCAGCGCCAAGGAAATAATTAGCAAACTTTGCCTAAATGAGCTCATTACCGTCCCGGAGGAGGGGAGCGATGCCCTTGGAAGGCATTATTAGGGAGGAGGCGTAATCGTGCTCCCTGGGAAAGCCAGGATGCAATTACAGAGCAGCCTCACCAGAACACCCCAGCATTGGGGCCAGGGTGTCCTGCACACGGGGGCAGGGAAAACAGCAAAATTAAAAAAAAAAAAAAAAAGAGCAAAACTAAAGGATCGGTGGTGCCAACAGCAAGATCCACACCGATGCCTGGCACACGCTTGGAGCGCAGTGGGAGTAAAGTTTCCCATCTTTGCTTTTAAGCTGCAGCTGTTGCTCTGGATTCAGGGAGCCTCTTCGATGCCTCTCCAGGCATCCAACCTGCTCTGAAGCATCTTTGCCACACAGCGAAGGGCTGCTCTTTTGGTAAGCAACGGGGCTTGCTGTCCCCATCCCGAGAGCCACAACAGGACCAGGGCTGCCTGCCTGGGGCCCCCAAGCAAGAGGAAAGCAGGCAGGAGGCTGAGCAGTCTGGCAAGAAGGCAGCAGCAGGCAGAGAGCATCCTCCGGGGGGAGAAACGCAGGGAGAGCCTGCAGTGAGAGGAGGGCAGGGATGCTGGCATCTCCTCCGAGGGCCCTTGCGATGGCAGGTGCAGAGTGAAAAGCACTGGGGGGAGCGCGGCTCACTGTCACCATTCTCACTGTCAGTTCCCACTGACTGGAAGAGTTTTGGGAAACATAACCCTCATTTTAAAAAAAAAAGGAAAGAAGGAAGACCCAGGGAGCTACAGGCCTTTCGGGCTCACCTCTGTGCCTGGCAAGATCATGGAGAAGATCGTCCTGGAAACTGTGCTAAGGACCAGGGAAAATACGGAGGTGACAGCCCACGTGGCTTCACTAAGGGCAGATCATGCCTGACAAAGCTGGTGGCCTCCTACCATGGGGTTACAGCATCGGTGGATAGGGGAAGAGCAACATCATCTGCCCAGAGGAGCTGTGGATGCCCCATCCCTGGAGGTGTTCAAGGCCAGGCTGGATGGGGCTAGGGGCAGCCTGGTCTGGTGGGGGGTGTCCCTGCCCATGGCAGGGGGTTGGAACCAGCTGGGTTTTAAGGTGCCTTCCAACCCAAACCATTCTGTGGTTCTAGGACCACGTGCAACGGGGCAGGGGGTGAAGAGCGAGCTCGCCCTGCTCTACAGCCAAGTGCTGTCTCCCAGAGCAGCAGTGCCAGCCCACCGCCACGCATGGAGGCAGCTCCCACCGCAGCCAGCTGGCTGGAAAGCTCCCAGGGGCCTGGTGACAACCAGGTGAACAGAGGACAGCAGGGTGTCCTCACAGCACAGATGTCAAGTGCCTCCTGTTAGCAAGGTGAGACCACACCTGGGCTACTGGGTCCAGGCTGGGGCTCTCCAGTACGAGACAGACGTTGACAAACAGGACTGAGCCCAGAGGAGGTTACCAAGACACACAGGACACAGGGGAGGGTGGCTTTGCCCAGTGAAGCAGGACCTTATTGCCCTCGACACCTACGTAACAGTACGTAGAGGATGCCAGACTTCTCAGACAGGGCAAGAGGCAACAGGCACAGGTTGCAATGCTGAAAGCTTCACGTGAGCGTGTTAGGGAATTTATTTTCCACCACGAGAGGTGCCCAACAGAACCAGAGAGGTTGTGTCCCCTCCATCCTCGGGCTTACTCCAGACTCGGAGCCCCCTGCTCTACTTGGCCAGGTGTTGAGCCACCAGACTCGGGCCAGGGATCTCGGCCGGTCCCACCCCACCTCAGACACGTTACGGCTCCCGTTACCACCTGCTCCTCCTCGCGGCTCTCGCTGGAGTCCTCGGCCTTCCCCCGCCGTGCCGATGCCTGGGCCGACGCCGGCCGCCTGCCGGGGTCCGTCACCTCCGCCAGCCGCTCACCATCTGCAACACCAACAGGGAACTGGTGAGCGGGACCACGGCCACCCCCCTCATCCCAGATCCCTCTGGCATCCTTCGCCCTGAGAGGCTGTGGGTGCCCCATCCCTGGAGGTGTTCAAGGACAGGTTGGACGAGGCCCTGGGCAACCTGATCTAGTGGGTGGCATCCCTGCCCATGGCAGGGGGTTGGAACTGGGTGATCTTTGAGGTCCCTTCCAACCAGAGCCATTCTACGACCCCATCACCACAAGATGCTCCTGGGCCTTTCCTGGAGCCACCTCCTCACCCTGGGGCCGGGATGGACGGGGTGACAGTGAGGCGGGTTCTGGCTGTAATTCCCTTTGTTGCATTCATCCTAAGCAGCTTGCGGTGGCTCGCTAGCATCAGGTTTAATTACTCCTCTCACAGCCCTTTGACGTAAGAGACGGGATAAGCTCCCGCGGGACCTCGGCTGTCTGTCCAGTGCTGGGGACAGCGCTGAGCTCTGCCATGAATTAAACTCAATCCAAGCATGGCGTGGAAACTAAAATCGCAGAATACCCTGAGGTGGGAGGTACCCCCAAGGATCATCAAGGCCAAATCCTGACTCCACACAAGGCAACCAAAGAGTCAAGCCATCTAGGAGCATTGCCCAAATGCTTCTTGAACACCAGCATGCCTGGGGCCATGACCATGTCTATGGGCAGCCTGTTCTGGTGCTTGACCACTCTCTCAGTGAAGACCCTTTTCCTAATACCCAATCGAAACCTCCTCTGATGTAGCTTCAAGCAATCCCTTCGCCTCCCACCACCAGAGAAAAGAGATCAGCGCCCCCTCTGCGCTCCCCACCGTGAGGACATGGCGGGCAGTCAGGGGGTCTCCTCCTCTTCTCCAAGCTGAACCAAACAAGCATCCTCAGCTGCTCCCCGTAAGCCGTGCCCTGTGGGCCTTTCACCACCTTTGCTGCCCTCCTTTGGGCACACTAATATTTTTATACCCTTCTCACATCGTGGAGCCCAGAACTTCACGCAGCCTATGCATGCATCCCGAGTGGGATGCTCCCATCTATCCAGCTCTCTCTGTAGGGCCTCCCTACCCTCAAGGGAACCAACAGCTCTTCTTAATTTAGCATCACCTGCAAATTTACTTAGTTTAGGACTCAACCCACGTCCCAGCGCTCTGATGTAACCAGAGACAAACCAGCCCAGCCTGCCCCATAGACTGTGCATGGGACAAGGACAGGTCCCAGCCCTCCTCCCGCTGGTCCCCAGCTCTCCTGGGGCATCCCACACCTCTGAGCTCACCACACTGACCCCCCTTTTCCCCCCAAAAAAATCTCTCCAAATATATCTTCCTGCCCGCTAAAGGGGAAGAAGGGATCCTACACCCACCGAGGGAGCTCAGGGACCCACTGCAGATGGCTTCGTTACCGGGTGCTGCGATAATTAGTGCCAGCCTACAGGCTCCCCTCTGCAGCTTGCACTGATCTTCCTTGGCTGCCAGGGAGGGTTCGCATTAAAACGCCTTCGCTTTGCAGTGTGAAAATAATCTGCTTCCCCAAAAATAACAGAGCAGACTTGAAAACTGTATTAGCTATCTCTGGGAGGGGCGGCAAAAACCCCCTTCGCTCACCACAACAGATGGATGCCTGTGAAACTTTTAAACAAGCACGGAGGACCCCAAAACCAGCACGGCAGCCCCCCGATGACCACAGCGGGGTCACCCCTTACCAAGCCTGCACCCTGGTGAGAAACCCCCTCGGGGAGCCTAAAACACCACAAGAAGTGACAGGTCCCCACGGACAGCAGGAGGAGCGGGGCGGGGGGCACCGAGATGCCCCCCACTCTCCATCCCCTCGTCTGGCAGCCCCGGGGGGCTCGTCCCTACCCGATGCCATTAGCATTCAGGCGGCCGCGCAGCCCACGTCTCCTTGGAGATGGCGGCACAAATCCCGTCCCCAGCGCAGCGCGGGAACAGGAAATTAAGCTCTAAAGCCCCCTTATTCTGCTCTCAGCCATTATTCAGCCCTGGCAGCTTCGGCTTTCTCCTGGCAGCTCCCTGCCTCCCTCCCACGTCTTTAGACACGCATCGTTCCTCCTGCGACCCCATCGAGGCTGAGAAGGGGAGCGTCGCGGGGGGGAACGGGACCGGCTCCAGCTCTGCAGACCCTCCCCGTTCCCATACATCCTCTCCGGGAAGACCTGAGCTAGCAGCATCCCAGGCTGCAGGACACGGAGGCATGTGGCTGTGGCCTTCCGTTCGCTGCACAGATGCTGCCCCCAGTTTTGGGTCTGGTATATGAGGTATTGGGGAAATTGGAGCGAGGTTAGCAGAAGTGCACGCAGTGAAAGAGGAGTCACCACAGGGAGGCAGGCACCTGCCTCTACCCCACACAAAGCAGAGTCTGAGATGCAAAAATTCAATTTTGGCCATGCAAAACCAGCCAGGGTGAGGTCGGTCCCCGAGCACACCATCGTCACCTCCCCCAGCAAGACAGCCGTGGAGCAGGAGGTGCTGCTGCTCCTACATCCCCCAGCCTTACAGTCCTCTACGGGAACACCACAGCAAGAGATGCTCTTGCCAATGAATTCACTCATAACCCAGCCCTGCCACTACAAATTCATTAGGGCAGGGTTAATTGCGCCTGCATGCTTTCAGCAAAACCCTCTCATCTTAGCAAGGATAGTGAGGCAAGCGTGTGCTCGGAGAGGTGGCCGCATCCCAGGAAGAGGAAAAGCGCCAGCAAAGCCATGGAAAAAGGTTTCCGCGACAATGTTTGTTCTTCAGCAATTCAAATATTGGGTAGGAAAGTCAAGGACGGGCTTTGGCCCAAAAAATAAGTGCTAATCAGCCTGGCTGCAGCATGTGGGAACTGAAAATGAGCACCCCCCCTTGAGAAAGGGAGGGAAAGGCCAGCATCCCGTACCAGCCAGCATCGGGTTGGGAAGGAAAAGGCTCCCCGAGATGGAACCCGTCAGCACGGGAGCGAAGGTCCGTCGCCGGGGGACGAGCCAGACCTCTGGTTTTCCACAACCGCAGCCACACAAACCCGCTCCGTGCCGCTCCGGCCAGCCGGGACCGCGGCACACAGAGGCCCTTTCAAGCTGCGAATTCCTGCCTTCCTCTTCCCCTCCTGCTCCGCCGGCGGCACGCGGCTGGCTCGCCCCGAACACAGCCCCTTTCTTCGGGCAGGCTCTGGAGCTGGGATTTCTCCTGCTGCCTTGATTCGAGGCCAACCCTGCCAAATCAGGGGGAGATGCCCCTCAGTGATGCTTTCTCCCTAATCGTTCCTGAGGCGGTGCTGAGAGCTCGCTCTGCTCTTGCCCACCCAGAGGAGTCTCTGGGGATAAATGTGAAGCCAGCGAGCCGAGCTGCCTGTCCCCAAACCCAGCAAGCCGAGCTCCCCGTCCCACCCCTCCAGCTCTTCCCGTGTCCCTCGCACGGATGGGAGATGCTGCCAAAGGGTTCGCAACCAGGCACGCGCCACCCCGCTGGATGTAAAATCAGGGAGGGATGTAAAACCCTCCCCACCTCTCCTCCAGCCCCAGCCAGGCTCGTGCAAGCCGTCTCCCTCCTCCCAGCGCCCTGCTGTCATTATCAGCATCCCCAGGCAACGCCAAGAAAGAACAGAAGAGCAGCCCTCGCCTCCAAAGCAGAGGGTGCTGGAAGCCCAGCCCCAAAGAGGGGACAAAGGCACGGGCGAGCCTCATTGTTCAGCTCCTGGCCCCACTCCGCAGCAAAGCCCAGAGGCAGCAGCAAGGATAAAAGGCTCCTAGGAGATGCTGCTGTACGGGGAGGAGCATCCCCTCTCCTCTCCCTTCCCCAAAGCAAACCCCGACTGGGTGCTGCCAGCAAGACGAAAAGCCCAGCGCACCAAATTTCCAAGCACATCAACCAGGTGGGATTTGGGGCACAAATGGGTTATTTGCCATCACGTTTCCCCCGAGCCTTTGCCTGGTTGCTCCTCTCGCTGCTCGTCCCCTCCTAGCACGGCCCTGCACCAGCCCACCTGCAAGGTGCTGGTGAAGATACAGGTGAGGTGTTTGGGGCCAGGAAGAGCTGGGAAATGAGGACAGTCAAGCAAGATATTGAATTTGCACTGAAGCCCCCCAAAATCTTGTGCTAAAAACAGAACGCAATTTGTAAACGCCACCACAGAGCCTCCAGAGTTTGGTTTCCCAGGCTCCACAGCACCTACAGGGGGGCACAGAGGGATTTGGGGTTTGGTTGCCCCCCCAAAAAGCCAGCAGCACTAGCAGTGCAGGCTGCTGCAGGGTGTTTCAGCTGCCCCAGTGAGCAAACCACGAGCGGAGTGATGCAAACGGGGATGGAGAGATGTTGCTCAGTGCTCCCAACCGAGAAATCTCCCCAGAGGCAAGCATCTGCTCTTGTCTTCCTCTTTCTGCCGAACTGGAGATGCTAAAGCAAGCTGGATCTTACTCCAAGCCAACCACCAGGAGCACCTCCACCGTCTGCCCCTGAAATATCGGCAGACCGGGCTGCACCAGTTGCAAAACCATCTCGGTGTCTTCAGAGCTGCATCCTTACAGCCTGACCCTCCTGGCGAAGAGATGCAGAGAGGCAGCGGCTCAACTCACGCACAAAGAAGTGTGGAACATCAGGACGGAGATGTAACAACCCCATCAAAGCCCGGCCCTGCGGCCTAACCAAGGCTACAGACGGAGCTTTACTGCTTACAGAAACCCAAACCCTGGGTTTGCTGCTCCTTGGCATCCCAACGCTGCTCCCAACACACCAGTGATGGGGTGAGATGCAGGAGCATCTGCTGAGGGTCAGGTTTTGGGTACGCTCGGTACCTGACCTCCCATCTTTTGAGGCTGAAACGCCTCGGCGAGATCTGCGCACGTCCTTTTCTCCTCCAGAGGCTGTGTGCTGACCTCGGAATTTTTGGGGTGCTTTTGAGCTCCCCGAGCTCAGGAAGGGACAGGCACAAAGCTCTCCCAGCCCCGTCACCCCTCTCCAGAGGGAGCCTGGCCACCCCGAGGTGCCATCCCAGCGGATAATTACCAACAGCTCGGTGCTCACCGCCGTCACGCAGCCTCTGAGTCAGCAGCCAGCAGCGCGAGCTTCCCCCACCGACGGGCTGCCGAGCGATTACAATCAGGCAGCCGGAGTCAATACTGCAAACTCCTCCCAAGGCCACAAAAACCATCGGTGCACCTGTCCGGGAGGTTGGGACGAGGCAGGGGACCACATGTGGCATCCCGAGGAGGGACACAGACCAGTGGCTGGGCAGGGATATTTCTCTTGACACCGCTGCTCCCGGCAGCTTTGCTCGTGCCACAGGAGATGGTAACAGGATGGACCTGCAGCACCTTCCTCTGCTGATCGGTGGTTTCCTGGAGCTCATCGGGCTCCAAAACATCAGCGCCTCAAACAGGCAGCCCCACATCCCCGTGCTTGGCCCCAAATCCTTCTGGGCACCCAGAGCTCCCCAGCTCCCACCTCCCTGCACCCCTGTCGGTCTCCATCCTCCCGTTTCATTTCATTTGGCACCAGCCCCAAAGCACCCCACGGTGGCCAGCGCCCGTGTTATGTCCTCCCCCAGGAAATTCCAGCAGCCTTGGGTGCTTTTGAACCTTTCCTTTGCTTTTAAGTTAAATTTGAGAGGGCACAGAGGGGGCTGCCGGGCTGGTGGCCAGGCTGGGGACGCAGGGGCTTCCCCACATCCTGCAGCTGGGCTGGGGGCAGACACAGAGGAGATGGATGGTGACCCCAGCATCGCCAGCCCCACGGCAAAAGGAGACTTCAAATGAAGCCTGGAGATGAACAAAACAGCAAGAAATTCATTTTTAACAAAAGCCCACATTAAAGAGACTGAGGAGTATTTTTTGTTGGGTTCTTTAATGTCTTTTTTTTTTTTTCCTCCAGTTTTTTAAAAGGACTCAAGCTGTCGGAAGAGGTGATGCACCTCCCCTGCTGTGCAAAACGGTGCTGGGGAGGACCAGGACCCTGCAGAGCTACAGGGACGCTCCGACAGTGCTCCGGCACCCTCTGCATCACATCCCAACCCAGCTGGGCACTGGGCACAACTTCCTCCCCGTCTCATTTGGGGTCTGACCTACTCAGGGGACCCTGTAGAGGATGTCCTTTATATATCTATATATCCTTTAAAGGACCCTTTAGAGGATAAAGGGCACCCTAAAGGAGCATCATCTGTCACGGCTCAGGATGCAGAGGGGATGCTGAGCCGCCTGTCCCTGACAGCTCTGGGGTTTCTGCTGAGGCAGGAGCCATAAACGTGAGCTCTCAGCCCCCTCCCAGACACCACAAAGGGGCAGCAGGAGGACTGTTTGGATAAATTAGGTGTAACCCATGATTTCACTTAATTACCAAGCCTTGCAGTTGTCCCCAGCCCGTTTTAAGGAGCAGCTCAGTGCTCACCCAGGGCAGAGGTGCCCAGGGCGGCTCAGAGCCGCGCTGCCACGTTTCCAAGCCACACGCCAGCTCGTGTTCCAGCCCCAGAGCCCCGAGACAGCCCCAGCCTCCCAAGGACAGGACTCACTTGTCTGCCTGCCTCCTCCTCCTCCCCTTCCAGCAGCTCTTGGCAGGGCAGGAGCGGTTACAAAGAGCCGATTCAGGGCAGTGGGGCCGCGATGAGGAGGGAAAGGGCTCCCTGGGGGAGGCCCAGGGGATAGCACGGAGGGTAAGACAGCGGCTCTGGGGACAGCAGCTGCCATCCGCCGCGCTCAGCCTCCCCGCGAGCACCGCTGCCCTTCCACAAGGGCGACCGAGCCTTTTCAAAGGGCTCTTTCTAATCCTCTCCCCTACCTGCACCTCTGAAGAAAGGAATAAAGCCGCCCAGCTTCGCAAGCGTGCCAGCCTTCCAATTAAAAAAAAAAAAAAAAAAAAAGCATGTGAACCAACGAGATGTGCTCGGGATGCTGCACGTCAGCCCGAATTCACTCCCTCCTGCTGTCCCTAGGGGAACAGGCGAGGACGGGGCACGGGGTGTGCAGGCAGCGACGCTCACAGCTCCTCCCAGAGAAGCACGGTGCTCCCCGCTTCAGCGTTTCGGATGGAGGTGGGAATTGCTCCGGCATCCAGCAGGGCCCGAGAAGCTTCAGGGCAGCTCGGCCAGCAGCTGGGCAGCTCGTGAGGTTCAGCAAGGCCAAGTGCAAGGTCCTGCAGCACTGCACCCAGCCCGTGCCAGCACAAGAGGGACGGAGTTTTCAGAGCAAGCTGGAACACCTCCTCTATGAAAAAGGGCTGAGAGAGCTGGGCATGCTCAGCCCGGTAAAGAGAAGGCTCCGGGGAGACTCGTTGCAGCCTTTCCATACTTAAAGGGGGCTCTTAAGAAAGACGGATAGGATGAGGGTTTTAAATTGTAGATTTAGATTGGAGGTAAGAAAGAAATCCTTCACTCTGAGGGCGGTGAGGCACTGAGCAGGCTGCCCCGAGGAGTTTTAGGTGCTCCATCGTTGGAAGAGCTCAAAGTTGGGTTGGACAGGGCTTTGGGCGACCTGGTCTGGTGGAAGGTGTCCCTGCCTACAGCATGGGGGCTGGACTAGCAGGTCTTTAAGGTCCCTTCCAACCCAAAACATTGTGATTTATGATCTCAGCACCCCCCAAACCAGCACCGCCTCTGCTCACAGCATTTCAGGGAGTTCTCTAGGCCACCCCGCACGCCAGCAGCTCTCCAAAGACAGGCACACAGCAGCCAGCACCTCACCCTGCAAAAAGCCCTGCTAGATTTTCCTCCCCGTTTTGGTTTTGGATAGATCCATTGCCCTCCTCCAACACACATCCCATGCCCGTTGCAGGACCCTCCCGAAACCAGGATCCCGGCACATCTGCTGCTCCTTCGGCACCAGCAAGAGCCCTGCGCATGCGATCGCTGCTCCAGCGAGGTGGCAGCCAGGGAGCAGGACCAGCCAAGCACCCCTGCTAAGAGCTATTTTAAATGTCTACTGTAATTTTTTTTTGTCTGTTCTTCCCCTTTTTTCATTTTATTTTTTTTCCTTTCCACCTGGCATGCAAGCATTTCCACCCCATTGACTCGGTGCGGTTTCCAGCCGGGAGAACACTGTAATGGTCTCATTATTTCAGATGAGGAATCTGTGTGTTAAATTAGGCAGAGAAGGGTAATTATCTACTTGTGGGAGATAAGGAGAAGGGGGGTATTTTTTTATTTTTTTTTTTTTAAATCAGGGACATGATGCCAGTATGGTTCCCAGCTAAGTCCCCAACCACACTGCTCCAGCTCCTTGTGTGAGTGCCTGCCAGGCCACTGGACCCCACAACCCCCCCAAAAATCCCACCCCCCATGCTCAGACCCCCTCCACACACACCTCTTGGCCTGGCCCACCCCTACCTTGCCCCCAACAGAGCTGCCAGGAAGACTCACGCCCCGCACCTTCAGCTTCCAGAAAGCCCGTGGGCTTGGTGCCACTTGGTTTAACGAGTAATTAACCCTTCCAAGCACCTCCTGCTGGCTGACGCAAGCCAGGCAGCATCCTCTGAGGCAAGCCGAGAGGTCTTGGGCACCCCCTGGTTCTCTCAGTCACAGCTTCCCAGCCACCTCTCCCACTCCAGGCACAAGCATCCCCCAAATCCCCACGGGCTCTGGGGCTGGGGACACCTTTAAGCTCAGAAGATCAGGTACCGGCCATGCCAAAACCTGTTTTTCCCCCCAGCTTTTAGGCAGCCACGTCCCCAGACGCTGGGTCTGAATCTCCACCACGTACACCACTTACACCACGGTGTGGAACAAGCCCAGAGCCCAGCAGAAAGCGCCAGAGCACCGTCCTCACCCAGCACCTCCAAACCCATTTCTCCTTACGCAGCCCTAAGAGCATTCCCCCCGCTGCGATCCCCAGGCTCTTTTCCCCCCACCTTTCTCCCCCAAAACGAGGATCCCACCGGGAGCTCATCTTTTCAGCTGCAGCACGACCACAGGGCTCTCTGCCGGGAGCCAGAGCACGGCGATGCACCTCGCTGCTACAGCGAACAGCAGCCCCTCGCCCCCTGAGCGCCGTAACGGGCCGGCACGGATGCGGGGCACATACAGGTGGTGGCGGGGGAGAGCAAGATCAGGCACCCACCGGGTTCAGCACCCCTAAAACACAGCCAGGGAACGTGCTTTTGCTCTGAGCATCCTCCTCAGAGAGAAGGAAAACCTCGCCCAGAGGGACTACAACGGACGGACAGCCGGGCTTGCCATCCCGCACCATCTGCCAGTCCCAAAAGAGGACTTTTTCTGCCCTAAAAAGGCTTCCGGGCAGCCTCTTTGGGGTTAGACTTCTGTAATTTGGGGGTTTCCCAATAAGCACGATCGGGCAGCAGAAAAAAAGAAAACAAGCAGCGCTCCCTGCAAGTGCTCCTCGGAGATGATGCCCAAGCAAATCTCATTTCCTGCTCCTCTTATTGGCGTTATCCCGATTGCACCAGTGGGGCTTGAAAATCTGCAGGATCATGCTGCTCCTGCGGTCAGAAACTTTGGGTTTAGCAGCTGAGAGACTTCACTAGCCTCAATCTGCTCAGAAAAGTCATTCCTCCCCTCTACAAGCACCAACTCCTTATTCCTTTCCCATGATTTTAGGGCACAAAGCACTAAAAAAAAAAAAAAATAAAAAAATAAAAAAAAAATGGGAGACAGGTTCTTCCTGCAAGCCCATCAGAAACGTTTCAAACTCAAGTTTTGGCCCACCTGTCAAATATTTCGTGCAGTTTCACACCAGGCGAACAGCCCAGCAAGGTCTGCAAGGCGGAAAGCCAGGGGTCCATCAGCGTGAAGCCCCTCGCCCGGCCGCTCCCCTGGGGCTAAGCTTTTTGGGGGAGCACAGCACCGGGCCCTCAGGGCTGGCCGTGCTGCAGCCTTCCACATCCCTTCCCAGGTAAAAGAGGGGTTTGGGGGTTTCTAGGGGGGTCCCCATAGAGGGGATGGGGATGCTCCGGGGACAGGGACCTGCATCACTGCCTGGGTGCCCCCGGGTTTATGGACGGCTTTCTTTTGTTAGCACAGAGAAGAAGCAAATGGCTGGGAAAAGAGGTGGGAAACCCTCAAGAAAAGAAAATAACAGAGTAACAAATTAAAAAAATAATAAAATAAATAATAATAAAAAATAGAAAAAAATAATAATAATAAAATGAAAATAAATAATATTAATAATATTAATAAAAGCCCCGAGGGCTTCTCGGCTCCCTCCCGAGGGTGCGGGGCTACGGATGGAGGTGACACCGCCTGTAGGGGAAATGTGGGATGGATGGGGCAAGAGGGGAGACACCGCGGAGAGGGGTCAACGCCCACCGGGGGGTCCCTGTGATCCCAAGGGAGGGGTCCCGGGGGTCTCGAGGGGGGGGTCCCGAGGGATGGGGGGATTACCTCTGCCGTAGGCGAAGGGGATGCGGAGGGCGCGCCCCTGGCGCACCAGGCTGATGTGGAGGTAGGTGAACCAGACGGCGAAGGTGAGCAGCGCCAGCAGCAGCAGCAGCTTCAGCTGCTTGCGGATCTTCTTCACCGGGAGCCGCGGCATCACCGCCCGCCGCCGCCGCCGCCCCCCCTCCTCCTCCCACCGGTGTCGCCCCCCCGCCAGCCGCCCACCGCCCCCAGCCCCCCGCCGCCGCCTAGCCCCGGCCCCTCGGGCCCCCGGCCGCCGCTAGGGGCCGGCAGCGGGGCAGGGGCGGCGGCGGCGGCGGGGCTCGGCAGCCCCCGGCCCCCCGGAGCATCGCCGCCGCCCCGTGGCGCCGGGACCGGCGGGCGGGGGATGAATGGGGCGGCCGTGGGAACGCTGGGAGGGGGCGCCACGGCTGAGCGACGGCGCCGCCGGCCAATCGCGGCCCGCGCGGCCCGCGGCTCGGCCAATGGGTGAGCAGAGGGGGCGGGGGGTGGGGGGCCGGGGGAGAGGCCATGGGGGGACGCGGGGGGGGGGGGCGGCCTGGCCGTGCCTGTCCCTGGCACCGCGCGGGGAGGGGGGGGGAGGATGGTGGGGAGGGGGGACGGAGCCGAGGGGAGGGGGGTCGGGATGGGGGCTGCGGCTGGGCGGACCCCCGGGGGTCGCGGATCCCCCCCCCGCCGTGGGGTGGTACGGCCTGCGCGGCTGCGGAGGGGCGGGGGGAGCCCGGGGGTGGGGGAAGGAATAGTGGGGGAGGACGGGACACAGGCACCAGCCCCATCCCCAGCCCGTCCCCATCCCATTCCATCCCCATCCCCATCCCATTCCGTCTCTGTCCCCGTCCCTATCCCGTCCCCATCCCATCCCATCTCATCTCCATCCCGTCCCCATCCCCATCCCATCCCCATCTCCATCCCCATCCCATTCCATCTCCGTCCCCATCCCATTCCATCTCTGTCCCCATCCCCATCCCCATCCCCATCCCATCCCCATCCCCATCCCCATCCCCATCCCCATCCCATCCCATCCCATCCCATCCCCATCCCATCCCATCCCCATCCCCATCCCATCCCCATCCCATCCCCATCCCATTCCATCTCCGTCCCCATCCCATTCCATCCCCGTCCCCATCCCCATCCCCATCCCATCCCCATCCCATCCCCATCCCATCCCCATCCCCATCCCCATCCCATTCCATCCCCGTCCCCATCCCCATCCCCATCCCCATCCCCATCCCATCCCCATCCCCATCCCATCCCATCCCCATCCCTAGCCCCATCCCATCCCCATCCCATTCCATCCCCATCCCATCCCCATCCCAATCCTTGTCCCAGTCCCAGCCCCACGCGGTCCCACTGCCACCTATCGGCAGCTCCCGCAGGCTCGGCCCCCCCGTGTCACCAAAACCTCTCCCACCGTAGTTCCCCCCAGTCCAAACTCTGCCAATAATTAGCGACGGAGCTAATAATGCCCGTGGTGATGACGGCCATCACATTTGGCACCGGAGGAGCCGGCCCCAACTCACTTCACCTCTGCAGAGGCAGCATTTTGGGGGCAGGATGTTTTGGTTTTTTTTTTTTCTTCCTTTCTGCTCTGCAGCTTGGAGCAGCAGCTCCTCCTCCATGTAGCGTGGGGCTGGGAATGAAATCGGGGAAGAAAGCACGGTGATAAGAAAAAAAAATCACAGCAGCCGCAGCTGGGGAAACTAGAGGGCACCCGCGCTCCAGGCTGCGCTTTCCCGCTCAGCTGGCGAGCAGATGCGGAAGGTTAATTGGCTCGTAATTAAACCTTTTAGGCAACCGTGCGATATGTGACATGGGGAGCTCGGCTGGCCTGACCGTCCCAAATGGCCACAGCAGACGTGTGTCCCTCCAGACAGTAAGGAAATTCAGGGTTTTGTCCCCCACGAGCGGCACCCTCCGGCCGCCCCCATTTCCCCAGGGGCCAGAGCAGGGCCTGGGTCCCTGGCCGAGAGCTCTGTCCTGGCCCTCCGAAGGGCCGCGTGGCACAAGGTGACAGCGGGGACAGGTTTGGGGGATCAAAAACCAGTGCCTGCCTTCTGAAACACCCGCTGAGGGCCGGGAGGGAAGGGGGTCCCAGCGCCACGCAGTGAGGACATGGTTTAGGACTTCTCCCTCAAGCATCCAGGCACAACACCAGGGACAAATCTTACAGTGCCACACGGTGGGGCCATTATTTTGGGGTTTCATCAGGGGGGTCGCACGGTGGGAACATTATTTGGGGTTTCTTCCCCAAGCAGCCAGGCTCCAGACCGGGGTGAAGGCTTCCAGCGCCACATGGAGGGGACGTGATTTAGTGTTTTGTCATCAGGTGCCCGGGTTCAACCCCGGGGACAGGGGTCGCAGCACCACATGGTGGGAACGTTATTTAGGGTTTCTGCATAGAACCGTACAATCGTTCAGGCTGGAAAAGACCTCCTAAACCACCTGGTCCGACCCATAACCTCGCACTGAAGTCCGCCACCAAGCCTCGCTACGGGGTGCCACATCTCCACGTTTCTTGGAGCCCTCCAGGGATGGTGACACCACCACGGCCCCGTTCCAATGCCTCACGCCCCTTTCCGTAACGAAATTGCTCCTAATATCCAGCCTAAACTTCCCCTGGCGCAACTTGAGGCCGTTTCCCTTCATTTGGCGGATGGGAAAAGTGCCCCCCCGCCCCCCCCCCCACCGCCACGACTCCCTTTAAGCTAATTTTATTAGCGCAATGAGGCCTCCTTGAGCCGTCTCCCAGCCCAACAAACCCCCCCAGCCCATCCAGCAGCCCGCATCACCCTCATCTTCTCCCCCTCCCCCCCCCCCACCCTCCACCCCCCCCAAAAAAAAAGAAAAAATCACTTTAACGACCCCAAATCCTGACGCTTGGGGACGATGCAGGGCCCAGCTCCGGGGCCAGGAGATAGGAAGAGGGCGGGCAGGGCTTTTCCCCTCCCCAGCCCCAGAGGCTGGGAAACGAAACCTCGAAACCTGCGGGTGCTGAGCGCCCCCCCGCCGGCAGCGCCGCCCCCGCCGGCAGCGCCGCCCCCGCCGCCCGCCCCCGAGCCCCGAGCAAGCGGGGATGGAGCGGACCCGAGCCCCGGGAGTTTCGCTGCCGCCCTACGAGCCTCTGGTGGAGGGCTTAGACATGGAGAACATGTCCCGAAGCGTCGTGGTGCCCGTGGAGGCCCCCCCGGTGCAGCCCCCCCCCCGCGACCACCTGGCTTGGTCGCTGTGCTCCACGCTGTACGCCAACGTCTGCTGCCTGGGCTTCCTGGCGCTCGTCTTCTCCGTCAAGGTTTGGGGAAAGGGGGAACGGGGACGGGGATGGGGTGAGGGGGGCGGTCGGGGTCAGTGTTGGCACCCGGGGGGTGGTGGGGTAGCGGCCGCGCGAGGTGGGGGGGATGGAGCCGGGGAGCCCCAAAAGCCCAGCTCTGGGATGCGCCGTGGACCCCCTCAGAGTCCCTTGGAGCCCCCCAAAATTGCCAAGCCTGGGGTTGCCCCATGGACCCACAGAGCACCAAAAGCCCCGGCCGTGGGTTAATGGGTGGACCCCGCAGAGCCCCTGACCCTGGGGTGACCCGCGGACCTCCCCAAATCCCCCATCCTGGAAGTGACCCCGCACCTCAGGGAGCTCCGCAGACCCTCCGGAGCCCCAAGCCCAGGATGCTCCACGGGTTGCCCAGAGCCCCCACCCCGGGGGGCGAGGTTCCTCTCCCCCATCCGCACCCCCCTCTCTCCAGCCCTGACCCCACTGACTCCGGCTTTGGTCTCCCCAGTCCAGGGATCGCAAAGTCCTCGGCGACTACAGCGGGGCGCTCAGCTACGGCTCCACCGCCAAGTACCTGAACATCACGGCCCTGCTGCTCAACATCTTCCTCGTCATCCTCATCGTCGCCCTGATCGCGAGCGGCACCATCACCATAGTCAACCTGCTCAACCACCAGCAGCAGCAGCAGGGCAACCACCCCTTCCTCGGCCCCACTTAGCCCCTTCCCCGGCACCGGGGGCGGAACTCGGCCCGCTGCAGCCCCCGCCGCCCCTCGGAGCAGGGCTGAGATCCCCGCGCAGCCCCTCCGGCGCCTGCTGGGGTCTTGCCCTGCTTTCCTTGCTGCTCCAAGTCCCTCTGACCACCACTCAAAGCGCCTCGTGACACCTCTCCTCTGGCGGGAGCCGAGCCCCCAGAAGCTGGCTTTGGGAAGGGGACGCGCATGCTTTGCCACTTGCTTTGCTCTGGCTTTTTTTTTTTTATATAGCCCCAAGTACCTTCTCGTCAGGAAAAAATGTGGTTTTAATAAAGGTTTCTTTCACTTTTGCCCATGGCTCATCCTTTTTTTTTTTTTTGGGGGGGTGGGGTGGGAGTCCCCAAGCCCAGCTTTTTGGGATGGGAAATGGTGGCTGTCCTGGTGAAGCACTGCCATGGGACAACTGTCCCCTCTGTCACCCTCAGTGCACGCAGCATTGCAGGGATGATCCGAAATACACAGACTGGTGAACCCAGCTCAGCGCATTGGGATACAATGGACCATGGCAAGGATGAGGGCAGGAGGGAAGAGTGTCCCCTTCCCTGGGGTGCCACCACCATCACCCCTACCCCTAGAGATGCAGGCAGGCTTCATCTGGGGACAGGGATGTGCAAAAAGGGGTTTGGCCCAGCTCGGGGCAGTGGGGGACAGGAGAGGCTTCCAGGAGGAAGGGGAAGCCATGGGTGGGATGGCCCCATCCCAAATCACTGCGCTGGGGAAGCAGCACCGGGTGACAGCGGCGTGGGATGCTTTGGAGGACAAGTGAGATGGCAACACCTCTCCCCTCCTCTCCAAAACTTCTCATCGTCGCCCCATCCCGCCAGCCCCCCTCCCTCAGCCCAGCCGAAGGGCGATGTAAAAAAAAATCACGTCCGTGGCTTTCGTGGCTTCAGCCGTGTCCAAATTGACCCAGGCAAGGCCCTGACCACCCGGACAAAAGTCCCGGACAAAGCCGATCTGGCAGAGGTTCAGGTATGTGCTTGGCCTGCCTTTCCTGCTCCTCAGCTCGCTGGAAGCCTTCGCTCTGCTCCCCAGCGCTGGGGCCCCGCCAGGCTGAGAGAAAGCCTTTGCTTTTTTTTTTTTCTCCGAGAACAACTCCTGCCAAGAGGCTCTGCTCTCCGAAATCCTTCCCGCAATAAACAACAGTTATTTGTTGCAGAATCCCTGGCAGCATCGGCCGGGTGAATCATTTATTCCTCCTCTCCTTCCCGTAAAAGCAAAGAGACACGTGCTGCCGGCTGGGAGCAGTGCTCTCGGCCACCTTCCCGAGCAGCCAGCAGGCAATGCATGTCCACGAGCAAGATTTGGGACTGCGTGTTCCCGTCCAGCTGGTGGGGTTGTTAGCGTAGCAGCCACATAACCACCAAGTGATTATGTGAAGGTGCTTTATTCAGCACTGGAAGCCGGGGCAGGTGCCCAAATCTGGCTTCAAGTCCCATTACATCCCGATCGTTATTTATACATTCAACATTAAGTAAGGTATACATATTCATTACAGGTTGCAACATCAGCCTCGCGTTCCATTCTAATTAGCTCTCCTCCCATTTGCACATGCGTGGTGCTCTCTGGTGGTCATCCAGGTGGTCGTCCAGATGAAGTAAGGAGTCTTCCTCTCTGCTAAACTTTTCACCTTTCTCACTCGACGCATGCTCTCTCCGCTCCTTGGTTCTGGTTCAACTCATTTCAGCATTTTCAGGTTCTTACCAAAGGTCGGGTTGTACCTGTTCTCCCCCAGGGTTCCCTTTCAAAGACTCATTTGACTGTTCGGTATACTCCGTAAATATCTCAGTATACATAGATTAATTTGATAGTGGAAATACATTTGACAATGCTTATTATACTTTATGACCCATCACCTAAGAGACATTAATAAAACATCCATTTGGTTCTCCCTAACACTAACAGGGTCAAGGAGCCTTTGCAAAGGGCATGAAATCCCTGCTCGAAAACGTTGTCCTGATCTCTCCAGGTCTCAGCATCGCTGCCTCCTTCTAGTGTTGGCAGCAGCCTGGTCCCATTATACAAGGTCTTGGCGGGGTGCAGGTGGGCTGGGCTGAGTCCCACTCTCTGCTGCATGTTCCTCCTCCTCCTCAGAATTAGGACCCAGCTGAAATCCCCCCCAAAATCAGTTTTTTTTTTTACGCATGCCACCTCTCCACCTGACAGTCTTCCCAAGCAGCTGACACCTGCAAAAACCTGGGGACAATTCCTAAGGACATCCTGCAGCCAAAAGTGGACTTGAATTCTCCGGTCTGACATCCCCATGGGGAGTGGGACAGACTCAGCGAGCGCGTCCCCAGCCCCAAAACCTCTTCCCTAAGCCTGACCGTGCTTTTCCGTGCGTGGCACGGCTCTGGGAGGCACAGCTCCTTGGGGCCAGATCCCTGCAGGCAATGGGAGGGGAGGGTCTTTGGAAGCAAAGCCCTCATTCTTGGGGTGCACAGGGGCAGGGCAGGGGTTTTCCTGGGACGTGAACAGTCCGTTTGTGCTCTTGCAGCAATCGCTGCAGGCTGTTGGCAGGCAGCCACCGGGCCACTGAACTCCCTGGCCTGCTCCCAGCAGCGAGCCCAGAGCGAGCAGCGGGCTCGGTGAAACCCAGCACCCTGGCTGAGAAACCCTCCGACAGACCTAAAAAAAACTAAAAATCCCATTCTTGCTTTGCAGAGACTTTCCCTCCTTGCATGGAAAAAGCCAATCCTGGCATTTCGCTTTCTCGTCCCGTCCCTGTGGTGCCCGGTAGCATCCCCCTAACCCTGCGCAGCCCCCTTCTCACGCCAGCATCCCCCGGGCTAGGGGGGACTGCGGCCCCCACCCAGCAGCAGCAGGGGCCGGACTTTGTCTCTTCCTTGTGCCTTCTTGTCCCTGTCATTTGCTCAGGTGCAAAAGCAAACTGAGGGCAACGCAGGCGACTGCGGGCAGGTGGCAATTTCAGGATGTTCGCGCTGAGCTCATTTAGATAAGACCACAATCGTAAAGCCACTCTCAGGGAGGATTTTTAGAAACCTCTGCGGAGATGTGGGGTCTTTTGGGATGAGCCAGATGCTCACAACCCTCGCAGCTGCCAGTGCTGTCTGATTCTGCCACCAGCACCATGGATTCACACCTTCGCCCTTGGCTTGGGTGAGGCAGAGCAGCGCATTGTGCCCCGTGGAACGACACCTGCAGCTTTTTTGGCAGACCTGCAGGTCAGGTATTTGGGTCTTCAGCGCAAACCCAGCCCCAAATCCCCACCGAGCCCTCTCCCTCCTCCAGCCAGAACATTTCCCATCCCCACCAGCCTCTCCACTTAATTGCCACTACACCCAACTGAACCTCGTTACCTTCAAAGAGCGGCGCCCTGACAATGGGTAAATAGCTTTAGGAACAGGGAAAAAATACATTAAAAAAATTCTTTCTGTTCCTAAGGTTTTGAGATAAGCAATGTTGTGGGCCGGGGCTTGGATCTGCATCCAAAGCATTCAGGTGGCCACAAAAGCCATGCGACAGCAAGCACAGGTGGCTGACGCCCTTGATGTGCCCCAGACATGAAACCTCCCAATCTTCACTTTTTTCTGAGTAGGAAAACCCCATTTCTCACAAAAAAACCAGTTGTTTCAGTTTCATTTTCTCTGCCTCTACCTCACTTACCCAGGAAACGTGAATTGAATGTGCAGGCTGTTGATGTTTCTGAAACACACACAATGTTTGCTCTGTGCATCGGAATTTTTTTAATTCAGGTCATTTTTAAATCCTTGCTGCTTTTCTGAACCTTTTTTTTTTTTTTTAAATTCCCCTTATCATTTCAGCAGCTGCAAGACATTACAAAGAAAGGAAAGAAATTAAAAAAAAAAAAAAGCCAACAAGAAAACCCTTCAAACCCAAAGTGCAAACCCAGTAGCTTTATTCCTCGCAGATGGGGATTGAGTCCCCATATCCTCCTGGGGACAAGCACACCCTATGCCCCCTTCCAGCCACCTTGCCCCATGCCATCGAGAAGCCACCCTTTGCACTCCAGCCTCACCAAATCGCTGTGCCCTTGCTGGTGCCGTGCAAACGCCTCAGCACGAGCCAGCTCCCAAACGCCAGCACTGCTGGGGATGAGACGCAAAAGCTGAAGCAGCTCCGGAGTGGTGTTTTGCAGCCTGTCCCCCCCCCCCCCAGCTTCAGGATAGGGGCTGTTTGGGGGGCTTGTGGTGGCCCCCGCCTGCCCCTGCTGCCCTCCATGTCCGTGCTGGGACAGAACAGCACCCGGCACCGCTCTGCCCTGCCCTCCCCAGGGTGCGTATAAAGAAGCATAAAGCAAAGAGGACAAGGAGATGCAGCTTCCCTGCCACATCACCCAGCCCGTGGCCATCCCCTTTGGCCCAGCTCCCCGGCCTCCCCCCAGACCGTGTCCGGCTCCTTGTTGCTCCCCTGTCCCGATCCCAGTGACCCCAAGCCAGCCAGGTAACGTCCAGCTGGGACACGGGGCTGGTTGCCCCCGCCCTGGTGCGGGGCGGGGTGACCCCACCCTAGCAAAGGTTTCCACTCGCCCATAGCTGAGCGAGCCCAAGCACCGGTGCTCCAGCTCCCTGCTGCTGCCAGGCTGCCATGGAGAACTACCCGCAGTCCTTCAGCATCAACATGCAGCCCTACGGCAGGAACGGGGGGGCCACCGCCGCCAACCCCACGGCCACCTCTTTCGGCCAGGCCACCTCTTTCGGCCAGATGGAGCCCACACCTGTTTCTACCCCGCCACCCAAGGACTTTGTGCTCTGGTCTTTCTTCAACGCCATATACTGCAACCCCTTCTGCCTGGGCTTCCTCGCTCTTGTCTTCTCCATCAAGGTGAGGGAAAAGTCAGCCTAGTCCCTGCAACCCCCCGCCCAGCCTGGGAGCCCTGGCTGCCACCTGCCCCCATGCCGGGGCTCCCTAATCCCATCCCACCCTACCTTCTCCCATCCCACCTTGTCCCATCCCACCCCAGCTTGCCCCAAACCTCATTGTCACCACTCTCCCTTTCCTGCCTGTCTGATGTCTCCCCCCTCCATCCTGCCACATCCAGCCCTGCCCCACATCCAACCTCCCCTGGAAAGCCACCGTTGGAGGGCTACTTGTCACCTTTCAGCTCTTCACCGTCCCCAGGGGCCACAGGGAGAGGGGGACCCAGGAGCCACGTTGCTCTCGGCTCTTCTCCCATGCCCCCGAGCGCCCCGAATCAGCCGATAGCAGCACAAAGCCAGGGAGCTGGCTCCCTGCTCCCCCCCCGAGAGCCTCGCGCAGCGCTCGCCAACGCGCCGCGACACTTTTACCCTACCTGCGATAAGAAGCAGCTGCTCCCCGAGCACCTTCCCTTTATTGCCTTTAACGCTAATTGTTCGTAATGAGCACCCGGGGAGGGGAGGGCGGCATTCACCAGTGCCCCGGGAAGCACACCGGGGACCCCGCTCCTTCTTCCCATCTCCCCTCCACCGCCAATGCCGCCACCTCACCGGGCTCCGCAGGACTGGGCAGCACGTGGCCAACTGTAATGGCTTTTAATAAGCCATTAAGAAATTGCTTTTAGGCTGCCGGGAGCTCCATTTCCAATCCGGGGGGAGGGGGCTTCCTGAGGGTCTGATGTCCCGTGGATGCTGGTGCCAGGTTTTGGCAAGAGTGCTGTGGTGGTGGAGATGGCCCCGTATCTGCGGCCTGCAGGGTTTTGCTCCCTCGCTCCTCTCCTTCTGCAGGCCCGAGATAGGACAGTGGCGAAGGACCCCATGGCCGCCAGCAGCTACGGGAGGACAGCCAGGAGCCTCAACATCGCGGCATTCTGCCTGGGTATCGTGGGCACCATCATCCTTCTGGTCCTGGTGATACTCTACAGACCAGTACGCCCCTGACCTGCCTCACCGAGGAGAGGCAGCACCACGGCTTTGCTCTTCCTTAACCCCCCCTGCCCCAAACCCCATCGCCCTTCCGACCCCCTCCCTCCAGCTGAGGGGGTGCACCCGCCGAGGTGACCCCGTTGGGAGTGAGCCTCTGGGGTGAGCTCAAGACGAATAAAGCATTCCTCACTCCCTTTCACCTTGGAAATGTGCTTTTGGGTTTCGGGCGGCGTTATCCGCCCTACGCATCCCCACCTCAGGGGGCTGTGGCTACCCCGTAACTCGGACGAGAAGGGAACAGGGCCAAGCAGCAGAAGAAGGTCCCGGAGAGCACATTGGTGCTGTTAAATATTTCCCCCTTCCTGGGTTTACGGGGGTGTTTAGAGCCCCCTCCCAGACCCATTAACCATCCCGGGTGGAGAAGGCCACGGTGGGGAGGGGGACCACCAAGCTTTACAGCCATGCTGCTGAACACAGGGGGAGCTGGGGGGGGCTCCCACTTGTCCTCCCCCCCCCCAGTCAGTCCCTCGGCAACTTTTAATCCCCCACAACCCCCCCGAGCAGTAGCTTTGCCTTTTTCTCCCCTTGTAGCCCCCCCCCCCCCCCAAAGCCTCCCCACACACTACGCGTCCCACCGGCTGCCAGCGATGTCCGCGGCTGCCCGTCCCTGAGAGGGGTCAGTGTCCTCGCACCGGGGGGGGGGAAAAAGGGGGGGAAAGGACGGACACCAGCCGGGCTGAGCCTGGAGGCCGTGAGGGGGGGCTCAGCTGCTCCGCCTGCGCTCTGGGGCCTCGGGGCCGGATTTAGGGGCGGTGTGGAGCCGCTGCGGGGTTGGATTCAGTTTCAGTTCCCCTACACGCTTCCCAGCCCTCCCGTCCTCGCTCGGTGCCCCAGCCCCGTCATGAAGCCCCAGCAGGCGGAGGTGAGCATCCCGCTGTACCCCCCCAGCCGGGGGCAGCCCCCCACCACCGGCCCCGACGAGCAGCCCCGAGACTTCTTTCTCTGGTCCCTCTTCAATGTCCTGATGGGTTATGGGCTCGCCTACCTCGGCTGCCTCTGCTTCCCTGCGCTCATCTTCTCCATCAAGGTGAGACCCCCAAATCCCCCCCACCCCCCGACCCGGTGTCACTTTGCCCACCCACCCCAGGACCCCTGCCCACCCCGTGTCCCGTTGTGTTGTCATCATGCCCCCTCCTTCCCAGCCACCTCCTCCCAGTGTCTCCAGAGCCAATCTGTCCGGACCCTCCCCCGCAACCCAGGACCCCCGATCCGCCCCCTTTGACCTGCCCCAGGACCCCCCACCTTGACCTCCTCCAACCTGACCCCTGACCGAGGACCCCCCCCCCACCACCACCCTGACCTCCTCCAGTCTGGTCTCCGCCTGACCCAGCCTGACAAAATATATCCCCCCCCCAGCCCCAACCACCCAATCAAGTGCCCCCCAAATTCGTTGCTGCCCAATCTGACCCCCCCCAACCCACCCAAACAGCTTGGAACCCCCTGATCCAGTGCCCCCCCAACCCAGCCCGATTTTTCCCTGACACCCCCTCAGTTTGCCCCCCCCCCCCAAGCCTTCCCACCTTGCTGCCCATACCCCAAAACCCAGGACTGGGGGGGGGGGGTACATGGGCAACTTCACACGCTGCCCCGCTGAGGCAAGGCATCCATGAGGTCCCAGCTCCCTGTGGCAGCTTCCCCAGGTGGGGAGGGGTCCCCAGCTTTTCCTGACCCCCCCCTTTCTCCCCCCCCCAACCTCCACATGTTCCCACAGGCCCGCGACTGCAAGATGCTGGGGGACGTGGAGGGTGCCCGGAGGCACAGCACCCGGGCCAAGGTGTTGAACATCATCTGCTCCCTGCTGATGGTCGTCACCGTGGTCGTTGCCATCGTTGGCCTTGTGGCCCTCATTACCTGACCACTGCTGGCCACAGCCCCTCGGCCAATGGACCTACCTGCCACCCTCTCGCTGCCCACCCCCCCCCCAAAAAAAAAAGTGTACCCTCCTGTCTCTGCTTTGGGTGGAGGGGGAAGGGGTGGCCAGGAAGGCAGAGCCCTGTCCCCTTGCTGTCCACGGCGTGGCCAGCACCGCCGGTGGTTGGAAGGGGATGTGTGGGTGGCCAGGGTGGGATGGGTAGGGGGCAGCCCCCTTCGTCCTCCTCCACTTGTGCTCCTCAGCAGGGAGCTGCTGGGCTCCCTGGGCCGCGCTGGTGTTTGTCCAAGCTGCAATGCTCGTGTAGATCGCTGCTGCCACAAATAAAGCTCCTGCTTGTCAAGCCCCTCGCCTGTCACCTTATTCACAGCAGGGAAGGAGAAGAGGGTCCTTCAGCATCTTGGTGGCGGCCTCCTCCTCCTCCGCCTCCTCCATCCCCACCGCCTTGCAGGGCACTGCCAGCCCCCGCCTCTTCCCCTAGCTGAGGATGAGAGTTTCTTCCTAAAGATTTAGGCACAGCAGAAGAAGAAAACAGGAAAAAAAAAAAAAGTGTTTTCTGGCTGTAAACACACATCCTGCTGCAAAGCCCCATCTCCTCCTACTTCCAGGGAACCCTAGAGGTCTTTGCTAGAAGCAACCCTTCCACATTTTAGCATTAAATGCCCACGTAACGCATTCCTGGGGGAGGGACGGTGGGGACGGAATGCCTAAGTGTGGAGCTTTTAGCAGTACTTAGTCCCACACGCTGCTAGCCCATTACCCTGGGTGCTGTAGTGACAGAGATCAAAACGATTATTTATTGCAATTGCCCTTATTGAAACAATTGATGTGAAAGGAGCGTTGCAAGGCAAACACACACACACCCAATGACAGCAGCTTTGGCTGGCGCACAGGAAACTCCAGCCTCCGAGAGCAACCAGGCCTTGCTGGTGTTTGAGGGGTTTTCCTGACCACCACCACCTACAGAGCTTGGCTAGAGGCACCAGTGTGAGGAGAGGTCTCCTGGCATCCTGCATCGTGTCCGGGGGGTGGTGGCCACTTGGTTTCCAACCCGTCCCATGGCTCTGTCCCCTTGGTCCTGCCCCAGGGTGCGGGGCTGACGCTGCCTGTGCCCCTCGCTGTGGGAGAAAAGCTGGATATAGAAAGCCCATCCACTCGCAAGAGAAAGGCAGGCTCACAAAACCAACTTTGTTTCTCCTAGCTCCCAGCCAAGCATTTCTGATAACCACAGCTCGTGGAGGGCTGTAATTTCTCTGTTTTATATATAGAGGAGACAAGGCCGGGCTGGAGGCGAGCACTATATAAAGGGGCCGCCCGGCCCCGCTCCCCCAGCCAGGCTGGTGCAGCAGGAGAGCCGCGGGGTGCCTCTCTCCGTGGCCATGGACACGTCCTACCCACGGGAGGACTACCTGCCCATGACATCCCACAAGCGGGACCTGTCTCCCACCGTCGTCACCATCGGGGCCTCTGCGCCGCCCCGCGACCACCTCATCTGGTCCATCTTCAACACCATCTACATGAACTTCTGCTGCCTTGGCTTTGTGGCTCTCGCCTTTTCTGTCAAGGTAAGCTGTGCCACGGCCAGGGCATGAGCAGGGGTGGGAGAGAGGATGTTTGGGGTCACCTGGTGTTTCTAGGAATCCCCCCCCCCCATGCTGATGCAGGAGCAGGGAGGATTTTCCAGGGCATCACAAATAACTGCCTAGGAGGGCTGCGATGGGGGGGGGAGGGGCGTGAGGATGAGAGCCCAACACCCTCAGAAAGATCATTTTAGGTGACAGCATCCCCTGGTAAAGCCCTCCCATTTGTCCTGCCACCTATTAATAAGGCTATGAGAAGGTCCCCAGTCAGATAATCGCAGCTTCTTGTCACCACCTGAGGAACTACCGCTGTCCCTAGATGACGCTGGAGGGGCTGAGATGCCCCCAGCCCCATGCCTGGATCTGCCCTCCAGCAGGAACACCTCCAGCTGGGCTAGAGCCGGGCAGATGTCCCAGGGGAAGGCTGGAGGAAGCTGGGAGGAGGCACGGGTGCACGAGGGGAGCCAGTGCTGCCCTGCGTCTCGGCTCTTGCAGGCACGGGACCGCAAAGTGGCTGGGGACGTGGAAGCCGCTCGGCGCTTCAGCTCCAAGGCCCGGTGCTACAACGCCCTGGCCACGGCCGGGAGCGTGGTGCTGCCTCTCCTGCTCGCTGCCCTGGTCGTCACCGGTGTCCTCCACCTCTCCAAGCTCGCCCAGGACTCCGTGGGCTTTTTCAGCTACCAGTTCAACACAAGCGACGACGAGGACAAGTGACTGGTGGGCGATGGGCTGGACAAAGTTCCTTCGCAGCACTGGCAGCCTCCCGAAAAAGGACTGCCAGCCCTGAATAAAATCCTCATCCAGCCCAGAAACCCCCCAGCCCCGCCGTGCCCAACCCCACGCTTCTTTGGGCAGCTACGTTATTTCTGTTTACCTTGTGTGGTTTTGTTTGTTCGTTTTTTAAGCCCTGCCTCCTGTGTGGACTACAGCACCCCTCCAGCCTCAGTGATTACTATTTAAATCATTAAAACCATTCACCCATTGCGAACATGTGGCACGCGTGTGTGTATGTGGTGCAAGGATTGTGCTAAGGGATGATGTAAACGTGTTGTGTGTGCTCAGATAGTGCACTTCGCAGCTGGGAGAGTTAATCCACATCACTTCTAGGGTGTCCCAGCCTAAAATAGTCATGGTGAGAGGAGGAACACTGGCCTCATCTATAACAGAGGAGAGGAAAGAAGTAGGCAGATATTTCCTGGCTTGGGATGGCAACAGCTGGGTAGAGCAGCCACCACCCCCCCAGGCAGAGCCGAGACCTACAAATTCATGGCAGCACAGCAGAATCCCCCCCCCAGCTGGTTCCTGGGCCATGACAGAGGGGGTCTGCCTGCGGTGATCATGAGCCACATGGGATGCTGTGACCCACAGCACACCCTGGCTCAGCCCACACAGGATCCATGGGGACCTTCCCCGTTGCTCTAAGCAGGTCTGGAGGCATCCCCAGCCCTCAGACTTGGCTCTCCGTGCTGCTTTGTGCTACAGCCAAAGCCGTCTCATTTTGGCAACACAGCCAAAAACATCCATCCACAAGTGGGGCCTTATTCCTATCTCCTCCCCAAGCACCATAATCCAGGTGTGGCCCCCAGAGCCGTTATCATGGGGCAGGAGGACAGAGGGGTCCATACATCCTGCCCTGCTGCTGAGGGCTGCTGCTAATTAGTGGTTCAGGGCCCAGTGAGGAGCCAGCCCTAATTACAAGGCAGAAGACCTGCGTTGCTGCCTTCCCTAAGTGTTCCCACATGCTGTCCGTGGTGCCGAGCAGCCACAAATCTTTTTATAAACTCCCGGCCATTTAGGTGAGATTCCTGGGGTTTGTGTACAGAGCAGAACAAGTCTTGGCAGGGCAGGGAGTGCCTTCAAAATCCCCTTGCTCAACACGCGGCAGCTCTAATGAAGGCATGCAGGAAATACAGTACCAAAACCATAAATATTGTGCACCAGAACAATGCTCAGTTTCAGCCTTGCCTTTGTCCATACCTCATCACGCTGCCTCAGCAGCGTTTCCCAACACAGGGGGGAGTCAAGGTTTGGGGTGCTGGTGCTTGTCACATCCAAACACCAGAGGTAAAGTGATCCTCCTCTTTCTGCTGGCTGCTGCTGTGGATTGACGTGGCAAAGCAGCCATGGCTAGGCCTGCAAAACCCTTTGAGAAGCACAGCAGGAAGAGCACCCGCTGCTTTCTCAGGGTTTAGCATCCGCAGGCCGCTCAGGGAATGCGTTTCAAACTGAGCTCACACATTCCACCATTCTCCCCTCGTGCAAAGGACGTGGCTTTTAGGCTTGGTGTTGTCCCCTCTACTAAGCGAGAGATGGGGACGGCCTGGGAAGTGGGGACATGGGGCTCAGCGCCCCTGCTGTGGACAAGGATGCTCAGCTTCACTCAAAGAGCTGCTGCCAGCCCAGTGATGGTGAGTGCTCCACACACCTTCCCTGAGCCCAAAAAACAAAGCATACACAGTCCCACGGGGGCAAAAGTTTTATGGCACAGGCCAGAACACCGCAAGGATGCCTCATGCTTCTTCCTCTGACATCTGCACTTCAGGATTTTAGTCCCCTTCATGCAAAACCCAGATCAGCTAGGCTTTAATGCGCCTTGGTGGGTGACCTCTGAATCCATCCAGCTGCCGTGGGGAACGAGATGCTCTGCCCTGCAACAAAAACCAACATGCATGAGGCACGGGAACAGCTTCTCCCCACATTTTCTTCATTTATAGGAAAGTTGCCCAAGCAATGACTTCCTGAAGAGCTAGAGAGCAGGAAGTGCTGTTGGACAACTGCAAGGCCAGCACGCATAGTCACCCAGGGTCATGAAGGGTCGTGACCGTACCTTCACCCAGGGGAAACCGCTGCCCTGACTCCTCCAGCACTGCCTCCAGGGGCAGAGCGGGAGGGTCAAGGGGAGATTCAGTCACTTTAATCCTGATCTCTTCCTTGGTGATGGTGAACTTCAGTTTGTTCCCCAAGTAGGAGACACCGGTGACTTTCAACTTGTGGACGTCATCAGGACACGAGGGGTTGAAGAGAAGGCTGGTCTTTGTGATCCTGGAAAGGCAGGTGCAAGTCAGTCAAAGCAGCACCCCCTCATGTATCCCAGGGGCCCCTCCTCTTACTCCGTGCATTTTCAGGCAGAAAGACTCCTAGGTGCATCCCAAGGCTCTCTGGGCAAATCCCGAACACAACAACAAAGCATCTGGTGAAAAGCTACTGGGGCTGTGATTTCACAACCCAGCACCCTCTGGTGTTTCTGTCCCTCTTCCAGTTCCTCAGTTTTGGGTCTGTAGGTTGTATTTGAAAACAAACAAACAAAAACACAGCAGGATTATATTTTTTTCCCCCCTCTCAGTTTCCCACTCCAGCTCAGGGGGTGACTTTATCAGCAGCTATGCTGGCAAAACTTCAGAAATGCCCTGCTCCAGAATGGGGAGGAGAACTGGGCACAGGAACAAGCAGTGGGCAGCAGAGTTGGATAGAGATGATAAACTGCCAAAATAACTCAGAATAAACTCATATGTGCTCTTTCACAGAAAGATAAAAATCAGGCCAACAGCTCGAATCCTTTCTCCAAAGCCTTATCCAAAGTCAAGCAGAGCCCATTTTTGTGTTTTGGCTTTGGACAAAAAAAAAAAAAAAAATATAACAGTCACTAAATCTCTTACTGAAATATTGACTTGTGAGAGCTCTTGACCATGGTCTTGAGACCACTGAGAGGACTTGAGAGAGGCTCAAGAGCAGAAACAGCACACTTCTCCTATGCTGGAATACCAGACACACATGCCACCAGTCCTCAGCCTGAAATTAAATGCGGCTCATGGCCTGGGCCTGTGCTGCCCCACTCACAGTGCTGCCTCCACAGAGGTACTCAGCAGCAGACCAATGTGCCAGCCAGCCGTGCCTTACAACAGGCAAGGCAGGAGTGTGGTCTCAAGGACTACATCAATGTCATCGTGACATTTTTGGAAATTTGGCTCGAGCCCCAAAGCCTGTGGGTTGAGCCTATTGCAAGAGGGGCCCAAATCTGACACACACACAGCGTCTGAAGACCTTGAAGCTTTGCAAAAGCTGAGATTAAGGTTTTCAGCGAGGAATATAGTAGCTCACACCCAGCTCCACCAAGAGTCTGGTGGATTTCTCAGCAGATTCTGGCCACACACACACAGAGTAAAAACACAGTGCTAGAAGGCCTTGCTGGCAATCAAAAGACTTGCCAGTGTGATCCATCCTCAATTAAACTCTAAGAATACACTCCAGAGACTGCTGCTTCAGAGCTGAAACCACCAAGCTGCTTCAGATGTGAGAGGCAGGCTTGAAATTATATGAAGAGCTTAGTATGTTTTCTGAGGTATCTTAATACTGTGGCAATTCCAGCTGACCACTTTTCCTCCACAGAGTTGCAGTCCTGTGTGTGGACGGCAGATTACTTCAGAGGGGATGCAGAAGGACTTACACCTGTGTGTATGGCATCTCTCACTGGCAAGGCTGCTGTTAACCAGGCCGTCTACGACCCTCTGTACTAGCTTCCTTTTCCACACAACTTCTGGGACTCAGCAGGAGACTTCCCCTCTCTTACATATACTATTTTTAGTCTTTTGGCATGAGAATAGCAAATACATTTCCCAGTCCCTTGCCATTTCAGCAGCGTCACCATCTCTCGCTACAGTGATATCCACCGTGGCCTTTGCAAAAAAAAAAAAAAAAAACTCAAGCAAAAACAAACAAAAAATGGTGCAAAAGAAACAGGGAAAGAACTGCCTGCTTGAGACTCCCTTTCTACTCAGCAGAAAAACAGGGAAAGGAGAAAACAGCTTTGTGAGATAGCATTTTTGCTCACGATTACTTATCTCCTCCTTCCACCTAAAGGAGGTTAGGTCTTTACTCCTTTTGAAGCCAATGGCTTTAAACACTGATGTAGCTGGAGGAGAAATGGATCAAAGCTCATCATTTCTGAAAACTCCACTTTGTTCTCCAGCAGTGACCAACTGTCCCCAGTGTCCACAGTTCATCAAGGATCATTAACCACTACCTGCCAAGAGCCATTGGCAGATGTTCTGGAATTTGCTAGATGCTTCAAGTTCTTTTCTTTTTCACAAGCAACAAGTTGCTCCAGCTAAATGCTAACATTTCAAGTCACTTGTTGGTTAGAAATTAGATAAGGCATAACATAGGTCTCACCTGAACCCTGTGTAACCAAAGAGGACAGCTTGCAAGAATCCACCCATCCCTGTCAAGAAGTTCACAGCTCCAGATCCATCTGAATTCTCCACCCAGATCTACTCCAGTATGAGGGGGAGGAGGGGAAAAAAAGTCAGTGGTTTCACTGGGACCCTTCATATAGTTGTGTGTGTTTGAATATGTTTACCATCACAGCCACATATTAGGGGTATTGCAACAGTCATATGCTGTTGCCCATCCCAGCATGAGATGGCCTTTAAAATACCACCATCTCCATTCCCTTTCCCACCCCTTAAAGGAAGAAGGAAGCCTGGGATGAGCAGGATACTGACCCCTGGCTTTGTATTGCTTGGTAGGAAGCAAGTTTTGCTGTTCTTTGGAAACATGCAGAGAGGAGACTGAATGTGCAACCACCCAGCTCAATATGATAATCATCTAGTGACTGCAAGCACAGACAGCATAGAAGGGACCTACTTGGGGACACGCAAGATAGAAGCAAGAGACATTTGTCACATGGAAGCAGCGACAACACTCCACACAGCTGACCTTGAAGGGCTCTGTGATGTTGCTGAAACACTTGTTCAGTTGGCTCTGTGCTCTCTGCATCTCCTTCAGCTCCAGCCAGCCCACCGCAAACATGCTCTGCAGGAGGGAAAACTGTCCTTTTGCTGGCTGCTGTTTCCCCCAGGGGTGACTACACTGCAAAGCCTCCAGAGTGACACCATAACTAGCAACCTTCAGTGTAGATCCCTTTAGCACACATTTCTAGCTCCGAGATAACTGCCCGCGTTCTCTTATCGCTTAAAGTAGGTTTATGTCCATTGATATGGGCTGGCATTGACTAACTCAGCTAGGAATGACCACCTTGCAGATGAAAACTGCCTGAGACTTTGCCCCTCTCCTTACCCAGGTCATGGCTGGCCCATTCAGCTCGGTGACAGGTTCATACGTCTCCAGATCATTCCTCCGGACCTCAGGGCTCATGGGGTGCATCAGAGGGAATCCAAGCAAGACAACATCAGCTTGTTTCACACGCTCACCTGGGGAAAAGAGCCAAGAATCAGTCAGACCACATATGCCAGCTGGGAGTAATTGATTGTCTGTTTACTCATAAAAGGAATGAATCTGGTATACAGAATCTTAAACTTAGAACAACAGAAACCACATTGTGTTGGAAATGTTGTGGAACTGCAAGGAGGACAAGTCACTGCTGCCTTGCTAAAGGCAAATAAAATGTACAAAGGGGGCATTAAACTGAATGTGCACTTCCACACGAACTTTCACTGCTAGAGGTTGCTGGAATGGCAATACATCACACTTGACCTTGGAAGGACAGACCTCATTGCCAACACACGGGTTCATAGCCACCATGTCATCTGCAGCCCAGTATCCCATGCTCTCAAGGCCTCTTCCTACCCTCTGCGTACCTAAAATCCTTAGTTGTATGACCACAATAATGAAAAATGATCCACCAAGAAGCAGAAAAAACATCTACAAATCAGGATCCCCACACTGGCAACCCAAATTCTGCACTGAGAGAGCGAACGCTAGAGGTTTTTGCTTCAGCCAACCATTCAGGCACTGTCCCTGCCTCACTTGTGTGCTTCAAAAGAAAGAGCTCCAGCCAATTCAAAGGTCTGCTGCTGCCCCTCCACTCACCTGGGCTGTAACCATCGTACTCAGGATGATATTTCTTCTCCATATCAAAAGGCACTTTGACTTTGTTGGCACATTCCACCCACTCCTCCGGCACAGGGATCAAGAGGTCTTGAGCAATGTCAGCTGCAAAACGTAAGCTGAAAAGGAGCGAGGAACAATGTTTTATATCAGGCACAAGTGCCTGTGACCCCTTGGAGAGGGAAAAAGAAGGGAGGGAACACAAAAAACTAATTGAGCCATAACTCACTGCCAAAGAAGCAGGTGCTTAGAAAGAATATGGGTCAAAGTCTAAGCTCGGGGTAACAGCTTTCATTGCTGGAGCTGGGACTCCTTGTCTAGCTACATATATTTCCAGCTGGCTAATTGTCTAAACATCCCACACAATGCAGGGAGATAATGAAAAACTTGTCAAATGCCTCTGTCTAATGCATATACCTGAAGGGTCAGGTGAACTGCCAGGGGAGCATTTACCTCCTTCCACCGACTGCAAACAAAGGCAAAGGAGACCAGCTCAGACAGAGGTATGCAAAGAGAGGAAAGGTGTGCAGCATGTGGGAGACTTGCTGTCTCCTACCCCTGCCAGACAGCCAGGCAGAACAGAAGAAAATTGGCCCAGTGCCTTAACCAAAGCATGCGTGTTACCTCCGCCGGGCCAAGGCATTGGTGTAAGCAGAGTTATCAACCTGGTAGTGATATTCATCTGGGGGCATGACACCTGGAGGGAGAGAAAGGGTACACTTCATACTGCAGCACACCCAAGGTTTGCCATGGCTCTGTGCCCCTCCTCAGGGAGCTGGCACAAGAGAGGGAACCCCTCCATTGCACTGATGCCTGCTCACATGACTAGTATGGTGGAAAAAATATTAATCCTTAAGATTTGAGAGGTCTAAGAAGTTTATCCTAATGAAAGGAGCACTCTTTTCAACCAAAATTTAGTAGTTCTGATTGTTTCCATCTCCCACTACTGAGCTAATACTGGATGTGCTGCTCCTATGGGCCCTAAGGAGTCCATCCCTCCCAGAAATGGGAACTTGGTTTCATTAACATAGATGATTGTCCAACATCCATTCTTCCCAAGAATGTATTCCTGCCTTTTTAACATTACAGTCATTTTCCTTATGTCCTTGAAACAGCATATAAGTGGGGCCTCTGCAACGACTGAGCAGAGAGCATGGAGGAAGAGATGCTGCCTGAGCATTCTCACTACGATAATCATCAATAAAACTACTAGAAACACCTGTCTTGAATTGTACCTGCATTATTGCATGCTTGGAGTCCTGATATTTCCTGACAGTAGGTGTTGCTTCCCTGTTTCTGGAAGTGACCTCAGTGCAATACTCAGTAGAGGGGAACATAAGTGGTGTTTGCATTTGCTGTGAAGGAGAAACACCCTATCTTACAGCTTTATGAGTTAGCCTTAATGATCCTTGTGGCTTTGTTCCAAGTCGGAATATTCTGTGATTTAGCTGAGAAAGTGCAGACTCTCAAGGTAACAGGCATCCTGAAGGTATTTCCCTTACTTCAGAGCTGAGACTCGTAGGCAAGGTGACCTTCAAGTCCTTAACTGGATATATTTCCCTAGTTACAAACTCAACTCCTTCCCTTGCTGATGTCCACTTTCCGAAAGAAAAGTGAAAATAGGCATTTCAAGTGCCTTCTTCTGGGACAACTTTTGGGACACTGGGGTTTAATACAAAGGATCTATTGGTCACAAGCTAACCTGCAGCACCTCCAGGGGCTTTTCTAGCTCTGATCACCCCAACTGCATTGAGATCCTTTAACTCTAACCCAGCCATCTCCTCCAGACCCTCTGCCAACAAACAGCTCTGCTTCACTTCTAGCTCTTCTTCAAGTCACTGGTGATGTGTGCTCGTTCAACATAACATGCTTCAGCAGGATTGCTGCCTGTGGAGGCACCCTTTGTCCTGCCAGACATATCACTGGTTGTACTTAGTTGGCACCAACACCAGGAGACCTTCAAGGAATTAACTCCTATAGGCTGCTGTCAGATTTAAACTCAGGTCTCGTTTAAAAAATAAATAAATAAATGTTGGCCTGGGTTGCCAAGTCATAGAATGACTCGGGTTGGAAGGGTTTGCATTCCATCTTTTTTTATAAGCTCCCTTTAAGTATTGAAAAGCTGCAATGGGGTCACTCCGGAGCCCTCTCTTCTCCAGGCTGAAGATCCCCAGCTCTCTCAGCCTTTCTCCATAGGAGAGGTGCTCCAGCCCCCTGAGCATCTTTGTGGCCAGAGCAGAGGGGGACAATCCCCTCCCTGCCCTGCTGCCACCCCTCTGGTGATGCAGCCCAGGATGCAGGTGGCTGCCTGGGCTGCAGGCACACACTGCTGGGTCCTGCCGAGCTTTTTGTCCACCAGAACCCCCAGGTCCTTCTCTGCAGGGCTGCTCTCAGTGAGGTCTTCTCCCAGCCTGTGCTCCTGCCTGGGATTGCCCCGACCCAGGTGCAGCACCTTGCACTTGGACTTGTTGAACCTCATTAAGTGGGCCCTCTTCTCAAGCTTGCCCAGGTCCTTTTGGATGGTATCCCTTCCTTCTGGTGTGTTGACTGCACCACTTAGCTTGGTGTCATCTGCAAACTCGCTAAGGGTGCACTCAATCCCACTGATAAAGATATTAAACATTTCTGGTCCCAAAACAGACCCCTGATGGACACCACTTGTCACTGGCCTGCACCTGGACATGGAGCCATTGACCACCACTCTCTGGGTGCAGCCACCCAGTCAATTCCTTATCCACTGAATGGTCCGTCCTTCAAATCCATCTCTCTCCAATCTGGAGATCAGGATGTCACGTGGGATTGTATCAAAGGCCTTACAGAAGTCCAGGTAGATGACATCAGCCTGTCTGCCCTTATCAACTGATGCAGTCACTGCATTGTAGAAGGCCACCAGGTTGGTCAGGCACAATTTGCCCTTGGTGAAGCCATGCTGGCTGTCTCGGATCACCTCCTTGCATGTGCCTTACCATTGCCTCCAGGAGCATCTGTTCCATGATCTCCCCAGGCACAGAGGTGAGGCTCACTGGTCTGTAGTTCCCCAGACCCTCCTTTCTACCCTTTTAAAAATGAGAGTGATGTTTCCCTTCTTCCAGTCACCAGGGATTTCACCTGACTGCCAGGGCTTTTCAAATACGATGGAGAGAGGCTTGGCAACTCCTTCAGCCAATGCCTTCATGACCCTGCGATGCGTGGCACCGGGCCCCATAGACTTGTATGTGGGAAAGGAATTCACAGGTGGCTTCGCGCTGTTTCACACTTCCCTGAATTAGAGATAATGAGGAAACAAGCGGTAGAAACAAAAACTTGAGCAAGGTCAAGATAAAGTAAATTGGCTACAGTGTTAAAAGATGAGCTTTGGGCAGTGGCTAATTGCTGGCTGGCTCGAGGCGCGTCTGACGGTCTCTAACCAATTGTATGACAGACTTGGGCGCGTGGACAGCGCGGGGGGCTACGGGGAAAGTATATGTAGTATATACAAGATTCCTTATAAAGTTTCCTGCTTTCCCTGCTTGATTTCTTACACATGGGGGTAGAGAGCTCTTTCAAAGGAAAGCATCCTGAAAGAGCTGCCAGCTCCGATGAGCTCCTCTATTCCTAAGGACAGTGTTCCAGGGGATCTCATCCACTAGGCCTTTAAATAGCTGGAAGTTCCCTTTTCTAAAGTTCAGGGTCCTGACTTTGCCTTCTGCCAGGCCCATATTCCTCAAAATCATGAACTCAAGCAGGGTGTGGTTGCTGCAGCCCAGACTGCCTCCAGTCTTCACCTCTTTAATGAGTTCATCTGCACTGGTGAGCACTAGGTCTAGTAACGCCTCTCCTCTGGTTGGTTTTTCTAACACCTGGACCGGGAAGTTATCCTCAGTGCACTCCAGGAATCTCCTGGATTGCTTACAGCCCGCTGTGCAGCTTTCCCAGCAGATATCTAGGTGGTTGAAATCCGCCCCCACCATGAATGCCTGCAAGCACGATGCTGCTTGTAGCTGAAGGGCACGTCCACAGGCTCCCCTTGATCAGGCAGCCTATAGTAAACCCCAGCCACGAGGTGTCCTTTATTGGTCCGGTCCTTAACTTTTACCCACAAGCTCTCAACCTGTCCGTGGCTGTTTCTCAGAGGCAGCTTTTCACTGTTGAGCCGTTTCTTATAGAATCATAGAATATCTGAGTTGGAAGGGACCCACCAGGATCATCGAGTCCAACTCCTGTGTCCCCAAAGGGCCACTGAAAATATAGATAGATAGATAGATATAGATATATCAGACTATGTGTCTGAGAGCATTTTCCAAATGCTTCTTGAGCTCTGGCAGGCTCAGTGCTATGAGCCACTTCCCTGGGGGAGCCTGTCCCAGTGCCTGACCACCCTCTTGGTGAAAAACCTTTTCCTGAAATCCAACCTGAATACTTAACATAGGCAAGGAAGGAGGGGTAGGAGTGCTGCCCTCCACCTCTTCTGAAGCCCTTCTTGTAACCCTCTTTTCCAGTGTTCCTGTTATGTGATCCATCCCACCACATTTCCATGATAGCAATTAAGTAATGGTTTTCTAATTGCCCTGTGGTTTCCAACTCCTCCTGCTTGTTTACCATGCTGAGTGCATTGGTGTAGAGGCACTTCAGCTGGGCCATCTGCCACATCACCTTTTTAGAGGAGTCCTTCCCCAATTCCTTTGGGACAATTCACAAGCATTTCCCTGCTGTTTCCTAAAGCAACAATGTACCCAGGTTCACTTCCATCACACAGAGGTACATTCCCGTTCCCTGCTGAATCTCTCTCCTTCCTCTCTAAAGCCCTCGTACCCTATTTTCCAAAGTGTCGCCAGTCACACCATCAGACCTCAAACATGCTTGTCGCATCAACTGATATTGCAATGGAAGGAGACGCTGAGGGGTGTCCTGTGAGCAGCAAGGGGCTGAGAGGAAAACAACTGGCCCTGTGGCACTGAAAGAGCTTGGCATCTTGCCACGTGGATACAGACAGGGATAATAGGGCAGGAGGCTATAGAACGCATGCACTCCCACCCAGGTCTGGCTGGAGGGGCTCTGAGCCTCTCTTTGCAAAGCCCTTCCCCACAAACAGGCCTGGCAGTTGCAGAAGTACCTCTGATGTGGTAGCATTGCTCCTCCTCGCTCCACACCATCCTGCTGCACCAGTACTGAGCCACGGCCACCACCAGCTTCCATCCTCCATCCTCCCTGAACAACTTCTGGTCCTGGAAGGAGCCAAAGCCAGAGAAAAACAGGGGCGGGGAAGCATGAGGGAAATTCAGACAGGCCTAGACTCAGCAGAAGGAAAGGAGCTATAAGAAAATGCACAGAGCAGGGGAAAAAGGCAGAAAACTGGCCTGAATTGAGCCAATAGGATGCTGAGCCACCCTTGAGGAGCAAGATTGGGAGGAGGAGACGAAGAAAGGATCCCAGAGTGCTACTGGCAGTTCCGACAGGAGCAGATAACTGCAGAGTTTCTCTGAGAAGGGACAGCGACAGTCATCAGATGCCCTGCAGGCCTCACCACCAGGCCCTCCGCGTGGCACATGCTCCCTTTACCTGCGTGGTGTAATAATACTGCTCAAAGGCCATCAAAACATCCCCAGTGATGTGAATTTCTTGGGCTCCATAGATGTCCTCAGGACAGACCTCCTGGCCAGTGGCTGCACTCTCCCACGGGAACTTAGCACCCTGCTGGGAGAAGACACCCATGGAGCGGCAAAACACAACCTCTCCTGACACTCTTCCCTGTTTACAACCTGCAGGCAAAGCCCAGCTCACAGCCTCTGGCTAAAGATAGAGCCATAGAGGAAGAAGAAAGTCGAACTGTCCTGCTGGGTGACGCTGGTGGGGCTGCACTGTCCCCAGCCCAACAGCCCTGTCCCCACCTTGTAGCCTTGCTCCTCTGCGTTGCGTAAGGCTCCTTCCAGCATGCGAATTCGGTACTCCAGAATGGCTCGGGCAGCCTCAGGGTAAAACAGCAGGATGTTCGGGAACACCCAGGTGTCCTGAAAACATCCGAGCAAAGCAAGGTGGTGAAACTGGCTGGTTGGGCACCCAGCTGCTCCCACCAGTTCAAGTCCACCCCCAGTCCTGAGTGCTCTGACCATGACTTTGCTGCTGCTTAAAGGTGCTGTCACATTGGCTCACTAAAAGGCATAAATCCACAAAGGTCTGTTTCTGCCCTCAAAAGTGCATCTAGGCACCCATACCTGGTACCTTGCTAGGATAATCTCAGCGGGACCCTCAGCATGCAAAAGAGGAGAGGCAGGAGTCCTCCAAAAAGCCAAAGGATCTGGGGTGGGTCAAAAACAAGGCCCACAGGACTAAAAAGCCTTTGCCCGTTTGAAAGACCAGGCTGGGTTCAGCACAGGGGGCTCAGCACCATCTAGCCGTGTTTCTCGCTCACATTATGCGTTAAATATTCAACTGCAGAGCTGCGTGCTCATTCAGTGCAGCTGCCTCCAAGGGCAGCTCTGAGCCTCTGGTTAGGACAAAGCTGCCCGGATGGACTGGTTTGCTGAGTACACACCAAACCTACGCTGAAAAGCTGAAAACATAGAAAACGCTTGCTTTTTCAATAGTTACCTCAAGCACAATAGGGTTTGCTGATGCCACCAAAGCTGTGAGGATTTCAGGCAGGTTTCAGCTCGTTTCAAACTTGTTTCCCGTATGTTAGTGGCCTTGCTTTAAACTAGACACTGAAGTTCCCTTTGCTTTGGCCTCTCTTGGGTGAGCGACCTATCTTAGCATGGGGAAGAGAGCTGCCCTGCTGTGGGATCCCACTTGGCCTCTCACCCCCACTGTCTACACACCAACACCAGCCTTCTGGCTTGGCTTTAGGCAATAAACTTTTGAGTTAGAGGAGATAACTAACATGAGTAATGCCTAGGATGGAGCTGAGCCTCACTAGTTGTTAGCGAAGGAGAAGCAGGATGCTCTTCTACAAGAGGCTGGTGCCAAGATACCCCTACTGCCAGCAAGGAGGAGAGCAACCTCATGCCAAGTTTCCTCCATCCCAGTTGCTTCTCAAAGCCCCAAGGTGAACCAATAGCACAGCTTCAACCCACCTGGTCCCAGAAGACGTGCCCCCAGTAGTCCTCACCCCGGGTGCCATTGGACAAGCCACCAGGGCTGATGCCGTGGAATAGGAAACCCGGGTTGTCCCGGGGAGGGATGGCGCTCAGCAGGTAATACAGACACCCGTAGAGGGCCTGTCTTAGAGGCAGAGGGCCATCCAGGTCGATGCAGCACCCTCGCCACAGCGCGTCCCAGGCGCGGGTGTGGGAGGAATAGAGGGAGCCAGAAGCAATGAGGGCCAGCCCCTCGCTGTAGCTCCTCTTCACCTCCTCTTCGCTTTCAGCCACAGCTGTCAGGAACTCCCAGGACTGCTCCCACTCCTCCCCGCACAAGGTCAGGGCTTGTGGCACAGGAGTCCAGAGCATGTGAACAGTGGGTCGGGGTCCCCCCTCTACCTCAGGAACCAGCGTTGTCCCATAGACATAGCTGCAGGGGATGGCAAAAAAGTAAGGGAAAAGTTAGAGCAGAGCCGAAGTGCAAATCAACCCACACAGGGTGAACCATCAGCTGAATTTTTCCCCTGTTCCCACCTAGGATAGAAGCTCCCTTGTCCCCATACTTCAGCTCAGCTGCAGTCCCAGTTCCAAACTGTAGAAGACTGAGATTCATCACAACTCTCTCACGGGTTCTCCAGCCCCATCAAGCCATTTTTAGAGCTTATCTCCTCCGAGCTCACCATCTTCCCCAAACTCATTTCTTTGTAATCACATATAGTCCCTGTGGCCTCTGATGCTCTTGTGTGTCAGCGTAGGTAATAATTTTGGCATTGCAACTAATAAAAGTGTTTCTATATATTTTATATATAATAAGAAAATAGATATATGTGTGCGTGTGTGTGTATATTTATATATGTATATGTATGTATGTGTATATATATAAATATTTTTCATTCCTGTCAGGAAGAAGTAAATCTGCACAAGCCTCAATAATACTTATAATTTCAGTCTAACTCTAGCCTTATTTTTTCAGTTTTCTATCTGGGAACAAGGCAATGTGCTACAATCTACGAAGGATTTGTTCCAGGCCAGGCTCCTGCCTGCGATGCAAACTCACTGTGCTCCCTGGAAGTCCAGTCCTTGGTACAGGTCCAAGTCCTGGCTCTTTGGCACAAAAGGAGTCCGGAGCTCCACCGTGATGGGTTGGCCGGTGTGAGCTGACCGCCGGATGGTGATGCTGAAGGCCATCAAGTGAACAAGGGAATGGTGAGCGTAGATTTGATGGGTGGCTGTATAACTGGTTGACTGAAGCACGTGGCTGAAGGTTCCTGTAAGCACAAAGAGTCAGCCTTTTTAGCTGCCAGGTCCTGATGTTCTGCCCCAGACTAACATTTCTCTCTTATTTACTGGTTCCTATTGGCAAAGGAACAACCTTTCCCAGATCCAGGCCAGAACACAGGTTTTGACTGGACAACACTGTTAAAACACTAAATCTGACCAAGCTAGTGAGGAATGGATTCGTAATATAATTTTTTTTTTTTTTTACCAGGTTTCACCATTAAACAGTCTTTACTGAGCCTGGCTCCAGCAGGGGTTGAGATATAATCTGAAAATCGCCTGCTTTTATTCTCCACTTATTCCAAAGCAACTTCATAAGAGTAACGTAGGAGTTGGACTAGATGATCCTTATGGGTCCCTTCCAACTCGGGATATTCTATGATTCTATGAATGTGGGAAAGGCAAGTCTTCTGCATGTCTTCCATGCCTGAATGAAAGTGCCCCTTTCATTCAGTAAATACCACTACTTAGAGAAGAACTGCTTCTGAAAATAAATGAATTTAGTACTCTGTACAGCTAAATCCTGAAATCTGCAAAATGAGCACTCGCAGAGGGATCAGCAAAAAAAACCCTCCTCACCTTTCTTCCAACTACACTTTCTGATGTATGACACCAAGGTCAGAGCTGGCTGCTGTCCAAAGACACGAGCAAACAATGCCATATCCATTTCTGGCTCCTTTACAAGCACGCTGTGGGGTTCACTTAACAACCATTAGCTGCCTCCAAAATAAATGCCTGCACCTGAACCAAATGGTTAGACACCTACGACAGTCAGTGAAATCAGGGATACGATTCATCTCATATCTTTATAACATTTGAACTGATTGATCAAATCTCCTTTACCAACAAAACTACGTATCTGTTCTGCACAAAAATTCCAGCACTGACTGCACCTAAAGCAATGAATTCCACTGCTGGGGTGGAGCTGACATCCTTCACAGACCTATTTGGTACACACTGAGTCATCCCACGGGTGAGCGGAGAGAAGAAAGAGGTGACCTCCTGGAAGAGGCAAGGAGGCTTAACTTCTAGAAGAGGGTGGCCAGCAGTCAGAGAGAAAGAGCAAAGGGCTCACACTGCAGGTAGGAAAGGAAGTTGCAGGACAGAAACACCTTCTCTGTGCTTTGCTCTTTACCTGTCTGGGTGTTCAGGCTGAAGGTCTCAGCCAGGCTGTCCGCACCAGGCACAGTCATTCTCACGCTGAGGGGGCTGGGGACGTCAGCACGGTGCGTGTCGCCCACCGCTCCGTTGTACACCCCATTGACGTGGAGGATGTCACGGTACACACGGGTGCCGAGGTACGCGTTGGTCACCGTAGCAAGAAGACGCTGGTCTGAGGGCAAACAAGTGGTGGTGAACACAGCAGGGTCCTCCTTGCCGTCAGTCATTTTTACCAGTCCAAACTACGGAACAAAAATAAAAAAAGCTAAAAGTCAGCGAAAAGGGCTGGACAGTGCAATCCCAACACAGACAAAGTTGGTGCATGGCTGAGTGTGGTTGTGGAGGATGTCAGCTGAAAACGGTGGCTGCAAATTGCCCCTCTTTGTACAACCTTCCTGCTCATCTGCCTCCAGCCTCGCTACATTCCTCAGGTCTCTATTTCCTTTATTTTCCCCTCTGATCACCGCCAGCACCTCTAAGCCACGGTTTTCCTCCATCCCAGCACCTCAGGTGAGTCAGCTCCACGCAGGCTCATTTCCTCCTGTATAGCTTCCTTTTTGGCAGACATCTCCCAGCCAGGCAGGACAGTTTCTTTAGCTTACCCAGATCTTGCGTGCTCATTGCTTTTGTCACTTCTCCAATTTTTCCCCTTTCACTTCCCTTTCTATGCTAGTATCTCACCACTTTCTCCCAATACATCACATAACTATTTTCCTCTTCCTTCCTCATCCTCCCAACATTATTCCGCAACATTACTGAATGTTCTTTTATTCTTTATCCTCGTGGTACCTCCACACTTCCCTTCCCTCTTGCATCTCTAGTTTCACTTCTATTACTGGCTTGCTGGGGAAGGAACATTTTATTTATTTTTTTTTTATATATATACATATGCACATATAAAGAGAATATTGCAAAAGTGAGTTGGACCTGGTGCCTCGCAGCATTAGGCACTGCATTAATATAAAAAAATGATAGAAGTGGAGCACGGACAGGCTCTTCAAGCAGAGGGGGGACACCAGCTCTGGGCAGTACCCGAAAGCTGTCCCCACAGACTGCCGCGCTTGGGGACAACTCAGTTGGCTCACATCAGGCGATGCCCGCGATCAAATCACAAGAAAAAACACTCCTCCTGCCTGCAGGGAGGGAGTTAAAAAAAAAAAAAAAAAAAAGGTGTGGGAAGTTCGGAGATTTGACCTTGCCTTTCATGTCAGGCTGTGCGCGGACTCTGACCACGCAGGCTGCTGCCGTGGGGCCCTGGTGGAGGGGGGACGACGGAAGTTGCCCAACTGAGATGGGAGGAAGGAAATAACTCCCTCCGCCCTTCCCCTTCCTTAAAAATATCCTGGTTGACACATAGGTATTTGCCTAGATAAGCTCACCGTCCGGTACACCAGGGACTGGGACTGCCTCGAGAACCAGGAAGGAGGGACCCAGACAAAAAAGCTGAAAGTTGTCCAAGAAATTTAGCAATGAGCACAGCCCTGGCAGACAGCCATCATCGTTCTCCATTGAGAGAGCAGCACAAAGACCTCTGCAGAAGGAATTGTGGCTGACAACTGCCCTTTGTCCCTAGCTGCAGTGTGACCCTTTTACTTGCCTGCTTTTGGAGATCCAGACTTCAGCTTTGTAACACATTCCAGCTTCCGTCCTTTGAACCGCTGCTGGCGCTGCAGCATGTTTTTCTGGTGCAGAGCAGTCCCCACCCTGATTTTCTGTGCCACGAAGGCACTTCTAGTATTAATCCCCATTCCTCCCAGACCCCAACACCTTCTATTGTTTTTAAAACCCCGTCACACACGGAACACAAGGGTTTACTGAGCTCAAAGATGCCCAGCTTACCTTCCGCTACAAGGTCAAACGTGCTTCCTTCCACGTGTTGAGCTCTACCTGCTAGGCTACATTACTTGATGCTACCCAAGCACGGAAGCACCTGTACAACCATGTCTCTGGGTAGCACCCAAACCCCAATTCCAGCTTGCTGATGCAGATAAGCCATGGCCTCAATGCACCAAAGCCCCTGCTTTGGCAGAGTAGCCGCCTGTCTCCAGCAGAGACTGCTTTGAGACAGCCAGAAGCCACGGCGCTGCACAGACATCCTCTATGGCCCAAACCATGACTACTCATTTCCCTGCAGATCTTTCCAGAGCTATGTTCTTACCATCTCATGTCACAGTCCGGCTTTATACACGAGCAGAAAAACAGATCTTGCAATTGCCAGCTGCAGTGGCCAAATTCATCCCATGTGTCCTGCAGCAAAGGGAGATGGCTGCTCCTCTGCAGACACACTTGTGCTCTCCATCAAACGTGGCAGCCACAGGAAGGCACAGAAGCATCGTGTTGCTGACCTAGGCTTAGGAAGTGGGGGCATTAAGGGGAGGGAAGAAAGAAAGAAACAGGAAGTTACTGTAGATCTAAGTGCAAATTTCTCCCTGGATCCCAAATGTGCCTCCAGTTCATTTGTCAATGCCCACCAGAAGATGGAGGTCCCAGATCTACCTCTTATTTGATTCGGTGTCTCTTCTCTCTGAGTCTGATCCTGCTCCCTTTCCCTCACCTTGTCTCCAAGGTCAGCCCAGGCATGGGGCAACCTCAGCTTTTGTTAGCCTTCACGTTCCTGCGAGCAAGAATATCATCAAGGCTCCCTGCTCAACCAAACCAAGCACTGCCTCTGTCCCTGATGCAGGGGAGCACTGCGTCAGCAGCTTGCCTGGCACCTGAAACACAGTCCTGCCATGCTACGGCTCCTGGAAAGCTTTGAACTGATTATGGGAGAACATAAAAATAATCCACCCTACACCAATGTGAGCAATATAGGTAAATGTGTAGGGCAGCATCAATGCCAAAATGCTTTAAGGCCAAATCCTAGCCTCTACACAGCTACCCTCTTTAGCCCGCACGATCCTTGGAAGGACAAAACCTCCTTTAGCCAAAAGATCTAAGGTCCATTCCTTGTGGATCAGTGGACACATGGAAAGCAGCATGGCCAGATGCTGTGACTCTTGTAGAAACCTACTGCCTCTGGCTCGGTGCTGAGAGAGGAGGATTATCTTACTGAACAATCCAGCATTTATGGGATAAATACCACACATCTGTTCTACTCTCTGTAAATCCACAGAAAAGCCAATGTCTGAATCAAGTAAAGCTGTTACCAGTGTGAAGGAAGCAAATCCTCCATCCAGAAGCTCTCCCAGGCAAGCGAAGACATTGCTTCTCTTTGCTCGCCGTGGCTCGGGGAAGATGAACACTCCTCACCACACCTTCCTGAGCAAGGCACTGTGAGTCACTTCAGATTTGTGACTCAAGTCTCCCACAAGCAGCACCAGAGAGAAGTGATAGTGACTGAGCCAGGAGGAACATGACCAGAAACCACACTGAAAGCATCACGTAAGCTTGCAAACAAAATAAAGGTAATGTTCCTTGTCCCACCTCTGGGTCCAATCATGCTAAACGGGGCTGAGGGGTTTTCCATGGGCACACGTGGTAACATGTCCTGAAGCAGACTTCCTGCTAGAAACTACCCAGGGAGGAAGGGGAAAGGAAAGGTGGAATATCAAGGGTGTATGAGTCAAGAACAAGGGCTGCTCTACAACTTCTTTAAGAGAAAAGGTAGAGGGGGGTCAAAGTGTCTCCTGTGTCAACTGCTCCAGGTACATGCATCTGCTGCTTCCATGAAAATTCACCAGCCTGTGAGAGACAAAGGTAGATGGTCCCTGGGTAATACAATTTGCATAGCAGAGCATTGCTGGACCAGTTCTATCGATATCTGAGGGATGCCTTGGAGAAATTCTGATGAGCAGCGAAGGTCTGAGCCCAACTACTAACATTTGTTACCAGCTCTGCTCTGCGTATTTAAGGATCTAAAGTCAAACCTCGCCGCAGGAAGCTTCATTTAGGCTTTTCTTTACTCTTCGATTCCAACAGCTGGTCTCAGGCAAGGGATGAGTCTGTGGCAGAGGTACATGAATCTAATCCACCATAGAGCACCCCAGGTGCTGCAGCTCAGACACCGTCAAGGCTTTCAATACAAGCATTTCCTTCAGCAGCTGCGAGTGCACGAGTGGAGAGCATTCACTCCTCCAGCCCACCCAACAGATAAGCATTGTTTTCTTTGCTTTGTTGAAGGAACATAAAAATACCCTTCTCAGAAAAATCCCTTTATCTCAGCAAGACCTGCTCTGACTCTGTCACAGCTTTTTCAAAGTTGATCTTGCTGTGACCAGAAAGCAGTGTTTCTAAAGACCCTTTCTTCATTGGCAAGATGACCACAATAAGACCCCTTATGCATCGGCACCATATGATTTTCTCCCAGATAAGTCAAGACAGACAAGTTTCTTTAAAAATTTGAAGAGAAATCTGTTAACCACAGCCATCCTTTGTCACCAGCTGTTCCTCCATCTTCTCAAAGGTTCAAAACTGGTATTTTTCCTTGGCTCCTGCTTGAAACAAAACTTGCAAGACTTCACCGCTCAGACAAGGTTATTCCCCTGCCATTTATAGGAAAACACAACCAAGGCTTTCCCAGCTGCCCCAGACCAACGTGGCCACTCTTGCTGTCATCCATGTTCATCCCAGCAATGCTCCTCAACATGAGTACTTGTCTCAGATGAGAAGATTGATCTACAGGAGCAAAAGAGGTTTCTCACCAAGGTTTTCAGAAAGGTACAGGAATGCTCCCCCCCTCCTTTGCACCCTAAAAAGCTGAGCGTGTGCGGACTGATTGAAGAAGGTGATGCGATGTCTGCTAATACAATTATGACTGAGGAGGAAAGTGAGTAGGCATGAGATATAAAGGGGGATTTCCTGGAGGTCAGAGGACTAAGAGTCTCCTTCCTTATCTCAACATGGAAGGTGTTTTGTGAAATTGCTCAGAAGAAAAACCCTTCGCTGCTAGAGGCTCCGCCACCTCCCCAGCTTTGTGACTGCTGCATAGAGCGATCACTGTCAGCGAGTTGGAAAAAAGTTCTGATGAGACAGGCGTCAAAGAGGAATCCTTTGGAAAGCCAGCTGCAAGCAGCAGATATAAGGTAAGAGGATTCTCTTACTGCTTTTAAATTTCTTCAGTCATCTTTCATCAACAAAAGTGTGCTTGGCCTGTCCTGGTCCACGCAGCTCACTGTGCCACTTGTAAGGTAAAAACCTGTGCCTTCCTGAGACAGCTGGTGCTCTGGGAGAAAGTCTCTGACCTTCTCAATATAATAATAAAAACCCAGTTTTACCCCAAAGAGGAGCCTGCTGCACACCGCAAAACCCCAGCAGCTGCCAGGAGAACAAGAGAGCATTCCCAATTCCGTACAAATCCCGATAATCCTTCTGTGTACCTGTTTTTAAGGGAGAGAAGAACAAAGCTGGGTTATTCAACGAAGCTGGCACGTGTTGAAGCAAAGGGGCCTGACTTGTCTCTCTGACAAGTGCCTGCACATCGCAGGAATGAGACCCAGGCTTGCGGCTTTCAGCCACTTCTGCTATCGGGTTGAGGCAAGTAGGAAGTTGCTTCTGCAAACATCAGCCCAACCTGACCAAACAGCACCAACGAATCCGTCAGCGGCTCCAACAGTCCGTGGCTTGCAGGACAGGTCATAATACCACGTAAGGCCTGTATGTGCTTGGTTTGGAGCCTGTACATCCACTGAGCCACAAAGGGAAGACGGAGAAGCCAAGCAGCCATTGCTGGTTCAGGACAAGCAAGGGTTGGCCATCGCATCTGCAACGGCTTAAAGAATGTATGTTTTTTATGGGTCTTACAAATTTAAGAAAGTTCAAAATAAAAGGTTTGCCCTCCAGCAGGACTTTGCAGAGATGCCTTCCCTTGATGGTTGGGGCTGCTGTTTGTGGCGTGCAGGCAGAAGGTCAAACACTCCAGGGGGAGGAAAAAAGCAGCGAGCGCTCGAGGAGAACCTTGACGCTTGCAGGTTTTCTGCTGCCACGCTCCCAGGAGAGCGGGCCCGGTGCCAAGGGGTGGCAGCAGGGGGGTGGCAGTGACGGGCCAGGCAGCTGCAGTCCGGCGGTGGCTGCAGCAAGGAGGGCAGCGCTCAGCCTGCCGCCGCCATGTGGGGCTTCCAGGGGGGCTCCCGGCTGCTGGCCACCATGCTGCGGGCACCACGGGTCCCCCGGGCGGGGGTCACCTCCAAACCACCTGAACACCCGATTTCTGCTGCTGTGAGTAGCTTACGGGGGGGTGAAAAAAATAAACGGGGGAGGGAGGTAGCTGGGGACGGCCTGGGCACTGGCATACAGACCCAACTTTTTGCTGGGAATTAAAGCAAGGTGGGGGGAGAGGTAGGAAGAAGGGTGCACATGCACACACCTCCTACCCCCTACCCCCCCAGCTCTTGCTTCCCTTTTATTTTGTCCATTCTGCACCCCACCCTCCTTTTAAGTCCCCTACAGCCTAGACTGCCCTCCATGGGCTGCTTGAAGGCCCCAGGCACCCCACCAATGCAGGGACAGCCCCATTCCCACCCCCTCCCCGTCCCATTTTTACTGCCATTTCCAGGGGGGCACTCACCCCCAAAGCAGGTGTCCTCCCAGGCAAGGAAGGTCTGCTGCCCCGGCAGAGCTGAGCTGTGTAGGTCCTTCCACTGTTCCTTCCTTTTGCAGTGGGGATGATTGCCCACCAAAACGGCAGCTGCTCCAGCTGCAGAGACCCTCCTGGGCTGGGTGAAAGGAGTTCAAAAAAAAAAAAAAAGGAGCTTTATGCCAACAATCCTGGGTGGGTTTCACTGCCAGCCTTTGCTTGTGGAGTTTACCCCCAAGCTGCATTTCCAAGGTCTGCAATGAAGCGTTTCCAAGGTCTGAAGACTCTTCTCCAAGCCAAATAAGAAATAAAAGTGACAGCACAATGGGTTAAGTGCTGTGCTTGTGTGCCAAAAATAGCAGAGGCTGCTTCGCATTGCTCTTCCCGCCTCAAAGTCATTTGAAAGTCAGGCACAGCTGCTTCTGGAAACTGTGGGCCCAAGCCTGAGTCTCGCAGCCAACTGAAGGACACAGTCACGCTTCCCAGCAAAGTATCGTGACCAAGAAATACAGAGCAATAGAAACAGACCTAGAGAGCAGCCAACTTGGTCCGCTGTTGGTAGAAACTGCTGTGCTTACCCAAATCTCCTTTCCACAGGCCCAAAAGGTGTTCACCCGACAGCCTGGAAAGGGCAGGGAGTGCAGATGAGCGCACTCTGTTGCATTAGATGCAGCAGCATGCAATTGCCCCGGGGACCCCACGGGCATTGCAGCTGCTGTGCAGCCATCCCACTGATCCTTCTGGTCCTTCTCCCACCCGCAGGAGCAAGCCATCGCGCTAGCTGCGATGTTTACATGCTTCCTGGCACCAACAGCCTGGGTCTTGGCACACGTGGAGCACTACAAGAGCAGAGGAGATTAAGAAGTGGCCAGAACCACCTACACCCCCAGGAGCAGAAGTGCGAGCGAAGATAAGATCACAGAACAGATCTTCATCCGGGAAAGAATCCCGAGTTTGTTCATTAAAATTCATGTTTTTGCATTAAACACCGGGGTCTGTTGGCTTTGCTTGGTCCGTGTGCTTGTTGATAGGGGAATGAACCCGCAATCCTGTGCTGCTGGACAGCGTGCTGTCCTGGAGGCAGTGTTCCTTTCTAAGTTTGCAGCAGGCCCCGGGGATGCATGGTTTCCCACTTGAGCTTTTACCTAGTAGAGTTGCAGTGCAGCATAAGGCAGATACCAAGGAACTACTCAGCATGAACACGGAAGAAAAAAAATTAAGTTGAACTCCTGACAAGAAAATGCTCAAAGGCTTTAAACATCGCTTTAAAATACCACTTTAAAAGTGGTCTGCTGGCTGCTACTCACCTGACTTCTTTTGATCCTGTGTGAAGACACACACACCAAACTTCCTAAGCCCTAGGAAAGCTGACAGCCAGCACTTGCTCCCACTCAGAAAGATCTAGAGAGCAAACCGTATTTCCAGACATCCTGAAGAAACTTCTGAAACTGCCACAATTCACTTGGACTACACATCTTTACACTCACTTCAGAAGCTGCTCAAACATTTCTGTACAAACACTCCCCACAGTACAAGAGGGTTGTCAAAATATTCTCAGGGAAAAGACTCGAGTACTGCCTCAACAGCACTGCCTCAGCTTTTTGATATGCATCAAAAGTGATGGCAGCCCTCTGAGCTTGCTGCGCAGTTGGCACTGCCTTTACTCCCAACATGTAGCGACATGAGGCTGCTAAGGAAATTCTATTTTCGAGCCCTCTTCCTGTCTTTAGCTATGAGGTAAAGGGAAGATTTTCCTGACCAGAATGCACATTCCCCCAGCCTTCTCTTCTGAAGCCAGTAAGAGCAAGATCAGGAATGAGCTTTGGAAGATGCAACAAGGCGTGAGCTAGGGAAGTCAAATTGCATGAGACAGGAGGAGAAAACATCGCAACGTAGTTCAACAGCTCAGCTACGGGCAGAGCAAACATTAAAGCTGATGGAATGGGCAGGGAAGACGCGGGTATTCAGAACTGAACCAAGAAATTTAGACAAAAACTAATAAGAGGCAGGAGGGTTGAGGGTGACCAGGTGTAGGGTTTGACAGTTTTACTTTTGCTGTTTTAAAAAAAGTTTAATTCTTCCTCGTCCAAGACATCTTTGCACTCGCATAGCAGCGTAGCGTCAGCCATGTGCTTTCTTTTTTGTTGCTGGTCTTAAACCCTGAAAGTCAAGACAGCAAACAAAAACAGCATACAAAGAATAAGCATTTCTATGCTAGTTTGAGTGACACAGAATATTCAATAACCAGAGAATCAAAATGCTAACCGAAGCTCTTGAATCACAGTAGTCCATCAAGCTAGCACTGTGAAGCAAAAACCATCCATGGATGCTTTGGCAGCAGTACTTAAAAAAATCCAGTTACACCCTCAGGAATTTATCCAAGTCATATGACTGCTCAATTTAAAGCTACTGTTATAAGTTTTAGTGTAGTTTGCTATTACTACTGTTTAATTATGTGTATTGTGCATCCAAATGGATACTTGGACATGGCCCCCAGTTCAGACCTGCATTTGTTTCAAAGATAACTGTGCACATCAAGACTTCCATCCTTACACAGACATCAGCAGTAGCAGAGTAAAACCATTACATTATGGAAAGCTTTTAAAGTCATTAAGAGGCAAAAGCAAAGAAACAAACCCAAAAAAAACACAACCTCATCTCAGGACTTATTCAGACCTTTTCAGTCACTTCTGCTTATTTGTCAAAAGATATCAGGAGTATAGCTTCCCAAAATAGCAGAACTTGCCAATAAAGAACACATTTAAATAGTACTACGTACCATGCAAATTATACACTAATCCTGCTGGTGATTAGCGGACTGATTTAATCTGTATTGTTCCTGGAGAAAGGGGATTTGTAACATGAAACCTAGAAGGAAGCATATTCGTAAACAGAGCAGAGATCCAAATGCAAGTCAGAAAGAAGGCACAACCAACTACAAAAAAAGGGAAGGCAGAGACGTTTATTCCAGCAATACTGCTGCAACTCACTTTAGCACAGAGTGTTCATAAAAGACAACAACCCCCAGAAGTATATAAAACCAAATCCACTGAACGGTAATCCTGGAAAAAACCCTTTGATGGAGTAAACACTCCCTCTACTGCAAATGAGGAGGAGGGGTTGTGGAGAAAGAGGGCGAAAAGAGAAAGATGATTTCAGCAACGCTGCCTTGGGGCTGCTGCAGGGGCATAGAGGGAGAGGATACCAGGGAAGGTCACGCCCTCCTAAGGCCAATACCACTACGTAATACCACATACAATGATCAGGCACCTCTCTAGCACGCTTTAATAGAGGAGCTTCTGCTACCCCTTTACCAGGCAAATAACCTCCACCCCTGTAACATGCAACCAGCATCATCCTCCCGCAACAGCTTGATAGCAAAACCGATAAATAAACCACTGTGGAGCCTGTGTCCACTTTTTTACAAGAGCAGGATGGGAGCTCTCACGGTCAGTGCCACTAATGGTAGCGCGTAGGGAAATCTTGACTCCAAGCACCAAAGGGTTACACTGCAAAAGGCCACTTACTCCTCCGACCAAGCATCAGAAAGCTGCTCTCCCCTCTGCCCGCCCACCCACCCCCCTTCCATATAATTCAGTACAGAGTCAGTGGTCTGAGTGCTGCTAGTAGCAGCAGCAGCAGAAGTTACTGTCCCAGGGTAGTGCAAGGGCTTCTATGTCAGGATGTCGTGCGCTTGGTGCTCCACCAGCATCTCCATGCTCCTCACATCTGTGCACCAGAACTCTAGGCGATCTTTCATCCCTTTGATCTGGAAGACAAGTCCACAGAAAGTAACTTTGCTGCTCCCTCCCACTAGAACACCAACATTCACTGTTAAGGACAAATGCTTGAGATCTCACCTTCTCACAACCCCATGCATCTAGAAAAGACACTGCCTAACATCTCTTAACATCAAACCTATGGTATTTTAAATTAAACTGAAATGCACAACAGGAATTGTTTGCAGCTATTATTCCATGTATGTAGCGATTTTGTGTGTGTGTGTGTTTCTCAAAAGGTAAGGGCACTTTATACTGTCTCCCAAAACATTTATTACGAAGGTGCTGAGCTTCTCAAATTCATCTTCTTTACCACCCTGAACTACTCTCTTCCCAAGACAAGGCTGTCACCTACAACCCAGGAACACAGCATTTTGTTCCATGCACTTGGGTCTGAAGAAGCCATGTAAACATCTGCAGCCTTCTGTAGCATACTGTCATCGCATTTGTGTTTCCTGGTGGTTTGTGTGGTTTTTGAGAAGTGTTGCTAGTAGTTTATCGCCTGACAGATTTGTAACCAGCTGCTGCAAAACAGACACAAGATGCACTATATACTTAAGGTAAGAGCTAAAGAAGGCAATATAAAAAGGATGGAGGAAAAGCTGATATACTTCTGAGCTCCTTGAACAGCTTCAAGAAACACTAGGGAGACATTCTCGGCTAGTGACCCTTCCCAGTTGTTACTTTAGTTTCTGGTCACCTCAGACACAAGAAAACAAGTCAGTACTGCCATAGTATTCAAGCTGGTCATTACCTGCTGTAAATCCAACACACGTGGTTGTACCCACGTCATGTGCACCCTCTTATCCACTTCATCAATACTGCCCTTTACCAAGCCTACTGAGAGAGCCTTCATCACCAGCAGTTCCACCTTAAAAAGAAAAAACTCATCAAGAACACAGAATCATCCGCTTTTCCAAAGATAGATTAAATTCTTAAATGGATCTAGCCTGCGGAATTCTTTCTACATTCAAAAAAAATCAAGACCACCTACAGTCTCTCACACCCATCTTCTAAATGAAATAACTTATTCAGTGGATGAAGAGCTGTAGGTGCTCTGCACCCTTCTTTTAGCAAGGCACTCAACAAAACCTTTTACCACATTCTTGTTGACAAGCTCGTCAAAGCATACAGAGGGACCGCAAGATGAGTGAAAGAATCTGCTACACCTCCAAGCTCAAAGGGTAGTGGTTACTGATGCAGAGCTGAATAAACAGCTAGTTACAAGCAGAGTTTCTCATGCATTGATACTGGGTCTGATACCAGTTAATTATATTTGAAATCAGGAGCATTACAAATCTGCAGATGAAGCCAAACTGGTAGGAGAGGTAGATAAGCTAGAAATAAGAGTCACTCTAAAGACAGACCTCAACAGATTGAGCTGACAAGAACTGCGTGGAGTACAACGAAGACAAGCGCGAGGTCCTGCACCTGAGACAGAAAGCTTCCCAGCAGCAGCACAGGCTGAGCTCTGGCTGCAGAAGCCCTGCTGAAAAGGAGGGGACTCGCAGCAGGGACAGCGAACTCGCACCTCCTCGAACATACCTGCAACACTGGGTCCTGCTTTGCACCACCCCCTTTTTAGTTTAAGTCAGGCAATGCAAAACTGGAGAGTACAGCAAAGAGCCACCAAGATTAGGAGGTGGAGAACCTGACATAGGAAGAAACTGGATTTGTTCAGCTTCAATAAGAGAAAGCTTGGGGAAATCTCATCATTGGCTTCCAAAACTTAAAAGGCAGTAACACAGAACATGGAGGTACCGTTCTTACAAGGACACATGAAAAGACAAGGGACAACAGGCAGAAGTTGCTTCAAAGGAATTCCACCTGGATTACAGAAAAAAAATCTTCACTGTGAGAAAAATTAAGCATCAGTGACACGGTGGAATCTCCCCTCACTGGATGACGAAGAATCTGCCAAACTCACTTACCACGAAACAGGAACAATTCCTCGCAAGAACAGAGTTCTCCAATGCACAAGAGCAGGGGAGAACATTTATACTTAGAGTTCAGCTATGGGAGTAGACCTATTCAGAAGCTTTTAGAGCTTCCAAACTCAGATATCAAAGTGTCAGACCTGAACTCACCTCATTCACAGTGACTTTGGCACTCTTAGCAATCTCTTCAAAAGTGAGTTGCCTGTGATTGGCTGGTCGGGTGAAAGTCATCTGAATTCAAGCAAACAAAACAAAAAAATAAAGCCCCATAGTTTTATTTCCCCTCCACACACAGGGTGCACAGCTTTCATTGCACCACCCTGCTGGGCGCTCAACATGCAGCGCCAACTACATTCCTTACATTTAATCAAAATACTTCAAATAAAAACAGATTTACATCAGCAGAAAGGAGCAGCACCCCTCACTCCTCCCTCCACACACCTAGATTCTCTAAGCATTTCTTAGACAACAAAATCTCCAAATAAAGTAGATCAATCTGTGCTTGAGTGTCTCGGTGCCCACCAAATTCCTGGCATAACGCAAGGCCTAGAGGACGTAAGACTAGTTCACAGTAAGACACAAGAAGTGGAATATATGCACACACACCAGTGCACAAATATATAAATATACATTATACTTCAGATACTCAATATTTTAAGTTTTTGAGAACAGATCCAGAGCCATGGAGGATTATACATCAGTATTATTTGGTAACAATAGAGCCAAAGCCTTCCAGGAAAGAAATTGTTTTAAATATTTAGGGTTGCCTCTAGGGGAAAGAATTTTCAGGCCTCCTGAAATTAAAATGTTAACTGTGTTTACAGAAGTCTTTGTTATACTAGAACTTTTATATTTGAGCAGTTTTTGCAGATACTATTCTCAGATACAAAGGCTGCACCTTACTTCCCCACCTCCACATCCTGCCTGAAAGAGCACACCCTTCACACTGCAAACAAGTAGTAGCTGAAGACTCTTCCTAGCAGTACTTGCTTTTTGGCACCACCTAGAGGCAAAACTTGCAGTCAACAACTAGTTATAACCCCGAGGATCTGTGAAACAAGTAAATCCAGCAAAGAACACACCACTTTACAGTGCTACCCCCATCAAAAGGCAGTTAGAGCAGTGCCTTTCCATTTCCCACATTTAACATGTAACAGCTCTCAGCTCAGCTGCTCACCTCCATAAGACATAAAAGCTGAATCTTCTGCAGCAGAAGTGCTTCATTTGCAGCCAGATCTGGCTGTGAGAAGATAAAATGAAACAAGTTCATTAGTACTTATTTCCCCCCACACACGGGAGCACGCTGTACACTGAAGGAAGCCACTTGGCGACCCATTATCCTCATTTACAAGGGAAAGACACCATTACAATCCACCTACTGCTTGGCAGTGGTTCCATAAAACAAGTCTTGAAAACTGCACGCTTAAATGGGCTTCACAAGATGGGCAACCTGCTACTAAATGGCCACAGCCTTGTAGAAGCAGACACATCACCCTGCAAAGTACTGCCGTGTCGATAATCATGGAATCAGAAAATCCTGAGTTGGAAGGGACCCACGAGGACTGTCAAGTCCAACTCGTGGCGCCACACAGGGCTTCCTAAAAACTACACTGAGCACAAGTCCTGTGAGGAGCGGCTGAGGGAACTGGGGGTGTTTAGTCTGGAGAAGAGGAGGCTCTCTACAGCTACCTGAAAGGAAGCTGGGGGGAGCTGGGGGTAGGCCTCTTCTTGCAGATAACCAGCGATAGGACTAGAGGGAATGGCCTCAAGTTGTGCCAGGGGAGGTTCAGGTTGGAAATGAGGAGACATTTCTTCTCAGAAAGAGCAGTCAGGCACTGGGACGGGTTGCCCGGGGAGGTGGTGGCATCACTGTCCCTGGGGGTGTTTAAGGAAAGGTTGGACCCGGTGCTTGGGGACATGGGTTAGTGGGGAAATTGGTGGTAGGCGGATGGTCGGACCAGATGATCTTGGAGGGCTTTCCAACCTGAATGATTCTGTGCTTCTATGAAAGAAGCATTGCTATGCCATAATTAAAATTACACCCGTGCAAAGATTCAGGAAATTTAACCCAAGTTATAGGATCTCCTAAGCAAACTCTATAAACACCAAGCCTAGCCTTACGCAACGTAACTCGTTCACTCACCTGCTGTCCCCATGCTGACTTCAAAGCCTGAAATGTCTCTACATTACCACTGTTGAAAGCATAAAGTGTATCGATCAGCCACTGCCTGTCAGTGTTTCTCAGGGACTCCAGAACAGGGTGCATGAGCTGCAGAACACAGGCAAGGCAGTGTTAACAGGGTAAAATCAACTCGTGGTACTTAAGAACTGAAACAAAGCAGCTGCAACTTACCAGCTCCCCAAAGTTATAAACACCTTCTCCCAAGAGCCCCGCCAGCCCCAGGGTAAAGGCTCTCTCCTGCTGCTCTGACACTGCAGGGAAAAAAAAAAATTACAAACCACCCTCAAAACAACAGAAACAAAAATCAGGATGAAGCAGCAGCCTAAGACCCATCACCCCTTCCCTCACCCTCCTCTCTGCGTCCGTATTAAATCATCTCCAGCCTTCCTCCTCCTCATCTACTCCCAAGACCATTACTGCAGGCTTCTGAATTTCCACAGCAGTGGCACAAACTGGCTATTTTTTAAACCTATTTTGAAGATTTTGGGGAACTCGAAAAAACTATCCCTTCCAGTAGAAGCACTACCCCCTGTCCCCAGCACTTCAATACACTTCTGGGCCGAATCCTACTCGGGCGTTCTTCTGGTGTTCCCCCTTGATCCTGACCCAACAACAACAGATTCAAAATCATGTTGAGAAAACCTTTTCTCTGCCAGTGCAGTTATTTAAAACGGTAAAACAGAACGGAAGTCGGGGCTTTCTGTGCCTGGCAAAGGAGTTACCTGGCAGATCTTTGACATCGATGCATCCCAGGAAGCGCAGAGCATCCTTGTAGTAAGAGGCGTGGTTCCCAATCGTCTGGTAGTACTTGCTGGAGAGGTCGTAGAAGCGGCTGTGAACTGAAGTCACCCCAGGGAGATTGTTCAGCATCTCCTCAACCTCCTCGATGGTCTCCTGGAGGAGAGCAGGAAGCCTGTTTGTTACAGGTAAGGGTACAACTCACCCGCGTCCACCTCCCAGTTTACTGCTAAGGGTTTGGCACTCCTGTTTGTTCCAGAAGTAGCACCCATTCAGCAGTAACGCAGATGAGGCCACTGCCAAAGCCAAGAGGATGAAGGAAAACAACGCAGGAAACGAAGTACTGCAGTTCAGTCCTTGTGAGCTGAACGTCACCAAGGACCCTAAATGCTGCCGGTTCCGCGAGGCTCTGAGTTGTGACCTGCAATACACGAAGAGCTCTCCTCTTCTCACCTTTGTGACCTGCAGGTCTCCGATGTTCAGCTTCAGGGCCCCAATGGCCGTTTTACACAAAATCACAGCTTCATCGCTGCTTTTTACCTGCAGTTACACGGAGATACACAGTTAGAGAACGTCACCACCCCAGCCAGGCTGGCTCCTGACACCTACAGGTAGTTGCATTTCATTTGTTAACAGGCTCCTGCCTTAAAACACAGCATCGTTCGCTGTAGAGAGCAAGTGTTCTCCAGCACAGGTCTCAACACACACAATCTGCCTCTTCAGCTGTACGATAAGTTCAAGTGCAAAACAATTCCTGAAAGCGAACCGCTAGAAAGGGCAGCCTCTAAAATACCTTTTCTCGAGTCTTCTCCAAAAAAGTAAGGGCCACAGCGGGATCTGCAGTGGAGGAAAAAAAGCAGCAATATCACGAATTTCAGCAGAACTAAATCTCAACCTTGAAAAAGATCCTTTAACAGAATTCCAGAAGACTGGAATATTTTTTCCTAGCGTATTGCTCAACCCCCCAGAGGTGCCACTGTCTGTAGGCCAGGCTTTCTGCACGACAGCTAATTCCCCAACAAAACAGCGGTACTACTGCTCTCATGCAGCAGCAATTATTTCAGCTCTTCCTGCTGGTGCTTCCCTTTCCAACATAACAGGGACACAACAGCTTAGTGTCGGATATTTAGCCATTCCTATTAACTGGTTACATTTCATAGTCATCACTTCTTAAAAACACTGCAGGCAGCGGGTATAGTCACCTACCTGTCATCTGCCTCACTACATGAAGAATGATCTCTACGAGGGACAAGGGATTCACCCTGGAACAACAGAAAAGTCACTGCCACAGGAGTCGTGGCCAAGTGCACATTACCTGAAAACTTCCAGGCAAATGAACTCACCTGTGTTCAAACTCACTGATGAAGTTCTCATAAAGCTGTGGGTACAAAGATATTGGCAGTCAGGGTGAAGTTATATTTCATTTTACCTAAGACATTTAGCTTTCGTTGCATTCCTATGCATCCCTTCAACAAAGCAGTGGGCATCCAGCAGAGGAATGCCTACGGCACACAAAATTCAGGAGCCCCAGGTTGCTTAGTCTGGATAATTTCATCTGTCCTGTCTCCTTCCACCTGCAAGGCACGATTCAAGAACCTCGTGAGCTGGCAGGTCCTGCAGCACAGTGCCTTCCTGCTACGGACGGGCCTGGTGCACGCCTTCAGTTACCGCGGCACAACCGTCACCTTCCTGAACACTTCCAATCTCTCTGTACGCATCCTGAGGAGCCTGCACCTAGAACCTAACAGCTCTTTGTCACGGAAAGAAGTACAAAGTAGGATTTGGATGGAAAAACACAAAGGAGAGGGAAAGCACACAACTATTCATGCAAGTGGTTATCTCCAAAAACAGAAAAACTTCCCAGAGAACACGTGAAACAAACTACCGCATGACTTGAAGCAATTGTGAGCGTGTGACAACTCATGCTGTGTTTGGGATTGTAACTCTTGTATTATGAAAGTAAAGAGACTCCCTCTGCACCCCCACAAAAATCTGAAGTGCCTGGAATTAAGACAGCGTTGTCCTGAAGCTCCTCACACTAACACATTTAATCTCGGCAGGTTTTTAATACGTTAACCAAAACCTGCGTGCTTCATAACCCCCCCCAGATTGAATTCACCCAGCTCAGTAATGCTCTGAAGCCCCAGAGCTCTTGTGATCGGTACAGTAACGCCCCTGCCGATCCGTCACGGGCAGCAAGAACCCCCCCGGGACACCCGCGTGCCTCACCTTGATGAGCCCATCTCCCTGGGCGAAGCACGGGTCCTGAACGAAGTCCAAGACCTGAAGCGTCAGCTGGTGCCACAGCCTTTAAAAACCACAGAGCCGCTCAGCACCCCCGCGCTCCGCACCGGCCCCGCGCCGTCCCTCGCCCCCCACGCCCGACACTTCCCCCATCCCCCCCGGCCCCCCCCCGGGCCTCACTTCTTGTTGTAGAGCTCCTCCAGGCGGTGCCACACGGCGGCCTGCCCCGGCCCCGAGCTCTGGCTCTGCTGCAGGAAGCCCGGCACGTCCTTCATGGCGGCGGCGGCCCCGATCCGAATCCCGATCCGGATCCCGATCCCAATCCCGGCCCCGGCCCGCGACACCGACACTGACCGGGGTAGCACCCCGCCGGAAGTGCGCACTCACTTCCGGCCCCGCGCAAGGCACGCTGGGTAGCCCCGGTAGCCATGGCAACGCCTCAGGCCTAGGCCAAAACAACGGGCGCGCAGAAAGGCGCTCACTTCCGGCCCCGCGCGGGGCACGCTGGGTCCCCCCGGTAGCCATGGCAACGCCTTGCTCCCGCCTCCCGAAAAATAAAACTATTAAAAAAAAACCAAAACACTAAAAGCACTCATTTCCGGCCCCGCGCGGGGCACGCTGGGGATCGCGTCGATAACCGTGGCGAAGCTGGGATTTAGTTGGTTTTTTTTCCCTGCTCCTAAAAAAATAAATCAGAATAAAAATATAAAAACACACAGGCCAAAATAAAATAAAATAATAAAATAAAATAAAAAGACGCACACGAAAGCACTCAGTTCCGGCCCCGCGCGGGGCACGCTGGGGATGGCCTCGACAGCCGTGGCAACAATTTATTTTTTTTCTCCCCGCTCCTAAAAAATAAATCAGAAAAAAATAAAAACACACGCCAAAATAAAATAAAATAATAATAATAATAATAATAAAAAGCCACACACACCCTCTCCAAAGCCCTCCTTTCCGGCCCCGCGCGGGGCACGCTGGGTCCCCCCCGCAGCCATGGCAACGCCTCCCTCCCTCCCAAAGAAAAAAAAATAGATAAATAAAGCAGCCCCAAAAAAGCCCGGCCCGGCCCCAAAGCGGGCCGCGGAGCCATGGAGCGGGGGGCCCGGCGCGGGGTCGTGGCGGCCGGTGGCCTCCTGGCGGCGGGTGGGGGCCGGGAGAGGGGGGGGGGAAGATGGCTCCGGGGAAGGGAGAGGGATCCGGAGAAGGGAGAGGGCTTCGGGGGAAGGGAGAGGGCTGTGAGGGGTGGGTGAGGGCTCGAAGCTGTGAGGGGCGCCGGGGGGGAGAAGCAGGGGATGAGGCACAGGGCTGGGCGCTGGGGCAGGCTGAGGGGACCCCCCCGAGCCGCCCCTTCAGCGGCTCTGTGCTTTCTTGCAGCATGGAGGAGCCTCCGGGAGCGCGGCCCAAAGGACAGAGGCGGCCCCCGGGGCCTGGCTCGGCTCTTCTCCTGCTCCGGGATGAGCTGCGGAGCGTGGAGGTGGGCTGCGTGGCTGCGGGAGAGCAGGCACCCCGCACCTGGGGCTGCTGCCTGGTCCCGCCGGGCCTCTGCACCCGTACGGGAGCAGGACCCCAGCAGGAAGGGGCTCACACTCCTACACTGAAAGTGCACCGTGCAGAACGTCGCTCCTGCTGTCTGAACAGGCACACGGTCTCCGTGTCTGTGAGCCTGAGCTGGTGTGTTCCAGCCTGGGAGCTCGAGGAGCTCTTCTCCTCGGAGTAGAGAGGTTTAGCCGAAAAACGTTAGCGTTTGCCAGGTTATGAATTTAGCTCTCTGGGAATCTGGCCTGGCAAGGCAGAGCCACGTCCTTGTCAGCCACGCTGAGGACAATGTTAGAACTTGGTAATTGTTATCTGCAGATTGCCAAGATCCAGCAGCTCCCTCTTGGCTCTTCATGTTCCCACGCCTTCCCTGGACTTGTTCTTAACTAGCAAGCACTAATTGTCCAGGGAGAAACTGTTCCTTGAGATGATAATGACTGTTCTCAGCCCCATCTGCATGTACTGCTGACCTGCAATTCCTTTAGTCATTTTCCATTTATATGTGGAGCTCTCCCATGGCAGAGCCCCCAAGGGAAATAGAGAACTGGTGAAATGTCTGTGCTAACCTGGGCAGCATTGTCCCTGAGTGACCACACCACCTTGTTGGAAACCTCTTGAAACCAAGGACGTAGAGAAGAGTCTTCATTATCCCAGAAGCATTGCAAGTAGATTATGAGACTTGCAATTCTCTGAACACTGTTCTCACAGTCCTGTGTCCACCCCTGTACAAAACAAACAAACAAACAAAAACTCTCAGGGGAATATGGTGTGTTTTGTTTTGGCGTTTTTAGGTCTTCGTAAGAAAGTGTAAAGCAAAGCACCTTTTCCTAGGGCATTAATTAGACTAACGCTTAAGCTTTCTCCTCCTTGATTAAGTACCAGCACACAGTCCTGCAGATGGAAGAGCTTTCTGCAATTTCTTGGGGTGTTTTTCTCCCCCTGAACAGTTCTTTCAGCTGAAGTCTCTGACAGCATGCTACCTCTTGTGTTTTCTCTCTGTTCCAAGCAGGATCCAAGGGACCAGGCCCTTCTCTCTGTCTGCTGCCGCCAGAGCCATTTTAGGATTGGGCGGATGGGGAGATGATGGTGGGAAGAAGCAGCTCACCCTGCAGGACGTGGCAAAGCTAATTCGGAAGAAGGAGTGTCGCCAAATAGTGGTGATGGCTGGTGCTGGGATTAGCACCCCCAGTGGTATCCCAGATTTTAGGTATAATGCCTTTGTTGTTTTACTTATCCTTTTTCAGTGCTGGGACTGCCAGGATCTTCAGCTTAGGTAATGGTGGTGCCTGCTACGTTTTATTTGTCTGTGCCAGGCTAGGCTAATCACGGGAGTTTTCTTGCCTGCTTATTCTCTGTCCGCTAACAGCAGGCTGGCACCACTCTGGGTCACGTTTTGGCCCAGATCTTCAGGATGATAGTCGTGCTTGTTGCTTGGCTCTGTGGCTGCATTGATTGCACCACCTTGGCCCTTCCAGCTCTGACTGTCAGCTCACCTCTGCAGCCAGGAGAAGGTGGGGTGGCACTAGATCAGACCCACAAGGCACGTTCTGCTGTGCAGAGATGGTTTCAGGTGTTCTCTTGATGCAGCTCTGCTCTGAACGGATGATGCAAAACAGCAAGAGAGACCACAAGGACCTGTCTGTGTGCTCTGTTGTGTCTTGATCTGGTTCTCTTCCTGCAGTCTGACCACCAGTCCTGCTTTCCTCTCTTTGCAGGTCCCCAGGGAGTGGCCTCTACAGTAACCTTGAGCAGTATGACATCCCTTATCCAGAAGCCATCTTCGAGCTGACCTATTTCTTTGTCAACCCCAAGCCCTTTTTCACCTTGGCCAAGGAGCTGTACCCTGGCAATTACAGACCCAACTATGCCCACTATTTCCTGAGGCTCCTTCATGACAAAGGGCTTCTTCTGCGGCTCTACACCCAGAACATTGACGGGCTGGAGAGAGGTGAGTTTTCTCTTCCCCAGCTCTCAACGGCAAAATACCAGGAAGAGGGTGAGGAGCAGGACTGGGGAAATGCCTAGCGAACAAGGAGTTTCTGGTTCAGTCACCTCATGCTGAGCTGATCCGTCCCCACGTGCTGTGTTCCAGCTGCTGGGATCCCTCCTGACAGAATGGTGGAAGCCCACGGCACCTTCGCCACTGCCACTTGTACAGTCTGTCGAAGGAAATTCCCAGGAGAGGACTTCAGGGTGAGTGGTCACAGCTGGGCATTGACACAAACTAATGCAAAGAGAAGAACCTATCACAGGCCCGTTACTTTGCCCTCAGGGCCAGCGGGGCTTGTTGGAGGGGATTAGACTTGGTGCAAGGAAATGGAGGGGCTGGATGTTACAGCAAGGCTACGATGTGGCTGTGACCCTGCCTGTGCAGGTATGTGCTGCCCCATAACAAGTGGTGTTGGGTGCTTTTACTTCAGGGGGACGTCATGGCAGACAAGGTCCCTCACTGCCATGTCTGCACTGGAATTGTCAAGCCTGATATCGTGTTCTTTGGCGAGGAGCTCCCGCAGCGCTTCTTCCTGCACCTGACAGACTTCCCCATGGCGGATCTGCTTTTTGTCATCGGAACGTCCCTGGAGGTCTGGGACTAGGGAACACCCCGTCTCACAAGAAGGAAAAGGCACACCAACAGGGCTGAGGGCCTTTGGAGGAGAGAGGGGGTTTAGAGAAGGCAAGAAACTGGGTTTCAAGGTAAAATGTGAGGTGGCAAGGTGAGAAATAGGGTGCATGCGCTCTGTGAAGTCGAAAAACCTTGTGTGCTCCTGGTAAAGGTGGGCACCTAACGAGAAAGAAGCATTTTTGTGTCTACCTGAAGAAAGGCCACCAGATAACTGGTGACATCCGTGACCTGTTCAAAGCTGGGGTAGCTTAGCCCACAGTGGGAGAATCTGTTAAGCACTAACGAAGTCCTGGTGTGCATGAGTTCATGCCTTCAGTGCCCCTCAGCCGGGTGACGGTCTCTCTCTGCTCCTTTGGGTTGCCTTCCTTCAGGTGGAGCCCTTTGCCAGCCTGGCAGGAGCTGTTCGCAGCTCCGTTCCCCGAGTCCTCATCAACCGTGATCTCGTTCCCCGAGTCCTCATCAACCGTGATCTCGTAGGACCGTTTGCCTGGCAGCAGCGCTACAACGACATAGCCCAGCTGGGGGACGTGGTCGGTGGGGTCGAGAAGCTGGTGGAGCTGCTGGACTGGAACGAAGAGATGCAAGCACTAATTCAGAAGGAAAAAGAAAAGGTGGGAAGGGGCTCAGAGCCCCATCTCCCTCCCTTAGCCTCTTTGTTCCTCGTGCTGGAGTTATCTCGGGGGGGAGCAGATAGTGCTTGCTAGGATTAGAGACTTGTACCCCAGACATTGCCACGCTTGCAGTCTGCATTCAGAGAGAAGGACCACAGAAACGTGCAGAAGGGTTACAGAAAGAAAAATAGCAAACCCAAGTGGTATTTCACAATGAAGGCAGGCGCAGTGCCACAGAGCAGAGACAGTGCTATGCGGCTAAGAAGGGGAGGACAGAGAGCTGCCAACCTCAGCTGAAACAGGAAAAATATGGAAAAGGCCAGGCACTGGGGTGAGCAAAGGTACATTAGGGCTTCTTCAAGAAGTGACCCACTTGATTACTGAAAAGTTTTCTATGGCTTTCATCTGTTATTTATTTATTCCCAAATGGAACGGACCGGACTCACCATTGAGCTCTGGGGACAGTATCCTGGACCTGGAAGTGACAGACCAAAAAAAAATCCCCTCTGTCATCTATGTCAGATAAATCCAGTTCAATCTTGTAAGTCGGCAGAGGACTTGGTTTTTATGCTGCTTTCCCCTGGCTGTGAGCCTGGGCCTGTGATGCTGGTAGTGCCGCCTGACACGCTGACGTGAGTAACTGCTGAACTAAACCAAGGAGCTAAGCATCGCCTTAGTGGAGGTTCCCCCTTTCTGTACATTCCCTTAAATTGCTTTGGTTTCATTTCTAGTGGCTTTTCTGGTCACTTGTGAGAAACAGGTAATGCTAGAAAGGAAAGTCGTCTCTCACTGTGCCACGGCTGACGCCGAGCGAGGTGCTGCAGTGGCAGGTACGTTACAGCCACCAAGCAGCAAGCAGGAACAACAGTGCCGAGTTGCTAATGAAAGACTTGGCATCTTTTTTTTCACCTGATTGTTTATTTCACCATCCATTCTTCTTACATCTGTAGTCTTTTGAGATCTTCAGAAGTGAGAAACTGTCAGCAAGCAAGTTCTTAATTGCTTTAAATTTAATGCTAATGTTAATTGCTATATTACTTTAGATCCACTGGGAAGATTTTTCCACATGTGGCATGAAATGCTCTAAACTTTTTTTCTTTTCTCTTTAAGTCAGAATTCTAACGTATGGGCCGGGCCCATTCTTCTGCTTGTGACAATGAGCACAGCTCCGTTCTCGGCAGTAGGGCTCTGACAACTTGCTGTAGTAAAAGGCCAGTTGTATTTTTAAGAGTTTGTATGTTAATATTTGCACACAATTTCTCCTGACCTGAGAGAAAATCTGGCTTCAGTATTCCAAGTTAACGTTAAGGTTGTTATAACTTTCATCGGATTGTTGGATAGGAATGAATAAGAATTTTTAGGTTTAATTAGGAATTATTGGTTAGGTTTTTGATTTTGCATTGTAAGACATGTTGCATTTGTATGAGCAACCGGTCCTTGATGTAATGCTTGTGCTGTTCTGCATCTCAGATGGATAAAGCTGCTGCAAATGTGGTAAAGCATGGGGAAAAAAAAAAAACAACTCCTCCTCGCCCTGGGATTTTGGTGTTAGCAAGCATCGCTCACTGAAATAGCAGGGGATGGGAGGTTTGAAACACCCCAGCAAACACTGTGTGGTCTTTCTATTTTTAGCTGGATGCAAAAGACAAATAGGACAGCTGGCTCCCTGCTGCTGGAGAGCAACGCTCACCTTGAAGAGGAGACACTGTCGTGCCCAGCATGGGCAGAGAACAGTATGATGGCAGGGAGCTGTGGGAGAGGCCGTCCAGCTCTGCAGCAGCAAATCTACCTGGGACTGGCACTCCGGGAGGAGGGGGATGCTCGCGGCTCAGTCCAGCCCGCCTGCAAGCAGACCAGCGAGGCCTTCACCACGAAGGAAGGGAAGCTGAAGGGAGCAAAGCCCAAATACCAAGCTGCAAACTGTTCCTGCACGTGAAGGCTTTTCTACCTGAGATTTCAGAACAGTTTATGTAGCCAGTGAACGTTGTTCCCTCCTTGCCTTACCTCATTTCAACACCCACTAGGAGACACTTTCCTCTTCTGTGGCTCTGTCGCCCTGTCAGCACGCTATTTGACAATGTCCAGCCATGAGACTTTCACCAGTAAGTCACCGGGAGCTCCTGGGCTCACAACAGCATGCCAGACAAGATATGCAGCTGCAGCTTGTGGTTAGCATCTCCCTCTTTCTGAGCCATCCAACCTTGGAGACCCTCAGAGGACTTGGTTTTCCCAGAGCCGGAGTTGAAAATGCCACGAAAGTCAGGCCTTACGGCAGGCCAGAAGGCAGCTGGTCAGAATCACTTAATTCTGGAGTGAGTTTCCCAACTGCCCCCACAGGACCGAGCATCTACCAACTCATTTCACAGCTCCTCCACGGATATTTTTGTCTTAGTCGTGATCTGTCAGCTGCTGCAGACTTGTAGCATTTAGTCCTTGGATGAAACCTCTGCTAATCAGGAGATGAATGCTGTTACTGTGCCTGCAACTGGGGCCTAGCCCCTGGTCCTGTTCAGGAAGGCCAAATCAAGCCACTGGAATAGCTGTCAATCAGTATAGTATTAATTATTTAATAATAAAGAGTTTGAATTCTTTTGCTGTGCCAGCTGAGGGTTTTTCTGTAAAATTCACATATTCCCTAATCTTTGAATACATTCTGTCCCCCCCACTACCACTCTTTCACCTGCTTTTTATCCCTCCCTGCTCCCCTTTTTTTTCTTTTTAACTTTACAGGGGTGCCTTTCTTCCCTGTAAATGCTGTCCCAGGGAGAGGCAGTTATCAGGGCCCTGCACTTACTTCCCACTCTTTCCCAAACATGCCCTAGGAGACATACTTTGCATGTCACAGGTGTTGCAGAGCATCTTCTCTGTAACAGGGCATGAAATTCATTGCCACTGGTTCCAAATTTGGCTGTGGGGATTGAAGTCACACCCAGGTGTCTCAGGGTGACCCACCTATTACCACAGCAACCATTCCACACGCAGTCCCAGATTAAAACGAGCTCTAAACAAGCACAGTAAAATGCAAAACATTTTACACCACCGCATTGTTACAGTCAACACTCAAATGCAGAAAACCATAGTGAAGGGAACAAAAGCATTTAAGCATACAGCTACATTTTACTAATACAACACTGGTACACTTATTAACTTCTATGCTCTAAAAGCTGTTTCTGAGGCAAAGCTAGAGCCTCAAAAAGCTGTTGTATGGCTTATTATATATATAATTAGAAGTGTTTGGACCTAATACTCAGGTGCTGTAAATCAGACTAGCTCTAGGGATGCTACTGCAGTCAGGACGGGACCACAGATTTGTGTGTTTGGTGTCCTAGCAGCTTCCTAGAAAAAAGGCTTGAACAAATTCCCAGCCAGATGAACAGACTTGTTTATCCAAATGTGCAATTCAAATATATTGGCGTGGTCCTTCTTGCAGCCAGGATCCCAGTGGGTGCATTTGAATATGCAGCATCAGTAAAAACAGAGGGGTTGTGCCCACTTTGCAGAGGACTAGAAGCCTCGTGGCACACGGCTTCACGGTGAAAATGAAGGGAACGTGTTGTTTTTAGACGTGTTGTTTTTAGACCGTACCCTGCGACTTACCCAGAAGTGGCCTGTGGTGAGCACAGCCCCCACCTGCACTGGCACTTTTGAAATCAGGGCTCATCATGGCTTTAAGCAGGATATTTGAATACAAGAACAGTACAAGTGTTGCATTAAAAAACAAACAAACAAACCCTTTTCTTTTGCATGTAAAGCTTGAGAGCCTTACCAGCTAGAAAGAGATCAGAGGTCTGCATTTTCATGTAGAAGATTTAGGGTGGTGGTTTTCTGTTTGTTTGGTGGTGTATTTTTTTCTTCCTGTTACTCAAAACAAAAACAAAAAAAGGGCGATACAATTGGCCTGAAGGCTCCAGCTGTGACCTGCTGAAGCTATTCTCATGACAAAGCTATCCACGAATTTCAGTGGGTCAGTTTCACATAAACACTGTACACCCCTGGGAGAATCTGTAACTTTAATCATGACTGCTAAAAAAAATCATAATCATGCTGAAGAACTAACCTCGCAGTTACGAAGCATTCTTTCAGCTTTTCTTCATGCATAGACAGCCTTACAAAAGCAAGCACTGATTCCTAAATACACATGGGCAGGAACAACCGCAAACCCTCTGATCCCCCCTGCTGCCCTCAGCTGCAGCCTCCCTGGACCCAAATCGTCTCACGTCCTGCTGCAAAGGCTGAGCAGCAAATCCCTGTTGCACAGAGAGAAAACAGAGCTGGTGTGCAGGATTTTCAACCAATACAGAGCATTTGCGAAGGAGATGAAGAACAGTCCTGTAAACAGCTGCTTGCTGTGAGGCACAAGGGGCAAATCAACATCAGAAAAGGCTTTTTAATAAGAATGTCAACAGCAAGAGGAGACCCTAAGGAAGACATTGGACTGATACTTGGCAAAGATGGTCGCCTTACAAGCAAGGATGAGGAAAAGGCAGAGGCATTAATGCCTTTTTGCCTCAGTTTTCAATATTAATGATAGATCTTGGGCTGCCCAGTTCTTTGAGCTGGAAGACCATGACTGGGGGAGTAGTGACATTTCCTCTGCAGCCACTGAAATCACAAGGGACCAGTTGTATCAGCTGAATGGTCAGTGGTCCATGGGGCTGATGGGATTCACCCCAGAGTACTGAAGGAGTTAGGGACTATAACAGATGAACCTTTCTCAACAATTTACCAAAGGTTTTGGGAGTCTGGGGAGGTGCCTGCTGACTGGAAGCTAGCCGATGTTATACTCACCTACAAGAAGGGCACAAGAGAAGACCCAGGAAAATACAGACCTGTTAGTCTGACCTCAGTACCTGGAAAAGTTAGGGAGAAGATTGCCCTGAGTGCTACTGAAAGGCAGTTAAAGGACAAAGGCATTGTCAGGCATAGTCAGCACGGGTTCATCAAGGGAAAGTGCTGCCTTGATAATTTGTTCTCCTTCTGTGATAGCATCACCCACTTGATGGCTGAAGGGAAGGCAGTGGACATAACCTTCCTGGACTTTAGTAAATCCCTTGATAGTGTCCCTCACAGCATCCTTCTGGACACATTGTCCAGCTGTGAGATGAACAGGTTCGTGCCATGCTGGGCAATGAACAGGCTCAACAGGAGAGCTCAAAGGTTGTCGTGAATGGGGCTACATCTGCCTGGGGGCTGGTCACTAGCAGTGTTTCCCCAGCTCTCAGTTCTAGGGCTCAATATTTTTATCAAGGATCTGGATGCAGGAGTGGAATGCATCCTCAGCAAGTTTGCTGATGATACTAAACCGAGAGTTTACTCCCAGTTCGCTGTTGACTCCCTGGAGGAGTGAGAGGCCTTGCAGAGGGATCTAGATACATCAGAGGACTGGGTAATCAGCAACAGCGTGACATTCAACAAAGGTAAGTGCCAGGTTCTTCACCTGGGATGGAGTAATGCCTGACACGGTCCAGAATGGAGAGACAACTGGTCTGGTGAGCAGCTCTGCAGAAGAGGGATCTGGGGGTGCTGGTCGAGCAGGCTCAACATGAGCCAGCAGCGTGCCCTGGCAGCCAAGAGAGCAAACTGCATTTGGGGATGCACTAAACACAGCATGGCCAGCCAGTCAGAAGAGGTGATTCCTCCACTACATTTAGTGTTAGCAGAGCCTCACCTTGAAGATTGTGTGCAGTTCTAGGCTCCACAACATAAAAAGGATGTTAACATACTTGAAAGCCTCTAGAGGAAGGCAACAAAGCTGGTAAAAGGATTGGAAAGGCACAAGCTGTGAGGACAGGCTGAGGACACTTGGGTTCATCTGTTCTGGAGAAGGCCAAGATGCAACCTCAGTGCTCTCTGCAACTTGCTAAGGAAGGGAAGTGGAGAGGGAGGTGCCAGCCTCTTCTCCCTGGTAGTCAATGACAGGACAGGTGGGAATGGCCCAAAGCTGCACCAGAGAAGGTTCCTATGGGGTAGGGAAACATTTGTTTACCATGAGGGTGGTCAAATACTGCAACAGGCTTCTTAGTGAGGTGGTTGATGCCCCGTGCTTGTCAGTGTCCAAGAGGCATTTGGATAATGCCCTTAATAATATGCTGTAACTTTTGGTTAGCCCTGAAATGGTCAGGCAGTTGGACTTGATCTTCATAAGTCCATTCCAACTCAAATATTCTAATTTAAAAAAAAAGGGGGGGGGGGCTAAGTTTTGTTTGTTTGTTTTTGTAAACTAAGGACTGAAGCTTGAGGATTAAATTCAGATTGCCCCATTCAGATATATTTAGCGGCTGCGGTACAGTGAGAGGTTCTGACTTAGCTTCATTTTAATGCTGCAATTTTACCTCCCAAATAAAACTAAAGTTCAGGGTGGCTGGAGCACAACCATGTGTTAATTAGAAAAAGATATTTCCTTACTTGCTCAGAGATACCACATTTGATGAATCACTGCCATGTGCAAATTCGTCAGAAGGTTTCCTTTATTCTAGCATCATGTTTGCATTCCTATTTGTGCTAATAAGTTTTGGAACTCCTAGTATAAGACAAACAGGAATATTTTCTTTAAAACATTTTTCTTTAAAAAGGAAAAAAAAAAAGGAAAAAAAGACAAATCTAAGCCATGGCAAAGGACAAGACCAACACCAGCCCCTGGGTGCAAACAGCAGTGGGTCTATGGGAAAGCCAAGGCAGGTGAGGAGGCAGCACACAAAGCACATATTTTGGCCTTTCATTCAGAAAGCGTGAGATTGGGAAAGGCTGATAATGCCAAAACCTAAACTCTGTGGCATTGGGAACGTTGCACAATGCCACAGACTAAATACCAGAGCGTTGCTGGCAGCCACCTGCGAGTTTCTTTCCCGTGATCAATGGGAACGCTGGAAATGTCACAAAGGCCTCCCCTCCTGCCTGCCCCCCACAGCACACACACCAGTGCTCCCCTCGGACACACGCGTACATCCACGCAGCCCTGCTTGCACAGACACAGTCACTCGTACTGCCACATGTAGCGCACAGCTTCCTGCTAAGGAAATGGGCGCAGGATGCTGAGGCACCCCACAGACACCGTTCCCCAAAACCATGGTGAATAACTCCTCACACTCCTCCCCTGCAGCCCCACGTTCCCGGGGAGCAGCTCCCCCCACATCGGGCTGACCGTACACACAGGGACACGTACACGCTGCTGACATGCAGCCACACAAGTGTCAGCACATACACAAGATGCTCTGCAGATTATTGATCCCTGATGGTATGACAGAAAGATTCCCCCCCGACCCTTTTTCCTAAGCATCACATATTTAAAAAAGAAAATCCTACTGAAAAGTCCTGGAAGCAATTTGGAGTGTGAAATCCTCAAAGCTGCCAATGGGAGAGACCAAGGTAGAGCCAGGCCGTGACGATCCCCTGGAAGGAGAGGTGGTTATAGAGCTGTGGAGGAGGCAGGAGGTGTTCTTCCCTGTGGACTGTGAGGGTCCAGGCTGGATTCAGACACCACAGGGAGAGTTCTGGCCCAGTACTAGCCTCTGGGTGCAGCACCAGTTCCGAAGGGAGAACGGAGAGAGGCTCCCCAGCTCTCTGAGGCTGGGGCAAGAGGTCTGGATCAGTCCAGCCCCAGGTCTGAGTCAGATGATGACCTCTCGTCAGCCATATCACGGATGGCATTCTCCATGGGGGCCAGGTTGCCACTCGGCGTGATGCCCATGGGCTGGATGACTTGCTCTCTGCAGCCAGGGAGGAGAAAGGGGGGAAGGTAACACAAATTTACAGCAGAAATTTACAGCAGAATTTACTGCAGAGACAGACACATCCTACAGCAGGAACGCTGGACCCGCGCAAACTGCCATGAGGCAGTCCAGAACAACCCTGAGCCAGCAGGAAGAGCAAGAATCCCTTTGTAGAGACGAGGACAGTTAAAGCTGTGAGACCTCCGGCACTGTGAGGCAATGGCTAGAAGGAACACCCTCAGGTGTTGCAATCCCGTTTCCTTGGAAAAGATTCAGGTTTTAGGGTCCCATTCCATGGTACAGGATGGCCAGAGGAAAACCAATGCTGGCATCAGCCTCCGTTCCCCTCCCTTTAGCACACGATGGAACTGCGTGCACAAAGCGCGCTGCCCTTCTCCCTCCCACCCTTGCGGGGTGGTCAGAACACTCTCGGCAGATCCTGGGCTCCTCCCTGCGATGCCAATTAGCGACGGATGGAAGATGACTGGAGAAAGCATTCCTGCAGGGAAGGGGACTTGGTGGCACTAGCTGCCATGTGTCCCCAGAATGCCATCTCCTACCGAGCGGCCTTGCTAGGACCGTGGCTGCTGTTGCTACTTAGCACTCAGCCAACCCTGGGGAGGTGGCAAGTGCTTGGAAACCCACCGTAGGCATGTACGGGGATTTCATGGCAAGCCATAGGACCAAAGAAGTCTGTAGGGCTTGCAATGCCTTCCCCTAGGTGTAACAGCACCTGGCCTAAGGAAATTTGGAAATATTTCTCCATGTATCTCTCCCACTGCCTTATGTTCCTTCCGTTTGCAGATGCCTTTCTTCGAATGCATTCCCAAGGCCAGCGATAAATGTAAATTACAGGCACCCAGCTGTTAATACAGACATCACTACACACGATCTTCTAGTACCTGGACAATTTGTCAAACATGTTGACTAACTTCATGGCTTCATATTCCTTCTGCTCTTCAGTCATCCCTTCCATGGGGTTGGGGAGTTTCTCCTCAACACGTCCCGTGACAGGGTTAATGCTACAAGAAGAATGGTGAGAAAAAAGGTAAAGGTAGAAGAATACAACATCACAGCTAAGGGTGAAACTTAAATAACGAAGAAGGAACATTGCACATGAAACGCAAGGGAGGTGGCAGGGTGGCAAAGGAGGGAGGTGAAGCACAGAGGTAAGAAGTCTGTTTAAAAACTCTCTTTACCTATACCGAGCAGAGGCATGCACTGGCAGAGCTGGTTGTAATTGCCACAAACCAGTGCCCTCTGGTCTCGCTGCCTAGGTTAGGTCTCGTGTTATTGCAGTGCAACAACATGTTGATTCTGATCTCTTCCTGTATGTCCTACACACAGTCCTCCCCTGCTACAAATCCCTCTCATTTCTCTGGTGAGAAATCCCCATCCTGCCAATTCCACTGTGCAGTTTTAAACCACGTGCACAAGGGGAGGCAACACATCTTCCCTCTCCTTAAGTCAGGAGGCAAAAAGCTAACACCAAAAAGAATAAAAAAATAAAGCGTAAACCACATTTAATGGGATGCTGGAAAGTGTGGGACTCACAGCTGAGAACAATTCTGCAGCTCTCCCTTCATACATTTCACCCTTGAATTACCACCACCCAATAGCAAGGAAAGGAGAAAAATTTAAAAAAAAATCAAAATTCACTCCAGCAGCACAGGGCTCTGGAGCTGGAGAGAGGCAATTGGTACTTTCAACCCTGCTGCAAGCAGGGAAAGCCCTCGTCCCCTATATCCCAGTGCACAGTAAAAGCCTGCCTCTATGTGGGGATACCAAAAAGGTGTACAGGATACCGATTAGAGATATGCTGCCACACGCACACCACAAGCAGGCCTGGTGCAGAACAGGCTCTGGCTGAACAGATTTACTTTGCTCTAGAGGCCGTGCCCAGCTGTAGGGACTGGATCTATCCACCAGTGACCACACGCACCACAGGCAGCTCGGCCACAGAGACATTTCACCCAAAAAATGGTAAAGGTAGTGGAATACAACATCACATCTAACGGTGAAACTTAAATAAAGAAGAAGGAACACTGCACATGAAACACCAGGGAGGTGGCATGGAGGCAGATGAAAGAAGGGACAAAGGAATGGGAAGGAGGTGTAGGAGTAAGGGTGCTACAGAGGGGGAGCAGAGTTCTGTACTTGGGCTTTGCCTCTTTGTACTCTTCTGTGTCGGTGTCTTCATCTTCTGAGTACTCTCCCTCTTCCCGACCACCAGCCATGAGGCCTCGCGCTGCCAGAAGCCCAGCTGCGTTCCCATAGCCTGTGTACTTCACAAACCGCGACACTAAAGGGAGGACAGAGACAGAACACCCTGTGTTTTCCCTCCTGCCTCTCCAGCCCCGCCTGCTCCTCCATGCTCTGACAGCAAGATTGGTTCAAGGCCATGGAGACGCAGAAATGCCAGTGTTTCTGTGAAGCCAGTGACAGGGAGCAAGGCTCCCACACCACGCACCAGGAACGGCAGGGACAACACACACGAGGTGTGGGGGGAGTCTGAAAGCACGTCAGGCTATCTTCAGGGTGTCAGGGTGTCCTCCAGGAGAGCTTTCCTGTCACCACTGCCATGACAGACAGCAAGCCCTTGGAAACTCCACTCTTTTCCCTATCTAATGCATCCAGCCCAAGGGAAGACAGAGGTTCCTGGTGTCTACAGAGCCACCCGTCCCACACTCTGACTTGCCCAGAGGCCAGGCTGCAGGACTCCCTCTCACCAAAGCCTGTGACAAGTCCCTGTGACTCACCACTCTCCTTGCAGAGCACAAAAAGAAACTCTGCTGCGCAGTGTTTCACGTCGGTGTCGATGTGGGTCATCAAACGCACCAGCTTGTTCCGCAGCGAGTTCCCCACCTCCGGACGATTCTTCACATCCCGGAGCGGAGGCAGCACCTACAAGGCCACAGTGAAGGGTGGTCAGTGGACCTGGAACAGCTGGTCATGCAGGGAAAAAAGAACATGCACTTTACAAATCAATTAAATCTAATAAACCCACAGAGTGAGTAGAAAAAACACTGTAGGTGTCATGGGCTTCAACCCCCAACATGTCAGAACCTAATACTCTCCTTGGATGGCAATATTTAGGCAGCTTGCTGTTCAGCATCACTTGACTTTTAGTTGACTTTTAATTGAAACCATGGAGTACCTTTGCCTTCAGAAACTTCCTTGTCTGGCGGTGGACTCGGGCGCTCTCAGTCAGCAGGTTCAGCACAGGGGTCAAACTCTCCTTCAGCTTGTGTCCCTGGAGAAGCGTTCACAAAAACGAGCAACATGTCAGTCACATTTCTGTGGCTTGTTCAGTTCAATTTCTCTGGCTTGTGGTAGACATCACGAGTATCGAGTGGCAAGGAAACAGATGGACACTGAAGCAATTCCAGCCTCTGCAACAGGAGTTTCAGTGCTTCATCACTCCTCTAACCCCTCAGGCTTTCCGAGCCCTGCTCTGCAGCACAGCAGCGCTAGAAATAGTCGTGCAGAGCTTCTAGCACAGAGAAGTGCGGCGGTAAAATTTGGAGGACTTTTGGAATAACTCCAGAGACAGCAAACCACCGCCAGCTCAGTAATAATGCAAATTCAGGCTTTCAGAAGCAGAGGAACAAAAGAGCACAAGGGGCTCGGGAGGAGTGAAGAAAGATGAATGGCCTTGATAAATAAGAGCATGACTGCCAGTCCTCAGACAGCAGACTGCTCAGAGAGTGTCAGAAAAGCCCATCAAACAATTTGGCTGCATCCAAATCATTAAGCTGCCCAGCAAATCACCATTTACTTGAGTGAAACCAAGCACTTATATTTTAATCACCCAGCTAACCATTTGCAGCTCAACCGATCTCACTAGTGGCAGTAGCAGCAACAATACAGTGACCCTCCCAGTTCGCAGATATTGTTTCAGTCCTACCAACTATAATGGTTTTGCTTCTGCTAAAAACAGCCACTTCTGTAAAGCACTAGCTCCAAAGTAACCGTGCCTTGCTGGTGCTCCTGTGGTTTTGACACAACGTGTCGGCGCTGGGCTTTTCAAGGCTGAATGCAGGGAAGGTGCCCTGCAGTGAACTTGTGAAAACGAGCAGCCAAGAACTCTGCACAGCAGCCTCTCAACTTACCCTGTCGAGGCGGCGTTCTAGGAAATCCAACAGGATGTTGACTGCATCCATGTTGACACCCATGTACTCAAGCGAGCCTGGCCGGACTTTTGGGGTCAGGAGGACATCCAGACATTTCAGGGGCAGGTTGCCCAAAAGATTAACTGTATGGCTGAACACGTGAAAGAAGAAAAGTGAACACACAATCGGGGATTTTTGTTCATAGAAATTCTTCAGCTATCCAGAAATTAAGGTTCATTACTAACTTCCAGGAGTGTGAGAAGTGCGAATGAAAATAAATGAAACTACTTTTTTGTACAGCTGAACAACTTGCTGGAAGTCCAAAAAGACTTCAGTGACAAATGAGAAGCTATGGATCTTGACACAGAGGCCAAGTAGGACCAACCTGGGTGGCCAAGGGTTGTACCTAGGACCTCCATCACTCATTCGTATCCTGATGGCCACTGCAACACCACGTTCAGGATACCTCCCACTATGGTCTTCTTGCGGACAGGATGGTGCCACTTGCTCAAAACTGACACTCCTGGACCAATAAAGCTTAGCAGCGTGGCACAGACAATTTCTCAGCATGGCTCAGGAGACAGACAGTTAATTAAGGCCAGCCCAGGGACTCTTTAATTAAGGCAGAATAGATCTGCTCTGGCTCACTGAAGTGGGTAGCACCATTGAAAAGACCTGGCACATGACACTGAATATGACCCTTGCAGTCAGGCAGGCTCAGACAAAACATTTCCTCCTGTAAACAGGAGGCTGTGGTATCAGTGCACATAATTTGACTGCAAAGGGCAGGGCTGTTTTGGAATTCTAGCAGCATGAGGAACCTGCAGGCTGGACCAAAGATGCCTGTTTGTCAGAAGTGACCTTAACAATCACCATACAAGCAAAGGATGGTAATGCCAAGGTCAGGCAGGGCCTGCCCTGGGTAGGCTTCAGGTCTGTTTCTGTGAGGATCATTATCTAGTTATCTAACAGACCTGTGGAACTCCTCCGTTCGGTCCTCTCCGTCAGCAGAAATCATGAGGCAGTGGCGCAGGAGGGCACCCAAGTGCCGGTACAAAGCAGCATCTTCCTGGCCCCAAAATAGAAAATGAAAACCTCGATCAGAAAAAGGGATCCTCCACAACCCAAAGCCTGCTGCCCCTGCAACCCGCATTCCCATCCCTCCCTCCAACAACCAGCAGCAGGGTGTTTAAGGGGAAATATGCTCCAAATTCCCCTGCTGATGTCAACAGTCTTCCTGCTGCCCAATACCTTTCCCATCACTCTACAACACTGAGTACGAGGGCTGGAAGAGGCCCAAAAGCAGGCCCGTGGATTAACCAGAGACGCTCTCCATCAGCCCTTAGAATCAGAGAACGATTCTAACCTTCCTCTGACATTGTCCAGCGGTGAAAAGGCAACAGGCCACCCTTTCACCCAGAAAGGAGTTATCTGGGGGCTCTGCTCTCCCACTTGGGCAACAATCATGTCATTAGGAGGGAAAAATGCCCAACTTTCAGATTTTAATGCTGAAAAAGCCTTAATGCATCAGATAGAGGCAGTGAACTACAGAAAAAGGTCCAGACACACACATCTCTTGCTACCCTTACATGTAACTGGGGGCTGCCTGGGGGCTAGTATCTACTACGAGGAAATGCAAGCAGAGGAGAAAAAGAGTAGTCAGGCCATAGCCTGGAAACACGCAGATGTAGTGTGGTGCAATATCAAGGAGCTTACCTCATCTACCTCCCTCTTGCTGGAATCAAAGGTGATATTGAAGAGCACTTTGAGGATCTCCATGGCTCGCTCTGTCTCTTGCCGAGGCAAAGGTGGGAGAAGTCCCTCCTCGGTGGCAACTTCGTAGGGGTCCATCCACTTTACACCAAGAGTCAGCTCCAGGGTGTCTGTCATCAGGCCGATGCCCCTGAGCTCTTGGGCCAGCTGCTGTCGGATGTCCACTCGCAGCGCCGTCAGCAGGAACAGGAGGCGCAGGTCGAAGAACTTGACCTCGTGAGGAAGGCTCCTCTCGTTGTACAGTTTGATGCGCTTGGCCAGGCCCACCACCAGCCGAGCCTCAGCTGTCAGCTCCTGTGCCCGAGGGCTGCTGAAAACGATGTTGCAGAGACATTTGAGGGATTCCAGGATGACATCCAAGTCTGGGACCTCCCGGATGAGTTCCTCTGAGTAATCGATGCCAGCGTGCCTAGAGAGGGTCTTCAACCCTTCCTTGGTGGTGAAAGGGTCAAGGCAGTATTTGTCCCGGGACAGGATGCGGATGCTTTCCAAACAGGTGACCTGGCAGGATGGCTGGAGCTCTCTTTCCAGGAACTTGATAAGTAGCTGGGCCATTTTCTGTGCAGTTGGAAACAAAGAATGCCTCATGCTGACACTTCATAGCGCTCCCTCAAGGGTACCACCCTGTTACACTCTGCCCTGGAAGATGAGAGCATCATCTAGACATGGACCTGCTACCAGCTCTGATTCAGGTGCGCATTTGGCAGCACTCGGGAATGATTTGGCTCTGGAATCCAGTCCCAGCTCAATTCAAGCAAGGACAAGCAGCAAGAGACAAAGAATGGCTGGGAGATGGTATCAGATCAAAGGGGGAGAGTACAACAGGCTACTGCTACTGACCTAAGGAATGACTGCTTATTTGAGGTTCACCTGTGGTTAGGATGGTTTAGGCTAACACAGTTTACTTGACAGCTCTGTTAAGTTAAGAGACAGTAGGGCAAAAAAGCCCCTTTACATAGCTTCAGGGCAACAGCAGATGTCCACTCTCACCAGAGCCTTAAGATTAGGGAGGCATCTGCCTTGGGTGCTCCAGAAACAGGTTGATAAGCTTGAGAGATGCATCAGAAAACTGCTGCAGGAGGGGAAGAGGAACTAAATGAGTTCAGAAGGGTTTGTGATATCGTAGGAAAGGAAATGAAAAGACCTCAGAAGATTCAAATAAGAAGTACCTCCCTAAATCTCAAGGCTGTCTGGAGACCTACTAGCCCAGATCTTCAGCAGGTACAGACTGGCAGAGCTCCAGTAACACCAATTTACAGCAGCTGAAAAGCTAACCCTGGTGGTTAACAGTATTGTATGTGATGGCAAGCAGTGGAAGAGTACGAGAGCAAAGGTAACGCCTCACAAAACCAAGCTTGGCTTTAACTACGTGTAGCAACACTTCACATTTCACTAGTACTCCATTGCTCAAGCAATCATACCACGATGAGGGAAGATCTCACTAGGTCTCTCTAACAATAACAGTATCAGAGTAAAGGTCTTTCTGTGCCTATCATTGGAGCAAAGAAATTTAAGATTACAAGGTTTGCTATCACTCAGTGAACTGGATTAACACAACCTAATCAATGCTAGTTCATAGTAATAAAAGGACTGAGGAAAGGAATGAAAGAACCATACATTTTAGCCCTTAATGTGAGACTGAAAGAACTGAAAAAGCTTCAACGTATGAACTATGCCCCACAATTACACCCTTGAGCATCAAGAAAGTACAGTCATTCCTCTTCTCCTTCCATAAGAGGAGACAGACACAGGAGTTAAAGATGTATTCCTAAATGACCAATGCCTCTGACTCAGTCAGGCTAAAGAGATCTCAAAGCACGTGTGTCCACAGCTAAACCTTCAGAAGAACCGAACACGCAGAATTACACGGTGATGCCCAATTCATATTTGATGACAGACACCCAAGAAGTAGAGCACCTTAGCTCTGCGCCTGAACTCACAGCCTGCGCGGCCACTCCAGCTCAAACAGCAAGTCAGTGCAGGGCAAAGAGCTCCGACCTTCTGACCATGAGTCAGGCTGCAGCTGGAAAAACTTCACGCTAGCATTAGCTGGCAATGGCAAGGACAAAAGAGGTCCCGTTCTACACCCTGATTGCCCTGTCTGTGCTTGCTGCGCTAACACGGGCAGTAGTGCAACCAACCAATGAACGGGACCACAAAACTGATCCAGATGTAAAATCAGCCAGGAAAAATAGTTTTTGTTTGTTTTTGGTTTTTGTTTGTTCAGGTTTTTTTCAGCAGATCAGCCCACCAAGCATATTCAGTGTGCAGCCATGCAAAGGTCTGCCCTGGCATGAGAAATGCAAGACTGGAAGTGAACAGACAGGGGTGTTTATGTCCATTAAGCACCAGATTATGTCAGTTTAAAGCGTCTGTTAATATACAGCCCTGGTCAAATCCTGCAGCTGGCTCACAGTGAAAGCACTCACCCACTAGAGGCGTGCATGTTGCTATGATTTTTGTCCAGCACACTCGTACCACTGAGACCCATACAAAGGATCACATTTTCTGTACACCTGTGGCCGAGGCTATACACATCTCCAAACCCAAAGGGTTTGCTAATGTTGGAAGGATGCTGACCTTTATCCTAAACCATCATCTACTGATGGAAAAACTAGAGCCAGATGCCCTGAGCACACCATTCCCTGGGCAGGTACTTTATCGAGTTTTCAAAAAACCACTCATCTCTTTCCCCAAAGGAGCTGCCACCACCAAGCCCTGCTGGACACAAGTGCAGAGCAGCAGATTTACCCCTCCAACAAGAGGAAGAAAGCAAAGAACATGCCTACCTTCCTCTCTTCCCGTTCCTCATCGTCAAAGGTGAAGCACTGAGATTTCTGTGGGGGCAGAACAGAAACAATTAAAATGAAGTAATAGCTTAAAAAACAAAACTCTTTGCCTCAGCCAGGGAAAAGTAATTCAGCTTGAAAGCAACAGGTCTAAAAAAGAAAGCGAAGGCAAAGAAGTCTTCTCAGAAACAGTCACCTACCAGCACAGAGGCAGGGAATCAGCATGGAAAGGAGTGCAACAGCACTCGGAGAGGTCTGTAATATTCACAGCATTTTTAACAAGCAGTGGAAGTTCCTGAGGAGCCAGACAAAAGGACAGCTTTCCTGCTGCTGAAATTTTTGCTTCCTGCCTCTGAGGTTTTTGCTTCCTGCCTGCCTTTTCTCTCCTACATCGTTCCTTCTTAAGCAACTCCAACTACTGGCATCACAACAAGCAGGGAACGAAGCCGGTTTGGAAAGCACAGACATTGTGACCCATACTGCCAGGTCAGAATAGCTTTCCTTGACCAAGATCCCTGCTATTCCAGGGGCCCATGCTTCTTTTTCATCATAGAAAAAGATCTGTGATGAATAATACCCATTGTGCTCTTCTGTTGGCTCTGTGTTGGAGGCTCAGTGCCACAGGTCAAAGCTGTGCCCATTTGATGGACAGACTTATTTTTAAATACTGCAGCTGTGAAGTGGGTATTCATCATAAATATCCCATAACAGTCTGTAACAAAGAGTCATAAAATGGTTTGGGTTGGAAGGGACCTTAAAGACCACCTGGTTCCAACCCCCTGCCACGGGCAGGGACACCTCCCACCAGCCCAGGCTGCTCAAAGCCCCATCCAGCCTGGCACTGATCACTTCCAGGGATGGGGCATCCACAGCTTCTCTGGGCAATTCCTCCCCTCAGTGACACCACCAAGCTGTGCCTACACACCTCTTCCCTTCTTATTTATTGTTCCTTTTCCTGACTGAAAGCACCCTCTCCTTGTTATTTGGAAACAGATCCTTGTGTTCTTTGTTCCTACGATGTCTGGAAGTAAGAGTATTTTTCAGGTCGTGTTCTTTAAACACAACTGATAGACATCGGTAAACACCCCACTCCACGTGGCACCTCACAGCCTGAGTTACTCCTGTGTGACTTTGCATCAGAGAGCACTTGAACTGAACTGAAGAATGGTTAATATGCACAAATAATTCACAACCTCTTCAATAAGATAGGTTGACAGCAAGTACTGCAAAGGAGGAGTTGCTGGAACCAGGTAGGAAAAGCAGCCATCCTCTCTACCTTCTTTGCTTCCTAACTTCTGGCAGAGATCGCCAAAGGTGAGCCACACAGCACCAGGGAGTTTTTCCTTTTATCCCACACGTTGTCTCAAGTCACAGACAAGGACTGTCAGTCAAGTCTGATTTCCTGCACAGATCAGTTCCAGAGCCTGTTTTGGAAGAAATCTGAATTTCTCTACACCTCCTTTACATCCTTTTTCGTAATAAAACAGTCCTGTCCTCTGCTCAGATGAAATGTTCCTGTGTGTCTCGTGGCTGTGCCTAGGAGGACAGTCTCCTTTCTGGCTACATTGGTTTCCAATGAACAGCTCAGCACAAAACATCAAAGGGTCCCTGGTAAAAAGCAGCACTTCCCAGTCAATGATGCAATTCTGATTTATACCAAGAGAACATGTGGAATGCTTCTGAGAATCAAAATATTTAAAATTTATGGAAACATTAATTATGTATGCATAGATACAGCCTGATCAGATACAGATAGAGACATGGGGGTATAATTATATCATATTTCTCTATTTTTTTCTTAGCGCTCCCCATCACCTTTTACTGAGTTACACTGCAGACACGCACTTACAGAGCTGCTCAATAATGACAATTAGTCTCACCACAAACAATTATTGTTATGCACTGGGCTAGTCCTTCTCTTGAGCTTCTGCAATCCACTGATATCCCATCTGCATGTCTGAACAGCGGAGCTTGTTTCCTGCGGTACGTACCACCTTACGGTTCTGCTTCACCCAAGCTGATGTTGATGCATCACTTGAGAAACTGCAGGTGCAGAAGCAGGACAGCTGTACTCCTGTAGTGCTGGACCAGGGGCTGGCCTCTTGTGCTTCAACACTATGATCTGATCTGTGCACAGGCTGTTGTACCATGTTATGAGGAACTGGCAGTTCAGTCCTGGAACCCATGTGCTCTGCAGACATCCATGGCACTTGTTCTCTTCCCATCTCATCCTCTTTGCAGGCTCCCATAAGCTCATTTACGTACATTTTCACAATACCTGTGGTTTTGCTTTAGATTTTTTTTATTCATAGAATCACAGAATGGTTTGTGTTGAAAGGGACCTTAAAGATCATCTAATTCCAACCCCCTGCCATGGGCAACGACACCTTCCACTAGACCACATTGCTAGTTATTCCTGGCAACCAGGAATCGACTGCATATTCAATAGTGAATTAAAAAGCATATACCCGCAGAAAAGGGTACAGTACCATCAGCTTTTGCAGTAAAAAGTTACGTAAGGAATTTGCTTATTTTATCTGCAGTTTCATATCCTCTTCGTTTGCTCCATTTCTTCCAGACTAGCAAAATCACTGACATTCTCACAAGTTTCCTACGCCTGATACACTGACAAAGGATCCAGCTGGAGGAATTCTACAGAAAATATTGTGTTTTGATGCCTCAGACTGGTTGCACATCAAGTGCCATTTGCTCTCCTAATTTCTTCAGCATTACAGCTGCTGCAGGTGATGTTGATCCTGCTGACCTCTTTTTAACAGGGACTCACTACTTCTTAGCTAAGATTTCTCCCTATTTCAAAACTGACTGTTGGAAATAGTAGCACATTTCCCCTTATTGCATGCTCGTGCAAAAACATCCACAGGTTTTCCCCACTGACTTCCCACCTACTTAAGAATGGTGCAGAATGAGTCACATAGATCTGCAGGGGCAGCCCTACCCTGGCGGAAACCCTCTGAAAGAGACTTTCCCGACAACCAGAGTCTATTTCAAAAGTAAATTACCCCCACAGATAATCTTTTGCCACTGTAAGGCTAGAATCACTTCCATTTCTGCTTCCCAGCCATTCTTATTCATATTCTATATTCATTATTTTGTATAGTCAGCTTTCAGACCAGGCGCCTGAATCAAATTCCAGCCTCCATTCATGTCGTTCCCTAATTATCTTTTACTTGCAAATCACAATTTCACCTGCAGCTCCTCCCTAGATTTGAGTTTTATTACCTCCAAACCTTGCCTAATATAAAGAGCTCCTCCTACTTGGTCTTCACACCCATGATTATTTCCCTGCCAAGTTTTACTTAGAATCTGGATAATAAAGAAAATCCTTTCTATGTGCTTTTCTTCCAGTATCTCAAGGACACAAGATAAAGCAAGGCTACTTAGATGCTTCATAGCAAAACATCAAAGAAGAAGCAGTCTGCAAGTAAAAGACGAGGCAGCCTGTAACATCTCCATGGCAGAAATGCACAGACAGATGCGCTCAGAGGAGGCAGACTGGGGACAGCTGGGTAGCACAGAAATCCCACAACATGGCCAACCTGCTTCCAGCCTTGTAAACAGAAGCTGACATTAGGCAGAGGTTTGATACCCACTCACCTCCCGGTTGTAGATCTGAAGCACCTTGAGGACTGTGTCTTGCTCCCCATTTTCCACCGTGGCTACTACAGTCCCGAGCTCCATTATCTCAACAGCTCAGCTACAACAGAGGTGAAACAGAGAAGGGGAGTGAGGGGGCTTCCAGGGTTCCTGGATAATAGTGATGCAAAGGTACCTCAACACACAGGGATCTGAGAGGGAGTGAGAAAGGGGTGGGGGAAAGAAGGAGGAGGAAAAAAAAAAAAACAAAACCAGAAAAAAAAATCCCAAGTGAAATTGCTCACTCTGTTGCATCCATAAAAGCAGAGCAGATGGATAACCCAAGTACAACCAGCAGCCAGGCTCCTCTCTCTCCCTTTAATCCTCTTCCTCTCTTTGCTTTTCAATGTTTAATATATGCCCTTCCAGTAAAGCACTCAGGAAAACCTCCCCCCCTCCCAGCCAGGGGATTAACAGAGAACAGATAACAGCAGCTCCCTGAAATAGCTCCCTGCCTCCTCCTCCTCCCCTGGCTGTCCTGATTTCTGTTACCGCACAGAACAACAAAAAAATAAATCCAGAAACATTGCTGTGGAGTAAAAAGAGATGGAGAGGAAAGCCAAACGGATAGGCAAGCACCTCCGGGCTTGCTTTAAGGTGGAGCTACCTTTTAAGGTGGTGAAAAGAAAGAATTGCCGATTTTGTTGCATTCGCTGCTCTGTGTGCTGGGACACTCGATGCCTGAGACAGACCACGTACCAGATTATGGCAGATACACTGCACAGGGGGGTAAAAACGCACATATGGCGGATGGCTGGCCTCCCTGGCTCAAATCTGTGTGTCATTACAGAGTATAATGCACTTCGCGATAATAATGTAAATGAGCAGATGCGCATAATGACAGAGATAATCATTATTTTTAAACTAGGCGAAAGTTTAACAGCTTGTACAGCCAGGCAAGTCCACAGTGCTGAAAAGTAACTCCTAATCATGGAACATCGAACAAAATTTCAGTGCAAACACGAGCTCGTACATCTGTTTAGATTCTGTGGAGCTATGTGCCACGTTCCACAGCCTGGCTGAGCAGCGGATGCATGTAATCACAAGATACGACTCTGCTCCTGAAAATCATTCTGTGCTGAGAGCAGCATCAGGTTATCCCAAAGCATCACGTTATCCCCCCCTCCCTGCCCCAGCACAGCCAAAGGGGGGACTTTCCAGGGCTGAGGGCAAGCCCTGCATCTAGAAACCCAACAAAACGCCAAGCCCTGGGCCACAAGAGCAGGAGAAGCAGCTCATCCACAACAGGCACCGCTAGCACTGCCAGACTTGGGTACCCGGAGTGACTTCCCTCTATTTTCAGGGGGCAGGAGCAGCTCACAGCATGTCGTAACCCCCTCATTTATTTTTTTAATTTTATTTTTGTCCCTCAGCTCCCTCCTCATACCTCCTTTCCACACCGGAGCCGAGCAGAAGGGGGGCGCCTCGGCCCTCTGGGGACGGGCAGCGGCGAGGAGGGAAGCCCCGGCACCTTCCTCCCCGCCGCCCCGGCTTCCTGCCGCGTTTCCTGGCTCCGGCCCCGGCCCTCCCCCGAGCTCCTCCGTGCACCGGAGGCGGAGGGGAAGGAGCCGTGGAGGCTTCACCGAGCGGCGTTGGGGTTTTTTGGGGGGAAACACGGCGCCACCGCCTCTTTGGGCTGGTCTGGAGGTGTCACAAGCACGGAGCAGTGAGGGAGAAGGAAGCTGCTAAACCTTGCGGCTACCAGCCGCAGGCGAGCTCCTCCTGGGAAAAGCCTGTAACCCTGAGGGAAAATGCAACCTAAACTTCTTCTAACCACGAGAGGCCAGGAAGGGACCCCAAAAGGGCCTCATAGCCCCCAGAGCTACCAAAGAGCCCCACAGCAGGGGGCGTTGATGGCGCTCGGCGGCCATTTTCTGGAGGCGGGGGCCAGCGGGGCTCCGCCTGCGAGTTGCCGGGGCCGGCAGCCGCCATGGCGGAGTGGGGCCGAGGTGAGGGGAAGGGGGGCTGCGGGCGGTAGGCACGGGCCGAGGGGGAGCTGCCCGCCGCTATCTGGGGGCGAGGGGAGCGCCCCCGCCGCCATTTGGGGGTGAGGGGAAAGGGGGCGCTTCTGGCCGCCATTTGGGAGCAGCTCCCGCTGCATCAGGGCTGGGGCAGGGGGTGCGACTCGGGGCGTTGTCGGCGACATTGTCGGCGACACCACCCCTCCCCTTGTCTCTCCCCTGCGTGACATGGCAGCGGGAAGAGCTGAGCTTCTCCCTCTCCTGGGGCCGGTGCTGGGGGGAAATGGCCGTCTCCCGTAACACCTTGGCAGGAGGCATGTCTGGAATGCCTGGAAAGGATTTACACCGTGAAGTTCCTGGTGCTGAATTTATTTCCCCCCAAATTCCATACGTGGGACAACGCTGGAGGTGTCTGTAGAGTCACACAGTGTTGGGGCACAAAATCTGCACTTCTTAGAGCTGTTGGCCGTGGTTAAAGTTTTTGGTGCGTTTCAGGATTTGTTTCTCTCTTCCGTGGTCTGTCGTGGGGACGGTTCAGTGCGTTTTTGTCAAAAAAGGTTAGGAATGTTTCATGGTGCAGTGCCCTCGGGGTGGCGGGCGGACGTGGGACGTGGATGTGGGCAGGTTCTGATGGCCCGTTGGGAGTGTCAGGGCAGCCAGCCACCATCTGGGCACTGAGACTCACCACATTGATTGAGTAAACACGCAGTTCCTTGTGTCAGACTAATAAAACTCATTCTTTTTCTTTTCCCCAGGTCAGAATGGAAGTGGTGTGGAGGATATGCTGGATGTGGAGAACAAGCGTATGGCAGACAGTCTAGCTAACAAGGTCACCAGGCTGAAGTCGGTGAGTTGTAGAGTTCACATCAGAGGGCACAGTGAATGAAGGACTGTTACCTCCGTAGTTCCTCTTTCTTGTAGAGTCTCCAGGGAGGTGCAAATGTGTGGTTAACACAAAGGGCTTCCTATGTACTAATGACTTTTAGAGAATGTTGTGGCGATGTGATAGTTAACGTACTAGTAAAATGCAAGGGATGACTTTGTGAATCTTCACTTTTGTGGTTCAGCTATGTCATCTCTGTGATTCCATGATCTGTTGGGAATTATGTGGGTTTAGTTACATTTAGGGAAGTTTTAGGCACGGAGAGAAACCTTAAAGGTGCATAGAGGAGTATTGCTAAGCATGTCTCAGGAAAAAAGTAATAATAAAAAGATGGGTAAATTACTTCTAAAAATTCAGGCACCTCTGTGTTTAGTGTTACTGATGCTAATTTGCTCTTACTAACATCGAATGTTTTGATTTAGAGCTTAGTAGAAATCAGTGACTCATTTTTGTAGAAGGCAAGACTGAATTTCTGCTGTCATGTACCAGTGTTTAAATACCCCTGTCCTACGTTTATGTCGGGTAGTCAAACTTTATTTCCAGCACTGCAGAGGTGAAGAGTTCCAACAACCTGAAACTGAAGTGAGGATCTTGTGTTGTCACTGTACTGAACAAGCTTTCTTCTTTTTGTTTAAGAGACAAGGATGCACTGGCTTGCTATTCTAATGCACACAGTGGTTTTACAAGCACTGGATGCATTACAGGCTATCTTCATGTTAAAAGTTTGTTAATATCCATTTTCTCCCTTATCCTGTGCAGCTGGCTCTGGATATTGACAAAGACGCTGAAGAACAGAATCGTTACCTGGATGGCATGGTATGGAACCAATGAAATGTTAAAAAAGCATGTTTTTTTTTTTTGTGCTAGCTTTCAGCAGTTACCTTAACTTGGGCTTACTGATAACTAAACATGAGATACTTAGCAGCTGCTAGTATCGCATTGTCCGAATGGGCAACAGGGCATCTAGCATCTGGAAAGACTGATGTAGGACAACACAATTCAGAAATACAGCTCGAGATTACCTCATTACTGGAATTAAAGAACTGCTCCCTGTGGCTAATTCTGGGAGGTAGGTCTATTTCTCAGCTGTTCCTGTGATTTTGGGTAACGCATGAATCTGCCAGGGTTATTTACTGTAATCTCTGTAACACAGTACCTGTCAGGACTGTTCACTGATGTCTTTGGAAGGGGCAAGGCTGATGCTTTGGGCCTACTCATGTTGTTCTGTGCCTTGTTCTGTCATTTTTCTGACACACAACACCTTGTAAAACCAAAATCACTTTCCAGAGTAATCTGTCTCTAAAGCTTTGGTGGCTGATGGAAAATCACAATGTACTGTGGAAAGGCCAGAATGGCAGATCCTTATAGCAAAGGGATTACCTGCTGAGGCTTTTTAGGAGAAAGGTATTTCATAAAGTGAATTGTGAGAGGACGGGAATCCAACGCAGAGACTGGAGAAAGAGATTAGTGAAATAACACTGCTGTGTGGAGGGCCTTTTCTGCACATGCTGGATGTTGGAGAGCTGGTACGTGGAAGCCAGAGAAAAGTTAATTGTAGCGTTGAAATCAGTCGAGTAAAAGGTGTGAGCTCAGCTTGGAAGCTTAATAGCAGAGTACGCTGACAGTGTCGGAGTATCTGAAATAGATATTTGCTCAGCCCAGGAATTAGAAGAATGGAGAATTGGAATATGGAGAATTGGAGAGAAATGGAAAATTGGGGTAAAGGCAAAAGGTCTTAAAGTAGAAGCCCTTATTCAGCATGATGATATGCTTCCAGAACGGAGGTGGTTTTGAAATATTTGAAGGGAAACATAAGCAGAAATTCTTAAGTAGTTCATGAGTAAGGAAAACAGACCAGGAGTCAAAATGAAAATGCCTGAACTGCATTAATAAGGGAATTTTTAACCACTGCCTGGTGGAGTTGCACATGCATGCTGTCCCATACTGAAGAAAAAGAACTAATAGAAAGGAACCGCACTTTCTCAATGTTTTTTATCCTGCCCTGGTATGTATTAATGGTTCTAGCTTCATGTAGAGACGTTTCCTTTGGATGAAGTGTTGACTTGTAAAGTTGCCATTAGCAAGCTGCTCCAGGCAGAAAAAGCTGCATGGGAACAATTGAACAGCCCAGTAGCAGGTGGTTTGGCCCTGACTGAAAAAAGAGGAGGCACACACATTGTTTTACATTTGGAACAGAACTTCCCCTGTCTTTTTTTCTGTGCTTTGAGCGCAGTGGGAATGGTGCTGCTCCTGGAGCCTGAGCACAGTAGGGGAAGGACCTTCTGAGAGGGATGTGATGGGTGTGGAAAAATGGGCAGTTACTGTGCAGCTCCCTCTGCAGATATTTTTTAGCCAGGAAGTGGAATTCTTCAGGGACAGCTTCATCAGTTTAAAATGTCTCCATTTGTTTTTTCTTTCTCCTTTAGGATTCAGATTTTATGAGTGTGACTGGCCTGCTGACTGGAAGCGTGAAGCGTTTCTCCACCATGACGCGGTCTGGGAGGGATAATCGCAAGTTACTCTGTTCTGTTTCTGCAGGACTGATTGTTGTTTTCTTCATCCTCTACTATCTTGTGTCCAGAGCAGGAACTTGATCTTGGTTCTGGTGTGGCAGTTTTACAGAACAAAACCTACGTGATGAGATGATTGACAGACTCGTTCATCACCTTTCTAAGTCTGCCCTGTTGTGGGATCCCTGAGACTTTCCAGACAGACATTCTAAACAACTTTTCACCAGCTTCTTGTCATTGTTCCAGCTGGTCATCGACGTATCTTTATAAAATGAGTATGTTTCATTCTAAATGGGTTATGATGTATAACACAATTTTGATGTTGTTAATGCTTAAGACTTTATCTCTTGCCTAGTTGTCCATAGCTGGCAGCCTGTTTTTAAGGGCCACTTTTGTCTTACCTCCCTTACTGATATTTGATACTAGGCTCATGAAGAGTTGTGTTTGATAAATCTAGAGACTTGTCGATACTCAAAAGTTCAATAAATCAGCAGAGTTTTGGAAGCTGCAAAATTTAGGACGCTGATTTATAAACCTCAGAAGTATGAACGTGACGTATTCCAATTGGCCTCTAAGCTGATACCTGGTCTCAGTTTCCCCTTGACTCAGAGACCTGTTAATATCCTTGGTGTCGCTGGGATGAAATGAAATCTGTACTGCTTTGAAATGAAATCAGCATTAACTCCGAACCCTGATATTCTCTAATTGTTGCAGCGAAAAGTTGATGAGGTAAAACTTTGGATGGACCCTGCAGGAAAGAAGGACCAAAGTCTATAGGCTGCCTTGATTTGCACACATATAGTGTAGTCTCTGTATAGTGTAGGGAAGGTAGTCTCCACTACCTTCCCATACACTTGCAAACGCACTCCTTTAGACCATTAAAGCAGTGTAAAAAAAACTCTGATAGTAAAAGGTCTTAAGAAAATTAAAGAGGAAGCTGATTATGGCCTCATTACGCTTAATTTCAGGTATTCCAGTACCCTGGTATTAGAGTGCTTTGGAAAGACATTGCAAATAAAAACAGAGGTTGAGGTCAGGTAAAACTCCTAAACCATGCTGTTGGGGTGGTGGTAGGTCAAGGAAAGATTTGATTAGAAAGTTAATGGATTTATTTATTAACATGGAAGGTAACCTAAGAAACTTTTAACTCGCTTTGCCTTTCACAGAGCTTTGCAGATTCCTTTCTGCAGTGCTTGTGTCAGACATGGCAAAGCACATCCCCACCAGTTTTGTTTACAAAACAGTTGTTCCCAATCAACATGCAGTGCATGCTCGATTTCCTGTCCTGTGGAGCACTCTGGGAGTGCAGTAGCTGGGAACTGCAAGTTCCCTTCACCCTTCTGTCCCATCATTGGGCTGACCAGCATCTCACATATGCATCACGACCCCGAGTGTATTCTTCCATGGTTGAATTATTTAAGTCTGCCTCTAACTGGAGTTAAGAAATCTGTAACTTTAAAAATACTGTGCCTGTTGCGAGAGAGGAAAATAAAAAAAAGCTTTCTCTCCAGACAAACCTGCACTGTATAAGCTTCCTGATCTGTAAACTTTTCACTTTACAAAGCAGCTGTACAAAGCTACTGTTTCATCTTGTCTGTTTTCTGTACCAAGTGCCTATGTGTTCTGGGATTTGCTGTTCAAAGCTTTTGCTTATTTGATTTTCTTGTCCTCCTCTGACCTCTGCAGGACTAAAGCATTCCCCCTCTGGTTTCACATTCTTCCCCAACAAGCCCGTATTGGCTAGATATTTCCTTTGGCCTTGTCCTGGAATCACTTAGCAATTTCTTTCCCCTTGGACTCATCCGGGTCCAGATCTGGAAACGGATGGTGGTGTCCTTTGTTCAGCTGTGCCAAAATGCCAACCAGGTACTACTGGGACTAGTTTAGGTGGGTTTTTTTCCAAGTTTGAGGAAGAATGTGCAGGGAAGAAGAGTAGGAATGGAGGCATCAAGGACTTTGGTTCTTACTGCTGCTTTTCTGTTAAATGTGGCAGCTCCCAGCAATTTCTCTGTTTGGAGGAACGATGGGTGAATGGAGAGACCGCTTTGATTTCAGAAGCGGATGGCTTCTGATGAAAGGCCACTGGAACAGCCTGGTCTTCATGATGGTGGCCACTTCAGTTTGCTTTAGCTGTTGTAAATAAAGACCTGGTTTTACTTTTCTTTGTCCATGTGTTGTGTTTTTTTATTTCTCCTCTAGCTCCTGGCCTTGCCCCAGGCTCCTATCTCAGGCCGCTTTGGCCTGTTTCTTCTGGCTGGTGCCTATGCCCTGCTTGTCAGTGTTGGCATGAGGCGCTAGCGTGGGGCTGGAACAGTGGCTGCCCTGTGTCAGCACTGCTAGGCAGTGATTTCCATCACGAGGATTTATCTGTGTACGGAATCTCTTATCAGGGAGCAGTAGCACTCTCTTATCAGAAAGCACCACATAACCGTGCTTAACCCTCTGAAACTTAGAACTGCACCATTTGGAAGTTCTTGGAAAACCTGAGAATGTATAATCTGTACGCATGCTGGAAAATAGCCTCCCCCACCAGTAAATAGTCTGAGAAAGTGCCGTACCCGAAACAATTCACAAGTATGAATTCAAAGCAGGTATGCAGGGTAATAACAGCAATAGCAACGCAGCAGTTGAAATGATTATAGGGTGTGTGTTCAAATCTAGAACAGTATTGCCACTGGGGCATGAAGATATTCCCTTGAAGGTATCCCGCTGCCCAGGCCTTCAACATTATCTTCAACATCATTATAACATTTGGTTATTTGAGTGACTTGTTTATATTGGTTTCAGTGCTCCCCTGTAGTCCTAATACTGCAAAGTTTTTGCTGACACACAAAAATTAGAGAAAACAGCGCGCACGCACAGCCAATGCTGAATCAACAAAATACTTGCAGGTACATCGATTGAAGCTCTAACAAAGCAAGACTTTGAGTTAAGCTGTGAGCTGTTATTTTAAATAGGGTTTTCCAGCGCCATCTAAAGGTGAATAAACGTTGTGAATTTGTAACTTCCAGTTGCTGTGCCTGCAGTCACTAGCAATGGGAGGTTTTTGCTCCTTAAGAGTCGATAACGTTGAGGTCTCAGGTTGTGCTTTGTATCTTTTGGTGCTTTACCAAAAGCTCAGTATCAAGATCTTACTGTTACAGGGAGGCAGAGAGACAAAAACCTCTCATTTCGGTTGCTTTGGCCTCTCCATTAGGGACTGCAGTGTCTGCAACACTCCCTCAGACTCCCGATCTGTTCCAGCAGGAGTATCTGTCCATTCATCGCTGTCCAACTTATTTAGGCAGCGTATGGTGACCAAGTTTTTCAATTTAGTTTCCCCAGAGATGGATGAAGTGGCTTTTATGAGGTCACCCCAGGAGAGCTGGGGCAGCAATAGCAGTAAGTTTCATGCTCTGATACTATCTCTAGCTTTCAAGTACTTAGAGCTATCATGCAAGCATACCCACGGTTACATGTCCCCCAGGTTTAAGTGCCCCTAGGTTAATTACCTCAAGCACTGCCCTGCAGTTTGTTTAGTACAAGGGGCGTGAGGCGCTTGGTGCTCCCAGGGTGCCCTTGTGAGGGGCTGGGAGGGCAGGAGGTGCTTATGCAAGGTGTGGGGTGCTCCCAGGGCACTTGTGAAAGGGGTGCTCGTACAAGGAGTGGGGTCTGCCCCGTCCCCTGCCCCTGTCCCCACCACCCCAAAGGGACCCAGGTGTCTGGAGGCCGTCCCCTCCCACAGGCCCAGGTGTCCAGGACTTGCCCTGCACCAGGAGGACCCCTGCCCCCATCCCCCTGAGCACCCAGATGTCCCCACCCCACCATCCTCCAGCTGTCCAGGCACAGGGACAAGGCACAGCTCACACGCGTTTTATTTATTGTCCTCAACCATGACGCAGGGGCTGCACCCAGCATGCCCCAGGCATCGGGGGAAGTCACCAAGGTAGTGAAATGACGTGGCATGGTACTGGGGTGCCAGGTACAACATGGGATTGGCATCACTGGGATGCGGGGAGACAACGTGGGGTTTCACCGGGACTGGTGGGGGGACATGGGGTGATGGTGTGGGGACATGGGATGTCCTCGTGTGTTGCTGCAGGACCCATGACACACGGCCCTCCCAGAGATATCCCCAACTCCGCTGTGCCCCACAGCGACACGCGTCCCATGTCCCAGTGCCCCCCCCCCCATCCTATACATGTCCCCGTTTGTCCCCCCGGCATCTTCAGGTCCTACCCGTGCTTGCAGATGAGCTCGACGGCGCTGTGCTCCCTGGGGACGGGGTCGAGGCAGCGGTGGGCAGCGCTGGCGGCCACCTCGTCCAGCAGCCCCTTCACCAGGCGCTCATCAGCGGCGGCCACCTGCACCTGCTGCAGCCCGAAGCGCCCCAACATCTGCAGCCGCACGCACTCCAGCAGCGTCTTCAGGCTGATCTTGATGATCCCCGTCAGCACCGACACCTGGGACGTAGGGACAGCAGGGACAAGTGGCACGGTGGGGACGGGGACACCCAGCGCAAGGAGGCCTCGAGTCATGTCCGCACAGGGATGCAGAGAAATTAGGGACACCCCTCTTGGGGTCATCGGCACCTAGGACACCCTCATCCTCATCCTAACGTGTGTCAGGACATGGGGATGTGTCACGCAGGAGGTCAGGGATGCCGTCAGTGTGGCTGTTGGGTGCGGACCAGTCTCACCACTGCAGAGACACGGGGACACCCTCAGCCTGGTCCTCAGCCCCAGGGGAGCACCCTCAGCACCACTGCCTGGGGACAGTGGGGACATGTGGCATGTGTTGGGACCTCAGCTGGGCTGAAGGCATCACCACATTCCACCAGCGTGGGGACAGTGGGGGACATCCATGTCCTGGTTGCTAGCCCCAGGGAGTCCCCCTGAGCCTGGACACAGGGCAGGGGGACACAGGGGACATGCGGTACAGCGAGTAGGACAAGGATGCCCTCGGCCTGGCTGCTGGGGTTAGAGAGAGACCTCGAGTCACATCAGTGTGGGGACACGGGAACACTGACACTCACCCCTGCCATCTGCCCCAGGGACCGACCCCCCCCAAAGTCCCTTGTCTTGGTCATCAGCCCCTGAGGAACCCCAGAACCAGGGACACGGGGACACCAGGGACATGTGACAGGTGAGAAGATGGACAGCTTAGGGGCCTTGGGGACACCTGAGGGACACCGGGACATCCCTATGGCCTCACCTTGTTGAACTCAACAGGGCTGAAGATGTCGATGGGTTCGGAGAAGAGCTTCTGGATGTTGCTGAGCAGGTGGGTGCCAATCAGGGCACTGGGGACAATGAAACCAGGACAATCAGGGGAGGCAGGGGACTGTCAGGGGACAGGGACACAGAGGTGGTCGGAGGGAGGACATGGGGATGGTCAGAGGACACCGTGACAGATGGGACGTAAGGGCTCTATGGGGACACAAATGGGCAGGGGATGTGGGGAGTGTCACAGCACAGGGACTGAAGGCACGTGGGGATCATCAAGGGATACTGGGATCTGGAGACACGGGGACAGTAGGGGAAGATGGGAATAATCAGGGGATACTGGGACACTTTGGGGACACGGGGACAGCCAAAGGATGTGGGGACCATGGGTGGATACTGGGACAATTTGGGATATGAAGATGGTCACTGGGACACGGGGACTGTAGGGGAACATTGGGATCATTTGGAGCCATGAAGACAGCCAGGAGGACACGGGGCTGGTCACTGATGTGGGGACAAAGGGGTGACACGGGGCTGACAGGGAGGTGACTCCAGTGATAGGAGTGACCTGGGGGCGTAGGGGGGGTACAGCGAGTACCACAGGGAGCACAGGGGTGGCCAGAGCTGGCCAAGTGGGTGACTGAAAGGTGTCCCAAGGGGTGACCAAGAGGTGGCCTGGCTGACAGGGCTGACCTGGGGGTGTAGCTGGGGGCGTAGCGCCCAGGCGCCTGCGAGCTGCTGTAAACGGGGAAGGCGCGCCGGCTCGAGTCGCTGCTCTGCGCCCGCCGCACCCCCTCCTCCAAGAGCTGCCCCACCTGCAGCATCACACCGCTCAGTGCCAGTGTCCCCCCAAACCCACCCCAAATACCCCCTGGGGACTCCCAAAACAAGCCAGGATCCCTCAAAACCCTCTGAGACCTCCCAGTCTATTTGGGATCCTCTCAGACCCCTCTCTCTCTCCCTAAAATCCTCAAGGATCTTACGGACACCTCAGGGAATCTCCTCTTGACCTTTCAGAGACTTCAGCCCCCCTGCCAGGGACCCTCTAGGACTCCAAAACCCTCCCAGGAACCCTCTGGGATCCCTGGGGGTGCTTTAGGGAGCCCCACAGGGACCATCTCCAACATCCTAAAATCCTCAATGTACAAAGGGCACGGGGACACGTGGGGACGTGTGAGGATGCTCCACACGCAGCCTCAGCCCCGTGTCCTTGGGGTTCAGGGACATGGGGACACAGAGATATGGCTCCTTGGTGGCACAAGGACGTGAGGACATGTAGAGGCCTCCCCCAGCGCCCCCACGCACAGCGCCATCCTTTGTGAGAGTACACAGGGACATCAGGGGGCACGTGGGATGCTCTGGGCTGTCCCAGTGTGCTGCACCACTGCTGTCCTCACATCCTTGTAGCGTTTGGAGGGACTCAGGGATGTGCAAAGGCCTCCTGGGGACATTCTGTGGAGCTCCCATCCCTTAGGGACACTGGGGGGACACTGGGACAGGCGGGGACCCTTCCGCCTCCATGCGTACTGCTGTTCTTGGGGCCACATTCTGGACAGACACGGGGCCGTAGAGGGACACAGGGAGGGGCTTGGGGACATTCGAGATCCCTTTGCAGACATTTCAGGGGTCCCTCATGGACATTTGGGGGCACACAAAGTTAGAAGAAAGATCCCTAAGCTCCCACGTTCTGGACAGACACTAAGACTTGGGGCCACTCTGTGGCATCTTGGGGACATTCAGGCCCACCTCAGAGCCATTTTGGGGCCAACGAGGGCAGTTTGGGGGGCTCACCTCAGGAGGAAACTGCTCGTCGGTAAGAGTGAGGATGTAGCTGATGGTGGCGGCCTCGTAGTCGAAGCAGAAGCGGGCGAGGAGCAGCAGCAGTGCCGGGGGTGCTGCGGGGGCTCCCCGCTCTGCGGGGCTGTCGGCAAAGCCCCGGGCGGTGCGGCAGAGCCAGCGCACCAAGGCCACCACCAGCCCTTCACGCACCGCCTCGACACAGAACTCCCCCTGTGGCCAAAACCAGAGAGTTACACCTCCCAAAATACCAAAACACCACCCCTGGCTGCTTAAAAGCTGCCACTGCACCATAAAAGCCTCATCTGCACCCCAAAGAACTGCTGCTGGGCACCGGTGTCGCACCCATGTCACCACGCAGAACTGCCCCCGTGACCAAACCTGGAGAGTTATGTCCCAAAAATACCACCCTGGGACCCCTAAAAACCTCCTCTGTAACCCCAAAACTGCCCCTGGAGCTTGATGTCTTCCCCATGACCCCCAGATCACCCCAGTGACCCCCATACTCCCCCCAAGACTCCCCCCACTGCCCCCAGCCCACCTTGAAGTAGGGCAAGCAGGCGAAGGCGACATCCTTGGCGGTGAAGAGCTGCACATAGGCCAGGACAGCCTTGAGCTGACCGGGAACAGAGGAGGCCAGCGTGGCCAGGAGGCTGGGGAGTCCAGGGCCCTCCTTGCCGGGGGGCCAGGGGGCAGCCAGCGCCTGGAGCACATCACCCAGGCACCCCAGGAAGAAGGTCTGCAGCGCCCGCAAGTAGCGGGCCACCCACTCGCCCACTGCTCGGGCCACCAGCGCAGCGCCTGCTTCGGCCCCGGCTGTGGGCAGCAGCTCAAGGAGGACACAGAGGCAGCGGTGGAAGCCGGGGACACTGCTGGGGCTGCAGCCCGTCCGCCAGCCTCCTCTGCGTCACCCCCTTCTGCCTGGTTCACCAGGCCTGGTGAAAAAAGCAAATCAAGTAAATAAAGCACATAAAGCACACGGCGTCAGTCGTGTTCACGCTTCAACACTGGGGAGAGACGCGGGAGGCGAAGACTGGACATCAGGGATGGGGACGCACACACTGGGGGGGAAATGAGGGCTGGAGATGGGGCTGGGGCAGCAGGGTGACAGGATGACTTGGGGGCATCATGGACAATAAGGGGGGCGTCGGAGATGAGGAGTAAATTAGGAACATCAGGAGGAAATGGTAATTTCGGGAGGTCGGGAAGAAACAACTTCCCACCCTCAGTCCGTGTCACATGTACCACAATCTTCTACAGCCTTTTAGACCCTCTCCAAATATAGGGACACCACACACATCTTCAGTGCCACCAAAGACCGACAGGGCTACTCTTACCATGCATGCTGCAAGTACTGCCATCTACATACTGCCTGGCCTGATGGAATAAGAACAAGCACTTGCCACCGGAAAGACGAAAATGTACCAGCTAAGCTCTACCTGCAGGTGCAGACAGATTATTTAACTCCTTTATAAAGAATCTGTGAAAGGCATTGATGAACAGCCAGCAGTATGATTTTAATCTGTGTGTCTATGTAAAGTTTAAGCCTCATCAAAAACAGCGCAAGAGTAGGAGGAGAGGAGAGCCCTGAAATGCCGAGGGCACACAAGACAGCCAGCTCTGCCAGCACCTTTTCACCTGCTTGCCTTCAACCCCATAGGCCTTGCATCCCGATTGCTCCTTCCGCCCTGCACCAGGGCCATGCCTCACCTGCAGGCTGCAGTGCTCCTGGCTGAGATGCCAGCCCCACAAAGAGCCATCAGAGCTCAGCGCCGTGCCATGACAGCACTCAGGGCCTTCCCTATCCACTTGCACCCCACAGCAGAGCATCCTGGAGCTGCACCCTGCAGCTGCTGCAGGGAACTTTATGCCAAGGGTTTACCACCTGCCTCGTAGCTTCTGGCAGAACACGAGACTGCAGCAGGCACCAGAAGCACCAGCACTTCACACGGTGATGCTGCACGTTCACTTCCTACTTTAAACTCCCTTTCTGGTGCAGTTCCCTTCTCCTCTTGGCGGCAGAAGCCAGATCTTGGGTTACAGACATTTCCTTTCCTTCCCCGATGGAGTACCATGGGGGCTTTTCCCTACACCATATTGGCATCTACCAACATGGGAACTCTGAATCAGCAGAAGCAACTTGCTGTTCTCAGCATCTTTCTCACCTTTTTGGCCTCTGAAGACAGCATCTAGGTCTGCTGCATAGCAAGACAGTCATAAAGAAAAAGCCACTGCCTGCGAGAACGGGCACAAGAAAGAGGTAAGAGAAAGTACATTGAAGGGGACCAGACCTGTTATTTTTAAAGGCAGCAAATTTTGCATATGCAGAAAAAAGGTTTCAATGATGATTTAGACGTTTTGACTGTGAATGACTTTCTGTAACTGTTCCAATACATTTCGTTTTCGTCATTAAAATCAAATCCGCACTGAACTCCACTCCTCCTGTTCTCTGAGTTCACAGGGCTAACCCCAGTGTGCTCAGTGTTGGAAAACAGACAGAACGTACTGCAGTACACCCCCTCCCAAGGGGAAACTGTGATTTACAGTCCCAGTAGCAGACAAGAGAATTGAGATAAACTAGTTTTGATGGCAGCAACCATGCATAGATACAGCTCATAATGCAGCCTGTCCAGCGACGAAGGGTCCATCGAAGACACAGTATTATGACTGACTTTTCTAGTTCTTGTACTGTTCTAGTTCTCCTAGCTCATCAGGAGAAAGGTCAACATCTTCTAACCTCCCAAACAAAAGCAGTTCAGCAGAATGTGCAAAGCACCCGCTCTATATACCACAGAAGGACTTCAGTTTTGTACAAAACTTTATTCATGTCAATACTGCAAAACTACAAAAGTGAACACAGAGAATCTGAGCAGGCCTGGAGCCTGTCCCATCCACCAACCTCTGGAGCAGCAGCAAGGCCCCAGACAGCTTTATTAACAAACTAGAATATGCAAAACTTTTCAGTTTAACAGCAGTTTTAAGATTTGGCTCTGAAAAGGGGTGTCTGGAAGAAATCCCTCATTTCTGCTTTACAACACTCTTCTCCAATATTCTGGCGTGCATAGGCATGGGTGAAAAAATTACCTAATTGGTAGCAAGAAAAAGCCTGGAGTTCTCGAGACAGAAACTACAAAATCAGTAGGTTCCCAGCTCTATACTGCCCCTGCATCCCACAAGGCAGATAAAGAGGTCTGGCGTGTTTTTTGTGGTCAGGTTAAATAGCTGCAAGCACAGAACAGGCTAAGCCTGAGGTTCTGACAGATGCACACTCTGCAAGAAGCTTGCATACGGGAAGGGCTGGTGTTCCCCAGGTTACCCAAGCTATCCATCACCTCACCCCTGCAAATATTCGACCTTTTCAGGACGTCAGTGTCGCTAACAAAAGCTTCCTCAGTTCAGTGTGACTAGGACTCTCTGGGGACCCCATCATGAGCTGCTCCACAGCGCGCTACACGAGGTGATAACCTCTGTTACCAATCTGTTACTGGTAACAAACAGATGTGGCAGGCTGGAAGCAGTAACTGCAGCAGGATCTGAAGACCTCTGAAGTTTCCCTGGTGCCTCAGAAAATGGGTGGTAATTCCACCTGGAGGACGAACTGACAACTCTCTAGAAGGGGAAGCAAAGGGAATCAGGGAAGCAAGATCAGATCCAGGGAGGAAGGACAAAGCAAGAAGGCTAATGCCCTGCAGCACTCATGCTGCCCACTGCCAGCACTGAATTTGTCCTCTATGATCCAGAAAGGATCAAAACACTAAATCAGTTTTCTAGATCCTTCCCTTTTCTCTTCCTTGCCTGTGATTTAGAATCTTTGCTCTTTGTTCTCATCTCTTCCACATCCCAAGACAGTAACTTAGCTTTCAGTTTGCTTGTCCCTGGGTTTGCCTGTCTCTGCCCTCCACGCCTGGACAAACTCCGGCTTCCGATCCCCTGTTCTGTCATGGCTTTCAGAAGATGTTCTTGCTTCTTCGCCACCATCTCCTCCCGGCTCCAGATCAGAATATTAAAGCCTGAGAGGAAAAATTAAACATTGTATTTGATGTAGATTTTCTGATGCACAATAACTTAGGCTATGCCGCTTAAATGCCAAAAATTCAAAATGTTTTGTCTGTTCTAAGACATTTCCAAGATAAATAGGATACAAAGATATTTATTGCAGACAATCTCCAAACACCCATGGAATTTTTCCTCTAAGTACGAAATGTAATCAAGTAATTTCTAATCTCATCTGTCACAATTATAAGACATAAACCTATAATCAGTTCCCTTAATCCTATACAGCCTAAGAAAAATTGAGTAATCTTGGCTGTGAAGCCTGGGAAATAAGGTAAGTCAAATAAAGGGAAAGTGCTACAGGCCTAGCCAGAAAAGGCCTTTTTTCCCCCATCCTGTGTTCTGGAACTGTTATATGGCCGGCAGATGGCAGCAGGGCTCAGGGGAGGCTTCTTCCCCTCCGGATCTCGTGCTCAGGAATGCTTGAGAGATGACTAGCAACCTGTTTCGTAACTGCAAAAGTGGAAGACTGACAAGATTGTCTTGACTTCCTTTACAGATGTAGAAAATTATAGGGGACTAGCAGTGAACGGGATCTGGGAAACCACACTCACGACTTGCTTTTAGTCTTGAGAAACAAGCTTACCCTTTCCCGGGTGCTTAGTGTTCCAGGTTCTCTTTACTTACCCATGCCAGAGGCCAGTGTGTCTCCCATAGGGTTAAATTTATTGAGCTGAAAGTGGAAAAACAATAAGAGTCTGTAAGAACATCACTGCTTACATAACAGAGGCGTAAGAGCACCACTGCTTACATAATGGCAACAAACAATCTGGAAAGCAGAATACTCCCTAAAGAGCATCACAGGAAACCCACAGATGACCATAGAACAGCCCCGCTCGAGTCAGCAGCTTTAGCCAGCAGCCACAACCCCACGAGACCGTGAGTCTGTCACAAGTAGAGAGGACGTTCCTATTGTTCTCGTCCCTAAAGCCCATCTCTTGGCTGCAGTTCAACACACAGAGGTAGTTTTAGTTGCAGTGCCCAACTCACCGAGATGATACCAGATGCGTTTGGGTCATGGAGCTGACAAACCATCTCCCCGGTGTTTCCATCAAATATGTCAACAGTCCGTAGCTCATTCACCGTGTACCCAGGGAACTTCGGGTCTGGGTAGCGACCCACTACAATGAGGTCGTAGCGAGGATGCCATGTCGCCTAGTCACAGAGCAGAGCGATGGGGAGTTAGAGATGGGCAGAGCTGATGCTGACACACACCAGACAACCGCAGCGTGAGCAGAAGTTTGTCCATCCCACCCACAGCCTGAGAAACACGAGCATCCTCAGCGGAATGCTCTGCAAGAGCTGCAGCAGTGTAAATATCCACCCACCAACATCGTATCCTGCCCAGAAATCAGACCATTGCTTTTAAAGCCTGCTGCTAGCACCAAGGGTGATGCTCCTCTCGGACTATACTGGCTTAACTCACCTTAATAGGTGTGAGGTGCTGGAACTGCCGATGCGGGTGTGGGATCAGATGCTGTGGCTTGGTCCAGTCTGAACACGAGTAAACCCTGATTTCATTGCGCTGGTCTGTACTCAGCAGCTTGGCACCATCTGTTGGGCTGAAGTAAGCTAGGAGAGGGGGACAACGAGGCAAACAAGAGATCACAATGCTGTGATTGACAAGAAATACAGAAGTCACATTTCTCTGACTAGAAAAACGTCAACTTGTTTCTTTGTTAAACTAAGAGCGTACATGTGGCCACGTGCCCCAACAGAGAAGACTTCACCTGTCTCAAGCAAACTCAGAGCTCTTACAGTAAGCTGAAACCTACAGCACTGGGTTACACAGGAAGAATCACTATTCCCATTTTCGAGTCAGAAACAGACATAGCCAAGAAAGGAACTTGTTCGTTCAGATGGGAAGTCACCAGAAAAGATGGAAACAGACACCTGCAGCTCAGACTTCCACAAACTGGTAAAACTGCAGCCAAGAAACAGCCTTGAGTCCCACGCCCTGCTTTTGCCAAAGGGACTGTCCCAATAAATTCAGTTTTCTCATCTCAGCCACTGCTGATGTTTCAACACTAACAAGCACAGTGCCACAGTTTGTACAGCAAGTCTGAGGCCATCTGTAGCTACCCTATTTCACCTCCCTGCCTCTGGCCGCACATTCCCACTGCCTTCCTTGCTTATAAGCACCAGCAAAAGGAAGACAGCTGGCACGCAGGAAAGTTTTTCAGCAAGAAAGCACGAGCATCCTCTCTGTTAAACCTGTAAGGCAGTACCTCAGAAAACAATGAGCTCTAACCTGCCTAGGATAAGTCTGTCAAAAAACAGAATTTATGTGTGCTTCCACCATGAACACCAATTCTGAATAATTTACTCAGAAGGTTAAAAAAAAAAATACAGGTTAACAAGTTATATCAACCTCCTCCTAAAGGACTCAGGTAAAATTCATGTTCAATGTTTGTGTTTAAAAGTTACAGGATACTTGAACAATTTGCATCTGGCTGCATTGAGGCTTGCTCCAAAGTGTTTTCATCTCTTAAAAAAACACAAAGAGATAACTGGAAGAGAGAATCAACTCATGCTTTTTGGGAAGAAAAGCAACATAGAATCCAAAACTCATGAAGAAAGGAAGGAAGAAAAACACGTGGATGGGAGATTCAGCAGACATCTGTGTGACAAAATTCTTATCTCATGAACTTACCTGCATTGACAGGTTTGTCATGAGGAAGCACATGAAGAAAATTAGTTTTGTCTTTGATGTTTCTGAGGTCCCAGATTTTGACTGTCTGATCCACAGATGCTGTGGCCAACAGCCACTCACATCGAGAGTTAAACTCCACGTGAGTTACTTTCTTCTTGTGCAATTTCAGCTTCCAAATCTGAAGCAGAGGAAACAAACAAAAAAAATCACACACACAAAAAAAACAAGGACTGGATTAAAAAAATGAAATGAGAATCTCCTAGTGCAGAGTAAAGAGGTCATACATTTACAGAGTTAAAAAAATAAAAATAAAAAACCTTCTACAATACACCTACTGGAAACAATAAAGGAGAAGAATGACCTTGGAACTATTTAATCATGGGAGAATCTCTGATCCACCAATTTATTACAGCTATAGGAAAGAAAAATACAATCCCTGTTTCATGGAGGGAAGTATTAATGTCACTGGTAAGACCTCATGTGGAATACTTCATGCAGTGCCAGTTTTGCAGCTGCAGGAAGATTAAAACAAACTGGAACAGGTACAGAAATGAGCCACCAACATAATAATAATAAGGAAGGGCCTACTTTGTGGAAGATCAGAAAAGCTTGCTTTATCTTAGTAAAAATGACAGGTGATGGGATACAACTGGCTTCTAGAAACGTATCAGAAAAGAAATAATTGAAATATTTGTCCTTTCCTTATAAGCAGAACAAATGGATATAAACTGACTATCAATGAATTTATATAGGATGCCAGAAGATTATTTCTAATCAAAGGAGTAAAGTTGGCTCACCCTCTATAACAATGGGTATCTCCTAAGTGCAGAAAAGCCCATCAAATTCTTTCAAGAGAAAAAAAGAAAGAAAGCAACTAACCTTTAATGCACAAAACTCATGTACTTGTAACTCTGCTCACTAATTTACACAGCTGCTTCTGGCCACAGCTCACCGGGCGGCACGCTCTTACAGATGTTATCCTTGCAGGCAGGAGAAATGGTAACTCCAGTGTGGCGGTACAGCAGGCTTTTGTAAGCAGGGCCACTCCAAGCCTATTCTCTAATAGGTTTCTGTACTGCTTCAGAGTCTGCCTCTGCCTGCTCTCTCATGTCTAAAAGCAGCAGTGCAATTTATATCCCAATGTTTGTTGAATTACTGTTAGGTACTTACTCCACAGTCATAGAAAGGTGTCCATCAAAGCAGCACCTCCCAAATGACTGCTATCAGTGCGCTAAATTTTTGGAAGCATGAAGGTTGCTGGCAAAAGGTATTTAGGTTCTTCAGGTTACCATATAACTCCTCTGCCCAGTAACAAATATATTTAAGAAAAGGGCAGCATATCACACAGTCCCTGTTTGAGAATTGTTACTATTGTGCTGACCAGCGTGCTTGGCAGAAGCGGAGGAAGTCTCAGCACCTAAACAGCGGATAGACTCATCTCCTCAGCTGCAAGGCACTTTTCCACTTTACTGGGCCCCTGTAGTGCAGGGAAGTACATGAGCCATGCAGATTCCCGTAAAGGAGATGCTGTAAGGAGCCATACAAACCTCTTCACCAGAAGTGCTGAGCAGAACCACGTTGCCCAAATTATCGCCTGTCACCACAGTGCGGCAGCTTGCAGAAACATCAACGCTGCAGTACCAGCAACTAGAGGGAAAGAGACAAAAATCAGTGCTGCCTCCCACAGGCAGCTGAGCTCTGGTTCACATCTTGTCCCTTCCTGACAAAGGAGACTGCAACAGATTGTAATTGCCGTCTCCTGCCTGATCTGATGGGGTGGCCCTGAACATCAAGAAGGGGGCCGGTTTATCAGCAGTGCTTGCTTTTGGTGACTGAATATGAAATAATTTCCAAGTAATTTGTGAAGCGCTCATTAGATAGAGTGGGACACATGGGGACAGCAGAACATAACAAAGGCTGAAAAGTCCCTTGGAGCCTGCACAAGGATACACCTTGGGAAAGATCAGAACACCCATGCAACACTGCCAAACATACAGAAACAGCTTTAAAATAAGGTTTTCCACAACACAGTGAAGCAGCAGTAAAGAAAAGACAAAAGCTTTGGATTGGAAAGTTGCACCTCTAAACCGTCTCAATTTCATGCTCCAAGAAACAGAACTGAGTAGAGACTTATCTGGTAAAGACATATTTCTTAACCCCAGCTCTGCTGGGAGGGTAGGGCCAGTGAGAGTAAAACTGGGGTCCTTTGGGAACCTGTAAGGAAAGCTTCGCTTGCAACTTATTGCAAATTATTTTTGAATTCAAGGCAGTGGGAATTAACATGGTAAGCCTGAACACTCCAGAGAGCAGTAAGGTAAACTCAGTAAGCTGAAACTTTGATTCTTCAGGAATGTTTTTTGGCCTTCCTCTGCTGCCTGAGCTGCTGCACACAAAGCGCCCAGAACACGGATCACAATGAAGAGCAGAAAGCACATTCTGCTCTTCTCACCTCACACTTTATACAGCAAAGCTTTGTCAGTACCTGCAAGACAGGAGATGGTGTCACCAGAAATAACAGCAGAAGGTGCATGCAGCGCACTCAGCTACTGCAAAAACCCAGGTGCCCTGGGGCTGCCTAGCTTGTCACCCACCCTGCAGCGCTGGAGCTGGGGCCAGGAGCCTACCTGTGAGCTTCCTCACAGGACCACTTCACACCAAGGATCTCCTAACACTTGCAAAGAAGCAGATGTTAGTGAGCGCGAGCAGAGCCACAGCACTAACCCAGCGCTAAGGGTTAACCATTAACCACAGCATTAAGCAGCAGAGATTCAACCTTGCCCTGCTCCCTCCTCACCAAACATTATGGAGCTCATGGCCACAGTCCGGGGCACGGGAGATCACCTGCACCGCTCTGCCCTCAAGGTCCTGCAGGCTTAGGGTGCCATCCCCTGATGCCACATAAAGCTTCACTGCCTCATAAGGACTGAACTTGATGTCTCCAAGAGAATCTCCCGGCCCTTTCTGGAATACACACAAAGCCAAAAGGCATCAAGGTTAGAATGGAAAAAAAATCTTAGTACAACTCCTCTCCTGGAACGCACTGCCGGTTTCCCAAGGCACGATGCTCCGCCTTCTGACAGGGGATGCATATAAGATCTTTCTGATCTGTTTCAGACCTGAGCACATACATTCTGAGCCTCTAGGTTCAACCCCAACACTTTGGGCTGCAAACTTCATTAGCAGAACTGCTTCCTCTGCTGCTGAGGGAAGGACAGGTATACAGTGAACCGCCTGGCTCAGACCAGCCTTAGGAGATCAGAAGAAAAACCAGCACCACTGCATGCAGAAGCTACCTAAAATCTCATGACAGCACTGCACCAAGCTTTTCTTACAGAGGCTTCGCACACCAGTTCACTATAGCCTCCTTCCAGTGCCTTACCTAGTCCTTCTCAAGGTACCAGCAGGCAGCACAAGAGCAGTGCCAGGAGAAATTCTACTGCTAGCTACAAGGCACAAGAACCTCAATGTTTTTCCCCATTCCATCTACTGAGGAAACGTGGAAAACATACACAAAGGTAGAAAAGAAGGATGCAGACTGGGAATCCCCAAACTCTGATCTGCACTCCTCTGCTGCTCACAGAGCAACCATTTAATAAAGTCACACAGTACACATTAGCTGTTAAGAGGCCAATGAAGACGGAAAGCCCACCCACAGAGCTTGCCTGTCCTCAACAGCAGCGAAGAAAGACTGCGTGCCCTTTCAAATCCAGGCACTACCGTGACAGGGATCCACTGGGATACAAGGTCTTCCTGTCCCACCTTGCCTATCTGACCAGTCACCCCAGCACCACTAGGGCTCACCTTCTGCCTTAAGACAAGACTGCAGCTGGAACAGCCGCTTTGGAAACCAACCATGAAACCTGCTACCAGAAAGAATCAGGTGGAGAAAAGCAAAGAGGAGGCTAACCCCATTTCTCTCACTTACCTACAAGCACTGAAGTAACTAATTGAAGAGGTCAGGCTTCCTCATGAGTCCACAGAATAGTGTGAGAGGGTGATTCTAAACACAGGCAGATAGAGTTGCCTCTAGAGATTCATCTCCTCATTCCTCTGAAGGATCCGAGTCTTAATTTTGATATTTTATATAAGAAGCACCAAAAGTTAGGTGGGACGAACTGGTGTGATCCTTATAACATGTACCACTTAAAGCCAGTGATGTTTGTGGAGAAGGACTGAGGGGACTACAGATTGCTCTGTAAAAGCCATCTGGCAGCGAGCAGCACCGCTACCAGGTCAAGAGGTCAGAAGGTCCCCAGGGCAGAGCTACAGAACATTTAGCTGAGGAAATCCACCCCACGCTCCCACATGTAACAGGTAGTAAGCAAGCATCTATGTCCTTCCCCTTAATGAGGAAGAGCTCTCTCCTACCCACCACCCCATTTCAGAGAAAAATAAAAAGGGAGAGTGAGCCTCCTCAGAAGGGAGAGGACTTTTGAAATTTAGAGGGTAAAGGAGGTCTACGTGGCAAAGAAGCCCAGCTCCCACATATTAGAGACCAGCATCTCCCTCTCTCTCTGTAGTGCTCCTGCCAGCAGGACACAGAGGCCCAAAACATTGCTGTATTTCTTACTCCCAGTCCTCGGAGATGGTGAAGACCCGGAAAGTATTGCCATTAAAATCCTGCAGGGTGGTAGTGCCGGCAACTGACGAAGTGTACAGCTGGCTAGGGTTAAAAGGGTTAAACTTCATTCCTGTGATGGCCCCTCCAGCTCCCATCTACAAGGAAGGGGATGAACAAAAGAAAAATCCACTGAGTGATGGGGAAGGAGGAAAGCGTGTTCTCTAAGTCTGCATTCTCTGCTACGTTCTTAACAGCAACAGCGAAACACACCACAGCCCTCCAGGAGACGAAGACAACCATGCCTTCCCACATGACAGTTGTCTAGGCAGCTGCCCTCCCAGAGAATAGAACTGAACTCCGCCAGTCCCCCAGCAACGTGCTCCTTGGCTGACATCACACTATTAACAAAAACAGAAATACAACCCCCGAATTTTTGGAGGATAGAATTCCTTCCAGTGCACACCTATGTTAATTTAGGAAGGGACAAAAGAGTCTTTTAAAGTCCCTGTAGGAATGCCAATGGCTGAATATACTATGGGGCATGCTAGCTATACAAACCACTCATTCTAGCTTAGTTTTTTTACTTCAGATGAAGGAACTTTGTTTCTCTCCACTCAAAGATGTTTCTTCATCTGACACAGAATAAAAGGTGAGCAGAGAAAGATCAAGACCTAAACCAGACAGACCCTCTTTGCCTATTTGCTTCTGGCATCCCTTTAAAATAAATGTTTTGCCAGTTTCTGAATTTGTTTTCCCACTGAACACACATCAAAAGTACAGTTTCATTATGAATTTACTCAACAAGCCTCTGTTCTCCCTAGTGCTAGAACAATCTGGAACTGAGGAATGACATGCTGCTGCATCTCAGTCCTGCCCCATGGCTGGCTACTCTGCAGCCCAAGGCCTTCACGTGTTTCTCACAACAGATCTCAGTTTTGACCTGCAAATATTTGGTGGTGCTCCAGTTTTCCCCTCCTACCCATTCCACACACCCAGAGACTTACCCCTTTTATAAAGCAGGTTTTAGTAAGTACTTCGTAGTCCCACAGAATGATGTCTCCACCTTTGGAACCAACAGCTACAGTACTTGGGTGTGTTGGATGCCACTCCAGGCATGTCACTCTCCTGTCAAAGGGACTTGCTGTTCGGAAGAGGCGGTATGAGGTCAGAGAACGCAGAAAGGGCAGCTGGAGACACTGTTACAAAGATAAAAGATAATTATGACTTTTGCAGGGATCCCTGAGTATCTCTGAATGAGGAGTGCTAACAATTTCTAATCACCACCAGTTGTGGGACATTCACAGCAAAGGCTAAGCTCCTCTGTGCAGAGTACATGCTGTGCCCATGGGAAACAACCTGGACCACGCAAATCCACATCAGCCACAGAACTCAGAAAGCAACAGAGAACTGAGAGATACCATGCTTTAAATGACGTACAGGGAGCTAAGCCTCTTGGGCTGAGCTAAGAAGGCAGGATAACTAATATTAACGAGGGAGGACAACACGTCTCCCTGTCAGAAATAAGACCTTGATGACTATGTCATTACTGTGCATCCAGAATGTTACACTTCACCTACAGCTACAATGTTATAGGCCTCCATCCAAATTGCTTGCAGCTTAACAATACCGCATAAAAAAAAAAAGTTAGGACATCGAACAGGTCATGAAGGAGGAACTCCTCACCTGCCTGAGCTGTGCCCGGATGGAGCCTCCCAGCATGTTCTGGTAGACATAATGAACAATGCTGCACCGCCGCCCCAGCTGATGGAAAAGGGCTCCGGTGTTTCTCGTCACAGACGCACCTCCACTCCGACCTGCCAGAGAGGAAAAGAGTAAAACTTACTGGGAGCCAATGCCGGTCATGCTCACTCACTAAACAACACGGGAAGACGTCAGCATTTGCTGCTAAATCCACGAAAAGCTTCAGCCACAAGTGAAAAGACTAAATGACTCTTACACGTCTAAGGTGCAAGCAGCCTTTGCAACTGTGGAGCCCAGTGCTCCCCCTAGGCTGCCAAACTTTGTGTATGCTTCCTCATGACAAAACTTCCTTCTCCTAGCCAAAGATTTAGCAAAAAGACAGCACGAGAGGGAGGACTAAAGCAAACTCTCAGGTGGTGCATCTCTTGAACAGTATACAGCTTGAATGGTTCATACCCAAAATGTACTGAGGCCATCCAAAGCCCCAACAACTTGGCAATATGCAGTGGGGCGGGGGCGAGCCCCTGTGTACAGGGGAAAGAAGGTCAGACTTGTGAAGAGCAGAAATGTTACACCTGAAATTTCCCCAAGTGTAGCAATAGGAGTCCCCACACAGTTCCTGAAATGCCTGCTTGTGAATGAGAATATTCTATCTGCTTGTGCTGTAGCCCATACAGTCTGCCTACAGCACTGTGAGGTTTGTTTTTGATAATAGACTTGCTGACGCCTCATCGCCCGAAAACCTTTCTGTTCAGGGTGATTTTTGCTGAGAGCACAGCATGCTTCTACATTTTGTTCATGTTCCAAGTTTTATCTTCAGGGACCTTTAGATAAAAACAAGATCTGTTCGCAGTCCCATGTCTATGATCTAATCATCCCCATGGCAATGGACTGTAACACCTCAGTAGATCTAGATGTCAAATGAGAAAGATGCCTTTCTTAAGAAACAAAAATGCTACTTTCATTTAAGGATACTAATGAAAAAACAGAAGACCAAAAACATAAGGAGCATTCTGTGTGATTAGAACCTAAACAAAATCTTCCTTTAATGCAAGCCTGGAGCCTAGAGACTAAACTTCTTTATTCACATGCTAACATAGTGCTAACACTTGCCACACCTGTTGAAGTGGGCATAAAAGGATTTATAATTCCTTTTTTCCTCTTTTTTTTTTTCCTCCACAAAAAAATCAGCATCTACAGTTCCTTCTTCAGAAGTGGGCATATTTTTTCAGATTGAGTTTGGTTACAAAGGATAATTTACTAAGAAAAAACTTCAGGCCTTTTTAGAATCTGCTGTAGGAAACACTTAAAAAGAGATTTCAACTGCAAGAAACTGGACCTGTCCTATATAATTTAGGAGAAAAAATATTTTTTTCCAAAATATATTAAAATCAATATATAAACAGTAATGAAGTGTTACGATTTTCTCTGGGGGTTTGGATGTTTTTCTCACAAAATACGTAAAAAGAACAGAAAAGCTCAAACGCAAAGGTCTTTTTAAGAAAGATCTTAGGGAAAAATATGATTGGTCTCTTCTTCCTCAAAGTACTAACTACATCCAACTCCTTCTGAAACTTAGGGGAACTACAGGTGCTCACCGAATCTGAAAATCAGGCTGTGAAGTTACAATGAAAACCACAGATAAGTTAACTAGAGAAGGTGCTTTAACTATCCACAATTACATACAGAACTCCTTTCCAACAAGAGTATTTTGCCTCCATGACCACTGTTCACACTGCCAACTGCTCCAAATTTTATAACTCCTACTTGCTTTAGGAAAGGTTAGAATATGCACAGATCAGGTGGAAATGCCAGTTTAGACTGCACGCTGTAGGATACCAACCTTACAGCTATGAAACTGCATTAAGAATTGCATGGAAGAAAAAATGATTCATTACCAAGGCTGTCTGTCCTACAGTAAAGCAGATATCTGCTAATTCAGGAATTCCACAGAACTCTCCAATGTGCTGTGATGGCATTATCAGTGGGCAGGCTTCTACCAAGGGGTACAGAGTCTCAAAAATGAAGGACAGACATGCACAGACACACTTTCACTAGACAGATAATTGGAGGCTGCACTACCCTGATACATGTCTGTGTATCACTTGAATATGTAACAGAGTCATCTGAACATGACTCTTGGCATTCTCCCTCTTCAACTAGTTGATGCCTGTGATTTAGGGTAAATCTGGCTGGGAGAAACAGTAAAAAAGCATTACCGATTTTCTCTAGGGGTTTGGATGTTTTTCTCAGAAACAATTTCTTTGCTAGTGGTTCGTTCTCTAGCTCCTTGTAGTCCAGTTTCCTTTTCCCAGACGATTGTGTCTCTTCTGACCAATGCTCACGTGCCCTCTCATGCTTCTTGTCCTTTGGCTGATTTACTGGAGCCATTCTGTCTGACCACTGGAAGCAAATAAAGCACGGAAGGTAAGACTGTCACAGACTTTTAACCAGACGACAGAGAGGAAAACTGGAGTGAAATTTATCCCAGTGGCCTGGAAGTAGTGATTATACCTGTAGCCTCTTTCATCAGCATGACAGTAGCTTTTTGTTGTGCTCTGCTGGAGAGGGGAACAGGTTCAATAAACTCTTCTTTGTTCCCATATGAAAATGAGTGTATCCTGAAGCACTAGGGTATGTTTTGACAGATGTGCCTCTACAGAAATTTTAAGCTTAAAACCCACAGATCTGCATAAAGCACATCTGTGCAACCACATAATACCCTAACTGTTCCTGCAGCAGCTCACACTGAGCTCTTCAGATTCAGCTAAGGAAAAGGTCTGAGCTGTTACGAAGACGGCCAAGGCTGACTGCTTTCCCACCGAGCATGTTCAGGGGACGCTTCCTACTGAACGGCCACCACCTGGTATTTGGGCCGGGCTCCTGCGCTGCGCGGCAAACACGCTCCGAGTGTTTTTCACCCCGGCGCCTCGCGTCTGGGCCCCCCCCAGGCCGGCTGGCGCGGCGCGGGGCTGCCCCAGCTCTCCGCCTCCTCCTCCCGGCCGGCGGGCGCCGCATCCCCGGGGGCTCCCCGGGGAAGAGCCTGCTCCGGGCCGGCCCCCCCGCTGGCGCCGAGGTTATGTAGGGACCAGCCGTGAACGCCTACGGGCGGTGCGGGGCCCGAGGGTCCCCGCACGGCGCCCTCCCCGGGCCCCGGCCGTGCCGCCCCGCTCTCACCTGCGCTCCGCCGGCCTCCGCAGCCCCGGCGCGGCCCAGGACGGCGGGCGGCAGCCGGCCCCTCCCCGGAGCTTTCATAACCGGGGCGGGGAGGAGCGGGGGGGCAGCGGCTGCCGGCCCCGGGAGCGGCGCCGAGCCCCGAGGCGGCCTCGGCAGGGCCCCGCCGCCATCTCGCAGCCGCGGCCGTCAGCGCCGCCGGGCCCGCGGCCGGCCCCAAGCGCGGGGACAGAGCCTCTGAGGCGGCCTTGGGGGGTTAACGTCGTCTGCTTCGGGACTTGTGCTCCTGGATTAGGTTCTGCGGCGCCAAACGGGGTTATTAAAGCTGCGCGGGGAGGGCCCAAAATAGACCAACCGAACAGCGCCCGAAAAAAGAAGAGATACTATTTAAAAACACGACTTTCACAGCAAGATGCACCTGGTGTCGAGCTGTGGTAGAGCTCGACAGAAAAACATGGGCTTTAGCTGGGGAAAAAGTCATGTCTGGATCAACTCAGAGGCTACCAGACCTTACCCTGGGCAGCACAGGAGAGAGAAAGTAAGACAATCCCCAGCTGGAGGTACACACACCTCCCTCCCTCTCCATCCAGGAGGGAGGCTGCTGCCTGCCTTGCCTCCAGAGCAGCAGGCATCCCATGCTTCAGGTCCCTATCAATATTCAGAGTAATAACGTCCTGTCATCCACACAGCTGGCTGCGAACACAGGTCCTAAAATATCTCTGTGTAACCGCTCCTGCAGTTGTAGGTGTGTTGTTTTTTTGGGGGGGGACAGGGGGTTCTACTCAAATTACCTATACATTTTCTCACATATTAGGAATCGAACTGAAAAACTACTAGGAGAAGCTATAAAAAGCCAAACTCCAGACCTTTCTGCTGCACTGCAACAATGTTGTATTAGTTGCTAGCATCCTAAAACTGAGTATCAGAATGACCTGAAAAAAAATCATAACCGCTGACAGACGTCAGTTTTGACATGTTGACAGACAACGTCAGACATTTTTGAACATGTATGCCAACCTGACCATAGCCTTACCAAGCACTTGTGTAATACACAGCATTCTTCTGAGAATTGTATCTATTAACAAAAAATAGCAATAGCAATAACTGAAAGTAGCATTTACCTGCTTTCCTCAGAAACCTCGAAGGCTTGATTTCTGGGAAGGGAAACTACTAGAGAAAAATAGCCTCCTTGTCTTGACAATGATCAACGGTTTCATCTACAGGTCTGCACAAGTCATCGTCATCAGAGCCAGAAGCTGTGGAGGTCATCAGGAATCACCAACAAATCACCAATTAAAGGACATAAATCTTAACAAACTCTGTTTTTCACATACAGTAAAAGGTGTACATTTCTAAGTCTGTAACTGAAGACAAATGCCCCGATAGCAACTTTCTTCAAGCAGATTGAAAGACTTGTATTGCTTTCAATGATCTATGTATTAATCCCAAAGTAAACTCCAATGGTGTCATCTAGGTTACCTCCAGCAATGTTGTGTACTTCCTGTCCCCATTCCTTTCATCTTCCAGCGTTTGCTTCCCTGCACAGAGGGCATGCACAGCAACCTACGGGTTTCCTCATTGCGCTGTCATGGTTAGCATTTTCTATCAATTACTAACACCACGTTTGCTTTCTCTCTTAAGAGTCACCAGATTATTTTTGTAATTGTTATTCACTAAGGACAAGAATAGCAGATCACAAATCATGCACAGCAGAAAGGCTATTGGCATAGGGTGCCGCTGATTAGTACTGGTATGCCAGTACTAAGCAGATGTGGTACAAAGCAGGCCAGAGAAAGAGTAGTTTGAAAATAATATTCTGATATGTATTTACAGGCTCACACGCTTCAAACTAATGTATGCAGCAAAGTCAAAGGAGTATAAATATGCATGGGCTGGATATTAGGCTTGTTTTTACAATGCCTTCTGTCTGATGTACGCTCTTGTTGAGGTTCCACCTTAGCTATAGATCACAGTTCTCTACTAGAGAATGAAGCTGTCTTGTTGCTGGGTCTGGTAAAGCTATATTCTGACTAAGACCGTCAACTTCATGGTATTTGTAATACTAGTTGGTATTTTGCCTCCTTGTTGCCAGGATCTTTTTCCAAAGCATGAATGTTTTTGGCTACTTCAGTCTGACTACTGATGTAAAGAGTACCATTACAGCAACTTGAGTTTTGCCTGCAGATGCAAGCAAGACTTATATTCTGCTAAAAGGTAGGAAAAATTTTTCAATCCCCAAGAGATAGGAGTAAATATGCTATCTAACCTCCTTCTATCCCATGACCTTTAATAGGCTGCCCTGCATCAGGAAAAAGAGCAGAAGTATTGCTATTCTAATGATCTTGTTTACCTGAGCACTCAATTTTCCCTAAGCAATTCCAGTCTTAGAGGAAAGGAGTGAAACAGCCATGTTACGTAGTAGCCTCGCCACTTAGTCAGTACTGGGGACAGCCAGATCCGAAATGGAAGGCATCTCAGATGCTCAATGCATGGAGTATCAGTATCAAAATCTGCATAACATAAAATAAGGCAAACGCTGGATAAAGAATATTAATGAATTACAGGTTTTTGCTTTCCGCTACCTCATTAATGTATGTAAATTCGATAATGGCATTAAAATCTCATATTTGATTTAGAGAATCTCTGTGCCAAAGAATTGGCACTGGTTTTGTTCTTTTTTTTCAGGGGTGGTTTCTTCTTTTTAAAATAAAAAAAAATATTTTAGTAAGATAAAAAGTTAATGCTTATATTCTCAGTGATAATTAACTTCTAGGGTAAGATAAACGTCTTGAGTCACTTTTTGAAAGTACACTCACTGTTGTACCACATCCAGTGACATATCATGGGAATCTACACAGGGGAAAGTGAACTGAGGATTGGCCCCAGGGCAAAATAAGTGGAACGGTTTCTAAGATCTCCTTTCTAATAGGAATTCATAGTCTCTGAAGGTCCTCTGTAGAGGTACTTTTCTACCTCCTATAAAACTTGGGGCAGTTGTAAAGAGAGAAAGCATCCCTGGACTGCTCCAGAGAAGCGGGAGCACAGATTTACGGCATGTTCTTTCCTCTCTCCCTCCTGTAAGGCTCTCAAACTTTCCTCTCTCCACTGATTGCATAAACATCATGGCAAACTCACAGTTGGTCCTTGGAGGTGGGTCCCAAGTCTCTTGGAAGCAGTCAAGAGGAGGGGGGCCAGCGAGGCCTCCAGGCGCTCCTCTACACGCTCTGTCCCAGCGTCATGGCAAACCACACCCGAGGCCTGGCGCTAGAAATGGAAACTCTGGCACACAAACCTCCTGGTACTTCGAAAAAGCTGGCTTCAACCAGGCGACTCTGAAAAGATGAGGTCTGGGTTATTCAGGAAAAGGTTTCCAGAGGAGAGAGCGAACGGACTGAGTCAGCTCTGAGGGAGTGAGCCAAAAGGCCACCACGCTGAGCTGCGGTGAGGCTGCTCCCCAACCCCAGGAGAGCGACCTACGCCTCACTCAGAACCGGGGAACAGGAGCTCTAGGTGGGCACGGGCCAGCTGCAGCTCGCAGTAACTAATTAACTGAGCCCCAGCCCTGCAGACACGACAGGAGCCCAGCTCCCTGAGCGCCGGACAGGCGGCTCCTCACAGTGCTGCCTCCCCCCTCAGGCGCCCGCCATGCCGGGGGGCAACCCCGCTGCGCGCCCCCCCAAGTGCTTTAAGCGACACCCCACAAAACGCAGGGCTACCCCGAGCCCAGGCCCGTGACGGGACGGCGGGAGATCCAGCACCGCTCCCCCGCCCCGGCCCCACCTGCCCGCACGGTCCCGTTAATTGGCTCAGGAGGGGCGGGCAGGCGGCAGCCCCGCCGCCCCCGGCCTGCCCCGAGCTCCGGGCCGGGCCCGCCCCGCCGGGAGCTGCTGGAGGCGGGGCGGGAGCCCCCGCGTCCCGCTGCTGAAATAGGGGGAGGGCCCGGCCCGCTCCCAGCCCAGGTGGCCGCTGCCCGCCGAGCCGCGCCGCGACGAGCCGAGCCGCCTGCGAGGTAAGCGGCGGGGTCACCTCCGCCGGGGCGGCTCTCGGCCCCATTCTCCGGGAGGAGCTGGGGGTCCCCGCGGCTCCTGCCCGCGGTGCGCTGGGCGGCTGCGAGGGAAAAGTTTCCTCGCGGAAAGGGGGCGGCTGGGGGAGGCGCTGCCCGGCCGGGCGCTGCCTGCGGGCGGGGAGCGGCGCCGAGACCCCCGGGGGGGGGGCGCGGGGTTGTTCCCCGGGAGGGTGTTGGCGGGGGGCCGGGGCACCCCCCGGCAGGGCTCCGCCGCCCCGTTCCCCTCGCAGCCCGGCCGCCAGCCTGACCTTCAGCTGGCGCTGGGGGCTCCGCGGGCCGCCCCCGCTCCCCTCCCCCGGGGCCAGCGCCTCCGCCCCGCGGCGGGCACAGGGCCCCTTTGTGGCGGCTCCGCGCCCGGCCCCTGCCCGCTCCGAGAGCGGAGCCGCGGGCTCAGGCAGCGCCGTGCTGAGGGGCGAAGCGGCTCCCCCGAGGGCTGGGGGCTGCCCCTTGTCTCCTGGGGGGAACTTGTCGCTGTTCCCTGCCGTGAGCCGGGCGGCCCTGGCTCTCTTATCCTCCCCCTCCGTCCTGGGGTCGGTGTCGATGAGAGGAGCGCGGGGCTGTGGTGGCTGTGCCCGGCCCGGGGCAGGACGCCGGGGTTACCGTGTCCTCTCCGTCCCGGGGCAGGCGAAAGCTGATAAACATGGAGGGTATTAGTGGGCCTCAACACCCGGCGCTCGGTCTGCGATTTGTCACCGCTCGCAGGAGGAGGGATCTGCCATCTCCGCGAGGCTATCAATAAGCGAAGTTAGCGTGGCCCAAATGCGTTAACCAGTTTCGCTGCTTTTTGTGCCAACTATGTGTGCTTTGCTTGCTTCAGTTCTTCAAGCTCTGAGTTGTCCCTAGGTGTGGGGGTGAGGAGGAGGTTAGCCGACCACCTCCGGCGGCGTGCTCCTGGCCCTAGGAAGTGGTCTGGCCTCCTCGTCTGCTCTGCAGCCTCCGCACCCAGCAGGTGCTCCCTGCCTCCTGCGGTGGGAGACGAACCTCTCTCCCCTTCAAGTCCACTGCAGATCTAATTTGCACAAAGATATTTCTGATACTGCACTAATTGATGGCAATACAAAGCCCTAGCAGAGCCTCCTGCTCCACCCTGGAATGCAGATGTCACCCAGAAGTCGCTAAGCCTCGCGACGATTCAAGCAATGTTCAGTGCGTAATGGGCGCAGAATGCATGGCTGCAGCGTGTAGGCTAAAATGACAGGGTCTGGACGGTCCCGGCTCCAGGTGTGAGCTGGTCCCTGGGTGGAGTCTGAAGGGAGCTTCTCCCTGCGCATTGCGTAACTGAGCACATTCTTTTCGGGAGGGATTCACCTTTCTGTGAAGTGTGCAGTGTACTCCGTGTGAGACGGACTGTGTTCTGCTTTGGCAATGCTTTGTGTTATTAATAGTGCCTCACAAGAAGTTCCCGAAAATATTCACTAGATCGTACTTCCAGTTGCAACTTGGAACAGAATGAGTGCCTGAGCTGGGTTAGCTGCGTGCTGCCTTCCCTATTCTGTGCCCACTGTATTGTATTGCTTTATTGTTTTTTGATCTGTTTTTTTTCCTGACCTGTGAGTTTGCGCTTCTCTGGCTTGCCTGCACTTGTTCTATTAAGGACTGTCTTCCTTCTTGGGTTGTAAAGAGTGGTAACTTCACCGTGTTGGTAGGTGTAGGTGCTCACCTGGAATTCCATTATCAAACTTCAGTGAGTAAGGACTGTGTGTGAGCTGGCTGTACCAAAATGTCGCAGGTCCTTGGCACTGTGTATAACCAAATTATAAAAGCCTCACAACCTCGTAGACCCAAATTCAGTTCTTTAGAGGACAGTGATGCTTTTAATCATGCTAGGTCATTATGGATTATACAAGAACTAGCCTGACTTTTTGGGGCTTTCCATGGATGAACATGAGCTTACAAGCCATCACCACCCCTAAAATATATATATATATATATGCACATGTGAAGATTCAACAGTGCAGTCAGGTATATCTGTAATGTGACTAATCTTAGAAGATGACTGTAAAACTGAGAAACAGATGAGGCACTACACTAGGGGCAAGATCAGCTCTTGTTAAAAATGTCATTGTATCTCAGAGTGGCAAATACTATATATTCTTTATTCCGGCAATCTTGAGGGCTGGAGATTATTCAGTAGTTGTTGTTTAAACTGTTTGGTTCATGTGATGGCTGGCATCCAGGGATTGAACTGGAGACCTCAAAAGTATCTGCCTATAGCCTGAGTGGAAAAAACTATGCTCTTGATTAGAAAGCAGTAATAAACTGCCTCTATTTTGTTCCATCAGCTGATCAGTAATATGTGAAGTTAGGCTGCTCATGAGAGTTCATGGGGAAATTCCTAAACAATGGGAGAGCTGTTTAAGCCCTTTGAGGCGCTCTTATCTTCCTAAAACAGGCTTTCTGATCGGGCAAGCTGTTCTATCATACTTACATAGCGTGATGGGTGTAGATAGTGCTGTATGACAGGGAGCTGTGTCAGAGAGATTAAAAAAAAGCCTTAGCCTTAATCTGAAGGCCGTAGTGGGTGAGACAGAAAACAGTGACTAGTGTATCTGGGGGGTTTCATGGAGAATTTGGGCTTCAGCTCTTTGAAGAGTAACAGAAGAGCTTTGCATTGTTGGAGCAGTTCAGAAGCTGTTCAAGAGGTAGCTTATTGCCCGCTACCTTGTGGCACAGTGAACACTAATTTAACCTCCAAATGCCTTCTGACCATTTGGGCACAATTTTTTCCAGCACAAAGTGTAATGTTAATGCAAAGAGCCTGGTGTGCCCTCTGCTGTAATCATCCGGCTTTGTTTCAGTGACTCGTACAAGAGTTTCATGTCCCTTCAAGCTGAAATGTGGGCTGAAGCTGGGTAATGCCGTGAAGCAATGTGTGTGACTGGCATCCTAATCATATTTCTGCCTTCAGTGGTTTCTCCTGTCTGTGAATGGCACAATGGGAAAGAGCCTTTCAGACTCGTGACAGTTGGAATTTGTGCGTTAAATCTGGTGGTTGTCACTGGGCATTGTAGTTTGCTCAAGAGGCATGTGAGGGATCTCCATGGTACCAGGGGCCTGGATCCAGAGGCATTAAGCTTGGGGGGGTGGGAGGTGGGTTATGCTCTCCTAGTAGACGATCGCAGTAGGACTGTTTGTTGTGACCTGCATGGGCTGCAGCACTGCATTATAGAAGTGTGAGGTAGGCTTGTTACCTGACCCTGACAAGGGCAAGAAACCTTTGTGGAGGACCTGGAGACAATGAGCATGTTTCACTTCTTGAATAATTCTAGATGCTTGTTTTTGCTTCTTGGTGTCCTTAATCAGCCCTTTCTTGTACCAGCACTGCCTACCCCATTGCCTGGAAACCTCTGTGAAAGCCTGGTGTTGACACCAGCAGGCTTTTACCCCAATAAAACGAACAACAAAAACAGTTTTTTGAGCTGTGGGATAGGAGCTGCTTCCAGAAGCCACGAGGGAGGAAACAATGCCCACTGGATTGCTCTGTTTGTGCATTGACTTTAAAAAAGGTCCTGGTATTCTTTCCTCACATGTCTGTTTGGGTCCTGAGGATTAGAAACTGAGATCTGTGCTTTGGCCAATGGGCTGAGGAAGCAAATGACGTTCCAGTGATGCTCAGCAGTTGAAATTTATTCTGTGATATGTGCCCTTTGGACTGAGTAACACATTCCTTTGTAGCCTCTTGGAGTTTTGTTGATAACACCTGGAATATGAAGTATATTTATATTAATAGACGTGTTCTTCAGCTTGATATTCAAAAATGTATTTGAAGAGGGCTGAAGAGACAATACTGAAAATGAGGACCAGATTCTGTGCAGGTAATCTGAAAGTAGACAAAAGCTGTCGCAAGACATACTGTATGTGATCTCCAGGATGAACGTGTGAGGTATGAATATTCACAGTGCAGGATAGTTCTTCATGGCTGCCCTCTTCAACCTTGTTATCTGTGCAGTCTCCAGGAAATATGTCAAAAAGACACAGGGTACCTTTACCAATAGACTATCTACAAAGCAATTGAATCTGCTAAATGCTTCTTGGACCAGGAGATGCTATGAAGGGAATCTAAATTGCTGAATGTTCTCTAAACTCCACAGAGCAAACATTTTTTCTGGGACCAGGCATGTAAAAAAGAAGGCTCTGGTTGTGTAAAATAACTTTGTTTAACCTCCTGCCTGTAGTCCTGCCACTTCATATGGTACTGAAGGCTGCCTTACGCTTGCATCTTTGTTTAGATGTTCCTGTGAGGAAGCAATGGAGGAAACCTATCTCTGGTGACAAAAGGTGACCAAAGAGCTTTGCCATCACCTAACTGACCGCAACATAAAACAAGCAATGAGTGTGATGCTTTACCTCTTTCTTCTCCTTTACTGTAAGGGATGTTCTAGCACTCAGTCTTATTTTATTCAGTTTTCCTTCCAAAAAGTTGCTTGTATCTCCTTCTACAGCCTGTTTGGGGACTGAGCAGGGAACAGGATGAACTTTGGAAACACCCTGATGAATTTTCAGGTTCTTGTCTGCATTATGTGAATATTTGGAAGGAAGGCTTTCATGGAAGCAACAAAGCAGGTAAAGGAACCAGAAAGTAAGACGTATGAGGAGTGGCTGAGGGAACTGAGTTCATTCTGGAGAAGAGGAGGTTGAGGGAAGACCTTATCACTCTACCTGAAAGGAGGTTATAGTGAGGTGAGTGTCTGTCTCTTCTCGGGTGGTAATTGGTAGGGTGTGAGGAGATGGCCTCAAGTTGCACTGGGGAGATTTAGAGTGGCTATAAGGAAGAATCCCTTCACGGAAGAGGTGGTTAGACACTGGAACACCTTGTCCAGGGAGGTGGTGGAGCCCCCATCCTTGGGGGTATTTAAGAGATGTGTGGATGTGGTACATAGGGGCATGGTTTAGTGGTGGACTTGGTAGTTTTAGAGTTAATGGTTGGACTTGATTAAGGGTCTTTTCCAACCTAAATAATTCTATGATTTTGTCTAATACACAGTAAATCAGCTTTTACCAAGTAAAACCAGAAATCTGTTTGAGAGATAAAGAAATATACTACTTTGAATTCATTGTGCATATGATTGCCATGTACTCTGTCTACATGACAAAAATATTTGCCAAGTTCATCTCCCATTTCCCCCCTTCCTTTAAAGGACAGTTAAGTGAAACTGCATATTGGTAAAATGAAGCCAAGAGCTTCCTTGTATAGAGAGGTATGCAGAACTGCAGCTGGGTTAAAAAAGTGCACCTTCCCAATGGAAGGGGCAGAGAAGCCTGGTTGGAGACATTGTTTCACTACACCACAGAGCAGTCAAGGAACTGCAGGAGGCTCGGTGCTAGAATGGTGCTAAGTGGCCTGCGGCTCTTCTGAAGGCTGTTGGGTTGCAGCCTGCTCCCTTAAGGCTCCCTAATGCATTCAGGTAAACTTGATCCCTGCTCTGGGGGTTACAAGGTGACTCAATCACAGAAGGAGAATATTCCATTGATATAAACTAACTGCAGTTACCTGAGGTTGGGGAAAAAGCAAACACCAGCACCACACGGTTATTTCTTTTCTTTACTCTGGGCTGGGTGAGGATGGCGCATTCTGTTCTGTTTGGATCACTGCTGTTCATTTACAGATTGAAACAAAACAGCTTCCTTACTCAAAGCCTAGCTGGAAGTGGGCACACTTGCTCAGCCTGCTGTTGCAATCTCCTTTAATACTGGAGATCTCCTACATCCTATTGGAAAGGAAAACAAAATTTTTCTTGGTGAAACAATTTCTGCCTGGTACAGCTATGTTGGTCAGGAATCTTAACCTTTAGATCAGCAGTGATGTGTTGGCAGAAGCCTATCCTGTAGCCTTGGCCCCTGAGAACTGGACAGGGAATAGCTAAAAAATATGGAAAGTATTTTGTCTGAACACTTTAAAAAAAAAAAACCACTTGGGGTTACGGCACAGTGAGATGTCTGCAGGATATTAGCTTGTTCTGAATCTGGAGGAGACCAATATAAAGAAGCTGTGGTCTGAAGCTAGAGAGAGCACTGAAGCAGCACGTAGACTCAGGAGGTCAGCACCTTAAGCGGAGGAGGATTCTGTCTGTACTTTTGTACTTTGGTATAACCATTGAGAATTTTGCTGGTGGACAGCCACGCGGTCTCTGGAGAATCATTGTTTTGGAGACGAGCTTCTGTTAGAGGCTTGCACATAGCTGAAGTGACCTTTGTGTGCAGTCAGTTACTGCTCCGCCTGATGTCTCTGACCTCTTCCTGGCTGGAGAGATCTTTCTCTAAACTGCACGAGGCAGCCCTGGCAGGCTTCAGCGAGTGGCTGAGAAACACTGGTTTGTAGGCCCTTTCCCAGGCAGGTGACTCTAGCAAGGGTGTGACCACAGCAATAGGGTAAGCATCCCAGGGGGATGTTTTGCTGGGTAGAAGTCACTTCAGGTATACAGGCTTCTTGGAGGATCTTGATGTCACTTGGTACTCCTCTAGCTGTGGAGAACTGGCCTCTCTCTGGTAGGTGTGTCCGCCTGTAACTATCAGTGCCCCTACGTAATGGCAGTGGAGAGCACCTTACTGGGCATCGTTACAGTTCAGAGCTATTGGATGCACACATGTAGAGATGAGGCTGGAAAGGAAACCCTGTCCCATGCTTTGTTTCACCCTTTCCATCAGGGGCCTTCCTAGCACTGCTGTACCAGTAACAGTCCCACTTATTATGCTGCTGGAGTTCTGTGTGCCTTCCTGGCTTCAGCTCTAGCTCCTTTCTGACAACAAGTTACCAAAAAATGGTGTTTTCATGGCAGCCGCTCTGGAAGGGGAGGGTGGACTGTTGTCCTTTTGTGTCTTTGGGTTGTTCAGATTGAAATGTTTATCTGCAATCTACACCAGAAGCGCCCTGGAGTGAAAACAAAACCTCTCCCACTGCCTGCTGTACAGGAAAAGTGACTCTTTGGGAATCAAACAGATTGGTTGCAGAAATGTCACGCTGCAGCTTTGAGGTGTTACTGTTGTCCTGAGGTGGAAATGAGTTAGTAGCCCTTTTCTGATTAAGACTCTTGCTTAGCTTGTCTGGAACACCCCTATAGGAACTGGTCCATAATAAAAATGTCCGTCACCAAAGCCCAGTCACTTGATAAATATAATTGAACGTTTTCCTTCATCTGCCTGGATGCAGTGCTTGCTGTTGTACTCAGGAAAGGTGGAAAGGGGACTCTGTTGGGCAGCAGGCCTTGCCTGGCACGGTGTACAAGCTCTACTTCTGTGGAAGAGTTCCTGCAGGTGTGTATGCACCAGCCCTTGGAGTGTGTGTAGAGCTCAGAGGCTGGTTCTTGGCAAACCTAGCAAAACAATTGCTCACAAGGAGTCTCAGGAGGCAGTCAAGCAATGCACAGAAGTGATGCCTTGGGCATTTGGAGTCTGGAAGCACTAGAGCGTGGTGTAGAGGGAAGAGGATTTTTGTGGCTTATGCGCCTTAGGGAAAAGTTTCTGAAGTCAAGAGTGATTATTACTATCTGGCCTAGAAGCTTTAATTGTGGATCAGAACCCTGTTGTACTAGTGTTGTGTAAACACGAAACAAAAAGGCCTGCTTAGTAGTGTGGTGCCAGATGCACACACTTGGAAGTGAAGGTTTTTAGCCTGACCTCTCGGTCTGAGGGTGGGGAGTTGTGGTCTGAGATCTGACTGACCGGAGCAGGGGTGAGATCGACGTGATTAAAGGTGGAAACAGCTCTGCTGTGACAAGTGCTCTGACTTTTCTTATAGTGGAGCTCTTCACCAGTGAATCAGTCATGAGCCACTCGGCCCTTCTGCAATTGAAGACCAAGAGCTGTTTTTGGATAACTTGCTGTGTTGGTCAAAATGAGAGCAGATATTTGGGGGATGGAGGGGAATACCTTTCTTTTAAAACACTATTAGCAGCAAGGCTTCTATCTATGCATAAATCTCATTTGTATGGTTTATTTTGCCTACTTGCCATCACTGGTTGTGGTGTCTGCGATGCCTTCATCTGCACTTCTGCGGAAGGGAAGTGACTAGAGATGTGGGTGCTCTCCCTGCTTCCTGGGAGAGCTCCTCATGCAGGAGCTGCAGTGAGGTCTCATTCACTTAACTGTAAGAAATGGACGAGGGAAGCAGGAGGGGGAAGAAACATTCCTCTGCTCTGCAAATTTGATGTTGGGCCCCTCTTAGCAGAGGTGGCAGTGGCATCAGAAAGTCTTGGTGTTGATCCACGCAACTGCAGGTCATCCTGTACAGGCTCTGCCAACCTTCCTGAGCGACACGGTGGCTCCTGCTCCATCAGGCTGTCCACAGGGTAGCACTGGCATCTCCCCACCTTGCTGTAGAACAGCCTTTGGCACATGTAACACTTGTCTGCTTGCTTTTCCTGGCAAACTCGCGTTTTCCCTGGTCTCAAGCTCTTGGTAGCTCCCAAAACATATGATGTTTGGGGAATAACCAGGCATGAGGGGGTGGAGTGGCAATCTATTTGCTCTTCTTGGGCTGAGGGTGACAGCAGCAGCTGTTCTTCAGCCCCCGTGTGCACTGCTAAGTACCATCCCTATGTCTGCACGCAGATCCAATTTGATCTGCTGACTGACATGGGCTCATGGAGTATGTAAAGTCCAGAAAAAGCCTGGCAGAAAAGGGTCCTCCTTGTTCTTTGACCTTTCTGCTTCTACCAGGACCCTTTTTCTTGGACTTTTATGAAGTCTATACAACTACTATTGAAATAACCTATTCTGCTGGGCGCTACTTGGGTCATAGAGATTAACCTGTAGAAACGTTAAACTATTTTATTTGATCACCCAGCTACTGTGGTGGTGGTTTCAGTAGAGCTTTAAGCTGTGGGATACTTTGCCATGTGATATCGTTGATGCTGAAAATTCACGTGTGTTCAAATGCAGACTGGAGAAGTTAATGGAAGAGTGATTCATGGGGTGTTTCTGAATTCATAGGTGCCACGTTCAGCTCAGGAAGTTCCTGTCAACAAATGGTTAGAGGCTTGGAAAGTACGCAGGGAAGCATCATGTATGCTTGCTCTGTTCTCCAAGCAAGGAAAAAATAGCTGCTTTTGGCCACTGGCTACGAAGCATATGCGGTGACAAGGACCCTTAGTCTGATCCAGCGCAGCTACTATTATGTTTCAGAGCCTGCTAGTCTTAGTGATAGTAAATCCAGTTACTTGGGTTTGTAACTCCCAAGAAATTTGAGCCGTGCCTCCTTATTTTAATGTGGAAACTGTAGAAATAATGGATTTGGGTTCCTCCTTTCTTTACTGACTGACCAGGCAAACAAGCATGCTGTGACACACAAGCTTTCCACATTTACCCCTGAATTCTAGCACGCTGTAGTCAATCTGAATCGGAAACCAGAGATGGAAGGCATGTTTGTGATTCATTGCTTCCCGATAAAGAAGTAGGGATGGGGGCAGAGTGGGAGGGAAGGGTGGAAAAAGTGATACAGTCTTAATGGGTGATATCTAATTGAGCTATGTCTTCATGAGGAGAAGCGTGCTTTGTTTTAAATGTAGTTACCGAGTCCTTTGTCTCCTTTTCATCTTTAGGGAAAAGGGGTGGGAAGAAGTGCATGTCTGTCCTTCCCTTCTTTTCTTGAAGCCTGCCATGTCTAAATGTGTGGCAGCAGTGCCTGGAGGCAGTGGGCTTTCCTACCAGACAGTGTACAGTGAGGGGGGTCAGGCCCCACCACCCAGTGCCTGGGGTGTGCTTATTTTAGGCCTTGCTGGCTTTGGGCTGTTCCCTTTGCTCAGCTGTTGTGATGCTGCTACCTTTCCTGCACAGTGCTGTCATGCCGCCCCAAATAGTTTCTATTTTAACTTTCTCTGGGGCTAGGTCTTGTGACACAAGGATTTGGCATCTCTCCTACGTGCTGGAACGTGGCATCTTCGGAGGCACAGTGGCTGCAGCTGCTATATCAGAGGGTGCCCCTCCTAGTAGCTGGCAGAAGGGGGACACCCCTATCGCTGCTCTGGGGCTGGGATGCCTCAGAAAAGGCAGCATCCCTGCGAAGAAGCAGCACTGTCTAACTGCCTGTCTCTCTCTCTCCTCCAGTCTGTTGTAAGGAGTTTGAAGAGCTCAGGACATACTTGCCAGCTCCCTGCTGCTCTCCTGTCATCTCTCTCTCAGGTACGTGGTTACTGGGGGCAATGCTGAGTTGTGCGCCCTGGAAGCACACAAGATGGCTTTGCAGCCTGCCTAGGGATGGTGGGGAGGGAGGACGGGGACAGCTGCTGGCATGAGTGGAGATGTTCTTCAAGTTTCAGAGCTCGTGCATCTGCACATCACGTCTCATTTAACAGCTTGATTGTGTGACTGGAGTTCAGCACTTCCAGCCTTCTGGGGAAACCCAGAGGAACAGCGTTAATGTGCTTCTGACAGTCAATAGCATGTGAGACTGGGCAAACAGAGCCCAATTGTTTCTGGAAGAAATGGAGGAAATTCCTGCAGTCTGTGTTGGGGTGCTTATGAGGTGGCTTGCACTACAGCAGGCACACTGAGAAGGGTTTGCAGGAGGTGGGAGACAGGCACTCCTGACCTGATCTTAGTTTCTGCTGTGTGCTCTGTGGGCTGGCAGAATGAGCAGATACCTCTCTGGGGTGTGAGGGAAGCTTTTTATAACTAGGAATGTGCAAGAGGAGAAGTGGCAGCAAAGGACATCTATGCTGCATTAACCCAGGCTTGCCCAGAGGGTTTGTGTGTGAGCAACTGGCTTGGGCCTCTTTCCATTGCTCCTCATTCCTGCACAAAAGCATCCTTGAACTTCTCCCCAGGGATTTCAGAGTCACACCACATCAGGAGCAAAGCAGCAGCACAGGCTTGTACGGGGAATGGGCAAAAGTTCTGAGACAGAGGATGAGGAGCACCTTTCACCTTCTAGCCTAGATTTTGAGCCTAGTGAGGTGACAGACTTGAGTGTAATGGAAACAGTGGCACTACAGGGATGTTTTTAGGGAAGCCGTGTGGCAGGGTAACCAGCATGCATGCTGCAGTGCCATGTGGCTGCGTATGCCTCTGCGTGTTCCTGTAGTTCTGCTCAAGCCCAGCTCAGGTGGTGGGCAGCTTATCGGGCTCCTCCCCACTCACAACATGCCTGACTGCTCAGCCTCGTTTTCTCCAGTCAGTTGTTGTAATCCTGACTCACGGGGAAACTGGAGTCATCTCTGCTGATGGAGGATTTGAAGTGATCAAAGACTGGTTTCAAATAGCTGTAGCTACTTCAGCTTCTGTAGCTTTTGCTGCCTTCCTGAGGGCCTTGGTTAAAAAAAGAATCTCTGCAGGGGTGGTTGGTGCTGCTCAGAAGTATTGGATTCACTGCTGTCTCTAGGATCTGCTCAGCTGAAGTTTGAGATTGTCTCCTACAAGAAGGCTTGACCAGTGCTGTGTTAGAAATCACTTTTCTCTCTCCTCAGCTTAACTGAAATCTGCAAAAATTCCTTGCTGCAAGAAAACGGGGGTGATGTCATCAGAAGATGATGCTGGCGGGGAGGCTCCTGGGGGCAGTTTCTGGGAGGTAAGGAAGGATAATTGGGGTGTGAGGGAGGTAGGAAGGAATGTCTTACCTCCCACCCATGGAATTAAGGGGTTGAGTTTCAGGTTCACAGGTGACATGTTGCTCCTGGGGAGTGGAAGGGAGGAGCTGTGGGGTGGTTCAGTAACATGTCTGTTACTGCAAGGAGGAGGTAACCCTTTCCTCTGCTGATGCTGTGGAATGAGACTTCCTTGTTCAGCTGACACTGATCAGAGCTGTGAGAGGCAAAGAGCATCTTGGTGTCCTCCATTGCTCTGCCTGACAGAGCACCAGAGGCGGGTCTGAACCCAGCTGCAGGTTCCAGGAGGGTCTGCGCTCCCTCCCAGTGCAGTGCTTGACCTCCTGCTGTCTGTTCTGAAGGAATGTGAAGGTGCAGTATAAATGACCATGTATGAAATTTCAGGCTGGAAACTACAGGCGGACAGTGAAGCGTGTGGATGATGGCTACCGGCTCTGCAATGACTTGATCTCCTGCTTCCAGGAGCGAGCCAAGATAGAGAAGAACTACGCCCAGCAGCTAACAGAGTGGTCCCGTAAGTGGAGGACCAATGTGGAGAAAGGTAAAGTTGGCAGGCTGGGCTACGAGCAGGATAATTGCACTGAATTCCTAGGGTGCTCTATCGTACTGAGGTGAGGTTGTTTCCTTGGGGGGGACAGGACCCTCTTTTCCAGAAAGGGGGGTGCGAATTTCTTGGGCATTGTTTTTTTGTACGTGTATTTTTTGTAGGCAGTTCTTCGATTTACTTTTAGAAGTCTTCCTCTTCCTCTGCGTTGTCAGGTGTTTGGTTACAAAAAAATATTTTTAGTGTCGCAAGTCCTTGGCCAGTCCAAACCTTAAATCGAGCTGCAGATCTCCCACTTGAAATGGCCAGCCATGACAGCCAGTCTGGGTGCTGCCTTTTGGGACTGAGTGGAGACCAGTCAGTGCTGACTTACATGATGGAGCAGAGTTATGGAAGTGACTCCAAAGTGATAGATGCATGTAGGAGGAGGAAAATGCGTGTCTTTTCCTGTGGGCAGGAGGTATAAGAGCCCCTCTGGTGCTTGTTCCTGCAGGTCCGCAGTATGGTACTCTGGAGAAGGCCTGGCATGCTTTCCTGACAGCTGCAGACAGACTTAGTGAAATCCACTTAGATGTCCGGAACCACCTGGCTGGCGAAGATTCGGATAAGATCAAGGCCTGGCAGAAGGAGGCCTACCACAAGCAGATGATTGGGGGCTTCAAGGAGACAAAGGAGGCAGAGGATGGGTTCCGCAAGGCCCAGAAGCCCTGGGTGAAGAAGATGAAAGATGTAAGCAAAGTGTGAATGGGGAAGGAGGGATGAGGGTGATCCAGCTGGCTGCCGGAATGTGGGTGCCACTAGGCAAAGTAGGTAGCAGGGAATACCACAGAGGGAGGGATGTCTAGCTGGTCTCGGTGGTCTTGTAGCTTCCTTCCTGTGTAAGAAGAGTTTAGTAACAGGCTTGGTGTTCCTGCACGGCAGGTTAGCACTACGAGATCATCTGGAGATACCTGTTCCCATGGTTGGCTAAACACCAAATCGGCATTTCTGTTTGTCCTGAGACAATTGCTGCTGCCTGTAACAAAGTGTTAATGTGCTCTCTGAAGGACAGAGGATCTCTGGTCAGAATCATGACCTTGTCTGCATCGCTCCTCCTACAGGTAGAGACCTCTAAGAAAAACTACCACGCAGCCCGGAAGGAGGAGAAAACGGCCCATACAAGGGAGAACCATGCCAAGGCAGACTCCTCAGTCTCACAGGAGCAGCTGCGCAAGTTGCAGGAGCGTGTAGAGAAGTGCACTCAGGAGGCTGAGAAGGTGAGCATTGAATGGACATGCATCACAAGGATGCGACTTCCAAGGAGAAAGCACTGGTTGCATTGTCACTCAGTGAAATTGCTCCTGCTGAAGGCTGTAAGGAGGTATGAGACTGCATTGTTTTGAAGTTTTAGTGAGTTAGGCTGAGATTTTAGGAACTAAGGCTGAGTGAGGGGTCTATCTTTGGTGTTGAGTAGAATTTCATGTATAAATATACTTGAAAAAAAAAGCAGGGGACTTTTTGCAGGGGGAGGGAGCTGCAGAGCTGAAGACTTGGTTACCAAATGTGGGTGGCTTACTTGCTGACAGGAGTAAGTGTGGAAGGACCTCTGTGGAGGAGGGTGGTAAGGAAGGAAGCATTTCTAAGATACTAGGAGAGCAAAGGATTTGGATAGCAGCTGTGATTTCTTCTATTTTCTGTGCTGTGTGTTCAGCAGTGCAGGGGGAAAGAACTTTAGTCCTGAGCAGGGGGAGTGTCAGTGGTTTGACATCAAGGCAACACATCACTGCTCTCCTCCTGCATTGATACAGTGCAAGGATCAATACGAGAAGATGCTAGAAGAGCTGAACCGCTACAATCCCCGCTACATGGAGGACATGGAGCAAGTGTTTGAGGGCTGTCAAGAAGCAGAGCGCAAGCGATTGTGCTTCTTTAAGGAGATGTTCCTGAATCTGCACCAGCATCTCAACCTCTCCACCAGTGAAAGGTACCAGCCCTGACACAGAGGGGAGATCCTCTACCCTGGGGTGTCCTGGGCACTGAAAAGGGGTGCCAATTCTGGTGTTGGTGAAAGGGAGCTGCATCAGGCAGGTCTTGCTCCTTCCCCTTCTGTCTGACAACTGGCATTTGGTCTCTTCTTCGATTGACCAGTGCAGGCTCCCCACAGAGGATTCTTTCTGCCTCTGAACCCTTCGTCTTCTAGTACCGACCCATGGGTGTGTTTCTGTTCTGTGAAGTGCCTCAGTGTTGTGTGTTATGCCAGTCTGTGGAAGGCAATGGCACCACGTTGCCGTATGTGTAGCAAATAGACCTGTTTTGCCATGAGCAGAGACATTTTAAGAGAGATGATCATGAGCCCATGAGTTGCCCTTAAATAGGGGTTACACAAGGAGGTAGACTTTTCTGGGCTTCTATGCGTTGAGGTGGAGGTAACAAATCTGAGCCACTTCCTTATTTATGTGCAAGAATGTGCCAGGCTCTTTCGATACTCATTTGATGAGCTATGCTGAGAACTGGCAGATGTTAGCTACTCCCACACAAAACAGCTTGCCCTGCTTGCCACACTGCCTCCTCTGCAAAGGTGGCCCTATTCCCCTTGAGCTGAATAGCTTTTGTACCTTTAGTTCTGTGGGATTTGATATGCTGTGTAATTGTGCATGAGGTTATGCTCTTCTCTCCTACTTGGGTCTTGGGGAACCACTGAGGGACTAGTTACTGATGGTTCTGTTTGTTCTTGGTCATAGCTTTCAAGCATTGTATCGAGATCTCTACCAAGTCATCATGGCTGCAGACAACCAGGAAGACCTGAAGTGGTGGCGCAACACTCATGGGCCAGGCATGGCAATGAATTGGCCTCAGTTTGAGGTGACAAAGCATTTCTGGAGTGTTACTATTTCTCACTATCTGCTTTTTTGAAATTGGTGGATTGCTAGTCTTGTGTTGGAAAGACATGTATCAGACATAGCTCTTTCCTTCCCTTTCCAGGAGTGTCTGAGAGCTGGCATTTGGTCATTTTAGGCTAAACCATGCTGATGTCTCTGGTCTTGAAGTGAGGCTCTTTGCTCATCAGACTTGTGATATTAGGATCTTCAGAGACTTTTGTGGGGTTGCAGTCCCTTTAGTTCCTCAAAGGAATGTGTGCAGCCTTGCTGAACTGCAACTACTCAGCCATCCAGTTGCAACAGCAGGGAAGCTGAATTGGTGCTTAGGGACCTGGGATAAGCTCCTATTGTAACTCTTCCCACAGGCCCTCTTGTTGCACCTCGGGATTCAAGAGGAGTGAGCCTGCTCTGTCTGCAAGGCCACTTGGCTGATTGACTGATCAGCCACAACTGAAGCATGACTTGTGTTATTACTCTTCCTTCTGTATTGTCCATTAGAAAAGATGTCCAGAACTCTCATATCTTAATGGCTTGATGGTATTATTACTTCTGCCTGAACAGGAATGGTCCCTGGAAACACAGCGGCCGATCACCAAGAAGGAGAAGAGCGGTAAGATGGCCGATGACGTCACGCTGACCAGCATTTTGCCCGCACGGGATGGTGTTCTTTCACAGACCCCTCTGCAGACAAGGCGAGGGTAAGGACTGAAACCTGGGATACATCCTGTTAGGAAAAGTATAGTCCTGCCCAGGGTAATTAATGAGTTGGATTGACAGGACTGATCTATCTTAACTTGTTGTCTCTTCTGTTTCTAGCCCCATGGCCTTGCCCAAGACAAGGTAGAATAAGGGTGTTAGGGGAGCTCTTTTTGGTCTCATACACCGTCTCACTAGGGGCTGTCCTTGTAAAGGTCCTTCTAGTGCCGAAATCTGGCCTCGTTCAGACTAGTGCTGTGCAAGATTGTGGCAGGTGTTTCCACAATTTCCCTTTCCTTCAGACAAGGTGAAGAGAGTTGGGAACTGGCAGCCTTGTGAGTTAACTGTACTGCTTCCTAAGTGAAGGTATTAGTTTTTTCCCTTGGCATGCTGCTGTGTACTGCCTGACAAGTCTGGGTATAGCTGCTTCCCTTGCCAGGAAGCAAGCAGGAGAATAGGGAGAGGCTGAAGAGACTCATGTCCTGCAGTGCTGTCACTGCCCTGCCTTAAATGATGAACCCTGGCGTAAGTGAACTGGGTGGAAAAGAAGGGGAATATAGGGGTGTCTTGAGGCCATGACTATATTTCAGTCTATTGGATTCAGGGGCCCTATTTGCCAATCTACAGGTCTTCCTATCAAGAGGAGCAGAACAGCTTCTATGACAGCCTGAGGGCACCCACATTTGTGAAGTTAGTATGGAATGTAGCCTCTTCGGGGGTTTCTGGGTTCCAGGTGCCTGTTCTCTGCTGTTCCCTCCCCTCTGCTCTTGCTTCTCACTTAGAAAGTGGCATTCCAGCCACATCTGTTTGGGATGGGAGACCTGTTTTTTTTCCCTGTCTGTCCTGTTCTTGGCTGGAATAACTTTGGACACAGCTGGGCTCTCCATTTTAGGACTGACTGACCTTCCCTGAGTGAGATGGTCTGCTAGAGTAGGATGAGGTCACGAGAAGTATGCATGTGCAGAAACACTGTGAGAATGAGTTAAGCTCCTAGCCCTCAGGGTTCTAATGCTGGGATGCTTTCAACCAAATCTAGTATCTCCCGGTGTCTTGCTATCCCGTTCACCCTGACTTGGCTGTTGGGTCTCTTGCACGTTGTTCTATGGCATAGGAGTCTCTGAGGGGTCAGAGTGGTGCGTGATTCAGGAGGAAGTGGGTGAGATGACTGCCAACTACCATCTTGTCTCCTCTCTGCTTCCACATGTACAGTGGGGGAAAGGAAGACATTTCGGAGTGGTCAGATGAGGACACTCCAAAGAAGTGCCTGGATGCCAACGGGCATGAGGAGGACATAAAGGTACCAGGTGTACGGGTACGAGCACTGTATGATTACACAGGACAGGAGGCTGATGAGCTGAGCTTTAAAGCAGGTACAGAAGCACTAACCTCTTACTAACTTCTTGCCGTCTTCACTTGAGCCAAGTGAATGATTGAAACACTCTTTAAGAACTGGATGTCCATTTGAAAACTGACAACTGTTCTTTCCCTGGCCTGACCCACTGCCAACTGCTGATGATACACCAGGCAGTCCAACCTGTCGTAGATCAAAAGACAGTGAGACCACATACAGTCTGCTTGGATCTTGGTTACAGTGTAGGGAAAGCAGCAAACCCAAGTGGTGAAGTGGATCCTGCCTGCTGTCTCTAAGGCATTTATTCTTTATTAAATGTTTTTCCCTTGTCATTGATATAAATGACTCTTTTCTGAAGTAAAAGAAAGGTGACCACCTATATTGTTCTTTGAAGTAACCAGAAGGTAGATACTCTGGGGAGAAGGCCCACTTGACTGCCATGCACTACTGAAGGCAGAGTTGAGCTGGCAGAAACGGCTATGCAAACTGTGGCTATCTTGAGAATGGATATCCTGGCTCCCAGCAGAGAGGACTGAGTGAGGGAGAACGTCCAAGCAAATAAACCCCTCCCCTTTTTTCTTCCTTCACTTAAACTTATAAATTTAGTTTGAATGTGCCATCTTCTCCAAATCCGAGAGGACATCTGGATCTTGAGTGTCTCTAATCTTGCTCTATGTGGTATCTGCTATAGAAATATGCCCCTCTTTAAAAGGTGCTGTCTTTCAGTAGCAAGGACTTGTGCCTGAGGCCAGTATCTATGCTGTGGTGTAACCATTCTAGTAAACTTCTTAATGCTAACTTATTGCTTTAAAATATGAGTGCTCTGGATCTTGACTCTTTGCTATCTCTTCCTACCCAGCAGATCTAATGGTTAAATAGAGGCATGACTGGTTATATTCAGTCATCCCTTTTTTGAATCTGCTCTGACAAGCAAGAACCAGTAGGGCTCAAGCTTAACAGCAGATGACTTTCTTTCCCAGCATCTGCCAGTGTGGGATGTGCTTACTGATGCAGTAGACCTCCCCCTCTGGCAGATGTATGACTTTCTACTGACAGAAGGGGACCTTTCTGCCCTTTCTTGTAGTAGATACAGGGAGGTTAAAAGCCTTTCCTGGTCATAGTCTGAGAAAGGAGTTGATTCCATGCCTTTCTGGCCCAGCCAGACAGTTCATCATGGAATAGTTCTTCTGGGTCTCTCCAGACAGAGCTTAGCTGCTTTTTACATTTCCTTCCTACCTGCTACAGAGGACTGTTGTCTTCCTTTTTCTTTTTTTTTTCCTTAGAAAAGGATCCCTGAGCATTCTGAGCCCTTTGGCTTATAAGTACTTTCCTCTGAGGAGAAATTTGGGTAGAAATATTGGGAACAAAACTTTATGATGATACAGAGCAGAAGTGCCTTGCCTTAGGGGATGGTACTGACCACAGATACCGAAGAGGTCAATAACTCTGGATTGGATTAAACTGTAGTATGATACTGAGTGTGATAAGGGGGAAAAAGTGTGGGGATTCAGACCAACTGGTCTTTTTTGTTAAAATTCAGAAAAAACAAATGCTATGCTACCTTTTCCAAGGCTGCTTCCTAATGACTGTTTTTGCTTGTAGGTGAAGAACTAATGAAAATTAGTGAGGAAGATGAGCAGGGCTGGTGCAAGGGCCGACTTCTCACTGGCCAGGTTGGACTCTATCCTGCTAACTATGTTGAGAAGGTTGGATCATGATTGCTACTGCCCTGTTAGTGTCTCACAGCCATGCCAGCATCTCTTGCAGAGGTCACTGGGTCACTGCTGGCTCCAATCCGCCTTTGCAGTATATCCAACACCTTCTGGACTCTGAGGGCATGTATTCCATGTAACTAATGCTTCATTTTAAATGCCTAGACCTGTAGGGATTTTCTAATAAATAAACAAGGATGAGTAAGACTTCTCTGACTGTGAGCACTATAGGAATGTAAAAGTGCAGAAGGGAACAGATCCTCCTGACTTGCACTTGGTGAAGGGAGATGCATGACATGTCCAACTCCTCACAACAAAGACTTCCGGGGCTTCAACACATGTGCATCCATAGTGTGGTGGGGTCTGCCCTGCCCCCAGGCTTCCTGTTTAAGGAACTCTGGATGTGCAGGGCTATAAGGAACTTGTAGTATTGCTTCCTCTTTTTTTGCTTAGCTGAGCTGAGGCAGAAATCTGTTTATCCTCTCAAATCTTTCACAAATCTCCAGTGTCCTTTACCTGCAGGCGTGTTGACTCCTGTGGTAAGGCAGCTGATAAAGTAATATAACTTCAAAAGCCTGGATTTCTCCTCCCACTGCCCTCTGATTTACTGGGATAACACCAGGAATACATGATAACACAACTTAAGGACAGAAGAAAGGCTTCTATCTTGCATGGTGTAGCTGTTCCTGTTACCAAGGTGTGAACAGCACTGTCTGGTAGCATAGTGGGGCTAGCTTTCTTCTGGTCCTGAATCTGTTTCAGGTGTACATATGTCTAGTTAAGTGCCATTCAGCAGGGAAGACCTCTCAAACCTCTGTCCTGCCTTTCTGCCCTTCAAAGCCTCTGAGGCCACTGAAACAAAGTAGGGTCCAGATCTTAGTGCTTTGTGTATTCAGACATGAGCATTTGTCAAAGGTATATGACTGATAGACATGGTCCAATACAGAATAAGCCCAAAAGCTTGGGGAAAGCAGAAAGAAAAGTGAACATTTTAGTCTTTTGAGTTTTATACCATAGAACTAGCTACTTATTGCATCTGTTTGAAGCTGTTGCTGAGATGCATTGTGAGCTTGTAGGAGCTTTCTGCAGTGAACTTGTTCTGGGTTAGCGCCGGAGGAACTTGGTTCACTCAGACTCAGGAAAAAAAAAAAGCCTCTGCCACTCACACTGGTGCTAGTTGCTGCAAAGCTGTTTGGGAAAGGGATGATACAAAGAAGGAAGTTTGAAGTCATAGGTGAGCACTTAGGAATAAATGACTGCAGAATGTTAGCAGATAGTAAACCAAAAAGGATTTTTAACAATTGTGGACTCAAGAAGGTGGGGATGGACAGATTCAAACACCATTAACTTAGGGGAAATTGAAAAGTGTCACAAAGCTTGTTTCCTAATTGCCAGCAAGAGCAAAAATTAACTTTTACAGCACCTTGGATGGGCTGAAATATAGCGTCATGGACAAAGATCCATAACTCGAGATGTCATTGTATAAGCATTTGGATTTGCAGTCTCCTCTTTCAGTACCATGTCCAGGTAAAATATCAGGTGTGTTACACAGTAATAGCATGTGGGCCAGTTGCTGACACCCCCCTCCCTCACCTGAATATTTTTTTGCTGTCTGCTTTGTTCTAATATACATGAATGTAAAGAAAGCATGCCTGCCAGGCCTGAGATGAGACAAAAAGAGAGAAGGATTAAAAACCTGCTTTGTGTTAAATACAGAAATTTACCTTGTTAGCTTGGCTACTTTCAAGGACTAATACTAGCCTTTCAAGTAGGGTCAAAACAAACATTTAAGAGGGAAGTAGGAAGGACAAGAAGCTTGACTTCTATTCTCCCCCAAAGTTCTGATCGGGTTATAATTAGGGGTGGAGGTAGGTGTGGCCAGAACCTGCTGTGAGGACAGAAAGGGCCAGCGGACAGGACCCCTGGTTACAGTACAAACAACCTGAAATTCCACGGGACAAAGTCTGAACAGACTTGTTTGTCCTAGGAAAACACCGTGACCTGATCATAGGGGGCTGCTTGAAGGTTTCCAGAAATAGTGACATGCCGCAGTTTATGTGAACATGTCCTCTAAAGAATGTTTGCACATCAGAAATTCCTGCCAAAAGCTGAAGTAATAGACAGGGGAAAATGCAACGAGAATAAAGAATTGCTCAGCTGGAGTGTACCTCATAAATTTTGGTATGGATACCCAAAACCAAATGGAGTAGTAAAAAGAGAGCCTGTGTAATAAAGAACCTCATGGAGGGGTGGGGAACATCTAATGGTCTTAAACTAATGTAATATTTGCCTGGAGACTTACTTCTATGGAAAACTGAGGTTTCTTTTTAACCGCAGAGGCTCTAGTTGAAACTTGTTATCCATACCATGCCAAAGGTTCTGCGTGAACAGAGTTAGTTGCACATATGACCTAATAGCTGTGCCTCAACTTCGGGTCAGCAAAGCCTATGCTTCCCACAGAGCTTCTGTAAAAACATACAGATGTGCCTGTGGCTGATGGACAACACGATGAAAACATTATCTAGTTGTTGTTTTTAATAAAGCCATTCCTTGTGAAAAGCTTGTACAACTGTGGTTGGCAGATAATTAATTTAGTTCTGACATCTTCCTGGGAAAGTATTTCTAAAGCATCATGCAAAGCTTGGCTTTTATGATGATGATGAATTTTTCTAGGAAGAGGAAGTTAAGGATTCTCTATGGCAGATCACACCCATTTCCCCAAAGCAGAAGCTGAGCTTGCTCAACCCATTAATAACATTTCTGCCCTGTAGGCAGAATTTGGGTCTTGGACCCTGTAGAGCCCCCAAGCCAGCTGTGCTCTGTGGTGGCAGCTGAGAGTTGTGGTTAGCATCTAACTCTTGGTGGCATTTCCACAGCCCTGTGTGGAGCCTGGGGCCGTTGGTGCTTCAGTTTACTTTCCATTTCCACTTCCCCATTCCCTGTGTCATTGTGGCTGGTTTGCTTGGCACAAAGCACTGAAGCAGGTGTGCGTAGATGTCAATCATGCACCGGGACCCCCCAGAGCTGTTAAAAACCATTGTGGATGCCCTGGATTCTTCTGGATGCCCTTTGCTCCTGCCCTGCTTGCAGACCTAGCCCACAGCTGCAGCTGTGGGGTGCTCAGCTCTGCTATTTCAGGCATGTTCTCCTTGACTGAAGTTCAGGCTGTGCACAAACTGCACAACTGGGGCTGCTTCAGTCTCATTTCTAGATCTGCTAGGGTTTTGCTCATGGGCAACAGTCTGCAAAATTCCCCTCTGCTTGTGAGGAAGGCTGGTGGTGGAGGTAAAATGGGCCTGAACACCACTCAGACCGTTGGGTAGTTGCTCCTAGGTAACTGCACAGAGGCTGGCTGCAGGGACACTCCGTGCTGGTCATGGGGCTGAACCTGAGACAAGGCCAGGGCCACGAACCCCAGCTTCAGCTATGGAAATAAGGTTGGAAAATACCCATTTAAAAAAAAAAATAATAAAAACCTGCAACCAAGCGTTGCATTGCCACCCACTTCCAGGCTACAAGGAGCTGGAAAGCTGAGGGGCTACAAGGGAGTGAATCTGTTTATCAACCTACCTAAGAAGAGCAAACAGATGAATATGAGAGGATGTTTCTGGACAAGATGAATAAATTCTTGCTGAAAGGAAAGTGGGGGTGAGGGTAGGGAACGGGGTAGCTCTAAAAGACCGGCTGTTTTTTTCTAGGGGTATCTTGACTCAATAGCATGACTGCAGTGAACTTTCCGAACCCAAACTTTAGGCCCAATCACCTTCTCAGTTGCTTTGAACACATCCGTTTTACTGGCCATCTCATCCTGCTTTCCCTTGTCTAGTAACCCTCCTTGCACAGGTTCACGGTTTGCTGTCAGTCCCGCAGTTTGATGTAATTACAGCTGCAGCTTGAGATGTCCTTTCTCCAGAAGCAGCGTGGTGGGTCAGCACCTCTCCTCCAGGAGGTGCAGAGGCCCATAATCTCTCCTCTTCAGTCTCAGCGCTTTCACTGGGTCCGGCTATTTATAGATCCTGTGATCCCTTCCTCCCCGTGTTTCCCTTCTATCCTATCAGCTGGAAATCTTCCAGGTCCTGTATTCTTCCCCTTTGACTTCCTGAGTCTATTGTTCCTGCTTTCAGCAGGAGGCTGACACTGGAATGGTCCCTGTCCCCAGCTGTGATCGTGCTAGCCCTTTCTCTCAAATCCTCCTCAGGGCCACACAGGTGCCACACAGTTCCTGAGGAACGCTGCATCCACAACCCAGTGTGTTTGTTGCACTCAGGGCCCTGCATCCTCCCTACACGTTGTGGCCACCTGCGGAGCCAAAACACTGCTACGTACTCACTCTCCACCCAAATCCCATTTCACAGTGGTGCTTATATTCTGTGGGAATCGTATATTTTCAAAACTGTTTTATAGTAAAGCAACAGCTTTCTTATTTTTCCTTGCTTACACTGTTTTTTTTAGCATTGCCTGCTTTGGGTCACTGTCTTCTGCTTTAGGCATGCTTCCCACTCTTGTGGGGCCTGCAAGCAACTAGTCCCTGTACTGGAGGGGTTCAGTTCAGAAAACTGGTGAGTGAGGTGATCTGCAGGGAGCATGGAGGTTACACGCCCACTGGAAAAGTCAGAAAGGTCACGTGTAATAGTCCAGCTCTGTCCTCAAGCAAATCAGTGCCTGTGCTGTGGACTGCCCCTGAAAGGAGGCAGTGGCCAGGCAACTCAGAAACTCCAGAAGAGGCTCATTTTTCTGGTGTGAAAAAGGAGGCATTTCCCTCACTGCACTACCACCATCTTCCCCCTTCTCCACCTCTCTTCTTCCTCCACCCCCAGGTCACTTGGTTTTTCAGCTTATGTAATTCCAGCATTAAAGTGCTTCAGTAAAGATGCTCAAAACCACAGAAAGCACTCTTAACTCCCATGTGGGCTGTCCCAGGCCTGCAAGCTGGCAGCTAAGCTAGTCCTCCCAAGACCAACACAAACTATAATTCTCAAAGACGGTACCTTTTCTTCAAGGAGTTGGACTTCTTGTGACTTCAGGGTCTGTGAATGAAACCAGCTCCTTTGATGGCTGCTGCCTGGGCCTCTTGAGTTGTCTGAGAGGACAGCCAAGGCTTTAGGCCTTGTGCTGCCACCAGTGTTTCTGAAGTTTCAGCTGCTGCAGATGTTGAAGACTGGTGAGCAGCCCAAGGAAGCAAGTAACTGCCTCACACCCTGCAAACAGTCAAAGCCAGGCTGGCTGTGAAATAAAGGTCTCTGCTGTGCTCCTGCTGAACAGCTGGGGAGCGCCATTCCCCTGGAGCTGCCAGTCTGGCCAGGCAGATGTCCCCCTGCCTGTGAACGGCCTGGGGAGCCCTCTCCTCCTGCAGAGCACCCAGATGAGACACGGAGTGCTGCTGCGTGGCCTTGCTGCTCACCTGGAAGGTCCCAGAGCCTGAAGCGTGCTGCGGACAAAGGTGTGCAGGTAGCGGGGGTCAAAGAAATACGTGAGCTCCAGCACAGAGGCGGCTGGGGCAGCAACATGACCTCCACATCAACCATCAATCATGGCGGCAGTGCCTTTGTTGGGGCAGTGGCACTTGGCATCATGGAGATGTTGGCACCTGTGTCCTGATGTTCTGCTTGAGGACACAGTGGCACAGCAGCTCAGTCCCCACATTGCCATTGAAGGCAGAAAGGAAGAAGCAGCTGAGGGGCACTGTCTGGTGTCCCTAGGTTCCTGCTGCCACAGGCAGGAAGACTTCTCCAGCCACTGACACATCGTCTGCACTGTAAACCCCAGCTCCAAAGTCAGTCGTTGAGTGCCACACGTAATGGATCTGCCTCTCCAGCAACATTGCTCCAAAAGCAGCAAACAGTATCATAAATCTGTCCTCCGCACACAGACTGCCTGCCGAGGCACCGAAGGCTGAGCTCAGGGCTGGTGTCGGAGCTGGAGACACCTGCAGTGGAGAACACAGAGGAAGCTGAAAGAGAAAGATTTCATGAAACCGTGACCTAGGAAGAACTTGAGCAATGAGGAAGCAGCTACAAACCCTAAAGGCCACCTGCTCCTATGTGATCTGAGGGGTAACAGACTCACAAAGTACTCTCCTTCCCCGTGGCAGGCTGATTTGTTTTTCTGTCAGAGAGGCTGACGGATTCCCACCCCTCTTGGGTTCAGAGAATATGTTCCTCTCTCGCTCCCTCTGGGAGTCTTTTTTGGCCTTTGCTCTATCCAAGGTTTCACAACTAGGTACTGAGATCTGCTGGTGTGCAGTTTTCTGTTCCATAAAGAAGTTACATTCCCCATCATCCCAGCTGTGCTTCTTTCCTTCTTGCCTACAAGAATGTCTGCCAGTCACCCAGATGCAACCTGCTGCCTGCTTTCCCTGGTTCCCAGCCTTTCTGCTTCAGGGTCACCACTGAACACAACCGCATTTACCAGATGAAATGCTGTGTGACACAAGGCACACTCCAGTCCCCGCACTGCTCTGTGGCTTTCCACTGCTCCTTATAAGCTTCCCCCTTTCCTGCAGCTCAGTATGGCACTGGACACAGCAAACCTTGACTGTTCTCTTTATAAACCACTTCCCAGGGCTGAACATCTGTCTTTTATCAACCTATGACTAATGGTTAAGAAGTTTATCGACTGCCCTGTGGGAGACAGATGCAGCAACTGTGCCCTGGCTTGCTGTGGGGTCTGGTTAAGGGTCATTTTTCTCGAAGCTTCCATCCCTTTCAAGGCCAACAGCAGACCCAACACAATTTTCCCAATGTGCCAGCAAACGTTTTTTTGTAACCTATTCGCCTTCCGCTTCCCATCCCCTCCCCATCCTCTGGGCTTTCCAGAAGTGCCCCCTCATGGCTGGGGAGCCACTGTGACTGCTAAGAGCCTGCGGCCGTGGAACAGCACAGTCGAGCGCTCCAGCTCTGCCATGCTTTAGGCAGACAGGGTTTATCTGACTGCAATGAGGCAGAAGCTCTGCACCTCTGCTAGGAGACTGTGCTGCTGCCATTTCCATTTTTTACCTACCTTGTTAGCTAGAACAGGAGTGATGTCTGCTGGTGAATCAGTCTTGCTGGTGCCAACTCCTGCTGTATTTTGGGGGACCTCAGGGTGTGCGTTGCTCCTGGGATGGCTTCTGTGTGGGAGAAAACAGTGGGTCATTCCAAGAACAGTTAAGTCTGTGATGAATAAATCATCCCCAAAGGCATCCCCAAAACCTCCCATGTCCCCAGCACCTGTAACACCAGGCAGAGTGTTTCAAACCAGACCTTTGAAAATAAATATTTGCTTACAAGAGTGGAAATGGAGTTACGAAAGAAAAGCATGAAGACACACGTGCATGCGCACGCACAGAGAGTCACTTAACAACTAGGTTATCGGCAGCAATCAGGACTCACGCTCCAGTTACCGTTTCCATCAAGCCCCAGCAGTTTTGCCTGGCAGCCCAGCAACATCAGCTGATGCAACTGAGAGGGACAGTCCTCTCCTCTCCCTGTCAAGCCTTCCTCGCCCTTCCCTTACTTTCGCAGTCATGGGGCAAAGAGGGAGACCAGCTCAGCCACCCAGCTGCCAGAGCGGGTGCACGGGGCATCATGTGCAGCAGGACCGGCCTTTCGGCTGCAGCACAACCCCAAACTGGATGAAGCCAGCCATGACTGCTCCTCGGTATCTCCTGAGTTACCCACCCGCCGTCTTCCTTCGTATGTTCCTTCTACCTTTGCTGGATTGTCTCCAAACCACAACATTTGTAAGACTGCAGTAAAATTGTGTAAGTTGTAAACCTTAACAAAATATTCACTCTACACATAATGTATTAGCTCCTTATCTTAAATCTTGCTGGAAGCATTGTACGGAGTCAGTGTGTGACGTGCCTGCCTGCCTTTGTACAATGCTTTTCCTAGGGAGGCAGTAACTAATTGCACTGGCACACTGGCAGACTGGTACCCAGTATCTGTAAACTGGCTGGTTTAAAAAAAAAAACAACAAAAAAAAAACACCTTAAGAATTGCTCCTCTCCCCAGGGAATCACTAGATTCCTGGTACCCCACAACTCGCATTGTGATCCATAGGAAACTGTCTCTCCCGGTTATTTTGGGGTAGTTTACTGAATTTCCTGCTCCCTCCCCTATTCTTCTCATTCAGCAAAAGCACGAGAGGCCAACAGGTCCGAGTGGGAGGGCAGGACACAGCCAGCACCCTCCCTCTCCCACACAGTCCTTGCAGCCCGCAGCCTGCTGGGCAGTGGATGACAGCAAGGCCCCTGCTCCCCTCGGCCACCCTGCTTCCAGACAGATCCCCAGAGGGGCACCTTCTCCTCGCCTTGGCTCAGACCTGCAAGTGCAGGGCGGGTTTTACCCCATCACAGCACTTCGCTCTCGAGCCTCCCCAGCTCTCGTCTGACTATCCTTCTGCTTCGCCATTTATCCTTCCACGGTAGCCTCACACTCAAACAGCAAGACTTCTGTGCTGATAAAAGCATCCCCAGGGGTATGGCAGGCTCCAAGAACAAGCCTGGTCACCCTCCTTTGCTCTCCTGGATGATGCTGGGGACTGTCACTTCCTGGCAGCAGTAGCAGCAAGGAGATCCCCGATTAGGGGGCTACAGCTGGCTCGGGGTCTGGTGTCACAGCAGTCAGGAGGAAAGAGGTGAATGTCAGATGCGATGTAGATGGACATGAAAGCTGAGGGCCAAAGAGCAGGCTGCCGGCTTGCAGCTCAGAAATTCAACAGCAAAGCACATGAGATGCAAGAGAAACAGATGCAGGAAGTAGCAAGAACTGTGCAATGACAGCACACGCTCGCAGGGAACAGTCAGCAGCAGGAGGTCTTTCCTGTACTGACAAAGGCAACAAAAAGAAGCTGACTTTTTCAGACCAGCAGCATGCTCTTCCTGCTGTTTTTATGTAAAACTTATGGACAGGATCAGCAGTCTTGCCAGCACTTGGAGCAAACAGCATGGGCTGGAAGGCTTGCAAGGGACACAGCTGAGGCAAGGAAGCTCAGGGAACCCTGCTGTAGCAAGTCTTCCTTGGACACAGCACAACAAGCTTAAACCATGCACCCTTCACAGAGCAGAGCAGCCTGCACTGTCTCTCCAGGTGCCTGCCCTGACAGGCAGGGACATCGTGTGACACTGACCTACAGACCTCTGAGGCTGCCTGGGCTCGTACCATTTCTCCCTCATAAGCCCCAACTGGGGTTAACACCACCATGAATAGATTCTGTCCCTCCTGGCCCCTGCACAGCATCTCCACCACACGGCCAAGCACAGGCCCTGTCAGAATAAAGCCGGCAGAGGAGGGGAGCAGCAGCACACAACAGATGGGGCAGGAGCAAGCAACTCAGGCTGACACTGCTCAGGCCAGCAGAACACCACCACTCCCAATATATGCTCATCGCTTGAACTGGCTTTCAGCAAATGCTCCTCTCCACAGCAAGATACAGCTTCTACAGCCTCCACCAAGCCACTGTACACTCCATCTCCTGTCCCTCGGTCTGCCTTCAGCTGCCAGGACGCTAACAGCACTAACAGGTCTTAATTGCCCTGAGCAGCCCCACCTGGAGCATTTACCCACAGCCCCTGCCCAGGGGTGGGCAGGTGGGTGGGTGTGGGCATCCATTTAAGCTCAGCCCAGGGGTATTGCCTCCTGCTTGACCCAAGCTGGAGAAATGTTGGAGTCTGGCTGTGCTATCTAGACCCTGCTGAGCTAGAGCTTGTCCTGTAGCTCACTTCACCTTGCCACCATGGACCTGCCTGGTAATTGCTAGACCTCATCCTGAGCTGTGAATTGCCTTCCTAGCTTGACCACAGGCCTACCTCACTGCCAGGGGCTTACCTGGCAATCTCAACTCTTGGCTGCTACCCTGGGCCTGCCCTGCTTGCTGGGCTCAGGTATTGTGGGGATGTGCCAGGGCTGCCGAAGGTGCAGCCCTACCGGGAGCTCCTCTCAGCTCCCCTTTTGCTAGGGCACAGCCAGCCCTTGCTGCACTCAACGCTGGCTCTCCTGGTATGTGTTCAGACAGCTGCACCATGAATGGGATCGGGGAGCTCAGCTGGTTTAAAAATAGCCGTGACAAAAAGCTATCAGTTACTTTTACCTGAAGTGGTTCCCCAGCGCTGCTTGAGTAACCCAGAAATGGGCATGCAGAAACCACCAAGGTAGCAGCGTAAGAGCGCTGTGAGGCAGGGTGCAGCCAGGAATGTGCCACGCTGGGCTGGGCAGGCCTCACCTCCCACCTCAGGGACTTATCTTGGGGAAGCTCAGATCAGATGTGTCACCAGAAGCTTCTCCTCTTACTGTAGGGGCAACCTGCCTCCTAGATTGGGTCTCGGCTGGGTGTGCAGTGAGGCCTCTGCTGATTCCGAGTGCTAGGCCTAATTCCTCTGCTAGACCCTGTGGTTTTTAGGGTCTTTTGCCCCACAATTCGGTTCTTGATTGTATCTGTATGTCCTGAGATGTTATGGATCCTGCTAAGATCATGTATGATAGGTTCCCATGGCAGTTAATTCTACAGTCCGCTTGTGGAAAAAAGGGAAACAAGTGAAAGGAAAGCCTTTAAATTTAAACTGAAAGTCGCCTTACCCAGACGCCAGCACATTTACTTTTTTTTTTTTAAGCAATAATTTGGCGTGACAGAGCAGTGTCCTCCTGGAGGTGACAAAACACCGGTGCCTTCCACCTCAGTGACACCCTGACACCGCCGCACTTCAACCCCCTGTCGCCCCGCGGTGCCTCCTCCCCTGCCGTAGCCCTAAGGGGCTCGGTGCCAGGAGCCCCGAGGCACAACCCCCGTCATGTGTGACCGCCCCGTGCTGCCGCCGAGCCCCCCGAGGGCGGGCGGGGGGGCGGAGGCCGGACCACCCCCCTCAGAGGCCGGGCCTCTCCCCGCGGCCCGTCGGGGCCCGGCCGGCTCCCGTAGCGCCGCCCGCGGCTGCGGTGGCGTGTGGGAAGGAGAGACGATGGCGGCGGAGCCGGGCCGGGCGGAGATCCAGGCCTTCTTCAGGCGGCTGCGGGCGGCGCCGGCCAACAAGGTAACGGGCGGCGGCGGGCGGCCGCTCCCCGGCGGGGAGGGCACGGGCACGGGGACGGGGAGGGAGCCGCCGGCCCCCCGCCGACCGCTGCCTCCCCCCCGCTCTAGTCCTGCTTCGACTGCGGCGCCAAGAACCCGAGCTGGGCCAGCGTCACCTACGGCGTCTTCCTCTGCATCGACTGCTCCGGCGCGCACCGCGCCCTGGGCGTGCACCTCAGCTTCATCAGGTGCGTGGCGGCCACCGGCACCGGGGCGTCCCCGGGGGGCCCCAGCCCCGGGGGCACCGCGCGGACCCCTGCGGGGGCTGAGGGCGCCGGTCCCGGCAGTAAAGGCGAGCACAAGTCCTGCTTGTAAGGCAAAAAGGAATTTAGGTTGGGTTTTTCTGTGCTAGCCCGCTGGGGGAATGGTTCTGGGTTCCCACTGTCAGGGCTCGGCAAAGCTCTGTGGGTGACGGAGCCGCCGTCTGTGGGCGCTCGGGTAAGTTGGGTGCCGGTAGGAGAGGCGTCCCGCCGCTTTGCCTCGCTTGGTGGTTTTCTCGCGTGTTGCGTCATGTGTCCTGCCCCGGTCCCAGGGCTGAACGTGACCCTTTCGTGTCGCAGTGAGATCAGACGCGGAAGGAAAGCTGTGGGTCGTGCCGTCCTGCTTCGCGCCCCACCCTCTCAACAAGCCGTGCTAGTGAGGCGCCTTCTAAATGTGAATGCTGCGTTACTTGCGAAGCTGAAACTGACTTTATTGCTCGCTTTAAAAGTTCAAATCGATTCCCTATGGGAGTGAAGAAGTTACCGAGATGTTCTTCCCCCTTTGCCACCCATACTCTGCTGGGATAGAAGTGGGATATCTGACAGTTCGAGCTCAGAGCATGCTTTTGCGTTTGGCACGCCTGCCTATTATTAATAGGAGTAACTTGTTCTCGCTCAGGTCCACAGAGCTGGATTCTAACTGGAACTGGTTCCAGCTGAGGTGCATGCAAGTCGGCAGCAATGCCAACGCGGTAAGGAGCCTTTGTAGGCGTTTCGCTTGCTTTCTGTTTTGCTAAGCCACATCCTCCGTTCCTTGTCCCTTTCCTTTGTAGCTTTCTGGGTACCAACCTCGCTGCCGTGGGGTTCATACTCTGTGCTCAGAATTATATCCTCTGTCTTTGGGAATCTTCCTCTTCCTGTTGTGTTTGCGTCATGTCTAATGCTTGCCTGAGTACGAGCTGGTAGCCAGGAGACTGAATGTTGTTCTCTTTTCAGACTGCTTTCTTCCGTCAGCATGGCTGCACGACAACAGATGCCAATGCTAAGTACAATAGTCGAGCTGCCCAGATGTACAGGGAGAAGATCCGGCAGCTGGCGAGTGCTGCCATGGCCAAGTACGGCACTGATGTAAGTCTAAGCAGCTCTCTGTTAGACGCGTAGAACTGGGTGCTGAGGCTTGTAGGATAGCTTCTTCTTTCCTCTCTTCTATTCAGCTGCTCATAGATGGACTGAGTGGAGCCCCTGGGCATTCCCCTGACAAGAGCGATGCTGATTTCTTCATGGAGCACACACAGGTGAGAAGCTGTCCAACCAGACAGCCTTAACAGCTCTCACATAGCCACCTGGTCACCCAGGAGCCCGGAGAGGTGGTAGGAGCAGTCCTGCTTAGATTGGAGGGATTTTAAGTTGTATACACATTCAGTAGGAACACGGAACAACTAAGATTCAGTCATCAGCCTGGTATATAATCTACAGATCTAAATATTTCCACATGGGGCCTGTAATATCCATGTCCTTTCTCTTTGAAAGTATCTTCATCTTCAAGGGATACATAGAGTCATCAATTACTCCCTGGAAAATGCTTTTTCTACTGCTTTAATGCAGAGTCTGTGGCTATTACTTGAAACTTCTGGTTTAGTCAGCTTTCCAGTGCATAGACCTTGGTAAAGTTAGATTTAGGCAAGTGCTTCTACAATGCAAGGTGGACTATCTCAACTGAATATAGTGATGTGACAATGTGACAACTAGTTATCTGGTAGTAAGGACAACGGAATTCACAGTTATTTTCCAGGGAGACTCATTGTCCTGCTTTCAGCTGAGATAGAGTTAATTTTCTACAAAACACCCCCCCAGTTTCGTTGTTCAGCATGACGCTGTGCCGTGTGGGACATCCCTTTGGCCAGTGTGGGTCAGCTGTCCTGGCTGTGTCCTCTTCCAGCTTCTTGCACCCGCAGCCTCCTCCTAAATCCAACACCATACCAGCTCCTAGGAAGAAAACTCTATCCCAGTCGAAACCAGGACACTCATCAGCTTAGCTTCTGGCTTCTCTCTCTTTTTTTTTTTGGTCCCTGATAATGTGTGGACAGGTTCACATCCCCTTATCTTCAGTGAAGGCATAGTCTGGAGTTTGGAATGTGGGAACGTGTTTTCTTGACCTCAAACGGAATGCAGGTTACTGAACTTGAAGTAAGTTCAGGATGGTTAGATTCATTCATTCTCTGCAAATCATTGGAATGAGCATCTCTTTGCAGTCTTCCAGTACCTGGGATGTAGCAGATGCCAGCCAGAATCTTGCACAGTCTTCCCTGGAGGTGGAAAAAGCACCAAAGTCATCGGAAGGCAGTGAAGTGTCAAGTGAGTTCCCTGCTTTATAATTTTCTCAAGAACCTGACTTAATTCCCAGGAGAGTACAGTTCTGTACCACAGTTGGAAGGGCTAAGCTTTTTCCCTCGGTTCAGGCTTGAAGAAACTCTGTGTGCTGTCTGATGTTAAGTTAAATTAGTGGACGCTTAAAAGAACAGCTCTGTTTGGGCTCAAGGAGTCAGTTCTTTGCATTTCCTGAAATGCATGAAATTCATGTTCAGTTAGGGTTAGTTGCCCTGTTTCTGTACTTCCAGACATAACTCTTCATTTAAACACTTTTCTCTACCCCTTGAATTTGATTGTTCTATATTCACATGTTATTTTCAGACCTGAAAACTGTTTCTAGGGTGAATTACAAAGAAACCAAGAATGTGGGAGCACAGTTGTAATTTGAAACAGCTTTGTGTATTCCCTTGCTGGAGTATTTAGTTTCTTTTAATGCGTTAAGAGCACTGCAGAACGGATAACTTGCTCTGTGGAGACTTAAGGTAGTTGTGCTTGGGAAATTATACCTTTCAAATGGAAATTAGCTTGTTGAGGGGTTTTCTGGGTGATGGGGGGCAGAGGAGGTAGAAGAGAGACAGCAGAACTGTGAGCACACAGAGAGAAAAGGGGGAGAATTTCTCTGAATATTCTCTTCTGGTCTTGTGCTCGCAGATCCCAGCCAAGGCCCATCTATTGACTTGTTGAGCACATCTCCTAAAGCTCCTCTAGGTAAGTAACACTCTTCAGGATCTCCCAGATCAGTCTTGCTGTTAAACATAATGTTCTGTAGTAACCTTAGTGGAACTGGAACTGAACTATTTTCAGAATATTGAAGGTGCTTATCTTCAACTCAGCTCCTGTGGAGCAAATACTGAGGATCTCTGTAAATCCCCAAACCAATCCACAGCTTATTGGAGGTTTCTTGCTCCTTTGGATGATTGAGTCCAAAGCTGTCTCCTTCTCAAAAGCTTGTTTTCATTTCTGGGCTTTGGACAAAATTTGGTATTTGCATATCTGGAACTTGGTTGATCAAGGCCAAATGGCTGTTTTGTGTGTCATTTGGCTTTTTCCCCCAGAAGCTTGGAACAAATACGTATTTAGTTTGCTGAGTAACAGGAGTTTATATCTGATTGTCCCCCACCATTACTGACCTGGCCACACACAACATATAGCTGAGCTTCTTTCCTTACCAAGAGTGTGTTCCTAGTCCACAGGGGGCTTCATCCTGGGTGGAAAGCCTGTGTCCTTAAGCGTCTGTTCATTCCCCGTGTTTGTTTCTTCTCAGACGTGTCCATGTATCTATCAACACAAGAGCCTGCTCCTGCCAGAGGTAACTGGCTAACAGCTGGCCTGCTCTGGCTGCTTGTGACAACTCTGCCTGCCCCTTTTGTAATTCTGCCTTCAATAACTTTAGCTTCTTGTGCTTAGAGGGAGAGAATGAGCCAAAGCTTACATGTATCATATTGGGATGTAAACCAGCTATTACTTCTCTGGAAATGGATCTTACTGTTACTTCTATTAAAACATTTCTTGACAGTAATCAAAAAAAAAATCAGGAACAGTATGCTGAAAACAGTCCGATAGTGATGAATGTCCCGAACCCCTTATTTCAAAAAAACTTATGGTAAAACGAGAAAAGATCATTCTTGACAGCCTTCCAGTATCTCAAGTATGGATTGACAAAAGTCATGGGGGTGTAGAAAGCAAGGAGACAGTTCTATGAAGAAAATCCCACAAGGGCAGTAAGACTGGAGCTACATAATATCAAAAGCTGGAAAAGTGTCCTGGGTCCTGGGCAGTCCCTCTTTATGCTTGCTTTGTTCTTACACATTTTCCACAGGCACCTACTGCTTGGCTGGATCTTGGCTGTTTTACAGGTGTGGCGTGCTTTATGCCCTCAGAGTGACAGGTTTCTGGTAGAAGGTGTTGAGGAACCTGTTGCTTCTACAGCTCACTGCACTTTAGGTCCATTTTGTTGGTGGTCTGTACATGTAAACATAGCTTTAGGGTTCCTGCTTTTGTCCCTAAGGCACTGGTGAGACACTGACCTTCATGTGGCTCTGAAACTTCATTTTCTTGGGTTTATGTGTGAAATAAATCTAGTGCCTCTAGCAACCCTGATCTGTACTGGACAGGGTCGCCAACTGCATGACACCTGGAGGAGCTTTTTGAAGGTCTTAATTCAGTTACAAGCTTCTCCAGGGATGGGCATGCTTCTCTAGGACACCAGCCTGCAATTGTGGAGCTTTTCAGTGCATCTTTCTTGGCTGGGTGAAATCACCCAGCCTTCTGATGCGAAGCTGCATGGTGTGCCCTGGATTCTGTAGCAGCTGGACTGTGGTGGATGTTTGTGTGGGTTCCTGATTACTTTTGGCTTCTTAAATTAATTCATTTCTGTTTATTTGCTGTTTCCCTCCTCTTGCAGAACTTAAATCCTCCCTCATTGGAAAGAAGAAGCCGGGAGCTGCCAAGAAAGGGGTATGTCTGAGCTCTTCTTTTCCGGAGAGGAGGCAGAGCACGTCTCATGTTACTGCTGTCCTTTCCCTGGTCCTTTGCTTTCTGCCCTTAACCAAGCTGTCTACTGAGAGATCCATTTGGGGAAGGCAGAGCTTTATCTCATCGCCTCTTTTGAAAACTAGATTGTAAACTAATGGACAAAAACAAATAGGGTTTGGATCATTACTTGTTACAGTCTGGAGTGTATGTAGGTTGTGACTAAACAGGGAGACCGAAAGCCTGAACTGCTGGTTTTCTTGTACTATGAACAACTTAGGGGGAAGAAGTCCTTTTTGTATGTTTTCTGCTTATTTTCTTTTTCAGCTGGGTGCAAAAAAAGGTCTTGGAGCCCAGAAGGTGAGCAGCCAGAGCTTCAGTGAGATTGAGCGGCAAGCCCAGGTGGCAGAGCAGCTGAAGGAGCAGCAGGCAGCGGAGTCCAGGAAACAAGCCGAGGAGTCCATGTAAGTGCCCTGTTTGGGCTGTACGCCTTAAGGCAGAAGTAACGTGTAGTTGATGCTGTTCATCCCAGGACTGCCTAATATGAGTACAGAACATCCAAAACCAGTCCTTACAGCAGGGTACAAGCTATATTGCTATATTTTATTCAAATTATCACCTCTGGAAGATTTCAAGGAGCAGATATGGATTTTTATTTTTTCTTAATCTTTCTGTGGGCCTTTGGCCAGGACTGATAAAAGCAAAGGCTGAACTGGGTGGGTATTCTTGTGCCTCTGTCCCAGGGGGTACAGAGGCAATGCCTACATCAAGAAGATCACGTTTGGCTAGAAAAGAGTTGCATCCCAGCGGAGGTGAGGTGGGGAGACAAGCTGCTATGAAGGGATTTCTGGCTGTGCTGTTATGGAACCTGGTGTTTTGAGGGGCTGTTGGGTTTACTCTTCCCCTTGTCCCTCCACAGTGTGGGCTGGGCCAGGGCAGAAGGGTAATGGGCTGGTACCCACTGCAGCTCTTTCCTTTAGAGTCACCTCGATGCGACTGGCTTATCAGGAACTGCAGCTCGATCGGAAGAAGGAAGAGAAGAAACTTCAGAACCTCGAAGGGAAGAAGCGTGAACAAGCTGAGAGGCTAGGCATGGGCTTGGTGTCAAGAAGGTACTTGGCTGGGGATGGCGTGGGGTAGAGGTGCTTTGGAACCAGTCTGCTCTAGAATAGTTTCCCGAAGGCCCTAGCTTGCTGTTGTAGTAACAAAAGGAAGGGATTTAAACTGCTTGCGTGCTGGACTGTTTAAAAATGCTTCACACCCCAGAAGGAATGGACACTGTTCAGGGGTTCTAGCTCTCATTTGAGCTTTTCCAAAGTTGCTTGTGGCCTGTCAGTGCCTAGCTCTAGAGTCCTGCAACTCCACAGATGTCTGCACATAGGCAAACATCACCCTACCTCCCTTAAGAAGGTGACTCAAGACTTTGAGGGATTCAAGCCTGATGTGTGGTAAAGGGGGCTGGCTCCCCACAACTTCCCTCCAGACTTGTGGCACCTGCCCTGTCTGTGAAGGCCAGATTCAGTTTTGAGGGAGACTGTTTGTAGGGGCTGGGTGGCGTCATACCTGTCAGCCCTGACCGCCTGTTTGTTGCGCTAGCTCTGTTTCACACTCGGTGATGTCTGAGATGCAAGTCATTGAGCAGGAGACGCCACTGGCCGTGAAATCTTCCCGCTCCCAACTGGACCTGTTTGAAGATGCTGGAAGCTTCACATCTGGACCCCCCAAGTAAGACTAAGCTTCAGTGTAATGTTTGGCTTATTCCTGAATTTAATATCTGGCTTAAACTACCTATTTTTGGTATCTAGGTACAAATATAGTCCCTTCTCATTTGAAGATGCCTTTGGCTCACGATGGGAAACAGACTCTTCGTGGGGTGTTGACAAAGAGGAGGAACCGGAGGTGACAGTTTCCAGTATTCGGCCGATTTCAGAGAGGTAAAGCACCTGCTACCGTACTTCCCTTGTATGGGGCAAAGGGTTGGGACTAGGAGTTGTGGGAGAGATGCTACTGTGTTGTGACAGGATCCGAGCCTTAGGCTACAGAAGATCACTTGCATGGATAATCCTGAGAAAAGGGACCATCGTTGAGAGATCCTTTGGGTACTTCTTTTCCTATTGTGTCACAGCCTTTATGGTCATCAAATGTGGTCTGTCCTGGGGTGGGGGGAGGAGAGAACTCTGGTATTAGCTAGCCCTTGGAGTTTGTTGCTCGCCTTCAATCAGATGGGATATGAGACACGTCTTTCTCTACTGTGTTGGTGAAGCTTAAGCTGTCTCCTCTCTTGCTTCCTCAGACCCACCAGTAGAAGAGATACAGAGAACAGGACATCAGTTGTGGAATCAAATGAAGCTCGGCAGAAGTTTGCGGGGGCTAAAGCTATTTCTTCAGATATGTTCTTTGGGCGGGAAGCAGATGCTGAGGTAAATGCACTTTTGCAGTGCTCTGACTTCTTCTTCTCCTGTTTGCTCAGGTTGTTCTTTGTTCCGTTCCTTTACCTTTTTTCTTTGTTTTCCTTTCTTCTGCAGTATGAAGCCAGGTCCCGACTGCAGCAGCTCTCAGGCAGCAGCGCTATCAGTTCTGCAGACCTGTTTGGAGAGGCCGAGAATGTGCACTCAGGTTTGTTAGCGCTCAGTGGGTTGAGGAAGGGCGTGCAGCTTTGGAGGACCTCAACAGGAGGGGGTCAGGGTATTCTCTGGAGCTGGGGAACTCGAGCCTTACTCCTCCTGGTTCTTGTAGGTGGCGTGTCGATTGGAAATGTGCTGCCTGCAGCCGATATTGCACAGTTCAAGCAAGGAGTGAAGTCAGTTGCTGGCAAGATGGCTGTCCTAGCCAACGGGGTGATGAACTCCCTCCAGGTGAGGTTGCACCACAGCACTTTCAGATAGGTTCTAGTCATGCTCAGGGACTTTTATCATATCCTGGTGATTTCACTGGGATTATCATTGTCTTCTCAAATTATACGGAAAGTGCCAGGTAGAGATGAGCCCTTTGTAGCTGCGGACTCGATAGCTGAGCAATTCCAGGTGGCCAGTGAACGCTACTTGGACAACATTATTCTCCTGCTGGACAGGTTACTGTGTTATGTCAGATGTGCCTTTTCCCACAAATCTTTAAACTTAAAAAATTGAGCCTGTTTTACCTCCTGTCTTTGCAAGGTGTCCTCTCTTGAGGTAGCCTTTTGCTGACAACTTATGTCTTGATTGCATTAATCCCAAACCCCCATGACCTTGTTGTTTGCTTCTTTGGAGCTTGCACAGTGCTATAGAATGGTGTCTTGGTGTGTTTCCTCCCCAGGATCGTTATGGTTCATATTGATGACCCAGGAACTGCAACTCGCAGGGAAGCCAGCAGGAGGCACTGATGCCACCTTCGCCTGGAGTAAACTCTGCGGGATTGTCTTAGTTTGTCTGGGGTGGGTGGGGAAGGGAGAAGGAAAGCAGAAGGGGGCAGGACATGGCTGTGCCCAGGATGCTTTCCAAATATCTGGATTCCACTCTGCATTAAAATTCGATGTGCCCTCAGACCCACTGCTATCTACTAGCCAGTGGAGATGGGGATAACCTCACTGCTGTGAAAGATGTGGGAATTCCTGTGACTGCCCTCATCAGTGCTCCTATCCTTCTTGGCCCATCCCTTAGCTGACCACGTGACAGAGGAAATGGGAATGCTGTTTTTCTGAACATGATGTTACCTGGTCCCCACGGATGTGGCTGTGGCTTTCTGTTCTGCTCAGTGCTCTTACTGCCTGATCCCAAGCAGGCTGCTGCAGCAGTTGACAGCGTGGGTAAGGCATTTTCAGCTGCAAGGTTCTAGTGTGCATGGTAAGCCATGGTGTCACAATTCCTCTGTATTTGCAGGGTCTGCCTTTTACCATGGGATTATCCTTTTTATTGTCTTGTAAACCGGCATATATTGATGCGGGAGAACAAATCAAGCAAAGATTATTTTTTTTAGCTTTGAATCACATCATGAGCAAAAAAAGGCCCAGGCCATGAAGTACTATAAAGATATTTGCTGGACCCTTGGTTATTGTGTTGCCCTGCCCTATCTTCCATCCAGACTTGGACAGAGGGGAAGGTCCTGAAACCCTGGCTTAAGTGGGACGGGGGGTGAGGGAGGCTGTCCCCATGAGGACTGTAACCTTAGTCCTACTTAGGTGGGCTCTTTGCTTCTGAGTGTGGTTTCAACAAGAGCCGTTTTCCCTTTTCTTTATGCACTTGAGGATCGGATAGGCCTTTCTTTTTCTTTCCCCCTGTGCTTATTGTGCAACTATTGCAAAATAACTGGGTGAGCAAAACAGTTCAATTCCGTGGGTTCCTGTCAGCGAACGCCCCCTCCAGGGCTGGGCCCCCACCTTGTGCCAGACGTGCATGGACCCCCCTGGTCCATCAGGGGCTGCGTGGCGGCAGCCAAAGGGGCTGTGGTACCCCCAGGGCTGTGGTGGGGGTGGAAGTGGCTGAGGGTGAACGCGCTTGCACGGGCGGTGCGGGCACGGTGCCATTTGTGCTGGGGGTGGCAGCGGGCCCCACCCGGGCGGGGTCAGTGTGGTGGGGCCCTACAAGAGGCCACTGGGGCCCGGGAGCTGGGCACAGACCAGAGTTTCTCAGGCTTGGCCCCAGGCCTTGCACTGCATGCTTTATTCCCTGGCTTCGGTCGTCACCCACTGCTGGGTGGGAGAGAACGTGCAGTCAAAGAGCATGCTGATAACTTACAATCAATAAATAATACCTCCCCCTACCTCCACAGCCACGTCAGCAGTAGTTAAGGGATTACTCTTTAAATAGTTCCAGCATGTGCTGAATCTGCTCAGCTTAGGGCAGCGCTAAGCTTTGGGTTAACAGATCGTAGTAGCCCACACGGTGCAGTGTTCTAGGGAAGGGGAGAGCAAGGAGGCTCCCAAAGGCTCATGAGAAATTGGAGTGTCTCAGGAAATAACTAGTCCATGCAAGCTGTGGCTAGTCAGCTGTTCAGGGCTGTGGAGGCCAAGCTGTAGATTTAGTTACCACTGAGGCTGTAATTCATTTTGTAGCCGCACAGGCCACACCATGGTGCTACAACAATGCCAATATTTACAAAAAGTACCTGGGCCTCACCTGAAAACTGCCTCCTTCTCCCCCAGTGCTTCTGCCCACCGAACCCCAGCAGATATGCTCCATGTTTGCAGGCCATACCACCACCTGTGACCAAACAATCTGAAGACTTTTCATCTCTCTGTTCCACTCCCCTCTCCAAAGCCTGCTTTCAGCAAATGAGCTTAACGTGCTGTTGGAGGCAGTGGGAGGCCTCACAGAAGGGAGGAGCCGCAAAGCACCATGCAGTACTTACTGAAATCTAGCTTATTATTTGCTCTGGCTTGTCTTAGACTCATGGAGAAGGAAGCTGTGACAGGTGGCAAGGCAATACCTAAACCCTTCTATTCTAGGAACTTGAGGAATTTCTCTACCTTTGATCACATGCAGGTGCAGCTTTACTGGGAATAATTATAATGGAGCATGAATGCAAAGCTGCCGCTGGCGATTTAACCACTCTATTGTCTAGGCCAAGTCTGAACACAGCTACACAACAAAACACTGGCACCCAGCCTGCGCTAGCGCTGCCACTGCTCCAGCACCTGCTGAACTGGGAGAGCCCTGGTTGAGAGAACACCGGGCTATTTCCAAGTACGGGCAGCTCTAGCAGCTGCTGGTTTGTCGTCTTACTTGTCAGCAGATGGCAGCAGAACTCTGCAGCTGGAAATAGCTACTCCTGCATAAATTTGGAGCTAGGAAAAAAAGCAGCGCTCTTGCTGGGAAAGGACGGGTGGACTTGGCAACGGGGACTGGCACAGCCACGCACATACTGGTGATGTGGACATAACCCAGGGCCAGAGCAGATGCTCTGGGAGGAGGTGCTGTACCTCCAGTGAGTTCTGGACAAACCAAAGATGGGACCAGTGCCCACCCTCACAACCTTCAGTTTTCAGAGGAGTCTGTCTCTTCGTTGGAGCCTTCACTCTCAGCATCCATTTTTCGGCGATGGTGGAGAGGTTTCCAGGGAGAGTTAATCCTGGGTGAGTGACGGACAGGCAAATTAGCAGTGTCCCCGCTGGAGCTGGTAGGAGCAGAGATGGCAAGCCCTGAAACCTGAGCTATCCTGGAAGAGAAAAGACAAATGCTGAGTAGCCTAGCTTGTCATCTCCAGCCTTAACCATAGCATTTTTGGAGTAAACTTGCAAAGAGGACTTGTTCCCAACTAGAAAGATGTTCATGGCAAAGATGGGGAATACCTTTCACTAGTATCTGCTAGACTTGCTGTGTAAATCTTTTTTTTCCTGTTAAAAGAGATTATCTGGGCTGAGCCTGTGTCTTCTAACACTCCTGGTTTTCATCATCCACAAATTTTTTTCCTAATCAAGGTGCATTTCCCCCCCCCCAGTTTCTGAAGCCTTTTCTAAGGATTTTGTTAGCGCCACCAAGGCACCCCAAGAAACCCTCTCTGCCCAGGCTGCTCTGTTAGCTCCTCTGTTGTCTTACAGTTTAGTAAAAGACCAGGGATGGTACTTTAGTGAAGCTTTCCTTAACAAGCTACTTTCCATCTGCTGCTTTACCTCCTAGTTTGGGCAACTCCACTTACAATTTCTCAAGTTCCTGATCCATGGCAGGGTCCAGAAACAAATCTCCTTTATCTGGCAAAGCCCCTGGGACAAAGAAGAAAAAAAAAATAGAGTAGATTTAGGCTATTCAGGGGTCACCTTTTTAAAGAAAATCACTCAAGTCGTAGCAGCATCCAAAATTTGTCCCGCAAGACAAAGAAGACCCTTCCTTATACCCATTAGAGAAATGGACACTGAATATTGAGGATCATAGACAAGGAATGATGTTGCATATGCTGTGTCCGTCACACAGGCTTTAGCTGGGCCTCAGCCTAGGTGGGAGGCACTCTCAGTAGTCTCACCTCTCAGAGAACTTGAAGAGCCCAAGGATTTGGCAGGTTCTGTTCCCTCTACAGAACTACTGGGTGCTGACTGTCACAGGGTGATGTCCCTGTGAATTGCCCTGTATAGCTACCAGTCCCAGATCCTATCAGAACAACAGAGCCTTCAGGAAGATGGGGCTCTTAGGAAATCCCTCCTGTAACAAGCTCCACCTTGCACAGGGGCCACGGGAGGGTCTGATCGGTCAGCACAGAGATGACAGGAATTGCTGGGACGATGCCACTGCACACCAGGAAAGATGCATTTGGTAATCTGTACCAACAGTGCAGCGAGAAACGCTCTTGGTTTTCAGGAGACCTGGGTGCCACACTCAGTATCTTTGGGAAGGAGCTCTTGTACTGCCCTGGGGGGACACAAAGCGGATTTCTGGCCTTGGCACCTTCGTCCTGAAGGAGGGGCTGGAGAGCCACCTCTTGCACACAGGCAAATGGCAGTCATAAAAAATGTAGCAATGAGCATCTAACAAATTAGAAGCAGTTCAGCCCAGACCCGACTCCCCTACTTCCAGTTCTGGTCTTCCCCTCTTGCACATGACCAGGAAAACCTGGCACTGCAACACAGAGTGGGGGGAGGTCCATTGATTGCTTTCACACGGTAAATTAAAAGAATAAGCAGCTAAAGCTTAACTTGTTTCTGCGTTTGCAGAATGTAGTGAGGTCTCTGGGGCACAAGAACTACTTGGGAGAGTCAGTAGATGATACTTAAAGGTTTCACAAATCTATGTTAACACTGGAGTTAGGCTGCAGGTTCCCATTTTGCCTGACAAATTCATCAGTGCTACCCCAGCCAGAATGAACTGCCGTAATCCCTACCCCTGCTCTAGGGGGGCCACTGGCTTTGTGAGACAGGAGAGCAGGCAGGCATCCTGACTGAAAGCTCCTTTGCCTGAAACTGCCCTTGCTGAAGGGCTTTGGGGAGCTTGTGATCCCCTACAGACCAAAGACTATTGAAATCACCCTTCAGGAGAGATTAAAAGACACCAGGAAAAGAATCCTCCTTTCCTTGCCAAGATGCTAGCACCTGTCAGACTTGTGGCTGCTGCCCCTCCTCTGTGAGAGGCCTCAGCGGCAGGCTGGCAGAGGGCCAGGGGCCAGGCCCACGTTAACGGAAAGGAAAACCCACACACTTTGTAGATGGCACAATGGAAGCTGTGGGCAGGATCTTCTTTTGCCCATCTGTTTTCTTTGCACTCGATTGGAAGTGGACTTTGTAGGGCAAAGGAAAAAAGAATTTGTTTGGTGCAATCCAGGCATCACCTGCCCCAGTGAGTACACGGCTTCCTAAACCTGTTTGCAGAGGGGATTGCAGGGCTGTATTCATGCACCTTTGATATATAATCTCCATGTTGCTGGGTAAGCAGCCCTTCCCCAGGGGGGCATTAGCAGCTTAGATTGTTTGCTGGAAGAAGAGGCTCAGCCAGGGAGGGGACACTTCTACTACGACACACCTGTGTAAAAGAACAAGCCCTCAGGCAAGGTACACCATCCTTTCACTAAGGCTTGTCTTTGAAATATGGGGATTGGCAGATACTCAGGCCTGGGAGTAGAGGGAGAGGATACCCAAAGAGAAAGCTTATCCTTACCGACCTGATGATTTGCTGAGTAGAGTGAAGGTGTGTGAGTCTCCACACTTTTAAACATTTCTCCTTGTCAAATGCAAAAAGCCATTGCTGTTCCCCTTTGCAGGAGGAAGAGGAGCACAACCAAGTCACATCGGGACAACACAGCATTATGTGTCTGAATTATGTACAGAGTACACAGTCTTTTGTCAATGCAATACATTGCTTCCCTGCTCTATAGCTATATTCATCATCACAACACAGAAACGAGCAGTGATTACTGCTTGGTAATCCCTCTGTTTTCCACAGCAGTCTGGTACAGAATTTTGTACCAGAATTTTGTGTTTTACAACACCAGATTTTCAGTAGGCCATAGGTAAATACAGTATCAAGATCACACTGATCTAGGGGAAGATGTGGCATGCGCTGGAAAGACTGGGCTCAGTTTGAGTCTTTGAGCCAAGGAGGCAGCAGAGGTTTTCCCATGAGGTGTGCCTTCTTTTCTTGTGGACAATGAGAGCAGTCATTTAAAATCTGTGGGAGAATGAAGGGCTAAATCATAGACTCAGACTTCAGTACTGTCTGTAGCGGTCAGCCACCTTAATGCCTCCTGACCACCTCTATCCAACCTTTAAAACCAAATATGTTAAAAGGACAGTTCTGCTAAAATGATCAGCTATTAAAGATGTAAAACATTGCTGTCCTAGGGCAGCATTTCATATCTCATTTTATTGTTGAAGCTTCACAGCTTCAAGCAGACAGGTAAGGTGCAGTGCTATGTTTCTAAAGTTTAATCCATAAAAAAAAAAGACGCAAAACTCCCCTACTTTCTTCCTGACGAAGTAAAATCTGGGGCATAACTACAGTGGAAATTCCACAGAAATGCAGAATGACTGAAAATCTAGAGCTGCACCAGTCACAGAAATCTTACCTAGGGCTCTATTGATCCCTTGGTCCTTTGCAAGTGCCAAAAGGAATCCATAGAAGGTCAGTCTCTGTGCAGTACTCAGCATTTCCTTCACAAGAGCACAAGGTGGACAGCTAGGAAAAGAGAGACGAAGAGGTCATCTTGTCTATTAAATATCATCTTTTTTTTTCCCAAGATCCAGCTCAAACTGGAAGAATTAGCCCATTTACCTGTTCAAATATTGTCAAGTTGCCCCCACTGTTTAAAACTAATAGCGAACAGCTTGTTTACTTGGCATTGCATCTGCTCCCAATTTGCTAAGCAAAAATGTTTGAGCTGGAGTACATCCCTAGGAGCAGTCTTACCTGCCTCCTTTCCAAGGACAGGGAGAAAAACCCAGATCTGCTGAGAAGCATATACACACGTCCACTCCTGACATAACATATTCTTTCATGAGAAAAAAAAAAAAAAGGAAATCCTTTCTTTTAGCAGTCAATAAACTTCCATTTCTGTGAGGGCACTGTTATTATCACCCTTTTACCAGCAACAGACATTCAAGGGGCAGGAAAATCTCTCCAATGACAGACTAAGTATGTCCTAAAACATATTTGAGTGGGGACTACGATTCCTATGTCCCCTTCATCTACACTCACCTTAAATCCTGGCCCTGACCTTTAGGCAATACCATCATTATGATTCTTGCTCTTGCTTAATACTCCTTAAAGAGTTTCATGCAAAATGGAACTGCTGCATTTAGAGGAAATGAAAGTGCTGAACAGATCAGGGCTTAGTAGCACTCCTGGGAGATGTGGGTGTGGGCTGATGATCCCTCAGGCAAAGGTGGTTACCAAAGCCTGGCTGAGCATTGAGCTACTTGAGGAAAGGCTGTGAATGTCTCCCCTCACAGTGCTGTGCTCAGCCTGACCTACCAGATAGGCTCACAACATCCTCCCCAGCTGAAGCTCTGGGGGCATACAGGGAATGTAGAGCTTTTGTTACTTAAACATCAAAACGGCCTGGAATCTCTGCTTAGATGCCTATGGTACCGGACAGTATTTCAGAACTAATTTTGTGGATCACAAATTTCGATTTACATAAAGCAGGAGTCAGGTGGGGCCTGTGTCATGAGTCTTTTTGTGGATCTAGACCATGACTATCTGCTCACTACCTGCAACTATGAAGAATGTGTCTATCAAAGCTATACAGTAATGCCTGGTATTTCTCTATCCCCTGATGAACTAAGGCTAGTCTTGTGCCTGGGATCTCTAACTGGAGACCAGCTCCATCCCATATTCCAGTACAGACTAGCAGCGTGATCTTGTCTAGGTGCTAAAGCTTCATCCACCCCAGTGTGGCCTGCCTGTACTTCAACACTCAGGAACACACTTGCATTCATTGATCTCCTCTAGTTAATCCATGATGGTAGATGAACCTCTCCTTGATGAAAGTATCAATGTAAAAGTGAGAAGGAAAGCAGAGTCCCAAATCAACCAATTAGCCCAATAATCTGCTCAAATCCCCCGTGTCTATTAGGCCCAGGAATTTGTTTTTTTCTTTTGGTTAAAGCAGTTCTGCCATGATCTCTCCCTTATTACTTCTCCAATGAGATCTATGTGGAAGTTACAGCTTGTTCAAAGTCCTGTATTTCTTCACAGATCCAACATTACAAAGGGTCTCCAGAGACAGAGACTTCACATCTGTGTTCATACCTGTATTTTGATCTGTCACACAAGGACTCTAGGCACTGGTAGAAGAGAGAAGCCTCTACCCCATCGAGTGGGTTGCAGTCATTTGGGGGTTGTCGCTGCCGATGCTGCCCAGAGGATGATGTTGGCACGATCACAGTATTTGGATTCTTACCAGCCAATAGATCTTGATAAATGGCAGCCACACTTTCCAGGAACTCTGAAAAAACAGAAAGCGATTTATAACTCAGGGCTACAGCCAGCTAAGCATCCTCCTGACCTACCAGACCCAGGATTAAATTGTCATTCCCTGCTCTGTGCTGCACATGACACCAACAGGAAATGAATGTAAGCACAATACTAAGGCATCCTGCATATTCAGGTCAGATATTATGCAGGCACAAGCAGCCATTTCCACGTAAGTTGCTGGCTTCTCCCTGTCAGGATGGTTACGAGAGGCCAGCCACTCTGTTCAGACTCTTCTAAAGGGAACAGAGGCTAGCACGTGAATAAAGCAGTGGAGTGTGAAAGCTAATGTCAAACACACAGCTAGTTTGCAAAGTCTCAAAAGTTTTCCTTCTTCATCTGTTACCACCAACTGAGAACTCATCCAAGTTGGGAACAAAATATATGGTACTGCAACAGAAGCAAAGGGAGCAAGTTAGTCAGGGCTCCAGGCTGTATCCCAGCTTGTCTCTGTGCGGCTCCAAAGTAAATATTACATGGGATCTAGAGGAAGGGCCAGGGCAGGTCAGGGCTAGAGTTGGCAGAAAGCCTCTCCCCAGGCTCCTCATACTACCCACTGTTTACTGCAAGAGCCTAATTTTAAACAAGTTTGTTTATGGATGTGGTCAGCAGTTTACAAATCTAGATTCCATTTGGAGTGGTTTGCATGTGTGTGGGTTGGTGGGAGAGCGTATGACAGGCTGCGTGTGTGCGTTGTGCCTGGGTGAGCGCGACAGGGCCGGGATGTCTGAGTGTGTGTACACAAGGGCGTGTTTGTGAGGACTCCAGTGGCATTTATGTCCCCAGTGAATGGAAGTGTGATGATGTGCGTGAGGCGGGTGGAAAGGAAAGGCGGGATGTCAGCGGGCCCTCGGGCTGTGCTGAGGTTTTGCAGCTCAGTGGAAATATTTGTTGTATCAGAGAAAAACTTTCCAAGCACATTTTCTGTCCACAGCTAAAGGCACTGCAAGCCTGGTTCTGCCCAACCCAAAATCACCATTTTAACTGTTTTTCTTTGATGACTTGTCATGGGTAATGTTGTGATATGCACAGGGGAGTTACGGGGGAAGTATACACAGAGAAGTACTAAGAAATAGAGATGTTTGTATTAGGAATAGCAGCTGACTCATAACTGCTGGAAAGATGGGAACTGACAGGTTGGATCAGATCAGCAGGCCACCCAAGGCTACGCTCTGACCACAAACTGTGCTCCACCACAGCTTCTAGCCAGCGTCTCCCAGTATCCCTGACCTGCCCCTTTTGCCTGATCAAGGCCAACCAAGAGCTGTGCCCATCAGCAGGAACTGTTAGTGCGAGTGGACAGAATCCCATGAGCTTTTGTTGCCTTCAGAAAGTGCTCTGTGCTGCAAGACAAGTGAGTGACTGCCTCAGCAGTGCCCCATGCTTGGGAGCATATCTAACCTTGATAAGGGAAACGTTTCCCTCTTTTTCCCCACTTAAGCAGTTTCCTGAATGAGTTCCTTTCCTCAACAACATTTTAGGGGGCTAAGACAAACAGGCCAACATATTTTAAAACATCTCCCTGTAGAGAAAAAGCACATGAATGTTCATCCAAGTTTCTCCTCCTTGCCACCTGAACTTTAGTTTAAAAATACCTCAGGATTTTTACAGATGTGTATGTGTGGGTGAGCGTACGTAAAAATATGTATACACAAACTATTAGTATTTGATTTGTACTTTTCCTGTCAATAATCTTAAAAGAAGTACCCCACCTACTTAAAACTCAAACTGAGGGAGGGCGGTAGAATATGATAAATGACCAATAATATGAAAAACATAGATAGGGATTAACTGTTCATTTTCCCTTCCAACTAGTGGCTCTCAATCAAATGAGAGGTGGTTTTTCATGGAACAGGTGGCAGACCCATGCAACTCCTTGCCAAGGAGAGTTGTGGAGGTTAAATGTTGATGTGATTTCAAGGGGAGACCGGAAAAGTCCTCAGGAGAGGAACCCCCTGGGTGTTTCTAAAGCTGTAGAAACTACACGCATTTCAGAAACATTTTGAGCTGAAAACAGCTTGCAGTTGGATGAGTATTAGGGGTAAGAATTATACGAATTTGCCAAGTTCCTTTTTTTTTTTTTTTTTTTGAGGCACCAGCTCCTGATCTCTGTTGGGGCCAGAACATTGGGTTAGGCTTGCTCTGGGCCATTCTGATCCTGCCTCCAGCAGGGACCAGTACTACAGAAAGAGAAATGCTGTATTACAGAATTACAGAAAAAAATATTAGTAAAAGTTAACTGTTAGGTGCTAACATACACTAGATAAAGCTGGAAATTTATGTCTCAGGGCTAAGACAAATACATGCATCAGCCATAGCTATTACAGGTATCTTGTTATTCATAAAAATTTGGAACCTCCTTATGAGACCTCCTAATCTATTGGCATCAGTGATAGCTTTTATCAATGGGTTTCATTAGCTATATATTCTCTGTGAAAAAACATGCGTGTCCTTACAAGTCTGAAAAAACTGCAGGGATAGAAAAGCTGTAAGGTTGTAATGATACGCCAGAGGGTGAAATCAGCAGCTTCCCAGTATTTACCTGAGTAGTAGAATTGGATCTGGAAAGCAAAGAGGAAATCAGAAAAAGACATCAGGCAATCCATAGCATCATCCATCAGCACAATCCTAGGAATAAGATGAGAAAAACAGTTTGGCATCTCCAAAAGGACTAAAGTCTTCAAGCAGGAGCCCCAGATCCAGAGAAAGTGCAGCTAGGCAGCTATGTGCAACTGAGAACTGCTAGTAGCTTGCCCCAGTGTAAGAGGTTAGGAGAGAGCAATGGGAACATCCACCAGTGCGTGGATGTGGACACCCTAATATCAAATGAAAGGAGCCTGAGAACCTGAGGTGAGAAGATCCTGAATATCAGTGCTATCACACACTAGCTTCAGTGTGACCAGAGCAAGACGAACGTTAAGCATTCAAGCCTGGGGGACGTGATGGAATGAACGTTGGCAGTAAAACTAGTAGGCTGGTTCACATGGCTGTATAAAGAGTAACTGTGCTACAGGCCAGGCCGTTACATGATTATAAAACTGGTGTAAGCAGAACGAGACTTGTGCTATTCTTCTGTACACCAGATTTTATTGAACTAGGCTATTTTCAGATTCATAAGTATAACAATAGCTATTAAATTCCAACCTATGGTCAAACTCCACCTGACTACAGAGGAAATAACACAATGTCTCTTCTGCATCAACAATCAGCTTTAAAATTACCCACCATAAACATCCTATCCTCCCTTTCTCATGAATCAGTCCCTTTTCATATATTATCAGGTCAAATTTCATAGAGACTGAAGACTTCCTGGACAAGGGACAATGTCTTCTTTCTTTCTGCTAAGCCCCAGGTGCATCTAGGGAGTTACATGTATCCTTATTTTGAATCATACTTTACGAATACATAATATAACAGCAATAGGCCACAGAGATGAAGTACAAGTGATAGCAAAGTCCACCTCCTCCTTTTGGAAAAAATGCTAGATTTCAGAACTAAGTTAGGGCAAAAAAAATATATATATAAAAATGAAAACAATGCTCTGGTCACTGCCAGGGATTAGGAAACTTGGGCTGATGAGCGATAACTGAGACTGGAAAGCAGAAGGAAACACATCACTTTGACAGGAAAAAAACAGTATTCAGAGGATGTTAAAGAAAGGTGGTTGGCACTTCCTTTCAGCTGTGTATTTTCTGGACCACCATGCAGCTTTAAGCAGAAGTAGGTCTACTGACCCTGTATGGTCAGTATCTGGGATATCACACAAGAAGGATTACCAGTTCACTATAGCCAAAGTGTGGGTCATCTCGTAGGACACTTTTGAACGCATGGTCAAATGCAATCCTCACACCAACTCCTGCAGCATCAATGGTCTAAACACATTGCTGGGGAAACACTGTTATGTCTCATGTAAAATACTCCGGGGAGCTGTGTGGGCGGCTGACCTAGAAGAGTTAGAGGATCTTGCAAGAGGCTTACTTCCCCGCCACTCAGACCAGTTCTGTTCACTGTGGCAAAATCAAACATGCAGAGCAGCTTGAATTAATTATCTCAAAGAAGAAAGGCTGGGGCTAAGAGGGTCCCCAGGAGAAAAGCCAGTATTTAAAACAAAACCCTTTGAAGATGTCAAAGTGCTTCTGATTTATTTATTATGTTCCAGAAGCCTCCTCCTCCTCCTGTCTAAAGAAGCAGTAGCTTCAGTGCTTAATTCTCACTAATAAGCATGTTACTAAGATTGTCAGTGGCCACATCAAGGAAATAGCTTTGAAGCTGGCAGGCAGAGCATCTTCATCTCTCAGGCAATATTGCTCAGCTACTGGCATTTCCAACCACTCTTTAAGCACTGGAAATGCTATGGGCCACATCACTGAGAAGCTGCAATCCCTCCTTTGAAATAATGGTCTGTCTCCCAGATACCCTCAAAGAACGAGCTCCAAAGCTTTTACCAGTGCATTTCTTCATCCTGGAGAAACAGGAGAACAATAGTGGAGAGATTTTTTACATATTCATTTTGTATAGAGACAGTATTACATCACTCTCACAACAACCAACTAATTTCACTTGTTTTAAATCTAAAGCTACGGTCAACGGGTGTGCCCTGCAGCAGGAAGTCCCGCTCTGCTACTTACAGAAGAGCATCGGGAAGTGGGCAGAGGTCTGAGAATTTAACATTTCTTGCTGTTAGAGACAGCAAGGAGCCTCTAAGGAGGGCTGTACGGCACATATGTAACGGAGGAGCGTCTAAATAGAAGCAGGTGCACTCTGGTGCTGGGTTACTGACTCCACTTGGCCCAGGAGCCTGCACTCCGGAAATGTTGAGAAGTCTTTAAATCCAATACAATCATTTATGAGGAGATTGACTGCAGCTGGCTATTCCCCCACATAGCCAGCTGACTGTGCAGCCAGGGAAGCTGAGAGAGCATCACATGCAACATATCTGTACATCTTCCCTGAAGTATCTGGCAATGAGAGAATCCCAGCCATTGATGGTCTGTAACCTAGCCAGCAGGAGCTAAACTGAGGATGAAATCTGAAAAGTCTGAACTGGAACTCAAAAGAGTTCATCAGGTAGCTGATATTTCAAGGGTTTCTTTATTAACTCTTGTCCAAATTAGATTTTAAGCCCTTAGGGGCACACACTTATTTACGAGGTTAGTAGTCAGCACTTAATGAATAATGAAAATTAAGGAGAAACTCTGGAAAGGACAGAAGAAAGATGCCTCCACTTCAGGGACTCTGGTAAGGGTGTAGTGGTCTTTCAGGCTTCAAGCGGGTTTGGCTGACAGGAAAGCCTTGCTATTGTGCCAGTGGGGGAACTTTATCATCTGCTGACTGTGGTGAAAATCTCAGAAACCCAGACTAGACAGGATGTCCCCAGGACAAACTCTAGACCAGGCAAGTTGAAAGGACTTTTACTGTTCCCTGCTACCATTAAGGGCTAACTGACACTATGTGTCTTAAGGCCAGGCTGGCTCAAATGGGTCTTCAGGGACTTGGTTAGTTTACTGATACACAGAGGCAAAAATAAATGGAACATGAAAAAAGGGCAAGATCTGCACTCTCAGGCAATCTTTTACCAACAGAAGTACACGTCCATTAGCAGTAACCTGTGCAGCGTGAGCTCCCATATTGCGCAAAACAGCATGGGACCTGTGAGCTACTTGGTTCCCACTGCTGTAACGCAGGCAGTGAGCTCCGTGGGTTTCTGTTACAAGAGAGAAGTCAGTGCTCAGGTACAGGTCCTGAGATCCCAGTGCCAAACCTGAAAATCCCTTCCTTTTCTGCTCTTTTGCAACTTCAAGATTCAGAAAGCCAGAAGGTGCCTCTGAAGATCAAAGGTATCTCTGTAGATTAAGATCTTTAATCTGCTAATGCCTATGGCCCTTTGAAGGAAAAAAAAAAGTCCAAGAAATCTCACTTATAGCTTGACTTTTTGGGGCGTTATGACCCCTGCATTTGTGTGGCACCAGGTAGAGACAAATGGAGGTCTTTGGTGTAATGCTAATAAAACCTATATTGTCGTAGCCTCTGTTCTTCTGCTCTGACATTTCCAGGTCCTGTTCCCTTCCAGTGTTTGTTATCAGCGCGTAGCAACAGCTCGAGGACAAGTGGAGCGCACCGTGCTGTGAGATCGTCTCAGCCAGGCAGCGCTGGGACCGCAACTGCGGCTGCTCCAACAATTACACGGGTCCTGGCTGTAGCAGCGAATGCTGGGGCTACTCCTGCCACCACTTTGCTTAATTCCTTCCCCAAGGCAAATCAGCACCAAAATTGCTGGGGGTGTGCGGACAGAAGGAGGAGCGATGTCAGTAGGTCTGCGTGTGCCATTCCTGCTCCGCGAGGACGTAAGCAACCAGTGCTGGAAGGCAGCCTGCAGGGCTCACCTTCCTGACTGGAGAAACCAAGGAGGACAATAGGAAGTGGGAACCAGAATAAGCAGTAGCATGGGGCAAGAAAAAGGAAAAAGAGTGAGAGAGAGCAGCAGTTAGAAGCAATGAGAAAGATGTTTCAGAAACATGACGAGTTTTATTAAAATCGCTCAACCAAATTATCTTGTAACAGAAGAACAGTGATGTTTAAGTAAAACTCTGGCCAGCCAACAGCAAGAGTGAGGTCATCCCCACCTGAGCCTGGGTGCCTCAGACAGAGATCTCATTTCTCTCTAACACCTGCTCCCAAAGCTGGCTTGTCTGTCTCTAAGGCACACGCACAACAGCGCAGCAGGCCCCTGAATGGGGCCTCTAGTTTACAACAGCCTTGTGGATTAAATTCCTTGACACAAACATCATAACATGTGTAGATATGCTGAAGACTCCTTTCATGCACCATCAAAAATTCCTGCTCAGCTCAGCTGGAGCTCTCTGAAATGCACACCCGCACGTCGGACTGGTGCTGTAGTACCTCCATGAAAGGAAGCAGCAGCTAGATTCCTGCTACAGGGTCGGCATTCTTTCTTAGTCCGGCATTGGAGGCCAAGCAACTGTACTCCGCAGAGCCCAGAAGGCCCGCTGATGAGCTAGGGGGAATGGTAGCGCTCCTCTTTTAGTATTAATTGAAGCAACACAGCTTTAACTGCGGTTCAGTTCGGAAAGCAGAACAGAGAAGCCTGGGAAGAATTCAGAGAATCAGCCAAGTGGAAGTACTAGCAGATGGATAACACTTTCTCATTCTCCTTTCTTAATATACTTTTCAAGGGACTCTGATGCTGAAGAAAGATAACAGAATGAAAGATAGAAAATGAGGACCTCTTCGTTATGCAGGCCGTGAGCAACACAGGCAGCAGCTATCATCCTGATCACATGCCTGGATTCTGTTTCCAATGTTATATCTAGGTCCATGAAAAGCCTTTAACTTCCATGCCCCTTCCTTCTACTGAGATGGCTAGGAATGAAAGTATTTATTCAGTAACCTTGCTGTGATTATATATATGTGTGTGTACTCCTACTGAGATCTGAACTGACCCCCTACCCCAACAGATGTATATACCTTATTACGTTTTCACTATCAGATAGTTAATAATCAACTGCCTGGGCTGGACTGGAACCAGCAAGCACCAACAGCAAAAAAATCCCATATCACCTTATCAGTGCCCTGAGCCATCTATCTGCTTTAGGCCTTGTCTAGATTAAAATAAAATTTCAAACAGATTAGCTACCATGTTCTTAGCTAAAGTACTTTAAAACACTGGCAATCCTTCAGAGCTTAGTACGTTTTACATGTGATCAAACATAGGAAACTGGGGAGCGTGGGGGGGAAGGAACATGTTTTTAAAATGGTGAACTATTTTAAATAGAGTTTAAAATGGTATCAGTTAAAACCACTTTGACTAACATTTTTTATATGCAACTCATCTTCTGAATTTAGAGACGACAATAGCATTCTGCGCTGATATTTCAGTCCTTGTATACCATAAATACACATTCTTTCTCATTGCTAGAAAAAAACACTCTGTTCTTAATCTCAAATCATGACATCGTTTTTCCCCAGAATCTTAAAAGCTGAAGGTCCCTGTTCATATCTTTACCCACAGATCTAGTTCCTAAGTCCATGTGTGTAGGGCTGATCTTGCCTTAAAAGAGTAGATGAGGACCCACCTTGCTGCTTTCTGGGTGAGTTCCATTGGGAAGTCAGGGCAGAGCAGCTGCAGCAGGCAGTGGTATTCCTGTGCTGTCAACAAATCTGCAGGAAAAAGAGAGGTGAGAACATCAGAATTCTCTTACAGGTTGTTCCCTCCCCTTGCTTCATTTCTAGGAAAAAACTCAAGCTCTCTTCTAGTCTCAGTTCAAGCAGACTGGATACTTCTGATGACAAAACTCCTAGCCTTATTCCCCAGACCCTCAGAGCTGGGCTGTGCAGATAGGAGTTGCCAGTGAACCAGGCAATCAGAAAGAAGCCTGATAAAGGGGAAATGCTGTTGAAGAGATTCCCTCAGAGAAACCGGTAACAGGTAGCACGGTGATTCAGTGTGAAAAAGAGGTAACCAAAACTGGGCAGTTTCAAGTGACAACACGGTTTGGTTTGACTTGAGGATAACCATGCGGAAAAAAGAATCATTTCAAAGTTGCTTAAATTTGCTGAAATTCACTGGCATGGTGACATTCACCACAATAAGCCTGAAAACCATCCACAGAACATCTGGCAGCAGTAACAAAGGCAAACAAGGTTTTGGGGTTGTATATGTAAGGCTACAGTGTATAAACCACAGACGTTATTACTTTGGCATTCGGTAAGGCAGCTGGACGGTCTCTTCTGGAATAACGTGTACGAATCTGGTCACTCTATTATAGGAAGCACAGAACAAAGATCCAAAAAACACAAGAAAAGCAATCAAATGATTCATGTTCTAGGGAGCTGCTTTGTGAAAGACTGGTCAAGAAAGCCCTCTGTGGTTCAGCAGGAGTCATAGAGGTGAATCTTAGGGAACTTTATAGGATCCCAAGGGAACGGAAACATACTGATGTCAAAAAGCCCTACATGATTGTATGTTCACAGTCCAAAAGCCTGTGGACTGGACTTACGGAGAAGACTAGCTGAACAGCAGCAATTTTGCAGTACTTCTATATACAGAAGAATGTCAAGTATGGAAGAAAGAGCCAGGGGTGGAAGTAGAGCCAAGCAGTAGTCAAGGAGGGAATCCAAAGGGCACAGGCACTAGGACTGAGGTACAGAACATCAGGTCTGTTACCACGGACACATCTTAGCCTTCCCTAGCCCCAAAACTCCCATCCAAATAATCAACCTTGTCCCAGGTGATAGCCACAACTTCTTCGTATCTCAAAGCTTGATAGTTCCACAAAACTAAGAGAGAACGCTACACCTCTGTCTGACGTTTCAAGAGGCAGGTATTCAATAGCAAAGGACATTTCACTGCGACATCCAACCCAGCCAAAGTAATGTTTTCAGTGCTGACTATTGAAATATTGCAGGATGACTGTCATCAAAATCAGGTTACAGACTTTTCCTTTACCTACATTATTAGTAAGGGAAGTGGAGGAAAAAAAAGAAAGAACTAACTCTTGTCTCTTCTGCTCAGGAAACTCTAGAGCTGAAAAACACTGTCATCAGGCTCTTCAACATCCATTTTGGATGCTGTCTAGAATTCTACACTTTGCACTGCTCTCAGGAGGACATTCTATCTCATGAAGCACCTTAGATTTAGGGTCATGCTATGAATAGATTATTTTGAATAATGAGTAGAAAAAAAATGTGCTCTGTCTGGAAAAGCCAACTCTGCAGCCAGAAATCTGCTGTAACAGAAGGAGGTCCCAGCCTGTGCTGAACTGCAATGCCACTGCAGGGATCTGTGCATCCTATTCTGCTATAGGGATAAGTACATCAGAATCTCTCTTCTTCCCAGATATGAACACTGAGCTGAATTCAATTTCTGTGATTGCACTGAAATGACAGATGTCTCAGAATATGGAGGGCACTATAACTTTTTTCTATTGTCATTTCTTACTAAAACACAGTTCAGAAGCTGCCCCTCATTGCAGATGCTTGCATATATGTCAGCATGTATCTGAGCTTGGAAGTTGCTATTTTGAACTGATTTTTCAGCCAAACGCCAACTGACTATTTCTACTTCGTGAAACGACATGGAGAAAAAAAGATTCTTCTTGGTTATTTTGTTAGTCCAACATTCATTTCTAGCAATGGAGATTTTGGTCCTAAGTTCTTTAAGAAGCAATCTGAGCAGCTAAGGTACGTGCAGGCTTCATGAAATGATCCTCAGCTAGCTCAGCACATAGAGCAGGTTAGGGAAACCAGAGAAGCTGGGCATAAAAAAGCCTCTTTTGAAACAGACACTTTCTCATAATTGAAGAGTATGGTATGGGCCTCTAACAACTACTCTTCAAGGCTTTCTAAATCTTGCTTTGAATAATGCTGAGCATTAAAATCTTGATCTTTGTCTAAAAAGTTTACACATTGGTCCTCAAGGAGTCACACCATTTGGAAGCTTTACCCAATACTCAGTTTACATTTCTGGTTTGCTTAAGTTCAAATTCCTGTTTATGCATCCTTGTTCACAGTCTCTGTGAGGTTCCTAGACAAAAGCAGCTTAACAGGGTAACTGGGCCCTAAGCAAGCATCAGTTTTGAGGCATAGAGATCTTTCACTTGCTGGAATTAACATATTTTAAAAACATAATAATAATTTATGATGTTTTTTTCTCCTCCCTCTTTGTATTGAGTCACAGCATCATCCTCACTCCTTGATCACAAAACCACAAAGCAACATACAGCTAAAGCACAAGTCTGCTCAAAAGGACTTTGGGAAAGGGTGGCAGAGATCTCTCCAGCCAGCACATCAGACAGTGATGTTTATACTCAGCACAAGTGAAGAACAAATTGCAGTTTCAGTCTTTGAGCAAGTGGTCTCTTTAGTTGGGAACTGCATACAAAGCTGAAGTGGTGCAGAGAAGCTCCTGCTGTAAAGAAAGAAGCTCATTCTTTACTCTTTCCTTCTCGCTGCTTGTGCCTGGAGCGAGGGCACCCTCAGATGAGTCATCGCAGTTTGCAGGCAGGCTCTCTCAGACCAGAACGCAACTCAGCCCGTAGACACCCCAGGCATCCGACCAATAAATCGTATCAGTTCTCAGACTATGGATGGGTACCTATTACACAGGAAGGGGGATCACCGCAGACCTTAGGAGGTGTCTACAGTTTGCTGTGATGACTGTTTTCCTATTCCCTACGGCAAGGTCAGTGAAGACCATGCAGAAAATTACATTTGCCCATGCACCATATTGTCTGCCAAGAGCTGCTTGGAATAAACAAGGGCAGTTTTGGTGCATGACCACATTGCTCCTTCCTGTCTCCAGGCCACAGCTGAGTAAATAGTGTTCAATGCTGCATGATGAAGAAAGAAAGAAAAGAAGGAAGGTACCAGTCAGAATGAGTGAAAACTGGAATCCACAACTGCTACTTTGGTTGCTACCACAAATTACTGTATCTCAAGTTCCAGTAACAAATGAAGCAAATCACAGAGTTTAAATCTGACCCCATAGCATAGGGCAGTGAGCTATATGCGCTCTACCATGCTCTCGCAGTGGAACAAACTCGATCGTACCGTGTGCTTAAGGATGGAGAGAGACTGATTGCAATCTGCATGTTAATCGTGTTCATTTACAGCTGAAAATAATGCTTTGCTCTTCTGCTGTAGAACAGTTAATCACCAAACTCCAGAGTGATTTTAAAACAGCAGTCCACTAAGGAGGAGCTGGGAGGCTTAACAGAAAAAGTAGAGGAAAAAGTAAATGGGTATGGCTGAAGTTGCAGAGGAAGCTCAACTGTTTAATCTCAATTTTTGCTGTACTGGTTGTCAAACACCTGCCCAGCCTGCTGCTACTGTGCTACTAGGAAAATGCAGGCTGTTCCCTACCACCTCTTACTGTCCATGATTAGTTTATTGGCCTTTAGTGCCTGGGGCAGACTCATCTGTACATTTCAGAGATACAGTGGAAAAGGATGTTTGTCCATGTGGGATAGTCTCGGAATACAAACACTGCTTTCTGGATAAAAATGGTCCCACACTTGAGAAGTATGGAGGCAGCTACTTCATATTTCCTTTGCTTTTAAAACATAGGCTCTTTTTACCACCCTGCTTTGCTGTTTGTGTGTAGCTAACAGGTAGCACCTAACGCAAAATGATGCAAACTTGAGGAATGCTAAATGATGAGTTTATGCTGCTATCAGTGTCCTGAATGGAGTGCAGTGCAGACATACCTGAGCTATCTTTAAACCAGTTGTCTTTCCTACTGACAGCAGCCCAGCCACAGAAGCCTGGAGCACAGTGAAGGCTGTAAAATCAGCCCAGGAAGCCAATAAATATTTAGGACTTAGCTTGAATTGCAGTCATTGCTGCTATATCTAGGCTGCTTTCGGCACAAAGGGTAGCTATCTACAGTGCTGTCACAACACTATGACAGCTATAAATATGCCAAAAGCAGTAGAAGAATATTTATCGCAGTTGGTGTATGAAATCTGACCCAAAAAGCCACATTAGTAACTCCCCAGAAACCGAAGGATTTCCTTGATGAATATAAATTAAAGTTCCTTATTCCCATCATATTTCATATACAACTACCCAAACAGGCTGGAGCCCTGAGCAATGTACCCTTCCCCTTTGGATTATGGTAGGACACAAAATTTCCATAGACTGCTTTTCTGCCACAGTCACGACGTCATTCAAGAGTCATAAAGTCAGAGAGCTGTAAATCAGTCTCCTAGAAATATAACAGAACAGCCTAATAAATAACCAAATGTAATTTTAAATGTCGGGAGAGTCTTTCTTGGCCTTTAGATTTTTAGGATTTCTGGTATAAATATCACATTCTTAGGATTCTCTCCGTATCTGTACAGTCTTGCAATCTTGTAAAGAATGAAAACAAAGCCCCTAAAAATAAAAGTCTAGGTGTTCTTGTGCTGCCTATGGGAGCTGCAATTTTACAAAAAAAAAATATATACTCATATATATAAACACATCTACTGATAACACTGCAACTTCACAACTCTCATTTGACTAATAGACTGCACTCTGCACGTCTCATTCACAGGATACTGATAACCTCACTTCCTCACCTCCCACACATCTAGCACTAATAACAAACAGAAAAATGAGAACTCTAGGAAAATGAATACATGCACAGAACTACACAGCATTACATAGTTGTGTAAAAAAAAAAAATTCTTCTTCTTCCTCATAAAACTTTAAACTTAATAAAAAAAATCTTCCTTAGTTAATCATTTATAAAATTTTACATTGAGAGATTTTATGAACTATCATGAAAAAGATCTGTTCCTGTAACTTGAAGAATTAATAAGAATTTTTAAGAAAATAAAAACATTCAAGTACTGTTCCTTTGACTAATTCTTTATTATTTTTTTCACTGACAAGAGGAGAGAGAAAATAAACAAAAACGAGATCCGGAACGTGCATTTGTCTTATTTTAAAAACTTATTTTCTTTATTTTTCAAGCAAATTAGAAAATAGTCCTAAGACCATAGGAAAATCAAAAGAAAACTGTCAGAGACCTAACAGTTACTTTTAAGTGACAGGAAAATGTACTGTAGCCAAAGATTTCTGCCAGGTTAGCTCAAAACCAGCTTCCCTTTTTTAAGGGAGGTTTCTAGCAAATATTTTATAGAGTGCAATGGTCAGGTCTGTTTCACGGATCAACACAAGATCATGTGCTTTACATGGAATTTTGGACATATGAAGCTTTAAAGCACTAGTTTTAATAACTGGATGCATTACCTCTGCCTTGCTAATGGTGCAGGTCAGGAAGCAGCTAAGACAGTCTAAAACCTTCCTCTCACTGAAAGGGTCCCCTCTACCCTTCTTCCCTTTCCCCCTCTTGCAGCTGGCCACATGGTTCTGAACGACCCCTGGTACCAGCTCTGGAGTTCAGCAGACCCTTTATGAGAAAATTCAACTTTTCCCCGTGGCTAATGAATTGAACCGACTTTCAAAAATACGTGATGAAAGCTTGTGCAAAGTAAGCTGTGGAGAGGTGCAGGGAAGAGAGAAGGTAGAGGGAGAGCAGGACCTCCCCTTTTCAGCAGAGATAAACCTAGGCAGGCTCAGGTAATTCCCTGCTTAAGGTGTTTTAATTCATAAGTCTGGGATATGCAATCCTATTGTCATAGGATTAATGATCCTTCTAATTAAAAGTAGGTTCAGGTCAGCTGGCTGAATTTGCATTACACTGCTAAGACAGTTTGTTAACACTGCTATCAGATACACTCCTAAGATCAAATTCTGGCATCCTTACTATATCCAAGCAGGCAGCTGACTGCAGGTTACTCACAAATCCCATCTGCTCTTTCCACGGATACCATTTAGGTCCTTCCAGAACGGATCTCAGGGCATCCTCAGGAAGACTCAGGACCCTGGAAGACTGTGTCTGACACAACAGCAAAGGCAGGCAGGATAACTGAAGAATTCAGAGTTGCTAAAGTTTGGCTCTGTGGGTGAATTCTTCCTGAAGAGTACTCGAAGCACTGGCTGCACGCTGGATTGCCTCTACTGACCTGAGAACATTTGCAAAATCCTGCCAGAACCAGATGTGAGAGAGCTGCTGCAGGCAGCTAGCCTTCACAAGGTGTTTTGGAGCCTAGCTGCAAACAGTAGTGTATTTAGGTGACTCCTGATGACAAGAGGTAGAAAGATCCAGCTTTGGATGTGAAAAAGAAGAAAAGAGTGACAGAGATTTAGTGAGATTTGCCTGGAACAACCTGTGTCAGACTCAGGACAAATATAGTGGAGAGCTAAAGCAGACTGACCTAAAAAGATTTGTTGGGGGAGTGCTGAAAGAGAGAACAGTTTGAGAGGATTAGCACTGCGGTTGAGCAGAAAGCTAGTTTTAAGGCACTCAGGTAAGAAGGAAAAGATACAGCTGCAGCTGAAATAAAGAATAAAAGCATTAGTCCTGAAGGGAACCTGAACAGTTCATATGAACAGTAAATTCACTGAACAGCTGGCTTATTACGGGCAAAGCTCCAGTAGCACCACATTTTGACTGAGCTAAAGATTTTATTTTCTTAGAATAAAATCCTCTAGATGGTGTGATTATTTTTCTGCCCCTTGATCTTGAGCCCTTTTATCAATAAGCCACTTGCCAGATTAACAATAAAACTTGAATCTATATAGAACTGCTCCAATTCTATCTCCAAAATCCAGAATCTTGCTGTTTATGCAAACTTTCAATCATCCTCTAGTTCCTTTCAAATTCCCTGTAATTATCCTGCAGTATAAAACATTTCATGTGGCAGAATTACTTCAGCTTAGAGCGAATGTTACTCAGGGCAGGATGAGCTGTGCCAAAGGTACAGTCCAAAGCTATCATGTGGCATGCTTATGTGGCTAGCATGGCACATCCAGAAACTCAAGAATTTAAACTTTCATTAGAAACAAAAAATGTTCTCAACTCTCATGGTTGTAAAGAAAACATTCCAACAGTGGAAGAGTTTAACCATCATCAGTGTGGTATCCCTGAACCCACAGACAGTCTGAAACATAACTCAAGTATGAACTTTCCACCTACTTTGGGAACCCTAACTCTAAAACCTAATGAAACATTAAAGGCAACGTTAACTCCTTCATTTTGTGTTTTAGCTATAGGCTGGGACTTTGAATGAAGCTGGATTTTAAAGAATTCAGAGTTCTTGAAGTGCAAGAACAGCAAATAATAAGGAAGAAGACGTAACCACAACTTCTGACAGTATTTTCAGAAGTAGAAGATAGAAGATAACAAACGAAAAGGGATGGTTTAGATTTCTCAATCTATTACTGACTACAGCAAACAAATAGTAGATAAAACTTTATTTGCTACATAGACTTCCAATTTTCTCCATGCAGCCTTCTTTCACGTTTGCAAAGATAATTTTTTGTATATTCAGAAGCATGTATAATCCTAAAGATATGCTCAGCTCTTTGAGTATGATCCAAAAGGACAGTTAGCCTTCTTCAAAGGACATAGGCCTGAAGCTGGTTTGGTGGACTAAATAATAAAAATTTATGGCTTTCCATCATATTTAGAGGCATTACAAAGCCAAGTAAGAAATGTTAGGCATACCCTAACATCTGAAGTTAAGCGTGAGCATCAATATGCTGTATATTCTTGGGTAACTGTAAACCTGTGACCAAGCAGAAATTACCCCTGGTAATCCTCAGCCTGTAGGTACCTGACAAGGGGAACAACATCAGATAATAACAGGCACTTTAATCCATCAAATATACACATAGCAAAAACAAAACAAACAAGACTGGCTCTTAATACAGGTGAACTTGAAAATCAGAAATAAGGTACAATTACAGAGTGAGATTAATTTAAAACTAAAATGCTGCGACATTTGGCATTCTTTGTGTGTCATCTGTGAAACCATTTTTTTCATTTCACCATCATGTCACTGAAGATGCAGCTAGCAGATCTTCCAAATGATAGGTGAATTAAGAGAGAGAGACTGCCTCTATCTTGTTCAACAGTTGATTTTCCTCACTTTGAGGAGATTTCAGTCTCTCATTGGGAAAATAATCAATCCAATGCCAGAGCTAAGTGGTCGTGTAAACAATAAGGAACAAACATTCCCGTAGGAGTTCTGGCCATCTGGGGGGCAGACTGCTCAACCACTTGAAACGGGACCCACAGCAATCTTAATAGTGAGCTACAGGAATGCCGGCAACACTTCACTGGAGGGGACCAGCAACATTTCCCCAAGCTCTCAAACAGCATCAGTAATCTTTAGGCAAGATGTGGATCAGGCTCTATTCAAGAAAACAAGTTGTCATTAAGCTTAAGATCTTCAAAACAACTAAAGAATTCATAGCTACACATCACGAGAAGGGTAGAGCAAAGGGCAGGTGGTATGCAGCTGCATCTCATGCAACACAGGACCTTACGTACAACCCCCCCTCCCTCAGATGCATACTAGGTCTTGTGACAGTAATGGGACCATGGCCAAGGACAGGCACGGAGTCTTCTGTTACTGCCTGCTATTTTCTTTCTGTTTTGGGAGCCCTGAGAAGTAGTTGGCTGGCAGACAGCTCATCTGTGTCATGCACAGAGGGCCTGGGAGCAGAAGAAAAGCTATGGCATTGTCTTAGAAAGAGGAAAGAAAGGACGTACGATGAACTCTGGAAATGCTGCAGAGTGCTGTAGCAATTTCAGGTCAAAGAACTCCTTGACTTACAGTTTCTTTCTAGCCTGACCTTTCCAGGAAACACCAACAAAAGGTTCTGGTGAACCAGTTCCAGTAGAATCAAGTATTTCAAATACATTGAATTTCCCAAGCATTTCAGACTTCCACATGGCACATATAAAGCATGAAGTGCAACGGTCAACAGTTTCCCCAGAACAATGAATGAAGCTGGAATGTTTTGGACTTTTATCTACTGTTTCAGAAGAGGCTTTCAGGGAACAATGCAGTTTCTACAAGCACCCTATGGAAGACTGACAAAACATTTCAGCATAATTTAGTATGCCATTATGCAAAGCAGTCAACTCATTGTGGATGAAGCTCGCTGTGATCCACAAAGCACTGAATGGTCCGGCACATCTTTCTCTGTAAACTTGTGTTCACCTGGGTCAACAACTTGACTTAAACATGAACCTACCAAGAACGGAAAGCCATTCATAGTCCAGGCCATTCTTTGGCTGCACTGCACAGTACATTTATATATAGGTTTTCCACAAACTATGCTGTACAATCCTAAGCACCCAGACTGTTAGCTAGTTTTCTCCAATTTTCTTTTACTAATTATAATGCTGAGGAAAACAGTGTGAAAAGACTTTTTTTTAGGAGCTTCTGAGTCAACAGTTAAAGCCTCTATTCATAGAAACAAACACTGGAGTACACGAAGCCATGGCTTGACAATGTTTTTCTGTCACGTAAAATGCTCTTGAACACTCTGAAACTAAATCTCTTTTATGAGTGTAAAAACCTAAGAAGAAAATGAACCCGCAACTAAACGAGTCAATAAGAGAACTGGTTGGAGAAAGGTTATCCGGTTAATGACAAGACAGCAGAAGTCACCCTTGGTTATTTAGAAGGAAAGGCAGTGGAGCATGTAAGCTCCACAGAGTGTTTGCAGCCCATTACAATAACAATGAGCTAGATTAATGATTATAAATGACTACCACTACAGAACTGGTCTGAATGCAGAGCAGAATGAATGCACTAAGAGAAACCTGAAACAACAAGGCATCCAACCACCCCTTTTGGTGGTATGCTTTTGGCCAAGGTTCTGTAACCTCAATCTTGATTTTAACTCTTAAATACTCTAGTGAGCAGTATGCCCCCACCACACACACAGAAGAGAGAAGGGAATAAGTTAATTTTATCTGTATTTCCCCTACATTTTAAAACAAGAACTTATCACAAACATTCACTAAAAAAAATAGAAATTGTTTGACATTCTTTAAATTTCAGCCCAGCAAGTTCTAAACTCTTCATATGTCCATTAATTCAGGAAGTTTAATATGGACAGCATGCATTTCTGTCAAAATTTAACTTAAATGCCATCTATTTTACGGTGTAATACATTTCCATGGACCATCTACCATGAACCACAAATTAAGATTATTTTGCTGGAGGAAGGTTCAAGCAAATGCCCTAAATTCTCCAGCATTATGTCCTAACACTGATGGTATGCATATATTATGGTAATCAGGGAAGTGTAAGGAATTAGACAAAAGAGTGCCTCTTGTTGCCAAAAGAAAAAGGACACTCTCTTGTTGCTGCACAGGATTTTCTAGAGAAAACAAAGGCCATCTACTGGAGAACAAATGTAGAGATAAATACATACTGTAATTCTTGCTTGAAGACACTGAAAATAGCTAAAGTTCAGTTGTTTAATCTTTTTCAACCTCATAACAAGGTGAGGCTCTTCAGCTGGCAGCGTGAAGATCTTTATGGAGGGAGCAATAAAAAGGAGTATCGCTCAACTGATTAATGGTGATAGCTTAGCATAGTGAGCAAATGATTTTGATGAGTTACGATATAGAAGTGATTTCTCCTCAAGGAAGCATGATCAATACTCTGTGTAAACTCCCGGATGACTTTTGCTGCAATGCAGGCTACTGAGAAGAGAATCAAAGACAAAACAGAACCAGAACTTTTAAGAGATGTAGGGCTATCCTTATTTGGGAAATAAATAATAATAAAAAAAAAAATTGCAGGAGTCCTAATACCCCCAAAACAGTTACTGCTTACTAACTCATTTAATGACAACAGTAAGAGAGACCATCCATAGTGAGTAACACTATATTAACCTTTACTAGCAGCTGGATCCTCACTTACATTGTTCTAACACAACTGTACTCTTTGTGGTTTTGCTCTTACATTTTTTTTTGTCTCTTGTGCAACAATATCCTGACTGTTCAGCAAAAAAACCATCATGGAAATGCAAGTATGATAAACCCTCAGAGTGGGAGTCAAGATGAAAGCTGCTCTTTAAGCATCTCCAGCCATTAAAGACTTACAAAACACATGTTCCCTTTATTTGCTGCAACATTTGCCCTTCTTTTCCCATTTGATGGTGAGACTTATGGAACAAGTCTGAAAATCAGATGGTGCAAATCATACAGCAATATAGCATTAAGGAGTACTTAAACGTAATGTATTTCAGCATATGTTCTTGACTCAAAGGAAATATGCCGGATCTTTCAAAGCAGAGCTTAAAAGTTGAGGTCCTGTTTGCTCCATGCAATTATAAATGTTTCTTCATGCTGCCTTGTTGGGAAAAAAATTGCTTCCTGGTGTTTCTGGCAAAAGAACTGTATCTAAACACACTACATCAGATGTAGCTGCATTTTAGTAGCACTCTGTGAAGTGAATGGTAAAAAAATAAGTAATAAAGATGCTATATACACATATTGATTCAGATTCCTCTCACTTTCATGCCACATTTTAAGGTAACATCCATCCCTCCAGTTGTCTTTCACATGAGTTATCTCCTGTCTGGATCTATTTCAGGCTTTGCTGTTGCAGGTCCACACCCACATGTAGCACTGAGGGCTCTGAAACTAGTAGTGCTAGCTTTTAAGAGATTCAGGATTAAATAAAATTATTAACATATAGTTAATGGTCCCAAAGGAAAGCTGAAAATATTCCACCTCCGAAACAACTCCTCATTTATTACAGAAATACAGAAGTGGCTCTCTGGACTTGAGAACCTGGTTCCAAGTGCCAAACCAAGGCTTTACTTACAAACTCCTGGAATCAGAAACTGACAGAAAGAACAGGGCCCTGGAGGATCCATGCTGGTGGGCAACAAACAAAACGCTGAAGTTCAAGGCTTCTAATTATCTTCACTAATATGGGATATGTTTGGAAAGTCACTTTACATGACATGTTTATCAAGAGAAGCAAATCTTCTCGCTATTTACTTTTGCTCTTTCCTTTTAGGAGGATGTCTTCTGGCGTTTGCTAGAGAACAAACAGATGAGAGCTGCAAAGGGAAATAGACTGAAAGCCTTTATGTGCACATCTCATTTTCACTTCCAGCTCTGTATACACAGCTGTGACCAGAACAGACTTCTGCTGAATGAAGGACACAGTTCTGCATCCACTGTCACAGCACAAGGAAAATCATCATTTCTTCCTTAGCAGTTAAGGTTTGAAATAACAAATCAGTGAATTATTTGGAAGTTTAATGAGCCTTTCTTCTGATTTCCTTTTCTTTTTGAACTGCTGTCTGTGCCACTCTGAAGTCTTCCCAAGAATACAGTGTAGATTTGAAAGCTTTTCAATGCTAGACAGATTAGATTCTAATTTCAATGTCTGAGTGAAAATTTTAACTATTCTAGACGTTAAAAGGAAGCAATGGAAATGCTTTTTATTATAACTACTAATAAACACAAAGAAAGCTATACAACTACTAGAAATTTCTGGTATAGCAGGAATATGTGGAGATGCTTGAGTAGAATTTGTGGCCTCAGACAGTTTCTGCCTTCAGATAGTAAAGAGAGGTAGGGAGAGAGGAGTTTTGACTGCATAAGACTCATTCGCTGTATAACAAGCAAGTCTAATTTATTATTTGTCTTTCCAGTATAAAACTACTTCCTTGAGAATGCAGTATTTTAATTTTTTTAAGTGTGAATACTGCTGGTCAGTAACAAACAAGATTGGTACTTTGCAGTAATGACATATCAGCATATGGACACATCTGACTCAAAAACATCCAAAAGCTAGAGTAGGAAAAATCACTGAAAGTAGGGGTGAATTTAATGCAGGTGAAATATTAAGCAGAAAGATAAAAATATTCCTGATTTTCTCCAAAAAGTGACAATGTTCAGCTGAGTCACAGATCCGTCACAGTGCAAACAGCGCTTGCTGTGCCATAGGAAGTCTGGGATTCAGTCACAATTCCACCCCTTTTTGGGAATACAAGAAAAGAATACAGTGATCTACTTATGCATGCTTGGGGCACTTAATAACCGGTTAAAAGTTAATGTGTAACATTATAAATAGAGATCTATAATCACCTTTTGAACTGGGCTATCTTGGTCTGCAAGTATAATGACGATAGAAGATATGGCATGAATGAACCATCTAGGTGACTGAACAGTTTTGAAAAGACCAAAGTTGATACCGTCCCCTGAACACCTGGGACAGCAGTTACTAGTACATTTGCAGGTCACCACTCCTCTCTGCAGAGACTGGAAACAAATAAAACAAAAAAGCAAAGCACCAGCATTCCCATTTCCCCAAAGCAGATTAAGATCGCTTGGAGAAAGAAGATGGTTCCTTATCAGGGAAAACCCAAGACTGCCAGTGATCTGTGATACAGAAGCAAACAAACATGAAAAGTGAAATGTGGAAGTGGCTGGAGCCACTCTGAACTTATGAACTCTGCCTGACCCTCAGGTGGAAGATGGCAGTATACCTTATAAACAAGCCTCTAAAGTTTTCTTTAAACATTTTTCTCTAGAGAGCTTGGAAGCACCTATTGCTAGCATTAGTACCTCAGAGAGAATGGAAGTACAGGCAGCAAGTTTCAGTCAGACCAAACACTGGGTTCTGCTTAGGCAAAGGTACAGCAAAATCAGGAACCAAGCATGCAACAAGAAAATCATAATTATTCCACCCTGCATCAGGTTGGAGACTAAGGAAGAAAGATGCATTGAGTTACATAAGTTCAACAATTCATCCACTCTGGTAACTGTGACTGCTTACTTCTCACTGTGCACCTGGCAATATTGATGTAACACACAAACATAGGTCTTTCCTTTTCTTAAGATGATGAATCGCAGTCCTGAATGTGATATTTTGCCTTTCTCACTATGAACTTTCCCACTAAGAACTATGAGCTATAGCTGAAGTAGCACCCATAAAGCAAAGGAACTTCTTACCTCTTGTTTACTTACACAAGAAAGGAACAACCTTGTTCTCTTCTCTTAAATTACAAATTACATCCCCCCAGACTTTTCACCTTCAAAGCTTTGGGTCACGAGAGACTCAACTGTCACAGTATGCCAACAGAATTAGAGTACCTAATGTAATCAGAGACCTGGGGATAGACTGCTGCCCTTTTGGTACGGAACATCAGGAACACTATCACACATTTGGTCAGCTACCCAGCGCTAGCTAGATACTTCAATAATCTCAAAATAACATTGAATATTTTTCTCATTGATTTGGCTGGGTAGATTATAACTGAAAGCCTAATTGTGCATCTTTGCTAACAGTCTGTATGAAAAACCATACAATAAATGAATGGAATCCCAGAGAAATCTGAGAGCGCTGTGAGGCAGACAGTCACTAGTGTTCTAAACAAAACCTCCCTTTATTAAATTGGTGAATATCTTAATTTTTAAAATATGGGGACGTGTGTTTCTATTTCTAGGGTTTTCCTTTCCTGTTCCAAGACAGATCATTGAAGCATCTCATGATATTGGAGCTGAAAATCAGCTGTACAGAAGGAAGGTCTTTAAGTGATAGTACACGATACTCCATTTAACAGCACTTCTGTGCCAGTCTGCATAATGAGAAGGGGATGAAAAGCAACCGTTTTTCTTCATGTACAGCTCAGTAAGGACAGTTCCAAGCCTGCCACACAAAACTTCTTTAATAATGCAATCCAGTGCCTTTGATTTGAGGAACACGCAAAAGAATAAACAACCTATTAATCTAAATTTTCTAGTTTGCCTGAAAGTACAAAGCGGCAATGAACAAACCTCTTGGCTACATTAAGTGTACTGAAATGCAAAACGGCTTCTTTTCTCACCCTACAGTTACTCAGGAAAAAAGAGGGGGGAAAAGAGGGAAGGGAGAGAACAGGCAAGGGAAGCAGAAATAGTTTTAATATAAATTGCTCAGTCAAAACATGGGGCATAAAGAATTCTGAAGAAGGCTTTCAAGTATTGCCACACGAAGGCACTTTAATGCAAGTGGATGTGCTCAGAAGATGAGTGCAGGAGATAGCATTACTTCGTAAAGAGCAAGAATCCTCAGGCTAACCAGCTCTCAATTGAGCTGGTACTGTCAAGATGAAGGAACCAATGGTAGCAGTTTGATTAATGTTTTCAGCGGTTTTGTTTGTTTTGGGAAGCTTCAATACAAAATACAGGTGAACACCTTGATTAATGTTAGTCTCCTGACTGTCTGCAGTGGTGTGCTTTGCTCTGTTATTCTAATGTACTTGCAGTCGGCAGAGGTGCTTTCATTATCCATCCCCAGGTTTTAGCAGCTGAAATGGAATTGTTCTAGAAGCACTGTCAGTCTGACTCAGAGCAAGCCTGCTGTGCCTGAGCACTACCAGTTTGGTTGGAGGATATGTTTAGGCATTTGGCTAAATGGTTTTGGCAAAAGTTCTTGCTTCCCCTATGGCCGTTTTCACAGCTTGAGAAGGGCAAAGAGATATTAAAGACAAGCAGCTTTACTACACCTATGGTTTGGGTAAAACATGGATAGTTTCAGTCAAACTCTTCTATGTACAGAAAATTACAATGTACGTAGGAAAGTTAGAGAAGGAAAAAAAAGTAAAAAGCTGCTTCATTGTCTAACATAAATGGGCTTTTGGAAAAAGCGGAAAAAGTTTTCTGACAGCTTGGGATGAACAGAAGAACCATGAACTGAGAAAAGGGTAGGACTGATGCCTCATAGGATTTCATTAATAGCCTTGGGTTAGACATCTATAATACTTTCTGTATCAAAAGTTCAGTGAGAGGCTCTAGATACCTGCAACCAGGGTATTTTTGGTAAAACATTATTTGAGCCAATATACTAGTCATCTTTTTGCTTCAGCATGCGGTTAAATCCAGACGTGACAAATTTAGCAAGCTGTTGGTAGCTTATGCCACAGTTGTAAACAAGAGACCCGAGCTTATATATAAAGTGTTTTCTGAGGAACAGAAGCTTTACGGCATTAAGAGTGAGTTTGGCCTCCTAGGCTCTTTATGGCACTACCAAGAAAAGCCACAGTACAAACCCAGCTTTCAGACGGTCATCTGCTGAAAAGCTCAGTCCTCCTCCCTGCTCTTCATGCCTATCTTCTCCACAGCTGCTTATACAGCTCCATTGTGAACGGGTCGAGAACCTGATTAAACTAACTTTTTTTCCAGGTTGTTTTTTTTTATTTGGATTAGCTCTGTGCTGTCTTCACCACATAGCCAGCTTTGCCACCACAGAGGAAGGGAAAGAAACTGGTAGCGCAGAGGAGGCCAGGACTACTCCTTCCCTCAGCAATGCCAACCTAAAAGTGCTTATCTAACCACAGTTGCCTTCCTTGGAAAGAGGCAGTTTCCTTGCAAGCAATCTTGTAGAATAGTCTGGCTTGGCACAGGCCTGTCCATAAAAGTCTCCTCCTAATTCTCCCATGTCCAAAAGCAATGCATCATCTTCCTCAGAATGCAATCCATAAAACATCCCTACTTCCACAGAAAAGAGGACAGAGCGACAGACAATATTTTATGGCTCTAAAAATGATAGCAACTACGATTAGAAAATGCAAATGAAATCCATAATATTCCTGGTTTAAAAAAAAAAAAGGATAAATGTCAACACTGGCGAAAAAGCAGGAAATTAATCTCTTGGAGAGTAAATTTAACTATCTTCTGCATCATGCAATTCTAAATCATTAAGGAAATAGCTTATGGTTATTAAAAGCTAGAGAATTAAAGGGATAAATCATTCTGAATTTATCTACTGAAGAATCTCTTACAAGAGTAAAAAAATCATACTAAATTTAGTGAACAAGTGCCAGATGCTTCCAATTATACCCTCCAGTAGCCACCATCTGAAGAAATTTAGGGTCATCTTAATTAAGGACAAATGAATCTTAACCAGACACTTTAGTACACAGCAATGGTCTGTGAACCTCTGTTTTGTAGCATTCAGAGGTTGAATTTTCAAGTTTTATTAAACAAGATGGGAACATCCCTTGCTCTGGGCAAAAAAGTCATTAGATGCAGCTAGTTCCACCCTGTCTCTCTTACGCTTTTGTATTTGACTTGGAAAGGAGCGTCTCCTTCAAAAGTGCCATGTCTGCCTTAAGGTTTTCCAACTGAGTCAATTTTCTTTCCTAGTAATGGGACTACTTACCCTTTTGAAGTTTTTTTTCCTTACTTTTTTTTTTTTTTTTTAGAGTTACTCATGATTATCAGGTGGTTGAAAGTGTAATAATTAATTCTAAAAAATTACCAAATCAGACTTCTCTGCAGAGAGCAGATTATTAATAGCTGAAGAGTTCAAAATTCTGAAAATCCACCCACACTTGAATTGACATGTCAACATAAGGCGTATTTTGCCTTTACTGTCGGTTTCTATCACTATTTAGTAGAATTACTATTCAACTTTATGAACAGAAAATGGCATTACAACAAACTTCTCTAATATGTGTAAATTGCAAGAACTGCTTTTGGATCTTCACAGTCTAAAAGTCTATTTTTCCACTCAATAGAGTAAAATAAGAGCAGGGATCAGGAATAGAGTAAAATAAGAGCAGGGATCAACCAATTTATAGATTAACAACCCTTTTAGGAACTTTACAACATTGCCTACATACTGAAATTCTAATCTGATGTTACAATTTCCCATTTCAAACTGAAATTTTCCCTGTTTACATCTTCACATGTTTCGGAAGTCATGCAAAGAATTAACAAGTTTTGTCCCAGCTGTTACCAAATTTCATATACATCTAATAGAATGAACATAAGAAAAATTACCTATTAGGCTATTTCTTCAGTA